>NC_047084.1:280785677-285785677 GCF_902459505.1 Geotrypetes seraphini
AGGAAACACAGAAATATCCATTTTTGAAAGTCAAACCTCTAGACGTCCCAAAATATATTTTTGAGGAAAATCAGGGCTGATGAAGGAAATCTTGATAATTAAACAGGACAGCTTTAAAAGCCCTTTTTATAATCCTACCCAGATAGCCCCTCTCTAAAAGCTTATTCCACAAAACAGTCACATGGTCTTAAATTAGTTTGTGGAATCACAAATGAATCAATGCCTCATAAACTGGGAGAATGGTAAGAACAGCTATACTGGGTCAGACCAATGGTGCTTCTAGCCCAGTCTTCTGTTTCCAACAGTGGCCAATCCAGGTCACAGTACCTGCCATAAACCCAAATAGTAGCAACATTTCATGCTACCAGTTCAGGGCAAGCAATGGCCTCCCCCATGTTTGTCTCAATAGCAGACTATGGACTTTTCCTCCAGGAACTTGTCCAAAACTTTGTTAAAACTAGCTGCAGTAACCGCTGTAACCACCTTTTCTGGCAACAAGTTCCAGAGTTTAGCTATTCTTTGAGTACAAAAATATTTCCTCCAATTTGTTTTAAAAGTATTCCAGTGTAATTTCATTGAGTGTCCCCTGGCTTTTGTACCCAGTGGAATTCTGGTCCCACTACGACATCTCTTCCAACCTGAACCCCGACTCCTTTACGGTTGACTCCTGGATAAACTCGAGCACACAGATCCTAAACACAATGGCCCCCTTTAAAACAAAGAAAATGAGAAACAAAATTCAGGACGGCTGGTTTGATGCCGAACTAGTAACAGTAAAACGGGAACTTCGAAAATTGTAAAGACTATGGCTGAAATCCAAAGATAGAGCCAACTGGAGAATAAAACTAAAAGTTTACAAAAATCTTATAATCACCAAACGTACTAACTTTTACACCCAAAAAATCGGCTTCCCTAACCCCGATATCAAAAACCTATTCAAAATAGTCAACAACCTCTACGATATTCAATCCCTTACCCACCCTTCATCAGACTCCCCGCCACCGGCCAACAACCTGGCCGAGTTTCTCAGATCCACCCTACCAACAACCTTCACCAACCATCTGAACTATCTAGTTGCTAATTTCCACGACGACGAAACCAGGGCTGATTTGTCCTGGAACAACTTCACCACCCCCACCTGGCAACAATTCTGCAAATTCTACTCAAAATATGCCAATTCCCATTGCAAACTAGATTGCTGTCCGCCTAATGTAATGAAAGTTGCCTCGACCTCCTTCAAAGCCAAGTTATATACCTGGCTTTCCTCCCAGCTTCAATCAGGCACATTTCCTGAGGACCTAGGCCAGATACTTATCACTCCGATTGTAAAAAACCTCAAAGATCCCATCTCCCTTATATCTAACTGCAGACTCATTGCAAGCATCCCCTTCTTTACAAAGTTGATGGAACGTCTGGTCAACCAAGATTTAACAACCTATCTTGACAAATTCAACATTCTAAATGACTACCAGTCAGGTTTTTGCTCCGGATACAGCACTGAAACTGTTATCGCTTCTCTGCTAGACTACTTTCACAACCTGTTCAGTCAAGGCACAAGTGCACTAGTCCTGCAATTTGATCTTAGTAGTACCTTCAACTTGGTTGATCATACCATTCTTCTGGACTGTTTGGAGTCTATCGGTCTCTCAGGCAACGTGTTAAAATGGTTCCAGGGTTTCCTAGGTAAACGTTCTTACCAAGTCTACAGTGACAATTCTCATTCCGCCAGTTGGGTCAACACTTGCGGAGTCCTGCAGGGCTCCCCTCTGTCCCCCACACTGTTCAACATCTACCTGTTCGCTCTAAGAAACCTACTGCAAAGCTTGAAGATCAAATTCTACATCTACGCTGACGACATCACCTTAATCTTTCCCCTAACCAACATAACCCCGGAGATAAATAATCATCTACCATCTATCTTAACGCAAATCGAACTATGGATGGCCGATTTCAAACTGAAACTCAATTCAGAAAATAACAAATTCTTCCTGGCGAGTCCAAACGACAAAATCAAAGACCCTTCAATCTCCCTGAATGGCCAGGTCTTTCCCATAACAAACTCCTTAAAAAATTCTAGGAGTGACTCTTGACCGCAACCTTACCTTCGAAACTCACACTGACCTTCTGGTCAGAAAAGGCTTCTCCACCTTATGGAAGCTAAGATCCACCAGAAAGTACTTTGACACTTTTTCATTCCGCTTACTTGTGCAATCCTCCAGCTTAAGTCTACTCGATTACTGCAATATCATCTACCTGGGATCTTTCAAAAAAAACACTCAAAGATTGCAAATCATCCAAAATTCAGCAATCTGACTGATCTTTGGACTAAAAAAATGGGAACACCTAACTCCCTACTACCAAAAACTCCACTGGCTACTCCTGGAAGCAAGAGTGCAATTCAAGTTTGCCTGTTTCTGTTTCAAATCCATCTTTGGTTCGGCCCCCCTATACTTGGTACCCCATTTTATCCTAGACCGCTCATCCAAACACACTCGCAGAACCCACCTGTTTAGCCATCCAACTATAAAGGCTTGCCGCTACAAAAGATATCTAAATAGAACTCTCACTTTCCAAGCAGGTCAGCTTGGCCGACATTATCTCACACTCTTCATCCTACCTAAACTTCAGGAAACTACTAAAAACTAATCTATTTACCCAATTTATATTCTAAGACCTCTATGCCCAACCTATGGCCCCTTTTTTACCTCACCGTGTCCTGCTTACCCTTTTAAACTGTATCTTCATCTGCTGATGGTATCCCCTCTGTTTTACCTATATGCCATATTCACTGACTGTACCACCCCTGTTTTACCTATATGCCTATATTCACTGACTGTACCCCTTTGTTTACCAACATTCTTGGATTGAACCTTACGCAGACTGTCTTGCCCTTCTTTGTTGTACCTATTTTCGCTGATTATACCATTTTCGTTGATTGTCCAGTCCTTCGTTGTAAACCGCCTCGAACTACTATGGCTTTAGCTATGGGAAATAAATTATTATTATTATTATATACTCTCATAACGTAAAAGAGTGATTCTGTCCATAGATATTGAACATACATCCATATGAAATACCTCTCCCTCCCTGTATATTTCCACATCCATAATCATGAGTTCAGAGGCATGACTAGTACAATGAAACCAGATAGTGAGATGATGCCTATTAAGTTTCTCAATGAAACCCTGCAATTCTTCTTCAGTTCCTTTCCATATAAAAATTATATTGTCAAATACCAGCACACTACTTTCTGAAACCCAAAAAGATACAAAATACAAATATAAAAAGTTATTCAAACTTACCCATAAATAGGTTGGCAATAGAGGGGGCAACAACAATAACAACAACAAAAAAACAAGAGGCCCCCATAACTACACCTGAATTTGTAAAAACAGCTGGTTATCAAAAATGAAATGATTAAATGGTAATGTCAATTCAGTTACAGCAATTAGAGAATCAGAAAGTACTGTTGATGGATGAGGACGATTGATCAGTTTCACTAACCACCTATAAAGCCGCCTGTTTAGAAATTATTGTATAGAGGGATGGCACATTGTTTATTCAGGTTTTTGATTGAACGCTTTTTCAAAACTACAAAGCGATAGTAACAAAATATCTTCCCTTGGAATCTGAATCAGTGATAAAGTATTCAAAAATGGAATTTCTTACACCAGTGGATGCAAAAAGCTATCCACATACTTGCAGATTCATTCCAAAATAAAACTTCTATAGGAGAAGATGGGATGTCCTAGGAGGTTATTCAGATCTTTACAGTATGTACTTTAGGAAGAAAATAAAATATTGGGGTTTTTGCTCACTTATAATTCAAAAATTTAAATTAATTAGCATTCAAAAGATTCAAATTCTTAACTAGTATCGTATGATGTTCAGTCCATTATAAAATCTCAGATAGCAGATTGTAGTCCAACTTCCTGTAGATTTTAACATCTGAAAGCACTTAGGCATTTCTATCCAGGATTACAATCTTGCCCCCCTTATCAGCACAGCAAATAATAAGAGGACTATGCTTAAACTTTGAAGAGCCAGATTTTGTTGTTTGCTCAAAACAACAACAAAAAACAAAACAAAATGTGTTGCACTTCATTTTCTAGTTGTTCTACATCATGTTACGCCAATCAACAAAACAAATCACTGGAAGAGGCCAAAGGATCAGGGTCATCCATGTGTTTTTATTTAAGACATCAGAAAAAGAGCTCTTGCCTTGGAAACCATCACCAAAATGTACTTTCAACTGGAGATTTCTAACAAATTTCTCAAAATCCATTTGAAATTGAAAAGGATCACGTTTCCATAATGGAATAAAAGGCTGCCCCTGAGATAAAACTGATATTTCTGCAGGCGATAACTGATATTTTAATAAATTAATTCAAGTGAGTCGTCTCACAGTCTTGATCTGGTGTTGGGACACCCTTGTTTCATACTCTACCTCCTATGGCTTCTCCAAGTGTCCTGATTTTTTAAGGGTACTTTTTTCATCCGGGACTCTCCTATTAATCCCTTCCCTTCATCATCTCCATCTGAAAAATATGATGTCAATTCCACCCCCAACATGTGTTGAAATGTCTCCAGTTTTATCTACTGTTTTCATCCATTTGTACACAAATCCACTAGAATAATCTTTCAACTTCTTGCATTTATTAGATCTAATTTTCTTGCAAAATTTATCAAACTTGATTTCAAAGTCCTCTCTCATTTTATCAAAACCTTGTATAGTTGAGAATGCATTCATTTTCTCTTCCAATTTTGGTTTCTCCAATTCAATTCTGGACTGCAGAGTCTGAATTAGTAGCAACATCAAATCAAGTGAAAACTGATTTAATGTACTATTCCATTTAGCAGCATCCTCCAAATTGAATGGACTTCGGTGCATTGTAAAAGGGTCTCTAATTGATCAAATGAGTCATCCACTGGCATCCACTCTAACTATAAGGAAAAATATTAGATGTCAATTTATTCAATATTTACTGAATCATATGTTTCCATTTTTCCTGAATCTAGTAAAAGAAATAGGGCTTTGAAAAGTATAATTCCAAATTTCCTACAAGAAGGTATCTTCTTGAACTCTGAAATGTTTCTCCCTGTCCTATAGACTCAGGGGTCTCTTCTATTTCATACAATGCTTAATAGATTCATGAAAAGTCTTTTCATACCCTAGCCTCCCAAAAAATTATTTTTCAAAACTGTCACACTGTCACAGAATTGTTTCTTCATGTCACCCATTTATGGCAAACTGCCTTACTTTAAAATACTAATAAAAAGAAAATAAATGCCTGTACTTGCCTCGAGATCTTTCTAACCTCTAAAAAGGTCCCAAGAAAAAAAGACAAAGATAGGATATCTTTTATACTGGATATGGGAAAAGCAATTACAAGCCAACTTGAGACTAGTAATTGTTTTTCCCATATTCTGTTTGAATTGCATTGCAGAAATGGGTGCATTAAAAGACAAATACCCAGAAATATTAGCTCTTTTATATCTTACTCAATATTCTAAAGAAATACTCAAGAAAGGGATGAGTTAAATAATTATTTACTAAGGGCTCCTTTTACTAAGGTGCGCTAGCAGTTTTAGTGTGTGGTTAGAGCGCATTACAATGCCACACGTGCTAGACGCTAATGCCTCCATAGAGCTTTCATTAGTATTTTTTGTTAAGTGCAGGGTTTGTGCGCGCTAATCCTCAGCACGCGCTAAAAACGCTAGCACATCTTAGTAAAATGAGCCCTAAATCTTTATCCTCTCTAAAAACTCACTTTGAAGATATGAACAGTTCCCATAGCTTTTCACCTAACTCTCCAGAAGAACACCAATAAAATAAGAGCAAATTTGGTATACCTAAACCATGTAAATTATTCAGCCTGATTCCAATATTATACTATATTTGAACCTTTTTCTCTTGTCAAATAGAGCCTGAAAATAATTTGTATATAGCTCTAAAAACACTTCTTGGGAGTTGGACAGGAGTAAAAAAATAAATACAAATATAGGTATAAATCATCATTTTAATAGTTAATTCACCCAACCATAAAATTGAACTGTTTTTGCAATATTCCAAACCAGATTTAATGTGAGCTAAAAATCTGCCACAGTTAGGGCTATTTTATTTATTTTATTATTTAAATACTACTTATCTTCTAAGGGGCTCATAATAAAATTTTAAAAAAGTCCAAAAAGTGGCCTAAATTGGTACTTGGACGATCAAAAAGACAGATTGTCCAAGTATTGATAATCAAAGCTGGTTTTAGACGTATCTAAAACCAGCTTAGGCCTTTTCCCTGTCTCTGAATGCCTAGAGCAAAAAGAGGCATTTTTGGAGGAGGGGAAAGGGCAGGAGGTGGGTAGGAGGTAGGCCGACCTAAACTTAGTTGTACAGCTAGTATAACCAAAAGTTTAATGAGGTTGCCCAGTCGGAACTTATACGTTTTGACTTAGACCAAGTCAAAACAGGTATTAGTTCCAAATAGGGGCCGCTGAGCTGAGCTGATCACGGCTGCTGCGATCAGCTCAGCAGCCCCGGCAACCTGCCTACCGCAACAATTGCGGCAGGAGAGGTGCCTAATCTCTCCTGCTGCGATCACGACCCCCTCCCCCCGACAGAACAGTGATTACCAGCAGGAGGGATCCCAAGGCCTCCTGCCAGCATCCCTCTCTCTGACAAAACCGCGAGCCCCCATTTTTACTAAGCCACGGTAAAGGTTTCTACCACAGTGCAGAGAACCAACCCTCCCTTTTACAAAACCGTAGTATGGTGTTTAGCGCCAGCAGTGGCGGTAATAGCTCCAATGCTCATAAAATTCCTATGAGCAATGGAGCAGTGACGGAGCATTTAGCGTCCCAGGCCGTGGTAGAAACCTGTACCGTGGCTTAGTAAAAGAAGTTTAGTGAGGTTGGACTGAATTGCAAACATTCAATACAATACAGTATTACAATCCATTGAAACAGGAAAAAATGACAAACATTTGGTAAGACTTAATGGGGTCCTTTTACTAAAGACAGAGCAAAAATGGCCATTGCATGCCCTTTACACAGATCTTTTCCACGCGCTAAGGATACTTGCACTGTGCCTAGAAATTGGCCGATTTTCCTACTTCCAAAATTAATGGCCATGTGCTAATTGTGTGATTAGCGTATGGTCATTGAAAATATTAGTGCATGAGTCCTTACTACCATCCATTCTGTAGGCAAGAAAGGCCTATGCACTAACCACATGCTAATCAGTTAGTGCATGGCATGCCCCACACACTAACTGAGTAATGTTCTCATATTCATTTTCCACTCCCAAATATGCCCCCTTTTGCAAAAATATAAAATACTTATTAAGCATGCAGTATGCACATGCATATCAACCAGTTTACTGTGGGATGCATCTCTAGTTCACAGTGAGCACAAATTAATGTTTCCTGCAGTTTAGTAAAAGGACCCCAATATTTTTCACCATTTTCCCCCTGGGATTTGTTCTCACTCCTTGGTTTCATATCTTTGCTTAAATGTTTTGCACCGCTGCTTTCCTATCCATAATAGCATAGTTCCTTTCTATTTTCATATCATATTGTTCTATAAACTGCTTTGTTAATATTTGCAAAAGGCGGTATGACCTAGACCTAGGCATGCAGCAGGTATAACCAAAACTTTAGGCAGGTTGCCTAGTCGGCACTTATACGTTTTGACTTAGACTAAGTCAAAACAGGTATGAGTGCCAAAAAGGGGCCGCTGAGCTGATCGTGGCTGCTGCAATCAGCTCAACGGCCCCAGCAACCTGCCTACCCCCTACAGCAATGATCGCGGCAGGAGAGATGGCTCATCTCCCCTGCTGCGAACCACTCTTCCCCCCCCCATGATCAGGGCAGGAGGGAGCCCAAGCCCTCTTGCCCCGCTGCACCCCCAAACCCCCGATGAAGATCGGAGCAAGAGGGAGCCCAAGCCCTCTTGCCCTGCGCATTCCAGAACTCCCCGACACTATCAGAGCAGGAGAGAGCTCAAGCCCTCCTACCCCGTGGCACCCTCGAACCCCCGATGAAGATCGGGGCAAGAGGGATCCCAAGCCCTCTTATCCTGTGGCACCTCCAACCCCCCCCCCCCCGACATGATCGGGCAGGAGGGAGCCCAAGCCCTCCTGCCCTGCGGCACCCCCGAACTCCCCAACACTATCGGAGCAGGACGGAGCCCAAGCCCTCCTGCTCCGTGGCACCCCTGAACCCCCGATGAAGATCGGGGCAAGAGGGAGCCCAAGCCCACTTGTCCTGCGGCACCCCCAAACCCCCTGACACGATCTGGCAGGAGGTAGCCCAAGCCCTCCTGCCCTCAACGCAAGGGCCCCGCTGATCCCCCGATCACCCCCCCTGCTGACCCGTAACCCCCTTGCTGACCCCATGACCCCCCACTCTCATCCCCTCCCCATACCTTCAGAAATGTTGGTCGGACAGACGGGTGCCAAGCCCGTCCATCCGACAGGCCAGCAATCCATTGAATGGCTGGCCTTAGGACCTGATTGGCCCAGGTGGCTCAAATCCCGCCCATAGGTGGGGCCTGAGACGCCTGGGCCAACTGGAATGGGCCCAGTAGGCTTAGGCCCCTCCTTTGGGCGAGGCCTAAGGCACATGGGCCCAACCCGGGGCAAGAGGGCTTGGGCTCCTTCTTGCCCCGATCTTCATCGGGGGTTCGGGTGTGCCGAAGGGCAGCAGGGCTTGGGCTCCCTCCTGCCTCGATCATTGTAGGTGGGGGGGATTCTGTAACCGGTGTTGTATTTGACAGACACCGGTTACAGAATACAGCTTTTAGGCAAAGGACTAGCTCCTCCTTGTTTTGGACGTTTGGGACTTAGGCTTTTTTTTAGGTTGATTATATGGTATTAGTGTAGACGTAGTGGTGGTTTAAACAACTGAACGTAGAGGCAGGCCATTATCCTCCTTTTGGACGTTTTTTTTTATAATGGACATTTTCCCTGCTTCTACTTTCAACGTTTAAGGCCTTAGGCCAAAAAGGGACTTAGACTTTTTTTTTTTATTATGCCCCTCCATGTGTTCCTTTTTTGTTTTGTGCTGCAGACATAGACCGCATGACCTATACAGCCTGCCCATCCTTGCCATATACTATCTCTTCTTCAACTAAGATGTAGTCTTTGGGCTCCTTTTACAAAGGTGCGCTAGTATTTTTAGCACACACACAGGATTAACGAGCGCTAGCCAAAAAATTACCGCCTGCTTAAAAGGAGGTGGTAGCGGCTAGCACATGCGGCATTTTAGCGTGTGCTAAGCGCATGCTAAAACTGCTAGCGTGCCTTTGTAAAAGGAGCCCTTTGTCTCTACCATCTCCACAGGAAGGCCATTCCAAGGAACAACTACCCTTCAATAAAGAAGTATTTTTTATTTTTTTTTAGATTATTCCTGAGTGTATTCCTTTTGTTTTCATCATATGCCCACTCTATCTAGAGCTTCCTCCTGTGCATTTAGGCTACAGAGATATTTATATGTCTCTATCATATCTTTCCGAGCTGCCATTTTATATTTGTATTTATTTATTTATACCCCGCCTTTCCCAAGGCGGATCACAATGAAATACATGCATAAACAAAATCACATACATTTCAACAGATTAAACATCGATAAAACATAATAAAAATGCAAAGCCTCGTAAAATTACAAAGAGGCTATCAGTGCCTCGTATCAAAATACTTTAAATCAAATCCCATATTTCATCTTCAACATTTTCTTAAAACTACTTAAATGTGTTTGCTGCCATAAATATCCTGGGAGCTTATTCCACTCCTGAGGACCCATGCACGAAAACATGCTAGCTCTAGACACAGCTGAAATTTTTCTTCCAAAGTATACATATTTAGATCTTTAAGTCTGTCCCCCATATGTTTTATGAAGAAGACCACTCACCATTTTAGTAACTGTCCTCTACACTTACTCCATACTGTTTCTCTGTCTTTTAAAGGTGCAGTTTCCAGAACCATACACAGTACCCTACATACTGTGTAGGGTCACACCAGAAACTTATACAGAAACACTATCACTTCCTTTTTTCCTTGCTGGCCATTTATTTATTCCATTTTCTATACCATTCTCCCAGGGGAGCTCAGAACGGCTTACATGCATTTATTCAGGTACTCAAGCGTTTTTCCCTCTCTGTCCCGGCGGGCTCACATCTATCTAACGTACCTGGGGCAATAGGGGGATTAAGCGACTTGCCTAGGGTCACAAGGAGCAGCATGGGTTTGAACCCACAACCTCAGGGTGCTGAGGCTGTAGCTTTAATCACTGCGCCACACTCTCCCTATGCATCCAAGCATCTATCTGACTTTTGGTTTTGCCTATTCTATTCTTTAGCTATCTTAATTCTGGGTTCTTTAGCTCTAGCCATACAACAAATAATACATTTAAAGGACATTAACAATACTGAGACTATACGAAGGGGTGATGAATGGTTCTCAGCCCAACCAACCAACTTCCAAATTCTGAGTGTTATTTTGCCACTGTAGCTGAAGAGCGTTATCTTATTTTGTTAAGTACCAATTTGCAGAAGCAAAATTCTATGGCTTCACATTGTTTCAGATCATTGATTAAACCATATCCACATTATTCTTTTCTTGGCTGGGCTGAGAACTTTTCATCACCCCCTTGTAGTTCATAAAGAGCTGTAATAAAAGGAATACAAATATTTTGTTCATAACAACAGGATAACGGTTCAATTTGGGAAAGTGTAATTTGTTCCTCAGTAAGATTTACCAAACATAATCACAAGAGGAAGAGTCTGAAAGGATAATAAATATGTTCCTATATAGAAGTCAACAAGAAAATAGATGAAGACTGCAATTGACCTGCTAGCTGGAATTGTCATTTTTTTATCTCCATTTGTCTCCTCGGAGGTACATTGTAATGAACAAATGATTATAATGAAAGTATTAAAAACATCTTTTAATTCCATTCAATTCCATGTTAAATAGGTTACCACAGAATGTGCACATCGGAAATGAGCTCATTTTATAAAATGAACCAATCAATATATTCTTGAATGTATTTCAGCAGACTTCCGGTATATCTTTTCATATTAAAACATGCTCTTTATAAAAGCCCATCTTTACATTTTGCTCAACAAAGATCAGACTCCTACACCTTCACTAAATTACAGCCCAGTGAGAGGCATACACAGCACTATCTAAACACCTGTATGAACCAGCTAAATGCTAATGTATTCTGTCAAAAACAGATTACCTTCCACGGCTAAATTACTCAATGTCATTATCTGTATCAACCATCTGCAAGCCTAATCCCTTGGTGGGCAGAAATTCTAAGCGTCTGATACACTATTTTTGTTTTACGCTCTTGCATAAATCTGTTAAGCTCAATACGCTAGAACAAATTCCCCAAAGCAAAGGCAATCTGCTGGCCTATAAAACACTGGTTACTGAAAATCGAAGGGTTTAATATGGTAACAAGTCAAATAGTCAGCAAGCAATTTTTGCAGGATGAAGGTTGAACCACACACTCCAGCTGTCTCGCGGATAAACTATGCTATATAGTCAGGTATATCATGGCTACGTGTTCCATAGCTATGAATCCACTCATGTATTTCATATCCAATAAAAACAAGAACAGTTGGCCTGATTGGATTTTAAGTGATGCAAATTTGAAAATCAAAGAAGCAGACTCCCTTTAGACCTAGCCTATTTAGTCAATAATTGTAAAGCACTACAAATTACATTTACACTACTACTGAATCCTCCAGGGAACTAATGTGAATATTTTAAAAAGGCAACCGCTGCAGATGTATGTTTCGTAATGACTACACCACCTTTAGCATCAGATGCTGACTTATTTTCCCCACTAAAAATGTTACTTAATGTACACAGACGGGAATCTAATATAACCCTTCTTTCTATTATAGGCGACTAGGCAGCTGACTAGTTTTTGCCCGGGATGGTGGGATGAAGGGGGCACAAATAATTTATTTGTCGAGAGCCAAGGCCAGGATCAAATTTAACTTAAGAAGCTGGGCAAGCTTATCATCAGTTGATTGGTTAAATAGTATTTCAGCACCTAACCACAAATATTCAGTGTGAGATAACCGGTTATTTCAGTTGAATATTTGTGGTCAGTGTTGAAAATTCAACTGGCTATATCAGGCCATTACCACTAATCAGTCAAGTTTAGTGGCCAAATTGGGCCACATACAGGATCAGAGGCAACATGGATTCACTAGAGGTAGGTCTTGTCAGCCAAATCTGATCAATTTCTTTGACTGGGTGACCAGAGAATTGGAGAGAGAGAGAGTGCGCTAGATGTGGTGTATTTAGATTTTAGCAAAGCCTTTGACAGTGTTCCACACAGACGTCTAATAAATAAACTGAGTGCCCTCAGGATGGGTCCCAAAGTAACGGGATGGGTCAAAAACTGGTTGAGTGGAAGGTGACAGATGATCAGTGGAGATCGTTCTGAGGAAAGGGATGTTACCAGTGGTGTGCCTCAAGGTTCTGTTCTTGGGCCTGTTCTTTTTAACATTTTTATAAATGATATTGCTGAAGGATTGTCGGGTAAGGAAAGGTGGGAGAGGGGAGATATGATAGAGTCGTTTAAATATCTACGTAATGTAAATATGCATGAGTCAAGTCTCTTTAATTTAAAAGAAAACTCTTCAATGAGAAGGCATAGGATGAAGTTAAGAGGCTCAGGAACGCTCAGGAGTAATCTAAGGAAATACTTTTTTACAGAAAGGGTGGTAGATGCGTGGAACAGTTTCCTGGAAGAGATGATGGAGACATAGACTGTGTCTGAATTTAAGAAAGCCTGGGATAGGCATGTGGGATCTCTTAGAGAGAGGAAGAGATAATGGTTACTGCGGATGGGCAGACTGGATGGACCATTTGTTCTTTATCTGCCATCATGTTTCTATTTGCAAGACAACACTACACTTAAATCTTTCTATATTTACCCTAAATGCATCATCTAGAACAGTGGTTCCCAACCCTGTCCTGGAGGACCACCAAGCCAATCGGGTTTTCAGGCTAGCCCTAATGAATATGCATGGCTCAGATTTGCATGCCTCTCACTTCCATTATATGCAAATCTCTCTCATGCATATTCATTAGGGCTAACCTGAAAACCCGTTGGCCTGATGGTCCTCCAGGACAGGGTTGGGAACCACTGATCTAGAAGACCTTTGGGATTGTTCACCCTTGAGAACTTTTTTCTATATTCTCACCCCTCTCATTCCTCCATCACCCCATTTCCCTTTATTTATTTATTCGTTCATTCATTCATTCAGTTTTCTATACCATTTTCCCAGGGGAGCTCAGAACGGTTTACATGAATTTATTTAAGAATTCAAGCATTTTCCCTTTCTTTCGCAGCAGGCTCACAATCTGTCTAATATACCTGGAGTATTGGGGGACCAAGTGACCTGTCCAAGGTCACAAGGAGCATCATGTGTCAGAACCCATAATCTAAGGGTGCCGAGGCTGCAGTTCCAATCCCTGTGTCACACTCTCAGACATAGTATGGTAGGAGATAGCATGGCAAACATTGTCTGACAGGGATGGCAAAACATAGTTAAAGCATGGTAAAACATAATATGACAGAGACGGTATGGTGAGAAATAGTTTGGTGAGCCTAGTATTACAAAGCAAGGTTAACAGAGAATGACACGACTTGGCAAAATTGGTAAGGCAAGTGTGTGTAATGAAACATAGCATAGAAGTCATGGAACAGCAACCACTGTGTAGCAGACATGACATGAGAGATTGAAGCATGGTAGACAGTGTGGCAACCATAATATGGTAAATACAGCGCAAAGTAAAGGACGACAAAGATGGTGACTAGTATGATAGAGTGTGAGAAAACATGTCACGGTCAGATAGAGGATGAAGCCCATGGCATTTTAGATTTGAGACCGTGAAGAGTCAGGCACTTTCTCAGGAGGTTCGGGGAATTTAATTGGCACAGTTTCATAGAGGGTCAGGGAAAGAGGTGAGTTTTTATTGCCTTCCTGAAGTTTAGTAGGCCTTCTAACGATCTTATGCGGGTAGGTAGTTTGTTCCAGAGGCACGGAAGGTAGTGCATTCTCAAGGCAGAGGGCTTGTTCTGAGGGCACACATAATCGCTTTTCATCGTGCGAGTGAAGCGGTTGATTCAGAGTACAGGGTGGAAATTTGGAGCCCATATAGGCCGGTACCATGTCGTGAAAGAGTTTGTACGCCATTACTAGTCCTTTTAATATACATCGTTTGTTGATTGGCAGAGCTCAACGCAGGGTGATTGGATCTCATATGTGAAGATTCTTCAGGAGACAGATGGTGGCAGTTTGTACTCACTGAAGTCGATGGAAGTTTTATGCTAAGAGCCCATTTAGGAGCGCATTGTAGTAGTCCATACGGGAGAGGACAAAGGCATAGAGTAGCTATGGGAATTCTGGTTCCAAGAAGTATAGTCTGATTTTCTGTAGCTGCCGGACGTAGTAGAACAAGGCGGATACTACTTGGGAGATGTGGTCAGAGAGTGAAAGGTCACCATCAAGGAACACCCCTAGGTTTGTGTACTTTGTCTTTGGCCATCAGGGTGGTTAATTCCTAAGAGAGTTCAGGGTCACCTCTCCGTATCCATAGGAGCTTGGTTTCACCGTGTTTAGTTGCAGCTTGTTTTGAGATATCCAGGTTTTTATTTCCAAGAGGCACTTGTTTGGAGATTTGGGCTTCTCAGCTTGATCCTAGTGGTAGATACATTTGTATGTCATTCACAAACAAGTGGATCTTTATGTAGTGTTCCAAGGTAATATCTATCTCTGATCTGATATAGAGGTTGAAGAGCAGAGAAGAAAGGAAAGTACCTTGTGGTACTCCATATTTTATCAGTTTGGGTCTCAATAGAGTAGATCATAATAGGAGTCTTTGGGTCCTATGGCTCAGGAATGATAAGAACCACCGGAGCACTCATTCAACAATTCCAATATTTGCAAGTCTGGTGAGGAGGTGGGGGTGATCAACAGTATTGAAGGTGGCACTGAGGTCTAGAAGAACCAGTAATCCATTGTTTCCTGTTTCTTGCTCCTCCTCTTTCCTCCTCATTCCTTGTTTTTCCTCCTCATTTCTTTATTTTTGTTGGCTTTAACTAAACCATGGAAGAGCTTCTTACCGCTGTTCAGCAAAGTAAATCCTCTGACACTCAACTGCCCGCAGTAAGAATCTTGTCCAAGGTTTAGCTAAAGGAGCCCTTTATGAAGTATTTTCATGTTACAACAGTCAACTCCTCTCCCCTTTTTCTCCCACAAATTTCTTCCAGCCAACCGGATGGCAAGCTCTATGGTGAGTTTCAGACTCCTTCTCCCTTCCCTCCTTTGCATTCAAAGAGATGCTAATTATAGCTGGCTCTTGCTATTGTCTTTGTGGTCCAATTTAATGTACATAATAAAGCTTTTCTGCGCAGCATGATATTTTTAGGGTGCACAAGAGGGCCTTAATGTGCCCATTAATGTTCATTGCACAGGCCTCCTAGTGATTAGAGTGACTTTAAAAGGAAAGCTTTAGAAAGCCATAAAGACACTGCACTACAGGAACTAACACTGTGATTAAATTGTTTGTTTTAGGTGACAAAAGAATGCATTTATTTTGCTTAATGCAGTTGTTTGAAAAATAATAATAATAATAACAACAAAATGCCAACTCTGAAAAATTTTCCTTGTCCTAGTCATAATTTGAAAGTCTTCTCTTACCCCGGCCCCCCTTCCTCCATCCCTTTTTCGAAGCTGTGTTAGGCTTTTTCATCTCCGGTCGTGACTGTATTAGCTCTGACACTCATAGGAATTCTATGAATGTTGGAGCTAATACCACCGCGGCCGGTGATTTAAAAAAAAAAAAAAAAGCCTAATGCGGCTTCATAAGAGGGGGAGGGGTGGTAGTCTCATTTACAATTGTGTATCCCTGAGAGTAAAATCTAAAATCTGTTTAAAAATGTCTATGATATATTGCCTTGCAAATGCATGATTTAACTCGTATATAAATGCATTAAGGCACTAAGATAAACATTTTCTTCATATACAAAGAGGCAAATGGCTATTATACAAGACAGCAAGGGCCCAATATCTAGGCAGCAGCGATCAGCCTTTTTCCGGCTCTGGCATTTAATTTATTTGTATATGGAGCTAGGAAAAACATAGCTCTATAAGGGAACCTTTTGCAATTTATTTATTCAATTTTCTATACTGTTCTCCCAGGAGAGCTCAGAACAGTTTACATGAGTTTATTCAGGTACTCAAGCATTTTTCCCTGTTTGTCCTGGCAGGCTCGTAATCTATCTAGTGTACCTGGGGCACTGGGGGGATTAAGTGACTGGCCCAGGGTCACAAGGAGCAGCGTGGGTTTGAACCCCCAACCCCAGGGTGCAGGGCCTGTAGCTTTAACCACTGCGCCACACTCTTGCAGTAGCACTTCTCCTGCAGCAAATGCACCAAAGCCCATAAGACCTGAATGAGCAGCCATACATTTATTTATTTGCTGCAGCAGAAGCACTACCATGGCTTTGTAAAAAGGGCTCCAAATGCAATATTCAGCACTGAACTGGCTATGGCAAACTGCATTAGGATAGGACTGACGTTTTGCATTTAAATTAAATTTTTACAAGCATGAACTTGAAAAAAAATTACAGAATAGTGATTTATACAAACGAGGGGGCTGGGATTTGATATACCGCCTTTCCGTGGTTTACATATTATGCGACGGGTATTTACTTCCCACCTGGAGTAAAGGAGGCTTAGGTGACTTCCCCAGAATCACCAGCAGTGCAGTGGGAATTTAACCCAGTGATTCTTGGGCTGCTGTACTAACCTTTAGACTACTCTTCTTAACAAGCTCATAATTGAAAAAAAAAAAAAAAAAAAATTGGCCAAGGGGCGCCTACCCAATTCTTTAAAAGGTAGGTACTAGAGAATGACACGGGGACAAATTTGTCCCCGTCCCCGCAGGAACTCAATTTCCCCATCCCATCCCCGCAAGTTTTGTCGCTGTCCATGCCCTTGCCCCATTCTCGTAAGCTTTGCCTTAACCGCACAAGCCTCGAACAAAGTGTTTGAGGCTTGTGCAGATGAGGACGGAGCTTGCAGGAATGGGGTAGAGACAGGAAAAGAACTTGCAGGGGGGACAGGATAGGAAAATGAATTCTAACGGGAACGGGGAAATTTCTGTCCCCGTGTCATTCTCTAGTAGGTATCTATCGCATGGCACCTACCAGTGACTAACGCCTAAGTAGGAGTGTTAGGGGGTGGAGACAAACATAGACACCACTAGACTTGCTTTTCTAAAGAACATAGGCAAGTGCGATGTAAGCCAATAAAACCCTGGCACCTAAGTTTTTGATAGATGCCATTAGGCATGATTCTGTAAACGATGCCTAAGTGTTATTGAATCACAGCCAGTGCCTTTTTTTCTAGGCACTTGCAGATTTAGGTGCCATTTACAGGATCCGGCCCTAATTGTGCTGGAAGACAGGAAATGGCTGTATGCATGCTTTTGAACTGCTGAAAACTCTTACCATGCACACTGTTATTTAATTTGGATTATTGTTACTAAACAAAGAAGGGCATAATCACAACATCCAGATGTCCAAAAACCTGCCTAAATTGGCACTTGGACATCCTAATTGCCAGGGCGTCCAAGTGCTGATAGTCAAAACAGTCTTTCTGTATGTCTAGCAAGGTGTTCCAGCCTCTGTACATTCAGAGCACAGAGATGGGCTTGGTGGAGGCGTGTTCAGGGCAGGCTTTGGGCAGCCTCAAGGGCAGGTTAGACATGGACATCTTGCAGCGATAATCAAAACAAGATAGACGTTCTGGTGGTCTGGGCATCCCAAAGGCCTGGAAATCCAGATGGAGGATTTAAAAAATATATATGTTTCTAGACTTATGGTGGTTTGCCTTTTGAAAATAGGCATTTTCTTACTGCCAGCTTTGGACGTCTAGCGCTATACACCCAAATAAGACTTAGAAGTATGTTTTGAAAATGCTCTTCAAAATGTCCAAAATATTATTTGTGACAATAGAAGTACTAATGGGAAAATCTTTGTAGCTTTGCTGTATGACACACAACATCTCCTCAGTATAACTGAACGTTATTATCTAAATACTTATTTAATGCATAAGATTGTAGTACAATTGCACATCATTCCAGATGCTAGTTTACATCTGTAAAAACAGACACATGGCCCTAAACTGTTAATCTTTTAAAGACAAAGTACGCTGTTTTGTTCAGCTCTAATAAAGCTCTCCCTCAGCACTGCCACTGACTGCTACTGTAAGTTTCCAAAAAGTGATTTGCCTGCAGATCTAAATCACGCTAATGGAGTTAGACTAGTGTGGGGTTAGCCATCTGGCTTAGTGGCTCATTAGTAAAGAAATGACCCCTATGCATAAAACACAGCTGGGTCATTCCAAGCTAATGAGCCTTCAAATTTTATTGTCCGCTAGGCTTACAAATGGCTGGATGTGGATCTCTGATAGAGGGCTCCAGTTATTTTTTGGCATCTTTGCAATATGATTTGGTACAAATTAAATTAGCCGTGACCTGAAATTCCAGATTTTGCATAGAACATTTCTTCTGGTAGGATCTTCAGGAATGCTTGACTGCATGGGCTATCGACGATATTCTTCTGTCTTGACCATATGTTTCTAGCTCTTGCTTGCTAATAGCTATAATGAGTACAGCGGGGATAAAAACTGTGCTCACTACCAACTTCTCATGCTTTCCTCTTCAAATCCTCTATGAAACTGCAATACCTTCTAACACAATATACTGGATAACTAATTACAGCTTAAAAGATCATAAGGCAGAGTAATATTGTTCCTCTCTTTTACCTAGGTTTCCAGCACAAATTGTACAATACTATGTTCCCCTGAAGAAACCCAAACATTTTACCATTTAAAGATACAGTATATATACAATATTCTGTGGCATGTATAACTATAAACATATAAGATATTGTTAGGGGACAAAATATAGGTGGTGGTGCAGAAACATTTACACATAACTTGAATGGATATTTCTATTTTTCATTTAATGTTATATTTCTATTGACTCATCTTATACATCTAGGGCTCCTTTAACTAAGCCGGGTTACGGCATTAATGCGCGGAATAGCGCACGCTAAATTGCCCCACGCACTAGACACTAACGCCAGCATTGAGCTGGCATTAGTTCTAGCTGCGTAGCGCGGGTTTAGCAAGCGCTAAAATGCTTCGTGCGCTAAAAATGCTAACGCAGCTTAGTAAAAGGACCCCTTAGCACCGACAGGCTAAGAATGCTTCCTGAACATATCTCTTTTTAAAAAATGCCTGTTTTGTTTTATTTGGTTGTAAACGAGCGTGCTTATGTGATTGGCAGCACTGCATAAACTGCAGAATTGCTTTGATATATGTATCAGACTGTGGTTGGAAGGGTTGAAAAGAGAGCAAGAGGTCCCTGCCAGACTCTAAGCCAGGGGTAGGGAACTCCGGTCTTCGAGAGCCGTATTCCAGTCGGGTTTTCAGGATTTCCCCAATGAATATGCATTGAAAGCAGTGCATGCAGATAGATCTCATGCATATTCATTGGGGAAATCCTGAAAACCCGACTGGAATACGGCTCTCGAGGACTGGAATACCCTACCCCTGATCTAAGCCCTCCCTTCTTCACCTTGCCGGCAGGCTGAATCCCCTCACTTCACCAGTTGCTCGCTGTCAAATAATATATGAGTATAACCTGTCACCTTTTGAAATTTTTCCTGTCATTCCCTTTTGCACAGGGTCCTGTAGACCCTGAATGCCAGACAGTATCAAGTGACTACACCTCAGAGTACGCATGAACACATGCACCGCTGACCCAACAGAATTTCTGGGAAAGCAAGAGAGAAATAGAGATATAATTTTAGATGAACAATTTGTATTCCTTGCTTGGATATATGGGTTTTCCAGATGATGCATTATTTGCTCTTTTTTTTTTTTACAATTTTGATGAATAATGTTAGTTTACAGAGAAATACAGAAGCACACAGTGCAAATGCATGCATTTCAAATATTATTTAGCTGGAGCAAGGGATACATGTATTGTCAAGATCGAATCACTGAATAGGAACAAGCACAGTGTCTGGATTTTATTACCATGGTTAAATTTCAATCATCTCTGCATGTCCTATACCAAATTCTACTGAAAGGCTGAATGAAGCATTAGAAAAGCAGTCACGTCTACACAAAATAAATAAATAAATTATTTGCTGTTAAAAAAAATTATATATATATATATATATTTATTCAGAAAGCAGATAAAAAGTTAAACAAACTGCAACCATTTCACTTATGGCCCTACTGTAAATAGTCATTACCGCTTTGCTTTCTTTTTTTTGTTCATGACCAGTAAATGTGATGCCTGAAAGGTCCTGCCAGTTTGGCAAAGCTCAATTTCATTCAGGCTTTCAAAGGCTTGCACAGAATCCAGCCTGCAAAGTTTTGGACAGCTCCCTCGCTTTCCACTGTTCAGGGTAATCTGATTACCTCTGCTTGCACAGTGTGTTCAACCTATCAGTGCCAGCCTTCCCGGTGCCTCCATTTTATTTCCTACCAGCGATAAACTGGATGGTCTTTAATGTAATAGCTCTGGAGGACCAAAGGTTTCATTAAATTAATACGTCTCTGGCCAATTCTACTTTGTTTACGTATTCAGCTAAGCCTTAAAACCCAATTAAAATCTAATTTAGCTGATCTCCTGGATTCTGAGCACTGTTTGGCAAAGAGTCTGACAGGCTTGTAGTAACTGCATTACTATACATTGTGCCCAAAGGTATTCGAGATAATGTTTAAAAAATTAAAGCAGCGGTTATTTAAACATCACCATTTTCTCTCAGCTTTGACTTTACAGCCAAGAGCATAAGTGTTACTTTAGATATACATGCTTGTTTGTACACCTACATGTGTGGGGTGCGTATATGCATACAACATAAGGATCTGACATTTGAGTGGACATTTGTGTGTTTGTCTGTTATATATCAATCCAAGAACAAATTTTAAATTATTTCAATAGGCTTAAAAGTAGATTTTATATTTCCTTTCCACCTTCAAAAGTTTATGTTTCATGTGTAGAAAATTTGGCCAACTCGATATCCCAAAATCATTGTGAGCTCAATTATTTACTAACTTTGGAGTCAAGCTGGAGACACATCAGAAAGAATTCCCCATTTGGAAACTTTTCTCATGCAGCTGAAAAGATAGTTGGCCTGATTCTTCCAGTGTCAGTTTGGATCCACTCCATGACCAGGAATTAAACAGTTATCCTGACAAATGCTCAGGAGCCTCCTGTGCAGTGCATATGCCTGCTATTAACTACATTTGCTCAGTCCTCGCAATGCAGCTGCACAGTTAATTTCAATTCTATGGAGCTATGGATTATGATTTTTATGTTCCTTATTTTCCCTTTTACATTCAGGTACTTGGTCATTTGTCTCTTTCTGTCCTGGTGTGCTCACAATCTATCTGGGGCAATGGAGGATTGAGTCACAATTTCATCTTAGCAATAATAAAATAGTTATGGCTGGATATAGTTGTTGTTGTTTTTTGTTTGTGTTTTGCAAGTTATTCAATTATTACAAGCATATACTTGACATTGAAAGTAGAGATACAATGTAAAATAAAAATGATTTTTTTTACATAATTACATTACATTACATTACATTACGGATTTCTATTCCGCCTATACCTTGCAGTTCAAGGCGGATTACAAAAGATTTGACTGGACATTTCCAGAGATGATCACATTACAGAGGATTTTACTGGACATTTTCCAGTGAGGATACAAATTTTTTTTTGTTTTTTTTTTTTTTTTTTTCTTGGGGATCTTATGGGTTGGATAGAAAACTGACAGTGCCTAGCAGTGTGATATTAGCAAATGGAACACAGTTAGAGTAGGCAAGATTACAATCTTTTTATGGTCTGTTTATATGAAGGGTGATTAGGTGTGATACTTGGGGGAGGATTGTCTGGTGGTAGATGAGTTCAGTCGAGGTAGGTGAATTTTCTGGAGGTAGGTGAACTTAGCTGGAGGTAGGTGAAGTGGTTTAAGGTTTTTGGATGAATTTTTTAAAAAGCAGGGTTTTGATTTCTTTACGGAATATTTTGAAGTCTTTAGACCAAAAGCAAAAACCAAAAACAACTGCAGACTATGTACAAGATGCAGGCACTGTTTATTTCAAACTCTAATGGTATATACAACCTTATTACTAACCGAGGGACCCGACATGGTCCTTGTTTCGGACAACAAACCTTCCTCTGGGGTCCTAATAAACATAAACATTGAGTGTAAATAAAACTTAGAAAATATCTTAATGAGTGTGACAGTTGATGGTGTGCATAATACAAACATTAAAATGTGGAGAATTAATAGTGAATAGGTGATCCCCATATTAAAGCAAATAATTGTTTATTCTTGGAGGGAGGCAAGATTATAAAAAAGCAGAGATTAAAGGAAATAATTTTATCTAGAATGGCACTGTTTTATACTGATGGATACCATGGAGGTTCAAAACATTGCAGTAAAAATTTTATTTAATGCAAAGAAATATGATCATGCCACGCCTCTTTTACACAAAGCTCATTGGTTACCTATAGAGCATAGGATCACTTATAAAATTCTACTACTAACCTTCAAAACGAAAGTAATAGCCAGCCAGAATTCATTAATAATTTGCTTATCCCCTATAATCAAACTAGGACCCTACGATCTACTGCGCATAATCTCCTTATTGTTCCCTCATAGACACAGTTCAATACAATGTGGACCACTATTTTTTCTGTTATTGCTCCTTTTCTCTGGAACAGTATCCCCAACTACTTGTGGGAAAATACAACACTTATCAAATTTAAGGTGATGCTAAAGACATTCCTTTTCCGTGATGCCTTTGTAACCTAAACTGTCCTTTTAAGGACGACTTCGTTTTAAGAAATATTTCTACTTTCAGTTCCCCAACCTCTTGTTCTTCCTCTTAAGTGTTTTCTTTTCTTTCTATCAATTCCAATCCCTTCTTCCCTTCTGTTCCGTTCGTTTGTGTCCTTAAATCGTTTTTCCCTTGGTTTGTTTTAGATTAAATTATATTTTAATTGGTATATTGTTATGGTATTTTTGTGCACCGCCTAGAAGGTTCGAGTGGGCAGTATAATAAATTCTAAATAAACTTGAAACTTGAGGTTAATTTCCTTCCGTGGTATTTACGTTGGTTTCTAAGGGAGCAGACATTGCTATTGGAACCGGAGGATGCCTCACTTCTAGGAAATTTTTTAAGTGTTCAGAGTTAAAAAACACAAAAGTTTTTTTTTTTTTAATTCTTTATTGGTTTTTAATCAAAAACAGTGTCATGCAAATGAAAGATCAAAAGATATTCCACATATTGCACTATTATCTATACTTTTTCTAACATTTTAACAATACATTTACATGGAAACTGCAGGAAAAAAAGGTCCCTTTGAGATCTAATACTTGAGGTTTAAGGGCTAAAAAAGTATTTCTTCTTAGTTGAGTAGATCTACAGAGGTCAGGAAAAATCATCACAGAATAATCCATAAATTTTACACCTTTAAAGTGGAAATACAATCGAAGAATCCAGTTCCTATCATACTCTAATGCAAATGTAGCAATGAGGGTCGCCCTGGTCATAACTGAGCCAGAATTCTCTAGGAAGCCAGTAAGATCAAAACTAGCTCCTTGATCCTGGCTCATTGTTGGTTTTATCAATGGAGTTCTCAAGTTTATATAATAGACCTTGGTTATTGGAGGTATTGTCTCAGGTGGTATTTGCAGGATTTCTCTTAAGCATTTCTTAAGCATTTCATTAGATGATAATATTGGAGACTGTGGAAACCTTAAGTTTAACCTGCGTTCAAAATTCTCCGACCTTTCTAATCTTTGATGGATATTCAAATTATCTTTTAACAAAGTCAGTTGAGTATCCTGAGCTTTCTCCATAGATCTTCCCAGCTCCTGAACTTGTGTATCCACTTTATTAACTAGGTCCTCACATTGTTTAATATGTGTTTGTACCACTTCTTGAATCTTCAAGAAATCATCCAAATGCTCAGTCACTTTAACCTCAGTCCATTAACAGTGTCCCATATCTCTTCCAAGTGATCTCCGATCTATTCTTCAGCCTGATGGTGTTCTTACCTCCGGCGTCAGTGCCTTTCTTAAGAATGGGTCCAGACCCCAAAGGAATCCTCTCAGGCCAACCAGCACAGATCTCACCAGCTTGTTGTCCCTTCTCGGCAGGTGTAGAATCGGGCAGTGTCCCAGGTACAGAGCTAGCCTCGGCAGACTCTTTGGTACCTGTGGCACTGCTCCCTATCTGCCCTTTCACACCATTTCTGGGCTGAGCTGGGTTCTCGTGGTCTTCGGGACTCAGCGTGAGATCAAGTTTGCTGCCAGCAAAATCCTCTGCTACATACTCGCTGCTGTCCCAAAGTATATTTTTTGCTCCTATCAGTATTAGAAACTCTTCTGTTTGTTGCACCAACACCGAGGAGGAAGTTGGCTCGGCTGGAAACAAGCGCGGCTTCCCTTTGCACTTCACCATGATTTTCCCTTGGCAGTGTTAAGCAGTAATCAGAACGTCCTCTCACACATCCGTCGCTGCCACCATCTTGCCTCTCACCCAATGGCTGGATATAGTTGATATACCACTTACTGATACAAATGAATATGCAAATATAATGTTTAGGAAGCCTATTTATGTATATGGGCACCCACCATGTTTTTTGTTTTTTGTTTTTAAATAATCAAATATGTTACACATGGAGGACCATTTTTGAAAGGATGTCTAAGTCTGACTTTGCCAAAAAAAGTTATACAACTAAATGTAATAGGAAATGCAATCGTATGTGATCAAAATGTATGTGAAACGTATTGTAAATAGTATTTAGTAGCAGGGAATCATTCATACCACATTTACAAAAATTATTGACATCACACCATCAATATGGAAAATTATAGAACAACGGAGAAAAATAAACCTCAATTGTAAGGGGCCAGGACTACAAAAGTATCCAAACCAGCTCACATCATCACTGATTTATGAAAAAACTCCGTGTACATTTAAATAAATAGTTTCCATTCATACAAAGTTTAATGTTTTTCAAAGATTTTTTCACAATTGAGGTTTATTTTTCTCCGTTGTTCTATAATTTTCCATATTGATGGTGTGATGTCAATAATTTTTGTAAATGTGGTATGAATGATTCCCGGCTACTAAATACTATTTACAATAAGACTGACTTTGGTCATTTAGGAATATAACAACATAAGAACAGCTTTAATGGTCCATCTCGACCAGTATCCCATCTTCACGGAGGACAATCCAAGTCATAAGTACCTGGCAAGATGTCCAAATATTGGACGGAAGGAATGGCCATATTTTAACCTGCAAGATGTCTATATTTTTGAAAATGGTCCAGCTAGATGTTTTGTCTAGCTAGACATCTAATTTTGTAATGCCATTATCAAAAAAAGTTCAAATTAAAAATGTCCAAAATAAGCTATTTGCATGGAGGAGAGGCCAGCATTTTTAATGGACCAGCCACATAGACATGTCAGCAGAGCAGTGGGACAAACTAGGGGACACTGCGGTAAACATCACATTAAGAGTGCCAGAGTCCTCCAAAACTCCCACAAAACCTACTGTACCCATCTTTCTATCACCCCAATAGCCTTTATGCCTTCAGGTGTCACCTATATAGCAGTACAGTGAGTTTTAGTGGGTACCCTTCTCTGAAGTCTACTACATTGCCCACCAGGCTATGCCAGAGACCTGCTTTCAGCGCTACTAGGACTGGTCATATTATCTACAACTGTCAAAGAGACAGATATGTGCTGTTTCATACAGATCTTTGGGAAGTGGAAAGGGGTCAGTGTGGGGGCCATATTTTCATCCCTCCAGTGGTAATCTGGTCAGTTTGGTTACCCTTTTGGCTCTTATATGTTTTAAAACACGTCTAGACTAAAACGATCAAATTATGCCCTGAACATTTTGTAAAATGTTTGACTATCACTGTAAAATGTCCAAGAGCTAAACCCACCCTAATCCCACCCAAAACAAGCCTCTAACATACCCCCTTAAGATTTAGACACACTGGAAACAAAATGACTGGAAAGACATCTAGAAAGTCAGTTTTGAAAATGGCCACTTGGATGTTTTATAATAATAACTTTATTCTTCTATACTGCCATAGGCAGATGACTTCTAGGTGGTTCACATCAAAGAGGGCTGGACAATCAGCGAATTACAGAAAGCAAATGGTGAAGGTACATCATATTACACGAGGAATAGACAGAAGGAAAAAATTAATTTAGTGTAGCTTCTGATTAGGAGATGAATCGGTCAAACAGTACAGTTTTAATTACTTTCCAAAAGGCCCCATAGGTCAGCCTGGCTCCATTGATATAGTTACCCAGCCAGGACTGCTGTTTGCTTCCTTTGAACATGAAAGATCTGTCCAAAAAGGATTTGTATTTACAGCCGGTGATCCTTGGGTTTGCAAATGTGTTGCAGTTTCTTGTTGACCATGTGGGGTTGTGTAGTACGAAATGTGGTAGAAGATAGAAAGGTGCTAGTCCCCAGGCCTGCATGAAACAAATACATACAAATTTGAACATTATTTGTGCCTCCATTGGGTGACTAGTAAGACACCCAAGTGCTGATTTATACCATCTTTTGAACATCTATCTTTTTTTAAAATTAGCCCCAAAGTATACAGGAAAATGGCATAGCCCTGAAGCTTTAGTAAATAAAATATTCCTTGCCCTCTGAGGCTTCAAAGGGGTCCCCAAGGGGTGTAACATATCTCTCAGGGCATGCCCCTTTGGTCACACCCTGCAGCTATACCATAGGGACTTGTCACTTTATCCTCAGTACCGACCTGATTAGATGATGTCAGCGGGCTGGTTAATGGAAATCAATGGGGACCTCCTTCTCATACCTCTGGGAACTTGTAGCCACTTTATCCATGGAACTGGCCAAATTAGATGGCATCATCAGACTGGTCAATGGAAAGCAACTGGGGACCTCCTTATTGCACCTGTGGGAACCTATTCTCACTAGGCCACAAACTCCTCTCCTCGCACCCACCATGTTTATGCAACCTATGGGGGCAACTCTATAATTTAGGGCTGCATTTTAGGCACCCTCAATTCTATAATGCTATAGATGCCATTACAGAATACTAATGTAAGTTGGCACTGGCATAGTTGTTGCAGGAAACTTGCTGTATTCTGTGAGTTATGGGTGTAACCAGAAGATCTGCTCATGTCCCTTCCAGGTATATCCCTTACACTTTTACATTCTAAGGAGAATTATCTATAGGACGTCCATTGTTAAGTGCCAGGATGGTATGTGCTAAGTGTGAATTCTATAAAGGCAGTTCTGCATTAAGTTGCTTTTATAAAATACTAGCTTAAGAACATAAGAAATTGCCTCCTCTGGGTCCAGAACAGGGGTCCATCGCACCCAGCAGTCCGCTCACGCGGCGGCCCATCAGGTCCATGACCTGTAAGTGATCTTTTGTCTAAAAGCCTTTCAATCCCCATTGTTCCTTTGTCTATACCCTTTCATAATCCTATCTCTACCTCTATCTATATCCCTCAATTCCTGTATCTTTCAGGAACTTGTCCAATCCCCCTTTGAATCCTCTTAATGTACTCTGTCCTATCACATCCTCCGGAAGCGCATTCCAAGTGTCTACCATCCTCTGAGTGAAGAAAAATCTCCTAGCATTGGTTCTAAACCTGCCCCCTTTCAATTTCTCCGAGTGCCCCCTTGTTCTTGTAGTTCCCAATAAGTCAATTTTTTGTCTAACTTTAGGCATGAGCATTTATACCTGCCAAAGGTTGGTGTAAATGATCATGCTTTAAGTAATGTCAGGCACAGAGATGGAAGTATTCTATAACTCTGCACCTAAATCCTGTGATTAGTGATTTTATTAAATCTAATAGACATAACCATAAGGGTCCATGACCCAACCATGGCCTTCCATTGAATAGGCCCCCTTTGGAGTTGTACACAAGATGACTTAGCCATGCAGGTTATACAGAAGGGTACACAGCAGATATGCAAGTAAGGTTAATTACTCATATTTATTATTATCACAATTTAGCCAATTAACTTTCTTCCATTTATCTGATCCACACCCATAATTTCACATCCACTTTGGGTGACATACAGAATTTGGTAGTAAGTGATTTGTGTGCATACATAATGCCACAAGTTATGCATACAACTGGCTCCTAACGTTACGTGTTCAGTTAGAGTGAGGAAATATGACATACTGTTGTTTATTTTAGAAGTGGTATTTGCATGTATAGATCACATGCATGTAATAAATAGAGATTTCAGAAAACCACTATTTACAAATGGAGATCGACACCACCCTTTATAAAGTAGAAAAAAAATCTGAAAATAACATTGTAACAGGAAAGGATACCACAATATATTTTCTAGGTTTAACTATAATGAGATGCAATCTGTTTTATTGCAGAATCAATCTAAGCCTTGTTGAAGGATAAATGCTTTATAGTGTAATTAACAATCAGGAAATAAAACACCTGCCTTGTATTTGGCATTTTTAAGAGCTTTTACAGTGATTTTAGGTTTTTAGAGGCCCTTAGAGGGGCATTTTTGAAAGGACATCTAAGTCTGAGGTTGGACGTTTTGGGCAAGACGTCCACAAACCCAGCAAAAAAATGTCCATTTTCAAAACTGCCAGACATCTATCTTTTATTTTGAAAATGACCGATGTATAAGTTTTGGTCCTTAGGACGTCTATCTTTTTTGGTCATTTTCAAAAATAAAAGCATCCAAATGAAAAATTCACATAAGTAAGTTTTGTAGACGTACCCAACTATATTGTCTGATGACAGCTAGGAATCTCCATCAGTTGAGCCGGTTTTGGGGATTCCTGCCGGATCAGCTGACGGGGATTCCCCCTGCCAGGATCAGCTGAGTCACAGAGCCCTACATCCTTCCCCTGACATTCTCCAGCATCCCTCTGACATCCCCAGACTCCCCCCCCCCACATCCCCCCTACCATATCCCCAGACTCCCCATACCTGCCGATAACAGATCAGCATGAGGGAAGCCCACTCCCTCCTGCCTACAGGGCAGCATGTTGTGAATAAAGCACTGCCTGTTTTAGAATTAGACCTAGAAAACACAGCCACAGCTCAAAAAAGGTTTTTTGTTTGTTTGTTTTTTTTGCAGTTAGGTCGTTGGCAAGTCATCTCTATTTTCAGCAAGGGGCAACTTTGTACTTTCATTTATCTTATCATTGTTGGGTTTTATTAATATTAGTTTTAATCAAAATTATTTTTGCAACTTTTTAGCTATTTGTTGATGTTCTTAAGAAGACTATTACAAAATAGGTATGTTAAGACTTTGGTTGATGTCCGACATGTCTTATACTTTTTGTAATGTTGATTTGATTTGATAGCTCATATAGAAGTACTCAGTGATGTCAATATATTCAGCTGAATCTGAGCATGCTTTTTCCACTGGTGATCAAAAGATAGATTGTGAGCCCACCGGGACAGACAGGGAAAACTGCTTGAGTACCTGAATAAATGCATGAAAACCATTCTGAGCTCTCCTGGGAGAATGGTATAGAAAAATGAATAAATTAATAAATTAAATAGGATGTACTTATATCTTCAGTGTTTTTTGGTTTTTTATTCAGCTTTTTATCTTTATTCAAAATTTTTAGCGTTTTTAGTAAATTGTCCCACTGTTGTTTTAAGTTTAACACAGCTCTTGGTTCATCAGTATGTGTGCTAAAAGATTAACCCCCCCCCCTTTTTTTTTTTTGCTAAACCGTGAAAGCGGTTACTAGTGCAGGGAGCCACGTTGAATGCTCCATATTGCTCCCAACGCTCATAGAGTTCCTATGAGCATTGGGAGCAGTACATAGCATTCTGCACTGCTCCCTGCGCTAATAACCACTATCGTGGTTTAGTTAGAGGGGATAAGTGTGTCTTTATCCTTTCCTGCACTGCTTATCAAAAAATGTTCTCTTTGTTTATTTGCCTGTATCTAAGAAGTGGCTTTAGTGCTCTGCTTGTCTCACCTTATCAAATTTCAAAGTATTCCTCAGCAGCGAATTGTTTATTGTGGCAACTTCACTGATTAAGCTCATATTTTTCACTCATGCTATATTGTATGAGTCTTGCATTAGTGCATGCTAAGCCCTTAATAAAAGGACCCCTTATTTTTTCAATATTTTTGGGGGCCATCTACAGTTCCAAAGGAGGATGAAATTACAGGATTTGCAAGTACCCTAATGGCTTGTATCTTATTTTGTACTGTTAAGACTCTCTCACTGTCCTTTACTGATCCTTATTATTAATTTGCATTGTTCCTTCTTCGTAAATATGTAAATACATCTTATGGGTTCTTTCAGTGATCCTGATGTTTTCAATTTTATTACATGCTGTCCAGACCAAAATTCATCATGGCATCATATAAGAAACTGTTTTGCTAAGTGATTATCTGTTGAACTGTGGAAATTCAAATAATCTAAAACACTACATAAGAATAGTCATGATGAGGCAGACCATAGTTCATCAAACCAGCATGCAGTCTTTGCCACTGGCTAATCCAGATCATAAGTTTATGTACACTATTTATATACCACCTAACAATGGAGGCTGTCTAAGTGGTTTACATTCAGGTACTCAAGCATTTTCCCCTATCTGTCCCGACAGGCTTACAATCTATCTAACGTACCTGGGACAATGAATGATTAGGGGCCTGTTTACAAAGCCGCACTAGCGACTGCTGCGCGGTAATGGCTCCGAAGCCCATAGAGATTTAAAGGGCTTCAGGGCTGTTGCCATGCGGCTTTGTAAAACAGGCCCTTACTGCCTCTTTTACAAAGTCACGCTAGCGGCTGCTGCGCGGCAACAGCCCCGAAGCCCTTTAAATCTCTATGGGCTTCGGGGCCATTAGCGCAGGGCAGCTGCTAGCGCGGCTTTCTAAAAGAAAGTGATTTGCTCAGGTTCACATGGAGCAGCATGGAGCTTGAACCCACAATCTCAGGGTACTGAGGATGTAGCTCTAACCACTAGTTAATAAAAAGTCAGGAAAAAAAGATGCTTCCACTTGAGATCTATTCAATAAAAAAAATTTTATTCTTTAGAACTGTGATAATCAAACCTAGACTCAATAAAAAGGCTTTATTCTACTACTGTAAATAGCTTAGAAATTTATTATAAGTGTTTTTACCAAATTTTAATAAAACTTGGAAACTAGAACTATGATGATCAAACCTGGACTCTAGACCAGTGTTTTTCAACCTTTTTAACCCGTTGACCGGCAGAAATAAAAGAATTATTTTGTGGACCGGCAAACTACTAGGACTAAAATTTAAAAACCCCGTTTCCGCCCCATCTCCGCGAGCTCGGTCCCCACAAATCATCTGATCCCATCCATACAAGCCTCAGTTATGATTTTATATTGAATGTATTTTATTAAAGTATAAAAAGAAACAATATTCTGTACAATTGTCATTTTATAAATACAAATAATACAGAGCAAGGATCAACAAAATCCCTGTCTCCTCTCCCCTTCACATATATCCCCTCTACTATCAAGAAAACTGAACAAGCCAAATTATTACAGAATGCTACACAGAAATATCATGCTAACAGAATACTGCAGTCACACATGACAGGAATAGTTTTAGGAGAGTGCAACTAGGGCAACTGCCCCCTGGTCAGAGAGCGCCCTAAGCCAGCTGGAAGCTAAAGAAGCACTGCCTGGGCTTTGCAGTCCCCAGTTATGTCTAGCAGGATATATATTTCAAATCTGATATGTTCTAATCACAAAACAGAAATTAAATTATTTTTTTCTACCCTTTGTCGTCTCTGGTTTCTGCTTTCATCTTCTTTTCATTCTTTTCTTTCCAGCGTCTGCTCTCTCTGTCTCTTCAATCCAGCATCTACCCCTTCCATCCTCTGTCTGCCCTCTCCCCCTTCCATCCAGCCTGTGCCCCCTCTCTCCTTTTTACATGATTCATTCCAGCTTCACTGCTTTCTTCATTTTTATCTCTCCTATACCAGATCTAGCATCGTTGTTCCTCTCTGCTTATTTCTCTGCTGACCCCTTCCCATCATCAATCTCTCTGCTTTCTCATTCCTGTCTCTCCCCCTTCCTCTCCTGTAATCTCCCTGCCAGCTGTTTCCTTCCTTTTTTCCTTCTCCCTTCCCTCCTCCTCCTGTCCAGCAGTAACTCTCTTCCCTTCCTCCCCTCCCAGCAGTATCTCTCCTTCTCCTTCCCTCCAGGTCCAGTAATAGCTGTCCCTTTTTTACCCTTGCTCAGCAGCTTCCCAGACTCCTTTCCCTCCTCTACTCCCAGCAGCATTTCTCCTTCTCCTTCCCTCCAGGTCCAGTAGCAGCTGTCCCTTTTTTTCCCTTGCCCAGCAGCTCTCCTTACTTCCCAGCGCAGCGATTCAGGAAGGCAGCCTCGGGTCCTTTGTTGGGTCACGCCGCCTCTGAGGAAAGAGGAAGTTGCATCATCAGAGGCAGCCACAACTCAGCAAAAACCCCAAGGCTGCCTTCGTGAATCGCTGCGCTGGTAAGTAAAGGAGAGCTGCAGAGAGGGGAGAAAGCCACTGTCGGAGGCTCCCCATGATCTCTCCAGCCCAGCGCGGACCAGATAAAAATAACTCATCGATCTTGTCGGCCCTGCGCGAACCGGCAGGAAATTGAAGTTAGTCAATCTCGCCGGCCCTGCGCAGACCGGCAGAAATTTCCTGCGGACCAGCGGTTGAAAAACAGTGCACACAACATTTGGAAATACACCTAACCCACCTATGGACACACCCCCATTTCAGTTGCACACTAAGGGCTAGATTCACAAAGCAAACCAATCATGTACCGATCAGTTTGCGACCCCTTTGTGACCAGATTTCCCTCGGGCCCCATTCACTAACCTCTCCTGCGATCCGCTTCAAATCTGTGCATACAAATAAGGGGAAATGCATGCAAAGTAGACAGGGATGCAAATCACCAAATAAATTTTTGAAACTGGTTGGGCTGGCCGATCAACCGAAGAAGCGACTGATGGAGACCACTCGCAAACGGCTTTCCAACGTTCCAGCTCCACTGAAGCCCTGCTCTCTGCACGCCCTGTTCTCTGCTGCCCCGAATCTCTTCTGCCTGCTGCCCCGATGCTCTTCCCCGATCTCTCCTGCCTGCTCTGCCCCGAATCGCCGCCCTGGCCTGCTCGTCCCCGGATCTCTCCTGCCTGCCGCCCAAGATCTCTCCTGCCCTTCCCCACAACGCGGGTTTAAAGCAGGTTAAAACCATGGGCTCCCTGGGCTAAAAACTAATTCCAAAAAGTTTAAAGTTTAAAAAAAAAAGTTGCGGCTCAGACGGGCATGCGCAGACCATCAACAGATGGTCTGCGCATGCGCCGGGATCGCACACCATCGATCCATGCTGGCAGATGGGGGTGTTCCTCCGATCGCCCCCATCTGCATATTGGAGTTACAAGAAACCATTAGACCTGCCCAAATTGGACACAGAGTGGTCCCAATTGGGCAGATTCATGAATTTAGCCCTAAGGGAATTAGGTACCCAATGTTATAAAAGTGTGTACAAATCTTAAATGGTGTCAATTACCTTTGGTTAGCATTCGATTATTGATGGTTAACAGCTTGTTAGCCAATTAATTTGCATCACAACTCAGGAGTGCATCCTAATCTTGGCACCATATATAGAATCCAGGGGTTTACCTTCTACAGTTATTTGGGTCGGGAAAAACTCAAGTGCAAGGTAATATGAGAGAGTATGTGAGCAGCTAGTGTCAAATGCCCAAGTTATAGAATTTCAGAGTAGCATTTTATAAAATCTCCAAGACTCAAACCTGAATGAGTCTGGGCTCCTTCCAACTATTCCGAAAGCACCTGAAAACTAGACTATTCACAAAAATGTAATGCTCTCTTCCCCACTATACTCAACCTCCAACCCTATTATGCTGTTCCTTCCTTTTATTAAGCTCTTGTAAACCGTGCCGAGCTCTATAATTGTGGAGAGGATGCGGTTTAGTTTAGTTTAGTAATGTCAGTTCTCCCTTCAATGCCTGCCATGCAGTAGTCAGGCAGTAGAATCAGCTGAAAGGCCTTCCAGCATGGGTGTGTAATACCCTTGGTTTCTGGAGAGCTTTTGCTTCTCAATCCATTGTGATTTAGTTGAAGGAAAGCTGTACAACAGACGTATATACATTTTAAACACCATGCAACATTAACATCAGCACTGTTTTCCTGAGGGATTTATGCTGACCAGACTGGGTTATTTCTAAATGCAACTACAGCAACCATTCAGTCTCTCTTAATGATAGCCACCTAAAAAAGACAGGTGATTAAAATGTGCATATTCTCTGTACTCTGCAACATCTGGGATGCTTAACCTTCTGTTTCTGAGAACTTTCAGAAACACCTGCTGTGTTTCTGTTATGGCCACTTCTGACTTCATACTGTGTACTGATCTTCTCACGAAAGGAACTGAATTGCATTGGAAGAATTCCTGTACATTGTTATTTTTTTTATTTTTGAAACAATGCTTTCTGAGAGGGTCAAATACATATCAGCACCTAACATTTCAATGTAGTGCTCTTCCAGTTGTGTTAACAGTGAAGTCAAGGTAATCCACTCCTTAAATACTCCACTGAACTAAATCCACACTGGATATGCTGAAGCGTCACCCTTTTTGTCCTGTTATAAAATGTGCCATTATATTGAAACACCATCACATTGGTATGCCTGATCTCTGATGAAATGCACACAGTGAAGCAGTTAGACTGTATAATACTGCCCTCCTGTGCTGATTTGGTAAAACAGCATCATTTCAAGATTTGTCCCTATTCTTTAAAAAAAAAAACAGCATAAAGTTGAATGATTTCAAAGTCAAAGACACCACCTTTAAAAACAGTTCAAAGAATTAATGTAGATTATTATTAGCATTTGAATGTAAACCCTTCTTTCCCAGATCAGAAAGCTAATCATAAACTACATTAATCCCTCCCCCCTTTTACAAAGCCACATTAGGCTTTTTTTTATCACTGGTCAAGATGGTATTAGCTCTAATGCTCATAGGAATTCTATGAGAGGGTGGTGGATGCCTGGAATGCCCTCCTGAGGGAAGTGGTGGAGAGGAAGATGTGTCAGAATTCAAAAAAAGTGTGGGATAAACACAGAGGATCTCTAATTAGAAAATGAATGGTATAAATTAAAGAACTAAGGCTGGTAGTGGACAGACTTGCACGGTCTGTGTCCCATATATGGTTATTCGGTGTAGGGTGGGCTGGGGAGGGCATCAATGGGAACTCCACTAACTTGGAACATGAGGACGTTACTGGCCAGACTTTATGGTGGATATTCTGCAAACAATGGGATGATTGGATAGGCTGGAGTGAGCTTGGATGTCAACTCCAGAAGTTGGAACCTAGGACAGTACCAGATGGAATTTACAGTCTATGGCCCAGAAATATCAAAGAAAAGAGACAAGTTAATTTAATCATATACTATAGGGGCTCATAATCAAAAGAGAAAAACGTTCAAAAACATGCCTAAGTCGGCACTTGGACGATCATAAACAAAAGACGTCCAAGTGCCGATAATCAAACTGGGTTTTGGATGTATTTCTAAATGACCTAGGCCTTCATAGTATCGCTGAATGACAATAGCTAAACGGGGCATTTCAGGAGGAGTGTAGAGGGATGGATTTGGGAGGGGTGGGCAGGCTTAGACTTAGTAGTACTGCATGTATAACCGAAAGTTATACAGCACAGGATCGAAAGAACTTGGAACAGGCCTACATTTCCAGCACCTGTCTTTGTGTGAATCTTAACTATTTAGGTGCTTTAGGCCATCTAATGCCACTTATGTGTTTGTCATGCCTACTTTGCTGTTTGGCAGCCTAAAGTGCCTATGTAAGCATGATTCTATGGGTGATGCAGCCTATCCGGGGCTATGAGAAATACCACTCTCCAATGAGTCACTGTTCTGCAATTGACCCAGCCTATCATCGGCCATGATGGGAACATATACAGCAGTTCTCTTCCTGGCCAAGGTTGCATGAGAACATCCATTCCAACACTTCCTGACTTGAATCTTCAACGCGTAACAAAGATGGTCGTCAGACACCCATCTACACAAATGTAGCATGATATACGGGTAAATCCATCCAAGGAGTCATTATAATTGATTTACACCAAAATTGAGGTGTTTTGGAGGCAGATAGAGGCTTTGAAATTAAAACTGGGAAATACAGATGGCTACCGCAGCAGTGTTTTTGCACTAAAAACTGGCCACTTTGGAGCAAAACTAAAAGGATAACCCCAGAAAACCTTAGTTTTGCCAATTTCTGACTCATTCTGATTTTCCCATAGATAGTAATGAGCTGTATTCACAGAACTGCCATGTACTGTGCCTGCATCAACTTCTCACTGCAGCTGGACATAGAGAAGGAATTTCTGCCTCAAACAAGCAAGGGTAGCTCCAACAACTTCAGGCTACCTTTTATTCAAGTTTAAAAACCTGAAACCCTTGACCCTTCACACTCCCACACGATTCTTCATGGAGAGGAGAGGGTGCAGCTGACTTCTGCGAAGCCTCCTGGCCAGTCGCGGGGTCTAATTGGCCTGTGCTCAAGCGCCTGACACCACAGGAGTGAACACCAATCCCAGGGAACCTATTCCTGAGTTTCAAATGTTAGAGCAGACCAGCCTTGCAGGTGCTCCTTTAAAAATGTGGTCCTCCTGGCTTCAGACCCCAACGTCTGACCCTTCTCTCAGGCAGAGCTGTCCCAGGACTACCGGGAACCTCTTAGCACAGGGAAACCTCAAAAAAGTTCACATTAATAACCCAAAATAACAAATCTAGTGCAAAGCTGGAGGAAAAAGTACCTTCTCAACTTGCTTGTAGAAGTTAAAACTGAAGAGAGAGGACACTGCCCAGAGAGACAAGGAGGAGGAGTTGAACAAAATGACTGATGCCTTCTACAATCCAACTCATGAGTTGGGCTACAAAACTCATCTGTAAGGAATGGTGTGCTGTTTGCACAGGAATTAGCTGTGTATATACTTGTAAGGAATAATTTTGGAAACTGTCCCCCTCTTTTATGAATGCATAGCACGGAATTCCTATGAGCGTCAGAGCAGTTACCGCCGCAGCCGGCACTAAAACCTGTGCTAAACATTTGTAAAAGAGGGGGGAATGTTCCTTATGGAATACACTGGGGGGCTTCAAACCAGATATCACACCTATATTTAACGTTAAAAAAAATTTGATCACGTAAAGCCTTTAATGGTCAAAGCACACTGGTTGCCCATCTCTCACCGTATCACCTACAAAATACTGCTATTAACCTTCAAAACTATACAAACAGGGCGGCCTGAAATTATTAATAGACATCTAACACCCCTTACTTCTCAATGTAATCTTCAGTCATCCAATCAAAATCTGCTAACAATTCCATCACTAAAAATTATTAATACTATGCGCAATAATATTTTCTCAGTTACCGCCCTCCATGCTCTGGAATTCTACACTGGCTTACCTACAAGAAATCCACACGTTAGATAATTTTAAGACTAGCTTAAAAACAATGCTTTTTAAAGATGCCTTTACTATATGATTGACCTTTTAAGGATAATTTATCCAATCATAAAAGCAGTCTCTGTGGCAATTATAGCAGCGTAGAAAAAGGGAATATTTTTTTTTGTAACCTTTACCTCTTGTTTTTCCCTTAATAGTCCTTTTCTTTCAACTTATTGTAGTTCTACCCTTTTCCCTTTCATGTCAGTTGGTTTGTGTGTTTTTGTACCCGTCCTTATGAGATATTAATTAGCCTTTAATATTAATTTGTCAGTATTATCTTGTTTTTACTTTTTATTGCAAAGCCGCATTGTAATTTTGAAAAGCGGGATAACACATTTTTAATAAACTTGAAACTTGATGTACAATGAGGGAAAATACAAAACTGCTAACTCACTAGACTATCCCTGTGGGAGCTGTCTTCCTCTTCTACATGTACAGGTATTTTCACCCTCTCAGGCACACTACAAAGTTCACCTTCCAGTCTTCAACAGAAATATAATTTATTGCTCTGATTTCTTCAAAGTAAAAAGGCAAAAAGCACAGAAAATAATCATCTATGAACGAAAACACTGCAGGGTAATGGGAATTGTTCTTGTCCTTTCTCTGACCGTGCATTGTAACTTGCTCTTTTATCTCTTTCATCCTCCTTTCATTCTGTGGTATGACTGCACCTCGAATATTGTGTGCAATTCTGGTTATTGCATCTTTAAAAATATACTGTATATAGTGGAATTAGAAAAGGTACAGAGAATGGTGATGAAAATGATTAAAGGGATGAGACGACTTCCCTATGAGGAAAGGCTAAAAAGGTTTGAGATTTTTAGCTTTTAGGAGAGATGGCTGAGGGGAGATATGACAGAGGTCTGTAAAATACTAAAATGCTGAGTAGAGTGGAAATGGTAGACATGAATTGTTTACTCTTTTCAAAAATACAAGGTCTAGGGTGGCACACAATCAAGCTACTAAGTAGTACATTTAAAACAAGTGAGAGAAAATATTTCTTTACTCAATGTGCAATTAAACTATGGAATGCATTGCTAGGTGATTGTAGTAAAAATAGATAGCTTAGCAGAGTTTTTAAAAAGTTTGGATGTGTTCCTAAAAAAAAAGTCCTTAAACCATAATTATGATTAACTTGGGAAAATCTATTACTCATTTCTGGGAGAGGCAGCATAAAATCTGTTTTATTCTTTTGGGATATTGCCAGCTACTTGGACTTGAATTGGCCACTGTTAGAAACAGGATACTTGATGGCCCTTTGGTCTTTCCCAGTATGACAATATTTATATACTTTCGTTATGTTCCTCCTTTGTTTGTATAAATGCACTATATTTGTTTCCTCACAGGCTCTGTAGGACACAAGTCCTCTGTAGCGGGAAACTGGGCTAGATGGACCATCTAGCCCAAGTTAATATTAAAGGCTATTCTCATTTTTATGTCCTCGGCAACCTCCAGCCCAGAGGTCCCTCATTGTATGAACGAGGTTTCCTCCTTTGGCCTTAGCTGTTCACCAGGGTAAAGACTCCTTGAAAGGTTTTCTTCTCCTGTCCCATGCACACCATGGCCTAGCAATGTGGCTCAAGTATTCTTCCCTGAGGCCTGGCTGACTTTCAGTAAGTTGAAGAAAGAAAACACCTAACACCTGCTTATGAAGGCATATCTTCTTTTGGATGTGTCACAAAAGAATATGCCATCCAGCATGCAGATCCTATGAAGGATCAGATGCTAAGCAAAGGTTTTCAGGCATGCCCATCCCTTTGGAGATGTAGGCAGCCAACAACCATAAAGGAATCTTAGCTGATAAACCCAACGTGAAACCTAATTTTGAGAAAAGGGGCAGGTGACACAGGTGTAGTCTGGGCGCTCCTTCAAAGTATGATTAATGGATTCTGCAGTGTTGCTATGTCTCTTAAAAATTAGTTGAAGCTGTTTTTGACATCAGACAAGCATGGAATATGCAAACTCAGCAGACCGACTGTACACAAACACTTATAATACCACAACCAGCTAGTGTATAATTTTTCTTTTCTTTTTAAATCTAATATTTATTTATTTAAAAGTGTATATACCATTTACAAATCTAAGCAGTTTACAATCACATAAATAGTATTCAAATAAAATCCCATTAACATTTGATGGCTATACAGCAGGGAAGTTACAGGAAATTTCTGGATGTTTGGGAGCCATTGGCTAAATTTTATAAGGAATGATAACTAACTTTATTTTACTGACATTTAAACATACACATCCAGGGTGGGAGGGAGGGGGGAGGGGTTTGAATTGGAATTTATTTTTTATTTTTTTATTTTTTTTTTTAGGTAGTTTCTTGTGGGTATTTATTTTCTTGATTACTAGGTAGGAAAGTGGGGGAAAATAATTGCTTATTAATATCTGTAAGTTTATTGTGCTTTTCTTGTAATATTATATGTACATTAATTATTTGAATGCATAATTGTAGTTTGGAAATTTAATAAAGATTAAAAAAATAATAATAATCCTATTACATCTTATATCTAACAAAAGCAACTGCTACTCATATTGCTGACTCATGTTTATTCTCATAAAACATTATGGGCTCCTTTTACGAAGCTGCGTTAGGGCATTAACGCGCGGAATAGCGTGCGCTACATTGCCGCACACTCTAGACGCTAATGCCAGCATTGAGCTGTCGTTAGTTCTATCCACATAGCGCGCAGTGATATCCTGCGTGCGCTAAAAACGCTAGCGCACCTTAGTAAAAGGAGCCCTATATCCTCTATTTTCTAATGATATCACAGATCCTATTTAACTCAGGGCTCCTTTTACTAAGCTGCTTTAAGGCATTAACGCACAGAATACTGCGCGCTACAATGCTGTGGGCGCTAGAAGCCAATGCCAGCATTGAGCTGGCATTAGTTTTAGCCACATAGCGCAGGGTTAGCACACGCTAATCTGCTGCATGCACTAAAACCACTAGGGCAGCTTAGTAAAAGGAGCCCAAAGTGGTTTGAACATTCAGAACACCCAAAAAGAACTTCTACATAAATAGTAGTCTTCACTTTGCAGGTAGAAAACCAACGTTGCGCAAACTTCATATATTTTCATTTGCAGCAGTAAAGGGCTGTACGTATTTATAAGCGCTTTTTTTTTTTAATATATTTTTTACTCAAAAAGCGCTTTTTTAATAGAACTTTAGCTTATCAGGTCAGTTCCTGGGCCAAGAGTCTTAGCAATTTGGTAACAAGTTCTAGTTTGTACCAAATTTTTAGAAGGAAGTTGAAAACTCATTTATTTGATAAATTTTATAACTAAGTTTATAATTCCCTGTGCATATATAGTATAGTGCTTGCATTTGTTAACTACATACTGTAGAACTGAGAGGTGATACAGTATATAATTAGCTTGTTATGTTATGTTAGCTATATGGAAGACGGTACTGAATATCAACCGGAGGCACCTGTCTACAGTAACTTCCAAGTACCAGGCTGAAGTGTTATGATTGCTCCACCCTACCTTTGAAAAAGTGTTGATTTTGTTTATAGTTATTCTGAAGATTCGCTATACCAGAGTTCTTCAACCGCCGGTCCGCGGAACAGTGTCGGTCTGCACAAATTTCCTGCTGGTCCGCAGATCCAGCACGTGCATCAGGTCCGAGACAGTGTTCTTCAGCCGCCGGTCCATGGTGCGATCGGCATCGTCTTCGGGCCGGCACCCTCTTCCTCAGTGCTGCAATGCACAAAGCTGTGGGCAAAAGGCTCCTAGACGCGTCCTGCGCCTGAACCGGAAGCCTTCCGTCTGATGTCACAACATCAGAGGGAAGGCTTCCAGATGAGGTGCAGGACGCGTGAGGAATCGCTGCCCACGGCTTTGTGCACTGCAGCACTGAGGAAGAAGGAGCCGGCCCGAAGATAACACCAGAGGTGGTATAAAACGGCCAGGCGGGAGCAGGCCAGAAGGCAAGGCACAGCATGGAGGGAGGGAGACAACAACAGTAGCGGGAATGATTTTATTTTTGAATTTAGTGATTGATTTACATCTGCTGTCTGTTCAGGAAGACATGCATATGTTTCTTTACCTCTGGGGTTGTACTGCTTGCAGAGTCTTACATCTTAGAGTCTGTTTGTTTTACAAAGGTGCGCTAGGGCATTAACGCACGCAATAGCGTGCGTTAAATTCCCAAGCACACTAGCCACTACCGCCTCCTTTTTCTGCGTGCGCTAAAAACCCTAGCGCACCTTCGTAAAAGGAGCTCTTAGTTTTTGGTCCCGTATTTGCATGGGGTTATCTGTATTCTGGTAGGAATGAATATTGAGAAGCATACAGTGTGCTTTGTGTAGGTTAATTTTGTGGTTAACCATTATGTGTTGTTAATACGATTATATTGTGTGTGTGTGTGTATATATATATGAAAAATGAATGGAAAAAATGGTGTTACAATTAGTACTATTATGGGTGGAGATGGGGCAGAGATGGGCGTGGTCTGGCCCATAACTTAGCCCAGTGTTCTTCAACTGCTGGTCTGCGGACCGGTGCCAGTCCACAAAATAATTATTTTATTTCCGCTGGTCCACAGGTGTCAAAAGGTTGAAGAACACTGCGCTATACCACTATACCATACAGATTGCAGTGGTATAGAAAAAAATATATACAAAATAGAAAAAAACTCAATTAAAAATAGGATAAGCATACACTGATTTATATCTCATAGATTTGTTATAGCCATAGTTAAATTGCCTAACAATGGGGTCCTTTAACTAAGGCGTGCTAACCGATTTAGCACACGCTAAATGCTAAGGCACCCATTATATTCTATGTGCACCTTAGCGTGCACTAATCTTTAGCGTGCGCTAAATCGGTTAGCGCGCCTTAGAAAAAGGACCCCAATATGTATGTTTTTGTCTTTAGTTTGATTTATTACAAGTGAGATTCATTCTTTTAAATATTTACACAGACTTTGGATGATGATGTGTCTTTGTGCTATATATTTGTTTTCAGTTTAGCAAGGTTGTTTTTGAACTCAGTACATATTTATACACAAGTAATTTTTAATTTTTATACTTAAGAACATGCATAATTTTTATATCAATATGTATGTACGAAGGGCCGCTGAAAAGTTATCAGTCCAACCAAGAAGAGAATGATGTGGAGCCATGAAACCTACAAGTTATTCCACACTTTTCGTTTCATTCTTGTTATTGCTTAGCCTCCAGTGGTGCCCTGATAATGTGTGATAGGAGCCTGATGTGTAACAGCATCTGGGCAGGATGGACAGGAGAGTGAGAAATGCTTTTGGTGATGGGGGAATCTTTAGAAAGGGAGGGTCTTCAGGAAGGTTAGTGGTCTTGGACTGGGAAGGAGCATTAGCAGGAATAGGAAATGGCTTAATTGTGAATAAAGATATTGAGCACCACAGATCACCTTTTCAGTCTTCTTCTATAGGAAATGGCCTTGACATTTACCCAGTCCCTTAATGAAGTGACCTAGGAGAATCAGGCCAAAACTTTGATTTGATGCTCCTGGCATAGAAAATAACATCTTTTTTTTTTGTTTTCATTACAGAATAGTAGCAGAATTCAGCATCTGTGTGCTTAACAATAAGGCACCTGCCGTTACACAGGGTAAAGAAAGCCAAAGAGGCAAAGGGACTCCCCACATAATCAATAAATTGTGCAAACTATAAAATGAACAACAGAGAGCACAAACATGCAATAAATAGATTTGTGTAATTTCACAACCACAGACCAGTGGTGGAAGATTAATCTCTCTCTGGTGAAATCAGTTAGCTTAGCAGGGTTTAAAAAAGGTTTGGATAATTTCCTAAAAGATAAGTCTGTAGGCCATTATTGAGATGGCTTGGGGAAATCCACTGCTTATTCCTAGGATAGTCAACATAAAATCTGTTTTATTCTTTGGGATCTTGCCAGGTACTTGGAACCTGGGTTGACCACTGTTGAAAACAGGATACTGAGCTTGTTGGACCAGTATGGCCATTCTTATGTTCTCTCTCTCAAAGATATGCTGCAGTAGAATATTTTACTAAATTTTTAATTTGCATACGCAGGTCTTGAGATTTCCCACTATTCATTAGTCAGAGCTTTGGCTCTTTTATTATGAAATATGTTGATGTAGCAAACAGGTGTTGTGCTTGTCTTTTTTTTAATTAATGAAAAATTGCATGCTTTGATATATAAATGGCACATTAAGAGAACTTTTCGTGATGGTCAGGAAAAGATACACCACCATTTAAGCAGTCACATATCCTTAACTGGCCTAGAATGAGAGTGTTGTCAAAAATGGAACAAAGTGTGCTCCTTTAAAGCAGCTCTAAGTGCATGCTGTCACCACATATTTTGGTACCTGAAATCGCCATTCCAGTGCAATGACATTTTATAATCCATCACTTTGAAAGCTACCTTTTGGAAGACTCTTAAGAATGTACCTAAAACAAATAATTCTAAGAGACAAAATTATGCAGAAAGAAATCCAAGAAGCAATAGTTTATGTTGTCATTTGATCAACAATTCTTCCTTATTTTATATACATATTAGCTTAAGATAAGGCAGCACCAATTTGCAATGTCATAAGCACAGACAGAATATATTGCCCGTCAAATCTGAAATGTCTATCATCTCTGCAAGACAGGTAAAACTGGATCTTATGTGAGTACATTGCTAGAAAGTACATTGGCAATTAAACAATTAGTAGATTTAAAGACTGTATAAGAATTAAGGAAAGCACTAGGAAATATGTTAATAGCTTCACGCTCAGAAATTCTCTTTTTTCAAACATAAATAATTACCAGCACAGATCCAGAATTAATAGCGCCTGTGATCAATATGGAAGACAAATCTACGTAAAAGGTCTTAAACATAAAAACATGTCTTAATGAAACCAAGTAATCACATTGGTAAGATCAAGACTCAGAATGGGGTTAAAAAAAAATCCACTATCAATATGAGTCTTGTAGCCTGTCAAAAGCAGTAGTCTATAATAGTCTTCACTGATCTATTTTTTTTTTTTTCATTTTAAATATTAATAAGGGTTTTTGTATGGTTTGCGTTGCATTACTGTGTTCCCTCTGGTACTCCAAACAAATATGTACTATGGTAATAAAATGCACGATATTGCTTTTTGACACATGCATTCGCCCGTATTGAGTGAATGGAAGATGCAAAGAAACTTCCAGCAAGATAAGTTAATTTATTGGCATTGGGCTTCCATTTTGATGTGTTTATAGCAGGGGTAGGGAACTCCAGTCCTCGAGAGCCGAATTCCAGTCGGGTTTTCAGGATTTCCCCAATGAATATGCATGAGATCTATTTACATGCACTGTTTTCAATGCATATTCATTGAGGAAATCCTGAAAACCCGACTGGAATACGGCTCTCGAGGACTGGAGTTCCCTACCCCTGGTCTATAGTGATTTCTTTCGGGATGCATTATTGAACTTTATATTTATTCACAGTATTATCACATTCACAAATTTTATTTATGTTCACAAGTGTGGGCTTATGATGGTGTGCAGCATATAGCTAAATTAGCCATATGAAGTAAAAGCATTTGAGCAATGACTTTTCAGCCTCTCACAAAAATGGAAGCTCAATACCAATAACTTAACTTATCTTGTCGGAAGTTTTTTGCATCTTCTATTGACTCAACACAGGCGTTTCCAGGTTCAACTGAACTTGGTTTTGGGGGGGAAAAAACCCTATAGGAAGTGGTCATATAATACTACAACACCAAAGACTCCTTTTACTAAGCTGTGATAGTGTTTTTAGCTTGCGCAGAATTGCCGCACGCGCTAAACCCACGCTACTTGGCTAGAACTAATGCCAGCTCAATGCTGGCGTTAGAGTGTAGCACATGCGGCAATTCTGCGCACGCTAAGTGTGAGCTAAAACCACTAGCACACCTTAGTAAAAGGAGCCTCATATGTTGGTGTTTAAAAATTTGGATGTTTATATGTTGGCAAATTGAAAGATTTGAAGGGCTCCTGAAGAAGAGAGTTTTCTCAAAACTGGGCTCAGTTGAACCTGTAAGCGCCCGTGTTGAGCCAATTGAAGACGCAAAGACACTTCCAGTAAGATAAGTTAATTTATCGAAACATTCAAGATACTGAAGGGAATAGACTTAGTAGATAAGGACAGGTTGTTCACCCTCTCCAAGGTAGAGAGAACGAAAGGGCACTCTCTAAAGTTAAAAGGGGATAGATTCTGTACAAACGTAAGGAAGTTCTTCTTCACCCAGAGAGTGTTAGAAAGCTGGAACGCTCTTCTGGAGTCTGTCATAGGGGAAAAACCCTCCAGGGATTCAAGACAAAGTTAGACAAGTTCCTGCTGAACCAGAACGTACGCAGGTAGGGCTAGTCTCAGTTAGGGCGCTGGTCTTTGACCAAAGGGCCGCTGCGTGAGCGGACTGCTGGGCACGATGGACCACAGGTCTGACCCAGCAGCGGCAATTCTTATGTTCTTATTGGCATTGAGCTTCCATTTTTGTGTTTATAGTGATTTTCTTTTGGATGCATTATTGAACTTTATATTTATTCATAGTATTATCGCATTCACAAATTTTATTTATGTACATAACTTTGGGCCTATGGTAGTGTGCAGCATATGGCTAAATAAGCCATATGGAAGTAAAGGCATATGAGCAATGACCTTCGAGCCTGTCGCTCTTTTAACTTAATACTCTGTACTGAGGACACACTTTCAAAATATTATTATTAAGTGACACATTTTAGACACAATTGGATATTTTCAATAGTGTGCCCCTCTGTAGGTTTTGCTGTAGTTTCTCTTATGAAGAACTCCCTCTCTTTATATATATATATATATATATATATATATATATATATATATATATATATACACACAGTGGAACCTCGGAGTAACCCAGTTTGCGAGTGTTTTGCAAGACGAGCAAAACACTCAGCAAACTTTTGACTCACAAACCGAACACTGCCCTGATAAACGAGCACTTACAGTCCAGGAAGCGCCGCTTCGGGGGATTCCTCTTCCGTCTTCTGGCCAGTCTTCCACGTCGGGTGCCTTCCGCAGGTTGGAGGACCTCTGTCTGGGCCTGCGCGGCCGGGTGCCGTCCCGCCTGTGCATTGTGTGTGATGCGCACAGCGTCAATCATCGGCGTTGTGCGTGTCGTGCGCGGCGTGTGGGTGGGGCGGCGCTCGGTTGCATGGGCTCGGGTGGGGGCTCTTCAGCATGTGGAGGGCATCCGACGTGGAGGGCTGGCCGGCGGATGGAGGTGGCATCCCTTTGAAGCGGCACTGCAGGGTTCTCCGGCGGCTGGCGGACATTAGAGGCATCCCCTCCGAAGCGGCACTGTGGGGGTTCTTCTTCGGATGATGGACGGAGGAGACGGCACTGCAGCACCCGGTACCCGACAGGTACAGACCCCGGGTTTTGGAACGAATCTTCAGTGTTGCCACTATTTTCTATGGAGAACTTTGCTTTGATAAACAAGCATTTTGGATTACGAGCATGCTCCTGGAGCGGATTATGCTCGTAATCCAAGGTACCACTGTATATATATCTTGTATATCTTTTAAGATTAAGCTAAGGAGCACCAGACTATGGCTTTGAAGCCCAATACTTCCAACATGTAAAATAACCTCAGCTTTTGGCTAGGGTTATTTAATCATTGCTTTGACACCATAATGCAACTTGTGGTGAGTGCTTAGTACACACTGTAAGTGACGTTATGGTTTTTACAAAGTAATCAGAGTTGGGCAAGTTACTTTGTAAAAAATCATATATTAAAGTTACTAGTCGCTGCAAGGAAACAGTAATATAATTACAGTTACTAGTTATTTGTTTATTGAAAGTAATATGCTAAGTTACTGTGAAAGTTATGCTACTTTTAGGGCTCCTTTTACTAAGCTGCGACAGCGTTTTTAGCGCGCTCAGAATTTTAGCGCGTGCTAAACCCACGCTACGCAGCTAGAACTAATATGTTAGCTCAATGCTGGCATTAGCGTCCAGCAATTCTGCGCACGCTAAGTGCGCGCTACAACTACTACCGCAGATTAGTAAAAAGAGCCCTTAGTTATTTTTAAAAATTTTTGGATATAAACAGTTGTTTTGACATTACATTAAATTAATTCTAGTAATCAGAAAATCATCTGTTATCACAGAAAACATCTAAATTGAAAATGTCCTCAAATATAGGGATCTAATACAATTAGAGAGATATTTAAATGAAATAAAGGGGAAAAACTATAAAACAGCTAGCATATGAGCAGTGCTGAAATCAAACCTATATTATGCAGTCTTTGGTATGATAACACCAGGCAAAGCCTTCTTCTGGTTTCAGTGCCAGCAAAGAAACAAAAACTCGTTCATTCAGAATGGTTTGAAGAGTTCGATAGAAATAGGTTCAATGACAGTTTTCTCATATCGAGGGGCTCTTTTTGAAGTATAACACCTGTTACTGCTTTAACTAAACGGTTCCCTTTTATGAAGGAGCAAATTGCATTTCAACATGTTTGCCTGTCATTCTGCATCTTCTTGGAGTTATAATTTGTCCACCCGTGCAGAAAAGCACTTGAAAGCAAATCCGCTATACTTCAAAAATCAGTGCCTTGATATGAAGAAACTGTGATACGTTGATTAATTCACGAGATTTGTCATTTAGAAATAAGTCCAATTCAGCGGAAACATCACTTGCACTACTATTAACTATTTTGAAAACAGAAGAAGTAATCTTCATCACCACAATAACTACTGGATAAAGCTGGTACAGTTTGTTCTGACGTGGCGTAAATGCGCATGAGTCGAGGGTCTTTCATTTGAAAGGAAGCTCTGGAATGAGAGGGCACAGGATGAAGTTAAGAGGTGATAGGCCCAGAAGTCATCTTTTACTAAGGCACGGTAACCGATTTTAGCACACGCTAACTGATTTAGTGCATGCTAAAGATTAGCACGCAATAAATGTTAAGCAGGGCAGGATTAACCAATAGGCCAAGTAGGCACGTGCCTAGGGCCCGAAATGGTCAGGGGGGCCCGATGAAGGAAGGCATCAGCATTGGTTTTTTTCCAAACAGCGATGGGCCTCTCTAGCATCGATTGGCAATGTGCCTTCCCCCCCCCCCCCGCCGAATTGGCAATGTGGGCCCCCTCCATCGACGTAAAGTAAGACAAGCAAGCAACGCGGGTAAGAAAGGCAACGGGAACTGTAATTGTGCAAGCGGTGCTGCTTGCTCACAGCTTCCCTCTGACGCAGCTTCCTCTTTCCGCCTGGGCGAATGGTGGGGTGAGGCGGGGCAGGGGGGCCCAGTGTACTTGTGTGCCTAGGGGCCCTCGATGAATTAATCCTGCCCTGATGTTAAAGCACCCATAGCATACAAAAGGACCCCCTAAGGAAATACTTTTTTACAGAAATGGTGGTAGATGCGTGGAACAGTCACCCGGAAGAAATTAGAAATTGCAAATTATGCAAAACACAGCAATAAAAATTATTACTAATTCAAAAAAAAATATATATATATGGCCACGTAACACCACTTCTACAAAAAAAGCACACTGGTTACCAGTTTCATATCGAATTACTTACAAAATTGCGCTAACTTTTAAAATCTGACAATCTAATGCACCAAAATTTCTGGACCGCCTTTTGATACAATACACCTCATTAAGGACACTTAGATCAACAGAACAGCATCTTCTGATATCCCCTCCTTGAAAGTAATAGGTACTAGGAGATCTATCTTTTCTGTTATAGCCCCTCAGCTCTGGAACAATCTACCAAATTATTTGCGTGGTGAACCCTCATTAGAAAAATTTAAAGGTTCTTTAAAAAGTTTCCTGTATAGAAACATAGAAAAATGACGGCAGAAAAGGGCCATAGCCCATCTAGTCTGCCCACACTAAAGATCCCCTTCCCTAAATTTATTCTCCCAGATATCCTATATGTCATTGAGTCTGCCTATTCCGATGACTCGTTTAAAGTTAAAATTTTATACCCTAATGGAGTTTTCCGCCATTTCTTGCTTGAAATGAAGACTTGCACTATCTTTAACCCAAGTTAGTGCTTGCGTTTCTAAAGATTTTATTCTGGTGTTATAGGACGCAAACTTTTCCTTCTTTCTTCTTCTCTACTTTCTTATCTTCCCTCTTTGCTACCCTCCTGATGTGCTCCCCATAAATGCCTCTTTATTTTCTTTAATGATTGTAGTTCATCCCCCTTCTCTTTTTGTATTGGTAATTAAATTTGTATGTATATATTTTATTTATAATTAATTGTCTTAAATTTGTCCCCTATTTTTAACTTTTAATACGCATTGAAATACTTGATATTGCGTGCTCAACAAATTTTAATAAACTTGAACTTGAAACTTCAGAGACTGTGTCTGATTTCAAAATAGCCTGGGATAGTCACATAGGATCTCTTAGAGAGAGGAAGAGATAATGGTTACTGTGGATGGGCAGACCGGATGGGCCATTTGGCCTTTATCTGCTATCATGTTTCTACGACAGCCTCACTGCCTTCACTCCTTTGAAAATAAGTTCTTTGCATTTCATCTTCATTTCATTGTCTTCAACCCTATGAAGATGAAACTGTGGCAGTATAACTGTAGCCAGAATCAAATCTTTGCAGTCAAGATAACGGCCAAAATGCCCATTGAGCCCATATTGAAGTTCATGAACCAGAGGTGAGGTATATTTAAGGTCTGTACTAGAGAATGACACGGGGACAAATTTTTGCCCATCCCCGCAGGAACTCATTTTTCCGCCCTGGCGAGTTCTTTTCCTGTCTCTGCCCCATTCCTGCAAACTCTGTCCTCATCTGCACAAGCCTCAAACACTTTAAAATCATAAGTAGCAACATTCTAGAGCTCAGATTGTGATGTCATAATGCCTCATTCCACCAATGCCTAAGCTCCGTCCTCATCTGCACAAGCCTCAAACACTATAAAATCATAAGTAGCAACATTCTAGAGCTCAGATTGTGATGTCATAATGCCTCATTCCACCAATGCCTAAGCTCCGTCCTCATCTGCACAAGCCTCAAACACTATAAAATCATAAGTAGCAACATTCTAGAGCTCAGATTGTGATGTCATAATGCCTCATTCCACCAATGCCTAAGCTCCGTCCTCATCTGCACAAGCCTCAAACACTATAAAATCATAAGTGTTTGACACTTGTGCAGTTAAGACAGAGCTTACAGGAATGGGGCAGGGATAGGGACAAAACTCGCGGGGACAGGACAGGGAAATTGAGTTCCTGCGGGGATGGGGGCAAATTTGTCCCTGTGTTATTCTCTAGTCTTTACCAAGTTTAGTCAGTTTCATTTTCATGACACAGCAGTACTCACCCAGAAATACTATTTCACGCTGTATGGTTAAAATCAACAGTTGATCGAACAAGATTTCATCTCTTTGCTGGAACTGATGCCATTTCATCATGCTCAGGTTTGTGGCTTATCAGATACAACTTGCACTTAACATACATTTGTTATCTTTTTCACTTAATAACTACTAATAGTATTGCTAATCATTTCTGTAGCATTGCTAGGCATACACAGCGATGTACATCACAAAGTAAAAAAGACGGTCCCTGATCAAAAGAGCTTACAATCTAATTAAGACAAATTGGACAAGAAGGTGCATCAATACAGTGTTCGGGGGGGGGGGGGATCACAGAGGAATGATAAGACAGATATTGATGCTTAGCAGGTTGGTTGGAGTTTGGAACTGAAAGCAGCTTCAAAGAAGTGGCTTTGAGTCTGGATTTGAATACTGCCAGAAATGGAGCTTGACATACCGAGTCAGACAGTTTGTTGTAGTGCAGCAAAGTAGAAGGGACAGAGTCCGGAGTTGGCTGTAGAGGAGAAGGGTACAGATAAGAGACACTTACCCGATGAGGGGGGGAAGGGGGAGTGTGGGCAGAGATGAGAGAGGGAGAGATAAGGAGGAGCTGCAAAGTGAATACAGTAAAACCTTGGTTTGCGAGCCTAATTCGTTCCAGAAGCATGCTTGTAATCCAAAGCAATCGTATGTCAAAGCAAATTTCCCCCTAGGAAATAATGGGACTTCAGACGATTTGTTCCACAACCCAAAAACTTTAATACAAAATACGATATGTGCTCGTATTGCTAGACTTTGCTTCTTTAGAACAGTCACCGCACTCCTGCAGCGTCAGAGAGAGAAGAACCATCGGCTCAGTTGCGATGATGTGACGTGTGTATACTGTATGTACTTGTATTGCAAGACGTTGCTTGTATATCAAGATAAAATTTAATAAAATGTTTTGCTTGTCTTGAAAAACACTTGCAATCCAAGGTTTCACTGTACATTTGTAAGTTAGTAAGAGGAGTTTGATCTGTATGCAGAAACAGATAGGAAGCCAATGAAGCAACTTGAAGAGAGGGGTGATGTGGGCATAGCAATATTGGTGGAATATGATATGTGCAGGAGAGAGATGGTTTAGCGCAGTGGATGTTGAATCTATTAAAATGTACCCTGTATATTAAATTTAGAGAATGGCATGGGGACAAATATGTCCTGTCCCTGTGAGATCTATCTCCATCCCTGTCTCATGCCTGCCCCATCCCTGCAAGCTCTGTCGTCATCTGCACAAGCCTTGAACATCACTAAAATCAGATCATACTGCTAAGAGCCTCATCGCCTCTCACCAAGACTACTGCAACCTGCTTCTCACTGGCCTTCCGCTAAACCAGTGGTTCCCAACCCTGTCCTGGAGGACCACCAGGCCAATCGGGTTTTCAGGCTAGCCCTAATGAATATGCATGAGAGAGGTTTGCATATAATGGAAGTGAGAGGCATGCAAATCTGCTCCATGCTTATTCATTAGGGCTGTCCTGAAAACCCGATTGGTCTGGTGGTCCTCCAGGACAGGGTTGGGAACCACTGGTTTAGCGGAAGGCCAGTGAGAAGCAGGTTGCAGTAGTCTTGGTGAGAGGCGATGAGGCTCTTAGCAGTATGATCTGATTTTAGTGATGTTCAAGGCTTGTGCAGATGACGACAGAGCTTGCAGGGATGGGGCAGGCATGAGACAGGGATGGAGATAGATCTCACAGGGACAGGGACATATTTGTCCCCATGTCATTCTCTAAATTTAATATACAGGGTACATTTTAATAGATTCAACATCCTCCATGTGGCAAACACAATAAATGACACTCTTCACAATGACCGATAGTTCGTACCTTTTTTTCAGTTGAAAGGTTTCAACGCTCCCATGTAGTGAACCTAATAAACAGCACTCATCTGTCCACAATCATTACAATTCTTATGATATACAGTATATTGCATAATATGAGGGCAAATCAAAAATTAAAGGTAATTACTAAATTACGTGAAAACTGGAACAGAGCTAACGAAATGCAACCCATGTACCCGTACATTGCCTGTTGGATAGTTTGTTCACGCACAGTGCAGCACTTGGCCTTTTAGTTGGAGCCCTGCAAATGATCCATCATTTATCTAGGTTTGGAGGCCCTTGAAGCCTTCTCAATCAGAGTACACAATTTAAGTCAATGCTCCTCTTTTAAAACAGAGGAATTATTGTCTCTTTGGATATTTGCACAGATCACTTTAGCAGCAAAATATTTCACCTTTTGACGCTGCCAACAAAGCCTGCGCGAGATTCTCACTCATAATGCATTGCAGTAATCTCAACGTGACAGGGCATGTGTCGGTACAAGATTGATTAAACTAGACTAGTCCAAATAAGGTATTAATTGATGACTTGTTTCTAAGTTGGGGATAAATCTTGCTTCACTATTTTCAAATTATGCCTCTCAAAACTGAGTGATGCCCTATGACTTATCGGTTTTCAGTTTCAGGTTATTACTCAACATCAATGAAGCAAAGGAAGATAAGAATAAAGGGCCGAAACAGAGGACTCATGATCCTGACCCAAAGAGAGCAGAATTTGAATGTTGGATGTAAACAAACAATATCTTAAATCAAAGTTTCTAACAACATGACCAGAAGGCTGCATATAAATATTAAGAAAACTAGTGAAAGGGAGGTCCCGTGACACCCCATGTACGATCTGGTATGGAGCCTTCCCTCCAATTTGGGAGGGGGCAATATATTCTCTCCTTCCCTACCCCCTAATACCTTTGTATTTGCGCTGCTGCAGTACATAAGAGTGCCACCAGCTGCCAACACCGGAACTCCCCGAACATGCTCAGTTCTTGCGTGAGCTGAGCATGCTAAAGGACTTTCCAGCATCAGCAGCTGGAGGTATGCCACTGACTTCTGTACTGCAGCAGTACAAGGAGGAAGAGAACAGCTCAGTAATGGATTTCTTTGGCTGGCAGGGCTTCAGCATCCCCACCAGCCATTTAACAGGAGCTGCTTACCCGGAAGGGCCTGAACCCAAAGTATGGGGGCCCAGGCCCCCACGCCTCCCCGTAAAAGAACAGCCATTGAGTGTTCACATCTACCTCTCCTAATCATGATAGAATGCTATGGTCTATGACATGCTTCTCAGCCCTCTTTTGGTGGCAAACTTTGTCATTCAGATTTTCAGGATCACCATAATGAATATGCATGAGGCAGATTTGTAAACCATGAGTCTCACCTATTTGCAAATTTAGCTTATGCATATTCATTTAAGTATACCTGAAAACCCAAATGACAAGGCATGCCTCCAGGAGACGACTGAGAAGCATTGGTTTGTGGTGTCAAAGGTTATTGTAACTGTCTGACTTTCCCATTCTACAGTTATTTATCCTCAGGGCCAATTACTTCCTCCATGGTCTCTGGTATTTTCTCTTATTTATTTATTTTTTACCTGTAACTCATCTGAGAATCAGGTGTTAAAACTTTAATTTATTTGAATTGTTAAATTCATGAATTATATCTTATTCAGAATTACAAATATCAACTAATGCTTCCACCACACTGTGTTCAGTGATGGATGATCCATCCTGAGGAAAGAAAAGCATTTTTGTATCCCACAACTAGAAAAGAAAAAAATCTTTCCCTTAAAACCATGAGGTTCTTCTCTTTCCAAGCCCAAAGTGTCAACATGTGAAACATAAAACTTAGCAAACAATAATCAGGCAAGGGTACCTTAAATGAAAATAAATACCTTAAAAAAAAACATTCACTACTACTAGTTGAATATTTACCCCAATGTCTAAGTCTCCCAGCTTGGCTTGCAGTACAAATATGGTGCCATCCAGTGGCACACTTTAAATTGCAGTCACACCTCTAGACAGGACTAGATCTGTGCTGGAGGTTGAGCCAGTAAGAGATTAGGAATTATCTTCCTGCTGACTCTGTCTTGGAAGATGGGGGCATGGAAGGGTCACAACAGTGACTCTGATGGGGTATGTCTTTGAACTCTAGGAAGGAATCATGGGGAGTTGATGTTGACATGGAATGGGTCTCATACTGCTATAAGATGAGGGGACTGTGCAAGGGGGGGGGGGAGTGCCACAGACTAACTCATCCCATTATATGTAATTAATATAGGATAACTACATGGGCATATAGAGCAAGTTGCAAAAGGAACAGAACTACTTTTTTCACAACCCTTGGAGTACGAAGGCCCTCTAATTTTATTAACGTTGTATATCAGGTACTCAAGCTAATGTAATATGTACACCTAGAAACTGCACTAAAATTGACTCATGTGGATGTAGCATATTTTTAGTACATAGGTGCCCAAATTACAAGTCTTTCAACATATTATATATTTAACAAAAAATAGTATTCTCTGCTAATGAAAAATAGTGTCTTCTTAATAGATTGCAAATTTTTTTTTAAAAAAAACACATTATGACAAGAAAAGGAAAACATAGCATGAATGAGGGCTAGGTGCGGAGCTCCCACAAACACAGCCCTGCAAAAGTTTAAAAGCCAAACAAAACTCTTTATTGAGGTATGCTGAAATCTGTTCACTATGCAGAAGTGGCAAATTGAAAATAAAGTCTTTTGAAAGGCAGCTATAAACTTCTAACAGACTCCACAGTCACTGTAGTCACTTGACAACCATGGCCTAGCTCTAACTAGGCATCAAGGATCAAGACTTTCACATGGTTCTAAGATAAAGCTTTTCTTACCTCAGTCAGTCTTCTGCTATCTTACACATAGGTTGTAAAAGGTATGCTGGATGGCTCCTCGTGTCATCCCTTGATCTTTCTGTTCTGTGGCGTTTTATCTGGCCTGGCCTAAATGAATCATTCCCTTCCCGCTGAGCCCTCCAAAGATAGCTTTCTTAAGAACACTCTCACGTTGTCATGTGAAGGCAAACTATGCACTCCATCTCAGAGACAAACAATGGCAACAACAGTTAAAATCTGACCCCTTGTTTTACTAAGGTGCGTTATGCGTTTTAGCGTATGCTAAATATACGTGTGTGTTAACCGCTAACACATCCATAGACATGCATGTGTTAGCGTTTAGCAAATGGTTAGCACACACTAAAACGCTTAGAGCACCTTTATAAACCTTTATAAACGTTCCACTATCATATGAGGCTATAATTTGTGGAACTATATTACATGTGAAACCCACTCTAGATAAATATAAGAGTCTTCTATTTATGATCATGATAGGTATAGCCATTCAATTGATAACGAGTAACTGGAAGAATTATGACAGAATAAGTTATACTTTTTGGTGGATAAACATGTGCAGATATGAAAGAATTAATGCAGAGTGTAGAGGATTCAGTGGTGTATTTAATAAAGTTTGGAGCTTATTGACTAGATTTGTAAAATTATAATAATGTATATTTATCTTATTTTTCCTTTTGTTCATTCACCTTTACACATCCATGGGGGGTAGGGGGTTGGAGGGAGGGGAATAAATAATTGATGGTGACATTTGGGTAACTTTATTCTTCATTTATACTATATATTATGTTATATTATGTTATTGTTATATGTAGGAAAACTGAAAATCTTTAATGATATATATGTTACGTGTACAGATATTAGTGTAATGTATGTAATACCTACTGTTTGTTCTTTTGTATGACACTGTTTTAGATTAAAAATCAATAAAGATTTAAAAATAAAAAATAAAAGGAGCCCTAAATCTCAACTAATTTTTGCAAATTGATATAATTCAAACATTTCTTCCCATTGTTAATGGTCTGTAACATTATATCCACTTTTATTCAAACATTTTTGACAATAATGAATGATTTATCATTATATTCAACTAATAAAAGTAGAAAATATAACAAGAAGATTGATCTTTATAGTTAATGGAAGCAGTAGATTATTTAGGGCTCCTTACAAAGGTGTGCTAAGTGTTTTAGCACGCACTAAACGCTAACGCATGCATGTTAGTCTAAGGACGCATTAGCGGTTAGCGCGCATATATTTAGCATGCGCTAAAATGCATAACGCACCTTAGTAAAACAGGGGGTTAGTGATTTAAAGTACAAAACACCATAAAATACTTCTTATTTGAACCACTACATCAAGTTTTACCCCCTCCTTTACAAAGCCGGGCTAGCATTTTTAGCGCCGGTCACTCCGATAACAGCTCTGACACTCATAGAATTCCTATGAGCGTCCAAGCTGTTACCTCCGTAGCTGGCACTAAAAATGCTAGCCCGGCTTTGTAAAGGAGGGGGTTAATGCTGTCTGTTTCATGTTCAAAGATGTATATTTTTTTTCTTCTTTTGATAAATCATTGGCTGCATACCATTCTGGAACATTTTACGGCCTCTTTTACAAAGCCACGCTAGCGGCCACGAAGTCCAGAGATTTAAAGAGCTTCGGGGCTGTTGCCGCGCGGCAGCCGCTATCGCGGCTTTGTAAAAAAGGCCGTTAGTCACAAGTATAACAACATGAAAGATCTCTTCAACATTCTTCATCAAACTCGTGTTTTGATTAGTCACAAAAATATATCCTCACAAACATTTCATGTATGTATGCAGTAGCGTAGTAAGAGGGGTGCAGAAGGGGGGGGGGGTGCAGCCCGCCTTAGGTGCGGTCTTCCTAAGGGCAAGGCATCCTGCTCCTCTCTGCCCCACCCCTGCTCCTCTTCTTGCCACCTTGTTTCCCCCCATACCTTTTTTACTTCCCCGATGCAAGGTTGCTGCTCGCGTCAGCATCAGCGCTCTCTCTGACATCACTTCCGGGACCGGCGCCTCAGAAGTAATGTCAAAGGGCGAGCTGATACCAACGTCAGCATGCTGCTGACGCCGGAGAAGTTAAAAAGTTATGAGGAAAGGGAAGAGGGCACATGCACGGGAGGGGGAGTGGGCGGGGTACAGGGCAGGAGAGTGGCGCCACTGCCGTAGGCGCTGCTCACCCTTAATATGCCACTGTATGTATGCATGTTATAAGATAGCCATAAGATTCATCACTTCAGCATGTCAGATGTTCAGATCTCATTTCATTCCTAGTTTAAGAGTTAAATGTCCACAATCATGGACTTTTTTGCTAGAATTCTATTCTGATGAGCATAATAATCATCCGTCTCAGAGTTCTACAGCTACAGCCAGAAAAGTAATTAGGATGTGAAATGCAATGACAAAATATCTCATAATATCAGGCTTGCTCACCTGCTCACCTCTCACAGAATTGTTAACAAATGTCTCTCAAGACAAAGCCTTGTGATTACTCTTCTCCTTGCTGAATACAATATATTTAGGGTTTCTATTCTTAAGCAGTTATATGCATTTATGCAAAGATAAATATTTATTTTTCAGCCAATTAGGGTTTCTGTGAATGTATGTAAAAAAAAAAAAAAATCTGAATTTTTGTGCCACAGGTACCGTTGTTGAAAAACATTTCTGGTGGAATCAAATATATATATTTTTTGTTTTAATATTATTTATTTATAAGTTTCCAAATTGCATATCAAGTAAATACTTATACAGAAAGTTGGTTAGACAGAACATTTCTCTCAAAGTATAAAACCTTTATACCTTGATAATCCTTAAAAGAAAATACACAAGAAAATAATAATTTCAGCTAACACAACTCAAGTCCTCAACTTAAGATCCAAGATTTCACATAAGCGAGAAAAAAGAAGTAAATAAAAATCAATTTAGAAATATGCTAAACATAGTGCTGAGGTAGGAGTAACTTATTTAACTTCTGGAGCAATTGTTGTTCCGCCATCTATTCGGAACAAAGCCAAGAAGTTAACTGATAAGGTTCAAAGAGGAATCAAATATATAAGTTTGCACGGTGAAGGATGGCACAGCAAGAGTGAAGAAACATAAACATACACATCGCTTAGGAATTGGTGCAGGAAAAGGCACAAAAACTAAGGGCTCCTTTTACTAAGCTGCACTAGCGGTTTTAGCGTGCGCTTAGAATGCGCTAAATGGCCAAGTGCGCTAGGGGCTAACGCCACCATTGAGCTGGCATTAGTTTTTATGCATAGCGTGCACTAAAGCGCACGCTAAAAACGCTAGTGCACCTTAGTAAAAGAGGGGGTAAGTTGAGGACGCAAGACAAGATAGGGAAGGGGCTGGAAAGGATGGGGATGTTTGTCAGTTGAAATCTAAAATCAGAAACCCTAGATATACTGTACATGAATTAAACACACTGCAACCAAATGATAACGGAAAATCTCTAAGTAATCTCCATTGGACCTTTGCTCTCTCTAGTTCAATGATGGCATCGGTTTTCTTGCCAACCATTCAAAAAAAAAACATGCAAAGAAACCAATAACAAATCTCCGATGATAGAAAGGAGTTCAGCACTTACATTATTCATATATTCACTAAGGAGGTCCTGGAGCGCTTGCCGGACAGCATTGCACTCGGCAACAATTCTCTCCCGTCGGTCATCCCGCGTGCATGAAGAATCAGCCATGAGCGCCGCTCCACTGATAATACTTTCCAACCTCTCTTCGAGAGATGGTCGAAATCTGGCTTCACTGAAGGTCATGGGGTCTAAAATGATCTTATTCTAAAAAAAAAAAAAAAAAAAAATTAAAAAGGGAAAGAAATGAGCAAGATTTTTTTTTCATGCATGGAACTGGGAGCTCAGGTGAATACTGAAACAGTACTGGAGCTGCGTAAAGAACTCTACACTTAAGGCTCTTTTTACTAAGGTGCGCTAGCGTTTTTAGCGCGGGCAGGAAATTACCACGCACTACACCGCATGCTACGCTTCTAGAACTAACGCCAGCTCAATGCTGGCGTTAAGGTCTAGCGCGCATGGCAATGTAGCGTGCGCTATTCCGCGCGTTAAAACCCTAGCGCACCTTAGTAAAAGGAGCTCTTAAACTCTGAATAAATAAAGGACATTCTCTTCAAATTTCCCATTGCTCTCTACTACCTATTCATTCAAGCTTTTTAAAAAAGTGAATGCATAACAGTGGTTTGAATTAGGTTTGAACAGGTAAATGGTTTATCAAACTGAAGAACGATGGTACTCAAGAATAGTGTTAATGCTTTCATATTGTGACTATGTAAATAGACTTTTGTAACTCTGTATTTTCCTATACTTATTGTATATATTTTTATTTTTATTTTTTTAATATCTTTATTCATTTTGAAGCCAAAAATAAGTGCAACAATATTATACAATCATATTACACTATAATAGCACCTAAATTCAATCAAAATTGCAATCCATGACAAATACATATATCACTCCCCCCCCCATCTTCATATTCAAAAATTGCACTCAAATTAAAAGTTAAAAATATTTTCCAGCCCTTCTCCTACCCATCCACCCTGGACGTGCATGATCAAGGGCCAAATTCAACGATCACTCTTTACAAAATTTTGTCAATGGCTCCCAAATATCCAGAAACTTCTTAAAATGCCCCCGTTGTATAGCCATAATACGTTCCATTTTAAAGACGTGACACAGAGACTCCCACCAAAAGGTATAGTTTAACCGATCCCAGTTTTTCCAATTCCTTAAAATAAGCTGTATGGCAACCCCTGTCATAATAAAGAGCAGTTTGTTATTGTGAGATGATATTTGACTTTTAGCTCATTAAAGTGCCAGCGTCATATGTTAGTACCACTGGATTTTCCAGTACTTTGTTCACCCAGGCAGTGATTGGCTGGCCCAGAACGTCCTCTCCAACATCAGAATTGATGTCGGAAAGACTTCTTGTCGGCGGGGGGAGGTAAGATTGCAGGCGTGGACCGGGGGAAAGAAAGGGGAGAGGCACTTTTATTTTCTTTTTTCCGCGGCAGGGAGGGCAGAATGTAGGCAAGCAAGCTGGCTGGCTTTAGCGCAGCAAGGAGGGAGGGAGATAGGTAGGCAGACAGGCAGGCTGGCTTTGGGGGTTGACAAAATCTGGAAGACAGTGGGGGGAACATAAGGAGGCACTAGGGACACTAAGGACATGGGAAGGAGGCACTGGGGGCACCATGGACACAGGAAGGAGGCACTGGGGGCACTAAGGACACAGGAAGGAGGCACTGGGGGCACCATGGACATGGGAAGGAGGCACTGGGGGCACCATGGACACGGGAAGGAGGCACTGGGGCATTAAGGACATGGGAAGGAGGGAGGGAGGGAATAGAAAGGGACAATTGTTGGGCCTGAGTGCAGAAAGAAAGAAATTTCAAGTTTCAAGTTTATTAGATGACTTGATAAATCGCTTAATCAAATATTCTAAGCGATGTACACTTTAAATTTAACAATTAGTAAATATAAAAAACAAAAACAAGCAATACAGTACATACAATTATTAAATAATGGGTAAGAACTCATGATTATTAACATTGATAAACGGGAAAGAGGGGATGAACTACAATTCATAAAGTAAAGAAGAAACATTGATGGGAAACACAAAATGAAAGAAAGGATACACAGTCAATTAATAGATGTCCCCTTTTGATGAAAAAAATAAATGGTCATGTTACCTCTGACTTACTTTCTCTGCAGCAGAGTCGGCAGCCGCGCTAAGGTGCAGGAAGGTCCCGCGATGACTCATCTGCCAGCTCTGCTCCGGAAGAAGTATGTTACGTTGGAGGGGGTGGACCCAGCAGATGCAGTCATTGTGAGACTTTGCCACAACTCCCTGCGTCTGCCGGAGCAGAGCCAGCAGACGAGTCATCGTGGAATCTTCCAGCATGCGGCTGCTAAGTCCGCTCCAGAGCAAGTACGTCGGAGTGGGGTGGACTGGCAGCCGGCAGCTACAATCATCGTGGGACCTTGCTGCATGAAGGGAGAGAAAGGAGCAGGATTGCTGGAATGGAAGAGTGATGGAGGGAAAGAAAGGGGGTAGGGTGGTATGGAAGGGTGGTGCTGATAGAATTGATGTACAGAAAAAGGGGAGAGACATAAGGGGGAAGGATATTGGAGGGAAAGAAAGGGGGCAGATGCTGATTGAAGAGGGGTGGATGGCGAGAGAAAGGGCAGACATTGGATGGTAGTGTGGAGCCTGTGCTGGATGGAAGTGCAGATGGGAGAGATAAGGGAGCAAATGCAATAAGGAAATGGGAGGATAGAAAGAGGGTAGCAGACACTGGATGGAAGTGGACAGAGAGAGGAGAAGGTACTAGATGGAAGGGTTGGAGAAAGAGGGTACATGATGGAAGGAGGCGTAAATAAAAGGAGGGCACAGGATGGGGAGAAAAGGATTGAGTAAGGGAAACACTGGAGGGGTGAGGGAAAGAGGTGGCAATCTTTAGGTAGACAGTAAAAAAGGACATTGATGAGAGGGTAGTAAGAACGTAATCTAGACAGATGCAGAAAATAAATTGAAAAGGAAATTGAGGGATAAAAGGGAAAGGGATTGCAAAGGAAAGGTGTGGGAGAGGGAAGGAGAGGAGGGAGAGGGAAGGAGAGGAGAGAGATGCCAGACCAATGGGGGTGAAAGGAAAGACGGAAGGGGGAGGCATACAGTTTCTGGAAGGGGCATAGAAGGAGAGAAGATGCCATATAGGGGAAGAGAGATGGCAGACAGTGGATGGAAGGAAGAGAGTTACAAGAAGATGAGGAAAGCAGAAACCACAGAAGACAAAGGTAGAAAAAAATGTTCTATTTATTTATTGCTTTAGGAGACACGTGTCACTGTTTCTGTGGTGCACAGTATGCAGAGTCCAACTTCTTACTGGTTCAATTTAACCTTTGTCTATGTATTTCTATTTTATCCCCCCTTTTATAAAACTGTTGAGCGTTTTTTAGCGCCAGCCGTGGTGGTAGCAGCTCTGATGCTCAGAATTATTTGAGCGTCAAAGCTGTTACCACCGTGGCTAAAATCCACACTACAGTTTTGTAAAAGAGGAAGAGGTTAGTTTGTGATTACATATTCCATACTAGGCGAGGGTGTTTTCTGTGTTCTGTGTGTTCAAAAAGACATGGTTTTCTATTAGGATTGACTGTGTAGGATTGTTCTGTACTAGTCTGGCTTGTTTAGTTTTACAATGGGTTTATTGATGTACTGCTCACTGCAGTATGTAAGATGCTGCCTTTTCCTAGGTACTAATGTGTGACATGTGGCTTGTTACAAAAAATCATGTTTTTCGTACAGATGAGGGGGTGTCAAAAAATGATGGGCCCCGGGTGTCACATATGCTAGGTATGCCACTGGCTAAGTGAACCCCAGGTAGTGAGTTTTTCAGGTTATACCCAGTGAATATGCATGAGACAGATTTGCATGCATGGGTTTAGAAATGGTAAGTCTTGTTTTACCATTTTAAGTGCACAGGAACCTAGGGCTCCTTTAACGAAGGTGCGCTAGCGGTTTAGGGCACGCACCGGATTAGCGTGAGCTTCAGCGCGTGCTAGCTGAAAATCTACCGCCTGCTCAAAAGGAAGCGGCTAGCACGTGCGGCAATTTAGCGCACTCTATTCCGCGCGTTTAGGCCCTAGGATGGCTTTGTAAAAGGAGCCTCTAGTAACGTGGAGGGTCATTTTCACAAGGATGTTCAAATCAAAATAGAGATGTCCAAGTCAGAATGTTCCACAGAGACATCCATTTCACATGTATTTTGGGATGGGAAATATGTCAAGCCTTCCCATTTGAAAATAGGTGAGATGTACTAAACCAGAGCCTAATCATGAAAAACCAGGTAGACTCTTTAATCAGAAAGGGTTTTTTCACTCTCTGGAAACTTCGATCCATTAGAGCATATTTTGATATGTCAGCATTTAGAATTCTGGTACAATCCCTCGTACTGAGTCAACTTGATTACTGTAATATCGCCTATTTGGCAATTTCCCAAAAGAATATGCAATGATTACAACTAGTGCAAAATGCAGTGGTCAAACTGATTTTCGGGCTGAAGAAGTTTGATCATGTGACACCTTACCACCGACGGCTGCATTGGCTGCCGATGGAGGAGCGTGTAAAGTTTAAGTTTGGTTGATTTTGCTTTAAGGTACTATTCGGTCTAGCCCCTAAATATATAACTGACCTTTTATCTTTCTCAGCCAACAGATATAAGAGAAGCTCACACTTGAACTTTGTTTCCCCTCCAGTTAGAGGATGTAAACTCAAAAGACACCATCAACACCTTTTCTCACATCAGGCAGCACTATGGGGTAAAGATCTAGAACAATTGCTTACACCTACTACTTATGGGGAATTTAGGAAACGCCTAAAAAGATATCTGTTCCTGAAGTATCTAGGCAGATGACCTGCACAACTCTTGCTCCACAATAACTGATTCCTAGATCTGTTAATCACTAGCTTTTAACTCTAAGTTCACTCATTCTGTACCATCTTTTAATCATTGTAAACCGCATAGAACTTCACGGTCCTGCGGTATATAAACTGTTATTATTATTATTATTATTACAACTTTACACTGCTTGAATATCCATTTTATAAACTGGAACATGCAAATTAGTACCTGGTTGGGGGAGACATTCTTTAAAATGGCCACACAGACATCTAGGCAGAGCAGAGGGACTGCCTAGTGCAGTGGTTCTCAACCCTGTCCTGGGAACCCCCCTCCCCTTTCCCCAAGCCAGTCGGGTTTTCAAGATATCCCTAATGAATATACATGAGAGAGATTTGCATACCTATCACTTCCATTATATGCAAATCTCTCTCATGCATATTCATTAGGGATATCTTGAAAACCCGACTGGCTGGGGGGTCCTCAGGACAGGGTTTAAAACCACTGTCCTAGTAGTTAATGCAATGGACTGTGAACCAAACAACATTTTAACTCTTATTTGTAATTGTAAGCCCTTCGGGAACAGCAACATGCCTGCTGTGCCTGAATGCACACACCACTTCTATAGCCTTTAGGCTTGCAGGTGGCTTACTTGTACATATTTATCTCCGCTGTCAACTCTAGACTCTGTCACTTCTTTCTTGCTGCGCCCGTATGCCTAGAACAGGCTGCCAGAGTCAATATGTCATGCCCTTTCTGTAGCAATATTCAAATCCAAGATAAAAGTCCACTTCTATAAAGCTGCTTTCAACTTTTAACTCCCACTGACTATCAGATACCTAAACCCATTGCATCATTTCTTCTATCAGAAACTCCCCATCCTGTCTGTCTGTCCAAATTAGATTGTAAGCTCTTCTGAGCATGGACTGTCTATTAAATATTAAATGTACAGCACAGTGTTCATCTTTCAGTGCTATAGAAATCATAAATAGTAGGAGTAGTCACAGAAGATTTTTTTTTCTGTTTCTGCAGGGCTCACAATATACAGTATATATAGGTGACAGGACAAAAGCACGCGAGACAAACGCGCACCAACATTTGAGAGCGGACATTTGAGCGCAAGACTTCAGCGCACTGCTCTAAAAGCTTATTTTATAGGGCTCCAACAGGGGGTGTGGGGGGGGAACCTCCCCCCCACTTTACTTAATACTGTTCGCGCTGCCATGTTGGGGAGGGTGTAACCCCCCCCCCCCCCCCATTATATAGAAAACTTAACTTTTTACCTATTTTTTCAGGGAAAAGTTAAGTTTTCTGTATAATGGGGGTTACAACCCCCCAAAACCACCCCCAACGGCAGCGCCAACACTATTAAGTAATGGGGGGGTTCCCCCCCTCAGAGCCCTTTAAAATAAGCTTTTAAAGCGGTGCGCTGAAGTCTTGCGCTCAATTGTCCGCTCTCAAATGTCGGTACACGTTTGTCTTGCGCGCTTCTGACTGTGAACCTGTGGCCCTTGGTTTATAGTCCACTGCACTATGCATTGAGCTACTCAAAAGGCCTGAATTCTATTTTCTTAAGAATGCTCATAATATCTGAAGCTGTCATAGAGCCTTTCAGAGGGATGAGTGAAAGCAGCCACTGGATGATTAAGGTGATGTCGTGCTTTAATCATTCTAGTGGAGAGCTGCCCAATCAAGGCACCTTTTTGTGCCTTGGACGTACATTAAACAGGTTTAAATTAGGGGCATAACTACTTGTGGGCCTGGCTCAACCAGTCTTAGCTCAGGCCCATCCAGTTGCTCCTGCTGCTAAAGTCGGCACAACCGGCTGACACCCAGTGCTGTCTCACTCCAGAAAAAAAAGATGCAGGCAAGTAAATGGAGTCTGCCTTTCACATGGCAGTCAAAAAATACTGAAGGGGTAACAAAATCAACAAGTATAATGTTACTGTTGAGTGACTAAATAAAGTTAGTTGTATACAAAAAAAGTCACTGCATGAGAAATGTACATAAATAATATTTTCAAAAATGATTCCACAAGTGTTAAGTCTTAACTAGTAGAACTCTGCTCAGAGACATGAAGGCAATATGTTCCGCCTCACCAACCAATCATTGCAGTGTTCATTTTTTCTCCAGTGAAGATATTTTCATTAACTGTTGTATGCTAGCTGCAATAGCTATGCTCAGCTGCTTATGCAAGTATAGAGTTGAAAAGTAAATTATTCAAACTTAGCTTTAAAGCAGTAGCAGGTTCCGACGTGCCACGTTTCAGTCCTTCGTCAGGGAACCGACAAACAATAACAGTTAAACTGGAAGTGAAAGATCATGTAAAGTACAGTTTGCTAGTATCATCTCAGCGTGGTTTCTCCTTAAAGTGAATCAGCCACTGGCACGTGAAAGGCAGACTCCATTTACTTGCCTGCATCTTTTTTTTCTAGAATGAGGCAGCTCTGGGTGTCAGCCTGGAGCTAAGGTTGAGGCCAGAGCCAGAGTCGCTCTACTCCACACTGCTGTTAGCACTTCCTGTGACTGATCACTGCACTCCAGGTCTGGAGCAAGACCTGCAGATTTTTTTCTGGAGCAAGGCAGCGTTGGGCTGGTGCCTGAGCCAGAGCAGCTCAATTCCTCTGCTCCGCGCAGTTGTCAAAATTCTGCGTGGTTGAACACAGCACTCCCCAAGGCTTACTTCTATTTTTCCCAGGCGGACTTGCTTGGGTCATACAGGTCACAGTAATAGAGAAGCTCAGGTAAAAATATAAAATGGAGATGGGCTCTGGACTGCTAAGATTTAAATAAAAATGGTTTATACTTAATTTTGATGGGTTTCTGGATTGTGGTGGGCTCTACAGTATCAAGCATGGTTTTCATTTTTTTTTTTTTTTAAGTTTTTTATTTAATGTGGGTGGGTTTCTAGGTGGGGGGGGGGGGGCTATACAGTGTCCAGGATAGTATTAATTTAAAAAAAAAAGGTAAAGAAGCGTAGGGTTGAGCTGATGTGCTACAGGGAGGGGTGGGGGAGTATTTTTTGTTGTTTATTTATCCCCCGCCCTTATCCAGGGTGAGTTACATATTTACATACACAATAAAACATTATATTTAACATACAAATCACATCAAAAACACACTCTAAAACAAATTGCTCACTTACATACAAAAAAAAATCAAATTACATATGACATACACATTGTTTTAGCGACAAACATCATTAAAGCCAAGAAAACTGGTGAAACCCTCAAGTAAAATCAAGATATAAAATTGCATATAGCATACAGTTCGCCTCAATTACGAACATCAGACCAGACCATCGAAAACATCTGTGACCAGCATTCTGCACTCAACAGTCACCATTCCTTCTCCCTCAGCCAAACTCAGACCCAATATTGCCATGGTTCCAAGGAAGAATGTAATTTTAATTTTAGCCACTAGGTGGCACTATTACACAAAAAAACACCAAATTTTCTGATACTCACACTAACAGAGGCTATAACTGAGAACACAAAAACTAAAATATTGAACTTCACAAGCTAACTGATCTACACCCTATTCTATAAAGAGTGAGGCTGATATTCAATGCTAATTTTAAACTAACATGCATGTGTTAGGAGTTAGCGTGCACTAAATTGTTTAGTGTGCACTAATCGGTTAGCGCACCTTAGTAAAAGAGGGGCTTTGATCATCGGTACTTGGACGATCTGTCTTTTTGATCGTCCAAGTACCAATTTAGGCCACTTTTTAAATTTTTTTAAAAAAATTTGTATTATTATGAGCCACATAGCATTTAAATATTCATTTATGATTGTCGATTTATTAATTGTGTGAGCTATACTTGTAATTTTCTGTAAATGAAGTTTCTTTTATTGTCTGTTAACCGCATTGAACTGTAAAGTATTGTGAGATAGAAATAAAATGTTATGTGACGAGACTTTTAATTTTATTTTGGCAAAGTATGCAACAAAATCGGTGCAGTACATTTCAAATGGGCAGGCTGGTTCTGTTGTAGGAGCTGTGGTAGGCTGTTTACTATGCTGAACGAGTGCTTGGCTGAATTGGCAGCCAGTTCAACACATTGAGAGAAATGTTTTTTGGCTGCCATTAAGGCTTAGCAATACTTTGTCATGTGTTTCCTATATTTTAGCTTGTCCTCAGCCAGGTGAGATTTATACCATCGCCTTTTCAGTTCCCATCCTTCAAGCTTAAGAATCCTAAATTCTAGAGAGAACCTCTGGCTGATAAGTTCAGCAATAAGAAGTTAACTGGTTAAAAGGAAGAGAGCTGGGGTATGCTAGGGTACGAGTTAAGATTTAACTGGATAGTGCTTATATTGTACAATATACATTTGCACCAACTAGGATGCTGACTGGAGATCAAATTTGCTCATGGAAGGCAATAATTTCAACATGCAAGTATAAGCCCCTTCAGAGCTCACAAATCATGCTGCCATTCCTTGGAGTGATGTCACTTCCTTCCGGATATGCTTTATTTTTATTTTTTGCATCTATAATAAAATACTTTTTGGTTTTACCTCTAGTACCTCTTCTTTTTGGTGGTGTCTACTTTTTGGGGGACTAGTTTTCCTTTTTTTTTTTTTGCGCTAGCATATCAGCATGTTACAGAGTACAGTTTTTCTTTCCTCACTCTGGAATTTATTGCCTGAGAATGTGGTGAAATCAGTTAGCTTAGCAAGATTTAAAAAAGGCTTGGATAATTTCCTAAAAGAAAAGTCCATAGGACATTATTGAGATGGCTTGTGGAAATCCATTGCTTATTCCTAGGATAAGCACTATATAATCTATTTTATTTTTCTATTCATTCAATTTTCTATACTGTTCTCCCAGGAGAGCTCAGAATGGTTTACATTAATTTATTCAGGTACTCAAGCATTTTTCCCTGTCTGTTCTGGTGGGCTCACAATCTATCTAATGTACCTGGGGTAATGGGGGGGATTAAATGACTTGCCCAGGGTCACAAGGAGCAGTGTGGGTTTGAACCCACAACCCCAGGTGCTGAGGCTGTAGCTATAACCACTGCACCACACACTCCCCATTTAAAGACAACTGGTTAATTGGGGCTGCAGAAATAATAGGAAGGAAGATAATCAGATAACTTACCTAGTTACCTCTATCTGGGAGACTTCAGCAGTGTAGACTCACTGGTTATCTCTTTTGTTATCCAGTTAAGGTTAACTGGAAAAGTTACCTGGTTAGCTTTCAGCAGATACAGTGCTGCTATTACTAACCTCTAGCTATCTACCTAAGATGAACTAGAAACAGAGACAGCATTCAACATGCCAGTGCCTAGGGCAGAAAATTGGAAGGGGACCCCATAGTGCCCCAAAAGCTGCATTCTTTTTTTCAGATGTAGGCAGACTGAAAGCCCCCAGTAGAATGGGGGTCCAGGGTAACCGTCCTCTTTGCATCCCTTTAATAGCAGCCCTGACTAGAAAGCAAGAAATAAATTATTTAAAATGTTTTCTGTTTTTAGATAGGTTCCCTGACAGTTTAAGCAATTTTATTTTAATTCTTTTTAGACTTGTTTATTCATTTTAACATGTATGCGGTTTTCCTTTATATTTTTTCAAATTTGATAACTGTTACTTAAGGGTAGACACTTTCCACACTACCTTCAAATCAACAAGGCCTGAGGGTATTTTTGACTTCACAGACTTTGCACTAATTTTTAGTGCATACTGCGACTTTGAAAACTGCCAAAAGAAGAAGTATCTTCCAGCTCCTTTTTTTTTCTACTAATAATTTTTCTGACCAAAACAACCTTTGCATGTTTGAAAATATAAAATTTAGAACTCAACTCAATCAACTATCCCATCCAAACCACCATAAAACTACTAGGAATGACAATAGACAGATGCTGTACCATGCAACCGCAAATAAATAAAACACTACAGAAATCCTTCACAATCATGAGAAATCTGAGACTAGTCCGGAAATTCTTTGAAAGAACACAATTCCAGCTTATAGTACAATCCCTAATCCTAGGACTACTGGACTACTGCAACATCCTCTTCCTCCCATGCCCTGCTACTATGACCAAACAACTACAAACAATCCAAAATACAGCTTTGAGACTCATGTACTCATTGAGAAAACATGACCATATCACAGAAGCTTACATCAGCTCACATTGGCTACCAATCCAAGAAAGAATACAATCTAAATTCTACTGCTTGTTATTTAAAACCCTAAATGGAGACAGCCTGAACAACCGCCTCATCCAAGCATCCACAACCAGACACAGAAAAACGCATTCCCCATTCATACCTCCTCCGATCAAGGAAGTAAAACGATCAAAACTACACGACGGCCTCCTAGTCACTCGAGCCACAAGACTAGACAACCAGATCTCCAACCTTCTGATGACCACCCCAGACTACAAGACATTCAGAAAAGAAATAAAAACTATACTTTTCAAGAAATTCCTGAAACAGCCCTAACTTCATGTACTCTTAACAACTCTAAAAATGACAAATGATCTACTCTTTAATACCCTAGTAATGACAATTGTGCTTCCATTGTAACCCCCTTTTATAATCTTTTGTAAGCCGCCTTACTCTTAACTACCCGAGAAATATCAAAAGATCTACTCTTTACTACTCTAGTAAATCAATTGTTCTCCCATTGTAACCCCCGTTTATAAATCTTTTGTAAGTCGCCTTGAACTGCAAGGTAATGGCGGAATAGAAATCCCTAATGTAATGTAATGTAATGTAATGTATATGCTGTTCCAATCAGATTAAAGAATTCATGATACTGAACGCCAAATCCACTTTTACCTAAGCACAGGGTGGGACAAGCAACTGCAATGTCTTTGAAAGATGCCTTCACCATTTTCTTTGCTAATATATCGCTTTGCTCTTGGTGTCCAGCGGATGGTCATTGATGTTTTTGTTCTAACAGGGATGAATAACTGAGTAGTTCACTTTGCTTCATATTGATCACTTTTGCTCCTAGCTGTACTGACTGATGCGAACATCATGTGGGACACACTGGACTATGGGCTCCTTTTACAAAGGTGCGCTAGTGTTTTTAGCGCACGCACCGGATTAGGCGCCAAAAAACTACCACCTGCTCAAGAGGAGGCGGTAGCGGCTAGCGCATGCTATTTCGTGCATTAAGGCCCTAACACACTTTCGTAAAAGGAGCCCTATGTGTAAAAGCATGCTAATGAGGAGTACTGAAATATTTTTCAGAGCCAGTGCAAGGGTACTGTGTGCCCTGAGCAAACCTTCAGCCTTATCCTCCATCTCAATTAATTTTTCAGGCCCCAAATCTGTTGCTCCCCCCTCCTTACACACACACACACACACACACACACAGATAAATGGGGCATTTCCAACAGTTATTTACTCAGCTGAATGTGCTACTTAGCAATTTTCCACCCTTCCTGCAAGTTTAGAGAATGACACAGGGACAAATTTTCCCCTGCCCCGCGGGAACTCATTTTCCCGTCCCATCCCGGAGAGTTCTTTTTCTGTCCCTGCCCCATTCTTGTAAGCTCTGTCCTCATCTGCACGAGCCTCAAACACTTTAAAACCATAAGTAGCAACATTCTAGAGCTCAGATTATGATATCATAATGCCTCATTCCACCAATGCCTAAGCTCCGTCCTCATCTGCACAAGCCTCAAACACTTTAAAATCATAAGTGTTCGAGGCTTGTGCGGTTAAGGCAGAGCTTACAGGAATGGGGCAGGGACAGGGTCAAAACTCACGGGGACAGACGGGGAAATTGAGTTCCTGCAGGGATGGGGACAAATTTGTCCCTGTGTCATTCTCTACTGCATGTGAAAGCACACATTGGAAGTTCCCTGGAGTTTGTGCGGCCCTCAGAATCTATTGTTTTGCTTTAGCTGACTCTCTGGCCTTCCCTTCTGGTTGGATGCTGGCATTTAGAGAAGTAGGCCGTGAACCAGGAAGCCGTGGCTCAGGTGCTACTACTGCTGTTGCTACAGACGCTCCTTATGACCTTGGCAAGTCATTTCACACTCCATTGCCTCAGATAGAACTAGATTGTGAGCCAGTTTGTGCAGGGAAATAACTTGTGTACTTGAATCTGTAACTTGCCTTAAGCTTGGGTTTAGCAAAGCTGAGCAATAAATCTAAAATCCAACTCCTAAATGAGGTTTAGCGTGCATCCAGAATAGAATGCTCTGCACTAAGAGATTTATTTGCTAAACCACGGCAGGTGTTACACCCATGTACTAGCACACACTAACTGTTAATGTGCATATCAAAAACAATTATGCTGCATTAATATGACACCTTGATGGACACTTTAAACAGATAATGAAGAAACCCCTGTTAGGGAGCAGGGAAGGGATGGGGAGTGGTATTAATGGGTATTAACCTTCTAAAGCAGATACTGCAGAATAGTTAATTACTCCTCCTTAGCTGTAGTTAACTGTTCTGCAATTGGCAGCTGTATTTTTAATGCACAATTATGATCATTCTCTTACATTAGCATTACATCTACCTTCCTCTAAGTGCCTGAACATCTCCTTCGCTTACTGTGGAGATTTTAGACTTCATAACCTTAACTGGTAGTTAATAAGCATTAAGGCCCAGATTCTAGAAAAGTCACCTAAAGTTAGATGCCTAGAGCAGCACGACTAGCCAATCTTGGTGCCTAACATAGCGTGTTTTTTAGTGCCGGCCGCGGCGGTAACAACTCCAACGCTCATAGAACATCGCAGCTGTTAGCACTATGGCCGGCGTTAAAAAACAAATTAAGGTTTTGTAAAAGGGGTGAGAGGGGTTAATTATTTAAAATGCTTAATCGGTGCTGATAACAAGAAATTTGCACATGTTAATTGGCTTAAATTAAAATTAATTGGATAGTAGGTGCTTAATTCGGTAGGTGCCTAAACTCTTTTTTTAGAGTGATCCATGGGCAATCCGTGTCTGGGTCTTACCGGGCAACTGATTCACTAAAGAGGCCCCATGCAAATGATCTGATCGTACACACGCCCACAAGCAATCCCACAGATTGCTGCAGAGTGATCCAGACGCATGTGCAGACCATCCTCTCTGCCTGGAGATGCGATCCATACCTGTGCTTGCTCTCCGCACAAGCTTGAGTTCAAAACAGAAGAGGGGGGGAGGTGGCTGCACTCGCTGGCCCCACAAGAATCATTTCGGGGACCAGAACATGCTTTGCAGCCAGACTGGAACAACTAAGCAGAACACGCCGTAGTGCAGCTCCCGCTTTAAAACCATGGGTTAAAAACACGGGCTTGCAGAGAGGCAGGGTGGTAGAGAAGAGCAGGGCGCTTTTTACACAAGGGAGATGTTTTTTTTATTTTGATGGTTTCAGAGCTGCAGGGCTGGGATCTCAGGGCGGCAGAGAGCAGGACAGTCGGCAAGGACATGAGCGACTGGTCCTCAGCAGTCGCTTCTTTTTGGGTCGGCAAACCCAGTCAACGTTCCTTCTTCTGTTTAGTTAATCGCTGCCTTCCTACTTATGCATGCATTTCCCCTCATTTGCATATGCAGATCAAATCGGGAGCAGATAGGATTGGCCAGAAGGTTAGCGAATCGGGTCAGGGAACAATCGCAAACCGGTCAGAACACAAGTGGGACACGATCGGTGCGTTTAGTAGTTCAAGATGCCTACCAGAAAGTGGCCATGGTTAAGGATGGATTATGGGTGTGTTTGTCATGTAGGCGTCTGTTTTGGACGTAGGTGCCAGTATTTAGGCCCAGAAAATCCTGACATAAATATGGTGTGTCTCAGGTTAGGCAGTGCTAGTTGTGAATCTATAAACAGCGCCCACGTTAAGACTGGCATGCACTGCCACATTCCTTGGCACCTATGGTTCAGACGTCAGTTATACAATTGGGACCTAAGAGCCAGATTCAGTAAATGGCGTCCAATGATCCATATTAAGCTAGTGTTCTGTAAAGGGCGCTTTGCATGGCGCAACCCTTATAGAATACTAGCTTATTCCGTGTTTTGCACCTAATTTGGGCATGAGCACTTGCAGCGGCCACAGGCTGGTGTAAATACTGGCAACTAACTGATTGCAGTTAGCTGCAGGTATTGTATATTCACGCTTAATTCCTGGGAATGTCTCTGACCTGCCTATGCCCCTCCCATGACCATGCCCCCTTTGGAGTAGTGCACTATGAAATCTAGGCATGCGTGTTATAGAACAGGGCATAGGGAAGATATCATTACTGCTAATTTATTTCTTAAATTTTCTATACCATCCTCCCAGGGGAGCTCAGAACAGTTACGTGAATTTATTCAGGTGCTAAAACATTTTTCCCTGTCTGTCCTGGCAGGCTCACAATCTATCTAATGTACCTGGGGCAATGGCGGCATTAAGTGACATGCCCAGGGTCACACGAAGAAGCATGGGTTTGAACCCACAACCCCAGGGTGCTAAGGCTGTACCTTTAACCACTGTGCCACACTCTCCCCTTGTTAACTTCAGTATTTAATTGTTGGTACGTAATTGGCTAATCAGTTTACTTGTATAACTGGGATCAGTGACCAAATCTGGGTGACATATAAGAATCTGGGGATATATGCAACACCTTAAGAAAAATTAATAAATTAACTGGACCCCTAAAATCCTAGAATGCATGCTAAACTAAGGTAGCGATTGCCTTGAAACGATATTTGTGTCCTTGTGGGTTCCGTTCCAATACAAAACATGACCTCTTCTGACCTAGGATTACCAGATGTTCAGACTTCCCCAGCCATGTCCTCTTTTTGAGGACATGTTCGGGGGTCCAGACGGCTTTTCAAAACCCAGCATTTTGTCTGGGTTTTGAAAAGTAGGGGAGCGGGGCTAGGGCTGGGGCAGGGCTGTAGATGGGTGAAACTGGGCGGGCTTGGGGGACGGGACCAGGGGGTCTGGATTTTCCAAACGGAAAATCTGGTAACCCTATTCCGACCTCTCCCACACACCTGCAATTCATGAAAACGCACATTCCAAGTCCATCTTCCAAAATCTGATCCCTCTCCAGACACACCCACCATCCAGCTTTCTAGTATCAAAAATGCTGCAACTCACTGTGTTCAGGTCTTATGTTTTGTGATTTCTGGGCAACATCATTTGTGTTTCGTAGTTAATGCATCAAATGAAAGTGGAGGAAGAAAATTTACGATAGTCTTTAGAGCTTGGCACTTACGTCAAATTCATTTAGTGCTGCAGCTAGTTCCCCGATGCCAGTGTGGGCTTGCTTCTCGTCCGTTGGCGAGCTGGCCTGAGCAGCATTAGATATGCCAGCAATGGCCTCTTGGACTTGTTTGAACACATAATCTCTGTTGGCCCGGGTAGCAGCTACGTCTGGATGACGGAGATATGCTTGGGACGCCGTGTACAACATTGTAGCATTCTTCTTCAGAGCTCCTCTGGCTGCCGCCATTTCATCTCTACAATGAGGATCCTTCAGCTCCTATAGAAACCAAGCAAACAACATCAGTAGGATTCAGTAAATCATAAACTGACATAAACATCGTTGTGTTACTCAGTATTCTGGGTTTTTTGTGTTTTTTTATGAATGAATTTATTTACCACTGTGTTGCCTTTTACCATCACATCTTTCTACATATTTATAAAGTGCCTTGCATATATAGGTCAAGAAATGCATAAATAACCTTAGGACAATACAGGAAGAAGCAGCTTCTTATGAGGATCCCACAATACCCATTCCATGCTAACACTACATATGTTGGCTAGCACATAGAGTGATGGATTTGATGTACTGCCTTTCTGTGATACAACCAAAGTAGTTTACATTTTATAATATATTGTACAGATGCTTGCTCTGTCCTTAGTGGGCTTACAGTCTTTATACCTGAAGTAGTGGGATGTTAAGTGATTTGTCTAGAGTCACAAGGGGCTGCAGTAGGAATCCAGTTTCCCAGGTTCTTAGCCTGCTGCACAAACCATCGGGCAACTCCTCCACTTCACATGATGCACGGAGAGAGATACAAAATCACCAAAGCATATGTCTGAGTTGTTTAAAAAAATCATAATAATTTCATCCCACATAATATTTTATGAAGTTTCAACAAGACCAAGGGACATTTTAAATGAGGCACGGCTTTTGCTTGGACACCCATTACACTTATTTATTGTAGATATTTATATACCGCTTATATGTAGTGTACTTGGACTTTAGCAAAGCTTTCAACAAAGTGACGCATAGGAGATTGAATGCATGTAGTATGGACCCTATGGGTTAAAAGCTGATTAAGTGGAAGGAGACAAAGGGTAGTGGTAAATGGGGTTTGCTCAGAGGAAAAGGATGTGTCGCAGGGATTTGTCCATGAGTCAGCTCTATTTAACATCTTTGTGAATGATATTGCAGAAGGACATTTTGCAGATGATACCAAGCAATGTAATAGGGTAGACTCCCTGGAGGGTGTGGATAACATGAGGAGGGATTTGGTGAAGCTTGAAGAATTGCTCCAGCAATTGGTAACTAAGATTTAATGCTAAAAAATGCAGGGTCATGCCTTGGGAGATGTGCATAGTATAGGAGACAAGTAACTTTTGTGCATGGAAGAAGAGCGGGACTTGGGGTTGATTGTGCCTGATGATCTCAAGGTGGCAAAACAGGTAGAAAAGGTGATGGTCAAAGCCAGTAAGATGCTTGGTTGCATAAAAAGAAGAATGGCAAGTAGGAAAAGGGAGGTGATAATGCTGCTGTATAAGTCTTTGGTGAGGCCCCATTTGGAATATTGTGTGCAATTTTGGAGACCCCACCTTTAAAAAGATATAAATAGAATGGAGTCAGTCCAGAGGGAGGCTACAAAGTTGGTTAGTGGCCTTTATCATAAATCATATGGGGACAGACTTAGAGAACTTAGTATGTATACTCTAGAGCAGGGTCCCGCAAACTTTCTCGAGCCGCTGCACACTAAAGGTAGTGGCTGTGGCTCAAGGCAGGGCAGGATTAAACAATAGACCAAGTAGGCACTTGCCCAGGACCCGAAATGGTAAGGGGGGCCCGATGAAGGAGGGCATCAACATTGTTTTTTCCAAATGGTGATGGGCCCCTCCAGCATCGATCGGCAACATGGGCCCCTCCAGCATCGTTCGGCAACATGGGCCCCCCACCATCAAAGGAAAGTAAGACAAGCAAGCAACACGGGTAAGAAAGGCAACGGTAACTGTAATTTTGCAAGCGGTGCTGCTTGCCCAAAGCTTCCCTCTGACGCAGCTTCCTGTTTCCGCCTGGGCGCATGGTGGGGTGGGGCGGGGCAGGGGGCCCAGGGTACTTGTGTGCCTAGGGGCCCTCGACAAATTAATCCTGCCTTGGCTCGAGGCACCTGGAATTGCACGGATATCGCCGTGATGATATCACGCACATACTTTATAGTATATTGGTAGATAGTCAAGATGGAGAGCCCGCAATTCTGGAAAAGATCATAGATCTACGATCTTTTCCAGCCCGGGATAACTAAAACAAAAGTCAGAAAATTCTCAAATATAATTTTGGAGGTAGAAGACCCTTAGGTCAGCCCTAGGAATCCTCAAAGCAGACAAATTCTAGACCACCTCAATGTCTCCCACAGACAGTATTAGAGTGTATTCACAGAAATGCCATGTGCTGTGCTTGCATCAGCTTTTACTGTAGCTGGAAAATGGAGAAGGATTGTTGCCTCTGACAAGCAAGAATGATCTCCTTTGACTTGTCTCTTTAGGCTGCTTCTGATTCAGGTTAAGAAACCTGAGATCCCAGACCCCACACGCTCCCTCATGATTCTTCAGAGTTGGGGGGAAGGGGTACAGCCAACCACCACCAAGCCTCCCAGCCAGTTGCGGGGTCAAAACAGCCTGCGTTCCAGTGCCTGAACTCCGCAGGGGTGAGCACTGATCTCAAGGGGCCCATCCCTGAGCTCCAAGTGTTAGGGCAGGTCGGCCAGGCAGGTGCTTCCTCAGAGGCTACAGACCCAAATGTCCGAATCCTCTCCCAGGCAGAACTACTGAGAACCTCTTAGCACAGGGAAGCTTCTTAAGAAAAGATCAGATTTTAAACCCCAAAATAACAAATCTAATGCAGAGCAGATAAGAAAACACTCTCTCAACTTGCTTGCAAAGTTAAAACTGACGAGGGAGGACGCTAACAGAGGAGACAAGGAGGAGGAACTGAGAAGAAAATGATTGACATTCTCTGTAAGCATCTCGCAGATGGGAGTTGAAGACTCATCTGTAAGGAATTATGTTCTGTTTGCACAGGAAATTCCATGTTTGGTTCCACTAAATCACCAGAGATGTCTAAAACTAAACCTGTTAAGACTCAGTCGTAATGGAATTGAACTCACAGTCAAGCAGGTGGTATATAGGAGGCTAATTCTAGAGGTAGCTGAGCAGCAGGAAACAGCTAGGAAGAAACAAAGTGTATTATTCCTGTAGAGAACAAGCAGCAGGAAGTCAGGCTTATTTCATGTCATCTATTTATTTGGATTTGACCCTATATAAATAGAGAGTCAAGTGCAATAAATGCAAGTCTAGCATAACAAATGTTGACTAGCAAACCTGATGCTCAGATAACTGCTTGAAAATATTGTATTGTACTTCGGAGTTAGCAAGTGGATCGTTCTTATGTGGTTTGTCCAGATTTGATACCAGTATTCAGGAGAATGCACTGGCTACCTATTGAGTTTCAGATCTAGTATAAAATCCTTTTGCTGGTGTTTAAGGTGTTGACTGGACAAATTTCAGTAGTACTGTATATACTCAAATATAAGATGAGATTTGGCCAAAAAAATGGTCCAAAAATGGGGGTCTCATATTCAGGTCAGTGCCCACCCTCCCAGACTTGTTGCAGGCCTCCGCCGGCCTGCCCTATAACCTGGTGGGCCGGGACAGGAGGGATCCCTCCCGTTGTTTCCTTTCCTGGCCGACTAACAATTTTTGTAACCTCCTTCCTGCCTCCCCCTGCGTACATTTTTGAATCCCTGGTGGTCCAATGGTGTACCGGGAAAGAGTGAGCTTTTCGTGCACCTGCCCCATACTGAGCCCCTCTGAATGGCTGCAAAATGCTCGCTGATGCCCGGTATACTGCTGGGCTGTGAGAACTCGAGGCAGCCATTCAGGGAGGAGCTCAGCATGGGGCAGGGGAGGGAGGGGGACAGGGTGAAGAGTGAGGGCAGGGAGTGAGGGGGGCTGGGTGCAGAGCCTGGCAGGGCAGGGCACATGAATATTAACACACCGGCTTATTTTTGAGTCAATCTTTTTTCCTCCTTTTTGGGGAGAAAAAGGATACCTCAACTTATATTTGGATTGTCTTATATTCGAGTATATACAGTAATATCGTTAGATGTGCCAACACAGGTCTTCAATTTTTTACATAGCTGGTGCCATCTTGTATAATGAATTGCCACTCCAGTTTAGGGCAATGAAGAAAATTGATTTTAAAAGGAACCTATAGATCTATTTATCTGAGAGAGCTGTTTGGGACGAGTACCAAATTCCTTTGAAAATGATGACTGAGAATGGAGGGGACTGTATTTTTGAATGTTGATGTTAATCATATTTTGCTGATATTTTTTAATCATTTGAATTTTATGTATGTTTAATTGTGATCCCCCTAGCTTAGTAGATTGTGAGGAAAATATTTTTTAAAAATAAATAAATAATATACAGATAAAGATAACTAGGTATTGCCATACATTGCACACAATTGCTGACTACTAATTTCTCAGCAAGCAGGCAAGAGAGAAAAAAAAACCTCATCTCTCTTCAGGTTGACAAGCTGATCAGTGACAACTATTATAATCAATCCAGGTTTTACTAATCTGGGACAGGATTGCCAGTTATCTCAATTTTGCATCTGAACTGCTGAAGCTGTTTTCTTCTGTTATTATTATGTTTATCGTTGTTTATGTGTTTGATATTTTTATAAGTGTTTGTATGGACCCTGCACTGTGTGGTTTTGAAGGACAGTTTAATAATTGAAATAAATTAAAAGAAAGGAAAATTTATTTCGTACGACTGATCCAGTTCTGGTTTTAGCTACATGCATTGACTTACAGAAGTGTAAAGGTCAAAAATGTTATTTTGTTTAGTTTCCCAAGTCATTCATGAGATTTTTATTTGGGTGATTTATTTTTTTTATTTTGTTTTGGTGGCAAAGTTGTCAATAGTACGCCCTATTGACCAATAATGCACATTATTGATAAAGAGTGCACTACTACTCGCTTGCACCCTGAATTCCTTCCCTACTCCCCATGGCTCTGGCATCTCTCTCTCTCCCTCTCTCTATTGTCAAACTTCTCTTTCTTCTCACCCTCTTTCTGGCCCGGGTTTCCTTCTCACCCCCTTTCCCCTCTACTTATGGGTCCAGCATCCATGTCCCTGCCTCCTCCTCTTCCCCCTGCAGTTCTAGCATCCATATTGCCTCCTCTCATCCCCACTTGCAGTCCAGGATCCATGTCTCCTTCTCTTTCCCCCCAACCCACCTCCACACATCCATGTCCCCTCCTCTCCTCCCACCATGGACATAATATCCATGTTCCCTCCTTCCCCTCAAAATTTATACTGCACAGAAGAAAGGCCCGGCAATCTACATCTGTATTCTGCCACAAAAACTTGATGATTTTCATCAAGTCACTAGGACTTGAACACAAGTTGATGGCACCTAACATCAATCTATGGCCCAGCACTGAATACCCGAGTATAAAGATCCTGCAGCAGGCTGAAAATTGGGAGAAAGGTTTTTATAATCTTCAACTGTGCCCATTGGCTATAGCCAGACCATCATATTCTATTCTTCTCCCTCAATTACTGATTTACCTCCCCACCCCCTTTTACTAAGATGCAGTAGAGGTTTCAACCGCGGCCCAGGGTGCTAACTGCTCTGACATTTATAAGAATTCCCTGGGCCATGGTAGAAACCTCTACCCTAGCTTAGTAAAAGAGGACCTTAGTTAGTTACCCTCTCCCCCTTTTACAAAGCTATGTTAGCAGCTGCCGCACAGCAAAAGCCTCCAAACCCTTTAAATCCCTATGAGCTTTGGGGCATTTACCGCAGAGGCCCGCACTATTGGGCTTTGTAAAAGAGGGGGTTAATTTGCTAACATGTACCTGTCTCGATTTACATATTCTCATTTAAGACTGACAACAAAACTCCATGGCGTGTCAAGTTAACCGTGCTGAAATCAATTTCTTTTCATGAGGGGAAAAAAAAAACAGGCTTTATGTTTCTTAATTCAATTCAAAAGGAGGCCGATGGTGAATTGCTATTTTAATTAGGAAAGGAGTTAACATGGATGAGCACAACACAGAAGAACTGCAATATATTCAGCCATTCCAAAAGTTTCCCTTCCTGTGACCTTTGTAATTAATCAATGATGAGAAGGTCTATCACTAGCAGTTCAATAAAATCATGCTAAGAAAATGCCTTCCTATGCTACACTGTCCTGATGAATAGGAAAATACTCATACTATATAACTTGTCACTAACACAGAAAAAAAGATATGATGAGCTGTGGAAGATTTAATTGATGGGACATAGTAGTTTATGAAGGACATTCATTTTGGATAGCAAAAGCTAATACACTTCTCCCTCCGTATTCGCGGGGGATAGGGGCAGAGCCAGACCGCGAATTGAGAAAAACCGCAAATATTTTCTCATCTGGCTCTGACCCACCCCCACCTCACTCCCACCGGCATCCTGGCCTTACCTGATGGTCTAGCAGGCTTTCGGGGCAGGAGCAATCTTCCTATGATCCTGCCCCGTGCAAATCACCAATAGGAAAGACTGCCATGAGTTCCTGTAGTCTCTCGAGAGACTACAGGTGGGAATGTGCTGAACTATGGGGTGGTTTTCTTCCCCCTCCTCCCCCAAAAAATGCGAATATGTGAAATTGCGAGTGTCGAAACTGCGAATGGGGAGGAAGAAGTGTATAGCCAGCCCCTCAGTATACTGTAATATGAAAAAGCTATGAGGCTACAGAGAGTTTAGTTTTATGGATCTTAAGCAGTGGGGGACTGATGGAGAAAAATCACTTTTCCAGGCCCTAGCCATTGAACAGCCTTCACCCTCTTCTGTCTCGTTACTCACCTCCACAATCTGACCACAACCACGGGGACTCTGGTTAGAAATTATATAAATCTGAGTTTCAAAAGCAGTTATCCAGATAGCGGAAAGGTTGTCCCAGCTTAAACTGCATAGCTATCCAGAGGGCAGCTGAATGTTTTATGAGGGGCCGCTGAAAAGTTCTCAGCCCAACCAAGAGGAGAATGATGTGGAGCCATGAAACTTACAAGTTATCAAACACTTTTCTTGACACTGTTTGTTTCAATGATATAAAATTGAAAAAAAAGTGTCAAAAAAAAAGTGTGGAATAACTTGTAAGTTTCATGGCTCCACATCATTCTCATCTTGGGCTAAGAACTTTTCAGTGGCCCCTCACAGTTATCCATAAAGCTAGTGATGGCCACCAACAAATATGCATTATATATTAAGCACTGTTAAATACTTGTGAACAATTTAAATGCTTCAGCTAGTATTCTAAAACAAAGATGCGTTTGAATGCTGAGCAAATAATTTGCTGGATGAATATAAATTCTTCTATTTGTTTAATTTTCATTATATAGTTTTATTAGAATTTACTAAATCAAACATTAAAATCATGCTGAACGTAGAGAAAACAGCTGTAAGTTAAGAGCAAAAGGGAAGATTCTGGAAGAGCTTAGGAGCCAAGGTGGCAGCTGCATGAGACATTTAGCAAGATGGCTCACTTACCTCCTTCGTTTGAGTTGACTTTTTTGGACCTTATCTGGTTTAGACAAGAGAAAGAGGAAGAAGAAAGCCCATTGTTGTCTCCTTGCAACCCCACTATATTGTTAAATGATGCTGGTAGCAGTATAGACAGGGCTTCCTTAAGCCCTATGGAATGAATGGTATCTCATCAATCTGGAAGTGTTGCTGCCACAGGGGAGCAGAAAGGAGGAACAATGTTAGAGTACTCTGCCTTCCTTGCTGTAGGAGGGTCCTCCTGCTGCAGTGTTCTTCCCACCCTGGGAAGAATTGTTAGTTTTTGGTGAAGCCCAGACCCTTTGTACAATGAGTGAACCAGCTTATTGGGAGGTGGGGGGGGGGGGCAGAATTACTGGATTCTAGTCTGGGCTTGGTGAAACTGCTGTTATTTCTGGTGCAGTTGTTGCTTAGACTCAAGCACTAGATCAACATACTACTTGGTTGGGTTCCTGACAGAGAAGAAGCACATATGCATTAAAAAAAAAGTGAAACATTTAGAAAATTAACTTTGGAGGAAAAATGTGAGATCCCTAAATGTTCCCAAGTCATCAATAATCTCACTGGATAAGTGAACTAGGAATGCTTTGCTAAAGAGCTGAAGATATTATTGGAGGCCATTCTGCCTATTGTAAGGCCACAGTGTTGTCATTTAGTGGTCAAATAGGCTGCTAGTGTAATCAATGGGTGGAACAACTAAACTGATTCTCACTGGACATGGTCACACAGAGGATGACTCTTGATAGTGAGTTTCACTTTGGAATCCGATCACAATACTGTATTTTATATTTTTGATTTATGAATGAGCTATGTTAGAGAAGAGATGAGCTGGCTCAGAGAATTGTAAAGAGCGTGAATCTGTTTTTGTTTCCTTTGATTATTGATAGATTAATGCTTAGAAACATGAAAGCAGATAAAGGCCAAATGGCCCATCCAGTCTGCCCATCTCAATATCCACTATCTCCTCCTCTCCCTAAGAGATCCCATGTAGTGCTGCCCGATTCAGGAAAAAATATTTCGACTCGATTCAGCCTATTGAATCAATTTTTCAATTTGATTCAATTTTCCTGCACAATTGGGTGTTTTTTTTCCAAACATCCTGGTGAGTTTATTTTATTGCCTCTTCACCCCCTTTGCTCTCTCCTACCCACACTGGTGCTGTGGTGTAAACAAAATAAACAAACAAAAAATATTTTCCTCTCTCTGTTAAATCCTAGCTCACGTTCACCAGCTCTGGCAAGATACAAATTTCAAATCTGACACATTGTAATCACAAAACAGAAAATAAAATTATTATTTTTTTTACCTTTTGTTGTCTGGTCATTTTTCAAATCATGTTGGTCCCAGGCTCTGTAACAAATGTCTTCTGATAACTATGCCAGGGTCTCTTGCCCATTTATCATTTTCTTATTTTTCCGTGGTAACCATCCATCTTCCATTTCTGTCCTCCCCTTCCATTTCCGTCCTCCCCTTCCATTTCCCTTCCCTCCCCTGGAGGTCTGGCATCTTTTCTTTTTTCTATCTCTATTCCCGTAGCTGCAACGATGGACCCCACCATCCCCAGATCCACCATCTCTCCAACTACCCTTTCATCAAGCATCTCTTCCTCTTTCCCCACCTGCTCTTCCTTTCTCTTTCTAACTACCCTCCTATCCAGTATCTCTATCCCCCACACCATCCCATGTGTCCAACTTCTCTCACTTTCTGTTCTTTCCCTCCCTAAATCCCATTGTCCACCATCTCTCTTCCTCTCCTGTTTTTAGATTCATTATTTCTTCTATTCCTTCCCCATCTCCCCTCTCTATGATCTCCCTGGTCCATCTTTCCCCTCCACCATCCATCTTCCCCCCTCCACCAAGTTCATTTCTCCCATCCATCTTTTCCCCATCTCTCTTCCAGTCCTCCAAATCCCCCAAGTCCATCTCCCCTCTCCCTCCATCTACCTTTATTTTGACGTTACAATGTGTTGCTGGTGGCGGTAGTTATTTAGCGATCTACTCCTGACACCACTCCTTGCATCTTCTCTCCACTGCGGCCCGCCCTCAGTGAAAACCTCCTGTTTCTGCTTGGGCGGCCAAATTGAGAGAAGACGCCCAGAGTATCGGCAGGATAGTGAATTGCATTTGTTACCGCTGCTTTTGCCTGGCCAGGGAGGAGAGGAGAAATACTAACATCCGGGAAGGAGAAAGCCTTTGCAAAACTGGAAGTTGCATCAGAAGCAAGGACTCAGATGGGAAGCCTGAATGGGTCTCTAGCAAGGGGGCTGATGAATCGGTAAGTCCAATTTTCTTCAAAAACAAATCGATTTGAATCGATTCACCCAAAGTGAATTGGACACTTGATTTGAATCGCAAATTGGGCAGCACTAATACCACATACCTGCCCCATGCTTTCTTGAATTCAGACACACTCTTTGTCTCCACCACCTCTATCAGGAGACTATTTCATGCATCTACCACCCTTTCTGTAAACAAGTATTTCCTTAGATTATTCCTTAGCCTATCACCTCTTAACTTCATCCTATGTCCTCTCACTCTGGAGTTTCCCTTTCAATTGAAAGAGATTAACCTCATGTGTATTTATGCCATGTAGGTATTTAAACATCTCTATGATATCTCCCCTCTCCCGCCTTTCCTCCAAAGTATATATATTGAGATCTTTTAGTCTGTTCCCATACGCCTTATGACCACCGGCCATAGTAGCCTTCCTTTGGACCAAATCCATCCTGTTTATATCTTTTTGAAGGTATGGCCTCCAGAATTGTACACAATATTCTAAATGAGGTCTTACCAGAGTCTTATACAGAGGCATCAATACCTCCTTTTTCCTACTGGCCGTACCTCTCCCTATCCACCTTAGCACCTTTCTAGCTTTTATCATGGCGTTTTCAACCTGTTTGACAACTTTAAGATCATCACATACTATCACACCTAAGTCCCACTCCTTTTTCAAGCACAAAAGTTCTTCACCCCCTAAACTGTACAATTTCAGCATTTTCTCCATATATTGTACTCAAATTTATAATATTTTATTTATTTTATGATTTTCTATTTGATGAATAGTTTTGCTGCTAATGTCATAATTGTTTTCTTATTGTGATACTTTTGAAAGTTTTAAAAAATAAGGACAGAAGAAAATATGCTTTTCAAGAGAAAATAAATCATTTTTGGCTATTTAAAGCACATTAGAGGCCAAGTGAATAAAAAATGAAAAGACAGTTGGAAATCAAATCCCTATTGTATCTCAGCACCTTTCATACAGGATTGTTCATGAACACTCGACTAGGCATATGAATTCAAAAGCTGTTTTAGTTTGAAGAAAGGTAATGATTATCCTCTAAAATAGCAAAATATCTACAAGGATATTTTAACATTAATGCAGTTCCCAGGGTAAGGATTATTGACTGCAGTGCCAAGATTTTCCTGCACGCTGTCTGCATGCCATAAGTAAAATCAGAAAAAACTATTACTCATTCATATTATGGGAAATACGAATATAGTACAGTGCTTCTGTCAGGCTCAGGGATAGATTTGATTCTCAGATTAGTCTTTTCAGTTACAAATTTCAAGGAGCTTTTAAGTTGTTCCTGGAGGTCCCCAGTAAGATCCATAGCCAACTACTACTATTACTACTGCTATTATATCTAGAGCGCTACTAGATGTACGCAGTGCTGTACAGAGTCATGAAGGAGACAGTTCCTGCTTGAAGAGCAGACAAACAGGATGCTAGGATGGAGGACACAGTTAGGGGGATGGTTAATCTGATGGCTAGGGTGGTGAGCAGTAGGCAGTGGAGAGTAGGGTTATGAATTGAAGGCTATATCAAAAAGATGGGTTTTCAGTCTAATTTTAAAAAAGGGAAGGGGTGTTATGGACGAATTCAGGTAGTTTATTCCAGACATTCAGGACAGCTATATGAAATGAGCCAAGTCTGGAATTGACAGTGGAGGAGAAGGGTGCAGATAAAAGCAACTTATCTAAGCAATTGAGTTCTCGGGGAGACACATAAAGAGAGATAAGAGAGGAGAGATACTGAGAGGCTGCGGCTTGAACACACTTGTAGGTTAGTAATAGGATCTTGAATAGTATGCGAAGGTAGATAGGGAGCCAGTGAAATGATTTGAGGAGAGGGGTGAGTGTCATGAGGTTGGCAGAAGATAAGTCATGAGGCTGAGTTTTGCACAGATTGCAGTGGGGAGAGGCAGTTCAGCGGGAGACCTGTTAGAAGTAAATTGCAGTAGTCTAAAGCGTGAGGTTACGAGAGTGTGGACAAGAGTCCGGGTAGTGTGCTCAGAGAGAAAGGAGCAAATTTTGGCAATGTTGTAGAGATAGAAGTAGAAAAAAAAGTCTCCCCTTGCCCCAAGATAGAAGTGACAGGCTTTAGCAGTCTGTTGGATGTACAGTGGTGCCTCACACAACGAACTTAATTCGTTCCAGGAGCAAGTTTGTTATGCGAAAAGTTCGTTATGTGAAACGCGTTTTCCCATAACAATACATGTTAAAAAAAATAATTCGTTCTGTAGCATAAAATATGCTAAGATGACATAAAAAAAGATAAATTTTTGGTTATTATTTTTATTTAGATACATCTAAAAAACATAATTGTTTTTTAAAACAACACACATTTTTTAAATTTAAAGACAGACTAAGTAGAGTCTAATTTTACAGTGAGAGAGGGCAGAAGTCTCAGCGGCAAAAAACTGGGACTTAACTGTTCATTTTTTTTTTTTTTTCTACCGTGTTTCCCCGATGATAAGGCAGGGCCATCAAATAAGACAGCCCCCCCTTTTTAGAAAAAAATGTAAAATAAGGCACCCCCCCGCAAATAAGCCACCCACCGATACCTGCGCTTACCCGAATCGGGTGGTACGGTGGGTGACTCCGTGTGGTCCCTGGCACCCCCCGACACGATCGGGGCAAGAGGGAGCTCAAGCCCTCTTGCCCCCCCGTACTCCCCGACACGATCGGGGCAAGAGGGAGCTCAAGCCCTCTTTCCCCCCCGACTCCCCGACACGATCGGGGCAAAAGGGAGCCCAAGCCCTCTTGCCCCGCCGATTCCCCAACTCCCCGACAATATCGGGCCAGGAGGGAGCCCAAAGTCCTCCTGGCCACGGCGACCCCCCTAACCCCACCCTGCACTACATTACGGGCAGGAGGGATCCCAGGCCCTCCTGCCCCTCGACGCAAACCCCCCCCCCCCCCCAACGCCCGCCCCCCCCCAAGAACCTCCGACCGCCCCCCCAGCCGACCCGCGACCCCCCCTGGCCGACCCCCACGACACCCCCAACCCCCTTCCCCGTACCTTTCTGTAGTTGGCCGGACAGACGGGAGCCAAACCCGCCTGTCCGGCAGGCAGCCAACGACGGAATGAGGCCGGATTGGCCCATCCGTCCCAAAGCTCCGCCTACTGGTGGGGCCTAAGGCACATGGTCGGGTGATTATCAAAGGCAGCAGACAGGTCAAGGATGAGGATTGAGTAAAGGTCCTTAGATCTGGCTAGATTTTAGCGAGGGCAGTCTCTGTGGAGTGTAAGGGGTGAAAGCCAGACTGTAGAGGATCAAGAGTCTGTTAAGATAAAAGTCAAGGCAGCAATGGAGGACAGCATGCTTGAGTAGCTTGGATAGGAATGGAATAAGGAAGACAGGGTGATAATTGGACATGCAGGTGGGATCCAGTGAGGGTTTTTTGAGAAGCGGCTTAACCACTGCATGTTTGAAGGCATCAAGAACAGTTGCAGTGGAAGGTTGAGGATATGGTAAATGGGAGGGCTAACAGTATGTGAGATAGGGTCAAGCAGTGGAAATATGGTCTGAGGGGTACGTAGTAGGCTTGGCTGAAGACAGAATTTGTGTGGTTTCTTCCTCCATGATTTCAGAGAAGGAAGAAAAGTTGGCTGGAGTTGAAGGAGGGTTGAGAGGATGAGACAAAGCAAGGGGAAAATGTGTGGTTGCTTCCTGAGTTGTTTGAGTGAAGGAAGAAGGAATGAGGTGAGCCAAGTCAGGAGAGTGGATTGGGGATTGGGGAAAGGGATATGATGTAGCAGCAAATTCAAGGGCGATATTGTGAACCTTGTCATGGAAATCTTCAGCTATCATCTGGGGAGAGAGAAATGGAGGGGTCAGAGGAGGTGCTTTGAGGATGGAGTTCAATGTGGCAGAAATGGTTGGGTATTGAAAAAAGGGAGTTAGTTAGCTGGATACAGTAGTCTTGCTTGACCAGTGTAAGAGCAGAATTAAAAGTGGTCAGCATAAATTCAAAGTGAATGAAGTCAGTGTGTGTGTGAGATTTGAGCCAAACAAGTGATTACAGGAACATAAGCAGTGGATACTGGGAGTGAGCAAAGGTTGAGGTTTGGTACGTCTGACCGAGTGGGCAACAGGGGAAGCAAGGGTATCCAGAACAGAGGAGAGAATAGAGTTGTAGGATGAAGTAGCCTCGTGGACAGACTTGGATAACATTGTGGAGAGGAGAAACAATGATAGAGAGTGTGGAAGAACTGAGGGCTTGAAGTTTTTGAAACTTTTTGGTGATTACTGGGTGTGGCTGAGGGGGGAGGTGAGTAATTGTGAAGGTTATCAGATGATGATCAGAAATGGGGAGCAGTGAGCTATAGAAGTTGGAGAGCAGTTGGAGAAGAAGACAAGATCAAGGCAGAGGCTGTAGTGGTGGGTGCAGGAAGTAGAGCATTGCTGGAGGTCAAATGAGGAGGTTAAGGCAAGTGTCAGAGGGATTGTCAATGTGAATGTTAAAATCCAAAAAAGGAGGGAGGGGGAAGATGAATCAAGGAAACCAGAAAGCTAGGAGTCAAGTTTGGTGAGAAAGGAGGAATGAAACTTGTTGGGGGGAGGATAAATGACTGCTATCTGGAGAGGTAAAGAAGTGAATAGCCAGACAGAGTGGAATTCAAATGAGGAAAGGCTGTGTGATTGAGGTGGGAGAAGAGGTTGAAATCTGCAAGGAGAGAGAAGAAGCAACACTGCCGCCTCAACCAGTAGGGCATGGTGTATGGGAGAAGTGGTAGCCCCCATGGGAGAGGGCAACAGCTGTAATGGAATCAGGGCAAATTCACATCTTAGTTAAACAAGCTGGTGGAGGGAATGGGAGATAAAGAATAGGTCATGAATGTAGGGCAGTTTGTTGGAGACAGAATAAGCATTCCACAGGGTGCATGACAAAGGGAAAAGGTGTGAGAGAAGAATAAGGATAAAATCAGAATGGTTACACATGTGGGAAAATAGATAGTATGAAGGAGCGCACTTCGTCGTGTGACACATCGCATCACTACCCTGCGATTGAGCCGGGTAGTGAAATGACGCCTATGACTAGGCTAGGCAGGGGAAAATATTCTCCCAAAGAGATAAAACACTACCTACACCAACACCTCAGCACAGAACCACAGCCAGGCAAGGAAGTGAAGAGCTGGAATTAGAGAAGGAAGAACAATGGGTAAGGGGAACTAACATTACTCAGGATATTGTTCCTAGGGGAAGGATGCACCACACATCTTCTAACATTCATGGGCAACACAATTCCAGGCAACACCAGGAACATTCCAGTCCTCAATTTAGTTAGGAACAAGTCACACCTATTGCTCATTATCCAGAGGCTTATAGGGACCAGCAGCAGTGCTCAGAGAGGAGGCAGCCACTGAAACAACCCACACTGGAGGGGGAAACAGAATGGGAACAGGAGACCAGTTCCAAGGGCACGCATCAGCATACCTCAGCCTAACACCCAGGTCAGATCTAACTTTATGGAAGCTGAAATGTTACATGAATTCATGAGGGAAGCTTCAGATAATGAAGATTTTTTAGACCATAAGGAAGTCATGGACTTTAAAGAAGGAAATGTTGATTCTGACCAGTGGGATATGGAAACCAATGGGGTTTAATGGAAGTTAGGCTGAGACATTGACAAATAGCAAAACTGAGAAGTTAAATGAACTTGCTAGTTTGTTGTGCTAGTTAAGGGGCTGGCTGTCTCCGTGACCTTAAGGCAAAAGAAAGGTTTCTGAAAGCCTTTGCGGCTTGTGAGGGTTCCTTGCATTCCTTTTGGGCAAGAATCACAGAGTTTCTAGGCTGTGGCAATTAGCACTGCTCAGCCTTGGCAGTAGTTTGGAGACCTTTTCCTTTTGGGGTTTTTCCATAGACTGGATTATGGGTCCTAGTTGGGAGGCACCACAGCCAGCGGTCATTGTGGGAGGAGGTCCCTTCTGCCCTGAACTCTGCATCCAAGGAGTTCAGAGGCAAGATCCAGTCTAAAGATGCCAGAAGTGATTGTAAGCAAGAGACTATATTAAACCGCATGAAAGTATTTTGAAAGTAGTTTGGACTATTGCACGGAGATAGAGTGGAGTCATTTTTGGACTATATCTGGGAAAGACAAGTTTTTTTCTTTTTTGAAATGTGAATGCAATTGTGGGTTTTGAAAGCTGAAGTTCCTATTGGCATAAATAATTTTGTGTTGGAAGCAAAACTGGGTGTTTTTTACTTGATCCACCAACTCCAATTAGTACTAATAAATCCGTTCGGTCAGCACCGTGTGCCCTGGGCTCTTTCGATCACTCCCGCTTGGACGCAGCCTGGCTTGGTGATAATATATTCCATTTTCTGGGCCATAATGTCCTTGTCATTCGATTGAGGCACACCAAGACTCTGCAACTCTCTTACTTTCTCCTCCAAATGATTCAGTCTGGTGGTCTGCTGTTCCAGCCCATTAGCTTGACTATTTACCATACCAGATAAAATTTTACAATCAGAGGGAAGGCTTGAAGGTCAGCCACATGCAACATGCAAGAGCCACTGCCCGCATCCCTGCAAACAAGTGTGGCTGAAGGCAGGAGCAGCTCAGCTGGACGGCCCTGAAGGGAGCGAGTGTGGCCCTGGAGCAAGCAAGTGAGGGAGACAAGGGATATCAACGTGGGACAAAAGAAGAATGGAGTGGGGGAAGGAGCACTTGGATATGGAAGGAGCACAAATTTGTGACAAAGGCAGGAAGGGATGCACAAACTCGGGACATGGAACATAAGAACATAAGAATTGCCGCTGCTGGGTCAGACCAGTGGTCCATCTTGCCTAGCAGTCTGCTCATGTGACGGCCCTTAGGTCAAAGACCAGTGCTCTAAATGAGTCCAGCCTCATCTGCGTACGTTCCAGTTTAGCAGGAACTTGTCCAACTTTGTCTTGAGTCCCTGGAGGGTGTTTTCCCCTATAACAGACACCGGAAGAGCATTCCAGTTGTCTACCACTCTCTGGGTGAAGAACTTACTTACGTTTGTACGGAATCTATCCCCTTTCAGCTTTAGGGAGTGCCCTCTTGTTCTTCCTACCTTGGAGAGGGTGAATAATTTGTCTTTATCTACTAAGTCTATTCCCTTCAGTATCTTGAATGTTTCAATCATGTTCCCTCTCAGTCTCCTCTTTTCAAGGGAGAAGAGGCCCAGTTTCTCCAATCTCCTCCAGCCCTTTAACCATTTTAGTTGCTCTTCTCTGGACCCTTTCAAGTAGCACCGTGTCCTTCATGTATGATGACCAGTGTTGGATGCAGAACTCCAGGTGAGGGCGCACCATGGCCCAATACAGTGGCATGATAACATTCTCCGATCTGTTCGTGATCCCCTTCTTTATTATTCCTAGCATTCTGTTCGTCCTTTTCGCCGTCACTGCACATTGTGTGGACAGCTTCATCGACTTGCCAATCGTAACTCCCAAGTCTCTTTCCTGGGTGATCTCTCCTGTATTCATGCATGAGATTTTTGTTACAGACATGCATCACTTTACACTTATCCACGTTGAACCTCATTTGCCATATCAATGGGAGGGGGCATGAACTTGGGACACAAGGGAGGGAGGAAGGGGACATTAACTTGGGACATAGGAAGAAGGGAGGGAATAGAAAGGGAGAATTGTTGGGCATGGGTGTGTGAGTGAGAGGGAAAGGAGATGGTGCACATGTGGAAAGGAAGAAAGAGGACAATTGAGCAGAGAGAAAGAAAGAGGGAGAAGAGTGACGTAGTAGAGATACATGGGGAAGAAAAGGATGAGAGGGAGAAATGTTGGATATGGTGGTGGAGAGGGAACAGAGGGACAGATTGAAGGTGGAGGAATGTTGAACATAGTAATGACGGGAGAGATGTGACATGATGCTGAAGGAGAGTGATAGAAGGAGAAATGTTGGGCATGGGTCTGCTGGGCAGTGGTGAAAAATGCTGCACATGATCCAGGGGATGAGAGAGGGAGAAATGTTGGATGTGGCAATAGAGGGAGTGGGAGAGATGCACCATGGAGATCTCTCTTTTTTTCATCCTTTCCCTTTGCAGCAAGGGAGGGAATGAGAGAAAGACAGTGAGAAAGAGAGACAAGTAGGAAGAAAAGTTGGACTCATGGAGGGACAGAGAGAGATGTTGATTTGGGAAGGGAATGAGGTCCAGAGGAGAGGAAGCGTGTATGAAGTAGAAAGAAAAAAATATTGGATGCACAGTCAGAAGGTAGTGCATCCAGAGACTAATAAAATCACTAGACAACAAAGGTAGGAAAAATGATTGCATTTTCAATTTAGTGATCAAAATGTGTCAGTTTTGAGAATTTATATCTGCTGTCTATATTTTGCACTATATTTGTCTATTTTTCTATAGTTGTTACTGAAGGAACATTGCATATTTTATAGTCATCTGCCTTGACTTCTTTGAAAGAAAAAAGAATGTAAATGATTAACATTTTCTCTGAATGTGTGTTTTTTTTTAAATTTTGTGGTTATGATTATGTATTGTTAATAAGATTATATTGTATGTATATGAAAAATGAATGGAAGAAATTGCATTACAATTAGTACTATTATTATAGGGGTAGGGTCTGGGGCTAAGCTTGGGTGGGTCTGTGGTGAAGCTTGGGTAGGTTTGGGGTGGAGTTTGGGCAGGGGTACTTGGTTGATATTTGTTAGAATTAGGGAGTACATAGCTTGAAGAAGTTGAAAAACTCTGGCTTCGGGCAACTTTCTGCACTGAATATTACTACTACTACCTATCATTTCTCTAGCATTGCTAGACGTACACAGTGCTATACATTAAACATGTAAGAGAGAATCCCTGTTCAATATTACCTATCTCTGGATACCTCTCAGCTTCTTGACCACCTGAATAGTGTTGAGATGGTCTGCAGAGATTTTCAGTGGCAAATTGCATTATTACTGGAAACTTAGCACCAGTTCAAAGCTGGCATTATTTTTTTTGCCTTGCAATACTGGGCAACTTATGTTCTGAAGCTCATTCCACCCCAAAGCACACCCCTCACAGCTCCTCTGCCTCCAATACATACCCTAAAGCCCCCTCCATAATTCCTCTACGATGCCTGAATCATACCCCAAAGCATCCCTATTGACCTTCCACCCCCTGAAACACAGCCTAAGACAGTGGTCTCAAACTTAAACCCTTTGCAGGGTCACATTTTGGATTTGTAGGTACTTGAAGGGCCTCAGAAAAAAATAGTTAATATCTTATTAAAGAAATGACAATTTTGCATGAGGTAAAACTCTTTATAGTTTATAAATCTTTCCTTTTGGCTAAGTCTTAATAATAATATTGTAATTTATTGCTAAAGAGGCATATGATCAAGAAACTGTTTTATTTTACTTTTGTGATTATGATAAACATACCGAGGGCCTCAAAATAGTACCTGGCGGGCCACATGTGGCCCCTGGACCATGAGTTTGAGACCACTGGCCTAAGACATTCCCATAATTCCCCACAAGCCTACTCGATCTAATCCTTGGTTGTCCAGTTGCTCTACCCCTTGCAAACCTTGGTTCAAAAGAGTGGCTGTTAGGATCAGATTGCACTATTAGAGCTTCTTGCCTCTATATATTATTTATTTATTGGAATTTATTAGTTGAGGAGCTTAACATAAATAACTTGCATTGTGTTACTAGCATTACAATAGCAAAATGAGACATTATAAATACAGCTGACAAGGTAAATTGGAAGATACCATGTTTATAGATATCACAATATTATTTTGCATTTTCTCATCAAATCATTGCCACTACTATTATTTATTGATCTTTTCCCAGTCCTATTAGACATACATAGAGAATACTTAGAACTTCCTATAGTACCTGTTGTCTTCTGGCAGCAACGTAGTTAAGTTTCACCATCTCTTTCCCAAACTCTTTGAAACGATTTGCCAAGTCTTGTTCATTTGTAGCATTTTTTACAGATTCCAGAGCTTCTTCTACCTAGAATTTAAGAGTGCATGAATCAGCAACTAAAAGCATTCGTAATGCAATAAATGAATGTAGGTGCTGCAAAATGTATGGCAAATAAAGTTAGAAGTCCTGATAAGATGACTGGAAAGTTACACATACATCTGACTAGATTTTCTGACTTGTTGGAAGAATCAACTAGCGGCAGAGACTGGCCAGCAGCTGGGCACCCAAATTCCATTACATTGCATAAACATGGAAGGGGTACATGTAACTAATAGTATTCTTCAAGTCAGTGTCCCGCAAACTTTGTAGAGCTGTGGCATACTAAACGTAGTGGCCGCGGCTTGAGGCATTCGGAAGTGCGCGGACATCAACGTATTGACATCACTTGCATGTGTGGCATCATCACATCAATGTCCATGCATTCACATAGGCCCTCCAGATAGGTCTTGAGCCACCAGTAGGGGGGGTGCCAGCAGGGAAGACACACAGAGAGAAAAAGAGGCGCTGGTGCCGGCTGATTGCCTACAGGGTGTGCCTCTTGTCATGAGAGGCATATCCTGTAGGCAGTCAGCTGGTACCGATGCCTCTCCTCCTCTCCAGCGCCTCATGACACATCTGGAATCTTGAGTGGCACACTAGTGTGCCGTGGCATACAGTTTGCAATACACTGCTTTAAGTGATGTCAGCCACTCCCATGCCACACCCAAGCTCCACTCACATGATGTATGTTAGCCACACCCATGCCTCTCCCAAGCTCCGCCCTTTGCATTTATGCACGTCTCCTTATGCATCTGTTACAGAAAAATGCTCAGTCACCTTGCTGCCACTTGTGAATATAAGTGTATGTTTAACCACAAAAGTTCTAGTATTCTATACATGTACATGCTCAAATGGCCTGCAGATGTGAGCATCCAGTTATACACCTTAGTATTGAAAAAGGAACCCCTTTTATTCTTTTCAAAAACAAATGGCTTGGTGTACAGTAATAAAACTTTGGTTCACCAATAGGCCTATGATAGAATTATGAAATAATTGTGCAAGAAATATGTAGTGTGATATGTATTATTTGAGAATTAAGATGTCATTTTTTACCATTAGTCAACAAGTGTTTTTTGCTAGGAAAATAAGCACATAAGATTTTTGAGACAAACAAAACATTTTGGAGCAAAATGTTTTCTTAAAGTTCTTTTGTAAAAAAAACAGTAGTCACTTGTGGACTGAAGAAACATATCTGTAAGGTTGATATCACCGACAGGATGCTAGTGAGTTGCACCAGGGCATTCTGGAGCAGTGGGAGCACTTGGACCAGTGTGCCATCGATAATGGTATTATGCAGTGGTGAATGCAACGTAGCAAAGTGAGACAATAAAAACATGCACTTTAAAACAGTCAGTGCAAATAACATAAACTTGGCAAATTTTTGAGTGGAAATTAATTTTGAGCATATTGGAGGAAATTCTATGTTAGGTGCCACTAGGCGCCTTAATTACAGATGCCAAGTGCCACTTAACTGAAATTCACATGCAGTGTTTTTTAATGGGTTATATGGTGTGGTACATGACCACATCATTTAAAAAATACCCATTAAACTTTTTTTTTAACTGATCATTTAGGTTGCTCATGTATAGTGTTAAACAAAAACAAAAGTACAATCCAGGTAGTCTGCAGTGAAGCACAAATGGAACAAACAAAGAAAAAATTGCAGACTTGGTTTATTTAAATAAATATATATTGCGGTTAGTGTCACCATCTTAATACAAACCAGGGGACCACAGAGATTTTTCTACGGAGAGACTTTCTCAGCGATTATTTTTCTTTTACACAGGCTCACATTTATTTCTGTTGCGGTTTGCTTTGTGATCTTTACAAATTAGGAACCAAGGATGAAGGTGTGTTAACCGAAACATAGACCGTATTGGGTCCCCTGGTTTGTATAAAGGTGGTGACACTAACCACAATATGTTTATTTAAATAAACCAAGCCTGCATCTTGTACTCTTGTCTGCAGTTCTTTTCTTTGTTTGTCATTTATAAGGTTACCATATTTACAAAGGAAACCCCCAGACACAAAACCCCATCCCGTTCTGCCTCCAGCCCCAACCTGTTCTGCCTGAGACCCAACTGGTTCCGTCTCCAGCCACGCCCAGTTCTGCCTTTAGTCCTGCCCAGTTCTGCCCCTAGCAAGCCTCTTCTCTTCTGTGACAAGCTCCGGTCACTTCTGGAGGGCCTAGAGCATGTGCGGATGTGTGTGATGTCATCTGCGCATGATCAGAGGCCTTCCATTCGCATCATGGTCTACAAAGCCAGCATATTTAACCATCACCATTGAGCCTTCAAACTTCTAATTAGAGAATTAAATTGGGCAAATTTTTCCCCATCCCCTTGGGAACTTATGTTCCCGTCCCATCCCAGCGAGTCCTTTTCTTGTCTATGCCCCATTCCTGCTAGCTCTGTCCTCACCTGCACAAGCCTCAAACACTTTAAAATCAAATGTTTGAGGCTTGTGTGGTTAAGGCAGAGATTACAGAAATGGGGCAGGGACAGTGACAAAACTCATGGGATGGGATAAGAAAATTGAATTCCTGTGGGGACGGGAAACAATTTGCCCCCATGTCATTCTCTACATAAGAGCATAAGAATTGCTACTGCAGTCTGCTCCTGCGGCGGCCCCCAGGTGAAAGACCAGAGCCCTAACTGAGATCAAACCTACCTGCGTATGTTCTGGTTCTGCGTATGTCCAACCTTGTCTTTAATCCCTAGAGGGTGTTTTCCTTCCTCCAGAAGAGCATTCCAGTTTTCCACCACTCTCTGGGTGAAGAAGAACTTCCTTACTTTTGTATGGAATATATCCCCTTTTAACTTTAGAGAGTGCCCTCTCGTTCTTCCTATCTTGGAGAGGGTGAACAACCTGTCCTTATCTACTAAGTCTATTCCCTTCAGTATCATGCCCCCTCTCAATCTCTTCTTTTTGAGGGAGAAGAGGCCCAGTTTCTCTAATCTCTCGCTGTACAGCAACTCCTCCAGCCCCTTAACCATTTTAATTGCTCTTCTCTGGACCCTTTCGAGTAGTACTGTGTCCTTCTTCATGTACGGCGACCAGTACTGGACGCAGTATTCCAGGTGAGGGCGTACCATGGCCTGGTACAGAGGCATGATAACCTTCCTCCGACCTGTTCGTGATCCCCTTCTTAATCATTCCTTGCATTCTGTTCGCCCTCTTCACCGCCATCACGCATTGCGTGGATGGCTTCATCGACTTGTCGACCAGTACTCCCAAGTCTCTTTCCTGGGGGGGTCTATCCAAGTATCACCCTGGACATCCTGTATTCGTGTATAAGATTTTTGTTACCAACATGCATCACCTTACACTTATCCATGTTAAACCTCATTTGCCATGTTGCTGCCCATTTCTTGAGCGTGTTTATGTCCTGTTGCAGGTTTTTGCCATCCTTCTGTGTCTTCACTACTCTGAATAGCTTTGTATCGTCTGCAAAATTAATCACCTTACTCCGTCGTACCAATATCCAGGTCATTTATAAATATGTTGAAGAGCACGGGTCCAAGCACCAAACCTTGCGGCACTCTACTCGTGACGTTTTTCCAGTCCGAGTATTGTCCATTTACCCCCACTCTCTGTTTCCTATCCGCCAACCATTTTTTTATCCATATGAGTATGTCACCCTCGATTCCATGGCTCGCAATTTTTCGTAGTAGTTGTTCATGCGGAACCTTGTCAAATGCCTTCTGAAAATCCAGATATACAATGTCGACCAGCTCGCCCTTGTCTATCTGCCTGTTTACTCCCTCAAAGAAGTGCAACAAGTTCATCAAGCAAGATCTCCCCTTGCTGAAGCCATGCTGATTGGTCCTCATCAGACTGTGTCCATCAAGGTGATCAATGATGTGGTCCTTTATCAGCACCTTTACCATCTTTCCTGGTACCGAGGTCAGACTCACCGGTCTGTAGTTTTCCGGATCTCCTCTCAAACCTTTCTTGAAGATCAGCGTAACATTCACCACTTTCCAGTCTTCTGGAATCCTTCCCGATTTGATCGACAGATTGGCTATCAGTTGAAGCAGTTCACCTATAGTCCCTTTCAGTTCCTTGATTACCTTTGGATGGATGCAATCCAGTCCCGGGGATTTATCATTTTTAAGCCTATCAATCTGCCTGCATAACTCTTCTAGACTGACCATCAACCCTGTCAGTTTCCCATCTTCTTTTCCCATGTATAGACTGTCAGTTTCCGGTATGTTGTGTATATCCTCTTCGGTAAATACAGATGCAAAAATTGTGTTCAGTTTGTCGGCGATGGCTTTGTCCTCCTTTAGCACTCCCTTTATTCCATGGTCGTTTCCCCTTAATATATCGAAAGAATGGCTTGAAGTTTTCTTGCCTCTTTGGCTATTTTTTTCCTCATAGTCTCTTTTGGTCCCTCTTACCACCTTATGGCACCTTCTTTGATGCTATTTGTGCTTTTTCCAGTTTTCATCCATTTTTGACCTTTTCCATTCCTTAAACGAAGTCTTCTTGTCTCTGATCGCTTCCTTCATCGCTACAGTGAGCCACGCCAGTTCCTTGTTCTTTTTCCTCTTGGATCCCTTGTTGATACATGGTATATATAGATTTTGTGCCTCGGTGACCATGTCCTTAAAAAAGGACTATGCTTGCTCTAGTGTTTTTACAGTGCTTATCCTCTTCTTAATCTTCTTCCCCACCATGAGTCTCATCCCTTCGTAATCCTCTTTTCAGAAGTTCAGTGCCGTGGCCGTTGTTCTGGATCGATGTTTTGCTCCTGTGTCCAGGTTGAAGCAGATCATATTGTGATCACTCATTCCCAGTGTCCCCTCTACTTCTACATCTTGCGCCGGTCCTTGTAGTCCATTTCGAATTAAGTCTAGAATTGCATTTCCTCTCATTTTCCTTGACAAGTTGTTCCAGGAAGCAATCGCCCACAGCATCCAGGAACTTGGTCTCCCTACCGCAGCTGGAGGTGCTTAGGTTCCATTCTATCCCCACATAATTGAAGTCACCCATGATAACTATGTTGCCTCCCTTGCAGTTGCGTTTAATCTCGTCCGTCATCTCTCCACCAATTTCTTCGGACTGCCCTGGGGGTCGGTAGTAGATGCTGATCTTCATTTCCGTTCCATTTGTTCCTGGAATTTTTACCCATAGAGACTCTAACTTATTCTTCATTTCTGGTGTGTTCTCTCCAGTAGACTCAATTCCCTCTAACGAGTATCTGAAAAGATTTTGGACAGTTGGCTCCTGGAATTCAAACGGAGGACCGTGAGCTGCAGCTAAGTAACCAGTTACATAATAACTATGAATGTTTGATTTCACTGCTTGGTATTGGGCAGTTTATACTGTTTGCACTGCTCGACTCACTTCAGTTTGAACACCCTATAGTTATTTACAATTGTTCAGAACTATTGATTGGATAGTTAAGTACTGACTTGGAGGTTTTTATGATCAATGATAGTTCCTGATTATAGACTTAAGGCAAAAATTATTTCTACACCGTATGCCAGCACTTGAGGTCTTTTCCTCCCACAATAGTATGCTAGGTGTGTTTAGCTGTTTTTTTGCTGAGTTATCAGTTTTGAATTCTATAAATGGTGCCATACAGTTATTGACAACCTCATGTAGTGGTGCCTATGTTAGGTGCCCAGGGCCAGATTAACACTATATTGGGCCCTAGGCAAACTTATATTTGTGGGCCCCCCTACCAGGATTTCCCCTCCTCCCTCTCCCTGATTTACTTCTCTCAACTCCCCCCCCCCCCACTCGCCCCAACATTTCTCTTCTCCAGAATCTGCAGGAAAGTGTATAGCCTATCTGTGGACATGGCAGAAGAAATATTTGGTGGGTGAGCACATGCCTCAAACAGAAAGGCTTAATGGGTACAACTGGAGAACTACCAAGTTACAGAACCAGAGTGGAATTGTCCCAATCAGAATGGTGCACACCAAAGAAAATTCTTCAATTCATCTGATAAATGCAAATGCTTTAATTCATCCAAAGTCTCATAAATCCATCCAATGACTCAATGACCCGACATGCACATGTTTCGGCCTAAGCGGCCTGCCTCAGGAGTCTTGTGAGCCTCCGAGGGGTGTATTAGAAAATAGTATGAAGCATAAAGATAAACGCGGCCTCTGTAATGCACAGGTTTTATAAGGAAAATTTAGCACAACCAAGTCTGTGGAGAAGTTTTATTTTGGATAGCCTTGGCTCTGGGAACGTGTAGGGCTCTCAGAATGTTCTGACATCTGCACACTTCTGGATGCCCTCGAGTCACAGCCACCAAGTTTAGTGTGCCACAGCTTTACAAAGTTTGTAAGACACTGGTCTAGAGTCTCCTCATTGGCTGGCTCCTACCAGATTCTCTGCACAGGAAGGGGGGAAGCAATGGAGTGCTACAGAAGACTGAATTGTGAGAACTATTCAAAATACTTTAGCTATCGTTCTGACTTCAAGCCTGGAAACTTACAAATTTGTAGAAACCTAAAAAAAAATTCATACAATTGGCAATTCAAGGTTTCTGAGTCCTCAGCACATCTGATAGCCCCCCCCCCCCCCCATCCTAAACTTTGGGCCTGAGGCACGTGCCTAGTTTACCTATGCCTTAATTTGGATCTGCAGGCGTCACCAGGCACTGTTTATAAAATCAGGCCCATTGTTTTGTGTATTTATATTTATCATTTTCATGTGCTCATGTGATGTTTAAAAGTACCTTTATTATGTGAAGTTAGAAAACAGTATTTATAACACTACATATTTACCACATGATCATTTTATAACTCATCACAGACCTGGGGTTACCAGACATCCAATTTACCCAGACGTCCTCTTTTTAGAGGACTGTCCAGCCATCTGGATGACTTTTTAAAACCCAGCACCTTATCCGGATTTTGAAAAGCTATTGAGATTGGGGACAAGTCTGGAGTGCATCTGCGCATGCGTGGATGCAACACAGTGACATCAGATGCATGCGCGCATGTTTGCAACATCATGTCATATTTGCACATGCACAAATTCACTCCAGACTTGGCGCAAAGAGATGAGGTTTGCATGGAGTTGGGGCTGGGGAAGGGGGGGAGTGGGAGGGCCTGGAGGCAGAATAGGGTGGAGCCACGCATTCTCTTTTACCAGATGCAAAATCGGGTAACCCTACATAAACCTATTGTGAGCCACATTTTATTATTGTATACCCAACCATTCATTATAGGGAAAAATATAAGAGCTTTTCTTCAGACATGGTGTATTCGGGGTAATTCTCAAAAAAGACACCCAAAAAGTGCTCAAATAAAGCACTCTAAGCAACTACTAGATAACAGCAATTATGTGCACAATTATCATTGTACGCTAGTATTCTATATCTTTTAAATGCATAACTTCATGTTACCTCAAAGGAAGGCATAAGTGAGCTTGCGTAACTGACAGTATTCTGTAATTTGTGTGTACCAATCCAGAGCACACCGCTGACCTGAGCCATTCCCAGGGCTACACATATAACTGCTAAACAAATCAATTAACGCCAATCAGTGGCGTACCAAGGGGGGGGAAATCCGCCCCGGGTGCAAGCCCTGAGGGGGAGCTCCGGGCCACTGGCGTCTGGTTCCCCCCCCCCCCCGACGTCCGGTTCTCTCCCCTGGCGTCTGGCGACTGGATTCCCTACCCCCCTGGCCTACCCACACCATTTACCGACGAGAAGCAACCTACAGCAAGATCGCAATGCCAGCGATCTTTGCGCTGCTTCAGAGGAGGGGCGGGACCGCAGCGGAGAAAACAGTGCCGAAGTAGCACAAATATCGCTGGCATCACGGTCTTTCTGCAGGCTCCTTCTCTTTGGTAAATGGTGTTGGGAGGCCAGTGGGATGAGCAGTCCTTTGGGGTGGGGGGGCGAGCGGTCAGTGGGGATGCAGGCCTTCAAGGGGGGGACAAGCCTTCATGGGGGGAGACTGGCCTTCAGGGGGGAACAGGCCTTCAAAGGGGGGACAGGCAGACAGGCCTTCAAGGGGGGGACAGGCAGGCAGGCCTTCAAGGGGGGGACAGGCAGGCAGGCCTTTAAGGGGGGAACAGGCCTTCAAGGGGGGGACAGGCCTTCGGGGAGGGTGCAGGCCTTCAATGGGGGGGATAGGCCTTCAGGGGTGGGATGCAGACCTTTAAAGGGGGGTCAGGCCTTCAGGGGGCCCCTGGTGTAGAAGTACACAGAGGGAAGGGGGTTCAAAGACACGTGCATATGTCGAACTTTGGGTGGGAAGAAATAATGGGTCTGAAAATAGAGGAGAAGGAGAGAGATGATGGACCATGGGTTTTAGGGAGGGAAGGAACAGAAAGGTAGAGAAGTTGGACACAAGGGATGGTGTGGAGGGGGGATAGAGATACTGGATAGAAGGGTAGTTGGGAAAAGAAAGGGAAAGATGGTGGACCCTGGGGAGAAAGAGATGGGTAGTTAAGAAAAGGTGGATCTGTGGAGAAAGACAAAAAAAAGGAAAGATGCCAGACCTCCTGGGGAGGGAAGGGAAACGGAAGGGGAGGACAGAAATGGCAGATGGATGGTTAGCATGCAGAAAGAAGAAAGGAGACCCTGGCAAGCAAGTTATCAGAAGACAACCAGAGCCTTGGGCCAACAAGATTTGAAAAATAACCAGACAAAAGGTAGAAAAACTAATTTTATTTTTTTGTTTTGTGATTATATGTCAGATTTGAAATGTGTATCCTGCCAGAGCTGGTGTTAGACCACAAACGTGAGCTAGGATTTAACAGAGAGAGGAAAAGTCCTTTTTGTTTCTTTATTTTATTTACTCCACAGCACCAGTGTGGTTAGAAGAAGCCAAAGGGGGGTGAAAAAGCTATAAAATAAACCCACCAGGATGTTTGAAAAAAACACCCAATTGGGCAGGAAAATTGAATTGAAAAACCAATTCAATAGGCTAAATCGAATCGAAATTTTTTTTCCTGAATCGGGCAGCACTAGTTTGCGCTACTGTCTTAGACTTTAGGACCTGGGATTGGGGAGAGATGGCATCCTCAGTATTTTATAATGCAAATGAAACGAGGATTTGATCAGACTTTTGAAGGGTCTGCAGAAGAAAAATATTTGTATAGGCCGGGTACATGAGACAGCAGGAAACGGGAACTTTTCCTACTTCTATTTTTGTGAATGGCAAGGCTGAGGATGTCAGAGTTCAGTTAAAATATGTGCTTTATAAGAAAATATAATAATGTGTTTTATAAAGTTTATAAGCATTGCTGGCCTACCCGGTGAGGTGTTCCTAGTGGTGGTGGTGGTGGCAGCGTGTCAATGTGTTGAGAGGAAGAGGTGGTCTGGGAAATTCTGCTGAGCAAACTCCGGACACATTTCCACCCCCCAGTTAGTCCACTCCACTCAACTGGTTCACACACTGAGTGGGTCTTTGGGTATTGTGCCTGGGTAGTTGTTTTGGGATCTCTTCCAGTGGTTTGTCAGTATCTCTTTGAGGTCCAAGGAAGGAAACTTTGTTAACCTTAGCATTGACCTTCAGAATATGTTTGTAACAGCGCTGCTTTTGTGGCATTAGACTATGTAGTGATTGAAAGAAAAAAACCAGACCTTTGCACATTTTTGCACTATATGGTGGGTGTATGAGGAGATTCACATTTCCTGCACAGCTAAGTCCATGTGAAGTTACCTTGTGCTGTATTTGACATCTAGCAAGGTTTCTGTTTGGAAGGAAAGATCTAAGCTTAAAAATGAAGTGGCCAGAAGTTATGGTAAAAGCAGATAGCGTAGCTAGTTTTAAGAAAGATTTGGACAAATTCCTGGAGGAAAAGTCCATAGTCTGTTATTAAGACGTGGGGGAAGTGTCTGCTTGCCCTGGATCGGTAGCATGGAATGTTGCTACTCTTTGGGGTTTTGACCAGGTACTAGTGACTTGGATTGGCTACCATGAGAATGGGCTACTGGGCATGAAAGACCATTGGTCTGACCCAGTTAGGCTATTCTTATGTTATGTTCTCGTCTGTAGGGGCCTTTGTTTTCACTTCTTATTTTAATGCTTTTTTTTCTGGGAACTTATCAGTGTTTTTTATAATGGAAACAAAAATGGAAGAGAATTAATGTGTGTGAAATGTGGGGTTACTAATTTCTTCAGCTAAATAATTAAATCCACCTCAACCAGACATAGGAGAACTCACGCACCATTCAAACACCCTCCAACCAAAAATGTCAAAAGAAAAAAACTGTTCAACCTCCTAGCCATTCGAGCTGCAACACTCGACCCCCAACTCTACAACCTATTGACCTCGACCACAGACTACAAAACCTTCAAAAAAGAAATAAAAACCCTTCTATTCAAAAAAACACATAAAACCAAACTAACACAATCAGAACTGTCCCAAGCATCACCTGCAACTACTCCATATGTACTTCTGATGCCATGACAATTCAGACATAATTTATGTTATGTTAGGAATAATGGTTACATATATGAAGTTCAATAAAAGAAAATTTCCACTGCCTGTTTCTATTCTGACCATTTATTCAGTTTCATGGTTATTACAAAAAATATTTTTTACATGGGGGGTGTCAAAAAATGATGTGCCCTGGGTGCCACATACCCTAGGTACGCCACTGGCGCCAATTAACACCAATAATAGCCTATTATTGGTTGTTAAAGCCAAGTAACATCTAATTGAACAAATTATGCCCATAAATGCCCTTATACTATAAATTGTGTGCACAAATTTTCACGCTAAGGCCCACCTAAAGTTAGGTACCGGTAGCTTAGCTTAAGTGGAAACTGGCGCCTAACTTAAGTGGAAAACATCATTAAAAAAAATTAAAAGCATTTCTTTTAAATTGAAAGTACCTAACGGTGCCTAAAAATAAATAAATAAATAAATGGTGCCTGCATCATGGCTATAGAGGTACGTCTACAGTGGCATTAGGCATCATAAAGTGCCTGTTTAACCACAATTTACAAGAAAGGTAGGAATGGAATTGTAGGCCTTGAATTTTTGTCTCTTTTTTACCAAAAAAGAATTAAGGTGGATCAACAGGTTAAAATCAATCATTTTTCTTAATGTTCAAAGTGATTGTGCTTAAGATTATATAAACGCTTTCCATTCACTATACAAAATTTTATGAATAAGACATGCTAAAAATACCTTTAATTGGATACAACTTCATAAGAACTTAAGAATAGCCTTACTGGAGCAGACCAATGGTCCATCAAGCCCAGTAGGCCATTCTCAGCGTGGCCAATCTAGGTCATTAGTACCTGGCCAAAATCCAAGGTGTAGCAATATTCCATGCTACAGATACAGGGCAAGCAGTTGCTTCCCATGTGTCTTTCTCAATACCAGACTATGGACTTTTCCTCCAGGAACCTGTGCAAACCTTTCTTAAAACCAGCTACGCTATCCGCTCTTACCATTGTATAAGGGCCTCCACCAAATCTTTACAGCATACTAGTGCAATTCCAAGTCTATTAGACTTTATTAATAAAATATCTTTTGAGAAAGCTGCATCGGCTTGGTACAAAGTGTTGCAAGATAATAAATTTCATTGACCTGGTGGTACTGAATCTATGACAATATCTGACAAACAATGGGAACAAAATTGGCTCTCTATACAGTATACAAAACTTTGAAATCTACTGTCATTACTCAATCGATATATTTTGTTTTACATAAAGCAATATGGACCCCCTACAACTTGAGTAAAATCAGAGTTAACGAATCAAATAAATGTTGGTCTTGTAGTAAAGAGACAGGTACTCTGGTCCATTTACTTTTTCAATGTGAACTTTTACAATATTATTGGCAACAAGTTTGGGATTCCATTTGCTCATTGATCACATACAAGAGCTACTAACCACAAATATTATTTTGCTAGGCCATTTTGGCATAAGTATATCAATAACCTTCAAGTTTTCTGTGAAACACACTAAATAATCATCCAATAAGGCTAAAACACAAGAGAAAATATCCAGCTGGATCTACAGGAGTAATACTTAAGGATCTCAAGCGCTCACAGCTAAAGGCCCGTTGTATATCACAAGCCAATAACCAAAAAGTGAGCTATCATTGGTCCTGTATATTCTCCTATTTTCTCATATTCTCCTATTTCAAAACTTATTTGCTTATTTGCAGATTTGCAGATATTATGATGTACTAATTTTTCATCTATCGTAAAGTACTTTCTTATTCAGGCATTATGAATTATGAAGTACTTAGCTTCATGACATGACGACGGAAGATCTCCGTTTCGCTCACAATAAGCTTGTAGCTCACTGTTTAGCGCAGAATCATACCTTTGACGAGTTAAAATGTATGATTTTAGATCACATATCAGCTTCAATAAGAGGGGGAGATAGAGGAAAGAAGCTGTTGCAATCTGAACAGAGGTGGATTGATCGTCTGCACAGTTTGCAACCACTAGGCTTGAATATAACCATTAATTGGCAGGCCTTTTTTTGAGTCTCTGGTTGAGATAGCTAGCTTCTTACCTGTCTCTATTGATTCAGGTATAGTGAGATAGATCGTCACCGGATGTGACGACAGGTGCCTGTATATATTTTTCGGGCAAATTTCTCACAAATAAAAACAAGGTGATCGATATGATGTAGCCAGACTTTTTAATGTTTGGCTATTTGGTAAAACCCCTTATGATTCTCGCTATTATTTAGGCTTAATTCCGGGTTTTTGGAGTCCGATATTAAAGTTCCGGATGTGATGTCAGACGCCGTCGGACTAGTACTTAATCCCGCTGGTTTGGGCTAAGGTTGATAGACGACAACGACGGCTAAAGGGGCTGTCCTATCGGGCTGTGACATTAGACTGTCTCTTTATGGTTTAATTCTAAACCCTATATACTATTGGCACACACAGGTATGTTGGAAGAGTATTCTAATTCTAATTTTAATTCTGGGAGTCTTTAAAATCAAATTATAAGAATTTCCCGATATTATTGGGAGTAGTAAGTAGTTGAAAAATTAAGAACCGCCTGGTATTGTTGAGAGTTGTAAGAAGTTGAGAAATAGAAATGAAAAATCAATAAATAATAAAAAATAAAAAGTACCATCTGACATTTTCAAATACAGCTGAAATTATAAATATAATTATAAATATATAAATAATAAAAAACAATGCATTTGATGGCCTCTTTTTATAAGCTTTTTAAGAATTACTAGAAATTAAATGTGTGTTTCCGTTAGCTCCGTCATTATGTATTCAGTAACGCGAGTAGGAACGTAAGCTCTCATGCTAAAAAAATATATAAAATCTACATTTAAGCTTTATTTTGTTTTATTTGTAGTGCCGTTCCTGACGAAGCTCCTTATTGTGAGCGAAACGGAGATCTTCCGTCATCATGTCATGAAGCTAAGTACTTCATAATTCATAATGCCTGAATAAGAAAGTACTTTATGATAGATGAAAAATTAGTACATCATAATATCTGCAAATCTGCAAATAAGCAAATAAGTTTTGAAATAGGAGAATATGAGAAAATAGGAGAATATACAGGACCAATGATAGCTCACTTTTTGGTTATTGGCTTGTGATATACAACGGGCCTTTAGCTGTGAGCGCTTGAGATCCTTAAGTATTACTCCTGTAGATCCAGCTAGATATTTTCTCTTGTGTTTTAGCCTTATTGGATGATTAATAAGTATATCAATCACAGATGAGCTGGCTAAATTATTATGAATTATGCTTAACTTAGGGCTCCTTTTACAAACTACCGCCTGCTCAAGAGGCCCTAACACACCTTTGTAAAAGGAGCCCTCAGCAATAAAAATAATTCTTAATCATTGGAGGGATTTTTCAGGTGTTGAATATATGACTTTGTGGAACTCAGTAAGTCTCACTGCTAAGTTTGAAAGAGCGTTTGCTGAAAAAAAGGGTTGTTTGCACATATTTCAAAAGATCTGAAAACCTCTCATAAAATATAGTGACATATCATATTTAAAATGTTGAATATCATCTCTTCATAATTACCGTATTTGCCGGCGTATAAGACGACTTTTCAGTACCTTAAAATCCTCCCCAAAGTCGGGGGTCGTCTTATACGCCGGGTACTGTTTACATGCCCTTACTTTACATTAGAGAGCTGCACGGGGACGCCCCTAGGGTCGCGGGGATCCCGTGGGGACGCCCCCTAGGGTCGCGGGGATCCCATGGGGACGCCTCTGAGGGTCGCGGGGCTCCTGCGGGGCTGGATGCTCAGTCTTCTGGATGTACGCGGCTCTTCTTCTCCCTACCTTCTCTGCTTGCAGCACAGAGCCGAACGGAAGTCTTCCCGACGTCAGCACTGACGTCGGAGGGGAGGGAGGGCTTAAACAAAGCCCTCCCTCCCTCCGACGTCAGCGCTGACGTCGGGAAGACTTCCGTTCGGCTCTGTGCTGCAGGCAGGGCAGATAAGGAGAAGGAGAGTAGCCTCGCGGTTCGAGTGGCTACCAAGAGAGAGGGGCGGCCGCCCCGCCCCGGTTGCAGCACAGCCGGCCAGGTTCCCTTACTTTTGTGGCACTTCCCCGACCGACCGATAACAGCCCGGGTCCGACAATCCTCCCTGCCCTGTAGCCGCTAATCTAAATTACCTTCTTACAGCAGCTGTAAGAAGGTAATTTAGATTCGCGGTTAAGGGCAGGGAGGTTTGTCGGACCGGGGCTGTTGTCGGTCGGTCGGGGAAGTGCCACAAAAGTAAGGGGACCTGGCCGGCTGTGCTGCACCCGGGGCGGTAGAGAAGGTGTGCGGAAGAAGGGGTAGTCTTATACGGCGAGTATATAACAAAACTCTATATTTTAACTAAAAGTTGGGGGGTCGTCTTATACGCCGTCGTCTTATACGCCGGCAAATACGGTAGTAATGTACATCCATGCTGCTAGCTATGTGCTGTTTTTGTTTTTGTTTATTTATGGTAGTTATTAATGCTACCATCATCTGTATATTGATTTTTGTAATCTGTTAGTACATGATCTGTTTATAATTGCAAATATAATAAAACTTATTCAACTTTTAAAAAATATGCACAGGCTTTCTGACATGCTCTTTTTGATATAATTAAAGGTTGTTTGAGACATGGAAGATGCTAAGAAATATTAGAGGAGACTTTGAATCAATATCAACCCCTGACGAAGCTGAGAGAAGTGAAACGGCAGAGCTCCCATCGGGTTATGTACCTTCTAGTAAAGTCCCTTTTTTGTGAAAACATAATGATAATAAGCAGCTTTAATGAGTGAATATGAACCGATAATGCTCATACCCCAGTAAAATCATGTACTGTTTTGTCTTTGTTAATGTCACACCAAAGGCTGACAATAGATATTTTAATAAACTCACTTATAGTTATTGTTCTCAATTGTATGGACCTTCAGATTGCAGCCGGGCACAACGCTACCGGTTGCTTTGCTCTTTGTCGGTCCAGCCTTAATTAATTATTCATATTAGACTCATATTGTGATTTTTTTTTTTGTCTTTATTTTTTACTTAGAATTTTTTATGTATTAATATTAAAGGAACGTCACTTAGCTTATAGTGATCTTGTCCTATATTCACCTCTCCCATACCCCAGTAAAGACACCAGCACAATACGAGTGGTTGGGTATTTGAAGTTCATCACTCACGTGTATCTGTTATCTATATGACCTGCTTCATATATCTTGGCTCAGTACAGAATGTGATTTATTTTGGTAGAGCAAGATTTTTGTTCGGATATTCTAGGATTGATATTTCATTTATAAAACATAAGAACATAAGAAATGCCTGCACCGGATCAGACCTGGGGTCCCTCTAGTCCGGTGATCCGCACACGCGGAGGCTCAGCCAGGCGTACCCCGGTGAATATCTTATTCACTCGTATCCCTCAATGTGTCCTGCAAGAAGATGTGTGTCCAATTTTTCCTTAAATCCTAAAATGGTGGTTTCCTCCACCACTTCTTCTGGGAGAGAGTTCCAGGCATTCACCACTCACTGTGCGAAGCAGAACTTTCTGACATTTGTCCTGGCCGTGTCCCCTCTCAGCTTCAGTCCATGTCCTCTTGTCCGAGTCACATTTGACAATGTGAATAACGTTGTTACTTGCTCACATCTACAAGTGTGCTCAGATAAGACCCTGGAGATAGTTATGCAGAGATTGCTTAAAAGGAAGCACAATCTTGCAATCCCATGCATAATTTTATAATGACCATTTGCTGTATATTAAACATGCTTTGCACACGGTCAAAGTTTTATAAAATTACTCCCAAGGAGCGAAGCCAGCATGAATTCCAGGGCTTGAAGAGTAATATGCAGCTCATAAATTAGCAAAATTAAACTGGACCAAAAGTAATTATCTAAATGTTCCATGTTCACTGACAGATGCAGGGTCTGTAATAACAAAAAAGCCTTAAGTATGGGACCCTATGGGTATACAGAGCGGAAATTTATAAACTATTCTCTCAGAAACATCGAAAAACACTTAAAACGTGGAATAATGCTTTAGAAAAAAGGTAATTTAGCAGAAACTGCTAGAACATCACAATCATCCCAAACCCAAGGGAAAGAAATCTGAGACAAGCTCAAACAGGTTAATAGTCTTATAAAATATAGATGAGAAAATGTGCTTAAACTTACAATCTAAAATATTACAAAGCCTACTGTAATCACTGTACCCTACAAAGAAATATACTTCCCAACCTCAAAAGACTGCTTGAAGTGCTAGATACTTAGAGGGGGAGGGCATCATTCACTTGATGCTTGTAAAAGCATTCAACTTTAAAGAGTGGGAGTTATGTCGACAATACTTAGTTGATATGTTGTTTTCCTTTTCCTTTAATTCAGATAAATAGAACTTGTTGAAAAGTTGAGACATCCAGGGCAGGGTTTCTACATTTCTGCTAGTATGTTAGAACAGGATCTGACAACATAGAGCCTGTTCTAAAATATATGGAGAAATGGAAATCGATGTGCCACTTACACATATCAACAATTTGAAAAAATTAATCAGCCAGTAGGTGCCACCTCATGGTATATGTCTATATAGAGGTGCCTAGATGAAAAGTAGGCATGGTTAGGGGCAGGGTTTGGACGTGGAATGAGTTAGGCAGTGGTAGGTGTCTACTTTAGGTGACAGTATATTAGGCCAAGAAAACTCTGGCTTAATATACCAATATCTAAGATTATAACGCCTACTAGTGCTTAAGTCGATTTAGGCACCACTAGGCATGATTCTACAAATGATGTCTAACTTTGGTTTTCTAGGTACCTACTGAGTTAGATACTATTTACAGAATCTGGCCCTAACAGCCCAAGGGGCTCATAATCAAAACATCTAGATGTCCAAAAATCCACCTTGATTGACAAGACATCCAATTACCGATAATCAAAACCCTTTCCTAGATGTCTAGCGAGACATTTCTCCTGCTATGCATCCAGAGCTCAAAGGGGTATATTGGTAGGAGTGGTGTTTAGTTAGCTCTGGGCAGGCTTAGACTTAGACATCCTGTACGGATAATCAAATGTCTTGGCAGACATCCTGGACGGAACTTATATGTTTTGAGTTAGACCAGTTTTAAAAGAGTATAAGTGTTACAAAGGTACCCAAAGTGACCAGGTAACCACTGCAGAGGTAAAGTAAAGACCCCCCCCACACACACACACACACACTTCCCCAGTGCTCACTGACCCCCTTACACCCCACAAAGAACAGAATACAAAAGTACATACCTGTCTCCAGAACATCAGCACCTGGTATAGGAAAGCCTAGAAGATCTACACACAGGTGTCTTTAAGTAGCCTTGTGGGTGGGCTAGTGAACCCTAGAGAGGAGTAGCAAGTCCCATAAGCCACTCTGACCACTACATTTATGGTGGAAAGTGTGAGCCCACCAAAACACACACAAAACCTATTATATTTCCATATAGGTGACACCTGAAAGCCATAAGGGCTATTGGGGTGTTAGACATGTATATACTGAAGGTTTGGGGAGGAGTTTTGGAGGGCTCACCATACACTAAAAGGGAGTTCTAGTGAAATATGCACCTACTATCCTTTATATGAAGTTTACAGCAGAGCTCTCTAAGGTGCCTCACTGCCATGTTGGAATGTCTGTATGGCCAGTCCATTAATATGCTGGCCTCTCCCACATCCAAATGGGCTTGATTTGGACGTTTTGAACATGGATATTTTTGTACTTGAAAATGGCCAAAAAAATTAGATATCCTAAGTGCCAAGATGTCCAAATATGTCATTAAAAAAAAAATTGGACGTCTAGCGGTTTTGAAAATGGATGTTTCTCCACCCCAAGAGTTGGATATTTTGCGGGATACATCCTCTTTGGTGATTTTCACTAGGTTCTTTCTTTCTTTGCTCTGTTTGTCTGTTCTTCTGCACACTCCTTTAGACTCTCTCACCACAAGTAGTCAGTACCTCAGGAGTCTCTGTCAGTACTAGGGCTCTGGCGGAAGAATCGAGGTAACCAAAACACCTAAAATTTACTCCTCTCTCCCTTATATTATTCTTTCTCCTACCAAGGAAGGGGTCTCCACAGTGGTTTTTTTTACTATCCACAAGCATATACACACTCAGTAACCTCCTGGAAAATTCCACATTCCTCCACTCTGCAGAAGAGGCATTTTCCAGGTGGGTCACACCTACCAGTCATGCTAGCATTGTGGTATACAGTGCCAGGAATTATTGAGAAATTCAGTAGTACTAACACTGAGGCAAATCCCCTCTCTTAGTTTCTGTGAAGATTATTTACACTAGTAGTGAAATGGGGAAATGGGCTATGGCCAACATTGAGAGAAAATTTATTTGGCTCTCAGGTTGTTAACGATCTGAAACAACTTAAATCCTGTCCACAAAGGCACGCCCCTTCATCAGTGTACCCGTTATGGTTTACCACTTCAGCAACTTCTGAAATTGATGTTCATATCTCTACAATTGTTGCAGAGCTCAACACACCTGTCAGTAACTAAAGTGCAGTGTGCAAGTAGGTAAACTGATGCAAAATAATATCAGTTACACAAAATGCCATTAGATATCTCCAGAGATTAGGAGAAAAAGTACAGTCAATCTCAGGGAGGGGGAGTGGTTGGTCCGTTCCGGGCACGGTATTCCTAAGCTCCACCTCACCCCAATCCTCTCCTTTCCACAGGCATGCACCCCTTCCCCGTATCTTTTTCACTTCCCCAGCGTGAGGTTGCTGCCCACATCGGCATCAACACTCTCTCTGATGTCACTTCCGGGATCCATGCCTAGGAAGTGACGCCAAAGGGTGAGCCGTAACCGACATGGGCACGCTGCTTATGCCAGAGAAGATAAAAAGGTATGGGGAAAGGGAAGGGTGCGGTGGGGGAGGCGAGGGGCGCTGCCTTTCCAGGTTTAAAAGAACATTTGAATGCACTGTCCAGTTGGATATAGAGCAGCAATTTGATGCTCAATCTGTTTTGTTTGGGGTTTTTTTTCTTTATTAATTTTTATTACTAACAAAAAGTGCAACACAATATTCACATCAGTAATAATAAATAAGCACTTAAATACAATCAGTATTAGTACAACAATATATGCCCTCCCCCCACAATTACCTTAAAGATCACCCTAAAGATACATCCCTCCCCACCCCGCCGGATGTGTCTGAATTACATGCTCAATCTGAATAAAATAGAAGCACAGGAAAAAGTGCAAAGACAGAATATACAGAAAATATAAGACATACAAAGATAGGGCAAGACAGTTTGAACTCGCATGACAAACACCAGTTAGTGAAGAAAAAAAAAAAATCAATCAAGTACTTGCAGCTACCATGCAATACAGAGCCAATCTGGTACCACAGAGAAGATCCCTAGTTCATTCTAGAAATCAGTGCTTACACTCCTCTGCCAGTGTTTAAATAGTTGCCCAAAGAAACCAGATGGAGAAAAGTTACAGAACTTTTTTTCCTGAATGTCTATAGTGAACAGCTTTCTCTGGAATATCTGCAGTATAAATCATTATCTTGACACTGTGACAATGCAAACTGATTGCAATATACTTCAGGGTGCCAGCGCTGTAAATCACTAGCCCATAACTCTGACAAAGTAAAGTGATTACATGTCTGTGCTTTTCAGGGTGTCTGAGGTATAAATCACTACCCTGACATTTTAGTGTAAATCACAATCTTCATGCATTAGCTTTGAGTTAATACTAAAGCTGTCCCAGAGGTGACAATTACCACTGTCACTCTATGGTGCCATTTTTAAAGCCTATTCAGCTGCTTAAAATCCCGAGCTTACCACATTTTGAAGGAACTTTTAAACCCTTTTTCCCTTGAAAAATGCTATAATTAAGAAAAGAATCATACTGCCTTGTTATTTAAGAGGCATTCAAATAAAGGTAATTATCTTGGAAGTAACAATGGGGTAAATCTAGAACTGGACACCTGCCCCAAATAACCGTATTGCTAGTGACCCTCAAAGTAAGCTTCTGGCTACCAGCGACCCCCCCATCCCTCAATGTTTTCCCCTTATTTGTTCTTTTTCTTCAAATAAATTGCAGCTCTATTCTTTATACCCTTATCTCTAGTTAGTGAAGTCCATCGTCCGTCTATTATGTTCCTATATATCCATTTTATAATGGGCATCGCTTTGAAATTTTTAGTTAAGCATTTTATCAAATTTTAAATAAAACTTAGAAAATACAAAATACTAGTGCACATGTACAGAACTGCACACTTACAGACCTGCCAAGACTTCAGCATTCAGCCAGATACTCCCGCTTTGCAGGTCATCTCTTGAATTTCTGCTATGGAGCCAAGATCTCTTGCCGAGCAGCTTCCTCTTCCAGCAGCAGCAAGAGGAGACACCTTAGTAAAACATCATCTCCTGCTGCTGCTACGGGACCAATCTTGCGATAAGAGCTGAGAGATTGGGCCCGCAATGGTAGATGATAATGTTTTATTACGGCATGACCTACTGCTGCTGAAAAGAGAAGCTGGTGTTGGTGCTGCAGGCTGAACTATCAGGGTGTGTCAGGGGTGGTATTGTGAGAGGAGTTGGGTAGAGCTGGGGCTTTCGTCAGGGGTTGATATTGATTCAAAGTCTCCTCTAATATTTCTTAGCATCTTCCATGTCTCAAACAACCTTAAACCTCCCTCTGAAACATTTCACCCATTAGCTGCTCTGCATTTGCTTGTGATAGTGCTCGCAGGGAGCCTAAGCACTATACTGTAACAGTGGCATAGCATGCAAATGCAAGGGTGTGTATCCCTGAGGTATAGCTATTCCTCCAGGTTTTTAAGGGGGGCCATAGGTGGACTGAGGGGGCAAAGAATTCCATTCCCCCCAGTGTGTTAAAAATAATACCTTTGCTGGTAGGGATACTGAAGCCCCTCTTCCCCCCAAAAAATAAATAAATAAATAAATTCCCTGCTTATCCACTCCCTCCTTGTACTGCTGCAGTAATCTGAAGGTCACTAGGGTGCCTTCAGTGGCTAACTCCAGAGAATCCCCAAACATTCTCAGTTCTTGTGTGAACTGAGCATGTGTAAGGCCTCCCTGCATCAGCAGCAGGAGGCATACCACCAGCCATTTCATGGGTGAAGTGCAGGTTTGGAGGGGGCCTGAGCCCAAAGACATCCCCCTACACCCACCGGTGTACACATGGGTAACACACGCAAACACAGTGAAGATGACCAATAAATACTGTGATGCTTTATTTTTCTAGTTCATCAAGACTCAGTAAGGATGTGTTTTGGCCCTATGGCCTGCATCAGGAGTACTGCTATAAGACTGTCTTTAGAAAATAGATAAAGATTTGACAAATCCGGAATTATCTATTCCTTCTTTGTTTCAACTGATTGAAAAGTTTGGAACTATCTCAGGTTATAAGATAAACTGGAACAAATCTGAAGTCCTCCTGTTAAATGTTCATAGTGTTAAAGGTTTATTTGACCCTTTTCCATTCCTATGGAAAGATGATGGAATAAAATACCTAGGAATAATAATCCAAAGAACATTAGATGATACTATTCTTGCCAATGAAAAACGAATATTGATAATGGTTAAGGAGATGTATGAGCAATGGAATCCATTACATCTTACTTGGTGGGGGAAAGTAGAAACAATTAAAATGATGATTGCGCCAGTAATTTGCTATCAGATGAGTATGCTTCCTATCTATTTTCAGATCTCTTTTTATAAAAAAATAAATAGAACTCTTTTGGATTTTTTGTGGTCTGGTAAGACCCCTAGAATTGCCTTATTTTCGGTGGAATCAATTTTCCAAATTTTTATAAGTGTCATCAAGAATATATTCTTCGTCAAAGTATGTACTGGGTTCTTCCAGAACTTTTAAAATGTTTCCCGGATTGGCTTGCTCTTGAAATGAATCTGATGGCTCCATTCTGACTTAATCACTTATTAAGTATTGGATTTTCAAGGATCTATAAAGATAATAGAATTTTTCAAACTACTTAGATCACAGTTCTTCAACCGCCGGTCCGCAGACCGGTGCCGGTCCGCAGAAAATTCCTGCCGGTCCACGCAGGGCCAGCAAGATGAACGCTGTTAAATTTCCTGCCCCGGTGGTGTTCGCGGAAATCTTCTGTTTCTTCCAGCCTCGGGCGATCAAGACAGGCTGCTGACGTCGGGCATTCACTCTGTGAGTCTCGCCTATGTGGAAACAGGAAGTTGAAAGGCCAACATCGGCAGCCTGTCTTGATCGCTGCCCCTGCCAAGTTGCCGAAGAGGGCCCCGGGGAAGGTGCAGATAGAAGGGAGATGGTCAGCGTGCGCGGGGGGTCAGCGTGTGGATTGGGGCCATCAGCAGCGTCTGTGCTGAGAGTCTGCCCACGTGCAGGATGCGGCAGGTAGAATGCCTCTGGCTCGTCTTGGGCGGCAGGGCCTGCAGTGCAAAGCTGTTTTTGCCGACTTGGGGGGGTCGCGAATGTGCAGGGCACAGCAGGAGTAAGATCATAGGGAGCCTTCAACAGTGGCTGTCTCCTTTCCTAGCAGCTCTGTACTTACCAGGGCAGTGATTCACTTTGGCAACTTCCCCTTTCCTCAGAGGCTGCAACGGACCCAAGGCTGCCTAAGGAAATCACTGCTGCAGGCAAGTACTGAGAGCTGCTGGAAGGAGAGGAAGCTACTGTTTGAGGCTGGGAAGCTGCTGGATAAAGGGAGAGCTGCTACTGCACCTGGAGGGAGGTAGAAAGAGAGATGCTGCTGGGAGGGGAAGAGGGAAAGGGATGGGAAGAGAGCTACTGTTGGATAGGGGGAAGGAGGGAAGGGAAAAGGAAAAAAGGAAGGAAACAGCTGGCAGGGAGATTAGAGGAGGGAAAGGGGAGAGACAGGAATGAGAAAGTAGAGAGAGATTGATGCTGGAAAGGGGGTCAGCAGAGAAATGAGAGAGGGATAAAGATGCTAGATCTGATGTAGGAGAGATAAAAATGAAGAAAGCAGTGAAGCTGGAATGAATGATGTAAATAGGAGAGAGGAGACACAGGCTGGATGGAAAGGGGAGAGGGGCATAAAAAGAAGTCAGATACATATGGAAGGAGGAGAGGCCAGACAGTGGATGGAAAGGGCAGATGCTGGAAGGAAGAGTGGAAAGAAGATGAAAGCAGAGACCACAAAAGGTAGAAAAAATCATTTTATTTCTATTTTATCATTACAATATATCAGATTTGAAATATATATCCTGCTGGAGACATAACTGGGGACTGCAAAGCCTAACACTATTCCTATCATGTGTGACTGCAGTATTCTGTTAGCATGATATTTCTGTGTAGCATTCTGTAATAATTTGGCTTGTTCAGTTTTCTTGATAGTAGAGGGGATATATGTGAAGGGGAGGGGAGACAGGGGTTTTGTTGGTCCTTGCTCTGAATATTTATAAAATGACAATTGTACAGAATATTATTTCTTTTTATACTTTAATAAAATACGTTCAATATAAAATCATAACTGAGGCTTGTGCAGATGGGATCAGATGGTTTGTGGGGACCGAGCTTGCGGAGACGGGGCGAAAATGTGTTTTTTTTTATTTCGGTCTTAGTAGTTTGCCGGTCCACAAAATAATTCTTTTATTTCTGCCGGTCCACGGGTGTAAAAAGGTTGAAGAACACTGACTTAGAAGACTCCGAGATCTTTGGATGCTATGTTGCCACTCCCGGTTAAGAAAACAAAATTTCAATCTCTATGGCTGAATTCCAAAATTATGATAGCAAATTCAAAAATCTTATGGAAAGACTAGATAAATGCCATATTAGAACACTAGATGATGTATGTCCCCCAAATAATCTATCTTTTACCCAACTACAACAAAAATTTGACTTACCAAGAAATCAATGTTTCAAATGGCTACAATTAAAACAGGCATTTATAAAAGGTTTTCCTGAATGGAGATCATTAATAGGACAACATAGCCTCCAATTCTTCTGTTTTCAAGTTACTATGTGAATACTCAACTACAAAACATAAGACAGGTCTGCGAGATATTTGGAGCTTGGAGATATTAAAACAATGGCCCTAGCTTTGGAACTTGGCTGCATTGATGAAACAAAACTTTATACTTTTTATTGTATAGAGTTTATTGGACGCTGGTGAGATTATACAAAGTAAATTACATTAGTGACTTTTATTCCAGCATTACCTTGCGGTTCAAGGCGGATTACATAAAAGGTTATCTGGATGTTTCCAAAAGAGTTACAGAGTTGAACGGGTTACTTCGGGGGACTGAAGTGCTTCCTGCGGTGTTTGTTTGTTTTGATGGATTTCTTGAATAGCAGGGTTTTTATTTCTTTTCTGAAAGTTTTGTAGTCTGGTGTCGGGCTCAATAGATTGGATAGTTTTGTACATTTCTTTGCGTTTGATGCCTCTGATTGGGGGGTGCATGAATGGTGTCTAGTTTTTTTTTTTTTGCCTGGTTGTGGTAGTTCAGATAAGGCAGTTGTTTTTTAAGCTGGGCTGTCTCCATTTATGGTTTTAAATAGTAGACAGTAAAATTTGAATAGTATTCTTGCTTGTATTGGGAGCCAGTGTGAGTCGAGGTATGCGGTAGTGATATGGTCGTATTTCTTCAGCGAATAGAAGACTCCGAGAGTTCTACCCAGTCTACCCATTCTACCCATTCTACCCAGTCTCAGGGCTGTGTTTTGTACTGTTTGTAGTTGTTTTATCATGACTGTGGGGCAGGGGAGATAGAGGATGTTGTAGAACTCTCGAAGTCCTAGGACTAGGGATTGGACCTTGAACTGGAATTGTTTTCTATAGAAGAATTTTCAGATTTGCCTTAAGTTTCGCATGACCGCGAATGATTTCTGTATTGTTTTGTTGATTTGTGGTTGCAGAGTACAGCCTCTGTCTATCATCATTTCCAGAAGTCTTAGGGTGGGTTGAATGGGGTATGTGATTGAGTTTATTACTAAGTTTGTTATGGTTGGAGTTTTGGGGGTTTTCGAGAAGTATAAATTTTGTTTTGTCTGGGTTCAATTTTAGTTTGTGTTCTTTCATCCACTGTTTCTAGTGTTCTATGTAGTGTGTTTGTCATGGTGGGTGTTGGTTGATCAAATGGAAGGAGGATGGTGATGTCATCTGCATAGCTATAAAAAGTTAAGCCTAATTTGTCTAGGCATGTGCCGAGGGATGCAATGTAGAGATTGAAGAGTGTTGGGGATAAAGGCGAACCTTGGGGTACGCCGCAGGGATTGGAAAATGGTTCTGATTTTTCTTTGTTTGTCTTTACTCTGTAAGTCCTGGATTGTAGGAATCCTTGAAACCATGTTTGCATCTTTCCTGTGATTCCTATTGTTTCTAGTATTTGTAGTAGAATGTCATGGTCTACCAGGTCAAATGCTGCAGTGAGATCTAGTTGTATAACCAGCATTTTTTTGCCTGTGTTGTCTAGCTGTGACCAGGAGGGAACCTAGTAGTGTCTCTGTGCTGTAGTTGGTTCTGAAACCAGACTGTGTAGGATGGAGTAAGTTGTGGTTTTCTAAGTAGTTGGTGAGGTGTTTGGCTACAAGACCTTCCATTAACTTGACATATAATGGTATTGAGGCTATGGGTCTGTAGTTGGATGGTAGATCTGTTGCTACTTTTGGGTCTTTTATGATTGGGGTGATGATGATTTTGCTGAGGTCTTGTGGGAAAAGGCCATCTATGAGCAGGGATTGTATCCATTGTATGAGGAGAGTGCAGAATTTTGGGCTGGAGGCTTTTCACAGGTATGGAGGACAATGGTTGAGGTCGCAGGCTTCGTGGCTGTATTTTTTGTAGAGTCTGTTTAGGTCGGACCATTGTATTGTGGTGAAGTCGGACCAGGTTCTGTCTGCTACAGCTGATTCTTTTTCTGTGGGGGGCATTGTGATCTCATCAAGGTGGATTGGGGTTCCTGCGAAGGTTGTCCTGGCTATTGTAATTTTTTTTCTAAAGTATTCAGCTAGAAGGGTGGCTGAAGGGGATGGAGTATCGTTATTGGCCAGGTAGGGTGTAGTGTCTGTGAGTTCTTTTAGTAATTGGAATAGTTTTTTTATGTCTCGAACTTCTATGCCAATTTGGTTGGTGTAGTGTATCCTTCTCTTTTCTTTTAGCTTTTCCTTGTATTGTTGGTTTAGTTTTTTCCATGATGTTTTTGTGTGTTCTTGATTACTTTTTCTCCCTTTTCTTTCTAGTCGTCTGCATTGTGAATAATGACAACTCAAATAAATGCTGGCACTGTAATCTAGAGGTGGGAACTCTAGATTGCTTTTTATTTCAATGCCCTTTAATATTAATTTTTTGGGAATCCATATGGAGCAAGATAAATCTTATTCTTGAAGTTCCCATTCCATTAACATACAGAATAATTATGTTTGGAACCTCTATAATGAATAAGAGCCCTCTTAAAAAACATAAGGACAACTCCTTTTGATAATGATGGGTGTGGCTCTACAAATGATAACTAGAAATTGGAAGCAAATTGATAGATTAAATTTTACATCCTGGTGGGAAACGCTATGTACGTACTATAGATATGAAAAAATTATAGTAGAACATAAGGGTGCTACCCGGAAATTTAAAGAACTCTGGGGTCCATTAGATGATTTTGTACTTAAATTTTGGAAATCGATATGGGGACAGATTAATACTATATTGGATTCATCAATTCCACTGACATATGATATTGTCGTATGTGGAACGTTATTACTTCCTAAATCCCCTCTAGACTGATATAAAAATCAACTACTCCTTGTCATGACAGGGGTAGCTATGCAGATGATTGGAAAAATTATGATTGCCTTTGTTTTCCTTTTTGGTGGACAAATTTATTTTTAACCTACAGATATGAGAAAATTTATGCTGATATGTTGGGACATAGTAATCTATTCAAACTGGTTTGGGGCCAATTGACTTTTTTTTTTAAATCCTTTATTGATTTTTAATCAAAATCAGTGTCATACAAATGAAAGAACAAAAGATATTCCATATATTGCACTATTATCTATACAGGTAACATAAATATCATTCAATAATTTCATTTTCCTGCATATAATAATATCATAATATATCCTAATATATAATACAAATAAAGAATAAAGTTATCCAAATATCACTATCAATATTTATTCCCCTCCCTCCAACCCCCCCACCCCCCTGGATGTGTAAAGATAAATAAACCAAAGAAAAGAAAAGATATGATGAAAATACATTATTATGTTTTTACAAATTTAGTCAATGGGCTTCAAATTTTATTAAATACCTCACTAAAACCCCTACATCTTTTATTACCATTATAATTGACATCTTATTTTTAAAAAATTCAATCTTTATTGATTTTCAATTTAAAATTCAAGTATTACACTTGCACAGAAAGCAATAATGGTAAAATACATTAAATTCATTGAAATTATAACTCATAAAGTTAACAAAATTTAACTATTTATGCTCAAGTCCTCATCTTTGGATCCAAGACTATAAAAATAGTGAAACATAAAAGAAAATACAAAGTATTTAACAAAATGCTGAAAGCTATAGCACTGAAAATGAGGTCCTCTATTTAATCAAATTATAGGGCTCAAGGATTTCTTCCATCCAGACGAGACATTGCCACAAAAGTTGTCAATTGAGATGGTTCAAAGAACACATACTTAACAGTACGGTAACACACAATACACTTACACGGGTGACTCAAATAAAAAGTTGCCCCCAAAGAGATAACCCCAGGTTTCAAAAGAAGAAATTCACGGCGGCACTTTTGCGTCTCCTGTGCTAAATCTGGAAACATCTGTATTTTGTGATCAAGGACATTTTTTGTCTGTTTTTAAAGTAAAGCTTTAACAACCATGTTTTATCAATTGGTAAGGCTAGAGTCATAATCAAAGTGGCTGGCAATGCTAAGTCCTTATCAGATGTCTCTAAAATGTCTGAAATTTTTAAGGGTTCTTAATCTGAGGATTTTTCTTTTTGTTGTTGATTACGTCCTTTATCAGGCAGATAATAAACCCGTGAGAATGGTGGTAACAATTCATCAGATAGCTCCAAGATTTCCAGTAGATATCTCTTAAGCATATCTCTAGGTGTTACCATCTCAAGCCTAGGAAAATGAATTAACCTTAAGTTATTACTACATGAGTTATTCTCAAGCATTTCAATTTTCCTCCTTAAATTGATATTATCTTTAACTAAAGTCTCTTGCAATTGTTTAGATGTGGTAATTTCCTTTTCAATTTTCTGTATAGATGAGTTAGAAGTAATTATTTCCTTTCTTATATCATTCAATTCTTTGTTGTTTCTTAATTTTCCCTTCAATTTGTTGAAAAGTAGGAGTAATAGACTTTACAAAGTCAGCCATTAAATCCCATAAGGAATCTAGAGTCACTTCAGCAGGCTTAATCAATGCAATTGGAACTTGTGTCAATGTAGAGTTCTCACTATTCTTTAGATTTTCTTCGGAGCACATCTTCTGTGCATCCCCCTCCTGCAGAGATGAATCTGACTCAGGTATCTTCATTGGGGCACTTAGGTAGCGAGCCCCAACCTCCAAGCTCTCCACTGGGTCCAAACTTGCCTCTGGAGAAGAGAACACCTCAGATTCTGGGGTTTCCCCGCCCCTGGGGAAGCTGGTAACCTGAGGATGTGGGGGAAGCACCCTAACATTGGGGCTGAGAATAGTATCAGGCCCAAAAGGACCCACCGCGGGTTTGCCTCCCTGTGTCCTCAGCGGGAATTGACATCTTTTATTACCATTATAATTGTCTTTATCTTCAATTTTTGGGGATCTGCACACACATCTAGGGTGGGAGGGGGGATGGATATCTCTTTGATTCATATTAATCTTTGATTGAATATATTGGAAGAGATAAAGGGGGAGGATATATTCTTATGTATAGTTATTGAATGAACACAAGTGCTTACTTTATGATTCATATTTATATACTGTTCTGTACTTTTCGTTATCTTTGAAAATTAATAAAGAATTTTTTTTAAAAAAAGATGATTTTGTAACACATGTCATAAATTAATCTATTTTACCAGATCTGTTATTACAAGTTATACTTCTAGTAAAGGGAGGGAGGGTGGATGGGAGGGATTATAAGATAGAAAGTTTATTCTAATCAATTTTTGTTATACATAAGTGTTTCTATGAGATTAGTTTATTGTATTTGATTGCACTTTCTGTATATATGTTTTTCAAAATCAATAAAAATAGAATTTTCAAAAAAAGAAAGTAGATAAAGGGCTGTAACAGCATATCATGAGTAAAGCGTAAAGCGAGTTTCAATGCCCCAAAAAGTACAACATTTTTGCTATACACTGTTACAGCCCTTTATGTACTTTCTAAAGACAGCCTTATAGCAATACTCCTGATACAGGCTATAGGGCCGAAACACGTACATGTTGAGTCTTGTTGAACTAGAATTAGTCTAGTGGTAAAAGTGCTGCCTCAGCACCCTGAGGTTGTGGTATTGAATCCCAGTGCTACTCCTTGTGACCCTGGGCAAGTCATTTAATTTTCCATTACCCCGGGTACAAAATAAATACCTGTAAATATGCAAACCACTTTGAATGTGTAGCCACATATAGGTGGTATACAAGTCCCATTCCCTTTCCCTTATTGGTCATCTTCACTGTGTTTGCATGTATACTTATCCTGTGAAAGTGTTTCTCCTGTTCCATTGAGGTACACATGGGTGAGACATATGCTCCCACTTACACATGTTATTTACAGATTTCTGTTAGTTATCAACATTCATAACACCTTTCCATGACCACAGTTATGCCAGGCTATGGCTAGTGTAAGTGTTGCATGCAAATATAAGGTGTAATGATACTAGGTTATGCTATAATTGGCATTTAGGCATCCAGATGCCATGATAGAATAGGCCTTCACTGTGAGGCATCAGTGCACCACTCACAGAATTGCCCCCAATATGTGCAAATAAGAACCAAGCATAGAAGTGACTTTAATTTTGATCGAAAAGACAGTTTCTACCATTATTATATGCAAAGAAAAGCCTCAAAGGAAAACATCAAAAAAGAAAAAGCATAAAAGGAAAACAGACAGTGGGCAAGTTAAAAAAAAAATTAAAAAATTAGAGAATCAGAAATAGCATTTTGTTAATAGTGTGCAAAAGCTAGAGAGTGTATTAACAGGACCAGTGACCTTTGCAATTCACAGAGGAAATGATGCTACAATTCTGTGCCTAAATCAGTCAGATCGATATGGTAGACAGAATTATGAACCACTTAAAAAATAAATAAAGGTGAACATATGTGTGTGGAGATATAATTACTAGTTAACTGCTAACTTCTGGATTGATTAAAAAATAATTGAAACCTGTGACAAGTTTAAGTCAGAATTCTAAGTTTTGCTCATGCATTCTTCAGTAGTAGCTCAAGGCAGGTTACAATTCAGTGCAATAGGCATTCTCCTGTTTGCAGGTTACTTACAATTTGGGCTTGTAGTTAAGGCAGTGGAGGGTATAATGATAGGCCCAACATCACAAGGAGTAGCAGAAGAATTCAACATAGCTTTCTGGGTTTTAGGCCACTTCTGTAACCAGCAACCACTGGGTGACTGTGGGGAGAGTTAAGCTTACATTCCTTCAGTGGTCTTCTGCTCAGTTTGGGCATCTTTTTGGTACATATTCATTATTAAAACAGGTCTAGTCCCAGGCGTCCAAACTGTGCCCTGGATATACAGTAGTCTTAAATGTTTGATTATGGCAGAAAAACATCCTGGTTGGGTCAGGGACAGTGAAGGCAATGATGGTCCCTTTATTAATCAAAGTTTGGTGTACACACTGAATTATTGGTTATGTGGTCTGAGCCCTTCACTAATATTTATGATAATTATTATTTATATAATTTTTAGGTAATTTAAGAGCTGTGATTTAGTAAATGTGATTAGAAAAACATAACAACCATAAGCCTGTCCTAGACTTGCTCACACCACACCTATCATGCCCATTTGAGATTTAGACAAACTACTGATAAAGAGCATAGATATGTATCCATCTAGAACACAGGTTTTGAAAATAGTGAATCTGAAAGGTTTGGCAAGAAAAACCTCTATCTGCCACTTTTTTAAATCTTTATTAAATTTTCAAGGCTAATACAAAGTGCATAAAATTATACATATATTAATAATCAGAATGAGCACTTACAATCCATCAGTAACAATACAAAATGAATTTACCCCCCCCTTCCAGTACATTCAACAAAGGAGATAACCCCCCCCTTCCCTTCCCTGGATGTGTATATAAATCTAAAGGAAATTAAAGGTAAAAAACAACTATACCGAAGTAACAAAAGTCATTAATGGACCACAAACTAATCTGAATAAATTATTATGCCCCAACATGTCAGCATTAATTTTCTCATACTTATAACACAAACATAAATTTGCCCATCAAAAGGTAAAACTAAGCTGATCCAATTTTCCAATTGCGGGTAACCATTTGCATGGCAATCCTGGTCATTTATACCGGTCCAATGGGAGTTTAATATGCAATAGTGTCCCACAGATGACTACATAGGTTTGTCCACGTTACTAAAAAATTGTCACTTTCCCCGATTTGTTTTTAATTGTTTTGTAATTTACTCTGATTTATTGTTGTGGTACTCCTTTGTACACCGCCTTGAAGGTTTGATTAGGCGGTATAAGAAATTTTTAAACAAACTTGAAACTTAATGCATGTCCCCATATCGACTTCCAAAAATTGAATATCAAAGGACAATAGAACAATAGATGATCCAGTGTCCCTATTTCAAGATGACAGTGCCAGCATCTATTAGATTTAGAACTATCTAACTTCTGCAAACGAGGTTTCCCGCCAAAGATCTGTACCAAAACATCTACAGTGTTGAGTCTTTTGTTTACATATGCAGAACTAAGAAATATGCATTATTTTTGGATGTTCAATCTTGGCAGAATGTAATTTAAATGTAACTAATGGCTTTAACAGGCATTTAATGTACGCATGTGCTAGCGTTTTTTTAACAATTTGGCATCATTATTTGAAAGCATTGGATTGCCATTATCTGAATGCACTTAGATGGCTATGAATATGAATCATGCACTTATTCATTTTACATTGGGGTTTGACGTAAAATCTTTTACTAACAATAGTTTATACCCAGTGGGACACAGTACATAGCAGGAGCTGCTTCTTTTATTTGATTTGGTAAATTAATGTGTCCAAAGAAGTATAGCAGAATGTTTTTAAAGTAGTGTGATTTAATAGCTTGAGGGCAACATATTTGATTCATAGGATGTCTGCAATAATTGCTGACATAAAAACTTTTTTTCTCATATTATGAGCCCCATAGTTTTGTTTTTTTCCACCATTTATGAAATACAATTAACTATCCCTTATATAGTAATATTTCATTTACATATTAGTTTTATCAATTCATATATTAGACTAAATATTTACTAGAGTATATGAAACATATAAATGATTGACCATGGATATGAGGGATCACTGTATCATTACCAATATCATATTTAATGAGAGAAATCTAATCCTTATTTCATTATAAGTTCAAAAGTATATGTGTTCTACGGATATTCATCTTAGCAGATTGCTAGCATCAGTAAGGTTTGGTTTTTATTTTTCTTGGTGTAGATTCAGGTCATCATAAAATATTCCTAGCATATCTCAATAAAAAAGATTCAAGTTTAACTTCATCCCATATCTGATCTTTGCATTGTTGGACCTCCTAACAGTCATAACAATAAATTATTCGGGACTGCAGTCTTTTCAAAACAGGATTTTAAGAAATGTACATTTCATATTCACGAGGAATCAGCATAGGATGAGTATCACCATTCACTATATAATTTTCTCACTTGTTCCTCCGTGTATCATTCAATGTGCTGTCTATTTTGCTTTGTATCGCCTTGTGTTCAGTCTGGGTGATCTTTTTCCAAGTGACTGGGTGGCCCTCCGAGCCACAGAAGCATGTAAGTAAGGAAATGTGGCACACTAGTTGAACTGCTATTGCCTCTGCACCCAGAGTCTGCCTTGGATATAAGTTTTAAACACTAGTGTCACAAAAATGCAGTATACAAGTCCCTATTTCCTTCCCCTCTTGTAGGGGATTCTTATTATCATTGAATATTGAACTCAAAAAGACCTTAGTGGCAGGGGAGAAAGACAGAAGACCACAAATCCAGGAAGACCTATGACAACTGAACAGGAAGATGCAAAAGAGCAGACTGGATGGATGGATGGCATAGTTAACTAAGTGGACAGCATGAATTCTGCCAATCTGTACAAGTTTATGAAAAATGTGTTATGCCGCCAAATCAAAACTTCTTAGCGGTTTTCAAAACATTAAAAGGGAATTGAAAACTCTGCAACACTTTATATTTTGTTGGATTTGCATCTATTGTCCACACTTGCTGGGTGCAGGACCTTACTGCTCAGTGCAGACTGTTAAGATGTTTTGCAGCATTGCAATGGACTTATGAAGCAAATCAGTAGTTGCTTTAATCATGTGTTACATTTCAAGAACACCGCAGAAACCACAACTGGACGCCAGGGGGCACTGTTGCCTGTAGCAGTCACCATACATCAGCTGCTTACTCTTTATTTTTAGTTTTAATGCTCAGATATTTTAAGCATCCTGTTTCCGTTCTGTTTCTTCCTACATGAACAAACATGCGAGTGCAGAGCCTTTCAGAGAGCACTAAGCCAAGGAGATCAGATCATCGCATCGGTGGAGAAAAAGCACTGTTCCCCCACATCTCATATGCCTCTCCTCATTTTATATAAACCTTTCCGGTACTCACTGTATCCTGCCTGCCTTCACAGCATCTCTGGACTCCACCATTCTAGATCAGAACAGTTCCTCTAAGCTTCTTCTATTTCTCCTCCCCCACTCATCATCCACTTCTTATGACATCATGTAAATATTTGAATATTTTCCTGTATTAGCTATATTACCTGCTCAAGTGTAGAATATTTTCTGTTTTGAATGATAAGTATTCCCATAGGTCCATGACAGTTTAAAATCAGTGCCAGGAACCATTTTAATATCATATAAAGCCAGTAATAAAAATATTAAAGTAATTCTGTAATTCTCAAAATTTTTCCAGATAAATGTAAATAAAGAGCAGTAAAAATGAAATATCTTTTCCATCAATATAATAATCTTTAGTTCATAGGTGTTTCTTGAGATGATATAAATTCCTTAAGTTTATCTGGATCTTCAAACTAATGAAACTTTTCTTTGTATGTGACTCTCATTAGCTCTGATGTCTTTCAGAGGTTGTCTGAGTTATAAAAATTTCTTTCTGATTTAGACAGTCTCTTTAGCAAAATCTGGGAGAAAGAGCAGCTTAGAATCTTTGTATGTCAGATTTTTTGTTTCTTTTGCAGCTTTTAAAATATCCAATACTTGTTGTAATCTTAATAATCTCAATATTACAGGTCTTGTTTTTTCTTGATTTTGAGTTTTTTCATTCCAATCCTGTGTGCTCTCTCAATTTCTATTGGACTTTTTAATTTAATTGGAAGAATTTTTGGTAATACATCTTCTAAAAAGAAAATCATGTTTTTCCCCTCAGCTCCTTCTTTTAATCCAATTATTCTTAAATTCTGTCTTCTAGATCTGTTTTCCAGATCTATCATATCTATCATTTTTTTTATTCATTTCCTTTAATATGTTATGATCTTCTTTGTAGTTTTGTTGTATATGTTCAATTTTTTCCATTCTGTTTTCCATCTTGTCCATTCTGTTATTTAATATATCAAACTTGCTGTTCATAAGATTCATCTCTTTCTTCATTTCAATTAAATTGAAATTAATGTTCCTTAATTCTTCCATTACTTCTATTATATCTAAGACATCCATAGGCAAAGGAATCCCGCTGGGAGTCTGTGAATCTTCTTTTAATCTTTTAGTCTTTCTTGCAGATTTAGCAGGAGTTTCTTGTAACTTCTGTTTAGTTGATGTCATTTCCAAGGATTTCAAATTGAAATATGAGAAAAATTGTTGCTTTAAATTCTAATACATAATGCTCAGAGGAGGGAGCTCAACTGCTAGCCAGCCATCCACCAAGCCTCCAAGTTCCGGAATCCCTTCTGTCCCGGCCCACCACTGAACCACCATGAATTTAGAAGGTATGGTGGTGGTGATGGTGGTGGGGGGGGGGGGGCGGTGGCGAGAAGGAGATAAAAATTGTTAAAGTTGGCTGGGGCAGGAGATGGAAGGGATTGCTCCTGTCCCGGCCAACCAAGTCTTACTGGAGGCCCGGCAAAGGCTTGCAATTGGTTCGGGAGAAGGGCAGGTCAGCATTTATCCGAATATAAACCATTTTTGCCCATAAATCTCATTTTATATTTGAGTATATATGGTAAGTTGTGTGCACAAAGTGGTTGTGAGCACTGATTTGCCCACACACAAAGTAAGGCACCTTATACAGAAGGTGGGGGATATCATACATGTACAAATTAGTGCCTTTTTTATAGAGGATTTGTCAAGCATAAACCCTATTTTATGGTTGTAAAATACCTCTTATTAAATTACCCCACAGTTAATGTGCATATAAGTACATGCAGTGACAATAACATGTGCTATTAGCAGGAATAGGAGGAATAGGGTTGCTCAGAGACAGAGTTTGGGCAGATTGTAGGTATAATCATGATTTACATGCACTGTTTCTACAACATTCACATACGTGTGTACTTTACATGTGAACATGTAGACCTAAACAGAAGTCATACTAAATTTAATAATTTTATTCAGACTATTCTTGAGAAATATGTTGTACTTTTACTATTTGTATTTTGTTACTCGCTGATTGTCCAGCTCTCTTCAGTGTAAACCACCTAGAAATTGTCGGACTGTGGCGGTATAGAAGAATAAAGTTATGTTATGCTATATGTTATGTTTTTGAGAAGGCAAAAAGACCCTGATTCTATAAAAGATGCCTAATGTTAGGTGCCTAGATTGACATGCTTAGCTAATCTGGGTGCCTAATTTAGGGGTCGTTATACTAAAGAGCGTTAACCGATTTAGCACTCGCTAATTGATTTAGCACATGCTAAATGCTACGGCACCCATAGAATATAATGGTTGCCTTAGCATTTAGCATGGGCTAATCTTTTTTTTTTTTTTTTTAAATCTTTATTGATTTTTTATTCAAAAATAGTGCATAAAAATATACATCTACAAAATAAATAACTTTAAAATTGCACTTAAATCAATCATAAAAATACTTTAAGATATTTTCCCCCTCCCCTCCGACCCCAATACAAAGACGAAGACCAAACGCATTACTTCAGACAAATAATGAAAATCAGATTGAACATTTTGATCAAGAATAACATCAAAATATGATATCCCTCCACTCCCTCCCCCCACCCCCACCCGTCCTTGATGTAAAAGTAAGAAATCAGGGGAATAATCCAGCTAATCTTTGTGAACAAATTTGTCAATGGACTCCATGTTAATTTGAGTAACTTATCATTACACAGCATTTCAGAATTCATTTTCTCATATTTGTAGTATAAACATCCATAATAACCACCAAAATTGAGTCGATCCCAATTTTTCCAATGTTTGGTCACCTGTTGCATGGCTATCCCGGTCATGATGGCAAATAATCTACTTTTATACTTGTCTAAAGGAGGTTTCGGTGACAATGTACCACAAATCACAACCTCATAAGATAACGGAATTGAGGATTCCAAAATCAGATTGAGTTGTCCCCATATAGATCTCCAAAAGTTGAGTATCAAAGGACAATAAACAACAAATGATCCAGTGTCCCTACATCAAGATGACAGTGCCAGCATCTATTAGATTTTGAACTATTTAACTTTTACCATCTAACAGGGGTCCAAAAAACTCTATGTAACAAAAAGAACCATGTTTGTCTCATAGATGCTGATGCTGTACATCTCATCCTCCAAGTCCAATTGAGTTACAGAAATCTGCTGTTTTATCTTAATGTTCCAAATATATTTCAAGATAGTTTTTGGTTTTTTATTCAAATAGTCAGATATTAATTTATACCCTAGCAAATCCGTCTGGAAGCATAGCACGCCTTAGTAAAAGCACCCCTTAATTTTTTAATTAGCTTAATCGGCACTGATAATTGAAAAACAACATTAAAAACCCATTTTTTAAAAACAATTAAAAAATTAATTACCTGGTAGGTGCCTAACTCAGTAGGTGCCTACCAAAGAGTAGATGTGGTTAAGGGTAGATTGTAGGTAGATTTTGGGTGTGGATTGACTTAGGCACACTTATTTAGGCCCAGAAAACCCTGGCCTAAATTGCACTGCACCTAAGGTTTCAACACCTATCAGCGCCTAAGAAAACTTGGAACCGTTAGGTGTGGTTCTATAAATAGTGCCTAGCAGATGATTAACAATCATGCTCATTGGCACCGTTTACAGAATCAAGGCCAAAATATCTGCAGCTTCTTTCTAGCTACTATTTCAGTGTACAGTGGTGCCTCACACAACGAACTTAATTGGTTCCAGGAGCAAGTTTGTTATGTGAAACGTTCGTTATGTGAAACGCGTTTTCCCATAGGAATACATGTAAAAAAAAATAATTCGTTCTGCAGCATAAAATATGCTAAGATGACATAAAAAAGATAAATTTTTTGTTATTATTTTTATTTAGATACATCTAAAAACATACATCTCCCTGTCCTTTTACTTCCACTATCTTCCTATCCCATCTCTATTCCCTTTTGTCCCTCTCCCCATGATCAATCATCTCACCACCTCTCTCTGCCCTCACCCTCAGGGTTCAAGATTGCTTCCACTCTTTTTCCTGTTGTTCTCTCTGCCTGTCACCCTATGATTTAGCATCCCTTCTGCCCTTGTCCAATATTTCCCCTTCTCTCCCTCCCTCTCATCCCCTGCTCCAACATGTGCTTTCTCCACTCCACCTTTCCTCCCTCCCTGCCTCCACCTTTGTGGCGCTTTTGCACCCGACCGACAACAGAACAGGCCCGGTCGGACAAATCTCCCTGTCCTGTAGCCGCGAATCTAAATTACCTTCTTACAGCAGCTGGATTATTGAAGCTGCTGTAAGAGGTAATTAAGATTCGCGGCTACAGGGCAGGGAGGTTTGTCGGCCGGGCCTGTTGTCGGTCGATCGGGGGACCTGACCATCTGTGCACATTCTTCGGGGCGGACCGCCCCCTCCCCCCTCTTTCGTTCGCCATTGCCTTCTTCCTACCTGCCCTGCCGCAGCCGCACACAGCCGACCGGAAGTCTTCCTGATGTCAGCGCTGACGTCGGAGGAAGGGAGGGCTTTGCTTAAGCCCTCCCTCCGACGTCAGCGCTGACATCGGGAAGATTTCCGTTCGGCTGTGTGCGGCTGCGACAGGGCAGGTAAGGAGAAGGAGACTACCCTCGCGGCTCGACCAACCCCGCTGCGATCCAACCCCGCAGGAACCCCGGAAGTATGCAGCTCGGGCGACTTCGTTGTGTGAAACGAAGTACGTTATACGGATCACGACATAAAGTTCGTTGTGCGCAGCGTTCGCTGTGCGAGGCGTTCGCTGTGCGAGGCACCACTGTATTTGGCAGGGCAATTTCATAAAAAGACATGTCCGTACATGTGTATGAAATATGAGGTAAAAATAGGTATCTTCTTGCCTACTCACCTTACTGACCTATTATAAAAACACCCTTTTACCGGTCATTAGTAAATGCAGAACTTTCTTTAAAAACTGACCCTAAGATTTTTAAATTGTCTTAAAAGGGGAGGGGCAGAATATTATTGTCAACAGAAATTAAATATACGTACAATTTTCAAGTGAGACAGAAGTCTCATCACATCAGCCATGTCAGCCAATATGAGCAAGCGAGTGACAGCAGAGAGCAATGCACGGGCAGCCCGGACCATGGTACCACGTTTCACCGATGAGCAGGGATCATCTGCAAACTCTGAAGACGAAATCCTCATTGTGTCACCTGAAACATATAAGAATGACATCACTGCTTTATACAATAAGAAACAAAACCCTCCTTTTATTAAGCCACGGTAGAGGTTTCTATCACAGCTTGCAGCGCTAAATGCTCCAATACTCATAGAATTCCAATGAGCATCGGATAATTCCTATGAGCATTGAAGCATTTAGCGCCCTGGGCTGTGATATAAACATCTACCACAGCTTAGTAAAAAAGGGCCAAAGGGAGAAAAAAAAATCTTATTATACAAAAAAAAAAAAAAAAAGTCAATGCATAGAACAAAATAAGTTATGTAAAAGCTCAATAAAGCATTTTGATTTTCAAATATAGTACATGATTCTCCTTTCCAAAATTATTTGTTTGGGAAATAGATTGGAAAGTCTGGAGATCTTAATAAAATTGCAAGTTAACCATATTTCATTTTTATTTGTGATCAAAACATCAAATAGTTCATCATATTTTTTTAAGAACTTTGATTAAATGTGTATTTTACCAGTGAGGTTTTTTGGCCTTTCTTTTAAGGCATTTGGAAATAAGAGTCAACAACTTAGTTATAGATTATACTTTTCATTAGACTAACTTAATACATCTTTGACAAGCTTTTGAGCATTATTGTCTCTTTAGTGAGTCACTGAGGATAATATTCAAGAGCTTGTCAAATGTACCTCAAGTTAGTATGATATAAAGATATCACCTACACATTGGTTGTTGACATTTGTTTCCACAAACACACACAAAATCAATCATCTGTCAGAACTGCAATACCTAGCAACAACAACCATACACCAACATGTGCCTCATGTTCGAGCCAAGAATACCTACTGGGAGTGGAATAAGTTTCCGGGATATTTACGACAGCAAACATGTTTGAGTAGTTTTAAGAAAATGTTGACGAAATACCTCTTCTGTAAGATGAAATATGGGACTTGATTTATAGTTTTTTTGATGCAAGGCGCTGGTAGCCTCTTTGTAATTTTAGGAGGCTTTACATTATCATCATTATGTTTTATTCATGTTCAATTTGTTCTACTGTGTGTGATTCTGTTTGTGTATGTACTCTATTGTGACCCGCCTTGGGAAAGGCAGGGTATAAATAAATACAAATATACAAATATCAAAAGCGTCAGGAAAAGAATGTTCTCAGTGATGGCTCCAATGTGGTGGAACTCCTTTCTGAAGGAATTAAACCTAGAAAAGGACAGCAGAAAGTTTAAGGAAAGAATAAAGACGATACTCTTCACAGAACACTTTCGCAAATAAAGAAACATTTAGGGGGAATAGCAACCTGGAGGAAACAGCAAGCTAGCCCCCACTTGGAACACAAAAGGGTGAACTCACAAATAATACAAAGAAAGATGAGTATATGATAATTTAGAAACAATAAATATAGTATATGTATATAGATGGTATAAATAGAAACATAGAAACATAGAAACATAGAAATTGACGGCAGAAAAGGGCTATAGCCCATCGAGTCTGCCCATACCAATGACCTACTCCCTGACTAGGTAAGACTATTTAGTTTGTGAAAACGGTAAAGACCTCAGTGTTTCCCAGGATAAAACCTGTGAAACTAACTATGCCAATAATAATATTGACATAGAGAAATACATCCTTGGACTTATATTCTACCGTTACACTTTCTCTTATTTTTAGCTTTTTAACTTTTTACTGGCTTTTATACTTTTTACTGGCTTTTATAGTTTTATAAAGAAATAAGCACTTATCTTGTTTCCTTCTGATAGCACAAAATCACCGCAGCTGCAGTTTTAGCGGTATCAATATGCCGCTCATGAACAGTTTCAAATTTGATCAATTCGCTGGGAGAAAATCATTGAAGCAGTAGCTCATAATGAAAAATAATCCCCTGATGCAGCCGTAGGGCGAAACAGGGCCTGTTGGGATATTTCTGAATTGATCAAATTTGAAACTGTTCATGAGCGGCATATTGATACCGCTAAAACTGCAGCTGCGGTGATTTTGTGGCCTCTGTCGGGCGGGAGGGCACTCGTGCGTGCGCGGTGCGGCCTACTAGAACTTTCCAAGTTCTTAGAGTGCAATCACTCTAGAAATGTCCGTACCGGGGCTCCGTCGGTGCCATCACCCATCAGTCAAGAATATGCTGCCTGCTTGTCCTGGGATAAAAGACCATATGGCCTATCTACTCTAACCATGCCATCAATTATCCCCTCCTCTCTCTTAGAGATCCAACATACGTGTCCCGAGTTTTCTTGAACTCACATATACTATTTTGTGTCCACCACCTCCACAAGGAAGCTATTCCAAGCATTTACCACCCTTTCCATGAAAAGTATTTTCTGAGTTTACTTCTGAACAGTGGCGTACCAAGGGGGGGGGCGGGAGGAGCGGTCCGCCCCGGGTGCCAGCCCTGAAGGGGTGCTCCCGGCCTTGCCGTTCAGTCCCCCCACACCCCCGAAGGACCGCTTGCCCCACTGACCTTCCTGCACCACCTATGAAGCAGCAGCAGCAGGATCGCAACGTCAGCTATCCCTGAGCTGCTTCCTGCGCCGCGGTCCCGCCCCTCCTCTGATGTCAGAGGAGGGGCGGGAACGCGGCGCAGGAAGCAGCGCCTAAGCAGCGCAGGGATAGCTGACATCGCGATCCTGCTGCGGCTGCTTCATATGTGGTGCAGGAAGGTCAGTGGGGCGAGCGGTCCTTCGGGGGTGGTGGGGACTGAACGGCAAGGCCGGGAGCATAGGTAGTGCTGCTTCATAGGTGGTGCGGGGAGGCCAGGGGGGCGAGCGGTCCTTCAGGGTGGGGCGGGTGGGCAGGCAGGCAGGCATTCAAGGGGGAAGGGGGTGACAGGCAGGTAGGCCTTCAAGGGGGGGGACAGGCCTTCGGGGGTGTGTGCAGACCTTCAAGGGGGAGGGACAGGCCTTCAAGGGGGGGGGTAGGCAGGCCTTCAAGGGGGGACAGGTCTACAAGGGGGGACAGGTCTACAAGGGGGTGGGCAGGCCTACAAGGGGGTGGGACAGGCCTTCAGGGGGGGTGCAGGCCTTCAGAGGGGGTGCAGGCCTTCAGGGGGTGCAGGACTTCAGGGGGGTGCAGGCCTTCAAGGGGGGGACAGGCCTTCAAGGGGGGAACAGGCAGGCAGGCCTTCAAGGGGGGGACAGGCCTACAAGGGGGGGGACAGGCCTACAAGGGGGTGGGACAGGCCTTCAAGGGGGGACAGGCCTTCAGGGGGGTGCAGGCCTTTGGGGGGGGTGCAGACCTTCAAGGGGGGGGACAGGCCTTCAAGGGGGGGACAGGCAGGCAGGTCTTCAAGGTGGGTGGGACAGGCCTTCAAGGGGGGACAGGCAGACCTTTAAGAGGGGACAGGCCTTTGGGGGGACCCTGGTTTAGAAGTACACGGAGGGAAGGGGGTGTTCAAAGAGATGTGCATATGCCAAACTTTGGGGGGGATGAAGAAATAATGGGTCTGAAAATAGAGGAGAGGGAGAGAAATGATGGACCATGGGATTTAAGGAGGGAAGGAACTGAAAGGGAGAGAAATTGGACACAAGGGATGGTGTGGAGGAGGGATAGAGATACTGAATAGGAGGGTAATTGGGAAAAGAAAGGGAGAGATGGTGGACTCTGGGGTGGTGGGGAAGGAGGGAGAGATGCCTGATGAAAGGGTAGTTAAGAAAAGGTGGATCTGTGGAGGGAGATGAAAAAAAGGAAAGATACCAGACTTCCTGGGGAGGGAAGGGAAATAGAAAGGGAGGACAGAGTTGGCAGATGCATGGTTAGCACGCAGAAAGAAGAAAGAAGGAGACCCTGGCAAGCAAGTTATCAGAAGAAAACCAGAGCCTTGGACCAACAAGTTTTGAAATATAACCAGACAACAAAAGGTAGAAAAATTAATTTTATTTTCTGTTTTGTGATTATAATATGTCAGATTTGAAATGTGTATCCTGACAGAGCTGGTGTTGGACTGCAAACGTGAGCTAGGATTTAACAGAGAGAGGAAAAGTCCTTTTTGTTTCTTTATTTTATTTACACCACAGCGCCAGTGTGGTTAGGAGAAGCCAAAGGGGGTGAAAAAGCTATAAAACCCACCAGGAGTTTTGAAAAAAATCACCCAACTGGGCAGGAAAATCGAATTGAAAAACCAATTCAATAGGCTGAATCGAATCAAAATTTTTTTTCCTGAATCTGGCAGCATTAGTTTGCGCTACTGTCTTAGACTTTAGGACCTGGGATTGGGGAGAGATGGCATCCTCAGTACTTTATAATGCAAGTGAAACGAGGATTTGGTCAGACTTTTGAAGGGTCTGCAGAAAAAAAATATTGTACAGGGGTACAATTAGAGGGTTACTATACAAGACAAAATGCTCTTGAGTAATAGATCACTACAGGCCATTGACCTGGGGGGCCGCCGCGGGAGCGGACTGCTGGGCATGATGGACCTATGGTCTGACTCGGCAGAGGCCATGCTTATGTGCTTATATAGGCCGGGGACATGAAACAGCAGGAAATGGGAACTTTTCTTCCTTCTATTTTTGTGAATGGAAAGGCTGAGGATGTCAGAGTTCAGTTAAAATACGTGCTTTATAAGAAAATATAATAATGTGTTTTATAAAGTTTATAGCATAGCTGGCCTACCCAGTGAGGTGTTTCTAGTGGTGGTGGTGGCAGCGTGTCAATGTGTTGAGAGGAAGAGGTGGTCTGGGAAATTCTGCTGAGCAAACTCCGGGCCCATTTCCACCCCCCAGTTAGTCCACTCCACTCAATTGGTTCACACACTGAGTGGGTCTTTGGGTGTTGTGTTGGGATCTCTTCCAGTGGTTTATCAGTATCTCCTTCTGGTCCAAGGAAAGAAACTTTGTTATTCTTAGCATTGACCTACAGAATATGTTTGTAACAGCACTGCTTGTGTGGCATTAGGCTATGTAGTGATCGAAAGAAAAAAACAGACTTTTGCACATTTTTGCACTATATGGTGGGTGTATGAGGAGATTCACATTTCCTGCACAGCTAAGTCCATGTGAAGTTACCTTGTGCTGTATTTGACATCTAGCAAGGTCTCTGTTTGAAAGGAAAGATCTAAACTTAAAAATGAAGTGGCCAGAAGTTATGGTAAAAGCAGATAGTGTAGCTGGTTTTAAGAAAGATTTGGACAAATTCCTGGAGGAAAAGTCCATAATCTGTTATTGAGACATGGGGGAAGTGTCTGCTTGCCCTGGATCGGTAGCATGGAATGTTGCTACTCTTTGGGTTTTGACCAGGTATTAGTATCCTGGATTGGCTACCATGAGAATGGGCTACTGGGCATGATGGACCATTGGTCTGACCCAGTTAGGCTATTCTTATGTTATGTTCTCATCTGTAGGGGGCCTTTGTTTTCACTTCTTATTTTAATGTATTTTTTTTCTGGGAACTTATCAGTGTTTTTTATAATGGGAACAAAAATGGAAGAGAATTAATGTGTGTGGGATGAGGGGGTAACTAATTTCTTCAGCTAAATAATTCAATCCACTTCAAACAGACATAGGAGAACTCACGCACCATTCACACACCCTCCAACCAAAAACGTCAAAAGAAAAAAACTGTTCGACAACCTCCTAGCCATTCGAGCTGCAACACTCGACCCCCAATCCTACAACCAATTGACATCGACCACATACTGCAAAACCTTCAAAAAGAAATAAAAACCCTTCTATTCAAAAAACACATAAAACCGAACTAACACAATCAGAACTGTCCCAAGCATCACCTGCAACTACTCCATATGTACTTCTGATATCATGACAATTCAGACATAATTTATGTTATGTTATGTTTGGAATATAAGAAAATTTTCACTGCCTGTTTCTATTCTGACCATTTATTCCGTTTCATGGTCATTACAAAAAATATTTTTTTACATGGGGGGGGTGTCAAAAATGATGGGCCCCGGGTGCCACATACCCTAGGTACGCCACTGCTTCTGAATCTATCCTTTTTCTCCTTCATCCTATGCACCCTCATTCCAGAGTTTCCTTATGTGTATTTATGCTACATAAGTATTTAAACATCTCTATCATATCTCCCCTTTCCTGCCTTTCCTCCAAAGTATACATATTGAAATCTTTAAGGCTATCCATGTACGCTTTATGACAGACTACTAATCATTTTAGTGGCCTTCCTCTGAACTGATTCCATCCTGTTTATATATTTTTGAAGGTGCGGTCTCCAGAATTGTACAAATATTCTAAATGAGGTCTCACTAGACTCATACTGGGGCATCAATACCTCCTTTTTCCAACTGGCTCTTCGTCTCTCTATGCACCCTAGAATCTTTCTAGCTTTCAACCTGTTTGGCCACCTTAAGATTGTCGCATCTATCACACCCAAGTCCCACTCCTCTTTCATGCACAAAAGTTCTTCATCCCTTAACTGTATTGTTCCCTTGGAATTTTTCCAACCCATATGCATGAGCTCAACTATTATTCTAACCAGAAAATGGGAGAATTAACCCAAAAGTACTACTCATGAAGAAAAAAAGACTCAGGCCAATATTCAGACCCTAGGAGACAGGCCAGCTAACTCCTGTTGTTGGCTCTGACTGTGGATATTCAATGCTAGGCTGTTTCCAGGATTTTTTGGCCATTAAAACTTTAAACAGCTAAGTCAATATTCAGTGCAAGCTAGTTAATATAGTGGCCAAAGAAAGAACTGCTACGAGCATGGATCGATTTGGCTGCTGCACTTGGCTGGTCTGCGCTGAAAATTGCAAATTATTGCTTGACATATCTGATTATCCTTTAGCCACTAACCAGAAATATTCAGTGAAGATAACTGGTTATCTCATGCTGAATATTCACAATTAACTGGTTAAGCGCTATTTAACCTGTCAGCACCATTTCTGGCTAGGTAAATAGTGCTGAATATTGGACAGACTACTTTAGTACAAGAAAAGCATTGAGCGGATCATTAAAAAGTGCATTTGAGAGGCCAACCAGTATATCCTGGTTTATGAGTGAAAGTCACACAAGAAAGGAAACAAAGAAGATACCAAGCCTTGGGGTAAAACCAGAACAACCTTGTTTCCTCTGCGTGTGCCGAGATATGTTCCTTATGGTATAGTTTCATAGAAATAGGAGCTTCTTCCTAATTTCAAATAGCAGCCTCATTCACGATCTTCTCAGACCCTCAGCGTCACCACTCAGAACTCAACGTATCATTGTTCTGAGCTTTACGTGGCAAATTGTCACTGGATCTGTATGTCTTATTTTATATAAAATAAGACATACAGATCCAGTGACGATTTGCCACGTAAAGCTCAGAACAATGATACGTTGAGTTCTGAGTGGTGACGCTGAGGGTCTGAGAAGATCGTGAATGAGGCTGCTATTTGAAATTAGGAAGAAGCTCCTATTTCTATGAAACTATCTTATACGAGGTAGCCGTTTGATATTTTTCATGCTATATATTTGAGATACAGTGGTGCCTCACACAACGAACTTAATTGGTTCCAGGAGCAAGTTTGTTATGTGAAACGTTCGTTATGTGAAACGCGTTTTCCCATAGGAATACATGTAAAAAAAAATAATTCGTTCTGCAGCATAAAATATGCTAAGATGACATAAAAAAGATAAATTTTTTGTTATTATTTTTATTTAGATACATCTAAAAACATACATCTCCCTGTCCTTTTACTTCCACTATCTTCCTATCCCATCTCTATTCCCTTTTGTCCCTCTCCCCATGATCAATCATCTCACCACCTCTCTCTGCCCTCACCCTCAGGGTTCAAGATTGCTTCCACTCTTTTTCCTGTTGTTCTCTCTGCCTGTCACCCTATGATTTAGCATCCCTTCTGCCCTTGTCCAATATTTCCCCTTCTCTCCCTCCCTCTCATCCCCTGCTCCAACATGTGCTTTCTCCACTCCACCTTTCCTCCCTCCCTGCCTCCACCTTTGTGGCGCTTTTGCACCCGACCGACAACAGAACAGGCCCGGTCGGACAAATCTCCCTGTCCTGTAGCCGCGAATCTAAATTACCTTCTTACAGCAGCTGGATTATTGAAGCTGCTGTAAGAGGTAATTTAGATTCGCGGCTACAGGGCAGGGAGGTTTGTCGGCCGGGCCTGTTGTCGGTCGATCGGGGGACCTGACCATCTGTGCACATTCTTCGGGGCGGACCGCCCCCTCCCCCCTCTTTCGTTCGCCATTGCCTTCTTCCTACCTGCCCTGCCGCAGCCGCACACAGCCGACCGGAAGTCTTCCTGATGTCAGCGCTGACGTCGGAGGAAGGGAGGGCTTTGCTTAAGCCCTCCCTCCGACGTCAGCGCTGACATCGGGAAGATTTCCGTTCGGCTGTGTGCGGCTGCGACAGGGCAGGTAAGGAGAAGGAGACTACCCTCGCGGCTCGACCAACCCCGCTGCGATCCAACCCCGCAGGAACCCCGGAAGTATGCAGCTCGGGCGACTTCGTTGTGTGAAACGAAGTACGTTATACGGATCACGACATAAAGTTCGTTGTGCGCAGCGTTCGCTGTGCGAGGCGTTCGCTGTGCGAGGCACCACTGTATGTTCCTTGGCATTCTCTGAGAAACAGAACTGCTCTCCTGCTCAGAATATGGGTTTGAATCTGGGATATGAGTGTCAGTTCTACACTGGTCAGCTCTAGTTAAATTTACAGTCCTTTTTGTCCCCTGAGGAAGGCGACGCTATTGCCAAAACTTGGATCCTAGTCGGGACCATATTTATTTTGCATATCAAGGACTTGCTTTTGGACTTTTGAAAAACTGCTAATAAAAGTATATGTAACTGAAAGTTGGTTTAGACATCCCATGTACAAAACACAACCATTTGGAAATGCCAACCCTGGAAGATGTATATTCATTGTCTAACATCAACTCCTTTTAATTATTTCACTTCTTTCTTTACAATAGATGGCCAAAACCTCAGGGAAGCCTAATTAAACAGAAGAATAAATTATGTCCAAAACAAGGCCCCATGGACCATCAATGATCCAACAATTGTCTAATTAAATCTTCTCTGTCAAAAGTGTTAAGGATGTATAAAATGGACTCGGATGAATTTTCCCTTTAAATGAATTTGTCAAGGAAATAGCCAATTCAAAGTGAGTAAAAGGAACATCTATGAGTTCTTCCACAATATATTTCTGCTTTTCTGTAAAATCAAATCCCTTTTTAAGGAAATAACTGTAATATACCCCCTCCTTTACAAAGCTGCACTACAGATTTTAGCGCCGGCCGTAGCAAACTCGGACGCTTATAGGAATTCTATGCCGCCGCCACCACTACTAAAAACGCAAGCACAGCTTTGTAAAGGAGGGGGATTGTGAAGGACAAAAGACAACAGAAGATATTTTTCTATATTTCCTTAATGAGAAGTCTTGAATTATAAGTTTCTTTTCTGGGAAAGAGTGTTGTGTTACTCAGCATTGTTTTATATACATATAAAGACATTTGGAGGATAATTTTAAACAATGTTTCTGGGGATAAAACAGACTTATATATGAATAAATGGTCTTTTCTAAAACTGTTTAAAATTACAGTGCATCTATATTGTTGCCAAGATGGTGCCTAAGTTTACTTAATAGTGTTCGCGCTGCCGTTGGGGGAGGGCTTGGGGGTTGGAACCCCCATTATAGAGGAAACAACTTTTCCCGTATTTTTTAGGGGAAAAGTTAAGTTTCCTGTATAATGTGGGGGGTTGCACCCCCCACATCCCCCCCAACGGCAGCGTGAACACTATTAAGATAAGTGAGGGGTTCTCTCCCCCCACACCCCCTTCTGAGCTCTTTAAAATAAACTTTTATGGTGGCGCGCTGCAGTCTTGCGTTCAATTGTCTACTTTCTGATGTCGGTGCGGCTTTGTCCGGCGCGCCGAAGAGATCTTCAGCTGGCAGGGCTTTGGGAAGCCCACCAATTTATATTTTGCATTTGGGTAGGAGGCATGGGGCATGGCAGAAATAAAATTCAGTGCCCGCCATTTTATTGGACTAATGCATTTCTCAATTAGCGTTTTGAGGTTAAAACTACGCGGTTTCCATATCACATGCATAAAATATTGTTTCCCTCCAATTATCACATATAACATAGACATGCCAAAATAATATCATTAATCGTCCCTGTTATAATAGGGATAGGGCACAAATTCAATCAATTCAGAAGTACAAACAAGCTTTAAATCATGCATTGATGTCAAAAAAGTTCTAAAAGACGATTATCAACTGAAATATATCTTAGCATAAGAAGGCATTGGCAAATAATTGAGTTTTCAGCATTTTCTTAAAGTTCATCCTCCCCACACAAAACCGCAGGATACCAGGCAAGGCATTTTATAGTTGTACGCCAGCCATAGATATCATTGATGCTCCGATCCTAGCATGTATAGTCGACATTCTACCCTCCAAACTCAATTTCATCCCATTTACATCTCTAAGCTCTCTATTAATAAATAATTATCAACACAACTACAATAATACTTTATCCTAAAGCAAAAATAAATAAATAAACAAATATATATTTTTTTCTACATTTGTTGTCTGGTTTCTGCTTTCCTCATCTTCTCATCATTCTCTTACTTCCATCCATTGTCTACCCTCTCCATCTAGTGTCCGCCCTCTCCTTCTTCTATATGTCATCTTCCCTCTTTCTATTTCCCTTCAATAAACTGTCTATCCTGTGCCCCTTCTCTCCTTTGTGCATGATTCATCTCAGCTTCACCCTCTCTCCATTTTTCTGGTCTGGCATCTCCATCTCCTTTCCTTCCCTCTCCCATGCCCTAGGGCCTAGTCTCTCTCCTCTCCTTCTCTTCTATCTCTACCTCTCCCTCCATGGTCTGGTATCTCCTTTCCTTCCTTCCTTTCCCTCCCTCCCATGGTCTGGCATCTCTCTTCCCTCAGACCTCCTTTCCATCTGGGAATGGATCTTTGACATTCAGCTTTCTTCAATTTTTCTGCCTCCTTCTCAAATCTGTTTACCTTTTCTTCTTCCCTTTCATTCATGTGCAGTATATCTCCCCTCTTCCTTGCTCCCTCTCTCATCTTCCCCCTCTCTATGCAGACTTTCTCCCTTCCTTCCGTGTGCATTTCCCCTCTCCCTGTCCTCCTATCCATATGCCAAATTTTCCCCTTCTCCCCATTTCTCTCTCTCTGTTTATCCCACTTAGCATCCTTCCCATCTCTTTTCCACCCTATCCCCCGACACCCAATTTTGTCTAGCCACTGGCTGACATCCCTCTCCCTGGGCAGGAATCGCACAAAACTTGCAGTCTCACCTTCAAATGAAAAGGATCCTGGCCCGACAACGCGGCAGCGTCAATCCTTCCCTTGCACCTTGCAAGCGGTGCTGCTTGGGCTCCAAGGCTGCCCTCCGACGCGATCCACCCAGGCGGAAACAGAAAGCTGCGTCAGAGGGGAAGCTATTGGATGAGCACAAGCACAGTTTGCAAGTTGCAGGAACAGTTTCAGAACTTGCCGCCGCTGCGGGGGGGGGAAGGGAGTCGATGCTGATGCCGATTTTTCACAGAAGGGAGGCCCGATGCTGTCAATCTTTCCTGGGGGAGGGGCCGACACTGCCAATCTTTCCGGGGGGGGGGGGAGGGCGGTGGTGCCGAAAGGGGAAAAAAAAAAATCTGAGTCCTGTTTGTTTCTTCAGCGGGCTCCCCTGATAACTTTGGGCCCTAGGCACGTGCCTCTTGGGCCTATTCATTAATCCAGCCCTGTCTATGTTTAATGGCAGGTGTGATTCTGCATACGGCCTTAGCGTAATTGACATGCAATCAGTGGCGTTTTTAAGGCAGCCACTGATGCTGTTCTGTAAATGCACTCATCTTATACAGCACATATTTTACAGCTAGGTGTACACACAAGTAGAGTGTGGGTGGAGGGTGGGGCTCATATCTGTGCACATAACCTACAGAATACTGTAAGTTACATGGATTTCTCCAGCATTTAAATTATAGACACTTATTTAGGGGGCTAATATTCGAAAGGGTTTAACCAAACAGAAGAGATTTCTGCTTGGTCCATTCCCGCTGAGTGAGTTGGTAGCTAATATTCAGCAGCATTTAACAAGTACTGAATATGTCTGCTAGCTCATGGAGAGTTTGGTGGGGGGGGGGGTGGAGGGGGCTCAGGGCAGACTTTGGGCAAAGTTAACTTGCTAAGAAACCTCATAAAGTTAGTGTAGCAAAACAGCTTTATGAACCGAGTTAACTGGGTACCAGTCTGAATATCAGCCAGTAACAAGTTAGCTTCCAGGTTGGTACACATTCCCGGATATTCAGTGCTTAGAGCCATGGGCTGAATATCGGGCCCTTAATTTATAAAATGTCCAGCCGATATTCAAAGTGAGTTAACCAAGCGAGAACAGCTACTGACCAGTTATCTCACTTATCAGCAGCTATTTGGTTATTTTCATCAGCACTCAGTGACTTAGTGAGGGGGGTGGTCTGCCCGAGCACCAATTTGGTGGGGGCACCAACACCCCTCCTCCTCTCTGCCCCCTCCGCCTTTTTCCACGCGCACACTCCCTTCCCCTGTACCTCTAATCGTTTGCCACCGCGAGCAACAACTTCAACGGTGTTCCTCATGACCACGTCAGCTCTCCCCGCACGTCACCTCCGGGTGCCACGCAAAGGAAGTGAAATCAGAGGAAGAGCTGCCAGGCTCGTGAGGAGAACATTTAAGTTGCTACTCGTGGCAGTGAACAAATACAGGTTTGGGGGAAGGGATGTGTGCGGCAGGGGGATCGGAGAAAGCGTGTGGGGCGGAAATGAGGGGAGAGGCGCCCTGCCCCAGGTGCGTCACACCCCCTCTGCACCGCTGGCAGCATTCAACCAGTTATTGTCACTGCAAGCCAGGCATGTCGAGATATAATGTTAATTAGAAAAGGTTCATAGAAGGGAAACAAAAATGGTCAAGAGGATGGCATGCAGTTTTGAGGGAAGCTTTTCAAAACCCTGACAAAGTATCAGGTTTTGAAAAGGCATCCAGACCCCTGGTAAATAAATTTTATTTGTGAACACGAGACCCACTGCGAGTATAGGGAGTACGTACGCACTGCCTCTGGGGAAATCCGACCTTCCGCTCGAACCGTGATAGCAGCAGTCTTTGGCTGTTGTTGACGAGGTTAGTGTAAGACCGATCCCTAGCGTGCGTGGTTGGGTTCTCGTGTAGTGGGTGAGTTTCCGGAAAATAATAATATCCCCCGCCTATTGCAAATTGGAGAGTGTGGCATGTCCGGAAACAAAAATAATAATTATTAAAATTTCCACTCGTCACATCTCCCCTAAATGAATGAAAAAGTCAATATAAATGGTTGAAGAAAAATATAAATGTATATGGGGATGTTTATGACTTATACTTTGGCTTTTGTGCTGAAAGCTTGAAACAGTAAAACAATATTTACAGTTATAGCAGTGCTGAGTCCTTTCCCCCCTGCATTTATTTCATGGTATAGTTTTAGACTTGTGAAACATTTTTGTTATTAGTAAATACCATTTTATTAATGGAAAGGGCTTTTATTATAGCTGTCCCCGTGCTATGAATTTTTATCATAACAGACCACTATACTTGCTTTATTTTACCTACATTATGCTTTAGAGAAGCAATTATCTATAAAATCACCATTTTTGAGTGTTTGAATATGTCAAATATTCATCTCTGCTGGAAGGCAGCAGTGTTTTGATAAATTATTTTCTTGTTTCAAAGAATTTGATAGTAATTTTTTTTTCATGGTTTTTCCTTCAATGTATTCTTTCCTTCATTTTCTAATACCATCTGTTAGCCACAGAGTAACATCTGGAGTGAGAAAGTTTCTGATTAGTCTATTAAGGGAATAATATTCAGGACTGAATTAACACTATAGTGGGCCCTAGACAATCACATACTTGTGGGGCCTTGTACAATGTTCCCCCTCCTCTAAATCTTCATTCATGACTTCCAACCAGTGGCGTACCAAGGGGGAAGACCGCCCCAGGTGCACGCCCTAGGATGGTGCACAGCCGGCCAGGTTCGGAACGTCCTGCCCTACTGTGCAACAGGACCTGCACCTCAGTGCGGCTACCGGTGCACCCCCTCCAACGTACTTGCTCTGGAGCAGAGTCAGCAGCCCCGCTGAGGTGCAGGAAGGTCCTGTGATGACTACGTCTGCTGGCTCTGCTTCAGAAGAAGTAAGTTACATTGGAGGGGGTGGACCGGCAGACGCAGTCATCGTGGGACTTTGCTGCAACTCCATGCGTCTGCCGGGTCCACTCCCTCCAACGTAACTTACTTCTTCCGGAGCAGAGCTGGCAGATGTAGTCATCGCAGGACCTTTCTGTACTTCAGCACAGCTGCCGACTCTGCTCCAGAGCACCTATGTCAGAGTAGGGGTGGACAGGCAGCTACAGTCATCGCGGGACCTTGCTGCAGGAAGAGAGAGAAGGGAGCAGGACTGCTGGTATGGAAGAGTGGTGGAGAGAGAGAAAGGGGGCGGGGTGGTATGGAAGGGTGGTGCTGATGGAATTGGTGTGCAGGGAAAGGGGAGAGAGACATAAGGGATAAGGATACTGGATGGAATTGGATTGGAGGGAAAGAAAGGGGGTAGATGCTAATTGAAGAGGGGTGGATGGAGAGAGAAAGGGCAGACATTGGATGGTAGAGCGGAGGGTAGAGGGGTAGCCTATGCTGGTTGGAAGTGTGGATGGGAGAGATAAGGGAGCAAATGCAGGAAGGAAATGGGGAGGAGAGAAAGAGGGGAGCAGACGCTGGATGGAAGTGGACAGAGAGAGGAGAAGGTACTAGATGGAAGGGGTAGAGAAAGAGGGCAAATGATGGAAGGAGGGGATAAATTAAAGGAGGGCACATGATGAGGGGAAAAGGATTGAGTTAGTGAAATACTGGAGGGGGTGAGGGAAAGAGGTGGCGAGCTGTAGATAGACATTAAAAAAGGAAATTGATAGGGTAGTAAGAACATAATCTAGACAGATGCAGAAAATAAATTGAAAAGGAAAATGAGGGGAAAAAGGGAAAGGGATTGAAGAGGAGAGGAACCCAAGCACAGTACCGGGTAGAGCTTTGGATTCTTGCCCAGAAATAGCTAAGAAAAAAAAATGTAAATTGAATCAGGTTGGGCAGACTGGATGGACCATTCGCGTCTTTATATGCCGTCATCTACTATGTTACTATGCGGTGTGGGAGAGGAGAGAGATGCCAGACCAATGGGGGTGAAAGGAGAGATGGAAGGGGGAAGCATACAGTTTCTGGAAGGGGCCTAGGAGAGAAGATGCCACATAGGGGCAGAAAGACGGCAGACAGTGGATGGAAGGAAGAGAGTAACAAGAAGATGAGGAAAGCAGAAAACAGACAAGGTAGAAAAAAAAATTATATTTATTTATTTATTGCTTTAGGAGACATGTGTCACTGTTTCATTGTATGCAGAGTCCAGCTTCTTGGTGGTTCAATTTAACCTTTGTCTATGTGTTTCTATTTTATCCCCCCCTTTTATAAAACTGTGGAGCAATTTTTAGCGCCAGACGTGGTGGTAGCAGCTCTGATGCTCAGAATTCTATGAGCATCAGAGCTGTTACCACCATGGCTAAAAAAACACACTACAGTTTTGTAAAAGTTTTTGATTACATATTCCTTACTAGGCAAAGGTGTTTTCTGTGTGCTGTGTGTTCGAAAGACATGGTTTTCTGTTAGGATTGACTGCAGAATTGATCTGTACTTGTCTGGTTTGTTTAGTTTTACAATGGGTGTATTGATGTTGTACTGCTGCTCACTGCAGTATGTAAGATGCTGCCTTTTCCTAGGTACACTCTTGTGTGACATTTGGATTGTTACTAAAAATCATGTTTTTCATACAGATGGGGAGGGTTCAAAAAATGATGGGCCCTGGGTGTCACATATGCTAGGTACGCCACTGCTTCCAACCACTCTTCCCTCAAAGCTGAGCAGGAATCCTCCATCTACAATCCTGTCAGTGGAGGGTGCTGTTTTACTATCACATTTTCAATAGGGAGGAGCAAGTAAGCTCTACGGAACTACAGGGAACCTGCCTGTCCCCAGTGACTGACAATACAATTTTGAAGCACTACCCCATTGGCAGCAAAGAATAGGACATATTTTTCGAGAATGGACATTTTTCCACTGCTGACTTTGAGCTTCTAGCAACATACACTAAAATTGGACTTAGACTTATGTTTTCATTATGCCCCTCCACCTATTCTTTGCTGTCAATGGGGTAGTATATATACACACCAGTATATATACATACACACATATATAGTATACACACATATACATACATATACTAGTGTTTAAGCCCGTTACATTAACGGGTGCTAGAGTAGATGGCTGTCTATCTTCTTTTTTTTTTTTTCTTTGTCTCTCTCCTTGGACGCTGTCTGTCATTTTTCTGTCTGTTACTCTCCCTGGCCCCCTGTCTGTTTTCTGTCTCTGTCTCCCTGCCTACCTGTATTTCCCTGTTGCGCCATGCCTGCCTGTCTCTCTGTGGCCTCCTTCCTATGTCCTTAGTGCCCTCAGTGTCTCCTTCCTATGTCCTTAGTGCCCTCATTGCCTCCTTCCTATGTCCTTAGTGTCCCCAGTGCCACCTTATATCCTTAGTGTCCCATCCTATGTCCTTAGTGCCCCTAGTGCCTACTCCCTATGTCCTTAGTGTCCCATCCTATATCCTTAGTGCCCCCAGTGCCACCTTCCTATATCCTTAGTGCCCCTTCCTATGTCTTTAGTGCCCTTATTGCCTCCTATGTCCTTAGTGCCCCTTCCTATGTCCTTAGTGCCCTCAGTGCCTCCTGTGTCCTTAGTGCCCCCAGTGCCTCCTTCCTACGTCCCCCTCACTGCCTTTCAGACTTTGTCCCACCCCCACCTCCAAAGCCTGCCTCCCTCCCTCCCATCTCCCTGTGTAGTAGAACCCTTGAGCAGCATCTTTCCATCTCCCCCTCGCCACTACCGCAGTCATGCAGCCGACCCCACTGACCCTCCCATCCGACCCTCCCACCGCGAGACGACCGACAAACGTCCTGGCTCCAGCGGTGTCCGCAGCATTCTAAATACGCTGCTTCAGGGCCTTCTACTGCCCTGATTTCCTCTGCTGCGTCCCCGATGACATACATGCATGTGCGAAGGCCCTGAGCTACCAGAAAGGAAGGCGCTGCAAAAGGCATGTCTTGTAGGCAGTCAGCTGGTGCCAGTGCCTCTCCTCCTCCCCAGTGTCTCACGGCAAACCGCAATACACGGTGCCATAATACACAGTGACACATCAAAACAGTGGTACCAACATGGTAACATGTCAAAACTGCGCAGGACAAAAACATGCTGACAATCGCGTGCCGACAATCCCATGCAGGACCTATACGCGCGGCCTTAAAAAAACGAAGGAAAACGGCAGTTTCCACTGTAATGGGGGTTCCCTCCCCCCCAAACGGAAGCACAAACACTTGTAAGTTTACTGGGGGGGGGGTTCCCCCCCCCACAAACACCCTCAGAGCGCTAACAGAAACTGTTTTAAGGCCACACGCATAAGTCCTGCGTGGGATTATCGGTGCACAATTGTCGGCACGTATTTGTTCAGCGCGCTTTAGTTACAGTACTGTAAAACACAGTTTGCAACACACTGCTCTGTTTATAAGAGAATGTCCCCTCCAAAGACACAGAAACATATACACATACAGTATATGCAGACTATTGCAATTTGGTCACATATACCTAAATATGGGTTTACAAGAAGTTTAAGCATAATACAATCAAGTAAAAGAGAAAAAAGATATAAATTAAAATATTAAGTCATCTATTAGAGATGAATAATAGAGTAATAAGAAGGGTGGGGTTTTTTTTGCCTATGATTTGACTGGGAGCGAGTGAATTGATCACGCTTGAAACCCAGCTGGGTTAACTGCTCCATACTCTGAGGCTTTTTCCCCCCTTACAATTACAATTACAATTATAATTACAATAACAATTATAATTACAATAACATGGATTGATTGTAGTAATATAATGTAAAGAACAAAGATATCTCAGTAGTACATAATTCCACGATGGGTTTTCTTAGTTTATAAGAGAAAGCTGGTGCCATTTTTTGAATCAGCAGGTCAAAGATACCGAGACATAGGTCTAACATTTGAGGCACCAAAATGAGTGTTGGCCAGTGTAATTGTGTCTTGCTGCATATTTTTATTTTTTTTTTTGTTTTGTTTTATTGCATTTAGTTCTAGATGGTTCATTTATTGATGTTTTTAACATTTAATTTAGGGGTCCTTTTGCTAAGGCGTGCTAGCCGTTTTAGGGCACGCTAAACGCTAACGCATCCATAGACTATAATGGATGCGTTAGCGTTTAGCGCCTGCGCTAAACCGGCTAGCGTGCCTTAGTAAAAGGACCCCTTAGTGTCCCCTGAGGAAGGCATATTCATTTGCCAAAACTAGGATCCTTGTCAGGACGTGGTTAAATCAATACAATAAAACTGGTGCTGTTGGTTTGGATATAATACATGCCTTTTTTGGTTGGTTTTGGTTTCTTCAGTAAGGCAAATCACCTCTCTTCTTCTTTTTGGTCTTCAGAGTATTACCCATCTTAAGGAGCAGTTGAAACAATGAGCTCCCAGGTTACTACTAAAAACAATACTAGTAACCAAGGACAGTTATTTTGACATTGCTGGCAATGATTTTATTGGCTACTAACATTTTAGTCAAAAGAGCAATAGTACCCCAGTTACTACGGCTTTGGCTTTAATGTAAAAATAAAGGGATCATTTTAAATGAGCTCTCTTGAAGAGGATAGACGGGAATTGGTATTTTCCATTTTGTTTTTGAATTGTGGTACTATGGGGCTCATTTTCAAAACAGAAAGTCATCCCAAAAAATGGTATAAAGTGGCACTTGGATGTTTTTCTCGTCAAAATGTCCATGTTGCCATTTTTGAAACTGACATTCTAGACGTTTTGCTAGGCTCTTTGTCTGTCGTGTGTCTAAATCTCAAAGGGGGGAGGAAGTGACGTCATCGCCACGGATGGGAGCTTGAACTGAGAGCTCCGTTCGGGCCGGCGAAATAACTATCATTTCGGTGTGTAAACGGCGCAAATTTTTCGTCCCCGGGGGCTGGTGAGGTGTGCGAAGCCACTGTGAACACTATGGCAACGCGAAAAAAGTTGCCCGGCGACAAACCCGGCCAGCGCACGATGGAACAGGCGCTGAGCCGGGCTGCACGTGGCAGCATGGGCCCTGAGCCGTGCAGAAGGGAGGCGGCGAAATTGAGCGGGACCCTAGCGGCTGTGGCTGACATGATCGTGGACCCGGTGCAGGAGAGTACATCGATGGACCCGCTTACTAAAGCGGATATGCAGCGATGGATTGCAGAGGTAAAATCTGAAATCTCTGCGGTGGCGGTGCAGGTTCGGGAGGCGGTGCAGGAGTTGCGCACTGACCTGGTGGAGGTGGGCACGAGGGTCGAGGTGGTGGAGATGCGCATGGATAGCTGTGAGGACAGTGTAACCGGAATGCAGAGATCACTGGAGACGGTGTCTGCGAATTACCAACTTCTTCTGGATAAGGTCGAGGACCTGGAGAACTGCACCCGGCGTAATAATCTGAGGGTGCGGGGCCTACCAGACCTGCCTGAGTTTAAGGATGTTCGTGCTACTACTATCAAGCTGATTAGGTGGCTCCTGCAGGATGACACCCTGGAGCCAGGACTGGAGCGGGCTCATCGCGCGCTGGGACCCCGGACACTGGATCAACCAAAAGATATAGTGTTGTGTCTTCAGAGCTTTGTCCTTAAAGAGAGGATCTTCCGCAGAGCCCGGGAGATGGGCACGGTCACCTGGGAGGGTCACCGGCTGGAGTTTTATTAGGACCTAGCTGCTGGCACGCTCCAGAAATGGCGGGCGTTCAGAGAAGTGACCAAGGCTTTGCAGCGCAGCAATTTGCGCTATCGTTGGACTTATCCTTTTGGAGTTGTTATTACCATCAACGGAGTCCACACCAGAGTTTCCACTGTTCGAGAGGCTCGTGGGCTGTTGCAACAAGCGGGGATTGAGATCCCTGAGGAGGCTGTTCCGGCGGGAGGTGTGGTGCCTGGCCAGGGTGGGCGTCCTGCCTCCTCCCGCTGGCAAAGAGTGGAAAATGGATCCCGAAGCGGGAGGGGCGGCCGAGGGGGTGGACCCCCTCTTCGGGCCACTACTTCTTCCTCGAGTGCTCCCCCCTGAGAGCTGACTGACTGTACTTGTTTTTTTTTTTTTTTTTTCCTGTTTCTGCTGCCAGTTTTATGTCTCGGCAGGGGGCCATTGGACTCCCCCCTGAGGGAATGGACTGTTGAGTCTTGCCCCGTGGGAGAGTGTTTTGTAGGGGGTATATCCTACCTGGTTCGGGATGAGGCGGGTGGAGGAAGTTGAGGGTTCTAGGTTTGTGTTATATGGGGGGTAATGCAATGTGGGGGAGGGGAGAGTGTGCATTATAGCATGGGAGTTTGGGGGATTGGTGGGATGGGAGTGGGGGATTTTTGTATACACCGTTTTTGATAGTTGATGTTTGAGTGTGGGATGTGTGTAAGGGGCCATGGAGATGGTTCACTTCTTTGTATGTTGGTGGGAGATCTGAGGACTCTCACTGTGGGGGAGGGGGGGGTGGTGGGGAGGGATGGGGGGAGAGGGGGGGTTGTGGGGACATATCTGTTGGGGTTGGGTTTGCATTGTCATTATTTTATTTGGAATATGGGGGTGTTTAAATTGGTTTCTTATAACATTAGGGGTCTCAATTCCCCCAACAAGAGAAGGGCCTTCTACAGGGAATTGCTCCGTTTGAGGGCTGATGTCTGCTTTGTCCAGGAAACACATTTACTGCAGTCCCATGAATCTTTGGTTGGGGATCACAGGTTCCCGCAGGCCTTTTGGGCTTCCCGGGTGGGCACTTCTAAGAGGGGTGGGGTGGGAATTCTTATTCGTAAGGGGATCCGCTGTGAGGTGCGCAGGGTGGTGAGGGATCCTCAGGGCAGATACATCATGTTGGAGGCTATGATTGAGGGGGTCTTGTACTCCCTGGTAAATGTCTATGCCCCTAATGAGGGTCAGGGGACCTTCTTCCGTGAGTTGGTCCCTCGGATCTTCAAGTTTAAGGGGGGGGGCCCTGGTTTTTGGTGGGGATTTCAATCTAACAGTGACACCTCATTTGGATAACTCAGGGAGGGCGGATCATTATGGGAAAAGGGATCGTAAACTGTTGCGTGAGGCATTGGCCAATCTGAATGTGGTGGATTGCTGGAGGTGGCTCCATCCTTCGGTTAAGGACTATACCTACTTTTCGGGAATACATTCCTCAATATTCCAGAATTGATTATGTTTTTGTGGAGCGGGGACTACTCCGGAGGGTGGAGTCCGCGGGGATTGAGTCCCTCACGTGGTCGGACCATGCCCCGGTGTGGTTGCGATTCCAGGGGGTGGGTGGAGGCTCGGGACGGAAATTTTGGCGTTTCAATGATAGTCTTCTAGATGACCCAGAGGTGGGAACACAGATTGAAGGGTGGATACAAGACTATCTAGATGTAAATGTGGAGTGTGGAGCTTCATTGGAAGCGGTTTGGGAGGGGTTAAAGGCTACCCTTAGGGGCAGGTTAATAGCCCTGTCGTCGGCCCGGCAGCGTAAACGGCGGGAGGATGCGGCGGACCTGTTGATTATAATTGGTAGGTTGGAGAGTTTGCATAAGCGTTCCCCTTGGAATGTGGAATTGCGGGAGCGCTTGTTTCAGGCCCGTAGGGATCTCCAGGCTTTAGACTTGGACAGATTGCACCATAACTTACAGCTCCTCCAACAGAGATATTTTGAGTTTTCTAATAAAGCTAGTCGACTGGTTGCACATCGTCTTAAGGTGCGACAGATGCGCAACCAGATCTTTTCACTCCGGGCGGCCTCTGGGGAAGTGTTACAGACTGAGGATGCTATCCGTGCACGTTTTGTGGAATATTATTCTCAACTCTATACCCCGGAAGTTTCAGGGCCCTCACAGGACCAGGACGCTTATTTAACTTCATCAGAGTTGCCCCGGATTGCACAGGCTGATGTGGTGAGGTTGGACCGCCCTCTTACATTGATTGAGGCTCGTAGTGCGCTGCGCTCTATGAAGCTTGGTAAGTCACCTGGGTTGGACGGTTTTACCGTTCGGTACTACAAACGTTTTCAAGATCTGCTGCTGCCCCCTTTGTTGCGTTTTCTTAACTCTTTACAAGGGAATAGTGCCCTCCCCTACTTCATGCGCTTGGCGGGCATGACAGTGCTGGCTAAGGAGGGGAAGGATCCCCTCCAATGTGCTTCCTACAGGCCGATATCCCTGTTGGGGGTTGATACTAAGATCTTCAAGCAAATTTTGGCGGACCGATTGATGAGTTGGATCCCTCGGCTGATCCATCCAGATCAGTCAGGATTTGTGGTAGGCAGACAGGTGGGTGATAATACTCGTAGGGTCTATAACTTGTATGACCGGGCCAGGGGGGGGGGGTGAGAGAAACGGTGTTTTTGTCTATCGATACTGAGAAGGCGTTCGATAGGGTGGCTTGGCCTTTTTTATTTCAGGTCCTGGAGTCTGTGGGTCTGGGTCCACGAATGCGGGACTGGATTCGGGTCCTATATAGTGGACCTCTGAGTTGCATCAAGGTGAATGGTGGTTATTCGGAGACTTTCTCTCTGGCAAGGGGAACACGTCAGGAGTGTCCCCTTTCCCCGCTCCTTTTCGCTTTGACGGTGGAACCCCTGGCGCAGCGTGTGCGGATGAATCCGGATATTAAAGGGGTCACGGTGCCGGGAGGGGATTTTAAGTTGGCTCTGTTTGCGGATGATATTTTGTTTACGGTGGAAGACCCTGCAACTTCCTTGCCGGCTATATTGCGGGAGTTGGATATCTATGGCAAGGTGTCGGGATTTCGGGTCAATGTTGGTAAATCGGAGCTCCTCAACATTAACTTGCCTGCTGACCGGGTTTCCTATCTCCGCGACCGGTATCCATTTTGGTGGGTTCAGCGTTCTCTGCGATATCTCGGGGTTTATTTGGACCGCCGGGAGTGGAGTTATATGACCTCAACTTTCCTCCGCTCTTTCGTCGCATTCGCCAAGATTTGCTTAATTGGAAAGATCTGTATTTCTCTTGGTTGGGCCGGGTGGCCATTGTGAAGATGATGATTCTGCCTCGTTTGTTGTTCTTATTCCAGGTATTGCCTCTTTGGGTGAGTAGAAAAACATTAGAGGGGGTTCAAAGGCATATCTTTAATTTTATTTGGGCTGGTCGACGGCCAAGGGTGAGTAGGAAGGTCTTATGTATGGGGAGAGGGGACGGGGGGTTGGGGGTCCCGGATGTGGTGAAATATTATCAAGCTGCTCAGCTGCGCGCCCTTTTAGAATGGCAGACGCAGACGCTGAAACCGTGGGTGGAAATTGAGCAAGGGTTAAGTGAGGGGGTACCTTTGTTACATCGGCCGTGGGTGCCTGGTAGGGCGCGACTGGTAGGGGGGTATCCTCGGTAGTGACTTCTTTGAGGGTCTGGAATCAGACCAGAGCTTATTTATTGGGGAGTAGGCGACATTCCTGGTATACTCCGTTGAGACACAACCCTGACTTTCCACCAGGGAGGGATGGGGGAGTGTTTGCAGACTGGGAGTCACGGGGCTTAGTTTGTGTGGGACAGTTGTGGGACCCGGTTCTGGGCGGTGTTAGACCCTTTACGGAACTCAGGGGCAAGTATGGGTTTGGGATAAGGGATTTGTTCCCCTACCTGCAGGTTCTCCATTATATCAGGGCCTCGGGTCTTCTGGGAGACTTGAGGGGTGGTAAGATGCCCTTTGAGCTGCTATTGGGTCCAGTGCTTCGGAAGGGAGCTCTTTCTGCAGTATATAGGTGCCTTAATTGTCGGGGGGCTCCCCTTCCCTACATGAGGGCTTGGGAAGATGATTGTGGTTCAGCTATTCCCTGGGACACTTGGGGTGACATATGGTCGGAGATCTCCTCGGCAGGTATAGCTGCTTTGCTAATCGAGAATGGTTACAAGGTCCTCTTTCGGTGGTACTATACCCCTCAGGTTGTGGCTCGTTGGCAGGGAGGTGCGAGTGACTTATGTTGGATGGGCTGTGGGGAAGTGGGTACATACTTTCATATGTGGTGGCAGTGTGGGCAGGTGTGTGGATTCTGGACTGAGGTTTTTGTTCGGGTGTCCCGGATCTTAGATGTCCAGATACCGGCTGATTGGCGACACGCCTTGTTGTTTTGGCATCAATTGGATTTGGCTTGGGGTGACTCTTTATTTTGTAAGTTGGCATTCATTGCTGCTAGATTGGCCATTGCCTCTCTGTGGAATCAGGCGCTCCCTCCCACGTGGGCCCTGGTGGAGCAACGCTTGCTAAATTGGCAGAACCTTTATCACTTAACGGCTTTGCGTCATGGTAAATTTCATGGCTATGCTCATATCTGGCATAGTTTTCGGGCTTCTGTGGGGGTCTGTGGTAGGGGTGGCTAGGGGTTTTGGGTTTTGGCGGGAGAGAGATTCAGCAGCAGCGGCCCGAGCTCCATTTTCTTGGGAGCCCGCTCCAACTAGGCACGCGAGTGCCGTTTCCACCCCTCCCCCGAACCAGCGGGAGAGAGATTCAGCAGCAGCGGCCCGAGCTCCATTTTCTTGGGAGCCCGCTCCAACTAGGCACGCGAGTGCCGTTTCCACCCCTCCCCCGAACCAGCAGGAGAGAGATTCAGCAGCAGCGGCCCGAGCTCCATTTCTTGGGAGCCCGCTCCAACTAGGCACGCGAGTGCCGTTTCCACCCCTCCCCCGAACCAGCGGGAGAGAGATTCAGCAGCAGCGGCCCGAGCTCCATTTTCTTGGGAGCCCGCTCCAACTAGGCACGCGAGTGCCGTTTCCACCCCTCCCCCGAACCAGCGGGAGAGAGATTCAGCAGCAGCGGCCCGAGCTCCATTTTCTTGGGAGCCCGCTCCAACTGGGCACGCGAGTGCCGTTTCCACCCCTCCCCCGAACCAGCGGGAGAGAGATTCAGCAGCAGCGGCCCGAGCTCCATTTTCTTGGGAGCCCGCTCCAACTAGGCACGCGAGTGCCGTTTCCACCCCTCCCCCGAACCAGCGGGAGAGAGATTCAGCAGCAGCGGCCCGAGCTCCATTTTCTTGGGAGCCCGCTCCAACTAGGCACGCGAGTGCAGTTTCCACCCCTCCCCCGAACCAGCGGGAGAGAGATTCAGCAGCAGCGGCCCGAGCTCCATTTTCTTGGGAGCCCGCTCCAACTAGGCACGCGAGTGCAGTTTCCACCCCTCCCCCGAACCAGCGGGAGAGAGATTCAGCAGCAGCGGCCCGAGCTCCACTTTCCTAGAATATTCAGGGCCTCCCAGCAACCCCCTGGACTACTAGCCATGAACTAGCAGAGTCATTGCCTACCACCCGCGGACTCTTGACCAAATAATCTTGGCTCTTATTTTCATTGATAACCTTTCTCATTTAACTTTGGTCCATCATCATTTAATACTTGGCCATAATCATATCTCATTCCTGTCTTAGAATTACATTTGAATTCCCCCTATGCTCCTATTCTCCTGAACATAGTATAACCTCCTTAAGCTCACAGCTCTCCTCTGAGTTATCCTTCCTTGCCATCCCTCTGTACCCCTTTATTCTCCTCTCTCCTCCACTTCCCAGGCCTTCCTCTTCCGCCCTTCACTTAGCCTCTCACCCAGACCAACAAGTTCCAACATGACCAGCCTCACTCATAATCTCACTGCCCTTCTCCTCCTCTACCTGCTTAGCACAAGAAGCTTGATCACAAATGTTCTAGCATTTGAACCAATCCCAACCTACACCACTGTGAATAGAATCCCCAGCTCTGACAAACTCCTCCGCCCCCATCGATTTTTACATGATTGCTCAGAAGCAGGTCCTTTCCCAATTCCTGTGCTCAACACCACTCGCCACCCTCCCAGACCATCACCTAAAAGAAAGCGATCTCTAAAACACTTGCAACGTACGATACCCTCCTGCCCCCCACAACAATCCATTCTTCCTTGTGCCTACCTGAACATCCGCTCAGTTAGAAATAAGGCCCAGCTCATTAAAGATTGGCTGGAAGAAACTCGCTTACATATGGTCCTCCTAACCGAAACATGGCTCATTTCTGACCAGGACACCATCATAGGAGACATTCTCCCTCCACATTACAAAATTATCACCCTCTCTAGAAATTCAAAAAGAGGAGGTGGCCTCGCTATCATTCTCCAAAACCACCTTCACTTCCAAGTCCTAGACTCCAAATTAACCAACGACCTAGAAATCCTCACCTGTAAAATTTCCAAAACAGAATGCATAGACAACCTAATCGTCACGCTATTCTACATACCCCCTAATAAATGGAATCAAGCAAAAGAGGATTACTATGAGTACCTACTCACGAACTCTTCCGCAGGCACCTACAATCTCTTAGCAGGAGACATCAACCTACACCTAGAACAGGTAGAGAATTCAAACGTCACTGATCTTCTCTCCTTCCTCACAGCGCTAGGCTTCACCAAACCCCCCCAAACCACAACCCACAACAAAGGACACCACCTTGACCTTATCACCTTTCTCTCCAATTCCAACACCACTCCCAATATAATTCTCTCAGACCAAACCTGGTCAAACACCCCCTGGTCCGACCACCTCCTGTGCAATTTTGATCTAGCCTGGCACAAAAAACAACCTGACAAAAAGCCTAACCCCAACCATACAAAGCAATCCATCTGGACAAGAGAACAACTAAATCCAGCAGACTTCTGGTCACACTACACTTTCATCTCCGACTCCGACGTAGACCCCAATTTCCACCTAAACTGGGAAAAATTTAGCGACCAAGTTCTTAACACCACTGCCCCTCTTAGACTTCGCTCGAAAACACTTCGCCCCTCAAACAGCTGGTTTGACGCGGACCTCCTGACCATAAAACGAGAAGTTCGGAAACATGAAAGAATCTGGTGTAAATCAGGGACTGACTTAGACAGACTCACCTGGCGACTAAAAGTCAAAGAATACAAAAAACTGATCATCGATAAGCGCAGTAAATACTACTCCCAACTAATAAACTCCCCTTCTCTAAACAGTAAAGCACTTTTTAGACTAGTTAACTCTCTACTCGATATAGACTCTCACAAACGCCCCATCTCCGTCCTCCCGCCCTCCGCTACCACTCTAGCCGACCACTTCGCCAACAAAATCCACACTCTAAAACTGTCTCTTATAACTCCCAGCCCCGAACCTCCACCCAACCTACCTACAACAGATACTGAAGGTTCAAGAGCCGACATGTCCTGGACCTCCTTTGAAAATCCTGACTGGAACCTATTCCTCAAACTTTATTCTAAATACGCCAACTCCAACTGCCTATTAGACACCTGTCCTCCCACCATCATGAAATCCGCCCCCCCCTCATTCAAAGCAGAACTATTCAACTGGGTATCTCTATGCCTATCCACTGGACACTTCCCGACTGAACTTGGCCACATCCTCATCTCCCCTATCCCTAAACACCCCAAGGAACCAATCTCTTCCATCACCAACTACAGACCCATCGCCAACATACCACTCTTCCAAAAACTCATGGAAGGCCTTGTCAACAACGACCTCACGAAATACCTTGACAAGTACAACATTCTTCACGACTCCCAGTCCGGTTTCAGACAAAACCATAGCACAGAAACAATCTTAACTGCCCTGACAAGTTACCTCCTCCACCTGTTCTCACTGGGCAAAAGCGCCCTGATACTCCAATTCGATCTGAGCAGCGCCTTCGACCTAGTCGACCACGACATTATGCTCTGGTGCCTTGACTCCATCGGCATCTCTGGCCAAGTAATAAACTGGTTCACAGGTTTCCTAACTAACCGTACCTACCAGGTCCATAGTAATGGAGCCTTCTCCCACCACTGGCGTAACCCTTGTGGAGTCCCACAAGGCTCCCCTCTTTCCCCCTCCCTATTCAATATTTACCTGGCCCCTCTGGCACGATCCCTAGCCGACTCAAACCTAAAATCGTTCATATATGCAGACGACATCACCATCATTATTCCCATCACCTCACTCACTCTAGAAACGGAACAACTCATCTCTTCCATCCTCACCAAGTTAGAAATATGGACCTCCAAATTCAAATTAAAACTGAACCCTGAAAAAACCAAAATTTTCCTAGCGAGTCCAAACCATAAATTAACAAACACCTCCCTCAAACTGAATGGACTAGATTACCCTATCCTACCCACCATAAAAATCCTCGGAGTCATCCTGGACCGCACTCTAACCTTCGATGACCATACCAGTGCCCAGGTGAAAAAATGTTTCTGCACCCTCTGGAAACTGCGCACCATCAAACGTTACTTCGACCACCAAGCCTTCCGACTACTCGTTCAATCTCTGGTGCTAAGCATATTAGACTACTGCAACATTATTTACCTCGGAACCTATAAAAACACCATCAAACGTCTAAGAATAGTCCAAAATGCAGCCGTCCGCCTCATTTACAATCTCAAAAAATATGACCATGTCAGCCCCTACTACACCAAACTCCACTGGCTCCCAGTTGAGGCAAGGATCATCTTTAAGTTCGCCTGCCTTTGTTTCAAAACTCTAACTGGCTCCTCCCCAATCTACCTGTCTGAGCATCTTGAAATAGCAGGCCCCTCTCGCACACGAAACACTCATTTATTCACCTTTCCCTCCCTAAAAGGCTGCCTCTATAAGAGATTCATTGATAGAACCCTAGCATTCCAAGCGGGCAAATGGAACAATTGCCTAACTGACCTCATCTCCAACTCCCCGCCTTATCACCTGTTCAGGAAGTCACTAAAAACCTTCCTCTTCGACAAATTCCGCTAACTCTGCCTTCCCTCCTTCCCTGCTCCCTCCCTACCTCGATATGACCCTCTTACCCAATCTCAGTTTTGATCTAAAGGCCCCTCAGGCCTCCATAGCATATGCCTTTTCACGGCCTTATATTCAACAACGCTGTAAATGTAACACCGTTATAATTTGTAACATCGCTGTAAATGTACAGCCTCTTCTTAGCACATGCCTTTTCACTGCCATATATGCAACATCGCTGTAATTGTAAAAACGCTGTAATATGTAACTTCACTGTAAATGTATGTAACTTCGCTGTTAATTTTCACTGCCATTTATGTAACATCGCTGTAAATGTAACAACGCTGTAAATGTAACTTCGCTGTAAATGTACAGTCTCTTCTATTGTTAACCGCATAGAACTTCCATGGTATTGCGGTATACAAGAATAAAGTTATTATTATTATTATTATTACTCATAGGTGCCACTTGCAGTTATAAGGGTATTGGGGTGGTAGATGAGTCCAGTAGGTTTTTGGGGTACTTTGGAAGGCACAGCATACAACGTAATGGGTTCTGGTGAGATGTGTACCTGGAACCCTTTATGTGAAGTTCACAGCAGTACCCACTAAGGTGCCCCACTCGCCTATGGCCCTTTTTTACAAAGGTGCGCTCACGCTAAATCAATGCTATCTGCCCTCACGTTAGAAATATCAAATATGCATTTCTCTACTTTGTGCCAAAGATAGTTCAGGTTAGAAAGGTTGGGGATTTTTTGTTATTTTTTTTAACTGCCTGATAATTTTTCCATGACTTTTAGGATCAGCATACAGGTTCTTTTGAATTTACTGTGCCCTCAGTCTGTATGCTCAACATTTTCCCCAATCAAATCACTTTCTGCTACATTAAATCCCGCTATTGTTTAAGTTGGCTGAATAAAGGAACAATTCTTGGCAGTAAGCAGGGTCTGAAATTACACTGGCAGGAGGAATTGGGGGTGGGAGTGAGCTAAGCAACCAGAAGTAGCTGATTTTGTAGACAGAGCTGGCCGACTACCAAAATTCCCTTTTATCTTCTGTCTGCACAATCTAGAGGGAAAATCCTTTTTTTTTCAATCCTTTCTGTGAGTTTTGCAGTCTCTTGTTAATTCTGAATATGATGATTTTTTTTTTTTTTTTACTGAGTTATAAAGAGGTAATTGGAAAATGAATGGTATAAATTATTGAACTAAGGCTGGTACCAGGCAGGCTTGCACGCATTGTGTTCTATATAGGGAAACTTGGTTTAGAATGGGCTGGGGAGGGCTTCAACAGGAACTACAGTAATTTGGAATATGAGGATGGTTGCGGGGCAGACAGAGAGATGGTTTGGATAGGCTGGAGTGAGTTTCGACAGCAGCTCCAGTAGTTGGAGCCTAAGAATAGAACTGGATAAACTATATGGTTAATAGTCCAGAAATAACTAAAAAAAAAAAAAAAAAGACAATTTAATGTAATTATGTATTTATAATGCATGTAAATATTGGGCAGATTAGATGGACCGCTTAGGTCTTTATCTGCTGTAATTTACTATGGGGTCCTTTTATTAAGGTGCGCTGACCGATTTAGCGTGCACTAAAGATTAGCATATGCTAAACGCTTGAAAACAGAGGAATTAATATCTGAACTTATGAATAAGAAACCAAAAAACGCTCTTAGGGATATTTGGAGCATTGAGATTAAGCAGTATATTTCTGCATCTCGATGGCATCTCGTTGGCGTATTTGGTCTTAGAGGATGAGGTGTACAGCATCAGCATCTATGAAACAAACTTGGTTCTTTTTGTTACATTGTTCTTTTAGGACCCCAGTTAGGTTGAATAAATTAGATAATTCTAGATCTAATAGTTGCTGGCACTGTCACCTAGACATAGGAACATTAGACCATCTATTGTTTTACTGCCCTAGAATTTTGATTTTTTGGAAATCAATTTGGGGACATATTAATAATATTTTAAATTCTGAAATTCCCTTAACCTATGAAGTAATAATTTGTGATACTAGTTTGCATATTAAAGATCCCCTAGATAAATATAAAAGACGTCTCTTTTTAATTATGACAAGTACAGCTATACAACTGATTACCCGAAACTGGAAAAACTGGGATCGTCTCAACTTTACATTCTGGTGGGCAAGTTTATGTCTAATATATAAATATGAGAAAATGAATGCTACTATATTAGGGAATAATGAAAATTTTAAATTAATTTGGGGCCCATTGACGTCCTTTGTAGAATCTCTATAGTTATGGTTTGTTATTAGATAATATGCACATGCAGGGAGGGGGGGAGGGATGGGAGGTAAATAAGGTTAGAAAAATTGTTGGGAAAGTTTTGATGGGAGGAGGGGAGGGTATTAATAAGCTTGAATATTTGAAAAATTTTAAGTGATGTCTATATTGTAAAATGAATAATTTACTCTGTATTTCACTTATTGTATATGTTTTAAAAATGAATAAAGAATTTTTAAAAAAAGCATATGCTAAACGCTAAGATGCCTATAGGAATATAATGGATGTCTTAGCATGTGCTAATTAGCACGCAAAATCGGTTAGTACACCTTATAAAAAGGACCCCTATGTTACTAATGATCATTAAGATGAGTACTTCCTTTGAGAAAGTGTCGTTCATAGGCTTTGTAAACTGCAAAAAAAGTTGTACATCACCTAAGCAAAACTTCACATTTACATGTTTAGTTGGCTCACAGTCAAAGTATGTCATGAAAGCATAAGTGTAGCATACATAATTTCATTCAGAAATTAACCGATGAAAACAAAACCAAAAACTGTGGATACAGATATTCTGGAGATAATTTATTAAACACTGACATATAAAACCATGAAAATTCAATTTAAAAAAGTGCAATGATAAAAAATACTGTGATAAAAATCCAACCGGACCCTACACGGTCCGTGTTTCGGCGAACACGCCTTCCTCTGGGGTCCTAAAAGGAAGAGATAGTGATAAATAATGATAAAGAGAAAGATAAAAAGATGAAAAGATAGAAAGATAAGAAGTGACTGTGATGCCAATCTGAAGCATGCATATGAGTGTCTATACTCGACTGCAAGATAAACCAAGTGAGCCAAGTGTGATCATGCTATATACAGAGGCTTGAAACAGACAAGAATTCAGAAATTAATGTTATAGTCATTTTGAGTGGTTTTATCACATTAATGGTACTTTATGCATATTATACCAGATATACAGTTTGTTGAATGCATTGACTTTGAGCCAAACTAAAATTGAAATGAACCAATCAAAGAAAGGATTGTATTTCAGTGGTCATTCACACTGCAGATTGAAGCACAGTTCAGACAGTACAAATTTTGATGGGAATTATCAAGACATTTAGGCCTTCTTTTACTAAGGTGCGCTAACTCATTAGCGCGCACTAAACGCTAATGTTAGTCTATGGACGTGTTAGCATTCAGCACGCGCTAATTGGTTAGCACACCTTAGTAAAAAAGGGGGTAAATGCTTGTTGGCCAGCCTGGAAAGTGGTTCAAAAATTAATACAAATTCCAAGTGCAGTTTGCATTTGTCTTAGGAAGACAGAATTTGTACTATAATTTTGCATGACGAGGGATAATCCAGTTGGGAGATTGCTGCAAATGTTAGGTATAATCAAAGCACAGCCTTAAAAATAAAAATAAAAAAAAAGCATAAGTTGGCCAATATTCAGCTGGCAATGGTCAGAGGTTTGTTTTTTTTAATTATTATTTATTATGTTTCTTAATGCTGTCACTGGCCATACTAGCCCAGATAGTCAGTGCCGGGCCTTGTCTGGGCACTGGCATTGAATATTGCGGGCTAAATTGGCCAGTGTTAGCCATCAGGGCTTATGCAGGTCTCAGCAATATTCAAGGTGATGAAAACCTTTTTCACAGAACTACATTTTTCTTTGGATTGCTCTCTTCTCTGAATCCCACTTTATAACTACTCTTTTTTTTAAACTTTATTTAGTTTTTAATGCCAATCAAAAGTGCAATACAATTTATATACAAATAATGATAATCAACCAAGCACTTATAATCAATAACGAGGTTCGTTGCTCAAAGATATTCTGGTCTCGCTCTCTGAGATTCTGAATCTGAGAATCTCGGAGAGAGCGAGACCAGGCTTTGAGCATGCGCAAATGCTCAAAGCCAGTCCAGCCCGGCCCAGCCCAGAAGAGGGAGGATCTCCGACGCACCGCCCAGCCCAGACCGCGCCAGAAGAGGGAGGATCTTCGGGCACTGGCACTGGTGCCCAGTCGGGGTAAGGGATGTCATTGCTGTGCTCGGGGGGGATGTAGGATCGCGGGGGGGGGGGGGGCGGCAGACGCGAGCGGGGGGGATGCCGGATCGCAGGGGGGGGGGGGCGCTCGTACAGCGAGGCAAGCTCGGTTTACGAGGAACCAAGTTTGCAAATGTTTTGCTCGTCTTACAAAACACTCGTAAACCGGTGCACTCGTAAACTGAGTTACCACTGTATAGCAAAAATCAATAAAGCAAGCTTGTCTTATCTTTAATAATAATTTTATTCTTATATACCGCCAAAGCCATGATAGTTCGAAGCGGTTTACAACAAGAGGTGCTGGACAGTCAACGAAGTGGTCACAATACAAAGTCATCGAATACAAGCTTACAGAATGGAAGAAGTGAAAAACTATAAGATTCTTAGGTTACAAATCGATTAAACAAATTTGTTTTTACTGATTTTCTAAAATTGAAGTAGGCATATGCTGCTTATAGATCACACTCATTGTGATGCCCACAAGCTAAGGAGGCAATTCTATGTAACTGTGTAACTGGGCTCCCCCTTTCTGGCACTCCAGTGCTATGCTGGGAGTGCCTATCTTATAACAGCATCTGTGCACACAGACTTCCAAATAAAATAGAGGCATACACCAGCATTTGTGTGCACAAAGAAAGGCATGCTCACTTATCCCAGGTCAAGGGAGGCATAAATGGTGCTCCTAAGCACAAGTCTTACTTGTGACTTTCTGTATTCGGCAACTGAGATGCATAAATTACCAGTATTACTACTACTATTAATTATTTCTAGAGTTGCTACCAGATGTATGAAGCACGGTATAGAGTCACAAAAGAGACATTCTCTTATGGGGGGGGGGGGGTGCTGAAAAGTTCTCAGTCCAACCAATCAACTTCCTAAATTCTGAACATTATTTTGCCACTTTGCAGTAATGACATTCTATATTTTGACGTTGTTTTTGATCATTGATTGAGCCATATCTAAGTCATTCTCTTCTTGGTTGGGCTGAGAACTTTTCAGCACCCCTCTTCTAGAATCTAAACAGACAAGACAGACTAACAGGATGCTTAAATGAGAAACACGACCATGTCTCACCCTACTCCCTTACAGAACAGCGTGCACTTCTTTTTGTAAGTGGCATTTTCTTGCGCCCTTACATGCAATGTAACTATATGAGTGCTATCACAGAGGTGCCTTTCACATCATCTGGGTTAAAACACCAGCAGCTGTTGCTATTTCTTCTGACAGTTCTTCATCTTCTTTGGAAAAAAAAAAGCTAAATCAAGCAGCCATGAAAAGGTTCCTCCCATGAAGGAGCACTGATTTGTGGCTTTGTTTTGCCTTGCCTGACATTGTAGATGTTTCATTTGTTTGTCTCACAAACTTAACAATCAGAATTTTTCACATTTTCCATTTCTGAATGTTTGTGTATGGCGATGCAGAAATGTCATTTATAATGTTATTGCCTTTCTCATTGCTTTAAGGAGTTTATTGACCTGAATTCTACATACATTAGTATATTTAATTTAAACAAAAATATTTTTTTCCCAAATAAGTATTTTAAACACAAAAAGAAACAATATTATAAAAGGCAGAGAATGTTAAATATCTGTAGGCACAAAAATTATGGGCCCCTGTTACTGAAGTGTTAAGTAGCAAATGCAGTAATTAGCGCACAGCTGTGCTAACAGCTAACACAGCAGCTTGGCAGGTGAAAGGCAATTTTATAGCAGGGCACCCACAATTACATGCCACTTGAGCTCATAAGTCTACAGAATACTATCACTGTTGCATGAAAGTACACCTAAGCCCTATTATGTAAGACTGCATGTAGGTGTTATGCTAGTGGAGGTGTGAGGAGGAGGGGGGATTCATATGCTAGTCTTACACACAGTGGATGCTAATGTTATACTCTATTTATTTATTCAATTTTCTATACTGTTCACCCAGAGTACATGAATTTATTCAGGTACTTAAGCATTTTCCCCTGTCTGTCCTGGTGGGCTCACAATCTACCTAATATACCTGGGCAATGGGGGTTGGGGTGATTAAGTGACTTGCCTAAAGTCACAAGAAGCAGCATGGGTTTGAACCCACAACCTCAGAGTGCTGAGACTAACTTTAACCAGTGTGCCACTCTTGAAATCAAAATGTAGTAGAAGTGAGCCAAGTATAGGACAATGAAGCCATTGTGACATCACTGATGAGGTTGTCTCTTAGGCATTGGTGGAATGAGGCATTATGATGTCACAACACCAGCTCTGGTTAAAAGAGGCTGAAACTTCTCACACTATTTATTCAATTTTCTATACCATTCTCTCCAGGGAGCTCAGAACAGTTTACATAAATTTATTCAGGTACTCAAGCATTTTTTCCTGTCTGTCCTGTGAATAGTGGCTCGTGGCCTGTAGGGAGCGATATCTATGGTATGTTAATGGAATGGACAGTGCAGGACATGATGGTGCAGTATTTTGTGGAGTTTTTCTACAAAAATGCCTGCTTTTCGTATGGTTCTGGATAACTCTAGTTAGATACAAGCATATGTGTTAGTTAAGGCCACGCCCAATATAAGTGTACGAAAAGTTGGTGAATATGGATGTAGCCAAGGCCAGAAAAACACACTACAGATTAATATTAAGGAAAAGCATAATAATATTCTCCTTATGTACTTTGCTATTAAGCCAGACCATAGAGTAAATCAGGATATATATAATACATGGCGGTATGAAATTGCCTCCATGACTCTCTGTCTCTGTTCTTTGTTCAGCTTCCCGCCTTAAACCTCGTGATTCTAATTGATACCAGATGTGCTTAGGCTGGTTAGGAAGAGCATATTAGATTACATACCCCAAAATGGAGTATAACATGCATTAAATATGAATGAAATATATGGTGTGGATCTGAGGATGAAAGGGGCCCCGAACGAATGAATGAAGGAATGATATATGAATGATGTGTGAAGGTATACTAAACATGAGAGTCGGTTTTGAAAAACATTTTATATATTTGCAACCTAAAGAAACTTAAAGAGAGCCTGGGAGGCAACATCTGGAAATAGTTAAGTTAGAATCTGAGACACTGCACTAGTCTCCAGTATAGGAAGGCTTCTGTGTGTGTATCAGTGAAATTTGAACCTTTCAGTTGTTCAGAGCAAGGGGGAACAGCCCCTCCTTTCTCTGATGCTGATAGGGCCAAGAGCTTTTACATAAACGAACTGTCTGAAATAAGTTTTGAGAGTGACAAAAAGAATATTGGATATGTAATAATGGATTTATGTATATTCAGAAATGAATGTAAATAAAAATAAGGCTTGAAACTTTGTTTTGAGTGTGAAAAATATATAAAGGAATTTCCTTTGTCCAAATCTAAGGACAGCCTCTGTTAGTGGATTGGCTGACAGCCAATGATGTCAAACTGGACTGAAGATATATACTGGGGAGCAACAAATTATCGAGTTGAAATCTTTGTCAGGAAGGCCAGCGTTTAGTGCCTGTAAAAGATTTCCCAGATTACGCAAAATTAACCTTTTGAGGTCCATTATGACAATTAATAAACAAAATAACTATTTTAATGAAATTTGCGTCATGTGTTACTTTTCATGTACTTTTTACACACCTAGAGCGAAAGCTAGCAGTTTACGGCTGCTTAGTACGCATGTGCCGCCATGCTCACCTGGTGGGCTCACAATCTATCTAATGTACATGGGGCAATGGGGAAATTAAGAGACTTACCCAAGGTCACAAGGAGCAGCATGGGTTTGAACCCACAACCTCAGGGTACTAAGGCTCTAGTTTTAACCACTGCATTACACTCTCCCCCACTGAGGGGGGGGGAGCATTCATATGCTAGTCACACACGCAATCATTTATTATTTCTATAGCACTACCAGGCGCACACAGCACTGTATATTGCATCCCTGCTCAGAAGAACTTACAATCTATTTATGACAGACAAAAAGAGGGGGCTAAAAATTGGTAAGAGTGACACCAGTTGCACATATATAGCAGGGAATGTTTATCCACTCCTACCCTAGCTGAGGATTCTCAAGCACCATTCTGACCTCATATGCTACTTCTTTACATTAGTTTCCTTATTTTCTTACTCCTGCTACTCTGTCTTATCTCTGCTTATACCCTATGCTGTCTATTAAAATATTTTGCCATGTAGTGTGTTGACATTGTAATGTAGCATTTCATGCCATACTTTGATTGTAATTTGTACTGCTGTAATTGTCTATTGCTTATGTTTGCCTTATTCTTGCTGTACACTGCCTTGAGTGAATTGTTTAAAAAAAAGGCGGTAAATAAATCCTAATACATATAAAAATATGAATGGAGCATGGGAGAAAAAAGTACATGATGCAACATGCACTTGCTGCATTTGGGTATCTGCATTTCCAACATGTCCGCAACTGGTGTAATTCTAGCATCTAAATGTAAGGTATGTTGATATGGGAGTTCTGAAATGGAATTTAGGTGCCCAGGTGCTGCTATAGAATAGGTTCTCACCATGCAGAATCAGGGCGCCCAAATAACTTCTTTCAAGCAGTCTTATAAATCCAAAGGCAGCCTTCTTGGGGTTGTTTATCCTCTCTGGCTGGCTTTGGATTTATAAGACTTCTTGAAAGAAGTTATTTGAATCAAATTTGAAGTTTCTTGAACTTGATGGATATTCAGGATATTAAGATAAGTGTTTGTTTGCCTGAGGGGATTACAGTGACAGTTTGTTGAACTGCTTGTACTTTCCTTGTGGGGGGGGGGGGGTCCAATTTGGAATTAGGAAGTCGGGATTTTGTAGAGCAGTCTTTTTCTCTTACAATATTGTAGAATTTTTTTTTTAGTGCTGTTTTTGCTGACTGTTAAAAGCAAGCCAGTGATATAAGCTTGGCTTCTGATTTTAACAATGGTTTATTTGGAAGTTCATTTCCCATTCCCTATTCCCCTACCCCACCCCCACCCCATCTACCTTTAATTTGCTGTATAAGTTGCTGGGCGGCAATAGCGATTCACAGAACTACCATGCCACCAGTTCCGGTCTTTTCTCGCCACTGTGGCCTACCCTCTCTGACAACTTCCTGTTTCCATTGGGGCGGGCTACAGTGGAGAGAAGAGGCTGGGACTGGTGGCAGGGTAGCTCTATGAATCGTTACTGCTGCCCAGCAACTTTTACAACAAATTAACGGTAGATGCTGGGGAAAGGGGGGGAGAGTAATGGGGAAAAACGCTGATTAGGGGACGAAGGGTGAAAGGGTTAAATGCTGGGAAGGGGTGTGGAGTGTGGAAGAGAGCTAACACATCAGGTAGGCTGGCTGGCAGCAAGATGCCTCTCCCTCAAGAGTGCCGCCTCTGCCTGCAAGGAAATCTTTGAGAATCTGGGCCCTAGAATGGACACAATCTATATTGTCAGTTGGTCAGTTCCCTATAGACTTTAGCAAAATAATCATCACCCCCTATACTTAAAGACTAAAGAACATTGATTGCCTTATCCTCCAACTACAGGTCAATCGCCTCCATACCTGCATAGATGAAAATCATGGAAGGGTTGGTAGCATCTATCAAAATACCTAGATGATTACTCCTTACTACACCTTACCCATTCTGGATTTAGAACAAACCACAGTACAGAGACATTACTGGAAACATTATTAGGCACAGCAAGACAACAGCTAAGTGAAAATGAGAGGATAATAATCATCCAATTTGATATATCCTCTGCCTTTGACTTGATAGATCACCCCAGATTATTACAGATACCAGAAGCAGTAGGCATAACCAGAAGGATCTACAGATGGCTTCACAGATTCCTTCAATTCAGGAAATACCAGGTTAAAACTATGGAAGGCATTTCAGAAGCCTGGTCAAACTCCTGTGACATTCCCTAGGGCTCACCATTATCACCGATACTAGTCAACCTATATCTTGCCTCTTTTGGTTGCATCTTAGACAAAATAAGTATAGCTTCATATAGTTATCTGGACAATATCACTCTCCTTCTACCACTCTCCTTCACTAACTAAAGTAATCCAAAATAATACAAGATATCTTTAAAACAATATGATCCTGAATGAAGGACCATAGACTAAAACTAAACACATAAAAAATGTGGCCTTGTAATCATATGATCGGGCTGAGTGTTCAACACCTGTCATACATCAGCTGTTTCTGGTCTCTCCCTGGATTCTGTTAAAACAAGAACACTGTTATTCAAACACATCATTCACATACTCTTAAAACATGTGACATATTTTGCTTTTAAATATGTATGTCCTCTCCACTCCACCTCACAATCACGTAGAGATGCAGGAAAGCGCTTGCGTGAGGTTACAGCAGTGAAGCGGGAAACGTTCCAGAACGTAAGATAACCAGCTTGTGCATGTGTATGTAATCTCGTGAACTCTCACAAAATTTGGCACCTCTCCTGGCGGCGACTGCTTGATGTAAGATGGCAGTTGTGTCCAGTGCTGGAGGAGAACAATGGTACCTTCCAGAACAATGGTAACATACCAAGGGCCTCAAAATAGTACCTGGCAGGCCACATGCAGCCCCTGGGTCGCGGGTTTGAGACCACTTCTATAGATAGACTCGACTCTTTTCAATGTCATCTGAAAATCCTTCAAAACGATGCACAACCTAAGATGCACAAGCAAATTCTGTCTCTTTTCCATAAGAACATAAGAGAACATAAGAATTGCCATACTTGGACAGTCCAAAGGTCCATCAAGCCTAGTATCCTGTTTCCAACAGTGGCCAACCCAGGACCCATGAACAAATATGACCATATAACATCATCCTACCTAAAAAGACACTGGCTCCTAGTAAAAGGTCAAATCTTATTTAAATTCTATAGGCTGTAGTTTAAAGTACCATAGGGCTATTCCTCAATTTATCTGAACAATAGACTCACACAGAAAGAAGCAAAAAGGCCTCGGAGAAACATGAATCCCTTTTCTTAACCCTCAACCCCCCCCTCAAAAAAAAAAAAAAAAAAGCTAAAAAAAACTTAGGCCTACTGTCATTCCAAATAGCACAACTAAAGATGTTGTCAGAATATTAGATGCCATATCAGAATATTGAATATTCCGGCAAGAAATCAAAAGAATGTTATTTAGTAAATATGTTTTACAATGCTAATCTAATGTCTGACTAATAATAAGCTTTGAAATGTAAATTCCTGGAAATGTCAGATACCTTTTATTGTAATCCACCTAGGACTTAAGGCAAAACAGAAGTCAATAAATGTAATGTAATGTGCTTTTCACCGCCATTGCCTGGACTTCCTTTTATCTCAAGCTATTCTTGGCCCACTTAAATCAGGTTTTTACCCACTGCATTCCACTGAAATTACCCTTGATAAAGTCTCCAATGACCTCTTCCTGGACAAATCCAAAGGCTTCTACTCTAGCCTCATCATTCTCGATCTATCTGCCAATTTCAACATTGTTAATCACACCTATTCCTTGATATGCTGTCCTCACTTGGATTCCAGGACTTTGTTCTCTCCTGGTTTTCTTCTTATCTCTCCCATTGAACTTTCAGTGTATGCAATGGTGGATCTTCCTCCACTGCTATCCCACTCCATCAGTCAGTGTATCTCAAGGCTCTGTCTTGGGACCTCTCCTTTTCTCCACCTATACCTACTCCTTCGGTACACTGATCTCTTTCCATGGTTTTCAGTATCACCTCTATGCCAACGACTCACAGATCTACCTCTCCATTGCACATATCTCTATAAAGGAATCCAGGCCCGATTCTCAGCTAGCCTGGCTGAGATTGTGGGCTGGATGTCTCACCGCCATCTAAAACTGGATATGGCTAAGACCAAGCTCCTTATTTTTCCACCTAAACCCACCTCACTCCTTCCCCTATTCTTTCCCTATGCTCCTCCCCACCCCATGAACTTTGTTCATTGGGTAAGTCCCTCTTATCCATACCCTTCTCCTTCACTGCCAACTCCAGTATCCATCCCTTCTATCTTGCTGCACCGTATGCTTGGAAAACTGCCTGAACCAATACGTCAAGGTTCGTCTCTAGTAGTATTCAAATCCAAGTTAAAGCCTACTTTTTCAAGGCTACTTTCAACTCCTGACACTCACTGTTAAGATATCTATGACATCCTATCATACTCTCTGCAAGAAACTCCCCAACTCTTATCTATCCCATTTGTTCTGTCTGTCAATTAGATTGTAAGCTCTTCTGAACATGAACTGTCTATTACATGTTGAATATACAGTGCTGCACAAACCTTTCAGTACAATAGAAATGATAAACAGTAGTAGTAGTTTGTGAACTGATATTTAAATGAAGACAGTAATTAAAAAGGTATACATAAAGCAGTACTGCCTTCCTTTCTGATAGTCCAGCCCTGCTCATCTTATACACCAGATCAGCCATGCAGGACCCTAGGTCTATTCCACCACTAGGAGCAACAATTTATCACCCCGTTTTACAAAACTGTAGTGTGGTTTTAAGCTCCAGTGCTCATAGCAATTCTATGAGCGTCAGAGCTGTTACCACCCAGGCCGGCACTAAAAACCATCCTATGGTATTGTAAAAGGGGGGGGGGGGGGCATATGAGAAATCTATAAATTGTATTTCCAAACACATTGATTGATCATAGTGATATATAAAATTGGTATGTGAATAAAAATGATAATATCAGGCAAAATAAATACAACTAAAAATATTTATTACATTTAACATATTAATTATTAACTGGTATCACAAACACTCCTCAGAGCGGAGCTCAACTGTGACAACACTTATTCTCTGGCATGTCTCCTATGACCAGGGGTATCTTCAGGACTTTTGGTTGGCCCTAGGCAACTGCCTAGGCCTGGGAGAACACAAGGTAAGTAAACATAGAAACATAGAAGATGACGGCAGATAAGGGCTATAGCCCATCAGATCTGCCCACTCTACTGACCCACCCCCAAGTCTACTATTCTAGGGATCCCACTCCTGGTGATAGGTTCCCTTGGCTTAACCCTCTAAGGGATCCCACATGAGCATCCCATTTGCTCTTAAATTCTTGCACGCTGTTTGCCTCGATCACCTGCACCGGGAGCTTGTTCCAAGGATCAACCACTCTCTCGGTGAAGAAATATTTCCTGGTGTCGCCATGAAATTTCCCGCCCCTGAGTTTGAGCGGATGCCCTCTTGTGGCTGAGGGTCCTTTGAGAGAGAGAATCTCTTCTTCCATCTCGATACGGCCGGTAATATACTGAAACGTCTTGATCATATCTCCTCTCTCCCTACGTTCCTCGAATGAGTACAGCCGCAAATTTTCAGCCTTTTCCTCGTACGATAGATCCTTGAGCCCCGAGACCATCCTGGTGGCCATCCGTTGCACCGATACCGGCTTCAAGTCACCACACCTCAGACAGAGTTCTTCAAGAAAGAATAATAGATTTTATTCTGACCTTGGTGGTCCAAAAAGGTGTAACACCAAGGCAAATATCTGCAGCATTTCACAAATTCAGCTTCAAAACAAAATAAAGGTACTAAAGAAAACCAAATACAGTTTGTCTTGCTTGAGTTCTTGCACTCTGGTTCAGTAATAAATTTATACTGGTGTTCAGAAGCAAAAACCCAAACTTCCTCTCAGCAGTATTTGTCTCTGAGGTATGAAAGATAGCTTTCCAGCAGACATATAAAGTCCAGATAATTCTTATAGCAGCAAAAGTTATGTACTTAGTTAGGCAGCAAGCCACAGCACAGCTTTGCTCAGAGATTACTTTCACTGCAGCTACCTTTTGGAAGGCAGCACAGCTGTGGGAAATCAGGCGATTACACTACCAGGAAAATGGTAGCCACAGTAAGGTTTCAAATCAAAAACCCATTCATTCAGTTCCCAAGTTCTTTAGCTCCCAAGTTCTTTAGTTCCCAAGTTCTTTAGGAAAGACAGTTATCAGCATTCAGGTAAGTATACTTCTCACACCACAAATAATGATTAGCTCAAAGACAGGCAGTAAATTCTTAAGGCATTTCTTGCTCAGAAAGAAAGCAAGAAAAAAAAACCCAGCTGCTTCTCAGCTATTCACTGTCTTTCAGTTAGTGTCCATGAGTTCTATCTGGCTCTCTAGCATAGGGCCAACGTCTTGCACTTCCATACCTTCCACCCATTCAGGGAACTGGAAGTCTGAGGTTGGGAGACTTTCTTCTACCTCCTGCATTGGCCAATCTGGAACCTCTGTCCTTCCTTCCTGGCTCCAAAACTCTTGCGCTGCTGGAGTGACTCACCCTCCTCACTCTCTCCTCCCCCTGCTGTTTGCTTCAGCCTGCTTTTAATCAGCCCACAGCCAATCCCCTTCAGCCTGTAGAGGGGGATGGGCTTTGGTGCTATTGCAGGCTTTTCTTGTTTGTACTGCCTGGGTTTCCTAGGCTCACCTAGTTTAACTTTGGCTGCCCTAGCTGACTTATGCACAGAATGCTGCTGTTGCCAGTCTGCCTGCCCCTGATCCAGATCACCACCGCTCTGGTCTCATGGGCAAGGGAGGTCAGCCTCCAGTTGGTCACCAGAATTAATCTGGTCAGCTCTTCTGCACCGATCCTATTAGGGGCATAACTATTGATGGTGCTAGGTTTGTCACACTGGACAACATTAAACACTGATATACCAGTTTTCTGCAGACATAATTTTAAACAATAAAGTTTATTGAATACAGATGAAAGCTTGGCAATACAACTATAAATATGTCCTGTTTCCTAAAACATAAACTAATTACATTGCAACTGGAAAATGATAAAGGAAGATTGGAGCTATATCACGAAATGATTACTATGGGATTCAATAAGCTCAAATTTCTTCAAAGAGGGAGTACCGTATTTTCACGCAGATAATGCGCACCCGTGTAAAACGCGCACACGGGTATAGCGCGCAGAAACCACGATTTTATGTACAAAAACTTTTGTATACCGCGCTCACGGGTATACCGCGCATGCAGCCCGACTGTCCTTTCCAAGTTTCCAAGTTTAATATGTATTTGATTGATCGCTTTATCAATTTCAAAGCGATTAACACATGATTAAAATTACAATATATAAAAGTTACAATATATTAAATTATTAAAAAAAAAAAAAAACACGACAAAACATAAACTAATTACAAGACAAATTGGAAACATTAGGATAAGTAGGGGGAGAAATTACAATATGTTTGAGCAGAGTGGGAAACAAATTAAGGAAAACACATATGGGTGGGATAAGAGGGGAGAAGATTGAAAAAATATTCTAGCAATAAAAAATGAATTGATTCCGAAACTTGTAAAAATATAGAAGAAGAAGCCGAATAAAATTAAATAATAAAAGCGTCGTTAAATAAAAAAGTTTTAAGATTACTTTTGAATTTGTCCAAATTAGATTCTTCACGTAAGTGGATGGGGAGAGAATTCCAGGTTTGGGGCGCTGTAACTGAAAAGATATATTGTCGACGCGTATTGATTATTTTTAATGAGGGAATTGTTAATAAGCGCTGTTTCTCTGATCTTAAAGTTCTGTTAGAAGAATAAGGAATTAATAATTTATAAATGAAAGCCGGAGATTTAAATAGGAGGGATTTAAATGTAAGTAAGCAAAGCTTATAGATTATTCTGTAGGCCACAGGGAGCCAATGGGCCTCCTTAAGGAGAGGAGTAATATGATCAAACTTTTTAGCTTTTGTGATAAGTCTGATAGCTGTATTTTGTATGATCTGCAAACGTTTAATCTCCTTTTGTGCAATACCTTTAAACAGTGCATTGCAATAATCTAATTTGGATATAATGAGAGAATGAATGAGTATCTTTAAAGAATCAGTATTGAATAATTTAGAGATAGATCGTATTTGTCTAAGTCTAAAAAATGAAGACTTAATGATGCTGTTGATGTGGTCATGGAAGGAAAGTTTATTATCGAGAATAACTCCGAGTATTTTGGTTTTTTGTACCACTTGTAAAGGAAGTCCAAGTATGGAGATTGGTGAGACAAATGTTGGATTATCTTTCCAGGGAAAGAGCAGTACATTTGATTTAGTGATGTTTAGTGCTAGACGATTATTGTTTAACCAGTGGTGTACTTTTTCGAGTTTTGTATTGATTAGAGTTATATCAGAGAAATTATTAGGGTCGATTGGATGTAAAAGTTGTATGTCGTCGGCGTAGGCGAATGTAGTGAAGCCGATGGATTGACATAAAGTCAACAGAGGTGCCAGAAATATATTAAATAAAAGTGGAGATAATATAGAACCTTGAGGTACACCATGCTTAGTAGAGAAAGTGTCAGAAGTTGTATTATTAAAGGAGACAACAGAAGTACGATTTGCGAAATAAGATTGGAACCAGGCCCCGACTCTCCTCTGGCCACCCCGACTCTCCTTTCGCCCTCCCCGACTCTCCGTGCGCTGTCCCGACTATCCGTTCACCCTCCCTGACTTTCCGTGCACTGCCCCGCCTCTCCGTGCGCTGTCCCGACTCTCCGTTCACCCTCCCTGAATTTCTGTGCACTGCCCCAACTCTCCGTGCGCTGTCCCGACTCTCCGTTCACCCGCCCTGACTTTCCGTGCACTGAGGCACATGGTCGGGTTGGGCCCATGTGCCTCAGGCCGCGCCCCCAGGTGGGACCTAAGGCTCCAGGGCCTATTCTGATTGGCCCACGCGCCTTAGGCCCCACCAGTAGGCGGAGCTTTGGGACGGATGGGCCAATCCGGCCTCATTCCGTCGTTGGCTGCCTGCCGGACAGGCGGGTTTGGCTCCCGTCTGTTCGGCCAACTACCAAAGGTACGGGGAAGGGGGGTGGGGGTGTCGTGGGGGTCGGCCAGGGGGGTCGCGGGTCGGCTGGGGGGGCGGTCGGAGGTTCTTGGGGGGCGGTCGTTGGAGGGAGGGGGGTTTGCGTCGAGGGCAGGAGGGCCTGGGATCCCTCCTGCCCGTAATGTAGTGCGGGGTGGGGGTAGGGGGTCGCCGTGGCCAGGAGGGTTTGGGCTCCCTCCTGGCCCGATATTGTCGGGGAGTTGGGGAGTCGGCCGGGCAAGAGGGCTTGGGCTCCCTCTTGCTCCGATCGTGGATGCGGGTGCGGGTGGGAGCGCGTGCGAGCGGTCGTTCGGGGTGGGGGTGCGAGCGGTCCTGCTGGGGGGGGGTGAATCGGGCGTCGGGCGGGGTGGGAACTATGTAAAAAAAATTTTGTATACCGCGCTCACAGGTATAACGCGCGAGGGGTATGCGCGGTAGGTAAAAACGCGTATAACACGCGCGTTATATGCGTGAAAATACGGTATACCAGTAAGGCTGTCTAGAACAACAAAAACAAAAACTAGTTCACTGAATGACAGTAAATTGGATAAATAAACTGTACAGATTTACTTTAAAGTTTTAATGGTTAGATCAAATATATTAAACTGTACTACTTACTAGAGAAGTGTATTTGTTTTAGAAGAATGATAAAACATGACAAATCAAGAGTATTTTCAATTTATTTTCCTTTGTCCTTCATTCAGATCATTTTTAAAATAAATGTGCAGCTAGGGGCTCTGACACGTTGGAGCCATAATGGGAAGAAGCAAAAGCAGAAGTCGCTTCAGGTAATCATGTTAAAATTCAGCGAAACAGTTTTAATTCTGTGGGTGATGATGTCACTAATGAGGCAGGAAAATAAACAAGATCAGAATGAGAGAGAGAAAAAGAATGGTGTGATTGCTCCAGTGCTTCAGCAAATAATTTCCTTTGTTAAAGTGAAAAAACAAACAAAAAATAATTTCAGGGCTAGAGTCTCCGATTGTTGCTAAACCAGTTTGACTGGTTTACCGGCTGATCATATTTGCCGACCTGATGCACAAATCGGCTCACCGCGCGGTTTTCCATGCGATCGTTCATTTTCTGATACTGGCATGCAAATGAGGGCATTAATATTAAAACCAGCCATCTGACTGAATGCTTAACTTTGCATGCCAGAATTGGATCAGAAAACCCGAAAGGTCTTCCTTAAACCCCCCCTTCGCCAGGCCCCCCAACGACCCCCATGTCCCTGGTACTAAAAGAGACAGGAGGGATGCCCACTCCCTCCTGCTGCGGTGACCCCGCCCTCACCAGCCCCCCTAACCGATCCCTCCTCTTCATTAAAAAGAATGACAGAAGGTATGCCCACTCCCTCCTGCCACTGGATGCCTCCTGACCCCCAGAACACCTCCACACTCCCCGAACCTCCCTGTACCTTGAAATTAGTTGACAACAAGAGGGATGACCAGTCACTCCTGCTCCTCAGGCCCGCCACTGCAAAATGGCAGGCCTTCCTCTTTTCGGTGCATCCTGGGATTTATGTGTTGGGGCCTAATGCCCTGATTGACTCAGATGCCTAAGGCCCCTCCCTGTGGCACCAGGAAGGGGAAGGCCTGCCATTTTGAAGATGGGCCTGAGGAGCAGGAGGGACTGGGCATCCCTCCTGCTGTCAACTAATTTCAAGGTACAGGGGACATTCAGGGGGTGTGGAGGGTTCAGGGAGGTCGGGATGCGTCCAGCGGCAGGAGGGAGTGGGCATCCCTCCTGCTGATTTTTTTTTTTTTTTTTTTAAATGAAGGGGAGCATGGAAGGGAGGGGAGGCAGGGGAGGGATCAGTTTGGGGGGCCTGGCGTGCAAGGAGGGGGTTCCATGGCAAGTGAGAGTGGGTCTCCCACTTGCCATTTTTAGTACTGGGGTCATAACGGGGGCATCAGGGGGAGAGGGGGCTGGGCAGTAAGTTCGGTGGAGGGGCTTCATCACAGCAGGAGGGAGTAGGCATCCCTTCTGCCAATCTTCAATTGGGGTGGTCAGGGGTTCAGGAGGGCCGGAGGCTGGCAACAGGAGGGAATGGGCATCCCTCCTGCCAATCGCAGTGTTGGCAGGGGGTGCCATGGGAGGAGGCTTTTTTTTTTTTTTTTTAAAGGGCAGGTATTGCACATGTGCAACATAGGCACATCTGTGCCTTAAAAAAGAAAAACGCCCAAACAGCTGAATGACAAGAGGCTGCTTTGGGGCCTTCCCTGCCACTCAGCTTTTTAGGCTTCCTCAAACCCACTCTGCACATGTGTCAAAGTCACTCTCACAGCGACTGGTTGGTTGGGATTACGACGAACCTCCGTACAAACCATTTGCATGGAAACTTGTTGGAACATCAATTGTTGTTCCACAATCAGCTCAAAAACTTGGCCAACAGCAACATGCAATGTCTTAGTGACCTTATTTAACGCATCTATCCCTCAGACAGGTCTGTAACTGAAAAACTAAAAGGCTGCATGTTGGTTTTGTATGTAACTTGTTTACAGTATTTATATAAATTATCTATGCCACGTATAACTGTACATTTGGACCTCTTTTTAAAAAGAGCTTTAATATATTTTTAGATCTAAGATGTTCTTTCATTTTTACCACCATATTTATTTGCAATAATGGACACTTGATTATGTTACGCCTTCAGCTCTTTTGTCTTTCAGGCTTTTAATGCTGCTAGAATCCATTGGTTTTCATGCCACTCAGTTTTAGCATGGGACTCTGGGGCATACATGATTCTAATAGGCAAATGCAAATTGTTGTACACATGCTAAAATAGATCCTATCTACCCTTCCTTTTATTATAATTGCAATTTCTTGGTAAATTATCTGCAATACAGTATATAATCATAGTGGTAATTGGGAAGTAGTTGACTGTTTTTATATACTCCCTTTTTTTTTCAAAGATCCCACTTAAAAAAACCTAATAACATTTATAAGCCTTAATAATCTTCTAAATGCTACCAGTATTCATTGGCTGGTCCAAAGGTTGATTATTTTTGAAGTACAGCACTTCTGTTCTTTGCTGGTACTGTTCAATTTTATATATATATATATATTGATTTTTCAATTATAATCAAGCATAACTTGTACAGAAAGGAAATTCAGCAAGAAATGAACAAAATAGGGTAAAAATTAACATTATAACAAGAAATCAAATATACGCTTGAATTTCAACTCAAATCCTCAAAAGGGGAACCAAAATGGTTATAGGCAAATATTAAAGAAAACTACATTCACAAAGGCAATAAACCAGCTGGGTGAGACTAAGGCACCCTTTCTTTAAACTGAGCACTCACGTTCCATCTTTCTCCAGACGTGATGTTGAGAGAAACGTTGTCAGTTGGGATGGCTCAAAGAAAACAAATTTATGAGATCGATAATTAATTACACATTTACATGGGTGTCGCAAGTAAAAAGGTCGCTCCCAGAGCTATAACACCAGGTTTCATTAGTAAGAATTCACGTCTCCTTCTCTGTGTATCTTTAGCCAAATCTGGGAACATCTGTATTTTAAGACCTAAAAATTATTTTTATTTTTAAAGAAAAATCTCAACAACCAGTTTTTATCTGGTGCGAGAGCTACTGTCAGAAGTAAAGTTTTTGGGGTCACTAATTCTTTATCAGATAGTTCCAAGTCCAACAGATTTGATATATTCATTGAATCATGTCCCATTTCGTGTTGCTGTTGTCGATCCTGCGTCTTATTTGGAAGGTAATAAATCTGTGTAAATGGAGGAACTGACTCCTCAGGAACCTCCAATACTTCCAACATTTCCCTAGGGAAATTAATCAGTCTAAGATTATTATTTTGAGAAAAGTTTTCCAATGTCTCCATCTTCCTTCTTAAGTTAGTATTATCCTTAATTAATGTCTCAGTAATTTGTTTAGAGACTTTTAATTCTTGATGGACAGTCTGTACTATAGTTTTGGAATCCTCTATTTCAGTCTTTAAGCTTTTATTCTCAGTTTCATGGTTATTAAATTTCCTTTCCAACTGTTGTAGCTGTGGGTTTATAGAACATGCCAAATTAGCCACAAGATCCCATAGAGAATCTAGTGTTACTTCTCGAGGCTTCTCAATTTGAAAGGAATATGACTTTAATTAGCTCACCCTCTGGCAGCGTGTCTCGTCGAACAGCTTGCTGGGCTTGTTCCTCTCCAATCGCTTCCTCCTCAGTCTCCATGCCGAGTTTCCCCTGCACTGGCAAAGAAACCAGCAACACAGTCCCCTTCTCGGTTTCCTTAGCCTCCGGGAGGAGGTAAACTCTGACTTCCAGTAGTGCCTCCTCTCGCGGGGAACTGGTGGAATGAGGGCATGGGGGAGGTGCTCTAACATTGGGGCTTAACGATGTCTCTAGTCCCATAGAGATCGCCACAGACTCGCCTCCACTGTGTGTCTCTTGCTGGGGATTCCCCGATGGCAACGGCGTACCTTGCATTCTCCTCACCAGCTCCTTACCGAAGACGGTCGTCCTGGAGCGCTGCGAGGCTCCAGCAGCGCTTCGTCCTCTCCTCTTCAGCATTGCCCAAAAGCAGGTAAAATTGTAACAACAGAGGTTAATTAAAGGGAGCTTCAGGGGGAGTGCTGCTCAAAACCAGCTAGCATGCGGCCATCTTGGTTCCACTGTTCAATTTTTAAAACCACTAAAAACATGATGTGCTAAAAATATTTAAATTGATTCTAATGTACTTTAGGTTTGTCATTGCTGCATATTTCACAGCATAGAATGCAGTATATTTAAAATGTAGCCGTTTTAATGATATCTTCTATTTTTACTACATTTTTAGTTTGAAACTTACTGTATGCTATCTGTCAGGATTGCCAATAATGCAGTTGAATGTATTACTGCCTCATGAGAAGGCAAACTGCAGCTGGATTATTGGCAGTCTGGTAGCTTTACTGCAAAGATGGCTCATGCAATTATCCTCCCAAGTCAGCCCTCCCACCCTGATACAAGACATGGATCTCCACACGCAAGAACCCCGACAAAATAATTCACCTTCCATCTCTCCAGTCAAGTCCTTTGAAGACTCCCTTCCTCACCCTTTCCCTCACTACCCTGTAACCTACCCAGAGATCTAGTTAATTGGTAAGTCAGTGGTGGTGGGCAGCAGTCCCTTTCTTGGTGCCTGTCCCTTAGCAGTAGTCTTCTGGTATTACCACTAAGCAGTTGGGCAACATTTTGTAGGCGGTGCTGATCCAGGCAGCAGTAGAGATGGATCACTGCTACCATGGTTGACTAACTTCTTGTCCAGACCACTGAGTAGGTCTTTAGGGGGCTCTGAAGGGGCAAGGTTTCTGTACCAGGATGGTTATGGTGGCACCCAGAAATAAACTAGGAGATTAGAGGGATTTGTGCCAGGGTTGTGATCTGTGAGGAGGAAGGGAGCTCAGAGGTGTGTTTCTAGCTTGGAAAAGGCCAGGTCTTGTGTCAGAGTTTGGGGAAGATGGAAAGTGCCAAATTGGGAGAGGAATTGTGAGGTGGAAAGCACCTAAAGCTAAATTAAGGCACAGGCAAATAGCCATGTATCTTGGGCTCAAAAGTTTGGGGAAGCCCTATCAGATATGTTGAGGACTTGAGAGCCTTGGATGACCAGCTCTCTGGATTTTTTTTTTAGGAATCTATAACTTTATAAATGATCAGGCTCGAAGCCAGAATGATATCTAAAGTATCTGGATATTTTCATAATTTCTCTCTTTGTAGCTCTCTAATCCTGCACTCCCCCTTCCAGACAGAGGCTATGATATGATTCAGCCAATGGGGAGGCTTCTAATCACAGGAAGGAGGAGCTGAGCTGCAAGGGCTGGAGATTAGATGGAGTGGAAAGAGTAGATGCAAATCACTTGTTCACTCTTTCCAAAAATACTAACACTAGGGGATATGCGATGAAGCTACCAAGTAGTAGATTTAACTATTTCTTCACACAGTGTGTAATTCTATTCTGGAATTTGTTGCCAGAGAAAGTGGTGAAATCAGTTAGCTTAGAGGGGTTTAAAAAAGATTCGGATAATTTCCTAAAAGAGAAGTCCATAGGCTATTATTGAGATGGCTTAGGGAAATCCACTGCTTATTCTTAGGATAAGCAGCATAGAATTTGCTTTGCTACCTGGGATCTAGCTAGGTACTTGGGACCTGGGTTGGACACTGTTGGAAACAGGATACTGGGCTTGATGGACCTTCGGTCTGTCCCAGGATGGCAATGCTTATGTTCTTATGGGTGGATTTTAGGTAGTGGCAGAAAAAGGTTTTCTATAGATGGGGAGTCTGGAGTCAGTTCTCTTACATTTTCACATATGAATATTATCTCTTCTCTACAGTATACCCTGAAAAGGGATCATTTTGGTAATATGCTTCAGAAATCCCCATGATTTTTTTAATGTTCTCTTCATTAATACCAACATAAAGAGTTTAGCATGTGTTTGAATTGGTAGACAGTTGTATTTTGAGTTAACATATTCAGGATGCAATATTTAATTAACATGCCATTAACGGAAACTACTTAAAACAATATTGCCATCCTGATTGGTTCTTTTATGTTCTTGTCTAATGATGTTCCTTATTGTCTCAACTATTATCTTCCTTGATAATGCAAGCAATAAAATGAGTCATAAAGGTCTGTAAAAGTTTGTTGTAAAAATTGTTAACGTCACATATAAGCCGGTCCTGTGGCTCTGCAATCGCATAGAGAGAGAGAGGCCCTAGACTTGATTACATGTGGGACAGAGAGGTGATATACTACAGCCATGATACTCACTGGCTATGTTTCCAGGATACCCATGATGAATATACATGAGATATTTTCATGTTTAATATTTCCATTTTATAGGGATTGCATTTTTTAAAAACCCTGAAAATAGTACACATACAAAGGAGTAAACAGGAGCATACTTTCATTTTTAGATCTGCTTAGCACACTTTGGGAAACATTGCACCCATGCTTCCTTCTCCCAGCATTTAATGAAGTGCCCATAGGCAGTCATTGTCAGATTTAAGTGGTTTGGTCCTACATTCCCTCCTGCGAGAAATGAAATTTTTACTGTGTTCATACTACATGTTAAGTTTGGTTGTATAGGCCTTTAGTCTTCCTAGCTTTCATTTCTCTCATTCAGACTCTAAGAGAGATTAGACTTATTTAGATAAGATAGGCATTATGAAAAATAAGCATTTTATAACAAAATATATAGCTACTGTAGAGGGCGTAGGGAACTGTACACATAGGGCCTGATTCTCTAAAAGTGCGTCCCGATTTTAGGCAGCTGTAGGCGTCCTACAGCTGTCTAATCAGCCAATCGGGATGCACGTTTTTTTAAAAAAATGCTCCCCAGGCAGGCCGCCTATATTGAAGGCGAGGCCCGCAAGACACCTAGGCCCTGATTCTGAATAGGACGCCCGGGAGAGGCGTCCTATTCAGAATCGGCCTAAACTAAACCCCGATTCTGTAACCGGCGTCCATGTTACAGAAACGGGTTAGATTAGAAACAGCCCGCTACACTTATCGCGGCAAGGGATCTCTCTGCCGCTATAAGTATAGCGGACCGTGGCTCCCTGACCAGGAGGGTGCCCAAACCCTCTGCCCGAAGACGCACCCCCCCCCGACACTACCGACCGCCCCCCCCCGACAATATCGATAGCTGGCAGGAGGGTGCCCAATCCCTCCTGCCCGAAGACGCACCCCCCCGGCGCTAACCCCCCCAAACCTCCACTCCACCAAACCTGTTCTTAGAAGGGTCTTGCACGTCTTGAGCCGGCAGGCATGCCTCGTCGAAATGAAGCGGGCCCGCCCCTTCCCGGCCCATCCCGCCGAAGCCTAAGGCCTGATTGGCCCAGGCTCTAGAAGCCTGGACCAATCAGGCCTTAGGCATAGCGGGTCCGCCCATCCCCACTAAGTCTAAGGTCTGATTGGCCAATCAGGCTTCTAGAGCCTGGGCCAATCAGACCTTAGGCTTCGGCGGGATGGGCCGGGAAGGGGCGGGCCTGCTTCTTTTCGACGAGGCGTGCCTGCTGGCTCAAGACGTGCAAGACCCTTCTAAGAACAGGTTTGGTGGAGTGGAGGTTTGGGGGGGGGTTAGCGCCGGGGGGGGTGCGTCTTCGGGCAGGAGGGATTGGGCACCCTCCTGCCAGTTATCGATATTGTCGGGGGGGGGGATCGGTAATGTCGGGGGGGGGCGGTCGGTAATGTCGGGGGGGGGCGGTCGGTAGTGTCGGGGGGGTGCGTCTTTGGGCAGAGGGTTTGGGCACCCTCCTGGTCAGGGGGCCGCGGCCCACTATACTTATAGCGGCAGAGAGATCCCTTGCCGCGATAAGTATAGTGGCCGCGTCTACTTACAATGTAGGCCAGCATTTTGCTGGCCTACATTTTAAGCTTCTCCTCTACTAGGGAGACGCGTAGGGCCGCCTAGGTTCAGCCTAAGGCCCGCCTAAGGCCCTTAGACGAGCTTAGGCATCTTGCGGGTCTCCCTAGGCTCCCGGAGATGCCTTCAGGCTTGCCTGGGGAGCATTTTTTTTAAAAAAACGTGCATCCCGATTGGCTGATTAGACAGCTGTAGGACGCCTAAAATCGGGATGCACTTTAGAGAATCAGGGCTTTAAGGTCTTTCCACCTTTCAAAAAAAAAAAAAAAAAAAGCATACAATTCAAAACTATATATATATATATATATATATATATATATGAATTGTTAAAGTCTATGGTATTTTGGTAAATATTTCTTCCTATTTTCATCTTATTTGAAGGTTATTTTGTCTTGGACTTATTATTTTGGGGAACTGTACTCCTACAACACTTGTATAAAACACATGATTAGGTTCGTCTCTGATATCAGAAATCTATTTTGCTGAATTATAAACTGATTAATATAGATTAATAAGAGCTAAGGGAATAAAAAGAGACAGAAGAGATAGATACACTTTTTGTGAAATACTCAGTCACCTCTGATGACTAATATTGCTAACTAACTACCAAAATATAGGTACTTTTGAATTTGTCTTCACCAAAAATATTCCAAGAACGTGGAGTGTACCAAGTGACCTTGTCCTTCCATGAAGTTGACATTTTCTTCTGTTTTTTGCTGTCACATTCTCTTCTCTAATATTGTCCTTTCAACTCCTGACTTCTGTGACACATCTCTATATTAACTGAAGGAATTGGCCTAATGATATCTCAGAATCTGCACTGAAAAAAATATAGTCATGAGAGGACAGTGGCGTACCAAGGGCAGGGGGATGGGGGAGTACACCCCGGGTACAGGGAGCTCAGGGATGCTTGAGGGATCGTAGGTTTATGATCAGCCTGTGCACAGCCATCAGCTTCACTGGCCCCGCCCCTCTAATGTCAATTTTCTGTTCTGGGGTGGAGGACCAGCAGAGCTGACAGCTACACGCAAGCAGCCCACAAACCCGTGACCAACCAGCCAGAGGATAGGGTGCATCGCCCCAAATTCTCACCCCGTTAGGTACGCCACTGTGAGAGGAAGCTCTCATGCAGTATGCTTATGCAGCGCTACAGGTAACCTACTGGATGGATGAGCATGCCATTCTACATACTTTCTGCCAAAAGTTTTAGACAGCTGAAGATATTTTTGGACAATTTCAGGTGGTTAAAAACTACAACCTTCAACTAGGGGTATTCCTCAATCTTTCAGTCAATCACTATATGGCATTAGCACTATATGCTCAGCACTGAAAGGGTGGAATGGGGGTGGGCACCAATGATAGCTGCTGCTAAGCTTTGACTAGGCTCTGTGCTACATCCTCTCTAATTAGAAGAAAAAAAAAAACCTTGAACTAGCAAAACCAATGTCTCTCTGCTTATCTATTCTCATCTGCACTTACTTCCTCTTTTGGCTAAGTGCCTCTGAAGCAAAACAGGCAAACAGTGCTTTGTTCACTATCACAATGGATTCTTCAAAATCAAAATGGAATTTGGATCACAATAACCTGTTGTTCATTTACTATACAATGACTTTCTGTTGGGTCCATAAGCCTGAGGTGAACTCCACAATTTGGAACTTGCTGCCCATAAGAGCCCTAATCTATGTAGCTAGCATTACTAATGTATGGTAATATTAGTACAATAGAATCTCAGTTAATTGGGTCTCAGTTAACGGTCCCCAACCGGCAAAAAAAAAAAAAAAAAAATCACCAGTGAAAAAAAAAAAAGTACCCCGAAGCACCTGCGGCAGCAGTCCTGAGCCACAAACCTCCCTCCTTCCCTCAAGTCCCGAAGAACTACAAGCGGTGGCAGACTGAGCCATGAACCCCACCTCCCTCCCAACCTGAAGCACCAAAGTGGCAGCGTCCTGAGCTGTAAATCCCCCCTCCCCCAATCAGCTGAGAGACAAACCCCCTCCGTCCCTCCTGCCCTGAAGCACCAGCACAGTAGCAGTCCTAAGCTGTAAAGCCCTTTTCCTTCTCTTCCTCAAGCCCCTTAGAGGCAGAAGCAGGCTGCAATCCTGAGCCATGAACCCCATTCGCTCGCTCTCTCAATTCTATACCGAAAGTGCAGCACAAGGCAGCCTCAAATATAGGCTGCTTGTGGCCAGCCCTGGCAGGGCCTTTCCTCTGACGTACCACCAATGTTAGTGGGTGCCAGATAACTGAGATTCTACTGTATGTGCTAGTACAACTTACATTTGTTTTTAGTAACTAAGTCCCATTACATAAAATGGAACCTAAAATAAAATAGCATGCATTAATGATGTTTGCCTTTTTGAGGCTGTTTTTAAATCTTAACCCCTTACTTACTATTATTCATCTGTTCAGTATCTATGTTGTTTTAATAATTTCCTTAATAAATGTAACTCCATAATCCCTTGCATGTCCTATTGCAAGATCTGTCAAGCAGGAACTCTTGCTTACATGTCTGTATACACTTCTCCCTCCATATTCGCTGTGATAGGGAATTAACAGAACCGCAAATACAGAAAAACCGTGAATAACTTTTTCATATGTTATTTGCTGTTTTCTATTAAAAACCATTGTGAATATGGTGAAACCGTGAACAACATGGTGGGAGACCTAGCCTGTTCCTGAAGTAGAGGCAAAACACAGTGAAGAAAGTGCTGGGAATCAACGATTTTCTCTGTAAACGCTTGGAATCAACAATTTCTCTATGCAAGCTGACATAATTTGGGGGGAGGAGCCAGCAAGCTAAAAACCGCAAATAATTGAAACTGCGATTGATGAAACTGCAAATACGGAGGGAGAAGTGTACAGCCCTTTGTATGTCTAGTAGTTGACCAAGTTCTCAAACAATAACATCCAATTATTAAGATGTGCAAGCTGCTAAATTATACACATCAAATATCATATCACATTTTGAACCATTTTTCCAGAATCTCTATTCTAGACTACTTACTAGTTCCAATATTTCCCAAGTCGTTCCTAGCGTACCCTCTTGCCAGTCAGATTTTCTGGATGTCCACAATGAATAGGCTGACATTGTTTTCCATAAACTGCCTCCATTGTATGTAAATTTATTTCATGTACAGCGTATATTCATTGCAGATCATAGAAACCATCAGGACAGAACCTAACTACACTACTTTTCAAAAGAAACTAAAAACTCTTCTTTTTGACCCCATAATCTCTACCAGCAATCAAGTCCAACCTTCACCTGCACCAGTGGTCTCAAACTCAAAACTTTTGCAGGGCCACATTTTGGATTTTTAGGTACTTGGAGGACCTCAGAAAAAAATAGTTAATGTTTTATTAAAGAAATGACCATTTTGCATGAGGTAAAACTCTTTATAGACATTCCCGCTCAGGCTATTTCTTCTATCACCATTCTCATAAATTCCGCCCTTCAGTCGGGCCATTTCTCCCCAGAAATGGATCATATCGCCTTGACCCCACTACTGAAAAAATCTGACCTTGACCCTTCCATACCATCCAGCTATCGCCCAATTGCAAATATCCCTCTCCTAACCAAGATGCTAGAGTCCATCATTTCTTCCCAACTCTCATCATACTTAGAGAGATTCTCTATTCTTTTACCCTATCAATATGGCTTTCGTCCTAACTTCAGCACCGAATCCCTACTGTCTTCCCTGATTTCAAGAGTTCAACAACTTCACTCTCGAAACAAGTTCGCCGTCCTCCTACAATTTGACCTTTCTGCTGCTTTCGATGTTGTTCATCATGATATTCTTGTTTACCAACTCTCTGAGATAGGTATCAACTCCACAGTCCTAGGTTGGTTCTCTAAATTCCTCCGCTCTCGTTCTTACATTGTTAACATGAATGGCACCTCATCCTCCTCCTGGAAACCGAATTGTGGAGTCCCGCAAGGCTCTCCACTATCCCCTATCCTTTTCAACATCTATATGTCCTCCCTAAAACTCCTCCATCTATCCCCCCTTGAAACAATTTACACTTATGCAGACGACATCCTCGTCCTCCTCGAGACCGATTCGAACCTCACCGACCTGTCTAAGAACATATCCTCTTGTATAATGAACCTACAATCCTGGGCCCACACTGTGCAAATGAAATTGAATGAGTCCAAAACAAGACTTCTTTGGCTCGGTCCACCTACCCACCTCCATCCCACTACCCTCTGGTTCCTCTCTGCAGCTTGAGTTCTCGAGCAAGGTCTTGGGCATCATCATTGATTCCACATTGTCCTTCAATGACCACCTCCAATCCTTGGTAAAAAAATGCTTTTTCAGCCTTCACATGCTGAGGAAAGTTAGATCCTGCTTCCATCAAAAACATTTTACCCTCCTTGTTCAATCCATCATCCTCTCCAGATTGGACTATTGCAACTCTATCTACTTAAGCCTAACTAAGAAAAACCTCCACAGACTCCAACGGATTCAGAATGCCGCGGCCAAGCTCATCTTCGCTAAAAGTAAATTTGACCATGTCTCCCCGCTCCTGGCCAAGCTCCACTGGCTTCCGATAATCGCCAGGATCCACTATAAATGCGCCTGTTTAACTTTCAAAATCCTATATGGTATCCTCCCTCCCTTTATCCCTCTTTCTTGGAATTCCTCAAACCCTAATACCACCAGATCCTCCCACAAATTAAAACTATCCTTCCCCTCGCTAAAAGGCATTTCCCACACAGGAAAGCTAGGGTCCTCCCTTCACTTCAAAATCACTGAGCTCTGGAAGAACCTTACCTCCCCTCTTCGGAACTTGAGCTCTCTCCAAGTTTTCCGCAGACATCTGAAAACCTGGCTTTTCTCAAAAAATGTAAGTCTCCCTCCAACTTAGGAATCAAGGAAACTCTTATATCTTGGCATTCCAAGTCCTCTAAATTTTCTTCACACTTCTACCTCTAACCCTCTGTTGTAGTTCCTTCCTATTTCTCCTACTGTAAACCGTGTCGAGCTCTACGAACATGGAGATGATGCGGTATACAAACCTAAGGATTAGATTAGATTAGATAAATCTTTCCTTTTGGCTAAGTCTTAATAATAATATTGTAGTTTATAGCAAAAGAGACATATGATCAAGAAATTGTTTTATTTTACTTTTGTGATTATGATAAACATACCGAGGGCCTCAAAATAGTATTTGGTGGGCCGTGAGTTTGAGAACACTGACCTACACTGAACCTTTCTTTTTTTCATCACGTTATAACCTAACTCTTATCTACTCAATTATTATGACTGCAACCAGAACTTTCTCAGCTTCTCGTTAGCTAATGACCCTACAGGTTTCCTCTTCTCATGACTTTGTTGTCTTACTCTTTTAAAGTTTTTCTTGCAGCTCATTATTCTCCCCTTTATTCTTATTGTACCTCCAACTGACCCACTGTACAATTCCTCCTTCTTCTCTCAGACAAGCAATCTCCGACTTAAGTAATCCGTAGATCTTAATTGACTGTTGTGCTTCCCTGCTTTGTTTTTGTTTCTTTAGATTTCAGCAATATTTGAATTGTATTGTCTACTCTCTTCAATGTAACACCCTGCTTAGTTCTATAGATCTCTGCATAGATCTGAAGTTTCCTCCAAATTCTTGCTGTAAGTTGCCTTGAGTCTACAGTATATAGGTATAGCACGACACACAAATAACAGATTCGATTAGATATCCTGAAAATGTGACTGGCAAGAGGGTACACCAGGACCAACTTGGGAACCACTAATTTAGACAGCTGGGTGATAACAGTTGAAGCTACCCATAGAAAGCGGATGTTTATATATGAAGCCAAACTCAAGACTTTAGTAGATTATAGTTGAAAGAACATTCCTTGTTCTTGACAGGGACTCTTGTGAATGTTTATCTAAGGTTTCTCTTTGCACAAGTGTCTAGAATATGGGGCTTCCAAAATAGATAGACTTGATAAAATGAATTATCTATTATTTGAGAAAGCTTCTCAACCATTACTTTTAATCCAGAAGGAGTATTAAGAGAGGACTAGTCTTTGCTAGTAAGTAATCAGCATACATCAATATTTAGTTGCTGGAAAACTGTGTCTTTACACTCAGGAGAAAAAGAGATTGTAGGTTAAATTGATAAAGTATGTGGGCCTGATATTTGGTGGCACTAGTATCTGGGTAGCTGAATAAGAGCTGTTGACCTGGGCCATACCTGGATTTTCAGCAGCATTATCCAGAGAATTTTTTCACCACAGGTCTTAATTGTGGATTCTCATTAATCAGTAATTGAGTAACCTTTAGCAATAGATTAATTCTAGGTCTTTTGTATTTCAGCAAGAAACAAACAATAGCTTAAAATACAGGTCTCTTTCCTTATTTACGGGTTTGGCATTTTCAAATTTGGTTATTTGCGAGCTTCCTACCTCCCAGACCTCTCCACACCTTACTTTAAAGCCATGATGGTCTAGCGGTGAAGCAGGGCAGGAGCAATCTTCCTAGATTCCTGCCCCATGAAAGCTGCAATCAAAAATGGCTGCTGCAAGTTCCCACGGCTGTCTCACGAGACCATGGGAACTCATGAGACCGCCATGCTGACCCCATTGATGGCCTAGATCAGAGTTAAAGCAATAAGCTATTTACACAATAGACTATATAGGGGCTCATTTTCTAAACAAAAAGACAGCCAAAAGATGGCATAAAGTGGTACTTATTTATTTTTTTTAAACATTTATATTCTGCACCTCTCAAAATCTGAATGGTTACATAAGAACAGGCATAATTTTCATAGATTACACCTAAACCAGGGATCTCAAAGTCCCTCCTTGAGGGCTGCAATCCAGTCGGGTTTTCAGGATTTCCCCAATGAATATGCATTGAAAGCAGTGCATGCACATAGATCTCATACATATTCATTGGGAAATCCTGAAAACCCGACTGGATTGCGGCCCTCAAGGAGGGACTTTGAGACCCCCTGATCTAAACATACACATCTCACAACACTACTCACGTTAATATTTGCTGATATAATTAAAATCTGCAGAACACAGTCTAGAGAAGGTGAGGGTAATTTTATAAAGGGGTGCCTAGTTTAAGGACGCTAGCAGGCACCCATTTAGGTGTTAGTTTATATATACACATAAGCATCATTTTTTCCTCTAAGCTTGGTGTGTCCAACCTCAGCCCTCACCAGGTTGGGTTTTCAGGATTCCCCCAATGAATAAAACAGATCTTATGCAAGTTCATTGGGGAAATCCAGAAAGCCCTACTGGATTGCGGCCCTCGAGGACCGACATTGGACAACCCTGCTCTAAGCTGAATGGGAGTCCTCAACCTACAGTTCTGCCAGTGGGGGATGCTGTTTCACAATCACATTTTCACTACTGAGGGCCAAGAAACTCTGCAGGACTCCAGGGAATCCTAGCAACTGAAAACACAATATTGAAGCACCACCTACCACTGGCAGCAGTACTGTCGGAGGAATCCTGCTCAGTTTAGAGTGAAGAGTGCTGCTTACATGTATGTATCTTTATAAAATACTAATGTAAATCACACTTACTTATAGATATTCACATCTTTTTGAAATAGGTATAAGAGCTGTGCCTGGATTTATAAATGTATGAGCCCTGCCATTATTCCTATACCTGTAATCCATGTCATTAAGGCTGCAGCATCCAGTACTTCAGTGCATAGACTTTTTGCTTTCACTCTACTGGCAAGACTTTGCATCCCCAAGCATGTTTGTGTCACTGTTGAGCAATCTGGATGATGCCAATGGAAGGGACATTTAGATTATCCTGACCTAGAGTTCTCTGAATTCCAGAACTTCTAAGCATTCTATCTTGAATGATGCAGTGCAAGGAGCAGCTGATGCAATGCCATGGTTAGCTGATACAGTTCTACCCAGAGGTCATCATAACCGTAGAGAGGACAGTTACCAATGGCATCTCTAGCTGGAAGGGTTCTGCTTCATCTTCTTGCCTCTCCAGACTCATCAGACTTTCAACTGATCAGAAACCCAGTGAGTACCCAAGCCTTCCAGAGGTGAACTCTGCTTCCAACAGGACCAGCTTTGCTTCTTCAGACATCTTTGAGGGACACTAGATACTCACGCAGGTTACGTGGTCAAATATTTGCTTTACGAAAGGACAGACCAGGCAGCAGCCTATACACTAAAATGTGTCTTTGTAGTAAGTCTGGTAAGTGTGAGTCATTCTTATCAAATAACTTTATTCCTGAATATTCATGTTCTGTACATTCCAATTAATTCCCTTTCTCTTCCAATGTTTACTTGCTTGTAAATAAAGAAGCTTTTATTTATTTGTATAATATTTGGACCGTCTGTGGCTTGCTAATGTATCCCAGGAGCGAAGAGCTAAATATATAAACTCAGTAGACAATCTGTAGGAACAAAGCAAAATTGCACTGCCTTTTTGAGAGGACAGAATAATATTGGATGTGCAGATGTTAAGTACACAAATAAATTAGCTTATTTTAAAATAATAATGCACATGTTGCCCCAAAACTTTACCCTGTAATATCTACTGGCAAAGTATGCATCATCAAGTCATTGCACTTACTTTTCAGAGACAGTTAAACATTGTTTTGGTTAGAGGGGCCATACAAACCATTCTCTAGTCCCATCCTACATATGTTCCCTCTAAGTGGAGCGTGTGAGCAATCGCTCATTCATTTTACATGGCCATTACATGGTCGCTCATGAAAATACCAACTTTCAAAAAAAAAAAAAATTAAACTATAAAAAATTAATTGAAATAAATGAAATCAATTACCAAGTATGTTATAGGTTTCTGTGCTATATATTGAAATGTAAGTATAGGGATAAAAAATTGTTGGGTTTTAGAACTTGTTGCTCACACACACAAAAAATTTGCACACGCCCAGTCACTCCTTAGAGGGAGTTTTAGTCTCATCCATGGTTGCTGATGCTGTGCTGGATAATATATTAGCGGGTCCATGGCCTGCCCCTTTCGACTACCTATGCTCTTACACTGCTCTGTTGTTTTATAAATGGCCACTTATCTGCATATGTGGCTACATTCAAGTGAAAAATGACCATTATGGTATGTCTTATTTATTTATTCAATTTTCTATACCATTCTCCCCAAGGAGCTCAGAACAGTTTAGATGAATTTATTCAGGTACTCAAGCATTTTTTTTCTCTGTCCTGGTGGGCTCACAGTCTGACTAATGTACCTGGAGCAATGGGGGAAGTAAGTGACTTGCCCAGGGTCACAAGGAGCAGTGTGGGTTTGAACCCACAACCTCAGAGTGCTGAGGCCCCCATACTGGGACCCAGGAGATCTGAGTCCAAAATGTTTCACCCACCAACTTTAGTATGTTAAAAATTGTTTGTTATAAGAGAATAGAATTCTATTTCACCGGGTTTTTTTGTTGTTGATTTATTTTTTTTTTTTAGGTGTCAGTGATTCTCGTTCTGCCAGTGTTTGTATCTTGCTATCTATTCTGATCAAAGATGCCATATATTAAGTTCTATTATCTTTGATGTCCCCTTCATTTCTGTTCAGGGTGTTTTAATTGCAGTATACTTCATATTTTTAGCATGCCAAACTGTTTTATGCTCATTAATCCTCTCTTTTAATTTTCTTTTAGTCTTTCCCACAAGTATTTTTCCTCAAGTTCAGTTCATTTTATGCAGTGCATATGATGTTTTGCAATTTAAAAAAAAACAAAAAACAACAACTCTGATTAAAGTATTTTCCAAAGAAAATAATGTAGATGGTTTTGTTGGGACCCATAACAAATCTGTGCGGTACACTAACTGGAAGTGTATTAAAAATAATGACAACTGGTAAGACATTCATTATTACAATATAATTTCAACCAACAGATGCTCTATTTTCTCAGAACCATTATGCTAAATCTTTTCAACACAGGCAAGTAATGGAAAGAAAAACAGTTCAAGCAAATGATCAAGCTTAGATAAGCAGTCCACATGCTTTGAAATGTATGAAGTTGAAATCAATCCATTATAAGACAGAAAACTAAATACAGATGTATCAGCCCTGTCTAAGATTTGTATTTCATGAAAGTATCAAGTAATTTCTTAAAAAAAATATATGCTAAAAATCAGAAACAAGGTCACATTCAAGTTCTTTTGTTCACACACACACACACACACACATGTACGTACGTATGTATCTATATCCGTCCATATGAAAATATTGATTTGTCTCTAGCATAGGACACATTTTCAATCAAGGCTGATTTCCTAATCCAAGTGGCCAAGTAGTCAAAATTTGCCTAGGTTTATACAAAGTTACTGCCAAATCTAGGCATCTACTATACACATTTTCTGAACATAAGAATTGTTGTACTGGGACAGACTGAAGGTCTATCAAGCCCAGTATCCTATTTCCAACAGTGGCCAACCCAGGTCCCAAGTACCTAGCTAGATCCCAAGTAGTAAAACAGATTTTATACTGCTTATCCTAGGAATAACCAGTGGACTTCTCCAAGCCATCTCAATAATGACCAATAGAATTCTCTTTTAGGAAATTATTCAAATTTTTTTCAAACCCTGCTAAGCTAACTAATTTCACCATATTCTCCAGCAACAAATTCCAGAATTTAAATACAAGTTGTGTGAAGAAATATTTTCTTCAATTTGTTTTAAATCTACTACTTAGTAGCTTCATTGCATGCACCCTAGTCTTAGTATTTTTAGAAAGAGTAAACAAATGATTCACATCTACACTTTCCATGCCACTCAGTACTTTATAGAGCTCTGTCATATACAATATAATACAGTGTCTTATATAGCACAATTCTCTGCAAGGAATCTATGTGGTTTACAATAAGATTTAGAATGGGAATGGTTGTTGGGAGGAAGGGTAAAGATAAGAGGGTGGTTATAGGGAGAAGAGGTATGTCTTTAGTTTTTTTCTGAAGTCAAGGTATGTAGTAGGTTGTTTTAGTTTTACTGGTAGTTTGCTCCAGATTTGGGAAGTTTGATATTTGAAGGTAGCATCAAACATCTTCTTCCACAATATTTTTTATGTGATGGGAGGGGTAGATTTAAGTATTGTGTGACGCATGAGTTGACAAAGGAATGTGGGACTTTGATATCAGATGGTAGCTCCTCTGAGTTTTCTTCATAAATCACTTTGTGAACTATGAAGACCATCTTGAAATGGATTATCTTGTTCATTGGTAGACAATGCAGTTCTAGTAGTGGATTTGTCCCTTTGCAATGCCTCTTTTTGAGAATTAGCCTTGTGGCTGTGTTTCGTAGTAATTGGAGTCTCTTTCACTCTTTTTCTGTAATGCCACCAGAGTCGCAGTAGTCCAGGTGGGGAATTAGAAGAGATTGTGCTACTGTCCAGAAAATGATCTCTACTAGGATTGGTCTAATTGCCCTCAGTTGTCTCATCTTAAAGAATTTTTTTCACTAGAGAGGTGATATGAATGTTGTAGGTTACATTAAAGTCAAGTGTGACTCCCAGTACTTTGGAGGAATTTTCTAATCTTTAGCCTTCCATCTTTAGCTCTAGTTCCATGCTCGATAATGAATTATAAAATATATTATTTAAATATAATAAAATAATACAATTTAGTTTAAATGTTGTTGAGAGGGCTACTTACCTTTCCAGGTGCTGGCGAGGAATGGGGCAGGGTGAACTGAAGGCGGAATGCGGCGGGGCCAGGCATCTGAGATTTTACTGAGAAAAATGTGGTAACCCTACTCTACATCCCTCTCAAGCTGTCCCTTATGATTTTGCACACATTTATGCAAAGGTCCTTTTAAGAGCCCAGCAAATCCCTCCTTAGTCACTAGTGATCTCCTGCTGATGTTCCAGTCAATTAGGAGAAGCCTTTGGAGAGTCTGCAAGGTTATATCCTTCTCAAGGTTAGATTAATTTAGAAATATATAAAATCTTTAAGGGATCTTAATTATTTTATTTGTCTGAAGTAAGGTAAGCAGCTTATCTTTTTATGCTATGCTGCTGGTTGGTTGGGGATAGTGAGAAATTTTGATCAATGACATGGTTAAATTCACTGTGCAGGTTTTTTTTTTTTAGAAGTTAACCTACAGCATGCAGTCTCTGCTGTTGCATGAAGGCACTGTTATAGCAATACATTATTACAATGGTCAGATTTATTATAGCAAAAGTTAAATGTTATAACATGTTGTAACTATCTTAATCAGTAGGGAGAAACCTTTGAAGAGATTGCAAGGTGACATCTCTCTCAGAGCAAGACTAGCTTTGAAATATACAAAAATCTGAAGTGATCTTAGTTTTTAAAATAAGCTTGCAAAAGTGGCAAGAAGAGATTTCTTGTGATGCTGGCAAAAAAAGCAAGTACAGAGAAGGAAGCAGCTACCATCTCCCATTCTGCACTGTCAGCTTATAGAGAAGCCATTGCCCTAGACCAGAGGGCCTCAAATCTTATTAGCTCCAGATTCAGCCAGCAAAACTGCAGAAATTGGTTACTAGTCGTTTGCAAAGTTTGAAAAAATAAATATGTACCCCTAAAATTGACAGCCTACTGCCCATGCCCCTAGGGTTACCATATTTATGAAGACAAAAAAAAAAAAGAGGCCAAATGGCCACATTCCCCAGCCACACCCCCAGTTCCACCCCAGCTTACCCCTAGCTTTGCCTCTCCCCTTGGCAGTTGCCTTCTGTATGCAGTCAGGGCCGTAGAAAGCTATAATTGCACCCCGTCTTTTCATGTACTGTCCCCACCCTCTCCCCTATGATATATCAGACTTTCAGTTGTGAGTTTTGTACTTTATTCAAAATTAGAAATGCTATCGTTTTTTTCTATCTCTATAATCATGTTGGTCTCAGATAGAGAATGACACAGGGACAAATTTTTCCCCGTCCCTAAGTCGGTGAGTTTGCGTGCAAATCATTTCCATGCAAACTTGATAGGGAATCGATCACTGTTTGAAAATCAGCCAGATAATTGATAACAGCGATTGAGTCACTATCTTTAGTGAATCTGGGCCTTAATTCTATAAACTTAGTGCAGAAATTCTTTAGCACCTAATTGCCAGGGGGTATAGACACAGGTGAGTCAGGAGTGTGTCTAGCATTTATGAGCCAAGGTGTAGATATTCGGCCAGGAGCAGTGAGCATTCTTTTAGTCTCTGATAGCATGAATATTCAAATGTTGGGCCATGTCCAGGCACCAGCATTGACTATCTGTGTTTATGTCCCTAGTTACCGTATATACTCGAACATAAACTGAGATATTTGAGCCAAAAAAAATGGCCCAAAAATTGGGGTCTCAGTTTATAATTGAGTCCACTGAATGGCCAACGCTTTTGTCATCCCTTTGATCAGCAGTGCTCTCCACACTACAACCCCCTTCCTCCATGGCACTACTCTTCTGCTCTCGTATCCCCCAATGAACAACACTGCTTTCCTCCACTCACATCACACCTGATAACTGTAACTGCTCTCCTGCATTGATTCTTACCGTTCTGGCATTCAACGAAGCTGACACCAATACTCTGCTCTGGGCCAGTTCGGGGCCTTGAACATTTGCGTATGCTCAAGACTGCCAGCTCCCCCGGCTCTGAGAATTCCAGAAAGGGCAGGAACTGGCAGGCCTTGAACATGCGCAGATGCTCAAGGCTCCACATCGGCCCACAACTCAGTATCAGTGCCAGCTTTTTTGAGTACCAGAGTGCCGAGGGAGAGGGGTACAGGACAGTAGTGAATAGTAAGCAGTTTCTTTTGCTTCTTCCTGCAGAGATAAATAGCAGATTTTTGTCTTTACATATGACCTGTTTCTGTTTTGTTATGCATTGTTTGAAAATAAAATTATAAACTATGACAGGTAACATAATTGATTCTGATCATGTTTGACTAGGAGTATTCATAAAAACTAAAAATGAACAATGCCATTCATAGTATTTCTACATTATAGATGAACTGTAAAATAATGGACCTTAGGACTATATCTTACAGACCTGATATAGGGGAAGAATATGAGCCTAGCAATAAGATGTCTTTAAAAAAAATCCTTACTAAAAGATATCAGTTACATACAATCTCTTTTCTTCCTTCCTCCTACTTTTCTATGTGGGTTACTCCAAATACAGATTTTCTGTGGAACTCTTTCTCAGATATTTCCGCTATGAGAAAGCCTGAGGATATCTCCCTCAGTTCCATTATTGAGGAGGTTCACTAGATGGTTAGAACTGTACACTAAGGGGATGCAGGTCATTTGGGGGGGTGGGCATTAATTTCACGGCTTGCAAAATTTTTGTTCACCAGAAAAAAAGGGAAAGAGACAAGGTTTTTCTGCAACTAATAGAACAGGGGGATGATGGTTGGAGGGATTATTTATCTAAACAGATAAGGGGAAATTCTATAAGAAGTGCCCAAAGAGAGGCACATAAAGTTAGGTGCCTAACACCAAAGTTATTGGCTTCAATTATGAGCTTTAACAAGCTTATAATTGAGAAATATAAAAATTATTTGGGAGATAGGCGCCTATCCTCTTAGGTGTGATTCTACAAAAAAATACGTGCCTAACACCAAAGCAGGCATGTTTAGAGGTGGAGAAGGACTTAACATAAGAATAGCCTTACTGGGTCAGACCATGGTCCATCAAGGTGGCCCATTCAGATCACTAGAACCTGGCCAAAACCCAAGGTGTAGCAATATTCCATGCTACCAATACAGGGCAACCTTTCTTAAAACCAGCTACGCTATCCGCTGGCTCCTCCTTCGCATAAAAGGTCTTGTGATGGGCGTTTGGGACTTGAGCAATTTTTTGGTTGATAATGTGTTCTAAGGTTAGACGTAGTAGTGGTCTTGGCGATTAAACTGCTGAACGTAGAGGTAGGCCATACTCAAAAAAAAACCTCATTTTGGAAGATTTTTTTTGAGAATGGACATTTTCCCTGCTGCTAATTTCAGCATTTAGGGCCTTAGGCCAAAAGGGGACTTAGATGTTTTGTTTTTTTATTATGCCCCTCCACGTATGTTTAATCGGTAACCCGTTCTGAGCTCTTTGGGGACAATGGGATAGAAATTGAAATAAATGAATATATATACTGTATATATAATGTAGGCCTTTAAAACCATGGCCTATATTACAGGTGCCTAAGTACGATTTTGTAATGGGCACCTAAGTGTGACAAGCAATAGGCACCTAACTTTAGGCAGCTATCTTTTTATGGCACTGATTAGAAAATCCGGCCCTTAATGATTAAATTGCTGTTATTGTAAATGTACGGTTTTATAATACAAATATTTTAAGTTTAAAAAGTTGTGTTAAAACTTATGGCAAGGATGTCTAGTCTCTGTAGATTTTCTCACCAGGATCACCCAAATTTCTAATCTCAATTTATATTCAAGACAACTTTTTTTCTTCTTTTTTTTTTTGGTGGGGGGGAGAAAGGTCACCTCCATTTATATTCGGATCGGTTTATATTTGAGTATATATGGTATCTCTTATGCAGTTTACTGCGATAGTCATAATCTAAGTGCCTAAGTGAAACCGTATACAGATAGTCTAATTTGGCCACTTCTGTTAAGTGGATAAGTGCTGAATATCAGCATTTAACTGCATAAATGCCGAGTCTACCCTGGACAACCCACAAAATAGCTGTTTCTCAGTTTAGTGCTTTATGGTGCTATCCAGCAGCACTAAACAGTTAAATGCACTAAATTGTATATTGGTAACTGAACAAGTCTGTGCCAGGTAAGGATAACTACACCTAATATGTGCCAACAAGGATGAAAACTTGCATTGTAATCTTGTACTGATATTATGTATGTTTAACCTGTAACCCATTCTGCGCTCTATGAAGACAAAGGGACAGAAAACAAATTGAATAAATAAATAAAATAAAATAAATGTCAGCAGAAAACCCACACACAAGTGATTTAACTGGCCGGGAGGTTTTCTGGCCAGTTAAATCCCTTTAAATATTGACCCCTAAGTATAATTGATTATCCCAGGACAAGCAGGCAGCATATTCTTTACGCATGGGTGACGTCACCGACGGAGCCCTCGGTACGGACCTTTTTAACTAGAAAGTTCTAGTTGGCCGCACCGCGCGTGCGCGAGTGCCTTCCCACCCGACGGAGGAGTGCGTGGTCCCCAGTTTCTTCATTTCCGCGGAGCGAAGAAGACGTGTGTTTTTTCAACGGTCGTTGAAATTCTCTTTTTGCCTTCCCGCTCGCGTTATTTTTCGTTTTATTCACCTTTGGGTGCTTTTTTCTTTTCAGTTTCAAAAAAAAAAAAAAACAAACTTTATTTTTTCTTTATTTTTCGTTCCTGCCCCGGCGGGGCCTGTTGTCACTATCTAGGCCTCCGGGTTCGATTTTGCGGAGGCCGTGTTCCCATTCATGCCCCCGCAGCCGGGTTTTAAGAAGTGCCAGTGGTGTGCACGTCCGATCTCCCTCACTGACCCACACAATTGGTGCTTGCAGTGTTTGGGACCTGAGCATCGGGCGGACTCCTGCACCCGCTGTGCCACTCTTAAAAAACGCACTTTGAAGAATCGTCAAATCCAGCAGAATATACTTTTCGGCACCGGCCCTGCTATGGACTCGACTTCTTCATCTGCGGCACCGTCAAAATCGCACCGGCCACTTCGACACCGCCTGATTCGTCATCGGCGCCACCGGCGCCAGGTAAGCCGGCTAAGAAGCCTTCCACCCTTGAGCTCCCTCCCACCTCGGTGGTGACACCGGTCCTTTCGGCTCCACGCCGACCCAAAAAACGCTCCGCCCCGATATCGGTGAGTCCCTCGTCATCGGCCTCCTCATCGCCGGGGCGTAGAGCGGCATCCATGGAACCAAAACAGAAAAAAGTGGTTCCGGTGCCACCCCTGGATGACCGCATCGCGGCCATCCTCCAAGACAAGTTGCATGAACAACTACAACAGCAACTTCAGCAGCTCTTGCCCTCCATCTTGGCACCGCTGCTTTCGGTACCAGACCGGCCCGAGCCCCGCACCGCCCAACCGGTATCCACTCCATCGATACCTTTGGACTCGTCCATGCCTATTCTTTCGGCGTCACATCTCCATACTCATTCCGAGAGTCACGCCTTGGCGACGGTCGATCCTCCTCGGGACCGGACAGGGCACCGGTCTCCCCGTGACCCTGACCGGCACCGTTCTTCCCGGGACCGAGACAGACACAGGTCTTCATCCCCCGGTACCGTCTCGGTACGCTCGGGCAAGTCTCTGTCTAAGACTCACCATACCGAGCCTTCCACTCCGGTATCTCGGCACGCGCACACTGATGTCAGAGACCCGGACCTATGGAAAGAATCCCCTCCCGGTACCGAGGAGGACGCATCGTCGTCGGACGAGGAGCCTTCGGCCCCCGATACCACATCTAAGCCTGAGCAATCTTCTTTTTCTAAATTCCTCAGAGAGTTGTCGGGGGCTCTATCTCTCCCTCTAGAGTCTGACTCTAAGAAATCACAAGCTTTTCTGGAGGCATTAGATTTTGATCAACCTCCCAAAGAGTTCCTAAAGTTACCCGTACATGACATCCTACGGGAAACTTTTTATAAAAATTGGGAGAATCCACTTACTGTCCCTGGGGCCCCCCGTAAACTGGATAGCCTTTACAGGGTCATTCCAATCCCTGGATTTGATAAACCCCAGCTACCCCATGAATCTCTCCTGGTGGAGTCCACCTTAAAAAAGACTCAGGGCTCTAGTGTTTATGCCTCCACTCCTCCTGGCAGAGAGGGCAAAACAATGGACAAGTTTGGCAAGCGACTCTACCAGAATGCAATGCTTGCCAACAGGGCAAACAACTATTCATTTCATTTTTCATTCTACTTGAAACATCTGGTCCTCCAACTCTCCGCCATGCAGAAGTACCTTCCGGAACACAAGGTCCCACTGTTCCAGCAGCATATCTCCAGCCTGCTCCAACTGAGAAAATTTATGGTGCGCTCTATATATGATTCCTTTGAGCTCACCTCCCGTGCATCTGCCATTGCTGTGGCTATGCGAAGCCTGGCCTGGCTAAGGGTCTCTGATTTGGACATCAACCATCAAGACCGACTAGCCAACGCTCCCTGTCTTGGGGATGAATTGTTTGGGGAGTCCCTGGATACCACCACACAGAAACTCTCAGCCCATGAGACCAGATGGGACACTCTCATAAAACCTAATAAAAAGGCTCCACCTGCTCGTCCTTACAGACCACAGTCCTCATATCAGCGCAGGTTCTCCGCTAGGCCGCTCAATCCACCTTCACAACAACCTAGGCGGCCCCGTCCGCACCAGCACACCCAGGCTCGTGCCCAGTCCAATCAACCTGCCAAGCCTCTTCCTCCTGCCAAGCCATCTCAGCCCTTTTGACTCTTCTCTCCAGGGCATAGCCAGTCTCCAGCCTTCATTGCCTCTTCCTCAACCAATCGGAGGCAGGCTCCACATCTTCCTCAGCCGTTGGGAGGTCATCACATCGGACCAGTGGGTCCTCAACATCATCCGCCACGGCTACTCTCTCAACTTCCAGACTCTTCCACCAGACAATCCTCCCGTAGAGTCTGCTTCTCATTCAACCCAAACCCCCCTCCTCCTGAGGGAGGTCCAATCCCTCCTTCTTCTCAATGCCATCGAAGAAGTGCCTCCGGAACAAAGAGGTCGGGGATTCTACTCCCGCTACTTCCTGGTTCCCAAGAAGACAGGAGACCTCCGTCCCATTCTCGATCTCAGGGATCTCAACAAGTGTCTAGTCAGGGAGAAATTCAGAATGCTCTCCCTTGCCACGCTTTACCCTCTTCTCTCTCAGCACGACTGGCTATGTTCCCTGGACCTCAAAGAGGCCTACACTCACATCCCAATCAATCCGACCTCACGTCGCTACCTGCGATTCCAGGTGCACCACCGCCATTATCAGTACAAAGTGCTGCCTTTTGGCCTCGCTTCATCACCCAGGGTGTTCACCAAATGCCTCATTGTGGTGGCGGCCTTCCTCAAGTCTCACAACCTCCAGGTGTTTCCCTACTTGGACGATTGGTTAGTGAAAGCACCTACGTCTCCACTTGTGCTACAAGCCACTCATCATACCATCTCTCTCCTCCATCTCCTGGGGTTCGAGCTCAACTACCCCAAGTCGCATCTGCTTCCCACACAGCGCCTTCAGTTCATTGGAGCAGTTCTCGACACCACACTAATGAGGGCGTTTCTCCCCTCCGACCGTCAACAGACTCTGCTCCACCTTTGTCGTCAGGTGCTCCTTCATCACTCCATTCCTGCCAGACAGATGATGGTCCTCCTGGGCCACATGGCCTCGACGGTACATGTGCTTCCCCTAGCGCGACTCCACCTCAGGACACCTCAATGGACTCTGGCCAACCAGTGGTCACAGACCTCGAATCTTCTTTCTCATCCCATCTCTGTGACATCGTCTCTTCAGCGATCTCTACAATGGTGGTTGAACTCCTCAAATCTTTCCAGGGGCCTTCTCTTTCATCTGCCCCCTCATTCCATGATCATCACCACGGATGCCTCCCCTTATGCATGGGGAGCTCACCTGGGAGATCTACGCACCCAGGGTCTTTGGACCCCGCAGGAGCGTCTACATCACATCAATTTCCTAGAACTAAGAGCCATGTTCTACGCTCTCAAGGCCTTCCAGCACCTTCTCTGCCCTCAGGTTCTTCTCCTGTGCACAGACAATCAAGTCGCCATGTACTACATAAACAAGCAAGGCGGCACCGGGTCTCGCCTCCTTTGTCAGGAGGCTCTCCGCATTTGGACCTGGGCCACGGCCCGCAATCTCTTCCTCAAGGCTGTCTATATCCAGGGCGAACAGAACTCCCTGGCCGACAATCTCAGCCGCATCCTTCTACCTCACGAGTGGACTTTGGATCCTCCCACGCTCCACTCCATCTTTGCTCGCTGGGGCACTCCGCAGGTGGACCTCTTTGCAGCTCCTCACAACCATCAGCTGCCCCAGTTCTGCTCCAGACTCTTCTCTCCTCACCGTCTGGCCCCGGATGCATTCCTGCTCGACTGGACGGATCGGTTCCTCTATGCCTTTCCTCCACTACCTCTGATGTTGCGGACATTATCCAAACTCCGCAGGGACAGGGCCACCATGATTCTCATCGCTCCTCGGTGGCCTCGCCAACACTGGTTTCCTCTCCTGCTTCAGCTCAGCGTCAGGGAGCCCATTCCTCTTCCTGTGTTTCCTACTCTACTTACGCAACAGCGTCAGTCTCTGCTGCATCCCAATCTGTCTTCGCTCCACCTGACAGCTTGGTTTCTCTCGGGCTGACCTCTCCAGTAAATCTATCTCAGCCTGTCCGTCTCATTTTGGACGCCTCCAGGAAACCGGCCACCCTCCAATGTTACCATCAGAAGTGGACCAGGTTCTCCTCTTGGTGCCTCCGTCATCATCACGATCCCACCTCTTTAGCGGTGGAAACTGTACTGGACTATTTGCTCTCTCTGTCCAATGCGGGCCTCAAGTCTACCTCAATCAGAGTCCACCTCAGTGCCATCACTGCGTTTCATGAGCCTATCCTCGGAAAACCTCTCACGGCTCATCCACTGGTTTCCCGATTCATGAGGGGCCTCTTCAATGTCAAACCACCTCTAAAGCCTCCTCCGGTCGTCTGGGACCTGAATGTGGTTTTATCAGCCCTCATGAAACCTCCTTTTGAGCCTCTTGCCACAACTTCGCTCAAACTTCTAACATGGAAGGTGCTTTTCCTCATTGCCATCACCTCTGCCAGGAGGGTTAGTGAGATGCATGCACTGGTCGCCGATCCACCGTTCACTGTTTTTCACCATGACAAGGTGGTTCTGCGTACCCATCCAAAATTCCTTCCCAACGTAGTCTCGGCTTTTCACCTCAACCAGTCCATTGTGTTGCCTGTCTTTTTCCCGAAACCTCATTCACATCCTGGGGAACAGGCATTACACAGTCTTGATTGCAAGCGTGCCCTGGCCTACTATCTTGATCGTACAAGGGCTCACCGCTTGTCCCCTCAGCTCTTCCTGACCTTCGACCCTAATCGTCTAGGTCACCTGGTCTCTAAACGGACGCTATCCAACTGGCTTGCAGCCTGCATCGCGTTCTGTTATGCTCGGGCCGGTCTGTCACTGGACGGTGCTGTCACTGCCCACAGGGTGAGAGCTATGGCCGCTTCTGTTGCTTTCCTCCGTTCCACACCCATTGAGGAAATCTGCAAAGCTGCCACCTGGTCCTCAGTTCACACATTCACTACTCACTACTGTCTGGATACTTTCTCCAGACGGGATGGGCACTTCGGCCAATCTGTACTTCAGAATTTATTTTCCTAATGGCCAACCATCCCTCCTCCCTCTTTGTTAGCTTGGAGGTCACCCATGCGTAAAGAATATGCTGCCTGCTTGTCCTGGGATAAAGCACAGTTACTTACCGTAACAGGTGTTATCCAGGGACAGCAGGCAGATATTCTTACGTCCCACCCTCCTCCCCGGGTTGGCTTCTTAGCTGGCTTATCTTAACTGGGGACCACGCACTCCTCCATCGGGCGGGAAGGCACTCGCGCACGCGCGGTGCGGCCAACTAGAACTTTCTAGTTAAAAAGGTCCGTACCGAGGGCTCCGTCGGTGACGTCACCCATGCGTAAAGAATATCTGCCTGCTGTCCCTGGATAACACCTGTTACGGTAAGTAACTGTGCTATACTGACAGTTGCATGCAACAATTAGGGCTCCTTTTACTAAGGTGCGCTGGCGTTTTTAGCGCGCGCTGTGTAACCACTGTGCAGCCCGAGATCAGGACTCAGCAGCACCCCTAGCAGTTAAACATAAGAATTGCACTGACGTGTGACCCGGACTGGCAAAACCACAACCACAGTTGTATAATAATATAAGTTTTATTCCCAAAATAAAGTCAAGAATGGCACAAAAGTGGATAATAATCTTTGCAACAAGAATCAAAAGGCAAAAATAAAATACCAAAACAAAATAGTAGCTCAGGTTCCTGAGCTTTTGCTCTCCTCAGAGCTTATTAGCTTGGGGAGCTCTCAGCCTGCTCCCAAGCAGGTTGTAATACCAGCAATCAAATTCTCTGCTCTGTTATGTGCACAGTTCACAGTTCCCAAAACAGAAGCCTCCAGCAGCCTTTGGAGCACTGCTGGGAAATAAAGAGTGTCCCAGGTTTGCCTTTCCTAAACAGCTTTTCAAACAGCTATCAAAAATTCCCTCCCAGGGTGTTAGCAAACCTCACCCAAAATAAACACTCTTAGCTTCACAGAATGCAGAGTTCAAAACAGAAAGTCCAAACAAACTCCCAGTATAGAACATCATTACTGGCATCTGGTAATAAGTCCAACCTCCATCGGTACAGGATCTTCACCAAATTCCACAGGCAGACTCTCTTGCAACTCCATAGCAGTTTCTTCATCCAGAAGTTGTAGATCCAATGAGTCACCAGCCTCAATTACCTCCATGGGTGTACTGGTCTCACCTCTGCCTGGACCAGGGGTGTCATCGTGGGAGAGGAACCTTATCCTTCTCCCTAGCCTGCCTGCTTCTCCCAAACTGCTGACTTTTCTAGCAAAAGGACACGCCCTGATCTGGCTGAGTCAGCAGGTGCTTGCACAGCTCTTGGACTCCCCCGGTGGTGACCTGGATATCTGCCACTAGGTGAGTTCTTGGGCCTACCAGCTCCCCCTAGTGGACAGCAGGATTTCCTAGTCTCTAATTCTGGAGGACTAGTAGGCTCCGGGGAATCAATATATTGTCCAGGACGGGCTTTGAGTGTACCTCCCCTGGGCTTTTTACTCCCCTTCTTGCCTGCCCTCACCGGGACCCCGGCAGACCTAGCATCTGACTGGTCACAGCTGCATTGCCACACGTGCTAACCTCGTGCTGGCATTAGCATCTAGCGCGCGTGGCAATGCAGCGCTCGCGCTAAAACCACTAGCGCAGCTTAGTAAAAGGAGCTCTTAGTCACAGACATTTACAACCGCCATGATGTAAACTGCCACACTTAAATATTGACACATAATTAAAACATGTAATTGCCAATATAGAATTTTCACTTAAACCCAAATTCTATACATGGCGTCCTAATTTGCACGTACAAATCAGTGGAAACAGTCAGTTTACAAGTGCAACTTAATTGTTTAACAAGCCAATCTATGCCAATAATTGATGATAATTGCCACTAATTAGAAATTATGCGCACAGTTTGGCAGGTGCACATTGTATAAAGTGGTGTGTGTCCGTTCTAGTGCATGCATCTCAAAAGGGTGTGTGGCTAGGGGGAGGAGCAAAGGCGGACTGGAGGCATTCTTCAAAATTAAGCACACTTATAGAATGGATCTGATCCACACACAATTTAGGTGCAGGTATTTAGGCCTGTGTTTTCTTGATGCAAATGGATGTGCCTAAATGTTAGTGATGCTTACAACCGTTGGGCATTACTACATGCATATTGCTACCACAAAGCTACTGGCTCCTGAGAAACCCAAAAGATAAGTGTTGGTTTCCATTAATCTATCATTTTGTTATTTCCGTTGATTTGCACAAAGCACTTTAAGAAAAAAGCGAACTTGCACTCAATTATATTTATATATTATATATTACCAGACCATAAATCATACTGTGCTCGATGAAAGATACCCCTCTCCTGCAAAGAACCGGTTAGATATCGTGTATGATTCACCGGGGCAGGCATCTGAAAGCACAGTTAAAAAACAGAAGAGACTTCCTATACAAGTATAGTGTGTCAATAGATTTATTTATATCCTGTCATACCTTTACAGTTCAAGACGGTGTACAGTAAAGGAGAGGTACAATGTGGATACCTTGAGTGCATGGCACATGTCATATACCTTGGGTATATGGCATGTGCCTATTTTGTGCTAAGCACTGTTCTGATTGGTGCCAATTTTTTTAGGCACCATATATAGAATCAGACCCTCAGCACGCAGCATCTAACTGTAGGGTATATGTATTAAATTAGCACTTTAGCTCAAGTTTGGTGCAAAGGCTCCTTAGTTTCCAATCTAAAAGATACTCTACATTTCTCTGCATGGGAACAGACAAGTAAAATCACACTTTTGCAAACTCTTGTTTTTTTAATTCTTTTCTTTGTTTGTTTTTGGGTTTTTTTTTATATGTACCTTGTTTGCGTACATCTTCTACAGCAGCAATTAATTCTTCTTTCAAGTCTTGGCTCTCTTTGGCAATCTGGTCTCCTTTCTCCAAAAAGTTCTGAGTGGCCTGTTCTACAGAAGCAGCCAACACATGAGCCTTCTTAGATCGACCTTTCTTTTTTCCAGAAGGGCCTTTGTTGCTTGTATTCACAAGTGTAGTTACCTTAAAACAAAAGATGAACATTTGAAAAAAGTACCTAAACAAATTTAGCAACACAAATATATAATGGCAATTGAGGACTGTAAGCTATATCCGTTCTGCTCTGCATACCCCCTGTTCCATGCTGTTTTTCTACACTTTTTTTACCTCCCTTCTTCTACTGGTTATGCTTTTAATGTGAACTGTAGCATTATAACAAATCAAGCCTTTAACCTCTTTTTATACCTAACCTCTATCCATGTTTGGCAATACATTCTATTTGAAGGGCTTATTTCCATAATCTGCCAAACCCATATTAGTTGCACTGTTTTGGAAATAAACCCTTCAATTGTTCACTTGATAGAGCTGGTATAAGAGGTTTGTGGCATTAAGGTTTTCTGCGGTCAGGTAGGAACTTACTGCTCCGTTGTTGTATCAAAGCAAATTGCAGTTGAAGTTTTGAATATGCATCTGCTTGTCCACCTAAAATCATCTGTATTTCCTTTAGAGCATTGCAATGAAGCCACTAGAGCAGTCATCTTCAATGCAAGGCCAGTGAGCCAATGGCATCCCTCCAAGACCTCTTGGGCAGCCCATGCAGCCTGTCCAGCATTACCCCCAACAGCAGGATTTGGTACAGTCTGCACTCCTTCACTCTTTGGGCAGGAAGGGGAAAGAAAGAAATGCCAGACCTCCAGGGGAAGAAAGTGAAGGGAAAGACAGAGATTCAAGACCACAGGAGGGAGAAGGGAAGGAGAGAGAGATGCCAGACCAGTGAATGGAAGTAGAAAGGAGAGAGATATGCCACATGGTCAGAAGAGAGGAGAAAGATGGGAAGGAGGAAAGGGACAGAGAGACATGTCAGACCATGAGGGAAGAGATATGGCAGACTAGGGAAGGGAAGGAGGAGAAAGAGATTCCAGACTAAGACAGGGGGAAGGGAAAAGAAGGCCAGACCATGGTGGGGGGGGGGAGAAGGGGAGGGGAAGAAAAGGAGGCATGAGAGATGCCAGAGTGTGGGAAGAAGAGAAGAAACATGCCATGTCATAGAAGGAGGAAGAGAAAAGGCAGAAATGTCAGACCACGGGATGGGGAGAGAGGGAGGAGATGGTAAACAAGGTTGAGATGGGTGGGGAAGTGAAGAGATATGGAAGAAATGCTGATTATGAACTGATGAGAATAGGGGGAAAGAAAGAGGAAGAAGATGGTACACATGCATGGAGGGAAGGGAAGAGCAGAGAGAGCGAGTAGATAAGATCTGAGGAGGAAGCAGAAAAATTGAAAAAAGCTGAATGTTAAGTTAATGCCAAAGATGGATGTAGGGGAGAAAATGAAAGAGAGAAAAACAACAAATAGGTAAGAAGACCCTGGAAACAGTTAAGAGCACAGGCAGAAGGGAATGCAATCAAAGACGGAGTAAAGATGCTTGGAAAAATATAATCACCAGATAACAAAGTTAGGGGAAATTATTTCATTTTCAATTTAATGTCAGTTTTGAGAATTTGCATCCGCTGTCTATATTTTGCACTGTTCAGGAAGAAATTAATTTCTTTCCATTTCTCTGGTATTGTACTATATCCAGAGTCTAGCAACTCAAGGTTTCATTTTGTGCATTAGGACTTTTAGTTTGTGGTCCAGTATTTACATAATGGTTTATCTGTGTTCTGCATTGTGTGACCACGGCCAGGTGTTCTGGTATGAATGAATGTCAGGTATTATTGTATCAGGACCCCAAGAAGGAAGATATTTGTTGGCTCTCCTTCAGTCCTTTTGGACCCAAAATGGCCCTCGCTTAAAAATTAGCAAAGACCACTGCACTAGAGGGTTAAGTTGGCACTTATTGAGATGTAATGAAAAGAATAAAGAAGGCACTGCTTTCAGGATATTGTCAATTGTATTTATGTTTGACACCTCCCCGTCCCCGGAGATTTTATAAAAATCATGCAATTTTGGGTGCAGATCCCAGATCTGTGCACAAATTAATTATCAAGCTGTTAATAATTTGTGATGTTAACTGGCACCAATTAGGACATGCATGGATCTACTTATATATTTTCTACAATGCTGTGCACTTACATTGTCTCATAGGCAAATGAAAAGGAGGGGCATGAGTGGGTCAGGGGCATTGCCAAAATTTAAGCACAGTGTTACAGGGTACTGGTCTCCAAACATTTCCATGTAAAGGGCTACAATGTAAATATGAGAAAGCTCTGAGGGCCACCAAATGATTTTAAGCTTATACATACTACTAATTTTGTAAATTGCATTGATCTACTTGTTCAGAATGGTTGTTAGACATTAAAACATAATTTTAAAACTGATTCTACAACACTTCAAGGATATTAAAAACTCATTTTAGTTTGGATTACCAACAGCAACAAACTCCATGCATGAGATACCTGAATAACACACTTAAGAGTGAGGGGAGAGTGTGGTACAGTGGTTAAAGCTACGCCTCAGCACCCTGGGGTTGTGGGTTCAAACCCACGCTGCTCCTTGTGACTCTGGGCAGGTCACTTAATCCCCTCCATTGCCCCAGGTACATTAGATAGAATGTGAGCCCACCAGCATAGACGGGGAAAAATGCTAGAGTACCTGAGCTCTCCTGGGAGAATGGTATAGAAAATTAATTAAATAAATAAATAAATAAAAAGAGATTGTTTGCAGTTACTATATCATGTGGGGGAATGTGTGGTTAAAGCTACCCTGAGATTGTGGGTTCAAACCCACACTGCTCGTTGTGACCCTGGGCAAGTCACTTAATCTCCCAATTGCCCCAGGTACATTAGATAGATTGCAAGACCATGGTAGGAAGAAGGAGGGGAAACAGAGAAGAGGAGATACCAGACCATAAGAAGGGAGAAAGGAAAGGAGAAAAATGGACTACTGGAGGGAGAGAGAGATACCAGACCAGGGAAGGAGGAGACAGAGGTTGGTGAGAGGGGGGTAGAGAAGAACAAGATGTGAGATCACAAAGGGAGAGAAGGAGGAGAGGGAAGTACGGGAGAGAGATGCCAGACTGGGAAGGAGAGGAGAAAGATGTCAGACCACCAGAGGGGGAGAGAGAGGGAGGAGATGCTGCACAGGGATGACCCAGTAAGGCTATTCTTATGTTCTTATTTCTGTCTCCTTCAATACTCCCGTCTCTCTCTTTTTGATTGTTCATCATCATTTCTTGTTCACTCACTGATATCTTCTCCCCAGAACCACTTTAACCATCTATAAGCCCTTGGGCAAACTTTCATGTAAACTATTCTGAACTCCCCAGGGAGAACAGTATATAAAATTGAATAAATAAATAAACAAGATTTACAGGATTTGAAGAGCAGTTCAGCCAACTGTTTGAGGGCCACAATGGAGGACTTCAAGGACCTGGGCTTGCACATTGGAGATCACTGAAGTAGGGTCATGTACACATCCAACTGTGATTAGTTGTGTACCAGGTTTTAGCAAGTCCTTGGGAATCCATTCTGCACTAAGCACTATTCAATAAAGGCTGCTTAGTGTTAAGTGGCCCTCACAGAATTGACACTTAGCATGGATTTTAATGGTGCTTAACTTTGGGTGCCATTTTCTGAATATGACCCTCCATGATTATTAAGATGGTCCATTTTTTTGTATTTTTGACCACACATAGATTTGGGTTTTGAGCCCATATCTGGGCTTTAGGTAAAAAGAAATAAGGTTTCCCATCCAGTCTAAAACAGAGATCTGTAAGTTGAACTGCTGAAGCGTCCATCTGAAGCAACCCCAAGCTGGAATATGTACTGAAGAGAAATTGCAGAAAGAAAGAAAGAACCAGACATCATTCACTGCCTTGGATAAAGTAAATGTGAGGCAGTAGGAAAAAAAGGCTGAGCTGAACCAGACATTGTATTTTCCATTGTCATTCACTTGGATAAAACCCTTCATCTGTGTTAAAGTCTCCCAAGTTAATACCGGATGCTGAAACTGCTTGCCCAAACTATTTTCTGTATCATTTAGCAATGCTTTCTGTAGGAAAGGCAGCTTGTGTTCTCAAACGCATACGGGGGCCTCCCAAAATAGAGCTAACAGAGTCTCCAAGGAGAGAAGTCTGTGGTACCTGCTTCATTAGCTTTCAAACTGGACTCTGACTGCTTTAAATCACATATGTCTTATTGCATATTCTTTTTCTTCATCCACGCCATTCCATTTTCCCTAAGGGTATGTGCTTGTCATAGGGCTTGTGTTTTGTGTAGTTTTATCCAAAATAAATATCTGGTAAGTTTAAGTGCTCATAAAATGAATGTATGGGTGTGATATGTTTTATGCATTTTATTTTATTTATGTTGCTATTTGTAAAGCTGCCTAGGAATAGGCGGTTGAGAAATCTTTTAAATAAACAAATGTGCTGTCCTATCAAATGGAGTTATTTTATGTTTTATATTTATTATTCAGATTATAAACTGCTTTGATTACTTGTTACGAACAGGTGGTATATCCAGTAGAAAAACTCTAAACCCCATCTGCAATCATTCATAAAAATATTGAACTAGTCCTAGAACAGATTTTGGCAACCTACATATGTTAGTATTTATATACCACTTATAGTCTAAGTGGTTTACGTTCAGGTACTCAAGCATTTTTCCCTATCTGTCCTTGTGGGATCACAATCTAAAGTACCTGGGGCAATGGAAGATTGAGTGACTTGCCCAGGGTCAGAAGGAGCAGTGTAGGATTTGAACCCATAACCTCAGGGTGCAGAGGCTGTAGTTCTAACCACTAGGAACCACCAGACTTGAGTCACACCCTTTTTGTTATTGTTGTCTTTCACAGGTAGGAATATTTTGTGGTTTTATCCCAATAGTGCCTCTGAATGCTGGCAGATAGGGCACACTAGCAGCTTCCATTACACAGATAGGTGCTTTTCAATATAGGGCCCTATATCTTCATTTACACATGTGAATTTGAGAAGTAATTTCAGAATCTCATCCAAAACTTTATTAAAATATTCATAGATATGGTCTCTATTATGATCTGCTGCCGTGGTGGTGGGGGGAGGGGGTTGCCTCAGATTCCTTATTAGATCTCACAATGTACATTGAGAATCAGAAATGTATTTCTGGAGACTACAGAAATATCCTCTTCTACTTTTTATGTCATTTTCTATTCCTCTCCTCTGCCCTTTGCATTTATGCCCAGATTCATTCACCTTCTTTTCTGATCTTTCAAAGAGAGAAGTAAGGGCTGTTAACAACCATATTGAAAGAATATAATTAGGAGTTATGATTATACTGCATAATGATAGCTAGGTTCACACTTCTTTTACCAAACGTTTCCAGGAAATTTTTGAGATCTGATTTAAATAACAAAGGTCAGGGTTTTTTGTGGGTTGTTTTTTTTAACATGTCTGAGCAAATCATCAATTTTAATCCAGCCTGAGAAAATGGAAACACCAATGTCATTTCTATTAATAACCAAGTTGGATAGTGGGTGAGCTCAACTTTTTCTAAAAACTAGAAAAAGAAATGTTTTACAATAAAATAGGTACTCAGGAAGATTAACCTCTCCATACTCCTTAACTGTTATTAAGCTGTTAGTCACAGTACCAAACTTCATGGACAAAAAACATGAATTCATATTAATATGATGAATCAAAAAAGCAAGTACCATTTTGATCATTTCCAGTCTACCTCACCAGATTAAATATAAACTAGATGAAATATTAAGGCAATTCTAGGCTGCAGATAGATTCTCATCAACATTAATTTGTTTCATAACCTATAAGTCTCTATAGAATGAAATCCAATAAATCTAATGCCTTGTAGAGACCATGCATGCTGACAAATCTTTAATTAAGTCATTTGTGCTATGCATATTACCAAAATTAAAGTGTCATGGGATAGGAGGCAAAGTTCAGTTATGGATTAGGAATTGGTTATCGGATAGAAAACAGGGGTAGGGTTAAACGGTCATTTTTTCGCAATTGAGGAGGGTAAATAATGGATTGCTGCAGGGATCTGTACTGGGACCAGTGCTATTTAACTTATTTTTGATTTTGAAATTGGAACAGAGTGAGATTAAATTTGCAGATGACACTAAACTGTTCAAAGTTGTTAAAACACATGCAGATTGTGAAAAATTCCAGGCATACCTTAGGAAACTGGAAGACTGGGCGCTCAAATGGCAGATGGAATTTAATGTAGCAAATGCAAAGTGATGCACATTGAGAAGAATAACCCAAATCACAGTTACCAAATGCTAGTGTCCACCTTGGGGGTTAGCACCCAAGAAAAAGATCTGGGTGTCATTGTAGACAATACGATGAAACCTTCTTCCCAATGTGCGGTGGTGGGAGCCAAAAAAAGTAAACAAGATGCTAGGAATTATTAAAAAGGGATGATTAACAAGACTAAGAATATTATAATGCTTCTGTATTACTCCGTGGTGCAACCTCACCTGGAGTATTGTATTCAGTTCTAGTCACCTTATCTCAAGAAAGATATAGCGGAACTAGAAAAAGGTTCAAAGAAGAGCAACCAAGATGATAAAGGGGATAGAACTCCTCTTATATGAAAAATAGACTAAAACGTTTATGGCTCTTCAGCTTGGAAAAGCGACAGCTGAGGGGAGATATGATTTTTTTTTTTTTAATCTTTATTGATTTTAAAACTTCAATAATGTAATACAATTGATACATCTTTTGTCCTTTATATTCTATGGACGCATTAGCATTTAGCGTGCGCTAAATCGGCTAGCGTGCTTTATTAAAAGGACCCCTTAATTTCTGGGTTCACTGCCAGCCACAGGAGGTTACCAGGGTGCCTACCACGGTCTGAATATACCTTCACTGTGATAGCAATGAGAAGGATTTTCCAGGGGGGGGGGTGTCACTGAGATTTCAGACTATGGCTATCACAGTTTGAAGGGGGTAAACAGGAGATATTTCCCCCTGGGGAGGGGGGAGAAGTATAAAAGAGACTGCACTAGGAAGTTCCTGGCTTTTGGTTGTTCCTTCTTCTGTCAAAGCCCTACACCAAGGGAGACTCTCATGACAGTTTGGGAGGAAACTAGCAACTATAATGTAAATAGTGGAGACTAGACTGCATTTGGAAGTGGCAAGTGAACATTTTAAGATGGAAACCTAGTGTCTGCCTTATACTGTGCTACCTATAAATAGTTTGATCAACTTTGAATAAAGTTCCTATTGGTTCACTCATACCTCGGGCCAAGATGTCTTTCATCAGAAGGAGAGTGAAATTGCCTATCCTCCAGCCTACTAGAAATTATCCGGCCTCAGCTTATGTCCAAACTCGAGTGTGAATCAGTGAGTGACTGTAACTACCCTGCATTTGCTGTTACATTTTCTCTTTTTTGTAGCCCTGGTATTAAGTGGGCACCAACCCCCTGACCTGAAAAGCTGGCTGGAGCCTTGATATGATATATATAATACTAAGTAAACAACAATAATTTGATATATCACCTATTTGGACAAGTTACAATGAAAACAGTACAGAAAATTTAATGAATAAATAAATAAAACATTTTTACTGACATAGGCATAGCCAGAACTGCAACTTATAAGACATTGGTACAACGAGTGAGGTGATTAAATTTGCGGACGATACGAAGTTATTCAGAGTAGTGAAGACACAGGGGGATTGCGAAGATCTGCAACGTGATATAATCAGGCTCGAGGAATGGGCATCGACATGACAGATCAGGTTCAATGTGGGTAAGTGTAAAGTGATGCATGTCGGTAACAAAAATCTGATGCACGAATACAGGATATTCGGGGCGGTAATTGGAGAGACCTCCCAGGCAGGAATGAGACTTGGGAGTTCTGATCGACATGTCAATGAAGCCGTCCATACAATGTGCGGCGGCGGCAAAAAGGGCGAACAGAATGCTAGGAATGATAAAGAAGGGGTTCACGAACAGATCAGAGAAGGTTATCATACCGCTGTAACGGGCCATGGTACGCCCTCACCTAGAATATTGCATCCATATCTAGAAACACAGTTTCCCCAAATACCGAAAAATCAGATATAAAAACCTAGGAACAGACGATCTTTTTGGTAACATAAGATTATGCTTTGTAATGTTATGTAATGTAACATAAGGTTATGCGTTGTAATATAACATAAGGTTATGCCTTGTAATATCATGTAATGTAAGTTATGCAATGTATTGGAATAATAAGGTAAAATAACATAAAATAACTCTACGTAAAGTCTTGTAAAGTTATGTAAGATAAATTATGTAAGATAAATTATGTAAACTTAATGTAAGATAAATTATGTAAACTTAATGCAAGTTATGCAAGCACGGTAAGGATAATGTAAAGTAACACAAAGTAACACCACGTAAAGTTATGTAAAGTTATGTACGAAAAGTTATGTAAAGTTAGGTATGCAAAGTTTGTAAAGTTATACAAATAATTGTATTGTCATCGCCTGGAAATGACCAGCCATATTCTAATGTAATCCGCTTAGAACCGCAAGGCACAAGCGGAATAGAAATCACTAATGTAATGTAATGTAATGTAATGTAATCCAGCACTGGTCACTACACATGAAGAAGGACACAATACTACATGAAAGGGTCCAGAGAAGAGCGACTAAAATGGTTAAGGGGCTGGAGGAGTTGCCGAACAGCAAGAGAATAGAGAAACTGGGCCTCTTCTCTCTCAAAAAGAGGAGATTGAGAGGGGACATGATCGAAATATTTAAGATACTGAAAGGAATAGACTTAGTAGATAAAGACAGGTTGTTCACCCTCTCTACTTTGTCTGGGTTTTGAAAAGCAGATTACATCAGGAGGGGCATCCACACATACGTGGATGCCCTCCCGACCGAGACCAGCAGGCTGAAGAGGGGCAGAGCTAGGAGTGAGGCTGAGGCTGAGGCATGGCATGGGTGTAACAGGGCAGGGATGGACAGCACTAGGCAGGCCTGGGGTGGGTCTTTGGGTCAGGAATTTACATGCGTAAAATCTGGTAACCCTATGAGAAAATCCAAGTATGTGAGATGTGGATGGTGGCAGAAAGGAATTCATACAACTCTCACGGTCAAGTAGACTGACTGCTAGCATATATCAAATATTTTCCTTTTAAAGAAACACTAGGCCTGATATTCAAATCATTTTTACTAAACTACAGTAGAGATTTCTACCATAGCCCTGAGCGCTAAATGCTTATTAAAGGGGGGTGGGGGGTGTTAAACTTTTAACATAGGCACTTGCACCTTTGCCCTCTCTACTACCATTCTCACACACACATTCCTCTTTACTTTAAAATAAAATACTTAATCGAACAAATCACTAAGGCAGTGGCAAAACTGACCATACCTGTTATTATTAATGGATTTTGTTTTGAAACCTTATTGCTACATTATGTTAATGTAATTGAGATAAAGGCCTGGACCAAAGGAGAAAGACAGGAGGCAGAAGCAGGACTTTGGGAGGTGCAGACAGAGGGGGAGAGCCCCTGAGGAAGAGCAGAGAGAGGCAATATCATAACAGAGGAGGGAGAGAGAGAGAGGGAGACCTGGAACAAAGGTACAAAGGATCTGGATCTGGGGGCACTAAGGACATAGGAAGGAGGCACTGAGGACACTAAGGACATAGGAAGGAGGCACTGAGGACACTAAGGACATAGGAAGGAGGCACTGGGGACACTAAGGACATAGGAAGGAGGCACTGGGGGCACTACGGACATAGAAAGGGGGACTAAGGACATAGGAAGGAGGCGCTGGGGACACTAAGGACATAGGAAGGCACTGGGGGCACTAAGGACATAGGAAGGAAGGATGGAGGGAATATAAAGGGACAATTGTTGGGCCTGAGTGCAGAAAGAAATGAAAGATAGGATGCACAGTCAGAAGGAAACGCAACCAGAGACTCATGAAATCACCAGACAGCAAAGGTAGGAAAAATGATTTTATTTTCAATTTAGTGATCAAAATGTGTCAGTTTTGAGAATTTATTTGCACTATATTTGTCTATTTTTCTATAGTTACTGAGGTGACATCATTGAAAACCCCCAAATATAAATGATAATTAACATTTTCTCTGCGAATAGGGTGCTTTGTGTTTTTTAAAATTTTATGGTTACCATTATGAAATAATAAGATATTGTGTGTACATGAAAAATGAATGGAAGAAATTTGGGGTGGGGCTAGGGCAGGATTGGGGTGGGACTGAATATTAATAGATGTCCAGTTTTGATGAAAAAAATAAATGGTTACGTTAAGTATATCTGCCAACTCAATCCACATTTATTCTATCAACCTCAACCCCTCCACCCCTCCCCCCAAATAAGTAGTCTGTCAGCCTTGTTATAAATCCCCAGACTATTAATTCATCAGCTTAATGGGGGGGGGGGGGATGGAGGCCATATATTAAGAAGCATAAAAAGTGCAGTGCAGTAGTGGATTTAAGACTAAGAGAAAAGTTAAGATCTTAGGACTGATTTTCAGCATTAAGTTCATAAATTAGGCTGGCTAGGGATAAAAAGGACAGGCCTAAATATATAAACATAATTTATAAACTTAATTGTTAAGCTCCTAAAAGAAGCTGAAAATTTGGCCTTCTAAGCTTGGCTGAAAATGGGGCATATATTTAGAAGCCTAAATTTAAAAGCTCAGCCTTTTTTTTTATATTGAGCCCACCATTTTCATATTTTGTATTAAAAATAATAAAAGATAGTTTAATATTCAGAAGGTCAATGAGATAAAACAAAATATCATTTATATTAGCAGAGATTTCTCAATAAATTCCTCTAACTGTAGCTGCAAATACGATACATCTTGTTAATTGCAATACAGAGATTTGAAGGTCAGATTGAATTTAAAAAGAAGATACAAGGGGCTGCTGAAAAGTTCTCAGTGATTTGAAATGAAAAGTGGCAAGAAAAGTGTGGAACAATTTATAAATTTCATGGCTCCACATCATTTTCTTCTTTGTTGGGCTGAGAACTTTTCAGCGGCCCTTTGTAGATGGCAGCCCCGGTGTTCTATCCTACAGAAGGATAGTCTCAAAAATATTACTGTTTGTAATGATTCGTATCTGGGGCAACTACAAAGAATTTGTACTTTAACATGCCCAGCATATCTGAATAAATCCAAAATGTAAACAAAACAGAATAGGGAATAATTAGAATATGCCAAAGAAAATAAAACACAAACTAAACAAGTCTGCAATCATGGAGTGAGCCCAAATAAATTATTAGCAGCTAATTAGACACACACATATATATAAAAAAAGCTTGCATGGCATTCAAAAGATTATGATGCAATTACATTAATGTTTCCTTTCAGTCGGGCCATTTCTCCCAAGAAATGGGTCATATTGCCTTGACCCCACTACTGAAAAAATCTGACCCTGACCCTTCCATACCATCCAGCTATCGCCCATTTGCATATATCCCTCTCCTAACCAAGATGCTAGAGTCCATCATTTCTTCCCAACTCTCATCATACTTAGAGAGATTCTCTATTCTTTTACCCTATCAATATGGCTTTCGTCCTAACTTCAGCACCAAATTCCTACTGTCTTCCCTGATTTCAAGGGTTCAACAACTTCACTCTCGAAACAAGTTCGCCGTCCTCCTACAATTTGACCTTTCCGCTGCTTTCGACGTTGTTCACCATGACATTCTTGTTTACCAACTCTCTGAGATAGGTATCAATTCCACAGTCCTAGGTTGGTTCTCTAAATTCCTCCGCTCTCGTTCTTACATTGTTAACATGAATGGCACCTCATCCTCCCCCTGGAAACCGAATTGTGGAGTCCCGCAAGGCTCTCCACTATCCCCTATCCTTTTCAACATCTATATGTCCTCCCTAAAACTCCTCCACCTATCCCCCCTTGAAACAATTTACACTTATGCAGACGACATCCTCGTCCTCCTCGAGACTGATTCGAACCTCACCGACCTGTCTAAGAACATATCCTCTTGTATAATGAACCTACAATCCTGGGCCCACACTGTGCAAATGAAATTGAATGAGTCCAAAACAAGACTTCTTTGGCTCGGTCCACCTACCCACCTCCATCCCACTACCCTCTGGTTCCTCTCTGCAGCTTGAGTTCTCGAGCAAGGTCTTGGGCATCATCATTGATTCCACATTGTCCTTCAATGACCACCTCCAATCCTTGGTAAAAAAAAATGCTTTTTCAGCCTTCACATGCTGAGGAAAGTTAGAATCTGCTTCCATCAAAAACATTTTACCCTCCTTTTTAATCCATCATCCTCTCCAGATTGGACTATTGCAACTACTTAAGCCTAACTAAGAAAAACCTCCACAGACTCCAACGGATTCAGAATGCCGCAGCCAAGCTTACCTCCCCTCTTCGGAACTTGAGCTCTCTCCAAGTTTTCCGCAAACATCTGAAAACCTGGCTTTTCTCAAAAAATGTAAGTCTCCCTCCAACTTAGGAATCAAGGAAACTCTTATATCTTGGCATCCCAAGTCCTCTAAATTTTCTTCACACTTCTACCTCTAACCCTCTGTTGTAGTTCCTTCCTATTTCTCCTACTGTAAACCGCGCCGAGCTCTACGAACGTGGAGTTGATGCGGTATACAAACCTAAGGATTAGATTAGATTAGATTAAGGGCCTGTTTTACAAAGCCGCACGGCAACAACCCAGAAGCCCTTTAAGGGCTCCTTTTACTAAGTTGCGCTAGCGGTTTTAGAGCACACTTAGCACACGCTGCATTGCCGCGCGTGTGAGATGCTAACGCCAGCATTGAGCCGGCGTTAGTTCTTGGCGCGTAGTGTGGGGTTAGCACGTGTGGCAATGCTGCGCATGCTAAAAACGCTAGCGCACCTTAGTAAAAGAAGCCCTAAATCTCTATGGGCTTCGGGGCAGTTACTGTGCTGCAGCCGCTAGCGCGGCTTTCTAAAACAAGCCCTAAGGGAGGACAATTCAGTCACAGGGAGACTATTACCTATTTTCCAGCCAAGAAAGCTGATGGCTGTATTATGTCACAAAAAATATATCTGATAGACTGATATTTAACAATGCACGGCAACAAAATTTGAAGGATAAAGTGCATCCAACTAGCATAGTCCTAATCGTAACACATGAAACTGCTTCCTTCTCTTTTAGAAGTATGATTAAGCGATTAATCAAAAAAACTATTAAACTTGAAACTTAAGAACTTTTTCCACATTTGGAAACTGAAAAAAAGTAGCATCTACTATACCTGTTTAAACCTCTCCCAATCCAAGTAACCAATTCACTATAAGCTTTTTCAAGCATAACAGCTTGAACAAATCCAGGGCTCCTTTTTCTAAGGTGTGCTAGCGTTTTTAGCACACGCACAAGATTAGTGCGCGTCAGCCGAAAAATTACCGTCTGCTTAAAAGGAGGCGGTAGTGGCTAGCGTGCACGGCATTTTAGCGCGCAGTATTCCGCACGGTAAGGCCCTAACGCACCTTTGTAAAAGGAGCCCTCAGTTATTTTCTTCTTTAAAAAATAAAAAGGTTATAAATATTTTAGCAAATAGGAGGAACTGAATTAGGTAAAAAAATAAATAAATAAAACATCTGCAAGACATCTTCTGAATGTTTCAAATGCAGAACAAGCAGGTGATCATGGAAAATTGATTAAACAGAGATTATTGCTTCTAACAGCATTTTGAAGGGACGCTGCTTAGAAAATTGTTCTCTTTTATAACTGAAGACCACAGATCTTGGACTTTATCTACAACTTTCTTACAATTATCCAGCCTTGCCTAACACTTTGAGGTAGTATTGCACCGTTTCCAAATTTTAATCTGTAGCTGATTTATTTGAATATGATCAGAAAAAAAATCTGTCTACTATTAGCAATATTATCTCAAGTGAAAACAGTTAAGTTCTTCCACTTTAAACTTGGTCAATTGAACAGTACTGGCAGCTTCTCATAAAGCTATACTTGTAGGAAATCAGAAGCCAAAGAATCTCCTACCTCCTTGTACGATGTACATGTAGCTCGCAAAATAAGACCTGGTTCCTCTGCTAGATCTAGGCACTGGCATTTATTCCCACTGCTCAAGAAACTGCTCAAGAAACTGATCAGAGGATCCAAAACCAAAGTCTGCATCCCTGCCGATTCATCACCCGTTCTAGCTAACCCATCTACTAGCACTGCAGTACAGCTAGGGGAGAGCTAACAATTCAAAATCAGAGAATACTCTCACATTTTCATAACTAATCCATTCCTTAAGAAATCCGGTTGGATCAAGGTAAATCAATTTATTAATTTTGAGCTCCAATCTGTTCAGGGACTGCAAGCACTTTACAACACATAATGGCAGTATTCAGAATAAAATATGCAGCTGTCAGGTGGTCCATTACACTAAAAATCATAGCTTGAATGGAAAAAGAAATGCATCTATCTAGGAAGAGGCATGATTAGCAGCATTCTGGCAGTGGGGTGAAAACTTATTAAAAAAGCAGCAATATGTAGCAACTCTCCAGATAAGCCACCCATTCCACTGAGACTGAATAAATAATAGGTATAGAACAAAAGAACAATATCCAAACAAACTGCAGTTCAAAGTCGAAGGACAAAAACAAAGGAAAAACTGCAGAAAACGATGGACAAGGTATGATCAAATAATCTTTATTGATAAAGGATTCAATGTAGCAATCGACATACAACACAAAACCAATAAAGCCTTGAGGTGCGTGAAAACTCCAATCCGGCGGTTGTCCGAGGACTAGCGACCAACCGCCAGATTGGAATTTTCACGCGCCTCAAGGCTTTATTTGGTTTTGTGTTGTATGAGGAAGGAGTGTTTTCTGAAACACGGACCATTTCGGGTCCTGTGGACTCACATTTGAGAACCATTTTTTATTTTTTATCCGTTGATTGCTACATTGAATCCTTTTTCAATAAAGTTTATTTGATCATACCTTGTACATTGTTTTCTGCAGTTTTTCTTTTGTTTTTAAATAACAGGTATAAAATTAAAGTTAAATTAACTTAGGGGCCCTTTTCCTAGCATAAGAATATAAGAGTCGCCACACTGGGAGAGACCAAAGGTCCATCAAGCCCAGTATCTTGTTTCTAAAAGTGGCCAACCCAGGTCACAAGTACCTAACAAGATCCCAAAAGAGTAAAACAGATATGATCCTTATCCTGGGAATAAGCAGTGAATTTCTCCACATCCATCTTAACAACGGCTTAAGGACTTTTGTTTTAGGAAATTATCCAAACCTTTTTTTTTTTAAACCCTGCTAAGCTATCTGCTTTCCCCACATTCTACAGCAATGAATCCCAGAGTTTAATTGCATGTTCAGTGAATAAATATTTTCTCTGGTTTGTTTTAAATCTACTACTCAGTAGTTTCATTGCATTCCCCCTAGTTCTAATATTTTTGGAAAGTGTAAACAAGTCGATTCACATCAACCTGTTTTACTCCACTCAGTATTTTATAGACCTCTATCATATCTCCCCTGAGCCGTCTCTTTTCCAAGCTGAAGAGCCCTAACCGCTTTAGCCTTTCCTCATAGGTATGTCATCAAATTCATCATTTTTGTTGTCTTTCTCTGTACCTTTTCTAATCCCGCTATCATTTTTTGAGATGTGGCGACCAGAATCGCACACAGTATTAGAGGTTCAGCCACACCATGGAACAATACAAGAACATCATAACATTCTCATCTTTGTTTTGCAATCCTTTCCTTTCCTATTTTGTGTTAAGTGCTAATGAACACCTAACACAGCGTTAATGGCCTAACACAGGATGCGCTAAAGCATCATGTGTTATATCATCTTCATGCTAAGTATGCAGCATGTATTTATTTTTCATTTTTAAGACAGGGCATCACATTGGCAGAGGATGGGTAGAGAGTTGTGCTGCCTGATTTGCCAATTCAAATCGATTCACCGATTCACTTCGGTAAATTGACTCAAATCAATTTGTTCTCCGGAAAAAAAATCACACTCACCAATTCAGTGTCCAACATCCCACCCCCACCCCCACCGTGAGACCTGAAATACCTCTGGGCCTCCTAAAGCAGCAGCAGCAGCAACGACGATGGTCAGCTGAAAGAAGCAGCAATCTTACAGGTTGGCTGCGTCCTACCCCACTGCTGCATCACTGATGTCACTAATGATGTTGCAGAGGAAAGCCCTGGTGGGGCAGACCACAAGCAACCTGTTCACAGTGCTGCCTCTGCCGGTCAGTCACCACCACCTCTGCTTCTGCTTTGGGAGGCCCGAAGGTATGTCAGATTTCATTGGGGGGGGGGGGAGGTACTGCACAGGGGGACAGAAAGGATGGAAAGTTGCTGCACAAAGGGATGGGAGGGATGGATGAAAAGCTGCTGTGCAAGGGGATAAGAGGGAGGATGGAAAGATGCTGTACACGGGGAGAGAGGAAAGAGGAAGAATTGTTGGACATGGTGTGGAGAATATGATCATGCGTTTAAAGACCTTATATGCTGTGCAATAGATCATATACCTGAGGATCGCATGAACAGGAGGCAGCTACTTCTGCAAAGAGAACAATTTTGGATCCATACTTTAAATACTGAAGAGCCGGGGGGGGGGGGGGGTGTCTTAATTCCCATACAGAGTGGCATCATATGATCTAATATACAGATAAAGCAATTTTTTTTTCCCCCTGGGCATTGCGAGTTGACAACATAAGCCCCCTTATGAGCATGAGGTATATGGGCAGAGGTAAATGGGCAGGGTGATGCCCACTTGCTTCTGCTCACATCTGAGGTCATAACAAAATGTCTGCTGCAATCTTTAGCGGAAACCTCATGGTTCTTCAAGCACTGCAAGTAGCCATTTTGTTGCGGCCTCAGATGTGGGCAGGAGTGAGTGGACATTGCTCTCACCCTTTACCACTGGGCCATTAAGGATTCTTTAATGTAGGCCGGAGGAGGTGTCAGTGGAGGGGCCCCAGCCTACTTTGGGGTGTAGCTGGGTGGAGACAGGCCAGGGGAGGAGATTTCTTTCCATTCTGGTGAGTGGGAGATGGGATCAGGTTGGGAACAACTGTAGCCACGACCCGTAAGGCAACCAGATAAGGGCCAGCTTATGATGACTTACCACATACTTCCAATTCAGGCAGGCACTGAAAACACATATATTCTCCTCATTGCACTAACCTGTTATAACGTATTCATGTGTATGTGGTCTATACCTCTGTATCTTTTCTAATATTGTGTAAGCCGCAATGATTCCTAGTCGACATTTGTGAGATACAAGAATCGGTATGGTATGGTATTCAGAACAGTGCCTGGTTAACTTTATTATATACAGTAAAGTTAGAACAGTCTTTTTTCTGTTCTAACTTTATGTGGATTCTTAGCTGGTTAGTAGACTGAATATTACTGCTAACCATTTAGGTCCATGATCTGTCCAAGCTCCATCCCTCACAGGTTAGGGGTTGACCATTACGAGACAATATTCAGCAACACTGTCTGGTTAAGTGGCCCAAAATAGAGCCTTTACTAGTTGTTTAAATCATTTTGTATATGGACCCTAAGGCCCTGATTCTATAAAGTCTGCCCAAAGTTAGGTGCTGATATCGCACTGCTTCCATAAAACAGGCACCCATTATAGAATCACACTTAGCATTGCCTAAGTGTGCTTAGACAGAACTCGATGTCTTCACATTTAGGTATTCTCAATTTATGCCAGAGTTTTCCACACCTAAAGTTAGGCATTGATATCAACACCTAAAGACATCTCATTCACAAAGAGGCACCTAACTCTAAAACACACCCATGATCCGCCCCAACCATACCATTTTTTTTACCCCCACACCCCCTTTTTACAAAACTGCAGAAGAGGTTTTTAGCGCCGGTTGGCATGCTGAATGCTTTCCACTATTCCGACGCTTATAGGAACTTTATGACCGTTGGAGCAGAGCAAGGCATTCAGCACACTGGCCGGTGTTGCATGGTTTTGTAAAAGGAGGGAGGGGGGAGGGGTTTGGATAGTGCCTACTTTTTATAGAATTGAGTTTTTCAAGTTAGAAGCCTAACTTTCACTTAAGTCCAATTAATGCTGATTGTGAGGTGTTGAGTATCAATAACGGCACCGATTAAGCCTATTGATCTTATTAAGTTAGGCAGACTTTATAGAATCAGTGACTCACATGTTTAGGCCTTCATAGGAAGGAAAATAGTTTAAGCTTTGAAATGCTTTATCAGATTGACCGGAAAAGTGTCAGTTACTTGACAATACAAAAACAAGCTGGAAAAATGCTGAAAAACAAAGTTATCTGTCTGACACAGTAATAAAAAACATCACAAGACTTACATTTAAGATGAAAATTAGTACTCTCCAACAAAACCTATCAAGCTGTCACTGCTAAAATAGTCTGATTCTAAAGCCCCATTTATTGTTTTATAAATATTAAAATACTATAGAGCAAGACAGAAACTATAAAGAATATTAATAGGAAGAGCTTAACCTGTTACTGATATTTATTTTGCCTATGCTGCTCACAATGATATTCATATATTATAAGAGGTATATTGGAATGAGAAATCACAGACAGATCTTTTGCCCTTTCTTTCCCTGAACTGTGCTTTAAAAAACTTGCAATCACTGCCATAGTAAGGAAGGCAGAGGCGGGGGGGGGGGGTCCACCCCAGTTGATACCTTGGTGGAGACATTGGCATATCTCCTCCTTCCCCCACCCCACCTCACCCCATACCTCTTCAAATCTTCACTGGTCGCAAACAGCATCTCTCACCCACTGCTCATGCCAACCTCATCCCTCTCTCTGACATCACTTCCAGTTTGCAGGGACCAGGAAGTAACATCACGGGAACAGATGAGGCTGCTGCAAGCAGTGGGTAAGTGATGCTGCTCGTGGTCAGCAAAGATTTGAAGAGGTGTAAGAGAGGATAGCCATGGGGAAACTGAGAAAAATGAAGGCAGATAAAGACCATATGGCCTATCTAGTCTGCCTAACCACACCATTTACTATCCCCTATCCCCTCCTCTCCCTTAGAAATCCAACATACTTGCCTCAAGCTTTCTTGAATTCAGATACACCTTTTGTCACTGGGAAGCATTTCCAAACATTCATTACCCTTTCCATGAAAAAATATCTTCTGAGGTTACTTCTGAATCTAGCCCCTTTCACCTTTATCCTATGCTCCCTCATTCCAGAGTTTCCTATCAATTGAAAGAGACTTGCCTCATGTGCATTTATGCCACTTACAAATATTTAAACATCTCTATCATATTTAATTTTAACTTAATTTAATTTAATTCTTATATACCGCTAATAACCGTGAGGTTTCTAAGCGGTTTACAAAAATGATGCATTAAAAGATACAATAAATAAAATAAATTAGATAGGTACTTGGAAATTCCCTAACTGTCCCAAAGGCTCACAATCTAACTAAAGTACCTGAAGAAACAATTTATGAAAAGTAAAGATAAAAATATAAAGACAGAGGTAGAGATAGAGATAGAGAATATTCTAACAAGTAATGAATAAATAAGTTAAAGATAGAATTAAAAATAATAATTAAAGTAAATAAAAATAGAGAGAAAAATAAGTTTAGAGAGAAATAAAAATTAAATATATTCCAAAAAAGCATTAAGATCTGATGTTAAATGATCATAATAATTACAAGCCATCAACCCCAGTTCCGATGGCTATCATCTGGGGTCCCGAGATTCCTCCAAGAACAGGCGACATCTCTGGCAAGGTAATCACCACCACTGCCGCACAAGATGCGAAATCCTCAGAGGCAGTCCCTTCGGAACGGGGGAGGAGTGAAAATGATGTTGGGTGACCTGCTAGAAAGGGCACTCGAACTGACCGTTGGTGCTGAGCACCGGTTCTCTCTTGCTGGAACGGGGGAGGAGTGAAGATGGTGTCGGGTGCCCTGCTGGAAAGGGCTCCCGAACTGACCGTTGGTGCTGAGCGCCGGTTCGTATCCCCTCTTCTGCCTTTCCTCCAAGGTATACATATTGAGATCTTTAAGTCTGTCCCCATGTGCCTTAAGACAAAGACCATCAACCATTTTAGCAGCCTTCCTCTGGAGGCTGTGCGAGAGAGTATGTGTGGTAGTGATGCCAGGTGCTTACACCCTGGGCACAAGCTATCATCGCTAAACCACTACTTGCAATGCTGTACTTAATCCATATTTAAGGTAAGATTCCCATCAGGAAATTCAATTCACCCTTTCTCTATGGATAATGCCTCTGTAGACTATAATGAGATCATATTCACCTATTCTCAAGGAAGCAGTGTTTCAAGCATAAATAAAACCTGTCCAAAAGTAAAGTGCCATTTTTCAGTAAGAGACATGATCTAACACCTAAGACCCTAGAAGTAACACGTGAAGAGGAGAATTCATGCATTCAGGCCAAGACATGGAACATAGTACTTTACAAGAGGATCTGACAACATAAAATGGGTTCAGGATTGCACTAGTGATGCCTGATTCAGGAAAAAAAAATATTTTGATTTGATTTGGCCTATTGAATCGATTTTTAGATTTGATTTGCTTTTCCCGCCCAATTGGGCATTTTTTCAAATGTCCTGGTTGGTTTACTCTATAGCCTCTCCATCCACCCCACCCCTCTTTGCCCTCTCCAATCACACCAGCACTGTGGTGTATACAAAATTTTTTTAAAAAAGATTTGTCCTTGCTGAATCGGTGACTCCGATTTTTTCAGACAACAAATTGATTTGAATCAATTCACTGAAATGAATCAGTGAATTGATTTAAATTGGCAAATTGGGCAGCACTAGTCTCCACAGACAGGAGGAACAGCAAATTTAGCAAATGTAGAGACCCCCCCCAACATATTCATGTGAGCAGATTTCTAAGATTGATGCTGTTTCTTTAGAGGGTACTGATCCTAATATGGTAGTTCCCTTCCCCCTCCCCCAAGCCATTCCATGGCCTTACCAGGACTCCCAGGTATCCAGTGGAGTGGGAACAATGCCCACTCTCTACTGATCTCAATGATCCGGGTTCAAATATGGTTACTGAAACCTTTAGCGGGGGAGGGGGTAGCAGATGTTGACATTTATAGCAACCCCCTAGAATAGGCACGTATGTGTTTCAGGATAGCTATAAATGCCAGTATCTACTTTTTGCCATACACATGGATTCCCTATGTGAAATGGGGAATTCATATCTGTACTGCAGGTTCACCCAGGTCACTCCCTCTACCTTCTCTACACATGCCCTCTTGATATCTAAATGTAGTAAGCCTCCCCACATGCAAATGTTCTGTTGAGTAGACACTGAGGTCTTTTTTTCTCCACTTTCTACAATTTTTAATGATCCTGCTTTATTTTGAGGAAACTACGGTATTGTGTGTTTTAACAACTCTGTTGCGAAATGCAATTTTACACATGGTGATGCTTTTTAAAGTAAGGGCCTTTATGTACTGTAGTCAATTTCCATATGTGCAACCTTCAGAAAAAGGGCAACAAACAAGGAAAGCACATGCTCATCTAAAAAAAAAAAAAAGTCCACATCTTTTGTCCTTGATACAAATGCTATAAAAATTGTAATGCAAATTTAAGATTTACTGCTTCACTGTCAATTTTGTGCTTACTCACTGATTTTGTTTGGACTAACATTTTCAACCACCTGTTCAATTCTTAATATAGAAAACTGCTAAAACAGATATTTTAAAAATGTACAATTTATTTAAGTTTCTACTAGTACTGCTATTTAACATTTCTATAGTGCTGATAGGCATTTGTAGCACTCTGCAGCAACATATTTAAGAGCCAGTCTCCACTCAGTAGAGCTTATAATCTAAATTAATAGACAACAGAACAAGTAGGGGCTTAGGGAGTTTCTTGGGGTGCTTAAGGTAAAGGGGTTATGGGTTAAATACAACTGCAGCACCAAGTAGTTTTCTGCCATACTGTATATTGTACTAATGCATTAAGAAAATAAACTGTTTGGTGTTTATCAAGCTGCAATAGGTATTACCGGATGCCGAGTGGAATGAAATTGGTAGATATGAATCACTTTTTTACTCTTTCCAAAAATACTAGGACTCAGAGGCATGCATTGAAGCTACTAAGTAGTAATTTTAAAACAAACTAGAGAAAATGTTTCTTCACTCAATATGCAATTAAACTGTGAAACTCATTGCCAGAGATTATGGTGAAAGCAGTTAATTTAGCAGGGTTTAAAAAAGGTTTGGATAATTTCCTAAAAGAAAAGTCCATAAGACATTATTAAGTTGGACTTGGAGAAATCCACTGCTTATTTCTAGGATGAGTAGCATAAAATCTATTTTTTTCTGCTCGGGATCTTGCCAGGTACATGTGACCTGGGTTGTCCACTGTAGGAAACAAAATACTGGGCTTGATGGACCTGAGGACTATCCCAGTATGGCAGCTCTTATGTTTCTATGTTCCTCATGGAGATAAAAGGCAGAGAGATACAGAAACACAATAGCAGGTGTACTGAAGTTGGATATATCAGCAGTAGGAATGGCCCTAGATTCCCTGGAACTACAACACCGTAGTAGTGTTCATTTCTGAGGCAAGAGGAATAATGCAAAGGGAAAAGGTATTCAACCACCAAGCAGAAAACATATATTTGTAGGAAGAGTTCCCCATCGAGCAAATACTCGACGAAGTGTAGGGGAGTTGAGCGTCCATTCGTGAGGCAGAAGCAGACGACTCAATTTGTCTGCAAGGCAATTCTGTTGACCCTGAATATATACAGCCCTGAGAAGGATGTTGTGAGAAATTGCCCAATGCCACAACCTCAGAGCTTCCTGACAAAGGGAGTGGGAGCCCGTCCCACCCTGTTTGTTGACATAATACATCGCTACTTGATTGTCCGTCCGAACAAGGACTACTTGGTCGTGAAGGAGGTGAAGAAAAGCTTTGAGAGCAAGAAAGATCGCTCTGAGTTCCAACAGATTGATGTGACAATGACAATCTGTGGCGGTCCACAACCCTTGCGTACGGAGACCATCTATGTGGGCTCCCCATGCGTATTCGGACGAATATGTTGTGAGTACTTTCTGATGAGGAAAATGGTGAAACTGCAAACCTCTGGAAAGATTGGAAGAGAGCATCCACCAGTGGAGAGACTTCTTTAATAAAGGCGTCACCGCTATGTGACGAGAAGGCGGATCTAGGCCCTGCTGCCACTGAGACGCCAGAGTCCACTGAGGGACGCGAAGGTGGAGTCTTGCAAAGGGAGTCACATGTACCGTAGATGCCATATGCCCGAGGAGGACCATCATTTGACGAGCCGTGAGCGTTGACATGGAAATTACGTGATGACAAAGGTGTAGGAGGGTTTCTTGACGATTGAGAGGAAGGAAAGCTCTCATGTGAACCGAGTCCAATACTGCGCCAATAAATTGGATCGATTGAGTTGGAACTAGCTGAGATTTTGGAAAGTTGATATGAAACCCCAGACTTTGAAGAAAAGAAATAGTCTGAAGGGTCGCTTGAGTAGCCCCTGGAAGAGAAGGGGCTTAGATAAGCCAATCGTCAAGGTAAGGAAATACCTGAAGGCCTCGAGCACGGAGGGCTGCAGCTACCACGACTAGACACTTGGTAAAGACCCTGGGGGAGGTCACCAAGCCAAACGGAAGAACCCTGTATTGAAGATGAAGGTTCCCCACCTTGAACCGGAGATATTTGTGAAATTTCGGATGGACAGGAATGTGAGTATAAGCCTCTTTGAGGTCCAGTGAGCACATCCAATCTCCCTGATCCATGAGAGAATACAAAACTGGAAGAGAGAGCATGCGAAACTTCTCTTTGATTAGAAATTTGTTGAGAGTACGGAGATCCAGAATGGGTCGCAAATCCCCCGTCTTTTTGGGAACTAGGAAGTATCTGGAGTAAAACCCTAGATTGTGCTCGGAAGGAGGAATCTCCTCCACAGCTCGAAGGCGAAGAAGTGCCTGAGCCTCCCGAAGAAGAAGGGGGAGTTGCGAGAGACTGGAAAGACACTCTCCTGGAGGATGATCTGGAGGCACCTGAAGGAGTCGTAGAGAGTATCCCTCGCGGATGACCGTGAGGACCCAGAGGTCCGATGTAATGGTTTCCCAGACAGATATAAAAAGGGAAATGCGGCCTCCGATGGGCAGGGAAGAGTTCGGATGCAAGGCGATTGGAATGCTCACCACTGGACCGTCAAAAAGACGGAGTGGGTTTGGTCGTAGCAGGCGTCTGGGGCTTCTGAGGATGCTGTTGTTGAGGCATTCTAGGTGGAGGCTTTCTAGAGAAAGCTGGCATGGACTTCATAGGGTATCTACGAGCCAGAGGCTTGTAAGCCCTAGATGTGGAAGGTTTTGGTTTAGGGCGTATAAGAGAGGCGAAAGAACGTTCATGTTCCGAGAGCCTTTTAGTAGCCGCCTCAATCGAGTCATCAAAAAGCTCAGAGCCCTGGCACGGTAGGTTTGCTAACCGATCTTGTAAATTGGGATCCATGTCCACTATTCTGAGCCAGGCCAGACGTCGCATGGCCACTGCGAACGCCGATACCCGAGAAGAAAGTTCAAATGCATCATAAGATGCCTGCAGCATGAAGAGACGCAATTGTGAGAGAGATTGAATAATTTGTTTATACTCAGCAAGGCATTCTCTGGGCCAGTCTGGGCAAAAGGATGACAACTGTTTCAAAAAATAATTAAAATATGAAGTGAAGACATAGTTATAGTTTAGAATTCGGTTAGTCATCATCGAATTTTGATAAAATCTTCGCCCAAATTTATCCATAGTGCGACCTTCACGCCCTGGTGGAACTGTAGCAGACACTTTAGAAGGATGAGCTTTCTTCAGGGATGATTCCACTACTAAAGATTAGTGAGAAAGTTGTGATTTCTCAAACCCCTTGCAAGGCACAGTACGATATCGAGACTCGAACTTAAATGGGATCGCTGTCACAGAGTAAGGAGTCTCCATATTCCGCAGAAAAGTCTGCTTCAACACAGGTGTCATGGGCAGACGCAAAGTTTCTTTGGGAGGATGGGAAAGTTCCATATCCGCCAAATACTCAGGTGTGTACTAGAGAATGACACGGGGAGCGATCCCCGCAGGGAGCTGCGGCGTGGCTGCGGTTTGGCTGCGGGTTATGGAGACTCCAAAGCCAAATCGCCGCAGACACGGGGACAAAAGTTTTCACCGCCCGCAAAAACGGTGAAAAGATTTGTCCCCGCAGGCCAATGTACCCCCTTCTAGGAACCGCTATTTACCTGTGTTTCACCGTGCTCCTCATTTGTCAGATCAACCCTTCCTGCCAATAGAACCCGCCCCCCCCCCCGACGATCGCCGGCAGGAAGGTGCTCAGCCCTTCATGCCGACAGAACCAGCCCTCCCCAACGATCGCGGCAGGAGGGTACCCATCCCCTCCTGCCTACCCCAACAGCCCCCCCGACGATCGCAGCAGGAGGATATCCAACCCCTCCTGCCAGCTCCCCAACAGCCCCCCTATGATCACTGGTAGGAGGGTGCCCAACCCCTCCTGCCGGCCCCCCCAACGGCCCCCTATATCGCCAATAGGAGGGTGCCCAGCCCAACCCCTCCTGCCGGACCCTCCCCCAACAAACCCCGCCATCCCGAAACACCACCCTTAGTCTTACTTTCCAAGTTGGACCGGACAGCTCCTCGCTCGTCTGGCCAGCAGGCCTGCCTCCGTCCAAATGAGGCAGGCCCGCCCCTCCCCTCCCCTGCCTAACCCACAGGATCCTAGGGCCTGATTGGCCCAAGCACCTAAGGCCCCTCCTATAGCGGGAGTGGCTTTAGGTGCCTAGACCAATCAGGCCCTAGGATCCTGTGGGTTGGGCAGGGTAGGGGCGGGCCCACCTCATTTGGACGGAGGCAAGCCTGCTGGCCATACGTGTGAGGAGCCGTCCGGTCCAACTTGGAAAGTAAGACTAAGGGGGTTCCGGGGTGGCAGGGTTCGTTGGGGGGGGGTCCAGCAGGAGGGGTTGGGTACCCTCCTGCCGGCAATCTTAGGGGAGGCCATTGGGAGGACCGGCAGGAGGGGTTGGGTACCCTTCTGCTGCGATTGTCGGGAGGGCCGTTGGGGGGGGTCTACAGGAGGGGTTGGGTGCCCTCCTGCCGTGATCGCTGGGGGGAGGGGAGACTTGCAGCCGTAGCCGCGGTCACTATGCTAATCACGGCAGGGAGATCTTTGCCGCGATTAGGTACAGCGGCCGCGTCTACTTACCATGTAGGCTAACATTGTAAGCATTAAAAGTACATGTCGTGTTTGTTTTTGTATAGTTATTAACTAATATTTAACTAAGTTTTAAAGTTTTAAAGTTTTAAAGAATGTTTCCTTTATACGTAAATAAAGAAAAGTATATAAAATCGTACCCGTTTGAGGCTTTTATGTATGCAGCGGTGACGGTGACGGGGCGGTGAATGGGGTTGCAGTGGCGGTGACGGGGCGGTGAATGGGGTGGCGGTGACGGGGCGGTGAAGGGAATGGCGGTGACGGGGCGGTGCAGAGGATGGTGAGACGGGGACGGGGCGGTGACGGGGACCAATTTTTTCACCGTGTCATTCTCTAGTGTGTACTTCAAATCTGAATGTAAGTCGATGTTAAGATCCTGGCCCATGTCGAAGACAAACTTTGCAAAGGAGGAAGACTTCAACGTAGAAGCTTCCTGAGGAGAGGCAGAGCGAGAGCGAGGCACCACTGAAAAAGATGGGGAGGCCTCGCGGGAATACTGGGAAACTGGCTCCGAACCGAGACATAACGTAACAGAGGATGCTGCACTACCAGTTAGAGGCGGTGTGGTGGAATGTTTCTGCTTAAGACTCCGAGACAGGGTTTTGCTAAAGGAGACCGTTCCCGAGGCAAAAGCCTCGAAGGTTGGGTCCTCGACCTAGAATGCCTCGATGAAACAGAAGAGGCAACAGTACTTTGAGAGCGAGGCACGTGCTTCGAAGAATCTGAAGGCCTCAAGCTCCTCGAAGAAAGGACCTTCGAAGACTTAGAGCGGTGCTTCGATCGAGGTAAAGACCGCTTAGAGGCTCGGTCAGGCGAAGAGTCCGAGGAAGAGACTCGAGATCGAGACCTGCGGCGAGGTGACCGCCGACGAGGCAGAGACTGCTGCTCAGGCTGGACCTGTGAAGACAAGGTTGAGGAAATTTGCGTGGTCAAAATTGACTTGAGCATGTCCTCAAACATAGGGACAGAGACCAAGGGACTCGGAGTCACGGGAGGTCTCGTGCGTTCCATTGAGGGTGACCTCGGAGGAGAGTATTCCCTCGATTTGGAAGCACGTTTGGAAGACGGTCTCGAAGACGGAGTCGAACCTGGAGCCCCAGGTTGCGAGGTACTAGACTCCGTTGGCTTCTTAGGATTGGTACCTGAAAAGGAAGCAGGAGACTTACCCCCCAGTCCAGGCTTCGAGGACACCGAAGAGGCCTTCGAGGCCGAGGACCCGGAGGTCTTCGAGGCCGAGGCCTGCAGAGTAGGCGAAGTCGAAGTCTTTGTACTCGAGGCTTGTCCCGAAGTGGAGGGTTTCACAGATGCCTCGGCCGAGGCTACCGCTTTTTCGGGCTCCATTCGAGGGAAAAGCTCGAAGAACCTGTCGCAGCGGCGCTTAAAGGCACGAGGTTGAAGAGTGAGGCAGCGAAGGCAGTCTTCGGGACGATGAGTCGTCCCCAAGCAGAGCATACACCGACTATGGGGGTCAGTTATGGCAATAGTCCTGCCACACTGATAACACCGTTTGAACCCGGTAACAGGCCGGGACATAGAAAGGACAAAGTCCGTGTCGAGAACGAGGGAGAGAGGCCTAGGCCTCAATCTCCCAACCCGACGCAAAAAAAACAAAAACTAAAAGTTTAACTTTTTTTTTTTTTTTTACAATTAGAAACAAAATGAAACACAGCGAACGAACAGAAATAAAGACTACTCAGCCGCGGTGAAGAGAAGGCACAAAGCTACGGGAACTAAGTCGACAAGTCTTCTCAGCTCCGCGGAAAACGTTGAACTGAGGATCCTCACAGGAGATGCGCCCCCTAGTTCGGGCGGGACGGCACGCGCGCATGCGCGATGCAGCACTCGAAAGTTCGAGATCTTCAAGCAAGTTTGCTTTCGAGGCTGTCCGCTGCGGGGCTCCATTGCTGACGTCACCCATGTGTGGGAATATGCTGCCTGCTTGTCCTGGGATAATCCAGGGACCTGGTATGTTTAATCTTTGAAAGTCTCAGAGGCTTAAAATATGTAGGCAGCCTGTTTCTAGTGCTAAAAATGATTATTCTATACAGTATATGATGAGAAGGTCTACAAGAAAAAGTGGCAGAAAGATTTAGAAATATTATCAGCTGCCCTTATTAAAAAGAATCACGTGACATACCTTGATATTATACCTGTATATATAACATCCGTTGAACTCCAGAAGGAAGCTTTTCTAAGGCATTTGCAAGTACAGTGGCAATAATAAGTAGAGAGCATTAGGTGAGCATAATTTCAGAGTTTGAGATCATACCCAATATAACCTGGTTCAGGAGTGAGGTTTTTTTCTTGTTGTTATTGGGCAGATTCAGTAAATGGTGCCTAAAAATAGATGGTGAGATACAGGAGGCAAGGTGTGAATTCTATAATTGCAGTTCATTTTTGCACCTAATTTTAGGTATGAACATCTACAACAGCCAGAAGCTGGTATAAGTGTTCACAGCTACCTACTGGCATTTAAGCATGTCAATGTAAGTAATTTCCTTAAAGAAAAGTCCATAGGCCATTATTAAAATGGACTTGGAGAAATCAAGTGCTTATTCCTAGGATAAAAAGCATAGAATCTGTTTTACTCCTTGGGATCTTGCCAGTTACTGGTGACTTGGGTTGGCCACTATTGGAAACAGAATACTGGGCTTCAGGACCTTCTGTCCCAGTATGGCAGCTCTTATGTTTTTTATGTAAAACTGAACCTAAATGCTGGGAACACTCTTGACCTGCTGATGCCCCTCCCATGGGCTTGTCCCCTTAGGAGATGTATGCCTCAAAAACTAGATGCATTCCCCCTGATATTCAGCTGGCAGTGAACAGCCCTTTGACTGCCTGTTGCTGGCATTCAACCTATTTGCAGTGACTAGCATTGAATATCTGGGTTTTAGTATGCCGGCTTGTGCACGGCCAGTTAAAGGCAATATTCAGATTGAACTGATCATGGTTTAGTAGGCAATGATAGGGCTAGAAAAACAGCAGGCCTATTTGCCCTCCAAGCCTGGTCGCTTAAGTTCTGAATATCAGGAGTTAGGCAGTCACACTATGGATGTCCAGAAAAACCTAAAGTTGGAAAAACTGTGTGACTTGAATTTTTTCCTATGAATTTGATTGTGATTGATCAGAAAATATTTTATAGAAAAAAAAATTAAAGCCCATGCTGGGGACACTCAAAGCCACTCATTATATAAAGCTCTGTTTTTCTTAAAATTTACTATTATTTTTGCTTAATGGGGCAAATTTATTGGTATTATAGATATAACTATTATGTTTCACACTTAGCAATGATACAATGATAAAAAGGCATTTATGCAAAAACTCTAGCAGTATTTTTTAAAAAATAAACCTTCAATATCTGCACTTTATTATAGAAAATAACAAAAATACAGTTCTGCCTGGTCTTTGTCTTGTTGCAAGTTGTTTGCCAAAATACAGTGACAGTGTCAGCAACACTGCAGGCAATTTCTTCATTTGAAATGTTATTTTTGATATTTTCCTGAACATGGCGGAGATACAAAAAAATACTTCATGACTCGTCTGCAGGTAGACAGACAATTTAGACCCTGTAATCAAAGATGATGTATGTCCAATGAGCCAAAATTCACTCACTGCTCTGGTAACTGGCCTTGAGGCCAGGAACACCATCTTTAGCTTCTTAGGTTTTTCCACTTCTCAGTTACTAATGACACGGTACCACAGCAAAACTCAAACACTGCTTTGAATAAAAGTAAACTTACACTTATCTGATATATAGGTACTGGCAAGTCATTTTAACCCAAGCAAGCTCAGAACATGCCTAGAACTAGAACTAACTGATGACTGAGTAAAGGTGATGGCGCTTGGAAGCATTTCTCAGGTAGCTAATCAACTGCTGATGCCATACTTGCCCAGACAAGCACAATCAGCCATGTGACAGTCAAACATTAATAGATTGTTCTTTAAATGTCTATTTAATTTCTGGTGACATTGTAACCCAGAAAATCTTTTACATATATCCAATGTCATATTTGCTTATATTTACACGTGCATTATCACCTGTTTAGTGCAAAATTTTCAGTCAATTTTAAGGGAGGGGGGAGGGAGGGAAAACAGATTTTGGTGTGCTTATATTCATTGGTTTGAGTGACCCCAGGATGGGCCTAAAAATTGTATAAAAATATTTTGTGATTAAGCATATACAAATTCATGGGAAAAATTTCAATTAATAAAGTTTCTCCAACTTTAGGGTTTTCTGGACAACCCTATGTTCACACTCACAGAATGCCCCCAACATTGCTTTTTGGGGGGGAGGGCACTATCTGGGCATTTTCAGAGGTGATAATTGGTTACATGCCACTGAAAATGACTGTTTAGCAGCTGAGACATGCCAGCCAGCACGTGGCCATTTCTGGCCAGTTAGCTCATGCTGAATATCAGCCAGATTGCTTATAGAATAGGGGCGAAGACGAGTTATGTGCATAACTCCTAGTTAGTGCCAATAAGTCTGTGTGCAAGTGAGCTTATTCTATAACAATGTGTCCATTCTTTAAGCCACTAACAAAAAACAACTATTAGTGGTTCAAAAAGTAGTCCAAATTAAATAACGCTACTCCAAAATAGTGGGTCTTCCCTTTCCTGGTGCATCATGTGATGCATGGGGAGGGGCCTAAGGTCTGATTGGTTTCTACCATGGCCTGGAGTGCTAAATGCTCTGACGCTGCTCCAATGTTCATAGGAATTCTATGTGCACTGGAGCAGTGTTGGAACATTTAGTCAGTGGCGTACCTAGGGTATGTGGCACCCGGGGCCCATCATTTTTTGACACCCCCCCCCCCCCCTCATGTAAAATTTTTTTTTTTTTTTTTTTTTTTTTGCAATAACCATGAAATGGAATAAATGGTCAGAATAGAAACAGGCAGTGAAAATTTTTTTTTTTTTTTTTTTTTTTTTTTTCCAAAGTATTTTTATTGAGAATGGCAAAAGGTCCAGACAAGCAACCATGGTCTGTACAGAAACTTATACATTATCAAAAAGAACACAGAATGAGAGTAACAGCAACAACAAGCATGAACAAGCCTCTCCCAAGAGAAAATTGCCAATGAGAGGCATAGCAATACACAACAAAAGGCCAAAACTTGGGGCAAGCAAACAAATCCCACCCCAGAACCCACAAGAATAATAAGCCGGACTAGACCCTCAGCCATATTTTATAATGAAAAAAACCCCCACAAGCAACAACACCCAGACCGCTCACCAGACACACCAATCCGCACAACAAGCACCCAAGAAACACCCAGCCACCACCCAGACAAAACTACCAGACACACCTACCCCACCAAGCCCAGACCCAACCCCCCCTCCCCAGAGAGTGCAAGCGCAAAGTGGACCGTGAAAAGGGCAGCTGCAGAAGTGGAAAGCCCCAGATAAGTAGGTTAGCTAAAGAAAGCCCACAGATAGAAGAAATCAGGATAACAGAAGTTCCAACAAATGCTCCCACAGAAAATTTTCTTTTATTGAACCTCATTTATGTAACCATTATTCCAAACATAACATAACATAAATTATGTCTGAATTGTCATGACATCAGAAGTACATATGGAGTAGTTGCAGGTGATGCTTGGGACAGTTCTGATTATGTTAGTTTGGTTTTATGTGTTTTTTTAATAGAAGGGTTTTTATTTCTTTTTTTAAGGTTTTGTAGTTTGTGGTCGAGGTCAATAGGTTGTAGAGTTGGGGGTCAAGTGTTGCAGCTCGAATGGCTAGGAGGTTGTCGAACAGTTTTTTTCTTTTGACGTTTTTGGTTGGAGGGTGTGTGAATGGTGCGTGAGTTCTCCTATGTCTGTTTGAAGTGGATTGAATTATTTAGCTGAAGAAATTAGTTTCCCCCCCCCCCCATTCCACACACATTAATTCTCTTCCATTTTTGTTCCCATTATAAAAAAACACTGATAAGTTCCCAGGAAAAAAATACATTAAAATAAGAAGTGAAAACAAAGGCCCCTACAGATGAGAACATAACATAAGAATAGCCTAACTGGGTCACACCAATGGTCCATCATGCCCAGTAGCCCATTCTCATGGTAGCCAATAGTGCTGCCCGATTCAGAGAAAAATATTTCATTCGATCCGATTCACCCTGTTGAATCGATTTTTCGATTAGATTCACTGTTAATGACACCGCTTTTTAAGTTTAAACAAAGTATAACAATAAATTTCACAACAACAATAAATTTCACAAAGTACTTAAAAAAAAAAAAATCACATTTTTCCATTAAAGCAGTTCTGGAGACATTTGCTTGAACAATCTTTTTTCCCAGTCCATAAGCAAGCAATATGAAAAAGATTTCCTTAATTATCTACTCAAACATTTTTGCTATTTACTTTCATTGTACCTATACTATTATTCAGTAGAAAAAATGGACTTAACTGTGCAGGAAATGAATCTCCTCATACACCCACCATATAGTGCAAAAATGTGCAAAGGTCTGTTTTTTTTCTTTCGATCACTACATAGCCTAATGCCACACAAGCAGCGCTGTTACAAACATATTCTGAAGGTCAATGCTAAGGTTGACAAAGTTTCCTTCCTTGGACCAGAAGGAGATACTGACAAACCACTGGAAGAGATTCTAAAACAACTACCCAGAAATAACACCCAAAGACCCACTCAGTGTGTGAACCAGTTGAGTGGAGTGGACTAACTGGGGGTGGAAATGGGCCCAGAGTTTGCTCAGCAGAATTTCCCAGACTACCTCTTCCTCTCAACACACTGACATGCTACCACCACCACCAACACTAGGAACACCTCACCGAGTATGCCAGCAATGCTTATAAACTTTATAAAACACATTATTATATTTTCTTATAAAGCATATATTTTAACTGAACTCAGCCTTGCCATTCACAAAAATAGAAAAGTTCCCATTTCAAGCTGTCTCATGTACACTTTTCAAATCTAACATATTGTAATCACAAAACAGAAAATAAAATTATTTTTTCTACCTTTTGTTCTCTGATCAATATTCAAATCTTGTTGGTCCCAGGCTCTTGTTGTCTTGCTTGCCAGGGTCTCCTTTCTCCGTGCTAACCATCCGTCTGCCATCTCTGTTCTCCCCTTCCGTTTCCCTTCCCTCTCCCGGAGATCTGGCATCTTTCCTTTTTTTTGTCTCCATCCACAGATTCACCTTTTCTCAACTCCCCACCACCCCAGGATCCACCATCTCTCCCTTTCTGTTCCCAACTATCCTCCTATCCAGTATCTCTATCCCCCCTCCACACCATCCCCTGTTTCCAAGTTCTCTCCCTTTCTGTTCCTTCCCTCCCTAAATCCCATTATGCACCATCTCTCTCCCACTCCTCTGTTTTTAGACCCATTATTTCTAACCCCCAAAGTCTGGCATATGCATGTATCTTTGAACCCCCCCTTCCCTCTCTCCCTCTGTGTACTTTTACACCAGGACCCCCCTCCCCCGAAGGTCTGTCCCCCCTCCGAAGGGCTACACCCCACCCCTGAAGACCTGCACCCCCCGAAGGACTTTACCTCCCACCCGAAGGTCTGTCCCCCTCTGAAGGCCTAAACCCCACCCCTGAAGGACTGCAACCCCCCCCCGAAGGCCTGCACTCCCTTGAAGGTCTGCACCCCCCCGAAGGCCTGTCCCCCCCTTGAAGGCCTGTCCCACCCCCTTGTAGGCCTGTCCCCCCTTTAAGGCCTGCCTGCCTGCCTTTCCCCCCTTGAAGGCCTGTCTCCCCCTTGAAGGCCTGCACCCCCCTTGAAGGCCTGCACCCCCCCTTGAAGGCCTGCACCCCCCCTTGAAGGCCTGTCCCCCCCCTTGTAGGCCTGTCCCCCCCCCTTGTAGGCCTGTCCCCCCCCCTTGTAGGCCTGTCCCCCCCTTGAAGGCCTGCCTGCCTTTCCCCCCTTGAAGGCCTGCACCCCCCCTTGAAGGCCTGCACCCCCCCTTGAAGGCCTGTCCCCCCCCTTGTAGGCCTGTCCCCCCCCCTTGTAGGCCTGCACCCCCCCTTGAAGGCCTGTCCCCCCCCTTGTAGGCCTGCCCCCCCCCCTTGTAGGCCTGTCCCCCCCCCTTGTAGGCCTGTCCCCCCCTTGAAGGCCTGCCTGCCTTTCCCCCCTTGAAGGCCTGCACCCCCCTTGAAGGCCTGCACCCCCCCTTGAAGGCCTGCACCCCCCCTTGAAGGCCTGTCCCCCCCCTTGTAGGCCTGTCCCCCCCTTGTAGGCCTGTCCCCCCCCCCCCTTGTAGGCCTGTCCCCCCCTTGAAGACCTGCCTGCCTTTCCCCCCTTGAAGGCCTGCACCCCCTTGAAGGTCTGCACCCCCCCAAAGGCCTACACCCCCCCCCCGAAGGTCTGCACCCCCCTGAAGGCCTGCCTGCCCCCCTTGAAGGCCTGCACCCCTTGAATGTCTGCACCCCCCCCCCGAAGGCCTGTCCCCCCTTGAAGGCCTGCCTGCCTGCCTGCCCGCCCGCCCCACCCTGAAGGCCTGATGCCCCGACCCACCCCGAAGGACCGCTCGCCCCCCTGGCCTCCCCGCACCACCTATGAACAGCCGCAGCAGGATCGCGAAGTCAGCGTCGGGTACCAGCCCTAAGGGGGTGTTCCCGGCCTTGCCGTTCAGTCCCCCGCCACCCCCGAAGGACCGCTCGCCCCCCTGGCCTCCCCGCACCACCTATGAACAGCCGCAGCAGGATCGCGAAGTCAGCGTCAGCGATCCCTGCTGCTTCCTGCGCCACGGTCCCGCCCCTCCTCTGACGTCAGAGGAGGGGCGGGATCGCGTCGTAGGAAGCAGCGCAGGGATGCTGACGCTGACTTCGCGATCCTGCTGCGGCTGTTCATAGGTGGTGCGGGGAGGCCAGGGGGGCGAGCGGTCCTTCGGGGGTGGCGGGGGACTGAACGGCAAGGCCGGGAACACCCCCTTAGGGCTGGTACCCGGGGCGGCCCGCCCCCCCCCGCCCCCCCCTAGGTACGCCACTGCATTTAGTGCTCTGAGACACTGTGGAAACCTCTACTGCAGATTAGTAAAAGAGGTGTGAGGTGTGTGTGGGGGGGTGTTAACCAGCTATATGTTAGCTGGCTCTAGAAACCTGGAACTTACTGCCAGACATGGCCTGGCATTGAATTTCTGGGTTAAACACTTGTAGTGATCAGCAAAACAATGATCACGTCTGACTGAAAATCAGGCTCTTCTTTTTAAAAAAGTGTTTAAACTTCTGAATTTATGATTTTTTTGTATTAATATATTAAAATATATTATTTTTTTATTTGTAATATCCTAATAACTGACTAATGTTTTTGTAATGCACATAGAACTTGGTAGGTTGGTAGGTTTTCATTAGAATATGATTTGTGTTGTATAGGGCTGCAGATTTAGGGCCTGATTCTGCAAAGTGCGTCCCGATTTTAGGCAGCTGTAGGCGTCCTACAGCTGTCTAATCAGCCAATCGGGATGCACGTTTTTTTAAAAAAATGCTCCCCAGGCAGGCCGCCTATATTGAAGGCGAGGCCCGCAAGACACCTAGGCCCTGATTCTGTATAGGACGCCCAGGAGAAGCGTCCTATTCAGAATCGGCCTACACTAAACCCCGATTCTGTAACCGGCGTCCATGTTACAGACGCTGGTTAGAGAATCGGGTTAGATTAGACACGGCCCGTTACACTTATCGCGGTAAGGGATCTCTCTGCCGCTATAAGTATAGCGGGCCGCGGCCTGTCCGATCGCTGGCAGGAGGGTTCCCAATCCCTCCTGCCCGAAGACGCACCCTCCCCCCCTCCCCCGACAATATCGATCGCTAGCAGGAGGGTGCCCAATCCCTCCTGACCGAAGACGCACCCTCCCCCCCCCCGGAGCTAACAACCCCCAAACCTCCACCCCACCAAACTAACCTGTTCTTACGGCCAGATGGGTCTTGCCCATCCAGCCGGCAGGCACGCCTGGTCGAAATGAGGCGGGCCCGCCCCTTCCCGGCCCATCCCGCCGAAGTCTAAGGCCTGATTGGCCCAGGCTTTAGAAGCCTGGACCAATCAGGTCTTAGGCATAGCGGGTCCGCCCATCCCCACTAAGTCTAAGGTCTGATTGGCCAATCAGGCCTTAGATTAAGTGGGGATGGGCGGACCCGCTATGCCTAAGGCCTGATTGGTCCAGGCTTCTAGAGCCTGGGCCAATCAGGCCTTAGACTTCGGCGGGATGGGCCGGGAAGGGGCGGGCCCACCTCATTTCGACCAGGTGTGCCTGCCTGCTGGACGGGCAAGACCCATCTGGCCGTAATAACAGGTTAGTTTGGTGGGGTGGAGGTTTGGGGGTTGTTAGCGCCGGGGGGGAGGGTGCGTCTTCGGGCAGGAGGGATTGGGCACCCTCCTGCCAGTGATCGATATTGTCGGGGGGGGGAGGAGGGTGCGTCTTCGGGCAGGAGGGATTGGGCACCCTCCTGCCAGCGATCGGACAGGCCGCGGCCCGCTATACTTATCGCGGCAGAGAGATCCCTTGCCGCGATAAGTATAGCGGCCGCGTCTACTTACAATGTAGGCCAGCATTTTGCTGGCCTAAATTTTAAGCTTCTCCTCTACTAGGGAGACGCGTAGGGCCGCCTAGGTTCGCCTAAGGCCCTTAGGCGAGCTTAGGCATCTTGCGGGTCTCCCTAGGCTCCCGGAGGCGCCTTCAGGCCTGCCTGGGGAGCATTTTTTTTTTTTAAACGTGCATCTCGTTTGGCTGATTAGACAGCTGTAAGACGCCTACAGCTGCCTAAAATCGGGACGCACTTTGGAGAATCAGGGCCTCAGTGTGTTAATAACATTTGTTATTAAATTAAATCATGATTAGTGTGCTTATCTGGTTTACGGCTCCTGTGTTGGATCCATTGCTTCACTGGCTGTGGTATCAGTGGCTACATGTACTTTTGCCGCTGGCATTGTCTTATCTCTGAAACAGGAAGTTACATCAAGCTCTGATGTAACTTCTTGTATCTATGTCATACAGAGCCAGTGGCAGCAGCACACTCTGACGCTGACACCACAGTGGGTCTGACACAGGAGCAGGAGATCAGGTAATTGCATTAATCGCTGGTCTCAGGGAGCAGGAGGGAGAGAGTTGCTGCTTTGAGAGGGGCAAGGAGAGATAGTTGCTGCAGAGAGGACAAGGAGGGTGCGAAGTTCTGCATGGGTGATACATGGAAAAGAAAAGAAGCACTGGAATTATGAAGCTAATGAGTAAGAGAGATGCTGTATAGGGGAGAAGGCAAGGAGTAAAAGAAAGAAACACTAAACTCGGGAACAATGAAGGAGAGAGGTGCTGTATTGAGAAGCAAGGAGGGAGAGGGGTGCTATATTGGGGCAATGAAGGAGAGAGATTCTGCAACAGGCGGATGGCAAGCAAGGAGGGAGAAAGGTACTACATGGAGACAAGAAGAAGGAAAGAAGCGCTATAATCAGGGGTGGCAAGGAGGGAGAGAGGTGCTACATTGGAGAGGGCAAGAGGGAAATGTGCTAAATGGAGGACATGGAGAAGGAAAGAAGTGCTGGACTTAAGGGGGAGGCAAAGAGGGCAAGAGTTGCTGCACTGGGTGAAGTAGAGCAATTAGGGAGAGAAGTGCTGCATTGGGAGACAAGGAGGAAGAGAGATACTGGACTTGGGGAGGGAAAAGAGAGATCCTGTGAGGGGATTGAGGATAAGAAGGAAAAGACTGGATGCACAGAGGAAAGGACAGAGATACAGGATGTAAGGGGTGAATTGAAGGAAAAGAAAATGGGAAACACACTGGTCTGGATGCAAGAGAAAGGAGAGACCAGGATAGAGCTGAGGCAGGTGAGGGCTGAGAGGGTGAGTTCAGAGGAAGGAAATGGGGGACTAGGTAGTAAGTGAAAGATAGAGAGAAAACTACAAATAAACAAGTGGTTTATATTTGATTTCAGGAGTTATTTGTGTTTGTAATATTTTCTTTAAAAATGTCTCATATATTAATTGTGATTAATTGCTAATGCACAACCTGATTAATCATGATTAAAATATTTAACCTTCCTGCAGCCCTAGTATTGTATAATCTAGATTGCTGAAAAGTGTATATGCAATTTCACTTTGAAAATTATCCCAGAAAAACATCTATACATATATTTTGACAGTAAATATATGCAAATGGTGAAATTTAGTCATACCTATTAATTTCCTTTTCTTGGGTACCACCATACAAGTTCATGATATCCTTTTCCTACTCTTAGATGGGGCTAGAAGTTCTGATTTTTTTTCAGTAACATCATCAGTATATAGGTGGTGCCTTCTGGAATTGTCCAGAATGCCTTTGCCAAAGCAGAATAATGTCCAGTGTATTACAACCATACCCCATCGGACCACTGGAACATAGAACATTAATGTACATCCAAATATACCATTGCAGAGAGCTCAATAAGTCCCTTAAAACTGAAGTCTTCCAGGAAGGGCCCCAGACTTGGTATGGCAGGACTCAAGGAAAGGCGGCAGTGAAAAGGGTGAACAGAATGCTAAGAATGATAAAGATGGGGATCACGAACAGATCGGAGAAGGTTATCAAGCCGTTGTACCGGCCATGGTGCGCCCTCATCTAGAGTACTGCATCCAGCACTGGTCGCCATACATGAAGAAGGACACGGTACTACTCGAAAGGGTCCAGAGAAGAGCGACAAAGATGGTTAAGGGGCTGGAGGAGTTGCCGTAGAGTGAAAGATTAGAGAAACTGGGCCTTTTCTCCCTCAAACAGAGGAGATTGAGAGGGAACATGATCAAAACAATCAAGGTACTGAAGAGAATAGACTTAGTAGATAAGGACAGGTTGTTCACCCTCTCCAAGGTAGGGAGAACGAGAGGGCACTCTGTAAAATTGAAAGGGGATAGATTTCTTATGAACATACGAATGTTCTTCTTCACCCAGAAAGTGGTAGAAAACTGGAACGCTCTTCTGGAGTTTGTCATAGGGGAAAACACCCTCCAGGGATTCAAGACAAAGTTAGACAAGTTCCTGCTGAACCGGAATGTACTCAGGTAGGGCTAGTCTCTAAAACTTCTAAGAATGACGATAGACAGATGCTGTACTATGCAACCACAAATCAACAAAACAATACAAAAATCATTTGTGGTCATGAGAAACTTGAAGCAAGTTCGAAAATTATTTGACACAACACACTTGCAGCTCTTGGTCCAGTCCCTAGTCCTAGGGCTTCTAGACCAATGTTCTTCAACCTTTTTACACCTATGGACCGGTAGAAATAAAAGAATTATTTTGTGGACCGGCAGTTGAAGAACACTGGGTTAAGTCGTGGGCCAGACCCTGCCCATCTCTACCTAATCTCAACTCCAGACCCCGCCCCCATAATAGTACTAATTGTAACACTATTTGTTCCATTCATTTTTCATAGATACACACAATGTAATCTTAACAACACATAATGGTTAACCACAAAATTAAACTACACAAAGCACACTGACAGAAGATGTAAATTCTCAAAATTGACATAATTCAATCACTAAATTCAAAAATAAAATCATTCCCCCCCTATGTTGTCTCCCTCCCTCTATGCTATGCCTGTTTCCGCCTGGCCATTTTATGCCACCCCCGGTGTTATCTTCAGGCCAGCTACCTCTTTCTCACTGATGCAATGCAGAAAGCTGCGGACAGAGGCTCCTTGCATGTCCCGCACCTCATCTGGAAGCCTTCCCTCTGATGTTGCGACGTCAGAGAGAAGGCTTCCAGTTCAGGCGCAGAACTCACATAGGAGCCACTGCCCATGGCTTTGTGCACTGAATCAGTGAGGAAGAGGGAGCCGGCTCGAAGATAACGCCGCACTCAGCGCACCTTGGACCGGCGGTTGAAGAACACTGTTTTGGGCCTGATGCATGTGCCGGTCCTGTGGACCAGCAGGAAATTTCTATGGACCGGCACCAGTACATAAACCGGTGGTTGAAGAACACTGTTCTAGACTATTGCAACATACTGCCCTGCAACCATGATAAAACAACTACAAATAGTTAAAAACACAGTACTAAGACTTATCTATTCACTGAGGAAACACGGCCACATCTCGGTGGCATACCTCAACTCACACTGGCTCTCAATACAAACAAGAGTACAATTCAAATTCTACTGCCTATTATTTAAAACCTTAAACGGAGACAGGCCAACCCACCTAAACAACCACCTCAACCAGACATAGGAGAACCCACAAACCGTTCACACATCCCCCAATCAGAGACATTAAACAAAAAAAACTGTATGATGGCCTTCTAGCCACACAAGCAGCAAAACTGGACTACCAACTCTCCAATTTTGACACGCAGCTCCTGATTGGTGAGGTCTGACTTTGGTGCTGGAAGAGGCAGTCAGAGCATACCGCGAGTGATTTCCTTCACTCGCTGGTGCTCCAGCTTCTCTCTCCTGCCTCTCCGGCTGTCGTTTCCTGTCTTTCCCGCTAAAAACCGTATTCGTGGTTTTCCAAGATTTGCGGGGTTTCCTGGAACAGAACTCCCGCAAATATCAGGGGAGTACTGTATAGGCTATAAGGAGTGTGGCTATAACAGAGGGAGAGAACCCCTGACCCATTAGGTGCCACCACTCATGAGCCAAACCATATGCTAGAAGGGAGCAGGATCCTCCATCTGAACCAGAGCCCATCTCAGATGAATTAAATCTGCATATCATGGTCTTTGTGGTCTGTCTGTCCCTATACACCTTATGACAAAGACCACACACCATTTTAGTAGCCTTCCTCTAGACCGACTCCATTCTTTTTATATCTTTTTGAAGGTGTAGCCTCCAGAATTGTACACAATATTCTAAATGAGGTCTCACCAAAGTCTTACACAGGGGCATCAATACCTTCTTTTTCCTACTGGCCATATCTCTCCCTATGCAACCTAGCATCCTTCTAGCTTTTGCCGTCACCTTTTCAACCTGTTTGGCCACCTTAAGATCATCACATACAATCACACCCAAGTCCTGCTCTTCTGTCATGCATATAAATTCTTCACCTCCTAAACTGTACTGTTCCTCAGGTTTTTGCAGCCCAAATGGGTTTTTGAAGCCCAAATGCATGACCTTGCACTTCTTATCATTAAAATTTAGCTGCCAAATTTCAGACTATTCTTCAAGCTTCGTCAGGTCTTTCTTCATGTTACAAACACCATCCTGGATGTCTACTCTATTACAGATTTTGGTATCATCCACAAAGAGGCAAATCTTACCTGACAACCCTTCAGCAATATCGTTTATAAAAATGTTAAAAATAACAGGCCCAAGATCAGAACCTTGAGGCACACCAGTGGTAACATCCCTTTCCTCAGAGTGATCTCCATTGATCACTACCCTCTGTCGCCTTCCACTCAACCAGTTCTTGACCCAGTCCGGCACTTTGGGACCTATCCCAAATGCACTCAGTTTATTTATTAGACGTCTGTGTGGAACACTGTCAAAGGCTATGCTAAAATCTAAATACACCACATCTAGTGTACATCCTCTATCCAATTCTCTGGTTACCCAGTCAAAGAAATTAATCAGATTTTTCTGACAAGACCTGCCTCTAGTGAACCCATGTTGCCTCTGGTCCTGTAATCTAGAGGATTCCAGAAACTTCACCATTCTCTGTTTTAAAAGTGCTTCCATTAATTTGTTTACCACAGAAGTCAGACTTACTGGCCTGTAATTAACCTATTTATTCCTTCAACTTTTGTGGAGAAGGACCACATCCACCCTTCTCAAGTGTTCAGGTACCACTCCCGACTCTAGAAACTCATTGAAAAGGTCAGTGCTCTAAGTTCCTTCAGCACCCTCGGATATACACTATCATTGCTTTGTCTACCTTTATTTTAGCTAGCTCCTCACGAATACAACTCTCTGAAAATCGATCAGGATCTACCACTCCTCCATCCCTATTCACGTTTGTCTTCTGCGGCCTGAATACTGTCCTTCCTGACAATGAAATAACTGAAAAATTGTCACTTAAAGTCTCTTTTTTTAGATATATTAGGAGCCTCAGGTATTCTGAGGCTCTAGAAAAGTGCATAGGTTTCATGGTCCTAATTGGAGATGTTGATCCATGGAGGCTTGTAGCTGTGATTTTTTGTTTCTTTTGTTAGAAGCTGTCTCTATCCCATGCCGTTGCATATTTCATTATGTAACAAAAATGAGCATTGCACATTATTTGCAAAGAGGGTACCCATGTGCATTCACAAACTATCGTGGTTATATGGAGATAGGCGTCTCTCCATCAGGACAGACGCGATTCCATATAGGACATCTATGTGTGATTCTCAAAAGCCGCTTAGGTAGCTGCTGAGAAAGGGCATCCTATACAGAATCAGGCCCTTTGTGTGCCCTGTACATTCTTTCCTGATATTTACACCTGTTCTGAATAAGGTGTAATGTGTGCACATACTCTATATATGGTGACTGCATGTGCATTTTATAAAACACCTGCAGACACTGCAACCCCACCTGCACTCTTTCCAGAATAAGTCTTGGAAAAGCTTACACACTGATTGCATAAAAAAAGAGATGCATACTTTTCATGCACACACTTATGGTGCATGTAAGCAGATGAACAAATTCATAAAAGACTTTTCCTGCATGTAAAACAGGTTTTAAACTGTGGAAATAGCTTTACAATATTACCCCCTAAATGTAAGTGACTGTACATTATTATTCTTGTCCTATACTACAAATCTATCACCAATCTGCTGGAAACAACCAATGACCTGAATAAAGGCAGCTCTGACATTTCAGTGTAATACGTTTTCCTTCCAGTTATAATGTCAGCCTTCCACTTGAATGCACTGTCTTAGTGCCTCACTGATTAAACTAATGGCAGTCCCCCAAGCAGCGGTTTCCAGTCTAATCAAGGCTCTGAAGAAAGCATAGCAAAGCACAAAAGAGAGAAAATGGGGAGTGCTATAATTACACTTGTCAGAATTTTTCCTCTAACTCAATATTGAATCTACGTTGAAAGGGAATATGAGGCCTAAAGGATCCATCCTCTCCCTTTCTATATACATTGAGTATCAGAACACTACATAGAACTATATAGAAATTGAAGACTGATAGTCAATAAAATATTTTACAGTTATCATTGAACTCACGGTCAATACTGAAACACTTGTAGCATTTAACAGCTCTGAATACACATTGACAGCAATGGCCACCATTACGAGGGGCCGCTAAAAAGTTCTCAGCCCAAACAAGATGAGAATGACGTGGAGCCATGGAACTTACAAGTTATTCCACACTTTTCGTGACACTTTTCGTTTCATTTCATATCATTGAAACAAAAAGAGTCAAGAAATAACTTGAAAGTTCCATGGCTCCACATCATTCTCTTCTTGGTTGGGCTGAGAACTTTTCAGTGGTCCCTCATAGCTCGATAGTGCCTGATTATTGCTGTTAACTATCTGCAAAGCTATGTTGTTTAATTTTATTTTTTTTGCTAGCACTTCTATAGAGATAACAGATGAAGTTCCTAAAGTTAGACGCAACACCCACATCTCACCTTCACTCTACCCAAGCACGACTCAGATCATGCTGCAGCAGCCTGTAAGAATTTTCAGCTGCACTGCTACCCACATAGTTACTAAAAATTGGCAGATAGGACAGGTATTCATAGAGGGGTAAATTCAATATAGGTTGCTAAAAATTAGTTGCCAATAAACTGTATGATAAGCTATAATTCTGTAACAGAACATTTTCCTGCCAAATCTATTATAGAATCAGTGGTGTAGTAAGGGTGAGAGGCGCCCAGGGCGCTGGTACCCCTCCCAACCCTCTTCTCTGCTCCACCCACCTCCTCACTTGCCTTCTCTACCTCCTCCTGCCGCACGCATGCTGCTTCCCTTCCTCCGTCCCCCTGTAATGTTCCTGGCGCGAGCAGCAACCCCCAACATGCTGTCATGACAGTGTCAGCAGTGGCATACCAATGATGGGGCAGGGCAGGTGGGGTGGTGCATAGCTGGCTGGCTCTGGAACCTCCCGCACTACTCTGCCATGGGACCTGCACCTCAGCACGGCTTCCAGTTCACCTCCTCCAATGTACTTGTTCTGGAGCAGAGTCAGCAGCCATGGGGAGGTGCAGCAAGGTCCCGCGATGACTATGTCTGCTGGATCTGCTCCGGAACAAGTGACGTCAGAGGGGGTGGACCAGCAGCCACGCCGAAGTGCAAGAAGGTCCCGCGATGACTGCGTCTGCCGGCTCTACTCCGGAACAAGTGACATCAGAAGGGGTGGACCATCAGCCGTGCCAAGATGCAAGATAGTCCCGCAATGACTGTCTGCCAGCTCTGCTCCAGAAGAAGTATAATAATAATAATAATAACGGTTTATATACCGCAGGACCGTGAAGTTCTATGCGGTTTACAATGCTTAGAAATGTTACAGATTGAGTGAATAAACAGAGTATGTGACGTATGAGGGGATGGACCGGAATCTGCAATCATCACGGTACCTTGCAGCAACTCCCTGCATCTGCTGGTCCACCCCTTCTGACGTCACTTACTTCTTCTGGAGCAAAGCTGGCAGCTGCAGTCATCACGGGACCTTGCTGTGTGGCATTGGGATGAAGGAAGAGAGAAAAGAACAGAATATTGGTATGGAAGGGTGGTGGAGGGAGAGAAAGGGGGCATATGCTGATAGAAGTGGGAGGAAAGGAGAGACAAGGGGCAGATGCTGATGGAAGAGTGGTGGATGGAGAGAGAGAAAGGGCAGACATTGGATGTTAGTGGGGAGGATAGAGGGGGAGCCTATGCTGGATGGAAGTGCGGATGGGAGAGAGAAGGGAGCAGATGGAGGAAGTAAGTGGGGAGGAGAGAGAGAAAGAGGGGAGCACATGCAAGAAAGAAGTGGGGAGGAGAGAGAGAAAGAGGGGAGCAGATGCAGGAAGGAATTGGGGAGGAGGGAAAGAGGGGAGCAGACATTGAATGGAAGTGAAGAAAGGGAGCCCATCCATTTCTTTTGTGTTACCCACCATATGTGTTTCCCCCTAAATGTTTCCTTTCTTTCTTTAAAGATTATAGTTCATCCCCTTCACCTTCCGTACCAGTCATGTATTAGAATGTATAGAATTTGAAAGTAATTGTATAAAAGAGTTTTGTTTTGCCCATTTTTTAAAATGTTATATGCATTGAAGCTTTTGACATTGCGTACCTAACAAAAATTTAATAAAACTTGAAACTTGAGCAGATGTTGGATGGAAGCCCCCCCCCCCCATGCCTTGCTCGCATCCTCCTTTCCCTCGTATCTTTTGGATCTTCGCCAGTACGGGCGGCTTCTCCAGCCTGCTGCTCGCACTGACATTGGCTTTCCCTCTGATGTCATTTCCTGGCCCCTCAACCAGGGGGTGATTTCAGAGGGGAGCCGGGCCGGCCAGAGCAGCAGGTCTGAGAGGTTGCTCGTGCTGGCAAAAATTTAAAGAAGGGGATAGAAGGGTATAGATAGAGGGCTAGTATACAGGTCCTGACTTGATGGGCCGCCACGTGAGCAGACTGCTGGGCATGATGGACCTCAGGTCTGACCCAGCAGAGGCATGGCTTATGTTCTTATGTTAAGTGGACAAAGAGAGGAGAAGATGCTGGATGGAAGGGGTAGAGAATGAGGGCACATGATGTAAGGAGGGGATAAATAAAAAGAGGGTACATGATGGGGGAAGAGGACTGAGTTAGTGAAATACAGGAAGGGGTGCGGGAAAGAGATGGCACACTGTAGGTAGACAGTGAAAAGGGAAATTGATGACAGGGTAGTACAAATGTAATCTAGACAGATGCAGAAAATAAATTGAGAAGGAAGATGAGGGAAGGGAAGGAAAGGGAAGGGAGAGGAGAGGAGAGAGTGAAATGCCAGATCATGGGGGTGTGGGAGAGGGACGGGAAGGAGAGGAGAGTGTTGCCAGATCATTGGAGGAGGGAAGGGAAGACGAAGGATACCAGACCAATGGGGGTGAAGAGAGAGATGGAAGGGGAAGGCATGCAGATTCTGGAAGGGGCATAGAAGGAGAGAAAATGCCATATAGAAGGGCTGACACTGGATGAAAGGAACAGAGTGTCGAGATAATGAGGAAAGCAGAAACCAGAGAAGACAAAGGTAGAAATTCTATTTTATTTTTTGTTTTAGGAGACATGTGTCACTGTTTCTGTGGTGTGGTGTTGCATTGTATGCAGAGTACAGCTTTTAGGTGGTTCAGTTTAACCTTTGTCTACATATTTATATTTTATTCCCCCTTTTACAAAATTGAAGAGCAGGGGTGTCCAACCTTTAATCTTCCCTGGCCTGCATTGGATGAAAAAGTTTTTTCTGGGGCCGCACAAACACTAACACTAGCTGATGAGCAAAAAAAGGTTGAGCAGGTCCCAAATTTGCAATCACTAATATAGAAGATAATAATAATAATTTATTCTTATATACTGCCAAACCATTAGTATGTATCTAATAATAAACCTTCATTAAAGGGACAGTGTAGAGAGAAACCCAAAAAAGCACTAATACTTACCCTGACTGAGTGATCCTCCTCATGCACCGCTGACAGTGGGAGCAGCCACATGCTTCCGCTTCCCCACTCTGACGGTTCTCCCATTCACTTCTATTACAGCTAAGGTGAGCCTCTTCAGAGGTGAGCCTCATCAAAGTGTGGATGCTGAATCAGCTGTCAGTGACGCATGTGGAGGATCGTTCAGTCAGGGTAAATATTACTGCATTTTTGGGCCTCCCACTTTGAGCTTAGGCTACCTCAAAATGAATATCTCCCCTGCTGTAGCTAGTAGGGATCCCCAAGCCTCACCAACTGATGGCCACCTCCTCCCCCTCCAACTCCCCAAGTTCTGCAGCTGGCATCAATATTGTAGAGTTGCTGCCTTACCTCCTCCCTGCCCCCACCCTTTGGCTTTCATGCATGCATGAAAGCAGTGACAGCTTGAAGATATTGCCATTGGTTGCAAAGCTTGGAGGTTTTGGGTTGCCAGACTGGAGGAAAATGTCTTCAGTTGGTAGGGCTTGGGAATCCCCACTAGCTCAAGTATTTATAAATTGCACTCAGGCGGGGAGAAACTTTGGTGCCCATCCACTAATTTTGGGCTCTAGTCCCTCCCCCAAATCAGCTGTATATGACTGCGCCACTGAATACAAAAATAATTGTGATGCACATATCCCAAATCTAACATATTCCAGTTAATAAATTCAAAATAAAACAATTTTTTTCTACCTTGTTGTCTGGATATTTTGTTTTTCCTTCATCTTGGTCCAAGTTTCTCTTTCTGCTTTTAGTCTGTCTTCAACTAATTCTCTTTCCAGTGTCTGCTGTCCATTTTTTTCTCCTCTTCTCTATTGTTCCATTTCCTCCTTATGCCTGTCTCCAATGTATTGATTTTTCCCTTTCAGCTTTCTTAACTTTTTCTTTTCTTTTTTGCCTCTGTCCACTCAAATCTTGCCTTCTTTCTCACCCTTCTTCTTTTTAAATGTTCAGTTATCTCTCAATTCTCCATCTTCTCCGAGTCCCTAGCTCTCCCATTTCCCATCTCACTCCTTTCCATCCTCCTATCTACTCCCCATTGCATGGCATCTTTTTCCCTCTCTCAGACACCCAATTCTCCCTTTCTATTTCCTTTCTCACCTCAGCATCTCTTTCCCTCATTCCCTCCATTCTTCCATTCTATGGCTCATGATCCCCTCCCTCTTTCCCTTCATTCTGTGTCCTAAGTTCATGCCCCTCTCTCCTTCCTTTCATTTGTCCTAAGGTTGTGCTCCCTCCCTCTAAAGTCACAACATGCCCTTCTCCCTCCCTCTCTTCTGTTCCGCAGGTGTTTACCTTCAACAGGCTCCCTCCTCACTTCTACAGTCATTTTTCTGCTCAAAGCCGCGGGTAGCGGCTCCTACGCAACTTCCACGGCTAATCTGGAAGCCTTCTCTCTGACATCATGATGTCAGAGGGAACATTTCCGGGTCAAACACGGGAGGCGCAAAGGAGTCAATGCCCGTGACTTTGAGCAGAAAAAACACTGCAGCAAGACGGAGGAGGGAGCCGGCCAGAAAGTAAACACCTGGGGGCTGCAGAGGAAAATGCCGCATCGCCCTTGAGCTGGGCTGCACGAATCGCCATATCACCCTTGAGCTGGGCCACATGAAATACCTCCTTGGGTCACAGGCAGCCTGTGAGTTGGACACCCCTGCTGTAGAGCGTTTTTTAGCGCCAGCTGTGGTGGTAACAGCTTTGATGCTCATAATTCTATGAACATCTAAACTGTTACCACTGTGGCTAAAAACCACACTACAGTTTTGTAATAGGGGGAGGGGTTAGTTTGTGATTACATATTCCATACTACGCAAAGATGTTTTCTGTGTTCTTTGTGTTTGAAAGACATGGTTTTCTGTTAGGATTGACTGTGCAAGATTGATCTGTACCCCCTTCCCCAGAAATATTCACATAAACACAACTTTGCATTCAATGAATATAATGTACTTTATTTATTGAGATTTGATTGTGTATATCATATACAGTATGTATGAGACAAAGTATTATTAAACTTTAAAGTAAACAATAAAAAAACCCACTCCTTTTTTATGCAAAATGTAATGGCCACTCATAATTATGAAATACAATCCTCTTTTGCAAATTAAAACAGATCTGCTACTACTACTACATCTACTCTCTCGTTATCTGTGAGAAAAATCAACAGTATCGGGCTGTATAGTGAATATAAATGTTAATTTTTAACTGAACCTCACAGACCCTAGGTTAAGAACCCCTGAGTTAGAGGAAAGCATGGAAGTGGAGGAGGAATGGGTGCTACGCCCTGAGGAACCGATGGATGTTATTCCAGAATGAGCTTCCTCTTGAATTGTAACTTTGAATTTCAGGTGGATACAATTTAACAGACCAGTGGATGGCTGCCAGGTACCCAGAATGGTGGGCTGTTGCCATAACTGTATAGCTGAATTGTGGGGCACTGTTAAGAAAAACGAATCCAGGAACTAGGAATCAGTACATATATTTATGCAGATGACATCTTATTAGTCTATAGACTATCACCTGCTACGTTAGATTTAGGTCCTTTTTTAGCTGGCTTAAATAGAATAGAAGAATGGTTGAGTGAACATAAATTGGTTTCTAAATATGTCTAAGACCATGGCATGTTCTATCTCAGGAGATAAAGCAACACCTCAATTAGATTTTTCTTTAAATAATTGAGGTATAAGACTAGTAAATAGTTTCAGGTATTTGGGGACTATAATCAATTGTCATCTAAATTTTCAGCAGCAGGTTTCAACCGTGGTTGCTAAATGTTTGGGGGCATTATGATAGTTTAGAGTTTTTGGATGAGAACTCATTGCATACACTAATTCATGCTTTTGTATTGTCAAAGTTAGATCATGGTAATTTAGTATATGCAGGCATTGGGTCAGGACAGTTGAAGCGCTTACTAACAGTGCAGAATACTGCAATTAGATTCTTAGGGCAGGCATATAATCATGATCACGTGACACTTTTGTATTTAAAATTCCATTGGTTACCAATGGAATTTAGGATCAGATTTAAGATCTTAATGTTGGCACATAGAGAATTATTTCAGCTACAGCCTTTCATATCTTTCTAACTTGGTGCTACATTACACCCCAAGGTGTTTATTACGATCTCTGAATGATAACAGGGTAGTCGTTCCTCACATCTCGAAGGCACATCTTGCATCAACTACAGATTGTGCATTTTTTTTTTTTTAGTTCCACGGTTATGGAGTAACTTGCCCATAGACTTAAGAAAAGAAGAATCATATATAAATTTTAAAAGACATTTAAAAGCACTTTTTTTCCAATTGGCTTTCTCAACTTAGATTAGAGCTTGGGACTTTGATCTGTGTTTATGCAATGATTAATTTTGTAATGGAAAATTTTTAGCAGTATGTTTTAATTATGGTTCATTGAGATCTGATTGTTTTATTGTTTTACCATTAGAATTGTTATTATTGGGATGTTGTTTGTTATAATATATTATGAAAAAAAAAATTCTAACTTTTCTTCTTAATCTTTCTTTTTCTATTTTTAAATGGAGTTCTTATCTTGATGATTGTGAACTATACTGTATATTGTAAACCGCTTAGATCCTTTTATGCTACTATGCGGTATATAAAGTTTTTAATAAACAAAAGAGGAAAAGGACAGTTACTGAATTTTACCCCTCCTCAAAGATCGTATTCCTAGTTCTAGAATTATGGAACTTTATTTTCTACATGTATTGGATAAATCTTTATGTTTGTTTGGACTGTGTTATTTTTGCAAGCTGCTTAGAAACCTGAAAACCCAGATATGATTGAGAGTTGGATTTTAATTTTGAGTTGCTGGAGTGAAGAAGCTACCCAACAAATTAACCCAGACCATGCCTTGCCCTTGAGCAACACAATATATAGATAGATACCGAAAAATACTGTATATATATGAGGGTGGTTTGAAAAGTTTGTTAAAAAAGCAAGTTAAACAATGTAGTCTCCATTGAGGGTTAGACACTTTGGGCCAGATTATCTAAAAAGTGCCTAAAGTTAGGTGCCTTTTAGGTGCCTAACTTAATTGGCAAAATTCCCTTATTAGGTTCAATAATTTAAAAATAAATTAATTGGGCAATGAGTGCCTACCCAATTCTATAAAATTTAGGTGCCTATTGCATAGCTAAGTGGGCATTTTCATGGGCATAGCACAACTTAGGCACCACTAAGCATGATTCTCCAAAAACGTAGGCACCTGAAATACAGGCCTTTAAAATCCTGGACTACATTTTCGGTACCTAAGCTTTTACATAGGCCTTGCTAGGCACAATTCTGTAAACAGTAACCAAGCATGATTGACACAAGGTTGCCACCATTTTTCTAGGCACCAGTCCACTGAGGCGCTATTTACAGAATCCGGGCCTCAGTCCAGCGAGTTTCCAGTTTTGTTTTGTTTTTTGATCCGTCGGAAAAATAGGCTTTGGCAGCTCTGCAAAATATTCATTGATGGCTGATTTTAGATCAGTAATTCAAATGTTAGTACTTTCAAGACCTGATTACTGTAATGCTCTGTACCTAGGTATATCTACTGGTTATGTTAAGGCTTTGCAGTTGATACAAAATTCTGCTGCCAGTTTAGTGACAGGGGCATTTTGCAATCATCTCATATAACTCCAGTTTTGCAGCAACTGTATTGGTTACCTGTAAAGTATAGGATTCAGCATAAGATATTGTCTATAATCCATCATACATGTTATGCTTTAGCACCCGTGGTTTTTCAAACAGACTTTAAAAGTGTACTGTCCTAGCAGATCCTTAAGATCCGAGAACATGATGTCGATATCTCAAGATTTGATGGCAAAGGTTCATTATGCCTCTATAAAGATTTCATCAATTGCAGTAGCTGGAGTGAGATTGTGGAATGAATTGCCTGGCCTCTTGTGTTTATGTACAAATATATGGGCTTTTAAAAGACTGCTTAAAACTCTTGTTTTTTGCAGCTGCCTTTTTGTTGTATAATTAATTGGGCTAGATTAGTAATTGGATTCTGAAAACTGCACAGTGATATTTGTTTTATCTTCTTGTAATTTGATTTTTTTTAATGTATTTTTTTTTTTTTGTAAGCCGCTTAGGTTTAGGCAGTAGATAAATTTTTAAAATAAATTTTAATGGACTACAATGCCATCTCGTGGAAATATACCAAACATTTCAATATATACATATATATACAAAATAAATGTTTCTTCAATAACTTCTTAAAAGCATTAAGATTGCATTGCTTTCTAATGTACAAAGATAGCCAACTCCATTCCTGGGAGCCCCTACAGGAAAACATAGTTACTCGTGAGGTATTCAGTCTCAATTCCCTTACAGATGGCACAAACAAGTCACCATGATGAACAGAGCGCGACTTGGATAAAGGAACATAAGCCTGAATAATACCCACCAAACTTGCAGGAACCAAACCATGCAAACACATATAAACCATCACAAGCAGTCTAAAGTATATACGGTCTTCTAACTTCAACAAGTATAGCTTCATGTACTATTTTGTTACATGATCAGTCCTTTCCAAGTGAAAAAGAGTTCTAAAAGTTTTTAAAAAGAGATAATAATATCTCTCTCCTTTCTAATAAAAAGAGGCAGAGTGTTCCAGAGTTGGGGGGCTAAAACAGAGAACTTTTAAAAACTTTTTTATTTAATGACGCTTTTAATGAATAACTTTTCTGCTTTTTTTTTTTTTTTTACATCCTTTAACAGCCAGGCTTTTATGAATAATGAATAATTTTCCTTTTTTATTTTTTTTTTATTTTACATCCCTACTTTATGTTCTTTCCCTATATATGTTTTTTTCACCAAATGAACATAAGAACATAAGAACATAAGAACATAAGAAGCGCCATCTCCGGATCAGACCTTCGGTCCATCAAGTCCGGCGATCCGCACACGCGGAGGCCCTGCTAGGTATTCACCTGGCTTATTTTATAGCCAACCATATCTTTATATGCCTATCTCAAGGAGATATGCATCTAGTTTGCTTTTGAAACCTAGGACTGTCGATTCCGCAATAATCTCCCCTGGGAGAGTATTCCAGATGAAAATATGTAACTTTTCCCCCCTTTCCTCCCTTTTTCATGTTTGTTTTTAATGTATTATTTAATTTAATTAATTAACAAATATGTGTTTTTTTTTTGGTTTTTATTTTTATAATGTTTTACTAATATGACTGAATGTTCTTTTATATTCTGTTTTTAAGTGTACATCGCTTAGAATGTTTTAAATAGGCGATCCATCAAAAATAAAGTGAACTTGAACTTGAACTTGAACTTGAACTTCTAACCATTGTTAAGGATACTTACAATTGGACAGCATTAAACATTTTTTCTTGATATGAAACCCTGACTTTTTTATATTTACCTCCAAATCAATATGCCAAAACCTTTCTTGGAGTTACAATTAGTTTAGCATCAAATTACCATTTTTCCTTGCACTGTCCAATAAGATAACAATATCCTACAAGCAAAGATGCCAAATATTTGGGACAATCCGCTCTGCTGAAAAAGCTGTCAAGCTGTTAAAAGATTGACAATGTTCACGAACTGATTTATTTGCTAAAACTGCCCAAGATACTATGACTTCATGAATAATGTAGGATATCTCAGTACAATAATTAGCATAGGATTCCTTCCAGAAAAAAAATATACAAAATGCAAATTAAGATCTTTAAGTTGGCTATGCAATAAAACTTTGAGTTTAAAAACTTTAAGGGTAAAAATTAACTATGCTTGATAAAACAGTCACAAACCTTTATTTTTTTCAGTTTCCACATGTTAATAGCCAAAATAAAAGCATCGTACTTTCAAAACCTCTGTATTAACTAATGGGGATATTTTACAGTATCTTGGGGAAAACTGTTGTGCAGTTAACTCATAAATACTGTACATTAAAATTGTCATACTGGGTCAGACCACAAGGCCCATCTTCAACAGTGTCCAAGCCAGGTCACAAGTACCTCAGTCAAGTCAATGAATAGGGGGACCACACATTCAATTGTTACTGTATGATGAGTGATTAAAGATACTATGATACATCGAATGCAAAATCACTCCAAAATAATAACTAGTACGGTAGTTCATAAAGATAATATCAACTTATAATGAAAGCATGCTTAGAGACATAAGAACATAAGCACTGCCTCCGCTGGGTCAGACCCGAGGTCTATCGCGCCCAGCAGTCCATTCACGCAGTGGCCCAACAGGTCCAGGACCTGCACAGTAATCTTCTATCTATACCCTTCTATCCCCTTTTCCAGCAGGAAATTGACCAATCCTTTCTTGAACCCCAGTACTGTACTCTGCCCTATTACATCCTCTGGAAGCGCATTCCAGATGTCTACCACACGTTGGGTAAAGAAGAACTTCCTAGCATTTGTTTTGAATCTGTCCCCTTTCAACTTCTCCAAATGCCCTCTTGTTCTTTTATTTTTCGAAAGTTTGAAGAATCTTTCCTTCTCTACTCTCTCTATGCCCTTCAAGATCTTGTAAGTCTCTATCATATCCCCTCTAAGTCTCCTCTTCTCCAGGGAAAAGAGTCCCAGTTTCTCCAATCTCTCAGCATATGAAAGATTTTCCATCCCTTTTATCAGACATGTCGCTCTCCTTTGAACCCTCTCTAGTAACGCCATGTCTTTCTTAAGGTACGGCGACTAATATTGGACGCAGTACTCCAGATGCGGGCGCACCTCCATGTGATAGTCATTCAATAATTCTTCAGAAAAGAACTTATCTTAAATGCCAGGTGTGGGTGCTCCCAGGTCCCCTTACTTTTATGGCACTTCCCCGACCGACCGACAACAGCCCTGGTCTGACAAACCTCCCTGCCCTTAACCGCGAATCTAAATTACCTTCTTACAGCAGCTGTAAGAAGGAAATTTAGATTCGCGGTTAAGGACAGGGAGGTTTGTCAGACCGGGGCTGTTGTCGGTCGGTCGGTCGGTCGGGGAAGCGCCATAAAAGTAAGGGGACCTGGCCAGCTGTGCTGCACCCGGGGCGAGAGAGAAGGAGGGGGAGAAGGACTGGGGAAGACAAAGGGGTGGAGAACGACGCTGAAAGGCCATGGGGAAGACGGGGGGGGGTAGAGGAAGGACACTGAAAGCATTTGTGGAAGACAGAAGGGGGAGAAGGACGCTGACAGGACATGGGGAAGACGGGGGGGAGAAGGACGCTGACAGGACATGGGGAAATGGGGGGGAAGGACGCTGAAAGCATTTGTGGAAGACAGAAGGGGGAGAAGGACGCTGACAGGACATGGGGAAGATGGGGGGGAGAAGGACGCTGAAAGCACATGGGGAAGACAAAGGGGTGGAGAAGGACGCTGAAAGGACATGGGGAAGACGGGGGGGTGGGTGGAGAAGGACGCTGAAAGGCCATGGGGAAGACGGGGGGGTGGAGAAGGTCGCTGAAAGGCCATGGGAAGACAGAGGGGGGAGAAGGACGCTGAAAGGACATGGGGAAGACAGAGGGGGGAGAAGGACACTGAAAGGACATGGGGAAGACAGAGAGGGGAGAAGGACACTGAAAGGACATGGGGAAGACAGAGGGGGGAGAAGGACGCTGACAGGACATGGGGAAGATGGGGGGAGAAGGACGCTGAAAGGAAATGGGGAAGAGAGAGTGGGGAGAAGACGCTGGCAGGGAAGAAGACAGAGATGCCAGACTATGGGGGGGAGCGGAGGGAAGAAGATGGGTGCCAGACCAATTTGGAAGTGGGGAGAAAGGCACAGTAACAGAGCAAATGGAAGACGCAGAAGGAAGAGAGACAGTGGATGGAAGGAACTGAATGAGAACATGAGGAAAGCAGAAACCAGGCAACAAAGGTAGGAAAAGAATTCTATTTCTTTTTTTTTGCTTCAGGATAAAGTAGTATATTAGTTGTGTTGATAAAAATTTATAAACAAGAGAGGCTCTGGTAGAAACCCGTTTACAAAGTATGTATTCTTCCCAATTAATATTTTCAAATTAATAAAGTCTTTTTGCTTATTTGTAAATGGGTTTCTACCAGAGCCTTTAATTCAGTAGCATAATTAAATGAAATAATTATTTCTGAAGTTTATAGGGACGAGCGGGGACGGAGGGGATTCCTCACGGGGACGGAGGTGATACCTCGCGGGGACGGGTGGGGACGGAGGGATTCCTCACGGGGACGGGTGGGGATGGGTGGGATTCCTCACGGGGATGGGTGGGGACGGGTGAGACTTTGGCGGGGACGGGTGGGGACGGGTGGGATTTCTGTCCCCACGCAACTCTCTAGTATGTAGCACTATACATAAAACATGTAAGAGCGAGTCCCTGCTCAACAGCTTACAATCTAATCAAAACAAAGTCAAATTATCTCTCCCCTCAGCTATCTCTTCTGCAGATTGAAAATCTAAAACCTCCATAGCCTTTTCATACAGAAAAGTTCACTACCAATATGTTAACATTTAGTAATGAAAAACAAGAAGAAAGCTATGCTGAAATTTTATGTACTAATCTGCCCAAAATCCAGTCAGGATAAAGAATTGCCTTCCTTCTCACAATGAGTGGAGTACTGATCAGAGAAGGCAGGGTTCAAATTCTGTTTCTCCCACTTACACGCTCTGTGACCTTAAGCAAGTCAGTTCATCCTATATTTGCCTCTGGTATAACTTAGTTTAAAAGCCTATTTGGAAAAAAAAAAAACAACTCATGTACCTTGAGATCAAATTTAAAAAGGTGGGATTCTGGAACTTGGAGGCAGCAGAAATGGCTGTGTAGCTGTGAAGCTCCCATCCCCAGGCATACTTTTTATAATATTTCAGTTTTTAAAAATCTTACCCATAGGAAGTAAAAGCTTAAAATTACTTATTAATGGCTTCTACTAAGCAATCCAAACTGGAATCAGCCTTTAATGCAGGAGGGAAGGCAAAAAGATTGAAAGCAGATCCGCCCACACCTTCCAAGATTCCCCTGCCTGCTGATGCTATGGATATGACAGAGCTAGTTGAAGAACTGAAAAAAAATCAAATTACTGCTACAAAGTAACTCAGAGCAGTTGGCAGCAGTGAGAAAGGAAGTGGCTAACCTGGCACAGAAGATGGAGTTAGTACATACTAGAGTGGAAAAGATAGAAACTCGAGTGCAGATGGTAAAAATGGAGCAGTTGCAGTTTAATAAAGATCACAGGGTTCTCCAGGACATGGAAAAATGGATGGAAGAATTTGAAAACCGGTCTCGGAGGAATAATGTGAGGATAGAGGATAAGAAGGGGTGGAGGGGGAAAATGTAATAGCTTTCCTGGAAGAATTTATACCACATATGCTCCCCCTTAATTTAAAGTGCCATTAGAAATTGAAAGGGCACATAGAATCCCAGGAAAAAGATCCAACAGTCAGAAGGGCCCCAGGCCATTTATATTTCATTTACTTTGTTTCCAGCATGTAATGGAGATATTAATACTGGCAAAAGAGAAAAGAAACTTGAATTATAAAGATTCAAAAATATTATTTGTCCCAGATTTTGCAAGGGCAACAGCAAACCAGTGCAGGCAATTTTTATTATTAAGAGCACAATTAAAGCTGATTAGGGCAAAATATGGACTATTTTATCCTATAATAATGAGGGTCACCTATAAAGATAAATTTATGCAGTTTGATGATCCTGACAAATTAAAAAAATTTCTGTCTCAACAAGAGACTCCAATTGACTGAGGAAACATTCTACTATAACTTCAAGCAAGTATTTATTTTTATCTATTTGACTTCCAATTGATTTTGTTTACAATGATATTCCTGGCACTTATGGGTTTCTAAGCACTAATATGTAACATGCCTGCAATATGCCTGCTGATTAAAAATATGGTAAAAATTAAAGAACCTCCCTAACCCCAAGAAGTCTAAAAAGTTTAGGGGAAAGAGATGAAGTCCAACTCCAAACTTAAGAAAATTCAAAAAGAAAATCTATAACTTAAAATTTTTAAGTGTTAAACGGACAAGCCCTCAGTCACACAGCAACCTCTGGAATCTCCAGGGAAAAGCTGTCGCGGGTTTACACCCAGAAAGGTGTTAACTGCGAAACATCCCCGGGCTTCCCTGCTTTACCTATGAATCTGAGGGTCATTGAGCAGTGCGGTTCCTGAAGAAGGGGGTGCTCACCCCCGAAACGGAGTCCGTTGGACGAAGACTTTGTTTGCTGCTTGCTGATTAGTACCTCCACCACACACGGAGAAGCTAAGTTCTTTCAGACTGTGTTTTTTTGAGCTTGGTTAGATTTGGACACTTACTTTCCTGCTTCGCCCCCAGCTTAGGGGAAAAAGATGAATTCTATCTTTACTTTGATAGTGTGTGTTTTTTCCATTTGAGTTTTTCACACATTGCACTTTATATGCACTTGAAATATTATTCGGAGCAAGCCCGGGGATGTTTCGCAGTTAACACCTTTCTGGGTGTAAACCCGCGACAACTTTTCCCTGGAGATTCCAGAGGTTGCTGTGTGACTGAGGGCTTGTCCGTTTAACACTTAAAAATTTTAAGTTATAGATTTTCTTTTTGAATTTTCTTAAGTTTGGAGTTGGACTTCATCTCTTTCCCCTAAACTTTTTAGACTTCTTGGGGTTAGGGAGGTTCTTTAATTTTTACCTTGTTTTTGTACCTCCTCGATTTAGGGTTCTACTTTTGTTCGATTAAAAATATGGAGCAGTCAGAGATCTTGTCAGCTATGTGGCTATGCTGGTTGTAGAGTCCAGAGTCTGTGGAGGAAACTGAGGCTTCAGATGACTTTATTTTTCCTATTTTTATTTTTGTATGTTTTGTTAAGACCATAGACAAAATTTTACGGTTTCAGAATTTTTAAAAAATATATATTTAATGGTTCTGATTTCTAACTGTCAAAGCGCTGTTATCACGAGGGCATTCTTTTTTCGTTTGATTCTGCCTCGTGATTGGAGAAAGTTTGATCTCTATTCTACTTATGACCAATGGGAGGCAATACAGAAGATTAATTCCTTCCCATTTGGGTAACTAATGTGTCTCCAATTGGGAAGCATGCTAGTGGACATAATGGCTACGTCAGAGTGGAGTGAAGAAGGTTCACTGGGGAATGGAGTCAACGGAAGTTTAACATCTGAAAAGAAAATATTAATAAAATCTTTGGGATCTTCTGATGTGAATGGCGCATCTTCGGTTAGAACAGCTGAGTGGGCATTCAAAAGATTTCCAAGGAACACCAGATGATCACTTCCCGGATGCTATGTGCGATCCCACAGGATGCCAGCTTCGGACTGCAGCATAGCGGTGATGCCCAGGTCGCTTGGAGGGGGTAGGTGGAGCCGGTTGACGCTTGCTGCATGCTGCTTTCTCTGTCTCTCTGTTAAAGGATATATGATCTGACCATCATACTGAAAACTAACCTGTGTATGTCCCTTGGCCGCAACTGATAGGACTTTGGTAATTGTCTCTGGAACCAACTTGATCACTTCTCAGTGCTAAGCCAAAGGAAAATGGCCTGGCTCTCCATGTACAAGAATGTTTGCCAGTGTGTCTGCTTTGCATGTGATATTCAGTGTAGTAAGATCCTTCGAGGCTCAAAAAATGAGAGCCGACAGCCCTCTTTGCGATCATAAACTTGGACAAAAGAAAACTTCAGAGACTAGCATGGTATAGATCTGGTTTTAAGTAATAAAATTCAATACAACAGAGCTTTTGGCTCAGCTGATGCTATTATTAGAAGGGTTGGGGGAGGGGGAGGATACGGGGTTTTATAAAGGGATTTTGGATGTGTATGGATCTAAAGGTACTCTTAGGGATAAATTAATATTTAGAATATCTTCACTATATTACAATTTTAAAAATTAATAATGAATCTTAAACTGTTTTCCTTAAATTTCAATGAGCTCAATCAACCTGTTAAGAGGGAAAAAAACTCTTAATTTTTTAAAACAGGATGCAGATATATATTAAATCCAGGAACACACTTATCCTCTATAGAATCAATTAAGTTGGAAGGGGGGTGGGTTAAGCATTGTTTTTTTTGCTCCAGCAGTAGGTAAGAAGACTGGGGTGGCTATATTAGTACATAGGGAATGCTCAGCTGCATTTAATCTGATTGCTGCCGATCCCTCAGGCAGATGGATCCATGTGGATATGAGCTTAGGGAAAGATATCCTGGCGCTTTTAAACATCTATGTCCCTAATTCAAATCAAGCTTTAGCAGTTGATTCTACCACTGGCTGCTTCTAATTTAGTAGTGGCAGGGAACTTTATTGCTGTTATAGATCCACTGTTGGACAAAAAACCCCAGTAAAATACTAAAGTCATTAGAGTTAGATAACTTGGTACAATCCTGTGGATTGAAAGATATATGGTGGATTATTCATTTTAATTCTCGGGAGTTTTCTTTCTGCTCCCATGCCCATAAATCATTCTCACAAATAGATTATGTTTTTGTATCAGACAAATTTGTACAGCAGGCCATCAAAGCCACAATTGATCCAATTATTTTGTCAGATCATGGTGGAGTTTGGATTGAATTTAAAATTGCTGAACAAGATGGTAGTAGACTTGTTTGGAGATTCAATAATACATTGCTTGTAGATTCAAACTTTATTGAGGAATTTCAATTAAAAATGAATGAATATTTTCAAATCAATGTCTCAGAGGAAATCTCTTTAGAAACATTGTGGGATGCTTTCAAAGCTACCATTAGAGGGCAAATGATCTCATATTTGGCGCATAACCTAAGGATTAGATTAGATTAGATGTTAGGAAATAACGTAAAATGGAATATTCTAATTTTGAACAAAATATTATGGTTTTGGAGTCCCAATTGGCCTTGAAATGGGAACAAACTACTTTACAGGCTCTCTTAAAAGCTGAATCGTGGCTCGTGTTTATGGTACGATGAGATGGATGTCAGAAGCATGATAGTGCAGTATTTTTGTAGCGCCAGTTTTTCGTATGATTCTGGGTAATTCTAGTTAGACAAACATCTGTGTTAGTTAAGGACCGCGCCCAAATAGAAGTGTACGAAAAATAGGTGAATAAAACATTTAAATATAATGTAGCTAAGGCCAGAAGAAAAAACACACTAAAGATTAATATAAGGAAAAGAATGGTGTTTTCTTGTGTACTTTGCTGTTGAGCTAAATCATGGTGGAAATCATGATTACATGATTACATGGAGTCCAGTTTAGGTTCTTTTGTATGTGCTATAACTGTCCTGTCTTAGGTCAGCATCTTGTGCCAGTGAATAGTTTCTGTTCTTTGTTCAGCTTCCCGCCTTTAGCCTCGTGGTTCTAATTGTTAACAGATGTGCTCAGGCCAATTAGGAAAAGCATATTAGACTCCATATTCCAAAATGAGATATAAAATGTATGAAGTATGAATGGCCAAGATATGAATGAAATTATGAATGTTTGGGGCCCCTGAATGTGATATGTGGTGATATGATTGTGGAAATATAAATGGTTTATAAGCAGAAACATTAAGAAAAAATCTTGAGCACAACATCTGGAAGTGATTAGAGTCAGTCTCAAGAATAGGGAGAAGGGGGGCATTGGAAGCCCACGCTTCAGGAAGAGGAGAGGGGGATTTAACCCCCCCTTTTTCCTCCTGAGTAAGCTTTCTGTGTAAGGCCATGCAATTTGAATCTGTCAGCTTAGGAGTTTTTTTTTCCTTTAAGGCTCAGAGCTTGTCAGCATGGAAGGGCTGAGAATTTATCAGCACCATGTTAATAATTATAGATTCTCTTGAATGTTATAATGTTAATTCAGAAATCAAAAGTAATTTTCTGAAAACTTTGTATAACTTTTAAACATGGAGGAATGTTTCTTTGTTTAAACTTTAAGACCACCCATAGAAATGTTATTGGTCGTCAAACTTGATGATGTCACTAAACCAAAAGTTATATAATAGACTGTAATGAGATAGAAAGATGAGACCATTGTGAGAAGGCCAGTCTTTGGCCACGATGATGATCTCCCATGAGCGCAACGTAAGCAATTATGCTGTTCTTTTGATCTAATAATGGGAAAATAGAACCAATAATTCAATAAATCCTGGTTATAATTTTAAAACCTTGCGCTGGTGTCATTTTGCATGTAGAATTATTTTCAAACCTGAAGCTTTCACAAATGGCGTCAATGCCCCATGCTCAAAGCTAAATATAAATACAATGAGATTTCCTCTCAACTGGCTAGGAAAGATTTTTCTCAACAGGCTCTGTATTATGGAAACTCAAATAAAGCGGGAAGAGTATCAGCTAATTACCTTAAAGCTAAAAAAAGAAAAGTAAAAATTGTGGCTATCACAGATAAGAAGGGGGAAACTTATTCTCAAATTGGAAATATCTTAAAACAATTTTTGAAATATTATACAGCTTTATATTCTTCTGAGCTTTATTCAAATAAAGAACTTGAGGGTTTAGAGTTCTTGAAGTTCTTGAGCTTCATAAGTGTATTATTCCTGGAAAAATAATGCCAATTTTTAGCCGGCATTATTTTTTTTTCTGCCCATGATCACCGGGCCATTTTTTGAAAGAACCAGGAATGAATTCCTTCCTCTTGACCCCTTTCCCATTACATATCCCCTCTCCAGGAGGGTCTCCCACCCTTATGCAAACCCCCACCCCTCCAGGCCTACCTTATGAAAATCCCTGTGGTCTAATGAGGTCAGTGTAGGAGTGAAGTTAGAATTGGGTTAAAATAGGGCTGGTGAACCTTAGTGGTAATTTTGCATTACTACTGTTAGGGATCAAACTAATGCATAAGGGTAAAAGGCCCTTATAAACAGTGGTGTAGTGAAAGTGGGAGGTGCCCAGGGCTTTAGTGCCACCTCCATCCCTCCTCACAGCCCCCACTCCTTCTGTGCCCCACCCTACTTCTTCCCTTCCCCCACCACACTTGCGCTCTGCCTTTTCACCCATACCTCATTAAATCTTGATGTCACTTCCTTGCCCCGCAACACAAAAGTGATTTCAGAGGGAAGCCAGGGTTGGTGTGAGCAGCAGGTCTGAGAATGTGCTTGCACTGGTGAAGATTTAAAGAGGTATTTGAGTGGAGGGAAGGGATGGTGCGAGCAAGGCATGGGGGAGGGGCGGAAAGGTGCTGTGCCTCCACCAAGATGGCGTCCAGGGTGGTCTGACCCCCACCCCTACTATGCCACTGCTTTTAAGGAAGCTTGATCACTAGCAGCAGTGCCATGAGAATAGTGCTAGGGATTGTCTTAACATGGGCCATTCAGAGCCTCAAGCCCCTCCCAGATGCACTGGGAAGGGGCATAAGGTTCTGATTGGCCCAGGTTGCATGCAGGCTACACCTTGTGGAACCAGTTTAGTGACTGCGTTAAAGGCAACCTTATGTTTTGAGAATCTGGCTCTATGTCCTACAAGGGGAATAGATTGTTTATAGAAGAGGTCAGGGGCCTGAAATGGATACAGATTGTTTCTATGAGAGTTTGGGAGATTAGGAGAGGAGAACTTGAATTTCACACTAGACCACCAGGGACTGTGCTGTGAAGGGAAAGAAATGGGGAGGGGTTTTCTCAGGCCATGCTGACCCTTTCAAGTATCTCCCTTTGAAAACTGGCTTGCAGTTTAGAGGAATATAATCAAAAGAGACAATCTCCAACAGGTGAAATGCATAAGATAAAAGTTGGAAACCAGGAACAAAACACAGCAGTACAGCAAAAGTCAATTTATTGTAGAATGGTCTAATACACCCTATCTTGGCTTACGCATGAATCAGATAGGGTTACCAGATTTTCCGTCTGGAAAATCCAGACCCCTAGACCCACCCCCAGGCTCGCCAAGTCCCACCTATCCTGCTCTGTCATGCCCCAGTTCCACCCCATCATGCCCCCAATCTCACCCCCAAGCCCGCCCCAGTCCCACCTTCAATCTCACCCCCCACTGCCTGCTTTCGTTGGGCAGGACATCTGCGCATGCTCGGATGCCCTCTTGCCTGAAGGAAAGCTATTCAAAACCCGAACAAAGTGCCGGGTTTTGAAAAGCCATCCGGAACTCCCCCCCCCCCCCCGACATGTCCTCAAAAGGAGGACATGTCCGTAGAAATCCGGATGTCTGGTAAGCCTAGAATCAGGAGCATATGATTTAATCTAACAAAAAATTTAGGGGCCCTTTTAGTAAAGCTTAGCAAAAGCTAAATACTAAGAAGCCATTTAGCACAAGTTAATTCTGTTAGCAGGTGCTAAGCTTTAGTAAATACAGCCATCAACCTTATTTCAAATGCAAAGAAGTATGATCATGTAACACCCTCTTACAAAAAGCACATTGGCTTCTGATTACCCATAGAATCTTCTTCAAGATCATATTATTAACATTCAAAACCCAACTTTCCAAAGAGCCCCAATTTATACATAATCTTCTAATTCCTTACACACCAGCACGTACACTGCGTTCAATGGACCAACATCTCTTGACGGTCCCATCATTAAAGGTTATATGTACACATCAGCAAAATATTTTTTCGGGCTTTGCCCCTCAGACCTGGAATGCACTCACATTATATTTAAGGGAAGATAAGAATATAGGTCATTTTAAAAGTAATGTTTTCTTTTTAAGGATGCTTATATTTGCTAAAATTTCCTTAGCTCTTTTGTAACTGATTCTTTTTTCCCCCTTCTCTTCTTTCTTTTTCTTTCCTCTCTCTGTCCTTTCCTCCCCCATTCACGTTGTATTTACCTTATTTGTCTCTTTTCTTATAAAGATTGTATTTCTCCCTTTATTGACCTATTGTACTGGTTTGTCATGTCTCTCTGTTATTTGTAAGTGTCTATTTATGTTTTAATGGTACCATTATTGCATTGTTATTCACTTAGTAAACCCAGATAAGCGATTTTATCAAATTTTATTAAACTTGAACTTAAAAGGACACCTTAGTTATCTGTGCCAATCAACTCAGTCCCCCCCCCCCCCCTCCTGATATTCAACTAGAGGCGGTGAACATTTTTTAAGCATTGATCGTCACCAGCTAAATTATTGCAGCTCAAAGAAGCTTAAACAGCATTTTATTTTTCCTTTCCTGTCAACCCAATAGGTTATTCATAGGTGGTTTTGTTTTTTTTAATCCGCAGTTTTAATTAGCTTTTCTTTAAATTCAGTGTTAAATGTATTCTCCCTGACTTATAATGAAATCACTGTTCTTCCTTAGTCACGGATAGCGTTTCAAATTAAATTCCTATTTTCTATAAAATACAAAGGGGATAATTCTTTAAGTTGGCGTGAAGGTGTAGGTGAAACAATGGGGAACGCTTAGCACCAATTCTATAACAGCTTCAGGGCATGCTTAAGCAGTTTTAGAACATGAGTGTAAAATCGCAATGGCATGCCAAAATGTATGCATACCTCCTATGACAGGTCAATGACTGGCAAAAGTTGGCATGCCTAAGTGCACCATTCAATGTACACAACATAGTATTTTATATGTTATGAGGAATTCCTGGAGGATTACCCTCAGCAGGACTGCAAATCCGGGGGAGGGAGGGCTTTATATCCCTGAAGGGCCCCAGTCAAAGCACAGCTTTCTTTTACCAGGCCCCTTTAAGGATAGAGCAAGGGGGAGGGCCCAGGGTGAGGTTCCCAAGGACAGGAAGAGGCAGCCTGAGAACATAGAAAATTGTGAGGCAGTGGTGTAGTAATGGGGTGGGGCAGACTGCCCAGAGCGCCGTCTTAGTGGGGGTGCTGGCACCTCTATGCTCCCATGCCATGCTTGTACCCTCCCCCCCATAACTTTTTAAATCTTCACCATTGTAAGCAACTTCTCCAGCCTGCTGCTCATGCTGGCCTGACTCCCCTCTGAAATCACTTCCTAGTCACAGGACCGGGAAGTGATATCAGAGGGAAAGTCAACACCAGCATGAGCAGCAGGCTGGAGAAGCTGAACAATGGCGAAAATTTAAAGAGGTAGAAGGGGAAGGGAGGGTGCGAGTATAACTGGGGATTGCGGGGAAGGAGCGGGGTAGCGGAGAGGACTTAGGGGGTGCCACCGTCCTGGGTGCCTTCTACTCTCGATACGCCATTGCAGCACGCCTCCTTTGAAGTGGAGGAATCCCATACCTGCTGCACCTCAAGATATGGAGAATGAAAAGAGGCCAGAAATTGAAGCTATGGATTGTGAGGAAAGTCCCATCCATATAAAACCGGATTGTAGTCGATGGACTGAACTGCTGAAAATACTGTGGCTGGGTATAGTTCCTTAAAACTGTGAGCAAATTAAAACGATTGCTCTTTATTTTTGAACTTTGGGAGACGGGAGCAAATTTAAAAGACTGCTGTTTCTTTTTGAACTTTGGAACTGTGACTGCATTAAAAAGGATTACTTTTCCTTTTTGATCTTTAAAGACTGGGAGGGTCTTTAAAGGACAGCTGGGTTTTGTTTGGTTCTTTCCTGCTTTAGAATTATGAGTGAATGCAAGGACTGTAGCAAGGATATGGGAGGGGCACTAGATATGGTGTACTTGAATTTTAGCAAAGCCTTAGATATTGCTGCAGCTTCGGGGAGTCCTGCTGGCTCAGCTGATCGGGGGTGGGGAGATTCCTCTGCCACCATCAGCTGAGCCGGCTGTGGCAACAGAGGACCCCCCCCAATCAGCAGGAAGGATGCCCACTCCCTCCTACCTGGCAATCTCCAATAACCCCACCCAAAATTGACAGGAGGGATGCCCACTCCTTCCTGCCTAAGAACACCTCCCCAACATCCCACCCCCAACACCCCTGACACCCCACTTGGACTCACCCTGATACCTCCAAACCCCTTGACACCCCACCATGACATAACCCAAACCCACAACATCCCACCTCCCACCCCAAACCCCCAACATCCCACCTGGACACCCCAACCCTGTACATTAAATGAAAATCTGGCAGAACGGATGCCCATTCCCTCCTGTCGGCAGTCCACTTCTCCAAAATGGTGGGCCTTCCCCTTCATGGTGCATCCTGGGGATGACTACGCTGAAGGTTTTTGTTCTAATTGAATCATGACAAAGCTGGCAAAGATAGTATGTTTAATAGGTTGTTCTGAGAACATCTTAAGGTTTAATATGGTATACAGTAGTGAGAAAGATAGAGCGATGTGCCTAAGGAGTGTACCATGTGGACCAGGGAGAGGATCTTGAAGGTAATTCTGTGATAGACAGGGAGCCAGTGTTCTGCTTTAAGAAAGAGGGGTGGGGGTGATAAGGTTGAATTTTTTAGAGCCGATAATTAGTTTAATGGCTATGTTTTGTACTAATTGGAGTCGGTGTCACCCTTTGATAGTAATATCATGAAGTAGACTATTTCAAGTAAGTTTAAAATGGCCAGAAGTAGTATTGAAATGGCCACAAGTAGTCTTGAAACTAAAATAGGGTAGTATTGTTGATTCCTAATTCTCTTAAGAAGTCTAGCATGAGGGTGTGATCAATCAAGTCGAAGGCAATAGACAGAACTAAGGACAGTAGAAGTGTGAGCTTGTTTTAATCCAGGGAGTTAAAAATGGTTGATATTAGACCTAGGAGAACAGTTTCAGTACTGTGTGAACTTCTGAAACCTGTTTGGTTAGGATGGAGAGCATTGGTCTTATCTAAGAAGTTGATATGTAAGTTGTTGTAGGATTAAAGATTCAGCTGTTTTTTAATGTATAAATGGCAGTTGGGATATTGGTCGGTAATTCGATTGAAGTATGAGGTCATTTCTAATATCTTTGATTTTGGGATAAATACATGAGGGTGTGGGTACAACACCTAGTTTCAGACTGTTAGTGATCATAGAGTGTAATACAGGTGATAGACAGTCTGAAAATTTCTTGATGTAATTTGATGGGAGTGAGGAAGTAATCAGTTTTATCTTATGTAAGAGAAATATTAAGTCTTTGTTTCTCTTCGTTTAAGCTCCCAACAATCAATTATTGAAAATGAAGGGAGATAGTGGGGAAGAAATGGGTTGTAGATGATAATGGTAGGAGGCTTGATCTAATCTAATCCTGAGGTTTGTATACCGCATCATCTCCACGTTCGTAGAGCTTGACGCGGTTTACAGTAGGAGAAATAGGAAGGAACTACAACAGAGGGTTAGAGGTAGAAGTGTGAAGAAAATTTAGAGGACTTGGGATACCAAGATATAAGAGTTTCCTTGATTCCTAAATTGGAGGGAGACTTACATTTTTTGAGAAAAGCCAGGTTTTCAGATGTTTGCGGAAAACTTGGAGAGAGCTCAAGTTCCGAAGAGGGGAGATATCTAATGTTCTCAGTTTTATTTGAGAAGTATTGTGCAAGGCCAGAGGCTGAAGGGGGAATTTTGAAGTGAAGCATTTGGGGGCTTGCTAGAGATTTTATAATACGATAGATTTTTGCAGAGCAGGAGGCATTTGTTACTTGAGTTTAGTAGGTTTTCTTAGCTAAGTAAATAGAATTTTTGTAATTAGCTGCTAGTCTATAATGTCTAGTGAAGGAGTTGGATCATTTCTTTCACCAAACTATCTCATGATGTCATAGTTGTCTCTTTAAGAGGGTTAGTGATGGGGTATACCATGGTTAAGTGGGCTTATTAGTGTGGGTTAAAGGAGCTAGCTTATTGTAAATATCAGAGTTCCATATTCTAAAGGGAAGCTTGCTGTTCAAGAGGGAACATGTGAAAGGATGGTTGTAAAAGCGGGGAGGGTTGATCCATGAAGTTTGAGTGTGAGATGTAGCTTTAACCACTGCACAGAACAAAAGAAAAATCCAACAAAAACTGCAGTAAAACAAGCAGCAAGCAAAAACCAAAACAAATATTGCAGGCTATGTACAAGATGCAGGCACTATTTATTATAACATAAATGAAACATACAACCTTATTACCAACCAAGGGACCTAACACGGTCCGTGTTTCGGACAACACGCCTTCCTCAGGGGTCCATGGTGGATAAGGTCTAGCCAAACAGCAATAAAAAGTGCAAACAAGTGCCTGTACAAGTTCAATACTCAATGTGAATGTGCGTTGGGTCCCTTGGTCGGTAATAAGGTTGTATGTTTCATTTATGTTATAATAAATAGTACCTGCATCTTGTACATAGCCTGCAGAATTTGTTTTAGTTTTTGCTTTAACCACTGCACCACTTCAAAACATCAACACAAAGCAAGGAGAGAAACAATGTGCAACTGAGCATCCTTTTGTCTATATAAAGGCTCTAACCGAAGATTGGTTGCCCTACATGAAGAAAGACATGGTACTACTAGAAAGGGTCCAGAGAAGAGTGTGAGATTCTTGAGCTATTAATTATTTCTAGAGCACTATCAGATGTGCACAACGCTATACAGAGTCACAAAGGAGAAAGTCCCTAAACAATCAAGACAAACAGGATGCCAGGGTAGGGTTACAGTTAGAGGGAATGGTTAAACTGCTGGCTAAGGTAGTGAGCAGAGAGCAGTGAGGAGTAGGGTTATGAGTTGAATGGGGTTATGAAATTAGTGGGTGTGATTGAAAAGGATAGAAGAAGGTAGTAAGTCCAGGACTAGTCATTAAGGGTTCCTATCATATGTTCCGAAGAGAGATTTGATGTCGATGGAATGAGATCTAAGGTATGTCCTGATTTATGAGCTGGATTTTTGACATGTTGAATTAAAGATAGGTCTTGAGTTAAACTATGAAAGTCTGAGTAGAAGGAAGCCAAGAAGGAGTTGACTTGGATATTTAGATCTCCCAGAATAATAAGATGTTGAGAAGAAACAATGATTTGGGCCAGTAGAGATTAGAGATAGAAAAGCCGATGATGAAATTTGAGGGGGTAGACAAAGGAGAACTAAATCAATTGAACGCGTCAAGTTTAAGTGCACAGCGAGACATTTGGGGAGAGATGGATATTCTAAAAATTATCACTAGGCCTTATTTTTGGACAAATAAAGCTGCAGATATGACATCAATGACATCTGGAAATGGGCAATGGCAATTTAACACTTATTTCAGTGTAAAATAAGCATTAGATACTACCACTCTGCTCCATCTCTAAAGCATTTATTCAACATGGATTTCTAAGGTATAAAGGGAAATGAAAAATAGCAAAACAAAAAGGGCTTTGCATATTTTAAAACAAACAAGACAATGACTTAGCAAGTTTAAAAGTGTGATAATCTGATGACCAGAATGTATCAGAACATTCAAAAACATCTCTTCCACTTTGATCTTTTTGCTCTTTCAAAGAACAGCAGCTGTCCTGTATATCTACGTAAAAGTTTAGCAGTAACTCTAACAAATTAGATGTTCTCCTTATAAATACAATTCATTGGCTCTTCCTCCTCCTTCCGTTACAATGGAACATCTTTATAGTACTATCAAGTACACAATCACACATATAACATTCCCTTTTTTATGGAGCTTGCAGTCTAGATGAGAAAACAGACAGGACATACATTTCTAGCAATTACGTAACCAATACCATGAACATGTTCAAAGTGAGAATGCTAAGATCTGAACAGTTAGAGGTCTGGGATTAAAAAAAGATAAAAATAATAATCTCAAAAATGTTTGTGTGGGGGGGGGGGAGGAATAAGCAAGACTAAAATACTTCATAATTTTTTTTTTATTATTTAATTTTCTATGCTGTTCTCCCAGGGGAGCTCAGAATAGTTTACATGAATTTATTCAGATACTCAAGCATTTTTCCCTGTCGGCTCACAGTCTATCTAATATACCTGGGGCAATGTGGGGTTTAGGTGACTTGCCCAGGGTCACAAGGAGCAGCGTGAGTTTAAACCCACAACCTCATGATGTAGCTTTAGCCACTTCAAAACATTAACACAAAGCAAGGAGAGAAACAATGTGCAACTGAGCATCCTTTTGTCTATATACAGTAAAGGCTCCAACCGAAGATCATTTAAACTACAAGACTCAGAACATCCCCAACACTCATGTACTTCATACAGAAGCTCACTCCATCTTGCTAAATACTACTTTTGGCAATACCCTATATGCTTCAACACTATTCTTTCTACACACATATGATAGGATGCCATTTTTATCTCCCACTTTTTTCAGCTGTATTCATGTGAATATAGTAAATCATGGCATGCACAAATGACCGGACATATATACATTTGTAAGACCCAATATAAGAACATAAGAATTGCTGCTGCTGGATCAGACCAGCAGTCCGCTCACGCAGCAGGCGGAACAGGAAGGAATCCCCAGCATGCAACTTAATTTTGGAAGGCTGGAAGGCAGGGAGGGAAAGGGGCACAAACTCAGCACAGAAGGAAGGGAAGGGGCATGAACATGGGGCACAGAAGGGAAGGAGGAAGGGGGCATTAACTTGGGACAGGAGGGAGGGAATAGAAAGGGAGAATTGTTGGGTATTAGTGTATGAGTGAGAGGGAAAGGAAGAAAGAGGAAAATTGGGCATATATAGAGGAGGAGAGACATAGAGATGCAAGGGGAGAGAAGGATGAGAGGAGAAATGTTAGATACGGTGGTGAAGAGGGAAGAGAGGGACAGATTGAAGGGGATGCAAGGGGAAGGAATGGTGGACATAGTGATGGAGAGAGAAATGTGGCATTGTGCTGGAGAGGGGTGATAGAAGAAGAAATGATCATGGGGCTGGTGGGCAGTGATGAAAAATGCTGCACATGATCCAGGGGATGAGAGAGGAAGAAATGTTGGATGTGGCAGTAGAGGGGGTAGGAGAGATGTCTAGATCTCTCAAGACAAATGGACAGTGAGAGAGAGAGAGAGAGAGGGAGACATACTGCCAATAGGGGTGAAGGAGTGAGGAAGAAAAGTTGGACTCATGGAGGGACAGAGAGAGAAAGATGTTGGTTGGGTAGGGAATGGGGTCCAGAGAAGAAGAAGCATAAAGGAGGCAGAAAGAATGAAATATTGCAGACAGACCTTAGGAAATTGGAAGACTGGGTGTCCAAGTGGCAGATGAAATTTAATGTGGACAAATGCAAAGTGATGCATATTAGGAAGCTTGGATAGAGAAGCACTCTGTAGCAGAAAAGAAAATCCTGAATTATGGGGCCACCCTAGAGATCTCCATGGGCTGCCGTTGGCCCTGGGCCTTGCATTAAATAAATATGTATTTTAGTCTTTATCTCTGTAAGATGTAACTCTACTTTTTGTACCTTTTTGCTCGAATCACATTTATTTGTGGCATTTAATAAAAATCAAGTCCGAAAGGATAAGACTAGAACCATTCAGACCTCAATCTGACTTATTCCAAATATTTCTGCCCAGCACGTACCTCCTGCAAAGAAAGGATGGATTCCCAAGAAAAGGCCAAATCTGCCAACAAGATGGACCAGTTTAATCATTTCCATGGTATAAATTCCCTCTGCCTTGGAGATGTATGTCAAGCAGAAATGTCTGCATCAGACCCTCAGCAGTTACAGTTCCATCTCCTAGTGGATTAAGTCACACGTACTTGACATGCATTCTTTCCCAGCATTATTGAGTTGCTTGAAAGGTCAGCAGTAAGTGTCAATGAAATCATGATTTTCAGTGAGGACCTCCTGCTGGTTTTTTCTTTTGGCTTAATGTCAACCTGAAAGAGCCAGAGTCTGGGCTGGAAATTAGCCTGGTGCAGATTGTTTTCTTCTAGTTAGAAAAAGGACTTCAATTTCCAAATACCAACATTAACACTAAAAGGCCCTTTTTACTCAGCTGCACTAAGGGCTAGATTCACTAAGGGCACGGATCCGATCCGATCCGTGAGAAATCCGATCCATGTCCGGGGAGGATGATTCACGAATCGCCCTCATGCAAATGAGGGCGATCAGAATCATTCCACCAACCACCTGCCTGGATTGCTCTATAGCAATCCCAATGCATGCGTAGACCATCTGTAGATGGTCTGCGCATGCGCTGGCCCTCCGAGCCCATCAGATAATTTTTTTTTAACTGTTTTTAACTTTTTTGCAAGCCTGGGGTTTTAGCTTGCGGATTAAAACCACAGGCTTGCACTGCAGGAAAGGGTGGGAAAGTCGGGGCAGGTGGGAGAGTCGGGGCTGCAGGAGTTCAGGGCAGGTAGGAGAACGGGGCAGGCGGGAGAGTCGGGGCTGCAGGAGTTTGGGGCAAGCAGGAAATCGGGGCTGAAAGCAGGAGCTCGGGGCAGAGAGCAGGTCGGCAGAAGGCAGGGCAGTCGGAAAGGACCTGAGCAACTGGTCCTCAGTAGTCACTAGTTTGTGATCAGCCAGCCCAGTTGGTGTTGCAGGGTTTTTGTTTGTGAATCACTGCCTGCCATCATTTGAATGCCATTCACCCTCATTTGCATGAGCGGATCGGAGGATGATCAGGACACAGGTTAGTGAATCGGGTCGGAGGGAAATCAGGTCGCAAAGGGGTCACAAACCGTTCAGTCCTTTGGTCCTTCAAATACATGTCATGTGAGAATACTCTAGAGCAGTGTTCTTCAACCGCCGGTCTGTGGACTGGTGACGATCCACAGAAAATTCTTGCCAGTCAGCGCAGGGCCGGCGAGATCGACGAGCTGCCATTTCCTGTTGGTCCATGTAAGACCGGCAAGATCATGGGGACCCTCCAACAGTGACTTTCTCCCCTCCCAGCAGCTCTCGGTACTTGCCAATGCAGCGATTCACCAAGGCAGCCTTGGGGCTTTTGCTGAGTCACGGCCGCCTCTGATGATGCAACTTCCTCTTTCCTCAGTGGTGGCACGACCCATCAAAGGATCCAAAGTTGCCTTAGTGAATCGCTGCACTGGCAAGTTTGAAGAGATGCTGGGAGGGGAGAAAGCAGCTGCTGGAGGCTGGGAAGCTGCTGGACAAGGGAAAAAAGGGACAGCTGCTACTGGACCTGGAGGGAAAGAGAAGGAGAGATGCTGCTGGGAGGTGAGATTGTCCTGTGCCTTAAGTAGACCTGGGGAGGGCCAGCTTATTTATCTGGACAGGTAGATGTGGTGAAATGAGCAAAAATGAAATAAAAAAAATTCAGCCATTACACTTTCTCACATTGCACCAGGATTCACTAGTTAGGAAAAACCTGTTGATAGATAGGGCCTAATCCAAGAGCAGGTGAGAATGTGATATTAGTGGCTATATATATAAATATATGAAACTAGAAAATATTGGATAGGCCAGAATATCATAATCAGAGAGGCAAAGCAAAAAATGAGAATCTTAACATATTGATTTCACACATGTGTTATGTGCTTGAAGGTACACGAAGGCAGAGTGGGACATTAGTGTGATTGATAAGCACCATAGCAAATTTACCCAGATGGCAAAGCTTAAGTTTTATAAGGTTTCTATATATGAAGAGTGTCCAGCCTGGACTAGGCTGGTCCTCAGTGAAGTTATAGGCAGACAAGAGTTGGCCTCTGACCTGGTTGGCTCACATTCCAAGGGGCCCTGATTTTGCAGTGAGAAAGACAAATCGAATCCACATGTGTATCATTGTATGTATAAATCCAGAATTAAGTTTTAGTAAGTCAGTAAGTCATTAAAACTACACAATAGGAATTTACTTATGTAGTTATAGGTAACAAGTGTAGATTAGAATACATTTTACTTTGATTTCATATATTTGAAATCTGAAGAAATTCTGAGAAGACTACATCTGGGATTTAACCTCTGACCTTAAGCAACCTTTTCTACTCTGTGAAACTCTGATGGGAAGGGGGAGGGGGTTAATCCCTCCTTCTCTCCTTCTCTCTCTAGTTTCAGTTAGACAAAGAGACATGAATTTCTCAGCACAGAGTTAGTACCAGGAAGAGATTTAAAAGCTGTATGTGAACATTAGTTTGGTGAGTACATTACAATATCTGCCTATATATTTCTTTATAAAACATGTAAGCTTAATATGAGAATGTAACTTTTTAGGTATAAGAATGTAATTTTTAGGAATGCTTTTGTGACACGCCCATATAAAGGTGTAGAAGCCAGCCTTATATGGAAGCAAATAATTTGGACCAGCTAAATTGTAGCGAATGAATGTCGTCATTTAGGATATATATGGATGTGTAACTAGTAAACGTGGAATTTGTTACTAGCATGGCCAGCTTTGGGCTTCTGTAATAATTCTCATGATGCAACTAACCTTATGATTAATCATCTTTGATAATGAATAAATAATAATTTTGCTTTTGGATAAATGTTTGCTTCATTTCATTATTCATTTTTACAAACCTAGAGTAAAGCTAGCAGCTTAATGCTTACAAGTACGCTTGTGTGCAATTATCCTGCTCAGAGGTGAGGAGAGAAAGGAGTCTGGGAAGCTGCTGGACAAGGGAAAATAAAGGGACAGATGCTACTGGACCTGGAGGGAGGGAGAAGGAGAGATGCTGCTGGGAGGGGAGGAGGGAAAGGAGTCTGGGAAGCTGCTGGACAAGGGAAAATAAAGGGACAGCTGCTACTGGACCTGGAAAGAGGGAGAAGGAGAGATGCTGCTGGGAGTGGAGGAGGGAAAGGAGTCTGGGAAGCTGCTGGACAAGGGAAAATAAAGGGACAGCTGCTACTGGACCTGGAGGGAGGGAGAAAGAGAGATGCTGCTTGGAGGGGAGAAGGGAATAGAGTTACTGCTGGACAGGAGGAAGAGAGAAGGAAATAAGGAAGGAAACAGCTGGCAGGGAGATTAGAGGAAGGGAAGGGGAGAGACAGGAATAAGAAAGTAGAGAGATTGATGATGGGAAGGGGTCAGCAGAGAAATAAGCAGACAGGAACAAAGAAGCTAGAGCTGGTGTAGGAGAGATAAAAATGAAGAGAGCAGTGAAGCTGGAATGAATCATGTAAAAAGAAGCGAGGGGGCGCAGGCTGGATGGAAAGGGGAGAGGGGCATAGAAAAAAGACAGATATCATATGGAAGGGGGAGAGGGCAGACAGTGGATGGAAGGGGCAGATGCTGGATTGAAGAGACAAAGAGGGCAGACGCTGGAAGGAAGAGACTGAAAAGAAGATGAAAGCAGAAACCAGAGAAAACAAAAGGTAGAAAAAATAATTTTATTTCTATTTTGTGATTAGAATATATCAGATTTGAAATATATATCCTGCTAGAGCTGGTGTTCTACATAACTGGGGACTGCAAAGCCCAGGCAGTGCTTCTTTAGCTTCTAGCTGGCTTAGGGTTCTCTCTGACTAGGGGGCAGTTGCCCTAGTTGCACTCCTCTAACACTATTCCTGTCATATGTGACTGCGGTATTCTGTTAGGATGATATTTCTGTAATAATTCTGTAATAATTTTGGTCATTCAATTTTCTTGATAGTAGAGGGGATATATGTGAAGGGGAGGGGAGGCAGGGATCTTATTGATCCTTGTTCAGTATTATTTGTATTTATAAAATTACAATTGTACAGAATATTGTTTCTTTTTATACTTTAATAAAATACATTCAATATAAAATCATAACTGAGGCTTGTATGGATGGGATCAGATGGTTTGCGGGGACCGATCTCGCAGAGCCGGGGCAGAAACGGGTTTTTTAAATTTCATTCCTAGTAGTTTGCCGGTCCATAAAATAATAATTTTATTTTTGCTAGTCCATAGGTGTAGAAAGGTTGAAGAACACTGCTCTAGAGGTCTGCTTTTTCTTACTCTGGAGCTCTCTATCTTTACTGCATATAAGCAAAAAAAAAAAAAAAAGCTATAAAATTGCCAGTGAAAACAAGCAAACAGATATTAAATTGTCCAGGAGGAAAAGCCTTGGAGCTCCGTTAGATGAGGGTCTCCTCCCTAACTTAAAAGGGCAAATAACTTCATAGGCACAAAAACCTCCATTGATCTTTTGAAACAGGCACTCATAGTTGATAAAACACTCAAAGCGAGTCACTGGTACTTCTAAAGCAAGTCACTGTAACATCACAAGCGGTAAAAGTAAAACTTATCTTAAAGCATGTAAGACAGTCAGGCTCATATCTCCACTTAGGCTCGAGACTTTTCCTCCTGGACAAATTTAATATCTGTTTGCTTGTTTTCACTGGCAGTTTCATGGCTTGTTTTGGATATATATGAATGAACTTTAGCTGTGCATGTGGTTTTGTTTTTTGTATGATTTTGTGAATCTTGTCTTTTCCCTTGGCTCTCTATCTTTCCCCCAGCCCTGGGCTTCTATTTCTCCTGAGTTTTTCAAGCCTAGGCCTCTTAATGTGGCACTGTGAGGGCGAGTACTTAAGGGAGACCTGATATCTTCCCACAAACTCCATTCCATGGAGTTTTAGAGAAGTGATTTTGCAAATTCAGCTACTTAAGGCAGGTATCAAACTATACCCTCCATTCAATATTCAGATAGAATTTTAAGCATCGATGTGCAGAAGGGATTCAAGATGGCGTCGAGGACGGACGCTTGAACGGGAGGCAGAGAGTCGCTGACTTTTTTTGTTTACTCACCATAGTAAAGATTGACCCACAATGGGGAAAAGGAAAGGGACAGTTCGCCCTAACCCTCCGGCATCTGTTGCCCCGCAGATGACAAGTCAACAGAAGATTTTGGCTGCCTTTGCCCGCTCAGGTGTGGAGACACACGCTACTTTGGAGGTGAGCCCGGAGTTGTCGGGAGACCTCGGCACTGGAGTACTCCGGACGATTCTGAGTCCGGAGCAAAGTTCAACTCCTCCCCAGCCCGGAAGTTTGGTGGTGCAGGGAGCTGCTGGAGCCCAGCGCCCAGTGAGAGGAGTCTGGATTCCAGCAGAGGAGGGATGCCAACACTGGAAACTCAGGATGAAGGTGCTGACTTGGAAGTTCAATTAACCCCCACAACCAGTGAAGTAGAGGTGAAAGGAACTTCTAGTGGGAACAACATTGGTTTTGGGGAATTGAAAATACCTGCAAAGATTGATATGGAGGCGCTGTGGCAGGCCATATCTATAATGGACGCCAACCTAAAACTGAGTCTTTCAACTATTAAAAATGACTATGGAACTATCTACTCCAAAGTAGAACAGAAAGGTTTATATCTATCTAAATTAACTGAAAAATTGGAGAAACAGGAAGAAAATTTGAATGAAGTAAAGACTGTCCAGTTGGAATTGGTAAAGGAAAGATCATTTATTTCACGCAAATTGGAGAACTTTGAAAACTCACTTAGAAAAAATAATTTGAGACTCTTGAATTTTCCTAAATGTCCAGTCATATCCCCAGTGGAGATGGCGAGAAAATATTTTCGAGAAGTCCTAGCCATTCCTTTGGAAAATTTACCTCCAATTGTTAGGGCTTATTACCTGGATATAAAGAGACCTCAAGGGGAGTCGACCCCTAAGGAAACATCTAAGGACAATGTAGATTTGTCTTTATTTTTGGAGAGTTCTCTTGAGGTGGTTACAGATAGAACTACTCTTTTGCTGACTCTAGCTCTGGAAAGTGATAGGGAATATGTTTTACATTTATATTTCCGCCATTTAAATGATAAATTATTGGGCTCAAATGTTAGAATTTTTCCAGATTTATCACAAAAAACTCAGAGGCATAGGAAGGAGTTTTTGGCCTTGCGGCCCAGAACCCTAGCCCTCGGAGCTACTTTTTTGTTAAAGTTTCCAGCAAAATGTTTTATTTCCTATCAAAATAAAAATTGTCTTTTTTTTGAGCCTAAACAATTAATAGATTTTTTAGGACCAAAGGAAGGGTCCATTCATTTATGACCTGACTATCGGCTGTAGCGTGGATAACCATTGCTGTTACTCTATTTAGGATAATTTTCTTATTACAGTGGAATGTATTATTATTTTTTTATTTCCTTGTCTTGAATCCATTATTAGTGGACTAAATAGCTGTTTGTATTTCTAATACATTTATGCGTATGCATAGGTTAAATTTTTATTTCCTATTTGTGCATATTCTGATCCTTTGTCAAGATTGTTATGCTTGATGAAAATATAAAACTATATAAATAAATAATTTAAAAAAAAGAATTTTAAGCATCTAAGGCCTGCCCAGTTTTTATGTGTACAAACATATGCAATATATGCACCTACAGTAAAATCATATTTGCACAGTTGTCTTTGAAAGTTTAACTATATTTGAATGAAGGAACCGCCTTACCTGCGTCACAAGTGGTTCCAGCAATCTCTCTACTGTAAGGGTTCTGATTTCCAGACTTTTTGGATCCCATTTGAGTATGATAGGTGATGTTGCAGAAGTCATGTTCCCTTGAATAAAAACATAAACATATGAAAATTCAGTCTAAACCGGATTTATACCTTTTTGTTTCAGCATTATAAAAGGAACACATGAAAACATTTAGGGCTCCTTTTACAAAAGTGCGCTGGCGTTTTTAACGCATGCACCGGATTAGCACCCGCTATAGCACGCGCTAGCTGAAAATCTACTGCCTGCTCAAAAGGAGGCGGTTGGGGCTAGCGCACGCAGCAATTTAGCATGCGCAATTCCGCACGTTAAGGCCCTAGCACACCTTCGTAAAAGGAGCTCTTAGATTCTATCATGCTGAGCAAATGAATTTAACAAGCATAACGTTGACACTCACACACTGCACTCCACAAATGTATTGGCTTAACTTGGCCACAGCTTTATTTCTTGAACAATATTCCATTACAATGTACTTCAATTTATCACTCTTCTTCTTAGGTGCCCCCCCCCCCCCAACTCACTTTTCCCAACAGTTAGTCAGTCACGACCTAGCTGCTCCATCACCAAATTCCAGTAAATCATGTTGACGTTACACAACCCATTTGCATGACCATGCGGTGTCGCCAAGCCTCAGTTATCTGTGGCAGTGCAACCTCAGAATACTTCTTACACACCTCCTAAACTAGTGGTTGCCTGGAAGTACCCCCCCTTTTCCATACCACTGCAACAACACCGCCCCGAACCCCCCCCCCCCCCCAACAGCACAGCTCCCAAACATAATGTTACCACTCCAGAGAGCAAAACAAAGGGTGGGAAGAGAGGGCAAATTAAAATGGAACACACACACTCCTTCAAGTACCCCATAACTAAATGTCCCGTCAACTCCTACCTTCCCAATATCCCACCAAAACAACCTCTCCATGGCAATAACAAAATCCCGCCCAGTATCAGCCAATCAGTCTACCTCATATAATCCCCAAATCCCTAACCAGCTTCCCTCGGTTTAACAGCCCACTAGCAACATTCATCAATCACAATCTTCTGCTGTTCTCGTACAATTCTTGAACCCAACCCCCCTCCCCACCATACACCCTCCCCCCCCAATACTACTTCTAGGTGCACAGTGTCTTGGTCAAAGTTATCTGCCCACTGATTAACTCAGTGGGTTTCCCATGTCCTGCCAAAAAATAAACCACATTACCCACATTAGTTCAAAAAAGGACATGGATGGAAATGACAGAAGGCATTTTTCACCTAATATAAAGGATGCCTAAAAAGCATAATTCTCCCTTAAATCATATCATTTCCTTCCACTCTATAATACTGCATTCTTGGCTTTCCATTTAATTTCCTAATGTACCCATTGTCAGATGTGTATGAGAAAAGAGCTGAAGAATGCCAATGAGATTGTCCTGAAGTGCTGTTAACTTCCAATGAATAACCCAGCCTGCAAAGTTTAATGCAAGTGCATAATAATGAACTACTTGCCATGCACATGCATGCTTTGCAGCTCATTATTATTTAATGCACGTTTGGCTCAAAATTTTCATTAAGTTGCTTTATTGTCAAATAATTTATGCTATTGCCATTAGCACAAGTTAATTGGCAAATAATACATGTTACTGTCATAGCTCAGCTTAGTAAATAGAGCTCATAGATTGTAACTTTCTGGGGACATGGAAATAACCTACTGTACTTGAATATAATTCACCCTGAGCCACCAATTGAAAAACATGAACTAAATTCACAAATTTCACAAAACATTTCATTCAAATAGCTTGGTCCTATAACATGGAGAGCCTTAAACACACTTCTACCAATTTAAATTGTACCTACAAGGTACTGTAATCAGCAACTAGTGAAGATCCTATGAAATTGTAAAGATAAAAGTACACTATAGTACACAAGACAGAGTTGGGAAAATATCAAAACTCACTATTATATTTAAAGCAACTCTTCTAGTGGGGAAAAAGAACACAATTGGCCAGCTGGAAGAGTGTGGTGCAGTGGTTAAAGCTACAGTCTTAGCACCCTGAGGTTGTGGGTTCAAACCCAGAATACTCCTTGCGGCTTTGGGCAAGTCACTTAATCCCAAAGAAGAAAACAAACAAAAAAAACTCCCCCATTGCCCCAGGTGCATTAGACAGATTGTGAGCCTGCTGGGAGAAACAGGGAAATTAATGTAAACCATTCTGAGCTCCACTGGGAGAAAAGTATAGAAAATTAAATAAATAAGAGAGTTGTTTTAAAAAGATAGTAGTAGTCCATATGACTTGGGTTTGATAGAGTATAGTTTTTGTGTTAATGAAACTGGCTTTTTGATCTGTGATTTTCCTATCAGTAATTAATGATGTCATATTGTGAGAGACAGCTGGCTGTCAGTACATGAATCAACTTGTCTTCTGTATGGAAAACTAAGGGCTCCTTTTACGAAGGTGCGCTAGCGTTTTTAGCGCGGGCTAGCCGAAAAACTACCGCCTGCTCAAGAGGAGGCGGTAGCGGCTAGCGTACGTGGCATTTTAGCGTGCGCCATTCCGCGCATTAAGGCACTAACGCACCTTCGTAAAAGGAGCCCCTAGGTTGTGAAGAAAGGGGAGGAGTTTACTGAGGAGTGAAATATCAGTGGGTGTTTGCTGAGTTCAGAGAGGGAGTTATGTGATGTTGGTCAGAGTGAGCAGGTCACAGATGAGAGGGTGAAACATTGTGAGAGTGGGTTTTGTGATCTCTCAGTATAAAGAGATTGTAGGTGACAGAGCTGTGAGAGGCTGTCAGAGTAGACAGAACTTAATGATGAGGGGGGAATAACCGAGCTGGCCTCTGTGGGTGGCACCTGCCACGTGAACCCCCCTGAACCCAGGGAACACAGAGGGGGTGTTACAAAGTTTTCTCACATAGGTGCCAGTCAAAATCCTGGTTGACGTATTTGGATTGTAAGGAAACTGGTGCCATAGATGCACATGTGTGAGTCATGACAGGAGTCAACTTTTCAAAATGATTGGGGGTACTAAACTCAATAAAAATTATCCCTCCTTGGACAGAGTCAGGCTTGCTCAATATTGGGGGTGCTGAAGCACCCACAGAGCTGGTTCCTATGGTGTGAGACATGACACAAGGATTAAAGGGTATTAGTGAGAGCCAACAATGGAAGAAAGAAGGGACAGAAAGAGGATCAGGTCACAGAGAGAGTTGGGGATGTGGCATAGGAGCCTGATGAAGGGCACACCTCCCTCCTAATCCAGAGCTTTCCTTTCCTATTTCAGATTTCTAGGTACCACACTTTTTCAATCATGGAACCTTCACTTTAACTTCTTCCTTCTCCTCCAGGTCTAGATAGCACAAGGATCATGAATTAGATCATAACCTTTGCACAATGAAGGCAGTGCTTTTACCACTGAGCTAGAGCTGCTTTCTTTCAGGTGGCTGTGATATGATACCTTAGAAGATCTGTAAGGTATCATATCACATGTCAGCAAGAAGCACTTGAATGAAAGCTGCTTTGGCGCAATGGGTAAATCTCCCACAGGTCATAGGTTTGAATCCCAAGAATGGTTAGCTTGCTATTTTACTTGTGGCATTCTACCTTCCAGGTGCACCTTGATGATCTCACAATGAGGTCACCATTGTGCAGCTGGAGACGCCCATTTGCAATGAACTACAAGCCATGCTGAGGAGGTTTGTATCTCTTTTTACTGTTTTTAACCTTTTGAAAATGAAGCTATCTATGCAATATATATATTTTTTTCCTTGCTTAATGCACCTCTTTCAAGAATTAGCTCCTTGCAGCACTCTGTACTCTGAAAAAAGGGTAACTTTTTGCAAGAAATATAAAGCTATCTTTTTCATGTGATTTGCTTCAGATAATGGATCTTTTTCTATAATTAGCAAATAACATTGCTGTTTGCCCACAAAAATAGAAGGTTTTGCATGCAATATATCTGTATTCATGTGCCCTGTTTATGTGTTGCATTATTAAATATATTTTAACATAGTAGATGACGGCAGATAAAGACCCGAATGGTCCATCTAAAAACCAAGAAACCTCACATTGGAGACATCCAAAGCCCGCCTAAGTCCCGTCCACCTAACTGACGTCTATGTGCTGCCCAAACCACACTCAAAAGTAAACCTCCTTTACATTGCCTATAAGACCTAAACTAAACTAAACCTTAAGCTTATATAACGCATCTTTTCTATAAGAATAGAGCTCAACACGGTTTACAGAAAATTAAAGAAAAAATACATTAGGGATAGGGATAATATAGAAGTAAACAAAGATCACAATTTTGAAAAAAGCCAAGTTTTCAGATGTTTATGGAATAATTGAAGAGAGCCCAGATCACGCAACTGGACAGGAAAATTATTCCAGAGCTCAGTAATTTTGAACAGAAGAGACTTCCCCAGTTTTCCAGTATACATGTAGATGACGCCTTTTAGCGTAGGAAAGGATAATTTAAGTTTTTGAGTGGTCTCAGATCTTGTAGAATTCCAAAATAGAGAAAAGAAGGAAGGAAAAATACTATACAAGATCTTAAATGTAAACCAAGCACAGTTGAAATAGACTCTAGAAATAATTGGGAGCCAGTGAAGTTTTAACAAAAGCGGAAAAACATGGTTGAATTTACTTTTTGCAAAGATCAGCTTAGCCGCAGTATTCTGGATCAACTGAAGTCTTTACAATAATCCAACCTCGAAAGAATAATTGATTGTACAAGAACAGAAAAAAAGTTGTTGATGGAAGCAGGATTTCACTTTCCTCAACATATGGAGACTAAAAAAACACAATTGCTATGCAGCTTACTAGCTCACTCTGTAGTACATTGGTTAGACCTACAGCCCTCTAACCCAGGGATCTCAAAGTCCCTCCTTGAGGGCTGCAATCCAGTCAGGTTTTCAGGATTTCCCCAATGAATATGCATTGAAAGCAGTGCATGCACATAGATCTCATGCATATTCATTGGGGAAATCCTGAAAATCCAACTGGATTGCGGCCCTCAAGGAGGGACTTTGAGACCCCTGCGTCTAACCTGACGTTACTGGTTTAAATCCCACTTACTTCTTGTCACAGAAGAAAAAAGTTATACAGATTTTAAAAATCTGATTTAAAAAAAATAGTGTGGTGCTAGCATTTCACAATTAAAATGAAAACCACCATAAAATTGCCATTCTAATAACATCATAATAAAACATAACATTAAGGACATTGGTTGAACAATTAACTCCCACCTTAAACACAATTCTCTAAAGGCCATCTAAAATTATGGATGTCTGACTCTGAGCGTGATTCTCTAAAGCAGTATTCTTCAACCTATTGACACCTATGGACCGGCAGAAATAAAATAATTATTTTGTGGACCGGCACCGGTCTGTGGACCGGCCATCTCCACCCAATCTCCGCCCCCGCCCCCATAATTGTACTAATTGTAATACAATTTTTTCCATTCATTTTTTATATATACACACATAATCATATTAACAACACATAATGGTTAACCACAAAATAAACTACACAAAGCACACTGTATGCTTCTCAATATCCATTCCTACCAGAACAAAGATAACCCCATGCAAATATGGGACCAAAAACTAAAAGTACTAATATATACAAACAAACTCTAAGATGCAAGACTCTGCATGCAGTACAACCCCAGAGGAAAAGAAACAAATGCATTTTTTCCTGAACAGACAGCAGATGTAAATCAATCACTAAATTAAAAAATAAAATCATTCCCCCTACCATTGTCTCCTTCCCTCCATGCTGTGCTTTGCCTTCTGACCTGCCTCCCAGTGTTATCTTCGGGACGGCTCCCTCTTCCTCAGTGCTGCAGTGCACAAAGCCGTGGGCAGCGTCCCGCGCCTCATCTGGAATCCTTCCCTCTGACGTTGCAACGTCAGAGAGGTTTCCTGTTCAGGCGCAGGATGCGTGTAGGAGCCTCTGACAACAGCTTTGTGCACTGCAGCACTGGAGAAGAGGGAGCCGGCCCGAAGACAACGCTGCATTGATCGTACTGTGGACCAGCATCTGAAGAGCACTGCCTGGGGCTCGATGCATGTGCCGGCCCTGTGGACCAGAAGGAAATTTCTGTGGACCGGCACCAGTCCATGGACCGGTGGTTGAAGAACACTCCTCTAAAGGATGTCTAAGATTTGCTGAATCACGCCTATGAGGATGTCCAAACCACACCTAAATTTAGAGACATTGTATAGAATCAGGGCCCACGTGTCTAAGGATGCCAAACCATCATCTATACATTTAATAATATACTTTTTTACAGTTCACAATATCATAGCAAATACTGTACATTATTATAAATCATAATGGGCCTCTATTACAAAGCTGATTAGTGCAGGCTGCTGTGGTAAATGGCCTGAATCCCATAGGGATTTAAAGAGCTTTGGGGCTTTTGCTGCATGGTAGCTGCTAGTGTGGCTTTTGAAAATTGGGGGGAGTGGGATATTAAATAGAGATATTCCAATAAGAACAGATTCCTTCTATATTTGCTCTTTAACCAGCTAGGAATGGCTCCTGGCCAATTAAATAGTGTTTAGCCAGCTAACTACTAATACTCAGTGGGAGATAGTCGGTTATCTCTGAATATTCAGTGCTGAGCGGCTAAGTTTAGTGGGCAAATCAGACCACATAAATAGCAGTCCCTTTTTTGCCTGCAATTAACTTAACTGGCCAGTGCTGAACATAAGAACAGGGTCAAACCAATGGTTCATTTAGCCTAGTAGCCCGTCTTTACGGTGACCCAATTGGAAGTTGAATTGCAGTCCTCTCCATCGGAAAAGTGCCACCCTGATAATTTCATGGCTTTAGAAGCCATCCACCTCTGTGTATTGCAGCATTGTTTTCTGATCATTGGGAAGGTATAGCAAAAGAAATTAATTTATATACTTTTGACTTAATTTTAATGCTATTTGCGCAGATTGTGGGCGCATACATTATTTCCCATGCTATAACATTCTGAACATTGTGCATAGATTTCTGCAGGTGCTAGGCCTGCACTAATTGACTCTAGCATCAGCATTCGATTTTGAACGTTGGTCTGTCGCAGAACTAGCTCATATGACCCTTAATGTGTACTAAATAAATTTAAGGCTCCTTTTACAAAAGGCGCGCTAGCGGTTTAACGCATGCTAAACCGCCGGCCGCGCTAGCTGCTACCGCCTCCTCTTGAGCAGGCGGTAGTTTTTAGGCCAGCGCGGGGGTTAGCGCGTGATGAAAAGTCACACGCGTTAACCCCGGTAGCGCGACTTAATAAAAAGGAGCCCTTAAAGTACATTAAACAAAGTAAATTTGAAAAATCCTAAAGCACATTAAACATTTTCCACTAAAATGTGTGAAATAAATTGAAAAAAATGTCTGATGATCCTAAAAGGAATTGAAAATTATTTCCATACATATCCCGATTAAGCACTTCTTTAGGATTATGTAAAAGATATTATTCCTTACCATCCATCTTTTGGAATCAGTACTCCAATACTGTAATTTATATCTCACTGTAAAGTGACTTAAATTGCTCAAATTACTTGGAGAATGCCTAGCCAGTTAAGTTAGAGCTGGCCCACAAAATATCAGATATTCAATGCTGGCCGCTGGAAACAGATATCCAAAAACAGAACTTTAATATTTTGAGAAGTACATATTTCATATTTTGAGTATTTTTATAAAATACATATAGAGCAGGGGTCTCAAAGTCCCTCCTTGAGGGCCGCAATCCAGTCGGGTTTTCAGGATTTCCCCAATGAATATGCATGAGATCTATGTGCATGCACTGCTTTCAATGCATATTCATTGGGGAAATCCTGAAAACCCAACTGGATTGCAGCCCTCGAGGAGGGACTTCGAGATCCCTGATATAGAGGGACTTTTTCAATATGATGTCCAAATATGATTTTGGACATTTTGCAAAAAAAAGTTCAAAAATTCAGTGCTAAACATCGTCAAACAAAGAGGCCATTAGTATTACACTCAGGGCCTCTTCCATCAAACTGTGCTAGCAGTTTGTAGCGCGGTGAGCTGTGCTGAAAGGCCCACGCTACTCCTGACGCTCATAGAGTTCCTATGAGTGTTGGGAACAGTGCGGGGCCATTCAGCGTGGCTCTGTGCTAAAAACTGCTAGCACAGTTTGATAGAAGAGGCCCTTAATATCAGCTCTTTAAAAACCCGCATCACTTAACATTTTAACCTATTCTCCTGTTATCACACATCTTGACTATTGTAATTCTTTGTACCAGGGAATTTGTCAAAAAGAGATTAGATGATTACAACTAATACAAAACGCTGCTGTGAAAGTCTTATTTAAGGCAAAATAATTTGATCATGTTTCTCCTCATCTTATTGACTCTCACTGGTTACCTATCGCTCACCGACTAACATTCAAAAATTAGTTTCTTACATTTAAATGTAGACAACATCATTCTCCAGTTTTTACAAATAGATTATTTCTTCCCTTTAATCTTTCAAGAACATTATGCTCCAATCATCAAAATTTTCTTACTGTCATTTCTTTACGATTATGTTGTAAATCTATTTTCTCAGTAACAGCTCCTACATTATGGAATGCTATGACTCTCTATCTTCACCAGGAATCTTTCATAGCCAGGTTTAAATCTAACCTTAAAACTTTCTTATTGAAGGATGCCTACAACAGATAAGATATTTCTCTTACCACTACATTTATTTTAATGAGATTTTTATAAGGCAAACTTAGACAAGTCTGTACAATTTTAAACATTTCCCCTCCCCCCACAATCCACTTACACATGTGCTGAGTATGACCAGGCTCAATGCTACGGGTCACAGGTGGCTTGCTGCACTAACTACGTATGATTTCAGTTTAACATACCGCCCAGGAATAGTTAACATTGATGCTGATTCACTGTCAAGGAGAACGTACAGCAATAATTCTTCTCACCCACTGGTGCAAGTACCAGATGAGGGGGTCAGAGCCTTGTGCCAACCTACTATGTGCAGCAGCCGCGAAGAAGGCAAACAGAATGTTGGGTATTACGACCAGAACAAAAGAAGTCATCCTGCCGTTGTATCGGGCAATGGTGCGCCCGCACCTGGAGTACTGTGTTCAGTATTGGTCACCGTACCTTAAGAAGGATATGGCAACACTTGAGAGGGTCCAGAGGAGAGCGACACGAATGATTAAGGGCATGGAAAACCTCTCATACACTGAAAGATTGGAGAGACTGGGGCTCTTCTCCCTGGAAAAGCGGAGACTCAGAGGAGATATGATAGAGACCTACAAGATCATGAAGGGCATAGAGAAAATAGAGAGGGACAGATTCTTCAAAATTTCAAAACATATAAGAACAAGAGGGCATTCAGAAAAATTGGAAGGGGACAGATTCAAAACAAATGCTAGGAAGTTTTTCTTTACCCAGCGTGTGGTGGACACCTGGAATGCACTTCCAGAGGACGTAATAGGACAGAGTACGGTACTGGATTTCAAGAAAGGATTGGACAAATTCCTGCTGGAAAAAGGGATAGAGGGGTATAGATAGGGAGCTACTGCGCAGGTCCTGGACCTGTTGGGCCGCCGCGTGAGCGGACTGCTGGGCATGATGGACCTCGGGTCTGACCCAGTGGAGGCATTGCTTATGTTCTTATGTACTAGTGAGGGTGAAGCAGTTACCTCACTAGGCGTGTCTGCCATTATCCTACCAGTGGCTTATACAAATGTCACGAGCCTAAGCACCACTTGACACATCAAACATGCATGCAGCCATTTAAGTTGTTTTTATACAATCAATTTTCAAATTAGAGCTCCTCTGTGTTCACCCCACACCTTTTTGAATTCTGTCACCATTTTCATCTCCACCACTTCTCTTGGGAGGGCATTCAAAGCTTTAACCACCCTCTCTGTGAAAAAAATGTCCTGACATTACTTTTAAGTCTACCACTCTGCAACCACAATTCATGTCCTCTAGTGCAGTGGTTCCCAACCCTGTCCTGGAGGAACACCAGGCCAATTGGGTTTTCAGGCTAGCCCTAATGAATATGCATGAAGCAAATTTGCATGCCTATCACTTCCATCATATGCAAATCTCTCTCATGCATATTCATTAGGGCTAGCCTGAAAACCCGATTGGCCTGGTGTTCCTCCAGGATAGGGTTGGGAATCACTGCTCTAGTGATACCATTTTCCCTTCTCTAGAAAAAAATTGTTTCTATATTAATACCTTTCAAGTACTTAAATATATGTGTCATATCTCCCCTATCCTTCCTTTGCTCTAGAGCAGGGGTGTCAAAGTCCCTCCTCAAGGGCCGCAATCCAGTCGGGTTTTCAGGATTTCCCCAATGAATATGTATGAGATCTATTTGCATGTACTGCTTTCATGCTAATAGATCTCATGCATATTCATTGGGGGAACCCTGTAAACCCGACTTGATTGCGGCCCTCGAGGAGGGACTTTGACACCACTGCTCTAGAGTATACATATTCAGGTCTTCCAATCTCTTCTAGTACATCTTTCGGCACAAGCCCATATGCCTATAAGTGTCAACTATATGTGGGTTCAGTAGGTTTTGTGTGTTTTTTCGGGTGCTTGCACGTTCCACCAGAAGTGTACCAGTTAAAGTAGGATATGGGACTGGGTCCCCTTCTCTACATTCCACTGCAACAACCACTAGGGTTAGGGTTACCAAACGTCCTGACTTACCTGGACATGTCCTCTTTGTCCAGGGTTTGAAAAGCTTCCAGCTCGGGACCGCATTGGGCAGGCATTGCGGATGCAATATGGCGACATCACACGTTTTACTCCCAGACTTGTTCCCACTGAAATAGGTTATTTCTTGGGGTAGGGCTTATTTATCTAGAACTCTGATTCAATGTTGTCCATTTTTGCACTACTCTCTACAATTACCCACCGCCATACAAATTGCCACACACCCTAAAATTAACACACCACAACTTCCCTTCCACCTTGCAAACTGACTCCACTTCCAAAAATTACCCATGGCTTCCCCACCACCCTAAAAAATGTTGGCACCTTCAAAAACAGCCTTAGCAACTGCCTTACAGCCCCTCCAAGAAATACCATTCACAACAATCCCAGTAGCTGGAAACTGTCCAACCACCATAAACTACCCTCTGAAACTTGTCCAGCATCCCACAAAATGTTCTATGCAACTTTTCCACTAATTTGCACACTGGTCCAATCCTTTAATTTTATACTGGGTCATCTTAGAGATGTAAATGGGATGAAATTAAGTTTGGAGGGTAGAATGTCGACTATGCATGCTAGGATCGGAGCATCAGTGATATCTGTGGCTGGCGTAGAACTATGGAATGCCTTGCCTGGTATCCTGCGGTTTTGTATGGAAAGGATGAATTTTTTAAAAAACCTGAAAACTCAATTATTTGCCAATGCCTTTTTATGCTAAGGTATATTTCAGTTGATTATCGCCTTTTAGAATGTTTCTGACATCAATGTATGATATAAAGCTTGCTTGTATTTCTGAATTGATAGAATTTGTGCTCTATCCCTATTAAAACAGGGACAATTAACAATGTTGTTTAGACATGTTGGTGTTATTTGTGATAATCGGAGGGAAACAAAATTTTATGTATGTGGTAGGGAAACTGCATAGTTGTATGCGGTATATAAATTTTTAAATAAATAAGTCCTCTTAAAAAGAAGCTCGACTCAGTTTACATACATGATAAAGAACATAGATAAAATGAGAAAAAAAAAACACACTAAAAATCACTTCTTTTTTTTTCTGACATTCTGTAAAATTTTTGGAGAGTTATTTTATCCCCAGGCACAGACATTCTTGATCCCTTTGTATAATTCTTTCCAATTTCCATTAGGTTGGATAAAATAGGGTATGTGGGGAGTGTGTAGTGCAGTGGTTAGAATTACAGCCCCAACACCTTGCGGTTATGGGTTCAAATCCCACACTGCTCCTTGTGACCCTGGGCAAGTCACTTAATCCCCGACAGATAAGGAAAAATGCTTGAGTACTTGAATAATTTGTAATCCACATAGAATTGTAGGATATGCAGAATATAAAAAAACACTAAAAAAAAATACCTAAAAGAAACCATAGATTTTCTAATTCCCTGCAATGTTCCTTTTTTCTTTAGAGAATGTCCCCTTTTGGCTCGTTCATCCCCAAACATGTTCCATTATTACTTGACTGTAACAATTGTTCTATGTTTTTCCTGTGATGATTATTCAGATATAAAATTTAAAATATATAAAAAATATATATATATAGGTATGGAATACAGAAGTTTGCAATAAAAATAGGAAACATGGAGAAGAACTCACATAACTTAAATAAATATATGAAAAGATTGAGACACACAACTCAGACTTCTATTGATACTTATTGAGTCGCCCTTCAGAGGCAGGAATAAATGTGCTCTTTTACAAAGCCGCAATAGCGATTCCCATGTGGAAAATGCGGCACAGCCTATTCAATTCATTTGGGCTGCATCACCATTTGCCACACCAGGACTTGCTACTGTGGCTTTGTAAAGAGGGTCCTATGTATTTATTTAGATTAGAAATGTCAAATTGCGTTCTGGGGTCAAGTTAGTAATAGATAGATAGCATTTCAAAGGAAGACCCTCCCACCATCCCTGAATAAATTTACATCTCATCAAACAGCGTGAAAACTTAAGAAAAAATAGAAGAGGAAAAGATTTCTAGGTATGCTCTCTCTTAACAAAACACCTCAATTTAGTAGAACTCAGCTCATCAATTTTTAAATAAAATATATGATTTTAAGAACTGTTTGAAACTGAAATAAATTTTATTGCAAGCAGATTTATTTTTCTCTGTCAAAAGTAATTCACAAGTGCCATCATTTACTGCAGCTTTTCATACCTTCAGCAGACAGAAATAATCAATACTGTTTAGCTGGACAAAAGTCAAGATTGTTCAGGTTATGACTTTTTTCCGTTGTTGTTGTTCACAAATCACCAGTGCAGATGCCAGGCCGCATTTTGCTCCAAAACAAAATGATCATTTAATTATTTTGCTTATTTCTAAAAGTGCCTTTCTACATCACGGTTTTCAGAGCTTTACAGTGCTACAAATGCACCTGACACTGCAACAAAATGTACATGTTCCAGTGAGGCTCATCCAGGGGCAATTTCAGTAAGCAGATGCATTTGCAGAGAATGTTAAGAGAGAAATTATGCAAGCAGTTTCTTGAAAATCTGATGTGTATCAGCCAGGACACCTTTAAGCCCCGGCATCCAGCACTGAGAAAATTAATCCTGGATATTCAGTGCTGGGGCCTGCATATGGCTCAGCACTGAATACCCAGGGCTAGTCTAACTTGTGACAGTTGGTGTTTTAAAAATGATGTCGCCAGCTGAACTTTGGATGGTCTGTTTCAAAATGAAAAAAAAATCTATACAAAACTTGTTTTCTGCATAACTCTGCCAAAACTTGACCAATTTTAAAAAGCATTTAGGCTGTATCATTCTGAATAAATTTGCAATAAGCCTGGTCTATAGCAGCCACCTCACCTAACCCATATCACTCAGGTGGTCTCTACCTCATTCTACTACCTGCGACAACTCTGGAAAATATGTATATTATGTATGTTAACCATGACAGATTGCAAACCATTTGACTACACTGTATATTATGTATGATAACTTGTAACCTAAGATCATTGGGGAGAACAGGCTAGAAAACAAATTAAATAAAATGATACTTTCAAATTACATTTTGCTTTTAATACAATTATAAAATGCCCAGGATGAATCCTTATTTAAAATGTGTATCTAGAAAATGTTTATGGTTCTTGGTGCAATAGTTTCCTGAAAAAAGATAGAAGGTAGTTAGCATAAAATATGTTTTGAAGAAATTCCAAGAATGTGCTGAGATTTGAACACATGACCGCTGAAAGGTGAGCATAGGGCTTTTACCCATTGAGCCACAGCCACTTTGTTCTAGTCTTGGGGGTTCCTACCATGAGAGCTTAGTGATCCTAGCCATGTGAAGGTGAAAATACCTGAGAAGATCAAAGCTTAACAGATTCCTAAGCTATCATATCAGATGTGAGGAAGAAAGACATTAGTAGAAGCTGCTGTGGTTCAATGAGTAAAAGCCTTGTTCTCATCTTCCAGAGGTCATAGGTTGAAATCCCAGCACATATTTTAATTGTTGCATTCTACCTTGCAGGTGTACCTTGATGATCTCACAATGAGGTCAGCTTTGTGCAGCTGCTCACCTCCATTTGCAATGAAGTAGAAGCTATGCTAAAGCCTGTATCTGGTTGGGGTTTTTTTTCAGTTTTTAAGCTTTTGAAAATGAAGTTATATATGCAATCTATATATATTTTTTTAATGTGCTTTCTTTGCTTTCAAGAATGAGCTGATTGTAACATTGTTTAGTCAGAAAAAAAGGGTAGCTTTTTAGCAAGAAACCTAAAGCTATGTTTTTTCCATATGCTCTAATTAGCAAATAGCATTGCAATTTGTCCACAAAAATAGAAGGTTTTGCATGCAATATATCTATTTTGATGGGCCCTGTTTATGTGGTGCCTTATTAAATGAATTTGAGCTTAATAAAGCAAAAAGCAAAACCCAGAGAGCTATTTAGCAGATTGCATTAAGGATGTCCAAACTATGCCTAAGTGATGTCTATAGAATTCACGTCTATCTGAAGCCCAAACTATGCTCAAAACTAGACCTTGTTTTCATTCGTTTACAATGTAGGCATGAGATGGGATGCTCTAGGTCGCTCAGCGTTATGCAAATGAATCAAAAGATGCCCATATTGAAACCACACCCATTCCACACCCACACCTATTCCTTTGGCGTGAGTTTTCCCAATGGGCATCCATGAAATTGTGGAGACACCTACAAAGTGGCATCCACATCCTTTGGATGTCCATGTGCCAATTATCGCTTGTTAATACCCTTAAATGGTTCATTAACCACTTACGGTCTCTTTTATAAAGCCATGCTAGCGGCTGTGTGCGCTAACGGCCCCAAAGTCCTTAGAGATTTAAAGGGCTTCAGGATTGTTGCCGTGAGGCAGCCGCTAGCGCAGCTTTGTAAAAGAGGCCGTTAGTTTGGATGCCTAAGTCCCACTGAGCATTAGGCGCCCTTTATAGAATCAGGGCCAAGTGTTCAAACACTGTGATACTCCAATATAAACTACAGACTCAGTCTTTCTTCTAGACAATTTTAGCGTCAAAGTCTTCAGTACACATTGTATTGGTCCATACTCAAAAGATTAAGCATTCTATTTATCTTTGTTGTTTATCAAAATCGTTAAGAAATCAGTAGTGTGTTGCTTGTAGTAGACAGATCTTTAAAATTGCTGATAAACAATAGTCATATCATTGATTGGATATGAAGGAGTAGTCCAGTGGTTGGGCAGAAGTCAGAGAAACCAGGTTTCAAATCCTACTGACACTCATTGTGACCTGGGACAAATCAGTTAACCCTCCAATGCCTCAGGTTCAAGCATAGATTGTAAAAGCCCTCTGAGGACAGGGAAATATCTACTGTTCCTGAATGCAACTCATCCTGAGCTACTACTGAAAAGGCATGAGATAAATTCAAATAATTAAGATAGGTGGATCAATTTATCTTGCCAAGGGCTGCTGGCAGTTTCTAAGTACAGACATTGTACACTAATAAAATTGTGTACTTTGAAAAATCAAGACCCAGTTGTAGAATTCAGTCAACTGTTTAAAGTATAGTTATTAAGGTGCATTACTGTGATATGTGTTAAATGCCAAATTAGGTGCTTAACAGGTGTTAAAAAACACATTAGAGGTACATTATCAGTATGATCCACTGGTAACAAGAAAATAGTACGCTGAACATGTGGCAAATATTAATGAGTTTCACTACATAAAAATGCATTAAAAGCAGCATTTTGAGGCCAATATTCAGAGTGGCTACATCTGTTGGAAGTGATCACTTATCTAGTTAGCATTAAGCAGATTTTCAGTTGAAATCAGACTCTGGAATATGGTATGTGGTCCTAAAGTTAAACAAAAATGTTCTCATATAAATTAGGAGAGATATTTATGTAGTCCTACTTAAATGGACAAAGTTAACTGGTAGCATTGAATATTTGGATGGTCTTGGTCTTGTATTGCATCTCAAACCCCCCCCCCCACCCCTTATATACAGATTTTTTTAAACATCTGGTCAATGGTTATACAGCCAGCAGTCCAGGGTATTACAAGCCAATGATTTATGTGATTAACTCTGAAGTTAATCAAATACATTGCTTTGAATATTGACCCCTTCAAGTAGGATATAAATATAAGTATTTTAAATATATAACTTGAATTGCAATAAACCTTCCCCAAATGTATCGGTAAGCAAATTTGCCCACTGTTGTTTTCAGTGGATCCCTCTATTCTGGCCTGAGATCCTGATAAGGACCCCTGACCCTATATGTGGTAGAGAGAAGATATTCTCCCTTCCTCTCCCTTTAAAAACCTATCTCCTTTTATAAAACCATGCCTCATACTGAAAAGCTTAAAAGTTGCTTTGGTTCAGACCCTACAACAGTGGTTTCCAAACCTGTCCTGGGGGACCCCCAGCCAGTCAAGTTTTCAAGATATCCCTAATGAATTTGCATAACAGAGATTTGCATATAATGGAAGTGACAGGTATGCAAATCTCTCTCATGTATATTCATTAGGGATAGCTTGAAAACCTGACTGGCTGGGGGTTCCCCAGGACAGGTTTGGGAACCACTGCCCTACAAAGTCCTCTTCTACCAATGGTACCCTCTCCCTACCACAAAGTTATGGGTGAGTTAATTATTTAGTTTTATAGCCCATCCTCTCCAGGAGCCCAGAACAGGTTTCAAGGATATGTACTTAGTAGTTTACATGATCAATAATGAACTACAGAAAATCGAGACGGTTTTCAATAACATATGATATGGGAAAACTAAAAACACACGTTATAGTGAATCAATATACTACAGGATCAATAACGAGCTACAGGAACAGTACACAAGTGTTACAGAAAATTGAGACAATTTTTTTTTAAATGATACACATGCTGTGTAAGTGTGTGTGTGTGTAGGGGGAAGGGGGGTTTTAGAACACCTATGCTTTAGTTAAACTAAGGGCTCCTTTTACTAAGGTGCGTTAAGGCATTAATGCGCGGAATAGCGCCCACCTTAAGGCCAGCTAGACCTTAAGGCCAGCATTGAACTGGCGTTAGTTCTAGCCACATAGCACGCAGTGTAGCACGCGGTAATATCCTGCATGCGCTAAAAATGCTAGTGCACCTTAGTAAAAGAAGCCCTAAGAGAATACAAACTATATAGAATCTCAGAATGGTATCTGCGTGGCTGTAATAGATAAGAGCACAGTATACTTCCCCCTCCCTAGTCACAGTTTCGATGGTCGCGTTTTCTTCCCCAGCCCTCCCCCCCACGAATCGCTTGTTGGCATCGAAAAAAAACGGCCCCAGGACTTGGAGGGAGGTGATCGGAGGTGGAGGGAGGTGATCAGAGGTGGCGAGGGGCGATCGGAGGCGGTGGGAGGCGATCAGAAGTGGCGGGGGGCGATCAGAGCATGGACCTTACCTGATGGTCTAGCGGCAACATGGGGCAGGAACGATCTTCCTACACTCCTGCCCCGTGCAGAGTCATGCTGTGAATTCCCGTGGTCTCATGAGACTACAACAGGGAGACCACGGGAACTCAGCAGCACGGCTCTGCATGGGGCAGGAGTGTAGGAAGATTGCTCCTGCCCCGCGTCGCTGCTAGACCACCAGGTAAGGTCCGGGGTGGGTCAGAGCCAGCCAAAAGTTATTCGTGATTTTTCCCTATTCGCGGGCCGGCTCTGCCCCTAACCCCCGTGAATAGGGAGAGAGAAGTATATTGGCTGATAGATTCAGGTGCCCCAAGTTACGGTGCACCAGTACCCTGCCTGTTAAACTTTGAGACCAGAAGCAAGTTGCTTTGTGAACAGTAATGTCTTTACTGCCTTCCAGAAGGACATTAGGTTGTCAATTTCCCTAAAAGCAGGAGGGAGTTGGTTTCATAGTCTAGGCATGTTGTATGAGTATGAACGCTTCCAGGCTGTTTTCAGGAAAGTTGGACAACCTGAGTTCAAGTTACGATTGGAGGGGCCACTGAGAGAGGTAGGTTGGGATGTTCCTTGCTACATAGGCCATGAGTCATGCCATGGAAGCATTTAAAGACTAACATTAGTTGTTTGAAGATGGAGCATTGGTGTATTGGAAGCCAATGAGCCTGGTACAGTGCGGGGGAAATATGGTTGAAAGGCCAAGGTTCTGTAGGAGTCTCATTACTGTATTCTGGACTCTCTGTCGACAGTGTTGCTCCTTGGCCGGTAGACCTGTGTAGAGACCATTGCAATAGTCCAGGCGAGATAATACAAAGGCATATGACAGCTGGGTGAAATCTGTTTCAGAGAAGTAATGATGGTTGGGTTTTAGTTGTTGTAGGTAGTAGAAGGAGGTGGATACTATCTTGAAGATATGGGCTGATAGTCAGGCCAGCATCCAGTGTGATGCCAAAACTGGACACTTGGTCTTTTGGTTCCAGAATGGTGCTGTCTCAGGAGATATAGGGGTGTGAGGCAAGTCAAGACTCTCGATGAATCCCTAATAGCTCAAAATGTCACTCTGTTATCTGAGGCTCCACCATGTACTGCATTTTTTGTATTCTTGAGTAAATGGGTCCTTATATATGTGAATGGAAAGAAAAAGAAAACATGACATCATTTCCGTGACCCGCACCTAGGAAGTGATGTTAAAGGGCGGGCTGACACAAACATGGGCATGCTGCTCACGCCAGAGCTTATTAGAATGCATCATTTATAAGCAGCACCACTCACATGCATAACAACAGAAGTGCCACATGACAGTAGCACCACTTACATGTCCAAAGCCCTGTGTGCACTACTTACATGTGCAAAGCCTCTTTTTTGAACCTTTTCTTTTATGAAACGGCCACACCAAATACACATGCTTCTTTGATGGCGCTACCTATACAAGGTACATGTATTTTAGAAAAGGTTCCACTATTGCAAGGGGGGGCAGGGAAGAGGGGATGGGGGCAGGTGAAGGGCACCATTGCCCCGGGTGCCACTCACCCTTACTATGCCACCATGTGCATTTAAAATTTCTCCCATTTTAGAAAAGATCTTGCAAAAGTGGAGCAGATCTCTAAGCTATCATATCACAGGGCAGTCAGAGTCACCTGCTTGGAAGCTGCTATAGCTCAATAAGTAAAAGCCCTGTGCTCCTCTTCCAGAGGCCATAAGTTCAAATCCCAACCAGCTCCCCAGCACATATGTTAATTGTGGCATTCTACCTTGCAGATGCACCTTGATGATCTCACAATGAGGTCACCATTGTGCAGCTGCAAACCTCCATTTGCAATGAAGTAGAAGCCATGCTAAGGTCTGTATCTGGGGGATTTTTCTGTTCCTAAGCTTTTGCAAATGAAGTTATGCATGCAATCTATATATTTGTGTCATGTGCTATCTTTGCTTTCAAGAATGAGCTGATTGGAGCACTGTTTAGTCAGAAAAAACGGGTAGCTTTTTAGCAAGAAAACTAAAGCTATGTTTTTCATGTGCTGTGCTTCAGTTAATGGATCTTTTCCTCTAATTAGCAAATACCATTTCTGTTTGTCCACAAAAATGCAATATATCTGTTCTGATGTGCCCTGTTTATGTGGTGCCTTATTAAATGTATTTTGAGTTTAATAAAGCAAAAAGGAAAACCCAGAGAGCTATTTAGCAGATCAAATTAAGGACATCCAAACTGTGCCTAAGTTCTGGAAGAACGTCCAAAGAGTGCCTAAGTTCCGTCCATAGAACTCAGGTCTATCTGAAGCCTAAACTGTACTCAAAAGTAGACTTCTTTACAATGCCTATTTGACCCAATTTTACAATTGCTTTGCAGCTTGCTGGATCACTCTGTAGTAGTGCTGCCCGATTCACGATTCAAATCGGTTCACCAATTCACTTTGGGTGAATCAATTCGAATCGATTTAAAATTTTAAAAAATTGGCTTCCCTATTCGGCTGATCCTCGCCTCCTAAAGCAGGAGCGGCAGTGCTGCTCTTGTTGGCCGCCGCTGCCGCACCTGCTTTATAGGGCGAGGGGGAGGGTCAGTCTTGAAGTGCTGCTGTCCGGTTCCCCCCTGGCATCCGCTTCCCCCCCTTAGCGTCTGGCTTCCCCGCACCCGTTTACCTTTGAAGAGCAGCCTGCACAGAAGATCTCGTTGTTAGCAATGTTTGCAAACAGCTTCGGAGCTGTTTCCTCTGCCACGGTCCCGCCCCTCATCTGACGTTAGAGGAGCGGCGGGAACGCGGCAGAGGAAACAGCTCCGAAGCTGTTTGCAAACATCGCTAACACCGAGATCTTCTGTGCAGGCTGCTCTTCAAAGGTAAACGGTGCGGGAAGGCCAGGGGGGAAGCCGGACACCAGTGGGAGGCCAGGGGGAACTCGCAGGTCTTCTGGGGGGGGAGGGTGAGCAGTCCTTCGGTGGGGGGGTGGGACAGGCCTTCAGGGGGGACAGGCAGGCAGGCCTTCGGGGGGAGGACAGGCCTTTAGGGGGGAACAGGCAGGCAGGCCTTCAGGGGTGGGATTCAGGCCTTCAAGGGGGGGACAAGCCTTCAATGGGGGGACAAGCCTTCAAGGGGGGAAAAGCCTTCAAGGGGGGACAGGCCTTCAAGGGGGGAGAAAGGCCTTCAAGGGGGGGACAGGATTTCAAGGGGGGGGACAGGATTTCAAGGGGGGAGACAGGCCTTCAAGGGGGAAACAGGCTTTCAGGGGGGACAAGGCAGGCCTTCAGGGGTGGGATTCAGGCCTTTAAAGGGGGGGACAGGCCTTTAAGGGGAGGAGACAGGCCTTCAAGGGGGGGAGACAGGCCTTCAAAGGGGGGAGACAGGCCTTCAAAGGGGGGACAGGCCTTCAAGGGGGAGACAGGCCTTCAGGGGGTGGGGTGCAGGCCTTCAGGGGGGGGACAGACCTTCAAGGGAGAGGGCCCTGGTGTAGAAGTACAAGGTGGGAGGGAGGGAAGGTGGGTTCAAAGAGATGTGCATATGCTGGACTTTGGGGGGTGGAGAAATAATGGGTCTAAAAATAGAGGAGAAGAAGAGAGATGATGGACAATGGGATTTAGAGAGGGAAGGAACAGAAAGGGAGAGAAGTTGGACACAAGGGATGGTGTGGAGGGGGGATAGAGATACTGGATAGGAGGGTAGTTGAGAAAAGAAAGGGAGAGATGGTGGACCCTAGGGTGGTGGGGAAAGAGGAAGAGATGCTGGATGAAAAGGTAGTTAAGAAAAGGTGGATCTGTGGAGGGAGACAAAAAAAAGGAAAGATGCCAGAGGACAGAGATGGCTGGTTAGCACGGAGAAAGAAGAAAGAAGGAGACCCTGGCAAGCAAGTTATCAGAAGACAACCAGAGCCTGGGACCAACAAGATTTGAATAATGACCAGACAACAAAAGGTAGGAAAATAATTTTATTTTCTGTTTTGTGATTTGAAATGTGTTTCCTGCCAGAGCTGGTGTTAGACCACGAACATGAGCTAGGATTTAACAGACAGAGGAAAAGTCTTTTTTGTTTGTGTACACCATAGCACCAGTGTGAGTAGGAGAGGGCAAAGGGGGTGAAGAGGCTATAAAATAAACCCATCAGGATGTTTGAAAAAAACACCCAATTGGGCAGGAAAATCGAATCAAATCAAATCGAAAAACCAATTCAATAGGCTGAATCAAATCGAATCCTGAATCGGGCAGCACTACTCTGTAGCACACTGCTTAAACTTATACCCTTCTATCCTAATGTTCCTGGTTCGAATCCCAATCACTCTGTCTGATGGAAGAGAAATAAATAAAAGCATTAAGCAGATCCAACTCCAAGTATTACAATAATAAAGAAAAGCAGCATAAAATCGCCATTCTAATAACATAATAAAATATTATAACATTAAGGACATTGTTTGGACGTCTAAATCTCACCTAAAACCTGATTCTCTAAAGCAGGGGTGTCAAAGTCCCTCCTCGAGGGCCGGAATCCAGTCGGGTTTTCTGGATTTCCCCAATGAATATGCATTGAAAGCAGTGCATGCAAATAGATCTCATGCAGATTCATTGGGGAAATCCTGAAAACCCGACTGGATTCTGGCCCTCGAGGACCGACTTTGACACCTGTGCTCTAAAGGATACCTAAAATCATAGACGTCTAAACAGTGCTGAATGCGATTCTACAAAGCACGTCTAACGTAGGCACCTAACTTTAGATGCATTTTGCAGAATCAGGGCCAAAATGTCAGTGTGCTTTGTCATGAGAACTGAAAACTGCCATAATCTTGAAATCACTTGGTCACTCTTGCCCATTGGTCTTTATTAATAGTTATACTGGGGCTACTTTGGATCCATATGAGCTGAAGAAGAGCCACCAAATATGTTTCCCCATCAGTCGGCCTTCAGACTTTTCATTGAGCGTATCCTTGAGAACTTAAGGTGAGCCTTACCAAACAAATTCTCTTTACTGAAAACTGCCTTGTCTTTCGAGCATTATGCGCTTCCTCCCATTCACTTCATCATTTCTGTGTGCGAGCTGAGGTAGACAGTCAGAAAAGTAGAATAAATAAAAACCAGAAAGATAATAGAGGCCACCCCAAAGATCTCCAGGGGTTGCTGTTGACCCCTGGACCTTGATTCGAAGAGCACTGCACTAGCCTAATTATTTTCCCAAAAACATGAGATGGGAGAACAATCCTTTTCCTTCTTTCTTTTTTTCTGTCTTTCCTTTTATCCTTCCTTCCTTCTTTCATTTTCTATTCCATCCTCCCCAAAGAGCTCAGAATGAGTTACAGGTTAACATACATAATATACAGTTAACAGATTTTTGCTATAGTTATAGTACAAGTTTGTTTGGGAGTTTTTTGGTACGAGTTTTTATCCTAACTCGACACATACTAAGCATCTAATTTTATTTGGATAACAATCCATCATATCTGCATGTTGGTACTATTTCTACTTCCTAGTCAATACATATATTTTAGGGCTGCTTATTATATACAGTTCTGTGAATATGATGATTCACTGATGCATCTGATTGAAATGGATGGGCATTTTCCACTTTGCTAGGATGACTTGTCAGGCAAATCATTATTGTTCCTTTCTGTAACACCTAACGACAGGGCAAAAGTTCAACTCGTTTTAGCAGTTTGCCATCAGGGCAAAATATTTATTGCTAATAAACATCACACTCCTTTTCAGGAGAGGCAGCAGTAAATCACATCAATCCATTTTGCTGCATTAACTCCACATTTTTCATCGCATGTATCATTTATTTTCTAATGCTAAGCTTCTTGTTATTTGCGGCATCATTTAAGAATCTAATGATGTTCATCATTTAGGACACTTTTCAACAGCAATATATTTCTCTTTATGACATTCCTTTTGAAACTTACATACTCAGACATAGCTGATAATTGCTAGGTCAGATTTGTTAGGGCATTCAGTTTTCTGAAATGCAAAGAAGACAGTTCCCATCTCCTATATGGAAGAAAACCTCAGTCTTCTCACATTTGAATACTAATTCTGATTGCCCCACCTAAAAAGATATAGTGGAACTAGAGAAGGGTAACAGGATAAAGGGGATGAAACAGCTCCCCTTATAAAGAAAGCTTAAACATGTCTGAGCTTTGAAGTTTGGAGAAAAGATAACTGTGAGAAGCTATGGTAGAAGTTTATAAACTCAAGAAGGAGGGTGGAACAGTTGAATAGAGAACGGCTGGTTAATCTTTCGAACATTAAAAAATAAAGAACTGAAAGCAGACTAAGAGCATTTTATTACATAGTACACAATAAAGCTGTGGAAACCTGTTGCCAAAAGATGCAGTCAAGATGACCAACATACTGGTTCAAAAGATGTTTAGGTAAGTTACTGGAGGGAAGGCCCCCCCCCCCAAATTATGAGGTAAGTAGCTCTTGAAATGAGATATGAGAAATTTAATGTACCTTTTGGGATATATATAGCAGACTGGCCACCTTCAGCAGGAACGTGGGCTTAATGGACCTTGCTTTGATAAAGTGCAGCTTTTCTTGTGTTCTTAATATTGACACGGGTGAGTTTCAAGATACAAGTGTACTATGATTTGTAAGAAATCATCTTGTGATCCCTTAAAATAACTGTTACTGCAGTTAGAGGAAGGGGAATGAAAGACAAGCTGGGGAAAACCTCTGGGAACTGAGAATGAGGTTCTTGTGGTGCATAGTGCTTGTTGCTGCAGATTCCAATTTAGTTGCTAATGCAAAAGAGTAGGACAACACAACCAAGAGATTACAAAATATAAAGTATATTCATGGTATAATTGTAGTATCTCTTAGTCAAAATCACCTTCATACTGAAAGCAATGTCATTCTATGGATATGTTAGCAGTCTGAGTTATACACTTATTAAAATGTAAATGAGGATTCACCAGTGTGGACCAGCTGTAATAATGCAAACTGACACTTTGTATTCCCAAAGGCTTCTGTGACAGACATGTTATCTTCTCGGTATACGGTATAATACGCTTGGGCTCAGTGCTGTCTGTCTGTCGGCATCCAACCACACAACTCCAGGGGGTGCAGTGGGTATGGTTATCTTCCTCAGAAAAGAGCAAGCAAGGTGGGCAGTGGATACATACTTTATGGTACCATCAGCTCTCAGGACTCCAAGGAGGGACACAAAAGTGAGATTGGTGGTTAGCTGGGACCAGCAAGCAATCGGGGAAGGCAGCATGGTAGTGAATGGATAAGCTTTGAGGTTGCATGAGGGAGGGTATCAACAAGTATCAATCTCTATCTTATAATTTAGGAAAGGTGTACCTGACCAAAAAGAAAATTTGCTGAAAGAAAGCTACACTATTTTAAAATGCAAGCTTTTATTATAAGGTCCCTTGCCAGAGGAAGAGAGCAAGAATAGATAGGAAGAGAAGGAGGGGCATTTTCAATATGACCTATAAATCTGATTTTGGTGTTTTTCCCAAAACATCCAAAAATTCAGTAGAGGAAATGGCCATTTTCAAACCAGAAAAAATGTCTTATCTTTTTTTTTTCTTTTCTTTTCCTGAAAATAACTATTTCCTAGTTGCATTTGTCCTCAGTGTGTCTATCTTTTTGAACCAGTTTCAGAAAATCCAGCCACTGGAACATAGGAGGAGCCAGTATTCTTTGCACACTGGCCACACACACATTCCAGTAGAGCAATGGGGCACCCTAGGGGGTACTGTAGTGAATGTCACATAAAAAGTCCCAGATACACATCTCACAATAACCCCCTTATATTGTAAAGCGAACCCTACAAAACTCACCCCAAACCTAGCGAACCCAACTGTACACCATACCAATAGTCCTTATGCATGCAGGTGTCACCTATATATAGGTACAGTAGGTTTTGAGTGATTTTCAGAGAGCTCACATGTTTCACCACATGTGCACTGGTTAAAGTGGGGTATGTTAGCAGTTTGGTGGGTCCCCATCTCTATAGTCTAGTGCACTGTTCTTCAACCGCCGGTCCGCGGACCAGTGACGGTCCGCAGAAAATTTCTGCTGGTCCGCACAGGGGCTGGCGAGATCGAGTCGGCAGTTAAATTTCCTGCCAACTGTGGTTCCTGCCAACTGATATTCCTCCCAGCCTCAGGCGATGAATACAGGCTGCCGACATCGGGGCCTTCCCTCTGAGAGTCTCGCCTGTTCGGAAACAGGAAGTTGAAACAAAATAGGCGGGACTCGGTGAGTGAAGGTCCCAACGTCGGCAGCCTGTCTTGATCGCCGCCCCTGCCGAGTTGCTGAAGAGGGCCGCGGGAAAGGTGCAAGTGGAAGGGAGAGAGCTGCAGGTACAAGGGAGATGGTCAGAGTGTGCAGGAGCAAGATCCTGGGGAGCATTCGACAGTGGCCGTCTCCCCTCCCAGCAGCTCTCCTACTTGCCAGGGCAGTGATTCACCAGCAACTTCCTCTTTCCTCAGAGGCGGCAACGGACCCAAGGCTGGCTAAGTAAATCACTGCTGCAGGCAAGTACTGAGAACTGTTGGAAGGGGAGGAAGCCACTGTAGGAGGCTGGGAAGCTGCTGAATAAAGGGAGAGCTGCTACTGGACTTGGAGGAAGGTAGAAGGAGAGATGCTGCTGGGAGGGGAGAAAGGAGAAGGAAAAAAAGGAAGGAGGGAAGGGAGAAGGAAAAAAGGAAGGAAACAGCTGGCAGGGAGATTACAGGAGGGGAAGGGGGTCAGGGTGGAATGGAAAGATCAGATGAGGGAAAGGGGAGAGAGAGGAATGAGAAAGTACAGAGAGATTGATGCTGGAAAGGGGGTCAGCAGAGAAATGAGAGAGGGATAAAGATGCTAGATCTGGTGTAGGAGAGATACAAATGAAGAAAGCAGTGAAGCTGGAATGAAGGATGTAAAAATGAGAGAGGAGGCACAGGCTGGATGGACAGGGGAGAGGGACATAGAAAGAAGTCAGATACATATGGAAGGGGGAGAGGGCAGACAGTGGATGGAACGCGCAGATGCTGGATTGAAGAGATAGGGTAGACGCTTGAAGGAAAAGAGTGAAAAGAAGATGAAAGCAGAAAGCAGAGACAACAAAAGGTAGAAATAAATAATTTTATTTCTATTTTGTCATTAGAATATATCAGATTTGAAATATATATCCTGCTAGAGACATAACTGGGGACTGCAGTATTCTGTTAGCATGATATTTCTGTGTAGCATTCTATAATAACTTGGCTTGTTCAGTTTTCTTGATATGTGAAGGGGAGGGGAGACAGGGGTTTTGTTGGTCCGTGCTCTGTATATTTGTATTTATAAAATCACAATTGTTCAGAATATTGTTTCTTTTTATACTTTAATAAAATACGTTTAATATAAAATCATAACTGCGGCTTGTGCAGATGGGATCAGATGGTTTGCGGGGACCGAGCTCGCGGAGACAGGGCGGAAATTGGTTTTTTTTTTATTTCAGTCTTAATAGTTTGCCGGTCCACAAAATAATTATTTTATTTCTGCCGGTCCACGGGTGTAAAAAGGTTGAAGAACACTGGTCTAGTGCACAGACCACTGGGCTACTCCAGGAGCCTGTTTGATGTTCTAATAGGACTGGTCATAACATCTGAAGCTGTCATATAGGCAGTTATGTACTGTTTCATTCAAAACTTTCAGGGGTGGAAGGGGGTCACTGGGGGAGTTAAGGGGGGAAGTCACACCTTCATTCCTCTAGTGGTCAACTGGTCAGTTTGGGCACCTTTTTTGAAACCCTATTTGTTATTGAAACGACTAGCCTCAAACGTCCAATTTTTTGCCCTTGATGTTTTCTCCAATATTCCATTATTGCAAAAAAAAAAAACCCAAACAAACATTGAAATCATAAGCCCATCCGAGTTTTGCCCAAAACACACCTCCAAACACACTTCCTTGATATTTAGATGCACTGCATATGAACTGCATAGAAAATCATCTAAAACATGAGTTTTGAAAATAGCCACTTGGACGTTTTGCTGGGAGGAAAAAAGTCCATATACTGGTTTATTCCACTTTTTGGATGGTTGTTTTATTATTATTATTTTGAAAATGAGCCCGATAGTTCTGAGGTTTTATGTTCAAATCTATTTTATTAAACAATAGCAAATACAACAGCAATAGAAAACATGGTATACATTTTCATCTGACAACCGCGGAGGACTGGACTCTGATGTCCTCCCCGATCAATCAACACCCCCACCCCACAGAAAGAAACCCCCAGCCCCCCACCCTCCCCTCCCCATCCCCCCAAAGATACATACAACTCTCAAGCAGGGAACATCAATGGCAAATAGATGCACAGATTCAAAGGTGGAGTCTGTTCAAGATACGGCTACGACTCTCAGGGGTCAAGTATTATTATTTATGAGGTATTTTAATTTATTTTAATTTTACAATTTATAAGCTGAAACTTTCAGACAATGTGACTGTACAGCATAAATTACAAAAAGTTTTAAAAACCCAATAAAATCATGCATTACATTTTTTAGTTCAATCTTTATTAAGGGCTCCTTTTCTTAAGCTGCAATAACGGTTTTAGCGTGTGCTAGACGCTAATGCCAGCATTGAGCTGGCGTTAGTTCTAGCCACGTAGCGTGGGTTTAGCGCGCGCTAAAAACAGTATTGCAGCTTAGTAAAAGGAGCCCTAAGTTTTAACATCTTACAAAGAAATGCAACACAAAGTCATGTTATCTATCCATCCATCCATCCCTCCCTCCTTAACCCAAACCCTCACCCTAACCCCACCCTACCACCTTCCCATTTGTCTGGCAGGTCAATCATACGATCACACATACTGTTTAACAAAACCTTCTAAGGGGCTCCAAACATCCTTAAATGAGGCCATATTACCAGACCTTTCAGCTAAGTTAGCTTCATATCTATAAAAGAGACATGCTGTCTCCCACCAAAAATGAAAATTTTAAAGTGTGAAGTCTTTCCAGCTCTTAACTATTGATTGTATTGCCTCTCCAGACAGTATCAAGAACACCTTATTTTTATTAGCTGTCATGCATTATCTAATTTTCCATACCCCAACACTCTGACTACAGATGAATCAAGAGTATCCACGTCCATAAAGCTTAAAAAAAATATTTGTTTCTCCATAATGTAGTTCAAAGGCTGGCTTTTAATAATTTCTTAAAATGCATACTAGATGGGCCATTTGGCCTTTATCTGCCATCATGTTTCTTTGTCAGAGCAGATGTATACCTTAGCAGAGGGCAGCACCAAATTCACAGACTAGAATGTAAGTTTTAGTTTGAAGACGCTATAATCAATTTTTCACTCAAATACTTAGATCTAGTGCCAAGTCTTGCTTTAAAGTTCAAACATACCCCCTCCATTACAAAGTCATGCTAGCATTTTTAGTGCCATCTGCCGCGGTAACAGCTCCAAAGCTCATGCCCATGATTCAATGCACTGAGGCCATATGAGCCTCAGCCAATCAGGGACTTCCATAGAGAGGAGTCTAAGAAAGTCCCTGATTGGCAGTCCCTGATTGGCTGTGGCGCCACAGGCCCCTCCCAATGGAGGAGCCCGAGGTGCTTCAGCCAATCAGTGCCTTAGGCCCCTCCCCGTGCATCAGATGATGCATCAGGGCATGGCCTAAGGCCAGTATCGCGGCGGAGTGGCAAGTGCAGGAGGACTTTGGGCTTCCTCCTGCTCCAGAAGACGATCACGGGAGGCCTCAGGAGCAGGAGAGACTGAACACCCCTCCTGCTCCCAACAATTCTAAAGGTACGTGGAGGGGGTGGGCTGAGCCCGGCCAGCCGGACAGCCTACTACAGGGAGGGAGGTGGGCCAGACATGACCAGGTGGTGTTTAAGATGGTAGGAGGGAGTTGGCTTCCCTCCTGCTTTGTGTTGGCGGGGCATCATGCGCGGTGGAGGGGGGACATCAGCACGCAGCACATTTTTTAGGGGTTTGGGGAGGGAGGCGGCATTTTGGGTGTGGGCTTTTTTTATTTTAACTGAGCAGTTATTTTGTGTGTGTAACACAGGCAAAATATCTGCCCGATTAAAATTAAAAAAAACTGTCACAAGCCCTGACAGCAGTAACAGGAGGCTCCTTCTCCTGTCACTACTGTCAGGGAATGCGCATGCTCCAGGACTGCTCTCTAGCGATCCGTGCTGTGGTGGGGGGCATGCTAATTATCATCTTCATTTGCATGCAGGCCTTTAGTGAATTTGTCGGCCTGCATGCAAATGGAAATGGATCGCAAAAGGATCGGAGGGTTAGTGAATCTAGCCCTTAATTGTTTAATAGACTTAATCAGTGCTGATAATTGACAATTAGCACCTTGTAATGGATGTAAATTACACGTAATTGGATGTTAGGCACCTAACTGGGTAGGCACCTAGTCTAAGGTACCTACCAAAAGTAGGTGTGGTTAGGAGGTGAATCATGGGCATGTTTTGGACTTAGGCACCAGTAGGCACAAAAGAAAACCCTGGCATAAATACAGTGCATTTAAAAGTTAGGATGCCTAAGGCTGCTTAGGCGGCACTAAGCAATGATTCTATAAAGTGTGCCTAAATTTTATAGAATCACGCTTAGCTCCACACTAGTTGGTGCCTAATTTTGGGGCACCATATATAGAATCAGGCCCTCACTGGGTATTAATTTTTAGTGCAGGCTAAACCTGTCAGCACACCTTTGAATATTTTTGTGCTCTAAGGGTTTTTTTACTATCTGAACTCTCAATATGGAAATAAAATAATTGTAGAATCTTTAAATCTTCATATTAATGTCAGCAATACATCAGCACAACATGTAAAAAGAAGAGCAGTCTAAGCAAATCACGATTCTGAAAGCTCCAACTGCTTTACCCTGCACCTGCATTTTGAAGGGAGTCTCAGAAGAAGGCAATCTAAGCTTACAAATAAGAATTTGAAAGACCATTAGTCTGAATCTTGTAATAATTTAAATTAACAAATAAGGGTATACTACTCAGTTTAATTCGGTAATTAATTAAATAAATAAATATGAGAATGCAGCAATGGCAGGGTGCATTTTCCCTTTAGCTTAGAATATTGGATAAACTGGTAAAGAAAAAGCACTTAAAATTAATTAGTTCCAAGTAATTTTGATAGAATCCAGCTGAGTTTAAATTCAGATTCAGTGCATGCTTCATAAGGTATGTACCTATACACTGAATTCTTAATACCAGCTTCCTGTTGTAGCTTCTTAACAGTCTATTCCATATGTTTCTAGCATCAGTATGGTGGGGGAGGGCATGATATGCAGCCATTTGGCTACTCCTCTTGCAACCATGATCAGGGGCAGGGTTGGCGGCAAACAGGGCAACTACCCTGGGTCCCACAGCTCCAGGGAGCCCCATGATCTGGGCAACACTAGCGCTAAGTCAAGTGATGAAAAGCCTTCCTCCTGCTGTTGCCTGCCTCGGAGTCCAGAGTCCATACAAGGTCCAGCACTGGTGCTAACTTAGGCTCAAAGGCTCTTCGTCATTTATCAGCTTGTGAGGCCCTGTTGGTACTGCCCCTCTGACACATACATGTCAAAGAGGGTGGAGCCGACAGGGCCTTCACAAGCACCAGTGCCGGGTCTTGTATGAACTCCAAACTCTGGATCAGGCAGCAGTAGGGTAGCAGAAGGAAGAATGTTAGAGGAGGAGAAACACTGGACTTGCCAAGAGCTGCTCCTACATAAAAAGATCACTGAGGAAGCCAAAGTTTTGGCGAAACGGTTCCCGTCGTGCTGAGCTACGACACAATTCAAAAATAAGTGTGGTTGTTTAATAGCACCGATTAATTCATTATTGACTGTTTCACTCATAATTTAGCAATTTTGGCACTAGAGCACAAGTTTTTTCAATGAGAGGTTAGATCGATGAAAGAAAGCTTGACCTGCAAAACTACTGATGGTCGCTAATGACTTGAACCAGAGCAGGCATTCTGAGATTTCTCATCTCTTCAACGACAATGAAAGTTGTGTTTTTGAAACCTGAAATTTGTTTATTTCTATTGAAGTTTAGAGGTTTCTTTCTATTATTTTTGATTTAGTATTACCCTGTATGGGTACCAGTCACAGCAAGGGAGATGGCTATTATTTTTTTTTTTTTTTTTGGGGGGGGGGGGACTTGGGCCCAGGATCCCTATGTGTTCAGTTACAAAAAGAAGTACATATAGCAATGTTACTTACCGTAACAGTTGTTATCCAGGGACAGCAGGCAGCTATTCTCACTAGTGGGTGATGTCATCCGACAGAGCCCCGATAAGGACATCTTACAAGCATGTCTTGCTTGAAGAAACTCAGAAGATTCGAGATGCCCGCACCGCGCATGCGCCAGTGCCTTCCCGCCCGATGGTCCGAGCGCGTCTCCTCAGTTCAGGTAGCTAGCAGAGAAGCCAACCCAGGGGAGGTGGGTGGGACGTGAGAATAGCTGCCTGCTGTCCCTGGATAACAACTGTTACGGTAAGTAACATTGCTTTATCCCAGGACAAGCAGGCAGGTATTCTCACTTGTGGGTGACCTCCAAGCTAACCTCAATGGGATGGTGGGAGAGTTGGCAACTTAGGAGAATAAATTTTGTAACACTGTTTGGCCAAACTGTCCATCCCTTCTGGAGAAAGTATCCAGACAATAATGAGAGGTGAATGTATGAACCGAGGACCAAGTGGCAGCCTTACAAATCTCCTCAATCGGTGTCGATCTGAGGAAGGCTACAGAGGTTGCCATTGCTCTGACCTTATGGGCTGTGACCTTACAGGGAAGGGGTAATCCAGCCTGGGCATAGCAGAAAGAGATACAAGCCGCCATCCAGTTGGAGATGGTGCGCTTCGATACAGGTCGTCCCAACTTGTTTGGATCAAAGGAGACGAAAAGTTGAGGAGCAGTTCTGTGTGGTTTGGTGCGATCCAAGTAGAAAGCCAAAGCACGTTTACAGTCCAGAGTGTGAAGAACTGATTTCTTTCCAAGTAAGAAACTTCAGTGGAGCCTTGTTGAGAGGCTCAAAAGGAGGTTTCATAAGCTGAGAAAGGACAACATTGAGATCCCAAACCACTGGAGGCGGTTTGAGAGGAGGATTGACATGAAAAAGTCGTTTCATAAATCTGGAAACCACAGGATGAGAAGAGAGAGGTTTCCCTTGTAGAGGCTGATGGAAAGCCGCAATAGCGCTCAGGTGGACTCGTATAGAAGTAGACTTGAGACCAGACTGAGACAGGTGTAGAAGATAGTCCAATACAGAGGACAGGGAGGCTCGCTGAGGTTCCTTAGAATTGGAAACACACCAGGAAGTAAATCTAGTCCACTTCTGGGAGTAGCATTGACGAGTAGCAGGCTTCCGGGAAGCCTCCAAGACATCCCTCACCGCCTGGGAAAACTGGTGAGGAGTTACGTTGAGAGGAACCAAGCTGTAAGGTGGAGAGACTGCAGGTTGGGATGAAGCAGAGACCCCTGATGCTGAGTAAGCAGTGAAGGAAACACATGAAGTAGGTACGGTTCCCTGCTGCTGAGTTGAAGGAGAAGGAAGAACCAAGGTTGTCTGGGCCACCGAGGAGCTATCAGAATCATGGTGGCACGGTCGGACTTCAGCTTGACCAGAGTCTTTTGAATGAGAGGAAACGGAGGAAACGCATACAGAAAGCGATTCCCCCAATCCAGCAGAAAAGCATCTGCCTCGAGGCGATGAGGAGTGTAGATCCTGGAGCAAAATTGAGGCAGCTTGAAATTGTGGGGAGCCGCAAAGAGGTCTATCTGAGGCATCCCCCACTGAGCGAAAATCTGATGAAGGGTCTTGGAATGGAGTGTCCATTCGTGAAGCTGGAGAAGACGACTCAGGTTGTCCGCCAAGACATTGTCCTTCCCCTGAATGTAGACAGCTTTGAGGAAGGCGTTGTGGCGAACCGCCCAATCCCAGACTCTGAGAGCTTCCTGGCAGAGGGAGGCCGAGCCCGTGCCCCCCTGCTTGTTGACATAATACATGGCGACCTGATTGTCGGTGCAAATGAGGACCACCATGTCGTGAAGCAGATGTTGAAAAGCTTGAAGAGCATTGAAGATGGCTCTGAGCTCCTGAAGATTGATTTGATGGAGTCGGTCCGCACTGGTCCAGAATCCCTGAGTGCGAAGACCATCCAGATGAGCTCCCCAGGCATAGGTCGAGGAATCGGTTGTGAGAACCTTCTGGTGGGGAGGAGTGTGAAACAGCAAACCTCTGGATAGATTCGAAGAGGTCATCCACCAAAGTAGAGACTGCTGAAGAGCAGGAGTGACGATGATGTGTCGAGACAACGATCCAACACCTGAGTCCATTGAGATGCCAGGGTCCACTGAGGAATTCTGAGATGGAGCCTGGCAAACGGAGTCACATGAACTGTAGAGGCCATGTGGCCCAGGAGGACCATCATGTGTCTCGCAGAGATGGACTGGCGAGAAGACACAGACTGGCAGAGATGAAGAAGAGCATCCATGCGCTGAGGAGGAAGGAACGCTCTGAGGCGAATGGTATCCAGGACCACCCCGATGAAGGGGAGAGACTGGGTAGGTTGTAGATGAGATTTGGGAAAGTTGATCTCGAATCCCAAACTCTGCAGGAACAGAATCGTGGACAGGGTCGCCGAGATGACCCCTGAGGCCGAGGGAGCCTTGATCAGCCAGTTGTCGAGGTAGGGAAATACCTGAAGACCTTGGTTCTGGAGTGCTGCGGCCACCACCACCAGACACTTCGTGAAGACTCTGGGGGACGAAGACAGGCCGAATGGAAGCACTCGATACTGTAGATGGAGATGTCCCACCCGAAATCTGAGGAACTTGCGAGAGGCCGGATGAATGGGAATGTGAGTGTAGGCCTCCTTGAGATCCAGAGAGCATAACCAGTCGTTCTGCTCGAGGAGGGGGTAGAGAGAAGCAAGCGTCAGCATGCGAAACCTCTCTTTGACTAGAAATTTGTTGAGGACCCTGAGGTCCAAAATGGGTCGCAGGTCGCCCGTCTTCTTCGGAACAAGGAAGTACCGGGAGTAAAACCCCTGGTTCAATTGGTCCGTCGGGACCGGCTCTATGGCACAAAGCCGGAGCAAAGCCTGAGCTTCCTGAAGAAGAAGGGCGGTCTGAGTCAAGTTGGAAGGATACTCTCTTGGAGGGTGGTCCGGAGGGACCCGATGGAAATGAAGAGAGTATCCTTCCCTGATGATAGCAAGGACCCAGAGGTCGGATGTTATGGCCTCCCAGCGATGATAAAAATGATGGAGGCGCCCTCCGATGGGAAAAAGAGGGGGAGGCAGAACGAGGTTGGTTATGCCCTTGACGAAACAGTCAAAAAGGCTGAGTGGTCTTAGGGACAGCAGGCGACTGAGACTTCAGCTGACCCTTCTGAGGAGGCTGTCGCTTCGCCGGTTGCCTCGCAGGTGGAGTTTGCCTCGGTTGATAACGCCGCTGATAAATCAACGGTGGACGAGAGGGTCGAAACTGTTGAGGCTTAGGCTTCGGCCTAAGAATGGACTGGAAGGACTTTTCATGATCAGACAATTTCTTCGTGACTGTCTCGATGGATTCGTCAAAAAGATCCGCCCCAGCACACGGGACGTTGGCCAGGCGGTCCTGAAGATTCGGGTCCATGTCAATGGTCCGCAACCAGGCCAACCGGCGCATCGCCACAGAGCAGGCTGCTGCTCGGGCCGAGAGCTCGAAAGCATCATAGGCAGATTGCATCAACTGAAGACGAAGCTGGGACAGCGAAGCTACCACTTCCTCAAATTCAAACCGAGCCTGGGACTCGATGTATGGTGTGAATTTCCGAAGCACAGGCAGAAAAAATTCCAAGTAGGCGGCAAAGTGGAAATTGTAATTCAGGACTCGGGACGTCATCATCGAATTCTGATAGATGCGTCGACCAAACTTATCCATGGTTCTACCCTCGCGGCCCGGAGGCACTGAAGCATAGACCTGCCCAGGATGAGACCACTAGAGTGAGGATTCGACCAGGAGGGACTGATGAGAAAGCTGAGGTCCCTCGAAGCCCTTATGATGCACCGTTCGGTACTGAGCATCCAATTTTCCAGGGACCGCAGGGATAGAGTAAGGAGACTCAAAGCACCTCATGAAGGTCTGGTCGAGGAGCTTGTGCAGAGGAAGGCGCAAGGACTCGGCTGGAGGACGAGGCAAGTGCATGGTATCGAGGTACTCCTTGGAGTATCGAGACCCAGCATCGAGGGTAATGTCCATGTCATCCGCCATCTGTCTGAGGAATGAGGAAAAAGACAGTTGGTCCACCGTCGCCGGTCTACGAGAAGGACTAGAAGAAGACGAGGCTGCAGGCTCCATAGAGGCCTGTGAGCAACAGGGCGAGTAAAAAACCTCGGGGTCCTCAAACTCCGGGCCCGGAGGAGACCCAGCCGAAGCAGCATACCCCATCCGAGGCAATTTCTTCTGAGGCGAGACGGTCGAGTGTTGAGAGGAATGCCTCGAAGAGTGTCTGGATCGATGCCCCTCTCGATGCCTGGAAGGGGATCGAGCCCGTCTGTGAGAAACCTGGTCAGAAGCCTCCAAGGAGCAGATCGGACTCGAGGTCGTCGATCGTAGAGGTGGAAGTCGGTGCCTCCCCCGAAGCTGCCCAGGCTTGATAGGGGGTTCGGAAGAACTCGTCCTGCTTCCTGCTATGCCCAGGACTAGGAGGCCTCGAAGGTGGGCGCCACACTGCGTCATGGGGCGGAGTAACTGGTTCCAATGGAGGCAATTCGCTAAACGAAGCTTTCCTCGAGGGGATAGGCTCCAAGGGGGGCATATCACTAAGGGAGGCCTTCCTCGAGGGAATTGGTTCCAAAGGAGGCATAGTTCCAACCGAGGACCGCCTCGAGGACCCGGACACTGCTCGCCGCTCCTCCTCGCCAAGCAACGAGGTCGTGCGGCGCGGCGGAAGAGGAGGGGGCGGTCCGCCCCTCGGAACCAGAACGGGGAGGTCACCCTGGATCGAGGCAATCAGCCGGGGTCCCATGGTGGCCATGAGTTCCACAAACTGAGCCTCCAGTATGGACCGCAACGAAGCCGATGTGGAGGGATCCGCACCAAAAGGGGGCCCTTCCGCACGGTCTCCGCGCTCTTTCGGTGCCACGTGCTTCTGCTTGCCAGCCTTCGGCACTTTAAGCACCACCGGTGGAACCGTAGGGGCCGAGACCTGCTCCGAGGAGACGGAGGAAGGCACCGGCGCCGAAGTCGAGGCCGAAACCGGCGTGAACGATGCCGGCTTCAGAAGGCCCGAAGTAGCCGGGGAGGTAGAGGGCTTCGCCGATGCAGTCAAAGCACCAGTCGATGTCGAAACTGACGGATCCAACGAAGCTTCCATCTTGAACATGGACTCCCACAGCAGACAGCGGCGCTTAAACGCTCTCGCTGTTAATGTGGAGCAAGGCTGGCACGATTTCGGAAAGTGATCCGGTCCCAGACACTGTAAGCAGCGTCGATAAGGGTCCGTGAGCGAAATCGCGCGCTGGCACTTGCTACACTTTTTAAAACCAGTGATCAGCCGGGACATAGGCCGGAAAAGCTCCGCCGCAAGGTCGAAGGCGTGGGGCCCCAGCCACGCAGCCGACCCGGTGTCGGAAGAAAAAATTTTTTTTTTAATAAAAAGAAATCAAAGAAAGAAACAAATGCACAGGAGAGCAAAAGAACGCAACCCGCGGCAAAAATAGAAGGCAAAAAAAGATTCAATGGGCGCGAAATTGAAGACAGACTTCAAAGCTCCGCGGAAGAAAAAGAACTGAGGAGACGCGCCCGGACCATCGGGCGGGAAGGCACTGGCGCATGCGCGGTGCGGGCATCTCGAAACTTCTGAGTTTCTTCAAGCAAGACATGCTTGCAAGATGTTCGTATCGGGGCTCTGTCGGATGACATCACCCACTAGTGCCTGCTTGTCCTGGGATAACTTTTTATTTCTCCAATGTTGTCGTACTTGCTGAGTATAATTTCTTGGAATTCTCAGTTCAGTTTCAATTTGTAATGCCTTGATCTGTGTTTGATAAAGGTCTGTCTATGTTTTGAATGCAGAGACATCATTAAAAGTTGTTTTATGTGTGGTAGTAATGACATTGGGCAGATTGGAGAGGATCAGGACCCCCCCCTGTTAATTTTTGCCATGTCTAAAACTGACCTGTTCGGGGTAGGAAGGAAAAAAGCAGCAGAGTAAAGTAGGGACTATGGAGGAAGGAGCAACCTGAGTAAAGTATGTTGTGGGTGCAAGGATCACTAAAGCATTATAGAGTGTATATATTTGGGGGGTATAGCTGTTGCCAGAGAGAGCTGGGTGTAGTGTCCCATGAGAATAAAAGTTGCTGAGCAGAGGGGGGTGGGGCAGTTGATTAGTGAAGTCAGGTGTTGGGTGGGTGTATGTATATGTGTATGTGTGTGCCTGCTTGAAGTGGGGGTGGGGGATGGAGCAGGCTGGGAGCATATGCTATAGAAGCTGAGCTACTTGAACAATGTGGGACGACAGACATTAATACAAGCTAGGTTAGAGGTGTGTTGCCATGGCGTTGGGGTTTATTAGAACAAGCTGAGGGACAAGTACCACAGGTTTGGTGGGGTTGCTAGAAGTGGGGTTCTCTGAACCAGTGGCATTGAAAGGGGGTGGAGGGGCCGTCCACTCCAGGCGCGTCCCCCTCTCTGCCCCCCCCCCCGCCCTTGTACCTCTTTAATTTTTCTCTGCGTGAGAAGCATTATGAACTTGTTGCCTGCGTCGGTGTCTCCACTCTCTGACATCACTTTTAGGCCCTGTGTCTGGGAAGTGACTTCAGAGGGATAGCCGACATGACACGGGCAGCAAGTTCATGCTGTTGCTCGTGCCTGGAAAATTAAAAAGGCACGTGGAAAGGAAGGGGGCGAATGCGTGGAAGGGGTGGTTGTGAAGGAGCGGGGGAAGCAGAGAAGATGGTGAGAAAGGGGCACTACCATCCCAGGTGCCACTCACCCTTGCTATGCCACTGCTCTGAACTGGTTCATAGATGAAAGCGAGCGGGACATTCGCGCACGGACAAACCTCTAAGACAAATGCGCGCTGGATTAAAAGGTCAGTTTAAAGTGCTATGAGGGGGGATTTGGGGGGGAACACCCCAAGTTTATTTAGAACAGTTGCCATTGGGGGTTTGGGGGGCCCCCATTACAGAGGAAAGTGTAATTTTTCCCAGTGTTTTAGTGAAATATTAGTTTTCTTTTGTGACAGGGAAGCTCCTGTCACGGTGAAAACTACTACTGAAACTCCCCAGAATGCAGCACAAGGCTGGATAAAACCAGGCATGGAGTCAGGACAGCTGGCTCAGGGAAAAGTAGGCAAGCCCAGGCAGGTTCCAGCACAGCTGAAGAGCCAATTAAGAAAGGCTCTGCAGACCACTGATTTCCCCTATCACTCCTTTCCTGAAGGCAGGGAGAAACCTGAGGCTAATTTAGAAGGGGGTGGAGTCAGACCCCGGGGTTGGCCTTATAGGAAAGATCAATTTACTGGAGAGGGGAGAAGTGAGGAAACTAGAGAAGGAACGAGAGTGAGGAGAGAGGAGAACCAGAAGGAGTGGTTGAGAAGCCAAACTACTCACGTGGGTTCCAGGTCACAGAGGGTGCCTCAAGTCCAGCAGGAACGGAGGGCAAGAAGCCCACACCTAGGGAAAGGTGTTACTGCCCTGGAGAGGTATTGTGACTGGCAACTCAAGCCCCAAAGAGCAGGGCTGGGAAAGCCTCCCCAGAGAAAAGCTGCAGATAGTTTTGCAGACGTACAGAGAGGGGGAGGGGAAGCACAAACAGAAAGAAGTGAAGAAACTTCAAGCCAGAGTTCCCGGGAGTGTGAATGGGAAATGGACAGCGTGCTAAGTAATGAGATAAGTGAAGAGGGCATGGACCTTGGAGAATATGATGTTTGCATGTCCTAAGTTAAACTCCTGAAGAACGGTCTCCTATTGTTTGTATACCCGACAGCATGAGCAGTGCGGGCAGAGTTAACAAGGTGCTAATCAAGTGTTAAACAAATGCAGAGAGCTAAGAAGGAGAAGGCTGGACGCAAGCCGTGCTCAGCTAGCTAGGCTCGTAAAAGGTGAAGTCCAGAGTGAGAGCAATCAAGCCCGGCTGGGGCTACGAGCCAAGGAAAGCATTAACTGACTTATACGTTTGCTGGGATTTTACTTGTGATAAGGAAGTGCAATCTTGCTCCTTAATATTACATTACATATTACATTACATAAGTGATTTCTATTCCGCTTGTGCCTTGCGGTTCTAAGCGGATTACAAGTTAGAAGACTGGACATTTCCAGTAGCATTGCAGTACATATAAACAAGAATGCGTTAAGTTACAATTGTTGTTCTGGACTTTTCCAGGATAAATTGGTAGTAGATAGTAGATAGTGATAGGTTGTTTAGACGAATAGAGATAATATTGTCCGGATTCTGTTGTTTAGACGAGTAGAGATAATACTGTTCGGATTCGGGTGTTGCTGGTGGTGGTGTTTGGGTAGTCATGAGAGCATTATCTTAAACTTTTGTGAGGTTATGATGATGGGAAGTGTTTTTTGAAGAGATGAGTTTTGATTTCTTTTCGGAATGCTTTAATGTCTATTGATTTGGTCAGTAGATTGGTGATGGTAGTATCGATCTTTGCTGCCTGTGTCGCTAAAAGGCTGTCGTATAGTTTCTTTCGTCGTGTTCCTTTGAGAGGGGGGTGAGTGAATAGGCTCTGGGTTCTCCTTGATCTGTGTGAGAGGTTACGGTGTAGTCTGTTGTTTAGGTAGCTGGGTGCTGTTCCATGTATTACCTTGTATAGTAGACAGTAGAATTTGAACTGAGATCTTGCTTTTATTGGTAGCCAGTGTGAGTCTAAGTATGCTTTGGTGATGTGGTCGTATTTGCCTAGTGAGTAGATGATTCTGAGGGCTGTGTTCTGAACTGTCTGTAATTGTTTTATCATGTAATTTGGGCATGATAGGTATAGGCTGTTACAGTAATCTACAATACTCAGTACTAGGGATTGTACTAATATCTTGTATTGATCTTTGTTGAAGAATTTTCTTATTTTTCTTAGGTTACGTATTGTGAAGAATGCTCTTTGGATGATTTTGTGGATTTGAGACTGCATTGTGCAATTTCTGTCTAGTAGGATTCCCAGGATTTTGAGTGTGCTTTGCATTGGGTACTTGATTGTGTTTACTTCTAGTTCTGTGAGAGATGGTTTTTTTTCCCTTTCCAGTAGTAGGAATTTAGTTTTTTCCGAGTTCAGTTTTAGTTTATGACTTGACATCCATTTTTCTACCGTTTCCATTATCATTTTCAGGTAGTTTGTGGATAAGGGGTCTTGAATATTAAAGGGGAGGAGGATAGTTATATCATCTGCGTAGCTGAATGATACTGTGTTTAGGGCGTCTAGGGTTATGCCTAGGGATGCTATGAAGAGGTTGAATAATATGGGTGATAATGGTGATCCTTGTGGTACTCCACATGGGTTTGACCATGGGTCGGATATGTGCTCTTTTGATTTGACTTTGTATGTTCGTGTTTTGAGGAAGCTTTGGAACCATTTGTGAACATTACCTGAAATTCCTATTGCGTCTAATATCTGGAGTAGTGTGTGATGGTCAACTAGGTCGAATGCCGCAGAGAGATCGAGTTGAATGAGAAGCAGCTTGTTTCCTTTGCTGAGGTGTTGTCGGGCAATGTCTAATAGTGATACCAATAGAGTTTCTGTGCTGTGGTTGGATCTGAATCCAGATTGTGATGGATGTAGTATGTGATGGTCTTCAAGGTAGTTGGAGAGGTGTTGTGCGACAAGGCCTTCTGTTATTTTAATGTATAGAGGGATTGAAGCGATTGGTCTATAGTTTGCAGGATTATCTATAGGACCTTTGGGATCTTTTAGGATAGGTGTAATTATGATTTCTCCTAATTCCGGTGGGAAATGACCTTCACTTAGTGTTGTTTGAAGCCATAGTGTGAGGCTAGCTTTAAATTTGGTGGAAGCTGTTACTAGTAAGTATGAGGGACAGTTGTTCAAGTCACATGAGGATTTGCTGTATTTTTTGTAAAGCCTGTTCAAGTCTGACCATTGTATCTTTGGGAAGTTTGTCCATATCCTGTCTGCTGGGATTGCTTCATCTGTTTTGGGATTAATTCGTATTTCTTCTATGTTGATTCTTGAATTGTTGAATGTGGATCTGGTTGTGATGATTTTGCGTTTGAAGTGATCCGCTAATTGGGTGGCTGTGGGGGTTTGGTTTCCTTGGGTGGCGAGAAATGGTTTGGTATCGGTGAGATTTCTTAAGATGTCAAAAAGTATTCTTGTGTCTGGTTTTTCTGTGCTGATGAGTTTGGAGTAGTAGTTTTTTCGTTTTTCCTTCAGTTTGGTATTGTATTGTTTGATTAGGATTTTCCATTCATCTTTGATGTTGTTGTGTTTTTGTTTTTTCCATGACCTTTCTAATTGTCTGCATTTTCTTTTTAGTTGTAGAAGTTCGTTGTCGAACCATTTATTAGATGGTCTGTCTATTTTGTTTTTGTTTTTTATTGGAGCAAGTTCGTTTAGTGTGGATTCACTGAGGGTCCTCCAGCTGTTTATGAATTCTTTGGGGTTGTTGGGGTCGATTTCGGGGTCGACTGTGTTCCAGAATGTGTGAGGTTCGATTTTCGGTCTGAATTTGATGAGTGTTTTCTTTGGGGTGGGTTTGTTGTTATTTTGAGCCCAATTGATAGTGAATGAATATTTGAAATGGTCTGACCATAGAGTAGGGTGCCAGGACCCGTTTGAGATGTAGATGTTTTGTGTGTTTTGATTTGGAGATGAGTAAGCTGCTATGTCAAGTTGATGACCTTTTTCGTGTGTGGGTTCTGGGTTGAGAATTTGATAGGATAAAGTGTTGAGGTATGAGAGTATATCTGTTGTTTGTTTGGATGATTGATCTTCTAAGTGGAGATTTAAGTCTCCGAGGATCAAGTTATGTGTGGAGGAGAGTGAGTTCTGGAAGATGAATTCTTCAAGTTCTTGTTTTGAAGTATTCCATTTACCTGGTGTAATGTAGCAAATAAGACAGTTCAGATTTCCATTGAGTGATTTGTCAGATATTTGGCAGGCTAGCAGATCAAGATAAGGGGTGGAGTGCTTGGTTAGTACGTCGATGTTGAGATTGTTTTTTGTTATGATTGCTAGACCTCCTCCTCTTCTGTTTTCTCGACATACTACTTCAAGTTTATATCCTTTGGGGCAGAATTCTGTGATGCTTGGATCTGACTCAGAGGTGAGCCATGTTTCGGTTAGGAAGAGACAGCCTAGATTGTCTTTGGTCAGCCAATCTTTGATTAATTCTGCCTTTGGGCTTACGGATCTGATGTTCATATATGCGCAAGCAATTGTAGTGTATTTTGTGGTTGGTGTAGTGGTTGTATTGATGATAGTTCTTGGTGAGGTTTGGTATTTTTGTGTGTTTGAGTTAGGTTTTGGTGGGGGTCTTTTTCCCCAGATGGTGGGGATGCTGGCTTGGCTGGATAGTGGGCATGGAGTTAGTGTTCTAGTGGTATGCAGTTTTCTGGTATGTTGAACAGGTCTGTGTGTTGTTGTTAGGATAGGGATGGTTTGTATTTGGTAGCCTGTGGTTTTCCATTTTGCTATAAATGTGGCAATTAGTATGAGGGCAAGAATGAGGTTGTGTGTACGCAGTGCCATTTTTTTTTTTTTTTTTTTTTTAAATTTGTGAGGATTGCGGTTTGGTAGTTATTTGAGTTGGTTGTGAGAGTGGATGTATGGGTTGTGTTCAGAATTCGCTGGAGAGGTGGTTTGAGAGGCAGGGGCTCTAATAGAGAGCAGAGTCCTCCTGTTTGCACGGCGTCAGACGGAGGAAGGAGGGACAAGATGGCAGAGACTTCCTCCTTCCTCTGCCTAGGAAGTCGCTGGGTGGGGGAGGCTTTCGGTGGCCCTCAAGGGCTGAAGAAAAAGTCCGACTCAGAAGTCGGTCTGCGTTCGGTGATCCGCGGTTGCTGGAGCGGCAGGGGCTCTAAGGGAGAGCAGAGTCCTCCTGCTTGCACGGCGTCGGGCGGAGGAAGGAGGGACAAGATGGCAGAAACTTCCTCCTTCCTCTGCCTAGGAAGTCGCTGCGGGGAGAGGCTTTCGGTGGCCCTCAAGGGCTGAAGAAGAAAAATCCGACTCGAAGGTCGGGCTGCGTCGGCGATCCGCGGTGGCTGGAGAGGCAGGGGCTCTAAGAGAGAGCTGAGTCCTCCTGCTTGCACGGCGTCGGGCGGAGGAAGGAGGGACAAGATGGCAGAAACTTCCTCCTTCCTCTGCCTAGGAAGTCGCTGGGTGGGGGAGGCTTTCGGTGGCCCTCAAGGGCTGAAGAAAAAGTCCGACTCAGAAGTCGGTCTGCGTTCGGTGATCCGCGGTTGCTGGAGCGGCAGGGGCTCTAAGGGAGAGCAGAGTCCTCCTGCTTGCACGGCGTCGGGCGGAGGAAGGAGGGACAAGATGGCAGAAACTTCCTCCTTCCTCTGCCTAGGAAGTCGCTGCGGGGAGAGGCTTTCGGTGGCCCTCAAGGGCTGAAGAAGAAAAATCCGACTCAAAAGTCGGGCTGCGTCGGCGATCCCCGGTGGCTGGAGAGGCAGGGGCTCTAAGAGAGAGCTGAGTCCTCCTGCTTGCACGGCGTCGGGCGGAGGAAGGAGGGACAAGATGGCAGAAACTTCCTCCTTCCTCTGCCTAGGAAGTCGCTGGGTGGGGGAGGCTTTCGGTGGCCCTCAAGGGCTGAAGAAAAAGTCCGACTCAGAAGTCGGTCTGCGTTCGGTGATCCGCGGTTGCTGGAGCGGCAGGGGCTCTAAGGGAGAGCAGAGTCCTCCTGCTTGCACGGCGTCGGGCGGAGGAAGGACCTGGACTGTAAGAGTATAATGTGGGAGAAGCACTTGAAGCGCTGTAACCAACTGAAGTGAATGTTTTATGTTTTTCCTTCTGCTGTTTTATTTTCTTTGAACTTTGGGTTAGTAATAAACCTGATACTATATTCTAAAGAATCCGGTATCCGGGTCTTCCTTCCACTGCCCTATAAAAGGCGTATTAAAAATCTTACTTGTGGTCCGGGCCGCAGTTTCCCACTTACTCAGGGACGGGCCCGGTCACAAGAAGTTGGTGGCAGTGGTGGGATCGCGCCGCCCACAGGTTAGTGGAGGAAGTACGCCCAGAAGTTGGAAAAGAAAACCCCAAGAAAAAAAAACAAAAAAAAAAAACGGCAAAACCACAGAAACCCGAAGGTTGGTTTTTTTGTGTGTGTGCAAAGCAACAGCTGGTTTTGGGCAGTGGAAAATAGTGCCAGAAAGGACTGTGTTCACCCGCCGGTAACACAGTGGCGTGGAATGTAAGAACAATTCGAGCGTGGTTTGGATTTTTTTTTTTTGAAAAGCCATAAATTTCTTAACCGGACTTTCTTGGAGACTGAGGATTAAAAGACCCAGAGGCAACATTAAGGCATCCGGAGGCCCACGTCAGCAAAAGAGTGGAGCGGAGTCCGGAGGAGCGGTTCCAGGTTCCGGAGTTCCTGGTTGCAGGAGTGGCTGGGGAGGCCCTAATATCCCAAGGCTGAGACACATCAGTCCCTAAGGTAACGGTACTTAGGGGTGGCTGATGTGGATTGGTGGGTAAGGGGGACCAGAAGCTTGGGACCAGAAGGGGAACACCATAGTTTGAAAAGTCCGCACTTGGGTTCCTGTTCTCTCTTGTTTGTATTTCAGGATGGAGGCAGCCAAGTTCCGGACTGGTCTGGAAGGGGAGATGCACCGTATGCAGCTGCATTTCCAGGAGATGTTGCAGTCGCAGGCAGAGCTTTGGAAGGCTGATCACCAGGCGCAGCAAGCAAGGCACACGGAACTTTTGCAACAAATGACTGCTCAGATACAGGCCATAAGCAACCTGGTGCAGAGGCCTGCAGTACCGGCGGCCGGCCGCGGTGATGGTGTCGTCGGGCCGGTAGGCGCTCCTTTTGGGGAGCCAATAAGACTGCATAAAATGAATGTAGATGATGACATATCATATCGTACTTTGGGTACTGAACCAGCAGTAAGCTATCCTATACTTAAGCCAAAATTGCTAGAATGTGTAGAGAGTGACCCAGGTCCCTATCGGAGCCAGTCACGGGGAACCCGTTTGGCCCCGAAGGAGAACCCTGGAGCCTTGAGACAGGGCCTTGACAGATGTTTTAGGAGGTCTGGGGGAAGGTACCAGGGACGGGCCAGGGTTAAGCGGGCTGGTAAGTGTTTTGCCTGTGGTCATCCGGGACATTGGCAAGTGCAATGCCCGGTCAGGAGGAGCCTGACCAACAAGGTTGGGTCCACAACCCTGGTTGCCCTGAGAGAGTGGATGATTCCGATAAAAATAGAGGGAATCCCTGTAGTGGCCCTAATAGACTCAGGGGCTGATCAGTCCATACTGGCCCAGAAAGTATGGCATCAGGTTTTAAGAGCCCGGGGTCAGAAAATCGATAAACCCCAGGGACGGTTGGAAATACAATGCATGCATGGGACCTCCTTAACCTATGAAATGAAGGAGGTGTGGATAGAGTATGAAGGGAGAAAAGATGCTCTAAAAATGGCCCTGATGCCTAGGCCCCCATATGATGTGATCCTGGGACGGGAATGGCCCTACTTTAGGGAGTGTTTTGGCATGCGAGGGGTGGAGGCGTCCCCAGTGCAGGAGGAGCAGTTAGCCCAAATCTTCCCCCTGGCAGAGGAGGTCCTAGAAGAACCCTCCCATAAAAGAAGGAAAAGCCGAGCAGAGAGGCGAGAGGACAAAAGATCTTGCTCGCAAGGCAAGGGAGGGGGGAGTCACTTATCGTGGAGACCCTGGGTGCCTTACGAGGTGGCCCAACGATTCCCTACTCTAAGCCGGGAACAAAGGAAAGATCCCTCGTTAGAGCCGGCTATAGAGCAGTGGGAAATCGCTGGGGAGGGGGCTTGTGCGTTCCAGGTGGTAGGGGGACTCCTCTATAGGAGAGGATGGAATCCTAGGGCCCAAAAGGCACAAAGGTGCTTAGTAATACCAGCCAGCTTTAGGAAACAAATATTTTGGTCCATCCATAGGGACCGAGGCCTAGACCATTTGACCCCAGGTTTGACCATTAAAGAGATCCAAAGGAAATTCTATTGGCCCGGACTAGTCCAAGAGGTAGTAACCTGGTGTAAGGAGTGTCCGAGATGTAGGGACGGGGGAGCAGAGAGGCCGCCCGTTAATCCTGAAGAGGCAAGCGTACATAAGGACAGGGGCCAAAAGAGTCCGCCCGGGAGACCTGAAGAGGGAGGTCAGAGTAGGGACCCGAGAGAAAAGAGTTCGCCCGGGAGACCTGAAGAGGTAGGTCAGAATAGGGACCAGAGAGGAAAGAGTCCGCCAGGGAAACCTGAAGAGGTAGGTCAGAGTAGGGATCAGAGAGGAAAGAGTCTGCTAGAGAAACCTGAAGAGGTAGGTCAGAGTAGGGACACGAGAGGAAAGAGTCCGCCAGGAAAACCTGAAGAGGTAGGTCAGAGTAGGGACAAGAGAGGAAAGAGTCCGCCCGGACAACCGAAAGAGGTTTCCTTGGCCAAGGTTACACCAGATAAGGAGAAGCCCATTTTAAGGGTGATGCGGCTATCTCCCAAGGCTAAATTGCCAGTCCGCGTGACGCCAGGATCCGTGGGCTGGGACTTAAGCAGTATCCAAGAAATAAAGGTGCCAAAAGGGGGCAGGAAGGTGGTGGATACGGGCTTAGTGATCGCTCTACCAGAAGAGTGTTATGGGCGCATTGCGCCAAGATCGGGTTTGGCCCTCCGGCATGGCATACACATAGGGGCTGGAGTGGTCGATCCCGATTATCGGGGAACCCTTAAGATTTTGGTATTAAATCTAGGGGAGAAGGAATATAGTATAAAAGAAGGGGATTGTATAGCTCAATTAATATGTGAGCGAGTGATGATTCCGGAACTGCGAGAGGAGGTGATAGATACAGTCACTGCTCGGGGGGAGCAGGGCTGGGGCTCCTCAGAGGAGAAAGAAGGGGTGGTAAAGAAATCCACAACCCGAAGAGTTCCGTTACGGTTAGGGGAAAAGGCCTCTAAGAGTGTAAAAGAAGAAAGGACCGATAGGGGTTTAAGTAGGGGGGTATGTGACAGGGAAGCTCCTGTCACGGTGAAAACTACTACTGAAACTCCCCAGAATGCAGCACAAGGCTGGATAAAACCAGGCATGGAGTCAGGACAGCTGGCTCAGGGAAAAGTAGGCAAGCCCAGGCAGGTTCCAGCACAGCTGAAGAGCCAATTAAGAAAGGCTCTGCAGACCACTGATTTCCCCTATCACTCCTTTCCTGAAGGCAGGGAGAAACCTGAGGCTAATTTAGAAGGGGGTGGAGTCAGACCCCGGGGTTGGCCTTATAGGAAAGATCAATTTACTGGAGAGGGGAGAAGTGAGGAAACTAGAGAAGGAACGAGAGTGAGGAGAGAGGAGAACCAGAAGGAGTGGTTGAGAAGCCAAACTACTCACGTGGGTTCCAGGTCACAGAGGGTGCCTCAAGTCCAGCAGGAACGGAGGGCAAGAAGCCCACACCTAGGGAAAGGTGTTACTGCCCTGGAGAGGTATTGTGACTGGCAAGTCAAGCCCCAAAGAGCAGGGCTGGGAAAGCCTCCCCAGAGAAAAGCTGCAGATAGTTTTGCAGACGTACAGAGAGGGGGAGGGGAAGCACAAACAGAAAGAAGTGAAGAAACTTCAAGCCAGAGTTCCCGGGAGTGTGAATGGGAAATGGACAGCGTGCAAAGTAATGAGATAAGTGAAGAGGGCATGGACCTTGGAGAATATGATGTTTGCATGTCCTAAGTTAAACTCCTGAAGAACGGTCTCCTATTGTTTGTATACCCGACAGCATGAGCAGTGCGGGCAGAGTTAACAAGGTGCTAATCAAGTGTTAAACAAATGCAGAGAGCTAAGAAGGAGAAGGCTGGACGCAAGCTAGCTAGGCTCGTAAAAGGTGAAGTCCAGAGTGAGAGCAATCAAGCCCGGCTGGGGCTACGAGCCAAGGAAAGCATTAACTGACTTATACGTTTGCTGGGATTTTACTTGTGATAAGGAAGTGCAATCTTGCTCCTTAATAGAACCTGGACTGTAAGAGTATAATGTGGGAGAAGCACTTGAAGCGCTGTAACCAACTGAAGTGAATGTTTTATGTTTTTCCTTCTGCTGTTTTATTTTCTTTGAACTTTGGGTTAGTAATAAACCTGATACTATATTCTAAAGAATCCGGTATCCGGGTCTTCCTTCCACTGCCCTATAAAAGGCGTATTAAAAATCTTACTTGTGGTCCGGGCCGCAGTTTCCCACTTACTCAGGGACGGGCCCGGTCACACTTTGTATGTGGGGAGGGGATTTCCCTCCACCCCCCACCAATGGCAGCGGCAACTGTTCTAAGTAAAGTGGAGTGCTTTAAACTTACCTTTTAATCTGGCATGCATTTGTCTTAGCGGATTTGTCAGCACGCAATTGTCCGGCGTGCTTTAGTCCCATCACCCTCTGAACTAAGCCATATATGTAGGGGAGAACCTGAGATGTAGATATATAGTGGGGGTAAAGAATAAGTTGGGATATGTGTGGGGGAGGGAAAAAAAGGCATGGCAGAAGTATATGCTGAAGAAGAAAGATGGAGAGGTGAAGTATTTGCTTGGGGAGTAAGGAGAAGAAGTAGGGGGGTATATGTATCGTGGAGAATCTTGGGGACCCACAAGAGTGGGGATTTTGTTGGGAATTATAGGGAGAGAGAACTGGGATAGGGCAGAGAAAGCTGAGAGATAGGGGCAGAAAACTGGTTGGCGCAAGAGAAAGAGCTGGTGTGAGGGGGTGAGGAGTCAAGCTTTCTGATGAGGGGATTCTGTCTCCCAAAATTGCAAATAGTGTGCGGAAATGTGAAGAATTTTAAAACATAGTTGATAGAATTATAAAGTTTTTATACAGAATTCAGATTTTTTTTTTTCCAGAATCCCCCCAGGATAAGTAATGGCATATCCTCCAAGTGGAATAATTACTAGAACAGAATGAAAATGAATGTTAACATCACAGTTCATGCCTGTATCTTTAGGATTTATTTTTTTAGAAATAAATATTCCTTTTAAAAATTTGCCAAAGCCAGGGAAGGCACACATTATATATGTGTCTACAGTGCTAAAATTGCCTGAAGGGAATTTGTTTGCTTATATTTGTATCTGCTCTCTATTTTACACAGTTTTCTTAATGCCTCTTTTACCAAGTTGTGCTAGGGGTTTATAGCACAAGCTGGCCCGGTAAGTGTTCCGATGCTTATAGAATTCCTATGAGCATTCAAGCACTTACCTCGTTGGGCCATGCTAAAAACCTCTAGTGCAGCTTGATAAAAAGGGTAGCTAATTTGCATGCATAAATACACATTTTCATACGCATGCATGCAAACTTGCTCCCAATCTGTCCACTGGAGTACCTCTACTCCGTGTTACGTATGTAACTTATTCGTACAAAAGTCAAGCAGTTTTATTCAAGTTTCAAGTTTATTAGGTTTTTATATACCGCCTAAGCAGTTTAACAATCAGGTACTCAAGCATTTTCCCTATCTGTCCCGGTGGGCTCACAATCTATCTAACGTACCTGGGGCTATGGAGGACTAAGTGACTTGCCCAGGGTCACAAGGAGCAGCACAGGGTTTGAACCCACAACCCCAGAGTGCTGAGGCTGTAGATCCAACCACTGCGCCACACACTCCTCACTTATAAAGTGTTGCTCTTCCAGCAGAAATGCCTTTAAAGTTATCTTCTTAGTATGTCATAGCAGTTTTAACATAATAGCAAAAGTGTCATTTTGTCAACACTAGTTCTGAAATTTTGACTAGCTTCAGAAAACAAATGCATTTGATTGTTGTATAATTTAGCACTATACTTTTCCTCTCACTGTAAACCTACAATTATATATATTTTAAACATTTTATTTAAATTAATGGACAACATTTTATTTTCATCCTTTAAAAACAAACTAGTTCAGGTTGACACAGTAATTTTTTTGATGCTTTTAATGCAATTTCATTTAGCACTTCTATAGTCATATTTTAATCATGACTTCTAGCAGTTTGCACCTCTCCTTATGATGTTCACATTAGAGAATAATTATACTGAATTGATAGCAATAGAGAACAGTTTCAATCTCAACTCCCCTTTCTAATTTATTACATTTCATAAATGGCATGAGAAACATTTTATTGATTTTTAGGAAAGTTAGTTATATTTGATTGTGAGTAAGGATTAATTCCTATTGGGTTCTCAACCCAGTCCTAGGGGCACACCTAGCTAGTCAGGTTTTTAGGATATCCATAGTGGATTATACATAAAATAAATTTACATTCACTACCACTTTGTATGAAAATGTTATCTCTTGCATATTGTCACCAGTAGGGGGGGGTCACTCTAATGACTGTGCCCAGTCTCAACAGCAGACTAAGTCCAAATATATATGGGGAAAACAAAAAAACTGGTACTCTACTAAGAAGAGTGATTAAAGGGAAACATATAGAAGTCAAAAAAATCACTCAATAGGTATAATAGTGAAATTAATACTTCTAGAACACACACTTAGAATTCAAAAATATGCTCAGAGACATGAAGGCAACAACATGGAGCCACAGCCCCAAGAGAAAATTGCCTCACCACCCAATCATTGCATATTGTGAATTCTATTGGAAAACAAAATACTTTGCTGTAAACTAGCATAGAAAAAGTTCTTATACTTTGAACAATCACAAGCAATCACTTAACTTGATCAAAGGTTCTGATGGGGCCCGTTTCGATCCTGCGTCAGGGAACCAAATGGAGCACTCAGCAAAGCTCTCAAAAAGTGGTGGTGTCTCAAATATTCAAGTTTCATTCATATATATGGGCCTCCTCTGCTGATTTCTTTCAACAGCAGGCAGAATAGTTGTGTTGTGGGTGGTGTACCTGGTTCAATAGCTTAATATTAGGAGAGTGCTACTATGTTTCTACTGCTCCCTCCCCCCCCCCCCCCCCCCCCCCACACACACACACACACACTTTAAGCTTTTGGATAGATCTGGTAATATCAGGTCTCGCAGAATTCCAAGATAGAGGAATTAAAGGAGGAAGAGTGCCATGCAAGATCTCAAATGTTAGGCAGGCACATTTTAAGTAAACCTTAGAGATTGCTGGGAGCCAGTGAAGTTTTAACAAAAGCGGAAAAACATGATCAAATTTGCTTTTTGCAAAGATCAACCTAGCTGCATTCTGGATCTGTTGATATTTTTGAAGATTTTTCTTGGTTAGACTTAAATAGACCGAATTATAATAATCCAACCTCAAAAGAATGATAGATTTTACCAAGACAGCAAAATGCTGTTGGTGGAAACAGGATCTCACTTTCCTCAGCATATGGAGACTAAAGAAACATTTTTTTTACCAGAGAATTAAGATGGTCATTAAATGAAAGTGTTGAGTCTTTAATGACACCCAAAACTTTACTTGAGAATTCAATCTGCAATGAAGATCCATTAGGCAATGAAATGGACAAAGGTAGTTGATCTAGTTTTGGACCAAGCCAAAGTAGGCTTTCTTTTTACTCATTCAACTTCATTTGCACAGTAAGGCCTCGATAACTTTAGGCATGGTTTAGATGTTCAATTTAAGTGGTTAATGAGCGATTTAAGGGTCTTTGACTCCATGTCACATTTATTCAAGTATTCAAGCATACTTGGGATTCTGGCTTTTGGGACAATGAAAGCAGTGCTTCAAGCCATTGAGCTAACAGTCTTTTGTCTCAGCAAACTGTGATATGATAGCTAAGCAGATGATACCTTACAACAGGGGTGTCAAAGTCCCTCCTCGAGGGCCGCAATCCAGTTGTGTTTTCAGGATTTCCCCAATGAATTTGCATGAGATCTATTAGCATACATTGAAAGCAGTGCATGCAAATAGATCTCATGCATATTCATAGGGGAAATCATGAAAACCCGATTGGATTGCAGCCCTCAAGGAGGGACTTTTACACCCCTGCTTTAGCAGATCACTAAGCTATGATATGACAGGGGAGTCAGAGAAATTGGAGTGGAAGGTGGTGTAGCTCAATGAGTAAAAGCTCTAGGCTGATCTTGCAGAGGTTGTGAGTTCAACTCCCAGACCGTCTTTTACTTGTGGCATTGTACCTTGCAAGTGCACCTTGATGATCTCACAATGTCAGCATTGTGCAGCTGCACATCTCCCTTTGCAATGAACTAGAAGCCACATTCAGGTCTGTTATGTGTTTTATTCTGTTTTTAAGCTTTGTCAAATGAAATTATGGGCTTTCTTTGCTTTGAAGAATGAGCTGATTGCAGCAATTAGTGAGAAAGAAAGTGTTATTTAGAGCAAGAAACCCTAAAGCTGTGATTTTCATGTGCTGTAATTAGCTAATAACATTGCTTCTTTAGGCAGTTTTAAATTCAATATGCTTGTATGGATGTGTCCTGTTTATGTGCTGGCTGAATCACAAAATAAAATCTGTGAACTGTATTTAGAAGATCACTTTGGAAACGTCCAAAATCTGAAAAAACCCCATTCAAAGAAACGTCTATCTGACGCTCAACAGAAGACCAACAGGGCAGCCTAAATTGCATCTATCCTACTAACGTTTTCTGAAGCCTAAACCACATCTAGCTAAAGCCCAAACAACACTCAAACAGCTATTTTTTACACTGCTTCAAGTAGCTCAGTTTACAATGTAGCACAGTGGTTAAAATTAAACCCTTCTACACTGTTGTTTCCAGTTCAACTCCCAGTCAGTCAGTACCTCTCACTGAAAATGAAATATTATAAATATCCTTTTAAAGATGGCATACTGTGTTACTTTTTATTGTTGTTTTTATTATGTTAAAGCTTACAATCCTGACATAATGAAGAAAAAGAATATGACAGGGCAGTAAGATCAAGCTTGTGTTGTCTCATGGCATCTATCCTAGCAGAATTAACTTCCTATATGGAACAATATAACAAAACGAGAATTGCTATTCTAGTATGGCTCGTTGTCTAGCACAGCGGATTAGAATGAAGGTTAGTGTGTTAGCATGTCACAGTTTTTTCAATATTCAGTTCAAGTCCCACTGAAAATAATATATTATAAATATCCTTTTAAAGAGGGTATACTGTGTTTATATTATGTTAAAGCTTACAATCCTGAAATAATGGAATAGAATCTGTAAAAAACACATTTTTACATATAACTAAATACATTGTAGGGACGTCCACCTGGCGTCTAGAAGTGAAAAAAAAAATTTTTTTGAGACGTGTATCTGATGCCTATCTTACGTCTAAGTAACACGGAGCCCGACTTGCACTCCACAGATGTCTAAATCATGCCTAAAGTTAGGCACACTTTGCAGAATCAAGGCCTAAGGGCCCAAGATTGAAGTTTCATTATACATGCTATATTATATTCTCAGCAAGGTTTGTGAGATTCAAATCTATCTCAAGAAGGACAAAGATGTTTCAAAGGGAGATAGATGGAAAAGCTTTAAAGTAGACATATAGATGTTGAAAAGAATAGGGGACAGAAGTGATCCCTGTGGGACTCCACCTAACGGCTTCCATTAAAATGACATGGTGCCATTCATATTAACATTATACTATATTAGCGAGATCATAAGAATTTTGAGAACCAGTCTAAGGCTGTAGAATCAATGCCTTTCTCAGAAAGTTGGTAGATCAAGATATCATGCTGAATGACATCAAAGGCCACAGATAGATCGAATTGTAATAGGATTACGAACTCATTACATGAATATAGTTGCTGAACTTTGGAAATTAGTGAGACCAATAGAGATTCGGTACTGAAGTTGGGTCTGAAACCATATTGGCAAGGTAGAAGAATAGAAAATCATTTTTTGACACCCCCCATCTATATGAAAAATATGATTTTTAGTAACAATCTACATATCGCACAACAAGAGTGTACCTAGGAAAAGGCAGCATCTTAAACACTGCAGTGAGCACTAGAACACCAACACATACATTGTAAAACTAAACAAACCAGATCCTGCACAGTCAATTGATCCTGTACAGTCAATGCTATCAGAAAGCCATGTCCCTTTCATACACACAGACAGATACACCCTTGCCCAATATGGAATAATCACAAACTAAACATAGAAATATGTAGACAAAAGTTAAACTGAACTGCCAAGAAACCAGACTCTGCATACAATGCAACACCACAAAAACAGTAATACATGTCCTCTAATACTGTGCAAAATATAAAGACAGTAGATGTAAATTTTAAAAAACTGATACATAACAATCACCACTTTACAAATTAACAAATAAAAATAAAACAAATAATGAGAAATAAGAAAATACCATTTTATTGGACTAATCCCCATAAGCTCGGTCCTCATCCCCACAAACCACCTGATTCCATCCACACAAGCCTTGAATTGTTTTATATTGAACTTATTATATCTAATATAATAAAACCCTAAGCCGCACATGTGCACTCCCATCTGCGTACTCCCGTTTTCCGTGAGCTGTAGGACACCGCAGGTAGGAGTGCGCATGCGCGCGCATCTCTCTCTCTCTCTCTCTCCCCCCTGAGGCGGATGTCGGCACGGCGGCTGTCGGCAGCTGTTGGCCGCGGCAGCTGTCGGCGGCTGCTGGCCACGGCGGGCGAGCCCGGAGCCCAGATAGTCCTGAAAAGGAAGGCAAAACAGAAGGTTCTGTGTCGTCGTCTCTGAGTGACAGGAACAAGAAGCTGTAAGCTCACTGGAAGAAAACAGAATAAAGGAATTGGCAGATGAAGGAATCGTGGATGAAAGTGAGGCTGTTCATTTCCAGGAGGCTGGCCAAGCAGACAGAAGGTGGTAGTCAAACACACAAAAGGACAGGGAGCTAGACAGACAGATTTAAAGGAAAAAAATGCACAAGGAGAGAGAGACACAGAAAAAAAAACAACAAAAGGAGAAAGATAGGAAAAAAAGACAGAGAGACATACAGCAGCCAATGAAACAGATAGACAGACAGTAGCCAAGGAGATAGACAGAAAAACACAAAAGGCGAAAGAGAGATAGGAAAAAAATACAGAGAGACAGATAGACAGACAGTATCCAAAGAGACAGACAGAAAAACACAAAAGGAAAGAGATAGGAAAAAAAGACAGAGAGACATACAGCAACCAATGAGACAGATAGACAGACAGTAGCCAAGGAGACAGATAGTAAATTGTTTTAACTCTTAAGTCTGCACATATATTCTAGCACCCGTTAATCTAGCGGGCTTAAACACTAGTTAAAGTATAAAAAGAAACAATATTCTGTACAATTGTTGATTTATAAATCAGCGTCTTTTCCCCACTCTCTGTTCCCCATTTCCCTTCAGCGTCCTCAGCCCACTCTCTCTCCACTTTCCTTCAGCACACGCACATAAAAACAAGCAAGTAATTTTGTATCATTTTCATTCTATTCATTCATAGAAATTAAAGTCTAAATAATGCTAGTCACATAACAAAACATGATTTTACAAAAATAATTCCCTGCACAGTCAAGCCTGCAAGGATTACTAGATGTCTTTCAGCAGCTCCCCTCCCCCCCACCTCCTTCGTGGCCAAGTCAAAATGATCTACCAACAATAAAATTTTAAAAGCACAAAGCACACTGTACGCAGAGAAAATGTTAATTATCATTTATATTCTGTGGGTTTTCAAAGAGGTCAAGGCAGATGACTTTATGCAATGTCACCTCAGTAACAACTATACAAAAATAGACAAATATACTCCCTCCCTTTTTACTAAACCGCGATAGCGTTTTTTAGCATAGGGAGCTGCGCTGAATGCCCCATGCTGCTTTCGAAGCTCATAGGTTCCCTGCACTAAAAACTGCTATTGCAGTTTAGTAAAAGGGGCCCATAGTGCAAAATATAGACAGCATATATAAATTCTCAAAACGGACACATTTTGATCACTAAATTGAAAATAAAATCATTTTTCCTACCTTTGTTTGGTAATTTCATCAGTCTCTGGTTGTACTTTATTCTTCTGACTGTGCATCCACTATTTCTTCCCTTCTTTCAGCCTCCTATACTTCCTCTCCTCCAGACCTCATTCCCTCCCCCAACTTTTTCTTTCTTTCATCCTGCCCCCTTCTTTCTTTCTCTCTCCATGCCCCCTTTCTTTCTGTATGTCTGTCTTTCTCTCTCTCTCTTCGTGCCCCATTTCTTTCTTTGTTTCACCCTGCCCCCTTCTTCTCTCTCCATGCCCCCTTTTTCTCTGTCTGTTTTCTCTCTCTCTCTCCATGCCCCATTTTTTTTATTTCTTTTACCCTGCCCCCTTTCTTTCTGTATCCCTGTCCCCCCCTTTCTTTCTTTCTGCCCTCCCCCATGCCACCGCCACCACCACCACCATGCTGCCACCACTGCCAGGGAAAGACTGCCACTGGCCATCGGAAACAGGCCGGCGCTGAAATCGCCCTGCTTCGTTTCCTGCCGGCCAACCAACTCTGGCTGTCCGATGTCAATTCTAACGTCGGAGAGGACGTTCCGGGCCAGCCAGGCAGCGATTGGCTGGCCCAGAACGTCCTCTCCGACGTCAGAATTGACGTCGGATGGCTATAGTTGGTCGGCCCGTGGGAAAAGAAGCAGGGCGAATTCGGAGGGAGGGAGAACTGGCACTGGCTTCTTTCTGATAATGGCAATGGCAGCCTTTCCCCTGTGGCAGGCCAGCTGTGCACCCCCTTGGGCCCGTGCACCTGGGGCGGACCGCCTCCCACCCCCCCCCCCAGGTACGCCACTGGGTCGAACCAAGGGACTTGACCCAATGAACATTTTCGACTAAAGTATTATAATCAGAAAGGTCAAGAAAACTAATGATATTGAGAGAGTATCCTTTTTCATGGGTTGGAGAGATCACAAAAAAAGAACTATGCTTAAAGAAATATTTTACGAAGGAAAACTAAACTTTCCAACTGAAAACCAAGCTTTTTCATGTTCAGAATTACCAGTCTTTTAACCTTCATAAAAATCAAAACCAAACTCTCATTGAAGATTTCCCAAATAACAGAAGTTTCTAACAAGCCTTCCCTGGAGAAACAATTTAGGAGAACAAATCTTCTCCAAACACAGTTTACAGGGTTTCTATCTCACCATGCTTCTAACACAGGAACTATTGTGCTCCTGGGGTCAGTATCATGGGCCAGGAACTTCAATGCTCTGCTGGGTCCTACCTTCACAGAAGCAGGAGGAAGGCCCGATGCCAGCAGAGCAGTGAGTTAAGGCTGCCAACAAAGAAAGAACGATCTACTTCTAGAAGCCTGCCGGTGCCTTCCCTCTGCCACAACACTGATGACGTGGAAGAGAGAAACCCTGGCTGAGCAGGCCACAAAAAAAAAAAATCACATGGGGAGGGGGGGGTTGGTCAGGTCCAAATGTGCTGCACAGGGAGATTTGAGCATGGTTGACATTAATGTTAAGATCCCATGGCTTTGGGGGTGTCCCTGTGGGTCGGCCCGCCATTACCCTGTTTTCTCCATCCCGCTGACAAACTGACTTAACAGCTGCCTGCCGACTCTACCGTGCTTTATGCCGCAGTCCGAGCCCAAGAGAAAATAGGTAGTTGTATATTGGAGGTGGAGCACAGTGAAAAGAACATGTGGAGGAGGCAGCAGGTAGTGCTTTGGTCAGTTTGTCAGCGGGATGGGGAAGACAGGGTGACTTCAGACCGGCGCTGAAAGAAGGGGAAAAGGCAAGGCATGCTGGACAAGGAAGCCCTCTGGACCAACTAGCATTTTTTTTTTTTTGTAGAATGGGGGAGGGGTTTAAAGAAATTCCATACTGGGGGTGGGGGAGGTGACATGAAAGGGGAGAACTTGTGGGGCCCAGAAACAGTAGATTTAGAAAGATGGTAGGCAAAGGTCTGGAGTAAGATAAGAGAAAAGGAGAGAGGTTGGTCACAGGGTAGTATGGCGTGAGGGAGAAAGAGCTACTTGGGAGGACAGTTGGGAAGAGAAAGGGAGAGATGGTGGACCTGGGAGAGGGAGGGTAAAATATAGGATGGGAGGGTAGGGTAGTTAGGAAGAAAAAGAAGGAGATAGTGGACCAGGGAGGGAGGGAAATAGGAGGACAGTTGGGAAGAAAAAGGGAGAGAAGGTGGGCCTTGGTATAGAAAGAAGGGAGGGAGAAATGTTAGATGTGGGGGTGGAAGGGAGAAAGAGATACAGCATTTCTTTTATTCCTTCCATCTTATTCAGCATCAAAGGGATAGGGAAGAAGAACAGAAAAGAGAGTTCCAGAGTTTAATTACACATTGTGTGAAGAAATATTTTCTCCGGTTTGTTTTAAATCTACTACTTAGGCCTCCTTTTACGAAACTGCGATAGCAGTTTCTAGTGCAGGGAGCCGCGCTCAATGGCCCGCACTGCTCATAACACTCACTGAGTTCCTAGGAGCGTTGAGAGCAGCGTGGGCCATTCAGCGTGGTTCTCCGCGCTAGAAACTGCTATCGCAGTTTCATAAAAGAGGGGGTTAGTAGCTTCATCGCATGTCCCCTAGTCCTAGGATTTTTGGAGAGAGTGAACATGTGATTCACATCTACCCTTTCCACTCCACTCATTGTTTTATAGACCTCTATCATATCACCCCTGAGCCATCTCTTCTCCAAGCTAAAGAGCCCTAGCTGCTTTAACCTTTCCTTATAGGGAAGTCGTCCCATCCCTTTTAGGAAAAATAGTCTCTTTGATTGCTAGTATTTGCTGAAGGGAAAAGAACTGCATAACAATAAATCCCAAGATCTATTAAGACCAGTGGCACTCGAGGAATTTGCAGTCAATACTCCTCCTCATAAGGTAAAGGGTAAAAGGATGTGGTTTTTTTGTCATATAGTACAATTAGGTGACTTTCCCAGGGTTACAAGGAGCAACACTGGGCTTGATCCCACATCATCTGAGTGCTAGGCTACAGCTGTAACCATTAGGCCATTCCTAGATATGCTAATGACACATCTAGGCTGTAAACACAACTAGGGACTTGCCTACTTTTACCTATTTTTCCTCCCTGGGCTCCCTGCTTACTATGGTGGCCCACAACAGTTGCAGTCATGGCAGAAACGTGTTGCCACGTCAGAAATGGTAGCAACATGGGCTTCACTCAGTCTCCCATGGATCAGAACCCCAGGAGCTACCAGGTAATCTTTTAAACATTTAGGTTACATACACTTAGGGCTCCTTTTATAATGATATGAAATGAAACAAAAAGTGTCAAGAAAAGTGTGGAATAACTTGTAAATTCCATGGCTCCACAAAATTTCTTCTTGGTTAGATTGAGAGCTTTTCAGCGGCCCCTCGTAAAAGATTTTATAGCAAATGTTAATACAGACTGACCTTCGTTCCTGCTGATAACATCGGCCATTATTGCCATTCCCAGGGTCCTTCCTTTCTCCATAGCTGCACTCTTTGGTTCTCTACTTGCCATTGCTTCACAAAATTCCCCCTCTTGCATGGATAAAAACATAGAATATGACGGCAGAAAAGGGCCATAGCCCATCAAGTCTGCCCACTCTAATGACCCACCCCCCTGACTTTACTCCCTTAGAGAACCCATGTGAATATCCCATTTTCTCTTAAAATCTGACACGCTGCTGGCCTCAATCACCTGCAGAGGTAGACTGTTCCAATGATCAACCACCCTTTCTGTGAAGAAGTATTCGCTCAGGTTTCATCTCCTCAGGCCTGGAGAAAGGGAACTTCTTTCGTAGACATCTTTTTGGCACTCAGCTTCTCTGGTGTGGGGGAACCTAGTTGCTTTGGCAGTGTTTTCACATCCATGTTCAAACTAATGACAGATGCACAGGAAACTTCTGGAATGCCTGTCTCCAGTGCTACTTCAAGCTGTGATACTCCGGATTGCTGTGCATAAATCTGCCCTTGCTGAACAAAGATATCCATTGGACCCAATACCAGGGCAGAAAGTATCTCTGAAGTAGTGTTGCCTGATTCAGGAAAAAAATTTCGATTCGATTTGATTCAGCCTATTGAATTGGTTTTTCGATTCTTTTCTTGCCCAATTGGGTGTTTTTTCAAACATCCTGGTGGGTTTATTTTATAGCTTCTACATCCCCTTTGCCCTCTCCTACCCACACTGGTGCTGTGGTGTAAACAAAATAAAGAAACAAAAAGGACTTTTCCTCTCTCTGTTAAATCCTAGGTCACGTTTACGGTCTAACACCAGCTCTGGCAGGATACTCAAAATTAGAACACATAGAGGTAAGTAAGGAGGATGTCCTCAAGCAGATAGACAGGTTAAAATGCGGCAAATCGCCGGGCCCGGACGGGATCCACCCAAGGGTTCTGAAAGAACTAAGACAAGAAATAGCGGGCACAATCCAGCATGTTTGCAACCTATCCTTGAAAACTGGAGAGGTACCAGAGGACTGGAAATTGGCGAATGTCACACCTATCTTCAAGAAGGGATCGAGGGGTGACCCCGGAAACTACAGGCCGGTGAGCCTGACTTCAATTATAGGGAAGATGGTGGAAGCTATGATCAAGGATGGTATTTGCGAGCATATCGAGAGATATGGCCTACTGAGAACAAGCCAGCATGGATTCTGTAAGGGAAGGTCATGCTTAACGAACCTTCTGTACTTCTTTGAGGGAATAAGCAGTCGGGTGGACAATGGGGAACCTATAGACATCATTTACCTTGATTTTCAAAAGGCTTTCGACAAGGTGCCACATGAAAGGCTGCTTAGGAAACTGTGGAACCACGGGGTGGGAGGGGATGTGCACAGATGGATCGAGCACTGGTTGTCGGGTAGACTGCAGAGGGTCGGAGTAAAGGGACAATACTCTGACTGGCGGGGAGTCACAAGCGGTGTGCCACAGGGATCGGTGCTGGGGCCGTTACTCTTCAACATATTTATCAATGACCTGGAAAAAGAGGCAAAGTGCGAGGTTATAAAATTTGCAGACGATACCAAACTGTGCGGCAGAGTTAGGTCTAGGGAGGAGTGTGAGGACCTGCAAAGGAACCTGGACAAGCTGGAAGACTGGGCAAACAAATGGCAAATGCGCTTTAACGTGGAAAAATGCAAGGTCATGCATATAGGGAAAAAGAACCCGTTGTTCAAATACAAATTGGGGGGGGCATTATTGGGAGACAGCACTCTTGAGAGAGACTTGGGTGTGCTGGTGGATGCATCACTGAAGCCATCTGCACAGTGTGCAGCAGCCTCGAAAAAAGCCAACAGGATGCTGGGCATCATAAAGAGGGGCATAACAACCAGGACGCAGGAAGTCATCATGCCATTGTATCGAGCTATGGTGCGTCCACATCTGGAATACTGCGTTCAATATTGGTCGCCGTACCTCAAGAAGGACATGGCAGTGCTTGAGAGAGTCCAAAGGAGAGCAACGAAACTGGTAAGAGGGCTGGAACACTGCCCATACGCCGAGAGGTTGGATAGGCTGGGGCTCTTCTCTCTGGAAAAAAGGAGGCTCAGGGGAGATATGATAGAGACCTTCAAGATCATGAGGGGCATAGAGAGGGTGGATAGGGACAGATTCTTCAGGCTGAAGGGGTCAACAGGCACGAGGGGGCATTCGGAGAAACTGAAGGGAGATAGGTTCAGAACAAATGCAAGGAAGTTTTTCTTCACCCAAAGGGTCGTGGGCACTTGGAATGCGCTACCGGAGGAAGTGATCAGGCAGAGTACGGTACAGGGATTCAAACAGGGATTGGACGGATTCCTGAGGGATAGGGGGATCGTGGGATACTGAGAGAGGTGCTGGGATGTAACACAGGTATAGAAAGCAAACCAAGTAATAAGTATAGAAATCCAACCAGGTCGTGCATGTGCAAGACCGGAGGGTTAGGACTTCGATGGGAAGATAAGACTCAATGGGAAACCAAGGTGGCAAGGGGGCCCCTTCTGGTGACTCAGACAGGCCGTGATCTGTTCGGGCCGCCGCGGGAGCGGACTGCTGGGCAAGATGGACCTGTGGTCTGACCCAGCGGAGGCACTGCTTATGTTCTTATGTTATGTTCTTAAATCACAAAACAGAAAATAAAATTATTTCCTACCTTTTGCTGTCTGGTTGTCTTCTGATAACTCGCTTCTTTCTTCTTTCTCCGGCTAACCATCCATCTTCCATCTGTGTCCTCCCCTTCCATTTCCATTCCTTTCCACTGGTCTGGCATCTGTCTTCCCCCCCCCCCCCCCTCCATGGTCTAGTATTGCCTTTCCTTTTCCTCCCTCCCATGGTCTTAGCATATCTTTCCTCTCCTCTCCCTTCCTGGGCTTCCTTATCCCTCCTTCCCTCTCTCCCCAAATGGGTGCAGCAACAGCATTTCTCTTTCCCCTTCCCCTCTCACTCTCTTTCTCCACTGCTCTCCCCCTTCCCTCATCCACTGTCTTCCTCCACTGCTCTCCCCTCAGTCCTGCTGCAGCTTTCCCTCTTCCATTTTAAGTCCAGCAGCACTCTCCTCTGTTCCCAATCCAACAGCACCTCTCCCTCTCATCTCATTCCTCCACTCAGCTCCAACAGTACCTCTCCCTCCCCTCTACTTCTGTTTCCCCCACCAACTAGCTGCAGCACCTCTCCTTTCCACCTCCAGGGCAAGCAGCACCTATCCTCTCTGACTAGCAAGGCTCCTCTCCCTTCCCTTTCCTTCCCCTCTGACTAGAAGCAGTACCTTACCCACTCACCTCCCAGGTCTAGCAGCATCACTCCCTCATCTCCTAGCATCAGCCCCCCTACCTCTTGTCTCCCAGGTCCATTGGCCCACACTCCCCTCCTGATTAACAGGCTCTAACCGGCTTGTGGATTCCCCAGCCTGACTCAGCACAGCCTGAAGTTGTGTTTGACTCCGGTAAATAAAGTACAAAAGAAAAAAAAAACAGGCGCTTTTTCAAACCCTCCCCGTAACACTAGCCTGTATTAGCAGCTGCACCACTCTCTCCTTCCGTAGCTTTAGTGAGTCAATTCGCTTCTGCAGCCTCAGAGCCTCTGCTAGGCCGTCCCGCCTCTGATGATGCAACTTCCTTCTTCCTCGGAGGTGGGACGGCCTAGCAGAGACTCTGAGGTTGCAGAAGGGAATTGACTCGCTAAAGTTACTGAAGGAGAGAGTGGTACAGCTGCTAATACAGGCTAGTGTTACGGGGAGGGTTTGAAAAAGCGCCTGTTTTTTTTTCTTTTGTACTTTCTTTACCGGAGTCAAACACAACTTCAGGCTGTGCCGAGTCAGGCCTAATCCACAAGCCGGTGAGAGGGTTTAAAAAAAAAAAATGTTTTGAGTGGCAGGATTCATGAGCGCGATAACAGCCGGGCAAGGGGAGGTTGAGCCCCGAATCGGAGAGGCCGATTTTTTAAAAAATACACATCGATTCGAATCGATTCACCCAAAGTGAATCGGTGAATCGATTCAAATCGGAAATCGGGCAGCACTATTCTGAAGTAAAGAGCAGAGAACTAGCAACTAATTCATCACCATCTTGAAAGCTCCAACCTGCCCATAGATAAATATTTTGAGTGTCAAGTCATTATTAAGAAATAAGTAGAAAAACTTCCTAGCCACAACATTTTTGTCTCATTAGCATTTAATTTTAAGTGATAACATGTAGCCCAGGCACTGAATGAATCAAAACATTTCTGAATTTTGTGTAGCACAACACTATTTTTATGCAATAAGGATAAAATTAGGAGGAAGGAGTGGTCAGTAGCGGGATCCTATGCTGCTGGTTTGGATCTAACAGACTTTCTGGAAAGTTCATCTGAAGAGATATTCATTAGGGCAACTCTGATGGGTCACGTCTGCTTATGAAAAGGATAAAATTACTATTCTAAAATCTTATTGTCAGCATTCTCTATTATCCCCTCCCCTTTTTTTTTTTTTTACAAATCTGTGCTAGAGGCTGTCGTTGCAGTAACTGCCCCAAAGCCCATAGGAATTTAAAGAACTTTGAGGCTTTTGCCATTTGGCAGCTGCTAGAGCAGGATTGTAAAGGAGAGGGTATTAGAGAATGCTGACAATATGATTTTAGAATAATAATTTTATCCATTTCATAAACAAATGTGACCAGCAGAGTAGCCCTAATGAATATTAAATCCAACAGTGTAGGGAATTATGCAGATACTAGAGAAATGACGTTCTGTATTGCTGGTGTTAAGATGTGAAACACTCTGATGGGCCAATTGCCTTTGTGCGTAAACCGGTTTTATTTTAAGAAACAGTTAAAAACTCAATTGCTACTACATTTCTGTGAATTGTTAGCTGGCATCTGAAGAGAAGAAATTGTTTAACTATGGGTTCCTTTTACATAGCCGCGCTAGCGGTTTTATCGCACGCACTGGATTAGCGCGCGCTAGCCAGAAATCTACCGCCTGCTCAAAAGGAGGCAGTAGCAGCTAGTGCGTGCAGCAATTTAGTGCGTGCTATTCTTCGCATTAAGGCCCTAGTGCGGCTTTGTAAAAGGAGCCCTAAATCTTTTACTGTAATCTTGAGATTTATTAATTGATATTTGAAGAGAAGAAATTGTTTAATTTTGCAGATTTTAGTTTGTCTTTTATATATGTTTTTATTGATGTAAACCGTTTAGTTTTTTTTGTAAACGGTATAAAAAAGTTTTAAATAAATAAACCCCTCCCCTTCATTTACAAAACTGCGAAAGCGTTTTTTAGCACTGGCTGGCACACTGAATGCTCTGCACTGCTCCCGACACTCATAGAGTTCCTATGAGCGTCGGGAGCAGCACAGAGTATTCAGCGCACTGGCCTATGCTAAAAAAACGCTTCTGCAGTTTTATAAAAAGGGGGGGAGTAAATCTATTCTGATGAAAGGCTGCCAGATCCAAACCAGCAGCTTAGGATCCTGCTACTGGCCACTCCTTCCTCCTAGATTTTGAGAGAAATAAAAAAGATTAGCAACCAACATTTGTTCTGACTGTGCTATCTCCAAGACCTCTTTAAAGTATTTCCAGAATAGGATGTTAGGAGCAAGTAAATGTGCTTTAGGAAAATTTTAAAAACATGTATTTTTGTTTCTAGAGGAATTTTCTAATACTGCCACTTTATGATGGAGAAATAAAGTCTCTTTGATTGCTAGTGTTTTGCTGAAGGGAAAAGAATTGCACAACAATAAATCCCAAGATCTATTAAGACCAGAGGCACATAAGGAATTTGCAGTCTGTACTCCTCCTCATAAGGTAAAGGTAAAGGGCAAAAGGATGAGTTTATTGTCATAAAGTGCCATAAGGCTGTTGAAAGAAAAATGTCTTAATATCCATCCTAAATTTCAGATAAGAAGTTTCATCTCTTAACTCCAAAGGAAGGGATTTCTACAATGTAGAGGCCATACAGCTAAAAGCTGCATGCTGAGAAGTATCTAAGCATAAATTATGATGTGATAGAATCTTTAAGAGATTTGCCTGTGAGGATCAAAGAGGGCATACAAAAAGAAAGAAAAGCAAGAGTGGATAATATGGTATGTCACTTTAGTAGGCCTTATGAGCCATGATCAGGATATTACACTTGGAAGCCAGTGCTGTTCCACAAGCAGTGGTGTGACATAGGAAGACAACTTAATGCCACATAGTAACTGTATAGGAGTATTCTGAATTGGCTGCAGTTGTTTTAGTTGATATCGAAGACAGCTCATTACAGTAATAGATCTGATACACCACCTATAAATGAAGTCGAATGTTAATTGCTTTTAAGTCTACAAATTGCCTCAAAGTTTTAATCTTTCTAAGACAAAAAATTGTAAGGTTCTAGTTATCTAAGAGATATATGGTTCTTAATAGAGCTTAGATTCCCAATCATGAGATCCAAACTGCCTTGCACTTCCCTGGGTTGAGGAGCAGCCCACAGTCATCTAGCTATTATACTATCCTAACTAATTTGCTTTCCATTTCTGACTGAAATTGGTGATCCCAGGATTCTTGTAAAGTAATGTCTTCATTAGACATTAAGGCCCTGATTTTATAAATGATGCCTAAAGTTAGGCACCTAGATCAATGCCCTAGCCGCCCCTTATTTAAAAGGCTTAATTAGTGCTGATAATTAAAAATTAGCACCTCAGAATTGACATAAATTGCACTTAATTGGATGGTAACTGCCTAACTTGGTAGGTGCCTACCACTTTGAGGTAAATGCCTAGTCTAATGCAAATACCAAAAAGTAGGCGTGGGTATGTTTGTCATATAGGCACCTGTTTTGGACTTAGATGCTGGTAGGTGGCTAACTTAGGTGCACTCATTTAGGCCAAGAAAACCCTAGCATAAATATGGTACACCTAAGTTTAGGATGTCTATTGACACCTAAGCCCACTTTAGGCACTGCTAGGAACGATTCTATAAAGTGCACCTAACTTTTATAGAATTGCACTTAAGTGCCATATTACTCAGTGCCTAGGCCTTAGGCACCATTTATAGAATCGCGCCCTGATAGCCCAGACATTGAAGATACCTGAGGGGGAGCAACCATTAAAACTGTAATTGGTACAAAAATGGTAATAAAAGAAAAGGAATATTCCAAAGAGGGTCCTGGAAAGGAAGAGTCCTTTCAATGGAGCTCAATGATGATCTTTCTGGCAATCCCCCTACTCACCCACAAAGGAAGTGAGAAGATTAAGGGCTTCTTTTACTAAGCTGCATTAGGGCATTAACGCACGGAATAGCGCACGCTACAATGCCATGCGCACTAGACGCTAGCGCCAGCATTGAATTGGCATTAGTTCTAGCTGCTTAGCGCGGGGTTAGCACGTGCTAATCTGCTGTGTGCGCTAAAAATGCTTAGCACCTTAGTAAAAGGAGCCCTAGGAGAACGGGAAAAGAAGGGGAAAATCAGATATGGAATGGAAAAGGGGGGGGGCGGAAGAAATGATTTTTTTGGTTTTGGTTTTGCTCCAACGTTGTGGGCTCTTGATGTTTTAATGATTTTGCTGTATTTTTTTTGTATGTATTATTTGTTGCTATTATGTATGTTGCCATTGTTCCTCGCGTAAATTTGTAGATAGATGGGTTATAAATATTTTTAAATAAATAAAACACACATAGTTAAAGTCTAAGACCCTCTTTTACTAAGGTGCGCTAACCGATTAGTGCACGCTAATCAAATTAGCGCACGCTAAACGCTAACGCGTGCATGCTAGTCTATGTATGTGTTAGCGGTTAGCACACGCTAATCGGTTAGTGCACCTTAGTAAAATAGGGGGTAAGGTAAAAAATGGAATCAAATGTTTATCCATAGGTCCCCTTAGGCATTGATGATACAACTATCTTGTATCTGTCTTGTTCTGTCTTGTATTTACCCATAATTACTTCAGCAGACCTCCAACTCTCGAGCTGCAACACTCGACCTCCAACTCTACAACCTATTGACCTCCAGACTACAAAGCCTTCAAAAAAGAAATAAAAACCCTTCTATTCAAAAAACACATAAAACCGAACTAACACAATCAGAAATGTCCCAAGCATCACCTGCAACTACTCCATATGTACTTCTAATGTCATGACAATTCAGATGTAATCCTTAGCAACTCAAAGAAATGTACAAACTACTCCCTAAATACTTCTAATGTCCTGGCATTCCATTTGTCATCCACCTTGAACTGCAAGGTAATGGAGGAATAGAAATCCCTAATGTAATGTAATGTATTTTAAAAAAACAAATAAACCTTAAATGAAGCAACAATCCTCCAATTCTCTCCAGTACTCCCCGCTTTTCTGAAGAGGCATCAAAAGACTTGTGAAAGCATGGATGGCCCTCTAAACCCCAAATAGTGGTGGCACTTGCTGATATCACCAAAAGGTGTCAGCCTTTCTTCAGCAATCAGTCAAGTTCTTAGCATTGTCTTCCTGCAAATGGGTTGCTCAGACTTCCATGACTCCTAAAGTCTTGCAGTACTGTATTGCTGGCACAATACGTTGTGCCTATGGCAAACAATTCTATTCCCAAATGTATCTTCCCACAAATTACTCACACTTACTCGTTCACGAACACGACTTCACCACTTGTAAAATAATTAAATAAATATTTCTATATACCGTATCTAAGCAAATTAAGGTGGCTAGTTAAACAAATGGGGGAAATGAATATTTAGATTTGACAAATTCCCTGGAAAACTTATATATCTGATAGTTATCCTGCTGGTACGATTTGCCACTGAGAAAGATAAAAATCTAATTGTTAATGCTTGTTTTTATTATAAGGAGACTCTCACTTGCTAAATGAAGTTGCAGGTTTACCCTGATTTTGTGCGAGCAATTGAGTTACATAGGAAATTATTCTTGGCCCTTAAACCAGAAAGTGTTGGTTGCTGGGACCTCTGCTTTCCTGAAATATCCCTGCAAATACTTATTATATAGGCCCCCTTTTTATCAAGCTGCATTAGGGTTTTTTATCGCTAGCCACTGCGGTAAAAGCTCTGACACTCATAGGAATTCTATGAGCTTTGGAGCTTTTGCCGCAGTGGCCGTCGATTTAAAAAAAAAAAAAAACCAACCCTAACGGGGTCTGATAAAAAGGAATCATAATGATAATATCCATATATGTGGAGACAAATAAATAGACACACATACACACTTTTTTAGATGCTATGCTGCTGGAGAAATTTTTATCTGACATAAAATGATGGGGAGGTTCACAGCCTAATATTGACTTGGGGGGAAGGGATATAATTGATAGGATGTTTTGTTAACTTTCATGTTCCTTTTATTACAAGTATGACTAGATGGACATGTATATTATATGTAAGTTGCTTTTTTTTCCTCAAGGCTTTACTGTATGTTGGAGAATTACTCTCCTCATGGAGAATTTAACTTTTTTTCTTTTTTTACATTTCTTATTTAATAAAATAGGTTTTAAAAAATTCAAAAGGCCTGTTAAACTCCACCTAGCAACCTGGCTCATGATATTCAGTGGCACTTAACCAACCAGTCGGTGTTGCTGAATATTGCCACTAACTGGTCATCTTCCAAATATTTAGGGGGTGGGTTGGGAATGGAGCATGGACAGACTTAGCTGGTTCGCAACAATTTTTCAGTCTGCTAACCAGCTAAGTAACTGCATAAAGGGGTCCTTTTACTAAGGTGCGTTAACCGATTTAGCGCATGCTAATCGATTTAGTACATGCTAATAATTAGCGTGCGCTAAATGCTAATTTTTTCATAGAATATAATGGGCACGTTAGCAGTTAGCGCACCCTAAATTGATTAGTGCACGCCAAATCAGCTAGCGTGCCTTAGTAAAAGAGGGGGAAAATTAGGACAGCAAAAAGATTGTTCTAATTTCCCCCCGTTCCTCCTTTTATTAAGCTGCGGTAGACGTTTCTACCCTGGCTCAGAGTACTAAATGCTCCGATGCTCAAAGAATTCCTATAAACGTCAGAGCAGCATAGGAGAATTTAGCGTTCTGGGCCAGGGTAAAAACCTCTACTGCGACTTAGTAAAAGAGGGTCTTTATGTGCTAAAATTAACCAGACACCAGTTTGAATACCATCCAGTTAACTTCTGCGTGACCTGATACCCAGATATAAAATTCCTTAACCTGAGCATGGCCTAGCATTGAATATCTGGTTAAGAGAAGGCTAAGGGGAGATATGATTGAAGTTTTCAAAATCCTGAGTGGAGTAGAACGGCTGCAAGTGGATCAACTTTTCACTCCATCAAAAATTACAAAGACTAGGGGACACTCGATGAAGTTACATGGAAATACTTTTAAATCCAATTGGAGGAAATTTTTTCACTCAGAATAGTTAAGCTCTGGAACGTGTTGCCAGAGGTTGTGGTAAAAACGGATAGCATAGCTGGTTTTAAGAAAGGTTTGGACAAATTCCTGGAGGAAAAGTCCATAGTCTGTTATTAAAACATGGGGGAAGCCTCTGCTTGCCCTGGATCAGTAGCATGGAATATTGCTACTCTTTGAGTTTTGGCCAGGTACTAGTGACCTGGATTGGCCATGGGCTTGATGGACCATTGATCTGACCCAGTAAGGCTATTGTTATGTTCATATCTTCAATGCAACGTACCTCTGCGGGCTGAATATTGGGCAGAATAGATATTTACAGCCTCAAGAGCATAAATTTTAATAAAACAAAGGGTTAAAACTCATTTGAAAAGCTGCTTTACACTTTAGAAATAATTCTACCAATGTAAAAACATGTCTAAGAGCAAAATAGCAAGCAGAGCACTGAATTACAAACTAACATTACCAGTGATCAATGTCAACAAGGTAATATGTTATAGATGTGGGGAGAAAAGGAGAGAGGAAGAGGGAAATTCAGTGCCACCAGGGACTATTTCTATTTAATTCTCGGAGGGTGGGAGGCATGCCAGGCAGCAGTAATTTGCATCTCATTGAATGGCACATCCTGCAGCTAACTTTTAACAGAAAGCTCCCAGCAGAAGCCATGCAGTCAGCAGCTCTCTTGTGAGGCTTTCTGCATCAGTACCTGAGCTGTCCTATCTGGGTTTTTTTTCCAGCAAGAAGGAAGATAAGAAAGTCTATATTTAACCCTTGCTACTGTTCCCTCTTAGCAGAGTGGGAGTCCTCTATCAACAGTCTATCTAGCTGGAGGTGCTGTTTCATTATCACATTTTCAATAGTGAGGGACAGACAAACTCTGCAGAACTCCAGGGAACCTACCTGTCCCCATGTAATTGAACTTTTTTACTACCAATAGGGAACAATATGAATCTATAATTGTGATAATATACAGTGGTGCCTCGCATAACGGACGCCTCGCACAGCGAACGCTGCGCATAACGAACTTTTTGTCTTGCTCCCTATAACGAACTTCGTTTCACACAACGAAGTCGCCCGAGGGGCCCGGGGGGGGGGGGCGGAACTACTCTCGCCGCTTCCTAATGTGAGCCGGGAACAGCAGCACCCTCACCTTACCTCGGATGCCGAGTTTTCCAGCTTTCTTTTTCGGCCAGCCACACGCTTTCAGGGAGCAGCACATGCGCGCATGCTCTGTTGTTCAATCTTCTCCTCTGACGCAACCGGAAACCGGAAGTTGCAGGAGAGGAGAACATTGATCAACTCCAGCAGCTGCGCGTGCACAGCTTTTTGAGATCGTGCCGGGAGCCAGACCCGCTGATGCACAGCAGCAGTGAATATTGTGCAGACAAACTAACCTGCTGGTACAGCCGAAGAGGGAGGAAGGAAAACTGTTGAATTTCTTGGGGGAAAGATGAGGAGTTCTGGCCAGCAGGGGAGGGAAAGCTGGACAGTACGGGGGAGGAGCAGTAGGTAAGGCAAGAGATCACTGCCCTCTCCAGCCAAAATTTTCCTTTTCAGAGGGACCCCGACATGGCAGCCATTCTCACAAACTGCCTGCGGCTGCCCCGAAGTTTTCCCTCTGCTGCAACTTCCCGTTTCTGATAGGGCAGATCGCCGCAAAGGGAAAGCTTCGGGGCAGCTACCGGCAGTTTATGAGAACAGCTGCCATGTCGGGGTCCCTCTGAAAAGGAAAATTTAGGTGTTTAATAAAGAAGTTTGGATCGCAGGGCCCCTTAGATCTATGCTCCCCCCTCTTACGCCAGCCCTGGGACCCTTCTGACAGTTTCGGGCCCTAGGCAAGTGCAGAGCTGCACTCAAGTGGCTAAAGAGCCACATGCGGCTCGCGAGCCGCGGTTTGCCGACCACTGACCTAGGACAACTGGAGGGTCAGGTGATTTGCCTAGAGTCACATGGAGCTGCAGTGGGAACTGACCCAGTTCCCGAAGTTCTTAGCCTCCTGCAGATCGTGCGGCTGGGTGAGGGAGAAGGCTGGCAGGCTCTGCATGTGAGGTGAGGTGGAGGGAGGGAAATGTAGGGCTGCAGAATGAATTATTTTGTTTTACAGGTATTCTTATGGGACAACAGGGCTGCAGAACGAATTATTTTGTTTTACATGTATTCTTATGGGAAAACGCGTTTCACACAACGAACGTTTCACATAACAAACTTGCTCCTGGAACGGATTAAGTTCGTTGTGTGAGGCACCACTGTAATAATAAATTGCTACTTATATATCACAATATAAAAATTTTTTAATATTAATTTAAATAGTGCTCAGACCCACAACCTTAAGTGTTCAAGTATATAAAACAAAACATAGGGTGCCATCAGACCATCATAGCACCATTATTGTCTGTACCACCTAATATCCTTATAAATAAACTTGTTAATAAAGACTTTTATAGACTTATCTTTTATGGTGGTAAGTTTGCATTCGAAGGTCACGTGACAGGCAGCTTAGCATTATAAAGTGCTTGTGGAAAATTTTAAAAGACTCCTGGAAGCCATGAAATACAAATCCTCCCTTATTTTGACTCGAGTTTTGCAATGTGTGTGCTTCCTCAGGAAGCGATTATCTTAATTCAGCCACCAAAGAGGGACCAACCCATACTGCTCCAGCTACGCAGGCAACTAACAGACATAATATTAAAGCAACACACACACACTTACACTTACTTGCTGGACTCCTGCTCATATTAGAGGGAATAATGCCCCTGCAGTTCCCTATGGTAGGACTAAAGAGATAAGGAAAATGAAGCACTGTTGTCAAAAGGAGTAGTCTCTAAAACACTTTTAAAGAATTGTTAACTAGTGCTGCCTGATTCAGGAAAAAAAATTTTGATTCGATTCGATTCAGCCTCCTGAATTGTTTTTTCGATTCGATTCGATTTTCCTGCCCAATTGGGTGTTTTTTTCAAACATCCTGGTGGGTTTATTTTATAGCCTCTTCATCCCTTTTGCCTTCTCCTAACCACACTGGCACTGTGGTATAAACAAACAAAAAAGACTTTTCCTCTCTCTGTTAAATCCTAGCTCACGTTTGCGGTCTAACACCAGCTCTGGCAGAATACACGTTTCAAATCTGACATATTGTAATCACAAAATGGAAAATAAAATTAGTTTTTCTACCTTTTGTTGTCTGGTCATTATTCAAATCTTGTTGGTCCCAAGCTCTGGTTGTCTTCTGAAAACTTGCTTGCCAGGGTCTCCTTCTTTCTTCTGGCATCTTTCTTTTTTTTCATCTCCATCCACAGATCCACCTTTTCTCTACCCTTTCATCCCTTCTTCCCCACCACCCTAGGGTCCACCGTCTCTCCCTTTCTTTTCCCAACTACTCTCCTATCCAGTATCTTTATCCCCCCCTCCACACCATCCCTTGTGTCCAACTTCTCTCCCTTTCTGTTCCTTCCCTCCCTAAATCCCATTGTCCATCATCTCTCTCCCTATCCTCTATTTTTAGACCCATTATTTCTTTCCCCCAAAGTTCAGCATATGCACGTCTCTTTGAACCCCCCTTCCTTCTACACCAGGGCCCCCCTCCCCTGAAGGTCTGTCCCCCCTGAAGGCCTGCACCTGCCCCCTGAAGGCCTGTACCCCATCCCTGAAGGCCTGTCTCCCCCTTTGAAGGCCTGCCTGTCACCCCTGAAGACCTATGCCACCATCCCTGGCCTGTCCCCCTTTGAAGGCCTGTCCCCCCCTTAAAGGTCTGCACCCCCCCTTAAAGTCCTGCACCCAAGGCCTGTCCCATTCCTCGAAGGACTGCCCCCCCCCCTCTGAAGGCCTGCCTGTCCTCCCTGAAGACCTATGCCACCATCCCTGGCCTGTCCCCCCCTTAAAGGCCTGTTCCCCCCTTGAAGGCCTGCACCCCCCAAGGCCTGTCCCATCCCCTGAAGGACTGCCTCCCCACGGAAGGATTGCCCCCCTGAAAGACTGCGCACACTGCCTCCTCCTGGGAAGGTCTCCGTGTTCCTCCTGGCCTCCCCAAACTGTTTATCTTATAGCTTCAGCCTGCAGCGAAGATTGCGGTTACAGCGTCTTTGCAAAGTGGTTTTAGAGGAGGGACGAAACAGCTCAAAGCACTGCAAAGATGCTGAAACCGTGATCTTCGGCTGCAGGCTGAAGCTATAAAGTAAACGGTTTGGGGAGGCCAGGGGGAACACGGAGGCCTTCCCAGGGGAGAGGATTGCTTAGTCTTTCGGGGGGGGGGGCGTCCTTCGGGGAGGCTAGGAGGGAAGCCAGACAGCAGCACTTCCTGACTGACCCTCCCTCCTTCCCCTCTAAAACAGGTGCGGCAGCGGCCAGCCAGCAAGAGCAGCGCTGCCGCTCCTGCTTTAGGGGGCGAGGGGAGAGGGTCCGAATTGGGAAACCGTTTTTTTTTTAAATTTAAATCGATTCGAATCAATTCACCTGAAGTGAATCAGTGAACCGATTTGAATCGTGAATCAGGCAGCACTACTGTTAACTTTGCTGAATGTTAACACTGCAGGTTGTGGGTTCAAATTCCAAACTTCTCCTTGTGACCCTGGGCAAGTCACTTTATCCCTCATTGTCCCAGGTATATTAGATAGAGTATGAGCCCACCAGGACAGATAGGGAAAAATACTTGAGTACCTGAATGTAAACCACTTAAGATTATAAGAGGTATATAAATACTAAATAAATAAAATATAAATGACTGGTTCAGAACAACTTTACAGGAGTTGGTTGAGTTACTGAGTGGATTATTCTAACAGTTTGAAAACTGCATATTCAGTCTCCTTGTATAAGTCAGATCCATCTTTAGTCCCAATAATAAATAAAACTGAGCTCCCATTTAAAATGGTACATACAAACTCAGATTTATATGTATATATAGAGGGGCATTTTTGATATGACATCTAAATCTGAGATTAGACATTTTTGAAAGTGCGTGCAAAAACTAGGTAGAAAAAATAGCCATTTTTAAAACAGTAAAATTTCTATCTTTTTTTTTCCCCAAAAAATGATCATTTCTAGATGTGCTCGCCCTTAGCGTGTCTATATTTTTTCACCATTTAAAAAAAAAAAAAAAAAAGGTAAAAAGTAAAATGCACAAAACAGGAGGGGCCAGCATTTTAGTAGACTGGCCAAACAGACATCCCAGCAGAGCAGTGGGGAACAAGTTTCAAGTTTCAAGTTTATTAGGTTTTTATATACCGCCTATCAAGATTATCTAAGCGGTTTTTACAATCAGGTACTCAAGCATTTGCCCTATCTGTCCCGGTGGGCTCACAATCTATCTAACGTACCTGGGGAACACTAGAGGGAACTGCAGTGAACTTCATATAAAACGGATCCTGATACATATTTCACCATAACTAGGGTTACCAGATTTTCTGTCTGGAAAATATGGACCATTAGTCCCGCCCCCAGATGAAGGCAATTTCTAGCGTGGGCCAATCAGCGTGGCTCCCCAAGCTAGAAACTGCTATCACAGTTTCATAAAAGAGGGGGTTAGCTGTTTTCTGTCATTTAGCCAGTTTCCAGTTCCTGGGGTTGTGGGTTCAAACCCCGCGCTGCTCCTTGTGACCCTGGGCAAGTCACTTAATCCTCCATAGCCCCAGGTACGTTAGATAGATTGTGAGCCCACCAGGACAGATAGGGAAAATGCTTGAGTACCTGATTGTAAAAACCGCTTAGATAACCTTGATAGGCGGTATATAAAATCCTAATAAACTTAACTTCACAATAGGAATTTGCCTTCTATCCTATGACTTTTTTAAAATTTCTGGAGGAGTTTCTCATGATATAGTTCAATATGTATTTCTCATGATATAATTAAATATGTATTTTCAGAAGGCGTTTTAGAAAGGACTTTCTTAAAATGCCTTCTGAAAATACATATTTAACTATATCAACTTGCATAGCTTCCTAATATTTGCTTATCCCTTCAAAGAAGGGCCTGATTCTCTAAATCGGGATGCATATTTTTAGAAAAAATTGTGCGAGAAAGGACGACTACATTGTAGGTGTCTACAGCGCAGCAAAGGAGATATGAAGGGACTCTTAAGCACACCCAAGGAAGGACGTGGGTATGGTTTCACCCAAAAGTGGCCAAATGCGTGCTTAAGTGTCCCTACATATCTCTGTAGATGCAAGACAGACACCTTAAATATAGGCTTGCTAAATGCTGGACTACACTTAAAGCATCTGTTCAGCAATGTAGACATGATTTTGTAAAGGACATCGATGCGTGTTTGACACACGATCGGCGGCCACTGATATCGGTATCCTTTACAGAATCAGGCCCAAATATATACATTGGTAAGCCAAAAGTTTCCTGATTAATTCCCATTAAGATGTGTCTATATATTTTGTAATTTTGTTATTTAGGAGAACTTCTACTATTTTACTCAGCAGAGATGTCAAGCTCAGTGATCTACAGTTTCACAAATGATGCCTGGAGCCCTTTCTAAAAATTGTCATTACACTGGTGCCCCTTCAGTTCCTAGGCACTGTGGCTGTTGTTCTATTCATTATCCTTTCCTTCAGCAGTTGCCATTAATCTTTCCACCATAAGGCTATTTAACTTATGGCTTGCAACCAACTCTTTCTTATTAGACAGGCACATCTATCCTTCTACTGTCCCATGGGTCAACTCTCTTTTCCAAATATGCCCCTTTTAGTCCCTGATGATCTAATGGTCTGACTCCCTCATAGGTTAGCTGATTGTAACATACCTGAAAAAGTTTTACTATGAATTTTTGTTTCTCCAACAAGCTTCTTTTCAAAATGTTCTGTTTGCCCTCCTTATCAATGTTTTGCATCTAACTTGGCAGTTGTTTTCTTCATTTGGATCCTTTTTCACCTCATCTACCTAGATAAAAATGAGCTGTAAAACCTTTCCTTCAAAAGGGAAGATTGATAAGACATCACTAGCAATTGTTCTTCTTTCCATCTTTTCTTTATATCTTTTTTTTCTTATGTGTGTATAGCAGGGGTGGGCAACTCCGGTCCTTGAGGGCCGGAATCCAGTCCGGTTTTCAGGATTTCCCCAATGTATATGCATGAAATCTATTTGCATGCACTACTTTCAATGCATATTCATTGGGGAAATCCTGAAAACCTGACTGGATTCCGGCCCTCAAGGACCGGAGTTGCCCACCCCTGGTCTATAGTTATTATGTTTGATATGCATGCCAAACTGAGGTGCCTTACCCATGCTTCTGTGTCATCCCTATCACTGCAATTTTCACCCGACATAATCCTCTGCTTCCAGGATCCTGTTTTGAAGCTGGGACTGAGTTCTACCGTGAGGTGATGCAGTGTTTACCCCACCTATACAGTGATGTCACCAGCTGTGACAGCCTAATTAAAGGGAAAGGAAGGGTAGTTTGGCCTTTATCTGTCATCATGTTTCTTCTATGTTTCTAAAGGGAGGCGCATTCTTCAAGAACATTACCAAAGAGGCATGTGTAAGGGATATGTCCTACTCCTTAGTGTGCTCCTTTGTGTGTAATATTATATTTCATTTAGTATTGGCCTCTTCTATCAAACTGCGCTAGCAGTTTGTAGCGCGGTGAGCCGCGCTGAATGGCCTGCATTGCTCCCTATGGTCATAGAGTTCCTATGAGCACCAGGAGCAGCGCGGGCCATTTAGTACGGCTCTCTGCGCTAAAAACTGCTAGTGCAGTTTGATAGAGGAAGTGGCAAGTTATTTTCTTCTACATGCAGTAATGTTTGTTTTGTTTATGGTTTTTAGAGTTTTTTGTAATACTTTTTTGTCATTGCTTGCTCAAACATATAGAGTAGCAATATGATTCTGAAGTTATACTGTATATCTTCAACTATTATTGAAGAAATAAGACCCATTGTAAGTCAAAGTAACATTTTCTAATCAGGGCAAAATGTTTGTTAGACTCAAAATATGTGTGTGGGGCAGAGCTCATTTTCAAAAGAGAAAACATCTAAACATGTTATGTTTGGTAAAATGTCCAAATTGCCATTTTTGAAACACATTATTTAGATGGCTGTTTATGCTGTTCGTCTGTACTGCATCTAAATCTCAAGGGGGCATGTTAAGAACATGCTTTGCCAAAATCAAAAACCCAATGGAGAAAGGATATACAAATATATGATATTAAAAAAATCCTTTCAAACAATAATACAAACCTGAGCAGGGTTAAGATGGACTTATGTCGTGGACATCTTTCTGCAATAATGGAACATTGTAGAAAATGTCCAGGGCAAAACTTTAATGTTTGAGGCTAGACATGTTTCAGTAATGAATAAGTGTCAAAAAGGTAGCCAAATTGACCAGATAGAAACATAGACACATGAAGGCAGATAAAGACCAAATGGCCCATCCATTCCGCCCATCTACAGCACCCACCATCTCCTCCTCACCCTGAGATCCCATGTGCTTGTTCCACAATTTCTTCAACTCAGACACAGTCTTTGTATCTACCACCTTTACTGGGAGATTATTCCATGCATCTACCACCCTTTCTATAAAAAGTATTTCCTTAGATTATTTCTGAGCCTATCACCTCTTAACTTCCAAGTTTCCAAGTTTATTTACAATTTTCTATCCCACCCTAGGGAAAACCTTCAAGGCGAGTTCATCCTGGAAGCATGAAAACATGGTCCCTTTTACTCCCTCAATGGTCAATGACCCCTTACCACCCCCTAAAGATGTGAGTGAAACAGTACATACTAGCCTGTATGACAGATTTAAATGTTACGGCCAGTAAGTTTCAAGAGTAGCCTAGGAGGTCAGTGAAGTGGACTGCAGGGAAGGGGACCCAGGCCCATATCCCATTCTAATATACTTGTAGTGGAAATTATTAGCCTTCCAAAATCTACTATACTGACATAGGTGACACTAGGGTTGCCAGATTTTCCAATCAGAAAATCTGGACCCCTAGACCCGCCCTCAGGCCCGCCCTGTTCCACCCATCCCTGCCCTAATCCTGCCCTAGCCTCACCCCACACTGCCTGCTCTTGTCAGGCAGGAGGCCATCTGTGCATGTGCAGATGGCCTCCTGCCCGACACTGATTTCTTCAAAGCTTTTCAAAACCTGGACAAAGTGCAAAGCCATCCAGATCCTCGGACATGTCCTCAAAAGGAGGACATGTCCAGGGAAATCCAGACATCTAGTAACCCTACGTAACACCTGCAGGCCTAAGCCTATTGAGGTGGTATACATTTGGGTACAGTAGATTTTGGGTGAGTTTTGGAGGGATCGCCATACAATGTAATGTAATGTATACCTGGGACCTTTTATGTAAAGTTTACTGTAGTGCCCCTTAGGGTGCCCCACTCTTCTGCTGGGATGTCTGTGGCAGGTCTACTAAGAATGTTGGCCCCTCCAACATCTCAATGTCTAATTTTTATGTGTTTTCTTCAATTGGATGAGAGTTTAAAAAAAAAAAAAAAAATGGTTCATAAAGACAAATGCACTGAGACTAAACACATCTAGGAAATGGCTATTTTTGAAAATATAGACATTTTTGTTTAGAAAATGGTCGTTTTCCCTACTGGATTTTTGGATGTTTTTTGCAAAATGTCTAAATTTGAATTTAGATGTCATATTGAAAATGCCTCTCATAATCTATTAGGTTCAGTATTTCATTTGATGGTTCCATAAAGTCTTTGTGAAGTAATCACCTGGTTTATGCAGTGCTCTCCCTAATTTATGCCACTCTTGCCATGCATTTGGAACGGTACAGTTTAGGGGTTGAAGAACTTATGTGCACGACAGAAGAGCGGGACTTGGGTGTGAGTGTATGTGATGATCTTAAGATGGCAAAACGGGTTGAAAAGGTGATGGCAAAAGCTATAGGAGAGGTATGGCTAGTAGGAAAAAGGAGAAATTAGGTTCTTACCTGCTAATTTACTTTCTTTTAGCTTCTCCAGACCAGTAGAGGTTAACTTTACGAATGGGTATATATCTAATCATGACCAGCAGGTGGAGACTGAAAACAAAACTTTGGGACAGTATATACTATCCTCCCTTCCCTATTTCCCTCAGTCTGCCGAATAGCCAAGCAGAACCAAGAACTGGAAAACAGAAAGAAAACAATACTCCGAACAGGAGTAACAAATAACATACCCAAATGCTGTTGGAAAATGCAGAGAAGAATACCCGAAGGATAATGTCCCCACAGCTCGTCAGCTAAGCCAGCCGAGCCACAGCCGCTGTTCTTTAATTCTCCCCGGCCCTAGAAAAATACTAGAACCCGCAGCAAAAAACAAAAAACTGCCCGCGAAACAGCCCCAACAACAATAACAACAGACAGGGTGGGGACCTCTACTGGTCTGGAGAAGCTAAAAGAAAGTAAATTAGCAGGTAAGAACCTAATTTCTCCTTCTTTAGCACTCTCCAGACCAGTAGAGGTTAACTTTACGAATGGGACGTACCAAAGCAGTCCCTCTCACGGGCGGGACCCCCGAAGGGCCGATACCAGAACACGCTCACCGAACACCGCGTCCCGACGCGCCTGAACATCTACCCGATAATGCCGAACAAATGAATGCAAGGAGGACCAAACCGCAGCCTTACAAATATCCACCGGAGGCACGAGCGACGACTCAGCCCAAGAAGCCGCTTGACCCCTAGTGGAATGAGCCTTGAGAAACTCCGGAACCGGCTTCTGACTCAGAAGATAAGCGGAAGCAATCGTCTCCTTGATCCAGCGCGCAATAGTAGCCTTAGAAGCGCCAGCCCCCCGACGAGGACCCGCCAGAAGCACAAAGAGATGATCGGAGCTCCGAAAATCCCGGATCCGCTGCACATAAGCGCGGAGGACCCGACCGACATCCAACTTGCGCAGCTGCCGTTGCTCAGAAGAACCCTCCCGACTACCCAAGACCGGGAGGACCACCGATGGATTGACATGAAAAGGAGAAACTACCTTCGGCAGAAAGGAAGGAACAGGCCGCAAAACAACCCGCTCCTTCGAAAATTCCAGGAAGGGAGCCCTACAAGAGAAAGCCTGTAGCTCCGAAACCCGTCTAGCGGAAGTAATGGCCACCAAAAAGACCGACTTCAGCGTAAGGTCCTTCAACGAACAGCCATCCAACGGCTCGAAAGGAGGGCGTACTAGAACAGAAAGAACCAGATTGAGATCCCAAGAGGGAATCGAGGGCCTTATGGGAGGCCTGATCAACTTGGCCGCCCGAAGAAAACGAATCACATCAGGAATTGCCGACAAACGCTGACCTGTCACCAGCCCCCGAAAAGCCGACAGGGCCGCCAGATGAACCCGGAGAGAAGACCAAGCCAGGCCCCTATCCAGGCCATCCTGCAAGAACTCTAGAATGTTAGGCAGAGAAGCGCGAAAAGAGACCACTCCCCGCGCTCGGCACCATTCCTCAAAAAGACGCCAAACCCGTACATAAGCCCGAGAGGTAGAAAGCCTCCGGGACCCCAAAAGTGTAGAGATCACCTTATCGGAATATCCCTTCTTACTCAGGCGGCCCCTTTCAAGAGCCAAGCCGTAAGACAAAAGGGAGACGGGTCGAACATGGGAATGGGACCCTGCGTCAGAAGATCGCACCCGAGAGGCAGAGGAAGAGGATCCGCCACCAGATGCCTCACCAGATCCGCATACCACAGACGACGAGGCCAATCCGGAGCCACCAAAACCACCAGCCCCGGATGGCGAACAACGCGAAGCAGTACTCTGCCCACTAATGGCCAAGGAGGGAACACATACAACAGCCCCTCCGTTGGCCACGGTTGGACCAGAGCATCCAGACCCTCGGCCAGACCGTCCCTGCGACGACTGAAGAAGCGGGGTACTTTGGCGTTGCCACTTGTGGCCATCAGATCCATCAGGGGCTGCCCCCAAGCACGCACTATCAACTGAAACGCCACGGCGCCGAGACACCACTCTCCCGGATCCAAGAAGTGACGACTGAGGAAGTCCGCCTGAACGTTTTCTACCCCGGCAATGTGAGAGGCCGAGAGGTCCAGAAGATGCGACTCCGCCCAAACCATGAGCTGAGCCGCTTCCTGCGCCACCTGAGTGCTCTTGGTGCCCCCCTGACGATTGACATAAGCCACCGCCGTGGCATTGTCCGACAGGACTCTGACCGACTTGCCCAACAAAAGGGAGTGGAAAGCCAACAGCGCCAGCCGGACCGCCCTGGTCTCCAACACGTTGATCGACCAGGAGGCCTCCTCTGCGGACCAGGTTCCCTGAGCTGAGTGACCCAGGCACTGGGCCCCCCAACCCAGGAGACTCGCATCCGTAAGGAGCACCGTCCACTGCGGAAGATCCAGACCCACCCCCTGAACTAGGTGAGGGGTCCGGAGCCACCAACGCAGACTGCAGCGCGCCAAGCCTCGCAGGGGAACCGGAACATCCATCCCGTGCCTCTGGGGAGACCACCTCCGGAGCAGAGCATACTGGAGAGGACGCATGTGGGCCCGCGCCCACCTCACCACGTCCAGGGACGCCGCCATCGACCCCAAGACCTGGAGGAAATCTCGCGCCCGAGGACACCGGGACGCCAAAAGCAGGCGAATCTGAGATTGCAATTTGCTCACCCGGGCCTCTGGGAGGAAGACCCTCCCCAAGGAGGTGTCGAACAGCACCCCGAGGTACTCCAGACGCTGAGCCGGGACCAACCGACTCTTGGAAAGGTTGACCACCCAGCCCAGCGACCGGAGAAACTCCACCACCCGAGCCGTAACCCGGGAGCTTTCCTGCAACGACTTGGCCCGAATTAACCAGTCGTCCAGGTAGGGGTGTACCAGGATGCCCTCCGACCGCAAGGCTGCCGCGACGACCACCATCACCTTGGTGAACGTCCGGGGAGCCGTGGCCAGCCCAAAGGGAAGCGCACAGAACTGATAGTGCCGACCCAAGATCGCAAAGCGCAGGAAACGCTGATGAGAGGCCCGAATGGGAACATGCAAGTAGGCCTCCGTCAGATCGAGAGAAGTGAGAAACTCCCCCGGCTGAACCGCCAGAATGACCGACCGCAGAGTTTCCATACGGAAAGAGGGAACCTTGAGAGCCCTGTTGACCCCTTTCAAATCTAGGATGGGCCGAAAAGTCCCCTCCTTCTTGGGCACCACAAAGTAAATGGAGTACCTGCCCGTGCCCCACTCCGGGGGGGGGCACTGGAACAACTGCCCTGAGATCTAGCAAGCGCTGAAGGGTCTGGCGAAAGGCCAGCGTCTTCCCAGGAGTCTGACATGGAGAAGCGAGGAAAAAGTCCGGCAGAGAGCGGGCGAACTCTAGGGCATAACCGTCCCGCACCACCTCCAGGATCCACTGATCGGACGTGATCTCGGCCCATTTGGGGAAAACGTCGCGCAGCCGGGCCCCCACTGGAACCAAGGGGGGCGCCGGCAAGGCGTCATTGTGCAGGACGGGAAGCGGGGGAACCGGCGGAGGGATTCCCTGCCCCCCGAAAGGGCCCCCCGAAAGGGCTGCATGCGCTGGAAGAACCGACCCCGGGAAAACCCCGGAGACTGGAAAGAAGCAGCCCCACGCCCAGGGCGATACTTGCGAAATTCTCGCAAACGCCCCCGGGCCGCACCACCCCGAGACGCCGGGCGGGCACGGTCCTCCGGCAGACGGGGAACTTTCGAGTCCGACAGAGTCTGAATCAACTTATCCAAGTCCTCTCCAAATAAAAACGACCCCCGAAAGGGAAATTTAGTAAGCTTAGCTTTGGACGCAGCATCCGCCGCCCAAGCGCGCAGCCACAACACACGCCTTGCGGCCACGCCAAAAGCCATAGACTTAGCTGAGATCCGCACCAAGTCATATAGAGCATCTGAGAGGAATGAGGCAGCCATCTCAATCTTCGCTACCTCCTGATCCACCAGAGACCAGTCATCAGACTCTCGATCCAAGACCCGCTCCGCCCACCGAAACACGGTGCGAGCGACCAGTCCCCCACAAATAGCCGCCTGGACCCCAAAGGCAGAGACCTGAAAATTTTGCTTAAGGATGTTCTCCAATTTGCGCTCCTCAGAGTCCCGCAAGGCAGAACCGCCCTCAACAGGCACGGTATGCCGCTTGGAAATTGCCGAGACCACCGCATTCACGACTGGCGAAGTTAACGTAGCCCGATCCCCTTCAGGAATGGGATACAGGCGAGCCATGCTGCGCGCCAGCCGAAACGGCGTCTCCGGCGTTTTCCACTGCTCAAGAATAATATCCCGAATATCCTGATGCATAGGAAAAGAGCGGGAAACGGAACGGATCCCCCGCAACAGAGGGTCCCCCACACGCGGAGTCTCCGGCGGCGCGTCCTCAAAACGCAAAACCGAAGAAACCTGTTGAATAAGGTCAGGCAGCTCATCTCTCTGAAAAAGGCGCACCACGGACGCCTCGTCACTGGAGAACGGAAAACCCGACAACCCGCCGCCAGCTTCCGTCCCCTCCAGAGGGTCCTGGAATTCCTCAGAAGGGTCCAGGTCCTCCTCCAGACCGACACGTTCCTCCGACCACAAATCCTCGTCCCACGACACCCGCGGACGCTTGGACAAGGGAGGCGGCGGAGGGGACGTCACGTCAGACGAGAGAGGCAAAGCCGCAGGGAGCGCGGAGGAAACCCCACCCCCCGAAACCCCCTGGGCGCAACCGGGACCCCCAGCCGCCTGAAAATAGGCTTTGCATAAAGAAAAGAAAAAATCAGGGGAAAAACCCCCCGAGGGTCCCAAGGGACTCCCTGCCACAGCAGGGGACCCAGCAGAAACCTGCCCCTGCTTAGTCAAAACAGGGGGAAGGTCACCTGAGGTGGAAGACAAAATGGAGGGGCCAGACAGAGAAGATGGCATCTTTCCCGCCAAAACAGCTCCCTCCATAGCCTGTAGCGGCTGAGAGACCTGAACAGTCTCAGCCGCAAAAGCAGGCAAGCCGGCATCAGCTGTCAAAATATCAGCTGAGAGGGAATCCTCTAAAACCCGACCGTCGGCGGCTCGGGGAATCCCTCCGTGGGCGGACGGAGAAGACCGGGCTTCCCCACCGTTCCCTGCCGACTCGCGAGGCACCATCGGCGGGGAGCTCTGGGCGCCTGCAGCCGCTGCCGACGGAGCTCCTCCACCGCACCGGCCTGAACACCGCTTGCACAGGCCGGCCGCGAGTGCCTCGCGTCTGGAGCACAATGAGCACTTTTTCCCTTTAGAAGTGCTCATTGCTCCATACGCGACCTAGCTGTAAAAAAGTGCCGGTTAGTTGAAAAAATACAGTAAAATACAGTTTTCTTAAAGGGATACAACCCTCCAGACCAGCACTACCTCAGGATTTTTTTTTTTATTTTTTTTACAGAACAGACTCCACAGGCTCTCTAAGCAATATGCCTTGCTTGATTTAGGGGGCAAGGCTTACTGCTGAGGCTCCTCTAAAAAAATATGGGGAGGTGGAGGAAGTGGGGGGAGGGACCCCGCTCGAGACCCGCCGGGTTTGACACCCCCGAGGTCGGACGAACCCCCAAACAGAGTCCGTCCAAGCTCCGTCCGGCCAAAAACAGGGACAATAAACCCCCTAAACAAATTCCAACAGCCCTACCAAGGGAGATGGGTACAGATCACATCAACACCTGCTGGAGACTGAAAGAAGACAGAGGGAAATAGAGAAGGGAGGATAGTATATACTGTCCCAAAGTTTTGTTTTCAGTCTCCACCTGCTGGTCATGATTAGATATATACCCATTCGTAAAGTTAACCTCTACTGGTCTGGAGAGTGCTAAAGAAGGAGGTATTGATGCCCCTGTATAAGAATTTGGTGAGACCTCATTTAGAATATTGTGTATGGTTCTGGAGGCAACACCTTCAAAAAGATATAAAAAGGATGGAGTTGGTCCAGAGGAAGGCTACTAAAATGGTGTGTGGTCTTCATCATAAGGAACATGGGCACAGACTTAAAGATCTCAAACTGTATACTTTTGAGGAAAAGCGGGAGAAGGGAAATATGATAGAGACGTTTAAATACCTACGTAATGTAAAAGCAAATGAGTCAAGTCTCTTTCATTTGAAAGGAAACTCTGCAATGAGAGGGCATAGGATGAAGTTAAGAGGTGATAGGCTCCGGAGTAATCTAAGGAAATACTTTTTTAAAGAATGGGTGGTAATTGCATGGAACAGTCTCCCGGAAGAGATGGTGGAGACAGAGACTGTGTCTGAATTCAAGAGGGCCTGGGATAGGCACGTGGGATCTCTCGGAGACAGAAAGAGATAATGGTTACTACGGATGCGGATGGGCAGACTAGATGGGCCATTTGGCCTTTATCTGCCATCATGTTTCTATGTTGTGTATGTAAATGCTACGTATGCCATGTGAAAAACTTAGATCTCTTGACTATTAGAGGAGAAATTAGATCCAATGCACTGGAACCTAGTGAATTCTCATACCTCTTGTACCTGAGACCAATCTTCTCTTTTGAGAGAGAGGTTTTATAGCCTGCTCCTGTTTAGACATAAACACATTTACAGAATATTCCAGTAATGGTCTGACCCAGGAACTGGGTGCTAACTGAAAGAAGATAATAATAATAATAATAATAATTAATTTTCTTATATACCGCCCCACCAACAGTTCTGGGCGGTTCACAACATTAAAACTGAACATTTCTATTAGTAATACAATTCTGAAAAAACAACTATCATAACTACTACATCGTTTATACATAATCAGAAAAAAATTCAGATAAAAAATAAAACATAATATAAAGTACATTTGAAAAGCGGAATCTAAAAAGAACACATCTTAAAGTCTCAACAATCTTGTTTATCGAATAGATATGTTTTCAATAATTTCCTAAATATAGGATAACAATTGGCTTGAACAGTCAATGGAATCATCCAGGAGTTCATCTTTCCCGCCTGATATTCCAAGGCCCTGTCCAAAAAAGTCTTGTAACGGCAGGCCCTTGAGGTAGGGAAGCGGAACATACCTGAATTTCAGGTAAATTTTAATGAAGTGAACAATTTCAAATAAAATACCAAATAAGAAGGTAATAAACCAAAAAGGGCCTTATAACAGATACACCAAAATTTAAAAAGCACTCTGGCCTCAAAAGGCAGCCAATGTAATCTAGCATAAAAAGGACTAACATGATCATACTTCTTGAGACCAAAAATCAAATGAACTGCTGTATTCTGAACTAATCGTAGTCTTAATAAAATCTTATTGGAAAGCCCCAAATAAACAATGTTAGAGTAATCCTAAGTAGACAATATTGTAGACTGAACCAACAACCTAAAGGACTCTAGATCAAAATACTTCTTGATGGTCCTCAATTTCCACAAAATAGCAATTCTTTTTTTTAAATTAATGAATCTGTATGCTTCTTAAAAATTAAACTACGATCTAGAATTATTCCCAAGATTTTTAAATTTGGCTCTATCTCAAAACTTTGACCCTTAAGTTGAAGCACTACTTGTCTCCCCTCCCCCTCGCTTACAAAACTGCAAAAGCGGTTTTTAGAGCAGGCCAGTATGCTGAATGCTCTGTGCTGCTCCTGACACTCATAGGAACTCTATGAGCGTCGGGAGCAGTGCAGAGAATTCAGCGTGCTGGCCTGCGCTACAAACCGCTTTCGTGGTTTTGTAAAAGAAGGGGTTAATATAGAAATTATTATGTCTAAACTGTGCCCTTTCTTATGTGTTAATTAAAGAAATAGGTAATGACCTCCCCTCCACCCCCCAAAAAATTAAACTGCTTACATCTGAATTTGAAGCATCTACGAGGGAGTATTGAAAAGTTCTAAGCCCAACCAACCAACTTCTTGAACTCTGAGCGTTATTTTGCCACTGTAGCTAAAAAGAGTGTTATCTTATTCCATTAAGTGCCAAATTGCAGAAATAAAATTTGATGTTTTGACATTGTTTCAGATCATTGACTGAACCATATCCATGTCATTCTCTTCTTTGTTGGGCTGAGAACTTTTCTTTTCAGCACCCCCTTGTACAAGATGTACATTTATATTACCTAGAATAATGAAACAAGGGAATTAAGGCAGATACCTGCAAGATAAATTCAAATAGTTGAAGCTGAATATCTGCCCAACTTCCTGGAGCTCTGTATAAAAATAATATACTTAAAGGACTAAATAATAATTCTGAAGTTACACATCAGTTCCAACCCTGGAGTCATTGCCAAATTTAGCATTAATAGAAAAAAAAAAAAAAAAAGTCCTTATAAATAGTACTACCACCTCTATTTTTTTCCTAATCTTGAGTTATGAAGGATTTTATAACCTGAAGGACAAGGACTGGCAGGAATAGATTGTTTCCCATCTTTCTTTATCTTTCCTTTCAGTTGCTGATTGTGATATTCCTGTAGATAAGTTATGGACTATATTTAGTTCCCTTACTGAAGAGGATATAAACTGTGTGCTTCATAAGCTTTCTTCTTCACACTGCATCCTTGCTAGCAGTCCAGCTTTTTTTTTTAAATCAGATAACCCTCCCTGTGAAACAGTCACTTGAAATAATTTTTGAGTGTGAGTGAATTGGATTTTATGTTTTGGCTACTTTCAGCAATTTATGGGAAATATTGTCTTAATACTAATTCCTAAGGCTAAGAGTTCTGACTTGACAAAAGAGACTAATAGCAAGCATTGATAGCAAGCATTCTTTTCTTCACTAAGGTAGCGTTAAAAAGTGTCCTGTGCTATCCCCAGCGTGGGTCTGTTCCACTCACTAAGGCTACTTTTAGCCCTGCTAGAAAATGGCTGATTTTTCTCTTTCTACAAAAATGGCAAACTGCTAATTTTTTCCATTAGCATTTGGCCATTACTGCAAGAGCACTTACTAACACCTATTTTGTAGACAGTAAGGGGCAAATTCTATAAACGGTGTCCAGATTGTAGGCAGCGGTAGGTGCCTTACTGCTGTCTAACCAGCCAATCGGGATGCACGTTTTGTTTTTTTTAAACACCCCGAGAAGAGTTGCCTACATTGCAGGCATTTTCACAAGCCTAGGGAGGAGTGTAGGGACGCTTAAGCTCACCCAAGGCTAGGTGTGGGCTCACCTGGAAATGGCCTTAGTTGAGCTTAGGCATCTCCCTAGAGCCGCAATAGGTACCTGAAATGTAGGCCAGCAAAATGTTGGTCTATATTTGAAACAGACATGGCCGCTGAGCCAATCATGACAAAGGAATCTCCCTGCTGCAATCAATTTAGTGGCTGCAGCAGGGAACTCATTCGTTCCCCCCCCCCCAGCGAGGACAACTGGCAGAAGGGATGCCCAGTCTCTTCTGCTGGAACCCCCAAAGCCCCCCACCCCTGAATGTTCACAGCAGGAGGAATGCAAAATTCCTCCTGCTGCCACTCCCCCCGAGACATCCCCCATCAGGAGGGATGTCCAGTCCCACGATGTACCAGGAAGGGGAAGGCCCACCATTCTGTGGAGGCGGGCCTGGCAGCCAGAGGGAGTAAGCATCCCTCTGGCTGGCCAACAAAAAAAAGGTACTGGTGGGGTCCAGATGGGCCTGGAGGGGGTCAAGGGGCAGCCTGCAGGGGGGTTTCCAGCAGGAGGAACTGGGCATCCCTCCTGCCAGGGGATGGCTTAGGGGGTGCCAGCAGGAGGAATTGGGCACTCCTCCTGGCTGCAGACATTTGTGGGTGGGGGACAGCTTTGGGGGTTCTGGCAGGAAGGACTGGGCATCCCACCTGCTGGGGAATGTATCGGGGGGGGGGGGGGGGGTTCCCTGCTATGGCCGCTAAACTGATTGCAGCAGGGAGATTCCCCTGCCGCAATTAGCTCAGCGGCAACACAATTCTCTAACCAGCACCTATGACATGGACACTGGTTACAGAATCATGGTGGTTAGGTGGGCTTAGGCATCGGTCTGTGAGGATGCCCGTGTGCGATTCTCAAAAGCCGCTTAGGCGGCTTCTGAGACCAGGTGTCCTATACAGAATCCGGCTCTAAGGGCTCACACGCTAACCACACACTAATCAGTTAGCATGTGGCACTGTACGAAGGGATGCTGAAAAGTTCTCAGCTGCACCAACCAACTTCCTAAATTCTGAGCGCTATTTTACCACTGTAGCTGAAAAAGTGTGTTATCTTATTTTGTGTTAAGTGCCTGATTTGCAGATATGAAATGCTCTGTATTAACATTGTTTCAGATCATTGACTGAACCATATCCACGTCATTCTCTTCTTGGTTGGTGTGAGAACTTTCTAAGCACCCCCTCATAACTGTGCTGATTAGAACAGAGCACACTTACTCTCCACCCCAGTGTTAATTTTTTTTTTTTAACTATTTTTAGCACATGTGCAAATGCAAAACCTTTCGTGGGATGCCTAAGCATTTTAATCTATGATAAGTACACATTCGTGCTTACTGCATCTTAGTAGAAGGACCCACTAGGTTAACTGAGGGCTCCTTTTACTAAGATGCGCTAGCTTTTTTAGCACACACAAGAAATTACTGCTTACTACGCTTCGAGACTACGGCGGGAGCTCACAGCAGCCATTTCCTATTGGCGATCTACACGGGGCAGGAGTGTAGGAAGATCGCTCCTGCCCCAAAAGCCTGCTAGACCACCAGGTGAGCCCGGGATGCTGGGGGAAGGCTAAACTATGGATTTTTATTTTTTTTTCCTTTTTTCCCCTCCCCATAATCGCAAATATGTGAAATCGCGATTGCCGAAAACGCGAATGGGGAGGGGGAAGTGTATGAAGGTTATTTATGGTAACAGGCCTCACATTACTCTAAAGGCCCTAACAGCTTATTTTCTTTTTAAGACCTATTCCTTTGGGACCTTCAGACTCTTCTTTAACTTCTCCAACTCCAGTCCCATGTTTTTTATTTTAATACACGATCTGTCAGTAATCAACCGTTTTTGTTAAAAGACCTCATTGATAATACTGATGTGGGTTGCACTTTTAGAGTTAGCTTTAATTTTCCTTCTTCCTAATAACTTTGTCACATCCCAGTGTTTAGTGCTGGCACATTTTTTTAAGAACCACTTTGGATCTATTGCGGGGATAAGCGGTTTCTAAATGCTGAAGATTAGATTAGATATCAAGCACAATAAATACATAAATGAGTGGGAACAGGAAGATATATTAGACATGCTTCACTCAAGCGACAGCATCTTAGCTGCCAAACTTTAGATCATTGTTCTAATTTTTGTATAGGCAGATTTTTTTTGTGTGTGTGTTTAAAGCAGGTCTCCTTTCAGTTCCATTATTATTGACGGCAATTTAGATATTAGATATATATTCATTAAGGGTTCCTTTTATGAAGGTATGCTAGTGTTCTTAGCGCACGCACAAGATTAGCGCATGCTAGCCGAAAAACTACCAACTGCTTAAAAGGAGGCAGTAGCAGCTAGCGCGCGCGGCATGTTAGCGTGCACTAAAATCGGCTAGCACACCTTTGTAAAAGGAGCCCTAAGTCCCATTTTTACAAATATGAGCTCAGAGCAGAGTTAAGGAAAGTTTGGACTTCATTAACACACAGAAACGGACTCAGTTTTCATTCACCAGGCATAAAACAAGGGCAGAGTCAACTTCTGCATGTGCATTATCAAATGCTACATTTTCTTGTGCAACATACTTCCTTTTAATGAAATTCAACCAGCTTGCCTAGCCACGCAACTGAGTTCTATGAATAATGTCATAGTGCGAGTAATTTTGTACAGTATTCAAAACTAAAATATATGTACTCTGTCAAGCCTTTTGCTTTTCTTTGATGTTTGCAAACTTCATTTAATTTGAGGTCTTTAAATCAGTTGGTAAAATTAGTTTAGATTGGAATATGCAGTCTCTTACTTGAGTTCATTTTCATGCCATAGTCCTACTGATATTCTCCTGCAAGAATGTTTGACTTCTGAGAAGCAAAGTCAATTAAGCTAATGACATCAGGTGTTCTGACATCGCTGATATTATTAGTGAATTTTAATGAGCCAATTAGAAGCAATGGCAAGAAGCAGATTTAAACTTTGAATGAGGTTAACATAGGGTGGGCAATTTTCAAAGCCATTTCTGCACTGTTTTACGCCGTAGTAATAGGAAATTTGAAAACTGACCATTCTGGTAAAATTATTTACAGTGTTCCAATAAATACTTTACCTTGAGCTCAGATGGAAAGCTGCTGCACTTGGGGAAAAGGCAATTAATGAATTATCTAAGTCCATGCAGCCTGGGGAGGGGTGGGAATTACAAAAATGTGAATTGTGCGTAGGTTTCTATTTCCAAATTGTGTTTAGCTGTTTTAGTCAGAAAAAGTACCCACAGAAAAAGTTTATTACAGACTTCCTATCCCACACTATGGGCAAGGCCTTCTAGGTGGCTTAACAATCTAAAAAAGGAAAAGGGAGGTGGGACTTATGTGACAGACATGAAAGTGAGGATTTGGTGGGAGAACTACAAATGTCTGAAAGGAAGAAGGAATGGAAAACAGCATAAGGGCAACTGTGAATACTTTTTCTTTGGAAATTTTCAAAGTAAAAATTAATGCAAAACTTGAGAGTAAAATAAACCGCAGAATTTATAATAAAGCAGGCAGCTTAAGACTGCACTCTGAAAATGATGAACTGTATAAGGTTTCATTGTTCTTCTCCAGTTATTTCATAAGAACAGCTGATATTGAATGGAACTGCAAACATGTGAATCTGAAATCAGAATAGCCAGAAAATTACATGTTGTAGTGGCTATAGCATACTATAAGCAGATTCGTTGCATTTTATTGATTTTCTTTTCGGAATTCCAGTAGTAAAGGTCTACATACTGTGACTCGCCTCCTCAAGAACTAATCATTACAAGCTCAAAACTATATGCTGTGCTAGAATACTGTTACTTTATTATCGTACACCTTGGGCTAGATTCATTAAGCAAACCGATCATGTACCGATCAGTTTGCAACCCAATTCACTAACCTCTGTGCCGATCCGATTCTGATTCCGATCCATGCATGCAAATGAGGGGAAACAGCATGCAAAGTAGGCAAGCAACGATTCACTAAACAAAAATCTTGAACACTGACTGGGCTGGCCGATCAACAAGAAACGACTGCTGGAGACCGGTCGCTCACATCCTTTCCGACTGTCTTGCCAGCCCTGCAGCTCTGCCTCCCTGACTCTCTCTCTGGCTCCCCAGCTCTCCTACTCTCTGCCACCCTTCCCTGCAATGCGAGCCCGTGGGAAGGGCAGCAGAGAGCAGGAGAGCCGGGGCCAGTAAAAAAAAAGTAAAAAAAAAAAACAAAAAACCAGACAGCAAACACATGCGCAGACCATCTAAAGCAGGGGTCTCAAAGTCCCTCCTTGAGGGCCACAATCCAGTCGGGTTTTCAGGATTTCCAAGATGAAAAATATAGAAGATAGGAAGTGTGGTATACATAACGTGACCATTTATTTTTTTCATCAAAACAGGACATCTATTAATATTCAGCCCTGCCCCCATCTCCCCTAGCCCCGCCCCCAATTTCATCCATTCATTTTTCACCCCCTTCCATTCAATGTCTGCCCCCCTCCCCACACTTCTATTCAGCATCTGTCCACCCTCTCCCCCACACTTCCATTCAGCACCGGTCCTCCCTCTCTCTACCCCTTCCATCTACTGTTCACCCTCTCTGCCCTTTCCATCCAGTGTCCATTCTCTCTCTCATTTCAGCTTCATCCCTCTTCATTTTTCTGTCTCCACCCCTTCCCCTGTGCTCTGGCATCTGTCTCTTCTCCTTTCCTTCCTTCTTTCCCACTCAGGGCCTGGCATCACACACATTTCCTTCTCTTCTACCTCCCCCTCCCCCTCCCCCTCCCCCTCCATGCTCTGGCATCTCCTCTCCTTCCTTTCCCTCTGGTCTGGCATCTGTCTCCTTAGTTTCCCTTCGTTTATACCCTTGCACCTCTCTGCTCTCCTCTTCTATCTCTTCCTCCCCCCTCTATTATCTGGCATTTTCTCTCCTTCCTTTCTCTCCCTCCCTCCTTCCTTGCCCCTGGTCTGGCATTTGTCTTCTTCCCCCTCCATGTGCAAGTGATGGGTAAATGTAAATGCTCAGAGAGTTGGCCTTAGAGTGCTGGTAAAAATAAAATAAAATTGAAAAATAGGACTTTAGAAGTGGTCCTTTGAATACTGGCTACACTTGTATGAGAGCCCGTAAAATCCTGGCTTTGTAGAATGGTCAGTCACACTGGATGCTAATCGTTTTGAATTTTCTTCTTCTTCTCCTTCCTTAAGGTACATAAATAATCCTTACAGGAAGGAGAAAAAGAAAATCCAAAACGATTAGCATCCAGTGTGACTGATTAGAAGTCGACTGCTTGAGTTTTGTACGCTGGGCGGTTACCTGTCAGTTGCTGTGGCCCTCGGGGTGTGGCGGGCAGTCTGCCACCTTCATGAGCTCTCTCTCCGGTCTGGGCCCATCTCCGTTGCCCGGAACCCCAGCGGAGAGGCACTGAGGCAGGTAGTGGGTGGAATATGGGAAAGCGTCCTGTTGTCTCCACAGTAACGGCCCGTAAGTAAATTGAACTCAGGCCGCGGGGCTCTAACACGGCACACACTGGCTTCCCTTCTCCTCCGAAACAGGAATGACGTCATTTCCTGTTTAGGATGCGAAGGGAAGGCAGTGCGTGCCGTGTTAGAGCCCCGCGGCCTCAGTTTATTTCGTTTGCAGGCAAGAGGGTGAGGGAATAGAAGGGAGGGAAGAAGACCTCACCAGACAGTTGGGGGGGGGGGGGGGAGGGGCGTCCAGGCCCTGCCCTGCCCTGCCCTGCCCTGCCCTGCCCTTTTTGCTCCCCCCTAACGCTGGTCCTGGGGCAGGGAAACAGCCCATTCTCCTGCGATCCCCTGTCCCGTTGTCCCCACACACAGCTTCAGGACGCCGTCTCTGAAAACGGGACTTTTCGGCGTCCTGAAGCTATGCATGGGGACAACGGGACAGGGGAGCTGAAAAAGGGACAGTCCCGTTCAAAACGGGACGTATGGTCACCTTAGGTATACAAGAAAACTCCCCACAGTACTGGATCCTCACTTGTCAGGATTGAAAGTCAGCATAAATAACAGTCAAGAAATATCATAATGAAGATAGGTAAAAAGTCAATGGCAGACCAGGTTTAGTCATTCTTTACTTATCCTTTATTATATTGTAGTATGCTTGCCCCAATGCTTATGCGTATCGTCGGATGGGGGCGTGCCTCCGATTGCCCCCATTTGCATGAAGATGGTTAGTGAATCGGTCGGCCTGCCTCCAATCGCCCACGGATCGGAAGCTTAGTAAATCTATTCCAGGGGTGGGCAACTCCATTCCTCAAGGGCCGGAATCCAATCAGGTTTTCAGGATTTCCCCAATGAATATGCATTGAAAGCAGTGCATGCAAATAGAGTTCATGCATATTCATTGGGGAAATCCTGAAAACCTGATTGGATTCCTGCCCTTGAGGAACGGAGTTGCCCACCCCTGATCTAGTCCATTGTCTTCACAAGAAAACAGGGGTTCTATGTCTGTTTTTGCTATATGAACATAATAACTGCCATGCCCCACCTTCTACCTTTCCACTTCCTCTTTGATCTTGAGTTTGTATAGGTTTCTGCGACTCACAAATGGAAGATTAGATTAGAGATTCTGCTGCAGATACTGTTTCCAGAAACTATTCATATTTAGAAAGGGCTGATAGCACCTGATCTTTCTCCCCCCCTACTACCCAACTATATATTAAAAAAAACACACACACAGCTGGGTACCCACTGTTCTTCTCAACTCCTTCCACTCTTGAAAGATAGCACTCACTCCTCCAGTGGGCCTCCATCACTGGCGAGAGGGAAGACAAAAACCACCTGCCAAACCTGCTAGAAATCTCAAAATGGCACCACCTCACAGCAGGGACCCACTTACCTTACTAAATTTAGAACTTGTCTATTATTGCAGAGTGTTAATCGCCAATATGCTTATGATCTCCCAATTTGCTTCTATATATTTAATTTACCCCCCACCCCTTTTAAAAAGCTCACTCCAGGTCATGGTAAAAACCTCTACCGCAGCTTAGTAAAAGAGGGCCTTAGTGCTGGTTCTCACCTCTTGTTTTGGATTAGGCCATTTTGAATGCATGTTAATAACAGGATCCCATAATCTTTCAGCAGCTATAAATCCTATTGTTTTCTTTCCTCTCTTTTCCTATCACTCTGCAATTATATTATCCCTCCACAACATATATCATACCAGCATTATCCTTTTCTTCTTCAAAGGTGGTAAATAATATATTTACACGTGGGGCCCCATTTTGATAGAATGTATTGTGCCTTAGCTATGCTCTGTCTTCTGCTGTTTGCTCTGGGTTTTTATTTTTTTTTGGGTGGGGGGGGGGGGTTTATGGCTTACATGATGGTGTTTTTCTGCTGTTGGTTAGGGCTCCTTTTATCAAACCGCGCTAGCGGGGTTAACGCACGTGACTTTTCATCACACGTTAACCCCCCCCGCTGGCCAAAAACTACCGCCTGCTCAAGAGGAGGCGGTAGAGGCTAGCGCATCCCATAGTTTAGCGCGCGCTATTACAAGCGTTAAACCGCTAGCGTGTGCTTGATAAAAGGAGACCTTACTTTGTTTGTTGTGCATTATTGTTATCTTTGCAGAGTTGTGTATTCTTGTTGTGCCAATAAAGAGATTTTTTAAAAAAAGAATGTATTTGTGAAGAAAAAGACGTGCTCATAGCTGCTGGGAATGGTATTTTACAAAAGCAGTAGTGAATGTTTAAACCAATCTATACTATGCCCCACTCGCACAAGAACAACAAGGAAAATCAACATGGAGTGATAACATCCATATGCAAATATCTCAAAATAGCTGCCAAGTGAACATGTACAATACTTATGCCCAATTTGGCATCTGCACATGCACATAGCGTGTAATATTACTAGACCCTTCAGATCACTGGTAATGGGTTTGTTTGGGGGAAGGGAGGGGAAAATAAATATAATTGGTTTATGACTTAACTGCTTCCAAGATTAAGGGCAGAGCTGAAACAAATGACAATGTATTTATTAGCACCAAATGCATTTTCTGCCTTATCTACAATAATTACAGTTAATGCAATTTATTGCCATGCTCTGAATTTGCTTTACCATAATTTTCAACATTCAGCCTGTGTGTGTTCAAAAAATCCTTACTCATCTTTTATTAAAGATTATTTGAATAATTTCGGAAATGCAGTGAGACACAATCAAATTAGGACAAGATGTTGTAAGCTTTTTTTCACAAGATACAGTATTAATAGAAACCCTTTCATTTTTCTGCTCTTGCATGCAAGAATAATTCCTGGGTGATCTATCTATAACATTAATTAGAAATTCATTAGTGTTAGTTTTGACTGCTCATAGACTTTGAGGATGTCTTTTAAATATATGAATGAAAATTACAATATGTTAGTGCTGGCTTATTTTCCTTGTCATGTTATTAGTTCTAGATACAGTACACCAAAATGAAGAAAGTTAAAAAAGTAGTAAAGGTCAATTCTGATGGCACAAATCTCAACACAAAAATATAGGGTCCAATGTTTAAAATGATTTCATTGGGCAGGAGAGACTCCTCGCTCCTTTAATTGCACTGATCAGGGCCAACCTGGACATTTAGCCACACTTAACCAGACAGTGCTGCTAAATACTCTATTCAGATAAACACTGACTTTTACAAAGCCACAGTAAGAAGTTTCTATCATTTACTGGCAAGGTAAATGCTCCAACAGAGAGAGAGAGAGAGAGAGAGAGAAGGCTATTTTTAATATAACGTCTAAATTCAAGTTTAGATGCTTTGCGGAACACACACAAAAATCCAATATCAAACATGCCCATTTTCAAAACTGCAAAAGGTCCATCTTGTTTTGTTCTAAAATGGATGTTTGTGCTTTGTGCATCTATTCTTTTGAAACTTTTTTTTGTGTGTGAGGGGGAAACATAAAAAAAAAAATGCACAGAACAAGCCCTTGGGAGATAGAAGGGGCCAGCATTTTTAGTAGCCTGGCCACACAGACATCCCAGCAGAGCAGTGGGCACCTTAGGAGGCACTGCAGTGAAGCTTACATAAAAAGTCTCAGCTACACATCTCGCCATAGCCCTCCAAAACCTAATGGATCCAACTGTATACCTCACCAATAGACCTTATGCTTGCAAGTGACACCAGTATGTGGGTACAATGGAATTAGGATAGGGATTGGAAGAACATAATAACTGCATAATGAGATTCTGCCGCAGATACTGTTTCCAGAAACTACTGATATTTAGAAAAGGCTGAGAGCATCTGATCCTTCCCACTCATCCCACTACCCAACTATATATATAAAAAAACCAGCTGGGTGCCCACTGTCCTTCTCAACTCTTTCCACCCCTGAAGGATAACACTCACTCTTCCAGTGGGCCTCCATCACTGGTGGGAGGGAAGACAAAAACCACCAGCCAACCCTGCTAGAAATCTCAAAATGGCACCACCTCACAGCGGGCTCCTTTTACTAAGGTGCGCTAGCGGTTTTAGTGCGCGCTTAGCACGCGCAACAATGCCGGGCGTGCTAGACGCTAACGCCTCCATAGAGCTTGCGTTTGTATTTTTTCATTTAGCGTGTGGTTTGCGCGCGCTAAAAACACTAGCGCACCTTAGTACAAGGAGCCCTAAATTTAGAACTTGTCTATTACTGCAGTGTTAATAGCTAATATGCTCATGATCTCCCAATTTGCTTCCTTATATCTAATTTACCCCCTCCCCCTTTTACTAAGCTCGCTCAGGGTTGTGGTAGAAACCTCTACCGCAGTTTAGTAAATGAGGGCCTTAGTGTTGGTTCTCACCTCTTGTTTTTGATTAGGCCATTTTGCATGCATGTTAATAACATGATCCCATAATCTTTCAGCAACTATAAATCCTGTTGTTTTCTTTCCTCTCTTTTCCCATCACTCTGAAGACCCTGGCCTAATATACCAGTACCTAAGTTACCTATCTTGAGTTAGATGCTACTAGGCTCAATTTTATACATTTTCCACTGCAAAGGTGGTGGTTAGAGTAGAGTTGCCAGCATCATTTTCAGGTTTTGAAAACAGTGTTTTCCCCAGAAATTTTTTCCAGCCGGATGGCACGAAAAAGTAGCCGGGTGGGGCGGGATGGGGAAATTTGGTGGTTCAAATTTTGTGCTATGCAAATTACCCTTCTCTGATTATGGTGAAGGAGTAGGAGCGGGGAATAGGGTTGGCGCACGGCCTGGAACACTATGAAAATTACCCCTCCCTGCTCACGGTGAAGGAATAGGGCAGCAGTGTCCAACCTTTTGGCTTCCCTGGGCCACATGGGACGAAAAAAATCTGGGGCCGCACAAACACTAACACTAGCTGATGAGCAAAAAAAAATTAAAAAAAAAGGCTGAGCAGGTCCCAAATTTGCAATCATTAATATAGAAGATGTACGTATCTAATAATAAACCTTCATTAAAGGGACACTGTGGAGAGGAACCCAAAAAAAAACAATTACGCTTACCCTGACTGAGTGATCCTCCACGTGCACCACTGACAGTGGGAGCAGCCACAGGCTTCCACATCCCCACTCTAATGAACAGGAATGCCTGCTCCTGGTTTTCCCATTCACTTCTATTACAGCTACGGTAAGCCTCTTCAGAGGTGAGCCTCATCAGAGCGGAGATGCTGCATCAGCTGTCAGTGGTGCAGGTGGAGGATCGTTCAGTCAGGGTAAATATTACTGCTTTTTTGGGTCTCCCACTTTGAGCTTAGGCTACCTCAAAATGAACATCTCCCCTGCAGTAGCTAGCAGAGATCCCCAAGCCTCACCAACTGATGGCCACCACCTCCCCTCCAACTTCCCAAGTTCTGCAGCTGGCAGCAATATTGCAGAGCTGCTGCCTTCCCTCCTCCCTGCCCCCCCCCTCCCCCCCACCTTGGCTTTCATGCATGCGTGAAAGCTGTGGCAGCTTGAGGATATTGCCATTGGCTGCAAAGCTTGGAGATTTTGGGTTGCCAGACTGGAGGAAGATGTCTTCAGGTGACAGGGCTTGGGAATTCCCAATAGCTCAAGTATTTGTAAATTGCACTCAGGTGGGAAGAAACTTTGGTGTCCATCCACTAATTTTGGGCTCCAGTCCCTCCCCCAAATCAGCTGTATATGACTACACCACTGACTACAAAAATAATTGTGATGCACATATCCCAAAGCTAACATATTCTAGTTAATAAATTCAAAATAAAACAATTTTTTCTACCTTGTCTGGATATTTTGTTTTTCCATCATCTTGGTCCAAGTTTCTCTTTCTGCTATTTGTCTATCTTCAACTAATTCTCTTTCCAGTGGCTGCTGTTCATTTTTTTTCTTCTCTTTGTTCCATTTCTTCCTTATGCTTGTCTCCAACATATTGATTTTTCCCTTTCAGCTTTAACTTTTTCTTTTCTTTTTTGCCTCTGTCTACTCAAATCTTGCTTTCTTTCTCACCCTTCTTCTTTTTAAATGTTCAGCTACCTCTCAATTCTCCATCTTCTCTGTCCCTAGCTCTCCCATTTCCCATCTCACTCCTTTCCCGGCCTCCTATTTCCTGCTATCCACTCCCCATCACCACATTTCTACTATGTACTCACTGCTCTCTCACTCATCTTGTCATCATCTCTCTTTTGACCTCATTCACATGGTTTACCACTTTCGGAATCCCCCTCCCTCTCTTCACTGTCCCTTTCTTTCCATCCCCTTTCTTATCCCAGCTCTCTTCCCTCCTGCCCTTCCATGGTTCCATCTCTCCTCCTCTATCTCCACAGTCTAACATTTTGCTCCCTCTCTTTTCTGTTTTTCTTCTTCCCTCCCCCCTTGATGCTGAACAATGAAATGGAGGAAAAAAAGAGAGATGCTGCATCTCTCTGCCTTCCATACACAGGCCTAAAATTTATCACTACCTCCCTTCCATGCCCAGATCCATCTTCTCTCCCTGTCTCTTCCCAACTGACCCCCACCCCATCTCTCCCCCTGCCTCCCTCCCCCATGTCTTCCATTTCTTCCTTTCTCTTCCCAACAGTTCTCCCTTCAAGTATCTCTTTCCCTCTTCCTCCACTCCCCAGGAACAACTTCTCTCCCTTCAGACCACTGCCCACCATCTCTCTCTCTGTCCTCTGTTTCTGGCCCCATAAGCTCTCCCCCCCTGCCCAATCTAGCACCTTCTTTTAATAACCTCCCCCCTCTGTACTTAAAAAAAAAAAAAAGAGACCTTCAACAAAACCCCTCCTCAATATCTGAAGACCATGAGAACCAAATGAAAATAAAAATACTGAGCTCCCCATCCCCACCCCACCCCCTCCCAATCAACAATTTACTGGAAATATCCCACCACATGGTGGCCAATCCCCGCTCCCCACCAACCTTAAATGCAACCTACCGGTATGAAAGTAAAAACTAACATCCAGCCATCCACTCCGCTACACTCAATAACCACAAAACACCACACAATCTCAACTCAAACACACATCAAGAAAAATAGAAGCAAATCCCTGAAATTAGTTCCAGAACACGCGTAAGAGCCAAAAAGGTCCTGTAAAGCTGTCCATCAAGCTGGTCCCCTTCTGATGGTCTGCGCTCTGAGGCCGGACGTGCAAGCCAGCCACGGCCTCTAGAGGAATGTTGCTATCTGGGCAAAGGTCTCTGGTGGTTCAAAAGATGGAAATCTCAAAAGCCACCACCCACCGACGATTCCTTGACCCCAAAGTCCACATCCAGAAAAATCTGGATCGCATCCTCCATGAAACGCACTGTTTTCAAAGTTCCTTTCAGATGAAATAATAGTGCGAATTGGTGGTGCCAGCGATAGCGAATCGCCTTTTTTCGCAAGTACTTCAAGACCGGTTTTAAGTTCACTCTCCGCCTTAAAGTGACCGACGCCAAGTCGGTCATAATTTTTCCACTGAAGAGGCGATTGCACCCGAGCTTTGGCCATGACAGCCTCCTTGACTTTAAAGTTTTGAAAACAGGCTATTATATCACACAGCCTGTTAGCGCGTGGCGCTTGCAAGGTTCTATGAGCACGTTCTAGATGGATATCTTCAGGCAGCATGGTCGAGGCCTCATCAGATAGTAAGTAGCGAACTCGTGCTCCGAGGATCTAAAGTGTGCGTGCCGGCTTCCCTTCTCTTCTCTCCCCCCCCCCTTCCACCCAGACATAACTTCCGGTTTCGGATGGAAGAGAAGGGAAGCTGGCATGCACACGTTAGAGCCCCAGAGCATGAGCTCGCTATGGGCTAAAGTGGGAATCTCCAAGCCGGTGAGAGGTTTAAAAAAAAAAAAAAAAAAAAATGTTGAGCAGCAGCTGGATTCCTGATCGGATGACAGCCGTGCGGTCATCTAAATTAGCTGGGCAGAGCACCCGGCTAAAAGGCCCTAGGGAGAATACTGGAAAAGCTTCCTGAAAATCATGTTGGGCAGGAGGACACCCATGCATGCACAGATGCCCTCTTGCCTGATGAGAGCAGGCAGTGGGGGGGGGGCTGTGGCAAGATTTGTGGTGGGACTGGGGCATAACAGGCCGTGGATGGGTGGAACTGGGCAGGCCTGGGGGCAGGTCTAAGGGACCAAATTTTACTAAAGTAAAATCTGGTAACCCTAGGTTAGACTAGTATATGAGCCTGCTTCCACATATCTATAGTTCAGAATACCACCCACCAGGCTACTCCAGAAACCTGCTTGCTGCTCTACTAGGACTGCCCATAACATCTAAAACTGTCATACAGGCAGGTATGTACGGTTTCATTCATATCTTTGATGGCGAGGGGTGGGAAGAGGTCAGTGAGCACTGGGAAGTATGGGGGGGGGGGGCATCTAAACTGTACCCTGGACATATTTTTAAATATTTGATTATGGCAGAAAACCATCCAAGAACCACTTACAAAAATAAGCCTGTCACAGTAAAACATTTTTTCACAAAATTTGAGGTTTGCCTTACCAAACTATTCACTTGGAGCAGTTGTTAAATATGCTTTATATATTTTTAGAAATACATGGGGAAAACAACAAGCACAAAGGCCCTGATTCTATAAAAAGTGCCATTAGGTTGTTTTTTTTTTATCGCTGGCTGCTGAGGTAAAAGCTCTCACACTCATAGTAATGTCAAAATTTATTGAATATATACACAAAGGCCCTGGTTTTATAAAATATGCCTAAGTCATGCGACAGATTGGTACATTTCACAAATCTAGGAGCCTAACAGTAATTTAATAAGCCTTAATTGGTGCCATTAATTGAAAATTGCTATAGAAACAATTAAATTGCAATTAATTAGATGGTAGGCATCTTAATTGGTAGGCACCTACCACTCTAAAGTAGGCATTTACTCCAAGGTGCCTATCAGAAAGTAGGCATGGTTAGGGGTGGATTCTGGGCAGATCATGGATGTGTTTTGACTTAGGCACACTCATGTAGGCCAAGAAAACTCTGGCATAAATGGAGTGTTCTTTGGGTACCATTATATGTGATTCTATTAATGGCGCTTAGCATATGATTGACACTTGAGCTCCTTAGTGCCTACAAGTTTACAGAATCAGGGTTGATAAGACTAGTATGGAATAAAATGGACTCACCTGCTTCAGGAGCCAATACATCTTTTATACTGCTGACGTCATCAGAAATTTCAGATCTCTGCCTCCATCTACTAATAGGGGGGCAATAACTTGCCAATCTGGACTAATCTGCCCCAGATAATGCAACCAGCTGGTCAGATACTGGTTTGAAAGCATAAGCTGGTGCGGCAAGTTTTTTGTGCTATTCTTTTCTGCCACTATCATTACTTCAGTGTTGGAAGATGAGTAGGTATCTGGATCTTCCAAGAATAGAATAGGTGTTTTGGTCTGGCGAGTCTAAATCAAAACTGGGGTTGTGAAAGGCTTGGAATGACCATTTGCTCTTTTTTTTTTTTTTTTTTTGAGAGGGGCAGTGTCCAAGACAGGTCACACATTTACTCAATTACTCACTAATTACTCAGCTTCAATGAGTCAATTACTGATACTTAAGAGTCAATCTAGGTCCAGTAAAACAAGTTACGCATGTAAGTGAGGTATTCTATAAAATTCATTTTCATATACAACTGTACACACCATTTATAGAATGGGGGGGAGGGGGGATACTGCACACACCAAATCAAAGTGTGTGCAATATTGATGACATTTGCTCTGGAATGAACAAAAATGATATGAAAACTTTTTGACTGCCCATGCCTAAAACTTGTCTATCCTCGGCCAAGAAAGTCAAAATAAATCATCCTGACTTTCTGTGCAGTCTGCAGTGTTATATATGCATTTGTGATTTACTGTACTCTATGCTGGGATGGTTTTTTATCAAGGTTTCCTGTTCCTGAATTATCTAATAAATACAGGGCACAAACAGAAGTCCACTTAAACAGACATCATTAAATTCTTCATGCTGCTCTAATTGACATACAAGCAATTTAGTTAAAAGGCTTGCCATGAAAATAAATCTGAACAACTTCAGAAATGCACACATATCAAAATCACTTGTAAAAGCAAGAGAGAAACACGTTTCCATTCTGTACTGACGCCATTAGCTCCCAGTATTTTATTTCTTTTTCAGTGTCTATGCACATGGGATTAACACTCTGCTTGTAAATCATTTAACTCTGAGGCATTTCATTTCAGGCTTACTGACTACATGTATTCTAAAAGTCAACAAACTGAAGTAGATTCCCAGCATATATATTTCCATTTATTCACATAGAATGTCAAGTTGATAGAGGTGCAAGGAATAACCTAGAGGAGAAAAAAGGAAAGCATTCAGTTTTATTGTTGTCCATTTAAATTCTTGTCGGCAGTTATTTTCCTTTTGTCTTGTGTGGAGGGCTATTTTTGATAGGAGTCCAAATCTGAGTTTGGACGTTTTGCGGAAGATGCACAAAAATCCAGCACCAAACATGTCCATTTTCAAAACTGCAAAACATTTGGAGTCCATTAGCAAAGTTTGTAAAGAATTGATCTCTAGTATAAACCTCTGATTTCTGAATGAATTTTACACATATCCAGGGTGGGTGAGAGGAAGGGTAGAGGGTGATATGTAATTATATTATTATTTGGTAGATATAAGTGCTGATTATTGTATTATTTGTTCAAATGTTCTTTTGCACTTTATGTTTGTTTTTGAAACTAATAAAGATTAAAAAAAACAACAACCTGCAAAACATCTACTTTGTTTTTTCTGAAAATGGTCATTTTCCAGATGTGCGTCTTTTTGAATTATTTTTGCATGTCCAAACATGTCCAAAAGAAAAATGCACAATACAAGCCATTGGGATGTAGAAGGGGCCAACATTTGTAACAGACTAGCCACACAGACATCCTGGCAGAGCAGTGGGGCACTGTGACGGGCTGAGCAGTCACCTCCCATCACTTCACCACCACTAGGCACCACTTTTCCCTTCCACCATAAGATTCCTCCAAACACTCTTCGCTACTAGGCTCTTCTAAAACACAACTAGGCTCTTCTGAGCATAACCACACAAATGCGCAAACGCTGCAGCAAGACAGAGGAGGGAGCCAGCAAGACGGTAAACACCTGGGGGCAGCAGAGGAAAACACTGCATCGCCCTCGACCGGGGCCACACAAAATACTTCACGGGGCCGCATGAAGCCCTTGGGCCGCAGGTTGGACACCCCTGATCTAAATGATGTTTGTTCTAAACCATAAGTACATTAAAATCCTTTTTTTTTTTTTTTTTTTGTTCAATCATCTTTATTGACAGTTTAAAATATACAACAATTGGGCAGGAATGACCAACAATCCAGGTCATTGGGAACAACAATGATGCAGTTTGTCAAACACTGCCAGCAAAATAGAACAGAACAGTAGGAACATCCTACAAAAACCAGAACAGAGTAAAAGAAAGTAGGACTGGTCAGATGTGGAAAAGAGGATACAATAGAAAACCAACACAGGATTGAATACCCTTATCAGGTTGATCATAATAGAAACAATAATACAGTAGGAGCATCCTTTTTAGAATTCAAAAATAAGCCATGATTCTTCTACCGGACAACGGAACAGTACATTGAACAATGATTGCAAAAATAAACAAAAACAACAAAACCCAGTATAACAGAGTCAATCATCATCAGCCAAAGCCCAGCTTAAAAATAAAGCAAGAAAGGAAGGGAGAGGAGGAGAGAAGCAACGTCAGATTTTAACAAACACGCATAAAACATGCATTTCTCTCTCCAAAACTACTATGAGCTCCTTCTACTGATGTGCTACAATGCCGTGCGTGCTAGACGCTAATGCCTCCATAGAGCTTGCATTAGTATTTTCCATGTAGTGTGGGGTTTGCGTGCGCTAACCTTCAGCGCGCGCTAAAAACGCTAGCGCACCTTAGTAAAAGGAGCCCTATAATTCAGGTTAATCTTGTAATATCTTTTTAATGTAAAATTTTATCATGAACCACAGCCAGAAGCGTGCTTTTACCTCTCCCACCATAAAAGCTACACTTTATGAGGATCATGCAACAAACACACGCCACAAGATGCAATTTTAACAGTGCTGGCACTATACCGGCAGCCCTGGACCAGTCACCGATTTTTGTAACCAAAAGCCGACGTCGCTCTTAGAAAATGGCTCGGATATTTTCAAGAATCCACCAGAGATCTCATTTCAATGTTGACGATCCCATTTGCATGTCATTGTCGGAGACTGCTAGAACGCTCGCTAAAGACAACTGCACTGGTTACCCATGCAGCAGAGAGGACAGTTTCAGATTCTCTCAGTCATACAGTAAACCTTATATCACGTTTCCCCAAGGGCACTAAAAGAGTTTTTTTGAAATCTATCAACCCAGAAAATATTTGAGATCTGAAAATAGCATGAAGTTGAATTTGGAGGGTAAGATGTTAGTCTCTCATGTTAAAATTGGGGCAAAAATGCTGTCTGTAGCAGGTGCCAAGCTTTGGAATGCGCTGCCTGGTATTCCGCGATTTTGTGATGGGAGACTGAATTTTAAGAAAATGTTGAAAACACAATTATGTGTTAAAGCCTTCATGTGCTAACGCTATTTGCTGCTGAAGCCTTACAGTCCTGTAAATGTTTTTATGGGATTTGTCTTTCCATCTTGTTGGATGAATTTGAAAAAAGGTTTTAATAATGCGACTGTTAATGTTTTATTATGTTTGTTTTGTTGAAAGATGTTTTAGTATTTTTTAATATGTTTGCATGTAATTTTGTAAACCACCTAGTATTTATGCGGTATATACATTTTTAAATAAATAAATAATCCGCCGCTGAAATGTGTGCAGGCTAAACCGTCGGATAACAGTTTAGTGACGGTGTTAAAGTTTTGAGAATCTGGCCCTGAGAATATGGAAGTCTAAGGGCTCCTTTTACTAAGGTGCGCTAGCGTTTTTAGCACCCGGAGGAAATTACCGTGCGCTACGTGGCTAGAACTAATGCCAACACGTTAAGGTCTAGCACGTGCGGCAATATAGCGTGTGCTATTCCGCGCGTTAAAGCCCTAACGCAGCTTAGTAACAGGAGCCCCAGTCAGTACGCCTATAAGGATATCCTTTTTTCATGTATTTTAGAACAGGGTCTGCTGACATACAACCTGTTCTAAAATTTGAGAAATAGACATTCATGTACTGGTGACGTCTAATTTTACAAACTGAAACATTCAAATTATGAAGGAGAAAGCAAGGGACATGGGCACCTGAGTGGCAGCATAGGTATGTCCATCTTATTAAATTGCCACATAGTTATCTGTGGAGAGCAGAAGGGTAGTGTAATAGTTATGACTGAGAACAAGGGGAGCCAGGTTCAAATTCCATTTCAGCTATTTGTGTGTATGCTGTTTTTGTTTTAAATTTTGAGACCTCCAGAGACAAAAAAAATTCCTGAATGTAGACTACTTCAATGGCCTTCAGGTTTGCAAGTTTATTATGCAATAGGCTACTTCACTGTTCTGTACAAAAATCTATGCTGTCATAGAGCTCAGTATCCCTTGCTTGTTTCACATTCAGGGGATGAAAGGGAAAAGCAATCACTGAGGAATTAAGAAAGTTACTTGCTTTAATCCCTTCAGTGGAAAGTTACTAAATCAGAGCAAACTTCTGTAATCTGGATATGCCAAGAACTACTAATGCCCATTTTTTTTTACATATGCTACCCTATTTCTTCTGAAACTGGAGCTGAACATCCATATTTTAGCCCCTTTCTAGTCCCACTCAAAACATGCCCAGACCACACCTCCTTGCTATATGGACAAATTTTTTAACATCCATATTCTGTCTTTATAAAAATGGGATTTGGATGGCCATGCAATATGAATGAATATCTAAATGCTGGCTTTCAGATGTGCAAAACATGATGAGAGCTTCTACAATAAGGGTTCAAGTATATGAAATAATAACATAAAATCATATTATCTTACAAAATACTTCTATATCAGGAATTGATAGGAAAGTAAGACTATGAGAGCTCAGACCTGCTATAAAAGTTTGTACAGTAAAAGGTGTGCTATGTATTACATGATGTGTTCATTTTAATACTGTGGGAAAATGAGACCAACTGATTTTCCCACCAAAATTCAAATTGGTGACTAATGGACTTTCCTGCATCATTCACCTCAAGCACCAACCAATTGGGTTTGAGGCCCTATTATATACACCAGTGGTCTCAAACACGCGGCCCGCGGGCCACATGTGGCTCTCCAAGTTTTATTTGCGGCCCGCGGTCTGGACTGGATAATTCATTCCTTTTGGAGCAGCAGCGGGTCTGGCCGGTTCGTTCTGTTCAAAGCCGCGGGTTGGCGGCTCCTTGCGCTATTCGCTCCTGCATCGGAAGCCTCTCTGACATCACAACATCAGAGAGGCTTCAGACGCAGGCGCGGATCTCGCAAGGAGCCGCCACCCGCGGCTTTGAATGGAATGAGCCGGCCAGACACGCTGCTGCTCCAGTGGCGTACCAAGGGGGGGGGCGGTCCGCACAACTGGTGACCCTCCACTGTTCTTCATAGAGTGCGGCTCGCGGCTCGTCTAGAGCAGGGGTGCCCAACTTCTTCCCTTCCCTTCTCACCGCCGGCACCATGCTCTATGATCTCCCTGCTTCTCTCGCCGCCCGACCTCAATTCTGACATCGAGAGGACGTTCTGGCTAGCCAATCGCTGCCTGACTGCCCGGAACGTCCTTTCCGACGTTAGAATTGACGTCGGGTAGCGAGAGTTGGTCGACCCCGTGGAGATCTCGGCCTGTTCCCGATGGCGCCAGCAGCAGCAGCAGCAGCCTATTCCCCGGCGGCGGTGGAATGGGGGAGGGCAGGAAGGAAGAAAGAAAGAAGGGGGGCAGGGAGCCAGAAGGAAAAAAGAAAGAAGGGGGGGGACAGGGAGCCAGAAGGAAAAAAGAAAGAAGGGGGGGGGACAGGGAGCCAGAAACAAAGCAAAAAATGGGACAAGGAATCAGAGAAAGACAGACATAGAAAAAGAAAGAAAAAGTTGGGGGAGGGAATGAGGTCTGGAGGAGAGGAAGCATACAGGAGGCTGAAAGAAGAGAAGAAATATTGGATGCACAGTCAGAAGAATAAAGTGCAACCAGAGACTGATGAAATTACCAAACAAAGGTAGGAAAATGATTTTATTTTCAATTTAGTAATAGAAATGTGCCAGTTTTGAGAAAGAAAAGATATTAAACTTTAAATGTGAGTGCTGCAGAAAAAATAAAGTACTTGGAGGGCCGCAGAAAAAATAGTTAATGTCTTATTAAAGAAATGACAATTTTGCAGGAGGTAAAGCTGTTAAAGGAAAGTTTTATAAACTATAAAGAGTTTAACCTCATGCAAAATTGTCATTTCTTTAATAAGACATTAACTATTTTTTTCTGCGGCCCTCCAAGTACCTACAAATCCAAAATGTGGCCCCGCAAAGGGTTTGAGTTTGAGACCACTGGTCTACACTTACCACATATAATGAACCCCATAAAAGCCTAAGTCCCAAATGCCCAAAGCCAGGCCTTTTAGGCAAAGGAGGAGCAAGTCCTTCGCCTAAAAGCTGGATTCTGTAACCGGTGTCTGTCAAAAACAACACTGGTTACAGAATCCACCCCCCCCCCAGCAATGATCGCGGCAGGAGAGATGCCTCATCTCCCCTGCCGCAATAGCGATACCACCAAGTGCAGCCAAACGCGGCACTTGGGATCGTTAAAGCGGCAGGAGAGGTGAGCCATCTCTCCTGCAGCAATCCACCCCTTCCCCTGACACGATTCGGGCAGGAGGGAGCCCAAGCCCTCCTGATCCGGTGACCTCCCCGGTTCCCGACAGCGATCGAGCCAGGAGGGAGCCCAAGCCCTTCTGGCCTGGCAACTCCCTGGTACCCGACAGCGATCATGCCATGAGGGAGCCCAAGCCCTCCTGGCCCAGTGACCCCCCAGTGCCCGACAATGATCCGGGCAGGAGGGAGCCCAACCCCTCCTGCCAATGTGACCCCTCACCCCCACTAAGATACGGGCAGGAAGGACCCAGGCCCTCCTGCCCTTGACACACCCCCTCCCATGATTGCCCCCCTAAACCCCTGATCAGCCCCCCACCCGCCGACCCACAACACCTCCCCTGTGGACCCCGCAACCCCCCATACCTGAAAGTAAGTTGGCCGGACGGACGGGTTCCAAACCTGTCTGTCCGGCAGGCCCTCCATCCATCGAATGGTGGGCCTTAGGACCTGATGGGCCTAGGCGCCTCAAACCCTGCCCACAGATGGGGCCTGAGGCGCCTGGGCCAACCGGAATCGGTCCAGTAGCCTGTGGTTGGGACCTTAAGCACATGGTCTGGGTTGGGCCCATGTGCCTAAGGCCCCACCCACATGAGGGGCCTAAGGTTACTGGGCCAATTCCGGTTGGCCCAGGCACCTCAGGCCCCACCTGTGGGCAGGGTTTGAGGTGCCTGGGCCCATCAGGTCCTAAGGCCCACCATTCAATGGATGGAGGGCCTGCCAGACAGACAGGTTTGGGCAGCCTCGAGTCCTTTGTTGGGTCACACCGCCTCTGAGGAAAGAGGAAGTTGCATCATCAGAGATGGCCGCGACTCACCCAAAGCTCCAAGGCTGCCTTTCTGAATCGCTGCGTTGGTAAGTAAGGAGAGCTGCAGAGAGGGGAGAAAGCCACTGTCGGAGGCTCCCCATGAACTCTCCTGCCCAGCGCGGACCAGCTGAAAATATCTTGATCTTGTCAGCCCTGCGCAAACCGGCAAAAAATTGAAGTTAATCAATCTCGCCGGCCCTACACGGACCGGGACCGGTCCACGGACCGGCGGTTGAAGAACAGTGATGTAAAGTACCAGTGGGGAAGAGTGTGACACAGTGGTTATAGCTATAGCTTCGGCACACTGAGATTATAGGCTCAAACCCATGCTGCTCCTTGTGACCCTGGGGAAGTCATAATTCTCCCATTGCCCCAGGTACATTAGACAGATTGTGAGCCCATTAGGACAGACAAGGAAAAATACTTGAGTACCTACATAAATTCATGAAAACTGTTCTGATTCCCTTGGAGAAAGTTATAGAAAATTAAATAAAATTTTAGTAGCTGTCCTCTGGACCAACTCCATCCTGCATTCATGTGCTAGGAGTTATTCTGTAAGATTGGCCCACTAGTCACATGGCATGTACCAGGGGGCAGTGCAAGGGTGTATCATGGACATTTAACCTAGCAATGTGTGTATCTTATAGTATCAGATGTGTGCATTAAAATGTAATGTAATGTAATGTAATTTATTTCTTATATACCGCTACATCCGTTAGGTTCTAAGCGGTTTACAGAAAATATACATTAAGATTAGAAATAAGAAAGGTACTTGAAAAATTCCCTTACTGTCCCGAAGGCTCACAATCTAAAAGGCTTACTAAGGTGCACCAACTTATGTCTGCCAAAGCAGCTTTGTGCTGCAATTCTATAACATATTAGGTATGCCTTAACTGCATCGTAGAATTGGCACCGAATGCATTTCATTGTCGTACCTACAGCTAGACACCAATATATAGAATTGCCCCCTATGTAAAGAATGTAAATTCTTCTCCAAGTCTGAGTACAGTATGAACCACTGTGGTTATTTAAATGTAGGTGTCTCAAAACCAAATGCATAATGCAATTTAATTTCTTATACTCTACATAATTAGGACTGCTCTTGAGAAAAATGATTGCATTATGTTTGATCAACTTTTTAAAATGCATTTTACATCAGACTGTGTACTAAATTAATCAGGAAAGGAACTTATGCTCTGTGTCCAGATGGGCATAATCTTACGTGAAAATAACCTTTCCCCTAGAAAAAGTCCTATCCATCCTGGAAGTAATATAACTTTTACCTGCCACACATTGAAGAGGAAAAACTATGCCACAAAGCAACCGAGAATAAAAAAAGAAGCGTGCATAAAGGTTTATCTATCCTTAAAGGGAATATATAGCTACTGCTACAGTACATTTCCATTTCCTCATACATGCGAAAGCTGTCAGCTTTGTATTCATATCACAACAAATCTAACCCTGATCTCCCAAGTTATAGCAAAAAACTTCACCATCTGCTGATTTATTTGTCACTGCTGAATGTCTATTAAAGACTGTTTCCACTTGAACTGTAGAAGAGAAAACAAAGATACTGTTCCCCACCGGCCCTTTTTCTTCACAACTTCAGTGCAGTTCTAAGGCTTTGGGTATACGTAAGAGCAGATTTCATTTGCATTCTTATTTCATTCTGTTTGTTTCATTCTGTTCATTCTTACTCATTTCTAACTTCATCCCAGACATCTAATCCAGTCACACTGACTAAAGAGACCCACATATGACACAAAAGACCTGAAAAGTTTTAATCAGGGGGAAACACGTAGTCCTCTTCTGTTTAAACGCTCATTGACCCCACGTTGGATCTGTCAGATTTCCCATACATTTGGTGACAAAGATTTGTAATCAACAATCTCATTAAATCTCTGAAAATTCTGAATATTCTATCAAATGCAGACCAGCCTGAATGGTTCGAGTCTGACCTTAAACTGTGCAAATAGTGCTAATCGTGACACCCATTTATCCTCTAACCACCCTTTTCTACCAGGATCATTCAGCTTTCTGTTTGGACCAGTCAAGTTTTGCATTAACTTGAAGGATGCAGCAAAGATCCCTGGGGATATTCCAGGGACAATAAGAAACTGATGCATTTTGGTGTTTATAGCCCTAAATTTTATTGCTATATATTTACAGAAAACAGCTTGATTTTACCAGATTCTGAATTAGTTAAAGTGAAGTTCTATGTGTTTTTTTAGTATTTTAAGTTTGCTTTTATTGATCAGTGTGGACAGAGCAATGGGACAAGTTAAGGATGGTATTTCTTTCTGCCAGTATGCTCATCTGGGTGCATGTATATGTACAAACACTCATAAAAATGGTCAGACAGCAGAGCAAGCTGAACACACAACCAAAACCCTTGTCCATGCTCTTATCACCTCGCGCTTATACTACTGCAACATACTTCTCTCGGGCCTCCCGCGTGCCCACCTCTCGCCTCTTCAATCCATTCAAAATGCTGCTGCGCGACTCATATTCCGTGAGAGCCGCTATTCTCACATTACCACTCTCCTCAAGTCACTTCATTGGCTCCCCGTCCATCTCCGAATACAGTTTAAACTCCTCTTGCTGACTTACAAGTGCGTTCGCTCTATAGGCCCCCCCCCCACCCGCCATATCTCTCTTCACTGATCTCCCCCTATGCTCCCCCCTATGATCTCTGCTCATCGGACAAGCCCCTCTTATCTGTACCCTTCTCTTCCACTGCCAACTCCAGACTCCGTCCCTTCTTTCTTGCGGCGCCATATGCCTGGAATAGGCTGCCTGAATCAATACGTCGTGCTCCCTCCCTAGCAGCATTGAAATCCAAACTAAAAGCCCACTTTCTTGAATCTGTTTTCAACTCTTTAACTCCCACTCACTGCTGTCAGATACCTATACCCACTGTATCATTTCCTCTACCATAATATCCCCAACCCCGAAATCTCCTGTCTAAATTAGATTGTAAGCTCTTCTGAGCAGGGACCGTCTATTGTATGTTAAAATATACAGCACTGCATACACCTTTCAGCACTTTAGAAATAATAAATAGTAGTAGTAGTAGTAATAGCTTCTTTAAGTTCCCTTAATACTCACAGAGGCAAACCATCTGGCCCCATTACTCTGATCACATTTACTTGAGAATCCCTTTTTCAAAGCTGTGTTAAGCAGCTACCATGTTTTTTATTCTATTTATTTGTTTTACATTTACTGCACATTAAAACAGCCAGTGTGGTGAAAATATTATTCTAGATGCTTAGCATGGACAGTGACAGTAGCAGAACAGAGGTGTGGCCATCAGTGACAGTTAACCCATATGTTAGCTGCAGCAGCTGCTGACATCACAGCTTTACTTACACCACCTCATGAGGAGGCCAGGGCAGGATTAATTCGTCGATGGCCCCTAGGTACATAAGTACACTGGGCCCCTCTGCCCCGCCCCACCCCACCATGCGCCCAGGCGGAAACAGGAAGCTGCGTCAAAGGGAAGCTTTGGGCAAGCAGCACCGCTTGCACAATTACAGTTCTCATTGCCTTTCTTACCCTCGTTGTTTTCTTGTCTTACTTTCCGTCGATGGGGGGCCGCGTTGCCAATTGGGATGGGGCCCACGTTGCCAATCACGGGGGGGCCCCACATTGCCAATCGATGCAGGAGGGGCCCATCGCCGTTTGTAAAAAACAATGTTGATGCCCTCCTTCATCGGGCCCCCCTGACCATTTCGGGCCCTAGGCACGTGCCTACTTGGCCTATTGGTTAATCCTGCCCTGGAGGAGGCAGTAAGTGCAGCTGCACAACTGGCAGATTGGTAATGCAACCAAAAGATATATGGTGGGGACCCCATCCCCCCCTTGCCTGTTCCCAACTTCCCTTGATCCCCCTGACTCAAGCCCAACCCTCCCATCACAGTTCTGCTCCTCCTCCAATCTTAGGTCTGACCTCTTCTTCACAGCCTAGAACACCACTGACAACGCTCTCTCCTTCCCCCATTAGAGATATGTGTTGATATTGTTTTGAAGAATGGTTTGCACTGTTTTTGATCAATGTATGTTTATTTGGAAACTGCTGTGACTCCAGGCGGCATATTAACCCTCTCTTTTACAAAGGTGTGCTAAGCTTTATAGCGTGTGCTAAACACTAATGCGTGCATGTTATCCTATGGACGTGTTAGCGGTTAGTGCACATGTTGATTTAGTACACGCTAAATCCGTGCTAAAATGTTTTTCTTAATCATAGACGATGGACTTTTCCTCTAGGAATTTGTTCAAACCTTTCTTAAAACCAGCTACGCTATCCGCTTAGTCCAAAACCTCTGGCAACATATTCCAGAGCTTAACTATTCTCTGTGTGAAAAAATATTTCCTCCTGTTGGTTTTAAAAGCATTTCCCTGTAACTTCATCGAGTGTCCCCTAGTCTTTGCAATTTTTTACAGAGTGAAAAATCGATCCACTTGTACCCGTTCTACTCCACTCAGGATTTTGTAGATTTCAATCATATCTCCCCTCAGCCTTCTCTTTTCCAAGCTGAAGAGCTCTAACATTTTTAGTCTTTCTTCATCCCCTTTATCATCTTGGTGGCTCTTCTTTGAACCTTTTCTAGTGCCGCTATATCTTTCTTGAGATAGAGACCAGAACTGAACGCAATACTCCAGGTGAGGTTGCACCATGTAGCTGATCAGAGGCATTATAACATTCTTAGTCTTGTTAACCATCCCTCTTTTTAATAATTCCTAGCATATTTTTTTGCTTTTTTGGCTGCCACCGCACATTGTCTACAATAACACCCAGATTCCTTTCTTGGGCGCTAACCCCCAAGGTGGACCCTAGCATCTGGTAACTGTGATTTAGGTTATTCTTCCCAATATGTATCACTTTGCATTTGTCCACATTAAATTTCATCTGCCACTTGGACACCCAATCTTCCAATTTCTTAAGGTCTTTGCCAGCATGAGCAGCTTCTCTGGCCTGTTGCTCATGCTGGGGTTGGCTTTCTCTTTGATGTCACTTCTTGACCCTGCAACCAGGAAGTGATTTCATAGGGGAGCTAAGCTGGTATAAGCAGCAGGCCGGAGAAAAACTGTCACAGCAATAAAGTTCTTAATTTGTCTCTCCCTTCCATTTGCAGCTGCTGGGTTACAGCAACCCTTTCCTCCTGGTCTGACACAGCCAGCTAACAAGCTGCAGTGGGAGGCTCAGGTGGGAGCAGTAGCTAGGATACAGAAGCACTTCATTCCTCTATTTACTTGCAGCTCTGAAGCATAGAGATTTTTGCTTCAGATCAACAGATTTACAAATAAGAATGTTGGGAGTGATAAGGTATCCACAACACCCATAAGCTAGAACCTATGCCCTAGTGGTAGGCTGATGGTACTACTGCAGTTCTGAAGCATTACCACTGGGAGAAGACACCATTTTGGATTCAGGTGCCAACCCAAGCAGCAATGGAGGGTTATTCTGCCACTAGAGAACCCTTTAACTATTACAGGAGACCACGAGTAGGCCCTATGGAGGGTGGCTATGGATGAGGGGAGAGGACAGTAGGGGGTTACACTTGAGATAAGGGAGCTGGGACTGTGATGAGGGGGTTGGGCTTGAGATCAAAAAGGTTGAGGCTGTGATTGGAGGGGTGGGATCAGAGCAGAGATGCAGAGAGGGGTGTGTGCCATCACAACAAAACTCTATTATTTATTATCTGTAGTGTCTGACTTTCCCATGTAACATAGTGCTTTGTGGTAACGATCTGCCTTGTGCAATAAATGCTGGGCAGATGATAAGCATGCAAACTGGATTTACTGCACAAACTTTGTACTTACTCTGATTAATTTTCCCTGTTAACGCATTTTAAGGGCAAAACCTTACCACACTTTAGTAAAAGGCCTTTAGTTTATCTAGCTCTTCATGTACACAGTATGTTGAAAATTGTTTAATGTCTACCTTACTTCCACATTGTGTAGATCAGTGTAACTTTAATGTATTTTGGGCTGTATTTCTTTAGTCAGCAGAATATGAAAAATGTACAAGACCTGACAATGAAGACTTTAGCAAAGTATTCTATATTTAAAGGATATACTTTCTGAGACCCATATGAGCCAACTTTTCTAAATGATTGGGGGTGCTAAACCCAATGGAAATTACCCCTCCCTGGATCCAGACAAGATATTTGCTCAATATTGGGGATGCTCAAGCACCCATAGCTCCCACACAGCTGGCTCCTATGCTAAGACCTGAAGAAAGCATTTCATGTATCTTTCCTGTTGAAAGCAGAGTTCCAATTTTTTTTAAAGTACTTTTAAGGTTTCAATGAAGTGGGAAGTAATTGTCTTTACAGTATGGGGCCTCTGGAAGGCCAGATGATAAGGGTAAAACTTGAAACTTGAAACTTAAAGCACTTTCAAGAACTATAATTCAAAATATACTGAAAAACAGTTTTAGTGCCACAATCCCAGTTTCAGAATAAGGGACATAAGAACATAAGAAGTTGCCTCCGCCGAGTCAGACCAGAGGTCCATCGCGCCCAGCGGTCTGCTCCCGCGACGGCCCATCAGGCCCATTGCCTGAGCAGTGGTCCTTGACTATTTCTATAACCTATCTCTACTCCTATCCCTATAACCTAACCTCAACCCCTATTTGTACCCCTCAATTCCTTTGTCCTCTAGGAACCTATCCAAACCTTCTTTGAAGCCCTGTAACGTGTTCCCGCCTATCACAGCCTCTGGAAGCGCGTTCCATGTATCCACCACCCTCTGGGTGAAAAAGTACTTCCTAGCGTTTGTTTTAAACCTGTCCCCTTTCAATTTCTCCGAGTGCCCCCTTGTACTTGTGGTTTCCCATAATTTGAAAAATCTGTCCCTGTCCACTTTTTCTATGCCTTTCAGGATCTTGAAGGTTTCTATCATGTCTCCTCTAAGTCTCCGCTTCTCTAGGGAGAATAACATAGAAACATAGAAATAGACGGCAGATAAGGGCCACAGCCCATCTAGTCTGCCCACCCTAATGACCCTCCCCTACCTTTCTCTGTGAATAGATCCCACGTGTCTATCCCATTTGGCCTTAAAATCAGGCACGCTGCTGGCCTCAATCACCTGTAGTGGAAGACTGTTCCAGCGATCAACCACTCTTTCAGTGAAAAAGAATTTCCTGGTGTCACCTCGTAGTTTCCCGCCCCTGATTTTCAACGGATGCCCTCTTGTTGTCGTGGGACCCTTGAAAAAGAAGATATCTTCCTCCCCCTCGATGCGGCCCGTAAGATACTTGAACGTCTCGATCATGTCTCCCCTCTCTCTGCGCTCCTCGAGCGAGTATAGCTGTAATTTGTCAAGCCGTTCTTCATATGGAAGATCCTTGAGTCCCGAGACCATCCGGGTGGCCATTCTCTGCACCGACTCCAGTCTCAGCACATCCTTGCGATAATGTGGCCTCCAAAATTGCACACAGTATTCCAGGTGGGGCCTCACCATGGATCTATACAATGGCATAATGACTTCCTTTAGTTGCTCTTCTCTGGACTCCCTCAAGTACTGCCATGTCTTTCTTGAGGTACGGCGACCAGTACTGGACGCAGGAAAGACATGGCAGTACTCGAGGGAGTCCAGAGAAGAGCAACTAAACTGATAAAGGGTATGGAAAACCTCTCATATACTGACAGGCTAAAAAAGCTGGGGCTATTCTCCCTAGAGAAGCGGAGACTTAGAGGAGACATGATATGCAAGGTTTATTGTAGCTCAAATCCTTCTGGTTCCTTTATTTTATTTTACAAATTTTGGACCCCAGCCTGCTTTAAACAGAGAAAGGATGAGCTTAGCTTGAGAAAGGATGAGCTTAGCTTAATTGGTTTCTGAGGGGTATGTGATAATAATTCTTAGACTATGTATTAGGATTCTGTCATCCATCTGTTTTAAGGTAAGAGAACTTGGGATATTGTTAATTAAAGCTGGTCGATTTATGAGGAATGAAAACATGATGTAAAATGTGCATTAATCATTTGCGGGCATAATACGTACAGCATCATTATAGGATATATTAATGATGCAAGACAGGGAGTGGACTGATTAAGTATAATATAGAATAAGATTTTTTTAAACTGAGTATGGCATTCAGACTCCAGTTTTAAATGCTCAGCTAGAATTCTCCACATATTGAAGTCTAAAACAAAACAAAAATGGACAGTTTGCTGTTTGATGTATGATAGAGGACTCTGTGAACTATACATTGTGAGAAGGGATCAGGATTAGAGACTGGTATAAAGAGTAAATAACTGAGGCTTAAATTCTCAACAATTTGTGTTAAAAACTGACGGGCTGCTGTTGGGGGGGGGAGTTTGGGGAAGCCGATCAGGGGTTTGGGGGGGCAAGATCTGATCGGGGGGATGGGGGTCTGCGTTGGGGCAGGAGGGCCTGGGATCCCTCCTGCCCAGATTGGCTTGTGGGGGGTGGATTGCAGCAAGAGAGATTGGTTATCTCTCCTGCCGCAATAGCGATCACTCCTCCTTCGCCTAAAAGCTCTTGTTTTGGGCGTTTGAGACTTAAGCTTTTTTTGGGTTGATTATGGGTTGTAAGTGTAGACATAGTGGTGGTATGACCGTTTAAACAGCTGAACGTAGAGGTAGGCCATTCTCAAAACAAACCTCATTTTGGACGTTTGTTTTGAGAATGGACATTTGCCCTGCTTCTACTTTCAACGTTTAGGGCCTAGGCCAAAAGGGGACTTAGATTTTTTTTTTTATTATGCCCCTCTATCTGAATAAGTATACTGAGGAACAATACAGGAAGGCTAATATTAACAATATAAGAAAGAACTTTGATGCCTAAAGATTTTTTTGAAAAAAAAAAAAAGGTATGCACAATTGAGATTAATTAGTTTTCAAGAGATATAGTATACTGTATATTATGAAGAAATATTGGCATATTATCAGTAATATTGAAAAGACTGTTTGGCCTCTTCAGCCTTTCTTGGTACATTGTGATTTACAAGTCAAGGGTCACTATCCTTGTGGCCGCTGCTCTGTGTGTCATGTCAGTTTTGCAACAAAGATCATCAATCATCCAGTTACAGGGACAGCTGTAACCATCAGATCACTGACTGGTTTACTAAACTTCAGAAAAGCGATAAAAAACAAACTTTTTTACCCGACTCTCTTAAAATACACCCCAACCTCTATGTCTACCCCAGCACATTTATACTGCCTCATTAAAGGTGCCCTCCACTTGACTTACAGGATTAAAAGTCTCTAGTTGCACACTCGGTGCTAAACTATACAAGATTGTATCTCCTGTATCTCATGTACCTACACCATGAATACCTTAAAATTGTCCTGTACTTCAAACGTATTGTAATTCTAGCTGCTATACCTATAGGTTATATTGTTTGCCATGTTACTGTGCTCAGCCCCCAAATAATGTACAGTACTCCCCTAATATTTGCAGGGGTTCCGTTCCAGGAACCCACACGAATCTTGAAAAACCGCGAATATGTTTTTTTGTGGGGGAGACTGAAGAGGGCAGCGGGAGAGAGCAGCCGGAGCACCGGCGAGTGAAGGAAATCACTTGCTGTATGCTCCGACTGCCTCTTTCTGCACTAAACTCAGGCCTTACCAATCAGGAGCTGTGTGTCAAAGCTGTCCTCTCCTGGTCGGCAGTTCGTGGTCAGAAAATACCGCAAATGACTGGGACTGCGAACCGCCGACCGCGAATGACCGGGGGTACACTGTATTCATTCCTCTATGCAGTTCATATGAACTATCCCTCTGTTGCTGTTCTTCCCTTTGATTTGTTCTTCTGTATATCATATATGTGAATTTGCATCCTTGTTACCCATCGTTTGCCATGCTACCATGCTCAGTACCCAAAACATGTGCAAAGGAATTTCTACTACTGTTCTACTGTGTATGTAAACTTGTAGCCCATCCTGGGCTCTTCTGGGAGGACAGGCTAAAAATTTGACTAAATAAATAAATAAATTTGTCTAACTGCAAAACTAAGAAGAAAATATATACAGGTGTCTATCCCTGGTTTGATGTACACTGACAAAATGAAGCAAGAGTCATTTGATAATATAAAGACTCTTTAAAACAAAATTCCTGTGCAATCTACATGTTTTGTATACAATATGTAAAACAAAAATTCCTACTCTCTCTGATCATGAAATAACTCTAATTCAAGAAAGAGTCTTGCCAGAGATAGTCACATCAGTCCTAAAATATCTATCAGTTCTACCACATTCATACCATGGTAGAATATAGCGGTTATTCTTCAGGAAATGGCCAATAGAGCCTGTTCTATCTAACGAATGATCTAGAATCAAATTAAAATCTGCTCCTACACATAACATAGTAACATAGTAGATGACAGCAGATAAAGACCCGAATGGTCCATCCAGTCTACCCAACCTGATTCAATTTAAATTTTTAAAATTTTTCTTCTTAGCTATTTCTGGGCAAAAATCCAAAGCTCTACCTGGTACTGTGCTTGGGTTCCAACTGTCGAAATCTCCATTAAAACCTACTCCAGCCCATCTACACCGTCCCAGACATTGAAGCCCTCCCCAGCCCATCCTCCACCAAACGACCATATACAGACACAGCCTTACTTCAATTTTTAATATTATTTTCTGATTCTAGATCCTCTCTGTTCATCCCACGCTTCTTTGAACTCAGTCACAGTTTTACTCTCCACCACCTCTCTCGGGAGTGCATTCCAGGCATCCACCACCCTCTCCGTAAAGTAGAATTTCCTAACATTGCCTTTGAATCTACCACCCCTCAACCTCAAATTATGTCCTCTGGTTTTACCATTTTCCTTTCTCAGGAAAAGATTTTGTTCTACGTTAATACCCTTCAAGTATTTGAACATCTGAATCATATCTCCCCTTTCTCTCCTTTCCTCTAGGGTATACATATTCAGGGCTTCCAGTCTCTCCTCATACTTCTTCTGGCGCAAGCTTCCTATCATTTTTGTCGCCCTCCTCTGGACCGCTTCAAGTCTTCATACGTCCTTCGCTAGATACAGTCTCCAAAACTGAACACAATACTCCAAGTGGGGCCTTACCAATGACCTGTACAGGGGCATCAACACTTTCTTCCTTCTACTGGCTACGCCTCTCTTTATACAGCCCAGCATCTTTCTAGCAGCAGCCACTGCCTTGCCACACTGTTTTTTTGCCTTTAGATCTTTGGACACTATCACCCCAAGGTCCCTCTCCCCATCCGTGCATATCAGCTTCTCTCCTCCCAGCATATACGGTTCCTTCCGATTATTAATCCCCAAATACAATACTCTGCATTTCTTTACATTGAATTTTAGTTGCCAGGCATTAGATCATTCCTCTAACTTTTGCAGATCCTTTTTCATATTTTCCAATCCCTCTCCAGTGTCTACTCTGTTACAAAACTTGGTATCATCTGCAAAAAGGCACACTTTTCCTTCTAACCCTTCAGCAATGTCACTCACAAATATATTGAACAGGATCAGCCCCAGCACCGAACCCTGAGGGACTCCACTACTCACCTTTCCTTCCTCCGAGCGACTTCCATTAACCAACACTCTCTGGCGTCTGTCCAACAGCCAGTTTCTAACCCAGTTCACCACTTTGGGTCCTAACTTCAGCCCTTCAAGTTTGTTCAACAGCCTCCTATGTATCAAAGGCTTTGCTGAAATCTAAGTAAATTACATCTAGCATATGTCCTCGATCCAGCTCTCTGGTGACCCAATCAAAAAATTCAATCAGGTTCGTATGGCTCGATTTACCTTTTGTAAAGCCATGTTGCCTCAGATCCTGTAACCCATTAGATTCAAGGAAGTACACTAGTGTTTCTTTCAGCAACACTTCCATTATTTTTCCAACAACTAAAGTGAGGATCACCGGCCTGTAGTTTCCTGCTTCATCCCTGTGACCACTTTTATGAATACGGACCACATCCGCTCTCCTCCAATCCCCAGGAATCACTCCTGTGTCCAGAGATTTGTTGAACAAGTCTTTAAAAGGACTCGCCAGAACCTCTCTGAGCTCCCTTAGTATCCTGGGATGGATCCCGTCTGGTCCCATCGCTTTGTCCACCTTCAATTTTTTAAGTTGCTCATAAACACTCTCCTCCGTGAACGGCGCAGAATCTACTCCATTTTCTTATGTAACTTTGCCAGACAATCTCGGTCCTGCTCCACATATCGGTTCCTAGCATCTTTTAGTTTAGCAATTCCATTTTTCATCTTTCTCCTTTCACTAATATATCTGAAAAAATTTTTGTCTCCCTTTTTTACATTTTTAGCCATTTGTTTTTTCGCCTGTGCTTTCACCAGACATATCTCTTTCTTGGCTTCTTTCAGTTTCACCCTGTAGTCCTTTCTGCACTCCTCTTCTTGAGTTTTTTTTATATTTCACTAACACCAACTCTTTCGCCTTTATTATCTCCGCCACTAGTTTGGAGAACCATATTGGCTTCCTTTTTCTCTTGTTTTAATTAATTTTCTTCATATAAAGGTCCGTAGCCATTTTTATCACTCCTTTCAGCTTAGACCACTGTTTTTCCACTTCTCTTATGTCCTCCCATCCTAACAACTCTTTCTTCAGGTACTCTCCCATTTCATTAAAGTCCTTACGTTTGAAATCTAGGACTTTAAGTAACGTGCAGCCGTTCTCCACTTTAGCCGTTATATCAAACCAAACCGTTTAATGATCGCTACTTCCCAGGTGAGCACCCACTCGAACATTAGAGATACTCTCTCCATTTGTGAGGACCAGATCCAATATCGCTTTTTCCCTTGTGGGTTCCGTCACCATTTGTCTGAGCAGAGCTCCTTGAAAGGCATCCACAATCTCTTTTCGATTCCGCAGACAGAACATTCCAGTCCGCATCCGGCAGGTTGAAATCTCCCAACAGCAGAACCTCCTCTTTCCTTCCAAACTTTTGGATATCCACAATCAGATTCTTATCAATTTGCTGCGAATAAGTTGGAGGTCTGTAGATTACACCCATGTAGATAGAAGTTCCATCTTCTCTTTTCAGAGCGATCCATATCGCTTCTTCCTCTCCCCAGGTCCCTTGCATTTTGGTCGCTTGGATATTGATCTTTACATAGAGAGCTACTCCTCCACCTTTTTGACCATCTCTGTCCTTCCTAAAAAGATTATATCCCGGTATGTTTGCATCCCATCCATGTGATTCACTGAACCATGTCTCTGTGATAGCGACAATATCTAGATCTGCCTCTGACATCAGGGCTTGCAGATTATGAATTTTGTTGCTTAGACTGCGAGCATTTGTGGTCATCGCTTTCCAGCTATTTTTCAGCGGTAATCTCCTTTTTCGTATGGATTTTTGTTTCGTTTCACTTTCTGTTGCAATGCTAAGAAATGAGTTGCTGATATTGTTTATGTTGCAATCTTTACTACTATCACATCTTTTCTTTTGCCGGGGGTGGTCTCTATAATTGTCCTTTGTACATATACCACCCCCACCTTCTAGTTTAAATGCCTAGAAACATATTGTCTAAATTTCTCTGCAAGGTTTCTTTTTCCTGCTGTAGTAATATGTAGCCCATCAGTGCAATATAGCTTCTTGTCCTTCCATGTATTTCCCCATCCTCCTATGTACCTGAAGCCTTCTTGATGACACCAGGCTCTGAGCCATCTATTAAGGTTCTCTGTGTTTTTCACTCTTTGCTCTCCCTTTCCATATGCAGGCAGTATTTTAGAAAAAGCTAAAGTCTTTACAAAAAGTTTCAAGCCCTCACCAAGCTCTCAAAAAGCTTTCTGTGCTGCAAGTGTGGAGTTGTTGGCCAGGTCATTTGTTCCCAGATGGATAACAACATCAGTGTTAAAATCCTTACTTTCTTCCTTAATTATAGTCTGTATTTGCCTGGAACTCCTGGTAGCTGAGGATCCTGGAAGACATTTTACTTTTTTTGGTCTCCTCGCCTTGTGTTCCAAGGTTAATGCCTCTGATGATGGAATCCCCCAACAGTAATAGTTTTCTGTTTTGGGCTTTTTTATTTGTGCTTAGGGTGCGTTTGTTCTCTTGAGTTACCTTCATTGGTTCCAATCTCACCTCCCTTCTGTTTTCTTGAGTATCGCAGTGCACTAGTGGAGCGAAGGAATTCTGTAGAGGTAATATTAGTGAAGGTGGATGTTTCTGTGTTACATGTCGCAGTCTTCCTGAGCCTACTGTGACCCATTTATTCCTGGGCTGTTTTATTCTTTGAGGTAGAGGTGGTAAGTTGGTATGATTTTGTGGAGTGATGGAAGCTGCTTTAATTGTATTCAATTCCTGTTTAAGTTTGCAGAGCTCCTCCTTAATACTAGCAAGTTGAAGACAGATGAGGCAAGCCTTAAGCCTCCAAATAGTGTGTCTTGGAATTAAAGCACCACAGTGATTGCATAGAATAAAGGTCATCTTGATTGGTTGTGAAGTATCTTGATTTGAGTAGTCCTAATTATTTGGGTCTCTATATATGAACAGTTGTCCCTGGGGTGGATGGGACTATAAGTCTCACCCTTAGTCCTATGAAGAGGCAAAGGAAATAAAATTTAACAAAGGAAAGAGAAGGGTTTATTTTTTTGTGGGGGGGTGTTGTTTTTTTAAGTAAGTAACAGGGAGGAGGAGAAGAGAAATTAAGCAGATATAATGCTGAAAAACAGTGAAAAGAGCAGAATATGAAATGCTGAGTAACTTAGCTTTTAGAAGTTCATAGGGCAGACTTGTTCATAGCACTGTCCCAAAGATAATACCTAATAGTATTTCACTTTCCGATTGTGATAAAACTCAAGAAATGAGATGCAAAATTAAACTAACTTTCACTAGTCAATAGGATGAATACCATGTGATTAGGGAACCTAGTATTCTTCATTTAACTACAGTAATTTAATTTAATTTAATTTAAAAAGGCATTCATTTTCAGCTTTTGTCCAAATAGATTCAAGGTGGAGTACAATTTAAAATTACAATGGTACCACGGTTTACGAGTGCACCGGTTTGCGAGTGTTTTGCAAGACGAGCAAAACATTCTCAAAATCGGTGCCTCGGAGACCGAGCTTGCCTCGATTTGCGAGCGGCGCCCCCTTCCCCCCCCTCCGCGATCCGGCATCCTCCCGCTCGCATCGCACACCTCCCCCCACCACGATCTGAAATCCCCCAGCACCCACCCGAACATGCTGCTTACCCCCATCTGGCCACCAGCACCAATGCACAGGACATGCCGGTGACGGTGCCCGAAGATCTGCGTCTTCTTCTTTACTGGGCCTTGAGCATCTGCGCATGCTCAAGGCCTTCGAGTTCACGCTCTCTCCGAGATCTCCGAGAATCTCGGAGAGAGCGTGAACTCTAAGGTCTTGAGCATGCACAGATGCTCAAGGCCCACAAAAAAGAAGACGTAGATCTTCGGGCACCAGCATGTCCTGTGCGTTGGTGCTGGTGGCCATTTGGGGGTAAGCAGCGTGTTTGGGTGGGTGCTGGGGGATTTCAGATCGCGGAGGAGGGGAGTGTGATGTGAGCGGGGGGGATGCCGGATCGCGGGGGGGGGGGGAAGGGTGCCGGATCACGCGGGGAGCCTTCGGGGGGAGCAATGCCGGTTTTGGGGGGTGGGGGGTAGAGCAGTGCTGCAGGCCTTGGGGGGTGGGGGTGGGTTGGAACGTATCAAGCGAGTTTCCCTTAGTTTCTATGGGGAAACTCACTTTGATATACGAGTATTTTGGTTTACGAGCATACTTCTGGAAAGAATTATGCTCATAAACCAAGGTACCACTGTAAACAGTATCAGATACAATACAATAAGTATTCACTTACTCTTAACAGTAAAGGGATAATCCCAAGTTTCCAAATTTACTGTTCTTTGATATACCGCATTTCAAACCAATATCAATGTGGTGTACAATGACTATCCCCTCTTTTACAAAGGTGCGCTATGCTTTTTAGCGCAAGCTAAATAATAGCGCATGATAAACGCTAATGCGTGCATGATAATGCGTGCATGTGTACGTGCTAATGCGTGCATGATAAAACGCGTGCTAAAATGTACAAGAGAGCCTATATTATAAATGGAGAGGGAGTAATAAACGAGAAAAAAGAAAGATAAAAACAAAAAGAATAGTGGTTAGTGCAGTGGTCTGAGAACCTGGGGAACTGGAGTAAATTCCCACTGCAGCTCCTTGCAACTAAGCATGCCACTTAACCCTCCATTGCCCTAAGTACCTGTATATAATAGGTAAACCACTGGAAGATGTCTATCAGATCTTCGCCCACATTGCTATTTGGGGAGCTTCCATCTCATCATCCCCGACAGCCAGGTACAAGCTCCTTTCTCCGATGGTCAGTTTTGATAGTATTGAAATGCATCTTACTCAGATGGCTGGCTCCAGAGGTCCCTACTATCTCGTTGTGGAGGACTCGGATGATTGTCCTGCTGTCCTGGGAACGCAGGGGGGTGCCTGACCTCTCTACTGTCCAGGGCCTGCATTTCACAGCCACTTGGGAGCCCTGCCGGAACACTATGACTTCAGTGGCTAGGAGCCGTATCCTGAATTGTTGAAGGTACTGTACTTTTATGCTCTCATGTTTTTCAGTATACTGTATTGAATGATCAGCGGTGGAGGGGACTCCGGGAGGGGGGGGGGTTCTGTTATATTGAAAATTTGTTCTCTTTACGAGCCTTGTACGATTGCTTGTTTTCCTTCTGTGCTCTGTTTTTGGCTCAATAAAAAATCATTTAAACATAATATGTAAACCACTTTGATCGAAACAACAGAAAGGTAATATATAAAGCCCCATCCCCTTTCTTAGTTTCCAAATTTTAGACTATTTTTCAAAATTGTTTAGATCCTCATTTCTGTTAGGCCACTCCATCCAGACTATCTACCCTATTGCAGATTAGTATCATCTGCAAAGCGGCAAACCTTACCAGACAGCCATTTTCCAATATCACATACAAAAATGTTGCAAAGCATAGGACCAAGAACCGATTCCTGTGGCATATCACTGATCAGGCAATTTTCTTTTGAGTGAATCCATTTACCAAACTTTTTATAACATTCCACTCAGTTCCCAATCCAGTCAGTCACACTAGTGCATACATTAAGATTGTTCAGATTATTTATAAGTAAACTCTATGGAACCATGTGAAAAGCTTTGCTAAAATCTAAGTATAATAATAATAATAATAACTTTATTTTTCTATACCACCACAATCTTGCGACTTCTAGGTGGTTTACATTCAAGAGAGCTGGACATTCAGCGAGTTACAATATGCAGAAAGTCAGAGGAAATACAGAGTACATCAACTTTAAGAATACGAAAATATAAAAATGTACAGTACGCTAATACATTTCCGAGAGGACCTTACATCCTCTTCTGGCGGCTATAATTTTAAATCTTCAGTATGCAGGATATGTTTGTTCTTTCTTTCTTCCTTCCTCCCTCCCCCTCCCCTGCCCCTCAGCAGGACCCTACAGCATGACCCCCCCAAATTGCCCCCACCTGGGTTGCTGTTATTTTAAATGTTCTGGCAGCTGCGGTGTAGCGTAGCATCCATGAGACAAACATTCTGCTGTCCGCCTGCCCCGGAAGTCTTCATTCAGCAGTGACTTCCTGTTTCTGCCTAGGTGGGCTGCTGCTGAATGAAGAGTTCCGGCCAAGGCAGGCCAACAGCAGAATGCTCATCTTGTGGATGCTGCGCTATGGATGCCGGAACATTTAAAATAACAGTGACCCAGGGGGGAGAGAGCAGGTGTGGGGGAGTCCGGAGCTGAAGAGGTCCCACTGGGGGGGGAGGGGGAGGGAGGGAGGGAGGAAAGAAGAACATAAACTACATGCCACAGGCTGGGGGTAGGGGGTTCAGAAAACAGGGAGGACATATGCTGCATGGGCTAGAGGTAGGTGGAAAGGCAGGGAGGAACAGATGTTGCTCAGGCTAGGGGAAGACAGGGAAGGACAGATGTTGCATGGGCTAGGAGGGGGTTGGGAAGGACAGATGTTGCACAGACTGGGAGGGAGTTGGGAATTACAGATGCTGCATGGACTGGGGAATTGGATAGGGCAGATGCTACATGGATGGGGTGCTGGGAAAGGAGGAAAAGAGAGATGCTGCTAGTGGGGAAGGGAAGAGAAAAAGGAAATTGTTGTATATAGGTGCATGAAGTGGGAGGGAAAGAGAGATGGTATACATAGGGAAAGGAAGAGGGATAATTGTTGGACATGATAGTGGTGGAGAGGAGGGAAGGAGAAATATTACAACGGGAGAGAGAGAAGGTGACTCAAAGAAGGGAGAGATGTCAGATTCTGGAGAAGGGTGATGGAAGTAGAGAGAGAGAGTTGTCAGACCACTGGAAGGGGAAAGAGAGATGCCAGACCAGAGAAAGAAAGGAGAAAAGAAAGATATCAAACTAAAGGAAGGAGAGGAGAGAGATGTTAGACCATGGGAAGAGGGAGGGAAGGAAAGAGAGATGCCAGACCATATGAGGGGGTTTGGAGGAAGACAGAGATGTCAGACCACAGGAGAGAGAGGGAGGAAATAGTGCACAGGGATGAAAGGGAAGAGGAGAGAGAGGGAGGAGATGGTGCACAGCAATGGTTGTGGCAAGGAAGAGAGACAGAAGAAATGCTTCTTATCGGATAGATGGGAATAGGGGAGAAGAAAGAGAGAGAAGATGGTACACATGGATAGATGGGAAGGGAAGACACAGAAAAGTAGATTTTGAGAAGAAAGTAGAAAAATGTAAGAAAGTTGAATGTTAAAGGTTAACACCAAAGATGAATGTAGGGCAGAAAGTTAAGAAGGAGAGAAAAAGAAGCAAATAGATTACAAGGCCCTAGAAACACAAGAGCACAGACAGAAGGAATGCAACCAGAGACTGGGAAAAGATGATTAGGTCACCAGACAACAAAGGTAAGGAATATGAATTTATTTTCAATTTACTGATTGAAATGTGTCAGTTTTGAGAATTTACATCTGCTATCTATATTTTGCACTATTCAGGAAGAAATTAATTTCTTTATATTTCTCTGGTGTTATAATGCATGTAGAGTCTTGCATCTTAGGGCTTTGTTTGTATATAGTAGTACTTTTAGTTTGTAGCCTTGTATTTGCATAGGGGTTATCTGTGTTCTGCATGTGTGACCAAAGCCAGGTGTTGTGGTAAGAATGAATGTTGAGAAGCAAACAGTGTGCTTTGTGTAGTTTAATTATGTGGTTGTTAATAAGATTATGTGGTTGTTAATAAGATTATGTGTTAATTATGTGTTGTTAATAAGATTATATTGTGTGTATATATATGAAAAATGGTATTACAATTAATACTATCATTATTATGGGGGGGGGGACAGGGCGGAGCTTTTGCCCCCCTCATACAAAAAAGTGTTCCACTGCCTATGAGTATAACACATGTAGCATTCTTCCTAGATCCAACTGTCTAGTCATCCAGTCAAAGAAATTTGGCTGATAACAATTACCTCTAATAAAACCATGCTGCATCTGGTCCTAGAATCACTGGATTCCAGAAAATGCACTAACCTCTATTTTAGAAGTATTTCCATTAATTTAGTTATCAGAGAACTCAGACATTGGTAGTGGTAAATAAAACCTTTTTGAATATATTTTTCTTCCATTCTGCTTCTTTGTGTGCCGTTGTGGAGATTATTGCAGATCAATTGCCTATCTGTTTTCTTGCACTTCTCATCTACCTCCTTATTTCTGTTTTTGTAGAAAGGAGCATCTGCTCTTCTCTAGTCTACCAGGACCACTCCCAATTCTAAAGAGGCATTAAATAGTCAGACAGTGAGCCACCAGAACTTCTCGAAGTTCCTTCAGCACCTTTGGATGTATCACCTTGTCTACCTTTAGTTTATCCACATAGATTCCATTATCATCTACTGCAGGGGTAGGGAACTCCGGTCCTCGAGAGCCGGGTTTTCAGGATTTCCCCAATGAATATGCATGAGATCTATGTGCATGCACTGCTTTCAATGCATATTCATTGGGGAAATCCTGAAAACCCGACTGGAATATGGCTCTCGAGGACCGGAGTTCCCTACCCTTGATCTACTGGAATAGTCTCCCCTATACAGAATTCAGGATCTCCCTACTTCTAGATCAGTGACCCGCAAACTTTCTCGAGACTAAACGTAGTGGCCACGGCTCGAGGCATCCCGAAGTTCTTGGATGTTGCCATAATGATGTCACGTGTATGCATGATGTCATCACGTCAACATCCATGCATGCGCGAAGGCCCTTCAGATGGGCCCTGAGATACCAGTGGGGGGTGCCAGTAGGGAAGAGGGCCAGAGAAAAGGAGAGGCACTGGCACCTACAGGACGTGCCTTTCACTATGAGAGGTACATCCTATAGGCAATCAGCCAGCACAGGTGCCTCTCCTCCTCCCCAGTATGCCATGGCACATCTGAAATCTCAGGAGGCACACAGTTTGTGATGCAACAGGGACAACAGGCAACAGGGACATTCCAATCAACATCCAGCATATGAAATCACTTAGTAGTAGTATTTCACCTTCATAGCTATTTTGTGAGTCTTTTTTTAAAAAAAATCTCAATCTACAACTTCTGCCTCTAAAGAAGGCCTATATATATATTTCACACCAATATGAGCAGATGCAGATTAATTCCAGATTAATTCACAGTTCTTTAATATTAACTTTAACACATAATGCTCCTCCTTCTCCTCCCTTGCTTCCTATCCTGATCTTCCTGAGTAGATTATAGCCTAGTATATTTGTATCCCAGTATATTTGTATAGCCTAGTATATTTGTATCCCAGTCATGGTTCTCCATGAACCATACCACTTATGTGACTGTCACTAAATTTAAGTCACCCTCTTCATCACAGAAAGATGAGAAGCATTGATCTGCAAGTGCTGACACAATGCAGGGCAGACCAAAAACACCAAGTGGTGAAAGCAGCAGAATATTTATTCAGAACAGACAAAATAAAAGTGCCCAATGGTTTTTGATTTTTTTTTTTTTTTTAAATCAGGAAGCCCATTGCTGTGATCTAATTTGCTATTTGCCAGTTTTGTTAGTTTTAGAAGGAAGGGTGTTTTGTTTGTTCTCTCTAGTTGTATTCCTCTGACACAGACTATCCTTAGGTGGCAACATCAGGGTCACTGCTTTATTTAATCTGTTCTGAATAAATATTCTTTTGTTTTTATTGCCTGATGTTTTTGGTTTGCTCTCTATTTACCCTCTTCATCACAGGCAGCATCATTAGCGGCCGGTAATAAAAAAAAAATGCTAACGTGGCTTTATAAAAGGGGACATAGTGCCTAATCTCAGTATTTATCCACAGCGAAAGAAAACTATCAATCTATGGATAATTCCAATCAATAAATCTTCATACACTTCAAACACTCATATACTCAATTGCATTTGTAAGGACTTGAATAAGTAGATGCATGTCAACTACTTAGTGATCAGCATTTTCAACTACCATCAGCATTAAACCTGGAAATTCAATGTTGGGTTATGTCAGGTACCACCACTGAATTGCTAGGTTTGCAAAGTCAGTTAACACAACTGATGAAATGTAATATTCAGCACCACATAAAGACAGAACTGACTGTTATATGATCCTATTTTGTTTTGCTTGTTTGTTTTATTTATAATCCACCTTTCCCAAGGCGGCTCACAATGTAAACATACATAATAAAAAAAAAATACATTAATACATATAAAAACACAAATAACAACATAAGCGACCAGTGCTTACACAAATGCAAATGCCTTAATGCCCATATTTCATATTACAAAATAAATGCCACTTCAATAACTTCCTAAAAGCATCAAGATTGCATTGCTTTAGATAGAATGTACAAAGGCAGCTGATTCCATTCCTGGGGGGGGCCCCTACAGGAAAACGTATTTAGTCTTAGTTCTCTTACAGATGGCACAAGCAAGTCGCCATGATGGACAGAGCACAACTTGGATAAAGGGACATAAGCCTGAATAATACCCACTACATTTACAGGAGCCAAACCATTCAAACACAAATATACCATCACAAGCATATACAAGCACAAGTGTATACGATCTTCTAACTTCAACCAGTATAGCTTCACATAATATTCTGCGACATGTTCAGTCCTTTCCAAGCGAAAAAGAGTTCTAACCACTGAATTTTGAGCAAACTGTAATGCACTCAAAAGGGTTGTTGGTAAGCCCAGGAACACAAGATTATTTATGCGGTTAACAACACTTATGCCCCCACCCCCTTTATCAAGCTGTGCTTCCAACCAACACAAGCTAAATGCCGAGCCACCCATAGGAATAGAATTGGTGCTTTAGCTCACGTTGCTCAGCAACGCAGCTTGATATAAAAAAGGGGGTTAATTAGCCAAGTGCTGACTCCACCTTCCACAAGGCCCCCCAATAGCCAGTTACATGCCACTGGAAATTAGCGGTTAGCCCAAAAAGATGATTTAATGCCAGGTGCTGTTTCTAGCCTCTTAAATAGCTTTGAATATTGACCCGCAGATTTTTATACTTAACCTGGCATTTCTAAACTGCCAAGGTTACAATTGTATTGTTGGTAAAACAGAACCTTCAGAGCACAGATGGATAGAAATTGAGCAGGATATGGCTGCCCTAGTGCCTTAATTTAGTTTAGTTCAATTTTGGTTGATATAAGACATAAGAATAGCTTAACTGGGTCAGACCAGTACTTAGTACCTGGCAAAAATGCAAGGAGTAGCAACATTCCATGCTACCGATCCAGGGCAAGCAGTGGCTTCCCCCATGTCTTTCTCAATAACAGACTATGGACTTTTCTTCCAGGAAATGGTCCAAACCCTTCTTAAAACCAGCAATGCTATCCGTTCTTACCACAACCTCTGGCAATGCGTTCCAGAGCTTAACTATCTTCTGAGTGAAAAAATATTTCCTCCTATTGGTTTTAAAAGTATTTCCCTGTAACTTCATCGAGTGTCCCCTAGTTTTTGTGTAATTTTTGACAGAGTGAAAAATCGATCCACTTGTACCTGTTCTACTCCACAAACCTGGAAATTCAATGCCAAAGCCCAGATATGGCCCAGCATTTAATTTCTCAGCATGATGCTAGCAGCGGTCAGCAAAACACTCAGCACCATCAGCTGAATATTGGACTCCTGGAAACTAGACACCATCCACATCTTTAAAAGCACTCAATTTAATGAGAGTGATTCTTGGAGGTCTATCTTTCAACGAAAATTTAATATAGTCAATCTTAATTTTTTTAAAAAAATTGCTTGGGGAGGATAATGGCAATATACAGTACTAAATAGATAATTCACCTAAAAGCCATCACTATTTTGATAACTGTCTTCACCAAGATAGGAATAGCAGGGACCAACTAGTGACAGTACCTTAAAGATTTACAACTGCCTTATCTACAGTATGTTATTCTGAAAAGTTACATCTAAATGAAAACAAAACTGAATCCCAAGATAAGCTGGAGAAATAGATAAAAAGATACAAACTTGGCATGATGTATATTCAGTGGGAGAACTTTTGCTTTGTCACACTTAATCTTATACCCAGAGAGTTTGAGAAAAATCTATCATGGAGAAACAGTAATTTGGGAATGGAACATGCCAGGTTCCTTGGCCTACATTAAAAGGCCTGGAGAACTCATTAATCATGCATAAATGTTCTCTCAGCTCCAGACATATTGAATAAATTTTTCAAGCAGGCTGAAATGTTTCAGGGATAGTATACATAACATTATTAAAGGGGAATTTATAAACATGGGCTATTGTTAAGACAGGTTATTTTACCACAAGTCCCATTTTATGTAATAAGGCCTAATTTGTTTTTTTTAAAATAATTTATATTCCACATATCCTACAAATTATTCAGGTACTCAAGCATTTTCCCCTAATTGTCCCACTCTATCTAATGTACCTGAGGCAATGGGGATTTAGTGACTTGCCCAGGGCCATAAGGAGCAGTGCGGGATTTGAACCCACAACCTCAGGGTTCCGAGGCTGTAGCTCTAATCACTGCCCCATACACTCCCACTAATAAACCAGGTTAAGGTTCCAAAGATTTAACAAACTTCAATAACTTACCAGCTGAAACCATCTTCTGTAATAAGCCTCACAACCTGAGCGAGCTTGCCCATTAGAGACATTAGGAACAAGCAGGGTTTCAAAGGAAGCAGTACCATATGGCCCAAGGTTTTTTATATTTTGGAGAATATCATTGCAATAAAAGGACCTAAGTGCTCTAAACTAGCATCAAAGGGCAGCAAACTATCTAAAATGAAATTTAGTCATACCTGTTAATTTCCTTAAGTCCTGCTAGACCAGTCCACACCATTGGGTTGTGTCCCTTTCTTACCAGCAGATGGAGGTAGAGCTATTCATCCTTCCCAGTGACATCATCAGTTTTTAGTGCCCCTCCCAGCCCCTCTTCCCCACCCCTTTGACGTGCACCCCCACCCCCTTTCTTTTCCATGTACCTTTTTAACTTCTCCAGCATGAGCAGCATGCCCACGTCGGTGTCGACTAGCCCTTTGACATCACTTCCTAGGTATGGGTCCTGGAAGTGATGTCAGAGAGAGTGCACCGGTGCAGATGTGGGTAGCAACCTCGCGCAGGGGAAGGGTGAGAAGGAGGGGTTTCGCATCCCCTTACTGCATATTACTACATTCAAAAGCCCTATCTGACCACTGCAACTTAGAACCTTGCATCTAATAAAATAACTACTTTACATTCATCACTAAAGAGAGAAGAGCAAAAATATCCATGAGTTCCTTGGAGCTGAAATTTTCAGGGCTGGTTCTGAACTAGTCTAGCAGGACTCAAAGAAAGGTGTGGCTAACCCCCTCTTTTACTAAGATGCACTAACCAAATAACGTGCGCTAATCGAATTAGCACACACTAAATGCTAACGTGTCCATAGACTAACATGCCTCTCCCCTCCCCACAATTGTCTGGCATCCCTCTCTCCCCCAGAGGTCTGACATCTTTCTCCCTTCAGTCCCTCTCCTGTGGTATAGCATTTTTCCCCTCCCATGGTCTGGTATCTCTCTCCTTCCCTTTCCCCTCCTGTGGTCTGGCATCTTTCTCCTTTCCTTCCCCACAGTCTGGCATCACTCCCTATGTTTACTTTCCCTGGTGTGGCATCTCTCTGTCCTACTCTTCCCCTCTCCTGTGGTCTGGCATTTCTCTCCTTCTGTTTCCCCTCCCGTTGTCTGGCATCTTTCTCCTTTCCTTCCCTGGTCTGGCATCTCTCTCTACTTCTCTTCCCTCCTACCATGCTCTGGCATCTCTTTTACCAGTGGGATCTAGTCATTCTCTCACCCTTCTTTCTCCTAGCAGTTAAACTCTTTCAATCTTCGGACCAAGAATAGTGCCAGTGAAGTAAACATACTGCCTTTTATGACCTCAGATGATTTCACTCTGCTATGGCCTCCTGTCTCCATATAGGTAGGGACCTGCAAAAGATGGAAAGCTTCTGGGGCTGGTGAAGGCAGCATGTTTACTTTGCTGATGCTGCCCATGGCCCGAAGATTCAGAGTGCCGCTGCTGGAAGCAAGAAGGGTGAGAGAAAGACGAGATCCCACCAAGGTAGAGGGGGAATGCCAAAAGGCAACTCATTGGGAGAAGGGGGCAATGCCCCCTCACCCCCCCCCAACTGATACATGATATGAAGCTTCAGTGAGAGATCATGGCATTTTCCAGAGGCAATTGCTAAGGACAGGAAAAAGTGTGAGTCACTCCTGCCCCCATTACCCCATTTGGACTACCTGGGACTTCAGGTAGGCTCCTCCCCAGCTCTGTTATGTCCTGATATTCAACATTACTACCCAGTTAAGTGTTGCTGAATATCGGTGGCTGAATATCAGGCAAATAATGCCTAAATGTAACTCGCCTTGAATTACAACTGTTCAGTTTGGCCTGTGGTACTCAGTGGCTTAAATGCTGACCACAAAAAGCTGAATATTACCCCTAAAATTTGTTTAAGAGTTTCTCCAATTTACGATGAACCAGTTGGCACATTTGACCTTTTTTATATAAATCTCTATTCTACAAGAAATGTAAGCAAGTCCTAAAGTTGGATTCAAATGGGGTCATTTGTATTTTATATGTTATTTGGTTTTTATCTTGTGGGTCACTTGCAACTGTTTACATCCTTAGTGGATTGTTTTTAAGATTATTGTTTTAAAGTTATTTTGACACTTATTAAACTTCAAACTGGTACATTCAATCTTCTGTTCCACAATTATTTGGTTATTTTGCTGCTTCATTTCCTTTGTGCAACCTTTTGGTGATATTTGTATTTTGTTGTTTTGGATTCAAATAGGAAGATATGTAGGAAAATAATGCCCTTTCCACTTGTGTTGCTTCAGATGAGCAGAACAGGGTTAAAACAGACATCCACACAAATTAAAAATACAGTGTTTTATGATCTTTAATGAGCAAGACTTATTTTTAACAAATGTGTAAAATAATTTACTGTTCATTTGAAACACTTCATTAATTCTGCAAGACAGCCACTTACAGTACTAGGTATTTTTAAAAAATATAAATCAAGACTGGATTCAATTTCAACACATCTATTTAAAAAAATTTTTTATTACGATCTTATCCTTGACAGAGGCAGTGGAATATATTCTTGTTTAGGTGGGTCAAACAAACCAAGATCTGTCCATTTTCCCCCACTTCCCTGATTGTTCATGTTGTGTGAGGCAAAAACATGTTAGGGCCATAATCCTTGTGCATAGGGGTAGTTTGTCTATTTTGTTTGGGAGGGGGCAGGGATAGAGATCAGATTAGTGGTAGAGGGAAAATTATCTCCTTCGACTGAAATGGGCATTGATTAGCTTACTCTCTCTCCCTCTATTTCTTTTGTTTTTACCTTATCATTGTTTGCCTTTATCCCCTATACTCTTCCATTTGCCTTACCCCTCCTGTTCATACCCTTCACTCCTCACCTTTCCACACACATTCCTCCTCCCCACCTCTCCTTAAATCTCTTATCCTTCACCTCTTTCTCCACCCCTCCTTTCATGCTTCTCTCCTCCATACCATCGTCCTCCTCCTTCCTTATTTCTCTTTTGGCTCTTCCGACATCATTCCTACATATCTCAGCAATTTTTCCACCCTGCTCAACTCACTCTTTCCCCCTTCCTCTCCTTTTCTCTTGCTTTTTTCCATCTCTTCTCTCTGCCTTCTCTCTCTCCTTCATTTCTTTCCTTCTTATTCCTCACAGTTTCCTAATGTCTCTCAATTTCCACCTCCCCAACACACACTCTCTTTTCTTTCCCTTCCTCTTCCTGGCACACACATTCTCAAACTCCAACCCTTTTTGGCACAGTCTCTCTTCCACTTTTGTCTCCAACTCTCACCCCCTCCTTTTCCTGGCACTTTTCCTTAGAAGCAGCAGAACGTATTTTTCTTTGGAAAGGCCAAACATAAGAACATAAGACTTGCCGCTGCTGGGTCAGACTAGTGGGTCGTGCCCAGCAATCCGCTCCCGCGGCGGCCCTTAGGTCAAAGACCAGTGCCCTGAGTCTAGCCTTGCCTGCTTTGATAGATGCCTGCAAAACAAGCACCTACCACGTGTCCAGAATAGCATCTATTTTCTTCTGCAGATGCCTTAAATGTAGGCCAGCATTTTACAGGCTTACATTTAAGGCATCTGACTCATGCCTATGAAAAGTACCTAGGCATGCCTACGGCTGCCTATGGCCACTTCTAGCATAAACCACACCTATACTGGCCATAGACATCCATAGGTGTGCCTAGATGTCAACATGTATGCATGAACAACACCTATATTGTAGGCGTCCACCCCCAGTTGAAGAACATCCAATCCACGTGGCGGTCTAGCAGTTGACAGCTGAGAGACTGACTTCCCAAGGAGCCAGTTTTCAGGTGCAGACCACAAACTAGATGACGCCATACCAACTAATTATGCACAATCACCTACAAATAACCCAAGCTACGTCTCTGCCACTTTCTCTCCACCCCCACCTCATGCTGGTGCTATGTGGGACATATATTTGGTAGGACCATGGTTCTCTGCCTATGCACTCCCTCCGTTCCCCTGCCTAACATACTCTTCTGCTCTCTCTACTGCCAAAGACTAATGAATCAACACAAATCCCTGCAAATAGATACACCAAAGCTTACATAATGTTCCAGCACCAAGTCCAAGAACTCATAATTCGCCAGCCCTACCTAGGCTAAAGTTAGGAATACACCATCATTTGGATAAAGAGCACAATCTACAGTACATTGTTTTAGATTCCTATACACAACCTACATGTTAAAAGAATCCCTCACCTCAGTGACACATGGAAAACATATACCATCATCACCTAGTAAAAACAACAGAATGCAAAATTAAATAGAAATCCCAGACTCTGTTAACAGTAGACCACTGAAGATAGAGAAATAGAAATGCACTTCCTTCTGTACAGAACAAAATATAAGTAATGAACATTTCCAAAAGTGACATTTTTCATTCTCTAAAAATTGAAAAATAATTTAACTTTGATCATTTTATTTTACTAGTTGGGTTGGTCTTTGTCTATCTTTAGAATTTCTCTTATTTTTACATAAGTCCTTTTTCAGGATCTCACATCAATTTTCTATTTCTTCCTTATCCCATCTTCTTCCCTTCACCTCTCTCATACTGATCTTTTGTTTCAGATTTGTTTTCTCCATGTCTCTTATTTGCCTTTTTATATTTAACTATATTTTATTCCTCCTTTTCCTCCTCCAGCTCTGTCTCTCCACATCATATGCTCATTTCCATCTGTTTCTTCTTTCGGCTACCTTCCAGTTCCCCATTTCTACCCTCTGTACTCATACCCTATCCAGCTTCATTCTCTGCCTTTCATCCCCTAACTCCATTCCTTCCCCATCACTCATCCCCTTCCATCTCCAGACCTTTCTAATATTTTACTGTAGCCCTGTACCTCTGAGGGTGACATCCTATTTCATTTAAGTCTTAGGGTTCCTTTTACAAAGGTGCACTAGTGGTTTTAGCATATGCTAGCCACTACTGCCTCTTTTTAAGCATAGAAACATAGAAAATGATGGCAGAAAAGGGCCACGGCCCATCCAGGCTGCCCACATCAAAGACCCATCCCCTATCTACCTCCACGAAGAGATCCAACATGCCAATCCCATCTTTTCTTAAAATCTGGCATGCTGCTGGCCTCAATTATACCTGTTGTGGAAGATTATTCCAGCGGTAGTTTTTCGGCTAGCGCACGCTCATCGTGTGCATGTGCTAAAAACACTGGCACACCTTCATAAAAGGAGCCATAAGTAGCCATGGTGGTAGCTGAGTGTCACTAACAGGACTCGCTCTCAGAAAGATGGATGCTGCACTTCTACTAATATTTCACCCACATGGACAGAATTCAGTATGGGTGAAAAAAAAAATAGGCTTCTATTAAATGTTTCACAACTCAGTTGGGCATTTGGAGAGCCATAATTAAAAGAAATGTCTAAGTCCAATTTGGACGTATGGCACTAGATGCCCAAAGTCAGCAGTGGGAAAATGTCCATTTTTAAAACATACATCTAGAATATATATATATTTTTTGAAAATCATCTATCTGGACATCCACACCATTGATCATCCAGACCTAAACCCTACAGCAATTTTCAGACAAATTTCCTTTTCCCAGTAGTTTGGAAATGAAGTGAATTTATACAATCAGGGGCAGAAACTAAAAATGGCGCTGTAAGTTAGGGGGTGGTAGGTGCCCTACCACCGCCTAACAATTGATTTAACTGGTGTACTAATTGACCGCACCAATTTTGTTTAAAAAAATTTACCTACAAAAAAAAGCATTGGAATTAGAGAATGACACGGGGAGCGATCCCCGCAGCGAACCGCTGCGTGGCTGCGGTTTGGCTGCGGGTTATGGTGACCTCATTAGCAAATCGCCGCAGACACGGGGACAAATCCTTTCACCGCCCGCAAAAACGGTGAATAGATTTGTCCCCGCAGGCCAATGTCCCCCCTTCTAGGAACCGCTATTTACCTGTGTTTCACCGTGCTCCTCATTTGTCAGATCAACCCTTCCTGCCAATAGAACCCGCCCCCCCCCGACGATCGCCCTCAGCCCTTCATGCCGACAGAACTAGCCCTCCCCAACGATCGCGGCAGGAGGGTACCCATCCCCTCCTGCCTACCCCAACAGCCCCCCCGACGATCGCAGCAGGAGGATATCCAATCCCTCCTGCCAGCTCCCCAACAGCCCCCCTATGATCACTGGTAGGAGGGTGCCCAACCCCTCCTGCCGGCACCCCCAACGGCCCCCTATATCGCCAATAGGAGGGTGCCCCACCCCTCCTGCCGGACCCCCCCCCCCAACGAACCCTCCCACCCCGGAACCCCCTTAGTCTTACTTTCCAAGTTGGACCGGACAGCTCCTCGCTCATCTGGCCAGCAGGCCTGCCTCCGTCCAAATGAGGCGGGCCCGCCCCTCCCCTCCCCTGCCTAACCCACAGGATCCTAGGGCCTGATTGGCCCAAGCACCTAAGGCCCCTCCTATAGCGGGAGTGGCTTTAGGTGCCTAGACCAATCAGGCCCTAGGATCCTGTGGGTTGGGCAGGGTAGGGGCGGGCCCGCCTCATTTGGACGGAGGCAAGCCTGCTGGCCATACGTGTGAGGAGCCGTCCGGTCCAACTTGGAAAGTAAGACTAAGGGGGTTCCGGGGTGGGAGGGTTCGTTGGGGGGGGGGTCCAGCAGGAGGGGTTGGGTACCCTCCTGCCGGCGATCTTAGGGGAGGCCATTGGGAGGACCGGCAGGAGGGGTTGGGTACTCTTCTGCTGCGATTGTCGGGAGGGCCGTTGGGGGGGGTCTACAGGAGGGGTTGGGTGCCCTCCTGCCGTGATCGCTGGGGGGAGGGGAGACTTGCAGCCGTAGCCGCGGTCACTATGCTAATCACGGCAGGGAGATCTTTGCCGCGATTAGGTACAGCGGCCGCGTCTACTTACCATGTAGGCTAACATTGTAAGCATTTAAAGTACATGTCGTGTTTGTTTTTGCATTGCTAGCCCCAGGGGTGGTGGAAGATTAGTGATTGAAAAACTGTATGAAAAATAACTATTTTAAATTTAGTGATCAAAATGTGTCAGTTTTGAGAATTTATATTAATTAATTTTTTCTCTGCATGTTTTGTTTTTGTATAGTTATTAACTAATATTTAACTAAGTTTAAAAGTTTTAAAGAATGTTTCCTTTATACGTAAATAAAGAAAAGTATATAAAATCGTACCCGTTTGAGGCTTTTATGTATGCAGCGGTGACGGTGACGGGGCGGTGAATGGGGTTGCAGTGGCGGTGACGGGGCGGTGAATGGGGTGGCAGTGGCGGTGACGGGGCGGTGAAGGGAATGGCGGTGACGGGGCGGTGCAGAGGATGGTGAGACGGGGACGGGGCGGTGACGGGGACCAATTTTTTCACCGTGTCATTCTCTAATTGGAATCACATCTACAAAGATACCTAGTGGCGTCTAAGGTTAAAGTAGGTGTGGCTTCAGCAGGAAGTGACCTTAGGCGCCATTAGGTGTGATTCTCCATCAAAGGTAGGCACTGGTAATGTAGGCCTTTAAAACCTGGCTTATATTACCAGCACCTACCTTTAATAGAAACTGCGATTCTGTAAACAGCACCATAGCGACTGACACGTGATCAGCACCATTTTTGTAGGCAGATGCCAATTATGGTGTTTGTAGAATCTGGCTCCCAGTTTCTAATTCAACCATTTAATCCTCTCTGAAATCTCAGAGAAATCAATCTCCTTTAATGTAATGTGGGAGATTCAGGAGAAAATTGCAAACAAAAGGTTCTTTTGCAAACAAATAGCTAAAAGGGCTGAAATTATACAACAGCTCAATTCTTGATTTATCTAAACTCCGTTCTCAACAATAGTCATAAATATCCAGAGAACAATAACTTTTGTCAGTTTTTTCTCTCTTAGATCAAAGTTCCTGGAAGACCAGGCCTCAGGCAATTTCTTAATTTTTTTTTTTTTTTTAAGTATGGTTATACTACTCTGACATTTTTTTCCTCTCTACCAAATCATGTCTTCTCCCAGCTACCTTTCCCCATCATAGCCCATACTACCTCCCTGAGTTCCCCTCACAGCCTGTTTCTTCTCACTCATAGATACATTTCCATCACTCAGCCTTTCCTCTCTTCAGACACTTCTAACTCTTTACAACAACATTCTCTTTCCCAACCAATAACCCCTTTCAATTCCGTTTACCCCTTCCTAGCCCCTTCACTATACTTATCTGTCCTTTTTACCTTAATTGCTAAACATAATTATTGTGGCAACACATGTACCATTGTCCTACCAATAAAGTTATGTGACTCTATCTTCTTTCATTGTCTATCTGTTGCAAGAAGTGCCACTATTCTTAGTTAAATCAGCTCCCTTCTCCCTCTGGAGCCCATCAGTCAGACACATCCAGCCAATAGATTATAATACAGCTCTTTCTTCCCCCCTCTCTTTCATCCATTATTGATCAGATCCATATCCTATAAACACTATATAAAACTTTTGAAGACTTTTCTTTTCTCCAAATTCCTGACTAGCTAAATTCCTTTGCATCTCATTAATATTGTATTTTCCCATAGCATAATCTTTTGTTAACTGCATTGAACTAATGGCTATGTGGTTTAGAAATGTGCTATTATGTTATGCTAAAATCCAGACATGTGGCCCCACCTCCAGCCTCCCCCCCCGGCCCCATTCTGCCCAACTCATGCCCCATTCTACCCCAGCCCCACCATCTAAACCTCTTCTCCTTGAGCTCTGAGCCATATCCGGAGGGCCTCCGAGCATGCGCATGTGTGAAACAATGATGTTACATGCATATGCGCATGCACGTGACATCATCATCCCATACTCATGCATACTCGGAGGCCCTCCAGACACAGCCCCAAACTTGAAAACCCGGACAAACTGCTGAATTTAAAAAAAAAATCCATCTAGACACCCAGACAGTCCTCTAAAAAGAGGCCATGTCCGGGTACATCCAGATGTCTGGTAGTCTAGTTCATTGATCAGATATTACAGGCAATACCAACAGAGGGAGGCAGGAGTAGTGACTGGGATACAGAAATACTTCCTTCCTGCTTTCTTTTGCTGCCCTGCAGTATAGAGATTTCAGCTTTAAATTTAATAAAGTAAATTGTAAAAATATTGAGGAAGCTCTAGCACTTACAGAATTGGTGACTATGCTGATTACCATATCTAGATTTATTTATTACAAAATGTATATACTGCATACACATATGCGGTTTCAATATCACATACATAAAATATTGTTTTCCTACGATTATCACATATAACTTAGACATGTCTAAACAACATCATTAATCGTCCCTGTTATAAACAGGGATAGAGCACAAATTCAATCAATTCAGAAATACAAGCAAGCTTTAAATCATACATTCCTGTCAAAAAAAATTCTAAAAGGTGATTATCAACTGAAATATACCTTAGCATAAGAAGGCATTCCATTTCTCCAAATGTGACCTTCTGCATATTGTTCAACTTTTCTAAATTTCCCTCTTGGTCTGTGTGTGCATTTATGATTTATAGATAGCAAATAAGAGCAAACACATGATTCAGATGACTAAATATAGAATAGATGAAAGATAAATGAGCTAATTTCATTTCCAAATGGATGTGCATACTACATTCTCATGAACACAGCTTTTGTATGTCAACCTTGTTTAAACCACATAACCACAAGATAAGTAAATCTAAACCTGAGTTGGCTAATTGATCAGCCGATGACTGAGAAATCACTTATGGATTACATGTATAAATATTACTTAAATCCACTACTTATAACCAGGATAATCTGTTTTACTCTTTGGGATCATGCCAGATAACTGTGATTGTATTGGCCATGGTTGGAAACAGGGTACTGGGCTTGATGCACCTTGGCCTGTTCCAGTATGGCAATTCTTATACTCTTATACTCTCCATGTTAAAAGAGCACAAAACTTAATCAAAAAAAGCTGAGCTCATAAATTTATGTTCCTAAGGCTATTTCAGCCAAAATTAGGAGCATCAGTTTTTATCTGAAAAAGTGTATTGTTGGGTTTTTTAAAATAAATCTTTATTAAGTTTTCATTCCAAAACAATGCATTAAGATATACATATACATATAATAAACTTCATCATTGCATTTTCATCAAACATAAAAGTACTTCAAAAATATTCCCCCCCACCCCAATATAAGAACAAATCCACATGTAATATTTCAACAAAGATCATATTGAACTTATTGATCAATGATAATATCAAAATACAATATCCCACCGCCCACCCACCCTCCCTGGATGTGTTACTCAATTAAGAAATCAGGGAAATAATCCGGCTAATCAATTTTAACAAAATTTATCAATGGACTCCAAATTAATTTAAACAACTTATTATTTCCCATAATTTCTGAATTCATTCTCTCATATTTGTAACTTAAACATAAAGAATCCCACCAAAAGGGAAAATTAAGCCGATTCCAATGTTTCCAATTTTTGGTTACCATTTGCATAGCTATCCCAGTCATGATACCAAATAATCTACTTTTATATTTATATATAAAGGAGGTTTAGATGACAACAAAGTGCCACAAATAACCACCTCATAAGACAATGGAATACAAGATTACAAAATCAAGTTGATTTGTCCCCATATCGATCTCCAAAAGTTGAGTATCAAAGGACAATAGAACAACAAATGATCCAGTGTTCCTATTTCAAGATGGCAGTGCCAGCATCTATTTGGCTGTGAACTACCTAACTTCTGCAAATGAACTGGGGTCCAAAAAGTTCTATGTAACAAAAAATAAAAAATAAAACAAGTTTGTTTCATAGATGCTGACGCTGTACATCTCATTCTCCAATGAGTAGCAGAAATCCGCTCCTTTATCTCAATGCTCCAAATGTCTTTTAGACTAGTTTTAGGTTTCTTGTTCAAATAATCAGATATTAATTTATACCGCTTGACTGCCTGATGCCCTTGCAAATCTGTCTGGAAGCATAAGCCGGGCAAGCTATACTGATTATTTAAATTTTGCCTAACAGGGAACCCCTTCTGAATGGCCTGCTTCAACTGCAACCACTTATATGCTTGAGATTTTAAAATACCGAATGATTGTTGCAGTCATGAAAAATCAAGCATTTTCCCATTTGCTAATACATCATCTAATGTAGATATGCCTGGCTGCAGACAATGCTTCCAGAGGATCTTAGACTCGCCGATTTGAATCTTGGAGTTCAACAATAAGGATTGACACGTGGATTGTTATACTGGTATAGATGTTAAGTTGCTGATGAATTTTAAGGTTTTCCATGTGGCAAAAAGAATACTATTGTCCTTAAAAATTTGGGATAACTTGATACTCAAAATGTGGCTCAACCGCAGTGGGGCCATAAGTTGCCATTCTAAAATCAGCCAATCCAGAAGATGCTCCAAGACTTCAGGAAGGATCCAATATATACCCTGCTGCATAATAAAAGCTTGATGGTATCTATAGAAATTTGGAAAATTTACCCTCCCACCCCCACCTACCAATTGTGGTTTTTGCAAACATACTAAGGTTATTCTAGCAGTTTTACCCAGCCAAATAAATTTTGTAAAAATCCCATTCAATTTCTTATAAAAGGACCCTTGAAAATAAACTGGCAACATATTCATTTGGTAACAACCTACAGGCAAAATCATCATTTTGATAATTTGGACTCTCTCCCACCAAGAAAGATGTAATGGGCTCCAATGCTCACACATTTCTTTGACTTTCAGCAATAAAGATTTTTCATTTACTGACATTGTGTCTTCCAAAGTTTTTTGAATAATGATACCCAAATATTTTATACCCTCTTCCTTCCAAAGGAATGGGAATGGATCAAATAAGCCCTTTACACAATACACATTCAATGGAAGAACCTCTGATTTGCTCCAATTTATTTAATAACCTGAAAATTTACCAAATCGATCAATCAAGTCCCGTAAATGTAAGATGGTAGATTCAGAATTCTTCAAATGAAGCAAAATATCATCTGCAAAAGCAGAAACCTTATATTCCCGACCTGCATAAGGAATCCCCTGTATCTCCTTTGCCTGCTGAATCAAAAAGCAAAGGAGATAAGGGACATCCTTGTCTAACTCCCCTCTCTAGACAAAAGCGCTCTGAAAAAGTATTATTAATATATAATCTGGCAGAAGGGGAACTATACAAGGTTTGAATCATTTGTATAAATCCAGATCCTATACCAAACCAATCCATCGCTTGAAACATGAACGTCCATTCTACACAATCAAAGGCCTTCTCTGCATCCAAAGAAACAGAGAAGGCCAAATCATTCATTATTTTTGCTAAGTTTAACATATGAAATGCCAATCTAGTGTTATTTAAAGAATGTCTTTGAGCACCCATTTGGTGCATACCGATCATATAAGGGAGAGCCTTGGCTAGTCTTAGAGCCAATAACTTAGCCAGGAGTTTTCCATCTATATTAATTAAAGAAATAAGCCGGTAATTTGAAACCAACATTGGATCTTTATTTGGCTTCGGCAACACAATGGATTCCACACAATGGATTCGGCAACACAAAGATTCCGCCATAGTACCTGAAATACAACCTTTAGTCAGTTGTGATTGATATTAATTTAGAAGATGAGGTAATACAGTGCTCCCCCGCAAATTTGCAGTCAGCAGTTCGCGGTCCTGGTCATTCGCGGTATTTTCTGACCACGAATGACCGAGTAGAAGAGGGCAGCCGGAACATCGGTGAGTGAAGGATATCACTCGCTGTATGCTCCGACTGCCTCTTCCTGTACTAAAGTTTGGCCTTACCAATCAGGAGCTGCATGTCAAAGCAGCTTGTGATTGGTGAGGCCCGACTTTAGCACAGGAAGAGGCAGTCGGAGCATACAGCGAGTGATTTCCTTCACTCGCCAACGCTCCGGCTGCCCTCTCCTGTCTCCCCTGCCTAAAAACTGTATTCGCGGTTTTTCAAAATTCATGGAGGTTCCTGGAACATAACCCCTGCGAATTTTGGGGGAGTACTGTAGTACAATTTGAAATGATTTGAAAAACTTCACTGTGAATCCATCACTACCCAGAGCAGATCCAGCTCTGAGGGACTTCAATGCTGTCTGGATTAAGTGATACAGGCGCTTCAAGATTTCCTTTTGGCCCTTGAATTAATTTTAAAAATTCTATTCCCTCAATCTCTTTATTTGAATAAAGCTCAGAAGAATATAAAGCTTTGGCTGAAAATGTGTTTTAATTATACTTACAAATTTGGGCCTGTCATTAATTTACCTAAATTTTATCATCCTAACTTTTTTCTCACCCTCAATCTGCCCTAGTTGCCATCTGCTTTTTATGCTCCTAAGCTAAGTAACTTAGGGGTAGCTAATCAAAATAATTTAAACAGCTCCAAATAGCTTCTGAACGTTTAAATCACTTATCCAGGGCTTGCTTGACATATTCAGTGGCACTTAACTGGACAGTGCTGCTGAAAATGCTTGGTTAAAGTGGAACCAGCAATTTTGTAGGTGTTCCCAAGGCAGAAGCAGCACTTATGTGGCTAGGATAACCGGATAAAAAGGACCACATAAAACAAAGTCCTATCTTTATGTGGTTCACTATAGCCACTTAAGTGCTGAATATCACACTTAACCAACTAGGTCTTCAATGCCTGCATATACCTGCATATACCTAGAAATTCAGTGCCAGAGCTCAGACATGATACAGTTTTGAATTTCCAGCGGCAGTCTGCATAACATTGAGTGGTGTGGACTATTTACTCTTTAGTGAAATTCTGAATAAAAATGTGAGGGGCATAATCAAAAAAAATGTCTAAGTCCCCTTTTGGCCTAAGGCCAAACATTGAAAGTAGAAGCAGGTAAAATGTCCATAATCAAAAAAAACGTCCAAATGGAGGTTTTCTTGATAATGGCCTGCCTCTCCATTCAGCTGTTTAAACACCCAGACCACCACGACATCTACACTTATACCCCTTAATGAACCCAAAAAAACCCTAAGCCCCAAACGTCCAACACAAGGGCTTTTAGGCGAAGGAGAAGCCAGTCCTTCACCTAAGAGCTGGATTCTGTAACCGGTGTCTGTCAAAAACAACACCGGTTACAGAATCCACACCAACCTCCCCCACCCCGACAACATCGGGGCAAGAGGGAGACCAAGCCCTCCTACCCCGCGATCGCTAACCCCCCCGATTAGGGTCGGGCAAGAGGGAACCCAAGCCCTCCTGCCCCGAGATCACTAACCCCCCCGATTATGGTCGGGCAGGAAGGAACCCAAGCCCTTCTGCCCCGGACACCCCCAACGATATCAGGGCAAGAGGGAGCCCAAGCCCTCTTGCCCTGCAGCACTGACGACCCCCCCCTGATGATATCGGGGCAAGAGGGAGCCCAAGCCCTCTTGCCTTGCGGCACCGATGACCCCCCCGACGATATCATGGTAGGAGGGAGCCCAACACCTCCTGCCTAGGTGGACCCCCCTACCCCCCACCCCCACTACAATACGGGCAGGAGGGATCCCAGGCCCTTCTGCCCTTGACACAACCACCCCCCTGAACCCCCGATCGTCCCCCCGCCAACCCGTGACCCTCCGCCGAACCCACAACCCCCCCATCCCCAATCCCATCCCCCCATACCTTTGAAATGTTGGCCGGACAGGTGCCAAGCCCGCCCATCCGGCAGGCCAGCCGGCTCCAGAATGGGGCCATATTGGCCCAGGCGGCTGAAACCCCGCCCACAGGTGGGGCCTAAGGTGACTGGGCCAATCAGAATAGGCCCAGGAGTCTTAGGCCCCTCCTGTGGGCGGGGCCTTAGGCACATGGGCCCAACCCTGCTTGGGCTCCCTCCTGCCTGCCCATAATTGGGGGGGGGGGAGGTTAGCAATCACGGGGCAGGAGGGCTTGGGTTCCCTCCTGCTCGACCATAATGGGGGGGGGGGATAGGGGTCGGGGGGCAGGAGGGCTTGGGTTCCCTCCTGCCCGACCGTAATCGGGGGGGGGGAGGGGGGTTAGCGATCGCAGAGCAGGAAGGCTTGTGTTCCTTCCTGCCTGACCGTAATCGGGGGATTAGCGATCGTGGGGCAGGAGGGCTTGGGCTCCCTCTTGCCCCGATGTTGTCGGGGGGGATGTATCGCGGCAGGAGAGATGTTTCATCTCCCCTACCGCAATACCATCACTCCTCTAACAGAACTGCCGCAACCCGCAGCAGGAGAGATAGGGCATCTCTCCTGCCGCGGTCGCAGCAGTTCAGGTAGAGGAGTGATGGCATTGAGGTAGGGGAGATGAGGCATCTCTCCTGCCACGATAATTGCTGTAGGGGGTAGGCAGGTTGCTGGGGGCTGCTGAGCTGATCGCAGCAGCCACGATCAGCTCAGTGGCCCCTTTTTCGGCACTTAGACCTGTTTTGACTTCGTCTAAGTGCCAACTAGGCAACCTGCCTAAGGTTTTGGTTATACCTGCTGCACGCCTAGGTGTAGGTCTGCCCACCTCCTGCCCACCGCCCACCCTTTCCCCTCCTCTAAACACGCCTCTTTTCTCTCTGTGCGTTTAGTGGCAGGAGAAAGGCCTAAGCTGGTTTTAGATACATCTAAAACCACCTTTGATTATGGGTACTTGGACGATCAGGCTTTTTGATTGTCCAAGTAGCCATTTAGGACACTTTTTAGACGTTTTTATTTTTGGGATTATGAACCCCTTAGGCTCTCAGCCCTAGTAAATTTTTAAGGAGGCCAATTTAGGAGCATCGCTCTCAAAATTAGATGCATAAATCTTTGCCATCTATTATTGCATTCTATGCAGACACCAGTCAGAAAATTATATCAACATACAAGTCTGTTTGCTGAAGAGTTTAACTTAAACAAATATATTTGTATATGTTAAATGGGTAATTTTATAAAAATTGCTTTTATACATTGACAATATATGCACATGAAATGGCTAGAACTGTACTGAATAGCATATTTTACCATTCAGCCAAATATTAATAATGAAAAATATTATTCGGCTAAATACACATACTGAACACGAATAGTGAGCATTGAGCTTTAACATAACGAATAGGATTATTTTGAATTCAAATTCAAATCACTGTTTAACCAAATATGAACAATGTATTTGGGACACTATTCAGGGCCAAATCAAATTGAATACAAATATTCTGTACAACCCTAGCTCTTATGAAATAGTGCATACAATGAATATGCATGCTTTTGTTCTCTCGGTGTCTCCACAGCTGGCATCAAGCTTGTTGCAGATTTCTGGGTCTCGCTGCTTCTGAAGACCTCACAGTATACCCTGAAGAAAGCCACAGCATGATTGCTGAAATGTTGATTCTACCTGACAAGATGCAGCGAGACCCGGAAACCTGCAGCAATCATGCATGCTTTTATTGGAGATGTTGCTAGAGGCACATTTTGGATGGTGCGTAGGCAGAATTCACAAGTACTGTATGTACGTTGATAAAATATCTATATGTGAACTTTGCTTGAGCAGGTGCAAATGCCTACACCTGCATTCAAGGCACAATTTCTGACACTTAAGCTAATATTTTATAAAAATACATAAGAGTCTATGTCTTTATAAAACAGCGCCTACATAGGGCTTACTTGACCTATTAATCTATACGCTGTTATAAAATTGTTCTCCATATGTCCATGTTATTGCATTAATGCAAAGCTTTTTAGCATTAACAAGCATATACATATTAAATGAGCTCTCAATGTGCAAAATTATAGAAAGTAATTTAAATGTAATGCACTTTGTGGTAATGCATGCATCCATATTAATATTTCCATTAAAACAACATTTTCACTGTAGTTAAAATATTTGCATTAAAATCACTTCAGTGCTGTTTTTAATGCATGTGTATTAACTAACAGGATAATTTGGTAACAGGGCTTTTGGTAGGGAAGGCACATAGATGCTTCTCAGTGTATTTAGGAAAGACCACATTTTTGCCCATGTACCTTTATAAAATTGCCTATTTGAAAACTGTTCCGTAATGTTACACCTGCTTTGAGGCAAGAGTATCTATTTGAATATGTCTATAAAATATCTAAAAAAAGAATTTATGTGGAAAGTTTACCCCTGTTCTTTCCATACATAGCCCAGCATTGAATATTTGGGGATAACTCTGCCCATGGCAATCAGCAACTGAAAAGCACTGACCATCACAGGCCGAATATTGCCCCATATAAAAAGGGCATATGCCCGACTTGGTGTTCTGCAAAGGGATGATCACCCACACCTACTACGAAGTTCTTCAATCCCTTTCTCTCCTCTTTCTTGAAATCAGATTCAGATTCAGACCCCCGTCTCTGTGATCTCTGATGGGAGGCTGCTCCATACACCTAGTACCCTTTCCATAAAGAAATGTTTCCTTAGATTATTCCTGAATCCATCCATCTTTCAACACAAGGCTGGTGACACTGAGATAACACCTCTGTCAGGGACAGATCATTTCCCAGTCAAATTTTCTATAAAGGTGCTACCTAAAACAGATGAACCCAACCAAACTTTGGAAGGAGATTTGAGACATGAGAAATCTAACTGAACTTGTCCTTCCACCCATGTGGATAAAAAGATGACAGTGTCAGAACAGTAGGACATCTGGAATGCACGATTAATAATGGCATTAGAGGAAAAAAAAAAACAGAGCGTCTAAAGAAGGTCATGTGACCTATGCCCAAATATTTACCGTGGTTCTCCTCAGATCTATTGGCCCATAAGCATCACAGATGTAAACCTAAAAGAAAATGTCAAAAATCTCATCTAGATGAAGACAGGTTTTGATTGTATGAAAACACTAAGCAGTGTACTGCCAGACCTTAACAAAAGCTACAAAAATTATCTGGTAGATATTCAAAGCAATTCTCTCCTGCCTGCCTAACCAACTAATACACAAAGACATAGATCATCCATGTAAAAACAATGCCTGTACAAGGGACATTATGGTGGCCAAATTATCTGTCATGTTTTTGCTAGGCTAGTTTAATCCCTATAAAACGTATGTGTTTAGATTGTGCTATTAGATTTCCCAAACTGCACACCTTGATTGTAAAGTTGTAGTTCACAGTTTGCTAAACTTTGATAAAACGCTTCTCCTGGAATACAAAGCGTTGTACATAAAAAATTTAAATATGAATAGGGAGCAAACAACAAATAATGAGCATAGGCCTTCCAAGACCGACATACTTGGTTGGGGTTGCGACATGAGAACAATAGGGAAAAAGGGAAGAACTACAATTTGTTAAGAAAAGAGCACATAAAAGGAGCAATTGTAACCCTATGTAATGTTATATTGTAAAACTGTGAACCCCACTGAGCTCTCTGGGGAGGATGGGATATAAAACTAAGGGCTCCTTTTACGAAGACGCGCTAGCATTTTTAGCGCACGCACCGGATAAGCGCGCTATAGCGTGCGCCAGCTGAAAAACTACTGCCTGCTCAAGAGGAGGCGGTAGCGGCTAGCACGCGCAGCATTTTAGCTCGCGCTATTCCGCGCGTTAAGGCCCTAGCGAGCCTTTGTAAAAGGAGCCCTAAATTAATTGAGTAATTAATTAAATTTCCAATTGCTGCCCAAGTGGTGATATTCTGCAGCACTTAACTCGACAGTGCTGATGACTATTGCCACAGATGACTCACCAAGCGGTCAGGTCAGGGGCAGTACTTAGGGTGGCATTAGGGAGAAGCCGGCAGTCATGCTACTGCTGGCAATATTTAGTGCTGTGGCCCTTTTAGGGAACAGAGCAAAGTTAGAAACCTATGTTAAATGGTCTGGTTGCATCCTGAAACAGGAAGATACTGTGAAACAAAGGCCTTGTTTGAGAATATAACCAGGATATTACAGAAAAGTTCACTGCTTATCAACAGTTCCCAGAAAGTTTCAAGTTTATTTAGTTTTTGATAAACTGCCTATCTAGGATAATCTAAGGGCCTGTTTTACAAAGCCACGCTAGTGGCTGCAGCACGGTAACGGCCCCAAAGCCCATAGAGATTTAAAGGGCTTTGGGACTGTTGCTGCGCGGCTTTGTAAAAACAGGCCCTAAGTGGTGTACAACAAAACAAATTGTATAAATATAGGTTGTATGTTAAAAATAGACATAATTACAAGAGAGGTAAAACCAAATACAGGAGACATAAAAGGAATGAGGAGAAGAAATAATTTTTTTTTAAATAAAAAGAAGGGTAAAAGGGAAAACACAAAAGGAAGGGGGAAATAAAATATCCTTTCTCTATTTAATGATCTTACATATTATATACCAGTACATCTTTAAATAAAAACGTTATAAGATCTGATCTTAACTTAGAAATGGATCTCTCCTGTCTAAGTTGAATGGGCAGAGAATTCCATAAGGATGGTACTGTGACAGAAAAGAGAGATTTCCATGTGGTATCATAAACAAAATGTTGCATCGATGGAATGGATAAGAGATTTTGATCAGTGGAGCGTAATGTTCTAGAAATAGAATAAGGAACAATTAATCTACCAATAAAGGCCGGAGAATGTTCTAATTTTGTTTTGAATGTAAGAACTAGAATTTTGAATATTATGCTATGAGAAACAGGTAACCAGGGTACACATTTTACTAAAGAGGTTACAGGATCAATTTTTTTGGCTTTGTATATAATTTTTATAGCTGTGTTTTGAATGATTTGTAGTATTCTAATTTCTTTCTGAGTGATGCCTTGAGAGAGAGAGTTGCAGTAATCGAGGTGACTAATGAATGAATCAAAATATTGAGCGATAAGGGTTTTAAAAGTGCCGAAATGGAGCAAATCATTCTTAGTTTATAGAAACATTTTGAATCACTGAGCTTATGTGATTATGGTAGGTTAATTTGTTATCTATGATTAACCCTAGCAGTTTTATGGTATTGTCCATTTGGATTGAGATAGATTGCATGCAGATAGCAGCCTGGAAGACTTCTCCATCTCCAGTTGGGAACAGGAGTGCTTTGGTCTTGGAAATATTCAGTGATATCAAGAAGAATTTACAGTGCTTCCCCGCGAATTTGCAATCCGTGATTCACAGTCCCGGCCATTCATGGTATTTTTTGACCGCGAATGACCGGGCAGGAGAGGGCAGCGGAGAGGCAAGAGAGGGCAGCCGGAGTGCCGGCGAGTGAAGGAAATCACTTGCGGTATGCTCCAACCGCCTCTTCCTACACTAAAGTCGGGCCTCACCAATCAGGACTGCATGTCAAAGCCCTCTCCTGTCTCCCCTGCTAAAAAACGTATTCGAGTTTTTTCAACATTCGCGGGGGTTCACCTGTAAATATCGGGGGAGTATTGTACATTGAAATCAAAAAGAATATATAGGAGCTAACTCCCAAACTTAGGCGCCAACTACATAAATACCTGCAGGAAATCCAAACCAAGAAACAATACATTGCCATTCCCAAAAAGAAAAAAAAAAGACATAAAGCTGACTTCTCTCCTATAGGACCACATAGAGAACAGCACCTCATCCTGGATTATCGACAGTGGATAATTGGTCTGTTGGAACAGACCAAAACCTGGACACACTTTCCAATCCACCTGAGGAGCATGAAAATAATAATTCAAACAGAGAAGGTGATCAGGTAAGCAAGCAAATCCCCTGCATGAAAACTGACCACACTGATAGAAGTCCTAAACAAATGGGGATAGTAAACCTCTCCAACTAGTAATTATCAGAACAGGAGATCTTTGTATTATCAAAAGGTCTCTTATTTTGCCCTAGGTCTACTCAGACCTAGAAGAATTCTTTGGGAAACTCTGCTTAAAAGTACACTTTCACAACAAAGAGACTCCCAACAGTCTGGATTACAATTTTTAAACCAAAGAACATATATTTTACCCCACAGGATGGACAAAACGCAAAACTAGACACTTTAATAAGAAGCTTCAGACATAGGGTAAAATCACAATTTCCAGAAAACAAAAGAAAATTTGGTACAACCTTTCTCCAACAGCATGAGCTGCCATAAAAAAAGCTTACAAAATAATCAAAACGCTGTCCTAAAACCTGCAAACAAAAGCAGCTCTGTAGTGATTATGAATACACCAAAATATATTGAAGAAGGACACAGACAACTCTCAGACAAAACATACTATAGGACAGTGTTTTTCAACCTTTTTTGGGCAAAGGCACACTTGTTTCATGAAAAAAATCACGAGGCACACCACCATTAGAAAATGTTAAAAAATTTAACTCTCTGCCTATATTGACTATATATAAAGTAATTCTCTTGAATAGGAATCAAATAAACACAAAGAAAGTATTTTATAATTACTTTATTATGAAATAAAAATTATAAAAATTATAAAATACTTTATTCAGTGCGAAACCTGGGCCTGTTTGGCTGAACACAAAGCTGATATTCTGGCTGGAATCGAAGAAAGACACACATGTAGCTCTTCGTCAACAGCTCTCAGTCTCTCTCTGTATTTGGTTTTTATAGCATACAAAAATAGACAAATATACCCTCCATCCTTTTTATTAAACCACAATAGCAGTTTTTAGCGCAGGGAGCTGCGCTGAATGCCCAGCACTGCTCTTGACGCTCATAGGCTCCCTGCGCTAAAAACCACTATTGCGGTTTAGTAAAAGGTGACCATATTGTAAAATATAGACAGCAGATATAAATTCAGAACTGTGCATAGTAAGTGAAGGGAAGTTTTCATCTCTGGGAATTTACCCAGTTAACTATTAAGTTATTTGGGCAAATTCCTTTGAAAACTGTGGTAATACTGCCTCCACTTTGCTAAATTTAAAATAAAATCATTTTTCCTACCTTGTCTGGTGATTTCTGGTTGCACTTTCTTCTTCTGACTGTGCATCCAATCTTTCTTCCCTTCTATCAGCCTGTATGCTTTCTCTCCTCCACACCTCATTCCCTCCCCCAACTTTTTCTTCCTCTCTCCCTGACCTTTCTTTCTTTTTTTCTGTTTCTCTTCTTTCCTTCTGTTTCCCTGCCTGCCCCCTTTCTTTCTTTCTCCCTGCCGTTCCCCAAGCCACTGCCACTGCCATCGGGGAACAGGACCCACCAATGGATAACAGGCCCCAAAGCCGACGCATGCTCTCCCTGACGTCAATTCTGCAATCGGAGAGGAAGTTCCGCCCAGCCAGGCTGGTGATTTCTGGTTGCACTTTCTTCTTCTGACTGTGCATCCAATCTTTCTTCCCTTCTATCAGCCTGTATGCTTTCTCTCCTCCACACCTCATTCCCTCCCCCAACTTTTTCTTCCTCTCTCCCTGACCTTTCTTTCTTTTTTTCTGTTTCTCTTCTTTCCTTCTGTTTCCCTGCCTGCCCCCTTTCTTTCTTTCTCCCAGCCTCCTGTCCAGCAGTAACTCTCTTCCCTTCCTCCCCTCCCAGCAGCATCTCTCCGTCTCCCTCTCCAGTAGCAGCTGTCCCTTTTTTTTCCTTGCCCAGCAGCTTCCCAGATTCCTTTCCCTCCTCCCCTCCCAGAAGCATCTCTCCTTCTTCTCCCTCTCCAGTAGCAGCTGTCCTTTTTTTTCCTGGCCCAGCAGCTTCCCAGATTCCTTTCCCTCCTCCCCTCCCAGATGCATCTCTCCTTCTCCTTCTCCCTCTCCAGTAGCAGCTGTCCTTTTTTTTCCTGGCCCAGCAGCTTCCCAGATTCCTTTCCCTCCTCCCCTCCCAGATGCATCTCTCCTTCTCCTTCTCCCTCTCCAGTAGCAGCTGTCCCTTTTTTTTCCTGGCCCAGCAGCTTCCCAGATTCCTTTCCCTCCTCCCCTCCCAGAAGCATCTCTCCTTCTCCCTTTCCAGTAGCAGCTGTCCCTTTTTTCCCCTGCCCAGCAGCTTCCCAGACTGATAGTGGTTTTCTCCCCTCCCAGCAGCTCTTCTTACTTCCCAGCGCAGCGATTCACGAAGGCAGCTTCGGGTCCTTTGTTGTGTCTCGCCGCCTCTGAGGAAAGAGGAAGTTGCATCATCAGAGGCAGCCGCGACTCAGCAAAAGCCCCGAGGCTGCCTTCGTGAATCGCTGCGCTGGGAAGTAAAGGAGAGCTGCAGAGAGGGGAGAAAGCCACTGTTGGAGGCTCCCCAAGATCTCTCCGGCCCAGCGCACGCTTTCGATGCTGATCTTGCCGGTCCTGCGCGGACCGGCAGGAAGTTCAAATGAGTCAATCTTGCCGGTCCTGCGCACACCGGCAAAAATTTCCTGCGGACCGGCGGTTGAAGAACTGTGGATTAGATCGCCAAGACAAAGTGAGTCCTGGGTGATCGACTCACTTTGCCTTGGCGAGCTACTGGCGCCCCTGCCTCGGGCCCCCTGTAAGCTCCGGGCCCGGCGGCCCTGCGGCTCACCAGGCAACATCTCGCGGCACACTAGTGTGCCGCGGAACAGCGGTTGAAAAACACTGCTATAGGAAACTGACTGAAGAACTCACACTAGATTACAGTAAACAGCTGCAGAACCTTATCAAAACACTCCCAACGTACAACCATATTTAAAGAAACTCATACCTAACCATCCTTCTGTGGGCACATTCTACATACTACTCAAAATCCACAAACCAGGCAACCATGACAGACCAATCATATCTGGCATTAATACACTCACAGAGAAAATATCTGGATTTTCAGAGGGAATTTTAAACCCCTGAGTGCACAAGACAAAGAACTTCATACAAGATACCACATACTTCCTGAACAAATTAAACAATATCAAGCAGATAGCACCTAATGCACTGCTAGTCACAATGGATATAGAATCACTTTACAGCAACATCCTCCATGCAGATGACACTGTTGCATGTGAAAAATTCCTAAAAACATCTAGCTTGGGCCACCAATACTCACCGGAAACTATTACAGCATCAATCAAATTCATTCTAACTCGCAATTATTTCCATTTTAATAATGATATATATCTGTAAATGATGGGCATTGCTATTGGAACCAGTATGTTAACATCTTCATGACATAACTGAGAGACATTTCTGAATACATAGGGTTATCAGATGTCTAGGAAAATCCTGACATGCCCTCTTTTTAGAGGGCTGGCTGGGTGCCCAGATGGATTTTCAAAACCCAACAGTTTGTACTAGTGCTGCCCGATTCAGGAAAAAATATTTCAATTCGATTCAGCCTATTGAATCGATTTTTTGATTCGATTCAATTCGATTTTCCTGCCCAATTGGGTGTTTTTTTAAAAAAAAACATCCTAGTGGGTTTATTTTATAGCCTCTTCACCCCCTTCACCCTCTCCTACCCACACTGGCGCTGTGGTGTAAACAAAAAATACTTTTCCTTTCTCTGTTAAATCCTAGCTCTCATTTGCAGTCTAACACCAGCTCTGGCAGGATACACATTTCAAATCTGGCATATTGTAATCTCAAAACAGAAAGTAAAATTATTTTTTCTGCCTTTTGTTGTCTGGTCATTATTTAAATCAGGTTGGTCCCACGCTCTGGTTATCTTCTGATAACGTGCTTGCCAGGGTCTCCTTCTTTCTCCGTGCTAACCATCCATCTTCCATCTCTGCCCTCCCCTTCTGTTTTCCTTCCCTCCCCTGGAGGTTTGGCATCTTTCCTTTTTTGTTTCCATCCCCGCAGCTGCAACGATGGACCCCACCATCCCCAGATTCACCATCTCCTTAACTACCATTTCATCATGCATCTCTCCCTCCTTCCCCACCACCCCAGGGTTCACTATCTCCCATTCTCTTCCCAACTACCCTCCTATCCAGTATCTATACCCCCCTTCTATTCCATCCCTTGTGTCCAACTTCTCTCCTTCTGTTCCTTCCCTCCCTAAATCCCATTGTCCACCATCTCTCTCCCTCTCCTGTTTTTAGATCCATTATTTCTTCCATCCCTCCCCCATCTCCCCTCTCCCTCCCTGATCTTCCTCATCTCTCCATGAACTCTCCCAAGTCCATCCCCCTTCCACTATCCATCTTCCCCCTTCACTCTAGTGAAGAAACAGCATGAGACCTATTAAGTTATCCAGTTACAGGGTGAATCCTTCAGACCAATCTGAGATTTCTGGCAGCCTCATGCAGTTTTGTTTCTTAACTTTAATTATCAAAATCACGAAGGGTGGTGAGGATGGTTCAACTGAAGACTCCCAACCCCGAGGACCCCAAGCCCTTTGCTTAGGCCTGACTGGAGCTGGAGTGAGGAGCAGCTCCTGCATGTTGTAGCCAACAGGAAGAGAGACGAGAGCAAAGCACACTGAAAAGCAGCATTGGAAGCCTAAATGGCCTTTTTACTGGCACCAAATCAGCGCTGCGTCCGGTTGACCTGGGCTGTGAGAAAACTGATGGCTGCAGGTCAGAACCAGGGGGAGGGAGAGTCATGTTTGCTTTCTGCATCTGGGATCGTGCACGCAGGGGGAACAGTCAGCGCTTTCTCTTGCTAGCATGCATTAAGGGTGGGACATAAGAATTGCCACTGCTGGGTCAGATCAGTGGTCCATCGTGCCCAGCAGTCCGCTCACGCGGCGGCTCCCAGGTCAAAGACCAGTACTCTAAATGAGTCCAGCCTCACCTGCATATGTTCTAATTTAGCAGGAACTTGTCCAACTTTGTCTATATCTGCTGTGATTTACATCTTCATACAAAAGTAGAAAAAGCCTTTTTTTCTCACTATGTACATAAGCATTTGAATTTGCCCAAAAACAAAAACCCACTCCCCTCCTCAAAAACAGAATTATATTCAAACCTTTCCAAGTAAAGGACAAGCAGAGAATACCTGATTTGCCTGCTTTCCTCTCCAGCCACCCTAAAACGTCTAAACCAGTGATCTTTAAAGCTTGCATATGAGGAGAGATGTAGGGGGGAAGAGAGGCAGGATCATCAATTTCGGACTGAGGAATTTGAGACTGAGAAGTGGGGGATGGGGGAGGGGAGAAGCTGCAAACTGGCTGGGGGAGGGAGACTGATGAGGGGAGAGGAGCCAGCAACAGGGGGAAAGGGAGTAAAACCCTGCTGAGCGGAAGATGCCATCGATAAGTGCTGGTCAGCAGTGCTAGGGGAAGCATCTGCTGGCTCCCCTTCGGCCACTTACCCGTGTCCTGGCGGAACTGGTGCATGGACTGCAGGTCAATGACGTAGGGCACCAGCTGCAGGTCCACCTGGCCCAGCATCACGCTGTCCCGGGCATCCTCCTTCAGCACGTTTTCGATGTGGTGGCACACGGTGGCCGAGTAAGGTCACCAGTGGCCGTGCTCGTTGAGCCACTCCCACACCACCATGCGAGCCAGGTTCTGTGAGGGGAAACCCAGGCCGCTGGCCGATACATGTCGGCTCAGCACTTGCCACGGGTGAGATCCTCGCGCATCGGGGGGGGGGGGGGATCTTCAGCTGCCCCACTCCCCGGGTCACTCCTCTTTCACTTTCTCTGGGAGCAGCCGCTGCAAGTGGAGGGCGATCGCTGGCACAGTTCTCGGGCTTTTGCCGTGAGGAGGGGCAGACACGTTCTCCCCCTCCCCCGCAATCCGCTCTTACCACAAAGGGGGGGGGGATGATCAGAAATCAAACCGGGACGGAAAATGGCCCGAAACGAAACGCACGCTTCTCTGGACTTTTCATTATTACTATTTTTTAAACTTGCTATTACTTTTTAGCCTCCCTTTGCCGAAGTCCATGCTTCTGATGTAACATCCGGTTTCGTAAAACTGGAAGTTACATTAGATGGATGGACTCCGGCGGCAGAGGAAAAGCCCCTCTACCAAGGGGGCCGACTTGAATCGGTGAGTTCATTTTTTTTGTAAAAACGAATCGATTCAAATCAATTCACCTAAAGTGAATCGGTGAATCAATTTGAATCGCGAATCGGCCAGCACTAGCGCGCGCTAATCGGTTAGTGCACCTTAGTAAAAGAGGGGATAAGGTAAAAAATGGAGTCACATGTTTATCCATAGGTCCCCTTAGGCATTGATGATACAACTGTAGAGATTTTGTTCTGTCTTGTATTTACCCATAATTACTTCAGCAGACCTCCAACTCTCGATCTCCAACTCTACAACCTATTGACCTCGACCACAGACTACGAAGCCTTCAAAAAATAAATAAAAACCCTTCTATTCAAAAAACACATAAAAATGAACTAACACAATCAGAAATGTTCCAAGCATCACCTACAACTACTACATATGTGCTTCTAATATCATGACAATTCAAATGTAATCTTTAGCAACTCAAAGAAATGTACAAATTACTCCATAAATACTTCTAATGTCCTGACATTTCATTTGTAATCCGCCTTGAACTGCAAGGTAATGGTAGAATAGAAATCCCTAATGTAATGTAATGTATTAAAAAAAAAAACAAAAAACCTTAAATGCAGCAACTAGTGCTGCCCGATTCAAGAAAAAAAATTTGTTTTGATTCGATTCGATTCAGCCTATTGAATTGGTTTTTCGATTCGATTCAATTTTCCTGTCCAATTGGGTGGTTTTTTTTTTTTTGGTTTTTTTTTTTCAAACATCCTGGTGGGTTTATTTTACAACCTCTTCACCCCCTTTGCCCTCTCCTACCCACACTGGCGCTGTGGTGTAAACAAAATAAACAAACAAAAAAGACTTTTCCTCTCTCTGTTAAATCCTAGCTCACGTTTGCAGTCTAACACCAGCTCTGGCAGGATACACATTTCAAATCTGACATATTGTAATCAAAAAACAGAAAATAGAATTAGTTTTTCTACCCTTTGTTGTCTGGTCATTATTCAAATTTTGTTGGTGTCAGGCTCTGGATGTCTTCTGATGACTTACTTGCCAGGGTCTCCTTCTTTCTTCTTTCTCCCTGCTAACCATCCATCTTCCATCTCTGTCCTCCCCTTCTGTTTCTCTTCCCTCCCCAGGAGATCTGTCATCTTTCCTTTTTTTCATCTCCCTCCACAGATTCACCCTTTCATCCAGCATCTCTCCTTCCTTCCCCACCACTCCAGGGTCCACCATCTCTCCCTTTCTTTTCCCAACTACCCTCCTATCCAATATCTCTTTACCCCCCTCAACACCATCCCTTAGTCCAACTTCTCTCCCTTTCTGTTCCTTCCCTCCCTAAATCCCATTGTCCATCATCTCTCTCCCTCTCCTCTATTTTCAGACCCATTTTTCCTCCCCAAATCCGGCATATGCACATCTCTTTGAACCCCCTCTTCCCTCCCTCCGTGTACTTCTATACCAGGGCCCCCCTCCCCTGAAGGTCTGTCCCCCCCTGAAGGCCTGCACCCCACCCCTAAAGGCCTGTGCCGCCATCCCCGAAGACCTGTTTCCCCCTTGAAGGCTTGTCCCCCCCTTAAAGGTCTGCATCCCACCCCTGAAGGCCTGCCTGTTCCCCCTGAAGGCCTGCCTGTCCCCCCCTTGAAGACCTGTCCCTCCCTTTGAAGGCCTGCCTCCCCCTTGAAGGCTTGTCCCCCCCCTTGAAGGCCTATCCCACCCATGAAGGCCTGCCTGTCCCCGCTAAAGGCCTGTCCCCCCTTGAAGACCTGGCCCCCCCTTTGAAGGCTTGCCTGCCTGTCCCCCCTGAAGGACTGCTCACTCCCCCCCGAAGGCCTACGTGTTCCCCCTGGCTTCCCACTGGGGTCCAGCTTCCCCCGGCCTCCCCGTACTGTTTACCTTCCAGAGGAGGGGCGGGACCGCGACAGAGGAAACAGCTCTTAAAAAGTACAAAGATCGCTAGCCACGCTTGTTTGCAGGCTGTTCCTGGAAGGTAAACAGTGTGGGGAGGCCAGGGAGGTGGAAGCCAGATGCCGGGGGGGGGGGGGGGTAGGGAAGCTGACAGCAGCACTTCCTGACTGACCCTCCCGCCTTGCCTTCTAAAGCAGGTACGGCAGCTGCCGGCCAGCAAGAACAGCGCTGCCGCTCCTGCTTTAGGGGGTGAGGGGGGAGGGTCAGACGAATCGGGAAGTCAATTTTTTTTTCTTTTAAACTGATTCTAATTGATTCACCTGAAGTGAATCGGTGAACCGATTCGAATCGTGAATCGGGCAGCACTAGTTTGTACAGGTCTCGGAAAGCCTCGAGCTTGTGGTCGCATCTGGAGGACCTTTGTGCATGCAAAAGTTGTAGAGAAGAATACTATATTGGAGAAACAAGCCAGATGCTAAAGACTAGGATTAATCTATACAGATATCAAATTAAAAATTGTAATGCCAAGCAGGATATCACTTCCGTGGGACAACATTTCAGAAAATCAGAACATTGCATCAATGATTTTATGGTGAGAATAATAAAAGGAAATTTTAAAACAATCCAGGAATGCAAAATCTTTGAGATCAAAATGATAAAACATTTTCAAACCCCACCAGGCAGGATTTAAAGACATTGGCTTTCTCTACCATTACAAAACATAATTTTTACTGCCCTGACACCTTCATATCATCATTCCTTATCTCCCTGTCTCCTCCCCTCCCCTCCCTCTTCCAGTAATACTGATATTTGAATACTTTGATATTTTGCTCTTATATACTGATAGCTGTCTTCATTTGCTTACAGCAAAAGATTAGAGAAACTGGGCCTCTTCTCCTTCGAGCAGAGGAGATTGAGAGGGGACATGATCGAAACATTCAAGGTACTGAAGGGGATAGACTTAGTAGATAAGGACAGGTTGTTCACCCGCTCCAAGGTAGGGACAATGAGAGGGCACTCTCTAAAGTTGAAAGGGGATAGATTCCGTACAAACGTAGGGAAGTTCTTCACCCAGAGAGTGGTAGAAAACTGGAATGCTCTTCTGGAATCTGTCATAGGGGAAAACACCCTCCAGGGATTCAAGACAAAGTTAGACAAGTTCCTGCTGAAAAAGGACGTATGCTGGTAGGGCTAGTCTCAGTTATGGCACTAGTCTTTGACCAAAGGGCCGTCACTTGAGCAGACTGCTGGGCATGATGGGCCACTGGTATGACCCAGCAGTGGCAATTCTTATGTTCTTATCTCTGAAAACTAATCTAACCATGTTCAAGATAATCCAATAAGAAAGGTATCACTTGGATTATTTTTATTATGTTTTATTTCTTTTTATCTCTACATATTATCTTTAAGAGTGGACTAACATGGCTGCCTTACCATTTCTCAGCAGCCTTTGAAACTGTAGATCATAATATAATGCTTACAAGGCTAGAAGAGAAAAATTTGGGAAACACTGATGTATGTATTTCTGAGCAAATGGAGTGGATAGGAAACGCTAAGGGGTCAAAACTTAACAAGATCACACTTAAATCACAGACATGGTGAATTCACACATACTTGGTTAAGTGAAAGACTGATTTAAGAAAGAATCACTCATATCGGAAAATAACACTGTTCTCTTCAGTGAAAGCAATGCACAAAATTAAATGCATTATAGTAATACATTTCACCATCTCAAAGAAATCTGACACTTTGAACATCTGCTGGAGCTCTCTAAAGGAATATTTTTGTCTTTAGAATAATGTTTCAGCTCTTCAGCTGATAATCTAAACTGATTGAGGTATTTAGTTTAAACAGAATTGCTATTGATTTTCTAGGTCACTGATCTCATATACAGTGATATACATATATATACATATATATACATATACATATATATATATATATATATATATATATATATATATACACATATATACATATATACATATACATATATATATACATATACATATATATATATAGCATATATATATATATATATTTTGCTAGCCTATATTGTCAGCGTTTCCCGTTCTGGTAAGGAGATGCATAGGGCCGCCTAGGTTCGCTTAAGGCTACCGCCTTATATATATAAGGCGGTAGCCTTAAGCGAACCTAGGCGGCCCTATGCATCTCCTTACCAGAACGGGAAACGCTGACAATATAGGCTAGCAAAATTCTGGCCTACATGGTAAGTAGATAAGGCCGCTATATCTAATCGCGGCAAGGATCTCCCTGTCATGATTAGTATAGTGGCTGCAGCTACGGCTGCAAGTCTCCCTACCCCCAGCGATTGTGGCAGTTGGGTGCCCAACCCCTCCTGCCGACCCCCCAACGGCCCTCCCAACAATCGTGGCAGGAGGGTACCCAACCCCTCCTACCAGCCCCCCTATGATCACCGGCAGGAGGGTGCCAACCCCCTCCTGCCGGACCCCCCCAATGAAACCCCCCACCCCGGAACCCCCCTTGGTCTTACTTTCAAGTTGGACCGGATGACTCCTCACATGTCCGGCCAGCAGGCCTGCCTCTGTCCAAATGAGGCAGGCCTGCCCCCCCCCTGCCCAACTCACAGGATCCTAGGGCCTGATTGGTCCAGGCGCCTAAGGCCCCTCCCGCTATCAGAGGGGGGCGGGGTCTATCGGCAGGAAGGGCTGAGCACCTTCCTGCTGGCAATCGTTAGGAGTCGTTGGGGGGTCTGGCAGGAGGAGTTGGGTACTCTCCTGCCGGCGATCTTCAGGGGGCCGTTGGGGGGGTCCGGGGAGGGGGGTTGTCATGTTAAACACGATTCTGTAACCGGCGTCTGCAACATGGACATTCGGTTACAGAATCGGGTTAACTTTGGGCGGGTGTAGGCCCGATTCTGTATAGGACGCCGGGACCTGTGTCCTATACAGAATCCAGGCCAAAATGTTAGCAATGATATTCAGTCTGCTAACTGGTTAAGTGAGCTGAAAGGCATAAGCTCTCTTTGTTATCCAGCCTGATGGAACCGAGTGACTTGAGGGGGCAGTTAAGACATTTCTCCAAACTTGCGAATTGTTAGCAGCTGAAGGTCTGCCACCATCTTGGACTTTACTTCATTGCTTCAACTTAGTTTCCAACTACCTATTTATTACTAAACTGACTTTCTGCTTTGTAGCAGTATTTAGTTAGTTACTTAGTTTTATAGCCTGTCCTCCCCAGAACAGGTTACATGAATACATATATAGTAGTATGCATACAGAGGAGTATGGAGACATTTCACAACAAGGCAAACATTGGACAGGAAGTCAGTTGGTGGCAGGTGCACAATGTGTCACGGGCCAACAAGGGCCGGGAAGACCTTAGGTGGAACATATGGTAAGTGTCCCATGGTAGGGTTGATTAGGGTCTTAAGGTCAGTGTGTGCTGGGATGAGAATAGGATTGTTTTTACATCTTTCCAGAAAGGCAACAGACTGTCTAGTACTAAGGGCTCCTTTTACAAAGGCACGCTAGTGGTTTTAGCGCGCGCTTAGCAGGTGCTAAAATGCCACGTGCGCTAGCCGCTACTGCCTCCTCTTGAGAAGGTGGTAGTTTTTCAGATAGCTATAGCACACGCTAATCCAGTGTGTGCGCTAAAAACGCTAGTGCACCTTTGTAAAAGGAGCCTTAAGTTGTTGTTATTCAAATAACAATAAAACTGTTGTTGTAAATAACAGCTTCAAAGAATAACTATTTAGTATCCAACCAATGTTAACAGTTTCTAACCACATTGCTATAAATAGCCCGCCTCATAATGAGGGTGTTGCAGGACTATGAGCGACCTTGAAATTTGTCCCAAACTACTTCAAATTTTAACCATATCCTACCTGCATGAGGTAGAACATATTCAGACTTGTGGAGGAATGTCCCGATAAGGATGACTTTTTACCACAGTCTTATGGACCACCCTTGTGCTCATAAATTTTTGGAATTCCCATAATCTGCCCATGCTCCTCCCCTGGCCACATTCCCTTATCAGATTTGCATACTAGAACTGGCACACAGCACTTTACAGGCTATGCCAACAATCGTGTACCGATCGGTTTGCGAGCCCTTTAAGACCAGATTTCCCTCCTGCACTATTCACTAACGCCTGTAGCAATCTGATGCTGATCATCCCATGCAAATTAGTAAAACCCCATGCAAAATAGCCAAGCGATTGATTCACTAACAATTGCTTGGCTATTATGAGTCAGGTTTTACTATTGGCAAAACCGACTGCTGCAGACCTGTCGGTAACTGAATTACGTCAAGTCTGCAGGTAGTTTGACAGGCCTGCCTGTCTTTTTTATTCATTTTTTTCCATGGCACAGATATTTTGCGTGTGTTACAGACGCAAAATATCTGCCCCATAACGAAAATGAATAAAAAAGGCAGGCAGACCTGTCAAAAAAATGTACCCCCCTAACAAAAACATGCCCCCAAGCACGGCCGCCCCCCACCCCCAACTGGCATGGCACTCGCCCTACCTCCCTCCCTCCCTGTGACCGGCAACGCACGGCCCTCACCTCATTCACAGCACAGCCCTCCCAGGATGGCCCTGCCCTCCCCCCCCCCTGACCGGCACGGCTCACCCCTGGCACCAAAAAGTTGGGAACAGGAGGAGTGCTCAGTCCTTCCTGCTCCTAGGCCTCCCACCTTGCGGCCCACCCCTGGTTGGCCCAGGCGGTCAAGCCCGTCCCACCCACCCCAGTACCTTTTTAATAGTTGGGAGCAAGAGGGGTGCCCGGTTCCTCCTGCTCCTGGGAGGCTCCGAACATCTCTTCAGGAGCAGGAGGGGTGCCCGGACCCTCCTCCTGCTCCTACGCCGCTCCAAAATCTTCGGGAGCAGGAGGAAAGTCCTCCTGCTCCTACTCTCCGGCCGCCCGCCGCCCATAGCAGCCTTAGGCCCTGCCCCGGTGCATCATCTGATGCATGGGAGAGGCCTAAGGCCCTGATTGGCTGAGGTGCTTCAGGCTCCTCCCTTTGGAGGGGCCTGGGGCACCTCAGCCAATCAGAGACTTCCTGCCGCGGGTGGGCCGTGCTGGTCGGGAGGGCCATGCCGGTCGGGGGGGAGGAGTGCCGTGCTGCATGCATGCAGCATTTTTTTTTTACACTGATGGCAGGAGGGAGTTGATATCCCTCCTGCTTTTTTCTCTTGGGGGGGGGGGTGCGGCAGAGCAGGGCAGGCAGGAGAAATCGGGGCCAGGGGGTGTCAGGCAAGGCCAGTGTGTCGGGTCAGTGCTCAATCTTTCTTCACTGCTCGCCGGACTCTCCTGCTCTCTGCCCCCATTCCCCGCAGTGCAGGCCCGCTTTAAAACCATGGGCTTGCACTGCAGGGAACGGCGGTAGAGAGCAGGAGAGTCCGGGAGCAGGAAAGAGAGATCTGAGCTGGGCTGAGCCCTGACAGCAGTGACAGGAGGCTGCTTCTCCTGTCACTACGGTCAGGGTGTGCGCATGAGCGGGGATCGCTCTGGCCATGGGTAAGGGGCGTGTAGGGGGCGTGCTAACGATCGTCCCCATTTGCATGCAGGCCTTTACTGAATTAATCAGCCGGCATGCAAATGGAAACGGATCGTGCATGGTTTGGAGGTTTAGTGAATTCTTGCCCATAGTTGTGTAAGTACCTATTAATTAGTTTCAATTAGCATCAATTATGAGTTATTAATTACCAATTATTGGCACTGTTTAGGTTTGTTAAACAATTTGTACCAATTTGCATGTACAACTTAAGGTACCTTCAACTGAATTTGGGGAGTTAGTGTCTAATTTCTATGACACCCTATTCCAAAGGGGCATGTGTGGGTCAGAAGCATGCCAAGCAATCAGGCATTAAGTTATACAGTAGAATAACAGTTATACATCAGTTACACACCTAACTTGTACTAGTATTAGGTCATGAACGTTTACACCCGCACTTGATTGGCGTAACTGCTCACTCCTAGAGTTAGGCATCAAAATATTTCCATATACAGTGGTACCTTGGTTTGCTAACATAATTTGTTCCAGAATCATGCTCACAATCCAAAGCACTCGTATATCAAAGCTTATTTCCCCATAGGAAATAATAAAAGCTTAGATGATTCATCCCACAACCCAAAAACTAATGTACTGAATAAAATAACCCAAAAACTAATGTACCTGAATAAAATAAAAAAAAGAGAAAGACGCTGAGCCGCCAGAGGAGGAGGAAGAGGAAAAGAACCATGTCATCAGTAATGCAGCACACAGAGGGCCCCAGCAAAAAGGCCGTGAAGCAGCCTGTTTAGAATGCTGCTGGCCCGACACTGCTCTGCCGGAAGGTATTTATGGTTGTGGTCGGTGGGGTTCGGATGGAAGGGAAGGATGGAGGGTCAGCAGGGGTTCGGCGGTTTGGCTGAACAGTGGGGGCAGGTGTCAGGGGGTGCTCAAGGGTTCTTCTGCACAACGGATGGGAAGGAGGGAAGGATGGAAGCTGGGCAAGCGTTCTGCAGCACGAGGGATGGGAAGGATGGGAGGGGAGAGAAGGATGGAAGCTGGGCAAGAGTTCTGCTGCACAGGGGCATGGGAGGGATGTAGGGACAGAACGATGCTACAGAGGGAAGGCACAAGGGGATGGGTGAGAGGGGAAGAAATATGTTGCACATGTGGGGGAGAGAAAGGAAAGAGGAAGAATTGGGGTGAAGGAGAGGATCATGTACATGAAAAAAATAAGCCCTACCCGAAAATAAGACCTAGTATGTTTTTGGGCCCCAAATGAATATAAGACACAGTATTAGGACCCTTTACTGAAGTGGGCCCCATATGGAGAATCAAGTTTGCTCATCCACACCAACTACGAAGCTCTTCAATCCCTTTTTCTTGAAATCAGATTCAGATTCAGACCTCATCTCCGTGATCTCTGCATCTAGTACCCTTTCCATAAAGAAATGTTTCCTTAGATTATTCCTGAATCTATCCCTTTCAGCTTAAGGACTCCTGAGAGGAGAAGTGATAGAGGTTTATAAAATTAAGAGCAGAATAGAAAAGGGAACAGTGATTTACTCTTTCCAATAGTACTAAGACTAAGGGATACACCATGAAGCTAATTAGAAGCAGATTTAAAACAAATTCTAGAGAGGACTTTTTCAGTCATTGCATAATTAGTCTTGTCAAGGCTAAGAGTTGAGCTGAATTTAAAAATGACTTTTAAAAGGTGCTATAAGCAAAGTATATTAACATAATTTAGTTAGATAACCTGAGACATCTCCACCTCCCCCTTCTGGGAGCAAATATTACCGTATATATTCAAATATAAACCCATCTGAATATAAACAAAGGTAACCTCACGGCAGTCTCACAATGTTACTGCGGAGTGGAGGTGTGGCCTAGTGGTTAAAGCTGTTGCCTTAGCATCCTGATGTCGTGATTTCAATCCCAGCATGCTCCTTGTGACTCTAGGTAAGTCACTTAAAAAACTCTATTGTCCCAGATACCAGGAAAGATAGGTAGAATATTTAAGAGTACCTGATCACTATTCAATGTATTGTAAACCACTTTGGGTGAATCTCTTCATGAAAGGTCAGTTAATAAATCCAAATAAATAAATAAACTTGTATCAGCCATTTTGAGTACTGAGACTGCATAGGGCAGGAGCATAGGAGGATTGCTCTTGTCCTGGCTCACATTTTGACCAGCAGAGCTTAAGGTAGGCCTGGGGGGGGAGGTCTGCAATGGGTCTGAGAGAGGGAGGACTCAAATATAAACCAAGACCATTTTTGGGCTATTTATTTGGCCCAAACATCTAGGTTTATATTCAAGTACAATCAAACCTCAGTTTGCAAGTAAAACAGTTTGCGAGTGTTTTGCAAAACAAGCAAAACATTCGAGCAAACTTTAACTTGCACAATGAGTGTTGACTTGATCAACGAGCACATTCACCTTGGGAACTGGCTTTTCTCCCCCCACGGCCCCACCCCCAAACACTTAACTCCAGTGGACACCATGCCTTCTAGATGTTAGCGCACATGCGTACGTAGTTGTAGTTCTCATGGGTGACGTTGCAAACTTTGCTTGTGATGTGCAAGAGCCATGCTGCTGTTACCCGGGTGGTTAGGGCTTCCTTTGGTGCAGAACACAAGGTGCAGCAATGGCAACGCCGTGAGTTGCTTGGGGGTACGGAGGTCCCCTGCCCTTCGACTGCCATGATGGCCCACAGGAATACGATGGAGGCGTGGCAAATGGCTGTGTCGGAATAGGGAACTTTGCTTCTTTACCGACAGTACTGCCGGGCTGGAAGCTCTTCGCGCAGGGGATTGCTTGCAGATGTTAGAGGGAGTCAAACGGAGCTTAAAACTCTTAATGAGAGGTTGATGTGTCCCACGGTGCTGAAGCAGGCTCAGTGTTAGCAGCCCTGTTTATTTCAGGGTACAGTAATCATCCAGGTACAGTAGTTGGTACTGTGACACAAACGGAAGGGAAGGATGCTGAATCTCTCATTTCTCTATGAACATCCACCCTCTTGAGCTGAACTTGGTAGCAGATTTAATAATAATAATAATTTATTTCTTGTATACCACTATACCAAAAAGTTTGAAGCGGTTCACAACAAAGGATAACACAGTCAATATTTAAAATACAAGATAAACAATTAGTATCTAATACAAGATAAAAACAATCAATAAAAAGGATACATCAGGTAAAATCAATAAAGTTAAGACAATAGCTTAATTAGCGAATAAAAATCAGATAAGGATCATAATAGATTTAATAATAAAATGACTAAGAGGAAAATAAATTAAACAGGCTTGTTTTTAGTGATTTTTTAAAGTCAAGATAGGAAGTAGCCTCAAGTATTAATCTTCCAAGCCATGTGTTCAGTTTGGCGGCTTGGAATGATAAAATTTTGTCAAAGAACTTCTTGTATTGGCATGATTTAAGAGAAGGATAATTAAATAGATTTATTCTACGAGTACTCCTGTTGGAACTATTTATGGAAAACTGGGAGGCAAGATAATCAGGTAACATCCCAAAAAGCACTTTATAACTAATGCAGGAAAACTTGAACAGAATTCTAGACTCCACTGGCAACCAGTGAAGTTTTTGGTAATAAGTGTTCCCATTTCTTTAGACCAAAAATAAGGCGAATTGCAGTGTTCTGGATTAGTCTTAGTATTTTGAATATTTTTTTTAAAGTCCCTAAATATATAATATTACAATAGTCCAAAATACTCAGAATGGATGTTTGTACCAATAGACGAAAAGAAGGTTCGTCAAAAAATTTCTTGATGGTACAAAGTTTCCATAAGACTGCAATACATTTCTTGAATAGTAAATCTGTGTGTTTTTCCAGAGTCAAATGTTTATCAAGAGTTACGCCTAGTATTTTTATCGATGGTTCAATTTTGTATTCTCGTCCGCTCACTTGGATCGAATCTTCTTTTATCTTTTCATGGGGAGTTGCGAGAAAATTTTTTTTTTTCTTCAGTGTTTAATTTTAATTTAAAAGCAATCATCCAAAGCTCAACTTAGCGAAAGCTAAGCTGGGGTTGGCTAGTTTCTGGTCGAGTTTAGGGCTTTGGTGAGGGTGGGGTGGGGAGGAGAGTTGTATTAAGTCACTGAAGTTGAGTGCAACATAGGCCTGTTTTTGGGATGTGGAACGAATCATCCGAGTTTCCAGTACTTCCTATGGGGAAAGTCGCTTTGATATACGAGTGCTTTGGATTACGAGCATGCTTCTGGAACGAATTATGCTCGCAAACCAAGGTACCACTGTATGTACAGTATTTTATCTTGTTCTAGCAGGTCTTATTCTGCCCCTACTAAAACCACTGGCGCATTTCCCTCCAGTGCCTTTTGTCTATATCTTTACTCCTCTTTAATTTAGGCTTAAGTTATCACGAAGTCACATTCCAATACCCAATTATTTAGTGATGCTGAATGCTGATAACTGTTTCCATTTGTTGCTCATTCTTCCCCTCAGGTAACAAAATGTTCGCCTTGGAAACCTGCATCACACAGGCTGATATTCTTATACCTCCTACATTTGCATTACTCTCTAACCTGCAGTTTGCTTTGCTAGGTCTGTGCACTCTTAAGACTACTTTGATACATGACCTCATTCTTGATAATTATACTGACCTACTTTACCTTACTGAATCATGGTTGCAAAAGGGTGAAAAAGCATTTCTAATAGAAACATAGAAATTGACGGCAGAAAAGGGCTATAGCCCATCGAGTCTGCCCATACCAATGACCCACTCCCCGACTTTTTCTGCCCTGCAATGGCAAAAGGAAGCAAGTGTTTCAGAAAAAAAAAATAAAAAAGGCATTTGCTTCCTTTTGCCATTGCAGGACAGTATTGTTCACCTCTAGGCTTCCCCTCCCTGTCTGTTACTAGATTTTTTTTGGGGGGAGGGGTGGCTTTACTGTTTCCTTCATTTCTTCCCACTAAGAAGCTTGAATCAGACTTAGTTACTCCAAATCTCTTCTAATTTGCTTGCATCTTTTTACAGTAATTCCTCAACTCTCAGAGAGTTAGTTTTTTTTGGGGGGGGGATTTGGGGGGGTGTTTTTCCCTACGCTTGATCAGCAAAATACCGATGTTACCAGTGGTGTGCCTCAAGGTTCTGTTCTAGGGCATATTCTTTTTAACATTTTTATAAACGATATTGCTGCTGGGCTGTCGAGTTAGATTTGCCTCTTTGTGGATGATACCAAAATCTGCAATAGAGTAGGCACCTAGGATGGTGTGAATACAAGACCTAACAAAGCTTGAAGAATGGTTTGAAATTTTGCAGCTAAAATTTAATGCTAAGAAATGCAAGGTCATGCTTTTGTGCTGCAAAAACCCGAGGGAACGGTACAGTTTAGGGGGGTGAAGAACTTATGTGCACAACAAAAGAGCGGGACTTGGGTGTAATTGTATGTGATGATCTTAAGGTGGCCAAACAGGTTGAAAAGGTGACAAGGAATGCTAGAAGGATGCTAGGTTGCATAGGGAGAGGTATGGCCAGTAGGAAAAAGGAGGTATTGATGCCCCTGTATAAGACTCTGATGAGACTTCATTTAGAATATTGGAGGCCGCACCTTCAAAAAGGTATAAAATCATGACGTTGATCCAGAGAAAGGCTACTAAAATGGTGCATAGTCTTTGTCATAAGGCATATGGGGACAGACTTAAAGATCTCAATCTGTATACTTTGGAGGAAAGGTGAGAGAGGGGAGATATGATAGAGACATTTAGATACCCAAGTGGCGTGAATGCGCATGAGTTGAGTCTCTTTCATTTGAAGGGAAGCTCTGGAATGAGAGGGCACAGGATGAAATTGAGAGGCGATAGGCTCCAGAGTAATCTAAGAAAATACTTTTTTAAAGAAAGGGTGGTAGATGCGTGGAACAGTAGGTGGTGGAGACAGAGACTTTGTCTGATTTCAAGAAAGCCTGGGATAGGCACGTGGGCTCTCTTAGAGAGAGGAAGAGATAATGGTTACTGCGGATGGGCAGTCTTGATGAGCCATTTGGCTATGTTAACTCTACACTAGAGAATGACACGGTGACAAAATTCATCACCGTTCCCGTCCCCTCGGATAACCGCGGTAAACAATCTTCATGTCATTCTTTAAAGAGAGAGGGAAGAATCAGAGTATGAATGGCCACAACCACTGACCCTCAAGCTTTGCTTTGAAGAATGCTGGTGTAGAAGGACTGAGGTTGAAACAGACACTACAGAATGACAGTCTCTGGTATCCAGAGCAGATATTGTGATGTCATAATGCCTCATTCCACCAGTGCCTAAGAGCCAAATCACATCAGTGATGTCACAATGGCTTCATTATCCTTGGCTCATATAAGCACAGCCACTGACCCTCAAGCTTTGCTTTGAAGAATGCTGGTGTAGAAGGACTGAGGTTGAAACAGACACTAAAAAATGACATGGGATTATTTCCCGCGGTTATCCACGGGGACGGGAACGGTGATTAATTTTGTCACCGTGTCATTCTCTACTCTACACTTATTTTTAAGTTCTTGTGTCAGATTTTATTTTGCCAGTGACACTCAAGTTGGTGCAACTAGTGTTACCAGTTGTCCAGGAAAACCTAGACATGTCCTGTTTTTAGAGCACTGTCCAGGTGCCCAGGGGGATGTCCAAAACCCAGCAGTTTGTCTAGGTTTTGGAAGACCCTGAGCTCGGGGCCATGTCTGGAGAACCTCCGAGCATATGTGGATGTGATGAGACATCATGTCACATCCATGCATGTTAGGAGGCCCTCCAGATGTGGCCCTGAGTTTGGGGAAGAAGGATGAAGTTTATGGGGGGATGGGCTGGGACGAGGCTGGGGCAGATTTGGGTGGGGCCGGGGTGGAGTGGGGCAGGGCTAGGGGTGGAATGGAGTGGGACCACGTGTCCTCTTCTTTGCTGATGAAATCTGGTATACCTAGGTGCAAATGATGCTTCAACAAGAGCAAACCATGATGATACCACTTATATCTGATTACCGGAGCACTAGAGATAGCCTTTACATCAATCAGATTATCTGCTACTGTATGAGGAACATTGAACCATTTATCAGTTCTCTAATCTACCTCATTTAAATCTGTCTTAGAAAATTGATGTTTTAATTTTTTAGTCCTTTTTTTTTTTCCAATTCTTTATTCATTTTTAAAAAATTTACAATAAGTGTAACAGCATTTATAACATTTTAAACTCAAATACAACACTTAATATTCTGTTAAAATCCATATCAGAATTTATCCCCCCTCCCCCAAATCAATAACAGTCTTTAAATTCAAGAAAACCTATCATAAACTCAATTCCTATATACCTTATTTAATATTCAAATCAAAAAACCCTTACCCCCTCCCCCCATCCTGGATGTGCATTTTTAAGAGGAAAAATAATATTCAATCATTACAATATTTTGTTAATGGCTCACAAATCTCCTGAAATTTTCTAAAATTTCCCTGCTGTGTGGCTATTGTCCTTTCCATTTTATAAATGTGACATAAAGAGTTCCACCAGAAACTGTAATTAAGTCTCTTCCAGTTTTTCCAATTACTCGTAATCTGTTGTATGGCCAGTGGCATACCTAGCATATGTGACACCCGGGGCCCATCATTTTTTGGCACCCCCCATCTATATCAAAAATATGATTTTTAGTAACAATCCACATATCGCACAAGAGTGTACCTAGAAAAAGGCAGCATCTTAAACACTGCAGTGAGCCCTAGAACACCAACACATACATTGTAAAACTAAACAAGCCAGATCCCGCACAGTCAATTGATCCTGTAGTCAATGCCAAATGAAAACTATGTCCTTTTCATACACACAGAACAGAGATACACCCTCGCCCAATATGGAATAATCACAAACTAAAAATAGAAATATGTAGACAAAAGTTAAACTGAACCGCCAAGAAAACAGACTCTGTATACAATACACCACAACACCACAAAAACAGTGACACATGTCCCCTAATACTGTGCAAAATATAAAGACAGTAGATGTAAATTTGAAAAAACTGATACATAACAATCACCATTTTACAAATAAAAATAAAACAAATAATGAGAAATAAGAAAATACCATTTTATTGGACTAATCCATTTTTCAATTAGCTTTCAGAGGCCAAATCTTTCTTCAGAATAGTACAATATACAGCTGTTATGGTATCCTGTCCTGAGGAAAGGTGTTTAGTCCAAAAAATTGCCTTATTTTCATTTCCTATTTATAAAGTTTTATCAATACAGTTATAATACTACTTGATTCTAAGTAAAGCAACAAAAAAAATCTTTCTACCTTTTGTCGTTTCTGCTTTAATCATCTTCTCTTTGCTCTCTTCTTTCTATACAGTCCTCTCTCCCTTCCATGCAAGATATGCCCTCTCTTTGCCCCTTTCACCCAGCTTCTGCCCTCTCTCTCTACCCCTTCCATCTACTGCCCACACTCTCTCTGCCCCTTCCATCAACTGTCCATCCTCTCTCTCTTCCATATGGCATCTTCCCTCTTTCTATGTCCCTTCAATAAACTGTATATCCGGGGTCCCTTCTCTCCTTTGCACATGATTCATTTCAGCTTCCCCTCCCCTCTTCATTTTTCTGTCTCCACCTCCTCCCCTATGCTTTGGCATCTCTCTCTTTCTCTTCTTCTTTCCTTCCTTCCTTCCCACTCCACACCATGGTGTGGTATCTCTATCTCCTTCCCTTCCCTCCCCCCAAGCCATGGCATCTCTTCCTCCCTCTCCATGGTTTGGTATCTCCTTTCTCAGTGGAGGACTTAGAACCTACAGTTTAAGGGACTTTCCTAAGGAGCAGCAGTGGGATCTGAACCCTGCTTCTTGGTTTGGGTCAGATGCACAAAGCCTCCCATGCTGGTAACCAGTCTAAATGCAACGTTCCCAGCATGGGAGGCTTTGTGCATCTGACCCAAACCAAGAAGCAGGGTTCAGATCCCACTGCTGCTCCTTAGGAAAGTCCCTTAAACTGTAGATTCTAAGTCCTCTACTAAGAAAGGTAGCTGGCGTGAATTCTTCCCCCTCTGCCCTCCTTCCAGCTCAGTGCCTCTCTGCTTTCCATCCCCCTGCTGCCTCTCCTCACTGTACTCGCTGGGCTTTGGGTCTGGGTAGAAAGTGAAGTGGGCCACTGCCTGCCTCTGTGGCTCCGGTCCAAGCCACAGACTTTCCCACTGCAGGACCCTCGCAGCTCTCCAGCACAGCAGGACCCGGGCTGCTGCCATTGTTGTTGTTGCTGAAAGGAGACAGCAGCACGTTGTCGGACTGGAGGTGGAACCCGCAGGAAGCCTTGCTATTGGATGGCGATGCCTTCTTTGAAGGAGAGGCAGCGCCGGCAACCAAAGAGACCCAAACCAAGAATCTGGGAGCAGAGGGGAGGTGGGAGAACAAGGTGCGAGGGGGAAGTGCGCGACAGCAGTGATTGGGAATTGGGCATATTACACCAGGTCCAATTCCATTTTGCGGTGGGGAGGGGATCAACTTTGGGCTCCAGGCAGCCGCCAGAGGGAGCACCCATGGACACCCCTGTTTACTGCCGCTGCTGCTGGTTAAGGAAAGCTGCAGCGACAGAATAGGGAGGCTGGCTGGCTGTGCACCCCCTTGGGGCGTGTACCCGGGGTGAACCACTCCCCCGCCCCCCCCACCCCACCCTTGGTACGCCACTGTGTATAGCAACCCCTGTCATAATAAGTAGAAGCCTGTTATTCTTAGATGATATTTGGCTCTTAGCCCTCATTGACATGCCAAACAGCACAGTATCATACGATAATGCCACTGGATTTTTTAGTCTTAATAGTTTGCTTAGATGCTTTCTTTTCTTTAGGGGGAAATACATCTATAGAAAAAAAAAAAATAAGATAAAATATTGGTCAGGCCAAGACACAGGATTAATTGCTGAAGAAACCTAATTATTACATAGGTCAGATGAAGCAAAAACTAAGTCCAAAGTATTACCTAATTGATGAGCAGGAGAATGAATCAATTAACTGAATCCAAGATTATCCATAAACAGCACATGTGAACAATTTCTTTTGGAACTCAAAGGCATATTGAAATCTCTTAAAAGTAAAAGTTTAATACACTTCAGAGATAAATCAGAAATAAATTCAAGAAGGAAATGAACATGATATGTTGAAGTATCAAGAGGACAATACACAACGAGAATACACAATCCAGTTAGTATTTTAGACTCAAATAACAAACTCTCGATCTGATTAAGCTCTTGAGTTTGAATCTGTGGAAAAAAAAAAGCAAATGAATAATAAAAGCAACCCCCACCCTGCTTAAAACCATGAGGCTTATTAATACAAACATAATTTATACGACAAAGCTGACTAGGAAACAAATGATCTCTTTCAGCCATTCACGTTTCAGTCCTGAGCAATCCAACTTTTCCTTGGCAATCCAATTGCTAATATCACATTACTTTTTTCCTGCTGCTCTGGCATTTATCAACCCACTGTTTATCGGTTGCAAAGGTGTTGGCTTCATAATAGGAATCGATACCACATAAAACGAGACCTATCCACATTTTTCCTAAGAACGTGTAACCTAACACTATCCGGAATGGGCTGATAATTATCAAAGCTTAGCAAAACACATACAAAGAGCAATTTGCCAAAGATGTGCAGTTGCTATACAAAGGAGCACATTAAGGGCAAAGAGCCTCCTGAGAAGGGTACTCCCCGAAAAAAACGCTGGTCTAATTGAAGTCATTTCAGTTAACCACAAATCCACATCCCTATAGCCCCAAGCTTCAGATTTGTCCTGAGCCATACTACGCCTAAAATATTCATCATAATTTAACCAGGCCCACCCACCATAAGTCCAGTAAGCCCTTAAAATCAGATCAGCATAACAAAGTAATCCAGGTTTCGCACTCCATAAAACACTAGCATACACATTGAAACCTAATAACCAATTATATATAGTCCGCAAAACTCTACTTCTCTTTTTCTTCCCCTCCTCCTTACCTTCCTCAATCTTTTTCTTTTCAATGCCCTCATGCTCAGGGTCCATTAAAGCAAATCCATCCACATATTTCATTCTTAAAATTTTTCTCTTCCATTTCCGAGACAATTGCCCATCCAGTGGTGTAATCTCACATAAAGTATGTCCTGATCTGGAAAACTGGGCCATGGTGTCAGGTCAAAAGCGCACTGGGACAAAAGCGCGTGCAGACAATTGAGCGCAGCGCGGAGGCACACGCCGCAGAAAATTACTGTTTTTAGGGCTCTGACGGGGGGGGGGCACCCCCCACATTTTACTGAAAACTTCACTTTTTCCTTGTTTTTAGGGAAAAAGTTAAGTTTACTGTAAAATGTGGAGGGTTACAACCCAAACCCCCCCACAACGCCGGTGCGATCTCTATTAAGTAAACTGGGGGGGGCTCCCCAACAAAACCCCCCGTCGGAACCCCTAAAAACTTTAATTTTCTTCGGCGCGCGCCTCCATCTTGCGATCAGTTGTCGGCACGCGCATTTGTCTTTCGCGGGGTTGTCTATGAACCCTGGGCCACACACCCCGCCTGCCCAGTCAAACCAACACCTATGCCTCTCGGAGCCACCATAGGCACAACATCTGAAGAGGAAGAGGAGGAGGGAGAATGAGAAGAGTCCCAACAAATCCGAAGACTCCCAAACCTTCATGGGATCCACTTCCGACTCTTCGTGGCATCCGACTTCCGACTCTTACGATCCCTATCCAAATGCTTGACAACATGCTGCAGGCGATGCAAAAATTTTTTTATTCCACAACCGTTTTCCCAAAGACGTTCTTTTAGCACCCTCAGAACTACTCACCCCCACACACCGACCAACCCTTCTGACCCCTTCCACCCGGTCACCATGCCCAACAAATCCGACACAAGCGAGCAAACTCACCAGCAGGAGCCACAGCAGGAACTGTATTACTTTGAGACTGCGAAGTGCTAGGTACAGCAGCCTCATCTGCTTCCACTGCGACCTCCGACTGCCCAGTCTCTTGAAGCGAGTGGCCTCCACGAGCTGCCCCCACCGGAGCGGTGACAGGTCAAAAGCGCGTGCCGACAAAGGCGCGCCGACAACCCAGCGCAGATAACTGAGCGCAAGCGCGCCGAAGAAAAACAGTATTTTAAAGGGCTCCGACGGGGGTGGGGGGGAACCCCCCACTTTGCTTAACAGAGATCGCGCTGGCGTTGTGGGGGGTTTGGGGGGTTATAACCCCCCACATTAAATTGAAAACTTTACTTTTTCCCTAAAAAAGAGGGAAAAAGTTAAGTTTCCAGTAAATGAGGGGGGTTACAACCCCCCAGACCTCCCACAACGCCGGCGTGATCTCTATTAAGTAAAGTGGAGGGGGTTCCCCACCAACACCCCCGTCGGAGCCCTTTAAAATACTGTTTTTCTTCGGTGCGCTTCCGCCTTGCGCTCAGTTGTCTGCACTGGGTTGTCAGCGCGCCTTTGTCATCACGCGCTTTTGTCTATGAACCCACCGGAGCAGGTCTTCTTGCTCGTGCAGCTCATGCAGAAACATTCAAGCGGCCTGCTGCTGCACGCCTTCCCGCCCCACCAGCAGTGCAAGCCCTTGAAGCAGGAGTAGCCTTCTTAGTGGCCCTACAAACCCCAGTATTCTTCTTCCCCTTCCTGGCCTGCTGAATAATACCTTTCTTAGGTCTGCCTATGTCCAGACCACAATGAACTCCAACTCCAGGCACACACAGCAAAAGGAAGCCAGCAACACAGACAGGTAAAGAAATGCCTGTGATAAATACACCAGTAACCTTTTACTCACCCAGCAGGCTTCCAACCAGCCACCCACAGCTACTCACAGGTCCAGCACTCCTTCTTATCCCGACTGCTTACCCACCAGCACCTGCACAGCTGGGGCCATTCAAGCCCGCTCCTCACAGCCTCACTCCAGTCATCCGGCACTCCAGCCGCACCACCCGGCCAGTCGCACTGGCGCACCAGCCAGAAAGCAGTGCACCAAATGCACAGCCACAAAACCACGGTCGACAGGAAACGCGGCTGGCCTGACGTGCTGCCATGTCCCGTCCCCAAAAGCACAGCCAAACGCCCCACAGGCCGAAATAAAAACACGGACACGTTGACTTAAGAAGCCGGCGCTACGGCCCAACTTTTTTCTCTACCCAACTGCTTCACGAATCCACCAGCCCGCTGAGATAAGTCACTATAAATTAACACTGCAAACTGGAAGCAATAAAGTAAATTGAACCACAAACTACCCTCTAAATTCCCAATTACCCAACTTTCTTCTTTCCCGTCTACCCTCCTCACACCCCAACCTCCCACAAACTCCACACAATTCTCCCGCCTGAATCCACCACTCACAATCCTTCAATTCCCACCAATCACCACTCACTTACTCTTCATCTCTAACCCAATACTTCTTCCTTCAATCAAGCACCCCCTTTTCTTTTCCCCATTAATTCTCATTACTCTTTTCCAATTAACCTAAATTCCCTCCCCCCTCTTTCCTACCCCCCTTTCTAATATCCTTACTCTTGTAGGGCTCCTCCAATATTATGAGCCCTTTAATTAATTCCAAGGGCTTTCTAAGACAGACAGTCTCTCTATTCCAGAGAAGAGGAGATAACTGGTGTTAATGAATATACAACTAGCTCAGCTGAAGACATTGAAAAGAAGATGCAGAAAGCTATTGCAGGCAGAAGTACAAGGTTTACAAGCATGCCACGAGTCCATCACTGGCCACAAAAGGCAGAAAGGGGTTCATTGCAGCAGACATGGGCAAAAACTACTGTATATTAAAGCAAATAGTAATGAGGCCATCTTATATTTCTCTACAATGCAGAAAATTCAACAGTATTTTTTAATACATGCACACGACAAGAAAATTTCATTGGTCCAGAGCAGCGTAGAAGAGTTGGTTGACAGAATATAATGCCAGTTTGGGGGATTTAAATGCCTCATTTTTCTTTTTTTGCTGAAACCAGTGCCTGAAACTTTAAAAGATAGAATGGGAGGTTACAGCACTGTGAGCATGTCCAGAGAAAAGCAAAAGTACTAGCACAAATCTGTGCATGAAAAGATATGTTATTCTGTGCATATTAGCTTTCCAAAAATGCTATATGAAATACATTTTTGAAGACTCGTGTGCAGCTATGCACTAGCGCTTTCATTTTTGTTTGGACTCGTGCACAGCGAAGGCACCCTTACCACAGATCTTTTGTGCACGTGACAGGCAGGCTTTCCTTTATGAACGAACAAGTTCTGAGTGTGTTGAATTTGTACGTTATTGGCTAACAGCACTGCTGTGGAATACTTTCTACCACATGGCTTTCTGCATCGGTCTCTGAGTCAGTTGTAGGAAAAAAATGGAGGGTCTTCGGTGTAAGAGGTATGAAGAAACTTAGAAACAGGGTGTTATCTAGAGTAGCCCTCAAAAGAGATAAAGACATATAGCAATCATTAGAGGCATAGCTGAGGAGGGGGTGCAAGGGGAGCAGCCGTTTCCCCAAACAGATTTCATGTAAAACAGCACCAATGTGGATTGGTCCTGCAGCTTCTCTCTGGCACCTGTTTTATAAAAGGTCTGCTTCCCCGACATCAAAACTGACCAATTATGGTTGCTGCATCTCAAAAAAGATAGTGGAATTAGAAAAGGTGAGTGGGTGGGTGGGGAGATACTTTTAATTTGAGTGCAATTGTTGGATATTTAGAAAGGGGAGGATGATATATGTATTTGTAATAAAATATACTTTGATAAAATTTAAGTGCTGTTAAAGTGTAAACTGTCTGTATAATATGTTGCACTTATTTTTGGCGTTAAAATGAATAAAGATATTTAAAAAGAAAAAAGAAAAGGTACATAGAAGGGTGACAAAAATGAAAAAAGGGATGGGAAGACTTCCCTATGAGGAAAGGCTAAAGCGGCTAGTAGGGCTCTTCAGCTTGGAGAAGAGACAGCTCAGTGGTGATATGATAAGAGGTCTATAAAATACTGAGCAGAGTGGAAAGGGTAAATGTGAATCCAAAAATAAAATCATTTGTGCTGTGGTCAGTTCTTCCAAAAAATCTCATTGTCACTCATATGGGATAAACATTCAACATAAAGGGATCCTTCACATATTCATCTTCTCATGTGCAAAGAGGGATATTATATTGGTCAAACAGGCCAGATGCTAGAGACCAGAATCAACTTACATAGATATCATATTAAAACTGCAATACCAACTTGAATAGCATGATTCTATAGAAAATGCACACCATATATAGAATTGTGCACCCATTTAGGCCAAGGAAAACCAAGCCTAAATATCTGTGCCTAAATTGTGCACAGATTGGGCATATTCTATATCCCTTGCCTCCCTTTGAGATTTGTGCACTAGAACTGACATGCACCACTTTACAGAGTGTGCCTACCAAGTTGTATGTGTAACTTCTGATTAGTGCCAATTAACATAAATTATGAGGTATTAATTGCCAATTATCAGTGCTGATTGGTCTTGTTAAACAATTAAGTTGTGCATGCAAATCGGCTGGGCATACAGATTTGCATGCACAACGTATGGCGCTATAAACAGAATTTGGAGGTTATTGCACCCAAAAAAAAATCTTACTACAGGATATGCATATACTGGCTTTGGAAAATGAAGACTTAGAGCTCCTTTTACTAAGCCATGTTAGGGCTATAACGCGTGGAATAGTACGCGCTACTTTGCCCTGCGTGCTAGACCTTAACACCAGCGTAGCATGCAATGTAGTGTGTGGTAATTTCCTGCGTACGCTAAAAACGTTAGCGCGCCTTAGTAAAAGGAGCCCTTAATATTTACCATGCATAAATGTCAAAGTGCTGGTTTATGCACATGTCAAATGTGAATAAGGCTTGTAAAATGAGGGCCATACTACAACATTCAAGGATTTGTACATAGCAGCTAATTCCTTCCACAGGTAAAATTGTACCCTTATCACTGAAAATCTCCTTACCTTCCATTTCCTTTCTCTATGAACCAACCTGTGATTTCATTCTATCAACTGTAAGTGCATCATGTCTGCAAAAAGAACTTTTGCCAGGAACTTTTGTGAGTACTTGCAACAGAAAACAAGCCTGTTAATGCATTACACTTGATTCTAGAGGGTTTGGGGTTTGTTTTTTTCTCCTGATAATCAATGTCAGGTTTTTCACAGATTAGAGGCTTCCAAGGCTGCATGAGAAAATCTGAGCACTGAAAGACGGTGGGATACTGATCAGGTGGAAGGATCCCTGATTACGCAGAATCTGAAGGTTGCTAATGGAGACCTCCTGCTCAGACCTCTGCCATCCCTTAGCAACTGACTCAGATCAAGTGAAAGGATTTCCCTAAATAGGGAGTAGATAGGAGGCTTAAAAACATTTTCTGCTGCCTAGATTGACAGTTATAGGAAATTGCTATATTTTCTTATGAGAGCCCTGAGGCTGTTAACCAGAGAATCTAAAGAAAGATGCTGACAGTCTGGATGCTCAAACTGCATCCAAGAATATCTAAACCTTCCTGAATCCAAGCCCTAAAAGAGAGACTGAAGGATTATTTCTAAACAAGAACAAAGGAAAAGGAAAACCTCTGGAGGGCTTTAGCTACTCTTGAAAGTAGTATGGAAGACAGGGGCCCCTAATGATATCATTCCTCGGAGTAAAATTTATTATCAATCCCAACCTTGAACCATATTAACACTAGAAGAAACACTATCTTTTCAGTAGTTGCCCCAACCCTCTGGAATTCGGCACCAAATGCTCTAAGAGAGATAACTAATCTTGAGAAATTTAAATCTTTTCTTATGCCATTCCTTTTCAAAGATGCCTTTCAAGTGTAAATGTCCTTAAGGATTTAATTTTTTAAAAAAAATATTTTATGAGTCTGCTTGTATTGGACTTACTTGTTTTGAACTCTGCCCTTTTGTTTATATCTTTATATTTTACTTTTCTTTATATCTTTATATTTTACTTTTCTTTATATCTTTATATTTTACTTTTCTTTACTCATTGTAGTTCTCCCCTTTTTTTCACTCATACCCACTGTCCAGTCGTGTATGTTATTGTTTTGTCTAATCATGTATGTTTATTTTGTTAAAGTTATGTTAAATTATATTATCTGTTTTTACCCTATTTTAAAATGTATAACCACCTTGAAATAAATAATAAGGTGGTATATCAAATTTTTAATAAACTTGAAACTTGATTCAGTAAAATAGATGCATGCAATATTTGGACATTTAGTAACACAGTTATCAAACACAGTGTCCCTTAGTTAGTATCAGATGGTCAGTCCAGCACAAATAATACCTATAGACTAATACAAATGGATCTCAAAATCTTAAAGATATAACTCATGAAGTCAAAAGGCTTCACCAACGAGTTTATATGCATATCATAGGTCTGCTCCAGAAACCATAGCAGAGAGCAAAAACTCTCACCTTAAGGGAGAAAAGGTCTCGGGCACTTTTTAAATGCATAGAAAGACCACCTAACACTAAAGCTAGTAAAGAACTAAAGGAGGAAGAAATAAAACAGAACCCCTAAGAGATTCAAACAACCTCGAAACTAGTGTATTAAACGAACCAAACTTAACATAGCGTTGCAGTACTGTGCAGAAGTCCAAAGATAGTTCAACCGATGATTGTACTCCAAAAGTCAACATCAGGGGTCCATTCGAGGTTTCTTAACAAGAGAATGCAAATCCTTGTTTTGCTCTGTATGCTGCGTCAGAAGAAGACCATCCTCCAATCAGGTTGTGGTAAGAGTGGATAGCGTAGCTGGTTTTAAGAAAGTTTTGGACAATTTCCTGGAGGAAAAGTCCATAGTCTGTTACTGAGACAGATATGGGGGAAGCCACTGCCCTGGATTGGTAGTGTGGAATGTTACTACTCTTTGGGTTTGGGCCTGGTACTAGGGACCTGGATTGGCCACCATGAAACGAGCTACTGGGCTTGATGGACCATTGGTCTGACCCAGTAAGGCTATTCTTATATAAATTCAGCTCTTCAGGTGCCAGGCTACATTGTGGCAAAAACCATGAGGAGTATGCTTAATGTGACCATTTATTTTTTCATCAAAAGGGGACATCTATTAATTGTTAGTCCCGCCCCCAATCCCACCCTAGCCCCGCCCCCCAATCCCACCCCCAATTTCTTCCATTCATTTTTCATGTACACATAATATCTTATTAATTCATAATGGTAACCATAAAATTTTAAAAAAAAACTACAAAGCACACTACACACAGAGAAAATGTTAATTATCATTTACATTTGGGGTTTCAAAGATGTCAAAGCAAATCAGTGGCGTACCAAGGGGGGGGGTGGGAGGGGCGGTCCGCCCAGAGTGCCAGCCCTGAAGGGGTGCTCCCGGCCTTGCCGTTCAGTCCCCCCACACCCCCGAAGGACCGCTCGCCCCACTGACCTTCCTGCACCACCTGTGAAGCAGCAAGCAGCAGGATCGCGAGGTCAGCTATCCCCGAGCTGCTTGGGCGCTGCTTCCTGCGCCACGGTCCCGGCTCTCCTCTGATGTCAGAGGAGGGGCGGGAACGCGGCACAGGAAGCAGTGCCTAAGCAGCGCAGGGATAGCTGACGTCGCGATCCTGCTGCGGCTGCTTCATAGGTGGTGCGGGGAGGCCAAGGGGGCAAGCGGTCCTTCAGGGTGGGGCAGGTGGGCAGGCAGGCAGGCATTCAAGGGGGAGGGGGGTGACAGGCAGGCAGGCCTTCAAGGGGGGGGGACAGGCCTTCGGGGGTGGGGTGCAGACCTTCAAGGTGGAGGGACAGGCCTTCAAGGGGGGGCAGGTCTACAAGGGGGTGGGCAGGCCTACAAGGGGGTGGGACAGGCCTTCAGGGGGGGTGCAGGACTTCAAGGGGGGACAGGCAGGCAGGCCTACAAGGGGGGGGACAGGCCTTCAAGGGGGTGCAGGCCTTTGGGGGGGTGCAGACCTTCAAGGGGGGGGGACAGGCCTTCAAGGGGGGGGACAGGCAGGCATGTCTTCAAGGTGGGGGGACAGGCCTACAAGGGGGAGGGACAGGCCTACAAGGGGGGGACAGGCCTACAAGGGGGTGGGACAGGCCTTCAAGGGGGGACAGGCAGACCTTTAAGGGGGGACAGGCCTTTGGGGGGGACCCTGGTTTAGAAGTACACGGAGGGAAGGGGTGTTCAAAGAGACGTGCATATGCCAAACTTTTTTTTGGGGGGGGGAATGAAGAAATAATGGGTCTGAAAATAGAGGAGAGGGAGAGAAATGATGGACCATGAGATTTAGGGAGGGAAGGAACTGAAAGGGAGAGAAATTGGACACAAGGGATGGTGTGGAGGAGGGATAGAGATACTGGATAGGAGGGTAATTGGGAAAAGAAAGGAAGAGATGGTGGATTCTGGGGTGGTGGGGAAGGAGGGAGAGATGCCGGATGAAAGGGTAGTTAAGAAAAGGTGGATCTGTGGAGGGAGATGAAAAAAAGGAAAGATACCAGACTTCCTGGGGAGGGAAGGGAAATGGAAAGGGAGGACAGAGTTGGCAGATGGATGGTTAGCACGCAGAAAGAAGAAAGAAGGAGACCCTGGCAAGCAAGTTATCAGAAGAAAACCAGAGCCTTGGACCAACAAGATTTGAAATATAACCAGACAACAAAAGGTAGAAAAATTAATTTTATTTTCTGTTTTGTGATTATAATATGTCAGATTTGAAATGTGTATCCTGACAGAGCTGGTGTTGGACTGCAAACGTGAGCTAGGCTTTAACAGAGAGAGGAAAAGTCCTTTTTGTTTCTTTATTTTATTTACACCACAGCGCCAGTGTGGTTAGGAGAAGCCAAAGGGGGTGAAAAAGCTATAAAACCCACCAGGAGTTTTGAAAAAAATCACCCAACTGGGCAGGAAAATCGAATTGAAAAACCAATTCAATAGGCTGAATCGAAATTTTTTTTCCTGAATCTGGCAGCATTAGTTTGCGCTACTGTCTTAGACTTTAGGACCTGGGATTGGGGAGAGATGGCATCCTCAGTACTTTATAATGCAAGTGAAACGAGGATTTGGTCAGACTTTTGAAGGGTCTGCAGAAAAAAAATATTGTATAGGCCGGGGACATGAAACAGCAGGAAATGGGAACTTTTCTTCCTTCTATTTTTGTGAATGGAAAGGCTGAGGATGTCAGAGAGTTCAGTTAAAATATGTGCTTTATAAGAAAATATAATAATGTGTTTTATAAAGTTTATAGCATAGCTGGCCTACCCAGTGAGGTGTTCCTAGTGGTGATGGTGGCAGCGTGTCAATGTGTTGAGAGGAAGAGGTGGTCTGGGAAATTCTGCTGAGCAAACTCCGGGCCCATTTCCACCCCCCAGTTAGTCCACTCCACTCAATTGGTTCACACACTGAGTGGGTCTTTGGGTGTTGTGTTGGGATCTCTTCCAGTGGTTTATCAGTATCTCCTTCTGGTCCAAGGAAGGAAACTTTGTTATCCTTAGCATTGACCTACAGAATATGTTTGTAACAGTGCTGCTTGTGTGGCATTAGGCTATGTAGTGATCGAAAGAAAAAAAAAAACCAGACCTTTGCACATTTTTGCACTATATGGTGGGTGTATGAGGAGATTCACATTTCCTGCACAGCTAAGTCCATGTGAAGTTACCTTGTGCTGTATTTGACATCTAGCAAGGTCTCTGTTTGAAAGGAAAGATCTAAACTTAAAAATGAAGTGGCCAGAAGTTATGGTAAAAGCAGATAGTGTAGCTGGTTTTAAGAAAGATTTGGACAAATTCCTGGAGGAAAAGTCCATAATCTGTTATTAAGACATGGGGGAAGTGTCTGCTTGCCCTGGATTGGTAGCATGGAATGTTGCTACTCTTTGGGTTTTGACCAGGTATTAGTATCCTGGATTGGCTACCATGAGAATGGGCTACTGGGCATGATGGACCATTGGTCTGACCCAGTTAGGCTATTCTTATGTTATGTTCTCATCTGTAGGGGCCTTTGTTTTCACTTCTTATTTTAATGTATTTTTTTTCTGGGAACTTATCAGTGTTTTTTATAATGGGAACAAAAATGGAAGAGAATTAATGTGTGTGGGATGAGGGGGTAACTAATTTCTTCAGCTAAATAATTCAATCCACTTCAAACAGACATAGGAGAACTCACGCACCATTCACACACCCTCCAACCAAAAACGTCAAAAGAAAAAAACTGTTCGACAACCTCCTAGCCATTCGAGCTGCAACACTCGACCCCCAACCCTACAACCAATTGACATCGACCACATACTGCAAAACCTTCAAAAAGAAATAAAAACCCTTCTATTCAAAAAACACATAAAACCGAACTAACACAATCAGAACTGTCCCAAGCATCACCTGCAACTACTCCATATGTACTTCCGATGTCATGACAATTCAGACATAATTTATGTTATGTTATGTTTGGAATATAAGAAAATTTTCACTGCCTGTTTCTATTCTGACCATTTATTCCATTTCATGGTCATTACAAAAAATATTTTTTTACATGGGGGGGTGTCAAAAAATGATGGGCCCCGGGTGCCACATACCCTAGGTACGCCACTGAAGCAAATAACTTTAAAATATGCAATGTCACCTCAGTAACTATAGAAAAATAGACAAATATAGTGCAAAATATAGACAGCAGATATAAATTTTCAAAATTGACACGTTTTGATCACTAAATTGAAAATAAAATCATTTTTCCTACCTTTGCTGTCTGGTGATTTCCTGAGTCTCTGGTTGCATTTCCTTCTTTCTGTGTATCCTTTCTTTCATTTCTTTCTTTCTGCACTCTGGCCCAACAATTGTCCCTTTCTATTCCCTCTCTCCTACCTTCTTATGTCCTTAGTGCCCCCAGTGCCCCCTTCCCATGTCCTTAGTGCCCCCAGTGCCTGCTTCCCATGTCTTTAGGGCCCCCAGGCCTCCTTCCTATGTCCCTCTCACTGCCTTCCAGACTTTGTACTACTCCCCACCCCTGAAGCCAGCCTGCCTGCCTATCTACCTCTCTCCCTCCCTCCCTGGCCAAAGCCAGCCTGCTTGCCTGCCTACCTCCTTCCCTCCCTGCTGCACAAAAAAACAAAAACAAAAAAACCTCCCTCCTTCTTTTCCCCCGGTCCCCTATCTTACCGCCCTGCTGCTAAAGCCAACACGAAGTCTTCATTCCGACATCAATTCTGACATCGGAGAGGACATTCTGGGCCAGCCAGGCAGCGATTGGCTGGCCCAGAACATCCTCTCCGACGTCAGAATTGACGTCAGAAAGAAGACTTCCTGTTGGCTTTAGCAGCAGCAGCAGGGCGGTAAGATAGCAGCGGACCGGAGGAAAGGAAGGAGGGAGGGTTTTTTTTTTTTTTGCGCAAGTAGGGACAGGAAGTGATCACCTGTCCCATTGTCCCCGAGCACAGCTTTGGGAGGATGTCCCTGAACATGGGACATTTTGGCGTCCCGAAGCTGTGTGTGGGGACAACGGGACAGGGGGTCTGAAAACGAGACGGTCCCGTTCAGAACGGGATGTATGGTCACCTTAAGTATGCTGAAATAGTCTCAATTCTGGGTAAAATGATGACTGTATTTTTCACTGTAACATATAACACTGATCTAAATCAGTAAAGAAAGATTAGAGCCCAGATGTACTAAAGCCAGTGATCATCACTAAACCTGTTTTAACAGCTTTAGCGACAATCACATTTGCCAACCCCATGCAGAAAACGGCTCACCATGCGATTTTCTGTATGATCAATAATTCCCCAATCCGACCATGCAAATAAGCTGATTAATATTGAAATGCCATGTAAACTAGTAGAGCGATTGATGCTCTAACATGGCTTCCCAATGCACAAAAAAATGATCACTTATAGTGATCCAAAAAAAAGCAACCTCTTGTTTAGCCCTTTAAAAAAAAAAAAAGGGCACAGATGCTGTGCAGTATACACATGCAGAATATCTGTCTCATTAGAAAAAAAAGAAAAAGAAAACAAAACACTCCCCCCACCAATGATGGCCCTCCCTGATGAACTGGTACCGGGAACCGACCACCCACTTCCTCGCAACTGTGAAACAGCAGGAGGAATGCTCACTTCTTACTGCCATGCCGACCCTACCTCCTCATGCAAGAAAAAATGGCATAAGAGATGCCCACTCCCTCCTACCATGGCAACTCCCCCCCACAACATGAAAGAAAATTGGCAGGAGGGATGCCCACTCCCTCCTGCCATGGTGATTTTCTCCCCCACTACCTTCCCCCCCTTGCATGTGAGAAAATTGGCCGGAGGGAAGCCAGTGCCATCCCCTACTTTCCCTCTTCTACCTTCCTCCCCCCAAAAAAGGCAGGAGGGATGCCCACTCCCTCCTACTACCGGATGCTTTCCCAAACCCCCAGATCCCCTCCCCCTGTACATTTTCCATTGGATGCAAGAGGGAAGCGCAGTCCCTCCACCTTCAAGGCTCACTGATCCAAATTGGAGGGCCTTCCCTCCTCGGTGCCTTCCCTCCCCCGAAAACCCAATAGGTCTGTTTTTTAAATTGTTTTTCCTATGGGCACAGATGTGCCCATAAAAATGCCGTGCTATACTGCTCCCCCCTCTACCAATGACCCCCCTAACAACCCCTATATCAAAATATCGGGAGGGATGCCTACTCCCTCCTGTAACTGTGAACTCCCCCTGCATTGATTACCTCCCCCCCCACATACACACACATACACAAACCGACCCCTCCTCTTCCAAAAAAAACAAAACCTAAATTGGCAGGAAGAATGTCCACTCCCTCCTGCCACCGGATGCCTTTAAGCTCCCGGGAGTAGGGAAGGGGAGGGGTCAGCTCTTGGGGCCTTGGCAGTGTGTGTGCGTGTGTGTGTGTGGGGGGGGGGGTCACAGTGGCAGGAGGGAGTGGGCTTCTCCCTCCTGCTGTTTTGGTTTTGTTTCGGGGGTCATGGGGAGGGGGGACCATCATCACCTTGAAGGTTTGATTAGGCGGTATAAGAAATTTTAAATAAACTTGAAACTTGAATGCCCAGGCTAATTTCTTGTTGTAAACCGCCTAGAACTGAAAGGTATTGGGGGGATAGAAGTCATCAGTGTAATGCAATATAATGTAATGACTTGCATAGTCTTAATGACCATGTTTTGTGCATCTAGCCCTAGGTGAGAGGCAGTATTCTGTACACAACCCAAATTACCATTTAAAATAATTGTTTGCTAATGTTTTTTTATTGCCATGGACTATTACAACACCATTTAATCCGTTAAAAATCAATTAACTTAGGCGTGAATTTAAGTTACGCGTCGCTAGGCATCCTCAATATAGGCACCTAGTGGTTCCTAACCTAGTCACCTTTTTATAAAATTTCCCCCAATGTGCCCGAATAATTTGATCTATTGAAGGGCACTGACCCTCGGGTAGTGAAAGTAATGCTGTTCCAAACTCTCTCTTTAGGCCTCTGCCGAAAGTAGAATAATACCCCTTTTTTTTCCCTTGAAACATGCACTTGCAATCTATGGCAGGCATAAGCACATTTTACTCTACACTTTGGTAAGCATATAGGCCCTCCTTTACAAAGCCACACTAGCATTTTTAGCACCGGCCGCAGCGGTAGGAACTCTAACACTCATAGGAATTCTTTGAGCTTCAGAGTTCTTACCACCATGGCCGGTGCTAAAAGCACTAGTGTGGCTTTGTAAAGGAGGGGGAATTTAAATTGAATCAAGTTGGGCAGACTGGATGGACCATTCGGGTCGTTATCTGCCGTCATCTACTACGTTACTATGTTACCATTTGTCCAGTGGCAAATGGATACAGCTGCTGATAAATTTAAAAAAATTGCTCCCTAAATATTTTAGCTTAGTATCCCGTAATATTTTAGCTTCTGTATTATTGTTATATTGCCAATTACAACAGCACATACTAATACATATAATTGAAGCACATATTTTATAGCATTCCATCAAGTGGAACACAACCTCATCACACAAGGGCCACAGTTGACTTTAAGTTAACAAGATGTTTTGACTAAAAAAAACATTGTCGTCCATCACTAAAGAAAACTTGTTTTCTTAATAGTAACCATAAAATGACAAAATGTCTATTCCAGCTGCAGTCACGCATCAAAGAGAAAGCTATCAAGTAAATGCATCTAGAATAAGTCATTCAAGCAAACTGAATGGTGGATAATTCTTTGTGCTGCTCACTGATAGATGTAATCCATTCAGAAAACTACAATTAGAGAATGACACGGGGATGGGGATGGGGACAGAGCCCGCAGGGCAGGGACGGGGACAGAGAACGTGGGGACAGGGACAAAGTTTGTCCCTGGGTCACTCTCTAAAAAGTTGAGACTAATATCAATATATAATATAGAGAAATGTAAGGTCATGCATGTAGGGAAAAAGAACCCGATGTTCAGCTACAAAATGGGGGGATCACTGCTAGGGGTGAGCAACCTTGAAAGAGACCTGGAGGTGATGGTGGACACAACACTGAAAGCATCAACACAGTGCGCGACGGCCTCAAAGAAAGCGAACAGAATGCTGGGTATCATTAAAAAGGGTATCACGACCAGGATGAAGGAAGTCATCATGCCGCTGTATCGTGCAATGGTGCGCCCACATCTGGAGTACTGTGTCCAGTACTGGTCGCCGTACCTCAAGAAGGACATGGCAATACTTGAGGGGGTCCAGAGGAGAGCAACTAAAATGATAAAAGGTATGGAAAACTTTTCGTATGCTGACAGGTTGAAGATGCTGGGGCTCTTCTCCCTGGAAAAGCGGAGACTTAGAGGAGACATGATAGAAACCTTCAAAATCCTGAGGGGCATAGAGAAAGTGGACAGGGACAGATTTTTCAGACTGTGGGGAACCACTAACACAAGGGGTCACTCGGAGAAATTGAGAGGGGACAGGTTTAGAACAAATACTAGGAGGTTCTTTTTTACCCAGAGGGTGGTGGACACATGGAACGCGCTTCCGGAGGTTGTGATAGCCCAGAGCACATTGCAGGGTTTCAAGGAAGGTTTAGACAAGTTCCTAAAAGATAAGGGGATTGAGGGTTACAGATAAAAGAAGAGGTAGGTTACAGAAATGGACAGGAACCACATTACAGGTCATGGACCTGACGGGCCACCGCGGGAGCGGACCGCTGGGCGCGATGGACCAATGGTCTGACCCAGTGATGGCAACTTCTTATGTTCTTATAAAAACTTAACACCTTAGACAATTGGCAACTGAATTCAATGATTTTAAAAAAATTAAAAAAACACCTGCAGAAGCTACTTTTGGATTTAAATGAAATCACTTGTATCTTGTCTGCCTTTTGTAATGTCTTTCCATCATGTTCCCAGCTGTCCAACCATCTTAGTGATACTGTAACAGATTCATCCATCGTTGCTGGCATCAAGGATCATTTCTAACATTTAATGGACACTTATTTTCCTGTTCATCCGCTACACAGTTTAGGTTCTCTTCTACATTCATGTCTGATAGACAATCCAATTACCTTCCCGGATGATATAAAAACATAGAGGGGCATTTTTGATAAGACATCTACATCTGAGTTTGGATGTTTTGGGAAAGACACCCAGAAATCCACTAGAGAAAATGTCCATTCACAAAATAGCAAGATGTCTTTTCTTTTCTTTTTTTTTTTTTATTAATTACCTGTCTTGACATTTTGACCCTAAGTATTTCTATCTTTTTTGGCCATTTTCAAATACAAAGATGTCCACATGAAAAATGCACAAAAACAAGCTATTGGGATGTCCAAGCAGGCAGCATTCTTAGCAAACTGGCCACATAGACAGCTGAGCAGTGCAAAGGAGTACTTATATTGTATAGTGATCCCTCCAAAACTCACCCAAATCCTACTGTACCTACAAAAAGATGACACCTGCAGGCATAAGGGCTATTGTTGTAGTGCACAAGTGGATGTTTTGGGTGGGGTTTGGAGGGCTCACCATACAATATAAGCAGGTTATAGTGACATGTGCACCTGGGACTTTTAAATGCGACATCCACTGCAGTACCCCCTAGAGTGCCCCTCTGCTCTTCTCTACTGGGCTCAGCTGTCTGTGTGGCCTATGACAGTACATGCTGCAGAACTACTCACAGAAGCAGCAGTTTATGAGCTCCAGATGCTATGGTCTAAGTCATCACCTGCTGGATGGGGCAGTCCAGGTTATAAATACCTGCTCCTGAAATGCAGAATGAGACTCTTGAGCAGCAATAGAATGAGCTTAGCAGTTAGAAAACATATTTTTCTTTCCGGTTTATGAATTATTTTTAATCTTATTCATTGTTTTGCCACTTGTTTTGTTTTGTTCTATTTTTATCATTTAAATTTCTCCAGAATTCTATTGTTCAACGGTTACTCCTTCTGCATCTATTCCTTTCTCTCCTCTCTTCTGCCTTTCAAAGTACTTAGATCAATGCAGTCTTGTTAGAATGTTTATTTTCTTATTTTTTCCTCCATCTCTATTTTTCACTTCTTTATTACTCTCCAGGTACTTTAGTTAGATTGTGAGCTTTCAGGACAGTAAGGGAATTTCTAAGTACCTTTCTTACTTATAATTTTAATGTATATTTTCTGTAAACCGCTTAGAACCTAACGGATTAGCGGTATATAAGAAATAAATTACATTACATTACATTACATTACCTGCCTAGCATGATTGCTTCAGTCTTCCCACTGCAAAACAACTCTGGAAGCCCAAAAACCCTGACCACCCTGCCCTAGTTCTGGCCCTGCTCAGAATAAGGGGGACCACTTTGCTTGGAAGTTTCAGAGTCACAGAGGAACAGAGAACTGAAGATGACCAGTGATCACAGAGTAGGTAGAATTGAGTAGAATAAACTTAGACTATGGACTATTGTAACGGTGCTCCTGAAAGCGAGAACACTGTTTGATACTGGATGCTCTTTCAACACTTGGCTTTCTGCTATGACTCTTTTGCTACTAGAGATGGTACACTTCTACAGTTAAGTGTTTGACTACTTATTCTTTGAATGGTTTTTGAATACCTGAAGTAAACACATTAAAAATTACAAGACTTTGAAAATTTAAATAAAGTTAATGGAGTTTTGACCAAGGATGTATTTCCTATAGCAGCTTTGAAGCTGACATAGAGACATCCAGGAGATATTTATCCCTGCAAATACTGAGGTATTTTTCTTCATTATTTTGTATGATTAGTCTTTATAATTACTATTTCTGTCCCTTTTTCTGGTACAAAATAATTGAATATTTTTGGGTGAATCTTGGTAATTTTTTTATATTCACCTTGTTTAGTTTTTGTTTACCCAAAATTAAGTGCCAGGATAATCCATGCTACACTAGTATTCTGTAAACAGCATGGAACAACCTTTATAGAATACTAGCTTAGCATGCATTTTGATTCTCTCTTTCAATACAAGCATTTACATCCACCAAATTTCTGGTTTCAAAATGCTTTACAATTGGTGACTTGAAAATTCCAATAGTAAGTAGCCTAATGTATATTGGCCTATGGGTTGACATCTCATTGTCTTTCAATGCTCATGTAAAAAATACCATTCAGAAGGTGTTTTTTTCAATTGAAATTGATTAGAAGATTAAAAGGTCTTTTGACCTCTGTGAATTTTAGAACAGCAGTGCAATGATTAATTACTCCATTACTAGACTACTGTAACTCTTTGTTCCTTGGCCTGTCAATGTATAAATTTTGTGTTTTAGAGACAACTCAAAAATTATGTGGCTCACCTTTTGCCTGACATGCCTCAATTCACTTATATTACTCTTGTTGTACAAGAACAACACTGGTTACCTATGATTTGAAGAGTGAAATTTAAGATCTTGTAACTTATCCATAAGGTACTGAATGGCACTGTCCCTGTTTGCTAACTCCTTAAGAATTTATAGGCCTACTCATGTGCTGAGATCAGCAAATTGTTTTTTAATCTTTCATCTTTCTATTAGATTGAAGAATTATCAAGCTTCTATCTTTTATATAAAGTGTGCTTCTCTTTGGAATGCTCTTCTACTGCCCTTAAATAAGATAACATCACCAATGTGCTTGACTTCTTTGAAGGTATGAATAAACATGTGGATAAAGGCGAGCCGGTTGATGTAGTGTATCTAGATTTTCAGAATGCTTTTGACAAAGTTCCTCATGAGAGACTCCTGAGAAAATTAAAGAGTCATGGGATAGGTGGCAAAGTTCAGTTGTGGACTAGGAAATGGTTATCATATAGAAAACAGAGGGTAGGGATAAATGGTCATTTTTCGCAATGGAGGAAGGTGGTAAATATGGTGTTCAGCAGGGATTTGTACTGGGACTGGTGCTATTGAACTTATTTATAAATGATCTAGAAATTGGAACAAAGAGTAAGGTGATTTAATTTGCAGATGACACTAAACTGTTCAAAGTTGTTAAAACACATGAAGCTTGTGAAAAATTGCTGGCAGACCTTAGGAAACTGGAAGACTGGGCATCCAAATTAGAGAATGACACGGTGAAAAAATTGTTCCCCGTCACCGCCCCGTCCCCGTCTCACCATCCCCGTCACCGCCCCGTCCCCGTCTCACCAACCCCGTCACCGCCCCGTCCCCGTCTCACCATCCTCTTCACCGCCCCGTCACCGCCACTGCCACCCCATTCACCGCCCCGTCACCGCCACTGCAATCCCATTCACTTTTCTTTATTTACATATAAAGGAAACATTCTTTAAAACTTTAAAACTTAGTTAAATATTAGTTAATAACTATACAAAAACAAAACACGCAGAGAAAAAATTAATTAATAAAAATTCTCAAAACTGACACATTTTGATCACTAAATTTAAAATAGTTATTTTTCATACAGTTTTTCAATCACTAATCTTCCACCACCCCTGGGGCTAGCAATGCAAAAACAAACACGACATGTACTTTAAATGCTGCCGTGATTAGCATAGTGACCGCGGCTACGGCTGCAAGTCTCCCCTCCCCCCAGCGATCACGGCAGGAGGGCACCCAACCCCTCATGTAGACCCCCCCAACGGCCCTCCCGACAATCGCAGCAGAAGGGTACCCAACCCCTCCTGCCGGTCCTCCCAATGGCCTCCCCTAAGATCGCCGGCAGGAGGGTACCCAACCCCTCCTGCTGGACCCCCCCCAACGAACCCTCCCACCCCGGAACCCCCTTAGTCTTACTTTCCAAGTTGGACCGGACAGCTCCTCGCTCGTCTGGCCAGCAGGCCTGCCTCCGTCCAAATGAGGCGGGCCCGCCCCTACCCTCCCCTCCCCTGCCTCCCAATGGCCTCCCCTAAGATCGCCGGCAGGAGGGTACCCAACCCCTCCTGCTGGACCCCCCCCCCAACGAACCCTCCCACCCCGGAACCCCCTTAGTCTTACTTTTCAAGTTGGACCGGACAGCTCCTCGCTCGTCTGGACAGCAGGCCTGCCTCCGTCCAAATTAGGCGGGCCCGCCCCTACCCTGCCCAACCCACAGGATCCTAGGGCCTGATTGGTCTAGGCACCTAAAGCCACTCCCGCTATAGGAGGGGCCTTAGGTGCTTGGGCCAATCAGGCCCTAGGATCCTGTGGGTTAGGCAGGGGAGGGGAGGGGCGGGCCCGCCTCATTTGGACGGAGGCAGGCCTGCTGGCCAGACGAGCGAGGAGCTGTCCGGTCCAACTTGAAAAGTAAGACTAAGGGGGTTCCGGGGTGGGAGGGTTCGTTGAGGGGGGGTCCAGCAGGAGGGGTTGGGTACCCTCCTGCCGGCGATCTTAGGGGAGGCCATTGGGAGGCAGGGGAGGGGAGGGGCGGGCCCGCCTCATTTGGACGGAGGCAGGCCTGCTGGCCAGACGAGCGAGGAGCTGTCCGGTCCAACTTGGAAAGTAAGACTAAGGGGGTTCCGGGGTGGGAGGGTTCGTTGGGGGGGGGTCCAGCAGGAGGGGTTGGGTACCCTCCTGCCGGCGATCTTAGGGGAGGCCATTGGGAGGCAGGGGAGGGGAGGGGCGGGCCCGCCTCATTTGGACGGAGGCAGGCCTGCTGGCCAGACGAGCGAGGAGCGGTGAAACACAGGTAAATAGCGGTTCCTAGAAGGGGGTACATTGGCCCGCGGGGACAAACCTGTTCACCGTTTCCGCGGTCGGTGAATGGCCTTGTCCCCGTCACCGCAGCGACTGCTAGTTTTCTTCCCCGTTTTCGGCGGTGACCCGCGGCTTAAATGCGGTGGCCGCGGGTAAACCGTCACCGTGTCATTCTCTAATCCAAATGGCAGATGAAATTGAATGTGGACAAATACATAGTGATGCATATTGGGAGTAATAATTCAAATCATAGCTTGCCACCCCTTTCCTTCACCCATCCAGTATCTCACTAACTCTATCCTCTTCCCCTCATCCAGCATATGCCCTTTATCATTATCACCCCCTTCTATCCATTATGGGTTCTCTTTCTCTACTTCCAATCAGCATTAGCTCCCCCATCTCTCACCTCCCAATTGACAGCCAACATCTGCCCTCTTCTCCCTCCATTCACCCCACTTCCATCATCTGCCCCCTTCTCTCTCTCTGTCCCTCTACCCCAATTCCATCAAGTTATCCTGTCCCTTCACCTCCTCACTGCTGATGTTGCTTTCCCACATGCTTCTGATGCTGATGGCACAAGATAATAAATCTCAAGCACTACTTAACCTCTTCCCCTTGTTGGCCCATCTCCCTCCCTTCCCCTTACCTTTGCGGTCGCCTTTCCATTTCAAAATTGATGTTTTCTAGTTAGCCCATCACCCTCCCTTCCCCTCACCTTTTCAGACAGGCTTTCCCTTTGATGTGAGCCGCCCAGGTGGAAACAGGAAGTTGTGTCAGAGGGGAAGCTTTGGGCCGAGCAGCCGCTTGCAAGAGAACAGTTGCCGTCGATCCGGGGCCCATCTGAAAAAGGTGAGAGGAATGGAAGGAGATGGGTCAACTAGGGGAAGAAATGCCCAGACCACGGGGACCCCTGAAGCTTTGTAGCCCAGGGCAGCTGTTCTTTTTGTCCTCCTCTAAAAACGGCCCTAAAGCACCACACCAGTGGGGCCCCCTGACATTTTCAGGCCCAAGGCATGTGCCTACTGGATGTACCCTTTAATCTGGCCCTGGCCATATGGTAACCCTTTTTCAGATATGTGCTATGAAAGTCAGACACCGAGCCTTATAGAATAGCATGCAATATGTTGAACATGCAAATTCTAATTGCCAATTAACTGCATCTAGGTGTCACTGAAATCTTCTGCCCAGTAAGTGGAAGCAGGCAAAAAAACAAGATGCTAGGAATTAGTAGGAAAGGGCTGGTAAATAAGACCAACAATAGTAAAATGCATCTTCACCTTGAGTATTGCTTTCAATTCTGGTCTCAAAAAGATATAGCTGTGTGAAGGAGTGTATAGACCTCTTCCCCTATTGGCCAATCCCCATCAGGATAAGAGTCCACTTGAGGAAACTACCCCTCCCCTCTAGTAGCCACTTCCCTGCCTGGTCAGAAAACGAGAGGCTAAGAACAGAAGAAGCCTGAAGAAAGTACTAACAAGTTTCCTGTTATTTGACTGCAGGACTGAGAGTTAGAAGCTGTGAATTGCTGTTTGTTTGTTTTCTCTTACTGTTGATCTGTTTGTTTGTGTGTGTGTGTGTGGGGGGGGGGGGGTTGGAGATTGCTTGAACTGCTGTTTCCTTTATTTTTGAATTCCTGACTGTTGCCCTTGCTTTTAGAGGGCCTGAACTGCTGTGTCCATTTGTTTATGGACTTTTGGCTGTCCTTCCTAGCGATGTGCCTGAAATGCTGTTTCTTTTCTGATTATAAATCCTTCTATCCCATGTTATTTTTTCCACTTACTTTACCTGTTGTAGTAAGCTACTACAGTTCTGTTTCAGTTTATGAGTACACTTCTCCCTCCGCATTCGCGATTTCTGCACTCGCGGTTTCACTTATTTGTGATTTTTTTTGCATGCTGTAACCGGGACTGTGGTCCAACCAGGACTCCACAGCTCCTCCAGTGGTTACCAACAAAATAGCACTAACGTGTGACCCGAAATGGAGTCACCCTGCAGGATTGGACTGCTATTAGATAGAAACTCCAAAATGAAAGAACAAAATAAAGTCCCAACAATTGAGGCTGCTAGAAAAATAGTTCAATTTACTTATTCCTTAGTTCAGGTAAGCAGTTCATCATACAGTTGTAAAGTTTGTCAGAATAGATTACCAGCTTTTCCTAGAGCTAATGTAAGCCTGCTCCTAAGCAGCTTGCTCAATGCACACAGTCATAGTTCAGGAAACTAGCTCCAAAATGCATAACAGTAGAAAAGAAAAAAAAAATATACAAAATAAAGCCTCTGGCAGCTTTATACAACTGCCAGGCGAGGAGAGTGTCTCAGGTTTTGCCAAAACAAAAGCCACAGTAAGGGTCTTCAAAATCCCACCCAAGATGACAGCAAAACCTCTCCCCAATCACACTCCTAGCTTTCCAAAAATAAACCACCAAAATAGTCCAAACAGCAAACAGTCAAAAATTCACACTTAACTGTTTGCAGCTTGAGGCCCAGTCCACCAGCATGGGCTCAGGATAATCAGTTTCACACACTGCACAAGCCTCTTGAAAGTCCATGGGCTCTACATCCAGGAATGGCAAGTCTTCAGCTTGTCCAGCCTCTGTTAGCTCCATAGGTGAGGGTCTATTGCTCCTGTTTGGCCCAGGTGGTTCCTCAGGGAGGCAAGGTCTGAACTTCCTCCCTAACCGGCCTCTCTGACTGATTTCAACTACAGGCTTACATACTCTAGGGGCGTGCCCTATTCTGGGTGAGTCAACAGACCTGCCTGGGGCTCTTGGGCTCCCCCGGTGGCAACTCATGCACAGATCTCCTAACTCCTCCTCAGACAATTCAGGCTCCCCCTGCTGGTCAAAGGCCCTGGGAGATCTTGGAATTTCCCTTCCGGGTTTTCCCTTTTACTTTTCTCTCTGCTCTAACTGGGACCTTGGCTGGCCTTGTGTCGGACTGGTCACAATGCTGACTCTGCCCTGTCATGATTAAAGTTCCTTTCCTTTTACTGTACTGAAAAAAACATTTACCAGCATTCACTCTGAAAATCGCTGCTTCCATGCTTTCTCCCACCAAATCAATGCTTCAAATCTTTCACCCTGAAAATCGCTGCTTCCCAGCGTGCACAGAGAAAAACACTGCTTCCCATCATCCATAGAGAGAAACGCTGCTTCCTAGCGTGCATGGAGAAAATCGCTATTACCCAGAAAATTGCTACTTGCCTGCTAACAGCTTTGGGAATTGCTGCTTGCCTGATAAAAGCTTAGTGAATCATTTCCAAAAACCACAAATAACATTTGAAAAGTTATTCACGGTTTTAATCACAAAACCGCTAGCTTTTACAAAAAACCACGAATAACATAAAAAGTTATTCACGGTTTTTCCATATTCACGGCTATATTCCGCCCGCATCCACCGTTAATACGGAGGGAGAAGTGTACTGTGTGGACTAAAGCGTGACCAGCTACCAGTTCCTTTAGCCTGTAGTCACCCAAAGTTGGGAAACAGATACTGATTTATACTAAGTATTGGAATGTGTAGGGTTTCCCCAACCCCCTCTTCCACACCCACACTGTTGCAAGCGGATTTAGAAAAGTTTCAAAGGAGAGCGACCAAATTGTTAAAGGTTATGGAACACATCTGAGGAATGGCTAAAGAGATTATGGCACTTTTTAGCTTGGAAAAGAGATGGTGGTGGTGGTGAGGGGGGAGGGGGGTGATATGATTGAGGTCTACAAAATCCTGAGTGGTGTAGAATAGGTAAAAGTGAATCAAATCTTTATTCTTTCAAAAATTACAAAGGCTGGGGACAGTGGAAATATTTTTCACTCATTAAATAGTTAAACTCTGGATTGCAACTCATTGCCAGAGGATATGGTAACAGTGGTTTAAAAGCTGGGTTTAAAAAAGGTTTCGACAAGTTCCTGGAGGAAAAGTCTATAGTCTGCTATTGAGACAAACATAGGGGAAGCTACTGCTTGCTCTGAGATTTGTAGCATGGAATGTGAGCTGGATTGGCCACTTTTAGAAACAGGAGACTGGACTAGATGATCCAATATGGATATCAGTAGTGCAAAATTATTGCTAGTTAAGGAGGAAGGGCTGTGGCTCACTGGTTAAGCTGCTGCCTTTGCACCCAGAAGTTGTGAGATCAAATCCTGGTGCTGTTCCTTGTGACCCTGGGCAAGTCAATTTATCCTCCAGTGCCCACCACTTTGAATGTAAATTTTGAAATGCCAAAGCCACAAAAAGGCAGTATACAAGTCCCCATTACCTTCCCTGTCCCTCATTAGTCAATTAAGTTGTGCATGCAACTTGTGCACATGCTCATATTTTGGCATGCAATTTTGGGTGTCAAATACCAACCAAGAAGAGAATGACATGGATATGGCTCAATCAGTGACCTGAAACAATGTCAAAACGCAGCATTTTGTTTCTGCAAATTAACACTTAACGAAATAAGATGACACTCTTTTAAGCTACAGTGGCAAAATAACACTCAGAATTTGGGAAGTTGGTTGGGCTGAGAACTTTTCATTACCCCCTCGTATAGCCAACTCATAGAATACCCCAACATTTAGGAGCAAACATTTACACTATCTAATCTGTTATGTTGGCATTCGATAAAGGAAAATAGGCTGCTATATTCCTTTATGTAATAGGTTCTACAAGTTGCCCTCTTGGCGTTTAAAAATAGGTGTAGCGTCATAGAATTGCTCTCCATAAGCCACTGATTAATCAGCTTGACTGGTGCCTTAACATTCTGCCACTGCTATGTCATTTTCTTATTGATTCAAGGGAAATATATATGCTATACATTTTTTGCGCCTGTTTTGATGGATAGATTGATATGTACAACAGTCTGTCATCGGCTCACAACATTTTTCTGGCACTAGAAATGGACTCTAAACTGTTTTCCATCGAAATGAAAAAGAAAACATAGGTTAGTACAATTCAGGTGTAGCTAGCGTTTTAGGAGAGATGTCCAGGTTGGGAGTCTGAATTTCTTTTTTTTTTTTTTTTTATTTATTTATTTATTATTTTCAACTTAAATTTCAAGTATTTCACTTGTACAGAAAGCAAGAATAGGATAGATATAAAATACAAAGCAATATAAATCTTAAATTAAACAAATATACTATTTATGCTCAAGTCCACAATTAGGATCCAAGAATTATTGAAAATTGGCGAAATTATCTAAAAAGAAAATTGTAAAAGAAACTGAGAACTATAGCACTGAGATGAGGTCACAATATCCTAAATATAGGGCTCAAAGATTGTTAACATTCAGGCGAGACATAGCCACAAAGTTTGTCAATTGTGATGGTTCAAAAAACACATATTTAAGAGTACGGTGATATACAATACATTTACACGGATGTCTCAAATAAAAGGTTGCTCCCAAAGATAAAACCCCAGGTTTCAATAGAAGAAATTCACGGCGACGCCTTTGCGTCTCCCGTGCCAAATCTGGGAACATTTGTATTTTATAACCAAGAAAGCTTTTTTGTCTATTTTTAAAGAAAAGTTTTAACAACCATGTTTTATCAATTGGCAAAGCTAAAGTAATAATCATGGTGGCTGGTGATGCTAAATCCTTCTCAGATGTTTCTAAGATCTGCGATATATTTGGAAGTTCTTGATCTGAGGGTTTTTCTTTTAGTTGTTGATTTTGTTCTTTATCAGGCAGATAATAAACCCGTGAAAATGGTGGTAATGAATCTTCGGGTATCTCTAAGTTCTCTACTAGATATCTCTTTAGCATTTCTCTAGGTGTTACTAACTCGAGTCTTGGAAAATTAATTAACCTTAAGTTATTACTGCGTGAATTGTTCTCGAGCATTTCAGTCTTCTTCCTTAGGTTAATATTATCTTTAACTAAAGCCTCTTGAACTTGTTTCAATGATACAATTTCTTTTTCCATTTTTTGAACAGATAAATTAGAAATGTTCGTTTCTTTCCTTAAATCCTTCAATTCTTTATCATGTTCCTTAATTTTCCCTTCAATTTGTTGGAGTGTAGGAGTAATTTTTTTAACAAAACCAGCCAATAAGTCCCAGATAGAGTCTAAAGTCACTTCTGCAGGTTTAATCAATTCAATTGAGATTTGTGTAGGTGTAGAGTGCTCACCGTTCTGAAGTCCTTCGGGGGGTTTCTTCAGCCCTTCCCCCTCATGTTGAGATGATATTCCCCCAGATACCTCCATAGGGGCCCTGGAAAAGTGGGCCCCAGTCTCCAAGCTCTCCAGTAACTCTTCCCTTGCCTCTGGAGAGGAGAAAACCAATGAATCCGGGGTTTCCCCGCCCCTGGGAGAGCTGGTCGTCTGGGGTTGCGGGGGCGGTGCCCTAACGTCGGGGCTCAGTGTAGTGTCGGGCCCAGGAACATCCACGTTGGTTTCGCCTCCCTGTGTTATCAGCGGGCCGCCATCCGACGTCACTGCGACCTCCTGCATGCGCCGCAGTAAATCCTGAATGTTCCCGAGACCCGGGGCTCCAGGACGCCGCGAGGCAGAAGCGGCACTCCGGCCCCGTCTCTTCGGCATCGCGGTAAGTAATTACCGTTAAGAAAATTGAAAAAAGCACAGTCCTGGGACACGCAGCTCAGCGCGTCCTGTCTCAAATCGCCATCTTGGATCCCCCTGAATTTCTGATAGTATTTTAGCCCAGGATCTGTCGACAGAGTCAGTTCTAAAATACAATAGCAGAGGGATCTGTACAAGGCCCGATTGCCCCATCCCCCCCATCCGCTATCCCGAACCACCCCTCTCACCTAATAACCAGACAACACTCTTCTTGGTATAAATAGCCGCAGCTCTGTTTATTAACAACCAGTTAAATTATCACACTCCCATAACAAAAAATGTTAGAAATGTAAATGTTTAAAATAAATATCAACAGGTCACAAAGGGCACAAACATTTGTGTTAGTGCATAAACATTTATGCTATCAATTAGCAACATAAATGTTTATGTGCCAGAATATAAACATTAACATATGGATCTGGAATGGCCGACTTGCTCCCATACAGCCCATTCTACCCCACTTACCTTGCCCCCTAAATACCAATGCTTTACCTTTGATACCCTTAGACAACCTCAGTTATGTCATCTATAATCAATAGACCACAGACACTTTATTGATGGTAAAACCAGGCCGCAGCTTTGTTTATTGGGGTACAATTAAATAAACAATTGTTTCACCTCCCAAGCTACAAACATTGTGCAGTTGACAAATAAGGAACTGTAGCCCCTGACCCCGCTGTATGAGCAAGAGCCTAGGGGGTAGGCATGGACCTCCATGCCCCTATTCCGAGTCACTTGCCTCAAATAATATTTGCTCCCCTTAGCTCATTTCCCAGTTACCCCGATGAGCCTGGGAGTGGACATGGACCTCCTGGCCCCCTTTTGGGGTCACCTGACCTGAAGCGTAACCGCTTACCTAAGTTCACTTACAAATAACAGCTCATCTTCTGATAAGCCAAAACCTTGTAGCTCGGGAGTACCGCAGCTGCGATAGCCCCAAGAACCACCACCCTCACAAACTCGCTCACCACAGAGCGGGTGGGAGGGAAAGTGGCCTCCGAGGAACAGGGGTTAACCGTGTGCCTCGGAGGCTTGCGTCCTTATACCCTCTCCCATCATACCTTGCACCTTTCTCCAGCCAATCCGATTATCTCCTCGTCAGGAAGCTGAGTTTCTTCTCAAACCCTAGCTACTCCTATCCTTACTACCCCTCCCAACATCCCCGCAGAGTTGACCACCCCGGGCGACCAACTCGGGCCATCCAGTCCATCATTAAGATTGCCAATCAAGACTAGCTCTCGGGCTCATTATTATATTAATTGTTTTAGAAATATAACTGAAGCTGTTACAGAGCCCAGTATCTCTTGCTGGTTTTTGCTTTGGGGTGGGGGGGGTTGGGGGGTAAATCAACCACTGGGGAATTAAGTGGGTATCCTCCAATTGAGCACCACTAAATATTAACTTTTTTTTTTTTTTTTAACTTTAATGTCCCATCATTGACAAAGGTTATTCCAGCTACAATATTAGAAATGCTCGATGCAATGAGGAAGACACATTTATTTTGAAGGCTTCCCCTAGTCCTTCCCAAAACATTCCCAGGATATGCTCCCTTGTCTATGGTTTATGCGTATCTAAAAACCCAAATTATGAGGTGGAACAGGTAGATTTTGAGCCTACTGGGACAAGCAGGGAAAAATGATTGAGTACCTGATTAAATTAATGTAAACTGTTCTGAGCTCCCCTGGGCGAACGGTATAGAAAATTGAATAAATACATAAATAATAAATAAATGTATGCAAGGGTGAAGAACATGGTGGAGGAGGAAATACTGATGTGTACCAAATGTTTTCTTTTACTGAACTACAGAACATCTATATGCTTTCAACATAAATAAAAAGCTTAGAAATACTTGATTCATAAATCTTCACATCCCTTGAATCAGAACTGGGTAGAAGCTACTTCTGCAGCAATAACAGCTAAACAGGTTGAAAAAGGTGACAGCAAAAGCTAGAAGGATATTAGGTTGCATAGGGAGAGATATAGCCAGTAGGAAAAAGGAGGTATTTTTTAATATATATCTTTATTAGATTTTCAAACTACAATTGTGCAACAAGTAATTCATATACATAAAATATCGCAAGGCAAGCATAATAAACTTTCAGACATTAACATACAATTAAATTTTTCCCCACCCTCCCACCCAATACTCAAATAAAAGAATTAACCACAAGAAACTATCCACAAACTATTCATATACACCATGGATCAAGTTCCAATGCAACTCCCTTCCCCCACCCTCACATTTGGAGCATTGAGATAAAACATCAGATTACTGCGTCTAATGGATGAAGTGTACGGTGTCTGCATCTATGAGACAAACATGGTTTTTCTTATTACATAGAGCATTTTGGACCCCAGTTCGTTTACAGAAATTAGACAGTTCAAAGTCTAAAAGATGCTGGCACTGTCATCTCGAAGTTGGGACTATGGATCATTTATTATACTATTGTCCCTTGATACTTAAATTTTGGAGGTCCATATGGGATCAAGTGAACAACATATTGGAAAGTCCAGTGGCATTAACATATGACACCATTTTATTTGGTACATTGATGAGAGCTAAAAGCCAAATATCTAATAGAAATAACAAACTTCTATTTATAATGACATGGGTTGCCATATAGCTCAATTTAAGGAATTGGAAGAATTTGGATCGATTAAGTTACAATTTTGGTGTGTTACATTTCTAAAATGGAACGTTTCATGGCTATACAGCAAGGGTGTTACAGAAAGTTTATGAATGTTTGGGAGCCATTGGCAAAATTTTGTAAGAAAGAATAATTGATTTTATTTTATAGGCTTGAAAAAGGAGATATTGATGCCCCTGTATATGACTTTGGTGAGACCTCATTTAGAATATTGTGCATGAGTCGAATCTCTTTCACTTGAAAGGAAATTCTGCAATGAGAGGGTATAGGATGAAGTTAAGAGGTGATAGGCTCTGGAGTAATCTAAAGAAATACTTTTTTACAGAAAGGATGGTAGATGCATGAAACAATCTCATAGAAGAGGTGGTAGAGACAGAGACTTTGTCTGAATTCAAAAGGGCCTGGGATAGGCATGTGGGATCTCTAGGAGATAATGGTTACTGCGGATGGGCAGACTAGATGGGCCATTTGGCCTTTATCTGCCATCATGTTTCTATGTTTCTAAACATGAATCATTTAGAATAAGGTCTACCAACCTTGCATACCGCCGCGTCTTTCAACTAAAAAAAACACAACAACAAGGCGGATGTCGGCCCGATGGCTGGAGTTCACCGCTGAGTCCAGTGAGGAGTGCTTCCCTCAACAGGAACCATCGGGTCTAATTCAAATACTCCCGGCAGGTCGAGTGGGGGCGGAGCAGGCTCGCACGCCTGGCGGGGACCGGACAGGAACTAGACTCCCTGCAGGAGCCAGCCTGATGGCTGGAGATCACCGGACTGGACAGGGGGAGCAGGTAAGGGGGTGCTGCAGTACAGGAGGAGCAGGGAAGAGGTGATTCTGGACAGGGGGGGAGGTAACAGGAAGGGAGGCCTACTGCTGGATAGGGGAAGCAGGGAAGAGGTGCTGCTAGATGGGGGGGGAGGTAAAAGGAAGGGAGAAGGGCTCCTGCAAAGGAGAAGATCTACTGCTGGATATGGGGAGCTGGAAATGGGGTGATGCTGAACAGGGGGAGATAAAAGGATAAGGGCTACTGCTATATAGGGAGAGCAGGGAATGGGTGGGGGTGCTGCTGGACAGAGAGGAGGTAAAAGTAAGGGAGAAGGGCTGCTAGCACCCGTTAATGTAACGGGCTAAATAACTAGTATTTTATAATTACCAGATGAGCACCTATCAACACTCTTTTTGTAATCAGTAAAGGCTCCTGTGTTATCCCTGTGCTAACCAGTTAGCACACAATAATTTCAATTTGAAATTTTACAGCATTTGTTGTTGTTACTCTGTGCCAAGTGGAATGAGATTATCTTTAAACACAGCAAGTTTAGACTTTTTAGCATGACTATCCAGTGATTTTTGTGTGTTCAAAAATTTTGCATTATAAAACTAGCATTATTTGAAAACAAAAAAGGGGGGTATCAGCTAATGTTAATGATGTCATAGTGACATAGACATTTGCAAACAATAACTTTAATTTGAATAATTTATATTTGATAATATGGTAATTTATAGATAATTTTTTTAAAAGCATTTCAGATCGGAACGGCAAGCATGGGCAATGTGTTGGGAGTGGACAAAATGAGAATCTAGACGCAGCATGAACAAGGATTCGGACCAAAGGCGATAGTAGCTGCACATCATCTCAAGAACTGGAAACTTCAAATTTGCTGGACCTAAACCCCTTAAACTACCATGTCTGGGGAGCAATGCTGGAGGCCTATCACAAGCTCCATTCAAAGCTGCAAACAATCATTGAACTCAAGGAAGCACGGCAGATGATTTGGGACAGCCTGCTACAGGGACTGATTGCCAAGGTTTTTACGAACTTCCTAAAGCGACTGAAGGACTATGTTAAAGCTGGGGGGTGGACACTTTGGCCTAGATTCTATAAATGGTGCCTGAAGTTAGGGGTCTAGATCATCACATCTAGCCAATCTAGTAGCCTAACTTACTCTTTAATTAGCATCATTAATGAACAATAATGAGCCCATAATTGGCAAAAATTAAAATTAATTGGGTAGTAGGCAGTGGTGTAGCAAGGGTGATAGGCAATTGGGGTGGTAGCACCGCTCTACCACCCTCTTTTCCACTCCCCACCTCCACACACTCCCTCCCTGCTGCGTGCGCACTACTTCCCTTTCCCTGTACCTCTGTAACATTCTTGGCGTGAGCAGCAACCGCCAACCTGCTGTCATGCCAGTGTCAGCTCTTCCTCTGATGTCACGTCCTAGGCGTGGGTCCAGGAAGTGATGTCAGAGGAAGAGACAATGCTGGCACAACAGCAGTTTGGGGAACCCCGCCAGCTCAGATATTTATTTGTTGAGGATTACTAGTGCTGGAGCAGGGGTGAGGATAGAAAGCACAGAGGGGGAGGGAAACTGTGAGCTCACCTACTTTGAGCTAAAGCCCACCCAAAATATCTAGTTGCTTGCATTATACCACACAACCTGGTCCATATCAGTTCTGGAAATATAGGTATGCCAATAAGCGTGATTTTATAAAACATAGTCCAACATGGGTGTGGTTAGTAGTGGATCGTGGACATGTATTTGTTTTAGGCGCCTCTTTGTGAATTAGGCACTGGTATTTAGGCGAAGAAAGCCCTGGCATAAATAGGGTACACCTAAAGTTAGGATGCCTAACTATGCCTAAGCATGTTTAGGCAGTGCTAAGCACAATTTTATAACGTGTACTTAACTTTTATAGAATCCCGCTTAGCAATGCACTAGACAGCGCATAAATTTTAGGCGCACTTTATAGAACTGGACCAGAGTGCTTCAGGATGACTCAACTAAAGTATAAAAATCCTTGGGTCTCTAAAGAATGTGCCACAAGCCACATCTCTTTGCCTGCCAAGATGTTAAACTTTGTTACTTTATCTTTTTTTTTTTTAACCTTTGGCGCTCTTGGCCATTTAATGTGGACTTGATCATTGACAAACTATTGCCTTTGACTTTATTTGATGAGCATTTATATGCTATGTTTGAACTGGATATACTTGTGTTTTTGTTATGTAAATGTAACAAATAAATCAATTAAAAAAAAAAATCCTTAGGTCTCTATCCTTAGTGTAGCCTTAGCTGCACAGTTTACTTTATATTTCCCTGCAAATGCCTGTTGAAATACCTAGGGAACACCATTGTTCTTTTTATAAACAGAACATGTAATAATAACCTTTTTGTCAAGTGAAATTGTTGCTCAATTGCCTCTGTTTGCTTTCGAACAACAGTTCTGAGTTTTGTAACTTGGTTTGATCTTTTAAAGAAATGTGTCAAGGTGGTATTAGAGCAGTGTTTTTCAACCGCTGTTCCGCGGCACACTAGTGTGCCGCGAGATGTTGCCTGGTGTGCCGCAGGGCCGCCATCAGGGCAGTACTACCAGTCCTGCATTCAGGGGCCCGGAGCTGACAGGGGGCCCGAGGCAGGGGCGCCAGTAGCTCGCCAAGGCAAAGTGAGTCGGTCACCCAGGACTCACTTTGTCTTGGCGATCTAATCTATCGAGCCGATAAGTCTTCTTCTCCCCGACGTCAATTCTGCAGTCAGAGAGGAAGTTCGGGCCAGCCAATCGCTGCCTGGCTGGGCGGAACTTCCTCTCCGATTGCACAATTGACGTCAGGGAGAGCATGCGTCCGCGTCGGCTTTGGGGCCTGTTATCCATTGGTGGGTCCTGTTCCCCGATGGCAGCGGCAGTGGCAGTGGCTTGGGGAACGGCAGGGAGAAAGAAAGAAAGGGGGCAGGCAGGGAAACAGAAGGAAAGAAGAGAAACAGAAAAAAAGAAAGAAAGGTCAGGGAGAGAGGAAGAAAAAGTTGGGGGAGGGAATGAGGTGTGGAGGAGAGAAAGCATACAGGCTGATAGAAGGGAAGAAAGATTGGATGCACAGTCAGAAGAAGAAAGTGCAACCATAAATCACCAGACAAGGTAGGAAAAATGATTTTATTTTAAATTTAGCAAAGTGGAGGCAGTATTACCACAGTTTTCAAAGGAATTTGCCCAAATAACTTAATAGTTAACTGGGTAAATTCCCAGAGATGAAAACTTCCCTTCACTTACTATGCACAGTTCTGAATTTATATCTGCTGTCTATATTTTACAATATGGTCCCCTTTTACTAAACCGCAATAGTGGTTTTTAGTGCAGGGAGCCTATGAGCGTCAAGAGCAGCGCTGGGCATTCAGCGCAGCTCCCTGCGCTAAAAACTGCTATTGTGGTTTAATAAAAAGGATGGAGGGTATATTTGTCTATTTTTGTATGCTATAAAAACCAAATACAGAGAGAGACTGAGAGCTGTTGACGAAAAGCTACGTGTGTGTCTTTCTTCGATTCCAGCCAGAATATCAGCTTTGTGTTCAGCCAAACAGGCCCAGGTTTCGCACTGAATAAAGTATTTTATAATTTTTCACTATTCTGTTTACTTAATATTTCATAATAAAGTAATTATAAAATACTTTCTTTGTGTTTATTTGATTCCTATTCAAGAGAATTACTTTATATATAGTCAATATAGGCACAGAGTTAAATTTTTTAACATTTTCTAATGGTGGTGTGCCTCGTGATTTTTTTCATGAAACAAGTGTGCCTTTGCCCAAAAAAGGTTGAAAAACACTGTATTAGAGCTTGCTATTTTTCAGGAATTCATTTATCAGTGGCGCTGTCTGTCTGTCTTTCTTGTTAAAATTTGGTTTTGATATTCAGATTGTAATACTGGAACCTTACAACATTGTGAACTATCTATAGCAGATACAGTTTTATACATTTTTTTCCTTTCCTTTTTGATTGGATGCAAGTTATCTTGCTAGATAGATAGGTTTGATGCACAGTACTGTGTATGTCTAGTAGTGCTATAAAAATGATAACTAGTATAGATAAGAACACAAGAGTTTCCATACTGTGACAGACCCAAGGTTCATCAAGCCCAATATCCTGTTGACCAATCAGGCTTGACTACAAGGCTTGACTAATCAGGGCTTTAGGCTCCTCCCTTAGTATCCTGGATACAGAGGGAGATGCCTAAGGCCTGATTGGCTCAGTTACCTAACATTCCACCCCTTGGGAGGGGCCTTAGACATCTCAACCAATCAGTCCTTTGGCCCCTCCCCATTATGCACCAGGGAGGGGAAGGCCCATCATTTACACAGGCGGACACAGAAGCTGGACCCTGAGAGCAGGCTTCCTGCTTTTGACATTTTAATAAGGTACGGGAAAGGTATTGGGGGAAACCGGTATTGGAGGGGTTCAGGGAGGATGGTGACTGGTGATGCCTGGCATGGGGAGAGTGTCTTTTTTTTTTTTTTAAATCAGGCAGATGTGCCATTAAAAAAAAAAAAGCCCTAACAACAGTGACAGGAGGCTGCTTCCCCTGTCACTGCTGTTAGGGTTCTGCGCATGCGTCAATCGCTCACTGAGCGATTGATCAGTCACGTTTGCATGCAAATGATTTGCACCTCCATGCAAATCATTTGCATGCAAACTTGATAGTGCTTTGATCACTGCTGGAGAATCAGCCAGAGAATCAGACAACAGCGATTGTGTTGCTTTCATTAGTGCATCTAGCCCTTAGATCCTTTTCCTGAGTGGTGACTCCTAACATGAAACGCTTTATCACATAGCTACAATTCAGGTTCCTCTTTTCCACATTCATCACTTTGCACTTGCTCACATTAAAAGTCATCTGCCATTTTGATGCCCAGTCTCCCAAGTCTTGCAATTTTTCACAATCCTCTTGCGACTTAACAGCTTTGAACAACTTTGTGTCATCAGCAAGTTATTCCCATATCTAGACCACTGATAAACATGTTAAAAAGCAGCAGTCCCAGCACAGATAGACAGGTACACAAACTAGTCACTATTGAGTCAGGGGCAGTGTGTTTTGTTTTTAATGTGCTGACAATTGCAAGCTAAATTGAACCTGGATATTCAATGCAGGGCTATGTCCGAGCACCAGCATTGAATACTCAGATCTAACCAGACTGCTGCTGTCCACTCACACTTTTGCAGATCCCAGATGAATATTACATATGGAAGCCTGACGTCTAGCAACATTACTACAGGCAGTCCCAGTTTAACAACCCTCGACTTACGTCGAACTCATACTTACGAACCAGGGTACTGCCTCTCCCTTTCTGTGCCAATGCGACCCTCCTCCTCTCTTCCATGTCACAACAAGACCCTCATCATCCCCCTCTGTTCCATATCCCAAATTCATGCCTCCTGCAGGTGTTTGCCTCCTCTGGCCAGCTCTCTCCTCCCAGCCGCATATCTCTTGGCAAAGCCGCAAGTGGCGGTTCCTGCATATGGTTCCCTGGTCTTCGCAAAACCATGATCGGTGACTCATGCATGCCACTGACCTGGAAGCCATCCCTCTGACACAGACATCAGAGAGAAAGCTTCCGGGTCAGTGGATTGCATGCAGGAACCGCCGAACGCAGCTTTGCGAAGACCAGCGGACCGTGTGCAGAAGCCACCATTCACTGTTTTGCCAAGAGAAATGCGGCTGGGAGGAGAGAGCCGACCAGAGGTAAACATGGAAGGCAGGAATTTGGGATATGGAACAGAGGGGGATGACGAGGGTCTTGTTGGGACATGGAAGGGAGGAGGAGGGTCACGGGACAGGAAGGGAGGTGGAACAAACTTCGGAGAAAGGATGGAAGAAAGGAGGGAGGGAGCATGAACATGGGACAGAGAATGAAGTGAGGGAGGGAAGCATAAATTTGGGACATAGGATGGAAGAATGGAGGACGTGAGGGAAAGAGATGCTGAGGAGGGGACTGATGCTTCCTCTCTTGATTGGACTTTGTGTGTTTACTTCTGTTTTGGATCCTTGTCTTTTTCCTCGGAGAGCATATGTTTGTTGCACTTTGGCTGTACTGTTTGCTCCCAATAAAGATATTAATAAAAAAAAAAGAAAGAAAGAAAGAAAGGGAGAATTATTGGGCATGGGTGTCTGAGTGAGAGGGGAAAGAGAAATGGTGCACATGGGGAAATGATGAAAGCAGGTGAATTGTTGGGCATAGGGAGGGAGAAAGAAATATTGGACATAGTGGTGGGAGAGGCATAAGGTACAGATGAATGGGGAAGAGAGAGAGATGAGAGGGAAAAATATTGGATGTGGTGGTGGAGAAGGAACAGTGGGACTGATGAAGAACAAAAATAAGAGTAAACCTTCTAACTTTTCTTTCTATTTAAACTACTTTACTTTATTTTAAGGACTGTACCTTTAATGTTTAATGTTCTTTATAGACTGTGTACTGTACAGGATCCGAGTTACAAACAAATACAACTTAAGAACGGTTTAAAAAACGGAACTCGTTCTTAACCTGGGGACTGCCTGTACTACCACTTATCATTTCTATAGTGCTACCAGGCATATGCAGTACTGTACAACAAAACATGGAAGAGATGGTCCCTGCTAAAGAGAGCTTACAATCTAGTTAAGATAGACAAACTTGACAAAATGGTGCATCTATACAAAGTGCTCAGGTGGAGGAATTACAGAGGGATAAGATAGGTATGGGTGCTTAGCAAGTGGGTTGCAGTTTGAAATTGAAAGCAGCTACAAAAGAAGTGGGATTTTGAGTCTGGATTTGAATATTGTCAGACACAGAACCTGATGTACCGAATCAGGAAGTATGTTCCAGGCATACAGTAGAAGGGAAAGAGTCTAGAACTGGCCATAGAGAAGGGTTCAGATAAGACAGATTTACCTGAGGAGTGGAGCATAGAGAGAGATGAGAGAGATACTATATTAGCCATGCTTTGTAATACTATGGGCTCCTTTTACAAAGTCGCGCTAGCGGGTTTAACGCGTGTGAATTTTCATCATGCGCTAACCCCCACGCTGGCCAAAAACCTACCGCCTGCTCAAGAGGAGGCGGTAGCGGCTAGCATGGCCGGTGGTTTAGTGCACGCTATTACGCGCGATAAACCGCTAGCGCAGCTTCGTTAAAGGAGCCCTATGTTTACCATGCTATGTTTTGCTGAACTATGCTTGCCATGCTATGTCTCGCCGTACCATATTCTGTCATATTACATTTTTACCATGCTTTTTAAACTTTGTTTTACCATCTTTATCAGACTTGCCCCAGGTCCATTAGATACATTGCTTGAGTACCTGAATCAATTCATGAGCTCCCTTGAAAGAAAGGTATAGAAAACTGAATGAATAAATAAATAAATACTGAGGAGCTGCAGCGTGAATAAACTTGTAGGTCAGTAAGAGGAGTCTGAGCTATATGCGGGAACAGATAGGGAGTCAATGAAGCGACTTGAGGAGCAGGGTTGTGTGGGTATAGCGACATTGGCGGAATATGAGGCATGCAGCAGAGTTCTGAACAGACTGAAGGGGAGAGAGATGGATTAGCAGAAGGCCAGTGAAAAGGAAGTTGCAATAGTCTAGGCCAGTGTTCTTCAACCTTTTGACAGCTGTGGACCAGCGGAAATAAAATACCGTATTTGCCGGCGTATAAGACGACTGGGCGTATAAGACGACCCCCCAACTTTTACAGTTAAAATATAGAGTTTGTTATATACTCGCCGTATAAGACTACCCCTTCTTCCGCACACCTTCTGCACAACCTTCTGCCTGCCTGTCCCCCCCTTGAAGGTCTGCACCCCCCGAAGGCCTGCACCCCCCCGAAGGCCTGTCCCCCCCCCTTGTAGGCCTGTCCCCCCCCGAAGGCCTGTCCCCCCTTGAAGGCCTGCCTGCCTGCCTGTCACCCCCTCCCCCTTGAAAGCCTGCCTGCCTGCCCGCCCGCCCCACCCTGAAGGCCTGATGCCCCGACCCACTCCGAAGGACCGCTCGCCCCCCTGGCCTCCCCGCACCACCTATGAAGCAGCCGCAGCAGGATCGCGAAGTCAGCGTCAGCGATCCCTGCGCTGCTTCCTGCGCCACGGTCCCGCCCCTCCTCTGACATCAGAGGAGGGGCGGGATCGCTGACGCTGACTTCGCAATCCTGCTGCGGACTGCTTCACAGGTGGTGCAGGAAGGTCAGTGGGGCGAGCGGTCCTTCGGGGGTGGGGGGGGATTGAACGGCAAGGCCGGGAGCACCCCCTTAGGGCTGGCACCCGGGGCGCACCGCCCCCTCCGCCCCCCCCCCTTGGTACGCCACTGCATGTAAACAGTACCCGGCGTATAAGACGACCCCCGACTTTGGGGAGGATTTTAAGGTACTGAAAAGTCGTCTTATACGACGGCAAATACGGTAATTATTTTGTGGACCGGCACCGGTCCGCAGACCAGCATTTGAAGAAGACTGGGCTAAGTCGTGGGCCAGACCCCGCCCATCTCCACCCAATCTGTACCCCCAAACCCTGCCTCCATAATAGTACTAATTGTAACATCATTTTTTCCATTCATTTTTCATATATACACACACAGTATAATAAGTAATAAGATTCTATTAACAACACATAATAGATAACCACAACATTAAACTACACAAAGCACACTGTATGCTTCTCAATATTCATTCCTATCAGAACACAGATAACACCATGCAAATACGGGACCATAAACTTAAAGTATTAATATATACAAACAAACCCTAAGATAAAAGACTCTGCATGCAGTACAACCCAAGAGGAAAAGAAACAAATGCATTTCTCCCTGAACAGACAGCAGATGTAAATCAATCACTAAATTAAAAAATAAAATCATTCCCCCTACCGTTGTTGTCGCCCTCCCTCCATGTTGTGCCTTGCCTTCTGACTTGCCCCCCAGTGTTATCTTCGGGCCGGCTCCCTCTTCCTCAGTGCTGCAGTGCACAAAGCTATGGGCAGCGGCTCCTCACGCATCCTGCGCCTCATCTGGAAATGTTCCCTCTGACGTCAGAGAGAAGGCTTCTGGTTCAGGCGCAGGACACGCGTAGGAGCCTTTGCAGCACTGAGGAAGAGGGAGGTGACCCGAAGACAATGCCGCATCGATTGCACCGTGGACCGGCAGCTGAAGAGCACTGTCTGGGGCCTGATGCACGTGCCAGCCCTGTGGACTGGCAGGAAATTTCTGTGGACCGGCACCGGTCCATGGACCGGTGGTTGAAGAACACTGGACTAGGCCACTGTTCTTCAACTGCCGGTCCGCAGAAAATTCCTGCCGGTCCGTGTAGGATCGGCGAGATCAACATCTGCAATTTCCTGCCGATTCACGCAGGGCCGGCAAGATCGACGAGCTAAAGTCCGCGCAGGGCCTGAGAGATCATGGGGAGCCTCCGACAGTGGCTTTCTCCCCTCCCAGCAGCTCTCCTTACTTACCAGCGCAGCGATTCAGGAAGGCAGGCTTGGGGCTTTTGCTGAGTCACGGCCGCCTCTGATGATGCAACTTCCTCTTTCCTCAGAGGCGGCGCAACCCATCAAAGAACCCAAGGCTGCCTTCCTGAATTGCTGTGCTGGCAAGTAAGGAGAGCTGCTGGGAGGGGAGAAAGCCGCTATTAAGAGGCTGGGAAGCTGCTGGGCATGGTAAAAAAAAAAAAAAAAAAAGGGACAGCTGCTACTGGACCTGGAGGGAATCTCTTCAACAGGATAGCCGTTCTTCAATACCACAGCTAACCCTAAGAAATAGATTTCAGATCTTACAGGATGGAACCACCGAGGAAATGGCTGAAGAGACTCATGAAGATACCCAGCTCACAACATCAAATCCAGAGCACGCAGACCAGCCCCCTCAGAAGGAACGAAGAGTGGTAGTCATTGGTGACTCCATGCTAAGGGGCACCGAGGGACCGATTTGCAGGCCTAATTTGCAGTCAAGAGAGGTTTGCTGTCTCCCTGGAGCCAGGATCCAGGATATTACCACTAACCTAGACAAAATTCTAAAACCTAATGATCATTTTCCCATGTTTCTCATCCATGTAGGCACAAACGACACTGCTAGGAATGCCGCAGAGAACATCCCCAGAGATTTTGGAGCACTGGGAAAGAAGTTGAAGCAGATAGGAGCCCAGGTGGTCTTTTCGTCAATTCTTCCAGTAAGAAACAAAGGCAGAGCTAGAGAAGAGCGTATTCGACGAACTAACGAATGGTTCCGAGGATGGTGCATAGAAATGAACTTTGGATTCCTAAACCACGGCGAGACGCTCCAGGGACTACAAGGACCAGACGGACTCCACCTAACCAGAAGAGGTAGAAACGTATTTGGACATCGACTGGCCCGCCTACTCCACAGGGCTTTAAACTAGGTAAGTCGGGGGAGGGTACATACTTATATCCCAGAGCAGTAAGAAACCACCCTGAGGAGGCAAGTCGCACTCACACTACCAAGTCTAAGGTAAGTACCAATGATACCCATGATAAGTCAGGGAGAAATATCACTAAATTTTTAGGAGCCACACTAACTAATAAAGTAAACTCTTCACAGATATGGAGGGCTATGTATATTAATGCACACAGCTTGGGTAATAAGATTCTAGAATTAGAGACTGAGATAACAAATGCCGATCTTGATGTGATAGCGATATCCGAAACCTGGTTCACGGAATCGCATGGGTGGGATATGGTTATACCAGGGTACAACCTACTCCGTTGCGACCGAGTGGGTAAATTGGGAGGAGGAGTAGCGCTATACACTAAGGAAAGCATCAAAACCACCAGAATCACAGATGTTAGATACACCGGGGAATCCCTCTGGGTGAATCTGGCCAGAGGGAATGAAAAATGCCTATACCTTGGTGTGATATATAGACCTCCCAGGCAACAGGAAGATAAAGACATAGAATTAATCGAGGACATAGAGAATATCATACTGCGCGGGGACTCAGTAATGCTAGGAGACTTCAACATGCCAGATGCAGATTGGAACACACTCTCCGCGACTACGGGTAGCAGCAAAATAATATTAAACTCCATAAAAGGTGCACGCCTCAAGCAATTGGTATTGGAGCCCACCAGGGACCAGGCGTTACTAGACCTAGTCCTCACCAGTGTTCCCTCTAAGCGGGCGGGTGTTGTGAGCAAACTTTTTTCACCGTGAGCCAAAAATATCGGGCGCCAGCAAGTTATGAGCCAACTCGCCCGATTCTCCTCTCGCCGCCCTGCCATCTGCCGTACGCCTCTTCCGATCGTGCGCTGTGACGAGAAACGTGTGCGCTGCGATGTAATATTTTGTGCACCAGCGCACGCCAGCGCAGCTTAGCGGGAACACTGGTTCAAATGGTTTTATTTATTTCCCCAAATTTATTTTTGTTATACGCATTGAAAATATTTGATATTGCGTTTAAATCAAAATCTCAATAAACTTGAAACGAGTGCCCGTGAGATTGTGGGAGGGTTAAATACTCAAAACTTAGAAGTTTTTGCTACGCCAGCTTTCTGGTATCTTTACATACAGTGGCGTACCTAGCATATGTAACATCCGGGGCCCATCATTTTTTGGCACCCCCCCCCCATCTGTAAGAAAAACATGATTTTTAGTAACAAACCACACGTCACACATGAGTACCTAGGAAAAGGCAGCATCTTACATATTGCAGTGAGCAGTACATCAATACACCCATTGTAAAACTAAACAAGCCAGACCAGCACAGATCAATCCTACACCGTCAATCCTAACAGAAAACCATGTCTTTCGAACACACAGAACACAGAAAACACCTTCGCCTAGTAAGGAATATGTAATCACAAACTAACCCCTCCCTCTTTTACAAAACTGTAGTGTGGATTTTAGCTACGGAGGTAACAGCTCTGATGCTCATAAAATTCTGAGCATCAGAGCTGCTACCACCAAGGCTGGTGCTAAAAACGCTTCACAGTTTTGTAAAAGGGGGGATAAAATAAAAATACATAGACAAAGGTTAAATTGAACCAGCAAGAAGCTGGACTCTGCATACAATGCTTCACAGAAACAGTGACACATGTCTCCTAAAGCAATAAATAAATAGAAATTTTTTTCTACCTTTGTCTTCTGTGGTTTCTCCTTTCCTCATCTTCTTGTAACTCTCTTCCTTCCATTCACTGTCTGCCGTCTCTCTTCCCCTATATGGCATCTTCTCTCCTTCTATGCCCCTTCCAGAAACTGTATGCCTCCCCCTTCCATCTCTCCTTTCACCCCATTGGTCTGGCATCTCTCTCCTCGCCTTCCCTCTCCCACACCTCTCCTCATAGTCTGGTATCTCCCCTTCCCTGATTCTCTGGCATCTCTCTCCTTTCCTTTTCTTCCATCTTTCGCTCCCCCTCCATGCTCTCACATCTCCCCCTTCCTTTTCCCTTAGACTGGCATACCTTCCTCCTACGCTCCAAGCCCTGGCATCTCCTTTAATTCCCTCCCTCATCTTCCTTCTCCCTCCAGCTGGGTACCGCAACACTCTTCCCTGCAGCTCTGCACTTCCCCACAATTGCCATGCTTCGGTTCCTCTTCTTCCTTCCTTCCTCCCCCCCCCCCCCGCGGGACCCTGCGGCACCATCAACTCTTACTCCCTCTAATGTCGGCCCTGCAGCTCCAGACTTCCTCGCACCTTCTCCTCTCCCCCTTTGGATCGCTATTATTTTAAATGTTATAGCCGCGGAGCTGTATCCATCAGTGGAGATGTCTAACCTCGGCCTGCCCCGGAACTCTTACTGCAGCAGCCGCCCGTCTAGGCAGGAACAGGAAGTCACTGTTGCAGTAAGAGTTCCGGGGCAGGCCGAGGTTAGACATCTCCACTGATGGATACAGCTCCGCGGCTATAACATTTAAAATAATAGCGATCCAAAGGGGGAGGGGAGAAGGTGCGAGGAAGTCTGGAGCTGCAGGGCCGACATTAGAGGGAGTAAGAGTTGATGGTGCCGCAGGGTCCCGCGGGGGGGGGGGGGGGAGGAAGGAAGGAAGAAGAGGAACCGAAGCATGGCAATTGTGGGGAAGTGCAATCCCCCCAATGCGTCCCCTTACCTTACCTCCCCTTACCTTTGCGACGCGTGTGTGCGCTGTGAAGAGAAACTTTGCGCTGCGATGTAATATTTTGTGCGCGCGCGCAGGCCAGCGCACCTTAGCGGGAACACTGGTCCTCACCAATGGAGATAGTGTCACGGAAGTCTCAGTAGGAGACACACTGGCCTCCAGCGACCATAATATGGTATGGCTCAACCTCAAGAAAGGATTCCCAAAAACAAACACAGCAACAAGAGTTCTCAAATTTAGAGGCACAGACTTCAACCGCATGGCAGATTTCGTCCACCAGGAACTACATAAACAAGCACAAACTGACAATGTGGAGGATATGTGGTCGTCTCTGAAGTCCATACTACATGAAGCAACAGACCGATACATAAAGACAGTAAGTAAACGCAGGAGAAACAAAAGACCCCAATGGTTCAGTAAAGAAATTTCAGACCTAGTTAAACAGAAAAAAGACGCATTTATCGCCTACAAACATTTAGGCAGAGAGGGGGCAAAAGAGGACTATCTAGACAGATCCAAAGCTGTCAAAACAGCAGTCAGAGAGGCCAAACTCCGAATGGAGGAAGAGCTAGCACGGAAAATCAAGAAAGGGGATAAATCTTTCTTCAGCTATATCAGGGACAGGAAAAGAAACAAAGATGGGATAGTACGCTTGAAGCAATCGGACGGTAACTTTGCTGAATCAGACTCTGAGAAGGCAGAATTACTAAACCAATACTTCTGCTCAGTGTTCACCCGCGAAGCGCCGGGAGCTGGTCCACAGCTTCAGACGGGAGATAACCGGAAAGACCCGTTTCATGATTTCGAATTTACGCCCAGTAGTGTCTACAACGAACTATCAAGACTCAAAGTAAACAAAGCCATGGGACTGGATAACCTACACCCCAGAATGCTCAGGGAGTTAAGGGAAGTCCTGGCAGAACCATTATCTGTTCTTTTCAATCTTTCCCTAAGCACAGGAAGGGTCCCCTTGGACTGGAAAACCGCCAACGTAATCCCACTCCTCAAAAAGGGCTGCAGGACAGAGACAGCAAACTACAGACCAGTGAGTCTCACGTCTATAGTGTGTAAACTCATGGAAACACTGATCAAACAGCATATTGACACAATCCTGGATGAAGAAAATCTCCGTGATCCACACCAACACGGGTTCACCCGGGGTAGATCCTGCCAATCTAATCTGATTAGCTTTTTTGACTGGGTTACTAGACAACTGGACGCCGGAGAGTCACTGGACGTGGTATATTTAGACTTCAGTAAAGCATTTGATAGCGTCCCTCATCGAAGATTACTGAACAAACTGAAATCGATAGGATTAGGAGACATTCTAACTACATGGGTTGGGGATTGGCTGAGCGACAGACTTCAGAAGGTGGTCATAAACGGTACCCCATCCAAAGCGTCAGACGTGATCAGTGGAGTGCCGCAGGGATCGGTCCTGGGCCCGATTCTATTCAACTTATTCATAAGAGATATGACGCAAGGACTTAGAGGAAGGGTATCACTGTTCGCCGACGCCGCCAAACTTTGCAACATAGTAGGCAGATGCTTATTACCTGATAATATGACACACGACCTACTGCTACTGGAACAATGGTCAAACACTTGACAGCTAGGCTTCAATGCTAAAAAATGCAAGATAATGCACCTGGGCAAGAGAAACCCGTGTAGAACTTATGTACTAAATAGTGAGACCTTGGTTAGAACCACGGAGGAACGCAATCTAGGAGTGATCATTAGCGAGGACATGAAAGTTGCCATTCAAGTGGAGAAGGCTTCCTCCAGGGCAAGACAAATGATGGGGTGTATCCGCAGAAGTTTCATCAGCAGGAGACCTGAAGTTATGATGCCGTTGTACAGAGCCATGGTGAGGCCTCACTTAGAGTACTGTGTTCAGTTTTGGAGACCACACTACCAAAAGGACGTGCTGAGGATCGAGTCAGTTCAGAGAATGGCCACCAGGATGGTAATGGGGCTCAAGGATCTCACGTATGAAGAAAGACTAAAGAAATTGCGGCTGTACTCACTTGAGGAAAGAAGAGAACGGGGAGATATGATTGAAACGTATAAGTACATCACGGGATGCATCGAGTCAGAAGATGATATCTTCGGGCTCGTGGGACCCTCGACCACCAGAGGGCATCCGCTGAAAATCAGGGGAGGGAAGTTTCATGGCGACTCCAGGAAGTACTTCTTCACCGAAAGAGTGGTGGATCACTGGAACAGACTCCCACTCAAGGTGATAAAGGCCAGCAGCGTGACGGATTTTAAGAAAAAAATGGGATACTCACGTGGGATCTTTAAGGGAGTAAATTCAGGGGGGGGGGATACCTGGAATGGGCAGACTTGGTGGGCTATAGCCCTTTTCTGCCGCTTTTTTTCTATGTTTTCTATGTTTCTATGATAAGGAGAGATGCTGCTGGGAGGGGAGAAGGGAAAAGGAAGGGAAGGGAAGAGAGTTACTGCTGGACAGGGGGAGGTGGGAAGGGAGAAGGAAAAAGGAAGGAAACAGCTGGCAGGGAGATTAGAGGAGGGATAGGGGAGAGACAGGAATGAGATGGGAAGGGGGGTCAGCAGAGAAATAGAGAGGAACAAAGATGCTAGATCTGGTGTAGGAGAGATAAAAATGAAGAGAGCAGTGAAGCTGGAATGAATCATGTAAAAAGGTAGAGAGGGGGCACAGGCAGGATGGAAAGGGAGAGAGGCATAGAAAGAAGACAAATACCATATGGAAGGGGGAGAGGTCAGACAGTAGATGGAAGGAGCAGATGCTGGATTGAAGAGACAGAGAGGGCAGATGCTGGAAGGAAGAGAGTGAAAAGAAAATGAAAGCAGAAACCAGAGACAACAAAAGATAGAAACAAATAATTGTATTATAATATATCAGATTTGAAATACATATCCTGCTAGAGCTGGTGTTAGACATAACTGGGGACTGCAAAGTCCTGGCAGTGGCTTAGTGCTCTCTCTGACCAGGGGGGCAGTTGCCCTAGTTGCACTCCCCTCTAACCCTATTACTGCTATGTGTGACTGCGGTATTCTGTTAGCATGATATTTCTGTGTAGCATTCTGTAATAATTTGACTTATTCAGTTTTCTTGATAGTAGAGGGGATATATGTGAAGGGAAGGGGAGACAGGGGTTTTGTTGATCCTTGCTCTATATTATTTGTATTTATAAAATGACAATTGTACAGAATATTGTTTGGTTTTATACTTTAATAAAACATATTCAATATAAAATCATAACTGAGGCGGATGGGATCAGATGGTTTGCGAGGACCGAGCTTACGGAGACGGGGCGGAAATGGGGTTTTTAAATTTCAGTCCTAGTAGTTTGCCGGTCCACAAAATATTTTTTTTTTCTGCTGGTCCATAGGTGTAAAAAGGTTGACGAACACTGGTCTAGGCAACAGGTAATAAGGATATGGATGAGGATCTTAGCAGTGCCCTCAGAAAGGAAGGGTCAGATTTTAGCGATGTTGTAAAGAAAGGAATGACAGGTTTTGGTGGTTTGTTGAATCTGAGAAGAGAGGGATGAGTCAAAGATTACCCCGAGGTTGTGAGCTGATGGGACAAGAAGGATGAGGGTGTTGTCTACAGAAACACTTACTTGAATACAGGCTTCATCAAAATAGCCCAAGATGAGAAACAGAATTACCCACAAACATAATGCAAAACAACAATCCCATCTCCTCCTCCAGCAACCCAACAAATATCACAAACATTTAAATAGACCCTGAAATGTTATTTTTCTACCTGTATTTAGCTCTTTGTTTTTCTTGTAGTTATGTTGACATAGTTAGAGCTCCATGAATAATTCATCACTGGGTACTAGGCATGATACATTCTTAATATAATTGATTGTGGTTCTTGCCTGATAGGTTTGGATTTCACAAGAGTCCTTTGTCTATAATTGAAGTTTGTTCCAAAATACTCACATACATGTGAAAGATTACTCAGTACTGCAAAATTACCACTAGCATCACTCACATCAGCCATTTTAGAATATGGAGTCATTAGGGGGGGGAACAAGTGGGAATTACTCCTATCCAGGTTACCCCCCCCACTATACCACTAGGGGCGTAAGTTGGCCTTGAGGAGGGATGGGGTGCTTGATCTCAAGAGGGTCCCATTCTCAGCTATAGAGCTAGTTTTGGGGGGATCCTGATCTCAAGGGGAAGGTTCAGGATGGGGATTATGGAAGGGATCTGATCATGTGGGGGTAGGGGGGGCAGGAAGGAGGGGACTGCAGTCAACAACTTCAGCTGCTACCCCAGAAGTTATGCAGGTGCTGGATGATATTTAGAACCAGCACTCATATAGTTAATTGCTAAAGTTAGGATTGCTATTTATGTGGTCCTATTTGGTCTCTTAACATCCAATATTGCCACCACTCACACAGTTGCCAGCTTATTTTCAACTTTGCCCTCAGAACATCCCTTTCTGGCCCACTTTGTAAAAGGCTGCTTAGTGCTGTAATTCAGCAGCATTATCTGGTTAAGTGCTGCTGAATATTGGTGGCTGGTTTACAGAGTATGATTTAAGTGGACAGAAGCCTCTCCTGCCCACTTAAATTGCTTTGAACATTGACCCAATATATATTTCAAATTTCATATCACCATATCGCGTCCCAGCCTACTTTGCATGCGTTTCACCTCATTTGCACGCACGGATTCGAAGCGGATCGCAGGAGAGGTAAGTGAATCAGGCCGGGTGGAAATTTGATAGTAAAGGGGTCGCAAACCGATCGGTACACGATCGGTTTGCTTTGTGAATCTAGCCCTATATGTACTGTAGGATGTTTTCATAAGCAGATCACTGCGAACACTTCAGAATACAGCAACCAGATTAATGTGTAATGCTGGTAAATTTGATAGAATAATACCACAACCTCAAAAACAATATTGCTTGTCAGTTGTTCTTCATATCAAATTTAAAAATCAGCTGCCATGTCTTTAAAATCTCGCAAGGCCATTAAATATGTGTGAATCAATCTTTTTTTTTTTTTTTTTTTTTTTTCCATTTCAACACAGGCCATCTAGAGCTAGAGGACAGCTGCTATTATATTTCCCTATCATTAAATTACATTTCACCATTGTTAAAGGAGTCCATCTTAAGAAAATGTAATTACATCTCTATTTAAAATTTAGAGAAAAACTGAAAACTTATATTTTTAAGAAATATCTAAGTATGTAAATTTATCTACAAAGATTTTTATACTGCACATACAAGAAACTGAAACATCTTAGAGATGGAGAATGAATAATTATATAGTCTGCATTGAGCAAGAAAGGCGACTGTGGAATATATGCTTTGTATTTGTACCGTTTCAATAGTGCTGCTTACTACATGTACAGGCAATCCCCGGGTTAAGAACGAGTACATTTTTAAAGCTGTTCTTAAGTCGGATTTACATGTAACTCAGAAATTGTAGATTTTAAGATTCTTGCTGCTTACTTCTGCTCCTGGCTGACAAAACGGCCAACGGTCCCTACCATTGTTCCCTCTAAAGTACAGCATTCACAACCACACACTGTTCTTAATGTGGCCATGCATCATTCCTGAATCTGCTGCAGGAGAAATGTATGAGTCTATGCCACTGGAAATACTGCTCAGTGAAATAAAATGACGCGGAAAATTTCATGGCGACACCAGAAAGTATTTCTTCACATAGAGAGTGGTTGATCATTGGAACAAGCTTCCAGTGCAGGAGATCGAGGCAGACAGCGTGCCAGACTTTAAGAATAAATGGGATACCCATGTGGGATCCTTACGAGATAAGGAAATTGGGTTATTAGGGCATAGACAGGGGATGGGTAAGCAGAGTGGGCAGACTTGATGGGCTGTAGCCCTTTTCTGCCGTCATCTTCTATGTTTCTATGCCATGACCACGTTCTTAAGTACGAGTCGTACTTATGTCAGGCGTCTGTAACTCAGGGACTGCCTGTATACAGAAATGTACACAAACACAAAAAGTGAGTTCCAATTCAATATAACTTACTTCCAATTCATTTAAGGCAGACAAAAGGACAAAGAAAGGATTAGTGAGTTTCATTTGTTTCTGAAATTATTAAGAAAAATATAAGAACTAAACAGAATAACGAGTTAAGTTTTTAAAGCAACCTTACATAAGAACATAAGAATAGCCAGTGATCAATCCAGGTCATAAGTATATGGCAGAATCCTAGGGTTTTAGCCTATATTTGAATAAGGCAAGAGACGGAGAATAGCATGGTCTAATAAATTCTGGAAGTCTGTTCCAGACATACAGCGCACCAAGATGGAAAGAGCAGAGTCTGGTTTTGGTGAAGCAAGAGAACAGCACAGGCAAGAGGGACTTACATGATCGGTTGTTCCCAAGAAAGGGTATAGGGAGAGATACTGAGGGGCTACAGAATAAATGCCCTGGTAGATCAACAAAAGAAGCTTCCCTAGTGGGCAAATAAAGGCCTACCGTTTATAAATAGTCTTGTAACCAGTGCCAGCTGCAACTATGAATTAATTAATGGCATTGAGAATCTTTACCTTCCTAGCATGCACCAATGATATGCTGAATATTTGAATACAAAATTGGAAATGCATATCCCATCTTGAACTCATCACACAAGTCAAGCATCCAAGTTTTTCCAAAGATGGAGAAAAAAGCAATTATGGGCTTTTTCATTTTTGTTTCATGCTTGTGGAATCAACTACCTTCAGACTTAAAACAGCAATTCAGCCCAGTCTGGATTTCAATATATGATCTTGTAACCACATCCAAACTAATGATCAAGCTATGCAAATCTATCCATCCTTATTAACTGTGGATAGCCTGAAAACCTGACTGGCTGACTATGTGCTTAGATTAAGAATCCCTGTCTTAATTTTATTATCTATTGTTATGCAACAATTGAAAGACAATTGCATAATTTAAGTACTTGAATTGACATGCCCCTTGCATATGGAAATGTCTAGAATACTAGTACTTACAGTATACAAGTCTCCCATTAAGTGTAACTTAACTCAAGTGTAACTTAACTCTGATAGTTCCTGTTGCTATGGGTAACATAAAGAATTGTTTGCAAATAAAATAAGTAAGAGTTTATAAACATAAGAGATTACATGGCCTCTATCTGAAGCTATTTGATGTAAAAACAGCAAAGCTGGTCCAAGGAGAAGGAACAACTTGGCCAAGTTTTGGCATAAGCCTTCATCAAGGGTCATCAAATTAAGACCCTCTTTTACTAAGCCTCAGTAGAGGCATTTTGCGCAAGCTAAATCGGCTAGCGCGCCTTCGTTAAAGGACCCCATATAATCTTGCATCATATAACTACAGTTTGGGTTCTTCTTTCCCATATGCATCACTTTACACTTGCTCACATTAAACGTCATCTGCCATTTTGATACCCAGTCTCCCAAGGTCCTCTTGTAATTTTTCACAGTCCGGTTGCGATTTAAGAACTTCGAATAACTTTAATTATCTCACTAGTTATTCCCATCTCTAGATCATTGATAAATATGTTAACAAAGCATCTGTCCCCACACATTATCTGGATTTTTTTTTTTGTTGCATCTTAGAAGCAGCAGAACAAGTGAGGGAACCCCACCATAGCTGTGTCTTTAGATACAGAGTAGATATTCAGTAAGCTATAATGGAGGTTCATGTTTTTAAAAAATAGTCTCGTTCAAGCTCAGGGAAAAAAAATTCATCCAACCGATTGACATACTTATTATACAAATTCCAACCATTTGGACAAAAAATCCCTGTCAGATGCCTCCACTTTCCATGGAAAATAGGTAGGATTCTCCCCTCTCCCTTCTGTTGTTCATTATGACTTTGAAATTGCTAGCTATAGACATTAGAGAAAAAATGCAATAGTGCAAGGCATACAAACCAGGCAGAAGCAAATGAAAGCATTTATGCATGTTGACAATATTCTTTAATACCTATCAGACCCGGCTATCTCTGTGTATACCTTAAGAGATATGCTGGATCAATATGCAGCTTTATTTGGGCATAAAGTAAATCAGGATAAGAGCAAAGTGCTCCTTTTAAATTCTTCCTATAATATATCTTAACTTTGGACATTCCAGTAAAATGGTAAGGTATTTAGTTTGCAAACACTTTTGTATGTGCTCTTCATGTAAATAGAAAGGTGCTACTGGAAAAAGTAACGATAGAAACATAGAACATGATGGCATATAAAGGCCAAATGGCCCATCCAGGCTGCCCATCCACAGTAACCATTATCTCCTCCTCTCTCTGAGATCCCACACGCCTATCCCACACTTTCTTGAATTCGGACACAATCTCTGACTCCACCACCTATTCCTGGAGACTATTCCATTAACTAAACTAAACCTTAAGTTTATATACCGCATCCTCTCCATAATTATGGAGCTTGGCACAGTTTACAAGAGCTTAATGTAAGGAAGGAACAGCATAATGGGGTTGGAGGTTGAGTATGGGGGGGGAAGAGAGCATTACATTTTTGTAAATAGCCTAGATTTCACATGTTTTCGAAATAGTTGGAAGGAGTCCAGATTCCGTAGTGGGATAGTAAGGTTATTCCAAAGCTTGGTGATTCTGAAGAAGAGAGATTTCCCTAATTTTCCCGCATAGAGGATACCTGTAAAAAAAGTATTTCCTAAGATTACTCCTGAACCTATCACTTCTTAACTTCATCCTATGCCCTCTCATTCCAGAGCTTCCTTTCAAATGAAAGAGACTCAACTCATGCACATTGATGCCATGTAGGTATTTAAAAGTCTCTATGATATCTCCCCTCTCCTGCCTCCAAAGTATACATATTGAGATCTTTAAATCTGTCCCCATACGCCTTATGATGAAGACCAGGCACCATTTTAGTAGTCTTCCTCTGGACTGACTCTATCCTTTTTATATCTTTTTGAAGGTGCGGCCTCCAGAATTACACACAGTATTCTAAATAAGGTCTCACTAGAGTCTTTTTCCTACTGGCCATACCTCATCCTAACATCCTTCTAGCTTTTACCGTCACCTTTTCAACCTGTTTGGCCACCTTAAAATCATCACATACAATCACACCCAAGTCCCGCTCTTTTGTCATGCACATAAGTTCTTCACCCCCTAATACCGTTCCTTCTGGTTTTTACAGCCCAAAAGCATGACCATGCATTTCTTAACATTACATTTTAGCTGCCAAATTTCAGACCATTCTTCAAGCTTCGCTAGGTCTTTCATCATGTTATTCACACTATTTGGGGTGTTTACCCTATTGCAGATTTTGTTATCCACAGATTTTGTAAGAGGCAAATCTTACCGATCAGCCCTTCAACAATATTGTTTATAAAAATGTTAAAAAGAGCAGACCCAAGAACAGAACCAGTAGTAACATCCCTATCCTCAGAGTGATCTCGATTGAACTCTACTCTGTTGCCTTCCAATCAATCAGTTTCTGACACAACCCGTCACTTTAGGGCCCATCCCAAAGTGTGTGTCAGCAATGGTGCCCTCTCTCTTTAATATGGTAGGGATGTCTAAACTCATTGAAAATGATAATTGTATCCTAGATTACATATGACTTAAGCATGTTACTGGTGTGGTACTTTATATAAAGTCTTTCAAGGTCATTTGGAGTTTGTTATGCTGTTGTATCTGTGGGATAATAACTCCCCTCCCACCATAGCTAAAACATAAATGTTTAAATTGACTAATAACCAGAGCATGATTGACTTTCCAGATTTTTTCCCCCTATCATATCATCCTATATTCTTTGGTATGATCAGGGGGACTCAGCATGACTGCAGGTGGAGGATGAAATGGTAGCTCCTTTAAAACTATCATAGACATAATATATTTACCAAGAGTGCTATCATCTCTGATCATTTACTAGCCTTCGAGTTCTCTAAAATTCCTACATATGAAATCAGACATACCATGGTCTTTTACATTGCATGCTCCATTATGGTAAAACCCTCACATATTAAAAGATAATAAACCAATTGGGGGGGGGGGGGGGCAAAGGGTTATGGATTTAATGTTCTGCCTTTCTGTGGATACAATCAAAGCTGTTTACATATATTATATGCAGGTACTTTTGGAGATCATGGAGATAGTGAGGGTGAAATACAACACAACCTCAATCCACAGCATCAGTTTATTTCATTTGACATTTTACATATTGGTTTGAAGGTCACTGAAAGGAAATCTAAATATCTACAGCTGAGACATGTAGTAACACACTGAGGGAAAATAATGAGTCTGGTACAGGATAAACCTAGTATTTTTGAATGTCATCAAATAGCTTCAAGCAACCAAAAATAGGAATGTAACCGCTGCAAGACTGACAAGGATTTTAAAATAGTACAGGTGATCCAAGGAGAAGGAACAACTAGAAGTGCAATTGTAATATTTTATTAGAGAAGAACCCAACTTGGCCATGTTTCGGCATAAACCTTCATCAAGGTTCGTCAAATTCTTCAAAACAAGCTATAAGAACACAGGTTTGCACATAAATAATCTGCCAACAACAATAGCACTCCACGTTCAAGACTTATAAGAATTAAGGGGCTGATTCTATAAACAGTGACTAAATCAGCCGGCACCTAAAAAAATGGCGCAGGCCATGTATCAATCACAAGTGCCGATTACAGAACTGCGGCTAGCGGTTCCTATGTAAAAACTTAGGAGCCTGAAATATAGGTCTGTAATTTTAAAGACCTACATTTCAGGCACCTAAGTTTTTTGAAAACCACGCTTAGCGGTGCCTAACTCATGCGCTGCCCATAGAAATGCCTACGTAGAAATGCCACTAAGCTCCATGTGATAGGTGCCTATCTTTTATAGAATTAGATAGATGCCTATTCTCCAATTGTTATTTTTTTTTTACAATTATTGAGTCTATTAAGGGTATTTTGCTAATTAAGTTAGGCACTCTTTAGAGAATCTGGCCCTGACTTAGGCCATCTTTTACTAAGCAGCAGTAGAGATTTCTACCGGGGCACTAAATGCTCCAACACTACTTCAACACTCATAGGAATTCTATGAGCATTGGACCAGCAGTGGAGCATTTAGCGCTCCAGGCCACATTATATTCTATGACAACACTATATACTAGGGAGATTTAAATTACCCAATGGTGATAAACTAACAGCTCTATCACTGATCACCTTAAATAGATAATAATAAATATAATATATAATAAAATTACACTATCAAACTGGCTTCACACAATGTTCAATTAAACTCTGGAATTTGTTGCCATGAGAATGTGGTGAAATCAGTTAGTTTAGCGGGATTTAAAAAATATTTGGCTAAATTCCTAAAAGGGAAATCCATAGGCCATTATTGGGAAAATCCATTGCTTATTCTTAGGATGTGCAGCATAAATTCTGTTTTATTACTTGGAATCTAGCTAGGTACTTGGGACCTGAGTTGGTCACTGTTGGAAGCAGAATACTGAGCTTGATGGACTTTCGGTCTATCCCAGTATGACAATTCTTATGTTCTTATTTGCTAGAAGTTTCTATCCACTTTATTGAACACTATTAGCATGGCTCCTGTAAGGATCCATACACACATATCCCCAAGAACTAAGGTATAACTTTAACATCCAAGGTGAAAGTGCAAGAGCAAATGCATGGTACAATGCAGCTGTAAAACAATTGCTGCAAGGGCTGTGCCTATTTTTAGAGGAGCAATGGCATCTTCTATTTCTCAAATTTCAATTGGGCAATTCAGCGATTGTTGAAAAGCTACATCTATAGTTGGATGTGGTAAACTACCCAGAAACTGCTGAATATTTAACTACGCCGCCTGGGACTCTGATTTATATAGCCAAAAATAGAACACCACAGAAGCTCTCGTAACATCCTTCATCTGGAATAATTGGTGAGAGCTGTGCTGAATTGCATGCACATGATTTTCGCTATGTCTGGTCTGTAACTAATTTGCTACTGGGAGAGCCCAGGAGCTGTGCAAATATTATCCTTGTCTGCTGTCGAACATCGGAAGGATCAGTGTGGGAACACCAGGTGCAGAGGAAGGTCGCTTGCTAGTGACGACATTGCTGTGACCTCCCAGAGCTGTTTAAAGCATGCTGAGACTGCAACACATGGCAGCAGGCTCTCAGTCATAGTGGAATGATGAAAGAAACACATTTATCCACTTTGGAGCCCCTTTGGAGTATCAGAGGAGCTGAGTAGCTGTTTTTCCTCCTGAGGTGTTTTAAAGTGGACCTAAATAGTGAACATTCTTTGTTCTTTATTCTCCCTTGATGGTATGGGCAGCAAATGGAAGCTCAAGTGACTGTTTCAACTCCTAAAGCTGTCACATGGATAAGCATGTCACCACAGTCTCTAGAGCTAATTCTATTGGTGGAAGTTCTGCAATGTCTACAGTATCTGTGACTGAGGGTACTTCCCTCAGTACTAACAAAAGGTCTCCCACCCCTTCCACCTGGGACCCTAAGGCCCTCTTTTACAAAGGTGAGCTAAGCGTTTTAGCACAGATTTAGCACGTGCATAGGATAACATGCACGTGTTAGTATTTAGCGCATGTTTAGCACGTACTAAGTATTAGTGTGCGCTAAAAAGCTTAGCGCGCCTTTGTAAAAGAAGGGATAAATCTTAGAGGGGAAGCCTCTTTGGGAACGGCCATCTGAGTGGGAAGGGAAGCAACTGATTGCAGTCATCCCATAATAGCACCAACCACTGCTCCTGTCTTTCAAGATGTGGTCAAGCCATTTATTTTTGGAGTCATTACCTGGGTCTCCTTTTACAAAGGTGCGTTAGGGCCTTAACGCGCGCTAAATTGCCGCCCGTGCTAGACCTTAACACCAGCATTGAGCTGGCGTTAATTCTAGAAGAGTAATATGGGTTTAGCATGTGCTAAAATCCTGTGTGCGCTAAAAACGTTAGTGCGCCTTAGTAAAAGGAGCCCTTGGTCTCTCAGAGTCAATTTCAAGTTACTTTGGCAGAGATATGGAATATTGTTACTGGGACTGAGAACCTGTTGAAAAATGTGGTTTCTTAGTTGTGTAATTTTACTGCTGACTCTGCTTTTATGTTCTATGACGTAGGTCAGGAGGACAGACTCTTTGATTACTAGACTGGACCTGAAAATCCATATTCAATATGTTCATTCAGTGGGAATATTTGCTATAAAGAATAGTTTTACCCCCTCTTCTATGAAACTGCAATAGCAGTTTTTAGCACAGAGAGCCGCGCTGAATGGCCCGCGCTGCACCCGACGCTCATAGGAACTCTATGAGTGTCGGGAGCAGCGCGGGCCATTGAGCGTGGCTCTCTGCGCTAAAAACTGCTAGCACAGTTTCATAGATGATGGGGTTAGTCTACATTTAAAATTAGAAAATTTGGGAAATGTTCTAAGGGGGCAAAATATTTTATTTAATTTTCCATTAGCCTGATTTCTTTCTCCAGAGACCTCATTAATTACAAAAATATTTCTCAGAAGTTTTTCCAATTGATAAGTCTGAAAAGACACATATTTCTAATTTGTATTATATTCCCTTGTGGCACATAGTGTATACTGAGATGGAAGGAGGAGTGGATAGGGTGAAGTTGGGTATTCTATTGATTTATCTGAATTTCTCCTACCCTCCTTGTCTCTTTTTCCTCTGAAACAAATAAAGTCCATGTGCTTAAATGATCATTTTAGAAGAAAAATATGATATTTCATTGTCCAAAAATTTATTTTTATTTGAGATATTTCCCGTATGGCCCAATGAAGAGTAAGGGCTCCTTTTACAAAGGTGTGCTAGCGGTTTTAGCGCGCACTTAGCGCATGCTAAAATGCCGCACGTGCTAACCACTACCACCTCCTTTTAAGCAGGCGGTAATTTTTCATCTAGCGCTCGCTATAGCAAGCGCTAATCCGGTGCGTGTGCTAAAAACGCTAGCGCACCTTTGTTAAAGGAGTCCTAAGTCTTAACTTTCTCTTTAGGCTAGGATTCTAGCATTAGGAGCTTCCTTAAAAAAAACCCCTCCCTTGTATGTGTTTAGTCTGCTATCAAGACAACCAGGTCAGGATTAACCAATAGGTCAAGTAGGCACGTGCCTAGGGCCCAAAATAGTCAGGGGGGCCCGATGAAGGAGGGCATCAACATTGTTTTTTCCAAACGGCGATGGGCCCCTCCAGCATCGATTGGCAACACGGCCCCCCCCCAATCGGCAACGCACCCCCCCCCCCATTGACAGAAAGTAAGACAAGCATGCAACGTGGGTAAGAAAGGCAACGGGAACTGAATTGTGCAAGCGATGCTGCTTGCCCAAAGCTTCCCTATAATGCAGCTTCCTGTTTCCGCCTGGGCGCATGGTGGGGTGGGGCGGGGCAGGGGGCCCAGTGTAATTGTGTGCCTAGGGGCCCTCGACAAATTAATCCTGCCCTGAAGACAACGTATATGTTTTCATGGAGTCATCTTATTTGGAGAAATTTCTGGTAAGCTAGAAATGTTGTGGGTCTGGTGGGCTAACTGGGTGGAGCTATATGTTAAACAGGTACCAAATACGAAACTGTATTCTGTCTTTCTTTTATTGATGATCCCGAGTATCACTGTAATGAAGGCTAGTTTAGACTTTTTATTCAATTTTCAAAAATGATACAATAACACCAAGGGCTCCTTTTAGATAGGTACGCTAACGGTTTTAGCGCGCGCTAGCCGCTACCGCCTCCTTTTAAGCAGGCGGTAATTTTCCGGCTAGCGCGCGCTAATCCGGTGCGTGCGCTAAAAACACTAGCGCACCTTTGTTAAAGGAGCCCCAAGTAGCTGCAAGGCCAATTAGAGTGTACAGCATAGAAGTAAAGTACATTAAAGATTATAATTAGGTGTAGTACAAAATTAAGAATGAGAACAGTAATTATCTAAAATACTCCAACCCTTGATAATGCTATAATTTCCTCATATTTTCTATAATGAAGGCTTGAAAATGTTTTTTCTAGCTTCCTGCAGGGTGGTCTGTTTCTGTTTAACTGTGATAAAGTTTTTTTTTATATGTTTTTATTTTTTTTATTTAGTAAAGAACATGTTGCAAATAGCATCAAACATTGCAACAGCCACAGAAAATGTGCTGTGACTTTTCAGTGCAGAACAAATCTGCAACAAAGCTCAACTGGTAAAAGAAGCAGATATTAGGAATATGTAATCTCATTGCACAAATGTCCCTTAAATCGGGCATACCTGTGTTAAAGTTAGCAATCCCTCTTCAGTACATCTTGAATGCATCTCAAGCTACATCAAACACAGTTGAAGATCTTCCTGATCATTTTTTTAAGAAAAATACTGAATAGAACGTTTGATAAGGGGAATTAACTCAGGATCAGATAAAAGTTCAGATCTAAATCTTCAACATGGATTAAATTCCAGGAGATGTATAATTTTTTTAATGGTTAAATTAACACATGCATGGTCAGATATCAGAATAGGAATAATGCCAGTCTCCTGCACTTTAGGAATAAGAGATTTTTACTGGCTTTTACAAAGCTGCAGTAAAGGTTTCTAGCGAGGTAAATGCTCATAGAATTCATGAGCATCAGAGCATTTACCATCTCCGGCTCACAGTGGAAATCCTTACCAAAGCTTTATAAAAGGAGCTTTTTAAAGAATACAACCCATGCAAGAGCCTTCACAGGTTTGGGTAAACTCAAAGTCCTACAGTACTCCTGAGGTGCAATTAGAGGCTTTAAAAAGTGAGGAAGGTCATCTGTCTTGGAGATAATCAAGGCTGCTGTTATAGTCACCTCCCACAAATATCAGGTACTCCCCTAACAATGCCAACTGACCAATCAGATTTAAAAACAACAACCCCCCCCCCAAAAAAAAAAAAAAAAAACAACCCCCCCAAAAAAACTATGGATCATCCCTGTTTGGTACATATAAATTTAATAAAATATAAACAACTTAATTTATTTCAGGATTGACAATTAACCTCTGCCCTCAGAATCAGAACAGTGAAAACATTTTACAGTATATTGAGCCTGTTATGCAAATAAATGCTAATTAATTGGGTTTGCAATATTATATTCACTCTTTCTTTATCTTTAGTTTAAAGTTTCAAGTTTATTAAAACATTTTTTATAAACCGCTTAATCAGGTTTCTAAGCGGTGTACAATATAAAATTTACAAAAAAACATATTAAAACTGGGAATACTAGATAAAATCTAGGTGTCTTAATAAAACACTAATATGACATATAGACCAACTTCAAACAATAGGAAAAAAGGGGAAAAACTACAATTGTAAAAGAGAAGTAAAACAAAAAAAGGGAAAATACAATAGGTTAGGATAAAAAGTAATAATTTAAATTTTTGTCCTTAAGAGGACAATCGTTGTCCAAAAGCATCCTGGAACAAGAATGTTTTTAATTTTGCTTTAAATTGTTTTATTTCGGATTCACTGCGCAAATTTGGTTTGGCAGCGAATTCCAGAGAATAGGGACGGTGACAGCAAAATTATTGGAGCGCAACGTATTGATTAATTTTAAAGAAGGTATGACGAGAAGATTTTGAGTCATTGAACTCTGGTTGATTGTTTAATTTTGTTGTAAATGTTAAAAGTAAGATTTCGTAACTTATTCTATGTTCGACTGGTAACCAATGTGCACTGATTAGAAGAGGTGAAACATGATCGTATTTCTAATCTTAATAGCTGTGTTTTGTACAATCTGAAGCCGTCTAATTTCCTTTTTTGTAATGCCTTTGTACAGGGCATTACAGTAGTCTATGCAAGAAATTACTAGAGAGTGGATCAGTGGGTTCAAAGAGGCTGGTTCTAGTAACTTTGCAAGAGAATGTATCATCCTGAGTCGATAGAAGCAATAGAAGGGATTCCATTGTATTCAAATGGGCTTCCTGCAGAAACACAATTGTAGGTTTAATGTCACAGGTGTGTCAAGAAATCTCTCTGTTTTATAACATGATTTAAGTTTCAATTTTATTCAAATTTGATGCAAACACTTATAATATTATTTCAAAGTGAATTGCATATATTAAAATCAGGGGTAAGAGAAACTAATAATTATACTGTACGTACAAGGGCAAATTTTGAGGACAGACATCCCACAAGACCAGTTTACATCCTGCATCAGTGATTTCATGAACTGAAACATAACTATGGTGTCACTGCAGGTCATCAAGATATCCCCCAGTTCACTATGGGGTCATTTTACTAAGGCGCACTAGCCGTTTTGGTGCACACTAAACGCTAATGCGTCCCTAGACTATAACGGATGCATTAGCATTTAGCACATGCTAATTTTTAGTGCGTGCTAAAACGACTAGCGCAACTTAGTAAAAGGACCCCTATATTCCTTTCAGCTGCCTCAGTATACACATAAAAAGGACCCCTATATTCCTTTCAGCTGCCTCAGTACACACATAAAAATATCCAGGCATGTCAAATCACTTCTGCATGCCTTTCCACTGTATTCAGTAGCACTTCACCAGGCAGTGCTGCTGAATATAAGCAGAAATTGCCCCTACAATGGCCAGGATTCACTAAACCTCCAAACCGAGCACAATCCGTTTCCGTTTGCATGCTGGCCGACAGATTCAGTAAAGGCTGCATGCAAATGGGGACGATCATTAGCACACCCCCTACACGTCCCCTACCCACGGCCAGAACGATTCCCGCTCATGCGCACACCCTGACAGTAGTGACAGGAGAAGCAGCCTCCTGTCACTGCTGTCAGGCCTCAGCCCAGCCCAGATCTCTCTTGCCTGCTCCCGGACTCTCCAGCTCTCTGCCGCTGTTCCCTGCAGTGCAAACCCATGGTTTTAAAGCGGGCCTGCACTGCGAGGAACGGCGGCAGAGAGCAGGAGAGTCCAGTGAATAGGGAAGAGAGATCGGGCACTGGCCCGACACACTCTGTCCCTGCCCGACACCTCCCCCCACTGCCTCAAGCAGAAATGATCCCCACCCCGCGACCCACAAATAGTAGGAGGGATGCCCACTCCCTCCTGCCACCACCCGACGCTGCCCTCCCTGCCCGTGCAAATATGGCAGGAGGGATACCAACTCCCTCCTGCCACCAACTGAGTCACCCCCTGACCGGCATGCAACTCAACCCCGCCCCCCTCCGGCCTGGCCTACACCCGACTGGCACACTGTAGCACTCCCAACCGGCACACTGCACCACCCTGACCTGCTCGGCCCACCCCTGGTCGGGCCTAGCCCGACCCGTCCTGATCCGACACCCCCCCCGTACCTAACAGTTGGAAGCAGGAGGGGGGTCAGTCCCTTCTGCTCCTTAGGCCTCCAGCGACATCTACTGGAGCAGGAGGAACCACAAAGTCCTCCTGCTCCTTCGCCTCCTCCTGCTTCCCTGATTACGCACTGTAAATATGGGCCTTAGGCCCTGCCCCGGTGCATCATGTGTTTCACGGGGAGGAGCCTAAAGCCCTGATTGGCTGAGGAGCCCGAGGCGCCTCAGCCATTAAGGGCCTTAGGCTCCTCCCCATGCATCACATGATGCCACGGGGCGGGGCCTAAGGCCCACATTTACAGTGTGTCATCAGGGAAGCAGGAGGAGGCGAAGGAGCAGGAGGACTTTGCGGTTCCTCCTGCTCCAGAAGATGTCGTTTTTTGCCTGTCTTTTATTATTATTTTTTTTTTATGGGGCAGATATTTTGCGTGTGTAACACACGCAAAATATCTGTGCCATGTAAAAAAATGAATAAAAAAGGCAGGCAGGCCTGTCAAAATACCTGCAGACCTGACGGTAACTCAGTTACCGACAGGTCTGCAGCAATCAGGTTTGCCAATAGTAAAACCTGACTCAAAATAGCCAAGCAATTGTTGTTGAATCAATCGCTTGGCTATTTTGCATGGGGTTTTACTAATTTGCATGGGTCAATCGGGATCGGATCGCTACAGTGTTAGTGAATCGGGTCAGAGGGAAATCTGGTTGTACAGGGCTCGCAAACACAATTGGTTTGCTTAGTGAATCTAGCCCAATATTCAGTTAGTGCAGAAATAGTCTGTGGGCAGAGGTTGGACAGAGCCAGTATTTAACAGGTTAGCCTTAGGCGTCTGAGTCAATCAGCCCTTAGGCACCTCCCTCTGTATCCAGGATACTGAGGGAGGCGCCTAAGGCCCTGATTGGCTTGACCAACTAGAGGGGGGGGTAAGTGACTGAACCAATCATGGCCTTTGGCTCCTCCCCGTGCATCACATGATGCACCAGGGAAGGGAAAGCCCATTGTTTAGGACTGGCGGGCATGAAGCAGGAGCCTCAGAGTTGGCTTCCTGCCTCCAACTCTCTCTGCTGGGCACCTTGAAAATCCAAAGCAGAGAGGACTGCTTTAAAAATATTGTGCTTCAAAGAACTACATAACATTTGATAAGTAAATAAGTATGGTATTACACCTCCTGGGCAAGCTGAAATGTGCCACATCCTAGTAAGTTAATGGCCATCAGAAAGAAACCAAGCACCTTTTTATAACTATTAGGCCCACTAAATTCCTGGTGTAAGCACTGCTTGTCTGAGTAATTGTGATTTACATCAGAAAGGAGCCTGGTGCTTTACAGCAGCTCTGCAGATAACCCCAAAGCTGCCAAAAAATTAAACAATACTGAAAATAGCCGAGAGAAAGAAAGGAAGGAACAAAGAAGTGACTGTTGCAAGGGGGGTGCTGAAAAGTTCTCAGCCCAACCAAGAAGAGAATTACGTAGATATGGTTCAATCAATGATCTGAAACAATGTTAAAACATAGAATTTTGTTTCTGCAAACTGGTGCTTAACAAAATAAGATAACACTCTTTTCAGCTATGTATGTCACCCCTCTCCTTAAATCACTTTACTGGCTCCCTATCCATCTTCGCATACAGTTCAAGCTCTTATTGCTGACCTACAAGTCTGTTCATTCTTCTGCCCCTCAATATCTCTCCTCTCTTCTCTCTCCTTATACACCTCCCAGAGAACGCTGTTCTTCAGATAAGCCGCTCTTAGTTGTATCCTTCTCCTCCACTGCTAATTCCAGACTTCGTTCCTTTCATCTAGCTGTCCCCTATGCCTAGAATAAATTACCCAAGTTTGTCCGTCAAACCCATTCCCTTTCCTTGTTTAAAAGCAGGTTAAAAACCTACATTTTTGATATAGCCTTCAATTCATAAGCCTACTCCTCTGCCCACCAACTTGGCAGCTGATTAACCGTTCTCCTTAACTGTATCCATGTCATCCTGTTTGTCAGTTTTGTCTGTTTATATTGTAAGCTCTTTTGAACAGGGACTATCTTCTTTGTGACTCTTTACAGCGCTGGTAGTACTATAGAAATAATAATAGTAGTAGTGTGTTTATGCTATGTCTGCATGTAACTAGTATGCCTTTAATTTTAACTACTTTGCATACTACATCTTGTCACAGGGAAGTCCCTGTGCCTGCCAGTGCAAGCTGAGTGCTGTGGACCTGTCGGTAACTGTGTTATTGACAGGTCAGCCTGGGTTGTTTTTTTGGTTTTTTTCAATGACACAGATATTTTGTATGTATTACATACACAAAATATCTATCCCATTAAAAAAAAAAATGAAAAATTCCCCCCACACCACCGATGGTCCTCCCCAATGACCCCCAACAATCGTGCATCCCCCCTCATTCAACAATTGCGGCGACCCAAACAAACCTAAAAGAAATGGCAGGAAGGAAGCCCATTCCCTTATGCCATGAAGGACCTTCCCCTTCCACCCCAAAGAAAAAGGCAGGAGGGACGTCCACTCCCTCATGCCCCAAAGGTGCCTGCCCGCTCCCTGAAAAAAAACAGCAAGAGGGATGCCCCCTCCCACCTGCCCACAAATACCTCCCTCCTCCCCCCCCAAAGAAAAAGGCAGGAGAGATGCCCATTCCCTCCTGCCACTGGAGGGCCCCGTCCCACTCCAGGCCCCATTTGTTTTGGCTAATCAGGCATGCCCACTTCTTCCTGCCAATGGAGGCCCCCTCCCCCTCCAGGACCCATTTGTTTTGGCCAATCAGGGTCTTCCTCAGGCTCCTTCCTAAGGAAGTAACTGATTGGCTCAGATGCCTCAGTTCCTTCTCAAGGAAAGGGCCTGAGGTATCTGAGCCAATCAGGGCCTTTGGCCCCTCCCCATTTCACCACTCCGGGCCCTGCTCACCCTTACTACGCCACTGCAAGTAACAAGTCCAGTTGATGGTCTTGTGAGATCATCAACAGAAAATACAGTCAGTGAGACTTCAGCATGTGCACAGGTGCAAGCAACATCAGATGAAATATACACATGGAGAGCTGTCTGCAGCTTACATGGTATGGGGTCTGGAAAGGAAGAAAAGGAAGAGAGCAGGTACAGGTAAAATGAGGGAGAAAGAGAGACTGGGAGAGAGACTAGAGGTAGAAAAAGGGGAGAGAAAACAGATGGGGGAATGGAAAGGGAGAAGCTGGAAAGGTAAGGGGGAAATGTGAGAATAAATGCTGGGGAAATAGGGAAGAAGTGATGGGCAAGAGGAAAAGGCAGGGAGAATGGATGCTGGCAGTGGAGGTAGGCAGGTGAGTAGTGTTTGAAAAAATGGTTAGGGTGGTAGGAGAACAATTCTAGGGGATGATAGATGAATAGCAGGAGGGTGGTTGCTGGGGATATAGCCATGCAGAGAGTAGGGACACATTAATTAAGTGGGGAATTGGATGAGAGAAAAATATTGGTTTAGGACTTTTTTGGGGGGCTGTATTTGATGAGTATTGGTGGAGTTCTTTTTCCGCCGTGTTTTTTAAGCTGCATTTATTACGGAGATTACGCGACTATCTTTCAGATGATAACTTTTGAACAGTCATCACGTTGATAATGCCTTTGCTTGTAATTACATTTATTTAGGTTTGCCTAAATATGTTCTGTGAGCACTGCAGCTAGCTCAAAATGCTGTGGCATGCCTTATCGTTCACACTTCAAAATTCGATCATATTACTCCGATTCATCGTGAGCTTCACTGGTTGACAACTGGCATGCGGGTCGAATTTAAGGTTCTTTGTGTGATATTTAAGGACCTTCAATATAATTGTCCGTTAAGTGTCCGCTCTCATCTGCAGTGGTATTGTCCTTCACGTGAGTTACGGTCCTTAGATAGCTCATGTTTAGGGGTTCCATCATTAGCAGTGGTAAGGCTTATGGGGAATCGTAAGTCTATGTTTTCTGTACAGGGCCTGGCACTTTGGAATGCTTTACCTTTGTTTCTGCGCCAATCTAAAATGCTCTGGTCTTTTAGAAAAGGGGTGAAAACTGTATTATTTGAGCACTTTTTGGGGGTGAGTAATGTGGCAGTGTGAGTTGTGGCTGTGCTTTTCTACTCCGATTAACAAGTAATAAGTAACTGTACACTCCATGTTCCCTGTTTTGCATTGTTTTGAATTTGTTTGTTTTATTTAATTTGAGTTTGAATTTGTTTGTATTATTTAACTAGTCTTTAAGCCCGTTACATTAACGGGTGCTAGAATAGATGTGTGTGTCTGTCTTTCTTTCTGTCTCTCTCTTTCCTCGGCTGTCCACCACCACCCTTTGCCTGCTCCCCCTGTCCAGCAGTAACCCTTCTCCTTTCTTTTACTTCCCCCGTGTCCAGCAGCACCCCTTCCCTGCTCCCCCTGTCCAGCAGCAGCCCTTCTCCCTTCATTTTACCTCCCCCTTGTCCAGCAGCACCCTTCCCTGCTCCCCCTGTCCAGCAGCAGCCCTTCTCCCTTCGTATTACCTCCCTCTGTCCAGCAGCACCTCTTCTCTGCTCCCCCTGTCCATCAGCAGGCCTTCTCCCTTCCTTTTACTTTCTTCTCCTTTCCCTGCTCCCCATGTCCAGCATCCGCTAGCCCTGGCAGCCTTGGGGCTTTTGCTAGTTTGGCCCACCTCTCATTATCGAAGTGGACTGCCCTAGCAAATGCCCCGCGGCTGCAAGATGAAACCGCGGCTGCTGCGTTTGCTGGTCCAGGGGTGAGAAGAGGCATCCCGGCAGCAGCAGTGCAGGAAGTCAGCCGGCATCGGAGATCGGGGCAGAAGGCAGGCAGTGCGCATGTGCGGCATGGAAGCACACATCACGGTGGCAGGGATCACGGCATCATAAGTGCACATGCGCGCTTAGGGTTTTATTATAGAGGATGTGATTTTGTATGTGAATTTTGTTCCTCGCTTTGATTTGTGGATAAGTGGGTTATAAATAATTCTAAATAAATAAATAAGGACTTGGCTGAGTACTGGGTAAACAAGGAGAATGAGGACTTGTGCATTTTTTTTAATTGTTATGTATTTTTAAAATTTTTATAAATTTAGGCACCTAGAGGTTGCCTAATTGGAATCTGTTCTATATAGGTAAGTAGGCACCTACTTTCCTTTATAAAATACTATTTCCTCAATATTCAGCTGGTGGCATTCAGTGGTTTTGGTCATTTTTGTAAACGTTGACTGTCATTGGCTTAATTATGCCCCGATATTCAGTATGGGCCATATCCAGGCAATGGCAGTAAACATCAGGGCATAATGCTGGGCATTTTGGCTGCCCAGAGTTATACGAGCCCGGCTGATATTCTGTTAAGCATCCCCAGCTGAATATAAGGCTGGGCCCACTTAACATATTTTGCTATGATAAAAAAAAGGCCCCGGAGTCTCTGATCTACCTTCTAACCCCTCAACAAGCCTTCCCCCCCCCCCCCCCCTGCCAGCACCGCAGCCCTTCCCACCCATCTGGGCCTATCTAAATGCCTGGTTGGGGGCAGAAATGTGGCCTCCTCTGTGCAGCTGCCACGAGAGGTTGCAGCAGTCATTTTAGCAAGGCACCATCAAGGGGGGCTGTGCATCTGCCCTCAACGATCCCCCCCCCCAAACACACACACTAGAGTGACTAGACCATCAGTTATTCAGGTAGACCCGAGATTTCAATAAACTATAAACTATACAGGGTTGGGGCACAAGTATTGTGTGCTCTATGAGAACCTTCAGCCTTATCTTCCCCCCTCCCCATTAATTTTCAGGCCCCTAATCTGCCCCTCTGCCCTCTCTCCAAGATGTCATGGTTCTATGTTGCAAATTCCAAAAGTTATTTACCCAAGTGTATGGTCTATGTGAAAATCACTCACCCTTCCTACAGATAAAAGTGATAGTTAGAACATAAGAGTTGCCATACTGGGACAGACCGAAAGTCTATCAAAGCCCAGCATCCTGTTTCCAACAGTGGTCAACCCAGGTCACAAGTACCTGGGAAGATCCCAAAGAATAAAACAGATTTTGCTGCTTATCCTAGGAATAAGCAGTTGATTTTCCCAAATTCATCCTAATAATGGCTTTTAAGAAATTCTTTTAGGAAATTATTCAAACCTTTTTTTAAACCCTGTCGAGCTTTGAGTTTGTTGAACTGCTTTCCAGAAGTAGTGCCCTAAATGACTGCCTAGTCTTGCCTAATAGTTGGGCCAGTCCTGAATACTGAGAAGTTAACTGCTGGGAAAATAAAGTAATTTTAGGTCTACATGATACAAAGAAGGTCCATTACACACAGACTTTTTATTTATTTATTTAGATTATCTTCATCCCTAATGCTTTCTTTTCCAAAGTTGCAGTAAAGGTTTCTACCATGGGCTGGTGAGGTAAGATCTCCGACTTTCATAGAATTTCTACGACCATCGGCACATTTACCTCACCGGCCAGCAGTAGAAACCTCTGTCCTGGCTTTGTAATGAGAGCCCTAATTTCACTGTACAAGTTTGCACATCATTGTACTGCACAGAAGATAAATATAATACAGCTTTTAAACAAGATATTTCAATTAAAGAATAGACTATTTCAGAGAAACCCCCCCCAAAATAAAGATAAAATATCAGCAAACAGGTAGAGATTAAACAGGAACCATTTGTACTTGGTGAGGATAATCATGCATGACTGACTCCTGGCCCTCTGCCATTGTGAGAACACTCATTTGTAGTTTTGTTCCTGAAAATATATTTTCTACAGGTGCATGCAGAGAGGAAGGATGGAATGACATACAAACTGCACCACCTGGTTATATTATAAACTATAGACTCACAGACCTCCAAAAAGTGCTATTCTCTTACAAACCTGTCAACAATTTATAAGGGAGGAGGATGTGCTGTGGGGAGGAAGGGATTTTGTTAGCCCGTTTCTTTTCAAAATTCACTTCTTTGCAGTGACAGCCTGAGGAAGCTTTATCATGACATGGACCACAACTCCGCACTTCAAAATCCTCACATTTACATCAAACTTCCGTTATCCTGGCCCATGCTGTTTGCTTAAGATATGAATTTTTGTGTGCATGCTGCTACAATGCATCTACCAATTAACTTGGGCGTGACTGTAATAAAATGAATGTGGTTTCGAAAGGGAAAGCATGTAAACAAAACTAAAAAAATTCAGTGATGGAAAGAAATTAATATTTCCCTGCATAGTACTTTTAATGCTACTGTGGGGACAGTATTAAGAACACATTAGAAGGCATTTATTCATAGCATCACCCTCAGTGAAAAAGGTTGCTTTTAGCTTCATGAGGTGGTGGGGGTGGGGGAGGCACTAATAGTGACACACTAAGGGCTCCTTTTACAAAGGTGCGCTAGGGTTTTTAACGCACGCACAAAATTACCGCCCGCTATAGCATACGGTAGCTGAAAATCTACCGCCTCCTATAAAGGAGGCGGTAGTGGCTAGCGCGCTTAGGAATTTAATGCGTGCTATTGAGCACGTTAAGGCCCTAGCGCACCTTTATAAAAGGAGCCCTAAGGTGTATTTGCTGAGATCAATATAAAGGCAGAGGATATATATGCATACAATTTACCAAAATCATTTTCACTCAACCAATGGACCACTATGCGCTGGTTCAAATGATATCAAGTCGCCCGTAACATTTTTGCAAAAGAATGCACATTAGGTGTACTGATTATGCACCTGAAGGCCCCCCTCGTGTAATCAAACAGTTCAAACTGATTAAAAGTATCCAAGACCGAAAAAGGTCACCTGGTCTAAGAAACAAGAAAACATTTGTAGAAATTCAGACATGCCAGAGCTCTTCTTATATGTATTTCCATAGCATTATGAAACAGGAAATACTACGTCTGCTTTCGCATTGCTATTTCTAATTAATTTTACACAATTTAAAGTGCGGTTGAAAAACACCTCCACGCCATCACAAATAGCGGCACAGTGTATCCAAGAAGAAAAAAAAAATGAAATGAAGACAATGCATAGGACAAAAACGCTCTAAATGTCCTGGTTCAAAGGAAAAAGCATATGACTTAACCTTGTATTTTACAGAAAGTATGTAAATCTCTTTTCTGAGCTGCTCAGCTGACAACTGGATGCTGGAATCGGCACATCTTTCTTGTAGCTCCATGGTATCCAGAAAGAATGGAGCATTTTCTGTACAAGTTTCAATTTCCTTTTTGAGTAAAACAGTACGACTCCTTTCAACTGCTGTTTGCACCCCAAACAACACATACACCCCTGACAAGCAGACCCTTCCCTTGGAAAGAAAGAGAGAGAGATAGATAGATAAAAGAATGAACTCCAGTCTTTCCCTCCTGCCCTGCTTCTGTCTCACTTTATGAGTTACCAGGATGAAGACCTTTCACACCCGATTCCGAATCAAATATTAAAGCGGGTTGTTTGAAATTCCTAAAATATACCCGTGGCCTAAAAAGAAAAGGATGCAAAAAGAGGCGTGGACTGGCAGCTCCAGCCTTTGATATCACAAAGGTTTCAAATAATGTCATAGAGAGATGCACAAGGCATAAGAAAGGAAAGAAAGGTATAATGGTAAAATAATAGCAAGAGCACGGGGAAAACAAAACCTCATCAAGGAACATTTGTAGGACCAATTCAAGCCAGGAAACATCTCTGAGAATCTCAGCCCTGGAATCGAATCATCAAAGCACAACGAAAGAAAGAAAGAAATGAATGCCAGAGGAGGACTTATTTCCGGTGACAGGGTTCTTCCAGTAATGAGCTAAGAAGGAATTAAAGAAAGGCATGCACTCACCTTCCCTGATGTTTGCACAGTGACAGGAGGCAGCTGGAGAAGCAGGGTGGGTGGCTGCTTGCAGGAATCAGTGAGTCCGGCTCTGGAATGTCTCAGCCCGGCTTTCCACTTTCTCTCTCCCAGCCGGTGCTGGAGCCGCAGCCCTGTCACTCAGGCACTGCTCGCCAAATTGTGAGCGCCCGAGGAATTAAAGGGCCAGGCACAGAAATGTAAGATGCGCCTGCGTGGGAAGAGATTCACTGGTGGCAGGTGCAATGCTGTGTCCCTCGCTCGTCCCTCCCCCTTTTTAGTTGTGCTGAGAACAGACAGCCGTGCTTTAGAGCTCAAAGACGTATTCTGGAGTTGCAGAGAGGCCGAAGTGATGCTGCTGCCTTTTTTTTTCTCTCTCTCTCTAATGATGGATGCCGGGGAAGGTGTCACCTCCTCCTTCCTTTGCAGAAGGCAGTGAGCATGTGCGGGCCCGTGGGCATGGAAACTGCTTTCCCAAGCAGACCAAAGGACACAGACGAAAGGAAATAAGTAAAAGCCGGATCCGGTGTTTTTTCCACGTAAAGGACTCGACCCCGAAGGATCTGGGTTGGGGTGGGGGGGCTCCTGCTACTACCCGGTCTAACACCTCGTGCAGTACATAAAATGTGATTGAGCCAAACGGCAACAAACCAACATTTTCACTTTGGCATCAGAGACATTTACACTCCCCCCCCCAGCCCTAACTGCACGCAGGGGCAATCGCACACATCTCTATCTGCTCGCCGCATCCAGCGCTCTCCATCTTCTCAGCAGTTCACTTCGCAACCAGCCACGCCCATCCCCCCGCCTGCCTTCAGGAGGGCACAGGTGGATGTTCCACGCGCTGCTACATCCTGTGACATCAGGGTAGCAAACGCTAGGCGATAGGCGAGAAAGGAGGGGGGCGTGGATTCCTGTGCACCTTGATGGCTCACTAGCTGCCATCCCAGATATGAGCCGCTCGCGCCCCTCTGCAATTTAATTCTCTCAGAATACAGAGTAGTAGCAAGGGTAGCAGCTGGATCTCTCCTGGGCCGCTGTAGGTGGGCACCTAGAGGGGGGTAGTGGAAAGCAGGGAAAAAGAGATGGATGCTGGTGGGAGCCAGTGAAACAGCAAAAGCAATAGAGTAAAAACTGAAAAGGCGTGTGGAAAGCCACCCAAACTTCCTCTCGTTGATCTACCGCAGAGACCTACCTGCTAGAAATGTCCAGTCTTGTAGAGGCGAAAACCCTCAAAAGCTGAAAGTTTTCCGTGCCAAAGAAGAAAAATAAATGTTAGTGTATTCATTTTGGCTACCTATTTATAAAATAAGTGTTCGTGGGCAAAGGGGCCAACTTTTCAAAATGATTGGGGGTGCTAAATCCAATAAAAATTGGCCCTTCCTGGACACAGTCAATAAGTTTGCTCAATATTGGGGGGTGCTCGAGCATCCATAGAGCTGGCTCCTATGCTCGTCTTTTTCTACTGCATCGTTTGTTTTTGTCTTTATGAAGGTGGGGGGCAAAACTCTTGCTTCTCGTATTAGAAAGATGAATTCTCATACTCTCCCGGCTTGTATTTAGTTTTTCACCGATTTTAAGCCAAAGTATTGATCAGATGCTGCACTGATCCTAGATGTTCGTGGGTGTAATTTATTTTATTTTACCTTTGCTGATGTGAACAGTTTCTGTTGCTGTAGCTGTCTCAATTGAGGAGCAACCTAGAAAATAAAATCTAAGCATGAATTTTGAAATTGCCTCAAATCTTAAGCCAGAGTTGATATTTTAGCAAGTAGTTAACGTTGAAACCTTCACAGTCATCTCTGGCTGTAGGGAAATATCTATAAACTCTGACCAAAGAGAATTCCCTTCTCAAGATTAAAAAGTCAGAGAGCTTGTCTCGACGGACAGCTCTAACGCGGAGCTGGAAGGCCCGCGGGGCCGCCCGTCAGGTAAGGAATGGGGGGGGGGGGGTTTCCAGGTAGGAAGAATATTTGAATGTTAAGGGTAGAGGTCTTTCCCGCCGGGGGATCGACCTCTGATAGGTCAAAGTCGCGGCCGCAGGGTTGGGTGGGTAGGAGTATAAACAGGAGGGCTCTTGGAGGACCTTAACGGTTTCCGGTCCTCCGAGGCAGCTTTGTGGCATGTCGGGTTCGCACGGAGACTATGGCTTACCCCTTGTGCAGTTCTGTCGGTTTGCCTCCTTCGCTGCGGTGTGTAGCTCGGCTATGGCGCGTGCTCCTTCTGGCGACCTGTCTGACATGGCGGAGCTGTCCCTGCTGGCGGGCGATTCGCTCGATGAGGACGAGTCGACGCCGGTGAGTGGGGTTGCAAGGGGGGGTATGATCGCTGTCTCATCGGCATTCGCGTTCGGTTGCCCGAACCGCAATTGCACTCGAGGTTGTGGGGGAAGTGCAGGCTGTTGTTGGCAGTGAGGGGTCGGCCCGCAGGGGCACAAGCAGACTGCCGGGAGTGCAGGGAGGAGCCGTTGCGCTTCCCGAGCTGGGGCTAGGCTGGTGGGGACTTCCCCTGTGCCTGATGGTAGAGGGCTGTTGGGACGTCGGCTGCAGGGATCCTTCCTGCAGCTGGTGTGTCTGTGGCTACTCCGGCTGATGTGGGGAGTGTTAGTGCTGGGTTGGAGTTTAGGCGGCTGGATAGGGTGGCTTCTTCCTCGGTGGAGGGTGGTGTGGTTGGGGGAGGGTCTGTGGAGATCCCGGTGTTTCCCTCTACATCAGGGACGGGTCGCGGGTCGCCTGTGGGCTCGGCCAGCTGGTGGTCGCCTTGGGCGTCAGGGCCTTGGGGGACTCCTTGGGGATCCGGCCCCTGGGCTGTGGTTCTGCCTCCATTCCACGGAGCTGTCCCGCCGCCGCCTTGGGGCTCGGGTGTTTCTGTTGGGGGTGGACCTCGGGGGTTTGAGGGGGTGGGAAACCAGCGGGTGAGGGCTTGGCCCTCGGGGCTAACTTATCCTCATGCTGTGCAGGTTGCTGGCCCCTGTCTGGATTTTTTCCCCCAGCATTCCGTCGCTGGGACATCTGCTACTGAAGTATGTGCCGGAGGACAGGATGAAGCACCGCGGACTGGAGTTGAGGAGCCTTTGCGGACAGCCCGCCGGAGTCCTGCTATGGTGGTTGCTGCAGAGGACACCACTCTTGGAGCGGCAGGTGATGGATGCAGACCTGCAGGAGACCAGACCATGGGTAACATGGCCTTAGTGGCTGGGGTTTTTGGCAAGGGTAGGCAGAGGAAGGGTAAGGGGAAAAGTAGGAAGGGCCATCAGAGTAGGGCTTCTTCTTCGTCCTCTTCATCTTCTTTAACCTCCTCTTCCTCTTCAACTACTTCTTCCTCGTCTGGGTCACCTCGGCGGGGGGGTGGGTGAGAGGCCAGTGCAGGAAGGGACTGATCGGGGGGCCCCGGCTCTTGTGGTGCTTTCGGAGCTGTGGGAGAAGGTTCCGCGGTCTCTTCGTTGCAAGATCAAGAGGCGTTCATGTGTTGACATTTTTCGGCTTTTGGAGGGCAGAGTGCGTGGTCGGAAGAAGAGTAAGAAGGAGGGAGGGAAGCCTAAAGTGGGTTTGGTGTCCCGCAATGTTGTGAATTGGTCACGTGCGTTTTTGCATTTAGCCAGTGTTTGGGGACGGGAGTGCCCCCAAGACTACGGCCTTTTGTTGGCATACGCGGATTCCATCCTCGATGGTTATCAGCGATTCGGTGGCTGGGCCTGGCTCAACTACAATGAAGCATTCCGCGACAAGATGGAAGAGATCCAGCACATGTCATGGGGTACACAGGACATTAATCTGTGGGTCACACATATGGCAAAACCTGGGGGGTCCTGCCTGAGTGCTGCGGGTAAGCCGGGGCTCCCAGTCTCTGGGGGGTTCGTTCCTTTCGTCCCACAGGGGGCCCGGGGGCGGTCCCATTCTCTGCTGGCAGTTCAATAAATCTTCCTGTTCCTTCACAGACTGTCACTTCCGTCTTGCCTGCTCCTTGTGTGGGCAGGGACACTCGGCTCTCAAGTGCCCAAGAAAGGAGCTGGAGCATCTCTCGCCCCGGCCATGTGAGGTCGGGGTGCTGAGGTTGCCCACTCTGGTCCAGGTGGGTGCCATGAGGCCTTGGTTGGACCTCTACGGGGATAGGAGGGCGGCTGCGATTCTAGCCGGAGGATTTAGCGAAGGTTTTGTTATTCCATATTCACTTCCCCTGGCTAATGTGCAGGCTTCCAATGCTTCCTGTTTCTCAGTTGCAGGTGGAGGTGCGGCGGAAGTTGCGTGAGGAACAGGTTGCGGGCCCCTTTTTAGAACGCCGGTTCCCGGTGATGATGTTGTCCCCGCTGGTGATTATTCCTAAGAAGGAGCCGGGGAAATTTCTCCTAATCCATAACTTGTCCAGGCCTGTGGGTCGCTTGGTGAATGACGGTATTCCTCGCGATCTCTGTTCTGTCCACTATGCTTCCTTCGACAGTGCTTTACGTCTGGTGCAAATTGCGGGCAGTGGGGCTTTGTTGGTCAAGGTGGACATTGAGGTTGTTGCCGGTCCATCCTTCTTCGTATCCGTTGCTGGGCTTTCGGTTTGAGGGTGCCTTTTATTTTGACTGCTGTCTGCCGATGGGTTGTTCCATCTCCTGCGCATTCTTCGAGCTATTCAGCTCCTTTCTTCACTGGGTTACTGTTCGACGAGCGGGGAGGGAGTCGGTTGTTTACTATCTGGATGATTTTCTGTTCGTCGGGGGGGTGGGGGGGCCGGATCTGGTGATTGCGGTCTGTTGAAATCTACTTTCGAAGCAATGGCTGCTGAATTTGGGGTGCCATTGCGGATTAGTCGGAAGGGCCTACTTCTTGCCTCACTTTCTTGGGGATTGAAATTGACTCAGTTGCTATGGTGACTCGGCTTCCACAGGGTAAAGTGCGACAGTTGTTAGCATTGATTTCGCTTGTTCGGGGTAACCGAAAACCTACTCTGCGGGTTGTGCAGTCTTTGTTGGGGTCCCTTAACTTTGCCTGTTGGATCCTGCCTATGGGGCGGGCTTTTTCCCATCGTTTAGCGGCAGCAACATCGGGTGTCCATGATCGCAGGCACTTTGTTCTGATTACAGCTGGGATTCGGGCGGATTTGCATATGTGGTCTCTCTTCTTAGCCCATTTCAACAGGTCGCTCCCTATACAGTTCCCGGACGCCTCTAACTTGGATCTCGAGCTACAATCGGATGCGGCTGGGGGTGTGGGTTTTGGACTCTATTGTCAAGGGGACTGGTGCGCGGCGGCGTGGCCTGAGAGTTGGCGGCAGGCAGGTATTACTCGCAATATGACCTTGCTGGAGCTTTTCCCCTTGCTGGTAGCGTGTGAGTTGTGGCTGGAGAAGTTGCAGAACCGGCGAGTCATTTTCTGGTGTGACAACATGGGGGTGGTGGAGGTAGTGAACCAGCAGGCTGCGAAATGTTTGCAGGTGAACGTGGTGATGCAGGAACTGGTCTTGAGCTGTTTGCGTCTTAATCTATACATTCGGGCTCGGCACGTCCCTGGGGTTCAGAACAGGCTTGCTGATGCACTTTCTCGTTTTCAATTCTTGCAGTTTCGCCAGCTGGCGCCATCAGCGAAAACGGAGGGGTCGCCGATGCCAGAGCTTTTGTGGGGCCTGGTGGTGAGCGGATCTGGAGCTTGTTGCAGCGGTCTGTAGCATCTGCCACTTGGACTCGGTATAATCGGGGTTTCGTGACTGTATTCCACTTTCTGTATACACGGGGTTGGGTCCCCGGCCCTGTCCCGGAGGTCTTGTTAGCGGACTTCTTGGCATTATGACATTCTTAGTCATGTTAACCATTCCTTTTTTTAAATAATTCCCAGCAACCTGTTTGATTTTTTGTCTGCCGCCTCACATTGGGTGAAAGGTTTCATTGTATTGTCTACAATGATAAGTAGAATGAATCAGTCAGGTTTCCTATCCTAAAGAGCATAGGATCTTGAGCTCCTACGCTTTTCAAGATCATGGCTGTGTCCACTTTCCATCCTGTAGTAGCCCAAGTTCTCTGGCTGCAGATAGATTCCAATTAAATAAATCACTTAGCAGGGCAAAACTGTGTTTCCACCAGACAATGAATTACTTGCCTCGGACTTGAACTGTAACCTACATCTGTCACCCCTAATAAACAAGATATCTAGCGATATTAGGCAGGGTGCTTTTTTTGTAAGCTGCCTTTAAATGAGTTCCTTTTGTGTAAAGGGCAAAATTCTGCAAAAAGACACTATATTTCCTTTTTAAAATACACTACCCATGATGTTCATATGGAAATGCATTAGAGGGTGGATGAAAGTAATACTGATAACAGCGGAAGCTGGAGTGGCCCGCTTCCTTAATGCTAACATTTTCCTTGCCCATCAACCCCTTAACCAAACCCCAAGGAGACAAAGTTGTTAAAATGCATGCGGATTATGAAAAATTGCAGGCGGACCTTAGAAAATTGGAAAACTGGGTGCCCAAGTGGCAGATGAAATTTAATGTGGAGAAATGCAAAGTGATACACATTGGGAAGAATAAACTGAATCAGTTACCGGATGCTGGGGTCCACCTTAGGGGTTAACGCCCAAGAAAAGGATCTGGGTATCATTGTAGACAATACGATGAAACCTTTCACCCAATGTGAGACGGCAGACAAAAAAGCAAACAGGATGCTGGGAATTATTTAAAAAAAGGAATGGTTAACATGACTAAGAATGTCATAATGCTCCTGTATCGTTCCATGGTGCAACCTCATTTGGAGTATTGCGTTCAGTTCTGGTCTCCTTATCTCAAGAAAGATATAGTGGTGCTAGAAAAGGTTCAAAGAAGAGCAACCAAGATGGTAAAGGGGATGGAACTCCTCTCATAAGAGGAAAGGCTAAAATGGTTAGGGCTCTTCAGCTTGGAAAAGAGATGTCTGAGGGGAGATATGATTGAAGTTTACAAAATCCTGAATGAAGTAGAACGGGTAGAAGTGGATCAATTTTTCACTCCATCAAGAATTATAAAGAGTAGGGGACACTCAATAAAGTTACAGGGAAATACTCTTAAAACCAATAGGAGGAAATTTTTTTTCACTCAGATAATAATTAAGCTCTGGACACATTGTCAGAGGATGTGGTAAGAGTGGATCAGAAAGGTAAGAAAGGTTTGGACAAGTTTCTGGAGGAAAAGTCCATAGTCTGTTATTAAGAAATACATGGCAGAAGCCACTGCTTGCCCTGTATTGGTAGCATGGAATATTGATATACCTTGGGTTTTTTCCAGGTACTAGTGACCTGGAGGGGACACCGTGAGAATGGACTACTGGGCTTGATGGACCATTGGTTTGACCAAGTAAGGCTATTCTTATGTTATTATGTTCCAGTGATTTTCCACTTTTTTCATTCCATATTTTTCTGATGTAATACAAAAAGTGAAAAATCACTGCACTAAGAGGGAAATTCTGCATAGGACACCGGTTTCAGCAGCCACCTAAGAAGCAGCTGAGCATCTCCCACTGGCATTCTATACAGAATTGCATCTGGGAAAGGATTTAGGCATCTGTGCAAAATAGACTTAGGCCCTTCCTCAGTGCATCCCAGAATGCACTGGGAAGGCCCAGCATTTTATAGTGGTGAGCCTGCTGGCTGGAGGATGTAAGCATCCCTCTAGCACAGGGGTAGGCAATTCCGGTCCTCAAGAGCCGGAGCCAGGTCAGGTTTTCAGGATATCCACAATAAATATGCATGAGATAGATTTGCATTTCAAGGAGGCAGTGCATGCAAATCCATCTCATAATATTCATTGTGGATATCCTGAAAACCTGACCTGGCTCTGGCTCTCGAGGACCGGAATTGCCTACCCCTGCTCTAGCACAACCTGTCAAATAAATGCACCAAAATAAGTCGTTTCAGACCAAAAACTAAAATAACAAGCATTTTGCTACTGGAGTTCTTTCACCTGTACCTTAATAAGAGCCACTTGCTGACTCTATATCTGAAAACAGTTTTTGTCTATCACATCCTGTTTTTAAGTTATGCATCAGTTTGTGTTTATATCATTTTCGTCAATAACGCTACGGTGAAGCGTCGGTATTTTACTGTTTTGGTAACACAATATTGCATTTTAGGACAGCTCATCCATCACATATACCAGTAATTTGAAGGTTTATACTAAAAAGTGATTGTGCTGCTTTTTCTACCTGTGAATTTTTATATTTTGTTTGTTTTTGTCTAAGATATTATAATTATTATGAACAGACGAGGTTGTGTTAACCATCCTGATAATTTCTGTTAAGTCTGCGGACAATTTACTGCACAAGATCAGCAAAAGTATCTGTCCAGCAGAATTCAAAGTGCATACAAGTATTATTTTGGCTGTAAAGTTGGAGACCAAGATAAAGTGTGGACACCTGATGTGTGTTGCACTGTCTGCTATTCTGGATTAACACAGAGTCTGAATGGGAAATGGAAGATGATGCCTTTTGCTGTACCCATGGTGCGGTGTGAATCCACAAATCATCACTCAGACTGGGGTTTTTTTGCATGACAAATATTGCTGGATTCACAAAGAGGAATAAATAAAAAATTTTGTATCCTGATTGCCTGTCAGCAATTAAACCCATTCCTCATGACTTGGAGAATCCAGTTCCAATTCCTTCTTCCACATCTACAGCACAATGTGCCGAAAGTTCGGATGAAGAATGCGCCTCTGCTGCTGAGGAGGAGATGTATGAACCTGAAGTGGATGAAAAACAACCTCACCAGCTAACTCAAGAAGATCTTAATGATCTGGTTAGAGAGACTTGTCACTGTCAAAGGAGAAAGCAGAATTGTTGGGTTCAAGGCTGAAGCAATGGAATCTTTTAATGCAGGACACCAAAATATTTTTTTTTTCCGTGATCGTCGCACCATCCTGGCTTCCTTTTACCAAATGGAAGGAAACATTTATTTCTTTACTGATATTAATGTTCTCATGCATGAACTGGGATATGAACATGTTTCTGATGAATAGAGACTATTCATTGATTCAAGCAAAGCAAGCCTTAAAGCGGTACTTTTACACAATGGAAACCAGAAGCCATCTGTTCCTGTTGCTCATGCAGTTGGGTTGAAGAAAACATACAAGTCAGTGGAGACACTTTTAAAACTCACATGCTATGCAGATCAGCAGTGGACGTATTTTTTGAAAATGTGTCTTAGGCTATTTTTTTTACTTTGGATGACTTGCGAGTTGGACGCAAACGGACGTAGACATCCCTTTCGATTATGACCCTCTACAAGCGTAAAAGCAAGTACCTCAAACATTTCTGAACATACTGACATCACTTTGTGTGAGTTAAGAGAGGCGTAAAAATTGTACATGCTGTAACATGTCTCCTTATTTTCTTCGTGTTTGTTTTCAGAGTAAACTCCTTAACACAAGTTTGGTGGGACATAGTTCATTCTCGCAATATTGTGCTGATATGGCAAACAGTAAAAAAAAAAAATCAGTAACGCGTATCTCAGAAACCTGACATGCTAGCTGAATTTCAATTACAGATCTATTTGATATTAAATAAAAATAAATTGCTCATGATACTATTGGGAGTGGCACTACAGTCAATATTTAAGAACTGGAAAGATTTCACATTGTTGAATTTTCATTTTTGGTGGGAAACTGTGTGCTTCTTTTATAAATATGAAGCTAATTTAGCTGAAAGATCAGGGAATATGGCATCATTTAAGGATGTTTGGAGCCCTTTAGAGGGTTTTGTTAAGCAATATGTGTGATGGAATGATTGACCTGCAAGAGATATGGGAGGGAGGGAGGGTGGGGGGAAAGGGTGGGGGTTTGGGTCAGGGAGGGAGGGATGGGTAGATAATGACATATTTTTTGTTAAGAATTTTCTTTAAAAAAAAATTCTTTATTCATTTTAAAGCTAAAAATAAGTGCAACATATTATATTGACATTTTACACTTTTACAGCACTTAAATTCTGTCAACTTATATTTCATGACAAAAACATATATCATCCTCCCCCCTTTTACATATCCAACAATTGCACTCAAATTAAAGTATCCCCCCCTCCCACCCACCATGGACGTGTATGTTCAAAGGGCAAAATCAACAATCACTCCTTACAGAAAATTGTCAATGGCTCCCAAACCTCCTTAAATTTCCTATAATGTCCCTGCTGGATGGCAATCATACATTCCATTTTAAAAATGTGGCATAAAGATTCCCACCACAAGTTATAATTTAACTGATCCCAATTTTTCCAGTTTTTCAAAATAAGTTGTATGGCAACTCCCGTCATAATAAAGAAAAGTTTATTATTATGGGAAGATTTTGGGCTTTTAGCCCTCATTAAGGTGCCAAATAGTACGGTATCGTATGTCTATGCCACTGGATTTTCCAATATTTTATTTACTTGATCCCATAAGGATCTCCAAAATTTAAGTATCGAGGGACAATAGTACTGTAGATGATTGTTAAGAATTTTCTAATGTATGTTTACATATGTTTATAATATATTTGTGTGTTGCATTTTTTTCTGTAAGATGTTAAAACTTAATAAAGATTGAACTAAAAAGAAGTTGGAAGGAACAGCCTACACAAACCAAGCCTGGAGCAAATGTTTTTTTACAGCATATTATAACTGAAATTATAAAATTGCAAAACCAAAAAAAAATTAAATTTGAGTTATTTATTTAAAATTCTTTAAGCTATATATGGGTACTTGTAACAATAATGAAACTAACTCCCTCTTCTACAAAGCTGCACAGCAACAGCCCTGAAGCCCTTTGAATTTCTATATGCTTCGGGGCTGTTACTGTGCGGCAGCCGCTAGTGTGTCTTTGTAGAGTAGGGAGTAAAGTAGATAGAATAGAATTGCTAATCAATATGATGGATGAGCTTGTTTTTGAGTGCAAATTAACTTAAAATGTGGCTTGATAGTTGACAAGCAACACGCATTTCATCATCCACCATCTACAGTCATTCTCTTTTTTCAATTAAATTTCTGTCAGAGCTGAAAATCCAAGTTTGCAAAGATGATAAGATCCAAACGGTAACAAAGCCTTGATAGTTTGTTGCTCAAGTTAGGATAACTATTGCATTAAAGATAAGAATAAAAATAAAATTACTTACAGTTAGTTTTCAAAGACCAATCACATCAAAGAATGATGCTTGTCTAGGCACTTGCATCCTTACTCACACAGACACTCATAACATTGACAGACTCTTGATTATGCGATGTACATGTCATTTATTTTAGTGTATACTCATGAAGGAAATTTTTAAAAATAAAGTAAAATTCTGGAATCTCTCATGGCACACCTGGAATCTCTTTGGAGCACACCACTGTGCCGTGGCACACAATTTGAGAGACACCGATATAATGTATGCATTCTGTCACTGTTCACAGTCTCTTTCTCTTTCTCTCTTCTGGTGTGCTGTTCATGTATTTATTCAGTGAGTGCCCTTCATCAACTCTGCTCACCGTCATGTAAAATTCTTGCATTTGCTGCCAGCTCTGTCTCAGACTACAACAACAGCTTCTTCACGTCCCCCCCCCCCCCTACACACTTCTTCATACAGTTCTACTCTTTCAAAAACTCCTTTCCTTTCCCCCAAGATAATAGGTTCCACTTGCTTTCTCCAAGACTCTTTACAGAGTTCGGTCTTCCCGACAGAACTTCTAACTCAACCTCATCTTCCTGTAATTAGAGTAGCCTTTTCATAGGCTGACCCCTACCTGAAAGGGGAGAGGATTGGAGAGTTATATTGAAAATAATAATAAAGCACAACAAACTATTCCTGAATGAAAAAAATCCCACTAGTTTATAAAACCTATGTCAAAAAAGTCACCAGATTCCTATCCGTTTGATGTATTACAGCAGTGCAGCACAATGCCTCCAGACAATTTACAATGAAAATTATTATCTAATTACAGTGGGAGGCACAGGAAGGCAAAGTGACTTTTTAAGGTCACAATTAATGATAGTCATGAGGTGAGAACCAATATAGGAACATTTCAAGCTTCTCTGCTATATTATGCACCTTTTTTTTTTTTACTTCTCTTGTAGTTTTTGCTTACGTTAGTCGCCCTTATCAGCTATCTAAAGTCCTATATTGTATATTACCTATTTATATCTTCCACCTTTGCTTGTCTCCTTTGCAGTCAATTAAAATGTTTTAATGCATATTGTATTGACATTGTAAGTAGCATACTGTTCCATAATAGGTACTGTTATTTGAATATTTTTTGTTACTGCTGAATTGTCTGGCATAATTGTGCTGTACAATACCTTGGGTGAATTTCTTCAAATAAACTGAAATACAAGTAAACAAAAGGTAAGTCAGAAAACAGGTTTCAAGTGAAAGTTATTTATTCCATCACAGAACATATTGTCCAGTGTCACAGGGAATCCCCTGTGAGCCACATTTCAAACCCTGAAGTGATAAATGTTGACAGTAATAAGCTCACTGCTAAACACAGACAAGCAAGAACAGGCAAACACCTATAAATATAGCACAGCCAGGTACAGGGCTGGCCAAGGAAACTAAATGGGGAATTCTTGACCCCAAAGCTAGCCAGTTCCTAGCCTGTAAACTGCAGCTAATATGTGTAATACTCCCCAGAAGTTTCCACCAATGAGAGCAAAGCCCTCACCTGAAGCTGATGGATGACATGGATATAGAATTAATCGAAGACATAGAGAATATCACTTTGTGTGGAGACACAGTATTGTTAGGCGACTTCAATATGCCTGATGTGGATTGGAACAGACTTTCCACTATGACCAGCGGCTGCAGGAAGCTATTAACCTCTATAAAGGGAGCAAGACTCAGACAAATGGTATTAGAGCCCACTAGGGATCAGGCGATTCTGGACCTGATACTAACCAATGGAGAAAGTGTCACAGAGGTCTCGGTAGGCGATACGTTGGTCTCCAGTGACCACAACATGGTATGGTTCAACCTCAGGAGAGGTTTCACTAAATCAAACACATCAACCAAGATCCTCAACTTTAAGGGCACCAACTTCAAAAGCATGAGAGATTTCGTCCATCGGGCACTGCAAAACCAAGCCGAAACGGACAATGTAGAGGCAATGTGGTCAACTCTGAAATCAACCATACACGAAGCAACCAACCGCTACATAAAATCAGTAAGTAAACGGCGAAGAAACAAAAAACCCCTGTAGTTCTCTGCGGAGATCTCAGACCTCATAAAAAAGAAGAAAAGAGCATTCATCTCCTGCAAACAATCAGGAAAGCAGGAATCTAAGGAGGACTATCTGGCCAAGTCAAAGGCAGTCAAAACAGCAGTCAGAGAGGCCAAACTCCATATGGAGGAGAATCTAGCGAAAAACATCAAGAAGGGCGATAAATCCTTCTTCAGGTATATTAGTGACAGAAAAAGAAACACAGATGGGATAGTATGCCTTAGGAAACCCGACGGGAACTATGTAGAATTGGACTCTAATAAAGCCAAACTTTTAAATGAATACTTCTCCTCAGTCTTCACTTGCGAGGCGCCGGGATCCGAAGAGGGAGTGGAAAATATGAAAAAGGATCTGCAAAAGTTAGAGGAATGGTCTAATGCCTGGCAACTAAAATTCAATGCTAAGAAATGCAGAGTAATGCATCTGGGGATTAATAATAGGAAGGAACCGTATATGCTGGGAGGAGAGAAGCTGATATGCACGGACGGGGAGAGGGACCTTGGGATGATAGTGTCCGAAGATCTAAAGGCAAAAAACCAGTGTGATAAGGCAGCGGCTGCTGCCAGAAGGATGCTAGTCTGTATAAAGAAAGGCGTAGCCAGTAGAAGGAAGAAGGTGTTGATGCCCCTGTACAGGTCATTGGTAAGGCCCCACTTGGAGTATTGTGTTCAGTTTTGGAGACCGTATCTGGCAAAGGACGTAAGAAGACTTGAAGCGGTCCAGAGGAGGGCAATGAAAATGATAGGAGGCTTGCGCCAGAAGATGTATGAGGAGAGACTGGAAGCCCTGAATATGTATACCCTAGCGGAAAGGAGAGGCAGGGGAGATATGATTCAGACGTTCAAATACTTAAAGGGTATTAACGTAGAACAAAATCTTTTCCAGAGAAAGGAAAATGGTAAAACCAAAGGACATAATTTGAGGTTGAGGGGTGGTAGATTCAAAGGCAATGTTAGGAAGTTCTACTTTATGGAGAGGGTGGTGGATGCCTGGAATGCGCTCCCGAGAGAGATGGTGGAGAGTAAAACTGTGACTGAGTTCAAAGAAGTGTGGGATGAACACAGAGGATCTAGAATCAGAAAATAATATTAAATATTGAACTAAGGCCAGTTCTGGGCAGACTTGCACAGTCTGTGTCTGTGTATGGCCGTTTGGTGGGGGATGGCTTGGAGGGTGTAGATGGGCTGGAGTAGGTTTTAACTGAGATTTCGGCAGTTGGAACCCAAGCACAGTACCGAGTAGAGCTTTGGATTCTTGCCCAGAAATAGCTAAGAAAAAAAAAAATTTAAAATTTAAATTGAATCAGGTTGGGCAGACTGGATGGACTATTCAGGTCTTTATCTGCTGTCATCTACTATGTTACTATGTTTAAGGTGAACAAAGCCATGGGACCAGACAAACCACACCCCAGGGTGCTCAGGGAGTTGAGGGATGTCCTGGCGGAACCGTTATCCATGCTCTTCAATCTTTCTCTAAGTACAGGAAGAGTCCCGTTGGACTGGAAAACGGCTAACGTCATTCCACTCTACAAAAAGGGATGCAGGACAGAGGCTGCGAACTATAGACCGGTGAGTCTCACATCGATAGTGAGTAAACTTATGGAAACACTAATCAAATGCCAATTAGATACGATCCTGAATGAGGAGAATCTACGAGATCCCCATCAACATAACTGAAAGTTATACAGCACAGGATCGACGGAACTTGGACGTTGTGACTTAGACCATTTAAAATATGGTCTAAGTCACAAAAATTCACCTAAAGTCACCAGATAAGCACTGCAAACACATCATACAGACCCCCACACACTACCCCAGTGATCACTACCCCCACACACTACCCCCCACCCCAACCCCATAAAAATATTAATCACAACTTGAAAAATGTGCATCCAGAATATCATCACCTGGCAGCCTGGTATAGGAAAGCCTAGTCGTGCTGCACAGAGGCGTCTTAAGCCGTCTTGGGGTTGGTTAGGGACCCATGGAGCGTAGGACCCATGCCCATAAGCCTCTGTAATCACTGCATTGATATTGAAACGTGCACTCCCCTATACACCCTCCAAAACCCATTTTTACTAGCATATAAGTGGCTCCTGCAGGCATAAGGGCTATTGGAGTGGTAGATAAGTGGGTCTAGAGCAGTGGTCTCAAACTCAAACCCTTTGCAGGGCCACATTTTGGATTTGTAGGTACTTGGAGGGCCACAGAAAAAAAATAGTTAATATCTTATTAAAGAAATGACAATTTTGCATGAGGTAAAACTCTTTATAGTTTATAAACTTCTCGCCCCCCCCTCCACGAAGGCCTGCATGTTCCCCTCTCTTTGCAGCGTCCTCCATCTTCCCCCTGGCCTTCCGGTCTTAGTTTCAGCTAATTACCACAGCCTGCAGAGACAATCACTGGTGCTGTAGCGTTCCTTGCAGGCTGCCATCGGCCTCCGCAGCACGTTCCCTCTGCTGCGATCCTGACTCTCCTCTGACATCAGGGGCAGGATCGCAGCAGAGGGAACGTGCTGCTGAGGATGACGGCAGCCTGCAACAACGCTACAGCACCAGCAATGCTCTCTGCAGGCTGCGGTAATTATCTGAAGGTAAGAGTGGGAGGCCAGGGGGGAAGCCGGAGGACACTGCAAAGAGCGGGCAGCACTAATACAGACTGCGGGCCGCAAAATAGTACCTGGTGGGCCGCATGTGGCCCCCGGGCCACGAGTTTGAGAAAACTGGTCTAGGGGATTCTGGAGGTGGTTTGGGGGTCTCACCATGACCTATAAGGGAGCTGTAGTGAGATGAAGACATGGCACCCATTTTGTGAAATTTACAGCAGTGCCCTGTAAGGTACCCAACTATTTAACTGCCATGTCTGGGTGTTCATTGCATCACTTTGTAGACCCCTCCCACGTCCAACAGGGCTTGTTCTAGGCATTTTTGACTTGGACAAAAAGTTGGACGAAAATGTGGTATACATATGGACGATGTAGCGATTTGGATGATCAGATCGGCAGGACATATACTTGGACGATTTTCAAAATGAAAAAATATTTGGACATATTTTTCAAAAATGTGTCCTAAGCTGTTTTTGACTTTGGATGACTTGCAACTTGGACAAAAACGGACTTAGACGTTCCTTTCGATTATGCCCCTCTATGGGCCTATTTTACAAAGCCGCACGGCTTGTTTGCGGATGATATGCTTTTTACAGTGGAGGCTTCGGAGAGCTCCCTACCTGCGGTGTTGGTGGAGTTGGAAGAGTTTGGGGCAGTTTCGGGTTTTCGAGTTAATGTTGGGAAATCGGAAGTGTTGAATGCAAATTTACCGGAGGCCCAGGTGGGGGTTCTTCGTTCGCAGTTTCCCTTTCGGTGGGTTAAGCATTCTCTGAGATATTTAGGGGTGTATTTTGTGCCTCCTGGTACCAATTTGTTGGGTCTCAATTATCTTCCTTTGTTTCACCGCATTCGATTGGATCTGGCAAGCTGGGGTAGTCAATATTTTTCCTGGCTAGGGTGAATGGAGGTAGTTAAAATGATGATTCTGCCACGCCTCCTCTTTTTCTTTCAGGCTCTCCCGCTATGGGTACCTCAGCGGCTATTGGAGGGGGTGCAGCGGTGTATTCTTCATTTCATTTGGGCTGGTCGTGGGCCGCGGGTCCTTTATTTGAGTAAGGGAGAGGGGGGGATGGCGGTCCCTAATGTGCTGAAAGATTATCAAGCTGCACAGTTGCATGCGCTCTTGGAGTGGCAGACCCAGGACCCGAAGCAGGTCTGGGTGGACCTTGAACAGGGTCTGAAGGGGGGGAGTGCTGTTGATGCACTTGCCATGGGTGCCCGGGAAGGTGTGGGGGGGGGGTTATCCTCGGTCCGGACCGCTATAAAGGTGTGGGGAGCAGTAAGGTGTGTGTTCTTAAAGGGGCAACGTTACTCATGGTTTACTCCTTTGCGTTATAACTATGAATTTGTTCCGGGCCAGGGAGCTGGGTTGTTTGTACAGTGGGAGGCTCAGGGCTTGGTTTGTTTGGGACAGTTTTGTGACTTGGTTACAAAGGGGGTGCGACCTTTTGGGGAACTTCAGCTTCATTGCCATTTTTCGCCCCGGGATCTTTTCTCCTATCTGCAGGTGATTCACAATATTCAATCCTCCGGCTTCTTGTCCGAGATGTTGGGGGGTAAAACGGCTTTTGAATTCTTACTGGGTCCAGTGGTTAGGAAGGGGGCTTTATCAGCCATTTATAGGTATTTGAATGCTGGGGGTGGTGTTGTGTTACCCTATATGAAAACCTGGGAGGGTGATTGGGGGTCTTCTCTCCCTAGTGAGGTGTGGGTGGAGATTTGGCGGGCGGTGTCGTCTTCTGATATCGCTGCTTTGATAGTGGAAAATGGGTTTAAGGTTATGCTTCGGTGGTATTATACCCCTGCAAAGTTTTTGGACCTCGGTCTTTGGTCGCTTCTCTCACATACTGGGATGGAGGATACCGGCTGACTGGCGTCATGCCTTGCTGTTTTGGCATGAGCTAGACTTGGAACGGGGAGACTCCTCTTTTTGTATCTTGGTGCCCATTTGCTTTTGGCCTCCAGGTGGAATCAGCCGGTGCCTCCGTCTTGGCAGGGGGTGGAACAGAGGTTGCATCAGTGGCAACTTCTTTATCGCCTTACGGTGGCACAACATGGTTACCACCATAGCTTTGATCACATTTGGCAGGCCTTTCGCTCGCTTACTTGATTTTTGTGAAGGGTCTATTGTGGGGATTTGGGCTTTCTGGATTGAGCTTCCATTTTAGGGGTGTTTTTTTGCAGGGTACTTTCTTGTTTGCTGACTATTCTTTGGAATTTTCCTGCCTACTTTAGGAGTGGGGTTTGGGGTCTGTCACCTGGGGGAGGGGGGTTTGGATGGTTGTTGAATTGTATACATTTGTCTTTACTATTGTATTGTTTGTTTTTGGATTGCTTCTCTTGACCTGTTATGGTGAGTCTGCTTTCTTGTTAGACTGTTTTCTTCATTGCTTTTTGTATTTGTCTTGCTCTATTGTGCATTTTCTTAATAAAAGTTATAATTTTTTTTTAAAAAAGTGGTATTTAAAGGAAGAGTCTTGCAATATTGCTGGCTGTGTCTTGCCTGAAGGCTAAAGCTTTATTTCACAGCTGAAGAATTAAGCTAGTGGAAGCATAAGTGCCTTGAGCCAAAAGACTGCTTATCAATGATGTAGAAAAATGAAGTTTTGTTTTCTTATATTATAGCCTTAAGGTTTTTCTTGGGCGGGTTCACTACATCTGACAAATTAGGGAGGTAGAAACCCGCACCCTTGAGCTTATGTACAAAAGGCTCAAGGGTGTTTTCAGGTTTCTTAAATCAAGCAGAACTAAGAGAAATACAGGTGATAGATGTTGCTGAGAATTTGCCTGCCACTGATGGGAGAAGTGTACTGGGCTGGATGAGGCCAGTTCCAAAACTTGGCATTAATGCTGAGGAAGAGAATGTGGTGAATTGTATGAATAAAGTGATGGCAGCAGCATAGCTGAACAGGTAGTCTGCCATTCTTGGGGAAAGAAATTAGAACTGTTTAAGGCAGTACTCTCTCCCCAACCTCTTGTTTAATTACCTGTCCCTTTTTATTTGTTTTTAAATTGTATTTAAGCCACTTTTCTTTATCTGCCTTCCTCTTTCAAACGTGTTATTTTATTATAATTAGTGTTAATTATCCTGTCTGTTTGATTTTTATTTTAACTAAATGTAAATCGCATAGGATTTGGATTTTGCGATCAAATCAAATATTTTAAATAAAACTAAAAAACTTGAATGATAAACTCAAAGACTGGCTGAAACTAAATTGAAGGTTGGTCACATAAAGGAAGATGGGGTTGTTGTTGTTTTTTTATTTGTTTACTGATAATAAGACGGCAGGAGAGAGTTGTTTGAAGCAAAAAGACTTTGAGTACTATGTTTGAGGAAAGACTGCTGTGAGTACTGTCTGAGCCAGATATTTTTATTTTGCCTTTAATTAAAAAAAAAAACTTTTGCTACACTTGGAATATTTGTAGTCCTGAGATTCTAAATGGGCTTTACCCTAGCTCACTACCAGCCTCTACTATATGCTCAGTCATTGCATGTGCTGGAGAACACTAGGCTTGGCACTCACCTTGTCTATCACCCGTCACACCAGGCATACCATAATGAAGTGCATTTATACTAATTCTTCCAACAGTATATGCTTAGATTCGTTGCATTTTCAGTGCTGCTGTATATTTCGGGGAAAAGTTCTATAAATGGCACCCACAGTAAGGCACTGAGAAGATCTGCATTAAACTAGTATTCTAGTGCAACAGTCTATGAAGGGAATTAAAAAAAAAAAATAAAGTAAAATTCTGGAAACTCTTGTGGCACACCCGGAATCTCTTTGGTCACACCTTCGGGTAGTCAATCTATTCCTGCGAGAATTTGTGTAGAGAGCCTCATTGCATTTTTTTGCTCTGCCTCCCATCTTTCTGGGCTGTGCTCCAATTCCTCTGTTTGTCTCTCTACATGCAAGATGGTAAGAGTCTCTTCTGTTTGTGTTTATTTTCAAGTTTTTTCTATGTGATCATGAGGCTGTGCTGCAGAGGCTCCCAGTTCTCGATGAGAGGATGGTTTGTCCAATGCATGAAGAATACAAAAAAATATATATATAGAGTATATATATATATATATATTTTTTTGTATTCTTCATGCATTGGACAAACCATCCTCTCATACAGTATACACACAAAATTTCTTACAGTAGCTATAGATATGTAGATATAAAAATGTGTGAAAACAGTTTTATAAAATCATGTCCTCTAGCCCAGATTCTATAAACGGTGCCTGAAATTAGTGCTGAATAATTCTCAGTCCGACCAACCAACTTCCTAAATTCTGAATACTATTTTGCCACTGTAGCTGAAAAGAGTGTTATTTCATTTGAAGAAATACAATTATATGTTTTAACATTGCTTCAGATCATTAATTGAACCATATCCACATCATCCTCTTCTTGGTTGGACTGAAAACCTTTTAGCACCCCTTCATAGGTGCCTAACTTAGGGGTCCTTTTACTAAGGTGTGCTAGCCATTTTAGCGCGTGCTAAATGCTAATGCGTCCATTATAGTCTATGGATGCATTAGCATTTAGCGAGCGCTAAAACGACTAGCGCGTCTTAATAAAAGGACCCCTTAATTTTTTAATTAGCTTCATTGGTGTCAATGAGCAATAATGAGCTCATCATTGGGTGGTAGGTAATGTTATGTTAATCAGGTTTTCTATTCTGCCTTTATTTATTTAGTTCAAGTTTGGACTACATTACAAGAGGTTGGGTCAGTTAACCAGGAAGTTAAAATGGACAGTTTAAGGTGGGCATTATTACATAGTACAGGTAGATCAGTATAACTATTAATACAGTAAGTCATTGTTGGCTCATTGTTATGTCTCAGGGGTTGCGTTTAGCAGTTTAGAAATTGGCTTTTATTTATTTATTTTAGGTATTTATATACCACCTATCAAGGTTATCTAAGCGGTTTAAAATCAGGAATTCAAGCATTTTCCTTATCTGTCCTGGTGTGCTCACAATCAATCTAATGTACCTTGGGCAATGGAGGATTGAGTGACTTGCCCAGGGTTACAAGGAGCAGCATGGGATTTGAACTCAGGATACTGAGGTTGGAGCTCTAATCACTAGGTTTCTCGTTTTACAATTACCATTTCAGTTACTTCAGGGTTAGCTCCCTGTCTTAAGAACATAAGAACATAAGCAATGCCTCCACTGGGTCAGACCCGGGGTCCATCGTGCCCAGCAGCCCACTCACGCGGCGGCCCAACAGGTCCAGGACCTGCGCAGTAGCCCCCTATCTATACCCCTCTATCCCTTTCTTCAGCGGGAAATTGTCCAATCCTTTCTTGAACTCCAGTACCGTACTCTGTCCTATTACGTCCTCTGGAAGTGCATTCCAGGTGTCCACCACAAGCTGGGTAAAGAAAAACTTCCTAGCATTTGTTTTGAATCTATCCCCTTCCAATTTTTCCAAATGCCCTCTTGTTCTTCTATGTTTTGAAAGTTTGAAGAATCTATCCCTCTCTACTTTCTCTATGCCCTTCATGATCTTGTAGGTCTCTATCATGTCTCCTCTGAATCTCCTCTTTTCCAGGGAGAAGAGCCCCAGGCTCTCCAATCTTTCAGTGTATGAAAGGTTTTCCATGCCCTTAATCATTCGTGTCGCTCTCCTCTGGACTCTCTCAAGTATTGCCATATCCTTCTTAAGGTACGGTGACCAATACTGAACACAGTACTCCAGGTGCGGGCGCACCATTGCCCGATACAACGGCAGGATGACTTCTTTTGTTCTGGTCGTAATACCCTTCTTAATAATACCCAACATTCTGTTTGCCTTCTTCGCGGCTGCTGCACATTGTGCCGTTGACTTCATTGTTGTATCCACCAGTACACCCAAATCTCTTTCAAGGTTACTTCCCTCTAATACTAATCCCCCCATTTGGTAGCTGAACATCGGGTTCTTTCTCCCTATATGCATGACCTTGCATTTCCCTACATTGAAGTTCATCTGCCATTTATTCGCCCACTCCTCCAGTTTGTTTAGGTCCCTTTGTAGGTCCTTGGTACAGAAATGCTTTTAAAAGTTTTCTGAACCTGAGATAGTGGTCCCAAGATCATAGTGTAAGCAGTAGTTGGTTCCAGCATTTTGCTAATCAATATTGGATGGATAAGGTGATTTGCCTGATAGACTTTATATTGTTGTATGCTGGGAATTTTAAGTGGAAAAGATTTCTGGTAGAATATCTGTTGGAGAAGTAGGTTGGTCAACTCTGCTATGTAGTCAGGGGCATTCCGTCTTAGGATTTTGAAGGCAGTGATGCCTAATTTAAATTTGATCCTTGTGGTTATGAGCAGCTAATTTAGTTTCATATAGTAGGGTTTTAGGTTTTCTAATTTCCATAGTCCATTTACTGTCACCAACCAGCCCTGAAAGCAGACGTCCAGACGCTGGCTAATGGCAAGATTTAAAGTTTATTAAAGCTCTTCTTTACTGAAGGAGCTTCTGGTGGTCAAAAGAAGTAGAAAAGTTAATTTTTAGTCAAAAACTAAACACTGATATCCATAGTAATATAGTAGATGACGGCAAATAAAGACCCGAATGGTCCATCCAGTCTGCCCAAACTGTTTCAATTTAAATTTTTTAAATTTTTTTTTTCTTAGCTATTTTTGAGCAAGAATCCAAAGCTCTATCCAGTACTGTGCTTGGGTTCCTACTGCCGAAATCTCCGTTAAAACCTACTCCAGCCCATCTACACCCTCCCAGCCATTGAAGCCCTCCCCAGCCCATCCTCCACCAAATGGCCATATACAGACACAGACCATGCAAGTCTGCCCAGTACTGGCCTTAGTTCAATTTTTAATATTATTTTCTGATTCTAGATCCTCTGTGTTCATCCCACGCTTCTTTGAACTCAGTCACAGTTTTACTCTCCACCACCTCTCTCAGGAGCGCATTCCAGGAATCCACCACCCTCTCCGTAAAGTAGAATTTCCTAACATTGCCTTTGAATCTACCACCCCTCAACCTCAAATTATGCCCTCTGGTTTTACTATTTTCCTTTCTCTGGAAATGATTATGTTCTATGTTAATACCCTTCAAGTATTTGAACGTCTGAATCATATCTCCCCTATCTCTCCTTTCCTCTAGGGTATACATATTCAGGGCTTCCAGTCTCTCCTCATACGTCTTCTGGCACAAGCCTCTTATCATTTTCGTCGCCCTCCTCTGGACCGCTTCAAGTCTTCTTACGTCCTTTGCCAGATATGGTCTCCAAAACTGAACACAATACTCCAAGTGGGGCCTTACCAATGACCTGTACAGGGGCATCAACACCTTCTTCCTTCTACTGTATATGCCTCTCTTTATACAGCCCAGCATCCTTCTGGCAGCAGCCACTGCCTTGTCACACTGTTTTTTCGCCTTTAGATCTTCGGACACTATCACCCCAAGGTCCCTCTCCCCGTCCGTGCATATCAGCTTCTCTCCTCCCAGCATATACGGTTCCTTCTGATTATTAATCCCCAAATGCATTACTCTGCATTTCTTTGCATTGAATTTTAGTTGCCAGGCATTAGACCATTCCTCTAACTTTTTCATATTTTCCACTCCCTCTTTGGTATCTACTCTGTTACAAATCTTGGTATCATCTGCAAAAAGGCACACTTTCCCTTCTAACCCTTCAGCAATGTCACTCACAAACATATTGAACAGGATTGGCCCCAGCACCGAACCCTGAAGGACTCCACTACTCACCTTTCCTTCCTCCAAGCGACTTCCATTAACCACCACCCTCTGGTGTCTGTCCGACAGCCAGTTTCTAACCCAGTTCACCACTTTGGGTCCTAACTTCAGCCCTTCAAGTTTGTTCAACAGCCTCCTATGAGGAACTGTATCAAAGGCTTTGCTGAAATCCAAGTAAATTACATCTAGCATATGTCCTCGATCCAGCTCTCTGGTCACCCAATCAAAAAATTCAATCAGGTTTGTTTAGCACGATTTACATTTTGTAAAGCCATGTTGCCTCGGATCCTGTAACCCATTAGATTCAAGAATTACACTATCCTTTTATTCAGCAACACTTCCATTATTTTTCCAACAACTGAAGTGAGGCTCACCGGCCTGTAGTTTCCTGCTTCATCCCTGTGACCACTTTTATGAATAGAGACCACATCCGCTCTCCTCCAATCCCCAGGAATCACTCCCATCTCCAGAGATTAGTTGAACAAGTCTTTAATAGGACTCACCAGAACCTCTCTGAGCTCCCTTAGTATCCTGGGATGGATCCCATCTGGTCCCATCGCTTTGTCCACCTTCAGTTTTTCAAGTTGCTCATAAACACCCTCCTCCTTGAACGGCGCTGAATCTACTCCATTTTCTCGTGTAACTTTGCCAGACAATCTCGGTCCTTCTCCAGGATTTTCTTCTGTGAACACAAAACAGAAGTATTTGTTTAGCACATTTGCTTTTTCCACATCACTATCCACATATCGGTTTCCAGCATCTTTTAGTTTAGCAATTCCATTTTTCAGTGGTGTACCTAGCATATGTGACACCCGGGGCCCATCATTTTTTGACACCCCCCCCCATGTGTACGAAAAACATGATTTTTAGTAACAAGCTACATGTCACACATGAGTACCTAGGAAAAGGCAGCATCTTACATACTGCAGTGAGCAGTACAACATCAATACACCCATTGTAAAACTAAACAAGCCAGACTAGTACAGATCAATCCTGCAGTCAATCCTAACAAAAAACCACGTCTTTCGAACACACAGAACACAGTAAACACCTTCTCCTAGTATGGAATATGTCATCACAAACTAACCCCTCCCCCCTTTACAAAACTGTAGTGTAAATTTTAGCCATGGTGGTAACAGCTCTGACGTTCATAGAATTCTGAGCATCAGAGCTGCTACCACCATGGCTGGTGCTAAAAAACGATCCACAGTTTTGTAAAATGGGGGATAAAATAGAAATACATAGACAAAGGTTAAATTGAACCAGTAAGAAGCTGGACTCTGCATACAGTGCACCACAGAAACAGAGACACATGTCTCCTAAAGCAATAAATAAATAGAAAATTTTTTTCTACCTTTGTCTTCTGTGGTTTCTGCTTTCCTCATCTTCTTGTAACTCTCTTCCTTCCATCCACTGTCTGCCATCTCTCTTCCCCTATATGGCATCTTCTCTCCTTCTATGCCCCTTCCAGAAACTGTATGCCTCCCCCTTCCATCTCTCCCTTCACCCCCATTGGTCTGGCATCTCTCTCCTCTTCTTCCCTCTCCCACACCTCTCCTCTGCAATCCCTTTCCCTTTTTTCCCTCATTTTCCTTTTCAATTTATTTTCTGCATCTGTCTAGATTATATTCTTACTATCCTCTCATCAATGTCCTTTTTTACTGTCTACCTAAAGCTTGCCACCTCTTTCCTTCACCCCTCCAGTGTTTCCCTAACTCAATCCTTTTCTCCCCATCATATGCCCTCATTTTATTTCTCCCCTCCTTCCATCATATACCCTCTTTCTCCAACCCTGCCATCTAGTACCTTCTCCTCTCTCTGTCCACTTCCATCCAGCGTCTGCTCCCCTCTTTCTCTCCTCCCATTTCCTTCCTGCATTTGCTCCCTTATCTCTCCCATCTGCACTTCCATCCAGCATAGGCTCCCCACTACCATTCAATGTCTGCCCTTTCTCTCGCCATCCACCCCTCTTCAATCAGCATCTGCCCCCTTTCTCTCTCTCCAATATCCTTCCCCCTTATGTCTCTCCCCTTTCTCTGTACATCAATTCTATCAGCACCACCCTTCCATACCACCCTGTCCCCTTTCTTTCCCTCCACCACTCTTCCATTCCAGCAATCCTGCTCCTTTCTCTCCCTTCATGCAGCAAGTTCCCACTATGATTGTAGCTGCCAGCTGCCAGTCCACCTCACTCCGACGTACTTGCTCTGGAGCGGACTCAGCAGCCGCATCCTGGAAGGTCCCGCGATGACTCGTCTGCTGACTCTGCTCCAGAAGAATTAAGTTACGTCGGAGGGGGTGGACCCGGCAGACGCAGGGAGTTGTAGCAAAGTCCCGCCAATGACTGCGTCTGCCGAGTCCTCCCCCTCCGACGTAACTTACTTCTTCCAGAGCAGAGTCGGCAGACGAGTCAGCGCGGGACCTTCCTGCACCTCAGCACAGCCTAAAACACAGGATTTTAAACAAAAATGCAGGCTCTATACCACCCTAAAACACAGGATTTTAAACAAAAATGCAGGCTCTACACCAAATCAGTGGCTACCCTCACACCTTCAGAGTTTTTAAAGTGTGCAAGTCTTTATTGTTTGCCACTTCAAACTTTAACAAAAATTGTCAGAATGCTTCCATCAATTAAACAAGTCTTTAGCAGTCCTTCCCTTTCTCAATCAGCAATAGGGAGGCTGCACACACCACCTGCATGGCACTGTCCTTGAGCCTGCAGCTCTTCACAAAACACACAATTGCATCAAAAAGAAAAAAAACTCCACAAATAGAACGTTCAGAATCTCAGTCCAGAAGATTCCTTAAACAAGCATGCTTACTCTAGTTCCTTTAAACTCCACTTTTCTTGCTTGGACAAAAGCCTTCTGGTATGGTACCAAACAGTTTCCTGTAGCCTTTTATATTTGGCTACTCGCCAGCGCACTTAGTGCTGGTGGAGAGTTGCTGAGGCTGCACAATATGGTTGGAAAATAATCCCAAAAACCCACATGATTTTCACAGACTCTGCTCTTTCACTTTTGGTTTCAGAATCCCAACATGCAAAAACAATCAGTTGGAAAAAAAACCCCACTTCTGAAAGTCTTGCCCTTTAAAGTGGCCTCAGCCAGTCCCTTTAGCTTTTCCAAGTCTCCGATAAGCACAGGTGATTAGCACAGCACCAACTTTCAATACAAAAACACTTGCCTTTCTTCAGCAAACTGCCATTTGCTTCTGGATGTCCATTATTCCCCCGTCCCATTCCTTGGCTTGTGCTGGCTTGCCTCAAGGCTTTGGCTTCCCTTCTCTGAGGCATTGCTATCAATCTCCATTTCCTCAGTGCTCTCTGGCTATGTCCTTCTCAGCCATGTGTGCTCCTGTGCTTTCTGCCTCTGTCCCTGCTTCTGTCTCTCTAACCAAGCTCTCCACCTGTTTAAGGTGTACATGCCAGGCCCCAAACTTCTAGTCTGAGGGAATATGTTCTGTGCTCTTGGGCTCCCTCTCTGGTCATGACATGTAGGGCTCATACTTACATTGGGCTATTCCTTCTGTGTGCTTTGATTTCCTCTCCTCCCACATGTATCTATGAAACCTGCTGCTGAGGAAATTACTATGCATGGAAGGATAGTAGGCTGATTTGGAAGACCTGGGGTTTACAGCCCTCTCTTGGGCTGTCTCAGCTTCAGGGTCTGGGTGAGAAGTAGTGCCTGGCACAGTCAGTGGGTGACAATATGAGTCTTATTGCTGCATTTTGAGCTAGTTGTAGATGTGATATCAATGTTTTAAAGCAAAGAACTAATGTTACATTACAGTAGTCTAGTCGGGATAGGATTAGGGACTGTACTACAATTTGGAAGCCTCTTTTGCAAGGTATTTTCTGATGGATCTTAGCTTAGCCTATCACTTTTGGGTAGTGAGGGAGAATAAGGAAGAAGACCTTCATAAGATTGAAGGTGAAGACACCCGTGAGACCCCAGAAGAAATGTTTAATACAGATATTGTGTTGTTGAATTGAACTTACCCAAGTCTTATGAACAATGCAAAAAGTGCATATTTTCCTGTCAGCACAAATAATACTTTTGCCCTAGCAGCTGGCAAACATCTGCTGACTGTGACAAAGGGTGAATGTTCTATTCTGGGACAAGATGACATGGTCAAAATGCTATCATCTGTATATAAAGCTGCTGACAATCTACAAACAAGATTAGGAGAGAGGGTGAAGGTGCCCACCCTCAGGGATCATTGATCTTAGTATTAAAAATGCATTGTCATGGGAAATAGAGAAGACACCATGCTTCATTATGACCTAATTACCAGTATGTATACCATCCAATCAACAAAAATGACAAATGTGACAATCCAATAGAAACTAAGTATGTAATTTGTAACCAGGTAGCACTCTTAGCCCTAGGCTACTAAGCTGGAGTATAAAAGTAGTATACCTGGTGACTTATGCTTCAGAACGGATTGGGCAGCACATGACATACCAGTACTCTGTGTAAGCTCCTCCGTTAGCCCAACTTGCTAATACTATATCCTATTTGGATACTATTTTGTATAGAAGCTGTCTTTTATTTATTACTATTAAACATATATTATATACAGCAATTGGGTTGTCGGTGTGAGGTCATTCAAATTACATTGGAGGTTTAGCAGTGCCTTCAGTAGGCACCTACCAGAAAGTGGAGATGGTTGTGGGCTGATCATGGGCATATTTTGTGTGTAGGTACCTCAATTGGACTTAGGCACCTATATTTAGGCCAAGTAAACCCTAGGGTGCATAAGATTTTGATGCCTACTGGCACCTAAGTCCAATTTAGGCTTCTCTAAATCGTTTATAAACGATGCTTAACTGAAGATACCTATTTCTTAGGTGCTGTGTATAGAATTGGGGGCCTCTGTTTCTAGATTCCTCCTCCATTAACATTTTATTATTTCTACTCTTAACCAAGAACAGTTTACGTAATTCATCTCATTATAATTTCAATAGCACAAATGAATTTGTGGGATCTCAAGTTTTTCATCAAATTCACTATGCTAAACGTTTCCCTGACCAGAAAATGTACTCAAGGTATGTATCTCTTAACCTGATGTGCAATAGCAAAAGTGAATTAGAAAGCAATGCTTGTAGGCATATCTATAGTGCAATCAATATTTCTGTTGTGTCCCTGTATTCTGCAAAGACATATCTTAATTGCTAAAGTTTATAATGACATTCTAAATTGTAATGCATAGCACAGGAGACTAATAAGTGCAAACAGGTTCATTTTAATTGAGCAGGGATTTAATTACACTATACAAATATATCAATGGACAGTGCAAGGATATTTTTATTCCAGGAACAAAACAAAGTAGAATCATTTAAGACTGAAAGGAAATAGATTGTGCAAATGGAAGTTGCCAAGGCTACAGTATTAAATACATTTCAGAAGAAACTTGGTAACTTTTGGGAGAAAAGGGGGATTCACAATATAGTCAAGAGTCCAGGGGAAAACTGCATCTCTTGAAGTTAAAACAAGACAATCAGTCTGTGCAGTCTCCATCCCCTACCTGTCTTGTCTGAGTCAGAATGCCTCAATCCAACTGGGAGATAAAAAAACAATATGGCTGCTCATGGTCTACAGAGCACCTCACAACACATCTGTGCAAGAACTGCTAAATCTCATGACTGAGATAACCCTGATCTACCCTAGGTTACTGATCATGGGAGACTTTAACCTACACATCAAAACTCCAGATCAAAACTGTTGCCTTCCTTGATATGATCACTCAGGTGATTAAATCTCCAACCTATGAAAAGGACCATTTATTAGACTTGGTATTCTGCAAAAGGGTCAACATCTTTGAACACAAGGCTGGCGGCATTGGAGATAACACCCCTATCAAGAACTGACATTTTCTGTTAAAGACTAGATAAAAAAAGATGAGCCCAACCAAAGTTTGGAAGGAAATTCAAAACATGAGAAAGCTGGCTGCTACTAACTTCCTAGAGGACTTGCACTACCCTATGTGGATAAAATGATTAATTAAACAGGTTGATATCTGGAATGCATGCTTAGCAATGGACATTAACTTGAAAGAAAATGGTGAAAATCTCTCCTAGATGAAGACAGCCTTAACTGTAAGAAACACATGACAGTGTATTATCGCACTTTAACTGCCAAAAACCCCCCAGTATTTCTCTCTACACATTGAGCAAGCTGCAAATTCAAACAAGAAAATATTTTAAAATAGTAAACAGTCTACTTCAAATCATAACAGAACCAGCCTTCCAAGTGCCCTTTCTTGATGATCTGTACAGAAACTGTAAGAGGTGATCTGCCTTGTACTAGTGCTGCTGGATTTCTCAGCAGCCTTGGACACTGTAATATCATGTTTACAAGACTGGCAGAAAACAGGTGTCAGTGGTACAGTATTTACATTGTTCAAATCCTATATGTCAGACAGACAATTAGTTCTGTTCAGGAACAGCACATCATTACCTTTGGGTACTGAACTGTGGGGTGCCATGAGGATCCTTAATATCTCCCATTTTATTTAATATCTACCTTAAGCCTCTGGCTGAGCTGCTTCAGTTGATAGAAGTGAGATTCTATATCTATGCTGATGTGCAACTACTCATTTCCATTGATCCAGATCTACCCAAAGCTGTCTACCACAACTCAGGAATGGGCAAACAACAACAAACTCTGCCTGTACCTAAGCAAAACAGAGATTCTTTGGGTACCCAACACAAGTGGCAAATACCTGACTTCAAAATTCCTTTTGGTAAGTATGAACTCCTTCTGAAATCCTAGGTCAGAAATCTTGGATTAATGCTAAACTCACCACTCACTCTGATCCGCAAATAATAATAATAATTTTATTTTTATACCGCAATACGTTGCAGTTCAGTGTAGTTCACAAGTTAAAAAAACTGTAAAAACACAGTGGCAATGCATCAGAAATGCATGCTATGACAATACATCACAAATGCATAATATAATAAAAATCACATTCTTAAAATTTACAAGTATCATAAAAATTTATCAAACAAGTACGTTTTCAATGATCTTCTAAAAGCCTGGTGAGAAGAAGTCATGATCAAACCACTTATCCCCTATTCTACGAAACTGCGCTAGCAGTTTTTAGCGCAGAGAGAGCCACGCTGAATAGCCTATGCTACTCCCTGCGATCATAGGAACTCAATGAGCGTCGGGAGCAGCGCGGGCCATTCAACACAGCTCTTTGTGCTAAAAATCGCTAGCGCAGTTTTGTAGAAGAGGGGGTTAGATTCTTATTCCATTTTTCTGCTTAGAAAGATAAGGTCCTATCTAGAAATCTTTTATAAACACAACTTTTAAAAGATGGCAAAGAGAACAAGAAAATACCACACGTGTGTCGATTAATTTCAGATAATTCAAAGTGATTTAAAAGATAACTTAAAGCAAAACCAAACAATATTTTATAACATAGACAAGCAAATTAAAAAAATTATTCTTGCTATTCTACTGGAAGCCAATGCAACTTTTGATATAAAGGTGTTACATGTTCTGATTTTTTCAAATTAAAAAGTAAACGCATTGCCGTATTTTGAATGATTCTCATCCTCTTAATGGTTTTCTTATAAGATCTAAAATAGATAATATTGCAGTAGTCCTGTGTGCTTAGAACCAAAGATTTGACTAACAATTTGAAAGATGCAAAATCAACATAGATTTTATAGTATGAAGTTTTTTAACCACAGCATCAATTTGAGTTTCAAAGGTTAATGATTGATCTAAAGTAACTCCCAATATTTTAATAGTAGTATTGATGGGATAATCAATTTCATTTAGTTTCAAAGAAGTTTCCTTAATTCTATTTGTTGGGCTTGCCAAGAAAATTTTTGTTTTTTCTGCATTTAATTTTAATCTAAATTCATTAGCTCATTGTTCTATAAACTCAAGTATGGATGATATGAAATATTGGGTTTCTGAAGATAAAGAGATTATAGGAAAAACAATAGTTTTATCTCATTTGCAAAACTTTAGGCTCAACTTTGACAACTTTTAAAAATTCTCTATCACCTACGGTAGCTACAACATCTCTATCCGTAATATTGAATAGACAAGACAAGTCCAAGTCATGATAACATCATGACTAGGCTACTATAATGCCCTGTATATTGGTCAAACCAAAAAGAGTTTGCATCAGCTCCAACTAATTTAGAATGTTGCAGCATGACTGATAGAAGGCTGCAAGAGGCATGACCACATCATATCCTTCCTGCAAAAGCTACACTGACTATCAGTACCTTACAGGGCTAAATTTAAAACTGTTTAATTTTTAAGGGCTTTAGACAAAATGGGCCACAATAATTTAGCCATTTCCATACCTTTGAGACCTCTAAAGTCTTCTCATGAAGCATCACTATCTGTACCCTCATAAAAAGAAATTGTTTGATGGGATGCCTGCCAGCAAGCCTTCTCAGGAGTAGCCACCACACTGGAATTTACTCTCTGAGGGGCTACATGTAACTCGAGACTACCTCTACTTCAGGAAGGAGGTTAAAGCCTGGCTCTTCTCCCAAGCTTTTAATACAAAGTGATTAACTATATAATCATTCTGCACCTGGAATAGCTTGTTACACACACTGGGCCTGACTCTCTATAGAGCGCTAAAAAAATAGGTACCAACTAGAAATGTGCTTTGTGCAATTCTATAAAAGGTACACATACCTTATAGAATTGTGCTTAGTGCCAGTGGCTGCCATAACTTTTAGGTGCACCCATTTAGGCCAAAGAAAACCAGGCTTAAATACCTGAACCTAAGTTATATGCAGATCAAGCATATTCTACAACAGTGCGCTTAACTTTTAGGCATGCCTATGATCTATCTATGCTCCTTCCCTGGCCACACCCCTTTTTAGATTTTCACACGAGAACAGAATGAGTCTACCAAGGTGTGTGCATAACTTCTAAATAGTGCCAATTAGCATCAATTATGAGGTGCCAATATGATTGTCAATAATTGGTGCCATTTGGCCTTGTTAAACATAAGGTTTCAAGGTTTATTAGGATCTCTTATCTCAATGTCAAAAGTACTGTATATCTAAGCAGCCTATATAATATGTATAAACAAGAATAGATGGGTGTGTGTCATGTGTGTGTCATAATCAACAACATGACAGTGATAGAAAAAAGGGAAAGAACGCCAATAATTCTTATAGTAAAAAAGGGGATGGGCAAAACATATGGAAGGGTATCTGTGTCTTGATTCAAGCAGGCTATATATTGTGTGTACAGTATAATCAGCAGAAAATACATCGGATCTTGATTTACTTCGCAGTTAATGAAGATTTGAGCCAGTATGCTTTAGAACAGTTCAATTTTTATTAACATTTTGAGTCTACTGTGAATTTTTCCCTGCTGGTCTGGAGGAACTAAAAAATTGAGATTATATTGGTTTGAGAGTAAGTGGAGCGTTTTTTAGACTAGTGAATGAATAATGGCCTGCTGTTTGAAGTGAGTATGTGCTCATAATGGCAGTGCTATGATGAATTACTGAAGTCTTTTTTCTCCACTTTGATAAGATAATTTGATATTGTTCTCCTACAGTAGAAGAGAGTAGGTTTTTTGTATGCTTTGATTGATTACTGCTCTATCCTGTATAGTATTTTTTCTTTTTGGTAGTTGAAATCACCCATTATTATTGTATTACCCAGTTTGTTAGTCTACCTAATTTCTGATAACATGTCAGCATCTGTCTGTTCACCCTGGTCAGGCAGATGGTAGTAAACTGCTATCCCTATCTTTTTCCCTTTTACATTTTGTAGCGGGGCCGGTGCTTATGACTCCGTTAGGCCCTTATCCCCGCTCATGATAGCGCTCCTTCCGCGTGCTTCCCTTAAAGAAGGAAGTCCTGCTGGTCCAAATTCACTTTCAGGCATGAAACACAAAATCAAAAAAAAGTCAGTTTACATTTCAAATACCAATCACTTTATTGGGATTTGATGCCCAGGGCTGACTTTCAATAAGTCTCTGCGCCCAAACAAAACATAAGTCCAGGAAACAAAAATAGAGCTGATAGTAAAAAAAACAAAGTCAGAACTCAGCTCTCACCTTCATCAGGTAATTATACAAAAGTTTTATAAACACTCTCTGCAATCCTATTGACTTCAGAAGTAAAGAGTCCATTCCAAAGTACTACTGCTTCCAAGTCAGTCCAGTAAGCAGAGACAATGTGAACAAGCACTACTGTGCTGTGTCCAAGCCTTTAGAAGTAGGCAGGCTTGGTCCCAACCAGCTCAATCGCAGCTGGTGGGGGAGGGGAGTAAGTGAATCCACAACTACACTTTCTGTATTACAGAATGCCACAAATGGCCCCACAAACCCAACCAGTATGGAAGGTGGATTCTCCCCATAGATTACTTCCCTCCTGCACACTATAACAGTCACAGTCCATGCAACCCTAGAACCTTTAGTTCAGAAAACAAAAACGTGTTTTTTTTTTTTCTTCTTTAAACAAACAAGCCAGCACAAGTCCCTCTCAGTTCCCAGCAGAGCACCTCTCTCAAACCATATACCAGCAAAGAGATACTGTTCTATTTCACACTACCCAGCCCTGCCACTTAACTCTCTTCCATGAAGATATCTTCAGGCAGTCCGGTAGGCTCTAAACAGTCCATGGGTTCTGGCCCTGCTGACTGGCTGGCCACAGGGTCTGTGTCTGCTTCAATCATCTCTACGTCCTGGAACTCAGGAGAACAATCAGGAGAGACCTCTCTCTGGGCTGGCCTGGAGTACACTGCCTTTTTCCTTCTCAGAGCAGCCTCTAAATTGTCAAGGTGAACACGCCCTGCTCTCTGAGGGGGAGGGCCAGCCTGCACAGTTTGCCTAGCTTTCCTGGGGTTGTTAATTATCCCCTTCAGCTGAGAACTCACAGAGGGAGGAGAATTCCTCCTGGGCTGTTCTAAGCTGTTCTCCTGCCCTTCCTCTATTCCCTGGAGATCAGTTCCATCAGGAAACAAGGGCAACATAGATTTCTCTCTATGTTTGGTCACAGTCCTATCCCCGTGGTTGGCTCTCTGTATGGCTAACCCAGGTTTAGCAAAAACCTGTTCTGGCACAAGCTGCACCTTCGGGATAGGACTGTGACAATATGGAATTTCTACCCATAGGGATTCCAAGGTGTGTTGTGGTTCCTATAAAATTTTTAGTCTATTTGATTCAAAGCCCTCCTTAACATACGCTATGCCTCTACCAATTTGATTCACCCTACCACTGCGATTTAATTTGACAGTATGACAGTGTCTAATTGGTTATTTTCCTTTCACCAGTTCTCAGAATACTTATTATATCTATCATTTCATTTAGTGTAATATATCCTAACTCTCCCAGCTTGTTTCTTAGGCTTCTGGCAATTGATTACATACATTTCAAACAATGTTTCATTCCTATTTACAATTTGCTCAGCAGTTAGTGTGGCTAATTTGCAACCTTTAAAAATCAGTCTGCTTTGTATTTAAGGGCCTTTATTGTAACCTTGCTATCAGAATGCCTTCTCTTCCCCCAGTTTCTTGTTTAAAAGCTGCTCTATTTCCTTTATAAATGTTAACACCAGCATCTTGGTTCCACCCTGGTTAAGGTGGAGCCCATCTTTGCGGAATAGGCTTCCCTTCCCCAAAATGTTGCCCAGTTCCTAACAAATATAAAACCCTCCTCCCTGCACCACCTCATCCATGCATTGAGACTCCAGAGATCTGTACTTATTGTCTTTTGCTGGATCCCCCTCTCCCCTTGCCTCTAGACAGATTAATTTGGATACAGTTCAGTTACTTAGAAATGGCCTGGGAGCTGGTGAAGGACACTTTACTTTCCTGAAACTTGGGACTGGGGTTGAGCAGGCTCAGGTGTACTGTTTGCTAATTGGGGACTCTGAAGGATATAAAAGGTTAGAGAAACAGTTTAGACTAGTACAGCTGATGTAGATGATAATAATGTTTTTATATTGTACTTGTATGTCATTGCCATCACATCATAAATCATTTTATATGGTCTTTCTCTCTTGATTATGCAGGTGTGGAACCTGCTGTGTTCTTGGAGAATTCTATTAATTCTGACTTTTGCATTGTGGCTACTTCTTGGGTGTGTGTGAGATTACATTGTTCTCACATTCCAATAACTTTTCTTTTTCTGTGGGAGCATTCATAAGTGTAACTGTTTCATCCATATATATTGAATTTCTTCTTCCCTTCTTCTATGCTTCCTACAAGGTATAGAACCTATGGATGTATGACTGTGGCCAAGTAATCAATCATGCATTTCCTTGACAGAGGTGCAATTTCCTGGTATAATTTATTGATCAAAATCAAAACAAAACTTTCAAACAGGTTCTTCAGGTTTGTATCACCTGGTATATCATTGCAGCATTCAAAACACAAACAATTGTCAGTTCCAAGGCCAGTATCTCAAAAGAGGAAAAAACTTGTCCCAACTGTAAAGTTTTCTTCAAACAAAAAATATCAGCCTTCTCTTAATCTAATATGCAGTCCATATTTTATCCCAGCTCTCTTTAACAGGAAAAGATTAGCTTATTTACATTCTTTCTATATTGGGCATATTATAAGCAAAGTCCTCATCAGCCATCTCAGTGTCTTGCCCAACCACAGTTCTCTGTGGCTTCTATCTCACCAACCTCTGCCTGGGCTGGTAGCCAGGAGGTAGACTGTGGCTTCCTGATTCTCTGGGCTGGCAATCTGTGGCTTGTAACCTGCTGACTGGCTCTGGCTTGCTGGGTTGGGAGCAGGTGTGTACTCTGAGGCTGGCCCTCCAACTGCTTCTTGAGCCGACTCCCCTGTTTTGAGAAAACTACTCCCTTTTCTTTCACTGCAGGAAGTTGATTAGTCCTCCCTGCATGTGTATTAGGGTAACCTGCTCTCAGAGCCTAAGCAGGGTAATTGGACACAAGCACACTTTTAAAGCAGTCCCTGTGTGGGTGTCAATTAAACTGCTAACTTCGCTCTAGGTGTGTAAAAAGTATATGGAAAATGACACACGACGCAAGTTTTATTAAAATAGTTATTAAGTTTATTAATTGCCATAATGATCCTCAAAAGATTAGTTGCATCACTGGGAGATCTTTACAGCTGCCAAACGCTGGCCTTTCTGGCAAAGATCTCAACCCGATAATTCGTTGCTCCCCAATATGTACCTTTTGTCCTGCATGACATCATTACTTGTCAACCAATCCATTAACAGAGACTGTCCTTAAATTTGGACAAAGGAAATTCCTTTTAACATGAAATAAAAGTTTCAGAAATCATAATTTTGTTTACATTAATTTCTGAATATGCATAAACCCATTATTATACCATACACAACTATTCTGTATAATTTTAAGGTGATTATTCAATCAATATCGACTTTAAACTTGATAGTGTTCTTAACTACCAGTTTTATATCACCTTTTCACTATAGAGTTTTTCAGGAACCTCAGCGCCACCACTCAGAGCTCAAACTCGTTCATTGCTCTAAGCTTTATGTTTTAGCTCCTCATCGGATCCTTTTTTATTTTAAACTCTTTTTTGCTTTTGTATTGTGTATTATATTTTTACCATTTAATCGGTTTAACCCTTAAGCTTAACATATTAAGTTTTACTTAGCTTTATTTCTTGTGGTCTTTGGCTAGGGGAAACATCTTGCCGACATGTTTCGCTTTGCAGCTTTATCAAGGCTTTTACCCCTTACTAGTTTACCGCCAATACTTGTGACCACTCTATCCACAAATATTTGTGGATATTTGTGGATAGAGTGGTCACAAGTATTGGCGGTAAACTAGTAAGGGGTAAAAGCCTTGATAAAGCTGCAAAGCGAAACATGTCGGCAAGATGTTTCCCCTAGCCAAAGACCACAAGAAATAAAGCTAAATAAAACTTAATATGTTAAGCTTAAGGGTTAAACCGATTAAATGGTAAAAATATAATACACAATACAAAAGCAAAAAAGAGTTTAAAATAAAAAAGGATCCAATGAGGAGCTAACACATAAAGCTTAGAGCAATGAACGAGTTTGAGCTCTGAGTGGTGGCGCTGAGGTTCCTGAAAAACTCTATAGTGAAAAGGTGATATAAAACTGGTAGTTAAGAACACATAAACCCATTATTATAACATAGCCAAAGAAAACTTTAAATCTAAACCTGCTTATCTGTTTCAAGAGAGCCTGCATTTCAGTGTTGAAAAGTTTATGTCCCTGTTAGCACAGAAAAGGAAGAGGAGGGGCTATCCCCCCTGCTCTGAAAAACTGGCAGTTTCAAGTTTCACTGACACACACACAGAAGACCCCAGTCCCCTTCCTATGCTGAAGACTGGTACAGCATTTCTGATTTTAACTATTTCCAGATGTTGCCTCAGGATTTCTCCTTAGAGTTTCGTCAGGTTTAAAATATATAAAATATTAGAAATTAAGTACACATCATTCTTTCACATATCTTTCATACATAATTCATTCGGGACCCCTTTCATCCATAGATCCACACCATATATTTCATTCATATTTAATGCAAGAAGCTTTCTCTATCATAACCCATTGGAATGTGAAATCAAGCTACCCAGATCAAGCTTATCTGGTATCAATTAAAACCACGAGGCTCAAGGCGGGAAATGAACAAAGACAGACAGAGAGAAAATCACTAACACGAAATGGAGTCACTACCTCAAGATGGAGTTCTTAATATCTTTCTATGTATCATTTATATCCTGATTTCCTCTATGGTCTGGCTTAATAGCGAAGTACATAAAAAGAATATTATTATGCTTTTCCTTAATATTAATCTATAGTGTGTTTTTCTGGCCTTGGCTACATCCATATTCAGATTTTTATTCACCAACTTTTAGTACACTTCTATTAGCATGGCCTTAACTAACACATATGCTTGTATCTAACTAGAGTTACCAAGAACCATGCGAAAAGCAGGCATTTGTGTAGAAAAACTCCACAAAATACTGCACAAACACATCTTATTCATTATTCATTCCATTAACGTACCATTAACTCCCTAGAGTGCCACCTCAAGCCCTTCTCACCTGGCCTAAACCAATTTGAGCCTGATTGAGAGTGGATGTATTCCAGCCCTGCTCTTTCCTTTCCCTGGCTCTATGCCTGCTGGGAGATGTAGTCTCTCCATCTGTTTTCCAATAACTGGCTTAGGGAAAGCTAATTCATTCAAATTGATTACCAGCTCCTTCAATTCATGCATGCAAAACTATGAATTTTACTTGTATATATAATCTCTTATTCTTTAAATCTGATATTAAATAAATAAATATTTAAATATGTGAATAAGTGCTCAGTGTCTTATCTCCTGCATAAGAGCCACAGCGAGATCATTCTGGGACCATCATCACACTTATGGGTCCCTTATTCCACATTGTGTCTGATTTCAAAACCCAAGATCATCCAGCATGTGCTTATACATTATCTCTTGCTTTAATCAACTGCAATATTGCACTTATCTTGTTCAGCTTTTATGGTCAAAACTCGTGGCTCTGCAGGCTTGCTCTTCCAATAAGATTTTGAATAAATATGAGCAATTTGTGTAAATGTGTAAACTGGTAGTTTTTCTCTACTCCCCAACTCAGTCCTGAGTTTCGCTGCGATGGCTTCTAGTGTTTACTAGAATAAATGAATAATTTGTGTAAAATCTAAAATCTAGAACACATAATCAACTTTAATCAAACCCTTATTCATTAAAAAAAACCCTCTGTATCTATAGATTTAACTCTTATTAGTTTATACTTCTGCTGTCTGTGTTATCTTTATTCTATAATGAATTCCTCCTATAGTTATCATATATTGTTTTAGCATACACTCAGATTACTTTGAGATAGTCCAGGGGAATCAGGAAGATTTTCTTATATACTCTAATACTACCTCATGTGCAGAAAGATCCTAACCTATTCAAGTAATCAACAAGACATAAATGCTTGCTGCGTTATGTTTCAGCTAATTTGTTCATCTATACTGTTTAACAAGTATTCCCAGGTCTAAGCTCAGAACCAGAATTCAAACACTCATACTTAAAGCTTTTCAGATTGTTATGAAATACCTCAAATGTATTATTCAATCCCAGACTGTTGAAAATCGCAAGCTTTTCTCTTCATTTAACCGGTAAAGATGGCGGATTATTAAACTGTGACGCGATTTATAGATTGCTCCGATTGTTTTCATTAGACCAACTTCAATGGCGGGAAATTTTGAAATCCCTAAGCTCATTGATTTGCTATGTATCGCTCTGGGTGCTTTCATTGGACCAAATCAATAGCGGGAAATTTTGAAATCCCTAAGCTCTTTGTTTAGCTATGTATCAAAAGAACAAATCATGTGTAGTAAGTTTTCTGTATACCCATTCAATATCTGTATTGAGGCCTCCTGGTTCCAGGGTGCCCCATTGGTATATAAATTGTTGTTCTTTGCGTAATAAACACCTGCTTATGTCACCCCCCTCCCCCCAGGGAGATTACTTTGTAAAATTACCACAACTTTCAAGTCATTTTCCTTGTGTCCCTTGGTGATCCAGTGTCCCGTAAGCGGTGCTTGTTGTTTACCAGTGCTGATGCAACTCAAATGTCTGCAATTCTAACTTTAATCTTACACTTGGTGTGCCCTATGTAGTATAGTTCACACGGACATGTGATGCAGTAAATAACTGCTTCTGTGTTGCAATTCGTGTGCCCTAAAAGAAATTGTTTTCCAGTTTGGGGTATCGTGAGATTTTGAGTTTGATATGCATGTTTGCAATATTTGCATTGGCCACATGTAAAATGGCTGCTTTCTGTCAGATCAGTATTCTGTCTTCTTCCTATAGTATTATTTCTACTTAACATTTCCCCTATATTCATACCCCTTGTGTATGCAAATTTCGGGTATTCATGAAATTGAGGGAATACTGTCAGAATTGGCCAATATTTTTGAATTATTTTGCTTATGTTTCTTGATTCATTAGAGTGTAGGATCACACATACTAGGGCATTTTCCTGAGTCTGTTTATTTCCTATTGTGATCCACTCTCGGTGATTATTGGCAGCTCTTTTGTATGCTGTTTTCACTACTGTATTGGGATATCCTCTTTGAAGGAATGTATTCTTCATTATCTGTGCTTGATTCTTAAATTCTTGTTGCATAGAACATAATCTCTTGATTCTCATGAATTGGCCCATCAGTATGCTATTACGTAGTGATTGTGGGTGATAACTAGAATAGTGTAGTAATGTATTTCTATCCGATGTTTTAAGGTATACTGTAGTTTCAATGGAGGTTTTGTGTTTTATTATATTAATATCTAAAAATAAAATTCTATAATTTTGTACTGTATATGTAAATTGAATATTTGCATCATAGGAGTCATTTCCAAGAGGAATATTTGTAGATCTTCCTGGGTCCAAAAAAAGATGGTAGTGGCTAGACATAAATATGATCCTCTTCAAATTGTGACATAAATAGACATGCTATAGTGGGCACCACCGTAGCGCCCATGGCTACTCCTTTTATTTGTAAGAATGTTTTGTTCTCATATGTGAAATAGTTGTTTTATATCCCTTGTTCTGCCATAAAGCTTAATAAACTTTTTTTCTCCTCCGATATAGTATTGTCCATTTGCATATGTTGATTTACTATTTCCAATGCTCTCACTTGGGGGATATTGGTATATAGTGATGCAACATCTGCTGGTACCATTATCAAATTTTCCATTTGTTCACACTTCATTTTTTATAGCTGTTGAATGAAGTGCATAGAATCCCATATGTAAGATTGAGTTTGGATTATCTTATGTTTCAAATGAAAGTCCACATATTGTGAAAGTGGTCCCATAAGGGATTGTCATTCCAATACAATAGGTCTTCCCAGTGGTTTCTCTTGGGATTTGTGTATCTTCTGAATGAAATATATGTGGGGCATAATCGGATGTTGTTGATATAATTGTTTATATTCACTATGTGTGATGGTGCCCTCATATTTCGCTTTAGAAAGCATTTCATTTATTTCAATTTGTAAGCTGTGTGTTGGATCGTATTGTATTTCTCTATAAAAGTCTACTGTAGCCAATTGACTCATCGCTTCTCGATGATAATCTTTTTGATTGAGAATCACTATCCCTCCTCCTTTATCAGCCCTTGTTATAACTATATTCTGATCATTTCGAAGCTGTTGCAAAATTTTATTTTGTTTATGAGTGATGTTATAATAGGTACACGATCTGTTTCCTTCCTGAATATCTAATTCTTTCCAAACTGCTCTTTCGAATGCCATTACCAAAGGATCTTGAGGGCCCGGTGGTGTCCATGTAGACTATGTTTATCATATCTAAATTTTGTCTGTTTATCATTTGTTCTTGAAAATATGTTTTCAACCTTAATTTTTGAAAAAAAAATCGATGTAGTTTCACCCTGGTGTCATATCCATCATATGCTATATTTGGAACAAAAGAAAATCCCAATTGTAATACTGCCTCCTCCTCACTAGTCAAATGCTTTTAGATAAGTTGAAAATACCAGTTATTTGCATGCTCTTTTTCTGGTCCGAGCATTCCTGGGCTCTTGTGGTTGTGTTTGCTCTACTTGCATTGTTGGTAAAGGTAGAGGTAGTCTTAAAAAGCTTAACCAGATCTGCCTGCAGGGCTTTCGGAGGTTTCATTGCTGGAAGGCTAGGCTTGTAAGTATTCCTAGGAGCTGCTTGGGGCTCTCTTTAGCAGGCTTAGGAATACTTTCAAGGGTGTTAACCCCATTTCCCTTTTCTGGCAAGGCTTCCTCCCTAGGAACAGGGGCAGCCCTGTGGCAATATATATATATAATATCGGATGTATCTGTGTGTATGTATGGAGAGATTTCAACCTAACTTGATATACATATCACTTGCTATCTGGGAAAAAATACTGTGGGGGTGGGAAGGGGTGACATGTAAATTCCTGTCTAATAGAAAATTGGGATAAATACATACCCGGGCAAAGCCAAAAGTCGACCACGAGTCGATGGTTTAGGAACTGGTATACCCAGAGGATACCATGCAGGAAGATAGTGGGGAAGACTTACCGGATCATAGGCAAGACAGAAATCCTGACGGATTGAAAGGGACACAAGAGGGAAAGAAATGCAAGAAAGTAACAGGCCGCAAACTCAAGAGTATATATACAAACGCAAGGAGCCTACAGAATAAGATGGGGGAATTGGAAGCTATGGCACAAAAAGATAACCTTGACATCATTGGCATCACGGAAATATGGTGGAATGAGGAAAATGTCTGGGACACTGTGCTATTGGGATACAAGCTATACCGCAGAGACAGAGTGGGTCAGAAAGGTGGAGGAATTGCCCTATACGACAAAGAGAGAATTGAGTCTACCGGAGAGAACACGCTGGAAATGAAAAATAAGTTAGAGTCTCTATGGGTCAATATTCCGGGAACAAATGGAACGGAAACGAAGATCGGCATCTACTACCGTCCCCCAGGGCAGTCCAAAGAAATTGATGGAGAAATGACATACAAGATTAAACGCAACTGCAAGAGAGGCAACACAGTTATCGTGGGTGACTTCAATTATACGGGGATAGACTGGAACCTAGGCACCTCCGGCTGTGGTAGGGAGACCAAGTTCCTGGATGCTTTAGGCGATTGCTTCCTGGAACAACTTGTCAAGGAAAATACGAGAGGAAATGTGATTCTGGACTTAATTGTTTTCTAAAAGGACTACGAGGACCGGCGCAAGGTGCAAAAGTAGAAGGGACGCTGGGAAGCACTGGTCACAATATGATCCACTTCAACCTGGACACGGGGGCAAAACATTGATCCAGAACGACGGCCACGGCACTGAACTTCCAAAAAGGAAATTACGAAGGGATGAGACTCATGGTGGGGAAGAAGGTTAAGAAGAGGATAAGCACTAGAGAATGACATGGGGATGGTTTACCGCAGTAAACTGTGGATCACCGCAGTAAATCTGCTGGAATGGAGACATTTGCAACTGGTTTACCGCAGGAATGGGGACAAGACCTTTCACCGCCCTGCGGGAGTGGTGAAAAGTCTTACTCCTGTGGTAAAAAAAATTGCGCCTGTGTCAGACTCGCCATCTTCTCCCCAGCTCCTCTTGCGTCTATTTTATCTTCAGGAGCCAGCCATGCCACGATGAAGACAGAAGGAACCTAAAACCAAAGCCTGAGACCAATGTGATTTGAAGAATAAAATTATCAGACAACAAAAAGAAAAGAAAAAAAATTTTATATTTTGTGATTAGAATATTTCAGATTTGAAATATGTATCCTGCTAGAGCTGGTGTTAGACATAACTGGGGACCACAAAATCCAGACTGTGCTTAGAGCTCTCTCTCTGACCAGGGGGCAGTTGCCCTAGTTGCACTGCCCTAACATTATTCTTGCCATGTGTGAGCTTGATTTTTCTATGTAGCATTCTGTAGTAATTTGGTTTGTTCAGTTTTCACAATAGTGAAGGGGATATTTGTGAAAGGGAGGGGAGATAGGTTTTGTTGAACCTTGCTCTGTTTTATTTGTGTTTATAAAATGACAACTGTCAAATGAGAAGCTTCCGCCCACACACACGCGACTGCAAGGTGGCACAGGCAGGCTTTGCCGGCATCAGTTTCTTTTCTAAAGCGCCGCAAAGGTAAGGGGGTAGGAGGGAAATAGATTTGGCCGGAGGGAGGGAGGGAAGGGGCCACACGCGTGATCGGTTTAACGTGGATAAGGTGATACATGTCAGTAACAAAAATCTTATAAATGAATACAGGATGTCCAGAGTGGTACTTGGAGAGATCACCCAGGAAAGAGACTTGGCAGTACTGATCAAGTCAATGAAGTCATCCGCGCAATGTGCGGAGGTGGCGAAAAGGGCAAACAGAATGCTAGGAATGATTAAGAAGGGGATCACGAACAGATCAGAGAGGTTTATCATGCTGCTGTAGTGGGCCATGGTACGCCCTCACCCGCAGTACTGCGTCCAGCACTGGTTGCCATACATGAAGAAGGACACAGTGCTACTCAAAACGGTCCAGAGAAGAGCTACCAAAATGGTTAAGGGGCTGGAGGAGTTGCTGTACAGTGAGAGGTTAGAGAAACTGGGCCTCTTCTCCCTTGAAAAGAGGAGACTGAGAGGGAATAGATTTAGTAGATAAAGACAGGTTGTTCACTCTCTCCAAGGTAGAGAGAATGAGAGGGCACTCTCTAAAGTTAAAAGGGGATAGATTCCGTACAAACATAAGGAAGTTCTTCTTCACTCAGAGGGTGGTAGAAAACTGGAACATTCTTCTGGAGGCTATTATAGGGGAAAACACCTTCCAGGGATTCATGACAAATTTAGACAAATTCCTGCTAAACCAGAACGTACGCAGATAAGGATAGTCTCAGTTAGAGCACTGGTCTTTGACCTAAGGGCCGCCGCGTGAGCAGATTGCTGGGCATGATGGACCACTGGTCTGACCCAGCAGCGGCAATTCTTATGTTCTTATGTAATCAGCTAGTGTGTGTGTATATGTGTGTGTGTGTATATATATACATATATACACACACACACATATATATACACATATATATATATATACAGTGTATGATAGCTTAGAGAGAAAGAGAGAGAGATACATTTCATTCATGTGTGGCTCTGAATTTAGTAGTTGTAACACATATTGATACTCTGATATGTGAATTTTTTGTTTTGATATTTGCAGTCTACTTTCCTGAGAGAGATAACCCAGTCTTATAACACTCGCTACACAATTTTGGGAAGACAGGGTAAATTCTGTAGCCCTCTGTTCTGAGTTATTCACTAATCTATCTATTGTCACATCCCACGAGCTCCTGATCACTTCAGCGAGCTGTGTTCCAAGTGACCTTGACTGTTCCAAGCGTGTACCCTTTAACCAGGGAATCCTTCAGGCCTTCTTAGGCAACCACCTAAGGTAAAACAGTAGGTTCAATGTTCTCAGGTAAATCAGGCAAAGCCACACACTTCCAAGAATGTCAGAAAAATAAAGTTGTATTTGATTTTTATACCTCTGGTTACTTTGTCCAATAGCAGTAGTTTCAATACAAGTTGTAGAAAACATAGAGCTCCCAGCCAATCTAGCCACTCTGGCTTTACACACACCAGCCTGGCTCTAATTCCAAAATAATAAATCAAACAAACATTTTTGACTGGACTCTAATCTTTATATCACAGTCCTCTTCACCAGCCTTCTATGGTTTAGGGTAGCCACAGCAAACTTCCCTCATCAGGAAAGTACAGAAGAGAGAAGCACACAACACTCCTGCAATGCCAAACAAACCTGATTGAATTTTTTTGATTAGGTGACCAGAGAGCTGGATCAAGGACATATGCTAGATGTAATTTTCTTAGATTTCTGCAAAGCTTTTGATACAGTTCCTCATAGGAGGCTCTTGAACAAACTTGAAGGATTGAAGTTAGGACCCAAAGTGGTGAACTGGGTTAGAAACTGGCTGTCGGACAGACGCCAGAGGGTGGTGGTTAATGAAAGTCGCTCAGAGGAAGAAAAGGTGAGTAGTGGAGTCCCTCAGGGATCAGTGCTGGGGCCGATCTTGTTCAATATGTTTGTGAGTGACATTGCTGAACGGTTAAAAGGAAAAGTTTGCCTTTTTGCGGATGATACCAAGATTTGTAACAGAGTAGACACCGAAGAGGGAGTGGAAAATATGAAAAAGGATCTGCAAAAGTTAGAGAAATGGTCTCATGCCAGGCAACTAAAATTCAATGCAAAGAAATGCAGAGTAATGCATTTGGGGATTAATAATCGGAAGGTACCGTATATGCTGGGAGGTGAGAAGCTGATATGCACGGACGGGGAGAGGGACCTTGGGGTGATAGTGTCCGAAGATCTAAAGGGAAAAAAACAGTGTGACAAGGCAGTGGCTGATGCTGGAAGGATGCTGGGCTCTATAAAGAGAGGCATAGCCAGTAGAAGGAAGAAGGTGTTGATGCCCCTGTACAAGTCATAGGTGAGGGCCCCACTTGGAGTATTATGTTCAGTTTTGGAAACTGTATCTGGCGAAGGATGTAAGAAGCTTGAAGCGGTCCAGAGGAGGGCAACAAAAATGTTAGGAACCTTGCACCAGAAGACGTATGAGGAGAACTGGAAGTCCTGAATATGTATACCCTAGAGGAAAGGAGGGACAAGGGAGATATGATTCAGACGTTCAAATACTTGAATGGTATTAACTTAGAACAAAATCTTTTCCAGAGAAAGGAAAATGGTAAAACCAGAGGACATAATTTGAGGTTGAGGGGTGGTAGATTCAAGAGCAATGTTAGGAAATTCTACTTTACGGAGAGGGTGGTGGATGCCTGGAATGCGCTCCCAAGAGAGGTGGTGGAGAGGAATATGGTGACGGAGTTCAAAGAAGCATGGGATGAACACAGAGGATCTAGAATCAGAAAATAATAGTAAATTTTAAACTAAGGCCAGTACTGGGCAGACTTGCATGGTCTGTGTCTGTATATGGCCGTTTGGAGGAGGATGGGCCGGGGAGGGCTTCAATGTCTGGGAAGGTGTAGATTGGCTGGAGTGAGTTTTGATGGAGATTTCAGCAGTTGGACCCAAGTACAGTACTGGGTAGAGCTTTGGATTCTTGGTTAGAAATAGCCAAGAAGAAAAAATTTAAAAAATTTAAATTGAATCAGGAAAGGCAGACTGGATGGACCATTTGGGTCTATATCTGCCATCATCTACTATGTTACTATGTAGCGTTGGCTGCTGCAGTAACAACTCCTATGCTCCTAAGAATTCTATGAGCATTGAAGATGTTACCGCCACGGCCGGCGCTAAAAGTCTCACTACGTTTTTGTAAAAAGGGGGGTGGAGAAGTTTTTCAATTACATAAAATGTGTTGTTTGTTGATTTTTTTTTTTTTTTTTTTTTGCAAAAGGGAATATTTTCTTCTTTATTTTGAGTCAGTTTTTAGCTCAAGTTACAGTGTTATAGGCTAGAATGAACTGTGTGCAACTATTCACTCACATCTTTCTATTTGAAGAAAAAAATCATTTATTCTTCCCATAGGATATAAAGGAAGATATTAGTTTGGGAGGGAAGGTGACTAGAGGCACTGCTGCCCTAGGCAGGAACAAATTTAATTGAAGAAGCAGTTTTAAAGAGGAAGGTGAAAGGTGTATATGTGGATGAATCAACATTTGTGAACAGCAACGAGAAAGTTCCTGAGCCCTGTAACGGAGAATATGTCAGCTCTGCCTCCTGTGCAGTGCAAATACCATTACTTGAGCCATTTTGAATATATTTTTTTATTACAGGATGTAGTTGGAAACCTTTCTTTATGACTATGTGATGACTGGAAATGAAAACTGCCCAGAGTGAATTGACACTATCATTGTATTGAAACGTTGAATTTGATGGACTGCAAATGACATTTTGATCACAGAATACTGCATTAGATCAGTCACACACAAGCAAAAAGAATAATCCAGATGATATGATGGCCCAGCATTTGACTCAAAATTCTGTCTCTTGACTTGGGAAATAAGATCCCACTAGTTAGTGGTATAGTTAGGGTATGTAACACCAGGGGTTGATCATTTTTTTTAGTACCCCTATAAAAAAATATTTCAAGTACCACCATCTCCTTCCCATTGGTACTCTACTGCCTGAGGAAGGGGATTTTGGTCTCCAAAAGTTAGTAAAAAAATGTATTAAAATTAGTCCAATAAAAAGATTAACTTATTTCTATTTTCTATTTATAAATGTTTATCAATACAGCTTATTCAAAAGTAAAGGTTCTAGACTTGAAAAAAAAACTAACTTTGTTTGGATGGAGGATTAAGTCAAGGAATTGTCTAGATGGGAACATCTGGAAGTAGTAGAAATGCAGTGGGCAAAACTGAAAGGAGTTATTATAAGGGCAACAAGCCTTTATGTGAGACAAGTAAGCAAAAATAAGAGGAAAAGAAGGCTGCTTTGGTTCTCAAAAGTAGTAGCTGAGAAGATAAGGAATAAGAGGTTAGTTTTCATAAACTACAAAAGATCACAGAAAGAGGAAGACAGGCAAAAATATCTGGAAAAGTTAAGACAGGCTGGTCATGTAGTCAGGAAAGCAAAGATGAAAATGGATGAAAAAATAGATGACATTTTTAGATATATCAGTGCAAGGAAGAAATGCATAAGTGGCATTGTGAGACTCAAAAGTGAAGGGGCTGATAAAGATAAGCCTGAATTGCTTAACAAATATTTCTGTTCTATGTTCATGGCTGAAGCACAGAACCACAGAAGACAAATGTGAATAGGGATGGAGGAGTGGTAGATCAATTTTCATAGGGGTTTCTGCATGAGGAGCTAGCTAAATTAAAGGTAGACAAAGCAATGGGGCTGGATGATGTACATATGAGGGTGCTGAAGGAACTTAGGGAAGTTCTGATGGCTCCGCTGACTAACCTCTTCAATGCTTCTCTAGAGTCAGGAGTGTTACCAGAGGACTGAAGAAGGGCAGATGTGGTCCCTCTACACAAAAGTGGAAGTAAGAAAGAAGTAGGGAATTGCAGGCCAGTAAGTGTGATTTCTGTGGTAAGCAAATTAATAGAAACACAAGATGATTAACAAGATGGTTAAAACAGAGAATGGTGAAGTTTCTGGAATCCTGTGGATTACAGGACCGGAGGCAACATGGATTCACTATAGGTAGGTCATGTCAGACAAATCTGACCAATTTCTTTGATTGGGTGTCCAGAGAATTTGGTAGAGGGAGTGCTTAGATGTGATGTATTTAGATCTTAGCAAAGCCATTGACAGTATTCCACACAGATGTCAAATAAACTGAGTGCTCTCAGGATGGGCACCAAAGTAAGGGGCTGGGTCAAGAACTCGTTGAGTGGAAGATGACAGAGGGTAGTGGTTAATGGAGATTGTTCTGAGGAAAGGGGTGTTACCAATGATGTGCCTCAAGGTTCTGTTTTGGGTCAGTTCTTTTTAACATTTTTAGATGCAATATTGCTGAAGGACTTTCAGGTAAGATTTGCCTCTTTGCGAATGATACAAAAATCTGCAATAGAGTAGATACCCCAGATGGTATGAATAACATGAAGAAAGACTTAGTGAAGCCTGAAGAATGGTCTCAAATTTGGCAGCTAAAATTTAATGCTAAGAAATGCAAGGTCATGTATTTGGGCTACAAAAACCTGAGAGTACGGTACAGTTTAAGGAGTGAAGAACTTATGTGCACAACAGAAGAGCTGGACTTGGGTGTAATTTTATGTGATAATCTTAAGGTGGCCAAACAGGTTAAAAAGGTGATGGTGAAAGCTAGAAAGATGCTAGGGTACATAGGGAGAGGTTTGGCCAATAGGAAAAAGGAGGTATTGATGCCCCTGTATAAGATTCTGGTAAGACTTAATTTAGAATATTGTGTACAATTCTAGAGACCGCACCTTCATAAAGATATAAAAAGGATGGAGTTGGTCCAGAGGAAGGCTACTAAAATGATGCACGGTTTTCATCATAAGGCAAATGGGGACAGCTTTAAAGATCTCAATATGTATACTTTAGAGGAAAGGTGGGAAAGGGGAGATATGGAAGAGACATTTAAATACCTATGTGTTGTAAATGTACATGAATCAAGTCTTTTATTTGAAAGGAAGTTCTAGAATGAGATGGCATAGGATGAAGTTAAGAGGTGATAGGTTCAGGAGTAATCTAATGAAATACTTTTTTAACTATACGGGTGGTAGACGCGTGGAACAGTCTCCTGGAAAAAGTGGTGGAGATGAAGACTGTGTCTAAATTCAAGAAGGCATGGGATAGGCATGTAGGATCTCTTAGAGAGAGAAAGAAATAACGGTTACTGTGGATGGGCAGACTAGATTGGCCTTTTCTCATCTCTGGTTTCTGCTTTCCTCATCTTCTCTTCACTCTCCATTCCAGCGCCTGGCCTCTTTTTCTTTCTCTACTCTCTCACCCATGCTCTGGCTTCTCTCTCTTCTCCTTTCCTTCCCTCCTTCCCACCCCAACTCATCCCATGGTCTGGCATCTACTTCCCTTCCCCATGCTCTGGGATCTATCTCTTCTCTTCTTCCATCTCTCCCTACATGCTCTGGCATCTCTTTTATTTTCTTTCCAAACCGATGGTCTGGCATCTCAGTCTCCTTCCCTTCCTTCCTCTCATGCCCTGGCATTTCTCTCCTCTCCTTCTCTTCCATCTTTCCCTCCCCCTCCAGGCTCTGGCATCTCCTTTCCTTCCATGTTCATCCCTCCACACATAACCTGGCATCTCTCTCCTTCCCTTCCATCTCCCCCTCCTCCTCCAAACTCTGGCATCTCCTTTCCTTCCCTGTCCATCCCTCCACACATAACCTGGCATCTCTCTCCTTCCGATGGTCTGGCATCTCTGTCTCCTTCCCTTCCCTCGTACACTGGAATCTCTCTCCCTCCCCCTCCATGCTATGTCATTTCCTCTCTTTCCTTTCCCTCCCTCACTTTCACATGGGCTGGCATCACTCTCTCCTCTTTTCTCCTTTCATCCCAATTGGATGGCTCTCTTCTTTAGCCCTTTTTCCCTCCAATCGGGTGCATGGTGCAGCATTTCTCTACTCCTACCCCCGAAGGATACCTCTTTTTCTCTCATTGTCAGCAGCCTTTACAACTTGCTGCTCTGTCAGGTACCGCCTACTTCCTGATTCCACAAAGGCAGGACCCAGCAGAAAGGAAGGCTCAACACCGGCAGAGCAGTGAGTTTTAAAGACTGACGCTGCCAAAATGGAATGTTCCCAGATCATGACATCAATACTGACCCTAGGAGCACCCCAATATGGTCTGCACCTGGGGTGGAAATCCCCCCCCATATGCCATTGCCACTAGTTCAAACAATAATTCATACTGGTCAGTTACTAGATCTGGAGTGAGAAGTTCAAGGGATGTTCAATAATTTATCTATCTCAGTAGGAAAGATAAGAGTTTTCAAAAATGTTTTTCTTATTTTTCAATATAGTCCACTGATAGCTCCATACACATCATCCATATTTCCTGAAATTACTTTAATCCCTTTGAAAATAATTCTTCTTTTTGACCTTCAAACCAGGACGTCACAGTTTCCTTGCTATCTTCATCACTTGAAAACTGCTGCCCACAGAGAGATTTCTTCAAAACTGTAAACAGGAAATAATCTGCAGGAGCTAGGTCAGGACTGTAGAAACATAGAATATGACGGCAGAAAAGGGCCACTGGCTCAAAAAGTCTGCCCACTCTAAGGACCCTCCCCCCTAAGCACTTCCTTGAAGTGAACCACATACTTATCCAATATTTTCTTAAAATCGAGCACGTTGCTTGCCTCAATTACCTGAAGTGGAAGATCATTCCAACGAACAACCACCCTTTCGGTGAAGAAATACTTCCTAGTGTTGCTATGAAATCTCTCACCCCTGAGTTTCAACAGATGCCCTCTTGTTGCCGTAGGTCCTGTAAGGAAAAAGATATCTTCTTCTACCTCAATAAGGCCAGTAACATATTTGAACGTCTCTATCATATCTCCCCTCTCTCTGCGTTCCTCGAGAGAGTATAGCTGCAACTTACCTAGACGTTCCTCATATGGGAGATCCTTGAGTCCTGAGACCATCCTGGTGGCTATTCGCTGAACCGACTCCGCTCTCAGCACATCCATCTGATAATGTGGCCTCCAAAATTTAACACAATATTACGTCTGACAAAACTTCTTTGAATGCATCCCAGCATTTGCCTAGCCTTGGATGAAGCTTTCTCTACTTGATTGGCAGTCTTCATATGTACACTAATGATTACTCCTAGGTCCCATTCTGCAGCAGTTCTTGTTAAGGTCTCACCATTCAGAGTGTAAGTACTGCATGGATTTCTGCTGCCAAGGTGCATAACTTTACATTTTTTGGCATTAAAACTCAGTTGCCAAGTTGCGGACCATTGTTCCAGTAAGAGTAGGTCCTGTGTCATACTGTCGGGCATTGCGCTTTTGCCCACTATGTTACACAGTTTAGCGTCGTAGGCAAATAATGCAATTTTACCTCGAAGTCCGTGAGGCAGGTCCTGTACAAAGATATTAAATAGGGAGGATGGTTCAGCTGATGAAACCCACATTTTTGGATGACAGCTTGTGATTGTCATGACATGTACACCAGCACAATGTCATGAAGAAGCAGCAGCACACCTGCTGTGAGTTTTCCTCATCTTTTCTCCTTGATTGATTCCTGTAAAGCGACTAGATGATTTGTGCTTCCACAACATTGATTCCATTTTGGACTCAGGATCTCTGTGATAGACCCAAGTTTCATCTCCAGTCACCAAACAATGAAAAAAAATTAACTTGGTCTTCTGACATATCAATAAGAACAAAATGTTTATGCCATAGACCCTCTTTTGTGTCAGCATTCTTGGAATCCATCTTACACTAACCTTGGATATGTCCAACTTTTCATAAATTATTTTCCAAACTGTACCTGCCGGGATGCCCATTTTTTTCAGCTATTTGGGAACCCTTAATTTGTGTGACAAAATTAAATCCTTGACTTTCTTGCACATTTCTGTGGAAGTTGCTTCCACAGGCTATCCAGTGTGAAGGTCATCTTCAGTGAATTCTCTATCCCACTTAAACTGCTTGCTTCAAAATTTTACTTTGTAGGATAGGATAGGATAGACTTGTCATAAACTGCAGTCATGTGTTCATGGATCTCTTTTAGCTTTTCCCCTTCCTTTGTGAGAAATGTTATCACTGAACGGTGCTCCAAATCTAGCAGTTTCTTACTTGATTCACATGAGGACTCTCCTGACATCCTGTCTCATGGAATGATAGACTCCCACTGAGCCACAACTGTGCATGAATACTCTTGAGACATGTCACAACATGCACAGACTTGTTTCAACATGCTTGCTATTGTCTTTCACACTCAGGTAAATAAATTATTGAACGCCCCTCAAAGCGTGATATGTTGTTGAACATATTGGTGCTTTGCTCAATATGTGAGCTTGTGCATCCAAAATCTGATAGAAAAACAGGCTGTGCAAAATGTTTATGCCATAGACCCTCTTTTGATTTTTATACAAATAGCTTTCTCATTTTAGGCTCTATTCCATCTACTGGATCTATATAAAAAGTAAGCGAGTTGATGACTGGATGAATGTATGGCACTGAATTCTAACTCTCCAATCTTATTTTATAGTCTTCTGGCATTCACATGTTGAAAATTTATGTTGTTTATTTGTATTTACAATGTGTCTAGCACTAAAGAGAGTAATTTGGAATCATCTTCTCTTTGTCTTGTCTTTGCATGAATGCACCTGAGCTGTTTCAACCTTTACTATAGGGTAATTTTAACTCAGCATTTTGCTAGTATCTTTTGAAAATACTTCTCTGTGAGCCGTATGCCTTGAGTCTGATATTGCTGAATCACATCCTGTATGCATGTAGTTGAAAGCAGTGATTTAGTTTACCAGCAAATGAGGTGTCATATGACGGGACATCCTTAAGGAGTGACCACTCAGGAAGCTGCCCCCACAGTAGGCACACCACCTGCAACCAGCCACAGAATTTATGAAAATATGCTATGACAAAAGAATAAACTGGACTGGTTTTGTGTGTGTGTGTGTGTGTTTAAATTTTTTATTGATTTTATAAAAGACATCTTACAAAAAGTGTAACAGATTAAATTCTAAAATTAAGATTGGGAATTCTAAAATTTTATGGAAGAATTGGTTAAAAGCTGGAATTAGAACATTAGATACTCCTTTAATTGTCCAGGAGGGTGTGATTCCATACTTCTTTCTTTATTCTGTTTCTTCAATTTAACCCTTCGCTGGGTGGAGCTGCATATCTCAGCCTGAGGTTTGGATGGTGTCTGAACGGCGTCTGTGTATTGGTGTGCTGGAGTGTGTGTGGCGTGTCTGTGGAGCGTATGGGAGAATGGATGGTTTGAGTCGTTTGGGGAGTTGGTTTAACATGATGGAGATGATGAGGGTACCCACATTTTATCGTTTCTTTTATTGGGCACTTTCTTTCTTTCTTTGCACCCTTATGCAGCACGGGATTGCTCAATTTTGCCAGCTCTCTGTTTGTATGAATAGTATGTTGTGCCTTCTTGGCGTTCTGTGCCGATGATAGTTTCTGTATCTTGCTGCGTAACTTACTTTTGTTTGTTTGCCCACCTTGCTATGATTGTTTGTTTGCATTGTACCTTGGTTATTCTCTGACTCAATAAACATGATATTACAAAAAAAAAAAAAAAAAAAAAAAGAAGAACATTAGAAGACGTATGTCCCAATAATAAATTTGCATCCTTCTTCCAGTTACAGCAGACATTTGGGGCTCCTTTTATCAAGCTGCGCTAGCGGTTTAATGCACGCAATAGCGTATGTTAAACCGCCGGCTGCGCTAGCCGCTACTGACTCCTCTTGAGCAGGCGGTAGTTTTTGACCAATGCACGCGTTAACCCCTCTAGCACGGCTTAGTAAAAGGAGCCCTTGGTTTATCGGGGAAACCAAACTTTAAATGAATACAATTAAAACGAGCAATCCAAAAAGGAATTCCTGAATGGCATTCTTTAAATGGCAGCATTGCCTGTTCTTATGTTTTCAAGCAGAATTCTTTGGACATCAGGCTTCCACATGGTACAAAGTCATAAGGACTGTTTTAAATATCTGCATATAAACTATGGCCAGGATTCTTATGTGGCTGGGTTTACAAAAACAGCACCAGCCACCAGGACAGGATTAATTCATCAAGGGCCCCTAGGCACACAAATACACTGGGCCCCCCTGCCCCGCCCCACCTCACCATGCGCCCAGGCGGAAACAGGAAGCTGCGTCAGAGGGAAGCTTTGGGCAAGCAGCACCGCTTGCACAATTACAGTTCCCGTTGCCTTTCTTAACCGCGTTGCTTGCTTGTCTTACTTTCCGTCGATGGGGGGGGGGGGGGGGCTCTGCATTGCCGATTGATGCTGGAAGGGCCCATCGCCATTTGGAAAAAAACAATGTTGATGTCCTCCTTCATCGGGCCCCCCTGACCATTTCAGGCCCTAGGCACGTGCCTACTTGGCCTATTGGTTAATCCTGCCCTGCCAGCCATGCTATCAGAATCACATCTCCTTGCACCTAAGAAAAAGAACTTAGGTGCTGTTAATGTAGGCCATGGGTTTAAAGGCCTACATATCTGGTGCCTAAGTTTTATGGAGAATTGCACATAGTGGCGCCTAAGCCCATCTCTGCTCTTAACCTTACATCTACTTTGATCTTAGGTGCCACTATGTGCCACGCGATAGGTGCAATTCTAGTACCTACTTTTTTAAAAAATGGGTTTTTCATTGGTCTTAAACGACGAGATTAATAACCGTGCCAATTGAAGTAATTAAGTTAGGCACCAGTAAGTACAATCACAGCACCTACCAGTGTCTAACTTATGGCACCATTTACAGAATCCGGACCTATATGCTCACAAAATGAGCTTCGATGACCATACAGCACACACATTTGGAAGGGCTGAGATACAATGTCCTAGCTGAAGCATACCTCTCCACATTCTCCCAAAGGCATGTGGGGACTGGCTGAAGATACTGCTTCTCCCATTAGGAGGTAGTCTCTATGAGAGTAATTTTAGAGCAGTGCCATGGCCGGGCACCTACAGACATGCAATTTGATTAAGACAAGTAGGATCCTCACAATGCCTCTGTAGTAATATCTGTATTTACCTGTTCTGTCATTGAAATTCAATAAAATTTTTTCATGAACTTAAAAAAAAAAAGACAAGTAGGATCCTGATTTGGTATGAGGGGGTGTTGAAAAGTTCTCAGTCCAACCAACCAACTTCCTAAATTTTGAGCGTTATTTTGCCACTGTAGCTGAAAAGAGCATTATCTTATTTTGTTAAGTGCCAGTTTGTAGAAATAAAATTCTATGATTTGACAAAACTTTCATTTACAAATCATTGATTCTTTATACCTCATCCAGATTACTAAGGTCCAATGATCAACATTTATTAGTCATCCCCTCACTTAAAATTATTAATACACGACGGCACTTCATCTTTTCTGTTACAGCTCCTCAAACTCAGAATTCCCTCCCTATTTACTTAAGAGAGGAAAAAAATTTGGATAAATTTAAGAGTAAACTTAAAAGCTTTCTTTTTAAAGATGCATTTAATGAGTAAAAGGACTGACTAGGAGTTTCATTTTATTCTCTTAACTTCTTTGAGATTCTTTGTTCTTTCTCTTCCTATTGTTTTCAACCATAAGTGTCTTTTCTTCTATTAACCAAATTGTATTTCTTTTCCCATTCTTTCCTCACGTTTGATTATGTTTGTAAAGTTAGTCTTCAATATGTTTTGTAAGGTTCAGTTTTTTTGTTAGTTTTGTTGTTCCCTCAATTTTGTAATTTTATTGATTTGTTCATCGCTTAGAATTTTGAATAAGCGATTAATCAAATTTTATAAAACTTGAAACTTGATCATTGACTGAACCATATCCATGTCATTCTCTTCTTGGCTGAGAACTCTTCAGCACCCTCTTGCATATGTATGCATGTTTTAATAATGATTTTGACTGCTTTTGTACCTGCATAGCCTCTCAACCAAGACAGCTTGTTCTAAAATTACCCTAACCAAGAGGAAAGAAGAAAGTTAAGGCCATTGTGAAAAAATAGATGAATTCATTGTTTCAGTCTTTACTGAGGAGGATACAAAGGAAATATATTATTTCATGGCGATTCTTTAGAATTAAGGAAAATCTTGGGAATTTAGAAAGAAGTAATAAAGCATATTGATAAATTAAAGAGCAGCAAATCACTTGGGACAGATGGTATAGCACACTCTAGGGTTCTGAGACATGAGAAATTAAATTGAAAAACAAACTATTAGCAGAAATTTGTACCCTATGATTAAGGCCTCCTTTTTACAAGCCATGTTTGGGTTTTTTATCGCCAGCTGCTGTGATATAAAACTCAAACATGGCTTGCTCAAAAAGGGGGAGAGGAGAAATAAAAATTCAAAATGCATTAAAGTAGGAATTTGTTTCACTGATTGACTCAAAATGCTCAACATTTGCAATGTGAAAGAACAAAAGTATTACCAAATCTAATTAAGAATAAGAGACCAAACAGTCTAGATTGTAAAGACACCCTTTGACTCATTCCTTGGTAGAAGCCTCTTTTGTCGCAATAGCATGCAAAAGTGTTTTAGAAAATGCCTTATCAATATTACATAGTAAAATGGTACTATTTTTTGCCCATTTTTTCTTGGCGGAATAGTTCAAGCTGACTGGGGAACTCTACATTAACTGATCCTTGATGTTACTGTTATGAATCCTTATTATTCTTATGAAAGCAGCAATGATTCCTTGCTGATAGTTGTGGGATATAAGAAGCAGTATGGTATTATATATGGACAATAGTCTTGGGTTTGGGTTTGGGTCTGGGCTTTGGCAAATTGATTAAATTCACTTCCTTCTTGCTGAGCCATGCCACTGCTACCTTTGCTTTGTGGTCAAGATGATTGTCCTATTGAAAGTTTAATTCAGTACAAAGCAATCATGTGTCATCAATGGACCTGATGGGCCGCTGCGGGAGCGGACTGCTGGGCGCGATGGACCTCTGGTCTGACCCAGCGGAGGCAAATTTTTATGTTCTTCAAGTTTTATTAGGATTTGATATACCGCTTATCAAGGTTATCTAAGCGGTTTTTACAATCAGGTACTCAAGCATTTTCCCTCTCTGTCCCGGTGGGCTCACAATTTATCTAACGTACCTGGGGCTATGGAGGATTAAGTGACTTGCCCAGGGTCACAAGGAGCAGCGCGGGGTTTGAACCCACAACCCCAGGGTGCTGAGGCTGTAGATCCAACCACTGCGCCACACACTCCTCCACACACTCCTCCACTCCTCTTCTTATGTTCTATTTGGTACGATGCCGGAAATTTTTAAGAACATGATGTCTCGTTACCAACCACAAAGATCCTTACATTCTGTAGGGGCGGTATTGTTGAAAACAAAGGCCAACCCTAAACATGTAGATACAAATGCCATGACTTTTACTTATGCAGGAGTCAAGTTATGGAATGGCCTTGTTGGCCAGATAGACAATGTGGAGAGAGGAACTCCTTAAGGAAAATGTTGAAGACCTAACTATTTGTTGAAGCATTTTTTTTTTTTAGCAAATAATTTTATCTTAGACTGAATACGTATGCATTGATGGTATTGATACATTTTCTAGGCAATTGATTTTATGTTAGACTGAATATGTCTGTTTTATTTTCTTATTTTGTAAGGATTCTTAACTTTTTAATGTATGTAACTCCTTGTAAACCATTTTGGATAAAAACAGTATAGAAATTTAAAAAATAAATAAATAAATAAAATAAAATATATTTTGAGTGTGTAATACATGTAAAATATCTGGCCCATTAAAAAAAATAATTGAAAAAAAGCCAGGAGAAGACCTGACAGCAGTGACAGGAGTGAGTTGGGAAGTTTGCATGCAAATGATTTGAACCTCCGTGCAAATCATTTGCATGCAAAAAAGATAGTGAATCAATCGCTGTTTCAAAATCAGCTAGTAATTGGCCAACAGCGATTGAATCGCTATCATTAGTGAATCTGGGCCTTTATTCCTCATGGGTGTAGTATCATTAAATTTATTTGTAAAGACTAACTGTCACATTATGGGGGTAATTCTATAACTGGGCATCCTATATTTAGTTGACATAGATTTTCTATAGGAGCATATTCTTTAAAGGAATGTAGATGCTTATTTTCTTTTATAAAATACTAGCTTAACTGAGTATACAAAGCTCAACTGAAAAGTTTCTGGCCTGCCCAAGAAAAAGCAAGATTATTATCACAATTTTATAGTTGTCCGGCAGATGGCCTTGACAAACATCTAGGCTAGATTTTCAAGTTAGTTTGACATCTAGTTTTGTTGTGTCAGCCTTTTAAAGTGAACAGCCGCTCCACTTTATAAAAAATTGAAAAAATTGGGTTGTTCCTGGCTGGCTAAATAGCACTGAATATCGGATCCTGCGGGTTTAGCAGCCACCTTCATTGGTTCATGTTCATACAATAGAGTTTTACGTTTCAGTTTCAGGTTCAGAAAAATAACAGGTGATGAGTTTTGGCTACAGTTTTGGTTCAGCAGAAAGCCTTTGGACTAGGGTTACCAGATTTTTAGTTACAAAAAAGAGGATGTGTGGCCCCGCCCCATTATACTCCGGTCCTGCCCTGTTCTACCCACAGCTCCACTCCATTCTACCCACAGCCCTGCCTCATTCCACTCACAAAAGCCTCATTTCTTCAGGACTGTATCTGGAGGGTCTCTGCGCATGCGCCGATGTGACACAGTGATGTCACACATTTGTCTGCATGAATTTGTCATCATCGCATCACATCCACATATGCGTAGAGGTCCTCTAGACACAGCCCCAAAGAGACAAGGTTTTTAAAACCCAGACAAACTGCTGGGTTTTGAAAACCCGTCCTGACACTCAGACAGCCCTCTAAAAAGAGAACATGTCTGGGTACATCCGGACGTCTGGTAACCCTACTTTGGACAGTTTGGGTTGAAACTGAAAAAATAAAAATCTATGTTAGTCAGCCTCTACCTAACACATGCTAAAAGCCAAAGTTAAGGGCATTTTAGGTGCTATATATATTTATTATATTACAACTAACCTCCTGAAGGTTTGATGCAATGGGAGCTTTATCTGGGAGTAGATGGAAGCCATCAAGATAGTTGCAGAAAGTTTGTTGCCTGCTGTGCAGATATGTTCAAATAGAACTAAGAGAAGAGAGAACTTCCTAAGTCAACTTTTCAGCTGTCAATGACAGATTCACAATTTGTATGGGTCAGTATATACTGTGGGCTTTTGCTACAAGGATTAGTAGAGTTGCACCCTGATTGACTCATAAGAAAGAGCACATGATATGCCATGCAACCCAAAAGTTCATTAAACCCAGCCTCTTGACTCCAAATGCATGTTAATGAGAAGTACCTGGCAGAAGACTAGTCCATTATTTGCAGTTTCCTCTCAGGGATGAACAGTAAAACCTCAAGATTTATTTGGCTAATAATTGTTTATGGGCTTCTCTGGGAATATGTCCAAACACCTTTCATAGCTAGCTATGAACATTTTTCATCTTAATAAAATTTGAGCTGTTTGTGTAATCTTTTGGCTCACTGAACTAATGGTATGTTCTGGAACACTTGGAGGGAAAGACCCCATGTAATTTGGGTAAGGTTGTGATTGATGAGTGAGGAAATTTCCTGGTTTGTTTGTTTTTTTCTGAGAGAGTTGGGGAGGGATCAACATTTCCTAAGATATCTCTAAGGTGGAAATATAGTTTAGCACTGCATATCTATTTTGAAGAAATACGTTCAGCCTGGGAAGGCTAAAAGCTGATTGTTGATAAGGACTTGTGGGGCGGTGAGAGTACCCACAGAAAAAAATGGATTAATTTGCTGTTCAATGTAATGTCTGCAAATCTGCTCATCAAGAGCTTGGACATCAAAGATCATTTGAATTTTTGTTACTACTATATTTCCAACATTGTCTACTTGGGGATACCTAAAAAAACCCTGAGAAAACTGAGAATAGTTCAAAATATGGCCATCCGTTTAATATTCGGACTAAAGAAAAGCGATCATGTTAGTCCATTCTACAAACTCCTTCATTGGTTACCAATTGAAGCACAAATTCTATTCAAATTCTCCTGCCTCTGCTACAAACTAATTTGGGGATTGGCCCCCAGCTACCTACTACCTCACTTTGAATTTCACTCCTCTACCAGGCCTACCAGAAACCGTAACCTCTTTACCTACCCAAATATCACAGGCTGTAGATATCGTACCTTCTTTGACAGAACATTCAAATTCCAAGCAGGTAGACTGCAAACCTGGCTAGGCTACTTCACCGATGCCGCCAGAGAATCATATAGTGTCTTTATGTAAAGGGATACAATATAAATGCAAGAAAGATCTGAGGGCCACAAAAGATTTCAAGCTTGTACTTACTACTAATTTTATAAACTGCCTTGACCTGCTTGTTCAGACTGAGTATTATGCATTAAACATTAATACTAATATTGATTCTACAATCCTTCAAGGATAATAAAGGTCACTCAATATAAAGACAATGTTAATGATCAGTTGCTATCTTTGATATATTTCCTCAGACTGTATACACAATTTGATAACTTTATGTAACACATATAATTCTTTGTAACATGTTTAACGCTATACAGAATTCGATGTAGCAATATGCTGCTTGTAACTCGCCTAGAACTTTAATTAATGAGGATTTGGTGGGATATAAGATTGAGAACAAACAAAAAATGTACACGATGCAGGCAAAAATTTATTATCCCAAAATAAAATGCAATAATATAAAAACCTTATTACCAACCAAGGGACCCAACACGGTCTGTGTTTCGGACAAACACCTTCATCAGGGGTCCATGGTAAATAAGGTAAAGTATACTGCAAAAAATGAAGATAACAATAATTGCCTGTATATTAAATCTGCCGAAAGTGATGCCAAAAATGAAGTCACTCAACAGAGGGATATAAGATTGCACATAACTCTATAAAGGAGACACATAAATAACATTTTCATTTCTAGACCGCAAAACCTTGCAGTTCTATGTGGTTTACAAAGAATAAAGAGACAGTACAACATCAGTTATCTGCAAAATTTCAAAAGTCATAAAACAATAATTAATTTTCCAAGAGTCTAGCAAATAAACTTGATTTCAGTAATTTTCTGAAGAGCATGTATGATGAGGAGAGGGAGAACAATTTATGAAGCTCAGCATCCCAGCTAACATCTTCATTTGTAGATAATCATAAAAATATTTTATAAACCCAGCTACGTACAGAAGGAAACACAAATAGTGATGTATGTCATGATGGATGATCTGTACCAAAGAGAGAAAATTGATCTACCAAATAACCAGGTGCCTGGCCATACACGACCTTACAACAAATAGTCCTGAATTTGAACAATACTCTGGCCTCGACAGGAAGCCAATGGAGCTCTCTAAAGTGTGGTGTAACGTGATCTGATTTCTTTAAGTTGAAAATCAGCCGCACTCTGGATTATATGCAATCTATGTAAATTATTAAGAGGACCTGCAAGATGGACAGAGTTGCAATAATCCAGAGTGCTGAGCACTAATGATTGAACCGGCAACCTAAATGAAATTGGACAAAAGTAAGATCTGATTGCACATAATTTCCACAAAATGAAAAAGCGTTGATTGGCCAGCACATTAATAAAAGCTTTCATAGAAAGATTCTTATCCAGGTAAACACCTAGGATTCTAATTTCAGAATTAATGGGGTAAGATACCCCATTTAAGAATAAATTTTCATCAACATAGAAGGGGATGCAAAAAAGGAACTTAGGGCTCCTTTTACAAAGGTGCGTTAGGGCCCTAACGTGCGGAATAGTGCGTGCTAAAATGCGCACGCTAGCCGCTACCGCCTCCTTTTAAGCAGGCGGTAATTTTTCAGCTAGCGCACACTATAGCGCGTGCTAATCTTGTGCGTGCGCTAAAACCGCTAGCGTACTTCAGTAAAAGGAGCCCTTAGTCTTATCTGTGTTTAGTTTAAATTCTCTCATCCAGTTGTCTACAGTGCATAAAGTTTCTTGAATTTTATCAAGAGATGCTGAGAGGCTGGAGCAGATAGGGATTACAATGGTAATGTCATCTGCATACCTATTGATTTTTAAATTAAGAGATGACAATCTCTGGCCCAAAGATGCAAGATAAATGTTAAAAAGTACCAGGGAACGAGACGAACCGTGTGGGACACCACATGGGTTACTCCATGTATTTGAGTAAAGTCCATTGAAGTAAACTTGGTAGGCATACATTTTCAAAAAATCTTGAAACCATAGCAATACTTTACCAGAGATGCCCATGGCATCCGAACAATTAAGCAAGATGTTATGGTCGCCCAAGTTGAAAGCACTGCTTAAATCAAGCTGCAAGAGCAATGCTTCCATTCCCTTACTAAACAAGGCATATAAATGATTCAGAAGCGAAATAATCGGTTTCAGTACTATGGGAAGCCCAAAAACCTGATTGTGATTCGTGTATAAGTGGAAATTGATCAGATAATCCAAAAGTGGTTGATAGATGAGCCCTTCAATTAATTTCATGAATAAAGGAATTGAAGCAATGGGTCTATAATTGGTAACCTGAGCAATAGCATCTTTAGAGTTTTTAATAACTGGAGTGATTAATATCTGCCCATTATTTTTAGGGAATTCTCCCTTACTTAACATATGTGTTAACCAATTAAAGAACTCTTTCTGGAAGGTTAAGCATGATGTCATCATGACAGATGAAGGACAAATGTCTAACCAACAGTAAGATTTATCATATTTTGAATATAAAGTTTGGAATTGATCCCAATTGGGTGTATTAAAGGAGTGCCAATTCATGCCAACTAAACATGCATTTGGGGGCATTTCCAAAGCAGTAGAGATGGAATTAAAGGTCGTTGGGGGGGATCTTTCTAAGAATTTTGATTTTATTAATAGTGTTGCGCAATCTCTGTTGAAGATGGAGGATTATCTTGAGGTACATATGTTAATTTAGAAACATTAAAGATTGATGATACTGTTCTAAAGATTTCTTTTGTGTTAATTTTAGTGGACCCAATTTTTGCTGAATTTGCTGAGTAACACACTTAAGAGATTGTTTGCAGTTACTATATCAAGTGGTCAAGACTGAAATTAATGCATTTACAGGATTTGAAGAACATTTCAGCCAACTTTGAGCAATGGAGAAAAGAAAGAGAGAAAAATATATTTACATACTGTTTATAGCCTAAGTAGTTTACATTCAGGTACTCAAGTATTTCTCCCTATCTGTCCTCATAGCCTCATAATCTAACTAATGTACCGGTGTCGGGACAAAAGCGTGCAAGACTTTTAAAGAGCTCCGACAGGGCTGTGTGGGGGAAAACCCCCCACTTTACTTCATACTCTTCGCGCTGCCGTTGGGGGGGTGTGCCACCCCTCATATTATAGATAAAATTGAACTTTTTCCTAAAAAATCAGGAAAAAGTTAAGTTTACTCTATAATGGAGGGTTCCAACCTCCCCCCCCATGGCAGCACGAAGAGTATGAAGTGAACTGGGGGGTTTCCCCCCATACCCGGCATTGGATCTCTTTAAAAGTAACTTTTTAGGTGGCATGCTGGGGTCTTGTGCCGAATTGTCTGCGCTGCAATGTTGGCGCACCAAAGTCCCACGCGCGAATGACTATGAACCAATGTACTTGGAGCAATGGAGTGGTAAATGGCTTGCCCAGGGTCACAGGGAGTAGTGTTGGGCTTTGTGAACCTGCCGGTGCCGGGTTTTCCGGATGTCCACCGACCAGGGTTCAGTAACGACCGACTTAGACGTGTCCTTAAAAGAAATTGAAGATCCTGCTGGTTCTTATCAATATAAAACAAAATAAATGTCAGGTCCAATAAAGGTTTGCAAAAGTATTTTAGTTCAACTTTATTGCTGTGATAGCGAACAGCTATAGTGCAGGCTTTGCACTCAAATATAAACAAAAATCTGGGCTTACAAAAATTCCAGCCCACACCTTTCTTGCAGGTAAGTTCAACAATGACTCTATGGTAGCCTTGCCCTGTTAGATTCACAGTCCCCAAAGGGCAAGCTAAAGCCACCAAAATTATATAGTCTTTATACGGGAGCTTCACAATGGGTTTTTAAACACAGTTAGCTTGTACTGCCTAGGCCTGGGTTTTAGCCGGCCTTTCCTAGCCAACTTAACAAATCGTTGGTGGGGGAGGGGAGTAGCTGAATCCACTAATTTATAGCTTGCCAAAAACTGGCCCCACAATCCCGCCCTGAGGATCTTGTGTGGATTCTTCCCCACTACCACCCCTTTCTCCCGGGCAGCCACAAAGTCACCTCCAAACAGGAAGAAAAACAAAAGTCCAAATGTTCAAACCAGAAAAACACTTTCTTCACTGTCCTCAGCAATAAGGCACACCTGCAGCTGTGAACCTAGCACTGCTCACACTGCCTGCCCTTGCCTTGTGCTTCCAGACAGCTTAAACAAAAAACCACAAAGAACTCAAACTTAGCTTTGGTCCATGAAGATTGCTTCTGGTTCCAGGGAAGTGTCCATGAGTTCTAGGGCATCCTGGCTGGCTGGCTGGTTGGTCTCAGGGACAGAGGTAACATCTGCCATCTCAACATCCTGAATCTGAGAGGGTTCAGGAGCCCAGTCCCTTGAGCCTCCTTCCTGGGCTGACCCAGGATAGACTGACTTGTTTCTCCTGAGTTCAGCCTCTAAAGCCCTGAGCTGGATACGCCCTAACCTGCAAGGGGGAGGGACAATCTGTTGCTTCTGCTGGGCTTTCTGATTAGCCCTAATTGGGTCCAGCAGTTGTGCCTTAGCTATGCTGTGAGTCTGCCTCCTAGGCTGTTCTTTTTTTACAGGCACCTCCTGCTGCCCCTGGTTATTCCTACTCTCATCTTCCCCTCCCCAGGGTCCTGTAAACTGGTGGTTCAAGGGGAACTCAGGTCTTATCTGCTTGTTTGATCTCAGAATGTCACTCTGGTTAGCCCTTATTAGTTTAGAGTTAGGCGCAGCCTTCCCTAGCACAAGCCGGGCTTTAGGGCTAGGGTTGTGACAGCTTGAACCTGCAACCTTAGGGTGCTGAGATTGCAACCTAACCACTAGGCCAGTCCTCTACTTTGGGGGACTTCATGTGGCCCTAGGCCTTGTGTTGGAGACAATAGGGGTGGTTAAAGGCTAATCAACACGCACTAATGGGAAAATTAGAGTAACAATGGGCATTATTGCAAACATGCTACAAGTGGCCTCAGCATGTGGGAAACCCAAATACTAGTCATAGTTCAGATAGCTTTTTAGAGCAGCTTAGTAAAAGGACCTTTTAGAGATTCAGACAGGTTAAAAAAATATATTCTTGCCTAGTTTTATGAAGATTTTATGACATATTGGATATATAATTTTTCTGGGAAAAAAAAATGTTGGAACTACAACATTTGGAACCTGTTTTGAAATAGTGTAAAAACAGTCAATAATTTACTGCTACTACTACCATTTATTATTTCTAAAGCACTACCAGATGCACACAGCACTGTACAACAAACATGCAAGAGATGGGCCTTGCTCAAAGAGCTTACAATCTAAATATGACAACCATATTTGACAAAAGTGATTTATACATGCAGCTCAGGTGGGAAAACACAAAGAACTTAGAGGTAGGGGAGTAAAAAGGGAATGACAATAGATATTAGGGAGTGGTTAGGGAGTGTGTGGCGCAGTGGTTAGGGAGTGTGTGGCGCAGTGGTTGGATCTACAGCCTCAGCACCCTGGGGTTGTGGGTTCAAACCCCGCGCTGCTCCTTGTGACCCTGGGCAAGTCACTTAATCCTCCATAGCCCCAGGTACATTAGATAGATTGTGAGCCCACCGGGACAGAGAGGGAAAAATGCTTGAGTACCTGATTGTATAAACCGCTTAGAGAACCTTGATAGGCGGTATGTAAAATTCTAATAAACTTGAATATGGGTGCTTTTACAAGTTGGTAGGGTCATAAGAACATAAGAATAGCCTTACTGAGTCAGACCAATAGTCCATCTAACCCAGTGGTCTCAAAATGGTGGCCCGGGGGCCACATGCGGCCCACCAGGTACTATTTTGAGGCCCTCGGTATGCTTATCATAATCACAAAAGTAAAATAAAACAGTTTCTTGATCATATGTCTCTTTAGCTAAATATGACAATATTATTATTAAGACTTAGCCAAAAGGAAAGATTTATAAACTATAAAGAGTTTTACCTCAGGCAAAATTGTCATTTCTTTAATAAGATATTAACAATTTTTTTCTGAGGCCCTTCAAGTACCTACAAATCCAAAATGTGGCCCTGCAAAGGGTTTGAGTTTGAGACACTGATCTAGCCCAATATCACGTCTCCACAGAGGCCAATCCAAGTCACAAGTACCTGGTCAGAAACAAAATAGTAGCATATTTCCAGGCTACCAATCCAGGGCAAAAAGTGGTTTCCCCCATGTCTGTCTCAACAGCAGACTAAGGACTTTTCCTCTAGGAACTTGTCCAAACCTTTTTAAAAACTAGCTACATTAACTGCTATTACCGCATCCTCTGGCTACACGTTCCAGAGCTTAAATATTCTCTGAGTGAAAAAAATATATTTCCTCCTATTGGTTTTAAAAGTATTACTGTGTAATTTCATCAGATATAAACACGGTTTAAAAAAAATGAGTTTTATGTCTGGATTTGAACACTACCAGAGATGGGGTACAATGCACAGTTAGGTAGGATATTCTAGGCTTATGGCATAGTGAGGCAGAAGGGAGAGAGTCTGGAGTTGGCAGAGGAGAAGGGCATCGACAAGAGAGACTTATCCAATGAATGGAGCTTACGGGGTGGAATATAGGGAGAGACATGAGAGGAGAGATACCAATGAGCTGCAGAATGAATACACTTGTAGGTCAGTAAAAGGAGTTTGGACTGTTTGCGGAAATGGACAGGGAGCCAGTGAAGTGATTTGAGGAGAGGGATAATGTGAGCATAGTGACACTGGCTGAATAAGAACAGATTGAAGGGGAGAGAGATAGCATAGCAGAAGACCTGCAAGAAGCATGTTGCAGTAATTCAGGTAAGAGGTGACAAGAGTGTTGATAAGGGTCTTGGTAGCATACTCAGAAAGGAGAGGTTGAATTTTAGCAATATTGTAGCGAAAGAAATAGCAAGTTTTGGCGGTCTGTTGGATATGTGAAGGGAAGGAAAGAGTTGAGTCAAAGATGACTCCAAGGTTACACGCTGTTGAGACAGGGTGGATTAGAGCAGTGTTTTTCAACCTTTTTTGGGCAAAGGCACACTTGTTTCATGAAAAAAATCACGAGGCACACCACCATTAGAAAATGTTAAAAAATTTAACTCTCTGCCTATATTGACTATATATAAAGTAATTCTCTTGAATAGGAATCAAATAAACACAAAGAAAGTATTTTATAATTACTTTATTACGAAATAAAAATTATAAAATACTTTATTCAGTGCGAAACCTGGGCCTGTTTGGCTGAACACAAAGCTGATATTCTGGCTGGAATCGAAGAAAGACACACACGTAGCTCTTCGTCAACAGCTCTCAGTCTCTCTCTGTATTTGGTTTTTATAGCATACAAAAATAGACAAATATACCCTCCATCCTTTTTATTAAACCACAATAGCAGTTTTTAGCGCAGGGAGCTGCGCTGAATGCCCAGCGCTGCTCTTGACGCTCATAGGCTCCCTGCGCTAAAAACCACTATTGCGGTTTAGTAAAAGGTGACCATATTGTAAAATATAGACAGCAGATATAAATTCAGAACTGTGCATAGTAAGTGAAGGGAAGTTTTCATCTCTGGGAATTTACCCAGTTAACTATTAAGTTATTTGGGCAAATTCCTTTGAAAACTGTGGTAATACTGCCTCCACTTTGCTAAATTTAAAATAAAATCATTTTTCCTACCTTGTCTGGTGATTTCTGGTTGCACTTTCTTCTTCTGACTGTGCATCCAATCTTTCTTCCCTTCTATCAGCCTGTATGCTTTCTCTCCTCCACACCTCATTCCCTCCCCCAACTTTTTCTTCCTCTCTCCCTGACCTTTCTTTCTTTCTTTCTTTTTTTCTGTTTCTCTTCTTTCCTTCTGTTTCCCTGCCTGCCCCCTTTCTTTCTTTCTCCCTGCCATTCCCCAAGCCACTGCCACTGCCGCTGCCATCGGGGAACAGGACCCACCAATGGATAACAGGCCCCAAAGCCGACGCCGACGCATGCTCTCTCTGACGTCAATTCTGCAATCGGAGAGGAAGTTCCGCCCAGCCAGGCAGCGATTGGCTGGCCCGAACTTCCTCTCCGACTGCAGAACTGACGTCGGGGAGAAGAAGACTTATCGGCTCGATAGATTAGATCGCCAAGACAAAGTGAGTCCTGGGTGATCGACTCACTTTGCCTTGGCGAGCTACTGGCGCCCCTGCCTCAGGCCCCCTGTCAGCTCCGGGCCCGGCGGCCCTGCGGCACACCAGGCAACATCTCGCGGCACACTAGTGTGCCGCGGAACAGCGGTTGAAAAACACTGGATTAGAGTGTTATCCACTGAGATAAAGAACAAGGCAAGGGGAGAGGCAGGTTTAGGAGGAATGATAAGGAATCCTTTATAAAACCCCAGCATTTATTTATAAACGATTAATCCCCTATACTTCAAATAGAACATTGAGATCCAATGAACAGAATTTATTGACGATCCCTTAAGGCTATTAATACTAGACGGCAATTTATTTTTTCTGTTACAGCACCTCAAATTTGGAATTCTTTTCCTATTTATTTAAGGGAAGAGCACAATCTGGAGAAATTTAAGAGTAATTTAAAAACTTTTCTTTTTAAAGATGCCTTTGATAATTAATTAACCAGTTCTCTGATTAATTTTACTTCTACTGTATAATATTATGGCAACTTTCTGTTTTCCCTGCCTTTTGTTTTTTTTCCTGATTGTTTTGCTTTCTTTTAATAATTTTGTATTTCACTTTCCTTTTTTTTCCTTGTGTTTATGGGTTTGTTAAGTTTGTCAAAAGTCCTCTCGGACTTAATTTATTATTAAGTATTGTATTGTTCCCTAAATATTGTAATTTTATTATGTTCATTGCTTAGAAATACGATTAAGCGATTAATCAAAAACCTTATTAAACTTGAAACTTGAAACCACATTTAATTTTAGATGACAGCGAGACATCTAAGTGGCAATATTAGACAGGCAGGTAGATACCCGGGCCTGTTTTTCTGTAAAAATTTCAGGCAAAGAGGCAGATTTGTGAGTTGTCAGCACAGAGGTGGTATTGGAAGAATGTAACATAAGAATAGCTATACCAGGTCATATTATCTAGCCCAATATCCTGTTTCCACAGTGGCTAATACAGTTCACAATTACTGTACCTGGCAGTATAGCCCTAGCAAAACTTAGGGCTCCTTTTACTAAGCCGCGTTAGGGCTTTAACGCGTGGAATAGCACGTGCTAAATTGCTGCCCGTGCTAGACCTTAATGCCAGCATTGAGCTGGCATTAGTTCTAGCCGCTTAGCATGGGTTTAGCGCACGCTAAAATGCTGCGTGCGCTAAAAACACTAACACGACTTAGTAAAAGGAGCCCTTAGTAACAGTGTAGCTTGTAAATTTTCAAAAGTAATAAAAAAAGAGGAGTTATTATTTCCCTGAACATAGTCTATTTTTCTGCTCCCTATGTTCACCTTCAATAATTATTAGAACAACTTCTTTCTCTAATAAGAGAAAGAAGGCTACAGTAGCTTTAATTACCAACTAAATTTAACCAAGAAACTAACAATGAATTCAAACAAGAAATCAACAACAGAAAATAAACCAGTTAAGTTAATATTAGCAAGGACACAGGAATAAAATCAACTAAGACGGCAATACTTTAAGAATCTAATTTAGTGGTCCCAAAATATCCAATGGAGTCCACAGCCAGTTGGGTTGTCAGAATAGCGCCCAAAAAATTGGCACCAACTAGAATGTCACTTAGCGTGATTCTTCAAAGTGTGCATACTTTTTATGGAATTGTGCTAAGTGCCTGCGCATCACATAACTTTTAGACCTAAGTTATAGGTGCATCAGAGATATTCTATAATAATGCACATAACTTTTAGGGCCACCTGTAATCTGCCTATGCCGCTCCCCTGATCATACCACCTTTTCAAATTCACGTACATTAAAAAAAAAATAAAATTGTGCTTTCCAAGTTGAGCATGTAACTTTTAATTAATGCCAATTAGCATTAACTATGAGATGTTACTTACTAATTATTGGTGCCAATTAAGCTAATTAATCAAGTTGCTTGCACAAATCAGCTGTGTGCACTGATTTATATAGAAACAAGACAGCAGTATCCACTATCTCCTCTCCCTAAGAGATCCCATGTGCCTGTCCCTTGCTTTCTTGAATTAAGACACAATATTTTTCTCCACCACCTCCACTGGAAGACTATTCCAAGCATGTACCACTTTTTTTGTAAAAATGTACTTCCTTAGGTTACTCCTGAGCCTCACAGAAGTTTCTCACTAAAGGTGTCTTGAATAAGCTGAGTGGGCTGAAATTAGGACTCAAGGTGACCTAGATAAGAAACTGAATGACTAAAAGATAGCAGAGGGTGGTGGTGAATAGAGTTTACGCCTAGAGAATGACACGGTGAAAAAATTGGTCCCCGTCACCGCCCCGTCCCCGTCTCACCATCCCCGTCACCGCCCCGTCCCCGTCTCACCAACCCCGTCACCGCCCCGTCCCCGTCTCACCATCCTCTTCACCGCCCCGTCACCGCCACTGCCACCCCATTCACCGCCCCGTCACCGCCACTGCAATCCCATTCACTTTTCTTTATTTACGTATAAAGGAAACATTCTTTAAAACTTTAAAACTTTAAAACTTAGTTAAATATTAGTTAATAACTATACAAAAACAAAACACGCAGAGAAAAAATTAATTAATAAAAATTCTCAAAACTGACACATTTTGATCACTAAATTTAAAATAGTTATTTTTCATACAGTTTTTCAATCACTAATCTTCCACCACCAGCAATGCAAAAACAAACACGACATGTACTTTAAATGCTGCCGTGATTAGCATAGTGACCGCGGCTACGGCTGCAAGTCTCCCCTCCCCCCAGCGATCACGGCAGGAGGGCACCCAACCCCTCCTGTAGACCCCCCCAACGGCCCTCCCGACAATCGCAGCAGAAGGGTACCCAACCCCTCCTGCCGGTCCTCCCAATGGCCTCCCCTAAGATCGCCGGCAGGAGGGTACCCAACCCCTCCTGCTGGACCCCCCCCCAACGAACCCTCCCACCCCGGAACCCCCTTAGTCTTACTTTTCAAGTTGGACCGGACAGCTCCTCGCTCGTCTGGCCAGCAGGCCTGCCTCCGTCCAAATGAGGCGGGCCCGCCCCTCCCCTCCCCTCCCCTGCCTCCCAATGGCCTCCCCTAAGATCGCCGGCAGGAGGGTACCCAACCCCTCCTGCTGGACCCCCCCCCAACGAACCCTCCCACCCCGGAACCCCCTTAGTCTTACTTTTCAAGTTGGACCGGACAGCTCCTCGCTCGTCTGGCCAGCAGGCCTGCCTCCGTCCAAATGAGGCGGGCCCGCCCCTCCCCTCCCCTCCCCTGCCTCCCAATGGCCTCCCCTAAGATCGCCGGCAGGAGGGTACCCAACCCCTCCTGCTGGACCCCCCCCCAACGAACCCTCCCACCCCGGAACCCCCTTAGTCTTACTTTTCAAGTTGGACCGGACAGCTCCTCGCTCGTCTGGCCAGCAGGCCTGCCTCCGTCCAAATGAGGCGGGCCCGCCCCTACCCTGCCCAACCCACAGGATCCTAGGGCCTGATTGGTCTAGGCACCTAAAGCCACTCCCGCTATAGGAGGGGCCTTAGGTGCTTGGGCCAATCAGGCCCTAGGATCCTGTGGGTTAGGCAGGGGAGGGGAGGGGCGGGCCCGCCTCATTTGGACGGAGGCAGGCCTGCTGGCCAGACGAGCGAGGAGCTGTCCGGTCCAACTTGAAAAGTAAGACTAAGGGGGTTCCGGGGTGGGAGGGTTCGTTGGGGGGGGGTCCAGCAGGAGGGGTTGGGTACCCTCCTGCCGGCGATCTTAGGGGAGGCCATTGGGAGGCAGGGGAGGGGAGGGGAGGGGAGGGGCGGGCCCGCCTCATTTGGACGGAGGCAGGCCTGCTGGCCAGACGAGCGAGGAGCTGTCCGGTCCAACTTGAAAAGTAAGACTAAGGGGGTTCCGGGGTGGGAGGGTTCGTTGGGGGGGGGGGTCCAGCAGGAGGGGTTGGGTACCCTCCTGCCGGCGATCTTAGGGGAGGCCATTGGGAGGACCGGCAGGAGGGGTTGGGTACCCTTCTGCTGCGATTGGCAGGAAGGGTTGAAATGACAAATGAGGAGCACGGTGAAATAGCGGTTCCTAGAAGGGGGTACATTGGCCCGCGGGGACAAACCTGTTCACCGTTTCCGCGGTCGGTGAATGGCCTTGTCCCCGTCACCGCAGCGACTGCTAGTTTTCTTCCCCGTTTTCGGCGGTGACCCGCGGCTTAAATGCGGTGGCCGCGGGTAAACCGTCACCGTGTCATTCTCTATTTACGCCAAGGAAAGATAGGTGGAGTATCTCAGGGATCATTATTGAGACCAGTTCTGTTTAATACATCTAACAATGTTGCTAGTTTGATAGGTTTGCCTTTTTACAGATGATACTAAAATATCCAATAGGGTGGACACTACAGAGGGAGTAGAAAACATGAAAAGAAATCTAAAAATGATCTAAGGTCTGGTATTAAAATTTACCTCCACTCCCACCCTTTTCCAAAACTGCAATAGCAGTTTTTAGCGCAGGCCAGTACACTGAATGCTCTGCGCTGCTCCCGATGCTCATAGGAACTCTATGAGTATCGGGAGAAGCAGAGCATTAAGCGTGCTGGCCTGCGCAAAAATCCGCTATTGAAGTTTTATAAAGGGGGTGGGGGGGTTTAATGCAGAAATGTGTTGAATAATACACTTGGGATGTTGAAATCCAAAGGATACAAATGAGATAGGGGTGAGAGACTGATAAGCATGGTTCAGGAGAGAGACCTTGAGGTGATAGGGTATGATTAGAACATAAGAATTGCCACTGCTGGGTCAGACCAGTGGTCCATCCTGCCCAGCAGTCCACTCACACGGCGGCCCCCAGGTCAAAGACCAGTGCTCTAAATGAGTCCAGCCTCACCTGCATACGTCCCAGTTTAGCAGGAACTTGTCCAGCTTAGTCTTGAAACCCTGGAGGGTGTTTTCTCCTACAACAGACTCCGGAAGAGTGTACATCCAAGGGTGCTGAAGGAATTTAGGGATGTTCTGGTAGCTCCGCTGACTGACCTTTTCAATGAGTCTATAGAGTCGGGAGTGGTACCTGAGAACTGGAGAAGGGCAGATGTGGTCCCATTCCACAAAAGTGGAAGTAAGGAAGAAGTTTGGAATTACAGGCTAGTAAGTCTGACTTCTGTGGTAAGCAAATTAATGGAAACACTTAAAACAGAGAATGGTCAAGTTTCTGGAATCCTGAGGATTACAGGACCAGAGGAAACATGGATTCGCTAGAGGTAGGTCTTGTCAGACAAATCTGATCAATTTCTTTGAGTGGGTATCTCAAAGCGGTGAAACAATGTGAGAAGGCAGTAGCCATAGCCAGTGGTCTGCTTAGAGAGAAATGTAACCAGTAGAAACAAAGAGGTATCAATTCCCTTATACAAGTATAAAACAGAGGAAAAAACAATGCAGAGAAACCAAAATACAAGAAATAGCAGGGTCAATAAAAAGTAGGTCAAACAGTGTTCATAAAGGTCTTTATTGAGAAAGCTTTAACAAACAAGACTCAACATGAATTGTTTTTCTGCTTGAAGAAGCCTGTCTTTGGAGTCTAGACGACTAACATAAATACAAATCAATAAAATACTGCATAAATAAGAAATGATAATTAAAAAATGACATTCAAAACATGTAACTTGATTTTTGTTCCTGGGCAGTAGCGTACTTGCCTAATTGCTCATGCCTAAAAAGTATAGAAAATGTCTTTTATTTTCATAAAACTTTGCTTTTGTGACCAGGTCAGTCAAATTTTGAATGCACCTGTTTAACCCTCCCTTTTATAAAGCTACGTTAGGCTTTTTTATTGCCAGCCATGGCGGTAAAAGCTCCAATGCTAATAGACTTCCTATGAGTATTGAAGCTAATAACGCCAGAGCAGGTGATAAAAGAAAAACAACAACAACCTAAAAGAGGACCTAAAATGTGAAAACACCAAATTTTCATTCTTATAAAGTCATATAAAGGAACATATAAACCACAATTAACATGTACAGTGGTACCTCGGTTTACGAGTGCACCGGTTTGCGAGTGTTTTGCAAGACGAGCAAAACATTCGCAAAATCGGCGCCTCAGAAACCGAGCGCGCTTCGATTTGCGAGCGCCCCCCCCTGTGAACCGGCACCCTCCCCCCCGTGATCCGGCACCCCCCGCCGCCATCGGGCCCCCCTGCCACCATCGGGCACCCCCCCCGCCATGACCTGAGGTTCCCCCAACCCACCCGAACCCTCTTCTTACTTTTCTGTAGCCTCCGCTGCGGCACCGGCACCAGCATGTCCTGTGCGTGGTGCCAGTGCCTGAAGATCTGCTTCCTGTGCTGGGCCTGAGAGTTCACGTCGAACTCTCACGTCGAACGTGAACTCTCAGGCCCAGCACAGGAAGCAGATCTTCAGGCACTGGCATGCACAGGACATGCTGATGTCGGTGCCGCTGCGGAGGCTACAGAAAAGTAAGAAGAGGGTTCGGATGGGTTGTGGGCACCTCAGGTCGCAGTGGGGGGGGGGTACCCGATGGCAGCGGGGGGGGGGGGGGGTGCCTGATGGTGGGGGGGAGGGTGCCGGTTCACGGGGGGGCCTTCGGGGGGAGCAATGCCGGTTCTCGTGGGGGGGGTGCAGCGCTGCTGGCCTCGGGGAGGGGGGTGGGAACATATCAAAGCAAGTTTCCCTTACTTCCTATGGGGAAACTTGCTTTGATATACGAGCATTTTGGATTACGAGCATGCTCATGGAACGGATTATGCTCGTAATCCAAGGTACCACTTTATTTATATTGAAGTTATACAAAGATGACCACAGAAGATTTAGAAGTGAGTAGTTTTTTGAGATTTGCAATTACGGTATATTGTAAATCACTTTCACAAATCAGCCCCCAGATGTAGCCTCCAATTATGTTCTCATTATATTGTCCTTGGTAGCGGTGTTCAAAGTCCAGTATATCCTGGTGGAAGCGCTCACTTTGATTCTCTGAGTACGCTCCCATTTTTTCCTTGAATGTCTCAAGATAAGCATCAATGACATGAACTTTGAGAGACGTCCTACAGCCCATTTTACAGTAATTCTTTCCAGATTCTAAACCAACTCCACATAGTTTTTTTGACCTTGAGATTGAACCACTGTGAAAAAGCTGTTTCAAGATGCTTTCTCCTTCCTAGTTAGTTTCATGGGAAATTTCTTGCACTCCACAATCTTCTTTATTTGTGGTCCTCCAAAGACACCAACTTTGACCTTTGCCTCAGACAGATTAGAGAAGATTTCTTGAAGGTGCTTGAAGGCTGCCAACTCCTTATCTAGAGCTCTAACAAATTATTTCATTAGGTTCAATTTGATGTGCAGTGGTGGCATCAGCTCCTTCTGGGGGTCCACAGTGGTTCCCATTTGACATTGTTTATCCCCACAGAGAACCTGGCCCGCTGTGACCAGTCCTGCCTTTGCTAGTGTGTCTTTGTATCCCTGCTATCCCAAAGGCAGAGATAACAGGGAAACTTGGTAAAACTGCCTTGGAGACCCATTAGGAATGCTATCCTTTTGAAGTTTCCAATGACTTTCCAGTTAATATTTTAAGGCACCTAGTAAGGTCTTGATGCTGTTGTAATTCTCTTTGAGGGGCACTGAGTGAGCCAGTGGAAAAGACGGGTACTTGTTCCCATTATAGAGCAGCACAATTTGATGCTACTGGATGAGCTGTCAATGAAGAGATGCCACTCTTTCAGGTTACAGGCGATTCCAATTGCCTCAAACAGACTGGTCATATTGTGGCAGAAGCAGAGCCCATCTTGATGGCTGAAGAAGGTGGAAAAGCTTTGTGATGCTTCCTCTGATCTGTGACTTGCACACTTTCATCCAACAAGTTTCACTGCTTGAGCCTAGATGTCAAAAGGGTACCTAAGTTTATTCAGTTTGGAATCAATCTGGAATGTTCTGTAAGAAAGGTAAATGCCAAAATATCAATGTCTTGGTTACAAAAGCAAAGTTTGAGGGGAATAATAGCCATTTTCTATATTTTTGTGGCATAAGCAATTAAGAAAGAACACGTGGAGGGGCATAATCAAAAGGAACGTCTAAGTCCATTTTCGTCCAAGTCGTAAGTCGTCCAAATTAAAAAATAGCTTAGGACACATTTTAGAAAAATGCATTCAAATTTGTTTTTCGTTTTGAAAATTGTCTAACTATGCATCATGCTGATCTGATCATCCAAGCCACTAAATCATCCATCTTTATACCACATTTTCGTCCAACTTTTTGTCCAAGTCAAAAAAGCCCTGTTGGATGTGGGAGGGGTCTGCAAAGTGATGGACTAAACACCCAAACATGGCACCTAAATAGTGGGGTACCTCACAGGGCACTGCTATGAACTTCACAAAAAGGGTTCCATGTCATCATCTCACTACAGCTCCCTTATAAGTCATGGTGAGCCCCCAAAACCACCTCCAGAATCTCGTAGACCCACTTATCTACTACTGCAATAACCCTTATGGCTGCAGGAGCTACTTATATGCCAGTAAAAAAGGGTTTTCGGGGTGTATAGGGGAGTGCACATGTTTCAATATCAATGCAGTGATTACAGGGGCTTATGGGCATGGGTCCTCCTCTCCATGGGTCCCTAACCCACCCCCAAGATGACTTAAGATGCATCTGTGCAGCACGACTAGGCTTTCCTATGCCAGGCTGCCAGGTGTGTTCTGGAGGCACAATTTTCAAGTTGTGATTAATATTTTTAGGGGGGGGGGGTGATCATTGGGATAGTGTGTGGGGGTCTGTATTTTGTGTTTGCAGTGCTTATCTGGTCACTTTAGGTGGGTTTTTGTGACTTAGACCATGTTTTAAATGGTCTAAGTCACAATGTCCAAGTTCTGTCGATCCTGTGTGGTATAACTTTCGGTTATACATGCAGTACAACTAAGTCTAAGCCTTCCCACGTCCCACCCAAATTCCACCCTCGACACTCCTCCTGAAATGCCCCGTTTAATTGTGTTCATTCAGCGGCACTATGAAGGCCTAGGTTGTTTAGAAATACATCCAAAACCCAGTTTTATTATTGGCACTTGAACGTATTTTAACAATGTTCGTCCAAGTGCCGACTTAGGCCGGTATTTGGATGCTTTTCTCTTTCGATTATGAGCCCCTTATTACCTAGAAACAACAACAACTAAAAAATTACATAGTGTAATTAGAAGCTCATAATTTTTTTTCTATTTTCTTAAAGCAACGTAATGGAAATGTTGCAATACTGACTGATAATTGGTGTAGTTCAATAATTTGATTGACTTGTATGCGCTTTGGCTAACAACTTCTGTAAGTTGAAATAGAGCTTTCTCACTTTCAATAAAGGAAAATGAAATTTGTTTAATTAAGGACTTGCTTAGGCTACCACTTCACTAAAGCTGATTAGATTGTAGAGCTATAAAAAAAAGTTCAACAGTTGCTTTAGCTGGAGAAAACTGTAAAAGCTTCTTTTCTCCTCTTTGTAACACTTGAACATATAGGCAGTCTCATTACTTTTCAATCAGCCCTCATAGCTGCCCTGTTACCTAGCCGTCTGGACTGTGATTGGCTGATGAAAGCAGCCTTCTTGTTGAGAAATAACACATGCTGATTGGACAGTCTCGATCCAGTTTTGAAGCATGATCTGTAAAAGTTATAGTAGCTATGTTCCAGTATCAACAAAATTGTAAAATTAGAAACAAGTGATCTTAAAAAGTTGATTCAAATAGCCAATGTATCCCTTATAATGTGGTACACAGACAAATCTATAGGGTCAAGAACGAAATTAAAATAAAAGGTCAGAAAGTTGAAAGAATGCAAAATTCACAAGTGGTTCCAGACTTTTACACACCGCTATAGGTGCCATCCTAGGGCTGAAAAAGAGGGACTTATCAATCTGTGTCATAAGAAAATGTTAGTGCCTTTTAATTGGATTCCATTCAGTATCGTTGAACCACAATTTTCCAGTGCCAGCCCCTTTTCCTGGCACCAAGCCCCCTTTCTCCCAGCCACAACATCAGTCCCCTGTCTCCCAGTATCGGCCCTTTCTCTAGTTTCCATCATCAGCATCAGCCTCTCCCCCCATCCTCTCAAACCCAGGATCATCCCTCCCCCCTCTCTGCCCTAGAAGCAGCTGCCCCGTCTCCTAACCCTGCATCAATGACTCCCCTACATCCTACAGCAGTGGGAGCTTGTGCTGCTTTCCCAGCCCTGTAACTGACATCATGGAAGGCTCTGAAATACAATAATAGGAAAGGACTGTTCTTGGATTTGAATCTCTTGGCAATATCAACAGCAGAACTGACAAAGCAACTGCGAACAATGGCAGTCAACTGAGCACTGAGGAAGGAGCAATCTTTTAGGGCTCCTTTTACGAAGGTGCGCTACCGGTTTTAGTGCATGCAGACGATTAGTGCGCGCTAGCTGAAAATCTACCGCCTGCTTACAAGGAGGCGGTAGCGGCTAGTGCACGGGGCAATTTAGCGCGCGCTATTCCGCATGTTAAGGCCCTAACGCACTTCGTAAAAGGAGCCCTTAATGTCTCTCAGTTATAACCTAAAACTCACATTCCCCTTCAGGAGTGTTTTATTGGATTTTCAGTCATAACCAAAATCTGAAGACCTTCTTATACCATATATGGGGCTAATATTGTAAATTGTAAATGATCCAAATAGAGAATGACACAGGGATAGAATTTGTCCCGTCCCCACGTGTGAAACCATCCCGTGTCATTCTTTAGTGTCTATCTCAACCTCAGTCCTTCTACACTAGCATTCTTCAATGCAAGGCTTGAGGGTCAGTGGCTGTGCCCATTCATACTCTGATTCTTATCTCTTTCATTAAAGAATGACATGGGGATGGTTTCCTGGGATACTCTTAAGCAAATATGGTTCTGGAATATCTAAAGAAGACAAAGTACTGCTCTGTGGAATGCACAAGTTTACCATGGGCTATCAACCGTCACCAACCGTGAAGAAGCCTGGTGTGTAGATCAAAATAGGTCACATCGGTGTGGTATTTGAATATGAAAAAGAGAAAGATAAGTGTCATTAATGAAATGTTTCTGGTACCTGAAATTTGGATCTGAATTTTGGATTTACAGAATTTGATGAAAAGTTTTTTGCACAAATTTTGCACAGCATCAAATCACTTTTAATAGAACAAAAAGAGGTTTTTAGGATCAATGAAAGAAACTAGAACCCACAAGAAACCAATAGACAATCACTGTAGTTTATAGTGTGCTAGAGGAGGTGGTAAGAGCGAATAGCGTAGCTGGTTTTAAGAAAGGTTTGGACAAGTTCCTGGAGGAAAAGTCCATAGTTTGTTATTGGGAAAGACATGAGGGAAGCCACTGCTTGCCCTGTATTGGTAGCATGGAATATTGCTATACCTTGGGTTTTGGCCAGGTACTAGTGACCTGGATTGGCCACCGTGAGAATGTGCTACTGGGCTTGATGGACCAGTAAGGCTATTCTTATGTTCTTAATTTAGTTTGGCTGTTGTATGACTTACTGCACCCTTACAGGAGATCCAACCTTGCCATGGTAGAAACACAAAAAACAGAGAAGGCGACCTGTGGTGCTCAATATCTTTATTGCAGTCTCGACACATACGTATTTTGGCCCAATGGCCTGTCTCAGGAGTCTGAACTTTAATGTGTTGCTGTAGTTCTTACTTGTTGAAATGGTGTTTGATTCAATCATACAAGCACAATGGCAAAAATGAACGATAAAAACTGGTAGTCCTGCTCTAAAGATAGGGGAAAAAACCCAGAGTATCTGCTGTATTATTTTTTTCGGCCTAGCATGTTAGTGGACTGCTGAGTGCTTGCTAGGATTCCGCTTGGCCGAAAAAAATAATGCAGCAGATACTCTGGTTTTTTCCCCCACCTTTAGAGCAGGACTACAAGTTTTTATCATTCATTTTTGCCATTTTGCTTGTATGATTGAATCAAACACCATTTCAACAAGTGAGAACTACAGCCAAGTTCAGACTCTTGAGGCAGGCCGTACGTACGTGTCGAGTCTTGGCTGCAATAAAGATATTGAGCACCATGGGTCGTTTCTCTGTTTTTTTTGTGTTGCATGACTTACCCCCTCCCCCCACTTTTTATTTTTTTAGTAAGCCGATTAGTGTGGCATCTTGCAGTAATCACACTGAAGCCCATAGGGAATTAATGGGATTCAGTGCTGTTGCTATGCGACAGAAGCTAGTGCAACTTTGTAAATGTGTGTGTGTGTGTTGGGGGGGTGTTAGTTTTTATAAATTGTTTTTATTTGTATAGTCCTATTTGTATTTTATAAATTTTTATTATAACTCACTTAAATTAAATGCACAAGTGGGATATACTGTAAATTTGGTAAATGAATAAATTTGAACATACCAGGCTAAGAACTTAGATCTAGTCAGGGAAGAGTTTTAAATGTTCCCACAATAGGTATGTATATCAGGCTCGTTGGAGAGCTAGGTTGCACTCAGTAGCTGCACCAATATTATGGAATATTCTTCCCCTAGATATTAAACATGAAACAAAATATGCGACTTGAAAAGAGAAGAACTGGATTCCTCCCCACTCCTGTACTATAAAGAGATTTTACTTAGATGCTGTTTGCCTGTATATTTAGGTGCGTTATAAGTATCTTGGGAAGTAATTGCCTAGATCAGCGGTCTCAAACTAAAACCCTTTGCCACATTGTGGATTTGTAGGTACTTGGAGTGCCACAGAAAATAATAATGAATGTCTTATTAAAGAAATGACAACTTTGTATGAGGTAAAACTCGTTATAGTTTATAAATCTTTCCTTAAATGCTTCTGATAATTTTAGCTATACACAGCTGAAAGTAGTGCAACATGCAGAAAGTGAAGTCTTGTTACTTTTTCACTTTCTGCATGTTGCACTACTTTTAGTTGTGCATAGCTGAAATTATCAGAAGAAATTAAGGAAAGATTTATACACTATAAAGAGTTTCACCTCATGCAGAATTGTGATTTAGATTCTAAAGTATCAACTGCAAGCGACAAGATTTTGGTGTAGTTTTCTAGGCTTTTTGTAGAGGGGAGAGTCAAAGCCGACTTGTGCCTGGAAAACTTGTGCCTTAAGTGTCCGGTGGTCACATCCGCATCCGCCTTCAGCTCTCACCTTCTCCAGCACCGGACACAACCACCATCTTATATCAAGCAGTCACCGCTAGGAAAGGTGACAAATTTTGTGAGAGTCCACAAGATTGCATACACATGCACAAGCTGCACTGGAACGTTGCGCTCTGGAACATTGCCTGCCTCACTGCTGTAACCTCACGCAAATGCTTTCCTGCGTCTGTAGGCGATTGTCCTCTCCACTCCACCTCACAATCACATACAGATGCAGGAAAGCACTTGCGTGAGGTTACAGCAGTGAGGTGGGTAACATTCCAGAACAATGGTAATATACCGAGGGCCTCAAAATAGTACCTGACAGGCCACATGCGGCCCATAGGCTGTGTGTTTGAGACCACTAGCCTAGATGGTCTGCTGTCGTTAATATGTGACTGAGGACTGTTTTTCTGGTAACAATGATAAATTATTTAGTGACACTGATGGTTAGATAGTGGTTTACTGTATTTTCTCGCATATAACGCGCGCGTTATACGTGGTTTTTACAAACCGCGCATACCCTTGCGCGTTATACGCGTGAGCGCGTTGTACACAAATTTTTTTACATAGTTTCCCCCCCCCCGACGCCCGATTCATCACCCGGAAGGAGCGCTCGCACTCCCACCCCGAAGGACCGCTCGCACCCCCACCTGAAGGACCGCTCGCACCCCCACAGCCTCCCCCCTCCCCCATGGAGAAGCTGTCTACCTTGTTTCCGGATGCCAGCCCAGCTGCTTCCTCTGCCGGCGGTCCTGCCCCTTCTCAGAGCCCTGTGCTGCGCTGCTTCCTCTTCAGGCAGTCCCGCCCTTTCTCTGATGTCAGAGAAAGGGCGGGACCGCCGGAAGAAAAAGCAGTACAGCAGGGCTCAGAGAAGGGGCGGGACTGCCGGCAGAGGAAACAGCTGGGCTTCCTGGCATCCGGAAACAAGGTAGACAGCTTCTCCATGGGGGAGGGGGGGAGGCTGTGGGGGTGCGAGCGGTCCTTCGTTGTGGGAGTGCGAGCGCTCCTTCGGGGTGGGGGTGCGAGCGGTCCTTCAGGGTGGGGGTGCGGGTGCGTGCGAACGGTCCTTCGGGGTGGGGGTGTGAGCGGTCTTGCGGGGGGGTGAATCGGACGTCGGGGAGGGCATCAGGCTTTCAGGGTAGGGACAGGACTTCAAGGAGGAAAGGAGAGTCGGGGCGGGCGAAAACAGAGTCAGGGTCTCCAGAGGAGAGTCGGGGCGGGCGAAAGGAGAGTCGGGCAGCATGTGCGGTATACGGGTGTGCGCGGTATATAAAAATTTATGTACATAAATATGTGTTTTTTGCGCGCTATACCCGTGTGCACGTTTTACACGGGTGCGTGTTATCTATGTGAAAATACGGTACTACTAGCTTGAGTGTATATTACTTGGTGTTGTTTTTTAATTGGTTGTCACATTGAGCCTGGTATTGTTCTGTGTGTTTTACTGTTCTATGTATAAAGACTTGATCATTTGACCTTTTCTGTATATCACTTTGATATTTTATGACAGGGAAAGCAATTTATAAAAACCAATAAACAGCCTACTTGCTACTGAATCTCCTGTGTGTTGAGTCTTTGCTGCCAAGCTTCTCTGCTTCAGGCTTTCTGTTTTCTGTCTCCTTGTCTGTTTTTCCTGTGGTTTGCTAAGTTGTCTGTTACCTATCTGCCTTCCAGATTATGTTTTCAGCCTGCTGCCCCTGCACTTTGTAAGTACAGTCTATTCTTTATGTATTCCTGATGCACAATTTCACCCATCTGTGGTTGATTTCATTGTAATCAATATCCCCCATTCACACTGCTGTCTTTGCATATTTGTGGACCTGCTCTTAAAAAACAGCTTTCTTTGCTTTTAATTTCACTTCATGGTCTGGCGTTTGCTTCCAGATATGGCCCCCAAGTGGCCAGAGAGTGAATTACAAGCATCTACAGGTATTGCAAGTGCTGCCCCAAGCAGGAACCTAACTCTATTTCCCCAATAGGATCCATTGTTCACTTTCTGCAGTTTTGAGGTACAACGTGTACTGCTGGAATCTAACCTCTATTTTCCCATAAACTCAGCATTTCGTTATTCACCATTTCACAGTTTAGTAACATTTTTGGAAACCATACTACCATGAATAACGAGAATGGACTGTACTGGATCCAAGATTTTTTTTCACCCACTTTGCAATGTTATCTCCTGTTTGTTATTTATGGACAGAGATTGGAGTTTCTTGTTTTTGATTTTAGGGTGTGCACTAATGATTTACACTTTTTTGTGTCAATTGCTACATCATAAGAGCATAACATAAGAATTGCCATACTGGGACAGATCAAAGGTCCATCAAGCCCAGTATCCTATTTCCAATAATGGCCAACCCAGGTCTCAAGTACCTGGCAAGATCCCAAGTAACAAAACAGATTTTATGCTGCTTATCTCAGGAACAAGGTCACAACCAGCAAAGAAGATCCAAATTTCCATAGGAGAAAAAGGATAACCCAAACAAACAAAACTGTAGAAATCCAATGTTCTTGATGCTTCTTTTTATTCAGTAAATCCTTTAAAATACAATGTCCACATTTGTCACTGAAGGACCCAATACGGGCCATGTTTCGGCAAAATATTCCTTCCTCAGGGATCTGAGATAATGATTACGCAACCTTAAGCAAATGAGGAGTAACATGAACTTCACACTCTACAGAACTATCATTATTAGGCCTCATTTCTACAATACAATATTTTCATGACCATTCAAAATCGGTTATATTAATATCACTAGACTTATCTTCAGCTTTTGATACCATTGACCATTCTCTACTTTTAGCTAGACTATCAGACTGTAATATCACAGGTTCTGCTCTTAACTGGTTTGTTTCTTATTTTCATCAACGCAACTTCAAAGTTCATATAAACAACCAAACCTCTTCATCAGTAACACAAACTTTCGGAGTTCCGCAAGGCTCTATTTTATCCCCACTTCTATTCAACATTTTCCTCTCCCCTCTTCTCTCTCTAGCACAAACACTTGGTTTCTCAATTTTCGCCTATGCTGACGATATCCAGTTACTTTACCCTATTAATACCTCTAACTCTTCAGATATCAATAATCTTAACTCTAAATTAGATACTTTAAGTGAATGGCTATTCTCTAATAAACTTTCACTTAACATTACTAAATCTTGTGGCTTACTTATTCCTATCAAAAAAACTGAAATTTTACCCGGAACTATCCATATCAAATCTACACCCTTACATATGGATACCAAAATAAAATTACTAGGTGTAATTATAGACCAAGACCTGTCCTTTCATGATCACATTAGCGCAGTCGTAAGAACTTGTTTCTTTAAACTTCGGATTATTCGTTCTCTTACTTCCATCTTAAATACCGATTCAATCAAGATCCTTATCCATTCACTTGTCATATCTCATTTAGATTACTGCAATTCACTACTAAATGGTCTACCCCAAAAAGAACTACGCCGCTTGCAGATTATACAAAATACTGCCATTAAACTCATCTACAAAATAGGGAAATTCGAACATGTAACTCCGCTTCTTAAGGAGGCTCATTGGCTCCCAGTTACACACCGTATAATCTATAAAATCTTACTACTCTCCTTCAAAATTAAACTCTCTCATCTGCCTCTATTCTTAGACAAACTGTTAATTCCTCAAAGTTCCCCCCGTACCCTACGATCCACAGACCAAAAACTTCTTTTCATCCCCTCCCTCAAAGAATCATATTATACAAGAAAGACCAACTTTGCCATAACAGCACCTACGTTATGGAACTCCCTCCCTCAATTCTTACGGGATGAAATCCATTTAGCTAAATTCAAAACGAATCTCAAAACTTATTTATTCCAAGATGCTTTTAATAAATCTTAATCTTCTCTAACCACCTATTTTTACATCCCAGTTATTCTTCAGCATATTTCTTATACCAAGCTCCCCGTCCTTATGTTTTACCCTTCCTCCCTACCTCACTTTCTTTTATTTTATGTAACTTTTCCCTCCCTTTCTTTTTTTTTACCTCACAGTCACGTTTGTCTGTACATGTCTAATATGTTCCGTTAATCTATTTCTAACACATCTATAACTAGTTCTTATTCCCTTATTTTAAAATTACGATTTTTTTTATTCTAATTGTTAACCGGTCAGATATTTGTTTTATGATCGGGATATCAAAAACCAATAAACTTGAAACTTGAAACTTGACAAACAATGATGAAAGCTGCCAAAGAGGCACAAAATTTGAGCATTGGTGAAGCAGTATAGCAGGAATAAGCAACGGATTTCTTCAAGCCATCTCAATAATACATTGTGAGCTGCTTTGCGAAAAGCGGGTTATAAATAAAATAAAACAACTGGCCTATGGACTTCTCTTTTAGGAAATTATCCAAGCCTTTTTTAAACCCTGCTAAGCTAACTGATTTCACTACCACAGTCAGTGATAAAAAAAAGCCTACGTGGTTCTTAGGTAGGAAGATAAAATCCTAAATCTTAAGTATAGCATTTTCAGAACTGCTCCCCATTCTACGCATAGGACTCAAGAGACAGGCAGAACTCCAGAATCACAATTGATGAATGAGACAATGGTGCAAGGAGAAGAGTTTTAGATTTGGTAGAAACTGGGTGACATTTTGGGAAAGGGGGAGCCTATTCAGCAAAGATGAGCTCTACCTTAGACATGGTGGAACCAGGCTGCTGGCATCAACATTTAAGAAGGAGATGGAGAAACTATAAACTGGTGGAAGGCCGAAGTATGTCCAAAAGATCATCAGGTCTAATCGGAAGATACTAGAAGGTCACAAATGTTTTAATAAAAGATCTGTAAATATAGGTAGAATATAAGAACATAAGAGCTGCCATACTGGGAGAGAATGATAATCCATTCACTGTTCAACTTGACTCGCTCAGTCCCATGTAGTCAATGAAATAGTTTCATTGACTACATGGGACTGAGCGAGTCAAGTTGAACAGTGAATGGATTATCATTCCTGACTCTTCATTGAGCGAGTCGATGTGAGTGGGACTGAACAGCGAGCGGAACTGATCAGTGATGATTGATGAACTTTGAACTCCGTTTCGCTTTGGATTTATTGCAGCCGCTTGAGCTAAGTATTTTTCACTGTTTTTCACTGTTTTGTGAGTGGGACTGTACAGCGAGCGGAACTGAACAGTGATGATTGGTGAACTTTGAACTCCGTTTCGCTTTGGATTTATTGCAGCCGCTTGAGCTAAGTATTTTTCACTGTTTTTCATTACTTTCACGAACTATTTGTGACAGGTGCACAGGGTTTACTGCGTTGTGGATTAATGAATGAGACTGAGCATTTTTGATTTTTCTTTTTTCTTTAGTGATTTTTGTTGGGTGTTTTCACATATTGTTTTTTTGATTCAGGGTTCAGGGAGAGCTTTTTTAGGGGTGATTTTCTCTCCTTTTGCTCTAATTTGGGGATGATTGGGCTCCCGATTATTTATTATATATATATATATATATTCTTTGGTTATAATTATACACACACAAGGATAAGATGATGTATGGGGCAGGGTTTATTTAGATTTATTTCTAAGTGCTTGTCACTTCATAAACACCTGCCCGGGGCCAACGGTTGTTACGAGGGCATTGGGCCCGTACTGATTGGTCCTTTCATTTATTTCGTCTTTTTTAATTAAAAGATTTTGTTCTTACCTCGGGAAGCATATTTTCCTATATCATCTCCAGGGTTATTTAAGGACAGATCATCACTATTTATACCAATAAAGCATGATATATACCAATAAATATTTATACCAATAAATATGATTTATACCAATAAATATGATTTATACCAATAAATATTGAAGCATGATAATAATTTGAAGCATGATAATATTGTGACCAGCCAGGCTCTGTGCCTGTCTTGGTCCATGTGATTTCCTTAACAGCCACCGGGGGAGCCGGAGAGAAGCCCAGGTGAGAGCAGGCTCAGTTAGAGCAGGGCATGGCTCCTCCTCATGAAAGGCCAGTAGTTTGCTCTTGGGAAGGAAGGTGAGAGAGAAGTCATGGGCCTTTTCCCAGGTAGAGCAGAGCGGGCTCAAGCTAGGGTAATGCCTTAGACCCGAGTGTGGGAGTGCCTCCTGAGCCGATGGAAGTAGGCTTGGCAACCCTTTTCAAAGCCTGAGCAAACTGTGAGTTTTGTTTTTGGTTTGCTATTATGGGCTAAGTGCTTGTTTTTTTCAGCCTGGGACATTGACTTTGAACTGTGGGGTTTTTGTTACTGCACTGTTTTGATTCTCTGCTCATTTTGTGAAAGAAGCTGAGAGTGCCTTTTTTGTGGGGAGAAGTTTGCCAACAACCGGGTGGGATTTTTGAAAGCTGTTGTGTGCTTGTGGAAGGCAAACTTGAGGCACTCCCCTATTCACAGCAGTGTTAAAAGATATGCTAGAGGCTTTGCTATTTAAAAACTGTTTGAGTGTTTGGTGCAGCAAAGCAGAGAACTGAACTTTTTGGTAATCTGCTAAGGAGCATGCTTTGGAAGCCTTGTTTTTAGAAGCTCTGTGGAGAGTAAAGCCACAAGGAGCATTATTGACTTTGGTGAGGAGAAAATCCTGAACTTTACTCAGAGTTTTCCTTTTGAGTTTTTTTCTTTGTATTTTGCAAGATGCATTGTTTTGGATTTTGCCATTCTGCCGATTAAATTTTCTTTTGGGAGAACCAACCTGAAGCTGTGTACATTGGTTCTGATTTTTGGTTTGTTTTACTTATTAATATAGTGTCTGCAGGGTGACTCCCTACTGGGTCACACGCTGGTGCAAGTTTTGGCTATAACCACTAGGGGCAGTGAGGAATCCCGTGGCTAGGCTCTAGTGCCGGTTACAATATGTTCAGTTGGAGAAATCTATTTCCTAGCACTGTAACTGACCCTCTCTTCTCCGAAACTGCACTAGCAGTTTCTAGCGCAAGGAGCCACGCTGCTCCCAATGTTCATAGGAACTCAATGAGCATTGGGAGCAGCGTGGGCCATTCAGTGTGGCTCTCTCTGCACTAAAAACCGCTAGCGCAGTTTCGTAGAAGAGGGGGTAAATGTCATTAGCCTGTATTGCAGTAAGAGGTGACTGGACTCCAAATTTTGATATAGGAACTCATGGACTTGTGTTTTTCTGCTAGGATGCTTTCATATTTTACTGTAAGGCATAATGTATTCCACCAGGTGATGTAATTCATCTTAGATACATCTTTCCAGCAATTTAAGATGTTTTTGAGGGCCGGGAATAGAAAGATGTTTAGCAGCTGCGCATTATGATCAGGCAGCGTATGTTGTAGACTATATTGACCTAATATGATAATTCACAAGCTTAAAGGTTCTTGTATGTTTAAAGATAGTAGAAATGGTATCCCATATTTTACTCCAATAACCTGATAAATGTGCACAGTCATAAATCATATGTGTTAATGTGTCTTCCTGTGAATTACAAGACCAACAGATGGAAGAGAGTCCCTTTGAAAGCTTTGCTACCTTAATTGGGGTCCAGTGTGTTCTATGCAGAAGGAAGAATATAGATTGAAGAATGCTGGCAGATCAAGAGAATTGAAAGACATTTTTCCAGACTTCCTGCCAAATCTTTTCCTCCAGCGAAAGTCCCAAATCTCCATGCCAAGCGTTCATCATGTTCGACAAAGGGGAAGTCAAAGACCTTCTCGTAAGGACATACCATCTTGAGGCGACTCCTTTTTTTATTATTATTGATTAACAATGTTTGAGAAAACAGATCAGGGGTATTTCTCAATTGTCCCACATCTGGAAAAAGAACATTCAAGCGGTGTCTCAGTTGTATCTAGCGATACTACTGGTGAAGAGGTAGGTTGTAACAAGTGTGTAATTCATCAAAGGTCATCCATTGGGAATGCTTTATTAAATTTTGAAGAGTCCAGATACCACAATTCTGCCACAATATCCAATTAAGTGATCTATCCTGTATCTTAATATGATCATTATGCCACAACAATATTTGATGAGATTCGTGCCATTAATTTCCATCAAGTTTTCATAAGCCTTGAGTATTATATGAGGAATTTTTTTAACAAAATAGGTAAAATGAGCAGTTGTGAAGGTCAGAAGTTTAAATCAGGCATGGATGATATTTAAAAATGCCATCTTAGAAGCCCAGACCAGATGTAGTCCATTTATCAAAAAAGACAGAAGCCAAATGGCATGTTTTAAAGATGAGGCTAGTAGAGCCAAAAGATCATCTTTCAAAAAAATGGACAAAAAAAAAAAAGATCCAAATGAAGAAAATAGGAAGCAGTATAAGCACTGGCAAGTTAGTTGCAAAGCATTGATTTAAAAAAAAAAAAAAATAACCATAACTAAAAGATAATTTGAAAAAAAAGCTTGTCATAGAGGCAATAGCTCATAATAATATTTTTCAGGTACCTTAGAAGCAGAGGGCCTGATTCTCAAAACTGCACTGTAAGGTGATGGTAGGAGCTCTACCACTGCCTAACAATTGGTTTAATTGGTGTGATAATTGACCATGTTGATAATTGACCATGTTGTGCAAAACCAATTAAAATGTAATTTAAAAAATTATATGCAGCTGCAGGTGCCAATAAAGAATGCTGTCCAAATCCCGTCTATAGTGGCGTGTACCAGAGCCTACATCAAAAGTATGCCTGGTTTGCACCGAAAGTAGACTTTGGCATTGATAGGTGCCTCTGTAGATGTGATTCTTACCATAGGTAGATGCCATAAATGTAGGCCTGTAAAACCCTGGCCTACATTTCCTGTACCTACTTTTGATATGGATGCAATTCTACAAATGGCGCTGCAGTGTGATTGACACGCGAATGGTGCTGCTTTTGTAGATGGCTGCCAATAATGCAAAATCCAGCCCAGAATGTCTGTGAGCCTCTTCGAAGAGTACTAGAAGCACTGAAAGAGGACAAGGCCATAATGCTCCTTTGGAAGAGCAGGCACTATTGACAGCATACAAAATAAACCATAAACATATACATTTTATCTTTCTTTATATGCTTGTTTTCATTTTCCAATGATATGAAATGACATGGGTAATGTAGTTTCAAATGAATGTCCAAAAATATGAATAGCCTACTCTAATAGAGAGGGGTCAATAATTGCTGAATGAAAAAAGACCTGCTCTCAATTCTCAATGAAGTTGTTGGAACTAAGGGTACTTAAACACAATAATTCCAATCAGAAGTCATGCACTTTTTCTGTAGTCCAGGTATGCAGTCAGTTCATGGGAACTTCTTACCATTCAATAAAGAGTTCACCAGGGTATATTCTAGCATACAGCACAAAAGTGCTAGGCAGGACTAACCCACAAACATCATTGTGCTCACCTTGGAACTACACATATGTTTAAATTATTTTTTGTTTGTTTTTATATAAATTTTAAAGCTTATTGAGTAATACCCAAAGTGCCAAGTGCAAAATAAACACTGAAAACTCAAAAACATTAAATAATGTAACATTACTTTCAAGAAAAAGTCCTCATTGTAGTCAAAATGGAAGTCAGTGATAATCATTAAACATTCAAGTATCGACCATGGGCCACTGGAACTTATCTTGGTAAAAATCACCAATGTCCATCCGGTAAAGGAGGTCTGTATAAGAGATTGCTTCAGCTGATTGCCCTACAGAGCCCCGTTTCGTTTCCTTCGTCAGGGGCAAAGTCAGGGGCACCTCCTGCTGTGTCCTGAGTTAAATGCTGCTCCTCTACAAATGAATACACATCCCCATTAGTGATTCAAGCCCTATGTGGTATGATATTGTGAGAAAACAAAAGTTAAGATGGAAGACAACTAGTTGCTTACCTTTGTATTCACCCAATAAGAGCACTTTAAACTGGGTGGACCATGTAGAAATAGCAGTGACTTAAAACACCTGAGGACATTTTACTTGTGGCCAGTCTCAAACCAAACACCAGAAGATATAATGATCAGCTATTTACACCAACTTTTAATTTTTTCCCTCAAAGTGTCTTAACATTTTTAAATAGTCTGCAGGTGATCCAAATAATTACCATTTGCTCCAAGTCACTTCTATTGCTTAACTCAACAGGAAGCAGTGGTGAAAGTATTGCATTCTCAGTTCAGATGTATAAAACACAACAAATGATTCTGTAGGAAAATTGAGTCTATTTTATTTGCAAATCTAAAAAGAAATAAAAATCTAATTAGAGGAAAAATAAAACTCTCCTGCTCAGCATTACCCATTGTAAGATTATCTTCTATATTTTCCTGGCATCCCCACTAGCTCCCTATTACTAGAATCAATTACCTCCAGGTATCTCGATGTTCTTACATTCTCTTCAAATGCAGCTCTACACTTTTTTTCTGACTAGCTTATTCTGATGCCTCCAGTGCACAATTTCCCTCAGCGTCTTTTAATTTGTTATGTATTACTGTTTTGTGAAGAATGCTGAACAGTAGGATATTTTATTATCAGGATTTATTTACTGCCCTTTTACAGAAATTCACCTAAGTTGATGTACTGGATAGAGGTATAACTGGTTCCCCTGATACTTTGGAGCTGAAGGTGAACCCAGGGCGGGCATGTACTTATGTTATTTTTAATATCTATAGCTCCAATATAAAAATCTCTTCCAAAATCCTTCCCCCTGTCCAAAAAGAGGTATAAAGTGTCCTGTTATGGCTGGCTGTATAATCTGTGAACTGTCTCAGGATGGGTATACAAAACCCATACTGGGGAAAAAAACCCCAAAACTACTGAAGTACATAAGAACATAAGAAGTGCCTCTGCTGGGTCAGACCAGAGCTCCAAAGTGCCCAGCAGTCCGCTCGTGCGGCGGCACAACAGGTCAAGGACCTGTGAAGTAGTCCTCTATCTATACCCCTCTATCCCCTTTTCCTCTAGAAAATTGTCCAGTCCCTTCTTGAACCCTAATACCATGCTCTGTCCTATCATGCCCTCTGGAAGCGCATTCCAGATGTCCACCACCCGTTGGGTGAAGAAAAACTTCCTAGCATTGATTTTGAATCTGTCCCTTTTCAACTTTTCCGAATGCCCTCTCGTTCTTGTAGTTTTCAAAAGTTTGAAGAATCTGTCCCTCTCCGCTTTCTCTATGCCCTTCATGATCTTGTAAGTCTCTATCATATCCCCTCTAATTCTCCTCTTCTCCAGGGAAAAGAGCCCCAGTTTTTCCAATCTCTCAGTGTATGAAAAGTTTCCATACCTGTTATCAAACGCGTCGCGCTCTTCTCTAAACCCTCTCGAGTATCACCATATCCTTCTTAAGGTATGGCGACCAATATTGGACGCAGTACTCCAGATGTGGGTGCACCATCGTCCGATACAACGGTAGGATAACTTCTTTCATTCTGGTTGTAATACCTTTCTTGATTATACCTAGCATTCTATTCGACTTCTTAGTGGCCGCTGCACACTGTGCCGACGGCTTCATTTCAAGTGCACAAAAACAGAGCTATGAAAACAACGAATCATTTATTTCTATAACCTAGGTGCTAACTTAAATATGTATGCACACATGTAAATGCCAAAATTCTACTTAAGTGCTATTTTGTGGATACCTACTTAACTTACCGCATTTTTGCAAGGAGGTTATATATTCAGGTGGAGCTTGAACAGGGCTTATATGTAACTTACAGTATTTTGAATCTGCTGAATCTAGATGCCAACATTTACACCAGCTCTATGCTTGGCATAAGTACTTGAGCCAATATGTTAAGGGCCAGATTCTGTAAACGGCACCAACCTCAAAAACAGCACAAGCTGTGTGTCAAACATGCTTAGGCGCCTATCACAAAACTTAGGCGTCTGCAATGTAGGCCAGGGTCAAAGTAGGCAAGGTGGAGATGATCTAGGTTAGGGGTAGAGTTGATCTAGGTCAGGGATCTCAAAGTCCCTTCTTGAGGGCCGCAATCCAGTTGGGTTTTCAGGATTTCCCCGATGAATATGCATTGAAAGCAGTGCATGCACATAGATCTCATGCATATTCATTGGGGAAATCCTGAAAACCTGACTGGATTGCGGCCCTCAAGGAGGGACTTTGAGATCCCTGATCTAGGTGCTGTTAGACACGATTCTCAAAAGTTCCACCATTAAGCTAGATCATCTCCACCCCTAACCTTGCCTACTTTGCCCTTAGATGCCAGTTGGCACCTCTTTAGATATGATTATGATGCCTACCTTTGTAGGCGTCTACTAGTACTTCTTTTTATTAATGAGTTTTTCATTGATTTTTAAAGACATGGTCAATTACTGTGCCGATTAAAACTAATTAAAACCTACCACTGACTTACTTATGGCACCATTTCTAGAATCAAATCCTAAGGGCCTGATCCTCTATAGTACATGTTAAGTTAGGCAGCAGTAGGCACACTACCACCAACTAACTAGCCAATGGAAGAGCAGGTTATTTTAAATTAGGCGTGCTGTACTATCACACCTACCTTGGGCTTACAAAGGCACAGCAATGCCTAAGCATGCGTAAGGCAGGCAGAGGCGTTATGGCAACTTATACGTGCTTAGGCATTGCTGTGCGCCTCTGGACGTATGTGGTAGGTGTCTGCAAAATGAGGTGAGGTAGGCTTGCAAAATGCTGGCCTACATCAGTGGCGTACCTAGGGTATGTGGCAACCGGGGCCCATCATTTTTTGACACCCCCCCTATGTAAAAAAATATTTTTTGTAATGACCATGAAACAGAATAAATGGTCAGAATAGAAACAGGCAGTGAAAATTTTCTTATATTCCAAACATAACATAACATAAATTATGTCTGAATTGTCATGACATCAGAAGTACATATGGAGTAGTTGCAGGTGATGCTTGGGACAGTTCTGATTGTGTTAGTTCGGTTTTATGTGTTTTTTGAATAGAAGGGTTTTTATTTCTTTTTGAAGGTTTTGCAGTCTGTGGTCGATGTTAATTGGTTGTAGGGTTGGGGGTCGAGTGTTGCAGCTCGAATGGCTAGGAGGTTGTCGAACAGTTTTTTTCTTTTGACGTTTTTGGTTGGAGGGTGTGTGAATGGTGCGTGAGTTCTCCTATGTCTGTTTGAAGTGGATTTAATTATTTAGCTGAAGAAATTAGTTACCCCCTCATCCCACACACATTAATTCTCTTCCATTTTTGTTCCCATTATAAAAAACACTGATAAGTTCCCAGAAAAAAAATACATTAAAATAAGAAGTGAAAACAAAGGCCCCTACAGATGAGAACATAACATAAGAATAGCCTAACTGGGTCAGACCAATGGTCCATCATGCCCAGTAGCCCATTCTCATGGTAGCCAATCCAGGACACTAATACCTGGTCAAAACCCAAAGAGTAGCAACATTCCATGCTACCGATCCAGGGCAAGCAGACACTTCCCCCATGTCTTAATAACAGATTATGGACTTTTCCTCCAGGAATTTGTCCAAATCTTTCTTAAAACCAGCTACACTATCTGCTTTTACCATAACTTCTGGCCACTTCATTTTTAAGTTTAGATCTTTCCTTTCAAACAGAGACCTTGCTAGATGTCAAATACAGCACAAGGTAACTTCAAATGGACTTAGCTGTGCAGGAAATGTGAATCTCCTCATACACCCACCATATAGTGCAAAAATGTGCATAGGTCTGTTTTTTTCTTTCGATCACTACATAGCCTAATGCCACACAAGCAGCGCTGTTACAAACATATTCTGTAGGTCAATGCTAAGGATAACAAAGTTTCCTTCCTTGGACCAGAAGGAGATAAACCACTGGAAGAGATCCCAAAACAACACCCAAAGACCCACTCAGTGTGTGAACCAGTTGAGTGGAGTGGACTAACTGGGGGGTGGAAATGGGCCCGGAGTTTGCTCAGCAGAATTTCCCAGACCACTTCTTCCTCTCAACACATTGACACGCTGCCACCATCACCACTAGGAACACCTCACTGGGTAGGCAAGCTATGCTATAAACTTTATAAAACACATTATTATATTTTCTTATAAAGCACATATTTTAACTGAACTCTCTGACATCCTCAGCCTTTCCATTCACAAAAATAGAAGGAAGAAAAGTTCCCATTTCCTGCTGTCTCATGTCCCCGGCCTATACAATATTTTTTTTCTGCAGACCCTTCAAAAGTCTGACCAAATCCTCGTTTCACTTGCATTATAAAGTACTGAGGATGCCATCTCTCCCCAATCCCAGGTCCTAAAGTCTAAGACAGTAGCGCAAACTAATGCTGCCAGATACAGGAAAAAATTTTTTGATTCGATTCAGCCTATTGAATTGGTTTTTCAATTCGATTTTCCTGCCCAGTTGGGTGATTTTTTTCAAAACTCCTGGTGGGTTTTATAGCTTTTTCACCCCCTTTGGCTTCTCCTAACCACACTGGCGCTGTGGTGTAAATAAAATAAAGAAACAAAAAGGACTTTTCCTCTCTCTGTTAAATCCTAGCTCACGTTTGCAGTCCAACACCAGCTCTGTCAGGATACACATTTCAAATCTGACATATTATAATCACAAAACAGAAAATAAAATTAATTTTTCTACCTTTTGTTGTCTGGTTATATTTCAAATCTTGTTGGTCCAAGGCTCTGGTTTTCTTCTGATAACTTGCTTCCAGGGTCTCCTTCTTTCTGCATGCTAACCATCCATCTGCCAACTCTGTCCTCCCTTTCCATTTCCCTTCCCTTCCCAGGAAGTCTGGTATCTTTCCTTTTTTTCATCTCCCTCCACAGATCCATCTTTTCTTAAATACCCTTTCATCCGGCATCTCTCCCTCCTTCCCCACCACCCCAGAGTCCACCATCTCTCCCTTTCTTTTCCTAATTACCCTCCTATCCAGTATCTCTATCCCTCCTCCACACCATCCCTTGTGTCCAATTTATCTCCCTTTCTGTTCCTTCCCTCCCTAAATCCCATGGTCCATCATCTCTCTCCCTCTCCTCTATTTTCAGACCCATTATTTCTTCCCCCCCCCAAAGTTTGGCATATGCATGTCTCTTTAAACACCCCCTTCCCTCCGTGTACTTCTAAATCATGGTCCCCCCCAAAGGCCTGTCCCCCCTTAAAGATCTGCCTGTCCCCCCTTGAAGGCATGCACCCCCCTTGAAGGCCTGTCCCATCCCCTTGTAGGCCTGTCCCCCCCTTGAAGGCCTGCCTGCCTGTCCCCCCTTGAAGGTCTGCACCCCCCGAAGGCCTGCACCCCCCCGAAGGCCTGTCCCCCACTTGAAGGCCTGTCCCACCCCCTTGTAGCTTCTCCCCCCCTTGTAGGCCTGTCCCCCCTTGAAGGCCTGCCTGCCTGCCTTTCCCCCCCTTGAAGGCCTGTCCCCCCTTGAAGGCCTGCACCCCCCCGAAGGCCTGCACTCCCTTGAAGGTCTGCACCCCCCCGAAGGCCTGTCCCCCCCTTGAAGGCCTGTCCCACCCCCTTCTAGGCCTGTCCCCCCCTTGAAGGCCTGTCTCCCCCTTGAAGGCCTGCACCCCCCTTGAAGGCCTGCACTCCCTTGAAGGTCTACACCCCCCCGAAGGCCTGTCCCCCCTTGAAGGCCTGTCCCCCCCCCCTTGTAGGCCTGTCCCCCCCTTGTAGGCCTGTCCCCCCCTTGAAGGCCTGCCTGCCTTTCCCCCCTTGAAGGCCTGTCCCTCCCCCTTGAAGGCCTGCACCCCCTTGAAGGCCTGCACCCCCCCGAAGGCCTGCACCCCCCCTGAAGGCCTGCCTGCACCCCCTTGAAGGCCTGCACCTCTTGAAGGTCTGCACCCCCCCAAAGGCCTACACCCCCCCGAAGGCCTGCACCCCCCTGAAGGCCTGCCTGCCCCCCCCTTGAAGGCCTGCACCCCTTGAAGGTCTGCACCCCCCCCGAAGGCCTGTCCCCCCTTGAAGGCCTGTCTGCCTGCCTGTCACCCCCTCCCCCTTGAAAGCCTGCCTGCCTGCCTGCCCGCCCGCCCCACCCTGAAGGCCTGATGCCCCGACCCACCCCAAAGGACCGCTCGCCCCCCTGGCCTCCCCGCACCACCTATGAAGCAGCCACAGCAGGATCGCGAAGTCAGCGTCAGCGATCCCTGCGCTGCTTCCTGCGCCACGGTCCCGCCCCTCCTCTGACGTCAGAGGAGGGGCGGGATCGCGGCGCCGGAAGCAGCGCCTAAGCAGCGCAGGGATCGCTGATGCTGACTTCGCGATCCTGCTGCGGGCTGCTTCACAGGTGGTGCAGGAAGGTCAGTGGGGCGAGCGGTCCTTCGGGGGTGGGGGGGACTGAACGGCAAGGCCGGGAGCACCCCCTTAGGGCTGGTACCCGGGGCGCACCGCCCCCCCCGCCTCCCCTTGGTACGCCACTGGCCTACATTTCATGCACATACAAAACTGTAGGTGCGATTCTACAACGCTTGCCTAGCAGTTAATTGACAACTGTGCGCCTGCACGCCTACAATACAAGAGCACTAAGGCACACTATATACAGTGTATTCAAAATATGGAAACCACATTAATCATATAGTTGCAGGTTACTTTACTACTTCAATCATATATTCCTGAAACTTGTTCTTTTAAGTGATCCTCATAATAACATTTAATTGAAATGCAAATTTGATTCAAAAGAATATATCCAAAGGCAAAACATAGAAAACCAACAGAGCCTGCAGTAAAAAAATTCAAAACAAAACAAAACTGCAGGACAATAGGCAGGGAGCAGGATTTATTATACAAAAATTCTTAAAAACATATATAGTGTAGCCGGTCCAGAGCCTCCAAACAGGACTCTTCAGTGCCCCTAGTGGCTACAGCTAAAATTACACTGGTGTGTGACCCAGTAAGGAGTCACCCTGCAGGCACTGCAAATTATATCCAAAGAAAAAACCCATCCACAAAGTTCCTGGGTTTAGTTTTCACAGGTAAGTTTAATGTCAGAATCTTCAAACAAAAAGAAAACAGAATGGCCGAATCCAAATTCGATGCAGCTTGCAAAACAAAACTTCCATGGAAAACTCTGGGTAAGTTCAGGATTTCCTCCCACAATGCAAACAATCTTCTCTGTGGTTTTACTCTCCATAGAGCTTTTTTTTTACAATAAAGCTTTTCAAAGCCTGCTCCTAGCAGGTTTCAGGAAAGTTCAGTTCACTGCTATCACACTATAATATTCAAACATAGCAAAGCTTCCAGCTTATCATATAGCACAGCTGGGCAAAGGGGAGTGCCTAAAGTTTGCTTTCAAAAAGCGCAAAAACAGCTTTCAAAAATCCCTCCCGGTTGGTTGCAAACTTCTCCTCACAAAAAGGCACTCTCAAAACAGTAGAGTAACAAAAACTCCACAGTTCAAGTTGTCAATGTCCCAGGCTGACAAAAAAAAAACCCCAACCTCAGCCAAAATAACAAACACAAAAAAACCTCACAGTTCTCCAGCTCAGTCTTTGCAAATGGATGCCAAGCCTACTTCCATCTGTTCAGGGGCCGCACACAAATCCTCAGGAGCCAGCTCTCCTTGTAGTTCCATTGGCACCTCCAGGTCTGCTGCTACGAACTCTGAAGTGGCTCTAGCTTCTTCCACTTCCATCAGGTCACAGGCATAACCCGTGCTTGAACCAGAAAGCTCTTCTTTAGGGAGAACCCTGAGCTTTCTCCCTAATCTGCCTACCAGCTTACTAACATCCAGTGACATTTCAAGAGAGAAGACATGCCCTGCTCTGACTGAGCCTGCTCTCACCTGGGCTTCTCTCTGGCTCCCCCTGTGGGCACTAGGGTAATAGCCTTCCTCACTATTCCTGGAAGAAGGTTTAAAACCTATATCCTTAGTCCTGCCTTTTGATTGGTAGTGATTGTAAAGGTTTTCCTCATTCCTCATCTTCAGAAGGGCCAGCTTGGTGCTGGGAGCTGTTCTTGGCAGCCCCCTTTTTGGGCCTCTTGCCACCCTTTCTGCCCGCTCTCACAGGGACCATGTTAGTCCCAGTGCCTGACTGGTCAAAATAGCACAATATAAATAAACATACCCAAAAAACTGGTCCTAATTTACAAATGGACTGGACCCAACACGGTCCGTGTTTCAAAGAAACACTCCTTCCTCAGCGGTCCCTACTGATGGCACGTGATGTATCAGAGAACCAGATTAGATAAGAATCAAATTGGATAAAAAATGAGAAAAAACAGGCTTAGGATCTCCTGTCTAAATCGCTGCACTGTGAGCTGGGCCACAAATACGAGCATGTCACTCTCCTCTTCAAGTTGGAGCACAGGCTCCCTATAGAGGTAAGTTTAGTTTATGAGATTTGAACTCTAGTTAAGATCTACATGTCGGGCCAATTCAGGATTCTTTTTGTTGTTTGATCTCATATATCAGTGGACAAGTGCTTTGCTTCTCACAACAAAAACTCGCAGATGGTTACTTCATTTTGTCAGATCTTTATGAATAACTTTTGGTCTTCTATGTTTAATGTCATATTGTGGAACACCTTCACTGTCAGCCTATGTATGATATAATTGAACCAAGAATTTAAGGCAGCATTGAAGACCCATTTGCATAGACAAATGTACGAGTAAGCAGTCCAATTGATAATTCTCTGTGTTTTGCCTTGCTAGAAGTCCATGTTGGGGCACCGAGCCTACACTCTAAGCCCTCAGCACACTCTGTACTTTCTATTGTAGTTCTCTATTGCTCTTGCCTTCTTACATGACAACTTTATTTCTCCATTTAATGCGCCACAAAAAATACATTTAGAACATAGGAATAGCCTTACTCGGTTAGACCAATGGTCCATCAAGCCCTGCAGCCTGTTCTCACGGTGGCCAATCCAGGTCACTAGTACCTGGCCAAAACCCAAGGAGTAGCAATATTCCATGATACCGATACAGGGCAAGCAGTGGCTTCCCCCGTGTCTTTCACAATAACAGACTATGGACTTTTCCTCCAGGAACTTGTCCAAACCTTTCTTAAAACCAGCTACGGTATCCACTCTTACCACATCCTCTGGCAATGTGTTCCAGAGCTTAACTATTCTGTGAGTAAAATTTTTTTTTTCCCCACCTATTGGTTTTAAAAGTATTTCCCTGTAATTTCATCGAGTGTCCCCTAGTCTTTGAAATTTTTGAAGGAGTGAAAAATCGAACCACTTGTACCCGTTCTACTCCACTCAGGATTTTGTAGACTTCAATCATATCTCCCCTCAGCCGTCTCTTTTCCAAGCTGAAGAGCCCTAACCATTTTAGTCTTTCCTCATACGAGAGGAGTTCCATCCCCTATATCATTTTGGACGCTCTTCTTTGAACCTTTTCTAGTGCCTCTATAACTTTCTTGAGATTAGGAGACCAGAATTGAATGCAATACTCCAGATGAGGTTGCACCATAGAGCGATACAGGGGCATTATAACATTGCTCTATTTAGTGTGCTGGAGCAGTGGCGTAGTAAGGAGGTTGCAAGAAGGAGGCGGTCCGCCCCGAGCGTGGTCTTGGTAGGTGACCCAGCACCCATCCTCCTCTCTTTTCTAACACCCCCTGCCGCCCACATGCACCCCTTCCCTTCTCTCATACCTCTTTAATTTTCCCTGCACAAGCAGCATTACAAATTTGCTGCCTGCATCAGTGTTGTCTCTCTCTGAAGTCACTTCTGGGCCCTGGGCCTAGGAAGTGACTTCACAGGGATAGCTGACACGATGCAGGCAGCAAATTTGTAATGCTGCTCGTGTCTGGGAAATTAAAAAGGTATGGGGGAAGGGAAAGGGGTATCTGCACGGCAGGGGGGTCGGGAAGGAGCGGAGGCAGAGAAGAGGACAGGGAGGGGCGCCACTGCCCTGGCTGCCATTCACCCTCATTACGCTGCTGTGCTGGAGCTAAAACATTTGAGAGACACTGCATTAGCCCATTCATTAATGTGCTTAAAGTTGTTTTGCATATATTAAAAAGCTCTAATGCAGGTTAAAACTTTTCATTAACACAAATGGGTTCATAGTCATTCGCGCGCGAGACACCAGCGTGCCGACAATCGAGCACTGACAATTCGGCACAAGACACCAGCGCGCCGCAGGAAAACTTACTTTTAAAGAGCTCCGAAGTGGAGTGTGAGTGGGGAACCCCCCCTTTGTTCACGCTGCCACGGGGGGGGGGGGGTGTTGCGGGTTGAAACCCTCCATTGTAGAGAAAACTGAACTTTTTCTGATTTTTTTAGGGAAAAGTACAGTTTTCTCTATAATGTGGCGGGTTGCACCCCTTCCCCATCCCCCTAACGGCAGCACGAACAGTATGAAGTAAAGTGGGGGGGTTCCCTCCACACCCTCCGTCAGAACTCTTTAAAAGTAAGTTTTCCCATGACGCGTTGGTGTCTTGCACCGAATTGTCTGTGCTCGATTGTCAGCGCACTGGTGTCTTGCGCGCTTTTGTCCCATCACCCACAAATGTGTGAAACAAAATGATAAAACACTGGTGAATTGTCAAAAAAGGATCAATAATCAGACAATGAGCAAAAATTCTATTGGAAAAGACATTCCAGGCAACACAAGCAAAGCTACTAGTGCTCTCAGATCCTTCTGAAATATAAATTGGCAAGACAAGATTTCCAACAGAGAAATTCTTTAAAAGTACCACATTTCTAGTGTGGAAGGATTGGTAATGAAAGTTGAGCTTCAGTGAACTGGTCAAATTTTAATAGATGTCACCAAAATTCCCAAAATTATGTGCTCCAGCTAACTGAAATATAGACAGATATGATAGGGAAGACAACACTTCATATTTCAAAACGCCCTCAAGTCTAAGCTTAAAACCTTCAAGGCAGACTTGAACAGTTGGGACTTGGGAGGACATGAATTTGAGAATAGTTATTGGAGGCAGGATTTTTTTACATGGCTGCACAGAGCCTTGGATAAAAAAAAAGCAAATACACAAACAAAATGAAAAGACAAACAGAAAAGTCAACTCCTAAATTTCATCAACTGCAAGTTTTTTTCACATCACTTCAATAAACACAATCAGAGGAGATTGCTGAAAACTATATCTCACCATCGACAAGCGAGTGGGACATCATCATCATTTTTCTAATAAAAAATAAATTAAATTTCATATATATCCCTATTGCTAATGTCTTACTGCATTTGTTCTCACTATTACACTGCAATCTCTTTTACTCAAAGGCCCTGATTCTGCAAAACGCATCTAAAGTTAGGTGTCCTTTGTAGATTCGCACTCAGCACTGTTTAGGCGTGAGTTTTAAACATGGACGCCATAAAATTGTGGCTATGTCTACAAAGTAGCATCTATGTCCTTTGGACGCCTAAGTACCAATTATCGCTTGTTAAGACCCTTAATTGGCTCATTGACTATTAAGATTGGACACCTAAAGTATGCCTAACTTTAGGCATGACTTAGGCGTCCTTTAATTGGGGCCAAAATGTACAAGCAGTTATCAGCTGCACAATACTGAGTCATACTGCTCCATGCAGCGGTATCCAAATCCTTTATTCTGGCTCTCTGACAGCAGAAGAGCAATTGTCCACTCAAAATTCAACAGGAATCAGAGAAATAGGAAACAGGTCTGGATAAAGTGAACTGCAATAACTTTATTAAGGTGGGACTCGACCCAGGCTGTGTTTCTGCAATAGAGCCTGTGTAAGGGGGTCAGTGTCTCAGATCCATTATAAACAAGGCAATGCATATCATGTATCGCAAGGTTTTAAAACATCCATCATCCATCAGTTTCTGTAGTCTCTCACTCATTATAGTATGTTGCCGTTTTCTCTGCTTCTTGTAGCTCCATGACCAGTAGAGATAAACTCCAGTAATTTACTCCTGGTTCTAATGGCCAACTAAATACAAGAGTCACTAAGAAGATTATATGAATAAAGGAACTAATGACCGATTGATGGAAGCTTCATTCTTTTGGTTCAATCTTCAGAACTGATATCTTTCAGTAATGAACTGTACTGGATTAGGAGTAGAGTCTGGTAAAATGTCCAGAGATGCCCAATATAGTAACATAGTAAATGATAGCATATAAAGACCTGAAAGATCCATCCAGTCTGCCCTTTAGTTATACCCATTTAAAATACATGAATAAACTAACTTGTCTCTTTGATATTTCTGGGCCATAGAGTGTAAAGTCCACCAGGTATTGTCTTAGGTTCCAAATGCTGAAGTAGCTGTCCAAGCTCACTCCAGCCTTGCATAGAGTGTAAAGGTTCAGCTCGAGGCATAGACAGAGGCTCGACCTCGTTTGAGACTGCTGATTGCCCAGGCTGGATTAGAGAAGACAGCGTCGGCCCAAATTTGCTCAGTAATTGAACAAACTGCTTCTCTAACATGGTCTGGAGAGAAGCCGGCAAAGATGGATCTGCATCTGAAACCGGACCACTTGCTGAGGCTATAGGCTCCAAGGTGGCAGTGGAGATGTGCTTCGACTTAGAAGTCTTGGAAAGCTTGAGGACCACTGCTGGAACCTTATGCTTAGGTATCTGACCTGAGTGAAGCTCAGGGGAAGAGACAGCAGGTTTACTTGAGGTCAGAGATATACCAAATGAGGAAGGTCTGATGAAGCTCGAGGTCAGAATCGTAGAAGCAGGAGGACCCTCAGTGGAAGATGGAACCGAGGCAGCACTCAAGGTCGAGGGTGTGACTGAAGAGTCCATACCGAAAAGTTTCTCCACTAAAATTCGATGATGTTTAAGGGCTCGAGGTTGAAGAGTAGCACAGCACTCACACGACTTAGCCCGAGGCACTTGAGGCACCAACGGTGTGGGTCCATGAGGGAAATTGCTCGCTGTCCGTTGCTGGCCAGGACATAGGAGGGAAAATAGCTGCAGCGAAGTCGAAGCCCGCAGGCTGCAGCCGAGCGGCCTGCCCCACCAGTCGAACGAAGAAAAAACAATAAAGTAACAGCGATTAGCAACAAAAAGAACACAAACCGCGGTGAGAGAAGGTACGAAGTAACGAAGTTTAGAGCAGAGTGTCAAAGACAGACTTCTCGACTCCACAGAAAACTGAGAACTGAGGAGAATCGCCCTGTGCTGGGCGGGAAGGCACTCGCGCATTTGCGGTGCGGCTGACTCGAAACTTCTATGTTTCTACAAGCAAGTCTGCATGCGAGGCTGTCCACATCCGGGCTCCGTGGATGACATCACCCATATGTGAGAATAGGCTTCCTTCTTGACCTGGGATAATAGCCCTTATGACTGCAGGTAGCACCTATATGGCAGTAGAGTATGGTTTGGGGAGCTCACATTTTCAACCATGAATGTAGTGGTTAGAGTGGCTTATCTCTATGGTTCACTAGCCCACCCACCAAACTATTTAAGACACCTGTGTGTAGCTCTACTAGGCTTTCCTATACCAGGTGCTGATGTTCTGGAGGCAGGTATGTGCATTTGTATTCTGAACTTTGTGTTTGTGTGTGGAAGTTTGTATACACTGGGGGAATGTGGGGGTGTCTTACCCTGATGCATGCAGTGATCATCTGGTCAGTTTGAGCACCTTTATGGCACTTAGACCCATCTAAAATTGGTCTAGTTCCAAACGTATAAGTTCTGTCCAAGATGTCTTGCAAGATGTCCATGTCTAACCTGCCCTTGAGACTGCCCAAAGCCCGCCATAACACGTGTCCACCACGCCAACCTTGTGCTCTGAACATAAAGAGGCTGGAACACCTCGCTAAATGCAAAGAAAGACTGTTTTGATTATCAGTACTTGGATGTCCTGGTGATTAGGATGTCCAAGTGCTGATTTAGGATGCTTTTTGAACATCTATGGTTTTTTTGTTATGGGCCCCATAGTCTCTGTAAATAGCAAGGAACCTGTTTTCATGCTTTTTATTGAAAATGTTTCAAATGCTTTCTTCTGTAAAACAGCAATATACTCACATTTTATTTGCTGGAGAGTTGCAGCAGAGTCATCCTGTCTTTGTATTTGCTGCAGCTCAATAGATCTAAACAAAGGTCAGTCATTCTCATTAGACCCGACCCGACAATTTCTCTTTTCTAATATTAATAGCAGATTTCAGGTTAGATCATAGCAGGACTCTATGGTCCTCATGTCCTTATAAAAGAAAACGAACTGAAAGACTGAGTAGATGATGAATAGGATGTCACTCTAGCTTTTCAGGCATCATTAAGCATCCATCAACACGTTAGACTTTTGCTTATTTTGTAAGTTTTCTTCCTCTTTTCATCAGCCTGGCAAATCAACAAGTAATCTTCTCAAATTTGACTTAAATAGAAATAGAACATTAAAGGCAGCCTCATTCCTACTCTTCGGCTTTTTTATTCAGGTGAAATGGCTCAGGCTTAAGAAGGTACATATAAATGCGGTTCTTTTCCTTGTTGAAAAATTTGGGCAGCAATAAACATCGGGATTAACACTGGATGTCATTTGACCTCACTGCATACATAAACCCCAGGCCAGGCAAGGTCGACCAATGGCTGAGAACGCTGTCCGGTGGCGTCACACAGGGGGCAGGATAGAGCCAGATCGGGAGGGTGTTCCTTATAGGATGCTTTCGCCACTCCTGCCAGTTTCTTAGCATTTTTCTTGGCTGTGGGGGTGGACCGGCAGCTGCGTTGAAATGCAGGTCCCAGGAGGTTCATATACCTGGCCGGCTGTGTACCCCCCTAGGGTGTGCACCCTGGGCGGTCTGCCCCCCTCCTCCCACCCCCTCCCTCGGTATGACACTGACTTGTGATTAAAACATTTTAATTGAAATGCAGTGCTAATTTAGTTTAATTTAATTTAAAATATGTATATTCTGTTAAATCATAAGTTCTAAGTGGACTATGAAAATTGAATAAAAACTGAAGGAGCAACCTCCTGATAAAGGATTCCTTTTAAGAAGCCATGGTAGTGATTTTCCTGCAGCAAATACACCAAATCCCATAGGAATTGAATGGGCTTCAGTGCATTTGCCACAGGAGAATCGCTACCATGGCTTTGTAAAAGGGGTCCAAAGTATTTAACAATTTTTCTGAAAAAGTGATCACTTTGAGGTGATGCCTGATTGAACCTGGGAACACGCATAAATGAGTATGTATGAATATGCATATTTTGTCAATAATGTGCATAAATTGTGACTCCGCCCACATTCCAGCCAAACTCTGTCCTTCTGCCCACCTACACTTTCTGACATCACCTGGACTTTTACATGTGTATCCTCTGAGGTAACTTATGAAATCCTTTTTACATGAGTAAAATGGCCTTTCATTGTGAAAACATGTTTACAAAATTATCCCTTCCACGATGGCACTTAAATGGCCTTGAATGATGCTGGTATTTTATTTATTTGTTACATATTTATTATTGAAATACTTTTTTCCCACTCAATGTGCTGGCATTTGTGAAGGGCCTTCTCCCTCTCCCTCTCCCTCTCCCCTATCTAAGCAAACTGAGATTTAAGGGGTGGGAGCAATATATATGTAAATGGTGCACAAATTCAAAATGAGACCTCCTGATGGCCAGCTCTCCTCTGCTCCTTATATTTTTTCCCAGTATTAGAGAATAACTTGGAATTTTCCCTAAATATCTATCATTTTTTTCTTAAAGTATGATATAGAGTGCCAAATAGCAAAATTAAATACTAACACATTTCTTACTCTGAGCTTTACTAATAACAGCTAATGGATTCAAAAGTTACTCCCTTGGGTTACAACAATCTTTTCCTGTAGTTCTCTTAATGATCCTTAATGGGTACCTCCCTCTCTGACAGACTTACACTTAACTGAGTCGATTGTCCATAAACATCTTTCATGCCAGAGCACGGGTATCTTAATCTTTAGAAGTATTCTACTGTAAGGCTTTTTCTTAGTAGGTTGAGATAAAAATATTTAAATTGAAGCAATATATTTTTGTCTACTGGCTTTTTATGTACTCATCTTTCCTAACCATTTCTCTTCTTAAATATCATGTTACAAAAAAAAAATATATATATATGTATGTATATATATCTATATATATAAAATCGGAGGTATGTATGTGTGTATGTGTGTGTGTATGTGCCGCGATCACGCAAAAACGGCTTGACCGATTTGAACGAAACTTGGTATGCAGATCCCTCACTACCTGGGGTGATATGTTCTGGGGGTCTCGCGGCCCACCTGCACACGTGGGCGGAGCTACAAACAGAAAATCAGATTTCACCCATTCATGTCAATGGAAAAAATGTAAAAAGCTGCCAACGCAAAAACGGCTTGCCTGATTTGAACGAAACTTGGTATGCAGATCCATCACTACCTGGGGTGATATGTTCTGGGGGTCTCGCGGCCCACCTGCACACGTGGGCGGAGCTACAAACAGAAAATCAGATTTCATCCATTCATGTCAATGGAAAAAATGTAAAAAGCTGCCAACGCAAAAACGGCTTGCCCGATTTTAACGAAACTTGCTATGCTGATCCCTCACTACCTGGGGTGATATGTTCTGTGGGTCTCGCGGCCCACCTGCACACGTGGGCGGAGCTACAAACAGAAAATCAGATTTCACCCATTCAAGTCAATGGAAAAAATGTAAAAATCTATGGGACCGATTTGAACGAAACTTGGTATGCAGATCCCTCACTACCTGGGGTGATATGTTGTGGGGGTCTCGAGGTCCACCTGCACACGTGGGCGGAGCTACAAACAGAAAATCATATTTCACCCATTCAAGTCAATGGAAAAAATGTAAAAAGCTGTGGGACCGATTTGAACGCAAATTGGTATGCAGATCCCTCACTACCTGGGCTGATATGTTCTGGGGGTCTCGAGGCCCACCTGCACACGTGGGCGGAGCTACAAACAGAAAATCAGATTTCACCCATTCACGTCAATGGAAAAAATGTAAAAAGCTGTGGGACCGATTTGAACGAAACTTGGTATGCAGATCCCTCACTACCTGGGGTGATATGTTCTGGGGGTCTCGCGGCCCACCTGCACACATGGGCGGAGCTACAAACAGAAAATCTGATTTCACCCATTCAAGTCAATGGGAAAAATGTAAAAAGCTGTGGGACCGATTTGAACGAAACTTGATATGCAGATCCCTCACTACCTGGGGTGATATGTTCTGGGGGTCTCGCTGCCCATCTGCACACGTGGGCGGAGCTACAAACAGAAAATCAGATTTCACCCATTCATGTCAATGGAAAAAATGTAAAGAGCTGCCATTCTCAAAGTAATTCAAAAACGGCTTGACCGATTTGACCGAAACTTGGTATGCAGATCCCTCACTACCTGGGGTGATATGTTCTGGGGGTCTCGCGGCCCACCTGCACACGTGGGCGGAGCTACAAACAGAAAATCAGATTTCACCCATTCATGTCAATGGAAAAAATGTAAAAAGCTGCCATTCTCACAGTAATTCCAACTACCTGGGGTGATATGTTCTGGGGGTCTCGCAGCCCACCTGCACACGTGGGCGGAGCTACAAACAGAACATCAGATTTCACCCATTCATGTCAATGGAAAAAAAGTAAAACGCTGCCATTCTCACAGTAATTCAAAAACGGCTTGACCGATTTGAACGAAACTTGGTATGCAGATCCCTCACTACCTGGGGTGATATGTTCAGGGGGTCTCGCGGCCCACCTGCACATGTGGGCGGAGCTACAATCAGAAAATAAGATTTCACCCATTCATGTCAATGGAAAAAATGTAAAAAGCTGCCATTCTCACAGTAATTCCAACTACCTGGGGTGATATGTTCTGGGGGTCTCGCGGCCCACCTGCACACGTGGGCGGAGCTACAAACAGAACATCAGATTTCACCCATTCATGTCAATGGAAAAAATGTAAACAGCTGCCATTCTCACAGTAAATCTAAAACGGCTTGACCGATTTGAACGAAACTTGGTATGCAGATCCCTCACTTCCTGGGGTGCTATGTTCTGGGGGTCTCTTCACCCAAGAATTGATATGTTCTTGCTCCTGGAGGTGAAACTAAAAATGTTGTTTATAATCAAGTTTTGTGTTAGTTGTATTGTATTCATTTTGTCAAATATTTCACATTATAATTTGATTATTTTACTTTTTATAAAGCTGTAAAAAAATATTTTCATTCACCACTATAAAGTATCTTTATTTGAATCCATTTACAGTGTTATTGCTATAATTAAATACCCGTGCAACGCAGGGTATAATAAAACCCTTGCCACGCATGCGCACTCTTAACTGCATGCTTCCATGATCCGTAGGTCTGTGGCCGCAGGAGTGCGCATGCGCGAGTCCCCAGCCTTATTCCCAGCACCTACCTACACTGGCCGCCAGGACTGGACTCTCTGGTCTCCCCAATAGTCAGCTCCTCTCACCAGTGGCACCAGCCGCAGAGAAGGCTTCCGACGCTGGCGGGGATCGAGAGGAGCTGTGGCGACACCTCGCGGGGCGGGAAGGGAAGCGCTGAAAAAACACTCCAGCCGCTTCGCGGTCCCGACTCCAAAACTGCCGATTCCAGATCGACTGAGCTTCCCAGCAGATTTAATTCCCTTAATGGAAGGGAAGGCTAACTTTTATATCTTTGGGCTCCTTTTACTAACCTGCGATAGCAATGTTAGCGTGCACTTAGCGCGCGCTAAATTGCCACGTGCACTAGATGCTAACGCCCACAATACTCCTTGATTTTATAGGAAGCCTCAGCCCCACCACTCCACCGCTGTATTATCTTATAACTGCGGGAAGAATTATGTGGTGCCTCATCATTGGCTGTCCCTTCAAGTATTTATAAAGTGTCGTTGTGCCAGTTTTGATCCCATACGAAATAAATACAGGATAAATATCTTGTCTGTATATATATATAAATATAAAGTGCTTAAATACTTAGCTCCATATCAGCCAAAAATCTAGGAGTCTGACCCGACATATTTTGCTCACAAAGAGCTGTATCAAGGATCTCTCTTTCTCTTACAACTGAAGATAAGTGGAGTCGGATGACGGCAGCAACCTCGGGAGATCCTCGATACAGCTCTTTGTGAGCGAAACATGTCGGGTCAGACTCCCAGGTTTTTGGCTGATATGGAGCTAAGTATTTAAGCACTTTGTATTTATATATATACAGACAAGATATTTATCCTGTATTTATTTCGTATGGGATCAAAACTGGCACAACGACACTTTATAAATACTTGAAGGGACAGCCAATGATGAGGCACCACATAATTCTTCCCGCAGTTATAAGATAATACAGCGGTGGAGTGGTGGGGCTGAGGCTTCCTATAAAATCAAGGAGTATTGAGGATATAAGAGGAATTTATCCAGCCCCGACTATATTTGATTATTATACTGAACATACGGTGACTGGAAGAGCATACACTGTTGCCATAGATTGTTATGCTAGATGCTAACGCCAGCATTAGTTGAGCTGGCATTAGTTCTAGCTATGTAGCGTGGGTTTAACACGTGCTAAAATTCTGCACGCACTAAAAACGCTATCGCAGCTTAGTAAAAGGAGCCCTTTGTGTGTTTCTCAAATGGCTAAGTCTAAGGGTATTCCAACATAAGGGGACAAAAGGATCAAATATTCCATAGAGAAGCTTGAAGATTATGCATGTACATTTAAACTGGATCCTAAAGTGAACTGGGAACCAGTGAAGCTTTATCCACAAAGGGGAAACATGATCATACTTTACCGTTTTCCCTTTTCTAGAAAAGATTAGTTTCTATATTAATACCTTTTGTCCTGTTCTCTTCTAGAGTACACATATTCAGATCTTCTAGTCTGTTCTCATACATCTTTTTATGCACTTCCCATACCATTTTTGTCTCCTGCCTCTAGATTGCTTCAAGTCTTTCTACATCCTTAGCCATATACGACCTCCAAGACTGAACACAATAGAAGTGTCCCTTGATACTGAAATTGTGGAGATCTATTTGGGATCAAATTAATAATTTATTAGAGAATCCAGTGGCATTATCATATGATACCATTTTATTTGGTACATTAATGAGAGTGAAGAGTCAACTATCTGTGAGAAATAACAAACTTATTTTTATAATGACAGGGGTTGCCATACAGCTTATTTTTAAAAATTGGAAAAATTGGGATAGACTAAATTACACATTCTGGTGGGAATCCCTCTGTTATATTTTTTAAATGGAACGGTTCATGGCTATTCAGCAGGGAAGTTACAAGAAATTTATGGATGTTTGGGCTCCATTAACTAAATACTGTAAAGACTGACCTCTTTAAATGTCCTTTTAACATACACATTCAGGGAGGGAATGTTTAGATAGTACTTGTAGGTTTCTATTTATTGATTAATAGGTGGAAAAATGGGAGGAAATAATTTTTTGTTTTATAAATTCTTGTAAGTTTGATATGCTTTAATTTTTATATTCTATGTAAGTGTATTAATTATTGTGCACAAATGTAGTTTAAAAATTGAATAAATAATTAAAAAAAAAGAAAGAAGTGGGGCCATACCTTCATTCTCATGGGCATGATTGCTGCAGGATTTGTGATTGTATTTTATAGAAGATATTAACAAAATAGGTGCTTTCTTGCTTACTTTACTTAATCTAGGTTCCCTTCTATGGGTAACTTTATAAAGCCAAAGCCTCTTGTAAAATACCTACTAGAGTAAATGTATGCTCGGTGACATAATGGTGCATGCTTTGCCAGTAGGCATATATAGGGTGGATTCAGATGGAGCATGGGCAGAGTTAGTAAAGACATGTATAGATAGCACAGTTACTTACCGTAACAGGTGTTATCCAGGGACAGCAGGCAGATATTCTTAACCTATGGGTGACATCACCGACGGAGCCCCGGTACGGACACTTTTAACTAGAAAGTTCTAGTTGACCGCTCCGCGCATGCGCGGGTGCCTTCCCGCTCGACGGAGGAGAGCGTGGTCCCCAGTTAAGATAAGCCAGCTAAGAAGCCAACCTGGGGAGGAGGGCGGGTCCTAAGAATATCTGCCTGCTGTCCCTGGATAACACCTGTTACGGTAAGTAACTGTGCTTTATCCCAGGACAAGCAGGCAGCATATTCTTAACGTATGGGTGACCTCCAAGCTAACAGAGGGGGAGGAGGGATGGTTGGCCATTAGGAAAATAAATTTTGTAACACAGATTGGCCGAAGAGTCCATCCCGTCTGGAGAAGGCATCCAGACAGTAGTGAGTAGTGAACGTGTGAACTGAGGACCAAGTGGCAGCCTTGCAGATTTCCTCAATGGGTGTGGAACGGAGGAAAGCCACGGAAGCAGCCATAGCTCTGACTCTGTGGGCCGTGACAGCACCTTCCAGTGAGAGACCGGCCCGAGCATAACAGAAGGCAATGCAGGCAGCAAGCCAGTTAGAAAGCGTCCGTTTAGAGATAGGGCGACCTAAACGGTTAGGGTCGAAAGATAGAAAGAGCTGAGGGGATGAGCAGTGAGCCCTGGTGCGATCAAGATAGTAAGCAAGGGCACGCTTACAGTCCAGCGTATGCAGCGCCTGTTCCCCAGGATAAGAGTGGGGTTTGGGAAAAAAGACAGGCAAAACAATGGACTGGTTGAGGTGAAAGTCCGAGACCACCTTGGGAAGGAACTTAGGATGGGTGCGCAGAATCACCTTGTCATGGTGAAAAACAGTGAAAGGTGGGTCGGCAACCAGTGCATGCAGCTCACTAACCCTCCTGGCAGAGGTGACGGCAATGAGGAAAAGCACCTTCCATGTCAGAAATTTGAGTGAAGTAGTGGCAAGAGGCTCAAACGGAGGTTTCATGAGGGTTGACAAAACCACATTCAGGTCCCAGACGACTGGAGGAGGCTTCAGAGGTGGTTTGACATTGAAGAGGCCTCTCATGAACCGGGAAACCAGGGCATGAGCCGTAAGAGGTTTTCCGAGGATAGGCTCATGGAACGCAGTGATGGCACTGAGGTGGACTCTGATGGAGGTAGACTTGAGGCCAGCGTCGGACAAAGAGAGCAAATAGTCCAGTATAGTTTCCACCACCAATGAGGTGGGATCGTGGTGATGCAGTAGACACCAAAAGGAGAACCTGGTCCACTTCTGATGGTAACATTGGAGGGTGGCCGGTTTCCTGGAGGCATCCAAAATGCGACGGACAGGCTGAGACAGATTCTGTGGAGAGGTCAGCCCGAGAGAAACCAAGCTGTCAGGTGGAGCGAGGACAGATTGGGATGTAGTAGAGACTGATGCTGCTGCGTAAGTAGAGTAGGAAACACAGGAAGAGGAATGGGCTCCCTGGAGCTGAGCTGGAGCAGGAGAGAGAACCAGTGTTGGCGAGGCCACCGAGGAGCGATGAGAATCATGGTGGCATTGTCTCTGCGGAGTTTGAACAACGTCCGCAACATCAGAGGAAGTGGAGGGAAGGCATAGAGAAACCGACCCGTCCAGTTGAGCAGGAACGCATCCGGGGCCAGACGATGAGGAGAGTAGAGTCTGGAACAGAAAAGGGGCAGTTGATGGTTGTGAGGAGCTGCAAAGAGGTCCACCTGAGGAGTGCCCCACCGATCGAAGATGGAGTGGAGTGTGGTCGGATCCAGAGTCCACTCGTGAGGTTGAAGGATGCGGCTGAGATTGTCAGCCAGGGAGTTCTGTTCGCCCTGGATGTAGACAGCCTTGAGGAAGAGATTGCGGGCCGTGGCCCAGGTCCAGATGCGGATGGCCTCCTGACAGAGGAGGGGAGAACCGGTGCCGCCTTGCTTGTTTATGTAATACATGGCGACTTGGTTGTCTGTGCACAGGAGAAGAACCTGAGGGTAGAGAAGGTGTTGGAAAGCTTTGAGCGCATAGAACATGGCCCTGAGTTCCAGGAAGTTGATATGATGTTGACGTTCCTGAGGGGTCCAGAGACCCTGTGTGCGAAGTTCTCCCAGGTGGGCCCCCAAGCGTAGGGGGAGGCATCCGTGGTGATGACCATGGAGTGAGGGGGTAGATGAAAAAGCAGAACCCTGGAAAGATTGGAGGAGTTCAACCACCATTGAGGAGATCGCTGAAGAGACGATGTCACACAGATGGGATGAGAAAGAAGGTCCGTGGTCTGAGACCATTGGTTGGCTAGAGCCCACTGAGGTGTTCTGAGGTGGAGTCGTGCCAGAGGGAGCACATGGACCATGGAAGCCATGTGGCCCAGATGGACCATCATCTGCCGAGCAGGGATGGAGTGATGAAGGAGCACCTGGCGGCAAAGATGGAGCAGGGTCTGTTGACGGTCGGAGGGGAGAAACGCCCTCATCAGAGTGGTGTTGAGAACTGCTCCAATGAACTGAAGTCGCTGTGTGGGAAGCAGATGCGACTTGGGGTAGTTGATCTCGAACCCCAGAAGATGGAGGAAAGAGATGGTGTGTTGAGTGGCTTGTAGCACAAGCGGAAACGTAGGTGCTTTCACCAACCAATCGTCCAAGTAGGGGAACACCTGGAGGTTGTGAGACCTGAGGAAGGCCGCCACCACAATAAGGCACTTGGTGAACACCCTGGGCGATGATGCGAGGCCAAAGGGTAGCACTTTGTACTGGTAGTGATGGTGCTGTATCTGAAACCGGAGGTAGCGACGTGAAGTCTGATTGATTGGAATGTGAGTGTAGGCCTCCTTGAGGTCTAGGGAACATAGCCAGTCGTGTTGAGAGAGAAGTGGGTAAAGCGTGGCCAGGGAGAGCATTCTGAACACTTCCTTGACCAGACACTTGTTGAGGTCCCTGAGATCGAGGATGGGACGTAGGTCTCCTGTCTTCTTGGGTACCAGGAAGTAGCGGGAGTAGAATCCCTGACCCCTTTGGTCTTGGGGGACTTCTTCGATGGCATTGAGAAGAAGGAGGGATTGAACCTCCTTGAGAAGGAGGAGGGTTGGAGAGGAGTGAGAAGCAGACTCTACGGGAGGATTGTCTGGTGGAAGAGTCTGGAAGTTGAGAGAGTAGCCGTGGCGAATGATGGTAAGGACCCACTGGTCTGACGTGATGACCTCCCAACGGCTGAGAAAAAGTTGCAGGCATCCTCCGATAGGTTGAGGAAGAGGTAACGTTGTTGAGAGACTGGCTATGCCCTGGAGAAAGGAGTCAAAAGGGCTGAGAAGGTTTTGACTGAGGGAGAGGCTGGCAGGTTGATGAGATTGGGAGCGAGCCTGAGTTTGCTGTTGCTGACGAGGTCGGCGAGGTTGTTGCGGAGGTGGATGAAGAGGTCTGGCTGAGAATCTGCGTTGGTATGAAGACTGCTGTCTCTATGGGTGATCAGGCGGAGTCTTCTTCTTTGGTTTGATGAGAGTATCCCACCTGGTCTCGTGAGCAGAGAGTTTCTGGGTGGTGGAGTCTAGGGACTCTCCGAAAAGTTCATCACCAAGACAAGGTGCGTTAGCCAGGCGGTCTTGGTGGTTAACATTGAGGTCGGAAACTCTCAGCCAGGCCAGACGTCTCATGGCAACCGCCATGGCCGAAGCTCGAAAGGTGAGCTCGAAAGAATCATAAATAGAGCGCACCATGAATTTGCGGAGTTGGAGCAGACTGGAAATGTGTTGTTGGAAAAGAGGGACCTTACGTTCAGGAAGATACTTTTGTAATGAAGAGAGTTGTTGAACCAGATGCTTCATGTAGGAGGAGAAGTGAAAGGTGTAATTATTGGCTCTGTTTGCAAGCATTGAATTTTGATAAAGGCGCTTGCCAAATTTATCCATCGTTTTGCCCTCTCTGCCAGGAGGGGTAGAAGCATAAATACTGGATCCCTGGGTTTTCTTCAAGGTGGATTCGACAAGAAGAGATTCATGGGGTAGTTGGGGTTTGTCAAACCCCGGGATAGGGATGACCCTGTAGAGACTATCCAGTTTTCTAGGGGCCCCCGGTACCGAGAGAGGGTTCTCCCAATTCTTGTAGAAAGTTTCCCGTAAGATGTCGTGGACGGGTAACTTTAGGAATTCCTTGGGGGGTTGCTCGAAGTCTAGGGCATCTAAGAAAGCCTGTGACTTCTTAGAGTCAGATTCTAATGGGATAGAGAGAGCCGCTGACATTTCCCGAAGAAATTTGGTGAACGAGGATTGTTCAGGCTTGGAACCGGTATCGATTGTGGAGGGCTCCTCGTCGGTTGAAGAAGCCTCATCGTCGGTACCGGGTTGGGATTCTTCCCAGAGGTCCGGGTCCCTGACGTCGGTGTGTATAGGACGGGACGGTGGTGTGGATGGTTCTGCGTGGCGAGTCTTAGAGAGAGATTTGCCAGAACGCATGGAGACGGTACCGGGGGAAGAGGAGTGGTGCCGGTCTCGGTCGGCTTGGCGTCGGTCCCGATGTCGGAGAGGATCGGCATCAGAGTGCAGTTGCACGAGAGGGTTGATGGGTTCTGCCCCGAGCACTGGCATGGACGTGTTTAATGGTACCGATGGAGTCGACTTCGGTGGTATGGTGCGAGGCTCGGGCCGGTCCGGTACCGGAAGGAGCGGGGCCAATATTGTTGGCAACAGGTGCTGTAGTTGTTGCTGTAGCTGCTCCTGTAATTGAGTTTGGAGTATGGCCGCAATGCGGTCGTCCAGAGGAGGCACCGGTACCGCTTTTTTCTTTTTCAGTACCATAGGTGCTGCTCTACGCCCCGGCGATGAGGAGGCCGATGACGAGGCACTCACCGAAATCGGGGCGGAGCGTTTACGGGGTTGGCTGGATGCCGGGAGGACCGGTGTCGCCGCCGTGGCAGGAGGGCGCTCAAGGGAAGTGGAAGGCTTCTTAGCCGGCTTACCTGACGCCATCGACCCCGAGGAAGGATCAGGCAGTGTGGAGGTAGTCGGTGCCGACTTTAGCGGCGCTGTCGATGGTGTGGCAGACTCCATGGCAGATCCGGTGCCAAAAAGGATGTTCTGCTGGATCTGCCTATTCTTTAACGTACGTTTTTTAAGAGTAGCACAGCGGGTGCAGGTGTCAGCCCGATGCTCTGGACCCAGGCACTGTAAGCACCAATTATGCGGGTCAGTGAGAGAGATCGGGCGTGCACACCGCTGGCACTTCTTAAAACCCGGCTGAGGGGGCATGAATGGAAACACGGCCTCTGCAAAATCAAACCCGGAGGCCTGTATGATGGCAACAGGCCCCGCCGGGGCCGGCCAGAAAAATAAAGGAAAAGACAAATTAAAGAATTTTTTTTTTTTTTTTAGACGAAAAAGAAACTCGAAGGGAAAAAAGCAAAAAAGGAAAAAAATTACGCGAGCGGGAAGGAAAAGTAGAAAATTTCAACAGCCGTTGAAAGCACATGTGTCTTCTTCGCACCGCGGAAACGAAGAAACTGGGGACCACGCTCTCCTCCGTCGAGCGGGAAGGCACCCGCGCATGCGCGGTGCGGTCAACTAGAACTTTCTAGTTAAAAGTGTCCGTACCGGGGCTCCGTCGGTGACGTCACCCATATGCTTGTCCTGGGATAATATAAAATATGCTAGAAGGCTTATATTTTAAGTTTGTACCTGAGGCAATGGAGGATTAAGTGGCCAAAAATCACAAAGAGCAGCAGTAGAATTTGAGCCTAGTTTTCCTGGTTCTTAGCTTGCTGCTCTAGCAATTAGGCTACTCCTCCTCTGACCCTTTTAAATTGCTCCTCATGAGCATCAATCAGCATGGGCATTTGCGTCCCAAAGCTCCAAGTGGGCGGGGGGGGGGGGGAGGGGAGAAGATAACGCCAGCTCAGAGGTGTTCTAATTTCATGAATAACATATCTTGCAAAGCTAAACGGAAGCTGTCTTATTTAAGTTGCATAACAATGAAGTGGTTTGCCTGCACTGAATATCCCTTCTTGCCCTGCCTTATGACAAAGACCAAACACCATTTTAGTAGCCTTCCTCTAGACCAGGGGTGTCAAATGTTGGTCCTCAAGGGTCAAAATCCAGTCAGGTTTTCATGATTTTCCCAATGAATATGCATGAGATCTATTAGCATACAATGGAAGCAAATAGATCTCATGCATATTCATTATGTAGATCCTGAAAACCTGACTGGAATGCGACCCTCGAGGATTGACATTAGACAGTCTTTTTTATATCTTTTTGAAGGTACGGTCTCGAGAATTGTACATAATATTCTAAATAAGGTCTCACCAGAGTCTTATACAGGGGCATCAATACCTCCTTTTTCCTACTGGCCATACCTCTTCCTATGCACCCTAGCATCCTTCTAGATTTTTCTGTCACCTTTTAAACCTGTTTGGCCACTTTAAGATCATGCCTTCCCCTTCCCGGTGCATTCTGAGATACACCGGGGAGGGACCTAAGGCTCAGATTGGTTCAGATGCCTATGATCACTCCCATAGGAAGGGCCTTAGGCATCTGGGCAAACCGGAGTCTTAAGCCTCCTTCCCAGTGTTTCCTGGGATGCCCTGTAGAGAATAGCACTGATTTTTCCTTGTACCTTAATTTGGGTTGTATTTAAAAGCCATAGGTTTGCATAAACTCTAATGTTTGTTTCTCCTTTTCATTATACCATGGTAGCCGGTTTCTGATTATCCTCTTCATTTGCAACTGTTATGCATTTTTATAGGTCTCATTTGCTACAGTTAAATACACTTCAAATGTTTAACAGTACATATGTCTGGTCACATTTAGGCCCAGATCCTCTAAATGGTGCCATCTTAAAAACAGACGCCAATCACGTGCCAATTACGCGATAGTACTATACAGAGACTCGCACCTCCGGCAAAGGTAAGCGCCGAAAATGTAGGCCATGGTTTTCAAGGCCTACATTTCTGGTGCCTATCTATGATGTGAATTGCATCTCCAGAGACACTTACTAGAACTTAGCACCACTTCTGACGTTAGCCATACCTAAAGTGGCATTAGGCACTGGTAGGTTGCCTCTAGAGGCATGATTCAAGTGCTGTTTTGTTGGGGGGGGGTTTGGAGGGGGGGCTTGTAATTTCTCTTAGGTCTGCTTTTAAATGGCATTTTGGACTTAACTTAGGTGCCAGTAGGCACCGTTTATAGAATATGGATCTTAGTCACTTAACAATATATAAACCCTTAGATGTTTTTCAACAGATATTTTTAAATGCATGTATCTCACATTGCATCATTTTCTGCTTCATCTCATTTCACAGTTTCTATTTATTGTGCTTTATGTTATTGTCTCTCTATATTTTTTTACATAATAGTTTTTCCTTAAAAAAAAATTATGTCCTTTATTCACACATTATCTTCAAAGTATGGGGTATTTATGTGCACACTCCATTATACAATTCACTTTATTACTCTTCCTATTTTTTTATAACTTATATTTAATGATGTTTTATATCCTTCTGCTAACGATACTCAGTGGCTTTATTACTCTATGAATGGTAGTTTTATCAGATATCTTTTAATTGTCCTCTATCTCTCTATTTTTACTTCTAGGGACAACAGGGAAATGTTGTGCCATATTTAGTGACTCAGAGCCAGATTTTGGCGACCAAAGTTGTATGCATAAATCTGTTCACACTGCTGATTTGCACGTAAAATTTAATTGTTTAACAAGCCAATCAGTGTTAATAATTGGCAAGTAACAAGTAATAGTTGGCACTAATTAGAATTTCTAAGCGCATTCTATAAAGTAGTGCACGTGAATTCTAGTGCATGGATCTCAAAAGGGGGTGTGGCTAATGGAGGAGCATGGACAGGTCATGGGCATTCCTAAAAGCTAGGCACACTGTTATAGAATATGCCCAATCTGCACACAACTTAGGCACATGCAATTAGGCCTGGTTTCCATTGGCATAAAAGACTGCCTAAAAGTTAGTCATGCAGATGGGTACTATGCCTGATTTTATAAACTGTGCCTAGCTTCAAAGGTGTTTTATAGAATCACACTAATCATCATCCTTTCGGTGCCAGTTTATATAGAATATGATCCTTAATGTGTAACCTCATTTGTATAAATATTTCATATCAGTAGGAGCCAAAAAATGGGACCTTGTGGCGAAAACACAGTCTTTCATTCATAGAGCCAGCCCTAACATAGAAACACGATAGCAGATAAAGGCCAAATTAATTGCGTTTATACCATGTACACCTGCATTTTAATTTGTCAACCACACAGAACCGCAAGGTAGCTGTGGTGTATAAGAAATGTTGTTATTTTATGTTATCCAGTCTGCCCATCCTCAGCATCCACTGATAGTTTCTTGTAGAATATGACTATACAAATGTCTCTAACCACATTTAAATTAGGCAGTAATTAAAATGTGGCCAAACATTTCTGGCTTCTTAACTTTCATTTGTGTTAGTATCACAAATCTGATAGCTGTTGCCCAAGTGCTTTCATGATGTTGGCAATAATCACAAAAGCAGATTTACATTTCAGGTAAGGAACAACAAGGCTGATGAAAATGAGAGGAAATCAGTAAGGAATACAGAGCAAGGCAAGGGTCATTCCAAAAAAAGTTACATCAAGATGGATTTTGTAACTTTCCTAAGATATGCACGACTTCTGAAATGCATTTTCTAAACATATCATGTAATGTTTTTTATTCACCGAAGCTGGTGAACAGATTTTCCTTGAATTTTTTTTCACTCTCAGACTTGATTGAATTGAGCTTAACGATGCCTGACCGGGCCAGCATTAGCAAATTGGGCAGCTGCTAAAACGAAGCTAGTTTCTATGTGCCGTTACTGCTAGGAGATTGAATAAAAACAGGTGGAGAATGGATCGGAAAAAAAATGATTAAAACAAATAAGGCATTTGGAAAGATTAGTCTCCATGCAGCTGAGTCTAAAAAGCAATCATGCCACAAAAATAATGTGGTACTCTGCATTCCAATCATTATCTGTTGATAATGTAATTGTGTATAGTGAAGGGAATTCTGCTTATATTTACTCCAAAAGCTTATTCAGATTTTCTTTGTTTGTTCATAATCTGAAAACCATTGAAAATTATATTTATACAGCTACATTAAGGCAAGATCTCTTCAAACTTTTGGGGTATGTCCTTCATCATCATCTAAAAAGACAGAGGTCACAAAAATGATTAAAATTGCAACATTTCTATGGATGTCTTGCAAAATGTTTGATTATCGCTGCAAGACATCGACGTCTAACTTACCCTTAATACTGCTCAAAGCCCGCCCATAACACACCTCCATCATGCCCATCTCATGCACTGGACATACAGAGGCTGAAACACCTCGCTAGACGTACAGAAAGACAGTTTTGATCATTGGCACTTGGACGTCCTGGTGATTAGGACATCCAAGTGACGATTTAGGATGCTTTTTTGAACATCTATGTTTTTTGGCTATGAGCCTGATTGTTTCAAATCATTTAAATATTTAGAATGAAAATACATTATTATAATGTTTTTCTTTAGTTAATTCATAATTTGTGTTCAGCGTGTCCTCCAACCTTGACACGTTCACAAAGTCTTTGACGTCACTGACTGATAGCTTCATTAATTATGCTACTACTACTACTTTTAATCTTTTCTATAGACGACTGTAAATCCAAGGCTTGTTGAGACTGGTAAAATGACTTTTTGTTGTGCCTGAGTTAAGATATGGAACTTTTTGGTGAGTCAGACACGGAATTGTCGTGAAAGGGGTATGTTTAGAAAATTACTAAAGACGCAGTTATTTGTAGATGCCGTTCTCAAGAAATAATTTTCTTGTCTGGTAGAGCTGATGAACTACTCATGATTGTTATTATGCAAAGTTATGGCATTATTTTGTACTCATGATTTTTAAGGTTTCTATGTTTATTTTATGATGGTTTTGTTTTAAAACTATGCATGTAAACTATGTAAACCGTTTAGTTGTAAACGGTATAGAATTTTTAAAAATAAATACTAGGCATATGCGGTGCTGTACATGTACACATTATATGCAGGCTTAGAGGGGCATAATAAAAAAAAAAAAACGTCTAAGTCCCCTTTTGGCCTAAGCAGGGAAAATGTGCATTATCAAAAAAAACATCCAAAAGGAGGTTTTTTTTTGATAATGGCCTGCCTCTATGTTCAGCTGTTTAAACGCCCAGACCACCTCTACGTCTAAACTTACACCATATAATCAACCTAAAAAAAGCCTAAGCCCCAAACATCTAAAACAAGAGCTTTTAGGTGAAGGAGGAGCCTTCGCCTAAAAGCTGGATTCTGTAACCGGTGTCTGTCAAAAACAATACCGGTTACAAAATCCACCCCCCCTACAACGATCCGGGCAGGAAGGATCCCGAGCCCTCCTGCCCCTTCGAACCGCGACCCCCCCGCTGACATCGGGGCAAGAGGGAGCCCAAGCCCTCCTGCCCCATTTAACCACAACCCCCCCGCCGACATCGGGGCAAGAGGGAGCCCAAGCCCTCTTGCCCCGCGATCCCCAACTGCCCCCCGCCGAGTCCGATGGGGCCAGGAGGGAGCCCAAGCCCTCCTGGCCCGGGGATCTCCAACCCCCCTCCACATGATCTGGCCAGGAGGGTGCCCAAGCCCTCTTGGCCCAGCAACACTCTCTAACCCCCACCCCCCACTAAAATACAGGCAGGAGGGATCCCAGGCCCTCCTGCCCTCGACACAACCCCCCATGACCACCCCCCCAAGCCCCCGAGCAGCCCCCCTGCCGACCCGCAACCCCCCGCCGACCCGCAGACCCCCCATCCCCACCATCCTTCCCCGTACCTTAAAATTGTTGATCGGACGGACGGGTGCCAAGCCCATCTGTCCGACAGGCCAGCCATCTCGGGAATGGGTGGCCTTAGAGCCTGATTAGCCGAGGCAGCTCAAACCCCGCCCACAAGTGGGGTTTAAGGCACCTGGGCCAAAAAGAATTGACCCAGTTGTTTTAGGCCCCTCCTGTGGGCGGGGAATTAGGCACATAGACCAAACTGGCCCATGTGCCTAAGGCTCCACCCACAGGAGGGGCCTAAGACAACTGAGCCGATTCCGGTTGGCCCAGGCGCCTCAAGCTCCACCTGTGGGCGGGGTTTGAGCTGCCTGGGCAAATCAGGCCTTAAGGCCAGCCATTCCCGAAATGGCTGGCCTGTTGGATTGATAGGCTTGGCACCCGTCCATCCGACTAACAATTTTAAGCTACGGGGAAGGGGGTGGGGTGGGGGTCATGGGATCAGCTGGGGGGTCGTGGGTCAATGGGGGGCCGATTGGGGATTGGGGGCAGTCGTGGGGGGTTTGCGTCGAGGGCAGGAGGGCCTGTGATCCCTCCTGCTTGTATTTTAGTTGGGGGTGGGGGTTAGAGGGTGTCACCGGGCCAGGAAGGCTTGGGCTCCCTCCTGGCCCCATTGGACTCAGCGGGGGGGTTGAGGATCACGGGGCAAGAGGGCTTGGGCTCCCTCTTGCTCCGATGTCGGCAGGGTGGTCGTGGTTCGATGGGGTAGGAGGGCTTGGGCTCCCTCCTGCTCCGATAGTGTGTGTGGTGAGGTGATGTATCGCGGTAGGAGAGAATGCCCATCTCCCCTGCTACGATGCGATCACTCCTCTACCCGAACTGCCACAACCCATGGCCGGAGAGATTGGGCATCTCTCCTACCACAGGTCGTGGCAGTTTGGGTTGAGGGGTGATCGCATCGCGATAGGGAAATGAGGCATCTCTCCTGCCGCGATGGTTGCGGTGGAGGAGTGAATAGGTTGCCGGGCTGATGAACTCATTGCGCCAGGTGTAGGTCTGCCCACCTCCCGCCCACTGCCTGCCCTTTCCCCTCCTCTAAAAACACCTCTTTTCTCTCTGTGCATTTATAGGCAGGGGAAAGGCCTAAGATGGTTTTAGATACGTCTAAAACTAGTTTTGATTATGGGTACTTGGACGATCAGGCTTTTTGATCATCTAAGTACCCATTTAGGCCACTTTTTAGATGGGTTTTTTTTTTTAAATTATGAGCCCCATAGGAGCCAACTTTTGAAAATGATAGGGGGGCGCTCAATTTATAAATCATAACAAATTTCCCCTCATCCAAGAAAAAAAAAAGAAAAAAAATATCTGGTAATAATAATAATAATAATTTTATTCTTCTATACCGCCATAATCTTGCGACTTCTAGGCGGTTTACATTGAAGAGAGCTGGACAATCAGCGAGTTACAATATGTAGAATAGTCAGTGAAATTATAGTAAGTAGAAACTTAAAAGAAATGCAGCGAATTACAATGTACAGTTTGTTAAGAATTTCAGAGGGGACATATTATGGAAGAAGCAATGGAATATGTGTTTGGTGTAATTACTGTTTAGGTGATATATCTGTCGAATAAGGCAGTTTTTATGACTTTTCTAAAAGCGTCGTAGGTCAGTCTAGCTCCATTAATGCAGTGTTGTTGTTTATTTGCTTGGTACATAAAAGTTCTATCCAGAAATGTTTTGTATTTACAGCCGGTGATGCTTGCAGTTTCTGGTTTGTCTTTTTGGGCTGTATAATACGAAGTGAGATAGCAAGTATGTAGGAGCTAGTCCCCAAACTAGCTTGAAGCATATGCAAGAGAACTTGAATATTATTCGTGCCTCGATTGGGAGCCAGTGCAGTAGTCTGTAGTAGGGCTAACATGGTCGCTTTTTTTCAATCCAAATATCAAGCGGACCGCTGCATTTTGAACAATTCTAAGTTTCCTCACTGTTTTTTTGAGTATACCCATATAAACGATATTGCAATAGTCCAGTGTAGAGAGCACTAGTGATTGCACTAGTAATCTGAATGATAATGGGTCAAAATATTTTTTGATGGTCTTTAGTTTCCATAATATCAGGAAACATTTTTTTACCACTATATTCGTGAGTAACTAGTCTGTATATCAATGTCAAGAGCAGGGCAGGTAAATGTGAACATATTAAAAGTTAGGGTCCTTGCACCCTTTCCTCTCTATCACAGCTTGTCAGCATCATACTTTCTGTCTCTCTCTCTCTCTCTCTCTTGATTCAAGCTATTCATAGTCAAGCTATCTGAGCAACCGCCTAATCAGGAAAAACACATTCAGACCAAGGAGAACTCATGCACACTTTACCCACCCCCACCCACCCCCCAATCAAAGGTATACAAAGCAAAAAAATATACGACAGACTATTAGCCACCAGAGCAGCGAAACTAGACCGCCACTTCTCCAAACTGCTGACTATGACGCCCAACTACAAAACACGCAAGAAAGAACTTAAACTTTTCTATTCAAAAAATTTGTCAAATGATCTAACTAAACCTAATCGACTCTCCACAGACCCCAACGCATACTACATCTATTAACCATGTATTTTCCCTGGAAATGCCCAGGCCAACTCTTGTTGTAAACCGCCTAGAACTGAAAGGTATTGGCGGGATCGAAGACACTAATGTAATATAATGTAATTCAACAAGTCCCTTTCTTCCCTCAGCCCATTTACACCACACTCTATTCATAAGAGCATAAGAATTGTCATACTGGGACAGAATGAAGGTTCATAAAGCCCAGTATCCTGTTTCTAACAGTGGCCAGCCCAGGTCCCAAGTACCTAGCCAGATTGCAAGTAGCAAAACAGATTTTATGCTGCTTAAGCACCACAATATGCTTTCCACAGTATAAAATTACTACAGTGGAGGAGTGGTGGGGCCGAGGCGTCTTTTTGAATACGGATGAGATGCATTAATATCCAGTAAATCCAGAACCTATTGATATGTGCATGTTACATATGCACAATTTCTGCCCCATTATATATATAAAAAAAGTAGTGCCCTCACTGATGAACTGGCACCTGGAATGCCCCTCCCCCCCATGGCAGTGAAAACAGCAGAAGTGCCAACTCCCTCCTTCTATGGCAACTCCCCTCCCCCCATGCGAGAGAAAATTGCCAATGAAGGTCCCCGTGAAACCATCTCCTCTCCTCCCCCTCCCCCCAAATAAAAGGCAGGAAGGATGCCCACTCCCTCCTGCTACCGGATGCTCCCCTGAACTCCCCCCCCCATACATTTCTATTGGATGCAGGAGGGAAGCATGATCTCTCCACATTCATGGCCAGGGGGAGGTCCAGCAACGTTGGGGGATGTGTGGGGGTTTGCGGGGGAGATGCGGTAGGGGGGTCTTTGGATGTCATGGGTCCATAGATGTCAGGAGGATGTAGGGGATGTCAGGGGGAGGGGTGTAGGGGTCTGCAGCTCAGCTGATCCTGGCAGGGGGAATCCCCATCAGCTGAGCCATCAGGAATCCCCGAAACAAGCTCAATTGATGGGGATTCCTCTGCCACAATGAGTTGATGGCAAACCCTCAATGTGCTGGTTTTTCCTCCTATCTCTGTATGGTGGGAAGGGGTCGTGACCAGTGTTCCCGCTAAGCTGCGTTGGCCTGCGCTCACGCACAAAATATTACATCGCAGCGCAAAGTTTCTCTTCACAGCGCACACACGCGTCGGTAAGGTAAGGGGACGCACTGGGGGGATTGCACTTCCCCACAATTGCCATGCTTCGGTTCCTCTTCTTCCTTCCTTCCTCCCCCCCCCCCCCCCGCGGGACCCTGCGGCACCATCAACTCTTACTCCCTCTAATGTCGGCCCTGCAGCTCCAGACTTCCTCGCACCTTCTCCCCTCCCCCTTTGGATCGCTATTATTTTAAATGTTATAGCCGCGGAGCTGTATCCATCAGTGGAGATGTCTAACCTCGGCCTGCCCCGGAACTCTTACTGCAGCAGCCGCCCGTCTAGGCAGGAACAGGAAGTCACTGTTGCAGTAAGAGTTCCGGGGCAGGCCGAGGTTAGACATCTCCATTGATGGATACAGCTCCGCGGCTATAACATTTAAAATAATAGCGATCCAAAGGGGGAGGGGAGAAGGTGCGAGGAAGTCTGGAGCTGCAGGGCCGACATTAGAGGGAGTAAGAGTTGATGGTGCCGCAGGGTCCCGCGGGGGGGGGGGGGAGGAAGGAAGGAAGAAGAGGAACCGAAGCATGGCAATTGTGGGGAAGTGCAGAGCTGCAGGGAAGAGTGTTGCGGTACCCAGCTGGAGGGAGAAGGAAGATGAGGGAGGGAATTAAAGGAGATGCCAGGGCTTGGAGCGTAGGAGGAAGGTATGCCAGTCTAAGGGAAAAGGAAGGGGGAGATGTGAGAGCATGGAGGGGGAGCGAAAGATGGAAGAAAAGGAAAGGAGAGAGATGCCAGAGAATCAGGGAAGGGGAGATACCAGACTATGAGGAGAGGTGTGGGAGAGGGAAGGCGAGGAGAGAGATGCCAGACCAATGGGGTGAAAGGAGAGATGGAAGGGGGAGGCATACAGTTTCTGGAAGGGGCATAGAAGGAGAGAAGATGCCATATAGGGGAAGAGAGACGGCAGACAGTGAATGGAAGGAAGAGAGTTACAAGAAGATGAGGAAAGGAGAAACCACAGAAGACAAAGGTAGAAAAAAATTTCTATTTATTTATTGCTTTAGGAGACGTGTCACTGTTTCTGTGAAGCATTGTATGCAGAGTCCAGCTTCTTGCTGGTTCAATTTAACCTTTGTCTATGTATTTTTATTTTATCCCCCCTTTTACAAAACTGTGAAGCGTTTTTAGCAACAGCCTTGGTGGTAGCAGCTCTGATGCTCAGAATTTTATGAGCATCAGAGCTGTTACCTCCGTAGCTAAAATCCACACTACAGTTTTGTAAAAGAGGGAGGGGTTAGTTTGTGATTACATATTCCTTACTAGGCGAAGGTGTTTTCTGTGTTCTGTGTGTTCGAAAGACATGGTTTTCTGTTAGGATTGACGGTGTAGGATTGATCTGTGCTGGTCTGGCTTGTTTAGTTTTACAATGGGTGTATTGATGTACTGCTCACTGCAATATGTAAGATGCTGCCTTTTCCTAGGTACTCATGTGTGACGTGTGGTTTGTTACTAAAAATCATGTTTTTCTTACAGATGGGGGGGGGGTGCCAAAAAATGATGGGCCCCGGATGTTACATATGCTAGGTACGCCACTGTATGTAAAGATACCAGAAAGCTGGCGTAGCAAAAACTTCTAAGTTTTGAGTATTTAACCCTCCCACAATCTCACGGGCACTCGTTTCAAGTTTATTGAGATTTTGATTTAAACGCAATATCAAATATTTTCAATGCGTATAACAAAAATAAATTTGGGGAAATAAATAAAACCATTTGAACCAGTGTTCCCGCTAAGCTGCGCTGGCGTGCGCTGGCGCACAAAATATTACATCGCAGCGCACACGTTTCTCGTCACAGCGCACGATCGGAAGAGGCGTACGGCAGATGGCAGGGCGGCGAGAGGAGAATCGGGCGAGTTGGCTCATAACTTGCTGGCGCCCGATATTTTTGGCTCACGGTGAAAAAAGTTTGCTCACAACACCCGCCCGCTTAGAGGGAACACTGGTCGTGACTACTGGTGGAGTAAGGGTGGGTCATGCCTTAAACCCTTCAGTGGTCATCTTGTCAGTTTGGTTACCTTTGGGGCACTTAGACCTATTTTACTTTGGTCTAAGTCCCAGTGTGTAAGTTCCACCTAGGATGTCCTGGAAAATCTTTGATTATTGCTTCAGGACATCCAGGTGGAAGCCCACCCGATTCCTGTCCATAACACACCTCACAACAATTTCTGCATGCACAGCAGATTAGAAGTGCTGCTGAACGTTCAGAAAGTTTGTTATGATTATCGGCTAATGTTCCTACTATTAGGATGTCCAAGTGCTGACTTTGGCAGGTTTTTGGATGTTTTGAAGTTTTGATTATATGCCCCTCTTTGTCTCCATTCTGAATCTAATGTGCCCTTAACTTTAGCTGTTTTTGTCATACCCTGCCTCAATTCTGTAACACCCTGAACTTGACATTTCTAATGGACTTAAGCTGTTTAAATTTCTCTCTAGGTTTAACAGTGCCCTAACAGATTTCCTACAATGAATAAATTATATTTATTCCATGCTTACACCATTATTCTGTTTTATTGTGATTGATGCTGTCCTTGGCAGATTTACCCATTTTCCTTCAAAATCCATTTCTAGGAATATGTTCTATCTGAGAGCACTGGAGAATCAATCATAATCATATTGAAGGCATTAGGCATTCTGCCTTTATATGCATGGCTTTTTTGCATTTATTTAACAACTTTGATAGGCTGATTATTTGAATGTTTGAAGAGTCACTTTAAATCTTCAGTAGCTGAATCAGTTTTCCTATTAAAATTCTTCTATCAAAACAAAACACTTTTTAAAAAAATAATGTATTTGACTGTGCTAAAGTTATGATATGCGGCTGCCTCTTCCCGGGAACTCCATTCATCTGGTATGTGACTTTTATCTGTGCCCTTCTCCTCTACTACCAGCGCCCTACTCCATTCCTTCGATCTTGCTGCACTGTACACTTGGAATAGACTTCCTTTGTCATGCTCTGTTTCCAGCCTTATTCAAATCCAGTCTAAGAGCCCATCTGTTGTTTAGACTGCTTATAACTTATTTACTTGTTCAATACCTATGTTGTTTTAATCATTCCTACCCTTTTTATGTGAAAAGGTGTGGTGATCATGGTAGTCCATTCTTCAAAGTAATATCTTCTATATATATAAAATCGGAGGTATGTATGTGTGTATGTATGTATGTGTGTGTGTATGTGCCGCGATCACGCAAAAACGGCTTGACCGATTTGAACGAAACTTGGTATGCAGATCCCTCACTACCTGGGATGATATGTTCTGGGGGTCTCGCGGCCCACCTGCACATGTGGGCGGAGCTACAAACAGAAAATCAGATTTCACCCATTCATGTCAATGGAAAAAATGTAAAAAGCTGCCATTCTCACAGTAATTCAAAAACGGCTTGACCGATTTGACCGAAACTTGGTATGCTGATCCCTCACTACCTGGGGTGATATGTTCTGGGGGTCTCGCGGCCCACCTGCACACGTGGGCGGAGCTACAAACAGAAAATCAGTTTTCACCCATTCATGTCAATGGAAAAAATGTAAAAAGCTGCCATTCTCACAGTAATTCTAAAACGGCTTGACCGATTTGAACGAAACTTGGTATGCTGATCCCTCACTACCTGGGCTGATATGTTCTGGGGGTCTCGCGGCCCACCTGCACACGTGGGCAGAGCTACAAACAGAAAATCAGTTTTCACCCATTCATGTCAATGGAAAAAATGTAAAAAGCTGCCATTCTCACAGTAATTCTAAAATGGCTTGACCGATTTGAACGAAACTTGGTATGCTGATCCCTCACTACCTGGGCTGATATGTTCTGGGGGTTTCTCCGCCCACAACTCTATGTTGCTTGCTCAAGGGTGGGTTCACCCAACAATTTATATGTTCTTGCTCCTGGAGGTGAAACTAAAAATGTTGTTTATAATCACGTTTTGCGTTAGTTGTATTGTATTCATTTTGTCAAATATTTCACATTATAATTTGAATATTGTACTTTATATTAAGCTGTAAAAAAATAATTTCATTCACCACTATAAAGTATCTTTATTTGAATCCATTTACAGTGTTATTGCTATAATTAAATACCCGTGCAATGCCGGGGCATCAGCTAGTGTAGAAATAAAACCAAAACATCATGGGGAAAAAAATACTTTTTTATTGGACTAACTTAATGTAGATAACATAAGAACATAACAATAGCTATACTGGGTCAAACCAGTGGTACATCTAGCCCAGTATTTTTCTTCCAGCAGTGGCCAATCCAGAATCCAAGTACCTGGCAGAAACCCAAATAGTAGCAACATTCCATGGTACTGATCCCAGGGTAAGAAGTAGCTTCCCCATCTTTATCTCAATAGCAGACTATGGACTTTTCCTCCAGGAACTTGTCCAATCCTTTTTTAAACCCAGATTTTCTAACTACTGTTACCACATCTTCTGGCAATGAATTCCAGAGCATAGGGGAGTGTGTGGTGCACTAGTTAAAGCTACAACCTCAGCACCCTGGGGTTGTGGGTTCAAACCCACGCTGCTCATTGTGACCCTGGGCAAGTCACTTAATCCCCCCATTGCCCCAGGTACATTAGCTAGCTTGTGAGCCCACTGGGACAGAAAGGGATATTTTAATGAGGTATCAGTGTCAATGCAACATTAAAGGCAGACATGCAGGACTCTGAGCGACTCTGGTAGAGTAACCAGTTTGAGCATTAGCATACTTCTGCCTCTGCTTTCATCACAGCACTTTCATCTACTATGTCAAGAGGGAGAGGAGACAGGGGACAATAGTCATCAATAAAAAATGTGTAGCTTAACGAGAGCCGCATAAAGCACAGTTACTTACCATAACAGGTGTTATCCAGGGACAGCAGGCAGATATTCTTAACGTATGGGTGATGTCACCGACGGAGCCCCGGTACGGACACTTTTAACTAGAAAGTTCTAGTTGACCGCACCGCACATGCGCGGGTGCCTTCCCGCTCGATGGAGGAGAGCGTGGTCCCCAGTTAAGATAAGCCAGCTAAGAAGCCAACCCGGGGAGGTGGGTGGGTCGTAAGAATATCTGCCTGCTGTCCCTGGATAACACCTGTTACGGTAAGTAACTGTGCTTTATCCCAGGACAAGCAGGCAGCGTATTCTTAACGCATGGGTGACCTCTAAGCTAACAGAGAGGGAGGAGGGATGGTTGGCCATTAGGAAAATAAATTGTGTAACACAGATTGGCCGAAGTGCCCATCCCGTCTGGAGAAGGCATCCAGACAGTAGTGAGTAGTGAACGTGTGAACTGAAGACCAAGTGGCAGCCTTGCAGATTTCCTCAATGGGCGTGGAATGGAGGAAAGCCACGGAAGCAGCCATAGCTCTGACTCTGTGGACCGTGACAGCACCTTCCAGTGAGAGACTGGCCCGAGCATAACAGAAGGCAATGCAGGCAGCAAGCCAGTTAGAAAGCGTCCGTTTAGAGACAGGGCGATCTAAACGGTTAGGGTCGAAAGATAGAAAGAGCTGAGGGGATGAGCGGTGAGCCCTGGTGCGATCAAGATAGTAAGCAAGGGCACGCTTACAGTCCAGCGTATGCAGCGCCTGTTCCCCAGGATGAGAGTGGGGTTTGGGAAAAAAGACAGGCAAAACAATGGACTGGTTGAGGTGAAAGTCCGAGACCACCTTGGGAAGGAACTTAGGATGGGTGCGCAGAACCACCTTGTCATGGTGAAAAACAGTGAAAGGTGGGTCGGCAACCAGTGCATGCAGCTCACTAACCCTCCTGGCAGAGGTGACGGCAATGAGGAAAAGCACCTTCCATGTCAGAAATTTGAGTGAAGTAGTGGCAAGAGGCTCAAACGGAGGTTTCATGAGGGTTGACAAAACCACATTCAGGTCCCAGACGACTGGAGGAGGCTTCAGAGGTGGTTTGACATTGAAGAGGCCTCTCATGAACCGGGAAACCAGGGGATGAGCCGTAAGAGGTTTTCCGAGGATAGGCTCATGGAACGCAGTGATGGCACTGAGGTGGACTCTGATGGAGGTAGACTTGAGGCCAGCATCGGACAAAGAGAGCAAATAGTCCAATACAATTTCCACCGCCAATGAGGTGGGATCGTGGTGATGCAGTAGACACCAAAAGGAGAACCTGGTCCACTTCTGATGGTAACATTGGAGGGTGGCCGGTTTCCTGGAGGCATCCAAAATGCGACGGACAGGCTGAGACAGATTCTGTGGAGAGGTCAGCCCGAGAGAAACCAAGCTGTCAGGTGGAGCGAGGACAGATTGGGATGTAGTAGAGACTGATGCTGCAGCGTAAGTAGAGTAGGAAACACAAGAAGAGGAATGGGCTCCCTGGAGCTGAGCTGGAGCAGGAGAGAGAACCAGTGTTGGCGAGGAGCGATGAGAATCATGGTGGCATTGTCTCTGCGGAGTTTGAACAACGTCCGCAATATCAGAGGAAGTGGAGGGAAGGCATAAAGAAACCGACCCGTCCAGTTGAGCAGGAACGCATCCGGGGCCAGACAATGAGGAGAATAGAGTCTGGAACAGAAAAGGGGCAGTTGATGGTTGTGAGGAGCTGTAAAGAGGTCCACCTGAGGAGTGCCCCACCGATCGAAGATGGAGTGGAGTGTGGTCGGATCCAGAGTCCACTCGTGAGGTTGAAGGATGCGGCTGAGATTGTCGGCCAGGGAGTTCTGTTCGCCCTGGATGTAGACAGCCTTGAGGAAGAGATTACGGGCCGTGGCCCAGGTCCAGATGCGGATGGCCTCCTGACAGAGGAGGGGAGAACCGGTGCCGCCTTGCTTGTTTATGTAATACATGGCGACTTGGTTGTCTGTGCACAGGAGAAGAACCTGAGGGTAGAGAAGGTGTTGGAAAGCTTTGAGCGCATAGAACATGGCCCTGAGTTCCAGGAAGTTGATATGATGTTGACGTTCCTGAGGGGTCCAGAGACCCTGTGTGCGAAGTTCTCCCAGGTGGGCCCCCATGCGTAGGGGGAGGCATCCGTGGTGATGACCATGGAGTGAGGGGGTAGATGAAAAAGCAGACCCCTGGAAAGATTGGAGGAGTTCAACCACCATTGAAGAGATCGCTGAAGAGACGATGTCACACAGATGGGATGAGAAAGAAGGTCCGTGGTCTGAGACCATTGGTTGGCTAGAGCCCACTGAGGTGTTCTGAGGTGGAGTCGTGCCAGAGGGAGCACATGGACCGTGGAAGCCATGTGGCCCAGGAGGACCATCATCTGCCGAGCAGGGATGGAGTGATGAAGGAGCACCTGGCGGCAAAGATGGAGCAGGGTCTGTTGACGGTCGGAGGGGAGAAACGCCCTCATCAGAGTGGTGTCGAGAACTGCTCCAATGAACTGAAGTCGCTGTGTGGGAAGCAGATGCGACTTGGGGTAGTTGATCTCGAACCCCAGAAGATGGAGGAAAGAGATGGTGTGTTGAGTGGCTTGTAGCACAAGCGGAAACGTAGGTGCTTTCACCAACCAATCGTCCAAGTAGGGGAACACCTGGAGGTTGTGAGACCTGAGGAAGGCCGCCACCACAATAAGGCACTTGGTGAACACCCTGGGCGATGATGCGAGGCCAAAGGGTAGTACTTTGTACTGGTAGTGATGGTGCTGTATCTGAAACCGGAGGTAGCGACGTGAAGTCTGATTGATTGGAATGTGAGTGTAGGCCTCCTTGAGGTCTAGGGAACATAGCCAGTCGTGTTGAGAGAGAAGAGGGTAAAGCGTGGCCAGGCGGAGTCTTCTTCTTTGGTTTGATGAGAGTATCCCATCTGGTCTCGTGAGCAGAGAGTTTCTGGGTGGTGGAGTCTAGGGACTCTCCGAAAAGTTCATCACCAAGACAAGGTGCATTAGCCATGCGGTCTTGGTGGTTAACATCGAGGTCGGAAACTCTCAGCCAGGCCAGACGTCTCATGGCTACCGCCATGGCCGAAGCTCGAGAGGTGAGCTTGAAAGAATCATAAATAGAGCGCACCATGAATTTGCGGAGTTGGAGCAGACTGGAAATGTGTTGTTGGAAAAGAGGGACCTTACGTTCAGGAAGATACTTTTGTAATGAAGAGAGTTGTTGAACCAGATGCTTCATGTAGAAGGAGAAGTGAAAGGTGTAATTATTGGCTCTGTTTGCAAGCATTGAATTTTGATAAAGGCGCTTGCCAAATTTATCCATCGTTTTGCCCTCTCTGCCAGGAGGGGTAGAAGCATAAATACTGGATCCCTGGGTTTTCTTCAAGGTGGATTCGACAAGAAGAGATTCATGGGGTAGTTGGGGTTTGTCAAACCCCGGGATAGGGATGACCCTGTAGAGACTATCCAGTTTTCTAGGGGCCCCCGGTACCGAGAGAGGGTTCTCCCAATTCTTGTAGAAAGTTTCCCGTAAGATGTCGTGGACGGGTAACTTTAGGAATTCCTTGGAGGGTTGCTCGAAGTCTAGGGCATCTAAGAAAGCCTGTGACTTCTTAGAGTCAGATTCTAATGGGATAGAGAGAGCCGCTGACATTTCCCGAAGAAATTTGGTGAACGAGGATTGTTCAGGCTTGGAACCGGTATCGATTGTGGAGTGCTCCTCATCGGTTGAAGAAGCCTCATCGTCGGTACCGGGTTGGGATTCTTCCCAGAGGTCCGGGTCCCTGACGTCGGTGTGCATAGGACGGGATGGTGGTGTGGATGGTTCTGCGTGGCGAGTCTTAGAGAGAGATTTGCCAGAACGCATGGAGACGGTACCGGGGGAAGAGGAGCGGTGCCGGTCTCAGTCGGCTTGGTGACGGTCCCGATGTCGGAGAGGATCGGCATCAGAGTGCAGTTGCACGAGAGGGTTGATGGGTTCCGCCCCGAGCACCGGCATGGACGTGTTTAATGGTACCGATGGAGTCGACTCCGGTGGTATGGTGCGAGGCTCGGGCCGGTCCGGTACCGGAAGGAGCGGGGCCAATATTGTTGGCAACAGGTGCTGTAGTTGTTGCTGTAGCTGCTCCTGTAATTGAGTTTGGAGTATGGCCGCAATGCGGTCGTCCAGAGGAGGCACCGGTACCGCTTTTTTCTTTTTTGGTACCATAGGTGCTGCTCTACACCCCGGCGATTAGGAGGCCGATGACGAGGCACTCACCGAAATCGGGGTGGAGCGTTTACGGGGTCGGCTGGATGCCAGGAGGACCAGTGTCGCCGCCGTGGCAGGAGGGCACTCAAGGGAAGTGGAAGGCTTCTTAGCCGGCTTACCTGACGCCATCGACCCCGAGGAAGGATCAGGCGGTGTGGAGGTAGTCGGTGCCGACTTTAGTGGCGCCGTCGATGGTGTGGCAGACTCCATGGCAGATCCGGTGCCAAAAAGGATGTTCTGCTGGATCTGCCTATTCTTTAACGTACGTTTTTTAATAGTAGCACAGCGGGTGCAGGTGTCAGCCCGATGCTCTGGACCCAGGCACTGTAAGCACCGATTGTGCGGGTCAGTGAAAGAGATCGGGCGTGCACACCGCTGGCACTTCTTAAAACCCGGCTGAGGGGGCATGAATGGAAACACGGCCTCCGCAAAATCAAACCCGGAGGCCTGTATGATGGCAACAGGCCCCGCCGGGGCCAGCCAGAAAAATAAAGGAAAAGACAAATTAAATAATTTTTTTTTTTTTTTTTAGACGAAAAAGAAACCCGAAGGGAAAAAAGCAAAAAAGGAAGAAAATTACGCGAGCGGGAAGGCAAAGTAGAAAATTTCAACAGCCGTTGAAAGCACATGCGTCTTCTTCGCTCCACGGAAACGAAGAAACTGGGGACCACGCTCTCCTCCGTCGAGCGGGAAGGCACCCGCGCATGCGCGGTGCGGTCAACTAGAACTTTCTAGTTAAAAGTGTCCGTACCGGGGCTCCGTCGGTGACGTCACCCATACGTTAAGAATATGCTGCCTGCTTGTCCTGGGATAAATGTTTTTATACAGTGATAGAATCATTATTTGAAAATTCAATATATTTCCAAGTAATATTACACTATAAAATGAATGCAGGCACCACAGGTATTTTAAGAGAATCTATTCTGCTGGTACATGTATAGTTGATGTGATGGCCAATTGGATCCCCCACTGTTCAAATCTTCAACCAGACCAGTTCTCCATCCTACTTATGACGTGGCCCTTGGTCAAACTTTTCCTTACTCCACTGGTAAATACATGCTTTCGTATATTGCTGCATATTTCTACAGTTTCCAAAAAGACTAAGGAAATTGTCTTAGTAATTATAAATGTTTTGATTCAAAATAATTGTTGTTATTAATCAAAGTAAGGATTTATATGCAAGAGATAAACATTTTTCATGTTAATGACTGTGGTAAAATGAAAAAAAAAATCACTATCAGTAGAGAATCTAATTGCTATGGATACGACCAGCAATTATTCTAAAAGGAAATCAATTATCAGTACTTCAGGAAATGGGGGTCTACATTTGAATTATTTTCTTAAATGAAGAACTCACTTTCACCTGCCTCAAGCAAATAGTTCATTAAACACTCTTCTCTTTCAACAGTTATTCCATTGGTGATCTGATCTTCCATGGTTTAATCTAATGTTTCCTGGATCAATCTCTCTTTGCTGAAATTTTCACTATGAATCTACATAGCTGCCTGAAATTTTATACCACGAAACCTGAACTTACAAACTCACTTTTGCCACTTTCACATATTGCTTCAATCTTTGGAAGACATCATCATCTTCCCTCAGCCTGCAACCCAGGGTCATCTTTAACACCTTTCTCCTCATCTCTGTTCATTTTCAAAACATTGCTAAAATAAGTTCCAATCAATATTCAACTGGCGGCAGTGAGCATGCTTTTAAACATTAATCAACACCGGCTAAATTGGATCCATATATACAATGTTGGGCCATATCCCTATAGCTGGTGGTATTGGGTATTACTGGTTGTGACTACTACTGGTTGTGACTACTTGGTGTTGTTGCTGTGAGCCCCTGGGATATAGGAGAGAAAGAGACAACATAGGAGAAAGAAAGCCCCTATGCAGAGGGTACATAGGCCCAAAACTTAGATCATAAATATGATGAAGAATCTATGCTTGCTTAGATTAAGATCTGCTAAGGAAACAATAGTATAACTAAACCTATTGGAGGAAGGCCTAGAACCCTCTGCTTGGAGGGAACAAGTCCTGCCAGTGCACCTGAAGGTCACCACAGCCCTATCATTCTTTGCCACAGGATCCTTCCAGACATCCTTTGAGACCACAACAGGTGTTGCATGGTAGAACTTACTTTTGATGACTCTTGGTCTCTTATCCATGCCATGCTACTAAGTCACTCTTCTAGTGTTGCTCTCAGATCCTGATCATCCTTATGAAGGCCACTAACCTATGCCCTGAGCATTGTGTGTTGCTTATTGATGTCTCTCATGAGCACTGAGACAATATCTTTCCCCTGCCCAAGTCAGCTATCAAAAATCAGAGGAAAGGACACAATACACAAAAGTAAGCAAAAAAGGTAAAATGGGCCCATTTTAAATTTGTCTACAGTGGCTATACTGAACTTATAAACAAATTTAACAAAATGGGCCTCAAAATCTAGAAGGATCTCAACTCAAATGGAGGGAGAACTGTTCCCTTCCTGAGTTATAGCTATTCTCATCGGCCCTTAACAGGAAAAAGATCTGAGAAGAAAAAAAAACTCCCAACAGGAGAAAAAGTTCTCAGACCCACAAAAATGCCAATTCAAATAAAAAAAAGGTTTGTGAGAGCCACTGAATATAAATTATACTGTAAATAAATTGGTAAGTAAGCTAAAGAATTCAAAAAATAAACTTCCACATAACTTTTCTTTTTCTTCTTTCTCGCAAATCAACTGTTGATTGTAATACAAATGGTCCTGTATCTTTTTGTAAATAAACCACTTAAATTGCTCCTTTTCTCGACAAGAGGTCTATACCCCCATTTATTTAACTGTGCTAGCAGTTTTTAGCACAGGAAGTCGCGCTGAATGGCCTGCGCTGCTCCTGACGCTCATAGGAACTCAGTGAGTGTCGGGAGCAGCACGGGCCATTCAGCGAGGCTCCCTGCGCTAAAAACTGCTAGCACAGTTTAATAAAAGGAGGCCCTTGTTTTGCCAATTGCTGCATCAGGAGAGAAATCTATCTTCCAACTGCCATGCCTGCTCTTTGATCTCCTTGGACATTTGTCTCTCTCCCGCAAGATCCTTCTCGTCCATAGTTAATTCCTTATATCACTGCCTCCATAATTCCTGAGGCAGTGGCGTACCTAGGGTATGTGGCACCCGGGGCCCATCATTTTTTGACACCCCCCCCCCATGTAAAAAAAAATTTTTTTTTTTTTTTTTTGCAATAACCATGAAATGGAATAAACGGTCAGAATAGAAACAGGCAGTGAAAATTTTCTTTTATTGAACCTCATATATGTAACCATTATTCCAAACATAACAAAACATAAATTATGTCTAAATTGTCATGACATTAGAAGTACATATGGAGTAGTTGCAGGCAGTGGCGTACTTAGGGTATGTGGCACCCAGGGCCCATCATTTTTTGACACCCCCCCCATCTATATGAAAAATATGATTTTTAGTACCAATCTACATATCGCACCACAAGAGTGTACCTAGGAAAAGGCTGCATCTTAAACACTGCAGTGAGCACTAGAACACCAACACATACATTGTAAAACTAAACAAGCCAGATCCCGCACAGTCAATTGATCCTGTAGTCAATGCCAACTGAAAACTATGTCTTTTTCATACACACAGAACAGAGATACACCCTCGCCCAAAATGGAATAATCACAAACTAAAAATAGAAATATGTAGACAAAAGTTAAACTGATCCGCCAAGAAACCAGACCCTGGATACAATGCAACACCACAAAAAACAGTAACACATGTCCTCTAATACAGTGCAAAATATAAAGACAGTAGATGTAAATTTGAAAAAACTGATACATAACAATCACCACTTTATAAATTAACAAATAAAAATAAAACAAATAATGAGATATAAAAAAATACAATTTTATTGGACTAATCCCCGTAAGCTCGGTCCCCATCCCCGCAAACCACCTGATTCCATCCACACAAGCCTTGAATTGTTTATATTAAAGTATAAAAAGAAACAATATTCTGTACAATTGTCAATTTATAAATCAGCGTCTTCTCCCCACTCTCTTCCCCATTTCCCTTCAGCATCCTCAGCCCACTCTCTCTCCACTTTCCTTCAGCGCACGCACATAAAAACAAGCAAGTAATTTTATATCATTTTCATTCTATTCATTCATAGAAATTAAAGTCTAGATAATGCCAGTCACATAACAAAACATGATTTTACAAAAATAATTCCCTGCAGTCAAGCCTGCAAGGATTATTAGATGTCTTTCAGCAGTTCCCCTCCCTCCCTCCCCCTTACCTTTGTGGCCAAGTCAAAATGATCTACCAACAATAAAATTTTAAAAACACAAAGCACGCTGTACGCAGAGAAAATGTTAATTATCATTTATATTCCGCGGGTTTTCAAAGAGGTCAAGGCAGATGACTTTATGCAATGTCACCTCAGTAACAACTATACAAAAATAGACAAATATTCCCCCTCCCTTTTTACTAAACTGCGATAGCGGTTTTTAGCGTAGGGAGCTGCGCTGAATGCCCCACGCTGCTCTCGACGCTCATAGGCTCCCTGCGCTAAAAAACTCTATTGCGGTTTAGTAAAAGGGGGCCATAGTGCAAAATATAGACAGCAGATATAAATTTTCAAAACGGACACATTTTGATCACTAAGTTGAAAATAAAATCATTTTTCCTACTTTTTTGTCTGGTGATTTCATGAGTCTCTGGTCCTTCTTCTTTCTCTCTCCCCCTGGCTCCCCTCTTTATTTCTGCCTTTCTTTCTCTCTCCTCCTGGCCCCCCTCTTTCTTTCTGCCTTTCTTTCTCTCCCCCTTGACCCCCCTCTTTATTTCTGCCTTTCTTTCTCTCCCCTTGGTCCCCCTCTTTCTTTCTGCCTTTCTTTCTCTCTCCCCCTGGCCCTCCTCTTTCTTTCTGCCTTTCTTTCTCTCCCCCTTGACCCCCTCTTTATTTCTGCCTTTCTTTCTCTCCCCTTGGTCCCCCTCTTTATTTCTGCCTTTCTTTCTCTCCCCTTGGTCCCCCTCTTTCTTTCTGCCTTTCTTTCTCTCTCCCCCTGGCCCCCCCTCTTTATTTTTTCCTTTCTTTCTCTCTCCCCCTAGCCTGCACAAAGCCATCGTGCCGATTTCTCCACTTCCACGATTCTTTCCCTACCCTCACCCCCAAGCCAGCAGCCGATTTCTCCCTGCTCCTTCCCCGATGTCCTGATGTCCTGAACTTCATCGGGCAGCAGCAGCATTCACAATTCACTGATGTTGCCCGCTTCAGGCCTTCCTCTTTGTCGGGTCCTGTCTTCATGAAAACTGGAAGTAGGCAGGACCCGGCAGAGAACAAGGCCTGAAGCCGGCAACAGCAGCGAATTGTAAACGCTGCTGCTGCCCGAAGAAGGTAATGGAGCACCGAGGCAGTCCGCTTCTCCCCCCTCCCAGCCGAACCCCCGCTGACCCTCCTATCTCCCCCCCCCCGTGAACCTTTCCGACCTTCCCAGCGAGAGCAGCAAACCTCCTTCGCGGCTTTCTCCTCCCTCTGCCGCGTTACTGATGACGTCATCAGTGATGCGGCAGAGGGAGGATAAAGCCGACGCTACTGGAGGGAGGTTTGCTGCTTTCGCTGGGAGGGTCAGAAAGGTTCACTTGGGGGGGGGAGAGAGATAGGATGGTCAGCGGGGTTTCGGCTGGGAGGGGGGAGAAGCGGTCTGCCTTGGTGCTCCAAGGCCTGGCGCCATTACCTTTTTCGATAATGGCGCCGATGCTGCTTTCGCTGGGAGGGTAGGAGCGCGATAGGGACCGGGCCAGCTGTGCACCCCCCCCCCTAAGGCGGCACCCGGGATGGACCTCCCCCTCGCCCCCCTTGGTACGCTACTGCCCTGGGGAAACAGCCTGCAACAAGATCGCGCGATGCCAGAGATCTTTGCCTGCTTCGGCTGTTTCCTCCGCCGCGGTCCCGCCCCTCCTCTGACATCAGAGGAGGGGCAGGACCGTGGCGGAGGAAACAGTCGAAGCAGGCAAAGATCTCTGGCATCGCGATCTTGCTGCAGGCTGTTTCCAGACGCGACACCCGGCGCAGGGGGGGGTAACTGGACCGGACCGGGAGCACCCCCTCAGGGCTTGGTACCCGGGGCGGACCGCCCCCCCTCGCTCCCCCCTTGGTACGCCACTGTCCTGAGGTATTGTTACACATACAAAACAGGATATTGCATGCAAAAAAGTATATAAAATTATTCCAATAGAGGCATCTTAATATACAAGCTAGGTTGTTTTTTTTTTGTTTTCTTTTTTGTGCAGAGGCCTCTGTGTGTGTGTAAAAATGCGCTGATAATCCTCAATGAAAGTAATATTCTGAAGTTATTTTGTTGGCAGATGTGCATGCATTGATGAACACAATTAATTCCAATGAGTTATATACATTGCTTTGAGTTTTATCATTTGCTTTTTTATTGATTAACATTTTAATTGAAGTATTCTAACAAGTTAGCATTGTATTCTAAAAGAATATGACAAATATTACAAAACACTCATCAGTTAATTTATTTAGTCCTGGTTTATATAGTATAATGATTTTAACCCACTATAAAATGCATACAAGTTAATTTATGGCAATGTACATTTTAATTTAAATGTTCAATATATTATACAATAATATAGCTTTGAGTTCTGTTAATCTGAAAATGACATCTGGAAAGGTAGCAGTTCACTGATTTTCTAAAACTTGTAAGTATCTTCCTGCAATTGCCAGATGGCAGTACTTATATAATGTAGATGATTGACCTGGCATAAAAAGGACTATGCTTTAAACTCATGTCTAAACAGTTTTCCCATGTGTATTATTAAAAATTCAGCATGTATATTAAATGTGATTTAATGTGTGATGCATTACCTTTTAGCTTTTAGGTATTACCACAAACAAAACAGGACAGATCCAAGATAGCAGTTTAGCGAAGGCATACTGCGGTAGAGCTGATTGCATTTCTTAATTAAATTTCACCTGTTTTCTATTTATACATTTAACTAAATATAAAGGAACGAGCGTGATCTCTCCCTACTGAGTTTGAGTTTTATTCCCCATTCAGACCACTGGATAAGTTGGTTGTGCATATGAATGAGAACTTCAAAGCAGGATTACTAGGGGAGCCGCCAGCTCACTCAAGCTAGCCAGGGGTCCCCATAGTCCAGGGGTGTCCAATGTCAGTCCTCGAGGGCCGCAATCCAGTCGGGTTTTCAGGATTTCCCCAATGAATATGTATGAGATCTATTAGCATACAATGAAAGCAGTGCATGCAAATAGATCTCATGCATATTCATTGGGGAAATCCTGAAAACCCGACTGGATTGCGGCCCTCGAGGACCGACATTGGACACCCCTGCCATAGTCCCTTCTTGAGGGCTGAATCCAGTTGGGTTTTCAGGATTTCCCCAATGAATATGCATTGAAAGCAGTACATGCACATAGATCTCAAGCATACTCATTGGGGAAATCCTGAAAACCCGACTGGATTCGACCCTCAAGGAGGGACTTTGGGGACCCCTGAGCTAGACCCTCACTCTTAGCCAGATATGATCACTTCACCTGTTGGATTGCAGGTGATTTCCCCACTCCTTCCATGACCCCAATAAACGCTCCTGTTTCTCATGTGATTCATTTTCAATACTTGGGAATTATTCTGGACCAAACGCTATCCTTTGATCATCATATTTCATCATTAGTAAAAATTGTTTATTAATTCGCAAAACTGTGTTAAAAACAAGTCTCACTGATGTGAGCTTGTACTATCAGAAACACTCTTTGCACCTAAATAAATCCCGAGATTGCTTTTATTTGTTTTTTAACATGATTTTGTGAATTAATTAATCTATATATATAAAATCGGATGTATGTATGTATGTGCCGCGATCACGCAAAAACGGCTTGACCGATTTGAACGAAACTTGGTATGCAGATCCCTCACTACCCGGGATGATATGTTCTGGGGGTCTCGCGGCCCACCTGCACACGTGGGCGGAACTACAAACAGATAATCGGATTTCACCCATTCATGTCAATGGAAAAAATGTAAAACAGCTGCCAACGCAAAAACGGCTTGCCCGATTTGAACGAAACTTGGTATGCAGATCCCTCACTACCTGGGGTGATATGTTCTGGGGGTATCGCGGCCAACCTGCACACCTGGGCGGAGCTACAAACAGAAAATCAGATTTCACCCATTCATGTCAATGGAAAAAATGTAAAAACTGCCTCCGCAAAACCGGCTTGCCCAATTTGAACGAAACTTGGTATGCGGATCCCTCACTACCTGGGGTGATATGTTCTGGGGGTCTCACGGCCCACCTGCACATGTAGGCGGAGCTACAAACATAAAATCAGATTTCACCCATTCATGTCAATGGAAAAAAATGTAAAACAGCTGCCAACGCAAAAACGGCTTGCCCGATTTGAACGAAACTTGGTATGCAGATCCCTCACTACCTGGGGTGATATGTTCTGGGGGTCTCGCGGCCCAACTGCACACGTGGGCAGAGCTACAAACATAACTTCAGATTTCACCCATTCAAGTCAATGGGAAAAATGTAAAAAGCTGTGGGACCGATTTGAACTAAACTTGGTATGCTGATCCCTCACTACCTGGGGTGATATGTTCTGGGGGTCTCGTGGCCCATCTGCACACATGGGCGGAGCTACAAACAGAAAATCAGATTTCACCCATTCATGTCAATGGAAAAAATGTAAACAGCTGCCATTCTCACAGTACATCAAAAACGGCTTGACCGATTTGAACGAAACTTGGTATGCAGATCCCTCACTACCCGGGATGATATGTTCTGGGGGTCTCGCGGCCCAACTGCACACGTGGGCGGAGCTACAAACATAACTTCAGATTTCACCCATTCAAGTCAATGGGAAAAATGTAAAAAGCTGTGGGACCGATTTGAACTAAACTTGGTATGCTGATCCCTCACTACCTGGGGTGATATGTTCTGGGGGTCTCGCGGCCCACCTGCACACATGGGCGGAGCTACAAACAGAAAATCAGATTTCACCCATTCATGTCAATGGAAAAAATGTAAAAAACTGCCATTCTCACAGTAATTCCAACTACCTGGGGTGATATGTTCTGGGGGTCTCGCGGCCCACCTGCACACGTGGGTGGAGCTACAAACAGAACATCAGATTTCACCCATTCATGTCAATGGAAAAAATGTAAAAAGCTGCCATTCTCACTGTGACCAATTTGGACGAAACTTGGTATGCAGATCCATCACTACCTGGGGTGATATGTTCTGGGGGTCTCGCGGCCCACCTGCACATGTGGGCGGAGCTACAAACAGAAAATCAGATTTCACCCATTCATGTCAATGGAAAAAATGTAAAAAGCTGCCATTCTCACAGTAATTCACAAATGGCTTGACCGATTTGAACGAAACTTGGTATACAGATCCCTCACTACCTGGGGTGATATGTTCTGGGGGTCTCGCGGCCCTCCTGCCCACGTGATTTTCTGTTTGTAGTTCTGCCCACATTTCACCCATTCATGTCAATGGAAAAAATGTAAAAAGCTGCCATTCTCACAGTAATTCAAAAACGTCTTGACCAATTTGAACAAAACTTGGTATGCAGATCCCTCACTACCTGGGGTGATATGTTCTTGGGGTCTCGTGACCCCCCTGCACACGTGGGCGGAGCTACAAACAGAAAATCGGATTTCACCCATTCATGTCAATGGAAAAAATGTAAAAAGCTGCCATTCTCACAGTAATTCACAAACGGCTTGACCGATTTGAACGAAACTTGGTATGCAGATCCCTCACTACCTGGGGTGATATGTTCTGGGGGTCTCGCGGCCCACCTGCACATGTGGGCGGAGCTACAAACAGATAATCAGATTTCACCCATTCATGTCAATGGAAAAATGTAAAAAGCTGCCATTCTCACAGTAATTCAAAAACGGCTTGACCGATTTGAACGAAACTTGGTATGCAGATCCCTCACTACCTGGGGTGATATGTTCTGGGGGTCTCGCGGCCCACAACTCTATGTTGCTTGCTCAAGGGTGGGTTCACCCAAGAATTTATATGTTCTTGCTCCAGGAGGTGAAACTAAAAATGTTGTTTATAATCACGTTTTGCGTTAGTTGTATTGTATTCATTTTGTCAAATATTTCACATTATAATTTGAATATTGTACTTTTTATTAAGCTGTAAAAAAATAATTTCATTCACCACTATAAAGTATCTTTATTTGAATCCATTTACAATGTTATTGCTATAATTAAATACCCGTGCAACGCCGGGGCATCAGCTAGTAAACAATATTTCCTGGACATCCAGAAACTCGTGTTCCATTTTGTGCTTATGCCTCTCGATCTTGTTAGTGGAATACTGGCTCTCCTTCTGTTTTGCCTTTGGTTGATCATCATTAGTAAAACCATTTTTTAAATACTGAGACAGTTTAGAATACTTCAAACATGTTTAGATGAGACTCTTCAGAAGATGGTACTTATGCTTTATTAATGTCTAAACTGAACTATTGTAACAATATATATACATGTAGGCCTTCCTTGTTATCAACGTAGTTGTCTGCAAACTGTCCACAAGACAACTATCTGTATTCTTTAATGCACGTCACGATTTAACAGAATTACTCCCCTATTTATCCTATATCTCTGGCTTCCTATTATACCTCATATTAATTTCAAAGTTCTAAGCCTTGCTCATAAATCTATCTATTCCATTACCCCTTTTTATCTTCTTCTTTTATTCATGCCTATCAGCCCCCATGTACAGTATATTTCACTCAGTGAACAATAATAATCGACTCTGACTGCCATCCCCTCAGAAAGCCCACTACGCGTCAACAAGGAAAAGAGCCTTCCTTTATGTAGCACCAAGTTTATGAAATTCATTACCTCATCACATTAGACAAGAGCACTCCTACATTAATTCAGATCTTTACTTAAAACAGTTCTTTTTCAACAGACTTATAACATTCAGTCTACTTCCAAAGATTTGCTAAGAATTCACTAATAGGGTGGTCAGGTGGTCATGTGTTCAGTGGTGGGGTCTCAGCGCCACGGTTCCTAACCATTTTTTTTCTCTCTGAACTTAAACACTGTCCTTTTTCTATCTTCATTTCTATTGAATTGGTGGATAAATTTCAGCACAGTCACAACTAAAGAATTAAGACCTCTTGTAAACACTGTAGATTATCCAGAAGAGGCTGCAAACTAGATCTATCCCCACCATATCTATATCACAGTAAGCCAAAAGATGTACCTAAATGGTTAACCCAGATGCTAAACTCTACAAGGATATTTGCAGAAGTATTTGGCAAAATCCTACTCACTCCCATCCTGAAAGGAGAAAATATACTGTAGACCGCTCTCCCCCTTCCCCCTCCCCTTACTTGGTTTCTCTCTCGTTATTCTCTTACCTTCCAACCCAAACCTTCGACGTTGCTTATACTTCTGATAAAACTCTGTTAAAGCGTTCCCACTCTCCCTTCGTTGCTTGTAACTTTGACAAAATTTTGTAAATCCGTGTGTCATCGCGGATCTTAATTAACTGATGTGAACCGTCTAGAACTTCTTGGGTATGGCGGTATACAAGAATAAATTATTATTATTATAATGAGAAGCTTCAGACTGATTACCAGCATACCTTTTTTGAACTCCAGACTGTTTTCCCCCATGGGTTAAATGAGTGCATTGAGTGGATTGATGTCATCTGACTCGGGGGTCTCAAAGTCCTTCCTTGAGGGCCGCAATCCAGTCGGGTTTTCAGGATTTCCCCAATGAATATGCATGAGATTTGTGTGCATGCACTGCTTTCAATGCATATTCACTGGGGGAATCCTAAAAACCCGACTAGATTGTGGCCCTCAAGGAGGAACTTTGAGATCCCTGAATTGATTGATATGTTGTTTTCTGCTTAATTACATCATTACGTTTTCCGTGGTTTGAAGTTATAGCCTGGAGGCATTCTCACTTAGTGCCATTTTCAATCTGCCTTTGTACACGGAGTTCCGGGGTGTTTCAGATCCCAAAGTATCATCTAGCAGTGTAAAGTTCCTGAAGAAGGGGATTACTACCTTTGAAACGGAGCCCCATTGGACTGCTTATTTTTGCATGCAGCATTTTGGAGTTTCAGCTTGGGATTTGTTTTTCAGCATTCTCCTGTTGCACTTCAGCAGATAAGTACTGTATTTTTTTGCCATTTCAGCATGGGCACCATTTTCTGAACTTTGATTGCTGTACTACCCTGTTCGTGACAGGAGCAGGGGAACAGACTGTTTTGTAGCACATTCTGTTGTGCACTTGAAATTTATTTCACTTATCTCATAGGGCAAGGTCCAGGGATGTTTCACCGTTGATACCCTTTTGGGTACACTATTGTGGCAGCAGTGCCTTAAGGAGGGTTCCTCTGGGTTGCTGTGAGGACTGAGGACTTACCCTTCACTCATTACAATTATAATTATAACCATTTATATTTAGTCATTTATTAGTATTCAGTCTGTTCTCCTTTCTCCTTTCCCAAGCCGAGTGGGAAAGATCTTTATATTTGATTACTGTGTTCTCTTCCCATTTTGGGGTTTTTTCTGAGGTACCTAAAGTTAGTTATGGGGATCGTCATTAAGCATGATTATATAATGGGCAAGTGCCCTTTATAGAATCACTCTTAGCACTGATTTTTTTACAGCAACAAATTATGAGCACCATTTATAGAATTCCCTCCTACATACATTCATTGAACTCTGTCTCTTAGCACCCTGACATTCAAGAAACTCTTACTTTTGCATTGTGCCTAGATTTCCATCAGTACTGTTGTCTTAACATAAATATTTGCAGAGCAAACTTCCAGAGTTGGATTGTGATTAATTGCCTGTGCTATAGACTGGCATTCCTTTTATATGTTCCTCTGTTTATCACAATGCTCTGTTTTATTGGGTTATGATTTATTTATTATCATTCATTATTTTATAGCTAATTTCTTTTTTACTATCTTGCTGTTTTTTGCCTGTGAGTCCCACACATGGTCGATTTGTATATACTGTATATTTTTTATTTTTTAATTGTCATGAATCTTTCATTTTTTGCTTTTTATAATTTGGTTATATGTATTTATTCACTTTTTAATGTGTTGGCAGGTGTTGTCATTTTAATCAGTTTCGTCAATTGCCACCTTTTTCTCACTCATAGTAGGTCTCCACAGCAATTTGTAGTGTTGCTCTGTGTTTGGAATGCAGAAAGATGTACCATAGCTGGAAAGCAGTGATGTCATTGGAAAGTATAGCATTTAAAAAAAAATTTTTTTTAGCAATTTTGGATAATTTAAAAACACGCAACAACATCCTAAAGAGAATTATGCCTCTGCAAAAGATAGGTGCCGGAAGTGCCGGCATCTATCTTTCAAAAAGGCGTGATTCTCTATAGGGCGCAGTCATTTGATATGGCATGTGATCAGCAGCCGCATTTTAGGTATCTGATATCTGTACCCTATAGAGAATCCGGGCCTCTATATCTGAGTAATTATCTTCTGTGTTTTATGATTTGTATTTAGTTTTTATGATTTCTACTAACTTATGTTTTTGTTTTTATTACCAGTTCTTTTTAAGCCCCTTGCTTGGGTGAAACAAGGCAGTATCTGGTTAATTGTTGTAATGAATAGTTTTATGGACTTTCTTCATTTTTTCTGCTCTTTGGTTATACCCTAGTGGAGATTTCAAATCAACATCCTTTGTATTTTTTGAGACCACCATTCTTTCAAAAGAGGGCACACTAGGAACACTGCCCCTTCTCAAGATTTCAATTCTGTTCCTATTTTAGGCAGATAATTACTTAACATGTGAAAAAATTGTCCTACTACTCTAATATCACGGAATTAATGAAATCATTGCAAGCCATGCTCAATAAGAGTAGGAAACAGGGTTTCCATAGGTCAACCATGTAATGTTGACCTATGGTGATGTGCTGGAGTGGAATTACAGCTGTGATACAAGGAACTGCTCAATATATGATGTTATGCATGGTGCCTCTTTCAATTTTACTTAATAAAATTGACTAATTTGCAGACTCAGTACTCTCTTTGGTATTCACTCATCAGTGACATTAATAATTTATTGAATAAAAATGGGCCTAATATGTGAGCATAACTTGCACAGTTTTTACTAATTATCTTGTAAATATCAAAGGGTCCCTTTCACACCTTGTGAGTTCTGCACATGGTAGCAGTAACAGAACACTCTTCAGTCTTTATTTACCGCATTTTTTGCTCCATAAGATGCACCTGACCATAAGACACACCCTAGATTTAGAGGAGGAAAACAAGAAAAAAAACATTCTGAACCAAATTCTCCCTGCCAGGCTCTGCACCCAACCCTACACTCTTTGCCAGGCTCTGCACCCTGTCCCCACCTCCCCGCCATGTACCCTGTTGCCCCTCTAGTGGTCTAGTGGTAGGCCAGGACAGGGTACTAGGCAGTCCCAGCCACTTGTTTTTTGTTGTTGTTGTTTTTGGGGGGGGTTAAAGAAATGTATAAATTTCCCTAAAACTGCCCTCCTTCTGGGGTGGGTGATGGTATAAAGCAAATCAAAGGATGCCAAAGTGAATGTGTTTTTAGATGGCTCTTCTCAACAAGTAAACTGTGCACAACATGCGTCTCTTACACCCCCGGTGTTCCCTCTGAGCCATCCTCCAGCAGGGTTCTCAGAGCACCAGACCATCTTCTGGTGAAGGAAAAAGCCACTGCACCGAACAGAAAAATAAAATTCCAGAGCCAAAATCCCATGCAGAACAGACAGTTCTGCGAGAGGCCCAGTGGATCCCCTGACAGGCAGCTGCCACCTCTTGCTCGCATCCCTTTCCACTCCTGTCTGGGCAGCGGGAAGAAGGGGGAAATTGGTAGTCCTCCTCAGCATGCCCATTCATAGCTTCACCGCGGGGCTGCAAGGAGAATGCATTGGACTTGCATAGGAGTTGGGTCACCTGCAGCAGCCAACACAGCCAATCAGGAGGACAGACCCACCTGGTGAGGCAATTAAACAGCCTGAGAGAGAGAGGCTGCACAGATCACTTGGACAGAGGAAAAGTAGGCAAGAAACCTACTGTATTCCTGTTCCCAAAGCTGGCGAAAGGAGGACAGCCAATCAGGAGAACAGCACCACGCTTCCCAGCGAACGTGCAATGTCCAAGAGCCACTGCATGCTTCCCCAGGTCAGCTTAGTCTCACGGTGCAGACACGGCTACAGCAACTGATGGCACCGCGCGATTGAGCTGACCCAGGGAGGGTCACAGTGGCTCTTGGGCAGCGCACGCTCGCGGGGAGGTGAGGGGGGAGATGGAGGGAAGGGAGAGATGGCTGGTCCTAAGTTTTTCAACTCAGTTGTGGAGGTCTGGGCAATAGGAAGAAGGGGCGTGCACGGCGCTTCTCAGCATGCCCGTTTGCAGCTTCCCCGCAGGGTGCAATGGACTTGCAAGGGAGTCAAGTCACCTGGGGAGGCTCGCAGTGGATCTCGGGTGGCACTCGCTTGGAAGCATGGGTGGGAAAGTGAGGGAATGTAGAGAGAAAGAAGTAGAGCCATTGTCTGTTATCTTTGCTTCATAAGACGCACTGTTATATTCACCCACTTTTGGGGGGGAAAAGTGCATCTTATGGAGCGAAAAATACGGTAACTGTCTTAACTGTAAGTTTTAAAGGCGTTGCACTGTGTTTTTATTATTCAGATATAAATTCAATGTTGTTTAATGTTTATTAGGAATTTGCTATACTGCCTCTTTCAATCAAGCAAGTCAAACTATACCATACCAATTTTTTATATTCCACAATTCTCAACTAGGATTCGATGCGGTTTACAATCAAGATAATGAGTAATCTTTGGGTTACATAAGACATAAGTGGACAGGCAATTTGTGAATCATGTAGAGAAGAGAGGGTGTTTTTTAGTATTTTACAGTGGTTCACGTAATAATAAAATTATGTCAAAAATGAAAGGAGCTCCCTTAAAGAGAGGAAAAAACACAATCTTTCTATAGTAAAAGTAAAGTAAGACTAACGGAAACCAAAATTTCACATTGTACCTTCTCGCAATATTTTCAAGGTCTCTAGAAATGAGGAAACCAAAGAAAGCAGCAGCAGTGTTTCAAGCCACTGAGCTGTCATACAGTCATTGTGGATGAGTGGACCATCCCAGCCCTGAAATGTGATGGAGATGCTGCTGTCTGAAGATTTATTTATTTTTCGTATTTATGATCATTTATAGCCTAAGTGGTTTACATTCAGGTAGTCAAGTATTTCTCCCTATCTGTCCTGCTGGCTAATGTACCTGGGGGCAATGGAGTGTTGACTTGCCCAGGGTCACAAAGAGCAGCGCTGGGCTTGAATCAGAAATCTCAGGGTGCTGAGGCCGCAGCCCTAACCACTAGGCCACTCCTCAATGTTGCTTTTGCTGCTATTGGAAAAGGCAGCAGTAGGAGGAGAGAAAAAAAAAAAAAGAAGAGCAGCTGATTTTGGGGGGGGGGGGAGGGGCTTTCTCTTTAACTGGTACCAGTTAAAGGGGACAGAACAGAGGATCTTCGTCTAGAGCAGGGGTATGCAATTCCGATCCTCGAGAGCCATAGACAGGTCAGGCTTTCAGGATATCCACAATAAATATGTATGAGATAGATTTGCATCTCAAGGAGGCAGTGCATGCAAATCCATCTCATACACATTCATTGTGGATATCCTGAAAACCTGAACTGTCTGTGGCTCTTAAGGACTGGAATTGCCTACCCCCTGGTCTACAGAATCCAGCTTAGACAAGAGCGAGGAATCTCATAGGACTTGGACCACAGAATCACAATAATACCAGACCACAGTACCCGTGCTGACAGGATAGTGCCAGTGTGCATGCATGTTTTAACTGGGGGCAAAATAGATGCCCACATGGTAAGAGATGCAGACCAGAAGGATTGTGAGGATGGCAAATACAAGTTTTATTAGCTTGCTGTGGAGCATCTGCACACTCGATCTTTCTGGTGCCTCCAGTCTGTGCTTTGCTCAAGCTTGCTTATGTTGGTCTGGAAGAAATCCAGTAATGGATGTTGATAGCTATAAGCAGACTCCACAAGATTGTCCTCCTACTTCGGATGCTCTGGCTCAATATTTTTGTTCTAAAGTAGAGTCTCTAAGGTCATCTTTTAGGATTATATCTCAGTTGTGAAATGAATTTTGTTTTGCAGATTTGCACTGTAGTCTGTTTAAGATTCTTGATTGGTTATTATTACAAAAAAAAACAACAATTTTATGTAAAATAAGTTCAGACTTACTTGGATTCTTGTTCGCCAATGTTATTTAAGGCAGGCACTTTTCAGTTTTGTGAACAACTTTTCAAATGGCTCCAAGCTATGTTGTCATCTGATGCATAACCCATGGATAGAGGACATATTATTATCATCCCTCCTTTAAAGCATGGTAAAGGTTCCATAGGTCTGGTTACAAACTAGAGACCTATAAACTGTATTCTATTTTTTGTTAAACTTATGGAGGGTATTATCTATTCTCAATTATTGGATTATTTAGAGTGCTTTGCCCTTTTACACAGCTTACAGTCAGGGTTTAGACTTTTGTACAGGATGGGCCCCAAACTGATGGAATGGGTCAGGAACAGGTTGAGTGGAAAGCGACAGAAGGTAGAAGTCAATGGAGATCACTCTGAGAAAAGGGATGTGTCTCAAAGTTTGGTACTTGGGCCTGTTCTTTTTAACATTTTTATAAGCAATATTGTTGAAGGAACTACAAATGATACCAAAATCTTCAACAGAGTAGACAACCCTGATGGTGTGGATAACATGAGGAAGGACCTAGTGAAGCTTGAAGAATGGTCTGAAATTTGACAGTTAAGTTTTAATTCTAAGAAATGCAAGGTCATGCATTTGGGCTGCAAAAACCCAAGGGAATTAGTTTAGGGTATGAAGAACTTTTATGCATGAAAGAGGAATGGGACTTGGGTGTGATAGTTTGTGATGATCTTAAGGAGGCCAAATAGGCTCAATAGGTGATGATGAATGCTAGAATGATGCTAGAGTGCAAAGGAAGAGGTATGGCCAGTAGGAACAAGGAGGGATTGATGCCCCTGAGTAAGACGCTGGTGAGAACTCATTTAGAATATTGTATACAATTGTGGAGACTGCACCTTCAAAAAGATATAAACAGAATGAAGTTGGTCCAGAGGAAGGTTACTAAAATAGTTGGTGGTCTTCATCATTGGGCGTATGGGGACAGACATAAAAACCTCAATATGTATACTTTGGAGGAAAGGTGAAAAAGGGGAGCTATTATAGAGATGTTTAAATACCTAGGTGGCATAAATGTGCATGAGTTGAATTTCTTTTAATTGAAAGGAAGCTCCGGAATGAGAGGGCATAGGATGATATTAAGAGATGATAGGTTCAGGAATAATCAAAGGAAATACTTTTTATACAGAAAGGGTGGTAGATGCGTGGAATAGTTTCCCAGTAGAGGTGGCAGAGACAATGACTGTGGGAAGTGTGGGACAGGCACATGAGAACTCATTCGGGGAGGAGGAGATAGTAGATGCTATGGATGGGCAGACTGAATGGGCTATTTGATTTTTACCTGCCATCACATTTCTATAGTGAAAGGACTGCATAGTTAATTACAGCATATATTGTAGTAAGAAACATTTGTGAAAGGAGAACCATGTTACATACAAATTACATTAAAGATCTTCTTTAAAGATATATCGATACGATCTTTGATGAGATTTGTACTTAACTGGCCATCCTCTTGGAGCAAATGAACGGAGAGTTAGCAAATGTTTCTCTATATGCTTGGTGTTCCTGTACTCAGTCCTGCCCAGTGCATTTCAAACTTACATTTGGGACAGTTAAATAATTTGGGACAGTTAAATAAGGACTGAAGAGTATACAAAGAGGATCTATTACTGCACAATTGTTATTCTAGTGTTGCATAGCAGTTCATTTGGATGGTAAGAATTCCATTTGTTGTAAGCAATATTTCTTTTTCTGCAATGATTGCTTTTGTATTGTTCAAGGATTTTATTTCAAGGAATGGTGCATTATTAAAGGCTCCATTGAAAACATGTGACTTGCCAATATACAGTCCAGTACCCAGAGTTTTCTCTTAGGAAAAAGCTGAACCAGTCAATCAGGTTAATTTATGGGATCAGGACACCAAAAATGGACCAATAAAAAAATTAAAGATAAGCAGATTATAATAACAGATAAGGAAGTTTTGAAAAGGTTTACATCCTAATTTGACAGGTCTGCAAGAATTTTGCAGGTTCATTTGAATTTGTTTAAAAAAAGCTTATTTGGGAGAAACCTCATGCTTTTTCCCATAAATTGTCAAACCTACTGTACCTAAGATTTCAGGTGGGTATGGCCATATGCAAAAAATTGCAACAGGAGAAATTGCTTTGCATTCAGTGAATTTGGAAAAAGTTTTAAAATTTTTGTTAAATTTAAACAAAGCTGAAATTTACCTGGTTTAAGTACCAAATTTCAATCATTTTTAATTGTTGTTCCCTGGGTCTGTGATCCCTTAGTGGGTAGCTCCCTCTGAGTGAAATTGGGGATAAATACATCAGGGAAGGCATCTCTTTCCTTGCTAGAATCACAGTTTCTGCAATACAGAGTTCATGGGACAGATTATCAAGTGGGGAGGCTTGATGGCCCCAGAGATGTCTCATGCTCCACTTTCAAAAATGCAGATAAAGACCCGAATGGTCCATCTAGTCTGTCCAACCTGATTCAATCTAAAAATTTGTTTGTTTGTTTCTTTTTCTTCTCCTTAGCTTTTTCTGGGCAAGAATCTAAAGCTCTGCCCAGTACTGTTCTTAGGTTCCAACTAGAGAATGACACGGTGACAAAATTAATCACCGTCCCCGTCCCCGCGGATAACCGCGGTAAACCATCTTCATGTCATTCTTTAAGGAGAGAGGGAAGAATCAGAGTATAAATGGCCACAACCACTGACCCGCTCTGACCCACTGACCTGCTCTGAAGAATGCTGGTGTAGAAGGACTGAGGTTGAAATAGACACAAGAAAATGACAAGGGATTATTTCCCGCGGTTATCCGCAGGGACGGGGACGGTGATGAATTTTGTCACCGTGTCATTCTCTAGTTCCAACTACTGAAGTCTCCATCAAAGCTCACTATAGTCCATCTACAGCCTCCCAACCATTGAAGCCCTCCCCAGCCAATCTTCCCTCAAGCGGTCATATACAGACACAGACCGTGCAAGTCTGCCCAGTACTGGCCTTAGTTCTTTAATACTTACAATTATTTTCTGATTCTAGAACTTCTGTGTCCACCACCTCTCTTGGGAGTGCATTCTAGGTATCCACCACCCTTTCTGTAAAAAAGAATTTCCTTACATTGCTCTTGAGTTTCCCACCCCTCAACCTCAAATTATGTCCTCTGGTTTTACCATTTTCCTTTCTTTGGAAAAGATTTTGTTTTACGTTAATATGTTTCAAGTTTTTGAACGTCTGAATCATATCTCCCCTGTCCCTCCTTTCCTCTAGGGTATAGATATTCAAGGCTTCCAGTCTCTCATCATACGTCTTTTGTCGTAAACCTCCTATCATTTTTGTCGCCCTCCTCTGGACCGCTTCAAGCCTTTTTGTGTCGTTCTCCAGATACAGTCTCCAAAACTGAACATAATACTCCAAGTGGGGCCTCACCAACGACCTGTATATGATTTACATTTTCCACCATATGTTCTTATGGTTTCTTCCAAAGACACTTTGGAAGAAGGGGAATTTTTAATATGATATACAAATCTAATTTTGGACGTTTTGCAAAAAAAAAAAAAAAAAAAAAGCATTCAAAAATCCAATGCCAATGCCAATTTTGGAACCAGAAAAATGTCCATCAATTTAGGTTTTTTGTAGGTTTCCGGGTCTTGTCAGGTAGAAACTGAAGTTTCAGCCATCAAACTGGTTTTCTTCAGGATATGCTGAGAGATCTGCAGTTTGTCTTTATATATAGTGTTTCCACTGACCTGATTGAGAACAAGGAGGTCACTTATTGCTGATAAGTTAATCAACACTGTCACTACACATACTGCATGATAAATAATTTTTCTGTGCATTAACAGTATGGGAGTAACTCCAACAGGCTTTGTACTTACCACATGATAAGTGCAAAATATTACTGTCCTTTAGTAAAAAGGCTCCTATGAGTAGCCACTGAAAGATCTGGGCCCCTAAGGGCTCCTTTTACTAAGCTGCGCTAGCGATTTTAGCACGCGCACTAGATGCTAACGCCTCCATTGATCTGGCGTTAGTTTCTCCACATAGCGCGGGGGTTAGCACGTGATTAAAAGTCGCATGCGCTAAACCCGCTAGCGAGGCTCTGTAAAAGGAGCCCCATGTATCTTGTTAATGAAAATTCCCCCTCTATTTTCAGAAAGAATATTTTTCTTAGCATCCTATTCTCTCTCTCTCCCTTCTCTATTACAGTGTCTTTCTCAGATAGGCGAATTCACTGAGCTTCCCTGTATTCACTAAGATATTAAAACAAATCAACCATGAAATAAGCTTTCCTCTTTCTCCTTAATCTTTTTTTTTCTCTATACCTGTTAATGATAGAGACTAATGGCCTATTCTTTGACTCCAGGAAAAAGGGTTTTGGGTGTTAAGATGACACTCAAGGACAGAGATATTACAAACTGATACATTTATCCTCAGGCTGTTATGATTTATCTTCTATTATACTACAGTCAAAATATTCCCATATCCAGCAATACTGGGCTAGAAGAATGACCTACTGGATCAGAAGTCAGCCAACCAAAGAGTGAATATCTGCAAGTGCCAGAAGCAAATAGAGTAATATTTCTAATGTTAAAAAAATACCTTATGAGCGGATGCTAGAAAGTTCTCAGCCCAGTCAACAACAACAGTCTCCATTGAGGGCTATACACTTAATCCAGTGATTTTCCACTTTTTGTTCTGTCAGAATAATAAAAAAAAAAAGTGGAAATTGCTGGTCTCTAAGGGGCATAATGAAAACTTTAAAATGCCCCAAAACCTGCCTAAGTCAGCATATGGACATCCTAATGCAGAGATGTCCAAGTGCTGATAATCAAAACAGACTTTCTGGACATTCAGCAGCACTTCTAAGCTGCTGTGCATCCAGAGCTCAAAGGGGCATGTTGGGAGGTGCGTTATAGGCAGGAATTGTGCAGGCTTCCACCTGGATGTCCTGAAGCAATAATCAAAGCTTTCCAGGACACTCCCACTCCCTCCTGTTTACAGGACCGCAGGTTGTGAATGATGGGTCTTCCCCCTTCCAATGCATCTTGGGATGCAGCGGGAGGGGCTTAAGGCCCTGATTGGCCATCATGAGGATAGGCTTCTGGGTTAGATGGACCATTGGTCTGACCCAGTAAGGCTATTCTTATGTTCTTAACTACTCTTACTATCCTTAGAATAAATTCCAACACTGGGTTCAATATTCAGCCTTTTTGCTGTTCTAAGTTTATGCAATTACTTAACCAGTTAGTGGACTGAAAATCATTGCTAACTGGCTAAGTAGGTGCTCCACATATGCTCTGCCCCTAATCTAACTGGCTAGAAGATGGCTGGATAATGGTGATATTCAGTGGCAGTAATCGATTAAGAGTTGCTGAATAACAGGTGCCGAGTCACTCAGGAGAGTTTAACTAGGCAGGAACCTCTCCTGCCTGGTTAAAACCTTTTGAATATCAGGCAGACTTTGCCTTGTCCCAAATACAAGCAAATTTGTGCATAGCAATTCTCCGTTTAAACATCAGCCATTCAATTCCACTTTACTAAACACACTTTTACAATCCCTACAGTTTTCTACTCTTCTTTTCCTCCCACAAATTGGAGTTAGGGCCTTTACCTTCTGGGTGTCTCTTTTCCTCTTCTTATTCAGACTTAAAGCTTTTATTTTACACCTGCCAAAAATATTAGGACTTGGGGGCATGTGATGAAGCTACTACATAGTAGATTTAAAACAAATAAACACAATGTATAATTACACTCTGGAATTTGTTGCCAGAGAATGTGGTGAAATCAGTTAGCTAAGCGGGGTTTTAAAAAAAGTTTGGATAAATTCCCAAAAGGAAAGTTATTGAGATGGCTTGGGGAAATCCACAGCTTATTCTTAGAATAAGCAGCCTAAAATCTGTTTTATTACTTGGGATCTAGCGAGGTACTTGGGACCTGGTTTAGCAACTGTTAGAAACAGGATACTGGGTTTGATAGACCTTCAGTTTGTCCCAGTATGGCAATTCTTACGCCTACTGGAGTGGTTATCATGGAATTCTTGTCCCTGTCACCTTTGTGAATAACAATAATAATCCAATGAAAGGGGAAAACTCACTGACAAAACAGCTGCAAACTCACAATGTATAAAAAAGTCAGTCTTCACCTGATTCTAATACATAATATTTTAAAATATATTTCCACTAACATTTGAATGTGGGTACTCAAGGAGAAAAATGACCTCAGTGGGTACAGTAACACCATGATATAAACTGTCAGTAGCAACATCAATGACCCACATTTATAATCATAGTCAAAAACCTCCAGGCAATACAAAGGAATGTGGACAATATGAAATTACTCTTGGTCATGTCAACCTCAACTTGCCTGAAGCCCTGAATTCATAGTAAAGCCTCCAGAGCGATATCAAAAGACATTCCTGTGTTTTTTCAATTCATAATATAAAGGGAACGGCCAATCATCTATCATTAGAGACAATGCTAATATCAAAATGATATAAAAGGGCATCTGCCATGCAAATGAGGCACCATGACTTAATTTATCTCATAAACTTGTTTACTCAACTCATCATCCTTGATAACTCTTCAGAAGAAGCACTGCCTCTGAAAAGACAAACATCCGCTATTCTAGTCATCCTCAAGAAGAAAGAGAATCCATTACATCACTTACTCAGGTTACATAAGTCAAGATCAGTGATCATCTTCTTCTACTGGGACAAACAATAGGCATATTGATCACAGGGCATATGAAAGTATTTATTCCAATTGATTTCTGAAAAATATTAATTCTTGTATTTAAAGTGCTTTTTTTAAACTTTTATTCTGTCACATTCTGACCATTTATATATATAGTCAAACCTCGGTTTGCGAGTAACTCGGTGTGCGAGTGTTTTGCAAGACGAGATCTCATGAGAATCTCGGAGAGGGTGAGAGCCAGAAGGCTTTGAGCATGTGCAGATGCTCAAGGCCCAGCAGCAGCCCAGCAGAGAACCGGCGGCAGATACTTTCAACACTGGTGGCGCACAGATAAGGACAGGGCCGGTCAGTGGGGAGAGGAGGTGTTTGTGGTCACCAAGGGAGGGAGCAGCGCAGGTGGCCTTGGGAGAGCAACAAAGCCGGTTCCCGGGATCATGGGTCGGGTCAGGTGTCGGCTCAGGTCATGGGTCGGGCCGAAGAGATGTACCTACTGGTATTAAGTCAGTGGAATGAATCATCCAAGTTGCCATTATGGCCTATGGGGATAGTTGCTTTGATATACGAGCACTTTGGATTGCGAATATGCTTCTGGAACAAATTATGCTCGCAAATCAAGGTACCATTGTTGAACCTTGTTATTTCCAATTTCATTTTTGGTTATATTTCATTCTTGTAAATACATCTTTTCTTCTTATTATTGTTAGTTTGTTACATTTGAGATTAGATTATCAGTGAAGAAAGAGTTTAAAGATCAGCTAAATAAGCCATGTTAATTATCCCAGAATACTAAACAAAATTTATTAGTTGTACATCTTGTCCTACACTGTCCTAAAGGGTCACAGCATACACAGGTTCTTCACCACTCAGCAGCATCTCTTACCGATCGTTAGCCTGATCCCTGGATCCAGAGGTACAGCACAATCAGTGATGTAGTAAGGGGTGAGCGGTGTCCAGGGCAGTGGCGCCCCTCTCCGCCCCTCTTCCCCACCTCCCCTGCTGCATGCTGTGGTCACCACTTTAGCCTAACACAGGCAAGGCCAAGATACAGGTGACTACAAACACAGTACTTTTGCGTGTGACCCGGACCGGAGTCACCCTGCAGGCTGGATTGGAGTTCAAATACAAAACAACAAAAAAAAAAAACTTAATCAAATGGTTGAAAATATCTTTCAGCTTTACTCTGGATCGATACACAGGTAAGTCGTTCATCAGCAGTGATATCAATGGCAATGGCCAAACTAACAGTCCCAAAACATGGCCAAAACAAGGAAAAATAAAGTTCAACACAAACTCAGGCTGAAAACTCAGCTTCTCTTTGTCAGTCCAAAACTTTCAAGTCATTTGGGTAGCAGCACAACACACAGTCCAGTGCACTGCTTTGCAAAACAACAGTGCTTCAAACAAAGAAAAAACAAGCCTCTGGCAGGTTTGAGACAAATGCCAGGAAGAAGGAGATAGCTCTAGGTTTGCAATTTAAAGCAAAAAAAACAGCTTTACAAAATTCCCACCCAGCTGGAAGCAAACCTCTCCCCGCCTCTCCAAGCTTTTCACAGTAATTCTCAACTCGTGTGTTATATGGCAAAAAAAAAAAAAAAACACTACCCAAACATTTCACTGTAAATTCCACTCACAGTTTGTGGCAACAAGCTAAGTCCACCTGCATTCTTTCAGGGTAATCAACTTCCACAGCAGCACAGGTTTCTTCAAAATCCATAGGCTCTTCCCTGAGCCTGGACAAGTCCTCTGCTGGCTCAACTTCACTCCATTCCATAGGGCCAGGACCATTGACCCTGTTTGGCTTGGGAAGTACCCTAGGGAGGCAAGGCACAAACTTCCTCCCTAACCTGTTGCCTTGTTTGAAAGCCACTGTTGGCTTTTCTACTCTTGGGGAGTGTCCTGACCTAGCAGTGTCAGCTGACGACCAGGGACCTCTAGAGCTCCCCTGGTGGTGATTCCTATTATCTTCCTCACCTTCATCTTCCCAGATCCTGGACTTTCTCTGCCGGGTTTCTAGTTTAACCCTGGGGTTTTTTATTTCAGCTAAAGCTTGGGTCGGGCTTACCTCTGCTTGGTCACAATGCGCGCCCCTTCACTTTCCACATCCATTTTAAACTTCTCTGGTGTGAGTAGCATGCCCACATCGGTGTTGGCTTGCCCTTTGACATCACTTCTTAGGTTCCAAGTTGAACTTGCCTACCTGGTTGCAGCTTTTCATATTTGGAGTAAAGGTATCTGTAGTGGTTGCCATAGCTTTCCTGTGGGCCCCCTTAACCTAGCTCCGGCCTGGCCTTTTATATATACTTCTAGACTATGCCTTCCTGCCTCCTGTGTCACTCCCCCCTGGGGAAGGACTAGTGGCTCTGACAGTGTGAGTGAGTGTCCTTAAGGAGAAGTGGCAATATTCTATAGACTCCTTTAAAGACCCCTCTGTGAATATTGGGTTAAAAATGTGCATGTTTCCAAGTGTAGCATGTGCTAACCAGAAGAAAAGACAACAGTTCTTGCTATTGCATCTTAAGAGCATAAGAACTTAATAATTGCCATACTGGGACAGACCGAAGTTCCATTAAGCCCAGTATCCTGTTTCAAACAGTGGCCAACCAAGGTCCCAAATACCTAACTAGATCCCAAATAGTAAAAGAGATTTTATGCTGCTTATCCCAGGAACAAGCAGTGGATTTCCCCAAGCCATCTCAATAATAGCCAAATGAATTTCTCTTTTAGGAAATTATCCAAGCTTTTTTTATATCCCGCTAAGCTAACTGATTTTGCCACATTCTCTGGCATTGAATTCCAGAATTTAATTACACGTTGTGTGAAGAAATATTTTCTCTGGTTTGTTTAAATCTACTACTTAGTAGCTTTATCACGTGTCCCACATGTCTATCCTTTCCACTCTACTCATTATTTTATAGACCTCTAACATATCACCCCTGAGCCTTCTCTTGTCCAACAAGCTCATGAGCCCTAGCTGCTTTAGTCTTTCCACATAGGGAAGTTGCCCCATCCCTTTTATCACTTTTGTTGCCCTTCTCTGTACCTTTTCTAATTCCGCTTTAAAAAATGTGCATGTCTGTTGTGAATTATAAGGATGTCAAATTTTAATCTTTCTTTGTTGCTTTGTGATAAAACACCACAGGGAGGCCTCTGTTCCCTCTAATTCTGGCATTTCCTTTCAGTATAGCAATTTTGAAGATGCTAATATAGTTGTTAGGTACTGTGTAGTCTGTTAATTCCTAGATAATTGTACTTGATTAGAGTATTTTCTTCCTAATTTTATTGCTTCTCCACCCACATATGGAGGAGTTGTAAGAGAGTTGAATTATTAGTGAGATCACTTCTGAAAATGTCCACACATTTTTTTGTGATTATTTTTTAATCGCATTTTTGTGCTGTTTGTATTTAAACTCATTTTCTGTTTCAAGATGCAATCTTGAATTGCATTCTGAAGTTGCATTATTTAAAACAAACAAACAAACAAACAAAATTTTCCCTTGTCCTTCTCTGGATACTTTAAGATCTTGTCATTTCTGTCATTACTTCTTTCTAGCTTGCTCCTGCCTCCTTGTATCTCTCTTGCTGAAACATTGTGTTATTGTAGTAAGAACATAAGAATTGCCGCTGCTGCGTCAGACCAGTGGTCCATCATGCCAAGAAATCTGCTCATGCGGCGGCCCCCAGGTTAAAGACCAGTGCTCTAAATTAATTCAGCGTCACCTGCGTATGTTCTAGTTTAGCAGGAATCTGTCCAACTTTGTCTTAAATCCCTGGAGGGTATTTTCCCCTATAACAGACTCCAGAAGAGTGTTCCAGTTTTCTACCACTCTCCGGGTAAAGAAGAACTTCCTTACGTTTGTAAGGAATCTATCCCCTTTCAACTTTAGAGAGTGCCATCTCGTTCTCCCTACCTTGGAGAGGCTGAACAATCTGTCTTTATCTGCTAAGTCTATTCCCTTCAGTATTTTGAATGTTTCAATCATGTCCCCTCTCAGTCTCCTCTTTTCAAGGGAGAAGAAGTCCAGTTTCTCCAATCTCTCACTGTACGGCAACTCCTCCAGCCCCTTAACCATTTTAGTTGCTCTTCTCTGGACCCTTTCGAGTAATACTGTGTCCTTCTTCAATGTATGGCGACCAGTGCTGAACGCAGTACTCCAGGTGAGAGCGCACCATGGCCCGGTACAGTGGCATGATAATCTTTTCTGATCTGTTCGTGATCCCCTTCTTTCATTCCTAGCATTCTGTTTGCCCTTTTCGCCGCCGCCGCACATTGCATGGACAGTTTCATCAACTTGTCAATCAGAACTCCCAAATCTCTTTCCTGGAGGTCTCTCCAAGTACCGCTTCGGACATCCTGCATTCGTGCATGAGATTTTTGTTACCAATATGCATCACTTTACACTTATCCTCATTGAACCTCATTTGCCATGTCGATGCTCATTTCTCGAGCTTGATTATGTCACATTGCAGATCTTTGCAATCCCCCTGTGTCTTCACTACTCTGAATAACTTCATATCGTCCACAAATGTAATCATCTCACTCGTCGTACCAATGTTCAGATCATTTATAAAGATGTTGAAGAGCACAGGTCCAAGCACCGCGCCCTGTGGCACCCCACTGGTGACGCTCTTACAATCCGAGTATTGTCCATTTACCCCCACTCTCTGTTTCCTATGCTCCAGCCAGTTTTTAATTCATGTGAGTATTTCACCCTCGATTCCATGGTTCGCAATTTTCCAAAGTAGTCAGTCATGTGGAACCTTGTCGAATGCCTTCTGAAAATCCAGTTATACAATGTCGACCGGCTCGCCCTTGTCTATCTGCCTGTTTACTTCCTAGAAGAAGTGCAGCAAGTTCATCAAACAAGATCTGCCTTTGCTGAAACCGTGCTGACTGGTCCTCATCAGATCGTGTCCATCAAGGTGATCAATGATGTGGTCCTTTATCAGTGCATCTACCATCTTTCCTGGTACTGAGGTTAGACTCACTGGTCTGTAGTTTCCCGGATCTCCCCTCAAACCTTTTTTGAAGATTGGCATAACATTCGCCATCTTCCAATCTTCCGGAATATTTCCTGATTTGATCGACAGATTGGCTATTAGTTGAAGCAGTTCAGCTATAGTCCCTTTCAGTTCCTTGATGACCCTCGGATGGATGCCATCCGGTCCCGGGGATTTATCGCTCTTAAGCCTATCGATCTGCCTGCATACCTCTTCTAGATGACTGTCAACCCTGTCAGTTTCCCGTCTTCGTTTCCAGCATATAGCCTGATGGGTTCCGGTATGCTGTGTATATCCATGTCAACTTCTGACTTCTGGAAAATGAGGAGTAAGAAAATAATGAGCAAACACCCCATAACTAGACATTCAGTAGAAATTGGCAAAAAAACTAAAATTTTGACAATATTCAAAACAATGATAGTATACAGGACTATAGAAAATATACTGAGGCCTTCTACTCCAGCCACAGATCTGCCTATAAAGACTCACTCACTGAAAAACGTTGTTTATTGCCATAGCACCTGGCTCCAGGCTGCTCAGTTTAACTACAAGCTTCCAGTATGGAGCAATGCCAAAAATCTTACTGAAAAATGTTCTCTGTCAGCAATATCAATGATGAATAATGGAAGAAAATAAGTAAAAGAGAGAAACAGAGTACGAGAAGAGTAACTACATGAAATAGTAATTTAGTAATCTCGATCCCTCGGAGGAATTCAACGATGATGAAAGGATCTAATTCAGCAGTGAAGACTCAGCCAGCTGTCATGAGATGATGCAATTCTAAGTGATAAACAACTAAGTGTTCACTCTGGCAATACAAATGGAAAGAGCAATATAAGGACTGTAGTAATTAGAGCAAGTAGGCCATGTTAGCATGCAGAATGGTGAAATAGAATTAAGTGAATCGTAGTGCTTTTTTTTCTGAAAGCTAAAGTGGATGCCCTACACTGAATTTCTTCTGTACAAAATACTTGCTTCTTCCTGTAAACTCTAAAATTTATATGATCTTAAATAATCTGTCTTCATGGTTATAAATAAAGATAATGCTATTAATAATAAAGCATTATTACTTTTTAAAGAATACAGTATGAGGGGCCACTGAAAAGTTACATTACATTACATTAGTGATTTTTATTCCGCCATTACCTTGCGGTTCAAGGCAGATTACAGAAGAGGATTTCTGGACATGTCCAGATGTGTTACAGAATAGAGCAGGTTGCTTCAGAGGATTGAAAAGTTTCATTCAGTGTTAGTTAGTTCTCAGCCCAACCAAGAAAAGAATGATGTGGAGTCATGAAACTTACAAGTTATTCCACACTTTTCATTTCATTTGATATCATTGAAATTAAAAGTGTGGAATAACTTGTAAAGTTTTATGACTCAACATCATTCTCTTCTTGGTTGGGTTGAGAACTAACTAACACCGAATGAAATTTTTCAATCCTCTGAGAACTTTTCAGTGGTCCCTCGTATATCATAGATAAACACAAATCAGAAAGAATAATGTCTGTCAGGTGGATGTGACCTAAGTATGCATACGCTAGATCAGTGGTCTCAAGCTCAAACCCTTTGCAGGGCCACATTTTGGAATTGTAGGTACTTGTAGGGCCTCAGAAAAAAATAGTTAATATCATATTAATGAAATGACAATTTTGCATGAGGTAAAACTCTTTATAAATCTTTCCTTTTGGCTAAGTCTTAAGAATAATATTGTAATTTATAGCTAAAGAGACATATGTTCAAGAAACTGTTTTATTTTACTTTTATGATTACGATAAACATACCGAGGGCCTCAAAATAGTACCTGGCGGGCCGCATGTGGCCCCCGGGCCACAAGTTTGAGACCATTGCTTTAGATCAGGGGTCCCCAAAGTCCCTCCTTGAGGGCCGAATCCAGTCAGGTTTTCAGGATTTCCCCAATGAATATGCATGAGATCTATTGCTTTCAATGCATATTCATTGGGGAAATTCTGAAAACCCAACTGGATTCGGCCCTCAAGGAGGAACTTTGGGGACCTCTGCTGTAGAAGAAAGGAGAGGCCAGGATTTGATAGAGACATTTAAATACACATATGGAGCAAGTAGGAATGCAAGTAACTTACAGTATTCTATAGGTTATCACATAAGTGGAAACCCTGCCTATGTTCCACCCATGCTTTGTCCACATGTATGCTCCCCCTTACAAATACATGTGTAAATTAGAAACAGAGAAAAATGAAGGCAGATAAAGACCATAGAGCCTATCTAGACTGCCTAACCATGCCATCTACTATCCCCTCCTCTCCCTTAGAAATCCAACGTATATGTCTCTAGCTGTCTTGAATTCATCTTCTTCACCACCTCCACTGGGAGGTTATTCCAAGCATTCACCACCCTTTTCCATGAAAAAGTTATTTTCTGAGATTACTTCTGAATCTATCCCCTTTCACATTCATCCTATGCCCCTTCATTCCAGAGTTTCCTTTTAGTTGAAAGAGACTCATGAGCATTTATGCTACATAAGTATTTAAACATCTCTATCATATCTCCTTTCTTCTGCCTTTCCTCCAAAGTACACATTGAGATCTTTAAGTCTGTCCCCATGTAAGAGAATCAGGGATTGTCCCTCAGTAATGATGTTGTTCTATCACTGGGCAGCAGAGGGTGTTGGCCCAGTAGTGCTGAAACTACAGCTCCCAGGATGCACTAGGCTAAGCAATCCTGCTGATTTACATGGGCGATCCTAAGACAGAGATGAGAATATATGTATGCGCCTGGGATATTAATATTAGACCCCTAGTATGTGTCAAGTTAGGATAAAAACTTGTATCAGAATCTTGTACTGAAATTATATATGTTTAACCTGAAACCCGTTCTGAGCTCTTTGGGGACAACGAGATAGAAAAATTAAATATTTTTATGTTTTTTATTTATTTCTATTCTGCTTTTTCCACAGCGGATTACAACAAAAACATACATAATCCAAACACAAACAACAAAATCTCAGTAATCACAACACATACATAGTAAAACTATCAAACATCAATACATGTTAAACATGACGTCCTGCGCCTGCACCAAAAAGCATACAATTCAGCTGCCATATTTCATCCTACAGAAAAGATGTATTTTTAACAATGTCTTACAACTACTCAAACTAGTTTCTTGTTGTATATAGCTTGGGAGGTCATTCCACTCAAGAGGATCTATGCCAGAGAACATGCCGACTCTAGCCACTTTTAACCTGAGCAAATAAATAAATAAATATACACTGAATATCACCCTGACATTCATTCACTTGCACTTGTTCTAAAACTACACATTTAAAGGAAGAGAAACTATGTCCCATTTCCACATAATGCTTAACTAATGGTTCCATCACTTTCTGTGCAGACACGCAGTGTATGTTTTATCATTCTAGTTTTCAGTTGCTTTGATGTTTGTCCTATGTATAATAAATTATATGGCACAAACATTAAATTTAAACCTCTCCACTAAAATACTCAAAATAACCACAGGGAACACTCTTTCATAGTAGAGAAGGAAAAAGTCTCAGTTCATGGAGTGCCAGCAACAATGACTCTACCACACACACATCACAGGCATAAAAAAAACTTCAATGTTCCTTATAAAATATTGTGACACCCTTATTATGCCTAACTTATATGCTTATGCGACGTATGTTAACAGTGGTTATTTAGAGTATTTTGGTAAATTTTGTGTTTGTGTTAGGATTCCTCTACTCCTTAATATTGATTTTTTGTAATAAATTACATGTACATACTAAAGCATAGATCACATTCTTAGAATCACAGGAAGCCATAGCTCTTAATACAATTTCTTGCTGAGAATTTGGATCCTGAAATATTGACACTTCCAACACCATTGCACATAATGAGCAATGACTACATTTCACATGTTTACCTTGAACAACCTTCCCCTGTCCCTCCTGTGTCTACATCATAGATGAACAAGGCAAATCTTTAAACATTTCCATTTTGCAGATAGGAAAATAAATATGTAAATCTTTCAAATGCAGAGTGCATTGACATAAGAATTACATATTTTTTCACAATCTGAATCACTTCTGGAGTGTGCATATTGTGTTTCAGGTAATAATGTTCAAATCCATTTTCTGCTGTTTATCAGATAATAAGTCTTCTCTGCAATTAAATTGTGCTCTCTTCGTTGCATTTGTCACCAAATGAGTTGGATACTCTCAATGACAAAATTTATCTGTCAAACTGGCTGCCTTTGTCATTTGAGTCTTCTTAGAAGAGCAAATATGATGGTGTCGAAGAAACTGAGAAAAAAGAATGCTAAGTTTTAAATCATGCTTGTAAGATGCAATAAAGTATTCCAATCTATAGGCAAAGAGGCATATTTCCAAATCACTTAGACTTACAAAGTTCTGTACTCCTTCTCTTCTATCTTGCTGCACTGTATGCCTGGAATAGACTGCCCGAATTGGTAAGTCAAGCTCTGTCTCTGGAAATGTGCAAATCTAAGCTAAAAGTCCACTTTATCAATGCTGCTTTTAATTCCTAACTCGAACCCAGCTGTAACGTGCCCATGCCTATTTTATCACTCTCTGTAATTTCATACCTCAATTGCTCTGTTTATGTCTGATTAGATTGTAAACTTTGTCAAGCAGGGATTGTCTCTTACATGGTTAATGTAATGTACAGTGCTGCATGTAGTATAACATAACATTGTATTTCTATATCGTATAACCTTAAGTTCAATGTGGTTAAAGGAGAAGATGGAAAGGTCAAAAATTTACATTAGGTGTGAATGTTATTCAAAAATACAAATCTGGAAGCCTGGAACAGATATATTTAATATATTAAAAAAGGAAGAAAGAAGACTAAACTGAATAACAAGTAAAGTGAAGGAACTATTGGAGCTAAAAGAAAATTCTTCAAAAAGTAGAAGGATCCAATTGAAAATAATAGGAAACAGCATAAGGAATGGAAGTCAAATGCAAGGTGCTAAGGAAGGCAAAGAGAGACCTTGAGGCACAATCCCATAATAAAACTATTTAAGGCAAACTAGAAACAAGAGGTAAATTAGAAACAAGAAGATGGAAAAATAATCAGTTGTACTGCTAGATGACCAAGGGGTAAAAGGGGCACTCAAGGAGAGATTAAATAAATTCTTTGCTTTGGTCTTCATCGATAAAGAAGTGGGGGGAGACACTAGTGCCAGAAATTATATTCTATGCTGATGAGTCATAGAAAATGAAACAAATCTCTGTAACTGTCATCATGTGACCAGACTGAGTGGTATACTTGTTACATATCCCCCCCCCTCCCAGATACCTTAGTTCTCTGTAAAATCATAACCAAACATACAGGGTTAAATACACAGTCTACATTCATTCCCTTAAAATCCATGACCAGGTCTTCTTGACCTCCTGGTTGTCCTAAGATCCTCCTTGGACTCATCTCTCCAGGCTTCTCCTGAGTCCCCACTGACCCTTCATTAGCCCTCCAGGTCTTCAGCAGTGTCCAGTGCCATTACTGGTCCCTCCAGTGGTTGCCACCATCTCAGCTGGTCCCTCTGCTGGACCATTCCTCAGTCCTTTGGCCAATGCTCCTTGGACTCTCTCAGCATCTCCATCCCTTAGTCATCTTAGCTGGCACATATGCATTGAGGGCTCTCCCAACCCCTCAGTCTTCTTTTCACTGACGTACGCACTGAGGACTCACCTGGATCCTTCTTCACTGGTCTCACCTCCATCAAGCCTAAGCCCCACCCCCCTCCAACTCCAGTCTCTGCAAGGTCCACGATCCTCCCTCCACTGGGCTTTCTCTGTTGCACCAGTCCTCCCTGTCAGGACTGGTCAACCACACAGGGCCAGATCTCTTTCCTAGATCTCTCTTGCTTCTGGTGTATAGGTTCCCACAGACCCTCCTACCACTGGACTTCCATTCTCTGCTGCACCAGTTCCCCCTATCAGGACTGGTCAGCCTGGCCATTCTACTCTACTGCATTAGGCCCCTTATCAGCGCTGGTCAGCAATGGCCTTCAGGGCTTACCGGGAGTTAGGTTGAAGCCAGCATTCCTCCTTCCAAGAGTCACCCAGCTCCCGAAGGAGCTTCTTGCTTTCTGATCTTTCTGTGCTGTGATCTGGTTTTTTTTTTCAGCACCACAATACACTTAGCTTGAGTGGACAGCTCCCAGCAGCCCTAATCAGCAGCTCTGGCCAGAAGCCCAGCAGCCCTCTGCTGGCCAGTGACAGGAATCCACCCTGTTACAGTTACACTGGAAGATGTAATGGGAAAGTTTGTTAGTAATTTATCTTTAAAATCCAGCATGGTACCAGAAGATTGGAGGGTGGGAAACATAACACCAATTTTTAAAAAGGTTCCAGAGAAGATCTGGGAAATTATAGATCAGTGAGTATATTGTTAGTGATGGGCAAAAAGGTAGAGAATATTATACAGAACAAAACTACAGAGCATATACATAAGCATAGATTAATGAGACAAAGATAATATAAATTTAGTTAAGGGAAATCTTGTCTCACCAATCTACTACATTTCTTTGAAAGGGTGAATAACATGTGGATAAAGGTGAGTCATCGATATTATGTATCTGGATTTTCAAAAGGCTTTTGAGAAGGTGGCATGTACCTTTGAGATTTAGATGAACTACTGGTCAACAGTATACAGTAGATATCTGTCTAGAATATAGATTTTGAATTGGAAAAGTTTGGCAAGAAAAACAACCTTCCCTTTTTATCTTTTTTTGAAAATGAGCTCCATATCAGAATTAGAAAAGGTACAGAAAAGGGTGATAGAAATGATAAAAGGGTGGTATGAATATGAGGAAAGGCTAAAGTGGCTAGGGTTCTCCAGCTTGGAGAAGAGATGGCTGAGGAGAGATATGATAGAGGTCTATAAAATACTGAGTGGAACCGAATGGCTAGATATAAATTTCTTGTTTACTCTTTCCAAAAATACTAGAACTATGAGACATGCAATAAAGCTACTAAGTAGATTTAAAACAAACCAGAGAAAATATTTCTTCACCCAACATGTAATTAAACTCTGGAAGAAAACAAGAGAATTGACCCAATGATCTCCACAGACAAATCCAATAAGAAACAAAAAACAATGTGGAAAAATGATGTTCCTGAAATAGACTTTATTAATATTAAAATAATATTAAAACTTGGCAAACCATATAAAACCTCTAGGACGCAGTCCACTGAAAATCTTTGGACCCTGGATCCAACACGGTCCGTGTTTCAACAGAATTTCTTCTTCAGGGGTCCCTATGAAGTCCTGTGGTAAAGATATGTGGACAAAAATGCCAGTCAGAAATAAACTGATCTGTAAAAGCTGTGTGTAGGACATGGGCTAAAAAAGCCAACCCATCCCATGTGCCTAAGGCTCCGCCCATAGGAGGGGCCTAAGGCAACTGCGCCAATTCCGGTTGGCCCAGTTGCCTAAGGCCCCTCCTATGCGTGGGCCTTAGGTGACTGGGCCAATCAGGCCCTAGGCCCCTCCCTGGTGTATCCTACAATGAACCAGGAAGGGTAGGCCCGTCATTCTGAGGATGGCAGACCTGCCGCCCGGACAAACCAGGGACCTGGCCGGCCAACATTAATAATAATTTATTTTCTTGTATATCGCCCCACCAGCAGTTCTAGGTGGTTCATAACAAAAGAACTGAGACATTTCAGTTAAAAAATACAATTTCAAAAACACACTGCTACTATAAATACAACATCAGTTAAAAGGTACAATTAAAATATATAGCCTAATAAAACACTATCATAAATATATAATTAAGAATTGACATTCTTGTTTATCAAATAGGTAAGTTTTCAGTAATTTCCTAAATGTAAGATAAGAATAGGCTTGGGCAATCCATGGACTCATCCAGGAAAGGTTAGTGTTTGTGTGTGTGGGGGGGTCTGGGGTGATGGTGGTGTTGTTCTGGGGGTTTGTGGGGGGTGCCATATTTGGCAGGAGGGCCTGGGATCCCTCCTGCTGGTATTCGAGAGGGGTAAGGGTGTCGGGGTGTGCCTCGGCAGAAGAGATTGATCATCTCTCCTGCTGGTATTTGCGGCAGTTTGGGGGGTGGGGGTGAGCAGGTTGCCCGGGCTTCTGAGCTGATCACAGCAGCCACGATCAGCTCAGCAGCCCCTATTCAGAACTTATACTTGTTTTGACTTGGTCTAAGTCAGGGGTGTCCAAAAGGTCGATCGCGATCAACCAGTAGATCACAAGGGCAATGCAAGTCGATCGCGGAGCCCATCCCGGGCTCTGCGATACACTCGTGTTACCTTTGCATTCTCCCTGCTTCCCCGAAGCACAAAAGCCAGGCCTGTGCAGCCACTACACAAGCGTCACCCCCCTCCCTGACGTCATTTCTGACTGACTGGCCCGGAACTTCCTCTCCGATGCCAGAATTGGCGTTGGGGGGGAAGGGAACGCTTGTGTAGTGGCTGCACAGGCCTGGCTTTTGCGCGTCGAGGAAGCAGGGAGAATTTGGCGGCTTGGGAGGGTCAGGGAGAGAGAAAGAAAGACAGTGGCTTGGGGGTGGGCGCAGGGAGAGTGAAAGACAGAGCTTCATGCTTCTTGGAATTAAACAAGCTGCTGTTCCTCCATTGACCAACTAACAGTGCTGCCTTCTCTGGAGAGAGACAAGAGAGAAAGAAAGACAGAAAGAAAGAAAGGAAGGAAGGATGGGCAGGGAGAGAGCAAGAAAGAAGGGGCAGAGAGAGAAAGAAAGGGAAGGGGGCAGGGAGAGAAGAAGAAAAAGTCAGGGGAGGGAATGGAGTGTGTCGGGTGGCAGGGGGCAGGCAGGGAGAGAGGAAGAAAAAGTTGGACTCATGGAGGGACATAGAGAAATGTTGGTTGGAATGAGGTCTGGAGGAGAGGAAGCATGCAGGAGGAAGAAAGAAAGAAAGATTGGATGCAGTCAGAAGAAGAAAGTTCAACCAGAGACTCATGAAATTACCAGACAACAAAGGTAGGATAAATGATTTTATTTTCATTTTAGTGATCAAAATGTGTCCGTTATGATAATTTATATCTGCTGTCTATATTTTGCACTATGGCCCCCTTTTACTAAACCGCAATAGCAGTTTTTAGCACAGGGAGCCTATGTGCATCGAGAGCAGCGCAGGGCATTCAGCACAGCTCCCTGTGCTAAAAAAACGCTATCTTGGTTTAGTAAAAGGGGAGGGGGTATATTTGTCTATTTTTGTATAGTTGTTACTGAGGTGACGTTGCATATTTTAAAGTCATCTGTCTTGACCTCTTTGAAAACCCCCTCTAAATATAAATTATAATTAACATTTTCTCTGTGTATAGTATGCTTTGTGTTTTTTAATTTTAATTTTATTGTTGGTAGGTCATTTTGACTTGGTCATTTTAAAAGTAGCTTGCAAGCCAAAAAAGTGTGGGCACCCCTGGTCTAAGTCAAAACGTATACGTTCTGACTGGGCAACCTCGTTAAACCTTTGGTTATACTTGCTGTATGACTAAGTCTAAGTAGGCCAACCTCCTGCTCACCTCCCGCCCTTTCCCATCCTCCAAAAACGTCTCTTTTCACTCTAGGTATTCAGAGGCAGGAGAAAGCCCTAAGCTGGTTTTAGATACATCTAAAACCAGCTTTGATTTTCGGTACTTAGATGATTTGTCTTTTTGATCGTCCAAGTACCGATTTAGGCTACTTTTTGGCCCTTTTTAAATTTTTGATTTTGAGCCCCTTAGTATTTTACAAAGACAAATAGGCGTCTATGTATCTTTACAAAATAGCTGCCTATATGACCTTCGCACATAAATGACCTATTATAAAATGATCTTTAATATGTTACAATGCTTCTTCTTAACTTGAAAACGGTTATTGTAATAGGAAAACAAAACTGTAGTATATTGTTTTCAGAAATTGCTCCTTATGATTAGACTTAAAAAGGAAAAATATATATATATATAAATAATAGCCTTTTGGGAGGTGAGATAATGCCAGCTCGCGGACTGTGTTTCTGTAGCTCAGACTTTATAACTGATGGCAAAAATGCAACAAGAAATCCAACTGAATTTAGTTTCCATTTTAAAATCCTTAGAGGCATTCAGTATTTTATTATTGCTTATATCAATGAAACAGAAAGGCCAGTCAAAACCTCTCTTGAAAACCATTAGTTTACAGTTCTAAAGATATTAACATTTATTTTACGGACTTGTAGATACAGTGACTTGAAAAGCTTTTTGAATGATTTTTGTGCTATTTAAAATGAAGAGTCACATTGTCTTTCAACAGAATCTGACAAACCAGCAGTCTGGAGCTCTAGGTCTAGCTTTATGACATAATTTTAGTAGTCACAGAGAAGATTAAATTGTCATTTTAAATTGTCAGTAAACTTTTCTCTTTGTAAAAATGTTGCCAATTATTCAAAATAAGCAAGAATAACTCCTTTTGCCAGTGATTCCCAAATCTAGTCTTAGAGCAGGGGTCTCAAAGTCCCTCCTTGAGGGCCGCAATCCAGTCGTGTTTTCGGGATTTCCACAATGAATATGCATGAGATCTATGTGCATGCACTGCTTTCAATACATATTCATTGGGGAAATCCTGAAAACCCGACTGGATTGCGGTCCTCAAGGAGGGACTTTGAGATCCCTGTCTTAGAGGCATCCCAGCCAGTCAGGTTTTCAGAATATCTACAATGAATATTCATGAATGATATTTGCATGCAGTGCAGACAGTGTATACAAATCTTTTCATGAATATTCATAGTAGATATCCTAAAAAACTAATTGGCTGAGGTGTCGCCAGGGCCAGGTTTGGGAACCGCTGCCTCATGCCCTAGCAGCAGGAAGAATTGGGCACTCTTCCTGCCAGGGGTTGTTTCAGGGTTTGCGGCAGGAGGGATTAGGCATCCCTCTTGTCGGCCAATTTGCGGTAGGGCTCAGGGGTTCCTTACGGCTGCTCAGCTGATAGTGGCAGGGAGATTTCCTTGCTGCGATCAGTTTAGTAGCTGCGTCTATTTGAAATGTAGGCCAGCATTTCAGGCGCCTATCATAGCCCTAGAGAGATGCCTAAGGTCACTTCTGGACAAAACCATGCCTACACCTAGCCTTGGGCGAGTTTCAGCGTCCCTGCACATTTCCCTCAACCATGGCAGACTCCTACAGTATAGGCGGCTTGCCTCATTTATTTTAGAAAATGTGCATCCCGATTGGCTGGTTAGACAGCGGTAGGATGCCTACTGCCACCTACAATTGGGATGCGTTTATAGAATATGGCCCTTTGTGCTTTCCAAGAGAGTTATGACATACTGGTTCTTCGGTTTTCTCTTTTTCTCAGTTAGAAACTACAGCTGTACAGTCTTGCCACACATTGTGCAAGACTACGATGCCTCAAGATTGGTGAAATAAATTATTAAGATAGTAAATTATATTTCCAGATTCCACAGTATAGTAAATTATATTTCCAGATTCTATAACTCTGTGATATGACTTGATATTGAAATTAGTTGAAAGTCATTACAAATACATGTGCAACTACACAGCCATAGGCCTGTGACTTTTAAATAATATTTGCCCAGCAGAAGAAAGTAGAAATATATTTGCCCAGCAGAAGTAGAAATAATATTTGCCCAGAGCTGGAAGTAAAAAATCATAAAGGGAAGGATTGGGAGGTGAAAATCTGACACAAGCTAGCATTTTATGAGTATATTGCACTCTGGAGTTCCCAGATTTCCAACTCTATTGATTCAGTTCCCTCTATTTAAATACTGCTATATCTCTCCCTCTTTTCCAAGGCCAATGGACATCAGCTTGGGAAGCACTGCAGCAAATCACAATAGACAACAAGGAAGAACTGTGGGCCTGATATGCAAAATGATTTAACTAGCTGCTGATAGTTGAATTGTTTGGTTGGAACAAGTCATTAATATTACGCAGCACTTAAACTGGCTAAAAGCCACTGAATATCATTGTTAGCATCGAACACAAAGCTGGCTATCGTGGGGGGCTAGAGCATGTCAGTTTTAGGGGCAATTTTTTATTTTTTCAATCTCTACAAACTACTAGTGGCCAAATTATACAGCTTTGTATGTTGAATCTAAAGCTATCTTCAGACACTGCTTAAAGTGAATCTTATCTAAATCAAATCACAATTGAAAGATGCAAAAATTAAGTCATATTTATTTGAATTTACAAATAATCTGAACTACATCTGTAGACACGAGGGGGTGTTGAAAAGATCTCAGCCCAATTAAGAAGAAAATTACGTGGTTATGGTTCAATCAATGATCTGAAAAAATGTCCAAAAGCATAGAATTTTGTTTCTGTAAATTGGCACTTAATAAAATAAGATAACACTCTTTTCAGCTACCGTGGCAAAATAATGCTCAGAATTTAGGAAGTTTGTTGTTTGGGCTGAGAATTTTTCAGCAAGCTTTCACAACTGTTATTAAAATTTCATTTAATGTCATTTAACAAAATCCAGCAAAGAGGCCTTATCTTGCTTGCTTCTGTTTCAGCAGATGAGCTCCCTGCTGATCATCTGACCCCTAATATAATGTTCCTTGCTTTCCTAATTATATACATGATCAACAGCCTCAGTTGTCATTTTTACACACCTTTCTATGGACTGAGTGTGTGATGGCCAGTTTGGAACCACCATGGGCTTGCTTAGAAATACTTTGATCTCTGCTGTTGTCACAGTACAGGTAAGAAGAGGCTCAGAGATTCTGGACTCCAGTCCTCCAGTCAAGTAATTGGGTGACTGTAGTTTCCTCAGTGCTGATGAATGGTGTTTTCCTGGATCTCACCATGCTATATCCAAGCTATGTCTTCTCATCTCCTTCACCTCTGATCTTCAATATCTTCTCCACTGTACCTCTTTTCTCCTGTTCTTCTTCACTGCATGACAAAGCTTGCAGAAAAGACTTGCTGTAACCATACCAAGCTGACTTCACTGTAGGCATGACTATCTTCCTTACCTCTTCAGACTGTTCTTTCAACAGTTGCAGCTAGAAGAGGAGATGCCTGGGACCTTGTATCCAATTACTATTTATATTAAACCAGTTTGCCATATAAATCCCAACGCAGAACTCTACAATAATTCTTATGTTTTTCAGATTCTTTCCTTTCACTGCAGAAAATCCTTATTCTCATAAACCTTAGAGCTATTGTGAGTCATCTACTAGGTGACACAGGTCCTATTTCCAACAGAGCCAGATCCTTTGGCAAGACACTTGTTCTAATGGTAGTTACAAGTTTATAGCCATAGCTTTGATCTATGCTTAAGTCTTTGATCACTTCATCGCTGAGCTGAGGAAGATCAGGGCCAACAGAGATGGTAGTAAAATCAGGATTTAATTCCAGTTCAGTAGCAGAATCCAGATTTTTTTTTCCATGGGACCTGCCCATTTGTTGTTGCTTAATGTCTTGCCATCTAAAGCAATCACCAAGGCCCACATTCTATAAACGGTGCCTAACTTAAGTAGAAAATGCCATTAAACAGAGTAAAAATGGTTTAAAAGAAAAATGTAGGCACCTACCAGTGTTTACATTACAGGAATCACCGCCAGCAGACTGAAGGATTTTGTCTGTTCCTCTTTCTCTCAGCCATGCAACCAAATTATCAGCAATTATTTCTGCATGAATCTTCTCTATATTTGCTTTTGCAGGAACAAATGTCAGATATCTATCTCCTGGCTCCTTTCAAACTGTACAATGTTCCTCTTTTATCATACCTGGATACATTTTTTTTCCATTCTCTGCTGCTTTAAACATGACTCTGGTATCATCACAATGACCATCAAAGAAAATATAACTGATGCCATTCCTCCTGAAACTACATCCAATTTTTTAATGAGTCCTCTACACCTTGTTGCGATCAATAACCAAAGTAGTGTTAAAGTGAGTGGTGAATCCTGCATCAATCCAGACAGCAGTAGTAATCTCTGCTGTCTCTCTCAGTCCAGTATGTTATCTCAAGCTGGCAAAGGCTATGTTAGTTATATTCTCAGTATTATATTTTGGCCTCTTCTTAGTTTTCTCTAGTGCAACAGGAGTTTTCTCCATTGGTTCTTCTGGCACATCATCTGACTCTCCATGTTCCACTTCAAGTACAAATCTCTCTATCATCTCTTGTTCTTCTACTGTTCTTTTATCACTCTTCATTCGCCACTTTTTTTCATTCTTCCTTTTTGAGTACCTTTCCTTCTGTAGTTCTTGTTTTCTGGTCCAATCTGATAAGGTTCAACACTCCCAAATTTCTTTCTTTGACTTTTTATAAAGGCTATCTCAATCACAGGAATCTTCTGCTCTCTGCTGTAGTTTCAAAGTATGTGTATTCCATAAACACAAGCAGAATTACTTCCCACATTATTTCACGTTTGCAGGTCCATCAGCGCATCGAGCTTTTCCATAAATCTATCTTTCTCCTCCAGGTTTTTTCTGCCCACAGAAACTTTGCTGACTTGTTTCCACATGGATTTCAACCACTTTAATCCTAACATGATTGTTTATTACAGGACCAATGAATTTTGGATGTGCTTTAGACCAGTGGTTCCCAACCCTGTCCTGGAGGACCACCAGGCCAGTTGGGTTTTCAGGATAGCCCTAATGAATATGCATAGAGCAGATTTGCATGCCTGGCACCTCTATTATATGCAGATCTCTCTCATGCATATTCATTAGGGCTATCCTGAAAACCTGACTGGCCTGGTAGTCCTCCAGGACAGGGTTGGGAACCACTGCTTTAGACCACTGAACAAGTAGTCCAGTTAGGTCATTGACCAGTTCATCAGTGCTGTAATTTTGTCTGTTATTCAGGAAGGAGGTGAACCATCGTAGTACAGTGACTTGGATTCCAATTTCAGAGTCGTTCAATGAGGAGAGGATGGTCAATAGCGTTGAACACTGTGCTGAGATCCAGCAGCACCAGAAGGACATCATTACCTTTATCCATGAGTTTCCAGCAGTCGATGATGTTGAGAAGGACGTTTTCAATACTGTGAAATTTCCTGAATACTGATTGAAAGGCAAATAGGGCTCCTTGTTTGTTGATGAAGGAGTGCAATTCGTTTAACACTGTTTTTTCCAGGATCTTGAAACCTGTCTTGGAGACAGGTCTAAGGTTGCCGGGCATGTTAGGGTCGAGTGTGGGGTTTTCAAGATTGGTCTGATGACTGCTGACTTCCAGTTTGCAGGCACTGCATGCCTTGGATTGGTAGCATGGAATATTGATATTCCTTGGGTTTTGGCTAGGTACTAGTGACCTAGATTGGCCACCGTGAGAACGGGCTACTGGGCTTGATGGACCATTGGTCTGATCCAGTAATGCTAGAGAGGTGTTTATGAGGAGAAGGATAGAGTCTACAAAGGTGTCTTTCACAGGCATGAGGAGGTGTGGTGGAGATGGATCTAGGTTTGAACCAGAAGGGCGAATAGTGTCTAGTATCTCGATGATGTCATCAAGGGAGACAGTTTCAAAGTGAGTTAGGTTCCCAGTTGTAGTTTTAATTATCTTGTCTGAGTTGCATGGGGTCTGTAGCACAGTGGAATTGAGGTAAGACCATATTTTGTCTACTTTGTCAGCAAAGTAGTCTGAGAACATTTTGCTGTCAAGTTCAGTGTTAAGGCACTGGTTGTCTCCTTGCAATGTTTTGAGTATCTTTTTTGTTAATTTAAAAAGGTTTTCTTGATTTATTGGGGGGGTTAATAGTTGTTGGGAGTAGTACTTCTTTTTAGCCTCTAGGGTAGCTTTTTTATATTCTTCATGCAGTTCCTTCCATTTGGACCCCTCACTGTTAAGCCTGGATTTGTACCATTTCCTTTCTGCTTTCCTTAGTTCTTAAGTCGTTGGTAAACCAGGGGGAGGAGTTCTTGTGGGGATAGTATTTGATGGCTTTGACTGATGCTAGCCCTTTGTATAGGGTTTTTACCTCAGTGTGCCAGTCCATGGCGGCCTTGTCAACAGATTAAGAATGGGATTTGATGTTCCCACTAGGCTGGAAAGACCTGTGGAGAGATCCTCTAAGTTGATAGTGTTTTTTTTGTATATCTTCTTATGTTGGGTTTGCTTCCTAGTTGACAGTTGATTGTTGTGTGAATGTGGTTAAATGTGATCAAATGGTGATCAGACCAGGGTACTGGTTTGGTGATGCAGCCAGGAGTTCCTGAGATGAGCAGAGTATATTTTTGAATAAAGATTAGGTCTAGGATGTGTCTTGCAGAGTGAGTCAGCAAGGTGTCTATTTTCTGGAAGCCTAGGTCAGATAGTGAAATGATGAAGTCTGCCAGGGATCCGATCTTCTTTGGCTAGCTTGTAAAGTTAAAGTTTCCAAGTATGGTGACCCAGTTGCATGTGATGACCAGTTTGCTAAGGACAGCTAGCAGGTCATCTAAGATGGTCATTGGAGAGTGTGATGCTCTGTATATCAAGGCGAAGGTTAGGTCTCTGTTGTATCCCACTGAGCAGATGAGGCACTCTAGCACAGTGGTTCCCAACCCTATCCTGGAGGACCACCAGCCAGTCAGGTTTTTAGGATACCCTTAATGAATATACACGAGAGAGATTTGCATGTAATGGAGTGACAGGCCTACAAATCTGTTCCATGCATATTCATTAAGGCTATCCTGATAACCTGACTGGCTGGTAGTTTTCCAGGACAGGGTTGGGAACCACTGCTCTAGCACATCTAGTATGATGGTGTCTATCATCTTAGGATGAGGCTAGACTTAATGATGGTGGCTACACCTCCACCTCTAGTGTCAATGTGTGTACAAGCTATTGCTTTGTACCCTGGTGAGCAAAGCTTACTCAATGTAACTCTGTCATGGTCTCTAAGCCAGGTTTTGGTAATTAGGAAGATGTCCAAGTTATTGTCTGTGAGATTATTTAGTATAGTGTCTGTTTTTTTACAGACCTTGCATTTGTCAGTGCAATTTTTAGGATATTGTCTATGTGTAAGGGTGGGGTAGTGGGCTAAGCCTAAGGTAGCGGGGTCTGTGTGGTAAGGATTTGCTGTGGGGAAAGTGACACATGTCTACCCTGGCCTGTGAAGACTGGCAAGGAGAGTCATTGGCATGAAATAGGAGAGCACAGATTGTGGCATTGGTATTATGAAGGTAGTTCAATTTTGAATGACTGTAGTGACTAGATAAGCTCTGGAATGCATTGCCAGAGGATGTGGTATCAGTGTGTAACATTGCTAATTTAAAAAAAGATTTGGACAGGTTTCTGAAGGAAAAGTCCATAGTCTGCTATTGAGACAGACATGGGGGAAGCCACTGCTTGCCCTGGATTGGTAGCATGGAATGTTACTACTATTTGGGGGTATTGCCAGGTACTTATGGCTTGGTTTGGCCATTGTGGAAACAGGATACTAGGCTAGATGGATCATTGGCCTGACCCAGTATGGCTATTCAGAGTGTGGGAGTTAGCCAGGTTGACTACTGTGGTCTGCGGGAAACCCAGCATTTCAATGCTGGACCATATCCTGCAATCAGCTTTGAATTCCCAGTCTATTTTTAGTCACTTTAAACTTAGCTGGTTAAGTCGATATTCGTCAGCTGATTGGCTAAGTTATGGTGGCCAAAGATAGACCTACTACTTATCTGGGTCTATCTGGCCACTCAACTTAGCCGGTCAGACAGTGAATATTGGCATTAACTGTCTCTGTCTCTCGCCATAGCTGGCACCCGGGCTAGCTACTAAGTGCTAATATTCAGAAGCCATCTTTATTATTTATTTATTTATTCAATTTTCTATACCGTTCTCCCAGGGGAGCTCAGAACGGTTTACATGAATTTGTTTAGGTACTCAAGTATTTTTTCCTGTCTGTCCCGGTGGGCTCACGATCCATCTAATGTACCTGGGGCAAGTCTGAGAAAGGTGGCAAAATGTACAAAGCTTGGTAAAAATATAATATGACTAAACATGGTATGGTCATGGTGAGACACAGCGTGGCAAGCATAGTTCAGCAAAACATAGCACAGTAAGCATAGTATGACATGACTAGCAGAAATGGTTAGGCATATGACGCTAGATGTCCAAAGTTGGCAGTAAGAAAATGCCTATTTTTGAAAAACAAACCATAATACATCTAGAAATATTTTTATTTTATTTTTTTAAATCTTCTATCTGGACATCCAGGCCATTGGGACACCCAGACCATCAGGATGTCTATCTTTATACCACATTTTCGAACAAAATTTTGTCCAAGTCCCAAATGCCCAGAACAAGCCCATTTGGTCATGGGAGGGGCCAGTCCTGTAGTGGACTGGCTACCCAGACATGGCAGCAGAGCAGTGGGGCACCTTAGAGGGCACTGCTGTGAACTTTACAAAAAGGGTGCCAGATAAACATCTCACCAGAACTCCCTTATTGGTTATGGTAAACCCCCCCAAACCCACTATGTCCACCTGTCTATAACCCCAGTAGCCCTTATGGCTTCAGGTGGCACTTATATAGCAGTAGAGTAGGGTTTTGATGGGCTCGCATTTTCCACCATAAATGTAGTGGTTAGAGTGGCTTATGGGCCTGGGTCCTCCTCTCTATGGTTCACTAGCCCACCCACCAGATTACTTAAGACACCTATGTGTAGCTCTACTAGGCTTTCACATACCAGATGTTGCTGTTTTTGTGGTGAAGGGGGTCAGTGAGCACTGGGGGAGTGTGGGAGTGGGTTCATAGACAAAGGCGCGCGCCGACAACTGAGCGGAAGACGGAAGCGCGTGCCGAAGAAAAAGAGTGTTTTTAGGGGCTCAGACGGGGGGTTTGTTGGGGAACACCCCCAGTTTACTTAATACAGATCGCGGCGACGTTGTGGGGGGCTTGGGGGGTTGTAACCTCCCTCATTATATTGGAAAGTTAACTGTTTCCCTGTTTTTTAGGGAAAAGGTGAAGTTTTCAGTAAAATGTGGGGGGTTACAACCCCCCAAACCCTCCACAACACTCCTACAATGATCTGTATAAAGTAAAGTGGGGGGTTCCCCCCCACACCCCTCGTCGGACCCCTTTAAAACAGTTATTTTCTTTGGCGCGCACCTCTGCGCTGCGCTCAGTTGTCTGCGCATGCCTTTGTCCCGGTGTGCTTTTGACCTGACACCGTGGGAGTGGCTTACCTTGAAGTGTGCAGTGGTCATCTAGTCAGTTTGGGCACCTCTGGGGCACTTAGACCCTTTTAAAACAGGTCTAGGTCCAAATATATAAGTTCCATCCAGGATGTCTTGCAAAATGTTTGATTATTGCTATAAGATGTCCATGTCTAACTCACCCTTGAGACTGCCCAAACCCATCCATAACATGCCTCCACCAAACCCATCTCATGCTCTGAACGTACAGAGGCTGAAACACCTTGCTAGACATACAGAAAAATGATTTTGATTATCAGTGCTTGGATGTCTTGGCGATTAAGACATTCAAGTGCTGATTTAGGGTGCTTTTTGGATGTTTATGGTTTTTTTTTAATTATGAGCCTGATAGTATGGTAAATATGGTATATAGGATAAAGATGGCAAACAGTGTGGCAGAGTATGGTAGAGCATTGGATGATAAAACAAGGCATGGTCAGACCTAGGATGAAGCACATCAGCATTTGAGACTTGGAGGGGCATAATCGAAAGGAACATCTAAGTCCGTTTTCGTCCAAGTCGCAAGTCGTCCAAAGTAAAAAAAAATAGCATAGGACACATTTTCGAAAAATACGTCCAAATTTTTTTTTGTTTCGAAAATCATCGATACCGCAAGGAAGATAGAGTCCGTAGAAAAAGCCTGGACTCTACTCAAGGGCACGGTGCACGAAGCACAGAACCTGTGCGTCCCCAAGTTCAGGAAAGGGTGCAAGAAAAATAGAACAAAAAACCCAGTGTGGATAACAAATGCAGTGAAAAAGGCGATAAGCGATAAGAAGGCATCATTCAAAAAATGGAAAAAGGACCAAACAGAAGACAACCAAAAGGAGCATAAAAGACACCAAAAGGAGTGTCACCGAGTGGTTAGAAAAGCAAAAAGAGAATATGAAGAAAGACTGGCAGGGGAAGCAACAAATTTCAAATCATTCTTCAGGTATGTCAAGGGGAAGCAACCAGCTAGGGAGGAAGTAGGACCCTTGGATGATGGAGACAGAAAGGGAGTGGTAAAAGAGGAAAAGGAGATAGCGGACAGGTTAAATGGGTTCTTCATGTCAGTTTTCACAATAGAGGACATAACCAACATTCCGGAACCCAAGGAGATCGGAAAAGGAGATCAGGATGATAATCTGGTCCAACTAGAGGTGAGCAAGATGGATGTCCTCAGGCAGATAGACAAGCTAAAGTGCGACAAATCGCCAGGACCGGACGGCATTCACCCAAGGGTATTCAAGGAACTAAGGAACGAAATAGTTGAGCCACTTCGACAAATATGCAACCTATCCCTAAAAACTGGAGAGATTCCAGAGGACTGGAAAATAGCAAATATCACGCCCATCTTCAAGAAAGGCTTAAGGGGGGACCCAGGAAACTACAGGCCGGTGAGCTTGACCTCGGTACCGGGAAAGATGATGGAAGCGCTGATTAACGACAGCATCTGGGAACAGCTAAAGTCGAGCCAGCATGGCTTCTGCAAGGGCAGGTCATGCCTCACAAACCTATTATACTTCTTTGAGGGGGTAAACAGCCAGGTGGATAGAGGGGAATCCGTAGACATCATTTACCTTGACTTCCAAAAACCTTCGACAAGGTACCACATGAAAGACTGCTGAGGAAGCTATGGAACCACGGGGTGCAAGGGGAGGTCCATCGATGGATCAAAAACTGGCTGGCGGGCAGGAAACAGAGGGTTGGAGTGAAGGGCCATTACTCAGATTGGCAATGGGTCACGAGCGGAGTTCCACAGGGGTCGGTGCTGGGACCTCTCCTGTTCAATATATTTATTAACGATCTGGAAGCGGGAACAAAATGTGAGGTTATTAAATTTGCGGATGACACTAAACTATACAGCAGGGTCAAAACCATGGAGGACTGCAAAGACCTCCAAAAAGATCTGACAGCGCTGGAAGAGTGGGCCAAAAAATGGCAAATGAGCTTCAACATAGGGAAATGCAAGGTCATGCATGTTGGAAAAAAGAACCCGATGTTCACTTACAAGATGGGGGGATCACCGCTAGGGGTGAGCAACCTTGAAAGAGACCTGGGAGTGATGGTGGACACAACATTGAAGGCGTCGGCGCAGTGCGCCACAGTCTCAAGGAAAGCGAACAAAATGTTGGGTATCATTAAGAAAGGTATCACGACCAGGACAAAGGAAGTCATCCTGCCACTGTATCGTGCAATGGTGCTCCCGCACCTGGAGTACTGTGTCCAGTACTGGTCGCCGTACCTCAAAAAAGACATGGCGATACTTGAGAGAGTCCAGAGAAGAGCAACTAAGCTGATAAAGGGAATGGGGGGACCTCTCATATGCTGACAGACTGAAAAAGCTGGGGCTTTTCTCCCTGGAAAAGCGAAGACTCAGGGGAGACATGATAGAAACCTTCAAGATCATGAAGGGCATAGAAAGAGTGGACAGGGACAGAATTTTCAAACTAAGGGGAACCACAAGTACAAGGGGGCACTCAGAGAAATTGAAAGGGGAAAGGTTCAGAACAAACGCCAGGAAGTTCTTTTTCACCCAGAGGGTGGTGGATACATGGAACGTGCTGCCGGAGGATGTGATAGGCAGAAGCACGCTACAGGGCTTCAAAGAGGGTCTGGACAGGTACCTGGAGGACAAAGGGATTGAGGGGTACAGGTAGGAGTAGAGGTAAGGTTATAGGGACAGGATTAGAGGTAAATTATAAAACTAGTCAGAGACCACTGTTCAGGCAGTGGGACTGATGGGCCGCCGCAGGAGCGGACCGCTGGACAAGATGGACCTCTGGTCTGCCTCAGCGGAGGCAACTTCTTATGTTCTTATCTAACTATACGTCCTGCTGATCTGATCGTGCAAGCTGCTAAATCGTCCATCTTTATACCACATTTTCGTCCAACTTATTGTCCAAGTCAAAAACGCCTAGAACAAGCCCTGTTGTACATGGGAGGGGTCTGCAAAGTGATAGACTGAACACCCAGACATGGCACCTAAATAGTGGAGTACCTTACATGGCACTGCTATGAATATCACAACAAGGGTGCCATGTCATCATCGCACTACAGCTCCCTTTTAGGTCACGGTGAGCCCCCCAAACCACCTCCAGAATCCCCTAGACCCACTTATCTATCACCCTAATAGCCCTTATGACTGCAGGAGCCACTTATATGCCAGTACAAAAGGGTTTTGGAGGTGTATAGAGGAGTGCACATGTTTCAGTATCAATGCAATGATTACAGGGGCTTATGGGCATGGGGCCTACTCTCCATGGGTCCCTAACCCACCTCTGTGACGCCTCTGTGCAGGTCGAGTAGACTTTCCTATGCCAGGCTGCCAGGTGATAATGGTCTGGAGACTGAATTTTAAAGGTGTGATTCCGATTTTTATGGAGTTGTGTGTGGAGGGGTGTCGATGATCACTGGGGTAGTGTGTGGGGTCTGTATTATGTGTTTACAGTGCATATCTGGTGACTTTAGGTGGGTTTTTGTGACTTAGACCATGTTTTAAATGGTCTAAGTCACAACGTCCAAGTTCCGTCAATCCTGTGCTGTATAACTTTCGGTTATCCATGCGGTACGACTAAGTCTAAGCCGGCTCACATCCCGCCCAACTCTCGCCCTCGACACTCCTCCTGAAATTCCCCGTTTAGCTATGGTTGTTCAGTGGCACTATGAAGGCCTAGGTCATTTAGAAATATGTCCAAAATCCATTTTTATTATTGGCACTTGGACGTATGTTGACAATGTTCGTCCAAGTGCCGATTTAGGCCATTTTTTGAGAATTTTTCTCTTTTGATTATGAGCCCCTTAGTCAGCTAAGTGCCATTTAAATGGCCAGAGATATTTCCTGGCTGATTAAATAGTGCTGAATATTGGCAGAAAGATTTTTAGTAGCAGATATTTGATACTTTGCCTTTGATTCCTCTTTGACCTTTTTTGTCTTATCTTTCTTTCCATTTATTAGAAGAACATAATAAAATATACCAATGAACATTTACTAAATAGCTTCAGAAAAATAGAGATGCTAAATAATTGCCAATTGACATCAGCATGATTGCTCATCGACCTGCTATGAAGAATTTTTATTGGATTGTTTAACAAACAATGCAATTGGTTACTGCATTTAATGAAATGTACCTACTTCTTTATGATAGATTGCAGTAATTTGAAAAACCAGGCATGCTGAGATAAGAGTAACGAAAAGGATATCAGCTTTATTGTAGCTGCTATTACGGTATGTATTCAATATCAAAACAAGAAGGACACGATTTCTGCTGTGAAATATTTGCTAATCTGCAGCATGTTTACTCAAGTGAAACATTGTGGCTTGGGTACTAAAACTGAGCTATTATAATGCAGACCAAATTTCTCATTGTTAAATTAGGTTCTTTTTTTGGAGAGAAACTTCAGCATTACTTTACAGATCCAGTAGAATTCTTATCTGGGGAACACAATCAATCAAATCCTAGACTTACCAAATTCTTGCTGCACTGACTAAAGCGTTTGTATTGTATTTGCCACATGAATGTATCTATAGATTTAGAGCTTGAAGAAGACTCTCTCTCTTATATATATACAGTATATATATATATATAAATACAGGCAGTCCTCGAGTTACAGACACCCGACTTAATTACGACTTGAATTTAAGAACACAGTTGCGACTTCATTTGATTTCAGTGAGCAGTATTTCCAGTTACAAGACTCCTACATTTCTCCTGCGGCAGGTTCAGGAATGATGCCAGGCCACATTGAGAACAGTGTGCAGCTGTGCATGCTGTACCTTACAGGGAATACTGGTAGGGATAGTTGATCCTTTTGACAGCTGGGAGCAGAGGTAAGCAGCAAGAATCTTAAAATCTACAAGTTCTGAGTTACCTACAAATCCAATTTGAGAACAGCTTTAAAAACGTAACTTGTTCTTATCCCAGGGACTGCCTGTATACTGTATTTGATATAGAAATCCAGGGCAAGGGTAATTATATAAGAAGCCACCTAGGTTTGGGCAGTAATCATATACACATATAACTATCCTATAATAAAATGCATAACAGTACATGCATGCCAAATTTTCATGGCACATACGTGGCATGCACAGGGTAGAGGTTGAATAGAACAGGGGCAGAATTTGCACCTACCTCTGAGGTCTATAAAGGTCAACCAAATTTGGGTACCGAAATTGGGCACGGATCCCAGATTGGCATGAAAAAGGATTAGTTAATGGGTCCCAATAATTTTATTATTGAAGTTAGCAAGCACTTCACTGGCACTAATTATGATTTGGCTGCCAATCTGACTGTGTGGTATTCTGTAACAACTAACGCCCAAAATTGGATTGTGTGCAACTCAAAAGGGGCAAGGGTGAGTCAGGGGCATTTCACTAACGATGAACACAGTGTTACAGAATAGCAGGGATTCATGCCTACATTGTATGTCAGGATTTACACTAGGTTTCAGCTGGTTTAAGTCCTCACACCCAAAAATGAGAGTGGAATTTAGTGGTCAGTGCTCTTCCATAAACAGGGCTCATCTTGGCACACCCTTTATAAAAGAACATTAAGTGCCAAATTTTATCAATGATTAATTTTCAGGATCATTTATAGAATTTCCTCCATAGTGCATATAGATTATGAATTTACATACTTACTTTCAGAAAATACATGCTAACATTCTCACCAGCCCTCAATTTGGTGCATTCTTTTGTGCCTATGTTAGCACTTATAAAAGCCAATAGGCTCATACGTGCCTTAGAGCCAATCAAAACTGAATCTGTAACCAAAATTGGTTGTTTGATGTTAGCAGAAACTGAAGCCAACTAGAAATTGCCTCCTGAACCTGGACTTGAACCCAGACCCAGTGGCATATCTCCCCTCCCGAGCTTACCCTGGTGGCAGATCCCCCCTCCAGAGCCTCCCAACCCCTTCCCCTGGCACCAGCTCCCTTCCTTCTCAAGCTGCAATGTGGCAGTCTGCTCCTGGCCTACCTTTTCATTGGTGAGTAGTGGGTGCAGGTGCATCCCCACTTGCTTCTGTTCCTGCTTCTGTGCCTTCCCAGCCCAAAAATGGCTTCCAAGACTTCCAGCTGCAGTCTTGTGAAGCCTCGGAAGCTATTTTTTTTGGGCCATGCATGTGCCAAAGAAAAAGTAGGCATAAGATGGGGTTGCTGATGGGAGGGGGCAGGCTGGAAGGGGGCTACCAAGAGGGACCTCTGGAGGGGGGGCCTGGCTGGCCTGGAACTTCCTCTCTTACGTCAGAACTTATGTCGTAGTGGAAAGCTGGTTGGCTCGGCGCTTCTGCTTTCTGTTTACTACATCGGGAAGCAGAGAGAGCTATGAACTTGGCGGCGGTAGCTTGGGGGCCTGTTCTCCAATGGCAACAGTGGTGGCTTGGGGGAGGGGAGGGAGAAATAAAGACAAAGAAAGAAAGGGGGCAGGCAGGGAGACAGAAAGAAGGAAAAGGGGGCATGGAGAGAGAAAGAAAAGGGGCATGGAGAGAGAAAGAAAGGGGGGCAGGGAGACAGAAAGAAAAAAAGGGGGCATGGAGAGAGAAAGACAGACAGAAATAAAGGGGGGCAGGGAGACAGAAAGAAAGACAGACAGAAAGAAAGAAGGGGGGCAGGGAGAGAGGAAGAAAAAGTTGGGGGAGGAAATGAGGTCTGGAGGAGAGGAAGCAAACAGGAGGCTGAAAGAAGGGAAGAAATATTGGATGCACAGTCAAAAGAAGAAAGTGCAACCAGAGACTCATGAAATCACCAGAAAACAAAGGTAGGAAAAATGATTTTATTTTCAATTTAGTGATCAAAATGTGTCCATTTTCAGAATTTATATCTGCTGTCTATATTTTGCACTATGGTCCCCTTATATTAAACTGCAATAGCAGTTTTTAGTGCAGGGAGCCTATGAGCATCAAGAGCAACACGGGGCATTCAGTGCAGCTCCCTGTGCTAAAAAATGCTATCACGGTTTAGTAAAAAGGGAGGGGGTATATGTGCCTATTTTTGTATAGTTGTTATTGAGGTGACATTGCATAAAGCCATCAGCCTCTTTGAAAAAAAACCAAAATATAAATGATAATTAACATTTTCTCTGCATACAGTGTGCATTGTGTTTTTTTTTAAATTTTATTGTTGGTAGATCATTTTGACTTGGTCATTTTAGAAGTAGCTCGCAAGCCCAAAAAGTGTGGGCACCCCTGCACTAAGGTGTTATTTTATTAAACTGTGGTAAGTGCTTGCACACATTTACTGCACATTAAAAAGGCTTACTATGGGACATGCGCAGCGGAGGGACTGGCAATACTGGTGTCGACTGGCGGAGAGAAGCTGCTTGAAGACCCTGAGGACCATCTGAAGAATCAATGAGTCCAGGGAGGACCCAGAGATGATCAGGAAAAGCTGGAGGGACCTGGTCAGATGTTTTAATGTGTTTGTTCTAGCAGAGCCTGGTAGGAGACTGGAAGCACCTGGGGAGTGAAGAGGTGACAGAGTATTGACTGCTTGGCCCGATCACATGATCATAATATGGCAGCATGAACACCCTAGCAAGAGTACTATAAAACTACTGCTAAGATCATCATGCCATTTTGAAGAAGACAGGTAATGAGGTAAGTGGACTCACTCTTACCCCTGTCATCTCTGGGATCCCTGAGCTGAGTTGGGGTTTTGTGAGTAAACGGGAGGTGGAGAGTAGGGTTACCATATTTAAAACTGTAAAATCCTGGACACATGGCGCCGCCTCATTCTGCCTCCAGTCCCGCCTTGTTCTGCCTCAAACCCTGCCCTGTTCCACCCCCACACTGCCTCACCTCTTCTTTCTTGCCGGGTCTGGAGGGCCTCCAAACATACGCGGATGCATGTGATGTCATTTGCGCATGCTCAGAGGCCCTCCAGACATGGCGGGGCTTTTCAAAGCCAGACAAACTGCTGGGTTTGAAAAATTCATCCGGGCACCCGGACATGTACTCTGAAAAAAGTTCATGTCTGGGTTTTCCCGGATGTTTGGTAACCCTAGGTGGAGAGGGATCTGGCTGAAAGGAAGTTGATGTAGGTGAATGGACACATGCTGTAAGGAAACTGATAGCAATCCAAGATCCAATGTAGGAAGAAGGGGGGAGTTGATCCAGGACTAAAGGAAAAAGGGGGAAGGGCACCAAACAAAAGTAAGCATAAGCCATCTCTGGTTTTATCTCTGGCTTTTCTCCCCACAGCAGCATTTCTTTTTCTTCCAGGACTCTAGAGGCAACAAATTCATCTCAGCCTACTGCCATTTTCACCTTTGGCATTGATATCAGTGGCAGTGGTGTGAGGGCTCCTCAAGCACCACTTTTTTTGGTGTCAGTAGCAACAATACCAGGAGAAGGGGGGGAGGGGGGCTTCTCCTGCAGTTCTCTTTCTCGGCATCAACCAAGCAGTTCAGAGTGATCCACAGTAGCAGGAGGTCCCTCTAGTAAATCTTTCCTGTGGCAAGGGGCGAGAGCAAGACCTTTGGGAAGGCTGATTTGTAGCAGCAGGCAGGTGAAAAGCTCCTTCAGCACATCTTTTAGCAAGAGTTCTTATGTGAAAATCTAGAGGCACTTCCATGCCTGCATGAGGGGAAATTTATGTGGGGGTTGGTGGAGTTGAGGCTTATCTAAGGCACATCAGTTGAAAAACAGTGCTACTAAGGTTAAAAATAAGTCTTATTTCCTGAAATTAATTGGCATTATTGACGTATTGCTTCCAGTCAGAATTAATTTGATCTTTGCATTATAAACCAGGCTCAGAATCTTTTGGGTTTTTCTACTTCTAAGTACAGCAATATACAAAATCCCTGCTGTACTGCTCACTTCAATAAATTACATTTTTCTCTCTGTACCTCCATTTATCTGGCATATAACTGGTAAAAGCAAAAATATACAGTGCTCCCCTGCAAATTTGTGGTCCTGGTGATTTGCGGTATTTTACGACCGCAAATGACTGGGCAGGAGAGGGCAGCCGGAGTCAGCTCCTGATTGGTGAGGCCCGACTTTAGTAGAGGAAGAGGTGGTCGGAGTATACCATAAGTGATTTCCTTCACTCACCAGCACTCCGGCTGCCCTCTCTTATCTCCCCCATTAAAAACTGTATTTGCAGTTTTTCAGCATTCGCGGGGGTTCCTGGAACGGAACCTCCGTGAATATCAGGGTAGTACTGTACTGTATTCACATTCCCCCCATTTAAATTGTTTTTTCTTTGTAAGTGCTTCAAATGTGATATCAAATAAGCAGCACTAGGTGCTTATTTGTTTAATCAAATGTTTTGGCAGACATCCTGGATGGAACTTATATGTTTTGAGTTAGACTTGTTTTAAAAGGGTTTATGTGTGACCACATAACCACTGCAAAGATAAAGACCCCCCCACACTTCCCCAGAGCTCACTGACCCCCTCACACCTCACAAAGATCAGAATACAGAAGTATATACCTGTCTTCAGAACAGCAGAACCTAGTATAGGAAAGCCTAGAAGACCTACACACAGCCTGGTGGGTGAGCTAGTGAACCATAGAGTAGGGTAGCAAGTCCCATAAGCCACTCTAACCAAGTGTGAGCTCACCAAAACACACCCTAAACCAGTAGTAAAGTAATGTAATGTAATTTATTTCTTATATACCGCTAAATTCCGTTAGGATTCTAAGCAGTTTACAGAAAATAGACAATAGGGTGCATTAAAATTATAAGTAAGATAGGTACTTAGAAATTCCCTTACTGTCCCGAAGGCTCTCCAACTCGTGGCCTGGGGGCCACATGCGGCCCACCAGGTACTATTTTGAGGCCCTCGGTATGTATATTATAATCACAAAAATAAAATAAAACAGTTGCTTGACCATATGTCTCTTTAGTTATAAATTACAATATTATTATTAAGACTTAGCCAAAAGGAAAGATTTATAAGCTATAAAGAGTTTTACCTTATGCAAAATTGTCATTTCTTTAATGTCTTATTAAAGAAATCCAAAATGTAGCCCTGCTAAGGGTTTGAGTATGAGACCACTGCCCTAAACCTACTGTAGTGCCATAGACAATATACTGTACAGTAGGTGCAACCTGCAACCATAAGGGCTATTGGCCTTCTGATATGGCATCAGCATTCTTGGAACCCATTTAGCACTAACCTTGAATATGCCCAATTTTTCATGAATTATTTTCCAAACTGTACCTGCCAAGATGCCTATTTCTTCAACTATTCAGGAAACCTTAATTTGTCTGTCTGACAAAATTAAATCCTCAACTTTCTTGCACATTTGACTGAAAGTTGTTTTCACAGGCCTTCCAGTGTGAGAGCAGAGCCGGTTTTAGACATGCTGGGGTCCAAGGCAGAAATTAAGGAGGAGGCCCGTCTTCTACCTGCCTGTCTCCCAATTTCCCCACCCACTTTTAAATGACTTCTTCACACACAAAGCAGACAGACAGACCTTCACCAAATATAGAACAATGGATCACAAATTAGAAGTAGAAATATGAATACTAAAGCTGAACTAGAAATCCTAAAAAAGTTAAGCTCAGCAAGTACTGTACTTCATTTTGAACATAATCAATGGCATAACCATGAGAGGGGGGCTGGACCTCCTTCAAAATGAACATCTCCCTTGCTGTAGCTGGTGGTGATCCACAAGCCTCACCAACTGACGGCCACCTCCCCCTCCCCACACAAGCCTCCTCTCCTCAGATCCAGCGACCAGAACTTTCCAAATTCCCCAGTTGGCAGCAATATTACAGGGCTGTTGCGTCTCTGCCCCCGCTTGTCTTTCATGCATGCATGAAAGCAGTGGCAGCTTGAGGATATTACCATTAGCTGCAAAGCTCGAGTAGAGAAGATGTCTTCAGTTGCCAGGAGAAACTTTGGTGTCCATCCCCCTAATTTTGGGCTCCAGTCCCTCCCCCAAATCAGCTGTATGACTATGCCACTGAACACAATACAAAAATAAATATGATGTACATATCCCAAAGCTAACATATTCCAGTTAATAAATTAAAAATAAAACTATTTGTTCTACCTTGTTTTCTGGACAATTTGTTTTTCCATCATCTTGGTCCCAGTTTCTCTTTCTGATTTTTGTCTATCTTCTACTAATTCTCTTTCCAGTATCTGCTGCCCACTTTTTTTTACTCTTCTCTCTTGTTCCATTCCCTCCTTATGCCTGCCTCTAACATACTGATTTTTACCTTTCAGCTTTCCTAACTTTTTCTTTTCTGCCTCTGTTCACTCAAATCTTACCCTCTTTCTCACCTTTATTTTTTAATTTTGAGCTACCTCTCAAATCTCAATCTCCTCTTAGTCCCTAGCTCTCCCATTTTCCATCTCACTCCTTTCCCAGCCTCCTATTTCCTTCTATCTGCTACCCATTACCACATTTCTACCACTGTACTCACTGTTTTCTCACTTATCTTATCTCCCTTTTGACCTCATCCAAATGGCTCACCACTTTCAGAATATCCTTCTCTCCACTGGTCAGGCTATATCTCCCTGTCCCTCTTTCTCCTTTCCCTAGCATCTTCTTATCCCAGCTCTCTTCCCTCCTGCCCTCTCATGGATCACTTTCTGTGGTCCAACATTTTACTCTCTCTGTTTTCTGTTGTTCTTCTTCCCTCCACCCTTGATGCTGAACAATGAGATGCAGGGAAAAAAAGAGATGCTGCATCTCTCTCTCCCTTCTATCCCCCAGGCCTAACATTTGTCTCTCCCTTCTATACCCAGGTTCAACTTCTTTCCCTTTCTCTTCCCAATTCCTCCCTATCCCATATCTTTCCCTGCCTGCCTTCCTCCCTCCCCTGGTCCACCATCTCTCCATTTCCCTTTGAATTTAGGACTTTCCGGATCCTCTTAAGATATTGCTTCATGTAAAATATTATCAGATTCCAAAATTCCTAGGTGTTTGTTACTGCTGTCTGGGCAACCATTTTATTAGTTTTCTATCTTCAAATTGTATCTTTTCTGTTTCCTCAATTTTGCCATTTGTTATGTTGATCATTGTACATTTGTCAAACCCAAAATCCATCTTTACGTTTTCACTGTAAATCCTTACTGTGTTTGGCAGTAATCAATTTCAGCTCTTGATTTTCTATAAAGCTTTAGAGATCATCAGTATAAAATAAGTGGGAGATTTCTCTGTTCTGTTTTCACACTTCATAGCATAGTTTTGATTATAGTTTATAGTTTATTTAAGACTATATACCACATTTCACAACAAATCAAAACAATTTGCAATGAAATATTCTGCTAAAAAGAATAGAAAGGAATACACATATCCTCTCATATTCACACACACACAAAACATCACTGTGAGGGAAATTCTGTAAGTGGCACTGAGGGGAGGGGCCTTAGGTGCCTGAGCCAATCAAAACCTTGCCCCCCCAACCTCTGTCTGGTACTGTCTTAGGTTCCATCTACTGAAGTCTCCGTCAAAGCTCACTCCAGTCCATCTAAACCATCCCTTCCCAGCCCATCCTCAACCAAACGGCCATATACGGACACAGACTGTGCAAGTCTGTCCAGTACTGGCCTTAGTTCTTCAATAAATACCATTATTTTCTGATTCAAAATCCTCTGTGTTCATTCCATGCTTATTTGAAAGAGTTAAAATAAAAGCCATTTTCCTCTCCACTACCATTTTCCTCTCCACTACCTCCCTTTGGGACCGCATTCTAGGCATCAACCACCCTCTCCATAAAGAAGAATTTCCTTATGGAGAGGGTGAGTCTACTACCCCTCAACCTCAAATCATGTATATGGTTCTGAGCTCCCCCTGGGAGAACAGTATAGAAAATTCAATAAACAACCTCTCCTCCTCCCCTTTTACAAAACCATGCAAGAAGTTTTTAGCGCCTGCTAGCACACTGAATGCTCCACGCTGCTCAGACGGTCATAGAGTTCCTATGAGCGTCAGAGCAGCACAGAACATTCAATGCACTGGCCAGCGCTAAAAACTTCTTGTGCGGGTTTGAAAAAAAAAAAAAAAAGGGGGGCGGGGTTAAAATTATAACCGGAGAAAGGCAGTACATATAATCCCATCCCCCTTCCTGATCATGTTTAGGTGTAGAGTGGCATTTCCTCGCAGTCTCCTGAATATTTTTATTCTTAAGATTTCTTTCCTTCTTGCTTTTCAAGTTGTTGAGGTCAGTTTGTAATCTCTAGATTTTCCTTTCATGTATGATTTCCCATTTGGGGGTTTGATTTCAACAATTTGCTTTTACATTATCACACTTTAATTCCGATGTTATCATTGCTACAGGGCTGTAGCTAACTGATTTGTTTTAGATGCTGTTGGTGTAGTTGTTGCTATTGCCACATTGGCATCCTTCAAGATCTTCAACAATTCTTTTCTATTTGTCTTTTTACAAGGATAACAGTCTTTGCTGTTCTATTAAATTTACCATGACCTTTGCAATCTTTCCTTTTAATTCTACTTTTCTGTCAGTGAGCCAGAACTCGTCATCATTTTGTCCAATATTCTCAGTCATCACATCTTCATTGTTTTCCAAATCAGCTGGTAATAAAACAATGTTTACTTCTTCTGTATGTGTAGCTAAATCCCCTGGGGATCTGTCTGATCAGGCAATGAATGCACTGGCAGGTGTTGACTGCCATTCCAATTCTTGAAGTTCTACAGCAGTGAAGATATTGGTTTGTGAGATAAATAGTTGATTCATCTGGTGTTGTTCACTGATTTCTGAATCAGAAATTTATTTTTTTCAGTCTCTCTGTATTGTCTCTCTTCCATCTGCTCTCCATCCCCACCTCCATCCCTCTCTTCTCTGTCACTTTTGATCCAGGTTTCTCTCTTACTCTTCCTCCTGTCCCCAAGGTTTAGTATTACTCTCCATTTCCTTATGCTTTCTCTCTCTCCACTCTCTACTCCACTATGCTCTCTCTCTCTACTCTCCTAGAATATCCCCTGCCCTCTCTCCCCCCCCCCCCATCTCTCTGGCTTCTCATTGCTGCAGCAGGTGGCCAGGAATATGATGGCAGCCCTGAAAACTGATTGTTATCATCCAGCAGCCCCTTTCCTCTGTCAAGTCCATCCTCTCTGAAGCAACTTCTTGTGGGCAGGTCACCACAGAGGAAAGGCCCCATTGGACAGAGACAGTCAGTTTTCAGGTCTGTCTTTGCCACTGCTACGCTGGACAGAAGTCAGAGAGACGGTGGGAGAATCAGGGAGAGATGCTGGGCTGGGATGGTTGCAAATATAGGTGGGAGGAGGAGAGAGAGAGAGAGGAAGGTAGGGATGCCATAACTATAGGTGTGAGCAACTTCAGGTGGCCCCAACCATTGGGCATCCCTGGACATTTTGCTGGGCTAATCAATGGTAGCTACGTCACTGCTGTCGTTATAATGCATGAAATTATTGCAGCAGATCAGTCAGATCAAAGTCCAAATATCTTTATTGTTGCGAGACACACAACACATAAAAAGACCCAGCACAAGCCATGTTTCCCTCATGCAAGGGTTGCATCAGGGGCTCAGTAAAACTAGGTGGTGTGAAAAACTGTCATCACCAGGGGAGGAACTATCAAGACATAGAAACATAGAAATAGACGGCAGATAAGGGCCACAGCCCATCTAGTCTGCCCACCCCAATGACCCTCCTCTACCTTTCTCTGTGAATAGATCCCACGTGTCTATCCCATTTGGCCTTAAAATCAGGCATGCTGCTGGCCTCAATAACCTGAAGTGGAAGACTATTCCAGCGATCAACCACCCTTTCAGTGAAAAAGAATTTCCTGGTGTCCCCGTGCAGTTTCCTGCCCCTGATTTTCCACGGATGCCCCCTTGTTGCCGCGGGACCCTTGAAAAAGAAGATATCTTCTTCCACCTCGATGCGGCCCGTGAGATACTTGAATGTCTCAATCATGTCACCCCTCTCTCTGCATTCCTCAAGTGAGTACAGCTGCAACTTATCCAGCCTTCCTCGTACGGGAGATCCTTGAGTCCTGAGACCATCCGGGTGGCCATTCTCTGGACCGACTCTAGTCTCAGCACATCCTTACGGTAATGCGGCCTCCAGAATTGGACACAGTATTCCAGGTGGGGCCTCACCATTGATCTATACAATGGCATAATGACTTCAGGCTTATGGCTGATGAAACTCCTGCATATGCAACCTATGATTTGCCTTGCCTTGGATGAAGCTTGCTCCACTTGATTGGCAGTCTTCATGTTCTCACTGACGATCACCCCTAAGTCTCGTTCTGCTTCAGTTCTTGTTAGGATCTCGCCATTAAGCGTGTAAGTCTTGCATGGATTTTGGCTGCCCAGGTGCATGACTTTGCATTTTTTGGCATTGAAGCAGAGTTGCCAGGACCCAGACCAGTGCTCCAGTAGGAGTAGGTCGTGCATCATGTTGACGGACATTGAATTTATGTCTGTTGTTCTTTTGCCCACTACATTGCTTAGTTTGGCATCATCGGCGAATAATGTTATTTTACCTCGCAGCCCTTCTGCCAAGTCTCTTATAAAGTTGTTGAATAGGATCGGGCCCAGGACCGAGCCCTGCGGCACTCCACTGATTACCTCCTTCATTTTGGAGGGGGTGCCGTTCACCACTACCCTCTGAAGCCTACCTCCAAGCCAGTTCCCAACCCATTTCGTCAATGTGTCGCCCAATCCTATAGAACTCATCTTGCTCAGCAACCTGCGGTGTGGTACGCTATCGAATGCTTTACTGAAGTCCAGGTATACGATGTCCAGGGACTCCCCAACATCCAGCTTCCTCGTCACCCAGTCAAAGAAGCTGATCAGGTTGGATTGGCAGGATCTCCCCTTAGTAAATCCATGTTGACGGGGATCCCGTAGATTCTCCTCGTTCAGGATCGTTTGGCGTTTGATTAGAGTTTCCATTAGTTTGCACACTATTGATGTGAGACTCACTGGTCTGTAGTTTGCTGTCTCCATCTTGGAGCCTTTCTTGTGGAGTGGAATGACGTTAGCCGTCTTCCAGTCCAACAGGATGTTACCCGTACTAAGGGAGAGATTGAAAAGCGCGGATAGCGGTTCCGCCAAGACATCACACAACTCCCTGAGCACCCCGGGGTGTAGGTTGTCAGGCTCCATTGCCTTGTTAACCTTAAGCTTTGACAGCTCGCAGTAGACACCGCTGGGTGTAAATTCAAAATTACTAAATGGGTCATCTGCGTCAACTCTTTTCTGTAGCTGAGGGCCGAGTCCTGGCACCTCGCGGGTGAAGACTGAGCAGAAGTATTCATTTAACAGTTGGGCTTTTTCCGAGTCCGCTTCTACATAGTCTCCGTCTGGTTTCCTAAGACGTACTATCCCGCCTGAGTTCTTATTTCTGTCACTGATATACCTGAAGAAGAATTTATCTCCTTTCTGGATGTTCTTCGCTAGAGACTCCTCCATGCGGAATTTGGCCTCCCTAACTGCTGTTTTGACGGCTTTTGACTTGGCCAGATAGACTTCCCTAGAGTCCTGTTTTCCTGATTGTTTGTAAGAGATGAATGCTTTTTTCTTCTCCTTGATGAGGTCCGAAATCTCCGCAGAGAACCACTGTGGCTTATTGTTCCTTCACCGTTTACTTACTGATTTAACATAGCGGTTTGTTGCTTCTTGTATGGTGGCTTTCAAAGTCGACCATATTTCTTCCACGTTTTCGGTTTCTGCTTGGCTTTGTAGCGCCTGGTAAATGAAGTCTCCCATTTCTTTGAAGTTTGTGTCCTTGAATTTGAGGACCTTGGTCAGTGTGGTAGATTTAGTGAAACCTTTCCTGAGATTGAACTATACCATGTTGTGGTCACTGGAGGCCAATGTGTCGCCACCGAGACCTCTGTAACACTTTCTCCATTGGTAAGTATCAGGTCCAGTATTGCCTGATCCCTTGTTGGTTCCAACACCAGTTGCCTGGGTCTTGCTCCATTCATAGAGTTTAATAGCCTTCTGCTGCTGCCGGAAGCAGAGGAAAGCGTGTCCCAATCCACATCAGGCATGTTGAAGTCACCTAACAATACTGTGTCCCCACGCAAGGTGATATTCTCTATATCTCCGATTAATTCCATATCTAGGTCATCCTGTTGTCTTGGGGGTCTGTATATTACGCCAAGATACAGGCATTTGTCCTTCCCTCTGGCCAAATTTACCCAAAGGGATTCCCCAGTGTAGTGGACATCTGGTGACCTTAATGTCATCTTTAGTATATAATGCTACACCTCCTCCCATTTTGCCCTCCCTCTCCCGGCAGAGCAAGTTGTAACCCGGTATGACCATGTCCCACCCGAGGGAATCCATGAGCCAGGTCTCAGATATCGCCACCACATCCAGGTCGGCATTCCTCATTTCTGTTTCTAATTCCAGGATCTTGTTTCCCAGACTGTGGGTGTTTATGTACATAGCCCTCCATGTTGTATGTTTGTTATGTCTCAGTGGGGATATTCCCACTTGAGCTACTTGGACACCTTTAGCATTATTCGCATGTTTTGTACTTTCCCTAGATCCAGAGTTACAATGTGCACCTATCCCGGACTCCCCATACCAAGAACTACAGTGTGTTCCTATCCCAGACTCATAAATGTGTGTACCCTGTGGGGGTATTCCCGCTTGGGCTACTTGAACTCCTTTAGTACAATTTGCAATGTGTGTTCTCTTGCTGGACCCAGAATTACAATGTGTACTCCCCCTAGACCCAGAATTACAATGTGTACTCCCCCTAGACCCAGAATTACAATGTGTACTCCCCCTAGACCCAGAATTACAATGTGACCCAGAATTATAATGTGAGCCAACCCCAGACTCGAAAGTGTGTATACTCTCCCCTGACCCAGATCGGTGTTTACTTACCTTAGTCTCAAAAAAGTATTGGCAGCTTAGCTCGCCAGGTAGGTTGTTTGTGCCCGTACCCTCCCCCAACTTACCTAATTTAAAGCCCTGTATAGTAGGCGGGCTAAACGGCGTCCAAGGACATTCTTCCCTCTTCTGGTCAGGTGTAACCTGGATGAAGAATGAGACAGTTTTTCTGCCGGATCTGTGTGGAGAGTGGAACTGGTAGAAAAATTGAATATCACTGGATCCCTTTCTGTCTCAGTCTCCCTTTCTGTTTTTTTTTTATATTTAGTGCTGTGCAGTTGTGATTAGCGGCACATGCTGATTCTAAACAATCTTCTGGGATTAGACTTTGACCTCTGCTAGGGAACCTTGTCCCTCTGCTGGGCAACTAGTGCCAGTAACACTCCAGAAGTCTTGTCCCTCTTTAAGAGGAGCCTCTTGGGTAGTTCCCTGCAGGGGTACAGATTACCAGCCCTCAAAAGGGCTCCCTCAAGAGGGCTATCTCTGCTCTTCTTGGCTATAGGCATCAATAGTGTTCCCACAGGGCCTTTTCTACTGCCCTAAGCTGCTCTCAAAAACTGGTTGCCTTGAGGGTACTCTCTAGGGCTACTGACCTTTCTTCAACCCTAAGCTTCCAGCTCCCAAGCAAATTTTTCTTTTCTTCTTCAGGAGAAGCTATAGGGGTACACACCTGCTGATGCTTAGAACATACTGGCTCTTATAAGAGTCCTGTACCAATCAATAACCCTCTAGAAGGCTGTCTCCCATATGAGCATAGCATACACATATAACTCTATATAATGCAACCTTTTTTCACCAAACTACATGAATCGGGTATTACTATCTCCCCAACCATCATCTCTCTCTTTTGAACTCATGGGGATTGGGGAGTAGATTTCTACTTCCCCAATTCTGATCCAGCTCTTCTCTGTTTATAGTAACACATTTATTTGGGCCCATAAGCTTTATTCACGTTCATGAAACAATGCCCTAAAATGTTTAAAATTTCTCCATCTGTCTGTGTGTTCATCCATCAGTACAACACAATACAGTGTCTTATATACCATAATTCTCTGCAAGGATTCTATATGGTTTACAATAAGAGTTAGATCAAGTTCTCGAAGTTATATTGTTAGAAGGAAGAGGTGAAGGATAAGAGAATGGCTACAGAGAGAAGAGTTGTGTCTTAAGTTTCTTCTGGAAGTCAAGGTAAGTGGTAGATTGTCTTAGGTATATCAGCAGTTTGCTCCATATGAGAGGTCCTTGGCATTCAAAGGTAGCCTCAAACATCTTCTTCCACCAAACTTGTTGAGGTGATAGGAAGAATAATTTGAAGCATTGCAATACTCGTGAATTGAAGGAGTGTTAAACATTGAATATCAGAACTTAGTCTATCAAATTTTTCTCTATAGATTGCTTTGTGAATCGTGCAGGCTATCTTCTGGGATTAGACTTTGACCTGACTGCCAGTGCGCTTGTCATTTATAGAATACCAGCACAAAATCACTTCGGTGCAGCATAAGTTAAGTGCGATCACTTAGATCAGGCAAATGGCTAGTGTAAGCAGGCACACTGAGGTGTGTAATCAACGTTCAATACATTGTGAGCTTTGTTTAGTAACATGCCCGTGGAGAATGACACAGAGACAAATTTGTCCCCACAGGAACTCAATTTCTCATCCCGTTCTTAGGAACTCTGTCCCTGCCCCATTCCTGCAAGCTCTCTCATCTGCACAAACCTCAAAAACTTTAAAATCATAAGTGTTTGAGGCTTGTGCGGTTAAGGCAGAGTTTGCAGAAATGGGACAGGGACAGAACTCGTGGAGACGGGAAGGGAATATTGAAATCCCATGGGAACAGCTCCACTCACTTGCATGCCCCCTTACAGTTCTGCACTAGAGCACTTAGACACTACCTTATAAAATAATGCACGAGTATATATGTACTGTATATTACTGCTGATTCTTGGTGCCAAAGACATACACAAGTGGAGTGCCCATTTATACAATGAATCCAATTGTATTTGGGAAATTAGGACTTTTTTTTTTTAATCCCTTTTTGACTTAAATCTTTGTATAAAACAACACAGTCTGTAAGAAAGTGTGCTCATGGCTTCTTTTTATTAGCACATACTTTTCTTGATTAAAACCTCTGGAAACCAGAGGCTGTGAAATCCTCCAGCTGTTCTCGTATTTCCCTGTAAAGAGCTAAAGAAATGGCCTAAAGAAATGGGAACACGTCACCCCATTCTACCACCAACTCCACTGGCTGCCTTTCGAGTCTAGAGTCCTTTACAAATTCGCATGCTTCTGTTACAGGGCTGTAAATGGTTCCTCACCAAGTTACATCAACCCTCACTTCAACCTCTACTGCACCAACAAGAAATCCCGTCGTATTCAGCTGTTCGCCTTCCCCTCACCCAAACTTTGTCACTTCAAAAGATTCCTTGACAGAACTTTCGCCTTCCAAGCAGCTAAGCTGAACCCATGGCTAGCACAAATGATACTAGAGGCCCCCACTTACCTCGGGTTCAGAAAATCACTTAAAACTTACCTATTCAGCAAACAAGACCCGAATTGTTCCCCCCCCTGACAATAACTCCCCCCTCCCCAACCCGGCCCCCTCATGAGGCCTTCCCCCTTTTTTCCCCACTTTCCTCATCCTCTGTCTAGTTCAAATAAAGCTGATAAATAATTGAAATTCTGTTACTCTGTAATTCTAATAACAAATCTGTAATTCTGACAAATAATTGTAAATCTGCCTGTCTATGCAGACCCTAATATAACTCGATGTAAACCGCCTTGAACTCGCATGGGTATGGCGGTATATAAGAATAAACTATTATTATTATTATTATTATTAAAACCAACATAATGTAAAAGAATGCAAGCATTTCAGCAAGCCAGGCATTCAATGAGATGAGGCCTGCTTGGATCAATAATACATCTAATCACATTAGAGAGAGAAGGAATTGTGTCTATAACTTTTTTATAAATGTGTTTTTCAGATAGGATGAGTAGTTTAATTCTATGATTAAAACTATACCAGTTTCCCTGCCTTTCATTGGGCTAACAGCTGCATTTATACATATTCAGTACTGCAAATATTAGCAATATCATTTCTGTTATTGTACATAAAGAAATAATCAAAACATACCCAGTACCTTTAGATGATTATGAAGAGGGTCTCTAATTTTGAAATGTAACTGGAAAACCTTGATATCCCTGTCACTTCATGAGGATATCGGACTTTCCTGAAAACTGACTCTTCCCCCCCTTCATGGATACTATGATGTCATCTGGCAGCAGTCTTCATGGCCAGATGGTGTTATTGGAGCGGGTGCTGCCACTGCGGTGTCTTGCAAGATGGCAGGCGCTTGTGTCTTTGTTCCTCCTGCTCCTTCCTTCTTGGCCAACTCTTTAAAAAAGGGATTAGAACACCAGAACAGGCACTGGCTGGGATTGGGGCTTGAATAAGGGGGCTTAAAGAAGCAGCCGGATACTGATGGTGAGGGAGAAGTTTGAAGAGGGGTGCTAATGTTGATGTTTGGGAAGGGAAAAGAGAGTGGATGATGTTGCTGGGGCTGTTAGAAGAGAAGTCTGATGGGGCTGGGAGAAAAGGGGCTGGCTCTAGGAGAGGGGGGCTAGTGCTAGAAAATTATATTTTGGGTCACTGACATACATCCTTTATACACTTATAAAGCTATAAATTATGCATACAGACTCAAATGTATGGACAGTGGCATAGTAAGGGGGTGGGGTGCCGGCACCTCTTCTCCTCTCTGACCCCCCTTCCCCCGCCTAAAATCTGGTTTCTTTAACAGGTGTCTGTCAAAAAACAACACCTGTTAGAGAATCCCCCTCCTACAACGATCTGGGTAGGAGGGGGAAAGGGGGGTCTCCTGGCTTGTGGCACCCTGAACCCCCAACTACATTCAGGGCAAGAGGGAGCCCAAGCCCTCTTGCTCCGCCGGCACCCTGAACCCCCGACAGCATCGGGGCAAGAGGGAGCCCAAGCCCTCTTGCCCTGCGATCCCCCCCCCCCCGCTGAGTCCGATGGGGCCAGGAGGGACCCCCAAGCCCTCCTGGCCTGGCGACAACCCCTAACCCCCACCCCCCACTAAAATACGGGCAGAAGGGATCCCAGTCCCTCCTGCCCTCGACGCAACCCCCCCCACGACCACCACCCCGAACCCCCGATTGCAAAAAGATTATCCATTTTCCACCGCAAAAGACTTAGGGCTCCTTTTACGAAAGCAGGCAGTAGCTTTTCGGTTAGAGCGGGGGTTAGCGCATGCTAAAAATGTGCATGCAATAGAGCCGCTAACACGGCTTCGTTAAAGGAGCCCTTAGGTAGAAATTACTACAGCTGAGCAGATAGGTATTCAGTTCAAATTTTCAAAAAGAGCATGAAAATAACACTTATCTAAAACATCTGTGTCTGTAATGAGAGGCTTCCATCCTTCTTCTTATCAGCCACGTATAGGTTCTCCTGACAGAGGGTACTCCTGTTTCGCAACTCCAGCGATGCTACATCAGGGGAAAGGTGAAAAAGTTTTTATGTCTCACATATTTGTGCTTGCAAAAAGCTTCCACGCAACTGAGATATAGGTTTGACAAAACAAGCTTGGGACTTTAACACAATACTCTTTAATAAGTGATGAGTGCCATCTGAATCATAAGATATCTCACTGCTTTATTACATCAAACCCCAAATGAAAAATAATAGCACTTGCCACCTTAACTGGCACTGAATCTTTGGTTCTCATTTTTCAAAAGGTTGTATTTCTGAATGTCTATACTGTATATTCTGAATGACTCGCTGCCAAGTACATGGCTTTTCAAGACTGATTTTAGTCCTGAGGCCCTGGATGATTAATTCTAGTTCAAGACATCTGCATGAAAACATTTTTTGCAAGCAGTTATATATGGACAGTTACTCTGTGCTTCTCTTTTTAAACAGAAAAGTTTAACCACATTTACTGAAACTGGCTGACAGCCATACTAAGTGATTGAAAATATTTCTTCCAGATCAACCTCTCATACTGTCTTTTTTTACTTCATAAATATGTATAGGATCCCTGCTTCCCTCCCCAATGACTGTCCTTACCCAGAGGGTTGCACAAGTGTCATAGAGACTAGGAGTAGGTTCTGGGAGTCTATGTGAAGTTTCAGCGAATATGGACATAGGAGGCAGAAAAGGAGTAAGGTAAATTTCTGTTCCTCTAGTAGAGATTTCTTGAAAGAAAAGGTCCAAGAGGGTAATTTCCTTCTATAGGGGCTTTGAGGACTTTGGAACAATACTATATGAGAAGCCGCTGAAAACTTTTCAGCCCAGCCAAAAAAGTTAGGGCAGTCTCCATCGAGGGCTATACACTTGGTGACAAATTCTATAAACGCTGTCCAGATTGTAGGCAGAAGTAGGCATCTTACCGCTATCTATCCAGCCAATTGGGATGCATGTTTTCTAAAACAAAAACTTCAAGGCAGGCCGCCTACACTATTTGTAACGGGTGCAGGGAAGTGCCTAGGGATGTTTAAGCTCACCCAAAGGCAGAGGCATCTTACCACTATCTATCCAGCCAATCGAGACAAATGTTTTCTAGAACAAAAACCCTGAGGCAGGCCACCTACACTATAGGTGTCTGTCACGGGTGTAGGGAGGTGCCTAAGCTTGCTTAAGCTCACCCAAGGCAGGGTGTGGGCGTGATTTCACCTGTAAGTGGCCTTGGGTGAGCTTAAGCAACCCTAGGTGTCTCCCTAGGGCTGCGATAAGCACCTGAAATGTAGACCCACAAAAAGCTGGTCTAAATTTCAAATAGATGCAGTCATTGAGCTGATCACCGCAAAGAAATCATCCTGCTGTGATCAACTGAGTGGCCTCAGCAGGGAGCCTGCCCCACGCAAAGTCAGCCGGCAAGAGGGATGTCCACTTCCTCCCACTGCCACCCCCAAACACCCCCCCCCGACACTGTCTGCGGCAGGAGTGATGCCCACTCCCTTCTGTCACTGGCCCTGTCGATCACCCAAACCCCCAACACTCCCCAACACCCATCCAACATTCTCCAACACTCCCCAACATTCTCCCATGGGAGTGGCCTAAGACTCCAATTGGACAGATACTAAAGGCCACTCCCATGGGAGGGTGTTGAGGAGTGTCAGGTGGGTGTCTGGGAATGTCAGAGAATGTCAGGTGATGTTGGGGGTTCGGGGGCTTGACGGGGCTGGCAGCAAGAGGGAGTGGGCATCCTACCTGCTGGAAGACTCTGAGGGTGGGTTCAGGGGTGGCGGCAGGAGGTATTAGACATCCCTCCTGCCAGCCAAGTTTATTGGGGGGGATCGCGGGTTACCTGCCGCAGCTATTCAGCTGATCATGGCAGGGGGATTCCCTTGCTGCGATCAGCTGATGGGAAGGGATTAGGTAGATTCTCTAACCGGCGTCTGTGTCATGGGTGCCGGTTAGAAAATTGGGCTTTTTAAGCAGGGTTGGGCATCTGTCACTTAGGGCAAATGTGATTCTGTATAGGACGCCGGTGTGCGATTTTCAGCCGCTTCTTAGGTGGCTGTAGAAATAGGCATCCTATTCAGAATTTCCCCTAGTCCAGTGATTTTCTACTTTTTCCATTCTGTCAGAAAAATACGGAGAAAAAAAAAAAATCACTGGATTAAGCGTATACCTCGATGGAAAATCTTGATGGATACTGCCCCAATTTTGTTGCTTGGGCTGAGAATTTTTCAGTGGCCCCCTCGTAAGTCTGCCTGCCTATTCCCTGAAAAGCAAGAGAATAAAGGAGAAAGATACAGGAAAGAAGGATTCTGTACTTTGTTCCCCATATGAAGCAATTCCTGGGAATTAGAGGAACTAGGACAGGAATCTGTCTGATTTTCTCTTATGGCAGAAGACAAGTTAATCAAGGGGTCTCACAAATTCCAAGGTCATACAAAAAAGAGGGTATTTCAGATATGTAAACACAACAAAAAGCAAAAAGGAATATCAGATAGATATCAAATAAAAATACTCATAAATATATATTTGTAATATAAATTTAAAAACATAGAAAGCATCACAAGGTGGGTTGCCTTAGTGGTATCATGTAAAACAATGGCCATTGTTTGTGTGTTTGCTTCACAATAAAAATGTTGGAAACAAACAAAATAATAATAATAATCCAGTCAATTCAAGGTGACTTCAATCTGAAGCCTGAGGTGTTTTGGCAAAGTGCCTCCCTAAAGGGCCATTAAAGATCTAGCATACAATTATGGGGCAAAATGATTAAACAAAATCAACTATACGCATGCCAGAGTACATCTGCATTTGACCCCTCGGCTATAAGATAAACTATATTATAGAAACACATCATTGTCCAGGGTTTTCAAGAACTACATTTCTGGTGTGTATCTTTGATGTGAATTGCGTCTATGGAGATGCTTTATGACGCCTAATGCCACTTCTTCAAATGACTGTAATTTTTTTGTCCTGTAACTTTACTGTGAATGTCAATGGTAACCTGTTCTGAGATCCCGGGAGAACGGGATAGAAATCTAAATAAATAAATAAATAGCCATGCTTACAGTGGCATTAGACATCGTAAAACGCCTCCATAGGCATGATTCTGGTGCTGGCAGGTGCCTTGAAAAGGCTTTAAAAAGTTTTTTTAAAAACATTTTGCACTTAGGTGCTGGTAGGGCGTCTCAAGCGCCTAGGTTAAGGCACCATTTATAGAATGTGGGCCTTTATATCAAGTCTGTTTTATTGAAAGACAATAAATCTGTACAGAAATACCACTAGAGTATTCTATATGCTTATTATAACATGTGGAGTCTGATTCCTTAGAACTCCACTAATATAATGCTACAACCACAAAATAGTAGGAAAACATTTTCCTGTCATCAAATAATGATAAAAATGACATTCTATGCAAAAAATAATCTAGCAGTATTTTATTAAATAAACCTTCAATATCTGCACATTATTGTGGAATATAACAGAAATTTAACATACTTTTCTAATTGGTGTAGGCATCTGCCAATGGCGTTCCAAACACTCAAGCATTCAATGTCTTCTTGAGATAGGATAAAACCCAAGATGCTGTTCAACTCCATGTAACAAGGTACTGAGTGCATCTTAAGTTAGTGGTAAATTAATGTCTTAAGGGTAGCCCACACTGATAAATTCCTCCCCTAAAGTACACTAAGGGGCCCTTTTCCTGAGCTGCAAAAACATGGAACACACTACCAGTAGAGATATGTGCTTCCCCCACATATACCATGTTCCACCAATCCCTAAAGACGTGGTTATTAAAAATCCTGGCCAGAAGCATGTTGTTGTTGTTAGATACCAGTGACTTGTGTTCGAGTCCTAGCGACTTGATGAACACCATCAAGTTTTTGTGGCAGAATACAGAGGTAGAATGCTGGGCCTTTCTTCTGCACAGTTTAAATTTGTCACCATTGTCACATCAAATGCGATCCTCCGCCAACTATCCATTCACATCTGTATTATCTACTTTGAATACTTAGACCTATGCATGCTTAGGAGTATTTGAAACTGGGCTAACTTTTCCAAGTTTATTTTGTAATTGATATACCACCCATAAGCACAGTCATCTGAGCGGTTCATAATGTAATCAGGTACTTTCCTTATCTGTCCCAGAAGGATCACAATTTAACTATTGTACCCGGGGCAATGGAGGGTTAAGTGACTTGCCCAGGGTCAAAATCTGGTCTCATAACTTTAACGTTTGCTAAACTTTCAGTGAAGCAAAATAAGATACAGACATGAAGCTAGAGATGAAAGTTTTAGGGATACCAGATGCATACATTTAGACAACTTTGCTTTCAGAGTGGATGGAAAGGCATGTAAGCAGATCTTTGGTCTCCTGAATGTGCTCTTCCTGCCTTTGAAATAGCAATCCAAAGATGCAAGCAAAATCCGCCACTCCCCAGCCCCCCTATTGATACCCTCTCCACATGTGCATAACACTTGAAAGGGTTACCTATAAAGCTATTGGTGGTCCAGGAGGTCCTCGGGCAGAAGCAATGCCCATTTCCTCCAGCCCAGTCTGGTGCCTTTTCCAAAATTGCACCTTTAATAGTTATCCTGCATGACTACTATTAGGGATTATGTTTCTTTATAGGGAAATATGATTCCTAGTGGTAGTTGCACCATTTTGGGAAAGGTGCATCATTTTGGGAAAGGTGCTGGACTGGGCAGGAGAAACTGGGTATTGCATCTACCCAAGGAGCCCCTGGACTACCAATGACTTTATAGGTAACCCAGCACATGCGAGGAATGGGGGGGGGGATGCTTGCTTCTTTGGGGGGGGGGGGGGGAGGGTCAGGGTCAGGGCTTCAGGCAGGAGGTCTTCAGCCAAAGGGCCCTGATCTACCAGCCAAGGAGCATCAGATCGGCAGAGTTGAATCCAAGAAATCAGGATGCAAGAAAAGATTGATAACAGATTGCATGATTACTACAGATGCTTAATATAGATAACTGCACACAAAACCTGACTTATCAAGTTCTTTTTCTAGACACAAGGCTTGGGGGAACCCTTTTTTTTTTTTTTGTAAATCTTTATTGACATTTCAAACTTTTATAATGTATACAATTGAAGAATCAGAAAAACTATATGAAAATACATTATTATCATCACAATTATTACCTTAAATAATTTTTCCTCCCCTTATCTTTGTTATAAACAATAATATGATATTATATATTATACTATCTATATAATTATACTCTTCCAATAAATATTCAACCCCCCCCCACCCTGGATGTATAAAGGAATCTAACAGAAACAAAAGAGAATCATAATTTAATTATAACGTAATAAAATTAGTTAATGGACCCCATAACCCATTAAAAGACTTGCTAATACCTAAACATTCTGCCATAATCTTTTCATATTTATATGTTGTACATACAGTTGCCCACCAAAAATTGAAATTAAACAGAACATATTTAGAAGGGGGGAGGGTATTTAGAGTTATAATTTTTTCTATTTTTTTTATAATACAGTGGTGCCTCACACAACAAACGCCTCGCACAGCGAACGCTGCACACAACGAACTTCATGTCTTGATTCATACAACGAACTTCGTTTCACACAACGAAGTCGCCCGAGCTGCCGATGTATTGCATCCTTCCGCGCAGGCACTGCACTTAACTGCCCTCTCTCACTGTATACAGTCGTCCTTTTAAGATAAACTCAATATTTTTTATATATCATGAAGCAGGAAGGTGATTTCTGTTGAAATGAAACGGGAAATAATTAGAAGGAGTGAATGTGGGGTAAAACAGTGTGACCTCGTCAAAGAGTTTGGCCTCAGCAAGACCACCATTTTCACCATTTTGACAAATTTATCTTTTTTTATGTCATCTTAGCATATTTTATGCTGCAGAACGAATTATTTTTTTTAACATGTATTGTTATGGGAAAACGCGTTTCACATAACGAACTTTTCGCATAACAAACTTGCTCCTGGAACGAATTAAGTTCGTTGTGTGAGGCACCACTGTATATGTAATATTGAATGAATTTAATACTATTGTTGGAAGGGATGGGAGGGGGAGGGGTTTTTATTTATATATTTATGCTAATGTTTGATTAGATTTTCAAGTGATTTGCATGATCTAATTGATATTTTATTGTACACTCGTTGTAAGAAATGAAAATGAATAAAGATTTTGGAAAAAAAAGAAATTAATCCTATCATGGTATTTCCAATTAGATGTGATCATTTGAACCTCTATTCCTGTCAAAATCATGAAAAGGTGACTTTTATTTTTATCTAAAGTGGGTTTAACATGAAGAATCGTTCCACATATTATCGCCTCATATGTCAAGGGGATAGATGCTTCAAGAATAAGACACAACTTTGATTTTTTTGTTTTATGCCAGCATGCAGTTCTTGAGAACATACACAAGAGGGTGCACTTTACTTAATAAATGTATTTTCTATTACTAAGGAATACTGTATTCTGAGGCAATTTTGAATATTTATTTATTAAATTTTCTATACCATTCTCCCAAAGGAGTTCAGCATATTAGGTAACAACTGGGTTATTAATTCATATTCAAAATGCAAGAAATACAGTTTAGCTTTTTTTTTTGCATAAAAAAGAAAAATAGTTTTTATAGTATGTAGTGAGAGTCAATTTGGAAATCATAACAATTGGATATAGAGGGGCTCATTTACTGATGATTATCATGTATCAGGAATAGAGGAATGGCCTAATGGTTACAAAAGTGTGCTGAGAACTGGAAGGGCACACATTCAAACGCCAAGGCAACTACTTGTGGTCTTGGTCAAGTCAATTAACCCTCAATACCTTGAGCGAAGTTAATGACAAACATCTCCTTATTATGCCAAGAAAATTACAAGAGGGAAAAAGTGATCACCTGCAGTCAAACCTGATCCAAGGGCACAGCTGAAACTAGATCATAAAATAATGTACTGTTCCCTCTAAGCTGAGCAGGAGTCCTCCACCCACAGTCTCACCAATAGAGGGTGCTGTTTTACTGTCACATTTTTCAATTGTGAGGGACATGCAAGTTCTGCAGGACTCCAGGGAACATACCTGTCCTTAGCGACTGAAAATATTCCACCCCCTAGTGGTAGCAATGCAGCTGGAGGACACCTGCTGCGGCGGCCCGGGGTGTCTGTGGCAGATAACACATGATAGCAGGTAGATAGTAACCACTAGAAATTTCTAGACTAATTTTATAAAGTTGTACCTTGGTAACACACATTCCCATGCACCTATTCTAAATCTACATTATAAAGTCAATTACATAGGGTTACCATATTTGGGAAGAGAAAAAAAAGAGGACACATGACCCCGTCCCCATCCCCACTCACACCCCACCCTGACCTCACCTATACTCCGTCCCCACTATGCCCTGCCTCTGCCTCCCATAAGTTTTTGTTAAGTCATGAGGGAGAAGTGGGTTGTATACCACACAACAGGGATTAACCATGATAATCCACTCTCTGCCTCTCTCTCTCCTTCCAACCTACCCCAGAAGGATCTGACTCCCCACCTACCTTCTGCACGGCCTCTGCATTAAATCTTCAGGTAGCTGGCGGCAGTGACAACATGAGCCTATTGCTGGCAGTCTGCCTTGGAAGCTGCTTCTCTGCAGTGCTTCCTGCTCCCACCTAGGTGGGACCTGCAGAGAAGTGACTTCTGGGGTAGGTAGACAACAGCAGGCTCACCTTGTTGCCACTGCTGCCGGCTGCCCAAAGATTCAATGCAGCAGCTGGGGAGGAGGTAGGTAGGGGAGTCGGGCGAGCTGGCTAAACCCAGATAGACTCCCCCATTTTAAAAACCACCAGGTACTCAAACAGTCCTCCAAAAAAAGAGGACATGACCAGATTTTCCCAGACGTGTGGTAACCCTAGGGTTACTAGATGTCCAGGGAAACCTGGACATGTCCTATTTTTAGAGGACTGTCCGGGCTCTTGGGTGGAATTTTCCAACACCCTGTGTTTGTCTGGGTTTTGGAAAGACTCTACAACAGGGGTGCCCACAATTTTTGGGTTTGCGAGCTACTTTTAAAAAATGACCAAGTCAAAATGATCTACCAACAATAAAATAAAAAAGCACACTATACACTGAGAAAATGTTAATTATCATTCCTATTCCGGGTTTTTTTTTTAATAAGTCAAAGCAGATGACTCTATGCACTGTCACATCAGTAACAACCATACAAAAATAGGCAAATATACCCCCCTCCCTTTTTACTAAACCACAATAGCAGTTTTTAGTGCAGGGAGCTGCGCTGAATGCCCAGTGCTGCTCTCGATGCTCATAGGCTCCCTGCGCTAAAAACTGCTATTGTGGTTTAGTAAAAGGGGGGCCATAGTGCAAAATATAGACAGCAGATATAAATTCAGACACATTTTGATCATTAAATTGAAAATAAAATCATTTTTCCTACCTTTGTTGTCTGGTGATTTCATGAGTCTCTGGTTGGACTTTCTTCTTCTATCTGTGCATCCAATCTTTCTTCCCTTCTTTCAGCCTGTATGCTTCCTCTCCTCCAGACCTCAATCCCTCCCCCAACTTTTTCTTCCTCTCTCCCTGCCCTTTCTTTCTCCCTGCCTCCCTTTCTTTTTTTCTCTCTTCATGCCCCCTTTCTTTTTTTCTGTTTCCCTTCTTTCTCCCTGCCCTCCACTAAACCACTGCTGCCACCATCGGGGAACAGGCCCCCAAGCCGCCATTGCCACCGCTATCGGGTAACAGGCCCCAAAGCTGCCACCACTCCAAGCTCTCCCTGCTTCCCTGCAACGGCAGAATTGACGTTGGAGAGAGGAAGGCTGATCGGCCCGGTAGATCACCAAGGCAAAGTGAGTCTATCATGGAGCCTGGGATGGGCTCCGCGATCAACTCATTTTGTCTTGGCGATCTACCGGTCGATTGTGATCGACCTATTGGGCACCCCTGCCCTACCAGCTCTGGCTGCATCTGGAGGGCCTCAGAGTATGTGCGAATGATTTTATACGCATCCGTGCATGCTCTGGGCCCTCCATACACAGCTGGAGCTCCTCACAAAGAGAGGAAGCTTTTGGGGGCCAGGACTGGGCTAGAGATGGAACTGGGCGGTGTTATGTGTCCGGGGTTTTCTTTTTTTAAATATGGTAACCCTACAATTACGTGTCTTCTTGACTGTAAAATACTAGACAAAATAGTGCATGTACATGTACAGCTTGGTATTCAGGGCTATTTAACCGGCCAGGAAAGGCTCCTGGCTGGTTAAATAACACTTAGCCAATTAAGAGCTTATCTTCAGTGCAAGATGGCCACTGAATATTAGCACTTAGCTGCTAGCCCAGTAAGCGACAATATTCATTGGCTGACTGGCTAAATTTAGCAGCCAGATAGATCCACATAAAAAGCAGGTCTGTCTTTGAGCACTATAACTTAGATGGTTAGCTGATGTTAAAAGTAGCCACAAAAAAAAAATAAAAAATTCACAAACAAAAAGATATTCAATTCAGCTGGTATTGAATTTCTGCATTTGCCGCTGACTGCAGAAGATAGCTGGACTGCTTCCCATAGTCTGAATATCAGATTCATAGACACTAGCAGTTACACCAGCCAAGGGCTGCTGTAAATATTAAGACCATATGAGCATAAGCGCCACCATACTGGGACAGTTCAAAGGTCACAAGTATACCTAACAAGTATATGCATGAATCAAAGAATTTTATAATGTACAGACATAAGTGTAGAATCTGCCCATTCTCTAACCATACTCCACCACTGTGCATGCCCACAGTTTAAGTGTTGTTGTTATGTGCCATTGACTCATGCACGAGTCCTAGTGACTTGATGAATTATAGATCTAAAAACAGATTGGTTTTCTGCTGGTCCAGTAAGGTCCTTCAGCATCGTCCTCATGGTTGTTTTCAACATGTTCAGCCATCCAGTGGCATACCTAGGGCATGTGGCACCCGGGGCCCATCATTTTTTGACACCCCCCCATGTAAAAAAATATTTTTTGTAATAACCATGAAAAATAAATGGTCATAATAGAAACAGGCACTGAAAATTTTCTTTTATTGAACCTCATATATGTAACCATTAATCCAAACATAACATAAATTATGTCTGAATTGTCATGACATCAGAAGTACATATGGAGTAGTTGCAGGTGATGCTTGGGACAGTTCTGATTGTGTTAGTTTGGTTTTATGTGTTTTTTGAATAGAAGGGTTTTTATTTCTTTTTTGAAGGTTTTGTAGTTTGTGGTCGAGGTCAATAGGTTGTAGAGTTGGGGGTCGAGCGTTAGGAGGTTGTCGAACAGTTTTTTTTCTTTTGACGATTTTGGTTGGAGGGTGTGTAAATGGTGTGCGAGTTCTCCTATGTCTGGTTGAAGTGGATTTAATTATTTAGCTGAAGAAATTAGTTATCCCCCCCTCCCATTCCACACACATTAATTCTCTTCCATTATAAAAAACATTGATAAGTTCCCAGAAAAAAAAACACATTAAAATAAAAAGTGAAAACAAAGGCCCCTACAGATGAGAACATAACATAAGAATAGCCTAACTGGGTCAGACCAATGGTCCATCATGCCCAGTAGCCCATTCTCATGGTAACCAATCTAGGTCACTAGTACCTGGTCAAAACCCAAAGAGTAGCAACATTCCATGCCACCGATCCAGGGCAAGCAGACACTTCCCCCATGTCTTAATAACAGACTATGGACTTTTCCTCCAGGAATTTGTCCAAACCTTTCTTAAAATCAGCAATGCTATCTGCTTTTACCATAATTTCTGGCCACTTCATTTTTAAGCTTAGATCTTTCCTTCCAAACAGAGACCTTGCTAGATGTCAAAAACAGAAAGAACAAGGTAACTTCACAAGGACTTAGCTGTGCAGGAAATATGAATCTCCTCATACACCCACCATATAGTGCAAAAATGTGCAAAGGTCTGTTTTTTTCTTTCGATCACTACATAGCCTAATGCCACACAAGCAGCACTGTTACAAACATATTCTGAAGGTCAATGATAAGGTTAACAAAGTTTCCTTCCTTGGACCAGAAAGAGATACTGACAAACCACTGGAAGAGATCCCAAAACAACTACCCAGGCACAACACCCAAATACCTACTCAGTGTGTGAACCAGTTGAATGGAGTGGACTAACTGGGGGGTGGAAATGGGCCCGGAGTTTGCTCAGCAGAATTTCCTAGACCACTTCTTCCTCTCAAAACATTGACACGCTGCCGCCACCATCACCACCATTAGGAACACCTCACCGGGTAGGCCAGCAATGCTTATAAACTTTATAAAACACATTATTATATTTTCTTATAAAGCACATATTTTAACTGAACTCTCCGACATCCTCAGCCTTGCCATTCACAAAAATAGAAGGAAGAAAAGTTCCTGTTTCCTGCTGTCTCATGTCCCCGGCCTATACAATATTTTTCTTCTGCAGACCCTTCAAAAGTCTGACCAAATCCTCGTTTCACTTGCATTATAAAGTACTGAGGATGCCATTTCTCTCCAATCCCAGGTCCTAAAGTCTAAGACAGTAGCGCAAACTAGTGCTCTCGATTCAAGAAAAAAAATAAAATAAAATTATCGATTCGATTCAGCCTATTGAATTGGTTTATCGATTCAACTTTCCTGCCCAATTGGGTGTTTGTTTTTTCAAACATCCTGGTGGGTTTATTTTATAGCTTTTTCACCCCCCTTTGGCTTCTCCTAACCACACTGGTGCTGTGGTGTAAATAAAATAAAGAAACAAAAAGGACTTTTCCTCTCTGTTAAATCCTAGCTCACGTTTGCAGTCTAACACCAGCTCTGGCAGGATACACATTTCAAATCTGACATATTGTAATCACAAAACAGAAAATAAAATTAGTTTTTCTACCTTTTGTTGTCTGGTTATTTTTCAAATCTTGTTGGTCCAAGGCTCTCGTTGTCTTCTGATAACTTGCTTGCCAGGGTCTCCTTCTTCCTTCTTTCTGCATGCTAACCATCCATCTGCCATCTCTGTCCTCCCCGTTTCCCTTCCCTCCCCAAGAGGTCTGGCATCTATCCTTTTTTCGTCTCCTTCCACAGATCCATTTTTTCTTAATTACCCTTTCATCCAGCATCTCTCCCTCCTTCCCCACCACCCCAGGGTCCACCATCTCTCCCTTTCTTTTCCCAACTACCCTCATATCCAGTATCTCTATCCCCCCTCCACACCATCCCTTGTGTCCAACTTCTCTCCCTTTCTGTTCCTTCCCTCTCTAAAAACCATGGCCCATCATCTCTCTCCCTCTTCTCTATTTTCAGACCCATTATTTCTTCCCACCCAAAGTCCGGCATATGCGCATCTCTTTGAACTCCCCCATTCCCTCCATATATTTTTACACCAGGGCCCCCTCCCTGAAGGCCTGTCCCCCCCTTAAAGTTCTGCATCCCACCCCTGAAGGCCTGCACTTCCCCCCGAAGGCCTGTACCCCCCCCCGAAGGCCTGCTGTATCGAGCGATGGTGCACCTGCACCTGGAGTACTGTGTCCAGTATTGGTCGCTGTACCTCAAGAAGGACATGGCGATGCTTGAGATGGTCCAGAGAAGAGTGACGAAAATGATAAAAGGCATGGAAAACCTTTCATACGCAGACAGGTTAGAAAGGCTGGGGCTCTTCTCCCTGGAAAAGCGGAGACTCAGAGGAGACATGATAGTGACTTTCAAGATCATGAGAGGTATCGAGAAGGTAGACAGAAATAGATTCTTCAGACTAATGGGGACCACAAGTACAAGGGGGCACTCGGAGAAGCTGAAAGGGGACAGGTTTAGAACCAATGCTAGGAAGTTCTTTTTCACTCAGAGGGTGGTGGACACCTGGAACGCACTGCCGAAAGTTGTGATAGGACAGAGTACACTACAGGGTTTTAAAGAAGGATTGGATAAATTCCTGAAAGATAGGGGGATTGAGGGATACAGATAGAGGTAGAGATGGGATATAGAGAGTGTATAGATAGAGACCAAGGGGGATTTAAGGGTTCAGACAATGATCACCGTACAGGTCATGGGCCTGATGGGCCGCCGTGGGTGCGGACTGCTGGGCGCGATGGACCTCTGGTCTGACCCAGCAGAGGCAACTTCTTATGTTCTTATCCCCTCTTGAAGGCCTGCCTGCCTGCCTGTCCCCCCCCTTGAAGGCCTGCCTGCCTGCCTGATCCCCTTGAAGGCCTATCCCCCCATTGAAGGCCTGTACCCCCCTTGAAGGCCTGCACCCCTCAAAGGCCTGTCCCCCCCTTGAAGGCCTGCCTGTCCCCCCCCCTTAAAGGCCTGTCCCTCCCTTGAAAACCTGCCTGCCTGTCCCCCCCCTTGAAGGCCTGTCTCCCCTTTGAAGGCCTGCCTGTCCCCCCCCTTGAAGGCCTGCCTGCCTGTCACCCCCTCCCCCTTGAAGGCCTGCCTGACCGCCCACCCGCCCCACCCCGAAGGACCGCTAGCTCCCCTGGCCTCCCTGCACCACCTATGAAGCACCCTGCAGCAGGATCGCGATGTCAACGATCCCTGCGCTGCTTTGGAGCTGCTTCCTCAGCCATGGTACCGCCCCTCCTCTGACATCAGATGAGGGGGCGGGACCGCGGCGCAGGAAGCAGCGCCGAAGCAGCTCAGGGATCGCTGATATCGCGATCCCGCTGCCGGCTGCTTCTTGGTGGTGCAGGGAGGCCAGGTGGGCGAGCGGTCCTTCGGGGGTGGGGGGGACTGAACTGCAAGGCTGGGAGCACCCCCTCAGGGCTTGTCACCCGGGGCGGACCGCCCCCCCCTTAGTACGCTACTGCAGCCATCTGATTGCAGATAACCCTCTTTGCCTGGTACCTTCGATCTTCCCAAGCATGATATCCTTCTCCAATGCTCTTTCCCTTCTGATGGTTTGACCAAAATAAGATAGTCGTAACTTCATCACAGTTTAAGTACACACCATGAAATGTATACATGTATTTTCAAACGTTGGTATTTTATGAGACTTTTTATGCAAGTAAATGACTAAATACCAACTTTTATGCAATGCTCCTATCACCTAAAACTAGGCAACTCCCCTTTTATATATAATCACCCTTTCTTCTATCTCTGAGGGAGGACAATGAATAACAACCAGACACAAATTGAAGTTTAAAACATAAGTGCCACTAAGGGAGAGCAATTGGGGGCCTGCTCAATCAGGCAGTATCCACCCAAGCATCTTTCTGAACCACAGATGACAGGCCATTTCATTAGCTACAAGACATCATTTCATTTATTATTATTCATATGTAGGTTGGTACATCTTTTGGCTACTGCCAGTGTGTCCTAATGAATCCTCACTAGCAGGCCACTAAAACTTGAGCAGAGATGGGTCATAGTTCATCAAACTTAATTGTTATTCTTCTTATTGTTGTTGTCAAAATGCACCGTTACATTGCACACCAGGATTTCTCCCATTTTTATCCTGGAGGGGAGGAAGGGAGAAATGCTGCATGGGGGGAATAGAGAAGTTTGACCCAGGGCACAAGGCAGAGAGAGAGAGATGGTAGACAATGGGAAGGAAATTTTGGATATGGCAATGGAAGAGAAGGGAAGGTCCAGAGATGGAAGATGGTGAGCAAAGATAAAGTAGAAAATGTCAAATGGGCAGGAGACTCTGCTGAGCGAGTTAACAGAAGACAAACATAAACCAGAGCCTGGGACCAACGCGATCTGAATAATAAAACGACCAGACAACAAAAGGTAGAAAATAAATTTATTTTCTATTTTGTGATTACAATATATCAGATTTGAAATGTGTATCTTGCCAGAGCTGGTGTTAGACAGCAAGAATGAGCTAGGATCTAAAAGTGAGAGGAAAAGTCTTTTCAGCACCAGTGTGAGGTTAGAGAGACTGTAACACAGTGAATGTTAAACTGTAACCTGTTCTGAGCTCTCTGGGGAGGAAAGGACATAAAAATAAATAAATAAAATTACTATCTTAAAAATAATTTTTTTATAAGGGTGGGGGGGTTAAAAAAATTATTGGCCCCGGGTGTCGCATACCCTAGATCCGCCACTGCAGCGGTCATTGAACATCTTCAGAAGCAGCTTTAAAGTCCAGGTCACCCTATCTGAATAAACAACAAATACAATTTTATCCACAGCTAAAGGATGTGTTCTAAGAGATTAATTTTGTTCAGGGGGGAAAAATAAATTTAAGTTGCATTTTCAAATCCAAATGTTATTTTACATGAAAACAGTACCTGCAGGAAATGCAGGTGAAAATATCTGTAAGTACTCGGTGCTCCCAGCAAGTTTCATAGCAAAAATGTGGCATGTAATTTGGCTCGAGAACTGATACAAACAATCTGTGAGAAACAAAATTTCATGGACTTTTTCCCAGTGAGGAAAGTTTTGAAAATAAGGCCTTAGAGTATTTCATCTTTCTGACCAGAAGAGGGCACAAGGCCTCTATAAATACTAAGCTGCTGTAGACAGAACTAGTAACTTCATTGCATAAAATTTTCAGCCACCTAAAAATACCCACATACATTCATAAGTATAAATCTGACACACAAAAAAAAGATGTGTTTGGGGAAAGTGGGAGATGCAGGGAAATGTTATTTATTTGTACAAGTAAATTACATTTTTTTAAGTTTTCAGATTAAGATGGATAACTACAGAAGTTGTCTAAGCTTATCTGCTCCAATATTCAGCTAAGAACATTCGGCATGTTTTAAACACTGTTTGTCACCAGCTAAATTATCCACCAATAGTCAGTGTCATGCATGTCCAGGCATCGGCACTGAATATATCAGTAGATAATTTTGGGCAACCTGGCTGAATAACAGGCTAGTAACATAAAGTTTTTAGCCATAAAAAAAATCTCCTGAACAACTTGAACATCCCCACCCCCCCCACACACACACAGGCTGCAACAAGCCCCATGAAGAACTCTACCTCCATCCCATGGGTCAACCTTTTTTCCTGCTGTTCCAGCAAGGGTTGGTGGGGGCAGTAGGGCAGCCCCGTCGCTCTTGCACCTTGCTGCAACTCTTCAAAATGGCAGACTTATTGAAGCCTGTAGGATTTTTAAAATTTGATTTAATTTTTTTTTAAAGTTATGACGGTGCTGGTAGGTGAGGATCCTGCCCACTTACATCGTTCTGAATATCGGCCACATCCTAATTTTTGAAAACCTACCTTCAAACCACTACTAACTCATACATTTTGTCTAGCTAACTTATTGTCTGGTTCAAATATATCCAGTGAAGGACAGGCAACACTAAAGTTTAGTGCTGTCCTATTAACCAGGTAGACTGGCCACCTAACATTAACTGGATAGAGTTTAATCTGTTATATTCAACTAGTGTTTAAGCCCGTTACATTAATGGGTGCTAGTAAAGCCTCCTTCCCTCACATGGCCTCTATTTTCAGCCCCAGCTCCAGCTCCAAACCTATTTTTACCTCCCCAGCCCCCTTCTTACATCTTTTCCCTTTCAGCCCCAGCCCCCTTTTCTCACCAGCAGCATTTCCCTCCCCACTCCACTTCCCTGTGCAGTAGCAGCAGAAGCATACCCTCCCCCTCCATTTTCCTGTGCAGCAGCAGCAGCAGCATTTCCCTCCCCAAAGCCTGTGCAGCAGCACCTCTTCCGTGCTCCCCCTGTCCCTCTTCCCTGCTCCCCCGGTCCAGCAGCACCTCTAGCTAGAAGGAGATCCCTTTGGGCAAATTTTGCTCTCAGATAAGCTTGTCATTGATTTTCTTGGATATCCCCTACTAAGAAAATGATTCTCCAACACCTTTGCCTGAGCCTTAAATTCTTCCAGCTAGGAACATATGCATCGAATGCGCAGAAATTGGCTTATAGGCAAATTAAATTTCAATTTATATGGATGATAACTTGTAAAGTATAACAAGGTGTTGCGTGAAACTGGTGTATGGTATAGGGTAGTATTAAAATTCCCCTGGTTTCTCATAATCCTCAGGTCCAAAAAATCAATCTGAGTTTGATGACAACTCATTGTAAACTGTAAATGAGTATCAAGCGTGTTAAACCACTCCACAAAAGTCCCAAGTTCTTCCTTCGTTCCTTTAGAGAGAAAATATATATCGTCAATAAAACAAACCCACAACGGGATCATACCGAATTGGGATGCAGGATAGATATACATTTCCTCAAATCTTGCCATGTAAAGGGTAGCAACTGATGGAGCAAGGGCTGCTCCCATCGCAACTCCCTGGATGACCACCCCAGTCATCTCCCCTCCCCCATTACTATGCCACTGTGTAGGTACACCCAGCCCATATCTTTTCTTCATCTGGAAAAAAAAAACAACCTTGAACAGCAAGTAGAGTATGCCTAACTAGCACTGCCCTTTTTTCACACACTTAGGGGCAGTTCATCAAGCCGTGTTAGGGTTTTAAGTCACGGTGAGTGGACCTTACCGTGACTTAAACAGCCTTAATGCTGCAGAGCCAAAATAGTGCAGTGATATTTAAGTTGTCATGTGTTGCAAAGTAATGAGATGTCAAACATGCCAATACACACTTTGCAACTTATTACTATGCAAATTGCCTAACATAACTTGCTGTGTTATACCGCAGTTTGTGTTAGAGCCCAAAGCCGATGGTAAAATAATCCCAGGTCTTTGCTGAGGTTATTTTATCATCTGGGAGCACTGGACTGAAAAGTCGAGGCCTGATGCTCCAAAGCTGCCAGAATAAAGTCCTCCCAAGTAGCCTGAGCACCCCTGTGATCCCCTGAACCTCTCAAACACCTGGGTGGCTATCTTGAGACTCCCTGCTGGTCTAGTGGGGTCTTGGGGGGGAGGGGGTTCCATGAATGATGCCCCATGTCTCTCTAGCGCCTCTAAAAAAATGGTTTCCCTAGAGGCTGTTTCGCAAGATGATCGCTAAGTGTCATATTTCTTTATATGGAAATATGATTCTTAGTGGCCACACCTTGATGAATCTACCCCCCTCCCCCTTAGTACACCTGCACTAACTCCAATTATCACAGTTTATAATATGCAATACATTGTTAATGCTTATGGAGAAGATTTTAGTTCACTTCAGTACAAAACCCTCTTTAGCATCTGTTCCCAGTATGTACGGGCAAATTTACAGAAAAGATAAGGTAGATTTAAGTCTTAAACCAAAACATTAAATCTCTCTAGAGGAGGCTGAAGAAACATTTCACATGATTTGGTTTTCAAAACATGCCAGCTTCAAAACTGGTGTCATTATTCATTTTATAATATGTAAAAGCGGAACATTTTGATGTGACTGATAGATCCTAAACAAAAGCAAACAGGAAGGAATTTTCCAAATAAACACTAAAGCAAAAACAGATCCATATTAGACTCATTACAAATGAATACAAAATGGAGAAGCTTATAGCAAAAAAAAAAAAAAGTTTGTACAGCTGCTTCATACCAAAATACTTCATCGTGATCCCTGATGAAGTGTGTTAGCATGAAATAAAATCAAGGGATTTACGGCCCAGATTCTATAAAAGATCGGTGCACCTTGCTAATATAGGCACCTAACTTCCCCCCACATCCTTTTATAAAACTGTAATGTGTTTTTTAGTGCCAGCTGAGGCGGTAGCAGCTCCGATGCTCATAGGAATTATATGAGTGTCAGAGCTAATACTACCGTGGCCGTCACTATAAACCATGCTACGGTTTTATAAAAAGGGGGGGTTATTATTTAAAAAGCTTAATTGGCACTGATAATGAGCAATTAGCACCTCATAATTGGTTTAAATTGCAATTAGTTGGATGGTAGGCACATAGTCCAAGGCACCTACCAGAAAGTAGGCTTGATTAAGGAGCGGATCATGGGTGTGTTTGGTATGTAGGTACCTGTTTTTAACTTAGGCACCTATAGGCTCCTAAATTAGGTGCACTCAGGCCAAGAATACTGGCAAAATAGGGTGCACCTAAGGTTATGACGCCTACCAGCACCTATGTCTACTATAGGTGCAATTCTATAAATGGCGCCTAACTTATGATTGACACACTTTGCGTGCTCCTCAGCTTCTATGTTTTAGTTGCTGATTATAGAATATTAGCCAAGATGGTAAAAGGGATGGAACTCCTCTCGTATGAGGAAACACTAAAACGGTTAGGGCTCTTCAGCTTGGAAAAGAGACGGCTGAGGGGAGATATGATTGAAGTCTACAAAATCCTGAGTGGAGGAGAACGGGTACTCCATCAAAAATTTCAAAGATTAGGGGACACTCGACGAAGTTACAGGGAAATACTTTTAAAACCAATAGGAGGAATTTTTTTTTTTTTCACTCAGAGAATAGTTAAGCTCTGGAATGCGTTGCCAGAGGATGTGGTAAGAGCGGATAGACATGGGGGAAGCCTCTGCTTGCCCTGGATCGGTAGCATGGAAATTTTGCTACTCCTTGGGTTTTGGCCAGGTACTAGTGACCTGGATTGACCACTGTGAGAATGGGTTACTGGGCTTGATGGACCATTGGTCTAACTCAGTAAGGCTATTCTTATGTTCTTATATAGGTACCTATATCAACTGTAGAAGTAGCATATGTGTGTGTGCCTATGTACCAGAGATACATGCATACTAGGAAATTCTATACGTGGAGGGGCATAATCAAAAAAAAACATCTAAGTCCCTTTTTGGCCTAAGTCCTTAAACATTCAAAGCAGAAGCAGGGAAAGTGTCCATAACCACAACAAACGTCCTTGCTTTGATTATGGCCTGCCTCTACTAAACGCCCAGATCACCACTACATCTACAAGTACACCCTCATGACGTCTACACTTTTTGGCTATAATGAACCAAAAAACGCCTAAGCCCCAAACGTCCAACAGAAGGGCTTTTAGGCGAAGGAGGAGCCAGTCCTTCGCCTAAAAGCTGGATTCTGTAACCAGTGTCTTTCAAAAACAACCGGTTACAGAATCCCCCTCCACCACAGCGATCCAGGCAGGAGGGTACACAAGCCCTCCTGCCATGTTGAACCGTGACCCCCCCTCAACCAACATCGGGGCAAGAGGGAGCCCAAGCCCTCTTGCCCCGTGAAACCGTGAACCCCCCCATGATGGCATCGGGGCTAGAGGGAGCTCAAGCCCTCTTGCCCCGCGGCAGCTGCGGCACCCCCGACGATATCGGGGCAAGAGGGAGCCCAAGCCCTCTTGCCCCGGCGATCGTGCCACCCCCCGACTCGATATGGCCAGGAGGGAGCCCAAGCCCTCCTGGCCCCGGCGACCCCCCCCTGACACAACGGGCCAGGAGAGAGCCCAAGCTCTCCTGGCCCCGGTGACCCCCCTCAGACACAACGGGCCAGGTGAGAGCCCAAGCTCTCCTGGCCCCGGTGATCCCCCCTCAGACACAATGGGCCAGGAGAGAGCCCAATCTCTCCTGGCCCCGGTGACCCTCCTCCGACACAACGGGTCAGGAGAGAGTCCAAACTCTCCTGGCCCCGGCGACCCCCCCTCCGACACAACGGGCCAGGAGAGAGCCCAAGCTCTCCTGGCCCCGGCGAACCCCCTTACTGGATTGGGCCAGGAGGGAGCCCAAGCCCTCCTGGCCCCGGCAACCCCTTACCCCCCACCCCCACGACAATATGGGCAGAAGGGATCCCAGGCCCTCCTGCCCTCGACACAAATCCCCTCCCCCCAATGACCGCCCCCCCAGAACCCCCAATCAGCCCCCCCGCCAACCCGCGACCCCCCCAGCCGACCCCACGACCCTCCCCATCCCCCTTCTCCGTACCTTTTAGTTGGCCAGACGGACGGGTGCCAAGCCAGAATGGGGTCGGATTGGCCCAGGCGGCAAAAACCCTGCCCACAGGTGGGGCCTGAGGTGCCTGGGCCAATCAGAATAGGCCTGGGAGCCTTAGGCCCTTCCTGTGGGTGGGCCCTTAGGCACATGGGCCCCTACCTTTGATATGTCTTCAGATGATTTAGTAGCCACCACTTCAAATCTCTGGAGACTCTTCCAAATTGTTCCAAGAGTCACTGCCGAGGGGTCCAAGCTCTCATCGACCCCCGAGAATGTTGCCTCGGCGTCCTGTCCAGCGCTATGGCCCCCTCCATGTGAGGATGCCGAGCTCATCGATCGCTCGGCTCTTTCACGCTGAGCACTGTACTGCACCAGATTCGGCATTGAACGAGCTGCTGGAGGGGAGAGAGATGTTTCAAAGCCCAAAGCTCCGGCAGCTCCTTCCAACGGGGTGTCAGTGGGCACATTTCCTCCTCCTTCAATTGCCGGTGAGCTCGTCAGGAATCGGTCAATCAACAATTGTCCGGGGGCAGAGGAGTCCCCCCGGACTATGCCCTTGCACTTGGTATGGGGCATTTTCTTTTCAAGGAAAAAGAAGCATTTAGCGAGTAAACCTGCAAGGTAAAATGGAACACTGCCACCATTTTGCCTGGCTCTTCATTTTTAAAAACTGCTATAATAACTCCCTTAGCGCCCATGCGCATTTTAAAGTTGGTGAATCCGTGATCCATGATGCTGTGCCCATGCATGTGCAGTGCTTGCCTCAGCTGATTTCCTGATCTCCGATGCCGGCTTCCTGACCCTTTTCCTCCAAAACCGGAGACAGGGGGAGGTAGGAGAAGCGAAGCCAGCAAGCATAGTGTTAGAGCCCCCGGAGCATGGCCGAAGTTGCTTCCTGGCTATGGCGGGGCAGGGAGGAAGGCTTCAACTTGCTGCTCTTGCGTGCTTCGGGCCTTCCTCGCTTCGGGCCGGGTCCTGCCTTCGCAGAAACAGAAAGTAGGTGGAACCCAGCAGCGATGAAGGACCGAAGCAAGCAGGAGCAGCGAGTTGTGAATGCTGCGCTGCTGACGGCTGTGAGAGACCCAGTGGGGATGAGAAACGCTGCCGATGGCTGTGTGAGACTGTGGGGGAAATGCTGCCAATGGCTGTGTGAAACCGTGGAGGGAATGTAGCAGCAGCACCCTTTTGGGGAGACAGAGAGAATGAGGGAGAAGGAAGACCAGGGAAGGGGGGGAAGAGAAATGCTGCTGTTGTACAGGGGGGAGGTTAAAGGAAGGGAGAAGGTCTACTGCTGGACATGGGGAGCAGGGAAAGGGTGCTGCTGGACAGGGGGGAGGTCAAAGGAAGGAAGAAGGGCTACTGCTGGACAGGGGGAGCAGGGAAGGGTTCCTACTGGACAGGGGGTAGAGACAGAAATAAATAAATACAGACAGGCAGCGGGCAGGAAAGACAGACAGACAGGGGGCCAGGGAGAGAGACAGAAAGAAAGAAATGCCTCAGTCTACACATCTATTGTAGCACCCGTTAATGTAATAGGCTAAAAAAAACTAGTATATCAATAAGACATTAAAGGCCTCTTTTATCAAGCAATGCTAGCGAGTGTCATGCAGCAAATTCACCGAAGCCCTTTAAATCCCTATGGGCTTTGGTGCATTTACCACACTGGCCCCCGTTATTCGGCTTAATTTAAAGAGGCCCTAATTGTTGTTTGTTATAAAATAAATATCATTAAAGCTACTTTGATAGTAAGCTGAAATATGCTGTACCTTCTCTTATCTATAACAGATCCATATGCAGAACATCTCCTTTCCAACAGCATAGCAGTATATTACATGAACAGCTTTTAAGAAGCGATCCCCATTCCTGGTGTTTTATTCCCCCCTTCCCTTTAATTAATTTGTTTTTAATGATGTAATTATTATCTTCCCCCCTTTCCCCTCAAACTCATGTTTGTATTTATAATTTGTCTATTTAATATTCACATTCCCCCCTGCTACGCCCCTATAAAAATTTATTTTAACCTTTTTTAGCTTTGTAAACCGGCCAGGTGCACGTCGATGGTCGGTATATTAAAATTTAATTAAACTTGAAACATTACCATAATTGTTTTATTGACCACCTTCCCTATACACATGCTACAAACCTTTTTTTCTTTTTATAACTTCTTAACTATATCATGTCATGCTGGGTACTGATACCTGAATTGTGAGTGTAGTATTGGAAACGATGACAATATGTGAAGAATGTTACAGAATGTATAGTGGGTTAATGATTCAGGAGAAACTCTGCTCTGGAATTTTTGTTTGGCTTTGTGAAATCCATTTCCTTATCCTGTGTCTATGTAAACCTTCAGATTTTTCCTATGAAACTATTTTTCTTTGTCCTCCTCTTATTGAAGGGGGCAGTTACTAAGGTGCAGTACGGTGGTGTTTAACCCTCCACTTTAGTTTACATTGGGAGTCACTAACCTATAGTATTTTGGTATTGAACGTTAGTGAATTCCATGGCACATTAATATAACTTGCAACCTCATAAACTATATTGTTCATTTTCTCTTGGAATATTGGGCTGCTACACTGTGAGCTGATGCTCCTGGAAAGTCTATTTAAAAGGACTAAACTGCTCAAAGAGGAAGTGCACTTTCCTCTCTTCCTGAAAGACACCCCCTGTAGAGATCCCTCAAAAAGCTCCCCGAAAAGACCCTCTGAAGTGTCCCCCTGAAAAATTTCTCCATAGAACCTCCCTAAAAAAAAAAATAAAACCTGCCCCAGAAAACCACCATCCTTCGGAACCCAACATCCTGGGCCTACCTTTTTGAATTCCCAGCTGTCTAGGGCAGGGGTGCCCACACTTTATGGGCTTGCGAGCTACTTTTATAATGACTAAGTCAAAATGATCTACCAACAATAAAATTAAAAAAAAACACAAAGCACACTGAAAGGCAGAGAAAATGTTAATTATTCATATTCCGGGTTTTTTCAAAGAGGTCACGGCAGATGACTCTATGCAATGTTACCTCAGTAACAAAATACAAAAATAGACAAATACACCCCCTCCCTTTTTACTAAACCACAATAGTAGGTTTTAGCACAGGGAGTTACGCTGAATGCCTCGTGCTGCTCTCAATGCTCATAGGCTCCCTGCGCTAAAAAACGCTATTGCGGTTTAGTAAAAGGGAGTCATAGTGCGAAATATAGACAGCATATATAAATTCTCAAAACCAACACATTTTGATCACTAAATTGAAAATAAAATCATTTTTCCTACCTTTGCTGTTTGGTGATTTCATGAGTCTCTGGTTGCACTTTCTTCTTCTGACTGTGCATCCAATCTTTCTTCCTTTCTTTCAGCCTCCTGTATGTTTCCTCTGCTCCAGACCTCATTCTCTCCCCCAACTTTTTCTTTCTGTCTCCCTGTTCCCCCTTCTTTCTGTCTCCCTGTCTGCCCCCTTTCTTTCTTTGTGCCCTCCCCCAAGCCACTCGGTTTGCTGCCACCGCCATCGGGGAACAGCTCCCAAGCCACCGCCATCCCAAGCTTTCCCTGCAGAAGCGTTGCGCTGACCAGCATTCCGCTCCCTGACATCAATTCTGACGTAGGAGAGGAAGTTCCGGGCCAAAAAGGCATTTCTCCCCATTCCATCCAGCCTGAGCCCCATCTCTCCTTGATCCAGCATTTCCCTTGATCCAGCATTCCACCTATTTTCCAGCATCACCCTTCTTTGTGTCCATCTCACCTATATCCCTATCTCACCACTTTTTCAGAATCTTCATTTGTCTCTTACCTTGTCTTTACCCCATGTTCACCATTTGCCCTTTCAATGTCTTTATCTCCCCCCAACACACTTTTTCAGCATTACTTCTATGTCTCTATTTCACCTCCTCTTCATGTCCCCTCTGTATCTCTATCCTTATTCAGTAGGTCCTGCTTACTCTTTCTCTTCTTTGTGTCACTATCTCCATTTTCAGCTTTCCCCCCTTTTCCTTTGTTAATGCACCCTGTAGCCAGAATCTTTCCACCCTCCCTCCACTCCGGCCCAGCCCAGTATGAAATATTTCCTTTTGTTTCCCTCCCCTCTCTCTTTCTCTCTCTCTTCTGCTCCCTCACCCACGAGTCCTGCATCTGGCCCTCTCCCTTCTACCTGCACCTGGCAAAACCCCCCTGCTCCGCGGCTCTCTTAAGTAACTCGTCAGCAGCGGTGATCAAGACAAGCTGCCGACATCGAGGCCTTCCCTCTACGAGTCCCGCCTTTGTGGAAAAAGGAAGTTGAAACAAGCAGGACTCGCAGAGGGTAGGCCCCGACGTCAGAAGCTTGTGTCGATCGCTGCTGCTGAGTTGCCGAAGAGAGCCGCGGAGCAGGGGCTGTGGCAGGAAGCAGGTAGAAGGGAGAGGGCTGCTGGAAGAGGTAGAAGTTCCGGAGTATGACACCGACCCGGGCCAGGATGATTTCTTTTTCAGGCTGTTGTTGCTGCTGCTGCCGCCGCCACGCCACGCCACCATGCCCCCCCCCCGAAATGACAAAAACAGCCTAATGCCCGGCGTCAGCATCTTTGACGTTGGGGAGAGGAAGGCTGATAGGCCCGGTAGATCGGGATGGCAACACGAGTCTATCACAGAGCCCGGGATGGGCTCTGCGATCGACTCACGTTGCCTTCCTGAGCTACTGGTCGATCGCGATCGACGTGTTGGGCACCCCTGGTCTAGGGGCTTTAGGGCAGGAACGATCCCCAGTCACTCTTGCTCCTGCCTGTACTAGCTTCAAATTGGTACTGCCAACCCCTAGTAGTAGGGACTCCTGCTAGGAGTTGTCCTTGCTATTTTGAACTCAACGCTGGCAGGGTCAGGAGCAACCAGGAATCTTTCCTGCCTCAGAATACCTAGACCACCAGGGATTCAAAGAAGTAGACCTGGGAAGGGGGAGGCTATGAGAGGCTGGGGAATCTCCTTTAAGAAGTCTCTGAAGGGTTTTTTTAGGGGTGTTTAGGGATGAGGTCTCTGTGGGGAGGTTCTATATAGAGAGGGGGAAGCACATACTTTATCATCATCTCTGAGAAGCTCTAGCCCCTTTAAGATGGAACCTTAATGAAAATCAAGCTATGGGGAGGAGTAGCCTGAGGATCCTTTTGAATGATAGTTTTGGATATATGCATTTTGTGGAGTTGTTTGAGAGACCAATGATTGTATTGTAGCCCCAGTTTGCACGATCTGACGTGCTGTGATAGGTGGGGGTCATTTTTATGAGGTCTCTTTTTCTCCACTTTTATGTGTGATTACAGTTATTCTCTCATAGGGGGTCGTTTACTATATAAAGTGATTTAATATTCTGGTGTATATATATTATACAGTATATACCGTAGTTTAGTTTTTTTGATAATCATATTTGAGGGAAAATAATGCCTGCTTTGACCTGACATTATTCTTTTCTGGAATAATGAGGTGCTTTACATGCCATTGTGGGAGTGTTTAGTGCAGTGGTTAAAGCTACAGCCTCAGCACCCTGAGGTTGTGGGTTCAAATTCCATGCTGCTCCTTGTGACCCTGGGCAAGTCACTTAATCCCATGTTGCCCCAGGTACATTAGGTAGAGTGTGAGCCCACCGGGACAGATAGGGAAAAAAACTTGAGTACCTGAATGTAAAACCACTTAGACTGTAAGTGGTATATAAATACTTAAATAAATAAAATCATAAGTGTTTTCTAGACTTGTGTAGTTAAGGCAGAGCTTACAGGAATGGGACAGCGACAAAACGTGTGGTGATGGGACGAGGAAATTAAATTCCTGCAGGGACAGGGAAAAAATTGTCCCTATGTCATTATCTACTCCCAGGGAAGCTGCTGATCATCACAATTGAAATTTTAAGGACATAAGAGTTGTCATACTGGGACGGACGGAAGGTCCATCAAGCCCAGTATATCCTCTTTCCAACAGTGACCAATCCAAGTCACAAGTACCTAGCAAGATCCCAAAAGAGAAAAACATTATATGCTGCTTATGCTTGAAATAAGCAATGCATTTTCTCATGTCCATCTTCAAAATGGACTTTTAGGAAATTATACAAACTTTTTTTTTTATTTTTAACTCTGCTAAGCTCTGGCAGCCTTTCACTGCACTGCCAGGCAAGGAAGAGTGTCCCAGGTTTGCTTTCAATTAGCTACAATATAGCCTACAAAATTGCCCTCCCAGGTAACAGCAAACCTCTCCCAAAACAGACACTATCAGCTTCACAAAAAAGGCAAAAACAGCAAAAAGAAAAGCAAAGCAAAATCCCAAAAGGTTCAGCTTCAATAAACAGTCTCTCAAACAAAGCAAGCTGAAAACACACTCACAGTTTCTACCAATTAGGATCTGCAGCTGGTGGAAAGACCAACCCGTATGGCTTCCTCAGTAGGACTCACTTCTTCAGGCAGGTTGTCAAGTTCCATTGGAAGTTCAGTGTCAGAAAGAACTTCCTCCAGCAATTCACCAGCCTCCTGTACCTCCATGGGTGAGGCTGTATCGTCCCTGCTTGGCCCGAGGAGACTTTCAGGGAAGAAAGGTCTGAACCTTCTTCCTAGCCTGCCTCTCTGCTTGTGCTCAGCAGCTGGATTTTGTACTGCAGGGGCACGCCCTACTCTACCTGAGTCAGCAGACCTGCCTGGGGCTCTTGGGCTCCTCCTGTGGTGACCTAGATAGTGTTCTTGCAGCAGGTCCCTAGAGATTTCAGGCTCCCCCTGGTGGTTAACCTGCAAATCACCCCTAGAACAATCCTTGTACATTCCCTTCCGGGTTTTCTTTTGTGTCTTAGGAGGAACTTTAGCTGGAACCAGGTCAGGCACGATGTCTGCCTGGTTACAATTTGTAAAGGAGGGGGTAAGTGATATTTTTAAAATTGATTTTTAATGACTGGAGTCTATTTTTAGAAAGGGTAAAATGAAGTGGTTGAAAGGCTTTTATATTTTTTTGTCCCTCTTTTAGACTGAGTGAAGGATACGATTTGACAAATACTTGGTTGCCTTCAACTATTCTTGCAATTTCCTGTTGTCAATGATGCCCGAAATAGAGGGCAGCAGCAGAGAGGAATATTGGTAATTTGATAGATTGCCTGTCATGGACTTGGAGAAATCAATTGCTTATTCCTAGGATAAGCAACATAAAATCTGTTTTGCTGTTTGGGATCTTGACAGGTATTTGTGACCTGGGTTGGAAAAAGGATACCGGCTTGATGGACCTTTGATCTGTCCAAGTATTATTTATTTATTTAGATTTCTGTCCCGTCCTCCCAACAGCTCAGAACAGGTCACAGAAGGACAGAGTTACAGAAGGGGGAGAGTGTGGCACACTGGTTAGAGCTACAGACTCAGCACCCTGATGTTAGGGGTTTAATCCCACACTGCTCCTTGTGACCCTGGGCAAGTCCCCCTATTAATCCCCCCATTGCCCCAGGTACATTAAATAGATTGTGAGCCCACCAGGACAGACAGGGGGAAATGCTTAAGTACCTGAATAAATTCATGTAAAATCATTCTGAGCTCCCCTGGGAGAACAGTATAGAAAATTGAATAAATAAATAAATTCACAGTGTAGGAAGAGGACATGAAGCTAAAGACATGGACTATAGAGGACAAAAAGAACTAAAAAAAGGAAGAGAGGATACCAACAGAAGCATACAAGGGGACAGTTTCCTAACTATTATCATACTATGGGGCTTATTTTCAAAAAAGATAAACATCCAAAAGACAGCATAAACTGGCACTTGGATGTCTTACTAGTCAAAACATCCAAGTGGCCATTTTTGAAACTGACTTTCTAGAAGTCTTTCTGGTCGTTTTGACTCCAGTGCATCTAAATCTTAAATATTAGAGGCCTATTTTGGGTGGGTTTAGGACCTGAACGTTCTACAGAGATAATCAAACTTAACAAAAAGGTCAAGTTCATATGTTCTAACAGGATAGCTCTCTGCCCTTTGAGAGACACGCTTCAAAAAATATTTCTTAAAAATTGATAATGTACAGGTTAGCACACATAGATAGGCAAAATATGCTTTAATTTGTTCTGTGGGAGCCTGTTAGCATGTGCTAACCACTCATTAAGGCTTTAATGCCCTTTAGTGAAATGATCCCATAGCTTAGCATATTAGACATGTGGCGGGGCATTTTCGATAGAACATCTCATTCTGAGTTTGGGCATTTTGGGAAAGACATCCAGAAATCCTGTAGAGAAAATGTTCATTTTTGAAATAGCAAGACATCTTTTTTTTTTTTTTTTTTTTTTAAATGACCTATCTAGATGTTTTGACTCTTAGTATGTCTATCTTTTGGGGGGTTATTTTCAAATACTAAGATGTTCAAATCAAAAACACACAAAAACAAGCTATTGGGACATCCAAGCATCCAGTATTCTTAGGAAATTGACCACAGGCAGCTGAGCATAGCTGAGCACAGCAGATCAGAGGGGTACTCTAGGGGGTACTGCAGTGAACGTAACATTAAAAAGTTCCAGGTACACGTGTCACTATAACTTGCTTATGTTGTATAATGGGCCCTCCAAAATCTACCCAAAACTTACTGTACCCACCTGTATAGTAGCCCTTATGCCTATAGGTGTCATCTTTATGTAAGTATAATAGGTTTTGGGTGGGTTTTGGAGAGCTCACCATACATAAGTAGGTTATAGTGACATGTGTACCTGAGACTTTTTATGTGACATTCACTGCACTGGAGTGCTCTCTGTTCTGCTCTGCTCAGCTGTCTGTCATGGTTTAATCCCTCCAGTGATTATCTCACCCTTATTCGTTTTGAAAACAGGTCTAGTGACAAATGTCTAAATGGCACCCATGAAAATCAGGCTATGGGGAGTAGCCTGAGGATCCTTTTGAATGAAAGTTTTAGATATATGCACTTTGTGGAGTTTTTTTTGAGAGACCAATGACTAGATTGTAGCCCCAGTTTGCACAATCTGATGCGCTGTGATATGTGGGATCATTTTTCTGAGGTCTCTTTTTCTCCACTTTTATGTGTGATTGCAATAATTCTCTCATAGGGGCCATTTACTATATAAAGTGATTTAATATTCTGGTATATATAGGTTGTTTTTTTTTACAGTCATATTTGAGGAAAAATAATGCCTGCTTTGATCTGACATTATTCTTTTTTGGAATAATGAGGTGCTTTAAGTTTGATTATCCCTGTAGAATGTTCAGGTCCTAACCCCACCCGGAATATGCCTCTAATATGCTCCATTAAGATTTAAATGCACTGGAGACAAAACGACCAGAAAGAAGGGTTTTGGGGGTGTATAGGGCAGTGCACATGTTTAAGTATCAATGCAGTGATTTCAGGGGCTTATCGGCATGGGTCCTCCTCTCTATGGGTTCCTAAACTACCCCCAAGATGACTTAAGCTGCCTCTGGGCTGGACGACTAGGCTTTCCTTTGCCAGGTGGCAAGGTGATGATGGTCTGGAGGCTGAAATTTAAAGATGTGAATAAAATTTTTATGGGGGTGGGGGGTTGGTGATCACTGGGTTAGTGGACGTTGAGCGGCATTATGAAGGCCTAGGTCGTTTAGAAATACGTCCAAAATCCATTTTTATTTTTGGCGCTTGGACGTTTTTGAGAAATGTTCATCCAAGTGCCAACTTAGGCCGGTTTTTGGACGTTTTTCTCTTTCGATTATGAACCCCATAGTTTATTCAAGTTATAAAGTCAGTTTGGAGATAATGTTAGAAAAAAAACCTTGCAATCACACAATGGCTGGCAAGGTCTTCTGTCTGTTAGCTTTGCATCGCAAGAACAATACACACAAAATCAATTTAACACGTTAACCTGCAGATTAACCCGTGGAAAATTGATTTCCATGTGTACAAAAGGTTTAATGAATTAAAAAGTTTGTGAACTTAAAATTTAAAACAAACTGAAAGAATATCTGAAAATCAGCCAAGAAGTCCAAATACAAAACCAAAGAGATGACAGCACAGATCAGTCAGCTGCAGTCTGTCACCTTCTACTTATTTAAACAACTTTTTTAATGGATCATGGCATGTGGGTGATATAGATGTATATACAATATTAGATGTACAGTACATATGGACTTTTCATACTTGGGCTGAATACATTATGATAGCATAACACTATATTGAAAGTTAATCCTTTTTAATTAGGGAACAAGTGAATATATCCCCTAGGTGTTTGGAGTATCAAATAATTTAACTCCCCAGTTTTGCATCTCTTAAATGCATGCACAAATATTTAGATCTGATTTTAGAAATAAATTTAGAGAGGTACTTACCAAGCTGCCTAATACCTCTGAGGTGCATTATTTGCCTCTTGACACAATTTAAAGGTCATTAATGCAACTTATATTACTGTAATGAAGATTATTTAATGTTACTGTGAGTTACATAGTAATGCATGCATGGAAATTCAGTAACACACTGTGGACCTGATTCTATAGTGCAAGCAAAAGAAGGATAGACTTGATTCTATATATGGCACCTAGGTAGGCGCTGCAAAGTACTCTAATCATGGGTGCCTAGTTAGTTAATTGTGCAACTTAATCATTTTTAATTGTCTTAAATGGCATGGTAATTTACCACACCATTAAAAACAGATTTAAAAAATAATTATTTGTGTGCAGATATCTGTACGGCACCTAGTGACACATAAATTGAGGTCCCTCTGACACCTAACGATGCATACCTGAAAAGTGGGCATGGTTGGGGGTGGAGCATAGGCATGGTTGACTTAGGCACCATTTATAGAATCATGCCCTTTGCCTTTATATAGCATCTTGACCACTAGAGGGACTCTTGTGACATTTTGAACCTGATGCGAGCAAGAGAAGGAACAACAGAGGTTCATTCCTATGTGGAGCCCACTATATTACAGGGATTTATAAGGTAGGCCCAGAGGCACCTATAGTGGTGTGTTTTTTTTTGTTTTTTTGCTATTTGAGAGGGAGCTTTCAGAAAGGGCAGCCTTCCATTAGAGACACTTCTGGTTCAGGAGGTTTAATTGAGGGGGGCAAATGGTTTAGATAATTTATAGGTGGGGAGCTTCTAGGTCAGGATGCTTAATTGGTTGGGGTATTTTCTATGTTTGGGTGCTTGATTGGGGGTGCTTCTGGGTCAGGGAGTTCATATTTTGGGTGGTCTTCAGGAGGGGTAGTTTGATGGGGGACTATAGGGGGAGTCTATGACTCCTTGGCTGTTACTTTTAAGAAGTGCGTGGGAAAATTAGATCATTGTTTTGCAGCCCGATGTTCCTGAGATGGTTGATAGCAAGTAATATTGGGCACATAACATGGGTACCAAGCTCCACTGGCTGAGGACTCCTTCAGTAACTTAAGGTCAGAGCTATACAAAATTGAATTACTAGTAATTAATTACTTTCTTGCAGTAATCAGTAAAATTGGTTACTATTTTTTAATGATCCCAGTAACTGTAATTAACTACTTTTGAAGAGTAACTGCACAACATGACATGAAAAGATAGAGGATGTGGTTGGCATGAGTTTGTCAAAGCACTTTGAAATGTGTCAAGAGATTAAGTTATGCAATATTCACATTGGGGTTGTACTCTATATAAGATGGATACTTTACCTAGCATAAGTATTCTTGGATGTGGAATCAGTAAAATAAAAGCAATTAGTTACTCTAAATAGGTGACTATAATCAGTATTTTCCTAGATAATATTTAATTACTGTAACTAATTACTTTAAGTTGAGAAATAAATAGTAACTAATGCCTTATGTATGTTTATTTGGAAATCGCTGTGACTCCAGGAGGTATATTAAGTTTTTAAATAAATAAATAAATAACTGCATCTGAAGAATAACTAACATAATCCTGTTTAAGGTGCAGTAAAAGTTCAACTTTACTGCACCTTGATAAACATAAGAACATAAAAATTGCCATACTGGGACAGACCAAAGGTTCATCAAACCCAGTTGTCTGTTTCCAACAGTGGCCAACCCAGGTTCCAAGTACCTAACAAGATCCCAAATTGTAAAACAGATTTTATGCTGCTTATCCTAGAAATAAGCAGAGGATTTCCCTAGGCCATCTCAATAATGGCCTATGGACTTCTCTTTTATGAAATTATTCAATCCTGTCTTTTTCTGCTTTTGGATTTTTTTGAAGTTGTTGGTGACTTTATGTTATTGTACAGATCTTGGTCACACAATTTGTTTTTTTGATTTTGGTATGTCTCTGTATGTGGGTGGTTCCTCTGAGGGCTGCTACAGTGCTGACTTTTCCACCTATAATTACATTACATTACATTAGAGATTTCTATTTCACCATTACCTTGCGGTTCAAGGCGGATTACAAAAGAAATAAAAAAATGGAGGGTTACAATGGAAGAACATTTGTCCTTTCTGGAGAGGGAAAGAGTAGGTTATGTAGTTTCTGTGTGGCAGGAAGAGGGAGGGGGGAAGGACGGTAAGTTTGAACTTAGGGCTGTTTAGGAATTTCTTGAAGAATTTAGTTTTCATTTCTTTTCTGAAGTTATGGCTGTTTCAGGAATTTCTTGAAGAGTATACCACATGTGTGCAAGTATCTCCAACCTTTGAATGTTTTCTAGAAAGTGGAGTTTTTTTGCCAAATGAAACTGAACTGAGGCTTTTTCTCCACTTTTCTTTGTTTTTTCTGATTTTGAGTGCTCGGGTTGTGTATGTGTGAGCCCATGGGTGTGGGTGTGGTGTGCAGCCTTGCAATGTCTTTGAGGTCCCCTGTGTTTCCATTTGGGACATAGTTGTTAGTAGGAGTGATTATATATGTCCTTTTCTTTAGTGAGTGCATAGTTGAAATCACCCATTATTATTGTTACCCAGTTTTAGTCTCCCTAATTTCAGCATCTGTCCATTTGTACTTGTCAGACAGATGATATCACACTCCAATCACTATCCTGTCCCCCTTTACACAAGGAATATCTACCTATAAATATTCCAAGATGTGTTTCTGTTCCTGTAGAATTTTCAGTCCGTTTGATTCAGTCCATTCGATTCAAGGTATAACTTTACGCCTCCACCAATTCGATCCACCCTATCATAGTGATATAGTTTGTATCCTGAAATGACAGTCTTCCATTGGTTATTTTCCTTCTACCGGGTCTCAGAGATGCTTATTATATTAATATTTTCATTTAGTGCCATATATTCCAACTCTCTCATCTTGTTTCTTAGGCTTCTGGCATTTGCATACAGACATTTCAAACAATGTATATCATATCTATTTACAATTTGCTCAGCAGTTGGCATGGATAATTTGTAATCTTTAAAATCAGCCTGTCCTGTATTTATAAAAACCTGGTCTACCTTGGCCTGTATTGCAATCTCACTATCAGGATGCTCTTCCTTCCCTTTTATGATTATATCTTTTAAAGATACCTTGTTACAAACCATGCTCTTTTGAGTGGCTGTCAGCTTCCCCCAGTTTCTAGTTTAAAAACTACCTCCTTTTTAAATGGTTTCGCCAGTGGCCTGGTTTCACTCTGGTTATGGTGGAGCCCATCTTTGCAGAATAGGTTCCCCCTTCTCCAGTATGTTGTCTAGTTCCTAACAAATTTAAAACCCTCCTCCCTGCACCATTGCCTCATCCATGCATTGGAGGTCTACCTGTCTCTTGGAACAGGAATCACTTCTTAAAATGCTATCCTGGAGGTTCTGGATTTTAAGTTCCTATCTGAGAACCTAAATTTGACTTCCAGAACTGCCCTACCACATTACCCTATATCATTGGTGCCCACATGTACCATGACAGCAGACCCAGCACCATCTAAAATCTTATCTTGGTGACGTGTGAAGTCCTTAACCTTTGCACCAGGTAGGCAAGTAACCAAGCAATCCTCATGTCCACCAGTAACTCAGCTATCTACATATCTAATGACCAAATCTCCCACTATAATATAATATAATAGCCCACTATAATATAATATAATAGCTGTCCTAACTTTTCCTACCTAAGCAGAAGCCACTGGAAACACATCTTCAGTAAGAGAGGACATTGCATTCCCTGGTAGGCAGGTTCTGGCTACAGGATTGCCTCCTACTTAACCAGGGTAATGCTTTTCTTTAAGAAGACCTCCCTCCTCTGAGGCAGCACAGATGTTGCTAGACTGGAGGTGGGACTTTTGTACAACATCTCTGTAGGTCTCCTCTATGCACCTCTCTGTCTCTCTTAACTTTTCCAAGTCTACTATTCTAGTCTCAGGATATCAGGCCTATTCCCTGAGTGCTAAGAGTTCTTGCACCAAGCACACAAATAAGACCTCTCACCAACTGGGAGATAATCGAACATGCGATACTCAGTGCAAGAAACTGGATAGCCCCCATCTTGCTGCTGGACTGCCTGCATCTTAATGTTGGTGATTTCTTTGTTAAGTTGTTATGGGAGTTGGAAAATGTACACTAAGGTCCCCTAAGATTGCTAATTTTAAGTTAGGGTATGGTAATATTTAATTTTTATTATTAATTTGTAATATTGTAATAGGTAGGTTACCCTCCCAAGATTTGTTAGACTATTTCTTAAATGCTACGTAATTACTAGCTAATAGAGATTAGCTAATTACTTTTTTAGCCTTAGGTTGGTATCTTATGTTTGAAAACTGGCATTTTTTGAGAAATTTAAATATATTATAAATTTTTTTAAAAAAGTATATAACTTTGTAATTACAGCTATGTTTTAAATAGATTTCCTATTTGATTCTGAATAGTGGGTAGCTTAAAAACTCCAGCATAAGAAAGTTTTGGCTATTTTCTAAGATATGTAGGACTTCTATGCCACTTTTATTAAACAAAAGAGGCAATCAGTTTCTGATTTTCTACATCTTGATTTCAGGTATTTTGAGCCCACTGTGCATAATAAGTGCCATACTCAAGAGATAACCACTACAACATATTTTTTCCCATTGATGCAGATATTTAACATTTGCATATAATCATTCATTTTAAGATCACTGTTCTAATTCCATCTAGAAACCTTTTCACTCATCAGCAAACTAAATTGATATGTTCAAGAAATTAATAGCATATTCTTCTGCAAAGACAGTAAACAAAAGCTGAATGGGCTTGAACTTAGCTGTTCTAGACCATGATTACTAAGGATAGCAATGATTTGCCATTCTGGTCAGGGGCTGCTTAATAAAGATGTCACTTACCTGTTGGATGCCTTTTTAGGCCAAACCTTAACAGTCTGATGCATGATATGCAGGGCCGGCTCAAGTGGTTGTGGCACCCCAGACCAACTTTTGTTTTTGTGTCCCCTAAATCCTCCCAAAATGCCCCGCCTGCCCCCCAACTTTCCTTCCCCTCAGAAACCTGCCCCTTGAATTGCTCAAATAAGCTACATAAGAAAATGGGAATGTTTCACTTGGTTTGAAAAATACATATAAAAGGAAGAAAATTTGGTCCTTTCTTCTCGTTGGATCATCCATGACGTGGAAGACTGGAAAGGGGTAGGGGAAGAAAAAATGCCCATGTAGTATACAGTCAGCGTCGTTACCCATTAAGATAGTGGCACTAAATATAGAGGATGTCCAACAAATCGAGACAGTGATCATGAACAGGCGGATTCAGATTCTATTTATTATCGGTAATCAATCAATCATCCAGTGATAAGTGGCAGGGGGGAATAACTTGTCCTAACAGCAGTGTTTCAGTCTATTATCTCTTAATTTCATCCTATGTCTCTCTATGAAGGCCATAACCTTTGATGAGATTCACCATTACTACATTGATTGTCAAATGTCCAAGCTCACATATAACCAAAGTGGAGTTTTTTTAACCCATGAAGACTAATGTTTTTTCTCCACTTGCCCCCTCTTTTACTAAGCTGCGCTATGCTTTTTAGCACCTGATAAATATTAGCGTGTGCTAATCACATGCTAAACGCTAATGCGTGCATGTTATCCTATGGACGCATTAGCAGTTAACGCACACATTGATTTAGCATGCGCTAAACGCGGTCTAAAATGCTTAGCGCACCTTAAAAAAAGAGGGCCTTTGTTTCTACTATAAAATACTTTGACATTTATCTCAGTAGGTCTGGTTTATGAGAGGGGTTCTTGTGTACATATAGAACATGTTTTGGGGGATAATAGTGATTTATCAAGCTCTCTCCTTTTGATTTCTGGTAATTGAAATCAGGTAAGGGAGGTGTCTTTTCAACCAATGATTGAGTTTTTATTTAAACCAGTAGTCCCAACAAGGAGGAGAAGCCTTCCTCAGGGGACACTACTGGGAGCATATAACATATATAAAGAACATCATATGACAAGAGATATTATGACATATACATTAACCGCATGAAAACAGTATTTAAAAGCTTAAAATAAATCAAATAAATACCATGTATATATTTAGAATGTATGCCAAACTAATGATGTCATAGAAAGATAAACGGATTTGCCAAACATAATAGATGAAATCAGTGGTAATTTGTAAATACCAAAGATAAATGTGGCACCATGCTCAATTGAAAGACAAATGGAAAGTTGCAGGAGAAGAGTCTGGGAGTAGACAATGGAATTTATGCAAATGAGCACTGATTGATGTGCTTGAGTTTTGACAAAAGATACAGTTAACTCTAAACCGTGCACACCAGACCCATTCAACATGCATAGGTAGTGTGAATTTAGGTAAATACTAGTGTACTAGTGCACAAAACTAAAGGGGGAAAGGGGCATGGAAAAAAGTATATAATCTAAAAAAGGCTATCTAATAAAAAAAAACACCACACACCACAGAATGGGAATCAGTAATGAAAGCAGTACCTTTGCTGAAAGACGATGAGTCCAAATCACTCTTAAAAAATACCCCCAAAATGTCAAAACACAGAAAACCAAAGAATCAACTGTCCTGCTCCAAAAATATGATCTTAAAAATTAAAAGTCAACCATAATGCAATCGAACTAAAACTATGAAGAAGCAAAAAAGGTAAAAACCGGAGTAAAACTAAGGCAGCCCTTACCTTGTGTGAACAAACAACGATGCTCAGAGCAATGCGAAGTGAAAGTGAAACTGGCCCAAAAGCCACGGGTTATTTAAAAGATAGTCACATGACAAATACCGAGATGGCCGCCGATGACAAGGCATTTGATTTATTTTAAGCTTTATAATACTGTTTTTATGCGGTTAATGTATATGTCATGGTAACTCTGACATATGGTTTAAATGTTCTTTTTATGTGTTATATATTCCCAATAGTGTCCCCTGAGGAAGGCATCTCCTATATTTCAAAACATTTACAATTAATCCAAAATCCTTCCATAAAACTAATAACTGGAAAAAAGAAGTATGATCATGTCACCCCCCTCTTAAAATCAGCTCACTAGTTACCCAACAATCATTGCTTGACATATAAAATTCTGCTTCTGGTCTTTAAAACACATCCCACTCAATCTCCTTCCTACCTTGATAACTATTTAATACCATACTTACCATCCAGCACATAATTTAGAGGGTGAAAAATTTTTATGCACAAAAGAGGAGTGGGACTTGGGGGTGATAGTATGTGATGATCTTAAGGTGGCTAAACAGAATGGAATGGTGACAGCAAAACCTAGAAGGATGCTTGGGTACATAGGGACAGGAATGACCAGTAGGAAAAAGGAGGTATTGATGCCCTGTATAAGACTGGTGAGCCCTCATTTGGAGCATTGTGTGCAGTTTTGGAGACTGCACCTTCAAAAAGGATGGAGCCGGTCCAGAAGAAGGCTGCTAAAATGATCAATGGTCATCATAATGCATATGGGGACAAGCCTAGAGATCTCATTATGTACACTCTGGAGGAAAGGCAAGAGAAGAGAGATATGATAGAGATGTTTAAATACCTATGGGTTTGGGGTTTTATTTTACTAAGGCACGCTAACCGATTTAGCACGCGCTAAATGCTAATATGTCCATAGAATATAATGTGCGCATTAGCATTTAGCGTGTGTTAAATCGGCTAGCGCACCTTAGTAAAAGATCCCCTATCTGGCATAAAAGTGAATCAGGCAAGTCTCTTTCAATTGAAAGGAAACTCTGGAATGAGGGGGCATAGGACGAAGGTGAAGGGGGATAGATTCTGAAAGAACCTCAGAAAATAGTTTCTCACATAAAGGGTTTTGAATGTGTGGAATGGCCTCCCAGATGGAAGTGGTGTATAATTGAATTCAAGAAAGCTATATAAAATCGGTAACCAAACAACAAAGAAAAAGGAAACCCCAATGGTTCACAGATGAGGTATCACACCTTGTCAAGGAGAAGAAAAGAGCATTTCTATCATACAAACGCATGGGGGAAAAAGAAGCAAACATTGAATACAGGACAAAGTCTGCAGCGGTCAAAACAGCAGTCAGGGAGGCCAAACTTCGTATGGAAGAAACTCTAGCGAAGAACATCAAGAAAGGGGACAAATCCTTCTTCAGATACATTAGCGACTGGAAAAAGAACACAAACGGGATAGTACGCCTTAGAACGCCAGACGGGAATTATGTGGAAACTGACTCCGATAAAGCCAAACTACTGAATGATTACTTCTGTTCAGTCTTTACCTGCGAGGCACCAGGGCACGGGCCTCGGCTGGATGCAAAGCAAAGCATGGATGACCCATTTCAGAAGTTTGAGTTCACACCAGCTGATGTTTACAAAGAACTGTCAAGACTCAAGGTGAACAAAGCCATGGGACCGGACAATCTGCACCCAAGAGTGCTCAGAGAGCTATGCGATGTTTTGGCGGAACCGTTATCCATGCTCTTCAATCTCTCCCTAAGTATGGGGAGGGTCCCCCTGGACTGGAAAAGTGCCAATGTTGTTCCTCTGCACAAAAAGGGTTGCAGAGCGGAGGCTGCGAATTACAGACCAGTAAGTCTCACATCAATAGTGTGTAAACTCATGGAAACTCTACTTAAAGGGAAATTAGACACGATATTGGATGAGGGGAATCTGAGGGATCCCTGTCAACATGGATTCACTAGGGGCAGATCATGCCAATCCAATCTTATCAGCTTCTTTGACTGGGTGACAGGAGAGCTAGACTCTGGAGAGTCTCTGGACATAGTGTACTTGGATTTCAGTAAAGCGTTTGACAGTGTCCCACACCGTAGACTATTAAACAAGATGAAATTGATGGGGTTAGGTGAGAACCTAACGGCATGGGTCAATGATTGGCTGAGTGGAAGACTTCAGAGGGTGGTGGTCAATAGCACCCTCTCTAAGACATCGGAGGTGACTAGCGGAGTGCCGCAGGGCTCAGTCCTGGGGCCATCCCTTTTTAACATATTCATAAGAGACTTGACCCGAGGACTTCAGGGAAAAGTAGCGCTGTTTGCCAACGACGCCAAACTGTGTAATATAGTAGTTGAAAACGATCTCACGGATGGTATGGCGCAGGATCTGATCAAGTTGGAAAACTGGTCTTCAACATGGCAGCTGGGCTTCAACGCAAAGAAGTGTAAGGTGATGCATCTTGGCAGCAGAAATCCATGCAGAATATACACCTTGAATGGAGAAACACTAGCTACGACCTCAGAAGAACGGGACTTGGGAGTAATCATCAGTGCAGACATGAAGGCTGCCAAACAAGTAGAGAAGGCCTCATCCAAGGCAAGGCGGATGATGGGATGTATCAATAGAAGCTTCGTCAGCCGTAAACCTGAAGTCATAATGCCACTGTACAGAACCATGGTGAGACCTCATCTGGAGTACTGTGTGCAATTCTGGAGGCCACATTACCGTAAAGATGTACTTTGAGTTGAGTCAGTCCAGCGAATGGCCACTAGGATGGTCTCCGGACTCAAGGGTCTCTCATACGAGGAAAGACTGGGCAAGTTGCAGCTCTACTCTCTAGAGGAGCGCAGGGAGAGGGGTGACATGATTGAGACATTTAAGTACGTCACGGGTCGTGTCGAGGTGGAAAACGACATATTCTTTCCTAAGGGACCTTCAGTCACAAGGGGGCACCCGCTCAAACTCAGAGGAGGGAGATTTGGTGGTGACACCAGGAAGTATTTCTTTACAGAAAGGGTGGTGGATCACTAGCGTGCTCGACTTTAAGAATAAATGGGACATCCACGTGGGATCTCTACGTGGGTCGAGCAGCACTCTGACTTAATGGGGTGGGACAGTAGAGTGGGCAGACTTGATGGGCTATAGCCCTTTTCTGCCGTCATCTTTCTATGTTTCTATGTTTCTATGTTTCCAGGTAGAGGTGGAGTATATTTGAATTCAAGAAAGCTTGGGACAAGAATATTGGATCTCTAAGGAAGAGGAGGGGATAGTAGATGTCATGCTTAGGCAGACTAGATATGCCATGTGGTCTTTATCTGCATAAGGCTCCTTTTACGAAGGTACGTTAGGGCCTTAACGCGCGGAATAGCGAGCGCTAAAATGCCGCGCGCTAGCCGCTACCACCTCCTCTTGAGCAGGTGGTAGTTTTTCAGTTAGCGCATGCTATAGCGCGCGATAATCCGGTGCATGCGCTAAAAAGGAAAGCGCACCTTCGTAAATGGAGCCCTTAATTTTTTCTCTGTTGTACAGAAATTGCACTTATTTATTTAAGGAAAAGCTGTTTTGCTTCTGATTTTCAATATTTTTATCCAGTGATGGTTGGAGGCACGATTATGATATTGATGTGTGACATTATCGGAGGTCTATTATCTCCACTTTGATTTAGTGCTTTATTGCAAACAGATTTCCTGTAATAGTGCTCTTCAGTACTTGTAAAAGAGAAGATATATCACTTTGGGGATTTTCTAATTTTAAATTTTTTTTGCGTGCAATTAGTCTGCAGTCAAATGTTTGACAGACAGCAGGAAAGAAAAATGAGACACTGACTAGAGAAGAGAAGGAGGAAGCAGCACCAGATAAGAATATGTAAGCCAATACAACTAGTACATATGCCTGGGAGCACACTGGAGTGCATTTTCAAGTGAAAGCCATCAGTCACTGGTAGATTTCATAAGGTGCACTGATATTGAACTGCGCTAGTATTGAATCGCCACTGAAGCAAATGGAAGCAATAAGAAAATCATAATTAACAGTGGAATGGTATTGATATGCTTTTGCTTTTCTGTTAACAATCCAGTTTAACCTGATGGGGTAGACAGAACAAATCTTTTTTCTTTCTTTTTAATTTAATCAAGCCTAATAGTCATGCCAATAAATATTTAAATAGAACTATCACTCAATATGATGTAAAAACCATGAAGAAGCAACGTTAGAAAAAAGTAAAAAATTGAGAAATTTAAATACCTATTTATATTTATCTATACCTAAATTGCTATAATTATTCATGGATAAATAGAAAAAGCCTATTGTCCATCTGTCTGTTCATACTTCCTGTACTCACCACACATCCCACTCACCTGCATCCCACACACCTGTACCCTGCTCTTAAAAAACACATATTTGCACCCCTCTACATACCCCCAGATACATGTATGCACATTGCATGCAACACAAACACCACCATTCACATAAATATATACTCATACACCTTTTACTAAAGACACACAGACATATACGTGCCCTCAGACATACAGACATACACCTACCCCAAAGAGGTCTCCTACCCTCTGGAGCTCATTTTTTAAAACAACAGGAAAATGTTCAAACAACTGCACAAAGCGGAAGATGGATGGTTTTTTTTCACAAAAATATCCAAATCACAATTTTCGAACCACGGTTTAAGGCATTTTTTTTTTCTCCATAGATCACCTAAATCTCAATGGGGCGGGGGCATATTTTGGGTGAGACTAGGGTGGGCTCATGATTTCAATATTTTTGCCGCAATAAAGGAACATTATAAAAACATTCAGGGACAAAAATAGGCTAGACCTGTTTCAATAATAACTGACCCCCTCCTTTTTACTAAGGCGTGCGCTAAAATGGCTAGTGCGCCTTAGTAAATGGACCCCTAAGTCCCAAAAGGTTGCCTAAATGAACCAGAGAGGTATTGTAAGGAAAAAGGCATGACCTACAAGTGCGTTTGCTCTGAAGCCCCCCCGATATCTCTCCTCGCTCATCTCCCCCTATGCTCCCCCCCATGATCTCCGGCTCATCGGGCAAGCCCCTATTATCTGTACCCTTCTCTTCCACTGCCAGCTCCAGACTCCGTCCCTTCTTTTCTGCGGCGCTGTATGCCTGGAACAGGCTGCCTGAATCAATATGTTGTGCTCCGTCCCTGGCAGTGTTTAAATCCAAGCTATAGGCCCACTTTTTTGAAACTGCTTTCAACTCTTAAACTCCCCCTCACTGCTGTCAGATACCTTTACCCACTATAACCTCCCCAACCCTGAAATGTCCTGCCTAAATTAGATTGTAAGATCTTCTGAGCAGGGACTGTCTATTGTATGTTAAAATGTACAACGCTGCATATGCCTTTCAGTGCTATAGAAATAAGAAATAATAGTAGTAGTAGTAGACCTCCCCTTTAATCCCAGTGGTCAATGGCCCCCTTCCACCCACCCCTCCCTTAGAGGTGAAAGTGACATTCGTATACCAGGGTCTAAGACAGCTGCAGATAAAATGGCCATTCCCCTTGGAGCATCAAGAAGGTCCCTAGAGTAGCCAGGCAATTGGTGCCGAGGGCTGTAACAAAGGGAAGCCAGGCCCAGAACCCACTTTATCTGGTTCACTTATGGTGGAAAGCTGTGGCACCGTGGTGATGTGCTGGCGCCCATCTTCCTCTCAGTCACCTGTTCTTTCCCGACACCCTTTGCTGCGCACGTGCACCCCTTCCCTTCCTTTCCCTCGTACCCCGCTTTAATTTTCCCAGCGCAAGCAGTATCACGAACTTGCTGCCCGTGTCGGTGTCGGCTCTCCCTGCACCTAGGAAGTGACGTCGGAGGGAGAGCCAAAACGACGCAAGCGGCAAGTGTGTGATGCTACTTATGCTGGAAAAATTAAAGAGGTAGGGGGAAGGGTAGGGGGTGTGCGTGGGATAGGGGAGATTGGGAAGGAGTGGGGGAGAGGCACTATCACCCCCAGGCAACACTCACCCTCGTTACACCATTGGTGGAAAACATGAGTGCCCCCAAAACCCACAAAATACCAACTGAACCCACATATAGGTTACACCTGAAGGCACAAGGCTATTATTATAGTGGTGTACATATGGGTACGGTACATTTTTTACTATTCATGGAGAGCTCACTATGCAACATGGGATTATGACGTGATGTATACCTGGGACTTTTTATTTAATGTTTACTTTAGTGCATCCTGCTCTGCTGGGATGTCTATGTGCCAGTTTAGTAAGACTGCTGGCCCCCCGATGTCCAAATGACTTGTTTTTTTGTGCATTTACCTCCTGAATATTTTAAGGGACCTTAAAAGAAAGAATCCTGGGGGGGGGGGGGGGGTTAATGACTGAAAGTTCCTGTGGCTGGCTATACTCTGCTTGGGAATGAATCTCTGACCTAACATTTAGGCAGAGAAGAGATTTTCACAGGTGGGTGGAGCAGGGTTCGTGGGAGTCCTGCTTGTGAACTCAGCCAGCCTGAAGCTGCTTAGAAGGCAGACTTCATGTTGCTTATTTTGGAGGAAGTCCTCTGCACTGACAAAAGCTCTGACTGGCTTTCCAAGCTGGAACTTATGAGGGTTTTATTGGACTGAACTTTGTAATAAATCCTTATCTGTTTGAAGACTGTTTTGGACTGGGCATTAGGCCTGGGAACTCTTTTGAAGGTTTTGAGTTTATTGGGCTGGGATTCTCTTGTGTTCTGGAACCTGTCAAACTGGCACAAAGGCCCGGATTCTCTAAATCAGTGGTTCCCAACCCTGTCCTAGAGGACCACCAGCCAGTCAGGTTTTCAAGATAGCCCTAATGAATATGCATGGGGCAGATTTGCATGCCTATTACCTCCATTATATGCAAATCTCTCTCATGCATATTCATTAGGGTTATCCCAAAAAACCGACTGGCTGGTGGTCCTCCAGGACAGGGTTGGGAACCACTGCTCTAAACTGTGTCCCAATTGTAGGCAGCTGTAGGCATCCTACAGCTATCTAAACCAGTGATTCCCAACCCTGTCCTGGAGGAACACCAGGCCAATCGGGTTTTCAGGCTAGCCCTAATGAATATGCATGAGAGAGATTTGCATATGATGGAAGTGATAGGCATGCAAATTTGCTTCATGCATATTCATTAGGGCTAGCCTGAAAACCCAATTGGCCTGGTGTTCCTCCAGGACAGGGTTGGGATCCACTGATCTAAACAGCCAATCGAGATGCACGTTTTTTAAAAAAATGCTCCCCAGGCAGGCTGCCTATATTGAAGGGGCCTCTGGGAGCCTAGGGAGGCCTACAAGCCCGCCTAAGCTCGCCTAAGGCTAAGGCTAGGCGGTAACCTTAGGTGAACCTACGCAGCCTTATGTGTCTCCCTAGTAGAGCCACTATATTTATCATGGCAAGGGATCCCCCTGCCGCGATTAATATAGTGGCCACAGCTGCGGCTGCCAGTCTCCCCCCACCCTCCGAATGAAGGAGGCAGGAGGGTGCCCAACCCCTCCTGCTGGAAGAGCTCCCACCCCCCACTATGATCGCCGGCAGGAGGGTGCCCAACCCCTCCTTCCAAAAAAGTCCCCCCCCACTACGATCACCGGCAGGAGGGTGCCCAAGCCCTTCTTCTGGGAAAGCTCCCAGTGGACCCCCTGGATCTCCCCTGCACTAACCCCCCACCCCTGTGACCCCCCGCTCACTAACCGTGAAATGTTGGCTGGACAGATGGTCTTCCCACCGTCCATCCGGCAGGGTCGCCTCCATTGAAATGAGGTGGGCCTGCCCTTTCCGGCCCATCTCACAAGATCCTAAGGCCTGGGAGAGGTGGTATCGGAATCGCACTAGCACGGGGGAGTACTGAAAAGTTCTTAACCCAACCATCCAACTTCCTAAATTCTTTTTTTTTTTTTTTTTTTCAATTATCTTTATTAACAATTGCAAAGGAACATACAACCATGAGCAGAACAAGCAAAAAACAAAGCATCCAGAGCTTTGATGGCCCAACTTCCTAAATTCTGAGTGTTATATTACCATTGTAGCTGAAAAGAGTATTATCATATTTTGTTAAGTGCCAATTTGCAAAAACAAAATTCTATGTTTTGATATTGTTTTAGATCATTGGTTGAACCATATCATTCTTGTCTTGGTTGGGCTGATAATTTTTCAGCACCATTTCATACCTTTGGTGATAGAATATTTTCCTGCCATTCTTCTTCTGTTTGGAGCTGTGAAACCTGTTGATAGTAATGAGAAATCCCAACCAAGGTCCCTACACTTTCGTCAGCTGCCCTGCAAATAAAATCAGGTACCCTGCTGTAAAATCTAACCCAAATACAATTACTATCACTAATTATATCTCTATTTGGTTTATAGGGTGTTTTTATTCTCCCTTCAGGGTCGGCCAGAATACACTAAGAACCTAAGAACCTATTGTTTGTATCTTTGTAAGTTCCTCTGGCAGAATCTTTTGGAGTTTTCGAGTGGTAAAATCTAACCCTTCACTTTCTGATTTCCTTGTGTGTAGTCCTTTTTGCTTGCTCACATTTTATCATGAGGCATGTAGTTTTCTTTTAAAATCAGGCAAACTGTAGGAGTAATAAATGCGAAAATAAAACATATGTCTCAGAGGTGAGGGGTCCTAGATATATTTCCCTGAAAAAAGAACATGGCAAATATCTGAAATACTTTGAGAAGCATTTATAACTCTTTATCAGTCAACTGGTTAATACTATGTCATACGCATTACATTCACAGATAGGCTGTGTATGCTCAATATTTCATCATTAAGTTGTCCAAACTCTTCAAAGGAAGAATTAAAATTGGAATTAATGCATATGTAACATGTCATAAATACATTTGGAAAAGACATTTCAAACATGATCAGATCTCACTATTTTGACATTTGATAAATAGCAGTTACTATGTTAACCTTTTTGACGTCTATTGTTGACAGTTCAGATTATCAAATATTTTTAAATGTATCCAAATATACTTTTCAGAGACAGTATAATACAGTGTCTACAAAAATAACCTTGGTCTTAATTCTCCAAAAAGTGGGATTTATATAGCTTTCCAGTGAAAACTAATTCATTAAAATTCTATGCTAAGAAGCAAAATTCAGAGGCTCTGCATATCCTAATAAAACCACATAAACAATATTCAAATTATAGCATGATCTCTAATTTGATATTAATTAAATGCCCCCAGTGTAGTAATCTCCAACCTTTTTCATGTAAAGAGCCACAGTGTGAATATGAGAAAGTTCAAGCTTATATATACTATTAATTTTGTAAACCACCTTGACCTGCTCATTCAGACTGGGAATTAAACATTAAAAATTAATACTAATATTTATTCTACAATACTTCAAGGGTATATTTTATAAACTCACTTTAATTTGGATTGTCAAGAGAAGCAAATTCCTTAAATGAGACACCTGAGTAAGACACTTAGGAGATTGTTTGCGGTTACTATATCAAGTGGGCAAGACTGAAATTAACACATTTACAGGATCTGAAGGGCATTTCAGCCAACTGTTTGTTGGAGACTACTGCCCTAGTGGAGCCATTTGGTGAGGATCAACATTATAGGCAGAACAATTTTGTTCCTCCTCCTTCCATGAATACTTTAAATTGTCAAGAAAGGTAATTTCACTTTCTGAGGGGTGTTGAGGAGGCACAGGGTAAGTGGATATCTAGGCTTTGATGGAAGTGCTTTCAGGTGTGGAGGATGCCAGACTCAGGTGTAAGGATTTAGTGTTGTGTTAGATGCTGGATTCACAAGAGAAGTTCTTTGGAATGCAGAGATGCTGGATTAAGGGAGGTTCCTGGGGCAATATATAGAAATAATAGATTCTTATTGTGATAATCTTCTTTCTTGAAGATGTGTCTAGAGGTCCTGAATGCTAGCGTTTTGCATCTGAACTTGCAAGTTGCTTGCAGAATACTGTCAATCATCTTTTGAACTCCATCTCCTTCCACGGGAACTGCTCCTTCCCCCTAAGTTGGTATAAATTCAATCAAGTAGCATGGTAATAACAGGCATAACCATAAGAAGGGAAACAGGGAAGACTCCCCAACACTATAATTCAGTTCTGTTCTGTAACAAACATATTCATTAACATTATAACATTAAAAACAGGTACAAAAACTGTGAACAACCAGCACTGAGCTTATATAGAGCTCATAGCTACTCAATGTTCTGCTATCAACTTAAACCAAACTTTATGTTCTTGAGTGTATTGTCCTCTATTTATCTATCTATCTATCTATCTATCTATGTATGATAATTCTCCAAATTTGGACTGATCTTAAGGCAGAAGACAGGTGAAGCCCACTGATAGGGTTCGGCATCAGGAACACTACATACATCTACAAGAAAGAAGATTATTGAAGTAAAAACCTAATCTTTCTTTCTAATGCAATGTGTCTAGTGCTCCTGTAAGCTAGGGATGTGCAAAGCACTCGCCAGTATCTAGGGTGGGTTTCCTGAGCCTGCCTTCAAATTGGAGAACCCAAAAGTGGTGTCTTTCCTGTCTGCTGTGTCCACCCTATAGAACTTGGTAAAGGTAGGAGGACTAGACCAAGAAGCTGCTCTACAGATTTCCTCAGGAAAAATCACCTGAGTCTCCATCCATGAGGTAGGAACTCCTCTAGTGAAGTGTGCTTTCTATATAATCAGCCGCTGCTTACCACAGCCCACATAAGTGGAAGAAATAGCCATTTCAATCCATATGGAAATCGAGGCTTTAGACACTGGCCTCCCTTTCTTGGCTTGACTGGTCAGAACACAAAGATGAAATTTGATCACATGACACCTTACTACCGGCAGTTGCACTGGCTGCCGATGGAGGCACGTGTAAAGTTTAAGTTCGCTTGCCTCTGCTTTAAAGTACTATACGGACTAGCCCCTAAATAGATAACTGACCTTTTCTCTTTCTCAGCCAACAGACACAAGAGAAGCTCACATTCGAACTTCGTTTCCTCCCCAGTTAGAGGATGTAAACTGAAAAAACACCATGAACACCTTCTCTCACATCAGGCAGCATTAGGGGTAAAGATCTAGAACAATTACTATCGCCCACTACTTATGAGGAATTCAGGAAACGCCTAAAAACATATCTGTTCCTGAAATATCTAGACAGCTGACCCGTACATCTTTTTCTCTTCAATACGGTTCTCCTGACCTTTTAACCACTTTCCTTCACCTCTTAAGTTCATTCAATTTGTAACGTCTTTTAATCTTTGTAAACCGCATAGAACTTCACGGTACTGCGATATATAAACTGTTATTATTATTATTATTATTAATAATAAAAATCATTGGTAACTTCAAGGTACCAGAGAAGCACTCGTTTAACATCCAGTAAATGCACACTTATGTAAGAACATAAGAATTGCTGCTGCTGGGTCAGACCAGTGGTGACCAACCTGTCCTTATCTACTAAGTCTATCCCCTTCAGTACCTTGAATGTTTTGATCATGTTCCCTCTCAAACAGCTCTGTTTGAGGGAGAAGAGGCCCAGTTTCTATAATCTTTCGCTGTACAGCAGCTCCTCCAACCCCTTAACCATCTTAGTCGCTCTTCTCTGGACTCTTTTGAGTAACACCGTTTCCTTCTTCATGTACGGCGACCAGTGCTGTACGCAGTAATCCCGATGAGGGTGCACCATAGCCTGGTACAGTGGCATGATAACCTTCTCCGATCTGTTTGTGATCCCCTTCTTTATTATTCCTAGCATTCTGTTCGCCCTTTTCGCCGCCGCCACACATTGCACGGACGACTTTATCAACTTGTCGATCAGAACTCCCAAGTCCCTTTCCTGGGAGGTTTCTCCAAGTACCGCCCATAACATCCTATATTTGTGCATGAGATTTTTGTTACCAACTTGCATCACTTTACACTTGTCCACGTTGAACCTCATCTGCCATGGTGCAGCCCATATCTTTTTTCTTAGACCATGGAACAGTCTCCCAGAAGAGGTGGTGGAGACAGAGACTGTGTCTGAATTTAAAAGGGCCTGGGATAGGCATGTGGGAATCTCTCAGAAAGAGAGAACTCCCATATAGTACTCAGCATTGAGTGTTTAAATAGAGATGAAATAAGCAAGAAAATGAATGCTTAATATGTTCAGCGCTATTGAAAAAATATTTTTGTGAAGTATTTTATGAAGACACATAGGTGTCTATTGTAAGTTACGAGTAGGTCCATAATAGGCATTCCTTTGCCCTTCACACATAAGAGGGGACATGAGAGGGAACATGATTGAAACATTCAAGGTACTGAAGGGAATAGACTTAGTAGATAAGGGCAGGTTGTTCACCTTCTCCAAGGTAAGGAGAACGAGAGGGCACTCTCTAAAATTGAAAGGGGATAGATTCCGTATGAACATAGGGAAGTTCTTCTTCACCCAGAGAGTGGTAGAAAACTGGAACGCTCTTCCAGAGTCTGTCATAGGGGAAAACACCCTCAAGGCATTCAAGACAAAGTTAGACAAGTTCCTGCTGAATCAGAATGTACGCAGGTAGGGCTAGTCTCAGTTAGGGTGCTGGTCTTTGACCAGAGGTCCGCCGCATGAGTGGACTGCTGGGCACAATGGACCACGGGTCTGACCCAGCAGCGGCAATTCTTATGTTCTTATTTCTTTTCAGTTAAGCTTTACTACAGCACAAATTTCAGCATGTAAAGCTGAAACACCTTGATAGGAACAAATGCAAAGATGAGTACATTCTAGTGTACCAAGGGTGAGGTGGTGGGAGTGGTCCGCCCTGGGTGCAAGGAGTTGGGGAATACATGGAACAGTCCTGGGTGCAAGGAGTTGGGGAATACATGGAACAGTCCCAGGCCATGGTCCATGTGTGCGTGACCATCCCCTACCACCTCTGATTGCCGTCCCCTACCACCTCTGATTGCAATTTCCTGTTCTGGGGTGGGGGACTGGGAGAGCCTGAGGCCTCATACAAGTGGACCACAATCCCACAATTGACCCACGCACTCTCCTTCTTGCCTGGAAGATGAGGGTGCTCTGTCTGAAGGAGGGGCATTTTACCCTGGGTAGCCAGCAAGTCAAGTGCTCCACTGTGTACACTGAAGTAGGGGTGGACCAAGAATTTTCCTGCGCTTTTGTAACACTGGATGAGAGACTGACAGTTTGGTTTTCTTGCCGTTCTCTTTAGTACACTGTGGGTGCTATTGGCTGCTTTTTGACATCATAACACATCCAACAGAGTATACTGGTGTTAGTGTTTAAACCATACAGCAGGAATTGCTGAAAGCTGTGGGTAGTTTGATTGTCCCATATGTACCTTCTCACTTGTTGAGGTCTGGATCTCAGCACCTGTTAATAGTGCCTTCTTTACATGATATTGCAAAGGTGATGATCTGTACACAAGTTATTAGCGTCACAGGTCCAAGCTTGTGAAATGCATTTGATGAGGAGATTCAACAGATTCCTGTACTGTTATGTTTTCGTAAATGCCTGAAGGCTTATTACTTTCAGGAGGTCTTTGGTAGTGCATAGGGAAGATACTACAGCTTTGTAGATATTTTCCTTTTAGGGGAATTATAAGAGAATGTTTTGAAATGTTTTTATGGTTAATGTGTGCATGTTTGGCTGTTTGTAAATTTATGCTTATGCATGTTGATTGTAACCCACATAGATTTTGGGATATGTGGGATATAAATGTTTTAAATAATAAAAAAAAAAAAATTGTGACCCCTGACAGTTATCCACTGAAATATGGCCCCATATTGGGTCTTTTTATATAGCAAAAGAAACAGGAGAAAAATCTCCACAACTCAACCGAGCATGAACAAACCAACAGTGGAGACATTCAGGAATATAGGTGTACTGATTTATTTCCTAAGTTCTGACAAATTGTGTGATGGCTCGACACGCTCATGTTTTGGTTTACCCGGCCTGCCTCAGGAGCCTTATTATCAATGAATTTTGACTTGAGGAGTACAATGTACCATGGATAAACAAGCTCAAAAACAAATCCTGAGGACAAATCCTTTTGTGTAACCTCTGCACCGGCAGATGGCAGAGGTTACATGAAATGATTTGTCCTTAGAAGTGTTGTCTTTGAAGTTTTTTATTCATGGTACATTGTACTCCGCAAGTCAAAATTCATTGATAATAAGGCTCCTGAGGCAGGCCGGGTAGGCCGAAACGCCTGCGTGTCGGGTCTTTTTTATGTGTCAGTGCTTTGCCAGTAAAAGATTGCTTTTTATTTTATACCTGTATGCAGAAAAGTTCTTGGTCCACCCGTGCTTCTGTGTGTTGCTTGGCTGTACTACATAGGTGTTTTCTTCTTCCTTTGGTTTTTCTTCTAACACTGTTTAAACTCATTGCTTCATTTTGTGTCCATGCCATAATATCCTGTCACTTTGAGATGAAAGTTATAATTTTGTCAACTTACAATAACATTCATAGCAGAAAATAATGGCAATCACTTTCTATACAGTACATTTCATAACATAACATTATTGTTGTGGTGTTAGTCTTCTGGGATATGTGGGAATAAGGGCCAAACAAGTGGTAGGTGATACCTTTTTTATTGGACTAACAATATGTCTGTGACAAGCTTTTGAGAGTTATCATGCCTTCAGGTCACTGACAAAACAGTGCAGTTACATTGGGTTTAAGTTTCGTCTAGGCCTTGGCTGGCTGCACATACCATTACAGCTCAGTGACAGGGAAAGGGGATAAACAGAATTGATATAAGCAACACTTTATATTTGAAGGCCTGATGTCCAATAATGGATGGGAAATCCAATATCTCTGTTGTGTCATTTTGTATTAGTGTAAGCCTGTCTGATCAGCCTAATTACAAATGTTCTCCATTCACTCCTGAAGTTTTCTGTAAGTATCTCAGTAAGGCCACAAAAGAAGTGATCTTCCTTTTGAGAAATAATCACCATTGAAATAGGACTGCACGGTTTTGTTTTACTGTTGTTTGCATTAGGTCATACAGTAAATACTTCATTCCTAGAGAAATATGAATTTGAGCCTTTTTCTTGAATATCTTTCTTATGTGATTATCTTTAGGGTCCTGTAATACATATGTGCTGGCATGAGTTGAATTGTGGTGCTTGGCAGGTTGTATGCCATTTTCTTCTATCTGACATGGTGACAGAATTTGACACCATCTCCATTCCTGTGGCTAACCATGAGAAACCCGTGTCATTTTTTAGTGTCTATCTTGTGGAGATGGCGCGGTATACAAACCTAAGGTTTAGTTTAGTTTAGTTTAGTTTATCTCAACCTCAGTCTTTCTACACCAGCATTCTTCAGTGCAAGGCTTGAGGGTCAGTGGTTGAGGCCATTCATACTCTGATTCTTATGTGAGCCAAGGATAATGAAGCCATTGTGACATCACTGATGTGATTGGCTCTTAGGCACTGGTGGAATGAGGCATTATGACATCAAAGTATCTGCTCTGGATACCAGAGACTGTCATTCTTTAGTGTCTATCTCAACCTCAGTCCTTCTACACCAGCATTCTTCAGTGCAAGGCTTGAGGGTCAGTGGTTGTGCCCATTCATACTCTGGTTCTTCCCTCTGTCCTTAAAAAATGACACGGGGATGGTTTCCTGTGGTTATCCATGGGGACAGAGGCGTGTCACCGTTTCATTCTCTAATTGGGATTCCTTTTGAAGTTTGTTATTGCTTTAGGTTAGTTGGTTGCAGGAAGGCAAGAACTGGGATAGCAGAGAACATTACTTTCAGTAATTCATCTTCCAGAAAGAAGGGTTGAATACTTTCTATAAGTTCTTAAGTTCTCTATTTCTGAATAGTATGTTGCTATAAGTAGTTCCACATCAGTGAAGAAAGGATAACTCACAGATATATCTTCTCACAGATATATGTATAGAACATTTAAATAGTAATATGAACATATAGGTGTAAGCATTTGGTACATTTAAAATAAAAACCCTTGTACTTTAGAAAGGTTTCAAGAAACAAGGAATGTTTGCCAAAAGATGTATTAGGCTGCCAAAGAAGCACATGCATTTGGCAGAACACATATCAAAAGAAGCTATCATAGAATGGAAAGCATTCAGAAAAAAATAGCTGTACCACTCTGGGTTTTTTTTTTTTTCCCTCCCCAATTTTAAAACGAGCTACTTACAAGTTGTCTTGTTGCTAGGAGTGTCTGCAGTTCTGGAGACCCCAAAAGAGGTGCTTTTCTCTCCATAGTTCAATCCCCGACAACAATCCAGCGTGGGATTTTCTTCTTCCAAATAGGAACTCTCTAAGTTAATTATGACTTTAAAAACAAAACTCCTCTAATTTAAGACATAAAATTCAAAAGTTATAAGCATTTGATACAGTGTCTCACAAGGGACTGCTTGGCCACATTCTTGCTTTTTGAGGTAGGTTCACAATGTAAGCAAGAACTGCTGCTTTTGTCTGGCTTAGCTGACAGTTCCCAAGGGACAAAGACCTAAAATACTCCTCTTCTCTGTGTCCCACAGTTCTATTCTGACCCTTGTCAGCAAAACAAATCCACTTCTCAATATTCCTCCACAAAAGGCACTAAAGGCATCGGCACAGTGCGCCACAGCCTCAAGGAAAGCAAACAAAATGCTTGCCATCATTAAGAAGGGCATCACGGCCAGGACGAAGGAAGTCATCCTGCCACTTTATCGCACAATGGTGCGCCCGCATCTGGAGTACTGCGTCCAGTACTGGTCGCCGTATCTCAAGAAAGACATGGCAGTACTCGAGGGAGTCCAGAGAAGAGCAACTAAACTGATAAAGGGTATGGAAAACCTCTCATATACTGACAGGCTAAAAAAGCTGGGGCTATTCTCCCTAGAGAAGCGGAGACTTAGAGGAGACATGATAGAAACCTTCAAGATCCTGAAGGGCATAGAAAAAGTGAACAGGGACAGATTTTTCAAATTATGGGGAACCACAAGTACAAGGGGGCACTTGGAGAAATTGAAAGGGGACAGGTTTAAAACAAACGCTAGGAAGTACTTTTTCACCCAGAGGGTGGTGGATACATGGAACGCGCTTCCAGGGGCTGTGATAGGCGGGAACACGTTACAGGGCTTCAAAGAAGGTTTGGATAGGTTCCTAGAGGACAAAGGAATTGAGGGGTATAGATAGGGGATGAGGTTAGGTTATAGGGATATGAGTAGAGATAGGTTATAGAAATAGTCAAGGACCACTGCTCAGGCAATGGGCCTGAAGGGCCGCCGCAGGAGAGGACCGCTGGGCGCGATGGACCTCTGGTCTGACTCGGCGGAGGCAACTTCTTATGTTCTTATGTCCATGCTTTCCTTCAGCTACTCAGGGAAAGTGCTTCCAGGCTGCTGCTCTGTCTGTAGTTCCAGCTCCCCCTCCTCCTTCAAGCTTCTCTTTGACTCTAGCTTGCATTGTTTAGTCAGACAGGGAAACTGAGCCTCATCTGAAATCCTTCTTCTCCATCTATATGCTTTTGGGGAGTCCTGGATATGTTGCAACTGAAGTCTTTCTGTGGGACAAGCCAATTAAAAGATTCGTTGTGTATAAAGAAGTACGATATATAGCATAAAAGTTTGATGGAAAATATGGATAAATCCAAAGAAACTCTGAAGAGAAATAAAATGAGGAAATTAAGATGTGATGAACATGATTATTTAAATAATAGTTTATTCCTGATTGAATAAAAAAGATGAATAAGATAATAACAGAGGACAATTGAAGAATATTCCATCAGATACTTATTCAGATCATGAAAATTCCTCTTCCACAGCTTCAACTAGTGGTGAGAGTCAGCATTTCTTGAAAAGAAATCAGTTTCATTGAAGTGAAAGAGAGAGAAGAGGAAGGGATGTCCAGAAGATAAGACCTAATATGAGATCTCAATGCAACCAGAGTCAGTGGTAATCAATCTTTCCAACAAAGTGCTTATAAAAGAAGAACATACTTTATTATCCTATGGTTTGTCATTTCCCCATCTATTTTTTTTTTCAATTTTTGATTGATTTTTACAACTTCTTAAGGAAACATCAGGTTACGTTGTTTTTTGCAGATAAAGAGCCTGGTTTTGATAGGACTGTAATTAAACCTGCTTCTACTTGGTCATCTCTAGGTCTATTAGACCATATTCTGAATGGTTTTGAACAGTGTATAATTAAATTACTGAATGACAAGGTAACAACATCAGGAGTTATAATAATTAATCATCAGATGTAACAGCAGCTTTAAATGACTTAAAAAAAAAGATGATTCCATAGTGATAAAGAAGGTTGATAAAGGAGGAATAGTCATGGTCCTAAATAAGATGAAATGCCTTCAAGAAATCTATCAGTTAAAAGATCCATTGGTATACTAGAGATTGTCAAATCCAGAAAAAAGAACAGAGCATGCCTGGTTTTCAAACCCCTCTTTATTTATTTTTTTTTATTTAAGCATTTATCATAATTTCAACAATATAAGTTCATTGAACAAAACAACAATATAAGTTCATCGAACAAAACAACCCCTCTTTATTAATACTAAAAAAAAAAAATTATATAATGGTCTAAAACACACATCAATATATGGCCAAGATGCTTATTTCTTCAGCTATTCAGGAAACCTTAATTCATTTGACAAAATTAAAAATCCTTGACTTTCTTGCACATTTCTGTGGAAGTTGCTTCCACAGGCCATCCAATGTGAGGGTCATCTTCAATGGACCCTCTAACCCCATTTAAACTGCTTACTTCAACTTTTTACTTTGTAGGATGGTGGGGCAGACACCATAAACTACAGTCATGCATTCATGGATCTCCTTTAGCTTTTTCCCTTATTTTGTGAGAACTTTTAACACTGAACAGTGCTCCAAATCTAGCAGTTTCTTACTTGTGTCACATGAAGACTCTCCTGACATCCTGTTTCTTGGAATGTTAGAATTGCACTGAGCCACAACTGTGCATGAGTAACCTTGAGACACGTCACAACATGCACAATTATTTCAACACACTTACTACTTTCTTTCATACTCAGCTAGATCAATTATTGAACACCCCTCGTATCTTGCCCTTTGGACATTTATTATGTGCATGTCATTCAGTGTATGTGAGATTACTTTACAATTAAAGGAATTTCAGAATTCTGTAGATCTATGACATCAAACATGTTTTAAATGTAACTCTAACCACATCATCTATGTCATTATGTATCCTTTCACACAAAACTAATTAAGGTGTCCTTTTTCTAAGCTGCAGTAAAAATTGGCCTTTGTGAGCCATTCTGCAGGTCTTTTCCATGTGCTGAGGCCGTTTTTACCATGGCTATAAAATACCCTTTTTTGTATTTATTTCTTTAATGGCCATGGGCTAATGCTGCCATTAGTGTGCGGACCGTGTTATCTGTGCATTAACCAGTTAGCCCCTGATATGTCCTCTCAAAACAAATAGAATATAAATTATAATATAATATAAAAATATAAATTCAAAAACTACAGTAGGGCACTTTTAGTGTGCCCTGTGTTAGTCCACTTTGTCCTGTTAACGCTGCTCAGTAAAAAGAGCCCTAAGGTACCAAACTGTAAAATTCAAACTTTTACCATTTTAATCGGATTTTGAAGATGTGAGAGGAAAACAAAAATCTCCTAAATTACACATTTTGGTGGGCAAATGTGTATACCACATATAAATATGAGAGAATGAATGCGGAATATATGGGATTTAGTAGTTAATTTAATAAAGTGTGGAGCCCATTGACTACATTTGTTATCTCACAATAAGGGTCATATATCTCTCCTTTTCTTAGATTTCCTTACACATCCAGGGTGGGTGGGTGGGGGGAGGGAAATGTATTTTGAGGATTAAAATTACTTAATTGTAATATTGTAATCACATCATATGTCATATTGAATTAATAATTGGGAGGAGGGTGGGAATAAATGATTGTTTTATGTATTGCTTGTGTAGATAATAATGCGTTTTATGCAGTATTTTATGTTCAATTAATTGTATTGCACTGTCAAAGTTTGAAAATCAAAGATTTTTTTTTTTTTTAAATCCTAATTTCTCATCCAAAACTCGGGCTCAAAAGAGAAGTTAGCTGATTTTCATGACTTGGAGAGGATATAAATATACATGGGGAAATCTTCCTGGATATACTTGTTTTGCTGTTCTGAAATTCTGAATGCATGTATACTTTCCAGGCTTTTCTATGTATCTATTGAAACATAGAAACGTAGAAAGATGACGGCAGAAAAGGGCTATAGCCCATCAAGTCTGCCCATTCTACTGACCCATCCCATTAAGTCTGAGTACTAATGACCTAGTTCCTTAACTCGACCCTCGTAAGGATCCTACTAGGGCATCCCATTTATTCTTAAAGTCAAAAACGCTGGTGGCCTTGATCACCTGCACTGGAAGCTTGTTCCAGTGATCTACAACCCTTTCTGTGAAGAAATACTTCCTTATGTCACTATCGAATTTCCCTCCTCTGAGTTTGAACGGATGCCCCCTTGTGACCGAGGGTCCCTTGAGAAAGAAGATGTCTTTTTCCACCTCGACACGTCCCGTGATGTATTTAAATGTCTCAATCATGTCCCCCCTCTCCCTGCGCTCCTCTAGAGTGTAGAGCTGCAATTTGTTTAGTCTTTCTTCGTACGAGAGACCCTTGAGCCCCGAGATCATCCTAGTGGCCATCCGCTGAACCGACTCAACTCTAAGCACGTCTTTACGGTAATGTGGCCTCCAGAATTGCACACAGTACTCCAGATGAGGTCTCACCATGGTTCTGTACAGTGGCATTATGACTTGAGATTTGCGGCTAACGAAGCTTCTATTGATACATCCCATAAGTTGCCTTGCTTTGGATGAGGCCTTCTCTACTTGTTTGGCGGCCTTCATGTCTGCACTGATGATTACTCCCAAGTCTCTTTCTTCTGAAGTCCTAGCTAGTGTTTCTCCATTTAAGGTGTAAGGTTTGCATGGATTTCTGCTACCGAGATGCATAACCTTACATTTCTTAGCGTTGAAGCCCAGCTGCCATGTCGAGGACCAGTTTTCCAACGTAAGCAGATCCTGCGTCATACTATCCTGCAGATTGCTTTCACTTACTATATTACATAGTTTGGTGTCATCAGCGAATAGAGTTACTTTACCCTGAAGCCCTTGGGTCAAGTCCCTTATGAATATGTTAAAAAGGAGTGGACCCAGGACCGAGCCCTGTGGCACTCCACTGGTCACCTCCGATGTCTCAGAGAGGGTGCCGTTGACCACCACCCTCTGGCGTTTTCCACTCAGCCAATCATTGACCCATGCAATTAGTGTCTCACCTAACCCCATCGATTTCATCTTGTTTAATAGTCTACGGTGTGGGACGCTGTCGAAAGCCTTACTGAAATCCAAGTACACTATGTCCAGAGACTCTCCCGAGTCCAGCTTTCCTGTTACCCAATCAAAGAAGCTGATAAGATTGGATTGGCATGACCTACCCCTAGTGAATCCATGTTGACTAGGATCCCTTAGATTCCCCTCATCCAAAATCGTGTCTAATTTACATTTAAGTAGTGTTTCCATGAGTTTACACACTATTGATGTGAGACTCACTGGTCTGTAATTTGCAGCCTCCGCTCTGCAACCCTTTTTGTGCAGAGGAACGATGTTAGCTGTTTTGCAGTCCAGGGGGACTCTCCCCGTACTTAGGGAGAGATTGAAGAGCATGGTTAACGGTTCCGCCAGGACATCGCACAGCTCCCTGAGCACTCGTGGGTGCAGTTTGTCTGGTCCCATGGCTTTGCTCACCTTGAGTCTTGACAGTTCGCTGTAAACATCAGCTGGTGAGAACCCAAAATTCTGAAATGGGTCTTCCTTGCTTGGCTTTGCTTCCAGCTGTGGCCCGTGTCCAGGTGCCTCGCAGGTAAAGACTGAGCAGAAGTATTCGTTCAGTAGTTTGGCTTTTTCGGAATCTGTTTCCACATAAATCCCATCTGCTGTTCTAAGGCGTACTATCCCGTTTGTGTTCTTCTGCCTGTCACTAATATACCTGAAGAAGGATTTGTCCCCTTTCTTAATGTTCTTTGCTAGAGTTTCTTCCACTCGAAGTTTGGCCTCCCTGACTGCTGTTTTGACCGCTGCAGACCTTGTCTTGTATTCAATGTTAGCTTCTTTCTCCCCGGTGCGTTTGTATGAAAGAAATGCTCTTTTCTTGTCCTTGACTAGGTGTGAGACCTCATCAGTGAACCAACGGGGTTTCTTCTTTCTTTGTTGTTTATTTACTGATTTTATGTAGCGGATAGTTGCTTCGTGTAGTGTCCTTTTCAGTGTTGACCACATAGCTTCCACATCATCCGTTGTTTCTTGAGCCTGTAGCGTCTGATGGACGAAATCACCCATGCTTGCGAAGTCAGTGCCCCGGAAATTGAGTACCTTCGTTTTTGTTTGTGATCTAGGGAAGCCCTTTCTAAGGTTGAACCATACCATGTTATGGTCACTGGTTGCCAGCGTTTCTCCCACCGAGACTTCCGTGATGCTTTCCCCGTTCGTAAGTACCAGGTCCAGGATGGCCTGGGCCCTAGTGGGCTCTAGTACCATTTGTTTGAGCTGTACTCCCTTCATGGATGTTAATATCCTCCTGCTACTACAAGTTGTTGCTGAGAATGTGTTCCAGTCTACATCAGGCATGTTGAAGTCCCCTAACAGGACAACGTCCCCCCGTAAGGTGATATTCTCAATGTCTTCAATTAATTATGTGTCCTTGTCCTCCGATTGTCTTGGAGGTCTGTATACCACACCGAGATATAGGCATATCTCTCCGCCTCTGGCCAGGTTTACCCAGATGGATTCCCCAGTGTACTTGACATCTGTGATCCTAGTTGTCTTGATGTTCTCTTTGATGTAAAGTGCTACCCTACCTCCCAACTTACCCTCTCTATCTTGGCGAAGCAGGTTGTATCCTGGTATAGTTATATCCCACCCATGAGAGTCTGTGAACCATGTTTCGAATATTGCTACCACGTCTAGATCTGCATTTACTATTTCTGTTTCTAGTTCTAGAAATTTATTCCCTAGGCTGTGTGCATTTACATACATAGCTCTCCACTCTTTGTGTCTACTAAACTCCTTTAGAGAGTAACCCATCTGAATTAGAGTGTCCCCTAGCGAATCTTTTGCAGCAAGGGTACTTACCTCTGACTTAGAAGTGGAGTTTTGGTCCACCTCATCAGGATTGTTACTTACTGCTCCGGTATATAAATGGGTACCCTCCCCCAACTTACCTAGTTTAAAGCCCTTCGAAGCAGGCGGGTTACTCGGTGTCCGAAGACATTCTTACCTCTGTTGGTCAGGTGGAGTCCGTCTGATCCCTGGAGTCCCTGTAGTGTAGTATAAGTACATCACGGGACGCATCGAGTCAGAAGATGATATCTTCTGGCTCAAGGGACCCTCGACCACCAGAGGGCATCCGCTGAAATTCAGGGGAGGGAAGTTTCATGGCGACTCCAGGAAGTACTTCTTCACCGAAAGAGTAGTGGATCATTGGAACAGACTCCCACTCCAGGTGATAAAGGTCAGCAGCGTGACGGATTTTAAGAGAAAATGGGATACTCACGTGGGATTAGAGAATGACACGGTGGCGGTTTACCTGCGGCCACCGCATTTTAGCCGCGGGTCACCCGCCGAAAACGGGGAAGAAAACTAGCAGTCGCTGCGGCGACGGGGACAAGGCCACTCACCGCCCGCGGGGCGGTGAATGGTCTTGTCCCCCGCAGTGAGGCATGAAGGATCGCGCGGTCCCCGCAGCTCACACCCGCCCGCCCAATCGATTCCAGTGTCCAGCCAGCTCTCTCCCCTCTCCTCACCCCAGTCCGCAGATCCTCCTCCTCGGCGACCCGCACGCTACCAGAGAGCCGCGCACACCCGCCGCTGCTCAGCCTCGATCTTCTGCTCTGACGCAACCGGAAACAGGAAGTTGCAGCAGAGCAGAAGATCGAACACTGAGCAGCCGCGCGTGTGCGGCTCCCTGGGAAAGCGCGCAGGTTGCCGAAAAAGAAAACCCACAAACCAAGGTGAGGAGAAGGGAGAGAGCCGGCCAAACACCAGGATCGACCGGGCAGGCAGGTAGTGGCCGCGGGGACCGTGCGATCACTAGTGTTCCCGGCTCAAATTGGAAGGAGGGAGTGAAAGGAAAAAGGCTTATATGGATGCAGCGGGGACGGTGACGGGGCGGTGAATGGGATGGCAGTGGCGGTGACGGGGCGGTGAAAGGGATGGCGGTGACGGTGACGGGGTGGTGAAGGGATCGGCGGTGACGGGGCGGTGCAGAGGATGGTGGGCCGGTGACGGGGCGGTGACGGGGACAGATTTTTTCCCCGTGTCATTCTCTACATGGGATCTTTAAGGGAGTAAGTTCAGGGGAGGGGATACTTGGAATGGGCAGACTTGGTGGGCTATAGCCCTTTTCTGCTGCTTTTTTCTATGTTTCTATGTTTCTATCCACACCATTTGCAGTACATGCCTACTGGAAATCTCTCTAGCTCTGATATATACAGTGCAAATACTGTAAGTAGTCTTTTTTAAAACTGTGACTTATGCAAGGAAATCTACATAATATGTATAGGCATAAATAGCTCCTAACTTTTATATTACATTAGTGACTTATATTCCGCCTTTACCTTGCAGTTCTAAGCGGATTACAGTATAAGACAGCTGGACATTTCCAGGAAGTTACAATTTAGGGAATGCTTACAGTTCTGAGCGGGATATAGTGTAAGATAGCTCAATAAAAATGTATTACTTACAAATTATTTGTTGACCCTTATTTCTATAAGATATAATGAATCTGATCTCAATCTTCTCTTTTGTGAAAATAGAATAAAGCTCTGCACAGAACTTATTAAAACTTTTTCTTCGGAGAAGTCCATTAATGAAAAAAGATTGTAATATGTTTTTTCTGATAAGGGATTATTATTTATACTGATGAGCTGGTGGAAACAATCCATGCTCGAGAATAGAATTTTGTATTAATTTTGAAATGAAACAACAACAAATGAACCAGCTTTGTTTCATTTCGGTTCAAAATGAAATGCCAGAAGAAAACAAACAAAAATCTTGTTTCCTTTCAGAAAAAGCACTTGCTATTTTTTTGAAACAAAATTAAATGACATGAACAAAACAATGCAATTACAAAATGCAGGCGATGTTAAACATGTGGAAAGGCTGAGCAAACTGATAAAGATGCAGATGTTAGATAGGGCATGGAGAGAGGAATTCACATGCTCTACTAAATGTAGAACCTCTTGAAAATAGGAGCTGGGCTGTATATCTAAGCTCCTCTATGTCCAGAGAGAGCATCAATTTTAGAAAGCTGAATTTAGGGGGAGAGTAAATATATATCAAAAATACCTCTCACAATGATGTCTTTACTTTATTATTCAAAATACCTCTCATTCTGTAAGGGGACAACTCCCTCCAATAATATTAACTTTGATAAATTTCAGAAACAATCTTCTTAAAGGAGGAAAAAGTCTCAGATCCCTGTATGCCGCCAGTAAACTTACTTGCAGGCATAACATTAGCATTCACATTCCCGTCACCTGCAACTGAAAGCTAATCACCATCAATCGATAATCACACAACTCAGTTTTATTGAAATAAATATTTGGCCGCAGTTTTATTAACTATCTGAATATTATCTCCACTTACAATATAATCCGTTTCCAAAACCAACAAACCCCCAATGCATATTTCACCCCCCCCCCCCAAGGAGCTATTCAGTGTCGAAACTACCTCCCGTTAAGTCTTTAAACTTATAACATTCTCCCAAACATGACTCACGATGACACCAAGCCATGCTTCCCCTCCCCTCCCCCAAAAATAACCCACGGTGATACAAGGCCATGCTTTCCCTCCCCCAAACATGATCTACGGTGACGCCAGGCCATGCTTCCCCTTGCAGCAGTGTCACCTACGAGTGTTATAATTATTTATTTATTAACTGCTCATCTCCCAGATCCAACTGGGCCAAACCCCATTTTCTGCCCTGCCCAAAGCTGCAACCACCTCCCCCCCAACCCCATAAGCTCAACCAAACCCACCCAAGTCTACATATAGCCCCCCCCCCCTAAAAGTGACACAAAACATAACATCAGCATACATGGGAGGGAGGGATAATCTTTTCCTGAAGAGACTACTCTACTCTTTCCCTTTCCTCACAGAACTCACTCCAGCCTGTCACAACATCCAACCAATCCCATGACTGCTCCACCCCCATCACCTTAGAAACCTCCCTAATCCTTTTTCTTTCTTACAAGCTCTGTCTATTAACCCTTTCTTACATCCTCTTATAAACTTGTCAATACTTATTCTACAGACCCTTGACAATGCCTCATATATTCCCCTCACCCTCTGTACCCCCTCCCCCACACTCCATTTTAAGCACACCACCATTCAATAAATATTACTAGCAGGTGACATCAGCTCAGTTAATGTTATATCACACTAGTCTGGTGTTCTTCTATACTGGAAAAGGAAACCACTTCATCGACTTTTAAAACCTCCTTCATTGTTCATGCCAATGTCATCTTAAAGTTTTCATTGCACTTGTAATGTATAAATATTTTACAGAATCTCTCACATCCAATTTATAACTTAGATATGCAATATTGCTAGACATGCATTAGAACTGAAACTTACCTTGTTTAAAGTAGTTTGCTGCATCTTTTGCTAGGTCACTGCTTTTCGGTCCACCGCCGACAAAGGCTAGCCAGTATTTCATCGTGGGCTACGTCAGGGCAAGGGACCCAAATATACCTTAAAAACAAACAAACAAAAAAGAATTAGCAACCACAAAAATATTGAAGATCGCAAATCCTACTTAGAACTCGAGAGAACTTACTGTCAGCACTCGAACTTCATGCTCACTTTCAGCAGCAAAGATGGCTGCGGGTCAGAACAGTCTCACTTTAAACCAGTGCCTGACATCATCAGCGACATATGTGTCCATTCACATAATCTTAATGGAAACTTACAAGATTAAATCCATCAAATGAAAAGTGTCAAGACAAGTGTGGAATAACTTGCAAGTTTAATGGCTCCGCATCATTCTCTTCTTGGTTGGGCTGAGAACTTTTCAGCGGACCCTCATATACCACACAGGAAGCATAACATTGAGATGAAGACAAGCATTCTTAACTCCCCAACATTACCCCCCCCCCCTTTTACAAAACCGCAATAGTGGGTTTTAGCTTAGGCCGGTGTGCTGAATGCTTTCCACTGCTCCCAACACTCATGGAGTTCCTATGAGAGTCAGGAGCAATGCAGAGCATTCAGCCCACCGGCCATCAAAAAAACGCTATCACGGTTTTGTAAAAGATGAATGGGGAGGGGTAAATTAATTACAATATACTAAATGTCTATTAATTGCAAACACAACTGCCATATTATCAGACCTAAACACCATTCTTTATTGCTCTGTTTTTGATCCCACAGCTTGAATGCTACTCAAAGAGAAATAATTTCAACATACCCAAATTCCTTGTCCAACCATCCTAAAACGAAACACAAGGTCAAGTCTATGCACATCATGATCCTGTCAAATACAGAGAACAAAAAAAGCAGAAGTGACCAAAGGAAGTGGAGGCTTGAGCCACAGGTGGCAATAATGAATCCTTATTAAATGACTGTTAGGAGTTCTACCATAAATAGAATAACAAATCACTATAAAAGTAAATAAATATGTATACATAAAAACTGTACTTAAAAATTTAAACATGGGTTACTATCATTTCAATTAATTTTCTCAAATATTTTTAATAGCATTTTTAATGTTCACAATTGACATTCTTTGATGTTTTTTTTCTTTAAAAAGCTCTTTGATTCATACTAAGATTGTCCTTTTGTATTGTGAATAAAGTTGTTGAGGATGATGTCATCCTGTTTTTGAAATGAGATTCTGGCTTTTTTTGGGGGGGGTTGCAGCATTTCAATCATATAAAAGATGTGATCAAAACAAGGTCAGTAAGCCCTATTAACTCTATTTTCGATAGAACACTAACAGCAAATGATACAAGGTTTTTGTTTTTTTTAATAAGTCCCTAAAGCAGACACCAAAACGAGGCGCTCGTTAGACTTATTTTGGCAATCAGGGACTTCCCTAGACTCCTCCCTAAGGAAGTCCCTGATTGGCTGAGGTGCCCCAGGCCCCTCCAAAGGGAGGAGCCCGAGGTGCCTAAGCCAATCAGGGCCTTAGGCCTCTCCCTGTGCATCAGATGATGCCCCGGGGCGGGCCTATGGCCGTTATTGGACAGTGGCGGGCCGGAGCAGCAGGAGCAGGAGGATTTTTCTCCTGCTTCCGAAGAGAAGACCGTCGGTGTCGGAGTAGGAGGGTGCGGGCACCCCTCCTGCTCCCGAAGATGGGAGTCTCGAAGGAGCAGGAGGGACTAGACACCGCTCCTGCTCCAGAAGATGGGAGCCTCGAAGGAGCAGGAGGGACCGGGCACCCCTCCTGCTCCCAACTATTTTAAAAGTACCGGGGTGGATGGGACGGGCCCGACCGCCTGGGCCGAACAGGGGTGGGTCAGAGGGGTGGGAGGACTAGGAGCAGGAGGGACTGAGCACTCCTCCTGCTCCCAACTATTTAGTGCCGCGCGTGCCATGCCGGGAGGGGGTCGAGGGCCGTGCCAGTCACGTGGAGGGAGGGAGGGCGGGTGAGGGTTGTGCCAGTGAGGGGTGGGGGGCAGCCGTGCTTGGGAGCGTGTTTATGTGTGGGGGTACTTTTGACAGGCTTGCTTGTCTTTCTTATTCATTTTTTTTTTATGGGGCAGATATTTTTCATGTGTAACACACACAAAATATCTGTGCCATAGAAAAAAAATGAATAAAATACAGGCAGGCCTGTCAAAAAACCTGCAGACCTGTCGTTAACTCAGTTACCGACAGGTCTGCAGCAGTCGGGTTTGTCAGTAGTAAAATCTGACTCAAAATAGCCAAGCAATTGATAGTGAATCAATCGATTGGCTATTTTGCATGGGGTTTTGCAAATTTGCATGGGAGGATTGGGATCGGATCTCTACTGCCTTTAGTGAATAGTGCAGGAAGGAAATTTGGTCACAAAGGACTCGCAACCGATCGATACACGATTGGTTTGCTTAGTGAATCTAGCCCTAAGATTTAGTAAGATTGGGACACTTTTGTTTAGCACGCAGTGGTGTCATTTAATACAAAGGGGAGAATATTAGTGATGTAACTGAAGCATTTGTGAATTAGGGATTTTTCCTCTCATGCAGATATTTGAGAAGTGAAAACTGCTGACGTTACTGAAGCTCTCCTAACACAAATAAAAATGATTAAATATATAATTAGAAAACATAAGAATAGTCTTACTGGGTCTGACCAATGGTCCATCAAGTCCAGTAGCCTGTGTTCATGGTGGCCAGTCCAGGTCACTAGTACCTGGCAAAAACCCAAAGAGTAGCAACATTCCATGCTTCCGATCCAGGGCAAGCAGAGGCTTCTCCCATGTCTTTCTCAATAACAGACTATGGACCTTTCCTCCAGGAAATTTTCCAAACATTTCTTAAAACCAGCTACGCTATCCGCTCTTACCACAACCACTGGCAATGCGTTCTAAAGCTTAACTATTCTCTGAGAGAAAAAATATTTCCTCCTATTGGTTTTAAAAATATCTCCCTGTAACTTCATTGAAAGAAATACTTTTAAAACCAATAGGAGGAAATATTTGATTTATCTAGTGTCTATCCATGTATATTTTTTTTGTATAACAGGAGTTTGTTGTTTTGGACATTCATTACTCCTATTAGGAACTGAGATTGAAATAAAACTAATAAAACAAAAAACACATTCAGTTAAATACAGACAATGGTATCATGAATGTAAAAACAAAGCAAGACTGATAAGACTAAAATCATTATTCAATTAAATCACAAAAGAATGACAATCCACTCAATATTTAGCCCTATTTAACTGGCCACAAACAGCTCCTGGCCAGTTAAATAGCACTTAGCTGGCTAACTTCCAGTATTCAGCAGGAGATAGCTGGCTATCTCTGCTGAATATTAACAGCGGCTAAAACTTTGCCAGCTGTATCATGTAATAATTGCCAATGTTGAGTGCTGACCAGTCAAGTTTAGCAGCCAAATAGCAGGCTTTTCTTTGGCTGCTATAAACTGACTTATCCAGGCAGAAGCACCAGCTGTCCAGAGTGGCCTAGTGGTTAGGACCCCTGTCTCACCACCTGGAAGTTGTGGGTTCAACCCCTTCGCTGCTCTTTGTGACCCTGGCAAAGTCACTTAGCCCTCTGTTGGCTCAGATACTGTAGTTAGATAGTGAGTCTGCTGGGACAGATAAGGAGAAATATTTAGAGTGCTTCGAATAGAAACAGTATATAAGAAATGTAAATAAATAAACTAGCCAGCCAGTGTTCAATATTGATTTCATTTAGTTATAGCCACTAAAAGAAAACACAGATATTCATGTGCAGGAAATATGGGAACCATAATTGACTGAGACATCAATAATAAAGACTCATATATAAATGTATGCATAAAAGATAACTAAAATAATGTATGAAACACATACAGTATGTAGCCATACCAAACCAAGTGTATTATTGATTCACTATGCAAGTAGCCAACAAACAACAATATCTTACAAGTGTGTGAATCAGAAAATAAAGGATGGAGGCATAAAATATGAGACTATTGTGTGATAATTTGAGGTCGTGAATAAAATCAAGGGCAGGAATAAAAACGAAAGGGGTGATACCGGGTGGGGCTGAGAAAGGGCAGTGTTGGAAAAGGGGAGGGCATTTGGGCATCAAGTCTCCTGGACCATGAGGGATTTGAGGTCATCCAAAGGGAAGGGGTTCAGAAGGATCTCAAATTCCATGCAGGAGAGAGGGGAGTAGGTGAGGGACATGTGGGGATCAATTCCAAAGTAGCCTCGGCATGCTGGCTGAGATATAGCATGCCGAGAGAGGAAGGGGGACATGAAGCCTGCAGTGTGCCATGTAGGGGAGGTGAGATAGAAGATTTGCAGAAGGCAGTCCCAGAACAGCTTTTGCTTCCCAGCCTGGCTACTTGATTGGATGCATATATGAATAGGTAAACCAGCCTGGTGATGTTGGAGGCTGGGGATTTTAGTGCCTTTTAACTGCCAATGCCCTGAGTCAATGTCTCACCTGGCCATGGGTTAAGCTGGAGCTGTTGCTATACTCGATCATTGCTGATAATGATAAGCACATTAAATCAAAGAGCAACAAAAGATTAATGAACTGTGTTGAAGAAATTTGTTAATACTGAGATTAGGATAAATTAACTTTCACACAGCTTAATGTAGATAGTAATCTATTTTTCAAGAAATGTAGTTCAGTTTCTCTTCCATCTCAGATCTCTGAAGCTGTCAATGATGTTCACTCCTTGCCTCCAACTTGATTCACAGAATCTAAACACCTTCTCCACAGAATCTAAACACCTTACTCTTGATACAACTTTCCTTCTTAGAGATTACCACTCTCCCATTTGTCTCCTCCCCCCCTACACACACATCTGACATTCCTTAGCCCCCCTCTTCATTTTCCTATTTAGCCTAAATATTCCTTTGGACAGGAGCAATCCTTAGTATCCTGCCCCATGACTGCCATATCCTGCCCCATGACTGCCATAACAGCTGACATCATTTGCCATAACACAAAATGACCCTTCAGGTCAGCTGACACCATTTGCCATAACACAAAATGGTTTCAGCTGACCTGAAGGTGCCCCTTTTGACTTTCTCATGTATGTCACTCCTGCCAAGTGGTGGACACAAGTATTCTTATGTAAGGTGGAGGAACTATAGCAGAGTAGGAAGCAGGGCAGATACCAGACGACTGGAAGATAGCGAACTTCACGCCGATATTCAAAAAAGGATCAAGAGGAGTACCGGGCAACTATAGACCTGTGAGTCTCACGTCGGACCCTGGGAAGATGGTTGAGGCGCTGATCAAGGATAGCATAACCCGGCACCTAGACACACATGACCTGATGAAAGCCAGCCAACATGGATTCAGGAAAGGGAAGTCATGCTTGATGAACCTACTTCAATTTTTTGAGACAGTGAACAGACAAATTGATAATGGAGAACCGGTGGATATTATATACTTGGATTTTCAGAAAGCGTTCGACAAAGTTCCACATGTAAGACTCCTCAGGAAACTGCAGGGCCATGGAATAGAAGGAGATATACTAAGATGGATAGGTAAATGGCTGGAGAACAGAAGGCAGAGAGTGGGCATAAATGGGAAGTTCTCGGACTGGGAAAATGTGACTAGCGGTGTGCCCCAGGGCTCAGTACTTGGGCCCATCTTATTTAATATCTTCATCAATGACCTCGAGGATGGAACATCCAGTGAGATCATCAAGTTTGCAGATGACACAAAGCTATGCCGGGCCATCAAATCGCAGAAGGACAGTGAGGAACTCCAGAGTGACTTGAGCCGATTGGAGAATTGGGCAGATAAATGGCAGATGAAGTTTAATGTGGAAAAATGCAAAGTGATGCACTTAGGCAGAAAAAATAATGAACACAAGTATAGTATGTCAGGTGCAACTCTGGGAAAATCTGAACAGGAAAAGGACCTGGGAGTATTAATCGATAGGACACTGAAGCCGTTGGTACAGTGTGCGGCGGCAGCGAATAACGCGAATAGAATGCTAGGCATGATAAAGAAGGGAATCACGAGTAGATTGGAGAAAGTCATAATGCCGCTTTATAGAGCGATTGTCAGACCACACTTGGAGTACTGCGTCCAGCATTGGTCTCCATACCTAAAGAAGGATATCAAACTGCTGAAGAGGGTGCAGAGACGAGCAACAAAGCTGGTGAAAGGTATGGAGAACCTGGATTAAGAGGAAAGACTTAAGAGACTGGGGTTGTTCTCCCTTGAGAAAAGGAGACTACGAGGGGATATGATTGAGATATTCAAAATACTGAAAGGAATCGACAAAATAGAGCAGAAAAAAAAGTTATTTACAATGTCTGATGTGGCACGGACAAGAGGACATGGGCTGAAGCTAAGGGGGGACAAGTTCAAGACAAATATCAGGAAGTTCTGCTTCACGCAACGAGTGGTGGACACCTGGAATGCTCTCCCAGAGGAGGTAATTGCGGAATCCACCATTCTAGGATTTAAGGGTAAGTTAGATGTACATCTTCTTATGAGTGGCATGAAGTGACATGGGTAAGGGTAAGCTAGATGCACTTCTCTTTACGAGAAGCTTAGAGTGATATGGGGACCAAAACTATGCCAGGATACACCTGGGGGGGCCTCCGCGTGTGCGGATCGCCGGACTTGATGGACCTAGGGTCTGTTCCGGGGATGGCGCTTCTTATGTTCTTATGGATCAAGATCTGGTGAGTAGGGTGGATGATCTATGCACTGAAACCCCAACTGTGTGAAAACATCCATCATTTTGCCAGCTTTGTGGGAGGTTCATTGTCTTGCAAAAAGAGAACTCCTTTCTGAAGCTTCCCTTCCCTTTTTTCTTTTAATGCCTCCTTTAATTGTCACAACAAGTTACATTGATTGTTTGGCCCCTTGGAAGATAGTCAGTCATTACAGCACCTTCCTGATCCCAAAATACTGTAGCTAAGACCTTTCCTTCTGACTTTTGGATCTTGAATTTCCTTGGCCTTGGAGAACTGGAGTGCCACCATTACTTGGACTGCTGTTTTATCTCAGGATCCTAGTGGTGTAATCATGTTTCATCAACAGTAACTAGTTCTAAAACATTGGCACCAGCTCACTGAAAATGCTGCAAAATTAACTTGGAAATGTCCATTCAGTGTAATTTCTTGTCAGCATTCAAACATATGATAACCCACTTGAATGACAGCTTCTGCAAACCCAGCTGCTTGTGGATTATACACCCAATACATTCCCTGGATATGTGTTTTGGTAATTGGTTTAGTCGATATCCGCTGATCAGCCAAAATCAGGTCATAGACATGGTCAACAATTTCAGGAGTTGACACTGTTTGAGGCCTCCCAGACCTTGCTGCATATTCAGTCTCTAAATCTCCACACTGAAAGTTTACACACTGCTTCTTCACTGTGGAGTATGATGGGAATTTGCCACTCATTGTTTGGATCATACATTCATTTGCATCACAAATTTGCATATACATTCATTGATTTGCATCATACATTCATTGATTTCTTTTGGAGTTTTCTTCTGCAGGAGGAGTAGGAACTTCATGATGGCTTGGAATTCCACACTTGAAAATTCCACACTTTTCATTGACATGGTTCAATCAATGATCTGAAACATTACAATTCTGCAAATTGACATTTTGCAAAATAAAATAGCACTCTTTCCAGCTACAGTGGCAAAATAATGCTCAGAATTTAAGAAGTTGGGCTGAGAACATTTCAGTATCCTCTCATAATCAGCTCCAATTAAACATTGCTGTACTATAGGCAGATTTATTCTTGCCATTCCTGAAAATTACAAAGAGGTAGATATGCTATGACAGCAGGAGCTTGGCTGCCAGGTACTAATTGCAAGCAAAGAGATGGAAAATACATTGACACAATTAAAGTACAATAGAAAGGAGGTATGTTGGGAGTATTTGGGAAACTCATTCTCTGCTTCATCAGACCATGATGATATAATGATCACAACACTTGTCTCTTATTTGACAATTTTTATTCAAACAGCTGTCTCTATCATGCAGCACTAATCTACTATAGACTGGATGCCTGCATATTTTGTATAAGCAGAATTAAAATACTCATAGATTAGAATAAAGGTGAACCATTAGCAAGCTGGATACATTCTGTAAAAGGATATTATCCACTTTTCCCAAAACTGCGTGATTTTCTTCTTTATAGGGATACTGTATATATAAGGAGTCTGTTTTGAAAATTTAAACCAAACACTTAGAAAATATATTCTATCGTATATGCATCATACAGTATATTCAAAAATAAGGAAGGAAAAAGCCTCAGGAGACCTTTTTATGGTCTTAAAATACCATCCTTAATTCTTGTCTGTCACTGGCATTAAAAAACCTTTCCTGTATCTTTTGTTGCTAATTTCTTCCCATCACAATGGTGGTTTCGCCTCCAAAGCCTTCCCACTATCGATTGATATACCTCAAGGCTCTGTCCTGAGACCATTCCTTTTCTCAATCTACACTTTCTCACTTGGAACACTGATCTCCTATGGCTTCCAGTATCACTTCTATGCTGACAACTCCCAGATCTACCTCTCTGCGCCAAATATTTCTACTGAAACCCAGACCAGCGTCTCAGCCTGTCTGTCTGACATTGCTACATGGATGTCTCCCCCACATTCTTCTCCACTCCTGCTCCTTCCCGAACCTCCTGCCATGCATGCACGCTCCTTCCCTTCTCCCATATCCCTTTAATTTTCCTTGCATGAGCAGCATCATGAACTTGCTGCCTATGTCAGTGTTGGCTCTTCCTCTGATGTCACTTCCTGGATGTGGGACCCATAATTGATGTCACAAATTTGTGATGCTGATGTGCCCAAAAAATTTAAAGAGGTATGAAGGAAGGGATGCACAGGTATGGCTGGAGGGGTCGGGAAGGAGCGGGTGGACAGAAATCAGTATGGGTGCTGGTGCCCCCACCAAGAAGGTGCCTGGGGAAGACTGCCCCTGCCCCCCTTACTACATCACTAGTCCAGGTCTCTGTAGGAAATAGGAGAGCATATTGGAGGGAGGGCTTGCAGTAGCCTAACAAGAGCAGTTTGCAGATTTTTTTTACCTTCTTTATCAAATTAAAGTATATGAGGGGAAATGCCTTCTCATCCTTTACCTCAGGTAGCAGATTGCCTTGATCCGCCCCAGTAGCTGTATGTAGTGATAAAGGGAAGAAGATGAGTAGATATATATACTGTACCTTATCCTAGTTTCTCAGATAATGGACCATTTCCTTTTATCATAGTGGTATAGCTCCAAATTAGAAACAGGAAAATTCTAAGTTCAGATCTTGAGACTTACAGCTAGAATAGACAACTATATGGGATGATACAATAAGATGGAAATTGCATCCTATAGCATCACTCAAGTGGAAAGATCTTAGTTGCAAAAAAAAGAAATGCATAATAAGCAAGAGAAGCCCTTGCTTTCAATTGTCTGCATTTAGGTTATGTAGCTGTAACATAGATGTCAGAACGGGGGGCCATAGGCTCCATGGCCTCACCCCAAAATTGCCTGTTCTGTGGGTGATCCAGTGGGGGGAACCCCCAACTTCTTGCGAGGCTGAGAGCTTGCTACCCACCAGCGTGCCTGCTGGTGGGCACTCTCTAATGCGCCCCTTCACCTGCATCTACTCCTTTCCCCTCCCTCCCGTCCATCCTCTTGCTCACCCACCCACCGTGTTTAACTTCTTAGAAAAGCACTGCTCCACCCTGCCACTGACCCGGTGTCTTCTCTCCACTGCGGCCAGCCCTAGCAGAAACAGGAAGTTGTCAGAGAGGGTGGGCTGCAGTGGAGAGAAGACGCTGGGGCCAGCTGCAGGGCAGCACAGTGCTTTTATAAGAAGTTAAATGCGGTTGGCGGGTGAGAAGGTGGGCAGGTGGGAGTGGGGAGGAGTAGATGCAGGCGAAGGGGCGTGTTAGAGAGTGCCGACCAGCAGGCATGCTGGCCAGTAGCTAGGTGTAGAGAGGAGCATATGGAACTGGAGGAAGGGAGAGATATTGGACTCAGATGAGGGAAGGATGGAGAGATGTAAGGGAGGGAATGATGTCAGATGTGTGAGGGACAGGGAGAGATGGATTTGAGGATGGCATAGGGGGTAGAAGGAGGACTGGGAAGAGGGAAGGTGAGGGACAATAAGATATGGATTTGGAGAGGGAGTATAGAGAGGGAGTAAGAGAGGGAGAGATGGACATGAGGGAAGAGGGGGGAAGGGAGAAATGGATTTGGAGGGGCAAAATAGGGAGAGGGAGAGATTGATTTGGTGGAGGGGCAAGATGGGAAAAGGGAAAGAGATTCAGGGGAAATAACAGAAGGGGTAGGGAGAGATGAACAACTCGGGGAAAGCAGAGAAGGAAGAGAAGACATGGCTAGGGAAAGGCAGAGGGGATATGGATTGGGGACCGGGGACCAGGAGAGGTGAGAGATGTCATACTTGGGAGCACACCAGGACCTCTGGCCATACTCTGCTGCTGTTCCCTGTGGCTTTGTGAAAAAAGAACTGCAGCTGGAAAGAAGGAGGAAAAGACCTACTTGGATGTTTTAGAGCCAGCCAGAACACAGGTACACACTCTTGGGAGGGGGCATGAACTTGGGACACAGAAGGGAGGGAGGAAGAGAGGCACATTTTATCTGCCATCATTTGCTATGTTACTATGTAACATTGGGTCACAGGAGGGAAGGAGAGGGGCATGTTGGGACACAGGAGGGAGGGGCACATTGAGACAAGGAAGGGTGTGTGAACTTGGGACAAATGAGGGAGGGGGCATGAATTTGGGACACAGAATGGAGAGAGAGGATGTGTTAGGACTCAGAAGTGAGAGAGGGGGCACAAACCTGGGACAGGCTGGAATGGAGGGAGGGAGCACTAACTTGGGACACTGAAGGGAGGGAGGGAGCATGAACTTGGGACATAGGATGGAAGGATGGGAGAAAGAGATGCTGAGGTGGCGGAGGGAATAGAAAGGGAGAATTATTAAGCATGGGTGTGAGTGAGAGGGAAAGAGATGGTGTACATGGGGAAAGGAAGAAGAAGGAGAATTATTGGACATGATGATGGAAGAGGAGTGAGGTAGAGAGAGATAAGAGGGAGAAATGTTGGATGTGGTGGTGAAGAGGAAACAGTGGGACAGATGGAAATGGATGCAAGAGGGAGGAATGTTGGGCATGGTGGTGGAGGGAATGGAGGAAGAAATGTGGCATAGAGCTGGAGAGGGGTGATAGAAGCAGGAATGTTGGGCATGGGACTGGTGGGCAGGGGCGAAAGATGCTGCACATAGTCCGGGGGGTTGAGAGAGGGAAAACTATTGGATGTGGCAGTAGAGGGAGTGGGAGAGGGGCACCCTGGATCCCTCTCTCTCTTTACCTACTCCCTTTGCAGCAAGGGAGAGAATGAGAGAGAGAGAGAGAGAGAGATGGTGGACAGTGAGAGTTAGGAAGACGTTGCACATGGGGGTGGAGGAGAGAGGAAGAAATGCTGTGCAGTGGTGGGGAGGTGAAAAAGAGTGCACTATGTGTAGTTTAATTTTGTGGTTACCATTGTGTATTATTAATAAGATTATATTGTGTATATATGAAAAATGAATGGAAGAAATGTTTTTTACAATTAGTACTATTATTATGGGGGTGAGGTCTGGTGCAGAGCTTGGGCAGGTCTGGGGTGGGATCTAGGGCAGAGCTTTTGGGGCCCCCCCAACAAAAAAGCATTCTGCTGTCTATGAGCTGTACTATGAATGCAACCTAAAGGAAATGTACTAACATTCAGACTATCACTTCTCATCAGGTTTTACAGTAAGCCAGTTTAAATGGAACAAAATTCATGGTATTGTTGGATGCTGAACATATCACAATAGCCCTAAAAAGTGCTGAAATATCAAGCCTGTCTTCATGAAGAAATCCAAGTATGCCCCAAATATCATTGCTTCCAGAAATTTTCAGATCTAGCCCTCAGCCTGAGATCATAGGTTTTCCAAATCTCCGACCATGCATACAAAATATACTCTAACAATCCTGTGTTTCTCTAATCCACTGCACTAACGAATAAGAAATAGCAGCAATGAAATAAACGGATAAGCATGGTTACTACTATTGAAATTCAGGGGCTTAATGGTAGACAATTTATATTTTATTTATGAAAATTAAGAAATGAAAATAAGGGTTTTATTTCCCTTTCTTCTCTTTCATGGGATGAAGGGAAAGGGGATTGGATTTATATGCTGATTCTACGTGGTTACACATTCAAACTGGTTTTCATACAATTACCGGTACTTAATTTGTACCTGGAGCAACAGGTGACTTACACAGCACTGGGGTTTGATCCCACAACCTCTAGGTATAGAGACAGCAGCTCTACCACTAGGCTACTCAGAATTTAGATTTAAATGCAACCCTTGAATTAGAGCATTTTGCCCAATCATTTTTTGTTTAATCAGTGATTTAGGAATTCTTATGGTTAAAGCAGTAGAACATACTGTCTGGAACAAATGCACTTCAAGGGTATTTGTGTATAAAATTAAAGGTAAGCTACAGTGGTTCTAAAATCATTTTACTAATGCTGTATTATATCAGCCCTGCCATGCTTGAAGACATCCAATTATTGCATTATGTTGTCCAGCATTATATTACAAAACACAAGAAATAAAACGTTACATTTTCAAAGATTTAGAAGCTCATTATGCAAGTAGAAATAGAGAAGTGAATATTTAGTAGCATAAGGACCACAAAAATAAGCAGTTATGTATCTACTGTATATATTTGTTATACAGAGGCAGCAGTTCAACCAGTAGGCCACAGCCCTTCATAGCACCTGAGACACCTATCAATGCCACACATATTCTCTACCCCCTAACCATGCTTACTTTTCAGGTAGGTGTGAGTAGGCATTGTACCGATTTCCACATGGAACTTTAATTGATTATTTTAAATTGTTCTTTTAATGATGTTTTCAATTAAGAAGAACACCACATACATCTGGTGTGATATAACTTTAGCTGAGCTGATGTCACCTGCTGGTAATATTTATTGAATGGTGGTGTGGGTAAAATGGGAGGGGGAGCAGAGGGTGAGGGGAATATATGAGGTGTTGTCAAGGATCCGTAGAATAAGGATTGACAAGTTTATAAGAGGAGGTAAGAAAGAGTTAATAGTCAGAGGTTGTAAGAAAGAAAAAGGATTAGGGAAGTTTCTAAGGTGATGGGGGTGGAGCAGTCATGGGATTAGTTGGATGTTGTGGCAGGTTGGAGTGAGTTCTGTGAGGAAAGGGGATCAGTAGAGTAGTTTCTTCCGGAAAAAAATTATCCCTCCCTACCTTCCATTTGTGCTGGTGTTATGTTTTGTGTCAGTGTTTTGGGGTGGAGGGGTTCATAGGCAGTGTTCCCTCTAAGCGGGCGGGTGTTGTGAGCAAACTTTTTTCACTGTGAGCTAAAAATATCGGGCGCCAGCAAGTTATGAGCCAAATAAATATGTTGTCAAGGCATCAGGCCAGCTTAAGTTCCAGGCCAGTTATGGAACTGAATTTAAGATTTGTAGGTTCATGGGGACATACTCTAGTCCGTATAGTGTAACAGGAAAATTTACAAAGGGAAACTCTCTAAGGCAGTGTTCTTCAACCTTTTTACACCTATGGACCGGCGGAAATAAAATAATTATTTCGTGGACCGGCAAACTACTAAGACTGAAATTTTTTTTTAAAAACCATCACCGCCCCGTCCCCGCAAGCTCGGTCCCAAAAACCATCTGATCCCATCCGCACAAGCCTCAAATAGTTATAATTTTATATTGAACATATTTTATTAAAGTATAAAAAGAAACAATATTCTATACAATTGTCATTTTATAAATACAAATAATACAGGGCAAAATAAAAAAAAACCCTGTCTCCCCTCCCCTTCACATATATCCCCTCTACTATCAAGAAAACTGAATAAGCCAAATTATTACAGAATGCTACACAAATATCAAGTAACAGAATATCACAGTCACACATGACAGGAATGGTGTTAGGGGAGTGGAACTAGGGCAACTGCCCCCTGGTCAGAGAGAGCCCTAAGCCAGCTGGAAGCTAAAGAAGCACTGCCATCTCTCCTCCTGCCCCCCCACCCCCCAATTTGGTCTAGCATCCATCATCTTCCTTCTGTTCCCCTCATGGTCTGGCATCTCTATCCTTCCTTCCCCCCTGTGGTTTTTAGCATATCTCTCTTCTCATTTCCTCCACTCAGATCTGATCATTCTCTACTCTCTCTTCCCTTTTCTTCTCTGGTCTTCCTTCTCTATTTTCTGCCTCCATCTAAATTAAATTCTTTCTTACTATTTAGTCCCGTTTCCCTCTTTTCACTGTGTCTACACACAGCTTGTCACCCCTTTCCCTCACCCCTCCATTATCTTACTATTTTCTTCCCCCTTTATTTATCTCCTCCTTCCATCCAGTATGTGTTCTTTCCCCACTTCCATTCAGCATCTGCTCTCCCCTCTCAACTGACATCCATCTGCCTTCTGCTCTCTCTCCCTTCTTCTCACTTCCATCATCTGTCCCCTTCTCTCTCCTCCATTCCATCATCTGCCCCTTCTCTCTCTCTCTCCCCCCCCCCCAACTTCCATCATCTGCCCCCCTTCCCCTCACCTTTGTGGGTCACTTTCTTTCCCCTGAGGGTGGCTCATGTCACAGGGGAAGCTTTGGCCGAGCAGAACCGCTTGATTGACAGTGGAACTTACTTGATTGATGTCGATGCTGGGGCCCGTTGCCGTTTGAAGGAAAAAAAAAAAGGTGGAAAAAAGGAACCTGTAAAGGCGAGAGGAAGGGAAACCTCCAGGACAGCTGCTTTTTGCCCTCCTTCAGCGGCCCAAGAGTTCAGACCAGCAGCGGCAGCTCTGTATGCTTTTAACTTCGGCACAGAGCTGCCCCTAATCAATAGTTTAGCGCGGTTTCATGAGGCAGCCTCGGGGCCTTTGATAGCCGGCCCGCTTCGATGATGCGATGTGGGCCGGCCTAGCAAAGGCCCCGAGGCTGCCTTATGAAACCGCGCTAAACTATTGATTAGGGGCAGCTCTGTGCCGAAGTTAAAAGCATACACAGCTGCCGCTGCTGGTCTGGAGGTGCGGAGACAAGGCAGGAGGCAAACGCGGTGGAAGGCAGGAGTCCCGGCACAGCGACTGCAACAGGAAGTTGCAAGTCAGCTGACGCCGGCCTTTCGTTGCGGCGGGGACCGAATCCTTCGCGGACCGGCAAGATTTTGTTTGCGGACCGGCACCGGTCCGCCGGTTGAAGAACTGTGCTCTACACTGTGTGCGCTGTGACGAGAAACTTGTGCGCTGCGAGGTAATATTTTGTGCGCAAGCGCACGCCAGCGCAGCTTAGCGGGAACACTTTCATATGTTGACTTGGCTGGGTTTGGTTGAGCTTATGGGGTTGGGGGAGGTGATCACAGCTTTGAGTGGGGTGGAAAATAGGGTTTGGCCCAGTTGGATCTGGGAGATGAGCAATTAATAAATAAATAAATGTAACACTCGGATGCGAAACCGCTTCGAGGGGAAGCATGGCCTTGCATCACTATGGGTCATGTTTGGGGGAATGGGAGGGGAGGGGAAGCATGGCCTTGCGTCACCATGGATCATGTTAGGGGAATGTTATAAGTTTAAAGATTTAACGGGAGCTAGTTTTGAAACCGAATAGCTCCCTGGGGGTGTATGGGGGTTTGTTGGTTTTTGGACACAGATTGTACTGTAAGTGGAGATAATATTCAGATAGATAATAAAGCTGCGGCCAAATATTTATTCCAATAAAATTGAGTTGTGTGGTTATTGATTGATGGTGATTAGCTTTCAGTTGCAGGTGATGGGAATGTGAATGCTAATGTTATCATTTCATTTAATCAATTAAAAACAATTAACTTCCGTGTAGAGATTCAGTGGAAACTGACCTTTGCCGTTATCATTCTGCATTATTGCACAATATGATGTTTTGATTTCCTGGTATAAGTGCAGTGGAATATGTTACTTACATCTTCAATGCCTGTTTATTAATATTGATACATATCCTTTTTACATATTTTATTCTAATATACAATGGGCTTATTGTTCTCTTAATTAATTATTTATATTAAGTAGACGCCATCTGATATGTTATCATTATTTTTTATTTTATTTGTAAGTATTAATTTATGATGCCAATTATGTTGAATCATTTCACTTTATCCAATAAAGACTTTTGCATTGAACATTTTCCATCCTCAAACATCCTTTCTGCCATTGATGGCAGTCAACTCTATTTCTTTTTGTTTTTTCCTTTTTTTATTTTTTTGCAGAAATATTTGTTCTTCTTGCTTTTGCATTCAACTTAATAAGTCACATAATACTTTGTGACCAATCAGTTTGAAATTTAAATTCTTATCATTCTATATTTAAACAACCCCAGACTGTGGGCTACAATTCGGAAAGTTCACTTCAGTCCAACTGGGAATTTCTTTCTGTATGTCTGTCTTTCTTTCTCTCCGTGCCCGTGCCTCATTTCTTTCTTTCCTAAATTTTTGGTTCTATCTGCTGGACGCCTTTGTCTTGGTCGGCCCACCTCCCGCCCTTTCTCTTCCTCTAAAAATGCCTCTTTTTGCTCTATGCGTTTAGAGGCAGGGAAAAGGCCTAAGTTGGTTTTAGATATGTCTAAAACCAGCTTTGGTTATGGGTACTTGGACGATCAGGCTTTTTGATCGTCCAAGAACCCATTTAGACCATTTTTTAGCCTTTTTTTTTATTTTTTTATTATGAGCCCCTGAGCTGTTAGACGTCTTCAATTTCTTTATATGATCCCCAGTAACTGAAAGATTTCCACAAGTCCATCCACTATCACAGTGTCCTTTTCACAAATCTACAATTGCATTTTTATAAACTGTTCTTCCACAGTCCATGCATTCTATATCAGCCTTCTTACTCAGCAGCAGCAAAAGCTTCCGCCACACAAAACTCCCGAAAGGCATACACCGTTTCGCTTAGTTCATCTTCAGGGGAAAATCATAGAGAACTTGAGTATCACATAGCTGCTTCACAAAGGCCATTCCTAGGACATGTGAATTTCATCTGCTTTAATGTTGTTTTTCACATATACTGCTATTCCTCCACTCTTTCAGCCCTGGATCCTTTCTAAAAAGGTTATATCTCAGTATATAAGAACATAAGAATTGCCGCTGCTGGCTCAGACCCATGGTCCATTGTGCCCAGCAGTCCACTCATGCGGTGGACCTCTGGTCAAAGAACAGTGCCCTATCTGAGACTAGCTCTACCTGCGTACGTTCTGGTTCAGCAGGAACTTGTCTAACTTTGCCTTGAATCCCTGGAGGGTGTTTTACCCTATGACAGACTATGAAGAGCGTTCCAGTTTTCTACCACTGTGTGGGTGAAGAAGAACTTCCTTATGTTTGTACAGAATCTATCCCCTTTCAATTTTAGAGAGTGCCCTCTCGTTCTCTGTACCTCAGAGAGGGTGAACAGCCCTTATCTACTAAGTCTATTCCCTTCAGTACCTTGAATGTTTCAATCATGTCCCCTCTCAATCTCCTCTGTTCGAGGGAGAAGAGGCCCAGTTTCTCTAATCTTTCGCTGTATGGCAACTCCTCCAGCCCCTTAACCATCTTAGTCGCTTTTCTCTGGACCCTTTCGAGTAGTATCGTTGGAATCATTGAACCATGTCTCTATGATAGCAACAATATCCAAGTCTGCTTCTGTTATCAGGGTTTACACATCTGAACTGTATTAGCTAAACGATGAGCATTTGTGCTCATTTCTTTCCAGCAACATTTTACTGTTAACTTCTATACATAGGCAGCCAAATGATATTTGGTTTGGGAGGGGGGGCATGGCCCATCACCAGCTCATGACTCCACGTTTTACCTCTTCCCGGTGTTGTACTTTAAATCTTTGGAGCAGCCGCCATGCAGCGTCAATGAGCAGGCCTGCCCTCGGAAGTAGAATGAATGGTTCCAGGGCAGACCTGCGTGACGGCTGCCCCGAAGATAAAAATGACAACATCAGGAGACAGGTGGACACCAACCATCAACCACCAATTTTTGGGGAGGCCATGGTCCCTGTGGCCTCCGGGTTTTGAAAAGCTTTCCTTTATTCAAGAGGGCATCCTTGCATGTGTGAATAGGACGCAATGACATCATGTGCATGCGCCATCTGCATCACATCCACACATGGACGGATGTGCTGCCCGACAAGAACATGCAGCAGGGGAGGAGACTGGAGGTGGGGCTGGGGCGGGATCGGGGGCGGGATCAGGGGTGTAACAGGGCAGAACCTGGGCGTGACGGGGTGGTGATGTGTGGGACTGTGCAGGCCTGGGGTCGAGTCTAGGGGCCCAGATTTTCCAGACAGAAAATTTAGTAACCCTACTCTTTGTTGATTATGGTGTTAGCATTATGAACATTAGTGTCACTGCAATTACTAACAACCATTTTTGCCATGCACATAAAAAAGGAAAAACCCATTAATATATTTAGTCCAAAATTACTACATAGAGTACAGAAGCCTTAAAGCTCATTTGCAACATTGAGCAGCTGTGTGCAGGTAACCAGGCTGGTTGGACCTGGTATCTGTGGCGTCTTTTGCTTTTTGTCCTTTGGATTACTTTTTTATATCACACAGCTAAGTCCGATGCTTTTTTGACTTTTGTTGGGGAGTTGGCTGGGGGGGGTTTCAGTGAGTGGTCGCTCAGTGGCTATACCTGTTATTCACGTTTTGATTTGTGATTATTGCATTCTTGATTATTGCACACACCAGGTGCCCAGTGAGGGTGTGCGGGTGGAGGTATATTACCTCTACCTGAATCTGTGAAGCGTTGGATACATAGTAACATAGTAACATAGTAGATGACGGCAGATAAAGACCCGAATGGTCCATCCAGTCTGCCCAACCTGATTCAATTTAAATTTTTTTTTTTTTTCCTTCTTAGCTATTTCTGGGCGAGAATCCAAAGCTCTACCCGGTACTGTGCCTGAGTTCCAACTGCCAAAATCTCCGTCAAGACCCACTCCAGCCCATCTACACCCTCCCAGCCATTGAAGCCCTCCCCAGCCCATCCTCCACCAAACGGCCATACACAGACACAGACCGTGCAAGTCTGCCCAGTTACTGGCCTAATTCAATATTTAATATTATTTTCTGATTCTAAATCCTCTGTGTTCATCCCACGCTTCTTTGAACTCAGTCACAGTTTTACTCTCCACCACCTCTCTCGGGAGCGCATTCCAGGCATCCACCACCCTCTCCGTAAAGTAGAATTTCCTAACATTGCCCCTGAATCTACCACCCCTCAACCTCAAATTATGTCCTCTGGTTTTACCATTTTCCTTTCTCTGGAAAAGATTTTGTTCTACGTTAATACCCTTTAAGTATTTGAACGTCTGAATCATATCTCCCCTGTCTCTCCTTTCCTCTAGGGTATACATATTCAGGTCTTCCAGTCTCTCCTCATACGTCTTCTGGCGCAAGCCTCCTATCATTTTCGTCGCCCTCCTCTGGACCGCCTCAAGTCTTCTTACGTCTTTCGCCAGATACGGTCTCCAAAACTGAACACAATACTCCAAGTGGGGCCTCACCAATGACCTGTACAGGGGCATCAACACCTTCTTCCTTCTACTGACTACGCCTCTCTTTATACAGCCCAGAATCCTTCTGGCAGCAGCCACTGCCTTATCACACTGTTTTTTCGCCTTTAGATCTTCGGACACTATCACCCCAAGGTCCCTCTCTCCGTCCGTGCATATCAGCTTCTCTCCTCCCAGCATATACGGTTCCTTCCTATTATTAATCCCCAAATGCATTACTCTGCATTTCTTTGCATTGAATTTTAGTTGCCAGGCATTAGACCATTCCTCTAACTTTTGCAGATCCTTTTTCATATTTTCCACTCCCTCTTCGGTGTCTACTCTGTTACAAATCTTGGTATCATCTGCAAAAAGGCACACTTTTCCTTCTAGCCCTTCAGCAATGTCACTTACATACATATTGAACAGGATTGGCCCCAGCACCGAACCCTGAGGGACTCCACTAGTCACCTTTCCTTCCTTCGAGCGACTTCCATTAACCACCACCCTCTGGCGTCTGTCCGATAGCCAGTTTCTGACCCAGTTCACCACTTTGGGTCCTAACTTCAGCCCTTCAAGTTTGTTCAACAGCCTCCTATGAGGAACTGTATCAAAGGCTTTGCTGAAATCCAAGTAAATTACATCTAGCATATGTCCTTGATCCAGCTCTCTGGTCACCCAATCAAAAAATTCAATCAGGTTCGTTTGGCACGATTTACCTTTTGTAAAGCCATGTTGCCTCGGATCCTGTAACCCATTAGATTCAAGGAAATACACTATCCTTTCTTTCAGCAACACTTCCATTATTTTTCCAACAACTGAAGTGAGGCTCACCGGCCTGTAGTTTCCTGCTTCATCCCTGTGACCACTTTTATGAATAGGGACCACATCCGCTCTCCTCCAATCCCCAGGAATCACTCCCGTCTCCAGAGATTTGTTGAACAAGTCTTTAATAGGACTCGCCAGAACCTCTCTGAGTTCCCTTAGTATCCTGGGATGGATCCCGTCTGGTCCCATCGCTTTGTCCACCTTCAGTTTTTCAAGTTGCTCATAAACACCCTCCTCCGTGAACGGCGCAGAATCTACTCCATTTTCTCGTGTAACTTTGCCGGACAATCTCGGTCCTTCTCCAGGATTTTCTTCTGTGAACACAGAACAGAAGTATTTGTTTAGCACATTTGCTTTCTCCTCATCACTCTCCACATATTTGTTCCCAGCATCTTTTAGCCTAGCAATTCCATTTTTTATCTTCCTCCTTTCACTAATATATCTGAAAAAATTTTTATCTCCCTTTTTTACATTTTTAGCCATTTGTTCTTCCGCCTGTGCCTTCGCTAAACGTATCTCTCTCTTGGCTTCTTTCAGTTTCACCCTGTAGTCCTTTCTGCTCTCCTCTTCTTGGGTTTTTTTATATTTCATGAACGCCAACTCTTTCGCCTTTATTTTCTCAGCCACTAGGTTGGAGAACCATATCGGCTTCCTTTTTCTCTTGTTTTTATTGATTTTCTTCACATAAAGGTCCGTAGCCATTTTTATCGCTCCTTTCAGCTTAGACCACTGTCTTTCCACTTCTCTTATGTCCTCCCATCCTAACAGCTCTTTCTTCAGGTACTTTCCCATTGCATTAAAGTCCGTACGTTTGAAATCTAGGACTTTAAGTATCGTGCGGCCGCTCTCCACTTTAGCCGTTATATCAAACCAAACCGTTTGATGATCGCTACTACCCAGGTGAGCACCCACTCGAACATTAGATATACTCTCTCCATTTGTGAGGACCAGATCCAATATCGCTTTTTCCCTTGTGGGTTCCGTCACCATTTGTCTGAGCAGAGCCTCTTGAAAGGCATCCACAATCTCCCTACTTCTTTCCGATTCCGGAGCACTGTCTCCCTTCGCTGTTCCCTCACACTGAGGGCACCTTTACAATTGTCACATTATTTAGTTCACGCACTATTTTTGCGTTGTGTTTTTCCAGGCATTTCGCCTCTCTGAACCTTTTGACTAGTTCTGCCTCTTTCTTGTTTCTTGTTTAGGTTTGGTGGCAGTTTTTGGAGTTTTTTCTTGTATTTGTGCAGGTAAGGAGAGGCATTGTACGTAGCTTTTTCAAAAATCTCTGAAATTCACTGCCACAAAGACTTTGGGCTCCTTTTACAAAGGTGTGCTAGCGGTTTTAGCACACGCTTAGTGCGCGCTAAAATGCCACGTGCGCTAGCCGCTACTACCTCCTTTTAAGCAGGCGGCAATTTTTCAGCTAGTACACGCTAATCTTGTGTGTGTGCTAAAAACACTAGTGCACCTTTGTAAAAGAAGCCCTTTATGAATGCTTTCTGTAGCCCAGAAAATACCTATTAAAAATCACAGACATTTTACTAATTTTACTAAAATGATGGTTAGAATAATAGAACTTTATATTTGTCAGCCTGACCTCTAAATAATTAAACATTTTGAATGCAGTGAACTTTTTCACGTTTTTAAATTTTTCTCTCTTTCTCTCTGAATTGCAATGCTATCATCAAAAAGTTTCTGGGGAATAGAAGAGCTGTTTTTCGTCAAGAATTAAATAATGCAGTTGTACTGATAAATGTGTTTCTTATCTCTTTTGTTGCACACCATATTAGATCCACTTATTACTTGTCCTCTCAATATAATGAAGATGATTTGGATTCATTTTTGAATAAGTGCAATGTAATCAAAGAAACAGAAAAGAAAGAAATGAAAATGATGTTGGATTGTCAAATAGGTTTCACATTAAACAGACAAGGAAATAAAATGCTGCCCAGAGCCATAAAGAGATTTAGCACTGGCTGATTAGCTTTAGAGTTTTAAACCCAAGAATCCAAGGAACAACCTAATTAAGAACAAAGCTCGTACATTAATTTAAGCGTATTGGTTTTCAGAGGTTATAAATGATCTTTTTGTTTTAGGATTTTTGGAGGATATGGGAACGTGTTTTGATCTGGCTCGGATTCCTCCATGTGTGAACCTCTAGTTCAGTTAAAAACCTACACCAAGTCCAATAGGTGGAATATCATAAGAAAGCAGTGAGGATTGAGATAAAGCTAAATATGCATTTGTCACATGTGCTTTATTGTGTAAAGTAATATTATGAGTTATGAGATGTTTTATGTATTTACATAAAAGGTTTATAAAATGATCCCCTTCTCTCCCCCTCTTTTCTCTTTGAAGCATATTATCTTTATATATACCCCTTCACACTTCTCCTCCTATTGAAATTTTCCATCTCTCTCTCTCTCTCTTTCCCTTCCTATGGCATTCTCTGTCTTTCTCTATTTCTCTCCTCTTTCCTGGAACTCATTCATTCCTCTCTCTCTTTCCACATTTACCTTTTCCACATTCTTTTTCTCCTCCTCCTTGCCTCTACAAGGCACTGTCTCTTCCCCTCTTCTTTTTTTTCTAGGATTATATCTCTCTCTTTCCCAGTGGCGTACCAAGGGGGGGAGGTCCACCCCGGGTGCACGCCCCAAGGGGGTGCACAACTGGCCACTCTCCAGTGTTCTCCCTAGGGCAGTGGTTGGCAAATTGCAGCTCATGGCTCGTCTACAGCAGGGGTACCCAACCTGCTTCCCTTCCCTTCTCATTGCCCTCCCCCAAGCCACCGCCACCATGGGGGAACAGGCCAGTGCCGTGTTCTGAGATTGCCCTGCTTCTCTTCCCCGAGGGACTGACCAACTCTCGCTACCCGATGTCAATTCTGACGTCGGAGAGGACATTCTGGACCAGCCAATCGCTGCCAATCAGACCCTAAGGCCTACCATTCTGAGGATGGCTGGCCTGCCGGACGGACGGGCTTGGGACCCATCCGTCCGTCCAACTTTTTTTAAGGTAAAGGGGGTGTCGGGGGTGGGGGATGGTGTTGCAGGGTCGGCAGGGGGTCTCGCGGGTCAGTGAGTGGGGGGTGTTCAGTGGGCTGATCGGGGGTTTGGGGGTGCAGTCGTGGGGGGGCTGTGTCAGGGCAGGAGGGCCTGGGATTCCAACTGCCCATATCTTAGTGGGGGTGGGGGTAGGGGGGTTAATCGAGGCAATAGGGGTTGGGCTCCCTCCTGACCATATTGGATCGGGCAGGTGCAGGGCTGCTTCGGGGCAGGAGGGGTTGAGCTTTCTCCTGCCCAAACAGATCAGTGGGGGGGGTGGATCGTGGCAGGAGAGATTGGCTCTCTCTCCTACTGCGATAGCGATCCGAAGTGCTGTGGTTGACAGTACTTTGGGATCGTTATCACGGCAGGGAAGATGAGCCATCTCTCTTGCCGCCATCGTTGCTGGGGTGGGGGTGGGGATGGATTCTGCAACCGGTATTCTTTTTGACATTTTTAGGTAAATGTAGACGTAGTGGTGGTCTGGGCATTTACGTAGAGGCAGGCCATTATAAAAAAAAACCTCCTTTTGGCCCTTTTTTTTTGAATGGACATTTTCCCTACTTCTACTTTCAACGTTTAGGGTCTTAGGCCAAAAGGGGACTTAGACGTTTTGGTTTTTTTTATTATGCCCTTCTAAGTGTTTTTGGACTGTTTTTTTTTTTTCTTTTTTGTTTGTGCACGTCTTTGGAGTATTTGTCTGCAAGGTTCCTGTGACTATGCTAATTGAGCTGTCCTGCCGTGAACAACAATCTAACTGAACATTTTTTAATTTGTTTATCTTTTGCTCATAAAGAGAGGGTTTATTTTCTGCTCATTAAAGAACAGTCTATTTCTGGACGTTCCAATGGAGTTGAATGATCAAACATCTCTACTGTTTTGCATAACTAGTTCTACCTGCACTGTGTGAATTTTTGAGAGACTTATGAATTTTGATTCCCAAAATTCGTTGAAATCACTGTTTGTATATAATTCATGAGTGAAGTTTTTTTGACCTATGATTAGTGTGTGCTTATTTGACTTTGGCATTAGCTTGAATTAAGCAGAGTACTAGGTTTACTGAGGTCTTTTTCTCCACCTTTTTGAAGCTTTTTCAGATAGTGATTTTGACATCATTGGATGAGAGTAGAGTATTTTGGGGTGGGGTTCGGTTGATATTTGATCCTACTCTAGCCATTGTGATAATTTTTTGGTAGCTGAAAACACCAATTATTATTGTGTTACTCAATTTGTTAGCCTTCCTAATTTCTGATAACATTTCTGATAACATGTTCATCCTGGTCTGGCAGATGGTAGCACACTCCTATTACTATCCTTTCTCCTTTACATATGGAATTTCTATCCATAGGGATTCCATGGTGTGTTTCTGCTCCTGTAGAATTTTCAATCCATTCAATTTGAGGCTCTCCTTAACATATAATGCTATGCCTCCAATGATTCGATCCACCTTATCATGGCAATATAGTTTGTATCCCGGTCCCATTGGTTATCTTCCTTCCACTAGATCTTAGAGATGCCTATTATATCTATATTTTTATATAATGCAATATATTCTAACTCTTGTTTCTTAGGCTTTTTAATTATTTATTTATTCAGTTTCTATACAGTTCTTCCATGGGAGCTCAGAATGATTTACATGAATTTGTTCAGGTACTAAAGCATTTTTCTCTGTCTGTCCCAGTGGGCTCACAATCTATATAATATACTTGGGGCAATGGGGGACCAAGTGACTTGCCCAGGGTCACAAGGAGCAGCATGGGTCTAAACCCAAGACCTCAGGGACTGTAGTTATAACCCCTGTGACACACTCTCAGATATAGTGTGGCTTCTGGCATTTGCATACAAACATTTCAAACAATGTTTATCATATCTATTTGGCATGGAAAATTTGCAATCTGTAAAATCAGCCTTCTCTGTATTTAAGGAAGCCTGGTCTACCATAGTCTGTATTACAATCCCACTATCGGGATGCTCTGTCTTCCGTTTTATGATGATACCTTTTAAAGATACCTTGTTTCGAACCATGGTCTTTTGAGTGTCGTCCTTCCTCCAGTTTCTAGTTTAAAAGCTGCTCTATCTCCTTTTTAAATGTTGATGCCAGCAGTCTGGTTCCACTCTGGTTAATATGGAGCCCATATTAAGCAGAATAGGCTTCCCTTTCCTTAGTATATCATCCAGCTCCTAATAAATCTAAAACCCTCCTCCCTGTACCATCGCCTCATGTATGCATTGAGACTCTTGGTCCTTCACATGAAACAGGGAGTATCCCTTTTTCGAGGTCTTCTAGAAGTAGGGAGATCCTGGATTCTCTACAAGGAGAACTGTTCCAGCAGTTGGTAATGGAACCTACATGGGATGGGGGTCATACTGGACTTAGTGCTTACAAATGGGGAAAGTGTTTCTGATGTTACAGGAGGTGATCATCTGGCATCCAGTGATCACTGCATGGTATGGTTTAATATTAAGATGGGTATAGAGAGGGCTCATTCAAAAGCAAAGATTCTAGACTTTAAAAAAAACTAACTGTTCAAATGGGGGTTGACTGGATGGGATCGTCTGGAAGGAATGGAAATGCGGTGGGCTAAACTGAAAGGAGTGATTGTAAGGGCGACAAACCTTTTTGTGAGACAAGTAAGGAAAAGGAAAAGGAAAAGAAGGTTGCTTTGGTTCTCAAAAGTAGTAGCTGAGAAGGTAAGGAATAAGGAGGTTAGCTTTCATAAACTACAAAAGATCGCAGAAAGAGGAAGACAAGCAAAAATATCTGGAAAAGTTAAGAGAGGCTGGTCGTGTAGTCAGGAAAGCAAAGATGCAAATGGAAGAAAACATAGCTAACATGGTAAAACGGGGAGACAAGACATATTTTAGAAATATTAGTGATAGAAAAAAGTACAAAAGTGGCATTGTGAGACTTAAAGGTGAAGGGGAGGAATATGTAGAAGCTGATAAAGAAAAGGTCAAATTGTTTAACAAATATTTCTGTTCTGTGTTCACGGCTGAAGTGCCGGGACGGAACCGCAGAAGACAAACGTGAATAGGGATGGAGGAGTAATAGACCCTGATTGATTTTCAGAGGGTTGTGTTTGTGAGGAGCTAGCTAAAATGAAGGTAGACATACAGGGCAGGATTAACCAATAGGCCAAGTAGGCATATGCCTAGGGCCCAAAATGGTCAGGGGGCAGTGGCGTACCAAGGGGGGCGGGGGGGGCAGTCTGCCCCGGGTGTACGCCCCAAGGGGGTGCACATATGGCCTGCCACCGGGGAATAGCTGCCGCTGGCACTGCCGCCACTGGGAACAAGCCGGCGCTGAGTTCTCCCTCGCTTCTTTTCTTCCCCGCGGGGCCGACCAACTCTTGCCACCTGACTTCAATTCTGATGTCGAAGAGGACGTTTTGGACTAGCCAATCGCTACCTGGCTGGCCCGGAACGTCCTCTCCGACTTTAGAATTGACGGCGGGCGGCGAGAGTTGGTCGGCCCTGCGGGGAAGAAAAGCAGGGAGGGAGAATTTGGCACCGGCCTGTTTCTGATGGCGGCAGTGGCAGCCTTTCCTCGGCGGTGGGGGCAGCAGCATGTTTCCCAATGGCGGTGGCATGCGAGAGGGCAGGGGGAAAGAAAGGGGGGACAGGGAGCCAGAAAGAAAGGGGGGGGGGACATTGAGCTAGAAAGAAAGAAAGGGTCAGGGTGAAAGAAAGAAATGGGGCATGGAGAGAGAGAGAGAAAGACAGACATAGAGAAAGAAAGGGGGCATGGAGAGAGAAAGAAAGAAGGGGGCAGGGTGAAAGAAAGAAAAAAAGAAATGGGACACGGAGAGAGAATGACAGACATACAGAAAGAAAGGGGGTATGGAGAGAGAAAATAAGAAGGGGGCAGGATGAAACAAAGAAAAAGTTGGGGGAGGGAATGAGGTCTGGAGGAGAGGAAGCATACAGGAGAATGAAAGAAGGGAAGAAATATTGGATGCACAGTCAGAAGAATAAAGTGCAACCAGAGACTGATGAAATTACCAAACAAAGGTAGGAAAAATTATTTTATTTTCAATTTAGTGATCAAAATGTGTCCGTTTTGAGAATTTATATATGCTGTCTATATTTTCCAATATGGTCTCCTTTTACTAAACCACAATAGTGTTTTTTAGCGCAGGGAGCCTATGAGCGTCGAGAGCAGCGTGGGGAATTCATTACAGCTCCCTGTGCTAAAAAGGGAGAGGGTATATTTGTCTATTTTTTTATAGTTGTTACTGAGGTGACATTGCATAAAGTCATCTGCCTTGATCTCTTTGAAAACCCGCAGAATATAAATGATAATTAATATTTTCTCTGCGTACAGTGTGCTTTGTTTCTTAAATTTTATTGTTGGTAGATCATTTTGACTTGGCCACAAAGGTAAGGGGGAGGGAGGGGAGCTACAGAAAGACATCTAGTAATCCTTGCAGGCTTGACTGTGCAGGGAATTATTTTTGAAAAATCATGTTTTGTTATGTGACTGGCATTATTTAGACTTTAATTTCTATGAATGAATAGAATGAAAATGATATAAAATTACTTGCTTGTTTTTATGTGCATGCACTGAAGGAAAGTGGAGAGAGAGTGGGCTGAGGACGCTGAAGGGAAATGGGGAAGAGAGAGTGAGGAGAAGATGCTGATTTATAAATTGACAATTGTACAGAATATTGCTTCTTTTTATACTTTAATATAATAAGTTCAATATAAAACAATTCAAGGCTTGTGTGGATGGAATCAGGTGGTTTGCGGGGATGGGGACCAAGCTTACAGGGATTAGTCCAATAAAATGGTATTTTCTTATTTCTGATTATTTGTTAATTTGTAAAGTGGTGATTGTTATGTATCAGTTTTTTCAAATTTACATCTACTGTCTTTATATTTTGCACAGTATTAGAGGACATGTGTTACTGTTTCTGTGGTGCTGTGGTGTTGCATTGTATGCAGAGTCTGGTGTCTTGGCGGTTCAGTTTAACTTTTGTCTACATATTTCTATTTTTAGTTTGTGATTATTCCATATTTGGCGAGGGTGTATCTCTGTTCTGTGTGTATGAAAAGAACATAGTTTTTAGTTGGCATTGACTGCAGGATCAATTGACTTGCGGGATCTGGCTTGTTTAGTTTTATAATATATGTATTGGTGTTCTAGTGCTTACTGTAGTGTTTAAAGATGCTGCCTTTTCCTAGGTACACTCTTGTTGTGCGATATGTGGATTGTTACTAAAAATCATATTTTTTATATAGATGGGGGGTGTTAAAAAATGGTGGCCCCAGGTGTCACTCACTGCAGAGGGGCCCGATGAAGGAGGGCATCAACATTGTTTTTTTCCAAATGGCGATGGGCCCCTCCAGCATTGATCGGCAATGCGGGCCCCCCGATTGGCAATGCGGGCCCCACCTCGATCGGCAATGCACCCACCCCCATCGACGGAAAGTAAGACGAGCAAGCAACGTGGGTAAGAAAGGCAACGGGGTCTGTAATTGTGCAAGCGGTGCTGCTTGCCCAAAGCTTCCCTCTGACGCAGCTTCCTGTTTCTGCCAGGGTGCATGGTGGTGTGGGGCTGGGCAGAGGGCCCAGTGTACTTGTGTGCCTAGGGGCCCTCGTCAAATTAATCCTGCCCTGTAGACAAAGCGATGGGGCCAGATGGTGTACATCTGAGGGTGCTGAAGGAACTTAGGGAAGTTCTGGTAGCTCCACTGATTGACCTTTTCAATGCTGACATTAAGGTCTAGCGTGGGCAGCAATGTAGCGCGCGCTATTCCACGCGTTAAAGCCCTAACACGGCTTAATAAAAGGAGCCCTAAGGTATTTCTTTAGTAATCAAAGACAACACTAGTAAGGTCTGGAAAAATCCTTTGCGCTCTGAAAATTCTGCGCTGCTGAAGGTGAATATTAATCCAAAATACGTAGAAACCAATGAAAGATTGTGGGTAAGATTGTGGAACTCTCTCATTGGGCAAATACGGAAATGTGGTGATAAGGGCACATTTAGAAAACTACTTAAAACACAATTGTTTGTAAACACATTTCTTTAAGTATTGATTTCCCCTGCTTGCTGATTTTCCAAAAGATTTGATTATCTGTGTTCATTTGTTTTATTTGCTGTAAAATTTTATGTATGTAACATTTTTTGTAAACCATTTTGGTTTAAAACAGTATAGAAAATTTTAAAATAAATAAATAAAAAATATTCAAAGCAGCCATTCATGGTCTGATACCAAACAAAACTATCAAGGTCGCAAAAGTCACTCTCTGTATCAGCTTTCTCTAATATATCTGAGAGATTTAAAACATCTATATCAGTTCCAGCGATGCCTTGAGATTCTAAAGTGTCCTTCTTAGATGATGGTAAATAGTAAATCTTATGTACAGATGGATACATCTCCTCAGGGACCTGAAGAATTTCTTTCAAATATTGTTTGAATATACAGTAAAACCTTGGTTTGTGAGCATGATTTGTTCCAGAAGCATGCTTGTAATTCAAAGCACTGGTATATCAAAGCAAATTTCCCCATAGGAAAGAATGGAGAATCAGATGATTTGTTCCACAACCCAAAAATTTTAATACACAATACTATACGTACTTTTATTGTAAGACTTTGCTCATTTAGAATAGTCACTACACTCTTGCAGCATCAGAGAGAGAAGAACCATCGGCTCAATTGTGATGATGTGACGCGTGTATACTGTATGTACTCGTATTGCAAGACTTTGCTTGTATATCAAGTTAAAATTTAATAAAATCTTGCTAAACACTTGCAAACCAAGTTACTTGCAATCCAAGGTTTGACTGTACAGTATATCTTGCAGTAGTATACTGAATCTTAGGAAAATTAATTATCTGGAGATTGGTATATTTAGCCATGTTTTCTAGATTTTCCATTTTCCTTCTCAAAACTTTATTCTTAGTTATCAGTGAGGCATTTACCACCTGAATTCTTACAATCTGAAAAGAATGCTCTTTTAGATCTGTTTTCACCTAAATCCAGGCTGAAAATTATACAGTAGACCAAATTGCTCAAGGTACGATGTCAAATAAGATGCCACCAAACCTTCCATCAACTTGACATACAAAGGTATGGAGGCTATTGGTCTATAATTAGAGAGTAAGACATGGGATTCCTTAGCATTTTTTTAACACAGCTGTTATGATAGTGTTCCAGAATGTACATAAGAACATAAGAATTGCCGCTGCTGGGTGAGACCAGTGGTCCATCGTGCCCAGCAGTCCGCTCCCGCGGCGGTCCTTTGGTCAAAGACCAGTGCCCTAACTGAGTCCAGCCCTACCTGCGTATAAGGTGGGTCTGCTTCACTAGTATGATTCCATTTTCCAAATACAGAAGGAAAGAGCACTCTGCCCCACCTCCTAACAAAAGCATTCTTATTCTCTAACCTCCTTATCAAAGACACTATTCAGTCTATTCTTAAGGCAGCTCTCTTATTTTCTCAGGCCGCAGTACAGAATTGGAAATCAGAAAGAGACATATGAATATGTTCTAGCAGAACCTCTTGTAATGCAATGCATTACTGAAATCATAGACGCCTGGGAGATGAACAGTGTATTAGGTGAATAAATGCATTCTGTATTCTAAACCTTTGCCGCCATTTAAGACAAATAGAAAAACCACCGTCCTAAACTATTTGAATAGCAAAGCCAAAAAGCATTCAACATGATATGCATAACAAGATATGAAATATAGCTCCTTTGCTTAAAAAATGTTTCATATGTTAAATGACATGACTTATGTCTAGAATACAAACTCAAAGAAAGGGAAGATGAGGACCCAATATGAACACAAAGAGATGGACTCAGAAGCAATTTCAGATGGCCTCAGAAGCAATTTCAGAAAATATATTTTCACAGAAAGGGTAATGAATACCTGCAAGTGTGTGTGGGGGGGAAGGGGGGGGAGCGGTGTAGTTCAGATACGGAGTGGGAAATGAACAGAGAATCATTAGACTGTGAGAGGAGAGAAACCAAGAATTCAGCGCTTCAGCTTAAAGCGGCACTAACGTAACAAATTACTTTTGCATGTTAAAGAAGACATGTGTTTGTGCATATGGGGAGGGTCTGGGGAAGGGGTGGGGAGATGACCTGCACAGAGTGCCAATTAAAACTCTAGCTCAGTGAATCACAAACTGCATGCTGCGGCGAGATTTGAAGTGTGCTGTGAGATGCCGGCAAGGAAGAGAGTTGCTGGCGCTGGCTGACTACCTACAGGATGTGTCCCTCGTGGAAAGAGGCATGTCCTGTAATCAGCCAGCTGGCACCGGCACCTCTCCCCCTCCCTAAAACCTTACCTCTTCTCCTGTTCGATCCCCCCCCCCCCCACACACACACGCTGCTGACTCAAGGCTCTGTCTTTGCGCATGTGCAGACATCGACGTGATTATGTCACTCATTTATTTATTCATTTTTATAGCCCATCCTCCCCAGAAGCCCAGAACGGGTTACAAGGACACATACACAAAGTTTTCAAGAACAGAGATACGTACATTACAGAGTCAATAACATGCTACAGGATCAAAATACAAAGCTCTAGAATCAATAACTTAAAGCTTATAGAGAATGTGACTAAGAACACATGCTTTGCAGAATCTAAGAAAATAAATCATTGAGTCACGAATGGGTATTAACATATCTGTAGTGAACGGTAGGAGAACTGGTTGGCAGGCACAGGTGTTTGGAAGTAAGGTATGTCAAAGCAAGGCCTGTCAAAGTTTGAGACCAGAATTGACCCAGTCCATGAAAAGAAGCGTCTTTACTGTTTTCCAGAAGTTCAGTAGGTTATCAATTGCTCTAATGGCAGGAGGGAGTTGATTCCATAATTTAGGGCTCTTTTTACAAAGGTGCGCTAGCGTTCTTAGCGCATGCACCAGATTAGTGCGCGCTACCTGAAAAACCACTGCCTGCTCAAGAGGAGGCGGTAGCGGCTAGCACAGGGGGCATTTTAGCGCATGCTATTCAGCACGTTAAGGCCCTAATGCACCTTTGTAAAAGGAGCCCTTAGTTATGCTATAGAAATATGATCGCTTTCGGACTGTCTCCTGGTGGAGGCTGTTTGCTGGAGGGTTGGAAAGTCTTAGTTCCCGTTGCGAACGGAGGGACCGCTGAGAGTGGTATATGTGAATGATATTATCGTGTCAATGTCTGCGCATTTCCGGGTGCCCTCAAGCAGTGGCCACCCTCAAGCTGTGGTGCTGCGGCTGGAAATAGTTTGCAAGACACTGCTCTAGCTGTTTCACTGGCCAGACTGGATAGGCCATGTTGATCTTTAATCGTAGCCTCCATGCTTCTGGAATCAGGACAAAAAATATATATGTTACCAATACCTATGAATGTAGCTAAAAATCAATGATAATATAATTGCATAAAAATGAAAAAAAAAGCAATCATTTTTCTGATGAGTTCTTAAAAACCTATTGTATTACTTTGCATAAAGTCATATTTCTACACAGTCAAGCTATAGCTTTTCCTTTTGCTTGGTTCATTTAATGCACTAGTGTATCCATCAGCTTTGTCTTTATCTGCATAGCTGCAGAACACATAAATCATGCTCAATGCAAAGGGTTCACCATCATTTCAATACTACTTCCTTCTCTATCATCCATCTATGGAAAGAAAATGTACTGTACTCTTGTGGAATAATAAAGCTTGTGCAGTGCATTATATTGTGTCAGAAACCCATTAACTCATCTATTTGGCTCCTCACTGTACTTTGTTTCTATAACATTAATTACCTTTTCCCCTATTATAGTTCTTTTCTCAAATCTATATATATAAAATCGGAGGTATGTATTAGAGAATGACACGGGGAAAAAATCTGTCCCCGTCACCGCCCCGTCACCGGCCCACCATCCTCTGCACCGCCCCGTCACCGCCGATCCCTTCACCGCCCCGTCACCGTCACCGCCATCCCTTTCACCGCCCCGTCACCGCCACTGCCATCCCATTCAACGCCCCGTCACCGTCCCCGCTGCATCCATATAAGCCTTTTTCCTTTCACTCCCTCCTTCCAATTTGAGCCGGGAACACTAGCGATCGCACGGTCCCCGCGGCCACTACCTGCCTGCCCGGTCGATCCTGGTGTTTGGCCGGCTCTCTCCCTTCTCCTCACCTTGGTTTGTGGGTTTTCTTTTTCGGCAACCTGCGCGCTTTCCCAGGGAGCCGCACACACGCGGCTGCTCAGTGTTCGATCTTCTGCTCTGCTGCAACTTCCTGTTTCCGGTTGCGTCAGAGCAGAAGATCGAGGCTGAGCAGCGGCGGGTGTGCGCGGCTCTCTGGTAGCGTGCGGGTCGCCGAGGAGGAGGATCTGCGGACTGGGGTGAGGAGAGGGGAGAGAGCTGGCTGGACACTGGAATCGATTGGGCGGGCGGGTGTGAGCTGCGGGGACCGCACGATGCTTCATGCCTCACTGCGGGGGACAAGACCATTCACCGCCCCGCGGGCGGTGAATGGCCTTGTCCCCGTCGCCGCAGCGACTGCTAGTTTTCTTCCCCGTTTTCGGCGGGTGACCCGCGGCTAAAATGCGGTGGCCGCGGGTAAACCGCCACCGTGTCATTCTCTAGTATGTATGTATGTATGTGTGTGTGTATGTGCCGCGATCACGCAAAAACGGCTTGACCGATTTGAACGAAACTTGGTATGCAGATCCCTCACTACCTGGGGTGATATGTTCTGGGGGTCTTGCGGCCCACCTGCACACGTGGGAAGGGTGGGTTCACCCAAGAATGTATATGTTCTTGCTCCTGGAGGTGAAACTAAAAATGTTGTTTATAATCAATTTTTGTGTTAGTTGAATTGTATTCATTTTGTCAAATATTTCACATTATACTTTGAATATTTTACTTTTTATAAAGCTGTAACAAAATTATTTCATTCACCACTATAAAGTATCTTTATTTGAATCCATTTACAGTGTTATTGCTATAATTAAATACCCGTGCAACGCCGGGGCATCAGCTAGTATTTGATAAATGGTACATCGATCAAAATAGAAGAAAGGAAAGAATGTTTTGTGTCTATTTATTGAAGGATTTTCTGCTGTACGAGGCACAGTTCTCTCTAAGCTGAGCAGGAGTCCTCCACTTATAGTCTTGCTAGCAGGGGACACTTTCACTATCACATTTTCAATAGTGAGGGATAGGCAAGTTCTGTGGGAATCTAGGGAACCTACCTGTCCTTAGTGAATGAAAACATAATATTGAAACATCACCTCCTACTGACAGCAATGGAGTTGGAGGACTCCTGCTCAGCTTAGAGGGAGCAATGATACGAGAGTAGTTTGAAAAGTTTGATAAAAAAAAAAAAAATCAGGTTCAACAATGAAGTCTCCATCAAGGGCTATTCACTTAGGGGTAAATTCTATAACCAGCACCTAAATTTAGGCATTGGTAGGTGCCCTGCCGATGTGTAAGTAATATGGCAGTATTGAAGCACTTACCTGCCCATGAGCATCTGCAGTTCACCGAGAGCAGTGCACTGGATTGTTCTATCTCTGTGCATCTTCTGCCTGGAAGCGATGAGTCGGGGCTGCAGAACCTGGAAAGCCCGAGCTGATATCTGTCCCGTCTGGACTTTTGCCATTGGGATTATTTAAACTACTTCAGGAAACTGAACTTCTGCCAGACTTATTTGATTTTGTTTTTCAATTTTCTCTTCCAGTTTATGAATTATTTAAAATTTTATTCCATTGTTTTTACCCCTATTGTTTTTATTTTATTAACTGAATTTTATTGTTTAACGATTCCTCCCTTCTATTCCTTTTTAAATATTACTTTAATTCATTTAGATATCATTTACCCAGAGACCAGCAGAGGAGAGGCAGCGTGGGAGCCCTGTTCCGCCCCTCTCCCCGACCTGCGAGGGACCCGACTTTTACCTCCCTGCAGCGCGGCCATTAGCACCAGAGCCCAGAGACCAGCAGAGGAGAGGCAGCGTGGGAGCCCTGCTCCGCCCCTCTCCCCGACCTGCGAGAGACCCAACTTTACCTCCCTGCAGCGCGGACATTTGTTCCAGAGCCCAGAGACCAGCAGAGGAGAGGCAGCGTGGGAGCCCTGCTCCGCCCCTCTCTCCGACCTGCGAGGGACCCGACTTTACCTCCCTGCAGCGCAGACATTTGTTCCAGAGCCCAGAGCCCAGCAGAGGAGAGACAGCGTGGGAGCCCTGCTCCGCCCCTCTCCCCAACCAGCGAGGGACCCGACTTTACCTCCCTGCAGCGCGGACATTTGTTCCAGAGCCCAGAGACCAGCAGAGGAGAGGCAGCGTGGGAGCCCTGCTCCGCCCCTCTCCCCGACCTGCGAGGGACCCGACTTTTACCTCCCTGCAGCGCGGCCATTAGCACCAGAGCCCAGAGACCAGCAGAGGAGAGGCAGCGTGGGAGCCCTGCTCCGCCCCTCTCCCCGACCTGCGAGGGACCCAACTTTACCTCCCTGCAGCGCGGCCATTATCACCAGAGCCCAGAGACCAGCAGATGAGAGGCAGCGTGGGAGCCCTGCTCCGCCCCTCTCCCCGACCTGCGAGGGACCCGATTTTACCTCCCTGCAGCGCGGACATTTGTTCCAGAGCCCAGAGACCAGCAGAGGAGAGGCAGCGTGGGAGCCCTGCTCCGCCCCTCTCCCCGACCTGCGAGGGACCCGACTTTTACCTCCCTGCAGCGCGGCCATTAGCACCAGAGCCCAGAGACCAGCAGAGGAGAGGCAGCGTGGGAGCCCTGCTCCGCCCCTCTCCCCGACCTGCGAGGGACCCGACTTTTACCTCCCTGCAGTGCGGCCATTAGCACCAGAGCCCAGAAACCAGCAGAGGAGAGGCAGCGTGGGAGCCCTGCTCCGCCCCTCTCCCCGACCTGCGAGGGACCCGACTTTACCTCTCTGCAGCGCGAACATTTGTTCCAGAGCCCAGAGACCAGCAGAGGAGAGGCAGCGTGGGAGCCCTGCTCCGCCCCTCTCCCCGACCTGCGAGGGACCCGACTTTTACCTCCCTGCAGCGTGGCCATTAGCACCAGAGCCCAGAGACAGCAGAGGAGAGGCAGCGTGGGAGCCCTGCTCCGCCCCTCTCCCCGATCTGCGAGGGACCCGACTTTTACCTCCCTGCAGCGCGGCCATTAGCACCAGAGCCCAGAGACCAGCAGAGGAGAGGCAGCGTGGGAGCCCTGCTCCGCCCCTCTCCCCAACCTGCGAGGGACCATACTCCTCATACACCACCACAAGCCAGAGTCTAAACACATAGGCGATTACCTTCATCAGAGAGGAGAGCGAACAGAAACTCTCTCCATCCACCCCTCAAACAAAATGGAAAATCACGCATACAAAAACATACTTGCCCTCCTAATACTCTCACTACTCATTTCAAACTGGCAAACCACAGGATATTACCTATCACCCATCCCAATTCTGACAGCAACCTACAGACAACCACATCCACCCAGAAAAATCCACACCACCAGAACCCTTACATCTTGCCCACTAACCAACCAAGACCACATTCCCACCGTCTGGGGAAAATGACCACCACCAAAGCACAAAACCACCACACAAAAACAACAAACACCACCAAAAAATATCCTCTACCTCAATTGCAACCTTAACTCCAACACAAAACACACCTCGTTAGCCTGTGCCTACATGAATATAAGATCAATTAGCCCAAAAGCAAATCTAATCAAAGACTGGTTAATCAAAGAACAACTAAGCTGTCTCTTCCTAACCGAAACCTGGCTAACATCCAACTCGGACCCATGCATAACCGAATTCTGCCCCAAAGGTTACAAATTAGAGCTGGTTTGTTGAGAAAACAAACGAGGGGGAAGACTAGCGATTATAGTAAAAAACACCCTCAACCTAAAAGTGCTACACAAACAATCAACCCCTCACTTAGATCTTCTTGCATGCCAACTCTCCGACAATACACTCACAGACACCTTAAACTGTCTGCTATGCTACATCACTCCAGGAAAATGGAACACCTAAAAACTTGAACTCGAAGAATTCTTATTCCAGAACTCTCTAACCTTTAAATACAACTTGCTCCTAGGAGACATCAATCTCCACCTCGAAGACCACACATCCAAACAAGCAAACGAAATACTCTCATACCTCGACGCCCTATCCTACCAGATCCTCAATCCTGAACCCACGCATGAAAAAGGCCACCAACTCGATATAGCAGCATTCGCGTCTCACAACCTCCACACCCCAAATATTCACATCGCCAACGGCACCTGGCATCCCTCTCTTTGGTCAGACCACCACAAATACACTTTCACAATCAACTGGCCTCAAAATAACATAAAATCTAATCCACAAAAAACAACCTTCAAATCTAGACAGAAAATTAAACCAGCCACGTTCTGGGACAAAGTAGACCCTGCAATCGTCCCCACAGACCACACAGACTTCGTAAAACACTGGCGCACCCTAAGTGAAACAACCTTGAACGAGCTAGCCCCAGAAAAAACCAAACACAGAACCTGCAGACCCTCAGACAAGTGGTTCGACTAAAAAGGCATTGCAGACAACTCGAAAGATCTTGGAGAAAAAAGAGAAATGACCAAACCAAATCCGCTTGGAGAACCCAAATCAAACTATATAACATCAAACTCAAGGAAAAGCGCAAAACATACTACACTAAGCTAATTGGTACAAACACCTCCGATACAAAAACACTCTTCAACTTAGTAAAAAAACTTACGGACACAAAACCATTCCTTGCCACTCAAGGCAACAAAACACCAACAGCTTCCCAACTAGCAGACCATTTCAAACACAAAATCATCAAAATCAGAACTACCTTCAACAACTCAACTACCACACACGATGAGATAATAACAACCCCCACAACGGAAGAAGCCATAACTGCAGACAGAACATGGTCCACCTTCCCAACTCTACAATGGCCTGATTTGAACCGACTATACAAAAAATACAGCCACACCTCATGCGACTTGAACTACTGCCCATCGTATCTACTTACAAATGCCTCCCCTAAATTCAAAACCAGCCTCACGCAATGGATACAAAGCACTCTCATATAAGGCCAATTCCCGCAAGATCTTGGAGAGATTATAATCACACCTCTACTGAAAGACCAAAAAGGCCCTATAGACAGACCTACCAACTATAGACCTATCGCTTCGATCCCATTATACGTCAAGCTGATTGAAGGACTGGTGGCTCAATACCTCACCAACTACCTAGCTGACCACAATATACTTCACTCATCTCAATCAGGATTTAGATCTTACCACAGCACGGAAACACTACTAGCAACACTACTGGACATAGCCCGACAATACCTCAGTAAAGGACACAGGATCCTAATCATCCAACTAGATCTTTCCACCGCCTTCGATCTAGTTGATCATACCATACTACTCCAGATACTGGATGCAATAGAGATCTCAGGGGTGGTTTATAACTGGTTCCAAGGATTCCTTAAAACAAGAACGTACAGAGTTAAGATAAATGATACGAAATCTAACCCATGGTCAAATCCATGCGGAGTCCCGCAGGGATCTCCACTTTCACCCATTCTATTCAATCTCTACATCTCTTCCCTCGGTACCATCCTAGACAACCTAAATGTAATATCATTCAGCTACGCAGACGACATAACTATTCTCCTCCCCTTCGAATCCCAAGACCACACCATAACAGGACACCTGGAAACAATACTGGATGAAGTAGATAAATGGATGACAAACCACAAATTAAAACTAAACTCGGACAAAACCAAATTCTTAATGCTTGAAATGGACAAAAACCCATCCATAACAGACCTGGAAATTAAAGCAATCAAATTCCCAATCCAAACCTCCCTCAAAATCCTGGGAGTGCTGATAGACAGATGCTGCTCTATGCAGACTCAAATCAATAAAAGTACCCAAAAAGCATTCTTCACAATGCGCAACTTAAGAAAAATAAGGAAATACTTTGACAAAGAACACTACAGAATCATTGTACAATCCCTGGTACTAGGTCTTGTGGACTACTGCAATATCCTATATCTACCATGCCCTACAAACATGATCAAAAAACTACAGACCGTTCAGAACACAGCCCTCAGACTAATCTACTCCCTCAGAAAATTTGATCACATCACCAATGCCTACCTAGACTCACTTTGGCTACCGATTCGAGCCAGAATTCAATTCAAACTATACTGTCTAATCTTCAAAGTAATCAACGGTACTGCACCTGCCTATCTAAACGATCGCCTAAACTATAACCTTCCACCCAGAACAAGAAGAACACTGACACCATTCTCATACCCACCACTCAATGGCACTCATCGTAAAAAGCTTTACGATAACCTCATAGCAACGCATGCAGCAAAACTCGAACCCTCCATTACCAGGCTATTAACCTCAACATCCGACTTCAAAGCATTCCGTAAAGAAATCAAAACGCTGCTATTCAAAAAGTATATACAAACTACCTAACCTCCCTCTCCTCTCCCCCTTGAAATCAAAACACTACTGTTCAATACCATTACAATCTTCCTAATCTCCCTCTCCTCCTCCACTTACACCGACAAGGTTCTACGCACTCCCTGACACCATACCCTCAATCGACCAATAAAAAAAAAAAAAATGGAACCTAAATCATCTTCCGAAACCGATTACCCACCAACATATGGAAACAGACAATCTGCTATGTAATGTAATGTAACCAGATTTACCTTCCAATGTTATTATGTCTATACACTCATTCTGTTATTAAGTCTATACCCTCAACCTGTATTCTCCAATGTCATGTACCCTCCTGGAAATGTCCAGTTCTCTTCCTGTGTAATCCGCTTTGAACCGCAAGGTACAAGCGGAATAGAAATCAGTAATGTAATGTAATTTACATAGATGATGCTCCTATCTGAAAAGTTAGGAATTTCTATGAAACATTCTACATACTTCTCTTCTCTCTACTCCTTCCTGCCCTCCATAGTCCTCCCTACCCTAACCCCTTCCTCTGTAATGTTGCCTAGAGCTTGTATAGGTATGTGCGATACACAAATGGAAGAAATAAATAAATAAATAAAAGGCAGCTGAAATAGCCACTGGAATTGCGGCTAGTTAGCTGCTTTAGGCCATGGAACACCAATGTAGGCATGGCCAACGCCAGAAGAATGAAATGTATAGGTGAATGAAATGTAGACCTGGAAAACCTAGGCCTACATTCCAGCCACCTATCTTTGCCACTAGATTGTAGCAGCCGGTCCAGACAGGGAAATTCCCCCTCTCCCCATCAACTGAGCAGCAGGGACTCCCCAAAGATGCAATTCTATAACCGTCACCCAAGTCAGATTGCCTGTCAATCATTCTTGGGTGCCTGTTACAGAATTGTGGCTTTGGGGAGTCCCAGCTGCTCAGCTTATGGGGGAGGGGCTTTAGGCACCTAGGCCAACCGGAGTCTTAGGCCTCCATCCCAGTGCATTCTGGGATGCATTGGGGGCTGCCTATGACTCAGATTGTCCAGATCCCTAAGGCCATTCCTATGGGAGTGGCCTTAGGCACCTGGGCCAATCAGGGCCTTAGGCCCCTCCAAGGTACACCCCAGGATGCACTGGGAAAGAGAAGGTCTGCCATTCTGAAGAGGCAGGTCTGCCGGTCAGAGGAAGTAGGCATCCCTCCGGCCAGCCTTCAAGAAAAAGGTACAGGGGTGGAGTGTTCGGGGGTGGGGTGTTCCGTGGGCTGCTAGCAGGAGGGATTTGGTATCCCTCCTGTCAGGGATGTTGCATGGGGTGCTGGTAGGAGGGATTGGCATCCCTCCTGCCGGGGATTGTTGCGGGAGATACTGGCAGGAGGGAATGGGCATCCCTCCTGCCGCAGACAGTGTGTGTGTGTGTGTGTATGTGTGTGTGTGTGTTGGGGGTTCGGGGGTTCCCTACTGCAGCCGCTCTGCCGAACACGGCAGGGGAATTCCCCCCTCTCCATCAGCTGAGCAGCAGGGACTCCCCAAAGCCATGATTCTGTAACCAGTTCCCTAAAATGATTGACAGGTAATCGGCAGCTGCTTTTAAGGTGGCCACCGACTTGGGTGCCAGCCCTTAGTTTCTAGATCTTTTGTATTGTAAAAAAAAAAATAACTTACGAAAAAACTGAAATCTCACTGGACTAAGTGTGTAGCCCTCGATGGAGACTACATTGTTAAACTTACTATTTTACCAAACTCTTCAAATCACCCTTGTACAGTATGACTGAACCACATACAATAATTGAATTCATTAACTTGACTTCATTAACTTGAAATAAATGCAAACAGTCAAATGTTATATTTTAATAGCATTGTGAAGCTATAAAGGGAAAGAGGTAGTAGTTAGTCACAGTTTTCATGGGAGCCCAAGGGAATTCAAGTAATGACCCTTTTTTCTAAAATCATTGTACTGTTGCACTTTGAGACCACATACTTGGCAATACCTCTTCAAAAATGAATCATGTACTATGTTTTCCTATTGAAAAAAAAAAAAAAAGCTGTGGCACAGTTTGCTTTTAGATTATTGACCATAAGGTATTTACAAGGCTGAGAGTGGGGCCAAGTAACAGGCACAGTTTGGGAAATAGCCAAGGTCAGGAGCTGTGCTTGGGTGATCAAGAAGTAGATCTGGATTTTGCAGACCACCAATGAGAGTACCGGAATAGTAAGGGGAGTGCAGGGGGAGGGGCGATCCACCCCGGGTGCGGTCTTTATAAAGGGTGCAGGCACCCGTCCTCCTCTATGCCCCTACCCCCCCAAGTGCATGTGCCCCTTTCCTTCACTCAAACCTCTTAAATTTTTCCTGCATGAGCAGCATGACAAACTTGCTGCTCGCGTCGGTTTTGCCTCTCTCTGATGTCACTTCCAGGTCCCACGCCTATGAAGTGATGTCAGAGGGATAACCAACACATGCGGGCAGCAAGTTCATGCTGTTGCTCTCACCTGGAAAATTAAAAAGGTACAGGGACAAGGAAGGAGTGTGCACACAGCGGGGGGGGAGGGGGGGGAGGGGGGTCAGGAAGGTGTGCAGGTGAGAAAAGGGTGGGGGAGGGGCACCACCTACTTTCGCTATGCCACTGAATGCGAGGCATTGATCTGCAAATACAATACTTGGAGCAATGCAGACAAGAAGCAGACGAAACACAGCAAACGATGTAGCTTATCGGAGAACAGATCATTTAAAATTGATGCCTCAAGTGGCCATGTTTTGCCTAAAAATAGGCTGTCAGGGGCTTATAACCAGAGAGAATCAATGAAAGGCACCTCCCTCTAGAATTAGCAAAGCTTGTCAGAATAAAGCTTTATTTTCTGCTCTGCTCAGTATTCAAGGAAATCAGATTTGCTTGTCTGGGATTTCAAATTAACTGAGCCAAGCAATCCTTTCTCTCATTTTGATTGAAATATTGCTGCATGTCAAATTTGACCTGTTTTTGAAGTTGCTCATGATATAAAAGACAATCATTGAGGTTACAACCTGGTGCCCTGAAGGAGGAGATCATTTCCAGATTTTGCCAAGTTTTGTTAATTCTAGAGGGCGATGCCTTTCATTGATTCCCTCTGGTTATAAACCCCTGATGCTGCCTATTTTAAGATAAAACATGGCCATGCAGGGCATTTATTTTAAATGATCTGTTCTCCAATACGCTGTCTACCAACTGCATTGTTTGCTGTGTTCGGTCTACTTCTTGTCTGCTCAGGATTCTGCAGGCCACTACAAAATAATTGGAGGCGGAACCTGAACTAGGGGCAGGCAAAGACATAGACCTAGAAATTTCAGGAAGCAAGAGATGAACAGAAGTGGAGTTGTACTAGGGCTGCAGGCCAGGAGTTGAATCTAGAAAGCAGGTAACAAGGTTAGGGGCAATGTCATGGCTGTTAACTTAGCCATTCCAGCAGGGACATTTTGGGCTAATCCTGGATTTCTGACAACTCTTTCCTCTTAAATTATGGGAACTGCAGCACTGATTTCAATGAACGGTACCAAAGGCTTCAGATACCACACTGCTTTGGGAAGTAAATTCTAAACCAGGACTGGTTTGAAATGTACTTAAGGATATGGTTAAGTTGGCAGGTATGGTAAGAGCCCCTGATTCAAGATTCTGTGGTAATATGGACTAAACTGTGGCAATTCTGTGACATGTTATGTAATCTTTTACTTAAAAAAAAAATAAAGCAATTTTTTTGTCATTTTTTTTAATGTCTAATTAATTTATTTTAGGTATCTTGAAGGGGTCTTTTAGTAGAGATGGACACATGTTTTCTGACACAGGACCCAATGTAGTCTTATAACATAACATATAACATAAAATCAACTTATAGACCACATAATCATAAGGATCTATGTGGTTTACAAAAAATTAGCCTAAGTCACAAATAAAAATCTGAAGAAATTAATTACCCAGATATCTAGAGAACAAATAAGTCTTCATATGCCTTCTAAAGTCCAAATATGACATGGATAGAAAGAATAGTTGTTTAAAATCTTTATCCCAGAGGGCGGCCTGGAACAAATAACATGAGCTAATCTTTACTAAAAGACCTCCTTAATGATTTTGGTTAGGAAGGATATAAAAAGGATGGAGTCCAGAGGAAGACTACTAAAATGGTGTGTGGTCTTCATGGTAAGGCGTATACTTTGGAGGAAAGGCGGGAGAGGGGAGATATGATAGAGTTGTTTAAATACCTACATAATATAAATGTGCATGAGTCGAGTCTCTTTCATTTGAAAGGAAACTCTGCAATGAGAGGGCATAGGATGAAGTTAAGAGGTGATAGGTTCCGGAGTAATCTGAGGAAATACTTTTTTACAGAAAGGGTGGTAGATGCATGGAACAGTCTCCTGGAAGAGGTGGTGGAAACAGAGACTGTGTCTGAATTCAAGAGGGCCTGGGATAGGCACCTGGGATCTCTCGGAGAAAGAAATAGATAATGGTTACTGTGGATGGGCCATTTGGCCTTTATCTGCCATCATGTTTCTTTGTTTCTAAGGTACGGAGAAGCAGGATCTCGGAGAAAGGAAATGATGAAGGAAATTCAGCAGTAGAGTTGAAGGATATTTGATGGAAGCTGGAATGGGGTGTAGAGATGAGAAAGATCAGAAAGAAGGGAAGATAAAGAGTGGATCTGGAATCAGAAGAAGTAGGAATTAGCCACTGACACCCTCCCCATATCCTCTTTGATCTTCTCACTCATTCTCCCTCATCCTATAAATCTCTTTTGATCCCCATCACATTCCACAGTACCTGTGATGCCATCCCTTGTACTATTTCCACTTCCCCATAAGCATGCTGATTTCACTTAGCACCCTCTGCCCCTTTTAATCTCCTCTCTCACAGCCACACCACCTTTCCATGCACAAATCTTAACATCCATTTTGCATTCTCTTTTTCTCCTGAAAATAACTTTTACTCACTCTCCCACTCTTTTAGAAAGTGGACACTGTCTACAGTCATGCTCCTTCACCTGTTCTTTAATCTGTTTGGGGTACTCATCTTCCTCTTTCCTACTCATTATCTATTTCATTGAGGAGAACAGCAGCAATGCAGTGTTGTGATCATATAAGCATTGCCAAGCTAAGACAGATCATAAGAATTGCCGCTGCTGGGTCAGACCAGTGGTCCATCGTGCCCAGCAGTCCGCTCACGCGGTGGCCCCCAGGTCAAAGACCAGTGCCCTAACTGAGACTAACCTTACCTGCGTACGTTCCAGTTCAGCAGGAACTTGTCTAATTTTGTCTTGAATCCTATGGAAGAGTGTTCCAGTTTTCTACCACTCTCTGGGTGAAGAAGAACTTCCTTACATTTGTACGGAATCTATCCCCTTTTAACTTTAGAGAGTGCCCTCTTGTTCTCTCTACCTTGGAGAGGGTGAACAACCTGTCTTTATCTACAAAGTCTATTCCCTTCATTATCTTGAACGTTTCGATCATGTCCCCTCTCAGTCTCCTCTTTTCAAGGGAGAAGAGGCCCAGTTTCTCTAATCTCTCACTGTACGGCATCTCCTCCAGCCCCTTAACCATTTTAGTTACTCTTCTCTGGACCCTTTCAAGTAGTACCATGTCCTTCTTCATGTATGGTGACTAGTGCTGGACGCAGTATTTCAGGTGAGGCCGTACAATGGTCCGATACAGTGGCCTGATCTGTTCGTGATCCCCTTCGTTATCATTCCTAGCATTCTGTTCGCCCTTTTCACCGCCGCCATGCATTGCATGGACAGCTTCATCAACTTGTCAACCTGTACTCCCAAGTCTCTTTCCTGGGAGGTCTCTCCAAGTACCGCACCGGACATCCTGTATTCGTGTATAAGATTTGTGTTACTGACATGCAACACCTTACACTTATCCACGTTAAACCTCATTTGCCATGTCACGGCTCATTTCTCGAGTGTGTTTATGTCACATTGCAGGTCTTCGCAATCCTCCTGCGTATTCACTACTCTGAATAACTTCGTATCGTCTGCAAATTTAAGCATCTCACTCGTTGTACCAATTTCCAGGTTGTTTATAAATATGTTGAAGGGCACGGGTCCAAGCACTGTACCCTGCGGCACTCCACTCGTGACGCTTTTCCAGTCCGAGTATTGTCCATTTACCCCCACTCTCTGTTTCCTATCTGCTATCCAGTTTTTAATCCACGTGAGCATTTCACCCTCGATTCCATCAAGCTTAGTCCTGTTTCCAACAGTGGTCAAGATACCAAAAAGCTAAAGCTGATTTGATGCTGCTTATCCTAAAATTAAACAGTGGATTTTTCCCAAGTCCATCTTAATAATGGCTTAAGGATTTTCTTTTAAGAAATTAGCCAAACCTTTTTATTTTTTAAACTTTGCTAAGCTAACTTCTTTTTACCGTATTCTCTGGCAACAAACTCTAGAGTTTAATTACATGTTGAATGAAGAAATATTTTCTTTGGTTTGTTTTACATTTAATACTTATTAGCTTCATTGTGTGCCCCTTAGCCCTTGTATTTTTGGAAAAAACTAAACATGCGATCCATGTCTACCCATTTCACTCTACCCAATATTTTATAGATCTCTATCATATCTCCCCTCAGTCATTTCTCCTCCAAGCTGAAGAGCCCTAGCTCCTTTAACCTTTCCTCAACTCCTTTATCATTTTCATTGCTCTTCTCTGTACCTTTTCTAATTCCACTATATCTTTTTTGAGATGCAGTGACCAGAACTGCACATACCACCATGGAGCTTTATAACATTCCCATTTTTGTTTTCCATCCCTGTCCTAATAATTTCTAACATTCTATTTGCTTTCTTCGCCACCACTGCATACTAAGCAGAAGGTTAGAATGACTCCTAATCTGGAACCTTACATCACTTAGCTATAGTTTTTGGTTCCTCTTTCCCACATGCATCATAGTAACATAGTAACTGACAGTAGATAAAAACCTGACCAGTCTATCCAGTCTGCTCAATTGTCATACACATTATACATTCATGGTTAAATTGAATTTTTTAATTTAATATTTCTGGGCCGTAGACTATGGAAGTCCGCTTGGTAAGGTCTTTAGATTCCCACCATTAGAATTGTCATTGAAGTTCACTTCAGCCTATCCTAATCATCCTGTCATTTGTGGGATACAGACCATAAAGTCTGCCCAGCATTGTCCTCATGTTCCAAATCACTGGAGCTTCCATCAAAGTACTCCACATATAAGGGACACAGACCATGCTAGACTGCCCAGTACCAGCTCTAGTTCGTTTTATATCATTTATTTTCTAATTAGAGATCCTCTTTGTTCATCCCATGCTTTTTTGAATTCTGTCACTATATTCATCTCCACAATCTTCCTCGGGAGGGCATTCCTTACATTACTCCTAAGTCTACCACCCATGCACTCTAGTTTTACCATTTTCCCTTCTCTGGGAAAAAAAATGTTTCTATAATACCTTTCAAGTATTTAAACATCTGTATCATATCTCCCCTCTTTCTCATCTCCTCTTAAGTATACATATTCAGGTCTTCCAGTTTCTTCTCATATGTCTTTTGGTAGAAGCCCCAAACCATTTGTGTTGCTTTCCTCTAGATCGCTTCAAAGTCTTTTTACATCCTTAGCCTGATGCAGGCTCCAAAACTTAACATAGTACTCCATTGACCTGTCCTGGGCCATCAACACCTCCTTTCTTCTGCTGGTTATGTCTCTTTCTATAAAGCTCAGCATTCTTCTGGCTACAGCCACTGCCTTTGTCATACTATTTTGTCACCTTCAGATCATCAAACACTATCACTGCAAGGTTCCTCTTCCCACCCATGCATATCAGCCTCTCACCTCCTAGTGCATGCAGCTCCTTCACATTTCTAATCCACAAATGTATCACTCTGCACTCCTTTGCATTTAATTTTAGTTTGCTAAATAGTAGACCATTCTTTTAACTTTTGCAGATCCTTTTTCATGTTTTCCACTGCCTCAATGGTGTGTACTCTGTTACAAATATTGTTATCATCTTCAAAAAGGCAAACCTTATTTTCTAAACCTTCAGCAATGCCACTCACAAATATATTGAACAGAATCGTCCCGATCCTTCTAGCACTCCACTACCCACTTTTTCTTCCTCCGTGTAAATTCCATTAATCACCACCCTTTGTCGTATGTCCATCAGATAACGATCTCCTAAGGTATGATTTTCTCATGTATCATATCACAGCCACCTGAAAGAAAGCAGCTCTAGCTCAGTGGTTTAGAGCACTGCTTTCATTGTACAATAGTCATGGGTGTGAATCCAAGGTATGGTCAGCTCTCCTAGCACATATCCCTATTTTAATTGTGGCATTCTACCTTCTATCTCCACCATTGTGCAGCTGGAGACCTCCATTTGCAATGAACTACAAGTCATGCTGAGGTCTGTATCTCTTTTTAATGTTCTTAACCTTTTGGAAATTAAGTTATCTATACTATATATAGATATACATAGTATTATATTTTTCATGAGCCTTGCTTGCTTAATGCAGCTCTTTCAAGAATTAGCTCATTGCAGCACTTTTTAGTCAGAAAAAAGGATAGCTTTTTAGCAAGAAATATAAAGCTATCTTTTTCATGAGCTCTGTTTCAGTTAATGTTTCAGTTATTCCTATAATTAGCAAATAATGTTGCTGCTTTCCTACAATAATAGAAGGTTTTGCATGCAATATATCTGTATTTTTGTGCCCTGTTAATGTGGTGCATTATTAAATGTATTTTGAGCTTCATAAAGCAAAAATAAAAACCCTATTAACCTATTTAGCAAAACGCATTGGAGACATCCAAAGCCCGTCTAAATACCGTCCACCTAACTCACGTCTATCGATCACCCAAACCACGCTTAAAAATAGACCTGCTTTACAATTGCTATAGAGCTTGATAGCTCACTCTGTGGCACACTGGTTAGACCTACAGCCTTCTACCCTTCCATTGCTGGTTCAAATCCTACTCGCTCCCTGTGACAAAAGAGAAATTAAATAAAAAGATTTTTTAAAAATCCAATTAAAAAATATAACCTATACTAGTGCCAGCATTTCACTGCATATAATTTTAATGAAAAACAACATAAAATCGCCATTCTAATAACATCATAATAATGAAACATGACAATGTTATAGACATTCTTCTGGAAGTCTAACTTCCACCTAAAATGCGATTCTCTAAAGGACATCTACAAATTTGGACGTCTAACTCACACTAAGCGAGATTCTGTAAAGGACATCTATGTTTTGTAGATTCACACCTACAGGGATGTCCAAACCACACCTAACTTTAGATGCACTATACAGAATCAGGGCCATACTGCCTATCAAGGTTATCGAAATGGTTTAAAATCAGGTACTTAAGCATTTTCCTTATTTGTCCTGTCAGGCTCTTAATTAATCTAATGTACCTGTGGCAATGGAGGATTGAGTGACTTGCCCAAGGTCACAAGGAGCAACACAGGATTTGAACACACAACCTCAAGGTGCTGAGGCTATAGCTCTAAGCGTTAGGCCATTCCTTGAGCTTGAGCCCGTACCACCTTTAAAATAGGTGGTATTAAGGGAACACATGCTAATCTTTTTTTAACCTCATGTGGCCATTGATAGAAAAAAAATAGGAAAATCAGCCATCTTACCGCAGCAGTAAAAATGGTCTTAATGTGCGGAAAAGACCACTTAAGGGCATGCTAAGACCACTTTTTTTTTTGCCCCAACTTGGTAAAAGGCCCCTTAATAAGGACACTTTTCCATAAATGTTGCGTTTCAGATTTCAAGAGGCACACAAGGAAAAGAATATCAGAAGGCTGGAATTTAGATAAAGCAAAATTTCTTAAGAGTTAGTATAGCAGCAACTGGAGCAGGACCTGTCAAAGGTGATTTATTAAAGTGGAGTGTTGTGATACATCAATTTAACATTCATAATTATAGCAGGAAAATATGATACCCTAGGCTCTAGTAATATATTCCAAGAATCCTGATTTTAGGGATGTGCACAGAAAGCAAAAATAAATTAGTTAATATTTGGGCTTTTTGTTTGTTTCTAATTTTTTACATTTTAAAATGATTTTAAACATACAAACAAACTTTTTACATGCAGAATTCACAGGTTCATGTGAAATCAATTTTTAATGTGGGTTTTTTTTTTTTTTTTTTGCTGAAATGAAATTAGCAAACCAAATGTCTACTAATGAATGCATATATCTCTCCTTGAGTATGCAGGCTTATAATTTTGAAAATTCATTAGAAATAACCGTAATCTGGCATCAATTTTCTATACCGTTCTCCCAAGGGAGCTCAGAATGGTTTACATTAATTTATTCAGGTACTCAAAGCATTTTTCCCTGTCTATCCTGGTGGGCTCACAATTTACCTAATGTACCTGGGGCAATGGAGATATTAAGTGACTGGCCCAGGGTCATAAGGAGCAGCGTGGGTTTGAACCCACAACCTCAGGGTGCTGAAACTGTAGTTTTAACCACTGCACCACAATTCATATGTTCTATTCTAGAATGTTGACACCATAGTTGCAATAATTTGTAATCTAACTTCCACTCCTACATGTGATTTTCCCTCATTCACAATATGACAAATATTTTGGCACCAACAACTTTCCTTCATTTTATATTTTACTTTTACTGTTATCAGAAGATTCATGAAGCAAGTCTGATATCTGTTTGCCTCACTTCAGTGTAGAGAAGCAAGCATATGGATGTGATAGACATGTGGGCAAATTTGAAACATATGAATAGAAATGAATATGACAGCAAGTTTATTTCACTGAGTGAGAACATATGGCCTACAGTTTTGGGGGCAAGCATAGATGTATAATGTGGGCCAAATTGAAGACACATTGATAGTTTATATGAGTAATAGAAATCCATGTATTACACAAAAAATATGGGTCAGATTCTATAAAGGGTGCCTATGTTAGATGCTTACATTAATTACCCAAATGAGATTTAACAAGCTCATAATGGGGGGGAAAAAATTGCCCAATAGGCGCTTACCCAATTCTATAAAAGGTAGGCACCTTTTGCATGGTCCCTGACAGTGCCTAACACCTAAATGGGCATGTTTGGGGGTGGAGACAGAGATAGGTGCCTTTAGGCATGATTCTGAAAAGAACTTAGGCACCTGCAATATAGGCCAGAAAAATCATGGCCTACATTACCTGTGCCTAAGATTTGTGATAAATGGAGTAGGTAAATGGAGATGAAACTTATCTATACAGTTTATGCTGTAAAACATTTTTCTCTAGAAGACAAGTTTCAGATGAAATTCTATATCTAGATAATGGGATAATGGGTTCCAAACATTTGTTTCATTTTTATGTGATTTATATGCCCTAGAGAAAAGCTAAATGGTGCCTGTAATACTCCTGAAAAAAAAAGAAAAGAAAGAAAGAACTGTCCTGAAGATATTACTGTTAACATCACTGGGGAAATAAAGCACTTCCAAACCTTTGTCAACAAATTTACACAAAAGACATTTAAACCGCCAGAACATTTATCAAGTCATCATTCAAGACAAGATTTAAATAGCAATTCCAAATCTAGAAACACTTTTGAAGTTTTTGACAATAATAATTCATTGTTCAGATCACTTTCATAACAAAAATATATCAAGAAATGACAATGATCTGAGGAAAGCTATCATCTAGGACAATTATTCATTATTTATGCAGTGTTCTGGGATGTATGCAGTGTTGTGCATATATGAGAGACAGTACCTGCTCCCTGTTCTTTGAAGCCAAGACACCCAGACAAGCCAAATATTGGAGAATGGATGCAGTGGGTTCAAAGCCTGGAATGACTTGATGTGGAGAAAATGTCAAGAAAGAGCTAATATCAAAGAAAAGACTTTGGGAAGAAAAGACAAGAAAAAAAATGAAGGCATTGCCTTATGGTGTTCTAACATAGATGCCAAGTTACACAGGTCCAGGCTGGAGATATTTTGACTAGTCCCAAATCAGTGTTGGATTTATAGTGCCGATCTTGCCTATTTGAGTGAGTGATGCAAGTTCTCTAATGTATCAGGGGCGAGGTGGTCGGAAATCTAGGATTTGCTTATTTATTTATTTGGTTATTTATCCATCCTCCCAAGAAGCCCAGAACTGGGTAACTTGGCATCAGTGTTCTTATTCTCCTGGACCTTGGAAAAATCAAATGCTCACATACTTTAGAACAGATGGAAAAGACTTAAATTTCTACTTCCTGTCTCTTTCTGATCTCTTATCAACCTCTTCTTCCCAATCACTTTTGCCCTTCTGATGATTACAAATAGCCCTTCATCTAGGGTTACCAGATGTCTAGATTTACCCGGACATGTCTTCTTTTTAGAGGTCATGTCTGAGCGTCCAGACGACTTTTCAAAACCCTGCACTTTGGGACCGCATTGGGAGGGCATTCACGCATGTGCGGATGCAATGCAGTGATGTCACATGCACACATACGTGCGTGCCACATAGAATTAAAAGCAGAGTAGCAAGCAGAGTATTTAAATGCAGGTTAAATTTGAGAATTAAAAGTTCTTTTACATTTAGATATTAAATGAATTAGCTTCATTAAAAAGACATAAGAAGGTTTTTAGCATGTTTTAAAACATAAAAATAAAGAATACTTTTTCTCAGCTGTTTCACATTGAATGTATATAATATAGCCATTTTGTATTTTATAGGCATATAAAATCATTGTGAAGGCTGGTGATTAATGATAGATACGATCAAAGAATCACAGTCCCTGAAGAAACTAATCAGTGAAATGATTGAGTAACCGTCGGGCTAAAGTAAAATGTTCTTCTTATATACCTCAATGCATACAATTGTTAATATGACAGCCTAAAATCATAACTTAATATGTAAAGAAAACAAGACCGATGATGAATGCACCACCCCAGTAAGGGCACAAAATAAATTCAAGTAAGGCCCTGGGTGTATGAGGTCTTATGAAATCATTGGTTATATGCCCTCTTTATACACCCTTTATACACTCTTTATACACTGTCTTCCCTCTTCCCCTTCCATCCAGCATCTGCCCCCTCCTCTGTCTCCAGCTCCCCTCCCCAGGCTCTGGCATCTCTCTCCTCTCCTTTCCTTCCTTCCTTCCCACTCCATGCTCTGGCATCATTGTCTACTTCCCTTTCCCCATCCCATCTGACTGCCTGGCATCTCTGTCCTCTCTCCTCCCCCCCCCACCCCCATGGTTGGTTTGGCTTATCTATCTTTATCTTTCCTCCCTCCAATGCTTCTCCAACACTCATAGTAATTCTATGAATATTAGAACATTTAGCACTCCGGGCTGTGGTAGAAACCTTTGCTGTAGCTTAGTAAAAGGGCGGAGGGGGGTAGGGAGGGAGGGTGTATGTGTGTGAATTTGCTGGATCACCAAAAGATATTAATGAGTCAAAGGAAGAGTGCATATCCACAATTTTAGATTTAAAAAATTTTGCCAGTGAGTCTGCTGAAAGAACCCTTATTTATTTCTGATCATCTCTAACTCAGCAGAAAAGTTGATAAATTGTATTATCACTTTCTAAAACTAGTTTAGAAAAATAAATTTCCTGGCTAATTTAATTTGACTAGAATATAATTTTTTTATCTGTTTACATTGAGCAATTGGAGTGCATTGTTTTCTCCATTTTTGTTCCATATACCTGATCTGCTTTTTCAGGAGTTTTAACCTCAGATGACACCATCCTTTATATTTATATTTCTGATCAAATCTCTTTTTTTAAGTGGAACAATTTCATCAATTTTCTAATGGAGAACTTCATCCTATAATTCTGCTTGATATTCTAAATTTTCTTATGTAAAATCTTCAGTAATGCTGAATCTTTACTAAACTGTGGAAGAGCTTCTGGCTGATGAGGTAAATTTCTACGACACTCATAGGAATTGAATGAGCATCAGAGCATTTACCTCATTGGCCCATGGCAAGAAGCTCTTCTACAGTTTAGTAAAAGGAGCCCTAAAATCTTTAAAATATGGCGGTTGGTATTACCCTATCTTCTTGCTCCTTTTGCTCTTTGTTTCCATGTCTCATTCCATACTCCTAGTGAATTTCCAGGAAGAGATGTACTGGATACACACGGGACTAGCATCACTTTCCTCTTCGTTTATTTAATACTTTACCCATGTTTGTGTCAGTCATTGACCTTTCCCTTTCATTGTAGTTCTATTTCTCTCTATCTAATTGGCTTGTTATTCAATTAAATTGCATATGCAAATTGGGTGCATACCCAAATTTGCACCCATAGGCTCAAATTCTATAAAAGTCGCTACTAGTTAAGCACCATTAGGTGCTGTAATGGTGCTGATTTTAATTGGTTTAATTGCCTTTAATCACCATAATAATTGATCTTGTTGGTTAAAAGCAATTAAAGTATCATTGAAAAAAGACAGCATCTCCACAAATGGCACTGGAACTGCAACTTACCAGCGACTAAGGGTAAAAGAGGTGTGGTTAATGCTGGAAGTACCTTTAGGCATCAGTAGGTGTCTCTATAGTTGTGCTTCTCATCACAGATAGGTGCCGGAAATGTAGGCCTTGAAAACTCTGGCCTACATTTCCGGCGCCTATCTGTGATGTAGCAATGATTCTATAAATGGCATTGTCATGAGATTGAAACATGATCTGCACTGCTTTTGTGGGCAGATGCAGATCACAGTATCTTCTCCATATACCATCATTGAAAATTATTGGCTCACATCGGGCTACTTCCTTCTCAGTTATAGCTCCTACGATATGGAATAGAGAATGACACGGTGGCGGTTTACCCGTGGCTACTGCGTTTAGCCGCGGGTAACCCGCCAAAAACGGGGAATGAAAATTAGCAGCCTCTGCGGGGACGGGGACAAGGCCATCACCGCCCCGTGGAGCGGTGAATGGTCTTGTCACCGCAGTGAGGTATAAAGGATCGTGCGGTCCCCGCACCCCCATCCGCCCACCCTCACGCCGGCTCGATCATTTAACCAGCTTCCTCTCTCCACCTCACCTTAGTTTGCCAGCTTTCTTTTTCGGCGACCGGAACGCTTTCAAAAGAGCCGCGCACACGCGGCTGCTCAGTATTCAATCTTCTGCTCTGACCCAACCGGAAACAGGAAGTTGCAGCAGAGCAGAAGATTGAACTTTGAGCTGCCGCACGTGCGCGGCTCTTTGAAAGCGTGCCGGTCGCCGAAAAAGAAAACTGGCAAACTAAGGAGAGCTGGAGAGCAGTAGCGTACCAAGGGGGGGGGGGGGGGCGGGAGGGGCGAAAAAGGTAATGGCGCCAGGCCTTGGAGCACCGAGGCAGACCGCTTCTCCCCCCTCCCAGCCAAACCCCCGCTGACCCTCCTATCTCCCCCCCCAAGTAAACCTTTCCGACCCTCCCAGCGAAAGCAGCAAACCTCCCTCCGGTAGCGTCGACTTTCTCCTCCCTCTGCCGCATCACTGATGACGTCATCAGTGAGCGGCAGAGGGAGGAGAAAGCCGCGAAGGAGGTTTGCTGCTCTCGCTGGGAGGGTCAGAAAGGTTCACGGGGGGGGGGAGATAGGAGGGTCAGCGGGGATTCGGCTGGGAGGGGGAAGAAGCCGTCTGCCTCGGTGCTCCATTACCTTCTTCGGGCAGCAGCAGCATTTACAATTCGCTGCTATTGCCGGCTTCAGGCCTTGTTCTCTGCCGGGTCCTGCCTACTTCCTGTTTTCATGAAGACAGGACCCGACAGAGAGGAAGGCCTGAAGCGGGCAACATCAGTGAATTGTGAATGCTGCTGCTGCCCGATGAAGTTCAGGACATCAGGACATCGAGGAAGGAGCAGGGTGAAATCGGCTGCTGGCTTGGGGGTGAGGGTAGGGAAAGAATCGTGGAAGTGGAGAAATTGGCACGATGGCTTTGTGGGGGCTAGGGGGAGAGAGAAAGAAAGGAAAAAATAAAGAGGGGGGCAGGGGGAGAGAGAAAGAAAGGCAGAAATAAAGAGGGGTCAGGGGGAGAGAGAAAGAAAGGCAGAAAGAAAGAGGGGGACCAAGGGGAGAGAGAAAGAAAGGCAGAAATAAAGAGGGGGTCAAGAGGGAGAGAAAGAAAGGCAGAAAGAAAGAAAGAGGGGAGCCAGGGGGAGAGAGAAAGAAAGAGGGGGGGGGGGCAGGAGAAGAAAGAAGAAGGATCAGAAGGACCAGAGACTCATGAAATCACCAGACAAAAAGGTAGGAAAAATGATTTTATTTTCAACTTAGTGATCAAAATGTGTCCGTTTTGAGAATTTATATCTGCTGTCTATATTTTGCACTATGGCCCCCTTTTACTAAAACGCAATAGCGGTTTTTAGCGCAGGGAGCCTATGAGCGTCGAGAGCAGCGTGGGGCATTCAGCGCAGTTCCCTGTGCTAAAAACCGCTATCGCAGTTTAGTAAAAAGGGAGGGGGAATATTTGTCTATTTTTGTATAGTTGTTACTGAGGTGACATTGCATAAAGTCATCTGCCTTGACCTCTTTGAAAACACGCGGAATATAAATGATAATTAACATTTTCTCTGCGTACAGCATGCTTTGTGTTTTTAAAATTTTATTGTTGGTAGATCATTTTGACTTGGCCACAAAGGTAAGGGGGAGGGAGGGAGGGGAGCTGCTGAAAGACATCTAGTAATCCTTGCAGGCTTGACTGTGCAGGGAATTATTTTTGTAAAATCATGTTTTGTTATGTGACTGGCATTATCTAGACTTTAATTTCTATGAATGAATAGAATGAAAATGATATAAAATTACTTGCTTGCGGGGACCGCGTGTTCCGGCTCACACAAGGAAGGAGGGGGTGAAAGGGAAAAAGTTTCTCTTCCTTGGAAATAGATTCTGAAGTGACCTCATCAAAGAAGACCAGCACTAAATGTACAAGAAATCCCTTAAACAATGTCAAAAGAGCCCAAAATAGAAAACTGCTACTGCTTTGAGACTCCATTATTGAAGGAATCAACTTGAAATCACAGAAGAGACAGGAAAAGGTTAAATGCCTCATGGAATCCTCAGGTACAAAACACAAACCAAATTGTGAATGAAATCAGAGCAGACAGTAAGAATTATAAAATTGATGTCATTATCCATCTGGAAAAAAAGGCGTACTAGAAATAATGCCTCAGCAATACAATTTTCAGAAGTTCTATTTGCTCATGGTAAGGGAGAAGAGAGACTGCTAGTGATGGTGGGGGGACTGATAGAAGATATGAAAGAAGGGTGGTAGAAAGGAACAGATGGTAAAGGAGGGAGGGAAGGGTGGTGGTGGAAAGGAATAGAACAGACATTGAAAGAGGGTAGAGAGGAACAGACCCTGAAAGGAAATGTGGAAGGCAGAGTGGGGAGAAGATGCTGGAAGGGAAGAAGACAGATGCCAGACTATGGGGGAGCGGAGGGAAGAAAATGGGTGCTAGACGGGGACAGTGACGGGGCGGTGAATGGGATGGCAGTGGTGGTGACGGGGCGGTGAAAGGGATGGCGGTGACGGTGACGGGGCGGTGAAAGGAACGGTGGTGACGGGGCGGTGCAGAGGATGGTGGGCCGGGGACGGTGCAGTGACGGGGACAGATTTTTTCCCCGTGTCATTCTCTAATATGGAACTCTTTACCTCTGTATATCAGGTCGGAGAAAAACTTAGCCAAATTTAAGGGAAATTTAAAGACCTACCTTTTCCAGGATGCATATGACTCCTAAATAGATCTTGATAATAACCAGAGTTGCTCGATAACCCTGACTGCTTCCCCTCCCTATTGTGGTTTACATTTTTGAATTCTTTACTTTTAATTTGTAGTTCTCCCAAATTTCCTAATGTTTTTGTCAGTTAAGTGGACATTTGTCAATTTCGTTTCCTTCTTTTTAACATAATTTGTAAAACACTTAGAAATCTTGATTTGTGTTTAATCAAAAAATTTAATAAACTTAAAACATAAAACGATGCTTTTAAAATTATTCCATACATATAAATATGTGCAATGGCAACGTCATGCATAGCTGTATCACATTCAGTGTAGGAGTGTTCTGAGGTAGAGTTTGGGTGGCCCATGGCTGGAGTCACAATTTACATGTATACTTTTTTTTTTTTTTTTTTTAGTTCAAAACTGTTTATTAAGTTTTCACATTACAGAAATGAAAATATAGAATGTAATACAATACAATACAGGATGTAAAGCACCGCTATACATAGGCAATATGCTGATGAATATAAGAATATACTAGATGTATTCTGGTACAATGAGCGAATGCAATGGGTACAATCAGATTGCTCATGGCTTGGATGCATAACTGAGAAACATGAGTAGTAAGTGTTAAGAAATGTAAGCAAGCAGATTTACAGAAGCATGCAAATGGAAAGGTTTAAACATTGCAATAAAGAAGGAGAGGCTGCCATATATCTAGGAATCTATGCATATTGTTAATTCTATCAGCATATACTTTTTCATATTTTCCTGTAAGGCAAAGAGCGTTCCACCACATATGATAGTCAATTCTGGTATAGTCTTTCCAGCAGAACAGCACAGTCTGTATAGCTAGGGATAGCATAATGGTAAATACCGTATTTTCACGCAAATAACGCGCACCCGTATAAAACGCGCACACGGGTATAGCGCGCAGAAATCACGATGATATGTACAAAAACTTTGGTATACCGCGCTCACAGGTATACCGCGCATGCTGCCCGACGCTCCTTTCGCCCGCCCTGACTTTCCGTGCGCTGTCCCGACTCTCCGTTCACCCCCCCCTGACTTCCGTGCACTGTCCCCCCTTGAAGGTCTGTCCCCATCCTGAAAGCCTGATGCCCCCCCCCGACGTCCGATACATCCCTCCCCCAGAAGGACCGCCGACTCCCCAACAATATCGGGCCAGGAGGGAGCCCAAATCCTCCTGGCCACGGCGACCCCCTAACCCCACCCCGCACTACATTACGGGCAGGAGGGATCCCAGGCCCTCCTGCCCTCGACGCAAACCCCCCTCCCCCCAACGACCGCCCCCCCCCAAGAACCTCCGACCGCCCCCCCAGCCGACCCGCGACCCCCCTGGCGACCCCCCCACCCCCCTTCCCCGTACCTTTGGTAGTTGGGCCAGAAGGGAGCCAAACCCTCCTGGCCACGGCGACCCCCTAACCCCACCCCGCACTACATTACGGGCAGGAGGGATCCCAGGCCCTCCTGCCCTCGACGCAAACCCCCCTCCCCCCCAACGACCGCCCCCCCAAGAACCTCCGACCGCCACCCCAGCCGACCCGCGACCCCCCTGGCGACCCCCACGACCCCCCCACCCCCCTTCCCCGTACCTTTGGTAGTTGGCCGGACAGACGGGAGCCAAACCCGCCTGTCCGGCAGGCAGCCAACGAAGGAATGAGGCCGGATTGGCCCATCCATCCTAAAGCTCCGCCTACTGGTGGGGCCTAAGGCGCGTGGGCCAATCAGAATAGGCCCTGGAGCCTTAGGTCCCACCTGGGGGCGCGGCCTGAGGCACATGGGCCCAACCCGACCATGTGCCTCAGGCCGCGCCCCCAGGTGGGACCTAAGGCTCCAGGGCCTATTCTGATTGGCCCACGCGCCTTAGGCCCCACCAGTAGGCGGAGCTTTAGGATGGATGGGCCAATCCGGCCTCATTCCTTCGTTGGCTGCCTGCCGGACAGGCGGGTTTGGCTCCCGTCTGTCCGGCCAACTACCAAAGGTACGGGGAAGGGGGGTGGGGGGGTTGTGGGGGTCGCCAGGGGGATCGCGGGTCGGCTGGGGGGCGGTCGGAGGTTCTTGGGGGGGGGCGGTCGTTGGGGGGGAGGGGGGTTTGCGTCGAGGGCAGGAGGGCCTGGGATCCCTCCTGCCCGTAATGTAGTGCGGGGTGGGGTTAGGGGGTCGCCGTGGCCAGGAGGGTTTGGGCTCCCTTCTGGCCCGATATTGTCGGGAAGTCGGCGGTCCTGCCGGGGGGGGGGATGTATCGGACGTCGGGGAGTCGACCGGGCAAGAGGGCTTGGGCTCCCTCTTGCTCCGATCGTGGATGCGGGTGCGGGTGGGAGCGCGTGCGAGCGGTCGTTCGGGGTGGGGGTGCGAGTGGTCCTGCCGGGGGGGGGGATGTATCGGACGTCGGGGAGTCGGCCGGGCAAGAGGGCTTGGGCTCCCTCTTGCTCCGATCGTGGATGCGGGTGCGGGTGGGAGCGCGTGCGAGCGGTCGTTCGGGGTGGGGGTGCGAGCGGTCCTGCTGGGGGGGGTGAATCGGGCGTCGGGCGGGGTGGGAACTATGTTTTAAAACTTTTGTATACCGCGCTCACGCATATAACGCGCGAGGGGTATGCGCGGTAGGTAAAAACGCGTATAACGCGCGCGTTATATGCGTGAAAATACGGTAAGCGAACTCTATCTGACTTCATAGGTACAGTAATAGCTTGTGACATAATGATAAGAGCAGAATATGTTAAAGGTACATTGAAACCCAATACATCACAAATTACATTCCACACCCTATTCCAATAATCTCTTAAAAGTGGGCATGAGAAGAGAAGGTGTTCTATAGTGCCAATAGATGTAGAACATGACCAGCATAGAGAGGATGAAGAGTGGTCAATTTTGTGAGATAACACCGGAGTCCAAACTGCTCTGTGTAGTAGAAAATATATGGATTGCAATAATGAGGCTGAGCGTATGGATTTGAAAAACGTTAACCACAATGACACCCAGTCTATTGCATCAGAAGGTAGACTAAGCTCTTTACACCATCTCTTTTCCAGTTCCAAGGGATCAGCAAATAGAGCTCTTTGTAATGTATGATACCAATTGGAGGCTGTGATAGGACCATTAGGTGAGGAACACAAAAAGTGAAGTAATCCAGGTTCCAGTATTTGCAGACCTTCTATCTGTACTGAATGTTTGATGCAATGCATTAATTGAAGCCATCTAAAATATTGATTTCCAGGAAGACCTCGAGCTATCGAGAGGTCCGAAAAGGTCGACCATGTATCATTCTTCTTTAGATCTTGCACTAGCCATATGTCACAATTTTTCCATTCCTGCCATGAGATCTGTTTATCTGCTATCCTAAACCGGTCATTGTTCCATAAGGGTATCTTAGTAGTGTTTGACCATCTAGAGGAGAAAGTGGAGTCTGCGCAGTCTAACTCCAGTTTATAGGCTACCAGGATCTTGTCCAGCTTATCCACTTTAGATAAATTAATACCAGCCAAATATTTAAGGCGTCCATCTCCATATAAAGCCCTCTCAATCGATTTCCAGACCGGTGTATCCAAAGTATCAGGTCTATGATAACCCATAAACCATTGCTTCAATATAAAGGCATGGTGATAGTGTAAAAAGCTGGGAAAGTTCACTCCACCCGAATCTCGCGGGGCTTTCAGTTTAACCAACGCTATATGGGGCTGCTTGTTTTTCCACAGAAATTTCGAGAGTAAAGAATCTACTTGTTTGTAGAATGAGAGAGGTAGATTGAAGGGTAATATTGACAAGATGTAGTTGATCTTGGGGGCAATCATCATTTTTATTGTCTCAACCCGTCCCCACCATGTCAAGGTTAGCGGAGACCATTTAGATGTAGATGATTTGACAATGTCCAAGATGTAGTCCACATTAAGGCGAATAGTTTCATCAATACTCGGACCAAACATCATGCCCAAATACTTTATAGATGTTGCTGACCACTTCATGCTATGATCTGACAAATCAGGCTTTACCTCCGGACAGTTGAGAGGCATCACTTCAGTTTTACTCATATTGAGTTTATATCCTGAAACAGTCGCATACAGTTCTATGTCTGAGAGTAGATGAGGAAAAGAGGTAGGAGTGATGTATAATAAGATGTCATCTGCGTATGCGGAGATTTTAATTTCCCGGTCGTGTTCACCATATCTGAAGCCAGCTATTTTAGAGTTGTTACATATCTTCTGTATCAGCGGTTCTAATGCAAGGTTAAAGAGCAAGGGGGATAGAGGACATCCCTGCCTGGTACCCCTATAAGAATAAAAAGCATCTGACAAAGTACCATTAATGAACGTTCTGGTGGTAGGCTTGGAATAGAGCACCTTGACTTTATTAATAAAAGCTTCCGAAAAGCCAAACCAGCGTAAGGTGTTAAAAAGGAATGACCATTCAATACGGTCAAAGGCTTTCTCCGCATCTAGACCAACCGCAAGCAGCTCCTGTTTCTGATATTGTGTTTGAGCTATGACATGAGAGAATGTTCTCGTGTTGTCGCTAGAGGATCTCCCAGCAATAAATCCACTTTGGGATGAAGGTATGAGTTTAGTTATGACCGCTTGTAGTCGATTTGCCAAAAGTTTGGCGTAGATTTTTGCATCTACATTTATCAAGGAGAGAGGCCTGTAGTGAGCTATGTAACGGGGATCTTTCCCTGGTTTAGGCAGAACAATTATAGTGGCTTCTGTGAATGAACCATTGACATCATCCGTAGAGATGAGATGTTCAAGGAATGGAAGGAAAAACAGTAATAATACCTCTTGAAATGCTTTATAGAACTCGACAGTCAGACCATCAGGGCCCGGTGATTTTTTAGGAGCCATAGAGTGAATGACCAAAGATATTTCAGACGGTAAAATCTGTTTGTTAAGATTTTCATTATCAATCTCATCTACTGTCGGGTGAGGAATGTTGGTTAAAAAGTCTGTGATCAGTTGCGGGCTACATGAATCAGCAGTGTATAGAGATTTATAAAAAGACATAAAAGCTTGTGAGATGGCCGCCGGGTCAGTGAGTTCAGATCCTGTATCCAATTTGATAGAAGCAATATTGGATTTCGCTTCACGCCTTTTAAGTAGATTAGCCAGTAAATGTCCACATTTATTATTTTCAGCGAAATAGGATGCAGATTGTTGAAATATTGCATGTGAGGCTTTTTTGCTCAAGGTTGAGTTATAGCAAAAATGTGCCTTATTTAAACGGAGAAGAAGATCCATGTTGGTAGGAGTCTGTTGATGTTGAGATTCTAGAATTCTGATTTCATTTTCCATCTTTTGCTGTTCTTCTTTCAATTGTTTATGTTTGTGAGCCGTATAATTTATTATAATACCACGAATAAAGGCTTTGTATGCATCCCAGCTGCAGGACCATGAAGTTTGATCAGGAGTATTGAGCTGGAAGTATTCCTGTGTTTTAGCTCTTATCAACGTGCAAAACTGTTCATCCTGCAGGAGAGAACTATTGAAACGCCATTGCCGAGGGTTCTGAGAGTGAACTTTACCTTTAATTGTAATCGTAATGGCCGCGTGGTCCGATACAGTGATCAGATATATTGTGGCATCCGTGATAGAAGGGCACAAGGAGTCACTTACCAGAAAGAAGTCAATCCTCGAGTACGAGGAGTGTGGCGGAGAGAAAAAAGTATAGGCTTCCGCATCCGTATGAAGGTGTCTCCAGATATCCAGAAGATGTACATCCGTAATAAGATCTTGCAAAGCATACCAAGCTTTGGTTTTCTTATATGTACAGGTCGATTTCCTATCTATTTTAGGACATAAGACCATGTTGTAGTCACCCGCCACAATCAGATTTGCTGAGGTTTCTTCCAGTAGAGATTCAGACACAGAGTGAAAAAAATCTGGGCAATCTTGGTTCGGGCCATATATATTAAACAAACAATATTCCTCTCCTGCAATGTTAATCGTGACTTTGACCCAGCGTCCATTAAGGTCATTAGAGGAGGAGATAACGGTAATGTGACTGGATTTCCGAATCAGTGTAATAACTCATCCCTTTCTGTCTAATGCAGGAGAGTAATATGGTGGTAAGGTCCAGGGGAGAAGTACCTTAGCTGAAGCATTGGTGTCTAGATGAGACTCCTGCAGCATTTTAACATCAGGATTATGATTATCAAGATATGTTAAGATCTTTTTCAATTTGATTTTGTTATTGAGACCCTTTGCATTTAAGGATATAATTTTAAGAGACATGATATATGTGTAATAGACATACTAGCATGTGATAATAGTGAACAGACCTACATGAAGGCCAGAGATGCAGTCCTATAAATTGAAGCCATGAGTAAAGCAGAAACCATATCAGCATATATCTCAGAATGATATGATGGATCATATACAGTGATAAACATCCTGAATTAACATAAGTGACAAAACGGTCACTTCTAAACAATAACCTTGTGAGCGTACCTGAGGGAAACAGAACGGCAGACAGATCCCCAAGCACCCCCGTCTGTAATTAGATTTGTCAAACAAACATAATCATAATTAACAGCAGAACCCTTATTTAACAGTAGTCATCAGTGTCAGAAAAATAATGCATAACATATAAACCTTATACTGAGACCATGTTGTTTGCTGCAAATAGAGTGTGATCTTCCCATGTGACAACAGTATAAAAGATATGATGTCAGATAATCAAACCTGATTAATTGGAGTGGGTGAGTGTAGCTCAATAAAGGAAGCCAGCTCATCTGGGTTTACAAAGTCTTTAGTTGTATTATTCAGAGTCACTCTCATGCGAGCTGGATAAAGTAAACCAAATCTTGCATTTAGTGATTTTAGCTGTGGCCTATATGAGAGAAGCATCTTGCGTCGGCGAGCTGTGGTTTTACTCAGGTCAGGGACGAATAAGATGGTGGATCCTTCATGTTTGATCGGTGCCCTAATCTTAGACCGCTGCATGATCTCTAGGACATGTTGGTATCTGAGCAGTTTAAGCACTACAGGTCTGGGACGACGGTCTCCAGCAGTGGATGAGGGTATCCTGTGTGCACGTTCAATCTCAAATTCCCTAAGGAAAGTGAGGTCAAGGAGCTGAGGTATCAGGGTTTCAAGTTGTTTTATAAGCTCACCATCACGGCCATTCTCAGGCAGACCCAAAATTCTGATGTTACACCGTCGGGACCGGTCGTTGCTATCCTCCAGGTCTCTCTCCAGTGCAGCTATGCGGGCAGCCTGTTTCCTGAGACCAGATACTTCCAACGTGGTCGCCTCCATTTTGGATTCGAGTGTGCACACTCGGGTTTGAAGTTGTACAAAGTCAGCTGACATACTTGTAATTTTTTCATTGATTTCATCCGTGCATGCTTTTGTGTCCTTTGCCAGCTCCTTCAGTTCTCGTAGCTCCGCTAAAATCTCGCGGCTCGAGTTGCTGGCTGAAGGAGGGAGCGGGGCTTTCGAAGGGGAGAGCGGCTCAGGTTTGTGCCGCTTCCCTATTTTCTTATCCGACATCGGAAGAGAAGCGCCGGCTGGGGAAGACAGATTTATGATCGGTAAGGTTTCCGATCGTTATTGCAGCATTCTGCCGCGATTTCGTGCCGAATTTGATGCGGGATTTGAGGTAACACGAGGTGTGTTGTGGGAGCTCTAGCGATCAGCCGCCATATTTACATGTATACTTAACAAAATGCATGTGGTTAGGCATGTTGTACAAGTGGACAATTGCACTTGTTTGAGAAGGTATAAATAAATGTGGGTTCACATTATCAATGACTTTTGCAGGATTTATACCACAAATTTATAACAACATATATGTATATATGTCTTTATAATATAGGCAAAATGTATGTGAAACGTATTGTGAATGGTATTTAGTAGTAGGGAATCATTCATACCACATTTACAAAAATTCTGGACATCACACCATCGATATGGAAAATTATAGAACAACGGAAAAAAATAAACCTCAATTGTGAGGGGCCGGGACTACACAAGTGCCCGAGCCAACTCACATCATCACTGATTTATGAAAAAACTCCGTGTACATTTAAATAAATAGTTTCCATTCATACAAAGTTAATGTTTTTCAAAGATTTTTTCAGTGTGAGCAATGTAAGCAAAGTCCAATATACTGGAACATATCAAAAGGATGAACAGGATCCCAAACTGACTAAAATATTAGCGAGGGCTACAGCTCAACTTTACTGATATAAGCGGTTGTTAAGGCGTGGGGTCTAGAACAATAATAAGAGAGAAAACATGCACTCATCTGAAGGTGTGAAGTGACTCAAAAAATTCTCAATTCCTTGTCCCTCAAAGATTTTTTCAGTGTGAGCAATGTAAGCAAATATAGGCATCATAATATAATATAGGCATCATAATTGATGTGGTCAAGACAGCTGGCGATTTATGATTTGGGATAAAGCCTTGATAAAGCAGTCGGCGAAACATGTTGGTGAAGTCATCCGTATCTAATGACCACTAAGCTAAGTACTTGCTTTAAAATGAAAAGTTGTAAAGAGTAAGTTATATTTAAAGAATAAGTTATACCTAAAGGAGAAAGATCCAGGGACAATTTGACATGTAAAGCTTTGTGCAATGAGATGGTTCAAGCCTAAAGTGGTGGCGTTGAGGATCTGCTAAGTGAACAAAAGCGGGGTAATGGACTGTGATCTAAGTTTGTGTAATGATTGATTTTGCAATGGAGAATTAGTAGCTGTATGTATAAATTATGGTTCATTGAGATTTGAGTGTTGTATTGTTTGCTGTTAGAATGGTTCTTATTGAGATGTGGTTTATTATAATATTTATGAAGAAAAAAATAACTTTTGTTCTTAATCTTTCCTTTTCTATTTTTAATGGAGTTCTTTTCTTGATGAATGTGATTTATGCATTGTAAACCGCTTGGATCCTTTTAGGCCGTTATGTGGTATATAAAGTTTTTAATAAACATAAACATATTTTCACGCAAGGAGGATTTATAATATAATATAGGCTGCATGTAGGCACCTTTCTGCACTCTCAAATCAGGTGACCAAACATAAAATTATCTTCCAATTGGGCTGATGTCTAGATTCCTTATGCCTATCAAAATGGCCATCTAACAGGAATATTATAAATGTATATCTGTATATTTAACCAAATAGGCATTTTCTGGGGTTGTTACCATGGTGATGACCCATATTACCATATGTTTGACCAATTGGCACTTATAACAATTTGCTGAGAAATGCTAGTGGAAAAGATCTAGCTAATGCTATTTCCAGCACAATCCATCTGGGTTCATTAATACTGGTTCACAAAACAAATATGCTACTTGTTGCATTATAAAAGCATGCTGGTATAACTTAAAAACTGGAAAGCTCACTCTGCCTCAGCATTTGGATTTATTCCGTTTCAGATTCTTAATTACTATCCTTTGTACTTTATGCTTCCAAAGAAAACAGATTAGTTCCTCAATTATACTTTATCTACTGAATCTGAGAATGCAACTGACTGCTTAGTCATCTAGCAATACCATGAAACTAATTCTAGAGGGGTAAGGCTGCCAGGACAGGCTTCCCTTGAATCACTCCTGCCCCTTCCCCACCTCACCTGGGAGAATCCCAGTAGGTGCCAAGGGATTGGGAAGATTCTTGAAATGGGTGGGAAGTTATTTTGGAAAGGGATTAAAAAGGGGATCATGTGGTGGTGGGAGGGGGGGGGGGAGATTTTTTAAAGTAATGGCCTCGCTCTTTAAAAAATAGTTGAACTCACTTTAAATTGTTGTGGCCAGAAATGTTCAATGTAAATGTTAAAATATAAATATATTCAATATATTTGTTTAAATATAAATGTTCAATATAAATGTTAAAATAAATTTACAGGATTCACTAGCCCATAGTACAGATTTTAATGAATCCAGTAGAACATTTTCATGAAGTAAAATAGTGCATTTTACAAGACCCTAGTCATTAAAGGCCCTCGTTTACTAAGCTGCAGAAGAGGTTTCTACCACGGCCCAGGGCGCTAAATGTTCCGATGCTTCTTTGAGACTCATAGGGATTCTATGAGCATTGGAGCACTGTTGGAGCATTTAGCACTCCGGGCCATGGTAGAAACCTGCATCGTAGCTTAGTAGAAGGGGGAGGGGGATAAGGTTGTTAGTTGTGCTGAGAGTAAGAACCCCCTGTATTAAAATGTTACAGGTGAATCAACCTATACTCATTCAGGAAGCTAGAAATGGAGCAGAAAATGCTAGAAATGTCATAGAGAAGAAAGAAGAGAAAAGGGGTACAGCAGATGTACAACAAACTCATGAAAACTTCTCCCAAGTTAAAATCTTGGTCCTTGCACACCACAGTTATTTATTCATTTTTATAGCCTGTCCTCCCAAGGAGCCCAGAACGGGTTACAAGGATACAGGCACAGAGATACGTACATTACAGAGTCAATAACATGCTACAGGATCAAAACACAAAGCTATAGAATCAATAACTTACAACTTTTAGAGAATGTGACTAAGAAACACATGCTTTGCAGAATCTAAGAGCAACAACAGAAAAATCCAACTGAAGCTGCAGTAAAAAATCACCAAAATGGAAAAACCAGGCAGGATTTATTGTACCAAATTAAAATGCAGTAACATAAAAACCTTTTTACCAACCAAGGGACCCGACACGGTCCGTGTTTCGGACAGTACACCTTCGTCAGGGGTCCATGGTAAATAAGGTATAAGATATACCGCAAAGAATAAGGGTAACAACAAATGCCTGTGTGTTCAATTCGCTAAGGATCACAGCCAGAAGTGAAGAAGCGCCTCATTTTTGCCTGCAGTTTCTGTTGGTTTTTCCGTTTTGCAGAATCTAAGAAAATAAATCATAGAGTCACGAATGGGTATTAACATATCTGCAGTGAACGGTAGAAGAACTGGTTGGCAGGCACAGGTGTTAGGAAGTACGGTACGTCAAAGCAAGGTCTGTCAAAGTTTGAGACCAGAATTGATCCAGTCCATGAAAAGAAGCGTCTTTGCTGCTTTCCGGAAGGTCATTAGGCTATCAATTACCCTAATGGCAGGAGGGAGTTGATTCTATCATTTAGGTATGCTATAGTTCAGCAGTAAAGAATCATACAGTACCTTAAAAGGTATGAGAGTTTGAAAACGCATTTGTTACATCATAATCCCATTAATTATTAGGTATTTATTGGGATTTATGAACCATCTTTATAAAGAGAATCACCCAAGGCAGTGTACAACAAGTACAGCTTGACAAACAACCTGCATTGTGTTAATCAGCATAATAAGTAGGCATAAAATACAAAAAAAGAAAAATATCCAAAAAGAGGCATGAGAAGCAGGGTGGACAATTTTCTCACCAAACCCTTCCAATTTGCTATTTTCAAAACCCATTTAGACATAGTTCTATGTTATTCATCTGCAGGGGAGTGTGTGGGAAGTGTAATTGGGCAGAACTAGGGTGGGCTTATGATTTGGATATTTTTCTGCAATAATCAAATATTTTAGAAAGCATCCAGGGCACAATCTGGGGCTAGACCTTTAATAACAATGAATAAGTGTCAAAAAGATGCCCAAATTGACCAGATGACCACTAGAAAGATGAAGGCATGAAGCCCCCACACTTCCCCAGTGGTCACTACCCTCCTCCCACCTCCCCAAATATGTGAATAAAACAGTGCATGACAGCTTCAGATAGAATGTTATCATTCCAGGCAGCTAGGCTGAACACATGGCTTGGAAAGCCCATACTTGAGGCCACTACATACGCAGACTTTAGAAAATCCCTGAAAACTCGACTGTTTAACAAATTCTAAATTCTTATACCCAACTCTTCCTCGCCATGACCCTTCCACCTCGCCCCCTATTTCCAAGGCCCAAAACTAATTATACTTTCCACCTTGAATCTCATGTACTGACATAATGTATCTTTATGGTAACCCACCTGTATCCCTTACACTGACAAAATGCACCTTGATAGTAAACCACTTGTATTGTAACCCACTTGCATCCCATGTACTGTCAAATGTATCTTTATTGTAAACCACTTCGAACTTCACGGTATAGCGGTTTATAAGAAATAAATTATTATTATTATTATTTATGGGCAGTACTAGTGGAGCAGCAAGCAGGTGCCAGGGATAGCCTAGTTGGTTGGCTAGTGAACTATAAAGAAGGGGACTTGGGCCCATAGGCCACTCTAACTACTACCATATCACATAGACTGACACAAAATTCTATTCCTAACTTCTAAAACCAGAACAACTCAATCCCCAGGATTCATCAGTAGATATCTTACTCCATACACACCCACACAATCACTATGCTCAAGTAATCAAAATCTATTAGAAATTCCTTCACCTCAACATATAGGGGTCCTTTTACTAAGGCACACTAACCGATTTAGCGTGCACTAAAAATTAGCGCACGCTAAATGCTAACGCATGCTAACATGTCCATTATATCCTATGGATGCATTAGCGAGCGTTAGCATTTAGCGCGTACTAATTTCTAGCTAAAGCGGCTACCGCACCTTAGTAAAAGGATTAGATAATATACGATACGACCAGAAAATCAATCTTTTCTGTCACTGCCCCATCTTTATGGAATAGTATGCCCATGTACCTTCAGGAAGACTCCTCTATTATCAGATTTAAATCAAATTTAAAAACACTTCTATTGTTTTATGCCTCTACTATCTTGCAGGATTTTAATACCCTCCCTATTGTATTTCCCTTTAGTGTCTCTCTTTCCTATTAACTATTGTACTTCTCTCCCCTTTTTCCCTAAGTCTGTGTTAGTCTGTCTCAGTTATTGTGATTACCTTTAATTTTCTTTTTTTAAAAATTTTCATTTTAGTTCTGTAACCAAGTATACCACTTAGATATTTGTTAAGCGGTATAATCAAATTCTAATAAACTTGAAACTTTAAAGTTGGTGGAATATGTGATCCTTCCAAAATCCACCCAAACCTCACTGTATCTATATATAGGTTATACTTGCAGGTATAAGAACTATTGGTACAGTTGGGTCCAGTAGATTTTGGAGGACTCACAATACAAGGGGTTATAGTGAAATGTGTACCTGGAATTTTTTTTATGTTAAATTCACTGAGGTGCCCCTTAGGATTTCTATGTGAACAGTCTACTAAAAATGCTAGCTCCTCCTTTATCCCAATGGCTTGTTTTGTGCAATTTTCTTTTGGATTTTTTTTTATGGTTCAAAAATATAGATACAATGTGCACATACATATCTGAGAAAAGGCCATTTTCAAAAGAAAAAGATGGGCACTTTCCTGTTTTGAAAATGGTCAAGTTTGCTACTGGATTTTTTTTTTTAATTTATTGAAATTTCTTTGTTATAAAATAAAATGTAGGTAACTTGGAATTACAAGTAAAAATAAAACAAAGAAAGAATACAAATCATCCTATCAAATCTAAATCATAAGGAGCTTGGGAGAAATTTTTATACACAAAAATCTAATTTCTTTATTCAGCAGGCATTTATTTTATTTATTTATATACCATCTATAACATTAGAATTCACAATCAGTCATCTTAAACATTGCTTATGACATTCCAATAAAACATAATACAACCTCTTCTCGTGGCATAAATAACTGGCTGCAGCTTTATTTAATAACTTAAACAATGCTCACAACTCAATACTTAAATTTAACATTCACAATTCCCAATGCGGCAATCCCCCAAGCCCCATTTCCCCATGAGCTATTCGGTAATGAACATAGCTGCTCCATCTTATTAACCCCCTCCAACTTCAGTCATAAGATGACCTACGGTATCGTCAGGTCATCCCCCCAGCCCATCTCATGGCGGTGCCGCCCATGAGTGCTCCCCATTGATTCCCCACTTCATGGCGGTGTCGCCCATGAGTTCTCCATTTCAATTCTCCCTTTAACATATATTAATTCACTCCCCCAGCCGCATTTCATAATATTTTTCTCCCCATTCAGCCACAAGCAGTGACAGCTATTTGATTGTCACCACTCCCCCCAAAAGAACTCCTCTCTAGCTGCGGCCAAGCCATTCCTCCAACAATCATCCAACAAATCCTGAAGGCCACTCAGAAAAATGTCTAAACCTATATCGGACAAATGTATCCCATCTGGGCAATATAAGCCCACACAATCAGCAGTCAACAATTCATTCACTAAACCCCCAAGCACAGACACAAACTTGGACACCTCAGCATTGACTCTACGCCGCAAGCGTTCGATTGCCAGTACCTTCCTGGCTCCCTTCCACACTCTCCTTGGAATGATTTTGGACCATATAACACATGCATTGGGGAAAAAGCAAACAGCTGAACATAAATCTCTCTTTATGCACTGAATTAAATCCACCCCTTTAACTGAACACAAATCATTCCCACCCAAATGAATAACAATAAGTACAGGTGAGGAAAAACGACTCGCTTGATGCAAAGTTGGTAACAGCTGATCACACAACATTCCCCGAATACCCAACCATCTGATGCAAATTCCTTTTTCCACCAGGACCAGGTTAGCTTCCCACTTGGATTCAACAGCATTATTATGCACCCAGAATACATAGGAATTTCCACATATCCAAACACAAATGTCAGGTGGTTTTGGAGCAGGACTCTGATCTAGCAGATCAACTGAAAAAGAAAAGAAGTAACAGAAAATTGACCAACAATCAATTGTTTTGAACATAAATTCTAAAACAAGCAGATCTCCAACGCCCTATTTTACAAATCAAAGCATCCGATCCTCCCCTTTGAGCAGTGTCAGTGGCCGCACCAATACGGAACGAATGAGTCCCATATTCATTATGCTGAAGTCCAGCAGCTATCAACACTTTTTTAAAAACAGCTGTAAACTGATATCTCATCAAAGGTGTCTTATTCTCATGGATGAGCCCAAATAAACCTCCCACTGGACAATTCGCTGCAAATTTATGCGCCCATCTGACTGGGCAGGCTTCCAAATTTTGCGCAAATATATCCAGACACCTTTTCCCACCTGATCAGTTTTTGAACGGCGAATACATAAACAAAGGTTCCGCCGCTCCAATACAACATCACTCAAGAGTAGTCCCGTAGCCCCTTGAGCAAAACGGGATGGGGCCACCAACTCACCAATCCTATAAACAGCAAAAAACGCTACTGCAAAAGCTGTTGATATATATGTTACCTGTACAGATATTAGTGTAATGTATGTAATACCTAGTGTTTGATCATTTGTATGACACTATTTTAGATTAAAGATCAATAAAGATTAAAAAAAAAAAACTGTTTCATAAGCGGAAGCACAGACAATAGATAACACTCCAAACAAAGCCATCAATTTGGTATAGTCCAACGGCAAATGCACCAAACTAAACGTGGGCGGCTACATAATCCTTGCCTGGAGTACCCCACCAATAACTTACGCACATAATATGAAGAAGTGTAATCTTGCAGGCCCCAAAGTTTTGATAAGAATCCCAGGCTAGCCAAAGATTGTGACACCATACCATAGGATCATCTGTGCTCCACCGCATAAAACAGAAGCCGAACAATACACTCTTTAGAAAATGGAAAGGCACACTGCATGCCATTGTTATGCAGAAACAAAGAAAATCTGCACCAACTAGAATTATAAGCTCTCCACGTAATGCCTGCTGTAACAGTGCTCCACCGCTTCGCGGAAGATGCTCCATAATATCACTGGCATGTCCATGGGAAGTCGCTCCGCTTCTGTATCCAATGCTCGAAAGCGAGCCCACTGGAATCGGGAAAGCGCATCAGCTAATTCATTAACACTGCCAGGCACATGATGAGCCAACAAAAACACATTTAAATGAAGACAACGCAGCACAATTAACTTCAGCAGTGAGAGTAATAGCTGATTTAATTGCCTGCACTACTATTGTATTATCAGAAAATAACAAGACCCTCCTGTTACTCAAGTGAGAACCCCATATCCATAAAGCTACCCACACAGGAAATAGCTCAAGCAAAGCAATATTCTGGCACAAGCCCTTGTCCCGCCACCAGTCCTTGCTTTCTACCAGCCCTTGTCCCGCCACCAATCCGGCCATGGCTAAGCACACCATTGCCCCCCAAAATAAGCCCCAAAGCCATGACCTCCTGATGCATCCATATATAAGTTCAAATCTACCACAGAAACTACCGGTTGCTGCCAAAGGGACACCCCATTAAAGGACTCCAAGAAAGATAACCATATAGCTAAGTCATCCTTCACAGCTCTAGACAAACGCACTATAAAATGGAAACATTTCAAACCTGCAGAGAACAAAGCAAGCCGCCTAGGGAAAACTCTACCCATTGGAATCACTCGAGCTGCAAAATTGAAATGGCCGACAAGGGACTGAATTTCTTTCAAGGATAATTTATTCCGTGCACAAACACTACAAATAACCTCAAACAAAGCAACCACTTTTTCTACAGGTAAGCGAGATTGCATACGATTAGAATCCAACTCAATACCTAAAAATACTAAAGATGTAGTCGGACCTTCAGTTTTGTCTTCTGCTAATGGAATACCAAATTCAGCAGCAACATCCTTAAAGGCATGCATTAATACCCAAGTAGGCAAACAACTAGTAAAGGAACAGGCTACTTTAAATACCTTTTTAAACGAGTAAAGGTGCTCAGAATCCAAGATGGAAAAAAACTTCAATTTGGGGTACAAACCCCTAAAAAGCGTTTTTTGTAGAATCAATCATTGCACCATTTTGAGTAAAAAGGTAATAGAGAGTGCTTGTTGAGAAACACTCGAGTTAAATGTCCTTAAATGTCCAATAAAGTGAATATTCTCCAACTACTATATGAATTCTATGAGTTTGAGTTCAAAAAATATATAATAATGAGAACTTATCTAAGTGGGTTCAGATAGCGTTGACCCGGCGAGGTTCTGACGCGTTTCGCCAATCCTGGCTGCTTCAGAGAACCTGCTACGCTGCTAGTGAACTGTTGCTTAAATAGTCCAAAGTTAAAGGTGCTTCTTATATCTGGTTCAGAAGAACTTTTTTACGTTTCCTGTGACCCTGTAAAAAAGTTCTTCTGAACCAGATATAAGAAGCACCTTTAACTTTGGACTATTTAAGCAACAGTTCACTAGCAGCGTAGCAGGTTCTCTGAAGCAGCCAGGATTGGCGAAACGCGTCAGAACCTCGCCGGGTCAACGCTATCTGAACCCACTTAGATAAGTTATATATTTTTTGAACTCAAACTCATAGAATTCATATAGTAGTTGGAGAATATTCACTTTATTGGACATTTAACTCGAGTGTTTCTCAACAAGCACTCTCTATTACCTTTTTACTCAAAATGGTGCAATGATTGATTCTACAAAAAACGCTTTTTAGGGGTTTGTACCCCAAATTGAAGTTTTTTTCCATCTTGGATTCTGAGCACCTTTACTCGTTTAAAAAGGTATTTAAAGTAGCCTGTTCCTTTACTAGTTGTTTGCCTATTCAGATATTTTGGGAACAAATCTTTTTTTTGAAATTTTTCCCCAGTTGTATATAATGCATTAATACCCGACATTGTTCAGAATTATTCTGCCCAGCAAAAAATAAATCATCTAAATAATGCACAATACAATCAACCCCACTAACCATCTGAACCAATGAATAAAAGTAGTAAAGGCTTCAAAATAGGCACAAGAAATTGCACAACCCACTGGCATGCATTTATCAAAATAAAATTGGCCAGCGAACTGAAAACCCAGTAAATGAAAAGATGAGGGATGCACAGGGAGCAAACGAAAAGCTGCCTTAATATCCGTTTTTCCCAATAACGCCCCTGCCCCTAACCGTTGCAACAAGGTCATAGCATCATCAATAGATGCATACTGCACAGTACAGAATACAGGATCTATGAAAGAATTAACACTGTTGCCCTCTGGAAATGATAAATTGTGAATTAAGCGAAAAGAGCCTGGCACTTTTTTTGGAATAACTCCCAAAGGTGACAGAATCAAATTTGACAAAGGGGGCGATGAAAATGGGTCAGCAATACGGCCAAGACTCAATTCCTTGCTCAGCTTCTTACGTACCACCTCAGGATACCGAGCAACCGAAGCCGCATTTACCCCTTTGTGCACCAAACGAGGACCTTCATATGGAATTGGGAAACCTTCAGAAAACCCTACCCACAATAAATAAGCATCTCCTTGATTAGGATATGCAGGCAACCACAGTTGCATTGCCTCCAACCTAATAGGGGAAGGAGCTTTATTGAACCAAACTCCCACCGGTACCTCCTGACCAGTGTTCCCGCTAAGCTGCGCTGGCCTGCGCTGGCGCACAAAATATTACATCGCAGCGCACAAGTTTCTCTTCACAGCGCACACACGCGTCGCAAAGGTAAGGGGAGGTAAGGTAAGGGGACGCATTGGGGGGATTGCACTTCCCCACAATTGCCATGCTTCGGTTCCTCTTCTTCCTTCCTTCCTCCCCCCCCCCCCCCGCGGGACCCTGCGGCACCATCAACTCTTACTCCCTCTAATGTCGGCCCTGCAGCTCCAGACTTCCTCGCACCTTCTCCCCTCCCCCTTTGGATCGCTATTATTTTAAATGTTATAGCCGCGGAGCTGTATCCATCAGTGGAGATGTCTAACCTCGGCCTGCCCCGGAACTCTTACTGCAACAGTGACTTCCTGTTCCTGCCTAGACGGGCGGCTGCTGCAGTAAGAGTTCCGGGGCAGGCCGAGGTTAGACATCTCCACTGATGGATACAGCTCCGCGGCTATAACATTTAAAATAATAGCGATCCAAAGGGGGAGGGGAGAAGGTGCGAGGAAGTCTGGAGCTGCAGGGCCGACATTAGAGGGAGTAAGAGTTGATGGTGCCGCAGGGTCCCGCGGGGGGGGGGGGGGGAGGAAGGAAGGAAGAAGAGGAACCGAAGCATGGCAATTGTGGGGAAGTGCAGAGCTGCAGGGAAGAGTGTTGCGGTACCCAGCTGGAGGGAGAAGGAAGATGAGGGAGGGAATTAAAGGAGATGCCAGGGCTTGGAGCGTAGGAGGAAGGTATGCCAGTCTAAGGGAAAAGGAAGGGGGAGATGTGAGAGCATGGAGGGGGAGCGAAAGATGGAAGAAAAGGAAAGGAGAGAGATGCCAGAGAATCAGGGAAGGGGAGATACCAGACTATGAGGAGAGGTGTGGGAGAGGGAAGGCGAGGAGAGAGATGCCAGACCAATGGGGTGAAAGGAGAGATGGAAGGGGGAGGCATACAGTTTCTGGAAGGGGCATAGAAGGAGAGAAGATGCCATATAGGGGAAGAGAGACGGCAGACAGTGGATGGAAGGAAGAGAGTTACAAGAAGATGAGGAAAGGAGAAACCACAGAAGACAAAGGTAGAAAAAAATTTCTATTTATTTATTGCTTTAGGAGACATGTGTCACTGTTTCTGTGAAGCATTGTATGCAGAGTCCAGCTTCTTGCTGGTTCAATTTAACCTTTGTCTATGTATTTTTATTTTATCCCCCCTTTTACAAAACTGTGAAGCGTTTTTAGCACCAGCCTTGGTGGTAGCAGCTCTGATGCTCAGAATTTTATGAGCATCAGAGCTGTTACCTCCGTAGCTAAAATCCACACTACAGTTTTGTAAAAGAGGGAGGGGTTAGTTTGTGATTACATATTCCTTACTAGGCGAAGGTGTTTTCTGTGTTCTGTGTGTTCGAAAGACATGGTTTTCTGTTAGGATTGACGGTGTAGGATTGATCTGTGCTGGTCTGGCTTGTTTAGTTTTACAATGGGTGTATTGATGTACTGCTCACTGCAATATGTAAGATGCTGCCTTTTCCTAGGTACTCATGTGTGACGTGTGGTTTGTTACTAAAAATCATGTTTTTCTTACAGATGGGGGGGGGGTGCCAAAAAATGATGGGCCCCGGATGTTACATATGCTAGGTACGCCACTGTATGTAAAGATACCAGAAAGCTGGCGTAGCAAAAACTTCTAAGTTTTGAGTATTTAACCCTCCCACAATCTCACGGGCACTCGTTTCAAGTTTATTGAGATTTTGATTTAAACGCAATATCAAATATTTTCAATGCGTATAACAAAAATAAATTTGGGGAAATAAATAAAACCATTTGAACCAGTGTTCCCGCTAAGCTGCGCTGGCGTGCGCTGGCGCACAAAATATTACATCGCAGCGCACACGTTTCTCGTCACAGCGCACGATCGGAAGAGGCGTACGGCAGAAGGCAGGGCGGCGAGAGGAGAATCGGGCGAGTTGGCTCATAACTTGCTGGCGCCCGATATTTTTGGCTCACGGTGAAAAAAGTTTGCTCACAACACCCGCCCGCTTAGAGGGAACACTGCTCCTGACCCTCGAAAAAGCATGCCTCTATCCCCAACCCCCACTCCCGTGCAACAGAAGGCTGGGTGACCTCCTGTACACTGGCTACAGGCATGCCTGAAACGACATGCTGGTCTTGTACAACGCCCTGTATTGAATTGAAAGCAGAAGCTGCTACTTGGAACACCTCTACCCACTCCAGGAGGCACTCTAGTCCCTGAAAACAGTCCCTGCCGACTACTACCTGCCCACTGCCAAGCATTAAAGGGTCCCCCAGCTGTCGAAACTCCCAAAGAGGCCGCACCATATCGAAAGGACCAACCATGTGCAGGAGTAATTTCAGCCAACCATAAATCAATGTCCCACATCCCCCATACAACAGATTTATCTCGAGCTACACTCTTGCAAAATTGTTCATCATAATTGAGCCAAGACCACCCTCCATAGGTCCTATAAGCCCTTAAAATGAGATCACAATACCGCAATAGCCCTGGATATAAAGACAAATTATCCTCCCCCAGAACACTAGCAAATATATTAAAGCCCAACAACCAATTAAAGATTGTCTTGGGAACTCGATTCACTTTCTTCTTACCCCCATCGGTTCCTCTCTCTTTCTGACGATCCCCTCCATCCACATCCCGAGCCAATATCACAAAAAAGGCAATATACTAGCCTTTCAAAATCCGCTGTCTCCATTTGTGTGAAATAATATTGTCAAATGGAGCAATAGCACATAAAGTATGACCCTGCCGGGAAACTGTCGGTGTCACGCCCGCTAAAGTAGTAGCCTCCCCCACTGCCTCAGTCTGCGACTGGTCAACTAAGCACTCAGAAGACAATGTGGATGACAAATCGGATTAATCCCATGAATCGTAGGACTGCCAAACACTCAAAGGATCCCCAGATACTCCGCGACGTTGTTGTTTATCTGACTGCAAACTATTAACTATATGACGCAAACGTTTTAAAAACTTGGATCACGTAAACTCACTGTCAAAGACTTCTTACTGGATCTGCTAACTTTTGTTCCTGTCGCTCTCATACCCTGTGCCCCCTCTCACCTATCGCAGCACCTAAAGCATGCACAAGCTCAGAAAAAAAACTCACGATCCGGACTCCTGAAGCTGCCTTCTTGAGAACCACTCACCATCACCTCCGGTCCATCCAACGTATGCACGGGCCCCCTAGGATCAGCTGCAGGACACACAGGCAAGACAGACTGTCAACGCTGTGAAGGTCCAGAAGAGGTAGCCGCTGTGGATGTCCCATGCCTTCTGATTCCTCCAGTCTTAGATACGTGACATCCTCTGCCATGCATAGGAGTTCTCCCCTTGCTCTGACCACCAGCACTACCCCTTCCATGGGCAGCCCCCCCTCACTGCGATCCTACCCTTACCACCACCCCGAATATCATTCTGTGCCTGCTGCTTCCGAGGAGCCATAGTCCCTCGCCCAATCAAAATGCCCCCCTTAATACAGAATTCTACCCCACCCCAATCCCAACAATCAAAAACCCCCAATCAAAATACCCAGCACAATCCTCCCTCACTAAGTTGTTAGCCCAACCTACCTAGCCCCCTCTTGTCACACAGCCCTGCAGCTCTAAATAAACCAGTTACACAACCCACAACCAGACCCACTTACCCTCTTCCCCAGATAGGGGCTGGTAACTGTCTCCACAGCTGTAGAACTGCTGACAACCTCAACTAGACAGTCCCAGTCTTCCCACCAAGTCGCTCCCGCACAGCTCCTGCTCACACTCGCACCCGGAACCAACAAGCTGAATGTAGGGGAAGCAGCACACAGACACAAATGCGCCGACGCACAGCTGCAGCCGCTATTACAGCCGCAGCTACAGACCTAGCCTGCGCCAGTAAGCCACAATACGGGGCCGACCCCAAAACAACCAAATCAGACCCCTGCCGTCCAGCTCTTCAGGCCATCGCTAATTGCAAAAGATGCTGCAACAGCAGAAATCCTACTCACCGAACCTCCGACTCACTGCAAACTTGCACAAACAACACCGGCTCAGCAACTTAAGCCTGCCAATACCAAGTACCTTCACAAATTCACGCCGCAGACCTCCTATCTTAAATTATCCGAACCCAGACCCCACAAAATACTTTCCCACCACCAAACCAACCGTCCACCTCCCTCCAATTCCCAAAAATGGGTCTCCCTCCCAAACTCCTCACAACTCTCCTCCAATCAACCTTTCCCCCTTATTAACCAATCATACTTCTTTCTTTTACAAGTACCCTCACAACCCCGATATATACCCAATTCCCTTTCCCCTTTTACTTCTAACTCCAATCTTACTCCGTCCTATCTCCTCCCCCCACCCCACCCCCTTTCTCACCTAATCCCTAACCTCTTCCGATGACTAGCTCATCTAATGTTATTGTCCCACCAGTCTAAACTAGTGGGACCCTTTTAATTGTCTAAGTGGTACTCAATTTGTCCCTGTCTGTCCTGGTGGGCTCACAATATATCTATCGCACCTGGGGCAATGGAGGATTGAATAACTTGCCCAGGATTACAAGAAACATTGTGGGACTTCAACTCACAACCTCTTCTGGTCACATCAGAGGAGAAGCTTCTGCCTGCAGACGCATGCGACTTCAGGCAGGCTCTGGCGGCTTGAACAAATTACACTGTAATGCGCCATGAAGGTAAGGAAGAGGGAGGGTAGGAAGGAAGGAGGGGACTGTGCGTGATCGATGATCGCGTGCGTTCCCTCCCTTAACTGTGGAGTCAAGGCCATTCACCGTTCCACGGGACGGTGCTTAGCCTTGTCCCTGTACACGCAGTGAGCACTTTTTTCCCCCACCCTTTCGGCGGGTTACCCATGGCTAGCCGCAGGTAACAGCCACCATGTCATTCTCTACTTGTAATGACTTATCAAATCTATTTATTGCTAACATTATATCTTTAAAGGAAATATCACTTTTTTTCTAAGGAAGAATCATTCAAAGAGTGATAATCAAAGAAAACCAAAACTGGTACCTTGATTATTCCAGATCCTAAAGTCTCCAATTGCTGAGATGTTCCAGCAAATTCTTGATTTTTTAATCCCTCTTGTAGAAAAAACAACTTTGGTACTTCCTGAGAAGGATGGTCAAGTTTCTGACTAACAGGTTGTAGGGGAGGGGTAGAGCCCCTATTGATAGGGAAGTTTTGAGAGGAGGGGAAGATCCAGCACATGATGACACAGTTGTAGAAATTAAGGGTCCAATGGACAAACAAATAATGTCCATACAATACAATGAAATATCTTAATAGGCAGTTGGGGGAGGGGGGTTCCATGCTTTTCAGACATATATACATGACAAAGACATTGGTACAAATAAATGAAGACAAATTATTTGTACAATTGAATAAAAAGTATGTGGAACTGGTCTTAGTTACAAGGTGTGCAGCAAGATAGCCCCTGTGCAAAGTAAGTAGTCACCACATGTATTAAAGGCTTGGGAGAAGAGCAAGGCTTTCACCTGCTTTCTGAAGTAGAGGTAGTCTTGAGATAGGCATAGAACCTCTGGGAGTGAGTTCTAGAGTATGGGGACTACTCCTGAGAAGGATAACCAGCGAGTATCACATCATGTGATTTCTTTTGATAAGGGGTATTCTGGCCATTTTGTGTGAGGGCCTTGAAAATCAAAACCGAGTTTTAAATCTGGTCCTGCAAAGTACTGGTAGCCAATGCATTTTTTGCCACTTGCAACCCTCTATAAATTGTACTGCAGCATTCTGAATTAGTTGGAGTTAGTGCTAACAGTTTTTGGTTTGACCAGCATATAGGGTATTAGAGTTTAGTTTACAGTGGCCAAACACAGGTTAGACAAAGTAGGTCAAAGGACCTTCAAGTATTTCCTGAATGAGAGAGACATTAACAGAAATTTATAGTCTGGGGATTAGTAGAGCCTGGAAGCATTCCAAGATTAACATCATACTTGCTCATCTACTCGAATTAATGCACTAAAATAGAAATCTCTGGCCTTAAATAACATTATAAATCCAGATGTCCAAAAAAACTTAACTATCTCTGCAACCTTTTACTATTTTCCCAACATGTAAAGTTATAGTTAATAGTCGTGTGATGTTCACAGAACACTAAATTCTATAGTGTAATCTAAGGACACAAACGAACTTGCTGCTATAAATTCAAAGCATCCCTCTTATCTGCCTGGGAAAGCTGTATGTGTAAGGCAATGTTTTTCTTTCTATTATTTAAAGGCAAAAGTTTTGCTCAAAACCATGAAATATATTTTGATAAAATAAGAAGAGATTTCTGTGTGAATATTTTAGGTCAATGGTTTGATTCCTAGTTGAGAGCAAAAGAAGATGGAGGTAATGAGAAAAATTCATGTCCCTATATGATTATTTTGATATAAAAGTCAGGGCCAGTGCAAGAGTATTAAATCCTCTAGCCTGGTATTAAACTGGTCCTGGAGTGCTTTCTAGTCAGCCTGGTGATCAAGATAATTACAATGAATATGTATGAATACTGTAAGCAAATTTGGCTCATAGATATTCATCATGGTAATCCTGAAAACCATACTGGCTAGTGGTACTCCAAGATAGGTTTGTTTGCAAATTAATATTGGTCATTAGTCCAAATTCATGGAAATATATTTTAAAAAGAACATCCAAACCAGAATTTATGAGATGTCAAAGTCAGGACAACCAAATTTCTACTGGCTTCTTCGAACAGTGACATATAGCATGAACATTCATTTTAGAAAAATAGATGTATATAATCAACAGGGCAATACAGGAATATAAACGTTTCTATGGCAACAAATGAATGTCTACATATACATTAAACAAGCAAGAAATGGTCCCTGCTCAAAATAGCGTACAATCTAAGTTATAACAGACATACAGGACATAGGGTAGATCAATATATGGTGCTCATGAAGGGACAATCAAGGGAAAAAGAGGTAGTGAGGGTAGGGGCTACAGAAGGAATGAGAACAGATATAATATATTATAAGCTGCAAGAGTTGGACCTAAATGTAGTTTCAAAAAAGTGGGCTTTGAGCCTGGCGTACTGATTCAGATAGGTCGTTCCAGGCACACGGCACAGCAATGCAGAAGGGGCAAAGTCAGGAGTCAGAAGTAGAGGAGACGGGTACAGACAAGAGAGACTTACTTGAAGAATGGAGTTCCCAGGGTGGTGTGTAGGGAGAGATAAGAGAGAAGAGATATTGAGGAGCCATAGAATGAGTACACTTGTAGGTCAGAAAGAGGAGTTTGAACTATATGAGGAAGTGGACAGGGAGCCAATAAAGCAACTTGAACATAAAGACCCTAGCAGAATACAAGATGCGCAGCAGATTTCTGAACAGATTGAAGAGGGGAAAGATGGGTTAACACATTGCAATAATCCAGACGAGAGGTGATAAGGGCGTGGATAATGGTATTGGCAGCATGCTCAGAAAGGAAACTCCAGATTTTGGTGAGGTTGTATAGAAAGAAATGATACTTTTAGGTGATTTGTTAGATATGCGCAGAGAAAGATAGACGGGAGAAGATGACCTCGAGGTTGCAAGCTGTTGAGACAGGGAGGATGAGAATGTAATCCACTGGAATAAAGAAGGTAGGGAGAGGAGAGGCATGTTTAGGAGGAAAGGCACAGAACCTCTTGGCCATGTTTAACTTTAGATGTACCAATACTAGAAAGGAAGGCTGAGACTTGGGCGTGGATTGCCATAGAAATTTTCAGTGTAGAGAGGTAGCTTTGTGAGTCATCAGCATAGAGATGGTACCAGAATCCTTGGGAGGAGATTAGAGCTCCAATGGAAGAAGTATAGATGGAGAAAAGAAGATGTCCCAGGACAGAGCCTTGAGGTATGCTGACTGAAAGCAGAATGGAATCTTCCAGAGCACATGCTAAAAGTGCAATGGGAAAGGTAGAAAGAAAACCATGAGATAACAGAGCCATGAAATCCAAGTAAGGGCAGTGGTATCAATGAATAGGCAGTAATCTACAGTACCAAACGCCGCAGATGAATCAAGGAGAATAAGAATGGAGTAGTGACCTATGGATTTGACCAGGAGCAGGTCATTGGAGACTCTAGCAAAGGCAGTTTCCTTAGAAACATAAATGGTTATTCCAGCCATTTTAGAAACATAGCTGTTTATTCCCCTGACCCTGTCACAGAGGCAAGTATTTTTTTTACTAGTTTTGCTTTTTTTTGGGGGGGTGGGGTGGGGGGGTGGGGAAGGGCACCTACCTTCAGGGGATGAAGGAGGTGACCGCCCCTTATCAGTAGGATCTGCTTATAAGAAGCATTTTTGTGAAACTTGGATGTACATTATCAAGTAGTAGGTTTATCTCTAGACATCCATCTTTTTGGGCATGGACAATCATTTCCCTTCTGAAATGGGGAATTAACATTTATTTTTTGGGGGGCCCACCCAAGAATATCCAGACTATGACTCCTTACTATTTTGACATTTATCAGTTTTAGATGTCCATATCCTGGCTTTGCAAAATAGGAACTTAGATGCCTATGAATGATAGGTGTCTATGTGCAAATGACACTTCTAAAATATGCAACATAGTTTTAACATCAGCACTCACAGCACACCTCGTATTCTCTCACCACAACAAGGAAGCATATCAAATGGCAAAAAAATACTAAGACAAGTGACTTTTATGGACAAAACATTAGCTATAGCATTTACTATCATTAAGCAAATATAACAATTAATAAAGTCAAGTAACTCTCAAATAACATTCCTCACAGTTACATGATACTGAAGCAGCTCCCCCAACCAGTCAGTATGATCTTGCCATTTAATTTAGCTTTTAGGGAAAAAAATTATGTTCTTTAGTACATAATAATTCAAATTCACTAAATATTCTTTAAACCAATTGAGGACTGTTCCTCCTATTGCTAGCTGACATAATTTGTTGGTCAAACACGATGGAGTGGATAAGTCCAAAGACTGGTGAACTCTGAGTATTTCACAAAATTCTTTATTCTTTAATTCAACAAACATGGACTCGACATGCGCATGTTTCGGCCCAAATGGCCTGCTTCAGGAGTCTACACACATAAATACATACATTAAAAACAACCAATTTTAATAATATAACACACGTGAACATAAATTTTAAAAAGAGTTAAAAAAGGAAGGAAAATCTCATAGACGCCATTAAAGGGAATATCAAGACAAGTGTATTACCAAGGGATGTTTAAAAAGAGGACCAATTGATATTTATGGAAACATATAATTTCACATATCATTAAAAAATACATATATAAAACCAGTATGAAACAGTAGTTTTTTTATGAATTGGATTTTATTAATCTAATATTACCAGCCAGACCGGGCCGGCGTGGGAGCCCTGCTCCGCCCCCCCGATCCAGCAGGAGGACTACACACTTAAAAGCCACAGCGCCGCCATTACCAGCCAGACCGGGCCGGCGTGGGAGCCCTGCTCCGCCCCCCCGATCCAGCAGGAGGACTACACACTTAAAAGCCACAGCGCCGCCATTACCAGCCAGACCGGGCCGGCGTGGGAGCCCTGCTCCGCCCCCCCGATCCAGCAGGAGGACTACACACTTAAAAGCCACAGCGCCGCCATTACCAGCCAGACCGGGCCGGCGTGGGAGCCCTGCTCCGCCCCCCCCGATCCAGCAGGAGGACTACACACTTAAAAGCCACAGCGCCGCCATTACCAGCCAGACCGGGCCGGCGTGGGAGCCCTGCTCCGCCCCCCCGATCCAGCAGGAGGACTACACACTTAAAAGCCACAGCGCCGCCATTACCAGCCAGACCGGGCCGGCGTGGGAGCCCTGCTCCGCCCCCCCGATCCAGCAGGAGGACTACACACTTAAAAGCCACAGCGCCGCCATTACCAGCCAGACCGGGCCGGCGTGGGAGCCCTGCTCCGCCCCCCCGATCCAGCAGGAGGACTACACACTTAAAAGCCACAGCGCCGCCATTACCAGCCAGACCGGGCCGGCGTGGGAGCCCTGCTCCGCCCCCCCGATCCAGCAGGAGGACTACACACTTAAAAGCCACAGCGCCAACGGCGCGCCGCCGTTCGGCGTGCCGACGAAGGCGCACGACAAAGGCGCATGCGCCTTAGTGGGCGCCTTCGTGGAGCACCTGAGAGGAGCAACGGAGAGAAGCACCAACGGACCTTAGAGACGTGAACACCTACACCTCGGAGACCACTCCACCAGACCTCTTGCCTACCTCCACCATAAGGTAAGGAGCGAAAGATCCCCCGCTCCTCCCACTCCAGCCAGAACTCTAAGAGAGAACCACTCCCTCTACCTAACAACCCAAACACTCCAAACCAGACATCAAACATGAAGCCCTCCCGAAATACACACAAAATAGCAGCCATCCTGATAATCCTCCTCATCTCTAGCTGGAATACAACAGCTAACAACCTACCCACCACAACCTCAACCACAAGCACAACCAACTTCCAAACCCCCAACAGAAGAACACTCACTCCAACTTACCCAAACCACCACACCAACAATCAACAACCCATTACTGTTATCCGGAGAAGAAGACCAACACCCCCGAAAACAAAACCTCAAACAACTACCACAACACTCATATACCCGGAAACAACTTACATCCCGCAGACCAACACGACCTCCCTCACATGTGCCTATGTCAACATCAGATCTCTAGGACCCAAAACAGAAAACATAAAAAACTGGATAACAACAGAAAAACTTGACTGATTATTCCTCACTGAAACCTGGCTAACCTCAGACACAGACCCTAGAATAAAAGAAGTATGCCCGCCGGGATACAAAATAACAGTAACCTGCAGAGAGAAAAAAAGAGGAGGAGGTCTAGCAATAATATTCAAGAACACCATAACTCTAAACATACTCGAGAAAGTATCCACTCCACAATTGGATTTCCTAGCGTGCCAACTCACAAACACAACACTAAAAAACTCTCTAAACTGCCTACTCTGCTACATAACACCAGGAAACTGGACCACAGTGAAGCCCGAATTTGAAAACTTCATCTACCAAAACTCACTAACAGCTGACTACAATCTCATACTAGGAGACCTAAACCTACACCTAGAAGATCAAACCTCCACACCAGCAAACAACTGTTTATCCTTCCTCAATGCATTATCCTTCAAGATCCTAAACCCACAAACCACTCATGAAAAAGGTCATCAACTGGACATTGCAGCATTCATGAATCACCAACCAACCAATCAAGAAATCCAAACCCCTAACGGAACATGGTCCCCATCCCTATGGTCAGACCACTACATCTTCAACTTCAACATCAACTGGACCAAAACCAAACACACACCTCAAACAAAAAAAACCACATATACCTCACGCAAACATATCGACCCAACCATCTTCTGGTCAAAGGTAGACGAAACCATCCAAGACTGCGACCCAAAAAATTTCATCGACCACTGGAAAAATGTATCCACCAACATACTTGATAATCTGGCACCCCTACAAACCAAAACCAGAATCAGAAGGAAATCAGACCAATGGTTTGATAACGAATTACTCCAACTCAAAAGACAGTGTAGAAGATTAGAAAGAAAATGGAGAAAAAAGAATCAAGAACAAACAAAAACCGACTGGAAAAAAATCAACAAACAATACAAAAATCTACTAAAAGACAAGAGGAAAAGTTACTATACCAAGCTCATAGGCACAGAAACACAAGATTCCAAAAAAATTTTCCAAATACTAAAAGAATTAACAGACACCAAACCATACACTACCACCACCAACACACCTCCACCATCATCCACCATCTTAGCAGAACATTTCAAGAATAAAATCACCAACACCAGAGCCACACTCATACTCAACCCATCCAACCAAAATCCAATCACAATCCACCCCACAGGAAAAGAGGCAATCGCAGCAGACAGAACTTGGTCTCAATTCCCAAACATAAAATGGCCAGAATTTAACAAATTATACAAAAAATACAGCCATGCCTCCTGTGACCTCAACCATTGCCCCTCATATCTCCTTACCACCTCTAGTATAAAGTTCCGCACCATAATTCTACAATGGATCCAATTCACGCTCACAGAGGGCACATTCCCTGACAACCTCAGCGAAATTGTCATCACCCCAATCCAAAAAGACCCAAAGGCACCACAAAACCTCCCTTCCAACTATAGACCTATAGCCTCAATTCCGCTATATGTCAAAATTACAGAAGGCCTAGTAGCCAAACTCCTCACCAATTACATAGAGGATCACAACCTACTACACCCCACGCAATCAGGATTCAGAACAAATTTCAGCACAGAAACATTACTAGGTTCCCTCATGGATACCATCAGACAACAACTTAGTATAGGGAAAAAAATGCTACTCATACAACTGGACCTATCGGCAGCATTCGACCTAGTAGACCACAACATCCTTCTACAGATACTAGATGCAATAGGCATCACAGACAAAGTATACTCCTGGTTCAAAGGATTCCTAAAACTCAGAACCTACAGAGTAAAATCAAACAAAGAAAAATCAGAATCCTGGTCAAACCCATGCGGCGTACCACAAGGATCTCCACTATCCCCCACCCTCTTCAATCTATACACTGCCTCTCTAGGAACCCATCTAAATAATCTAGGCCTAACATCCTATAGCTACGCGGATGACATCACCATCCTCATCCCATACGATCATTCCAAACCTACCATGACAGAGGAACTTCACCAAACAATGGAAGCAGTCACAACCTGGATGGGAAATCACAAACTTAAACTCAATCAAGACAAAACCAAATTCATCCTCCTAGAAAACGACAAGATCCAAACCACATCCATCCTTGACATAAACGCAACCAAACATCCCATCCAAACAACCATAAAACTACTAGGCATGACCATAGACAGATGCTGCACAATGCAGCCACAAATAAACAAAACAACTCAAAAATCATTCGCAATCATGAGAAACCTGAGACAAGTCCGAAAATTCTTTGAAAGCACACAATTCCTACTTATAGTACAATCCCTAATACTAGGAATACTGGACTACTGTAACATTCTCTTCCTCCCATGTCCGGCAAATACGATAAGACAACTCCAAACAATCCAAAATACAGCCTTAAGACTCGTCTATTCATTGAAAAAACACGACCACATCACTGAAGCCTACATCAACTCACACTGGCTCCCAATCCAAGAAAGAATCCAATTTAAATTTTACTGCATATTATTTAAAACACTACACGGAGACAGCCCATCATACCTGAACAATCGCCTCATCCAAGCAACCAGCACCAGACACAGAAAAACGCACTCCCCATTCATACCCCCCCCATCCAAAGAAGTGAAAAGAACAAAACTACATGACGGCCTCCTGGCCACACAAGCTGCAAGACTAGATAACCAAATCTCCAACCTTCTGATGACCACCCCAGACTATAAGACGTTCAGAAAAGAAATAAAAACCACACTTTTCAAGAAATTCCTAAAACAGAAATAACAACACGACCACTAAAAGCCCTCAATATCTTCATATTACCTCTCAAGCTATTCTCTACAATTCATATAATTCTGTTATTCTGTAACTCTGTAATTCTGTATTCATTGTAATTATGTCCTTAAACTAACCTTTTTGTAATCCGCCTTGAACCGCAAGGTAATGGCGGAATAGAAATCCCTAATGTAATGTAATGTAATGTAATGTAATGTAATGTAATATGAGATCTGCTTCATTAACCTTTTAGAAGTGAGATATAACTATCCTTTAAGATTATAATCTAATACTAGTTTTTATGAACCGTTTAGTACGGACACATTACTATATATATATATATATATATATGCATATATTTATATATGTCTGATATTTATTCATTATATATATATTTTTTATCTGGTTGATATTCATATATTTTATATACATATCTGTTTATGGTTCCTAAGGATTATAAGACTTTATTGTATCTTTACGAAATTTCAATGTGATTTGTAAGTTATATTGTCTTTTATTTGGTCATTAGGTATATATATATATATATATATATATATATATATATATATATATATATATATATATATATATATATATTGTCACAATCCTATCCCTAAGGCGCAGTTTTTGCCAGGACGCCTTATAGCTAAAGCCAGCCCTTCCATTCAGAGGGCTAACCATGGGGATAGGGTTGTGACTAAGAATAGGGAAAAACCTTACTTTCCCTTTAATCCTGAAAATGCTGATCTCCAGGGGGTAGAGGGGTGTGAGGAGAATCACCAAGAACAGCCCCAGAGAAATCTCTCTCCCTGTAGTGACTCCCAGCTGAAGGAGATAACGAGAAAGCCCAGGAAGACTAAGCAAGCTTTGCAGGCAGCTCCTCCCCCTCAGAGAGCAGGGCGTGTTCGCCTGGATACTTTAGAAGCTGCTCTGAGGAGGAGATAGGCAGTTCACCCTGGGCCAGCCCAGGAGGAGGTCACTCCAGGCTATTCTCCTGAGTCCCAGGACATTGAGATGCAGGAGATTGACACTGACCCTTTTGCCAGCCAGCCAGCACAGCAAGAACCCATGGACGGTGTGGAAACTCCCAGTCTGCCTGAAGACATTCTAATGGAGGAAAGCTAAGTGGCAGGGCTGGGTTGTTTGTGATTGATAACATGTTCTATCTGTTGATGCACTGCTAAGGAAATGTCCTTTCAGGTGAAAGTTTAATGGGACTTGTGCTGCCCTGCTTATATGAGGCAGGAAGAAAAGAAAAAAAAAAACGTTTTTGTTTCTGGACTTTTGTGGGTTACAAGTTCCAGCATAGTTAAGCTGGCTTTGGGGTTGATTATGCAATTGGGAGAAAGGGGAGTAATTCAGTGGGGAGAATCCACTTTCCATACAGGTTGGGTTAGTGGGGCCATTAGTGGCATTCTGAAATTCAGAAGATTAATTGGTGGATTCATTTGCTCCCCCTTCCCCCACACCAACTCCAGGGAGTTGGTGAGAGCCAAGCTACAATAGCTTGTAGGCTTGTGCACAGAACTGTTGAAAGTGCTAGCCGTAGTGGGGAGGTTGTTGTCTGAAATGTAAAGGCAACATCACTTGTTATTTTTCCTTACCTGAGCTGTTTGAATGAAGATGAGAGCGGACACTTAAACTTTTGATCAGCCCTATTTTTGTGTTTTGTATGGATTTATTTCTTGGCTGCTGCTGGGAGTTTGGACGGACTGGAAGTTAACTCCCAGTGTCATACCACTGAATAAAGTGAGCATTGCATGGGAAATGAATTGACTCTTTTTGCCTTTTTGTTTTTATTATTCCATGCCTTGGGAGTGAATGTCATACAGCAGGACTTCCTTCCTTCAGGGGAAGCACGCAGAAGTATCCATAATGTGAACGTGGGCCGGTCCTAATTGAGGTACAGGTATCGGGAGCGTTACAATATATATATATATGTATTTTTTAATGATATGTGAAATTATATGTTTCCATAGATATAAATTGGTCCTCTTTTTAATCATCCCTTGGTAATACACTTGTCTTGATATTCCCTTTATTGGCGTTTATGAGATTTTCCTTCCTTTTTTAACTCTTTTTAAAATTTATGTTCATGTGTGTTATATTATTAAAATTGGTTGGTTTTAATGTATGTATTTATGTTTGTAGACTCCATTTGGGCCGAAACATGTGCATGTCGAGTCCATTCCACAAAGAATTTTGTGAAATAATCAAAGTTTACCGGTCTCTGTTTGGACTTATCCACTCCATCGTGTTTGAGTATTGATCTTGTGGATTTGACTCTCCTGTGTTTTCCTATAATTTGTTAGTCAACAGAATATGATCTACTGAATCAAAAGCAGCACTGCTATTAAATTATAACAAAATGCATTGGTGTTCCTGACTCAACCAGTTCTTAACTTTTGTTGTTAAGGTCAAAAAAGTAACTCTATGCTATCTTTGGAATGAAATCCAAATTGTATATCAACAACAAACAACAAACCCATCCCTAAGAAAACACATATCAAGATCAGACAGAAAATCGAACCTACCACATTCTGGAACACAGTTGATCCCGAAATAGATCCCAACAACCCCAAAAACTTCATAAACAGTTGGCATACCCTCAGTGAATCTACACTAAATGAACTAGCCCCAATAAAAAACAAAAATAAAATAGACAGACCATCTAACAAATGGTTTGACGAAGAACTCTTACAACTAAAAAGGAAATGCAGACAATTAGAAAGGACATGGAACAAACAGAAACAAAATCACACCAAAGTTGAATGGAAAATACAAATCAAACTATACAAAACCACACTGAAGGAAAAACGAAAAAACTACTATTCCAAACTCATCGGCATCGAAAAACCAGACACAAGAAAACTATTTGAAATCGTAAGAAATCTCACTGATACCAAACCTTTCCTCGCCACCCAAGGAAACCACTCTCCAACAGCTACCCAATTAGCGGAATATTTCAAACACAAAATCATCACAATCAGATCCACATTCAACAATTCACGAATCAACACAGACGAGATACGAATTAATCCCACAACTGATGAAGCAATCTCAGCAGATAGGATCTGGACAAACTTCCCAATGATACAATGGTCAGACCTGGACAGGCTTTATAAAAAATACAGCAAATCTTCATGTGACCTGAACAACTGTCCCCCATACTTACTAGCCACAGCTTCCACTAAATTTAAAGCGAACCTCACACTATGGCTACAAACCACACTAAGGGAAGGTCATTTCCCACCGGAACTAGGTGAAATCATAATTACTCCTATCCTGAAAGATCCCAAAGGTCCGATAGACAGCCCTACAAACTATAGACCAATCGCCTCTATCCCACTATACATCAAACTAACAGAAGGACTTGTCGCACAACAGCTCACCAATTACCTTGAAGACCACCACATACTGCATCCATCACAATCCGGATTCAGAACTAACCATAGCACAGAAACCCTATTGGTATCACTACTAGACATAGTCCGACAACACCTCAGCAAAGGAAACAAGCTACTCCTCATCCAACTCAATCTTTCAGCTGCATTCGACCTAGTAGACCATACCACACTACTCCAAATACTAGACGCTATAGGAATCTCAGGTAATGTTCACAACTGGTTCCAAGGCTTCCTAAAAACTCGAACATACAGAGTCAAGTTAAAAGACCAACTGTCCGACCCCTGGTCAAACCCATGTGGAGTCCCTCAAGGATCACTGCTGTCGCCCATACTATTCAACCTCTTCATAGCATCCCTTGGCACTACCCTAGACGCCCTAAACACAGTATCTTTCAGCTACGCGGATGACATAACTATCCTCCTACCCTTTGACATTCAAAACCCCTCAGCCACAGAACGCCTGAAAACAACAATGGAAACGGTAGAAAAATGGATGTCAAATTTTAAGCTGAAACTAAACTCGGATAAAACCAAATTCCTACTACTAGAGAAGGAAAAAAACCCATCCCTCACAGAACTAGAATTAAACACAATCAAATACCCAATGCAAAGCACACTTAAGATTCTGGGAATACAACTAGACAGAAATTGCACAATGCAGACTCAAATCCACAAAACCATCCAAAAAGCATTCTTTACAATGCGAAACCTAAGAAAAATAAGAAAATTCTTCAATAAAGATCAATTCAAGATTTTAGTACAATCCCTTGTACTAAGTATTGTATACTACTGCAACAGCCTCTACCTATCATGCCCAAACTATATGATAAAACAACTACAGACCGTTCAAAACACGGCCCTCAGACTCATCTACTCCCTTGGAAAATACGAACACATCACCAACGCATACCTAGACTCACACTGGCTTCCGATAAAAGCAAGATCCCAGTTCAAATTCTACTGTCTACTATATAAAGTAACCCATGGAACAGCACCCAGCTACTTAAACAACCGACTACGCCATAACCTCACACCCAGAACAAGGAGAACCCAGAGCCTATTCAACTACCCCCCACTCAATGGCACCCGACGCAAGAAAACATACGACAGACTTCTGGCGACACAGGCAGCGAAGATTGACACTACCATCTCCAATCTACTGATTAAAATAACAGACATTAAAGTATTCCGAAAAGAAATCAAAACTTATCTGTTCAAAAAAACATTTCCCATCATCTCATCCTCACCATAGCACAAGAAAAAACGCACAATAGCACAAGAAAATACTCATATGAAAACCACCACCACTACCACAGCATCACCTTCAACATTGTATAACTCTCTACAGCATCACGATTGTACTATTACCCATCACAGTAACCTTGTATATACTTTCTCTTCACTTTCAATTTCTCCTGGAAATGTCCAGACTAACAATTGTAACTAGCCACTTTGTACTGTAATGCTCCTGGAATCGTCCAGACCTCTAATCTGTAATCCGCTTAGAACCGCAAGGCACAAGCGGAATATAAATCACTAATGTAATGTAATGTAATATCATGCAGACAAGTGAATTGGTCAATAAACTCTGAGAGCTGTTTATTTACTAAATATATCAAACACACCAATGCATATTTGCTTAGTATGTGGAGAAGAACACCATTATACAGATAATATTAAAACATTCAGGAAAGCATTACCTTTTTTGATTAGGCAGAACATTTAGAAATTCAACAGTGTTCCCAAAAACTATTAACAGTCTGGAGTGCTCTTATCTTTTCCTGTCAGGCATTCATTTCAAACCTGCAACCTTTGTTTTAAAATATGTGGTAAAATTAAAAAAAAAAACCCCAAAAAAACTAGTCTCATTTATCAAAGCACATTTCAAAGAAATAATATTTAAGTAAGTTAATTCTTGGTGCATCAAAAAAAGAGGAAGTCAAAAGCAGAAGTTATTCTCATTTTGTCCTTAATACATTAAACTGATTTTAAGCCATCTGATCACAGACTTCCTTAAACTTGTCCCAAGTAATTACTCTATCATAGCCCTGACCAGTCAAAGCCACACCAACCAGTGGGCAAAACTGAAATAAATTATTGTAAGGGTGACAAACCTTTTTTGAAGCAAATAAGTAAAAGTAAGAGGAAAAGAAGGTTGCTGTGGTTCTCAAAAGTAGTAGCTGAGAAGGTAAGGAATAAGGTTAGCTTTCATAAACTACAAAAGATCACAGAAAGAGGAAGACAAGCAAAAATATCTGGAAAAGTTAAGAGAGGTTGGTCATGTAGTCAGGAAAGCAAAGATGAAAATGGATGAAAAAATAGTTGACATGGTAAAACGGGGAGACAAGACATTTTTTTTAGATATATCAGTGATAGGAAGAAGTGCAAAAGAGGCATTGTAAGACTCAAAGGTGAAGGGGAGAAATATGAAGAAGCTGATAAAGAAAAGGCTAAACTAAACTAAACCTTAAGTTTATATACCGCATCATCTCCACGGATGTTGTGGAGCTTGGCACGGTTTACAAGAACTTAAAATATAGGAAGATAAGGAAAAAAAAGGTTTACATGAACTTATATATAGAAGAGAAGAGTAAGGGGGGATAGAATTACATTTTAGTGAAAAGCCAGGTTTTCAGTTGCTTGCGGAATAATTGGAGGGAGCCCAGGTTCCGCAGCGGGGTAGTAAGGTTGTTCCAAAGATCTGTGATTCTGAAGAGAAGGGATTTTCCCAGTTTGCCTGCATAGCGAATACCGTATAGAGAGGGGAAGGATAATTTATACCTTTGGGCGGGCCTGGTAGAGTCAGGACTCGAGGACTTATAAGATAGTGGGATTAAGGGAGGAAGGATGCCGAGAATGATCTTAAAAGCCAGGCAGGAGCATTTGAAATGGATTCTGGAAATCAATGGGAGCCTGAATTGGCTGAATTGCTTAACAAATATTTCTGTTCTGTGTTCACGGCTGAGGCACTGGGAGTGGGACTGCAGAAGACAAACATGAATAGGGATGGAGGACATATCATATTCCATCATATGTTATAATCCAATTTAGAAATATCCTTCCAATTAGATAAAATTGTTTTGTTATCATTATTAAATCTTCAGTAGCTGTGTTTTACTAGTATTTAATGTAAATTTAAGTCCATACCCCCTAGAATAATTATTGAATAAAGTTAATGATTCTGTTGATATTGTTGACCAAACCTTACTCCAATAAGAAGTGACACATGGACATTTAAATATCATATGTTCTAAAGTTCCAATTGTATCTTTAGAAGTCCAGTAAAAATTTTCCTTTGGATTCATGTTTTTTTTATATAGTTTAACCGGAGTCTATACCACCTTATGCATTAGAAATAAAGGACAATTGCATTAAACTTGCTGAATGTAGTGATGATATGACTGATAGCCAAACTGCTTTCCACTGAGATTCATCCGATTTTATATCCAATTCAAATTCTCAAGTACTCTGCGTCCCTTTGGGCAACCTACATATATTTTGATATGCTACCTGGCTACCTTGCTTCTCACTTCTCTTTGAGTCACTCCAAGAATACACGTAGGATAAACTTGTTTAGCTACCCCTCTATAAAATCTTGCCATTTTAAGAAGTTCTTTGAGAGAACTCTCTCATTTCAGGCTGCCAAATTGAATATGTGGCTCGGAAAAAAACATGCAAAAAGGCTACTTCCTATTTTGATTTTAGAAAATTGTTAAAGACACATCTGTTTGATAGGTTGATATCTTAATGCATTCTTTTTTAAACTATCTCGCTTTTAGCGGTTTTACATAATATAAAAACAAAATATAAAAAGAACGTACGTTAAAAACAAATTATAAATAATGCTACAAACAATCAAACACACTGACAAACATTAACTTACCGATACAGAATGGAGAAGGGCAGAAATACAATTTGTATAAAGAGAAAGAGGGGGAAAAGGACCAAAACAAAAGGAAGGGGAACAAAAATATAAATAGTCTAGAATAATGTAAGATAAGCTAACTTGATTAAAATATGGCAAGGAACAGATTTCCATTACCGTCCTTAGAAGGACTATTATACACCTAATGCGTCTTTAAAAAGAAAGGCCTTCAAGTTACTTTTAAATTTATCAAGGGATGTAATTTCTCTTATATAATTTGGTGCTGAATTCCAGATGGTAGGAGCTGTAACAGAAAAGATGCTAGTACGCATAGTGTTAATGTATCTTAAAGAAGGGATGGATAGCAAGTTTTGATTAGATGAATGTAATGTGCGATGGGGGTATGGGGGATAAGTAGCTTGTTAATAAAATCAGGTTGGCTGGAGGTTTTGGTCTTGTAAGTCAGTAACATTATTTTATAGGAAATTCGATGATCTATAGAAAGCCAGTGAGCTTTGATCAAAAGAGGTGTGACATGATCCTATTTACGTGCTTTTGAAATAATTTTAATGGCAGTATTTTGAATAATTTGAAGACGTTTTATTTCTTTCTTTAGTGATTCCTTTGTATAGTGCATTACTATAATCTAAACATGAGATAACGAGCAAATGAATAAGAATATTTAATGAAGATTGATCTAATAAGGTGGCAAAAGATCTAATCATTCAAAGATGGTATATGGCGGTATCTAAAAATAAAATTTTTATTATTATTATTAAATGCTTATACCACTGAGTAGCTGCCCATCTACCATTCAATAAAGAACATTTCTGGAAAACCTCTTATACACAGGTCAAACCTTGGAGCAGGGACTCCAGAACCTGTAAAGAAATATTTTGGTGTCTTGCTAAGCTATATGCCACAACAGCTAGTACAGTAGCCCCTTTATCTACTTTCAATGTCTAGATCAGCGTGCCACAAACTTTTTAAGTTGCAGCACACTGATCTCAGGGCTGCGGCTGAAGGGCACCCGGAAATGCGTGCATGTCCTGCAGTCGTGGCCCTGAGCCTACCGGTGGTGGTGGTGGGGTGCTGCTGCAGAAAGAAAGAAGGGGCGGTGAGGAGGAGGAGGAGCAGAGATGCCAGCAAGGAGGAGAGGCGCTGGCTGACTGATTACAGGACGTGCCTCTGACCACGAAAGGCACATCCTGTAAGCAGTCAGCCGTCACCTCTCCTCCACTTCGGCATCTCCCAGCACACCTGGAATCTGACAGGGCACACAATTTGCGATACACTGGTCTAGATTTATTCCTCAAATTGATACTGCTGTTTGAAAGCTTAAATCACATCCCACTGAACATTTCTTCTGCAAACATTCAAATAAGTTACCATGAGATTCAAGTTGCCCATCACATTGCAAGGTTTACTACTGCATTCATATTTTTAGCTTTTTCCTGGCATTGGCTGTCATTTTTCATTCCAATCTCACATTATGCTTGTTTCATTAGCATAAAGATAAAATGTGAGGTGACTGTCATTGAAGATGGAACTGAGAATGGGCTCATCAAATAATCTCTCTTGGTGACCTGTCTTCTGCCTTGGCAATGACTCAGAGAGCACTTTGGGCTCTTACCACAAATTCTTGGCAGAAATAGAAAAGCATTTTTAAAGATCCTGTTAACAGTCATTACTTGTGTGAAAGGCCTTCTGGTGATCTTATAAATGTCATCATCTTTTCTTTATCCTCTGTAGCAGTAAGTGTATTGTGCAGATGTTACTTTAGCAGTTTATTAAAAATCTTATAATATCTATCACCATTTTACCAATCCATCAGAAAAAAAGCAAATAGACAGTCCAGGAGCATCAAGAGGACATGAGGCTAAATTCCAAATGTCAATCACAGCATGGGACCCAAACAAATGACCTGCCCTGAACAATCCCAGAATTACAGTATGTGGCATACTTCTCTAGCACAGTAGGCTCTCAATTTATGGAGTTATATATAAATACACCTCAAAGCCTTTTTTTAAAAAAGGATCTAGCCTCTGAACTATGGAGTTAGGCGGCTAAATCCATGGGATATAATACTGAGCTATATAGGACAGGTGTGCAAGATATGATGACATAACTTTTTTAAATAAATCAAAATAAGAAATAGAAATGATGATTATTTATTATATTGTAGACTCTAAGAGGATTACCTTTTTTGCCTCACCCTGTACAAATCAGAAACCACAGATTACAACAATCTACTGAAGTTTATCTGCCAATTTTTGTTATAGCAACACAAGGTGCATTTGGAGAAAAAAAAAAAGACGGACGCATTTGAAGAAAATAACACTGTTAAGTATAGGGAAGAAAAGGCTGCCTGCCTCTACTGTATATTGTACCAATTCAGAAATTCATTTCCAAAAGAGAAAAATGTCCAAAAATAGAATAAAGTGCCATTTGGACATTTTGTCTGCTAAATGTCCAAATTGCTATTTCAAAACACTTTTTTAGATGGTTTACAATGCTGTGTGTCAAGCGGATGTGTTTTGGGTGGGATAAGGATAGACTTATGATTTGGACATTTTTCTACAATAATGGAATATTGTAGAAAATGTCCAGGGAAAAACTGTTTCAATAACAAATAAGTACCAAAAAGCTAGCCAAACTGACCAGATGACCACTAGAAGCATTAAGGTTTGGCTCTCCTTACTTCCCCAGTTGTCACTGACCCCCTTTCACCCACTAAAGGGATATAGGATGATTCCTTGTGGTAGTACATCGTGACCAGTTCAGTGCTGAATGGCCACAATGAATCGTCCCATTCTATGAAGCAAGTGTGCATAAAGATTCAGCATTTTGGGGATGATGCCCCCAACCCCCAAATGTTTCCCTCTCCACCCTCTCCTGTATCCAGCCGCCTTTGTTAAATGTGATTGGAGGTTAGACATGGGTGGGTGGTAATGCAACAGGTTGAACTTTGAACCTAATGGCAACTGAGCATTAACCAGGATGGCATTAAACAAGAATCACTCAGAGGGTGGTGGAGTCACTGTGAATAACAGTAAAATGTGAAAGCCTATGGCGCGTTGCATTTTCTTTGTCCTTCTCAGGGTCTTCTTATATTTCATCCAGATGAAAGGTGGGGGACTGCACCAAATAAATGTCCATCATCCTCTTATTTCCAACTTACCCTGCCATACTACATAAACATTTCTTATTAAAAAAAAAAATATATATATATATCACTGTGCAGCATCTTTTTGTGCAACAGCAGTTGGCTTAGTTGGGGCGTCTGATCCCAGAACAGGTCCTGCCAGAATGGGACAATTCATTGTAGCTGTTTCATTGTGGCTGCAATGAAATGTCCTACAATGAAATAGCCCCTAAAGATGTGAATGAAGCAGTACATACCAGTCTGTATGACAGCTTTATAGAAGCAAGCAGATCTCTGGAGTAGCCTAGTGGTCAGTGCAGTGAACTGCAGAGAAAGGGACTCAGGTCCATATCCCATTCCGACTAGTACACTTATGGTGGAAAGTGTGAGCCCTACAAACCCTACCAAAAACCTACTGTTCTGACATATGGATGACACATGCAAGCATAAAGGCTAGTGGAGAGATATATAGTTGGGTACAGTAGGTTTTGGGTGATATTTGGAGGGTTATGGTTTAAGAGGGTTATGGTAAGATGTGTACCTTGAACCTTTTAGCCAGGATTCTGTATAGAATGCCCGGTCTCAGAAGCCAACAGGTGTCCTATATAGAATTGGGCCTAAACCCACCTACAGTGAACTCGATTCTCTAACCGATGTCCATGTCTGGAATATCCCCACCCCCGAGCGAACATGGCTGGAGGGATGCCCAATCCCTCCTGCCTGGAACACCCTCCACCCCTCCCCCAAACGAAAGCGGCGAGGGCATAGGATGAAGTTAAGAGGCGATAGACTCCAGCGTAATCTAAGGAAATACTTTTTTACGGAAAGGGTAGTAGATGCATGGAACAGTCTCCCGGAAGAGGTGGTGTGCGATGTTGGTTCCCTTCAGTTCAAATGTTGGTCCTTGTGTATTGCTAATGACCTGAGTGGAGGAGTACTGAGCACATTGTACAGGAGACACAACACAACACATAAAGCTTTGAAAAGGTTTTATTTTAAAAAATAATATTTATATGCAAGTTAGAATAACAGTTAACACAGTAAAATTCAGCATTATATTTTCTGAATATTGCCCGTACCCAGGTAAGTTCAAGCAAGTGCTTAAGACCTGGATACTCAATGCCAGTGCTCAGATTATACCCAGCATTGAATATCTGGGTGAAATGCAGCTAGCAATGGTCAATGTCTTAAAAAAAATGTTAACTGACAGCTGAATACCATGGATAAATTATCTTATAAAGGACAATTTCATAAAGATGTATCTTCATTTAGCTACCTAGAAGGTACCTATTTGGAACACATTCTATTAAAGAAAGTAGGAACATACAGTATATACAGTCGACTCCACTTAAGTGCACGCCCCTTGGACTGGGTTGCCACGTATGCTTAAATGGAGTGTGCGCTTAATAGGAGTTGGGGGATAGGGTAGGGGGAGGCTGTAGCTAAGCCAGCTCAGTTTAAATATGGCACGTGGGCTGCTGGAGCCTAAAGTACAGGAAAGCTATGCCCTACAGCTTGAGTGGAAGCGGAGCACTCACTTTCTCAGCTGTCCCAGCGCTTAAGCTGCTGTGTGAAGCCTAGCCATTCCCAGTCAGAACATGATTGCATTTAAAAAAAAATAGATTTTATTTATATTATGATATAAATGAACAGACTTACCATTTCACTGTACAAATCATGATAGTATAAACATGATTATGTAATAACATACATGAATTAATACAAAGCGGAGACAGTACACACATTATCAATAGGAGAAATATTGTGAGTAAGAAGGAATACACTCAATGAGCATCATGTTAACCCAACAAAAAGTAATCATTATATGTCTTAAGTAGTATGTTCTAAACTACTGTATATCAATGGTCCATAACGCACTAATTTTGGTCAGGGCTCCAGATTTTATGAAATGCCCCAGTGGATTGATGTTTTCCTGCAATTGCACCTTCAAATTTGGTAGTGATGCATACAGTGTTCCACCAGACTGTGAATTCTACTTTTGATAAATTCTTCCAGGAATGCAGTATGTTCTTAATAACTAAAAATAATAATATATTGTAGAGGTTCATTTGGTTCTGAAAGAGATTGTGCAAGGCCCTGTTGGCCAAGGACAATAATTTTAAGATGTAACGTTTGTGGATCTTTAATATGGATGTGATGGTATGCCAAACCTTATCCCAGTTAACTGTGAGATGAGTGCATTGAAATATCATGTGAGGTAGCGTTCCTACTGATATCCCACAGGACTAACACAAATTAGGAACTTTGAGAATTTATTAAGCTTATATGGGGTCCAATGTAGGAACAAGTATATTGACTGAACAACTGAAGCTGATCTAATTGACCACACTTCTTGCCATAGCTCATCACCTGCAGTAATATCTGAGTCAGTATTCCAAACACTCATCAATTGTGGCATGGACACAGGCTGCCTTAACACAACAAATCATACCATTTGGAAGCTACTCCTTTGAGAAGAGCAGTGACAATACATTGATGAAGGAGATCAGGTATGAGTTTTAATTTTCCCATGTCTGGAAGAGCTGCATTAACACATTGCTTTAACTCAAGCCATCTGTCACGTTGATTAACTGGTAAGCTAAATTTATTACATATTTCTTCGCATGTCATCCAGAAATTATGCTCAAGAAGATCTTGTAAGGTATGAATCTCATAATTTTGCCATATCTGTCAATTCAGAGTAGAGTCTTGGATTTTAAAGGTATTATTCCACAAGGAGATCATTTAGGTATCATTCCATTTGATTTGCATAGCCCTGTTGAATTGTTGCAATACTGACATAGTTGAGCGATGAATGTTATTCATTTGCTTTTGTAATTTTTGAGAGGGAGAGATGACAGAAAAAGTGCAAGTGTGTTGGCTCCAAGTAAACTTTTTTCTAGTGCTAGCCATGATGGGGGATTAATTAAGGATTTACTGCGAATCCATATGGAACCCTGTCGCATTATAAATGCTTGATGATATTTAAAGAAATCGGGAAAATGGACACCTCCATTTGACTCTCTGTTTTTAAGCTTGTGCGTTACAATTCGTGGTTTCTTGTTATTCCATAAAAAATTTGCTCAGGAGTTGTTCTATACTATTGTATATTTTCTTACGTAAAAGGTATGGCAGCATGCTTAACATGTAACAAATTATAGGTTGGATCATCATTTTTATTGTAGCAAGATGGCCCCACCAAGTGATTCTAAGTGGTGACCATCTATGTGTTAAGTCTTTTAGCATATCTAATAAATATTATGAATTTAATCTTTCGGTATCTCTCAGTGATGGGCCTATGAAAATTCCTAAATATTTCAATTTACTTTCATTCCAGGCAAATCCGAGAGATTCAATGATTTGTTTGTCTTCCAAGCAGTTAAGTGCCATTAGTTCAGACTTTGTAGCATTCAATTTATATCCTGATATCCATGCATACTGCTTAATAACTTTGATGACTTCTGGAATGGAATCTGGAGTTATGTAGAACATGACATCATCAGCATCATCATCATCATCAGAAAGTTTGATTTCAATGTCTCTGTATGTAAAACCATGAATGTCCGGTTGAGCCCTGATGGCCACCAGTAATGGTTCTAATGCTAAATTAAAAAGCAGTGGAGACAGAGGGCATCCTTGTAGAGTACTTCTAGATGGTTTAAATCTTTCTGAGAGGTGGTCATTAATGGATATTCTTGTATTTGGATTAGAATATAATACAGTTAACATATATATGAACTGGTCCGGTATACTGAATTTGCGTAGAGTGGCAAAAATAAAAGGCTATTCTACTCTGTGAACGTGATTACATTTAACTGGAGTGAAGGTAACGTGAAAGAATATAGGTTGGACCTATGACAGTGTGCATAAGCAGATTGTGTGCTTATCCGAATTGCAAATATCCGGAGTTTATGTCCATTGACTTTAATTTTTAAAAAAAATGGAACCATGGTGGTAGGGTGCAGATAACCGAAGCGTGCGCTTAACCGACATGCACTTCGGTGGAGTCGACTGTATACTTATGTGTTTAGGTGTATACTCGTGGTGGGGCAAAATCAAACTATCCAATTTGGATGTAGGTTGCTAGTCATCCAAAGTTGGCAGGGCATAAATGTTCATTCTCAAAAAATACATCTAAAGTATACTTTTTTCAAAAATCGTCCATCTGTACGTCCAGCCGTTTGATCGTCCAGACTACCATTACATCTATCTTTATACCACATTATCATCCAAATATTCATCCAAGTCCCAAACTCTCAGAATAAGACCTTTTGGATTTGGGAGGGGCCAGCAATGTGATGGACTGGCCACCCTGACATGGCAACAGAGCAGTGGGGCACCTTAAAGGGCACTGCTGTGAACTTCACAAAAAGGGTGCCACATAAACATCTCACCAGAACTCACTTATAGGATATGTTGAGCTCCCAAAACACTCTATACCCACCTGTCTACAACCCCAATAGCCCTTATGGATGCAGGTACCATCTATATGGCAGTACAGTAGGATTGTTTTGGTTTGTTTGTTTTTTTGGGGGAGGGGACTCACATTTTCCACCATGAATGTAGTGGTTAGAGTGGTTTACTGGCCCAGGTCTTCCTCTCTATGGTTCACTAGCCCCCCCCCCCCCAGCTACTTAAGAGACCTCTGTGCAGCTCTACTAGGATTTCCTATAGCAGGTGCTGATGTTCCGGTGACAGGTATGTACGTTCCAATTTTTATGGCGGTGTGAGGGGGTAAGTGATCACTGGGGGAATGTGTGTGGGACTGTACTTTGTATCTGTAGTGTCACTTTGGATACCATCTGGGAACTTAGACCTAGTTTTAGAACACCTAAGTCACAACATATAAGCTCCGTCCAGGCAGCCTCCTAAAATTTTCGATTATCCCTGCAGTACGACTAACTGTACGTCATCCCTCATTCCACACAAATTCCACCCTCACCGCTCCTACAAAAATGCTCCTTTCAGCTCTGGGTGCACAATGGCATTCAGAAGCCTAAAATGTCCCTGGATACATCTAAAAAGCTGTTTTGATTATTGGCACTTGGACAACCTGTCTTTTAGGTTGTCCATGAGCCAACTTGGGAGGGATTTTAGACATATTTCCATTTCAATTATAAGGCCCTTAGTTTTAGCTACAGATTTTACTGTAAATGCTCATGCCTAGATTGAGGAGATATGTGTTTAACATATAGAACTCTATGGGCCTCTTCTATTAAGCTGAGCTAACAGTTTCTAGCATGGGGAGCCGCGCTGAATGGCCTGCCCTGCTCCTGACGCTCATAAAGTTCCTATGAGCATCAGGAGCAGCACGGGCGATTCAGCATGGCTCTCTGCGCTAAAAACTGCTAGCGCAATTTAATAGAATAGGGGGTATATGTTACATATGTATGAGATGTGATTAAAAAAAAAAATATATATATATATATATATATATGATGAATGCTGCTACTGAGGGCCATCCAATGGAAAGGCAGAGATCTTTAATATGGGAAGTGGTGCATCAAATCTTAGTAACAGTATGTGACAAGTTTCAATTTGTTTGATGCAGTCAATTGGTTGTGAGCTACAGTTGAGAGAAGGTGTGTTTTAAAGTGTATCTATGTACTGGTAGGGAGATATCAAATATTCCTCTGTGATTACGTTAAATGATCTTGCCAATTATCACAGCTCTTAATTTTATTATACAATATCGTGCCATATTAAACCATAAGTGATTCACCATGCAAAAAAATTTTTTTTGTGAAATTTTGTGAAATGCTCAGACCCTACACCCCGTGATTGGTGATAAACTCCAAAACTGGGGTTCATGAGGGGACCATCATAGCAATCACCGTCCTGTCACAAACCCTCTGCAGCAGCGGGCTGTCGTGTGACAAACACAAGGATTCTGGCGTGTCCCCTCTAACCAGGGGTATCTTCAGGACTTTTCAAGGTAGCACTAGGCAACTGCCCAAGCTTGGGAGAGACAAGGCAAGCAAAGGACTTCAAAATATCACCAGTCCAAACCAAGTTCTTTAAGAAAGAATAAGATGTTTATTCTGACCCAGAGGTCAAAAAGATGCAGCATAAAACAAAAATCACTTTTGCATTTCATTCAAAAATAAAGTCAATTGTAAAATAAAGATATCACAAAACAGCAAACTCCTGTAGTTGGTTATTCCTGGAATCATGTGCTCTGACTCAGGATTGCTTTACACTGGTGCTCACTCATAATTCAAACTTTCTCTCAGCATTAATATCAAAAGCATGTAACAGCAGATTTCAGCAGCCCAATAAAGTTTGAAATAAACCTTTGCTGTAAATCCAAATTAAACCAAAACTCTTTAGGCAATATAGCTCTTGCAAACGGATCAGCTTTTCCCTCAGCTCCCTCGTGCAGGCAAAACACACAGCTGAGAGAGATAAGCTAATTAGCTTCAGGAACGGGAGCCACAGCAGGATGTTTTCTTCATTCAGTTTCCATACATTCTGTCTGGCTCTCTAGCATAGGGCCAGCTACTTGTACCTCCATGCTTTCCACACGGTCTGGAATCTGGAAGTTTGAAGTGGGAAGGATTTCTTCCAAATCCTGCATGGGCCAATCTGGCACGGTTGTCTCTCCTGCTCTGCTCCACAGCTCCTCACCTGCCTTAGGCTGTGGGAGTGACTCACCCTGGTCACTCGCTCCTCCTCCTCCTCCTGCTGCTTGTCTCAGCCTGCTTTTAAACAGCTCAGAGCCAATCCCCTTCAGCCTGTAGCGGGGGATGGGCTTTGGCTCTAAAGCAGCTTTTCTCTGCCTGGGTTTATCTAATGCAGCTATATTCCTTGTGGCTTCTCTAACTGCCCTAAAGCCCGGAGGCTGCTGTTGCCAGTCTGCCTGCCTCTGCTCCAGATCACTACTGCTCTGATCATAGGGGCAAGGGAGGTCAGCCTCAAGTTGAGCGCCAGAATCAATCTGATCAGCTCTTCTGCACCCGATCCTATTAGGGACTGAACTAGTGCTGGTGCTGGGTTTGTCACAGTCCCCTTACACCTACCATATCAAATAACCTCAATACGGTGTTAGTTACCTAACATCAAACAAAAAATATAGTAATGAAGAATAAATCTTCAATCACTTATCTGCATATGGAGGTGATGTTGATTGTATGAGCCCCAGACCATTTTAAAAAAAGACTACTTCGTTCAATATCTTCTGTAAAATTATGCTGGTATCCCGTCCCCCCGACTCGAGTTTCACATCTTCGTCAGGGAAGGACACTGAGTAAGCTCTCCTGAGCGAATGAGCAACTGAAGCAGCTGTTTCTGTTGCTCATTCGTTCAGGAGAGCTTACTCAGTGTCCTTCCCTGACGAAGATGTGAAACTCGAGTCGGGGGGACGGGATACCAGCATAATTTTACAGAAGATATTGAACGAAGTAGTCTTTTTTTAAAATGGTCTGGGGCTCATACAATCAACATCACCTCCATATGCAGATAAGTGATTGAAGATTTATTCTTCATTACTATATTTTTTGTTTGATGTTAGGTAACTAACACCGTATTGAGGTTATTTGATATGGTAGGTGTAAGGGGACGGTGATTGCTATGATGGTCCCCTCATGAACCCCAGTTTTAGAGTTTATCACCAATCACGGGGTGTAGGGTCTGAGCATTTCACAAAATTTCACAAAAAAATTTTTTTGCTTGGTGAATCACTTATGGTTTAATGTGGCACGATATTGTATAATAAAATTAAGAGCTGTGATAATTGGCAAGGTGTTTTAAAGTGTGTCATAATTCATAGATCACGAGCAACGTATTAACATGAAATTTGTTTCAAATTGCAAAAAAAGTGCTAAAGAAATACACAAAATGTTAAAATTTATATATGATGATTCTGCAGTGATCACGAAGATGGTTTACAAGTGGTTCAAGTGATTTTGTAATGGTTGTCAATTGGTTGAAGACGAGGAGAGATCGGGATGTCCTTCAACATCAAAAAACCCAAGAAAATGTTGAGAGAGTAAGCAAAATGATTGGATCAAATAGGTAATTGACTATTAGGGAAATTTCTAAGGATCTGAACATCTCTTTTTTTTTTTTTTTTTTTTTAATCTTTATTCATTTTTAAACTTATAATAAGTGTGATAACATATCCATACAAATAACCATAAATATATCACTTAATAATCAACAATGATACATATAATATTCTCTTATCTTCCCCCCTCCTCATTCAAAACATTTTAACAACAGATTTGAACATGAGGCAAGTGAGTGCAACCTAAGAAATGGGCAAACGGTTTCATCCTCCTTCATGACAACGCTCTGTGTCACACACTATAATTCCTAAAACTTTACAAGCTGTTGTTAAAAAGAGGAAGTTTTTTTTTCATGTAGAGTTTTGCATTCCAAGTGGCTCCTTCAATGGTAAAAGCACACTGTAGTGTAGTAAAAGCGACTACAATTGCAAAACATTTATTTCCTGAAGAAGCTCTAGTCAATTCAGTTAGAGCGAAATGGAGATCTTCCGTCGTAATAGCTGGGTAGAAATTTACACCAAGCTAAGTACCATTTAGTACTATTCAGAATATAAGGAAAATAAGTTTATTCTAATATATGGTCTATATAAAATTACAGTAATAGGTGTTTAGTAACAATCACACTTATATATATATAAGTGGAAACCTTTATATATATATATATATATATATAAAGCCTTTAAAAATAGTCAAAAAAGAATGACATCAATAAAAAGTTTTTTTATATAATTACAAAATTGAGACAATTGGACCGATGATAGTCTGCATAAAGGTTATTGACTAAGACTAGTTCTAATGGTAATAACCGCAGACACTTGAGATCCTTAGTCTCTATATGAAGAAAAAACTTCCTCTTTTTAACAACAACTTGTAAAGTTTTAGGAGTTATAGTGTGTAGCACTTGAAGAATTGAACGCTCTGTGTCACACATTGCTTCAATTTCTGTCAAATAAATACATTATGGTGTGTCCTCATCCACTTTAATCACCGGATCTGGTACTGAGTGACATCTTGCTCTTCCCTACAGTCAAAATGACCATGAAAGGTGAATGTTTTGAATCGATTCAGGGCATCGAGGTAGCCACAGTGCAACTAAAGACTTCCAGAACTGCTTCAGAAAGTGGCAAAAACAATAGGATAATTGTGTTCGGAGCGAGGGGGAGTATTTTGAGGGTGATTAATGGCAATGTGTCTTTTACTGTAATACATTTATTAAAATTTAAACATTCACAGTAGTTTTTGATCACACCTCATAAGTGTAAGCCCCGCTCAAATTCTGTTCATGTGAACTTCCTTTTGTAAAGTAAACATTATTGAATTTAGGCATGTGCTTACAAAATGGATTTATATATTATTAATCCTATTGTAAACTGTTTAGATATATTTGATAGAGGATATATCAAGTAACTAATAAACTTGAAACTTAGGGCTCCTTTTACAAAGGTGCGCTAGCATTTTTAGCGCACACACCGGATTAGCGTGTGCTATAGCACATGCTAGCTGAAAAACTACTGCCTGCTCAAGAGGAGGCGGTAGCGGCTAGCGTGTGTGGCATTTTAGCGCGTGCTATTCCGCGCGTTAAGGCCCTAATGCACCTTTGTAAAAGGAGCCCTTAATTCTTGCCATTTGGGTGTGCATGTGTTCACACGGGCACATAAATGACTAGAATTACCAGTATGTATGTGAGTACTTGCCACCTACCTCCATATTGATATGTTTATATTGGCAAAGGGGCTGAAAACAAAAAGTAGTTTCTCTTTTAAAATTCACTTACACATAGGTACAAAATCATTCATATATAAATATATAGTTGAACTAGTGTTTAAGCCCATTACATTAATGGGTGCTAGAATAAATGTCTTTCTTTCTTTCTTTCTGTTTCTCTCCCTGCCCCTGTCTCTTCCTTCCTTTCTTTCTGTCTCTCTCCCTCCCAATGTCTGTCTTTCTTTCTGTCTCTCTCCCTCCCGCTGTTTATCTTTCTTTATTTCTATCTTTCTTTCTTTCTTTCTGTCTCTCTCCCTGCCCAGACCCTCACTGAAGCTGCCTTCCAGCTGTGACAGCTAAGGGATCCCTTGCACTTTCCTCAATCCAGCTATGGCCAGCTGCACACACACACCTGCCCAGCTACACAATGGGCAAACTCATCCCGTCTCCCCTCCAGACCCCGTTCAATCACCCTTAGTACTGGATCGCCACCTGATGCAGCTCCGCAGGAAGCTCACGAACTGCTGGGCCATGGGGAGCTGACCCCAGCCCTAGCGTGCACTTCACTTTCACTTTCTACAGGGCGGTTGGGCTGAGGGGGGGAGCAGGGCTCCTTTAGCCTTCGCTCACCTCCCGCTATCTCTAACTTGTTCCCCGGATCCTTTTCTGCACTTCCCTGCCTGCTGTCTTATCTTCATCACTGCCAGGAGGCCCCGAAGGATCGCTGCAGAGCCATGATTAAACTTCCTGCCTGCCCTGGGATCACAGCAGAGCCACGACCCTGCCTGTTGTTCTCCCCCACCCCCTTGGTAGGCCTGGTCACAGTGTCGCCGAGGGAGGGCAATGGTGAAACCATCGGAGGCAGAGTTCTGCTCTACTGTGCATGCGGTGGCATGGAAGCCCAAAGCACAGACGCACGGAGTTTAAAGTGCGCATGCGCACTAAGAGTTTTATTATAGCAGATATTCTATGTATAGGAAGTGCATAATTTCCATCTTCAACCAAATTACTTCCCTGAGAAAGAGTTACATTTATAGTCCTCTTTATTTATTTATTTTTTATACTCCTCTTTATTTATTTATTTATTTTTGAGCCATATGGTATCCCTACATGTTGATAACGTCCCCCTAGATATCACACACACACACACCTGCTCTGATAAACTAAAGCTCCTCCTTGCCCTTGTCCTGGACTCTCATCTTTCCTCTTTTAAACTTCCTCTTCCTTTACCCAACCATTGGCCCTCACCCTTGGCATATTATGAACCTCACTCCATATTTATTCATTTATTAATTATTTCTTTATTTGCAGTATTTTAGTATTTATACACTGCTTTTAACCTAAGCAGTTTATATTCAGGTACTCAAGTATTTCTCCCTATCTGTCCCAGTGGGCTCACAAACTGACTAACATACCTGGAGCAACAGAGTGTTAAGTTTCAAGTTTATTAATCTTTTGATATACCAACCATCACAAGTATCTGGTCTGTTTACAATAATAACGAGATAAAAATAAAAATAAAAAATCTAAATGAAAATGGGGGGATGAGGTCAAAACAAAGACTGGATTACGAAGGGTATGAGACAAAAGGGAAGAAAAGGGAGGGGAAAGTTTTTAAATTACATTGTATAAATGAAACTGAAATGGGGAGGGGGGAGGATAAAACAAGAGAAAAATATGGGGTATCGCTTCCTAGAAGTGTTTTTATATTCCCATTTTTGTTTGGGGACTCAGAGTTTTGATAAGCGTCTTTGAAGAGGATGTTTTAAGGAGTGTTTTAAGAAATTTTCAGAGCGAAGGTTCGATGCATTGCATTCCAAAGGGAGGGCGCGACTACAGAGAAAATCGTATTTCTAGTGTAGTATATGTCCTTAATGGAAGGGACTATTAGTAGATTCTGGTTAGTGGACCTGAGGGCCCTGGATGGGGTATGTGGAATAAGATATTTATCAAGAAAGACAGGCTAATGAGAAGTCTTGATCTTAAAGGCTAAGAGAAGAATTTTATAGGTTGTTCTATGAGAGACTGGTAACCAATGAAATTCTCAGAGCAAGGGGGTGCTCAGAGTCATAAGGAGCAGCGCTGGGCTTGAACTTGCAACTTCAGGGTGATGAGGCTGCAGCCCTAACCACTTGGAATAGATGCTATTTTCTACACATACAGGATATGGTCTGCATAAATATTTTCATGTGTTGTTATCCTGGTCACATATCGCTGATTTGATGGACATAAATCAGATCGCTATTAACTCAAATTCACAAGCAGCTCATCATTTTCCAGATTGTCTACTGTTTTGTCAATTAATGCATTATGTTCCTTGGAACAGTCACTATTTTTTACAAGTATTTTCCAGTTTTAGACTTGCATATTCCATAAGAAATTAGCATACCAGATGTTTATCCTGATATAACCCCAAAACAAGACTAAATAAGGACTGTAAAAGGGGGAAAGCTTGTCACTGCTTTTCTGAACTTTCAAATAATCAAATACAAAGGAAGTAAATATAAATGAACACTGTCAGAGAAAAACAGTCTCTAAAGATTTCTTATTTCGGTCTTGTACAAGGTCTTAATTGCTTATCATTTGCACAGAACATCTTATACTATGAATGGCACTGCCAAGATTTATTGACTTATGTACATTTCATATCACTTCTATAAAGCTTTAGGCACGGTATAGCAGGGGACAGTACTATGTAAAACATAAATTGAGATGTTCAGATCATCATCAGTGGTGACATTTTAATATTTTTTCAGATTATGTTATTTAACATCATAATCTCTACACTAATAAGGCAAATTCATGCTTTCGGGAAACTATTTCTATTTGCCCTAAAGAAGAAATCACAGAAACTGCTCAGTAGTCTTTTTTCTTTTTAATCAGAAAGGATGAAAATGGCCTCTCCCAGGCACTGAGGAACTAAAGTAGATGTGGCCTGGGATTGTGGACTTCACTGCATAATAAAAGAGTCCCTTAGTTATTAATAACACTGGTTAACTGAACAAACTTTTGCTTTGGTACTCCCCCCCATACACACATATACAATCTATTATCTCTCTTCTTTCATTCTCCCTCCCAACTGTAATGTGGTATATCCCCTTCTCTCTTCCCCTCTTGTTGCACTGACTGAGGGCACTGATGAAAAAGAGTGCCAAAATCCCAATCCGGCATCTATCCTTCTGTGGACTGGAATTTTGGCACCTTTTATCACTGTAATGCTGCAAGCGGCCATGCAGTCATTTTCAGGAAGCTGTTGCTAGGGGGCAGGAATAAAGGGAAGCTTTCTCCTACCCTCCTTGCCTCACCAGGGAGGTCAGGTAGGCCTTGAAGAGGCCTATCCTGACTAGGAGATGGGGGATAGGGAAGGGAGAGATTGTTGACCTGTTGAGGGGTTGAGAAGTGAGCAGAGTTTTGGTTCTACCCTGCCCATAGGTGCACTGACATGATGATAATTGTACAAATATTTCAGATAAAATATTGTTTTATTAAAATTTAATAGACAGTCCTGTTTCAAGGCATTCATTTGTACAATGGAGGAATATTACAAGTCAGAGAGTGTAAATGCAACTTCCCTGACATAACACCCTCAAAATTCTGTTCTGCTAGGTTCACTTAAATATACCTAATACATGATGACATTTTACTGCCTGCATATAATTGGTCATGAATACTTGATGCCATATAAGGCACTTGTATGCATATTGGGGGAGTGTCCGTCCCCATCACACAAGAATTCTTAAAAGTTACATTTTAACACTAGCTTATCTAATAAAGAAAAGGTACAGAAGAAACCAGGAAAAAGTATTACAATATACTTACAGAGGAAAAATTATCCATTCACACAGCTTTAAATCATTTCTCTTTAAGAGTCAAACTACTGCTCCCATGTTACTGAGTCATTTAACAGCATGCATCCCGTGTCTCAGTGAAAGAAATCCCGTGTCTCAGTGAAAGAAAATCCTGTGTCTCAGTGAAAGAAAAAGGGGAGTGGCCAATCCACTCCCACAAACCCTACATTTTCCTATATGTATCCTCCAGTACAATTTTTAGAGGTAATTATATTTCAATCTGAACCCTTGAATATGAAAGTCCCTACATTATTAGTTTACTAAAATTTAACTCATCATTTTGTATATCCAATTAGCATTTCTAACTTTACCCTGCAAAAAAGGAGAGGGAACCCCCTCCCCTGGAATGTAATCTCTGTAGTAAGAAGAAAAGTCTATCTCTATAGCAACCAGGTCAAAAGCCAAACCTTATCTGCCATACAGGTATTTGGAGACCAGCCTGGGCACACATTGAAACAATGGAACTTCATAAAACTAAGCAACAGCTTGTGTGCATCTTCTCTGGTCTTCAACAGAGCTTATATATTAATTCTAGTGACATGTGAGAAGGCCTACTCCTGTTTCCAGTGACCTCAGCACAAAACACATATTTTAGGTCAATATATTATCCCATGTTTGTTTTATCTGGTTTGTGTTCTGGCTTCTCCAATTATAATTTTATCTAGCCATTTAAACCCTCCTCCTTTGCCCTTGGATAGGTCCTTATCTTATAAACAAACCCTGACTAGTAAATCCAGAGCAATGGAAGGAAAATATAATGGCTATTTTATTTTTCATGCTTGCCCATTCTACCGCATAGCTGTCCATTTTTAATAGGCTGCCACACCCAGGTTCAAAAGAGCCTCATCAGAAGGGGACTATTCTGAAATCAGGGAGGGATGGGAGGGGGTCTATAGACTTTATTGGGTAAGATAGGAGAGGAAAATCAGAGGAAAATTAATTTTTTTAGTGCAGGTTCTAGTCAATATTCAATGCCAGGGCCTACATGGTTAAGTGGGCTAATTTAGGACAGTTTTTGAGCTGTTCTAAATTCATCTGCTTAACTATGTTGGTGCTGGTACTGAATACTGCCAGCACCTGCATAGCCTCTGACTCTTCCCCATTATTGCCTTCCAATACCACCCCTGAACTGCACACTTTTTGTTGGGTGGTCTGTGGTGATATTTAGTGGCACTGTCTAGTTAAATGCTGCTGAATATCACCACTTAGTAAATGATTGAACTAGGCTTGCTTAAATCACTTTGAATATCAGCCTGAAGGTTTCTTTTAGAGCAGTTTGAAAGCAAGAATGATTGTCCTTTACTCTAAGGGATGGCAGAAAGGCATTCAAAGTGGAAAGGGAAAAACAACTAAAAGCAGAATGGGTTCTGTCCAGTAAGACCAGGGTATATTTTGTACTGGTTTGAACTGGTACGGTGTGCTGATACCTTTTTTTTCCCCCAGACCTGCCAGTTTACCACTGAGCCATAGACAGGATAGGTACCCAGAAAACATGCCCACTCATACCCATTCCCCCCATATTTCACCTCTCTCTCACAACTTCTGGTGTTTCTCCTGACAAGGCCATAGTGCTTGGGTGTGCACTATCAGCTCTATATGTTCCCTGTTCCTGAACAGGAAGTTTGATGTCAGAGGGGCAGGGGACTAGCAGAGCTGACAGCGTGTATCTGAGCAACATGACCCTGGACTGCTTCTCCTTTCTTTACCCCACTACTGCTCATTATGAGAAGCAGTGGTACAGGAGAGAGGCAGGAGATGCTAAATGGGGGAGAAATGATGGACAGAAGAGGGGAGATGCTTAGGGTTATCAGATGTCTGGATTTAATTGGACATGTTCTCTTTTAAGAGGACTGGGTTTCGCCTTTCTCCAGTCCTCCGGTACCACTTCCAATTCTAGAGACTCATTGAAAAGGTCAGCGGAGCCACCAGAACTTTCCTAAGTTCCTTCAGCACCCTCAGATGTACACCATCTGGCCCCCATCACTTTATCTACCTTTATTTTAGCTAGCTCCTTATGAACACAACCCTGTGAAAATCAGTCAAGGTCTACCACTCCTCCATTCCTATTCATGTTTGTCTTCTGTGGTCCCGCTCCCGGTGCTTTAGTCGTGAACACAGAACAGAAATATTTGTTAAGCAATTCAGCCTTTTCTTTATCAGCTTCTACACATTTCTCCCCTTCACCTTTGAGTCTCACAATGCCATTCTTGCACTTCTTCCTATCAGTAAAAAAAAAAGTACTGGCTCCTTGTTTTACTGTGTCAGCTATTTTTTCTTCCATTTATATCTTTGCTTTCCTGACTACACGACCAGCCTCTCTTAAATTTTCCAGATATTTTTGCCTGTTTGCCTCTTTCTGTGATCTTTTGTAGTTTGTGAAAGCTAACCTCTTAGTCTTTACCTTCTCAGCTACTAAGTTTGAGAATTAAAGCGGCCTACTTTTACTTACTTGTCTCACAAAAAGGTTTGTCGCTCTTACTCCTTTCAGTTTTGCCCATTGCATTTCCACTGCTTCCAGATGTTTCCATCCAGACTACAATTCCTTGATATAATCCCCCATCCAAACAAAGTTTAATTGTTTTTAAAGTCCAGAACCTTTGCTTTTGAATGAGTCTTCTCTATACCCCTCTTAATATTAAATCGTACCATGCAGTGATCATTGGATGCCAGATGATCACCCACTGTAACATCAGAAACCCCTTCCCCATTTGTAAGCACCAATTTCAGTATGATCCCCATGCCTGGAACAGTTCTCCTTGTAGAGAATCCAGGAAATCCCTACTTCTAGAAGGATACCCCAATCAACATTCGTCATGTTAAAATCACCTATTAGTAAAACTTCCTCTTTTTTAGCTATATTCTGAATGTCTACTATTAAATCTCTGTCCACTTCTTCTATCTGTGAAGGAGGCCTATATATCACACCAATGTAAATATATTCACCATTCCCTCTTTCCAAATTGATCCACAGTACCTCTTCCTTGCTTTGCAGATCCTACAATTGTGTGCCTATAATATGATCTTTAAAATGTAACGTTACTCCCCATCCTTTACTTCCTACCCTGTCTTTCCTGAACAGATTATAGTCCGATATAACTACATCCCACTCATGGTTCACCATGAACCATGTCTCTGTGATTGCCATGATATCCAACTCATTTTCTTTCATCACAGTTTCTAGATCCAGAATCTTGTTTCCCATACTTCGAGCATTAGTATATACTGCTTTCAAGACATTGCCCACTTTTTCTCATCCGTGTAGAGGTATTCAGTGATTCACTTCCTGAGAGCTTATACTCTTCTAGGAGCTTTCATCATCCTGCCCCATCTATCTGGTTTAAAGCTTTCTTCAGTAGATTAGCCAGTCCGCTTCCAAAGACACTTCTCTTCCTTGACAGATGTACAACATCCCTGCTCAGCAGCCCTTGGAAAATTATCCCATGGTCCAGGTAGCCAAAATGCTTTTGATGACACCATCCATGTAGCTTTTTTTTTTTTTTTTTTAGCAGTGCCTCCGCCGGGTCAGACCACAGGTCCATCCCGCCCAGCAGTCCGCTCCCGCGGCGGCCCAAACAGGTCACGACCTGTCTGTATCACCAGAAGGGGCTCCCTTGCCACCTTGGTTTCTCATTTAAGTCCTGTCTTCCTATCGAAGTCCTAACCCTCCGGTCTTGCACATGCACGACCTGGTTTGGTTTCTATACTCATTACCTGGTTAGCTTTCTATACTTGTGTTTCATCCCAGCTCCTCCCTCAGTATCCCATGATCCCTTTATCCTTCAGAAATCCGTCCAATCCCTGTTTGAATCCCTGTACCGTACTCTGCCTGATCACTTCCTCCGGTAGCGCATTCCAAGTGTCCACGACCCTTTGGGTGAAAAAAAACTTCCTTGCGTTTGTTTTGAACCTATCTCCCTTCAGTTTCTCCGAATGCCCCCTCGTATTTACTGTCCCCTTCAGTCTGAAGAATCTGTCCCTATCTACCCTCTCTATGCCCCTCATGATCTTGAAGGTCTCTATCATATCTCCCCTGAGCCTCCTGCATATCTCCCCTGAGCTATGCATTTATTTCCAGGATGGGAGCTTCTCTGCACACCTGTCTACTTCACCTTCTCTCCCAGAGCCACAAAGTCACTTTTGATACATTTGCAGGGGTACCTGGCAGTATCATTAGTGCCAATGTGGATAAGCAGCATCGGATATTAGTCATCAGGCTTGATAAGTCTCAGCAAGACTCCGTAACATCTTGGATTTTGTCACCAGGCAGACAGCATACCTCTCGTGACATCATGTCTGGTCTGCAGATGAATGCTTCTATACCTCTCAGAAGGGAATCACCAACTACTACTACCTTATGGCTCCTAGTGGTCACAGATCCAGCAATTTTTGGGATTTCAAGCTTTGCTTCTTCCTTTCCTTGGGATGTCCTCATCACCTCCACTTCTAGGACAGCATACCAGTTCTTCAGTCCAAGGGTGAGGGGAGCCACAGTACAAATCTTGCAGTGTTCCATAATCTGAGTCCAGCTGTCTTCCCTCAGCATAGCCTCTTCTTCCCCACTGCTGGAAATCTTTGACGCCTCATGAACCATTTCATCAATGTACCTCTCATTCTCACGGTTTGCTTCTCAGTCTTGCCATCTCCTCTTTCAGTTCCTTTACTTCCTTCATTAGACATTTAAGCTGAAGACAGCTTGCACATGGAACCACTCCCTCTGTATGGGTGACATTTTCTGTCTGCACAGAGACAGAAGTTGTAACCTGAGCAGCAGCTTTGGTGATACAATGTTTCCCAACCATACTGTAGTGCAGAAGTACTTACACCTGGAAGAATAAAGAAAAGGCAGAAAAATCCTACTAAAGTAATGCCCTGTTTCTGGTTGGCTGAAAAGCCTATAAATCAAAAAGCTCTGCCTTGGGGTGGGCGACAGGGAATTAAATTAATATCAGAGCCTTTCCTCAACAGCTATTTGTGCCCTAATCTGATATTATACCCTGACATGCAACCTAAAGCATTAATCTAGGCTAAAACACTATTTTGTATTAAACCCTAACAGTCTCTAAAGGCTACACTATTGTCTAACTGATTTTGCTGAGCTAAAAAAGAGAATTACAATGATATAACCTACTGAAACCTAGGTTTACCTTTCCCAAGTTTGAATGCCAGCAGGCAAGATATTCCAATGGATGTTTTTTTTTCTCCTTAGAAGATGCCTAAGAACCCTCCCTCTGGGACTTAGGCCCCTCCCTTTGTATCCCCAGGGAGGGGCCTTAGGAATCTGAGCCAATCATGGCCTTAAGATCCTCCCCATGCATCCCAGGATGCACCCGGAATGGGATGGCCCACCATTTTGCAATGGTGGACATTGCTCCTGCTGTTAACTAATTTCCAGGTACAGGGAGTTTCGGATTAGTGTGTGTGTGTGTGGGGGGGGGGTTAGGGGCATCCAATGACAGGAGGGAGTGGTCATCCCTCCTGCCAATTTATTTTTTGTAGGAAGGGGAGCAGGGGAGGGGTTTGTTTCAGGGGAGCCTTTTGGGAGGCAATGTGTGTGTGTGTGTGTGTGTGGGGGGGGGGTTGTGGTGGGCAGGAGGGATTGGGCATCCCTCCTGCTGATTTTGGCTGGCATAGGTGGGGTTATGTGGTTCTGGGAGGGAGTCATTGGGAGGGTGGGGGGGGGGCACACAGCATATATTTATATTTTTTTATGGGCTAGATATTGTGTGTATATTACACACACACATCTGTGCCCATAGAAAATAAATGAAAAAAAACCCCAGGAAGACTAATACTAGACCTATCGCTTTTCTGTTCTAGCATACAAGTTTAGGGCATCGATCAGATGCCTGGTTTTAATATTAATGACCTCATTTGCATGCCAAAATCAGAGAATGTAGGACCTCACGGAAAGCCATACGTTGATCCTATTTAGAGCATCGGGTCGGCAAATGCGATCGGTTGCTAAATCAGTCAAATTGGTTTAGAAACCATCATTAGACGATCGGAGGCTTTAGTGCATCTAGTCCTTGGTCGCTATGCTAAAAACTTAGCCCAGCAAATCTACAGTGTGTAACTACAAGGGGCTTTGGATGAAGGGGGGAGGCATTAGTGGGTCAGGGGCATGCCCAACATTTATGCTCTAAGATTTTAGAACACCGACAGTTATATGCACTGTTGTAACATTTAGTCATAGACTTTTGTACCAACCCATTGATATATCATAAGTGACTGTGCCTAAAGGTTGGCGCATAAATGACCACTTGCTCTTATATATAGAACGCACTCTGAATCTGAAGGAGTTTCACTGGATGTTTGAATTGAATACCATGTTTCCAACAGGTTAAAATGAATTAAGGGCTCCTTTTACTAAGTTGCGTTAGCGGTTTTAGCGCATGCAGCATTTTAGCGCGTGCTAAACCTGCACTACACAGCTAGAACTAACGCCAGCTCAATGCTGGCATTGAGGTCTAGCGCATGCGGCAATTTAGCACACGCTATTCAGCACATTAAAGCCCTAACGCGGCTTAGTAAAAGGAGCCCTAAGTGAATGGATAGTGTTGGCTGAGTAGGATGCAATTACATATGAACAAACTAGTGTAGATTAAACTTCTATTCCCAGACTTCAAAAACCCAAGACACTGCTTATTTAATTTTGTGTCCTTACATGGGTGACAATTCACCATCGGTCTGGTTTTGTTAATTTTAGTGCAGGTAAGACCTGAATTAACCCATGTGGTGCAATATGAGGTAATAATGCAATTTTGAAGAGTATCAGCCCCTGAGGAAACTTGCCAGTGAAGTGGGTAGGTAGCCATCGGGCTATAAGCTAAGTGCTCTTTTCAATAATTTAATTTATAGCACCACATGGGTTAATTCAGGTCTTACCTGCACTAAAATTAACAAAACCAGACCAATGATGAACTCGTCACCTCAGTATGGACACAAAATGAAATAAGTAGTGTCTTGGGTGTTTGAGGTCTGGGAATAGAAGTTTAATCTACACTAGTTTGTTCATATGTACCATATTTTTCGCTCCATAAAACGCACCTGACCATAAGATGCACCCTAGATTTAGAGGAAGAAAACAAGAAAAAAACATTCTGAACCAAATTCTCCTTGCCAGGCTCTGCCCCCTGCCCCCTTCCCTGCCATGAAATATAGAAACATAGAAAAATGACGGCAGAAAAGGGCCATGGCCCATCTAATCTGTCCACACTAATGGCCCACCCCCTAACTACCTCCATGAAGAGATCCCACATGCCAATCCCATCTTTTCTTAAAATCTGGCACACTGCTGGCCTCAATTACCTGTTGTGGAAGATTATTCCAGCGGTCAACCACCCTTTCGGTGAAGAAATATTTTCTGGTGTCGCCATGAAATTTCCCACCCCTGATTTCAACGGATGCCCTCTTGTTGCCATGGATCCTTTAAGGAAAAAGAGATCCTCTTCCACCTCAAAAGGCCCGTGACATATTTGAACGTCTCGATCATGTCTTCCCTCTCTCTGCGTTCCTCGAGTGAGTACAGCTGTAACTTACCCAGTCGTTCCTCATATGGGAGATCCTTGAGTCCTGAGATCATCCTGGTGGCCATTCGTTGAACCGACTCAACTCTCCACACATCTTTTTGATAATGTGGCCTCCAGAATTGTACACAGTATTCCAGATGGGGTCTCACCATGGATCTGTACAACGGCATTATGACCTCGGGCTTACGGCTAATGAAACTTCTACGGATACAGCCCATGATTTGTCAAGCCCTGGATGAAGCTTTCTCCACTTGATTGGCAGTCTTCATGTCTTCGCTAATAATCACCCCAAGTCACGTTCTGCTACAGTCCTTACTAGGATCTCACCATTTAGGGTGTAAGTCCTGCATGGATTTTTGCCGCCAAGGTGCATGACCTTGCATTTTTTGGCATTGAAACTTAGTTGCCAAGTCTTTGACCAATGCTCCAGCAGGAGTAGGTCCTGCGTCATACTGTCGGGCATTGAGCTTTTGTCGGGCACTGTGCTTTCATCTATTGTGCAGTTGCCTACTATGTTGCATAGTTTGGCATCATCGGCGAATAATGTAATTTTACCTCGAAGCCCCTCAGCCAAGTCTCTTACAAAGATGTTAAATAGGATCAGGCCCAAGACCAAGCCCTGCGGCACTCCGCTGATCACCTCCGTCGTATCGGAGAGGGTACCGTTTACCACTACCCTCTGAAGTCTACCTCTAAGCCAGTCCCTAACCCATGCGGTTAATGTTTCACCCAGTCCCATCGAACCCATCTTGCTCAATAACCTGCGGTGTGGGACGCTATCAAATGCTTTGCTGAAGTCCAAGTACACTATGTCCAGGGACTCCCCTATATCCAGCTTTCTTGTTACCCAGTCAAAGAAGCTGATCAGATTTGATTGGCAGGACCTTCCCTTCGTAAAACCATGTTGATGGGGATCTCGTAGATTCTCTTTGTTCAGGATCGTATCCAATTGGCATTTGATTAGTGTTTCCATAAGTTTACTCACTATCGATGTGAGACTCACCGGTCTATAATTCTCAGCCTCCGTCCTGCATCCCTTTTTGTGGAGTGAAATGACGTTAGCCATTTTCCAATCCAACGGGACTCTTCCTGTACTTAGGGAAAGATTGAAGAGTGCGGATAACAGTTCCGCCAGGACGTCACTCAACTCCCTGAGCATCCTGGGGTGTACTTTATCTGGTCCCATGCTCTGTAACCTGTCCCCCCTCTGGTGGTCTAGTGGTAGGCCGGGACAGGACGGGCAGGGACAGGGCACAGATGTCAAGGCAGATGACTTTTTAAAATATGCAATGCCACCTCAGTAACAACTATAGAAAAATAGACAAATATAATGCAAAATATAGACAGAAGATATAAATTCTCAAAACTGACACATTTTTATCACTAAATTGAAAATAAAATCATTTTTCCTACCTTTATTGTCTGGTAATTTCTTTCTTTCTTTCCTTCCTCAGGCCCAACAATTGTCCCTTCCTCCCTCCCTCCTTCCTATGTTTCCCTCACTGCCTTCCAGCCTTTGTCCTCTCACCCCCCACCCCCCCACCAAACTCAGGTCCTCAATGCCTTCCAGCCTTTGTCCTCTTCCCCCCCCCCCCCCACCATTGTCTAGTGATTTCTTTCTTTCTTTCCTCAGGCCCAATAATTGTCCCTTTCTCCCTCCTTCCTGTTCCCCTCACTGCCTTCCAGCCTCTGTCCTCTGCTGATCTGTCTTTAACTACAATCCAGTGGTAGAAGTCTCTGTGGGTTTCAGGAATGTATTTTTCAAGTAGACATCTTTCATCTTTGGCACCTTTAGTAGGATAGGCCTGGAATATGCAGGAGTTGTCCGGTGGCATTCACTAAATTTTCTCCCCCAGCCAGCCTGCCTACCTGCCTGCCCACTGGATTTAATTACTTTCCACTGCTGCTACTGTGAGGACATGTCACTGAAGCAGAAGCAGTGGGGGTAGGGCTGATTCCTGGCTCAGCAAAGCAGCACCTGGAAGGGCCAGGCAGGCGCAGCGATTGCACGCCGCCAGCCCAGAAGCTTTACCCCCGACATCAGAATTGACCCGCCTGGCCTTTCCCTTCTAATTTTGTCAGTGAGCAACCAACAGCAGCGGCGGACCTGGAAGGTAAGGGGGGGAGTATTTGGGTATTCGCTCCCTAGGACACACCCTTTTTTCCACCCACTTTTTTGGATAGAAAAAGTGCATCTTATGGAGCAAAAAAATACAGTAATTGCCTGAGTCGAGTTGAACAGAAGTTGTACATTGTGACTTAGGCCATGTAAAAACAGGTCTAAGTGGCAAAAAGGTATCCAAAGTGACCAGATAAGCACTGAAGACACAAAGTACAGACCATACACACTTCCCCAGTGATCAATGACCCCCCCCACTCCACACACACACATGCACCATAAAAATTGTAATTAAAACATACACATCTGCCTCTAGAACATCAGCACCTGGCAGCCTGGCATAGGAAAGCCTAGTAGAGTTGCACAGAGGTGGCTTAAGTGGTCTTGAGGGTGGGTTAGTGAACCATGGAGAGGAGGACTCAAGCCCATAAGCCACTCTAATAACTGCATTCATGGTGAAACATGTGCACCCCTCAAACCCCCCAAAACCCTTTTGTACTGCCATATAAGTGGCACCTGCAGCCATAAAGGCTATTGGTGTGGTAGACAGTTGGGTCTAGTAAGTTATGGGGGTGTTTTAGGGGGCTCACCTTGACCTATAAGGAAGTTATGGTGAGATGTTTATGTGGCACCCTTTTTGTGAAGTTCACAGCAGTGCCCTGTAAGGTATCCCACTACTCTGGTGCAACGTTTGGGTGTCCAGTCCATCACTTTTCTGACCCCACCCATATCCAAAAGGTCTTGTCCTGGGCGTTTTTGATTTGGACAAATTTTTGGACGAGAATGGGGTATAACGATAGACTTAGCGGTCTGGACGATCAAACGGCTGGTTGTCTAACTAGACGATTTTCAGGGGGGGAATATATTTTGGACGTATTTTTCGGGAATGGACATTTTACTTAGCCAACTTTGGGCGACTAGCAACTTAGGCCAAAAACGGACTTGGACGTTTCTTTTTATTATGCCCCTCTAAGGCTTTTTTAATGATCAAGGTGAATGATTGTTTTGTTTCAGCTCCGGTATTATCCCCGACCCTGATGAAGTAATGAAACGCATCGACAGGGGCTGTTACAACAATAAGCTAAGTTTAAGTGAGCTTATTAATAATGTTATTAAAAGAATACGTAAATAATTTTGATAAAATTGAAAGAAAATGATTAAAACATCACACTACATTATAAAGATCAATGAGGTTTGCTACCACACTGAGCCAATTGCTTGGGTGGTGTTCTGAGGATCCTAAAAAGTGTGACTATCTATATTTGAGTGCAGCGCTAGCGTGCGAAGTAAAGGTGAATTATTATTCTATACGTTGTTGCCAGAAATTAGTTGTGGCTTGTCAACATTATAGCACAAACTCAAATATCAGTGAATAAGAAAGTATTTAGTTTTTTGGAGGAACAAAGGACTGCATTGTTAAATAGACCAGTGATTCCCAACCCTGTCCTGGAGGAACACCAGGCCAATCGGGTTTTCAGGCTAGCCCTAATGAATATGCATGAGAGAGATTTGCATATGATGGAAGTGATAGGCATGCAAATTTGCTTCATGCATATTCATTAGGGCTAGCCTGAAAACCCGATTGGCCTGGTGTTCCTCCAGGACAGGGTTGGGAACCACTGAAATAGACTATTTGTATATGATACGGAACAAGCTCCCCATCTTGAGTAGGTCTCCTGAAGGTATCAGAGACAGTTTTCTTCAGGTCAATACCTTGGCAGCTAGAGAGAACCCTGTCTACATATTTGTATTTGTATATGTTTTATTTGTTTTGTTTTACATTTTATTTTCTTGTCTCATTTATGTTTGTGCTTTTGCTCTACTGAATTACTTTTACTGAGCTGCGATAGCGTTTATAGCGCACGCAGGATTTTAGCACACGCTAAACCCACGCTATGTGGCTAGAACTAACACCAGCTCAATGCTGACGTTAAGGTCTTGCGTGCGCGGCAATTCAGCGTGTGCTAAGCGCGCGTTAAAACCGCCATCGCTGCTTAATAAAAGGAGCCCTTTGTCTTCTTCCTTCAACTTTTCAAAATCATTTTCTGTCCTCTTTCTTCTATGATTTCATGAATCCTTTACTAATAATTATTTTATTAAACTTTCTGCACATGTCAATAACAAACTTAACTTTGAAAATCCAACGTTTAGCTTGAGAGAAACCAGACATAAAACTGACGTATTATCTGTTTATAATTTTAAGCATAAAATATAAGGGACCTTGTTTCTTCAAAGGCGATAACCATATAACAATTCAAAAAAATAATCACCTTATTTCCACATAAATATTTCCACATAAATATTTATGTGGAAATAAGGTGATTATTTTTTGAAGTATAATTTTAAGCAAAATAGCAGAATGAAAATTTCAAAGAAATTACAAAAATAGTCTACACTACAAGGGATAGTATAAAGTGCAGTAAGTTATATTTCCTGAAAAAGCAAGAGATGTTTTGTGGTCAACGGGTGATAATTTTCCCAGATGTCTCTAGACAAACCCAGTTTAAGAGGAAACAGTTCCTTCAGCTAAAGCCTAAGGTTTTGGCAGTCGGAGCTACTTTCTTCTTAAAATTTCCATGTAAATGCCTGATATCATATGGAAATGATAAATATGTGTTTTTTGATCCAGCCCAGGTAGAAGATTTTATTAAAGAGAAACCTTTGTTGAAAGTTTAATTCCTAATATTCAGTTTATTTTTGGAGGATGATGTATAATACATATAATAGCCATTTGCCTGTTCCTAGATAGTAGATAGAAAGATTTGCTTTGATGTTTTATTTGTACTGGCTATCAGTTTTAATGTGGACTAGGACATGGTTGAAATAGTTTCCTCATATTATGTTAATCCCCGATTGGGAATTTACATTGTATTTTCTGTGTTCATTCATGCATGTTTGTTACAAAGATATTGTAATGAATAATCAAATAAATAAAGAATACTTGAAACTTTAAAAAAAAAGTGCAGTAAGTATTCAAACCAAATGGTTTGATGAATAAATAAAAAATGAAAATAACAAAAACCTTCTGTGTTTCCTTTTTACAATATAAAAGCATTCACAAACAGATCCAAGGAGAAAACTTGAACAGAATCCACTGTAATTAGCATTGTAGATCAATGTTAGCTGTCCAGCCAGTCCATTCCACAATAATTAATTTGTTCAAAGTTCAGCGAGCCTAATTAAAAACTCAGTCTTCTTTGAAATACTCATAAATCAGACTTTGAACCTGACCAAATGACTGTTATCTGGAAACACATTACCCTTTCCTGAGAACAGAACACTTTCCTTTCTCCTTCCCTTTAATGGAACAAGGGGTCTACTAACTGTTTACCAGGTTTTGTGTCCCTCCTACTGGAAGACTTACAGAGATTGTTGGTGATAAGTGGTTTGAATTATTTCATTTGGGTCTCCACTAAAGGCATTTTTACTGAGTCATACAACCCTGTAGTTTAACATAGAAAATTCCAGAGTTGTTTGACATTGTTCAGAGTGGGCGAAGAGGCTGCAAAGTGCTGCCCTGTTTCATTTCTCATTGGAATAAGAAAAGTTCAGTTTAGTTTAGATTAGTTGGCATTTGATATACTGTCTTTTTTAAAATCTTTATTCATTTTAAAGCCAGCACAAAGTGCAACATATTATCAATTAGTTAACACAATAGACAGCACTCAATTCCTTCAAATGATGCAATAAATACATAACCCCCTCCCCAACCCCACCCACCTTTCCTAAAAGTGTAAAAACACTTCATATAATGCAATTGATGAAGATAAACAACCTTGCAAACAAACAATAAATTAATAACATACTCCCCGTCCCACCCACCCATCCTGGATGTATATAATCAAAGGGTTAAAACCAAGAATCAATCTTTACAAAATTTTGTTAATGGGTCCCAAACATCTTTAAATTTCTTATAATGTCCCAAATGTATTGCTCTCATACGTTCAAATTTATAAGTTTGGCACAAGGATTCCCACCAAAAACTATAGTTTAACCTGTCCCAATTTTTCCAGTTTTTCAGAATAAGTTGTATGGCAACTCCCATCATGATGAAAAGTAATTTGTTGTTATGGGAAGTTATTGGACTCTTGGTCCTCATTAACGTGCCAAACAGCACTGTATCATATTTCAATGCCACTGGAGCTTCCATTATTCTATTGATTTGACTCCAAAGGGATTGCCAAAACTTAAGTATCAAGGGACAGAAGAAGAGCAGATGATCCAGTGTCCCTATATCGAGATGACAGTGCCAGCATCTATTTGACTTAGAACTATTTAATTTTTGTAATCTAACAGGGGTCCAAAAACTTCTATGTAACAAAAAAAAACCAGGTTTGTCTCATAGATGCTGATGCTGTACATCTCATCCTCCAAGTCCAAATCCGGGCCATTGAAACACAGAAATCTGCTGCTTAATCTCAATGCTCCAAATGTCTCGAAGACTAGTTTTGGGTTTTTTATTCAAGAATTCAGATATTAATTTGTACCACTTGGCTGCCTGATGCTCCATGAAATTTGTCTAAAAGTATAGACCCGGTATACTGAGTTTTTACGTTAAGCCAATCAGGGAACCTCTTCTGAATGGCCTGCTTCAACTGCAAACACTTATATATTAGAGACTTTGCAATACCAAATGTTTGTTGCAGTCGTGAAAAGTCAAGCATCTTTCCATCTGATAACACATCATCCAGTGTGTGTATGCCCGCCTGCAACCAGTGCTTCCAGAAGATCTTAGACTCGCCAATTTGAATCTTGAAGTTTAACCATAAGGACTGACACGTGAATAAATGAATTGGAATAGGTGTTAAGTTATTAATAAATTTCAATGTCTGCCATGTATCGAATAAAATTCTATTGTCCTTATAAACCCTAAGTAACTTGATACTTAAAATATGACATAATCTCAAAGGATTTAAGATTAGCACTATATTTTTATGTAATCACTCTTGTGCAAGTAAAACTTTGTATATTGAAATGTGAAATGGATGTCACCTCCACACCCCTTTCTATAGACTCACACTTGTCAAAAGTTTCTTCAATATTCACCAACCCACAGAAGTGCCATCACGATACTCAAAACATTTCACTGTATCTGGCTTCACGCACTATATCTTCACTGGGTCCAACTTTTCTAACTGTCTTAGTTGAATTATTTTTAAAGTTATTTTTAAACATTTTGTGAACAACCATTTTTAAGAAAGGTACTTAGCTTTTAACTTTTTGCCTTCAGGTGGTCAGTTTGTAGGGACATCTATGCCGACATATTTCACCTAACGGGTTTTTTCAAGGCTCATATCCCTATATATCAAACAGACAATACAAGCCTTGTGACAGATATAAAAATGCCAACAAAGTATTTTAAATATCAAAGTTCCTTACTAGAGAATGACACGGTGGTGGTTTACCCGCGGCCACCGCATTTTAGCCGCGGGTCACCGCCGAAAACGGGGAAGAAAACTAGCAGTCGCTGCGGCGACGGGGACAAGGCCATTCACCGCCCGCGGGGCGGTGAATGGGTCTTGTCCCCGCAGTGAGGCATGAAGGATCGCGCGGTCCCCGCAGCTCACACCCGCCTGCCCAATCGATTCTAGTGTTTAGCCAGCTCTCTCCCTTCTCCTCACCTTAGTTTGTAGATTTTCTTTTTCGGCGACCTGCACGCTATCAAAGAGCCGCTGCTGCTCAGTTTCGATCTTCTGCTCTGACGCAACCGGAAACAGGAAGTTGCAGCAGAGCAGAAGATTGAACACTGAGCAGTCGCGCGTGTGCGGCTCTTTGGGAAAGCGTGCAGGTCGCTGAAAAAGAAAGCCTGCAAATTAAGGTGAGGAGAAGGGAGAGAACTGGCTAAACACTAGGATCGATTGGGCAGGCGGGTGGGGGCTGCGAGGACCGTGCGATCACCCATGTTCCCGGCTCAGACTGTAAGGAGGGAGTGAAAGGGAAAAGGATTCTAGGCCAAGGTGATGAAAACGGAAAGAAAAACCCACAGCAGGAAAGAAAGGGAAGGACAGGCAGGTGAGCCAGATGCTAGAAGCAGGGGGGGGGGAAGAAAGAGGGAAAAAAGCTAGATGGGGTTGAAAAGAAGAGACACACTGGTATGGAAGAGGAAGATAGGGGAAATCTGGACACAGGAAGGTAACAGAAAGAGGGGAAATTATGTGCATGGGGCATAGGGACAGAGACAAAAAGGGGACATGCCATGGGGATGGTATATGGACACAGGGGGGGGCAATGGCAGATACATAGGGGAGATATTAGAAAAGTATATAAAATCGTACCCGTTTGAGGCTTTTATGTATGCAGCGGTGACGGTGACGGGGCGGTGAATGGGGTTGCAGTGGCGGTGACGGGGCGGTGAATGGGGTGGCAGTGGCGGTGACGGGGCGGTGAAGGGAATGACGGTGACGGGGCGGTGCAGAGGATGGTGAGACGGGGACGGGGCGGTGACGGGGACCAATTTTTTCACCGTGTCATTCTCTATTCCTTACCTCTACAAGCTTTCGCCATCTTATACAACCATCAAGTCCTTTAAACAAAGATGGCCGCGGCGTTTTCACTCCTCTTATTTATATCCCCCCGCTACAGCTGATGATGACCTCATCCTTGGAGAGACCATCAGTACCCTATCCGGGGGGTGGGGGGGGTTGTTTTACTATATATCCCAAAGGGAAATATTCTTTATATGTTCCTGTCCCCTTGTTTCTAAAGGATAGTTAAACTGTAGACTCCCAGGCAGAATATCATATAAGAGTAAGCCACTCTAAATCTAAATTTAAACCAAACTGTTCTACAGAATTTAATTGGTAAATCCATTTCTGTTCCAGAAAATTTAATCTTTCTTCTTTGTTCTCACCCTCCCACATTCCTGTGATGTTAGCTATAACCATCCATTTGATTTGATCTATCGTATGTCCAAACTGAGTCCAATGATGGACCAGGGGGGCCATAATATTCCCCATAGAAATCCTAGACTTATGTTCAGTGAGCCTAGTCTGGATCGGGCGCTTAGTACGCCCAACATATACTCGGGGACATGGGCATATTATTACATATACCACCCAATCAGTTTTGCAATTTGTATTCTCCCGAGCATAGATTATTCTTTTAGTCTGAGGGTGTCGCCAATAGTGACCCTCAATTGTTTTATCACATCATTGGCAATGTTGACATCTCACATATGTACCCTGTCTATCCTCCAAGATAACTTGGGAATCGAGTACTTGCCCAATAGTTCTGCCCCTTGTATATGCAAACATAGGAAATTCATTATTGCCACTCAACGATCTCAAAAGAGGCCAGTAATGTCTTATAGCTGTAATGACTACCTTAACTGAATCAGAAAAAGGTAGAATACATATGTATTCTACCTTTTTCTGAAGTATTCTATCTTTTTCTGGTTTTCTTGAAAAAACCCATTGGGTGAAACATGTCGGCATAGATGTCCCTACAAACTGACCACCTGAAGGCAAAAAGTTAAAAGCTAAGTACCTTTCTTAAAAATGGTTGTTCACAAAATGTTTAAAATAACTTTAAAAATAATTCAACTAAGACAGTTAGAAAAGTTGGACCCAGTGAAGATATAGTGCGTGAAGCCAGATACAGTGAAATGTTTTGAGTATCCTGGTGGTACTTCTGAGGGTTGGTGAATATTGAAGAAATTTTTGACAAGTGTGAGTCTATAGAAAGGGGTGTGGAGGTGACATCCGTTTCACATTTCAATAATCTCAATGGAGACAGGAGTTACCATTCTAAGTAAAGCCAATCCGGGAGATGTTCCATGAGCTCAGGAAGGATCCAATACACACCCTGACACAGTATATAGGCCTGATGGTACCTATAAAAGTTTAAAAAATTTGCCCACCTGCAGCAATTGATTTTTGCAAAGATACTAAAGCAATTCGAGCAGTTTTACCCAGCCAAATACATTTAGTAAGAATACTATTTAATTTCTTATAAAAGTACCCCTGAAAATAAACTGGCAACATACCCATTTGGTAGCAAACTACAGGCAAAATCATCATCTTAACTGTTTGGACTCTCCCCCACCAAGAAAGATGTAAGGGGTTCCAATGCTCACACATTTCTACGACTTTCAGCAATAAAGATTTTTCATTTACTCTCACTGGATCTTATAGCGTTGTTTGAATCCAAATACCTAAATATTTTATACCCTTTTCCTTCCAAAGAAAAGGGAATGAATCAAATAAACCTTTCATACAATGCACGTTTAGCAGAAGAACCTCTGATTTACTCCAATTTATTTTATATCCAGAAAATTTTCCAAATCGGTTAATCAAATCTTGTAAATGTGGAATGGTAGATTCAGGATTCTTCAAATGAAGCAAAATGTCATCTGGATATGCAAAGACCTTATATTCCCGACCTGCATAAGGAATACCCTGTATCTCCTTTGTCTGTTGAATAGCCAATAGCAAGGGTTCCAGAACAATATCAAAAAGCAAAAGGGATAATGCACACCCCTGTCTAACCCTTCTCCAGATGAAAATGTTCTGAAAAAGTATTATCAATACATAATCTTGCAGAAGGGGAACTATACAAGGTTTGTATCATTTGATTAAAACTGGATCCTATACCAAACCAATCCATTGCTTGATACATGAAGGTCCATTCTACTGTCTGATGCTCACCCTGGCCCTGAGCCTTCCCTCTGATGTAACTTCCTGTTCACAGGACCAAGAAATTATGTCAAAGGGCAAGCTTGAGCCAGCACAAGCTGCAGGAAGGAGACCCTGCTCACTGCTGACTAAGAACAGAAGATTTTAAGAGGTACTGAGGGGAGTGGATTTAAGATACCCTTCCCATCATCGGTGTGGGGAGGGGGTGGGGGGAAGATTCCAGGCATCATCTTCCCTCCAACCCAGACTCCAGCTTCCCTTGCTATGCAATGATCAAAACTACTGCAAACCAATCCAGAAACCCTCAATTTCAGAAAGGCAAGAAAGTAGAAGACCGTGACTTAGAAAAATCAAAAGAAGCAGTAAGATTCAGCAAAACCAAAAGAGCAGCATTGACTTGATCAAAGGCATAGTGCAAATTATTATGCAGAGAGGCAATGCTAGTCAGAGCTGGGCGGTAATATATTACTGGTAATATATTCCATTTACAAGTAATACATTATTTTTCATAGTAACCTACCTAAACTAGTAACTGTAACATTCCTGTTTCCTAATGAAGCTAGTGACTATTTTATATCACAACTCTGATGAAAGTTTCTGTTGAGCGGCCAGAACGGAAACCCGCTTGTTGAGGATTTGAAATATGTGAGGCCTCAGCATGTTATGTAAACTGAATGAAGACAACTCTTTCAGTCAATTTAGAGACAAGACAATATTAGAAATAGGCTTATAGTTGGAAAGGTTGTTAGCATCTACAGATGGGTTCTTCAAAACTAGCTTGATTATGGCAGACTTCCACTCAGGGAAAAGTGTACCAGAAGGAATGTTATTATTTATTATAGCCAAAGAGAGGGAAAGTAGACCATGTGAAAACATTGTGAGCCACGAGGAAGGGATGGGGTCCTGAAGACACGTAGTCTTACCAGAATAATCAATCATCTTCTTTATAAAGATGAAGGATATGAAATTTAAAGGAAGACCAAGTATGAGAATGCGAAGAAGAAGGAAAGTTGTTCTGATGAGTTGTAGAGGCAGAAAATGGGCTTAGTGACAAAGGAGAAAGTGAGGTAAGAGAAAGAGGAGAAGGTGATAGTGGAAGTAATGATCATTTGGTGGCTATGTTTGATTCAGCACCGGTCTCATATACACGGTATTTTGTTTGCTTCATAATATACGAAATTTTGTGGACTACAACATATCGGATCCCAGAGGAAGGTCTGCTGTGACTGAAACATGGATCCTGTCACGTCTATACCACAAAATTCTTACTGTGTGTCATTATTTTAGATGTTTGAACTGTACCTTTTATGTGAAGAATTTTGAATAAAACTTTGTATCAAGATCATCGATTCCATAATTTCTGTCCTTTGTGCTGGTGTTTTCTCTGCTCTTCTTTGGAACTTGGGTGAATTTTTTTGTTATGATCAAAAATATGAAATTTTCTGAGTAAAGTGTAATGTAAAAGTAAATTCACTTAAAGTATCAGGATAGGATCCCCTGGGTGTTAGTGGAAAGAGCTCAACAACAACACTAAAAAGCTGTTTAGGATGATTAGATCACTTTTCAATTACCCCCATCTTTTACAAAACCGCAGAAGTGTTTTTTATAGTGCAGGCCGGTGTGCTAAATGCTCTGTACTGATTTCAACTTTAAATATGCTGAAGTGCCAATGCATTTAATTTAGGGAACAACAAGAGGAGTCACACCTGAGATAAGTACTCGATCTTGCACCAGTTTTGAGCATTTGGGCAATTAATTTGGATAAATTAACAACAAATAAATATAAAATAAGTGTGTTAAAACACTGCCACTGTCACTTTGTGAGTTTTGCACTTATAATTTTTTTAAAAAACATACATAGTGTACACTTGTGATGAGTGTAGCAGGGTTTGAAATAAGAACCCGCTGAATACGTTTAAGCCTGGAACTCTGGATTTTTTCCAGTGTACCGTAAGCTTTGACTATCATACTGAGGGTACACTTATTTAATTATAAAAATATATAAAATTAAAAAAAAGCATTATAGTTTGGATAGGTTGCCTTTTTATCTGGATTTTTTCAAAGTTGATTATTAGTATTCAAGTATTATTTCAGCATCATTTTGAAGTCATTATGGATAGCCTCATACTTATACCCTCTTCAGTGCATGTAATTAACCTGCTGGAATGTGCTTGGGGGGAAAATTTTTTTTAGAACATTACAACAAATTTTGTCTTTCTTCCCCAGTTTTCATTAATTTTTTATGTGGTTTGTCTCATATATCAGTTTTAATAAAAACAATTTAATTTGCATTAAAACTTTCTAATGCACAGAGATCAATTGTATGCACAACAATCGTCTATGAACTAAAATTAAGGCATCTTAGGAAACAGAATGTGCACTAATGAACACACATCCATATTGACTTTTAGAAATATGTAGGATATGCCAGATCCTCTATGATGGCATGTGGAAAGGCATGATGGTTGCAGAAATAGAAACATCTGCTAAAGCTGTTTCCACTTGTACTGCAGTTTTCTACACACATTTCTATTCACTGCATGAGATGGAAACTAGTGGCATTTATGTCATATCTAATATTCAATTTATGATTTAAGTAAGATTATTTAGAAAAGAAAACTGGAAAATTAGTTGAAAACCAGAAGTAGTGAATCATAGACTAAAAATATTGCATTATAACCCAGTTAGAAACTTTGTTTTCTCCAATTAATTGATTATAATTAATTTGTATTAATTGTTCATTGCAATTATTTAGCATATATTACCATTCTAATGTATATCATTTATTATCTGACACTTCTTTTTTCAATTTCTATGTTTCCTGTTTTCTAGCTGGGGGAAGGCTTGCAGGAAAATTAACATACAAATAGAAAAGCATCATTAGTTTTTCACAATAGTTATTTGTTAGGCTGGAGACAGATGTCAATGCACAATTGATGCCAGACAGATGTTTCAAAGATCTGCTGTCTGGGGAATGAACTGAAAATCAATAAATCCTGCAAGTAAAATTTCTATCTCCTCTAAATTACCGTTGCAGATAAATGTAATTGTCATTAGTAAACCATCAACATTGAAGTCACTTTTTTAATATCGCAGGGTGTCAAATAATTCAAATAGAGATTGCAATTAATAAAACGGAACTCTCTCTTACTGAGATCATGAAGGAATTGAGGTACTGATATGATACTCCCCCCGGACAACATACCTGAAGACTTCAGGGCCCTGGGGGAGAAGCTGAGGAGGATGGATGCGCAGGTAGTCTTCTCCTCGATTCTCCCAGTGAAGGGCAAGGGCAGAGCCAGAGAGGATCGAATACGGAGGGCGAACGACTGGCTGCGAGGATGGTGCAAGGAGATGAGCTTCGTGTTTCTGCACCATGGAGAAGCACTGCAAGGGCTACAGGGACATGACGGGCTACACCTGACCAGAAGAGGGAAGAATGTCCTTGGACACCGTCTAGCCCGCCTTCTCCACAGGGCTTTAAACTAGGTAAGTCGGGGGAGGGTACAGGCATAAACAACATACCTGGCGAACTAAACTGCCAATACTTTTTTGAGGCTGAGGTAAGTAGTCACTGAAATTCTGGGTCGGGGGTGAGTGCACACACTTTCAAGTCGGGAGTAGGGTCACATCATATTTATGGGTCACATTGTAATTCTGGGTCTAAGGGGAGTACACACTGTAGTTCTGGGTATATGGGGAATACACATTGTAGTTCTGGGCCTAAGGAAAGCACAAATAATGCAAACAATGCTAAAGGTGTTCAAGTAGCTCAAGCAGAAATATCCCCATTGAGACGTAACAAAAATACAACATGGAGGGCTATGTACGTCAATGCACACAGTTTAGGAAACAAGATCCTGGAATTGGAAACAGAAATAAGGAATGCCGACCTGGATGTGGTGGCGATATCCGAGACCTGGCTCACAGACTCCCAAGGGTGGGATATGGTCATACCAGGTTACAACTTGCTTCGCCGGGACAGGGAGGGCAGAATGGGAGGAGGTGTAGCATTATATACTAAAGATGACATTAAGGTCACGAGAATCACAGATGTCCAGTATACTGGGGAATCCCTTTGGGTTAATTTGGCCAGAGGGAAGGACAAATGCTTGTATCTTGGCATAATTTACAGACCCCCAAGATAACAGGATGACCTGGATATGGAAATAATCGGAGATATAGAAAATATCACCTTGCGTGGGGACACAGTATTGCTAGGTGACTTCAACATGCCTGATGTGGATTGGGTTACACTTACCTCTGCTTCCGGCAGCAGCAGGAGGCTATTAAACACTATGAAGGGAGCAAGACTCAGGCAACTGGTGTTGGAACCAACAAGGGATCAGGCAATACTGGACCTGATACTTACCAATGGAGAAAGTGTCACAGAGGTCTCGGTGGGCGACACATTGGCCTCCAGTGACCACAACATGGTATGGTTCAATCTCAGGAAAGGTTTCACTAAATCTACCACACTGACCAAGGTCCTCAAATTCAAGGACACAAATTTCAAAGAAATGGGAGACTTCGTTCACCAGGCGCTACAAAGCCAAGCAGAAACTGATAATGTGGAAGAAATGTGGTCGACTTTGAAAGCCACCATACAAGAAGCAACAAACTGCTATGTTAAATCAGTAAGTAAACGGCGAAGTCAGGGCAGTGCACGGAAGTCAGGGGGGGTGAACGGAGAGTCGGGACAGTGCACGGAAAGTCAGGGCGGGCGAAAGGAGCGTCGGGCATCATGCGCGGTATACCCGTGAGCGCGGTATACAAAAGTTTTTGTACATATCATCGTGATTTCTGCGCGCTATACCCGTGTGCGCGTTTTACACGGGTGCGCGTTATATCCGCGAAAATACGGTAGATGTTTTTTTTTAATTATGCCCCTCCAAGTGTATAGCAGTCCCTCCTTGAGAGCTGCAATCCAGTCGAGTTTTCAGGATTTCCCCGTTGAATATACATGAGATCTATGGGTCTGTTTCCATGAGCAAATCATTTCCCAGTCAAAATCCCTTTGAAAATTGCTCACTATTATATAGTATAATATATTGTGTCTGTTAGAAATGCATGGTTTCCAGTAGCTGAATGAGTCCTGAAAAGAAACATTTTCCCTAGATTACAATATATTTTATTGTTCCAATAAAGAATTTAACCAAAGATGTTGAATATTAACTTTTGAGACCACACAGGCCCCTTGTGTGACATCTGAAGAGGGGAAAGCTCACGCACAGCAACATCTGTTGGTGATAAAATACTGTGCCAGCAAAATGTTTTCAGAATGAAAAAAATTAGGAAGAGAGAGAAAAAAAAAGAAGTAATTGAAAGGGGGGGAAAAAAAAAACCAGTTGTGACCTTATTCTAACAAGTGGACTGTCTTTCGGGGAACTGCATTCTCCTGTGTTTTCTTTGGAGGACAAAGCAATTTTCCATAGGAACTAAAAATAAGAAAAAAATATACAATTAAGCCTTCCTGTTGATTTCACTAGAACATGTGCTTTTTTGGAAAATACAGTATATATGAGGGATCTTCAAAAAGTTTCCACACTTTTATTTTTTAAACAATCAAATTGCATCACTTTGAAATTCATTTTCCTCATTGCCTTCAGCTCTGTATACCATTTGATGGTACAGATGAGGTGAAAGTGGTTGTGAAGAATTGGCTATGACAGCGCACACTTGAATTTTTTTCAAAGAGGATTTGAGAGTTGGGTTCAGTGATGGCACAAATGCATCACTTGTAAGAGATATTATGTTGAGTAGTACCTTTGTATAGTGCAGGAATTACTCTACCATCATGAGCAATTTGAATGACCTATGTCAATTAATAAAAAAGTTATGTCCACTTTTGCATTAAGTTCAGGTTGGAGTTGCTACTTGTGCCAGCAAAGGGATAGAGGTATGGGGCGGGGAAGCAAAGGTGCTTGTGAAGTGAGAGAGGAGTGGTACAAAGATGGGCAAAGAGGAGGAGAGGTGTTGATGCTCCCACCAAGACTGCTCCTGGGGATGTCCACCCCCCTTACTACTCCACTCTTGCTGCCCCTGTCCAAATCCTCCCTCCCACACCCTAGAACTGCATAACTTCACATCCTGTTCCCTTTCCCACTGCTCCCAAAACAAACCAAGGCAGACCCAAGCCATCTCCCCCCCCAATTTCAATAGGCAGCTATGCTAGGCAGTAATGAGTGGGATCACTCTTACCTGCTTGCCTTGCTAGATGACCAGAAAGCATTAAGGTAGGCTGGAGGGGGGGAGGCTTACAGGAGTGGAGGGGCAAAGGTCTGCCTTGATATTTTGAGGGAAGGAAAGGGAGGGAGATCAGGATGGGGAGGTAATGTAATTCTAGAGGGTAGGAGGGAGGATTGGAGCAAGAGACTTGATTTATGCAGTTCCAGAAGTTGGGAGAGAGAATCCGAATATGGCACTGAATATTCTAGGCTAATTCTACCCATTGTTATGCATTGAAAGCAGTGCATGCAAATAGATCTCATGCATATTCATTGGGGAAATCCTAAAAACCCGACTGGAATACGGCTCTCGAGGACCGGACTTCCCTACCCCTGCTTTAGTATTGACTGTATTCTTTCAGTAGGATGTAGTATAGAGACTGTAAGGTAGAAAGGAAAGGCAGAATCTGAAATTGACCTGGAAGAGAGAAGCGATATGGAAATTCTCTTGCAGGGAGTAGAGCTTGGGAATCTGAGAATAATTGATACTAGAATGAAGAAAATGAGAACTAAAGCCAGACTAGTCAAAAGCTTAAAGTAAGGAAAAAGCAGAAAGAAAGTGACTTTCAGGGTGAAATTAACTATGGGGTCCTTTTACTAAGGTGTGCTAATGATTTAGTGTGTGCTAATCTGTAGCGTTCTAAACCGGTTAGCGTGCCTTCGTAAAAGGACCCCTATGTGAGAAGCACTTACCTATGCAACAAACACAGTCTTTTCCAATATCCTAAATCTCTGGCAATGCAGAACTGAAGAGTAAGTTGTGTCAGCAGTCCGGTAAATGAAATTCAATGTGAATAACTGGTAATAACTGAAAATCATCTATAATTTTATCCTGCCATCTCTTTTGCAGCAGAGGATTGTACCTGAATAGTTTGCTGTAAATACTTTTCACTGCTATTTATATCTTTCACTGAACAGACTGTTCTTTTTTGAGAACCACCAAATTAAGCGTGATACATATTATTTGGAGAAAAATATTGGGTGTGTTGTATCTCATTTCACTGAAGTGCTTAGCAGATGTTTATTCTGTCTCTCTGTACAAAGAAGTCTCCATTATTTTTGTTTGCGTGTGTGACAACTGAATACAACATGCCGTCTCTCCACAAAACATTCGTTTCTGCTTTGTTGCTCTCTACCCTGCTACCCTAAAGGATGCCTTATTTTAACTCCACTTTTGTTGCCTCTTACCATATCTATCTATCTGTCTATGATGGGGTGCTGAAAAGTATTCAGCCCAACCAACCAACTTTTTGTCACTACAGCTGAAAAGAGTGTCATCTAATTTCGTTAAATGACAATTTGCAGAAACAAAATTCTCTGTTTTGAAATTGTTTCAGATCATTGATTGAACCATATCCATGCCATTCTCTTCTTGGTTGGGTGAGAACTTTTCAGCATCCACTCATAGTGTGAAGAGTTTCAGTCTCTGGTAACCAGAGCTGAGATTGTGATGTCATAATGCCTCATTCCACCAATAAGTCACCCCCTATCAGTGATATCACAATGGCTTGATTGTCCTATACTTGGCTCACTTTTATTACATACAAAGGGATGCTGAAAAGTTCTCAGCCCAACCAACCAACTTCCTAAATTCAGCGTGTTATTTTGCCACTGCAGCTGGAAAGAGTGTTAACTTATTTTGTTAAGTGCCAATTTGCAGAAACAAAATTCTCTGTTTTGACATTGTTTCAGATCATTGATTGAACCATATCCACTGGTCCATATCCATTGATTGAACCATATCCACCCAGCATCACTACAACATGCACCCTCCCACCCCATCCTTCCCTGCCACTTATTGAACCATATCCATTGATTGAACCATATCTACTGGTCCATATCCACGTCATTCTCTTCTTGGTTGGGCTGAGAATTTTTCAGCACCCCCCTTATATCTATCTATTTAATATCATATCTTTCATATTAAGGAAGTGCAAGCCAAAAAAATTGTATTGGCTTTATATATCTTAGGACCCTGTTTTGTTAGTCTTTGTGTACCAGACCATTTATATCATTCATCCTTCCTTCTCCTGTTCCCAGAGTGGCTCCAGTATGGCTGGTGGAAATTTTGTACCAGTGATTAAAAAAACAGGATGAATGTCAATCTGTGAAAAATCATGGGCTCATGGAATTGGTTGGTTTGCAACAAAACTAACTGAATATGCTGCCATTATCTGAGTTTCACCATTGGTATGAAAACTAACCTAAATCCCTCGTGTCCTCCATTCCCTTAGTTTTTTTATTTCAAGGGCTTTTTTTCCCCCCTCTCAAAGCCTTTACGCATTTGGGGCCAGATTCTTTAAATGGTGTCTATCTCAGTAGATACCTTGCAAAGTGGTACCTACTGTGCATCAATCGAAGTTAGGCATCATTTCTAGAATCGTGCCTAGCGGTGCCTAAATTGTTATTGTTTATTTGGAAGCTTCTATACCGCTACTAATGACTGTAGAGTCAATTCAGAGCGGTTTACATGAGCTTCTGTAATGGTTGCACAAAACAGAGTTTGAGTGTTTCCGTGATGATTAATACACTCTTCCTATGTATATACACACACTTGATACTTGTATCATGCCCTATATTCATTCTAAAAACCTACTCACGTGCTTAATACCAGTATTGTGTATTATGTTAATCATAGATTTTCACACCTCAGATAATTCTAGTTATCCGTACTTATTTATCATATTCTCAGCATTTCGGATATATCTTCCTAGTTCGGAGTTGCTAGCTATTTCCTCTATTGTTGCTACTTCCCCTCTCTGTTACATTATTAGTTAAAGTAGACTGTGAAAAGGATGGTCTTTATTCCTTTCTTGAATTTTCTGTTGCCCTTTTCTAGTTTTAGTTCCTTCGGTAGGGAGTTCCATCACATTGCAGTCATCAATGAGAACATTCTTGTTTTGACGCTTTTGTATCAGATTTCTCTGAAGGATGGTATTTCCAGCAGGTCTTCTTGGCATGAGCGCTAAACATGTGCTGGTGTATGGTTATATAGTCTGGTTGCTAGATATTGCGGTTCTGAGAGATAAATGATTTTGTGTGTTAGCAGCAAGATCTTGAATTTCACCCTGCTTTCAATCGGGAGCCAGTGTAGCTCTCTCATCTGCCTCAATTTTCCCATCAGGAATCTTCTATTAGCAGTTACACATACCCTGGATTCTTTTATTAATCTGGTTGTATGTAAATGACTGTAAATATGGATTTTTTTTCTACACCAATATTTCTTATTCAGATTTTGTGTGTTTGAACTGCTTTCTGTATATTTCTTATAATATTCAATAAAAATTATTGAACTAAAAAAAAAAAAAAAAGGAATCTTGCTGCTGTTGTTTTGTACTATTTGGATCTATCTGATCATGTACTTCAGGATGCCCAGCAGGATTGCATTGCAGTAGTCAAAGATTGAGAGTACTAGGGATATTATTAAGCTGGACATTGCTTGATAGGTGAGGCAGGGCTAAAGTCCTCTAATCCGATAGAGTTTGCCATATGCATTTTTCATAATGCATTGGATCTGTACTGCCATGTCTAAGTTTGGGTTCAGCCATGCTTCTAGGTTCCTCACTCCCCTCCATGGATGATTTTATGGCATTGTCATTCAGAGTTAGTTGTTATCTTGGGATATTTCCTCCCCATTTGTTAATTCGAAGTTTTTCTGTTCTTTCCTTGTTAGCCAGTAGACATCATAATGTTAGGTGCCGGTATATTAAGCCAAAGTTTTCTTTGCTCAATATATCAGCCAGCACCTTACAAATGTCTACCGGTGCCTAAGTCAATCCATGTTCAAACTCCGCCCCTAACCACTACTACTTGTTATGTAGGCATCTTGGTATAGACTATTATTTCTTTCAATTATCAGTGCCCATTAAACCGATTAAAAATATTAAGTTAGGCACCTACATCGGTAGGCGCCCATATCTACGTGCCTTTTATAGAATCAGGGTCTTGGAGATTAACTTTATACAGTTCACTCAGAAAGAAAAAGTCTGATTTAAGTGATATTATAGAGAATGGAACAAGTTATGGCAGTCTGTTGAATATGTGAAAAGGAGAGATGAGTTAAAGATTACCCCAAGGTTGCGAGCTGACAAGACAGGAAGGATAAGGGTGTTGTTCACAGAAATAGAGAACAAGGGAAGAGGAGAGACGGGTCTAGGTGGAAAGACAAGTAGCTCAGTCTTGGCCATGTTTAATTTTAGATGGCGGCAAGACATCCACGTATACAAGCAGGTTGAAACCCAGGATTGAATGTCTGTTGAGATTTCAGATGTAGAGAGTTAGATAGAAACATAGAAACATAGAAACATAGAAATAGACGGCAGATAAGGGCCCACGGCCCATCTAGTCTGCCCACCTTAATGTCCCTCCCCTACCTTTGCCCTGTGAATAGATCCCATGTGCCGATCCCATTTGGCCTTAAAATCAGGCACGCTGCTGGCCTCAATCACCTGTAGTGGAAGACTATTCCAGCGATCAACCACTCTTTCAGTGAAAAAGAATTTCCTGGTATCACCTCGTAGTTTCCCGCCCCTGATTTTCAACGGATGCCCTCTTGTTGTCATGGGACCTTTGAAAAAGAAGATATCTTCCTCCGCCTCGATGCGGCCCGTAAGATACTTGAACGTCTCGATCATGTCCCCCCTCTCTCTGCGCTCCTCGAGCGAGTATAGCTGTAATTTGTCAAGCCGTTTTTCGTATGGTAGATCCTTGAGTCCCGAGAAAATCCGGGTGGCCATTCTTTGCACCGACTCCAGTCTTAGCACATCCTTGCGATAATGCGGCCTCCAGAATTGCACACAGTATTCCAGGTGGGGCCTCACCATGGATCTATACAATGGCATAATGACTTCCGCCTTACGACTGACGAAACCCCTTCGTATGCAGCCCATGATTTGTCTTGCCTTGGACGAAGCCTGCTCCACTTGATTGGCAGACTTCATGTCCTCACTGACGATTACCCCCAAGTCTCGTTCTGCTACCGTTTTTGCTAGGATCTCGCCATTAAAGGTATAAGACTTGCATGGATTCTGGCTGCCCAGGTGCATAACTTTGCATTTTTTGGCATTGAAGTTGAGTTGCCATGTCCTAGACCATCGCTCCAGTAGAAGTAGGTCGTGCATCATGTTGTCGGGCATTGAATCTTCATCTGTTGTGCATTTGCCCACTACATTACTCAGTTTGGCGTCATCGGCGAATAATGTTATTTTACCTCGAAGCCCTTCTGCCAAGTCTCTTATAAAGATGTTGAATAGGATTGGGCCCAAGACTGAGCCCTGTGGTACTCCACTAATCACCTCCGTCATTTCGGAGGGGGTGCCGTTCACCACCACCCTTTGGAGCCTACCTCCAAGCCAGCTCCCAACCCATTTCGTCAATGTGTTACCTAATCCTATAGAACTCATCTTGCTCAGTAACCTGCGGTGTGGTACGCTATCGAATGCTTTGCTAAAGTCCAGGTACACTATGTCCAGGGACTCCCCAATATCCAGCTTCCCTGTCACCCAGTCAAAGAAGCCGATCAGGTTGGATTGGCAGGATCTCCCCTTAGTAAATCCATGTTGTCGGGGATCCCGTAGATTCTCCTCATCCAGGATCTTATCTAATTGGTGTTTGATTAGAGTTTCCATTAGTTTGCTCACTATCGATGTTAGACTCACTGGTCTGTAGTTTGCTGTCTCCATCTTTGAGCCTTTCTTGTGGAGTGGAATGACATTAGCCGTCCTCCAGTCCAACGGGACGCTGCCTGTACTAAGGGAGAGGTTGAAGAGCGCGGACAGTGGCTCCGCCAAGACATCACTCAGCTCCCTAAGCACCCTGGGGTGCAGGTTGTCCGGCCCCATTGCTTTGTTAACCTTGAGCTTTGACAGCTCACCGTAGACACTACTGGGCGTAAACTCAAAGTTACTAAATGGGTCAACTGAGCCAACCCTTGTCTGTAGCTGAGGGCCGAGCCCTGGCGCTTCTCGGGTGAAGACTGAGCAGAAGTATTCATTTAATAGTTGGGCTTTTTCCGAATCCTTTTCCACATAGTCTCCTTCTGGTTTCTTAAGACGTACAATCCCGCCTGAGTTTTTTCTTCTATCACTGATATACCTGAAGAAGGATTTATCTCCCTTCTGGATGTTCTTTGCTAGAGACTCCTCCATGAGGAATTTCAGCTTCCCTGACTGCTGTTTTGACGGCTTTTGATTTGGTCAGGTAGTCTGCTCTAGAGTCCTGCTTCCCTGATTGTTTGTAAGAGATGAATGCTTTTTTCTTCTCCTTGATCAGGTCTGAGATCTCCGCAGTAAATCACTGTGGCTTATTGTTCCTTCTCCATTTACTTACTGATTTTACATAGCGGTTTGTTGCTTCTTGTATGGTTGCTTTCAAAGTCGACCACATGTCTTCCACGTTATCGGTTTCTTCTTGGCTTTGTAGCGCCTGGTGAACGAAGTCTCCCATTTCTTTGAAATTTGTGTCCTTGAATTTGAGGACTTTGGTTAGTGTAGTAGATTTAGTGAAACCTTTCCTGATATTGAACCATACCATGTTGTGGTCACTGGAGGCCAATGTGTCGCCCACCGAGACCTCTGTGACACTTTCTCCATTGGTAAGTATCAGGTCCAGTATTGCCTGATCCCTTAGATCTGTGAGTCGTCGACATAGAGGTGATACTAAAAAGCCATGGGAGGAGATTAGAGCCTGCGAGTTCTGCATTTCTACGTTGTTATTCAATCTTTATCTTGAGCCTTTGAGTAGGGTGTTGGTACAGGCTCATGTAAGTGTCCATATGTATGTGGGAGATAGCTAGTTTTCTTTTCCTGTTGTGAAGAATGAAGATGTTGCCCCGGTGACTTCTACGGAAATTGTAAAAAATTGAATGAAAACTCGTGTTATTATTATTACAGCTAAATCAGAAATTCTGATGATAAATAGACAGATCGGAGTAGGCCCAGAATTGTCAACTGGTGTAATATGTGATATGATGCTGTACTTCCTAGATCACTCTTGTCCATGTGGTTACTCTCCACAGTAGTAGGGGTCAGTGTCCATAAATATAAACTCTGCTATTTTTAAATGTTACAAAACATTAAGGACGGAACAACAACAATAAAAAAGACAACCTGGAGTGTTCTCTCTCATGTGTTGCCTCCCGTGCTACTTACTGTGTGCTTCCAAGAAGCCCTGAAAATCTGGCTCTTATCTAGGTTCTCAGTCAGCCAGAACTGTAGATTGAAAACACCTGGCGATGCTGGAAATGGTCCAGAAATGCCACAACAGACCTACAAGAGAGTTATACGAGTATTCCTTACTACACAGAACAGCTCAAGTAGCTAAAATAGTTTTAGCATAAATATACTGCTGCTCTAATTTTTGCTTTAAAATACCAGCAAATTGTACCTGTGAATGACAGTGTCAATTATTAACAACTTGAATATATACATTGGGCAGGATTTGTGTACTTTATTGAAACAGAGACTCGGTAGTTTCCATTTAATTCATCTAGCTTCTAATCTCCTTAAATAGATGTTTTCTTGCAATTGATTAAACTCTGCTAAATCCAAGGACGAGAAAAAATAAACATTTGTATGTGCTTCAATTCAATTTGTCTAACTGAAGTGGATTTTAAAAAGGCATAGGTGTATTTAACTGGATGTGTTGACTCTAATTATAGCAACTTAAATGCTTTCCATTATTTTGTGGGAAACAATGTCAGCAAAGTTTGTGAAACTGTTAATTATTTAAATATATATCCTGTTTAAAACTAGCAAGGCTTCTTAATTTGCTGTGGTTGAGAGAAGTATAGGACTGGGGAGAAGGAAATCTGATCATTTATTTTAAATGTCAATAGAGAAAAAAACTAGAAAAATGAAGGCAGATCTTAAATAGAATTAAAGGTCTACACGGGAATGGGGATTGCGGGGACCCCATGGGATCCTCCCAGGTCAACAGGACTCCTTCAGGGATCCCCCCAGGTCCACAGGACTCACACAGGGATGGATGCTGGTTCTCCAGGGTTCCTGCAGAAATGCCAGCCTACCTTTGTTCGATGGATTCTTCTGCCATGAGCGTTCCTCTTGTGCCTTCCTTGACTTATCCCATCTCACTGATTGGTGGGCGGGACTGAGATGTTGTACTCACCAACCATCAAGCACGTGCACATGGTGACTGATGATTGGTGAGCTGACCTCTAGCCATGCCTCCGGAGGCATCTTCTTAAGCTCTTCCTGGATTCCTTTATTTCTTGCCTTCTAGAACCAGGACAGACACAGATTAAGACAGCTGAGGAGTAGGCGCTGTTGGAGGAGCCACTGGAGCTATCAGAAAAACAAGGCCCATGTAAGTAGGACATCCTCTAGCAGGGAGAGTGTCAGTGTATGCTGGGTAGTGGAGCAGAGCTACAGGGATGAGATTTGATAACATCGCAGCACTGGATCATTCCATGTGAGAAAGAGCACTGGGGGAGAGGCTCTGAGTGTGGGGTAAAGGAGGATGAGAGCTGTGGCATGGGGGATAGGAACAGGATGGAAGAAGGACTCCAGCAAGTGAGCATTAGAGAGTAGAGACACGTGGCTTGAGGAGGGAAAGCAATGGTGTTGGCACTTGGCTCTGTGTTCTTGGTGCAGGCATTTCCTATAGTGCAGGGAGAGAGAGGCCCTGATACAAGTGTGGGGTAAAGGAAGATGAGAGAGCTGTTGCAGCTACATTGCTTAAGTGTTGTTAACAGCTGATTGGGGAATGGGAGGGGAAGGGGTATTTCTTTTATGCCTGTTCTGGCAGATGTATGACTTTGTTTTGAATTTTCTGTAAAAATCAATTAAAACTAAAATCAAAACTGTCAGAAGTAATTGCTGCTTTTTATGGGGACAGGTAATTTTTATAAGGGGGGGGCGATGGGTGGAGACGGAGGGGATTCCTCGTGGGGATGGGCAAGGATGGAGGCGATCCTTGTGGGGATGGGTGGGGACAGAGAGGATTTTGGCTGGGATGGGCAAAATTTCTGTTCCCGCGTAACTATCTAGATAGAATGTACAAGTCATTGCTCCGACTTTTGCCAACTCATTTACCCCTCTCCTACTTTTCCCCCCCTCTATTTCCTTTTTTCTCCTCTCACCCTATCTAGCTACTGGATTATTTATATACTTTTATTATGGTTGAACTTTACTTTTCTCCAGATACATATATACAACTTTGTTCATATCCATGTATCTTCAGCTTGTTATATATTGCATCTCAATATAGACCATTGTATGTACCTTTAAAATTCAATAAAAAGTTTGAACTAAAAAAAAAAAAGAATGTACAAGTCATAATTGAGATGTCCAGGTTGATACATGTAAAATTCCAGCAGTATTTTTAAAAAGTATCTGCCCATGTAGAACATGTACTAAAATACATGCAAGAATAAACATACATATATATGTACCACTTATATACAGTGGAAACACCCATTTTATAATGATGAAAGTAGATAACATCAATGGAAGAAACCTGGCTACTATTACTTCTATTTATTATTTCTTTAGCACTAGCAGATGCAATGCAGCACTGTACATCAAACATACAAAAAACGGTCCTTTCTCAAAAGAGCTTACAATCTAATTATGAAAGACACATTGGACAAAAATGGTGAATCAATATATGCTGCTCATTGAGGTAAATATAAAGGGAGAAGGGGTAGGGGCTACAGAGGGAATGACAAACAAATGTGGTGCTCTGCAACTTCGTAGGATTAAGACCGAAATGCAATTTTGAAAAAGTGGGCCTTCAGTCTGGACTTGAATACCGCCAGATGGAGCCCGACATACCGAGTCAGGCAGGTTGTTCCAGGCATACGGCGTGGCAATGCAGAAAGGAGTCGGGAGCTGGCCGTAGAGGTGAAGGGTGCAGATAAGAGAGACATACCTGATGAGCAGAGTTCCTGGGGCAGAGTGTAGGGATAAGAGAGGAGAAATATTGAGGAGTCGCAGAGTGAATACGCTTCTAGGTCAGTAAAAGAAGTTTGAACTGTGTACAGAAGTGGACAGGGAGCCAATGAAGAAACTTGAGGAGGAGGGTAATATGAACATAACAACTTTGGCAGAATGCGTGGCACACAGCAGAATTCTGAACAGATTGAAGGGAAGAGAAATGACTTAATGGTAGACCTGCGAGAAGCACATTGCAGTAATCTAGGTGAGAGGTGACAAGCACGGATGAGGTTCTTGGCAGCGTGTTCATAAAGAAAAATCCAGATTTTAGTGATGTTGTATAGAAAGAAGCAACAAGTTTTGATGGCCTGTTGGATATACAAAGAAAATGAGATGAGCCAAAGATGACTCCAAGATTGTGGGCTGATGAGATAGGGAGGATGAGGATGTTATCTACTGAAATAGAAAATAGAGGAAAGGGAGAAGCAGGTTTAGGAGGAAAGATAAGGAGTTCTGTCTTAGAAATGTTTAATTTATAGATGGTGGTGAGACATCCAGGTAGCAATGTCAGACAGGCAGGCTGAGAATTAGGTCTGGATTCCCGTAGAAATTTCAGGCATAGAGAGGTAGATTTGCAAAGAAACCTGGTTACAAAGACATCTATGTGGTAGCCCATACATGTGCATGTAGGTATTTCAGAGCATACATATATACTGGTACATAAACCATTTAAATTGCCTGTCTAATGCCAACCAGGCATTTTCCGTGGCATTAAACTGGATAACACTGACAGTGCATGGTTAGTGCCCAAGCCTCAACCAGCTATTTTGGGTCATCCTAGGGGTGGAGTCAGCCTTAGTTCGTAACCACATAAATAGGACTGGTTCTTCATAGCTGGTTAAAAGTTGAATATCACACAACTGATTATGTTTGAGCTAGTTTCCTAAACCAGGACATTCAATGCCAGACCCTGGACATGGACTTGCATTGAATTTCCAAGTTTAATGACAGCAACGGTCAACAGAACATCCGGGGAGGGGCCTAAGGCTCTGATTGGCCCAGATGCATAAGGCCACACCCATAGGAGGGGCTTTAAACAAGCTGAGCCAATCAGAGCTTCAGGCCCCTCCCCAGTACATCCCAGGATGTACCGGGGAGGGGAAGGCCCACCATTTTGAAGAGACAGGCCAGCTGGCCAGATGGAGTACTCATCCCTCCAGCCAGCCATCTGAAAATAAAGTAAGGGGAGGTAGTTGGAGGTATGGTGGAGGGGGTTGCATGGTGGTAGGAGAGCGTGGGCAACTCTCGCTGCTGAAGGGAGTTGGGGGGTGTCAGTTAGGTGGGAGAGATTGGGCATCTCTCCTGCTGGGAGGGGGTCAGTTGGTCGGGAGAAACTGGACATCTCTCCTGCTGCCGATGGGAGGTGGGTGTGGGGATTGGTTGGTGGCAGGAAACATTGGGCATCTCTCCTGCTGCCGGGTGGGGGGTGTTGGTTGGCAGCAAGAGAGACAACATCTTTCCCCAAAGGGGGTTATAATGCATAGTCAAAACACACGCCACAAGATGCATTTTTAACAGTACTGTCACTGTACCGGGACCCTCATACCAGTTGCTAATTTTTGTCGACAAAAGTCGACGCCACTCTTGGAGAATGGCTCATTTCAATGTTGAAGAGCCCATTTGCATGGCAGTGTCAGAAACTACTAGAAAACTCGCTAAAGACTGAGATAATCTGTTTTGATAATCTGCTGCTAAAATGCATGCAGGCTAAACCGTCGGAAACCAGTTTAGTGACCGCGTTAAATTAGGTCTTAGTAGGGTAGGAAGGCCCTTATTTTTAGCCTGTCTCTCAGGTAAACAGGCATCAGTTTTGTTTATCACACTCTCAAATGTGGGAAACGCAATAAAGATAATCTGTGATACAAGCTTTCAGTTTTGTTTAGCCACATCACCTCAACTGTTTGGACACTGATTGTTTCTCTACCCTATAACGAATGTAGTTCCTCCCCATTTCACCTCTATGTTCCAGTATGTTTGGTTAGTTCAAATTGGAATTATGTACAGTATATGTGGTTTTAAAATTGTATAGTTTTTTTCTACATTTTGCCTTGAAATTTCTGATAGGTGACTATATCAGATTTTAATAAAACTTGAAACTTGTGTACCATAGGGATCCATATTGTCACTTGTTTTAATTATTATCTAGCTCAAACTTCTAGATCAGCTCTTCTAGTTGTTTGGCACAAAATTCTATATCTAGGTTAATGATGCACAGCTTCTCATAAACATTGATTCAGGTCTACCTATGGCTTTGAGTAAACTGACTGACTGTCTAACATCAACTTGGGAATGGTTAAAAAAAAAAAAAATTGTGCTTGAACCCAAATAAAACAGAGATTGTGATTTCATAATACAAGTACCAGACATCAAAATCTCTACATTCATGGGTCAGAAACCTTGGGATATTGCTGTACCCCATCGCTTACTTTGATCCCACAATTCATTCTTCTGAATTGCTTCTATCACCTGTAGAAACTATGAAATCTCTCTCCATACATCAGGAAGATGAGTCTGACCACAGCGTTCTATGCCATAACAGCACAGCCATAATGCCCAGTGCTTGGTCAAACAAACAATAATTTGCACCGGCTCCAATTAATTCAGAATGCTGCAGCATGACTAAATAGAAGGTTGCAGAAGGCATAACCACACCATACCCTTCCTACACTGGCCAAATTTAAAGCTCAATCTTTAATTTTCAAGGCCTTTGGACAAAATGGGCCAACATACCTAAAGAATAAATTGCCCTCTGTATACCTTTGAGGCCTCTAAGATCCTCTTAAGGAGAATCCCTAGCTTATCTTCATCAAAAGATATCAAGCAATGTGACACCTGCCAGTACGTCTTCTCACACACTCTCACATAGCTCTAACACTCTGGAACTCACTCCAAAGGGGCTACTCAGGGGTAGGCAATTCCAGTCCTCAAGAGCCGGAGCCAGGTCAGGTTTTCAGGATATCCACAATAAATATGCATGAGATAGATTTGCATCTCAAGGAGGCAGTGCATGAAAATCCATCTCATACATATTCATTGTGGATATCTTGAAAACCTGACCTGGGTCCGGCTCTTGAGGACCGGAATTGCCTACCCCTGGCCTAACTCAATGTTAGGCCTTGTTTGGGAAGCAAGTGAAAGCAACTGACTATCCGCTCTCCACTTCTGGACTAGCTTGTCACATGCCCTGTACTGAGAGCAGTTTTACATATTGTATTCAGCTGCAGATATAATTTGCCTTCAATCTAGCCAGCTGCTAATTTATCCCATTACCTTTGTCTTATCTATCTGTGGCTCTTATTTTAGAAGCATTCCCACCTTTAAATGACAAGATTTAAACATCTGGAGAGGTTCAGATCTTTAAAATGCCATTTCAGAACAGGAGCTATCCAGGTGTGGGGAAACTTGCTACCCATAGCCAAACATTGCGTCTTCAAAGGCCTGCTGCTAGCATTCAATTTTTTGTACAATATGGCGCCAGGCTACATGACAACCAAGCTTTCTCCATACGTCCCAGACAAGCCATTCTGCTCCCAGGGTGAAACATGCCTCAGAATGCCTCTATGTCATGCCCTTCAACTGTAAACAGCCAAATGATGCTCGTATTCCCACTTCATACCAAGCCACTGGAATCAACTGCCTTCACAGATCAGATCCCTTGTAGAACTCCAGAACTTTAGGAAAAACAATAAAAATTCTTACCTCTTCACTTCCCCTGCCTATGTACTATGGTTTACAAAGAAATGTATTTTGTCATGTGTTACAATACATATTTTACAATACATATTGTTATGTGTTACAATACATATTTTTATCTTGATGCAGCGTATACCAAGGTATACCAAGGTATATGCTGAATCAAGATAAAAATATGTATTGTAACTATGAAAATTATAATCATTTATTGTATATTATATAGTATATGTTATTCTGTAACCTGTTCTAAGCTTATTGGGGAGAGCGGGATATAAAATGAATTATACAAACTAAATAAAAATTGAGTACATCTAGATAGCAAAGGGGCCTAGAGGACATGTAGAAGATGAGGAGAGGGAGTGGTCTAGCTGGGGCAGCAATACAGAAGTGTATTCCATATTTCACATAGGGAATCCACATCTGCATTGGAAAACCTGAATGATGAAATGCAACCTGCTCCATTATATATCTACGGTATATGCTGAATCAAGATATATGCTTTCCCAGGGGACAGAAAACTGTAGTAGGCTTTTACTTCCAGTGTCTCTGCTAAGTGTGGTTTGTTGCTGGCAACTTACTGTAGAGAAGGAGCACCATGTTGGGGTTGGTGTAGCTGCCCAGGCTTTGCCCAGGCTGCTGCTGCTCTCTCCTCTAAGCTACTGCTGTTTGTGCCAGTTCAATGACATACCAACTGGATGCTTGCAAGAAACCAATTGAGAACTGCTTGTTTAAGGTAATGGCATTTTCATGTGAATGTGTGCATATGTGCGCTATTCTATAAAGGGTGCAGAACCTGGGTGGGACTTTCAGTTGGGATTTTCATTTAAGAGCGTAACTCAAAGAATACTGTAAGTTAAGCAAATATCTCAGCATTTAGGTACTAAGGGGCAAATTCTATAAACGGTGTCCCGATTTTAGGCAGCGGTAGGCGTCTACCACTGTCTAATCAGCCAATTGGGTTGCATATTTTTAGAAAAAATATATCCGAGGCAAGTGGCCTACACTGTAGATGTTTTTGTGGGTCTAGGGAGATGCGTAGGAATACCTAAGCTTGCCTAAGGCTAGGCATGGGTTTGGTTTCACCCAGAAATGGCCTTGGGTGAGTTTAAGCGGCCCTAGGCGTCTCCCTGAAGCCATGACAGACATCTGAAATGCTGGCCTACATTTCAAACAGACGTGGCCGCTGAGCTGATCTTCAGCAAGGAAATATCTCTGCTGTGAACAGCTGAGCAGCCGCGACAGGAAACCTCCCCCCTCCCGTGCCGAAACCCCCACCCACAAAGCAAGATGGTCAGGAGGGATGCCTTCCCTTTCCAGCCCCATAGCCACCATGCCCCCCTCCCCCGAGAAAAGCCAGGCAGGAGATATGCCCACTCCTTCCTGCTGCCACCCCCCCAGAACCCCCTCCCCTGACAGCCCCCAAGGCTCAGGCCCACTACCACCCCCCTACCCCCACCTCTCCCTATACCTTATAGTTGAATGTTAGGGGTGTGGGGTTAGGGGGATCCAGTAGGAGGGAGTGGGCATTCTTCCTGCCAGCTGTTTTCATGGGAGCGTTCAGGGATTCCCTTGCCACAATCAGCTGATGGTAAGGGATCAGGCATGATTCTCTAACTGGCACCTGTGATATGGGCACTGATTAGAGAATTGGGCCAGTTAGGTGGGATTGGGCATCTGTCCCTTGGAGCAGATGCAATTCTGTATAGGATGCCGGTGTCGATTCTCATCCGCTTCTTTGGCGACTGCAGAAACCAGCGTCCTATACAGAATTTCCTCCTAAACACCAGCTCTATGGCTTGCAAAAATGCTCCTATCTGTTACTTGTGTATATACCCAGAAAGACAAGTAGGTGCTTGTGTTCCTTTATTTTTATTCCTTTATTTATTAAAATTCTTGCTATACTGCAATTCCGGAAATGGTGAAAGCTATTTATAATCTAAAACAATCAGAAAGAAAGGAATTCAAAATGTATTTAAAAGAAAGAACATGTCATTCAAACAAGTAAAACACAGGCACTCAAAAACAAACAAACAACCTATACCATGCCCTCTATAGAATACCCATAATAAGCAATCAAAGTAGGGGCTTGTTAGCAGGCCTCTAACAGAACAGGTTCCTGCCAGCAGCCTTGTTATAATTTTTTCCCTCTTTGCATTTAATGTACTTTAGTAGAAGGTCCCCATATTATGAGGATGCAACAGGAAAAGCATAAGAAAAAAATGTATTTCATACTGCAGTGTTACTTAGATATCACAGCTGCCAACCCTCAGCAGAAATGATCCTTTATCTTCATTGACTCACAGGTTTCACAGTAATCAAACTGCCTGGGCAAATGTCCAAATTATATCACTTTGAATGGAAACAAGAACGTTAATTTGATCTTCTAACATGAATAATTTTGCCCAAACCTCATGTGTATGGTTTAATTTAAATATGTCAAAATGTATTCTGCATTCTCTCATGTCAGTCTCTCTAACCCCTAGAAGAGACAGCCAAATGCTTTCACTCTCCATTTTCAATAAAATCAGCTTATTTCAGAGTAGCTGATGTATCTTAAACCAGCTGGGCCATTTAATGCAGTTAAAAGAAATCAAAGAATATAGAAGAATTGGTTTAAGAAAACTTCCCTTCAAGCAAGAAATGGTGGAAAACTTCATCAGGAGATGTAAATTGTGGATCATAAACTTTCCAAAATTGTTTTCCATGCCTGTAATAGTCACGTTTATGCGTTATCTAAACGAAGTTCTGAAAGTACCTGAGTCTTCTTACCCACCTCTTTCTAAAATATATTATTTACCTAGAAGAGTAAGTCTCAAAATCCCAACCAGCAGAATTTATCTGCTGATAGTTTGGATTTGTCCAATTTTCTGGAGAGATCGGAAACTGAGACTCAAGTTTCTGCTAGTTTACTGGTACAATTTGCTCTTGACTCTGATAGGGAATGGATGCTAAAATTGTTTTTAAACATAAGAATGTTCCCTTTTTGTCAAATATTATAAGAATGTATCCAGATGTTTCGCGTCCGACCCAGAAAAGAAGCAAACAGTTTCTTATTATGAGACCTCAGGTGATACAGTTAGGGGTGACTTTTTGTTCTGAGATACCCCTGTAAGTGCATTTTGGTATATAAAGAGAACAGATATGTTTTCTATGAGGCGCAGCAGTTATCTAAATTTATTTCATCCCAGGATAGTAAGTAATTACTTATTCAACTTCTTCCAATCCGTTCAGAGAGGAATTGTTCAAGGGCAGTCGAGCCTCCCTCTGGTTTTCCTTGTTATCAATTTTGATGGCTAATTTCAGCGAATATTCAGCTCCGTCTCCATTAGATTGTGGACTAACTGGTTGTTTGTTCCCTTTGCAATTGCTACTAAAGACAATTTCAAAAAAAAAAAAAAAAGATTGTGGACTAACTATAATATGTAATGTAAATAGTACCTTTGTATTATGTATGGACATATTTTCTTTAACATGGTATTTTTTCCTCTTTTGACTGAGAATGTCAAAAATTATAAAATTAATAAATAAAGAATGGAGAACTTTCTGTTCTTTTATAGGGTTTGACCTTACAGATCTCACCGTAAGAACTGTGAATGAAAAATGAAAAAGGTCAAAAGTATCCTTCGTACTCATAGGGAATTTAAAGTAGTCTTATTGCTGCTTGGAGATTTAGGGGGAAATTCATCAACAGGTATTAACCACATTAGCGCGCACTAAAGATTAGCACATGCTAAATACTAAGATGGCCTTAGGAATATAGGCCTAGATTCACTAACCTTCCTTTCCATGTCCGATCCGTGGGTGATTGCAGGCAGGCCGACAGATTCACTAAAGGCCAGCATGCAAATGGGGGGTGATCGGAGGAATGCCCCCCACTGAACACACGAATCGCTAGTGAGCGATCCTGAAGCATGTGCATACCATCTGTAGCTGCGAGCTACTTTTTTTCCTGTTTTTTTCCTAGTTCGCGAGCCCTTGGTTTTAACCTGCTTTAAAACTGTGGTTAAAACCACGGGTTCGCACTGCGGGGGGAAGGGCAGGAGAGTCGGGGCAGTGAGTTGGGGTGGCAAAACGAAATTCGGGGAACAGGGTGGCGAGTCGGGGCAGAGAGCAGGGCAGTGAGAAGAGAGTTGGGGCTGAGAAAGGGCAGGAAAAGTCGGGCTGAAAAAGGGCAGGAGAAGTCGGCAGAGAACAGGAAAGATCTTCTTTTTGGATTAGCCAGCCCAGTTGGTGTTCCTGGAAAAGTTTAGTGAATTGCGTCCCTTCCTACTTTGCACGCCGTTTACCCTTATTTTCATGTGCGGATTGGAATCGGATTGGCCACGAGGTTAATGAATCGGGTCGGGGTCACAAAAGGGGTCGCAAACCGATCAGTACATGATCGGTTTGCTTAGTGAATCTAGCCCATAATGGGCATTTTAGTGTTTAGTGTGAACTAATCATTAGTAAGTGCTAAATCGCTTAGCATTTATTGATGAATCCCCCCTCCCTTAGTTATTTTGTATTTTGTGGTGTCATTTGTAGTTTTTGCTTAATTGTAAGTTTTTAATGTGTCTGGTGTGTACTATATTAGAATGTTTGTTGGGCAGATTATAAGTGATTTTAGATAAATAATTAAAATGCACTCAATAAATTATGCAAATTGAAGCACATTGTATTTGACCACAGGCACTTCCAGGAAATGAAGACTTTCAGACTAGGGGGTATTTTTTGCTAAATGGCATTACCCCCCCCCCCCAACACACACACACAGGATACTGAGGGAGCTCAGAGAGGTTCTGGTGGGTCCTATTAAAGATTTGTTCAACACATACACACACACACATTTTTATCAAGCTGCACTAGAGGTTTTTAGCATGGGCTGAAGAGTTAAGTGCTCTAACACTATAGGAATTCTTGATTAAAGGGGCCCTAAACCTTTAATACATGCAGTGACATAGTAAGCGGGATGGACCGCTCCATGCGCAATCTTGATGGGGGCGCCAGAACCTCTCTGCCCCTCCATACCAATGCTCACGCCCTCTCTTCCCCTCTACCGCTTTAAATCTTCACTAGTGCGAGCAATTTCTCCAGCCTGCTTCCGATCTGCCTCCCCTATGAAATCACATCCTGGTGTGAGCAGCAGGACGTATAAGCTACAGACACTGGCAAAGATTTAAAGCGGTATGGGCGAAAGGAGGGTACGAGTGTGGTGTGTGTGTGTGTGTGGGGGGGGAGCAGGGAGGTGGAGAGAAGTGTGTGGGGCGGGGGGTGGTGCAACCAACCCAGTTGCCTCCTACCCTCAATATGCCTCTAACAGCCTACTGCAGAATACATTAAAGTGATTTGCGGTAATTTGTCAGTTTGTACACACTAACCAATGCATTACTAATTTTTTAATTATATATATATATATTTTTTTTAATTTCTTTATTGATATTTTGAACTTGACAATGTATACATTTGAAAAATTGAAAAAAAAAACTATATGAAAATACACTATTAACATCAGAAATATTACAATAAAAATTTTTAAATCTCTTCTTAACCTATAACAGTAATGATATTATATTATACTCATCAATATTATAGAATATTATGAAATTTATACCTCTAAATAAATAATACACCCCCCCACCCCACCCCCACCCACCCTGGATGTGCAAAGGAATCTAACATAAAGAAAAAGGAATCACTTTAATTATAATGTGACAAAATTAGTTAATGGACCCCAAATCCCCTTAAAGGATTTAACAAACCCTAAACGCTCTGCCATAATCTTTTCATATTTATATGTTGCACATACAGTTGCCCACCAAAAACTAAAATTAATCCTATCATGATTTTTCCAATTAGATGTGATCATTTGAACCCCTATTCCTGATAAGATCATGAAAAGGCGACTATTATTTCTATCCAAAGTGGGTTTATCATGCAGAATCGTTCCAAAAATTATTGCTTCATATGTCAAAGGAATAGAGGATTGAAGAATATTATTAATTTGCCCCCAAATCGACTTCCAAAAGCCAAGTATCAATGGACAAAAAAATAAAAGATGATCCAAAGTCCCAATATCAATATGACAATGCCAACATCTATTAGATTTAGAACTATCTACTTTATTCAACCGAACTGGAGTCCAAAAAATTCTATGTAATAAAAACAACCATGTTTGTCTCATAGATGCTGACATTGTACATCTTAATCTCCAAGTCCAGATTCGTGGCCAACGAGAAACAGAAATATGCTGTTTTAACTCGATACTCCAAATATCTCTAAGACTATTTTTTGGTTTTTTATTTAAAAATCCAGAAATCAATTTATACTACTGGGCAGCCTGATGTCCTATTAAATCTGTTTGGTAGCAAAGGATTTGCAAGCTAAAATAAGTTTTCAAATTTTTCCATTCAGGGAACCCCGTCTGAATAGCCTGCTTCAACTGCAAGCATCTATATTGTTGAGTGTTTGAAATACCAAATAAATGCTGCAGTTGTGAAAACTCAAGCAGATTACCATTAGAAATAAGATCATCTAATGTCCTAATATTTGCCTGCATCCAATTCTTCCAAGCGATTCCAGCACCGCCTATTTGAATCTTGGAGTTTAACCATAAGGACTGTAAAGTAGATTTCATTATTGGTACCTCTGTTAATTTATCAATAAATTTAATAGTTTTCCAAGTATCCAATAAAATTATATTGTCCTTAGCATATTTATGAAATCTGATACTTAATACATGTGGAAGTCTCATAGGGGACACCAAATTCCATTCCAAATATAACCAATCTGGTTGATGATAAATAAGCTCAGGGAGGATCCAATACATACCTTGACGCAATATATAGGCTTGATGGTACCTATAAAAGTTTGGAAAATTTACCCCACCCTCCACAATTGATTTTTGCAACGATACTAAAGCAATTCTTGGTTTTGTCCCAAGCCAAACAAATTTTGTCAAAATATTATTTAATTTTTTGTAAAAGGACTCTTGAAAATAAACTGGTAACATACTCATTTGGTAACAAACTATAGGCAAAATCATCATCTTTACTGTTTGCACTCTCCCCCACCAAGAAATATGCAAAGGATTCCATTGCTCACACAATTCTGTAACTTTTAGTAATAAGGATTTTTCATTTACCTTCATTGTTTCTTCCAATGTACTTTTTATCCAAATTCCTAAATATTTTATTCCATCTTTCTTCCAACTAAACTGAAACGAATCAAATAAGCCTTTTATACAATGTACATTTAGTTGAAGAATTTCTGATTTATTCCAATTTATTTTATAACCTGAAAATTTTCCCCTTTACAAATTGAAAGTGGACAAAGCAATGGGACCAGACAGGATCCATCCCAGGATACTGAGGGAGCTCAGAGAGGTCCTGGTGGGTCCTATTAAAGATTTATTCAACAAGTCTCTGGAGATGGAGCTAGTTCCTGGGGATTGGAGAAGAGCAGATGTGGTGCCAATTCACAAAAGTGGTCACAGAGATGGAGAGGGAAACTACAGACCAGTAAGCCTCATTTCAGTTATTAGAAAAATAATGGAAGCGTTGCTGAAAAAAAGGATAGTGAAATTCCTAGAATCTAATGGGTTATAGGATCTGAGGCAACATGGTTTTACTAAAGATAAATTATGCCACATGAATCTGATTGCATTTTTTGATTGGGCAACCAGAGAATTGGACCAAGGACATGTCCTAGAAACAATTTACTTAGATTTTGGCAAAGCCTTTGACATGGTTCCTCATAAAAGACTCTTGAACAAACTGGATAGATTGAAGTTAGGACGCAAAGGGGGATCGCCAGGTGGGTGTGGCGTGTTCTGGGCAGGAGGAATTGAGCATCTCTCCTGCCACATCCGTTTGGGGGAGTGGGGGTGTTTTGGGCAGGATGGACTAGGCATCCTTCCTGCCACATTCAGGGGGGGGGGGAGGGGAGGGGTCTGGTGGTCGCTATACTTATCATGGCAGAGAGATCCCTTGCCGTGATAAGCTTAGCGGCCACATCTACTTACAATGTAGCCCAGCATTTTGCTGGTCTACATTGTACGCATCTCCCGCTGGCCTAGGGAGATTTGTACAGCTACCTAAGTCCACCTAAGGCTACTTCCAGGCCAAACCACGCCCATGCCTGACCTTAGATGAGCTTAGGCAGGCTTGCGCGCCTCCCTATGCTCCCGTAGGTGCCTCCAGTGTAGGTGCCTCAGGAGGTGGTTGTTTTTTTTTTTTTGAAAATGTGCGTCCCTATTGGCTGGTTAGGCAACAGTTGGCCGTCTGCAATTGGGATACAATTCATAGAATCTGGGCCATAATGCCAATTAATATTAAATATTAAATTAAACATTTGGAACACAGTATTTTTTTAAAGGCTTTGCTATTGTATAGTAGTATATGGAAAATATATGATCTTCCTCATGACTGGATCCTAACAACATAAGAATGAAATCTACAGGAAAGGTCTTGCCTCCACTGTGAAAATTACATCACATTAAAGGTCTTTCTGGAGAATGGCTTTTTTCCTTTCTTACCAAAGAAACTCCATCAGTACCAGGCTGAGAAAAATGAAGAAAATCATATATACTTTATATCAAAGGCTGACAAATATATTTAATTTGCAATTTTCTGTTGGACGATAGAAATATGACCACAATATTGCTACAGATTCTGACACATCCTCATTCATCAGTACTATATGTGTGATTAGTAAACAAAACAAAAATCTAATCTGTGAATCATTTTTTCCAAACAATACTGTACATTCATTTTAGAAAGTCCAATTCTAAAAGAGGTAGCAAGCTACAAGGAAGTTATTTGTATTGTATTAATACAACTGCCTAACAATCCCCCTCTTTTACGAAGCATAGCCATGGGTTTTAGCGCCGGCAGCAACGGTAACTGCTCCAATGCTCATAGAAGTCCTTTGAGCGTTGGAGCAGTTACCGCCACTGCCGGCATTATAACCCATGCTATGGGTTTGTAAAAGAAGGGGAATGTACTTTCAGGGTTAATAGTCTACTTATATGTATAGAAATAAAGATTAATATGTTAAAAACCATTAAAAAATTATAAGATGATACCTGTAACTATACCCTTTCATCAGAACCCAAATTTACATACTGAGTGCAGTGCTATTTAAGAACATTCTAAATATAAAAATGAGCAGTAGCAATATGAAACAGAGTTGAGTACTGAATCTTTTTCACAACATATTTAAATTAGTGCTTGCCTAGAATACTTTGTACATTTTCAGCAATTTAAACTGCTCTGCAGTAAAGAAATCAATAAATCAAGCATTTTTAAAAGCACTGACTGCTCCAAGCTATATGGTTCTGTGAAATCTATCAGAGTAACTCCAGAAATTCAAAAGATTCAAGGATTTGAGGTAGTACTTCCACTTGCTTATGTTGTCCGACCTAAGCTATATCCTGGAAATGATTCTTTCTTATCTCGTATCTGCCAGGTATGTTCATATCTCCCCTTTCCCCTTTTTTCTTCTAGAGCAGTGGTTCTTAAAACTGTCCTGGGAGAGCCCCAGTCAGTCGGATTTTCAAGATATCCCTATGAATATGCATTAAATGAACACAGGGGTTAGCTTCCGGTTTGGGTGCCTCTGTTATGAATACCTGGCTTGGATATGCTTTCCCGTTGCTGCAGTAAGTCAAATTAGAGAAGGCATTGCGAGCCATCTGCAGCCATAGCTCCTGATGACGCCATTGAGCGAAACACAGTCCTGTGTCGGGCGTGCCTGATGAAAATCTTTTTGAGAGTTGATATCGGACAGATTATTACTTAGCAGGTTTGGTGAATGTGTTACAATGAAAGAAGAAGTGAAAAATGGATCTGTACCTGATTCATATAGCAAGCTGAACCTTGGATATGTGAAACGGAAGACACTAACAATAGCATTCTTATTAATAACTTTGGACACTCAAGGAAAGTTTTTAGATTTGTGCGGGGGGAGGGGGGAGGGGAGTGTAGGGTTTTCATTGCATTGCTGTTCATTATATTGTGGTATAATGATATAATATATTTATTATTAATGAATGATTGATTTATATCAGTATTTTGACATATAAATTATAAAAATGTATATGAGTGCAGATTTTAGCTTCTTTTTTGTTGAGTTAATGAATATGCATGAGAGAAATTTGCATGCCTACTACCTACTTTATAGGCAAATCTCACTCATACACATTCATTAAGGATATCTTGAAAACCCGACTGACTGGGAGTTCCCCAGGTCATGTCTAAGAACCACTGCTCTAGAGAATACAAGGCAAGACAAATCATAGGTTGCATACGGCTGACGAAACCCCTGCGTATGCAACCTATGATTTGTCTTGCCTTGGATGAAGCTTGCTGGAAAAGGGGATAGAAGGGTATAAATAGAGGATTACTGCACAGGTCCTAGACCTGTTGGGCCGCCGCATGAGCGGACTGCTGGGCACGATGGACCTCAGGTCTGACCCAGCGGAGGCATTGCTTATGTTCTTATGTTATGTACAACTATCTGTACAAAGCTAAAACTGCAGGCTATGCATCATTGTGATAGTTCTTATTTGAATTGTTATCCCCTAATCAATATCCCTTTTAAAATATGGTCTCCAGAAACTGGACTCACCGGAGACAATACCGCTTTACTTTTCCTTTTAGTCATATGATTCGTATTCACCCAGGCATGCAATAATTTCCTCAGTTGCTTTGTCACATTGCTCTGCTAACCTTAAATCATCAAAATGATGACCACCAGATCTCTTCACTTCTCTGACTGCTTAACATTTCCACTCCAAAAGCATATTTGCTCCTTGGAATTCTGAATCCCAAGTGCATGATTGTGGATTATTTAAAATTAAAGTTCAGACTGCAAATATTGACCATTCTTTCAGTTTTTCTTTTTAACAATCTTTCATCTTATCATCCCTGACATTATCTTCTCTGTTGGCACTCTTTATATTTTACAGTTTTCCTTCTAGTCCTTCTGTTATGTCACAGTAAGAGTTTATATAAATCCCTCTAGACTCCTACTAGTCATTTTCCCTCTACCTAAGCCAGTAGTCTCCAACATGTGACCCCCCAACATCCTCCATTGTGGTCCTCAGTTGGCTGAAATCCTGTACATGTGATAATTTCAATCCTGCCTACTTGATATAGTAACTGCAAACCATCTCTTACTCAGGTGTATCCTTTATAGAACTTGCTACTGATTATAATCCAAAATAAAGTGTGTTTTTAAATATATTAATCAAGTGTTGTTGGATCAACATTAGTATTCATTTTTAATGCTTAATACTCAGTCTGAAAAAGCAGGTCAAGGCAATTTTCAAAATTAGTAATATGTTTAATCTTGAAATCTCTTGGTGGCCCTCAGAACTTTCTCATATGAGGAAAGACTGGGCAAGTTGCAGCTCTACTCTCTAGAGGAGCGCAGGGAGAGGGGTGACATGATTAAGACATTTAAGTACATCACAGGTCGTGTCAAGGTGGAAAACGACATATTCTTTCCTAAGGGACCTTCAGTCACAAAGGGGCACCCTCTCAAACTCAGAGGAGGGAGATTTGGTGGTGACACCAGGAAGTATTTATTTACAGAAAGGGTGGTGGATCACTGGAACAAACTACCGGTACAGGTGATCAAGGCCACTAGCGTGCTCGACTTTAAGAATAAATGGGACATCCACGTGGGATCTCTACGTGGGTCGAGCAGCACTCTGACTTAATGGGGTGGGACAGTAGAGTGGGCAGACTTGATGGGCTATAGCCCTTTTCTGCCGTCATCTTTTTATGTTTCTATAGTCACAATGTGACCCTTTACACAAAAAAAAAGATTGGAGACCCCGGACTTAAGCAGAACTCATTGATCAACAATATTTTCTTTAGTCAGTTTATGATTGTTCTCCAACTCCGCACTAGCTACATGGAGCTGTGTCGATGGTTTTGCTGAACTTACAGTTGCCTACATTGACTGCTAATCATAGTATTCATTCATGATGTTTGTGCAAATTTGTTTTAATTTTTGATTACTTTTAATTCTCATTTTGTGCAATACAACTTATTAAGGATGTACGTTCATTTGAAGCAATATGAAAAACATCAATGTACCCCCCCCCCCCCCGTATCAAGGACATAAGAACAGCCTTACTGGGTCAGATCAACAGTCCATCAAGCCCAGTAGAACGTTCTCACGGTGGCTAATCCAGGTCCCTAGTACCTGGCCAAAACCCAAAGAGTAGCAACATTCCTAAAAAATAGCAAGATTCTTGAAAATCAAAGAGTAACAAAAGATTCCGGAACCCCAAACAGTAGCAACATTCCATGCTACCAATCCAGGGCAAGCAGTGGCTTCACCCATGTCTTTCTCAATAACCATAGTCTGTATGGAATGTTGCTACACCTTGGGTTTTGGCCATGTACTAGTGACCTGGATTGGCTACCGTGAGAACGGGCTACTGGGCTTGATGGACCATTGGTCTAACCCAGTAAGGCTATTATTATGTTCTTAACCAGAGACTTTTCCTCCAAACCTTTCTTAAAACCACCTACGCTATCCACTCATACCATAACCTCTGAGCAGTGTGAGCTAAATGCTGAGTGCAGCTTGATAAAAGTGTGTGTGGGGTGGCAGGGGGAGGGGAGTTTGGATTTAACTTTCCAGGAACAGGCATATACCTATTCTACCTGAATATAACTTGCATTGATAAACTATTTATAAATGTAGGAGCTAAATCCAAATCCAGAATCCAATAGTGGACATATTTGTAAAGTATACAAAACCCTACAAAAATTACCCCGCCTATACAAAGCCATGCTAGTGTTTTTAGCGCTGGCCTCGCTGGTAAAAACTCCAGTGCTCATAGAACTCCTATGAGTGTCAGAGTTCTTACCGCCAAAGCCGATGCTAAAATTGCAAGCATGGCTTTGTAAAGGAGGGCCTTAATTAGGACCTATATGCTAGTGATTTTAAAAGTTTGGTTAAAAAAGCAAGTTAAACAATGTAGTCTCCATTAAGGGCTGTACACTCGGTCCAGCGAGTTTCTAGTTTTTTATATATCTTAGGAAAAATAGCTGTAGTGTAGTCTTGTTCATCTGGCAGTTCATATATCTGTTCTGACCTAAAGATACAAAAGGGCCCACTCATAGGAGTTCTATGAGCACTGGAGTTTTTACCAGCGAGGCCAGCGCTAAAAACACTAGCATGGCTTTGTATAGGAGGGGTAATTTTTGTAGGGTTTTGTATACTTTACAAATATGTTCACTATTGGATTCTGGATTTGGATTTAGCTCCTACATTTATAAATGTTCTCAGTTATGGCCCCACATTCTTGGAATCTTCTACCACAATACATTAGAGAACTAAAAGACTTAACACTGTTTAAAAAAACGTTAAAAACCTTCCTCTTTAAAGATGCGTGTGGATCTTAGGATAAAGAAAAATCTATTATCTTTATACCGTTACCAAGTTTTTTAGTTGTTTTTATTTTTTTTTAAAAAACAACAACCATTATAACCTCCCTATTTGTTTTTCCCTTTTATGTTTCTTCTTCTCTTCTATCAAAAATTGTAACTATTCCCCCTCTTAACCACACATGTCTTGTATGTTTTACCCACAAAATTATTTTTAACTTATGTTTACACTCAGTTTTTAAGTGTGTTAAATTTTAACTAACAACAAATTTGTTTTTATGTCACCATTAATATTGTGCTTGTTTCATTTATTAATGTATGTTAATATTATTGTACATCGCCTAGCAATTTAAATAGGCGATTCATCAAGAATAAATAAACTTGAAACTTGAAACTTCCTTATATCTAGCCAACCTCATTCAAACTGTTTCCTAAATAAAACCTTAAGAGGTTTAGAAATGTAAAATTAAGATGATTCTGAAAGCAGGAAGAAATAGGAAACATATCTTTATATAGATCAGCAGCATGACTCTCACGAAACCTGAGCATATGGAATAAATTTGATTTGTTAGAAGTGCTATTATATTTCTGTGCACACCTTCTCACCTCTCATCGCAGGAATGTTTTAATTAACATTATCAAAACTTTCTTTTAATCAACAGCACTTTAAAAACCAAGGAAATCAATCAAACCAATGAATTAAAATCCCACTGGTGATTAAATACAAAAGAACATTTCAAAATTATTTTAGATGGATCTGCTCATTATAACAAGGGATTTTCAAAAGGTCTTTTCCTCTCATTTTCACTATAAAAGTTATATTATTTTAAGGGGCGTGGCCTGCCGATGCCCGACGCCAGTAGCGTTTCTGTTTGCAAGATGGAGTTCTTGTCCCGGTAAGCTGAAAGCAGAGATTATTATTGTATTATGTGAATGTAGCAGTGTGTAAAGGAGTGTTTCTAGTGGGTTGGTGAACACATTATTGATGGGAGATGCTTGTTTTGTTTCTAGTACCCCTCCTGAAGAAGCCAATTGGTGAAACCCGGGTTGGGGGTTGGTGAATTGTTTGTATGGTGTTGTAACATTAAGGAGGTGCCTGGAGCAGCTGTTGACCATTTCCCACCTTGAACCAAGATAAGTTATAACTTTTTTCTTTGTACAAGATTTTGTCCAACATATACTAAGTACCTGGTTTTGGTGGGTGAGACTGTGAACAACTATGATGGTCTCTTTGCACAGCTACACCGTGATCTTTGTTCACTGGGATAAAGTTGTGGGTCTGAGTGTTCACTTTGCACTAGTTACTTATATGAACTGAATATTTTCTATGTTTTTGGAATTGTTAGGTGTCTATTAGAATGATATCATATCCCACCAAAACTAAGTGGGATATGACACCGTCGGGCTTCGCTTGCTCTGTTAATTTCTACTCTCCACCTCCCGACTTGGACCTGGAGCAGCAGCAGAGGCAGAGCGGAAGCAGTCCAGAAGGCACTCAGGGTGTGGGAGCGTGCTCCACCCCTCCTCCCCAACTTTGCACCATCGGGTCTTGCTCAACTGCTACTCTCAACCATAGCTGTCATTCCCAACTGTTACGCCCAACCAAAGTTTTCACTCCCAACATATACTCACGCACCACCAAGGCTCTCTACAGCATCTACACTAAAGTAATTCTTACTCCAACCCATCCAGGTAAAACACAAGAAGAACAACTTTCTCACAGCCAACCACTCATCCTCACTACCCCCCCACCAAAATGAAGCTAATCACACAAACACATACCCTGGCCACCCTACTGATAATTCTCCTCATTACCAGTTGGAAAGCAGTAGCAAACAACTTTCCAGCCCCACCCACATGCTCCCCTGCAAACAAAATCCAACACCACAACAGGAGAACCCCAATAGTTAGAAGCTCACACCACCAAACCAGCGCTCAACATCCTATCACCCTAGCCTGGAGAAGAAGACCACTTCCCAACACCAAACCTCAACCTCCTCCTAAAACACTCATCTACCCTGAAACGACTCACAATTTCCAAACAGATATCACCACCCTAACATGTGCCTATTTAAACATCAGAGCCTTAGGACCTAAAACAGAACACATAAAAAACTGGATAAAAAACGAAAACTTAGACTGCCTTTTCCTCACAGAAACCTGGTTAACCTCAGACGCAGATCCTAGAATAACAGAAGTTTGCCCTCAGGGATACAAAATAACAGTGAATTGCAGAGAGAAAAAAAGAGCAGGAGTACTAGCAATCTTAATCAAGGACTCCCTAACCCTAAATATACTAAAAAAAAAAAAGGACTTCCTTGCCTGCCATCTTTCAAGCACCATTCTAAAAAACTCATTAAACTGCATGCCCTGCTATATAATACCAGGAAACTGGACCACAGTAAGACCTGAATTTGAAAGCCTCATATACCAAAACTCATTAACAGCAGAATACAACCTCATCCTAGGAGACCTAAACATATACCTTGAAGACCAAGCATCCAAACCAGCAGAAAACTGTCTATCATTTCTCAATGCCTTATCCTTCCAAATCCTAAACCCTCAAACCACACATGAAAAAGGACACCAACTTGACATCGCAGCCTTCATGACCCATCAACCATCCTCCCCAAATATTCAAACACCTAATAGAACCTGGTCTCCATCCCTCTGGTCAGACCACTACACATGCTTCTCTTACAACTAGACCTTACCGCATCATTTGACCTGGTAGACCATAACATCCTACTGCAAATCTTGGATGCAATAGGCATCTCAGATAAAGTATACTCTTGGTTTGAAGGCTTCCTAAAATCCAGAACATACAGAGTAAAATCAGATAAAGAAAAATCTGAACCTTGCTCCAACCCTTGCGGCGTACCACATGGATCCCCACTATCCCATACTCTCTTCAAACTATACACTGCATCTCTCAGAACATACCTAGATAATCTAGGCATCACCACCTACAGTTATGCAGATGACAATAGCATTCTCATACCTTTTGATCAACCAAGGACCGCCATGACAAACATACTACACCGAACACTAGAAACAGTAGCAACCTGGATGAAAGATCACAAACTGAAACTCCACAGACAAAACTAAATTCATCCTCCTCGAAAACGACAAAGTCTCAACCATAACCAATATAGAAATTAACACAATCTACTATCCCATAAAACTACTAGGAATGGCTGTAGACCGTTGCTGCATCATGCAACCACAAATAAATAAAACAATACAGAAAGCCTTCGCAGTGATGAGAAACCTAAGACAAGTCAGGAAATTCTTCAAAAAAACACAATTCCAGCTTATAGTACAATCCCTAATCCTAAGCCTACTAAATTACTGCAACATCCTTTACCTCCCCTGCCCTGCTACAATGACTAAACAACTACAAACTATCCAAAATACAGCTCTGAGACTCATCTACTCATTGAGAAAACATGACCATATTACAGAAGCATACATCGACTCACATTGGCTACCAATCCAAGAAAGAATACTATTTAAATTCTACTGTATGTTATTTAAAGCTTTAAACCAGGGGTGTCCAACCTTTTGGCTTTCCTGGGCCATATTGGCCGAAAAAAATGTTTCTGGGGCCGCACAAATGTGCAAACGCTGCAGCAAGACAGAGGAGGGAGCCGGCAAGACAGTAAACACCCGGAGGCATCAGAGGAAAACACTGCATCGCCCTTGACAAGGGCCGTACAAAATACTTCATGGGGCCACATGCAGCCCTCGGGCTGCTGCTTGGACACCCCTGCTTTAAACGGAGACAGCCCAACCTACCTGAACAACCGCCTCATCCAAACTACCTCAATCAGACATAGAAAAACACACACCCCATTCACACAACCCTCGATCAAAGAAGTAAAACGGAAAAAACTATATGATGGTCTCCTAGCCACTCAAGCAGCTAAACTGGATAACCAAATCTCCAGTCTACTGATAATGACACCAGACTATAAGACGTTCAGAAAAGAAATAAAAACTATACTCTTCAAAAAATTCCTGAAACAGCCATAACTTCAGAAAAGAAATAAAAACTACAATCTTCAAGAAATTCCTGAAACAGCCCTAACTTCAAACTTACCGTACTTCCCCCCAACCTCTTCCCGCCACTCAGAAACTACATAATCTACTCTTTACCTCTCTAGAAAGGACAAATTTCTTAGATTGTAACCCTCCAGTTTTTTAATCTCTTTTGTAACCCGCCTTGAACCACAAGGTAATGGCAGAATAAAAATCTCTAATGTAATGTATGTACCAGTTAACACACTGATGACATCAACATTCTAGCTGGTTAGCATATCCACATCCATTCTTTGCCCCTGACATGTCCCTTCCAAATAAACAAGTAAATAAATAAATACCATGTGAGTAGCAAACACAGATGGTAAAACTAACAAGGAATTTTTTTTAATACGTCCTGCATTTACCACTAGGTCATTTTTTTTAATGCGATATTTATTTATTTAAAAGTATTTATAACCTGACTATCCACAAATCTATGCAAAGGACAAAGGGAACATACATAATAACAACAAACAATACATACAAGAAAAGTACAATAAAGCTAAGAAACATCATTAAAATCTCACAAAGCTGACCAACCCCTGGAAAGGAAAAAAAAAATGTACATTTTTCTCTTTTTTATTCTCTCCCCTTTCCCTATCTTTCCCTCCCTTTATTTCTTTACATTTCTCATTCCCTGTTTTATTTTCTCAATCATTTCCAATTCTCTCCCTCGTCCTCCTTCCTATCCTATTCCTACTCTTTCCCTACAACCCCCCCCCCCAAAAAAAAAAGAAAGAAAAAAAGGGAAAAAAATCACTTACACTCAAGTTGTCACTGAACTCACACCAAGAAAGCGCTCAGACAGCACAGTTTTCAACCCTTTCCTGAATTGGCAAAAAGTGAAGGATTGATACAACTTCAGCGGTAATGCATTAGTGCCTAAAGCAGCTTATTAAAAGGGTCCTTTAGTGAATCTAGGCAGCCACACTGGGCAGGGTGAAATTTTCACCCAGCATGGAATTTACCACTTAGCAATTAGATCTTCCTGAATACCAACCCCTAAAATGTTAAGAAATATATCATCTCAGAATTGTGCACCTAATGATGTAGTTTCCCTTCAGGCCACAATAAACTTTAATGTTTGTCATTATTATTACATTCAATATTCAATAAAGAAAGACATGCACAATAAAGCCACCTGCAGGGCTTAATAAACATTAATAATACAATTTAAGATCTGCAAATGAAAACAAAAATAATTATCCTTGACAGTTATAATGATTGTACTTAATGATTTTTATTCATTTTTAACTTCAACAAATGAGACTTTTTTTTCTTGCATTTTCTAACATCTCAGTAGCATAATATGATATAAATCCCTTTTTATAAAATTGTTTTAAGACTACATTTAATTATCATCATATTTGAAATTAAGTTAATGAACAAACATGTTGGGGTTGATCTATATATAGCTGGTTTTCTGCACAGTTGATCTAAAGTTTACAATTTTTTTTTCCTGGAAAAGCCCAACACTTTCTGTATTTCCCGTACATCCAGATTTGTGTCAACCCTGCAGGGAACATTTGTATTTCCTCTCTGCAACTGAACTCTGAAATGACAAAATATTTCTCAGGTCTTTTTGCTAAACTATGATATCCCATTTATTATTTTAGGGCTAGAGGTCTCCTTTTATCAAGCAGCAGTAGAGACTTTTACCATGGGCTGGCAAGCTTAATGCTCTGATGCTCATAGGAATTGAATGAGCATTGGAGCATTTATCTCGCTGGCCCGTGGTAAAACACTCTACTGCTGCTTGATTTAAAATTTTAAAAAAGCCCTAATTTAGGCATGCCAATTTTGAAAAAAGAATAGATTTGTTTTCTGATAATTTTAGTGGAAGAAGACTTATAAAATTATTAAGAGCTTAAATACCATGCTGTGTTAGAACTGTGATCTATTGATCCTGATATCCTGTCTCTGACAGAAAACAATCTGGATCTCTTAAAACTACCTGCCATATCCTAATAGGGAAAGGGGATAGAATTTGATATACCACCTTTCTGTGGGTACAAAGCAATTTACATAAAATATACTGGGGTTCTTTTATTAAGGTACGCTAACTGATTTACCCCCTCTTCTACAAAACTGCGCTAGCAGTTTCTAGCACAGAGAGATGAGCTGAATGGCCCGCGCTGCTCATAGGAACTCTATAAGCATTGGGAGCAGCGCGGGCCATTCAGCGCAGCTCCCCGCGCTAGAAACTGCTAGTGTAGTTTCGTAGAAGTGTGTGTGTGTGTGTGTGTGGGGGGGGGGTGCACTAAATGCTAAGGTGCTTATAGAATATAATGGATGCCTTAGCATTTAGCACACACTAATCTTTAGTGCATGCTAAATTGGTTAGCGCGCCTTAATAAAAGGGCCCCACTGGTACTTTTTTTTTAATGGGACAATGGAGGGTTAAATGCCTTACTCAGAATCACAGAGAGTTGAAGTGGGAATTAAACCCAGCTCCATTAGTTATTAGGCTGTTCTACCAACCACTAGGCCAGGGGTAGGGAACTCCGGTCCTCGAGAACCGTATTCCAGTCAGGTTTTCAGGATTTCCCCAATGAATATGCATTGAAAGCAGTGCATGCAAATAGATCTCATACATATTCATTGGGGGAAATCCTGAAAATCCGACTGGAATACGGCTCTCGAGGACCGGAGTTCCCTACCCCTGCACTAGGCTATTCCTCCAAGCCTCTAGGAAAATCCATTCTCTGTAATGCACTCTTAGAAGTAAAAGGTGGCGATTCTCCATTTTTCCTATACAGCAGTGGTCTCAAACTCAAACCCCTTGCAGGGCCGCATTTTGGATTTATAGGTACTTGGAGGGCTTCAGTAAAAATAGTTTATATCTTATTAAAGAAATGACAATTTTGCATGAGGTAAAACTCTTTTGGCTAAGTCTTAATAATAATATTGTAATTTATAGCTAAAGAGACATATGATCAAGAAACTATTTTATTTTACTTTTGTGATTATGATAAACATACCGAGGGCCTCAAAATAGCATCTGGCGGGCCGCATGTGGCCCCCGAGCCGCGAGTTTGAGACCACTGCTATACAGCTAGGCAGTTTGCAAACATAACTTACAGGTAGAAAAGAAATTTACAATTTTTTGACTTTCAATGAAAAGGGATAGAAGAAAAAAGAAAATGCTGAGGGGAGAACCTCTGGCAATGCATTCCAGAGCTTAACTATTGTCTGAGTGTAAAAATATTTCCTCCTATTGGTTTTAAAAGTATTTTCCTGTTACTTCATCAAGTGTCCCCCTAGTCTTTGTAATTTTCAAAGGAGTGAAAAATAAATCTACTTGTACTCATTCTACTCCACTCAGGATGTAGATGCAATTCACGTCAAAGAAGGCTGCTAGAAATGCAGGCCTTGAAAACCCTGGCCTACATTTCCAGCATCTATGTTTCCCAGAGGCATGATTCTCTAAACAGCACCATCACATGATTGACATGCGATCGGCAGCCACTTGTAAGGTGGATTCTGACATCGGCGCCATTTAAAGAATCTGGAAGTGTATGCCATCTGCAGACCTTTTAGAAAGTTCTTTGAAATTCCAATCAGCAAACCATTGCAACAGTCAGGGAATTATGATGCTTTGAGTCACCAATCTAAAATTAGAGTCACTCACCTCTGAATTCCAGATCTCTAAGAAAAATGTAACATCAAGAAGTCTCCAAAGTATCTGTTTCACAAATACTTTTCACTCTTTAAACCACTTTGCACATGATGCTTGATGCATAGGCAGCGGAACGCTTTATTGTTTGGGGAGGCTCACTAGCTCCGCCCCAGACTCCACCCAATCTCTGTCCCAGACCCCGCCCCATACTAGTACTAATTGTAACAGTATTTTTTCCATTCATTTTTCATATATACACACAAAATAATCTTATTAACAATACATAATGGTTAACTACAAAATTACACAAAGCAAACTGTATGTATGCTTCTCAACATTCATTCCTACCAGAACACAGATAACCCCTATACAAATACGGGACTACAAACTAAAAGTACTAAGTACTAATATATATATATAAACAAAACCCTAAGATTCAAGACTGTGCATGCAGTACAAATAGAAACAAATGTATTTCTTACTTAACAGTGCAAAATATAGACAGCAGATGTAAATTCCCAAAATTTGCACAATTCAATCACTAAATTGAAAATAAAATCATTTCCCCTACCTTTGTTGCCTGGTGATTTTGGTTTTCAAACCTTTTTTTCCCAGTCTCTGGCTGCACTTCCTTCTGTCTATGCTCTTAACTGTGTAACCAGGGCCACCTTATCCATTTGCTGTTTTTCTCTCCTTCATTTTCTGCAATACATCCATCTTTGATCCAAACAGACCATCCATCTTTAGCATTTACATCCATCATACGTACATCCATCTTTAGCATTTACTTTTAACATTCAACTTTCTTCCATTTTTCTGCTTTCTTCTCAAAATTTACTTTTCCATGCCTTTCCTTCCCATCTATCCATGTGTACCATCTCCTCCCTCTTTCTTCTCCCCTCCCATCTATCCATAAGAAGCATTTCTTCTGATCTCTTACCCGATGCACTCATTGCTGTGCACCATCTCCTCCCTCTGTCTCCCCTTCCCCCCATCCTTACGCACTATCTCATCCCTCTTCCATGGTCAGACATCTCTGTCTTCCCCCTTCCCCCCTCAAATGGACTGGCATCTTTCTCCTCTCCTTCCCATAGCCTGGAATCTCTCTCCTCTCCCATGGTCTGACATCTCTCTCTCCTTCCCTCTTCCTGAGGTCTAACATAATAATAATAATAATAATAACTTTATTTTTGTATACCGCCATACCCGGAAGAGTTCTAGGCGGTTCACATCAATTAAACAAGGTTACAAGTGGTTTACATCAATTGAACGGGGTTACAAGCGGTTCAATATCAAATTGATCAAAAGTTGCCAGAGGGGGTGAGGGAAGGATGTAGAGGGGAGAGGGGTTATTTAGTTAGGAAGGGGCGTTAGGATCCTGGTCTCTCCTATCCTTTCTGCCATCTGGCATCTCTCTCTCTCCTCCTTCCCTTTCATTCTGTGGTCTGGCATCTCTCTCTCCTTCTCATTCCAGTGGTCTGACATCTCTCCCTTCTTTGAGTCATCTCTCCTCCCTCCCAGTGTAACATTTCTCCCTCCCTCCTCTCCACCACTATCATGCCCAACAATTCTCTCTTTCTTCCTTTCCTCATATACATCATCTCTCTTTCCCTCTCACACACTTATGTCTAACAATTCTATGTTCCTATTCCTTCCCCCTACCGATAGCATTTTTTTCTCTCCCTTCCCACTACCTCACCTGTGCAGCATCTCTCTTTTCCTCTTTTCCAACCCCACAGCCCATGCATTTGTCCTTCCCAACCCTCTCCCAGTATGTGCAATATTTGTCTTTCCAAACCCCCTGTGCATCTGTCCTCCCTGCTTTCCCAATTCCCAACTCCCTACCCCCTACACCCAGCCCCTCCCCTGTCAGGCTCTGCACCTAGCCCCTTCCCTGCCAGGCTCTGCACTCAGCCTCCTTCCATCCCCTGCCTGGCTCTGCACCCAGCTCTCCTGCCCTGTCAGGCTCTGCACCCTGTCCTCTGTCTCTGCCCTATCTGTGTACCTCTTCCGATCCCTGGTGGTCCAGAGGTGCAGCGGGCAGGAGCAAACTTTCCGCGCTCCTGTCTCGCTGTTAACCCAGTCACTGGAGGCCGCCAGAGTTCTCTTCAGCCGCTGAGCAGCCCCGAGCAGCAGTGCACTTTGGCGCTGCTGCTCAATGCTGAGCGGCTTCCTGATTGGCTGCCACAAATTCACATGGGTTAGCAGCGGGGCAGGAGCGTGAAAAGCTTGCTTCTGTCCACTGCACCTCTGAACCACCAGGGATCATAGGAATGGAAGGAGTACCATTTTGGGGGGAGGCCATGGCCTCTGTGCCCTCCCCCCCCCCGTTCCGACACCGAAGGCATGATGTTTTCACCAGTTTTCAGACCAGATAATATTATGTGCCTTATGACATTGCATTTTTTTTCCTGATGTTTTGAAACTTTTTCTTATAGCTTCTTCCATTTGAAATTTTTATGTTAGGCAAAAATTGAGGACAATGTGGAACGAATATGTTGACTGAGAGTTGAGAAAAAAACTGATATGAAAAACAGTACAATTCCTGTTTTTTCTGGACTTAGAGTGACCAGGTTACTCATTCTAGAAGGGAGACTTTTTGACCAGTCCTGGATTTCTGCCAATTTCATCTTGATGCACTATATATATAATGTATAATGTATTCGAAATTAATTTTCCTATGAACTGTTTTCCTACCTTCTTCTACTCTATGTTTATAACCTAACTAATTTATTTTTCTCAAGTACTTTAGCAAGAATGTGAGCCTTTGGGACAGTCAGGGAACTCTAAGTACTTTCTCTTCATCTTAATTAATCTTACTTATTGCATTTCTTCTGTTTCTACTGTAAACCGCTTAGAACCTCACGGTACAGCGGTATATAAGAAATAAAATTATTATTATTATTATTATTATAGGACCTGCAGCTTTGATTTTAATGGATAGAATCATGGACTACAAATACTACACTGCTTTGGGATGTAATTTTAAAACTAGGACTGGCCAAAAAGTCTCCCTTCTGGAATGGGTAACCTGGTCACCCTAGCTGGACTTTACCCTAGCCAGTCCTTTGGTATAAATTTTCCCATTTTGGAGCTTGATTTTCAGGAGTGATGTTGGGAACTGTTGATTTTCTGACTCTGTAGGGAATTGATAAAGATAGGGGTGAGGCTAACAATCTCTGTCTACTGCTTTTTCTATTTTCTGATTAGCAGCTCCTTGTCTATCATTAACCAGACTTTGTAACTCACTTTCAAATAACACTTGAGTCTTTGTTTCAGGGCTGGCTTAACTATTGGACCAGTTAAGGCTTTGGTCCAGGGTGCAGGTGATTAAGGGCAACAAAATAACCAGTCTCAGACTTTTCCTTATCTATTGGTTAAGCCTTTTTTTTCCACCCACCTCTCTAGTTCAGCCTCTCCCCTTCTGTCTTCACCTAACCTCTAATTTGCGGCAGGGCCGGCGGTAGGGGGGAGCAAAGAGGGCAGCTGCCCTGGGCCCCACAGCTCTAGGGAGCCCCCATGAGCTGATGAATCCTCCCACTTGAAAGACCTGCACCTCAGCGCAACTGCCGGTCCACCCCCTCCAACATACTTATTCCAGAGCAGAGTCAGCAGCCACGCCAAAGTACAGGAAGGTCCCACAATGACTGCATCTTCTGGCTCTGCTCCGGAAGAAGTAAGTGACATCGGAGGGGTGGACCAGCAGCCGCAGTCATCATGGGACCTTGCCGCAAGTCCCTGTGTCTGCCTGTCCACTCCCTCTGACGTCTCTTACTTCTTCCGGAGCAGAGCCAGAAGACGCAGTCATCATGGGACCTTCTAGTACTTTAGCAAAGCAGCTGCAATCATCACTTGACCTTGCTGCACGGTATTGGTTTGGAGGGAGAGAGAAAGGAGCATAGAAGGGTGGCGGAGGGAGAAAAAGGGGACAGGGTGGTATGGAGGGAGAGAAAGGGGGCAGATGCTGATGGAAGTGGGGGAAGGGAAAGGGGAGAGAGACATAAGAGAGAAGGATAATGGATGAAATTGTGTTAAAGGGAAGTTGGGGGGAAGGGAGATGAGGGAGTGAAATGCCAGACCATGGGGGTGTGGGAGAGGGAAGGGAATGAAAGGAGAGAGATGCCAGACCATTGGAGGGGGGAAGGGAAGAAGATGGATGCCAGACCAATGGAGGTGAAGGGAGAGATGGGCGGGGATGCATACAGTTTCTGGAAGGGGCATAGAAGGAGAGAAGAGGGTAGATAGTGGATGAAAGGAAGAGAGTGACAAGAAGATGAGGAAAGCAGAAACCAGAGAAGACAAAGGTAGAAAAATATTTTTCTATTTATTTAGTTTTTTTGCATTAGGGGACATGCATCGCTGTTTCTGTGGTGTTGCAATGTATGCAGAGTCCAGCTTCTTGGTGGTTCAATTTAACCTTTGTCTACATATTTCTATTTTATCCCCCCTTTTCCAAACTGTAGAGCATTTTTCAGCACCAGCCGTGGTGGTAACGGCTCTGATGCTCACAATTCTATGAGCATCTGAGCTGTTACCACCAAGGCTAAAAACAACACTACAATTTTGTAAAAGGGGGAGGGCTTAGTTTGTGATTACATATTCCATACTAGGTGAAGGTGTTTTCTGTGTTCTGTGTATTTGAAAGACATGCCCTCTCTTCTATGAAACCTGAACAGCAGTTTTTAGCATGGTGAGCTGCGCTGAATGGCTCGCGCTGCTCCCGATGCTCATAGAGTTCCTACAAGTGTCGGGAGCAGCATGGGCCATTCAGCAAGGCTCTCTGCTCTACAAACTTCTTTTCTAGTACAGTTTAATAGAAGAAGGGGATGGTTTTCTGTTAGGATTGACTGTGCAGGATTGACCTGTCTGGCTTGTTTAGTTTTACAATGGGTGTACTGATGTACTGCTCACTGCAGTATGTAAGATGCTGCCTTTTCCTAGGTACACTCTTGTTGTGTGATGTATGGATTGTTACTAAAAATCATGTTTTTCATACAGATGGGGGGGTGTCAAAAATTTATGGGCCTCGGGTGTCACATATGTGTGAAGAAGTAATTTAAAATTGTTTTGTATGGATATGGTAGTAATGGTGGGTATGGAAATTAGGATAGGGGCTCCCCTCCTTAATTTCTGCCCTGGGTCCCAGCATGTCTAAAGCCAGCCCTGATTTGCGGGTCAAGCACTGCTCTCTCACCTCTCTCATTTCCTTGTGGTGTTGTAAAGTTTATGTCAGTTGCCAGCCCCTGTGTTCTGTCCTGCGTCCTTTAATGCAATTTCCTGTGGGTAGGAGGCGGAAGAGAGCAGTTCTAAGACTGGCTGAAGACAACCTATCATGTTGCTACTTCTGCTACCGGTGACCAAAGTAAACTTTACAGGACTGCAAGGAAGTGAGAGATTTGAGGGAGTAGTAAGGTTATAGAAAATGAACAGGTTAAAGTCTTGTGGGATAGTAAAAGGATCACAATATTTCTCACATCATGGTCATAGAAAAATTTGATGTGGCAATAGCCAGTGCTAGTGGAATTGATGAAAACAGATGGAAAAAAAAGTTATAATTTATAAACACAAGTAGAAAGACTTTGAAGAAAAAAAAAAAATCAATGGTTTATACCAATAGTGATTGAAGCTTTTGGAGTAATACTGATTCAACTCCCAAAATATTTGGAAATACTAAGGCCCTCTTTTACTAAGGTGCGCTAACCAATTAGCTTGCATGTTAGTCTATGGACCTGTTAGCGTTTAGTGTGTGCTAATTCGATTAGCACACGCTAATCGGTTAGTGCACCTTAGTAAAAGAGGGGATATATTTAAAAGAAATAACCCTATACATTAAAAAAAAAGTTTAAAATAAAAATACTACCTTACTAAGAACAGCATACATTTTATGATGATATCTCTATGAATCTTACATCCTTGCGAAGGACCCAAATTAATACAGTTGAAACAAGTCGGCATTGACTGTGATGTGTCATACACAAGGACAATAATAATTACAGTATTCATCTGTAAAAGCTATACATCTTCCTTTTTTTATCAAAAGAGGTTGTCATCATATGTGACCTGTTTCTGGATGGTGATGTGGGAGTGAATAAAAGGGAACACAATTGCATTCAGGATCAGCTGGGTGGGAAAATGTTCTATTTGCAATTGAGGATGAACAGCCGAGAGAAAGAGATGGGCTTAACAAAAGGTACAAGTTTTGTTGTTCTTGACAAAGGTACAGCAGGACAAAGAGCAAATTAAGGAACCAAGTTTTAAAGTATAACATCTTTTGTTCGATATAAATAGGTGGGGGTACTGTACTGTGTGTTTAGTTTTCTCAAGGTAACTTGACAGCACAGAACTAAAGTGTTGTGCAGCTGCACTTAGATGTATAATTAGGATCTCTCTCATCAAAGTACATGTTTAAGGTAACAACTTGCAATTAGGCTTTTGAAAGCAAGATATTGAAAGCAGAGTTTGTAGCTGCCACTTTGCTCTTCAATTACAATCTACAGGCAGTAAATTCTTTATTTTCTGTCTGATTGTGATTTAAAGCGAATTGACGCCTTAAAAAGCGCCGGGGTTTCTATTCTAAGGATGCAGAGTGTTTAATTGAAAATATAGAATCCGAAGGGTAAGATATCAACAGAAGACAACAGCAAACTCACAGACTAAAACCCCCCTGTTTTACAAAGGTGCGTTAGACGTTTTAGCGCACGCTAACCGCTAATGCGTCCATAGACTAACATGCTCGCGTTAGCATCTAGCGTGTGGTTAGCGCACGCTAATATTTCGCACACGCTAAAATGCTTAGCGCACCTTTGTAAAAGGAGCCCTAAATCATTTAGTCATACACTTAAAATCAATGTTAGTGTATGTAATGTGCTCATAGAAACAGTTGTGGAAAGGAGCGACCATAAAGTAAAAAACCTTTAGGCCACCTTAATAGTCTAATCATAATAATAATAATAATAATTTATTCTTATATACTGCCAAAGCACATAATTCTAAACGTGCTACATCAAATTAACAAACTTCACCCCCGTTTCCTATTTTATGAAGCTGCACTAGAGGTTTTTTAGCATGGGATGGTGAGGTAAGGCCTCTGATGATCAAAGGAATTCTATGAGCGCTGGAGCATTTACTATGGCCAGCTCATGCTATAAACCTCTAGTGCAGCTTGACAAAAGAGGCACTTCGTTTATTTACCTCTTGATCCGCATTTGTTGAGGGAGCCGAATAAAAGTAACAAATCTGTTGGCAGTACCACTAAACCACTGAGGCCTACTATGCAGACCTCAATGCTGTAATGTTTAACATAATGGTGTTTCTCCAAGGAACTGCACCTCTCCACTAAGGACTCCTAACAGCAAATCTCTTGTCAAAATTGAACAAGAACCATCCAGTGCAGTGTTGGATTCGGTGCTACAAGCAATTAAAAAGGGCCATGATAAGCTCACTGAACAAATATCAAACCCTCAAAACGGTTTAGTGGGAGTGGGTGCTCTTTGAGATGCAAGCTGTGGTCGGAAGATTGGTTGATGTGGACCAACAAGTAGCAACAGTGGAGGATGACATTGGCACCTTGAGAAAAGATGCTGGTTTCCAATGACATAACTTTCACCAGCCTGCTAAGTTGAATGATTTGGAAAACAGGAGCTGTAGGTCCAATATAAGAATCAGAATAACTAAAAATGGAGAAAGAAGCAACATGGCAGATTTCCTAGATAGGTTCCCGTGGAACCTTTTTTTCCGGCAGAGATTTTTCTTAGGGACTTCACCATAGAGAGAGCGCCCTGGGTCCTAATGCAGCATGGCAAGAGCCAAGACCTATCCTGACCAAAATTGGCCTGGGCAAGGAAATATAATCAACTAGAGGTACAAGACCATAGACTCTATGAGTGTCGGGAGCAGTACAGAGCATTCAGCAGTTCATTTAATGGTCATGTTTACCTCAGTATTGTTACTGTACAGTGACTCTCCTGAAAAGTGGGTGCTGGGTATTGCCCTTCTCTCAGGGAATCTCAGTTTGTATGATCACAGAAGATCTGGTGAGCCACCAAGCACTTTATATTATTTATTTATTTAAAAATTTGTATATGCCGCCTATCTACAAATCTATAAATAAACTGAGAGGTAGTGTGGCTATCTTCACAGACTTCCAGGACCTGAAGACTCAAGTGATGTTTTCATTGCATTAAATATGCTTAATGTTTTGGATTTATTTCATGCACTTATATGTTTAAATATGTATGATGAAGTATATAAACTTATATGGGGTACAACCCCTACAGCCAGGATGCAAACAATTTTGTACATTTCCATTCAAGATTGTATAATGTGTAGTTCTTGATTATTACTTCTTACAATGTTACAGATATGCAAGAGGCTCATAGAAAGAAAGAACCTTTTACAGGAATTAGGGAAAATGAAAACTGATACCTATTACAAGATCAACATTTAACAGCAAGGCATATAAGATGCATTAGAACTCAATATGCAGGGAGAGCATATACAGTAAACCCTTGGTTTGTGAGCATGCTTGTAATCCAAAGCACTCGTATATCAAAGCAAATTTCCCCATAGGAAATAATGGAAACTCAAACTATTCATTCCACACCCCAAAAACTTTAATACAAAATACTATAGGTACTCATATTGCAAGACCTCGCTCGTTTAGAACAGTCACTACACTCCTGCAGCATCAGAGAGAGAAGTTGTGATGTGTGTATTGCAAGACTTTGCTTGTATATCAAGTTAAAATTTAATAAAATGTTTTGCTTGTCTTGCAAAACACTTGCAGACCAAGTTACTTGCAATCCAAGGTTTTACTGCACTTCTTTTGCCTCCTCTTACAGTGCTGAAGCCTTATTTCAAAATAACTTTACAGGGCCAGTTCTACATGAAAGATCAGGAAGGAAGATTAAATAGCAGTAGAGATAAGTATGAGGACTACAGGATTTTTCCAAGAAAGTATTCATGCACCCAGCAAGGAATAGCTGGAGCTTTGGCATAAGATGTTGGAGAAATTAACTGCTTGGACAACTATGCCTCTGGTTTTAGGGGAGACTTTAATGTCATGATTTCAGAAGAATGGGATAGATTGGTAAATTGAATGTATTGGGAAATGAGACAGGTAACATTAACTTTATTTATTTGGCTGTTTAGCCCATCTGCCCATAAATTCTAGTCATGAAAAGATCAATATTCCGTACTGAATGTGTGGAATATGTAAAACCCAGTTGGTATGAATTGTACTTGTTATGCAGCTGGGGTAAAATCTTATTCCAGGACCAAATATTTTCTGTCTATGCCTGATTTTTGGTTTTTTCTCTTATGCCTCCACTATTGCAATATCTGTCCTATAACTTTCTTTGAACATGCTCCAGTGCAACTTTAGTTACAATTTGAACATCGTGATCAAACAGATCTCAAACTTTGCCATATGAACACTGAGGTGCTGAGTCATACAGGAATAGATGCAGGTTAGTGCCAGAGGAGAGGTCAATATCTTTAAGGCTCTTTTTGATTTATTACCTTCTTATTTGGCATTTTATTTGAAATTGTTCACTTCATTAAAATTTACCAGAAATTCTCTTCTCTACCTCAAGGGCCTGCCGTTACAAGACTTTTTTGGACAGGGCATTGGAATATCAGGCGAGGAAGATGATGAACTCCCGGATGGTTCCATTGAATGTTCAAGCCAATTCTTATCCTATATTTAGGAAATTATTGAAAACACATCTATTCGATAAACAAGATTGTTGAGACTTTAAGATGTGTTCTTTTTAGATTCCGCATTTCAAATGTATTTTTTATTATGTTTTATATTTTAACTGAATTTTTATCTGATTATGTATTTAACGATGTAGTAGTTATGATAGTTGATTTTTCAGAATTGTATTATTAACTGAAATGTTCAGTTTTACTGTTGTGAACCGCCCAGAACTGCTGGTGAGGCGGTATATAAGAAAATAAATTATTATTATTATTATTATTATACTTTAGGGCAGGGGTTTCCAACCTTTTGTTTTTCCTGGGCCGCATTGGCCGAAAAAAATGTTTCTGGGGCCACACAAATGCGCAAACGCTGTAGCAAGACAGAGGAGGGAGCCGGCAAGACGGTAAACAGCAGAGGAAAGCACTGCATCGCCCTCGACTGGAGCCTCACAAAATATTTCACAGGGCCGCATGCGGCCCTCGGGCCACAGGTTGGACACCCCTGCTTTAGGGGATACATTAAAGGCTGTAGTGAGAGGCAAATTTAGCCAGCATTTGAAAGAGTTAGTCTGAAGAAAGCTGAGAGAGTTCATGAAAGTAGCCATACAAAATCAGCTACCATGTCAGTACTAAAACATAGAAGAAACTGGAAAAAAATCTATAAAAGATCAGCTCAGCACTACTGTGTGAAGGTGTGTGGGAGGGGGAGGAGGGGGAATAGATAGATTGCTAGTTGCACAGTTATATTTAAAAAAAATGCATAAACCTCCATAATGCAGATTAGGAATCAGCATGAATATATAGTCACAATACAAAAGATGTAGAACAATTTGTGGAATTTTACAAAAAAACCAAAGCAAAAGGGGTAAAAAGCACCTGCCCTATGTAACAAAACCATAGAAGCACAAAAGTCGGAGTGGACCAAAGGACTTCCAGCACACTCCAGTAAAAGTGAAGCATGCTCCTTTATTGAGAAAACACCAACAGATAAAAAGACGCGCCACGGGTTCATGTTTCAGCAGCAGCCGCCTGCTTCAGGGGTCACACATGTTCTCTCAAATGTGTTTTATTGTCTGAAAAAAAAATTGATAAAACAAGATCGATGTCCAGTATGACCATACATTGCAAATGAAAGCTGTAAATAAAGATCTTCTCACAGCTGATACAGCCAAAACATATATTCAGATGGCACTGAGGGCCAGATTCTCAAAACTTACCATGCCTTTAATGATGGTCGCAAAACTGGTTTGAGCTGGTTTAGCATGCCAGTATTTTATCACCCGATTATCAGAATGGCTCACCGTGATCTATTCCAAGCTTCCTAGCAGCCTCTGACTCTACCAGGCAAATGTAGTACAATGAGGTCATTACTATTAAAATGGTAGTAAAATTGGCTCATTAATATTTAAATAAGAACTCGGGGTGGTTCTCTATCATTGCCAGGTTATATCCAACGAAGCGCTGGCTTTTAATGACCAAAAATTACCAGCTTTTCTGGGGGTGCCGGTACTCTGAAAAGCATGTCTCAGGCACATGTTTCTGACTATGGCTCATGATAAAAAGAAAATAAAGAAAACACACACAATGCACATAAATTATAATAATACTAGTGTAAGGTTCTGTTGTTTACAAAAACTGACAGACCCAGTTTGTGCAGCAGTTTCTGAGATGAGCACTCCGTAAATTCTCTTGTCTTGTCAGGTTTCATTTATTTTTAGGTTCAATTTTAGTTGCTAATGGTGGTTGAAGCAGTAAAGTGCTGCTCTCACTATGGGACATAAAGAATAGCATTGGGACAGTGTACTCATTGTTTTCTGGCTCCCTCTGAGTCAGACAGTATGTCGAGATTTGCGGGACCATCAGATTTCCATGCGGCTGAATTGGTAATGCCTCCTCGGTGGCTGTTTCAGTTTCCCACAATTTTTCTCCTGTGGGTGAGAACAATATGGCTGCAACTCTCTGCTGGATCAGAGTCAAGTTCCCAGTCGGATCTGTTGGCTGCTGCAGGGCTTCTTCATGGGAATCTTTGGCGGTGGTGGTTTTGGCGGTGAGTGAGGGCGGGAGGGGGGAGTCGCCGGCTGTGCTGTGCTGTGCTTTGCTTTCGCGATCTGGCCGCCACATACGCACTCTGACCACGGACCTACAGATCACAGATCAGGGATCACAGATCACGCAGGTCTGAGTGTGCATGCACGACTAGCGTTTTATTATATAGGATAGTGATGGGGAAAAAAATCTCAAAAGCACGCATCTCAGGTGCATGTATTAGAGACGTGTCTTATATGTGCTTTATGAAAACTGACAATTGCACCTCTCCTCCCTTCCCCTCCATCCAATAGCGCTGGCACACCTATGATTGACATAATGATATAGTGTTGCTGATAGTTCTCTGCCCCTCCTATCCACCTATGTCTCTTTCCGTGGACTATTCTGCTCATGTGCTGATCGCTATAACCAGCGACTGATCTTATGTAAATTTGATGATCCAACACGAACCTAATTTGCATGCTCGATTCTTCAAGATTGACTTGTCCTTTTTGAATCATTACATTTACAGCCACTACAGCGACCCATCAGATTTTACTGGTGATATTAGAGAATCCAGCCCTGAGATTGGACACTACCTTACAAATGAACAAATGTGGAGTTTAGTTGCAGAGGTCACTGAATCAGGCGTCTATTGCAGCTCTAGGGAGATGCCTAGGGCAACTTAAGCTTGATCAAGGCCACTTCTGGGCAAAACCACGCCTATGCCCAGCTTTGGGCAAGCTTAAGTGTCCCGATGTGTTTCTATGCACCCATGACAGATGCCTACAGTGTAAGCGGCCTGCCTCAGTTTTTGTAAAATTTTTGAAAATGTGCATCCTGATTGGCTGGTTAGACAACAGTAGGACACCTACCACTGCCTACAATCATGGTGTCTTTTATAGAATTTGTCCCTTAGTGCCCTGGCTGCATTAGAAACGTCTATTGTGGCTTAGTAAAAAGGGGGAATGGGGGGATGAAGTCCTGCTGTTGCTTATGAATTTATACAACTCCCTTCCAGCACTTATGAATGTATACAAATACTATAGTTGTTTTTGAGTACAAACTAAGCTGATAGTAAAGGTGAAACATTCCAGATTTCAAAACTCACAGGTTGCAAACTGTAATTCCATACTGAGAACAGTTAAAGAAGGCATATGTAAATGGAAGTTCTTGTTGAAATCCCTCAATCCAGGTCAGAAGTACTTTGCAAAAAACCAAAATAATAACAACATTCCAAGCTACTGATCCCAGGACAAACGGCGGATTCCCCATATCTATCTCAGGACAAGTGGCGGCTTCCCCATGTCAATCTCTATGGACTTTTCCTCCAGATATACTAACCACAGTAACTACATCCTCTGGCATCAAGTTCCAAAGCTTAACTATTCTGGCCTTGGGTGAGTTAAAGCAGTCCTAGGCCTACATTTTAAACATTAAAAGTAGGTAAGACCGGCTGAGCTGATCACGGCAAGTGAAAACAGTTTTACAAATGAGCCTCATGTGGGTAAACTTTGTCTCTGAAAATCACTGACTGAAAAAAAAATTGTACCTGATTGAAAAAAAGAGCTGCCCAACCAGTACTTTTAAGCTGATACTCAAAAAAGCTGAGCCTCTAAATTTAGGACCTTTATTTTCAGCCAAATTTAGGAGCTTACTTTTTCTGCATAAAACTCATCTAAATGTATAAGCTTAAAAGGTATGTTGCTTCATGCATTACCTGGAAGACATGTATTCACTCCCAGGTATAAGTTGTACATGTCACCATCCATTATATTTAACCACTTGAGAAGGGACATTTCTCAGATGACTAGGGACAACTCAACAAATAGTAGCAAAGGGAATCAGTCCTTACTTTCTCTATCATGTCAGAATTCCTGTCTTTAGGTGACAATTTTCTGCTAATGTAGAACAATAGTTGTTTATTTCCCTTTATATTTTGTGATATTACTATCCCTCACCCTCTGTCTAAGGAACGAGAAGAAATATAGAAATCTGTGTTATGCAGAACTTACAATACTATGACACCATCTCTGATTCCTACTGCTTTACATGTGCTGTGCTGCAAGGATCACTCCTAGATCCTATTTTATTCATAGAAACATAGAAACCTGATGGCAAATAAAGGCCACATGGCCCATCTAGTCTGCCCATCCACAGTAACCATTATCTCTTTCTCTCTCCGAGAGATCCTACGTGCCTATCCCAGGCCCTTTTGAATTCAGACACAGTCTCTGTCTCCATCATCTCTACTGGGAGACTGTTCTGTAAAAAATTATTTCCTTAGATTACTTCCGAGTATCCCCTTGGCTTCTTTGATTCAGACTTTAGAACTAACCCCCTTTTTATCTGAATATCTGGTTCTTTTCCATCACAGATGCACTGAACCCACAAGATATTCTCTCAATCAATAGAACGCTCAACATTATCACTGACTGGCCAAAAAGCTAAAGTTGAATCTCAACAAAAAAATAAGCTCTCATATTTGCCAGGATCACTGACATCCAGATTTCACTTGTAACATAGTAAAAATATTTGGAGTAACTTTGGATCCCAATCTGAATTTTTCATTTTTATATCCCCACCTTAATTTGTAAGTGCATTTTCAAATTTAAAAAATGATCCATTCAATATGAAACCTTTTTGATAAAGAAAAGCCTTATAAACAGTGGTTCAGAGTTAGGTAATAAGCAATCTGGACTATCGTAATGCCTTATTCTAAGATCTTCACTTCATAGATTGTACATTTCAGCAAGTTATTCAAGACGTTCCAGCTAAACTCATCACTGATGCTCAGAAATTTGAGTATATCACTCCTCTTATGGAAGCTGAACACAGACTGGCAAATTCTATATCAGGGGTGTCAAAGTTCCTCCTTGAGGGCCGCAATCCAGTCTGGTTTTCAGGATTTCCCCAATGAATATACATGAGATCTTTGTGCACGCACTGCTTTAAATGCATATTCATTGGGGAAATCCTGAAAACCCGACTGGATTGCGGCCCTCAAGGAGGGACTTTGAGATCCCTGTTCTATATAGTCTGCCTACATCGGCACGCCTAGCGGATGTAGGCACCTAACTTAATTGGTTAATAGGCTTAATCGATGCTGATAATTGGCACTAAACACCTCATAATTGTCTCTAATTGGATTTAATTGAAAGCCTACCTTGAAAAATATGTTTTTATAAAAAGTAGGTGCCTAGTCCAAAGCACGTAGTTAAAAGTGGGCATAGTTAGGGAATGCCTCATGGGTGTGTTTTCTAGTTAGGCACTTCTTTGTGAATTAGGCATTGTTAGGCACAAAAAGGATGTGCCTAAACTTAGGACACCTAGTGACACTTAAGCATGTTTACGTGATAGCACAATATAAATAACATAACATAACCATTCATTTATACATACTGCAATTATCTTGCAGTTCAGTGTGGTTTACAATACTAAAATATTGCACATTCACAGTGAATTACAATTCAACTACAGTATTTAAAACATTTCTTGTAAAGATAAGTATTTATCAATTTCCTGAAAATTAGATAAGTATCTGATCTTAAAATCTAATTGCTAAAGTTCTTATCTCATAGAGCCACCTGATAAGCAGAAATTCTATTGAAAAATTGTTTATATAGGCAGCCTTTTACCGAAGGGAAAACAAATAGTCTGGACTCACATGCAAAGCGCTTTCTATCACCAAACTTAAGGTGATCAATGATGTAGGCAGGAACCAAACCATGCAGTGTCTTATAGCAAATACAACCAAACTTAAATAATATTCTCGTTTCAATTTACAGCCAAAGTAAACTCCCAAAATAATCTCATATATGATCAAATTTCTTCAGATTGAATATCAGTCTCTCCGTCCAAATAGTCCAAATATAGCTGTATTCTGGATAATTTGCATCCTTTTGATATTCTTTTTGCATGAAGCTAAGGGCTCCTTTTACTAAGGTGCGCTAGTGTTTTTAGCACGCGCTGCCCCCGCAGTATGCATAAAAACTAACGCCAGCTCAATGGTGGCATTAGCGTCTAGCGCACAAGCTAAAACCGCTAGTGCAGCTTAGTAAAAGGAGCCCTAAGTATGCCTAAGCTTTTTAGAATTACAGTATGCTTAGTGTTGCACAAGTCAGCACCTAAATTTTAGACACAGTTTATAGAATTGGGCCCTAGCTGACTATCTTATAGGATACCTCTTAAAATATCATCATTAATCTTCAATTCCTATTATACCTGAATATCACTCTTTTCTGTCATGAGTTCTGGTCTCTTATTCATGATGCGGTATATAAACTTAAGGTTTAGTTTAGTTTAGTTCATGTGTATCGGGTTTTCTCAGCAGAATCTTCTGGTAATCCCTACCATTAGGCAGATCAGATAAGACTACAACACCAGATATAGCCAATCTTGTCTTCAAACCACATGCCATAATCATTCACCTACATGAACAAAAACCAAGTTATCTGTGCCATGAACCCTAATGCAATCTCTGGATACGGCCAGGTTCTTCTAAATTGTAAATCACATAGAACTCATTCTGGGGTATTATTAGTGATCCATTAATACTAATATAATATATAGATGTTATTCCTCACTCCATTTTAAGAATGATTGTTCCAGTCTGCCATTATACCTGAGACTAGAAACTTCTTTCCTGAAATTTAAGAAAAGTCTCAAACACATTTTTTTACCCCAGTAAACCTTCAACTCCTAGGTTTCCTTTTATTGAACCACTACTTGTGATTGGAATAACTAGCTACATGGAATATTTTAAGTTGTACGTCCTCTTTTTCTTTTTTCTTCTCCTTCTCCATAATGTATCTGTGATTTGATACCACTGTAATGTCACCATCTCTATAATTATATATTTGCGATTTAATACTATATTAAACTGCCCAAATGGATCACCAATATGTAGTACAAGTACATCAAATAAACATGAAACCCGAAAATTCCTCATCAGCCATCACTTGGCAATGAGGGACTGAGAAATATTATGCACAACAGCATAAGAACATAAGAAGTTGCCTCCACTGGGTCAGACCGAGGTCCATCTCGCCCAGCGGTCCGCTCCCGCGGTGGCCCATCAGGTCTGCGACCTGTGAAGTGGTTTCTGTCCACTTCTATAACCTACCTCAAGTTATATCTGTACCCTTCAATCCCCCTATCCTCCAGGAACCTATCCAAACCCTCCTTGAACCCCTGTACAGAGTTCTGGCCTATCACATCCTCCGGAAGCGCATTCCATGTGTCCACCACCCTCTGAGTAAAAAAGAACTTCCTAGCATTTGTTCTAAACCTGTCCCCTTTCAATTTCTCCGAGTGACCCCTAGTTCTTGTGGCTCCCCACAGTTTGAAGAATCTATCCTTATTCACTTTCTCTATGCGCTTCCTGTTTGTTAGAGATTTACAAATTTGTAAATGATTTTGTAGTCTGGTTTGATAAAGCTGAAAGAAGCTGAATAGGCCTTCAAATTAATTGGCCAAATTAAAGAAAAAGCAAACAAGAACCAATGAGTTCAGTATTCAACAGGATAGTATTTGCCACCCTCCCCCTTCCCCCCCAAATTTGCTATTATACAAATTGTCTAAAAATTGCCTCTTTAAGAAAGAGATTTTCATAAATAAATACTTGTAAAGACAAGCAATTTTAAATCCTGCTGTTAAAAAAACCCAAAACATGAAAAATGGGTTTGTAGCAAGTGTTCTCCTTCAGTGAGTGCAGCTTTTTGTGAAATAGGACATGGGAAGCAAAAAGCAAATGGTCTGTATGATTAAGTTAAATGTAGCTTCCAACAGAGCTTCCTAATGTTATCTCCTAAACTGTCGTTAATTGGGTCACATCCCATTCATAGTCACTGAAGAGCTATTGATCATGAATCAGTATGTGATTGCTATTCCATTAAGCTAGCCTCTCGTTATAGCACAAGAGATGTTAATGATCTGCACCATAACCCAGTCCTCAGTTTGGTCCTTAGCCTCACAAATGCTCAATTGAAGCACTAATGGCCACTTCATTGTAAATGCCAAGCACGTTTTATTATCATAGAGTGGCTTTCTCCTTCCACTACATTAGCTGTTCCCAAAAATTCAGACCCTATGTAGGGCACTTGGCTTTTGCAAAATAACTGCAAATGAGTTTGATCCAATAGAAAGAGTGTACCTACAACTTATTTGACTATTTCATTGGAAATGGCTATTTTTAGAAATGTTCATTTTAAGCAAAAAAATATTCTAGAGGACAAATTTAAAATGTATATTTAGAATAAAAATGTAAAATGTAAATGCTGTTCTAATTAATTAACACAAAGCTCTTTGTTCACATGCACTATGGGCCAGATTCTATAAACGGCAGTTGCCTAAAAAAAATGGTCGCCGATCGTCTGTCAATCACACAATAGCGCCATTTCTAGAACTGCAGCTTCATGAATAGTGGGCACCAGAAATATAGACCAGGTTTTTAAAGGCCAACATTTCCAGGACCTACCTTTCATCTGAATCGCGGCTAAAGAGTCACTTTACGATGCCTAACACCACTTCTGGCATTAGCCACGTCTACAGTGGCATTAGGCACCATAAAACATCTCCATAGCCATGATGAAGGTGCTGTTTTTCTAGGTGCCAGTAGGTACCTACTTTTTTTTTTTTTTAACAATTTTAATCATTTTTAAATGACTTTTTCCACTTAAGTTATGTGCTGATAGGGTGCCTACCAGTGCCTAACTTAAGGTGCTGTTTATAAAATATAGGCCCCCTAGGAGAATGGTATAGAAAATTGAATAAATAAATAAACAATGTACATCAGACAATAATGAGAATAAACCAGAAATGACCAACCTTTCTGCCAAAATTACAAATATTGATTCCCGTTTAGGTGTGCTTGAAAGGAAGAGTGTACAATTGGAGGAGGTCACTTCAAATCAGCATATGAATCACAAAGCCCTGCATACCTTCTAAGATTGCTTGACCCTGTCCATGGAACTGCCTGGCACTTCCTAGACAGTGACCCAGCGGCAAAGCAGATATTCAGTAGCGCTATGATTGTTGCAATTATCTGGGTCTCACCATATCTGCTAGGTAAAACTGTCGAGTCAGCCATCATGCTGTGGCTTTCTTCAGGATGTGCTGGGAGGCTGCAATTTTGTCTTTCTATAGTGTGGGTCCTTAAATCTGAATGGCTGGGACTTGCATTTACTGAGGCAAGAAAGTCCATTGGTCATGAAGTTGAATTTTGGCAAGAGAGTCCATTGATCACAAATTTGAATTTTGATAGGAAAGTCTGTTGGTTACAAATTTGAATTTTAAATATGTTCTCCCCGTAAAGTTGGGTTATATGTTATCGTAGGTAAGGGAGGGTGGTTTGTCTGAAGTCACAAGGTGTATCACTGGATTTTAATGTTGGCTGCTTGGTTCTCATCCTGCTGAATGGGATCCATATTTTAGAGATTAGATATGACTTGATTAATAAAATTCCAGTGTTTCCATGAGACCTTCATCCAAAGTCAGCTTAGCGTTATCTTGGGTTCTAGGTTAAAACTATGAGTGTCCTAAACAGATTTAAGAGTCAGTTGAAATGCTTTCTTTTTAATGATACATTTGACTGGTAGATATCATAAAAACAACAAAACAAAACCAAAAATCCTCCTTTTGTATAAACAAAAAAACAAAAACAAAACCCCCTCCATTTGTAATTTTCCTTGATTGTCTCATTTGCCTCCAATTATTGTATTTCTATCCCACTTACCCTACTGGTCCTGTCTGTCTTGAAAGTCATGATGTATTTGTTCCCCTGTATATTGTTATAAATTGTTTTTAGAATTGTGCATCGCCTTGAATATATGATTGGGCAATCAATCAAATTTTAAATAAACTTGAAACATAGGCATGTAATAAGTCTTTTAGAAAATTTCCCCATGAATATAAATACACATAATGGTAAAATCATGTGCATTTGCACATGCTTAGTATAGATAGATGTTTTCAGTGATGGAATCTGTGTGGAGTTTGGCAGAGTTGCAACTTAGATGCATACTTTATAAAATACATTTTTATGCACATATTGAACACATTACAGTAGAAGCATAGCCAGACCTCAATTTTTGAGTGGGCCTGGGGATGAACTGAATAGGCATAACCCACAGATTTTCTATCTGCCATATCACCTGTTCTGTCCTGTCTCGCTGAAGCACTAAAAATGAATACCTTGAATGGTAAGGATACTCAGGTTCCTCCAGCAGAATAGTCCTTTCTGAAGTCCTCCAAGCAGTCTCACCCCTGCTATGGTGAGCAATGTATTTCTAGCCACTGACACTAGCACTACTCTCCATTGAGCATGTTCAGTTCAACCTGCATCCCCATGTACACACATGCATGGTGGGGGAAGGGGGGAGGGGGAGAGAAACTGAAGGGGATGAGAGTGCTGCTGTTGGCAGCTAGAAACACACTATTCATTGCCATGGAGATGTCTGCTCAGGTGATTCCAGAAAGGACTCTTCACTGGCTGGGGATGGGGATCCCCACAAGCTATATTAATGATATGCATCACTGCTGGGTGGGCCTGAAGTCCAACTGGAGGGGTTCCTTCTCAACCGGGCCTACCCGTAGCTATGTCACTGGAACAGATATAACACTTGTGCCCTCAATCTTGGTACAAGTTCTGCACAATTTGAATTTAGGAATTGCCCTACTGGGTTACACCAATTGTCCATCTAACCCAAAATCCTGTTTCTAACAGTGGCCAATCCAGGTCAAAAGTACCTTGCAGAATCTTAAAACCTAGCAAGACTCTGTGCTACTTACTCCCAGTGATAAGCAGTGACTTTCCCCACACCTATCTTAAATGTTTGTGGACTGTACCGTCACGAATTTGCCCAAAACTCTTTTAAACAGAGCTACGTTAACTGCTTTAACTAGTTTTAGTGCTAGTATTATAAAGGCAAATAGCTATAAATAGACTGAAAATAGGCACATTCTTAAATTCCTAATTTAGATGCCTTATTATAAAATGGACCCCATTGTAGGGAATGAAGGAAGGGAGAATGATTTTTAAAAAATCAGGTTTCTTTGAGGGGGACTCTTTTCTACAATAGGGGTGGTTCCCTCACGAGGGAAGAACATTATGTTGTATAATTCATGCTTGAGGTATGGCTTGCTTAACCCATTGCAGATGGTTGGAATATATTTGGTAATCATTTACCCTACATCTGCAGAACTTTTATTACATTTGAGGCTGTTGTTTGTGTGGTTAATTTTGGAGGACCTGGGGACCAGAAGGAGATGGGAGATCACAGCTGCTCATGTTATTTTATATCATATATTTTCGCACAGTCATTAAAACCTTTGACAGCATTTTCTAAGCTAGCCTGTAAATACCAATTAGCTGTTATTTTAACTGTAAGAATTATAAAACTGTCTTGAATCTTTCCATGTTGAAAGATTTATGTCTATAATTACTTATACCGAAGAAGGACTTATCACACGCTTGCTATTTTCTTCATTGTAACTAGAATTTAATGTTGAATTATGTATTTCACTAAATGACAATAACTTATCTAATTTAGAACAAGCATTGTATAGCATACCTATCTGCACTTTTCTTATAGTTATAAATTACTATTTCTTTCCTAATATGATTAATTTCTTTATATTTAAATTATTCAAATGGAAATTCTGCCATTAATTAGTATTTCTCAGTTATTTTACTGAATTCAATTTTAATAGTTTTGGCTTAAAAGGTGTACTTTATAACAAATAAAACATTGATTATTTATTCAATTTTCTATACTGTTCTCCCAGGGGAGCTCAGAACAGTTTATATGAATTTACTAGCTGATGGCCCGGCATTGCACGGGTATTTAATTATAGCAATAACACTGTAAATGGATTCAAATAAAGATACTTTATAGTGGTGAATGAAAATATTTTTTTACAGCTTTATAAAAAGTACAATATTCAAATTATAATGTGAAATATTTGACAAAATGAATACAATACAACTAACACAAAACTTGATTATAAACAACATTTTTAGTTTCACCTCCAGGAGCAAGAACATATACATTATTGGGTGAACCCACCCTTCCCACGTGTGCAGGTGGGCCGCAAGACCCCCAGAACATATCACCCCAGGTAGTGAGGGATCTGCATACCAATTTACGTTCAAAGCGGTCCCACAGCTTTTTACATTTTTCCATTGACTTGAATGGGTGAAATCTGATTTTCTGTTTGTAGCTCCGCCCATGTGTGCAGGTGGGCCGCGAGACCCCCAGAACATATCACCCCAGGTAGTGAGGGATCTGCATACCAAGTTTCGTTCAAATCGGTCCCACAGCTTTTTACATTTTTTCCATTGACATGAATGGGTGAAATCCGATTTTCTGTTTGTATCTCCGCCCACGTGTGCAGGTGGGCCACGAGACCCCCAGAACATATCACCCCAGGTAGTGAGGGATCTGCATACCAAGTTTCGTTCAAATCGGTCAAGCCGTTTTTGAATTACTGTGAGAATGGCAGCTTTTTACATCTTTTCCATTGACATGAATGGGTGAAATCTGAATTTATGCTTGTAGCTCCGCCCACGTGTGCAGGTGGGCCGCGAGACCCCCAGAACATATCATCCCAGGTAGTGAGGGATCTGCATATCAAGTTTCGTTCAAATCGGTCAAGCTGTTTTTGCGTGATCGCGGCACATACACACATACATACACACATACCTCCAATTTTATATATATAGATTCAGGTACTCAAGCATTTTCCCCTGGCTGCCCAGGTGGGCTCACACTCTATCTAATGTACATGTACCTGGGGAAATAGGGGGATTAAGTGATTTGCACAGGGTCACAAGGAGAAGTGTGTTGAGGTTGTAGCTTTAACCATGTAAGGTTTGATGTGCCGGCCCCACAATGTTAGGTTTGTAGGAGTTATGTGAAGCGCCCTTACAAACGCCAGGTCCCGAGATTCACCAGGAAGCAGACTCAAATAAGAAGCACAGCCAGAAGTGATGGCATAAAGATGTGACGTGTCTTAATTGAGTGACTGTTTTAACTTTGGACCATGCTTTTCTTCAGAGCAGCTCAAACATTCTTACATGCAACACACTCTAACAAGCCTATAATAGCAAATCAAACAATGCAAACTGGCACAGATAAAACTACAAAGACTTTTGATAGTAAAATTTCACCAAATATAAAACCCAAAATATTACTGGAACTTTTCACAACTGTGTCATCCAGTCTAAAACAATTTAAGGGTTCCAGAATCAAAAATACAAAGTCTATTGATAAGTAAAATCTCACCATGTATAAAACCCCACAATATTACTGGAACTTTTCACCGGTGTGTCATCCAGTCTAAAGTGCAATCAATCTAAGAGTTTCCCAAGGTCTTTTGATTTCTATCTCACTCTGTCTATACTGCACAAGGCCTTTTGAGTGGAAAATACCATCTCTCACCTTGTCTTATGCAGCCAATAATCCTATTGCACAGTGCATACAAGAAAAAATACTGCCTATTCCATACAAGAAAAAAAAAATTGAATTCTACTTACCCAGATGAAATCGTCAGGAAGAACTGAGACGAGCCCCCAAAATGTAAGGTTTGATGTGCCGAACCCACAATGTTAGGTTTGTAGGGGTTATGTGAGGCGCCCTTACAAACGCCAGGTCCTGAGTTCAATACCTTCACAGAAGATTCAACAGGAAGCAGACTCAAATAAGAAGCACAGCCAGAAGTGATGGCATAAATAATGTATTATAGAAATAGGCTTACAGAAAAGCAAGATTCATAAAAGTTACAATTAAGCATTACAATTAATGAGAGATATAAGTTTTACAATTACAGAGACTGCTTCTGTGTTCTTGTGAATGAGAAAGAACACACATAGAAAGAGAGAGAGAGAAAAAGAAAAAGGGGGGTGGGGAGAGTGATGTCCCAAGATAGAGAGCAAGAGGAAGAAGGGCAAAAGGAGACAGAGGAGCAAGAGAGAGGGGTGTTGTAGAGAGGAGCTTTTTATAGCTTGGAATCTTATTCTAAATATAGAAACTATTGTATTTCCCAGTATCTTTCTGTTTAGAATTTGTAAACTGTTTAAAACAATGGTTAGTTTAATTGATAAGGAAGGTGTGATATTTGCAGGCGTGGTAGATGGGATTAGTCTCTGGCTTCTTTGTCCCATTCAAGCAGCCTATCTTCTTGATAAACAATCCAGTCTGGCTGGATGCTTAATGTATGTGAATTCTGTGCAGGAGCCCAGAATTCTGCATCAACATTCCAGAGTCAGATTGATATAATTTCCCATAGGCCTTTGCTGACATTGGTTAGGGCAACCAAAACTGCTGATTGCTAGCAATGCTAGGGCTGACAAACTACATTCCTCCTCCTTTGTCTAAGTTACTAATCTCTTTAGAAAATGTTTGACATAGCCATCTTGCTTTTGTTGCTTTCCTCTGGCAGCTTCAAGTCTTCATATATCCTTGGCCAGATACAGTCTCCAAAACTGAACACAGTATTCCAAATTGAGTCTCACCAATGACCTGTACAGAGGTATCAACACCTCCTTTCTTCTGCTGGTAATGCCTCTCTCTATATATAGCCTAGCATCCTCCTGGCTACAACCACTGCTTTGTCACACTATCAGACCATGGTCCCTCTCCCCATCCATGCATATCAGCCTCTCACCACCCAGGACTTACATCTCCCTCAGATTTCTACTCCCCAAAAGCATCACTCTGCACTTCTTTGTTTTGAATTTTAGTTGCCAGACATCAGACCATTCATCCAACTTTTGCAGATCCTTTTTCATGTTTTCCATTCCCTCTGGGGTTTCTACTCTGTATCTGGTATCATCTGCAAAAAGGCAATATCTCTCACAAGCATACTGAACATAATCGACTCAGCACCTATCCTTGAGGCATGCCACTACTCACCTTTCCTTCCCCTGAGCAAATTCCATTTATCACCACCCTCTGACATCTGTATGACAACCAGTTTCCAATCCAGTTCACCAATCTGGGTCCTAACTTCAGCTAGTCAAGTTTGTTTAAGAGCCATGAACAGGAAATGACTGATTTTCTACTTTTGGCATTAATGGCCCTGTGCTAATGTTGTCATTAGCTTGTGGCTATTTCCAAATGAACCCTTATTGCCACTTATTTTGTAGGCAGTAAGGAGCTTATTCTACAAATGGGCATCCCGATTGTAGATGGCGGAAGATGTCCTACCGCCATGTGGCGCCAATTGGAATGCACGTTTTTAGGAAAAAAACTCCCCGAGGCAGGATGCCTACACGGTAAGCATGTGTCACGGGTCTAGGTAGATGGGTAGGGACACCTAAACTCGCCCAAGGCTGGGTGTTGGCCTGGTTTCACTTGGAAGAGGCCTTGGGTGAGTTAAAGCGGCCTTAGGCCTACATTTCAAATGTTAAAAGTAGACGTGACAGGCTGAGCTGATCGCGGCAAGTAAATCCCAACCCAGCCCATATGCCTAAGGCCCTGCCCACAGGAGGAGCCTAAGCCTACTGGGCCTATTCCGGTTGGCCCAGGCATCTTAGGCCCCACCTGTGGGGGGGGGGGGATTTGAGCCGCCTGGGCCAATCAGGCCCTAAGACCAGCCATTCAACGATGGCTGGCCTGTCGGACAGATAGGCTTGGCACCCGTCCGTCTGACCAATGATTTTGAAGGTACGGGGAGGGGCGGTGGGGGTGGGAGGGTCAAGGGGGGGCGAGGGTCAAGGGGGGGCGATCGGGGTTTTGGGGGGGCCCTTGCATTGAGGGTAGGAGGGCTTGGGCTCACTCCTGCCCGATCGTGTTGGGGGTTCGGGGTTCGCCTGGGCAGGAGGGCTTGGGCTCCCTCCTACCCGATCGTGTCGCGGGGTTCGGGGTTCGCCTGAGCAGGTGGGCTTGGGCTCCCTCCTGCCCCGATAGTGTTGGGGGGGGGTTGGAGTTCGCCTGGGCAGGAGGGCTTGGGCTCCCTCCTCCAATAGTGTCGGGGGGGTTCGGGGGTGTCACGGGGCAGAAGGGCTTGGGCTCCCTCTTGCTCGGACAGACACCGGTTACAGAATCCAGCTTTTAGGCGAAGGACTGGCTCCTCCTTTTCCTAAAAGCTCTTGTTTTGGGCGTTTGGGAGTTAGGCTTTTTTTAGGTTGATTATATGGTGTTAGTGTAGACGTAGTGGTGGTCTGGGCATTTAAACAGCTGAACATAGAGGCAGGCCATTATAAAAAAAAAAAAAATCCTTTTGGACGTTTTTTTTTTATAATGGACATTTTCCCTGCTTCTACTTTCAACACTTAAGGCCTTAGGCCAAAAGGGGACTTAGATGTTTTTTTTGATTATGCCCCTCATAGGGTCAAAATAGATATCTCAAAAGGCTTAAGGAATATATAAAGTGCCTAACACAGGCAAATTTAAGGGCTCCTTTTACAAAGGTGCATTAGGGCCTTAACGCGCAGAATAGCACGTGCTAAATTGCTGCACGTGCTAGACCTTAACGCCAGCATTGAGCTCTAGTTCTAGTTCTAGTTCTAGAAGCGTTATGCTGGTTTAGCGCGTGCTAAAATCCTGCATGCACTAAAAACGCTAGTGCACCTTCGTAAAAGGAGCCCTAAATGTTTCTCTCCTCAATATTGTCTGCTCCCATATGGGTCAATATAAAGAACTATCTTTTTTTCTAAACAGTAGATTTACTTTCGATAAGAGACAGGTGTATTATAACTATGGTGATCAGATCATAGGACCTCCAATAATCTTTATATTGTTTCAGGTCCACATCCTGACTCCAAATTTTAATCACCTACGCCTGTCCCATCCTACCTACCTCAGCTATTCTATGTAAAACCTACAAAACTACATCTGCAGGTGTGTGCTTTATAAATTATATTGTTAAACTATATTATAATGATAAAAAAAAGTCAAGAAGCAAAAAGCAAAAACACTGGTCACAAAAATCAATTTAAACCACCACATCAAGTGTGAAGAGAAGAAGCAACACTTATCTTAGATGGTATAACCCATAAACCAGCGCTGGTTGGAGATGTACAACTCCCAATGCCCTTCTAACAAAGGAAATGGGCGTTTCAATCTGTACAAAGCAGATTTTCCTCAGGGGGTGATAACCAGCGTTGCTCCTCACCAAACTCACAATTCAAAACATTTCCTTTGCAGTGTAAGGGCAAACAAAACAGCACACTGTTATTGCTTCAAAGAGCTGCTGATATACAGGAATCGTCTCTCAGTTCAAAAGTGCCCATCACAGTTACCAAGAGGGCCAACAGGGATCCTGCAGGCATAGAAACACCAACAGAGGTAGTGGCCTCAGCACTCACATGGAAATGGCATCTTGCTGCCGGTCAGCATATCTGTTGATCGGCTCTCTCTGCTGCATCACGTCCCTGACATCTACTTTCCCCCAAGCGTCTGCCTTGACCATAAGAACATAAGAATTGCCATCTCCAGATCAGAGATGGGTCCATCAAGTCCGGTGATCCACACATGTGGAGGCCCCGCCAGGTGTACCCTGGCATAGTTTTAGTCCCATATCACTGTATGCTTCTCAAGGGAGATGTGCAATTTACCCTTACCCATATCACTCTATGCCACTCTTAAGGAGATGTGCATCTAGTTTACCCTTAAATCCTAGAATGGTGGATTCTGCAATTACTTCCTCTAGGAGAGCATTCCAGGTGTCCACCACTCGCTGCATGAAACAGAACTTCCTGATATTCGCCCTGGACCTGTCCCCCCTCAGCTTCAGTCTATGTCCTCTTGTCTGTGTCACATTGGACATTGTAAATAACTGCTTTCCCTGTTCCATTTTGTCAAATCCTTTCAGTATTTTGAAAGTCTCAATCAGATCCCCTCGCAGTCTCCTCTTCTCAAGGGAGAACAATCCCAGTCTCCTAAGTCGTTCCTCGTAGTCCAGGTTCTCCATACCTTTCACTAGCTTCGTTGCTCATCTCTGCACCCTCTCTAGCAGTTTTATATCCTTCTTTAGGTATGGAGACCAATGCTGGACGCAGTATTCCAGGTGCGATCTGACCATGGCTCTGTAAAGCGGTATTATAACTTTCTCTGATCTATTCGTAATTCCCTTCTTTATCATATCTAGCATTCTATTTGCTTTCTTTGCCGCCACCGCACATTGCGCCGATGATTTCAGAGTCCTATCTATCAGTACACCCAGGTCCTTTTCCTATTCGGACTTTCCCAGAGTTACACCTGACATACTATACTTGTGATCTTTATTTTTTCTGCCTAAATGCATCACTTTGCACTTTTCCACATTTAAAATTCATCTGCCATTTATTTGCCCACTTCTCCAATTGATTCAAGTCGCTCTGGAGTTCCTCGCTGTCCTTCTGTGATCTGATTGCCCGGCATAGCTTTGTGTCATCTGCAAACTTGATGTTCCTTCTTCCAGGTCATTTTTGAAAATATTAAATAAGATGGGTCCAAGTACCGAGCCCTGGGGTACACCGCTAGTCACTTTTTCCCATTCTGAGAACTTCCCATTTATGCCCACTCTCTGTTTTATGTTCTCTAGCCATTTGCCTATCCATCTTAGTATATCTCCCTCTATTCCATGGCCTTGTAATTTCCTGAGTAGTCTTACATGTGGAACCTTGTCGAACGCTTTCTGAAAGTCCAAGTATACAATATCCACCGGTTCTCCACTATCAATTTGTCTGTTCACTGTCTCAAAAAATTGAAGTAGGTTCGTCAAACATGATTTCCCTTTCCTGAACCCTTGTTGACTGGCTCTCATCAGGTCATGTGTGTCTAGGTGCCCGACTATATTATCTTTGATCAGTGCCTCAACCATATTTCCAGGGACAGACATGAGACTCACAGGTCTGTAGTTGCCTGGCATTCCTCTCGATCCTTTTTTAAATATCGGTGTGATGTTCGCTATCTTCCAGTCATCCGGTATCTGTCCTGTTTTGATTAACAGGTTGGCAAGTTTTTGCAATAGTTCTCCGATTTCAAATTTCAGTTCTTTTAGGACTCTTGGATGAATTCCTTCCGGTCCAGGAGATTTATCACTTTTAAGTTTGTTGATCTGCTGGTAAATCTGGTCCAAGTCCACTTCTACTGTGGTGAGGCTGTCCTGTAGGACTCCCTTGAACACTTTCACTGTGTCAGATATTGTTGCGGTGTCTTCCTTTGTAAAGACAGACGCAAAGAAGGAATTCAGTCTGTCTGAAATCTGTTTGTCATCCTTAACACACTCTTTTCCTCTCAGGTCGTCCAGCGATCCCACCGCCTCCCATGCGGGTTTTTTCCCTTCTACGTATCTAAAAAAGGGCTTGAAATTTTTGGCCTCTCGCGCTATTTTCTCCTCGTAGACCTTTTTGGCAACCCTCACTGCCTTGTGACATTTTTTCTGATCATGTCTATGTTTGTTCCAAGCTTCGGATGTTTTCGTGCGTTTCCACGTCTTAAAGGAGTCCTTCACCTCTTTGGTAAGCCACGCCGGCTCTCTTTTGCCTTTGGTTTTCTTTACTTTGAACATCCGCGGAATGTAGAGGCTTTGTGCTTCTGTGATAGTATTTTTCAGTAGGGACCATGCCTGTTCCACCGTTATGACTTTGCCCATCTTTTTCTTGATCCTTTTTTTTACCATGGCTCTCATGCTGTCGTATCTTCCCTTTTTAAAGTTTAAAGTCATAGTTGAGGTTTTGGTACCTTTCCCTTTCCCGACATCAAGTTTGAAGTTGATTATGTTGTGATCGCTCGTCCCCAGCGGGACTGTGACTTCTACTTCCTTTGCAGAACCCGTAATGCCATTTAGGACCAAGTCCAAGGTGACTTTTCCTCTTGTCGGCTCTCCTACCACCTGTTCCAGGAAGCAGTCCCCTAGCACTTCCAGGAACTTTGCCTCCTTGCCACAGTTGGAGGTTCCCAGGTCCCAGTCTATCCCCGGGAAATTGAAATCCCCCAAGTTTATGACATTACCTGTCTTAGATTCTTGTTTAATTTCCTCTATCATTTCCAAGTCTGTCTCCTCCCTCTGTCATGGCGGTCGGTAGTAAAGGCCAATCTATATGTCAACATCGTTGTGTCTGGGAATCCTGATCCAGAGGGATTCCAGCTTTTCTTTCTCTTCTGCCATAGTCTCTTTCACGGATTCTAATCCTTCCCAAACATATAGGGCACCTTTCTGCCTTGTAAAAGTTGCCAAGCGGCAGAAATGATTCACAGCGTCACTCTGCTGCTGGCCCTGACATCTTCTCTCCACTGCGGCCCACCCCAGCGGAAACAGGGAGTTATCAGAGATGGCAGGCTGCAATGGAGAGAAAACACTGGGGCCAATGGCAGAGCGACGCTGTGAATTGGTTCCACTACCTAGTAACTTTTACAAGATATTCAAGGTAGACACATGGGGGTGGGGGAAGGAGTAGATGTCAGGGAAGACATGCAGCAGAGAGAGCCAACCAACAAGTATGCTGGCCATCAGCAAGATGCCACTTCCATCAGACTGCTGCCTAGAAATAAGGATCCTCCCAAGATATTTCAGATTCAGGGGAGAGGTAGAAGTTAGAGAGGGAGCGATATAGGTCTTGGGGATAGAAGTAAGGGAAGGGAGAGATGTTGGACTTAAATGAGAGAAGGAAGAAGAGATGTGAGACTCAGGAATGGAGGAAGGGAAGGGAGGAAGGGAAAGATGTCAGATTTGTGATGAACAGGGAAAGATGAAGTTGGGGACAGCAGGGGAGTTAGAAGGGGAACAGTGAGAAAGGGATTTGGAGGACAGAGGGAGCAAAAGAGGGAGAAATGGACATAGGGGAAGGCTGAGGGGGGTCAGGGAAAGATGGTAAAAGGAGGTGAAAGAGAGAGGGAGAAATGGAAGAGGAAAGAAAGGGAGAGATGGCTGTGGAGGGTGCAAAATGGGGAAAGGGAAAGATATTCAGGGGAGGGGCAGAAGGGGGAAGGAGAGATGATTGACTCAGGAGAGCAGAGGAGGGAGAGGATAGATGGACAGAGGCGGAGAGGATAGAAGGAGAGGGAAGAGAAATGTTGGGAGGAGGGAGTGGAAGTACAGAAAGAAGAGATATTGAACTTGTGGAAGAGATAATAAAAGAAAGGAAGGAAATGAGGGTTGAGTAAGTGATAAGGTGAGGAGATACTAGAAATGGTGGATCAATGTGGGAGAGTTGTTAAGGAGATGAGTGAGCAGAATAATGAGTATACGAGAGTAGAAATGTGGTAATGGGAAGCGGATAAAAGGGTATAAGAGGGTACAAAATGTGAATGCTAAGGGATGAGAGAAGGAGATAGAAAGTTGATTAGATACAAAAGTGAAAATAAATAAAGCAATGTTCCCTCTAAGCTGCATGGATGCACACCTTTTGGTAGCAGGCCACGTAGCCAGCACACCAGGACCTCTGGCCATACTCTACTGATGCTGCCTGTGGCTTTGTGAAGAAAGAAGTGCAGCTGGAAGAAAGGAGGAGGAGGCCTACTTGGATGTCTTAGAGCCAGCCAGAACACAGGTACACACACTAGGGAGAGGGCATGAACTTGGGACATCGAAGGAAGAGAGGGGCACAAACTTGGGACAAAGACTGGAAGGAACGGAGGGAGCATGAACTAGAGACACAGAAGGGAGGGAAGGAGGGAGAGCATTGAGACACATAAGTGAGGGGGCGTGAACTTAGGACATAGGAAGGAAGGAGGGAGGGAGGGAAGGAAAGAGATGCTGAAGTGAGGGAGTTAATAGAAAGGGAGAATTGTTGAGAATGGGTATGAGTGAGAAGGAAAGAGATAGTTTCAAGTTTTATTAAAATTGTGATGTATCACAATATCATGAATTCAAAGCGATTTACAATTAAAAACAGGGTCTTAGTTATTAACTACAACAAACACACGAACATTACGAATGGATACATAAGGGAAGTAAAGAGAAATACAATAAACATAGTAAAGATAACATGAAAGGTAAGTACAAAGGGAGGGTAAAAAAATTTTTAAGTACTAATAAAAATTAAAAAGAAAATTAAGAGTGTACATGGGGAAAGGAAGAAAGCGGAGAATTGTTGGACATAAGGAGGGAGAGAATTGCTGGACATAGTAGTGGGAGAGGAGTGAGGTAGAGAGAGCTGAGAGGGAGAAATGTTGGTTGTGGTGGTGGAGAGGGAACAGTGGGACAGATGGAAAGGGATGCAAAAAGGAGGAATGTTGGACATGGTGGTGGAGGGAATGGAGGAAGAGATGCGGCATGGTGCTGGAGAGGGGTTATAGAAGGAGAAATGTCAGGCATGGGACTGGGTGGGCAGGGGTGAAAGAGGCTGCACACAATCTAAGAGATAAGAGAGGAAGAAATGTTGGATTTGGCAGTAGAGGGAGTTGGAAAGATGCATCTTGGATCCCTCTCTTTCTCTCTTTCCCCACTCCCTTTGCAGCAAGGGAGTAAATTTGTAAAAGAGAGATAGTGAACAATGAGAGATAAGAAGACATTACACACGGGAGTGGAGGAGAAAGGAAGAAAGAGTGTGCTTTGTGTAGTTTAATTTTATGGTTACCATTATGTGTTAATAAGATTATATTGTGTGTATAAGAAAAATGAATGGAAGAAATGGCATTTACAATTAGTACTATTATTGAGGTGGGGTTTGGGGTGGAGCTTAGGCAGGTCTGAGGTGGAGTCTAGGATAGAGCTTTTGCTCCCCCTCCCCCACTTCCCAATCAAAAAAGTGTTCCACTGCCTATGCTCTTAACATGCAGTAAGATATTGTGTATTAAGCTGATAGAATAGTAGAAAACTTATAGTAGTTAACACCAGTTTGGGCCCCTTTTACAAAGCTGAGGTAACGAGTTTCGGTGTGGCAAATGCAACACAGCCCATAGGAACTGAATGGGCTGCATCACATTTGCCGCATGGGAATTTTTACTGTGGCTTTGTTAAAGTGGTCGGTCCTTTAATAGTTGACTATAAGTGCACTATATCTGCAATGTAGTTAGACCCTGATTCTATAAACCATGCCTACCAACATAGGCGCCTAACTTCATTTTTTAAATTGGAGCTGATAATTGAAAGTGCCATTAAAAACTGATTAAAAACAATAAAAACATTAATTTGATGCAGGCATCAACACCGAGGTGCCTCCCCGAGTCTAGTGACACATACCTGAAAAGCAGGCATAGTTAGGGGCAGAAATTGGACGTGGATTGAGTTAAACACTGGTAGATGCCTACCTTAGGCACCGATTTTTTAGGGCAAGAAAACCCTAGCCTAATATACCTATGCCTAAGTTGGAGACCCTTGCTGGGGCCTAAATCGATTTAGGAGCTGCTAGGCACGATTCTACAAACAGCACTTAACTTTGAATGACATGCGATAGGTGCCATTTTCCTAGGTGCCTATCGAGTTAGGCACCATTTTTAGAATCAGGCGCTTAATGCATGGTGAGTGTGTGGGAAGACGGGCACATCCCCAACAGCTTCCCTTTGCAGTTTCCAAGCATAGATTTTGGCCATTAATGAGTGATAATTGCAGACGTTTAATGAACATTATAATGTAAAAAGAGCCGAGATTTCATGTTTACTGGGATGCTATGGTGAGATTCATATCTTTAAGTTAGACTATGAATGAAAACATTTGTAATAGTTAAGACTAATTAATCACTTATTATTCTGTTGCTCAGAGGCAGGCAGCCTTATAAATGACAGAGCCCTGGGATTCTAAGGAAGGAAAGTAGGAAGGAAAACTGAAAAAGAGTACTAGAATGATTTAAAACTAGCTACCAGGAATACCAGGCATGATAAGGCTCGACAAGATTGACTTTTGCTAAGCAAGGCAGACCTCTCAAATTGTTGAACTCATATGTGAGCTTTTGAAATCTTTGTCTTGGTTACATTCCAAAAACAGATAATTTAAACTGTCGGAGCATAACTGAAATATCTAAAAATGAATCACTGTCAACTTTTCTGTGGGAACAGTTGCATAACACAATGAAGAACACTTTCCCTAGGGACAAATTGAACAACTGTATTAGTTAAAAAGAAACACAGAATCTATCTACAGTTGAGAGTCTTGGAAATATACAGAGTAAATATGGAGGAGTGACCTAGTGGCTAGAGTTGCTGCCTCAGTACCCTGAGGCTGCAGATTCAATCCATTGCTGATCCTTATGACCCTAGGTAAGTCACTTAACCCTTCATTGCCCCAGGTACCATAGCTAGACAGATAGGGAAAATACTTAAGAGTACCTCATAAAAAAAATTATGCACAGCCATGAACTTCTCCAAGATATAGTAATATATCAAATGCAAAAAATATATTTTGATTCATAAAAATATATATGTGTACTTTTAAATATTAGGATGATATATACTGTAAGTTATTAGGTGGCAAACAGGACTGTGTTATGTGTGACGGTTAGCCCTATCATAAGTTAATTTGCCACATTAAAATGTAAGCATATTATTTGGAATAGAGAAAAGTTCCAGTATTGAAAGAGTAGTTTTAGTATTCTGCCAGTAGGTGGTAGTGCAAAGCTTTTATGGACTTTCTGGTTCCAAGTTTGCACTGGAGGGAGTTTTCCAGTTTCCAATGAAGATGGACATAGTGGGAATCACTTTTCAAGTGGAGGAAATATGTAGCTGCCTGCACTCCCTTTAAGACAAAATAAACTATGTTCCTGGGAGTGGGAGTCAGAATAAAGAGATCTTTGAAATGATTACAGAAGTGTCTAGAGTCCATGAGAGAAGGAATCCTGCGATAGCAATTTTAAAAAAGAGTCAAAAAGTTAGAGAGCAAGTATTGTCATAGAAGCTTACAGAAAGCAGACACAGCTTCCCCAAAAGTAGTGAGAAGTATGTAAAATCTAATGGAAAAAGTTAGTCTGATTCAGATTATTGAACAATCTAAACTCTAAGTAAACCTTTAAGAAAAAATAAGTGAGAATAAATGGAGCTGGAGCTTAATTATTTAAAATATTTACGTCCTGCAACTATCTACAGTTCTAGGTGGGAAACAATACCATACATAAAACAAGTTGGAGCTTACCTTCACCACAAAGATTTTAACCTTTGCCAAGTTTTTAGAGCAATGACCTTTTACTTACCACAAGATTTGTGCTTTATCAAATTCTTACAAATGAGAAATTTATTTGAAACTTTTTTTTTTATTTTTATTTTTTTTATTTATCATTTTAATACATCCTATATATAAAGATGTTTAAAGAAATACAGAAATATTGTCTCTTAGTCATAATACAAACCAAGGATCGAAATTTAAACATTCAAAATAAATCATATAATACAGTCCACAACCTGGAGAGAAGAGACAAGATGAAATAAAAAACCCCCTCGGGAAAGGGGAAATATACAAAAGAAAAATAGAAATAAAGAAATAGAGCAGCCTGATCTTATCCTATCCAAAATAAATCAACCGCATTATTAACCTTTATCATTCGGACTGTGTAGAGATACCTTTACCTTCAAGGAAAAAACCTAATTGGGCAGGTTCGAAGAAAATATATTTACTTCCTTGATAGGAAATAAAACATTTGCAAGGAAATCGCAACTGAAAACTTGCCCCCAAAGCAATCACCTTTGGTCTATATAGCAGAAATTCTTTCCTCCTAGATTGTGTCCACCTCGAAACATCAGGAAATATATATACCCTTTCTCCCAAATATGTAATCTGCTTTAAATTAAAATATAATCTAAGCAACATCTCTTTGTCTTGAAGAAATACCAACGAGACCAATAAAGTTGTTCTTCCTTGAGTTTCAATATCAGAAGATTGCAGAATAGCGGAAACATCTAATTGAGCATTTTCATCCACTACAGCTTTTTCTTTCTGCACTTGTTTTAAGTAATAAATTCTTTGTATCGGAGGAAGACTTACTTCAGGTACATTTAAAACATTCAACATAAAGTTCTTAAACAGTTCTTGAGGAGACATAAACTTGGCAACCGGAAAATTAAGAATCCTCAAATTTAAATTCTTTTGCTGGTTCTCCAGGTTTTCAATCTTCCTCAAAATCATCATTTTATCTGTTGTTTGTTTAGAAATTAAATTCTTAGTCTCTGTTGTTTCTTTATCTAATTTTTTTAAGTCCACTTGGTGTTGCTGGGTAATAGTTTCTAGGGAACTTATCCTGGAAGTAGAATTCTGAGTTGTAGTAAGAAAATTAGAACATACCAGGTGCAAATTCTCTATCGCAGTCCAGATAGAATCCAGGGTAACAGCCTGTGGTTTCACCAACGGTCCGAGGAGGGGGATACCGGCCGGCTTTGGTACGGCTCCTGCTCCTGCGATGGAATTCTGAACTCCTACAGCCTCCCCGACGCTGGTTACCAATGGCTCCTCTCCCCCAGGACGCTGACTCTCCGACATCGGAGTCAGCGTGTCTGCTGTGTGTTTCACTTCCGGGTTCACTTCGGAGAGTGAATGAGCCTCCCCCCACACTCCGGGGGAGCCCTCTTGCCAATTCCTCTGCGACGAAGATTCTCCTGGGATGGGAGGGGTATGCGGTCCTCGTGGGCTCAGCGAGAGAGACATCTCGCTGTCCAAGCTGTGGAGTTCCCTCTCCACAGCAGCGGAGGCGCCCGACATGGAAGGAGGAACTGTGAAAGCTGTTATCACAGTTTGCCTCGGCGTCGAGAAGCCCGAGGTAGGTAGAGGAATACCCCTCGTTTTCCCTCTTCTTTTAGGCATTGAAATATAAACGTTAAAGTTGAAATAAAGGAAATTTTCCCCCAGAAGAGAGAAGTGCTCCTCTCAGCGTCCTGCTCCAGACGCCATCTTGCCTCTTATTTGAAACTTTCTGAAACATATGAAGAAAAAATAGACAAATTTAATTTTTTATATATATTTTAAATTGAAACCATGACAGAATAAATACTAAAAGCAGTCTCTTATTTGAGGTAATATAGTTATTAGAACTGTCTACAGTACTGATCAGACCCAAATTGTGAGACATGACCAGAAATGAGGTCACAGGGAAGATGGCCTAGGTGGAATCTCCATAGATGCATCATTATTCTGCACCCTAGGGAGTCATGCAGTTGTATTTGCTACAATTATAGGATGACAGTCACAAAAGATTGGCTTATATATCACAACATATAATTTATAGCCACAAAAGATAAGAACATAAGAATAGCCTTACTGGGTCACACCAAAGGCCCATCAAACCCAGTAGCCCATTAACATGGTGGCCAATCCAGGTCACTAGTACCTGGCCAAAACCCAAAGAGTAGCAACATTTCCATGCTACTGATCCAGGGTAAGCAGTGGCTTCCCCCATAGTCTTTCTCAATAACAGACTATAGACGTTTTCTCCAGGAAATTATCCAAACCCTTCTTAAAACCAGCTATGCTATATGCTCTTATCACAACCTCTGGCAATGCATTCCAGAGCTTAACTACTCTCTGAGTGAAAAAATTTTCCTCCTATTGGTTTCAAAAGTATTTCCCTGTAACTTCGAGTATCCCATAGTCTTTGTAATTTTTGATGGAGTGAAAAATCAATCTACTTCTACCAGTTCTGCTCCACTCAGGATTTTGTAGACTTCAATCTCCGCTCAACCATCTCTTTTCTAAGCTTTTCTAGTCTTTCTTCATACAAGAGGAGTTCCATCCCCTTTATAATCTTGGTTGCTCTTCTCAGGGCCGCCATCAGAAATTTCTGGACCCCTTACTGAGCAATCCTATTGGGCCCCCACGCACCCCTTCCCCCCCGACCCCCCCTTCTTCCATGGGCCAAATATACACATACTTTTCTCTGTCACCGCACTCTTTGACCAAAAGATTTGTAAGCCTGCAACCACGTCAAGGTAGACTCTTTCAGCAGGGCCCTAACCTAACCTAAACTAAACTAATCTATACCTATCTATTCTAAACTAACATATGTCTAGCGCGCACAAACCCCTGCTCTTTGTGGGAAAAATAACACCAGCTAAAGCCACTATCGTAATTTAGTAAAAGGAGCCCTATTTTTATTAGTTAATTATTATTATTATTTTCCAATGCTCAATATGACTTCCTTTTTTAAGGTTTGACACTTGTGCCAGAATATTTTTACTAAATTTAAGAAGTATTTGCCCTCTTTCAAATGGTATAGAAGTTTAAAAAAGGGACAGGCGTTAATGAAGTCATTAGGTTCAATCTAGCCATTTATTTCTGCATGAATTTAAACAACTAAAAAAAAAGATAAATATAGCTCATCCAGTCATACAAGAAATGGCTCTACAGCAGAGGTGCCCACACTTTTTGGGCTTGCGAGCTACTTTTAAAATGACCAAGTCAAAATGATCTACCAACAATAAAATTTTTAAAAAAAAACACAAAGCACACTGTATGCAGAGAAAATGTTAATTATCATTTATATTCCGCGGGTTTTCAAAGAGGTCAAGTCAGACGATTCTATGCAATGTCACCTCAGGAACAACTATACAAAAATAGACAAATATACCCCCTCCCTTTTTACTAAATCGCAATAGCAGTTTTTAGAGCAGGGAGATGCACTGAATGCCCTGTGCTGCTCTCGATGCTCATAGGCTCCCTGCGCTAAAAACCGCTATTGCAGATATAAATTCTCTAAACAGACACATTTTGATCACTAAACTGAAAATAAAATCATTTTTCCTACCTTTTTGTCTGGTGATTTCATGAGTCTCTGTTTGCACTTCCTTCTTCTGACTATAAATCCAATATTTTTTTCTTTCTACCCCTCCCCTTTTCTTTCTGTCTCTCTTTCTTTCTCTCTCCCCCTGCTCCCCCCAAGCCATCGCGCCAATTTCTCCACTTCCCCAATTCTTTCCCTACCCCCTAAGCCACCATGCCGATTTCTCCCTGCTTCCACGAGCCAGGCCAGGAATGTACAAGCGCCAGACTCACAAGAGTTCACCTCTGATGTCAATTCTAACGACGGAGAGGAAGTTCCAGGCCATCCAGGCTGCGATTGGCTGGCCCAGAACTTCCTCTCTGACATCAGAATTGACGTCGGAAGTGAAGTCTTTTGAGTCCGGCGCTTCTACGTGCCTGGCCTGGCTCAGGGAGGCAGGAAGAAAAAGATTGCAAAGGCAACGCGATCGACTCACATTGCCTTTGTGATATACAGGTCGATCGTGCTCGACTATTTGGGCACCCCTACTGTTATGGTATCCTGTCCTGACCTGAGGAAAGGGGTTTAGTCCCCCCAAAACTGCCTTATTTCCATTTCCTATTTATAAACTTTAATCAATAGATACAATACTACTTGATTCTACGTAAAGCAACAAAACAATTTTTTCTACCTTTTGTCATTTTTGCTTTAATCATCTTCTCTTCACTCTTCTTTCTAGCCAGCATCTGTCCGCTCTGTCTTCCATACAGCATCAGCCCCTTCCATCCACTGTCCGCCCTCTCCCCATTCCATATGGCATCTTCCCTCTTTTTATGCTCCTTCAATAAACTGTCTATTCTGTGCCCCTTCTCTTCTCCTTTGTACATGATTGATTTCAGCTCTGCCACCTCTCCATTTTTCTCTCTCTGTCACCACCCCATCCCCTATGCTCTGGCATCTCTCTCTTCTCCTTTCTTTCCTTCGCACCCCACAGTCTGGTATCTTCCCTTCCCTGATTCTCTAGTATCTCACTCCTTTCCTTTTCTTCCATCTCTCCCTCCCCCTCCATGCTCTGACATCTCCTCCTTCCTTTCCCCCTTCCTTTTCCCTTGGTCTAGCATACTTTCCTCCTTCCCTCCATGCCCTGGCATCTCTTCCTCCCTCCCGTCCCTCCAATCCCTGGCATCTTGTTTCATTCCCTCCCTTATCTTCTTTCTCCCTCCAGTTGGGTGCAGCAAGTCTCTCCCCCTCTGCTCCCTTTCCTCCTTCTGTCACCCATGACCTGGCGTCATGAACTTCTTCAGGCAGCAGCATTCATAATTTGCTGCTGTTGCCAGCTTCGGGCCTTTTTCTCTGTCGGGTCCTACCTTCATGGAAACAGAAGTAGGCAGGACCCGGCAGAGAGGAAGGCCTGAAGCTGGCAACAGCAGTGAATTGTAAATGCTGATGCTAGCCGAAGAAGTTCATGACGCCAGGTCGAACACCCGGGGCAGACTGCTACTCTCCCCCCCATGACGCTCCTATCTCTCCCTCCCTCCCATCATGAGACTCTAAACAGCACTGCTCTACTCTAAGCAGGCTGCTTCATGGCTTTCTCCTGCCGTGATTCCCTCTGGCACGTCACTGATGAGGGAGAGATAGGAGGGTCAGATCGGGTTGGGGTCGCCCGGGATGATGATGAGGCTGCTGCCGCTGCCAGCAAATCCAGCAAGGGTAAGGCCCCAAAGCACAGCACTGGCAGGCCCCCCCTGACTATTTCGGGCCCTAGGCCTGTGCCTACTGGGCCTATCCTTTAATCTGGCCCTGCTTCCCCCCCATATGTCCTGACTTCTCTCTCTTCCACTCCATGGTATGGTATCTCCTTTCCCTCCCTCCCATGGTCTTTGCATCTCTTTCCTCTTTTTCCTTATCTTCCTTCTCCCTCCTTCCCTCTCTCTCCCCAATTGGGTGCAGCAGTATTTCTCTTCCCCCTCCCCCCACTGGTTACAGCAGTATCATCAGCATTTCTCTTTCCCCCCAAATTGGGTACAGCAGAAGCAGCATTTCTCTTCCCCCTCCCCCCTAATTGGGTGCAGCAGCATTACTCCTCCCATTCCCCTCCCCCGTCTCACACACCCGGCAGATTCACTACAGACAAAGGCAAGTTGCAAGTTTCCCTTGGTCGCTGACCTATCTCCCAAAGGGCAGCGACAGAGGGAAGTTTACAACTTGCTGCTCTTGCTTACTTCGGGCCTTTCTCGTTGCCGGGTCCTGCCTTCACGGAAACAGAAAGTAGGCAGGACCCGGCAGCGAGAAAGGCCCGAAGTAAGCAAGAGCAAGTAAGCTTCCCTCCGTGGCTGGTCTATCTCCCGCATGCTCCGGGGCTCTAATGGTCCGTGCCGGCTTCTCTTCTCTACTCCCCCCCCCCCCGACGTAACTTCCGGTTTCGGAGGGAAGCCGGGTTCGAGTCGCTTGCTGGGGGTTTTTTTTGTTTAAAGTCCGGCGGGTTTTTCGGCGGCTCTTCAGGCTGCACATTAAGCAGTGGCGGCAGCAGGATTCGGCAGATGACAGCAGGGCGGGCATCTAAATTTGCTGGGCGTTGCGCCTGGCTGAAAAGCGCTGGGGAGAACACTGGGGAGCCCGGGCCCCCTGTCAGCTCCGGGCCCCTGAATGCAGGACTGGTAGTACTGCCCTGATGGCGGCCCTGGCTCTTCTTTGAACTTTTCCTAGTGCCGCTATAACTTTCTTGAGATTAGGAGACCAGAATTGAATGCAATAGTCCAGGTGAGGTTGCACCAGGGAGCAATACAAAGGCATTATAACATTCTTAGTCTTGTTAACTATCCCTTTTTTAATAATTTTAATAATAAATATTTGCTTTTTTGGCTGCCACCGCACATTGGGCAGAAAGTTTCATCGTATTGTCTACAATGACACCCAGATCCTTTTCTTCGGCACTAACCCCCAAGGCAGACCAGTAACTGTGATTTGGGTTATTCTTCCCAATGTGCATCACTTTGCATTTGCCAACTTTAACCCCCTCTTCTACAAAGCTGCACTAGCGGATGAAGCGTGGTAACCGCCCCGAAGCCCTTTAAATCTCTATGGGCTTCGGGGCTGTTACTGCATGGCAGCCGCTAGCATGGCTTTGTTGAAGAGGGGGTAAATGTCATCAGCCACTTAGATGCCCAGTCTTCCAATTTCCTAAGGTCTGCCTGCAATTTTTCACAATTCGCATGTGTTTTAACAACTTTGAACAGTTTAGTGTCATCTGCAAATTTAAACACCTCATTCGCCGTTCTAATTTCCAGATCATTTATAAATAAGTTAAATAGCACAAGTCCCAGTACAGATCCCTGCAGCACTCTACTGTTTACTCTCCTCCATTGAGAAAAATGACCATTTCACTTTACCTTCTGTTTTCTATCCATTAACCAATTCCTAATCTGCAACTGAACTTTGCTACTTATTCTATAACTCTTTAATTTTCTCAGGAGCCTCTCATGAGGAACTTGTCAAACGCTTTCTGAAAATCTAGATACCCTAAATCAACCGACTCACCTTTATCCACATGCTTATTTTTCACCTTCAAAGAAGTCAAGCAAATTGGTGAGGCAAGATCTCCTTCGACTGAACTCATTCTGACTTCGTCTCATTAAATCATGTTTGTGTACATGTTCCATAATTTTATTATTTCCATCATTTTGCCTGGCACTGAAGTCAGGCTTACCAGTCTGTAATTTCCCAGATCTCCCCTGGAACTCTTTTTAAAATTCGGCATAACGTTGGCTACCCTACAATCTTCAGGTACTACAGACGATTTTAGCAACAGATTACAGATAAACTAACAGCAGATCAGTAATTTCATGTTTGAGTTCTTTTAGTATCCTGGGATATACTATATACCATCTAGTCCAGGTGATTTGTCACTTTTAAACTTGTTGATTTGGCTTAGTACATCCTCCAGATTCACTGAGATTTCTTTCAGTTCCTCCAAATCATCACCCTTGAAAACCATTTCCAGTTCAGATAGATTTCATACATCTTGTTCCGTAAAGACCAAAGCAAAGAATTCATTCAGTCTTTCCGCTATGGCCTTATCCTCCTTGAGCATCCCTTTTGCTCCTTGATCATCCAATGGTCACCACATCACCAACGCCACATCAGCCACATCACCAACGCCTTCCTAGACTCACACTGGCTTCCAATACAAGCCCGCATCCAATTCAAACTATACTGTATGTTATTCAAAACCTTAAACGGAACGGCACCCACCCACCTAAATAACCGTCTAAACAGGAACCTCTCAACCAGACAGAGGAGAACCCAATCCCCTTTCTCCTTCCCCCCTTTTAAAGGAACTAAACGCAAAAAGATGTTATGACAACTTACTTGCAACACATGCAGCTAAATTGGACCCCTCCATCACCAACCTACTGACAGCATCAACTGACCTCAAGGCTTTCCGCAAAGAAATCAAGACCCTACTATTCAAGAAATTCACCCAAACGTCCTAATCCCTTCCTTTTCCCCTCTCTCCCCCTCTTAGAATCTACTCATCAAAATAGCTTTAGACCTTACGCCTTAATTGTAATTTGTATTTCTCTTCCTGGAAATGTCCAGTTATCGTTCTGATGTAATCCGCTTAGAACTGAAAGGTACAGGCGGAATATAAGCCAGTAATGTAATGTAATGGTCCTACGGATTCCCTGAAGAACAAAAGCAAGAACTGCAGGAATGGTGTACAAGACACCAAGTCTTTAATAAACAAACATAAATATAGTCATAAAACAGTTTGTATCCAAAAGGGTTGGTGAACTGGGACCCAACACGGTCTGTGTTTCGAAGAAACACTCCTTCCTCAGGGGTCAAAAAGTATATCATATACAAGGAAACCTTATGGATAACAACTGAAAACAGCAGTATGGTGAAAAACTTAGGAAGCTGTGTGAGCTCCTACGTGGTGCAGGATTCCCTCACAGGTTTTCTGCTTCTGATGTGCCTAAAGAAATTGGTATGAGTTTTTGCCTCATTTGCAAGTTTACTACTACTACTACTACTGTTTATTATTTCTATAGCTGAAAGGCATATGCAGCGCTGTACATTTTAACATACAATAGAAAGTCCCTGCTCAGAAGAGCTTACAATCTAATTTAGATAGGACATTTCAGGGTTGAGGAGGTTATAGTGGGTATAGGTATCTGACAGCAGCAGGGTTGGGGAGATTATAGTGGGAATAGGTATCTGACAGCAGTGAGGAGGAGTTTAAGAGTTGAAAGCAGTTTCAAAAAAGTGGGCCTTTATCTTGGATTTGAACACTGCCAAAGACGGAGCACAACGTATTGATTCAGGCAATCTGTTCTAGGCATACAGTGCCACAAGAAAGAAGGGACGGAGTCTGGAGTTGGCAATGGAAGAGAAGGGTACAAATAAGAGAGGCTTGCCCGATGAGCAGAGATCACAGGGGCAGCATAGGGAGAGATGAATGAGGCGAGATATCGGGAGGCTTCAGAGTGAACGAACATGTAGGTCAGCAAGAGGAGTTTAAACTGCATTCGGAAATGGACAGGGAACCAATGAAGAAACTTGAAGAGAGGGGTAATGTGAGAATAGTGGCTCTCATGGAATATGAGTCATGCAGCAGCATTTTGAACGGATTGAAGAGGTGAGAGACAGGTGCACGGGAGGCCAGAGAGAAGTATGTTGCAGTAGGCTAAGCGCGAGGTGACGAGAGTGTGGACGAGGGTTTTGGTCATGTGCTCAGAGAGATGAGGAAGGATTTTGGTAATGTTATAGAGGAGAAGTGACAGGATTTGGCGGTCTGTTGGATCTGAGCAGAGAAGGAGAGAGAGGAGTCAAAGATCACCCTAAGGTTGCGAGCCAACGAGACAGGGAGGAGGATAGCATTATCCACAGAGATAGAGAATGGCGAGAGGGGGTAGGCAGGTTTGGGGGGAAAGATAAGGAGTTCAGTTTTAGCCATATTCAGTTTGAGATGGCAGCGAGACATCCAAGCGGCAGTGTCAGACAGGCAGGCTGAAATTCGGCAGAGATATCCGGCATGGAGAGTAGAACTGGGAGTCATCAGCATAGAGGTGATATTGAAAACAATGAGAGGAGATCAACATACCAAGAGAGAGGGTATATAGGGAAAAGAGGAGAGGGCCCAGGACAAAGACTTAGGATATGCCAATAGACAGCCTGATGGCGGCAGAGGAGGATCCACTGTAACATATGCTGAAGGTATGATGAGAGAGATAGGAAGAAAACCAGGAGAGAGCAGAAATCTTTATATAAGCTTTATAAACACAGCCATTGGAAGGATGATCTTGAGCCAGGAAGGATTTTGACTCATGTGTAGCTTAACTTATTAAAGCTGTCTCTATAAGAGCCTCCTGAATGATCACCATAGCCCCCTTGATTCCTGCTTCCATAGTATTCTCTGGATCCACCACTTCTAGATATTCTCCACTTCTAGATTCAAACCTGCTACTCTCATTACCTCCATAACCCTGGAATCCCAGCGAGGACAACGTGTCGAGAAGGAGGCGATGATCAACAGTGTCAAAGGCAGAAGACAGATCAAGAAGAATGTGGATAGAGTAGAGTCCATTTGATTTGGCCAGGAACAGATCGTTAGAGACTTTAGCAAGGGCAGTTTCCATAGAGTGAAGAAGGCGAAAGCCCGATTGAAGTGGGTCAAGAATATTATGAGAAGAAAGGAAGTCCAGACAACAGCGGTGAACAGCATGTTCAAGTAGTTTGGATAGGAAGGGGAGGAGGGAGATAGGGCGGTAGTTGGAGGGGGTTGTAGGGTCAAGTAAGGGCTTTTTAAAGAGGGGCGTAACTACAGCATGTTTGAAGACATCAGGAACTGTAGCAATGGAGAGTGAAAGGTTGAGGATGTGACAGATGGGAAGGATCACAGCAGGAGCAATGGATCCGAGTAGGCAGGTAGGAATCGGATCATAGGAACAGTTGGTGGGTTTGGAGGAAGAGAGAAAGTGAGAAGTTTCCTCTTCTGTAACTTCAGAAAAGGAAGAAAGGGTCATAAGGGTTGTCGAAGGGAGGTCGACAGAGTGGACAGTTGGAAGGGGTGGCGGGGGAGGCAACATTGTTGAGAATTCAAGGTGGATCTTGTGAATCTTGCCGCGCAAGAACTCTGCCATTGTCTGGGAGGAGAGCGAAGAAGGGATGGGAGGTGGGGACACTGAGTAGAGAGTCAAGTGTGGCAAAGAGATGGTGAGGCTTGGCACTAAGAGAGTTAGTTAAACAGTTATAGTAGTCCTGTTTGGCAAGCAAGAGGGTAGATTGGAAGAATGTCAGCATGAATTTGTAATAGACGAAGTCAGCAAGCATGCGAGATTTAAGTCAAAGACGTTCAGCAGCTCGGGCAAAGGAGCGCAGGTAACAGATTTGGGGGGTCAACTAGGATTGGGGTTTGGCACGTCTTAAAGGATGGGAAATGGGAAGGGCAAGAGTATCGAAAAAAAATGAGAGAATGGAGTTATAGGAGAAGACAGCTTCATCGGCAGACTCGTTCGACATAGTAGTAGAAAGAAGAGATGAGACAGCGGTAGAGAGCATGTCAGGGTCAATAGCACGAAGGTTCCTAATCATACGGGTAGTGATCGGTCGGGGTCGGGGAGGAGGGTGATGAGTCATGAATGTTAACAGCTGATGGTCGGAAATGGTAAGGTTTGAGGTGCAGAATTCGGTGATAAAGCAGTTAGAGGAGAGGATGAGGTCAAGGCAGTGGCCTTTCTGGTGAGTAGGGGCAGTGGAGCACAGCTGGAGGTCATACGAGGATGTTATAAGAAACCTGGATGTATAGGAGTCAGAAGAGTCATCCGCATGGATGTTGAAGTCACCGAGAAAAAGGGAGGGAGATGAGGGTTCAAGAAAAGAGGAGAGCCAGGAGTAAAACTCATTGAGGAAGGAAGAGAAGGATTTGTCAGGGGGTTGGTAAATAACCACTACTCTGAGAGACATGGGGGCAAATAGACAAATGGAGTGAACTTCAAAGGAAGGAGAACAGCGAGATTGAGGCAGAAGAAGGGGTTGATATTTACATGATGGTGAGAGTAAGAGTCCAATACCGCCTCCATGACCATCCAGGCGAGGTGTGTGTAAGAAAAGGTACCCTCCATGACACAGGGCGGCAGCTGAAGTGGATTTTTTAGGGCAGATCCAGGTTTCAGTTAGTGCTAGCAGGTGGAGCCTTTTAGAGATAAAGAATTCATGGATGAAGGTAAGTTTGTTGGATACGGAGTGGGCGTTCCACAGGGCACATGAGAAAAACATGGAGGAATGAGGGAGGAGGGAAACAGAAATAAGATTTGTTAGATTGTGGTGTGAACCCCCACGAGTAAGTCGAGGGATGATTGGGAAGACCGGGATTAGGATTGATGACCCCAGCAGAGAGCAAGAGAGGAGTAGGAGGATACAAGAGAGTGTGGGAGAGGCATGGTAGCTAAGCTGTGGTGGAGATGCTTGTAAGTAGAGTGGGGATCGCTATATGAATGGGAGAGAGTGTTGTAGCTGTAAGACTGAGAAGAGGGTGGGGAGAAGAGAGAGGGTGAGGTGGTGAAGCTGAAATGTGACTGGTGTAATGGTTGGAGGTTAAGTGGTTTAGGGGAGGGGGAGGGGATGGGAAAGGTTAGTAGCAGTAAGAGGAGTTGGTGAACAGGAGTCATTGGAGAGGGGAGGAGTGAGAGTTGTCCTGGATATGATGGAAGATTAAAAAATCTCACCCTTCCTTATCTAAGTATATATAAGCTTATAATATTAAGGTATAGTATTGGGGTTATTGAATTATATTTTTAATCTTGTTACTTTTATTCTATTGGTTGGGCAACAGGTGAAGGATGTTTGGTGGGTGGGTCTATATATGTAATGTGAGCCTAGGGATGGGTGGGTTGAGGGCAGGGTCTAAGCTGAGTTCATGGTGTGGCTGTGGAGACTATCTCCTAGAGGTAGGTTATACTTTAATGATGGACATTTTTCAGAAGTGTCCCTGAAGAGAGCCAGAAGTGGCAAGAGTTGTGAGTTGGATTTATATCAGTGCAGGAGAATTGTTAATGGTGTGGGTTCAAAGGCTTTAGGCAGGAGTCTGGGAAGTCAAAAGAGGGAAAAGGTAGAGTGAGAAACAGCTAAATTTGCAATAAACTACAAAGTAAATGCATCAGTTTTACACATTGAGCAAGAACATACAGTTTCAGAAGTGTCCCTGAAGAGAGCCAGAGGTGGCAAGAGATGAGAGTTGGATTTATATCAGTGCAGGAGAATTGTTAATGGTGTGGGTTCAAAGGCTTTAGGCAAGAGTAGTTTCAGAAGTGTCCCTGAAGAGAGTTTCTCTTCATATTCTTTTTTAGCTTTGCTTTTTATCAATGCTTTACATCTAACTTGCTTGTGTTTTTTTGGCTCTATCATCTCTCATTTTACCTTTTAACCATGCCTGTTCTCATCTCCTCTTCTTTCCACCTTTTTTGATATATGGAATACATCTGGTTTACAGTCCTATCTTTTTCAACTGATCATTTTAGCTTCTTTTTAACCATTTTCCTCATTTTACCATGGTGGCCTTTTTGAAAATTAATGCCTCTACAGATTTCTTTTGCGACGTCACTCCCGATATCAGCTCAAATTTGATCTCGTTATGATCACTGTTTACCAGTTAACTCCCGTACTATGCCTTGAATTCCAGTAAGGACCAAATCTAAAATAGATCCTCCTCTTGTGAGTTTATATTTTATATTAACATGTAACCTGGCTCATTATTCACACCTCAAAAATGAATAAAAATGCTGAAGTTCTAGATTATTTGAGAGGGATGGGAGGTGAAAAAATGAGAACTTTCCAGTTTCATCTAGCTGTCCCCCATGCCTGGATAATTGCCTGAATTTGTCCACCACACCCCTTACCTTGTTTAAAAGCAGACTGAAAACCCACCTTTTTTATATAGCCGTCAATCCATGACCCTACTCTGCACTGTCCTAGCCCCTTAACTGTATTCATGGTATCCTGTCTGTCTTCTTTGTTTAGAGTGTAAGCTCTTTTGAGCAGGGCCTGTCTTCTTTTTGACTCTATACAGCAATATGTCTGGTATCACTATAGAAATAATTACTAGTAGTAGTAGGGTCCTAAGATGAAATGCAGATACTTTATGCAGTTCCTTTCACTTGTTTTTGAACTAGCTGGGTCACAGCATACAGTATATATAGTTTCCAAATCAAAGTCATACAATAAGAGGTTGGATGTTTTGGGCAAGACATCCACAAACCCAGCAGAAAAAATGTCCATTTTAAAAATTGCCAGACATCTATCTTTTATTTTTGAAAATGACCTATGCATAAGATTTGGTCCTTAGGACATCTATCTTTTTTGGCCATTTTCAAAAATAAAAATGTCCATATGAAAAATGCACAAAAGCAAGTTTTGTAGACATACCCAACTACCTTGTCTGATCATGGCAGAGGAAGCCCCATCAGCTGAGCTGGTTTCAGGGAATCCTGCTGACTCAGCTGATGGGGATTCCCTCTCCCAGGAAAAGGTCCATTTTGAGTCAATCATGGCCTTAGGCCCCTCCCACTGCATCCCAAGATTAATTGGGAGGGGGAAGGCCTGTCATTCATAGAATGCAGCCCTGTAGGTAAGAGGGAGTAGGCTTCCCTCTTGCCAATCTGTCATCGGCAGGTATGGGCGGGTAAGGGGATGTAGGAGGGGGCCCAACAATGTTGGGGGATGTCAGGGAGGGTCCAGGGATGTCATGGGGATGTCGATGGAGGGATGTAGGGCTCCGTGGCTCAACTGATCCTGACAAGGGGAATACCCATTAACTGAGTCAGCAGGAATTCCCAAAACCAGCACAGCTGATGGGAATTCCTCTGCCATGATCAGCTGATGACAAGCCCTCAATGTGCTGGGTGTGGGAGGGGGTCATGACCACTTGGGGAGTAAGGAGGGGGTCATGCCTTAAACCCTCCAATAATTATCTTGTCAGTTTGGTCACCTTTGGTGCACTAAGACCTGTTTTACTTTGGTCTAAGTCCAGGCATGTAAGTTCCACTTAGGATGTCCTGGAAAAACTTTGATTATTGCTTCAGGACGTCCAGGTGGAAGCCCCTGATTCCCCCTCATAACACTCCTCCCAACAAACCCTTCGAGCTCTGGACTCACAATAGCTTAGAAGTGCTGTTGAATGTCCAGAAATTTTGTTTAGATTATTGGCACTTGGATGTTCTTGCTATTATGATATCCAAATGCCAACTTAGTCAGGTTTTTGGACATTGCAACGTGCTATTTTTAGTGTATGCCCATGAGCTGATTGGTGGCATGTGCTTGCTTTGAGTTAGTTTCAATTTTTTTTCACTGTATAGGAGGTCAGGTAGAGCTTGTAATTTATAATTCATTATCTAGATGATTTTCAATTTGTGTGCTCAGCAGGCTTGGATGATAGTACAGTAAATGGTTGTTTCTAGAATTTCAGGATTTGGCATTAAAGTTTGGCATTGGTTGTTCATAGAAGTTGTTTAAAGATTTGGCATTGATTGTTTGTAGAATTTCAGGATTTGGCATTACAGTTTGGGATTTCACTGGCTTGAGAGAAGTTGCAAAGTTCTTCACAAGTGGCACTCCTTTCTCAGTGTCCTCAGAGGGATCCACTGCATCAACGGCTCCCCTAGACAGCAGGGGCTCATCAGTCTAGTCTGGTGGTTGAATCCTCCTTCTCTCTCCAGAGGACTTCCACTCCATACTTCAATTGGGATGATTTGATGATGGACACCAACTTTTACTGCTGGAAGGCACATTACAAGGAGCATCTGATTCAGGGATGCTGGTCTCCTTTCCAGAGAAAGTAGTCGATCAATTGATTGGACCTATGAGTGAATTGTTTTGCTCTCCTGTAATTCAAGAGTGCACTGCAGAACAAGTCGGTTTGAGTATTCTCAATGTTATGGCTGTGGCATATGTCAATCGCCAAGGGGGCGCAAGGAGTGTACTTTTATAGTAGTAGCCCAAATGCTTTTTCATTGGATGGAAACTCATCTGCTATTGCTTTTAGTGGTGCACACCGCAGGAGTGGACAACGTACAGGTGGATTTTCTCAGCCATCAAACTCTAGATGGGTATCCCAGCTGCCAACCCCTAGATCGGTATCGCAGAAAGCTTTCCCTTGTATAGTGAGTACATGGGGATGTCCAGTATTCGATCTGATTTTAGATATTGGATTCTATACTGATGGGATCCTGCTTGCCTAAACAAAATATTTAAAAATTAGTAGATTTAATTGAGTTGAGTTGTTGGACAATGAAAATAACTTTGAAAGATGTGCAATATAGCAAGATAAGCTACAGATAGTACTAAGGTAGGAGCGGCTTCATTAACTATTGAGCACTTGATTTTCCTTCATCTAGTCGGGACATTGCCAAAAAAGCACTAATAGTTGAGGTTCAAAGAAAACGTATTTAACTGAGCAGTGGCAAATAATACACTTTCAAGGATGTCTTAAGTAAAATCTTGCTCCCAGTGAGGTGACCCCTGGTCTCAAAAGAAGAAATTCTCTACGACGCTTTTGAGTTTCTCTTGAAAGATCAGGAAACATTTGAATTTTACATCCAAGAAACTCTTTCTGTTTGTTTTTAAAGAAAAGCCTCAACAACCACATTTTATCAATTGAGAGAGCTACTGTTATTATCATCGTAGATGGTTATTATCATGTAGATGACATTTCCAAGATTTCTGATCAGTCATTTTTTCTGTAATTGACTCCCTTCTTTATTAGGCAAATAATACACTTGGGAAAAAGGTGGCAAATTTTCCTCTGAAACTTGCAGAATTTCAACCAGGTATCTCCTAAGCATATCTCTAGGAGTTACCATTGCTAATCTTGGAAAATTAATTAATCTCAAATTATTGTTCCGTGCATTATTCTCAAGTGATTCTAGCTTCTTCCTAAGACTCACATTATCCTTAACTAGGGAGTGTTGCACTTGTTAAGTAGATGATAAATCATGGTCAAGCTTTTGAACTAAGGATTTTGAAACAGTCAGAGGAGTTGCTGTGGAGGGGCATAATCGAAAGGAACGTCTAAGTCCGTTTTCGTCTAAGTCGCAAATTGCCAAAGTAAAAAACAGCCTAGGACACATTTTCAAAAAATACGTCCAAATTTTTTTTTGTTTTGAAAATTGTCTAACTATACATCCTGCTGAGCTGATCATCCAAGTCGCTAAATCATCCATCTTTATTCCACATTTCCGTCCAACTTTTCGTCCAAGTCAAAAACGCCTAGAACAAGCCCTGTTGGACATGGGAGAGGTCTGCAAAGTGATGGACTGAACACCCAGACATGACACCTAAATAGTGGGGTACCTTATAGGGCACTGCTGTGAACTTAACAAAAAGGGTGCCATGTCTTCTCCTCACTACAGCTCCCTTATAGGGCATGGTGAGCCCCCCAAACCACCTCCAGAATCCCCTAGACCCACTTATCTACCATCCTATTAGCCCTTATGGCTGCAGGAGCCACTTATATGCCAGTACAAAAGGGTTTTAGGGGTGTATAGGGGAGTGCACATGTTTAAGTATCAATGCAGTGATTACAGGGGCTTATGGGCATGGGTCCTCCTCTCCATAGATCCCTAACTGACCTACAAAATGGCTTAAGCCACCTCTGTGCTGGACGACTAGGCTTTCCTATGCCAGGCTGCCAGGTGATGATGGTCTGGAGGCTGAATTTTAAAGGTGTGATTATGATTTGTATGGGGTTGGGAGGTTGGTGATCACTGGGGTAGTGTGAGGGGGTCTGTATTATGTGTTTGCAGTGCTTATCTGGTGACTTTATGTGGGATTTTGTGTCTTAGACCATGTTTTAAATGGTCTAAGTCACAACGTCCAAGTTTCGTCGATCCTGGGCTGTATAATTTTTGGTTATACATGTAATATGACTAAGTCTAAGCCGGCCCACGTCCTGCCCAACTCCTGCCCTTGACACTCCTCCTGAAATGCCCCGTTTAGCTTTGGTTGTTCAGCAGCACTATGAAGGCCTAGGTCGTTTAGAAATACGTCCAAAACCCATTTTCATTATCGGCACTTGGATGTATTTTTACAATGTTCGTCCAAGTGCTAGCTTAGGCCGGTTTTTGGATGTTTTTCTCTTTCAATTATGAGGCCCTTAATCTCCTTAGTATGTTGAATCAATTTAGCTTCAACATATTGGAAATTGGGGCTAATAGTTTTTGTGAAATTTGTAATTAATTTCTATAAAGACTCCAGAGTTACTTGTGCTGGCTTATCCAAAATGAAAAGTTTTTAGTGAGTGTAGAAATGCTCACCTTCAGAGGAATCAAGTTCTTGGCTTTGCTCTATCTGGAAGTCTTTTACCTCCCGTTGCTGAATCTACCCCAGTTTCTTCTGCAGAAGCACCCTGAACCAGAGGCTCTGCCTCCAAGCTCTCCGGTGGTAAATTTCTTGCCTCAGGGAAAAGTTCCTCCCCCATCTCCAGGGTTTCCTCTTCCCCAGGAGAACTGGTAACTCAGGGTTGTGGGGGTGGGGCTCTCACGTCGGGGCTGAGCATAGTATCTGACCCAGGAGAAGCGACTCTGGTCTCGCCATGCCCAGGCGCTCTCAGTAGGTTACCCTCCAGCATCGCGGCTGCAGCTCCCTGCATCTGCTGCAACAGCTCATCTATGTTGCCAAAGGTTGGTACTTCGGGGTGCCGTGAAGTGTTAGCAGCACACCTGCCTCTCCTCTTCAGCATCAGTTAAGGTAAGGCATGCAGGCCTTCGATAGAAAGAAGAAAAAAGTTCTGAGTGGAGTGGGTCAGATGCATTCCTCTCAGCACTTCTGTGCCGTGGCCATCTTGGCAAAATGCTAGGAATGATTAAGAAGGAGTTCACGAACAGATCAGAGAAGGTTATCATGCCGCTGTAGTGGGCCATGGTGCATCCTCATCTGGAGTAATACGTCAAACACTGGTCACCGTACATGAAGAAGGATATGGCACTACTCGAAAGAGTCCAGAGAAGAGCGACTAAAATGGTTAAGGGGCTGGAGGAGTTGCTGTACAGTGAGAGATAAGAGAAACTGGGCCTCTTCTCCCTTGAAAAGAGGAGACTGAGAGGGGACATGATCAAAACATTCAAGATACTGAAGGGAATAGACTTAGTAGATAAAGACAGATTGTTCACTCTCTCCAAGGTAGAGAGAACGAGAGGGCATTCTCTAAAGTTAAAAGGTGACAGTTTCCATACAAACGTAAGGAAGTTCTTCTTCACCCAGAGAGTGCTAGAGAGCTGGAACACTTTTTTGAAGTCTGTTATAGGGGAGACCACCCTCCAGGGATTCAAGACAAAGTTGGACAGGTTCCTGCTGAACCGGAACGTACACAGGTAGGGCTGGTCTCGGTTGGAGCACTGGTCTTTGATCTAGGGGCTGCCGCGTGAGCGGACTGCTGGGCACGATGGACCACTGGTCTGACCCAGAAGCAGCAATTCGTATGTTCTTATATCATTAGTGTGTGTCTTACGGCACATTTCGGAAAGAAATTAAGACTGTACTGTTTGATAAATTCATTTCCTAAATAGAAGTTATATTAATAACAATAATTCTACTCTGACTATTCTTAGGAAATTGTTATACTCTTGCTATTTGTATTTTGTACTTTGCTGATTGTCCAGCTCTCTTCAGTGTAAACCGCCCAGAAATCATCTGATTGTGGCGGTATAGAAGAATAAAGTTATGTTATATGTTATGTTATTTAAAACCTATTTTCTAGGCAATAAGGGCCTGATTCTATAAATGGTGCCTAACGACACCTAACTCCTAGGTGCCACTCAGCATAGTTATCAGTCAACCTCTAGGTGCATTTACAGAACTGGACCTACTGGCATCTAACTTGACCCAGGTATTCTAATGTTAAGCAGCAGTACATTAGACCATGGTTTTCCTGACCTAATTTACCGGCACCTAATGTAGACACCTAAAGTCATACCATGCCTATTCTCCGCCCCATCCATAACCACTTTTGAAGTAGACGTCTCGATGTAAGTATCAGTAGGTGCTGTGCTGAATTCTGTGCGCAACTTCAATTAAAGTTAAATTAATGTTTTGTTTTGTTTTTAAATTGACTTTTAATGGTGTTTTTCAATTAAAATGCCAATTAAAGACAATGAACAAATTTGGGGTTGCATGTGGAATTCAACTTGGTACCTCTAGATGCCACTAATGTATTTATTTTAAAAATGTATATACCATTTAAAACTAAACGGTTTACATAGTTTACATACACAATGTTAAAATGATGACAAAATAAAAGCAAATACATGATAAAATAATCATATAATAAAACCTAACAGGTGCTGTTTTATGGAATTTCCCTTTAAGGGCTCACGTGCTAATCCTGCAATAAATGCTTAGTACAAATCTATGTAGCTGTGCTTACTGGTTATCTCATCTACTCTAAGCCCCTATGCACGCTGTCATGGGAAGCATGTGTTGATCCCAAAACTATTGCAAGGCACTTGAGTGCACCCCGTAGTAGTGATTTTTAACCTACATTACGGAGGTGTTAGCACCTACTGCAGTTTAGTAAAAGGGTTCCAGAATAATAACTAAGTAAACTTTGCATATTAAAGATGATTTCCAAATGTTGAGGGCATTTTGGGGAATGTTTATTGGCGTGCAGCTATTGCAAAACCCAGTAGTTTCAAATGTTGATTTTGAATTGTTCACAGATGCTGCAGGAGGTTATGGTTTTCAGCATTTATTTTAAAAGTTCATCGTGTGCCACAGCTTGGCCAGAGGGTTGGAATGAATAGTTAATTTTTAGAGCTATTCTCTGTGATGGTATGGGGGAGGGGGAGTTGGTTAGATCACAAAGGAGTTCTTCTGTGTTCTGTCTGTTATGCAGGCAATAATAAACAATTGGCAACATTACTATAATTAGTAGATTTTCTTGTTGGCCCTGGTCATGAAATCTAAAACTGAATATTAGTTTATTAGTGAAACATGTGCCTCGTAAGATTAATATCACTAAGGATTCTCTTCTCAATTTCAGTGGGGCTGGTTTCGAGCATTGATGCTACAAGCAGAGGAAGGACCAACAGTGATCCCAGCAACTTAGTTAAATGACCCCTTAGCATTTAAACATTATTTTCTCTTACAATTATTAACCCTTATAGGTATTTTTGGCTCACTAGCTATTTGAAACTAAGTTTTAAAAGAAATATTTGTGTGGCACAAATTCTCACTATATCAATGTGATGTGTAACTGCCTCAGGGGGACTTTTACTAAAGGTTAAGGTGTGTTATATGCCACAGGACCCCCCTTTTATTCCTATGGGCTCTGTTGCAGATAACATTAGCCAATATTTAGTAAAAGACCCATAGTGTGGAGTATTGTTAAGTTTTGCAAGTTTCACTAGTATATTGAATATTCAAGACTTTTTTTTGTTCCATTTTTCTTTGTTTGATACGTAGTGACATTTGTGTTATCATGTTGGCCACACAAGTGGGTAACCACTATATTTTTATTTTATCTTCAGTATAATTTGGGATCCATGTGTAACAGTAGTCAGTGTAGCAGGAGAGACTGAGGAAACAGAACCCCTTTTACAAAGCTGTGGTAGCAATTCTCACATGGCAAATTGAATGGGCTTCAGTGCATTTGCTGCGGGGGAGTCACTACCATAGCATTGTAAAAGGGGACATTAGAGGCTATAATATCTTTTGATCATAGGACAATAGGGCTGAATTAAGGCTTTAGTTGACATTAACAGTAAGCCCATAAATGGGCAAATCTACAAAGTGCAACATAATTTAGGCATCAAAATGCAGTACACCGAGCATAAATTGTATAATTGCATCTGGGTGCCTAGATACCATTATAAAATGCTAGGAAATACTTTATAAGTCAACACTTATTTTCAACCACTTACTCCATGTTAGCAGCAGACATAAATGTTGCAGGTCAGCACATAAATGATAATACACATATGGATGTAAAATTGTATCATGTCCATGCTCTAACTATGTACCTCTACTACTACTTATCACTTATACAGTATAGCACTGAAAGGCATATGCAGCATTGTACATTTTGACATTTATAGATGGTCCCTGCTTGGAAGAGCTTACAATCTAACTTGGACAGACAGACATGACATATAGAGTTGGGGATGCAGAACCCAAGGTGAAAGGAGTTAGGAGTTGAAAGCACTCTCGAAGAGGTGGGCTTTTAACTGGGCCTTGAACATTGCCAAAGACAGAGCCTGGCATAGGGATTCGGGCAGCTTGTTCCACGCATACAACACAGCTCCCTTGTGAATGTTCCTTGCAATTACATTCTGTGCACTTATGCACTCACATTATAGAATAGTACTGAGGGTACACATACAGTAGCACTTACATGCAGTATGTCAATGTTACATTTACGCACACAAGGGCTAATATTCTATAATTGTAGCATGCAAAAGGCACTTACATTTAGGTGCTAAGGCTATAGAATAAGGGGGAAAGTGCTATATCTCTGTTAAAGTCTAAAGAGGCTGGGACTTTGTCCCAGGTGGGAAAAACTATAGAAATGATTGAAGTTGCTAATAAATGTTTAACTGTTCTTTTGTCTTTTCTTTTGTCAGTATAACTAGGCCTGCTAACAGAAATGAATAGTTTCCTCATTTCATCTTCTGAAACCATGAATTTGCTAGGCAATGGCATGCTGTGTAAATTACGTTGTAGTGTGGGCAGCTTCTGCTTCACTTGCTTGATCATTTTCCTTATCCTTATCTTATCCTTATTTTAAAATGATCTACTATTCCAGGTGGGTTATAGTAAAAGCAAAAATAAAAATAAAAATGACTAATCATTAAATTCTGTTATTAGTTTCCATCTTTAAATTATATTATTAGTTTTCTTTTCCTTTTAGCATTGATTATATGTGAAATTTGTTGTAAGTGAAAGATTGACTGTAAACTGCTCTTAAACCTTCTGTAAAGGGCGGTATATAAAGTAAACAAATAGGATAGAATCAGATTTCACAGTTTAATGTATATATCCCATATTTTTATTCTAATTTCACTTTCTTGTTTAATATCACCATATTTGTCTCACATGTGGGAGGGACATTTTTGAAATAACATCCAAGTCAGAATTAGGATGTTGGCCTGTGAGATTAGCTAGAAGATTTTGTCAATTGCAGTCAACATAACAATCTCAGAGTGATTGGCCTTCACAAGGTTATGGAGGGAAATGGCTGCTTCAAGTTCTTCACCTTCAGTTTGATCAACCATTGGAAGTGGAGCACATGCACTATGTGCTGGCCCGCACCACCTCAGGGAATAGCAATCCATGTCCGATGGTGCTAAAATGATTACAATTCCCTCAGGTAGTCACCATACTAGAGAAAATGAAAATCCTTTAAAAGACTTCTTGGCAAGACCAGAATCGATCTATATAACGGCTGATTTCACCAAGTTGACTGCTGAAAAAAAGACACCAGTTTCTGGCATTGCAGCCTAAATTAAAGACTTTGGAAGCAAGATATGGGCTCCTTTCTCCAGCTCATTTTAAAATCATGTTCCACAACCATATCAAGAGCTATCATGAGCCTGCAGAAGTAAAATGCTTCATTCACGAACAGGAGATCCTTCTATAGCTAATGAGTGAAATACTTTATTCTGATTTATTATGCTTTATTAATGCTTGACAACAGGGTAAGTTCATGTTTGATTATAACTGTAATTGAGGTAGGGTATTTCAGTAACTGTTGTTGATGTAGCTGGTGGGGATGTGAGTTTCCTCATTGCTTCCATAGGACTGTTTGTTTCCTTCTGAGATGCCTTGCTGCTTCATTTGAGGCCTTTGCTTCATGGGGTAGGAGGATTGGTGTGTCTTTGGGGAGGGGATAATTGACTGTGTATATGTGTGTGTTCTATTTGTTAGTAAATCAGAAGGAATGACATTTCAATTTCTTTTTCTATGTGCATATACAGTAGTTACTCTGCAATATTTTTGTCAGTTCTTTATTATGTTCACTTGCCTTCCAGTGAAGTTTTCATTTCTATTTTTGTATTTCTCATTCACATTACTAATGAATGTTGTCATTTAAAATTCTTTCGCTTAATGTTCATGAGTATAAATAGACCCATTACACAAAAAGAAAGATTTTACTGTTTTGCAAACAGAAATAGGCTCAATTGGTCTTTCTACAAGAGACTAAGTTAACTGCTCTGGAACCCATCAAACTTAAAAATAGATTGGGTGTCACACTTCTTTTATTCAGCAGCTAACTCTGGAAAATGTGGGGTTGCCATTCTGATTGACAAGAGACTAAATTTCTCTGTAATTTCTCATTCCACAGATAGTAAAATGTTTCCTTTTTTCATGAGATATTACAAGTTTTAGTCTCTCTGATGTCTACTTTTGTTATTTTAGGAGGTGATTGGAATCTTGTTCTGGACAGTCTAACAGATCATAGATCTACTGCCTGATATAGGCATCTTAAGACACTCAAAATTCTGCTAGATATTATCAATGATTATACCCTCCTTCACCTAAAAGTTCTTGTTTTGGGCATTTGGGACTTAGGCTGTTTTTTGGTTAGTAATGGGTTGTAAGTTTAGACGTAGTGGTGGTCTGGGCATTTAAACAGCTGAACATAGAGATAGGCCATTCTCAAAAAAAAAACAAAAACTAATTTTGGACTTTTTTTTGAGAATGGACATTTTCCCTTCTTCTATTTTCAGCATTTAGGGCCTAGGCCAAAAAGGGACTTAGACATAATGTTTCACTACTGTTAGAGAAAGTTCAACATATGTGAAACACTTTGTCCCCACTAGGGCTTTCCTCATATGGCCAACTAGAATCAAATCAAATGATCATAACACCACAAATCCTGCATATGCTGCGGTTATCATATCCCAATTCTGTGTTCAAAACTATTAACAAATACTTAAGAACATAAGAGTAGCCTTAATGGATCACACCAAAGGTCCATCAAGCCCAGTAGCCAATTCTCACAGTGGCCAATCCACTAGTTCTCACTAGTACCTGGCCAAAAACCAATATTCCATGCTACCAATCCAGGGCAAGCAGAGGCTTCCCCCATGTCTTAATAACAGACTAAGGGCTTTTCCTCCAAGAATTTGTCCATAGTTCTCTTAAAACCAGCTATACTGTCCATTTTTACCACAACCTCTGGCAATGCATTCCAGAGCTTAACTATTGTCTGAGTGAAAAAATATTTCCTCTTATTGATTTTAAAAGTATTTCCATGCAGTTTCATCGAGTGTCCTGCTAGTCTTTGTAATTTTTGATAGAGTGAAAAATTGATCCACTTGATCCTGTTCTTTAATCATATCTCCACTCAACCTTCTCTTTTCCAAGCTGAAGAGCCCTATCATTTTTAGTTTTTCCTCATACGAGAGGAGTTCCATCCCTTTTATCATTTTGGTTACCAGAATTGAACACAATACTCCAGATGAGGTTGCATCATGGAGCAATACAGAGGCATTATAGTATCTTTAGTCTTGTTAGCCATTCCTTTTTTAGTAATATTTGCTTTTTTTGGCCGCCTCCTCACATTGAATGGAAGGTTTCATTGTATTGTCAACGATGACACCCAGATCCCTTTCTTGGGCGCTAACCCCCAAGGTGGACCCTAGCATCCAGTAACTGTGATTTGAGTTATTCTTCCCAATATGCATCACTTTGCATTTGTCCACATTTAATTTCATCTGCCATTTGGATGCCCAGTCTCCCAATTTCTTAAGGCCGGTAATGTTTCACAATCTGCATGCGTTTTAACAACTTTGAACAGTTTAGTGTCATCTGCAAATTTAATCACCTCACTCGTCATTCCAGTTTCCAGATCGTTTATAAATAAATTAAATAGCACCGGTCCCAGTACAGATCCCTTCGGCACTCTACTGTTTACTCTTCTCCATTGAGAAAAATGACCATTTGACCCTACCTTCTGTTTTCTATCTGATAACTAATTTCTAATCCACAACTCAACTTTGCCTCCTATCCCATGACTCTTTAACTTTCTCAGGAGTCTCTCATGAGGAACTTTGTCAAAACTTTCTGAAAATTTAGATACACTATATCAACCGGTTCACTTCTATCCACATGTGTATTCACACCTTCAAAGAAGTCAAGCAAATTGGTGAGGCAAGATCTCCCTCAGCTGAACCCATGCTGATTCTGTCTCATTAAATCATGTTTGTCTACTTATTCCTCAATTTTATTTGTTTTATAATTGTTTCCACCATTTTAACAGGTACTGAAGTCAGGCTTACCGGGGTGTATTTTCCCAGATCTCCCCTGGAACCTTTTTAGAATTGGTGTAACATTGGCCATCCTCCAGTCTTCATGTACTACATATGATTTTAGCGACAGGTTACAGATCACTTAACAGCAGGTCAGCAATTTCATGTTTGAGTTCCTTTAGTACCCTGGGATGTATACCTCCCAGTCCAGGTGATTTATTACTTTTTAACTTGTCGATTTGGCTTACTACATCTTCCAGATTCACCGAGATTTCTTTCAGTTCCTCTGCATCATCACCCTTGAATACCATTTCCAGTTCTAGTAGATCTCTTATATCTTCTTCCGTAAAGACCAAAGCAAAGAATTCATTCAGTCTATCCGCACAGCCTTATCCTCTCTGAGTGCCCCTTTTGCTCCTTGATCATCCAGTGGTCCCACAAATTCCCTCACTGGTTTTCTGCTTCTGTTTTACCTAAAGAAATTGTTATGAGTTTTTGCCTCTTTGGCAAGTTTTTCTTCATATTCTTTCTTAGCTTTCTTTATCAATGCTTTGCATCTAACTTGCCAGTTCTTAATGTTTACCTTTGGCATTCTAAACTACCTAGAATTTCTCTCTCCAAACTAAAATGTCCAAGGTACTTAGGAGGATTTGGGCTCCCTGATTTTTTTTCTTTATGCTAAGGCAGCACTCCTGCAAAGTGCCAGTGTTCCTGTGCAACTACTTCTTATATATGTATATATTAAATTATTCATAGTGATTTATTTTATAAATGATTATCAATATTTGAAAGCCTTCGATTGAGGAATCAAATGGTATATCTTAACAGACTTCAAAAACAGCTAACTTGCAGGCCAGCAGAACAAATCCTAAAGGACTTTAAATAGCAGTGACATTGTTGGCAGACATCGTTCAGAAACAAAGTAACAGTTAAACTTTCTAATGTAAAAACTTCACTGTTACAAAAAAGATAAAAAGCCACTTAACTTAAATTTATAGAGGTTGTTGTTGAACTGATTCCAAAAGAAGATAGAAAAATCTTTGCCATGCAATTTGTAACTCTGCTATCACAATGTTAGCACTTAATGCAATCCGACGGGACCCATGTCACCAATCTGGCTTCTTCAAGGTTTTCAGATAATATAAGCGTCATTAAAAGAATCTGTCCCAAAATGCAGGGGGGGGGGGGGGGGGACACAGGTTTTCAGTCCTGCCTTAAACTTATTCTCAAATGTCTCTCACTGCAGAACTAAGGGAAAAGAATTCCAAAGCATAAGGACTACGCAAGATATCAGCCATGGTGCTAGAATTATTAGAATTATGCTAGCTCTATAATTGGTATAACAATGGGTACCTAACTGTAAAGTGCTCCCATGCTAGTTTATACTAGTATTCTATAATGAGAATCTGGTTTATAGAATAGGCATGTGGTGTTTGGTGTCAGAGACACCCATGAGGAACATCCTATATAATAAAAGGTTAAGCGGCGCATGCGCTTTTAAAAAAGCGTGATTCCTGCCGCTGTGGTGTGTGATCCCTGGCCGTGTTCCATTTTAGAACCCGGCTGCAGGGATCACTCTGGTCACTCCCCCTCCTCCTGCCCTCACTCAGCAGCCCGAAGCACAGGCAAGCTCTCTCCCTGCCCGCGTCCGCAAACACAATGGAGCTTCAACTCACCAACCGCTGCCATCGCTGCCGCTGCTCCTCTTCTTCCAAAGCAGCCTGCGATCATGGCCAGCTTTAGCGAACAGCACAGGCCGCTCTCCAAACTCAGTAGCAGTTCCCTCTGATGCACGGGATCACATCAGAGGGAACATGCTACCGAGTTGGAGAACGGCCTGCGAGGTTCACTAAAGCCGGCCACGATCGCAGGCTGCTTTGAAGAGGAGCAGGCCAGAAGATGCTGGGATGGAGGGAGGGTAAGAATGGGGCCAATACAGGGGGGGAAGGGAAAGGGGGTGCTTTGGGGGGGGGAGGGGTGTGCTTGGGACAGACAGCTGTGCTCGGGGGGAGGGGGAAGACAGAAGGGGCCATGGAGAGACAGGGAGAGGGAAAGGGGGGGCTGCTTTTTTTTTTGGGGGGGGAAGTGTGCTGGGGACACACAGCTTTGCTGTGGGGGAAAGACAGAAGGGGCCATGGAGAGATAGGGAGAGGGAAAGGGGGCTGCTTTGGGGGGGATAAGTGTGCTTGGGACAGACAGCTTTGCTCAGGGGTGGGGAAGACAGAAGGGGCCATGGAGAGACAGGGAGAGGGAAAGGGGGCTGCTTTTAGAGGAGGGGTGTGCTTGGGGCAAACAGCTTTGCTCTGGGGGGGAAGACAGAAGAGGGCCATGGAGAGACAGTTAGGGAGAGGGAAAGGGGGCTGCTTTGGGGGAAGGTGTGTTCTGGGGCAGACAGCTTTGCTTGGGGGGGGGGGAGACAAAAGGACACAGACAGCAGCCAAGAAGAGAGAGATAAAGAAACACAGACAGACACATCTATTCTAGCACCTGTTAATATAACGGGCTTAAAGACTAGTAAGAACATAAGAATGTTGGCTTTTCATTATTATGACCGGGATTGCCATGCAAATGGTTACTCACAATTGGAAAAAATGGGATCAGCTTAGTTTTACTTTTTGGTGGGCAAATTTATGTTTATGTTATAAGTATGAGAAAATGAACGCCAACATCATGGGACATAATAACTTATTCAGATTAGTTTGGGGGGTCCATTAATGACTTTTGTTACTTCGGTATAGTTGTCAACTTACCTTAATTTCCTTTAGATTTATACACACATCCAGGGAAGGGAGGGTGTGTGTATGTGTGTGTGTGTGTGTGTGTGTGTGGGGGGGGGGTTATCTCTTTTGTTTTATTCCTTGACTGAATGTACTGGAAGGGAGGGTGGGGGGTAATTCATGTTGTTTTGTTGTTGATTGATTGAAGTGCTGGTTCTGAATTTTTTTTTTTGTTACTTAAATCTTTATTGATTTTCAATTTAAATTTCAAGTATTACACTTATACAGAAAGCAATAATAGCATAGATATTAAATACATTTACTATTTATGCTCAAGTCCTCAACTAGGGTCCAAGAATCAAGGAAAAAATGGCAAAACATAAAGAAAAATACTAATAATTACACAAGAAACTGAAAGCTATAGCACTGAAATGAGGTTGTCAATAGTCAAATTATAGGGCTCAAAGATTACTTCCATTCAGACGAGACATTGCCACAAAGTTTGTCAATTGAGATGGTTCAAAAAACACATACTTAACAGTACGGTGACACACAATACATTTACACGGATGTCTCAAATAAAAAGTTGCCCACAAAGATATAAACCCAGGTTTCAAAAGAAGAAATTCATGGCGGCACTTTTGCGTCTCCCGTGCCAAATCTGGAAACATTTGTATTTTGTGACCAAGGAAACTGTTTTGTCTATTTTTAAAGTAAAGTTTTAACAACCATGTTTTATCAATTGGTAAGTCTAAAGTAATAATCATAGTGGCTGATTATGCTAAGTCCTTCTTGGATGTCTCTAGAATTTGTGAAATATTTAAGGGTTCTTGGTCTGAAGATTTTTCCTTTTGTTGTTGGTTTTGTCCTTTATCAGGCAAATAATAGACCCATGAGAATGGTGGTAACAATTCTTCAGATATCTCCAAAATTTCCACTAGATATCTCTTAAGCATATCTCTAGGTGTTTCCAAATCAAGTCTTGGAAAGTTAATTAACCTTAAATTATTACTACGTGAGTTGTTCTCAAGCATTTCAATTTTCTTCCTTAGGTTAATATTATCTTTAACTAAAGTCTCTTGCAATTATTTTGATATTATAATTTCCTTTTCAATTTTCTGAATAGATGAATTAGAAGTATTTATTTCTTTTCTTATATCCTTCAATTCTTTATTATGTTCCTTAATTTTCCCTTCAATTTATTGAAAGGTAGGAGTAATGGTCTTAACAAAATCAGCCATTAAGTCCCAAATGGAATCTAGAGTCACTTCAGCAGGCTTAATCAATACAATTGGAGCTTGTGTGAGTGTAAAGTGCTCACCGTTCTGAAGATTTTCTTCGGGGCATGTCTTCTGTCCTTCCCCCTCATGTTGGTACTGCCCTAGATATCTCCATTGGGGCCCTTGTAATATGAGCCCCAGCCTCCAAGCTCTCCTGAAGATCCTTGCTTGCCTCTGGAGAAGAGAATACCTCAGAATCTGGGGTTTCCCCGCCCCTGGGAGTGCTGGTAATCTGAGGCTGCAGGGGCGGCACCCTAACATCGGGGCTTAGAGTAGTGTCGGGCCCAAGAGTGTCCACTGCGGGTTCGCCTCCCTGTGTCCTCAGCAGGCCGCCATCCGATGTTGCTGAGACCTCCTGCATACGCCTCAGAAGATCCTGAATATTGCTGAGACCCGAGGCTCCAGAGCGCCGCGAGGCAGAAGCAGCGCTCCGGCCCCATCTCTTAGGCATCACGGTAAGTAAAACTACCGCTAAGAAATTCCTTCCAAAAATCGCTGTTCTGAGACGAGCAACTCAGCGTGTCCTGCTCTCAGTCGCCATCTTGGCCTCTTCTATCCTGGTTCTGAATATTAATGTATATATAATTTTTTGCACTTTGTATTAGCCTTGAAAATGTAATAAAGATTTAAAAAAGAAAAGAAAATAGAAAAAAAAAAGAATAGCCTTACTGGGTCAGACCAATGGTCCATCAAGCCCAGTAGCCCATTCTCATGGTAACCAATCCAGGTCACTAGTACCTGGCCAAAACCCAAGGAGTAGCAATATTCCATGCTACCGATCCAGGGCAAGCAGTGGCTTCCCCCATGTCTTTCTCAATAACAGACTATGGACTTTTCCTCTAGGAACTTGTCCAAACCTTCCTTAAAACCAACTACACTATCCACTCTTACCACAACCTCTGGCAATGCATTCCAGAGCTTAACTGGTCTCTGAGTGAAAAAAAAAAAAAAACCCAAAACATTTCCTCCTATTGGTTTTAAAAGGATTTCCCTGTAAATTCATAGAGTGCCCCTAGTATTTCTAATTTTTGATGGAGTGAAAAAATCAATCCACTTGTACCCATTCTATTCCACATAGAATTGCCACCTCAGTTTGCATTATTGGCAAAAATTGAGAAATATTCTCTTAGGGTCAGATTCTATAAATGGCATCCAAATTTGAGTGCCCCCCCCCAATAAAAGAGCACTAAGCACTGGCTCCTCCCTAGTCCTGCCCCTGTACCACTTCAGACTTGCCCACTATCAACATTGGCAGTTAGAAATGATTTGTAAAAGGAGCCCAAAGTGAATTAAGTAGGCAGGAGCCTTTCCCAGAAGGATGCTTGGCTGCTAATAGAAAGGAATGCTTAGTAGGAAAAGGGAGGGAACAATGCCCCTGTTTAAAACTCTAGTGAGACCTCATTTAGAATATTGTGTACAATTCTGGAGACTGCACCTTCAGAATGATTTACACAGGAAGTCTACTAAAATGGTCAGTAATCTTCGTCATAAGGCATATGGGGACAGACTTTAAGACCTCGATATGTATAATTTAGAGGAAAGGAGGGAGACATTTAAATATCTGTGTGGCATAAATGTGCATGAGGTGAGTCTCTTTCAAGTGAAAGGAAACTCTGGAACACAATACTGAAATAGTGAAAGAGGTTTGACTCAGAAGTAACCTTAGAAAATACCTTTTCATGAAAAGGGTGGTGAATGCTTGGAATGGCCTCCCAGTAAAGATGCTGAAGACAAAAACTGTATTTGAATTCAAGAAAGCTTGGGACAAGTATGTTGGATCTCTAAGGGAAAGGATGAGATAGTAGATGGCAAGGTTAGGCAGACTAGATAGATTATGTGGTCTTTATTTGCCTTCATTTTTTCTTTGTTTCAAGTAAATCTTCAATAGAATGGCTGACAAGAGATTTTAACCCTTTTTTTTAGAAGCATCTCCATGTGTAAATGGAAGAATTTAAAACTACCATAAGGAAAAAAAACTTTGTTTGAGAGTGAATTCAAACACATTCGTTCCAGAGATAACCAATCTCAAGTGTCTGCAGTCGGACCTCAGAACAAATCTTAAGGACAAACTTCAATGCAGACTATCATTGATCGTTTATATCTTGGTTTTAGTCTGAATAGTTTTATCAAGTGCTAAATATTTATATTTGAACTTGAAGTGACGTAGTACTTAACACATGTGGAGAGGTTTAGAATAGGGGTGTAAAACAAAAATTTTCATTTATTTTATGTTTCCCATGTTGTTTACAGGAATTTTCATTTGTATCAGGGTTTTTTCAATTTTTTATTTTTATTTTTTCTTTACAGAAAAAAAATATTATTAAGAGTTTCCACTCTTGGAAAGACTCTGCTTTCTTTCTGAAAAAAAAAAGTATGCATTCTTTCAAATGAGAGTGCACAATTTAAAAAGAATGCATACCACTGTATTACAAAGAGGATGCACTCTTAGAAAGATTGTGTACTCTTTCGATTGTATGACTTTAATTTATTTAAAATTCTGCTGCACAACTTATATTGCACCAGTGTTGCCTCACTCACATTAGCCCTCTCCTGAAGTCACTTCATTGGTTCCCTATTCATTTTCACATACTCTTCTTTCTCTAGACATTTTACACTACTGATATGAACATAAGAATAGCCTTACTGGGTCAGATCAGTGGTCCATCTAACCAAGTATCCCATCTTCATGGTGCCAATCCAGGTCCCAAGTACCTGGCAAAAAAACCTGCAGCTCTCAGTATCTCTCCACTTTTATCTCTCCGTACACTCCTCTTGGGAACTTCACTCAGCAGGTAAATCTCTCTTATCCATACCCATCTCCTCCACTGCCAACTCCAGACTTTGTTCCTTTTATCATGCTGCACCGTATGCCAGGAATAGACTTCCTGAGTCAATAGGTCAAGCTCCATCTCTGAAAATCCTCTCAAATGAATGGTCTACAAGACTATCCTCACACAGAAAGGGCCTGTATATGTTGTGGTGCCCTAAAGACATTTTTTTTTTCGGGAAGAAAAAAAAGACTTCAAGCGCTCACATGTGTTGCATAGTAGATTGAACTAGTGCAGTCCCTTCGTTGTGAGTTATCATTAGTCTTAAAAAAAAAAAATCCCAGTATTGTTTTTCATTAATTATTTTTAAAAAATTATTTTTTACTTTTTACAATATTCTCTCTATATTAAATAAAGCACTTAGCTCAAAGATGAAGACTGCATGTGGGAATCAGAAACCCGAGGCACGGCTATACGATGGGAGGGATGTTATTGAATGAGAGTACCCAAGAAAGGGACTTGGGGGTAATGGTGGACATGACAACGAAGCCGACGGCACAGTGCGCAGCGGCCGCCAAGAGAGCGAATAAAATGCTGGGGATAATCAAGAAGGGTATTACAACAAGAACGAAAGAAGTTATCCTGCCGCTGTACCGGGCAATGGTGAGTCCGCATCTTGAGTACTGCGTCCAGTATTGGTCACCATACCTTAAGAAGGATATGGTGTTACTCGAGAGAGTTCAGAGGAGAGCGACACGACTGATAAAGGGGATGGAAAGCCTTTCATATGCTGAGAGATTGGAGAAACTGGGTCTCTTTTCCCTGGAGAAGAGAAGACTTAGAGGGGATATGATAGAGACTTACAAGATCATGAAGGGCATAGAGAGAGTAGAGAGGGACAGATTCTTCAAACTTTCAGAACATAAAAAAACAAGAGGGCATTCGGAAAAGTTAAAAGGGGACAGATTCAAAACGAATGCTAGGAAGTTCTTCTTTACCCAATGTGTGGTGGACACCTGGAATGCGCTTCCAGAGGACGTTATAGGGCAGCGAACGGTACTGGGGTTTAAGAAAGGATTGGACAATTTCCTGCTGGAAAAGGGGATAGAGGGGTATAGATAAAAGATTACTGCACAGGTCCTGGACCTGATGGGCCGCCGCGTGAGCGGACTGCTGGGCGCGATGGACCTCAGGTCTGACCCAGCGGAGGCATTTCTTATGTTCTTATGAAAAAGTTAAAAAAAAAAAAATTATAATAATAAATAGAAATATTACCAGTTTTTTTTTTTTTAAGACTAAAGATAGCTCACAGCGAAGGGACTGCACTAGTTCAATCTAATATGCAGCAACTGTGAGTGCTTGAAGTCTTTTTCCCACCCGAAAAAAATTTCTTTAGGGCACCACAACATATACAGGCCCTTTGTGTGTGAGTATAAGTTCCATCTCTGGCCATTTTCAAATCTCAGCTAAAATCCTACCTTTTTGAGGATGCTTTTAGCTCCTCACCCCTATTCGCTTGTTCAATAACCATGTCTTTTTAAATTATTTCTACCATAAGTAATTCCCTAATCCCTTGTTTGTCCTGTTTGTCTGTCTTAATTAGATTGTAAGCACTGTTTAGCAGGGACCATGCCATATATATGTAGTGTAAGGTGCTCTGTACTATTTTTTAAAATGCTAGATGTTCAAATGTTGTTGGTTTTTTTTTTTTTTTTTTTAATCTTTATTAATTTTCAAAACTAAAGTGCCAAGATTGTACATACATTAATAATCTACATAAGCACTTAAGATGATTTTGAAAAAAAGACCTAGTTGGATGTTTTGGTCCTTAGGACATCCAACATTTTTGGTCATTTTCAAATACAAAAATGTCCATGTTCAAAACATATCCACAGTATCCACCTGTCTACCACCCAATAGTCCTTATGGTTGTAGGTGTCACCTATATGGCAGTACATTAGGTTTTGGATGTGTTTTGGTGGGTTCACACTTTCCACTATAAATAATAATAATTTTATTTTATATACTGCCATACCCAAAAAGTTCTAGGCGGTTCACAACAATTAATTGTAATACAAACAATGCAAATCATTGAAAATCAACAAGTTATATGCATATAATATAAGAAATATATATGCATGCCGTATAAAGGGGGGTACAACAATCTTAAAAGAATAAAATATTATAATAATAAAATGTTAAGAACTCAGCCTGTTAAATAATTGAGTTTTTATCTGCTTTCTAAAATCAAGATAAGAAGAAGCATCTAGCACAATTTTGGCAACTCATGAATTTAGTTTGGCTGCCTGAAAAGAAAAGGTTCTTTCAAAGAACCTTTTATAATGACATAATTTTAATGAGGGAAAAGCAAACAAATGTATTCTTTGAGAGCTCTTATTGTTATAACTCAAGGTGAAGTGGGGGTTGAGATAACCCGGTGACATACCAAATACTGTTTTATAGCAGATACATGAGAACTTGAACAGAACTCTGGATTCCAATGGCAACCAATGTAGCTTTTGATAGAAGGGGGTAACATGTTCCCATTTCTTCAGGCCAAAAATAAGATGGACAGCCCTATTCTGAACCATCCTCAATTTCCTGATAATTTTCTTAAAGGTACCCAGATATATGATGTTGCATTAATCAAGAATACTCAGAATGGAAGATTGTACTAACAGATGAAAGGAGGCATCGTTGAAGTACTTTTTTATGGTGCGGAATTTCCAAAGCACCGAGATGCTCTTCTTAAATACTAAAAATGTTTCTCCAATGTAAGATGTTTATCTAGAGTAACTCCTAATATTTTTAAGGATTGTTCAATATAATAATCCATCCCATTCACATGTATCATACTTTCCTTGATTTTATCATTAGGAGTGCTAAGAAAAATTTAGTTTTTTCTGAGTTTAACTTTCATCTAAAAGCAGACATCCAAAGTTCAACCTGATTTAAAATAATTCATAGAAAATTTATAAACTCTGATGTAAAACAAGACTATAGTAATGTCATCCGCATAGATAAAAAATTTGAGCTTTAAACTCTGCAAGAGATTTCCTAAGGAAACAAGATAGATGTTAAATAGGGTGGGGGACAAAGGGGAGCCCTGTGGAACCCCACAAAAGTTGTCCCAACCATAGGAGAAAGTATCATCCTTAAACACCTTGTAGGATCTATTTCCCAGGAACCCACGGAACCAATTGAGGACATAACCCGAGATTCCAATGGATGCCAAACAGTCCAGAAGAATGGTATGATCAACCAAATCGAATGCACTACTCAGGTCAAGTTGCAAGATCATAGCACTTGAACCTTGGCTGAAAAGTAAGTGCAGGCAATCAAGCAATGAAGCTATGATTGTTTCGGTACTGTAACCTGACCGAAAGCCAGATTGGTTGTCTTGTAAAATGTTATATTTCTCTAAATATGTAGTAAGTTCAGCATTTACCACCCCTTCTGCTAATTTAGTGACCAGAGGAATACTGGTGATAGGTCTAAAATTAGATGTAATGTTAGATGGTTCTTTTGCAGGTTTTTTGATTGGTGTAATCATAATATGACCTTGTTCCACTGGGAACTTTTCTAAAGATAATAAAAAGTTTACCCAAGTCAACAGCTTAACCTTAAAATTGACCGGGGTGGTTTTCATGACATTTGAAGGACAAGTGTCCAATCTGCAGTAGTATTTAACATACTATTGTAGAATTTACTGAATGTTTGCCAGTTAATGGTTGTAAACTTATTCCAAATCAGATTAACTCTGGACTCATCAAAATCCTACAGAATTGGATAACACCAATGAGGCTTGGCAGGTACAATTAACGAAGATCTTAATTTTTTGTATTTTGGAATTTAAAAAAGTCAGCCAAACTATTTGCAGTTAAAGTAGATTCTTCAAGGGTGTCAGTAAATGTCTCTATATCATATAAATCATTAACCAGTTTAAAAAGGCTGCTGCTATTAATTGATATGTTAACAATTTTTGGGGCGTAGAATGTCCTTAGACAGATTTTTGTAGTTTTTCAATTTTAATCTCCAAGCAGCTCTATGCTTTTGAGTTCCTGATTTTAACCATTGTCTTTCCAATTTTCTTAGATCAATTTTCTTAGTGGTTTGAGTGGCTTATGGGACTTGCTACTCCTCTCTGTGGTTTACTAGCCCACCCACCAGGCTACTTACGACACCTGTGTGTAGGTCTACTAGGATTTCCTATACCAGGTACTGCTGAACTCAGGGGAAGTGTTTGTGTGTGGGGTTTTTATCTCTGCAGTGGTTATGTGGTCATTTTGAGTACCTTTTTAACACTTAAACCCTTTTAAAACAGGTCTATGAAAACATATAAGTTCCATCTGGGATGCCTGCCTAAACATTTGATTATTCTCGTAGGACATCTAAGCCTATGCCTGCCCAGAGCCCACCCAAATTTCATCCATAACACTCCTCCCAACATACCTCTTTGAGCTCTGGATGCATAGCGGCTTAGAAGTCCTACTGCACATCCAGAATGTTGGTTTTAAAAATTTGCTCTTGTATGTCGTGATGATTAGGACATCAAAGTGCCAACTTAGATAGGTTTTCGGATGTCTGGATGTTTTACTTATGAGCCCCACAGTGGCTCCCATGGCTGTGCCCTTCACTTGCTGGTAAAAATAATCTTGAAACATAAAATAATTATTTGTGAGTGCAATGGTTACAAAACTAAGGATCAAATAATTGGGTATCCTACAATTCTTGGAGAGTGTCATGTAGTGGTTAGAGCTACAGCCTCAGCACCCTGAGGTTGTGGGTTCAAACCTTGTGCTGCTCCTTGTAGCCCTTGGCAAGTCACTTAATCCTTCACTGCCCCAGGTACATTAGATAGATTGTGAGCCCACCTGGACAGATAGACAGAATTTTGAGTACCTGATTTTGTAACCCGTTCTAAGTTAAGTGCATCTTTGTGTATCAGGTGCATAAATTAGGGACACCTAAATGTTAGGATGCTGAGTGATGCTAAGCACGATTCCATAATGGGTGCCTAGGTTTTATAGAATTGGGCTCTGATTCTGTATAGTACATCTAAAATTAGGCATGGTTTGGATGTCCTCATAGGCGTGATTCTACAAAAATTAGACATCCTTTACAGAATCACGCTTAGCATGAGTTAGATGCCCAAATTTGTAGACGGTTTTTAGAGAATCGCATTTTAGGCAGAAGTTAGATGTCCAGAAGAATGCCTATAACGTTGTCATGTTTCATTATTATGACATTATTAGAATGGTGATTTTATGTTGTTTTCCTTAAAATTGTGTGAAATGCTGGCACCACTATAGTTTATTTTTTAAATTGTTTTTGTTTAATCTTAATCTTTTTTTTTTTTTTTTTAATGTTTCTTCTGTCACTGGAAGTGAGTGGGATTTAAACCAGGAACGTCAAGGTAGAAGGATGTAGGTCTAACCAGTGTGCCATAGAGCAAGCTAGTGAGCTGTATAACAATTGTAAAACTAGGTCTTATAGGCATTGTAAAGCAGGTCTACATTTGAGCATGGTTTGGGCGATCAATAGATGTAAGTTAGTTAGGTGGTCGGGACTTAGGTGGGCATTGGATATCTCCAATGCATTTCGCTAAATAGGTTTTTATTTTTGCTTTATTAAGCTCAAAATACATTTAAAAATGCACTACATAAACAGGGCATGTGAATACAAAGATATTGCAAGCAAAACCTTCTATTTTTGTGAGAAACAGCAATGTTATTTGCTAATTATAGGAAAGATGCATTAACAGATGCAGAGCACATGAAAAAAGATAGCTTTATATTTCTTGCTCAAAAGCTACCCTTTTTTCTGACTAAAGAGTGCTGCAATGAGCTAATTCTTGAAAGAGATGTATTAAGCAAGCAAAGCACGAAAAAATACACTACTCTCCTGAAATTTGTGGGGGTTCCATTCCAAGAAGCCCCGTAAATTTAACAAAACTACAAATGTGGTTTTTCGCCTGTCAAAAGGGCAGCTGGAGAGGCAGGAGAGGGCAGTTGGAGCACTGTCAGGTGAAGAAAATCACTCGCGGTCTGCTCTGACTGCCTCTTCCTGTAGTGAAGTCGGGCTACACCAATCAGTAGCTGCTTTGACAAACAGCTCCTGATTGGTGTACCCAACTTTACTACAGGAATAGGTGGTCAGAGCAGACTGCGAATGAGCGAGTCCGTGATTCGTGAACTGCGAATTTACAGGGGAACATTGTATGTATATATATATATATATATATATATATATATATTGCATAGATGACTTCATTTCCAAAAGCTTAAAAATTAGATACAGACCTCAGCATGGCTTATAGTTCATTGTTAATGGAAGTCTCCAGCTGCACAATGGTGACCTCATAGGACACTGGTTTCTGCAGCCACCTAAGAAATGGCTGAGAATTTCACACCAGCATCCTATACAGAATCACATCTGGCCAAAGTGACAGATGCCTAACTACCCTGATTCCCTGCACATCACAGTTGGGGGGTTGTTTCAGGGGTTCTGGCAGAAGGGAGTGGGCATCGTTCCTGCTGTAGATAGTGTTGGGGGGGGGGGTGAAGTGGCAGCAGGAGGAAGTGGGTATCCCTATCCAAGTTTGCGTGGAGGTTCTGCGATTCTGGCGGGAAGGAGTGGACATTTTTTCCCGCTGGGTGACTTCGAGGAGGGTTCAGAGGTGGCTACAGGAGGAATTAGGCATCCCTCCTGCCATGTACAGTGTCGGGGGTGAGGGTTCGGGGTGGCTGCAGGAAGAATTATGCATCCCTCCTGCCATATACAGTGGCGGGGGGGGGGGGTCAGGGGGTGGCGGGAGGAGGGAGTGGGCATCCCTCCTGCTGGCTGGCTTCACTGGAAGGTTTCCTGCAGTGGTCACTCAGTTGATCATGGCAGGGAGATTTCCTTGCTGCAGACAGCTCAGTGGCTATGCCTATTTGAAATGTAGTCCAGCATTTTATTTGTCTACATTTGAGACATCTGTCACAGCTCTAGGGAGATGCCTAGGACCACTTAAACTCACCCAAGGCCACTTCTGGGTGAAACCATACCTATACCCAGCCTTGGGTGAGCTTAAGTGTCCCTACACATCTCCCTAGACCCACAAAAATGCCTACAGTATAGGTCATCTGCCTTCGGTAGTTTTTTTTCTAAAAACATGCATCCTGATTGGCTGGTTAGACAGCATTATGACACCTACCGCTGCCTAAAATCAGGATGCTGTTTATAGATTTTGCTCCATTGTGTCTGCTAATGGTGCTGTACTTGAACCTCTTTCTATTTTTTGTTGATTATTTTTTTATGATCCTATACTGTATTCCCAACATTAACTTAAAGGTCAAAGACTCAGCCCATATGATCCCACTTCTAGACAAGTTTGATGGCGACCTCTCAGATATAATGGGGTCCTTTTACTAAAGTGCACTAGTGTGTGCTAAAAATGAGCACACGCTAAATGCTAACGTGTCCATAGGATATAATGGATGCGTTAGCATTTAGCGTGCGCTCATTTTTAGCACGCTAAGATGCACTAGCGTGCCTTAGTAAAAGGACCCAAATATTAGTTACATTGGATATTGACACATTACATATCAATTTTCCCCAGATAGAAGCATTTGCAATCATTGAAAACACTTTTGTAGAGTTCATCGAGAATTGTAGGATACCTAATTAATTGACTGTTACTATTTCAACCACTGTACTCACAAAAAGCTATTTTATGTTTCAAGATTCTTTTTTTTATATACCAGCAAGTGAAGGGTATGACCAAGGGGCTGCTATGGGTCAATTCATTTTCAAAAAATTTGGACAATTATCCCAAGTTGTGCTGTCAAAAGTCACTCCACCACTAACATAGCAGAAGTTATCAACATTGTTCAAAGAAGTAAGCACCATCTCTTTGGCTAAACAGAAATGTTTCCCTTTACAAAACCAAACGCTGACATGAAAAAAAACACAACACTATATAATACCTGGAACTGATACAAGGCAATTTATTCAGCAAACTGATGTAAACTGAGTTATAGTTGCATCATCCTTGACTTCTATGAATAACACAATGCAATTCATACCACATATAATGCAACATCACATTCAATTGTATTATTCATTGTTTTGCTTAAAAATCAAGTATTGTCCAAACCTAGTCATAGATTTCTTCATAGATGCAGTCAAAGATGCATCAGAGTCCTTTCTAGTTTAAACTAAGATCCCTCCCTTTCATAACTCACTTATTCTCTGCCATTCACAAATAAAGGTGTTGTGCATTCTGACCCTTAAAAACTAAAAGCAATTAATAGTTTTTAAGCATCATTTTCTGTTTTCAGTGACCCATATTCTGAGCACCCTAGGCTATTGCACCTTCAAAGTGTTGAACCCCTTCTAACATATGTCGATGACATTTTTTCTACCTCATAGGGCTCCTTCTTACTAAGCTGTGATGCGTTTTTTAGCGCTCGCAGAATTGCCGCACACGCTAAACCCGCGCTATGTGGCTAGAACTAACGCCAACTCAATGCTGGCATTAGTGTTTAGTGTGCACAGCAATTTAGCACGCACTAAGAACGTGCTAAAACGCTAACACAGCTTAGTAAAAGAGCTCATAAAGTTAGACCCCAGCCTCCAATGATATTCCAGAAAAAAAATTGAAAATTGCATAAGCAAAATATCTAACTGGGCCACCTCCAACAAACTCAAATTAAACACATCGTAAACCAAATTGCACTGGTTCCATACACCACTACAAACCATTCCCAATTCACTAAACTTGGAGTCTATTTGATTTACTTTAATTTTATTCTTTTCTTTGTTTTCTTATTTGAATTGTACCCTTCCCTCACCATTTTTGGAATTTTGTTATATCTTTACTATTTTATTAATTATTTACTCAGGTACTTTAGCTAGATTGTGAACCTTCGGGACAGATAGGGAAGTTCTAAGTACCTAATTTTATTTTATTGTAACCCGTTCTGGGCTCCTGGGGAGGACGGACTAAAAAAATGAATGAATAACTAAATAAATAAACCTTCCCTCTGGCACCAACCTCCAAATATGTGAAACTTTTGAAAATGCTTGGTATCATCCAAAATTCTGCCCTCACCTATTTACCTCAAATATCTAATCTGAGAAAAAAACCCCCACAACATATCACAGCATGAAAAGACTATCAGGCCCTTTTTCTATGAGCATCACTTTGACGTCATGATGCAATTGCCAGTTCTCTCACAACTGGACTACTGCAACTCACTATACACTGGCGGGTACCACACAATTACACAGACTGCAGCTAATATAAAACACCACAATCAGACTGATCTTCCATCTAAGAAAATACGATGCAATATCTGACTACTTCCACAAACTTCAGTGGCTACCTATAGCATCCAGAATACACTTCAAAACATTCTGCACTAGATACATCATGCTAACTCAGTGGATGCAATAACCCATATCTTCTCTGAACTCAAATTCTCATCTCAGAATCTTCAACACCTCCAAAATGCTCCTCCCCTCCTTAAAGGGAGTCAAATACAAATGTATATTCAACACATTATTCACCTATATTGCGGCAAAAAAACTGGAACAGCTTCCCCATGAACGCAAGATCGAAAACCAACTACCTGAACTTCAGAAGAAAGCTGAAAACATTCTTTTGTAGTAACCATCTCCCAACAAGATGACCCTGACTTTCACGATTCTAGCTCTCATTTCTCCCGCAAGCTTCTCGCTTGCCTTATCTCCTCTTGTTTGTAAAATGTTGTACCGACTACTTCTGTAAATTCCTGTTTGTAAAATGTTTTATCGACTACTTTTGTAAATTCCCTATGTTAGAAGGGCTCTTTTGTAAATTGTAAATCGCCTTGAGCCTTTGTAGGCACTAAGGCCCAAATTCTGTAACTGGCGCCTAATGTTAGGCACCTATTTTGGAGGCACCCATCTAGATAGGCGCCTATTTAAATTAACAAGCTCAATTAAGCTTTTTAATCAGCAATAATTGAAACTTAGGCGCCTATCAAGAAAGAGCGATTCTGCAAAAAAGCGCCTCTAAAAATTTAGGCGGCCTTCAAAAAAAAAAAATAGGCGCTGTGCACGTTAGGTGTAGGCGTGGCTACGTGTTAGGCGCCTTGTTGCAGGATCGCTGCTCTTAAGCGTGCATAAGCGCTCACATAGGCGCCTAATTTTTAGTTATGCCTAGAGCTGGCCTATTTATTGGGCACCTCCAAGATAGGTGCCACTCAACGTGATTCATTAAACCACCCAATTTTACTTGAATCACAATGAACAGTGCCTATATCGCGCCTAACTTTTGGCCGCTTCTTATAGAATTTGCCCCTACGTGATCCACAAATCTCTAATTAGATTAGAACATTTTGACTGTGGTTCAGTGTTATCACTGCAGAAACAGGGTAAGTGATCACTTTAGCTGGGCTCTGTAGATTTTCTATCATGTTCTGTTTTAATGAAAAAAGTGAGTTAGGTTCACTGTACTCTGCCAATCTGAACAGAGATTCACATGAAGCCAAGTATGATAGATTCAGAGGCATTGTTTTCTTTGGCACTGGAATAGCTGACTAACTCCTCCTTATCTAAAAGTTTGCATGTACTGTATGTTTAGAAAGCAACAGGGAAGAAAACAGCAAGTGGTTCAGTGCCATATCTGATGATGTAAAACCTATAATATACAATGTATAGTGAGGGCAACTGTCATGCTAAAATTACCACCCAGATGCACTTGTTTTACCCACATATTCTCGTAGGTAATTACAACCATGTTGCCAAAAAGGAGTTGATCATGCTAATTCTTCTGAAAATTAGAAAGCTATTATCTGTCAAAATATAGTTTTCTTTTGCCTTTCCAACTCATTTTCTCCAGCCTTCCACCAAATGTTCTGTGACTAGTGCTGTTAAAATACTGACAGGAAAAGCTGAGAACATCTACTTTCAAATTAACATAAAGAAGTGTATTTTGCTACAATATATTATCAGTTTGTCAAAATGCTTTTCTGCTATGGATGTACATTTGTTACATGCATTCAGCTCATTTAATGTAACATAACATAGAAAATGATGACAGATAATGACCATATGGTCTATCCAGTTTGCCCATCCATACCAACTAATAAGCTCAACAATTCCCTTCTCCCCCAGTGAGATCCTTTGTGCTTGTTTCATGCTTTTTTTTCTTTTCAGATACAGTTGTACTGCTGCTTGGATGCCATTCCACACATCCATCACCCTTTTATTAATTCTTCCTGAGTCTATCCTCTTTCAATTTTATCCTTTATCCTTCCATTTCCTTTTTTTTTTTTGCTCTACTGTTTGTATCTTGAGGTGAGGAACTTCTTCTTCTCTACTCGCTTTGTACTCAAGGATATTGTAGGACCATGAGCGACCTCTAAACTTGACCCAAACTACTTCAGATTTTAATCATAGCTTATATACATGAGATTGAACATATTCAGACTTGTGAATTTTTTACCACAGTCTTATGGACCACCCTACTTTCCTACCACAAAGTGAGAGAGGATAAAGCATGGAAGCTCTGGATACATCCCTATAAGTCCTGACATTATTAAACCAGGTGAAGGGGGATGGGAAAAAGACAAAGATCACTTTTCTCTTTACAGAAAAACTGCCCTCACCCCCTGCAACTGACATCTACCTTATCTATCTCTGCAGATGATAGAAACAGTAGATTAACTATGGAAAGATATTTCACCATTAACTGAAGAGCATGCAAAGATGGAGAAATACGCTGTTTTATGAGTTCAATTAGCTACTGTAGAAGTAAAACTAGAGAAAAAGCAACAGGTCCTGAAGCTGTGGGCTAGCTGTGGTTTTACACCAAGGCCCACCACCAGCAGATACCATAAAGAGATAAACAGACCATGGTCAGAAGATCAGAATTCTCAGAAGAAGAATTCATAAGGAAAAATCATCTAATAGAAAGTATCAGAGATGTTTAAAGTTGGGAGGGGGGGCTTGTGCTCGGAAATACTAATATGGTGGGGAAAACAGGCATTTCGGGGGAAAAGGTAGGTTTTACGGAAAACAGAGTGAACATATAACATGACGTAGGTGAGAATAGCCAATAAATGAATGTAGCTAGGCATGTAATGCATAAGTAAATAACCAATAAGGATGTATTCATGTGATGTAAACCAATGTATAAAAACCAGGCCTTTAGAAGGGAGAGGTCCAGAACAGACATCAGAGGACCTCTAGGCCTAGAGATCACCTTCTGTTACGCTATATACTAAATGATTTATTCCTGTAAGCTGTTATTGATTGGCTAAATAAATATATACTTATTGAAACCGGTATATAGCGTTCGAGGTCTCATTACCGAGGTAGGCCTGGACAGCTGCCTACATCAAAAGGTAAGGTTCATTGGTCTGTAGTGTCTCACGTTGTCTCCATTACTCCATCACAATAGCCTTTTCCAGTCCTGGGAATTTTTCTAGTCTTCAAGGATCTATTGAACAAACAATACATAAGCATAAAATCAACTTCATTTCAGAACTGTAATGCTAATAACAGATTCATCTGGAAAGTATTGCACAAACAATTCTGTTTTTATCAGTTTCTTAAAACTTAATAATGTAGGGGCTCTCTTTACTTCAAGCGGTAAAGCATTTCACAACACCACACCTTGAACTGCTAACATTGAGTGAAGATAACACCCTAATCTCACCTGCTTCAAAGATGGCTCCTCAGACCACAACTTCTGAGTTTGTTCTATTCTTTTCATTTTTAATCTCTCAGCTTTATTGGTGTTCCTTTTTTTGTAGGTACAAAGGAAACAGCTGGGGAGATGATGAACATGATCCAAACTTTGTTCAAAAAGTGCAGTCCAATAACCAATACAGAAATACACAGTAGATCGATAGTGGTATGGACCCAACAGTCCATGTTTTGGTAAAGAATGACCTTCTTCCGGGGTCCTATGTGGCTATGTAAACATAAAAAATATGTATAAGATAAAGATACAGGGATGGAGGAAGGAAGAATGACCAACTATGATTATAGTGCAGGCTGGGATGTGCCGCTAGAGAACTGATTAAAAGGTACATAAAATGGGTAAAAAAAACTGAAAAATGTGAATGTAGCCAAGATGTGAGAAGAAGAGGGCCAAGGAGAGCTCTCTTTCAAAAATATATAAATAGAATAGAGTTGGTAGAGAAGAAGGCTACTAAATAAATAAATAAAATTGTTGGTGGTCTTCATTAAGATGAATGGGGACAGACTTAAAGATCTCAATATATATACTTTAGAGGAAAGGTGGGAGAGGGGAGATATGATAGAGATGTTTAAATACCTACATGGCAACAAAGAAACTCAAAAAATACTGCCAAAAAGAAAGTTCAAGAAAACAAAAATATAATAGCAGAACCCTATATTAAACGCTCAAAGGGTGTTCATCAGCAACAAACAATCAGAAATAGTCAATAGGTGTTAATAAATGAAGAAAGAAATATGAGACGCTTCAATATGGGCCTAAATGTGCAATATCAATAACTTTTCCCGGCCCCGGACAAAAGCTCATACGTGACCAGCACCAGGTTTTAAAAAAAAACTAAATAAGTTTTGCCGCATACATCATTTGTCTCTTGTTTAATTTAAATGCATGATGAAAAACCCTGAGAGGAAAATATAGAGGCAAAAAGTGACTCAAAAAGCCCCACCCTTCAAAAAGATATCAATTAATTAAAATAAAGTGCAAAGTGCAAAAAATATAATAAATAATAAATATTTGCTTTTTTTCTATTTTTCTTTTCTTCATAAATCCGTGTGAGTCATTCTCAAATCACAGTTCAATCCATTCGTGTTCAAGAATCATATATATACAAATCACAATTGATGTCCCCATTCATAAGATTAAAATGGAGAAGAAAAGGCACAGGTCACAATCGATATCTTCTATAAACTTAACTGAATCTAAACGAGTAATAAACTTATCTGAATCTGAATGAGTAGTTGTCTTGGCTCGACAGAGCTCCATTTTGTTAGTTTCTTCAAGAGCAGAAACAAATAATTAAATCCTCGTAAAAAGGGCTTTCTTAGTTAGTAGGGAGCTCCAGATTCATTAGAAGGACTTTCTTAGTTGATGGAAAGCTCCCGATTAAGGCGAAGTGACGCCAAACTCATTGAAAAGGGCAATGGCGGCTAGAGCTTTTAGAGAAGCCCTGGAAGTCTGACTTCCCCGAAGTCTTCCCCTCCCGTCCCTGTTTTTAACTCTAAACCCCTTATTCACTTGTTTAATAGTCATATTATAATACTCATTCACATAATAAATGAACTCCGATAATTTCTTATTTGTTCTCTTTTGATGTGTTTGTGTATAGTGCTGTGTAAGTCTAGTAGTGCTACAGAAATTAGTAGTAGCAGTAGTAAAGGGATCCCAGAATTTCACTACAGTATCTTAGTCCTTCTGTTTGTTTATTCCTGAAGTGTATTCTGGATTTAGCTTGGATATCAATATGATCTGAGCAGTGCTTTTGATCTGGTAGATCATACTATTTTGTTGGATTGTTTAGAATCCATTGGAGTCACAGGTAATGTCTTGAACTGGTTTTGTGGCTTCCTGGGTAAAAGATCGTGCCAAGTGTTTAAAGAAGATACCTTGTCTGATCGTTGGGAAAACTGTGGGGTCCTGCAGGGTTCACTTCTGTCCCCCACTTTGTTTAATATTTATCTTGCTTCCTTGGGAAATTTGTTGCAAAGTTTAAAGCTCAAGTTCTACATTTATGTGGATGACATTACTATAGTCATCCCATTAACTTGTCTGTCACCGGAGTTCATAATTATTTTAGCGATTATTTTAAGTCAGATTGAACTTTGGATGACTGCCTATAAATTGAAATGCAGAAAAAACTAAATTTTTAGCAACTCCCAATGATAAGATTAAAGAAACAACAATACACGTGAATGGGTTGGACTATAATATAGAACAATCCATAAAAATATTGGGTGTGACTCTGGATAAACATCTCACATTGGAACAACATATGGATTTATTGTTTAAGAAATGTATCTCTGCTTTGGAAGCTTCATACCATTAAGAAGTATTTCGACGAAACTTCCTTTCGTTTACTGGTACAGTCTTCTATCTTAAGTATTCTCGATTATTGTAACATTTTATATCTAGGTACTTACAAGAAAAATTTTTTAAAATCGAGAGTGATTCAGAATACTGCCGCTCGCCTCATTTTTGGTTTAAAAAAAATGGGAGTATATCACTCCTTTTTATTTGAAACTCCATTGGTTGCCGATAGAGTCAAGAATTCTGTTCAAATTTTCTTGTATTTGTTATAAATCAGTTTCGGGTTTGTTACCAGGTTATCTTGTGTCTCATTTTTCTTTGAGTCATGTCAAAAAGACCACACGTAGAGTGCACTTGTTTTCATATCCCTCCATAAAATCCTGTCATTATAAGAAGTTCCTTGAGAGAACCCTCTCATTTCAAGCTCTAAATTGAATGTATGGCTTGGAAAAATTATGTTAGAGGTCTCGTCTTATCTTGATTTTAGAAAATTGTTAAAGACTCAATTCTTTGATAGGCTGGCATTTTAATGCATTCTACTTCATTTTATTCAACTTGATGTATTTTATCTGTTCTGTGTATTACTTCTTTCCCTGCCATGCCGGTATTTTCTGCATTATATTGTAAATGCTTTCTGTCTTTATCTATTTTAAGTCCATTATTCTAATTTGTATTTTATCTGTATCCTATATATTAGCTCACCTTGTTGTGAACCACCTAGAATTTTTTTGGTATGGTGCTATACAAGAATAAAATTATTATTATTATTATTGTGTTTTTATTCATAATTTCTATAGAAATAGATTGTATTTTGCTAAAGACTAGACAGACAATGGATTTGGTAAAAAAAATAATTCTTCTTATTAATATTAAAAGCAATTATATATAGTTTGACACCTGAAAGGACCTTGAAAGCAAACTTTTTTTTTTCCGAGCCCAACATGTTCCTTGAGGTATGAAGTGTGGTATGCCAATCTCTGTTCACTGAGACACTCTCTTATCACTTTCCCTTTCGGGCTCACACAATTGATTTTGTCCACCCTCTTTTATTTTGCTTACGCTGGCTACCAATTACCTACTGTTTTCAGTGCAAGATCCTCATTCTGGTTTTCAAAGCCTTGTATGATCCTTTCCCTAGCTATTTTGCCTCTTTGGCAATATTCTATGTCCTTCCATGTTCACTGTGTCCATCAAGTGATCATCCTTTGATTATTCCCTCTCCATCAATGGCGACACTTGAGACCACTGCGCTAACCATTTGGATACTCCTCCACTCCCCTGCTTTAAGTTATAGAATTCAAGCATAACTACCTAAATATGCACGTAAAATTTAGGTGCCAGCTGACAAAGGCAGACTAGGGCAGGAACTGTGTCTTACAATACCATACTTTAACTATTAATGCAGCAGGTAATGAAGGACAGTTAACGCCACCTCAATAGACACAGTTAAGTGCATTCACTTTGTCTATGTGTTACTTGTATGACAAGATGCTAGCCACACCCATGACATGAATACAGGATGTCCGGTGCAGTACTCAGAGAAATCCCCCTGGAAAGAGACTTGTGGAGTACTGGTTGATAAGTCGATGAAGCCATCTGTACAATGTGTGGCGGCAGCGAAAAGGGCAAACAGAATGCTAGGAATGATTAAGAAGGGGATCACGAACAGATCGGAGAAGGTTATCATGCTGCTGTACCGGGCCATTGTACGCCCCCTCCTGGAATACTGTATCCAGCACTGGTCGCCGTACTTGAAGAAGGACACAGTACTACTCGAAAGGGTCCAGAGAAGAGCGACTAAAATGGTTAAGGGCTGGGAGCAGTTGTCGCACAGTGAATGATTAGAGAAGAACTGGGCCTCTTCTCCCTTGAAAAGAGGAGACTGAGAGGGGACATGATCGAAACATTCAAGATAATGAAGGGAATAGACTTAGTAGATAAAGACATGTTATTCGTAAGCTATAAGCTGTTTGCCTGAACTTTTCTGTCATTGCATCATCCCCGACCCTGATGAAGAATGAAACACATCGATGGGGAATGAGGCAGTAATTGTTCAAAAATCAATCAAATGAATCAAAAAGCTAAGTTCACATATACATATTTATTTATTTATTGAAAGAAAATTTATTAAATATAAGCACAGGCACTTTAAGAAAATTTGACAACAATAATTAATTACACCGATTTAAATAGTTCCGGTGAGGAGAACCACCAAACAAGATTTGCTAAACATATAGTTCAAGTGTGGTAATCTGAGGGACTTCAGTGAATATAAAAGAGAATGTTTGAAGAATGAGCTCTTGAAGAAGTATAATTGACTTAAAGATTCATGACATATCAAGTTTCAAGTTTCAAGTTTATTTAACTCTTGATGTATCGCCTATTTTGAATATTCTAAGCGATGTACATAATATAATAAAACAATTATAAACATAAAACATTAATATAAACTTAAAAACATCAATTTTCAATATTAACAAACAAGAAAGCGAGGAAAAGGGGGTAAAGTTACATTAAAGGCATAGGAAAAAAGGGAAAAAACAAAAGGTTTGGGTAAATAATTTCAAGGCACTCTTTGTAAATGTTAATTTAAACACAATAGATAATTTAGAATTTTTAAGGTCATAGGCGTCCCTTAAACAGGTAAGTTTTTAAAAAATTTTTAAAAGCTGAGAAATCTTGTTCCATTCTAATGTATTGGGGAAGGGAGTTCCACCATTGTGGACCTGCAACAGTAAAAATATCTGCTCTTCTCGTACCGATGATTTTTAGGGAAGGAATAGATAGTCATTATCATTCTTTGTTTCTCTGTGACACTCTCTCTCTTTAACTAGGAGGAAGAATGAATATATTATAATCTGGAAAGGTGGTTGATAGATACAGTCTTTCATGGAATGGAATGATATCAGTAGCTACAATCTAATGTGTTTAAATTTCACGTATCTACGTACCGTGCAACCACAGTCCTTAATTCACATATCCCAGTGCAACTGTTCGTTACACTTCAAACACCTTTAGCAAACAAAATTGTCATTTTGTCCCATTTAATTGCTTAGTCTGGCATACAAGAAAGCTGTTCAGTCGTGATTTTCTTTGGATTATCTTCCATTACAGGAACAGAACCCTTCACTGCCATATTACCTTGTTTAATTCATTCCAGATGCTACCAGATTAGTCTTTCTGAAACTGACATACTGCTCTGTTGTCACCAAAGCTTCTATTTTTGACTAAACAAAGAAGATCAAACTGAACATAGAAACCAGATGCTATTTGCACTGTGCTCTATACTCATTGCAAGGACCAGAGCTCCTCTGCACAGCCCACAGTTCAAAGGGAGTGAACAGGTCAAAAGGGAGAAGCAACATCAAATTTAGCAGCAGCAGCTGGTGGATTGCTGTCATCTGTGAGAGGGAGATTTTTTGTTTTTTTTAAGTTTTCTTCAAGTTTTCCCGAGTACCTTCACCTGGTCACCCCATTATACTGTATAACATTAGTACTGACTCTCACCAAGGCAATACTACAATTCAAGTATGGTTGGAAGGAATACATACAGACTGAATATTACTAGGATAAAAAGGTACTCGCCCATAGGTTATGCACTAGTGCTAGAGATGCTGGTAGTGATAATGCACTGGGTTTCTGCCAGGTACTTGTGACCTAGATTGGTCATTGTTGGAAATAGAATACTAGGCTAGATGATCCATTGGTCTGACCCAGTATGAAAATTCTTATTTTCTTATGATACTGAAGATGAAAATAACAACTCTGCTGTAGACAAAGGCCTTGGTAGAGTTTATGAGCCTACTGCAGACAGATCTCGATCCCGTTCCATTGGAATGTTACAAATTAGCTAAGCATGTACCTTTACTCGAGACAATCAATCAAAGTTGACCATTGGGTAGGGTCCCAGTATTGTGGAAGCAATCCTTAATTCATCTGATCTTGAACAATTCTTTCATAGGTAGGTAAGGAAGAAGGGAGCTGGGGTGATAGTTGGTGGGGCAAATGGGGGTCCACCAAGATTTTTTTGAGAAATGGCTTAACCACTGTGTGTTTGAAGTCATTGGGAACAGTTGCAGTGGAAATGGATAGGTTGAGGATATACTCAAACACAACTAGAGATCAAAGACTTGCAAAGCAAAATCAAACAAAACAGATCTCAATCTACCTAAAAATGGAGGAAAAATACCTCCAGCTGTCCAGAGGTGGACATCTATACAGCATATATCACACCATCTCATTTGTGGCTCACTGGTTCAGCTGCTGCATCTGCACCCAGAGGTTGTGAGATCAAATCCTGGTGCTGCTCCTTGTGACTCAGGGTAAGTCACTTTAACCTCCAGTGCCCACCACTTTGAATGTAAGCTTTGAAATGCCAAGTCACAAAAGGTGGTAACAAGTCCCCATTCCCTTTCCTTTAATGTCATTCATAGGCACAAAAAACCCTCCATAATAAATGATCTAACTCAGCATGTAGTACAATGAGTGAATATAAATAATAAATCAACACTTATCTTGTGGCCCAACAGGGACCCGTTCATACACTAACTTCTTCAGGGGGATCTAAGTGCTGTGTCTAAAACAAAAAAAACAACATGCTGATTAAAAGTAGGTAGAAAAATAGAAAACACCACAGCCAGTTGAAAAAATATGTCCATGTCACCAGTGCTAAAAAGCTGGTACAAGAAAATTTCACCTTATGAAAGGCTTAATTTTCAAATGTAGGAAAACATTACCATGCTAGCATATTATGCAAAAAAAAAATAAAAGCTAATAAGCTAATGAAAAAAGGATATGACGGATAGCAAGGATAACAGTATATGAGATGGAGGTCAAGCAGAAGGGTGGGAATAGAGTCAGAGAGCCATGTAGTGGGCATAGCTGAGGACAAAAGTTGTGAGGTTTCTTCCTCCATGATTACAGAGAAGGAAGAAAAGTTGGTGAAAGTTGAAGGAGGGTTGAGCAAGTGGGACTATGCAAGGGGAAGTTGGTCAGGAGAGAGAGGATATGTGGATTCCTCTTGAGTTGTTTGGGTGAAGAAAGAAGGAATGATGTAGCTAGAAGATCAGGATAGTGGATGGGGAAAAGAGGAGAAGGATGTAATTTTACAGCAAATTCAAGGGCAATATTGTGAACCTTGTCATGAAAGTATTCAGCCATAGTCTGGAGAGAGAGAGAAGTAGGGGTTGGAGGAGGGGCACCTTGAGGAGGGAGTTCAGCATGGCATAAATATGTGGGTGGTGCTTCTTGGGGTGAGCCTTTACATTTTGAGATATTTTGGGGAGGAATGATTATGGAGGATTCTTCCAGGTAGGATGGAACCTTCCAGATGGGAAGATTACTTTTGGTGAAGGGCTTAGGAAACTGGAAGACTGGGCATCCAAGTGACAGATGAAATTTAATGTGAACAATGCAAATGCACATTGAGAAGAATAACCTGAATCACAGTTACCAGATGGTAGAGTCCACCTTGGGGGTTAGCACACAAGAAAAGAATTAGGGTGTCAACATAGGCAATACGATGAAACTTCCATCCAATGTATGGCGGCGGCCAAAGAAGCAAACAGGATGCTAGGAGTTATTAAAAAAAAGATGGTTAACAAGACTAAGAATGTTATAATGCCCCTGCATCGCTCCATGTTGCGACCTCATCTGGAGTATTGCGTTCAATTCTGGTCTCCTTATCTCAAGAAAGATATAGTGGTACTAGAAAAGGTTCAAAGAAGAGCAACCAAGATCATAAAGGATATGGAATTCCTCTCGTATGAGGAAAGACTAAAAAGGTTAGGGCTCTTCAGCTTGGAAAAGAGATGGTTGAAGGGAGATATGATTGAAGTCTACAAAATCTTGAATGGAGTAGAACAGGTACAAGTGGATCGATTTTTCACTCTGTCAAAAATTACAAAGACTAGGGGGACACTCGATGAAGTTACAGGGAAATACTTTTCAAACCAATAGGAGGAAATTATTATTCACTCAGAAAATAGTTAAGCTCTGGAACGCATTGCCAGATGTTGTGGTAAGAATGGATAGTGTCGCTGGTTTTAAGGAAGGTTTGGAGGAAAAGCCTATAGTCTGTTATTGAGAAAGACATGGGGGAAGCCAGTGCTTGTCCTGGATCGGTAGCATGGAATATTACTACTCCTTGGGTTTTGGCCAGGTACCAGTGACCTAGATTGGCCACCGTGAGAAAGGGATACTGGGCTTGATGGACCATTAGTCTGACCCAGTAAGATTATTCTTATGTTCTTAATGGATGACTGTCTTGTGACAGTATGAATTATCAGGGGCTTTCAGGAGTTAAATTTAAATTGCGGTGGACTTCTTATTGCCAATGTGGCCGGACCCTTTAAAATTGGACCTGAAAACATTAGGCAGCATCTTGGAGGCCTGACACTCACTGGATGGAAAAATAACCCCAGCTTGTTGCTGGTATTATTTTTCTAGGTATAAAACCACAAGCTGTATTTTGTTTGTTATATACCAATGAACTGTTTTATATATATTTGCATGTTTTGCATCTCATTAGTATGTAACCAGTAGTGACTTAAATTGCATTGAGTTATGGCTAGAAGACCTGCATTAGCACTTTTCAAGTTATATTGAAATAATAATAATTTTATTCTTATATACCGCCAAAGCCATAGTAGTTCGAGGCGGTTTACAACAAGAAGAGCTGGACAATCAACGAAAATAATTACAATGAAGTCGTTGGATACATGTAGAGAGGGAGAAAGTCAGAGTAATGGACACAGTGTAGAGACTTCGAGTACATGTAGGTAGAGTACAGGGATAAGGCATTAAGAGTTCTTGGTTACAAATCGGTTGAACAGGTTAATTTTAACTAGTTTTCTAAAGCTAAGATAGGATGAGGAGTGCTTAATAATATGCTTTACAACTATCCTCCAAAATCTTCTCTTGCTAACTATATTTTAACAGCAAGATATACCACATTTTCTGCATTTTAGTGAGGTCTATGTTATTTTTATAATTGGAGTTGAATCCCAAAGCTGTAGTAATGGTTTAGTATGAAAAACCGTGGCCCCCTTTATGAAGCTGTGTTACGTTTTGTTTTTGTTTTTTATCGCGAGTCACTGGGGTAAAAGCTCTGACACTCATAGAAATTATATGATCTGGGATTTTAAAAAACCCTAACACAGCTTCATAAAGGGGGCCTATGTTATTTACTGTATATACTGTATCATTTTTATCAATAGGACACATTTGCTGATATTAATCATTTTCCATTAAAAGAAAAATAAAACATAAGCACTGCAGCTTTGTGAATCAACCTCAGAAGGTCCAATTCAGTACATTTCTTTTTTACTTCCATAGACCAGAATGGCAGAAAAGCCGTGCTGATTTGGCCCAGGTTGCAAAGTAATTCACCTATCCCTGGACTTCAGATTATAGCATAAAAAATTCTATATTATATTAGAGATATTAGGGATATAGATTTGTTTAGTCAGTGTTTCTCAACTCGGTCCTGGAGTACCCCCTTGCCAGTCAAGTTTTCAGGATATCCACATTGAATTTGCATAAACTTGATTTGCATACACTGCCTTCATTATATGCAAATGTCTTTCATGCATATTCATTGTGGATATCTTGAAAACCTGACTAGCAAGGACCGAGTTGAGAAACACTGGTTTATGTGTCACCTCTATGCCTTGCAATGACCTGAACAACTAGGATACGCACAATAATTTCCCACTGTTTCTTTTGTATGATGTTATTAAGGAAAGCCAAGCAACACTCTTGTAGCATTGCTCCAAAGGAGGGGATAAAAAAGTATTTTTTTCTTAGAACCCATCCCTGAACATTTCTTTCCATCATTGTTTCCACACTTTGGAATTTAACAGAATCAAGCCCAATATAAACAGAAACACTAACGATAGAACTATAAGGCTGATTCATTCGCAACTTTGTTTGCACTTGGTTTGAAAACTATTTAAAAAAAAAAAAAAAAAAGTTCAAAGCCTTCAAATAAGTGAAACTTCATGTGCTATTCATAGACATGATTTTTTTTGGATGAAATAGTAAATATGCTCAGTTGGAAACAGGCGACAAGAGTTCAATGGGCAATTTTTTATGTATACAACAAGCTACACGGCAATGGGACGCTAATGATAAAGATCGGGAATATAAACAGCCCAGAGCAATGGAAATTACAAGTCCTTGTTTTTGTAATTATGGGAAAAATACTGTATAAACATCATTGTCTTAGGAGCTTTCACATATATTTCAGAGAAATACAATGAGTGAAGATTTCTCTAGCTGCTCGCATATTTTCTTTTAAATATTTTGCTAAAATGATGAACTTTTAGATTATCTCAGTTTTCAAAGTAATATTTTCTTCATCCAATATTTGGAACTGCTTTGAGCTACCGGGAAAAAGGGGTGGGGGGGGGGGGGGAGGGTTGCTGAAAAGCTCTCAGCTCATCCAAGAAGAAAGTATTGTGGATATGGTTCAATCAATGGTCTAAAACAATATAAATTTTGTTTCTTGCAAATTGGCACTTAACAAAGCAAGATAAAGAACACTTTTTAGCTACAGTGGCAAAATAGTGCTCAAAATTTAGGAAGTTGGTCGGTTGGGCTGAGAAGTTTTCAGCACCCCCTCGCAACCTTACAAATCTATTCATAATTAGCACAGTACTTGATAGACTGGTTTGAATATTTAGGGGGGGGGGTAATTTTATAATAAAATTCCTATGTGAGAAGTTTAAAAAGGCACCAATTTGAGCTAATTTTTTTTAAAGGTAGCATAGACAGTGGCGTACCTAGGGTATGTGGCACCCGGGGCCCATCATTTTTTGACACACCCCCCCATGTAAAAAATATTTTTTTTGTAATGACCATGAAACGGAATAAATGGTCAGAATAGAAACAAGCAGTGAAAATTTTCTTATATTCCCAAAACATAACATTAACATAAATTATGTCTGAATTGTTATGACATCAGAAGTACATATGGAGTAGTTGCAGGTGATGCTTGGGACAGTTCTGATTGTGTTAGTTCGGTTTTATGTGTTTTTTGAATAGAAGGGGTTTTTTTATTTCTTTTGAAGGTTTTGCAGTATGTGGTCGATGTCAATTGGTTGTAGAGTTGGGGGGTCGAGTGTTGCAGCTCGAATGGCTAGGAGGTTGTCGAACAGTTTTTTTCTTTTGACGTTTTTTGGTTGGAGGGTGTGTGAATGGTGCGTGAGTTCTCCTATGTCTGGTTGAGGTGGATTGAATTATTTAGCTGAAGAAATTAGTTACCCCCTCATCCCACACACATTAATTCTCTTCCATTTTTGTTCCCATTATAAAAAACACTGATAAGTTCCCAGAAAAAAAATACATTAAAATAAGAAGTGAAAACAAAGGCCCCTACAGATGAGAACATAACATAAGAATAGCCTAACTGGGTCAGACCAATGGTCCATCATTCCCAGTAGCCCATTCTCATGGTAGCCAATCCAGGACACTAATACCTGGTCAAAACCCAAAGAGTAGCAACATTCCATGCTACCGATCCAGGGCAAGCAGACACTTCCCCCATGTCTTAATAAAAGATTATGGACTTTTCCTCCAGGAATTTGTCCAAATCTTTCTTAAAACCAGCTACACTATCTGCTTTTACCATAACTTCTGGCCACTTCATTTTTAAGTTTAGATCTTTCCTTTCAAACAGAGAATTGCTAGATGTCAAATACAGCACAAGGTAACTTCACATGGTCTTAGCTGTGCAGGAAATGTGAATCTCCTCATACACCCACCATATAGTGCAAAAATGTGCAAAGGTCTGTTTTTTTCTTTCAATCACTACATAGCCTAATGCCATACAAGCAGCGCTGTTACAAACATATTCTGTAGGTCAATGCTAAGGATAACAAAGTTTCCTTCCTTGGACCAGAAGGAGATACTGCTAAACCACTGGAAGAGATCCCAAAACAACACCCAAAGACCCATTCAGTGTGTGAACCAGTTGAGTGGAGTGGACTAACTGGGGGTGGAAATGGGCCCGGAGTTTGCTCAGCAGAATTTCCCAGACCACCTCTTCCTCTCAACACATTGACACGCTGCCACCACCACCACTAGGAACACCTCACTGGGTAGGCCAGCTATGCTATAAACTTTATAAAACACATTATTATATTTTCTTATAAAGCACATATTTTAACTGCACTCTCTGACATCCTCAGCCTTTCCATTTCACAAAAAAATAGAAGGAAGAAAAGTTCCCCATTTCCTGCTGTCTCATGTCCCGGCCTATACAATATTTTTTTTTCTGCAGACCCTTCAAAAGTCTGACCAAATCCTCGTTTCACTTGCATTATAAAGTACTGAGTGATGCCATCTCTCCCCAATCCCAGTCCTAAAGTCTAAGACAGTAGCGCAAACTAATGCTGCCAGATTCAGGAAAAAAAATTTGATTCGATTCAGCCTATTGAATTGGTTTTTCAATTCGATTTTCCTGCCCAGTTGGGTGATTTTTTTCAAAACTCCTGGTGGATTTTTCACCCCCTTTGGCTTCTCCTAATCACACTGGCGCTGTGGTGTAAATAAAATAAGAAACAAAAAGGACTTTTCCTCTCTCTGTTAAATCCTAGCTCACGTTTGCAGTCCAACACCAGCTCTGGCAGGATACACATTTCAATCTGACATATTATAATCACCAAAACAGAAAATAAAAATTTAATTTTTCTACCTTTTGCTTTGTTCTGGTTATATTTCAAATCTTGTTGGTCCAAGGCCTCTGGTTTTCTTCTGATAACTTGGGGTCTCCTTCTTTCTTCTTTCTGCATGCTAACCATCATCTGCCAACTCTGTCCCTCCCTTTCCATTTCCCTTCCCTCCCAGGAAGTCTGGTATCTTTCCTTTTTTTCATCTCCCTCCACAGATCCACCTTTTCTTAATTCCCTTTCATCGGCATCTCTCCCTCCTTCCCCACCACCCGAGTCCACCATCTCTCCCTTTTCTTTTCCCAATTAACCCTCCTATCCAGTATCTCTATCCTCCTCCACACCATCCCTTGTGTCCAATTTCTCTCCCTTTCTGTTCCTTCCCTCCCTAAAACCCATGGTCCATCAATCTCTCTCCCTCTCCTCTATTTTCAGACCCATTATTTCTTCCTCCCCCCCCCCAAAGTTTGGCATATGCTACGTCTCTTTGAACACCCCCTTCCCTCCGTGTACTTCTAACCAGGGTCCCCCCCCAAAGGCCTGATCCCCCCTAAAAGGTCCTGCCTGTCCCCCCTTGAAGGCCTGTCCCCCCCTCTTGAAGGCCTGCCTGCCTGTCCCCCCTTGAAAGGTCTGCACATCCCACCGAAGGCCTGCACCCCCCCAGCAAGGCCTGTCCTTCTCCCCCTTGTAGGCCTGTCCCCCCCTTTTGTAGGCCTGCATTCCTTTCCCCCCCCTTGAAGGCTCTGCACCCCCCCGATGGCCTGCAAACCCCTCTGAAGGCCTGTCCCCCTTTGAAGGCCTGCACCCCCCCGAAGGCCTGCACCCCCCCGAAGGCCGGCTACCCCCCCCAGGACCTGTCCTTCCCCCCCTTGAAGGCCTGTCCCACCCCCTTGTAGGCCTGTCCACCCCCTTGGTAGCCTGTCCCCCCCTTGAAGGCCTGCACCCCCCCCAGGCCTGTTCCCCCCCTTGAAGGCCTGTCCCACCCCCTTGTAGGCCTGTCCCACCCCCCTTGTTGGCCTGTCCCACCCCCTTGTAGGCCTGTCCCACACCCTTGTAGGCCTGTCCCACACCCTTGTAGACCTGTCCCCCCCCCCTTGAAGGGCCTGCCTGCCCCCCTTGAAGGCCTGTCCCTCCCCCTTGAAGGTCTGCACAACCCCCCAAAGGCCTGTCCCCCCCTGTGAAGGCCTGCCTGTCCCCCCCCTTGAAGGCCTTCCTGCCTGTCTGTCACCCCCCTCCTCCTTGAAAGCTGCCTGCCTGCCCGCCCCGCCCACCCCGAAGGACCGCTCGCCCCCCTGGCCTCCCCACACCACTATGAAGCAGCTGCAGCAGGATCCCTACGTCAGCGATCTCTGCGCTGCTTAGGCGCTGCTTCCTGCGCCGCGTTCCCGCCCCTCCTCTGACGTCAGAGGAGGGGTGGGACTGCGGCGCAGGAAGCAGCGCCCAAGCAGCTCAGGTATCGCTGAAGTCGCGATCCTGCTGCGGGCTGCTTCACAGGTGGTGCAGGAAGGTCAGTGGGGCGAGCGGTCCTTCGGGGGGGGGTGGTGGGGGGAATGAACGGCAAGGCCGGGAACACCCCCTCATGGCTGGCACCCGGGGCAGACCGCCCCTCCCGCCCCCCACCCTTAGTACGCCACTGAGCATAGATATTAATGTGCTTTTATAAAATGGGCATCCAGATTCAGCATCAGTATTCCACCGATTTATCTCTTCTTCATGCTTAAGGAAGGTGAAAGGCAACTTACAGTACAGATAAAAAGTTCATGGCCACCAGGCTAGTGTATATTTTTATCACAATTTAAACTCACAACAGTGTGGGCATACTACTATTACCATACGTATCATTTCTATAGTGCTGCTAATGGATTTCCCTGCCCCCACTTTTGGATGTCTTGTGGGAAACCTCCAAAGTCAAACAGATGCACTATCGAAAATACCCCTCCAAGAGTCTAGTTGGTAAACTGCAATACATTTTCAAATTCGGACAATTATCCTGATTTAGAAACATGACGGCAGATAAAGGCCAAATGGCCCATTTAATCTGCCCATCCACAGTAACCATTATCTCTTTCCCAGGCCCTCCTGAATTCAGACACAGTCCCTGTTTCCACCACATCTTCCGGGAGACTGTTCCAGGCATCTACCACCCTTTCCATAAAAAAGTATTTCCTCAGATTTCTCTTGATTTGTGTTGGTTTTCCAGTCCTACTTTTTCTTGGACTTGTGTACACTCTGTGGGGATTGTTTTCTTTTTGCTTTTGTTTCAAATTGACTTTTGCATCAGAAAAGAGGAGTGTAATTGCTGTGGTTAAGAAAGCTTGCCACTTTTGTTTTGGCTTCAAAATTTGAGACCAGGACAAGAGCTGGGACTTGCACATATGCTGCAAAACTTGTGCAACAAATCTTCACCAGTGATTAAATAGGAAAAGGTAATCTATGCCATTTGCAGAGCTAATAATTTAGAGAGAGCTGACAGAATTTGTCAGCAATTGTTACTTCTACATGATGTCTCCAGTTAGAAAAGAATTGTTCAAAGAACAAAAACTGCACGTACAAACATGGAGGAGTGCCAGTTTTTGATGCACCAGAATCGTTCTCTCTTGAGTCTGATGAGGGAAGAAGAAGAGGATGAAACATCTAGTCCTAAACCATAAATGCTGCATGAACCAGATTCCCTCCTATTTTCCTCATTTGAAGCACAACATGAAATGAATGATCTTGTCTGGGATTTGGAACTTCCTACAAGTAAAGCAGAGTTGCTGGGTTCCAGGAGCAGAATCTCCTGGAAAGTGATATTAGGGATTTTATATTCCATGGCCATGAAAAGAATCTCATCCTGCATAAAATATGAATAGCATGAGCGGCGGCTTTTTGGCAGCCTGAAGGTTGCTGCTTTCTTGCCTGATCTGCAAACTGGCTCCACAAATTCCTCTGTTTTCTCCATGAATGGGATGGTTACTCAAGAGACTTCCATTTCGACAAGAGAGACTGGCTGCCTAGGAACACCTCAATAGCCTTTAAGCTTGCAAGTGACTTATATATGTAGGTACACTAGATATTTTTTCTGTTTCTGGAAGATTCACCCTTAAAAAGAAAAAAAAGAGTTAGAGCAGTATTAAAACCTTGGTCCCTTGGTTTAAAGCCCACTTTACTAACCACTAGACCAGTAGTTCTCAAACCTGTCCTGGGGTTTTCATATCCCTAATAAATATGCATGAGAGAGATTTGCATCCCTACTACCTACTTTATAGGCAAATCTCAAACATGCATATTCATTAGGGATATCTTGAAAACCCGACTGGCTGGGGGAGGGGGGTCCCGTGGACAGGTTTAAGAACTACTGGGATACACTACTCCTCCGACTTGTGTCCTATTTTGATAAGAATGACCATTATTCCTGAATCTGTCATACAGCCCGCTATCCCCTTTCAGTTTAATTTCTTTATGGTTAAACTCAGTCCAGTCTTTTTCTGCCATACAACTCTAATTTCATGTCACAATTCATAAGAGCATAAGGACAAAAAAATAAGCCATGATGTGTTGGACCAAAATCCAGTGAGCCAAGCACCTGTGTCAGAGAGTTGCTAGACTAGCCACAAGTATCCAATAGATCCCCCCAAAATAGATCCTTTTTCTCATTGCTCATTTAAAAGGATGACCAATAGATTTCCCAAGTATATTTGGCTAATATTTTATGGACTTTTTATTAATGGATTTATAGAAAGAGAGGAACATAGAAACATGACAACAAATAAAGGCCAAATGGACCATCCAGGCTGCCCATTTGCGGCATCCACTAATTCAGACACAGAAACATGATAGCAGATAAAGGCCAAATGGCCCATCCAGTCTGCGCAACCACAGCATCCATAAGCTCTTCCTCTTACTAAGAGATTCCAGGTTCCTGTTCCACACTTTCTTTGTCTCTACCACCGCTGCTGGGAGACTATTCCACACATCACTACCCTTTCTGATAAAAAAAAGGTATTTCCTTTTATTACGGTCTAATACTCGAAAATAAGTCGATCCGAATATAAGTCGAGACTTGCCCATTTCCCCCCAAAAAAGGAAAAATGGTTGATTCGAATATAAGATGGGGGCTTAATATTCAAGTGCCATGCCCTGCCAGGATCTGCACCCAGTGTCCCCTCCCTCACACCCTGCCAGGCTCTGCACCCAGTCCCCCTCCCTGCCAGGCTCTGCACCCAGCCATCTTCCCTTCCTTACCAGGGCTCTGTACCCATCCCCCCTCACTCCCTGCCAGGCTCTGCACCCAGCCCTCTTCCCTCCCCTGCCCTACCAGGCTCTGTGCCTAGCCCCACTCACTCCTTGTCAGGCTCTATACCCAGCCTCCTCACTCCATGTTAGGCTTTGCACCCTGCCTCACCTTCCTACCTCTGGTGGTCTAGTGGTAGGCTGGACAGAGGGATGCCTCCTGTCCAGGCCAACTAACTTTTTTATTTATTTACCCCCCCCCCCCGTGCGCGCTTACCTGCCATTTTAATCCTGGTGGTCCAGCGGTGTATGGGACAGGAATAATCTTTCCACACTGTGCCCTGTGCTGATGCCTCTCCGTCCCCGTTTCCCTTTTTACAGCCAGCTGCACACCCGACAAGGGCCGAGCTCTTCCTGCTTCCCTGCTCGTGGGCCAGCGCTGCTCTCTGAAATGGCCGCTGTCAGTTCTCATCCCAGTCCATCACTTTGGGGCCCATACTGAGGATACTCAGTTTTATTTGTTAGATGCCTGTGTGAAACACAGTCAAAGGCTTTGCTAATATCTACTGTAAATACTTAGTATTAAGGAACTCTTTTGAATCATGTGATTATATTATATGTGATATTTACATAGATTGTGATGTTTTTGTGTAATCCACTCAGATTTTGGAATGTGTGTGGATATAAATGTTTTAAATAATTAAATAAAATTAATAGACACCTTACCACATCCTCTAGCAGCAGAATGCCATAACTGAAATACACTAATGCATAAAAAAATGCATTCTATGATTTGTTTCCCTAGTAGTCCATCCTCCTAATGCTCATCTGATAATGCATCCCACTTTTATGGTGTCATTGTCCTAAAATTCTTTTTTCATCTTTCTCTCTCCCCATAGTTTTTCTATCTGGGATTAGAATCAAATGTTTTTGTAAGGACTGAAATGCCGTATTTGAACTACATACTTGTAACTGATCACAATACTGCTTTGGCCTTCATTTTTGTAGCAGTTTAAATGTTGTGGCGGGGTTGAGCCCCGGCCACGCACGCTCGGATCTAGTCCCCACAGAGTGGCCAGTGAGGTGCATAGGTTTCAGCAAATACACAGTCTTTTTTTTTTTTCTTTTTGCACTTTAAAAATCAAAAGGTTTTATTTTCTTTGACAATTCCCTAAACAGAGCAACTGTCTGCAAAATCCATTATCTGGGCTTTCAACTCAGTCCATATGTCAAAATACAGCCCGCTTTACAAATCCCACACAGTTCAGGATTTCTATTATTTTCCAAATCCAAACAAATATTCTTTTCCAAATCAAAAGCAAGCAGCCAATTGGTTTCACAGTCCTTGCCTCCAGGCTGCTGCCTTATCTCAGTCCAAGCAGCCTGGGCAAATGGGCTCACGTTGGCTTCTCTCAGCCATGCAAGCAACTCCAGGCAATACTTCTGCCTGCACTCAATTCACAGACTGCTACTACGATCTACAGCAGGGGTAGGGAACTCCGGTCCTCGAGAGCCGTATTCCAGTCGGGTTTTCAGGATTTCTCCAATGAATATGCATTGAAAGCAGTGCATGCAAATAGATATCATGCATATTCATTGGGGAAATCCTGAAAACCGGACTGGAATACAGCTCTTGAGGACTGAAGTTCCCTACCCCTGATCTACAGTCTAATTAAAGCACACACTCTTGTGCCTAGCTCCAAAGAGCTCTCTCACCTTTTTGCCCTGACTCTTTTTAGCTGGGGCCAGTAGGTGTGGGAACAAGCTCCACCCGAATACAGATAAATGGACCCTGTTCATCTCCCGTGTTCCCAATAAAACAATATGTCTGGACAGGGACAAAACTTTAGCACTTGCAACAGCCCTGGTTTTAAACCTAGCTTCAATTGCAACACTGCTGGGCTTTTCTCCACCAAAGCTTATTCAACCAACACACCTGTCCAACATTCAAACAATCTTTGTTTGCAATCCTTTCTAGTTACAGGATCCTTGATTTACTTCTAACCAGGAAGGCTTCTTAACTAAATAAGGTTTATTCTTCCATGCCTTCCTCACACATTCTTTCCTCTGGTTCATAATCAAACTCCAAAGGATAATCTACAATATTATTCTCAAACTCTTGTTCATTTACCTCCATAGGAGTTGCCTCTCTGCCAGGTTCCCTTCCCCCACTCTGCACAAACTCCTGTTTCTCCCAGCCAGCCTGCTTACAGTTGTCCCCAGGAATCTCCCTCTCAAAATCTAACCTGGCTCTGGGCAAATGATTCCTGCTCTGCCTGGGAGTTGCAGACGGCCCCCTTGAAACAGGCAAAGGTTTTGGAGAGCAGACAGCACTTTGCTCCACTTTGGGCAGATCAGTTTCTCTTGCAGCTCTAGCTCTTCCTGTTTCTGCCACTCCCCCCTCCAGCTCTCAGCTGTGGAAGCTTTATTCTTCAAGGGCTCTAGCCCTGCTGGATATAGGTCAGCCTTGCTGACTCCACCTCTTTCCTCAACCCTGTGTGTGTCAGTTTGGAAAGCTGCAGGTTTAAAAGGAGTTTTTACTTCTGTAGTTTTGAATAAGGAATAATAGGGTTCATTATAGGTATTCTGAGCTACTGTTGCACTTTGTCCTATTCTCTGACTCTCTGCCATGTGTGCTACCTGCCTGACAGACCTTTCAGTTTGTTTGCATGTCCTAAGAATAGGCACTGGTTTGTCAGGAATAGGGTTTGCAGCAAAGTCTCTGAATGAGACAGGGTCCTGCCTGTCACAATGTCAACCCCCATAATTAGAAAATCCAGTGTTCTCTTAATGAACTTCAGAAGAAGATGTCTGGTACTCACTCATTTCATTTCTGAGTGACTACGAGACTTTGCAAAACCATATTCTGCACAGTCCTGTAACTAAGAAATTTAGCAGGAGAGCTACAAAAAAGTGTTCCCGCTTCCAGATACAGCTTTAAGGGCAGGGATCCCAAAGTTTCCTCCTTGAGGGCCGCAATCCAGTCGGGTTTTCAGGATTTCCCCAAAGAATATGCATGAGATCTATGTGCATACACTGCTTTCAATGCATATTCATTGGGGAAATCCTGAAAACCTGACTGGATTTGCGGCCCTCAAGGAGGGACTTTGAGATCCCTGGCTTTAAAGGGTCCTTTTACTAAGACACACTAACCGAATTTAGCGCATGCTAAAGATTAGCGTTCGCTAAATGCTAAGGCACCCATTATATTCCTATCGGTTAGTGTGCCTTAGTAAAAGGACCCCTAATTTATTAAACCATCCTATGCTTAGCATACACCCACTATTTTGCCCTATACAATCCTCCTACAATATAATAACTAGTCTTCAAAAATTCAACCTGATTGTGCTTCAGTATTTGCAAAATTAGGCAAATCAGCCACAGCCTATAAATATGAAAGTAGAACATCTGGGAGTCCAGATAGTCATTTATAAATAAAACATCCAATAAAACATTTTGTTCTGAAGCCAAATGTTTGACTTTTAATCAAACTCCAACCAAACAAGCATCTGAGGGCAGCCTGCAATATAAAGCTAAATCTAATTGTGAAAAAAAAAAAAAAAAAAAAGTCATGAGTCTGGAATTCAAGACCTTCAATATTGAGGAAGAAAGGTTGCAAAGACTAAAGTAATTTTGATAAATTATATTTTAGAGTGTTCTTTTCTTCTTTTGCCAGTTATGCTGTATAATACTATATCAGTTCAAGAGTAAGAAAAATATGGACAAATAGGAGAACCTTTAGTAACAATTTAGGAATATCATATATACTTGAATATAAACTGAGATTTTTTTGGCCCCAAAATAGGGTCTCAGATTATATTCAGGTGACCTCCACCTGCCACCGCCTCCCCCTTTCTGGACTTGTTGCAGACCTCCGTCGGGCCTGCCGTATGGCTGATGGGGTGGGCCGATAAAGTAGGGATCTCTCTCGTCTTATGTCCCAGCCAACTCTGCCAATTTATTTTTACCCTCCCTCCTACCTTCCCCTGTGTATCTTTTTGAATCCCTGGTGGCAGTGGCGTACCTAGGGGGGGGGGCGGGCCGCCCCGGGTACCAGCCCTAAGGGGGTGTTCCCGGCCTTGCCGTTCAGTCCCCCGCCACCCCCGAAGGACCGCTCGCCCCACTGACCTTCCTGCACCACCTGTGAAGCAGCCCGCAGCAGGATCGCGAAGTCAGCATCAGCATCCCTGCGCTGCTTCCTGTGCCGCGATCCCGCCGCTCCTCTGACGTCAGAGGAGGGGCGGGACCGTGGCGCAGGAAGCAGCACAGAGATCGCTGACGCTGACATTCGCGATCCTGCTGCGGCTGTTCATAGGTGGTGCGGGGAGGCCGGGGGGGCGGGCGTCCTTCGGGGTGGGTCGGGGCATCAGGCCTTCAGGGTGGGGCAGGCGGGCAGGCAAGCAGGCTTTCAAGGGGGAGGGGGTGACAGGCAGGCAGGCAGGCCTTCAAGGGGGGACAGGCCTTCGGGGGGGGGGGGGCAGACCTTCAAGGGGTGCAGGCCTTCAAGGGGGGCAGGCAGGCCTTCAGGGGGGGGCAGGCCTTCGGGGGGGGTGTAGGCCTTTGGGGGGGTGCAGACCTTCAAGGGGGTGCAGGCCTTCAAGGGGGGGAACAGGCCTTCAAGGGGGGAAAGGCAGGCAGGCCTTCAAGGGGGGACAGGCCTACAAGGGGGGGGGGACAGGCCTACAAGGGGGGGGGGACAGGCCTACAAGGGGGGGGGACAGGCCTACAAGGGGGGGGGACAGGCCTTCAAGGGGTGGTGCAGGCCTTCAAGGAGGGTGCAGGCCTTCAAGGGGGAGACAGGCCTTCAAGGGGGGGAAAGGCAGGCAGGCAGGCCTTAAAGGGGGGGCAGGCCTACAAGGGGGGGGACAGGCCTACAAGGGGGTGGGACAGGCCTTCGGGGGGGTGGCAGACCTTCAAGGGAGTGCAGGCCTTCGGGGGGGGGGTGCAGTCCTTCAAGGGGGTGCAGGCCTTCAAGGGGGGGAAAGGCAGGCAGGCAGGCCTTCAAGGGGGGGCCGGGCCTACAGGGGGGGGGGAAGCTACAAGGGGGTGGTACAAGCCTCAAGTGGGGGGACAGGCCTCGGGGGGGGGGTGCAGACCTTCAAGGGAGTGCAGTCCTTCGAGGGGGGTGGTGCAGGCCTTCAAGGGGGTGCAAGGCCTTCAAGGGGGGACAGGCCTTCAAGGGGGGAAAGGCAGGGCAGGCAGGCCATCAAGGGGGGGGGGAGAAGCTACAAGGGGGTGGGACAGGCCTTCAAGTGGGGGGAACAGGCCTTCGGGGGGGTGCAGGCCTTCAGGGGGTGCAGACCTTCAAGGGGGGGACAGGCAGGCAGGCCTTCAAGGGGGGGACAGGCCTACAAGGGGAAGGGACAGGCCTTCAAGGGGGGGTGCAGGCCTTCAAGGTGGGACAGGCAGACCTTTAAGAGGGGGACAGGCCTTTGGGGGGGGGACCATGATTTAGAAGTACACGGAGGGAAGGGGGTGTTCAAAGAGACATGCATATGCCAAACTTTGGGGGGGGGAAGAAATAATGGGTCTGAAAATAGAGGGAGAGGGAGAGAGATGATGGACCATGGGATTTAGGGAGGGAAGGAACAGAAAGGGAGAGAAAATTGGACACAAGGGATGGTGTGGAGGAGGGATAGAGATACTGATAGGGGGGGTAATTAGGAAAAGAAACGGAGAGATGGTGGACTCTGGGATGGTGGGGAAGGAGGGAGAGATGCCGGATGAAAGGGTATTTAAGAAAAGGTGGATCTGTGGAGGGAGATGAAAAAAAGGAAAGATACCAGACTTCCTGGGAAGGGAAGGGAAATGGAAAGGGAGGACAGAGTTGGCAGATGGATGGTTAGCATGCAGAAAGAAGGAGACCCTGGCAAGCAAGTTATCAGAAGAAAACCAGAGCCTTGGACCAACAAGATTTGAAATATAACCAGACAACAAAAGGTAGAAAAATTAATTTTATTTTCTGTTTTGTGATTATAACATGTCAGATTTGAAATGTGTATCCTGCCAGAGCTGGTGTTGGACTGCAAACGTGAGCTAGGATTTAACAGAAAGAGGAAAAGTCCTTTTTGTTTCTTTATTTTATTTACACCACAGCGCCAGTGTGGTTAGGAGAAGCCAAAGGGGGTGAAAAAGCTATAAAACCCACCAGGAGTTTTGAAAAAAATCACCCAACTGGGCAGGAAAATCGAATTGAAAAACCAATTCAATAGGGCTGAATCGAATCAAAATTTTTTTTTTCCTGTATCTGGCAGCATTAGTTTGCGCTACTGTCTTAGACTTTAGGACCTGGGATTGGGGAGAGATGGCATCCTCAGTACTTTATAATGCAAGTGAAACGAGGATTTGGTCAGACTTTTGAAGGGTCTGCAGAAAAAAAATATTGTATAGGCCGGGGACATGAGACAGCAGGAAATGGGAACTTTTCTTCCTTCTATTTTTGTGAATGGAAAGGCTGAGGATGTCAGAGAGGTCAGTTAAAATATGTGCTTTATAAGAAAATATAATAATGTGTTTTATAAAGTTTATAGCATAGCTGGCCTACCCAGTGAGGTGTTCCTAGTGGTGATGGTGGCAGCGTGTCAATGTGTTGAGAGGAAGAGGTGGTCTGGGAAATTCTGCTGAGCAAACTCCGGCCCATTTCCACCCCCCAGTTAGTCCACTCCACTCAACTGATTCACACACTGAGTGGGTCTTTGGGTGTTGTTTTGGGATCTCTTCCAGTGGTTTATCTCCTTCTGGTCCAAGGAAGGAAACTTTGTTATCCTTAGCATTGACCTACAGAATATGTTTGTAACAGCGCTGCTTGTGTGGCATTAGGCTATGTAGTGATCGAAAGAAAAAAAACAGACCTTTGCACATTTTTGCACTATATGGTGGGTGTATGAGGAGATTCACATTTCCTGCACAGCTAAGTCCATGTGAAGTTACCTTGTGCTGTATTTGACATCTAGCAAGGTCCTCTGTTTGAAAGGAAAGATCTAAACTTAAAAATGAAGTGGCCAGAAGTTATGGTAAAAGCAGATAGTGTAGCTGGTTTTAAGAAAGATTTGGACAAATTCCTGGAGGAAAAGTCCATAATCTGTTATTAAGACATGGGGGAAGTGTCTGCTTGCCCTGGATCGGTAGCATGGAATGTTGCTACTCTTTGGGTTTTGACCAGGTATTAGTGTCCTGGATTGGCTACCATGAGAATGGGCTACTGGGCATGATGGACCATTGGTCTGACCCAGTTAGGCTATTCTTATGTTATGTTCTCATCTGTAGGGGCCTTTGTTTTCACTTCTTATTTTAATGTATTTTTTTTCTGGGAACTTATCAGTGTTTTTTATAATGGGAAACAAAAATGGAAGAGAATTAATGTGTGTGGAATGGGGGGTAACTAATTTCTTCAGCTAAATAATTCAATCCACTTCAAACAGACATAGGAGAACTTGTGCACCATTCACACACCCTCCAACCAAAACGTCAAAAGAAAAAAAACTGTTCGACAACCTCCTAGCCATTCGAGCTGCAACACTCGACCCCAACTCTACAACCAATTGATATCAACCACAGACTGCAAAACCTTCAAAAAGAAATAAAAACCCTTCTATTCAAAAAACACATAAAACCGAACTAACACAATCAGAACTGTCCCAAGCATCACCTGCAACTACTCCATATGTACTTCTAATGTCATGACAATTTAGACATAATTTATGTTATGTTATGTTTGGAATAATGGTTACATATATGAGGTTCAATAAAAGAAAATTTTCACTGCCTGTTTCTATTCTGACCATTTATTCCATTTCATGGTTATTGCAAAAAAAAAAAAAAAAAAAAAATTTTTTTACATGGGGGGGGGGGGTGTCAAAAAATGATGGGCCCCGGGTGCCACATACCCTAGGTACGCCACTGCCTGGTGGTCCAGCGGCGTACCGTGCAGGAGTGAGCTTTCTGCACTCCTGCCCTGTGTTAAGCCTCTCCCTGAATGGCCGCCTCAAGTTCTCATGGCCCAGCGGTTTACCGGGCATGAGCGAACTTTCCTTGCTCCTGCCTGACGCTGAGCCACTCGCTGAATGGCTGCTGAATGGCCGAGTTCTCATGGGACTTGTGAGAACTTGCGGCAGCCATTCAGTGAGCAGCTCAGTGCTGGGCAGGAGGGAGGAAAACTGTTCATGTCCGGTATACCGCTGACCCTGTATAGATATTATGTTCTCTGTTTTACCTGATGCCATCAGCTCCTTCTGATTCTACTGAAGTTGTATTACCAAGCAAAATACCTTTCATCCTCAATAATTAAACTTTTTCAAATTGAATTTTAACCCATTTACATCTCAGAACCCCCCCCCACACACACACACACACAAAAAGGAAAAACATATAAAACATAATAGATAGAAAAGGAAATAAGAAAATATGTAAGCTTTCATTGTGGAGAGAGAATAAAGCTCTCCAAAAAACAAGAAAAATCTGATTCAAATCCCTTATTTACTACCTGCTAAAATAACTAATATTTCCGACAACCTTTGACTATTCTTTAACCTGGGATTTATCTAAATTAAAATTTTACAGCTGAATAGGATTCACAAATGTATATAAAACACCCTTTTATTGCAACAGTATTTCAGGTTTAAAGTACATAGGGAAAGTAAGAAAAAAAAAATAGGCTAAGGGATTTAAAAATGAAATCCTAGCATACCTCAGCCCAACCCCAAACAGTATCCATTTTCCCCTTGGTTAGTACCATGAGGCTACTGCTAGAGCCATTTTGATGAGGAAACCACTAAAGGCATAAGCAAGTGAGTTCAGTTCTGCCCTCAGGCCCTGATTCTGCAAACTGCGCCTAACTTTATTTGCGTGCTTTAGACATCTGTGCCAAGCATGCCACACTCAGCGTCACTTAGGCATCGGATGCGTGTCTCCAATAATCACATTTTTTTATCTTCCAGACGCCAGGTAGACATCCATACAATGTATTTAGTTATATGTAAAAATGTGTTTTTTTTTCTGATTCTTTTTCATTATTTCAGGATTGTAAGCTTTAACATAATAAAAAACACAGTACACCATCTTTAAAAGGATAATAAAAACACAATATAGCATCTTTAAAAGGATATTTATAATATATTATTTTTAGTGGGAGTTGAACTAGGAACATCAGTGTGAATCTTAAGAATGGTTGAATAAATGTGACTGCTTACACGTTAACCTTCATTCTAATCCGCTGTGCTACACAATGAGCCATACGATAATAGCAATTCTGGTTTTATTATATTGTTCCATATAGGCGTCGTTATGGCAGTTAATTCTCCTAGGATAGATGCCAGGAAACAACACAATGTGGATTTCGCTCCCTGCCATATTCCTTTTCTTCATTATTTCAGGTTTGTAAGCTTTAACATAATAAAAACAAAAAAGTATGCCATATTTAAAAGGATATTTATAAAATTTTATTTTCAGTGAGAGGTACTGACTGGGAGTTGAACTGGGAACATCAGTGTAGAAGGGTATAATTTTAACCTATGAGCTATATAGAAAGCTTCATAGCAATTGTAAAATTAGCTCCTACAAGCAGTGTAAAGAATAGCTGTTTGAGCATTGTTTGGGCTTTAGATAGACGTGGTTTGGGCTTCAGAAAAACATTAGTCGGTTAGATGCTATTTAGGCAGCCCTATTGGTCACCCATTGAGCTTTGGGCATCAGATAGACGTTTCTCTGAATGGGATTTTGGCAGATTTTGGACGTTTCCAAAGTGATCCAAATACAGTTCAGGGATTTTATTCTGTGATTCAGCCACCACATAAACAGGACACATTCATACAAGCATTTTGAATTTAAAACTTACTCATTTCCTGGCTAAAGAAGCAATGTTATTAGCTAATTACAGCACCTGAAAATCACAGCTTTAGGTTTCTTGCTTCAAATAACACTTTCTTTCTCACTAAACATTGCTCCAATCAGCTCATTCTTCAAAGCAAACAAAGCTCATAACTTCATTTGGCAAATCTTAGAAACAGAATAAAACACATAACAGACCTGAATGTGGCTTCTAGTTCATTGCAAATGGAGGTATGCAGTTGCACAATGCTGACCTCATTGTGAGATCATCAAGGTGCACCTGCAAGGTACAATGCCACCATTAAAAGATGGGCTGGGAGTTGAACTCACAACCTCTGTATGATCAGCACAAAGCTTTTACACATTGAGCTACACCACCTTCCACTCCAGTTTCTCTGACTCTCCAGTTATATCATAGCTTAGTGATCTAATAAGGTATCATCTGCTTAGCTATCATATCACAGCTAGCTGCAACAAAAGACAGTTAGCTCAATGGCTTAAAGCACTGCTTTCATTGTCCCAAAAGCCAGAATCTCAAGTATAGTTAAATAAATATGACATGGAGTCAAATACTGCTGTTTATATCAATTGCAAGCTCAACTTTTGGAATTTCTTGCTTCTAGCATTGCTAATGTACTGTTTGAGATGAAAATTATATTTGATTGGTCTGTAGCTTGTAATTTTTATTAAAATGAGTATTGTGTCAGCTGAAGTACATAAGGGAGTTGAACCCACATAAGGCTCACACGCTAAACTTAATTCTAACCACTGTGATAGACAATGAGCCATAAAATAATAGCAATTCAGGTTTGATTATACTGTTCCGTATAGGCGTTGTTATGGCTGTAGCGACGGCGTTCTTGCAGCACTGTAGCGAAGCACCAGAAGCATGCATAAATGGCTGCAGTTAAGCATATCCTAAGCTGTCAGGGTAGGAAACTTCTCCCCTGACTGAAAGAAGCCATTTGTGACTCACCAAATTAAGGCATCTTGTTCATCCTCTCCAGCTCTCATATAATGCCATTTTCTCAAATATTATGCTGTCTGCAGGCTGTGAGGGAGGAGACATGCCAGCCCATGCCCCCCCTGAAACATAGCACAGATTCCCTGTTTGCCACACCCTAAGGGCCACTTCACTTCTCTCCTTTGCAGCCTGGGCTTCATGGAACACTAGATAAGACAAAGGTCAATGTGACGAAGTAGCTGAATATAAAGTGGAGCTTATTAAGGAAACACTAATACCCGGATGCTACTCAATCATGTCCCCATATCACACAGCATTAGGGTTATCGCACTATTGGATCTGAATGGGCCCTGGCCTTCCTTTTGTAAATAAGCACAAGGTCAAAATGGTTTAAGATTTTTATTGTAGAATGCCATGTCTAGACACTCAAATCTAGAATCCTTGCACAGTCCAGGAAAGCAGCATGTAAGTGTAACATCATGCAACTGCAGTTCAATGAGATGGATGACAGGTACGCAGAGTAAGCCACTCCTAGGTCCAAATGTGGTTGAATTGTTAAGGTCCCATAATCTTCTCCTGGTAGGAGAAGGAAGGCTGTAGAAAAAGGAAGATGGATTGAGCCAAATTTAGAGCATATTGGTGACTTTTAGGCTCTCTTTTACAAAAGTGTGCTAAATCAATCCATACGCTAACTGTTAACGCGTCCATAGGATAACATACATGCAGTAACATTTAGCACACACTAATGATGCCCTAAAGGGCAATGTGTTTATCGCATGCTAAATGTTAACACGTGCATGTTATCCTATGGATGCGTTAGCAGTTAGCGCATGCATTGTTTTAGCGTACTTTTGTAAAAGAGGGCCTAAAACTCACCAATTTAATATTCTCTCAGAAAATCATCAAGAAGTACACCCTTGTGAAGGAAAAAAGTGTGAAACATGTTAGCATTGTGAAAATGTATTTAATTCATCACAAGGGCTATTCAGGGAAGAGGTATAGTTATTACAATGCAGATAGTAAGCAAAATTTGCAGTCAAGTAAAGTATATCTAGTGTAAGCAAACAAAGGTTGCAATACATCATTCTTACCTATTCTTTCTGTTTTGGTATTTGAGCTGCTGGCAATAACTCTTTACCCAAGTGCAAGCTGGTGTGCTAAACCCAGTTTTAACAGACCTGCTCTGGCCTCTGGGAAACACAAGGGGAGTCAATAGCCACTCTGGGGTCCTGAAATCAGGAGAAAAGGGGGAAAATGTTAGAAAGACATCTGTGGCAAAAGTAAAAAGCAGAAGTTGTGGGAGAATATGTCACAGCACCGTCTGAAAATAACCCTAGAATGAACAGAAGTACAAATACTTTTGAACTCCTAAAAAGAAGAGGCAGCTGCATCTGAACCCTTTTTATAATAACGATGCCTAACAATTACCACCAAGACTGATTAATCTTTTGAGCTGCCTCTATATGACTCTAAAAAGAATTACCTTTAGCTCTAGGAGTAAAAGCACTGCTTCCATCTTCCCAACATCTTAGGTTTCACTTTTGGGTACAGTTAACACATGTTCATGTAACTTGCATATCCATTTTCCTGGCAGCAAAGTTTCAAGCAGTATGGGTGTTTTTTCCAGCAAACACACCTAGAACCAATTTTTATCATCACTAATTCTCAGATGTGCTAATGGCCCTGCTAATGGAGAGAGTTGTGGCAGATATCAGGGGACAAAAAGTTAAAGGAGAATCATCATAAGCAATAACACAGAATGGGAGTCCAAAATAAGAAATCAGTTCTGCCTGCGCTTTTTTGTAATAAAGACACCTAAGTAGCTAGCAATATATCATTCTCACCTGGATTTGGTTTCTGAGATGCTAGCAAGGAATTCCTTGCATAGGTGCAGCTTATTCACCTGAAAAGATGAAAAATGTTAGAAAGACATCAATTGTAAATCACTATAGCTGCTAATGGTCCTGTGAAATGGAGAGTTGTGGCAGATATAGAAAAGAAAAAGTTCAAAGATAATTAGGAAAGGTAATGTCTCAGAAATCAGCATAAGTAATAACACAGAATGGGAGTCCTAAAAGAAAAAACTCTGCTCTGATGGACCTTCTTATACTAAGCAAACCTAAGTGACGTCTGATGTTATAGACACCGTTAGGACTTCCCGCCAGAAAACGTTCAAACTGATTGGCGTGCTTTGGGTGTTGTTTGGACAAACACACCTGAACTGACTTTTAATCATTTCCTTCACTTCTCAAAGCTTTGACAAGGAGCCATTTGTCATCTGCTTAATCTGTAGAGGCTCCTGTTACCAAATTCTTAAAGGCATTCCCTCTATAGCTCTATGCTTCAAAGCTCTGCTTTTATCTTCCAAATGTCAGGGGTCCAAATCTTGATTATGGTTAGCACAAATATAATATTTATTTTTCTACCAGAAAACCTTCAAACTATTTGGGCGTTCTTTGGCCATTCCTTTGCTTAAACATATTTGGGTTGAGCTTTAAAATGATCTGCAGAAATTCTCAGATGTGTAAAGCAGTGTGTTCTCTCATCCAAAACCCCCCTCCCCCTCCCAACACACACTCCTCAGGCATGAAACCATACCCCGATTCTAAAGCCAAGCTAAATTTACCAATAGTAATGTCTCTAGGATACATCTCAAAACATGTACCTTCCTTCAACACCTGTCCAAGCCCTCTAAAGTTTTAGTAAACTCTTATACCTATTGCCCTGTGCACATATTGCCTAAAAATAAATACATTCCTACCACAATGGCTTGTAATTAAGAGCAAATGAATGTATCTGATGCACAATGTTGACCTCATTGTAAGATCATCAAGATGCACCTAGATGGTAGATTGTCACCCCAAAATTTTGGGGTATCCAAACAGGAACAAACAAAAACCAACTGCTGATGTGTACAAGATGCAGGCAGAATTTATTGTGACAAATATAAATTTATAAAAACCTTTTTACCAAACAAGGGACCCGACACGGTCCGTGTTTCGGACAAACATTCGTGAGGGGTCCAATATGCAAAAAAGTTTGAAAAATATGCCACAAAAAATATAGAATAAAAAATCATAAACCAAAAGGTCCAATACGCCGAGAATCGCCAACTCCTGTAAAGCGTCTTTGCATTTGACCTTCAGAGGATGGAAGAGGAGCCATTAACTGTTGAGCCACAGCCACTTCCTTTGAGTTAGGGGGTTTATTACCATGAGAGCTTAGGATATCCTAGCCATGGCAAGATCAAAATAAATGTGCCTGCAAACTGCACAATGCTGATGAAAAACAGCAAAGTCCAACATGTATACTCCTATGAGAGCTAATAGGAAGTTGTTAGGAAGCTGTAAAAATGAGTGAAGGTGAGAGTGGGATTTGAACTGGTGAGCTTGAGAAGATGGATAAGGTGCAACAAGATGCTTTAACTTGGTGAGCCACAAATGGCTTCTTTTGGTCGGAGAAGTTTCCTACCATGACAGCTTAGGATGTCCTAGCCATGTGAAGGTGAAAATAAGTTTGCCTGCAAAGGGAAATGTGCTGATAAAAAATGGCAAAGTCCACCATATATCTGTATACTAATGCTGCCCGATTCAGGAAAAAAAATTTGATTCGATTTGATTCAGCCTATTGAATCGATTTTTCAATTTGATTTGATTTTCCTGCCCAATTGGGTGGGTTTTTTTTTTAAACATCTTGGTGGGTTTATTTTATAACCTCTTCACCCCTTTTATAGCCTCTTCACCCCCTTTGACTTCTCCTAACCACACTGGTGCTGTGATGTAAACAAACAAAAAAGACTTTTCCTCTCTCTGTTAAATCCTAGCTTACATTTGTGGTGTAACACCAGCTCTGGCAGGATACACATTTCAAATCTGACATATTGTAATCACAAAACAGAAAATAAAATGATTTTTTAACCTTTTTTTGTCTGGTCATTATTCAAATCTTGTTGGTCCTAGGCTCTGGTTGTTTTCTGATAACTTGCTTGTCAGGGTCTCCTTCTTTCTCAATGCTAACCATCCATCTGCCATCTCTGTCCTCCCCTTCCATTTCCCTTCCCTCCCCCCAGTGGTGTATCAAGGGGGGAGGTCTGCCACGGGTGCACGCCCCAAGGGGGTGCACAGCCAGCCACCCTCCCTATTCTGCCACTGCTGCCTTTCCTTAACCAGCAGCAGTGGCAGTAAAAAGGGGTGTCCGCGGGTGCTCACTGGCATTGCTCAGCTTATGGCCAGCTCTCCTGCTGAAAGCCGCGGGCGTCCGCTCCTTATACGATCCATGGCTGCATCGGAAGTGTTCTCTCTGATGTCACGACATCAGAGAGAAGGCTTCTGAATCAAGCCACGGATCAGTGAGGTGTAGACGCCCGTGGCTTTCAGCAGGGGAACTGGCCAGACATGCTGGGCAGGGAAGGGGGAGGGTAGAAATGCTGGGCAGGGAAGGGGAGGGTAGAAATGCTGCACAGGGAAGGGGAAGGGTAGAAATGCTGCACAGGGAAGGGGAGAGGGTAGAAATACTACACAGGCAAGGGGGAGAAATGCTGCAAAGGCAAGGGGAAGATATGCTGCTGTTGCTGCACAGGGAAGGGGAAGAAATGCTGCACAGGCAAGGGGGAGAGAAATGCTACTGCTACATAGGCAAGGGGGGAAGAAAAGCTGCACAGGCAAGGGGGTGGGAGAAATGCTGCTGCTGTACAGGGAAGAGGGGAGAAATGCTGCTGCTGCACAGGGAAGGGAGGAGAGAAATGCTGCTGCTGCAGCACCCAAATGGGGAGAGAGAGGGAAGGAGGGAAAAGGAAGACAAGGGAGAGGAACCAGAGATTCCAAGTCCATGGGAGGGAGAGAAAGGAAAAAAGGAAAGGAGATACCAGACCATGGAGGGGAGAGGAAGAGATGCCATGGCATGAGGGAAGGGAAGGAGATAGAAATACCACACCATGGTGTGGAGTGGGAAGGAAGGAAGGAAAGGAGACGAGAAAGAGAGAGATGCCAAAGCATAGGGGAGGGGGTGGAGACAGAAAAATGGAGAGGGGGGTGAAGCTGAAATGAATCATGTGCAAAGGAGAGAAGGGACCCCAGATATACAGTTTATTGAAGGGACATAGAAAGAAGGAAGATGCCATATGGAAGAGAGAGAGGGTGGACAGTAGATGGAAGGGGCAGGGAGAGTGTGAACAGTAGATGGAAGGTGTAGAGAGAGAGGGCAGAAGCTGCGTGGAAGGGGCAAAGAGATGGCAGATGTTGCATGGACGGGAGAGAGGACAAATGCTATATAGTAAGAAGAGAGCAAAGAGAAGATGATTAAAGCAGAAATGACAAAAGGTAGAAAGATTTTTTTGTTGCTTTAGTTAGAATCAAGTAGTATTGTAACTGTATTGATAAAAGTTTATAAATAGGAAATAGAAATAAGGCAATTTTTTGGACTAAACCCCTTTCCTCAGGACAGGATACCATAACAGCAGTATACTGTACTGTTGTGAAGAAATATTTGGCCTCTGAAAGCTAATTGAAAAATGGATTAGTCCAATAAAATGGTATTTTCTTATTTCTCATTATTTGTTTTATTTTTATTTGTTAATTTGTAAAGTGGTGATTGTTATGTTGTTATGTATCAGTTTTTTCAAATTTACATCTATTGTCTTTATATTTTGCACAGTATTAGGGGACATGTGTCACTGTTTTTGTGGTGTTGTGGTGTTGCATTGTATTCAGAGTCTGGTTTCTTGGCGGTTCAGTTTAAATTTTGTCTACATATTTCTATTTTTAGTTTGTCATTATTCCATATTGAGCGAGGGTGTATCTCTGTGCTGTGTGTATGAAAAGGACATAGTTTTCAGTTGGCATTGACTACAGGATCAATTGTGCAGAGTCTGGCTTGTTTAGTTTTACAATGTATGTGTTGGTGTTCTAATGCTCATTGCAGTGTTTAAGATGCTGCCTTTTCCTAGGTATACTCTTGTTATGCGATTTGTGGATTGTTACTAAAAATCATTTTTTTGATATAGATGGGGTGTAAAAAAACGATGGGCCCCGGGTGTCACATATGCTAGGTATGCTACTGCCTCCCCCAGAGGTCTAGCATCTTTCCTTTTCTTGTCTCCATCCACAGATCTACCTTTTCTCAAATACTCTTTCATCCAGCATCTCTCCATCCTTCCACACCACCCCAGGGTCCACCATCTCTCCCTTTCTTTTCCCAACTACCCTCCTATCCCCCCTCCACACCATCCCTTGTGTCCAACTTCTCTCCCTTTCTGTTCCTTCTCTCCCTAAATCCAATTGCCCATCATCTCTCTCCCTATCCTCTATTTTTAGATCCATTTTTTTCTTCCCCCAAAGTCTGGCATATGCACCCCCTTCCCTCCCTCCCTCCCTCCCTCCCTCCATGTATACCAGGGCCCATTCCCCTGAAGGTTTGTTTTATTTCTGAAGGCCTACAACCCATCCCTTAAAATCATATCTACAAACTAAAACCATGCTAAAAAAGATCATGAACAATTCATCAGCTTTTCCAGGGAGGGCAATTATTGACTAGAAAAAGGCATCTGCAAAGTTGTCTTGAGTAGTTTCCTAAACGTGTCCTTTTCACGACAATTTCATAATGTTAATGAAAAAAATGGCTAATGAAGCATTAAGATGAAGCAGTTTTAAAATTTGTTGATACTATTGGCTTCATCATTTGATCTTAATATAGCCATTTCTAAGGGTCACATACTTAATATACATGTATGACAAACAGTTTCACAATCATTGTGTAAGAAGCCCCAAAGATAGACATTAATAAATGAATTAATTTTGATTTATTCCCCACCCTCCCAGAAAGCTCAGGGTGGGTAGCATGGAAAGTTGCTACTCTTTGGGTTTTGGCCAGGTACTAGTGACCTGGTTTGGCCACCGTGAGGACGGGCTACTGGGCTTGATCCATTGGTCTGACCCAGTAAGACTATTCTTATGTTGCTGCTTTATTTTGACTTGTTTTGTCATTTCCTGTGTCCACAGCTCTTATATTTCAGGAGGATATCCTGCTGTTCCCTAGTGTACTCGGCTCACCTAGACAAGCTAACGGGGATTAATAAACAATAGAATTACTAACCATTCACCATATTTCAGGACTGTATGGAGTTTGGCAATGCTGCCAGAAGAATGGTATACAGAATCTCAGTATTTATTCATCAGCACAGTTATCCAGTGCTTCATAACCCCAGCTGGAGGGATGTTGAGACTCTAATTATTATATTTTCTGTTCTATTTTTTGTAGCATACTTATGGTCAATTAAGTGTCATATTTTAAGAGTGGAATACAAAGCATGTCTACGCCATAGAATGAACTTTGTCTCAGTACACGGTAATTACCACTCTGATGGTATTAATGAGATTTCCTTTATTCAGCAGCTTAGCCCTGGAATTGACTTGTTAGATCTAGATGCGTTTTAATTCTTTCTATTAAGATGCAGCTAAATGTATTTGATAGCAGAGCTCAGGGTTATGAATTTATCACTGTGTTATAAAATAATTGCTATGATTTACAAATTGACTAATCAAACCATTTACGTGTACAACTTCCTTAATTGCTTCTTTTTTAGTACTAGATTTTAGACATGGTAGGAGGAGTAGGTGAATAGCCCCAGAGATTTCTTATTTTAACATTTCAGAGTGAGCATGGAGGACACAGGAACAGTCTTAGTAATTTTGCATTTTTATATAGTCATAGGGAACAAGGGAGCAAGGGGGGTTAGACAAATTTAGATCTTCTATATAGCAGCATTATCACTGAATAGTCAAGCTGGATGGCAAACATTCTGAAAATCAGTACCAGGGGTGTAGCCAGATGGCCAATTTTGGGTGGGGCTGAGTCCAAAATAGATGGGCACAGAATTCATCCCCCATGCCAGGCTCTACTCCCTGACCCTTGGCATCTACTCGCCAACCCCAAATATTAAATACCTGAGTTGGAGGAGATCCTGAAACTCCGCCAGCTGAAGATTTCTTCCTCCCGGGCAGTCAGCGCTCTGACAAATGGCAGCTGGCAGCACTTACCTCAGACTGATAATGCTGCCATTAGGCTGCACATGCTGAGTGCTTGTGCATGCATGAAAGCTGAGCATGTGCAGAAGGGCTGGTGTCGTGTCAGCTTGAAGCAAGTGTTGCTGGCTGCCACCTGGAAGAGTGCTGGCTGCCCCAGGACGAGGCTTTCAACTGATAGGGTTTAGAGATCTCCACCAGCCACAGCAAATGTGCCACAATTTTGGGTGGGCCAGACCCACCTGTGGCTATGACACTTGTCAGTACCACATTGCTTTTCCTATGGGAAAATCTAAAATCTAAGCAGCCGCTTAAACGACAGTTCTATAACTGTGCACCTGCAGTAAGGAGAATCTTGCGCATGAAACTAATTAGCAATTATACATGTAAGTATTTTGAGCACTGTTCTATAAAGGCATGTGCAAGTGCTATGCCCCCTTATTTGTTAACAGGCTATCTAAAGCAGGGCACCAATTACATATGTAAGTTATAGAATAATAGCACATATGCACGACTATAACATATACACATGGAAGTGCTTGGTGAGCTCTTATTTATTTGTTGGGATTTATTAACTGCTTTTATAATGAAATTCGCCCAAGGTGGTTTACAGCAAGTATAGTTTAACATAAAAGTTATAAATTTGTTAACAGCATAACAATATCTTTGGGACATTGCTGAAACAAGGCTGCTCTGTGAACTTCTAAAAGCTAAGTTACTCAGCATTTCATATTCTGCTCTTTTCACTGGTTTTCAGCATTATATCTGCTTAATTTCTCTTCTCCTCCCTGTTTCTTACTAAAAAAAAATATAAAAAAGCACAAAAAAATAAATCCTTCTCTTTCCTCTGTTAAATCTTATTTCCTCTTCCTGCATTTTGTTTAAAATACTGTGTTTTAGGTGGTATAGAGCCTATATTTCTGGTGCCTGTGGCTCAGGGTGACTAAAGTAGGGAAAATCCTGTTATAAATCCTGTGTTTTAGGGTAGCACTGATAGAACCTGCAGTTTTGTTTAAAATACTGTGTTTTAGGTGGTATAGAGCCTATATTTCTGACTCACTAGTTTTTAGCCATTGTGTCTGATTTGGTGGAGAAGAGAGGGGCTCTGTTTTACTTCTAAGGTTAATTGCATTATCTTTGGGACATTGCTGAAACAAGGCTGCTCTGTGAACTTCTAAAAGCTAAGTTACTCAGCATTTCATATTCTGCTCTTTTCACTGGTTTTCAGCATTATATCTGCTTAATTTCTCTTCTCCTCCCTGTTTCTTACTAAAAAAAAATATAAAAAAGCACAAAAAAATCCTTCTCTTTCCTCTGTTAAATCTTATTTCCTCTTCCTGTAGTTTTGTTTAAAAAACTGTTTTAGGTGGTATAGAGCCTATATTTCTGGTGCCTGTGGCTCAGGGTGACTAAAGTAGGGAAAATCCTGTTATAAATCCTGTGTTTTAGGGTAGCACTGATAGAACCTGCATTTTTGTTTAAAATACTATGTTTTAGGTGGTATAGAGCCTATATTTCTGCCTTACTTGTAGTCTTACTTATAGTCCCACCAACCCCAGGGACCACTATTCTTATATAGAGACCCATATAATCAGGACTACTCAAATCAAGTCACTTCACAACCAATCAAGATGACCTTTATTCTATGCAATCACTGTGGTGCTTTAATTCCAAGACATACTATTTGGAGGCTTAAGGCTTGCCCCATCTGTCTTCAACTTGCCAGTATTAAGGAGGAGCTCTGCAAACTTAAACAGGAATTGAATACAATTAAAGCAGCTTCCATCACTCCACAAAATCATACCAACTTACCACCTCTACCTCAAAGAATAAAACAGCCCAGGAATAAATGGGTCACAGTAGGCTCAGGAAGACTGCGACATGTAACACAAAAACATCCACCTTCACTAATATTACCTCTACAGAATTCCTTCGCTCCACTAGTGCACTGCGATACTCAGGAAAACAGAAGGGAGGTGGGACTGGAACCAATGAAGGAAACTCAAGAGAACAAGAGCACCCTAAGTACAAATAAAAAAGCCAAAAACAGAAAATTATTACTGTTGGGGGATTCCATCATCAGAGGCATTAACCTTGGAACACAGGGCGAGGACTCCAAAATAGTGAAATGTCTTCCAGGATCCTCAGCTACCAGGAGTTCCAGGCAAATACTGACTATAATTAAGGAAGAAACTAAGGATTTTAACACTGATGTTGTTATCCATCTGGGAACAAATGACCTGGCCAACAACTCCACACTTGCAGCACAGAAAGCTTTTCGGGAGCTTGGTGAGGGCGTGAAACCTTTTGTAAAGACTTAGCTTTTTCTGAAATACTGCCTGCATATGGAAAAGGAGAGCAAAGAATGAAAAACACAGAGGACTTTAATAGATGGCTCAGAGCCTGGTGTCATCAAGAAGGCTTCAGGTACATAGGAGGATGGGGAAATACATGGAAGGACAAGAAGCTATATTGCACTGATGGGCTACATATTACTACAGCAGGAAAAAGAAACCTTGCAGAGAAATTTAGACAATATTTTTCTAGGCATTTAAACTAGAAGGTGGGGGTGGTGTATGTACGAAGGACAATTATAGAGACCACCCCCGGCAAAAGAAAAGATGTGATAGTAGTAAAAGCTGCAACATAAGCAATATCAGCAACTCATTTCTTAGTATTGCAACGGAAAGTGAAACGACACAAAAATCCATACGAAAAAGGAGATTATCGCTGAAAAATAGCTGGAAAGCGATGACCACAAATGCTCGCAGTCTAAGCAACAAAGTTCATGATCTGCAAGCCCTGATATTAGAGGCAGATCTAGATATTGTTGCTATCACAGAGACATGGTTCAGTGAATCACATGGATGGGATGCAAACATACCGGGATATAATCTTTTTAGGAAGGACAGAGATGGTCATAAAGGTGGAGGAGTAGCTCTCTATGTAAAGATCAATATCCAAGCGACCGAAATGCAAGGGACCTGGGGAGAGGAAGAAGCGATATGGATTGCTCTGAAAAGAGAAGATGGAACTTCTATCTACGTGGGTGTAGTCTACAGACCTCCGACTCAATCGCAGCAAATTGATAAGGATCTGATTGTGGATATCCAAAAGTTTGGAAGGAAAGAGGAGGTTCTGCTGTTGGGAGATTTCAACCTGCCGGATGCGGACTGGAATGTTCCGTCTGCAGAATCGGAAAGAAGTAGGGAGATTGTGGATGCCTTTCAAGAGGCTCTGCTCAGACAAATGGTGACGGAACCCACAAGGGAAAAAGCGATATTGGATCTGGTCCTCACAAATGGAGAGAGTATCTCTAATGTTCGAGTGGGTGCTCACCTGGGTAGTAGCAATCATCAAACGGTTTGGTTTGATATAACGGCTAAAGTGGAGAGCGGCCGCACGATACTTAAAGTCCTAGATTTCAAACGTACGGACTTTAATGCAATGGGAAAGTACCTGAAGAAAGAGCTGTTAGGATGGGAGGACATAAGAGAAGTGGAAAGACAGTGGTCTAAGCTGAAAGGAGCGATAAAAATGGCTACGAACATTTATGTGAAGAAAATCAATAAAAACAAGAGAAAAAGGAAGCCGATATGGTTCTCCAACCTAGTGGCTGAGAAAATAAAGGCGAAAGAGTTGGCGTTCATGAAATATAAAAAAAACCCAAGAAGAGGAGAGCAGAAAGGACTACAGGGTGAAACTGAAAGAAGCCAAGAGAGAGATACGTTTGGCGAAGGCACAGGCGGAAGAACAAATGGCTAAAAATGTAAAAAAGGGAGATAAAAATTTTTTCAAATATATTAGTGAAAGGAGGAAGATAAAAAATGGAATTGCTAGGCTAAAAGATGCTGGGAACAAATATGTGGAGAGTGATGAGGAGAAAGCAAATGTGCTAAACAAATACTTCTGTTCTGTGTTCACAGAAGAAAATCCTGGAGAAGGACCGAGATTGTCCGGCAAAGTTACACGAGAAAATGGAGTAGATTCTGCGCCGTTCACGGAGGAGGGTGTTTATGAGCAACTTGAAAAACTGAAGGTGGACAAAGCGATGGGACCAGACGGGATCCATCCCAGGATACTAAGGGAACTCAGAGAGGTTCTGGCGAGTCCTATTAAAGACTTGTTCAACAAATCTCTAGAGACGGGAGTGATTCCTGGGGATTGGAGGAGAGCGGATGTGGTCCCTATTCATAAAAGTGGTCACAGGGATGAAGCAGGAAACTACAGGCCGGTGAGCCTCACTTCAGTTGTTGGAAAAATAATGGAAGTGTTGCTGAAAGAAAGGATAGTGTATTTCCTTGAATCTAATGGGTTACAGGATCCGAGGCAACATGGCTTTACAAAAGGTAAATCGTGCCAAACGAACCTGATTGAATTTTTTGATTGGGTGACCAGAGAGCTGGATCGAGGACATATGCTAGATGTAATTTACTTGGATTTCAGCAAAGCCTTTGATACAGTTCCTCATAGGAGGCTGTTGAACAAACTTGTAGGGCTGAAGTTAGGACCCAAAGTGGTGAACTGGGTCAGAAACTGGCTGTCGGACAGACGCCAGAGGGTGGTTGTTAATGGAAGTCGCTCGAAGGAAGGAAAGGTGACTAGTGGAGTCCCTCAGAATTCGGTGCTGGGGCCAATCCTGTTCAATATGTATGTAAGTGACATTGCTGAAGGGTTAGAAGGAAAAGTGTGCCTTTTTGCAGATGATACCAAGATTTGTAACAGAGTAGACACCGAAGAGGGAGTGGAAAATATGAAAAAGGATCTGCAAAAGTTAGAGGAATGGTCTAATGCCTGGCAACTAAAATTCAATGCAAAGAAATGCAGAGTAATGCATTTGGGGATTAATAATAGGAAGGAACCGTATATGCTGGGAGGAGAGAAGCTGATATGCACGGACGGGGAGAGGGACCTTGGGGTGATAGTGTCCGAAGATCTAAAGGCGAAAAAACAGTGTGACAAGACAGTGGCTGCTGCCAGAAGGATTCTGGGCTGTATAAAGAGAGGCGTAGTCAGTAGAAGGAAGAAGGTGTTGATGCCCCTGTACAGGTCATTGGTGAGGCCCCACTTGGAGTATTGTGTTCAGTTTTGGAGACTGTATCTGGCGAAAGACGTAAGAAGACTTGAGGCAGTCCAGAGGAGGGCGACGAAAATGATAGGAGGCTTGCACCAGAAGACGTATGAGGAGAGACTGGAAGCCCTGAATATGTATACCCTAGAGGAAAGGAGAGACAGGGGAGATATGATTCAGACGTTCAAATACTTAAAGGGTATTAACGTAGAACAAAATCTTTTCCAGAGAAAGGAAAATGGTAAAACCAGAGGACATAATTTGAGGTTGAGGGGTGGTAGATTCAGGGGCAATGTTAGGAAATTCTACTTTACGGAGAGGGTGGTGGATGCCTGGAATGCGCTCCCGAGAGAGGTGGTGGAGCGTAAAACTGTGACTGAGTTCAAAGAAGCATGGGATGAACACAGAAGATTTAGAATCAGAAAATAATATTAAAGATTGAACTAGGCCAGTTACTGGGCAGACTTGTACGGTCTGTGTCTGTGCATGGCCGTTTGGAGGAGGATGGGCAGGGGAGGGCTTCAATGGCTGGGAGGGTGTAGATGGGCTGGAGTAAGTCTTAACAGAGATTTCGGCAGTTGGAACCCAAGCACAGTACCGGGTAAAGCTTTGGATTCTCGCCCAGAAATAGCTAAGAAGAAAAAAAAAAAAAAAATTTAAATTGAATCAGGTTGGGCAGACTGGATGGACCATTCGGGTCTTTATCTGCCGTCATCTACTATGTAATAGTAAAATGACCAAATATAAACATAAATACAGCCAACGAGGTATACTTGAAAACAGCAAATTGAAATCTAATAAGATCATTTTATTTTTTATCTTTTTTGATTCTTTCTATTTTCTATTTCTTTGATTCTTTTTCTTAGAAATATATTACATATTTTTATTTTAATCAGGTACTTTAGCTAGATTGTGAGCATTCAGGACAGATAGGGTAGTTTTTCTCAAGTTCCTAATTTCATTTTAGTTTGGTACATTGTAAACCTCTTAGGTCAGTAAAATGCAGGAGCGGTAGATCAAATCTTAAATAAACATAAACATAATTAACATGAAACAATATCAGAAATATACACATTTAACAGCATAATAGAACAGGGATATGATAAATGTCAGTACACAACACAAACAAAATGCTTAGAGGTATTCTATAGTTTTAGGGTCGGATTCTGTAAACCGCACCTTTATTGATGGCCACCTAAAAAATGGCATCCGATCGTGTGTCAATCACACAATGACACTGTGTTCAGAATCACGGCTTTTGTCAAAGGTAGGCACCAGAAATGTAGGTCAGGGTTTTACAGATCTATATTTATGGTGCCTATCTTTGATGAGAATTGTGTCTAAGGAGACACCTTAAAAAGCCTAAGGTTGTTTCTGACGTTAAACATGCCTACTTTGATCTTAGGCATTCTAAGGCGCTTCCATAGATATAATGAAGGTGCCATTTTTCTAGGCACCAATAGGTGCCTACAATTTTTTTTAAAAAAATAATGCTTAAAAACAGTTTAAAATGGCTTTAACCAATTAAAGGAGCAGCGTCAGAACATTTAACGATCTAGGCTATGGTAAAAAACCTATACTATGGATTAGTAAAAGGGGGGGGGAGGGTAAGTGATGTTAAATATCACTGTTCGTGTCAAAACACAAAGCTAGCTTAGAGGTGTTCTGGGGCTGGAGTCGGTTCTTGGCCACTTAAGTGGTGATATTTAGCACTTAAGTAGCTAGCTGCAGTGCAGGAATGGAACTGCTTAAATGTCTGTCCTATCTATATGTGGTAATCAATGCTCGCTCGAGAGATGAATAATGACTTAAGTAGCTATGTTAGTGATTCTTAAACCTGTCCTGGAGGTGCCTCAGTCGGTCTGTTTTTCAAGATATTCATAATGAATATACATGAGACAGATTTGCATACCTATCAACTCTGTTATATGCAAATCTGTCTCATGCATATTCATTATGGATATCTTGAAAACACAACTGGCTGGGGTTTTAGAAACAATGAACTATGTGTTAGCCAGTTAAAGATAACCGGATACTCAAAGCTGAAATCTGAACAGGTCCCGGCTTTGAATATCCAGGAATGACGCTGTCTGTGGTGAGTAAAACATTCACTGCCAATGGCTATTTTGGGGGGTTTTACCAGGTACTAGTGACCTGAATTGGCCATTACAAGTACGGGTTACTGGGCTAGATGGACAATTGGTCTAACCCATTAAGACTATTCTTATGTTCTTAAGAGTATTGACCCCTCTGTCCTTATGTACCAATATACCCCAAGACAAGGTATTGGAGACAGTTAAAAGATTTTGGAAGCTAGAGAGAAGCCATAAAGAGTATCCACTGATTTTCTGATCAGAGCCAAGATAGCATTGAAAAAGAACCGTCAGAAGTTTAGATTTAAGGGGCATTGCTATATGAAGATTTGTAATATAGCTACGGGTGTGATCATAGTGCCTTCTTTAGCAAATTTATATGTGAGAAACTTTTAAATGAGTGGTTGTAGATAACATCATTTCATGAAAAATTACTGCTATGGAAGGTTTTTATTGCTGATGTATTTTTTTATGTGGGTGGAATGCAGCACAATTAAGGTTATTCATCACCGGTTAAATACATGCGAAGATAAGACTCAGTTTCAATGAAGAGTAATGATAAAAGATGTCTTTCATAGATGAAAGGATAAAAGGAAATCTGAGTAAAGGATTGTTTACAACAGTGTTCTGCAAATCAAAGGATAAAAGCACGTTTTTATAATACTTTAGTAAGGGTCCACCAACTTCAAATAAAAAGCTAACCGTACTCCCAAATTTTGAGATTTGGAAACATTTGCTCCAGGACAGTAGAATTTAAAGTTCAAACTCACAAATTATCACACAAAATTACTGGAAAGAGGACACCCATTTGATATGGTGAGGAACGTATACAAGAGGACTATATATGAGGGTGGCTTGAAAAGTTTGGTAAAAAAAGCAAGTTAAACAATGTAATCTCCATCGAGGGTATACACTTAGGCCTATATTCTCTAAACGCCATCTCAATTGATGGCTATGCCCTCCTTCCCCCCCCCCCACACACACACTTTTACTAACCTCTAGGTTTCTACTGCGGCCCGGAGCACTAAATGCTCCAACGCTACTTTGATGGTCATAGAATTTCTATAAGCATCAGAGTGTTTAGCATTCTAGACCATGGTATAAACCTCTATCATAGCTTAGTAAAAGAGGGCCTTACTCCAGTGATTTTCTACTTTTTTTGTTCTGTCAGAATAATGCTGGACTAAGTGTATAACCTTCGACTGAAACTGCCTCAGCTTTGTTGGTTGGGCTGAGAACTTTTCAGTGGCCCCTTGTAGGCACTAGTAGGTGCACTATAAGTAGGGTTACCAGACATCTGGATTTCCCGGGACATGTCCCCTTTTAGAGGACATGTCCGGGTGTCAGATGGTTTTTCAAAACCTGGCACTTTGTCCGTGTTTTGAGAAGCTGGTCAGATCAGGGCTGGGGCTGGAGTGCATCTGCGCATGCGCGGGTGTGACATGATGATGATGTGCAGATGCACTCCAGCCCCAGCCCGAAGAGACGAGGTTTGTGTGGGGCTGGGTTTGGGGGGAGGGGGCAGAACGAGGGGTAGCCATGTGTCCTCTTGTACCAGATGGAAAATGTGGTAACCCTACTTACAAGTGCCTAAGTTAAGTGAAAAACACCATTTAACAGACATTTTTAAATGATTTTCATGGTGCCTCCTGGCACCTAAAAAATGGTCATTTTTCAACTCAAAAAATAATGAAAAATAAACAAATAAGCTCAGGTGATCGCTATTGTATCACACATTCAAAATCACTTTGTATTTTTTACTGATAAATATCCATAAATATTAAATATATGTATGTGAAAAGCTCAGACCGAACAACCAACCTCTAGTGATAAACACGGAGCCAGTTGTTAATGAGACCATCAGAGCTTGTTCACTATCTCATACCACTGCATATTACAATAAATCTTACACTCTAAGGCTGGGATCTCAAAGTCCCTCCTTGAGGGCCGCAATCCAGTTGGGTTTTCAGGATTTCCCCAGTGAATATGCATGAGATATATGCGCATGCACTGCTTTCAATGCATATTCATTGGGAAATCCTGAAAATCCGACTGGATTGCGGCCCTCAAGGAAGGACTTTGAGATCCCTGCTCTAAGGTATCTGCCTACTACTTATCTTTTGCGGTGTTGGGGCTGTGACTGCTCGACAACTGCTCTGGTCTTGTGAAAATCAAATGTTAGTGAACGCTGTCTCTCATTTCCCTCGACCCTCCAACTCGAGTTTCACGAATTGGAGGTTCTTCAGGAGGGGAAACTGTAATAAACATGAAAAACATTGCTACTTTCAAACTAAAATCACTTTGTAAGCTAACTGATACACACTTTTTTCTTAGGGGTCCCACGGCAACAAGAGGATATCTGCTAAAACTTAAAGGGGAAAGATTTCATGGAGGCACCAGGAAGTACTTCTTCACTAAAAGGGTGATTGATCGATGGAATGGCCTTCCACGACAAGTGGTAGAGGCCAGCGGCGTGCTCGACTTTAAAAGACGTTGGGACAGACAAGTGGGGTCGCTACAGAGTCATGCTTAAAGGACGGACTCATGGAGAGGAGGCTCTAGATAGGGCATTTTAGCTGAGGGAGGGTTCTGGAGTGGGCAGACTTGTTGGGCCGCCAGCCCTTTTCTGCCATCATATTCTATGTTTCTATGTTTCTATGTTTAAGGGCTCCTTTTACAAAGGTGCGGTAGCGGTTTTAGCATGCGCTTAGCGTGCGCTACAATGCCGCATGTGTTAGCCACTACCACCTCCTTTTAAGCAGGTGGTAGTTTTTCGATTAGCACACGCTATTCGTGTGCGTGCACTAAAAACGCTAGCGCATCTTCGCAAAAGGAGCCCTAACTGATACCACTTTATCAATTTTAACAATGCTGTTAATAAAACTTTCCACCGGCTCACCCAGACGGGAGACACCCGCACCCGAACTAACTGACAGCATTAAAGGTGATTTTCAATGCGTGACCTAAAAAACGGCACCAGAATCATGCCTACATTGATACTTTACAATATCTAATGCCAGTGTAGGTGTGGCTAATGCTGGAAGTGGTGTTAGGTGCCATAAAGAGCATATGTAGGTGCAATTCACATCAAAAGTAGTCACCAGAAATGTAGGCCATGAAAACCCTGGCCTACAATTCCAGCACCTACCTTTGCTGGAGGTGCAATTCTCTAAATGGCACCGTCTTCTAGTTTATACTTTTATAGTTTATAGGGGTTTTTTTATAGTTCGCCTTTAACAAGTCAGATCATATAATCACATGCATAATAAAAAGCGAACATAAGATATATAACAATTTGCAAAATACAGTATCTTTGGGCGATAACGTCCAGTTTCCTCTGTCACATATCTAATTTTTCAGACCCTGTGCGATTGACACATGATCAGCAGCCGCTTTTAAGGTGGCTGCTGACAACGGCATCATTAAGAGAATCCGGACCTAAGTTTCCAATTTTTTCGTATTGTAGGAAATATAGCTTACATTAAAAAAACTGGAAACTTGTTGGACTAAGTATATGACCCTTGATGGAGACTACGTTGTTTAACTTGCTTTTTTTTTAATAAAACTTTTCAAACCAACCTCATAAACCTGGACGTCTTTTTTTCATCTAAAAATTCAATTTCACTGCTCTCTACGAAGATTGTGGCATCATCAGGAAAGACTGGAATGTTTTGTCATCAAACACAGTATATGTATGGGTTGTGGGTTCAAACCCACGCTGCTCCTTGTGACCCTGGGCAAGTCACTTAATTCCCCCCATTGCCCCAGGTACATTAGATAGATTGTGAGCCCACCGGGACAGACAGGGAAAAATACTTTAGTACCTGTAAAAATTCATGTAAACTTCTCTGAACTCCCTTGGGAGAACAGTATAGAAAATTATATATATATTTTTTTTTTTTTAATTTTATTTTTATTTTTTTAACAAAAGAGTTGGATTCACTAGGTCTAGAAATCTTAAAGAATATTTATGGTATGTGCTAATTTATCCATTATAGACAAATTGAAGACATCTACTATGAATGGTTGGGATCATGAGAGATATCATAAATGTGGTATATGTGAGAATACTTGATGGAAGAATAAATAAATTAAAATATTCCAGCATATGCTTTGACTTACATGATTTACATCATCAGATGCCCCTATTATAAATCATATGTACTGTAGGCAAGACAGAAAAGATATTTTGAGTAAAGATTAAAGAACCTAAGAATTGTTTTAACAAGCTAAAGATGGTGGCATTTTTATTTGCACAGTGGGTGAGCAAACAGCATAAATCTGATTTCACTTTCCACCCCAGCAAGTCCAAATCTATTCATCTGAACAATATAAAGGCAAAAGCCTCATTAGTTTTCTGAATAGAATCTGTAATGTTCTATTATGTATTTTCAAATTTCTTGTGGGTCTGCATTTTTACTTGTTCTTAAGTCAAAGCTGTTTATTTCAGTGCTTTCAAATTCTACCAGAATAAATTAAACTTCAGCCCTCAGCAGGGAAGCTATTGATTTCAACATTCATTAGCTGATGAACCTATTCACCAGGTCAATTATCCAGTGTGTCATAACCAGTGAGAGGGATGTTGTGACTGATGTTATTTTTTGTTCTGTTTACGGCATACTTAAGGTCAATTAATTTTCATATTTCAAAAGTGAAATACAAAGCATGTCAATGATTTCTCATGGAACTTTGACTTGTACTTCGTAATTAGTTCTCAGAGACAAGATGATGTCCTAAAGGGAGGGCACAGTTTCAAGTTCTCTGAATGTTGAGTGTTTACCTTCTTTCTGAGCATCACTTTGCCTCTGGATGCAAAAGCAAGAGGAAAGGAAAAATCTGAGCATTATTACTGCTTTGGATGCTACTACCATTTGTCAAGCCATTATCTTGGAGTTTCATGACTGTTCTTCAGCCATACTGTCTGAGGAGTCTGGTGTGATGGGAAGTGCAGAAAACTTCTTTAAATCAAGTTTCAAGTTTATTGTAAATTTGATTGATCGCTTACTCAAATTTCTAAGCGATGAACAAATCATTAAAATTATGTACAATTAAAATGGCAGCAAAACAAATAGACTAAACATCCGTAACATGATAAGAACTAACAGTACAAATATGTTAAAACGAGAGGAGAGGATGGGTAAGAAATACATATCGCTAGTAGAAAAGAAGACAATTATGGTAAAAAAAAAAAAAACAATAGGGAGGGAATAAACAGTGAACCTTAAAAAGGTTATGAAGATGAAATGAAACTCTAAATCAAGTTTTTTTTAGGTATCAAAAGCATCCTTGAAAAGAAAGCTTTTCAGTTTGCTCTTAAATTTATCTAAGTTGTTTTCTTCTCTTAAGTAAATAGGGAGGGAGTTCCATGTTTGCGGAGCTGTAACAGAAAAAATAAAATGCCGCCGTGTATTAATAATTTTAAGTGAAGGGATAACTAATAAATGTTGATCAATAGACCTCAGTAATCTGGTTGGGGTATAGGGAATCAATGATTTGTAGATGAAAGCCGGAGTTTTATATAACAGAGACTTAAAGGTAAGTAGGCTTAGTTAATACTATATACGATGCGCAACTGGGAGCCAGTGCGCTTTCTTAAGAAGGGGAGTGACGTGATCAAATTTCTTAGCTTTCATTATTAGTTTTATTGAAGCATTTTGAATGATCTGTAGATGTCTAATTTCATTTTGGGCTATTCCCTTGAATAGGGCATTGCAATAATCAATTTTTGAGATAACCAAAGAGTGAATTAGAATGTTAAGAGATTTTGGACTTAGAAATTTAGATACTGAACGGATTTGACGAAGTCTATAAAAAGTAGATTTAACAATATTACTAATGTGATTATGATAGGTTAGTTTATCATCAAAAATAACCCCTAAAATCTTGATATTACTTATCAAATGTAAAGTGGTACCCTTAATAGAGATTGGAAAAATAAGTTTAGAACTGTCTTTCCAGGGAAAGAACATAATGTCTGTTTTGTTAAATAAATCCCATTCCAGAAAGTGCTGACCACAGCTAAAAAAAGAGTGTCACAATGCTAATGATTATTACAGTGGCATTTATACAAAATTAGAAATGGAACAAAAAGCCTCAGAACCCAGTCTGGAACTTAACGGATTCTCATAGGGTGCAGCCTCATAGGTATAAAAACCTCCCATTCACAATATCTTCAATAAATACAATGAACATTCAGTAACTGAGCTATATAATAGTGTGAAGAGAAGTTCTTAGCTCACTTCATCGTTTGTTTATAGAATAAAACTGTGAAATCTTATCTTCAAAAACATTCATCTAAAGTTAGTGTAAGAGAAGTTCAGGAAAAATGGTCCCACCCATGGTGGCCAGCGTAGCGTTAAGAAACCTGCTTAAGGGTATTCAGGACCACAAAGGGCTCCTTTGACAAAGCCACGCTAGGGCCTTAACACACGGAATAGCGCGCACTAAAATGCCGCATGCGCTAGCCACTACTGCCTCCTTTTGAGCAGGCGGTAGATTTCCAGCTAGCGCACGCTATAGCGCGCACTAATCTGGTACGTGCGATAAAACTGCTAACGCGGCTTTGTAAAAGGAGCCCCAAATTTCTTAACAGCATTCCAGTAAAGAGTTCCCACCACTATTTCCAAGTTGGATCTGAGTTTTCAGAAAATTATAAATTGCATTATGAAAATTGAACTTTGGGCAAAATCAAACTTATACTGGGCCTGATGGTATATATACCAGAGTACTTACTGATAGAATTGAAAAATGAACTTGCAGAGCTATTGTTATTAATTAGTAATTTATCTTTAAAATCCGGTATGGTACCAGAAGACTGAGGGTGGCAATATCGACACTTGGATGACATGTCTTTTAGGTTGTCCAAGTGCCAACTTGGGCGGATTTTTAGATGTGCTTATGTTTTGATTATGAGCCTCATAGTATTAGGCAAACCTACTAGTAGTACATTAAAGTCATTAGGAGTGTGCCACACTCATTTGAAGGGTCCCTTACTCTTACAAGCTGAGCGCCTTCTTTCACTCTTTAGTCATTAGAGCCTCAGGGCTCCTTTTACGAAGGTGCGCTCAGGCTTTAACGCACACAATAGCGCAACGTTAAATCCCGAGCGTGCTAGCCGCTACCACCTCCTATTCAGCAGGCAGTAGATTTTCAGCTACCACGCGCTATAGCACGCGGTAATTTTGTACGTGCGCTAAAAACCTTAGCGCGCCTTCATAAAAGGAGTCCTCAGTGTCAATTCATTGAACTTGATCATTGCTTTCATGATAGACAAGCCCAAGAGAGGAAAAACCAAGTGGCACACCCATCAGTAAGAAATCTGAGCGTACCTTTCTATACTCTGTCATTCCACAAGTCATCCGTTTCCCAAACCTATAAGTACATGCATTTTGAAATGTACCAAGTAGAGAACAATTTTCAACCTGGAGAATTTACCTGTATTGTCTGTCTGTATGCTTTAGGGGCACCACAGAAAAGTTTATTTTTTTTCCATTTCCAAAGCAATGTTATACTTAAATCTTCCTAAACTTGTAATCTAGACATACCATCTGAAAAATCTCACTCTGACATTGTCTTATTCTTTGGGGTAGGAATCTCACTTTTGGCATTTTTGGCATCTCTGACATTGCTACAGTCTAGCCTGCACCACCAGGTCAGTATAATGGAATGAGGATTGCAACCAGTGTATTTGTTGCAAATAGAAAAATCAAGCATGAACAAATGACTGAAACCAGAGGTCCATGGAATTGACCTCATCCAATAATACTTCCATTTGACCTTTATCTGCCATCATATTTCTGTTTTTGTTTCAGTTATGGACAGCTTTCTTTGCTTGAAATGGACCATGTCCAATTGCCAAGATCACCATTTGCTCATCTTTGAACTTCTGTTTTATCTGGATTCATTTTCATTATATTTCATAACACTCAGAAATTGATAGCTGACATACATTCTGAAAGTTTTAATGTCTCTGGTTGTCTTTCTCCAATGGAGCGAACAGCTGTATGTCATTAGCATAAATTATATATAATAAGAATATTTGTTCCTAGTCAACATATCATTGAAATGAAAAGTGTCAAGAAAAGTGTGGAATAATTTGTAAGTTTCATGGCTCCACATCATTTTCTTCTTGGTTGGACTGGGAACTTTTTGGCAGCCTCTTGTACTAGATGGGTTTTTTTAAGTAATAAAAACTTAGACCTGTTGGACACAGACCAACCTGCATAAGGACCATCAACCACCTACAAATATAAAGTAACAAATGAGAGCAGAACAAGGGAATAGAAGTACTTAATTTGTAATAAAATTACTCTTGGCCTTACTCTAGATCAGTGGTCTCAAACTCAAACCTTTTGCAGGGCCACATTTTGGATTTGTAGGTACTTGGAGGGCCTCAGAAAAAATAGTTAATATCTTATTTAAAAAATGACAATTTTGCATGAGGTAAAACTCTTTATAGTTTATAAATCTTTCCTTTTAATAATAATATTGTAATTTATAGCTAACGAGACATATGATCAAGAAACTGTCTTATTTTACTTTTGTGATTATGATAAACATACTGAGGGCCTCAAAATAGTACCTGGTGGGCCGCATGTGGCCCCTGGACCGCAGGTTTGAGACCAAGTGTACCCAACAATAGGCAATATAAATAATGATTTCCTTTAGAAAACTGAGATTGCAAATCTTTTTTGTAATGAATGTTTCTTAACTTTAGCAGTCAGCATATTGATTTCTGTAACTGCTTTTTTATTGGTAACATTTGTCTGAAGGAAAATCTAATGTGTCGTTTTAATTTATTGAAAAAAAAAAAAACCAACCCCAAGGATAACGTAAAACAGTTTTCTACTAGAAATCAATGTACACAATAGGACTTAAGAAAGAGTGAATTTACCTGTTCCCCATCACCTAAGCTATTGTAATCATATATAATTGTTGCCAGCTTAGCTGCACTAGGGCCAGGGTTGTGGTTTTAATGTCCAGTACAGCATTTTGTGATGCAGAAAGACATGCGAGGGTGGTTTGAAAAGTTTGCAAAAATGCAAGTTAAGCAATGTAGTCTCCATCATGGGTTATACAATTAGGGGGAAATTCTAGAAACAATGCCTAAACTTAGCCACTGGTAGGTTCCCTACCAGTGCCTAAGTTAACAAATACCATTTAAAAACAGCAAAACATTGCAATGTTAAAGTGCCTACCAGCGCCTAAATAATATGCACTGGAATTGTGCCATCATAGGTGATTTAGACCATCTAATGCCACTATGGGCATGGCCAATACCAGAAGTGGCTTAAGACAGCCTAAAGTGCTTATCTAGGCACAATTCATGACAAAGATAGGTGCCAGAAATGTAGGCCCAGAAAACCCTGCCCTACTTTTATGGCACCCCTTTCATGGAAGTGCAATTCACTATGGGGTTTTGTTGGATGATTAACATGTGATCAATGGCTGCTTTTTAGACGGCCACCAATATGGCCTATAGAGAATCTGGACCTTAGCCCAGTGAGTTTCCAGTTTTTCGTATCATAGGAAAAATTGCTTATGAAAAAACTAGAAAATTGCTGGACTAAGGGTTCCTTTTACGAAGGAGGCGGTAGCGGCTAGCACGCGTGGCAATTTAGCATGCACTATTCCGCGCGTTAAGGCCCTAACACACCTTCGTAAAAGGAGCCCTATGTGTGTAGCCCTCGATGGAGACTACATTGTTTAACTTGCTTTTTTACAAAACTTTTCAAACCACCCTCGTAATTCTTACAGATTTTTGATCTCATCAAGATTGACCTAATCTGAGGAATGAACATAGACTAAAAGAGATGCAGTAAGAGGTGAGGCCCACGTTTTCTTTTTCTGGAATAGAAAAAAAAAGGGGGGGGAGGGGAATGATTTATAGCAATCTGGGCATGCATTTATGATTTATACTATTTCTGAATTATGACTTTAGATCACAAGTCAGTCAGTTTGAATTGGCTCATATCATAGGAGCCCTATTACTAATCTGTGTTAAGCACTTACTGGCAAATTCTATATAGTCTGCCAAAAGTTAGGTGCCCAAACCAGGGAAAATGATTAGAACAAGCTCCGAACCACATAGGGAGGAGCGATCACAAATCGGCCGAAGCCTTGGGGCCAATCGGCTAGGGCTAGAGGGGGAGGGGGTAGGGGGGTAGGATAGATTAGGGGTGAGCGGAGGGGAGATCGCCCCTTTCGATCCGGCTTCACACGAGGTGGACGCGGCTTCCCTCCCGCTCACCCTCGAAATGGAATCTCTTCACCTCTTGGTTCCCTCTCTGGCTCTGTGCCTGGAGGTGAGCGGGAGACGGCCGCGTCTTCGTGACCCAGCAGCCCAAACGCTGTAGGGTATCTGCGGGTAAGAGCGCTGGGGGGCTTGGACGGGGTTGGGCCACTGCACAGGCGGCCTGGAGGCGTTGCTGGCCCGTCTGTGCCGCGAACCTCTGTGGCCAGGAGTGCTGTTGCAGTGTGCACTAAACCAGGGAAAATGATTTGAAAAAAATGGCCAGAAGTAGTCTAACACCAGAACATGAAAATTACAACTGGCACATTACGTTCTCTCCTAGTTCTTTCCTAAATGAACTCAAGCTATCTTTAAGCAGTGCTCAGAGTTTCCAATCTCAGACCAAATGTTGGGTCATGCCCAAACTACTATAAGTCTGTGTCTGTACTCTCAATCATTGCACATGTTTAATTTGCTATAGTGCAATGCTGTATATAATACAAAAAATTCACTTATCTACATTTTTCAGAAAACCTTCCCAATTCTTTGGGTTCTGACGCATTTCACAACTACTGCTTCAGAAAACCCGTAGTGCAAGATGCTAACACTTTTTTTCAAAAAGATGGCCTGTGACCAAAACATAAATAGAGAATTACAATCTGCTTTTACCATTCAAAAACTCTCCGAAAAATTTGTTTTGACAATTCCAGACGGTACCTGTTGTGAACTGCCTTCATACTTTGTATCAGACAATTTATCCTCAACCCGTCTCTCTTTAAATGTCTAAACACCGGATGTGACATCACACGCCCACAACCATGGGAACTCCTCAAAGTATGCAAAAAAAAGTTTAATAAAATCAAAAAAGGGAAAAATTGATTCAGTGAGATTAAAAAAAGCCCACCTTAATCAGGCCAGTAAGAATCACTGTCTTCTGTAAAATCCTATTGTTCCTTTCTCCACAACAACACAGATAGGTTCCCCTTCCCCCTCCCCCGGGTTGGAACTTCCAAAACTGTAAACTTCAACTCTCTCAGGGTATTTCCCTTCTCCTGCCATTTTCACTTGCAGAGAGAAATCAACGAGGAAAAAAGTGGCATCTCTTTCAGAAGTGTATAGCAATGCGGGTTGAGACTTAGGGAATCTGAGGTTCAAATTTTGCTTCTCCCATTGATGCTTCTTGTGACCTTGGACAAGTCACTTAATCCTCGCGCCTGTCTTTTTGCACCGCTGCTGCTGCAGCTAGTTCGGGAGTCAGATGAAGGGAAGGGCAGGACCTCCATACCGCCAGAGGAATTAAAATAAGGTACAGGGGGGCCTGGGGCCCTTCTTGCCTGCCTGCTTGCCTTGGGGTGGGGGGCCCTGCCTGCCTGCCTGCCATTAGGCCTGCCTGCCCTGTGCCCTGTCCTGGCCTACCACTAGACCACTAGAGGGGGACAGGGTACAGAGCCTGGCAAGGAGTGTGGGGCTGGATGCAGAGGTTGGCAGGTAGAATTTTGTTCAGAATGTTTTTTTTTCTTGTTTTCCTCCTCTAAATCTAGGGTGCATCTTATGGTCAGGTGAGTCTTATGGAGTGAAAAATATGGTAAACCTAGAGAGTCTGACACTTCAACTCTAACCTCTCTCCCCCCCAACCCCCCACCGTTTTAGAAAACCACAGTACGTTTTTTTAGTTCCAGCCATGGCGGTAACAGCTCCAACGCTCATACAATTCCTATGAGCGTCGGAGCTGTTACCGCTGCGGCCGGCACTCAAAGCCACGCTACGGTTTTGTAAAAGAGGAGTTAAGTGAGGGAGGGAGATAATTCCAGAGGGAAGGAGTAATGATGAAAAAAGCAGAGTGACATATGGATTCAAGTCTGGAACAATTGAAAGAATGATTTTCCTTTCCTCAAGTCCACATATTCTCCTATGCAGATATCTTTCTCCTTTGATCAGCCAAAGAATCCTTCAATGATACACTAGAGCAGGTGAAAATGCCAGTAGGCAAATCTAAAAAAAAAAAAAAAAAAAAGGATTCTCATTGTAAAATGGGAAGTATTTATATATTTTTTGGGGTTGTCCAAAGTACACCCTTTTAAAATCTGTGTATCCTGCAGCAGTTCTTTCCCCCTCTTCTATTAAACTGCGCTCCCGATGCTCATAGGAACTCTCTGAGCATTGGGAGCAGCGCAGGCCATTCAGCGCATCTCCCTGCACTAGAAACTGCTAGTGCGGTTTAATAGAAGAGGCCTTATGTGTAAGAATAACCAATATATTGTGTTGCTTACTTGACTCTGGAGATCGTATGCTTTCTTAGCATGTAGGATTTGTGGTGTATCCCAGACATAACATCCAATCCCCTTCAGCCAGTTCAAGTCATCTTTATATAACACCTGTTAAGAAAATTATCACTTAGCAAGCAGTATTATAAAACTGGGGTCGGGGGAAAGGGGGGTAAATAAAACTGAATTATAAAACTGACATCTTCAAATGAATACAGCCTAGATCAGTGGTTGTTAAACCTTTCCTGGGGGGCCCACAGCCAGTCGAGTTTTTAGATATTCCTAATGAATATGCATGAGGCAGATTTGCATGCCTGTCACCTCTATTATTTGCAAATCTGCCTCATGCATATTCTTTAGGAATATCTTGAAAACCCGACTGGCTGGGGGCCCCCCAGGACAGTTTTAAGAACCACTGGCCTAAATGCCAGCGTGCCTTTGTTCAGCATAGGAAAAACTGACCTTATAGTATATATATATATAAGGTACTATACCTTATAGTACATTCATCATAATTAATAAGCTTTTAATCTCTTCTAACTATTTACAACAGGTCCCTAGTGATGAACAGAAAGAGAAGATGAAAGATAGTAGTAGAGTTGATGTGAGTCTAACAATGATTGGTGATGGCATTAGTAATATCTAATAAAAAGAAAATCAATACTGTCATTATGAATGTTATAGGTACAAACAATACAATAAAAGCATGCTTTTTCCCCTTAACTTCAAATCATTTATTTATCTAATGGAGCAGTATGCTAGAAACCAGGGTTAACATAAGAATTGCCACTTCTGGGTCAGACCCATGGTCCATCGTGCCCAGCAGTCTGCTCATGCGGCGGCCCTCTGGTCAAAGACCAGCGCCCTAACTGAGACTAGCCCTACCAGCGCACATTCTTGTTCAACAGAAACTTGTCTAACTTTGTCTTGAATCCTTGGAGGGTGTTTTCCCCTATGACAGACTCCGGAAGAGCGTTCCAGTTTTCTACCACTCTCTGGGTGAAGAAGAACTTCCTTATGTTCGTACGGAATCTATCCCCTTTCAATTTTAGAGAGTGCCCTCTCGTTCTCCCTACCTTGGAGAGGGTGAACAACTTGCCCTTATCTACTAATTCTATTCCCTTCATACCATGAATGTTTCGATCATGTCCCCTTTCAATCTCCTCAAAATCTACTGCTACTCCTTGTGGACCTCGGGAAAGTTGATTCACCTGCTGTTGTCTCATGTATGAGATTAGACTGTAGACCTTGAAACTGAATGGCATGAGGTAAAATAAATACACCTAGTATACACAATTCCTCTGAAGCTGGCTTCTTCATTTACTTCATATATTTTTGCAGTTTATGTTTATTTAAGATTTGATATACCGCTCCTGCATTTTACTGACGTAAGCGATTTACAATGCATCAAACTATAATGAAATTAGGTACTCGAGAAAAACTACCCTATCTGTCCCGAAGGCTCACAATCTAGCTAAATGAACTCAATAAAAATATGTAATACATTTCTAAGATCAAAAATCAAAGAAATAGAAAATAGAAATAATGAAAGAAGAAAAAATTAAATAAAACAACTTTAAGAAATAGAAAAGTCTCTGAGGCAGCTTGATAGTAAGTTCAGTCTGCAGAACCAGGTCAACCGGCCGCCACCAAAAAACTAGGACCAGGAACCATGACAATGAAGACCACCATGACACCAGTCACCGGACAGACAAGGCCAGGCACCGCCAACAGCAGACCCCTGAAGTGAAGTCTAATATATCTTCGATGTGTCCAATGCAGCTGCAGGAATACAAGTCTGCTGAGGAGAGAGGGAGAGAGGGCAGGCTACAGGAGATCCACCACTAGTGACCACGTCAGGCCCATGCTGCATCGCGCTGATGGCTTCCCCCTTCTGCTGCTGATCAAGAGCCTGTGTTGAACCAGCTGATAGAATCCCCTGGAAGAGCAGCAGTTGGGAGAGACGAAAGAAAATACAGTTCCTCCAGAACCTGGCGTGCTCCCTCTCAAGTGACTCGGCACCAGTGGACAGCCCCAGAGTGGCCCCTCTATTTTTAGAACCTCCTATGATAAGAAAGAGTGTTACAAGAAACATGTTAGGATAGATGTATGTTTTACTCCTTTGCTAACACGATTTCTTTTACAAATAATAATGATGGACACACTGTTTGCTCACTAGCCTAAAGACAAGTACAGTAGCTTTCCAAACTGTCACTCCTCCTGTCAGCCAGGACTGAAATGTTTTTTATCACTGCCTTATCAGTCACTTCAACTGTCTGCTGTAATGTTTCCAACCATATGCTGTTGCACCTAAGTTCACTATTAGCCATCACTACTGCCAGTCTGTTATCCCGATAATGCCATAGAAATTACATTCTTGTTATCTGACAATTTTGCCATGGCATAAGGTCTGTCATTTCTGAGCTGTTCCAGGCTGCTGTGCCTGCCTACTTCTCTCATAAGTGTTGATCAGATTTTGGAACGGCTGGCAGCTTCAAAGGGAAAAAATTAAGTTTTAGTTTGTGAAGATGATTTGAGATAAAGCTTAAATTGTTTATATTAATATACCAGTTAATGGGATTCTTACAGGATTAATTATGCACATTGAGATGAATAAGGAAGCAGTAAAAGTTATATGTTGTCATGCCAAGATTGGTGTACTGGGGGGTAATTAGCGCCACTCAAAAGATAGAAGGGATTCAGAAGACAGGAACCCTGGACAAAAGCAGGTAGGTTAACTCAGCAGGACTCCAAATGTGGAGTTTTAATTTCAGGTGTAACAAAAGCACAGAACCTACGGTGTTAACAGAATTTTTAACTGGGCCGAACTCAAAAACAAACAGAGAAACTCCTATGTACAGATGCCCAAAGGGTAACCCAGGACTGGAACCCCAAAGAATCCGGGTAACCGGGCTAAAACTCAGTTCTTTCAAAAAGAACAGTTTTTAATGCCATCTTGACAAGTTCCAGAACCCAAGAGAATCCCAGCCCATTAAACTTGAAACTCCAGAATAGTTCCCAGGGCTAACACCCAGTCCAAAACAGTCTTCAAACAGCCCAGGATTTGTCACATAGTCCAACAAAACCCTGATAAGTGCCAGCTTGGAGAGTACGTGTATGTTAGTATGCTAATGCTTTAACTTCCTGATAAGTACATCCTTATGTCTGGAATATGGGTGTACGAGATCAGTAAAATAAGCAATAGACAATTAGACCGGTAAAGGAAATATCCATATTAAAATACAAAGTGTAGCATAGCATGTTACATTACAATGTGAACAAAATATTAATTAAAACATTTTAATAGACAGTATAGGGTATAAGCAATAAAAAAGTATAAAGTTAGAAGAGAGAGAATAACAGAGTTTAGAAACTAAGGGACTATGATAATTTGAAGAAAGTTGCACATGAGGTCAGACTGGTGCTTGAAAATTATGTCATCCAGGATAGGAGTGAATAAACATGTTCTGCAAATAAGTAGGATGATTGATTATGGGTTAATTATGCCTGTATTGAAACCATCTCAGAAAAAAAATGCTAACTCTGTATTGTAACATCTGTAGCATTTTAACAAAAGCTCATGCTTTGATTATGGCTCACTTATGTCAATAATGGAAACCTTCCCAGAGCAAGCTAACTCGGAATTGTAACACCTTTACATAAGCTCTGAACTGACTTCCCAGTCATGAGTAGCAGTCAATAAACAATAAACAATCATAGGTGCAGAGAAATGCATGCTCAGGATGATTTATATGCAAGATACTGTATAAGTCTTTGAAGGAATATAGTGCTGAACCATGGCAATGTTTGCTTACAATGGCTTCACAGTTAAATGAGCAGTGAGATTTTTGCCACAATAGAGCAGTAGCACACCTAAGTACCATATTTATTCGAGAATAAACCAAGATTTTTGGGCCAATGAATGAGGATATCGAGTAAGATTTGCAGTGATTTTGAGACTATTTTGTTTTCGTTTAACACGTTCTGAGCATATTCTGGGTTTTTTTTGCTGTAAGATTTAGGTTTTCATCAAAAACAAACTTTTAATGAATGAGTCTGGTTCATATAGTTATTTTTGTGATTTTTTTTGTAACATACACAGCAGTTTGAAATGGGGAGGGTCTGTCATCTGATTTTCCGGTGGCACATCAATCGCACGCAGGACAATGGTATGCCGACAATGGCGCGCTGATGCCTGCATGCTGGACGATTACACGCTGTCGTTTCCAGTGCTTTTATGGCTTACTGGAAGTGTTTTGAGGGGTATGTGGGGAGGAACCCCCCACTATACTTATAAATGCTCCTGCTCCCGCTGAGGGTGTATGGAGGGGGAAACCCCCCCCCAAGTGTTCCCACATTCAGGAAGTGCGTGCTAATCATAACACGCTATCTGAATATTTCTTCCACACCCATTCCTCACCCATGGCACAACCCTTCTAGAAAATATTATTGAACAGCAAGAGAAGTTTTCAGTGAATTGGGGAGGTTCTCCCGAAACCCCCCCAATGGGATCACGACCACTTACAAGTGTACTGGGGGGGTTCCACCCCCCTAACCACCTCAAAACATTCCCAGTAAGCTATAAAACCGCTGGAAATGGTGGCGTGCAATCATCCTGCATGCAGGTGTCGGCGCACCATTGTTGGCACGCCATTGACCTGTGCGCTTTAGTTATGGAACCGATTTTCCAGACTTAGACTAACCTTGTAAAGAAAATGTACTGAAAAGGGTAATAATAATAATAATAATAACAATAAAATAAATTTTGGAGACTTCCAAAGAAAATTAAAATGCTAGTTCAAATTCACATCTTTATGCATGAACGAGCTTTTTTCTGGGTTGTTCTTAGGCAGGGAAGACAGGTAGTCGCACAGCGCTTTGCGTTCCTAGGGGCCCCAGAGCTTCATAGGCATTGCTACCTATCCCCACCTGCTATCTTCCCACTACTTTCTCTCTCCCTGCTAGATGTGCTAGTAGTTGCTGCATGGCAAAAGTCCTGAAGCCCCTTAAATCCCTATGGGCTTTGGGGCAATTACCGCAGTGGCCTGCACTATCAGGCTTTGTAAAAGAGGGGGGGGGGTATTTGCTAATTTGTCAAGTAGTGATTGCAATATGTCAGTTTTCAAAATTGACATTTGTTATCTACATTTGCACTGCAGAGGAGGGAGGAGTATGCATCATAAGAACATAAGAACATAAGAACATAAGAACTGCCATCTCCGGATCAGACCTTCGGTCCATCAAGTCCGGCGATCCGCACACGCGGAGGCCCTGCCAGGTGTACACCTGGCGTAATTTATAGTCCACCATATCTTTATATGCCTCTCTTAAGGAGATATGCATCTAGTTTTCTCTTGAAGCCTAGGACGGTCGATTCCGCAATAATCTCCTCTGGGAGGGCATTCCAGGTGTCAACCACTCTCTGAGTGAAGCAGAACTTCCTGACATTAGTCCTGAACCTGTCCCCCCTTAGCTTCATTACATGTCCTCTAGTCCGTGTCAAATTGGACAGTGTAAATAATCTTCTCTGTTCTATTTTGTCGATTCCTTTCAGTATTTTGAAGGTCTCGATCATATCCCCACGCATTCTCCTTTTCTCAAGGGAGAACAATCCTAGTGTTATAAGTCTATCCTCATATTCCAGTCTCTCCATACCCTTCACCAGTTTTGTTGCTCGTCTCTGCACCCTCTCCAGCAGTTTTATATCCTTCTTTAGGTAGGGAGACCAATGTTGGACGCAGTATTCCAAGTGTGGTCTGACCATTGCCCTATAAAGCGGCATTATAACTTTCTCCGATCTACTCGAGATTCCTTTCTTTATCATGCCCAACATTTTATTTGCCTTCTTTGCCGCTGCCGCGCATTGTGCCGACGGCTTCAGGGTCCTATCTATCAGTACACCCAGGTCCCTTTCTTGTTCACTCTTCCCCAGAGTTGCACCTGACATTGTATACTCGTATTCCTTATTTTTATTGCCTAAATGCATTACCTTGCATTTCTCCACATTGAACTTCATCTGCCATTTCTCCGCCCATGTTTCTAACCGACACAAGTCGCTCTGGAGTTTCTCTCTATCCTCCTGTGATCTGATTGCCCGGCATAGTTTTGTATCGTCTGCAAACTTGATGATCTCACTGGATGTTCCTTCCTCCAGGTCATTGATATAAATATTAAAAAGGATCGGCCCAAGTACCGAGCCCTGGGGTACACCACTAGTCACTTTCTCCCAGTCGGAGAACTTCCCATTTATGCCCACTCTCTGCTTTCGGTTTTCCAGCCATTTGCCTATCCATCTTTGTATATCTCCCTCTATGCCATGGCTTTGTAGTTTCCTGAGAAGTCTTTCGTGTGGAACTTTGTCGAACGCTTTCTGGAAGTCCAAGTATATTATGTCCACAGGCTTCCCACTATCAATTTGCTCGTTTACGGTCTCAAAAAATTGGAGTAAATTCGTCAAACATGATTTCCCTTTCCTGAATCCATGTTGACTGGGTTTCATCAAGTCGTGTGCGTCCAAGTGCCGGACTATGCTATCCTTGATCAGTGCTTCGACCATCTTGCCGGGGACCGACGTAAGACTCACAGGCCTATAGTTGCCCGGTTCCCCTCTCGATCCTTTTTTGAAAATTGGCGTGACGTTCGCTATCCTCCAGTCGTCCGGTATCTGTCCAGTTCTGATTGTCAGGTTTGCAAGTTTGTGCAATAACTCTCCGATTTCAACCTTCAATTCCTTTAAGACTCTCGGGTGAATTCCATCCGGTCCAGGGGATTTGTCACTTTTAAGTTTGTCGATCTGATAGTATATCTGGTCTAAGTCCACTTCAACTGTGGTGAGGCTGTTCTCTATTTCTCCTGGAAACACTTTCTCCGCTTCACTTTCCCTGGTTGTTACATTTTAAATGGAAAAATGGAATAGAACGCCTTAGGCAATCAGATGGAAACTACGCAGAATCTGATACTACCAAGGCAGAACTGCTAAACGAATACTTCTGCTCAGTATTCACCTGTGAAGCGCCAGGAGATGGTCCACAACTACAAATAAGAGACAGCCAAAATGACCTGTTTCGCGATTACGAATTTACACCTAGTAGCGTCTACCACGAACTTTCAAGACTCAAAGTTGACAAAGCCATGGGGCCAGACAATCTACACCCCAGGGTACTCAGAGAGCTGAGTGAAGTTCTGGCTGAACCACTATCTGTACTCTTCAATCTTTCCATGCGCACGGGAAAAGTACCCCTAGACTGGAAAACAGCTAACGTAATTCCACTCCACAAAAAGGGATGCAGAACAGAGACAGGAAATTACAGACCGGTGAGTCTTACATCCATAGTGTGCAAACTCATGGAAACACTGATCAAACAGGAACTTGACAAAATTCTAGACGAAGAAAGTTTACGTGATCCACATCAACACGGATTTACCAGGGGAAGGTCCTGCCAATCTAATCTGATTGACTTCTTTGATTGGGTGACCAGACATCTGGATGCCGGTGAGTCCCTTGACGTGATATATTTGGACTTCAGCAAAGCTTTTGATAGCGTCCCACACCGCAGGCTGTTGAACAAACTAAAATCAATGGGATTAGGGGATACATTCACTACATGGGTAAAGGATTGGCTAAATGGTAGGCTTCAAAGGGTGATGGTAAACGGTACCCCCTCCAAAACGTCAGCAGTGATGAGTGGAGTACCTCAGGGCTCTGTCTTAGGGCCGATTCTATTTAATTTATTCATAGGAGATTTAACCCAAGGACTTAGAGGAAAAGTATCACTGTTTGCCGACGATGCCAAACTATGCAACATAGTTGGCAAAAGCAGTGTGCCTGACTTTATGACGCAGGACCTAAGACAGCTCGAGCAGTGGTCATCAACTTGGCAGCTAGGCTTCAATGCTAAAAAATGTAAAATAATGCATCTAGGCAAAAAAAATCCACACAGAACTTACACACTAAATGGTGAAACCTTGTCCAGGACCACGATGGAACGTGATTTAGGAGTGATCATTAGCGACGATATGAAGGCTGCCAATCAAGTAGAGAAGGCTTCGTCCAAGGCAAGACAAATGATGGGCTGTATCCGTAGGGGTTTTGTCAGCAGAAAACCTGAAGTAATAATGCCACTGTACAGATCCATGGTGAGACCTCATCTCGAGTATTGTGTTCAATTCTGGAGACCACACTACCGAAAAGATGTGTTGAGAATTGAGTCGGTTCAGCGAATGGCTACCAGGATGGTTTTGGGGCTCAGGGATCTCACGTATGAAGAAAGGTTAAAAAAACTGCGGATGTACTCATTGGAGGAGCGAAGACAGAGAGGAGACATGATTGAAACCTTCAAGTATATTACTGGGCGTATAGTGGTGAAAGATGATATCTTCAGTCTTACGGGGCCCTCGGTAACCAGAGGACATTCGCTGAAAATCAGAGGAGGGAAATTTCAGGGTGATGCTAGGAAGTACTTCTTCACCGAGAGGGTGGTCGATCATTGGAACGAGCTGCCTCAGCGGGTGATTGAGGCCAGCAGCGTGTTAGATTTCAAGAGGAAATGGGATATTCATGTGGGATCTCTAGGAGAGTAAGAATCAGGGAGTGGGTCACTGGTATGGGCAGACTCGATGGGCTATGGCCCTTTTCTGCCGTCAATTTCTATGTTTCTATGTTTCTATGTTTAAAGATGCCTATGATCAATAATAATTAGATTGCAAGTCAACGGAAGAGCATTTCCCTGCCTCATGTGCTGATCCTTTTATGGTCTCCTTTCCTTTAACAATTTGTATTTCACCCTTAGGGCTCCTTTTACTAAGCTGCAATAGCATTTTTAGCGCGCGCAGAATTTTAGCGCATGCTAAACTCCTGCCACACGGCTAGAACTAACACCAGCTCAATGCTGGCATTAGCGTCTAGCGCATGCGCTAAAACTGCTATCACAGATTAGTAAAAGGAGCTCGTAATCCTTTTGTCTCCAGTTTGTCAATTTAATCTAACTAGTCAATGTTTTCCGCTTGATTTTAATAATTATAATTCTGTGAACCGCTTAGACAATTTATATAAGCGGTATATCAAATTTTAAATAGAACTTGAAAACTTGGGGAGTTTAATTTAATTTCTGTGTACTTATTTATTCTATACTTAATGAGAGTCTATCTGTGTTCTGCATGTGTGAAATAGACCAGGTTCATTGGTTTGGTAATTTTCCTATAAAGGTTTTGAGTGTCTCTTTGCAGTGCTTCGTGTTATTTTGCAAACTGTCTGACTTTTTTTTTATTATTATTATTTATGGAATTTCAGAATTTCAAATTTTCAAACAAGCAAATTACTTGAAAGGCAATACACAGGGCCTCTTGTACAAAGCCGATTAATTTGGGCTGCTGCAGTAAATGCCCGAAGCCCAAAGGGATTTAAAGGGCTTTGGGGCTTTTGCTATGCAGCACTTGCTAGCATGGCTTTGTAATAGGGGGCCTTTGAACATTAGCAATATAAGAAACCACTTCCAAAAAGAAGAAAATGTGATAACTACCCTAAAGCCCATTGGGGGAGGGGGGTATTAGTGCTTAATAGTCCATAAATAAGCAGCTGGGTTATTTAGAAGAAAAATTAAGAAAGAAAACATTTATAGGAGAGACAATATTATAAATAGAAGCTGTACATCTTTACTGGGAGGCACAAGAGTTCCTTTCTTCCTAACTTCAAGAAAAGCCTTTAACTAATTCAGGTAAAAAAAAGAAAACATAATTATGAAGGGAATATATTACACAACATTTACAAAGAAATCTAAGTATAAATTTGGCTCCAAGCAAAATTACTTGTCGCCTTAGCAAAAGAAGTGTCTGCATATTTTGGAAAATTAAGAATTCTCAGGACTAGTGGTCTCCATAGTCGGTAGAGTCACCACACAAACAAAACCCATCGGCTTTAAACAGTGTCTAGCAGTAGAAAGTCACAATCCTATTAGGCACTCTATAATATCAATCCACTCAAAGATTTTTCAAACTATTGTTTAAATTTATATCATGCTTTATGAAGCAGCTTATAATACTTTTAAAAGACACAAGGGGAATCTCAGAATCTGCTTGTTGGTTCCTGCAGTACAATGTGGCAGCACTCGTCACTGGCTCACCCAAATGTGCCCTCTATTCTATTCTAATCTCTTTTTTTCTTTTTTATATTCTTCACACTGATTCTAATTCTAATTTTTCATACTGTTTCTGTGCTCTTTAATAAATAAATAAATATGCTAATATCTTTAAAGTCATTTCCAAAATCTCAATTCATTGAATTTTTATCTCTTCCATATGTTTTCTTAGTCATTTCATTCATTTCAATAATTTATCATTCTTTCTGATTCATTTTCAAGTAATATACTGAACATTTCTTATCCCCTAGATCAGTGGTTCCCAACCCTGTCCTGGAGGACCACCAGACCAATCGGGTTTTCAGGCTAGCCCTAATGAATATGCATGGAGCAGATTTCCATGCCTGTCACTTCCATTATATGCAAATCTCTCTCATGCATATTTATTAGGGCTAGCCTGAAAATCCGACTGGCCTGGTGGTCCTCCAGGGTTGGGAACCACTGCCCTATATAACTTAGATTTGTTAGTGCAATGTCGCTGTTACACTACGCCCCACCAACCCGTTTCATATCTTCCTCAGGACGGGGGAAGTGCCTTAACAACTACATTTCATTCATTCATTTTCTCATGCTGCTTACAATATGTCATCCAAATAAAAGAGCAAAGAAACAGTATGAAAAATTAGAATTAGAAACAGTGTGAAGAATATAAAAAAAGAAAAAAAGAGATTAGAATAGAATAGAGGGCAAATTTGGGTGAGCCAGTGACGAGTGCTGCCACATTGTACTGCAGGAACCAACAAGCAGACAAGTGGCATTCTGAGATTCCCCTTGTGTCTTTTAAAAGTATTATAAGCTGCTTCATAAAGCATGATATAAATTTAAACAATAGCAGTAGAAAGAGCATTTGCTGTTCCTGAGATGATAATCAGAATTTGAATGTTTTTTGTGTGGTGAATTGTAAAGAGGAAAGTTTTGGGCGGATATGGAGTTTGTTATACAGAACTGGAACTTCAGGGTTTACAGTATATTGACATTCTGAACAGTTCTGTAGAAAATCCAAACTCCACATCACATAGAAGAAGGTGTTCAATGATGGTTTTACTGGGTAGTGGAAACTGGCTAAAGAAGAAGGGTTTCTTTTTTGCATAGAAGACTGTGGTATTTTATTGTTAATTTAAAAGTGAGGGAAAGGGGTTATGATGTGAAATTACACTAATTCTTAGTAAGTTCTCCTGTTGCCACTCAAAATATTTCTGTCTACAGGCACCAGTGGCATGTTCCCCTGTCTTGAAACATTGCCCCTGTCCCCCCCCCCCCTTGCACACACACACACACACACACACACATATTTTGTACCTTTCTCTTTCCTGTGTAACTTTTATGGCACTCCCCTAGCTCCTCATGAATGCTACCCTCTGTTCTTCATTGCTATCTTACTAAGATTACAATAGTAGTTGGTGATTGAAATATTCTGTCTAAATAAATAAATAAATCTGACATCTCATTTGAAATCAGCAGGGAGGGCAGGGGAGCCCCACTGAACTGGTCTGTACAGGACCAAACAATTGTTAAGACTGGTCCTGGCTGCTTTGTGTGATTTTGCATCATATATCATTTAGGGACCCTTCCACTAAAATACATTAAGTGGAGGGGGATCCAACAAGGTGCAGTAAAGGTTTGTATTTTACCGTACTTTGATACCCTCTTAGAATTCAGCAACCTGCGGTATCCCATTACTGCAGGTTGCTGAATCCCATCTTATTGGAATAACACTATTTGCGAGCCACCTCGCAAGCAGCATTATTCCTGTGACCTATGAGCACTGGGCCACGCAAAGCCACAGCCCGATGTTCCAGGGCTGCAGCTTTAGTTCCTCTCCCCTGGACCCAATCCCCCCACCCCTCATGCAAAGCCCCCTCCCTTAACCCCCTTAGTGGCTACCTGAAAACTCATTGGTAATCCAAGACTGTCATCCAGTGGGGTGCACGGGGGTGGGGGTGGGGCATCCGAGAGTGATGCCCAATTGCTCCTGGCAAATCAAATGCTGACATCAAAATGGTGCCCCTAATGACAGGGATTTGCACTGTAATGAGATGCAAAACATGTAGTTACATATTTTACATCTCAGCAGATTTGTAATCTATCCCTGAAAACAGGCGTGATCCCAGAGGATTGGAGGATAGCTAATGTTACACCCATCTTTAAGAAAGGATCGAGAGGTGACCCGGGGAACTACAGACCAGTAAGTTTGACTTTGGTTCCAGGGAAGATGGCGGAAGCGCTGATAAAAGACAGCATCCATGAGCATCTAGAAAGGACTAAACTGATGAAAACAAGCCAACATGGCTTCTGCAAGGGAAGATCATGCCTAACGAACTTATTGCACTTCTTCGAAGGAATAAACAAACGGATGGACAAAGGGGACCCCATAGACATGGTATACTTAGATTTCCAAAAAGCCTTAGACAAGGTACCCCATGAACGACTACTACGGAAACTGAAGAACCATGGGGTGGAAGGAGACGTACACAGATGGATCAAAAATTGGTTGGCAGGTAGAAAGCAAAGGGTAGTGAGTCATGGCGCGTGGCGCGTGGCTCGTGGCTAGCGCTGTTTATGGTACGATGAAATGAATGTCAGAAGCATGATAGTGCAGTATTTTTGTAGCGCCAGTTTTTCGTATGATTCTGGGTAATTCTAGTTAGACAAACATCTGTGTTAGTTAAGGACCGCGCCCAAATAGAAGCGTACGGAAAAACAGGTGAATAAAACATTTAAATATAATGTAGCTAAGGCCAGAAGAAAAAACACACTAAAGATTAATATAAGGAAAAGAATGGTGTTTTCTTGTGTACTTTGCTGTTGAGCTAAATCATGGTGGAAATCATGATTACATGGAGTCCAGTTTAGGTTTTTTGTGTGTACTATAACTGTCCTGTCTTAGGTCAGCATCTTGTGTCAGTGAATAGTTTCTGTTCTTTGTTCAGCTTCCCGCCTTTAGCCTCGTGGTTCTAATTGAAAACAGATGTGCTCAGGCCAGTTAGAAAAAGCATATTAGATTCCATATTCCAAACTGAGATATAAAGTATGAAGTATGAATGGCCAAGATATGAATGAAATTATGAATGTTTGGGGCCCATGAATGTAATATGTGGTAATATATAAATGGTTTTATAAGCAGAAACACTAAGAAAAAATCTTGAGCACAACATCTGGAAGTGATTAGAGTCAGTCTCAAGAATAGGGAGAAGGGGGGCATTGGAAGCCCACGCTTCAGGGAGAGGAGAGGGGGATTTAACCCCCCTTTTTCTCCTGAGTAAGATTTCTGTGTAAGGCCATGCAATTTGAATCTGTCAGTTTAGGAGTTTTTTTTTCCTTTAAGGCTCAGAACTTGTCAGCATGGAAGGACTGAGAATTTACCATGTTAATAATTGTGAATTCTTTTGAATGTTAATGTTAATTCAGAAATCATCTGAAACTTTGACTAACTTTTAAACATGGAGGAATGTTTCTTTGTCTAAACTTTAAGACCACCCAGAGAAATGTTATTGGTCGTCAAACTTGATGATGTCACTAAACCAAAAGTTATATAATAGACTGTAATGAGATAGAAAGACGAGACCATTGTGAGAAGGCCAGTCTTTGGCCACGATGATGATCTCCCATGAGCGCAACGTAAGCAATTATGCTGTTCTTTTGATCTAATAATGGGAAAATAGAACCAATAATTCAATAAATCCTGGTTATAATTTTAAAACCTTGCGCTGGTGTCATTTTGCATGTAGAATTATTTTCAAACCTGAAGCTTTCACAAATGGCGTCAATGCCCCATGCTCAGTAGCAGTGAAGGGCCACTACTCGGACTGGAGGAGGGTCACGAGTGGTGTTCTGCTGCTGTTCAATGTATTTATAAATGATCTAGAAACAGGGATGAAGTGCGAAGTAATAAAATTCGCAGACGACACCAAACTATTTAGTGGAGTTAGGACTAAAGAGGACTGCGAAGATTTACAAAGGGACCTGAACAAACTAGGAGAGTTGGCGATGAGATGGCAGGTGAAGTTCAATGTAGATAAATGTAAAGTCTTGCATGTAGGACACAGAAATCCGAGGTACAGCTATACGATGGAAGGGCTGGTAATGGGTGAAAGTACCCAAGAAAAGGACTTGGGAGTAATAGTGGACAAGACAATGAAGCCGTCAGCACAGCGGCCTCTAAGAAGGCAAATAGAATGCTAGGCACTATCAAGAAAGGTATTACAACCAGAATGAAATAAATTATCCTGCCATTGCATCGAGCGATGGTGCGCCTGCATCAGGAGTACTGTGTCCAATATTGGTCGCCTACCTTAAGAAGGATATGGCGATACTGGAGAGGGTTCAGAAAAGAGCGACATGATTGATAAAGGGTATGGAAAACCTTTCATATGCTGAAAGATTAGAGAAACTGGGGCTCTTTTCCCTAGAAAAGCGGAGACTTAGAAGGGACATGATAGAGACTTACAAGATCATGAAGGGCATAGAGAAAATGGAGAGGGACAGATTCTTCAAATTTTCGAAAACTACCAAAACAAGAGGGCATTCGGAAAAGTTAAGAAGGGATAGATTGAGAACCAATGCTAGGAAGTTCTTCTTTACCCAGAGGGTGGTGGACACCTGGAATGCACTTCCAGAGGATGTGATAGGACAGAGTACGGTATTGGGTTTCAAGAAGGGGTTAGACAATTTCCTGAAGGAAAAGGGGATAGAAGGGTATAGATAGAGGGTTACTATACAGATTCTGGACCTGATGGACCGCCATGTGAGCGGACTGCTGGGCATGATGGACCTCTGGTCTGACCCAGCAGAGGCACTGCTTATGTTCTTATGTTCATTATTCTCTATGGTACAGTGTCTTAAATATCGCTGTGCTATTTTTAGAACAGCAGCATTAGGGCTATTTAAGTCATGTTAAGGGTCAATTAACATGACTTACAGCCCTAATACCACTTGATAAATTCTCCCCTAAGCCCTAATGTGTGCTTAGCACATGGGAAAATGCTTTCTATAAAATGTATTAAAGCGTTTTGCAGTAATTTCCCATGTTCTAATTCAGTGTCCCGTAAACTTTCTCGAGTCACAGCATGCTAAAGGTAGTTGCCATGACTTGAGGCACCCAAAAGTTCGTACGTCACTGTGATGACATCACACTGATGTCCACGTGTGCGTAAAGGCCCTCCAGATGGGCCCTGAGATGCCAGTGGTGGGTGCCAGCAGGGAAGAGGTCTAGAGAGAAGGAGAGGTGCTGCACCAACTTCTCACAACGTGACGAACATCCTATAGGCTGTCAGCCAGTGCCAGTGCCTCTCCTCCTCCCCAGTGTGCCATGGCACACCTGAAATCTCAGGAGGCACACTAGTGTGCTGTGACACACAGTTTGCGAACACTGTTATAATTACACACTATTTTTCAATGGTGAGGAATGGGTGTGGAATGGGTGAGGAATGGGTGTGGAAGCAATATTCAGATAGCGTGTTATGATTAGCATGCACTACCTGAATGTGGGAACACTTAGGGGGGTGGGGGTGGAATTTATCAATGTGTGTCTACTGTTAAGATGGAAAGTAATACTCTATATAAAAAGAGCCCAAGAGCTAGTCTTGATGGGTGACTATAACAATGGGCTGGATGGCCCTAGTAGTTGCTCATGTTGAGACAGTTTGCAAGGGTATGGGGGAGATAGTTGGGTAATAGTGGGTTGGAGGTGGAAAGGAGGGACTTGGTTTCCCACAGGGAGGCTGAGAAAGGATTGGTTGTGCAAGGGGAAGCAGGGAATGATGGGAAGGGGTTTATAGGTTGCATCCCTCCAGGAAACAGTGCACTTCCCTGTCCCGTGGAGTCAACTTTCCCGCCCACCCTCCCCTTTGGATATAGGGTTCACTCAGGTGATTTGGGGGTTTAGGGTTGTCACAGCGGTGGCAACTCGAGCTACAAGGTTTTGACTCATCAGCAGATGAGCGGGTATTTGGCAGTCAGCTCAGTTAAGTGGTGATGCCGCGGGTTAGGTGACCCCTTAAAGGGGGGGGGGGCGCATTGCGGTCAATGCCTACTCACCTAGGCTCATCAGGAAATGAGCGGTTAAGGGGAAGCAAGTTCCAGTGAGTGAATATGTCTTGAGGCCCATGGCACAGAATAGGGGCATGGAGATCCATGCCAATCCCTAGGCTTTTGCTGAGATGGCAGGGTCAGGGGTATATAATTGTGAGTTTTGTAGAATTGCAATGTCTTGTAGCTCGGGGTGAAGCAATTGTTCATTACTTCTTGATAGTCCCAATAAACAAAGCTGCGACCTGATTATTACCATCAATAAAGTGTCTGTGTTTTATTTATCATTGACATTATTGCTGAGGATATAAGTGCGTAAGTGAGTAAAGTGAAGAGGTGTTGTAATTCGGGGTTTGGGGATGGGTTTGACGAGATGTGAGGGCCGACATCTTGGCCATTCCAGATCCTTATGTTAAGCCACATTGTACAAAATATTGTCCATTCAAGATGTATTCCACATACAAAGGCAGTATCTATATCACATTTTCACATGTTAAGAAAACCCATTTACCAGTAAGTAAAATTTTGTAGAGCCTTCAGAAGTGCCTCTTGCAAGCTGAGTATTTTCTTTGACTATGCAACGATATAGGCACTTGCATCGTTATCATACTTGTTGTTTTTAATTTTGTGCTTCATGTCATATAACTAAATAACTTAGCTTTTCTTTGCGCAAGAATTGCATTTGTGTTGAGAACGGACCTGTCAATCTGACATGTTTCGCCTCACAGCTTCTTCAAGGAAGTCCCCTAAATATAAAGCAGATAGATGTTATTATTATTTTTTTTTAAGAAACATTCAATGAAACTCTTAGGTTTTTAGGTAAATAATTACCCCTTTTAGCTTTCTCCATACATCCCAATTCAACCTCTTTTAGTCAAAAAGATGGCCGCGGCATTCTTTTTCACTGTTTAAATCACCCACTATGTATATGTCATCAATGACCTTAGCAAATCAGGAAGTAGATCAGCGACATCCATTCTATTTCTTGATTCAAGCCGAATAATACTACAGTATTAAGCGTGAAAATCCATTGCTGTTCACAAAAATGTAATCTTCGTTCATAGTGACCACCCTCCCACCCTTCTTTGATCTGGTCAATGACTCTCCACTGGATGTCCTCCACTGGTTGTTACAAATCCTGCTAGTGCTGGACTAACAGTGATTGTAGAATTCCATTTAGAATTCTGGATTTATGTTCATTAAGTCTGATGTGTACTAGCCAGCTACTTCTTCTCACAGAAGTTAATCGACATGTGATGATGTATACCACATTATGGGATTTCCAAGTTCTCAATTTGACAAGGATCTGGTGTTTTCCATTCATTTCCCTCAATCGTTTTAACATACCATTGACAGATCCCACTTTTTACATGTGTTCTCACCATATCCTCCCTCTCATGATCAAGAATGTTGATTATGCATGTTAAGACTGCAACATCGATGATATCTGTGGCTGGTGTAGAATTATGGAATGCCTTGCCTGGTATCTTGCGATTCTGTATTGGGAGGATGAATTTTAAGAAAATGCTGAAAATGTAATTATTTGCTAATGCTTTTCTATGCTAATGCTTATTACATCTGATAACATCCTCTTTAGATTTAACTGACAGTAATGTATGCTTTAAAGCCTGTCTGTATTTCTGAACTGATTGAATTAGACTTGTTTTGCATACAAATGTGAATTGGTTTGGCGATCTACTTTGGAATTGATCACATGATCTGACATCTTTTCTTTTTTTTAATTGGTGAATTTTGTTTTGACTAGATATACTGATATTTTATTTTAGGAGGATGTTTATGATGTTGTCCAGACATGTCTACATTATGGGCTCCTTTTACTAAGCTGCGCTAGCGTTTTTAGTGCGCGCTGCATTGCTGGACGCGCTAACCCCACGCTACGCGCCAAGAACGCCAGCTCAATGCTGGCATTAGCATCTAGTGCACATGGCAATGCAGCGCGTGCTAAGCGCGAGCTAAAACCGCTAGCGCAGCTTAGTAAAAGGAGCCCTATATGTAGAAACCATAGGGAAACAAGATTTTATGTATGTGATATAGAAACTGCAAAGTTGTTTGCGGTATATAAATGTTTTAATAAATAAATATCTATACTTTGCCAGTTGTTCCCCTAAATTTTTCCCCCCGATTGTAAGCAATGGTAGGGAAGTTTTCAAACACTTCTGAGGTCATCTGCATAATGTACCAATGCTAAAAACTGCACTATGGTTTTGTAAAAGGGGGGAGGGGATAAATGAGGTAAGCTTGAAATTAGCTAATTGAAACTTAATAATAGAACTACCATGAAACAGTTTCAAAACTATACTTATTTAACAGCACTGAAATTCAAATAACATAATGCTTATGAAGCACACAATAGAACATTCAAATAACATAGATATATGATGCTAATGCTTTTCTACAATATAGCTTATCATATAGCCGAGGAGCCAAGTGGAGATATTAGATGGGGCAAGATGAAAAATTAACAACTTACTGTATCTATGTTATTTGAATGTTCTAATGTGTGCCTATTAATGCATTTCATTTGTGATGACATCAGGAGTATCACATTTACTGTATGTTAAATGAAAGTTTGTCTATGCTGCCTATTATGGCATTTCTAGTCTGCTTATATTTCCAGTATCATATTTCTGTTATAAGATTGCTTTATAGTGCTATTAGATTGGGATCCAAGATGGCGTCAGGCTGGACGCGCTGAGATGCCGCTCTGAGGATTTTTATTCAAACAATTTTCAAGCGGTTCAATTACTTACCCGATGCCTAAACAGAGGGGCCGTAGTGCCGCTGGTGCCTCGCGGCCCACGGCCACCCCCGCGGCTGGTGACATCGGGGAACTCATCAGACGGATGCAGGGTATTTTTTCGGCGTCGGAGGGAGGCCCGCAGAGGAGTAGCGGCGTCAGTGAGGCCGTGGAGATTCCTCCGGGATTGGAGACATCTTTGAGCCCCGACGTTAGGGCGCCGCCCCCGCAACCTCAGCTAAGCAGCTCTCCAAGGGGTAAGGTAACCCCGGAGGTCGGGGTCTTGTCTTCCCCTGAGGCAAGTAGTCCATCACAGAGCCTGCTGACAGGAGCTCCTATGGATATGAGCTCCTTTGAAGAAGCTGAGGGGGAATCATCTGAGAGGCGAGTTAACCTTCAGGGACAGCGTCAAGTTATTCAACTGGACGGTGAGCACTATGACATTTCTTTACCTGTAATTTCTCTGGAAAAACCCTCAGAAGTAACTCTGGACTCACTATGGGATCTTATGGCCGGACTAGTGAAGACCATAAGTCCCAAACTTCAGTTAATTGAGGGGAAATTATCTCAACATTCTACTGAACTTAAAGAACTGAAAAAGGATATGACTGCCTCTAATTCCTCTGTTCAAAAGCTTGAACAGGACAATAAATCATCCAAACAATTACAGGAAACTTTAATGAAAGACAATATCAATCTTAGAAGAAAGATGGAGAACTTAGAAAATAACTCCAGATACAATAACTTAAGAATCATTAATTTTCCTAGGCTTCCACTGACACCTCCTAGAGAAATGTTTAAAAGATATTTTCTTGAAGTTTTGGGGGCCTCAGAAGATTCATTACCTCCTTTATCAAGAGTCTATTATTTACCTAATAAGATTAAATTACCAAAAAAGCCGTCGGATCAAGGACTATTGGATGTATCAGAGTTATTGGAAAAATCAGATAAAGAGGTTGTAGAATTGAGCACTTTGATTATAACTGTAGCTCTCTCTATTGATAAAGTATGGTTGTTAAAACTGTTCTTTAAAAATAGACAGAAAGAATTTATGGGTTGTAAAGTGCAGGTATTTCCTGATTTATCACGAGAGACGCAAAAGCGTCGTCGTGAATTTCTTTTGTTGAAGCCAGGTGTTATATCTTTGGGTGCTACTTTTTATTTGCGACACCCTTGTAAATGTATAGTGCATCACCGATCAGTTAAATATGTTTTCTTTGAGCCTAATCAGTTGACTTCTTTTTTAGCGCTCTCCCGGTTGGAGGTAGAAAAATCATAAGCTCTATGACTATTGGTTAATCCCAGCAATCAGCCTTCCAGCTAACTTTATGAAAGAGTGTACATTAAGTTCAATTCTTCTATCTTTGTTTTATTTTATAAGAAATCTTGGATCCAAATTTGAGGACTTGAGCATTTTAGTTAATATATGATTTAATGTTATTGGAATGTTTCTTGCTTTATGTAGAATTGCTAATTTGCTTTCTGTACAAGGTATTCTTGATTATATGATTTGAAAATCAATAAATATATTTAAACATAGTGCTATTAAACATTTGTTTCTGATACTATCCCCCTCTTTTACAAAGGTGCACTAAGCTTTTTAGCGCATGCTAAACGCTAACGCGTGTATGTTATCCTATGGACGTATTAGCAATTAATGCATGCATTGATTTAGCATGCGCTAAATCCACACTAAAACGCTTAGCGCGCCTTTGTAAAAGAGGGCCTATATCATGCTAGTCCTATTACTAGAATTCAATTTACCATTTCAAAATGTGATACATTGATTGTGTTTATGCTTTAGTTGGTCACTTTACTATTGTTGTTATTACAGCTTGACATAGAACATACAATTGCATCATAAAAGAGGTTAATACAGCTCAAAAAAAATAAATAAACCAAAATAAATATTTTTTATGGTATTGATAAGGTCTAAAACCATATTTTTAATTTGCTTTGTTTCTTGTTGTTTGTTGCTTTTTATTTATTTATTATTATAATTATTTGCCATAGTATCCATTTTATTCCTATGGGACGTGCTGCAAATAACATGTGTTAATCTTTAGTAAAACACTCGATAATGCATCTAAGCCAAGTTTTTTTTTCCTCTTGTACACATCAGATAGCTTTATTTATATTCACCAAAGTCAGCAAGTCTCTTTCAGCTTGCCATTTTTCTAAGACCTTAATTTGGTTGCGTCAAATCCACAGATTTTATTTCCGCTAATAACCACTGTGATTAGGCCACTGTTTCATTTCCTGCTGTTATGTTTGTAAATTAACTAAATCGAGCATCATGCACTGGGTTAATGAAGCCATTGCACTATAACTATTCAAAATGTTCTTTTTACTTTCAAACACAATTCAACAGAAAGTCATTTAAAATGTATCAAGGTTGCTTCAAATAAATTGTCTTGAGACATTTCCATCTCGTTATGACTTCGTGAATCATACAGATTTGGAAATGAAACAATTTGATTCACACAGGTTGCCTTTGGTATCAAACTTCAACTTCATTACCTTAAACAGATCTGTTTAAATAAGCAGTTTTAATTCCTCAGTAGTTTTATAAACTTAAGTTTTTAAGCACTCATCTGGATGGATAACAGCATAGTGGCCATTAAACATTGTGGATATATTAAGGTCTTTATTACACAACAAAGGCACCAGCTACAGCTCAGGTTTGAATAAAACTGTCCACATTTAATCAGTTAGTTATTTACTTGAGACAAACTAGGTGCATATAGTACTCCTCTTGGGACTTCAATTAATTCCCCGAATGTCATCTTGTTTTCTTCTCACCCCATGGCCATAATATTTATTCAAGTGCCTCTGTATTAGAACATTGTCTAGGAACTCATACAACTTAATTTAAAAAAAAAAAAAAAGTCTGTCATGAATAGAGCTGTCTCATTTGGCAGCATGTTCTATCATTCCATTCCTATCTTTTTATGACTTCTTCAAATAATGCCGTCTTTGTATCAACGTTCAGCTTCATTACACCAAACAGAACTGTAGCATTAGAGCACTCAGCACATTGCACCCAGTTATAGAAATGTGTTTTCTGTCAATTGCCATTTAAAAAGTGTGTTGTTAAAACCTTGATTTCTAGAACAGCCCATGCTGTCATGGATGTTGCCCAAGAAAGTGCTCTGAGCCTTAAAATCCATATTAAAACTGCCCTCAAAACAAATAGCAATATTTAAAAATTACATACTTGCAGTAATATTAAAATAATTCATAAAATGAAATAATATTGATGGCAGTTAAGGGTTAAGCTATAGGTACCATTAATTTTTCTAGCCCACTCTTTTGTAGAAAACATTTTGAAGGGAGTAATTCTATAATAGTCCACCCATAGTTAGGCACCTAGAGAGAGCATATGCGGTGCCTATTCTGGGAAGGGATATAGGCACTTTGGACCCAATTCGACGAGGGGCCACTGAAAAGTTCTCAGCTCAACCAACAAATTTGGAGCAGTCTCAATCGAGGTCTATGCACTTAGGGGTCCTTTTACTAAGACACGCTAGTGTGTTTTTGCGCACGTGAAATGTTAATGTGTACTAATGCATCCATTATATCCTATGGACACATTAGCACACATTAGCATTTAGCGAGCGCTAATTTTTAGCGCATGCTAAGATGCACTAGCGCGCCTTAGTTAAAGGACCCCTTAGTCCAGCGATTTTCCACTTTTTCCGTTCTGTCGGAAAAATATAGAACAAAAAAAGTGGAAAATTGCTGGACTAAGGGACCGATTCTATAAACAGTGCTTGTATTGGCAGCCGCCTAAGAAATGGCCGCCGATCGCGTGTCAGTTATGCACGGGTGCAGTTTGTAGAATCACAGCTTTTTTGTAAAATAGTCACCTTAAATGTTGAACAGCATTTTAAAGGCCTACATTTAGGGTGCCAGTCTCACTTTATCTCACTTTATATCTGGCATCAAATGAACATTTCTGTGTTTAAAAAACCGTTGAAGCGATATCTTTTTTGCCAAGTAAGATATTCAGAGTAAGAATAACATAGCTAAAATGGAGAAAAATGTGAAAGTTCTGTGCTGATGCTGATAGGATGGAGCTGAAGTAAGATTGTATTATACTTTATTTTATGTGATATATTGTACTGGACTGTGATGTTGTGAATTGTATGTTGATTTTATTGTGTATGTTTTGCTTTATTTTGCTTTGGGAAAGGCACATTAGAAGTAAATAAACTATAAGCTATAAACTACGGAGACACATAGGGATGCCTAAAGATACCTAAGCCAAACCATTACGTTGAAAAATCTAAGGCCCTTTTTACTAAGGTGCGCTAAGAGTTATAGCGCATGTTTAGCATGCGCTAAATCAACGCGTGCGTTAACCGCTAACCCGCCCATAGGATAACATGGAAGCATTTGCGTATAGTGCATGATTAGCATATGCAAATATTTCTCGCACGCTAAGAAGCATAGCGCACCTTAGTAAAAGAGGGGAAGTTGTTAAAAAAACCAATTATAAACTCTCAGAGAACAAACTCATATAGTATCAAGCTAATTACACTACAAGATCTCAAACACTCAAGGCACTACTTTCACATTTCTTCATGCCCTTACAGGGGTGATGTGTTCATCATCTGTCTTTGTTTAAGGCATATATACAGAATAATATTATATTTAACAGGCTTAAGAATGATAGTATGTTACTGAATTTATAAAGGCAGGTCAAAAGCTAAGTGCTCTTCCTTTATAAGTTGGTCAGTTAGGCAGCAGTAGGGCACCTACTTCTGCTTATCTTCATCATGTTGGGTACAGAATTTGGCTGTAAACGTATAGCCCCTGATGGAGACTGCCCCAGTGTTGTTGGTTGGGCTGAGAACTTTTCAGCGGCCCCTCGTATCAATGTCACCTAAAAAAAAATCACTGCCAACTAGTGCGATGCTAAGCGTGATTCTATAAATGTTAGGTGCTAGTTTTAGGTGTGTGGGGGGGAGGGGGGGTTGGCCTAAATGTCTGTGCCTAAGTTAAGCTGTCAATGGCTCCTAACTCAAGAACACACCCATGATCTGCCCCTAACCATGCCTAGTTTTAACTGTATGGTTTGAACTAGGCAAACTACAGCATGTACTCATATAGAGCCAACCATAGGGCCAGAGTGACTCTCAATGGCTCCATCCCATACAGTAGCCACACCTTTTTCACAAGTCTTGCAATATATATATTTATTTTATTCTTATTTTATTTTAAAAAATATTCTATTCTGCTTTAAATCAAAGTGAATTACAATAAAACATACAAATTCAAATGTAACACACATCACAGAAAGCATCTGACCATCAATTAAATAGGCTTTACATTATCAATATTCTTTATTATAAAACTTCATCCAATTTCTAAAAATGTAATCTAATTAATAAGAGGCCTGAACAAAAAGGTTTGTCTTTAACATCTTCTTAAAATTTATCTTATCACCACCCATGCGTAAAATTCCACATCCGTGGTCCCGCTGTTGAAATGTCAGATGTCCAGGTTGTCATATAATGCACATCACTCGCTGCCACTATTGCTATGCAGCATTGCAAACACAAAACAAAAAAAAAACCCAAACAAACCAGTCCTAGAACAGGGTTTCTCAATCCAGTTTCAAGGCACACCGAGTCCCATCAGATTTTCTGGATATCCACAGTTGCATGAGATAGATTGGCATGCACTTCCTCCTTGTTATGCAAATCAATGTATTGATCGTCTTCAATTCAAGAAACAGCTAAAAACCCAATTGTTTGTCACCACGTTCTTATGGAAAATAAAAAATAGTTGTAATGCAATTTATTCCATTCATTTTTCATATACACCCAGTATAATCTTATTAACAATACATAATGGTAACCACAAAATTAAAAAAACACAATGCACACTGTACTCAGAAAAAAATATTAATTATCATTTATATTTGTTTTTTTCAAAGAGATCAAGGCAGATGACTTTAAAATATGCAGTATCACCTCAGGAACAGCTACAAAAAAAAATAGACAAATATAGTGCAAAATTTAGACAGATTTAAATTCTCAAAACTCATGCTTTTTGATCATTAAATTGAAAATAAAATCATTTTCCCTACCTTTGTTGTCTGGTGATTTTATTAGTCTCTGGTTGCTCTTCCTTCCAACATTTCTTTCTTTCTGCCCCCTACACACATCTTCTCCTCCAGACCTCATTCCCTTCCCCAACCAACATCTCTCTCTGTCACTCCATGAGTCCAACTTTTGTTCCTCTCTCCTCCACCCCCATTGGCAACATGTCTCCTTCTCTTTTTCACTGTTCATTTGTCTTTCTCTCATTCCCTCCCTTGCTGCTAATGGAATGGGGAAAGAGAGAGAGATAGATCCAAGGTATATCTCTCTCACCCCCTCTACTGCCACATTCAACATTTATCCCTCTTTCATCCCCAAGATCATGTGCAGCATCTTTCACCCAGCCCCATGCCCAACATTTCTCCTTCTATCACCTTCTCCAGCACATGCCACATCTCTACCTCCATTCCCTCCACCACTATGTCCAACTTTCCCCTCTCTTGCATCCCTTTTAATCTGTCCCATTGTTCCCTCTACACAACCATATCCTACATTTCTCCCTCTCATCCTTCTCTTCCCCATGCATCTCTACCTCACTCTTCTCTCTCTCTCTCTCTCTATACCCAACAATTTTCCTCTTTCTTCCTTTCACTCACACACTCATGCCAAACAATTCTCCCTTTCTATTCCCTCCCTCCCTTCTGTGTCCCAAGTTCATGCCCTCCCTTCCTCTATCCAAATGCATCTTTTCCCTTCCAGACATGTTCATCTCCTCCATTTCCCTCCATTCCATTTTATCCATGTGCACCTTCTTCTTCTCTCTTCTTTTCCTCTTCATCCATGTACATATCTTCCCTTTCTCTTCAGTTCCCCTTCCCTCTTCTTCATCTATGTGCATTTCCTCCTCTTTCTTACCTTCCTCTCCATCCCATAAGAAGCATATCCCTTCTCCTCCATCCATGTCTAGCATTTCTCCACACCCATCTATCCAGCCAGTCAACTAGCCAGCAGACCAACTCTCTCCATTTCCCCACATCCTACATTCCAACATCACTCCCTCTCTTCTTCCCCTCCTCCCCCCAGCAAGTTAACAGTTTCTCCTCCTCTAATCGTCCTACTTCTGCTGCCTGGAATCTGGATTCCACATAGGGCCTGGCACCGGCGCTAACTTCAACGAAGAGTCTTCATGTCCACACGCTCGGGAAGGCCCTGTCAGCTCCACCCATTTTGACACATTTGCATCAGAGGGGCCATACCAACAGGGCCTCATGAGCTGATAGACTCGAAAGCTCTGCGTCAGTTAAGCTAGCACCAATGCTAGGCCTTGTATAGACTCTGGATTCCCTGACAGGCAGTGGGAGGGTGGTAGAAGATGGAGGGCTCTTCATCGCTGGAGTTAGCTTGGTGTTGCCTACACTGTTGGGCCCCCCCGGCTGACCTGGAAGATTGAGGGAAGCCTTCCGGGTCAGCCAGTATAGCTCCACAGTAATGATATTTGTATACTGTTGGTCTGTGCATAACTTTAAAAAAAAATACATGCTGAGAGGCTTTGAGTAAGATATATAATTGGATAGGTAAGACATTTTTTGAAGGCAGGGGGAATAGGTGCTGGGCATCAAAATAGCAGATGACGTTTAATGTGAGCTGGGTTCTATGTTAGCAGTCTCTACCCAGGAAAAGGATCTAGATGTCATTGTTGAGGATCGATTGAAACACTTGGCTCAATGTGCGGTAGCAGCTCGGAGGCCCTCCAGATGCAGTACCAAGCTAGAGTCCTTCCAAAACCCAGACAAACTGATGGGTTTGGAAAATCCATCTGGACACCCATACAGTCTTCTAAAAATAGGACATGTCCAGGTTATCCCGGATGTCTGGTAACCCTATGCAGAGTAGATATACACCAGTGGTCTCAAACTCAAACCCTTTGCGGGGCCACATTTTGGATTTGTAGGTACTTGGAGGGCCGCAGAAAAAATAGTTAATGTCTTATTAAAGAAATGACAATTTTGCATGAGGTTAAACTCTTTATAGTTTATAAAACTTTCCTTTAACAGTTAAAAGGGAAGATATATAAACTATAAAGAGTTTTACCTCATGCAAAATTGTCATTTCTTTAATGAGACATTAACTATTTTTTCTGCGGCCCTCCAAGTGCTCTATTTTTTCTGCAGCCCTCACATTTAAAGTTCAATATCTTTTCTTTCTCAAAACTGGCACATTTCAATCACTAAATTGAAAATAAAATCATTTTCCTACCTTTGTTTGGTAATTTCATCAGTCTCTGGTTGCACTTTATTCTTCTGACTGTGCATCCAATACTTCTTCCCTTCTTTTAGCCTCCTGTATGCTTCCAGACCTCATTCCCTCCCCCAACTTTTTCTTTCTTTCTAAAGGTCTGTCTTTCTTTGATTCCGTGTCCCATTTTTTGCTTTGTTTCTGGCTCCCTGTCCCCCCCTTCTTTCTTTCTTTCTTCCTTCCTTCCTGCCCTCCCCCACGCCACCGCCACCAGGGAATAGGCTGCTGCCGCTGCCGCCATCGGGAACAGGCCGAGATCTCCCTCTTTCTCTTCTCCATGGGGCCGACCAACTCTCACTACCCGACGTCAATTCTAACGTCAGAAAGGACGTTCCGGGCAGCCAGGCAGCGATTGGCTAGCCAGAACGTCCTCTCGACATCAGAATTGACGTCGGGCGGCGAGAGTTGGTCGACCCCGAAGAGAAGCAGGGAGATCAAATAACACGGTGCCGGCCTGAGAAGGGATGGGAAGCAGGTTGTGCACCACTGCTCTAGACGAGCCGCACTCTAGCGAGAACAGTGGACCTCCCCCCCCTTGGTACGCCACTGGAGCAGCAGCATGTCTGGCTGGCTCTTCCGTGGATAGCGCAAGGAGCCGCCAACCCGCGGCTTTGAACGGAACGAGCCAGCCAGACACGCTGCTGCTCCAAAAGGAAGATAATGATCCAGTCCAGACCGTGGGCCGCAAATAAAATCTGGAGAGCTACATGCAGCCTGCGGGTATACACATAGGCAGAACTTGAGCAACACATAGATGGGGGTTCAAACCTAAACACAAATCTAACAGATCTTAGATGTTAACATGAACACCAGCTATGTGGTTGGCATATATTATAGGGACCTTATGGTCTGTATCAGCCATAGCCCAGCTACCCAAATAAGAGTCACACAAAACCTGGGGTGCTCTTCATAGTCTTCTTTTTCTGAAGTGTCCGGATGTAGCAACGTTCTCACTAAATCCCGCTCGACTGCTCTAAAGCTTCTCTGATGCACTTCCTGCTTCCACCTAGGCGTCTTGCATCAGAGGAGAAGCTTTAGGGCAGTTGCGCGAGACTTGGTGAGAATGCTGCCATGGCGGCAAAAAGTTGAAGCGTCAAAAGTTTTAGAATCAAAACAAGGACGGCAGTGCTGCCATCAGTGGCCATTGGATTCGCCAATTGCTCAATGGGGCGGCGGCTAATCCTCAATGCCCCCTCAATATGACTTGGACACAAAATGCCCCCCTTAGACTTCTCAGCACTCACCAGTGGGAAGTAACGCCTCCCGTTGGGAACCACTGAAGTAGTGCATGCAAATGTTGCTTATGCATATTCATTGGGGATATCCTGAAAACCTGACTGACTATGTGGCTTCTAAGGATTGGGTTGAGAACCCCTGCTTTATGGAATACTAGCTTTCAATGGAAGCAAAACCCGGATGTCTCAATCCATCCTCCTTTTTCTGGAGCCATAAGGTTACCGTAAATTGGTGAGCTCCTAAAACTTGACTACTTCATGTTCACATAAACCTAATAATCCTAGTAATGGGAGCTCAACATAATAGTGTGTTTCATTTTATAATTCACTATTAAAAAAAAACAACAAAACATTCAGATTCTGGTTTTACCTCAGCATTAGCAACATCAACTTCCTCTACTGCCAAAGAAGCACATAACCCTGTAAAAACCACTCTTAGCAGTAATGCTGATAACCTGCCAAAATAAAACAATACTATCTCCCAAAACTCAAACAACAAAACCCCAATTATGAAAAAATAGCATTGTATGTATTGTAAAATTCCATGGGGGCACTAATAGACCTGGAAGGTAAAAATAATAAAACAAATCATATGGAAGTGGAGAAAGACATGGGGGCAAATTTGTCTCTGTCCCCACAAGAACTCAATTTCCCTGCCTCGACCCCATGAGTTTTGTCGCTGTCCCTGTCCCTGCCCCATTCCTATAAGCTCTGTCTTAACCGCACAAGCCTCAAACAATAATGATAATCAACCAAGCACTTATAATCAATCAGTATCTATACAAAAGATAAAAATTCCCTCCCCCATCCATCATTACCATCAGGAATAATACCAAAACAAAAGATATACCCCCCTCCCGCTCCCACAACACCTGGATGTGTGGGTGAAAGAACAACAGAAAATAAAGATACATATAAAGGACAACTATCGCAAATCTACAAAAGACGTCAATGGACCCCAAACTAATTTGAATATCTTATTATGCCCCAGCATGTCAGCATTCATTTTCCCATATTTATAAGTTAAACATAAGCTCGCCCACCAAAAAGGAAAACTAAGGTGATCCCAATTCTTCCAATTGCGAGTAATCATTTGCATGGCTATCCCGGTCATAATAAGGAAAAGCCGAGGCTTGAGCAGATGAGGCCATAGCTTGCAGAAATGGGGCAGGGACAGGAAAAGAACTTGCTGGGACAGGATGGGAATATTCCCGTGGGGACGGGGGAAAATTTGTCCCTGTGTTATTCTCTAAATGGAAGTGCTATACAAAACCTGCCTGCTAGTAGAATACCTGACCTCATTCACTTAGAAGGAAAATACAGACAGATCATCACCACATACAGAATTATTGACCACAGATGTGAAATGGAGATGTGCAGAGAAAAACTGAATGGGAAGCAACAAGAAAAAATAGAACAGATATAACAGAAGCACATTTGCCAAACCTGACAGAAAAGAAAAAAAGAAGATATTCAGTAATGGAATGAGCAGAAAAATGTTGTATGATGCCAGGGGAAAGAGTTGCAACAGCAACTGAAGCAGAAAATTATCATGTATCCTGCCACTCATACAGCAATCTATTTTGACAATATGATCACCAGAATCTTTGCAGTTCTTCTACTTGTCCATTTTGGACCTTGCAATTTTTTTTTACAGCAATTGCTATCATTTCCTTTTGTACATTTTTACATCTCATTTTAAAACCATTTGTGTGGCAATTATTGTAAAGGATTGTTTCCCCCACATTTATGAAAGAGTAAAATGCCTCTTATAAAGTTACCCTCGATGTACAGGTATGTGCTAGGCCAATTAGGCGCAGACTTTCATATTGCTGGGATGTAGCCGTGTTAAGGTGAGGAATTTGGGTGCAAACAGTGGCGTAGTAAAGGGGGTAAAGGGGGCAGTCCTCCATGGGTGCCATGTTGGTGGGGGCTCCAGCAACCCTCCTCCTCTCCAACCCCACCTCTTCTCATTCCTCCCTTCCACACATGCATCCCCTTCCCTTCCCCATACCTCTAGCTGAAGTTGTTCGTGGCGGTCAACAACATGCTCTTCACGACCTCATTGGCTCTCCCACTGATGTCACTCCTGGGTGCCGCGCATAGGAAGTGATGTCAGAGGGAGAGCCGATGGGGTCATGAGGAGCACGTTGTTGACCACCACAAGCAGTAACTTCAACTAGAGGTATAGGGGAAGGGAAGGGGGCGTGCATGGCAGGCTGGATCATGGAAGGAGGGGGGGGGGGCAGGCGGAATCGGGGAAGGAATGAGGTAGCAAAGATGAGCTTTTTATGTTGATTATTAATTTTGGGGTTTATATTTGTAATTGTTAACTCATTTATATTTTGCTAGATTTTATATCAATCTAATTAATTTATGCTTTATTTATTATCATCTCTTATATTTAACATTTTTAGGGCTCCTTTTACAAAGCCGTGGTAAAGGTTTCTACCGCAGATCAAAACATAAGAATTGCCGCTGCTGGGTCAGACCAGTGGTCCATCCTGCCCAGCAGTCTGCTCACACGGCGGCCCTCAGATCAAAGACCAGTGCTCTAAATGAGACTAGCCTCACTTGTGTACGTTTAGCAGGAACTTGTCCAAATTTGTCTTGAAACCCTGGAGGGTATTTTCCTCTATAACAGCCTCCGGAAGAGCATTCCAGTTTTCCATCACTCTCTGGGTGAAGAAGAATTTCCTTACGTTTGTACGGAATCTATCCCCTTTCACCTTTAGTGAGTGCCCTCTCATTCTCCCTACCTTGGAGAGGGTGAACAGTCTGTCTTTATCTACTAAGTCTATTCCCTTCAGTATTTTGAACATTTCGATCAAGTCCCCTCTCATTCTCCTCTTTTCAAGGGAGAAGAGGCCCAGTTTCTCCAATCTCTCACTGTATGGCAACTCCTCCAGCCCCTTAACCATTTTAGTCGCTCTTGTCTGGACCCTTTCGAGTAGTACCGTGTCCTTCATCATGTACAGCGACCAGTGCTGGATGCAGTACTCCAGGTGAGGGCGCACCATGGCCCAGTAAAGCGGCATGATAACCCTCTCCGATCTGTTTTTGATCCTCTTCTTAATCATTCCTAGCATTCTGTTCACCCTTTTTGCAGCCGCAGCGCATTGTGCAGACAGCTTAATCGACTTGTCGATTAGAACTCCCAAGTCTCTTTCCTGGGAGATCTCTCCAAGTACCGCCCTGGACATCCTGTATTCGTGCATGGCCAGTTTGCTAAGAATGCTAGCTGCTAGGACATCCAAAAGGCTGGCTTTTGTGTTTTTTTCCACATGGACGTCTTTATATTAGAGAACGGTCAAAAAAGATAAATGTACTAAGGACCAAAATGGATACAGAGGTCATTAAAAAAAAATAATAGATGTCTTGAGGTTTTGAGAATGGACATTTTCTCTACTGGATTTCTTGATGTCTTTTCCCAAATATCCAAACTCAGACATTCTACTTATCGAAAATGCCCCTCCATGTATGTACATTGTTGAAGTAATACAAAATTTCATTGTGACCACCATTGGTAATTGCTGGTTCCCCATCTATTCCATTAGCCCAGTATGCTGTTTCAACAGTGGCCAATCCAGGTCACAAGTACCTGGCAGAAACCCAAATAGTAGCAACATTTCAAACTACCAATCCCAGGGCAAGCAGTGCTTTCTTCACCACCCTCCCCCTCCCCCCCCCCCCCCCCCCCCCCCCCCCCCCCCCAGTCTTGTCTCAATAGCAGGAACTTGTCCAATCCTTTTCTAAACCCAACTACTGCTGTTATTACATCCTCAGGCAATGAGTTCCAGAGTTTAATTATTCTTTGGGCTCTTTTTAATAAACCACAGAAGAGCTTCTTGCCAAGGGCTGATGAGGTAAATGATCTGACGCTCATTTAATTCCTGTGAGCATCAGAGCATTTACCTCATCGGCCCAAGGTAAGAAGCTTTTCCGTGATTTAGTAAAACCCAGCACTTAGGTGGACAAAATATTTCCTCCTATTGGTTTTAAAAGTATTTCCAGGTAACTTCAATGAGTATCCCTAAGGCTTTGTAATTTTGAAAGAGTTAAAATCGATTCACTTGTACCCAATTCTACATCACTCAGGATTTGGGAGACCTCAGTCATGTCTTCCCTTAGATGCCTTAACCTCTTTAGCCTTTCCTCATACAAGAGAAGTTCTATTCCCTTTATCATCTTGGTTACTCTTCTTTGAACTTTTTCTAATTCTGCTATATCTTTTTTGAGATGTGGTGACCAGAATTAAATGCAATATTCAAGGTGAGGTCACACCATGGAGCAATTCAAAGGCATTAAAATATTATTAGTCTTATTTGCCATCTCTTTCCTAATAATTCCTAGCATCCTGCTTGTTTTTTTGTCCACCACAGCACATTGAATAGAACATTTCAATGCATTGTCTACAATGACAGTCTTTTTCTTGAATGTTGGCCACTTAAGGTGCACCCTAGCATCTAGTAACTATGATTTAAATTGTTTTTCCCTATGTGCCTCACTTTGTATTTGTCATATTAAATTTTATCTGCCATTTGAATGTCCATTTTTTCACAGTCCACATGTGTTTTAACAACTTTGAATAGTTTCGTGTCATCTGCAAATTTACGGTCCTTTTTACAAAGCCTCAGTAGCTAAGCTGCTGCAATAAATATACCAAATCCCATTCAATTCCTATGGGCTTTGCTGCATTTACCACATCAGCATTGCTAGCACTGATCCCAATACATATCCCTATGGAACTCCACTATTTGCCCTCCTTTGAGAAAAAAAAAAGCCATTTAAACCTACCCTCTATCTTCTGTCAAATAACCAATTCCTAATCCCCAACAGAGCACTACCTCCTATCCCATGACTCTTTAATTTTTTCAGGAGTCTCCCATGAGGAACTTTGCTGAAAGCTTTCTGAAAGTCTAGGTACACTATGGGACTCATTTTTAAAAGAGAAAAATATCCAAAATATAGCATAAAGGGGCAGATGGACCTTTTCTTTCCAAATCCTTATAATTCGTTATTTTTGGAACCTATTTTCTAGACAGATATCTATGCTTTTGATCAGTGGTTTGCCTAAATATCAAAGGGGCATGTTAGAAGTATAGTGTGGATGGTACTAGGGCAGGATTATGACTTGGATGTTTTTCTGCCATAATCAAACATTTTAAAATATGTTCAGGGCACAAATTAGAAGTCTGGGGCTAGACCTGTTTTAATAACTAATAAGGTGCCTAAAAGGTCATCATACTGACCAGATGACTACTGAAGAAATGTAAGCATGACTCCCTCCCCACTCCATCAGTCCTTGGGGGTCACTGACTCCATCTCACCCCCAAAGATGTAAATTAAAAATGTAAATGAAACAGTAAATACATGCCTTCAGATGTTATAGCTAGACCTAGTAGATAAGTAAGCAGGTTCCAGGAGTAATTTGGTGGGCAGTGTAATCAACCATAGAGATGGGAACTCGGGCCCATACTCCACTCCAACCACTACGCATATGGTGGAATCTGTGATCCTTCCAAACTCTACCCAAATCTCACATGTGAGGTGTCACCTGCAGGCATAAGGGCTATTGGTGTGGTGTAAAATTGGGTTTTGGAGGGCTCACCGTACACCAAAAGGGGGTTATGGTGAGATGTGTATCTGGGACCTTTTATGGGAAGTTCACTATAGTGCCCCCTATGATGCCACACTGCTCTGCTAGGATGTCTGTGTGGCCAGTGTTTCTGTACGTTTTTCACTTGGATGTGTTTTTGTTCTAAAATGGTTCAAAATGTTAGATGCACAGAGGATAGACGAACAGAGCACAAGCACATCCATTAGATAGACATTATGCAGTTTTGAAAATTAACATGTTTGGTATTGGATTTTTGTGTGTCTTCTGCAAAATGTTGAAACTTGGATCTAGACATATTGAAAATGCCCCTCTTCATTGAACAACTCACCTTTATCTGCATGTTTTTTTCACACTTTCATAGTAATGTAGCAAATCGGTGAGGCACGACTTCCCTTGGCTGAACCCGTTCTGACTCTGACCCATTAAACGATGTTTGTTTACATGTTCCATAATTTTATTCTTGCCCAAAACTGAAGTCAGGCTACTGGTCTGCAATTTCCAGGATCACCCCGGGAACCCTTTTTGCAAACTGGCCTTACATTGGCTACCCTCCTGAAGATTTGCCTTGAAAACTAGAGGAACCAGGTTTGGTTCCCACTACAGCTCCCTGTGACTCTGGGCAAGTCACTTATCTCTCCACCCCACCCTCGTTTTTTTTTTTTTTAATCAAGCTGCGCTGGAGGTTTTTAGCGTAGGCTGGTAAGGTAAGTGCTCCAACGCTTATAAGAATTCTATGAGCATTGGAGCATTTATCATGCAGCTTGATAAAAGGAACTGTTAATCTTCCATTCGCCCTCTGTAATAAAATAAATACCCGTAAAATATGTAAAATTCTTTGTAACCATAAATAGATGGTATTTCCCTTCCATTCCTTTAAAAAATATATTCAGGGCAAATGGTGGAATGGGATTTTTATTATTATCATTATTTTTACTCTGAGATTAGTTTTTTTCCAAATAGCTGTGAATTTATTTGAAGATCGAGGCTTCAGGAGCCTGTCTTTCTATTCTGTTATTGTTATGCAGAGGAATGTTCTTGTGACATGTAAAGCACAAGCCAAAAGCTTTGGAGACATCCAGTCTACAATTACATTACCTTGGAAGATGAAGCCAGGGGTAAGAGTTGTACTTTTTACCAGAGGCCAAGTTCAGTCAGACTAACTCAGCTGCATTGTGGGTAGACAGCACTGTGCAATGCTGATACGTCCCACAGCTATTTTTTTTTTAAGGGTACATAAGACAGTATTGAAATAAACTTTTATGTGATACTGCACTGACAGAACATGTTATTAGGAAAAGTGCGTGTACTCTTTTGAAAAGTGTGCACTTTTTCCTAATAGGGCTTACTCTTTCAAAGGAGTATGCACTATGGGCTCCTTTTACTAAGGTGCGCTAGCGTTTTTAGCGCAAGCACAAAATTACCACATGCTACAGCGCACGGTATGCTTCTAGAATAACACCAGCTCAATGCTTGCGTTAAGGTCTAGCGTGCGCGGCAATTTACCGTGCGATATTACGTTAAGGCCCTAATGTACCTTAGTAAAAGAAGCCCTATATGATTTTGCTCCCGTGAAGAAAAAAAAATGGTCAAATGAAAACAATCAAAATGAACATTTACAGAATTGACATGACACAAATATTTTCTGGCTGCCCATCTGTACTAATGTGATTTCCTTTACCAGAAGTTCCTTCTATCTGAGTGTGTTCACTTTACTGCTAAGTGCTTTCTGATTTTTATTCTTACATTGGGGTCCTTTTACTAAGATGTGCTAGCTGTTTTAGCGTGCGCTAAATATTAGTGCACGCTAAACTTATCCATTATAGTCTATGGATGCATCAGTGTTTAGCGCATGCAAAAACAGCTAGCATGCCTTGGTAAAAGGACCCCATAATATTTCAACTGTCTAGCTATAGGTTTTGCTTTCTGATATCTATTCTCTAGACCAGGGGTAGGGAACTCAGGTCCTCGAGAGCCGTATTCCAGTCGGGTTTTCAGGATTTCTCCAATGAATATGCATTGAAAGCAGTGCATGCAAATAGATCTCATGCATATTCATTGGGGAAATCCTGAAAACCCGACTGGAATATGGCTATCGAGGACCGGAGTTCCCTACCGCTGCTCTAGACCTTAATTACTTTGTTACATTGTGCTGTGCATCTGTATTGTGCAGTACTGCTCTGTCTTCTAACCTAGACCCCCACCTCAAAAAAATAAATAAATAAAGCTTTATGCCTAGCACTGATTATAGAGAGGATAGGCTTTTCAAAATATCTCTTTGTCTTTCACACTGCTGTTTCTAAAGTTTCCTGAACTGTGGACAAGCTCTGTAGGTTTATTTTCTGTTGCCAGTGCTAGATAAGAAAGTACCATATTTTCATTCATATACTGCGCACCCGTGTAAAACGCGCACACGGGTATAGTGTGCGGAAAACTGTAATTTATGTAAATACATTTTTATATACCGCGCACACCCGTATACCACGCATGCCGCCCCGACTCTCCCGTCGCCGCCCGACTCTCTTTTCGCCTGCCCCGACTCTCCTCTGGCCACCCCGACTCTCCTTTCGCCCGCCCCGACACTCCTCTCCCCCTTGAAGTCCTGTCCCCATCCTGAAAGCCTGATGCCCCCCCGACGTCCGATTCACCCCCCCGCAGGACCGCTCGCACCCCCACTCCGAAGGACCGCTCGCACGCACTCGCACCCGCACCCGCACCCCCCACCCCGAAGAACCGCTCGCACGCACTCCCACCCGCACCCGCACCCCCACCCCGAAGGACCGCTCACACCCCCACAACCTCCCGACCCCCCCATCATGTAGAAGCTCCTACCGTTGTCCTGCTGCTTCCTCTTGGCAGTCCCGGCCCTTCTGTGAGCCCTGCGTCTGCGCTGCTTCCTCTTCCGGCGGTCCCGCCCTTTCTCTGACGTGGCGGGTGGGAGTGCGTGCAAGCGGTCCTTCGGGGTGGGGGTGCGGGTGCGGGTACGAGTGCGTGCGAGCAGTCCTTCAGGGTGGGGGTGCGAGCGGTCCTGTGGGGGGGTGAATCGGACGTCGGGGGGGGAACTATGTAAAAAAAAGTTGTAAAATGCGCTCACACGTATAACGCGCAAGGTTATGCACGGTTTGTAAAAATCGTGTATAACGCGCGCGTTATATGCGTGAAAATACGGTAGTTTTAAATCTTACGGCTGGTTTCATTTGCCGCTAGTGATTACATTGAAGAAACTATTATATTTATTGTGAATATGTGGATGTTAAGGAAAAAAATTAGATACCAGCAAAATTTGATTGTTTCAGAGTGTCTCACTATATGCCCCAAAAACAAGGAGAAAGTCCAACCTAATCTGCAGAAAAAACCAACCAGGAGAACCAAAAAAAACTGCAGACTATGTACAAGTTGCAGGCAAAAATTTATTGTACCAAAATTAAAATGCAACAAATAATAATAAATAATATAATAAAACCCTTTTACCAATCAAGGGACCCGACACGGTCCGTGTTTCGGACAAACCTTCGTCAGGGGTCCATGGTAAAAAAGGTCTAAAACATACCATTAAAAAATTACTGCTTCTTTGAGACGCTTTACTTTTGTCAGCGATTCTCGGCGAACTCAACATACAGGCATTTTGTTGTTATCTTCAAAAAAAATTTTTTATGGTATGTTTTAGACCTTTTTTACCATGGACCCCTGACGAAGGTTTGTCTGAAACACGGACCGTGTCGGGTCCCTTGATTGGTAAAAGGGTTTTATTATATTATTTATTATTATTTGTTGCATTTTAATTTTGGTACAATAAATTTTTGCCTGCATCTTGTACATAGTCTGCAGTTTTGTTTGGTTCACTATATGCCCCTCCTTTTGAACAGTTTTAGATAGGGACCTTAGCTGACTCACTGTGAATTATAGTCCGACCACCCCTGGGTCTGCTACTCATATTTAGCCAACCCACTAATCATTAAGAATACTCCTTAGTCACACACGGGTAATTTTGCACACTATTAATCCTTTTATAGTACTCCTATTCTCATAATTTCCAACCAATCTAAAGGACTTCTATTCAGTTTAATAATGGTGGTGTTTTAGTTTCAAGGCACACCATCTGGAGATTAAGGCTTGCCCTGTCTCCCTTCAGCTTGCTAGTATAAAAGAGGAGCTCAGTAAACCTAAACTAGAATTGGATGGAATTAAAGCAGCTTTCATCACTACACAGAACTATACCAATTTACCACCACACACATAGGGGTTTAACATGCGTAATACCACGTGTTAAACCCTCCACCACGCTAGCCGCTAACGCCTGCATTGAGCAGGTGTTAGTTTTTTAGACGGCCGCGAGGGTTAGCGCATGATGAAATGTCCGACGCGCTAACCCCGCTAGCGCGGCTTGATAAAAGGACCCCCGTAATTTTGTGGTTACCATTATGTATTAATAATATTATATTGTGTGTATATGAAAAATGAATGGAAGAAATTGCATTATAATTAGTACTATCATTATGGGGCGGAGTCTGGTGCAGAGCTTGGGCAGGCCTGGGTTGGGGTTTGGGTAGTCGGGGGTACTCGGTTGATATTTGTTAGACTTAGGAGGTTCATGGCTTGAAGAAGTTGAGAAACACTGCTCTAGAGGAGAGGAGGGTATTAATATAGAAACATATATTTTTCAGAGATTGGAAATGGTAAAACTAGATGATATGAACTGAGGTTGCAGAGTGGTAGACTTAGGAGAGGTGCTTAGAATGCTCTCTCAAGGAAGGTGGTGGAGAAGAAAATAGCGACAGATTTCAAAAAGGTGTGGCTTGAACACAGAGGATCAATGATTAGAAAGTGAATGGTATAAAAAAACAAATCTTAAATGGTTGTATGTATGTTTTATGTGTCAAATGGTGCTTAGATGATGACTCCGGCTGTGAAGAACTAAGACTGGTACTGGGCAGACTTCTACAGTCTCTGCCTCGTATATAGCAATTTGGTTTAGGATAAGCTGGAGAGGGCTCTGACAGAAACTCCAGGAGGACAGTGGCAGGTAGACTTTCAGTCAGTGTTCCAAAAATCACAAGATGATTTGTATAGGCTGCAGTGGGCTTTGATGGCAACTCCAGTAGTTAGAACCTAAGAACTCTACCTGGTGGATGTCTATACAGTGGCATAATGAGGGTGGGTGGTGCCAGGGGTAGTGGTGCCTCTCTGCTACCCTCTTCTCTACCCCCCTCCTTCTCGACCCCCCCCCCGCTGCATGCCCTCCTTCCCTTCCTCCTTCCCTTTTTAATTTTCCAGGTGCAAGCAACCTCACAAACCTGCTGCCCACGTCATGTCGGCTATCCCTCGTACATCATTTCCTAGGTGCCGGGCCCGGAAGTGACGTCAAAGAGAGATCACACCAATGCAGGCAGCAAGTTTGTAATGTAAAGATACGAGGGATGGGAAGGGGCACACGCAGACGGCAGGGGGGGTTAGAAAGGAGTAGGGTTTGGAGAGGAGGATGGATGCCAGCGCCCCTACCAAGACCACACCTGAGGCAGGCCCCCCCCCCCCCCCTCTTACTACACTACTGCTTCTATGGTCTATGTCCCAGAAATGTCAAAGAAAGACAATTTAATCATGAATTAATAATGTATGAGGAAGTGAAGCTGATCCTGGACAGACTTCTATGGTCTGTGTCCCATATATGTCAAGACTATACTAGCTCCCACAAATTTATACCTCGACCCTGAAGAAAAGTTTCCTTGTTGAAACATGCATGTCGGGAGGGGTGAAAGAAGAACAGTTCACTACCAAGCTAAGTGATGTTCTTTCAGTGATCAACTCATCAATATTTAGTTACCATCTCAAATATGTCAAAATATTTATACATGGGCCCAACCCGACCATGTGCCTCAGGCCCTGCCCCCAGGAGGGACCTAAGGCTCCCGGGCCTATTCTGATTGGCCCAGGCGCCTTAGGCCCCACCAGTAGGCGGAGCTTTGGGACGGATGGGCCAATCCGGCCTCATTCCGTCGTTGGCTGCCTGCCGGACAGGCGGGTTTGGCTCCCGTCTGTCCGGCCAACTACAGAAAGGTACGGGGAAGGGGGGTGGGGGTGTCGTGGGGGTCGGCCAGGGGGGTCGGGTCGGCTGGGGGGGCGGTCGGAGGTTCTTGGGGGGGGCGGTCGTTGGGGGGAGGGGGGTTTGCGTCGAGGGCAGGAGGGCCTGGGATCCCTCCTGCCCGTAATGTAGTGCGGGGTGGGGTTAGGGGGTCGCCATGGCCAGGAGGATTTAGGCTCCCTCCTGGCCCGAACAACTAGGGGGGGGGTCGCCAGGGCCAGGAGGACTTGGGCTCCCTCCTGGCCCGATATTGTCGGGGAGTTGGGGAGTCAGCGGGGCAAGAGGGCTTGGGCTCCCTTTTGCCCCGATCGTGTCGGGGAGTCGGCGGGGCAAGAGGGGAAACAGCAGGACACCGGTAGGAGCTTCTACATGATGGGGGGGGGGGTCGGGAGGCTGTGGGGGTGCGAGCGGTCCTTCAGGGTGGGGGTGCGTGTGAGCGGTCCTTCGGGGTGGGGGTGCGAGCGGTCCTGCGGGGGGGGGATGAATTGGATGTCAGGGGGGGGGGCATCAGGCTTTCAGGGTGGGGACAGGACTTCAAGGGGGAGAGGAGTGTCAGGGCGGGCGAAAGAAGAGTCGGGGTGGCCAGAGGAGAGTCGGGGCGGGCGACTGGAGAGTCGGAGACATTGTCTGGTTATGCTGGTTTGTAATGACAACTACCGTTATTACCATTATACTGTACCATATACAGGTAATAAAATTCTGTTTTTTTTCAACAATAACTGTGTACTGTAGTCTTCTTCATGCGTAAATAAGGCATCCCCCCAAAAATAAGCCCTAGAGCATATTTTGGCCTTCCAAAAAAAATAAGACAGTGTCTTACCATCGGGGAAACAGGGTATCATATATGTCAAGGCAGATCAGGATGGACTGGAGTTAGCTTTGACAGCAGCTAAAGCAGTGGGGAAGTGAAGCCAGTGCTGGATGGACTAGAGTAGGTTTTGATGGCATCTCAGTAGCTGAGAAGTAGGGTTAGTGCAGGGCAGACTTGTTTATGATCTGAGCTTTGAAAATGGCAAGGATAGATCAGGAGCAAGTATGCATATTTTGTATTCATATCATCTGAATACAAGTTTTGCATATCTTGCATAGAGAGGGGAAGACACCTTATAATGGAACTTAGCAAGTAAAATGGAATCATATACTGGATTATTGGTTCAACATTGTCTTGATAATGACAGACTCCTGGTCAGTTTATATGGACCATGCATGTCTTTAGCTGCCATCATTTACTATGTTAATATAAATTCTCTGAAGCATCTCATTTAATTCTTGTGCTATAGACCAGAGAGATGATTTTTTCACAGAGGAACCATCTGTGGATTTAATGTTATCAGTTAATCACCAGGGCATATAGGTAATGGCGCTTCTAAACACATAAAATGACTCTGAAATGATCTGAATCCCTGGATGGGAATCCTGGTATTGCTGTAAACATGCCACCAAGGCAGCCAGTCACAGTGCTGTTCCATATTGTTTTAGTGATTAAAGTTTAGTACAATGTGGTATTGGATGTGATTATACTATATACAGTAGTAACCTTAATCACCAAACACAGGGAACTCCACCTAGAATTGTTTCTTCAAAACAACCCCTCCCCCCCAAAAAAAAAAAAAAACACAACTATATAGTACCCATAATATTCTGGAGTCTGAATTAGCACATTCTAATACAGCAGAGTAATAATTTTATATGTAATTTTGTGGGTCATTGTTGCACAGTGTCATAACAATACTTATGCTGGGGTTTACAAAGCTGTGATAGATTTCTACCATGGGCCAGTGAGGTAAATTTACCTTGCTGGCCTGCAGTAGAAACCTCTACTGCAGCTTTGTAAAAGGAGCCCTTAATTATTTTTTTGAATTCTTTGTAGGATGTGATACATTTTGGGGACCAGCATAAAAATTATACTAAAATGGTGTTGGACGTGAGATTTTGGGACCAAAATAAGTCCATTCTTTAGTTAGCTGAAAGATGAAAATTTCACATGTTGATAGGAGGGGCATAAGGTCACTAAGTTCGATGGTGTACTAAAATAAATTCATGCTGCCAGGTAGCTGAAGAGCAAACATGTTGAGATGCTCTTTTTAAATTGGTAGTGCTTGCTCACCACTCCGCACTGCGGACTGCTGGGAATGATGGACCCCTGGTCTGACCCAGCAGCGGCAATTCTTATGTTCTTAACTAGACCAAAAGAATAGTGCCTCTGCAGAATCACTTGTTTACTTGGGTCAAGTTGTACCATTGCCAATCCTGCCTCCCTCACACTGACACACTGAAGAATTATCATCTTTTATTAGTTTTCTTTTCAAAGTCCTGGTAATAGAGTATCAGCTTTTGCTTGTGCTGGTCCAGATGCATGGAATGCCATTCCATTGTATATTAGAAAGCAGAAAGATGTGATTGTTTTTAAAGAGGTTCTTGAAGAGACATCTCTTTTGTGAAATGAAGCATGGGTGTAGAGCAATTTTATTGGGTAAATTGTATGATATGTTGATGAAATGTATACATGTGTGTCTTATGGCTGTTTGTAATGCTTATTGTGAAAGTGGTATTGTAATCCACCTTGTTAAAGGGGGATATAACTAAATAAACCTGGAAACTAACCATCATATACTTTAGGTCCCCTTTCTTTCTGCAAACATTTTCTTGTCATTCTTAAAAGTCAAATGTTTCTATGTTTGAGGCTGCTGAGAAAGAATAATAATTGATGTCAAAGATTCTTTCAAAAAAAAAAATAAAAATGTGTGCAGCATTGCATTTAGCAATACTATTTTATTCTCGTCGGTCTTTACAAAAGAAGACCCATCCAACTTGCCGGAACCAGAAAAAATCTTCAAGGGGAAAATTATCATGCATGGAGGTTAGCCTCGAAGACGTTCTCAGGCAGATAGATAGATTAAAAACTGACAAATCTCCAGGCCCAGACGGGATCCACCCGAGAATACTGAAAGAGCTCAGAGGCGAAATAGCGGAGTTACTGCGGCATAGTTGCAACCTATCTTTGAAAACTGGGGTAATCCCGGAGGACTGGAGGATAGTGAATGTTATACCGATCTTCAAAAAAGGATCGAGAGGCGACCCGGGGAACTATAGACCGGTGAGCTTAACCTCAGTTCCGGGGAAGATGGCCGAATCACTGATCAGGGAAGGTATCAATGAGCATATAGAAAGAAATAATCTGATGGGAACAAGCTAGCATGGTTTCTGTAAAGAACGATCATGCCAAACGAATCTGCTGCATTTCTTTGAGGGGATAAGCAAACAATTGGACCAAGGTGACCCCATAGACATCGTGTATCTGGATTTCCAAAAAGCCTTTGACAAGGTTCCCCATGAGCGCCTACTGAAGAAACTGTGGAGCCATGGGGTAGAAGGGGACGTGCACAGATGGATCAAAAATTGGCTGGCGGACAGGAAGCAGAGGGTAGGAGTAAAGGGACACTACTCTGACTGGAAAGGGGTCACGAGTGGTGTCTCGCAGGGGTCAGTGCTGGGACCGCTGCTGTTCAATATATTTATTAATGATCTGGAAACGGGGACAAAGTGCGAAGTTATCAAGTTCGCGGACGACACAAAACTCTCCAGCAGGGTCAGAACTGTTGAGGAATGCAAAGAACTGCAGAGCGACCTGAACAAACTGAGTGAGTGAGCAAAAAGATGGCAGATGAGCTTCAATGTGGAGAAATGTAAGGTCTTGCACATAGGGAAGGGGAATCCCATGTACAGCTATACGATGGGAGGGAGGGTACTGGGGGAAGGCAACCTAGAAAAAGGCCTGGGGGTATTGGTGGATAAAACAATGAAGCCAGCGGTACAATGTGCAGCGGCATCAAAGAAAGCAAACAGAATGTTGGGCATTATCAAAAAAAGTATCACTACCAGAATGAAGGAAGTTATCCTGCCACTGTATCGAGCAATGGTGCGCCCACATCTGGAGTACTGTGTCCTATACTTGTCACCGTACCTTAAGAAGGACATGGCGATACTCGAGAGGGTCCAGAGGAGAGCAACAAGGATGATAAAGGGCATGGAGAACCTTTCATATGCTGAAAGGTTGGACAAGCTGGGGCTCTTTATCCTGGAAATGCGGAGACTGAGAGGGGACATGATAGAGACTTATAAAACATGAAAGGCATAGAGGTGGAGAGGGACAGATTCTTTAGACTAGCGGGGACAACAAAAACAAGAGGTCATTCAGAAAAACTGAGAGGAGACAGATTCAAAATGAATGCAAGGAAGTTCTTCTTCACTCAGCAGGTGGTGGACACCTGGAATGCGCTTCCAAGAGAGGTGATAGGACAGAGTACAATACTGGGGTTCAAAAAGGGACTGGATGACTTCCTGGAGGCTAAGGGGATTGCAGGGTACAGATAAAGGGTTACTTATGGGACATTAGGTGAATAGGGTATGAACGTTTTAGGTTACAAGCACTTACAGGCCATGGACCTGGGGGGCTGCTGCGGGAGCGGACTGCCGGGCACGATAGACCCCTGGTCTGACCCGGCAGGGGCAATGCTTATATTCTTACGTCTTATCAAGAAGAGAGATTGGAAGGATAGGAGAAAGTAAGAATACCTTCCTTGTATGGAAGTAAAGCCCTCTTTTACTAAGGTGCCCTAACCAATTAGCACGCGCTAAACGCTAACGCTTACATGATCCAGGGGTAATGTACTCCGGTCCTCGATAGCCGTATTCCAGTCGGGTTTTCAGGATTTCCCCAATGAATATGCATTGAAAGCAGTGCACGCAAATAGATCTCATGCATATTCATTGGGGAAATCCTGAAAACCCGACTGGAATATGGCTCTCGAGGACCGGAGTTCCCTACACCTGTGTTAGTCTATGGACACTTTAGCATTTAGCAGGCACTAATCGGTTAGCGCACCTTAGTAATAGAGGGGGTAAGTTTTGAATATTTTGTTATTAGAGGCATGAGAGATTAACAGAGTTACAGGGTGTCAGTTCCAGTATGGTAATTCATTTTTTAATTTTTTATAACTTTTTATTGAAGTTTTAGTAAACCATACAAACAACAAAAGAAAAAGCAGCTTTAATAATTCACACTTTCACCAGGACACAAACTACCATAAAACAATGAAATCAGGAGTGTGAATGGCTCAGATCACAGCCATTATTGCTACAGCCAATACGGAGAAGTTCTACTTTATTTTTCCCTTTGGAATTTCAAAATGGCAGGCACAGATTTTGTATCAAACAATATAAAGGAAAAAAGCAACCCCACAGGCGAGTTATAGAAACAGAACAAGGAAGTGGGGAAGGGACACTGGTCAGACCACTGTGTGGACAAACACGTTTATTCACAATATAGAATATCAGTTAAAATGTGGCAGCAGAATTACCATACTGGAACTTTACAACATGTAAAGTCCTTTGTAAGAAAGCATATACTGGACCCTAACATGGTCTGTGTTTCAGCCACAGGGGCCTTCTTCAGGGGTGTAAAAGTATCCCAGTAGATGGCGCCAAACATGAAACAAAAGCCAAACTTGGTTAGCTTGCAGAAGAACATGCTGGAGTGCCTGCTGCCTAATACAATGTCAACAATATAGTAACTACTCAAAGAAAAAGGCTACGATAGCCAGGAACCACTGCTAAGGTCACAGTTTTAGGACATCTAAGATAAGTGGCCATACGATTATTGTTTTTCCTATTATTATTGACTGTAGCTGAGCGAGATATTTTGCACAGTGGAGACTTCATTTTTCCTGATGCTTGGGGAGTAGCGGACCATTATACTAGAGTTTTGTTGGAAGTGGAGTTTTTTCTTTGACCTATGACTGATAAGGATCCACTGCATATACATTTGCGTTGTTAGCTAAGGCACTGGTTTCCCAGCCATTATTGGCTTGAACTGAGGTGTTTTTTTCTCTCTACTTTTTAGTGTGTACTCTAGTTTTGGTACCACTGTTCCTCCATTTGTATTGGAAGGGAGATTTATTATTATAGTTTGATTTCAACTACCCCAATAATGAGTGGGCAAATGTAACAACAGGGCATGCTAAGGAGCAGTGGCTTAAATTCAAGGTCAATTTATTTAATATACCGCAAATATAAAGCCAAAGTTTAAATCTAAGCGGTTTACAATGAATATAAATTGGGAAGATGAAACAATATAAAAACAAACTCCATTACATTTAAAGGAAAAAACAATAAGGTTAGATTACAATAAAATTTGTGAGGGAAAGTTAGGGAAAAGGAAAAGAAATGGGAACCCAAAATATAACCTACTTAAAAAAAGGAACAAATAAAGAGAATGTAGAGTATATATCAAAGAAAGAAGAAGAAAAAAAACTATGAGCAAACTGCTTAAGAGAAGTAGAATGCCTTTAACTGAGTTTTGAATGTAGGGAACAATTTTTCTTCACAGAGATAAATGGAAAGAGAGTTCCAAAGAGTAGATTCTATAGCTGAGAATGAAGAATTTCTGTGTACATCAAGAAATTGCTGCCTAAAAGAAGGAACACTCAAAAGATGTTGGTTTGGTGAATGAAGAGCAAAGTATGAACCAAAAAAACTGTGCAAGAAAGAAGGAAGTCCAGAGGACATAGCTAAAAAAGCAATTATATTATATTTGTAGGGGATTTGGTAGGCTCTAGGAAGTGAAGTCACATGGTCAAATTTTGAACATCCATATAATAATCTAACCGCAGAAAGGGAGGGAGAGCGGTGGGTGCAGACCACCCTGGGCACCATTTTCATGGGGTGCCGGCACTGCTCTCCCCCATGCCACACTCACACCCTCCCTTCTCCACCATACCTCTTTAAATCTGCGCCAGCATGAGCAACTTCTCCAGCCTGCTACTCACAGTGGCCTGGCTCCCTTCTGAAATCACTTCCTGGTCATGGGGCCAGGAAGTGACATCAGAGGGAAAGCCAGCACTGGCACGGGCAGCAGGTCGGAAAAGCTGCTCATGCTGGTGAACATTTAAAGAGGATACAAGAGTGCTGTTGGGGGTAAGGAAGGATTAGGACAGAGAGGAGGGCATGGGGGTGCGCTACCACCCTGGTTGCCTCCTACCCTTGCTACGCCACTGCTAGGAAGGTAAAATTCCTTGATAAAATCATGGATTGCTTTATGGAGCAGCTGGTTCAGGATCCAACAAGAAGGGAAGCAATTCTAGAGCATATGATTTGGCATAGAAAGTAATGATGATGGGGCCACTTGATAACAATGATCATAATATGATTAGATTTGATATACTGTAATTTCTGGAATAAGTATAAACAGGAAATCTAATACACTATTATTTAACTTTCAAAAAGAAGATCAGGATAAAATGAGTTAGAATGGTAAAAACATAAAAAGAAGCAGCAAAGGTCAAAAATTTACATCAGTCGTGAATGTTTTTCAAAAACACCATCCTGGAAACCCAGGCCAGATATAGGCCCTCTTTTACAAAGGTGTATTAAAGTTTTAGTGTGGATTTAGCGCATCCTAAATAAACATGTGCGCTAACCGTAACACATCCATAGGATAACATGCACATGTTATCTTTTAGTGCTTGTTTAGCGCATGCTAAAAAGCTTAGCGAACCTTTGTAAAAGAGGGGGATAGTCAATGTATTTTTTAAAAAGGCAGAAGGAAGGCCAAACGACAGCCAGCGAATAGAATGCTAGGTATAATCAAGAAGGGTATTACTACCAGAACAAAAGAAGTTAGCCTGCCGTTATATCGGGCGATGGTGCGTCCGCACCTGGATTACTGCGTCCATTATTGGTCACCGTACCTTAAGAAGGATATGGCGTTATTCGAGAGGGTTCAGAGGAGAGTGACATGTCTGATAAAAGGGATGGAAAACCTTTCATATACTGAGAGATTGGAGAAACTGGGGCTTTTTTCCCTGGAGAAGAGGAGACTTAGAGGGGATATGATAGAGACTTATAAGATCATGAAGGGCAAAGAGAGACTGGAAAGGGACAGATTCTTCAAACTTTCAAAAAATAAAAGAACAAGAGGGCATTCAGAAAAGTTGAAAGGGGACAGATTCATAACGAATGCTAGGAAGTTCTTCTTTACCCAACGTGTGGTGGACACCTGGAATGTGCTTCCAGAGGGCGTAATAGGGCAGAGTACGGTACTGGGGTTTAAGAAAGGATTGGACAATTTCCTGCTGGAAAAGGGGATAGAGGGGTATAGATAGAGGATTACTGCACAGGTCCTGGACCTGTTGGGCCGCGGTGTGAGTGGACTACTGGGCACGATGGAACTCAGGTCTGACCCAGCGGAGGCATTGCTTATGTTCTTATGGGTAACAAGTGAAGTGAAGGAAGTTTTTAGAGATAAAAGAAAATCCTTCAGAAAATGGAAAAAAAAGATCCAAGTGAAAATAATAGGAAACAGCTTAAGGAATGGCAAGCCAAATGCAAAGTGCTGATAAGGAAGAGAAACGAGACCTTGAAAAGAAGATTGCATTGGAGGCAAAAGTAAAAACTTTTTTAGGTACTGTATATCAGAAGCAAGAAGCCAGTAAAATAATCATTTGGAATGTTAGAAGACCAAGGGGTAAAAGGAGCACTCAGGAAACACAATGCCATAGTGGAGAGATTAAGGGAGGGGGTCATCAAGGGACACTAACTCTGTTAGTGCATGCTAACGGATTTAGCACACGCTAATGATTAGCATATTGTAAATGCTAAAACTCCCATAGGAATATATTGGGCATCTTAATGATTATCACATGCTAATCATTAGCACGCCTTGATGAAATCCCCCCGAATACATTTTTTGTTTCAGTCTTCACCTAGGAAGATGCAGGAATGATACCGGTGCCAGAAATGGTATTCAGGGCTGATGGGTCAGAAAAACTGAAACAAATCTCTGTAAACCTGGAAGATGTAATGGGGCAATTTAACAAATCGAAGAGTAGCAAATTGTGTGGACCAGAATACAGTACAGTGGTGCCTTGCATAACGGACGCCTCGCACAGCGAACGCTGCGCATAACGAACTTTTTGTCTTGCTCCCTATAACGAACTTCGTTTCACACAACGAAGTCGCCCGAGGGGCCCGGGGGGGGGGGCGGAACTACTCTCGCCGCTTCCTAATGTGAGCCGGGAACAGCAGCACCCTCCTGTCTGAATGCAGTGTTCCATCATCTCCCTCCACCTTACCTTAGATGCCGAGTTTTCCGGCTTTCTTTTTCGGCCAGCCACACACTTTCAAAGAGCAGCACATGCGCGCATGCTCTGTTGTTCAATCTTCTCCTCTGACGCAACCGGAAACCGGAAGTTGCAGGAGAGAGAACATTGATCAACTTCAGCAGCTGCGCGTGCACAGCTTTTTGAAAGCGTGCGGCTGGGTGAAAAAGAAAGCTGGCAAACTCTGCATATAAGGTGAGGTGGAGGGAGGGAAATGTAGGGCTGCAGAACGAATTATTTTGTTTTACATGTATTCTTATGGGAAAACAGGGCTGCAGAACGAATTATTTTGTTTTACATGTATTCTTATGGGAAAACGCGTTTCACACAACGAACGTTTCACATAACAAACTTGCTCCTGGAACGGATTAAGTTCGTTGTGTGAGGCACCACTGTATATGCAAGAGTACTGATATCAAGTTTCAAGTTTATTAAAAATTTGATAAAACCCTAATCATAAATTCTATGTGGCGCATAATAAAAAAAAAAAAAAAACGTTTAAAAAATGGCCAAAATGAGTACTTGGACGATCAAAAAGCCTGATCCAAAAACATGATCCAAGTACCCATAATCAAATCAGCTTAGGCCTTTCCCCTGCCTCTAAATGCATAGAGCGAAAAGAGGCGTTTTTGGAGGAGGGGAAAGGGTGGGCGGTGGGCCGACCTAGACTTAGGCATGCAGCAGGTATAACTAAAACTTTAGGCAGGTTGCCTAGTCGGCATTTATACGTTTTGACTTAGACCAAGTCAAAACAGGTATAAGTGCCGAAAAGGAGCCGCTGAGCTGATCACTGCAATTCAGCGGCCCCCAGCAACCTGTCTACCCCCTACTGCAATGTTCACTGCAGGAGAGATGGCTCATCTCTCCTGCCGCGATGGTGATCGCCCACCCTGCTCCGAACCACGGCACTTTGGGGTGAGGATTGCGGCAGGGCATCTCCCCTGCCGGCGATCCTCACCCCGAAATGCCATGGTTTGGAGGGGGTGGGCGATCAGCCCTCCCTCGGCGATTACGATTGGGCAGAAGGGGTCCCAAGCCCTCCTGCCCGGTGACACCACGACCATCCCCGACAGCATCAGGGCAAGAGGGAGACCAATCCTTCTTGCCCCGCCAGCCCCCACCATCCCCAACAGCATCAGGGGCAAGAGGGAGCCCAATCCCTCTTTCCCCCTCCCCATGCCCCGACTGTCCCCAATAGCATCGGGGCAAGAGGGAGCCTAAGCCCTCTTGCCCCAGCGATCCCCAACCTCCCTCCCCCCAATTACAATGGGGCCAGGAGGTAGCCCAAGCCCTCCTGGCCTGGCAACACCCCTTACCACCCCCTAAAATATGGGAAGGAGTGATCCCAGGCCCTCTTGGCCTCAATGCATCCCCCAACCCAACCCCTTGATCCCTCCCACTCCCAATCCCCCCTACCTTTAAATCAGTGGCCAGACGGATGGGTGCCAAGCCCGTCCATCTGACAGGCCAGCCATTCGCTGAATGGCTGGCCTTAGGGCCTGATTGGCACAGGCGGCTCACACCCCATCCACATCCTGTGACAGGGCCTTAGGCACATGGGAATTTCCGATCGGCTCAAATGCCTAAGACCCCACCCATGGGGAGGGTCTTGAAACATCTGAGCCAATCAGGGCCTTAGGCCATTCCCCATGCATCAGATGATGCATGGTGCGGGGCATGAGGCTTGCATTTCAGGCAGCGGCGGCCAGGGAAGGAGCAGAAGGGACTCCTGCTCCCAATGAAAGGTAATAGAGAGGAGGGGTCCAGGAGGCCGAGGGAGGGGTTACTCTGCTGACAGGAGGGAGTGAGCATCCCTCCTGCCATTTATTGGCATTGGGTGGCAGGAGGGAGTAGGCATCACTCCTGTCATAATTAATTGTTTGATGGCGTTGGTGGGAAACAGCAGGCGGCTGGGCAGATGGTGGGGGGTGTCTGGTGGCAGGAGGGTGGGGGCATCTATCCTGCCTATCGTTTGCGATGGGCATCTGGTGGTAGGAGGGTGTGGGCATCCCTCCTGCCATTCGTTTGCAGCAGGCATCTGGTGGCAGGAGGGAGTGGGCATCCCTGCTGCCATTTTTTTTGGGGGGGTTCAGGGAAAGAGGGGAGGGAGGGGGCATTTTGTTGGAGGGGCTTTTTAAAAAAAAATTGGGCAGATATTTTGCGTGTGTAATACACACAAAATATCTGTGCCATTAAAAAGAAATGAAAACAAAAAACTGATTCTCCTGTCACTACTTTCAAGGCTCTGTCCCAACTCAATCACTCACTGAGCGATTGAGTCAGGGAGTTTGCATGTAAATGATTTGCACCTCCACACAAATTATCTGCATGCAAAAAAGATAGTGAATCAATTGCTGTTTCAAAATTGGCCAGGAATTGGCCAACAACGTTTAAATTGCTATCTTTAGTGAATCTGGGCCTAACTATTTTTTCTGCGGCCCTCCGAGAGCCTACAAATCCAAAATATAGCCCTGCAAAGGGTTTGAGTTTGAGACCACTGGTCTATATCTAGTTAGTTATCACATCTGAATCAGGTAGGCGACCTTCCTGATTCAGATATTTAGCTGCTATTCTCCTAGAGATCAACAAAACCAGGAGAAATAAACACAATAGTGTGGAAAAGCTTTTCTTCTTCAAGAATGGACTGCTGTATATTATACTGTATTTCCAATAAGCTACTTATCCTTTAGTACAATCTACCACATTTTGCTTCACAGATTCTAACCTAGTAAAGGTCAAGGCTTTTAATTGAATCAGTCTGTTTTGTTTATAGCATGTGCAAGTTGAGATGTTACAATGTGCAGTCTTATATCTGGCTATTATTATGGACCAGAAGAATATACAAGATAATTGTTTCCAGCCTAAATCCAAGTCACCTGGAAATCTCATTGTAGATAAGCAGTTATTAACTGTAAAAATGGTCCAGATTTGTTATATTTAATAAATGTGCAAAGCTTTATTGTTTATTGATTGATGACTGTTATTCTTTTAAATTCTTTTTAAGAAAGAACACTTCCATAAAAAGTAACTAAACATGCTCTCTTCAAGCTAACATATTTCCTTTAGAAAATGTTACAGCAAGTTGTACTGATAAAATCTCTGTCTCCTTCATGTTGACATCTCCCTTTAAAATTGATTTGGAACTCACTGATGCTTGAAAAGATTTAAGGAGAATTTTAAAAATATATATATATATCTGCAAGACTTGTAAGCTTGTGGATATTTTGTACTCACATATCTACTATTTAATTTTCAAAGGGAAACTACCCAAAGTTTGGCTGTTATTTTTGAAACCTTATCATAGTTTCCATCCGGAAATCCTAGCAGCAACATATGTGGCATAATTAACGTGACCATTTATTTTTTTCATCAAAAGGGGACATCTATTAATTGTCAGTCCCGCCCCCAATCCCACCCTAGCCCCATCCCAACCCCGCCCTAGATCCACCCCCCAATCCTGCCCCCAATTTCTTCAATTCATTTTTCATGTACACATATCTTATTAATTCATAATGGTAACCATAAAATTTTAAAAAACTACAAAGCACACTATACGCAGAGAAAATGTTAATTATCATTTATATTTGGGGGGGTTTCAAAGATGTCAAGGCAAATGACTTTCAAATATGCAATGTCACCTCAGTAACTAAAGAAAAATAGACAAATATAGTGCAAAATATAGACAGCAGATATAAATTCTCAAAACTGAAACGTTTTGATCACTAAATTAAAAATAAAATCATTTTTCCTACCTTTGTTGTCTTGTGATTTCATGAGTCTCTGGTTGCGTTTCCTTCTGTCTGTGTATCCTTTCTTTTGTTTCTTTCTTTCTGCACTCAGGCCCAACAATTGTCCCTTTCTATTCCCTCCCTCCTTCCATCCCATGTCCTTAGTGCCCCCAGAGCCTCCTTCCCATGTCCTTAGTGCCCCCAGTGCCTCCATGCTGTGTCCTTAGTGCCCCCAGTGCCTCCATCCTGTGTCCTTAGTGCCCCTTCCTATATCTTTAATGCCCCCAGTGCCTCCTTCCCATGTCTTTAGTGCCCCCAGTGCCTCCTTCCCATGTCCTTAGTGCCCCCAGTGCCTCCTTCCTATGTCCCTCTCACTGCCTTCCACACTTTGTCCCACCCCCACTCCCCAAGCCAGCCTGCCTGCCTGTCTACCTCTCTCCCTCCCTCCCTGGCCAAAGCCAGGCTGCCTGCCTGTCTACCTCTCTCCCTCCCTCCCTCCATGGCCAAAGCCAGCCTGCTTGCCTGCCTACCTATCTCCTTTCCTCCCTGCCGCAAAAAAAAAAAAAGCCTCCCCATCTTTCCCCCTGTCTGCTGCTCTTTCTGCCCTGCCGCTACAGCTGCTAAACCCGACAGGAAGTCTTCTCTCCGACGTCAATTCTGACGTCGGAGAGGACATTCTGGGCCAGCCAATCACTGCCTGGTTAAAGAGGATTAAAGTGCGCACTTTTTCTCCCGCCTTTGAGGATTTCTCATTCACACAGTTCTGCTTATGATTGGTAAGTAATATCACGTAACACCACTTTATAGTTTATTGGCTTTTATGTAATTGTTTTGGCATACGGCCTTAATTTTTCTGTACAAACTTTGTTGCCATGCACACAGGCTCTTCACTTATTTTAATTGTTTTGGCATACGGCTTTAGTACCTTTACATATCATCTCTTGTATAAATGTTTACACCACACATTTTGTCAATTTAAACAGTACAGGAGGGCACATTGAGCTAAGGGATTGGTGTTACATGAAAAAAGGGGAAGGAGCTCAAACATGATGTTAACAAAGAGGAGGAACCTGGGGCTGACCGAGCTATCGTGAATGTGTATGATGTTTAAATGGTCAGATTCACAACCCACGCGTAACGTTAATAATATTCCCAAAGGGAAACGATCTGAAGTGAGAAAATACTGCTGACAAATGAGTGATATCTATCCAGGGGTGATCTCTGTCATTAATCTATGGGGGAATAAGTTGACATAGGGTGTGTTTGTACTTCAAAAAAAGGGGCTGAAAAGTCGGCTGATAAAAGCAGCGGGACGGACAGCTGCAGACATAATGGACTCGATTCTGCAAAGTGCGCCTAAGGGCACCTAAGTGGCGCCTGACATTTAGGCATCCAAATTAAGTGGTCAATGAGTGATTTAAGGGTCTTAACAAGAGTTAATTGAGACTTACGCACAGGTAGGCGCTAGCTAGGCGTCCTTAGAATATAGACGCAAGTTTTGAGCCATACCTGCATATTTGTAGGCGTCCTCAAGAAAAAGTCGAGTCTAAGTATGTAGACGTGGGCGTAACCTGGGCGTGGTTAGGGATAGGCTTGAGATAGATGCTAGTTGGGTGGCAGAGTGCATCTATATATCACAGAAATTGTAGGCGAATGAAAAGCTGGTCTAAGTGTGGTTTTAGCTTCAGCTGAACGTGACTCTATGGGCAAAAGTTAGGTCTTAGGCAGAACAGATTTTTTCTTTTGGACTCCCATTCTGTGTTATTGCTTATGGTGATACTCCTTTAACTTTTTGTTCCCCTGATATCTGCCACAACTCTCTCCATTCCACAGGGCCATTAGCAGGTCTGAGAATTAGTGATGATAAAAATTTGTTCCAGGTGTATTTGCTGAAAAAACACCCATGCTGTTTGAAATATGGGCATCCATGAAATTGTGGCTGCATCTACAAAGTGGTGTCTATGTCCTTTGGACGCCCAAGTACCAATTAACGCTTGTTAAGACCCTTAATTGGCTCATTAACCACTTAGATTGGGTATCTAAAGCATGCCTAACTTTAGGCATGACTTAGGCGCCCTTTATAGAATTGGGGCTTAGATGTCCAGGTGTAGGTATAGGTCACCACAGCCCTCACATTTTTCACCACTGGCAATTTCCATTCTTTACTGGATGACACTTTGTGCCTCAGCCAGTCTGTCTTCTCACAGTACATCATTCAGTTTCTGAAAGCCTTTCTCATCCATGTCTATGATTGCATATACTTCCTTCAGAGTATGTAGCACAAGTATCAAAGACCCAGTTTTATGAAGTGATCTACTATCTATTTCTGTTGGGGTGGTCATAGGATGCACATATCTGCCCATCAAGCCCCCACAAAGGAAGGAAGGGACCTACTGCAAAAAAAAAAAAAAAGCCTTTTGTTTCCTCAGTATGCAGGTGGTCTGCAATGTCAAGGGTTATATAATGGATAAGGTTCTCAGGTTCATGTCATAATACATTTTTCTTTTTTCTCTCTGGAATTTATGACATTTGAAAACAGCCAGATCACCCGTTGATGGATTCTAGGTAAATCTTGCATTATGCCACACTCAAACCTTCACATGCATATTCCATAAAAACTTTGTGTCCTCTTTAAGCTCTTAAAGAAAAAGAGCGAACCTGAATGAACTTGAGCTAAGTACACTAGAAGAACTCTTTGAATTATATTATAACATTTGAATTATCTAAAGAGCTGAAGCATTTAAGCATTTAAAACACATGAGCACTTGCAATGAATCAATCAATGAATGAACGTATGAACATATGAATTGCAACTAAATGAATTGAAGCATCAAATATACTTAAAATCGAATTGACATATAATATTTAGAATATAGAAGCACATGTAAGGTACTTTACAGCATAATGCAATTTAATATTTAGCGCTTTATATTTATAGTATAGTGTAGTGTTCTGATAGTTCTGAGTATCACATTGGCAAATGGATGTGTGTAGAGAGAATTTCAAATTAGAAAACTAAGAGGCATTTTTATATTAAGATTTTTTTACATTAGAATTTTAAAATTGTGAATGAAATAAATAGTGGATATAAATTGATTAAATTAATGAATAAAAGGAAGGAGGATAGTAAAAAAATTATAGTAATAAAATTAATTTAGCAACAAAATGAATTAATTATTTGGTAGGGAGGTGGGTTTCAAGCCGGTGATGTTAAAAGAAGTGCAAGAAAAGATGGTTTCTCGTTTTTGAAGAAATCCCAAATATGGGAAGATTTGCTCCGTTATCTGAGGCTTACCCCACAAATAAAATCTACTGTGTGAATTTGAATTTAATTATTCTATGATCTTAATCTACAATCCACAGTCTGGTTTGATTGTTTAATGGTTCTTACTATATTTATATTTATCCAATAGAACAACCATTTATTTCTATTTTTGTTGTATTGCTCTTTAAGCTCCTACCACATTTCCTGAGGCATCCTCAACGGTGCCTGCTCCCAAGTAACTTCCAGTATTTAGCTTTCTGTATCCAATGGCTTGGAGATTTTTTCTCCCTCTGCACAGGAGACAGAGGCTACCCTCAAAGATGGTGGCTAATGACCCCACAGGCAGCGGAACGCTTTTTTTGTTTTGGGGAACCCAAAAGCTCCACCCCCCCAGACCTGCCCAAACTCTGCCCCTGACTCCACCCCATAATAATAACACTAAATGTAATGCAATTTCTTCTATCCATTTTTCATATATACACAATATAATCTTATTAATACATAATGGTAACCAGAAAATGTAAAAAAAACACAAAGCACACAGTACACAGAGAAAATGTTAATTATTTATATTTGGGGGTTTTCAAAGATGTCAAGGCAGATGACTTTAAAATATGCAATATCACCTCAGTAACAACTATAGAAAAATAGACAAATATAGTGCAAAATATAGACCACAGATATAAATTCTCAAAACTGACATATTTTGATAACTAAATTGAAAATAAAATCATTTATCCTACCTTTGTTTTCTGGTGATTTCATGAGTCTCTGATTGCACTTCCTTCTGACTGTGCATCCAATATTTCTTTCTTTCTTTCTTATCCACCAACTCTTTCACAATCCAGCCCCATCCCCTTTGGGTCCAGGTCTCTCTCTCTTTTCCCTCTGCTTACCCTACCCAGATCCAGTGTCAGTTCTCCTTTGTACCTACCACCACCTTTGTTCCAGGTCTCCCTCTCTCTCCCTCCCTCCTCTGTTATAATCTTCCATCTCTCTGTTCTTCTCAGTGTTTCTCCCCCTCTGTGTGCATCTCCCATAGTCCAGCATCTACCTCCTGTCTTTCCCCTTTAGTCCAGGCCTTTCTCTCTCTCTGTCTTTCATCTGCTTATAACCCCCTCCCCCGGTCTTTCTCTGTCTCTCTCTCTCCCCTTCCTTCCTCCCTCCCTCCTTCCTATGTCCCCCTCACTGCCTTCCAGCCTTTGTCCCACCCCTCCCCTGAAGCCAGCCTGCCTGCCTCACTCCCGCACCAAAGCATGGCCTACCCGCTGCTGATTCTTCCTTCCCCCTGATCCACCACTGAGGCCAGTCTGCCTCCCTCCCTCCCTGCTGCAATGAAGCCTGGCCTACCCATCACCGATTCTTCCTCCACCCCTCATGGTCCACTGCCGCTTGTCGCCCACTGCTGCAGCAAATCCAAGAAGGGTGGAGCAAGGTGCATGCAGCGGTGCTGGCCCACAAGCTTTCACCCAATGTCAATTCTGACATCGGAGAGAAGGTTCGGGACAGCTAATGGCTGGCCTGGACCTTCTCTCTGATGTCAAAATTGACATCAGGGGGAGGCTTGTGAGCCAGCGGCGTGCACTGGCTGCATTTGCCTGGCCGTTTCCTTCCCTTCCTGCAGTTACAGCGGCGAGCAGCGGTGGCGGGCAGGGAGCAACAGCGGTGGTGGGTGGCGGTCAGCCCGCGTACCCCTGACCTACAGGACAGGCAGTTTGGGGGGAAGCCATGGCCCCTGTGTGCCCCCCCCCCATTCCAATGCCTATGAATGAACCTCCATATTAGCACCCCAGACAATTACAGAGGATTGTTATAATATGTAGGTCCCATTGCCAAAACAGGGCCATCATAGAGAGGGCCTGAAAAGCTACTTCTAGTGTCAGGGGATTGGGAGAACTCTTCGGAGACCTTGCAAATTCTGCCATATATTCACGACATGCTGCTTGTTCTGTAGTTTGGTGCAAAAGGCAGTCTACCCCTTCCTTAATGGCTGGAGGTGGAAGAGCAAGTCACTGAGTAGGATGCAGGCACTGCTACAGAGATGGATCCAGCTCTTCCCATCAGTTTGATCTGTCATAAAGAAATTAACCCATTCATCAGCATTTTGAGTAAAAGTGTGTGAATATATTTTCATTTTTTCCAAGCCCTTTCTTTCTTCCCAGACCTCTGCAAGTTGCTACAATTTACAGAAGTGCTGATCTCAGATGATCTCTCTTATTCTTCATCCAGAAACCCTGTGTATCATATAGCATGTTGAAAGTCTGTAATTCACTTTATAAAGGAATCACACAAAAAGAAATAAGAAGATTACAACTTATACAAAATACCACAATAAAAATCATTACAGGAAAAAGAAAATTTGACCATGTCACACCATTACTAAAGAATAATAATAATAATAATAATTATTATTATTATTATTATTATATATTTATATACCACCCTACCACGAAGTTCTAGGCGGTTCACATACATTAATAACTTTATACAAACAATGATAAAAATGCAGTACTCTAAATAGTACTAAAATTATACAATAAAGATACTAAAATTATACAGTAAAAATTCTAAAATTATGCAGTAAAAGAAGAATAAGATACAACTTGCTAAAATGCAATGAAAGTCCTCAAGAACCTTCTGGCTATAAGATCAATATAGTATTTGCCTGTCATTATTCTGGAATACACATTGGCTTCCTATCACTCACAGAATAACTTATAAACAGGTGCTCATTACATTCAAAGTTTTGCAATTTAACATGCCACTATTCTTAGACCGTTATCATTCCAGATTCTCCTTTCCGCTCCTTATGATCTGAGGATAAAAATGTTCTTACAGTTCCATCTTTATGAATCATCTCTATGAATCATAAACACTCTTCTCTATTACCACGCCTCAAACGTGGAACCTACTACCTGCTCAGGTAAGAGAAGAAAAGAATCTCGAAAATTTTAAATAAAAACTAAAAAGTTTTTTGTACAGAGACGCTTTTAATTAATTAGACTTTCAAACCGAGTTACTATTCCTAACTGAAGTAGGCAAGTGCTGATCTATTATAACACAACTCCTTTTGTTTTATCCTTATTTGTTCTCTTTTCTTTATCTTCCCCGGCTTCCCTATGAAATGCATGTCTGTCCATTTCTATATTGTATGTTTCCCTTATTTGAAAATTATTTATTGTTCATCGCTTTGTAATCTTTGAAAAAAAAAAAGCAAAAAACGATTTTATCAAATATGAAATAAACTTGAAACTTGAAACCAGAAGGCCCTATAGTCAACTGGATCCAGATGCCACTTTGATGCTGGTGAAAGGGGTCTTAGAATTGGCAGCAGCAATGGAGAACAAAGAGTCTGAGAAGATATTTGTCTTTGAGGATGAATGTCTGACAGAAATGCTGTGGGGGAAACAGCAGAAGAGTGTCTTCTCAGCAGTGGTATTCTGAAAGCTGGCAGGGTGATGTAGTAGGAAGGGGTGTCTGTTCTTTTTCAGGTCTCTGCACCAATCCCTCTTCCCCCGTCATATGGCCACTTCCTCAAGTACTCCCACTCAGCAGCATCTCACTAATTTCTAATTACAGCTTCACCTCTAATTCTCTCAGTGCCACCTGCATCTGAAGCTTGCATTCCCTCTGTGCTAGCGGATGGATTTGTTTTAGAAGCTGGTCTCCACATTGAATCAAATGCTGACTGCTTCTGGCAGTGTGATGGCCATGTAGTTCAGCTCCTAGTGCAACTTTTGTTGTATCTACATGGCTTTTGTAGAGTGAAGAGATAAGATAGGCACAAAACCCACCTCTTCTTCAATCTTACATGTTTGACAGAGACAGCAGGGTCCTCTTCCAGGTATTCTTTTTATGACTACCCATGGATTCACTCTGTGAATCACTCTGTGCTGGTCTTCTTTGAAACCTCATTACCTTCTCTCCGAGTCTCTCTTATACCAGTGGTCTCAAACTCACGGTCTGGGGGGCCACTTGCGGCCCGCCAGGTACTATTTTGAGGCCCTCGGTATGTTTATCATAATCACAAAAGCAAAATAAAACAGTTTCTTAATCATATGTCTCTTTAGCTATAAATTACAATATTATTATTAAGACTTAGCCAAAAGGAAAGATTTATAAACTATAAAGAGTTTAACCTCATGCAAAATTGTCACTTCCTTAATAAGACATTAACTATATTTTTCTGAGGCCCTCCAAGTACCTACAAATCCAAAATGTGGCCCTGCAAAGGGTTTGAGTTTGAGCTCTATACCCATTCTCTTCTCCATCCAAAGCAATGGGCTCATCTTCAGATAAGGAAAGAATAACACAGCATCAATAGCTCATTGCTACTGTGTACTACCCACACATAAAATGATTATTCATTTGATCTCTTAGCAATTTGCTAATTTATTTACACGCTTTGGCTCAATTGCAAAAGAGAAGTATGACACGGCTCATCTGTCTATGAGAAAATTTTTACAACATGAATGATCTTTTTGTAATTCTACTCCATATTAAGTTCTTTGCATGGCCACAGGTCTGAAATACCTGTCTGACTATGGTTTTGAGTGTTTCCATGTAGGAGAGTCCATGTGGTTGTGTTCTTCTTACAAGAACTGTTCTATAGGCCTCGGTCAGCTGAATACATGCATGCAATGCAGGCCATGTCAGATATGGTAGAGGTACCTATCTCTGGGCTGTATACCCAGCTATTGAGGGACAACTAGAGTATGAAGTGGAGCACAGGATGTAGAGTGAACTGTGCAGAGCTTCCAAAGAACCCCAGTTGACCAGCATGTGAAATGATCTGCATCAGAGGGCAACATTGCATTTTCATATACTGAGTATAATTAGTTATGCAACAACATCCAAAAATGGCTCTGGATGCATGATGGTGCAAAGGGCCAGCATGGAAAGAACCTACAACAGTGGTTTCCAAACCTGGCCCTGGAGGCACCCTAGCCAGTCAGGTTTTCAGGATATCTGCAATGAATATTCACGAGAGATTTGCATGCACTACTTCCACTGCATGCAAATCTCTCTCATGAATATTCATTGTGGATAGCCTGAAAACGCTGACTGTCTGGGGTGCCTCCAGGATCAGGTTTGGAAACCACTGGGCTAAAGGTTTGACAGTATGTTTTTAAAGCCAACCAGGGTATCTGGTAATTAACTTGACAAAATTGATATACATCTCCAGGGTAGCTGACAGACTATCATTTAATTCCAAATGAAATGGGATCACACTGGACCCCACTGGACCCACACTGGACCAGCCAAAAATACATGAGATGCACAGATCTCAGGAGACATTTAAACTGCAAGGAGAAGGATTCAGTTGCTTTGGGAATAGAGAAGGGAATGAAACTTATATACTACCTTTTCGTGGTTACACATTTGAAGCAGTTTACATATATGCAGGTACTTATTTTGTACCCAGGGCAATAGATGATTAAGTAACTTGCTCAGTGTCACAAGGAGCAGTGCTGGGACTTGATTTCACAACCTGAGGGTACTGAAGCAGCAGCTCTACAACCAGGCTACTGCTCACATAAGGTGAAACACTAGATATAGTGCTGTATTAACTACTTACTGCTTGTCCAGCTGGCTGATATTCCATAATGAGTCCTCATCTAGAATCTGCAGCAACTGTTGTTCCTGGTCAATGAATTCCCTCACCTGGGCATAAGAACATAAGAACATAAGAAGAGCCATCTCCGGATCAGACCTTCGGTCCATCAAGTCCGGCGATCCGCACACGCGGAGGCCCTGCTAGGTATTCACCTGGCTTATTTTATAGCCATACAACTAAATATAACAGGAGATTCAATTGAATAAATCAGAATGTATACCAAACAAATTGAATATAGATTTTAGTAGCTGGACATCGTTCACACCACATTTAACAAACACCTTCAGGCTACACACTCTCAATAACACAACATGTGAAAAATAATGTAGACATAAAACAACGGAGAAAAATGAACCTCAATTGTGAGAGGCCAGGACTACACAAGTGCCTGAACCAATTCACATCATCACGGGTTCATAAAAAAACTCCGTGTACATTTATATAATTCTCATTCATACGTTTTGTCAAAAATTCTTTTTTCTCTTTTTCAAACTTTTTTGTGTGTGAGCCCAGTCAATAGTATTACTAATCTATTTTTCAATGTGAACCGGAACCAAGCTAACTAAAAAATTTTTTATGAGGGCAACAGCTCAACTTCACAGGTGCAAGTAATTGTAGAAGCCTGAAAATACTGCCAACAATAAGAGCAAAAAACGTTCACTCATCTGAAAAAAAGATGGTTCTAACGATTCTTCAGGTCGTGTCCCAACAGAAAAGTCCTTCTGTTTCTCCTACAAGGCTACTTCAGGGGAGTATTACATTATCCAGAATTTTCACCTCTACCAATATAGTCCATATAAAGCTGGCTCCTCTCCAAAATGGTTCTGGGACTGTGAGACGCGCCCGGCTCGAACAAAAAGCCGAACGAACCGGGCGTCATGACGTCATCACGAAAAACGTGATGCGTGATAAGCTAAACACCAGCCAATCCAATGTCTCATATTCTGTTCTCCAAGCTTCAAAATGCATCACGAAAACAGAAACAAAAACAGAAAAACAGAAGAAACAGACCCGGGAATGAAACACTTCATAAAAATGGTTGCCATTCATGTACAGTATTCAAACCCTCAGGTTCTAATGTTTGCAACCGGTTGATCCACTGCTGTTCTTTCTGCCACAGTACTCTTCTTATATCGCCTCTCCTCAAAGATGTCATTAATTTTTCTATCACATAACATTTCAGATTTTCAAACTTATGATTTTGTTGAACACAGTGAGTGACTATAGGGGCCGTCAATTTACTAGTATTCAGGCAACTTTTATGTTCCGTCATTCTTACTGTCAACGTTCGTGAAGTTTGGCCCACGTATAACAAGTCACATGGGCACTGAAGAACATATATAATGTTTGTTGATTGACAAGTGGAGGTGTGACATAAATTATAACTCTTGCCAGTTCTCGGATTAACAAACATAGAAGTTGTAACCATTATATTACAATTGGAACAATGGCCACAAGGACCATGTCCAAGTACCATATCCATATTCTGTGGATCAAAATTTTCTTTAGATGTGTGACATAACCAGTCACTTAAATTTCTGTTTCTTGATTGAGAGAAAATAAATTTCTTTTCAGCAAAACATGGAAGAGTTTTCAATAATGGTAAATGTTTCTTGTATTTTCTAATAATTTGCTGAGACATGCGAGTTTGTTTTATGACACATGGAATTAATTTTTCTTCTACTTGAGGTCTACTGTATTCCAATAGTACTTCTCTCGGATTATGCAAAGCTCTTTTTTTTGCTTTTTTGACCACATTATATGGATAGTCCCTGGTGATTAACCTTTGTTCCAAAATTTTAGCTTCTTGTATAAATATCTCTTTAGTATTACATATCCGTCGATATCTTAGAAACTGCGCAAAAGGAATACTAGTTTTTAAATGAGCAGGATGCATACTGTCAAATTTTAACAAAGTGTTTTTATCAGTGTCTTTGCGATAAATAGATGTTTCAAATCCATGATCTTTCTTCTGTATTAAAACATCTAAAAAGCTGATCTTATCCATGCTTCAGGCACTTGTGTAGTCCTGGCCTCTCACAATTGAGGTTCATTTTTCTCCGTTGTTTTATGTCTACATTATTTTTCACATGTTGTGTTATTGAGAGTGTGTAGCCTTAAGGTCTTTGTTAAATGTGGTGTGAACGATGTCCAGCTACTAAAATCTATATTCAATTTGTTTGGTATACATTCTGATTTATTCAATTGAATCTCCTGTTATATTTAGTTGTATAACTCTGTCTTTTTGGGAGTTTTCGATGGCACAGCTCTGGGAAAGCGGCTTTGGTTTCTCTGATGGTCAAAGGACTGAGATTTTGCAAGCACCAGCGTTATCGACTAATTTAGAAACACATGATACAGACATAGCATGGTTAGATATTGAAAAACTAATGAAACAATTAATCCAAATGGAATTACAAAGCGCAAGTTTAGTGGAATATTGTAAACATGAGATCATTCCAAGGGGCCTAAGAATGAGAACAGCACCACAAATGTTCACTGATAATAATGATTTTGTGTTAACTTGGAATCAGATTTTGAATCGTTGCTCTTTAGATCTGATGTTATTATTAATTAAGACCTTACAAATTAAGATTCAAGAAACTAAAATAAAACATGAGGATCTTTTGAAGGAAGCACGTAAAAATGTGGACTTTGATAATAAACTAGCTGATTCAAATTCTAAAATGGATAAGTTTCGTAGGGAAACAAGAACTAATAAGCTAAAGAAGCTCCAAAGGGATGAGAAAGATTATCAAACCGGATATGTGTATAGATGGATGAACACTAATTACAAACAGAAGAGTGTTAGATTTACTACATCGGGCGAATCCTCAGAGAATTTAAACAGTGAAGGCACTTCTACATCAGAAGACCAGGATGGGGATCAGGGCCAAAACAGACAAGTTATAGGTCAAATAAGAGGAGGAAGAAATATTCGAGGCAGAGGGACATATCGGGGACGGTCGCGAGCTCGACTACAGAAGAAACGGAGTTAACTGTAATAAACATATCTAATAGAATATTGACTGCAGAAGAGACAACGTTATTGTCTAAAGGGTTAACTTTTGTTCCCATGGTAGCCCATAATTCCTTCCAAGCGCAGATAGATTTAGAAAAATTTATTCGTAGGCTAAATCTATGTTCATTTTTTCATGAGCACTCTGGTTCTGAGACTGATTTGTCCTGTGTTCAACCAAAATCCACATGGAATCCTCCGGGCCCTATAAATCCGATAATACAAGCTTTTAAAAATCTAATGATTCAGGAACTTAAAGATGTTGAAGAAGTGGCTAGGATTCAGAAAAGATCATATAATTTGTCGTTTAAAGAATGGACTGCTTTACAACATTTAAGTAAAGACCCTACAGTTGTTATTAGGAGAGCAGACAAGGGGGGTGCAGTGGTGGTGTGGGGGTTAGAGTTATATATTGCTGAAGCTAATGCCCAATTGCTCAATGAAGAAGTTTATTTGAAATTACAACATGATCCCTCTTTAGAAATTTTTACAATGATTGGGGAAATTTGTTCTAAAGCAGTAAAACAGGGTTTATTAACAAAAAAAGAATTCAGCTTTTTGACCCCACAACATTTTAAGATACCTATATTTTACCTTCTACCTAAGGTACATAAAAATGCTCAATGCCCCCCGGGCCGCCCTATAGTATCAGCTCGAGACTCTCTTTTGGAGAAAACTAGTAAATATATTGATAAAAAATTGTGTGGCTTCCTGAAGGATATAAAATCATATATACAAGATACTACACATTTTTTAAAAATGTTAAATGATTTACAAGTGGCAATGCCTATGAATTATATTTTGGTGACATTTGATGTCTGTTCACTTTATACGAACATCCCGCAGGAAGAAGCCCTTACAGTACTTGAGACTTTATGGAATACTCTTCCTAACAGGAATAATAATGTTACACTGTTTTTGAAAGAATTAAGTGCTGTTGCTTTACAAAATAACTACTTTATCTTCAATGGAGAGTTTTATAAACAACTGTCGGGGATTGCAATGGGTGCTTCATTTGCACCAACTATAGCCAATCTTTACATGTCGTGGTTTGAAGAGTCTTTCATTTACATACTTCCTGAATTCCAATATGCAGTTCAATGGTGGCGCTTTATTGACGATATTTTTATGATATGGTCAGGTACTTTGCAACAACTACAAGATTTTGAAAGGTTAATCAATCAATGTCATCGATCTATTAAATTTACTATGTCTTTAAGCATGGATAAGATCAGCTTTTTAGATGTTTTAATACAGAAGAAAGATCATGGATTTGAAACATCTATTTATCGCAAAGACACTGATAAAAACACTTTGTTAAAATTTGACAGTATGCATCCTGCTCATTTAAAAACTAGTATTCCTTTTGCGCAGTTTCTAAGATATCGACGGATATGTAATACTAAAGAGATATTTATACAAGAAGCTAAAATTTTGGAACAAAGGTTAATCACCAGGGACTATCCATATAATGTGGTCAAAAAAGCAAAAAAAAGAGCTTTGCATAATCCGAGAGAAGTACTATTGGAATACAGTAGACCTCAAGTAGAAGAAAAATTAATTCCATGTGTCATAAAACAAACTCGCATGTCTCAGCAAATTATTAGAAAATACAAGAAACATTTACCATTATTGAAAACTCTTCCATGTTTTGCTGAAAAGAAATTTATTTTCTCTCAATCAAGAAACAGAAATTTAAGTGACTGGTTATGTCACACATCTAAAGAAAATTTTGATCCACAGAATATGGATATGGTACTTGGACATGGTCCTTGTGGCCATTGTTCCAATTGTAATATAATGGTTACAACTTCTATGTTTGTTAATCCGAGAACTGGCAAGAGTTATAATTTACGTCACACCTCCACTTGTCAATCAACAAACATTATATATGTTCTTCAGTGCCCATGTGACTTGTTATACGTGGGCCAAACTTCACGAACGTTGACAGTAAGAATGACGGAACATAAAAGTTGCCTGAATACTAGTAAATTGACGGCCCCTATAGTCACTCACTGTGTTCAACAAAATCATAAGTTTGAAAATCTGAAATGTTATGTGATAGAAAAATTAATGACATCTTTGAGGAGAGGCGATATAAGAAGAGTACTGTGGCAGAAAGAACAGCAGTGGATCAACCGGTTGCAAACATTAGAACCTGAGGGTTTGAATACTGTACATGAATGGCAACCATTTTTATGAAGTGTTTCATTCCCGGGTCTGTTTCTTCTGTTTTTCTGTTTTTGTTTCTGTTTTCGTGATGCATTTTGAAGCTTGGAGAACAGAATATGAGACATTGGATTGGCTGGTGTTTAGCTTATCACGCATCACGTTTTTCGTGATGACGTCATGACGCCCGGTTCGTTCGGCTTTTTGTTCGAGCCGGGCGCGTCTCACAGTCCCAGAACCATTTTGGAGAGGAGCCAGCTTTATATGGACTATATTGGTAGAGGTGAAAATTCTGGATAATGTAATACTCCCCTGAAGTAGCCTTGTAGGAGAAACAGAAGGACTTTTCTGTTGGGACACGACCTGAAGAATCGTTAGAACCATCTTTTTTTCAGATGAGTGAACGTTTTTTGCTCTTATTGTTGGCAGTATTTTCAGGCTTCTACAATTACTTACACCTGTGAAGTTGAGCTGTTGCCCTCATAAAAATTTTTTTAGTTAGCTTGGTTCCGGTTCACATTGAAAAATAGATTAGTAATACTATTGACTGGGCTCACACACAAAAAAGTTTGAAAAAGAGAAAAAAGAGTTTTTGACAAAACGTATGAATGAGAATTATATAAATGTACACGGAGTTTTTTTATGAACCCGTGATGATGTGAATTGGTTCAGGCACTTGTGTAGTCCTGGCCTCTCACAATTGAGGTTCATTTTTCTCCGTTGTTTTATGTCTACATTATTTTTCACATGTTGTGTTATTGAGAGTGTGTAGCCTGAAGGTCTTTGTTAAATGTGGTGTGAACGATGTCCAGCTACTAAAATCTATATTCAATTTGTTTGGTATACATTCTTATTTTATAGCCAACCATATCTTTATATGCCTCTCTCAAGGAGATATGCATCTAGTTTGCTTTTGAAGCCTAGGACTGTCGATTCCGCAATAATCTCCCCTGGGAGAGTATTCCAGATGTCAACCACTCTCTGTGTGAAGCAGAACTTCCTGACATTAGTCCTGAACTTGCCCCCCCTTAGCTTCATTTCATGTCCTCTTGTCCGTGTCAAATTGGACATTGTAAATAATCTTCTCTGCTCTATTTTGTCAATTCCTTTCAGTATTTTGAAGGTCTCGATCATATCCCCACGCAGTCTCCTTTTCTCAAGGGAGAACAATCCCAGTGTTTTAAGTCGATCCTCATATTCCAGTTTCTCCATACCCTTCACTAGTTTAGTTGCTCGTCTCTGCACCCTCTCCAGCAGTTTTATATCCTTCTTTAGGTAGGGAGACCAATGTTGGACGCAGTATTCCAAGTGGGGTCTGACCATTGCCCTATAAAGCGGCATTATAACTTTCTCCGATCTACTCGAGATTCCTTTCTTTATCATGCCCAACATTCTATTTGCAGGTAGAGAAAGAATAGCACACCATCAATACCTTTTTCTTAGCTATAAACTGCAATTCTCTCCATTTCCTTTTCAGATTTTCACAATTTCTAGTCATGGCAGATCTCCAGTTAGAGTTTCTGTTTAGTTTACGTGCTGATTTTCTGGCATGGATGCCCAAACAAGGTTTTCCTAATATTTAATTATCTCTCTGATCATCACATCAACTTCAGCTGGACTAAAGTTGACTTTTCTGCTGGGTGTTTTCTTCTGTGATGCTATGGTGTAACAGAACAGAACAGTTGTCTTGCCTTGTAAAATGGATAGATCGATGTGTAAATTATACTTTTATCCAAGTGGAAAAGGCAGCACCTCTATGAAGTTGCAGAGTAATACTCTTAAAACCAATAGGAGGAAATATTTTTTTTTTCACTCAGAGAATAATTAAGCTCTGGAATGCATTGTCAGAAGAAGTGGTAAGAGTGGATAGCGTAGCTGGTTTTAAGAAAGGTTTGGGCAAGTTCCTGGAGGAAAATTCCACAGTGTGCTTTTGAGATAGACATGGGAGAAGCCACTGCTTGCCCTGGATCGGTAGCATGGAATGCTGCTCCTCTTTTGCCAGGTACTTGTGACTTGGATTGGCCTCCGCGAAGACTGGATACTGGGCAAGATAGGTCATTAGTCTGACCCTGTAAGGCTATTCTTGTGTTCTTACTTTTAATACAATGCTAATTTCTTGAAACAGCCAGCAGCTGTGTACATTTATACCATTTTACTGTGGTTACCATAAATTTTTAAAAGAGCTGTGCATGTATACACCTTCCACACAAGGTTGATACCACAAGCTTTGCATGGTTATATCTGCACCACTTGTCCAGCAGACCATTTTAATGCTTTGACCTCTGCTGGTTTAAGTACAGAAATTGAATGGAATTCAGTATTATAATCACGATGAGTTTGAAATCTTAAATTCAAATGGCATGATGTGATGTGATGTGTTGTGATAAAAAAAAAAATGGACTATGGCTTGTGCTGGAAATGATGATGGAAAAGTAAAGGTGCCTGGGAAAAATTAGTAAAGATAACCCCTGATGCAGAGACTTTCAAAACAAGGACCATGCTGTGGATTCTGTTAGAGACATTGAAGAATGAATTGATGGTGTCACTTTGATCAAGGAAAGTCCTTAAAAAAAATTCATAGTTGTGTTTCTCAATTTATAAATATGAGAAGACTTTGATTTATATAGGTTTTGAATATTTTTTCTCACTTTTATAAACAAAATATAGTGTTATATAAAAAAAATGGGGATATAATGATCAGGTGATGTCCCTGGTATGTAGCAATTAAGTGAACAGTTAAATTTATACTGTTATACCATTACTTTGAGTAGACTGATGATCCTTTATACTTTTAAGGTATATAAATTAGTGGTTGATTGAGATATGAACATGAAACTGCTCTCTAGTCCTTACTGATTGATCAATTTTTATATTCTGATAGCTGTTTTATTCATCTTTGCTAACAGGTGGACTGATTTGCCTTTTGTATATTGCTGACATTGGTAAGATGGGAGACAATCATGGATGGGTGGAACTAGGCATGCCTGGGGGGCGGGGCTATGGAGTCCAGATTTTCCGAAAGGAAAATCTGGCAACCCTATTTCTGGGGCTGCCGAAGGCAGTGTGTTTACTTCATTCACGCTACCCATGGCTTGAAGAGTACAGGACTGCAGCGCTGGAAACAAAAAGTGCTGGATCCTGACCGGGGGTGGGGGATGAGGTCCCAGAGGGCCGCTATTGGCTTGCGGGCCTTGCGACGAAGTCCACTGTACTAGAGTGTCAGGAAACAGTGCAAGGATCTGCCATCCTATTTCCTTACTTTCCAGAGTCTGGTTCTCACAGTATCATGGAGGAGGCCATCCCAAGTGTTTTAAATCCAAATCGAGGGGATTTTGAGGCATCAAAGTGGTCACTGCAGCAGCATGGTCATACTAAGTGGCCCAGGAGGACAGCTTCAGCCCTATAACCCCTTAAAAACAGCTAATTCACACCTCACCCCCAATTTTCCCATAGACTATAATAGTCAGTGCTCACTGTCTGTGCTGGGTTAGCCTGTGTCACAGAAGCTGGAAATGGGGAAGACACTTCTTCTTTCTCAGCAAACCAGACCATGTGCTGGTATCTTCGGGCTGCAAGTTAGACCAAAATCTCACCGAGACCACGGTATCCACAGATCCACAGTGGGGGAGGGAGAAATTTATGCAACCGGAACCCATTAAGCCCTTCTGGGCTGAAACCAGGGCCAAAAGCCTGCACCTAATAAATCAATATGTGAGATAGCTTCAAGAGTTCCACAAAATCCAGTGCAGGCCAGCCAACCAGGAATCTTGATGGTTGCCTTGCCATCTGCAGACATCTGACCCATAGTCTGCATCTTCTTCCAGGAAAAGCTGCCCCAGGGTCACCAGGGATCTCTCCAGAGTAGATCAGAACTCGCTTTCAGAAGGAAAACTGAAGGGGGCTCTACAGCACTAGAGAAGGAACCAGAGCTGAAGAATGTAATTTCATCCTTCTGCAATCAACTCATGAGTAAAGGGATATTACCTATTGTCAAGACTCATATGTCCTTTGCACCAGAAGTTCATTATATGTAACTGAAGTGCAGCAAACATATGAAAGAGAACTCATATGTTTAGTAAGCACCCATTATTATATATCTTTGTGAACTGAAAACAATATGGAAGCTAAAAGGAACCAAAGGACAGATACCTAAAAGGGAATAAAAACAAAATAACACAAACCAAAAGGGGATAAAAGCAAGCAAATAAAAATTTTATTAGGTATAACATTAAAAGACTATTGTCAATCAAAACAAATGGATTAAAAGTTACTTACAGTTGTCAACACTTTAGACAACAGCAGCACTCCACCTCTCCTCTCTGTCAAGCAGTGTAGGGAATCTGTTCTAGTTCTAAGCACTTACTTAAATGTAAGCTAAAGAGGTCAGAGGTCATCCATAAACAGTATTTTTTGAATGCTCATTAAAAGCATTTTAACAAATGCTTGCTAAAAGAAATAACTAAGTTAATCCCTGGTAATAGGCTTAAAGCGGTTTTGCTTTTATCCCCTTATAGGTATACCTATTCTGCACAGGCCTCAGCATAGTCTGGGCCTTTCCTAGGCACCTCAGCTGACTTCCCTCTTCTTCCAGGTGGCTCAGAACATCATGAGTCGTGATACCACAAGGACTGCCCCCATCAAGAGACCAAATTTCTGGACCCCCTTGGAGCCCTATTACCCTGGAAAACCCAGGTAAGCTTTTATTTTTGTTTTTTTAACCTTTGGTTACAGTTATAAAAGTTAAGACAAGTAATTTAATCTCACCATACCAATCTACAGTTAAAATGTATAACTGTCTTAAATAAACATTATGAGGTAAGCAATTATGCTAGCTGCATAAGTGCTTTTGAATACCAAACCTTCTTAAATGTAAGAGGATTCCACATTTCACAAGGGACAGGAAGTAAAGATTTTAAGACACATAAGAGATAGGTGGGTCAAGCAAGGAGCTTTTAAAATATAAAGGAAAACATTACAGAAGCAGCCACCAGCCAGATGGGAAGGCAAACTGAAATATTTTTCAGAAAGTGCTCACCAGCTACATTTGCCTGTGTTAGGGGGGGGGGGGGGGGGGGAGACCTCCCAAAGCTATTTTGAATTTCTGTCAGAGATATTTCGAATTGCTGCCAGAGACTGTTCACGGAAAACAGTTTACAGGTGGTGTGTGTTGGTATTTGAGAGATAGTAGGCAAACCCTCCTGAGGACATTTTAGGTTGAATGAATGAAATGGACTGAAAAATACAAAAGCAGCTTAATGAAGTAACCACAATGCATTCAGATGAAATGCTAAAGGTATTCTTTTGATTAAATAGACTTGCATCTGAGGAGGCGTTCTTATTTTATTTTTTGGGACTCTATTTCATCAGGTGTTAAAAAAAGAAAGAAATTATTGTAATGTTCCTCTGAATAACAAGAGAGATGGCAAAAGGGATAAACTAAACCCTGAATATACTTGAATTAATGTCGTGTGGTTCAACTATGCTTCTTGCAGAGATAATCAGGAGAAGGAAGCTCATTTTGATAACAGAGGCTCATCTTACAGAGGACTAGTGTTCACTATTTAATTGCTTAGTGCTCCAACTGAGTTGCGACAGCAGGCATATAGAATCCCCCCCCCTCCCAAATTAACAAACAGGGTAAGTATGCAGAGTCATGGCTTCAGGGATGCCCTCAAACATCTTTTCAGAAGGGGTGTACATGGCTATGTAGGGGCTGATTTTAGTAGAGGTGTGTATTTGGAGGGTGACTCTGCTTGTTTGATTTTAAAAAATTCAGGACAGTGCAACTCCCGCAGCTTTTTAGTTTGATCTTTCATCACTTGGTTAGATGCTTGTCTTGATTAAAAGATAATTCTGTTTTACATTTTCCATCATTTAAATCTACTTGAGCCATTAGTCTTTTTTTCTATCATGTTTGGAACACTTTGCCATCTTTTTTCTATTTCAGGCAACATCCTACGTTATTTTTTGTAAAACAGTTAAAGGACTATGGAAGAAATTCTATAAAAGGTGCCTAACTTAGGCCCCCTTTTATCAAGTTACTTAAGGGTTTTTTTTTATTGCAGGTCACTGCGGTAAAAGCTCCAATGCTCATAGGAATTCTATACAGCTTGTTTTTTTTGTTCTTATGATTTTTATACTGACCTAATTGAATCTTTCATTTTAACTGACACGTAAGTCAGTATATTTGCATAGCTGTATTAGATTAGCTGCTGAAATGAAGTGTGGAAAGAATGATACTTGTTGCTTTTTTACTGAAATCCAAAACATCTGGAACAGTAGAGTTGACATTGCTATTATTATATTTATTGCTATGAAAATTAAGGCCTCTTCTTTAAATCTATATTTGTATTCCCTACATTACACTTACACAAAGTAAAACTATCAGAGCAAATAAATTTGTTACGTGACTTACTAAAAGAGTATGTAAACATCTGTTTATTTTCCATGTGTTTTGTGAAAAAAGTGTAATGAAATTTGTTTGAAACCTGAACGTGAGCCATGTTTATAAAACTGTAGTAAGTAATCAAAATGTATCAACTGATGTATCATGGAAGCTAAAGCTTGTCCTAATAAGTTGAAATCGTTCCCTGTTTGATGATATCAGGAAGGGCTTTCTAAAGCAAAGAGATGTTCAATGGTAAATCTCTCCAAACACCAACAGGAAATGAAGTGTGAACGTGACTTTAATAGATTCCAAGATCATGAATACAAGAGGTATAGTGAAAAATTAGTTTACAGTGAAGCAAAATTCTCCATAGTTTAATCAAAAGCTTAAATTTAGAGTCAGAAGGCCTATACAATAAAATTCATGTTAGAAAAATATTTAGCTTGTGTTTGCTGAAAAAATTAGCTTATATGTAAAAAAAGGCATTTAATGAGTGATACAATCAATGAACATGAATACTTGTATTGTGGGACATTGCTTGTATATCAAGTTGACATTTAATGAAATGTTTTGCTTGTCTTGCAGGGCACTTGCAAACCAGGTTGCTTGCAATCCAAGGTTTTACTGTATATCACTAGTGATCTATATCTCCACTGTATATTTATTTTTCATATAATATTTTTGATACACTAAATGTACATTTCTCTAACTAATGGCTACATTTTAAACCATCTGCTTTATACTACCATCAGAATTATGGGGTCCTTTTATGAAGGTGCGCTATTGCCTGCTCAAAAGGAGGCGGTAGCGGCTAGCGTGCGTGGCAATTTAGCGCACGCTCTTCTGCGTGATAGGGCCCTAACGCACCTTCATAAAAGGAGCCCTATATCTTATATGTCAGTGGTAGTGGTATTGGAGATGTTTCTTCCTTTAATTCACTTGCAGGGCTCTACAGTACTATGGTCCTCTTTAAAAAAATGATTGTTTTATGTATAAATTGTGTATTTAATAGTGTGTTTTATGAAATATTTAAGTTCAAGTAATTGTATTGCACTGTCAAAGTTTAAAAATCAATAAAGATTTATAAAAAAATAAAAAAGGCAAAGAGGGGGAAAAAAAAGAATCAATATTTTGATTTGATGTATCTTTCACTTGCTCTTGTCAATCTGCTACTCCTTCGCACAGATTTGTTCCACTGAATATCTAATTGGATCTCACATCTGTTAATGGTATCTAAGGCTATATGGCTTCTACATACCCTGTTTAAATGAACATTATCTAGTCTCAGCATAGGAAGAGAAAAGTATTAGGATCCATCAGCACTAAAATGTCATCGAGATCTGTCAGAGCCAGAGACTAGTGCTGGAGCAGCTCTAAAACAAATCCTTTAAACTGGTTTCCTGCAGCCCCAGTAAATTTAAAAATCTGACGTCTACGGCTCTGACAGACCTCGATGACATTTTAGTGCTGACAGATCCTAATGCTTTTCCCTCCCTATGCTGAGACGGATCCGTCAGCGCTAAATTGTCATAGAGGTCTATCAGAGCCAGAAACTAACTACAGGTGGCACGGACCTCAGATTTTTAAGGACGTGCGGTTTTAGATCCGCGAGGTCCGTGTTTTACCCCTTCCCCCCAGGAGCTTCTAAGTGTGACTTGGAGACCCTGGCGATGAAGTTAGACGTATTTTGTCATATTTTTCTCACACCTTTCTCCAATCTGGCTTACCCAGACTTACCGTTGCTTTCTCTTCATTTGGGCTATACTTTTCCTGCTGTCACCATTTGTACTGTATGATCATAAATAAGATGGTTTTGTAGCAAGTCTCTTCCACTGTTAAGAATTAAATAATGTATTTTCATAAGATGTTGTATTTCCATTTATATTTTACTCTTCCAGACTTTTGGAAGTGGGTCTTTATGGCCCTGCAGTCATATGTTTGACAAGCCGGTTTGTGCCTATATTGTTTATTGTTTATTCAAAATATTTGATGAAACGCTTATCCAGCAGTGCAAAGCATTGTACAAAGTATTTAAAAATTACAGGAAGACAAACATGCCTATATCTTTCCCTCATCCTGGAGAGGGCTCCCTATTAATCATTTTATCTGTGCTGTTTCCTCACACTGCTTTCCTTGCATGATATATGGTAGAGTGTGCATTTTCTTTTAAAGAATCTGTTCTAGTATTTCTCTCATATTCAGATATGACGTCCCTTAAATTTGCCTTGTGGAATGTCAACGGCATTAAACAATCCCTCAAATGTAAAAAGATAATGGACTTATCTCAGGCTAAAAAACTATGATATCCTGCTACTACAAGAGACTCAACTTAACCTGAAGGACTGCTTCCTCTTTAAATTACCTGGATATAACATCCACTTATTTTCTCTTGCACAACAAAAGAAGAGAGGTGTATCAATATTCAAAAACAGTGCTAAAGTCCAGATTCTTCACCAATCTTCTGATGTAGATGGTAGATGGACTATTGTCTCAGTGTAGGTGAGCTCTATGTCTACATCAATTATGAATGTATATGCACCCAATATTGACATGCCTACCTTCATGACATCTCTAAGAGAAACACTTTTAGAATTTTCTGACTATCCTCTTCGCATTGAGGGGACTTCAATCTTCCACTGGATGTTACAAACAATAGACAATCCCTCACTAAATACCGTGCTCCTAAAATGTGGAATGAACTTCATCATGTTATCCAAGACTTAGGCCTCTGTGACCCTTAGAGACTTTTTCGCACGGCTGAGAGCTCCTTTACTTTCTACTCTGCCCATCACCGATCCTACTCCAGAATTGATTTTTTCCTTGTTTCAAAGTCACTACTTCCTCTGATCTGTGCATCCATCATACATCCCATTATCCTATAAGATCATGCTCCGATATTGAGCTACAACATGTAAAACTCAGGCACCAATGGAGGATGAATATCTCCCGACTCTACCTTTATGGATAAAATACGCTGCTTCATCTCTGAATTTTTTTCACAACAAGGAATCAGTATCTTCTTACAACACACTATGGGAAGCTTTCAAGGTGAGTCTCAGAGGAGAAATTCTTAGCTACATGTCCTGGAAAGAAAAAGACTGACTCATCTAAATTAACCACTCTGGAAGCGGAAATTTCTACATTGGAAGCACCGCATATCAGAGCTAAGACATTGACTTTGCCTCCTGATTTAGTGAAGAAAAAAGCTGAATATAATCTTTTATCCCGCACCAAAGCTCAACAAGACTTTTTGCTCTCACAATCTGGTAAATATATGTTTGCAAACAATCGACCGCCTTCTTGCTAGATATTTAGCTAATCACAAACAACATATCAGAATTACATCCACCTTGAACCGCAAAGTAATGGCAGAATAGAAATCTCTAATGTAATGTAATGTAACTATTGGGGAAGATGGTGTCAATCTCACTGATGACATGTCCATCTCCCAAGCATTTACAGCCTTTTATGAGAACTTATACTCCTCCTCAACTCTCACCTCATCTTCACCGAGTGAGGGCTTCCTTTGTGATCTTCCACATCCTTCTTTATCGCAACCTCAAGCAATGAGTCTCGGAGCTCCTATTGATGAAGATGAAATCATAGAGGCCATAAAATCTTTATCTTCTCATAAAACCCTGTAGAACTTTATAAAGTCCTCTCCTTTGAACTCGTGCCTCTACTAAAACAGTTCTACGCTTATCTTTTCTCCTTCTCCAAGGACCAAGGTTGTTTCACAAAAGCTCATATCATAGTCTTACTTAAACCTAGCAGGGATGAATCCAATGTAGCTAATTATATACCCATCTCGCTCCTAAACACTGATTGTAAAATTCTAGCAAAAATACTATCTTCTAGACTGGACAAAATCATAGGGCTCATAGTTCACCCTGATCAGGTAGGGTTCATGAAAAATCATTTTATAGGAGATAACGCACATACCTTTCACTCCTTAATAGATATTGCTCATTCCTCCTCCACTCCCCTGGTAGCAATTTCTCTTGATGCTGAAAAAGTGTTTGACATGGTAGAGTGGCCTCATCTTGTTGATGCTCTTCAGTGGTTTGGCTACGGGAATCCCCTGCTCTCCTAAGTGGCGGCCCCTCACACCGCGCCATCTAGGCATGCACACTCGTGCCGCCACATCCCGACAGAAAAGGGATCAGGGAACACGCGGCGCAAGTGTACATGCGCGCTTAGCTTTTTATTATTATAGATATATGTATGTGTGTATATATGTATATATATATATATATATATATATATACACACACACACATTATATATATATATATATACACACATAAACTAGTCAAGCAAATGTACAAATGGAAAAGCAATTCACACACTAAAATCTATTCTATGAGTCTGATACAATTCAAAGAGTAATCCATGGATTTTTCAGTCATTTGCAACCACTGTGATCATAGCCCATAAGAGCTGAGTAAGTGATAGAAAAAAAAAAATGTCCTGTCTCTTAAGAAAAGAGCAGCATTTCAAAGATGAACATCAAAAAGGTTGTCAAAAGACAGGCAAGTGAAGAACAGGTCCAATCAGAGCAATCCATGATAAAGTGGAAATGATGATGACAACATTTAAGAAAACAATAGCTGTAATCGAGACTGAGAAGTAGTATGGGAAAAAAAAAAACCAACAACCCTTCAGCAATGAACTTTCTAGGACTCCTCAGTGCAGTAAGTTCATACGTAGACAGCTGTTACCCCTCTTCCCCCACCCTGCTGACTTTTACTTCTAGCTTTCCTATCATTGATTGTAGTTCCTTTCCTAATTATTATTTGTTATTGATTAACCACTTTGATTAGCTTAAGTGAAAGGTGGTATAGTGGAAGTCTAAGTAAGAAAAAAAAACCATCTGGTCCCTCTCGGTACAGATGAAACTAAACGAATCTAAAACAAAACTACTCTGGCTCGGCCCAAAATTCGAACACCTGCCCACACTTTTCACACTACCCACAGGCGATACACTACAGCTCGAGTTCTCATGCAAGGTCCTTGGTATCACTATCGATTCCTCTCTCTCCCTCAATGACCACCTCAACTCCTTGGCAAAATCATGCTTTTTCAGCCTTCACTTGCTGAGGAAAGCTAGATCCTACTTCAGCCAACAACACTTTGCCATCCATGTCCAATCCATCATCCTCTCCAAACTAGATTACTGCAACGCCATCTACTTAAATCTATCAAAAAAAAGTATTCTAAGACTCCAGCTAATCCAGAATACTACAGCCAAACTGATCTTCTCAAAACGCAAGTCTGACCATGCCTCCCCACTCCTTGCCAAACTTCATTGGCTCCCAATAATCTCCAGAATGCATTTCAAATGTTCCTGCCTGGCTTTCAAGATCATTCACGGAATCCTGCCTCCTCTTATCCCACTGTCTTTCAACTCCTCCAGTCCCGACTCCTCCAGAACTGCCCAAAGGCTTAAACTAGCCTTCCCCTCTCCACGCGGCATCCACTATTCAGGCAAACTGGGAAAATCCCTTTTCTTCAAAATCACAGGTCTTTGGAACGACCTCACCACCCCGCTGCGGAACCTGAGCTCCCTTCAGTTATTCCGCAAACAACTGAAAACCTGGCTTTTCAGCAAATTGTAGCTCTATCCTTCCCCCCTTTCTCTCCCCCCTTCTACACATAAGTTCATGTAATCCTTTTTCTTCTTCTCTACCCACTATTTTAAGTTCTTGTAAACCGTGTCGAGCTCCATTCTCATGGAGATGATGCGGTATATAAACTTAAGGTTTAGATTAGATTAGATTAGATTAGAGATAAATCACTGGTATGACACAAAAGAACATCCAGCAGCAACTACAGTATATGAAGATAGACCTCCTGTAATAGGATACAGATGTGAAGACTGTGAAGTCCTGAAAATCTTGCAGATGAACAGGTGAAAAGGAGTGGGACAAGAGGACCACAGCAACAAATTCAGCAGCCAATGAGGAGATAGTTCCAAGTCAAATAGATATTGGCATTGTCATCTTGATGCTGGAACTTTAGATCATTTACTTTACTATCGTCCATTGATTCTGCAGTTTTGGAGGTCTATTTGGGATCAAGTAAATAACATGTTAGAGAATCCAGTGGCTTTATCTTATGATACCACTTTATTTGGTACTCTTATGAGAGCCAAAAGTCTACTATCAATGAATAATAACAAGCTTCTATTAGTGATGACAAGGGTTGCCATGCAGCTTATTTTAAGAAATTGTTAAAACTGGGATAGGTTGAACTATACATTCTGGTGGGAATCCCTGTGTTATACATATAAAATGGAGATTGAATAATTTTATAGAGGTGTTGGAGCCATTGACTAAATACTGTAAAGAGGAATAATTTAATTTATTTTATAAACAAGTAAATGAACACATCCTGAGGGGATGGGGGAAGGGAATGGAATTTTATGATTTTATGAATGGTTTCATGAAGGTTTGATTTATTTGTATGTATATTAGCTGGGAGGGAGAGGGAAAATTTCTTTGCTACAATAATATTTGAAAGTTTACTGCGCTTATTATACAATGTACATATATGTGATTCATTTATGGCACATTTGTAGTTTAAAAATCAATAAAGAATTAAAAAAAACAACAAAACTGTTACTTCTGCATGGTGAACTCTTCCAAATATTGAACTGGCAAAACCACAACACCTCAACCAGACATAGGAAAACTCACACCCCATTCTCATACCCCCCAATTAAGGAGGTCAAATGAAAAAAAACTAAATGATGATCTCCTAACCACTCAAGTAGCCAAACTAGACAACCAAATCGCCAGTCTACTGACGGTATCCCTAGACTAATATTGAAGGATAGTTCTGTTATCTATATAGATATTAGTGTTATGACAGAATGTAATAATATATTGTTCTTTTATTTATATAACACTGTTCTTGTTTAAAAATCAATAAAGAATTAAAAAAAAAAACTTTTAGAAAAAAAATAAAGACCATACTCTTCAAGAAATCCCTGAAAAAGAAATAGCGCCGCACGTCTCAAATTCCACTTCTCACTAAAGCCACACACCCAAAACAACCAGCCATACTCATTTCTTATTCTCTTTGAAAATGACCAAATATCTTTTTGGTAAGATCTTTTTGTAATACTTCCTTGATAATTCTTTTGTAATCCGCCTTGAACTGCAAGGTAATGGTGGAATAGAAATCTCTAATGTAATGTAATATAATGACTATAGAAAAATACCAACCAGTTGATCTAATCTGTCCATTTATTCTGGGTAGATGGTCATAGGAGACCCCTCTTTAGTTCAGACTTCCTTTCTGTCTAATTTCAAAGCTGTTGCCCAAATAGATGGCTGCCTAGCTCTCCCACAAATTCTGCCATGCAGCTAGGTGCTTAAGTCCCTATGTTTCTGCTAGAAACTTTAGATATTAGAGGATTTGCAGCCTGGCAGTTGTTAGTTTAATGTTTTGGTCTGTTTTTAAGTTCAAAAAGTTTTATTTATTTTGTAATAAGTAACAGTGTTAGGGTCCTTGCACGCTGAGCAGACCTTTGATAGACCCTTAGAGCTCCCCTCCATGATATAAATATATTTTTCAGCTCTTCAAAATATGTGAACATCAACATTTTAACCTCTAGATCTAATTATGCCACATTAATATATAGTGGTTCAAATACCCTCTCCACCTGTCTTTCCCCCCCCCCCGCCAAAACTTTAGCAAATACTCACTCGTTTTCTCTCCAGACTGCAGCAAGCACTGTTCCCATTTTCTGGAAGTCTTGGAACTTGATTGGCTGCTCACTGTTTCCTGTGCCTTTATGTGCTATGAATTGGTTTTAGGGTTTGTAGACATCAAAAGACTACTTAGAGGGGAAAGATCTGCACAGGGTAGTGGCTATTGGCTAATGACACTATCTTTTCATAGTTGCTAGCTAAATGATCCCAGAAAGATACTAGCATTGACTCCTGTTATACAGTATAAGAGCTAACACAACATCTTTGATTGATGACACAGGGTCTGTGCATGGTAATCCAAAGTTTTTGAATCCTAGGCATGTCTAGTTTCCCTGCATCTTAATCCTGCCAAGCTGCATGACATGTATGCAAAGTACAGATAAATAGATAAACATTTGGAGAAAGTATATTAAGCCATCAATCAAGTACCATTTTAGGCAGATAATATCAGGAAGGATCCTGTTTTTGTTGCAAAAATCTACATTTTAATTCTAAGTTTATTTTTTAATGCCTTTAAAATTTATGTGCACTGATATGTTTACAGTAACACTCTTCTCTTTTCTGACAAATGTATTTCAGCTACAAATTCAAAGGTTTTCACATAAAAACATTTTCTGGAACAAAATCTTTTGCATACTCTTGACTTTTATACAAACTCGAGCCTTGATTAAGAGACTGCTCAGATGATCATCCTCAAAGAAGGTCAATCAGACATAAACCCTGAGGAAATGAGCAACAAAAAAATGTTATTTAGAGCAGCAGTTCATCTTAGTGAAAATATTTTGGCTAAGTGAAATACTTCCCCATTGTGTAAGTTAAAGCACATCCTTTAACCTTTTAATATTAATGTAGTTTGTTTATAAGTTCTTTAATATGTTGTTGTTTTAATAATTTGTGTTATGATTTTATTGATTATTATCTATTGTATATCAGGCAGAACCTACATGCCAGGTCTTAGAAAAATGTAAAACAGGTCTAAGTGCCCAGTGCAGGGAGGGGCCTAATGGGCCCTGATTGGCCTGGGTACCTACAGCCCCTCCCATAGGAGTCTTAGGAGTCTTAGGTACCTGGGCCATTAGATCCTTAGGCCCCTTCCTGATGCATCCCAGGATGCACTGGGAAGGGGAAGGCCCTGCCATTATGAAGATGCAGGCCTGTAGACGGAAAGAAGTGGGCATCCTTCCTGCTGGATTGTCTTTGACGATATGGGGCTGTAAGGGGGTTGCCAGGGGTGTGTGCCAGGGGTTCATGGGATGCTGGGGAGGGGTGTCAGGTATTCAGGGGGTGCCGCGGTTTAGTGCTAGAGGTTTGGGATACTGTGGTTTGGGATGGGATGTTGGGATTCGATGGGGCCTGGCAGCAGGAAGGCATCCCTCCTGCCGGTTGTTCTGAGAAAAGGTACAGGGGTATGTCAGGGGATGTTGGGGCGGAGGGGTATAGGGTGGGGGGAGTCTCTGTATAAAAGGCTGGGGATTCAATGAGTGTGAGGGAGAGAGGAATCGGATCTCCCTGCCAGTTCAGTTGGAAACAGAATACTGGTCTTGATAGACCTTCAGTCTGTCCCAATATAACGATTCTTGTGTTCTTATGATTAATCGCAGCCAGTTCACTGCAGGATGAGTCATCGCAGCTGCGCTTAAACAGCCATGCTGAATCATCCCATACCGCTGGATGGTCAGTGCTTGCAGTCATGAAGGTGGTGCTTCCACTGCCACATAATCAGGCAGAGAGGGGATAGGGGCTGCTGCAACAGGGGGCAGGCCTGAAGGGGAAAATTTCAGCATGAGCCACGTGAGAGCGCAAGGTGCAGGCAATACGAACTGTGTGAGCTCCAGGTTTAGGGACCAACTATGTGTGTGTGTGGGGGGGGGAGGATGGGCCTATGTGCTGGATCACAACGAGTGAGGTGATTAAATTTGCGGATGATACGAAGTTATTCAGAGTAGTAAAGACGCAGGGGGATTGTGAAGATCTGCAACGTGACATAATCAAGCTCGAGGAATGGACAACGACATGGCAGATGAGGTTCAACGTGGATAAGTGTAAAGTGATGCATGTCGGTATCAAAAATCTCATGCACGAATACAGGATGTCCGGGGCGGTACTTGGAGAGACCTCCCAGGAAAGGGACTTGGGAGTTCTGATTGACAAGTTGATGAAGCCGTCCACACAATGTGCGGCGGCAGCAAAAAGCGCAAACATAATGCTAGGAATGATAAAGAAGGGGATCATGAACAGATCAGAGAAGGTAATCATGCCACTGTACCGGGCCATGGTACGCCCTCACCTGGAGTATTGTGTCAAGCACTGGTCGCCGTACCTGAAGAAGGACACAGTACTACTTGAAAGGGTCCAGAGAAGAGCGACTAAGATGGTTAAGGGGCTGGAGGAGCTGCCGTACAGCGAAAGATTAGAGAAACTGGGCCTCTTCTCTCTCGAACAGAGGAGATTAAGAGGGGACATGATCGAAACATTCAAGGTACTGAAGGGGATAGACTTAGTAGATAAGGACAGGTTGTTCACCCTCTCGAAGGTAGGGAGAACAAGAGGGCACTCTCTAAAGTTGAAAGGGGATAGATTCCGTACAAACGTAAGGAAGTTCTTCTTCACCCAGAGAGTGGTAGAAAGCTGGAACGCCCTTCCAGAGACTGTTATAGGGGAAAACACCCTCCAAGGATTCAAGACAAAGTTAGACAAGTTTCTGTTGAACAAAAACGTGCGCTGGTAGGGCTAGTCTCAGTTAGGGTGCTGGTCTTAGACCAGAGGGCCGCCGCGTGAGCGGACTGCTGGACATGATGGACCACTGGTCTGACTCAGCAGTGGCAATTCTTATGTTCTTATGTTCATACTAGAATTTTGAAGAAGTGTGGGGAGCATCACCCCCCTCCCCCAATGGACTGATGGGATACCACATGATAAGGAAGAGTTCATTGCAGCATGTTTCATATGACAATTCAGAAGTGAAATGGCTGCGTTGAATCGTCATAGACCCAGAGAGCATATGGCTGTCTAGGCATGCTTGACATGCAGTGGAAATGCTCTCTGATACAAGTTTTTTGGGGGGCAAGTTCATGATATTGTCCAAGATTTAATATAAATACATTAACCCCCCTAGCTAAAGAATGACACAGGGACAAATTTTTCCCCGGTCCCGCAGGAACTCATTTTCCCGTCCCATCCCCACGAGTTCTTTTCCTGTCCCTGTCTCATTCCTGTGAGCTCCGTCCTCATCTGCACAAGCCTCAAACACTTTAAAATCATAAGCGTTTGAGGCTTGTGCGGTTAAGGCCGAGCTTACAGGAGTGGGGCAGGAACAAGACTCGCTGGGACGGGGCAGGGAAATTGAGTTCCTGCGGGGATGGGGACAAATCTGTCCCTGTGCCATTCTCTACCCCTAGATTCTTTCACATTTTTGTTAGGTTTTATTACTTGGTTGAATCTGACTTTTAATGAAATGTCCATATTATATCTGTTGCTACACTCTGCTGAGAGTAAAATAGCTAGGTGGTAGCAAAGGGACACAGCTTCTGTTACGTAGAGAAGCAGACCAAATTATAGCTTGTTATTGCTCCTGTAAAGACAGTTGGAACCTTAGTGGTAAATGAGAATTTTAACCAAATTCGGGAACCGTGGTTTAAATATTCATACACGCATTGTTGTTGTTTTTTTTTGGGGGGGGGGTTAAGGCAATGAGTAGGTCTAACTATATTGTTTTGTAAGTATCTGCATCCAATATTTGCATGCTTATACCCCATAATATCACTTTTAGGACCCCTTTTGCAAAGCCGCGATAGTGATGCTGCTGCGATAAATGCACCAAAGTCCATAGGAATTGAATGGGCTTGGGTGCACTTATTATGGCAGCATCACTATCACAGCTTTGTATAAGGGGCCCTTATTATGGTACTGAAGGGTGCACAGCAGGGAGGAAAGGAATAGGGGTTTTTTCCCTCCTTCTCTTAGTCAGAATGATTCAAAGCTGGTATTTGGTAGTTTTGTTCTATATTTTCATCTATTGTATTGTCCTTTTTTCCCTATAGGAGATAATTTTGATACTAGGCTCACAGCTGAGCTGTTTACATTCCATTGTAATATCTTTATTCATGATCTGCTCTCTCTATCTCTTCTTGAATGATGATGCATACAATTTTAATTGTAAGGTTTCTTTAAAGTTAATATAACGTCTTGAAATTAAAAAAAAGAAGAAAAAAAACAAATCCTCCATGGGGGAAGCATCTCTCCCTAACATAGAATCCTGAAGCAAATTAAAATCCCTAGTCCATAGAAACATCTAACTTAAGGCTAATTTTTTAAATATATTCAGTCAGTAATTCAAGAGTAGCTGAACTAAAATTAAGAGCTCTATAAATTAACAGCTGACATGAAAATGTAATAACCTTATGCTTGTGAAATCGTGGGATTAGAATGCCCTGTCTCCACAGGATCTGGATAAATCACACTTAGGCCCTAGACTGACTGAGGCTGGGGGTATGCTGATGTGTTTCACCTCTTAAGAGGAGGGAATCATTATCATTGCTTAAGGGTGATACCTGGTAGATCAGTGGTCTCAAACTCAAACCCTTTACAGAGCCACATTTTGGATTAATAGATACTTGGAGGGCCGCAGAAAAAATACTTTTGCATGAAGTAAAACTCTTTATAGTTTATAAATCTTTCCTGAATTGCTTCTGATAATTTCAGCTATACAGAGTTGAAAGTAGTACAACATGCAGAAAGTGAAAAACTATTAAAGTATCAACTGTGAGAGACAAGATTTTGGACCAACTATTTTGAGGCCCTTGGTATTATAAAGAACTAGTGTTTAAGCCCATTATATTAACGGGCGCTAGAATAGATCTGTAAACTTTTAGCACAATGGGGCGCTGAAGCCTTTGTTTTTTTCTCTTTCTTTCTTTCTTTGCTTCCTGTTCCCCCTGTCCAGCAATAGTCCTTCTCCCTTCCTTTTACCTCCCCTGTGTCCAGAAGCACCCCTTCCCTGCTCCCCTGTCCAGCAGTTGCCCTTCTCCCTTCCTTTTACCTCCCCCGTCCAGCAGCACCCCTTCCCTGCTTTTATCTGATATGTCTCCCGTGTTTTCTGACGAAGCTCTGCCAGGACCCGCCGCAGGCTCCTTATTTAGCTGGCTCCTTTTCAGCTGGGGAAATTACCGCACGCATCGCAATTCGCCACAGGCTCCCCGGCACCACGGATCACAGAGGCACGGAGATTGAAGTGTGCATGCACACTAAGGATTTTATTATGGCAGATGATTCTTTATGGAAAACTTGTGCCTTAAGTGTTCGGCAGTCGCATCCACAACCACCTTCAGCTCTCATCTCCTCCAGCACTGGACACATGCAGAAACTGTACTGCCTCCAATGGTTACCTTACATTCTGGAACATTGCCCGCCTCACTGCTGTAACCTCATGCAATCGCTTTCCTACATCTGTATGTGATTGTGAGTTGGAGTGGAGAGGACAATCATGTACAGATGCTGGAAAGCACTTGCGTGAGGTTACAGCAGTGAGGCAGGTTACGTTCCAGAACGTGACCGCCGGACACTTAAGGCACAAGTTTTCCATAAAGAATCATTTTTTATAATACCAAGGGCCTCAAAATAGTAGCTGGCGGGCCGTATGCGGCCCCCCAGGCCGCGAGTTTGACCACTGTGCTAGATGGATTAAGAGGAGCTGAGGTACATGGCTCTTGGCCCAATACCATCACTGCAATGACCAAGTAGGTGTATATGTGGGGGATAGAGGCAAGGATATAGAACAGGGAAAAATCCCAAGATGGTTATGAATGAAAGTACATTCCAGATTCCAGTCCTGCTTCCAGCTGAGCTTGAAAAAGAAAGGAATATATTTTAAAAAATGACAAGAAAAGGAGGCAAATGCTTTAAAGCAGTTCTAGAAATACTGATTTACTGTCCTTGCTCCTTTCTTCCCATGATTGGCTCTGGAAAAACTCAGAACTCAGGAAATGAATTTAATTAAATGAATACATGAGTAGCCAAGGAGAAACCTCTGGAGCATCATAACACATAAAGTACAACAAAATAGGTAGTTAAGCCTCGGGAAGTCTTCACTGTAAGAAGTGCAGGCATAACACATTACATAAACGGTACTTTTTTTTTTTCAGTTTAATTAAAAGGCTAGGTTTAATTTTCCTTATCATCCGGGAGCCTAGTTTTGGGGGACATAATCAAAACATTCAAGATATTGAAGGGAATTGACTTAGTAGAGAAAGAGAGATTGTTCACCCTCTCCAAGTTAGAGAGAACAAGAGGGCACTCTCTAAAGTTTAAAAAGGGATAGACTCCATACAAAAGGTTGGATAAGTTCCTACTGGAATAGAACATACGCAGGTTAAGGCTAGACTCAAATAGGGCACCGGTCTTTGACTTAAGGGCTGCCGCGTGAGCAGACTGCTGGGCACGATGGACCACTGGTCTGACCCAGCAACGGCAATTCTTATGTTCCTATTTTACAGGGTTTTTCGATGCTGAAACAGAGGGTTGAGCCACTATTAGAAATGGGCTATTATTAAAGAGGATATGATGCATTAAATTTCTATAATAAAAATGTAAGAGAGCAAGAATTTGGCCCAAAACAAAGAAATGTATCAGGACAGTTCTATAAGTTGATGCTTCAGTTGCGGTGACCCAAAGCCATGCACATGTCAGGAAATTCTATAAATGGTGCTCAGAATTTGGCAGCAGAAAAAAAATCAGTGCTAATTATTATAGAATTATTTAGTTTGGTTTTGCTTCAAGTTACCTTTAAAAACACTTTGAATTGCCTGAACTTAGTATTACTTTTCCATCTTTAAAAGGCTGTATATGTAAAAGAGTCTTTGAAAGGACTTTGTCCTTCCAAGCGGGCAAATGGAATAAGAGTCTAAGTGGTGTGATTTTGTCTTCCCTTTCTTACCAGGGTTCTAGACAATCATTGAAAACATACTTGTTTGATAAATTTGTATAATTGATTGGTCAAGTTAATGAATTGTGATTTCATTAAGTCATTTGATGTATTATTGCTGTGTTTTCACAGGTTTTTCTTCTTGTAAACTGCATTGAACTGCATATTATTAATTATGCTTCGTGCCAATTCTTCTGCCTAACTTTTAGTACCAGAATTATGCCTGCTGAAACCAGGCGTAAATGTTGACACCCATGTTAGGCTTGCTGAGGCAGTATTGTATAACACACAGAATTTTTTGTCTTACCTTTGACATGTCCATGCCCCTCCTATGCCCATGCCCCATTTCAGTTACATGCTATTAGTTTGGTGCCATGCTGTATGAAATAGTGTGTAGCCAGATGCGGAAATTATGATAGGTGCCAATTATCAATAATTGGTTGTTAGCACTCAATTATTGACATTAATTGGCTCATTAGCTAATTAATTTTTAGTAGCGTGCCCAAATTTTTCCTGAATCTAGGTACCATGTATAGAATCTGGGGACAGTGCCAGTTCTGTAATGGCAACTTGGTGCCAAGATTCCATTATACACACATACTGAGGATCTGGTACCAATATACATTTCTTTATAATCCATCAGTCATGGGCAGGGGAGTTAGGTGAAAAGGTTTGTTATTATTGATAAAATTCCATTCCATCTTTCCAGATTGACCTTACCCTGCAGATCCAGCAATTGTGTGGCTTTAATATGATCTTTAACATATAACTACACTCCCCCTCCTTTTCTTCCTACCCTGCCTTTCCTGAACAAATTATAGCCCGGTATAACTATATCCCAGTCATGGTTCTTTGTGAACCACATCTCTGACATCAACACTAAATCAAACTCAGCCTCTTCTGTCACAGTCTCTAGATTCAGAACCTTGTTTCCCATACTTCGAATATTAGCAAATACTGCTTTCCAGACATTTCCCCCTTCTCCCATTTGTGTAGAGGACTCACCTGGGTGTTTTAAGAACATAAGAACATAAGCATCGCCTCTACCGAGTCAGACCACAGGTCCATCGTGCCCAGCAGTCCGCTCCCGCGGCGGCCCCCCAGGTCAGTGACCTGCAAATGATCCTCTTTTGAAGACATTTTGACCTGTATAGTACCCCCTCTATCTATATCCCTCAATCCCCTTTTCCTTCAGGAACCTGTCCAACCCCTTCTTGAAACCCGAAATCGTACTCTGCTCCACCACCTCCTCTGGAAGTGCATTCCAGGCATCTACCACCCTCTGAGTGAAGAAGAACTTCCTAGCGTTTGTTCTGAATCTGTCTCCCTTCAATTTTCTTGAGTGCCCTCTTGTCCTTGTTTCCCCTGCCAGTCTGAAGAATCTGTCCCTCTCTACCCTCTCTACACCTTTTATGATCTTGTAAGTTTCTATCATGTCCCCTCTAAGTCTCCGTTTTTCCAGGGAAAAGAGCCCCAGTTTCTCCAGCCTCTCGGCATATGGAAGGTTTTCCATGCCTTTTATCATTTTCGTTGCTCTTCTTTGGACTCTCTCAAGTGTCGCCATATCTTTCTTAAGGTACGGCGACCAGTATTGAACGCAGTACTCCAGATGAGGGCGCACCATCGCCCGATATAACGGCAAGATAACTTCTTTGGTTTTGGTAGTGATTCCTTTTTTGATAATGCCCAGCATTCTGTTCGCCTTCTTTGAGGCCGCTGCGCATTGTGCCCCCGGCTTCATTGTTTTGATCACCCTACCCCAAAGATTCTAATTTAAAACTTTCTTCAATAGGTTAGCCAGTCTGCTGCCGAAGACACTTCTCTTTTTTGATATATGCACACATCCCTCAACAGCTCCTGGGAATTCATCCCATGGTCCAGGAAGCTGAAATGTTCTTGATGACACCATCCATGTAGCCACACATTCATCTCCAGGATGCAAGCTTCTCTGCCCTGGCTTTTATCCTCAACAGGGAGGATCAACAAGAATACCACCTGGGCACCTGACTGCTTCACCTTCTCTCCCAGAGCCATAAAGTCAGTTTTGATACATTTTGAGAGGTACCTACCAGTATCATTAGTGCCAACATGATGAGCAGCATTGGATAATAGTCACTAGGCTTGATGAGATTTTATAATAACCAAGCTTTAATAGGATCCCTAGTATATAGTAGCCTCTGGTTATGAACAATCCTTGCAATGATTGGACTAAATTAAGTTGAAAGAGAGATATACAGCAAGGGAAATTACCCTCAAATAGTTGCAATTGAAGGTTCACGTTGTCTGCCCAAAGTCCTTATTCTGATTAAGCTGAAAGCCTGCAAGAATAGAAAATTACATAGTCTAAAAATTGCAGTAGCCTTTTATATTTATTTTCCTCAATCTTTAAGGATACAAATAAAAATATTCTTGTTTTTAAGTGCAATATGCTAATGATCTGAATCTTTCAGAAGTAGCATGACTTTTCCTGCAAAATTAATTTTCAGGCTTTATTTCACATTAACTCTTGTACTCTGTATTCTTTCTCTTAGGATGGTGCAGAGAATTACAGTACACAATATCATTTCTCTGAATAGTGCCACAACTGTGGCTATTTTCTGTTTAATTCCTCTGACCTATGATCTTTAATTAAACAGAAAAGGTAGAACATTAATTATCAAAGAAATACACTCATAACAGGAATGCTATTGCTAATATAGCAGAAACCAAACATGCACATTTGAAGCCATAACTACTTTGCTAAAATTAAAAGAGAGAGAGGGAGACTTGATTTGTGTGTTTGCCCTGCCAGAGGACACACTGGGGCTGGCACAGGAGCTGCCCGTTGAAGCCCCCAAATGACTACAGCAGCCGTAAAACCATTGAAGGAACAGAGATTCTGGGGTAGCATGGGAGAATCGCTTTGCCCTCTGATGCCAATATCACTCACGGTGCTCGCTCAATCCAATTATAGCAATTAATCACACCTACAAGCTATAGGGAATCAACCTCTGAGTGTAAGCCAACTCAGATACAATTGCAGTGCCTAACTAAACTTACCTGCTATAGGGCACTAATCTCTGAAGGTGAGCTCACTCAAATACATCTATAACACCCACCCAATCTATCTTCTATAGTGAACTAACCAAAATGCATTGGTATCTCATAACAATTCACTGCCTACTGATTAGCACCAGATGAACCAAAGCCTACTCCAGCCCTCCCAACTGTAGATCAGATAACCCCTCAGAATATACAGTCCCATTATGGAATCACCCTATGATAAACTGAACCGACCACATGCAATGGGTAATCCCAATGCTGGTTGGACCACCCAGACACCGAAAACCATGCCACAATTACAACACTAAACCAAACCCAGACAACCTAATAAGAATCCCAACCACTTACACAAATGAAATCATAGTCACCTCAAAAAGCGAGATCAGTGGTCAACAAGAATGAAATTGTAAAAGATCTGCTCAATTAATTACAACCTGGCTTTCTATTCCTAACCGAAACTACCTAAATGAAGGCAAAAAGCCAAAATTGATATATTGCAATAGCTGCCTCTTAGAAACTATGGATCTCAAGTGCTCATGGTTAACAGCCACTTGAACTAAGTCAGTGGCTCACTAACCCATATGCGAGCTATCATCGGTCCAACCTATCTCTATTGAGGGCTATTTAATTTTTATTAAAAAAAATTTTTTACTTTGGGTCTTTTATTACTTATATTATAACCCTTCAATTATAAGTTCTAATTTGAACTGTAATATATAGAATACTTAGTTGTTTACCCGGCTTCTCAACCAGCGACGGAAGATCTCCGTTTCACTCCCACAATGGCGGGGGCTTCTTCACAGCATAGATGGAGATGCATAGGCAAGTACTACAAAGTTAAAAGAGTATAAATTATACACATTAGAATTCCTTATTGTCTATTCTAATTAATATTGAGATCAACTCAATTTGGCCATTTAAGAAGGCTCTAGGAGACCGATGCAGGACTTCTACAAAATTTACAAGAAACTACTCCATTAGCTTTCTTGAGTTTTAAATTCACTGTTAAGATTAACATTAAGATTTTAAGATTTTCCAAAAACTACAAACTATTCCTAACCAAAACATGGTTATCAATGCAAGATGATCTTAGATTACAACTACTCTGCCCAATAGATTACAAAATTACCCACCATTTGAGAACTAGTCACAGGGGGTGGTGGTCTGGTAATCCTGCACAAATCATCTTTTCACATCAAAATCATAGAATCTATAACTCTCACCTCACTGGAGCTACTAATAATAGAAATAAACAGCAGTTCTTCCCAACACTCCATCTGCTGCATACTATCCTACATCCCTCCTAGAATGTGGCTAAAAACTGAACTACAGTTCTCAGACATCATCTCAAGAACCACGGTACAATATAACTCTACTTTCATCATAGGAGACCTCATTCTCCACCTAGACAACCTCAAACTCTTAAATCCTAAAATTCCTCAACCTCTTAAATGAGCTAGATTTCAAACCCTTGTTTCAACAACCCACGCACAAAAAGAGCCATCAGTTAGATCTACTCTCCTCCTCTTCCAGAGTCTGTCATAGGGGAAAACACCCTCCAGGGATTCAAGACAAAGTTAGACAAGTTCCTACTGAACAAGGATGTACACTGGTAGGGTTAGTCTCAGTTAGGGTGCTGGTCTTTGACCAGATGGCCACCGCATGAGCAAACTGCTGGCCATAATGGACCACTGGTCTGACCTAGCAATGGTAATTCTTATGTTCTTATGATTATTTCATCAACAAGCACAAACTACCTAGAATGTAATTCCCTATCCAAAGTACCTTTGGTTTGATAACCTACTATTAAAATTCACTATATTCTGGAAAGAGATACCAATAACTAAACTGACCCTCCAAGTAGCCTCTTATTATATAAATAAAGTAGCCCCTGAATTACACTGGAATGAAATAGATAACTCATTACTATCCCTCCCCATCCATGACCAAGACTTCCTGGACCACTAGAAAATTATCAGTGAACAAATTCTAAACAAACTAGCCCCACTCAAATTCTGGAAAAAGAAATCCAAGTATCATCAGAGAAGTGGTTTGACTCAGCACTTATGTCCTTAAAAGGATCTTGCCAACAAGCCAAATGCTACTGGCATAAACACCCCTCCCCAGAGAACAAGACTGATGGCAAAAAATCCTAGAATATAAATCACTACTGATGCAAAGGAAGAAAGAATACTACTCTGAACAGATAAGCATAGAAGATAATCTTAAAATCAATAAACTATTCTCAATATTAGATAACCTAACCAACAAGAACAAGATCACAAATGGTGACAACCCCTTTAATCCAAAAGCCTCAGAATTAGATAACCATTTTAAAACAAAGATTCAATCCTCATGAGACCAGCTTACCCCCCCCCCCCCCCCCCACCAATACAGCTATACCCACTGCAACAAAAGCACTATGGAAATACCAGCAGACATATCTTGGAATGATTTTTAAGAGATTAAATTCAAAAACACATAACAACTTCTCCTAAAATACTACAAAGCATACTGCAGCTTCAACACCTGCCTGCCATACCTGATCAAAGCAGCCAGCCCAACAACCACAGGAAAAATAACCCAGTGGCTTAACTATCACCTACAAACTGGCCTTTTTGCCACATCAGGAGGAGAAATTATCTTAATGCCCATTCCCAAGAACCTAAAACTCAGCCCATCTGATGTGATCAATTATCAGCCAGTAGCTTCCATCCCCCCTATGGAAAGATATGTTACAGAACAACTGGAATGCTACTTACAATGCTTCATTATCTTACACTCTTTACAATCAGGATTCAGGAAAAATCATAGCACTGAGATGGCGGTCGCAGCACTAGTAACATACGGCAAAGAACTACTAGGCAAGGGTCACAGTGCAATCATAATCCAATTTGACTTAAGCGCATTTGACCTAGTAGACTTCGATCAAATGTCTGAAATCTTCAGCGATTCCGGATTTAGCAGTCTAGTCCTCTCCTGGTTTCAAGGCTTCCTAACCATTCAGCACTATGATATACATAAGGATGAATTTTCTGAAAGTTGGCACCCTCCCAACAGGGTCCCCCAAGGATCCCCACTTTCACCATCAGCATTCAACCTTCTAATGCAATCTTTGGGAGCCAACTAGATCTTGCACGAATAAAACATTTCATCTATGCAGACAATCATGTAGACTGCATTAGCCAACACTCTCATCGCTGTCAAAATATATGTCCACATCATAGAAAACTGGACCTCAACTCACCACCTCAAACTAAATAAGAACAAAATCAAATTCCTTTGGCTTGGACCCTTGACTTATCCATGTTACACTCTAAGGATTACAATAGACGACAACAACTTTCCATTAGAACTCAAATCTCAAATCTTAGGAGTAGAAATTGATAACCACTTGAAATTCCCAGCATGCAACTATATAAAGTTTACCAGGCAAATTACCTTAACCATCAAATATTAATTAGCAAAATGCTGGAACTGACTACCACTTACACTACGATCTTGTGACCACTATTTCAGCTTCAGAAAACTTTTAAAAACATTTCTGTACCAATACAGGGAGCCAACCTTGAAGTGACTGAAATGGTAATTGTAAAAGAATTTTCTAAACTAACACAACTCTTGGGACATAGCGATGAGCCAACGATGACCTAATTGAATTTGTAACTACATGTTTTGTAACTATTAATAACTATTGATCTACCTGTACTAGCAACTCTATTGAATGTCTGTGTCAAACTGCTCATTGCAACTTCCTGGGTAACTGACCCAATCTCTTGTAATAAATTATTACACTGGCCAACACTCATTTTGATGCCTCAAATATTAGACCTGTTTCTGGGTATATTTGACCTGCTGATTCCAAAAATGGCACAAACTTTCTCCTATCAGCTCTAATTTTTGAGATACAGAATATGTGCCATTTACTACTCTTCACTCTGCTCACCCATTAAAAATCAGGATAATTAATATATTTTAAGCATGAAGGAAACATATTAAAAATTAAAAGACAAGTGTACAACATGAAAATCTACTCGTATTTTATAATAAAAGCACAAGTTTATGATACAAACTTTCCAGTCATTTGACACACAAGAAGCTCCTTTTGTAAAACTTCTGAGAGTGGGCTCTATCAGAACAATCCCGCATAAGATTCCAACAATAGTCTGCCATCATGTGTGCATCCCATCTTCCTTGGTATCTGGCTTCCATTGTTTTTATGTCTTGGTGAAATCTTTCACCTTACTCTTCAATTAAGGTTCTCTGGAAAGTGATCTAAGTGTGCAGATAATGGACTTTAACACTCATGTTACAGCCAAGCCTGTTGAAATTAAAGTGCATATCATCTACTAATTGTGTGTAGTTGTCTGCCTTCTTGTTGCCAAGAGAGTTTTTCACAACAAGAACAAATGAAGATCAGGCACATGATTCAATTTCATTCACTGATGCTATGGGTCATTTATAAGTTGTCTGATCTGTGGACCATCGAAAATTCCTGCCTTCAGTTTTTCCATGGTAAGTCCAGAAGCACGATTCATGTCAAAGGTAAGCACAGGAAATGTAGGTCTGGAAAACCCCGACTTACATTTCCAGCACCTATCTATGCTGGAGGTGCAATTCTCTAAATGGCACTGTCACGTGATTAACTCATGAGCAGCAGCCACTTTTAAGGCGGTCGCTGACAACAGCGCCATTTAGAGAATCCAGCGCATACTGTTTTGCTGGGTTCACACAAGCACTGCTTTCTATTAGTGCTGCACATTAATCATAATTAACACATGATTAATATATTAATTTATTAATTGTGATTTAAAAAATTAATCACAGTTAATACATTTTGAGCTCCTTTTACTAAGCTGCGCTCGCGGTTTTAGCGTGCGCTGCAATGACACGCGTGCTAGATGCTAATGCCTCCATTGAGCTGGCGTTAGTTTTTGGTGCGTAGCACAGGGTTAGCGTGCGGGGCAATGTAGCACATGCTAAAAACATTAGTGCACCTTAGTAAAAGGAGCCCTTTATCACTTTCAGCTTTAAGTTCTTAAATCTTACCAGTCATTGTAAAAGCACTGTGACTTTTAGCTGAGGTTCATATGTCCAGAGGCTATTTTGCTTAGAGGTAAAATATGCCCCCTCTTCTACAAAGCCGCGCGGTATCGGCCCCGAAGCCCATAGAGATTTAAAGGGCTTCGGGGCTGTTGCCGCACAGCTTTGTAGAAGAGGGGGATGGTTGTTTATTATTTAAGTTATTATATATATTCTGTCTTGGATACTATTTGGGTGATTCTAAAGAATTTCTAGACTTTGTTGTGAAGGATGAAGATGCAGCATTTTAATCAAACTTGTAGCATGCAACAACTAGATTCTATGAGAAAACAATCTGCAGGGATTTTTTTGAAGCACAAGTACTGACCATCTTATCGTGTTAGTAGGAAAGTGATGTTACAATGAAATTAAGTTTATACGGGGGCGGGCCAAGACCAGACGCTGAGATCGGGCTCTCTCTCCTATTGAAATTTTACTGCTGAAAAAAATGCCCCATAAAGGAAAGGGATCATTAAGGCGCCAGCTTCCTCGACGCCGATGCTCTCAGTTCATCAGCAGATGATTGAGCAGTTGTTGCCAGGTATCTGCATTAAACTAGGCAAAGTAATTCCGGTGGTGGGAGAGAGCAAAGAAGGCTTTAGGATACACAGGAATGAGATCTCACTTTCACCTCCATTCACCGAACCACCTCGCAGTCCAGCTGACTCTGCTGCTTTGGCAGTGGGAACGGAAAGTGTTGCTGAAGTTGCACATGGAGTTCCAATGGGGGAAGCGCCCAGAGCAGATGAGCTTCTGCCAATGGGGGAAGCGCCCAGAGCTGATGAGCTTAATTTCAACATTGGGGAGCTTATCCCCTCTGGTAAGGTGACTTTAGCAGCAATTTGGGAACTGCTCCAGAAGATGGACTCTGAGGCTTCGAAGACATCTGCAGAGGTAAAAATACTGGCCAGTAAGATGGACGATTTAACCAAGGCCCTGGAACATTCAAACACTGAGGCAAAAAAAATTTTCACGGAAGTAAAAACAAAGGTGAAATCCTTCTTGGACTTCAAAAATGCCACAATTAAAGATTTAGCGATACTACACTGTAAACTTGATAATATAGAAAACTTTATTCGAAGGCTGAATGTTAAGATTTTGAATTTCCCTAAAGTACCCAGGATATCAGCTTGAGAAATATTTAGTGGAAATCTTCAAGTATCCCTCGGATAATATTCCTCCTTTCAATAAAGTTTATTACCTTCCTTTTTCACCAAAAAAACCGGGATACAATGGGGGCTGGAGAACAAACTCCACAATTGGACTTAAATAATATCTCAACATCTTAGAGGAATCTATTACAGATTCGACACCGAGAATGACACTTTTGGCCTCTTATCTTCCAACAGAACATTGTTTCCTTTATGAAACTTTACTTCCATGTCTTTAAAGAATTGTTCTATGGAAAAAAGATATGGGTATTCCTGGATATAACCAAGGTTACCCAGGAAAGGAGGAAACTTCTAGCAATACAACAGGATACTAGGGTTTTGGAGGCGTCCTTTTTGCTCGCATACCCATGTAAATGCATTGTCAAATATGTCAAGTTAAATATGTCTTCTTTCAACCAGAGCAGTTAAGATCTTTTTTGGAGCTGAAGAAAATTGCTGCTGCTGTATGAGGTGATAAATTGAATTTAGAATGCACCATGGAGAGGTTTGCAAGGGCTACAGGGACATGACGGGCTACACCTGACCAGAAGAGGGAAGAATGTCCTTGGACACCGTCTAGCCCGCCTACCTCACAAGGCTTTAAACTAGGTAAATCGGGGGAGGGTACAGGCACAAACAACATACCTGGCGAACTAAACTGCCAATACTTTTTTGAGGCTGAGGTAAGTAGTCACCGAAATTCTGGATCAGGGGCGAGTATACACACTTTCAAGTCGGGGGTAGGTTCACATCAGAATTCTGGATCACATTGTAATTCTGGGTCTGAGGTGAGTATACATTGTAACTCCGGATCTAAGGGCAGTCCACATTGTAATCCTGGGTCCAGTGGGGGTACACACATTGCAAATTGTACTAAAGGAGTTCAAGTAGCCAATGCGGGAATACCCCCACAGAGTACACACATTTTCAAGTTTGGGATAGGTACACACTGTAGTTCGGGGTCTGGGGAGTACGGGATAGGTGCACGATGTAGTTCTGAGTCTAGGGAGAGTACAAATAATGCGAATAATGCTAAAGGTGTTCAAGTAGCTCAAGCGGGAATATCCCTACTGAGATGTAACAAAAATACAACATGGAGGGCTATGTACGTCAACACATACAGTTTGGGAAACAAGATCCTGGAATTGGAAACAGAAATAAGGAATGCCGACCTGGATGTGGTGGCGATATCTGAGACCTGGCTCATAGACTCCCACGGGTGGGACATGGTCATACCGGGTTACAACTTGCTTCGCCAAGACAGGGAGGGCAGAATGGGAGGAGATGTAGCATTATATACTAAAGATGACATTAAGGTCACAAGAATCGCAGATGTCCAGTACACTGGGGAAACCTTTTGGGTTAATTTGGTCAGAGGGAAGGACAAATGCCTGTATCTTGGCGTAATTTACAGACCCCCAAGACAACAGGATGACCTGGATATGGAATTAATTGGAGATATAGAGAATATCACCTTGCATGGGGACACAGTATTGTCAGGTGACTTCAACATGCCTGATGTGGATTGGGATACACTTACCTCTGCTTCCGGCAGCAGCAGGAGGCTATTAAACTCTATGAAGGGAGCACGTCTTAGGCAACTGGTGTTGGACCCAACAAGGGATCAGGCAATACTGGACCTATTACTTACCAATGGAGAAAGTGTCACAGAGGTCTCGGTGGGCGACACATTAGCCTCCGGTGACCACAGCATGGTATGGTTCAATCTTAGGAAAGATTTCACTAAATCGACCACACTGACCAAAGTCCTCAAATTCAAGGACACAAACTTCCAAGGCATAGGTTCCTTTGTTCACCAGGCGCTGCAAAGCCAAGCAGAAACAGATAGCGTGGAAGAAATGTGGTCGACTTTGAAAGCCACCATACAGGAAGCAACAAACCACTATGTTAAATTAGTAAGTAAACGGCGAAGGAACAATAAGCTGCAGTGATTCACTGCGGAGATCTCAGGCCTCATCAGGGAGAAGAAAAAAGCATTCATCTCTTACAAACAATCGGGGAAACAGGACTCTAGAGCAGACTATCTGACCAAGTCAAAAGCTGTCAAAACAGCAGTCAGGGAGGCTAAATTCCACATGGAGGAGTCTCTGGCAAAGAACATCCAGAAGGGAGATAAATCCTTCTTCAGGTATATCAGTGACAGAAGTAAAAACTCAGGCGGGATAGTACGTCTTAGGAAACCAGACGGAGACTATGTGGAAAAGGACTCGGAAAAAGCCCAACTGTTAAATGAATACTTCTGCTCAGTCTTCACCCGAGAAGTGCCGGGGCTCAGCCCTCAGCTACAGACAAGGGTTGACTCAGTTGACCCATTTAGTAACTTTGAGTTTACGCCCAGCAGTGTCTACGATGAGCTGTCAAAGCTCAAGGTTAACAAGGCAATGGGGCCTGACAACCTACACCCCAGGGTGCTCAGGGAGTTGAGTGATGTCTTGGCGGAGCCACTGTCCGCGCTCTTCAACCTCTCCCTTAGTACAGGCAGCGTCCCGTTGGACTGGAAGACGGCTAATGTCATTCCACTCCACAAGAAAGGCTCAAAGATGGAGGCAGCAAACTACAGACCAGAGAGTCTAACATCAATAGTGAGCAAACTAATGGAAACTCTAATCAAATGTCAATTGGATAAGATCCTGAACGAGGAGAATCTATGGGATCCCTGTCAACATGGATTTACTAAGGGGAGATCATGTTAATCTAACCTGATCAGCCTCTTTGACTAGGTGACGGGGAAGCTGGATATTGAGGAGTCCCTGGACATCATATACCTGGACTTTAGCAAAGCATTAGATAGTGTACCACACCGCAGGTTGCTGAGCAAGATGAGTTCTATAGGATTGGGCGACACATTGACGAAATGGGTTGGGAACTGGCTTGGAGGTAGGCTTCAAAGGGTGGTGGTGAACGGCACCCCCTCTGAAATGACAGAGGTGATCAGTGGAGTGCCCTAGGGCTCGGTCTTGGGCCCGATCCTATTCAACATCTTTATAAGAGACTTGACAGAAGGGCTTTGAGGTAAAATAACATTATTCGCCGATGACGCCAAACTAAGTAATGTAGTGGGCAAATGCACAACGGACGAAGATTCAATGCCCGACAACATGATGCACGACCTACTCCTACTGAAGCGCTGGTCTAGAACCTGGCAACTCAGCTTCAATGCCAAAAAATGCAAAGTTAGGCACCTGGGCAGCCAAAATCCATGCAAGACTTACACCCTTAATGGCGAGATCCTAACAAGAATGGTAGCAGAACGAGACTTAGGGGTGATCGTCAGTGAGGACATGAAGGCTGCCAATCAAGTGGAGCAAGCTTCATGCAAGGCAAGACAAATCATAGGTTGCATACGCAGAGGTTTCGTCAGCCGTAAGCCGTAAGTCATTATGCCATTGTATAGATCCATTGTGAGGCCCCACCTGGAATACTGTGTGCAATTCTGGAGGCCGCCTTATCGCAAGGATGTGCTGAGACTGGAGTCGGTTCAGAGAATGGCCACCCGGATGGTCTCGGGACTCAAGGATCTCCCATACGAAGAATGGCTAGACAAATTACAGCTATACTCGCTCGAGGAGCGCAGAGAGAGGGGAGACATAATCGAGACGTTCAAGTATTTCACGGGCCGCATCGAGGCGGAGGAAGATATCTTCTTTTTCAAGGGTCCCACGGCTACAAGAGGGCATCCGTGGAAAATTAGGGGTGGGAAACTGCAAGGTGACACCAGGAAATTCTTTTTCACTGAAAGGGTGGTTGATCGCTGGAATAGTCTTCCACAGCAGGTGATTGAGGCCAGCAGCGTGCCTGATTTTAAGGCCAAATGGGATTGACACATGGGATCTATTCACAGGGAGGGGAGGGTCATTAGGGTGGGCAGACTAGATGGGCCGTGGCCCTTATCTGCCGTCTATTTCTATGTTTCTAATTTGTTATGTTACAGCCTTTTTATGGTATCTTTTTTCAGCATGATTGACTAACTTCTTATTTACCTGCTTAATCCCCCTTAATAGCTCTTTTTGTGGTTCTAGAAAGCATGTCTGTTTATTCTTCTTTATTTTTGGTAAAATGTGATGTTGAACATTTATTTCTGCTGTATTATCCTATGCAAGATGTACTTTCTTGTAAAGTTATGAAATTGAATAAATATATAAAGAAAAAAAAATTAAGTTTATACATTAGAAAATAATTTGAGAAATGTTTTTCTCTTGATTGTAATTTTTCAGAATAATTTAATGGCAATATGTGGAAACCATCTTCCTGTGATTCAACATTAACCCCCTCTTTTACGAAACTGTGAAAGCAGTTTCTAGCACAGGGAGCCGCACTGAATGGCCTGCGCTGCTCCCGACGCTCATTGGAACTCAATGAGCATTGGGAGCAGCACGGGCCATTCGGCGCAGCTCTCTGCGCTAAAAACTGCTATCACAGTTTCGTAAAAGGAGGCCTAAATTTTAAGTTTTAAGCTTGGAACTTGTCCCTTACTAGTTTTACTATAGAGGGAAAAAAAGACTTCAAGGGCTCATGGCTGCCTGGTTTTAGAACTAGAAGGTCAGCCACTTGCGAGCTATCATAAGTCAAAAACCCTTTGATTTAAATATATCAATTTTTAAATTGTCACTCTCAATAAATATGGATGTAACTCAATAAAACTTGTACTTAGCTTATCTCCAAGCTGGATGATTATGGTCTAGGGCAGGGGTAGGGAACTCCGGTCCTCTAGAGCCGTATTCCAGTCGGGTTTTCAGGATTTCCCCAATGAATATGCATGAGATCTATTTGTATGCACTGCTTTCAATGCATATTCATTGGGGAAATCCTGAAAACCCGACTGGAATACAGCTCTTGAGGACCGGAGTTCCCTACCCCTGGTCTAGGGTAATGTTAATTTGCTCAACGGAGCATCCCCATTTCACTCTATATAGAGCTTCTTCAGGAGAAAATCTGCCCTGTTGATAACAACCATTGAGAAGGAATTATAACTCCCGAGCCAGTGCAGTCGGTTGTCTAACTAGGCGCGCTGCATTGACTGGGGAGTTATAATTCCTTCACAGGAGGCATTCATAGTTAAAATAGTGAGGACAGAGCAGACAAATACATATGGTAACAAAGGGGTCTGTGGGTAAGGAGGAATAAAGTACATCGAGATAAATTTTAAAGGGAGGTAAAAGAGGGTGGAGATAACAATAGGGTGGAGATAGTGCTTTGAAAAAGTGGTTCTTGGGTATTACTCTGGCCACGAGTGTTGATGGCATATTCTTTTTTTTTCCTTTTTAAATCATATCTGGTAGGCATCCCTAAATAGGAAGGTCTTTAATTTACATTTGAATTTGTCAAGGGACTCTTCAAATCTAGTATCTGATGGTAGACCATTCCATAGGGAGGGGGCTGTGACAGAGAATATACCTCCTCTTTAACTAAGATGCACTAACCGATTAGTGCACATGAATTCAATTAATTGCACTAAATGCTAATGCGTCCATAGACTAACACGCACTTGTTAGCGTTTAGCGCATGCTAAATCGATTAGCGCACCTTAGTAAAAGAGGGCCATAGGGCTCCTTTTACTAAGCTGCGTTTGCGTTTTTTAGTGCACGCATTTTAGTGCACGCTAAGCCCACACTACACGGCTAGAACTAACACTAGCTCAATGCTGGCATTAAGGTCTAGCGCGTGCGCTATTCTGCGCGTTAAAGTCCTAACGCGGCTTAGTAAAAAGGAGCCCATAGTGTTGCACTTAGAGAATAGTTCTATTGGTGCCTAATATAGCCCCTCCTCATCTCTCTTTATAGGATTACCCTGTTAGAGCACACCCAATCCATCTCATTTTCAGGGTATCCATCCTGAATATATATGAGATGTATTTTAAATCTACTGTGTGTCATATTTATAAAATGGAAAAAACATTAGCTATTCAGAAAGGGAATTTTAATAAATTTCAAGGTGTGTGGGGGCCATAACAAATTATTGTAATGAATAGGTATCATTTTCCCTGATTTGTACAAATGAAAGAATAGGGTGGGGGAGGGGGGACTTATTATATGGTAAATGTGTTATGAGATATTGAAAGGTTGGGAGGGAAAGCGATAAATTCAATTTGATATGAAGAATTGTAGAATTTCAAGTGATGTATTTAAGTTAAAATGTTATTACTTTTGATGCACTTGATGAAAGTTCTAAAAATGAATAAAGAATTTAAATTTAAAAAAAAAAATCTACTGGCTGCATTCTATGAAAGTGGATCTCATGCTTATTCTTTGCTATGATGAAAAGCAGACAGGTGCCAAGAAGTTTGGCCACCACTGATTTATTCCATTGTTATGGTATTATTTTTCTTCTGTTTTATTTTCAATATGTCCTACGTTTATGAACTTTGTCAATGTAGCTGACAGCAAGTTTGTTTGTCAACCAATATAAACTGATAAATATTCAATAAACACTGAACATTCACGAGGTTTTTTTAAACTGTATTTTGTGTTCTTCATCTGCTGTATTCTTCTAAAGAGTTTTAGGGCATGCTTTCATGTGGAAATGACATGTGGTACCATACCCCATGGAAGTATTTAGCATATTTAATGCAGCTGGTTGCTCAAAAATGATATTCTCTAGGCTTTTCATTTTAGTATTTATGATGCTGATTGTATTTATTTTGTCCCAAGAATCTTTTAATATTGACCTAATTTACAACTTCATTCATTTAACCATCTGGCATTTGTTGGGATGCTGTTCATGATTTAAACCAAATATCCATACAGGATTTTTATCTGTAGAAACTGCATATGTATTAGATTTCAGTTTATAAATGGTGAGATCAAAAATCTTGGGACCAAAAGTTTTCTTCATTCACATCAATGTCACAATTTCATTCATTTGTAGTCCTTTGCTTCCTGAGTCAGGTTGAAAAGCAAATATAGAACTATTATTTCAGTATTCTCATCGCCCCTTGATGGGGAAGACAGAGCAGGTTCTCTCAGATTCTCAGCAGCTGGCATTGTGCTTGTTGAGGGTTTCCGGGTCTCGCTGTGTATTGTCAGGTAGAAACCGGAGTTTCAGCCACCATGCTGTGGCTTTCTTCATGGTATATTGTGAGGTCTGCAGTTTGTCTTTGTAACTAGTGAGTTCATCAGGGCAGTCCACCAATTTGAATTTTGGTGGGAAAGTCAGTTGGTATCTATTTCCATAGAGTGGAAAAGTCTCTGATGGGTTTAAAGATGTTTTACCCATTGAGCTGGGTTACATGTTCTCTCAGGGTTTTCAGAGCTGGCATTGTGCTTGTTGCATATTTCTGGGTCTTGCTGCATCATGTCAGGTAGAAACTGACATTTCAGCCACTATGCTGGGGCTTTCTTCAGGGTATGCTGTGAAGTCTGCAGTTTGTCTTTGTAATAATGGGTTCACTAACCTGATTGGGAACAGGGCAGTCCACCAATTTGAGCAGCTTAAACTGATAAAATTAACTGAAGGTGCACATAAATGTCTGTCTTCTAGATTACTTGCTATATTTTCAAATTAGCTAAAGTAAAAACAAACTTATAATAATGTTAATTGGTATTAATTTGAAACAATTTTCTTTGTGCATGTAACTGACATTAGTCACTGTTTTAGAAGCTTCATGCTCAATTTTTGCTTTGTGCAACTAGGGGTTATGTGCCTTACTGCCAACAGTTAGGCATGACCACTTACACCTAAACAAACAGCACAAATGCCTGAAGAACTGGGACTTGAATGTTCTTTATTCAATTAGACCCAACACAGCCAGTGTTTCGGCTAACAGCCTGCATCAGGGGTCTGAACAATAACAAATAAATATAAAAGTAAAACAATATAAAAATACATTCCAATGTACACTCACCACATAACTTGAATCCAAATGATGATATAGTAAAAGATAACATGAATAAATGATTATAATGGCATTAATTATTCTACATACAAATGGGGTAATGTGCTGAACTAATGAATTCACATATGCATAAAGGTTCCAATCAAATTTAACCTGTATAGTTGTGTATCTCATAAAAACATCCAGTTTATGAAAGGTAACAAAGTCCCATGTAAAAGAAACTGTTAAAATACTCTTCCAGAGTAATTATAAAAATCAAGATAATAAATATCATGAATAAAATATATATGTAACTATTCGTCATGCATTAAAAAAAAAAGAAAAACTTTTAAAAATGGTTCAATGATCAAAAACCTTACTCAGCTTAATACTGATAAACGATGGGTACCAAGTATTTACTAATTCAAAAACTATATGGAGCCAGGAATAAATTAGTGCTTGAACAATTTGCTAAGTGCCGCGGGCCATTTTTAATATACCAAAGTGCTCAAACATTTCAATTCAAAAACTGTGTAGAACTGCGGGAAATGTGCATAAACCATGAATACAGACTCCCCAAACCATTACTAATGCATAAAGATTAAAGTGACTCGATGGTGCAAGCACAGTTAGTGCTAAGTAAATAATATAATGTTCCTTACCGAAAACACATAAAGGGTTCTTCTAAAAATGAACTGTAAAATGAAAGACCAATATTGAGGATACATCAAAATTGAAAACATTTTTATATGCATATTCCTTTTCGCTAACCACGTTCCTCGTAAAAGCTGGTGATCTACTAAATCAAAAGCACTACTAAGGTTGAATTGAAAAATCACAGTTCCTATGCCTCTACTGAAAAGAATGTGTAAATTATCTTTTTTTTTAAAATTCTTTATTCATTTTTAAGATTACATTAAGTGTTACATATATTCTATCACTTACAGACTATCATTTGCACATTACTTAAAATCTTATCCCTCCCCCTTCTCCCCCTCCCTACCATATAATCCAGTATAATATAAATATGTATTAATAAAATATCCCCACCCTACCCAATTAATACTAATAAATTTAAGGGAAACAAACTCTACTACTCCGTACAATATTTTGTTAATGGTTTCCATACATCCTGAAATTTCTTGAAATAACCCTTTTGTAATGCAATAAATCTTTCCATTTTATAGATATGCCATAGAGAGTTCCACCAAAAGTTGTAATTCAATCTTCTCCAATCCTTCCAATTATATGTGATTTGCTGAATGGCAACACCAGTCATTATGAGTAATAATTTATTGTTATTCATAGAAATCTGACTTTTTGCTCTCATTTCCATGCCAAATATCACAGTATCATAGGATAATGCCACCGGATTATCTAACAAATTATTAATTATTATTATTAATGTGTAAATTATCTAATAAAGAGGCTAAAACTGTCTCTGTACTACGCAGAGGCCTAAATCCAGATTGGGAACGATGTCATAAATTGAAATGCTCCAGCAACTGAGAATAAACTATGTCTTCCATAAGTTAAAAAAAAAAAAAAAGATAGAAGTAATAGGCTTATAATTACTCACCAATGTAAGAGTCCCTTGACATTCTTTAAGAATTGGGGTGATTATAATTAGGGTTACCAGACATCCGGATTTACCCGGACATGTCCTTTTTCTAGAGGGCATGTCCAGACATCCGGATGGCTTTTCAAAACCCGACACTTTGTCTGGGTTCTGAAAAGCTTCCAGCTCGGGAGGGCATCTGCACATGCGAGGATGCAACATGGTGATGTCACACACATACGTGCATGCATGTGATGTCATCGCATCTTACCTGCGCATGCGCAGATGCCCTCCCGACGTGGCTCTGAGCACGAGAACAGGTAAGGGAGTGGGGCTGGGTGGAACTTGGCAGGCCTGGGGGTGGGCCATGGGTCCAGATTTTACAATAGTAAGGGGTTGGGCCGACTAGGCAACCTGTCTAAACTATGTCTAGGTTGGCCTACCTCCCTCCCACTTCCCACCCTTTCCCTTCCTCTAAAAATGCCTTTTTCACTCTATGCATTTAGAGGCAGGGGAACCTAAGCTGGTTTTAGATACGTCTAAAACCAGCTTTGGTTATGGGTACTTGGATGATCAGGCTTTTCGATCATCCAAGTGCCATTTAGGCCACTTTGTAGACATTTTTGTTTTTTTTAATTATGAGCCCCATAGACTTTAATTAAGATGAAATTTCAGCTGAAAATATATTCTCCTCAGTTTTTCCGAAAATAAAGCACAAATTTAGGAGCTCTTTTAAAAAAAAACCAACTATACAGTATATATATATATATACATATATATATATATATATATATATATATATATATATATATATATATATATATATATATATATATATATATATATATATATATATACATATATACACATCAGGCCCATAGTTGGGAGTCTAAACTGAGGTGGTAGGAAAGGGGAAATGTGAGCAGACATTTTTGGCCTCTTGACCTTAGTTCCTGTTAGTGTCCCATCCCATCCATGGAATCAATGTCAACCAAGAGATTATGCAAGTATGAAAGAGATTATGAGAGTTATGAACATTGTAATAAAGCTGCTAATGCAACCTAAGGCCCAGAGCCAGGCAATCCCCCAAATGCATCATTATATACTTATCATCCAATTTGCTGCTATTTAGCCTTCTGTGTAGCCTCTGTTCCATCTTTCAATAACAATCTATCTTAGCCACCTTACTAGGCTCAAATTGGATATATAAATGTGTATATTATTTTAAACCAATTGAAGGAAACTACAATTAAAAATAATACTAATATCCTCTATAATAAAACCCTAAGCGCACATGTGCACTTACAACGACGTGATCCCTGCCTCCGTGATGTGTAGCTCCATGACAGTGTTCAACGTGTTCAGCTGGAGCCTGCGGAAATTTGTGTGCGGCAGTGGCGGAGGACCGGGGGGGGGGGGGGGTTTGAAGCAGCGGTAGGCCAGACAATAGGTAGCCACAATGGGGGATGGTATGGGGAGGGACAGGCTTCAGCTTCAGCGCTGAAGGGAGGCAGGCAGACAGGCTTTAGCACGGCAGATAGGGTAGGCTGGCTAGCTTCAGGGGAGGAGGTGGGACAAAGGCTGGAAGGCAGTGAGGGGGGACATAAGAAGAAGGCACTGGGGCACTAAGGACATAGGAAGGAAGGAGGGAAGGAATAGAAAGGAACAATTGTTTGGCCTGAGTGTAGAAAGTGGCCAAGGAGAGAGAGAGACAGAAAGAAAGAAAAACAAACAGCGGAAAAGGAAAGAGAGAGAAAGAAAGACAGACAGACACATCTACTCTAGCACCCGTTAATGTAGCGGGCTTAAACAGATAGAGCTAGATTTTATTTGATTTATGACTCAACCTGCTCAAATACATGCTGGCTTATGAAAACACCTAGAGAACCAATTAAAAGGTGCCAGTAGCAATGGAATACATAAAATTTCTTTGGACATCAAAATAAGTTAATTGGAAAGGAGTCAAAACAAATATAAAACCAAAAACTCACCCCTTCTTTTACTAAGGTGCAGTAACCGATTAGCGCACGCTAATCAATTTAGCTCATGCTACATGCTAATGCGTCCATCAATTTTCACAATTTATTGTGCTTATTGATCTCTAAAGACAGGTAAAGGAAGTAATGATCTGTTTTGTAGCCGAATACATTCAACTCTAGCAGAGACATCTGAAACAAATATATTTATAAAATTATCTCCCTAATTATTGATTTTCAGAAGTATGTGTATTGATTTGAGAAAATTTTGTGAGTACAAAATAGCAGGGCCAATTTTAAAGATTAATTATATTCTCTTTAAACCTTTTGTAATTCTGTTTACAATACTGTTTTCTTAATCTCCTTCTCTTACTTTCTTTGGCCTCTGGGGGATTTTCTTCTTCTTTCCCTTGTTTTTTGACTCTCCCTTCTCTCCCTCCCTCTAAAAGTCCCCCCTCTTCTTTTCTTCTTCTCTTCCCCCCTTTTTATATTATCCTCCCATTATTATTCTTTTTGTTTCTGTATAATGATATAGCACAATTCTAGAGAAAATATTAAGTTCATCTTTGAATTTTGTATGATATAATTGAAATTTCTCTGTTGGAACTGTTGGTTTTATGTTGGTATTGGGTTTTCTTTTTGTACTTTGACAAAACTTTGAATAAAATTTCATGCAAAAACCAAAACCAAAATAGCAAGTGTATATGGATGACAGGGGTTCTCAAATGCAGTCTATAACCTTTTTTTTTATAGGATTTCCACAATGAATATGTATATATGAGGTCTATTTGCATGCAAAGGAAACAGTAAAAGCAAATAAATCTCATAAGTATTTATTATGAAAATCCTGAAAGCTGAGTTGGTTTATAGACCTTGAGGACTGGATTTGAGCAGTGGTGTAGCGAGGGTGAGAGGCACCCAGAGTGGTGGTGCCCCTCCCCCGCCCTCCTCTCCATCCCCCCTACCCCCATCCGCTCCTTCCCTAACCTCTCCTGAGACGCGCACGCATGCCCCTTCCCTCGTGCCTCTTTAACATTCGCGGCACGAGCAGCAACCACAACCTGCTGCTCAAGCCAGCATCAATTCTCCTTCTGATGTCAATTCCTGGACCTGCGCCTAGGAAGTGACAGAAGAAGAGCCTGGGGTTGCTGCTTGTGCCACGAACATTAAAGAGGTACGAGGGAAGGGGCGTGTGCGCGCGTGTCAGGAGGGGTCTGGAAAGGAGCAGATGGGGTGGGGGGATGGAGAAGAGGGCGGGGAAGGGGCACTACCACCCCAGACACCTCTCACCCTTGTTATGCAACTGCTCAAATCAGTAGCAGATTGGAGTGGCTGCTCGCGTGGCGAACGTTAAAAAGGTACAGGGGAAGGGAAGTGGTACACAGACATGCGGTAGTGGGGGAGGGGATGAAGAAGAAGTGGGGACAGAAAGGAAGATGGGGGCTGGTGACTTCACCAAGAGAGCACCTGGGGAGGACCACCCCGCCTTACTACGCCACTGGATTTGAATTAAACTATGAATATAATTCCCTTAGAAAACTGGTGTAACATGGTTCACAAATTAGGTGGCCTGTTATAAATGTATCCTCCTTGCTTCATAAGTTCACCCATAGGCAGCGGAACACTTTATTGTTTTGGATTACCCAAAAGCTCCGCCCTAGACTCAATCCCTATAATAAGAGTACTTGCAAATGCCATTTCTTCTATTCATTTTTCAAATACTGTACACACAATATAATTTTAACAATACATAAATGGTAACCACAAAATTAAACTACACAAAGCATAGTCATTTTCCCCTCCCCACCCCTGCACAACATTTGTCTCTCTCCTCCACCCCCCATATGTGTCTCCCTCTCTTTCACTGTCCACCATCTCTCTCTCTCTCATTCCCTCCCTTGCTGCAAAATGAGTAGGGAGAGAGAGGGAGGGAGGGGTCCAGGGTGCCTTTATCCAACTCCCTTTATTGCCACATCCAACATTTCTCCCTCTCTTATCCCCCATTTTTGGCTCTGCCCACCAGTCCCATGGCCAACATTTCTTCTTCTATCGCCCCTCTCCAGCACCATGCCACATCTTTTCCTCCATTCCCTCCACCAACATTCCTCACTCTTATATCCCTTTCCATCTGTCCCACTGTTCCCTCTTCACCACAACCAACATTTCTCTCTCTTAACCTCACTCCTCTCCCTCCCAACAATTCTCCTCTTTCTTACTTTCTTTCTCTTTTCCTCTCACACCCATGTTCAACAATTCTCACTTTCTATTCCCTCCCCCACCTCAGCATCTTTCTCTCCCTCCCTCCATTCTATTTCTCAAGGTCATGCCTCCTCTCTCCCTTCTTCCCGTGTCCCAAGTTTGTGCCCCCTCTCTCCCTTCTGTGTCCCAACACGTTCCCATCTCTCCTTTCTGTGCCCTAAGTTCATGCCCCTCCCTCCTTCGTCATAAGTTCACACTTCCTTCCTTGTCCCAATGCCCCTTTCCCTCCCTTCTGTGTCCCAATGCACCTCTCTCTCTCCCTCCTGCCCTTGTCCCAAGTTCATGCCCCCTCCCAAGGGTGTGTACCTGTGTTCTGGCTGACTCTAAGACATCCAAGTAGGCCTCCTCCTCCTTCCTTCTAGCTGCAATTCTTTCTTCACAAAGCCACAGCAGTAGCAGGATATGGCCAGAGGTCCTGGTGCACTTGCTGTGTGGCCTGCTACCAAAAGGTGTGCGGCCACGCAGCTTAGAGGGAACATTGCTTTATTCCTTTTCACTTTTTATCTAATCAAATTTCTATCTCCATCTCTCACCCCTTAGTCCCTTTTATCTGCATCCTATTACCACATTTCTATCCAAATTATACTAATTCTGCTCATTCATCTCCTTAACAACTCTCCCACATGGATCCACAACTTCTAGCACAGGGGTCCCCAAAGTCCCTCCTTGAGGACCGAATCCAGTCGGGTTTTCAGGATTTCCTCAATGAATATGCATGAGATCTATGTGCCTACACTGCTTTCAATGCATATTCATTGGGAAAATCCTGAAAACCTGACTGGATTTGGCCCTCAAGGAGGGACTTTGGGGACCCTTATTCTAGCATCTCCCCTCCTTGTTGCTTAATTCTCCCTTGTAACCCAGCATTTCCTTCCTCTCTTTCTTTCTTTCTCTCTCCCTCCCACAAGTCCAACATCTCTCATTTCTGCCCTTCCACTCTCTCCTCCCAAGTATGACATCTCTTCTCCCAACTCCCTTCCGGCCCCCAATCTATATCCCCTCTGCCTTTCCCTGTCCATCTCTCCTCTTCCTCATCTGCTCTCCCTGAGTAGTCCATCTTTCCTCCCCCTTCTGCTTCCTCCCCTGAATCTTTCCCTTTCCACATTTTGCCCTCTGCACCAAATCCATCTCTCCCTCTCTCCATTTTGCCCCTCCATATCCATCTCTCCCTGATTTCCTCTGCCTTCCTCCATGTCCTTCTCTCCCTCTCTGACTCCCTCTGTTGTCTTCCAAATCCTTCTCTCCCTGTAACCCTTCTACCTTCTCTGCTGTCCCTGTCCATCTCTCCCTGCCCCTCACAAATCTGACATCTTTCCCTCCTCCCCTTACCCTATTCCTGAGTGTCACATGTTTCCCTCATTTGAATCCATAATCTCTCCCTCCCCCAAATCCTATATTGCTTCTTCATTACCTTCTACCCCTCCCCCAAATCTGGAAGCACCAGGCAGCACTCTTGTGGAAGCAGAATCTTCCTATTGGCCAGCCCACCCGCTGGTCGGCTATCTCCGCCAAGAACCCTCCCCATCTTTTCCTTCCCCCCACACGTTTACTCCACATTGCCTGCAAATGTCATCAGGTAGAGGAAACAACTCTCAACGCCGCTCTGCCGCTGCCTATGACCTCTCTCCACTACCCGCCCCAGCGAAACAGGAAGTTGTCAGAGGGGGTGGTACGGGCAGTGGATAGAAGATGCCGGTGGCAGGGTGGCACTGAGAATCGGTTCCTCCTCCCCAAAACATCTGAACAAAATGCAAAGTAGACAGCGGGGGGGAGGGGGGGAGAGAGAGAGAGGAGTAGATGGCAAGGAATGGTTTGCAGCAGAGAGAGCCAACCAACAGGAAGATGCCGCCTGTGTAAATTCACCATCGGCCCCATTGCCACCAGCAATTTTTGGGGATGCCATGGCCCCTATGAAACCCCCTCCTCCCCTCTCCCCATTCTGGCACATATGAGTTCACCTAAAAATAGATGCCTAGCTGAAAATTCTCTAAATGCAAGGAATTAAAATGATGTCAACCAGAGAAATGCTTTGTTCTAAAGTTATTCTGGCAGGGAATACTTTAATTTTGGCTGTCTAAGTAGCTAAAGGGTTGATACTCAAAGCAACTTAACTGGATGGGAAAAGCTCCTGCTTGAATAAATCGCTCTGGGCAGCCCAAGAGCTTATATTCATCCTCCAGGGACAAAGTCAGAGAGAAGCTGGGAGTTATGCAGGCACAGGTGAAATTCAGAGCCAGTGTCCACCATAGCTAATCAGACCTGTAGAAGTGCATAAAATTGGTGCCTGCTTTCCTTTATAGAGTATTAGCATAGCTGGGTACATAGGCACCTACATATGTGGTAAGGTATGGACACTGTATAGAATTACCTTTTTAAATATCTAATGCTGCATCACATGTATGTTGAGATATGTACTAAAGCCCTGGTTCTGTAAGCGGTACCTGATGCAGCAGGCACCAACAAAGTGGGCGCCCCTCGCTTGTCAATCACCGACAGAATCACGGCTCCCAAGGACTCTAGGCACCAGAAATGTAGGGCTTGAAGCGTGGCTAGTGGCGCAGTCTGGCGCTGCACCTACCCATGCCCACTTTTGGGCTCCAGCATCACTATGTACCACTAGCTATCAGGGACCTAGGTGCCAGTCCCAGAGGCCATGTAGCGACGGTTATTATTTTCTTAAATGAGGGTTTAATTAGGTTTTAATGGTGCAACCAATTGTCGTGCCCCTTAAACCCAATTAAGTTCGGTGGTGGTAGGATGGCTATTGGAAGCTGTTATAGAACCTGGCCCCAGTGCCAAATGCCCCTCCACAGCTTTGTGTGGCTGTGGAGGGGTATTTTCAATATGACACCTAAATCTGAGTTTACACATTTTTGGAAAAACATCCATAAATCCAGTAGAGATAATAATCATTTTCAAACTAGAAAAACATCTTTTCTCTCTCTCTTTTTTTTTTTTTTTTTTAATATGAGCATTTCCCAGATGTACATATTTGTCCTCAGTGCATCTACAGTGCCCTAAAAATCAGAGGTTTCTAATCAAAGAACCATAATTTAAAATTGCAGCCAAATTACCAGGTTTAATGGGTTTTAGAAGAAATAACAGTGGCTGAATTTAACCTGAACTCAGGAAACAAGAGAATTCCAAAGCTGAGGAGCCTTCTCAGAGAATGATCTTTTTCTGTTTCAGGCCAATTTGAGTTTCTTCTTTGAAGGAACATTGATACACCCTTCCTGACTCAATCATAGCAAATGAGCAGGAACATAACTCTACTATTTCAGGTCTACTAAGCCTGAACATGATGACTTTAAAAAGGTATGGTTCAGAATATTAAGTTAAATGTATAGGCTTAACATCAAATAGTGTTTAAAAATAGGAATAAAGAAATCAATTTGCCCCATTTCCGGTGACCACTGCTGAATATTGTTCAAATCTGCATAACGTAGGGACATATATAGTAAGCATTTTCCCATAAGCACAGGAAACATCCTTTAGTTGGTAGGACCTATAATATTGCTACAGCTTGTGTTCACATAAATAAAATCAGAGGAATGCTGATGCTTTCATCCATAGAAATTATTATTCAAAGCACATGTGTAGCAGCTTTCCCTTTTCCAAAAAGCAATGTAAACAAACTCAATATGATGTTCAAAAGCCTTGCTGTAGCAAGGTCAGTGAACTGGATGTGTCAGGTCAGCTTTACCACTTGCTTTAGCATGAGAAATATTTTAAAATAAATGAAAAACTCTTATGGGCTGGAAATCCTGCAGGCATTAGATTGGAAACTATATGATTTATTGTATGCCTTTGGTAGAGTCAAATGCTCTCTGGGGTGATTGACCAGTAATACTGTATCTAAACATCCAAGGAAAATATCTGGAGAAAAGCCAGCAAGATCCACATGAATAGTATGGATTTATTCTAATTCATCCACTGGGGTAATTACATTCAACACAACACTTTGATTACAATCACAGGCAAAGCTTTATTTAGGAACCAGCAAAATGAACAGCAGAATGGTACAAATATCAACCCAGCAGAACTTAACCTACACCATGGGTCTCATTTTCCAAAAAAAATGCAGAAGTCCAAAAAATAGCATAAATCAGCACTTGGACGTCTTAATCGCTAAAACTTCCAAGTGCCAATTTTTGAAACAGACTTTCTGGATGGTCTCGATAAGCTTCCTAACCACTGTGCAGCCAAAATTCAAGGAAGCATGTTATGGGCAGGATTTGGGAGTGATTAGACTTGGACATCTTGTGGAAATAGTTTAACCTTTCCTATGATGTCCACGACGGAACTTAGACATTCTGAGCTAGACCTGTTTTAAAAGCATCTATAATATACAGTGTTCCCCCAGTCATTCACGGTTCGTAGTCCTGGTCATTCGCGGTTTTCTCCGACCGGGACTTCCTGTACTCAAGTCGGGCTTCACCAATCAGGAGCTGCGTGTCAAAGCAGCTCCTGATTGGTGAAACCTGACTTTAGTGCAGTGCAAGGCAGTCAGAGCATACCGCGAGTGATTTCCTTCACTCACAGGCGCTCCAGCTGCCCTCTCCTGCCTCCCCAGGTGAAAAACTGTATTTGTGGTTTTTAGATATTCGCGGGGGGTCTTGGAACGGAACCCCTGTGAATATTGGGGGAGTACTGTACTTAATATAAACCAATCCGAATATAAACTGAGATGACTTTTTTCCCCAAAAAAGGATGACTCGAATATAAACCAAGATTAGAAATTTGGATGATCCTGGTGAGTCAATCTACAAAATCTCGAAAACATTCACTACTTTTTTCTATGCTAAGCAGCATAAAATATGTTTTATTTTTGGGGGGGATCTTCCCAGATAATTGTGACCCAGATTGGCCACTGTTGGAAACAGGATACTGGGCTTGATAAATCTTCATCTATCTCAGTATAGCAACTCTTATGTTCTTAATTAAGAGAACAGGCAACAAGATCGGATGACCCTTTTCCATATGTACTAACAGTATGAAAAACAGACCTGAATTCTAAAATTACAAACACATCCTCTTTGTCCTTCTACTCACAAGCAAGTTCCTTTTCATTATAAACCATTCTGGCATTTACACAGACATGGAATTAGAAATGAGATATTCCCCTCCCCCAGCCAGCATTCTGCTTATTGACGGTACCAAAGAAACTTGCTGCAGAACACTAGCATGCTTATCCTCCATACAGCCCCCCACCCCACCCCATGATGAACATCAGGGCCGCTATCCTCCGTACACCTGACCGATGGTGTGATCATCCTCCAGTTAATTCCTGATGACCACCAGGACTATAATTTTAGGACGTCTCTCCCCCTCCCCCCTGCTAAGTACATGCCCCCCCCGTGATGAACCTCGAAGCTTCTATCCTTTGTGCATACAAACCCCTGTCTCTGCCACCCTCCTCCATGCATGCCCCACTCCCCGACATCACGTTTACCATTAGTACTGAAAACCTGCTGCCATCATCGATGCTATATTCTGATCCGGTGCAGAGCCTTGAGCATCTTAACATGCTCAAGGCCTGCCTGTTCCTGCCTTCTCTGAGAATCTTGGAGAGGGTGGGAGCTGGCAGGTTTTGAGCATGCACATATGCTCAATGCCCCATACCAGATCAGAATACAGTATTGACGGTGGCAACAGGTTTCCAGTACTAATGGTAAGCGTGATGTTGGGGAGTGAGGCGTACATGGAGGAGGGTTGCGGTAGCAGCGGAGGAGGTTAGTGGCTTTGAGGTTCATCATGGGGGCATGTATTCAGCAGGGAGAGTGGGGAGTGTCACACCCATGCTCTTGAGCTGAGTTGCAAGCCCCCAAGATCATGACAAAGTTCTCTGGCCCAGCGTGTCCCTTACCACCAAAGGACCCTTCAGGACTTTACCTGGCTTATTATCAGCCTAATAAGGGCATGCAAAGAAATAAGGTCTAGTCAGATATGGCAAAAACAAACACTTTATTCTGGCCATTGGCCCTATAAATCAAAATATTTATATTTTGATTTAATCCTTGCCGGATATTTATATTTATATTTAATCCTTGCCGGATTTACTCACAGTTCATACAAAAAAAAAACAAAAACACTGCTAGCACTTGGTCTGTTACTGAATAAGAACAGACAAAAAAGAACCCCCCCCCAAACAAGACAAAAAAGAAACCCCCCCCCCAGCAGCTTGAGTAGCCAAGAACACAGTTTCTACTTTAGCATACTTTTTCCTGGGAATCAACTATTGTTCTATGCACAGAAAAGTGCTCAGAAGCAAAGGTATTATAAATCTTATCTCAGGCTTGTTTGTAGTGAAGCTTGCATACACACACAATCACTGTCTTGGTTAAAGGCAAGTCTTATATATCCGTTTCCTCCTGAAATGTTGCTGTAGCAACCACACACAGCTGAGAAGGAGTAACGTAATTGCCTAGCTTAGCAAGTAGCTGGGAAATCATACACATGTTTGATGGCAATAAACCTCAAGGTTTTAAGGTAAGCTATAAAGTTCATTGCTAGAGAGAGAACCTGGGAGCTCAAAACTACAGGGAAAAAACAAACCTCCTGAGTTTCACTGCACTTCCATGGCTGTGAGGTTAGACTCAACTCCTACCCTGCTTTTTTGAATGTCCATGGCTTTTTCCAGATCCTGCTCCCAAAACTCAGGGGAAGAACCCATCTCCTCTGATTCAGCCATTAGCCAATCTATATCACCAGCCTCCGCTGGCTGGAAGAGAGGAACTTGCTCTCCTCTCCTGGTTGCCTCACTCCTGGCTGCTTCTCTTCCGTTTGCCTCCTTCCCCTTCCTGTTCTGAGGAGACACGTTTTATCCCAGGGGTCTCAAAGTCCCTCCTTGAGGGCCGCAATCCAGTTGGGTTTTCAGGATTTCCCCAATGAATATGCATGAGATCTATGTGCATGCACTGCTTTCAATGCATATTCATTGGGGAAATACTGAAAACCCTACTGGATTGCGGCCCTCAAGGAGGGACTTAGAGATCCCTGTTTTATCCTGTGGAGAGCCACTCCCTCTCAGATTGAGTGGGGGAAGGGCTTTCCTCATATTAGCCTGCTCCCTATGATTATTGGCAGGGAACTTTCTAGCCCTAGTTCTAACAGGCACAGGCTGCTCAAAAGGTAGTAAACCTCTAGCAGTGGCAGGAACAGGTTTAAACTGAGTAAAGCTTTCCAGCCTATCCTTTTCCTGTCATGCCTCATCTGACACAATCTCTCCATCTAAGCAGTAGTCAGCTAATTCTGTAGATTGGCATTCTCGGGGCTTTGTGTATTTTCTCATTATTTCTGGGACAAAACCCGGGACAGACTTGGGTTTGTCATAGGAGGGGGCATTATTCTATTGAAGATTACAGTCTTGTTGGTCATCAGGAGTTGAATGGAGGACAGCTGCACCATTGGTGACTCAAATATAAACTGAGACCCCCATTTTTGGGCCCGTTCTTTGGCCCACAAATCTTGCTTTATATTTGAGTGTATATTGCTAAAAAAGATACTCAAAATGACCAGATGACCATTGGAGGGATTACAAATGACCCATCCAGAGGTCACTGACCCCCCTTTCACCCCCACCCCCCCCCCCAAAAAAAATGAATGAATGAAACAGCACATACCTATCTCTAGAACTGTACCACCTGGTATGGGAAATCCTAGTAGAGCATCACACAGGTGTCTCAAGTAGGCCAGTGCGTGGGCTAGTGAGCCATAGAGAAAAGGACCCAGCCCCATAAGCCACTCTAACCATTACATTTATGGTAGAACAGGGGTGTCAAACTCAGTCACATAAAGGGCCGAATCTAAAACATAGGCCAAGTTGAGGGCCGAATTTTTAACAGGATACTTAGGGGTCCTTTTATTATGGTATGTTAACCAACTTAGCATGCACTAAATGTGCCCCATAATAAAAAGCACCCCTTAGTCTTAGTAGAAGTATAGGGTTACATCCACTCCAAGCCCACATCTAAATTAAAAACAGAAGCCTAAAATAGCCGGGAGGGTACAGGCGACCATGAGCAGCGACGGCAAGTTAGGAGTCCAATCAGCCAAGAAGAAAAAATTAAAATGCCAAAGCCACAGAAAAGCACTTTATTCCAACTTATTGCCAACAAAATACTCAGGCTCACCTTGTAACCTTTCTCAGTAGCCGGGAAGACCAGGGTGCAGGCAGTGGCAGTGTATGCCTTTCAGTGCTACAGAAATTATAAATAATAGAAGTAGAGTAGAATTATACCTGCTGTACACTACCAGGCATTATTTTTGGAGCAACAGAATGGAGAACCCAATTAAAACAAACACAGGTGTGAGCTAAATTTAAACAAATAAAAAAAATATTTACCAGACTTACCAGGAGGGTGCAGGCAGCAGGGAGGACGAGGCCGACAGAGTTGATCCAGTCAGCAGGAGCACAGTGTCGCACAGTGTGGTGACCGCGAGATGCTGGAATCAGCTGTTGACTGCCGGCAGGTCAGCTTTATTGAAAGTGCAGGCAGTGGCAGTAGAGAGCGCCGACGGCAACCAGGAGAGTGCAGGCAGTCGGGAGGATGAGACTGCCGGGTAGGACTGTCATTATCCCTTACGGGTTATGAAATCCACAAAAGCCTCTACTTGAGCCGGGAAGACCAGGTGCAGGCATCCGGGTGAGTGCAGGCGGGAGCACAGCGTCGCACAGCGTGGCGGCCAGGAGATCCGCAAATCAGCTGATGACTTCTGGCAGGCCAGCTTTATTGAAAAATGCAAACTGTCTCGCAGGCCAAATTCCATGACCCCATGGGCCAGATTTGGCCTGCGGGCCAGATTTTGACACATCTGTGGTAGAAAGTGTGAGCCCACCAAAATCCTTCTATACTTCTATATAGGTGCCACCTGCAGCCATAAGGACTACTGGAGTGGTAGACAGGTGAGTATAGTAGGCTTTGGGGGAGTTTTGGAGGACTCATCATACATTATAAGGGGGTTATGGTGAGATGTACTTCTGGCACCCTTTATGAGAAGTTCACAGCAGTGCCCTCTAAGATGCTCCACTGCTCTTTTGTCATGTCTGGCCCTTACCACATCCAAATGGTCTGGATTTGGATGTTTTGAATTTGGAAATTTTTGTGGACAAAAATGCCCCCAAAAGTTAGGTGTCATAAGGTTGGACATCCTGATGATCATGAAGGCAATTTAAAAAAAAAAAAGTGGACGTCTAGTGGTTTTGAAAATGTAGATTTTTGGGATTAAGATGTTGGACATCCTTTGAAGTACTATTGAAAATGCTTCTCTCTATACGAGGGCTGTTCAAAAAGTATCAGACCTTAATTTTTCTTGCATAAACAAATAAAGCTAGGGAGGCGTGGTTTGGTGCACGTATGTAGGCGACCCTAATGTGCATGCTTGAATTTTTTCACACCTACAGAAGCTGTCAGTCGCCGGCAGACCACCAATGAGTGAGGAAGTGTAAGTGAGCGCCGTCCGATAAATGACAGAAAAAGTTTAACGCTACTCATTCACAGGCTTTAAATATTGTAAATATGAGAAACCTTTCCTTTTTGTAAATTCAGTTTATATGATTTATGACACTTCTGTGAATAGATTTCTATCACTAGCAGCCACAGCTAATTCTAGCCAAGCAAGAATTTTTCTTGAAAAGGCATGACACTATTTATTTCACCTCTTATCATTATGAAATGTTAAGCATTAAAAAGTGAATCTCTGGAGAACTGCATAGCTCAGTAAAAAAGCTGAAAAATACAATGTCCTTCACATCAATAATACACCTATTCAGAAGTGCCAGCAATCCAAGACATATCACAGTTTTCAGTAGGACTGCTCAGGGTGTATGCTTTTTGACTCAGCCAGTATTGTGGGCCTGATTCTATAGTCAGCAGGTCCTAGGAAAATGGCACCTACTGCATGTTATTCAAAGTTAGGTACCATTTGTAGAATTGCACCTAGCGTCGCACAAATTGAGTTAGGCGTCTACAACTTAGACACCAGTATATTAGGTCAGGATTTCTTGGCCTAAAATACCATTGCCTAACTCAATCCAGGCAGAAACTTCACCCCTAAGCACGCCTACTTTTCAGGTAGAGACCTTCAAGATCCTGAGGGGCATCGAAAAGGTTGACAAAAACAGATTTTTCAATTTGAAAGAAACCACAAGAACAAGGGGTCACTCGATGAAATTGAAGGGGGACAGGTTTAAAACAAACGCAAGGAAGTTCTTTTTCACACAGAGGGTGGTGGACACATGGAACACCCTTCCGGAGGCCGTAATAAGAAATAGCACAGTACAGGGTTTCAAGGATGACCTGGATAGGTTCCTGGAAGACAAAGGGATTGAGGGGTACAGATAAGAGCAGTGGAAGGTTTAGAGATAAGTGTAGAGGTAGGCATAAAATTAGTCAGGGACCGCTGATCAGGCAATATGTCTGATGGGCCGCCGCGTGAGCGGACCGCTGGGCTGGATGGACCTCTGGTCTGCCCCGGCGGAGGCGACTACTTATGTACTTATGTACTTATGACTCCTCCATTGAAGATGTAGGTGCCTACTGTGCTAAGCACCAACCAGCTAATTAAGTTTTTAAATTGGTTTTTATTGGCACTTTTTAATTATCAGTATCAATTAACCAATTTTTAAAAAGTTAAGTTAGGCACCTACATCATAGGTATCCCAATCTAGGTGCCTACTTGTAAGCACCATTTATAGTATCAGGGCCTGTATGTTGCTAGTTCAAATCTGATTCAGAACAAGCTACCTAATGGCATGAATTGCAAGTGTTGATCAAATTCCAAATGAACCCATCTTTCCAAATATCCACATTGACTAGAATAATACTGTCATTGTTACTAGCCGGTATGGTTAATTTTAGCAGCAAATTCAAGGATTAAGGAGCCAACTCAATTAAGCTGTACACGAAAACATATTTTAGCATGGATACACTAACTCCCCTTTTTCAAAGCCATGCTGCCGAGCAGCGCAAGCTAAATGCCAAGCCGCCCCCTAGAAATAGAATGGGCAGCTCGGCATTTAGCTTACGCTGCTTGGCAGAGTGATTTTGTAAAAGAGGGGTAAATTATTTAAGGGTCCTTTCATTAAGCAGCGCTGAAAAGTGGCCTAGTGCGTGTGTTTCCCCACTTGTGGCCTAGTGTGGGTCTTTCCCCTCATGCAAAGACCACTTTTAGCGCTGCTGGGAAATGGCCAATTTTTCTATTTTGGCAATATAGGTCATGAACTAATTTTACTATTAGCACATATGAACTTACACCAAAACCTATTTTTAGACAGTGTGGACTCACGCACTAACCACGTACCAGTTGGATGGCACATGATAATGTTGCTCCGCTAACTGATTAGTATAGAACTCACCTACTCTCTGGCCCCAAAGCTGACAAACAAAATCTATTTTGTAGCATATGGTTACATAAGAACATAAGAATAGCTTTACTGGGTCAGACCTATGGTCCATCAAGCCATCCACCTGTTCTCATGGTGGCCAATCCAGGTCACTAATACCTGGCTAAAACTATCATGGGATGCCTGAGTAAGCCCTGTGGTAGTGCATTAAAAAGGCCCCTCAGTGTGCATATTAAAATTGTGTTTAGGGTCTGATAAAAAATGTGTGATCATTACAAAAATTTACCATAAAATTTTCAGTTTTCATGATGGCTTGTCATGTGATAGCTGCTGTTAACATGCGCTTCTTACCTTGGGACTAGTGCCTTGATGGGGAAGCAGAAAGGTGAGCAGAAGTGGGGAAATCCTCAGTCCCCCCCCCTCTGTAACAACATCTTCTACTGACCTGAAAGAAAAATTTGTGCTGCATGCAGAAGAATGGGTTGCTGCTTCCGGGCAGACCCTGCTGGACTTGGTGATTGGATTTGGAGGCTAGGGCCCGAATGCACTAAAAATAGTCGTTAAGACTGTGTGGGTCGCTGTGGGCCGATTTTTTTTTAATCTGATTTTAAAATGGTGATCAATGTCTTCCAACAAGTCTGGTAACCCTGCCTTTGGGGTAACCTTTACCTTTATGCAGTGAAGACAGAAGGTATAGGCCAAGCATGGCCCACAAGTCTCACTCACCAAAGATAGTAACATGACAGGCAAGGATTAGTCTTCAGCGAGGAATTTAGATCTGTTAATAGCCAGTCCTATTAATTACCTCACCAAGTATTAATATACTATTAATATACCTCACTTCAAGGAGGCATAGGGGACACAAGTGTGCAGAGGTAATATGATGTGGAGTTCAGAAATAGGGAGAAGGAAGACCCAGGGGGCCAGCTGTGAGTTGGACCACAGGAATAAGAGTCAATAACTGAATGGCAAATATATTGGTGCAAAATCTATCCATCATCGGGCCCTTCATTATCCTAGGGTCAATATCTTATATGTCCTTTAGGAAATTACTAAAAACAGATCTATTCAATAAATTTGTAAACTGATGTTTCAGAATAATGACAGGCAAATAGTATATTGATCTTATAGTCAGAAGGTTCTTGAGGACTTTCATTGTATTTTAGCAAATTGCATCTTATTCTTTTTACTGTATAATTTAGTATCTTTATTGTATAATTTTAGTACTGTATTTTTATTCATTGTTTGTATAAAGTTATTAATGCATGTGAACCGCCTAGAACTTTGCGGTAGGGCGGTATATAAATAAATTATTATTATTATTTTTGGTTTTGGCAAAATCTATCCATCCAGTAGTCTGAGTATCTATCAAAGATGCCCCGTGACATCTAGGACTAAGTAAGCTACTGGGAGGATGAGATAGAAATCGAAATAAATAAATAAATAAATAAATAAATAACAGGATCAGGCCCTAATGAGACTAATTGTAGGGTTCAATATTCAAAAAGCTCCTACCTAGTTAAACAACTTAGTGTGGCAGAATATCACTGCTAACTGGCCATTCACTAACCAGAAAGGTTAGGGGGTGAGGTGGGGGGGTCAGAGGCAGCATTGGGGCAGAGCTGCAACTTAGCTGGTTTAGAAGTAATATTCAATCCACTAACTGGCTAAATGAGTGCATAAATTTAGGACATCAAATCAGCTTTCCTAACCATATGCACCAAGTTAACCAGGCACCAGTCTGAATATCAATATCGACCAATGCCAAGTTAACTTCTAAGTCAGCGGATATGCTCAGATGTTCAATGCAGGAGTTGCACATGCCCCTGAACTGAATATCTAGGGTAAGGTCCAAGTTCCAAGTTTATTTAATCTTTCATATACCGTTTATCAAAAGCATACCTAAACGGTTTACAATTATCAAAATATTAAAATATAAAAAATTAAAAATTAAAAGTAGAGGGGGCGACAAAATATATAGACTTACTGGTACCAAAAGGAAAAGTGGGAAAAGGTAAGAGCTTAAATACAATGATAAAATAAAATCTAAAATGGAGGAATGGGGGGGGGAGGGGCGCTTAACACACTAGGATAGGGTAGTGGTTGCTTCTAAAGAAGCGCTTCAATTCGATACTGCCGACAACGTAGAAGCTGTTAGGGCTCTTATTGAATGAGACAAGCCAGAATGGGTAGGCATCTTTGAAGAGGAATGTTTTTAGCTTAGATTTGAACTTTTCAAGAGATGTTTCTTGTCTAAGATCTGATGGAAGGGTGTTCTATAAAGTGGAGGTAGCAACTGAGAAAATGGTTTTGAGGGTAGAATCGAGAAATAGTTCATGAATAGAGGGGACAGAAAATAAATTTTGAATAATGGAACACAGATTCCGGGTAGAGGCATATAGAATAAGAAGTTTGTCGATGAACGCAGGTGAGTTGGACTGCTTGGTTTTTAAATGTTAACAAAATTGTTTTGTAGGTGATGCGATGAAGAACAGGTAACCAGTGGTCTAGAGATATCAGGAGGACTGACTTGGTGGTCTTGGAAATAGCGGATGTTTGTAACTAAACTGATTAATGAAAGTTCGGTGGAATGATGAGCTCGAAATCCTGTCTGGCAAGGGTGGAGAACATTGTTTGGTTTTTTTTCAATAAAGTTGGAAAGTTGGTTACAAAACAGCTTTTCAGTTAATTTGGCTAGAAATGATAGATTAGCAATGGGTCGGCTTACAAGCTGTTTACCACCATGGGCTGAATATTACCTCTATATTTCGAAAAGGGATGACATTATCTCTCTTAATGTGTCTACCTTTAGAATGACTGAATTTGGAAATAGGTGCCTATCATATTGCATTACATTATACAAGACTTACAATCTACAGTTCACTAAGGATTATAGAACAAGAACTGAATGCAATTGTTCAAGAATAACAGAAAAACAACGAAGCACAATGTGATTAAATTAACTCAATTATCTTCTGTTATCACACAGTTATGGTGAAGAATTTTTGGACCACTTTTTATAATAATGTGTACCAAGATAATGTTAACAACTTAGTTGGAAAATCCCTTCTTACACTACAGCACTATAGGATACTAGTGAAGTCAATGATATTTTCACTACCAGACTACTGCAATGCTATACAACTATCCATTCAGTCATGTCAGACCCTTAGATACTCTGTAGGCCAATCCTTGCCATGCTTCCCCATTTCCCACGGCTTCTTTCAATTGTTTGATGTTCATTCCAATGTCATTCTTAATGGTATCCATTTTTTATGGTCTCTCCTGCTTCCTTTTATCACTGATCATTCCAAGTAGCACCTCATTTTCTAGTGAATTCACCCTCATCACATGTCCATAATAGATCAATTTCTGTCTGGTAATCTTAGCTTCCAGCGACAACTCTCTGTTTATATGATCAAGAACATCTTTGTTGGTAATCCAAGCTGTCCATAGGATTCGTAGAAGTCTTCTCCAGAATCACAGCTTGAAGGAGTCGATTTTTCTTCTATCTGTAATCTATACTCTTAGGTATTTGCATGACATTAATGAAAAATTCCAACAGATGCAAAACACTGCAGTTAAACTCATGTACTACAAATCAAGATTTGACCATGTCACACCACTGCATATAGAACTACACTGGTTACTGATATAAAACAGAATAGAATTCAAATAATGCTGTGCACTATTTAAAACCCTATATGGTCATGTCCTTAACAGCTTCCCCAGATTTACTGAACTATTAGATAGATCTGCAGACCTGTGGCTGCTGGGACATGTAGTCTTCCTGGCTGTTTCCTTACAGTTGGCTTGGGGAAAGCTAAACCAGTGCTGGATGCTTTAGGCTTGGCTTGAGGAGGTTTAACTATGGGAAGGCTTGGCTTTTGAATATTGCTAGGGGCTGCAATGGGAGTTAAATTACCAGGTTTAGGAATACTTTTAATGTTTTTAACTTTACCTTCCTCTTTTGCAAGGCTTCCTCACTAGGAACAGTGGCAGCCCTGTGACAATATATATATAGAATAAGCCCTAAAGTCTGAATCAAATTTACCAGTGGTAGCATAAAAATATTAAACAAGGTGGGTGACAACAAAGAACTCTGAGGCATTCACTCCACTGAGGAGCACAAAATCAGAGGAGTACTCACCCTTCCAGAGTACACAATATGCCCTATCGGACAAGTATGAAGTAAATCAAAGATCCCTATACCACGCAGTTGCTCGAGAAGCTCCCAGTGACTCACCAAATCAAAAGTTGCTGAAGATCTAATGGTAAAAGCAGTGAGACCTTACATAGTCCAAATCACTCAAATATGGGTAGTCAGCCTGGTAGGCTTTATTTAGGGGCACTGTGGAGCAGATAATATATGTCTTCTTTGTCATGTGTTGACTCATACTCTCCACTCTAACCATCCAAACTATTTGTTATCTCTAGACACCAAAGACAAGGTACCTCTTATCTCCTTATTTATTCAGTTTGGCCCTGGAACCACTTTTATATATCATAATAAAACCTTTAGCGTGCAGGCACACTTCAAACTCCGTGATCCCTGCATCCGTGATCCATAGCTCCGTGTCTCCGCATTCACAGTAGAAGGAGCCTGTTGTGTTTTGCAGTTTTCTGGCTTCTTCTACTGCGCATGCAGAGGCACAGAGTTTGAAGTGTTGAACACCACAGCGGTAACTCCCCCCTCTTGCCCTCACTCTAACACTAAAGGTATCCGCCAATGAGGAGGATCGTGTACTGAACCAAGGAGCCATGAGAAAAGAAGCCATGGGGAAGGAGGATGGCCAACCAGCCCATGATCCTCAATGTATGACATGGTGAGGAAAGCTGCTAAAACTTTAGGGGCCCCACAGGCAACAGCGCTGCTTACCGGTATCAGGGCACTCAGGTAGCACCAGAGTGACTGAGTGGCATAATAAAGTGTTTTTGTAATTTGAGATGGGGGAGAAGGAGGGCAGTATGATAGGCCAGACAGCGGCCAAGTAGAGAGACACAAAGAAAGACAGACAGCGGCCAAGGAGAGACATAGAAAGAAAGACATCGTCCAAGGAGAAAGACAGAAAGAAAGACAGATAGCGGCCAAGGAGGGAGACAGAAAGAAAGACAGACAGACAGTAGCTAAGGATAGAAACAGAAAAAAAGACAGACAGACAGATATCGGCCAAGGAGAGAGACAGAAAGGCAGACAGCGGCCAAGGAGAGAGACAAAAAGAAAGAAAGACAGACAGGCAGCAGCCAAGGATAGAGACAGAAAGAAAGAAATAAAGACTGACAGTGGCCAAGGAGAGAGACAGAAAGAAAGACAGACAGACAGCGGACAAGGAGAGAGACAGAAAGAAAGACAGACAGATAGTGGACAGAGAGACAGAAAGAAAGAGAGACAGACAGCAGACAAGGAGAGAGATAGAAAGACAGACAGCGGCCAAGGAGAGAAACAGAAAGAAAGAAAGACAGACAGACAGCAGCCAAGGAGAGAGACAGAAAGAAAGACAGACAGACAGACAGACAGCGGCCAAGGAGAGAGACAGAAAGAAGAAAGAAAGAAAGATAGACAGTGGCCAAGGAGAGAGATAGAAAGAAATAAAGCAAGAAAGACAGACAGCGGCCAAGGAGAGAGACAGAAAGAAAGACAGTGGCCAAGGAGAAAGACAGAAAGAAATAAAGACAGACAGACAGGGGGCCAGGGAGAGAGCCAGAAAGAAAGACAGACAGAAAGAGGGCAGGGAAAGATAAAGAAAGACATACAGAAAGAAAGAAAGAAATGCCTAAGTCTACACATCCATTCTAGCACCTGTTAATGTAAAGGGCTTAAATACTAGTGTATAATAAGATCTGATCTTCAAATTTGTGGGGTATCACATAATGAAAACATTTAGGTTTCAGTTTATGCTACTGATTTTCCATTGTATATATTTAACCCTGAATCCTTCTTTCCTTAGATCCTTTAGACCAGTTTTTTTCAACATTTTTATATCCGTGGACTGGCAGAAATAAAAGAATTATTTTGTGGACTGGCAAACTACTAGGACTAAAATTTAAAAACCCCATTTCCGCCCCATCTCTGCAAGCTCGGTCTGTGCAAATCATCTGATCCCATCCACACAAGCCTCAGTTATGATTTTATATTAAATGTATTTTATTAAAGTATAAAAAGAAACAATATTCTGTACAATTGTCATTTTATAAATATAAATAATACAGAGCAAGGATCAACAAAACTCCTGTCTCCCCTCCCCTTCACATATATCCCCTCTACTATCAAGAAAACTGAACAAGCCAAATTATTACAGAATGCTACACAGAAATATCATGCTAACAGAATACTGCAGTCACACATGACAGGAATAGTGTTAGGGGATTGCAAATAGGGCAACTGCCCTCTAGTCAGAGAGTACCCAAAGCCAGCTGGAAGCTAAAGGGGGGCTTTGCAGTCCCCAGTTATGTCTGACACTCAATGTATAATTCCATTGTGGCATTCCTTGCCAGAGAATGTGGTGAAAGCAGTTAATTTAGCAGTGTTTAGAAAAGGTTTGAATAATTTCCTAAAAGAAAAGTCTAGAAGCCATTATTAAGATGGACTTGGGAAGTGTCACTGTTTAGGATAAGCAGCATAGAATCTGCTTTACTATTTTGGGATATTGCCAGGTTCTTGTAACCTGAATTGATCACTGTTGAAAACAGGATACTGGGCATGATGGACCTTTGGTCTGTCTGAATATGCCTTGTGAGAGGATATTCATAAATCTAATGTTATGTGGCCTATTTGAGAACCGAGAAACATCTAGAAAAATTAAAATTTTAAATGTATTATTTATTAATGTAGACAAAAAAAAATCCTTTACAAATTTCCTACCATCTAACCAGCCAACCATCCAAGGTATAGGTGTGTGTGGGGGAGGGGGAAGAGATAAACTACTTGATAGAAAGTGGCAACTGAAACAGTCCTCAGAAAAAAAAAAGTCAAATTTCAGTTAAATCAGAACAATGTAAAGTATGAGGGGGCAAAGCGATTATGAAGATAGGCATGTTGGAAAAAGAATGAGAACGCAAATAAAGGAGGGAATTACAAGGATTTGAACAAGATTGGTAGGGTTATGGGTTTCACCTGCACAGATGGCGTTAGAGTTATCTTAGATGGCGGGGAGTGGCTTGGTCTTCCCTGCTGAGAAGAGGAAGAAAAGCACTAGAATATGAAAGTGAAGAACAACAGTAATAAAGATGAGATGTTCTCAAGGAAAATGACTAAATCTGAGGAAGAAAATGTTGAAGCCCATGAATAGAAAACAGGGTAGAAAACAAACTAGCTGCTGAGTGATGGTTTGACTTGTGAAGTAAAATTACTGCTGGAAGAGAAAGTATAGAAGAAACATAGGAAGTAGAAAGTAGAGAAGGGGAAAATAAGATCCAAAGTGTACCATGAGGTGTAAACGGTTGAATAGAATATGGGGCTCTGGCAGTGAAAACCCAAGTGAGCTATTGTGGAATTGGAAGTCACTACAGAGAATCTGTGAATATACAGACGGGCAGTGGCGTACCTAGGGTATGTGGCAACCGGGACCCATCATTTTTTGACACCCCCCCCCCCCCATGTAAAAAATATTTTTTGTAATGACCATGAAACGGAATAAATGGTCAGAATAGAAACAGGCAGTGAAAATTTTCTTTTATTGAACCTCATATATGTAACCATTATTCCAAACATAACATAACATAACATAAATTATGTCTGAATTGTCATGACATCAGAAGTACATATGGAGTAGTTGCAGGTGATGCTTGGGACAGTTCTGATTGTGTTAGTTCGGTTTTATGTGTTTTTTTGAATAGAAGGGTTTTTATTTCTTTTTTGAAGGTTTTGTAGTCTATGGTCGAGGTCAATAGGTTGTAGAGTTGGGGGTCGAGTGTTGCAGCTCGAATGGCTAGGAGTTGTCGAACAGTTTTTTTCTTTTGATGTTTTTGGTTGGAGGGTGTGTGAATGATACGTGAGTTCTCCTATGTCTGGTGAGGTGGATTGAATTAATTAGCTGAAGAAATTAGTTAACCCCCATTCCACACACATTAATTCTCTTCCATTTTTGTTCCCATTATAAAAAACACTGATAAGTTCCCAGAAAAAAAATACATTAAAATAAGAAGTGAATACAAAGGCCCCTACAGATGAGAACATAACATAAGAATAGCCTAACTGGGTCAGACCAATGGTCCATCATGCCCAGTAGCCCATTCTCATGGTAGCCAATCCAGGTCACTAATACCTGGTCAAAACCCAAAGAGTAGCAACATTCCAGGGCAAGCAGACACTTCCCCCATGTCTTAATAACAGACTATGGACTTTGTCCAAATCTTTCTTAAAACCAGCTACACTATCTGCTTTTACCATAACTTCTGGCCACTTCATTTTTAAGTTTAGATCTTTCCTTCCAAACAGAGACCTTGCTAGATGTCAAATACAGCACAAGGTAACTTCACACGGACTTAGCTGTGCAGGAAATGTGAATCTCCTCATACACCCACCATATAGTGCAAAAATGTGCAAAGGTCTGGTTTTTTCTTTCAATCACTACACACACAAGCAGCGCTGTTACAAACATATTCTGTTGATCAATGCTAAGGTTAACAAAGTTTCCTTCCTTGGACCAGAAGGAGATACTGACAAACCACTGGAAGAGACCCCAAAATAACTACCCAGGAACAACACTCTAAGATCCACTCAGTGTGTGAACCAGTTGAGTGGAGTGGACTAACTGGGGGGTGGAAATGGGCCCGGAGTTTGCTCAGCAGAATTTCCCAGACCACCTCTTTCTCTCAACACATTGACATGCTGCCACCACCATCACAGCCTTTCCATTCACAAAAATAGAAGGAAGAAAAGTTCCCATTTCCTACTGTCTCATGTCCCCGGCCTATACAATATTTTTCTTCTGCAGACCCTTCAAAAGTCAGACCAAAAGTCTGACCAAGTCTGACCATTTCACTTGCATTATGAAGTACTGAGGATGCCATCTCTCCCCAATCCCAGGTCCTAAAGTCTAAGACAGTAGCGCAAACTACTGCTGCCCGATTCAGGAACAAAAATTTTGATTCGATTCAGCCTATTGAAAAAGTGGCAAATGAGCTTCAATGTAGGGAAATGCAAGGTCATGCATATAGGGAGAAGGAACCCGATGTTCACTTACAAAATGGGGGGATCAATGCTAGGGGTCAGTAATCTGGAAAGAGACTTGGGAGTGATGGTAGACACGACATTGAAGGCGTCGGCACAGTGCGCCACAGCCTCGAGGAAAGCAAACCAAATGTTAGGTATCATTAAGAAGGGTATCTCGACCAGAACGAAGGAAGTCATCCTACCACTGTACCGGGCTATGGTGCGCCCGCATCTGGAATACTGTGTACAGTACTGGTCACCGTACCTCAAAAAGGACATGGCAATGCTTGAGGGAGTCCAGAGAAGAGCAACTAAACTGATTAAGGGTATGGAAAACCTTACATACACTGACAGACTGAAGAAGCTGGGGCTGTTCTCCCTGGAAAAGCAGAGACTCAGAGGAAATATGATAGAGACCTTCAAGATCCTGAGGGGCATCGAAAAGGTTGACAAAGACAGATTTTTCAATTTGAAAGAAACCACAAGAACAAGGGGTCACTCGATGAAATTGAAGGGGGAAAGGTTTAAAACAAACGCAAGGAAGTACTTTTTCACACAGAGGGTGGTGGACACATGGAACACCCTTCCGGAGGCCGTGATAAGAAATAGCACAGTACAGGGTTTCAAGGATGACCTGGATAGGTTCCTGGAAGACAAAGGGATTGAGGGGTACAGATAAGAGCAGTGGAAGGTTTAGAGATAAGTGTAGAGGTAGGCAATAAAATTAGTCAGGGACCGCTGACCAGGCAATATGCCTGATGGGCCGCCGCGTGAGCGGACCACTGGGCTGGATGGACCTCTGGTCTGCCCCGGCGGAGGCGACTACTTATGTACTTATGTACTTATGTTTATCGATTCGATTTTCCTGCCCAATTGGGTGTTTTTTTCAAACATCCTGGTGGGTTTATTTTATAGTTTTTTCACCCCCCTTTGGCTTCTAACCACACTGGCGCTGTGGTGTAAATAAAATAAAGAAACAAAAATAACTTTTCCTCTCTCTGTTAAATCCTAGCTCACGTTTCCGGTCTAACACCAGCTCTGGCAGGATACACATTTCAAATCTGACATATTGTAATCACAAAACAGAAAATAAAATTAGTTTTTCTACCTTTAGTTGTCTGGTTATTTTTCAAATCTTGTTGGTCCAAGGCTCTGGTTGTCTTCTGATAACTTGCTTGCCAGGGTCTCCTTCTTTCTTCTTTCTCCGTGCTAACCATCCATCTGACATCTCTGTCCTCCCCTTCCGTTTCCCTTCCCTTCCCCGGATGTCTGGCATCTTTCCGTTTTTTTCGTCTCCCTCCACAGATCCACCTTTTCTTAACTACCCTTTCATCCAGCAGCTCTCCCTCCTTCCCTACCACCCCAGGGTCCACCATCTCTCCCTTTCTTTTCCCAACTACCCTCCTAACAAGTATCTCTATCCCCCCCTCCACACCATCCCTTGTGTCCAACTTCTCTCCCTCTCTGTTCCTTCCTTCCCTAAAACCCATGGTCCATCATCTCTCTCCCTCTCCTCTATTTTCAGACCCATTATTTCTTCCCACCCAAAGTCCGGCATATGCACGTCTCTTTGAACCCCTCCCCCTTCCCTCCGTGTACTTCTACACCAGGGCCCCCCTCCCCTAAAGGCCTGCCCCCCCTTAAAGGTCTGCATCCCACCCCTGAAAGCTTGTCCCCCCCTTTGAAGGCCTGCACCCCCCCGAAGGCCTGTCCCCCCTTTGAAGGCCTGCCTACCTGTCCCCCTTGAAGGCCTGTCCCCGCCCGAAGGACTGTCCCCCCCCTTGAAGGCCTGCCTGCCAGTTCCCCTTGAAGGCCTGTCCCCCTTTGAAGGCCTGTCTGCCTGTCCCCCTTGAAGGCCTGTCCCCCCAAAAGCCTGCACCCCCCCGAAGGTCTGTCACCCCCCTTGAAGGCCTGCCTGCCTGTTCCCCTTGAAGGCCTGTCCCCCCCTTGAAGGCATGTCCCCCTGAATGCCTGTCTCCCCCCACAAGGCCTGCCTGCCTGCCCCACCCTGAAGGCCTGATGCCCCTCCAAAGGACCACTCGCCCCCCCACCACCTTGAAGGACCGCTCACCCCCACCACCACTACCACCACCACCACCAGCACCACCATGAAGGACTGCTCATCCCCCCGGCCTCCCCGTACCATATACCTGGAGAAACAGCCTGCAGTAAGATTGCGATGCCAGCGATCTTTGCCTGTTGCTTTGGCTGTTTCCTCCACCACGGTCCCGCCCCTCCTCTGATGTCAGAGGAGGGGCGGGACAACGGCGGAGGAAACAGCTGAAGCAGGCATAGATCGCTGGCATCGCGATCTTGCTGCAGGCTGTTTCCCCAGGTAAATGGTGCGGAGAGGCCGGGGGGGGGAGGGGGAGGGAATCCAGACACGACACCCGGACGTCGAGGGCTGAACCGGACGCAGGGGGGAACCGGACCGGGAGCACCCCCTCAGGGCTTGCACCCGGGGCGGGGCGGACCTCCCCCCCTTGGTACGCCACTGCAGATGGACCTCACTCTCCCTAGTCAAATAAAACAAGCATTCTTACCCAGGTAATCAGTTACTACAAGGTTCTACAGGCCTGTATAAAGAGCAGGTGTTTAATGAGAAATATTTGTCATAGAAGCTCGTGAGGAACTGTTCAGAAACAAAAAGTTAATAACTTTATTTATTTTTGTTTACATCCAAGTATCACCACTGTACTATATATATGTTTAAGATTTACAAATGAATGAATGGCATCCTATATAATAAAATGCTAGCCGCGCATGCGCACTTACCTGCGTGCTTCTGTGATCCCTGATCTGTGATCAGTAGGTCTGTGGCAGGCAGGAGAGCGGATGCGCGGTTAGGGCCCACACTCGAGCACTGTGGCCGACTCAGGATCGTGGGAGAATGCGCCGCAGCAAAGTGCTGCACAGGTACTGGAGGGGGAGGGAGATACCGCTTCTGCACATACCGGTACAAACCTCCCTCCAGCGTTGGCAGCCGCAGCACGCTAAACAGGCTGCTTTGTGGCTTTCTCCTGCAGTTGAGTCCCTCTGCCGCATCACTAATGACAACATCAATGACGCGACAGACAGACTCAAAAGCAGACGAAAGCTGCGAAGCAGCCTGTTTAGCGTGCTTCGTCTGCCAATGCTGGAGGGAGGTTTGTTATTAAAGTCATCTCGCTGAGAGGGTCGAAGAGTCAGCGGGGGTTGGGCTGGGAGGGGAGAAAAGCATCTGCCTCGGGTGCTTCAGGCAGCAGCAGCGTTTACAATTCGCTGCTGTTGCCGGCTTCAGGCCTTCCTCTCTGGCCGGTCCTGCCTACTTCCTGTTGTCATGAAGACAGGACCGGCCAGAGAGCCAGCCAGACCGCAGGAAGGGAAAGGGGTGGTAGGGGAAAATGCTGCTGCTACACAGGGAAGTGGTGTGTGGGGAGGGAAATGGAGGGGGAGGGGATGCTGGTGCGGCTGCTATACAGGGAAGTAGGTGGGAGGGAAATGCTGTTGCTGCTGCACAGGGAAGTGGGATAGGTGGAGGGAAATGCTGCTGCTGCTGCACAGAAAAATGGAGGGGGAGGGATAGAAGGAAAGACAAACAGTGGAAGGGAGGGAGGGAGGGAGAAAGAAAATAAGAAAGATACAGGGGCAGGGAGAGACACAGAAAGACAGACAGACAAAGGGGGCAAGAGAGAGAGACAGACAGAAAGAAAGACAGTGGGAGGGAGAGAGAGAAATAAAGAAAGACAAACAGTTCTAGCACCCGTTAATGTAACGGGCTTAAATACTAGTAACTATAATAAAAGAGAGAAATGAATACATTTATCACATGGAATCCAAGAAGATACAGTATACTTTTCTGAAGACATATAAAGCAAACGTTAAAAAAACCACAACAAAAAAAACAGTATATTGTCATTTCTTATTTGTTTTCATTTTTGTTCATTTATTGTAGAAATAAAAGAAATGATATGTGATTTCCACTTCTTTGTTCTGGAGAACAACATTAAAGGCATTCATTCTTTGATCATTATGAGGTAAAGTGATTTTCTACGTGCCACTATATGCCTCTTCCTGAGGCAAAATGTAATATGGTGGATTAAATCTTATTCCTGTACAGTATTTCGTCAGTTTCAAATATGCCTTGTGAGAGGATATTCATAAATCTAATTTGAGAACTGAGAAACATCTAGAAAAATAAAGATTTAAAATGGATTATTTATTAATGTAGACAGAAAAATCCATTGCAAATTTCCTGCAGGTATCTATGGACTGCCTGGGATAAACGCAGAAATCTGCTTCTTTTTAAATAGTTTTTTTTTTAATTCACTCAAAATGAATTAGAAAAAAAAAATAGGAAAGCAGTTTCAACAGAAACATTTCTTTTAAAACACATTGACCTGGTATTGGAATTAACCTGTAGTATTGTTAACCCCATAAATTGAAATCTTAAATTTGACAACAGAATCATTATTTATATTTGGTTCAATATTCAGCTGACAGCAGTCAGCATTATTTTCGATGCTGATCACTGCCTGCAAATTTCGATCTGGGTATTCAAAGCCTGGCCAAGTCTAAGTACTAGCATTGAATACATACTGCCTGATATTCAGCAATACTTAGCCTGGGGTTACCATATAACTCCTGAAAAAAAGGAGGATGAATTGAGACATCTGTTTTTTACTTCTATTGAAAGTACAATCTGGATGTCTCAATCCATCCTCCTTTTTCTAGAGCCATATGGTAATCCTAACTTAGCTGGCCAGAATTGAATGCTGGCCAGCTGAATACCACTAAGCTGGCTAATCACTGATATTCAGTAGGAGACAGCCACTTATCTTATGTGGGCCCTGGTTGAATCGGGCTAGGGCCCATGATAAGTATTTTTTTATTTTGTAATTAAAACAAACAAACAAAAAACCAGCCCAGTGCCCCTGATTCTCTGATCCCCCAACAATGCCCCCTTCTTCCCACCCTCTCACCCATTCCCCATGTCTAGGTACATACCATCCCACAATGAAATTAAAAATTGACTACTCCTCAGAAAAAGTCAACTTCAAAATCAAGACACCACAGTTTCCATCATCAGTGGCTATATACAAACATCTGTACACAGGAAACCTACAGAGAGATGCAGCTAACTCCACAACCCCAGCTTCCACCCTTCATAAACAAAAAACAAGCCACACAATACCACTGTATCTGCACTGACCCAAGAAACAGAGATATGCACTTCAAAATCCTAACTGAATCCTTTAAACAAAACGATACCACCCCAAAATAATCTCCAACAAAAACAAGGCGGCATTCAGAAAAATTGAAATTGAATGCTAGGAAGTTCTTCTTCACTCAGAGGGTGGTGGACACCTGGAATGCGCTCCCAGAAGAGGTTATAGGACAGAGTACAATGTTGGGTTTCAAAAAGGGATTGGATGACTTCCTGAAGGTGAAGGGGATTGAAGGATACAGATAGAGGATAACTATACAGGACACTAAATGAATAGGGAATACACGATTTAGGTAAAGGATCACTTATAGGTCATGGACTTGGGGGGCCACTGCGGGAGTGGACTGCTGGGCATGATGGACCCCTGGTCTGACCCGGTAGAGGCAAAGCTTATGTTCTTATGCCTCTTCCCTTGATTACCCGGGGAAAACTTATTGTAGTGCAAATAAAGAAGAAAACCACAGATAGAGTTACAATCAATACTCTCTCTAAGGATTGGCCAGGTGCATGCTATTTTTTTCTCATATGAGGGAAAAGTTCTAAAAAAACAAACAAAAAACAACATTTTTGTGTGAGGAACAAGTTCTAAAAACCAACAATTTTCAGATTTGCAAGTATTTTTGTGAGTGATCATGGAAAATCTGTGAGCAACACTCCTAAACTGTACAGTATGAGCAATTTCTCAAGTGCACAGGTTAGAGGGAAGTTTCAAGTTTATTAATAAAAAAAAATTAATTATACCACCTAATCAGACTTCTAGGTGGTGTATATCAATAAAAGTAGTATGTAAGATACATTAAAATTAAAATACAATAACTATGGCCCTCTTCTATTAAACTGGACTAGCAGTTTTTAGCGCAGAGAGTTGCGCTGAATGGCCCGTGCTACTCCTGACACGGGAACTCATGGCAGCCATTTCCTACTGGCGATCTGCATGGGGCAGGAGCGTAAGAAGATTGCTCCTGCCCCGAAAGCCTTCTAGACCACCAGGTAAGGCTGGGATGCCGGGGAAGGCGGGAGGGAGGCGGGGGTGGGTCAGAGCCGGATGTTTGCGGTATTTCCCTATTTGCGGTCTGGCTCTGCCCCTATACCCCGCGAATAACGAGGGAGATGCGTATGGCTTATCTGCGCTGGAACGGAGCAAAAGCTTAGGCTGGTCTTCACGCGTTTCACATCCAGCTTCCTCAGAAAACCTGACACTGACTTTATTCGTGCTGGTCTAATGATCTGTTGCTTCTCTTCACAGCATGAATAAAGTCAGTGTCAGATTTTCTGAGGCAGCTGGGTGCAAAATACATGAAGAGCCACCTAAGCCGTTGCTCTGCCCCAGCACAGATAAGGTTTTTTTTTTTTTTTTTGGGGGGGGGTTATCTTTATTCATTTCAAATCTTAAATCAAGTACAATATTGACATTTATCAATTAAGCATTCAAATACACTTGAATTCCTATGATTGATCATCATCCCTTTCATAAGTTGTTTTTTTTTTTAAGTTTATGCAAAATTTAACTGACAAGATGTTGAAAACTTATTAAACGCAAAGCTATGTCATGTGCTGTGATTGGAAAAAGGAGTTTTCCTGCTGTTGAAGCTCTGTTCTAAGTCTGGTTTCTTTATAAACTTTTTTCTTTGCACTAAAAAAAAACCCCCCAAAAAACAACATGCAACATTGTATTTGAATTAAGAAACACTGAGGACTTTCTTTGCTTTGTTACAATTGATTCAAAACACTGTCGCTAGATTGATTCTGAGACAGGGTAAATTTGACAATGTTAGCCCACACTTGACTAAGTTGCATTGGCTACCAGTGAATAGACGGATTCAATATACAGTACTCCCCCCAAATTTGCGGGGGTTCCGTTCCAGGAGCACTCGTGAATTTCAAAAAAAATGCAAATATTGGACGCGGTTTAGGAGCGGATTGGAGGCGGGACAGGGCTGTAGGGGCGGCGGCGAGTGCCTATGTAAGTCAAGAAAATTTAAAAACAGTTTGTCTCATCAAAAATGAAACCATCACAAGAGCAGGCAAAGAATTAATAGATCCAATACCAAGAAACACCAGAGTTTAAAATAAAAAAAAAAGAGCTCGCTAGGATAGTGTAAGGGCAGCCCCTTGTAGACTCACCTGGATATGGGGAACTTTTGTTTGTCACTGATCCTTGGAGCTTGTGAATTAGGGGCTGAGTACTGTGAAATAGTCACTCTATAAATTAGGGGTGTCCAACCTGCGGCCCCGTGAAGTATTTTGTGCGGCCCCGGTTGAGGCCGATGCAGTGTTTTCCTCTGTGCCCCCTGGTGTTTACTGTCTTGCCAGCTCCCTCCTCTGTCTTGCTGCAGCGTTTGCACATTTGTGTGGCCCCAGAAACATTTTTTTGGGCCAATGCGGCCCAGGGAAGCCAAAAGGTTGGACACCTCTGATATAAATCATTTGCAGTAAACTAAATCAGGTATACATCAACTGCTGATAGAACTATGCTCAGAGACATGAAGGCCTCACCAACCAATTATCGCATTGTTTGATACAGTATCAGATGGATTACAATGATAAATATTTGAACTTGCTAAAGCCACAGAGGCTATAAGCTCTGCATCTTATATTAATAACTTAAAAGCATTGAAAATTGCAAAAGCTTATCTTAAAGCTTGCTGGTTCCAATGTGACACGTTTCGGTACTGCTTCAGTGAACCGATAATGCACTTCAACAAAGTTTCAAAAATGGGTAGTGTAGTCTCACAAAAATGTCAAAAATCTACCGTTCTCACCATTAAGTTTGCTTCTTCCTGATATTCCAACGTGAACTTAAAGGCGAGAATGGTAGATTTTTGACATTTTTGTTGAAGTGCATTATCGGTTCCCTGAAGCAGTACCGAAACGTGTCACGTCGGAACCAGCAAGCTTTAAGCTAACTTTTTGCAATTTTCAATGCTTTTTAAGTTATTAATATAAGATGTAGAGCAGGGGTGTCCAACCTGCAACCCAAGGGCCGCATGCAGCCCCTTGAAGTATTTTGTGCGGCCCCAGTCGAGGGCGATGCAGTGTTTTCCTCTGCTGCCCCCGGGTGTTTACCGTCTTGCCGGCTCCCTCCTCTGTCTTGCTGCAGTGTTTGCGCTTTTGTATGGCCCCAGAAAAAAAATTTTCAGCCAATGCGGGCCAGGGAAGCCAAATGGTTGAGCACCCCTGATGTAGAGCTTATAGCCTGTGTGGCTATAGCAAGTTCAAATATTTATCATCGTAATCCATCTGAAACTGTATCGAACAATGCGATGATTGGGTGGTGAGGCGGTGGTATCTGCCTTCATGTCTCTGAGCATGGTTCTATCAGCAGTTGATGTATACCTGATTTAGTCTACTACAAATGATTTATAGAGTGACTATTTCACATTACTTGACATATCTATTTTTAGTCACTCAACATTTATAATCGGTTGAGTTACCTGCCCTTTCCTTGATTTTTTGACTGGGCAGCAGCGGGTGCTTATGTAAGTCATTCACAGTATTTTCTAATCACCAGAAGAGGCGGTCAGAAAATACCGCAAATGACTGAGTCCACAATACACGGATGGTGAATTCACGGGGGAGTACTGTACTAGCTTGTGTAGTCCATAAAAGGGGGATTTGTCAATGGGCACTGAGCAATTTAGCATATGTTAACTATGTTAGCAACACTAAATAATTGGCTAACACACCTTGTCCTTGGAAAAAAAGAAGTCTAAAGGAGTGAAACAAATCTGTAAATTTGTAAATGATGGACATCAGTATGAGCCCTTGATGAACGTAAACCTCTGGCTCAGGCAGTATCTCAAAAGGTGACCAGCACCAGACCGTAATCTAAATGAGAATAGCCTCATACATCATATAGTCCATACGAAATTGATAAATGTGTAAATCAAATCACACTCCCAAAACAAACACAATAGACTTTAGCACCAAGGAGAAGGGGTTATAAAGGCTTAATACATACATACACTCCCTAAAAAATCACCCAATAAACAAAGACTCACTTGCATTTGCACTTTATATTTATATTGTCCCTTGTTTTGTCATACTTCATTGAGATATATATATACATTTGTATTTTATGGATTATTAGCAAGCACCGTGCATTTTGTATTTTTTCTACTATGTATTTTTTCTACTAAGTATTTACCTTTCATCACTTGCACTTTATACATAGGTACTGTTTTTGTGTATTGTATGGTCTACTATTTTAGAGCACAACTTATTTATTCTCTTATCTATTTATTCCTGTATTTATTAGGTGGGTCTTTGTTTATTGGGTGTTTTTTTAGGGAGTGTATGTATGTATTAAGCCTTTATAACCGCTTCTCCTTGGTGCTAAAGTCTATTGTGTTTGTTTGGGGAGTGTGATTTGATTTACACATTTATCAATTTCGTATGGACTATATGATGTATGAGGCTATTCTCATTTAGACTACTGTCTGGTGCTGGTCACCTTTTGAGATACTGCCTGAGCCAGAGGTTTACGTTGATTCATCAAGGGCTCATACTGATTTCCATCATTTACAAATTTACAGATTTGTTTCACTCCTTTAGACTTCTTTTTTCCAAGGTCAAGGTGTGTTAACCAATTCTTTAGTGTTGTTATATTTTGGATATTATTGGCTATTATCCAATTAGGGTTATATTATTGAACTATGTTAGCACACATTAAATGCTAAGATGTCCATTAAGATGTATATATATATATATATATATATCTTTATTCATTTTATAAAGCCAAAAATAAGTGCAACAATATTATACAATCATTTTATACAGACACAGATACACAAAGTCATACAGAAGGCATTCTTCACCATGCAAAACCTAAGAAAAATAAGAAATTTCTTTACCAAAGAACACTACAAGATCATTGTACAATCCCTCACACTCAGTAACTTGGATTACTGCAACAGCCTCTACCTAACATGTCCTAACAATATGATAAAACAACTACAGACAGTTCAGAACACTGCCATCAGACTCATCTACTGTCTCAGCAAATTTGACCACATCACTCCCGCCTATATAGACTCTCACTGGCTCCCGATAAAAGCAAGAACTCAATTCAAGTTCTATTGTCTGCTGTATAAGATAACCCATGGAACTGCCCCCTGTTACCTAAACAACCGCCTAAACCGCTACCTCTCATCCAGCTCAAGAAGAACTCAAAACCTATTCACCTTCCCACCTAATAATGGAACCCGTCTTAAGAAACTATACGACAGCCTTCTAGCGACACAGGCAGCAAAAATTGACCCCACAATCACCAAACTAATAATCAATGCAACAGACATCAAAGTGTTTCGAAAAGAAATCAAAACATTTCTATTCAGAAAACACGTCATTACCAACTAATATCCTCCCTTTATGCACAAGCTCTCCCTCGATAGAATAACACATTAATCAATTCTTAGAATCTTTCCTATCATACATTCTCTGATTCCTATATAAACATTTTCCACACTATCCAATAAACTTCTTATGTCATTATTAGGTAACTTCCAATCTGTAAACCGTATATACTGATATTCTCCACTATATTCTCTTATCACTTGATTCCCTGATATGTAATTTTCATAATTGAATCCCCTACCACACCATGAAATGTACATGAATCACTGTTATGTAATTTATCTAGATAATCTTTATTACGCAATTCTTTTGGTAATGTCCAAATCTCCTATAATTTGTATTCCGCCTTGAACAATATATAATGTATAATGTATTCAAAATTAATTTTCCTATGAACTGTTTTCCTACCTTCTTCTACTCTATGTTTATAACCTAACTAATTTATTTTTCTCAAGTACTTTAGCAAGAATGTGAGCCTTTGGGACAGTCAGGGAACTCTAAGTACTCTCTCTTCATCTTAATTAATCTTACTTATTGCATTTCTTCTGTTTCTACTGTAAACCGCTTAGAACTTCACAGTACAGCGGTATATAAGAAATAAAATTATTATTATTATTATTATTATACTTTAACAGCACTTAAAATCAATCAAAATTAGCTGGCGTTAGTTCTAGCCATGTAGCGCGGGTTTAGTGCACGCTAAAATCCTGTGTGCACTAAAAACGCTATCACATCTTAGTAAAAGGAGCCCTATGTACCTAACTTCCTATTCCATGGTCCGACCATAATATGTCAGAATTTGTCATGACTATTTCTATGGTTCAACAAACATAACCTAATTGTAAAACTGGACCCAATGCGCCTTTTCTTTTAAAAAGCCATATAAAATTAAAGCTTCCCTTTGATATTCTCTCCAACTACACTTAAGGAAATCTATGAAAACACTGTTATTTCAACAGTTCTTAGAAAATTGTTCTAAGGAACATCTTCTCTCTAAGATGTCGGATGAGGGTCTTCATTAATAAGTTAATTCATCTCTAATCTAACTACTTTCACTTTGATTATCAATTTTTTTGAGAACCCAGTTGAGCTCCTTTTGGGGAAATGACATGATATATAAATCCAAGATTTAGGGCTCCTTTTACTAAGGTGTGATAGCGCTTTTAGCACATGCAGGAAATTACCACGTGCTATAGCATTACTTACACACAAAATTTTAACGAATAAAGCTCCTGCATTCTTAGAAAGGCTTCTAATTCCTTATATTCCTACAAAATCCTTAAGATTAGAAGCTTTAAAGCAGTGATCTCAAACTCAAACCCTTAGTGGGGCCACATTTTGGATTTGTAGGTACTTGGAGGGTCGCAAAAAAAATAGTTAATGTCTTATTAAAGAAATGACAACTTTGCATGAGGTAAAACTTTTTATAATTTATAAATCTTTCCTTTAACAGTTAAAGGAAAGATTTATCTAATATAATAAAATGGTAGGCCGCGCATGCGCACTAAAAAAAACGTGTTCCCTGATCCGTCGCGAAAACACGATTGCGCATGCGCGGGTTTTATGTCACCACTTGCTCGCGGCGGCTTTCAAATAAAAATAAAAAATTACACAGCTGCAGCGGCCTTCCTCACCCCTGCCTCTCACTGTCAATGGTACCGGCTCCTCTCTCGAACTGCACCAGGATTGAGAGAGGAGCTGCAGCGCCGGCTTTCAACTTAAAACAAAAAAAATAAAAGAACCCCAACTGGAGATCGCCGCTCTCACCCGGCTCCCACTGTGCAAACCCCCCCCCCATCCAACTGGAGATCGCCGCTCTCAACCCCCTCCCCTCCCCAACTGGAGATCGCCGCTCTCACCCGCTCCCACTGTGCAAACCCCCCCCAACTGGAGATCGCCGCTCTCACCCGCTCCCACTGTGCAACCCCCCCCCCAACTGGAGATCGCCGCTCTCCCCCCCTTCACCCCCAACTGGAGATCGCCGCTCACACCCGCTCCCACTGTGCAAACCCCCCCCAACTGGAGATCGACGCTCTCACCCCCCTCCCCCCCCAACTGGAGATCGACGCTCTCACCCGCTCACACTGTGCAAACCCCCCCCCCCATGGGAGGATGCGCCGCAGCAAAGTGCTGCACAGGTACTGGAGGGGGAGAGACATATCGCTTCTGCACCGGTACAAACATCCCTCCAGCGTTGGCACTCGCTGCACGTTAAACAGGCTACTTCGGCCTTTCTCCTGCAGTTGAGTCCCTTTGCCGCTTCACTGATTACGTCATCAATGACGCAACAGAGAGCCTCAACGGCAGAAGAAAGCAGAAGCAGCCTGTTTAGCTGTCAACGCTGGAGGGAGGTTTGATATTAAAGTCATCTTGCTGGGAGGGTCGCAGAGTCAGCGGGGGTTGGGCTGGGAGGGGAGAGAAGCGTCTGCCTCGGGTGCTTCAGGCAGCAGCAGCGTTTACAATTCGCTGCTGTTGCTGGCTTCAGGCCTTCCTCTCTGGTCGGTCCTGCCTACTTCCTGTTTTCATGAAGACAGGACCGGCCAGAGAGAAAGACCTGAAGCAAGAAACAGCAATGAATTGTGAATGCTGCTGCTGACCAATGAAGTAGTTAAATGAGGAAAGGGAGCAGAGGGGGAGAGAATGGCTTGGAGGGAAGGAGGAAGGTATGCCAGACCAAGGCAAAAGGAAGGAGGAGATGGAGAGAGGCTATATGGGGGAGAGAGAGAGATGGAAAGAGAAGAGAGGGCAGTGAATGGAAGGGGCAACATAGAGGGTGAACAGTATTCTAGCACCCGTTAATGTAACGGGCTTAAAGACTAGTAAACTATAAAGAGTTTTACCTTATGCAAAATTGTCATTAACTATTTTTTCTGTGGCCCTCCAAGTACCCTATTTTTTCTGCAGCCCTCACATTTAAAGTTTAATATCTTTCCTTTCTCAAAACTTACACATTTCAATCACTATATTGAAAATGAAATCATTTTCCCTACCTTTGTTGTCTGGTGACTTTATTTTTCTGTGCATTTAACTATGTTTCCAGGGTCTTCTTGTCCTTTGACTGGTTTTCTCTCCATCTTCACTTTCTGCCTTGCATCCATCTTTGGCATTAACTTAATATTCAATTTTTCTGCTTTCTTTTCAAAATCTACGTTTCCATGTCTTACCTTCCCTTCTATCTCTCTCTTCTTCTGTCCCTATTTCCATGGACTGACATCTCTTTCTTTTCTTTCTCTCCCTCCCTCCTTCCTTCCTTTCCTCTGATCTGGCATCTGTCTCCTTCCCTCCCCCAACTTTTTATTTCTTTCACCCTGCCCCTTCTTTCTTTCTCTCTCTCTCCATGCCCCCATTCTTTCTATGTCTGTCTTTCTCTCTGTCTTCGTGCCCCCTTTCTTTCTTTTTTCTTTCTCCATGCCCCTTTCTGTCTGTGTCCCATTTCCTTTCTTTCTTTCTGTCTCCCTGTCCCCCCTTTCTTTCTTTACTTCTTTATGCTTTTAACTGAGTTATGCAAATTTTATATATTCAGGATGCGTGTTTTAGGACTAGTAATGTTGATAAGTGAAAATTGAGCGGGTAACCTTTCCCCCATCCTATTGATTCATTACCTTGCCCTTTTTATTTGTTTACAAATTGTATTTAACCCTTTATATATTTTTTTTTTCTTTTTACCTTCTGTGTTTGGTTGGTCTAAAGTTGTATTAACCGTCTGGTTTGATTAATGTGTTTTTTCTTTTTATCCCAATTTTATCATTATTTGTCAATCGCATTGGATTATGATTTTGCGATCAAATCAAATTTCTAATTAAACTTGAAATTATATCGTGCGCTGCGCTTCTAGAACTAATGCCAGCTCAATGCTGGCATTAAGGTCTAGCGCGTGCGGCAATGTAGTGCGTGCTATTCCTCGCGCTAAAGCCCTTAGCAAAAGGAGCCCTTAGATTGGATAAGATTAGGAATGTTCACTTCTTTGAAGCTGCCTTTAAGTCCTGACCCCAAACCACTTATAAAACCCCCATATCTATTTGTTACTCCCTCTTTAGTCCCCTACCCTATCTACTTTATCACTCCCTTTGTAATTCCCTCCCTGAGCAGCATGAATACATTCATACTTTTGTCCTGTTTGTCTATCTTAATTAGACTCTTTTGAGCAGGGACTGTCTCTTGCTTATTTAGTGTACAGCACTGTGTGCACCTGGTAGCCAGGGCAGGATTAACCAATAGGCCAAGTAGGCACGTGCCTAGGGCCCAAAATGGTCAGGGGGGCCCGATGAAGGAAGGCATCAACATTGTTTTTTTCCAAACGGCGATGAGCCATCCAGCATCGATCAGCAACGCGTGCCCCCCCCCCTGATTGGCAACATGGGCCCCACCCCAATCGGCAACGCGGTTCCCTCCCCCAATCGACGGAAAGTAAGACAAGCAAGCAACGCGGTTAAGAAAGGCAACAGGAACTGTAATTTTGCAAGCGGTGCTGCTTGCCCAAAGCTTCCCTCCAACGCAGCTTCCTGTTTCCACTTGGGCGCATGGTGGGGTGGGGTGGGGCAGGGGGGCCAGTGTACTTGTGTGCCTAGGGGGCCCTCGAAGAATTAATCCTGCCCTGCTGGTAGCACTACAAAATTAATAAGGAATAGTAGCAGTAACGTCATTGTAAGTGAAGCAACATTTAGGTAATGCACCATGGAAACAACAAATAAATATTTTTCTATTTATTTATGAGGGACCACTGAAAAGTTCTCAGCCCAACCAACAAAGTTGGGGCAGTCTCCAATGAGGAGCAACAAAAAAAAAGAAGTGGAAAAATCACTGGACTAAGGCTATAGCCCTCAATGGAAACTATCCCGACTTTGTTGGTTGGACTGAGAACTTTTCAGCGACCCCCTCGCATTTATTGACCACCTTTATGGAGAGATTTGCCTACGGCAGTGTACAGCAGATATAGTTTCAACATAAAACTTAAAATGGTGTTAAGAGTATGGCAATAACAAATATAAGCATAAATATAATCAATGAGGTAAACCTGGTAATAGGGCTAATATGATACGGCAGGGGTAGGGAACTCCGGTCTTCGAGAGCCGTATTCCAATCGGGTTTTCAGGATTTCCCCAATGAATATGCATTGAAAGCAGTGCATGTAAATAAATCTCATGCATATTCATTGGGGAAATCCTGAAAACCTGACTGGAATACAGCTCTCGAGGACCGGAGTTCCCTATCCCTGCTGTAGAGCAATCATACAACAGAAATATGATACAAAAGGTACCACAATGGACAGCTTAGAGAGCAATCAAATATCATAGATATGACACAGGATCTGGAATACAGAAAAGGAAGAAGAAGGAAAACAGTGGTTTAAAATTTTCAACTGTTTATTTGTCTTTTAAGACCTTTTCTAAAATCACAAACATTTATATGCATCTGCTTTTTCCATTTGCTAAAATTAAGGGCTCCTTTTACTAAACAACGGTAAAGCCTTTTATTGTGGGCCGGCGAGGTAAATGCTCTGAAGCTCATTCAATTTCTATGAGCATCAGAGCATTTACCTCGCCGGCCTGTGGTAAAAAGCTCTACCGTGGTTTAGTAAATCAATTAATGCTTCACTCGTTTAGCTGGTTAATATAAAGAACAAATGTTTTATTCTGTTATTAATATTAAATATATTCTTTCATTCAATACTTGAGCTCTGAAATATGCTTTGAGGTAATATTAAAGTGGGTAATGTGAAATGCCCTTTACAATCCAACAAATACTGGTTTTCTTTCTCCCTGCTACAAGCAAAAAAAGAAAATTAATAAAACTTTCATCCACACTGTTGACTGTGACATTAAAATTACTATGTGGTGCCCTTTTATAGTTTAATAAAATGTCTGATTCATTTCAAGTGAATTCAATAAATAAATTCAATAATTAACCTATTGTTGAACAAAGGCAGATAGTTGACAGAAATGGCATTGTAGGTCAGCTAACATTAAATTGTCTGCCAAACAATGTGATAAAGACTTGAAGAGAGTGTCAATGACCTTCACTGTGTGCATTTTCATGATTAATACGAGGGTGGTTTGAAACGTTTTTTTGGGGAAAAAAAAAGCAAGTTAAACAACTTAGGGGTCCTTTTGCTAAGATGCGCTAACCGATTTAGCGTGTGCGCTAAATGCTAACGTGTCCATACAATATAATGGGCGCGTTAGCAATTAGCACGTGCTAATCGCTAGTGCGTGCTAAATCAGTTAGCACGCTAAATCGGCTAACGTGCCTTAGTAAAAGAGGGGGTTAGTCTCAATTGAGGGCTAAATACTTAGGGAGGGATTCTAGAAAAGATGCCTAAGGGCTCCTTTTATAAAGGTGTGTTAGGGCCTTAACGCGTGGAATAGCGCGCGCTAAAATGCCACGTGCACTAGCCACTACCGCAACCTCTTGAGCAGGTGGTAGTTTTTCTGGTAGCGCGCACTATAGCCCAAAGCTAATCAACAAACGCTATTTAAAATGGCAAAAAATGGCACTGTTAAAGTACCTACGGGTGCCTAAATAATATATTCTAGAATCACACCTATGTAGGCACTTTAGACAGCCAAACACCACTATAGTTTTCGCTAACATCGTAAGTGGCATTAGGTACAATTCATGTGGTTACCGTTTGCAGAGGGGCGATTCTCTATAGGGTGTCATTGCGTGATTGACATCATATTGAAAATACCCCTCATAATAAACCCCAGCATGGCCAAGTTTTGTCAGCAGGGTGTGTCGGGGTATAAGAAATTGCCCTTGTGTGGCAACCATATAACATCTAAAAGATATGTCAATAGTCAATGAACCATATGCAATGACATAAAAGCAGTGGAAAGAAACAATGCTTCTGTCCTTAAGAAAAGAGCCAGCTCAAACAAAACAATGTCTTAACCAACTCCTTTCTTAAGGATAGAAATATGTCACTTCACTATAGGCAATCTGCCATTGTCTTGCAGTTCATCTAGGTTTGTATTAAGACAATTATTCTAGCACGTCATGCCATGAATCTGGATTTAATCCGAATATTTTGCCTGATATGTAACTCCCCACCATCTGTCTCATTCCCTTTGCTCATACTATACAATTTACTTACTGACTTTCTTCTACAGTTTTTTTAGAAAAATACTTGTACTTCTTTCTCATACTTAGCACTAACATGATAAAACTTCCTGACTCCACTTCTTAGAACAATCTTGAGGCAAGGTATCAGGCCCTACACAGCTGATGTAACTGAGAGGGATTTAGTTGAGAAGCAATCAAGTATACAAACTCATCAATAAAGAAGAACATTCAGGAACAAAATATGGATCTAACTGTCCGTATGCAAATGTTAGAAATCTAAAAGCTATGGGACCTATATTAAATTTTTAAAAGCTGAGTTCCTAAATTTTTGTCCTGTTTTCAGCCAAATTTACAGGCTGATTAGTACTGGCATTAGCATTCCATACAATGCTCTATTGACTTCAGTATGGGTGCTGAAACCATTAGTGCAAATCACATTTACATGTGGTCATCCAGCACCCCACAGCAGTGCTTAAAAATAATATTAATAAAAATCTCTTGTTTATGCCAGAGAAACCCCATTAGACACCCCTTCTCGCCCATTATCCTGACCACTCTTATATGATAGTTAAGCCACAACCAGGGTATCCCAAGATGCACTGGGCAGGTCACTACTATTTTGATGATGCCATCCAGAGGAGGCGGGATTAGGCATCCTTCCCTCCTCCCAAGAAAATGAAGGGACAGGGGGGGAAGGCCACCAGGTGGACCTCAGGTGAGGGTTCTGGCCTGACCTGACTTGGGGTCCCACTGGACCACTAGGGTTCTTTTTATTTGGGGGGGGGGGTCAGGTTCCATTGGACCATCAGGGCCATTTTTGAGTGGAACAAGAAAGGTCTACTGTATAGCCACAAATTTTTTAAAGGTTGGGGGGCACCCAATGCTTGGGGAGGGTTTGGCGAGTACAGTTAGGCAAGGACCAACTTTTTTATTATTATTAATAGGAAAAGAGTTAGGGTAATGGACACCATGGCATGCTAAAAAAAAATCAATTTTCTTGTCAGTGCCTGAGCCAATCAGCACTCAGGCACTGACAGAAAAATTAGCACAGAATAGTGAACAACTAATTAATACCATGATATTAATGCAGCATTAATGTGTTAATGATGCCATTAATGCATGGCCATTTTTTACAAGGACTGTAGGAGTAATTACACTTACTTAATTTGTAGGTGGTAAAGGCTCCTGCATTATCCACAGAGATGCAAAGTTACTGCAAGACTCCTGAGTTTGCCCCATGGCACTCCATTTTTTGCTGTAATAGGTCCAAGTAAGCAACTAACCTCCCCACCCCCTTTTGCAAAACCGTTGCATGGTTTTTAGTGCTGGCCGTGGTGGCAACAGCTCTGACCCTCATAGAAATTCTGTGAGTGTCGGAGCTGTTACCGCTGCGGCTGGCATTAAAAACCACGATACAGTTTTTGTAGGGCGAGGGGTAAATCATGTAAGTAAAAAAGCCCTTATATAAATAAGTGTTCCCCCTTGCATACTCTTACCTTTGTCAAAGAACTGAAAAAAGCTGGCAGCTCCTCGTGGAAGCAGTAGAAGGCTATGGGGTCATGCTTACTTTGCTGCCTCTGAAATAAACAAGCAACATTGCTTGACCAGCAACGTTCATCTATACACAGTAATTTGTTTGCTAATTTGCATACTATCCCTTATGGTTTATAGAGTACCGGACCCCAGAAGAAGGTCACTCCTAACTGAAATACAGACCGTGTTGGGTCTATGCCACAATCCATTTACTGTGTATTTTTATATGGGATTTTTTGAACTGCATCATGGATATCAAGATTGTTGGAATAAAGGTTTGATCAAGATCATCAGTTCTATGGTTGTCTTTGTTTTTGCCTCACTTCTCTCAATGTGGAACGCTTCTGGCGGATTTCTTTTTGCAAGCAAGGGGTTTGCCTGTGATTAGGATGTAAAATGCTGTTCCAATGGGCTCCTCTAAGGACCGATCTTGATTCTGTTATCCAAATCAGAGGTAGGCAAGCATGGTCCTCAAGGGCCACAACCCAGTTGAGTTTTTAATATTTCCACAATGAATATGCATGAGATTGATTTGCATACAATGGAACAGTCTATGCAAATTAATCTTATGCATATCCATTGTGGAAATCTTGAAAACCTGACTGGGTTGTGGCCTTTGAGGACCCCAATCCAAAGGATACATATTCACTTACTTCTCTTTTGCACATGTAGTGCCTGTGGCTTCTATAAGTCTTCAACCTTTACTAGCAAGGATCATGAGAATCAATAATGGGTTTTTGCTTCATTTAGGACCCATGCCCTTTTGGTTTGTTTAGAAGTATATGTATTAAAAATCAACCTCATTTGTTGCACTTTTTCACTGGAGAGCATCAATGGGAACTCCGCTAACTTGGAACATGAGGACATTACTGGCCAGACTTTACAGTAAATATCCTGCAGACTTTACAGTAGATATCCTGCAAACAACAGGATGGTTGGATAGGCTGGAGCGAGCTTAGATAGCAACTTCAGCAGTTAATTTAATCATGCGCTTTTAATGAGAATAACTAATGGGCAGACTAGATGGACCGTTCAGGTCTACAGTAAATCTACCGTCATTTACTATGTTACTTAAAAACAAATGCATATCCCTACAACACAGCATCATGCCGTAAATAAATTGTTCAACTGTGGTTTATGTTCATTAATATGATTTGCTATTGTACACAAAATCATTGCCTATCTTTAAAACTAAACAATGCTATTTGTCTGTAATATTATTTGTTTCTGAATTTAAACTTATTTACATAGACTGTCTTCATAAAAAAAAAAAAAATTTCTTTTCTCTTTAATACCTCTCCTAAAGTTATTCTTCCCTAACTGTTATTTTATTTTTAATTGTTTATTTTAAATCAAATGTAATTTAACCTTTCATTCCTTATGTATCTTTAATGTAACTATGGATAAAACTGTATGTTTATGGTTTTAAACTGTTTTATTTGTCCCCCCAAATTATTATTGTTAATACTTGATATTAAATTATTATTGAAAATACTTGATATTGCGTTTAAATCAAAATCTCAATAAACTTGAAACTTGAAACTTTTACAGAATCTCAATTCAAATGGGACCCTTTGCATATATTATTCGTATAGCTTGAGCCATTCTTTGCAGCGGCTGCTGCCCTACCTCGCACCCGCCGAGACCGCCTGCCCTGCTCCTGAGTAGGGCCCGCCGACATCGTCTCCTCCTGCCTCTCCCGAATTCAATTAACTTACTGCTGGGCTGGGCGTCTGAGCTTGCTCCGCCCCCCAAACAAACTTGCCGGGACATCTAAAAAGACTGCCTCTAAACGGCGCGTGGAGCCATTCTTTGCAGCGGCTGCTGCCCTACCTCGCACCCGCCGAGACCGCCTGCCCTGCTCCTGAGTAGGGCCCGCCGACATCGTCTCCTCCTGCCTCTCCCGAATTCAATTAACTTACTGCTGGGCTGGGCGTCTGAGCTTGCTCCGCCCCCCAAACAAACTTGCCGGGACATCTAAAAAGACTGCCTCTAAACGGCGCGTGGAGCCATTCTTTGCAGCGGCTGCTGCCCTACCTCGCACCCGCCGAGACCGCCTGCCCTGCTCCTGAGTAGGGCCCGCCGACATCGTCTCCTCCTGCCTCTCCCAAATTCAATTAACTTACTGCTGGGCTGGGCGTCTGAGCTTGCTCCGCCCCCCAAACAAACTTGCCGGGACATCTAAAAAGACTGCCTCTAAACGGCGCGTGGAGCCATTCTTTGCAGCGGCTGCTGCCCTACCTCGCACCCGCCGAGACCGCCTGCCCTGCTCCTGAGTAGGGCCCGCCGACATCGTCTCCTCCTGCCTCTCCCGAATTCAATTAACTTACTGCTGGGCTGGGCGTCTGAGCTTGCTCCGCCCCCCAAACAAACTTGCCGGGACATCTAAAAAGACTGCCTCTAAACGGCGCGCGGCCGCCTTGCGCCTTAGCACGCGCCTTCGCGAAGCGACTAAGTGGAGCCCAAATCTACCTCTCCACCCTACACCAACCTCTCCCAGCTCTCCAGATCTGACTCTTCAAAACCGGATCAGCCAGCCTCGTGCCGACGACTGCCTCCAAATTGTCCAACCTGACCGGGATATTCCAGACTGGCCTAGCAGCTAAGTATTTGCATGACTACTTCCTCACCTATCTGCACACTTGAACAATCACTCTTCCCCCCTGCATGACTTCAGTTTCCCAACCGCATACCCCAACTGCATACTCCACCAGCTAGACCCATCAACCTCTGATACTCTCCTACCAACTACTGCAGAATCACCTTTACATCTACCTCAATTCACCCCAGCCCCATCAATCTCTCCCTCCAACCCTTACTCAACCCTTCATCACTCTCTATCAAACTTCTGCAAGGCCCAACATGCCTAATTTCACAGGAAAACTGCTTACTCTCCTCCTCCTCTATCTACTCAGCACAAGAAATTGGGTCACCAGAACCTTAGCATTTGAACCCATCCCCACCTACCTTACTTGGAACAGAGCCATCAAACCAATTAGACTACTTCCCCCCTCCAATATCCTCCATGACTACAAGGAATCAGGCCCATTCCCGATCACCGTAATCAACTCCACCCGACACTCCTCCAGACCAACACAAAAAAGAAACAGACTCCTAAAAAATCTACCAAGTACTCAGCCCATCACTCCCTCGGAACACCAAACAATTTTGGGTGCCTATCTGAACATTCGCTCAGCTAGAAACAAAGCCCAACTGATCAAAGATTGGCTAGAAGAAACCCACCTCGATATCCTACTCCTCACCGAAACATGGCTAATTTCCGACCATGACCCCATCATCAGAGACCTACTCCCTCCAAACTACAAAATCATTCCATTATCAAGAAACTTTAGAAGAGGTGGCGGCCTAGCAATAATCCTCCGCGACCACTTCCAGTTCCAAATCCTCGATTCTAAACTGACCAACGCTCTGGAAATCCTCTCCTGCAAAATCTCCAAAGCTGACTGCAAAGACAATCTAACTATTACACTATTTTACTCCCCCCCCAGCAAATGGAACCAAGCCAAAGAAGATTTCTATGAATACCTCCTCACAAATTCCGTCGCGGGCACCCACAATCTTCTTGCAGGGGACGTCAATCTACACCTTGAACAGGAAGAGAATTCCAACGTGGCCGATCTCCTCTCCTTCCTAACATCCCTAGGTTTCTCTAAACCACCCCCTACAAAAACCCATGACAAAGGCCATCACCTAGATCTGATCTCCTTCCTCCCCAATACCACTTCAACCCCCAGCATCAACCTTAAAGAAGAAAACTGGTCCACCACCCCCTGGTCTGATCACCTCCGTTGCAATTTCAAATTATACTGGCTAATAAAACAAACCAAAAAACAACCAAAAACCACCCACAAAGAAAAAACAAAATGGTCTAGAGGCCAACTTAACCCAGAAGAATTCTGGTCCCACTACAACCCAACATCCATCCCAGATCCTGACCCTAACTTCATCTCAGACTGGAACAATTTCAGCAATAAGACCCTAAACGACATTGCTCCACTGAAACTTTACAAGAAAAAACACCGCTCCTCCGCTAAATGGTTCGATGCAGATCTTCTTGCCCTCAAACGTGAAGTACGCAAACTGGAAAGAACCTGGTGCAAAACAGGCACAAACACAGATAGACACTCATGGCGAATTAAAGTCACAGAATACAAAAAAATGATTAAAGAAAAACGACACAAGCACTACTCCCAACTTATCAACACCCCATCCCTAAACACTAATAAACTCTTCAGAATAGTTAACTCCTTATTTGACACCGTCCCACATAAAAGCTCCCCCACTGATCTACCACCCTCCCCAACAAACCTAGCTGACTACTTCGCCAACAAAATTCTCAATTTGAAAACATCACTCACAACAACTAGCACTTACCCATATATCCAACCACCCTCTCCAGAAAAGGATGGCTCACCAGCAGACATGACCTGGTCTCACTTCAATAACCCAGACTGGAACCTATTTCTCAAGCTATACTCAAAATATTCCAAATCCAACTGCCTACTAGATAACTGCCCTCCAACCATCATGAAAACTGCCCCCCTCCCCTTCAAAGCGGAACTCTTCAACTGGATAACCTTGTGCATGACAACCGGCCACTTCCCACTGGAACTTGGACACATCCTCGTATCTCCAATAATTAAAAACCCCAAAGAATCTCCCTCCGTAATCTCCAACTACAGACCCATCGCCAATATTCCTCTCTTCCAAAAAATCATGGAAGGACTGGTCAATCACTACCTCACATCATACCTAGAGAAATTTAACATCCTCCACGAATCCCAGTCTGGATTCCGCACCAATTACAGTACGGAAACCGTTCTAGCCTCAATAACCAATCACCTCCTCCAACTATTCTCACTGGGAAACAGCGCACTGCTACTACAGTTCGACCTCAGCAGTGCCTTCGACCTAGTAGACCATGACATTCTGATTAACTGCCTCGACTCCATAGGCATCGCCGGACAAGTACTAACCTGGCTCACAGGCTTCCTAAAAAACCGAACCTACCAAGTCCATAATGACGGAACCTTCTCCCACACATGGAGCAACCCCTGCGGAGTCCCCCAGGGCTCCCCCCTATCCCCGTCACTATTCAATATCTACATGGCATCACTGGGACACATGTTATCGAACCGTAACCTGAAATCCTATATCTACGCGGATGACATTACAATCATCATACCCATCACCTCACTGTCACATGAGACAGAACAATTCATCTCAACTGTCCTCACCATGGTAGAAAACTGGACCACTCGCTTCAAACTGAAATTAAACCCAGAAAAAACCAAGTTCTTCCTTGCAAGTCCCAACCACAAACTAACATCCACCACCCTGCATCTTAATGGCTTAACATATCCAATCAACTCTACTATAAAAATCCTCGGAGTCATCTTGGACCGATGCCTCACTTTAGAAGAACACACTAACACCCAGGTCAAAAAATGTTTTTCCACCCTGTGGAAACTCCGCTCCATCAAACATTACTTTGATTTTCCCACCTTCAGATTGCTGGTCCAATCCCTAATTCTAAACTCCCTGGATTACTGCAATATCATATATCTGGGCTCCTACAAGAAAACCATTAAACGACTACGACTTATTCAGAATACCGCAGTCCGCCTCATCTACGGGCTCAAAAAATCAGACCACATCAGCCCTTTCTACAGGAAACTTCACTGGCTACCGTTCGAAGCAAGGATCATCTTCAAATTCGCCTGCCTCTGCTTCAAAACCCTAACTGGCTCAGCCCCGATATATCTTTCACGCCACTTCACCTTCCCAGGCTCTAACCGTACACGCAATGCACACCTGTTTGCCTACCCCTCCCCAAAAGGATGCATCCACAAAAGATTCTTCGACAAAACCCTCTCTTTCCAAGCTGGCAAATGGAATGACTGCCTGTCCACTCTCATCTCTCTTGCCCCAACTTATCAATCCTTCAGGAAATCTCTAAAAACATACCTCTTTGATAAATTCCTCTAACCCCCGTCCCCCCGACCAAACTAATAATCCCTTGCCTCCCTCCCTACCCTTCCCCTCCCCCCATGCAACAATTATTGGATCATTTTGTAATTGTCACTGGTTTATACCATATAATTGTTAACTAATTCTCTGCACCTACATTGTATAAATCGCTCTGAACTGTTTTTCGATATGCTGTAACCTCGATGTAACTTCGCTATAACTAAGCTGTAACTTCGCTGTAAATGTACAGTCTCTTATCCTGTAAACCGCTCTGAACTGTTTTGTGGTATTGCGGTATAAAAAAATAAAGTTATTATTATTATTATTACTATATACTAGCTGCATTTCTTTGATTAAATAGAGTGCCCAGAGAAGCGCAGTTTCCAAATAATTTTACCATCAGTGCATCATGGGTTTGTGGCTCAATTTTAATTAATTAAAAATGGCATGATGAATAAAAGAAACAAGAGAACAGAAAGTAAAAGAAGGTAGAAGCCCAATTTCCTCCATAGGTACTAGCAGAATGTATTTAATACCTTTGATATTCCAGTTCTTGGTTTTGATTTCTTCATATTTATAATCATTCTCTTATGCATCTCTTAGATTTCAATCAATTCAGTTCATGGTTCTTAATAGTTTCATTTCTTTAAATTAGTTAATAATCTATCTCTTTCTTAACTGCATATATTATTAGAAAAACCCAAATCATTGCCATGTAGGGTATTGACAGTTACCAGAATGATTTTCGTCGCTTCTGGATTGTTCATTGTATTTCTGAGCCTTGGCATCAGAGCTCTTCATAAATCACAGCTGGAACCAGCTGTATATCTTCTTCCATAACCTAAAAATAAAATCTGTTTTCAAAGGCACTGAAATTTCAAAACTAAGCCACAAAATGCAGCTATAATGTGTTTCAGCTCTCTGCAATCTCTGCAATCTCCCCCTCCCCCAACACTTAAAAATTTACCTTGTTATGTCTGTTGCACTGTTATTATTACTTGAATACTGTATGAGGCCAATTTTTAAAGCCAACTTATAATTGTAAATACATTATTAACTGAAAATCATCATCTTTTGCTCAATTACAAATTGGCACAGGCATCTACAATATGCATTATTTGGATTTGGGATATACCCCCCTTTTATGAAGCCATGCTAGGGTTTTTTTGTCACCGGCCGTGCCAGTTAAAGCTCTGATGCTCCTAGAAATTCTATAAGCTTTTACCACCGCAGCCAGCGATTAAAAATCTAACGCAGCTCTGTAAAAGGGGGATTAATTAGGTGCATTTTCTAATATAGAGCTCAAGATCAATAATAATTGGGTATATAACTCTCTACCACCCCCCCGCCCCCCCCCCCCCCCGCTTTTACAAAACCATAGCACATTTTTTAGCACCAGCCACAGCAGTAACAGCTCCGATGCTCATAGGAATTCTATGAGCATCGGAGCTGTTACCGCTGTGGCCAGCACTAAAAGTCATGCTATGGTTTGTAAAAGTGTGGGGAAGGTGGGAGGGACTGAGCAGTCTTGCAATTTAGGTTGTAGGCTTAATGAAAAGAGGAGATTGAGAGTGGACATGATCGAGACATTCAATATAATGAAGGGAATAGACTCAGTAGATAAGGACAGGTTGTTCACCCTCTCCAAGGTGGGGAGAATGAGAGGGCACTCTCTAAAGTTAAAAGGGGATAGATTCCATACAAATGTAAGGAAGTTCTTCTTCACTCAGAGAGTGGTGTAGAAATGGAATGCTCTTCCGGAGTCTGTTATAGGGGAAAAAAACCCTCCAGGGATTCAAGACAAGGCTAAACAAGTTTCTGCTGAACCAGAATGTACGCAGGTGAGGCTGGTCTCAGTTAGGGTATTGGTCTTTGACCTGGGGGCCACCGCGTGAGCGGACTGTTGAGCACGATGGACCACTGGTCTGACCCAGCAGCGGCAATTCTTATGTTCTTAAGGAAAGAATAGCTAGTAGTGCTTCATGAGAAGATGATAAAAGAGAATGTGGGAAGGACCAAACTACTGTACCAGGGAAGACCTTCAAATATCTGGGTCCTTGATTTACAGGTGCTTTATTGGTTATGCATGGCAACATAAATGAGCCCTTTCATGACTGGGGCCAGTGCAGCAATTAGAGCGCTGAAAAGGTTCTATTATTCCTCCCAATACTACCCAGGCTTTGATATTTTGAATTATTTTTAATCTGTGTGCAATATTATTTGTATAGAGGAGTTGCCGTTTCACCTCTCACTAGAGCCAACTTGCAATTGGAGTAAAATTGCTGTGTTGGTTAATGGCAGCCTGTTCTTTAAAGGGGAAGGGGGAAGGGATCTGCTTAACTGATGTCAGCACTGTCGGATCTGCATGCTGAGATAAGAGACGACGACATCCAATGTTTCTTTCCAATATTATGTTGGAGAATTGAGTTGAATGAAAGATGAACTGGATGTATGAAGAATGCGACTGATTGGATGGTGAAACATATATTGGTTCTGAATTTGGCAAAATCAGAAGTAATGCTAATTGGGAGAAAGGATGACCCACAATGGCCTAAAGAGATCAAGGCTAGTGATCAGGTTATTTTGATACAACGAAAGTTGAAAATTCTAGGGGGTCTGGTTGGATTCAACACTCTTGTCGGTAGTTAAATCTACTTTCTTTCAGTTGTGACTGTTGAGTCGCTTAAAATCGATGATGTCAATATATGATTTCCGGATCGTGGTACAGACAATAGTTTTATTGAAACTGGACTATTGCAATGCCCTTTATTTAGGGATTTCAACAGTACAGTGTTAAGCATTACAAATGATCCAAAGGTTAATTTGTGGGATTAGAAAATTTGAACATAAAACACCTTGGCTGAAGAAACTGCATTGGCTACCTGGGTGATCACGTATTATTTTTAAGACATTAACTTTGGTTTACAGAGTCATTTACCATGGGATTCCTTTGATATCTATCGCAAATTATGGCTATCTACCGACCGCTCAGTACTCTGAGATTTGAGGGTGCGATATGATTGTCACTGATGGACTTTTCAAAAATACAGTATGAGAGTACGAGAACCTCCGCTAGTTCCACTGTAACGCTGTGGAACAAATTAACTGGACCACAAAGGGCTTTATCTGATATTCATAAGTTCAAAAAAAATAGAGGCATTTTAATAAAAGATGTTATGTTCAATGCTTGTTTTAGGATATGTGTAATGTGAGGATCTGTGAACCCACTGTTTACATGAAATGATCTGTATTTTGAGATGTTTGTATAAATCTTGTCTCTTCCATTCTGTGAATGTTACTTTTGTAATGCTGCCTAGGAATAGGTGGTTGATTAATTTTTTTAAATAAATAAATAAATATGCCAAGGGCCATACGGATGTACTTGAGTGATAGAAGGATATAGTATAAAAGCCCTTAAGAGGAGGCAGAATTAAGTGTCCCGAGACTGCCCCTCTAATTCTTGAATGATAGTTCTGTTATCTATATAGATTTTAGTGTTATGACTGAATGCAATAATATACTGTTCTTTAATTTATATAACACTGTTCTTGTTTAAAAATCAATAAAGAATTATAAAAAAAAAAAAAAGCATATGCCCCACCTTTCTCAGCTTTATGGGATTGTTTGCCCCCTTAGTATTAAAGAAGCACCATTTTATTTTATTTATTTATTTAAAACACTTGTAGCCCACATGTCAACCATCTATGCGGATAACAGCGATACATGCATAATTAAAACAAAACATTATATACATAATAAAACAAAACATAGCAGATTATTAAAATAACAGCGTACAATAAACAATTTACACATATGTCTTAAAATAAAAAGCCAAGCAATTACAAGATTACAAAGTAACCAAATTTGAAAAGGCAAGTCGATAAAATAGGCTTCAATCTTTTCCAAAATGCCAAAAAATCAAAGGTCAGATGGATAGAATCTGGAACCAAGTTCCATAGTAAAGGTCCAGCTACTTGGAACATATGTGATCGATTTGCAATTTTGGTGACAGAATGAAGAGTGGGAACAACCAAAAAAGCTCTGTCTTGTGATCTCAAAGAATGAGAAGGCACATAAGTCTACAGCAGTGTAGACAGATTTATGGTGTAATAAATTAATTAGTGAAGATAAACATCTGGAACATAAACACCTCGTGTCTAGGTTTACACCACTGACTGCTGACGGGTATACAATAAGGGGCTCATAATCGAAAGAGAAAAACATCCAAAAACCAAACTAAGTCGGCACTTGGACGAACATTTCTCAAAAATGTCCAAGCGCCAAAAATAAAAACGGGTTTTGGACGTGTTTAAAACGACCTAGACCTTCATAGTGCCGCTCAACGTCCAAAGCTAAATGGGGCATTTTAGGAGGAGTGTCGAGGGTGGAAGTTGAGTGGGACGTGGGCCGGCTTAGACTTAGTCGTACAGCATGTATAACCAAAAGTTATACAGCCCAGGATCGACGGAACTTGGACGTTGTGACTTAGACCAAGTAAAACACCTAAACTCACCAGATAAGCACTGAAAACACATAACACAGACCCCCCAAACTACCCCAGTGATCACCAACCCCCCCACCCCCATAAAAATTTTATTCACAATTTTAAATTTCAGCCTCCAGACCATCATCACCTGGCAGCCAGGTATAGGAAAGCCTAGTCGTCCAGCACAGAGGCAGCTTAAGTCATCTTGGGGGTGAGTTAGGGACTCATAGAGAGGAAAACCCATGCCCATAAGCCCCTGTAACCACTGCATTGATACTGAAACATGTGCACTGCCCTATACACCCCCAAAACCCTTTTTTACTGGCATATAAGTGGCTCCTGCAGCCATAAGGGCTATTGGGGGGTAGATAAGTGGGTCTAGGTGATTTGGTGGGCTCACCATCACCTATAAGGGAGCTGTAGTGAGGAGAACCCATGGCACCCTTTTTGTGAAGTTCACAGCAGTGCCCTGTTAGGTACCCCACTATTTAGGTGCCATGTCTGGGTGTGCAGTCCATCACTTTGGAGACCCCTCCCACATCCAACATGGCTTGTTCTAGGCATTTTGGACTTGGACGGAAAGTTGGACGGATATGTGGTATAAAGTTAGACGATTTAGTGGCTTGGATGATCAGATCGGCAGGACATATAATTAGACGATTTTCGAAAGTAAAAAAAAAGTTGGACGTATCTTTTGAAAATGTGTCTTATGCTCTTTTTAACTTTGGACGACTTGCGAGATGGATGTAAACGGACTTAGACGTCCCTTTCGATTATGCCCTTCCACGCCTCTTTATACGAGTGAAACAGAGACCCAAAATATCTGAAATAGTTTATTATAAAGATATAAAAAATATATTTACATGTCAGCAGTAAATAACAACTAATAATTATTCACAATATCTCTGAATACATATATATATAAATGTCAGCACACAATTAGTGCACAGTAATCACTAAGTAAATTAGTAAATATGACTAATCCTTACACACAAAGTATAATTCCTTACTATATTGATTCCTGATAAATTAGCCGCAATTTATTAGAGCTATCATCACCTAGGGGATCTAATGTTCCCATCCATAGCAAACAAGATTCTATCTAACCCAGCGACTGAAAAAGATAATTCCTGTCTCACCACTGGATTGAGCCTCTGCGAATCCTGGGCATGGAATTTCTCTTTCTTCAGCTTAGCAGGTTGTAGATCATCATCCGGTCAGACAAGGTCGTTTATCACTGGTGCAGCTATAATATATATTTTCCAGAGTTCCTTTTGTAAACCAGAGCACTTTCAGATATGTCCAAAAGACAGTTCTGCATCTTCACTCTTCTCCGAGAGTCACAAAAGGGAACCTTTATCAGTTAAGAACATAAGAAGTTGCCTCCGCTGGGTCAGACCAGCAGTCCGCTCCCGCAGCAGCCCATCAGGTCCATGACCTGTAAGGTGATCCTTGTCTAAATTCTTTAATCCCCCTTGTCCTTCTATCTATACCCTTTCATAACCTATCTCTACCTCTATCTATATCCCTCAATCCCTGTATCCTTCAGGAATTTATCCAATCCTTCTTTGAAACCCGGTAGAGTACTCTGTCCTATCACAACCTCCGGAAGTGCATTCCAGGTGTCCATCACCCTCTTAGTGAAAAAGAATTTTCTAGCATTGGTTCTAAACCTGTCCCCTTTCAATTTCTCTGAGTGCCCCCTTGTTCTTGTGGTTCCCAACAGACTGAAGAATCTGTCCCTTTCTACCTTCTCTATGCCTTTCATGATCTTGTAAGTCTCTATCATGTCTCCTCTGAGTCTCCGCTTTCCCAGGGAGAAGAGCCCCAGCCTTTCTAACCTGTCTGCATATGAAAGGTTTTCCATACCTTTTATCATTTTCGTCGCTCTTCTCTGAACCCTCTCAAGTATCGCCATGTCCTTCTTGAGGTACGGTGACCAATATTGGACACAGTACTCCAGATGCAGGCGCACCATCGTGCGATACAGCGGCATGATGACTTCCTTCGTCCTTGTTGTAATACCCTTCTTAATAATACCCAACATTCGGTTTGCTTTCTTTGAGGCTGCTGCACATAGTGCCATTGATTTCATTGTTGTGTCCACCAGCACACCCAAGTCTTTTTCAAGGTTACTTTCCCCTAGCACTGATCCCCCCATTTTGTAGCTGAACATCGGGTTCTTTTTCCCTATATGCATGACCTTGCATTTCTCTATATTGAAGTTCATTTGCCATTTATTTGCCCACTCTTCCAGTTTGTTTAAGTCCCTTTGTAGGTCTTCACATTCTTCCGCGGTTCTAACCTGGTGTCATCCGCAAATTTTACAACTTCACACTTCGTCCCCGTTTCCAGGTCATTTATAAATACATTGAACAGCAGCGGTCCAAGCACCAACCCCTGCGGAACACCGCTCGTGACCCTCCTCCAGTCCGAATAGTGGCCCTTCACACCAACCCTTTGCTTTCTGCCTGCCAACCAGTGTTTAATTCATCTGTATATGTCCCCTTCCATCCCGTGGTTCCACAGCTTCCTAAGTAGCCGCTCATGAGGTACCTTGTCAAAGGCTTTTTGGAAGTCGAGATAAATGATTTCTATGGGTTCCCCTTTGTTCATCTGGCTGTTTATGCCTTCAAAGAAGTGCAGTAAGTTCATTTGGCACGATCTTCCCTTGCAGAAGCCATGCTGGCTCACTTTCAGTTGTCCATTTTTTCCTATGTGCTCACAGATGTTGTCTTTTATCAGTGCTTCCACCATCTTGCCCGGAACTGAAGTCAAGCTTACCAGCCTGTAGTTCCCCGGGTCACCCCTCGATCCCTTTTTGAAGATAGGTGTGACATTTTCTATTTTCCAGTCCTCCAGGATTTCCCCAGTTTTCAAGGATAGATTACAAATTTGGCGGAGTGGCGGAAGAGTTCGGCAGGCCGATTGGGGATTTGGAGGAGCAGTCATGGGGGTGCTGCTTCGGGGCAGGAGGGCTTGGGATCCCTCCTGCCCGGATCATAATTGAAGGGGGCAGTGTCGCTGGGCAGGAAGTCTCGAGCTTCCTCCTGCCCGATTGTAGTCAAGGGGGGAGGTGTCTCCGGGCAGGAGGGCTTGGGCTCCCTCCTGCCTGGATCGAGTCGTGGGGGAGGGCTGATTGCTGCAGGAGAGATGTATCATCTCTCCTGCCGCGATGGTGATCACCCATCCCCCTCCGAACCGCAGCACTTTGGGGTGAGTATCGCCGGCAGGAGAGATGCCCTGCCGCGATGCTCACCCCAAAGTGCCATGGTTTGGAGGGGGGGGGTGATCGCCATCACAGCAGGAGAGATGAGCCATCTTTCCTGCAGCAATAGTTGCAGTAGTTGGTAGGCAGGTTGCTGGAGCCGCTGATCTGCAGCAATCAGCTCAGCGGCCCCTTTTTTGGCACTTATACCTGTTTTGACTTGGTCTAAGTCAAAACATATAAGTGCCGACTAGGCAACTTGCCTAAACTTTTGGTTATACCTGCTGTATGCCTATGTCTAGGTCGGCCCACCTCCCACCCTTTCCCCTCCTCTAAAAACACCTCTTTTCGCTCTATGTGTTTAGAGGCAGGGGAAAGGCCTAAGCTGGTTTTTGATACGTCTAAAACCAGCTTAGACTATCAGGCTTTTTGATCGTCCAAGTACTCATTTAGGCCACTTTTTAGACTTTTTAAAATTATTATTATGAGCCCCATAGCTATATGAGTTAAAATATCTTCCAATAAGTGTTATGCACTTTGCATTTCCATACATTTTTTATGTATTCTCAAGATACTCATATAGTATCCAAAAATATGAAAAATATAGAACAGCTATATTGAAAATGAATAACTATGAAAACAAATATCATTAATATTCTTTGTAAAAACATATAAAATTAAACCTATTTTTCTTATTGAAAAATAAAGCATCAACAATTTCCAAAAGAAAATGGCCTGACTGAATATTAGCAACCCTGAAAGCTGCTGAAGGTGCATGCAGATATAACTAGTTTAGCTTTTTCTAATTGCAACTGTCTCTCATGTTTTCTTATCCTTTTCTTCACATTCTGGAATCCCACAGACTGATGATCTTTTCAGCATGTGATGTTAGACAGTGGTAGTTGAAGCTTAATATTGGCTGCAATATAATGGAATTTTTAGTTTACACTATCACATATGGTTTTCATTCAGTTGTAATCAAAAATACTTAAAAATGAAGCTTGAAACATGCTTGCAGGTCTCATAGCATGCACTTATAACCACATGAAAAAGAGTGATTTCTGTAGATGAGTTTAGATAGGAGTAAAAGGCAATAAACAGTTGTTTTTCAAATACATTGATGCATTTCCCTTTCCTTACCAGTACCAAAATAAACAGTAGATGCAAAATATATATACATATTTTGGCAAGATTTGGTACAAACTAAGCACCTCTTTCTGTGGACTAGGCAGCTTTGCTTAATCAGCAACGCTCACCAATACACAGTACTTTGTTTTGCTTATCAGCATATCATTCTTTGTGGTTCATAGCACACCGGACCACAGAAGAAGGTTATTCTTGAACGAAACACGGACCGTGTCGGGTCTATTCCACAACGGATCTACTGTGTATTTTTCTATTGGACTTTTGAACTGTACCTTGTTTGCCAAAATCTTCAGAGTAAGTATGGGTCAAAAATCATCGGTTCCACAGTTGTTTTCTTTGTACCTAACCAACTACGCACCTATACATACTGTATGTGCCATCACTAAGCATAGGCATGGGATGGAGAATAGGTGTGTGCTGAACAAGAGGGGAAAGTACACACATATGATTTATTCTATAAGCATCATATCCACAGATGTCATCAAAAGTTGGCACTGGCAGCTGCATCTGTTATCAAATGGTAGAATGGCTTTTGCTGGCCTTCATTTCCGGTGCCTTCCACTGGCCTAGGGTCGCCTAGGGCTGCCTAAGCTTGCCTAAGATCACTTCCTGGTGAAACCACGCCCTTGCCTCACCTTAGGTGAGGTTAGGTGGCCCTATGCACCTCACTAGATTCCCGCAAAAACGTGCGTGCTGATTGGCTTTTAGGCAGTGATAGGCCACCTAAAATCAGGACGCCATTTAAAGAATTTGCTCCTCAGCGTCAACTTCCAACTCCAATCTTATAATTAAAGATAATACAAGAAGCAAAATCAATGGAATGTATTGTTTGGCATGTCAATGAGGGCTAAAAGCCAAATATCCTCTAACATTAATAAGCTTCTACTCATTATGGCAGGGGTTGCCATACAACAGATTATGAATAATTGGAAAAATTGGGATAGGTTGAATTATAGCTTTTGGTGGAATTCTTTGTGTCACATATTTAAAATGGAAAGGATAACTGCCATACAGCAAGGAAATTTTAAGAAATTTCAGGTTATTTAGGAGCCATTAACAAGATACTGTAAAGATTGAAATTACTGCATAGAATAAATATTAAGTTTTTCCCTTTTGTTCATACACGTCCAGGGTGGGGTGGGAATATTTTATGATTTGTTTTGCTTATGAATAATTGTTGGATATAAGGGAGGGGGGATATTTGATGCGAGTTAAAATTTGATGATATATTAAGTGATGTTAAAGTATAAATTGATTGTATTATATGATACACTTATTGTGAATTTTAAAAATGAATAAAGATAAATTAAAAAAAAAAAATCAATGGAATGCAGACACTTCCTCAGACCACTATACACATTTACATGGATATGCTAGCAAAAAGGTAGCGGCTATTTTTCTTGTTTCTTCTCTCATAACTAGAAACTATCTCCATCTCTCCTGAGTCAATTCTGTCACATCTGGGTATATCCAGATTCTCTGACCACAAAAGGGTATTATACCATTTTTAAAGTGTAACCTCATAACACAAGTCAAATCTCGTTCAAATACAAAATTAACAATAAGGATAGCTCGTTCTTTGACATCAGAGAGAGTCTTCAAAAATAGTTGTAATATCCTGAAGATTATTCCCGTTGCATATACGCCGTAGTCTCTTTCTCAATATTTGGTAAGTCTCCTGTTGCAGGTTTTTTTTAATCTTTAGTGAGTGGTAAATAATAAACTTTATTAATAGGTGGAATACTATCCTGAGGAAATTTCAAATTTTCCAGGAGAAACTTCTTTGTTAAGGAAAGACAGCTGTTCTTCAAACAGGAGGGTGCTGAAAAGTTACGTCTAACCAATCGACTTCCTAAATTCTAAGCATTATTATGTCACTCTAGCTGAAAAGAGTGTTGTCTTATTTTGTTAAGTGCCAGTTTGCAGAAACAGAATTCTATGTTTTTTTAACATTGTTTCAGATCACTGTTTGAATCATATCCACATCATTCTCTTCTAGGATGGGCTGAGTGTATATTGTCTAAGTGTATATTGTCTTCTCTGAGCAACATGAAACCATGATAGAATTTTATGAGCAGGTGCATTTCCCTTCTTCACTTGGGGCAACTGAATGCATATACAAATCTATCAAGCCACCTGTGGATTAAAAAGGCCACATATCGAAACCTAAAGTCATTCCACCCCTGATCATGCAGGTAATCTGCAAAGTTTCATGCATGATAACTAATATGTATGCCTACTACTTAGAATCAAGACAGAGTGGCTACATTCTGTCAGTGGCGTAGCGAGGGTGAGAGGTGCCTGGGGTGGTGGAACCTCTCCCATGCCCTGCCCTCTTCTCCGCCCCACCCCCCACCTCCACACATTCCTTCCCTGCCCCCTCCTGCCGCTCGTGCGCCGCTCCCCTTCCCCTGTACCTCTGTAATGTTCCTAGCATGAGCAGCAACTCCCAAGCTGTCACACCAGTGGCAACTCTTCTGATGTCACTTCCTAGGCGTGAGTCCAGGAAGTGATGTCAGAGGAAGAGCCAACACTGGCATGACAGCAGGTTGGAGGGTTGCTACTCATGCCAGGAACTTTACAGAGGTACAGGGGAAGGGAAGCGGTGTGCACAAGTGGCGGGGGGGGGGGGGAAGGGAAAGGAGATTTACTTTTGCAGAATATAGACCACATTTGTCTTATATCTAAATTGACAGTTATTAACAGAGGCTCTATTGATTTCTTTCGCCGGGCATAGCTCCCTTACAGTACCTAGAGGGGAATTGATTAGACTGTCTTTGTTATTGTATCTTCTCATGTCATTCCTTATTATCCATCTCTGTGAGGGAGGGGGTAAATAATTCTGCAAACCTGTATAATCTCTTGGTATGCAGCCTGTCATCTCTTTCTTTCAATAAAATATATATATATAACTTTTTTTTAAAAGTATCTATTCTGTCTTATAAAGGAAATTTTGTGATTTAATTATATTTTTAAGAGGCTATCATATAAATTTGAGTTGTTGGTAATTTGATAGCGCTCAATTTTCCTTAAAAGCCTGTGGAGTTTCCACTAAAATAACATTTGATCAAGTTGAGAGCAGAGGAACTTGATAATTTAAGTTAAACAATCTTAAGTTCTTACGTTACTTTTCCCAATGTTAAACTTTAGGCTGGAGGGAAACATTATCTTTATAGAAAGTGGTACACTGACTGTGTAGGCTGAGAACTTTCTCCTCAAGGACTTCTGCCTCATTAACTCTCTTCTCCAGGGCACAACACAAGGCTGCAGTTTATTAACAGTAGACTAAAGTGTTCATTTATCTGATCACAGCAACTTCAAAATGGGTAATAATTCACTAAAACATGACTAAGGTGATTTCACCTGAAATAGTTTACTTTGCCAGATACTCCTTGTCTGCTCCCAATACTCTGCAGTAGTTCACTGAATAATCTCCGTTGTGGGGACCTTAAAAATCCTAAGAGTGACAGCAGAATGAATGCCATCCACACTGCTCAAATAAGCGTAGTTACCATTGAAAAGGGAACTTTTTATCCAGCTTGGGTTTTGGTAGAACCGCTGACCTCTAGAACTCCAGGATCAATCAGCTTCTTGCTACCCTAGCTCTCACCTCTGAATAATACTCTTGTACTGCTTTGTTATCATAGTCAAATCAAGCAAGTTAAAAATAATCCAGCCCAGAATGGACAGTAATTAAACTACAATGTTTTCCAATCCTTAAAGGTTTAATAGGATTTCAAATTGCATTTGCAAAATTTCTTGAAAATGTGTTTCAAGAAAATTTCTCAACAAGAAAAATTTTCAAGGATCATAATAAAACAGAACTATTAAAATATTTATTGGTATAGTGTTTAGAGTTGCTTGTGGGCCTGAATTCTCCTCTCCATGGTTCACTAGCCCATCCATCAGGCTACTTAAGTAGGTTTTCTCATAGCAGGTGCTGCTGTTCTGAAAACAGATATGTAATAATAATTTTATTTTTTATATACCGCCATACCCGTGAGTTCTAGGCAGTTCTAGGTGGTACTGTTTCTTTCACTAATCACAGGGGGAGTGTGGGGGGAGGGACAGAATGGGGGTCATTACTTTATCCCTCCAGTTGTTATCTGGTCAGTTTGGGTTCCTTTGGCACTTAGATGCTTTTAGAATAGGTTTAGCTCCAGATGTCTTAGTTCTGTCCAGGACGTCTTGAGAAAGTTCCAATTATCATCACAAGATGTCCAAGTGTTAAACCCACCCAAAGTCTGCCTATAACATACCTCCAGCACAGCCCATTGAACTCTGGACACACAGTGGGCAAAAACTCTAGCAAGATGTCTGGAAAGACAGTTTCAAAAATCAATTCCTGTAAGAATTCTGTGTAAGACTGTGTAGAAGCACGGCTATCTTTTTCTGGACTTGTGTGCTGCTAGCCGTTGAGAGACCGGAGTGTGTGCAACTGGAGTTAAGATAGTTCCTGAACCTGGTCCTGGAGAACCCACTACTACTTTTTCTCCAAGTTAAGTATTTGTCTTTTTTGCTTTTTGTTTTTTGATGTTTTTGTGTTTTGTTTTGTGCATTGTTTTGTTTAAGTTTGTGGCACACTGCTGTGGGACTGTACATTGATGATTATATCTTACTCTACAATCGGGTGGGGTTCAGGTTTTTCTCAGACTATGTCTGAGTTTTTTTACTGAAGTTTCCACCTAATATGTAAGAGGAGCCGATGATTAAGGACATGTTGCCTTATTGGCTAAAAATGCCTGACTTGTAATTATATATTCAGTCAGTGTGTCTGAGGCTCATTTTGATTAAGTTGTTGTGTACAGTGACAGTTCACAGAGTAGTGACTTTTTTGTCTATTTATTATATGCCGAAAAAGTACAAATTTGACAAAAATTCCTTTACAATAGGTGTTTAGTTAGTTTGGTGCCATCATCTTGTGTTCGAGTCCTAGAGACTTGATGAATTACAGATCTAAAAATAAATCGGTTTTGTGCTAATCTAGAAAGGTCCTCCAGCGTCATCCCCATGGCTGTTTTCAACATGTCCAGCCATCTGATTGCAGGTTGTCTTCTTTGCCTGGGTTCTTCGACCTTTCCAAACATGATATCTTCTCCCATGATCTTTCTCTTCTGACAGTACAACCAAAATAAGACAGTTGTAACTTCATCATTTGGGCTTCAAGTGATATAGCTGGTTTGATCTCTTCTAGAATAGGTTAGTTCTTCCGGTGGTCCACAACATGCATAAAAATCATTCTCCAACACCAAATCTCAAACGAGTCAATCTTTCTGTCTTGTTTCTATAGTGTCCAGCTTTCGCATCCATAATTAACCACTGAGAAAATGAGTGCGTGGACAACTCTGATCTTCATTTGGAGTGCTATTTCTTTGCCTTTGAATATTTTGTCAAGAGCTTTCATTGAAGAGCAACCAAGTGCTATTCTGTGTAGTATTTCTTCCCTGCTAGTTGCTTCTTTGTTTACAAAAGAGCCACAACCACCCACAATAAAGCATTACCTTGCTGATGGGGACGCCAAACCCTGCCAGCTAAAGACATCTCTTGACTGAGTTCCACTTAATTCAGCAGGTACACTTCAGCTACTAATGCTGGCTCTTCTGCACGTGCTCAGTTAAACCTGACCACACATGAGAGAGCTAGCATTAGTGGCCAAAATGCACCTGCTGAATTAAATGTGCAGGCATGATTCAGGCAGAAGATGTCTTCAGATGGTGTGGCTTGGCATCCCTGCCAGCCATGAAAGCAGAGGAGGCTCGAGCCAAACTTCTATGATCTGTGTCTAATCATAGCAAGGACAGATCAAGATTGAATATGCTTACTTTATATCACATCATACTATATGCTATGGGGTTCATAATTGAAAGAGAAAAATGTCCAAAAACCGGCCTAAGTCTGCACTTGGAAGATCATCAGTCAAAAACGTCCAAGTGCCGATAATAAAAACGGGTTTTGGACGTATTTATAAATGACCTAGACCTTCACAGTGCCGCTGAATGACCATAGCTATAAGGGGCGTTTCAGGAGGAGTGTTGAGGGCAGAATTTGGGTGAGATGTGGGCAGGCTTAGACTTAGTCGTACTGCATGTATACAGCACAGGATTGACGGAACTTGGATGTTGTGACTTAGGACAAGGATGTCATCAGCAGGCTGCAGTAATTATCTGAAGGTAAGAGCGGGAGGCCAGGGGGGAAGCTGGAGGATGCTGCAAAGAGCAGACAGCACTAGTACAGACCGCGGGGCCACAAAATAGTACCTGACGGGCTGCATGTGGCCCCTGGGCTGTGTGTTTGAGATCACTGGTTTAAACTAGAGGTCTGCATGGGAACGGGGATCGCGGGAATCCCACGGGTCCCCCAGGGGTCCCATGGGAATCCCCCCTAACCTACAAGACTCCCATGGGGACCCCCATCTGGCCCACAGGACTTCTACGGGGACCCCCCTCTAGCCAACAGGATTCCCACGGGGATGGAAGGCTTTGGAAGCAGGGTTCGTCTATATAATATAATGGACATGTCAGCCTTAGTAAAAGAGGGGGTTTATAAGTTAATTACCTGAACAGAAAACAAAAAAAGGGTTCCACCAAAGAGATTCCACAAGGAAAACAGCAGCGCAAACATAAAAGAAACTGTGGAATTGATGATCCTGTCAGAAGTAATTGCTGCTTTTTATGGGGACGGGCGGGGATGGAGGTAATTCCTTGCGGGGATGGGTGGGGAGGGAGAGGATCCTGGCGGGGATGGGTGGGGATGGAGAGGATCCTGGCGGGGCGGGTGGGGATGGAGAGGATCCTGGCGGGGACGGATGGGGATGGGTGGGATTTCTGTCCCCGTGCAAGTCCCTAGTTTAAACCCACATCCTCAGGATGCTGAGTCTATAGCTTTAACCACTGAACCTCACTCTCCCTTGTGCAATGTGCATCATAAGCAAATTTATAGCTGTTGATCTGTCAAATTTTGTTTTGATTCTATCCTCTTTCTATTTAGGGATCCATTGAATCTATCCCACACATTTTTGAACTCTGTCATTGTTTTTGTCTCCACCACCTCCACTGGGAGGGCATTCCAGGCATTCACCACCCTACTCGTGAAAAAGTATTTCCTGACGTTGCTCCTGTCTACCATCTCACAACATCATATGCCCTCTAAGGTAATTCTATCACATCTCCATTTCTAGAAAAGATTTATATGTAGATTAATACCATTAAGTATTAAGGCCTGGATTCTATAAACAGCATCCCAATTGTAGGCGGCCAACTGCTGCCTAACCAGCCAATTGGGACTCAAGTTTTCTATAAAAAAAAAAAATCCCGAGGCAGGCCACCTATATTGGAGGCACCTCCGGGAGCCTATGGAGGCATGCAAGCCCGCCTAAGCTCGCCTAAGGCTAGGCGTGGGCAAGGCTTGGCCCGTAAGTAGCCATAGGTGGACCTATGTAGCCATATGCATCTCCCTAGGCCCACGGTAGACGCATACAATGTAGGCCAGCAAACGCGGCCGCTGAGCTTATCGTGGCAAGGTATCTTCCTGCCGTGATAAGTATAGCGGCCGCGGGGATCTGACCAATCAGAATCTTAGGTCACTCCCAGTGCATCCCAGAATGCACTGGGAGATGGGCCTAACATTCTGGTTAGCCCAGGTCCCTAAGGCCCCTCCTACAGGACAGGCCTTACGTGCCTGGGCTAATCAGGCGCTTAGGCCTCTCCTTGGGTTTTCTTGGCCTACATTTCCGGTACCTACCTATGATATGAATCACACTTCAGTAGGTGTTTTAGGCCACCTAAAACTTTTGGCATTAGCCATGCTCACAGTGTCATTAGGTAGCCTAAAGCACCTACGGAGGCGCAATTTCAGTGCCAGTTTTTTAGGCACCAAACGTCATTTCAATGGCATTTTTTTAAAACTGAGTTTGGATGCTTACTGGCGCATAAAAAAATCAGTGCCATTTAGAGAATCCAAGCCCAATTTTTTTTTCTGGTCCCCAGAAGCTATCACTCTAGGGTATTGCCTGCTTAGCCTAATGGTTAAACTGGCCCTGAATTTTTCAACTCTGATCTGTCAGAACGCGTAACTATATTTGGATTCCAGCATTTTTTACAGTAAATTGCTGCAAGTTTTGGCTTGCCCAGCTGTTTTTGAATTATACTTTAATTTTTTTACAGGGCAAACAATATTTAGAAACACATTTTTATTTTAGCTTTTTCCTTTAAATCGTGGCAAGACCCCGCTTTTCAGTTTCTGAAATATTAGAGTCCATGATCATGTAAGAAAAAAAAAAAGAACCCAACAGAGTCCCTTTGTAAATGAAACTGACATAACATTAATTTAGTAGCTATATAAAACTGTTTCCAAAAGAATGAAAGCTTCTAAGAAATTAAACAGATAAGTCATGAATGCAAGTTGAATGGCAGTTTCCATTCAAGCTATAGATTTTTAAAATTCACAGCTCCTCAGAGCAATGTTTAAAAGCAGTATTTCAGTAAAAGCAACAGTTTATCAGCTATTAGACTTGGGAAGAATAAAATGGTCTAAAAAAAAAACCCCTAATAATTCAAATAATTTGACAAAATGCTTTGCATAATAATTCAAAGGTTTTGCATATAGCCTTGAACAATTTTGTCAAGTTTCCTATTCATACGTACCCTTAATTTTGATTCTAACTAAATTGAGAGCTGTAGGGTGCTTCTTTTTACAGTCCATGGGGTAATTCTGTTAATACACACAGTGAACACAGACAGCAGATCAAGCAACAGAGCTGTGGGACACCTTATAGGGCACTGCTCTGAACTTCACAAAAAGGGTGCCACATAAACATCTCATCAGAACTCCCATATATGTAATGTTGAGCCCCCCCCCCCAAAAAAAGACCCCACTGGCCCACCCCCAGACGGTTCATAGACAACGGCGTGAAAGACAAAGGCGCACGCCGACAACTGAGCGCAAGACGGAGGCGCGTGCCGCTCAAAATTACAGTTTTTAGGGGCTCCGACGGGGGGTTTTGTTGGGGAACCCCACCCACTTTACTTAATAGACATCGCGCCAGCGTTATGGGGGGCTTGGGGGGTTGTAACCCTCCACATTTTACTGTAAACTTAACTTTTTCCCTAAAAACAGGGAAAAAGTTAAGTTTTCAGTAAAATGTGGGGGGTTACAACTCCCCACACCCCCCGCAACGCCCCCACAATGCAGCGTGATGTCTATTAAGTAAAGTGGGGGGTTCCCCCCCTCGCCCCCCCGTCGGAGCCCTAAAACAGTAATTTAGAGCGGCGCGCACCTCCGCGCTGCGCTCAATTGTCTGGGCGCGCCTTTGTCCCGGTGCGCTTTTGACCTGACACCCCCCCAGACTACTTAAGCCACCTCTGTGCAGCTCTTCTAGGTTTTCCTATGCCAAGTGATGATGTTTCAGAGGCAGGTATGTATGTTTTTATTCTGCGCTTTGTGAGGGTGCGATGTGGTCAGTGCCTGGGGGGGTAGTGTGTGTGGGTCTTTACTTTGTTCCTGCGGTGGTTATATGGTCACTTTGGATATCTTTTGGGTACTTATATGTGTCTTTCTATCGCCAACCTCACAAAGTATAAGTTCCATCTAAGCGGTCTTGTCAACCCTTTGATTATCACTGCAGGATGACTAAGTCTAGGTCGGCCCACATTCTGTCCACATCCCGCCCTAACCACTTTTCACAAAATGTCCCTTTTAGCTCTGGATGCACAGTGGGATTTGGCTAATCAGGGACTTCCCTAAACTCCTTCCTAAGGATGTCCCTGATTGGCTGAGGTGCCCCGGCCCCTCCTATGGGAGGAGCCTGAGACGCCTCAGCCAATCAGTGCCTTAGGCCTCTACCCGTGCATCAGATGATGTGCCGGGACGGGGCCTAAGGCCACTATTGGGTGGCGGCGGGGCAGGAGAGTAGGAACAGGAGGAGTTTGCTCCTGCTTCTGAAGATATTGCCGGTGCGTAGGAGCAGGAAGAGCGTCCGGGCACCCCTCCTGCCCCTGAAGATGTTGGGGGAGCCTTGCCCAAGGAGCAGGAGGGACCAGGCACCCCTCCTTCTCCCAACAATTTTACAGGTACCGGGGTGGGTGGGTGGGCCAGGCCCAACCAGGACCAGGCAGGGGTGGGAGGCCTAGGAGCAGGAGAGACCGAGCACCCCTCCTACTCCCAACTTTGGTGTCGGGGGTGGGCCGTGCTGGGTTGGGGGCAGTGCTGCATTGCTTTTTTATAATTTTTTTTTAAATTCTGTTTTAACATGATGGCAAGAGGGAGTTGGTATCTATCCTGCTTTTCTCGCTGCAGGGGGGGGGGGGGCGGGCACAGCAGAGCAGGGCAGGCAGGAGAGATCGGGGCCTGGGGGGGTTGTCGGGTAGATCTCTCTTGCTAGCTCTCGGATTCTCCTGCTCTCTGCCGCCGTTCTCCGCAGTGCAGGCCCGCTTTAAAACCACGGACTTGCACTGCAGGGAACGGCGGCAGAGAGCAGGAGAGTCTGGGAGCAGGCAAGAGAGATCTGGGCTGGGCTGAGCCCTGACAGCAGTGACAGGAGGCTGCTTCTCCTGTCATTACTGTCAGGGTGTGCGCATGAACGGGGATCGCTCTGGCCGGGGGTAGGGGGAGTGTAGGGGGCTTACTAATGATCATCCCCATTTGCATGCAGGCCTTTACTGAATCAGTCGGCCGGCATGCAAATGGAAACGGATCGCACACGCTTTGGAGGTTTAGTGAATCCTGCCCAAGGTCCACAGAGCACATAAAACACAAACCTAAAACACTTAAACTTGTTCTTATATAAGACACTGAGCAAATGCCCATATAAATTGGGGGCAGAACACTTACTTGTTCTTTTACTAAGGTGCGGTAGCCGATTTAATGCACATATTCACACGCCTTAATAAAAGGACCCCTTAGTCTGTACAAATATTCTACAATTATCCAGGAAAGTTTTCTGAAGAACTTTAACTATCTATTCAGTGAAAAAAAACTTATCCAGATAACTCTCCCCTTATAAGTCACCCACTTGCCAACTTTCTGCCATGGTTTGCTCTTTTTCTGCCATGCAATTTGCTCTTTTGCCATCTTCAGAAAACTACTGCTTGATTTGCCTACCCACTAACACCACCCTGAATATGAATTACCTCGGTATCATTTGTGAAACAGAAAAGAGATTGAATTGCCTAGGAATGAGATGGGAAAGAGAAATATTTACACACCATTCTACTATTATAATAGGAAGATGTATTAATTCAGAATTATATTTTAAAGCAATCTTCCTAACCCAAAGCTTAATTTTTTTTTAATGAGAATGACAATTATTTATATTTCTCTCGCTCTCTCTTTCTCTGTCAAGTTTCCAATGGAAAGATGTCATGGTTAAGAACCCCTCAGTCTACTTACTTATGATAACAACACATAAGTGATAATTTCATTCAGACACAGGTTTCCATTCACGTCTGCAGTGACTCGCTCAGTAGTCACAGAACATCAAAGGTTACTGTTCTTAGCAGTCAGAATGCATAAAAGCAGAGAAGAAACCTGCTGGGTAGTTTATTAGACTGCACAGCTCTTGATTAAATCTTGATAATACTGCTGGGCAATTAGAGCTTTCAGAAAAAGAAAATAATTCAATATCAATTTTTATGGATTTTGACAGTTTCTAAACAGTAAGTAGATACTGGAAACACAAATCTACTATTGTGTTTCTTGTGCACAAGCACAAGAAACACGCAGCTGTTACTCCTAGATCAAAGTGTCACCTTCCTTTTCATGCCAGAAGCATTATTGAATCCTGTGGAAAAAAAAAAATCACTCTGGCAAAAACAAACTCAAGAAAATAAACTGCTGGTTTGTTTTTCCTCAGTAGCAATGCAGTGTTTAACTTTAGAAGTAAGTCACTGTCGGAGGGAAAGAGGATAGATTTTTAAAAGTGGCATTTTTGACACGGGGTCCACAGTATACAGGAACTAGAAATATAATTCTGGTTTGTGCTGTAGATCTGGGATGTCTAAGTTTGCTGAAGTATCACTACTGCACCTCTCCTCACACGAGCTTTTCTTGAGCTAATCCTCAAAACTGTGCAGGTGGGTGCAAATGCCACAAGCATTTTTCCCCCCACAGATATTGTACCAGTTCTCAAGGGAAAGTACACAGCTTTTAGAATTGCAGAGGTAAGATTGCCCAAGAGATTGCACTTCCTTCTTATGCAGGTGCTTTTCACATAGAAATAAATGTGCATTATTTTGAACATCTAAAACAGGGGTGCCCACACTTTTTGGGCTTGCGAGCTACTTTTTAAATGACCAAGTCAAAATGATCTACCAACAATAAAATTTAAAAAAAACACAAAGCACACTGTACGCATAGAAAATGTTAATTATCATTCCTATTCCAGGGTTTTTCAAAGAGGTCAAAGCAGATGACTCTATGCACTATCACCTCAGTAACAACCATACAAAAATAGACAAATATACCCCCCTCCCTTTTTACTAAACCACGATAGCAGTTTTTAGCGCAGGGAGCTGCACTGAATGCTCAGCGCTGCTCTCGACACTCATAGGCTCCCTGCGCTAAAAACCTCTATTGCGGTTTAGTAAAAGGGGACCTTAGTGTAAAATATAGACAGCACATATAAATTCAGACACATTTTGATCACTAAATTTAAAATAAAATCATTTTTCCTACCTTGTCTGGTGATTTCATGAGTCTCTGGTTGCACTTTCTTCTTCTGACTGTGCATACAATCTTTCTTCCCTTCTTTTAGCCTGTATGCTTCCTCTCCTCCAGACCTCATTCCTTCCCCCAACTTTTCCTTCCTCTTCCCTGCCCTTTCTTTCTCTCTGCCTCCCTTTCTTTTTTTTTCTGTTTCTCTTCTTTCCTTCAGTCTCCCTGCCTGCCCTTTTTCTTTCTTTCTCCCTGCCCTCCCCCAAGCCACTGCCACTGCCATTGCCATCGGGGACCAGGACCCAAACGCCAACAATAACAGGCCCCAAGCTCTCCCTGCTTCGGCCAACCAGCATTCCTCTCCCCGACGTCAATTTTGCCATCGGGAAGAGGAAGGCTGATCAGCCCAAGATCGCGATCGACCTATTAGGGGAAATGCTGCCGGGTCCTGCCTTCGCGGAAACAGAAAGTAGGCAGGACCCGGCAGGAAGAAGAACAAATGCTTGTCTCCTGCATTAGCCCATAGCGAACGCTTGCTTCAGGGCTCTCAACATGTGCGTGCCGGCTTCCCTTCTCCCCTCCCCCACCGGACATAACTTCCGGTTTCGGAGGGAAGAGAAGAGAAGCCGGCACGCACACGTTAGAGCCTGGAGCATAAGTTCGCTACGGGCTGAAATCTCCAAGCCGATTTTTTTGGGGTTTTTTTTAATGTTCAGCAGCGGCAGATGAGAGCTGGGCGGACCGCCCAGCTAAAAGGCCCTAGGGAGAACACTGGGAGGAAGGCTGATCGCCCGTAGATCAGGACGGCAACACGAGTCTATCACGGAGCCCGGGATGGGCTCCGTGATCGACTCACGTTGCCTTCCTGAGCTACTGGTCGATCGCGATCGACGTGTTGGGCACCCCTGATCTAAAACTTAGGGCTCCTTTTATCAAGGTGCGGTAGGGGGTTTAACGCGCGTTAAACCGCCTGCCGTGCTAGTCGCTAACGCCTCCATTGACCAGGCATTAGTTTTTTTGCTTGCCGCGGGGGTTAGCGTGTGATGAAATGTCCGACGCGCTAACCCCACTAGCGCGGCTTGATAAAAGGAGCCTTTAGTGTGCTGTGCATGTACAATACCTCCATGAAGTGAGTTAAATGCATGCCTTTGGTGGATCCACGTGTGCACAGTTACATGCCTAAATGATGAGTAATTTTCACCTGGACATTTTACCTGAGTAAGAATTCCTTTATATAGGTAAATTAATTTTTTTAAAAATATATAAAAAAAGGTCTTTCCTAAGGATAAATTTCAAACTATCTGCTTTGTTGTGCATTTGGCAGTACTTTTTACCCATGGGCTTCACATCAATTGTCAAAGCAAAGGATATTCATGGACATTTACAAATACATTTTGAACCCAATTTTACACAGAACTTAGTAACCATAATTGAGATGTTGAAATTAGGATGTATTCAGTTCCAGCACTATTTTTAAAATAGGATCTGCCAATGGAGAACCTTTTTTAAAATATGTATAGTATTGCGCATGTGTTTGTTGACACATACAACAGAAAGGATTAAGGGAACACCCCAAACACCCCCCTCAACTGTAAAATGGTTATTCCCCCTTCAAACTTTGCTTTTGTGACAAGATCATTAATATTTTGAAATTTATCCTTTTTTGCAGAACATTCCAGATTGAATCCAAGCTGAGTAAACTTAGGGGTCCTTTTATTAAGGCATGGTAGGATATTGCTGTGCAGCAAACAATACTGCAAGCATGCTGCATTTCCACTGTGGTAAAAAAATTTTACTACATGGCAGTTCAGGCAGTAAGGTTTACTGCGGTAGTGGGTGGAGATGGTACAGGAAGGGATGTGTTGGTACTGGCACACTATGGTAAAGGCATGTGGTGCTTCTTACTGCCAGGTTAGCACAGGAACTTTTACTGCCTGCAAAAAGGCAGGTGGAAAGGGCTTTTCAGATGATGTGGGCTAAAACCTGCCATTCGGCAGACACGTCTACAAGCCACACTTTTTTGACCAGTAGTAATTTCTGAATTGCTGCAGGCCAACAGGGGAGAGGCCTTAGGCACATTAGTCAATTGGGGCTTTAGGCTTCTCCCGGTATGTCCCAGAATGCATTGGAAAGGGGCCTAAGGCCTTGATTTCTCCTCAGTGTACATATTTCCTACTACTACTTGTGATTCTCTTGTTACTGTAGAGTATTTCCTAAATGTATTTGCAAGTGGAAGGAGCCTGCCACAAGACTTGACAACATATTATTTTCACTTCTTACTTTACTTAATGACAAATATAAAGTTTATATTTTAAGAGTCAAACAAGAAGAACGCAAGCAAGTTCTGCTTCATCACATTTAAATGTCCTTCCAGTACAGAGATTTGGCAATGGTCTGCAACAGTTATGCTCTGATATCATTCAAAACATTAGCATGGAAATGAGAGACATGATCTCCTACTTTCTAGATGTCTGTCCTGATTCCTAGATGGGGTTCACATGTATCATTTCATGGATTGACCTTTACTTTCACAAGATTCATTTACTGTATGAAGTGACAGTGCTTGGTTCTCTGGGAGGAAGTCCTACTAGCATTTTAGAAAAGATACATTCTCCCTAGGTAGCATCAGAGCAATATATTTCTTAATCTATATATATAAAATCGGAGGTATGTATGTGTGTATGTGCCGTGATCACACAAAAACGGCTTGACCGATTTGAACGAAACTTGGTATGCAGATCCCTCACTACCTGGGATGATATGTTCTGGGGGTCTCACAGCCCACCTGCACACGTGGGAGGAGCTACAAACAGAAAATCAGATTTCACCCATTCATGTCAATGGAAAAAATGTAAAAAGCTGCCAACGCAAAAACGGCTTGCCCGATTTGAACGAAACTTGGTATGCAGATCCCTCACTACCTGGGGTGATATGTTCTGGGGGTCTCGCGGCCCACCTGAACACGTGGGTGGAGCTACAAACAGAAAATCACATTTCACCCATTCATGTCAATGGAAAAAATGTAAAAAGCTGCCAACGCAAAAACGGCTTGCCCGATTTGAACAAAACTTGCTATGCTGATCCCTCACTACCTGGGGTGATATGTTCTGTGGGTCTCGCGGCCCACCTGCACACGTGGGCGGAGCTACAAACAGAAAATCTGATTTCACCCATTCAAGTCAATGGAAAAAATGTAAAAAGCTGTGGGACCGATTTGAACGAAACTTGCTATGCTGATCCCTCACTACCTGGGGTGATATGTTCTGTGGGTCTCGCGGCCCACCTGCACACGTGGGCGGAGCTACAAACAGAAAATCTGATTTCACCCATTCAAGTCAATGGAAAAAATGTAAAAAGCTGTGGGACCGATTTGAACGAAACTTGGTATGCAGATCCCTCACTACCTGGGGTGATATGTTCTGGGGGTCTCGCAGCCCACCTGCACATGTGGGCGGAGCTACAAACAGAAAATCTGATTTCACCCATTCAAGTCAATGGAAAAAATGTAAAAAGCTGTGGGACCGATTTGAACGAAACTTGCTATGCTGATCCCTCACTACCTGGGGTGATATGTTCTGTGGGTCTCGCGGCCCACCTGCACACGTGGGCGGAGCTACAAACAGAAAATCTGATTTCACCCATTCAAGTCAATGGAAAAAATGTAAAAAGCTGTGGGACCGATTTGAACGAAACTTGGTATGCAGATCCCTCACTACCTGGGGTGATATGTTCTGGGGGTCTCGCAGCCCACCTGCACACGTGGGCGGAGCTACAAACAGAAAATCATATTTCACCCATTCAAGTCAATGGAAAAAATGTAAAAAGCTGTGGGACCGATTTGAACGCAAATTGGTATGCAGATCCCTCACTACCTGGGGTGATATGTTCTGGGGGTCTCGCGGCCCACCTGCACATGTGGGCGGAGCTATAAACAGAAAATCAGATTTCACCCATTCACGTCAATGGAAAAAATGTAAAAAGCTGTGGGACCGATTTGAACGAAACTTGGTATGCAGATCCCTCACTACCTGGGGTGATATGTTCTGGGGGTCTCGCAGCCCACCTGCACACGTGGGCGGAGCTACAAACAGAAATTCTGATTTCACCCATTCAAGTCAATGGAAAAAATGTAAAAAGCTGTGGAACCGATTTGAACGAAACTTGATATGCAGATCCCTCACTACCTGGGGTGATATGTTCTGGGGGTCTCGCGGCCCACCTGCACACATGGGCGGAGCTACAAACAGAAAATCTGATTTCACCCATTCAAGTCAATGGAAAAAATGTAAAAAGCTGTGGGACCGATTTGAACGAAACTTGATATGCAGATCCCTCACTACCTGGGGTGATATGTTCTGGGGGTCTCGTGGCCCACCTGCACACGTGGGCGGAGCTACAAACAGAAAATCAGATTTCACCCATTCAAGTCAATGGAAAAAATGTAAAAAGCTGTGGGACCGATTTGAACGAAACTTGGTATGCAGATCCCTCACTACCTGGGGTGATATGTTCTGGGGGTCTCGCAGCCCACCTGCACACATGGGCGGAGCTACAAACAGAAAATCTGATTTCACCCATTCAAGTCAATGGGAAAAATGTAAAAAGCTGTGGGACCGATTTGAACGAAACTTGATATGCAGATCCCTCACTACCTGGGGTGATATGTTCTGGGGGTCTCGCGGCCCACCTGCACACGTGGGCGGAGCTACAAACAGAAAATCATATTTCACCCATTCATGTCAATGGAAAAAATGTAAAAAGCTGCCATTCTCACAGTATTTCCAACTACCTGGGGTGATATGTTCTGGGGGTTTCGCGGCCCACCTGCACACGTGGGCGGAGCTACAAACAGAACATCAGATTGCACCCATTCATGTCAATGGAAAAAAAGTAAAAAGCTGCCATTCTCACAGTAATTCAAAAACGGCTTGACCGATTTGACTGAAACTTGGTATGCAGATCCCTCACTATCTGGGGTGATATGTTCTGGGGGTCTCGCGGCCCACCTGCACATGTGGGCAGAGCTACAAACAGAAAATCAGATTTCACCCATTCATTTCAATGGAAAAAATGTAAAAAGCTGCCATTCTCACAGTAATTCCAACTACCTGGGGTGATATGTTCTGGGGGTCTCGCATCCCACCTGCACACGTGGGTAGAGCTACAAACAGAACATCAGATTTCACCCATTCATGTCAATGGAAAAAAAGTAAAAAGCTGCCATTCTCACAGTAATTCAAAAACAGCTTGACCGATTTGAACGAAACTTGGTATGCAGATCCCTCACTAACTGGGGTGATATGTTCTGGGGGTCTCGCGGCCCACCTGCACACATGGGCGGAGCTACAAACAGAAAATCAGATTTCACCCATTCAAGTCAATGGAAAAAATGTAAGAAGCTGTGGGACCGATTTGAACGAAACTTCGTATGCAGATCCCTCACTACCTGGGGTGATATGTTCTGGGGGTCTCGCGGCCCACCTGCACATGTGGGAAGGGTGGGTTCACCCAATAATGTATATGTTCTTGCTCCTGGAGGTGAAACTAAAAATGTTGTTTATAATCAAGTTTTGTGTTAGTTGTATTGTATTCATTTTGTCAAATATTTCACATTATAATTTGATTATTGTACTTTTTATAAAGCTGTAAAAAAATATTTTCATTCACCACTATAAAGTATCTTTATTTGAATCCATTTACAGTGTTATTGCTATAATTAAATACCCGTGCAACGCCGGGGCATCAGCTAGTTTACTTATATATACATTTAATATGAACTCAAGAAGGGAAAAAGAAGGAGGTCATATTACTGGCAGAGATTGTTGCTATGGATAACAGTAAATTAGGAACAGGGGCATTTAGTCAGTGTAACACTATAAATAACTATTGAATTTAGAACATCTAAACTCAACAGTTTGTTAAATAAATCTGGGAGGGATGCGGATTGATTAAACTGCTTTGGATTCACTAGCATACCTGAATACATTGAGTAAATCTTCATGGATTTATAACACATTAACCCTGAATGCTCATTTTAGAATGCACATTGAAAAGGTTTACTTTACATTCTAACATTCTAAAATGTTTATAAAAGCGAAAGTGTGAAAATAACTGAAAATAAACACCTGACATTCAGGAGAAAGTCAGGCAAAAAAAATATTCTAAAAAGATTTTTGCCATCCCTGTGAGCTCAGTCCCCATCCCTGCCCCAACCCCACAAGCCATCTGATGCCGTCCGCACAAGCCTCAAATAGTTATGATTTTATACTGATGTTGTTTTATTAAAGTATAAAAAGAAACAAGATTCTGTACAATTGTCATTTACACAGCAAGGATCAACAAAACCCCTGACTTCCTCTCCCCTCCCCATCACAAATATCCCCTCCACTATCAAGAAAACTGAATAAGCCAAATTATTACAGAATGCTACACAGAAAACTCATGCTAACAGAATACTGCAAGCTTCCGCAAATATGGCTATAATGGTGAATGTTTATACCAGTCCCATAATGCAGTATAATTTATAATGTCACTAAACTGGACTAGTGAAACAGTTTCAAATAATGGCTTTACTTTTATGAGTGTGCCTCAGCCCCACCACTCCACCGCTGTGCTATCTTGTGACTGCGTGGAGATTTATGTGGCACTTCATCATCAGCTGCTCATAATTTTTTGTTTTTTAGATTTTTAGTATGAATGTAAAAACCCGTGAAAAATCTTTCATACAATCATAAATTATTATCCGCTATATAAAGGTGATGCAGATACTTAGCTTTAGCTCTGTCAGCCAACGTCTGGGAGTCTAACCCATGTTTCGCGCCAAAAGGCGCTGTATCAAGGGTCTCCCGAGTACGCGCAGGTCATCCGACTCATAGTTAAAAAACAAAAAATTATGAGCAGCCGATGATGAAGTGCCACATAAATCTCCACGCAGTCACAAGTTAGCACAGCGGTGGAGTGGTGGGGCTGAGGCACACTCATAAAAGTAAAGCCATTATTTGAAACTGTTTCACTAGTCCAGTTTAGTGACATTATAAACAGAATACTGCAGTCATACATGGCAGGAATAGTGTTAAGGGAGTTCAACTCCTTTCTCCCTTTGTCCCATGTTATCCCCTTCCTTCCTTGTTCCCTTCAGGGCCATCCAGCTGGGCATGCCCCCCTCTGTTTAAGCAGACCCAGAAGGCTGACATGGAGAGATTAAATGAAATATTTGCCTCGGTCTTCACTGAGGAATATGTGGAGGAGATACCAGTGCCAGAAATTGTATTCATTTCTGATGAATCAGAGAAACTCATAATCTCTGTAACACTGGATGATGTAATGGGTCAATTTGACAAATTGAACAGTAGCAAATCACCTGGAGTGGATGGTATACATCCCAGATTGCTGATAGAATTGAAAAATGAACTTGCAGAGCTATTGTTAGTAGTTTGTAATTTTTCTTTAAAAGCAGAAGATTGGAGGGTGGCAAACATGACGCTGATATTTAAAAAGGGTTTGATATACTGCTTATCAAGGTTATCTAAGCAGTTTTTACAATCAGGTACTCAAGCATTTTCCCTATCTGTCCCGGTGGGCTCACAATCTATCTAACGTACCTGGGGCTATAGAGGACTGAGTGACTTGCCCAGGGTCACAAGGAGCAGCGCAGGGTTTGAACCCACAACCCCAGGGTGCTGAGGCTGTAGATCCAACCACTGCGCCACACACATACATGAGCATGGATTGAGAGAAAGCCTACATGGATTTAGTCAAAGGAAATCTTGCCTTACCAAGCTACTACATTTTTTCTGAGGAAATTACAAAGTCATGGGATAGGAGGTCATGCCCTTTTATGGATTGAGAACTGATTGAAAGACAGAAAACAGAGAATGGGTTTAATATTCTCAATGGAGAAAGGTAAATAGTGAGGTTCCCCAGGCGCTGTCTGGGACCACTGTTTTTTTAACATATTTATCAATTATCTAGAAATGGGAATAACTAGAGTGATAATTAAATTTGATGATGACACAAAGTTGTTATATCACAAGAGAATTGTGAAATATTGCAAGAGGACCTTGTGAGATTGGAAGACTGGGCATCAAAATGGTAGATGATGTGTAATGTGAGCATGTGCAAAGTGATTAATGTGGGAAAGAGGAACCTGAACTATAGCTATGTGATTCTGGGTTCTGTGTTAGGAGTCACTGCCCAGGAAAAGAATCTAGGTGTCATTGTTGAGGATACGTTGAAACCTTCAGCTGAATGTGCGGCAGCTGCTAAGAAAGCAAATAGAATGTTAGGAATTATCAGGAAAGGAATGGAAAACAAAGATTAAAATGTTATAATGCCCTTATATCACTCTATGGTACAGCCGCATCTCGAATACTGTGTGCAGTTCTGGTCACCGTATCTCAAAAAAGATATAGCAGAATTAGAAAAGGTACAGAGGACAACAAAAAGGATAAAAGGAACGGAACAACTTCCCTATGAGGAAAGGCTAAAGCAGCTAGGGCTCTTCAGCTTGGAGAAGAGACGACTTAGGGAGGATATGATAGAGGTCTATAAAATAATGAGTGGAGTGGAAAGGGTACATGTGAATCGCTTTTTCACTCTTTTCAAAAATACTAGGACTAGGAGACATGGAATGAAGCTACTAAGTAGTAGATTTAAAACAAACTAGTACTGACCTCCCCTGCTTTCCCAGGAGAGAATAGCAAGGATGAGGGCTTGTCAGGGAGTTAAATACAGGACCTACTGCAACCTAAGTGAGAATCATACCCCTAGACCAGGGGTAGGGAACCTTTTTGGCTGAGAAAGCCATAAACGCCACATATTTTGAAATGTAATTCCATGAGAGCCATACAATATGTTTAAAGTTTAAACATATTGTATGGCTCTCATGGAATTACATTTTAAACCTAAATACAATTAAATGTGTGCATTTTAGGTAAGACCAACACTTTTAAAGTACAATAAGTCTCTGAATTCTTTTTAATAACGTTGTTATGCTGTTCCTAACCAATGATGAATAAAGTACTTCTTACCATTAATGCGACTTCTGGTGCTGCATGGTTTTGCTGATGGTTTTGTAGTCTGGTTGATACGTGGTGAGGTTAAGTTTCATGCAGGCGTTGAGACTTCCATCCGTTAAACGTGATCGTAGGTTGGTCTTAATGTTCCTTAGATGTGAGAAAGACTGCTCACATGCATACGTAGAGCCAAACATTGTCAGTACAGCAATACTCACACGCTGCAGTGTGTGGTATGTGACGGGAAGCGCGTTCCAAGTTTTGACAATCAGCTGGTCCGCCTGTTGAAGTTTTTTCATTTCTCCCCACTTGTGTTTGTTCGCCAACTCTGCTTGCTGTCGTGCAAGTCTTTCCAAATCTTCATTCAGTGACTTGAACTTATTCACCCACATGTCTGAGGCCTTCAGGTCAGCAGCTTGTAGCTCAAAATCTCTGACGGAGACACCGGGGATGTAACTCGGGTCGGCACTGTCCACCGCACACTCGTGTGGATGGGTGATGAACTTAAAAAGACGAGTACGCTCACAAAATTCTCCAAAGCGCGCTTCGAATGACTGCAGGAGATTAGATGTGAAGCCCGCTAGCTGCTGAAGATCAAGATGTTGAGCAGGGTAACTTGCTGTGCATGCATCTTTAAACTCCCCCAGTTTTTCAAAGTGTAGTAAACGACCTGTTTCAAGGTTGGCGATGAAGAGTTCTAGCTTGTTTTCAAATGCAAACACTGCTTGTTGAAGGGATAAGACTGTATTTCCAACACCTTGCATTTTCACATTGAGCTGGTTCAGATGTTCAGTGATGTCCATGAGATAGTAGAACTTCAAGAGCCACTCAGTGTTAGCTAACTCAGGATGCTCAACATTTTTCATTTCAAGAAAAGTCCGGATTTCGCTCAGACAAGCCGCGAAATGAACATAAGAACATAAGAACATAAGCAATGCCTCTGCTGGGTCAGACCTGAGGTCCATCATGCCCAGCAGTCCGCTCACGCGGCGGCCCAACAGGTCCAGGACCTGTGCAGTAATCCTCTATTTATACCCCTCTATCCCCTTTTCCAGCAGGAAATTGTCCAATCCTTTCTTAAACCCCTGTACTGTACTCTGCCCTATTACTCCCTCTGGAAGCGCATTCCAGGTGTCCACCACTCGTTGGGTAAAGAAGAACTTCCTAGCATTCGTTTTAAATCTGTCCCCTTTCAACTTTTCCAAGTGTCCTCTTGTTCTTTTATTTTTCGAAAGTTTGAAGAATCTGTCCTTCTCTACTCTCTCTATGCCCTTCATGATCTTATAAGTCTCTATCATATCCCCTCTAAGTCTCCTCTTCTCCAGGGAAAAGAGACCCAGTTTCTCCAATCTCTCAGCGTATGAGAGGTTTTCCATCCCTTTTATCAAGCGTGTCGCTCTCCTCTGAACCCTCTCGAGTAACGCCATATCCTTCCTAAGGTACGGAAGGCTGAGCACCTTCCCTCTTGACAACCAACGCATATTGCTGTGCAGAAGCAGACAAGGATAATTATTCGCCACTTCGTCCAGCAGTGTTTTAAACTGGCGATCATTTAAAGCTCGGGCAACAATAAAGTTGACCGCCTGAATGACCAGCGACATCACCTCACCAAGCTGCTCACCACACATCTGAGCACAAAGTGCCTCCTGGTGTAGGATGCAGTGAAAACTTAGGATGGGTCTCTTTACATGTTCACGAAGAAACGCTACGAATCCTCTGTTTTTCGACGCCATGCATGGAGCACCATCAGTACACACCGAAACAAGTTTATCCATCGGTAGATTTTGTTCTTTAACGAACTCAATGAAAGACTTGAATAAATCCTCCCCTCTTGTTGTCTCTTTCATAGGCAAAACAGCAAGACTTTCCTCACGTAGTGTGTCACCGACAGCATACCTTGCAATCACACTGAACTGGGATAAATGGCTTATGTCTGTTAATTCATCCAAAGCGAGAGAAAAGAATGGTGCTGCATTTATGTCCTTCACTTGTGTTGCCTCAATTTGATTTGCCATCATGATGGTACGATCGTGAACAGTTCTTGCCGACAGAGGCATGTCTTTTATTCATTTGATTATCTTGTCTTTATCTGAAAAGTCATCAAAAAGTTCATTGGCAACATCAAGCATGAATGTTTTGGCATACTCTCCATCTGTGAACGGCTTTCCGTTTCTCACAATTGCTAAAGCACCAGCAAAGCTAGCCGAATTCCAGTCACCTTGTTGGGTCCAAACACGGAGTTGCTGCTGACTAGCTTGCACTCTGCACAGTAGCTCTTGACATGCTTTCTTCCTGCTGTCCCCCGCAGGATATTTCGATGCAAATGTAGTATGGCGTGTGTCGAAGTGCCGCTTTATATTTGACCGTTTCATCGATGCAATTTTATCATTGCATATTAGACACACTGCAGAACCTGCTCTCTCCACAAAAGCGAATTCCTCTGTCCATTCCTGCTGAAAAGTACGATACTCCTCATCTTTTCTTTTTTTTAGCCATATTCTTCAATAAAAGGGTTCTTCATTAAAAGGGCAGGGTAGCCAATTACAGGTATAGTTGGTGGAATGGACCCTTACAGGCTGTCAAGGCAGGTTAGGCCCAAGTCGGGGGCTTGATTTTCGGCCACTGGTGGAAAGTGGCATGATTTGTGGCTGCCTGTGGATACGGCTTCAGGCCCTTTCGGCCACGGATGCTGCGGGGGGCCGCAATTGTAGCTAGGCTGAAGCGGGGGCCTCAATTTGTGGCAGTACGTTTTGCTGACGGGCCACTGACTGTAGCTAGGCAGAAGTGGGGCCCTCAATTTGTGGCTGTATGTTGGCTGTGGGGGCTACCAACTTTAGCTAGACCGAAGCCTCAATTTGTACCTGCGGCCGGCTTCGGCATCGCAACATCCGGCATCGGCATCGCAGTATCCAGCTTCGGCATCGCAACATTCGCAGGTGATCCATCGCCCTACCTTGCAGCATCCGCGGAAGAACGGATGCTGCACTCGGATGCTGCACTCGGCGGAGATGACGTGCTTAGAATATCCCCCAAGCGCTGGCCACGTCCTCCATCGTGTCCGCATCCGGCTTCGACATCACAACATCCGGCTTCGGCATCGCAGTATCCGGCTTCAGCATCGCAGCATTCACAGGCGAATAGCCCGCAGCAACTAATGACACCCTCCATCGTTTGGCCGTGAGCCAGATGTGGCCATCAAAAGAGCCATATCTGGCTCGCGAGCCATAGGTTCCCGACCCCTGCCCTAGACCAATGAGACAGTGTCTTTGCCTCCAGGAGCCTGCTCTTGCTTTTCCTGCCATTGCCTGGTTCTAAAAGTGCCTTTTCTTTCTGCCAACTGAGTTTACCTGGTGTTCTTCAATTACTCAAAAGAAGTAAAAAAGCTTAACTAGTACTGACTTCCCCTGCTTTCCCAGGAGCAGCAAGAAGGAGGGCTTGTGTGGGAGTTGAACCCAGGACCGCTTGCATCTTAAATGAGAATCATACCCACTTAGACCAACAAGGCTGTGCCCTTGCCTACTGAAGCCTGCTCTTGCTAATCATGATGGCCATGCCCATTGCAACAGTGAGAGGTCAGAAGGGGACAAAAGGAGCAGCCAGTACAAATAGCAGAGGATTGTTTTGATCCATTGACCTCTGGGTTTTGGACCAAGCATACTCCTTCAGCCTCTGAGCACTCCAAGGCCAAATGCAGTACGTACATGTGTGTGGCCCCTTAACCCCTAGAAGAACACTTTCTCTTACTCCTTCTGCAGCAGAGAAGCATGTCTGGCCAGTACCATGTTTCATACGACCAAATTCATCAATTTACCCGAAAGTCTTTTGTATAGCGAAAATTCCACTTCCCTCTCAAAATCTACGATGACAGCAGGCCACCGCACTATTTCACTGAGTGCATGTGTGCCTTCTGGAGAATGGAAGACAGCTGGCAGACCCCTGCCTATTGGGAATAAAGTCAACCTCTTTCTTCCCATTTCTCCTCACATCGCCCATGCCAAAGGATTTGCGTATGCTATTCTATGAAAATTTTGTGATATTTTTGCAAATTTTAAATTAATAAATATGTACAATATTTCTAACTTTGTAATTTGATACATTGCTCTGATATTATAGTATTTTTCTGTGGTATATACCCTTTAGGGATTTCTTTTTCTTATCTTTGAGATTTACTTTTGAATCCCGTTGTTCATTGGTTGTAGCTTTCTGTTTTATTTTTTGTTTAACCTATTTTGCCCTCACAGGTCCTACTTGATATGTGTGCATCTCCTGGCCTACTTCAGTGCCTTAAGTCCTTTTCACTCTACTCTCTGAGTGCTTGAGCTTCACCAGTGCATTGACTCCCACAAAATGATTCGCAGCCATCTGCCACTAACAGAGACAAGAAACTTTCCTGTTTTCAACCTCACACCACGAGATCCTATGCTTGAATGTTTAATCTTTACTTTCTGAAAGTCAGCAGGATTCATAACAGCTTCTATCATGCATCTCACTCCTTTTCAATAACATTGGTGGCTTCCTTCCACCTTTCTAGCTCTCCACTCCTTGGAGCTCAAGGCCCTTGCGTTTACCTCCTTTGAATGGCCTCAATCTTCTGTCCTTTTTCAAGGTACGACTCCTGAAACTTGAACACATTTCTATGGGTGTTGGCTCTCAGCATGGTTCTAAAAACACCCTCTCTTTCTGCCAAATGAGTTTACCTTGTGTTCTTTATGTACTCAAAAGAAGCAGAAAGCTTAACTAGTACTGACACATGTTTTCTGCGGAGAAGGAGGGCTTGTCTGGGAGTTGAAACCAGGACCGCTTGCACTCTAAGTGAGAATCATACCCCTAGACCAGGGGTAGGGAACTCCATTCCTCAAGAGCCATATTCTAGTCGGGTTTTCAGGATTTCCCCAATGAATATGCATGAGATCTATTTGCATGCACTGCTTTCAATGCATATTCATTGCGGAAATCCTGAAAACCCGACTGGAATATGGCTCTCAAGGACCGGAGTTCCCTACCCCTGCCCTAGACCAACAATCCAGTGCCTGCTCTTGCTGATCCTGAAGGCCATGCCCATTGCAATAGTGAGCGGTCAGAAGAGGAATAAAGGAGCAGCCAGTAAAGATAGCAGAGGATTGTTTTGATCCATTGACCTCTGGGTTTTGGGCCAAGCATACTCCATCAGCCTCTGAGCACTCCAAGGCCAACTGCAGTGTGTACATGTGCGTGGCCCCCTTGACCCCTAGAAGAGCACTTTTTCTTACTCCTCCTGCAGCAGACAAGCCCGCAAACCCTCCTTTTGTATAGTTTTCCTTGATTGTCTCATTTGCCTTCAATTATTGTATTTCCATCCCTGCACTCCGTATTGGTCCTGTTTGTCCTGTAAGTCCTGTATTTGGTATATGAATTTTTGTCATAAACTGTTTTTAGAAGTGGCTTTGCAAGTGATTACAAGGAATTGGAAACAATGGGATAGGTTAAATATGCCATTTTGGTGGGAAAGCCTATGTCTGTATTGCTGATATGAGAAAATGCTTGCAGAAAAAATAAATGACTCACAAAGATTTACAGGAATCTGGGGTACATTAGATTCTTTTATTAAACAACTTTAATAGTACTGTGAACCTATTATATTAAAGATTTCATATTCTATATACAAATCCAGAGAGGGGGGAGGGGAGGGGATTGTTTATTTTGTATTCATGTATAGTACATAAGTGTTCTTCAAGAATGTTAATGATGAATAATCTGTTACACTTTCTGTAAGATGTTTTTATAAAATCAATAAACAATTTAAAAGGGAATGTTGGTGCTGTATCTGGTCACCAGCAATGAATTTCCAGTCTATTTAGGGCCTGCCAAGACATAGCCAACGATATATCACCCTTTTAGGCAGTTGCTTGGTCGCTGAGCTTAGCTGTCGAGCCACTAAATATTGGCAGTGACAGACTATGTTGCGTGACATAGCCAGTCACTGACCAATCTAGAGACCAGGATATTCGGTGTGAGATAGCCAGATATCTCCCGCTGAATATCAGCAGATAGCCAGCCATGTGCTATTTAGCTGGACAGGAGCTGTTCCTGGGCAGCTAAATAATGCTGAATATTAGGCTCATACTCTTTTATAAGAACATAAGGGTTGCCGTACTGCCACAGACCGAAGGTCCATCAAGCCAAGTATTCTGTTTCCAACAGGGGCCAACCCAGGTCCCAAGTATCTAGCTAGATCCCAAGTAACAAAACAGATTCTATGCTGCTTATCCTAGGAATAAGCAATGGATTTCCCCAAACCATCTCAATAATGGCCTATGGACTTCTTTTTTAGGAATAAAAATGTTTTTGTCAGGTATGTTATGATTAAACTGTGAGAGATGTGATATAAGATCACATTGGTGTAGTCAGGCTTTTACTGTTTATGCTATTATAAACAGATCTTTTTTCTTCTTTTTTTTCATAAATGTTTTAAATCAACACACTGGAATATTTTGCCAATGTTTCCAGCGCCAGTTGCTTCACAGAAATTGTTTATTGCTTCACAGAAATTGAGTACCTGATTGTAAAACCGCTTAGATAACCTTGATAGGCGGTATATAAAATCCTAATAAACTTGAAAAAACTTGAAAACTATGCCCCAAAATTATCACAAATAATCTTGTAGGCATAGAGCAGACATGTTCAGTAAAGAGTTTACAATATACTATTCCTCCATTTTTCTTTTTTTTTCTTGCTATTTGTGTTCCACTGTAAAGGGTTTATACATCTTTTCTACAAAGCATGCTTAGGCCCCCTTTTATGAAGCCACTTTAGGCTTTTTTATCGCCAGCCATGGTGGTATTAGCACTGACGCTCATAGAAATTCTATGAGCGTTGACGATTTTATCACAACGGCCGGCAATAAAATAGCCTAATGCGACTTCATAAAAGTGTGTGTGTGGGGGGAGGGTAAATTAAGTCAAAGGAAAAGTAAAAGTCAAAGGAAAAGACAGGTTATGAGCTACTCTTGCAATTTCAAACAGGCCTTAAACTCAACAGAAATGAGTTTCATGTCTGCTTGTTGCTGTTCTCAACTATTTTGGAATACATTTTTATAGCATGGCGAAGCATTTTCAAAGGGATTTTAGGGAACAAAAAATGAGGAATGTATTATGATTGTTCCCAATATCTCATATTCTCAAGAGATAGTCTTAGAGCTGTAGCGACACTTCCAATTATACAGCCCTGCGTGTTATGACTATTTCACAAATCATGTCTTAAAAGGATGGGATCCTCCTTGCTCACTGCTTTCTCTGATTTTGTGGCAATGGAAGGAAACGTCCGAACACAAGGTTCTTAAACATTTCTTAAGTCAAGTGCTTATTTCCAAAACAATTACATATGACTCACTTTCTGGCTACTGATCAGTTTAAATAAAAGTGCAAGAATAAAAATGTTCATTAAAAAAAAACCCCAAAATCTACATGTATATGTCTCCTCTGTACTGTACTTTCTACAGTATTTTACAGTATGAAGACGTGATTCTTTTTTCTGCTTATGTATACTTGGGTTGCCTTTATAAGCTAATCTCATTCTGGTCACTCTTCAGTGACCCTTAAGGAAATATTAGTTCCTCTAGGCCTCAATTTGCTAAGGTGCATGAATGTTTTGCAACTAAACCAGGGTCAGTGCTAACGTTTCTGGTTCTCCCTTGCAATCTATAAATTGGTGTCCTCCTCCCTCTTTATTTCTTCTCTACCCCTAATACAGTGTTTCCTGTTCTTCTTCCCTCCTCTCTTCACTTTCAGCATCTCCCTTTTCTCTTCTCTTCCCTCCCTCATCCAGCTTTACCCCCTTCTCTCTTCTCTTCTCTTCCTTCCTTTCTACACACCCATGCTTCATCCACTATCTCTCTACTCCCACCTGTTTAGTATTTCCCCTTAAACCTCCTTGCCTCCCTCCCTTCTGCTGTTACTGTTGCAGTTGCCACTGCCATGTCGCCAGGCCTGTTGGTCTGCCCACCAATGTGGGCAGGAAATCCTTCCAACCCAGGTGCTCAGAATTCACCATCTCTGCTGGGCTCACTCCTCTCTTATACATACTTCCCATTGTCAGGAGGGAGGAGGGCCTTTGCAGCAAGACCTAGGTTGTAAGGTTCTCCAGCCCATATTGGTCTTTGGGTTGCTGCTGCAAGCCAGCTCCCAATGGGCCTGGAGTGGAGGTACTACAGCGAGAAATATTTGGGATGGCAACAGGGTAGCAAGCCAAAGTGATACTTTATGCCCACCATAAATCACATACTTTTTCCCTTTCCTTCTCACCTTTAATTTAGCAATGTAAGACAGTAGGATTATCTATGTATAAAAAATTCCTCGTCCTCTAACTAGTTTCAGCTACTAGATAAAACTGCCATTGTAATAAATAGCACCATTCAACATATTCTTCTGTGTGGAAGTGAAGTTTAGATTTTGTACAGGCTTGGACAGAATTTCACTATAAACCATGCATCTCCAGTTCTGTATCACAGACTCCAAAACTCTTCTCTTTGAGATAATGTACTCCATGGACAATCAGTAGCATGTAGAGAATGACATGGTGGCAAAATTAATCACCGTTCCCATCTCCATGGATAACCGCGGGAAACAATCCCATGTGATTCTTTAGTGTCTGTTTCAACCTCAGTCCTTCTACACCAGCATTCTTCAATGCAAGGCTTGAGGGTCAGTGGTTGTGCCCATCCATACTCTGATTCTACCCTTTCTCCTTAAAGAATAGCATAGAAATGGTTTCCCGCAGGGACGGGAACAGTGATGAATTTTGTCACCGTGTTATTCTCTAGTACTGTGATCAACAGCAATGAGCATCACAACATCAATCAGTGTATACTGTACTTCTGTCTTCTCTATATTTCCCTTGTAATAAACTCAATTATTTCGTATTTTCCTCTATCTCCACCTAGTATGCTTTCTTCTTATAACTACTGTACTCTTCTATACATATGATATATCTCTTGAATTGTATGTTGCCTTGAACCTAGTTAGGCATAGAGTGACTCATAAATTGTAGACTAGATTAGATAAGATATTTCCCAACAATGGAGCTAACTCTCTTTGTGTTCTTTCCACAGTCAAACAAGGCTTAAAGCAGGTGGGTTTTTGTTTGTGTGCTGACTTCTTTAGTCTCGAGCATTTCTATTTTTGATGCCAAGGGCTTGCTTTTAAATAGGGCCAGACTCTTGCAAAATAAGACAAAACTCTGCAAAAGACATCAAAACTTATATAGCAAATTTACCAAACTATAATTGCCTTAATCCACTATGAAAAGATAGCATTATAAATATTGCATTGGGTCATAGTGCACCGATATACCTGCAACTGGGAAACTGGAACAAGCTGGACTGCTACACATTTCTACACAGACACTACATGCTAACAGAATCCTTCACCGTACACATACTGTAAGTGCCAAGCAAGTGGCATCAGAGGGCAGGCTTGAGCCACCATGAGCAGCAGAGAGAAGACCCTGATCCCTGCTGAGGAAGACTTGAAGATGTATGGGGAGGGGTGCTTTTAAGAGACTCCCTCATCACCAGGGGAGTGCCAGGTGCCATCTACCTTCTGCCCAGGTACCATGCTCCCTTATTGCGCTACTGTGTGCTAATGTGTTTATCATCATCATTGTTTTTGTCACGCATTTTCAAATCAAGCAGATAAATCCACAATGAAAATAAAATTCAAATCAGTTATAAAAGCAATACATTTTAAAACAATAATACATATGATATGATTTCAGTAGTAAGATAAGGAGGGGAGAAAATGATTGTTTAATGTAATAATTTTATAGTTAAGTGTTTTTCATGCAGTTTTTTTGATTTACCATTTGTATTGCACTATCAAAGTTTGAAAATCAATAAAGATTTACAAAAAAAAAAAGCAATACATCAAATTCAGAAAAATCATAGTAAAAGGGAGAATATAAAGCAATACATGACAAAACATAAAACTTCTATTTTTTTTCTAAACATTCATTTGCATAAGTGGCTAAATAATGCAGTTCTATTTAGTAAAGCAATTGATCAATTTAAGGAGACATGTAACTAAATATTAATATAGTAAATTTAAAAAATGGATCTCGTTGTTAGTTCACATAATGATATAGGTTGAAATAACATGGAAATGGTTTTGCAAGAAAGATGAAAAATATTTTCACAATATGACCTAAGTGTAGCATTATCGCTATAAATGCGTCGTTATCACACAAAGGGCTCCTTTTACTAAGGTGCGCTAGCATTTTTAGCGCACGTAGCAGAACTAATGCCAGCTCAATGCTGGTGTTAGCATCTAGCGCGCGTGACATTGTAGTGTACGCTATTCCGTGCGTTAAAGCCCTACTGCCGCTTAGTAAAAGGAGCCCAAAGGGAGCTCTTTATTTGGGGAATTATCTGATATAGACTCCTGATGAAGGCATCTAGGCTAAAACACAGCTTAATAAAGAGCTTTCAAGTATTGGTTTACTTTGTCACTCAACATTGTGCCTATTGTTTTGGCTCCTACTTTTTTGACTTCCTGTTGTTTTTTTGTGGGTTTCCCAGATTTTTCAAGTGGGAATGCAGGACATAACCAATAAGCAATAGAGTCAGGTGCAACAGAGAAATCAAGAACTACAAGATCAGGTCTTCATGACCTGCTTCAAAACATTGTAAGGATCATGAACTAAGCTTACTAATACTATACATTCTCAGTACTAAAACTGAAAAGCCTTCACTGAAAGAGATCATGAGTATTAGAAAAAATAAAAAAAGAATAAAACGCCAAAAAATAGTCTTAGAGACATTTGGAGCATCGAGATAAAACAGTATATTTCTGTATCTCGTTGGCCACGAATTTGATCTTGGAAGTTGAAGTGTACAAGGTCAGCATCTATGAGACAAACTTGGTTATTTATATTGCATAGGATTTTTTGGACCCCAGTTCATTTACAAAAGTTAGATAATTCCAGGCCTAATAGATGTTGGCATTGTCATAATGATATAGGGACTTTGGATCATCTGTTATATTATTATCCTTTGATACTTAATTTCTGGAAATCAATTTGGAGATAAATTAATCTTACTCTTGATTCAGCAATTCCCCTAACATATGAAGCCATAATCTGTGGTATGCTTTTACATGTCAAGCCTTTGGATAAATATAAAAGTCAACTTTTTATGATAATGACGGAAATAGCTATCCAATTGATTGCACATAATTGGAAGACTAAATTACACGTTTTGGTGGACAAATGTTTGTACCACATATAAATATGAAAAAATGAATGCACAGTGTTTGGGGTATAATAGAGTGTGGAGTCCATTAACTATATTTGTAACATCATAATAATTGCAATGTATTTATTTATTTTTTGAGGTTGGTAGAATTTCTTACACATCCAGGGGAGGAAGGGGGGAGGGAAAGATATTTTGTTTACTAAAATACTTAATTATAATATTATAATTACATAATTTGTCTTATTGTAGTAATTTGGTAAGAGGAGGGAGAAAATGATTGTTCTAAGTATAAATTGTATGTTTAATAATGCTTTTTATGAAATATTTATATTCAGATAATTGTATTGCATTGTCAAAGTTTAAAAATCAATAAAAAAAGAAAAGGGCAAGAAGTCTGATATTTTGGAGCTTTTTCTCAATTATCTTGCCCAGAAATCATAGGGCTCCTTTTAGCGCGCGCTAACCCCAACACTAGCCTAAAAACTACCGCCTGCTCAAGAGGAGGCGGTAGCGGCTAGCATGGCTGGCAAATTAGTGTGCGCTATTACGTGTGTTAAACTGCTAACGTGGCTTCGTAAAAGAGCTCATAGGTTAGAAATAGGATAATAATTAATTACTTATGATTCTGAGAAAATGTTTGTGAACCCCTATGATGTGGTCTGTGTTTTAGCACAATTTATCTTAAATATGATTAGATCTTAATCTAAACCCTGATGAACGATAATCTCAATAAATAAATATCTCAGACAAAAGGATATATTTTTATTATTCCAGCAACAAAAAGATTTAATAATAGGAAACCTTGTATGAAAAAGTATCTGAGCCTTTTATTCTATAACTGATAATACTGCCTTGACCAGCAATAACTTCAACTAAGGGCTCCTTTTACAAAAGTGCACTAAGCGTTTTAGCGCATGCTAACCACGCACTAAACGTTAATGCATGCATGTTAGTCTATGGACGCGTTAGCACACATGTATATTTAGTGTGTGCTAACACTCATAGTGCACCTTAGTAAAACAAGGAGTAAGTGTTTCCTGTAACTGTTGATCACCCTTGAAGAATTTTGGCTCATTCTTCTAATAATAATAACTTTATTTTATATCCCATCATTCCTTTCAGTTCAAGACGGTGTACAATAAGAGGTGCTGATAACAGCGAGTTCACATCAGATGGAATTGGGAAGGGGCAAGTGGGCGGTTATGTGGTTGGACAGCATAGGGGGAGAACTTGAAAAGAGAAGATTGAGAGGGGACATGATCGAAATGAAGGAAATAGACTTAGTAGATAAAGACAGGTTGTTCACCCTCTCCAAGGTAATGAGAACGAGAGGGCACTCTCTGAAGTTAAAAAGGGATAGATTCTGTACAAACGTAAGGAAGTTCTTCACCCAGAGATTGGTAGAGAACTGGAATGCTCTTCCGGAGTCAGTTATAGGGGAGAACACCCTCCAAGGATTCAAGACAAAGTTGAACAAGTTCCTGCTGAACCAGAACGTACGCAGGTAAGGCTAGTCTCAGTTAGGGCACTGGTCTTTGACCTAAGGGCCATCTCGGGAGCGTACTACTGGGCACGATGGACCACTGGTCTTATGTTCTTAACTGTTTAACTCTGTGACATGTGAGGGCTTCCTTGCATGTATAACTTGCTTCATGTTTTGCCATGCAAATTCCAGAAGAAAGGAGAGAGCTCTGCTTCTTTAGTGCAGTATCACTTCTCATTGTTTTGTCATTGGACTGTTTTGTTCTGTCATGCCATTGCTTTAATTTGTTCTGCTTCTCCACTTCATGTATATTCATATATGCAAATACCTGGTCAATATTTAAGCTTTCACTACACATATGTGTGCGTTTTGTGGCATGCTTTTCTTTAGTAAGCCACAGCGGCATACTTCAATGAAAGAGAACCACTTTTAATCCTCCCCTTCTTTCCTTCCTTTTAAATTTTATTTCAACTTCGATGTAATTTTATTCTAACCCTTCCCCCAGTACCTCTCGTATTAAATTTGTCTTCATCTCGTCTAACATTTATGTTATTTATATACTGCCCCCTTTTTCTTTTAACCTAATTTTAGCATTGTAAACCGACCAGATACTTGTCAATGGTCAATATATCAAATATTGAATAAACTTGGAAACTTGGAATGTGTTTTGTTCTAGTTTCAGAAATGTGAATTTTATACAATAGTAAGTATACACAGTAGCTTGTGGGGATATTAACTTTTTCAGATCTTTCTTATTGCAATGATGGTCCATATGCCTCATGAGTTTATTGGGTTTTTTTAAATCCTTTTCAACCTGACAGGAGCAGAATTGTTTGTGCATGCTTGCAGCTTGGTATGTGTGACTGAATTAATAGCATTTTCTGGCTATTGATGTATGGTTCTATTTTGCAACTTTAATCCACTTTATCAGTTTGACATCATGATTTTAAAATTTTTTTATTTTATTATTGCAGGCACTTTCACAACTTCAATCCATTTGCCATTAAGATGCACCCTTTTGCTTTCTCAAGATTAGGTTTGTTCATTATATTTCACTTGAAGTTTCTCCACTCATATACAATGCATCTTGTTTTTCCGCGTAGTGCCTACATATGGAACACTATGGGCTCCTTTTATTAAGCTGCGTTAGCGGTTTTAGCGCACCCAGGATTTTAGTGCACGCTAAACCCGCGCTTCACTTCTAGAACTAACGCTAGCTCAATGCTGGCGTTAAGGTCTAGCGCGCACAGCAATTCAGCATGCACTATTCCGTGTGTTAAAGTCCTAACGCACCATTGTAAAAGGAGCCCGATGTTTTTTTTCTCATGCACATATTTTTTAAAGAAATTCTTCCTTTATAAACACTGGGTTATTATTTTATGTCTACTTATATTGCTTTTTTTTACTATTTTATTAGACAGTCTCTTTGATATACTTTTTATTAGCTTTATTTGTTTATTGTGAAATATGTTTATGAAAGCTTTTAATCTGTTTTATCCTTTCATATTTATATATGTGTTTTTGCTGTTACAAGTTTACATTGTCAAAACTCAGATCCTTGTTGGGACATACCGAATAAAGATTTCCCTTTGGACTGATCTGACGTTTTGTTTGCCTTTTTTTAACGTGACGTTTTGCCACAACATTTTGGTCAGTCCAAAACAGAAAAATTGTCTGTATTTTCTTGTTACATTAATGCACTTTTAACCCAGTTTTATGTCACAGATGGATAGCCTGAAGCTCTCCTCTAGTATCATAATGTATAACGGCTTTGCTCTTCAGGCCCTGGATGGTTTGCATTATTAATGGAACCATGAATTCTTGTTCTATCAATAACAACAAATTGTCAAGTGCCTGATCAACAAGGCTGCTACACACCATGATATTTCTACTTCCATGGGTGAAATTCATACACTCAAAATCAGTGATTGGTTTTTGTTGTTTTTTTTTTTCCAAAGGATCTCTTTTACAAAAGGACATTAACGCCTGGATTCTATATATGGTGCCCTAATTTGGATGCCCAAATTTGGCTGTACTTCTGATATATGTATGCAACTTAATTGGCTAAGAAGCCATTAACCATCAATTATTGCATGCCTACAATAAATTATTGATAACAATTATGATTTGCACACTTATCTGGCTGTAAGCTATTTTATAATACTAGATGCCTAAATCCCATAGCACACAACCCAAAAGAGGGCATGGCCATTGAAGGGGCAGAGGTATATCAAGGACATTCCATAGAGGTAATTGTGGCGGGGGATTATAATCAGATCCTGGATCCTATTTTACCTAGACTTCAAACCAGAGATGCTCTGGAATTGATAAATCAATTGGAAAATGTTGCTCCTAATAGGACAAAATTTTCCCAATGTAGCTCTTTCAATTGAAAGGAAGCTCTGGAATAAGAGAGCATAGGATGAGGATAAGAGGTGATAGGCTAAGGAGTAATCTACGGAAATACTTTTTGACAGAAAGAGTGGTAGATGAATGGTATATCTCCTGGTATAGATGGTGGAGACAAAGGACTGGATTATGTATAGGATGCCCAGTCTCAGCAGCCGCCTAAGTGGCTTTTGAGAATCACACGGGCATCTTATATAGAATCGTGTGTGTCCTGGACAGATGCCTAATCCTGCCTTACCACCCTGATTCTCTCACCAGCATCTATGTCACAGGTGCTGGTTAGAAAATCGTGTTGCCACAGAGCTGATCATGGAAAGGGAATCTCCCTGCCATGATCAGCTCAGCAGCTGTGGCAGAAAATCAACCATCCATGAAGTCAACTGGAAGGAGGGATGCCCAGTCCCTCCTGCCAGAACTCCCAAAGCCCCCCTTGAATGTCCACGACAAGAGTAATGCACAATTCCTCCTGCCACAATCACCCAAAGATCATTGGCAGGAGGGAAGACCAGTTCCTCCTGCCAGAATCCCCGAAGCCCCCTCCCAAATGTCTGCGGCAGAAGGTGTGCCCAATTCCTCCTGCCAGAACCCCCAAAACTGAAGATCAATTGCAGAAGGGACGCCCAGTCTCTTCTGACGGAACCCCCCTGAAAACTTGCCCCCATCCCAATACCACCCAAGCCCACCCAGATCCCACCAGCCCACCATATCTTTTCTTGTTGGCAAGCCAGAGGGATTCTTACTCCCTCCAGCCGGCAGGCCCACCTCCACAGAATGGTGGGCCTTCCCCTTGCATACTGGTATGCACCAGGAAGGGACCTAAGGCACCTAAGGCCCCTCCTCTGGCCAACCTTAATCTTAGGCCTCCCTCCCAGTGCATTCTGGGATGCATTGGGAGTGGCCTAAGACTCCAATTGGCCAGATCCCTTAGGTAACTCCCATGGAGGATGACCTAAGGCATCTGGGCATCCCTCCTGCCATTGATCTTCAGGGAGCTGCGGGTGTTCCTGCATGAAGGACTGGACATCACTCCTGCTGCTGATCTTTGGGCAATGGCGGCAGGAGGAATTGGGCATTCCTCCTGCTGCAGATAATCAGGGGTCTTTGGAGGTTCTGGCAAGAGGGACTGGGCATCCCTCCTATCGGCCAACTTCGTGGTGGGACAGGTTCCCTGCTGCGGTCATTAACCTGATCACAGCAGGGAGATTCCCTTGCCACGATCAATTCAGCGGATATGTCTATTTGAAATATAGGCCAGCATTTTGCTATTGCAGATGACGCCTAGGGCTGCCTAATCTTGTCTAAGGCCACTTCCAGGTGAAACTATGCCCATGCCTATCCTTGGGTGAGCTTAGGTGGCCCTACACATCTCCATAGGCTCGCGAAAATGCCTACAATGCAGGCTGTCTGCCTTGGGGTGTTTTTTTTAATGTGCATCCTGATTGACTGGTTAGACAGTGGTAAGATGCCTATTGCCGCCTATAATTGGGATGTCATTTATAGAATTTGCCCCAAAGACTGTATCTTAGGAAGAGGAGGAAATAATGGATGGGCCTGGATGGGCCTTTTGGCCTTTATATTCCAAAATGTTTCTATCAGTATTTTTCCTGCATAGATTTTACATTCATTTCAAAATCTTTAACACCTCATTTGAGCTGGCTTTTAACTGTGATAGAGCTTCTTACCATGGGCCAGTGAGGTAAATGCTCTGACGCTCATAGGAATTGAATGAGTGTTAGAGAATTTGCCTTGTCAGCCCATGAGCTGCAAAAACCCGAGGGAACAGTACAGTTTAGGGGGTGAAGAACTTATACGTACGACTGAAGAGCAGGACTTGGGTGTCATTGTATGTGATAATCTTAAGGTGGCCAAACAGGTTGAAAAGGTGACGGCAAAAGCTAAAAGGATGCTAGGTTGTATAGGGAGAGTTATGGCCAGTAAGAAAAAGGAGGTATTGATGCCTCTGTATAAGACTCTGGTGAGACCTCATTTAGAATATTGTGTACAATTCTGGAGGACACACCTTCAAAAAGATATAAAAAGGATGGAGTTGGTCCAGAGGAAGTCTACAAAAATGGTATGTGGTCTTCGTGATAAGGTGTATGGGGACAGACTTAAAGATCTCAATCTGTATACTATGGAGGAAAGGCGGGAGAGAGGAGATATGATAGAGACATTTAAATACCTACATAATATAAATGTGCATGTGTCAAGTCTCGTTCATTTGAAAAGATACTCTGCAATGAGAGGGCATAGGATGAAGTTAAGAGGTGATAGGCTCCGGAGGAATCTGAGGAAATACTTTTTTACAGAAAGGGTGGTAGATTTGTGGAACAGTTTCCTGGAAGAGGTGGTGGAAACAGAGAGTTCAAGAGGGCCTGGGATAGGCACGCGGGATCTCTCGGAGAGAGAAAGAGATCATGGTTAATACGGATGGGCAGACTAGAAGGGCCATTTGGCCTTTATCTGCCATCATGTTTCTATGTTAAAAAGCTCTACTGTGATTTAGTAAAAGGAGCCCTTGGTTAATGTTACCATAGAATCTTTCACCTTTTTGCATCATGCAGGGATCTCCATCTCCTTTTAAGATTTCTTTGCCTAAAGCGTCCTTGCTGTTTTGGAGCTTTAACAATACATTATTGAGAGACCTTGACTTCCGTGAGTATCTCAGAAATTTCACTAGGAAATACTGGCATTTTAATGACTGTGCAGTATCTAGCATTGTAAAATGGAAAGCATTTAAAGCCACTTTAAGGGGTGCAGTTAATAGTTACATAGCTAGAAGTAAGCTTAAATCTCAGAAGAAACTTATAAGAACTAGAGCTAGAAATCTATAGATCATAACATGATTTAATATATAAATGGGGTTATTTTATTTTATTTTATTTATTTTATTTTTATAAGGTATTTACCGGTATATACCGTCTATCACAGTTATCCAAGCAATTTACAATCAGGTACTCAAGCATTTTCCCTATCTGTCCCAGTGGGCTCATAATCTATCTAACATTCCTGGGACAACAGACAATTGAGTGACTTGCCCAGGGTCACAAGCAACAGAAATTAATTTGAGCTAAAATTAAATATAATCATACTCTTAGTGAGCAACCACATGGGGAGATGTATTCTCTCACAAGATTACTAGCATTACTGTAAAGGAAGTGCAATTAGCCCATGGTTTCTTTACACCAAATAAGACACCTAGCATAGATAGCTTTATGGTCAAATTTTTCTGTGCATGGACTCTATGGGGCTCAAAATCAAAAGAGAAAAACATCCAAAAACTGGCCTAAGTCTGCACTTGGATGAACATTTCCCAAATATGTCCAAGTGCTGATACTAAAAACGGGTTTAGGACATATTTCTAAACGACCTAGGCCTTCATAGTTCTGCTGAACAACCAAAGCTAAACGGGGCATTTTGGGAGGAGTGTCTTGGGCGGGAGTTGTGCAGGATGTAGGCCGGCTTAGACTTGGTCGTACAGCATGCATAACATGATCGACGGAACTTGGACGTTGTGACTTAGACCATCTAAAACATGGTCTAAGTCACAAAAACCCACCTAAAGTCACCAGAGAAGCACTGCAAACACATAAAACAGACCCCCTCACACTACCCCAGTGATCCCCGACTCCCCCCACCCCCATAAAAATATTAATCCCACCTTTAAAATTCAGCCTCCAGACCATCATCCCATCATCACCTGGCCGCCTGGTATAGGAAAGCCTAGTCGTCCAGCACAGAGGCATCTTAAGTCATCTTGGGGGTGGGTTGGGGACTCATGGAAAGGAGGATCCATGCCCATAAGCCCCTGTAATCACTGCATTGATACTTAAACATGTGCACTCCCCTATACACCTCCAAAACCCTTTTTTACTGGCATATAAGTGGCTCCTGCAGGCATAAGGGCTATTGGGGTGGTCTAGGGGATTCTGGAGGTAGTTTGGGGGGCTCACCATGACCTATAAGGGAGCTGTAGAGAGGAGAAGACATGGCACCCATTTTGTGAAGTTCACAGCAGTGCCCTGTAAGGTATCTCGCTTTTTAGGTGGCTTGTCTGGGTGTTCAGTCCATCACTTTGCAGACCCCTCCCCCGTCCAACAGGGCTTGTTCTAGGTGTTTTGGACATGGATGAAAAGTTAGACGAAAATGTGGTATAAAGATGGATGATTGTTAAAACACCGCTTTGGTTTTTTGTAGATGTCATGCCTATTATCAGACCCCTGAAGAAGCCAAAAATACGGCGAAATAGGTCCCGTAGTGCACGGGCACTTTAAAAGATAAGTTTATACACACAAAAGCACTTTATTCTAAGTTTTGTCCACATAAGTTGGGTTTGCCTTAAAAATTATGAGCTCAATGAAAGATACCACTAACCTGCATTTGCTGCTGGAACAATCTATCATGATTTAACAGCACAGGTGTCTGAGAGCTCTAAGAAAATATAATTGAAGGGTGTTAGCCATTGATATAAAAACAATTCTTTTTGTTTTGGATGTTGTTCTATACATAAGCGAGACTTGTTGCCATTAAGATGAGTTTGAGAGAAAAGACCCTACCAAGGCTAACCACGAGCAGTCTGTGCCTCCTGCTGACTGCTGTGCTTCAGGTAATGAAGAGATAGAAGGAGCGAGGGGGGTTCATGGCTAAGGATCGCCTCTTGCTTCTACCATTTCAGGGCTTGAGGGAGGGAGGAGGAGGGCTTTGCAGCTCAGGACCACTGCTGTGTTGGTGCTTCAGTACGGGGAGGGGGGTGATTGAGAGTGTGTTAGACAAGGTTTCTAACACACTCTCAGTTAACCAGAAAAACAGTAATCTGGATAACTGAAACTCTACTGCAATAATCTCTACCATTTTGTCTGCCACCAACGTCAGATTCAGTGGCCTATAATTTCCACAGATCCTTTCAGCTATGAAACTATACATGTATAAACTAAGCATTGTTTTATTATTTTCTATGAATTCTGAAGAAACAGAGAAAGATCAATAATGCTTTTGATTTTCCAGGAAGCCCAAAGTACATATCTGATGAAATGGAAAATTTAAGAATGATAGCTTACTTTCTAAGGTACATAGTACTTCTTTCTTCCTTAAATATTTTTGATGTGGACAGATGTTTCTCTGGACTGAGATAATCTTTCATTTTTGTTGACTACAATCTTTAATCATGTCAAATGAAGAAATATGCTCAAATTTTTCAAAGAGCATAATTTGATGTAGTACATATTGAGAACTATGTCCCCTTGTTGTACTTCACAGTTCTCATAATTATTTTACATTATACTAGTTATAAACTGTTTTAAATAGTAACAATGGGTATGCTGTGTGATATTGTTATAGCCAAAATTCCATTAGCTTTCTTGTGTGCATATATGAGCAAATGTGTTCCAATCTGATGCCTACTCTGCCAAGGATGGACATCTAGGGATTGAGAGATGGGGGAACAAAATGTATCTATACTTGACCTTATGATAGGATGCTGGAAAACTCCCTCAGATGCATCCTTGAAAAAAACAAACAAACAAACCTGCTTTCATGATTCTGCAAGGATAGTTTCAGTTCACACACTATTGTCTTTTGGCCTTCAAAGGACTCTCACTACATTTAAAGTGTCATCATCAAAGCATTATGCTCTCACCAAGCATATGCTAGGGCTTATCTTGATGATGTGGCCTGTTTTTCAGATGACTGGAAAAATGATCTTAATCGGGTAGAGATTGTGGGCCAAATTCTATAAACAGCCCCTAAGTACACCTACATTGTAGATGCCGATAGGTGCAATTGTCAATTAACCGCTAGGTGCCATTTATAGAATCACGCCTAGTGGCATCAAAGCAGACTAAGACATCACTAGGCATCCTAGGGTAGGTGCTGTTAATTTACTGGTGCATAACTTGGACACCTAGCGATGCCTAAGTCTACCACACCATTTTTCTGCCTTAACATTGCCTACTTTTCAGGTAGGCATCATTAGGCATCAGAGGGCACCTGGACTTATGGCTCCTTTTACAAAGGTGCGTTAGGGCCTTAACGCGCAGAATAGCGCACGCTAAATTGCCACACGCACAAGACCTTAACGCCAGCATTGAGCTGGCATTAGTTCTAGAAGCATAGCGCGGGTTTAGCACGTGCTAAAATCCTGCGTGCGCTAAAAACGCTAGCGTACCTTAGTAAAAGGAGCCCTTAGTCGTTGCTAGGTGCCGCTCTGAGTTCTACATGGAACACTTAATTGTAAAATTTTTTATCAATTAACTTTAATGGCGTAGTCAATTACTATCACAAAAGTAGTGTAAAATACCACTTATAAAGAACAATATACATCAGTATTGTTGAGCCCTTACAGTTTAGGACTTACTATACGGCCTCAGAGATGGAGCCTACGCACAGCACTGCAATCACAAGCTGAGATGATCCGCGTAGTTGTGATACTCCTGCTCAAATCATTGGCCACTAAATACTTTTTTTTGTGCTATTTTTTTTGATATAGTGTTTAACTTAGAGCTAGTATAAACCCTTCACCAATCAATACTGAAGATATAATACGTTTTCAAAAAATCTTCATCAAATACTGTGTATATTATCCAGATTTGAAAAACTAGACCACAAAAACTTATCTTGTTGTTTAGTAGTCTTCACTGTAGGAGTCTTTTTTTTAAAAACCTCAGTTCATGTCCGTCTGCCAACGCGGCCAGCGTTTCGCGGGAATTACATACATCCGCTGCGTCAGGGCCACCGGGACATCAACAACACCCAAACTACAAATAAATACAAAAATTAAGACATTCACATTCAGAAACCAAATAACACAAAAAATTTTTAAAATTTAAATACTACAACAGTCACATCAGTGCATTCGGTCACAGCTTTTCAAACAGTGCCACGATGGCAACAACATCTCATTTATAACCTGTTCAACGTAATAGCGTAATGACGTAAAGACGTAGCCGAAACGTGACTACTGCACGCTTCACACTTCAAAGAATGGCCACTAGTAAAAGTGTTGCCATTCAAAGGACCTATTAAGACCCTTAGGCCATAGAGTATCTAACCTATTAATCCAGTGCTGTTCTCGTTGTGCAAGGTAGCGCCTAAAATCCCCCCCTCTACTTCCCGGAATAACCACTTCCAAAATCAAAGCTTTCAATGACCAGAACTCATGATCATTTTCTATACAATGTTTGGCCAAAGATGCCTCAATTACTTTGTTTTTGATGTTGCTTTTATGTTCGGTAAGCCTTATAGTGAATTTCCTAGAGGTCTGCCCCACATAAATTAAATCACAGGGACATTTTATGATATACACGACCCCACAGGTTTTACAATCAGAAGTGTGTCTCAGAGTATATTCTCGCTTATCCTTAGGATTGCAAAACCTGTCAGTGCATACCATAAGCTTACACATTTGACAAGCCCCACACATTCTGTGTCCTAACTGTATTACAGCATCATTAAATTTACCACTAGATAACTGGGAGGGGCACAGAATCTCTTTGAGATTCCGAGTTCGCCGGAAGGCTATTCTCAGCTGGTAAGCTTTAAAGGTTCCCGAAGTTTGCAGAATCCCCCAATGCCTCTTTAAAGAACGGACCATCTGGTGACATTGACTAGAATATGTCACCACACATGTAATGTACTGTTCTCCTAATTTCTGGGGCTCAGATTTTTTAGGGGCAAACAATGTATCCCTATGACTATAGCATGCTCTTTTATAGGCTGCAGAAACAACCTTAAAAGGATAACCCCGAGCCAAGAATTTTTGTTTAAGAACATCAGCTTGTTTTTTGAAGTCACCTATCGAGGAACAAATCCTCGATTGGGAGTAAGGTGACCGAATGCACTGATGTGAGTGTTGTAGTATTTAAATTTTTAAAAATTTTTGTGTTATTTGGTTTCTGAATGTGAATGTCTTAATTTTTGTATTTATTTGTAGTTTGGGTGTTGTTAATGTCCCGGTGGCCCTGACGCAGCGGATGTATGTAATTCCCGCGAAACACTGGCCGCGTTGGCAGACGGACATGAACTGAGGTTTTTTTAAATAAGACTCCTACAGTGAAGACTACTAAACAACAAGATAAGTTTTTGTGGTCTAGTTTTTCAAATCTGGATAATATACACAGTATTTGATGAAGATTTTTTGAAAACGTATTATATCTTCAGTATTGATTGGTGAAGGGTTTATACTAGCTCTAAGTTAAACACTATATTTATCAAAAAAAAAAAAGCACAAAAAAAAGTATTTAGTGGCCAATGATTGGAGCAGGAGTATCACAACTACGCGGATCATCTCAGCTTGTGATTGCAGTGCTGTGCGTAGGCTCCATCTCTGAGGCCATATAGTAAGTCCTAAACTGTAAGGGCTCAACAATACTGATGTATATTATTCTTTATAAGTGGTATTTTACACTACTTTTGTGATTGTAATATATATACCGCTGGGTTATATGATTTTAGGTTTCATAGTAGTCAATTACTATGCCATTTAAGATAATTAAAACAATTTGGGTTAAGTACGGATTTTAGTTAGGCATCCTCAGTGTAGGTACCATTTATAGAATCTGGCCCTGAGTGTGTTTCGCTTAGGCAGTTCAAGCTAACTGCTAATCCCAAGATATGTGGCTCGTCCAAATACAGTATTTCAGTCACAGGATGGAAAATGGAATGATTAAGCTGGTACTCTCACAAGTAGAAGCCATACAGAAGTGTGAGGTACCTCAAACCAGAGAACAACAGATCCTTTCTTAAGCTTTTCAGAAACTATAGCAAGTCTTTATTTGGCAGCAGATTTCTGCATCTCAATGGCCACAAATTTGGACTTGGAGGATGCGATGTACGGCGTCAGCATCTAAGAGACAAACATGGTTTTTTTTGTTACATAGAAATTTCTGGACTCCTATTTGTTTGTAGAAATTAGATAGTTCTAAATCTAATAGATGCTGGCACTGTCATCTCGATATAGGGACACTGGATCATCTGCTGTTCTATTGTCCTTTGATACTCTACTTTTGGAAGTCAATATGGGGACAGATTAATACCATACTGGAGTCATCGATTCCATTGACATATGAGATTGTCATATGTGGGATGATATTGCATCTTAAACCCTCATTGGATAGGTATAAATGTCGGCTTTTCCTTAATATGACCGGGATAGCCATGCAAATGGTTACTCGCAATTGGAAAAATTGGGATCGTCTTAGTTTTACTTTTTGGTGGGCGAATTTGTGCTTAAGTTATAAGTATGAGAAAATGAATGCTGACATGCTAGGGCATACTAAGATATTCAAATTGGTTTGGGGTCCATTGACGTCTTTTGTAGATACGTTATAGTTGTCTTTTATCTTTATTTTCCGTTGTTTTAGCACCCACACATCCAGGGGAGGGTGGGTGGGAGAGGGGGGTATATCTTTTGTTTGGTATTATTCCCTGATGGAAAATGTTGGATGGGAGAGGGAGTTTTATTTTTGTATTGATACTGATTGATTATAAGTGCTTATTTGATTATTATTATTTGTATGTATATTGAATTGCACTTTTTGTTGGCTTTGAAAACTAAATAAAGATTTTGTTTAAAAAAAAGATAAAAAACTATAGCAAGTCCATCCCCATATATGATAAAATTGCATGCCCCCTTGTTAACTTATAATACATTTCACAATCTAAATGGATGCAATGGGGAGGGAGGAATAATACCCAACCAGGTGTCTCAGGAATTAAAAGCCAAATTATGTCAGGAGCCTGTGTTAATTAACATGACCTTTAAAATAAGTGCATACTTCAGACTGATGCTTCTGGAATAGGCCTAGGGACAATGTTGAACCAAAGGGAGGAATCACTCAGCAAAAAGAATAGATACTCAATTACAGAAAAATATTGTTTAGCAGTCAAACAGACCATTGATATTCCTTACTATTTGTTAAGAAGGTCATTTACTTGGGTGGTTGACCATACACCTTTAAAGCGGTTCAGTCTCATAAAACCAGTTCTAAGTTGATGAGCTGGTATCTTAGCCTATAAGTGTACAATTTTCAGGTAGTACATATTTCAGGCAAAGACTATATAAATGCAGACATCCTTTCCAGAAAAAGACTCTAGGGTTTGGGAGGTTATAAGTCCAGGAAAACAGGGGAGCTATGTGGCAGGATACTGTTTATGTTTTGTCACATAACCTCACTAGAGAACCAAGATTTTTCTTAACACTTTAAAGAGTAAGAGAGTTAAAAGTATACTATACAATGTTGCTATAACAATAAATTGGGGCAGAGTGTAGTAATTTTATACTTTTTACTCAGAGGGGACAGCCTTGACACAGACGATGAGGCGAAACATGTCAGCAAGTCCAAGCTGACAGAACTTCAACATTAAAAGATAAGTGCCTGATTTTTGGGTGTTTTTAAGCATAAGAAAAAGAAAAAATATTTATATAATTATTATGAAGAAAGCATATTATTATTTGGCATGTCAATGAGGGCTAAGAGTCAAATATCTTCAAATAATAATAAGCTTTTACTTATTATTATGACAGGAGTTGCCATACAACAAATTATGAAGAATTGGAATAGACTAAACCATAGTTTCTGGTGGAATTCTCTATGTCATATATATAAAATGGAAAGGGTAATAGCTACGCAGCAGGGGTATTTAAAAAAAATTTCTGGATGTTTGAGAGCCTTTAACAAATTATTGTAATGAGTAACAAAATATTGTAATGAGTAAAAACCTTTTTTTCCCCTTTAATTGTATATGTCCAAGGTTGGGGGAGGGGGGAAGGGTAGATTTTGTTTTTTGTATAATTATAAGGAATGTTAAGAAGGGAATTTATTGTATGCTTTTATGTGAGTTAAAAATTGTTATGGAATGGGAGGGGGGGAGATAAGTTTTAAAGTGGATTATTGGAGAATATTAAGTGTTGTATTTAAATGCTGTCACACTTACTATAAGTTTTAAAAATGAATAAAGATTTTTTTTTAAAAAAAAAAGAAAGCAAAACAAATTTTTAAAAAAAGGTTCAATGACGATTTGGGCAGTTTTTAAGGAATGTTAAGAAGGGAATTTATTGTATGCTTTTATGTGAGTTAAAAATTGTTATGGAATGGGAGGGGGGAGATAAGTTTTAAAGTGGATTATTGGAGAATATTAAGTGTTGTATTTAAATGCTGTCACACTTACTATAAGTTTTAAAAATGAATAAAGATTTTTTTTTTAAAAAAAAAAGAAAGCAAAACAAATTTTTAAAAAAAGGTTCAATGACGATTTGGGCAGTTTTTCTAAAAAAAAAAAAAAACTATGAAGGATTACTGTGCTCGACTCTGAGGATCCTAAATGGGGAGTAATTAATATTGAATTTATTTAAATTAAGTAAGATTGCATTTCTCTATGATATTTATGTATGATAAGAACGTGGCAGCTTTATTTTACTTTGTGTAATTTTCTTCCCGCGTTGACTTTGAGGCTTTTTTTCTCCACTTTTGATAGTTGTCTCTTCTGAACCAATGGTGCGTAGTCCATCCTTGTGACAGTTTGTTTGCATTGGCTGATAGTGATTTATAAAATTACTCCCATGTAGCATGAGACGCTCTTTCTTGACATCCTGACACAAACCTGTGAATCTTCCCTAATGTATATTAGTATTAACCTCCTTTAATTATAACAGCAGCATTCACCAGAAATGAGACATTTTACCATTTCTTCTACTTTGACATTTGTACTATTGAAGTCAATGGAGGTGGCTTATGTAAAGGGTTTGAAGCATATTCAAATGAGACAGTGTGATGACTGAATACTGTATATAGCTGAGTATGTTTAACTCCTTGTTACTTATTCAAGCTGAGATCATAGCATCAGGTGGCTTTGTATATCCATTTCTGCTCATAGCTGATGCCAAGAAAGCACCTCTGTATCTTAAGTATGATCATGTATCTCCTTTGCTGAAGGTTCTTCATTGGTTGCCAGTCCACCTTAGAATCTAGTTCAAGTGTGCATAGTGTGTGGAGGGGCATAATCAAAAGAAGCGTCTAAGTCCGTTTGGACCTAAGTCGCAAGTCGCCCAAAGTTGGACACGCGAAAAGGTCCATTTCTGAAAAATACATCCAGCTTTTTTTTTTTTTCAAAAATTGTCTAACTGTACGTCAAGCCGTCTGATCATCCAGACCGCTAAGTCGTCCGTCTTTATACCCCATTTTCGACCAAAAATTTATCCAACTCAAAAAAGCTTAGAAAAAGACCTTTTGGGAATGGGAGGGGCAAGAAAAGTAAGGGACTGGACACCCAGACAAGGCACCAGACTAGTGGGGTACTTTACAGGGCACTGCTGTAAACTTCACAAAAAGGGTCCCACATACACCTCTCCATTATAGGTCATGGTGAGTCCCCCCAAACACCCCCAGAATCTACTAGACTCACCTGTCTACCATCCCAATAGCCCTTATGGCTGCAGGAGCCACTTATATTGCAGTACAAAAGGGTTAGAGTTTTTTTGGGGATGAACATTTTTCCCCATTAATGCAGTGATTAGAGTGGCTTATGAGCCTGGGTCATCCACTATTCCATCCCCAAGACCACCCACCTCTGTGCAGCTCTACTAGGCTTTCCTAAGCCAGGCTGCCATGTGCTGATGTTCTGGAGGCAAATATGTAAAGGTGTTATTACGTTTTTTATGGGAGGGAGATCAGTGATCACTGGGGCAGTGTGTGGGGGTCTGTACTTTGTGTCTGCAGTGCTTATCTGGTCACTTTGTGACTTAGACCTGGTTTTAGATGGCTTAAGTCACAACATCTATGTTCCATCTAGGCAGTGTTGTAAAATTTTCGGTTATATATGCAGTACGACTAAGTCTAGGACGGCCCACGTCCCGCCCAAATCCTGCCCTTAACACTCCTCCTGACACGCCCCTTTTAGCTCTGGTCGTTCAGCAGCACTGTGAAGGCCTAGGGCGTTTTAAATAAGTCTAAAACCTGGTTCGATTATCGGCACTTGGACGACTTGTCTTTTAGATCATCCAAGTGCCGATTTAGGCCATTTTTTAGACATTTTTCTGTTTTGATTACACCCCATAGTGTTCAAAATTTTGAATGGAGTATTTTTTGAAAGGAGTATTGCCTTTGGTCCTTATTTCTCTTAATTCTTTACGAACTATAAGATCAAGATCTTCTCAGCTGTATAAACTTTCTTTTCCTTCAACTAAGGGAATAAAGGCATTAGGTTATGTCTCTCGCTCCTTTGTATAAATCTTTACTTCTATCTGGAATGAATTACAAGTTGAGATCAGAACTACTTTTTCTCTTTAAGCCTTTAAAAAATATCTAAAGATGTTTAGATATCTAAAGATGTTTCTTTTTCAAAAACTGTTACATAAATAATTTCATCTGAGGAATCAGAACAACCTCTCCTTATGTAAACCAAGTTGAGCCTCTATTGTCTAGAGGATGATCCGGTATATAAACTGAAAGATTGGATTGGATTTAAATGAATAACGAGGGTCACGTGAATTGTAATAAAACTGCTAAATTATAATGACTTCAATTTCAGTGTCATTTTAGTAGAATGAGTATCATATACAGTGCAGCTATATTAGTTGTTCCTGGAGGGATGTAGGGAGCCATGGCACTCACAAAGGAGTGGATACATCTGCACATAGAGAACTATGTAATGACAATTGTATCCCATTGCGCCCTCTGTTGGGGGCCACTAGGAAGATATTTGTTTTCCATTTTTCTCTTCCATGCATGCTAAATTAAATTATCAATAGCTATGTGTCATTGCTATCAAATACCATTTTGTATTGCTGTATGACCTTCACAGGAAAGCATATTATAAAAAGTATAACTTAAGATTTTTGCAGACTTTGTGACTTATTGCTGCTGGCAGCTTTCAGTCCCTCTTCATTTCTAATCTGAGAGTAGTTTGATTAAACACTCAGCTTTTTGGCTAGAAATGTGCTGACTGGACTAGTCTTTAAAAAATAGTTGTGAGCCCAATGTTAAATGTGTTGCAATGTAAAAACTGAATAACCTTATGGTTAAAAAATGAATTGCAATGAGAATTGTACAGTTCTGGAATGCCTCGTTTATTTTCTTAGCTAATCTCAGTGATAATTAAGGAAATCAATGAGAGAAATGAGAAAAAATCATAAAAGAAACAAAGTAAAATAGGTCTAAGTGCCCCAAAGGTGACCAAACTGACAAGATGATCACTGTAGGATTTAAGGCATGCCCCCCCCTTACTACACCAGTGGTCATGACCCCCTCCCACCACTCAGAAATGAGGGGGAAAAACAGCACATTGAGGGCTTGCCATCAGCTGATCACGGCAGAGGAACCCCCATCAGCTGAGCTGCTTTCGGGGATTCCTGCTGGCTCAGCTGATGGATAAGCTGGATCAGCTGAGCTGCGGAACCCTATACCCTTCCCCCTGACATCCCCAAACATCCCCCTGACATCCCAGTAACCCCCACTTCCCCCCCCCCAATCTATAGACCCACAACATCTCTGGATCCTCCCCAACATCCCCCCAACATTTCTGGACCCTCGACATCCCTGGACCCCCTGATGTCCCCAGACACCTCCCCAACATTCCCAGACTTCCTGATAATTCCCCACATCTCCCAACATTTCTGGCTCTCCCTCCCATATTCCTGGATCCCCTGTACCTACCAAAGACAAATCGGCAGGGAAGGAGGGAAGGCCTCTCCCTTCTGCCTACAGGACTACTTGCTGAGAATGACAGGCCTTCCTCCTTCCAATGCATCTTGGAAAGCAGTGGAAGGAGCCTAAGGCTCAAAATCGCCATGGTATTTGAAATCTCCTGCAAAGTAATGTTCAGTCTAGAAAACAAACCCTCTGCAAAATTTATTTTCATCTTATGGGAGATCTAGATTGAGTTGATGTGACTCACAAGACATGCTCTCCAGATGCATATGGTGCCATATTACAGGAAATGCCGAACATACTATATAAAGGATGACTTGTAGTGTGCTGAAGGTGGATGAACTCTGAACAAGAGCAAACAAAATTCTAAAAAGAATATATATAATGCATATGTAACTATATATAAATGATAAATGATAAATTAGTTTACATTGAAAATACTAACCCCCTCTTTTACGAACTGCGATAGCAGTTTCTAGCACGGGGAGCCGCGCTGAATGGCCCGCGCTGCTCCTGACATTCATAGGAACTCAAGAGCATCGGAAGCAGTGCGGGCTATTCAGCGTGGCTCCCTGCTCTAGAAACTGCTATCGCAGTTTCGTAAAAGGAGGCCTAAGGTGGGCTAAGCAATAAAGCTATAAAGTGAGCATTAACATTTTTTTGCATAGAATACATTCATAAATCAATAAAATAATGGCTTATATATTTACAGTTTACAATTTATCATTTATTTCCACTTTATATACTCCTATATACAAAGTATTCTCTTATACAGGTTGAAAAATACTTATCAAAATTATGGTATGGTATATAGTCATTAATCAAAAGCCCAAACCAATAATATTCTCATAAACAATCTTCTGTAAAGCGAATAGTAGTGCTGAACAATCATCCTCTAGCCAATAAATGCTTTTTGAGCCTTCAGAAGCGGCACTCCATGGCACAAAAAGTCACCACAATTTTATGGAGCTACAAGCTGCTATGCTTCCTCATCCGCTCAAGCATAAATTATTTAATGTATCTTCTTTTCTTTTCTTACATTACAGTAAGGGTCATGTTTCTTCCCTTTTCATTAGATTTTCTTACACAGCCAGGAAGGGTGGGGGGTGGGGGGAGGGAAATGTATTTTGAATAGTTAAATTATTTATTTATAATTTGTAATCACATCATATGTATTATTATATTAAGAATGAAGATGAGGATGGGAGAAAATGATTGTTTAATGCAATAATTGTATAGTGAATAGTGTGTTTTGTGCAGATTTACCATTTGTTTTGCACTATCGAAGTCTGAAAATCAATAAAGAATAAAAAAATAATAATAATGTATCTTCTTAGTAGATAATAAATATATCAGCTTTAACTAACTGGTTTTTAAAATATTTCGAAATTTATCTGAGTGTTTTCGGTATGGCATATAGCTCAACTTATACCAAATATCACAGAACATACCACTGCTGACATGCATGTTTCATATGCAGGAGCTGCTTCAGGGCGCGGTATTCTAAAAATTACTAAAACAGGAGTAATTATGGATCTTTGAACTTAAGACATTTGAGCCCAATTGGCTCAATGCAGAACTTGATTGGATGTCTTTAACTTGAAAGTTTATTAAGCCGCTTTGGCGTTACCTCTTATATCATCCAGTCATTGTTGTCCACGTTTTTTATGACTTGTGAATGTAGGTCATGCCCTCTAGATGTTTCACGCTGAGAGCAGTATTCATGCCCGCCATATGTAAAGACCAAGAAAGTTAAAGTAAAAACAGTCAAACCTCGGTTTTCGAGTGTTTTACATGATGAGCAAAATAATCAACAAACTTTTGTCTTGCAAACCGAGCACTGCCCCGATAAAGGTGCTAAGGAACTGGGAGGAAGTGGTGAGGGGTGGCCCAGGGGGGTGTACCTTTCAGGTGCCGGGTGCTGCAGTTTTTAGGTGGCCAGCCACGCGCAACCATGGGGTCCATGTACAGCTGCAGGCAGCGCCAGTTCAAGAAGATGTCTCTTCCGTCCGCCATCCAGCCTTCCACAGCAAGTGCCTTCCACACCACATTAGAGAACCCCTGAGCCCACGTAGCTGAGCGTCGTCCCACATGTGTGTTACATATAATCATGCACAATGTCAATCATCGATGTTGTATGTGTTTATACGTAACATGCATGTGGGACGGCGCTCAGCTATGTAGGCTCGGGGGGTTTCCAATGTGGTGCAGAAGGCACTTGGTGTGGAAGACTGACTGGGGGATGGAAGAGGCATTTCCTTGAAGTGGCGCTGCCTGTAGCTGTACACGGACCCCAATGGTTGCGCGTGGCTGGCCACCTAAAAACTGCAGCACCCGGCACCTGATAGGTACACACCCCTGGGCCACCCTTCACCACTTCCTCCCAGTTCCTTAGCACCCTTTTGGGTTGTGAAATGAATTGTCAGCGTTGCCATTTTTTTCTATGAGGAACTTTGCTTTGATATACGAGTACTTTGGATTATGAGCATGCTTCTGGAACGAATTATGCTCGTAAACCAAGGTACCACTGTGCAAGTAATATTGTGTGTGATATTGATATACTGTATATCGCTGCATTATTTGAAGTGATAGTTGCTGCTGTTTTGGTAATTTTTTAGATTTTGCCTTCATCACATTTCCAACAAGCACAATGCCAGCTATGGAAACTCTGAGAGTACAACTAACCCAACTCCACGGGAAGAACATTTTTAAACCTACCAGAAACTTTTCCATTCTATAAACTTTCACAACAAAATTCAAATTTCTGACCAACTGACTTTCCCGCCAAAATTCAAATTGGTGGACTTCCCTGTTCCCAATCAGGTCAGTGAACTCACTATTTCCAGTGTCACACTACAGACTTTAGAGCAAACCCTGAAGAAAGCCACAGCATGATGGCTGAAACATTGGTCTCTACCTAATAAAGACACAACAAGACTTGGAAACCTGCAACAAGCACAATGTCAGCTGCAGAAACCCTGAGAGAACATCTAACCCAGCTCCAAGGGGAGAACATTTTTAAACCTACCAGAGATTTTTCCATTCTATGGACATTCGCAACAAAATTCAAATTTCTGACCAACTGACTTTCCCACCAAATTTCAAATTGGTGGACTGCCCTGTTCCCAATCAGGTCAGTAAACTCACTATTTCCAAAGTCACATTGCAGACTTCAGAATATATCCTAAAGAAAGTCACAGCATGATGGCTGAAACGTCGGTTTCTACCTGACAAGGATGCAATGAGACCTGGAAATCTGCAACAAGCAAAGTTAGGTTTGTTTCTGAGGAGAGTCTGTGTGGTTTGGAGTTATGATTTTTTGGGTGCCAAGTTTGAAAAGGTTTATGTATTGTTTGGCAGTCTTGTGTTAGGTTTAAAAGGCCTAGAAAGATTAGGAATAGTGCATGGTACCACTTTATGATTGAGGTTTATTCTGCAACGTCTGTTGGAGGTATGGAGAATGAGTGGATTTAAAAATAGCTGACTGGAGATTGCCTTGGTGCAGTATGATGATATTCACTGGTTGTTAAGTAAAACATTCATGGTTCCAGATGGTTGATTGTATGTTGTATTGTTGATGTGAAGGAAATGTAGCTCTTGTTCTCTGTTTGGATTTCATTTGCTTTTGTGAACTGCATAAAGAACTGTGCAAAGAAGCATCCTAAAAAGCACTCCTCTGGATTGCACCTTAGGCACGTAGGGGTGTTGGGGGGGGGGGGAACGACTCTCCCATGCCAGCCCGACTCACTCCCCTCCTCTGCCAATGCTGGATCCTGGTGGGGCAGCTCCTGGTGGCAATGGAGCTGTCTTGTATTTAGATTTGGTGCCTTTGGGCTCCAGTTAATGGCATCACGTAGTAGGCGCATTGGGGGCGGAGCGACTCTCTCATGCTGGCTTGAATCACTCCCCTCTACTGCCAAAGCTCCTAGTGGCAATGGAGCTGCCCTGTGTGGGTGAGGGGCTGCTCAGATGTCCTACCTGCTTCCTGATTCTCTCCAAATGTGCTTGGAAGAAGGTTAAAAATACTTCTTTTTTAAAAAATTATTTATTTATTCAGTTTTAAATTGAAATACAACATATTCATGCATTAGGTAATAGAAATCAGGTAGCCATATCAAAGATTACATAACAAAAGTTATATAAAGAAAAACTTCATACAATTAAGAATTTAAATGGCTATTATTCCTTTATAAGCCCACTATATTGGGGAGAGAGATTTCAGGTTATTAAAAATACTTTTATTTCTAACTCCTCTGAGTGCTTTGGGCTAAGGCAGGCAGAACTGGTTAAAGCACTTAACAAAACAATAGGGCACTTAAATTTAATGACCCTGCGGAATGTGATCAGAAGTAGTAAATGCTTTCCACAAGTTTTCAAATGTTGGTTTTTCAAAGTTTCACAAATTTTAGTTTTCTTTGCATTTCTTCTCACTGGAGATTAAATCAGAACAAATGACTGTATACTTATTCCTGTGAAATTATTTGGACATTTTAATTTAGAAAGATTTTCAGCAGAATATCAGAAATTTGTAGATAATTTAAATTAAAGATAGGAACTTCAACTCACAGATTGTAGCTATGGTTTCTTCATTTTGCAGTTTCTGATCCCAATGACCTTTGATGGTCTGATTGATGCAGATCACTGAAGGTTTTTTTTATTGTAAAACAGAAGCAGCTCAGAACAAAAACAGAGAGAACCAATGCTTCCTTGAAAAGTGCATGGAAACAAAAGGTTGCCTTTATTCAAACAGAACAGATGAAAATAATTAACTGATGGGGAAAAAAAATCCTTAAAATAAAATTCAGGACTGGTAGCTCAACATAGACTGAGAAGAAGTATGTATACACATGCCCAGTATAAAAATAAATATTGTACACTTCTCCCTCCTTATTTGCGGATGGCGAAAAACCGTGAATATCTGGCTCTGACACACCCCGCCTCCCTTCCGCCTTCCCCTGGCATCCCAGCCTTACTTGGTGGTCTAGCTGGTTTTCGGGGCAGGAGCGATCTTCCTATGCTCCTGCCCCGTGCAGATAGCCATTAGGAAATGGCTATCTGCACGAGGCAGAAGCGTAGGAAGATCCTATGCTCCTGCCCCGTGCAGATAGCCATTAGGAAATGGCTATCTGCACGAGGCAGAAGCGTAGGAAGATCGCTACTGCCCCGAAAACCACCTAGACTACCAGGTAAGGCCGGGATGCTGGGGGGGGAGACAAAAATAGGGGGGGTTCCTCCTCCCCCCCAAAAAAAATCTTGATTATGTGAAATTGCGACTAGGGAAACTGCGAATGGGGAGGGGGAAGTGTATTATTTAGCCTGAACTTAGGAGTCTGATATGAACACAGCCTCTGCCTTCCTTATCCCTCCGTACTCTGTATGGCCCATAAGTCTATACTGTATATCAGGGGTGTCAAATTCAATCACATTAAGGGGCAGAAATCCAAAACACAGGCTAAGTAACGGGCCAGACCCCCACCCAATCTCCACCCCAGACCCCGCCCCCATAATAATACTAATTATAATACAATTTTTTCCATTCATTTTTCATATATGCACACACAATATAATCTTATTAACACATAATGGTAATGGTTAACCACAAAATTAAACTACACAAAACACACTGTATGCTTCTTAACATTCATTTCTACCAGAACACAGATAACCCCTATGTAAATACGGGACCAAAGACTAAAAGTACTAATATATATTTTTTAAAAACACCCTAAGATTCAAGATTCTACATGCATTACAACCCCCAGAGAAAAAGACACAATTCAAACACTAACTTGAAAATAAAACTATTCCCCCACCTTTGTTGTCTCCTTCCCTCCATGCTGTGCCTCCCTCCATCAGGTGTCTAACCTTCTGGCCAGCTCCAACCTGGCCATTTTATGTGTCCCGCGGTCTGATGCCTCCCGGTGTCATCTTGTGGCCGGTTCCCTCACAGCCTCACAGCCGTGCAAGAAGCCGCATGCAGTGGTTCCTCGTGCATCCTGCACCTGACCCGGAAGCCATCTCTCTGACATCGCAACGTCAGAGGGAATGCTTCTGGATGAGATGTGGGATGCACGAGGAACCGCTGCACACGACTCCATGCACATTATGACTGTGAGGAGGAGGGAGCCAGCCACAAGGTAACACTGGGGGCATCTGACCGCAGGCCACATAAAATGACCGGGTGAACCGGATTTGCCCAACGGGCCTTGAGTTTGACACCTGTGCTATATATGGATTAAATTCAAGTGGACTAACCTTAGCTATAAATGTTCCCAATTCATTTAAAAGATATAGAACCTCACAGCGATCAGTGGTGTAATAAGGAGAGAGCAGGGAAGGCAGACCTCTCCAGGCAGTCTTGGTGGAGGTGCTGGCACCTCTACGCCTCTCATGCCATGCTCGTGCCCTCTCTTTCCCCCCCCCCCCCCCGCCCACACCCCCATACCTCTTTAAATCTTGGCCAGTGTGAGTAACATCTCCGGCCTGCTGCATGTGCCAACCTGGTTCCCTTCTGAAATCACTTCCTGGTCACGGGGCCAGGAAGTGATGTCAGAGAGAAAGCCAACACCGGCACCTAATTTGATCAAACTTTCCCTCAATTCATAGGAGAAATTTCAGAGAATCTGATGAAATTATTAAAAAAATTTCTATCAAACTCAAACTGAAATTCATTTGGTTTGAACTAAACCTCAAAATTTCTTGATATCTCTGCTCATAACAAATGAATATATTTTACTTGAGAATTGAATTTAGAGTGATTAGTGAAGTGGCCTAAGAACCTGGCAAATTGGCTTCAATTCCAATTGCAGCTCCTTGTGTCTCTGGGCAAGTTGCATACCCATTCTTTCATCAAGCTGCGTTAGAGGGTATAGCGCAGGCCAGCGAGGTAAGTGCTCCGACACTCATAGGATTCTATGAGCGTCAAAGCATTTACTGAATCATCCCTTGCTAAAAACCTCCAACACAGCTTGATAAAAGCCGGCTTTAATCCTCTATTGCCCCAGATACAAAATATGTATCTATATATAATATGTAAACTGTTTTTATTGTAGTCACAGAAAAGCGATATATCAAGCTCCGTCCTCTTTCTTGATGCAGCCTTTGGAGGGCTGTCTTATACTCATGAATTAAGTTAACTGAAACTGAAGATTTTCTCAATGGAAAATGCTGACTTTGCAGCTGGGAAATAATCAGTTTGAGAATGTAGTTGCCGCCTCAAGAAAATAAAATGATCAAAAAATAATATAACTATACATTACAGTGCATATACAGAGGAGCTGGCAAGCAAAGCTTTCAAAATGATGTTGAGATCAATAGAGTTTCCCTTATTGCCTGCCCTCTGTCTCCTGAAGCTTTAAAAATATCTTTATAACTTTATCAAATATTACTGCTTTTATCAGTAACAATCTGTTGATGAAAAAGTTTGATGTCATATGGGAAATAGTGTCTATTGTTCATCCCAGAGAGATGAGAGAGGTGACATATTCTTTCAGAAGACTGATGCACATGGTTGTAAAGAACAATATCACTGGCAGTGAATGTTCATTCACTATGGAGTTTCATGAACTCTATGACCTTTGGTATTACTCCTGGAAAAGATCTTTGTACAGATCTAATCTGTCTTCTTATGATTTGTATCACATATCAGATATATGCAGCACTGCACAGAGAACATAAGAACTTAAGAATTGCCATACTGGGACAGACCGAAGGTCCATCAAGCTCTGCATCCTGTTTCCAGTAGTGGCACAAAAAAACCTCCCAACGTAACTGCAGCAGATGTCGATATCCAGAAAAACAAAAAAAATACTGCAGAGACAATGTACTTGATGATAAGTCTTTATTGGAAAAAAATCACCATTATAATAATAACAATAACTTTATTGCTCTATACCGCCAACACCCAAAGAGTTCTAGGCAGTTTACAGAGTAAGAGGACTGAACAGGTCAGTGATACAACAATATTTATTTATTTATTTATTTAGATTTTTATCCCGTCCTCCCAGTAGCTCAGAACGGTTTACAAATGAACATACACAGTGAGAAGTAACTAGACATATAAGTAGTACAACAGGTTTAGTGATTGGATTTATAGTTTTTGGAGAGAATTAAATACAGGGAGAGTAAGCAGAAAGAGAGAAGGGGGAAATAAAGTAGTTTAGTTTAAGGAAAGTTATATGCGTTTAGGTACAATTTGTTAGTGGATAGAGTAAGAGAGGGTCATACTGGAATTTCGGGAAGGTGATAGGAGAGTGGAGGGTGGGGCCTAAGGGGGGGAGAAGACAGAGGAGATCTTTAGTTGAAGAGGAGGGTCTTTACCGATTTACGGAATGTTAATAATGAGTTCTGTTGTCTAAGTTGGGGGGGGAGTTGGTTCCAGAGGTGTGGAATGAAGTGGCTGTAGGATCGTTTGTGGGCAGTTTCTGTGAGCAGGGATCTTCCGGGGGGGGGGGGGGGTGCATAGGCGTATCTCTGACTTTGAGCGGAGGGTGCGAGTGGGGTTGTAGATGGGAAGCTTGGATTTTATGTAGGAGGGGGTGGTGGAGTAGATTCTCTTGTGAGCAATTGCCAGGGCTTTGAAAGTACAGCGTTGGTTAATTGGGAGCCAGTGTTCAGCATGGAGTGCCGGGGAGATGGAATCGTGGTAGTTGAGGTTGTGTAGGAGGCGGATGGCTGCATTTTGGACCCGTTGGAGGCGTTTGATATTATTTTTGGTTAGTCCATTAAATAGGGAGTTACAATAATCCATTCTGGAGAGGACACATGCGTATAGGAGTTGGGCGAGGTCTGGTGTGGAGAAAGCACAGTACAATATTTGTTTATAAAACAAATGATGTAGTCATTGGTCAAGTAACAAATTTTTTAAACAAATATCTTAACTGATTATCTAAAAGTTACAATAAGATGCAGTCTGTCAAATTATATCATCTAACCAAGCTTGAACTTTACCTGCTTGATAGGCCAAAGATGGATCAAAAAAAATTTTATAACAATTTTTAGGATTAGGAAAAGTGAATAAACCAGAGCATCGAGTAAACTTAATCTGAATATACAATTCGAAATGAGAGGAAAGATAAGATGGAACTAATCCAAATAACAATTTATAGCAAGTCAATTTATAGCAAATCTGAAAAGTATTCTAGCCTCTTTGGCAACCAGTACAGCTGACAGTAATAAGGGCTGACATGTTCCTGTTTTTTCAATCCACAAATTAGGTGGACAGCTGTATTTTGGATCAGCCTTAATCTTCCTAGAATAATTTTATAAGATCCCAAATAAATTATATTATAGTAATCAAGAATAGCCAAAATTAATGCCTGAACTAATAGTCTGAAGGAAGTGGGGTCAAACTATTTTTTAATGGAACGCAGTTTCCATAATGCAAAGAAACATTTCTTAATAAGCATATCAGTCTGTTCCCCAGAATTAAATGAGGGTCCAAAATAACTCCTAAAATATAATGGGAAGGGACTATTGGGTATTCTTGTCCTCTTAAATGAAGAGATTTATCTGTGATATTATCATTAGGACTAGCCAGAAAAAAAAAATCTGTTTTTTTCAGTGTTTAACTTCAACTTGAATTCAATAGTCCATTATTCAATCCGATTTAGAATAAAGGTGATCTGATTTTTTTATTTCAGTAGTAAAAGAGATAACTGGTATCAGTATTGTGATGTCATCAGCGTAAATTTAAAATATTACATTTAAGCTTTGTAATAAATCAGCTAAAGAAGCAACATAGATATTAAACAAAGTAGGTGACAGTGGTGAATCCTGAGGTACCCCAAAAGGATTGCTCCAAGAATTGGAATACTGACAATTTCCAAAAACTTGATATGATCTTTTTTTCAAAAAGCCTTGAAACCAATCTCGGACTTTTCCGGAGATTCCCATACCATCCAGACACCCCAGTAGAATCTCATGGTCTACCAGATCAAAAGCGCTACTAAGGTCAAACTGAAAAAAACAAGCTCCCAACCGGTTTAGGGGGAGCGCGGCCAAATGCGGCCGAAGCTGTTGCTCGGGGGTGGGTGGGGAGGAGGATTAGGCAAGGTTAAAGAAAATGGGGGGAGCGACAGAGAGGAGTAGGGCAAATCAAGGAAGGTCTAGGGAGAGGCAGGGAGGGAAAAGAGGATAGCGGAGGGTATGGGGAAAATCGACCTTTTACCAACGGCGCACACAAGCAGAAGCAGCACGTTCCCTCCCACCCACACGTGGCTACTGTCACAGCCATAATGTCTACCACAGGTACTGGGTAGAGGGTACCAGATAGCGGTCACATACACAGCATATGAATAACAGAGAAACACCATGACATCTGTTAGGAATTCAAATAATTTGTCCTTCGCGATATTCCATTTTGGGGGAGGAATATAGAATAGTGAGGTGATTAAAACATCCACTAATGTAGATGTGGTGCCAACTGTATGATGAACTTACAGGGACCCAACACGGTCTGTGTTTCTACAAACACGTCTTCCTCAGGGGTCCAATATTCGTATGTGCGAACCACAAATAACGTGTAAAATCCGAAACAGGGAGAAGTCCTGGAATGTATAACCAAGCTGTAGATCAGCTACTCGCTGAAATCCACTGCATAAAATCTGTTTTATTACTTGGGATCTTGCCAGGTACCTGTGACCTGGGTTGGCCACTGTTGGAAACAGGATACTGGGCTTGATGGACCTTTGACTTGTCCCAGTATGGTAATTCTTATGTTCTTATAATTGACAGCTCTCTTAACTCCAAAACAGTTGCTGAAAAGCAGTACTCAAGGTGCAGCTCAAAAACAAAAATGCTAAATAATAATGGAATCGTTAGACAAATCTAATGGTTAAAAATAAAATTGCCTTAAGATTAATGTTAAGACAATCCAGGAATGTAAGATCATTGAAGTCAAAATGATGAAATCCCTTGGTATCTAACACAATTGAAGAGGCTTTTTCAGCTGTCAAGATCATTGAGATCAGAGGGAAAGTTACGACTTATCAATAGATGAATTAGTGAATATACATTATGGTAATATGAGAACATCTATAACAGTGGTTCCCAACCCTAGGACACCAGGCCAATCGGGTTTTCAGAACAGCCCTAATGAATATGCATGAAACAGATTTGCATGCCTGGCACTTCCATTATATGCAAATCTCTCTCGTGCATATTCATTAGGGCTTTCCTGAAAACCCGATTGGCCTGGTGATCCTCCAGGACAGGGTTGGGAACCACTGATCTATAACATCAGTTGATGGTGCTTTATTATGGAATAAACAGGAGAGCCGAGGTTGTTTTCTGATATTCAAAAATTTAAGAAACTAGTTTCAAGTTTCAAGTTTATTAGCATTTGATGAATCGCCTATAAAAATATCTAAGCGATGTACAATTTAAAAGCCACCGAATGGTGGTTTCACGTACAGTTGAGACGAATTAGACATTAGACAAACAATATAAAGCAGTATAACAATTAAAAAGGAACAGTCAATATAATTCCATTAACCTTAAAACAATTAAGATAGAGAACTAACATGAATGGGCAGGGAAGGAGGGAAAAGTTACAATATCTTTATCTGTTAGAATATACATGAAAAGGGAAAACACAATAAGGAACAAAGGGAATTGGTAAATTTGATGGTCATAATAAAACGTAAGAAATTTAAATGTGTCGTATCATGTGTCAAATGCGTCTTGAAATAGAAAAGTTTTTAAAATTTTCTTAAACGATAATAAGTCTTTTTCATTTTTTATGTAATTTGGTAGAGAATTCCATAATGTGGGGGCCATAACGGAAAATATGTCGTTTCTTCTTGTGCCGATAATTTTCAAGGAGGGAATAGATAGTAAGTTTGAGGAGGATGATCGTAGGGAACGTGCGGAGTTATATGGAATAATCATTTTTGAGATAAATTGTGGTTCATTTAAGATCAATGTTTTATATACCAAAAATATAATTTTGAAAGTAATTCGGTGGGAAATGGGTAGCCAATGTGATTTAATCAGTAATGGAGTGACGTGATCATATTTTTTTGCTTTATGGATTAATTTTATTGCGGTATTTTGAATTATCTGAAGTCGCCTTTTTTCTTTCTGAGTTATATTAATGAGGAGGGAATTACAGTAATCAATTTTAGATATGATAAGAGAATGGACCAGAATGTTGATTGATTTGGAGTCAAGAAAGGTGGAAATTGATCGAATAAGACGTAGTCTATAAACGCATGATTTAACTATTTCACTAATATGACTGTGAAATGATAAGTCTACGTCAATTATTACTCCAAGAATTTTCAGTTTAGATACAGATTCTAGAGGGGTATTGTCTAGAATAAATGGTGAAATTGGTGTTAGGTTTCCTTTCCAGGTAAAAAACATGGTTTTAGATTTTTGAATGTTCAATGCCAGTTTATTACAACTTAACCAGTTTTTTTATTAGTTCTAGTTTTTCATTGATGGCTTTTATTTCCTCATCTTTTTCTGGGTCAAAGGGGTGTATGAGTTGAATATCGTCTGCATAGGAGAAAGTTGTAAAACCTAGTGATTGTGAGATGGTAAGAAGAGGTGATAAGAAAATATTAAATAAGAGAGGTGATAGTATTGATCCTTGCGGCACCCCGTAGGTTGAGGAGTAATTTGAAGAATAGACGTCATTGAATTTGACTCGGGAAGTACGGTCTGATAAAAAAGAAGTTAACCACTGTAAGACTTGACCGCCTATGCCTAATGATTGCATCCGGTTTAATAAAAGTTCGTGATCAATTGTATCGAATGCGGCTGATAAATCTAGAGAGAAAAGGGCAACGGATTTGTGATGGTCAAGATAATAGTGGATATTTGTTACAAGACCGATCATCGAGTATTCTGTACTATGATGTTTTCGAAAACCTGTTTGGTTAGGGTGGAGGGCGTTCGAAGATTCGATAAAGTCTGAGAGTTGTTCAAAGACTAGTTTTTCAGATAGTTTCATTAGAAAAGGTAAATTGGAGATAGGGCGGTAATTAGAAGTGTCATCTTGACTAATTTTAAAGTTTTTTACAATTGGTGTAACAATTGAAGTTTTCCAAGAGATAGGAACAGTTGCAGAAAGAAAACTGTTTTGGATAAGAGAGAGAATGAAAGGACCAAGGTAATGAAAGAACTTCTTTAGATAAAACAACTTTGTTTGTGGATGCATTCTCTTGATTGACCTAGGACAGTGGTCGTCAAACTGCGGCTCACGAGCTGCATGCGGCTCTTTAGCCACTTGAGTGCGGCTCGTCTACAAAAGGGGTGCCCAACCTGCTTCCCTTCCCGTAAAGAGGACACTGAATCGTCAGGCCACCCAACCTTTGCCACCCGACGTAAATTCTGACGTCGTAGAGGAAGTTCTGGGCCAGCCAATCGCTGCCTGGCTGGCCCGGAACTTCCTCTCCGACGTTAGAATTGATGTCGGGTGGCGAAGGTTGGTTGGCCCAGTGCTTCAGCGTCCTCTTTACAGGGAAAGGAAGCAGGGAGATCTCAGAACTCGGTGGCGGCCTGTTCCCCGATAGCGTCAGTGACAGGCTATTCCCCTGCGGCGGTGGTGGCCTGTTCCCCAATGGTGGTGGCTTGGGGGGAGGGCAGGGAGAAAGAAAGAAAGAAAGAAAGGGGGGGACAGGGAGACAGAAAGAAAGAAGGGAGACGGGAAACAGACAGAAAGGGGGCATGGAGAGAGAAAGCCAGACAGACAAACAGAAAGAAACAAAGGGGGCATGGAGAGAGAAAGAAGGAAGGAGCAGGGAAAAAGAAAAAAAAAGTTGGAGGAGGGAATGAGTTCTGGAGGAAAGGAAGCATACAGGAGGCTGAAAGAAGGGAAGAAATACTTTATGCACAGTCAGAAGAATAAAGTGCAACCAAAGACTGATGAAATTACCAGACAACAAAAGGTAGGAAAAAATATTTTATTTTCAATTTAGTGATCAAATGTGTCCGTTTTGAAATTTATATCTGCTGTCTATATTTTGCACTATGAACCCCTTTTATTAAACTGCAATAGTAGTTTTTAGTGCAGGGAGCCTATGAGCATCGAGAGCAGCGCAGGGCATTCAGCGCAGCTCCCTGCGCTAAAAACCACTATTGCGGTTTAGTAAAAGGGAGGGGGCATATTTGTCTATTTTTATATAGTTGTTACTGAGGTAACATTGCATAAAGTCATATGCCTTGATCTCTTTGAAAACCCGCGGAATATAAATGATAATTAACGATTTCTCTGCCTACAGTGTGCTTTGTGTTTTTAAAAATTTTATTGTTGGTAGATCATTTTGACTTGGCCATGAAGGTAAGGGGGAGGAAGGGAGGGGAGCTGCTGAAAGACATCTAGTAATCCATGCAGGTTTGACTGCAGGGAATTATTTTTGTAAAATCATGTTTTGTTATGTGACTGGCATATTTAGACTTTAATTTCTATGAATGAATAGAATGAAAATGATATAAAATTGCTTGCTTGTTTTTATGTGCATGTGCTGAAGGGAAGTGGAGAGAGAGTGAGCTGAGGACGCTGAAGGGAAATGGAGAAGAGAGAGTGGGGAGAAGACGCTGATTTATAAATTGACAATGGTACAGAATATTGTTTCTTTTTATACTTTAATATAATAAGTTCAGTATAAAACTATTTGAGGCTTGTGTGGATGGGATCAGATGGTTTGCGGGGACGGGGACCGAGCTCATGGGGACAGGGCAGGGACGGAGACAAATTTTTTCCCTGTGTCATTCTCTAGGCTCTGCCTTGAATTGATTTTGACTACGTGCGGGCGAGCAGGATGTCAGTCGGGTTGACATAGCCGTCGTAGCGCAAGCGGGCACGGGGTAAGGCTCTCAAAAAAAATCTTTATCGTTGTACTGCTGATTTTGGCTCTTTTGACTAATGAGTTTGCCTATCACTGTCCTAGGATCTTGATTGAAAATGTTTTAGTTTTGTTTGTTTACTTATTTGCATATTGGTAACAGGTATATGATTATTATGTTTGTAGTTTTGTAAACCGCTTAGGTCTAGGCAGGCTATAAATTTTTATAATAAATAAATAAAATAAATATTTTGAAACCAGACAGGACTTAACAAAGATCTGGGTTTTCTTTCACATTATACAGGAAACCATACAGTTATACTGCTCTGTCACCCTCTTATAAACCATCCATCTCCCTCTGTTTCTCACCTAACCAACCCCTACCCTCTTCCTGTGGGACTGTCATTAGAATATTTTTTATGTTTTACCAATGTATGTTGTATATTCTGATTTGTCAACATTTGCTCATTGCTGATCTGAAGAACGTATTGCTATTGAAAGATAATAAAAAAATGTATCATCTTGTTTTCTTTTCTTTATATTTATTACAGATAGGTAAGGAAATCAAATTATAATAGCAAAGAAAAAGATTCAGAACAGGAGCTCACCATGTGCAATAGCATCAGTCTTTGCTCCTTATTCAGTCACTGGTCAGAAAAAAAAAACTCCACTGCCAAACAAAGTGTTAAGTATACAGTTATAAAAATAGTAAAGGAGCAGGGATCAATGCGAGTTGACATATACGAATCAGAAGGTGAATGCAACAATGCAGTCACTTTTATGCTTCGGTTAACACAAGCAAGTGCACTGAAGCTTACCTGAAAAGACTTCTGAAGGTATCTTCCACAAAGCTGTTCACAGGTTCAGACTCTGCTCCCCCCCCCACTTCTGTTTTACAAAACACTATCATGGGAAGTAGAGAAACACCCCCCTCCCTACTCTCATGCCTGATTTTCAAAACGGATAAGGACACAGAAGCTCTGTTGCCATCTGCAAAGAGAAAAGGATACCCAAAGGGCTTATTCTTTGTCCCAACATATATAGTGTTCCCCCGCGAATTCGCAGTTTGCGAATTGTGGACTCACTCATTCGTAGTCTGCTCTGAATGCCTCTTCCTGTAGTAAAGTCGGGCTACATCAATTGGTGTAGCCCGACTTTACTACTGGAAGAGGCGGTCAGAGCAGACCGCGAGTGATTTTCTTCACTCGCCGGTGCTTCAACTGCCCTCTCCTGCCTCTCCAGCTGCCCTCTCCTGCCTTCCCTGCCTTTTGACAGGCTAAAAAACGCATTTGTGGTTTCTCTAAATTCACGGGGGGTTCCTGGAACGGAACCCTCGCAAATTTGGGGGTATACCAAGTTTAGTATACCAAGTTTAGTAGAAGAAGAGGGCTACCTCATGGCAGAAAATGAGAGACAAAAAAGCATCACAAAGACACCATGTGGAGTGAGAAGTATTATGTTGCTATATTTTTGAGTTAAAAATAAAATGGAGTTGAAGTGCAGAGAACTTCTCAAAAAGCAAGAGCTTTTGCTATGATCAAGCATGTAACCACTTTACATTGATATTATGGGCAATTTGCCTTCTACTTTTCATTTTTCTATTTTAACATAATTATAATTATTCATTACTGGAGTGCCCATTAAAAGAATTTCATATTTTGAAGACAATTACTGCCCCTAGTACAATTTTTGTATATTTTCCTATTATTCATATTCTATCCACAGAGGTATAAGTTCATTAGAAAAGAACCCTTTACAGTCTATCTGCCAAGAATTCAAGTTAAGAAGGGAGAAGATTGTATAAATTACTTACCATATTGTTATACCCCAGCATATTACTGATAATTTTGTTCAGAATATTATATGTCTACTCAAGTCTGCTTACCTGAACTCCTGAACCTTAGTGTTACCTTGACAACATCAAATGCTTTACTAAGAACCCAACAGCTTTTCCCTAAATTCAGTTGCCTGCGTAACACTCAAATAACATCAGTAAGGACAGACCTGGGTGTTACCAAAACAAGAGAACAAAAGAGCAAGACCAGTCCCTGCAACACCTCATTAACGCCAGATGGGACCTGAATGTTATCCAAACAAAGAAACTGGCCAGGGGGGTAACTGAAATTCAGCATTCTACCGACATGAATCCACAAGTCTGTTTATCTGACATTTTGACCTCTTTGACCTGAATGTTGCCCAAACAACTTCAAAGGGACCGACCTGGGGTGTGCCTGAATCAAAGGACGCTGTTACTGCAGGACCAGCTGTTTAACTCAGCAGCTTATAAGGACGGAATTCTGCTCCTAGAATCCAGAATCCTAGCCGGCTATCCAAGACGTCAGGTCTAAAGGGGCAGACTCCTGTGTCCTACTCGCCTATCCATTGAGGGATTCCGAATGGTGAAGGGAGGGTTTACGTGAGATACGGTGATGCTAATTTATTCTTATATATATATATATATATATTAAAGTGTTATTGTTTATGCTTTATATTGTCTGTGTGTTTTTCTGAGTGTTACTGATCATCCCACTTGACAGAAATTAGTGGCGGAACAAATTGGTACCAGAAGCGGGGTTGATCCAATGATGTCAGAAAAACTAACTAGGCAACAAGGGGTTGAGGAGCAGGCTCCCAATCCCTCCATTCCAAATGGGAATGAAATTATGGGAACATTAATGGCCACTGAGTGGTCTGTAGAAGCAGGATTGTGTGAATCCTGTACTTTTGGAAGTGGGGATCCACATGAATTATGTGCCTCCTTACAAAAGGTGAAAATCTCAAAAGGAGAAGAGCAAGAAGTAATTTCTAGACAAGGAAGGATGATTTTGTCAGACTGGAGGAATTTGCATGAAGCTAAACAGGAATTACAATTGAATAAGTTGTTAATGGATAAGGTAGAAACCTATCAAAATGTAATAGAACAGTCAGCTATGCAATATGCACGATATAAATACAAGAAACGGAGGTGGAAAGTGAGTTACAGAAAAGTTAAAATCTTAATTTATCATCTGCCGAATGATTGGAATCCAAACAAACGGGATGGGAATATTTGGGATTCAAATTCTAATAACAGTGAGGAGGATATCTGTGTTAAAAGAGAACAAGCAGAAAGTTTAGAAGCAGAGCCTGTGAAGAGACAAAGATTACAGGGAAATCTGCAAACAGGAGAAAATCTAGTTAGGGAGGATGTTACTCCACATGAAATCATGGATATGATGGCACGCTTTACACAGCAGCCTGGGGAACCACTAATACAGTGGGTAGTTCGGGTGCAGGAGCTGGGTGCAGCAGGGATTATGTTAGATGCCACAGATGCCCCTAAATTTGTTCAAATTTGTCAAGAAATAGCAGTGCAACATGTGTTGCGGGAGGATCCTTATTCTGCAAAAAATGCCCAATGGTCTTTATTAGAGATAATTAATAGGGGTGTCACGAGGCGATATCCACTTGAATCTGACTGGCCCGCAAATGATAAGATTTGGTATACATTAAAAGATGCTCAAATGAGAATTAAGGAGGAGTCTATGAAGGCAGCCTTAGTAATAGGTCACGCTGACACATATATGTCATTACCTTTTACTGAGTCCATGAGAAATAAAATGATTAAGTATGCTGCACCAGCATACAAACAGGTAAAGATAACTTTATTGATCAATCAAATAGACAGGACTATTTTGGAAGCCTTAGAAGCGGTCCGACAGTTAGGAGATCGGGGGGACTGGGGACCTCAAAACACTTTTGATAAAAAGAGAACAGGACAATCCAATTCAAACAGGGCTAAGCGGGTGTCTCGGAGGAATATGTTTTTGGCATTAATAAAAGATGGTGTAAAGAGGGAAGAAATAGACGGAGAAGATACAGGGACATTATGGGGAATGTACAAAAATAGAGAACAAAGGAGAGAGGGAGGATATTTTGGTGCCAACAGCCCCCCTGAGGAAATTGCTTCCATTCTTTATCCTGATTTAAAAGGGTGGAAGTGTTGGGAGGATCAATAATGTGAATGCCGAGCCTCAGTGTGTGCCTGGACCAAATTAGAACAGTATCCGCAGGTAGAGATAAATATTTAGTAGAAACCTGGGGAGCAACAGGTACAAGCTGTAGTGGACGCTGGGGTGTAGGAATATAAATATCAGGATTGGGGGGAAAATTATACAAGCAGGAAGAAAAAATTTTACAAATTTTAAAATTGGACAATTACCAATTTGGGATTAATTTATGGGATTCCTTGCCAGATATCCAAAAAGGGTTAACATGACAGCTTTCCGATGGAAACATGAACCAATGCATTTTTTACTATCCCTATAGTGGAGCAATGTCCAGAACAATTTGCATTCACTTGGCAAGGGAGGCAATATACATATACCAGACTACCACAAAAATACTTACCTAGTCCCACTTTCTATCACAAGATTAAAGCAGAAAGTGGGCAAAAGGATGCCGAGAGGTGATAGAGAAAGCAAAACTTCTCTTCTCCCCAAAATAAAAAACAGACTTGGGCCTTTTTGGACAATAAAAAAGTAGAACGAATAAAGTTTTGTTAGATAGTATGCACTTAAACCTCTCTTATATGTTTTATAGATTAAAGCGTCCCTGCTTGAATTTTTATGATTGTGTGACAGAACTTTGAAATGGAAGAAAATAGAAAAGAAGACCAGTAAAACTATATAGAGCAATTAACTTAAATTTCTATCTCTCTTTCTTTTAGAAGCTTATTATCTAGACATGGTCCGGAGAACCAATTTCACTGTGCCACATTTAAAATACTTCCAGCAATGTGACCTGATAGTGGGAATCCAATGGATACCACATTTGTTTGTGACTCTTTTGATTAATAGTGTGCTTATTTACAGATTAAATTCAACCCTGAATCATTACTGATGGAAGAAAGCATGCCGGAGCTCTGTGTTTGTCTGTTTCTGTTATGTGTTGTCTGTTTTAGCTTATGGGGTACCCCAACATTGCACATTGGCCATTTCCAGAGTTTATTCCACCCCTTCTATTAGTCCAAATGGTACCATATCCCTTTCCAAAAAAGATTCCCCTACATACCAGAAAGCATCTTATGAAAACCATGCTCACAATGATTTTATGCTATGGCTCAAAGGTAATCGAGGCCAGCAGCGTGCCAGATTTTAGGAATAAATGGGACGCCCATGTGGGATCCCTACGTGGGTCAGGGCAAAACATTGGCTAATCTTAAGGGCAAAGGGTCTATAGAGTGGGCAGACTTGATGGGCCTTGGCCCTTTTCTGCCATCATCTTTCTATGTTTCTATACAGCCCAATGATAATTTAGTTAGGGGTTATATTATAAAAGGATATCTGAAGAGAAATAATTAGAAAGCTTTATACCTGGTAAAATGGTGTTCATTGGTATTTGATATTTGCTAAATAAAATAAAAAAAAAATGGTCTCTCTTTATTTAACTTACCAGGTATAAACAGTGCAGTGCACATCTCTGACATAAGTTATTTTGGTATCACATTCTGTACGTGTGTATGGTCTCTCTTAAATGACATAATAGTTATGTCCAGAACATAAAAAGGTATATTTTCTGAATGTCCTACAGAATACCTTTAAGTACATTAGTGTTGTTTCTCTTATCTCACACAAATACTACCTTACACATTGTGTCAAATATTATCACATTCTGTACGTGTGTATGGTCTCTCTTAAATGACATAATAATTATGTCCAGAACATAAAAAGATGTATTTTCTGAATGTCCTACAGAATACCTTTAAGTGCATTAGTGTTGTTTCTCTTATCTCACACAAATACTACCTTACACACAAGTATTGTGTCACATGTTATCACCTTCTGTACATAAAGTGGTTTTTCTCCTTTTTCTCTTATACTCTCTTTTACCACTAGGGGGGTTTAATGTAATTAAAGCATTGAAGATAAACATTCATGAGGAAATATTTTCCTTGAAAAATCACGTACTGGGAAATGTTATTACACATAGACTTTCATCCTTTTGTGATAAAATTGGTCAGCTCTGCTCTCTCATTCTGATAATTTGGCTAACATGCTGGGTTAAGAGAAAATTTCACCAGACCGAGAAGATGAAGACGCAACCAGACATACAGTGCCGTGCCATGAGGCTGTTATGTGGCACCAACTGGGGAATAGAAGTGAGCCCATATCCTGCCACTTCACATTAGGGCTGGTCTCTGGAGGTGGTGCCTGAAAATTACATGAGTGAAGGCATGTGAGTGGCATAGCAAGCCTATTGAAACCGGAGCATAGCCAGACCCTAACCAAAGATGCTAAGAAAAACGGGATACCAGATAACTGCGGTGATCGATGGTGAATATGAAGCTACCCTAAATGTATGCCATGAATAAGAGCACAAATATAATATTAATAAGATTATTAATTTTCATGATTCCCAATACGTGATACTTTCAAGTGAAAGGCCTAATTAGCAAGAAATATTAGGGAATGCAAGAACAACAGGTTTAGCACATAAGGAAATAAATTATGAAGGGAAAATTAATTTTCCCATTTTACCTTTGCTTAAAGGTAGAATAGATACTATTGTTTCTGAAATACTGGCTGGCAAAGAAGCATATTTTGACTCCAGAGTAGCAGATGTATTTAGAAGGGAAGGTGAATGGGTGACAAATACTGTACATAATTATGAACTAACACTACGATATGATCAGTTAATGTTACATGTCGTTAATGATATCACAAAGAATTAACTTTATCACATTGATTTAAAAACCACATCACATTCTGTACCCTTAGATAGAAAATGGTGTAAATTTTGAAATGAAACAATGTGTCTTTAGTACTGTTGAACTTGTGATTCCTGCTAGTCAAGCTCCCTTTTCAGTATGTTTACAGAAGGTTAATGTGTTGCAGTGAGCAACTGAATTTTGAAATAATAACTTGCATTCTGTGGCAGATCATATTGAAACTACCACTGCAGTGATATGGCATAAAAGGAGTTTCTTCATTTTGTACTCTATAAATTTGTTTAACTATCTTTTAACCTTTCTTAATTGTCGGACACTCTCTCCCTTAATTCGGAGGACTTCTAAATTTGGAGAAGCAAACTTGAGTATCCAGGAGTGGAATGTTATACCCCAGCATATTACTGATAATTTTGTTCAGAATATTATATGTCTACTCAAGTCTGCTTACCTGAACTCCTGAACCTTAGTGTTACCTTGACAACATCAAATGCTTTACTAAGAACCCAACAGCTTTTCCCTAAATTCAGTTGCCTGCGTAACACTCAAATAACATCAGTAAGGACAGACCTGGGTGTTACCAAAACAAGAGAACAAAAGAGCAAGACCAGTCCCTGCAACACCTCATTAACGCCAGATGGGACCTGAATGTTATCCAAACAAAGAAACTGGCCAGGGGGGTAACTGAAATTCAGCATGCTACCGACATGAATCCACAAGTCTGTTTATCTGACATTTTGACCTCTTTGACCTGAATGTTGCCCAAACAACTTCAAAGGGACCGACCTGGGGTGTGCCTGAATCAAAGGACGCTGTTACTGCAGGACCAGCTGTTTAACTCAGCAGCTTATAAGGACGGAATTCTGCTCCTAGAATCCAGAATCCTAGCCGGATATCCAAGACGTCAGGTCTAAAGGGGCAGACTCCTGTGTCCTACTCGCCTATCCATTGAGGGATTCCGAATGGTGAAGGGAGGGTTTACGTGAGATACGGTGATGCTAATTTATTCTTATATATATATATATATATATATATATATTAAAGTGTTATTGTTTATGCTTTATATTGTCTGTGTGTTTTTCTGAGTGTTACTGATCATCCCACTTGACAGAAATTAGTGGCGGAACACATATATACTCGAATATAAGCCGAGACCCCTTCCCCCCAAAAGGAGGAAAAATGGTGACTCAAATATAAGCCGGGCAGCTTAATATTCAAGTGGCCTGCCCTGCCAAGCTTTGTACCCAGCCCCTTTCCCTTCATCCCTCCCCTGTCAGGCACAGCACCCAGCACCCTTCCTTCCTCCCCTCCCCTGTCAGGCTCTTCATCCAGCATCCTTCCTTCCTCCCGTCCCCTGTCAGGCACTGCACCCAACACACTTCCTTCCTCCCCTCCCCTGTCAGGCTCTGCACCCAGAACCATTCCCTCCTCCCTTCCCCTGTCAGGCACTGCACCCAGCACCCTTCCTTCCTCCCCTCCCATGTCAGGCTCTTCATCCAGCACCCTTCCTTCCTCCCCTCCCCTGTCAGGCTCTTCATCCAGCACCTTTCCTTCCTTCCCCTGTCACTCTGCACTCTTCCTCCCAGGCTCTGCCCTCTGTCCCCCACCTTCCCCGGCCCTATCTTCATACCTCTGCCGATCTGTGGTGAAGGTGCAGGTGCAGCGGGTCCTCTGCTGATCCGTGGTGGAGAGGCAGCGGGCAGGATCAAGCTTTTCAAACTTCTGCCCTGCTGCTAACCAGCTGCGCAATCAAATTTCCTCATCTGAGCAGCACGAGCAGCAGCACGATTTGGTACTGCTTCTTAGCGCTCAGTGGCTTCCTTACTTATTTCTTGCGAGAATTCACGGGAGCCAGTAAGGAAGCCGCTGAGCACCGAGAAGCAGCGCCAAATCGCGCTGCTGCTCATGCCACTCAGATGAGGAAATTCGATCGCGCAGCCAGTTAGCAGTGGGGCAGGAGTTTGAAAAGCTTGATCTTGCCCGCTGCACCTCCACCACGGATCGGCAGAGGACCCGCTGCACCTGAATCTCCACCACGGATCGGCAGAGGTATGATAGGGCAGGGAGGAGAAGGGGGCAGAGCCTTGCGGCAGCGGCAGCCTTAAAAATATTATGGGAGGGGGCATTGACCCGAATATAAACCAGGCCCCCCATTTTTGGGCTAATTTTTGGCCCCCAAATCCTGGTTTATATTCGAGTATATACGATTATGTCCCTTCTTCTGGAGTAATGCTCAGCCCCAATTAATAAGGGGGGGAGTTGCAAATAAATAAATGTATGTAGTGATCATAAGGAAAGAACGGCTAAAATGAATATAGTGATCATAAGGAAAGAAAGGCTAAAAGCCAATAAGCCTATAATGGTACATGCATGATGTTAATGTCAAACAGATTAAACTGTCATTCTTTTCTTCTGAAGAAGTAAGTCTTCCTTTTCTCATTTCCTGTAAAGTGATCACTGTAATATCTAGGTGATTTGTGAAATACTTTTGATGTTTGATCCAAATATTTACTGTGGTTCCTTTACAGAACACGTTCAATCGCTCCACTGTTCCTGAAATTCACGGTACAATCCTTTGCGTCTTGTTAAACAGTTTAAAATCATTAGCACGTTTATATATTATTCAAGATTTCTGTGTGTAAACAATGGCATTTACATGTGTAAATGGCATACCCTTGTACAGTAAGCACTGAATGCAGAAAGGAGACGGGGCTTGAGTATAACCATAGCATGCGTGTGTATTCCTATTTCAAAAAGGGCTTCTACTTTTGAGAACCACATTGTGGAAAACATCAGCTCTGCAGTTTTTGTTTGAATGCATGTATGTAACCTTATTTCAAAGTTAGGTTTTACAGCTACTCCTTCACAGAGACAAGTTCCTCAAAAGTGTTCAGTTTGACTTGCCCTTTCCACGAATGGTAAGTGAGGTTTCCTCTTTAATTCCCCACTTTGTATTTTCCCTTTCTAAGTAGGAATAAGTAATGAATGCAACCCATATATTTAGCAGCATTCACAAGCATGGGTTTTCAAAATAGCAGAATTCCTATGAGCATCAGAGCACTTACCTCGCCGGCCTGCGCTAAAAACCTCTAGTGCAGCATGATAAGGATGGGGGGGGGGGGGTGTCAAATAATATAATTGTAGCCTTTTTCTGAGTATGTCCAGCATCTGCATTGCAAAGTTTGTCATTATTTTTAATTTGTAACCCTTTATCACCCCATCCCCTCAGTTTGGCACTGTACTGTATGAATATCGGTTACCTTTATTTTTCTAGGAAAATAAAATCACTAGGTGGATGCAATTCCGAGTACAGAGCTCACTCCTGTCTAGTTGTTTCTTCCCCTCTCCTGGTCCAGCAGCTTCCACGATTTCTTCATTGCTACCACCATCCCATCACCACCACCAGCCCTGCTGCTTTCTAGTAAATAGTAGTTTCCAAGTTTATTTACAATTTGATACACCGCTTAAAAATTTTCTAAGCGGTGTACAAAGTAGGATGAAAATAAAAACAGAACATTTTTTGCTTGAGGGGCAGAGTCATCAGTGATACAACCTAGACAGCGACTCCATTCTTTTATACTTTTGCTGTCGTTGTTGTTGTTGTCAGGTAGTGGCTTGGCTAGCATGGGAAAGGGTGGGGGTGGGGGAATGGTAAGGAATCTATATAGCTGTAATTTGGGGGGAGATCCCATCCACAAATATTTGTACAAGACCCCATAGCTGGTTAAAACAGGCCTGCACACAAGCAATACAAATACACACCCATGCATGCACACGAATACATACAGGGTTAAACAGACACAGCCAGTTACAGGTGCATAGACTGATAGTGGTAGTTGGACACATCCAAAAGCACAAACATATATACTGTCTTTTGTACAGAGAAATAGGGTAGGGAGTCTGAGAGGGGGCTGAGGATGGGCGAAGGGATCATGTTTAGAGGGGTGAAGAGAGGGTTTGATAGAAAGAGGCAAAATGGAGAAGAGTGAGAGCTAATGGGGGAATGGGGGTGTAGAGATTTAGGTCAGGGCAGAGAGGTAGCTAGTTACAGGAAGAGTAAGGTCTGACCATACACACTGCATAATGCACCAAACAATGCTCCAGGTTAAGAGACATTTTTTTCTGGCATTTATGCCCCAATTCTATAAACGACACCTAAAAAATAGGCACTGAGGAACACGGCGCATAGCAGCTGTCAATATTCAGTTGGGCACCAATTATAGAACCACAACTAGCAGTGCCTAAATTGGACTTAGGTGCATTAGGCGTCAAAATCTTAGCCCCCCCCCCACCCCCCTATTTATGCCAGGGTTTTCTTGGCCTAAATATTGACACCTAAGTCCAGATTAGGCGTCTGCTCAGAAAACATGTCCAAGATCCACCCTTAACCATGACCACTTTCTGGTAGGCACCTTAGACTAGACGCCAACTCAAAATCGGTTGGCACCTTTCTATTTAGCAATTGATTTTAATTTAAGCCAATTAAGCTTGTTATCAATGCCAATTAAGCTAAATAATCAAGTTTGGTGCCTAAATCATCTAGGCATGCCAATATAGACACCTAACTTTAGGCATCTTTTATAGAATCTGGGCCTTAGGTCTCTATCTAGAGCAGATGTATATTTGGGTGTATACTCAATAAAACCCATCTACTGAATACTAAACTAGTGTCTAAATGCACTAAACAAACACATACATGCACACTCTCTCAGCCACATGTGCTACCAAAAATCTAGTGAGGCGGAAAAAGCCTAAGGTCCTCACCTTCACCCTACTGAGGCCAGGTGAAAAGCAGATAAAGGAAGCAAACATCAGCATAAAAAAACCCTCCTCTACTGACAAAGGTAGCTCTGTGCAATGCAGAGAACCACAGAAGAATCACAATAATGTGTGCTTATCTTATGCGGGAGATCAACACACTGACAGAGGCCAGTGTTTCACAATTTCTGCTGCCTCGGGGTGTGGGAAAACGGATCTGACCTGAATTACAAATAACATGACAACAATCCAACTCAGCATGCATGCAAAATATATGTGAAAATGAAAAAATTGTACCTGATTTTAAAACATTACAACTGATGTCTTTCTGCATCCAAAGATGGCCGAGAGCTTGGGAGGGATAACCCCTGTTGATGAGGCGATCAAATAACTAACTGCTCTGTCTCTTGAATTCCATCATACCAGAACATGTTCTTTGATATTTGAAGAATTGAAATGTTGGAGGACTGCATTTTAAAGGCAAAGGATGATTACTAGAAAAATCAATAAAAGTGTTTCTGTCGAATAGCTTCCGAAAGATGGTAGTGTCAAATTTATCAATACCTTTAGTTACCAGTACATCTAATAACGATATCTGCTGAGGGTGTGATGAAATGCTGAACTGAATTTTCAGATGCTGAATTTCAGATGCATTTCAACTAGATGTGAAATGCTTCTAAAGTGTAATTGGAACCTGTCTAAATCACAAAGATATCATCAATGAAACATAGCCAAGTCATAATCCATCTGAAAAAGGATTCCTGAAATCTAAAAAAGGATTCCTCTTAATCCATAAATCTTCACATTTTTTTAGGAAAAGATTGGCTATTGAGGGGGCCATGGGGGCCCCATTGCAACACTGGAGACCTGTTGAAAAATCCTGTTCTTATACCGATTTGATTTTTTTTTTTTGCATCGCCAGAGCCAATAATCAATTAAGAAATCAGTGGGAATCTTTCTGGAGCCTGCACAGATGGCCAACACCTCCCTAATCTACACAATTAATATTTACACATTTGTCTTAAGAACATAAGAACATAAGAACATAAGAAATGCCTTCTCCGGATCAGACCTAGGTCCATCTAGTCCGGCGATCCGCACGCACGGAGGTCCATTTAGGTACTCCTTTATGGAGACCCGGTTTTCCCGTAACCCTCAATATGATTAGCAAGAAGGTATGCATCCAACTTGCGTTTGAAACCCAGAACAGTAGTCTCCATCACAACCTCTTCCGGGAGAGCATTCCAAGTGCCCACCACTCGTTGCTCAATGCATGCCGGCTCTCTGCCCCAATCACACCCGCTTCAGAGCATGTTTTGCTATTATAGAATACCACCAAAAACTTCTTGATGTTTTTGGATATTCTGATGTTGATTAAGCAAGCAAGAATGGCACCTAACTCTTATAGAATTGTCACCTCAGTAGTCATTGCAAAATGTATAAGTGCCTTTGAATATTGGGCCATTAAATCTTTCTAGATTTATACCACAAACATAATCACCTGAAAAATCTTTGCGGTAGAAATTCAACCTACAATGATCAGCTATTTTTAAGCTACTTTTACAGCCACAGACTAAATTCATCTCAGATATTCAAGGTCTGGCATTGAATATCCGGGTATGTGTGGTCACCTGGAAGTTAACTGGGCATTGGCTGATATTCAGACTGGTGCTCAATAAGCTTAGTGGATAAAGTTAGGACAGTGCCCTACCGGGACCTAAACTGCCGACCACCAATCAAGTACTCGCTTACAACACTAATCCCCTCTTTTACTAAGGTGCGCTAACTGATTAGCGCGCGCTAATTGAATTAGCGCACGCTAAATAAAAATGCATCCATAGACTAATATGCACATGTTAGCGTTTAGCGTGCACTAATTGGTTAGCGCACCTTAATAAAAGAGGGCCCAATAACTTTAGTACAATTATGTTATGTTCTGTTAGTACGGTGAATGCTGTCCTAAATCTATATTTTGCCATGTAATATCTTCTATGAATGCCGCAACTTCTTCTAAGCTATATCTGCCAAAAATGTCTTTCAATAATTTTGTCCTTCTATACTTTGTAACCAGTTCTGAGCTCCTTTGGGAGTATGGACTAAATAAATGTATAAATAAAATAAATAAAAAATAACTTTATTCACTTAGTCAGCAGACTGATGAAGTTGTAGCTCAATCCTTTTGGGCCACTCTGATACTAATGACAGTGCCTGGGTAGTAACAATCAATATTCAGCTGCATTAACCATTTAAGTACAGCTGAATATTGCCTGTGGCTAGTTCAGCAGGATTTAACTGGAAAGAGCTTCTCTTGCCAACTTAAACCTTTTAGAATATCGGACCCTTACATTTTTTTTTTTTTTTTGGGGGGGGTGGGGGGCAGTAAACCTTGCTTTTGAAGATGGTTGTCCATAGCATCTCTGGACTTGATTGTAATCTGTACTTCTTTTGAAGTTAAAACACAGACCTACAAATGAACAGCATGTGTGTATTCATTGGAATGGCTAACAAAATGCTTAAACAGCTTTAAACTTTTTCATTGACCTTTTTCCCCAGCAAATTCAGGGCTTTTCATTTGAACAGTTTCCTCCGTGGTATTTTTATTGCTAAGAAAGCATTCATGATCAATCTTTAGGAAGGTTTTAGAGTTTGTTCTGGGCCAACTTTCTAAGGCTTCAGTTTCTGACGCTATAGAGTCCACTGCTTATGTAACTAGGTCATTAACAGATCCTGAAAAAGAAATGAGCCAATTTAGTTGAACTAATGCACAAAGCATGTTTTCTTTGACTTGGAATGAATTAGCTCTCTGCTTCTGTCTCTGCAGCTTTAATAAATAAGAGGCAAGAAATTCTGAAAAGCGACCACCTAAATGGTATTTTCTTCACAAATAAAGAAAGGATCCATTTGTATCCATGTGGGAAAATTCAACAACAAAAATTCTGGGGAAAACTGTCTGTCTGATATTTAAAAATTATTTTTCTGATTTGAGATTATAAAAATGATTTTGAATGATTTCTCTTTCTGGTTTACAGGATATGGTCTATTAATCATCATGGCACTATAGAAAAATGAATTAAAATCAGATGAAATGCTTAGAGCAAAAACACATTTCACCAAGGAAGAAAACAGCAATGCTTGACTCACAGTGGGTTTCTCATTAGCCTGCTAAATGCTAAGAGATACTTTGATTTTATTTTTCTTAGGGTTCCTTTTACAAAGGAATATACTGTACTGTATTCTAGAACATTTTGATCTGTTGGATCCTTTTCAATTGGGATTCCGTTCAGTCTATAACACTGAAACAGTCCTTCTGGCAAGTATGTCTAAAGTGAGAAATGACTTTGATAAAAATGTGGGAGTTTTGCCGATGCAATTAGACTTATCTGCAGCATTTGATTTAGTCAATTATGACTTGGTTTTGGCTTTAATGGCTGGGATGGATATAAGAGGGAATGGTTGGAAATGGTTAAAAGGTTTTCTTAAGAACAGATGTCTACAGGTTAGTTGGCAAGAGAATCTTTCACAACAATGGCAGACTTAGGTTTATTGCAACAGAAAAAAATCATGTTGACTATTGTTTATACAATATGCTGATGATATTGTACTAATCTTTCCTGTACGATCTGATGCGTCTTCAGTTAAAGTTTTGATAAATGATGTGCTTATGGCATTTTTTAATCGGATGTCCCAACATTCTTTGAAGTTACATTTGGATAAGACAAATGTAATATGGTTAAAATCACCACATTTAATGTGATATTGGGGGAAAGGAAATCAAGGCGACGCTGTAGAAGAGGTGAAATTCCAAAATAGAAATGTTAAATTCAAAACTGAAATTAAACTCCTGGGGGTTTGGTTGGCTATTTAGAAAACCCTATCAGTGCTGCAACAACAAAAAAATTATAATAAGTGGCATTATTTTATGGGAAAATTCTTAAATAATACTTAGAGCTCCTTTTACGAAGCCGTGTTAGCGGTTTAGCGCACGTAATAGCGCGCGCTAATTTGCCGGCCGCACTAGCTGCTACCGCCTCCTCTTGAGCAGGTGGTAGTTTTTCAGCTAGTGTGGGGGTTAGCGCACGCTAAAAAGATACATGCGATAAAGCCGCTAACGCGGCTTCGTAAAAGGAGTCCTTAAAGACGTCTGACCTCTAAACTGAAGACATTTTTAAAAACACCCTGATTTAATGTTTTTATTCTTTGTTGAATCAGTCTATTACTCAGTAACCTAATATCTGGAACATGACTGTGAAATAATCCATAATGTCAAATCACTCAGAAAAGCATTAGAAACCCACATATATACTATATTTAAAAAGAATGTTCAAGCGGCAGCCAGCTGCTCACAAAGAAACTGAACCCCACTAAATAGCCCTTATTATGATTACTGCCTCCCCCCTTGATTTCACTACCTCTGTTAGGGTCCTAGAGGTCTTCCTTGGCCAACACCTTAATTTTACTGCCTAAACTCTATAACGGTTCAGCGATGTTTTATCCATTTATGTGGATTATATTCTGTATGACATTTGTTTACAACGGCTGCTTTAAAAATCTTAGTACATGCTTTCATAATTACTTGCCCTGATTACTATAATGCTTTGTTTAACGGGATTAAAATAATATAAAAATGTTTTTGTTTAAGGATACTTTTGAAGAATTCTAAGAAATTTTTTTTTTCTCCTGGCCTCCTGCCTTAGCACGTTCATGGATAGTGGGGAAGAGTTGCAGCGTTTTTTTGTTATTATTTGCTGTTTTCATTTGTAGTCATTTCTTTTTCTGCTTTCCTATCAATATTGTATTTCTTTTTTTGTTCTAGTATATTTATTCTTATATTGTAAACTGCTTGGAAAGCTTCTTAATATGCTGTTTGGGCAGTATTTAGATTTTAGCAAAGCCTTTGGCAGTGTTCCATATAGATGTCTAATAAATAAACTGAATGCCCTCGGGATGGGTCCCAAAGTGACGAGCTGGGTCAGAAACTGGTTGAGTAGAAGACGACAGGAGTAGTGGTCAATGGAGATTGTTCTGAGGAAAGGGATGTTACCAGAAGTGTGCCTCAAGGTTCTGTTCTTTGGCCTGCTCTTTTTAACATTTTTTTTATAAGCAATATTGCTGAAAGGCTGTCAGGTAAGATTTGCCTCTTTGCAGATGATACAACAATCTGCAATAGATTAGAAAGCCCGGATGGTGTAAATAACATGAAGAAAGACCTAGGGAAGCTTGAAGAATGGTCTGAAATTTGGCAGCTAAAATTTAATGCTAAGAAATGCAAGATTTGGGCTACAAAAACCTGAAGGAATGGTACCGTTTAGGGGGTGAAGAACATATAGAAACATAGAAAAATGACGACAGAAAAGGGCCATAGCCCATCAAGTCTGCCCATTCTATCGACCCTCCCCCTTAACCCTCTGAGAGATCACACTCTCATGACCCATCCCCTTAACTCTACCTTCTTAGAGATCCGACATGGGCATCCCATTTATTCTTAAAATCTGGCACGCTACTGGCCTCGATCACCTGCACTGGGAGCTCATTCCAATGATTAACCACTCTTTTGGTAAAGAAATACTTCCTGGTGTTGCCATGAAATTTTCCGCCCCTGATTTTCAGCGGATGTCCTCTTGTGGCCGAGGGCCCTTTAAGAGAGAAAATATCATCTTCCACTTCGAGACAACCAGTGATATACTTAAATGTCTCAATCATGTCTCCCCTCTCCCTGCGTTCTTCGAGAGAGTATAGCCGCAATTTGTTCAGCCTTTCCTCGTACGAGAGATCCTTGAGCCCCGAGACCATCCTGGTGGCCATTCGCTGAACCGACTCAACTCTCATCACATCTTTACGGTAATGTGGCCTCCAGAATTGTACACACTACTCCAGATGAGGTCTGGAGACCTCATCTGGAGTACTGTGTACAATGGCATTAGATCCTGTACAATGGCATTAGGACCTCGGGCTTCCGACTTACAAAACTTCTATGGATACAACCCAGCATTTGTCTAGCCTTGGATGAAGCCTTCTCCACTTGATTGGCAGTTTTCATGTCTTCACTAATGATCACCCCTAAATCTCGTTCTACTGCAGTTCTAGCCAAGGTCTCACCATTCAATGTGTACATTCTGTACGGATTATTGTTGCCAAGGTGCATGACCTTGCATTTTTTAGCGTTGAAGCTCAGCTACCAAGTCAAGGACCAATGTTCCAATAAAAGCAGGTCCTGCATCATACTGTCTCGCAAATTGCTGTTACTTACAATGTTACATAGTTTGGCGTCATCGGCGAACAATGTTATTTTACCTTGAAGCCCCTGGGTCAGGTCTCCTATGAATATGTTGAAAAGGATCGGGCCCAAAACCGAGCCCTGTGGCACTCCACTCACTACCTCATATCAGGCAGCGTTCCTTACAGATATGCTGAAGAAGCACTGCTTCAATGGACTCCAAAGGGAAGTAGGGCTCTAGAGAGATTGAAAACCTGCTTAAGTCATGACCTAGCGCTTTCTGATTCCTTTGTGGAATTTAGGAGAATTTTTAAAACATATTTGTTCTTGAAATACTTAGGCAGCTAACTGGCAAGGATATTGTAATGAACCATCTAGATCATTATAGTATTATTTCTAATTATTTGGTTATCTAACTTTTTTTCTTAATTGTAATTTTTTTATTTTTTGTACACCGCATAGAACTTTACAGCCCTGCAGTATATAAATTGATTATTATTATTACTAAAAGGGATAGACTTTTAACAATCTTTCATACTCCAAACAGATGCCCCCCAGGAGGGGTTGGAAGCAATATTATCTCAGATGCATCAAGGGGGAAAGCACCCCACAATGTATCTGAGCAGGAAGTTGTTACCCTGGGAGAAAGCCTATTCAACCATTGAAAAGGAGTATTTAGCAATTAAATGGGCCATTGAAGCACTGCAATATTACCTAGATGGTAGGCCCTTTACTCTGATGACAGGTCATGCACCGTTAACATGGTTGTTGTACATAGCCTTACAACCATTCCAATATATGGTCATCTGTCATCCAGGGACCCTACATAGGAATGCTGACATTTTGTCCCACTTGGAGGGAGAACCACTTTTACCCTCTAATAAAAGGAGTAATAGAGTTTGAGGGTGAGGGTATGTGCCAAGAATAACCTGTCACTGGTGAAAATTTCCCTTTAAACTCAAATTTCTTGAAACTGTCCCAGTTCCAAAGGAGAGGAACAAACCCAGTAAAACTGTGGCTAGCCCTAGAGGAATGCAGAGATTACAACAGAGAGGGAATACTGCAGGGACGAATAGGATTCCTGCCACTTGCCCCTATGATTCAACATGGCTTCTGCAAGGGAAGATCGTGCCTGATGAACTTATTGCACTTCTTCGAAGGAATTAACAAACGGATAGACAAAGGGGACCTCATAGACATTGTATACTTAAACTTCCAAAAAGTCTTTGACAAGGTACCCCATGAACGCCTACTTCAGAAACTGAAGAACCATGGGGTGGAAGGAGACATACACAGATGGATCAGGAAATGGTTGGCGGGCAGGAAGCAGAGGGTAGGAGTGAAGGGCCACTACTCGGACTGGAGGAGGGTCACGAGTGGTGTTCCACAGGGGTCGATACTTGGATCGCTACTATTCAATGTATTTATAAATGATCTAGAAACAGGGACGAAGAGGGAAGTAATAAAATTTTCAGATGACACCAAGCTATTTAATGGGGCTAGGACTAAAGAGGACTGCGAAGATTTACAAAGGGACCTGAACAAACTAGGGGAGTGGGCAACGAGATGGCAGATGAAGTTCAATGTAGAGAAATGTAAAGTCTTACACGTAGGAAACAGAAACCCAAGGTACAGCTACACGATGGGAGTGCTGTTATTGAGTGAGAGTACCCAAGAAAGGGACTTGGGAGTAATAGTGGACATGACAATGAAGCCGTCGGCACAATGCGCAGCGGCTGCTAAGAAAGCAAATAGAATGCTGGGAATAATTAAAAAGGGTATTACAAGCAGAACAAAAGAAGTTATCCTGCTGTTGTATCGGGCAATGGTGCGCCCGCATCTGGAGTACTGTGTCCAATACTGGTCGCCGTACCTAAAGAAGGGTATGGTGATACTCGAGAGGGTACAGAAGAGAGCGACACATTTGATAAAAGGTATGGAAAACCTTTCATACGCTGAAAGATTAGAGAGACTGGGGCTATTTTCGCTGGAGAAGCGGAGACTTAGAGGGGATATGATAGAGACTTACAAGACGGGAAAATTCGAGCACGTTACTCCGCTCCTTAAGGAAGCTCATTGGCTCCCGGTTACATACCGTATAACTTATAAAATTTTACTGCTTTCTTTTAAAATCAAACTTTCACATCTTCCTTTATTTCTGGACAAATTACTTATACCCCAAAGTTCTCCCCGTACCTTACGATCTGCTGACCAAAAACTCCTTTTCATTCCCTCCATAAAAGAATCTTACTATACTAGGAAAACAAATTTTGCAATAACAGCCCCTACACTATGGAATTCTCTCCCTCAATCTCTTCGAGACGAAATTCATTTACCTAAATTTAAAACTAATCTTAAAACTTTCCTATTCAAGGATGCCTTCAATAAATCCTAATCTTTTATATCCACTTACCTACTCATCCTTTTCAAAAAAAAATATCTTTTTATTTCTACGCATATCATTTATACCATGCACCCTTATCCTTCATGTTCTATCCCTTCCCTCTATCTCATTTCCTCAAATATTATGTAACTTTTTCCCTCCTTCCCAACTTTCCTCACAGTCACGTTTGTCAGTATATGTCTTATGTGTTTTTTATTAATTTTTCCAATACAATATCAACTAGTTCTAACTTTTCTCCTTATTAATTTCTTGTTTTTTTTTTTATAAATTGTTAACCGGTCAGATATTTGTTTTATGATCGGGATATCAAAAATCAATAAACTTGAAACTTGAAACTTGAGAGGGACAGATTCTTCAAACTTTCGCCAATTACAAGAATGAGAGGGCATTCGGAAAAATTAAAAGGGGACAGATTTAGAACCAATGCTAGGAAGTTCTTCTTCACTAGCTTCAATGCACTTCCAGAGGGTGTGATAGGACAAGGTACGGTATTGGAGTAATTTTCTGAAGGAAAAGGGGATAGAAGGGTATAGATAGAAAGTTACTATACAGATCCTGGACCTGATGGGCTGCTGCTTGAGCGGACTGCTGGGCATGATGGACCTCTGGTCTGACCCATCAGAGGCACGGCTTATGTTCTTATGTTCTTATGATTCCTTTTATAAACAAGGTGCTAGCACTCAGCTTGGTCAGTATGCAAGGCAAGCTGACATAGAATGGGTTAAAGGAGGAGGTGGTGCACAGACACACGGAGTGCAGAGAGCACAGCCTTTGGTTGCCCAGGGAGACGGGGCAGGGAAAAAGCCTTTGAGTAATAAATTGAGCACACCTGGCAGCAAGAGGAGGCAGCCCAGGACTCTGAAGTCAGGGAACTTCTAGGAAAGCACAGAACCCCAGAAGAGACACTAAGCTCCCATGCCTGCACAAAGGGGAAGCTTTCTACAGAAAGGTAGCAAAGCTGAGAGAAGTATAATCCCAGGGTAGGGCATAGCCAGGAAGAAGGGGCAATGAGAGTTTGCTGTTAGAAGCTGCCTAGAAGGATCATTTGAACTCTTTTTTAGACAAGGAAAAAGGGCTCACTGATGAAGAAAACTTTATCAAGTTTCAAGTTTAATAAGATTTGATAAAATTGCTTATCTGGAATTACTAAGCAAATAACAATCCAAAAGTTATATATTTAAAACATGAAGTAAACACTTACAAATAACAGGTGGACAAGACAAACTGGTACATTAGGTCAGAAATGGAAGAAATACAATCTTTGTAAAAATAGAGACAAATAAGGTGAGTACATCAGGGATAGAAATAGAGAACAGTTTCTCTGACATGGCAGAAGGATAAACCCCTATGGAATGGGACCCTGAGCCACCTGAGGAAGGCATGAATGAGTACTACAGTGTTTTACTACCTGAGAGAATGTGCAATATGAAAGCAGATGGTTCTATGAGTTGTATGCAATGTGCTGTGTAATGAATGCAAGGACTTAGAGCATTAATGCTAAGAGCCTGATTTCCCTCTAAGACAGTGGTCGGCAAACCGCGGCTCTTTAACCACTTGAGTGCAGCTCATGGCTCAGCTAGCTAGAGCAGGGATGCCCAACCTGCTTCCCTTCCCTGTAAAGAGGATGCTGAAGCGCAGGGCCGACCAACTTTTGCCACCCAACGTCAATTCTGACGTCGGAGAGGAAGTTCTGGGCCAGCCAATTGTTGGGTGGCGAAAGTTGGTCGGCCCGGTGCTTCAGCATCCTCTTTACGGGGAAGGGAATCAGGGACAGCTCAGAACTCGGCGGCAGACTGTTCCCCAGAAGCGGTGGCGGACTGTTCCCCAATGGCGGTGGCTTGGGAGTGGGCAGGGAGAAAGAAAGAAAGGGAACAGGGAGACAGAAAGAAAAAAGGGAGATGGGAGACAGAAAGACAGGGAGACAGACAGAAAGGGGGCATGCATGGAGAGAGAAAGACAGAAAGAAAGAAAGGGGGCATGGAGAAAGAAAGAACGGGGGCACTGAGAGAGAGAGAAAGACAGACATATAGAAAGAAAGGAGGCATGGTCATGGAGAGAGAAAGAAAGAAGGGGGCAGGGTGAAAGAAAGAAAAAGTTGTGGGAGGGAATGAGGTCTGGAGGAGAGGAAGCACACAGGAGGCTGAAATAAGGGAAGAAATATTGGATGCACAGTCAGAAGAATAAAGTGCAACCAGAGACTGATGAAATCACCAGACAACAAAGGTAGGAAAAATAATTTTATTTTCAATTTAGTGATCAAAATGTGTCCCTTTTGAGAATTTATATCTGCTGTCTATATTTTGCACTATGGCCCCCTTTTACTAAATCGCAATAGCGGTTTTTAGAGCAGGAAGCCTATGAGTATCGAGAGCAGCGCAGGGCATTCAGCGCAGCTCCCTGCGCTACAAACCGCTATCGCAGTTTAGTAAAAAGGGAGGGGGTATATTTGTTTATTTGGTATAGTTGTTACATAAGAACATAAGATTTGCCACTGCCACTGCCACTGCTGAGGTGACATTGCATAAAGTCATCTGCCTTGACCTCTTTGAAAACCCGCGGAATATAAATGATAATTAACATTTTCTCTGCATACAGTGTGCTTTGTGTTTTTAAAATTTTATTGTTGGTAGATCATTTTGACTTGGCCACAAAGGTAAGGGGAAGGGAGGGAGGGGAGATTCTGAAAGACATCTAGTAATCATTGCAGGCTTGACTGTGCAGGGAATTATTTTTGTAAAATCATGTTTTGTTATGTGACTGGCATTATTTAGACTTTAATTTCTATGAATGAATAGAATGAATGATATAAAATTGCTTGCTTGTTTTTATGTGTGTGCGCTGAAGGGAAGTGGAGAGAGAGTGGGCTGTGGACGCTGAAGGGAAATGGGAAAGAGAGAGTGGGGAGAAGACACTGATTTATAAATTAACAATTGTACAGAATATTGTTTCTTTTTATACTTTAATATAATAAGTTCAGTATAAAACTATTCGAGGCTTGTGTGGATGGGATCAGATGGTTTGCAGGGACGGGGATCGAGCTCGCGGGGATGGAGACAAATTTTTTTTCCTTGTGTCATTCTCTAGGCTCTGCCACGAATCGGGTTGACATAGCCGTCGTAGCACAAGTGAGCACAGGTTATGGCTCTCAAAAGAAATCTTAATCATTGTACTGCTGATGTTTGGCTCTTTTGACTAATGAGTTTGCCTACCACTGCCCCAAGGCAATGAAAAGGGATTGCTGTATAAGGATGGGGATGGGTTGAGGACTTGAATTATTTAGTGCCCTGTAACAGATTAGAAGCCCTTGCATTGTCAGAAACCCATGATAGTGGGGGTGGGAACTCAGATGGGACTAGAACCATCATAGTGTAATGGGTGGTACAGTTCACATACACTACTGACCATGAGATAGAGGCAGGTCAGTGAGGGGGTGGTGTTTATGGAAAAGCTAGAGAGAGATTCCTAGTGGTGATATTTAAAGTGCATAAGTTGATTGCAAAGCATAAGAGAAGAGCAAGGTGAAGGCAGGGTGGCCTTGGCCGGCCCTGGTGCCTAGCTGAGGTAACCCAGGTTCAAAGGACTTTTCCTGCCATCAAGGATGAGTTGGGAGGGCAGCAGTGCTATGTGAAAAGGACAGATGTTCAATGAAGTTTGAGGAATGCTAATGAACTATTTTTGGCCATTCAAACTCTGATTGGCATGTTCTGTGATTTGTGCACCTGTGGAATTGTCTTTTTCTTGTGAGTGGCATTTAAGCTCATTCATCAATGGGTGCTAAGCAATTTAGTGTATGCTAATCATGTTAGTGCATGCTAAACGCTAAGATATCCATAGGAATATAATGGGTCCCTTAGTATTTAGAGTGTGCTAATCATTAGTCCACACTAATGCAGTTAGGGGGGATTCTCTTACCGGCTTTCATCGGCCGGCACCTCCAGAAATGATGGCAGTTATGTGTCATTCACATGATGGTGTCGATAAGAGAATCGTGGCCGAAATCAAAATTATGCGCAGGATATGGCAACACTCGAGAGGGTCCAGAGAACAGCAACAAAGATGATAAGGGGCATGGAAGGCCTCTCATATGCTGAGAGGCTGGAGAAGCTGGGGCTCTTTTCCCTGGAAAAACGAAGACTTAGAGGAGACATGATAGAAACTTACAAGATCATAAAGTGTATAGAGAAGGTAGAGAGGGGCAGATTCTTCAGACTGGCGGGGGAAACAAAAACAAGAGGGCACACAAGAAAATTGAAGGGAGATAGATTCAGAACAAATGTTAGCAAGTTCTTCTTCACTCAGAGGGTGGTGGATACCTGGAATGCGCTTCTGGAGGTGGTGGTAGAGCAGAGTACGATTTTGGGTTTCAAAAAGGGTTTGGACATGTTCTTGAAGGAAAAGGGGATTGAGGGGTATAGTTAGAGGGGTACTATAAAGGATAAAATGTCTTAAGTAAAGGATCACTACAGGTCACGGACCTGGGGGGCCGCCATGAGTGCGGACTGCTGAGCACAATGGACCTATAGTCTGACTCGGCAGAGGCGATGCTTATGTTCTTATGTTCTTATAAATGTAGGCCTACCTGTCCTGTTCTGATGCTTAAAGCCACTTCTGGCATTGGCCACGCCTACCTCGGTCTTAGGCACTAGAAGGTAACTCCATAGCCACGATTCCAATGCTGCTGCGGTTAGTGAAGGTAAGCCACCACATCTCCTCTTTTAATTTCCTTTTAACTAGACTTTTAGGGCCGCTGGACTCTTAAGTTAGGCGGCGGTAGGATGCCTACCATGCCTAACTTTGGACATCCCATCGAGAATCTGGCCCATAGTACATGCTAAGTTACTTAGTGCCTGTTGATGAATTCCGCCCTAAATTTCATATATACTTTTGAACTAATGATACTTCAAAACACAAAAGAATAGGGTTAAATTCAGAAAGAACGATGAACCAAAAATCTAGTGGTGTTTTCTTTTATTCACCGAACGCCATGTTCTTAAAACTGTGAAATAAAATATAAAAGGTATATCAGGAAACTAATATAAAATATTTGAAATAAAATTACTACTGTAATCTTATTTTACAAAATGAATACATTAGCATGAGATGACTTATGTACAGTATAACTAAATATTTTATTACCATAAAAATATTTAAGAATAGAGCCAGTGCATGAAAAGTACTTACTGGATTCAGATCCAAGATGGCAACGGTATAGGGACGCTGTGCGGAAGCTCCTGAGAGTTTTCTCAATTGGATACTTTTTTTCGGATAATAACGATTTCCTACCTTCGACATGCCTAAGCGGAGAGGGAAAAGCGCCGCTGGGGCCTCGCGGCACTCAGAGACCTCCGTGTTCGGCAATATTGATGAAATCATCAGGCGCATGCAGGGAACGTCGGCAGGATCAGGGCTACCCCCACTGGAGACACTGCAGGAGAACGGCGTGCAGCAGTCCTCCTTGGGGCTTGAAACCACCTTTAGCCCTGACAACCGAGCACCTCCCCCGCATCCACGAACGGCTAGTTCCCCGAGGGAGGGGGAACTTCCGGGAATCGGAGTGTTTCCTACTCTAGAGGCAGCGGAGATCAGTCCGGGGGACAGAAAATCGGTTTTCCAGATTTCTCTGGGAAACCTGAATAAGGAATTCGAGGACAGGACATCTACGGGGGAAGGAATAGCCCAGTCCGGACAGATATTGGAAGACTTGCCAGTGGGTGAGCATAAGACTTTACATTTTCAATTTCCTCAGATAACTAAACCCCAGGAGGTTACACTGGACGCTCTGTGGGACCTGGTAGTTACTATTCCTAAAACTATAGCATCCCAATTAAATCAAGAGGAGGAACGGTTTAAATTGTATGATAAAGACATCCTGGAAATACGGAAAACTGCCACTGAAAATAAATTACAGATTGAAAATCAACAACAGAATATTAATTCCCAAAAAGTAATACAGGAGGCTTTAATTAAAGATAACACCAATTTAAGAAGGAAATTAGAGTCACTTGAAAATTCCACAAGAAGTAATAATCTTAGATTAATTAATTTTCCTAAGATTATAACAGTGACTCCTAGAGAAATGATTACTCGTTATTTGACGGAAATATTGGGAATTTCTGAATCTTCTATACCACCTCTAACTCAGGTGTACTACCTTCCTGTTAAGGATGTTAAAGAAGTTAATCAAGAGCCTTTGGATGTTACAGCTTTATTAGAATCCTCAGATAGGGAAGTAGCTACGCCGGCAACATTGCTTCTTTCAGTAGCTCTCACAATGGACAAGATATGGTTATTGAAATTATACTTCAAAAATAAATATAAAGAATTTTTGGGACTAAAAGTTCAAATGTTTCCTGATTTGGCCAGAGACACACAGAAGCGGAGAAAAGAATTTCTTCTGATGAGACCAGCAGTAATAGCCCTGGGAGCTACTTTTTTCCTTCGATATCCTTGTAAATGTATAGTCCATTATAAATTGCATAAATTTGTTTTCTTTGAACCATCTCAACTGACAACATTCCTATCACTGTCAAGACTGGAGAAAGAGCCAGCTCAGGATGGATAAGAAAGATAGACGACTGTTAGCACAGTATTAACTATAACTGTTTTTCTTCTTTAATTGATTACTTAAATTCCGTTTATTTTTAATCTTAGATCCTAAATAGAGGACTTGAGTGAGATTTAAGATACAATTATTTCTTGTTTTGTATTATGTTGTGGAAAAAATTTTTTTGCTTCTTCAATTTTGCTTTTCTGTACAAGTTTATACTTGATTGTTATATTGAAAATTTATAAATAAATAATAAAAAAAAAAAAAAAATATTTAAGAATAAATGTTTATTATGCACAGAGACAGGAAACCTCATAAAGAAATATCCGGGTCATGACAGGGATGTTATTCTACAGTAGATTATAAATTAATAATAATAATAATTTATTCTTGTATACTGCCAAAGCCATAATAGTTCAAGGCAGTTTACAATGAGAAGTACTGGACATTCAGTGAAAAAATACAATACAAATCATCAGAAATACATACAAGATAAAAAAGATAAGGATGTGCTGGAAACTATAGTGAATAGTGATCTAATGATACTATTATACGAATATCAAAATTAAATTACAGGTGCAATAAGAAAATGATCATTTTTATTATTATTTCAAAGTTTGAAATAACCACCACTTAAACATGAAAATCCAGTGGCATATAGGGCCCTATGTTTAAGAACTTTAACAGGGTAATTCTATAAGTAGTGCTCATAAATGGCCCCACATAAATGTTCATGTAGTTAGGGGACACACTGTACAGAATAGGGGCATATGCAAGCCTAATTGTTACAGTGTACATAAGGGGTGTACAACTTTGACTCTCGACAGGTTGGGTTTTCAGGATTTCCCCAATGAATATGCACGAGATCCATTTGCATATAATGGAAGCAGTGCATTGAAATATATAATTATACGCATTGAAATATATGATATTGCGCAGATAACAAATCTTAATAATTAATAATAATGTTTCAAGTTTATTATAAAATTTGATTAATCACCTATTTCGAATTCTAAGCGATGTACATATTTATAAAAATTACAAAGTTAAGGAAGACAAACATAACTGACAATTGCTAAATCTACTAAAACATATTAATAAGTCAACTTGCACATACATCAAACACAAAGAAAACTAGGAAAGAAATATAATCTGGTTATAAAGAAAAACAATTAGGGTTAAAAACAATAGGAAAGGGAAATGAAAACTATCAAAAATATCTAAAGATGGATTAAGAGCCATAAGCAGTTCATTTAATCATTGAATGCATCTTTAAAAAGAAAACACTTGAGTTTGCTCTTAAATTTCTCGTGCATATTTGTTCGGGAAATCCTGAAAACCCAACTTGATTGCAACCCTTGAGGACCGATGTTGGACAACCCTGGTGTACGCCCATCCGAGAAAGGGGGCAGAGCAATCAGTGCATAAATGCACATGTTGTATATCTAACGGAGCAGGCATGAGGATTATCATAGACTAGCTGCCACAGGCAGAAAGCTCAGCTTTGGTGCTCCAGGCACCCTCCTCCTAGCTGTTCTTGGGATGGGAACAGCATCTGTTTGGAGTGTCTGAAGATATGCAGGACTTTTCAAAGGCTAAATAAAGATAAGACAATACAATACAACGCAATGGTTTGTATGCTACAAGGTCAGTAAGAATAATAAAGTAGGTCCTGGGAAGTTGACAGTATTATTAAAACAAACTATAAAAAGGAAGGTTTAAAGGCATAATAAAAATCAATCATCTAGAAAAAAAAATTCAAATGAATGAGTTTTTAACTATCTACTGAAACAGGCAAGCATCATATCCCAGAGAGCTACGTGCAACAGGAAGAACATTCAAATGTGTCTGATAGTGTCCTCAGGGCTTCAAAAGCTCTGCATACAAGGGATAGGCAGGGAAATAGAAACAAATCACCAATATTTACTAAACTGCATTGGGGCTGCGGAGGCCATAGACCCTGATACACTCACAAAGAAACAACATAGATTCCCTTACACTGTGTCAAATAATGTGCTTCAGTCTAATGGCACATGTATCTCTTAGTGAAAGCAGAAGCCATGGATCCTGGAAGCTGCACTGTGATGTCATCAATCTGTTAGTCCACTAGCCATTACCATGCCCAGACATTCCTTAATTAAAAATAAATATGAAACACAGCACTGGTCCAAAGACTCACAAGAGTGACAGAGTGAAATAGTTAAAGTGTTAGGGTAAAACTATATTGGGCAATTTACCAAATGTGTGAACTTTATCTCTTTTACTATGCCTTCACCCAAAGTCTGTATTATTTTAAAACTATTGTCAGGAAACTGTTTCCAGATCCCACAAATCTCCCTTCACAAACAATTCTCCCCAAATATAACAACAGAAACCAGAAATGAACTTAAACAATCAAATTAGTTTATTGGAAAATTTAATTCAGAAAAATTACAAAGTAAAAGAACTTAACTTAGTACAGCTGGTTAAACTGGAGGCAAATAGATGATTTTCACATTTTAAACTTAACCAAAGTCAGCTCACTCTTACTCTAAATACTCCTAACCCAAAAGACAAACTAGTTCCTCAGTATTATAGTTGTACTACAGACTATATTACCCAAGCGTCACATGCTCTTAGTGGAAGAGAGCCAACAGAAACCCCTCAATCTATCTCTGAATCTTTTATCCATAAAATTTATACCATGTGATCATATGGAAAGTTCCAAAATTTCATGCATATGTGACCCAGGGCACAAGTCCTCTTTGCACAGCTCTCTCTAAGGAGGGGCAAAATACACACCACCAGACACTCTTCATCGGCTAGTTTATGCTATACCCCTTCTCATTAGCATAGGATTGGTGGATACATGATCATGCCAATCTTCTTTTCCCAGAACCTCTCTCTCTTAGGCTCAGGTCACTCTGCTCCGCACATCCAGGCATGTCATGACACTGATAAGTCTGTTCTTCAGCCCTGTTCTTCTTTGCATTATTATCTGTATTTGGGTCCAACTTAAACATATGGTCATTGCCAATCATCAGATAGCAAATCAAAGGGCTTCTACTAATCTGAAAAACAACCCAATTAAATAACTCAGGTCTGGCAGCCATTTCAGAGAGAGACAACTTCCTCTTGTCTTCCAATTTAAAGTTAGCAATTGTCTCACTAATCCTTTTATCCCAGTTCATAAAGATAAAATAATATACTTAATTCCTTACAAATGTAGGATAACAGTTGTCAACCTGCATGACACACTCTAATGAGGTGAAAGATTGATATATATATATTGTGACCAGTAAGGCTCCAGGCCTGCCAAGGTCCCTGTGAAAGCTGGAAGGAAGGGTGGCAAGAAGCCCAAAAAGGGGATTGCCAAGGCCAACTCCCAGTACCAATCTGACCCACCTGAGGATACCACAGACCCAGAATGGGGGGACAAGGAAACCCTACACAGCCACTACCCTCCACACAGCAGAGCTAGGGACATAGATTTTAAACCTATTCCTAGGAATAGGGAGGAAAGCTATTGCCCTAGTGTCTACCAGGGGAGCCAGAGAGAGACCCAGAGGAGAGCAGGCCCAGTCAGAGCAGGGCGTGGCTCCCCACATGAAAAGCCTGTGGATTTAACTAGGCTGTTAGGGAAGCTAGGGAGAAAGCACAGGTTTCTCCCTCAGGAAGAGGTTTCAGGCTCAGATGAGGGTAATGCCTTAGACCAGTGGTCTCAAACTCAAACCCTTTGCAGGGCCACATTTTGGATTTATAGGTACTTGGAGGGCCTCAGAAAAAAAATAGCTAATGTCTTATTAAAGAAATGACAATTTTGCATGAGGGAAAACTCTTTATAGTTTATAAATCTTTCCTTTTGGCTAAGTCTTAATAATAATATTGTCATTTATAGCTAAAGAGACATGATCAAGAAACTGTTTTATTTTTCTTTTGTGATTATGATAAACATACCGAGGGCCTCAAAATAGTACCTGGCGGCCGCATGTGGCCCCCGGGCCGCAAGTTTGAGACCACTGGCTTAGACCCAATGGAAGTGGAGGAATCTGGGTCCACTCCAGAGATTACAGCCCCAAACCTAGAGGAGCCGATGGCATTTAAGGGAGAGTTGGTTCCTGAAGAATTGTTAGCAGCACCTAAACTGATAGAAGTGGGTCTGGCTGCCATTTGCAAAGACTGAATGATGAACTGTGAGTTTTGTTTTCTGAATAGGGACATTTGCATGGAACTGTTTTGTTTTTGCTCCTGCCATTTTGATTGAGGATATTTTTCTTTTTGCCTTTTCATGATATGCAGGAGCTGTGGGTGTTTTTCTTTACATTGCTGTTTTGATCTCAGCTCATTTTGGGTAGGAAGCTGAGAGTGACTTTTTGTGGGAGAAATTTGTCACCAATTGGGAGGGATTTTGAAAGCTGTTTTTTTGCTTATTTGAAGACAAGCTTTAGGTACTTCTCCAAAGCCCAGCAGTGCAGTGATAAATGGAGGCTTTAAAATTTGGGCTGTTTGAACGTTGGGACTGTTAAAGCTAAGGAGTTGGACTTACCTGAGACTTGCAGTGTACAGGCTAGGGGAAAGAACTTTGTGGAGATAAAATACAGTTGGAGTTAAATTAACTGTATGGAGAAATCTTGAGAGTTACCCAGGATTTTCCCCTGAAGTTTTTCTTTTGGAATTATATTTTGTTTTCTTTTGCTCGGCACATTCTGACCATTAAACTTACTTTAAGAATTGTTTATCCTGGAATTTTGTGGTTTGGTTGTTTTTCTGTTTTGTTTTTTTTTTTTTTATAAAGTATTGCAGTTTCTGCAGGGTTGACTCCAGATCGATTTTAGCTGTAGCCACTAGGGGCACTGTGAAACCTGCTTAGAGGCTCTGGTGGTGGCTACAATATATCTCAAGAGACCTTGGGTGATGTGTCTGAGGATCTCAAGGTGACAAAACAATATGACTAGGTGGTGGCCATGGCCAGAAGTATTCTGGGCTACATAAAGAAGGGTATAACTTGCAGACGAAACGAGGTGTTGATGTGAGGGTATATGTGAGCACTTACATCTAATCTCAGGAAGTACTTCTTTATTTATTTATTTGTTTATATTTTTAGAGAGGGTGATAGATATCTGGAATGCCTTGTTGTGGAAGAGGGTGGAGATGAAATCACTAACAGAATTCAAAACTGATGGGTTAAACAAAAAAAGAATCCCATGTGGAAAGAATGGATCCAAACAAATTTAGATGGCAAATCTAGTAATTGGAAAGCAAGGCCAGTGCCAGGCAGACTTCTATAGACTGTACCATGATCATGGCTGGACAGATTTGGATAGGCTGGAGTAAGGCTTCAATGACAGCTTCAGTAGTTGGAGAACATAGCCAGCACCAGGCACACTTCTATGGTCTGTGACCTAAGAATGACAATTATGCATATGCAATATTGTATTAAGCCTTCAAAACTTGCCAAACTCATATTCCAGTTTATCTAGATCATCTGCATACCCTCTACATTACATCTTGTATCCTTCGTTCCTCACAAATAATAGACAAATTACCTACACACCAAAAGTCATGCATTCTTCTCAGTTAAAGGTCCATTCCTTTGGAGTGCCCTCCCACTGCACATTTCATCAGAATCTTCTATAGACAAATTCAAGTCTGCCCTAAAAATGTTCCTGTTCTGGGATGCCTATGATTAGAATAATAAATCTCAATTCTCTTTTTCAAATTACCTTTACATGCAGGTATTCGTGATCAACTTGCCCTGATACATCCTACCTATTTCTCCCCCCCCCCCCCCCGTTTTCCTGTCAGTTATTATATTTCCACCTACTTCCCCCTTCTTTTCCCATCATCTCATTCTTTACAGATTTTTTTCTTCCATATTACCATATTCTACCTGCTGATTATATTATTGTACACCACCCAGATGTATTTATGATGGATGGTATAATCAAGCACTAATAAACCTTAACCTGAAACCTGCAATGAGTTTATCTTGTTGGACAGACTGGTCTTTATTTTTATACAGGTCTTTATCTTCTGTCATTTATTATGTTACTATGTGACTGTCAATAGCCTGGCCTGAGGTTGCATCTTGAGGAACAGGTAGGTGGGGGGATCACATATTCACAGGAACCACACACATGAGAAAGATCAAGCATCCGCTGCTCCATATAGGTCTCAGCTGCCAATCCTGATCCAGCACTAAAACACCCTCCTCTTCTACCATCATGTTGGAATCATACCCAGAACCCACATTATGCAACAACACGCTAAAAGAAATGAAAAAGAAAGTGTGAACGATATATCAAAGCACAGGTTGCTACAACAAAGTCAAAAGCCCATGCTCTGGTTACTAGAGCCATCCCTGTGTCAAATATTTATTTATTTATTATTATTTATTTATTTAGGTTTATTCATCACTTTTTATGAAGAGATTCACCCAAAGCAGTTTACAATACATTGAATAATAATCAGGCATTCTTAAGTATTTTCCTTGTCTGTCCCGGCAGGTTCACAATCTAACTAAACATTGAACCCCAGAAGACATCATTAGGAGGCTAAGCATATACATATGCAATAAAGGAAAGTGCCTCCATCATTCTTCAGAATCCACGATGGACATAGCAAGATGGAAGAAGAAACCTCAGTCAGTGAACAATGACAACCTCTCTCTACTCTTTCTCCCTCTCTATGCAGATCAAAGATTTAAAGAAAAGAGCAGATTCCTGTGCCAGCATCACCGAGAATGGCTTCAGGAGGCCCAGGCAGAGGAGGAGAATGTAGTTCAGTACCAAGTGCTCACATATACCCACACATTTAGGGAATAGACATATAGATAGTCACACAGCCCAGCTCATGTATCAGCTGTAATTGGTATATTTAACTGCAGCATGCCACAGTGTACACCCATTACCTTTGTATGCCAGCAGAAAGTATAATAATAATAATAATATAATAATAATTTTATTCTTATATACCGCCAAAGCCATGATACTTCAAGGTGGTTTACAACAAGAAGCGCTGGACAATCAGCGAAGAGGTCACAATTCAAAGTCATCAATACAATTTTACATAATGGAAGAAGTGGAAAGCTATATAGTTCTTAAGGTTACTTGTTGAATTAGATTATGCAGGAAGACAATGATCCAAAACAGAAAAACAAGTCTACATCTAAATGGCTGAAGAGAAACAAAATGAAAGTTCTGGATTGACCTAGTTAAAGCCCTGATTTGAACCCAATAGATAGCTGTGACAGGACCTGAAACAAGCAGTTCGATAATGCGCACACTAGCTACAACAAGCAACACATTTCAGCCACCTCACCCAATACCTCAGATCTGCCTCTAAGGTAATCTGAACATCACTTCCTTCTCTTCTCTCTAGGGGCAGGACAACATCTTTTGGTTTAGAGGGGCCCAACAAACCAATCTCCTTCTCCAGTTACTGATGCAGAATTGGACAAAACATGGCTTAATCCATGATCCCTGTATCTTACACCATTTTACACCTAGCCCTCATTCCCCACACATTAGCACCTCTACCAAGCAAACATCTCTAGAAGCTCATCTCTAGCACCCAACCAGTAATCAATGACAGTTCACACTCTCTGTAAGAAAGGCCTCCAACCTCAAATTCCATGTTATGTTATGTGCAATCTTATATCCTGCCGAATCCTTGTTAATTAGAATTCTAGGCAGGTTACAGGCAACATATTGTTACACAGAATTTTTTTACACAGTTAAATATGTTACAAAAAATTATACTTGCTACATAAAAGTTATCAAACTATACTTAGAGTCTGAGGTAATATATGATAAATAGCAGCTGATCAAACTATCCCATTCCAACAATACCAAAAGCCTCTCTAATATCACATTGGCCATATCTCTTAGGCTCCTCCTAAGGGATCTGGTCAAGCAGAATCTTAGGCCACTCCCAGTGCATCTCAGAATGCACTGGGAGATGGGTTTAACATTCCAGTTGACCCAGGTGCCTAAGGTTCCTCTTACAGGAGGGACCTTAAGCGCCTGGACCAATCAGTCCCTTAGGCCCGCCATTCCTTTGAAGGCGGGTCTGCCAGCTGGATGCAGGTAGGATCTGTCCAGCAGGCCAACTAAACTATGCTAGGGGGGTCCTAGTGGGGGGTTGGAGGGTCTGAGTGGGGTTAGAGAGGTACTGGTGGAGGTGGGGAGTCTGGATGGGAATGGGGCAAACTTTCAGGGGATGGGGGGTCCAGGTAGGGGTGGGGCAAACTTTCCTGGGGTGGGGGGTCCAGGTAGGGGTGGGGCAAACTTTCCTGGGGTGGAGGTGAACTTTTGGGAGGGTGAGGAAGTGTCATCAGGAGGGACTTGGAATCCCTTCTGCTGGTCAACTTTTGGGGGGTTTGGGTATTGGCAGGAGGGACTGGGCATCCCTCCTGCCACCGACCATTGGATGTGTATGTGGGGTGTCGGCAGGAGGGACTGGGCATCCCTCCTGCCGCAGATCATTGGAGGGGTTCATGCTATGAGTCGGAAGAAGAGATTGGGCATCTCTCCTGCCATGATCATTTGGGGGGGTATAGCAGCGAGTGCTGGGAAGGAGGGATTGAGCATCCCTCCTGCCGCAATCATTGCAGGATTGGGGGGCATGGTTCCATGATTCTCTAACTAGCGCTTATGACAGATGCTGGTTACAGAATCATATTTGTAGGAGAAGGCCTGGTCCCTACCATGCCTAAAAGGTCTTGTTTTGGCGTTTGGGACTTGGACAATTTTTTTTTTTTTTTGAGAATAGGGCTTAAAGGTAGATGTAGTGGCAATCTGAGTGATTAAACTCCTGAACATACAGGTAGGTCATTCTAAAAAACAAAACACATTTTGGTCTTTTTTTCGAGAATGGACATTTCCCTGCTGTCTACTTTGGGCACCTAGGACCTTAGGCCAAAAGGGGACTTAGATGTTTTGTTTTGTTTTTATTATGATCCTCCAAGTCTTGTAACAGAGTGGAAAACATGAAAAAGGATCTGAATACGTTAAAAGAATGGTCCAATGTCTGGCAACTAAAATTCAATGCAAAGAAGTGCAGAGTGATGCATTTGGGGGATAGTAATCCAAGGGAACCATATGTGCTGGGAGGTGATAGGTTGATAAGCACTGACAGAGAGAGGGACCTTGGGATGATTGTGTCTGAGGATCTAAAGGCATCTAAACAGTGTGATAAGGCGGTGGCTGTAGCCAGAAGGATTCTAGGCTGTATAGAAAGAGGAATAACCAGAAGAAGAAGGGAGCTTCTTCTTCAAAGATTAGCCTCAATTGGTCTTACCATTCAAACTCTTTGATGGTTCCAATCTTATTTTTCTGATAGGTCTTCCACAGTACATTTCAATACATCTTCTTCCTCCTTTAAAAATAATTACGGCATTCCACAGGGTTCCATACTACTTCTCTTTAACATCTATCTAGCTCCATTACTAACTCTTTGTCAGTCAATTGGGTTTTCAGTCTTTGCTTATGCCAATGACATACATATTCTCCACACTATTGATCCTTCCAATCTTGCTGATATCAATTCTATCAACTCTAAGCTAGAAATAATCAGAGAATGGCTCCATTGTAACATTCTCTCTCTCAGTATCAATAAAACAAACTGTGTTCTCTATCCATGGAAGGATAACCTTCATCTTCTTGCCCCTTTGTCAATTGAAAACACTCCGATTGAATTACTCTCCTCAATCAAAATCTTAGTTGTCATCATTGATAACAAGCTTACTTATCGCCCACAAATTAGTGCCCTTGTTAAAAACTGTTTTTACAAACTAAGAATGATACGTTCATTAGCTTCTGTCCTAGATTCCCAATCACTTAATATTCTGATACATTCTGTAGTCATCTCAAAAATCGATTATTGCAAAAAGATATCAGATGCCTTTAAATGATCCAAAACTCTGCCATAAAAATCATTACAAATTCAAAAAAATATGACCACATCACTCCTCTATTGAAAAAAGCATACTGGCTATCTATACCTCACCGGATCACATACAAAAAACTAATGAACCCGCTTTTATAGACCATCTTTTGATGCTATACAATCCTCCAAGGGCTTTAAGATCCACTTCTCAGTGAACTCTCCACGTCCCCTCGCTAAAAATTATCGGCACTCATCGTGCCTCCATTTTCTCAATCACAGCACCCATGATCTGGAACTCTCTTTTTTCCATCAGAGCAGAACATAATTTAGATAAATTTAACGGCATTAAAATGCTTCCTTTTTAAGGATGCATATGAGTAATTTTCTTGTTTCTATATGATTTTCATTCTAATTTTTCCTCCCCCCCTTTGTGTCTTTTCCCTTTATTTATATAAGATTGTAGTTCCTCCCCCTTTCCTCTTGTTTTCCAATCATCCCTATGTCTACTAAGATTAGGACGGTTGTCTTGTTGGTAACCTGGAGTTTGCTTTCCTTTTTTAATCAATGTTTTATTTAACTGTACAATGCTTCAAATTTTATGATTTGCATTTAATCAAATTTTAATAAACTATGAAACTATGAGGTGTTGATGCCCCTGTATAGGTCGTTGGTGAGACCGCACTTAAAGTATTGTGTTCAGTTTTGGAGGCCGTATCTGGTGAAGGATATAAAAAGACTTGAAGCGGTCCAAAGGAAGGCAATGAAAATGGTAAGGGGTTTGAACCAAAAGAAGTATGAGAAGAGACTGGAAGACCTAAATATGTACACTCTGGAGGAGAGGAGGGACAGGGGAAATATGATACAGACGTTTAAATACTTGAAAGGTATTAATATAGAATCAAATCTTTTCCAGAGAAGAGAAAATGGTAAAACTAGAGGGCATAATTTGAGGTTGCAAGGAGGAAGACTTGGGACCAATGTTAGGAAATTCTTTTTTACAGAGAGGGTGGTAGATGCCTGGAATGCCCTCCTGAGGGAAGTGGTGGAGAGGAAAACGGTGATATAATAATAATAATTTTAAAAAGTGGGATAAACATAGAGGATCTCTAATTAGAAATTAATGAGCTAAGGCCGGTACTGGACAGACTTGCACAGTCTGTGTCCCATATGTGATGATTTGGTGTAGGATTGAGCTGGGGAGAGCATCGATGGGAACTCCACTAACTTGGAACATGAGGATGTTACTGGCCAGACTTTATGGTAGATATCCTGCAAAGAGGATAGTTGGATAGGCTTGGATGGCAACTTCAGCATTTGAAACCTAGGACAATACCAGGTGGACTTTACAGTCTAAGACCCAGGAATATCAAAGAAGAGACAAGTTAATTTAATCATGTATTTTTAATGAGTATAACTAATGGGCGGACTGGATGGACCATTCAGGTCTTTATCTGCTGTCATTTACTATGTTACTATGGTTTATGCTGTCTTTTGGGCATTATCTTTTTTTTTTTTTTAATGAGCCTGAATGTTTATAATTACCTTCATAAATTAGCACAACTGGCTCCCTTTTTGGCCACCTTCAAATTCTGTTTCAAACTCACCATTTTGACACTGTAGAATTATAAGCCCATTTTCCATAACTGTACTTCACTGCTGAATGTTCTAGAGGAGAAGGTGGTAACAATGAAGCATCTAAGCATAAGAGCCATTTTGCTTTTAACTGAGGGAATTAAAGATGACATTGATCTTCTAGCAAGGAAGTCTGAGGTTATACTTAGGGCTCCTTTTACGAAGCCATGTTAGCGTTTTAACGCGCGTAAAAGCACATGATAATTTGCCGGCCGCGCTAGTTGCTACTGCCTCCTCTTGAGCAGGCGGTAGTTTTTCGGCTAGTGTGGGGGTTAGCGCGCGCTAAAAAGGTACATGCGATAAAGCCGCTAATGCGGCTTCGTAAAAGGAGCCCTTAATTTTTTTATGCTATTAAGTTTGTTATATTTTCCTCTTTTCAAAGCATTGCTTCAGCCAGGTACTATAAGTGATTAAATTACATGTTGGGGTTATATTAAATTTTGTACTCAGATACAACAATGGCAAGACATCAATATTCTTGAATTTATAATTCAGGGAAAGACTAAATGCAATAGTTTTATGGAGCATCAGTGCTGCCTTAGAACTAGAGAGGGATCACTATAATGCATTTATTTTGTTTATTTTGACTGTTCTATTTACTAAACTACATTAGTGCTATCAAGGGTCTTAATGAATATTAAGACAATTCTAAGACATTTCATAAACATTAACTCAGTTTGGAAGGTACAATTTGTGCTGTAAGGCACTATTAAAATGTCTTTCCATGCTGGAAAGCAAATGAGTTCCTTATCAAAAATAGTCATGCCAGTTTGCATAAGCAATGTTTATGTTGCCAATGAGAAAATTAACTACATATGTAACGTGTGGCCCTATGATGTTCCTGCAAGCACGGAGCCTTCAGATCTGTGTAATACCAGGGGACGCTGAAAAGCTCTCAGCCCAACCAAGAAGAGAATGATGTGCAGCCATGAAACTAACAAGTTATTCCACACTTTTCTTGACACTTTTCATTTCATTTCATACCATTGAAACGAAAAGTGGCAAGAAAAGTGTAGAATAACTTGTAAGTTTCATGGCTTCAGTCCACATCATTCTTTTATTGGTTGAGCTGAGAACTTTTCAGCGACCCCTTGTACCTTCAAAGGAAGGGTTTTAGTACCCCTTCCATGCCATGTATGTCCCTCTTACTGACACTCCTTCAGTATATCCTAAAGCAGTTTTGATGAATCATTCATGCTCAAATTACTCTCCCACCCAGTACAACTCACTTGATAATGGCATCCATGATACTGCCAACCAAACAAGCAGAGAAAACCTGGATCCTTGCTGGGACGAACATTTTAAGGAATAAAAATATTGCTGGTTGAAAGGACATCTCTCTTGCTTTTTGTGTTCTGTATCCTTAAGACTGCAACATTCTTTTATTGCCCAAAGACTAAGGTGGATACACATCAAAAATCCAATGTTAGAAAGCCAGGATTTACATGTGTAACACACCCTTGTTAGCATTCCTAAGTCTGGGACTGACCTGACAGGAAGCTTGAATTTTTCCTTCTGTTACAATGTTCTGTTCAAAGTCTTTCTTATGTTTCTTATTACTATTTTACATCAAAATTGAGTAGCAAGATTCTCCAGCTTTTGTCAAAACAATTTGCATAATTATTTTTAGACAGATGCCATATCCACTTTCAGTTTGTCAGCCAATCAGATACCTGGCCAATTGGAGTCTTAGGCCACTCCCAGTGCATCCCAGAATACACTGGAAAGGAGGCCTAAGACTCCGATTTGCCCAGGTGTCTTTAGGGATCTGAGCCAATCAGAAAATTAGGCCTCTCCCTTATGCATCCCAGAATGCACCAGGAAGGGGAAGGCATGTCATTTTGGAATGGCTGACCTACCAGCCGGAGGGTATGAGCATCCCTCTAGCCGGACTTTCTTCGTACAGGTACAGGGAAGTTGGAGGGTGGGGGGAGGTTGTCGGGGTAGACTTAGGTATGTTGGGGGGGGGTTAGCTTTAGTGGTTCTGGTGAGATGTTGGCCAGAGGGAGTGTATAAATGCATCAGTGTATGGAAATCTGAATGATTGTGCATGTTTGCTGATCCTATATTCAAAATTTGTAGTCTAAGGAAATAACATTTCTTGTCCGGACACTCCTTTGTGAGCTATCATTAGTCTTTTAAAAACCGCTTGTGTTCTTACTTTTCTTTTCTTCTTTTATATATTTACTTTACTTTTTATTTTTTATTTTCACTTATTAGTCGCAATAATATAGCAATTTTCACTGCATATTAACTGTTAAATTACTTAGCTTTAGCTGGGAGCTGGTGGGTGAACAGTTGGGACCTTTTACTAAGCTGCGCTAGTTGTTTTAGCGCGCATTACAATGCCGCGCATGCTAACACCTCCATAGAGCTTGCGTTAGTATTTCTCTTTTAGCGCAGGGTTTGTGTGCGCTAATCCTCAGCGCGCGCTAAAAACGCTAGCACACCTTAGTAAAAGGAGCCCTTAATCTTCTTTCTCAATGGAGCGTTCCCATTTCACTTCATTAGGACCTTCTTCAGGAGTAGCTTTTCCCAGTAATAATAATAATTTTATTTTTTATATACCCCCAAAGCCAAAGTAGTTTGAGGCGGTTTACAACAAGAAGAGCTGGACAGTCAACGAAGAAATAACAATGAAGTCCTTGAATACAATGAAGTCTTAGAATAACAATGATGTCATTGAATACATGAATATTTGAAGGGAGGAAGAGAGAGAGTGAGAGTCACATTGTAGGAACGTCAAGTGCAAGTAAGTAGAGTACAGGGGTGAGGCTTTTTAAGAGTTCTTGGTTACAAATCGGTTGAACAGGATGGTTTTAACAAGTTTTCTGAAGTTAAGGTAGGATGAGGAGTGCTTGATGAGATTGCCTAGCCAGCCGTTCTGTTGACTTGCTTGGAAAGCAAGAGTTCTGTCAAGGAATCTTATGTATCGGCAGTTTTTTATTATTGGGTAGCTAAATATATGTATTCTGTGTGTGGGCCTGGTGGGACAAGCCAATTTAAAATGGGCGACCAGGTATAGGGGGTCCAAACCAAGAATGGATTTGAAACAGAGGCAGGCAAATTTGACCAGCACTCTTGCTTCTAGGAGCAGCCAATGGAGTTTTTGATAGTAGGGGATTATGTGGTCCTTCTAGGGGCAGCCAATGGAGTTTTTGATAGTAGGGGATTATGTGGTTTTTTTAATACCGAAGATCAGTCACACTGCTGAAATTTTGTATTATTCAGAGTCTTTGAATGGTTTTCTTGAGGAACTCAGATAGATGATGTTGCAAAAGTCGAGCAGGTTTAAAATTGAGGATTGCACCAGTAATCGGAAGGATGCTGCGTCGAAGAACTTTCTGATGGTTTTTAATTTCCATAGTGTCGAGAAGCCTTTTTAGATCAGTAGCTCTGTGTGAGTATTTAGAGTGAGGTGACGGTCTAGTGTCATTCCCAGGATTTTTATGGTGTCAACAAAAGGGAAGTTCTGTCCGTTCAGGGAAACTGAAGTGTCTTTGATTTTGTCGTTCGGGCTTGCCAGGAAGAATTTGTTTTTTTCTGCATTGAGTTTCAGTTTGAACTCAGTCATCCATGATTCAATTTGCTTTAAAGTTAATGCTAGATGATTCCTCGTCTCAGGAGCCAGGCTTGTTAGGGGGAGGATTGTGGTGATATCATCGGCGTAGATGTAAAATTTGATTTTTAATTTTTGCAGTAGATTCACCAATGGGGAAAGGTAAATGTTGAATAGAGTGGGGAACCCTGTGGGACTCAGTTACCGACAGGTCTGCAGCAGTCAGGTTTGTCATGACTCAAAATAGCCAAGCAAGTTAGTGAATCAATCGCTTGGCTATTTTGCATGGGGTTTTACTAATTTGCATGGGAGGATTGGGATCGGATCACTATAGGCTTTAGTGAATAGTGCAGGAGGGAAATTTGGTTGCAAAGGGCTTGCAAACCGATCGGTATACGATCGGTTTGCTTAGTGAATCCTGCCCTATGCCATTCACATACAGCTCTGGGGAAATGTGTGAAATAGCTTTATACTGGATAAACAGACAATTGTTTGCTGTCTGTGCTGGTAGGTAGCTTATGGCTGATGTAAAATTTGAATGTGGATATTATATGAATCACAATAATGATAATTATCTGGATTTTATTGCTCAGGTATAGAAGTATTCTCAAAAGCACTGTGCAAATATTCTTCAGTACTGTCTGCAGAAGTTTCTAACTATTTTGAGCTTGCTACCTTTAAATACTCATTTGCATAATTATGGAGGGAAAATTAGTTAATTTAGAATTCTTCGTCTCTGTTCTACATTTAACTATCTACCTAGTTATTTCATTTTATATAATTAACACTTTTTGACTTACTTCCATTTTGAAAAGAACATAACATGTATAATTACTATAGAATAAAACAAACACAGTTAAGTTCTGTGGTACAAACAAAGAAAAGTAAAAATGTTTCACATTCAAAAGGAACATTCTTCTGCATCCCATGGGACCACTCAACAAGGATAGTGCTTCATTAAAACACATTCTATTAAGCTTCTTTTTAAAAAGTACCTGTTTTAAAGAAACATAAAACACCCCAGTATCACTTTGAGTATCATGTACTTTCTCAGGAAATAAAATTCATTCCTGGAGAAGGCAGTTTTCAAATGATTTACATGAGTAAAAACAATTTTCCAGGAATCAGCTGAAAGTTGGATGGCTATAGCCCTTGGGTAGTATATCGAATTTTAATAAAACTTGAAACTTGAATTCTACACATTATGAAATATCACATGTACCTTTAGGTACATTGAAAAGATGCATTCCTGTGGGCATGTTTAGGTTAGGGAGGGAGAAGTACACATGGAACTGGCATTTTCTTTTTTCTTTAAATTCTTTATTCAGTTTTAACTCTTGCAACAAGTGTACAATATGCAATAAGATAATTCGTACAAATCACTTGACATTCTAACAATTATTGTCAAATGCATATAAAAAAGGCCCTTCCCCCACCCATCCCATTCATCAGGAATAAACCCATTAAATCACATAACATACCTCCCCATCCACACATTAAATATAGTCCTATGTAATAAAAAGGTGTCCAAGGTGTCTAATCATTAGAATATGCAATCAATGGCCCCAAATGACTTTTGCTGCAAAAATCTGCAAGTGCAAGTGGCTATGTCTCTTTGACCTTATGATAATTTTCCAAAAGGCAAAATATGTACATTCTTTTAAAAAAAAACAAGTGCAACATCCGTGGATTAAAAAATATGCGAGGTGTTTATCCAAGTGCAGACAGCTTTTATTACTGAACTGAACTGGAAATGGTCTCTGTTGGGCTAATTTCACTATTTGCTGGGCAAAGAGGAGAGGTCTGCAGGTAAAGGGACACTACTGATAAAGGACCATTTTGAAGGGATGAATGAGGTTGGCATGGTCTTACGTAGCTCCTAGAGGGAACTGGTATTATTTTGCAGAAGAGAGAGGATGGGACAGAAGAGGCATACCGTTCTCGAGCCCTCTTCTATTCACACTCGAATTCACTCCCTGATCATCTCACACATTGATTACTGTAACTCACACTATCATGGCATAACTCAAAAAGAAATCCATCGATTACAACTGATTCAAAACACCACCATCAAACTTAGTCACAAAGCAAAAAAATATGACGATGTCACTCCGCAGCTCCGTGAAGCCAATGATTACCAGTTTCCCATCGAACAACATGCTCCAACTCGCCTTCAAAATTAAACTCACTCACTCCGTAGCCTTCTTAGACAAATATCTCTTATGCATCCTCACAGGCCCCGAGATCCACTAATCAGAATTTGCTGATTGTTCCTCCAGTCAAGGAACTTTTCTATACACGTAGCACCATTTTTTCCGCTACAACCCCTGCTCTCTGGAATGCTCTGCCATCCGACATCCACCTTGAAGAATCCCTCAAGAAATTTAAAAACAAATTCAAAACCTTCCTATTTCAGGACACCTATCAAAACACAAGATAAGATCCTTTTCCTGCTCACATTAACAATGAAAGAGAACCACTTTTAAGAAGCAATTTCCCCTCCCTTACTTTCATCCCCTTCACCTTCTTACCTCCCTTTTAAATTTTATTGTAACTTCGATGTAATTTAACTTTTATCCTTACCCCAGTCCCTCTCATATCAAATTCGTCTATGTCTCGTCTAATACCTATGTTATTTATATACAGCCCCATTTGCTTTTCATTTTTATTCTAATTTTAGCATTGAAAACTGACCAGATACTAGTCGATGGTCGGTATATCAAATAGTAAATAAACTTGGATTCCTCAGTGGGCGAAACATGACACTAGATGTGGTGTATTTAGATTTTAGCAAAGTCTTTGACAGTGTTCCACACAGACATCTAAGAAAAGGACTGAGTGCCTTCGGGATGGGTCCCAAAGTGACGGAATGCGTCAAAAACTGGTTGAGTGGAAGGCGACAGAGGGTAGTGATCAATGGAGATCGCTCTGAGGAAAGAGATGTCACCAGTCGTGTGCCTCAAGGTTCTGTCCTTGGGCCTGTTCTTTTTAACATTTTTATAAATGATATTGCTGAAAGATTGTTGGGTAAGATTTGCCTCTTTGCGGATAATACCAAAATTTGCAATAGAGTAGACATGCCATATAGTGTGAATCTTCCCCACTAGTGGGGAAGATTTATTTATTGAATGGTGAGTCAGCTAATGGTGATATAGTGTGAATAACATGAAGAAAGACCTGGCAAAGCTCGATGAAAGGTCTGAAATTTGGCAGCTAAAATTTAATGCTAAGAAATGCAAGGTCATGCATTTGGGCTACAAAAACCTGAGGGAACGGTACAGTTAAGGGGGTGAAAGATTTATGTATGTGAAAGAAGAGTGGGACTTGGGTGTGATTGTATGTGATGACCTTAAGGTGGCCAAACAGGTTGAAAAGGTGACGGCGTAAGCTAGAAGGATGCTAGGTTGCATAGGCAGAGGTATGGCCAGTAGGAAAAAGGAGGTATTGATGCCCCTGTATAAGACTTTGGTGAGACCTCATTTAGAATACTGCATACAATTCTGGAGGCTGCACCTTCAAAAAGATATAAAAAAGGATGGAGTCAGTCCAGAGGAAGGCTACTAAAATGGTGCGTGGTCTTTGTCATAAAGCATATGGGGACAGACTTAAATATCTCAATCTGTATATTTTGGAGGAAAGGAGGGAGAGGGGTGATATGATAGAAACGTTTAAATACCTACATAATGTAAATGCTCATGAGTTGAGTCTCTTTTGTTTGAAAATAAACTCTGCATTGAGAGGGCATAGGATGAAGTTAAGAGGTGATAGGCTACGGAGTAATCTAAGGAAATTGTTTTTTTATAGAAATGGTGGTAGATGCATGGAACAGTTTCACAGAAGAGGTGGTGGAGCCAGAGACTGTGTCTGAATTCAAAAGGGCCTGGGATAGGCATGTGGGATCTCTCGAAGCGAGAAAGAGATAATGGTTACTGCAGATGGGCAGAATAGATGGGCCATTTGGCCTTTATCTGCCATCTGTTTCTATGGGCTCCTTTTATCAAGCCGCACTAGCAGGGTTAGCGCGTCGGACATTTCATCATGCACTAACCCCCGCGGCCGGCTAAAATACTAACGCCTGATCAATGCAGGCGTTAGCGGCTAGTGCAGCAGGAGGTTTAACGCACGGTATTACGTGATTTAAACCCCTACCGCAGCTTGATAAAAGGACCCCTATGTTTCTAGCCATGAAAAAAAAAAAATGCTGCTCCGAAGTCTATTCTCCTTGCAAGCTTTATATCAGGCTCCTTGGTTCCACAGCTTCCTTTTCTTTAGAAAAGGTTTTTCTTGTGTATTAATATTTTTCAGCTATTTTATCTTTTGCATTGTTTTTGTTTATTTTATTTAGTCATATAATTTTAACCAAAGGACAATTAGATGGTTTACAAAAATAATTTAAAATATCAGTAAACAAAACAAGACAAAAGATTAAGACAGACAAAAACCAGGCTAAAAGTTACACTCCTCATTTAGAAAAAGGGGAACACATAATGTAAAACAATAAGGAAAAACAGCAGTCATGTGCCAAGTCCATCACACCTCACCCCCAAAGACCTGAGAAAACATCTATGACTTTTTTAATTTAGATCAGAGTTCTTACGTCTCTATTAGCTAGACAAAAATTCCACAAAATATGGGACTAAATAAATGAAAAAAGAGCACCTAGTAGAATCCAATCTAGTTCTAGAAAGAGAAAGTACAGCCTAAAGATTACCTCATAGATATGGATGGAATGTAAGGAGTTATTATCCTATACATTACATTACATTAGGGATTTCTATTCCGCCTGTGCCTTGCGGTTCTAGGCGGATTACAATATAGAAGATATCTGGGCATTTCCAGTAGAATTACATTACAGAATAAGAGTAAGTTACAGGAACCGTAAAGAATTATGATACTTCAATTTCACGGAAGATAATACTTATCACAGAAGATAATACATATCACAGAAGATAATACATATCAACTGAAACAAGTTAAGTTACAGTAATTCTAGATCACAGACAAAGAGATTGTCCAAAGGCGTTGATTGGGAACTCATTGGATGGTGGTTAGAGTGATGGGAGATATTTTTTGAACAGTAGTGTTTTTATTTCTTTACGGAACTCTTTTATGTCTGTTGTTTTGGTCAGTAGTTTTGAGATGTCAGAGTCAATTTTAGCTGCCTGTGTCCCCAGAAGGTTGTCGTAAAGTTTCTTACGACGAGTACTGTTGAGAGGTGGGTAGGTGAAAAGGTTCTGTGTTCTCCTTCTTCTGGGTGAGAGGTAGTAGTGAAAACGGTTGTTTAGGTAGCTGGGTGCCATGCCGTGGGTTACTTTGAAAAGGAGACAGTAGAGTTTGAATTGTGTTCGTGCTTTTATTGGTAGCCAGTGAGATTCTAAGTATGCATTGGTAATGTGGTCGTGTTTGTTGAGTGAGTATATGAGTCTGAGGGCTATGTTCTGGATGGTCTGTAGTTTTTTTATTGTGTTGGTAGGGCAAGGTAAGTAGAGGCTGTTGCAGTAGTCTACGATACTTAGCACAAGGGATTGGACAATGATCCTGAATTGGTCTTTATTAAAGAATTTTCTGATTTTTCTTAGATTTCGCATTGTGAGGAATGCTTTTTGGGTGATTTTATGGATTTGTGTTTGCATTATGCAGCATCTGTCTAAATGTATACCTAGGATTTTGAGGGAGCTCTGTATTGGGTACTTGATTGAGTTTACTTCCAGTTCTGTTAGGGATGGTTTTTTGTCCTTCTCTAGTAGTAGGAGTTTAGTTTTGTCTAGGTTCAGCTTCAGCTTATGGTTTGTCATCCATTTTTCTACTGTTTCCAATGTGGTTTTCAGGCATCCTGTGGAGATTGGGTTATGGATGGCGAATGGAAGGATGATGGTTATGTCGTCCGCATAGCTGAAAGAAGTAATGTTTAGGGCGTCCAGGGTGGTGCCTAGGGAAGCTAGGAATAGGTTGAAAAGTGTGGGAGAGAGGGGAGAACCTTGTGGCACTCCGCATGGGTTGGACCATGGTTCAGATAGAGTGTCTTTTGACTTGACTCTATATGTTCTTGTTTTAAGGAAGCCTTGGAACCAGTTGTGAACTTTACCTGAGATTCCTATTGCGTCTAGTGTCTGGAGAAGTATGGAGTGGTCCACTAGATCGAAAGCAGCTGAGAGATCAAATTGGATGATTAGCAGTCTGTTTCCTTGGCTGAGGTGTCTTCGAGCTATGTCTAGTAAAGATACCAGAAGAGTTTCTGTACTGTGGTTGGTTCTGAATCCGGATTGGGATGGATGTAGGATGTTGTGGGCTTCTAGGTACATGGAAAGTTGTTGTGCTACTAGCCCTTCTATTATTTTGACGTATGTTGGGATAGAAGCGATTGGTCTGTAATTTGATGGGTTATTTATTAGGCCTTTGGGGTCTTTCAGTATAGGCGTAATTATGATTTCACCAAGGTCTAGTGGGAACTGGCCTTCCCTGAGTGTGGTTTGCAGCCACAGCGTGTAACTAGCTTTGAAATTGGTGGAAGCTGTTGCTAGTAGGTATGGTGGGCAGTTGTTCAGATCACATGAGGATTTGCAATATTTTTTGTAGAGCCTGTCCAGTTCAGACCACTGGGTTGTAGTGCAGTGAGATAAAAAAGAAATTCAATAGAAAATGCATGAAAGGTCAAAAGCAGGATTTTTCATTTAATCCCAGCTGCAAATGGAAATAAGTAATTTTTTTATATAAAGAAAGGGGTAATTCTGTCATATTTTTGTAAGAAATGTATTTTAAATCATTGGCTCCAGGACTCCCCACCCACCGTTTGGTATTGTTGCAACAAAATTCCATCTTTTAATGGTATGGGAATCCTTGTCCACTCAGTTTTTTCGTCATCATAGTAAGCTCTTCTTGTCCATTTGGGCGTCTTATTTAGATACTTTACCCCCTCTTATTAAAAGCCAAGTACTCAACCAGCTGCAGAACCCAGTAGTACTTGTGAAGCCAGTGGGTTGAGGATGGGCCAGGGGGGGGTTCTGTAAGGTGGGGCTTGGATGAGTCCAGGTATAAGAACCCAACCCGAGCTCTGACTATCTCCGCCTGTTTGGTGGTTTAGTGCTTTGTGCACTGTATTCTGTATTCCAAAAATGTTATATCCGCTGCTTTCTTGGTTTGTACTTTGTTGTTCAATAAACTGTTTTGAAAAAAAAAAAATAGCTTTATAGCTGTGTTTTGCAAAAGTTACATATGCCTTAGTGGTAAAAGAGCTTACAATGCACAATTATTATGTGATTTTTTTAGGTGGTTTTTTCAATAAATATACTGTTTAAACTCGACAGTGATCTTAACCATCTGAGATAGTAAACACCTAATATCATACAGTTTTTTGGAACCTCAGGCCACCACTCAGAGCTCAAACTCGTTCATTGCTCTAAGCTTTATGTGGAAGCTCCTCATTGGATCCTTTTATATTTTCTAACCTCTTTTTGCTTTTGTAATAAATTTTTTTGTTATTTCTTAAACAGTTTTATATAGACTCAAGGCTTAAAATATTAAGCACTACTTAGCTTGGTCTTGTGGTCTTTGGCTACGGGGAATTTCACACCAACATATTTCGCTGGATAGCTTTATCAAGGTTTTACCCCTTTCAAATTTTCCGCCAAAACTTGTGACCACTTCTCCACAAATATTTGTGGAGAAGTGGTCACAAGTTTTGGCGGAAAATTTGAAAGGGGTAAAACCTTGATAAAGCTATCCAGCGAAATATGTTGGTGTGAAATTCCCCGTAGCCAAAGACCACAAGACCAAGCTAAGTAGTGCTTAATATTTTAAGCCTTGAGTCTATATAAAACTGTTTAAGAAATAACAAAAAAATTTATTACAAAAGCAAAAAGAGGTTAGAAAATATAAAAGGATCCAATGAGGAGCTTCCACATAAAGCTTAGAGCAATGAACGAGTTTGAGCTCTGAGTGGTGGCCTGAGGTTCCAAAAAACTGTATGATATTAGGTGTTTACTATCTCAGATGGTTAAGATCACTGTCGAGTTTAAACAGTATATTTAGTGGTAAAAGAAACACCCATTTTGCAATGTTGCAATTTTCTAATCTACTGGTAGTAAAATCATGCATAAGGATGTGGATAGACGACTTGTCAAGATAAGAACAAAAGAACATAAGAGCTGCCTCTGTTGAGTCAGACCAGAGGTCCATCGTGCCCAGCAGTCCGCACCCGCGGCGGCCCATCAAGTCCACGACCTGTTAAGTGGTCTCTGCCTTTTCCTATAACCTATCTCTAAAACTATCTGTACCCTCCAATTCTATCTGTACCCCTCAATCCCCTTGTCCTTCAGGAATTTATCTAAACCTTCCTTGAACCCCTGTAGCCCTGCTCTATTACAATCTCCGGGAGCACATTCCATGTGTCCACCACCCTCTGGGTAAAGAACTTCCTAGCATTTGTTCTAAACCTGTCCCCTTTCAATTTCTCTGAGTGCCCCCTTGTACTTGCGGTTCCCCACAGTCTGAAGAATCTGTCCCTATCTACCTTTTCTATGCTTTTCAGGATTTTGAAGGTTTCTATCATGTCTCCTCTAAGTCTCCGCTTCTCCAGGGAGAAGAGCCCCAGCTTTTCTAACCTGTCAGCATATGAAAGGTTTTCCATACCTTTTATCAATTTAGTTGCCCTTCTCTGGACTCCCTCAAGTATTGCCATGTCCTTCCTGAGGTATGGTGACCAGTACTGGACACAGTACTCCAGATGCGGGTGCACCATTGCCCGATACAGCGGCATGATGACTTCCTTTGTCCTGGTTGTGATACCCTTTTTGATGATACCCAACATTCTGTTTACTTTTTTGGAGGCTGCTGCACATTGTGCTGATGCTTTCATTGTTGTATCCACCAACACACCTAGGTCTTTTTCAAGTTTACTTACCTCTAGCAGTGATCCCCCCAAGCAATAGTAGAGGGTTTCAGTTGAGATAACTACATCCGAATAACTGCTCTTCATCAAGACTGACAGCATGCTGTAAGACCAAAGTGCTATGAGTTCTCCATGGGCACCGGCCCCCGACTGAGAAGAGATCAATGAAGAGAGAGACGGAGTATCTCGTCCCAATGAAGATGGACCATGGGCATACCATGGGCAGAGGCCAGTCCGGAGATACTAGAATCACCAGGCCAAGAAGTGTTGCTATCCGGTAGAAGGCAAGACCAACCAGAGGCCACAGAGGTAACACATACAGCTTGTGAGCTGGCCAGGGCTGAACCAAGGCATCCAGCCCTAGGTTTCTGCACTGTATTCATCAACTGAAAAAGGCGACCAGGCCTTAGAGTTATCTGTTTCGGCTTTCTCTGCTGAAGACATCAAGTCCAGCTGGAGCTGACCCCTGTCCTATACGATCAGACGGAATGCCATCTGTGAGAGGGACCATTCTCCTGGGTCCAGGAGCTGCCGGCCGAGAAAGTCTGCCTAAATGTCGTAGACTTTGGCCACATGGGCTACTGAAAGAGACAAAGATGTGCTGCCCAAGGGAGTTCTTCTTGTGCCCCCTTGACAATTTACGTATGCCACTATCGTAGTGTTGTCGAAGAATACTCACAGTGCATTTCCTTCCAAAAGAGGCTGGAGACCAAGAAGCACCCTGAGCTCCAGGCGATTGATCAACCATTGCTCCTGAATGGAGCAGTTCCCGCAGTGAGCATCCCAACCTGACAGGCTGACATCCATCATAAAAGTCATCCACTGTAAAATCCAAAGAAGCCTGCCCTGGCAGAGAGCCCCCTCTCTTTGAAGCCACCAGCTCAACCTGCTGAGAACAGACTCTGTCCATCTTAAGGAGCGGCATCTTAAGGAGACAACACTTAAGGGGACCACTGAGAGGAGGGACTCTTGTAAAGGGCGTATGTGTGCTCGGGCCCAGGGGACCGCTTCCAAGGAGGCTGCCATTGACCCCCGAACTTGCAGAAAATGCCAGGCTGTGGGAGCCAGACAGTCCAGGAGATCTCTGAACTGTTGTTGAAGTTTCTTTCTGCGTGCCTCAGGAAGGATAGCATTTAACTGCACAAATGAGTCTGCGAGAAGATAAAATCTTCCTGGTTATGCAGGGCAGCTACTGTATAAGTCAAAAGCAAGCTGATTGTCTAGAACAGGGGTGTCAAAGTCCCTCCTCGAGGGTCGCAATCCAGTCAGGTTTTCAGGATTTCCACAATGAATATGCATGAGATCTATTTGCATGCACTGCTTTCATTGTATGCTAATAGATCTCATGCATATTCATTGAGGAAATCCTGAAAACCCGACTGGATTGTGGCCCTCAAGGAGGGACTTTGACACCCCTGGTCTAGAATGATGCCTGAGAGAGGATTTGAACTTTTCATAGTAATCTTTGACCTAGCAATAGTTGCCACATTTGGAATAGGCATTCCTTCCTTGAGAAAACCAAAATAGCCTCAGTCTTATCAGTGGTAAGCTTAAAATGATGAATAATGCACAGGAAGCAAAAGCCTCCAAAGAGATCCATGTTATAAAAAAAGATGAAAAGACTAACGGATTGTAAGAAAAAAATGAGTTAAAGTCTCGTACCAAAGTGACCAGATGGGCTATAAAATGTTAAATATTTAAGATTTGTGAGGTTTGAGCCTTGCATATACCACAAGTAACAGCTGTTGATGTTTAGACACTAGATCTTACAACAACATTCCCATCAGCTCACCAGATATGAATGAAATCATCTTAGAGCAAAGCCTCTGGTCCCAGTTTCTCAAAGTATGTTGAGAGGAATGATCAGTAAGATCAAATGCTGCAGTATCAACTAAAACATAATATTCCAAACAAACTGGCCCAAACCCAAATAAAAGCGAATCTTACTAATCAGTTCAGTAATAGCTGTTTTGGTACAGTGACCACACCTATAAGCAGATTGCTTAGGGGAAGGACATTGATGCTGTCTAAAAAAAAAAAAAATAATGACCAAAACCCCCCTTTCCTCAACCATTTTTACCATAGTAAAAGGACCCCAAAGTTTGTGTGGGGGCATGGCTGGGGACAGGGCCACACATCCTCTTTTTTTTTTTACAGACAAAATCTGGTAACCCTAATTTGCAGGTCGGGAGATAAATTAAGAATAAAAGTGACAGTCGTATGCCAGTCATATGCCTTAAAAGGCTGGGGGAGAGCGTCGGGAGCAGCACGGGCCATTCAGCGCGGCTCTGTGCGCTAAAAACTGCTAGCGCAGTTTTATAGAAGAGACCCTATGTCTTTTTCATGGTAGCAAAAATATACATTGTAAATTTGGTGCCTTGTCATTTCCTAATGTAATTCACTTATTGATTTGAGATCCTGAGCGCTGTCACTGTTATTACCAGGGCATGATGTCACTGAAAATCCCTAAATAATTCATTTGTATATATTTATTTCTCTGTTATGTATGGGTCAATCTCCTGAATTATTCTCAATTCAGAAGTTTCAGGAGTTTTATATGATATATATATATATATATATATATATATATATATATATATATATACTAGTTGTTTAGCCCGTTACATTAACGGGTGCTAGAAGGTAGTTAGCATCTCCCCTTTCTCCCATCCCCCCACGGTAGCCAGCATCTCCTTTTCCATCCCCCCATTCAGCATCTACCCTTTCTTACCCTCAGGTAGTCAGTGTGCCCTCTTCCTCTCTATACCCTATTTTGAAATGCAGTCCTTGCTCGGCCGCCGTAGCCTGCAGCCGCCGACAGCTGCCGCGGCCGACATCCACCTCGGGCCGCCAACAGCCGCCGCGGCCATCATCCACCTCGGAGGGGGGGGGAGAGTGTTTCGCGCGCATGCGCACTCCTACCTGCGGTGCCCTACACCGCACAGAAAACGGAACACGCGATGGGAGTGCGCATGTGCGGCTTAGGCTTTTATTATATTAGATATATTTAAGATAATCAGAAGCAGCACAGCAGAAATATTTGAATTCATACCTGCCAAAATATTGCTGAACTAACTTGTCAGTTTAAGACAGAGGAGTATTTGGAAAGGGAAGCACACAGGAAGAGGTTCACTTTACAGTGTCTGTGTTACAATCACATTCAGATATTTTAAAAGTATGAATAACATCTGTTTCCTAATAAATCAAGTTATTAAAGCAAATATGCTGCCATATATCTGATAATTTACACAATCAAAAGTGCTCAGTTATGTTTTATACTGCTTTCTAAAGGAAATATGAGAAACCCAGCAGATGGGTTCAGTGCTGAGTATACAAAGCACATATGCTCAAATCTTATCTTATTTTGTGTGATGTGGTTATGAATTAAGCAGTTTCTGTATTTGTAGTTAAAGGACACAACAGATGGTGAATGTTTGGTTTAAGTAATGCATCAATTTATGTGACCTTTGCTAATGATCAATTATTACTCAACACTACTCGAAAGTGCTTCTCTTCAGCATTCTGGACTTGATTTATCTAGATTCAAGAGTTGAAAAATCTGTTACATCTCTTATATTAGTTTTAAAGGTATCTTTTCACTTTGGATTACAGGGAATTTTATTATGTTCCTCCCACCTCCAAACTGTGTGGTAGACTTTCACTTTACTATAAGGCAGGGTTGTCAAAGTCCCTCCTCGAGGGCCGCAATCCAGTCGGGTTTTCAGGATTTCCCCAATGAATATGCATGAGATCTATTAGCATACAATGAAAGCAGTGCTTGCAAATAGATCTCATGCATATTCATTGGGGAAATCCTGAAAACCCGACTGGATTGCGGCCCTCGGGGAGGGACTTTGACACCCCTGCTGTAAGGGGTATTTCTTTTTCCAATGGGTTCCTCAGTGAATTTTTCTAGAAGAAAATGTAGCATCATAGTAAATGATAGCAGATAAGACAAGCTTGGTCCATCCAATCCATCCAGACTATCAATTTATGATTTAACCAATAATCAACAACATTACAAATTAACAATGTAAGATGTCTTCCCCTCTCCCATTGAAATACACAGCACTTGCACATGTGAAGGGGCATAATCAAAAGAAACATCCGTTTTTGGCCTAAGTTGCTAGTTGCTCAAAGTTGGCTAAGTAAAATGTCCATTCCCAAAAAACTCACTATTATATACAGTCCAATCACACAAAAGAACGTTTACATTGCCAATGGGGTATCAGATTTCCCTCCAAGCAACATAGCTTTAAGGGGTTAATTCCTCATGTTTCCCCGGAGGCACATTTCTTACTATTTTTATTGTGTTTCTTTACTTCACTTTTTTATTTTTTATCTTTTGGTCTTACTTTTTAACTTTCATTCTTATAATTTTTCATTCTTATATATAAATAATTCTATAAATATTTTCTTTCAATAAATACTTTTTTTCAATGGTTGAGTAATTAAATATTTCACTTAGCTTAATTTAGCTTTATTTAGCTTTCAGCCATTGCTTTAGATCCCCTCAGCCAACGCGTTTCGCTCTCTTTCTCAAGGCAGTGGGGAGGCTGAAAGACAAAAAACAAACTGCTGTTAATATTAAACCCGTGACTTCCCTGCCCTGTACTCACTAATGGTATGGACCTCTCTTACCTAATTCCTTTCACATCACTCATACAGCTGTCGGCTCTCCAAAGATGGCCGTGGCGTCCTGGCCTTGGACTGAAATACTTCCACCCCAATGACGTCACATCTGGACACCCAAAGATTATTTTTAAAAAACTATCAGATACTAATATTGATTTTAATATTAATTTAAGTCATTTACGTAAACTCCCCCAATTTCAAAATCACTACTCTCACTTACAGATCTACTTGCGCTATCCAGTCAGACATTTCATTAAGTCCTCCCAGGGCCATGGAGTTCAATTTAAACATCCATCTTAATTCCCGCAGGTTAAGCCTACGTTCAGCATTCCCTCCCTCCCACCCTACTACAATTCAATCTAACACTCGCCATTTCAAATCTTGAAGAGTGTGCCCAAACCCTTCCAATGGCGAACTAAGGGGGAAGATTAGTTTTCATTATGTACCCTCGATTTATGTTCCATTAAATGTATTCAGATCAGGCGTGTTGTACGGCCCACGTATAATTTAGGACATGGGCATTGAACCACATAGATAACATGGTCCGAATTACAATTAGTACAATATTTGGCTTGAAAAATCTCACCCGTACCTGGATGGGCACCACTGGCTTTGGCCACATGGCAGATGACAGCCCCTAGTAGTTGGGGCTGTTTCTTGCAATCTGTTGTGATTAATATATTCCCCTATGTTTTTCTTTCATCTGTAGGAAAATAAAGGGTGATCCGCTAGAATTGGATTTGCCAACCTAACTATGTGCCAGTGCTTTAATATAATTTGAGTAATATTGTAGGCATGAGTCGATTGGTCCTGAACAAACGCCAGTACTTCAGAAGAGCTTGCTTCCCTATCAACTTCCTGTAATAACCATTCACGTTGGGCATATTTCGCCCTCTTGTAAGCATTCTTCACCACTTCCCGTGGGTACCCTCGCTGATAAAACCGGTGCTTTATTTTCTTAGCTTGTACCCGAAAGTCATCTAGGGATCCACAAATCCTCCGAAGTCTGAGGAACTGGCTTATAGGTAAGCTTTTTTTTGAGACCTATTGGATGGAAACTGTGGTAGCGCTATAAGCTATTACGATCTGTCTCTTTACGGTATAGGGTAGTTGATAATTGAGCAGTATCCTTACTAATAATAATATCCCAAAAAGGAATTTCATCATGTCGAATAGTTGTTGTGAACTTAATATTTGCATCTATCAAATTCAATTCCTCCACAAACTGAAGAAGATCATCTTCCTTAGATGACCATATGCAATTATCAACTACCCTATACCATAAAGAGACAGATCGTAATAGCTTATTGTGCTACCACAGTTTCCATCCAATAGGTACCCATTTACTCAGTCAGGGGAAACATGGACCCATCCAGGTACGGGTGAGGTTTTTCAAGCCAAATATTGTACTAATTGTAATTCGGACCATGTTAAGTAAGACCAAAAGATAAAAAATAAAAAAGTGAAGTAAAGAAACACAATAAAAATAGTAAGAAATGTGCCTCCAGGGAAACATGAGGAATTAACCCCTTAAAGCTATGTTGCTTGGAGGGTAATCTGATACCCCAGTGGCACTGTAAACGTTCTTTTGTGTGATTGGAATGTATATAATAGTGAGTGTTGGAAGAATAAGAGATAATAGAAACAGTATAAAGGATGGCATTCCCAAAAAATACATCCAAAATATATATATATATATATATATATATATTTGAAAATCATCTAGTTGGACGACCAGCCGTTTGATCGTTCAGACTGCTAAGTCATCTATCGTTATACCCCATTCTCATCCAAAATTAATCCAAGTCAAAAACACCCAGAACAAGACCTTTTGGACGTGGGTGGGGTCAGCAAAGTGAGACTGGACACCCAAACATTGCACCAGAGTAGTGGGGTACCTTTCATGGCACTGCTGTGAACTTCACAAAAAAGGTGCTACATACACATCTCACCAGAACAACCTTATAGGTCATGGTGAGCCCCCCCAAAACACCCCCTCCCCAGAACCTACTAGACCCACCTGTCTACCACCCCAATAGCCCTTATTGCTGCAGGTGCACTTATATGGCAGTACATATGGGTTTGGACATCCACGTGTTTCACCATGCATGCAGTGGTTAGAGTGGGCCTGGATCCTACTCTCCATGGTTCACAAGCCCACTCCCAGACCACTTAAGCCACCTCTGTGCAGTTCTACTAGGCTTTCCTATGCCAGGCTGCCAGGTGCTGATGTTCTGGAAGCAGATATGTGACATTTTTATTACGATTTTGATGGCATTGGGGGCAGTAATCACTGGGGGAGTAATCACTGGGGGATCTGTACTTTGACTCTACAGTGGTTATCTGGTTACTTTGGATACATTTTTGTGACTTAGACCTGGTTTTAGATGGCCTAAGTCACAACGTCCAAGTTCCTTTTAGGCATAGAAACATAGAAACATAGAAAGATGACGGCAGAAAAGGGCTATAGCCCATCAAGTCTGCCCACTCTACTGTCCCACCCCATTAAGTCAGAGTGCTGCTCGACCCACGTAGAGATCCCACTGGATGTCCCATTTATTCTTAAAGTCGAGCACGCTAGTGGCCTTGATCACCTGCACTGGTAGTTTGTTCCAGTGATCCACCACCCTTTCTGTAAAGAAATACTTCCTGGTGTCACCACCAAATCTCCCTCCTCTGAGTTTGAGCGGGTGCCCTCTTGTGACTGAAGGTCCCTTAGGAAAGAATATGTCATTTTCCACCTCGACACGACCTGTGACGTGCTTAAATGTCTCAATCATGTCACCCCTCTCCCTGCGCTCCTCCAGAGAGTAGAGCTGCAACTTGCCCAGTCTTTCCTCGTATGAGAGACCCTTGAGTCCGGAGACCATCCTAGTGGCCATTCGCTGGACTGACTCAGCTCGAAGTATATCTTTACGGTAATGTGGCCTCCAGAATTGCACACAGTACTCCAGATGAGGTCTCACCATGGTTCTGTACAGTGGCATTATGGCCTCAGGTTTACGGCTGACGAAGCTTCTATTGATACATCCCATCATCTGCCTTGCCCTGGATGAGGCCTTCTCTACTTGTTTGGTAGCCTTCATGTCTGCACTGATGATTACTCCCAAGTCCCGTTCTTCTGAGGTCGTAGATAGTGTTTCTCCATTCAAGGTGTATGTTCTGCATGGATTTCTGCTGCCGAGATGCATCACCTTACACTTCTTTGCGTTGAAGCCCAGCTGCCATGTTGAGGACCAGTTTTCCAACTTGATCAGATCCTGCGCCAAGCCATCCGTGAGATCGCTTTCACCTACTGTATTACAGTTTGGCGTTGTCGGCAAACAGTGCTACTTTTCCCTGAAGCCCTCGGGACTAGTCCCTTATGAATATATTAAAAAGGGATGGTCCCAGGCAGTGTTGTTAAATTTTCGGTTATACATACAGTACGACTAAGGGCTCCTTTTACTAAGCTGCGATAGCGTTTTTAGCACACACAGAATTTTAGCGCGTGCTAAACCTGCGCTACATGGCTAGAACTAACGCCAGCTCAATGTTGGCATTAGCGTCTAGCGTGCATGCTAAAACCACTAGTGCAGCTTTGTAAAAGGAGCCCTAAGTGTAGGACAGCCCAAATCCCACCCTCGCCACTCATCCTGAAACACCCCTTTTAGCTCTGGGCATACTGCAGCACTGTGAAGGCCTACGTCATTTTTAGATACATCTAAAACCCGGTTCGATTATCGGCACTTGGATGACTTGTCTCACTGATCATCAAAGTGCCGATTTAGGCCGGTTTTTAGATGTATTTCTGTTTCAATTATGAGTTCCATAGCATATGAATGTGGTATAAAATGTGCATACTTGATCTTGATCTGCCTTTGAGCATATTTTTGGACATACACCACAGAAATCTGCCTTGCACTGGTCTTACTTTTAAACTACTGGAATTGTCTTTAAAGCCCACTGCAGCCCATTCTGATTTGTTTTTCCATTTTCAGGACACACACTGAACATGTCTGCCTGGTATTGGCATTACTTTCCCACAACTGGAGTTCTGTTACATAAGCACAGGAGTCTGTAAGTTAGGTGATCAATCCATGTTCATGAACTGCTTGCAGAAGGATGTCAATCACATATTTCAGCCCCTTGTCCTTCACAAGTGGAGTATAGTGCCCTCTTCAGCTTTTCTTTCTACAAGTAAACTGAGAAGGTTTGTTCTGATCTGCTCTGTTCAGCAAAGGTTGAATATGCGGAGCGTTTTACTCCACTACCTGGAAAGAACCAATGATTCTTGACTTTGTGACCATTTTTTGTTCTAACCAGTCAGTCAAGACAAAGTGTACCAGCCTCCAAAGCTTCTATCACCAGAAGGATTTACAGTGCAATTTTGACGACGTATATTGGCTGTGGCAAACAGCCACCTATTTCTCTCAAAGCTCATTCAACCAGAAATGTCTTCATTGGTGGAGTCCGACTTTATTGAACAAACGTCCTTTATCCTAATCTGTAAACACCACTCAACAGAATTGTCCTTGATAGGGCTGAGCACCAACATTATTTACCACCTGGATCATCATAAATCAGTTCTACTTATTTCATTGGATTTATCATTGGCCTTCGACACTATAGACCATCAATTATTAATTTGCAGGCTTCAGGATATAGGGATCACTTATCAAGTTTTAGACTGGTTTAAATCATACTTTAAAGATTGCTCCTCAAAAGTAATGTTTAACAGTACCTCCTCTAGCACTTTCTCTAATGATTTCAGGATCCCTCAAGATTCCATTCTTTCCCCTATGCTGTACAATATTTTCCTCGCACTGCTTATCACATTAGGACAATCCATTGGGTTTTCAATTTTTGCTTATACAGATGACATCCAACTTGCTCACCCTGTCAATCTTGACAACTCTATTCTCTGGAACTGGAGTTGAACTTGTATGAATAATTACTAATAAAGTACAGAGTTTGTTGAGTGCTGGGATTCCTTATGTGTTAGTGGTAGTTGCACACATCAGGTTGGTTCATTGATACACTTATGTTGCAAGTTCATGCTAATTATTGTTCTGTTACATCAGTTTCTTCAGTAAGAGCAGAGCAGAACAGAAATGTATGTTATCTCCAGGGAACTTCCCCATACCTCTCTCTTTTCTTCTGTTACAGTAGAGATTGATTGCTTTGGTACAAACTGAAGAGGGCTCTATACTTCACTGATGAATGAGGAGGTGGTGAAAGACGTAATTGACATTCTTCTGCAAGCAGTTTGCGAGCACAGATTATACATTAGGTGATCAGACTCCTGTGTGTATTAAAAGAAAGATTATTCAGGTATGAACCTGATCTTTCAATGATGTATAAGCACTAGAGCTGCCCAATTCTCAATTCAAATTGATTCACCAATTCACTGGCTGAATCAATTCAAATTAAATCATTAAAAAAAAAAAACGTCCTCACTGATTCAGTGGTCGGATCTCAGCTCCTTCTTTCCCATAGCAGCACAGGACCACAATCGGAGTGACAGTGCAGAGGAGGCAGATAGAAGAGCAGAGCTTCCTCCCACTAGAGAGCCACAGGAGCCACTGTGAGCAGCCAGTTGTCAGCTCCTGCAGTTGATCTCCCACCAACCTAAGGTGGGCAGCTATAAGCTACACTCCAAAGCATAGATCTCTGGGCCGGGCAAAGCTGCATACACCCAGCACCAAGAACCCAGCAGCTGCAGGCATAGACTTTGGAACTGGGGGCCATGGACTCCCCAAAACTGTGTCCTTTTGGTCTCTCCTCCTTCCCTCCCCTGCGACAGCTCCCCCATCCCTGCACTCCTACCTTCCCAGCTGGCAGTGCTTTCCCTTACACACTAACACTGCCGGCTGGTTGGCTGGCCAGTTCAAGTCTCCTCTCTATGGCAGACTGCACTAAGGGCAAACACATCTAGAAAGGTCATTTTCAAAAAAACCTCCAAACTCAGATGTCATATCAAAAAATCTCCCTCCATGTCTGTTAACATATTTTGAAATATATTGTTTAGATTTTAAAGAAACATTGGCACATTCTTCAGAATCTTGCTTGTCTTTCTGACAGAGAATTGGCGACTGTGCACAAGAAAGAAAAGAACCTATAAGACATCTTAATGCCATGAGCATTGCTAGAGTTCAGAAGAGTAGATAAATGTTCAGCAGGACATAATACATGTGGTACCTGCTCTACTTGTACAATCAATCTACTGACAAAACTTTTAAAGACTCCAGAACAGGCTATAACCTCCAGTTAAAACAATTCAGTAATTGTAAATGCATTGGAGTTGTATCTGCAGCCACAAAGTCCTTGTGGTCTGATATGGACTGGGAAAATGTCACATCAGTTCAGTAAGAGAATTATTAAACATAAAAGTGCTCTCAAATGTAGAGTGCAGAACAAACCACTTGCAGGATGTTCTAATCAACAGAACCATCTTTTTGAAGACTATAACATCTGTGTGTTACTACAACCAAGATGTTCTTGGAGAGGTGGAAATTTAGATGTTACTACTGAGGTCAGAATAGAGACTCGTTTCTCAGTTGAATACAGTATACCCATATGGGTTAGATCAAGAACTCAATCTTTTGTTTTATTTATGAGCTTTTGCTTTATTTTTTTATGATCATTACTTTATTTTATGACTGCACCATCTGGTTTCATTTATCTTTCTATGAGGGTCTGATTGAAAAGTAATGAGACTGTTTTCTTTCTTTTAATTCAGAATCAGATGGGGATCTGAACATTTTTCTTCTTCAAAACAGCATCCTTCACATTCAATACTTTTTTTATGCAGCATTTCAAAAATGATTCAAAGACATGTAGTAGACTGTTTTGCAAAATCACTTTAGTGCTGCGGCTATGGCGTTTTTCACTTCATCATCTGAAGAGAACTTCACCACCGTATATTTGCTGTAACATTTCAAGAGTTTGATTACCGCTCTTTCCAAGTTAAACACAAACTTCTATCACACACCTCATCTGTCAAGACAAAACGTATGATGTTCTTCCCTTCACTATGACCCTGCAATGAAGACTATGGCATAAAAACATAAGAATAGCCTTACTGGATCAGACCAATGGCCCATCAAGCCCAGTAGCCCATTCTCATGGCTGCCAAGCCAGGTCACTAGTACCTGGCCAAAACCCAAGGAGTAGCAATATTCCATGCTACCGATACAGGGCAAGCAGTGGCTTCCCCCATATCTTTCTCAATAACAGACTATGGACTTTTCCTCCAGGAACTTGGCCAAACCTTTCTTAAAACCAGGTACACTATCCACTCTTACCACATCCTCTGGCAACGCGTTCAGAGCTTAACTATTCTCTGAGTGAAAAAAATTTCCTCCTATTGGTTTTAAAAGTATTTCCCTGTAACTTCATCAAGTGTCCCCTAGTCTTTGTAATTTTTGATGGAGTGAAAAATTGATCCACTTGTATCCGTTCTACTTCACTCAGGAATCATATCTCCCCTCAGCCGTCTCTTTTGCAAGCTAAAGAGCCCTAACCTTTTTACTCTTTCCTCATACGAGTAGAGTTCCAGCCCCTTTACCATCTTGATCGCTCTTCTTTGAACCTTTTCTAGCACCACTATATATTTCTTGAGATAAGGAGACCAGAATTGAACGCAATACTCCAGATGAGGTCATACTATGGAGTGATACAGGGACATTATAACATTCTTAGTCATGTTAATCATCCCTTTTTAAATAATTCCTAGCATCCTGATTGCTTTTATGGCCGCCACTGCACATTGGGCGGAAGGTATAATCGTATTGTCTACGATGACACCCAGATCCTTTTCTTGGGCGCTAATCCCCAAGGTCGACCATAGCATCCAGTAACTGTGATTCAGGTTATTCTTCCCAATGTTCATCACTTTGCATTTGTCCACATTAAATTTCATTTGCCATTTGGACGCCCAGTCTTCCAATTTCATAAGGTCCGCCTGCAATTGTTCACAATCTGCATGCATTTTAACAATTTTGAACAGTTTAGTGTCATCTGCAAATTTTATCTTATTTTTAAGATGTGTTGCCTTTCAGTTAGCATTAGAAGGTTTTTTTGTCATATGATTCACAAAATTTTTTTAGAAATATTTATGGTTGTTATTATTAGAAGATAAGTTGAAGAATTAAAAATAAAGATATAATAGGGAATGGTTGGTGGTGGTGGGCATAAATGATTATAAAGATATACAAGACGGGGACTTGAAACGATATATATATATATCATAAGAGGTTCCAAAGACTGACCTCTGTATAGTTATGATATGCCCACCATAGATTTAATTGCTCAAAGAGGAAATAGGAAGAATACTAATAGAGACATATGGTAGAAGTTGATGTTAGGAATTGATGACAATAGTCTATCTGTTATCATAACAATAAAAACTTGAACAAAAATTTTTTTTTTTTTTAAAGTTTAAAATTATACTCTATTTTTTTGCTATAAAGGTAACTGTGTTACCGACAGGTCTGCCAATTTTTTGACAGGTCTGCCTGTTTTGTTTTGGGTTTTTATTCCATGGCACAGATATTTTGTGTGTATTACACACTAGAGAGTTGTGTGGGGACAGAAATCAAACCCATCCCTGGTAGAATCAAACCCATCCCTGTCCATCCCCGCTAGGAGTCATACTCGTCCCTTCTGGAATTAAATCCATCCCCGCCCATTCCTATAAACTTCAGAAGTAGTTATTTCATTTAATTATGCTACTGAATTAAAGGCTCTGGTAGAGACCCATTTACAAATAAACAAAAATACTTTATTAATTTGGAAATATTAATTGGGAAGAATACATACTTTGTAAATGGGTTTCTACCAGGGTCTCTAATGTAAATATAAAATATAAATAGTCTGATGATGAGGACCCCCAAACTGTCAGCTGAGGACTTCCTCTGCAGCTGACCAGGGGTCCCTTTTGCCAAGCTTGGCAGGCAACAGTAGTGTCCCTGAGTCACAGATGATGACACCTGACTGGCTCATGGATGCTGCCATCGACTGCTGTGCTTGGTGGAGGGGAGTTCTGGCAGTCTCTAGAGGAGGTCTTCTGCTGGCGATGCTTGGGGATCCCTACCAGCCACAGCAAGGGTCAGCAAGTACTTCAACACTGTAGAAATAAAACCAGAAATACATTTCCTTTTCTTTTGAATGCAATACAAAGACATCTGCTATATACATTTCCCAAAGCTAACATATTTTAGTCAATAAATTCCGTTTTTTACCTTTGTTGTCTAGAGACTTATTTTTCCATCAAGTTGGTCTCAGTTTCTTTTTTCTGCTTTCTCATCTTCTGTAAATTCTTCTGTTGCTGTCCTCCTACCATGGTCTAGCATTTATCCCTCTCTCATCCCCCGGACCATGTGCATAATCTTTTGCCCCTGCCCACCAGCCCCATGCCCAACATTTCTCCTTCTATCACCCCCTCTCCAGCACCATGCCACATCTCTCCCTCTATTCCCTCCACCACTATATCCAACATTCCTTGTTCTTGCATCCCTTTCAATGTCTCACTGTTCCCTTTCCACCATAATATTTATCCCTCTCATCTTTCTCTTCCCTATCATCTGTATCTCATTTCCTTCCTATGACCCAAAAAAATCTCCTCTTTCTTCCATTCCCCGTGTACACAAACATCTCTCCTTCCCTCTCACTAACAATTCTCCCTTTCTATTCCCTCCCCCACCTCAACATCTCTTTCCCTCCCTTCTTCCATCATCTCTCCCAAGTTCATGCCTTCTGTGTCCAAAAACGCACTCCCTCACCCCCCCCCCTTTCTGTGTCCCATATTTGCCTCCCATGTTTGAGTCCAGATAACAGCAGGTATTATTTAATTTGTCAGATATTTTCAAAATGAGGCTGCCATAGTATTAAAATCAAGGTATAACCCAGAAAGAAATCCTCCATTTACAACTTTTGCAAAATACTGCTGTCAAATTAATCTATCATGCAAAAAAATATAACCATGTCACTCCTCTCCTCCATAAAGCACATTGGCTACCTATTGCTCATCACCTATAAAATACTCCTCCTCACCTTTAAAACAAAAAACTCTAACCAACCGGCATTCATAGATAAACTTTCTCATCATCCAGGGCCCAACGATCTAACAATCAAAACTTATTTTCCATTCCATCAATACATGAACTGTTTTACAATACCACTCGCAAATCCATTTTTCCAGTCGCCACCCCCTCTCTGTGGAATGCCCTCCCATTAGATCTTTGATTAGAAAACTCTCTTGAAAAATTTAAAGCTAAACTTTAAACTTTTTAAAGACACCTATACTCTTTAGTACCAGCTCTCGCTTCGCAAACCCTTAACTCTTGTGAAGCCTTGAAACACCAAATGCTTCTTTTGAAGCGATCCCTACCCTAATGTCTCACCACTCCCCATTTACCTTCCTTTTTTACTAATTTTACTTTGATGTATTAAAAAAAACTTCCCCTCCCCAACTTCCCTTTTGTTTCATGTACATCAATGTGAATCCATCTAGTATTTTTAATATTTGATAAGATATTGCTTTTTTTACCTTTTTTTATTGTTTTCTTCAATCTCATTATATTGTGCACCATTTAGACACTTGTTTTGATAGGCAGTATATCAAAAATAAAGAAACTTGAAAAGGAAACATTTTATGCACTGTTCCTTTAATTTTATATGTGCTTTTCTTTTCAAAGTACAACCTCCTTTTTGTACTCCCTTTCAACATATTTCCTCTTTGCTGCATCGCACACATGCCCACACCCTCCCTCCTTTTCTGCCCCCTCCCGCAAGACTACTTTCTTGCCAGTGCCTTCCAGCCGCATTTTTTCGCAGGGCTGCGGGCCCTGCTCCCTGCATGTGACTGAAGCCTTCCCTCCGATGTCAGCTCTGACATCGGGGGAAGACTTCCGGGTCAGCTGCCTCTAACCCCGCGGGATCCTCAAGACCATGACCCAAGGGAGCATCCCCTTGGGATCTCTGTGACCTGAAGGAGGAACCCGTGGGATCCCCATAGTTCCTGATCCTGTACAGCTCTCTATTACATACACAAAATATCTGCCCCATTAAAAAAATCAAAAAAAAACAAAAACTAGACAGGCCTGTCAAAAAAATGGCTCCCCCAACAAACGCGTGTCCCCCCAGCATGTGGCGACACACAAATGGCAGGAGGGATGCCTACTCCCTCCTGCCACCCAATGCTCCCCCCCCACCACCACCACCACCACGCTGAAAAATATGGCACTCCCTCCTGCCATCGGCCCCTCCTCCCACCCGCCTGCCAGCCAAACACCCCCCCTCCGTGCTGAACACCCCATGCCGAAATGGCAGGAGAGATGCCCACTCCCTCCTGCCACCGCAATGCCCACTCCCCTCCCCTCATACCTTGGTTTTTGGGAACAGGAGGAACCGCAAACACCTCCTGCTTCTGTTCCTCCGCCCGGCCTGCTATACCACTTGGCCCTAGGCCCCACCCCGGTGTATTAAATGATGCATGAGGAGGAGCCTAAGGCCCTAACTGACTCAGATGCCTCATGCTCCTCTCTTGGGAGGGGCCTGAGGCATCTGAGCCAAACAGAGACTTCCTTAGGAAGGAGCCTAAGGAAGTCCCTGATTGGCCAAAATAAATGGAGGGCTGTGTATACCTTACAGATGGGGACTCAATCACTTGCTCTTTTACAGCCCACAGCTGAAGAGTCACCAGTGTGTGGCTGACTCATCCTGCTTGTCCATGGACAAAGTACAGTTACTTACCTGTCAACCACACAGAACTGCCTTCCTCACCTGCGGATGAACCTGTGGACCATAACCTAGGTACTTCTGAAGCAGGAGAAGCCAACAACAAGGCTATATAGGGCCACCAACGCATGCTCAGAGGAGGCTCTCCAAAAGCTTCCTCTAAGTTCTGGAAGCGCAAATCTGCTTTGGACTCGTCGGATGATGTCACCAGCGTGTGGCTGACAACTTGCTGTCCACAGAAAACTCGTCACAGGCAAGTAACTGCACTTTCCCCTCAATCCCATCAAACATCTCCTAAAAAATCAGGTCTTGATATCCACAAAGAATATTTATGATCTGTGTTTTGAATACTTTACTTCAAATAATTGGACTAATTTTCATATCTAAGAGTGAGAATCAAAACATAGCTCTAATGGCATACATCCCATTAAACAGATTGCTATGGGGATAAAAAATGATGTATTTGTCATAATGCACTGTGGAATCAATTCAGATCTCTTTGGTCAGTATTCATCAGCTATACAGAGGGAAGTTTTGCATCAAAACAAAACAAATTTGCCTACTATCCAATTTTTTTTTTTTCTTTTGATATGTCAAATACATTTATTCATGTAATATGCTTTGAACAAAAATGTTTGGAATATGCCCCAATTTACCTAACGGTCACTCTTAAATCATGTGGTATAAACTGATTGCTGTACATTTGAAGGTGGGCTGTGACTACATATCATAGTGCAGCAGAACGATAGGCATGAGAAGAGGTACTTGCTCCATTGCTACTGTCAAATAGTGAAGCACCCTGGATGCTTATACGAGCAATATGTTTGGAGAAATATATTCTCCAACTGAACTGAATTGCTTGATTCTCCTTCCTCCTTTCCCAGGCACTGTGCTTAATTGATCACATGACAAGGTAATTTTAAAATAAACACATCACTGCCCTAATTCATTCTCTTCCTGGTAGCAGGGCAGATTTATTTTTACCTATAAGAACATAAGAATTGCCACTGCTGAGTCAGACCAGTGGTCCATCATGCTCAGCAGTCCGCTCACGCGGCGGCCCTCTGGTCCAAGACCAGCACCCTAACTGAGACTAGCCCTACCAGCGCACGTTCCTGTTCAGCAGAAACTTGTCTAACTTTGTCTTGAATCATTGGAAGGTGTTTTTCCCTATAACAGCCTCTGGAAGAGCGTTCCAGCTTTCTACCACTCTCTGGGTGAAGAAGAACTTCCTTACGTTTGTACGGAATCTATCCCCTTTCAACTTTAGAGAGTGCCCTCTTGTTCTCCCTACCTTGGAGAGGGTGAACAACCTGTCCTTATCTACTAAGTCTATCCCCTTCAGTACCTTGAATGTAGCTAAACCCTGGCATAACCATGCCTTTTGCACGTGACCACTTCTGGTAAGTTACCTCCCTATGTGGCTTCTCACCTTCATTGTCTGTCTGAGATTAGCTCATAGCCTGTTTCTTCCCATGGTTCCTCTTTCTTAGGGTTGCCAGATTTTCAGGAATGAAAATCCGGACCCATGGCCCCGCTCCCAGGCCCGCCCCATTCCGCCTGAGTCATGCCCCGTTCCGCCCCAGCCCAGCCCCACCCCCTCAACTTGGTCACTTGTTGGGAGGGCATCTGCGCATGCGCTGGTGCGACATGATGATATTGCAAGCATGCACGCATGCGCGTGATGTCACCGCGTTGCATCCGCACATGTGCAGATGCCGCCCCGACATCGCTACTAGCTGGAAGCTTTTCAAAACCTGGACATGTCCAAGGAAATCCGGACGTCTGGTAACCCTACTCTTTCCCCTTCCACCACTATGGCTTCTGCACTCTTCTTCCTCCTGGTACTGACTTTTCCCAACCTAAACTAATGAACTCCTCAACACCACATCAATCACTTTTTGAACCCATTACCTCACCCTCCCTTTTGTCTACCTCCCGTTTCTCTGCCCTAAAACTTCAATACTTTCTCCCTTTCATTCAGCCATCCCCATTCTCCCTGCAAGCATTTCACCTGAGATGCAGCAAGCCCTCCCTTATTACCCCACTCTATTGCCCGTATCTTATTGCTCCTTCTTTTGCTCTCTGCTGGGGATATTAACCCCAACCCTGGTTCTCCCAACCAACTCCCACCCTATTCATATCAATCATACCACAATATCACCAATCTTATTTCTGTCCCTTTCGTTCGCCCCTCTTCCATGCCCTTCTCAGGTGCTCTATGGAATACCCGCTCTGTCTTCAATAAGCTTGCCTTTGTCCATGATCTTTTCATCTCTCGATTTTTCCATCTGCTTGTATGATTTACCGACATTTACTGATAAGTCCCTCTCTTCATTCCTCACTGACTACGACATTCATACTGGCAACCCCTCTGACTTATGCTTCTAGGCGTCTAGCCCTAACATCCTCATTTGATCTTCAGCTGACCACTGCCTTGATCTTGTCTTCTCCAACAGCTCTATCACACAATTCTCCGCGGCAGTCCTTCACCTCTCTGACCATCATCCGATAACCTTCACAATCCATCACCCTCCCCCCAACCCTGGCCGATCTACTGTACATTTAGGAATCTTCAGGCCATCGAATCTGGCACTCTCTCCACCACTGTTTTGCCCTTTCTCTCTACCACTATGCTACACAAGTCTGTAATTGAGACTGTCTCCTCCTATATCACCATTCACTCCTCTGTTCTAAAGATACTTGCTCCCCTATCCCATGCTCTGTAAGGCACCCCAAAATCCAGCCCTGGCTAAACTCTAAAATCCACTACTTACAATTCTGTGCCAGGTCTGCTGAATGGCTCTGGCTCAAATCCCATACTCATGTTCAGTGGCGTAACGAGGGTGAGCGGTGCCTAGAGCAGTGGCACCCCTCTACCACTTTCTTCCCCACCCCCCCTGCAATGTGCATGTGCCCCTTCCCCACACCTTTTTAACTTTGGTGCAAGCAGCCATGAGTTTGTTGCCCGCATTGGCTTCGGTGCTCTCTCTGATGTCACTTCCTAAGTGCGGGTCCCAAAGGTGATGTCAGAGAGCGTGCCGATGCCAACGATGGCAGCAAGTTGGTTGCTGCTTGCACTGAAGTTAGAAAGGTATGGGGGAAGGGAAGGGGCATGGGTGCAGCAGTGGAAGGCTTGGGAAGGGGGAGGCGGAGAGATGGAGGGGTGCCAACGCCCCGAGCAAGACCATGCCTGGGGCAGCCCTCCCTCTTACTCCCCCATTACCACACCACTGTTCATGCTGACTTCATTCATTTCAAATTCCTCCTGATCTCCTGTCAATATGTTCTCTCACTTGCCAAACAAGATTACTACACCCGGCTGACTGACTCTTTCAGCTCCAATCCTCGTCGCTTCTGTCACACTGAATTCCTTACTCCAGGTCCCCCCACCTCCAACCCCTCTGTCACTGGCTAAGTACTTCTATGACAAGGTTCTCAAAATTAACCTTGAGTTCTCAACCAAAACAGATCCTCCAGTCCGCTCTACAACCTCTCCCCCCCAGCCTTGTTCATTGCCACCTTATCTTCCTTTCCTGAAATTACTCCAAACTCACCATCTGTTTCTCTGATCCCATCCCCACCCATCTACTTACCACTGTCTCTCCAATTGGCATTCCCTCTATCTGCTATAACCTCAACCTATCACTCTCCACCACAACTGTGCCTAATGCCTTCAAACATGTCTTTTCATCTATCATCCTGTCTCCCCCTCCCCTTCTTATCCAAGCTACTTGAATGTGCTGTTCACTGCCGTTGTCTTGACTTTTTTTTCATTTCAATCCATCCATGACCCGCTTCAATTAGGCTTTCGCCCTCTTCACTCTACAGAAACTGCTCTTATGAAAGTATTCAATGACCTTCTCCTGGCCAAATCGATAGACCTATACTCCATCTTCTTCCTTCTTGATTGATCTGAAGCTTTTTACACAGAAAATCAATACGCTGTCCTCGCTTGGATTTCGGGGTTCTGTTATTGAATTTTCTTCCTATTTTCCCCATTGCACCTTTAGCGTATGCTCTAGTAGATTTTCCTCCACTGCCTTCCCGCTGTCGGTTGGTGTACCTCAGGGCTTTGTCCTGAGACCACTTCTTCCCTTAGTGCTCAAATCAAATCCCATGGCTTTCAGTGTCGCATCTATTCCGATGATTCACAGATCTATCTCTCTACACCTGAAATCTCGACAGACATTCATTCCTGCTTGTCTGACATCACTATCTGGATGGCTCGCCAGAGGAAGGCTACTAAAATAATCATTGATCTTCATCTTAAGGCGTATGAGGACAGACTTAAAGATTTCAATATATCTACTTTGGAGGAAAGGTGAGAGAGAAGGAATATGATGGAGAAATTTAAATACTTACATTTTCTATGCTTCCACCTAATCTTGCTCTCTATTTCTCACTTAGACCTTCTTGCATGCCAACTCTCCGACAACACACTCACAGACACCCTGAACTGTCTATTATGCTACATCACTCCAGGAAAATGGAACACCTCAAAACTTGAACTCGAAGAATTCATATTCCAGAACTCTCTAACCTCCACATACAATCTGCTCCTAGGAGACATCAATCTCCACCTCGAGGACCACACATCCAAACAAGTAGACGATATACTCTCATACCTCGACGCCCTATCCTACCAGATCCTCAATCCTGAACCCACACACGAAAAAGGCCACCAACTTGATATAGCAGCATTCACGTCTCATAACCTCCACACCCCAAAAATTCATATCACCAATGGTACCTGGCATCCCTCTCTTTGGTCAGACCACCACAAATACACTTTCACCATCAACTGGCCTCAAAATAACACAAAACCCAAACCACAAAAAACAACCTTCAAATCTAGACAGAAAATTGAGCCTGCCACATTCTGGGATAAAGTTGACCCTATAATCGCCCCCATCGACCCAACTGACTTCGTAAATCACTGGCGCATCCTAAGTGAAACAACCTTGAACGAACTAGCCCCTGAAAAAACCAAACATAGAACCTGCAGATCCTCAGACAAGTGGTTCGACTCCGAACTCCTCCTACAAAAAAGGCACTGCAGACAACTTGAAAGATCTTGGAAAAAAAAGAAAAATGATCAAACCAAATCCGCATGGAGAACCCAAATCAAACTATACAACATCAAACTAAAAGAAAAGCGCAAAACATACTACTCTAAACTAATTGGCACAAACACCTCTGACACAAAAACACTCTTCAACTTAGTAAAAAAACTTACGGACACAAACCCATTCCTTGCCACTCAAGGCAATAAACCACCAACAGCTTCTCAACTAGCAGAACACTTCAAACACAAGATCACTACAATCAGAAATACCCTCAACAACTCAACCACCAAACCCTACGAGATAATAACCCCCACAACGGAAGAAACCATATCTGCAGACAGAACATGGACCACATTCCCAACTCTACAATGGTCTGATTTGAACCGACTATACAAAAAATACAGCCACGCCTCATGCGACTTGAACTACTGCCCATCGTATCTGCTAACAAATGCCTCCCTTAAATTCAAAACCAACCTCATGCAATGGATTCAAAGCACTCTCATAGAAGGTCAATTCCCGCAAGATCTTGGAGAGATCATAATCACACCCCTACTGAAAGATCAAAAAGGCCCTATAGACGCTCCTACCAACTACAGACCTATCGCTTCGATCCCATTATATGTCAAACTGATTGAAGGACTTGTGGCTCAATACCTCACCAACTACCTATTCGACCATAATATACTTCACTCCTCTCAATCAGGATTTAGATCTCACCACAGCACGGAAACACTACTAGCAACACTACTAGACATAGCACGACAACACCTCAGTAAAGGACACAGGATCCTAATTATCCAACTGGATCTATCCGCCGCCTTCGATCTAGTCGATCACACCATATTACTCCAGATACTTGATGCAATCGGGATCTCAGGGGTGGTTTACAATTGGTTCCAAGGATTCCTCAAAACAAGAACGTACAGAGTTAAGACAAACAACACGAAATCTAACTCTTGGTCAAATCCATGCGGAGTCCCGCAGGGGTCACCACTATCGCCCATTCTATTCAATCTCTTCATCTCCTCCCTCGGCACCACTCTAGACAACCTAAATGTAACATCATTCAGCTACGCAGATGACATAACTATTATCCTCCCCTTTGAAATCCAAGATCACACCTCAACAGGACACCTGGAAATAATTCTGGATGAAGTAGAAAAATGGATGACAAACCACAAACTGAAACTAAACTCGGACAAAACCAAATTCCTAATGCTTGAAACGGACAAAAACCCATCCATAACAGACCTAGAAATTAAAGCAACCAAATACCCAATCCAGACCTCACTCAGAATCTTGGGAGTGCTGATAGACAGATGCTGCACTATGCAGACCCAGATCAACAAAACTACCCAAAAAGCATTCTTCACAATGCGCAACTTAAGAAAAATAAGGAAATTCTTTGACAAAGAACACTACAGGATAATTGTACAATCCCTGGTACTAGGTCTCGTGGACTACTGCAATATCCTTTATCTCCCATGCCCCACAAACATGATCAAAAAACTTCAAACCGTTCAGAACACAGCCCTTAGACTAATTTACTCACTCGGAAAATTTGACCACATCACCAATGCCTACCTAGACTCACACTGGCTACCGATTCGAGCCAGAATTCAATTCAAACTATACTGTCTACTCTTCAAAGTAATTAACGGTACTGCACCCACCTACCTAAATGACCGCCTAAACCGTAACCTTCCAACCAGAACAAGAAGAACACTGACATCATTCACATACCCACCACTCAAGGGTACTCACCGCAAAAAGCTTTATGATAGCCTCCTGGCAACACATGCTGCAAAACTCGAACCTTCCATCACCAAATTGTTAACCACAACATCAGACCTCAAGACATTCCGTAAAGAAATCAAAACACTGCTGTTCAAAAAATATATACAATCTACCTAACCTCCCTCACCCCTTCCCCCAAGAAACCAAAACACTGCCGTCCAAAACATCTTCCGATGTTATTAAGTCTTTACTATCATTCTGTTATTAAGTCTCAATCCTCAAACTGTATTCTCTATTGTCATGTACCATCCTGGAAATGTCCAGTTCTCTTCTTATGTAATCCGCTTTGAACCGCAAGGTACAAGCGGAATAAAAATCACTAATGTAATGTAATGTAATGTAATTTCTGTTAACAACACCCTCATCCTCTCTGTCTTGCTAGCTCTCAACCTTGGGGTAATCTTTGACTCTTTTTTTCTCCTTCTCTTCATATATCCAACAGATTGCCAAAACTTGTCATTTCTTTCTCTACAATATTGCTACAATCAAACCCTTCCTTTCTGAGTGCACTGCCAATACCCTCATCCATACCCTCATCATCTCTCGCCTAGACTACTGTGACCTGCTTCTCACTGACCTTACGCTAAACCATCTCTCTCCCCTTCAACCTGTTAAGAAGTCTTCTGCACACCTCATATTCCATCAATGTCACTATGCCAACATTACCCCATTCCTAAAGTCACTTCAATGGCTCCCTATCCATTTCTGCATAAAGTTCAAACTACTCTTACTGACCTACAAGTGCTGTGCAGCTCCTCAGTATCTCTTCTCTCTCATCTCCCTCCCACCCCCCCACCCCCACCCCGGCACTCTGCTCATTGGATAAGTCTCTCTTATCTGTACCCTTCTCCTCTACAGCCAACTCCAGACTCTGTCCCTTCTAACGTGCTGCACCATATGCCAGAATACATCAGGGTCCGTCTATGGCAGCATTCAATTCCAGACTCTGTCCAATTCTTTGAAGATGCTTTCAATTCCAAACTCCAACCTACCTTCTAAGTACCAATACCTGTCTTATCATTCCCTCTGTAATTTCCCCACCTGAGCACAATGTATTGATGCACCTACTTGTCCAGTTTGTCTGTCTTGACTAGATTGTAAGCTCTTTTGAGAAGGGACAGTCTCTTCTGTGTTTTGATGTACAGTGCTGCATACGTCTAGTAGCGCTATAGAAATGAGTAGTAGTAGTAGAAAGAAGATGTAGCAGTCTACAAAAAGCAAAAAAATAAAAAATCTCAAAGAGCAGCTGCTGATAATTTTAATAAATATTTCAAACACTGTCACAGTAAGAAACATAATTATTTAATAGAAGAATTTCTGGCCTCTGGAGATGCAGCCTGTTATTTTCCATGACATTTCCCTTCATTCAGTGTGCTCAGTGCTTATGACGTGCTTTAGCACGACTTACAAAGCAATTGTTAAACCAACCTAAGAAAACGAAAGCTGCTGATGTACAGTAGGTTATTAAAATAACGCAGACACGCTTGGAGAACTGAAGAAATCCCTGCATGCGGCTTTGATGGAAACCCAGAGGAATTTTGTTGTTTCATCTTGCTTTATTTTTCCTGTCACACCAGCTTGGCTACAGTTCTATCAGTTAGATGGAACAGAAAAGCTATTATGTCTCTTTCCTATAGTGTTCACTGACTTTTGTAGGATTTCTCAGCTAGCATGAGAAAACTGATACGCCATACCCTTCATGCAACTGGCATTTAGGCAGCCAAAGTTGAACACATTAAACGAGGTACAGGGGAAGCAGGGGTGCAAGCCAAGCCTCAAGGGTTCTAATCTCAGCTTTACCATGGGCTCTATAATCGCAGCAATAAACGTAATTACTAAAATGAGGAATGGATGAATCATTATATATTTTGCTTTCAGATCTCATCCAAATCTGTCTGCCTCAGCTGGAGAGGAGCATATAAGGGGTGAGTCATGTAGTAGTGTACTCATTCAGACATAGACCCAATTCTGTAAGGAGAGCTATTGTTATCCCTGGGAAAGAGCCCATTTATGAAAGGGCTATGTATGGTGTTTATGGAATTATTTACTCTGGTCTCTTGTCCCTGGTCCCAACTCTGCTCTCTTCACTGGCAATAAGAATGCTGACAAGAAACAAGGAAAGAGTTAGTCTGCAAATGGTAAGAACAAATCAAAACTATCAATATTTTTCTTAAGAAGTAATTTTGTACATAACAACCTTTCTATACAACTAATAAATAATTCCTAATGAAACAAAAAACAGAATATTTCCAGCTGATCCCCCTTACCCTATGAATATAAATAGCCATACAACCTTGTGCCTTCTAGTTTGTTTCCAGAAATCCTATGCAATACAAGTTCTAGTTACCCGATTCTTTGGAGGGAGACCCACATATATGGTGTAGTGGTTAGAGCTACAGCCTCAGCACCCTAATTGAAACCCCACACTGCTCCCTGTGACCCTGGGAAAGTCACTTAATCCTCCACTGCCCCAGGTATATTAGATAGATTGTGAGCCCACTGGGACAGACAGGGAAAGTGCTTGAAGTACCTATATGTAAACTACTTTGAGTGTGGTTGTATGACTACAAAAAGTCCCAATCCCTTTCCTTATAGAATTAAAACTTTGATACAACTTACTTTAGACTACTAGTGCAATCTTTAGTCTTGAGTATACTGGACTATTGTAATATAATCCATTTAGCAGGTCCTTAAAAATATTTGTAGACTGCATATTATTCAAACTCCCCAACCCTGAGAAACCCTCTCTATCCAAATTAGATTGTAAATTCTTCTGAGTAGGAACCATCTATTGAATATTAAATGTGCAACACAGAGAGAGAGAGAGAGAGAGACATAGAGAAAGAAAGAGGGCATGGAGAGAGAAAGAAAGAAGGGGGCAGGGTGAAACAAAGAAAGAAAGAAAGAAATGGGGCACGGAGAGAGAGAAAGACATAGAGAAAGAAAGGAGGCATGGAGAGAGAAAGAAAGAAGGGGGCAGGTTGAAACAAAGAAAGAAATGGGGCACGGAGAGAGGGAAAGACAGACATACAGAAAGAAAGGGGGCTTGGAGAGAGAAAGAAAGAAGGGGACAGGGTGAAAGAAAGATATGGGGCACGGAAAGAGAGAAAGAGACAGACAGAGAAAGAAAGGGGGCACGGAGAGAGAAAGAAAGAAGGGGGCAGGGTGAAACAAAGAAAGAAATGGGGCATGGAGAGAGGAAAAGACAGACATACAGAAAGAAAGGGGGCATGGAGAGAGAAAGAAAGAAGGAGCAGGGTGAAAGAAAGAAATAAATGGAGAATGGAGAGAGAGAAAGACAGATGTACAGAAAGAAAGGGGGCATGAAGAGAGAAAGAAAGAAGGGGGCAGGATGAAACAAAGAAAAAGTTGGGGGAAGGAAAGAGGTCTGGAGGAGAGGAATCATACAGGAGGCTAAAAGAAGGGAAAAAATATTGGATGCACAGTCAGAAGAATAAAGTGCAACCAGAGACTGATGAAATTACCAAACAAAGTAGGAAAAATGATTTTATTTTCAATTTAGTGATCAAAATGTGTCCATCTATGCTGTCTATATGGCCCCTTTTACTATGGCCCCTTGCACTATGGCCCCCTTTTGCTAAACCACAATAGTGGTTTTTAGCGCAGGGAGCCTATGAGCGTTGAGAGCAGCATGGGGCATTCAGCGCAGCTCCCTACGCTAAAAACCGCTATCGCGTTTTAGTAAAAAGAGAGGGGGTATATTTGTCTATTTTTGTATAGTTGTTACTGAGGTGACATTGCATAAAGTCATCTGCCTTGACCTTTTTGAAAACCTGCGGAATATAAATGATTATTAACATTTTCTCTGCGTACATTGTGCATTGTGTTTTTAAAATTTTATTGTTGGTAGATTGTTTTGACTTGGCCACGAAGGTAAGGGGGAGGGAGGGAGGGAGGGGAGCTGCTGAAAGACATCAAGTAATCCTTGCAGGCTTGACTGTGCAAGGAATTATTTTTGTAAAATCATGTTTTGTTATGTGACTAGCATTATTTAGACTTTAATTTCTATGAATGAATAGAATGAAAATGATATAAAATTACTTGCTTATTTTTATGTGCGTGCGCTGAAGGAAAATGGAGAGAGTGTGCTGAGGACGCTGAAGGGAAGTGGGGAAGAAAGAGTGGGGAGAAGACGCTGATTTATAAATTGACAATTGTACAGAATATTGTTTCTTTTTATACTTTAATATAATAAGTTCAATATAAAACAATTCAAGGCTTGTGTGGATGGAATCAGGTGGTTTGCGGGGATGGGAACCGAGCTTACAGGGATTAGTCCAATAAAATGGTATTTTCTTATTTCTCATTATATGTTTTATTTTTATTTGTTAATTTGTAAAGTGGTGATTATGTATCAGTTTTTTTCAAATTTACATCTACTGTCTTTATATTTTGCACGGTATACTCTTGTTGTGCAATATGTGGATTGTTACTAAAAATCATATTTTTCATATAGACAGGAGGTGGGGGTGTCAAATAATGATGGGCCCCGGGTGTCACATATGCTAGGTACGCCACTGCAGGTTACTGAAGGATTTATATTATTCAGTTATAATATTAGTGTCTTTTAAAGCCCTAAAAGTGTATCTAATATATATATTGGTTAGGGGGCCATATTAGTTATGCCCCTTCCCATTATATTCTGCACAATACAATTATCGCCATCAAACTGACGCGCGCTGTTCACCAGCAGGAGGAATGCCCAGCCCCTCCTGCTGGACTCCCCTCACCCTCCTTTGACTTTGGAGCAAAAAAATTAGCAAGGTTGACTTCTGTGCAATCTGGTCTTATACAAGAGAAATATGCAATCCATAGGAAATTGGAGATATTGGAAAATAGATCAAGAGCTTTAAATTTGAAAGTGCTTACTCTCCCTAAGAGACTGCTAGAATAACCAATTTATCTTTTTAAGAAATATTGTCAAAGGTTTTGGAAATTAACCAGGATTTAATTCCACCTTTAAGTAAAGCTTTCTATTTGCCCAACAAGCCCTTTCCTTTTGTTTTTTTCCTTATTTGTCTTTCGTTCCTATCCAAATTGTATTTCTAACCCTATTTCCTTTTATCTCCCATCTGTGTCTCATTTATCCCTTTTTAATATGCCAATTATTAGTTGATGTTTCTTTGTAATTTGTTTGGTTTTTTTCTTTTTTGTAAGTATTAATGGTATTGTTAATGGCATTTTTATTATGTTCATACTCTTTTTTTATATATATTGTAAACTATCTTAGAAATTAGATAAGAGATTAAATCAAATTTTAATAGAACCTTGAAACCTTGAACCCACTGGGGACAACATCCTGGTAAAAGGGTTTCTGTTCTGCCAGGTGATGTCTCTCTGAATACTGTAGTTTGAATATCTGGATTATTAGAAAATTCAGGGGATGAAGAATTAAGAAGAGCAATACTGCTTGTGGCTTTTGTGTCCCTTTGGATAAGGTCATCTATTGAGACTTTTCTTTTGTAGAAGGCATGTTTTCAGGCCCAAGGCAATTGCCTACTGGGCCTACCCTTTAATTCGGCCCTGAGTACAACAAGATGAACAACCAGTAGAACAATGCCAAGATGCACCAAAATTAGATATATTACATATTTTAGAGGTCTCTGATAAAGAAATGGACCAAACTTCTACCTTACTGACATCAGTGGCACTATTGCCAGGCAAAGTTTGCATTCTGAAACTATTCTTTAAAAATAGACAAAAAGAATTTCTAGGACTTCGAATTCAAATATTTCCTGATGTGTCGTGTGAAACCCAGAAATGTAGACAACAATTTTTACTTCTGAAAACAGGAATCACTTTGATTAGTGGGACTTTTTCCTTAAAATATCCATGTAAATGTATAGTTAATTACTGTTCTGTAAGATATGAGGTACATAATTAAAAAAAATTGTGTCCAAAAACCCGCCTATATCGACACTTGGATGATCAAAAAGACAGGTCGTCCAAGTACCAATAATCGAACAGGGTTTTAGACGTATCTAAAACCAGCTTAGGCCTTTTTACTGCCTCTGTGTGCCCAGATCGAAAAGAGGCGTTTTTGGAAGAGTGGGTAATGCGGGAGGTGGGCCGACCTAGACTTAGTTGTCCGGCAGCCATAATCAAAAAATTTGACAGGTTGTCTGGATGGAACTTATACTGTACGTTTTGACTTAGACCAAGTCAAAACAGGAATATATTCAGATCAGGCCGCTGAGCTGATCGCAGCTGCGGTGATCAGCTCAGCGGCCAAGGCAACCCGTCCTCCCACCCCCGTAATTATCATGGCAGGAGGGATGCCCAGTCCTTCCTGCTGACACCCCCACTCCATCTCAAAGGTTACCCACCCAGACCTCCCAAAGGCACCTCCACCCAGACCCCCCCACCAGGACTCCAAAACCCCCACCCTCCTCACCCCCACCACTACCAGCCATTCCAGCGAAGGCAGGCCTGCTGGCCAGATTCAGGCATGAGCCATCTAGCCGGCCATCTAAAACAGGTTAGAGGGGATCTGGGTGGGGTTAGGGGGGTCCAGGTGGAGGTGGCCTTTGGGTGGGCAACCTTTAGGGGTGGGGGTGTCGGCAGGAGGAACTGGGCATCCCTCCTTGCTCAATGCTTGCAGGGGAGGGGATTTGTGAGTGTCGGCAGGAGAGATTGGGCATCTCTCCTGCAGTGATGCTTGTGGGGTGGGTTTTGCGAGTGTCGGCAGGAGAGATTCAGCATCTCTTTTAACGGTGATCATTCTGGGGGGGGGTCACAGTAGATGTCGGCAGGAGAGATTAGGCATTTCTTCTGCTGCAATCATTTGGGGGTTTGTGGCGGGTGTCTGCAGGAGAGATTGGGCATCTCTCCTGCCACGATCATTGGGAGGGGTATGGTTCCACAATTCTTTAACCGGCGCTTATGCTTTTAGGTGAAGGACTGGTCCCTCCTATGCTTAAAAGGTCTTGTTTTGGGTGTTTGATACTTGGGCAATTTTTTCTGGGAATAGGGCTTAAAGGTAGACATAGTGGCCATCTGAATGTACAGGTAGGCCATTAAACGCCTGAATGTACAGGTAGGCCATTCTTGATTTTAAAAAAAACGACACATTTTGGATGTTTTTTTTGAGAATGGACATTTCCCTGCTGCCTACTTTGGGCACTTAAAGCCTTTGACCAAAAAGGAACTTAGACTTTTTTAAAAAAAATTATGCCCCTCCACGTGTTCTTTGAATCTTCACAACTGACAGCTTTCTTATCTTCAAAACTTCTTGAGGGAGGTAATATATAGAGCTCAGATAAAAATATGTATCTCTTATAGTCTTTAGCCGATTGTTTTTCCTTTTTGGGTGACTATTTCCATTCTTTCTGTACAAGAGGTAATGCTTGGTAAAAATGTAAACTTGATAAAAATAAAAAAAATAAAACAAACAAACAATATTAATTGCTTACTAATCTGTGCATATATTTAAGTGCCACTGTGTACAATCAAAGATCCACTGCCACACTCAGCCCATAATGTAGCTTGATGTTACTTGGTGTCAAATATGACTTCTCTATTTCCCCTGACAATGCATTCTTAATACTAAGGTCAATGATCCCTGAGGGTGTGCACCCTCTCCCTCCTAATCTTGCTTGCAGATCGTCAGCAGCTTTATCTATAGTTCATGTCGTTTTGACCATGTCATCTTGACCTGATATTGTGGCTTTCTTGTGGCCCAAACATTTCTTGGCATGTCCTAGAATCACTTGTCACAGTCAGCAGACAATTGTCAGCTTCTAGGGCAAAGATGAAGTCCTCTTGCAAAAGTATTATTTGTGCTGTCAGGAAAATAAGCACTTTTTGCACAGTCCTTAAACCTTATGGTAGGTTGGATTCAGCAGCACAATGTCTCTCCTGAGGGTCTCCTAAGGGTCTTTTTCCCTCTCACACCCCAGACTGTGATAGAAACCTCTACCGTGGTTTAGTAAAAGAAGGTCTAAATCTCTATTATGGTACATTATATAGCATGCCTGAATTTTTCCACCTTATGGCACTACATAACATTTCTTCTCTTGAGCAAATGGATTAGATGCTTCTGTTTGCTTGGGAGAACAAATACTTTATACTGCTGATTCTGCTTAGATTGCTTTAGGCAAAACAGTAAGTAATGGTCAGATATGGTCAGTTCAGCAAGGCATAAGCACCCATGCCACATGGCTCTAGAAAAAGGAGGATGGATTGAGACATCCAGGTTTTACTTCCATTGAAAGCAATAGAAGTAAAACCCGGATGTCTCAATCCATCCGCTTTTTATCTGGAGCCATATGGGAACCCTATCCATGGGTCAATGCAAAAACTTTAAGTGAAGGGAAAGAAAGCAGTTTTCTTCAAGAGTCTTTTGCACATCAACATTACACTTCATTGATTCTGCATTTTACGCCATACAAGGTCACAGTATAGAACATATATTAACAAATGATTCCAGAATAGATTGATAGCACATGTCTGTCTATATAGGAACCCAGTTAGGGATAGCTGAAGACAACTGCAGATATAAATCCTTTGATGAATTGTCCTTGTGATTTGCTAAAGCGGTATCATTCTTCCTCTCTATTTTTTCCTTGAAAATAGATAATGAGTTATTCATATGTCATAGACAAAAACAATATATTGTCAACAGTGAGACACTGAGAAAAACTGAATGAATTTCCCTGAAATGTAGTGGGATGCATTCATGTAACAGTGATGATGGAGACATCATGCAAAAATATCCTTTTTGACAAGATTAAGGGCTCCTTTTACTAAGCTGCGATAGCGTTTTTAGCACACGCAGGATTTTAGCGTGCACTAAACCCACGCTACATGGCTAGAACTAACGTCATCTCAATGCTGGCATTAAGATTTAGCGCACATGGCAATTCAGTGCACGCTAAAACCGCTATCGCAGCTTAGTAAAAGGAGCCCTAAATTACTGCGGTGCTCAGCTGTCATATGTTTTGCTTATCAGCATTCAAAAATTGAAACTTCCATTCACCTACAAGTGAAGTCAATCTGCAGTTCCTTTTCACTTTTCTTGTCTTATTTCTCTTAACTCCTCAAACTAATGAAAATAGATTTATTTATAGAATAGCTACTAATAAATATTTACAGGTTCTAGGGATTATTAGAATTATATTTTATTTATTCTTTTTATTAAAGAGGTTGGGCTCAGGAAGGACATGGTGGGACATAGCTATGATCCTAGACAATTTATTTGTCTGTGGTCAAATGGGGTGTGATAATTTGGGGGATAATTTGGGGGGTAATTTTGGGGTTAGATGGAGGATTGTGATGGGATGGTCAATGGGAAGGGGATTTTGGATATGGGCGGGGGGGAGTATAGGAGGGAGAGGACTGAATGAAAGATGACCATAAATATGAATAAAAATTTAAAAGAAATATGGAAGGTAATGGAAGTTTATGTTTTTCAATACAAAATGGGGACTGGTGGCTGGGACAGTTTCCATTATTTGAATGGTTATTATTTAGTATATTTATATTTTTTTATATGATTAAGTGAATAAATGTCTTTAAAACTTATCTCTTGGAATGTGGAGGGGATTTCATCTCCAATAAAAAGTAAGAAGATATTACAAAGTCTACAAAGCTTTTATAGTTTTTTTGCAGGAAACACATTTGTCTACACAGGAGCATGCAAAACTTCATACTTGGTAGATGGGTGATATTATTGTAGCCCCGGCCCTTAATAGGAAAGCAGGGGTAATTATTATTTTCCATAAATCTTTGATAGTAGAAAAAATACATACAAATATTGATCCAAAAGGTAGATATATTTTGGCAATTCTAAAAATTAATGGGCTGGAATTGACGCTTTGCAACCTATATGCTCCTAACACTTATGATTAAAAAATTTTTTCCAATATATTAAATAACTTGATTCAACAGGATTCTTGTTCTATTATAATAGGGGGTGACCCAGAAGTGGCAGACCCAGAAGTTGACAAATCAGTTCTTAGAAGGACAGATAAGCTTGACACTTCAAAAGGGGTTCCTTTATTGCGTGATTCTCTTCATTTATTAGATATATGGAGAGTGATGCATCCATTAGAAAGAGATTATATACATTGTTCTAGAGTGCACAATACTTATTCTAGAATTGATTATATTCTTTGTTTAGATATACTTTTTTCTAAGAAATCTCTGATCATGCATTTGTTTGGACTATATTTACTTTAATTTCTGAACCTTTGAGTACACCACAATGGAGATTCCCTTTAGATTTATATTATGATGAAAAATTTAAAGAACATATTTTTAAATGTTGGAATAATTATCAACTGAATAATGAGCAACATAAGGAAACTCCTATTTTATTTTGGGAAGCTGCAAAAGCGGTTTTGAGGGGAGAAATTATTGCATTTTCAAGCCAAAAAAAGAAAGTTCGGGATAGAGAGATTTTGAGATTAGAAAAGCATTTAATACAGATTAGACGTTATCATGCTAATTTACTAGCAATTTACTGGCAATTTATCATGCTAATTTACTAGCAATTCAACATCAATTGAATGAACTTTTGCATCAACGAGCTATCAAATCAGTCAAATATTATCAATATCAGTTATATAAACATGGTAATAAGACTAGAGCTTTGTTAGCTCGTTTGGTTAAAGGTGCTAGTGGTAACACTAGAATTTTCAAAATTCAATCCTCCCAAGGTCAAATATATACTAAAGAAAAAGATATTTGTAAAAAATTTCAAGATTATTATTCATCCTTGTTTACATATAGTCATGATGATGGTTTATTTATTGATACTTATTTATCTAGTTTAAATTTAAAATGTATAGGGCAGAATGACCAAATTCATTTAAATCATCTAATTGGGGAAGAGGAAATATTATTAGCTATTCAGCAAAGTCCATTGGGTAAAGCACCAGGATTGGATGGATATAGGGCAGAATTTTATAAGATAATGGGGAAAAATATCTCTTCCTCTTTAGTTTCTCAAAGGTTTAATAATCAAATTAATGAAAAAATTTTATCACAACTTTATGTTAATCACAAATTATTGTATTTCCAAAGCCTGGGAAAGATCCTAAAAAGGTTAAGTCTTATAGGCCAATTTCTCTATTATGTTATGAGGCTAAATTGTTGGCAAAAATTTTGACTAACAGATTGTCAAAAATTTTACCAGATTTGATTGCTGAGCTACAAGTAGGGTTTATTAAGGGAAGAACGGCGGTCAAAAATATTAGATTAATATTATCTTCTTTGGAATAGGTACATCTAAAAAATATTCCTTCGTTACTTATTAGCTTTGATGCTGAAAAAGCGTTTGATAGGGTTAGATGGGACTTTTTATTTGCAGTTTTAACTAAATATGGTTTTATAGGGTTTAAACATTGTATTCGGAAACACAGGCTAGAGTTTATGTAAATGGGATTTTTTCAGATTTTTTTCAAATAAATCAAGGAACGAGACAGGGATGCCCTTTATCACCGTTATTGTTCATTTTAACATTGGATCCGTTAATTAGAGATATAATTTCAAATACTGATATTAGAGGGGTTACTATAGGATAATTTACTTTCAAAATAGCTGCATTTGCTGATAATATTTTAGTTCATCTAACAAGTCCACATTTATCTTTGCAAACATTATTAGAAAGTTTTAGAGAATTTGGAGATTTTTCTGGATTTAAATTAAATATGGATAAGTCTGAGGCTTTAGCTACTAATGAAAATTTAATAAGAGAATGGGGTGCAAGTTTTCCATTAGAATGGACAGAGAGTCATTTTAAATATTTAGGTATTTATTTGCCAGGGGATCCTAGAAGGTTGTATAAAGTAAACATCCCTATTTTGTTTAACTATACAAAAATTAAATTACAAAATTGGCAAAATTTACCTTTATCTTTAGGGGGCAGGGTTGCTTTATTTAAAATGGTTATTTTTCCAAAATGGTTATATGTTTTTCAGATGATCCCGTTGGAGTTGAATAATAGTGATTGGCGTAAGTTACAAACATTAATTACAAAATTTTGTTGGACAAGTAAAAAACCAAAATTATCTTTTGAATTTTTATTGGGTTCAGGGACAAGAGGGGGATTAGGTTTTCCAAATATATGTATTTATAATCAGGCATGTCTGTTAAGACACATCAGAGATTGGATTCTTGAGGATGATTTGTTTACCCCTTTGTCATATGAGAAGGCTTTTTCCATCCATATCATTTATTATTTTTAATTCAAATACCAAATTCAAGATTACCAGATTATCTTAAAGATAATTCTATTCTAATTTCTTTGAGATCAGTTTGGAGTAAAATTCTGAAACTATGGGAATATCAATCTAATATAACAGATCTTTTACCAATTCAGGGAAATGGAGATTTTTCCCCAAATGGTACTTTTAGATTATGGGTAAATAAAGGGGTTAGTTTTATAGCTCAGATTTTGAATGATTCTGGAAAAATAAGAAGTTTTCCAGATATTTCTTTAACAGTGGATAGCGGTCCAGGATCATTATTCGGATATATGCAACTGGCACATTATATTAGTAAAATACGAAGAAGGAGAATTTCATTGGGTGTTCATGAAAGGTTTTTCAATTTTTTTAAATCAAAGTAATGATATTCCAATTTCTGTATCTTTATTAAATAAATGGTGGTGGTGTTTAATTCCAAATAGAACATATGATACTATTATACAAAAATAGTGTGATGAAATCGGGATGCAGATTTCTCTACAAGATTTTAGTCAAGCTATTTATCGTATATCCAAAATTGTTAAAGGTTATGGAGAGAATGTACGTATAGAGTGTTGCATAGGGCTTATTTCTCACAAGCATAAGCATTTCATGCAGGTCTAGTAAATTCTCCTATTTGTATCAAATGTGAGAAAGACCCAAATACTTTATCTCATGCATTGTGGCAATGTCCACTTTAAATCATTTTGGTCTGCCATCTTATTATTTTTAGGTGCTTTATGGAATATTCAATTAGTGGAATCTGTAAGGGAGGTAATATTTGGTAAAGCTGCTGCTTGTGGGGTTTTTGGATTAGAAATAAATATTTTATTTCAGAAGGCATGCATGATTGGTCATAAGTGTATTCTACAATATTGGTTACAGAAAGATCCTCCTAGTTTTTGGCATTCATGGAACCAATTCCATCGGATAATTTTATTTGAGGTATGGGAGGTTTGTAAATTTCCTAGAAGAACTAGGTATTTCTTGAAAATTTGGAATCCATATATTCACAATCTTTCCCATAGAGCTTGTAGTATGATTCTTAATGTTTTATATTGAGGAATAAGAAACTTTCATTACTTCTTAACACTTTGTAATATGTGTCATTTTTCATTATGGGGTAGGGAGGGAATTTGTTTGATGATAATAATAGTTGGAATTTCTTGAATTGTATATTTATATAATTAATTTATTACATTGTTATATTTTAAAAATTGGGGGATGTAAAGGGGAGGGAAGGGGGTTGGGAAAGGTATAGGGGGTATATATGGTATTATGAATAGGTAATATGGAAAATATATTTTGGAGAAATGATAAAATTATTTATGTAATATTTGAGCTTTGAATTTAATTGTAATGAGCATATATTGTATTATTGTATATTTGATTGATTTCTTCAATAAAATGTTTCAACATAAATCTTATTGATGAAGCTACTCTTACTTTTCTCCATTTTTATTCCAGTGAAGCTTTTAAACGAACCATTGATTTGAAAAAAAAGTTTTATTTCAAAATTATCCATAAATTCCCAAAGCTTCATCAAAAAGGAAATCATGTCAGTGAATATTCTAAAGCCAGCTTATTTAATTAATGTAACCCGGTTGTTAAAAATACTCCCCCACCCTTTTTTTTTTTTTTTTTTAACTAAATCGTGATAGTGGTTATTAGCGCAGGGAGGGAGCCATGCTGAATGCTCCGCACTGCTTCCGACGCTCATAGGAACTCTTTGGTCATTACCGCTATCACGGTTTAGTAAAGGGGGGGGAATTATTGGGAGGGTCCTGGTAGCCATCAGGTATCTGCAACAGGGGCCTGTTGTGTGCCAACTCGTAGTGTGTGGTGCAGTAGTTAAAGCTACACCTTCAGCATCCTGCAGTTGTAGGTTCAAACCTACACTGCTCCTTGTAACCCTGGGCAAGTCACTTAATCCCCCCATTGCCCCATGTACACTAGATAGATTGTGAACCCACCCAGACAGACAGGGAACATGCTTGAGTACCTGAATAAATTCATGCAAACCATTCTGAGCTCCCTGGGGAGAACAGCATAGAAAATTGAACAAATAAATAAATTGTGGCAGATACAAGCTCCTGTGAACTGCAACTGTTCTGGCCCATGGGAGGTGCTGGAGAGGCATGATTGGAAGAGAGACCATAGAGTTCTTTGAAAATAGTACCAGTGATTGTAAACTGGCAGTTTGACACTTAACACTTTAATATGTAAACACTGGATCAGTTGGGAGTTTAGAGATGGGTTTTGACTTATTCATTGGCTTTTAAAGATTTTAACATATTTAAAGTTTTAGCCTTTTATAAGTGCAGTAAACTTAAATATTTTGCACTTTATTATCGTGTGGTTACTATAGCTGATACTGTAACACATATTGATTCTCTCTAGAGTACAATCAAAAACGAATTCATTTGTATTTTACCTGTTCCTCACACCGCCTAAGTGGGTAAAGTACCACCTCGATTCCCCGAAAGTGAGCCCAATCCAAGTTACTTAGCCTTATCCATGATTACACCAGTAAAATTAAGGCTGGGTGATGTCCTCTGAGGTGCAGGGCTGCATTTATCTCATCCTCCTGTTTAGTGAATGGATTTGAACTTTGTCAGTTGATATCAAGCTAGTACTGGCTCCAAAAAAGTCTTTAGCTCAATTTGAATAGAAATTTCTCACCTCTGCCCAGAGACAGATCATTGTTCGCCTGCCCATCCCCCACCCCTCCAGCAAGATATCCTTTTCCATGGCACATCTTTCCAATCATTCTGCAGGGCTGAGGCCACCAATTCCCTTTCTCAAGAACTTATTCGATTACCATTGCATGGTATTCTCAAGAACTCTTCATAAGAACTGGGAAACCCCCCTTCCTATCCCTGTGGCCCCCAGAAAATTGGACACTGTGTAAAAAATAATTTTTTCTCCTGGTTTTGACAAAACACTACTCCAGCATCAGTCCCTGGTGGTAGTCAACTTTGAAAAAATCTACTCCATCCAGAGTCTATGCATTAGTGCCACCAGGACATGAAGGGCACTCTATAGACAAATTTGGCAGTCGTGTACCAAAACTCTATGTTGGCCAACAGAGTCCTAAACTACATTTTCTATATTTATCCCAGGACAAGCAGCCAGTATATTCTCACATGGTTCGAAGGATTCCTAAAATCCAGAACCTACAGAGTAAAATCGGATAAAAAATAAAAATCAGAACCCTGGTTCAATCCCTGCGGCGTACCCCAAGGATCTCCACTATTCCCTACTCTTTTCAACCTCTACACTGCCTCCCTCAGTGTCCACCTGGACAAACTAGGCCTATATTCCTACAGCTATGCAGATGTCATCACCATTCTCATACCATTCTCAACCAAAGCCCTCTAGAGTTCTCCATAGTTTATTGTGATCTACATAGTCAAAAGCTTTGAGGTAGTCGATGAAGAAAGGTATAAGGTTTTTTGATATTTTTTGCTCTTCTCCAATATCCATTTAACATTGGCAATGTCTCTTATTCCTCGATCAGTTCTGAAGCCAGCCTGAACTTCAGATAGTTCTTGCTCTCCTCAGGTTCCAACCTCCCCAGTTCCATTTCTCACTCCGTCTGAACTTCTCTCTAACTTCCAGCAAAACCCCTAATTCTGTATGTTCCTAAAGTCATCTCCTGCATGCAATACACCCACCTCTCATTCCCCCTACCCCTTTCCAGCACATGCCCCTACCTCTTATTCTTTTTCCTCCCTTTCCCGCCTATCATTGTATCTCTGCCCCACCTCAACCCTCACCCTCAGTCCAATCTCCACTTTTCTAACAACTCCCTCATTCTTTTGGCACATGCGCTGCTTTTCTCTGCTTCCTCCCATCCCCATGGCCTCACTAATCTTCAGCATTCCTTACACTTCTCTACAACTAGAGATCCACTTTTCTTTTCTTTTTTTTAATTTATTGATGCAAATTTAAAAATCATAGCAAGAAAAATCTAAACTGCCCAATAAAAAGCCTGTTTTTGCTCCTCCTCCTCTCCTGCGAGAATGTACCTGCCTCCAGGCCCATCCAAGTGTTGCCTCCTGCTTTCTTCTTCCTTAATCAATGTAATATAGCCACATTTGCAGTTTTCAAAAGGCATCCAGTAGCAGTACCTACACACTGCTGGCAGCTGACCTGGAAGCCTTCCCTCTGACGTCAGGTGATTTATCCTGTACAAAATCATATATGTTTTTTGTAGGTGCTATAGAAATAGGAAAAATAATAACATTTTCAGAGGTTTGTGCAATCAGCCATATCTCTACCCTCACCATTCCACAGCTGAAGTGCTGAAAGGGTCCAGTTGCTGTTGGGTACAAATGTCAGAACAAGAAAGTAAAAAGGTTTGCTGCTCTCTAGTGGTTACTATGAGTATTCATACTCTGATCTATGAGTGGCGACATTAACAATAAAAATTAATTCACTAAAGCCCTAGGTAGATTACAGAAGATGGACATTTTTTTCCTCTACTGATACATTGCATCCTTACAATGTAGAGCTACACAAAGCCAAAATATTTCTGAAAACTACAAACTGAGAACTCCAAAGTCTTTGTGGAACTAAAAAATTTCTAGACTAGCAAAACACAAATACTTCAAAAGATCAAACATTTAAAATGCCTTATTTTGTTTTTTGAGAAATCTAATGGAGCGTCTATCATCATAGGTTCGTGAAAAAAACTCCACAACATGAATAATAATGACTCGCATTTAATCTTGACTTTCAAAATGGTCATACTTCATTTGTGGAAGCAGTGTTCGAAGAGATTTAGATAAGTAAAATATCTTGTCATATTAAGTGTTTCGAACAATTCTCTGGAAGTTGGTGCATGGCTACATTTTGAAATTTTCAACTACAAATAATTGAAATCATATCACTACAAGTTTATTGCTGTGGACACAAAATGAAGTATGACCATTTTGAAAGTCAAGATTGAATGCGAGTCATTATTGTTTATGTTGTGACGTTTTTTCACAGACCTATGATGATAGAAGCTCCTTTAGATTTCTTACAAATCAAGGAGCCAAAAAAGTGAGATCTGTTTTTCTCCACTGTGCGGTCTTTATATAATTTCATTGTACTGTGATTTGATTCAATGTGTGACCCTGCAATAACTCAACAGCAGTACGCTATTAGTTAAGTGTGTGATGAGCATTTAAAACGTCCTTGTCCATTAGGTCAGTGGTTCCCAACCCTGTCCTGGAGGACCACCAGGCCAATCGGGTTTTCAGGCTAGCCCTAATGAATATGCATGAGAGAGATTTGCATATAATGGATGTGACAGGCATGCAAATCTACCCCATGCATATTCATTAGGGCTAGCCTGAAAACCCGATTGGCCTGGTGGTCCTCCAGGACAGGGATGGGAACCACTGCATTAGGATATAGTGTAATCACATTGTTTTGTTTTTTACCCTCCCTCACCCCTATTAGTTTATGGGAAGATAGTCAACAACTTTGTGGATGGTATCAGCAAAACATTGCAGTTAGTAGTTATAAGCTACAAGACAATACCAGGCATTGTCAGGACCGATAACATGACTGGGTATGCACCCCTGGCATTTGCAGATGGTGACAGCTTCTGAGGTGGGGAGTGGGGGGAGTGCAACCAAAGGAGTTGACAGGATTTTCAGGCAATACCAGCTGAAGAAAAGGAAAAACTAGCAGCTGGATCATAGGGTTGGTAAGGCATCATCTGGCCCTAGAAGATGAAGAAAAATAAAAGGAGCCAGTGGCCATTCCTACAAGACTGGCAGGGTCCCCCAAGTCTTGCCAACTCAAGAGAAATGTCAGGAACGGCAACTGCAGCTTTAGGAATGATGGGTATCACAGGCCCTATCAGCCAGAAGTGAGGAAATAACTGGAGACTACAGCAATTTGGCTGGATAGGTTTTCCTAGAGTTTACTAGTCAAAGAACTGGCAATCAAAGACTGAGAGGTAAGAGAGGTATATAAAAACTGAATAATGGATACTGCATAGGGCAGATGATGGCAGGCGTAAGAGAAAGCCTGATGGGAGTGTGGAGAGGACCAGTAGATCACGACTGCTGGAAAAGGGCACGAGGTAGATGTGGATTAGGACTTTTGACGAAGGAAGAGATGAGGTCAGTTGTAGCACAGTCTTCCATTTCCTACCCTTGTTCATCAAAACCCTGATCAGGATGTCATGGGGCATGGAATGGATGAAAAAGGCAGTCCTGAGACAGAAAACAATTATGATCTATGAAGGTCCAGAGAGACAGCAGTAGCAGCCTTTAAGTGAGAGAATTCTAGGACAATCTAGAGGGAAACAAGTGATAGAAAAGGTGGCAAGGAGCCATAAAATGAATGGGGAAGAGACAATATGACAAGCAGAAAGAGATTTAAAAAAAGATGGTAAGCATGACAGAGGAGAAAAAAAACAATTCATCATCAGTTTATTTTAATTTCTCTCATTAAATTAGTTGCCTCTAAAATAATTTCTCATAAGTAAATAGTTGGTCTTCTCAGACTCTGACCCACACACTCCCCTCCCCTAGTAGGCTATCATTAGTTCTCTGCATTCACTTTCTCTCGACTTGAAAATAGTATAGCAGGCATTGCAAAGAATACTCCTCTGAACCAATATTTGCTTGCACTTCTCATTCCATAGGAAATCCAGGGGGGAAGAAGGGTCATTTTGGTACCTGTGAACATGCACAAGCCTTGCCCTCCCTGTCTTAGGCCATGCATCACTGCTACTGCCAGAGGGGTAGAAAAACAAGCAATTTTCTGTCTCAATTTTAACAAAGTTTCTCTGTCACCAGCTGTATCCGTTGTAAGAGCAGCACTCAAAGTGCAAGCAGCAGCAATAATGAGAAATGCTCCACTCAGTGAACACTTATTCCAAACTAGCAAGCCATTTCTGTGAAGATAATTGATAATCCATAAATGATTCGGTTCAAGAGGAATCCTCTGATTTCCTGCAATAATTAGCCTGAGGTGCTCTATGTTGATCAGCACATTATTGATTTTCATTTGAGCCTTGGGCCTTGGTACTAAATGAACATTTTTCAAATAGACACAAAATGGGAAAAGCTTTACAACATCTGGCCCATAATTTAAACCAGCTGTTCAATCACTCTCACCACCCAGTTCTTCTTGATTTGAAAGCAGTGGGACTCCTTTAAGTAATTCATCAATTTGTTTGGAATAATTGAACCCCTTGTCCCATTTCCTATATTCTAGCAATGCAGGTGATAACCTGATTGATAAACAACCTAAAGAAAAAAAACAAAGAAATTGCCTGTCAATTTCTTTGGAGCCAAAATAAAACTCCAGAACATTAGATCATTTATTATATTATTGTCCCTTGATATTTCAGTTTTGGAGATCCATTTGGGATCAGATGAACAAAGTAATGGAAAATCCAGTGGCACTAACATACAACACTGTGCTATTTGGCTCTTTGATGAGAGCTAAAAGCTAAATATCATCTCACAATAACAAACTTCTCTTTATTATGACAGGGGTTGCCATACAGCTTATTTTAAGGAATTGGAAAAACTGGGATCGATTGGACTATACCTTTTGGAGGGAGTCTCTGTGTCACGTCTTTAAAATGGAACGTATTATGGCTATACTACAGGGACATTATAAGAAGCTTCTGATGATTTGGGAACCATTGACAAAATTTTGCAAAGAGTGATTGTTGATTTTGCTCTTTGTTCATGCACGTCCAGGGTGGGTGGGTGGATGAGTGGGAGGGGAGGTTGGAAAATATTTTTAATTGAGTGCAATTTTTGAATATGAGTATGGGAGGGTGAAATATCTATTCATCATAGATTACAATTTTGATTGAACTTAAATGCTTTTATAGTGTAATATGATTGTATAATATGATGCACTTATTTATGGCTTCAAAATGAATAAAAAAATTTTTTTTAAACCCCAGAACCACAAATAGTCCACAAGACAAGAAAAATCGCAACCTTATCCCCCTCTTTTACTAAGGTGCACTATGCTTTTTAGCACACGGCTAAACATGTGCTAAACACTAACGTGTGCATGTTATCCTATGGACACATTAGCTTTTAGCGCAAGTGTTGATTTAGCATGTGATAAACGCACGCTAAAACGCTTAGTGCACCTTAATAAAAGAGGGCAATAGTCTCTTTCTACTTCTCCCATCCCAAACTTCAGCATAACTACCAAGTTACCCGGTTCCAGGATGAAGACCTTTTAGTCTTATTTGTTTAGATTTATTTAACCGTCTTTTTCATGAAGAGATTCACTCAAAGCAGTTTCAAATTTATTTCCCAAAGCAATGTGGTTTTTGTAGTTCCTAAATCGACCCATTGAAATCAGTGCTGCAGGTCGAAACAGGATGAAGTTACCAGAAATCCAGGTCTGGCTTAAAAATATCCTTCCTGGCACTGACCTATGGAGGGTGTGGAGGTGGGGGTCCACCCCGGGCATGATCTTTGTAAAGGGTGAAGGCACCCGTCCTCCTCTCTGCCCCCCTGTCACGCACGTGCACCCCTTCCCTTGTACCTCTTTAATTTTTCCTGCGCAAGCAGCATTACGAGCTTGTTGCCTGCGTCAGTGTCACCTCTCTCTGACATCATTTCTAGGAAGTGACATCATAGGGATGGACAACACGACGCAGGGAGAAAGTTGTGCTGCTGCTCTCGCCTGGAAAATCAAAAAGGTATGGGAAAAGGCAAGGGAGAGTGCATGCGGCAGGGGGGTCAGGAAGGAGTGGGGGGTGGAAAAGAGGGCAAGGAGGGATGCCACCACCCCGGGCGCCACTTACCCTCGCTACGCCACCGCTTTCTGGGGGCCTTGCAACCTAAAGCAAAGCTCTCCTACTCTCATTTTCTCAAACTCTTCAAGGAAAAAAGTTTTGTTACTCACCTGACCCACTCATTAATGTGAATTGATTAACAGTCTATAAATTAATGAAGAAAAACAGGTGCAAATTTGTATGGTACTAGATGTTGAGGGCATTTTGCTTGCCAGGTACAAAGCTTTGGCTAACAACGGAATGCAGGGCAAGGTTCTCAAAGTCTTTCATTTCCAAGGTTTCTCGCCCCAGCCCTGAGGATCCCCCACATTCAGCCAGGATTTCAGGATATCAGAATGAGGTACAACTATACGATGGGAGGGATGTTATTGAATGAGAGTACCCAGGAAAGGGACTTAGGGGTAATGGTGGACATGACAATGAAGCCGACGGCACAGTGCGCAGCGGCCACTAAGAAAGTAAATAGAATGCTAGGTATAATCAAGAAGGGTATCACAACCAGGACGAAAGAAGTTATCCTGCCGTTGTATCGGGCAATGGTGCGCCTGCATCTGGAATACTGCGTCCAATATTGGTCGCCGTACCTTAAGAAGGATATGGCGATACTTGAGAGGGTTCAGAGGAGAGCGACACGTCTGATAAAAGGGATGGAAAACCTTCCATATGCTGAGAGATTGGAGAAACTGGGTCTCTTTTCCCTGGAGAAGAGAAGACTTAGAGGGGATATGATAGAGACTTATAAGATCATGAAGGGCATAGAGAGAGTAGAGAGGGACAGATTCTTCACACTTTCAAAAAATAAAAGAACAAGAGGGCATCTGGAAAAGTTGAAAGGGGACAGATTCAAAACAAATACTAGTTAGTTCTTCTTTACCCAATGTGTGGTGGACACCTGGAATGCGCTTCCATAGAATGTAACAGGGCAGAGTACGGTACTGGGATTTAAGAAAGGATTGGACAGTTTCCTGCTGGAAAAGAGGATAGAAGGGTATAAATAGAGGATTTCTGCACAGGTCCTGGACCTGTTGGGCCGCCGCGTGAGCGGACTGCTGGGCATTATGGACCTCAGGTCTGACCCAGCAGAGGCATTGCTTATGTTCTTATGAATATGCATGAGATGTGCATACATTGAAACCTCGCCATATGCAAATTATCCACAATGAATATGCATGAAGTAATACGGAAAACTCTCCAGGCTATGGGATACCCAGGACAGATTTGGAATGCTCTATCTTAATTGTATATCAAGAAATAGACAACTTTGGTCCTTAAGGACTAAGACCCAGTGGCGTCCCAAGGGGCTGGGGCAGTCTATCCCAGGTACAGCCAATAAAGGGGTGCTCTGATGACTCCTCTGAGAGCCGGCGTCAAGAGCTTCTTCCTGGCAGCAGCAGCAGAATTCACACTTCACTGCCTTTCTGCCAGATCTTGCCTTTGCAAAAACTGGAAGTAGGCAGGACTCAGCAGAGAGGACGGTCCGACACCAAGAACAGCAATGAATTGCGAACACTGCGCTGCTGCCTGGAGGGTGACATAGAGGGGGAGGGGGAGAAATGCTGCACTCAATTGGGGGAGAGGAAGGGAGGGAAGGACCAAGAAAGGAAGAGTAGATGAAAGAGAGATGCCGGACCATGGAAGGAAGGAAGGAAAGGATATGCTAGGCCATGGAGGGGTAGGAAGTGATGCCAGAGCATGGAGAGAGGAAATGGAAGGAGAGAGCTACTAGAGCAGGGAGAAAGGAGGGAGGGAAAGATAGGAGATACTAGAGCATGGAGGGGGAGGGAGAAATGGAAGAGAAATAGAGGAGGGAGATGCCAGGGCATAGGGGGAGGGAAGGAAAGGGAAGAAGACTGAGATGCCAGAGCATCAGTAAGAAAGAGAGGGAAAGGAGATGCCAGAGTATGGAGGGTGAGGGTGGATGGAAGGAGAAGAGAAGAGAGAGATCCCAGGGCATGAGAGGTAAGGGAAGAAGATGCTAGACTATGGGGTGAGTTGGAGTGGGAAGGAGATATAGAAAGGAGAAGAGAGAGATGCCACAACATGGGGAAGGAAGTGGAGACAGAAAGAGAAAAATGGAAGGGACAGAGAAAGAGGGCAGACGCTGAATGGAATGGAGAGTGAAGAGAAGATGAGGAAAGAAGAAACCAGAGATGACAAAAGGTAGAAAAAAGATGGGGTTTTTTTGTTGCTTTAGAATAAAGTAATATTGTAGCTGTATTGACAAATGCTTATAAATAGAAAATGGAAATAAGGTAATCTTTTTATTGAAATAATTTTATTACATTTTTTACTTACTTTTGGAGACCAAAATCCCCTTTCTTAGGCAGTGCTATACCAAGGGGGGGGGAGGGGGGAGCGGTCCACTCCGGGTGCAGCTACTAGGGGGTACTCCTCCAATCTCTTTTTATGTGGGGGAGGGGGAATTAAAAAATGATCGGTCACATACCCTAGGTACGCCACTGCAGCAACCTAGGGTCAGATTTTCAAAACTTACGGTTGCCTTTAACGCGGTCACTAAACCGGTTCCAGCCAGTTTAGCCTGCATGCATTGTAGCGATGGATTATCAAAACGGCTCATTGAGGTCTTTTGCGAGCTTTCTAGCAGTTTCTGACACTGCCAAGCAAATGGGCTCTTGAATATTGAAACGAGCACTCCAGAGGATTCTTCAATATCACCGAGTCATTCTCCAAGCGCAGCGGTGGCTTTTGGTGATAAAAATTCAGCAACAAGTCCGGGGGTGCTGGTACATTAACAGCACTGTGAAAAGTGCAACTTGTGGCATGTGTTTGACTATGATTAAAATAAAAATTACATGATTCACATAAATTATAGTTTTGGGGGGTGTTTTTTAAGGGGAGTGGTAAAAGCATGATTCTTGAGTGTGTGTATTATAGCCATGTCTTATGTGTTTCTGGCTGTGGTTCATGATAAAATTAAATATTAAAAACAAAAAACAAATTACAACATTTACATGGTTTTGTGGGAGAAAAGGCATGTCTTATGCATGCTTGTTAAAATATGACATTGCATATCCCCCCGCCACCATGCAACACCCCCCCCAACCCCCTCGGTAGCGGAAGATATGCCCACTCTCTCCTGCCAAGACACAAACTCCCTGTGTCTCCGACGACCCCCACCCTCTCCCCCTGGCTGGAGAGATGCCTACTCCCTCCGGCCAGCAAACTTGCCTCTTCAAAAGAGCATGCCTTCTTCTTCCCAGTGCATCCTGGGGTGCACCGAGGAGCCTGAGGCTCTGATCGGCACAGGTTGTTTAAGGTATCCTGGGTTGCACCGGGGCACAGCCTAATGCTATGATTGGGCCAGACACCTAAGGCCCCACCCATAGGAGGGACCTTAAACATCCTGGGCCAATCAGAGCTTCAGGCCCCTCCCAAGTGCATCCCATGATGCACCGGGGAGGGGATGGCCTGCAATTTTGAAGAGGCGGGCCTGCTTGCCAGAGGAAATAGGCATCCCTCCGCTGCTGTGGGTATGTGTTGCTTGGCGGCAGGAGAGAGTGGAAATCTCTCCCACTGCTGAAGGGATGTTGGGGGATGTTGCTTGGCGGCGGTGAGGGGGTTTGCTTGGCTGCAGGAGAGAGAGGGCATCTCTCTCGCTATCAGGTGGATGGTTGCTTGACTTTGACAGCTTGATTTGTTGTTATTGGGTGGGGGGGTGTTTATTCTGCACGTGCCCATTGCTATCACAAGCGATGGGTATATGCAAATTTAGTGAATCTTCGCTACTCTCTACCAACCTCATTTGCATGAGCATTTTTGGAAGAATAACTTGCTTTTTTAAAAATCGTTACTATAACGGCTGTGAATGCAGCCCATTGGTTTTTAATGCAAATTTTTGAGAATCTAGGCCCCCGTCAGGTTTTTAGGATTTCCCCAGTGAATATGCATGAGATCTATTTGCATGCACTGGCTCCATTGTATGCAAATAGATTGTATGGATCTCACACACTTATTGGGGAAATCCTGAAAATCTGACTGGGTTGTAATCCCTGAGGACCAAGATTGTCATCCCTGGAATATCACCTTTGTATTAGCAGAGATTCTCGAGCCAGTCCTTGGTACACACCCAGAAAGTCAAGTTTTCAGGATATCCATATCAAATATGCATGAGATAAATTTGCATTTACTATCTCCACGGTATGCAAATCTTTTTCATTTCTATTCATTGTAGTTTTCTTGAAAACCTGACTAGCTGAGTGTGTCTCAAGGATTAGATTGAGAACCCCTATTTATGACATTCCATGCATCCACGGTTTACTTAACCTCTCTTTTACTAAAGCCGGCAGTACGGGGCTGGCACGATATTGCTCCGATGCCCATAGGAATTGAATGAGCATTTGGCACATGACACTTGGCTGCGTGGCTTTGTAAACGGGGGGGGGGGGGGGGGAGGCTTTAATCTATACGAAAAATTTCCAGTTAATTGAGAATATGATATTCTGAGCAGAAAAGTGTTAAGAGGAGAAAACTAAAATATCTTTGGAAAAAAACACTTTAAATTAATTCTCTCTCTGATAATTAATTGAATGTACTAGAGCTGTACCAAATATCCGTATTCAAATCAGCTCCGATTAATTGCCCCAATTGCCTTATTTGTGATCAGCTGAATAGTGATTTAAATTTGAATACAAATAATCTGCGGTGTTTCTCAATTCGGTCCTGGAGGACCCCCTTGCCAGTCAGGTTTTCAGGATCTCCACAATGAATATGCATGAACTTGATTTGCATACACTGCCTCCATTATATGCAAATTTCTTTCCTGCATATTCATTGCGGAGATCATGAAAACCTGACTGGCAAGGGGGTCCTCCAGGACCGAATTGAGAAACACTGTTCCACAATGCTAAATCCTAATGAAACCCCCTCCCCCCCACATGATCTCTGATTTCATGTTGCTTCTTCCCCCCTATGGGCGTCAGAAGTAGCGCAGAGCATTCAGCATGCCAGTCTGTGTTAAAAACCGCTATCACGGTTTTGTAAAAAGGGGGGGGGGGGTATTATTTGTATTGTTAAAGTTCAATACCCATTATTTGAATTTGGCCAAATAATATTTTTCATGATTTGTATTTGGCTGAATAGTAAAAATATGCTATTTGGTACAGTTCTAATATGGGCACTGCTAATGTGCATATGTCCTGACGAAACAGAAGCCTGTGTACTCAGATCTTAGCTGAACTTAAATGTACAGCGCTGCGTACTGTAACGCTCTAGAAATGACAAGCATTAGCAGTAGTAAACTTGACTCCAGCATCTTGAAAGCAGAGTTACCGCCTTAGGTAGGGTCAGCCCAAGCCGACCGAACCAACCCTGCTTTTGCTCCATCTCGCGCCTGAAGTTGCAGCTCGGATTTCCCTCTGCAAAGCAGAATAACATTCAGTGAGTGAACCGGGTCTCCGAATTCCCAATTGAGGCGGGTTAGATGCTAGTCGGGCGTTAAAGTTTTAAGTAAACAGCAGAAATGACTGTGCCTTCTAAAAAAGACCGGGTCCCTTTATGATTCCACCGAATAGCTGAAAATACCGCAGGTGGCTTTCAGGCACTGCTCCCTGCCTCCGTCTCTTGAGCACGTACCTTTAAGGAACTTGCTGGCTCGGGAATGGAGCTGGGGAGAGGGAGGGGGTAAAGCTAAGTATATGTCTTGCTCCCGAGACCTGTTGGTGGAGCAGTCAGAACGGAATGATTAGGATTCGACAGCTTAATCTAGGATGAGCATGTCTGAGCATTTTTTTGCTGGAGAGAAAAAAAAAGAAGCAGGAAGTGCATTGAATGGGACCATCGGTTTACTCCGATTACCACGCTTTTGTGAGAGGGCTTTTCTGTCCTCCAGTTGACTGCTGGAAAAGCAGCTCTGGGCTTCACCTATCAGTCTGCAAGTGCCTGCTTGTTTGATATCGTCAGGACCAAGTTTCTGCTACAAAAAAAAAAAACAACCACACACCAAACCTCAGCACTCATCCCCCCCCCCCGCCCGCTGCATGTGGATTTATCACCGAAGTGAGTGTACAGTGGATGTAGCAGCGCAGACAGGGCTTTTCCCTTCTTCCTGAATCGAACTTTGTGGATCGCGGTCAGAGCAAGTTCGGAGAATCGCAATTCCGGTTCGCGTGTGGCGCCGTCGGACGAAGCGCAAAGGCCGCATGGGCGAGGAGGAGGACGACACGGTGCCTGAAGCGAGGGGCTCGGCTCCCAGCACCCACCTATGGAGCCCCTCTCGGGGGGGGGGGGTTGCTGCTTTCTATCCGCAGCGCGTTGTTTCTAGCGATGGCTGTATCGATTGAACAGGAACCCTTTTGAAAGTTTTTGGGGGTTTTTATTTTATTTTTTTAAATGACTGTTGTTTCGTCTGGCGAGCTATTGATGTTCCCGGACAGAGAGCTCAAGGTAACTTTTTTTTTTCCCCTGAATTATTCCGCCTAGAATAATTAGTTCCGCCTAGAACTGAAAGGTATTGGCGGGATAGAAAACACGAATGCAACGCAATTATTCTTTCACTGAGCAGCCTGGCACGGATTTAGGGCGAGGGTGAATATCGCAGCGGGGGAGAAGGAATCGCTCCGCTGTGCCTGCTTTTTACCACTGCCCAGAGCCACCCCCGGGACCCCCCCCCCCCCGCAGCGCCGATCTGAAAACGAAAAAAAAAAAAAAAGGAACTCCCAAGTTGGGAGCGGACTTTTCTTCTCGCTTTCCGGAGGGGGGACAGGGATGCTGAACTTCCTGGCTGATGTGAGCTCTGGCCGCCGGGGCTGCTACGCTGGTTGCGTTGCTGGTGAATGCCGGCTACGGACTCTTCCCCAGGCTGAGCGTCTCTTCTCGGAGATTGCGTTGGGCAACCGGGCGGGGGGAGGGGGGAGGGGATGATGTTCGCTCCCCTTGGCGCGATTACTTTGATACTGAAACCCAACCTTTATGGGGATCCGTTCGGCTTAAAATGACGTTTCCTGAGGTGGTCAATGTCAGCCTCAACTGGAGTCACACCGAAGGCAGCCGGCTCTCCCCGGCGGCCAATGCCTCTGAAAGCAATGCCAATGGCACCTACAGGGCAATAACTTTGGATCTGCAAGCCATTGGTGTGGGGGTCTTTCTTGCAGTGTTCATTTTGTGTGCCATTGTGGGCAACATCCTGGTCATCCTCTCTGTGGCTTGCAACAAGCACCTGCAGACAGTCACTAATTACTTTATCATCAACCTGGCCATAGCTGATTTGCTGCTGAGCACCACTGTGCTGCCCTTCTCCGCCACCCTGGAGGTCTTAGGATTTTGGGCGTTTGGACGGGTCTTCTGCGACATCTGGGCCGCGGTGGACGTCCTCTGCTGCACTGCCTCCATCATGAGTTTGTGTATCATATCGATTGACCGATACATTGGGGTCAAATATTCCCTGAAATACCCCACCATTATGACTGAAAAGAAAGCGGTGGTCATCCTTATCCTGCTTTGGCTGGCCTCCATGGTCATTTCCATTGGGCCTCTCCTGGGATGGAAGGAGCCCCCACCCCCCGATGAGAGCATCTGCTTTATCACTCAAGAACCTGGCTATGCGGTCTTTTCGTCTCTTTTCTCCTTCTATTTACCTTTGCTGGTCATTCTGGTCATGTATTTTAGGGTTTACGTAGTGGCCAGAAAGACCACTAAGAACCTGGAAGCAGGAGTCAAGAAAGAGAGGAATAAGTCCATGGAGGTGGTTCTCAGGATTCACTGTAGAAGTGCCACGGAGGAATCTACTGCCGCTTCCAGGAGCAAGGGGCACAATTTCAGGAGTTCCCTCTCCGTGCGGCTTTTGAAGTTCTCCAGGGAGAAGAAAGCTGCAAAAACTCTGGCTATTGTGGTGGGGTTCTTCGTTCTTTGCTGGCTGCCATTCTTTTTCATATTTCCTTTGGGTACGTATACATCTAAACTTTCTTTTAAGTTTCCTCTACTTGTGTTCTTATAAAAAAGCCTTTAGACAGTAATCTTTAACTCGGATGGAAAAACCGTTTTGAAAGCAGGATGAAAGGAACAATACAGTAATTGCATTTTCAATATACCTACCTAAGCTTCTTTTTACATGATGGCAATATGAGTATTATGCATAATATTGCTTTAGAAGAAACTTTTCTGATAGCTTTGTGTCACAAATTAGGTTTATGAAATGGTGGTGGTTTGCTTTGATGAGATAATAATGTTTCACACAAACTTGTATATACAATCCAAAAAGTACATTTATTTCTGAGTCTGTAAGGCGTACCGTGCCCTTTCTTTGGTACTCATTCCGGTATTATGAATAGCTACGCCAGCCCAGCATATTATATCAAAATATTCCATTCTGAGTGTATATGATCTTTGAAAAGCCTATTCAAAAAAGTGAATGGATAGTATATAAAATGGATTTGCAGTGGAACTGTATTATCGCATGACAAAGTTTTTTGGTCGGTTCTCGGCTGATGTGTATCGCAGCTCTTGGTCTTTCTCAGCTGTGTCCCTTTTGTGGTGCTCCTTGTAAGTCTGTGGCTTCTCAGAGTGCTCAAGTTCTTAGTATGGATGTAACTTTTTGTGGAAAAGACTGCATTGCCTCTATCACAGATACATTAAAACAGCTTGTGTTCCACAATAACTAGATGAAAGGGTATTATTCCCTGGATCAGATGGTTTTATTTATGTGATAGCTGTGGTGCCCACTGATTTCCTGCCAGTGCACTTTTTTCTTGGAAGGAAGATAATGTTTCAAAAAATTCCAGTTTTGCTTTGTCCATTCTCTTATTACACTATCACCCACCATTTCCTGTCTGCCATGCCTTATCTAGAATATTCCTCATGCCATCATGCCTTACCTAGAATATTTCCCCATTCATTGCTGTGGAAATTTAAAGTAACTCCTAAATGTAGTTCAACTAAGTAGTTCTGGGCAAAAAAAACAAAACGATTTATTTCTATTTTTCTCCTGTGATCTAGACCATTCCTGAAAAATCCAATCTATTTGCTATGCTTGACATTAACACCTCAAAACAGTGCCTGCATGCCTACTGACTTTTAGCTTTATCTTCAACAGAAACCTCAGCAAAATTACTCTAAACGGCACTTGTTTAAGAAAATTTGTTCCCTCTCTCTTTTGCTCTTGTAAATTGTGGATTCATATTTAGGAGTGTAAACCTGCATCCTCCCTCCCCCCCAAAAAAAACATCCCACAAAAAAAACAAGAATATTTTGTTGTTGCTGGATAAACAGTGGCTGGCAAATTTTCAGGACCAGTAGTGAATCATCAAGAGGGATTTGCTTCTCTAAAACGGAATCCCACACAAGAATAACAGCTTTCTTTTGAAAGATTTAGTTTGAATGACTCAGAAGGTACTTTTTCTGTTGTATTATGAGACAATGATTAGGTAAGAAAAATAGTCACAAAATTGTAGTGCTTCTGGGGAAGGAAGAGATATATTCTTGTTCTTTATTGCTGATCCAGCATGTTAGAGCATGTAATGACTCAACAGGTGACTTTGCACTTCTAATAAAATAACTTTCTGAACCTCAGATAAGCCCAGATTTGCCGAAGGAGGTAAACAGAGGAGAGGGGAAAAACATTGAGAAGAGAGAAGTAAAGGAATGCAGTCACTTGTCAACAGTAAATCTTGCTCTTCACAGAATAAGGTTGCTCCCATTGCAGCCCAAATGTGTGTGTGTGTGTTTTAAAATAAATTTTTAAAAAGAACAGGGATGATTAAAGGCCAGTTATTATATATTGCGATTTTATAGAGTATCTTGTAGGTCAGTGGTTCCCAACCCTGTCCTGGAGGACCACCAGACCAATCATGTTTTCAGGCTAGCCCTAATGAATATGCATGAGAGAGATTTGCATATAATGAAAGTGGCAGGCATGCAAATCAGCTCCATGCATATTCATTAGGGCTATGCTGAAAACCCGATTGACCTGATGGTCTTCCAGGATAGGGTTGGGAACCACTGCTGTAGGTAAGACAAATTGTGACCCATCTTGACTGTATACTATTCTGAGCTCTTTGGGGAGAATGGGATGGAAAAGAAATTACATAAATAAATAAAAGAAACATAAGAGGCCTTCAAGTTCTGAGCAATCACAAATCTATTTATTAATGGACCTGACACGGTCTGAGTTTCAGTGTGTCTACATGCATCAGAGGTAGTTCAATTCAACCCACAAAAGATTAGCCAAACATGCATACTGACTACCGTGTGCCCTTAGGGCTCCTTTTACTAAATGGCTCTAGAGGTTTTTGGCGCGGGTTTGAAAATGAAATGCTCCAGTGCTCATAGAATTCCTATGAGCGTTAGAGCATTCACCTCGCTGGCCTGCACTAAAAACCTGGAACGTTGTTTAGTAAAACCCAGCTTAAGTTAGGTGCCTATTTATTTAGGCACTTATCTTTAGGTGCCTCTTATAGAATTTCCCCATTTCAGTTCAAGGTTAGGCACTCTGACCTTGTAAAAGGTCAGAGGCCGATTTAGGAACATAATTCTCAAAGGCAGGATCACAGATCCTTTGAATATGGAAGACCTAAATTACTTCTTCGTTCCCTCAAACCCCCCCCCTCCAAAACCTATAAAGATAGCTATTACAAGGTATTCTGTCAGGAAAGCAGGCAAAATCAGTGTCTTTGTCACATTGCATAAGGCCAAGCACTCAAAACCAGAGATCTTTTCATGACACACAATGGTGTCAACTAAGGAGATGGAACCTTCAATGACAACTTTATAAACTAAAGGCCCCTTTTACTAAGCTGCGATAGAGTTTCTAGCGTACGCAGGATTTTAGCGCATGCTAAACCCACGCTACGCGGCTAGAACTAATGCCAGCTCAGTGCGGGCATTAAGGTCTAGCGCGCTAAAACCGCTATCGCAGCTTAGTAAAAGGAGCCCTCAAAGATATAAGGGAAAGCCTATGGAATGACAAAGGAATTCAAAGCATACTATTCTTGACTTCATAGCATTAAAGGGCAAATTCTATAAGAAACACCCAAAAGTTAGGCGCCTATATAGGCACTGTTCAGCGTGATTCAAGTAAAATTGGGTGCTGTTTAGTGAATCACGCTGAGCGGCACCTATTTGGGCACCTATTTTGGAGGCGCCCATTAAATAGGCCAGCTCTAGGCACAACTTAAGAGTTAGGCGCCTAGCTGACCGCTTAAGAGCCGTGATTCTATAAGAAGGCGCCAAACACATAGCCACGCCCATGCCTAACATGCATAGCGCCTATTTTTTTTGAGGGCCGCCTAAATTTTTAGAGGCGCCTTGTTACAGAATCGCGTTTTTCTTGATAGGCGCCTATGTTTCAATCAGTGCTGATTAAAAAGCTTAATTGGGCTTGTTCAATTTAGATAGGCGCCTATCTTGATGGGCGCCTCCGAAATAGGTGCCTGGCTTTAGGCGCTGGTTACAGAATTTGGGCCTAAGTGTTTCAAAACCTGAGCCAAGAAATGGAGGTATGGGTGCTGATGTTAAAAACCAAAAGTGATAAGCAGACATCTTGAGGATTTAAGCAAAGAAATGGATCCTGAAGGGTATGAAATGAATGTTTGGATAAATTTTCAATTCTTCTCCCTTTTCAGCACTACTGATTTCATTGGTAGCGAAAGTTCAGGATCTTCTATCTCAGGATCGCTATGTAATTTTGCTACAATTTGACTTATCAGTGGTTTTCGATGTCCTTAACCATAATACTTTGATTCAATTGTTAGCTAATATTGGTCTTAACAGAAAGGTATTAGACTGATTTAAAGGGTTTTTGATGTTAGGATTGTATTTTTTTTTTTAAATAAAACTTTATTAATTTTCCAAAACTTCAGTAGTGCAATACAACAAATGTAACAAATAATTAAACAATAAAAGCACATTCAACTTACACATGTTCATAATCAACCATTCCCCCCCCACCCAATGATTATTCAATAAAACACAAAAACATATATTACCGCAAAAACCTTACCCCATTCAAAATACTGATATCTTCTCATCCACCCCAAGTGTAAACATTTAAAAATCAATTTGTAACAGAAATAACCCCCCCCCCTTCCTTGGATATGTACCAAAATAACAAATACTGACTCACATTCAATAATCAATTATAATGAGGTAACATTAGATGTCAATGGGCCCCATATTACTTTAGATATATTACCATATCCCAAAGTTATAGATGTGATGTTAAAATTGTATTGAGTCCGTAATGAGGGCAGTTTTCATCTATCTGGACCTCTGCTTGTGGGGTACTGCAGGGCTCACCATTGTCCCCTATTTTGTTTGGTCTTAACAGAAAGGTATTAGACTTCTTTAAATGATTTTTGCTGTTAAGATTGTATCAAAAGTCCATAATGAGGGCAAGTTTTCATCTATCTGTATCACTACTTGTGGGGTACTGCAGGGCTCACCATTGTCCCCTATTTTGTTTGCAATCTTTGAAACTATTTTCAATCAAAATAATTTATAATTAGGCTGATGATATTTTTATTTTGTTGGAAGTCAACCCTTCTCTGAATAGTTTGAAATCAGATAATAATTCATGCATCTCAAGAATCCAAGATTGGGCATTTTCAATGTGCATGAAATTAAATACTACCAATACAGAATTATTATGGTTTGGGCCAAAAATTGAATAGTTGCCCAGCTCAATTTTTTTAGCCTCTGGTGACTCACTGAAAATTGATTTTTCATCTAGAATTCTGGGTTTTATTCTGGATTCTTCATTTTCATTATCTAATCAAATTAATCATGTTACAATTTTTTTTTTTTTCATTTTAAAGATGCTTAGAAGAGTAGTTCATCATCTTTTCTTTCAGCAACATTTTGCAGTTCTGGTTCAGGCCATTATTTTATCTCAGCCGGATTATGGCAACTCGCTTTATGCTTGTTTAAGTAAATGTAATTTGAGGAGGCTACAACTTATCCAGAATATGGCAACTAAATTGATATACGGTAAACATAAATATGACCAGGTCACACCTTTGCTGAGATCCCTTCATTGACTTCCTGACTGCTGGAGGATCCAATTTAAGCGTGCAACTGTAATTTTCAAAATCCTATATGGTATTTTTTTTTTCTCCTTTGGTCTCTGTTTCATTTAATTCACAAGAAATCTCTAATTCTAGGAGCTCTCAGAAATATAAACTTGGCTTTCCCACTGTTAAAAGAATTAAAACTGGCCAATTTTTGTTGATCATTTTCTTTTTTATTCGTAAAAGTTTGGAATGACCTTCCTTTCTATAATTAGAGTTCTCTTTCATCTACCTACCTGGATGACTAACAACAAACTACAGCTGAATGCCTCCAAGACCAAACTTTTTTATGGATCAGGAAAAAAAGTGCCAAATACACACGCCCAACACTATCATGGGACTCCACCTTACTAACAGCAGCAGATCAGGCACGCAGCCTGCCGCGATAGCAATACCACCAAGTGCCACCAAACGCGGCACTTGGGATTGCTATCGCGGCAGGAGAGATGAGCCATCTCTCCTGCCGCAATCCACACCCCAATCGGATCAGGCAGGAGGGAGCCTAAACCCTCAAACCATAGGATCAATGGTTTTGAATTTGCATTTTCAGTATTCATGGGGATTTCTAGCAGCCTAACACCAGTGAATAGTGAGAACGCACTGTGGGCTTGATTCTACAAATGACACCTAACTTCTAGCTGCTAGTCAGTGCGGTCGTTAATCAACCAATAGGTGCCTTTATAGAATCATGCTCAGCCATGCCTAGGCATACTTAGGCATTGCTAAGCGTCCCTGTGGTAGGTTCTGGTGTATTGTGCCAGGTTTTACCTGGCCTACTTTACTGGCACCTAAGTCAACCACACCTATTCTCCATCCCTGATTTTCAGGCAAGCGTCATTAGGTGTTGCAGGGCACCTTGAATTAGGTGTTGCTAGGTGTTACATGATATTTCACAAATTTATGAGCTGGCTTGGCGAAATCCACTGCTTATTCCTAGGATAAGCAGCATAAAATCTGTTTACTAGGGATCTAGCTAGGTACTTGGGACCTGGGTTGGTAGCTCTTAGGTTCTTATGATCATAAAAATAACTTTTAATAGGTTTTTAATGATGTGGTCAATTACCACATCATTTAGACCAATTAAAAACAATTTAGTTCCATGCAGAATTAAGTTAGGCATTACTAGGCATCTGTGATTAAAGCACCTAGCAGCACCTGACCTAGGCATTGTTTATAGAATCAGACCCTGTATGTTTATTTTGGGGTTATTTGGAAAGATATTGGAGAAATATTTTTTCCCAGACACTGTGTAGATTTGTCTGTTGTGATGTGATCTGGCATAGGCAGTGGAATGCTTTTTCATTGGGGGGGGAGGGGCAAAGGCTCCACCCGAGCCCCAGCAGGATCCTATGGCACAAACTCTCTTCAGCTCCTGACTCCCTTACCTACCTTCCCCAGTTGCTGTAATTTAAAATCTGGCAGCCGCCACGCAGCGTCAATGAGCAGGCCTGCACTGAAAGTCTTCATTCTGCAGCGACGCTACACAGCGGCTGCCCGAAGAGTTAAAATTAAGCTGCTGGGTGGTGGTGGTTGGTAGAGGTCTGCACGGGAACGGGGATCATGGGAATCCCGCGGGAACCCCCCCCTAACTAACAGGACTCCCACAGGGACTCCCTGGCCCACGGGACTCCCACGGGGACCCCCCCTCTAGCCAACGGGACTCCCACGGGGATGGAAGGCTTTGGAAGCAGGGTTTGTCCATATAATATAATGGACACGTCAGCCTTAGTAAAAGAGGGGGGTTTATAAGTTAATTACATGAACAGAAAACAAAAAAATAGTTCCACCAAAGAGATTCCACAAGGAAAACAGCAGCGCAAACACAAAAGAAACTGTGGAATTGATGATCCTGTCAGAACTAATTGCTGCTTTTTATGGGGACGGGCGGGGATGGAGGTAATTCCTTGCGGGGACGGAGAGGATATTGACGGGGATGGGTGGGGACGGAGAGGATCCTGGTGGGGACGGGCGGGGATGGGTGGGATTTCTGTCCCCGCGCAACTCTCTACTGGGTGGCCCCTTTGGCCTCCCCTGTTTGGATGCCTATGGTCCTCTTTCATGAGCTGAAACCCCAAGGGATGAAGCCGTTTTATGGTCTTTTCCCTTTGCCTTTTTATGGACTACCTTCCTTGTATCTCACTCTTCTGTTGTTGCTTCTGTAGTAGAAGCATTTGAATGACAAAGTTGTTAGCAGTTTAAAATTGTAATGTTGGATTCTTCTGGTTATACAGGCAGTGCACTAGTACCGGTAATATGGAAACCTTCATATTATTGTGTCTCGGTATGAAATAAAATGCACATGTTGGACATGTGGACTGTGAGAAACAAGCAGTGAAAAAGTGTTGATATTTTGTTGTAATCTGAGAGAATTACATGAATAAATTACTTAAGCACGGCTTAGTTTGATTAGAAACAGATATTAACTGAAAATGATGATTTTTTTTTTCTGGAAATTCTGCATCATTTCTCAAAGGATTTAGGTTCCTGGCTTTGGGAGTTAGATTCTTAAAACAGCCTGACCCCAAGGAGGTCAACATTCTAAATGGTTTAACTGGTCAGGAGAGGCTCCTATTTGGTTTAACCCTACTGAACGAACTGTCTGCCGATTTATTAACTGGATAGTGCTCCTGGATTTCACTGCTAACTGGACATCCCCCCAAACAAGCTAGGTTACAAGAGGAGTTAGGGTGGAGTGACAACTTAGCTGGTTAGAGGAGATATTCACTCCCTTAACTGGCAAAAGAAGTTGAATATCGACTGATGCTTGGTTAAATTCCAGGTCAGTGAACAAGGACATATCATAAATATTCAAAGTCTGGAGCCACACATGCTCCGGCATTGAATATCCATGGATCGGTCTGTCTTCAGCTGGAAGCCGTTTACAAGCCACTCACCATAACGGGCTGGGTATTACTCCCTAATTTGCTAAAATTAGGAGCTTAATAAATAAGTAGATGTGGGTGCATAGTTAGGATAAAAATACTGATTTTCAGAACTAGATGCCTAATATAGGTGACTAAGGAGTTCATTTTAGGAGGCTTCTGTGGCATTCACTATATAAATAAGAGGTTTATGAATGTAAATGGCTCAGTATGTTTAATGATTTCCAAAAAGCTACTTACTAAACTAAACCAAACCTTAAGTTTGTATACCGCATCATCACCATAAAGATAGAGCTCGGCACAGTTTACAGGTAAATTCAATAAATGAGGGAGGGACAAAATAAGAAATTAGAGGTTATGAAGAGGATAGCTAGCTTTACATTTTAAAGAGATAGCTTTACGTTTAGGAGAAAAGCCAGGTTTTCAGATGCTTTCGGAATAATTGGAATGAGCCTAGGTTCCGCAGCGGGGGCAGGGAGGTTATGCCAAAGCTCAGTGAATTTGAAGAAAAGGGGTTTCCCTGATTTCCCTACATACATGGCGCCTTTTTACACTTACACTTAAACAAAAATCACTATGCCTCCCAATTTATCTACAATCACACTCCTACATTTAATATTCTTCCTACTCCTAACCAACAGAAAAGCAGAAGGATATCATACTTCCTCTATCCCAACCTTAACAAAATCCCATAGATTCCCTCCACCTACCAGAAAACTATACTCGCCCAGAAACTTGATAGACTGCTCCTCACTCAACCATATCAGCATACCAACCAACTGGAGAAATAGACCAACCCTAAAACCAAAATCGGTAAACCACAACTATCACCCACTAACCAAAGAAAATCTCCTCCACCCAAACTGCTCACCCACTCCCCAAACACTTAACACTACATTATCCTGTGCATATATGAACATCAGATCAATAAGCACAAAAGCAGACCTTATTAAGGACTGGATAATTAAAAAACAACTAAGCTGCTTATTCCTATCCGAAACTTGGTTAACCTCAGAATCCGATCCCTCCATCACAGAACTCTGCCCAATGGGTTATAAAATTGAATTAATCTGCAGAAGAAAAAAAACATGGTGGAGGCCTAGCCATCATACTCAAAAACAACATCAATATAAAGACCCTAGACAAACACTCCACTCCCCACCTAGATCTCCTAGCCTGTCAACTATCCGATGATTCTCTCATAGAAACTCTAACATGCATCCTCTGTTACTCAACACCAAGAAAATGGAATGACAACAAACAAGCGCTTGAAGAATTTATTTACCAGAACTCCCTAACATCACCTCATAACCTTCTCCTAGGAGACATAAACCTCCATCTAGAAGATCACACCTCAAAACAAGTAATAAATTTACTCTCATACCTCAGTGCACTAAACTACCAGATCCTCAATCCCCAATCCACACACGAAAAAGGACACCAATTAGATCTTGCTGCTTATATGACCCAACATCTTCACAAACCCAAAATCAATATCTCTAATGGGGCATGGCACCCCTCCCTTTGGTCAGATCACTATAAATACACCTTTGACATCAACTGGCCTCAAAGCATTAACAAACAACCTCCAATAAAAACCTCCTTCAAAACACGCCAAAAAATCAAACCCTCCATATTCTGGGATAAAGCAGACCACGCCACCACCAACATAGCTCCCAACGAATTTATATCCCAATGGAGATCCATAAGCGAAACCATTCTAAATGAGCTAGCCCCAGAAAAACTAAAATTCAAAATATGCAGACCTTCTGATAAATGGTTCGACGCCGAACTTCTCCAATCTAAAAAGCTCTGCAGACAACTAGAAAGAGTCTGGAAAAAAACAAGAGTTTAGAACACACTAAAACTGCATGGAGATACCAAATTAATCAATACAAAACCAAACTCAAGGAAAAACGAAAAGCCTACTACTCCAATATGATAGGCAAAAAACCCCCAGACACAAAAAAGCTATTTAATCTAGTAAAGAACCTCACAGATACTAAACCTTACCTCTCCACCCAAGGTATCCACCCACCAACAGCCATCCACCTAGCAGACCATTTCAAAAACAAGATCACCAATATCAGATCTACATTCATCAACACACACACCCATCTAGAAAAGATAACAACAAACCCATCAACTAGCGAAGCCATCGTAGCAGACAGAAGCTGGTCCGATTTCCCAATTCTAGTCTGGTCGGATATGAACCGACTCTACAATTAATACAGCCATGCTTTCAGTGACCTAAATAATTGCCCCACCTACATATTATCAAACGCCTCCACCACATTCAAAACCAACTTCATGCTATGGATTCAAACCACATTGACAGAAGGCCAATTCCCACAGGACCTAGGAGAGATCTTAATCACTCCAATCATAAAGGATCACAAAGGCCCAATAGATAGCCCCTCCAACTACAGACCTATCGCTTCAATACCATTGTACGTTAAAATAATAGAAGGCCTAGTGGCACAATACCTCACTGAATATCTGGAAAAACATAACCTACTCCACTCCTCACAATCAGGATTCTGAACTAACCATAGTACAGAAACACTACTTATCACATTACTAGATACAGCCCGACAACACATCAGTAAAGGAAAAAAAAATGATATTAATACAATTAGACCTCTCCGCAGCATTTGACCTAGTTGACCACACCTTATTACTACAAATTCTCGACGCCATAGGAATCTCAGGCAAGGTCTACAAATGGTTTCAGGGGTTCCTCAAATCTAGAACCTACAGGGTAAAATACAATGATATCAAATCAGAACCATGGACAAATCCCTGCGGAGTTCCACAAGGATCACCTCTCTCACCTACGCTCTTCAACCTCTTTATCTCCTCCCTAGGAGCCACTTTAGATACCCTAGATGTCACATCTTTCAGCTATGCTGATGACATCACCATAATCCTCTCATTCGACCCATCAGAGACCACCACCACAACAAAGCTAGAAACAACCTTAGACACAGTAGAAAAATGGATGATGGATCACAAACTAAAACTAAATTCTGAAAAAACAAAATTCCTTTTGCTCGAAAAAGCCCAAACTCCTACCATCACTGAACTGAAAATCAAAAATACCAAATACCCAATACAACCCGAATTAAAACTCCTAGGAGTTACGATAGACAGATGTTGCACAATGCAGCCCCAGATCAACAAAACAACCCAGAAAGCTTTTTTAACCATGAGAAATCTCCGCAAAATCAGAAAATTCTTTGACCAAGCACAATTTAGACTAATCGTCCAATCCCTAGTCTTAGGTCTGCTGGATTATTGCAACTCCCTATATCTTCCTTGTCCAGCCACTATGATAAAACAACTCCAGACCATACAAAACACCGCCCTCAGATTGATCTACTCACTCAAAAAATATGATCACATAACAACTGCCTTCTTAGACTCTCACTGGCTACCCATACAAGCACGAATCCAATTCAAATTCTACTGCCTGATATTCAAAGCATTACACGGCTCTTCCCCCTCCTATCTAAATAACCGCTTAAACCAAATCTCCACCTCAAGACACAGAAGAACCTCGAACCCTTTCGCCTTCCCCCCACTCAAAGGCACACAACGCAAGAAAATGTTTGACAACCTTCTGGCAACACAAGCAGCAAAAATCAACCATTCCATCTCCAATCTTATGACAATATCAGACAACCTCAAAACATTCAGAAAAGAAATCAAAACCCTGCTTTTCAAAAAATTCATCCAAATATCTTAACCCCTCCTCTTTTACCTCCAGAAGATTCACCTACCTTCAGATAACCTTCCCCCAAATTACCCACCTTAACACCTTCCAATTAAACAAATACCATAAATAGATTGTAACCTACCCTCTCTAACTGCATTCCATATGTATTTTTCATACAGTTCTTCACTGTCAGTTTAATTTCCATCCTATAAGTTCACATAGAATTTTTCTTTTTTCAACCATCTTTATTTTCTCTTCTTTATTAATTTCCAGGTACTTTAGTTAGATTGTGAGCCTTCGGGACAGTAAGGGAATTTTTTAAGTACCTTCTTACTTCTCATTTATAATCTTAATGTATATTTTCTTCAAACCGCTTAGAACCTAAAGGATATAGCGGTATATAAGAAATAAATTACATTACATATGTATGACCACGGCATGCACAGTTTTCAAAGGGGTGTGGTTTGAGCAGGGCCAGATATATTTCATATTTTGCAAAGGAAATATATACCTTCTTCATTAAGGGGTCCATTTACTAAGGTTCGCTGGCCTTTTTAGCGTGTGCTAAATGTTAGCCAGCGCTAAACACTAACGTGCCCATTATAGTCTATGGACGCGTTAGCATTTAGCGTGAGCTAATATTTAGCGTGCGCAAAAATGACTAGCGCGCCTTCGTAAAGGACCCCTAAATGTAGATGTCTCTATTTATACCTTCTCTAAGGCATGCTTGCAGCTAAGTAATCATTTGGACTTGCATATTATAATACAGAGGAGCGATGAAGGAAAGGCAATTTTGCTACTATTCATGGCGAGGAAAAATGCCTGAAAAAAATGCAAAACGTAATCATTTTCTTGCTTTGCTTTTTAATGTGATTCCCTGGTATGTCCTGTGTTTTTTTTTAATCTGGAATTTGTTTGATTTTACCAGTTCTTTTCAAGCGTAGAATGCAAAATCATCACTTGTTTAAAACTCCAAGGGATGCCACTCTCTCTCTCTCTCTTAAATGTATTATTTTATTAAGTGGCTGTTTCCACTAGATCAGCTGCAACTTCTTGTGGTCTTCTTACAGCCTTAGAAGTGCTGTACAAAATGAGTGTAGTAAGCGTTTTGTACAATCCTCTGCAAGTTATGAACATTTAGACTTGGACATCCCTTTTTCTAATGTAACAACGTATGTAAAACGACTTTTAATCTATTGAAATAAATTGCAGATATACTGTATATTTAGAGAATCCAAACATTTAGGTGTCTAAGTTTGGGTGAATTTTCAACTTGACCTCGATTGGCCACCGTGAGAATGGGCTACTGGACTTGATAGACCATTGGTCTAACCAATAAGGCTATTCTTATGTTCTTATGAGTATTTTTATTTTTCAGATTACAAACTGTAAGCATACAATGTAACATGACAATAAAAATATACTTTATCAAAAGTATACAAGCTGAATATCCAAAAAAATCAAAAAAATAACCAACAAATATTCAGAATAAAGCTGCTAATAGTGGAAGGAAACAGGCTGAAAGGCAAGTAACTAACAAGGAGAAAAAGACCTCAGTGTTTCAAGGAAACAACCAAGAAACTATATGTTCAGTTATAAACTGCCATACAAAACACATTCCAGGTCAAAAAACTCAATGGAAAAGATTCATAAAGATACAGTTTAAAATACACAAATTAAACTGCAAAAAAACCCAGCAAAAAACTGTAAAAACTTGCACTTATCTTCCATTCATCTCCCACAAGCAGTGGAAATAAATATCCGTTGCTCCAATACGGAACCAGACACACTTTTCAAAGAATGAACACAGTATTCCCGACAGGCCCTGTTTCGCCAAGTGGCTGCGTCAGGGGAATATCTTTAGAAAAAGAGCAACAGCTTCAAAAATCTTCCTCAGGAAAAATGGAAGATTTTTTGAAGCAGTTGCTCTTTTTCTAAAGATATTCCCCTGACGCAGCCACTTGGCGAAACAGGGCCTGTCGGGAATACTGAGTTCATTCTTTGAAAAGTGTGTCTGGTTCCGTATTGGAGCAACAGATATTTATTTCCACTGCTTGTGGGAGATGAATGGAAGATAAGTGCAAGTTTTTACAGTTTTTTGCTGTTTTTTTGCAGTTTAACTTGTGTATCTTAAACTGTATCTTTATGAATCTTTTCCATGGAGTTTTTTGACCTGGGATGTGTTTTGTATGGCAGTTTATAACTGAACATATAGTTTCTTGGTTGTTTCCTTGAAACACTGAGGTCTTTTTCTCCATGTTAGTTACTTGCCTTTCAGCCTGTTTCCTTCCACTATTAGCAGCTTTATTCTGAATATTTGTTTAATAAAAATATACTGACACATTCAAAAGCCCTTTGCTATACATAAAAGTTAGGTGCTAAGGGGCTCATAATTGAAACAGAAATACATCTAAAAACCGGCCTAAATCGGCACTTAGACGATCAGTGAGACAAGTCGTCTAAGTGCTGATAATTGAACTGGGTTTTAGACGTATCTAAAAATGACTTAGGTTTTCACAATGCTGCAGTACGCCCAGAGCTAAAAGGGGTGTTTTAGGAGGAGTGGTGAGGGCAGGACGTGGGCTGTCCTAGATGTAGTCTTACTGCATGTATAACCAAAAGTTTTACAACACTGTCTAGAAGGAACTTGGACGTTGTGACTTAGACCGTCTAAAACAGGTCTAAGTCACAAGTAACCAGATAACCACTGTAGGGACAAAGTACAGACTCTTACACACTCCCCCAGTGATCACTGCCCCCCCCTCCCCGCCATATAAATTGGAATATCAACTTTACATATCTGCCTCCAGAACATCAGCACTTGGCATAGGAAAGCCTAGTTGAGCTACACAGAGGTGGCTTAAGTGATCTGGGGGGTGGGCTAGTGAACCATGGAGAGAAGGACCCAGGCCCATACATGCATGGTGAAACATGTGCATCCCCCCAAAAAACCCCAAACCCTTATATACTGCCGTATAAGTGGCACCTTCAGCCATAACGGCTATTGGGGTGGTAGACAGGTGGGTCTAGTCAGTTTGGGGGGTGTTTTGGGGGGCTTACCATGACCTATGTGGTGAGATGTGTATGTAGCACTCTTTTTGTGAAGTTCACAGCAGTACCCTGTAAGGTATCCCACTACTCTGGTGCCATATTTGGGTGTCCAGTCCATCACTTTGCTGACCCCTCCCACATCCAAAATGTATTTTTCTAGGTGTTTTTGACTTGGATGAATTTTTGGATGAAAATGGGGTATAAAGATAGGCGATTTAGTGGTCTGGACGATCAGACGGCTGGACGTACAGTTAGACGATTAAAAAAAAAAAAATATATATATATGTTGGACATATTTTTCGAAAATGGACATTTTCCCATGTCCGACTTTGGTGACTAGTGACTTAGGCCCAAAACTGACTTAGACAAATCTTTTGATTATGCCCCTCCACACGTTTTCTTTTAATGTTAAAACTGACCCCTCTGATTTAAGATGGTGCCTATTGTGGTAAGAGCACATAGCATAGCTGGTTTTAAGAAGGGCTTGGACAATTTTCTGGAGGAAAAGTCCATAGTCTGTTATTAAGAAAGACATAGGGTAAGCCACTGCTTGCCTTGGATTGGTAGCATGGAATGTTGCTACTCTTTGGGTTTTGGCCAGGAACTAATGACCTGGATTGGCCACCGTGAGAATGGGCTACTGGACTTGATGGATCTTTGATCTGATCCAGTAAGGCTATTTTTATTTTCTCTATAATTTTGTTATGCTACAATAAACATTACATTACCAAGTATGTTTTACTAAAAGGAATGTGATGTTTTATTTAGCAATTAAAACAGTATTTGCAAAAGAAAGAGTGTGAACTATATTGCTCAAGGTGTATGGAAGATGTAATGGGGCAATTTGACAAATTGTACAGTAGCAAATCGCCTGGACCTGATGATATACATCCCAGAGTACTGATAAAATTGAAAAATGAACTTGCAGAGCTGTAATTTATCTTTAAAATCTAGCATTGTACCGGAAGACTGGAGAGCAGCCAACACAACGTCGATTTTTAGGAAGGGTTCCAGAGGTGAATCGGGAAATTATAGACCAGTGAGTTTGACGTTGGTTCCAGGCAAAATGGTAGAGATTATTATAAAGAACAAAATGACAGAGCATATACATAAGTATGAATTAATGAGACACAGCTAACATGGATTTAGTCAAGGAAAATCTTGCCTCACCAATCTACTACATTTCTTTGAAAGGGTGAATGAACATGCAGATAAGGGCGAGCTGGTCAATATTATGTATATGAATTTTCAAAAGACATTTGACAAAGTACCTCATAAAAGTCTTCTGAGGAAATTAGAAAGTCATGAGACAGGAGGTAATATCCTATTATGGATTAAGAACTGGTTGAAAGCTAGAAAACAGAGAATACGGTTAAATGGTCAATATTCTCAATGGAGAAGAGTAAATAGTGGGGTTACCCAGGGGTCTGTGCTGGGACTGCTGCTTTTTTAACATATTTCTTAATGATCTAGAGATAGGAATAACTAGTGAGATAATTAAATTTGCTGATGACAGAAAGTTGTTAGATCGCAAGAGAATTGTGAAAAATTGTAAGAGGACCTTGGGAGATTGGGCATCAAAATGACAGATAACATTTAATGTGAACAAGTACAAAGTGATGCAAGTGGGAAAGAGGAACCAAAGCTATAGCTACATGATACAGGGTTCCACGTTAGGAGTCACCGCTTAGGAAAAGGAGCTAGGTGCCATTATTGAGGATATGTTGAAGCCCTCAGCAAATACAATGTTAGGAATTATCAGGAAAGGAATGGAAAACAAGGATGAGAATGGTATAATGCCCTTATATTGATCAATGATGTGGCTGCACCTTGAATACTGTGTGCAGTTCTGAATTAGAAAAGGCACAGAGAAGGGTGACAAAAATGATAAAAGGGATGGGACAACTTCCCTTGAGGTAAGACTAAAGTGGATAGGACTCTTCAGCCTGGAGAAGAGACTGCTCAGGGGAGATATAATAGAGGTCCATAAAATACTGAGTGGAGTGGAACGAGTAGATGTGAATTGTTTGTATACTTTTTCCAAAAATACTAGGACTAGGGGGCATGCGATGAAACTACTAAGTAGTAGATTTAAAACAAACAGGAGAAAATATCTCTTCACTCAATGGGTAATTAAACTCTGGAATTCATTGCCAGAGAATGTAGTGAAAGTAGTTAGCTTAGCAGGGTTTAAGAAAGGTTTGGATAATTTTCTAAAAGAGAAGTCCATAAGCCATTATTAAGCTGGCTTGGGGAAATTCATTGGGGAAATTATTCCTAGGATAAGCAGCATAAATTCTATTTTTCTCCTTGAGATCTTTCCAGGCTCTTGTGACCTGTGTTGGCCACTGTTGGAAACAGGCTACTGAACTTGATCGACCTTTGGTTTGTCTCAGTATGGCAATTCTTATGAATATATGAGGAGGAGGAAAGCATGATGTGAGGGTAGAATTGTTTATAGAAGGTTCTACTTGCAAGTATCTTTTGTATGGTTAATTGTCTGCAAGCTGAAAATAGGTTTAGGTTTGTACTGAACGGAGGAAAAATAATTGAAATAAATGGTATAGTGCTAATCATGTATAATGATAAATTGTGTCTTCTGCTTTGGCGCTCTCATGCAGGGGATAAGGCCTTGGTTTTCATGTCCTGTCTTCATTGGCCACCAGCTGTTCACATTTTCAGGATATCCCTAATGAATATTCATGAGAGCGATTTACATGCTCACTACCTCCACTGCATCCAAGTCTCTCTTATGTATATTCATTAGGGATATCCTGAAAACCTGACCAATTATGACCCTCAAGGACTAGGAATGAAGAGCACTGAGATACGGTTTATTAAGTCAAGTTCTGAGCCAGTTAAGCTTTATTGTTCTTTCTGGGTTAAATTCAGCTGCAGATATTGATTGGTTTATTCTATCAGGTGTTCTGTTATTAAGAGCATTAAAGGAAACTTGGAAAGACTGGAATGATCAGTCCATTTTCACCACCGAAAGGCAGCAATATCTTTAACCCATCTCCAGATCAGTAACATTCTGTAACTGCTAACATGGAGCCGCTGTATTTTTACAGAAACCAAAACTCTCTCACCTGCAATCATTGTCCAATACCACTGTGCCCCCTCTACAAAAAATTATCTGCCCACCCCTCCACCCACCTGGATTCCCAGACTGCCCAACCCAATCTGAAGGTCTAATTATTCCAGCTGAACCTGAGTGGCAAATTATGGCTGTAGAACCAAAACCTCTGGTTTTATTTATTTATTAGGATGTATTTTCCACATTTTTGAAGGAATTCACTCAAGGCAGTGTACAGCTTTGATCAGCCTCTATATTGTATGCTAATTGATACACTAAAAGGACAGCTGTATGCTGAAGTTACAGAGTATTACTTTTAAAACCAATAGGAGGAAATATTTTTTCACTCAGAGAATAGTTAAGCTCTGGAATGCGTTGCTAGAGGATGTGGTGAGAGTGGTTAATGTAGCTGGTTTTTAAAAAAAGGTTTGGACAAGTTCCTGGAGGAAAAGTACATAAACTGCTGTTGAGACAGACATTGGAGAAGCCACTGCTTGCCCTGGATTGGTGGCATGGAATCCTGATACTATTTGGGTTTTTGTCAGGTACTTGTGACTTGGATTGGCCTCTGTGAAGATGGGATACTGGACTAGATGGACCATTGGTCTGAGCCAGTAAGGCTATTCTTATGATCTTATGTACCCAGAACCAATACCAGTACAGCACAAGTGATTTTGCATAAGAAAGAAAGTACAGTGGTACCTTGGATTACGAGCATATTCCATTCCAGGAGCATGCTCGTAATCCAAAATGCTCGTATATCAAAGCAAGTTTCCCCATAGGAAGTAAGGGAAACTTGCTTTGATATGTTCCCACCCCCCCCCCTCCACGAGGCCAGCAGCGCTGCTCCCCCCCCCCCTCACGAGAACCGGCATTGCTCCCCCCGAAGGCCCCCCCGCGAACCGGCACCCTCCCCCCTGCGATCCGGCACCCCCCCACCGCCATCAGGCACCCCCCCCCCGCCGCAACCTGAGGTCCCCCCAACCCACCCGAACCCTCTTCTTACTTTTCTGTAGCCTCCCAGCGGTACCAGCATCAGCATGTCCTGTGCATGCCGGTGCCTGAAGATGTGCTTCCTGTGCTGGGCCTTAGAGTTCACGTTCAACGTGAGAGTTCACGTTTGACGTGAACTCTCAGACCCAGCACAGGAAGCACATCTTCAGGCACCTGCACCACGCACAGGACATGCTGGTGCCAGTGCCGCTGCGGAGGCTACAGAAAAGTAAGAAGAGGGTTCGGGTGGGTTGGAGGGACCTCAGGTCGCGGCGGGGGGGAGGGTGCCGGATCACAGGGGGGGCGCTCGCAAATCGAAGCGCGCTCGGTTTCCGAGGCGCCGATTTTGCAAATGTTTTGCTCGTCTTGCAAAACACTCGCAAACCGGTGCACTCATAAACCGAGGTACCACTGTATAAGTCTTTGCATGTACTCTGTATGTCCACCAGTGCTCCCTCTAAGGAGTGGCCAGGTGCATGCAATTTTTTTTGTGTGTGTGAGCAACAGGTTTTTAAAAATAACAATTTCTGATCCCAGTATTAGCAATGCATTTCTATATATAGCACAAAAAGCCATCACACATATGGTAATTGATTTAGTTTAAGTTTAATTAAATTTTTATAGTTTAATTTTGTTTGAAAGTCAGGTTGGGTTGTATTTTTGTGAGCGACCATATAATGACAATGTAAAATGTATGAGCGATTGCTCACACACTCCACTTAGAGCAGGGGTCTCAAAGTCCCTCCTCGAGGGCCAGAATCCAGCCAGGTTTTCAGTATTTCCCTAATGAATATGCATGAGATCTATTAGCATACAATGAAAGCAGTGCATGCAAATAGATCTCATGCATATTTATTGGGGAAATCCTGAAAACCCGACTGGATTGCAGCCCTCGAGGAGGGACTTTGAGACCCCTGACTTAGAGGGAACGTAGATGTCCTCATATATTTTAAGTATATGCATACATCTCAGCTTTGCTCCAGCTGCGCCCAATCAATGCCCTAGGAATGCCTACATATGGTGCACTCTTTCCATGAGCCTGCTTTATATACATATAAACATGCTTTACGTATGGAAACTGCTGGTTAAAATTACCCCATGACATATTAGAAGATGACATTGGAACAAAGGTTAGCTGTGTCAGAATCTGTATGCATAACAGCAGCCATGAATCCTGCCTAGAATGCTTCTGAACTGTAATGAGTAAAATGCCATGCTCATGAGGACTGGAGTGCAGGTCTTTTTAAGACGTGCTACCAGAATGTGGGAAATTCTCACACACAGAAGCCGTCTCCCAGAATCCTCAGCAGTTCTCCCAATCAGGGCATGAGTTATAGCAGTGCTTGTCAAATTTTTTTGTGGCTGAGGCCCCATGATTATGGCCAAATAAAATTGATGATCCCATGGAGTTTGTGACTCTGATGTTTGGATCCACAGTTTGGGAACCTCTGGTTCCATGTTTCTTTGTAAGGACACAATAAAAATCAAAGTTGTTTTCCTCTATTGCCAGCATGTGGCAGCATATCACCTAAAGAAGGCATAAGCAGAGTCTGAGCAGAGAGGACGCTAATAAGAGCAGTAGTACTATAATTTGGTTTCAGAACATAATGTTTGATGCAAATAACAATAAAAGTGAGCATCTCATGATACACTCGAAGCATTAAAAATCAGCAGAAGGATTTATAGAAAAACAATGAGCTTGTGGCGCAATCCAGGGATTATTATTTAATCTATGTCAAAAGAAAAAGTGTGGTATCAGTTTTGCGTAATATTATTTTTAAAGACATAATTTGCCCTATTTGTTTAGCGAGACAAAGGATTAGGAACTCATATGGGCTAGAGTCACCATAAGGAGAATGGATTGAGACATCCGGGTTTTACTTCCATTGAAAGCAACAGCAGTAAGGACAGATTGAGACATCTTCATGTTACTTCCACTGAAAGCAATGAAAGTAAAACCCGGATGTCTCATTCCGTCCTTTTTCTAAACCCATATGGTAACCTAGCATGGGCAAGGGTAAACTTCTCTCTTCTTCTAAGATTGGCATTGATTAACTTTCTCCCCTACTGACTCTCTCTCTCTCTTTCTCTCTCACACACACACTTCTTAGATTTTTATCTCTAACCTTTTCTAATTCATTTTCATCTCTTCACATCTCCACATTTCCTCTAAGTTTTATTTTTCTCTTATCCGTTTTATTCTCGCAGCATTTCCTCTAAATCTTTCCATCCTGTTATCTATCTTTTTGCAGTCATTCCTACATTCCATTTCTTTTCTCTTTTCCTTTATTTATCCTACCTAAATTCTGCCATTCTCCTCTTCCTCACACACCTCTCACTCTTCCCCCCCCACCCCATACACATACCTTCTTCACCACTCACTCACTCTCCTTTCCACACCTCTCCATAATTTCCTTATCCATGCCTCCCTTATTTGTTCTTCTACCCTCCCTCCATACTTTTCTATTCTCCATACAAACTTCTCCTTCCTTCTCTCTCTCCCCGCTGCTTCCCTTTCCCTTCATTCAGCTCTTCATTCTCTAAATCTTTTCCTCTTGCATTTTTTTATCTCTTGCTATGACCTTTTCTCCCTTCTTTATCTTCAACCCTTCCCCTCTTATCTTTCTCCATTCCTCCTCCTTTCTCCCATCTGTCATATCCCTCCTCCAAACACTCTCTCTCATACACTCTTCTGTCCCTCTTGACACACACTCTCCTCTCTTCCCAGGCCTTTCTTTCTCCCTGCCCTTCTCCACCCACACTTTCTCTTTCCTTTCCTTCCCTCATGGGATAGACTCTTCCTCCCTTTCTTTCTCACCCATAGCATACTCATGTCACCCCTAGTGTACTCATGTCCTCTCCCATTCCCTGTTTCCCTCCCTCCATCCTTTTCCAGCACATTATTTTTTGCCAACCTTTCTACAGGTACTCTCTCTCTAACTCCGTCCCAGGGCACGCCTGTTCCTTCACACACCTCCAGCAAAGCCCTCTTATTAAGTTATTTTTGTGAAACTTATGTGAAGACATTTTCACATGCTGGTTTAAAGACATCACAGATAATATGTTGCTAGGTATCATTATTCACGACTTGCATTAACTTTCCTATCTAGTGGGCGATGCGTAAAAGTTTACTATGAGAAAAGGAATGGAGAAAACGGTAATGCTCTTGCATTGATCCATAACGCAACTGCAGCTCGGTCACTGTGTCTCAAAAATATAGCAGAATTTAGAATCAGTATAACATAAAATAAGCCATTTATATACCGCAACACCACTCAGTTCTATGCAGGGAATTATATGCTTATTTGTAAAATACTTATTTATAAAATCTAGTAAATATATGAGCTTTCAATATCCTTCTAAAAATTTGGTACAAACTATAACTTGTTACCAAATTGTTACCAAAATGCTTATCCCAAAAACCAGCCTGATAAGCTAAAGTTCAATTAAGAAAGTGCTTATAAATACAGCCCTTTGCTGTTGGAAATGAAAATAAATGAAGTTTGCGCAAAGTTGGTTTTCTATCTGCAAAATTGAAATGATTTGCAAGGTAGGTTGGTATTAACCCATACAATGTCTTCTAGCAGATGCAACCCATTTAAAAAAGAATCCTTGCTTCAATTGGAAGCCAATGCAAAATCTCATATTTCAATACATGATCATCTTTTTTTCAGATTGAAAATCAATTGGGCTGCTGTATTCTGAATAAGTTGTCGTCTATTAATGTTCTTCTTATAAGAAGCTAGATAGATAATATTGCAATAATCTAAAAGGCTTAGAATCAAAGACTGCACAAGAAGTCTGAAAGCTGAAATTTCAAAATACAATCTGATAATCCCTAGTTTCCATAGCATAAAATAACTTTTTTTTTTTTTAAATCAAGGTGTTAATCTGAGCATCAAAAGAGTGGTCCAAGTTAAATCCTAAGATTTTAACGGAGATAATAGGATAAATGGACCCGTTCAAACTCAATGTATCCTCCTTTATTTTTTCTAGTAGTGATGCCAGGGAAAACTTTTTCTCTGTGTTAAGTTTCAGTTTAAATTCTCTCATCCATGATTCTACTACCTGGATTATTAGTATTAGCAACTATAAAGTTTCAAAAGATAAAAAAGAAATTTAGATGACAATAGTTATGTCATCTGCATAGCTAAAAATTTGGTTTTAAAAGAGGCTAACCTATTTCCTAATGAGGTTAGATAAAGGTTAAATAGCACAGGGGAAACTGGGGAGCCCTGAGGAACTCCACTTGAATTTTTCCATGTGAATAGTTGTTGGAACGAACCTGGTAGGTTCGATAGCCTAGGAAACCACTGAACCATTTTAGGACATCCCCAGATATACCAATTACATCTAAGTATTTTACCAAAATTTCATGATCAACAAGGTCAAAAGTGCTATTAAGGTCAGACTGCAAAATCATAGCATTCATACCGTTACTAAACAGCTGGTGAAGATAATCAAGTAAGGATGCCAACATAGGGCTCCTTTTACTAAGGTGTGCTAAACTTTTTAGCGCGCGCTAACCACGCACTAAACGCTAATACGTGCATGTTAGTCTATGGACGCGTTAGCAGTTAGCTCGTGCATAAATTTAGTGCACGCTTAACGCGCACTAAAATGCTTAGCGCACCTTAGTAAAACAGGGGGATAGTCTCTGTACTATAACATGATCGAAAACCAGACTGGGAAGTACGCAAAATGTTACATTTTTCAAGATAGTTTGTTAATTCAATATTTACCATGCCTTCCATAAGTTTAACAAAAAAGGGGATAGCTGCTATGGGCCTATAATTACTGCCAAAGTTAAAAATTCCCTGAGCAACTAAAATGGTAAAGGGAATAGAAAGACTCCCTTATGAGGAAAGCATAAAGAGTTGAGAACTCTTCAGCCTGGAAAAGAGACAGCTGAAGGGAGGTAAAATAGAGATGTATAAAATTATGATTGGGTGGATCAATTAAATTGTTTTTATTCTTTCAAAAACTACAATTAAGGGTCAGGCCATGAAGTTACCACATGATACATTTCAAAAAAATCAGAGGAAATATTTTTTCACTCAACATCTATTTAAGCTTGGGAACTTATTGCTGGAGGAGGCAGTAATAGCAGTTGTAATGTAATGTAATTTATTTCTTATATACCGCTACATCCGTTAGGTTCTAAGCGGTTTACAGAAAATATACATTAAGATTAGAAATAAGAAAGGTACTTGAAAAATTCCCTTACTGTCCCGAAGGCTCACAATCTAACTAAAGTACCTGGAGGGTAATAGAGAAGTGAAAAGTAGAGTTAGAGGAAAAATAAAATAACAAAAGCTTTCCGTGCTGGTAAGACTCTTTAAATCAGTCCTAATGGCAGGGAAGCACAGCTTCTGATGCACAAAATGGTTCTCTGTAGCTGCTACCGATCCTCATAGCAGCCACCGAGAACCCCTTTGCCAGTTCTCAGCTGATGGCATCTCCAGAGCCGCCATCAGCTAGATAGGATAAGGAGCTGGGCCTAGCGACTTCTCTTCTGAGCAGGTGCCAGGTACAGGTTGTCCCTCTTTTGCAGGACTACTCTGCACACATTGGCGTAGTAAGGGGTATGTGAGGGGGTGGTCTGCCCTGAGCACAGTCTTCCTAAGGGCACCGACACCCCTCCTCTTCTCTGCCCCCCCCCCCCCCACTTATCCCCTGATGTGTGCCCATGCCCCTTCCCTGTACCTTTTAATCTTTGGCACGAGTAGCGTCAAACTTGCTGCCCGCGTCAACTTTGACGCTTTCTCTGCCATCACTTCCAGAAGGAAGTGATGTCAGAGAGCTCTGAAGTTGATGCGGGCCGAAGTTAAAAATGTACAGGGAAGGGGCGTGCGTGGGTGTGGCAGGGGGCAGGGAAGAGAGTGGGAGAGGGGTGCCAGAGCCCCAGGCGCCAGTCACCCTCGCTACGCCACTGTCTGCACAAATAGTATGCATATGATTTGCATGTTATTTCTGTATGCATAGCCCTGTAAAATAGAATCGCTTCCAGTACAGCATTTTTTTTTACCATGTTTTTTGGAGCATTGTGCATCTTGCCATGAGTTTATAAGAGGTTTGGCCAAGTTCCTGTAAGATAAATCTGTAACCTTATTGTCCAGGTTGAGGTAGATGGGAAAATCCACTGTTTTCCACTGGGGGCATGCATTGAGGTGTGTTTTTTTTGAGTGGAGGAGGGGGATCGTGTCAGGTTCTTGTGTCCTGGACTGGTTATATTTGGAAGCAAGATCCTGGGCTTGATGGGCGTTAGGTCTGACCCAGTATGACATTTCTTAAGTTCTTGGGCTAGCAAGTGTTGAGGCTTATACAGATGAGGACAGAGCTTGCAAGGATGGGGCAAAAACAAGGAAAAAAACTTGCGGGAACAGAATTGCGATGGTGATAGATCCCACAGGGACAAATTTGTTCCCCGTGTCATTCTTTACTGAAGAGCTCATTGGCTCATGGCTCCTAAGATTTATACTCCACCATTGTCATTGGTTCGATGAACTCTGATGATTGCAAATTGAATGAGAATACATTAGCATGATGCTGTGATATGAAACTCAGTGTTTAAAATGTAACCATTCTTGAATTAACTGGCATGTGTAGCCATAAGACATTGAGCATTGACCAGAACTTATGCCTCTCCAGAAGATCAGAATGAAACTGAACTTAGCTCTCAAAGACTAAACTGGACTCTGTGAGGCACTCTGTATTTGTAGCAGGGAAAACTGGAATGCACTAAAGTTTTTTAATAAGAAGCTTGCATCCTTGAAAATGGCTTCAGGGTTTTATCAATATTCGCAGAACGTATTTACTGGGGGTTACTGAGAAGTAGAAAACATGTTGAAAAAAAGGTCTTGGGGAATTATATAGAAGCTGCATTATGATGATTTGGAGCAAGACATTGTGACCTTTAATGTTCTCATTTCTCTCTGCTGTTTGTTATGGCTCCTAAAGAAGCCTGGACACTAGTGAAATTTCCAGACTTAATGCAGATGAGGATAATAAATATTTGTTCTGCTAAATAGAGATAGGTGGTGGAGAGGCAAACTATGATGGAATTTAAAAAAAAAGGGAGTGTGTGGCACAGTGGTTAGAGCTACAGCCTCTGCACCCTGAAGTTGTGGGTTCAATTCCCATGCTGCTCCTTGTGAGTCTGGGCATGTCACTTAATCCTCCATTTGCCCCAGGTGGATTAGGTAGAGTGTGAGCCCACCAGGACAGACAGGGAAAAATGCTTGAGTACCTGAATGTAAACCACTTAGGCCAGGGGTGTCCAATGTCGGTCCTCGAGGGCCGCAGTCCAGTCGGGTTTTCAGGATTTCCCCAATGAATATACATGAGGTCTATTTGCATGCACTGCTTTCATTGTATGCTAATAGATCTCATGCATATTCATTGGGGAAATCCTGAAAACCCGACTGGATTGCGGCCCTCGAGGACCGACATTGGACACCCCTGACTTAGGCAATAAGTGATATATAAATGGGAAAAATAAATGAACACAGAGGATTGCTAATTAGAATATGAATGGGCAAACTTTCACAGTGTGAATCCAGCAAAGGATTTGTTTTGGATAGGTTGGAGGGAGCTTCAATGACAACTCCAGTAGTTGGATCCTAAGGACAGTAGTGAGCAGACTTCTAAGGTCTATGGCCCAGAAATAGCAAAGAAAAAAAGACATTTGAATTTAATCATGAAATTGTAAGATTGAATGGACCATTCGGGTCTTTATCTGCCGTCATTTATTATGTTACGCTGTAAGAATTCAGGAAATCTAGAAACCTGTACTTCATTGTGTACCCGAAGTGCTATAACATTAAATTAATGGTGTGCTACAATATGATGGTAATATTCTACTAAGTGAGTTGGTGCTATGTTTATTAAATGGAAACTGTATTGAAAATTCTGAATTTGATTAAAGATGAAAATTAAAAAAAAAATAAATAATCAAAACGTTTGTTGGTATCTGGTATTCATGTTGGTCTGCATAGTATGGTGATCACTGAATCTCAGAATGCTTTCTAATGTAACTTCAATATCTGTCTCTATTTGTCAACCCAGGTCAAGTAACAATTTATAGGAGAGAGCTCGCCAAATGTACTGTGAGATATTTTGATTTTTTGTTTTTTTTTTATATCTTTATTAGATTTTCAAACTACAATTGTGCAACAAATAATTCATATACATAAAATATTGCAAGACAAGCACAATAAACTTTCAGACATTAATATACAATTAAATTTTCCCCCACCCTCCCACCCAATACTCAAATAAAATAAAACCCACAAGAAACTATCTATCTATCTATCTATCTATCTATCTATCTATCTATCTATATAAGATGTTTCTTACAAGGAAATGGGATGGATTCTGATACTGTATATTGCCTTTCTTTCTGTGGTTACAATCAAAGTGGTTTACATATTATATACAGGTATGTATGTTGTACCTGGGGCAATGGAGGATTAAGTGACTTACTGCATCCCACTTAAGTTCCTTTTCTTGTAGATTTAACTCATCTTGAACATAAGAACATAAGAATTGCCGCTGCTGGGTCAGACCAGTGGTCCATCGTGCCCAGCAGTCCGCTCACGCGGCAGCCCTCTGGTCAAAGACCAGCACCCTAACCGAGACTAGCCCTACCAGCGCCCGTTCTTGTCCAGCAGGAACTTGTCTAACTTTGTCTTGAATCATTGGAAGGTGTTTTCCCCTATAACAGCCTCCGGAAAAGTGTTCCAGCTTTCTACCACTCTCTGGGTGAAGAAGAACTTCCTTACATTTGTACGGAATCTATCCCCTTTCAACTTTAGAGAGTGCCCTCTCGTTCTCCCTGTCTTGGAGAGGGTGAACAACCTGTCCTTATCAACTAAGTCTATCCCCTTCGGTACCTTGAATGTTTTGATCATGTCCCCTCTCAATCTTCTCTATTTGTGGGAGAAGAGGCCGTTTCTCTAATCTTTTGCTGTACGGCAGCTCCTCCAACCCCTTAACAATTTGGACCCTTTCGAGTAGTACCGTGTCCTTCTTCATGTACGGCGACCAGTGCTGGACGCAGTACTCCAGGTGAGGGCGCACTATGGCTCGGTACAGTGGCATGATAACTTTCTCTGATCTGTTCGTGATCCCCTTCTTTATCATTCCTAGCATTCTGTTTGCCCTTTTTGCCACCGCCGCACATTGCGTGGACGGCTTCATCGACTTGTCGATCAGAACTCCCAAGTCCCTTTCCTGGGAGGTCTCTCCAAGTACTGCCCTGGATATCCTGTATTTGTGCATGAGATTTTTGTTACCGACATGCATTACTTTACACTTATCCACGTTGAACCTCATCTGCCATGTCGATGCCCATTCCTCGAGCCTGATTATGTCACGTTGCAGATCTTTGCAATCCCCCTGCATCTTCACCACTCTGAATAACTTCGTATCGTCCGCAAATTTAATCACCTCGCTCGTCGTACCTATTTCCAGATCGTTTATAAAGATGTTAAAGAGCATGGGTCCAAGCACCGAGCCCTGCGGCACCCCACTGGTGATTCTCTTCCAGTCCGAGTATTATCCATTTACCCCCCACTCTCTGTTTCCTATGCTCCAGCCAGTGTCTAATCCACGTGAGTATTTCACCCTCGATTCCATGGCTCACAATTTTCCGAAGTAGTCGTTAATGCGGAACCTTGTTGAACGCCTTCTGAAAATCCAGATATACAATGTCGACCGGATCGCCCTTGTCTATCTGTCTGTTTACTCCCTCAAAGAAGTGCAGCAAGTTTGTCAAACACGATCTGCCTTTGCTAAAACTGTGCTGACTGGTCCTCATCAGCCCGTGTCCGTCAAGGTGATCAATGATGCTGTCATTTATCAGTGACTCTACCATCTTTCCCGGTACCGAGGTCAGACTCACAGGTCTGTAGTTTCCCGGATCTCCCCTCGAACCTTTCTTGAAGATCGGCGTAACATTCGCCACCTTCCAGTCTTCTGGAATCTTTCCCGATTTGATCGATTAGTTGAAGCAGTTGTGACTTCCCATTGACCACAGAATTTGATCATTTTCCTGTCCCACTCTTCCTAGCTCCAGGTACATTCCCCTCCCCTTTTGCACAGCAGCACTTCCCTTGGCACTCACGGATTCCAGGCCAATGGCTACATTTCTGACTGCAATGTCTACATCAGATTCAATGGAAGAACCAAGAAAGGGTCCTGATTAACCCTCACCCACAACTTATAAATACCAAAGTAGTGAGAAATGTAATAACAAAGCAATTAACTCAAAACAATACACTCAACAAATCTTTCATCTTCAACAAGGGAAGACATCATAGATATGCTGTGAGATCAAATTTCTAATCACACATCCTCCTTCTACACCAAAGATCAATGGAAACCACACCAGCGCTGGAATCTTCATAAGATGATCAAGATAAGTGATACCCACTTTGAATTATTAATTAATACATAATATTGGTACTATTTATTTAAGGGGGTGCAAGCTCACAGAGTTTTTGTAAAAATTTTGATATAATTATATTATTATAACAATTTCTTTAGTGTACGGGGAGGACATGTGATTAGAAATTTGATCTCAGGATTGGGATTTGAAATAACTGAGGGTTATAAGAGATCCTATGATCGCAGCATACCTTTGATTTCTTCCCTGTTGAAGATGAGAGATTTTATGAGTGAATTGCCTAGTTATTACATTTCTTTCTACCCAAAGTCTCTTTGGTATATATCAAATTCTTTGCCATTAAGCTTTGGAAGTCCAGCAAGGATCACAGTTTGAAACCTCAAGGATTACATACCGGATGCCACTGACTTTATACATCATAAGCCCTCTTGAACTAAGTTGCGCTAACCAGTTAGCGTACGCTACTCGATTTAGCGTGCGCTAAACGCTAACACGTGCATGTTAGTCTATGGACGCGTTAGCGTTTAGCACGCGCTAATCGGTTAGCGCACCTTAGTAAAAGAGGGGGTAAGTGCTTCCAGTTTTAGTGTCAATTAAATGCCTCTCTCCTGAGACATAAAGATTTCAAAGGACACTTATCTTAATTTACGGCCTCTTTTACAAAGCTGCGGTAGCGGCTGCCACGCGGCAACAGCCCAGAAGCGCTTTAAATCTCTATGGGCTTCAGGGCCGTTAGCGCAGCCGCTAGCGCGGCTTTGTAAAAGAGGCCGTTAGTAATTGTATCCAGGTCATTTTTCTGCTCACAAGCACTGGCATATGCATTATCAACATTCCAAAATTGGCGCTCGGCACTTGTTGCCTCCCATCCAACTCTTAATACTTGCAAGTACTACACAGACACACTGTTCTTCGACAATATGTGGATTTATTAATGGCCACAGCCGTAAATGCCCTACTGCAACATCATCTACAAACAGGCAACGGCCTCGGCCCTTTTGTCGTTGCGCCCCCCCCCCCCCCCCTATAGGGTGGGGCGCTTGTCCTTTACATTAACAAACCTCAGCATTTCCAAAATCTAACCTGACATTGGCCAGCTTTTTGTTTGTGGCTGCATCAGGGAATTCTTCTGACTATAAAGGGAAACATATATATTAACAAACAATTCTATTGCTAAACAACAACAAAAATAGTGTATATATTCATGCAGCAGACAGTTTTAAATCTTCTTTATCGTGGTTCAACAGCTGGTAAAATTTGCTCTTGAAAAACCATTGTAACCAATTTCTGTTTAAATAGACATCATCATTCAGAAATATTCATTGACTGTACTCAAAGATATGTTTTATCCAGACACTTAATTAAAAAAACATTAGCATTTATAAATTACAATAAAGAAAACAGCTTTGAAAGGAAACACTAAAAAAACAAAAAGGATTATAGTTCACATTGATGGAAGCAAGAATTAAGAAAACCATAGGAAGATGGTATATATTACAATAAACAGCAAGGAAACAAAAGCAAATTATACATCTTGTTGAAACTTTATATGCCCTGAAATAACAGATGCATTAAGGCCAGTCAATATATTAATTAGAGACACTTTCCCCTTCCAAAAAGAATCTCAGCTGAGAAACCTCATAAAATATATCTATTATTCTACAAGAAAAGTATACATTTACACAGGGAAACACCTATATTGGAAGGTGGCTCCAAGTAAAATGACATGCTGTTTTAATTCTGGGAATAGTTTCCTCCTAAGCTGAGTCTGTTTGGAAACATCTAGAAAGATCGGGACTTTTTGAACATAGTGTCTCTAACATGAAAAAATTCTATCTTATTTATTTTGGTGAAAAATAAAATCAGTAGTGTTAAACATGATTTGATATCTTCTACCGATGACTTCTGTGTTTCCAGATATTGAAAGTAGCAGGACTAGTATGACCTGCTAATTTTTGGCCACAGATTTTTTCAGATGGTCTATGCAAGGAGTTTCTACATTCAGTTTAGTTTCTAAATCCTGCAGCTTACTCATTGAGGAGGTTATGATGGTAACAAAGGCAGAACAAACCTTATATAGACTTTCAACAGCTGACCAAAGTGCATCACCTGTTTTGCCGTCATTCCAGATCATTGATTGAACCATATCTGTGTCATTTTCTTCTTGGTTGGGCTGAGAACTTTTCAGCATGCCCTCAGAGAGAATTTGTTAATATTGAAAAGGAAATTTGAGATGCAGCACTAGCTGCAGAATCTCCAGTTCTCCCCTTCTCCGTGGTGCCTCCCTCCATGGCTGATACTTTCTGTTCAGTGGGCTTTGAATCCAGGTCAATTGCATTCATTCAATTCATTCATTCGGCTTTCCCGCAGAGGAGAGAATCCTGCATTCACCGTGGGCCTCATCTGGGGCAGCCTCCTTGGAGCGGCTGGGGCACGGGCAGTGTGTTTGGGAGGGAATGAATGGATGGGAGAACATCGCAGGGGAGGAGACATAGGCATCCTGGGACTGTCTGCCAAGTCTCTTCCCTGAAGAAGCCCTTTCTGGAAACGTCAATCGCTCCTCCTAAACTTACTTGCTCCACTTCATCACTGACGCTGAAACCGTGGATTGAAGACAAAGTTTTATTTTATTTTTCTTTCCAGCTTATGATTTATCTTTAATCTTATCTATTGTTTTGCCTTTTGTCTTTGTTTTGTTCTATTTCTATCATTTAAATTTCTCCAGAATTCTTCTGTTCAACGGCTCCCCCTTCTGCTTCTATTCCTTTCTCTCCTCTCTTCTACCTTCCAAAGTATTTAGATCAATGCTGTCTTGTTAAAATGTTTATTTTATTTTTATTTTTCCTCTAACTCTACTTTTCACTTCTCTATTACCCTCCAGGTACTTTAGTTAGATTGTGAGCCTTCGGGACAGTAAGGGAATTTTTCAAGTACCTTTCTTATTTCTAATCTTAATGTATATTTTCTGTAAACCGCTTAGAACCTAACGGATGTAGCGGTATATAAGAAATAAATTACATTACATTACATTGTGTCTCTGGCTTCCATTCTGAACTCCTACCTATGCAGTGATCTAATACTCATAATCCTGAGACATGGAGGGCTAAATGAAACCTCACTGGCTAAGACAGAGTTCTTCCTTGCTCTCACAGCAGCTTGGCCCACAGCAAGAGGGACTACAAAACCGGCTATTGCAGTTTGATGCAAAGAAAGAGATGGCACGGAAAGAGGGATGGGTGAAAACACTTCTTATCCTGCCCTGACATTAGGCAAGGAAAGCTTTAAGGAAAAATATGAAGGAAAGCAGGAGTAACTTATTGACATGTCTTACTCAGTTGCCATCTCGCTCCCCAGTTATATCAAATTATTGGCTAATTTTACTGATTATTTGGATATATTAACTGCCTTTTCATAAAGAGATTCACCCAAAGTGGTTTACAATCATTGAATAGTAATCAGATATTTTAAGTATTTTCCTATCTGCCTTGGCAGACTCACAATCTAACTTTGGAACCTGGGGCAATGGATTGCAAGGTGACTTGCCCAGAGTCACAAGGAACAGACTGGGATCAAACTCACAGCCTCAGGGTGCTGAGGCCGCAGCTCTAACCACTAGGCCATTGTTTCTCAACACGTGGTACACGTACCCTTAGGGGTATGTGAGCCGCTTGTTGGGGGTATGCAGCATTGTGCAGGTCTCCAACCCCCCTTCCTCCTTTGGCCGCCACCACTGCTGAGGATCCCATGCCCTCCTTATTGCCTGCTCACCCAGCCCCATCTGCCGAAGCCACTGCCGCTGCCGGGGATCCCATGCCCTCCTTCCTGCCTTCTCCCCTCCACCAAAGCCGACCCAGAAGGCTTCCCTCCGATGTCAGAGCTGACATCAAAGGAAAGCCTTCCGGGTCAGCGGGGGATCACAGTTACCTCCTTCCAGGGGGGATTTTCCTTCCTGCCTTCGGTGGCACTTGTTGCAAGGATGCAAAAGCGGCTCTTTTACGCTGCACGTGGCTGACTTGGAAACCTTCTCTCTGACATCAGAGCTGATGTCAGAGGGAAGACTTGTGGGTCAGCCACATGCAACGTGTGAACCGTTGCCCACTGAAGGCAGAAGGAGCAGTCCAGCTGGACGGCCCTGCAGGAAGCGAGTGCAGCCTTGGAGTGAGCAAGTAAGGGAGAAAGGGGACATGATCTGGGACATGGGGGGAAAGAGCATGTTGGGACATGGGAGGGCCACAATTTTGGAACAAAGGCTGGAAGGCAGAGAGAGGAGCATGAACTCAGGACACAGAAGGAAGGAAGGGGCATGAACATGGGATATAGAAGGGAGGGAGGGAGGGGGCACTAACTTGGGACATAGGAGGGAGGGAGAATTGTTGGGCATGAGTTTGTAAGTGAAAGGGAAAGAGATGGTGCACATGGGGAAAGGAAGAAAGAGGAAAATTGTGCATAGAGAGAGAGGAGTGAGATAGAGATGCATGGGGAATAGAAGGATTAGAGGGAGAAATGTTGGATAAGGTGGTGGAGAACTGGAGAGATTGAAGGGGATGCAAGGGGAAGAATGTTGGACATAATGATGTAGAAAGAGATGTGGCATTGTGCTGGAGAGGGGTGATAGAAGAAGAAATTGGCATGGGGCTAGTGGACAGTGGTGAAATATGCTGCACATGATCCAGGGGATGAGAGAAGGAGAAATGTTGGATGTGGCAGTACAGGAGGTGAGAGATGCACCATGGATCTCTCTCTCTCTCCCCACTCCCTTTTCAGCAAGGGAGGGAATGAGAGGACAATGAGAGAGAGAGGGAGATATTGCCAATATGGGTGGAGTAGAGAGGAAGAAAAGTTGGATTCATGAAGGGACAGAGAGAGATGTTGGTTGGGTGAAAGGAATGAGGTCCGAAAGAAAGGAAGCTTGCAGGAGGCAAAAAGAACAAATTATTGGATGCACAGTCAAAAGGAAGTGCAACCAGAGACTCTTGAAATCACCAGACAACAAAGGTAGGAAAAATGATTTTATTTTCAATTTAGTGATCAAAATGTGTCAGTTTTGAGAATTTATATCTGCTGTCTATATTTTGCACTATATTTGTCTATTTTTCTATAGTTGTTACTGACGTGACATTGCATATTTTAAAGTCATCTTCCTTGACCTCTATGAATATATAACATTTTCTCTGCGTACAGTGTGCATTGTGGTTATTTTAATAATTTTGTGGTTACCATTTTGTATTAATAAGATTATATTGTGTGTATATGAAAAATGGATGGAAGAAATTGCATTACAATTAGTACTATTGTTATGAGGGGGGGTCAGGGGCGGAGTTTGGGCAGAGGTACTCGGTTGATATTTGTGAGACTTAGGGGGTACTTGGCTTGAAGAAGTTCAGAATCTCTGCACTAGGCCACCCTTCCACTCCATTTCTAAAATGTGCAGACTACTTAATATGTATAATTCAATCCAACATGTTCAAAACTCTAAATAAAACCTCTATTTTTGCTCAAGAAGTATCATCTACATTTTTCAATCAGTACCTCTTATGACTGGATGCATTCATGGTATGCCACTAATAATCTCACTAACCAATCTGAAGTTTCATTTAATCCTTCCGGAGCCATGGAGTTCAACATGAACATCCATCTCAGTTCTTTAAGGTTCAGGTTTTTTTCAACATTAATCTCAGACATCAATCAATCTCAGACATTAATCTCAGACATCAATCAATCTCAGACATTAATCTCAACTAATAATCTCAGACATCAAGCGTTTTATAAAAAAACATAAAATGCAATTGATACCCAAGCACAACAATCGATAATAAAAATACAATTAAAAAAAGTTTATCTAATATTCAGAGGCAGGGAAGGTGACTATTTAGAGCAGTGGTTCTTAACCTTGTTGGAGGTACTGAACCCCACCAGTTTCATATGTGTGTTCACCGAACCCTTCTTTATTGGAAAAATAAAATATGATTTTTACAAATTCAAAACATAGGTATACAGTGAGGGAAAAAATAATATCAATTTTGAAAACAAAAAAGTTCTCCTATATTTTGAATAATAATAACATAATAATGAAATTTACTGCAAATCAGTGTGACTTCTGCTGTTGCCTCTCAGAGACCAGTTCAGAAATGTGCGGCTTTACCTTGGCAAGTGCCACTCTCATGTCATTTTCACAACAAAGTCTGTTCCTTTTCTTCGTTTTTATGTCCAGCATCCTCGAAAAGGATTGCTCGCAAAGATATGTTGTAACAAACGGTATGAAAATTTCCAGAGCTTTCTTAGCAATAACAGGGTACGTTACCAATTGTTGACACCAAAACGTTGAGAGCGTTGTTGTTCTGAAGAGTTGCTGTTGAACCTGACTCTGCTGAATTTCAATGATTTCATCGAGGTATTCATCATTGACATCTGTTGTCTCAACACTAAACGTGAACGGCTGTCTCACCCATGCTGGATATGACTCTCTTGTAGGGAAGTATCCGTCGAGAGACTTTGCAAGCTCATCTAAGTGCGTGGCAATAGTTTGCTTCAGTTCCGCGGGTACAGAAATGTCTCCGATTCCAGATACATCTTCGATCTTACTTACACAGTTGTCTAGCAGGGGAAAGTTTGCGAAGTTATCGCTTTCTGTTCGTCGTTTCCATAATGGTAGCTTTTTTTTTTAAAAGCTTTCAGGTTTTCTTCCGCTTCGATGATGTTGACTCCACCACCCTGCATCTGCTTATTGAGATGATTGAGAGCTGCAAAGATATCAGCCATGTACGCTAAAATGAGAATGAACTCAGAATTTTTGAAGCAATCTGCATGACAATGTTGCTGCTCTTGCAAAAACAGAGCTAATTCCACACGCATGGCAAAAACACAATTCAGCACCTGTCCCCGGGATAACCACCGAACGTTAGAATGGTACAGAAGTACCTCGAATTCAGATCCCATTTCTTTACACAGCTCCTTGAAGATGCGGTGCTTCAGAGTATTATTTCGCACATAGTTCATGCATTCCACAACAATTTTTAAAACTTCTGCCAGTTTTGGAGGCAAGGCTTTTGTTGCCAACGCATGCCTGTGCAGAATGCAATGCGTAACAATGATGTGTGGTGCATCGGCATTCACTAGCGCACCAAAACCGGACTTTCTTCCGAGCATGGCTGGAGCTCCGTCCAAACAAACTGCAGAAACCATATTCCACGAAAGATTGTTGTCTTTGAAGAAGTCATCCACAAGTTTCTTCACATCAGTTGCCTTAGTTGTTGTTGTAAGAGGCTTACAAAATAAAAAATCTTCCTTTATCATGTCGTCTTTCACATAGCGCACGAATACTGCAAGCTGGCTTAGACTGGAAACGTCTGTGGTCTCGTCGAGTTGAAGGCTGAATTTTGCCGAGCTTGAAATCAGAACTGCAACTACTTGAGCCAAGATGTCTTTGCTCATGTCCTCTATTCTGTTGGTGATGATGTCATTTGAAAGAGGAATTTCAGATAACTGAACTTCAGCCGCTTTTCCCAGCATGATATTCGCCATCTTCAACACAGCTGGTTTTATGAGTGTTTCACCAATGGTGTGTGGTTTGCCCTGCTTTGCGATCAGGTAAGCAACTTTGTACGATGCTGTGAGGATCGGTTTGTTGATGGGTACAAAGCCGAGAACAGGCAGAGTAGCCTTTTCATCGAATCTTGCTCTCTTCACCTTGAATTCAGCGAACATTGTGTTCTTGTATTATCCATCTCCATGCAACTTAAGAAAGTGTTCCCTTAGTTTTGCCGGAGCTAGACTAGAATTACTCAACTTGGCATTGCAAATCATGCAATTAGGACGCTGACTCCCATCACGTTCCGTTATACATGTGAATCCATATTGTACATATTCGTCCAACCACTTTCGTATTTTTCTCGACATAGTTAGTAAGGGATTAAAATATTAAGATAGGTATCACACGACGTACCATCACAACAGTTACAATTCAACTACTGTGTGCATCAAATCCCCTGCAGCACAGATAGGCCAAGCGATGTTGCGTGATCACCTGCAGCCAATTATGGACAAGCGGGGCGTATCATCACGAATCATAAGCGCTTCGGTCATGTTCAATCATCTATCAGTTAAATCACAAATTTTGATCAGGAATTGATTGATGTATATAAGGCGTTAGTTACAGATTGATAGATCAAGAAACCAAGTACACGATCAGTCTTGGATCAAAATCACTGAATAACTGATAAGATGATTGAACGTGACCGAAGCGCTATATGAGTCGGAGGTGTGTTTTGACCTCCGCCGAACCCGCGAGACTGACTCACCGAACCCCTGGGGTTCGGTCGAACCCAGGTTAAGAACCACTGATTTAGAGGCTTGTTTACTGAAGTACACTAAAAATCGGGCACTAACTTCATAGGGCATGGGTACTGGGTGAAGAATAGTTATGAAAAGGACAGTGCAATAAGTGTACAATACATATTGCGCCTGCTGTCAGTTGTTCAGTTAGCCCAGGTGCACCTACAAGTAAGTCCGCACTTATTTCAGATAAACATAACACATGGTAAATACTAATTTCTAATGCTAATCTAGTGTTTACTTGTATATTCCACATTTACATGACACGTTCAGTGTGAATCACAAAGGGCCTGTCTTACAAAGCCGCGCGGCAACAGCCCTGAAGCCCTTTAAATCTGTACAGGCTTCGGGGCCGTTACCGTGCTGCGGCCGCTAGCGCGGCTTTGTAAAACATGTCCTAAGAAGGACAAATGGTAATAGCAAGGATGTCACGTCTGAGCCCTATTCTACGAGAGCTGATTGAAAAGTATTGAGACTTTTTTTTATTCAGAATCAGATGACTCCACAGGATCTGAACATTTTTCTTTTTTAAAGTATCATCCTTCACATTCAGTACATTTTTTTGCAGCTTTTCTAAGGCAATTCAAAGACGTGCAATAGACAGTTTTGCAACATCATTTTAGAGAACTTTCTGCGCGGTTGTTTTTTTCAAGGTTTTAGGGTTTCAAGAGTTTCATTAATGCTCTTTCCAAAATTTAACACAAACTTCAATTACACACCTCTGGCGTACTCTCACAGGCATGTCTTCCTCAACTGCCATGATGAAACGTATGAAGTTCTTCCTCTCGCTGTGGCCAACCAATGAACACCATGGCAGTCCAACTGCAGGTTCTGAAACGTCGATATATGAGCTTCCCAAGAACCAGTACAGAGTTGCCACTTCTACTTCTTGGAAAGAAAAACAGAGGTAGCCTCATTACTTTTAAATCAACCCTCATATAAAGTGTGCTTAAAATTTAGGCACTGACTAATGTGGCGCTAAGCATGATTCTATAAAAGTTACTCATACTGTATAGAATCACACTTAGGACTGCCTAAGCAGGCTTAGGCTTCGCTAGGTGTCCTAACTTTAGGTACACCCAGTTTATGCTAGGGTTTTCTTTGCCCAAATACTTGTGCCAAAGTTAGGTGCCTAACAGCGCCTAATTCACAGCGAGGTGCCTAACTTAAAAGTTTGTCCACAATCCACCCTTGACCCTGCCCACTTTTAAGTAGGTGCTTTGGATAAGGCGCCTACTTAGCGAAAGCTAGAAGGATGCTAGGTTGCATAGGGAGAGGTATGGCCAGTAGGAAAAAGGAGGTATTGTTGCCCCTGTATAAGACTCTGGTGTGACCTCATTTAGAATAATGTGTACAATTCTGGAGGCTGCACCTTCAAAAAGATATAAAAAGGTTGGAGTTGGTCCAGACGAAGGCTACTAAAATGGTGCGTGGTCTTCGACATAAGGCGTATGGGGACAGACTTAAAGATCTCAATCTGTATACTTTGGAGGAAAGGCGGGAGAGGGGAGATATGATGGAGTCATTTAAATACCTACGTAATATAAATGCGCATGAGACGAGTCTCTCTTATTTGAAAGGAAGCTCTGCAATGAGAGGGCATAGGATGAAGTTAAGAGGTGATAGGTTCCGGAGTAATCTAAGGAAATACTTTTTTTACGGAAAGGGTAGTAGATGCATGGAACAGTCTCCCAGAAGAGGTGGTGGAGATAGAGACTGTGTCTGAATTCAAAAGGGCCGGGGATAGGCACGTGGGATCTCTCGGAGAGAGAAAGAGGTAATGTTTATGGGGATGGGCAGACTGGATGGGCCATTTGGCCTTTATCTGCCATCATATTTCTATGTTTCTTTGTTTATAGAATCATGTTTTTCGAGTTAGGCGCCTAACTTTCAATTAAGTCTAATTAAAGCTAATTATGAGGTGTTAAATGCCAATTATCGGTGCTGATTAAATCTATTAATTAAGCTAGGCATCTACATTGGCTAGGTATGCCAATGTAGGCACATAACTTTAGGCAGACTATATAGAATTTGCCAGCTAGTGTTTAAATAATGTTAAGAAATTTTTGAAACAAGTAAGTTTTTCGCCATATGATGAAATGGCATATAATCAGGTTGGATTCTTACCTCAGAAGGTTTATTATTTCATACTAAAGCAGCCTGATAGGTAAATGTTGCTCTAACTTGTTATTTGTAACCCAACCCTTTTAACATGAGGAAAATATAAAAACTGCTGAACATTTACTAGTGATTCTGAAGATAAGATTACATGATACATATATATACAACAGGTTTTAAACCACATACGGCAACTAATGCAATTTCTTTAGCAAAGGTGTTGCAAGATCAAACTTGCTATCAATGCATAACCATCTAGCTGCCACATTTTGGAGTAATTGTAATCGAATATATAATTTCTTGGAGCTTCCCAAATAAAGAACATTACAGTAGTCAAGCTGAGATAAGACATAAGCCTGCACTATAATTTTTTTTAATTGCTCAAATTAAAAATAATTGCATAATTGGAATAATTGGCAAAATCTGAAAAACACTTTTGCAACCAGCATCTTAAACTGAACTTCTATAGTCATAAAAGGATCTAAACCCCTAAAAAGTAGTTTTCTCAGATGGGATCTCAGTATTGCCCAAAATAAACTACCATAAAATGTAGGGTCATATTGAGACCCTAAACAGAGCATCTTCTTTTCCTTCTTTAGATTCAGGTGGTGAGAGGAAACCCAGTTGTTCACAATATCGAAACTCAGACAAGTGAATGTAAATTTGATGTTACTGGTGGAATCGGATTCAACAGTGTAATGTCATCTGCATAACTGTAGTCACTTATTCCTAAATTTAGGAGATCCTCTCCAAAAGATCTCATAAGAATATTAAACATAGAGGGGGATAACAGTAAACCCCAAGGGACCCCAGTAGCTTTTCATGAATAAGGAAGAACTCTAGGCATTTTATCTCGGTAGGTTTTGCATGTCAAAAAAAAACATGGAATTATCGTAATACTAGAGCTGATATTCCTACTTCACTTAGGCCCTCTTTTACTAAGGTGCGCCAACTGATTAGCACATGCTAAATGTTAACACGTGCATGTTAGTCTATGGACGCATTAGCATTTAGCGCATGCTAATCGGTTTGCGTACCTTAGTAAAAGGGGGGTTAATTTCATCATAAGAACATAAGAATAGTCATTCTGGATCAGACCAGTAGTCAATCTAGCCCAGTATTCTGTCTTCACAGTGGCCAATCCAGGCCACAAGTACCTGGCAGAAACCCAAATAGTAGCAACATTGTATGCTATCAATCCCGGGGCAAGCAGCGGCTTCTCCCATATCTATCTCAGTAGCATGCTAAAAGGACGTGTCTCACTGCTTCGTGTGTCCCTTTGTGGGCACCTTTAGTGGGCACCCTTAGTAAGCATCTATGAGCATCTCAGTAAGTACTTTGTGAATAATCTGAGTTAGTTTAAGATTCATAAGCAGGGCAGCATTAACCAATAGGCCAAGTAGGGTCCGAAATGGTCAGGGGGGCCCGATGAAGGAGGGCATCAACATTGTTTTTTCCAAACGGCGATGGGCCCCTCCAGCATCTATAGGCTACGCGGCCCCCCCCCCCCAAATCGGCAATGCGGGCCCCACCCCGATCGGCAACACAGCCCCCCCATCGACGGAAAGTAAGACAAGCAAGCAACGTGGGTAAGAAAGGCAACGGGAACTGTAATTGTGCAAGCGGTGCTGCTTGCCCAAAGCTTCCCTCTGACGCAGCTTCCTGTTTCTGCCTGGGCGCATGGTGGGGTGGGGCGGGGCAGGGGGCCCAGTGTACTTGTGTGCCTAGGGGCCCTTGACGAATTAATCCTGCCCTGTTCATAAGTGCTATTAATCTAGGGACCATTTTATAATAGTTTGTACACACTTTTTAGTATATGCTGGAGCTGTTAATTAATATTGAGTAATTCCTTTGAGACCTTTATAGTCAAATTCATCATGAAGCTTATCTCATTACTAAGTTGCTTTTTATTTTTGTTTTTATTTAATCATATATGTTCTACTTCAAGCCCATCTTTAGCTATTTCTTCTAATTCTATCTTAAACAATGTTACTCAATTAAACCCATTCCTCATGATTTTGAGAATCCAGTTCAATTCCTCCTTCCACATCTGCAGCACAATATGCCGAAAGTTCAGATGAAGAATGCGCCTCTGCTGCTGAGGAGGAGATGTATGAACCTGAAGTGGATGAAAAACAACCTCATCTGCTAACTAAAGAAGATCTTAGTGATCTGGTTAGATACTTGTCACTGTCAAAGGAGAAAGCAGAATTGTTGGGTTCAAGGCTGAAGCAATGGAATCTTTTAAGGCAGGACACCAAAATATCTTTTTTTCCGTGATTGTCGCACCATCCTGGCTTCCTTTTACCAAATGGAAGGAAACATTTGTTTCTGTACTGATATTAATGGTCTCGTGCATGAACTGGGATATGAACATGTCTGACGAATGGAGACTGTTCATTGATTCAAGCAAAGCAAGCCTTAAAGCGGTGGAAACCTGAAGCCACATTCAGAGCAAGATTTTGTAAATAGTATCCAAAACTAGGTGCCAAAATTCTGTATTCTCTGAGCATAATGATCTTTAAAGAATACTAGTTTGGTGCACATTTTGGCGTTGATTCTATAAATGGCTCCTAACTGCTGGTAGCTGTTGAGCAGAGCTGTCAATCATCCACAAGGCAAAATTTATAGAATCATGCCTAGTGGCACCTAAGTGCTCGTAACGCAGGGTTTTCTTGGCCTAAATGAGTATACCTAAGTTAGGCACCTATGAGCGCCTAAGTCAAGCCATACCCCAAATCTGCCCCAAATTTGTCCCAAATCCGCACCTAACCATACCTACTTGCTGGTAGGTGACACGGTGTAGATGCCTACCTTGAACTGGTAGGTTCCTACCTATTTAGGCACCTACCCAGCCAATTTTTTTAAATCTTTTTTTTAATTATTTAATTGTTTTTTTTTAACAGTGATTTCAATTAATGGTACCAGTTTACGAGCCCTTTGTGACCCGATTTCCCTCTGACCCGATTCACTAACCTGTGTCCCGATCATCCTCCGATCCACGCATACAATTTAGGGGGAACAGCATTCAAATGATGGCAGGCAGCGATTCACAAACCAAAACCCTGCAAAGCCGACTGGGCTGGCCAATCACAAACAAGCAACTGCTGAGGAGCAGTCGGTCGGGCCCTTTCTGACTGCTCTGTTCTCTGCCCTGTTTTTCTGCTCTCTGCCCCAAACTCCTGCTTTCAGCCCTGATCGCTTGCCTTCCCCAAACTCCTGCAGCCTTGACTCTCCCGCCTGTCCTGATCTCCTGCTGCCCTGAACTCCTGCAGTCCTGACTCTCCCGCCTGCCCCAATCTCCTGCTGCCCCGATCTCCTGCCTGCCCTGAACTCCTGCCTGCCCTGAACTCCTGCCTGCCCTGAACTCCTGCAGCCCTGACTCTCCCAACCTTCCCCGCAGTGCAAGCCCGTGGTTTTAACCCGCAGGCTTAAAGCGGGTTAAAACCACGGGCTTGCAAAAAAAAAAAAAAAAAAAAAACCACAAAAAAATTCCTATTGAGAGCATGCGCAGACTATCTACAGGCAAGGAAGATGGACTGCGCATGCTCAAGGATCACTCTCTAGCAATCTATGCGGTGGGTGGGGGTGGGGGGGGCGTGTCAACGATCATCCCCATTTGCATGCAGGCCTTTACTGAATTCGTTGGCTTGCATGCAATCGGGCACGGATCGGACACGGAATCGGGGGTTAGTGAATCTAGCCTCAAATCTGGAAGATTTATTTAGTACTGACCTCTATGTAAAAACTCTGCTGTTTAGCAGGTGCACTGTGAATTGGCTCTTTAATCTTTCAACATTTACCCCATTTTTTTATATTAGTTATTGGGGTAAAGGCATTTCTGAGTGTCATTGCTTAAGGATGATCACACTGCTAGGGAGTCTAATAAGTAAGCAACAAGGAACTTAGGATTCACCATAAGAGAAATGGAAATATGATGTTTTCAGTAGCAGGTGTTCAGCTCTGGAACTCACTTCCTGGAGTTATGAGACTGTGTAAAGATCGGGTATGTTTCAGGAAACAACTGAAAACTCAATTGTTCGTTGATGCATTTATGGATTAACTCTATGTTGTTATAATTTAGCATCATATTGCCTCGATGGGTTAATTAAGGGATGTTGAGAGATAAGTAAGAGTTTTAGTTTCACTGTCCTGCTAAGTAGATGTTATTTTGTTTGATGTACTTACGGTTTGTCATTATATTATGTATGTTACTTTATACATCGCTTCGATTGTACGCGGTTTATAAATCTTTTAAATAAAATAAATAAATAAACTAGTAAAAATACTTTCCTGATGGTTTTCCCAGATTTCCTTGTTTCTCTGTTCTTAGCTGCACTCTGATCCAACAAGGTCAGGCTCACTGATTAGTCCCTGCAGGGACCAGGGAGCTTCAACATTAACATGAGAAAGAGTGGGAGTGAGAAAAACATCTTCCCTGAGTGAGATTTCAGCTTGTCTTCCCCTCCTGTAGAAGAAGATGCACAGTGTGCATATAGCAGAATGAGGGAGGAATGCCCTTCTCATACTGTCAGAAATTATGCACTGGCTTCTGCTGTATACCTACTTTTATCTGTGTTAAAAAGTCTTTATTCATTCAATTTTCTGTACTGTTCTCCCAGGGGGGCTCCGAATGGTTTACATCAGTGGTCTCAAACTCAAACCCTTTGCAGGGCCACATTTTGGATTTGTAGATACTTGGAGGGCCTCAGAAAAATTAGTTAATGTCTTATTAAAGAAATGACAATTTTGCATGAGGTAAAACTCTTTATAAATCTTTCCTTTTGGCTAAGTCTTAATAATAATATTGTCATTTATAGCTAAAGAGACATATGATCAAGAAACTGTTTTATTTTACTTTTGTGATTATGATAAACATACCGAGGGCCTCAAAATAGTACCTGGCGGGCTGCATGTGGCCCTTAGGCCACGAGTTTGAGACCACTGGTTTACATAAATTTATTTAGGTACTCAAACATTTTTCCCTGTTTGTCCTGGTGGGCTCACAATATATGTAATGTACCTGGGGCAATGGGGGGATTAATTGACTTGTCCAGAGTCACAAGGAGAAGTGGGGGAGGGGGGTTTGAACCCACAACCTCAGGGTGCTGAGGCTGTAGCTTTAACCATCGTGTCACACTCTCCCCCTCTTATCGGGGTGGAAGAGGGATTTGATTTGAAATTTTAAACTGGATAGCTTGTTTGTTTGTTTGTTTTTTTGTAAATCTTTATTGACATTTCAAACTTTATAATGTATACAATTAAAGAATCAGAAAAAACTGTATGAAAATACATTGTTATCATCACATTATTACATTGAACAATTTTTTTTAACCCCTTCTTATCTTAATTATAATAAACAAAATGTAAAGTACGCCCATTAAGAGCACCCATGTAGTATTCACTCGCTATTTGTGTGGGTGGTTGATTTGAACTGAAATTGCACGTGTATATTTTAGAATAAAATTGCGTGCATGATATTTTCTGTCCCTTACCTCTCTCTGCCTTTTCCTTCTAGAACACCTCTTTTTAACCCAGATATTGAAGCCCAGTCAATTTACCCTTCTCATAATGTGAATAACAAGTTATGCTTTTAATCTAATCTATGAATAATAGTTAACAGAAAGCATATCAGCTACAAAGAATGCAAGAAACCAATGTTAAAAATGTTCATAATAACGACTGTGGTCTACCAGTTCAGTGTGGCAGAAATTCCTTATTAATATTATGAAGGTCAGGCAAAGGGCTCTGCATACTTAGTGGAGTACTGCAGCCAAGTGTACCTTCATCTCAGCGCTTTGAAAACCAACCACTTTCCAAAGTTTCAAGGAATGTTATGTTAACCGGCGATGGATCAATCATTAGCAACACACTAACAATTTGGAGCCAGCTCTGTGGGTACCGAATACCCCCAACAGTTGCTTATCGTGTCTAGAGAAGGTCATTTAAATTGCGTTTTGCACTCCCACCTATTTTGAAATGTCAGTACCTATGACTTTTGCTAAATTCTTTCTGCAGAAAAGGAGGACTGGGCAGTGTCTAAAGATGGATACAGGGTCATTATGAAATTATCACAAAACTGTTTAGAGATGTGAAAGTACTTAAACCACTCACAGAAAGGAGAGCAGATAGAGCAATCAGACTGGTTAGAGTATAGCACAAGATACTGAAATTGTCAAATCACCACTTACAGCTCTGCCTAACTTGTCTGTAAAGACAGGGGAGTTTGTGCAAAAGTACAGGAGGATGGATGTAGTCCACTCCATAAATATGAGAAGTAAGAAGAGACAGGGTGACGACAGACCCATCATTCTAACTTAAATAGTAGATAACGCAATCAAAACATCACTTAAGAGTAAGTTAAAGTGGATTTTAAGGACCCTAGATAATATGATATCAAAGGCAAGATCTTGCCAAATAAAGTAGGAATAGGACAGCATTTTAGTTGAGGGACTGGATAAGCAGAGAACTCAGTGCTAGATGCACTAAAGCAGTGCCTCGCAAACTTTTTTAGCTCCAGCACACTAAATGGAGCGAATGTTTTTTGCGACACATTATAACTGAAATTATAAAATTGGAAAGCCAACAAAAAATTAAAGGATCTTTTTACTAAGGTGCGCTATCCGTTTTAGTGCACGCTAAATATTAGTGCGCACTAAACGCTAACACGTCCATAGACTATAATGGACGCGTTAGCATTTAGCACACGCTAAAATGGCTAGCGCGCCTTAGTAAAAGGACCCCTAAATTTGAGTTATTTATTTAGCGTTCCTTAAGCCATGTATGGGTAATTGTAACAACGGTGAAACTAAAGTAGACAGAATAGAATTGCTAATCAATACGATGGATGTGCTTATTTTTGAGTGCAAAACACAGCTTGATAGTCAACAAGCATTTCATCATCCGCCATCTGCAATCGTTCTCTTTTTTTCAATTTAATTTCTGTCGGAGCTGAAAATCCAAGTTCACAAAGATAAGAAGATCAAAACAGTAACAAAGCCTTGATTGCTTTGTTGCTCAAGTTAGAATAACTAATGTATATAAAATTATAAATAAAACTAAATTACTTGCCATTAGTTTTCAAGGACAAATCACGTCGAAGAATGATGCTTGTCTGGATGGTTGTATCCACATGTACACAGACGCTCTGGTGGTCTAATGGTAGGCCAGGACAGGGTACAGGGCAGGTCTAAGTGCAGTCCCAGGTCTAAGTTCAGTCCCAGCCTCTAAGCAGTCCCAGTCCCCAGCCACTCCCAGTCCCCAGCGGGACTTGTGAGAACTGATGGCAGCCATTCAGGAAGCAGCGCAGGGCCAGGCTGGAGTGCAAAAAGTTTGCTCCTGCCTTGTGCGCCGCTGGCCCCGAGATAACGAGGACTCAGGAGGCATCCATCCAGCAAGGGAGGGGCAGGAGCACGGAAAGCTCGCTCCTGCCGATGCACCACTGAACCACCACAATTTAAAGGTACCGGGGTGGGGGGAATATTCGCTCCATAAGACACACTTTTATTTCCACCCATTTTTGGGGGGGGGGAAAAAGTGTGGCTTATGGAGCGAAAAATACGTAATACACAAGACTGATAAGGAAAAACAAAAAAAACAGAAAAGTAGAGAAAAATAGACCTACTTATCTAGCTCCTTGATTTGCTAGAAATCTCATGGAGCAAGTATCATCATAAGTCTGTGAAAAAAACTCCACAGCATTAATAAATTCTTACATTCATAAACAGATACTTTCATGAACTATGGGTTTGAAAATGAAGGCATCCTTTCTGAAGCCACAGCCATTTTGAAGAAGACTGATGAAGTGGTATGCTGGCATAATAGTAAAAACATTTTTTGACATCATCTGACACAGCTATGTTTTGAAGCGAAACTAAAGGGCTTCTGTTAGGTTCTGGGCATGAAAGGATGGCGCTTCAGAAGGATTGAGGTGTAAGGAGCACAATACTTTGAAAACATTGTTTTGAAGAGCACTGATGTGTTTGAGATAAGTACCAGTTTGAGTCGTACAACTTAGGTTGTTGCAAGCTGATGGTTAGAGTGATCCCTTGTTTCCTCTATATTCCATGCAATATCACATTTATTTCCATAAATAATGAAAAGTCATATCCCCATGAATGATTATAGAGGATCCACAATTTAAAGACATATAAGTGATTTTTGGAACTGAATGAAAGTACAGTATGGGGCTAATAATCAAAACGGAAATACGTCTAAAAACCGGCCTAAATCGGCACTTGGATGATCAGTGAGACAAGTCGTCCATGTGCCGATAATCAAACTGGGTTTTAGATGTATCTAAAAATGACTTAGGCCTTAATAGTGCTGCAGTACACCCAGAGCTAAAAGGGACATTTCAGGAGGAGTGGTGAGGGCGGGGCATGGGCCGTCCTAGACTTAGTCGTACTGCATGTATAACCAAAAGTTTAACAACATTGCCTAGATGGAACTTAGACGTTGTGACTTAGGCCATCTAAAACCAGGTCTAAGTCACAAGAAGGTATCCAAAGTGACCAAATAACTACTGCAAGGACAAAGTACAGACCCCTACGCACTCCCCCAGTGATCACTGACCCCCCCCCTCATAAAAATCAGAATAAAAATGTCACATATCTGCCTCCAGAATATCAGCACCTGGAAGCCTGGTATAGGAAAGCATAGTTGTAGAACTGCACAGAGGTGGCTTAAATGGTCTGGGGGCTGGGCTAGTGAACCATGGAGAGGAGGACCCAAGCCCATAAGCCACTCTAACCACTGGATGCATGGTGAGACATGTGCAGCCCCCCCAAAACCCTTATGTACTGCCATATAAATGGCACCTGCAGCCATAAGGGCTATTGGGGTGGTAGAGAGGTGGGTCTAGTTGGTTCTGAGGGGTGTTCTGGTGGGTGTTTTGAGGGGCTCACCATGACCTATAAGGTTGTTGTGGTGAGATGTGTATGTGACACCCTTTTTGTAAGGCTTTGGATCAAATTAATACACTTTTCCTCATAGACACAGAACTGGGAAAAACATTCTTGCTAGTAAATTAGGTTTTTAGTGTGTGATTCAGTATTTTCAAGTGTATTTTATGCATGATAGTATCCTACATCCTACTATATCGTGCTCTATGGCAGTGGTATTCACTCATTTTTAGTCAGGGCCAATTGGCATTCAAATGAACTGAAGGAGAGCCACCAAATATCTTCCCATGCATGGCCATGACACTACCAACCAGCAAGTTTCATTGGCATCCATCACTTCCAGACTGCCTTCAAACATTTCACTGGGGATGCACATTTCCAAATGTATTCTCTTCTTCTATTGAGAAATAACCGTCAAGCATACAGCTCTTCCTCTCATCTTCCCCCCTCCCCTCCTTTCTGACCTAAGCATGGATAGAGAAGCAGAGAGTAGTGGGGGTAAAAAACCTCAAAAAGACAAGGTGGGCTGTCCCAGAGATCTCCGTGGGCTGTTCTTGTCCCCGGGCCTTGCACTGAAGAATATTGCTGTATGGGTTTTGCCCCACTGATAGATTTTTGGGCCAACAGGAAAATCAGCTGTCATCAAGTTTGAGCCACTGTAGCTTTAGACAGCATTAGCGAGCAAATAGGAAGGCCTCCATCATTGGTTTGGTGGACAAGCTCAGAATGGAAGTATCTAAGGTTTAAAAAACAGTAACGATCCTCTTCAAAATCAGCCAGACCTGACACCTGTTCACACTAGAAGGTAGGAGACTAAAATTCTTTTACAGGAGGGGCTCACAGTTGACTCTAAGTCCTTGCCAGTTTAATAACCACTTAACTATTACTGTATATTGAACGTGTTCTGAAAAATAACTATATATCAGGTATTGTTATGTATGTCTTCTGTGATTATTGAGATGGAGACTAATTAATAGATATGCAACCAGAAATTTAAATGTGGTGGAAAAATGCAGGGAAGAGTCACGGACCTGGCCTCATTGAAAGAAAGCTGTAAGGTGTTTTACTATTTCAACTCTGGGCACAGACCTTTCTAGAGAGACAGACTCCCTCCACTGGAGAATGTTTAGTACAAAAATGGTTAAATCACTTTTGACTTCAGCACAGTGGGCGCAACATACCCTTGTAGGGGTAGGAGGTAACTATGGCTTAAACAGAGATCACGGGTGTACATTCTGAACATCTTTTTTTTTTCCTGCAAGCATCTAAACACTTTTAAGTAATTAAAAAATGAACGAGTTGGCAGACATAGTATTGTTTTTCAGGCTGCATAGCTTCCCTTGGTATGTATTTCATAAATGAGCGGCATTTTTCATTGCATGCAAAAGAACTGTTTGCTTCCCCAATAAAACCTAACGCTGGCAGACTCTCTACAAGCTTGCCTCAGACTTCTTGTCTACACACACATCCATTCTGACCTGTGGCAGTCCCACTGCGTAAATCCTTGTCCTTTCCCAGTAATGAGCCCCAAAGGTGCTGGAGAACATTGTTCCGTTTTGAACAGGGTGACCTGTTTGTAAACACCGTGAGAATCGGACCGGCAAATTACATGAGCCGTTCTCCAAGGAAATGCTAGCGAATTTCAGCAAAATAATGCGTATTGCAAATGTGAGGAAAGTAGCCAACCCATTTTTATTTTCTTCAGTATGTTCACAAGTAGTTTGGGACGTGGGATGAAAGTATTTCTATAGGCAGATAACCACCAGCGTGAAGTTCATGTGAGCTAAGGGCATGGCATTTCTGAGATACATTCCTGCCCATTTGGGTTTCATGTTTTGCTTTCCCAAACTTTAATTGTCTTATGACTTAAAAATCTGGCGCCAACCTTCAGTAATTGTGTGTATGTGTTTTCCATATAACATTCCATGGATCCTAGACCTAGTTTTCCATTGTATATATACTTTCAACAATCTAACACCTGGAAGAAGTAAAATGGCTTTTACTGCAAAGTAAACATGGGTTTTCTAGATTTTAGTTCAGTGGTTATGGCATTTCTCAGGCATGCGACAGTGACAGGCAATCTGTCTTCTCAAAGGTCTCTGCTTATCTTGTAAAAGATCTACAGTCCATGTTGTGGCCAGGGAACACAATTCCAGGCTGGAAACAAGAAGAGCTGTGGAAAATGTTGCCAACAAATATAAGTACTCTTGGGCTGGTTGAAGCAGCAGGCGACCCTTGAAAGGGGACAGATTAATTAGATTTAATTTAGCCTTGTCCAGTTCCAGGTGAGGGGGGAGGGGGAGTCAATGGATTTTGGATTATCTGTGCTCTAGCTAGAGAATGACAAGGGGACAGATTTGTCCCCAATCCCCGCAGGATCTGACTCCATCCCTGTCCTGTCCCCACAAGTTCTGACCCTGCCCCATCCTTGCAAGCTCTATCCTCATCTGCACCAGCCGGTTCATAGACAGTGGAGCGCAAGACGTCAGCGCGCTGACAATTCGGCGGAAGGCAGAAGCGCGCTTGGGAAAAAATAATTTTTAAAGAGCTACGACGGGGGGTTTGGGGTGGCAAACCCCTCCCCCACACACATACACACACTTTATTGGTTAGTGTTCACGCTGCTGTTGGAGAGGGGGTTCGTGGGGGTTGGAAACCTCCATTATAGCGAAAACGGAACTTTTTTCTGATTTTTTTTGGGAAAAGTTCAGTTTTCTCTATAATGTGGGGGATTTCACCCCCACACGCCCCCACAACGGCAGCGCGAACACTAACCAATAAAGTGGGGGGTTGCCACCCCAATCCCCCAGTCGGAGCTCTTTAAAAATTATTTTTTCCCCTGCGCGCTTCTGTCTTCCGCCGAATTGTCAGCGCTGGATTGTCGGCGCGGCTGGTGTCTGGCGCGCTTTTATCCCGTCACCGCACCAGCCTGTATGCAAACAAAAGTCCGTCTGCTTTAAATAAAGTATCTGGCAGTGGAAGGAATGCATACTGTTTCTGAGTTGAGGATCACAATTTGAATATTTTTGCATGGTAAATTGTAAGGGGGATAAAACATTTAACTGCCTAGGATAATAATAATAATAACAGTTTATATACCGCAGTACCATTAAGTTCTATGCGGTTTACAAAAGATTAATGAAGTACAAGTTGAGAGAACTTAAGGGATGGGAAAACAAGAGGGGGATAGAGCAAGGGAACCGTTATAGAGGGGAAAGAGAGGAGCGGGTCAGCTGTCTAGATACTTCAGGAACAGGTGAGTTTTGAGGCGCTTCCTGAATACCTCGTAAGTGGTGGGTGAGAGCAGTTGTTCTAGATCTTTACCCCATAGAGCTGCTTGATGTGAGAGAAGGTGTTCATGGTGTTTTTTTTTTTAGTTTGCAACCTCTAACCGGGGGAGAAACGAAGTGCAAGTGGGAGCTTCTCTTGTGTCTGTTGGCTGAGAAGGAGAAGAGGTCAGTTATGTATTTAGGGGCTAGACCATAAAGAACTTTAAAGCAGAGGCAGGCGAATTTAAACTTTACACGAGCTTCCAACGGCAGCCAGTGTAGCTGTTTGTAATATGGCGTCACGTGATCAAATTTCTTTAGACCGAAGATAAGTCTGACCGCAGCGTATTGCATTAATTGTAAGCGTCGCATATTCTTTTGGGAGATTGCTAAATAGGCGATGTTACAGTAGTCGAGTTGACTCAGTACGAGGGATTGTACCAGGATTCTGAATGCAGAGTTGTCAAAATATGATTTAATGGATAGCCGCATAAAACACAGTTTGCAGGACACAGTTCATCCTAGCCAGTTAAGCATTGAATACCACACTTACCGCCTCCTTTACAAAGCCGCACGAACGCTTTTAGCACTGACACTCATAGAATTCCTATGAGTGTCCGAGCTGTTACCACCACGGCTGGCGCTAAAAACACTAGCGCAGCTTTGCAAAGGAGGGGGTTAACCAATTATGTTTTATCTAGCTGCATACTGCATATGTCTGAATATCCAATGCCGATGCCTGGATATGGCCTGGCATTGAATATCTGGGAATAAAGCCAGCAGTGGTCAGCAAAACAGTGATTTCCGCTGGCTGAATATCGGACCCAATGTTTGATGCTACAGCCTGTAGAAGGGTTATGTTGCTAATACTGAGATAAACCCAGAATCAGGATTGGGGGTTTCTGTACAGTGAATTCTATGGGGAAATACTCTAATTCAGTTCTGTACCCATTGTTGCATGAGGAAGACCCTTGTAGATGCAGAATATATTCTTACATATAATACCGTGGCAGTGCAAAGTCAGATGTCAAGTTTTTTTTATAAATAGAGTTCCAGGCAATGCAATTTAACTCATATAATTTTTGTTGAGTATAACCAATGTTGTTCTGTTTAGTTTGAGAATATAATTCTTGAGGCAACTGCCTGACTAGGGTTTAGAATGAAGTGGACCTCTTCTTCCTCCGTACTGATCAGAGTTTTCAGGTGATCCTCTTTTTTTGTTGACTGAGAGATGCCACCTCATCCTTCGACTTAGAAAGCAGATTGCTGTGAGGTGCCCCTGGGGGTAAGCGCTGTCAGTAGAGTGGGGCCAAGAGGAAAACAGATATGCCTGGGGACAAGTGTTGGCTCTGGGGAAGGAAGGCAGGAAAAAAGTGCTGCCTTATAGGTGGAGGGAAGAAAAGTACTTCTAATGGATGGCACCAGGAAAAATATTGCTGCCCATTTGGGGTGCTGGTGGGGGAGGGGGGAGAGAGAGAGATTTTCCTATCCATGCAGTATAGTATGGGGAATTGCTGGTAAGGAGGGCGAGAGGAAGGGAAAAAGAGCTGGGATTTCAAGAAGGAAAAAAAAAGGATGCTGGTATCAGACCTTGGGAAGGGAGAGAGGGAACGTGCACTCTCTTCTTGCTAATCATGTGAATGTGAAAGGGGGCATAATGAGATAAATTTCCCATAGTTCTGGCTCATTTCAGTTAAATTTTTTTTTACTGTTTTAATATGCTGGCTTCATATATTCAGTGTTTTAGTCTGGCATGTGTGTAATCATAATGAATATGTATGAGATGAAATGCTAATGTGCCATACTCTACCCTTTGCCCTCTCCCCCAAATGAAATAGTCAAACTGTGCTCATGTTCGAGCTCATTAAGTCTCTAATGCCTGAAAAATATGCCTGTTCAGTGGGAATATCATGAAAGCCCAACTGGTTGGCTGCCAGAGTTTCTTCACTTTCTACTTAACTGTATCCATGGCATCCTGTTTGTCTGTCTGGATTGTAAGCTCTTTCGAGCAGAGACTGTCTCTTTTGTGGCTCTGTACAGCGCTGCATGCTTCTGGTAGCGCTGTAGAAATAATTCATAGTAGTACTAGTAGTGTGAAGAGTTTCAGTCTTTGAGAAGTAGAGCTGAGATTGTGATGTCATAATGCCTCATTCTACCAACTCCTAAGAGCCAATCTCATCAGTGATGTCACAATGGCTTGATTGTCCTGTACTCCCCTCTGCCCTTCAATCCATGACATCATGTTTGTCTGTTTTGGCAGTTTAGATTGTAAGCTTTTTTGGGCATGGACTGTCTTCTTTGTGATTCTGTACAATGCTGTGTATGCATTATATAAATGGTAGTAGTACTAAGGCATTCTCTTGTTTTTGTGTCAGTGGGACAGTATTACCATAAATGGCCCTGTATGCCAAAGTGTCTCAAATTAAATTTTGCGCCAGTTTTCACCCTAACTTCAGTTTTCACCTAGCTCACAGTTCTAAATAACTGAAATAACTTGTACTCCATATGCTCTCTTCATTTCACATTGCTATTAGATCATTACAGACAGTAATAAGTGAAATGGGAGAATGACATGGATCAGATGAAATCCCTTCCTTCTGCCACCCTTCAACTTCATCTAATGAGCTGAAAAACTGCCAGTTTCCACTGAAAATAAAATACAACTTGCACCAGACATCTGAACTGAGATGAGTCAAGCATATTCAAGTCAGATGAGAGATATATCAGCCAAAGTGACTGAAAATAATGGAGAAATAGGCAAAGAAAACAGAACAAACTGAAGCTGGCATGAACAGCAAAATACAGTTTTTCTGCAGTCCTTAATCAACATGTGGTTGGTCTTCCATCAACTTGGGGTGAGGATGGCTCTGAGGTACTACAGAATAATTTAGTTAAGAACATAAGAATAGCCTTACTGGGTCAGACCAATGGTCCATCAAGCCCAGCTTGGAAAAAAAGACAGCTGAGGGGAGATTTGATTGAAGTCTACAAAATCTTGAGTAGGGTACAAGTGGATCGATTTTTTTACTCCATTAAAAATTACAAAGACTAGAGGACACTCAATGAGGTTACAGTGAAATACTTTTAAAACCAATAGGAGGAAAAAAAAATTTCACTCCGAGAATAGTTAAGCTCTGGAACGCCAGAGGTTATGGTAAGAGCAGATAGCGCAGCTGGTTTCCTGGAGGAAAAGTCCATAGTCTGTTATTGAGATAGACCTGGGGGAAGCCACTGCTTGCCTTGGATCGGTAGCATAGAATGTTGCTATTCCTTAGGCTTTGGCCAAGTACTAGGGACCTGGATTGGTTGCCGTGAGAACGGGCTACTGGGCTTGATGGACCATTGGTCTGACCCAATAAGGCTATTCGTATGTTCTTAAACCCAGCTGGATTTCCAGACTATTCAAATTAAATGTACGAGAAAAACTTGAATATGTTGGTGATCCAGTTTAAATAAATTTTATCTCGTGTACATTTTTAGTGGATATTTAAAAATCTAACTAGCTGCAATGTCACCAGGAGAGGTTTTGGAACATGTAATGTAGGGAAAAGAAGAGATATATAATTTTATGTGTAAATATGTGTTATATCTGGTTTGGGCTTACAAACACAAATATCCGTTCAATTGAATGCAAACATTTTCTCCAAACCTTTCAGCCTACCAGCATTTCATTGCATCTTCATAGAGCATGGGGTAGATGGCATGGTAGCATGCCTGAGTCCTGAAGGCTGCTTAATAGTTTTCAAGAGAAAAATGAGAAGAAATAATGTTCTTATGCTGTGCTTATTACACAAGTGCCCTTGGGTACATGAGGTAGCAGTAAGCAAGAAAAAAAAAAATTACTTGTACAAAGCCATTATATTCAGTGGATTTTATTTCTGTGCCCAATCAGGAACCACATATCTCAGGTGATGTTCCATAAGAAACTAGGGAAAATAGTATACAGCACATTTCCACGAAAATAAGATGACATATTGCGGGTTATGTGATCTGTCCTGCCTCAGGCAAATCAGAACTTTCTCCCCACCCCCACCCCATGTCCAGGGTGGCTTTCAGGAATATGGCTCTCCACACTTGAAGTGTACAAGACACAAAAGATAAAGGCAATGAGCAGTTTGAATATACTAGGTGCAAATATAGAGAAAAGGTAAAAAAAAATGGTTTGGACGAGAGTGGGCCACTGGATGAGTCACACAGGGTAAAACTACGGTTTGGTACAGTTCTGGGAAAAGGCCTACTCCCTCTCCTTCACCAGGAACAACACAGTAGAACAAGACGCTGAAATCAAAAGCAAAACAAATACAATTTTATTTGTATTATATTCAAATAATTGGACTGCAGTCACAAATATAAATTCATAATGAAAGCATGGCTCATTGCTCTTCTACCTCTGTTGCTCTGCTTTGTCTCTCACATACTGCAGCCTGCAGCAATCCAGCTTTTGGGCCCCCCCCCCCCCCCTTTTAACCTTTTGGCTGCCAAGACTTCAGCTCACTTTCCCCTGTAGCTGTTCTACTCCTGCAGTCCTTCTAGTCTGGCATTCTTTATAGACAATGTAAATGGGTTCCAAACTAATTATTGTTACACAGTATTGTATAGCTTAGGCACTTGTGCTTTGTAAACACATTAGTTTCAAATATAGGGTGTTATGTTAAAATGGCAAGTAAAAATGTCTGCAAACATACAAAAAAAAAAAAAAAACCCTGAAAAGAAAAATATTGTGAAACAAATACATTTTCATGTGCAGATGTCATCGGTCAGTCCCAGAGCAAAAGAAATGCCAACCACCCACTCTTTCCCTGGTGGTATTTTATATCATGTTATCCAGCCAAGAACACTGAGGTGAACTGGTATCACACTGATATTTTTTTCTCTGCAGGAACCAGAGGTAGAAGCATCAGTATGACCAGAATAGAAATATGTAATAGACTCATCACTGAATGCTGGGAAGCCTCTAACCACTCAAAGATCACTGTGTCTTTCAGTCAGCGGGGTCTGGTCTCTCTGCCAGCCTTGCTGCCTTTGGCCAAGCCACATAACAGCTATACAGCTCACTATTAGATTGGTAGAAGGCACTTATAGATGCTCTGGAGAGAGACAAACACCGCCTGATACAAGAACTGTCCCCCTTATATGTAGTCCGCAAAAATATAAGAATTTATATTCAAATATACCTGTGATTCCCAAACTTGTTGTCAGGTTTTCAGAATATCCATAATCATTATGCATATGCTTAGGAAGAAGGTGTGGCCTAGCGGTTAGAGCAGGGGTGTCAAAGTCCCTCCTCGAGGGCCGCAATCCAGTCGGGTTTTCAGGATTTCCCCAATGAACATGCATGAGATTTATTTGCATGCACTGCTTTCATTGTATGATAATAGATCTCATGCATATTCATTGGGGAAATCCTGAAAACCCGACTGGATTGCGGCCCTCGAGGAGGGACTTTGACACCCCTGGGTTAGAGCTACAGCCTCAGCACCCTGAGGTTGAAAGTTCAAACCCCATGCTGCTCCTTGTGACCCTGGGTGAGTCACTCAATCCTCCATTGCCCCAGGTACCTTCGATAGATTGTGAACCCACCAGGACAGGTAGGGAAAATGCTTACTTACTATAAACCACTTAGATAACAGCTCTGATGCTCATAGAATCCCTATGAGCATTCGAGCTGTTACTGCTGCAGCCAGCGCTAAAAATGCTAGCGTAGCTCTGTAAAGGAGGGGGAAAATAAAATATTACCATATTTTTTTGCTCCATATGACGCACCTAGTGTAGAGGAGGAAAAATCAAGAAAAAAAAAATTCTATACCAAATGGTATACCCTGCCTGCCTACGCTGACATGAAGTCTTCTTTCTGACGTCGGAGAGGACGTTCTGGGCCAGCCAATCGTAGCGTTAATAGCAGCAGCCTAAGGGCGGTAAGATAGTAGCGGACCGGGGGAAAGGAAGGAGGGAGGCTTTTTTTTTTTTTTTGCGCAGTAGGGAGGGAAGGAGGTAGGCAGACAAGCAGGCTGGCTTTGGCCAGGGAGGGAGGGAGAGAGGTAGACAGGCGGGCTGGCTGGCTTCGGGGGAGGGGGTGGGGGTGGGACAAAGTCTGGAAGGCAGTGAGAGGGACATAGGAAGGAAGCACTGGGGGCACTAAAGACATGGGAAGGAGGCACTGGGGGCACTAAAGACATAGGAAAGGGCACTAAGGACATGGTAAGGAGGCACTGGGGACACTAAGGACATGGGAAGAAGGCACTGGGGGCACTAAGGACATAGGAAGGAAAGAGGGAGGGAATAGAAAGGGACAATTCTTGGGCCTGAGTGCAGAAAGAAAGAAATTAATGAAAGAAAGGATGCACAGTCAGAAGGAAACGCAACCAGAGACTCATGAAATCATCAGACAGCAAATGTAAGAAAAATGATTTTATTTTCAATTTAGTGATCAAAACATGTCAGTTTTGAGAATTTATATCTGCTGTCTATATTTTGCACTATATTTGTTTATTTTTCTATAGTTACTTAGGTGACATTGCATATTTTAAAGTCATCTGCTTTGACATCTTTGAACCCCCCCCCCAATATAAATAATTAACATTTTGTAGTTTTTAAAAATTTTATGGTTACCATTATGAATTAATAAGATTATGTGTACATGAAAAATGAATGGAAGAAATTGGGGGGTGGGGCTAGGGTGGGCTTGGGAAAGGGTTGTGGTGGGGCTAGAGCGGGGTTAGGGCAGGATTGGGGGCGGGACTGACAATTAATAGATGTTCCCTTTTGATGAAAAAAATAAATGGTCATGTTAAGCATAACCCAGAGTTCTGAATCAATAAAGTTTATTGAAAGTCTTGAGAGGAGATGTAGCCTAATAGTGCAGTGGGCTGAGAACCTGGGGAACTGGATTCAAAAACCACTGCAGTTCTTTGTGATCCTGGGCAAGTCACTTAACCCTTCTTTGTCCCAGGTAAAAAAAAAAACTTAGATTGTTAAACCACTAGGGACAGAAATAGCACCTACATATAATATGTAACCACTTTGGATGTATTACAGAGAGGGGGAATATGGAATCCATGACTCTTTATACAAGACAAAAAGGAATCGTTAAGTGTGTAGAGTCTAAACACAGTATATAGTTCACCTTGTCTCCATTCCTGCCACCCTGGGTTTGATGAAAAACTCCTCTTCTCACTGGTATTATCCTAATCAGAGGAATCCAGTGTTCTCCAATCCTCTCTTAGTATTTCTCCTCTGGAGGCAGCCTACAGGCACCCCTTACCCTGCACACTTGGCCAACTCCTGTCCTCTGATTCCTCTGCTTCACTTCCATGATCAGTGGAAATCTTTTTTTTTCCTGTCAGAGGCCTACTTTTGCTCTAATAAATGTGCTTAAGAAATACTAAAGTGTTGACTTAGCCAGTCAACTACATAACACATGGTAGTACAATGGTTATGTCAGACCCAGACAGGAATCTGCCTTATAAATACTGTTCTGCATCCCCTCTGAGATGATATTTTCTCCTGCCATTACCTTACTGGTAAGGAGAACCTTCCCAAGTTTCTAGAAAGTATTAAAGATCAGATGATGTAGTTAGCAGAACCACTAAAGGTCTGTATGCCAAGATATGGAACTTTAGAACATACAGCCCTGTAAAAAGAAAAGCCACTTTTAAAAGCAATTTAAAGCAGTGAAGCTGAGTTCCTTCAAGCAGAGGCAGAGGAACGCCTTTTTGTTTGGGGATGCCCAAGCTTTGCCCCATAATAATAGTACTAATTGTAATGCCATTTCTTTCATTCATTCTTCATATACATGCAATATAATCTTATTAGCAATATACAATCTATAATGGCAACAACAAAATCAAACTACTCAAAGCACATTGAAACATCTGCATTCCTTAATGCCATATACTGAAAGGAGTTTTTCCTCTTTGTCTCTTAAAGCAGCTAATACAACAGTCTTATCAATTCCATCCTACATCTACTTAGAAGGTAATAAAAACCATATTAAAAAAAGCCTCTCCTTTCTCAGCCCCTAATGACTGCTGCTTTAATAGGAATTTTGTCTATTGGTTTAACAATATTTAATTCAGCTGTACCATTCCATATCTAATTAACTCAAAAATGTACATGACACCTGAAATATGAAAATGAAAATTGTCACGCTACTAAAATATATATTTTTGTACTACTGATAATGGGCTTTAAACAACATTTGGGGCAGCCCCCTCATGCTCTACAACCCCCTCCCTGATGCTCTCATCTACAGCACCCTATGTTCTCCAGGCCACTCCCTGATACTCTCCCAAGAAGCCACAGTGCCACATTTGAGAAAGAGAAAAAGTGCTCCCCTGTGAATTAACGGTCAGCGATTCGCAATCCCGGTCATTTGCAGTATTTTCTAACCTCGAATGACCGGGCAGCCAGAGAGGCAGGAGAGGGCAGCCAGAGCGCCGACAAGTGATGGAAATCATTCGTGGTATGCTCCGACCGCCTCTTCCTGCACTAAAGTCGGGCCTCACCAATCAGGAGTTGCTTTGACATGCCAGAGGTGTTCACATATAGGTGAATGGGGGGTAAAGAGGACTCCAGCTAATGCCCAAAAGTAGACCTGGTTTTACAACACCTACATTTTAGGTGTTAGGTAGACACGTTAGGACGCTGGGCGGCATGCAATTCTGTAAATGGACATCTATATGAAAGCCATGCCCATGCCTATCCTGATAGGTGTAGCTTTTTTCTATGGGCATCCACAAAATTGTGGATGCCTATTTTGTGAATTGCATCCAGCCTTTGGACGTCTAACTTCCAATTATTGCTTGTTAAAGTCATTAATTGAGCTTATTATCCACTTTATTTGGATGCCTAAATTGATGGACATCCACATTGTGGACCTAAAGTTAGACATCCTTTATAGAATCTGTCCCTTGTTGTCTGGTCATTTTCTTTTTCTAAATATGTTGGTCCCAGTCTTTGATTTCTGCTTTCCTTGTTTTCCTCTTAACAATCTTGACAAGATTTCCTGTCATGTTTCTCTTCTTTCTTACCCTTTTCCACTCAGCTTTCTTCAATTTATTTTTCTTCCTCAGTCCAGATTTGTCTCCCCGGCCCCCTTTTACTAAGCCGACATAGAGGTTTCTACCATAGCCCGGAGTGCTAAATGCTCCACCGCTGTTCTGACACTCATAGAATTCCTGTGAGCATTGGAGCAGCATCGGCGCATTTAGCGCTCCAGGCCACGGTAGACACCTCTACCATGGCATAGTAAGAGGGTTTTAATTCTTTCCAACTATACAGTATAGTCTACAGTTTCCTTTTTCTTTTTTCTTTTTTTTTTTTTTTTACTGTGTCTACCTACAGCTTCCCTCACTCTGGCTCTCCTATTTAAATTCTTATTTCCCAGTGTCTCACAAACTCTATCCAATTTCTTCCCCCATCCAGCATTTGACCCTGTCTTCTACTTCCATCCATCTGCTCCTCCTCTTTCTTCCAATTTCTATCCATCTACTTTCCACTTTCCATCCATCTGCTCCTCCTCTTCCATTCAGTGTGTACTTCCTCTCTCTTCACCATCCAGCATCTGCTCCTCCCTCTCTTTTCTCCCATCCAGTCTCTGCCCCTTCTCTCACTCCCCTTCTATCCAGCACCTGACCTCCTCTCTCCCCCTTCCATCCATCACCTGACCTCTCTCCCTTCCATCTAGCATGTGCCTCTCTCCCTTCCATCTAGCATGTGCCTCTTCCTCTCCTCCCTTCCTTCCATCCATGTCTATTTCCTCTTCCCCTTCTATCCAGCATCTTCTCTTCTCTCTCTTCCTCTTACATCCAACATCTGCCCCTTCTATCTCTGCCCCTTACATTTAGCGCCTGGCCTCCTCTCCTCACTTCCATTCAGCATCTGCTTCCTCTTCCCCTTCTATCTAGCATCTGCGCCTCTCTCCTTTCTCTTTCAATCCTGCATCTACCCATCTTTCTCCATCTTCCATCCAACATCTGCACCCTCTCTCTCTCGCTTTATTTCTCTTCTCTCTTCCAGACTGTACCTGGCCCTTCTCTTTCCCTCCCCTTCCATCCAGCACCTGACCTCCTATGTTCACTTCTATTCAGTGCCTAACCCCTCTCACTCCCCTCCACTTTTATCCAGCAAATGACCTCCTCTCTCCCCCTCCCCTTCCATCCAACACCTGACCTCCTGTGTTCACTTCTATCCAGTGCCTGACCCCTCTCACTCCCCTCCACTTCTATCCAGTGAATGTCCTCCTCTCCCCTCCCCCTTCCATTCAACAAATGACCTACTCTCTCCCTCTCCCCTTCCAAATGACCTCCTCTCTCCCCCCTTTATCCAGTGTTTGTTCCTCTCTCTCCCCTTTCTATCCTGCTTCTGCTCGCTCGCTCTCTCTCTCTTCCCTTCCATTCAGCATCTGACCTCCTTCTCTCCCCATTTCCATCCAGCACCTGACCTCCTCTCTCCCCCTTTCCAGCCATTGTCTGACCCCCCTTCATCCAGCATGTCCCTCCCCTTCTCTTTGGCTGTGGCAAAACAAAGATAAAAGCATTGCAGGGCTGCGCTGCTCAAGTTGCAGCTGCAGGCCCTGCCCCCTTCTGACATCACTTTCAGTTTGGGGGCAGAGCCAGAAGCTGTGATGATGAAAAGAGTAGCCCCATGATGCATTTATTGTTGTTTTGCCACTGCTGAAATAACTGCAGTGGTAGAGGGGTATGGGGAGATTTTTGGGGGTGTCATGCACCCATGGCTCCCCCTGTTCTGATACCATGCCTTTAAGAAAACACTGTCAAAGTAATCATTGGATTTAATTGGTTCTTAACATTTAGTACCCAGATTTTCGTTTCATTCTTCTTTAAATAATCTGCCTTAACAAATATACAGTGTTATTTTACTTTTGCCCATACACTTCTCTGATTACGCCCTCCTTTCCAGAGCAGGTGGCAGTGGAGACATTGGAAAATACCACAAGTTTGAGAAAATATTTGGAGACACATTTGTTTTAACATCAAGAAAGAAACAACAGCACTGTGTCCAAAGCACTTACTCAAATATATTGAGCGGTAAGTTTGATTTGGGAGAAAGCTGACAAATGAAAACAGATATTATCAAAATAAATAAACAGCAAGCTTTCCCCTAGAAACTGAAGACAAGGAGGCACTGGAAAAAGAGAGGCACAAGCAAATAGTTTTTGAAAAAGCTGAACAAAAAAGATTTTATAAACATAAGGGCCCTTCTACCAAATTATGTTTAGTTTTGCACTTAGGCCCTGATTCTGTATAGGACGCCCAAGAGAGGTGTCCTATATAGAATCGGTCCTACACTAAACCCCGATTCTGTAACCGGTGTCCAACCGGATGCCCAATCCTCCTGCCAGAAAGCTCGATGACCCGACGACCCCTCCCTCCCCCAACTAACCTTTACATGTTGGTCGTCTGGACGGGTCTTGCTGCCGTCCAGCCGATGGGCCCGCCTCGTGAAAATGATACGGGCCCGCCCCTTCCCGGCCCATCCCCGCTAAATCTAAGGCCTGATTGGCCCAGGCTCTAGAAGCCTGGACCAATCAGGCCTTAGGCATAGCGGGTCCGCCCATCCCCACTAATCCTAAGGCCTGATTGGCTAGAGAATAGCATGGGGACAAAGTTTGTCCTTATCTCTGTCCCTTCTTTCCCCATCCCTATCAGGCCCCTGCGAGCTCTGTCCCTATCCTTATCCCCGTTCCCATCTCCACTCCATCCCTGAAATCTCTGATCTCATCTGCAGAAGCCTCAAACAGTTATGTAGTACACAACCAGAGATATAGAAAGAGATGCCTTTATTACTGTTCTGTGCAAAATGTAAAGATGGCAAATGCCAGGGATGGTATTAAAGAAGTGTAATTAGGGCAACTGCCCTTGGTTCCTGTTGAGAGAGAGCCCCAAGTCTGCTGGAAACTGGAGAATATGCAGCCTGGTAGTGGGCTTTGGGAGTCCCCTTTCAAATTTCTGCCTTGGGCCCCAACCATGTCTAACATCAGCTCTGGCAGGATGTACATTTCAAATCTGACATAATCACAAAATAGAAAATAAAATTTTTTTTGTACCTTTTGTTGTCTGGTCACTTTATTTTTCAATTCATGTTGCTCTCAGGCTCTGGTTTCTGCTTTCCTCTGTCTTCTCTTAACTCACTCACTAGGGTCTCCTATCCATTTGACATCTCTTCTGTCTCCATGCCCACCATAACATTACATGACAATCTGCTTCTATACTGAAGTACTGTGAAGCTCTATGTGGTTTACAAAAGCAAAGTAGTTACAATAGGATGAAATATCTTAATTACCCAAATATTTATTGAACAAATACATTTTCAAGTGTCTCCTAAATACTTGATACGTGCTAGAGATCGTGATGAAGAGATTTAGGTCTTTATCCCAAGATGTTGCCTGATAGGACAAGAGGTGATTATGGTATCTTTTGAATCCTTTGACAGATGGAAAGGTAAATGTTGTATGTGAACTCCTAGAGGGGCATAATAAAAAAAAAAAAAGTCTAAGTCCCCCTTTGGCCTAAGTCAGTAGACACTGAAATTGGCAGCAGGGAAATGTCCATTCTAAAAAAAAATCCAAATTGAGGGTTTTTTTTGAGAATGGCTTGCCTGCACGTTCAGCAATCTACTGGCCCAGACTGCTACTATGTCTATCCCTATACCACATTTCCGCTCAAAAAATCACCCAAGTCTCAAATGCCCTACCCAGACCTTTTAGGCGAAGGAAGGGCCAGTCCTTCACCTAAAAGCTGGATTCTGTAACCGGCATCTGTCAAAAACAACACCAGTTACAGAATCCCCCCCCCCCCCTTCTATGGATCCAGCACCTTTCTCATTTCCCTCCAGTCCCCTTCTTTCTCCCATGGGTCCTGCCAGAACTTCTCTCCATTTCCATCCTCCTCCCTTTGGGTCTGGCATCTTTTTCTTCCCACTGCTTATAACTTACATGCTTTTGCAGTCCAGCAGAGATTCATACATGCTGGCTCCATGGCCTTCCTTCTGCCTCCATGGCCACTTTCTTGACCTCTCTAGTGTGAATTCCTGCAAAGCAGTCAAAACAGGAAGTTGCAGTAGAAAGGGTGGTATATGGCAGAAAGAAGACCATGGAGCTGGCCTATGTGAATCGCTGCTGGGCTGCAGGTGCATGTAAGTTATAAGCAGCATTAAAAAGAGGTGACAGATCGATGGGGAGGAGGACAGGAAAGTAGCAACGGTCTTTTTTTTCCCGTGGGAACAAGGCTTTTTATTATTTTCATAGGGAGGTATTTTCATAGGATTGCAGTGTTACCATTACTGCAGATTTACTGTGGTAAATCCACAGTAACGGTAACCATGTCATTCTCTAATCAGAATGTTGCCAGGGAGTGTGAGCAACCACTACAATGAGAGACAATTGACTGGATTTCTTGATTTTAGCCATTCATTGTTTCGGATGCAAACTGTTCTCGATGCAAATAGTGTAGAGAGTTTATAGTCCTCAAAAAGTAAATTCATGCCAGAGATAGTTACTTATCTATATATATTTTTAAAATTAAGATTTATGAATCATTTGTTTCTTTAGTCAAACATATAAGATAATCACCATAAATCTGGCATTACAGTTTGCCAGCTGTATGAAGTCCATTCGGACTTGCCATCCAATAAACCGTAGACTGTCATTTGGTCAAAGATCAGTTTCATTGTGACAATCCAGTCTCTGTTAAGAAAACAGAGCTTGTCTGAAGATATAATTTCTGACTTGGAGCTCATGGTTTTTCCTGCTTGTGTTCTTTGGTCTGCTACCCATATAAATAGTATTTAAAGTAAATACATCCTTTGAACACTCCTGTGAGAGTGGCAGCAGGATAGCCAAGCTCTGTAGGAGGGAGAGTTGAGTGACCAAACGGTGGCTTGTGTGCTCGTAAGTCACATCCTTATATCACTTTTTATTTTGCACTGTATTGCTCAAATAATGTTTCCTTTTGTGTCAGATGTGCTTCACCATTTGGCCACATGATACTGTCGCCACATCTGTTTTTAAATTTTCAGTTTTATTCCAATTTTTTTTTTTTAACTTAACATTGTATGAAATCAAAGCATATATAAACAAGACCCCTGTAGATACAAGCTTAATGCAAACAAAACTAAATAGGCCACTAAAAAGAACCTTTAAATATAGTGTATAATGTTTATAATGTACCTATTATAGATTATCTAAACAAAGATGGGGAGATGGAGGGATAGTGACATGAAAGAGAAGAAAGGAGACTCATGATGAGTAACTCCTAACAATAAACATGGGAAACGCGGGGAATGGAACAGAGCTTAAGGGCTCATAAGAACATAAGAAATGCCACTGCTGGGTCAGACCAGTGGTCCATCCTGCCCAGCAGTCCGCTCACGCGGCGGCCCTCAGGTCAAAGACCAGTGCTCTAAATCAGTCCAGCCTCACCTGCTATGTTCCAGGGTGTCAGGTCAAAAGCGCGCCGGGACAAAGGCGTGCGCAGACAATTGAGCACAGCGTGGAGGCGCGCGCTGCAGAAAATTACTGTTTTTAGGGCTCTGACAGGGGGGCGTGGGGGGGAACCTCCCCACTTTACTTAATAGAGATCGCTCCGCGTTGTGGGGGGTTTGGGGGTTGTAACCCCCCACATTTTACTGAAAACTTCACTTTTTCCCTGTTTTTAGGGAAAAAGTTAAGTTTACAGTAAAATGTGGAGGGTTACAACCTACCAAACCCCCCACAACACCGGCGCGATCTCTATTAAGTAAACTGGGGGGGCTCCCCAACAAAAACCCCCGTCGGAGCCCCTAAAAACTGTTATTTTCTTCAGCGTGCGCCTCCGTCTTGCGCTCAGTTGTCGGCGCGCGCCTTTGTCTTTCGCGGGGTTGTCTATGAACCATGTTCCAGTTTAGCAGGAGCTTGTCCAACTTTGTCTTGCATCCCTGGAGGGTGTTTTCCCCTATAACAGACTCCGGAAGAACGTTCCAGCTTTCCACCACTCTCTGGGTGAAGAAAAATGTCCCTACGTTTGTACGGAATCTATCCCCTTTCAACTTTAGAGAGTGCCCTCTCGTTCTCCCTACCTTGGAAAAGGTGAACAGTCTGTCTTTCCCTACTAAGTCTATTCTCTTCAGTATTTTTACAAAGGTGCGTTAGGGCCTTAACGCACGGAGTAGCACACGCTAAAATGCCGCGCGTGCTAGCTGCTACCACCTCCTCTTCAGCTGCGCACCTTTGTAAAAGGAACCCTAAGTTTACTTAACAGTGCCCTGGGTCTCTCAGTTCTAACCAGTAGCCACAAAAAAAAGATTTGGTTTTCAGGATATCCAACAGTCAGAGAGCAGAGCATCTAACTAACAACCCGTTCCGTTTAATTTTTCTTTATTGTTATTTTATGTTTATCGGGTTTTCTTTTTTTTCTTTCTTCTTTTTCTTTTCTTTTTTATTCATATTACAGCTAGTTCACTTCATGATTGTTAACCGAGTCAAGCTCCATTTTTTTATAGAGATGACCTGGTCTATAAATTTAACTTTTCGGGGTCCTTTTACAAAGCCGCGCTAGCGGTTTTATCGTATGCATCGGATTAACGCGCGCTGTAGCGCGCACTAGCCGGAAATCTACCGCCTGCACAAAATGAGGCGGTAGCGGCTAGTGCGTGCGGCAATCTAGCGCGCGCTATTCCGCATGTTAAGGCCCTAGTGTGGCTTTGTAAAAGGAGCGCTAAGTTTAATTTAGAAAACTGTCCATTTGTTGGAATGGAAAATTTTTTTTTATAGTATCTACCATGTCTAGGGTGTTTGTTTAACATCATTCTCACCCATGAAGACATTGAGCTGTACCTGACATTTAATGAGTCATATTTTAAATCTAACAATAACAACAACAAAAATCCAGGCGAAGTTCAAAGCAAATAATACACTAGTATAAAACAGAGTAACCGAAGATAGCATCAACAATTCAAGACAATCAGACTTCCTCAGCTGGATGTTCTAGATTTATCCTAAAGAATGCAACAGCAAGTGAGCAATGAGGTCAGTGCCTATCATATAAACCCCTTACGTCAGTTAACTCAATAAATAGCTTTTTAGATTACAAGTACAAGAAAAAGTCACATATAAATTAATTGAAACCTTCCCAAACTCATTGTTAATATATGGAAACGGGGTAAAATGTGAACCTTCCTGGTGGTTTTGAATGCAAGCAGCAGCTCAAACTTTTCAGAACTAGTTTATGAGCAATTTAAACAGCTACAGGTACCAGTGCAAAATATCAAATTCCTAATGTTTCCAAACAGCTAATGGCCAGAAAGAAAGATTGGTTACTTGATAGTTCATCTTGCTCATAATTCTAATAAAAGATCAGCTGATAGGTTCTCATTTACTGAAGTCATATAAGTACCATCCCCATAGATTTCTCTGTTAATTCCTCATCTAGAAATCGTTTAGCATCAGTTGTAAAACAGATAATGTGCTTCAACTCCAGTCAGGTTTTTTTTCCCCCCACAGTATAATGTAGCAATGGTAGCCTTTATTAAACCACCTTTTAATGCAAGCACATTTGAAAACAATTTTCAAAGTGGTTTGCCCATGTAAATAGCAATTTACCTGGGTAAAATGGTCTGACTGATAATTGCATGCCTCGAGGGCCAGCTTAGCAGAAGTGCAATGTACTGGTGCAAAGTGATCTGGCTTTGATTCCTGGCAGAGCTCTGCTGTTCCCGCTTTCTTGGGTTAACCAGGCTGAGAAATGAGTCATAGTTTGTATTCTAAACTGACAGCTAGTGGCCAGATATGGGTGCCATGATTGCCACAGTAATTTTATTAAAGGAGTCTGGGAGGTGAGAAACCAGCTTAAGCATTGGGCAAACTAAGATGCTGCCCAGGACAGCAGCCTCTAGGAAGGCAAAAGCAGCTGCAGTCAAAAAAAATTAGATTCTGAAAGATAATTGGGTGTGGAGGTCAGAAGCCTGAAACTTTGCCTTAGATGTCCCCTTTTACTAAACTGCAATAACGGTTATTAGTACAGGGAGCCACGCTGAATGCTTCGTGCTGCTCTCGACACTCATAGGAACTAAACATACAGCGCTGCTCCCTACGCTAATAACTGCTATCACGATTTAGTAAAAGGGGGTGAGGGAGTAACATCCTTGTACTGGGCCTGATTGGAGAAAAACATTGCCTAGTCCTTGTGAGTGAAAACTCATGTTGCTAGATCAAAGTCTTATTTCTGATTGAGCTGATATCCAAAGGACCAGGATGAAACTATCAGAGAGGCACTACTGTGGATACATTAGGGGCAGGGGAGTAAAACACACAGTTGCAAAAATCCAGCCAGTAAAAAGAGAAGTGCAGCATACCCATAACCCTTTCTGCATTTAAACATGGTTCTTGCATTTGTTGCAGGGAAATTATAATGTACAAACACGATGGTACTAGAGGTTTTTGGCACAGGACGGTGAGGTAAATGCTCCAACGCTCATAGGAATTCTATGTGCTCTGAAGCATTTACCTTGCTGGCCCATGCTAAAAACCTCTAGCCCCATTTAGTAAAAAGAGCCCTTAGTGATAAATTCTATAAAAGTGTGCCACTGTGTTAGCAATCATTAATGCTGTCTATTCTATAACAGGTCACTTAAATTAGGCATCGATTTGGGACCTTAAGTTATAGAATCTAGCACTTGGGCACATGTCTGTTAACAGTTAGACATTTAAGTGCTAGCTGAGTGCTAACGGGTAGTCTTTAACCTTAGCATACAACGCGCCTATTTGTCATATTCGATGAGGGGGGGGGGGGTCAATAATTTATCTACCTGTGTATGAAAGAACATAACAAGCGTGTTGAAACAAGTCTGTGCATGTTGTGACATGTCTCAAGGTTACTCATACACAGTTGCAGCTCAGTGCGAGTCTAACATTCTAAGAGGCAGGATGTCAGGAGAGTCCTCATGTGAATCAAATAAGAAACTGCTAGATTTGGAGCACCGTTCCGTGATAAAATTTCTCATAAAAGAAGGGAAAAAGCCAAGGAAGATCCATGAACACATAACTGCAGTTTATGGTGTCTGCCCCATCATCCTACAAAGTAACATTTTGGAGCAAGCAGTTTACCATATTTTTTGCTCCATAAGACGCACCTGACTATAAGATGCACCCTAAATTTAGAGGAGGAAAACAAGAAAAACACTCATTCTGAACCAAATTCTCCCTGCTAGGCTCTGTATCCAACCCCACACTCCTTGCCAAGCTCTGACCCTGTCCCCCTCCCTGCCAGGCTCTGTACCCTATCCCCCCTCTGATGGTCTAGTGGTAGGTTGGGACAGGGCAGGCAGGGACAGGGCAAAGGGCAGGAAGGGCTAGTAGCTGGCAGGCAAGGACAGGGAACAGGGCAGGCTAGGCTAATAGCTGGCAAGCAGGGCAGGCAGGCAGGGCTAGAGCTGGGAGGCAGGCAGGGACAGGGCAGACAGGGCTAGTGGCTGGCAGACAGGGCCCCCCACCCCAAGGCAGGCAAGCAGGCAGGGCCCCCACCCCCCGGCAGGGCTCCCCACCCCCGAGGCAAGCAAGCAGGCAGGCAGGCCCCCATACCTTTTTTAAAATTCTGCCATCTAGCGCTGTATGGCAGGAGCTTTTAGCACTCCTGCCCTTCCCTCCGCTGGCTCCCAAACTCTTGCATCAGCAGCAGAGGGGAGCACTTTTTAAAATCCTGCTGTCCAGTGCAGTATGATGGAATGATGAGTAGATTCTGATGAAGTGAACAAAATGTACAAGATGGAAGATATGGAATTAAGAGTTGATCAAGATAGGGAGTGAATGGTTACTTCCACAGACCTTCCAGTATGAGGGTCATCTTCAATGGACTCTCTACGCCACTTACCGTATTTTTCGCTCCATAAGATACACTTTCCCCCAAAAAAAGTGGGTGGAAATAAGGGTGCATCTTATGGAGCGAATACCCCCTGTACCCCCTTACCTTTTTAAAAATCCTGCCGTCCAGTGCAGTATGGCAGGAGCTTTCAGCGCTCCTGCCCTTCCCTCAACTGACTCCAAAACTCTTGTGGCAACGTCAGAGTGGAGCACGAGGAAGATTCAAGCTTTTTGCGTTCCTGCCTGGTCCCGCTCCGCTCCGTGAATGGCTGCCGTCAGACCCGCTAGAATCACATCTTTGTTTTCTAACAGACGCCTTAAATGTAAGCCAGCATTTTACAGGCCTACATTTAAGGCGTCTGTCTCATGCCTACAGAAACAAATAGGGACATTTACGGATGCCCAAGGCCACTTGCAGTGGAAACCATTTTGGATTTGGGCATCGGTAGGCATGTCTAGATGCCTCCATAGGTACATCATATGCCTATATTGTAGGCATCTTTTATGGCACGGATTAAAAATAAATAAATGTGCATCCCGATTGGCTGGTGAAACGGCAATAGGACGTCTACTGCCACCTACAATTGGGACATCATTTGTAGAATCAGCCCATAAGGTATGATGTGATTCTACATATGCATACTTGATTTGCCCTTGCCATTTTCAGGGCAGAAACTGTAAAAGTCTGCCCAGCATTGACATTGCCTTTCAATTACTAGTGTTGCCATCTAATCACCACTAACCCCCTCTTTTACTAAGGTGTGCTAACTTATTAGCGCACGCTAACGCTAACGCGTCCATAGATTAACATGCACGTGCTAAATCGATTAGCACAACTTAGTAAAAGAGGGCCTAAGCTTGTTTGGTTCCACGCCTTCCATACAGGTTAGTGATTTTTATTTATCTTTTGAGATAATTATTTTTCCTGAAATAATGTTCAAACCGTTATCCCTTTAAACCCTATAACTGTATGTTGAATAATTGTATTCTTTATAATAGTTTCTACCATTTTTCCCAGCACTGATATCAGGTTCACTGGCTTTCAGTTTTCCAAGTTTATTAAAATCCTAGTCTAGAAGCCCGTTACATTAACGGGTGCTAGAATATATATCTGTCTGTCTCTCTCCATCCCACTGTCTCTCTCTCTCCCTGGCCCCCTTTCTCTGTCTTTCTGTCCCTCTCCCTGACCCTGTGTCTTTCTTCCTTTCTTTCTGTCTCCCTCCCTCCTGCTGTGTGTCATTTTTTCCCTGCATTTCCCCGTGCAGCAGCAACAGCATTTCCCTTCCCCCCCACCCCACTTCCCTGTGCAGCAGCAGTATTTCCCTTCCCCTCCAGGTCCCTGTGTAGCAGTAGCAGCATTTTCCCCCACCCCCCTTCCCTACTCTTACCACGATGTGGCCTGCTCCTTTTGGCCCCTCCCCCTTCCCTTCCCGCGGTCTAGCCTGCTTCAAGGGCCCCCCTTCCCTTATTGCGTTCTTTGCAGGCAGGCCCAGCTTCTCCCTACTTGTTACCTTTTATTAATTGTGTTGCCCTCCCTCGCATGGCTGCCTGCCTTCCTGGTCCCGTTGAGTGGCTTGCGGCTGTAGTTTTTTTTGTCAGCGCTTCCCTGACCGTCCCGCAGTCTGGCCTGCTCCGGGCAAATCTTTTTTTTTTTTAAGTATTAAAGTTGTTGCAGCGGCTCCTCTCAATCCCCGCCAGCGTCGGAATTGAGCCGACACCGCGATCTTTTGGAGAGCAGGAAGTCCAGTGCTGGCGGCCAGTCCTGCCGGCAAGTGTAAGTAGATGCTGTAAGGCTGGGGACTCATGCATGCGCACTCCTGCGGCCACGGACTTACATCTCACAGATCAGAGATCACGGAAGCACGCAGGTATGTGTGCGCGTGCACAGCCAGGGTTTTATTATATAGGATGGTATCCCAAAATTCAACTGAAACCATCTAAGCAGTTTATAATCTAACATAAAATTATTCTACTAAAATATGGTATTTTATAGAACATCACATAAAAGTGAGGACCAGGGGAGAACTACAATATTACAATAAAAAAGATAGGGAGGGAAATGCACTATGATAAACTATCCCCCTCTTTTACTAAGGTGTGCTAACTGATTAGTGTGCACTAATCGATTTAGAATATCATAGACACGTTAGCATGTAGCATGCGCTAAATCAATTTGCGTGCGCTAATCGGTTAGCGCACCTTAGTAAAAGAGGGGGGTATGTCTTTCAGAATTTTCTCTCCTGTTGATAGGTTAATTCTATTTAATTAAAAGCATCATTATATTAAAAAAAAGTCTTCAAATCTGTCTTGAATTTATCTAAAGATGATTGTAATCAACTAAACACTGGCAGTGAATTCATAATGAAGGGCCTTGTATTGAAAAAAAAAAATCAATCGTCAAATGTGTTCATGAATAATTACTTCTAATAATCCTTCGTAAACAGTACTATGTTGAGGTCATTGCGGTTGTCCAGGTTGTGCTGTATTCGACTAAGTGGAACCAAAATTTCAGTCATTGTGCTATGGCTTTCTTCAGGGTTTTATCTTGGCTAATCCGCAATCTTTAGGTATCATAGCTAATTAGTTTACAAAAAGATTTTATTAAGACTACGATTAGTTCAGAATACAGCAGTTCGCTTGATTTTTGGTCTCAAGAAGTATGATCATGTTAGTCCTTTTTATGCTAGATTACATTGGCTGCCTTTTGAGGCCAGAGTGCTTTTTAAATTTGGGTGTATCTGTTATAAGGCCCTTTTTGGTTTATTACCTTCTTATTTGGTATTTTATTTGTAATTGTTCACTTCATTAAAATTTACCAGATATTCAGGTATGTTTCTCTTCCCTACCCCAAAGGCCTGCCTAAAAGCCTTTGTTTTGGATGTTTGAGGCTTAGGCTTTTAGGTTGATTATATAGTATAAGTTTAAGTTTCACAAAGTATAAGTATAAGTTTCACAAAGAGTAACATATAAAATTGCCCTTTTAACATTTGGAACTCTGCAGACAAATGCCCCAGCCTTCATAGACAGATTACTGATTCCATACGACCCACCAAGATCCTTAAGGTCCATAACTCAATTTAACCTCAATATTCCTTCCCTAAAAAATATTGGCACACGCCGTACCTCAATTTTTTCAGTTACAGCCCCAACAATCTGGAACTCTCTTCCATTATATTTAAAAATGGAAAAAAACTTAAAAAAATTTAAAAGCAACTTAAAATGCTTCCTTTTTAATGACGCTTTTAACTGAAAAAAAAAAAAAAAAAAAAGAGAGGCTCATTTTAGAGATCAAATAAATAATATTTGTTTTTAATTCATACCCATTTCCCTAATTCCTTTTGTGTTTACCTTAAATGTATCTTACATTTACTTTATTAATTGTATTTCTTACCCTCTTTACCACTTGTGTCTATTGCATGTCTGCCTATAATTACCTAGTACGTTCAGCCGTCAGTCGTGTCGATCATAGAAAGTTTGTATTAAATGTTTTATTTACTTTTTACTGTAAAGTTATTTTATATTCTGTACAACGCTTTGAAGAAACGAAAAAGCGTTTAATCAAAAATTGAATAAACTATAAACTATTAAACGTAGTGGTGGTCTGGGCATTTAAACAGCTGAACGTAGAGGCAGGCCATTATAAAAAAAAACCTCCTTTTGGACGTTTTTTTTTATAATGGACATTTTCCCTGCTTCTACTTTCAACGTTTAAGGCCTTAGGCCGAAAGGGGACTTAGACATTTTTTTTTTATTATTATGCCCCTCTACGAGTTTCTGTCTCTATGACAAGCCTCTTTCACCTACCTTACTGACACTTTGGGCTCTTTTTACTAAGGTGCGTTAGGGCCTTAACGCACGGAATAGCACACGCTAAAATGCCCCACGCGCTAGACCTTAACGCCAGCATTGAGTTGGCGTTATTCTAGAAGCATACCGCGCGGTGTAGCACGCAGTAATTTCATGCATGCGCTAAAAACGCTAGCGCACCTTAGTAAAAGGAGCCCTTTGTCTCGAACTTGTCAATATTATATTCTTTTTCCTATTCTTGTCATTTGGATCCATCTTTTATTTTTAGAAAAATTGTCTATAATAGCCTCTCTCACCTCACCTTAAACCATGCCTGCAGTCATTCTGCCTTCCTTCTGCCTCTTTTAATGTGTGCAATATACCTAGGTCTGTACTTACAAGTTGGAATTTATATTCTAATGTTTGTAGCCTCTCCTTTGACCTTTTTTCCTATCAATTTTCTTCATTTTTTTTAGCTCAATCTCTTGACTAAATCTTTGAAAAAGAAATAAGAAACATAATAGAGCAGCAACACTCCATAGCCCCAAACATCAAGAAAGTGAATATCAGGAAATATTATAAAATAAAATACGCAAGTCAGTCTGAAAGTCATCAGTGAGATCCCTAGAAATGAACAATGACTAGATGAAAAAGCAGCAAAGAAGAATTAAGAATCATTCTAAAGCTGTTGCTGTGGTCGCCAGATTTTTTTTTAGAATGATTGTAATTGTAAATGTTTCTGGGCCGCTACCACCTCATATTTATAACACTGTAGAACAGTATTCCAGCAGAAAGCAAAGTTGTTATTATAGGATATTTTCCAATTACCGAGTAGCTATTGTAAAGCAAGAGAAATCATGATATATTGGCCAATAATCATCCCTAGGCAGGGGATAACTGTAAAATTTTCAATGAGGAACAAAACATAATTTCCAAAGTAGGTGATGGGGGACTGGAAATAAAATAAAAATATCCTTTAATATGGAGGCCCAAAAGAGGGAAATTTGAGCGTACTCTAAAATCAAAGACTCAGAAAGCTGATAACTTGGTCAGAGTGCCAAAATTGTGGCATAGGATATGGGCCAACACTGTACAATTTACTCCAATTAACTTGATGCATGAAAAACAGAAGGGACGGCATATTGTTAGCCAATTGGGTAGAGTGAGATACCTTTCTCCAAAAGTGATCCAATTAACATCAAAAGGGGCTAACTTTGCCTCCTCCAACTGGTATATGACCTGGATCACAAGGGAATGCTTTTGCGTTGAATCATGAAGAGCTTTATAACAAAGGGATGCAAAGTGACCAAAACGTCCACCGACTCGCGCTGAATGAAACAGGCAGCCTCCATGATCTGCCAGTATTCACTCTGCAGACCTGCAACTCTGTAGACAGTACCAGAATTGCAATCATTGGGAAAACTTGGTGTTAAAAAGTGAGCACGAATGCTTTGAGAAAAGCAAAATCACAAAATTCATTTGAAAATACTTGGTAAATATACCAAATTCCACAGTGAACCTAGTCATTCCAGTACAAAAGCACATTATTAATCTTAATTAAAGGATGTTTCCAAATGTAGGACATAATATGTACTAGACAAAAGATCATGCTAACACAGAGAGTGCCTGTTAGCAGGCACCAGAATAGCTGCAGATTCCAGCTGGATCCAAACAGGAAGTAGAATAGTTTCAGCCAGCACAATCCATAATGTAATAAAAAAAATAATAAAAAAGCAATATGGTAAATGTACAAGTCGGGGAAGTTGACCCCATCTGCAGGCCTCAGCACCTTAAGTGTATGGAAGGCGAGTCTTGCAGGTTTGCAACTCTAAAGGAAATGAGCAAGTGCTGATTCACAATGTTTATAGAATGCTGAGGGAAATATGAAAGTCTCATGAGAAATCCACTCCAAAGTCTCTGCTGGCCCATTTGAAATCAAAAGCTGCTACATCAGCATGGATGCAAAGATCATTCATACGCATTAATTCTGATTTAACTCTGTTGATCTTATAACAGGAGAACCGAGATAATTGTGTGATCATCAATTGAACAACGACTTATAGAGAATCCTCAACATTAGGTAAAAACAGGAGAGCATTGTCCCCATAGACAGCCTGTTTGCCTGCTGATTCTCTTGGCCCAGTGCCTCTGTGTCTGCTTGCCAAGTAGCCAACAAAAGGGGTTTGAATAGCAGAGGTGAAAGGGGAACCCTTGCCTAGTGCCACAAGCAAGTGGGAAAGCTTCACAGAAATATAGAAACATAGAAACATGATAGCAGATAAAGGCCAAATGGCCCATCTAGTCTGCCCATCCATAGTAACCATTACCGTATTTTCAAGCATATAACGTGCGCATTATATACAATTTTACAAACCGTGCATTACCATGCGCGTTAGAGGCGTGAGCGCGTTTTACAACTTTTTTTTTACATAGTTCCCCCCCCGACGTCCGATTCACCCCGCAGGACCGCTCACACCCCCACCCCGAAGGACCGCTCGCACTCGCACCCCGAAGGACCGATCACACCCCCACAGCCTCCCCACCCCCCACCATGGAGAAGCTCCTACCGTTGTCCTGCTGCTTCCTCTGCCGGCGGTCCCGGCCCTTCTGTGAGCCCTGCGTCTGCTGCTTCCTCTTCCGGCGGTCCCGGCCCTTCTGTGAGCCCTGCGCCTGCGCTGCTTCGTCTTCTGGCGGTCCCGCCCTTTCTCTGATGTCAGAGAAAGGGCGGGACCGCTGGAACAGGAAGCAGCAGACGCAGGGCTCACAGAAGGGCCGAGACCGCCGGAAGAGGAAGCAGCAGACGCAGGGCTCACAGAAGGGCCGGGACTGCCAGAAGAGGAAGCAGCAGACGCAGAGCTCACAGAAGGGCCGGGACCGCCAGAAGAGGAAGCAGCAGGACAACAGTAGGAGCTTCTCCATGATGGGGGGGTGGGGAGGCTGTGAGGGTGCGAGCGGTCCTTCGGGGTGCGAGTGCAAGCGGTCCTTCGGGGTGGGGTGCGAGCGGTCCTGCGGGGGGGGGTGAATCGAACATCGGGGGGGGCATCAGGCTTTCAGGGTGGGGACAGGACTTCAAGGGGGAGAGGAGAGTCGGGGCGGGCGAAAGGAGAGTCGAGGTGGCCAGAGGAGAGTCGGGGCGGGCGAAAGGAGAGTCGGGCGGCGACGGGAGAGTCGGGGTGGCATGTGCGGTATACGGGTGTGCGCGGTATATAAAAATTTCTTTACATAAATTTGTGTTCCCCGCGCGCTATACCCGTGTGCGCGTTTTACACGGGTGCGCGGTATATGAGTGAAAATACGGTACTTCCTCTCTCTAAGAGATCCCATGTGTCTATCCCATGCCTTCTTGAACTCAGACACAGGCTCTGTCTCCACTACTTGTTAACTCTGATGCAACATTGTGGACAGGAATAAAGAATAGCAATATATTGTGCAAAGGTAGTCCCAAAGCCAAACCAGCAGAGAACAGTAGAACTCCCACTCAGTCCTGTGAAAGACTTTCTTGGTATCGAAGGACAATGCCACTGTAGAAGACTCACTGACTATTATTTAGCACACAGCAATCTTGCAGTATATTGTCACAGGGCTGCCTCTGTTCCTAGTGAGGAAGCCTTGCCAGAAAAGGATAAATGAGGTTAAAATCCTTGAAAGTATTCCTAAGCCGGCTAAGGAGAGTCCCAAAGCAGCCCCTATGAATACTTACAAGCCAAGCCTACCAGCAGTGAAACCTCCTAAAGCCCTGCCTAAAGCAGGCAGATCTGGTTTAGCTTTACCTAAGCCAGTTATAAGAAAGCAAGTGGACAGACTACAACTCCCAGCAGGCATAGAGCCAGGGAAAGGAAAGAGCAGGGCTGGAATACAAGCCACTCCCAATCGGGATCAAACTGGAGGCTGCCCTAACACACCTGCAGGGAGGATTAATCAGCTCCCTGCAGTGAAAGAAAAGGAAGTAGTTTTCTCAAAGCAGGGGAGCCAGCTCCAGAAGCAGTTGGAGAGTCAGCCTCAGAGTACACACCTGCTCCCGACCCAGCAAGCCAGAGCCAGTCAGCAGATTGCAAGCCCAGAGAATCAGGAAGCCACAGTCTACTTCCTGGCTACTAGCCCAGGCAGAGTTTGATAAGATAGAAGCTATAGAGGACGGTGAGTCTGTGTTTGGGCAGGACAATGAGATGGCTGATGAAGACCTTGCTTATGATATGGAGATAGAAGAAACAGAGTTGCCCATTATAGAAGGAATGGAAATAAGCTAATCTTTTCCTGTTAAGGAGAGCTGGGATAAAATTTGGACTGTGTACTAGATTAAGAGAAGGCTGAGATTTTTGTTTGAAGAAAACTTTACAGTTGGGACAAGTTTTTTTTCTATTTGAGATAATGGGCTTGGAACTGACAATTTATATTTTGAATGCTGCAATGATATACCAGGTGATACAAATCTGGAAAAGCCTGTTTGAAAGTTTGCTTTTGCTTTTGATCAATAAATTATACCAGGAAATTGCACCTCTGTCATTGGACCTGTTTTTGTTTTTTTTAATTATTATTCCAATACCAAGCTACCAATAGAACCTCACATTACTGCTCGGCTGAGGGTAAGCCACTTGTTGAGCCCAGCTTGGCCACGCCTGGTCACAATATACAGTATTCAAACAAAAACAGAAGAAAACTTAAATTGTCCAAAAATGAAATCAACTGCAAGTAGAGGTCAAAAAAGGTTTCAAGTACAAATTAACTACCAGAGCTTAATTTTCCCAAGGCTTTCCATTTTTAGGCACTTTATGTACTCCAAGCACTTTATTGATTTAAAATTTTTGCACAGCATAAGTCACTTTACCTAATGACCTGTGATTGATTGTTTTTCCCAATAAGGTCTAAGAAAACTTTGAATAAAACAATGCCTTGGGAAAGTTAAGGTCTGGTAGTTAATTTGTACTTGAAACCTTTTTTGTCCTCTGCTTGCACACAATATACAGTATACAAGCACAATTTTCACTATATACAGATATACCTTCACTTCAAATTAGAAATTTATTCTTGTACTTAAATGACTTTCTGAGGTATAGCCTTTAAGATTTATTAGCTAAATGGTATCTCTTCTAAGAATTTGCCAACTTCTTTATTAGGTCAGTAGTTTTTTAAATTGTCTTAGCTATTTTTTCCTTATATTATGAAATTCAAAATTGAATGCACTTATCTATCTTCTCTTCAGTTTGTTAAAGTCAATGAACTGGAGACATTTTCACCCCCTCAATGAATTCATGTTTTGGTGAAACAGCTAATTCTTGAGGGTCTCCTACAAAAACCAAAAATCCTTATCAGAAAAAATATATATGTATTCATTTTTACAGCATTCCTTTAAATAAACTCAGATTTCAATATATTGGAGAAAAAAAATACTCTTGTAATACGGCTGTTTTCTAATACTGAGAGGTACCAACCTTTAGTAAGATCAGGAATGTTTCTTTTGTGGTTCTTTCAAAAATGGCCGTGGCGTTCTTAAATTTCTATAACAATTTGCATGTGAGCCAGCAACCTATCACAGAGCCTGGCTTATACTGACGTCATCCATTCTATCTCTCAATTCACTTCTGTTGGAATTACTGAATCTAATTTAAAAATATATATATATATATATATATATATATATATATATATATATATATATCCAGTGCTGTTCTTTTTAATTTAAGATTTTCTCAACATTCAGATCAGACTTTATCAGGGGTAAACAATAAATAGCATCTACAATAAAACAAATAAATAAATATATAAGTAATATAGAGAGCAAAAATACCTATATAAAATCATATATATATATATATATATAAAATAAAATCATACCCAGGACTCATGCCTGCTGAAACCTAGTATAAATGCTGGCACCCAAGTTACATGTGTTGAGGCAGTATCCTGTAACCATGTATGCAACTTTGTGGAAGGCCCTGATGCACCTATGAGATTCTTCGAGAGTAGTCCAGCTTTGACTACCTCCTAACCCTCATCACAATGTTATCTTAAACACCCAGACCCTCAGAAATGCCACCAAGATACTCCGAAACAGACTGGAGTATCTCTTTTATATCAAGATAACAGGAACTTTGTGGTTGCGACGTGGAAGAGTAGCTTCATACAGGGATAACAGCCCTGAAGAAACCCTCGGGGTGAAACATGTCGGCTTTTATATCCCTTAGCATTTGACCACTTTAAGCTAAGTATTGTTAAAATCACTAATATAAAAGAGATTTATTATAAAGTATTTATTGTTTTATAAGAGACCCGGTGAGGATTGAATGCATAAAGCCAGATACTATGAAACAGACTTGAGTATCTTGGTGGCATTTCTGAGAGTCTGAGTGTTTAAGATAACATTGTGATGAGGGTTAGGAGGTAGTCAAAGCTGGACTACTCTCGAAGAATCTGATTGTATACTCTCTCATTCATTGAGACACGCTGTCACACAATTTATTACTGATGCACCTATGGCCACATTGATGGAAAGAAGTACAATTCTTGCAAAGAGGAATGACTAAGTCAGTTTTTACAGTTTGACCACAAAGAAGAATTCCAGCCTTCTGGTGCATCAGAATGAGAAGCTTTCTTCAGCTATCTCAAGGACATTTCAGAATATGTGTCGTGATATCCAGGACTGTAAATTATGGCACCCTAGCATTACTTTATAATACAAACCAGAGGAATTCATGCCACAGCAAAATGCTACTGTTAAAAGCTATTCCTACTTCCCTACATTTTTGAACTGTTTTTTGTTTTGCTGTGGTAAACCAAGTAGAATTGGTAAGTAGCAGTCCACTCCTCTTATGCTGATAAATGACGTGTACATGTGGAAACAGTGCTGGAAAAACACCACTTTTCTCCGTGCTTCAAATCAGTGTGTTGCTCTTTAAATGTCTGCACTGAATTATTGTCAGTAGCTAATAGCTTCCACTTTTGCAGAAGCGAAGATGAACCTATAGCATTGGTGCCCAAAATGATACTCGCAGCCCAAGCTAATGGCACTTACCTCCTCTCCAACACAAAAGAAACCCTGAGCATGTTTTGCACATGGGAAAGGGCTGTTATAAAATTCTGTGGGTCTGTACACATGCAGACAAGACCATGAATGTTTTAACACAGACCATGAGTAGGTCTTACTGGTGACATAGTTTATGCAGGGGCACGGAGTCAAGTGCATGCATTGATTATGTGTATTTGCACAAAATGGAGGTAGTGTACAACAGGACAGGTGTGTAAGAGGTTTTAGAAAATTGATTTAAAATAGGCATTTTTTTGAAGGTAACATAGGCACCTATGTACCTTTTCTTAAATAGGCTTCCAAGAATCAGTATGTTTGTTTATCAAAAATTGATATTCTGCCAAATCTTGCAAAAGTTTTAAGCAGGTTACATATAAAATACAAAGTTAAAACTAAAAAGAACTCCATGACATAAAGAAAAGACCTAAGCTCCTCATTCATATATCTAAGATATGATCAGAATCTATTCTCACAAAAAAAAAAAGAAAGATTAATCAGTGGGTCAGTTGCCTGTGAATCTCTTGAATTAATGAATATGTTCATTTGGAATAGAATCAATACCAAAAGCCCTTTGAAAAAAAATGTTTTCAGTAATTTTTAACGTTTTATGATTCAGTTCGGTACGAATAGCTTGCTGGGTGCTAAAAAGAAGAATGCCTTATCACATGTTGATTCCTATTTCGTTCTATACACCGATGGAAGGACTAGTCTATTGTCCTGTAAAGGTCTTAATGTTCGATTTGGGGTATATGGAATAGTCAAAGATTACAGATAGCAAGGTTCAGAAGTATGTAATGCTTTATGCATCAATATTAATACCTTGAATCAAATTCTATAAATAACTAGTAACAAATGATATTGTAAAAAGAAGGGGGTGACTCTATCATATTTACTTTTATGCCTTAGTAGCTTTAATGCTGCCTTCTGCAGAGTTTGTAGCCATCTTATATTAAATTTTGATAAACCAGCATAATAGTTATCCCATCCAAATTCAACGTCACATCTGGTGCTGGAATATTAATAACTCTTACCGAAATTTACTATTAATTTAAGATCCACAAGCCAGGTTTTAACTTTGGCAAGACATTCATGAAGACATGATCAAATGTAAAATTGTACACCTCTTCCAGTGATGATGTACTTGTACATCTGTGCATATCCGTGTATTTTATAAAATGCATACATACAGTGCAATTCTACTTCTGCTGCACCCAAATAGTACACTAAGAATGCTTATGCACAGGAGTAATTTAAGGAAATACTCTAAGGAGTAATCTAAGGAAACACTTTTTTACTGAAAGGGTGGCAGATGTGTGGAATAGTCTCCTGACAGAGGTGGTGGAGACAAAGATTGTATTTGAATTCAAGAAAGCATGGGCCAGGCATGTGGGATCTCTTAGGGAGAGGAGGAAATAGCGGATGTTTCGGATGGACAAACTGGATGGGCCATTTGACCTTTATCTGCCATTGTGCTTCTATGTTTCAATCATTGCACATGTTCAATTGCCCCAATCTGATCATTATAACTGTGCCTGATAAGGAGAGATTCTGCAGCTCCAGGCGAAACGCGTCAGAACCCAGAAGTGTTTTGAATGAATGATCTCAGTGCGAATAAAGTGAAAGTGAATCAGGCACAGTTATAATGATCAGATTGGGACAACTGAACATGTGCAGTGATTGAAAGAGGTCATAAAGACGCTTGATTTTCGGGTTTCAACTTGTTGGTATGGTGTGGTAGCCTCATTTCTGAGCACTGTTCTAACAGGAGCTTCAATATTCCTCACGATTGAGTGTGCTAGATTTTTGCATTGTTTAGCCCAAAGTTTGGCACCAGAAAACATCAAGACCCATCACTGTTGTATAAAGTGTGCTCTAAGTTAGCGCCCTTTATGGAATAGTGCATAGCATCATTTCCTGTGTCCATATTTGGGCACCAGGCAGGGCAGGATTAATTTGTCGAGGGCCCCTAGGCACACAAGTACACTGGGCCCCCTGCCCCGCCCCACCCCACCATGCGCCCAGGCGGAAACAGGAAGCTGTGTCAGAGGGAAGCTTTGGGCAAGCAGCACCGCTTGCACAATTACAGTTCCCGTTGCCTTTCTTATCCGTTTTGCTTGCTTGTTTTACTTTCCGTCGATGGGGGGGGGGGGCTGCGTTGTCAATCAGGGGGGCCCGCATTGCTGATCGATGCTGGAGGGGCCCATCGCCGTTTGATGTGCCACTTCCTATATTGAAGATCCCTGCCTTTCTGTTGGATGGCGCTCTGCAGCAGCATTCACTGTATTTTGTGATCACACATATATATATATATTTACTACCTTGAGCAGAAGTGTATTCATTTTTATATACTGATTTCAAAATGAGAATATTTTGCATTACAGCAGAACCTCAGTATTTGTGGGGGTTGGGGCAGAGCCGGCCCACAAATATTTAAAAATCGCAGATAATTTTTTGGGCCGGCTGTGACCCACCCCTGCCTCCCTCCTGTGTCCTGGACCATCCCCAGACCTTACCGGGTGGTCTAGCAGCGACGTAGGACAGGATCAATTGTCCTATGTTCCTGCCCCTTGCAGAGCCGTCTTCAAAATGGCTGCTGTGAGTTCCCTTTGTAGTCTTGAGACTATAACGGGAACTCGTGGCAACCATTTTGATGATTGCTCTGCACGGGGCAGGAGCATTGGATGATTGATTCTGCCCCGTGTCGCCGCTAGACCACCAGGTAAGGTCTGGGGAATGTCTGATGTAGAGTTTTGTTGTGTTTTTTTTAAATCACGAATAACCGAATCTGCGGGTATTGAAAACGCAGATTCGGAAGGGAAACTGTAGAGCCCACCAACTCATCATGTTTTGTTTTTTCTAAAATCACAGGATTAAAAATAAATTTTTTTTTCTTCATTCGTTGTTAATAGAAGGCACTGTTCTGAAAGAGTGCACACATTCTCAAATATGTGTGAATGGTGCATGCAAATAGTATGCACTTTTATTTATTTAAAAAAAAATTATATCCTGCTTTTCAAACAAAAAAAATATCAGTCTTCCATCCCTTACTGATACTCACAATTTAGTATGTAAGTGTATATGGGAAACAAAAATATCAGATATTTGTGACCATACTTTGGGCCTGTTTTACAAGGCCGCGCTAGCGACTGCGCTGCGGTAACGGCCCTGAAGCCCATAGAGATTTAAAGGGCTTCGGGGCCATTGCAGTACGGCAGCTGCTAGCACGGCTTCATAAAACAGGGGGTTTATATTAGGACTCCTGTAAAAATTTACATGCATATAATAAATGAGACAGGAGACCTATTTGTATCTTTCAGGATCAATGTCTGTTCCCAAATCCCACCCAATATTTGCCTTGCTTAATTGGAGTCCAGTAGCTTTTGTGGAGCAGGGAATATCCTGTGGACCATGAATTTCTGTTGCAGCTCACAAATACCTATATCTATAAACAACCTGATACATCTTATAAACCCACCACTACTACTATTTAACACTTCTATAGCATTGAAGGGCATACACAGCACTGTGCATTTTGACATTAAATAGACAGTCCCTGCTCGGAAGAGCTTACCGCCTATCTTGAACAGACAGACATGACATAGAGGGTTGGGGATGCAGATCCCAAGGAGGAGAGTTAGGAGTTGAAAGCAGTCTCAAAGAGGTGGGCTTTTAACTTGGATTTGTACACTGCCAGAAACATAGGCCGCCACAGGGATTCAAGCTGTTTGTTCCAGGCATACTGGGCAGCAAGACAGAAAGGACAGAGTCTGGAGTTGGCAGAGGAAGAGCAGGGCACTGATAGGAGGGACTTACCAGTTGAATGGAGTTTGCGGGGGGGGGGGGCGGATAGGGGGGAAAGAAGTGAAGACAGATAATGGGGGCAGCTGAGTGAATGCATTTGTAGGACAGTAAGCATTGGCTTGCTCAAGTTGAAAAGCAGTCATCCATTTCTTTAAAAAAAAAAAAAAAAAAAATTTATTTAGTTTTTAATGCCAACAGAAAGTGCAATACAACTTACCTACAAATAATAATAATCAAATAAGCCCTTATAAACAATCAATCTATACAAAAAATAAAAATTCCCTCTCCCATCCATCATTACCATCAGGAATAATACCAAACCAAAAGATATACCCCCCTTCCCGCTCCCACCCCCCCTGGATACAATACAACGGAAAATAAAGACAAAGAGCAACTATAACAAATCTACAAAAGACATCAATGGACCCCAAACCAATTTGAATATCTTATTATACCCCAGCAAGTCAGCATTCATTTTCTCATACTTATAAGTTAAGCATAAGCTCACCCACCAGAAAGGAAAACTAAGGCGATCCCAATTCTTCCATTTGCGAGTAATCATTTGCATGGCTATCCCAGTCATAATTAGGAAAAGCCTGCATTTATAGCAGTCCAGAAACTTCTATGTAACAAAAAAAAACATGTTTGTCTCATAGATGCTGATGCTGTACATCTCATCCTCCAAATTCATGGCCATTGAGATGCAGAAATATGCTGCTTAATCTCAATGCTCCAAATGTCTCTAAGACAAGTTTTTGGCTTTTTATTCAAGAATTCAGATATGAATTTATACCATCTGATGTCCTAGCAAATCTGTCTGGAAGCATAGAACCTGCAAGCTATAATATTTTTTTTAAATTTCGCCATTAAGGGAATCCCTTCTCAATGGCTTGCTTCAACTGCAACCACTTATAAAGTTGAGACTTTGAAATACCAAAAGATTGTTGCAGTTGTGAAAAATTAAGCATTTTCCTATTTGAAATAACATCATCTAGTGTACATATGCCTGCCTGCATCCAGTGCTTCCAGGCGATCTTAGACTCGCCAATTTGAATCTTGGAGTTTAGCCATAAGGATTGACACATAGATTTCTCTACTAGAATTTCTGTTAAATTGTTAATAAATTTCAAGGTTTTCCAGGTGTCAGATATAATACTATTGTCCTTAACGTAACTAGGTAACTTGATACTCAACACATGAGCCAGTTGTAATGGGGAGATAATTTGCCACTCTAAGTGCAGCCAATCAGGAAGATGTTCCATGAGCTCAGGAAGGACCCAATCCATACCCTGACACAGTATATAGGCCTATAAAAGTTTGGGAAAGTTACCCCACCTACCGTAATTAGTTTTTGTAAAGATACTAAAGCGATTCTAGCAGTTTTACCTTGCCAAATAAATTTGATAAGAATGCTATTCAACTTCTTGTAAAAGGACCCCTGAAAATAAACTGGCAACATACCCATTTGGTAGCAAGCCACAGGTAAAATCATCATTTTAACTGTTTGGACTCTCCCCCACCAAGACAGATGTAGTGGGTTCCACTGCTCACACATTTCTGAGACCTTTAGCAATAAGGATTTTTCATTTTACTTTCATCGTCTCTTCCAACGTTTTCTGAATCCAAATGCCTAAATATTTTATACCCTCTTCCTTCCAAAGAAAAGGGAATCCTTTTGGACAATGTACGTTTAGCAGAAGAACCTCCGATTTACTTCAATTTATTTTATATCCAGAAAATTTTCCAAATCGGTCAATCAAACTTAGTAAATGCGGAATGGTAGATTCAGGATTCCTCAAATGAAGCAAAATATCATCTGCATAAGCAGAGACCTTATATTCCTGACCTGCATAAGGAATACCCTGTATCTCCTCTGCCTGTTGAATAGCCAATAACAAGAGTTCCAGAACAATATCAAATAACAAAGGAGATAATGGACACCCTTGTCTAACTCCCCTCTCCAGACAAAAACAAGCAGTCATCCATTTCAATTAAATTGTAGTGTAAAAAACCACACTGCATTAAGGGGCCTGAGGTACTAAAATGATTTTCCCATTTATGTGTCTATGGGGAAAAGTACTTAACTCATAGGGCTCTTCCTGAATGCCAATCTGGCATAAACAGAAAGCAGATCTTCATACAAACAGTAATTGGTTCAAACTCAAAATAGAGAAACTCTGTATATAACTCCTGCCAAGAGTGCAAAGATACTAATTAATTCTGGAATATAAATCAAGTCCTGCATTAAGCCTAGTCCATTAGTTGTTGGCAAACGATGATAACTATATTCAATCTACTGAATTAATCTAAGACATAACAGATTTAGCTAGCAAAGGCTACTGAATGGAATAATACACATTTAAAAAAAAAAATAAAAAACAACTCTTTTCATAAAATTGTTGTGACTGAAAGGATGCAGCTTGTTGTCATGCTTTTTAGAAATATGCCCTCCTCCTCCTCCCATTTGGCACATGATAGTGACGATACTGAATTGTTCAGTCATCTGCTATGCAATGGCTCCCCGCAGTCTAGTAGGCTGATTTATTAGTCAAGAGAATCTGGCCTAGGGCCACTCTGATGGACCAGTGATCAGTCCTCTACACTTTCCAGAAGGCACCTGGGTTTGAAGTTTGGTTCACATTACTTAGGCAGAAGAAAGCTGAGAATGTGGTGTTGGAATAAGGATAGGAAGTAGTGCCAAAGTGGTTCAAGAACTCCTGGTGGCCACTAAAAGCACAGACCTATACATTAGCCATAAGGAGACTGCATCTTTCTGACTTTGCTACGACATCGTACTGAAGCACTGGTTTGTCTATGGAAGTGGCTCTGGGGGAAATACAGAATAAATGGGAAATTTTGAAAGAGGAAACTAGAAAAGTGTAAAAAAAATGTATCACATTGATAAAGTTTAATGGAGATTTTTAAGAAAATGGTACCACGCATGGGAAGAGTCACTGGTGTAGTAAGGAGTGGGGGAGGTGGACCACCCTGGGCGCCTTATTTGCCATCAAGTTTCTATGTTTCTATCTTCCCGGGGGTACTGGCGCCTCTCCTCCTCTCTGTCCCCCTCCTGCGTACCTCTAGAAATGTTTGCCGGCATGAGCATCATCTTCCACCTGCTGCTTGCGCCAGCCTCGGATCATTTCTGATGTCACTTTTTGGTCGCGGGACATGATGTCAGTAGGGAGCTGAAGCCAGCACAAAGCAGCAGGTGAAAGATGCTGCTTGTGTCAGTAAACATTTCAAGAGGTACATGGGGACAAGGAGAGATGTTCAAGCAGCGAGGGATGAGGGGCAAGGAGGTGTACTGCATGGTGGGGAAGAGCAGGGGGGGCACATGCACCAATGCACCATTCTCCCTAGCTCCAAGGAAGTCTTCGCCATTTGGAAAAAATAGCTTTCATTATGATTTGCTGGAGTCCCAGAACTTCAGCAATATCTTTGTAAGTCTTTCCCTATATATGAGTATTTCAACAACTTTTTTACTCATTTCTTCTGGAATATCCTTTGATCATAGCATAGCATTTTTGTAGAAACTGTTAAATGGCAACTTCACTCTCATGGTAAGGTTCAATGAATAATGTTTAGATTCAACAGGGTAGCCAGGATGTGGTCAATCAACGGAATCTACAGTAATTATCAATTAAATTTGATCAATTGGTTGACTTTCTAAGGGGGTTATAGATGTTTGATAACTTTGTTCCTTAAATAAATGATGTAATAATTTAAAATCTATGTTATGTATTTACTCAGGTTCCCGTTGTCTAATATTACGTTTGGTTTAAAAAATGCAAACCATTCAGTATGACTTACTGTATGTGCAATAATAGGATAAATCAGGAGAAATGCAAGAACTCTCACATCCAGTGCCAAATGGGCTTCTTGCACCATTCTATTCGACTTTCCAACTAAACATTAATTTTGTTCAAATTGTTCAAATCTTCGTCTACATGCAAGAGAGTTGGCAGTTGCAATGTAACCTTCCATGAAGGCAGCTGGGGTTTGATCCCTATTTTCATCTTGTTGCTACTCCTAGATGGTCCCCTGGGGGGTAGAAGAAGAGCCTTACATCTGCTATATTCTGGTGGATGTTGGACAATCGTTGTGCCTTCAGATTTGGAAGCTAGATGCTAAACACTCTAGCCAACTTCTGAAGTAGCCCAAAACAACTGATGTGCAATAATCTGCAAAAAAAAGCTTACAGTAAATTATCTTGAATTCATCTCCATGCATATTCTCTTTCACTCTTGTCCAATGAAAGCGTGAAATAATGGAATTAGCATCCAGTCTACCCCCTGTCTCATAAAATGTAAAGGCTACTGAGACTGTCAGTCTTAAATGTTGCAAGACAGATTAGCTGGCATGCTTTTTTATTGTTATTAAAAATTTTGGATTAAGATGTTAGAAATATTATTGTATTTAATGAATCCCCTCATTGAGAAGCTAAAGTTTTTGTTCCAACAGACGAGATATCTGGATCTGAACCCACATTTGCAAGGATCAAGGGCCACTCCACTAACCATTAGACTACTCCACTCTGTTCCAATCTACTTCTGCTCTAAGAATGAGAAAATTCAAGGTAGAAACATTGAGAAGAAAAAGAAAAGTAACATATCAAGGGGGACAAATAAGTTTTGCAGGTTTGAATAGAGGTAGAGCAGAGGTTAGTAATAGAGAATACAGATGACTTTGCGTTTTACTCATTCAGAATATTTTGGGTCATTTGGAGAAATTTTGACCATCTGGTCTGTTATCTATCTTCATATAAATGACAGCAATACCTGTGATCCAACCAATAAATGCTTTAAAACAATTGTTAATATGAAAGGAACCCTCAGACCAGACAAAATGTTTATTTATATACCACTTATAATCTAAGTGGTTTACATTCAGGTACTCAAGCATTTTTCCTTTTTTGTCCTAGGAGGCTCACAATCTGTCTAATGCACCTGGAACAATTAGAGATTAAGTGACTGCCCAGGGTCACAAGGAGTAGCATGGGATTTGAACCCTCAACCTCAGGGTGCTGCGGCTGTAGCTCTAACCACTGTGCCACATACTCCCCTATATGTTGTCCGCCTTATATAAGGGCTTTAAGGGTCACAAATGGTTCTAGCTTCCTTTGGGTCCATTAACTGTGTTGGTGAAACCATAATATGTGTTCACTAACCTGCTACTGTGGCCAAGCTCAAAATAAAATGTAGTTTGTACTGAATATACAGTACATATAACTTATCTGACTTGAAGGGACGCTGGTATCAATAAAACCATTATTCAAAATTCAAATTGGCCATCAATGAAGTCCAGTCTAGTCAAAAAAGAAGACACTCCCTCAAATAAAACACCCAACTCCGCAAGTTTTGTATGCAAACTGATTCCAGGGACTCGGATGGAAACTTGGAGTTCACTGCATTTAGCAAGTAAGTCTTTTAAGCATCAAGTCAGATATTGGATTGTAGGTCCAGTATTTTTGTTTGTCCACTATTAGAGTCTGTGGACTGGTTCATAGCAAATGAGCCAGATATTCAGTGACCCACAGAACAGACAGGATAGCCAGTAAATTTTAGCAGACTTTTTTTAGAAAAATATTCAGCTGTATCTAATTGGCTCAGTTTTCAGTTGAGTATTCCTTTGAATCTAGCTGTTAAATTTCATCTGGTTGGGAATGCTAAAAAAGAACAGCCTTTTATCCCTTTTTTATTGGGGGGGGGGAACAGGAGGGAGATGGGGTATCCCAACCAGGCACTCTTTTGTCAGCTGAGAAACAGAGAGGGAGAGTGGAGAATTAAGGGACTCTTCTTTTTTAAAATGAAATACAGTTGAGAAGAACTTTTTTCATATATTTCATAATTATGAAATGCAGGAAGAGAGTGCAAGGAAGAACTTAGGGAAATGTTATACATAATTTTGATACGTGGAAGGAAAGGAAGGATGGCCAGACAGATTTAGGCCTGCTCTTGTGGCATATACCAGTAGATTTGTCAAGCCAAATTGGCAGCTGGCAGTGAAACTCAATACTAGCTTCCTAATTTCTCCTCCCACACATGTCCATAATTTGATAGCTAGATTTAGTCTCCTACTGGAAATTTGATGAATAAATTTGGTGAGATAAATGAAATCCTTTGAAAATTGACTATGTTATATCCTTAGCCATTTACATATGCTTGAATATTGACCTCTATAAGGATCATTTTATAAGCCATTTCTGTGAGTAACATACCCCGTCTTTTACTAAGGTGCACTAACCGATTAGCGTGTACGCGTTAGTGTTTAGCGCAAGCTAAATCGATTAGAACGCGCTAATTGGTTAGCGCATTTTAGTAAAAGAGGGCCATAGTGGTTTACATGCAGAAATAGGCTTTTATAAATTTCTTCAGGGTATGTGCATGCACCTTTCATGCACATAGGGCTCCTTTTATGAAGGTGCGCTAGCATTTTTCTAATGCCTCCATAGAGCTGGCGTTAGTATTTTCCATGTAGCGTGGGGTTAGCGTGTGCTAAAAACGCCAGCGCACCTTCATAAAAGGAGCCCATAAATTTCTCGAACCTGAGCAGACAGGTTCCTATGGGTGAAGTTTAAGGAGGGTTTGAATTTTCTATTTTATAAGTTATATATATTATAAGGTTGCACATAAGGATGTAAAATAAAATGGGAAAATGGTGTGTACTTCAGAGCTGATGTAACCTTCAGCAGGAGCCTTCCAGGGTGAAAGTTTTATAATGACATGTATGTGCATAGGCTTCTTTTATAAATTAACAAAAATGATGCACAAATCAGCCATATAATTTAGGTGACCTGTTTAAAAAAAAAGCTACTTTAAACCTTCCAATCTAGTCCCTTTCTCAGTCAGCATCATTCTCCCCAAACTGATCCTCTTCCCAATAAACCTAATTACTCTCAAATCCAGTCCCCTTCCCAATCAGCATCACGGTCAGATTCTGATTCCCATTTCTAATCAGCATCATCCCGGTGCCCTTTCAAAAGAGAATCACATGACATACCAGATGTTTCCTGGTGGGGTAATGGTAGAGGAGGAGCAATTCCCAGATATTCCTGCTCCTTTGCCAGCTCAGGTTCAAAATGATGGTTCTGACTCCCAGCAGTACTCACAGAACTGCTGCTAGGACTCAGCTTCCAGCTAAGCTTCTTGTGGTATTAAGTGTGGTGGTAACAGCACATGGCAATATACTGTGCATTACATTTAAATGCTGTCCATGCTCTACTCATAACCTGCCCAGTTCATGCTCCGTACCACATTAGGCAATAAGCAGTTAGTATGAGAATTTTAGTGCACTGGCTGTTTTAGCCCCTATTAACATTAGTGTGTGGAAAAACTGCTAAGTGCATTTCATTAAACATGGCCCAGTGTTCTGAATATATTTTGGATGAGAGAAAACACACCAGATATCAGGGAAACAAACTAAAAAATGTTCTGTAACCCTTTCTTGACAGGTATGCATCAAACTGATTATTTTCAGTATAATTTAACAGTTTAGAGTTGGCATAAGGCTGGAACCAGCTGGAACTGGAAGGCAGATGGCACAGAAGTCCACTCAGTACGCTTCTTTCATCCAGTAAGTCAGTCCATGCCAGTATTTAGCTTCTGAATCAAAGGGTTTATGTAAACGTGAATTCTTCAGGCAATAACATGGGGTGATTTTCAGCAACTCCGTGTAGGCAAAAGTAGAAAGCAGGTGTCAACAGAGCTTCTAGTAACTGTCCTTAGGGACCATCCTAGGGTTGCCAGATTTTCCAGAACGAACCCTAGACCATCCCATTCTCAGTAGAGATCCCTAGCAAAAGTTATTTTATGGCTTTATGCTGTGGGCCCAACCCCTAAAGGTTAGCTGCTCTGTAAGCCTCTTATCAGTTAGGTTGGGCTTTATGAGCCTTGTGACCCACCAGCTAGGTCAGGACTAGGTTTACCATAAGGATCTAGAAAAAGGAGCACAGATTGAGCCAGTCTAGATTTTGCTTTCATTAAAAGCAATGAAAGTAACACTTGGACTGGCTTAATTGGCCCTCCATTTTCTAGAGCCATATTATGATAACTCTAGTTAGGACCCCAGGGGTCTTGGAGTTTAGGAGTTAAAATAAGTCCTTACCTGAGATAGAAATATGCCATCTGCTTACAGCAAAAAAATCCCTGTAGCCAAACAGGAGTCTTGGGGGACCAGGAAGTGATGTCAGACAGAGAGCCAAGGTCAGCACGACCAACAGGTTGGAGATGTTGCTCGTACTGGCAAAGAGCCAAAGAGGTACGCGGGGGTGGACAGAGAGGAGGAGAGTTGCTGGCACCCCCATCAAGAAGGCACTCAGGGTGGTCTGCCAGCCGCCAACCCCCTTACTAGGCTACTGACCACAGTAGATCCAGGAAAGGAGTGTGGCTGAAAACACTCTAGGGAAAAACCACTATAAGAAGGAGCTGCTAGGGAGAGAAGAAAGGAAAATTCTGCTACGCTCCTGAAGGTGAAGGGGATACTTTTTAAATGAATGAAAAAGTTGTTACTCAAGCCTTTTGAAAGCTTGGTTATTTGCTAGACAACCACCTAAGCTAAGGAGGTGGCTGATATCTGAGAGGTTAAAGTAGTGAGAAGAGTAGTTCAGCCATTGTAGAAAGGAATTGCCTTGGGGCTAGTCCTCCCTGCTGCAGAAAGGCAGACTCTATTCATGCAGTCCTTGGCTCTGGTGGAAGCTTTAAGACTGGGACAAACACTAATGGCGACAGCCTTAAAGTCATAAACCATATCATACCATACTATACCACGTTGTTTCTTATACCCCACAAATATCAACTGGGAATTCTATGTGCGTCAGAGCATTTACCACGTCGGCTTCCACTAAAAACTTCTGGCACGGCTTAATAAATAGAGCCCAGAGTTTATGGTTCACTTTTTTATGTATCGTTACATCTACCCAAAATCGAAGTAGTTTACAGTATCAATATAAAAGCTAATTTTTTTAAAAAAAAAGACAAATCCAAGAATGAGGAATAAAAGTTACAGTTTAGCAAGCTGTTATGAGCAAAGCTGTAAATGTCCTAAAATATGAAAGATGCTTCCAAAGAAGCAGAGGGCTCAAAACTCATCCACTAAAAGAAAGAAGTGTAGGGGATGCAGTAGAGCAGAAGTGATAGCACACCATAGAGGAGATCAAGGACTGGGAGCACTTTTTTACATGGTGTAAAACACCCTGCCCCCCCCTGCAGACCATACACTTCAGCCTTTTGTCACCTAAAATTTGTAGTAGTTGTTGGTCGAGTTACCTCAAGCTGAGTGCATGAACCAGAGGTGAGATATGTACAGAGAAATGCACCAGCCAAATCTTGACTTTAGAGTGAGTGTCAAGAAGAACCAGGCCAGGAGGTTTTTATTAGTTGATTAAAAATTCAGTTTTGATCTTACAATATTTTTTTTAAGAAAAATAAAACTCTGTAAAATGCATATAATTAATTTCAAAATTGCATTTACATCAGTCATACAAATACTTCAAAAACTTTTCCTCCTCCCTCCCACCCCAATACAAGAACAAAAAACAAATGCATTATTTCAGACATATAGTGAAAACCATATTGAACTTATTGATCAATGAAAACATCCCACCCACCCTCCCTGGCACAGTTTGATAGAAGAGGCCCCCAGGGTTTAGCACGCCTTAGTAAAAGGACCCCTTACAGCATTATCTTTGCTGTATAATATAAAAAAAAACTTTAAACTTTTTAAAATATATATTTTTTTAAAACCCTCTGTCTGGTCTCTCTTGCTCTGAGACAGCTGTAACATATATTTATTTTGGTTACATTGGTTTTATGGATCATAGGGGAAAGGACCAATAAATGGGCATTTTTTATTATCATCCTTATCAATATCATTTAATTGTTTTTCTGTGTGGGTTTTTCATTCGTGTCCCAAGGATATTCAAAGATTATAAAGCAAGCCATCAGAGACCCTTTAACTTGTGCTGTGTGCTTGGGATGAGGATTTTGGAGAAGATTTTGATTTTATACTCAGAGGCCAAAATAACCTGTGCACCCCATTCCTGGAGGACTGGCTATGCTTTATTTGATCATAATGGATAGTAGTTTTCTCAAATAAACACTTTGTAATGTATTGTCCACCTTCAAAGAACCTTTTAAAATAACTGTCTAATCAAATGAGAATAAAAACACATGTTTAGAGACTTTATTGAAGCCCTCTGGTACTTCATTAGCAAAGTTTTATGTACTTTATTTAAGAAAGAATTATTTTTATATGCCTTCTGGTATCACACCAGAATTTGTGCAGCTGAAAGTCATGTCGGCTGCTCACAGGGGTACATTCACCATGGTGACAGGGCCTAGTAGCCTGGAATCAGAGCTGGGAACGTCAACTTTTTTTTTTCCATTTGCTTTTTTTTTTTTTTCTTGGTTGCGGTTTTTTCACTGACCCACAAAATGAGGACACTGCTCTAAAATCTGTTTTCAGTTAAAGCAAATAAGCAAGAATCAACGAGCCTGTTACTTACCCATTAGTGCTCTTCCAACTCCAGACAGAGGGCTGAGTGGAAGAAAATGGTTCAGCTCAACGCAGCAAAGAGAACTATTTCCATCCCTCCTAAATTCAGTCCATAAATGTACATAGAATGGTTCAACTGAATTACTTGTTCTGAAACTCATAGCAATTTTCAGTAATATCTCACTCCAATAGCATGAATAAAGTATAGCTCATATCAGACATGGTATGCAGTCACGAATGCCCTCCTGAAGGAGGTAACGGAGAGGAAAACAGTGATGGAATTCAAAAAAGTGTGGAATCTCTAATTAGAATATGAATGGACAGACTTTCATGGTCTGAATCCTGCAAATGAGATGGTTTGAATTAGGGTTAACAGATGTCCGGATTTCCCCGGCCATGCCCTCCTTTTGAGGACATGTCCAACTGTCCGGCTGGCTTTTTAAATCCTGTCACTTTGTTTGGGTTTTGAAAAGCATCCTGACAAAATTGCGTCAGGACGGGGTATCCACGCACGCGCGGATGTCACACGGTGACATCACATGCACGCATGTGTGACATCAATGCGTCACATCTGCACATGCGTGGATGCCATCTGGAGGCGGGACGTGACAGAGGTGGAACTGGGCAGTCCTAGGGGCATAGCCATGGGCCCCCAGGGAGCTCCTCCACTCAGCAGCACTTGCACCAGACTTAGGCAAACATTTAACCTCTTATCAACAATGCAATCTTTGTAAATGTTGCCTTACTTTAAGCCTCTTAGGCAAACAACTCAGCAGCACTTGCACCAGCTTCCAGCCATCAGCCCCCCTCCCCGGGAGCTGCATCAAGTCCCGAAACCTCTGCTGACCCCCTCGGGGCTCCACAAACACCGGGAAATGAGAGTGACACCTCGCCAGCCGCTTTCCTTTCTCCTGCTTCGGGGCCAGCGGCGCACAAGGCAGGCACGAGGTTTTTGTGCTCCAGCCTGGCAGCTATTCAGGAAGTGGCGCGGGCCAAGGCTGGAGCACTAAAAGCTTGCGCCTGCCTTGTGCGCCGCTGGACCAGCACAAATTGAGACAAATTTGGCAGGCCGGATCAAAAAACTACACGGGCCGGATATGGCCCACGTGCCGTAGTTTGCCCATGTCTGACCTAAACCCATGAGACATTAAATTGACTTAGAGGAAAAGTATGCCCATTTGCAGATGATACCAAGATTTGTAACAGAGTAGAGGGAGTGGAAAATATGAGAAAGGATCTGCAAAAGTTAGACGAATGGTCTAATGCCTGGCAACTAAAATTCAATGCAAAGAAATGCAGAGTAATGCATTTGGGGATTAATAATCGGAAGGAACCGTATATGCTGGGAGGTAAGAAGCTGATATGCATGGACGGGGAGAGGGACCTTGGAGTGATAGTGTCCGAAGATCTAAAGGTGATAAAACAGTGTGACAAGGCAGTGGCTGCTGCCAGAAGGATGCTGGGCTGTATAAAGAGAGGCATAGTCAGTAGAAGGAAGAAGGTGTTGATGCCCCTGTACAGGTCATTGGTGAGGCCCCACTTGGAGTATTGTGTTCAGTTTTGGAGACCGTATCTGGTGAAGGACATAAGAAGACTTGAGGCGATCCAGAGGAGGACGACAAAAATGATAGGAGGCTTGCGCCAGAAGACGTATGAGGAGAGACTGGAAGCCCTGAATATGTATACCCTAGAGGAAAGGAGGGACAGGGGAGATATGATTCAGACGTTCAAATACTTGAAGGGTATTAACGTAGAACAAAATCTTTTTCAGAGAAAGGAAAATGGTAAAACCAGAGGACATAATTTGAGGTTGAGGGATGGTAGATTCAAAGGCAATGTTAGGAAATTCTACTTTACGGAGAGGGTAGTGGATGCCTGGAATGCGCTCCCGAGAGAGGTGGTGGAGAGTAAAACTGTGACTGAGTTCAAAGAAGCGTGGGATGAACACAGAGGATCTAGAATCAGAAAATAATATTAAAAATTGAACTAAGGCCAGTACTGGGCAGACTTGCACGGTCTGTGTCTGTGTATGGCCATTTGTTGGGGGATGGGCTGAGGAGGGCTTCAGTGGCTGGGAGGGTGTAGATGGGCTGGAGTAGGTTTTAACAGAGATTTCGGCAGTTGGAACCCAAGCACAGTACTGGGTAGAGCTTTGGATTCTTGCCCAGAAATAGCTAAGAAAAAAATTAAAAAATTTAAATTGAATCAGGTTGGGCAGACTGGATGGACCATTCGGGTCTTTATCTGCTGTCATCTACTATGTTATGTTATGTTATGTTACTTCTAAATGAGTGAAACCAGTTTTAAAATGTATCAGTCATTTTAAGAGTAGCGTACGATATACAGAATTAAAGCCAGATGATATATCAAGTCAACTGTGTACTTCCATGCCTATTTCCCACTCTAATTTGGTTTCCTCATGACAACAATTAGTCACACTCTTTCCAGCCCCCTCTCTGTGGAGTGTCAGATTCCATATGTTGGAAACCAGCTGAACATTTTCCTGCCTCTTCTCTGTGTGAGATTGGGCTCTTTAAGGCCATGACCTTTGGGAATCACTACTATAGACTTAAAATTGTGTCCAAGATAATATTGGTATACTGTGTACTAAAGTGCCCCATTTATAAGGCGTTCAAAGGAACATTTTAAAGTCTACAATTGTTTGCATGCTAAAGGGAAATTGATTTGGCTCTTCTCATAGAGAAGGCCACATTTAGGAGCTGATATCCAGTTGGTAAGAACCAAATTACCGTAAATAACATGTTATTTTAGGCCTGCTGTATCATCCAGTCAATGTTAACCAAATAGCTCTGAATAAGAACACATTCTGGTTTACTATTTTGGCACTTTTCTGGTACCTTCCAGTTTTAAATTAATTTATCTAGGCCAAACATCAACTTGCCCAGCCAAATGTTAGCCATCTGAAGCCAAAGTGAAAGTCCATGCCAACTCCACAAAAATAAAATGACTGTAATCTGCATTTCTGACCTCTCAGCAGGAGCTCTGCTTTGTGCAGTATGAAATTACTAAATCAAATGGGCCCAAATGTTCAATGAACTGTATAGCTCCTTTGGAAAAAAAATGACAAGATGAAAACTGAAAATACATCCATAACTAGGGGAAAAGAGGGAGTTAAAGTTGCTCAGACTTGCTCAAGTGTTTGATAAATGAAACTGAAAGTTGTTATTTTTACAGTATTTTTAATGGAGCTTGTCATTTTGATGAAAAGTAGCGTTCAGCAAAAGCCCTCCCCTCCCCCATTTTTGTTTGTGTAGCTAAGGAGGTATGATGGTAAATCAAAATTAGACCTAGAAGATTTAGCTGTAAAGACAGAAATGAACTTTAATTTTAAATAAATGTTTGCAAATAAATAAATACTGATATTTATTTCTTTTTCAAAGTTATTACCGGTAAGTCAACATATATAACAGCTCCCTAAATTGTAATTTTCCTGCAAATGTCCAGTTATCTTCTTTTGTAATCCGCCTAGAACTGCAAGGTACTGGCGGAATAGAAGTCACTAATGTAATGTAATATAATACCAAGTTTAATATGATATGAGTGGCTGGCAAATGTCACTAAGCACCATCACCTGCAGTTAGGTTACTGTTCTTCTACATATAAAGTCACAGGAACTAGGCTTTTTCTCATTTTGGGGTCCTTTTACTAAGGCGCAGTAGCCGTTTTAGAACGCACTAAATGCGTCCATTATATTCTATGGAAGCGTTGTTGTTTAGCGTGTGCTAGCGCACCTTAGTAAAAGGATCCCTTTGTGATTTTCCAGGAATTTTTGACATTTTACACAAATTTTTATCATTTGTTCCTGTTTTCATTGTGCTCTTACTATTTATTTCCTTTTTCTCTAATTTTATATTTGATACATATAATATAGCTAGACAGACTTTTTACTTAAATGCACTATATTTATTAAATAACTCAAATCATAGCACCATTTTACATATTAAACAAAATGAACGAATCCATATCGCACTTCCAATTAATAAAATGTGTGTTATCCACCTGGGCAGCAGCCTGGTGGAAGAAAACCTGGAGCTTGTACTCAGTTCATTCAAAGACCTTTTCTGAATAGTCAACCTGTTCCACCTCATAGTCTGTGTGTTTTATTGCATTCCTCCAATGCTCTAACAAGCATTTGCTGGTTCTTATTCCAATTCAGACTGTATCCAGTCAGCCCGATGTAGCACCACGTTTCGCTATTACAGCGTCATCAGGAGCTGAAACTTTAGCAGGTTTTCAACTTCATTACTTCTTCAGTTCATCATAGAATAGCAACTACACGGGTTCACAAGCCTACTCTCTCTTCATCTGAAACTTATGTTAGATTCCTCCAAGTGCTTTTCTAAATTCTTCTTGTGCCATTCTGAAAAAATGCTTTCTTTGTGAAATTCACCCCCCACCCCCCTATTTAGGAAGCTGGGTTAAGCTTTTTTTATCGCTGGCTGTGGCAGCATTAGCCCCAGCGCTCATAGAATTTCTATGAGCATCGGAGCTAATACCACAGTGGCCGGCGACAAAAAAGCCTAACATCTTCCTAAAGGGGGGGAGGGGGTAATTTTTTAGGTGCATTGCTAAATAATCATTTTATTTTAATTCAAAAACATGGCTTTGCAGGAATGTTATGTTTCATTTCTTAAATTTTAACATTTTTGGTCCAAATAATCTAACAGAATTATTGCTCAAGTGGGCCCAGCATTGATGGAATATTACTGTTATTGAATTAGTGAGAAAAACATTGTGTCCATGCATACAATCTGTATTTCTGCTGCTAAGGAGGATAGGGGACTGGCATTTAGGGTCATATGTTTTATAAAGGCCACACTGGCACCTATGCATCTTTATGAAACTTTAGAGAAAGTAGCTGCACAAGTCAATCACGTACTCCAAGGCCCATATAATTATGCACTTGCATATGCCAGGAAGAATAGATGCCTAAAGGTGGAATGTATATGGTTGAATACCAGTCTCACACCATCCTCATAGCTGGAAACACCTAAGCATGCAAGAACTGCCATACTAGGTCAGACAAGGTCCATTCCAGCAGTGGCCAATGCAGGTCACTAGTACTTATGTATACTTTCAATAAAAGCAGTCACTGTGATCATTTTATTAGATGGTGCCTATCTGGAATTTCTTAAAGGATAAATATTTTATAAAGACAACATAGACACCAAAGTGCTTTTCTAAAATAGGCTTTCAAAACTTAATTTACAGTAGTTCTGAAATCATGCTGCAAAGAAGGTGAAAATGAGTAAGTTACTATGTGTGCATTTATATATGGTGTTCTCCACAAACAGTACTTCATAATATGGTCATTTCTAATTTTTACTTATTCATTGGTCTTCAGAAGTACCAGTATTAGCCAATTGGTTTGAGTGGCTAAATACTATGTGGCACTAGCTTCCTCTTCAGACCATTATGTTTTATATAAAGTGCTTTAGTGCTTCTATACTTCAGTGATTGAATAAATAAATAAATAAATACTTAATCTTTCAACTTATCTTTTTTTCTACATTTTCTGAGTTTTCCCTATGTCAGTAGTTATCGGGAAGGGACCTGTAATTCCGACATGTTTCGCCCGAAGGCTGTATCAAGAAAAAGTCCCCCCTTCTGCTTTAGCTCCACACCATCCCGATCATTGGTAATTTTGTGACAATCAGCAGCCTGGAAGCTTTCCCTCTACCGTGTCCTGCCTCTGTGGGAGCAGGAAGTTAAAGTAGAGGGAAAGCTTCTGGGGCCACTGAAGGCAGTGTGCTCAGCTGACTGACGCTGCTAATGGCCCGAAGATTACACATTAGGATATCAGCTATGGATCTGCATTTGCCATAATGCATGATGACTTAGAATATAGGAAAGTCTGCGTACAGTGGGTTCCCAAACAGCTTACTGATCTGTACAAGCAACAGCATGTGGAGATTGCGACCCAGTTCCTGAGATGCTTTAAAGAAAATCCGAGTATTCTGGAGAGAATTGTCACATGGGTGCATCACTGCAACCCAGAGAGCAAAAGACAAGCATGATGAAGTAAAGGAAGCAGTGCTCACCTAGCTTGAGGAACAGCTGATAAACGTCTTCTTTGCAGGAATGCAGAAGCTAGTTGAACGATAAAACAAATGTGTCATCTTGCATGGAGGCTATGTAGAAAAGTGATATGTTCAATTGCTCACAGTTACTTCTATTAAAGCCGTTAAATGCTTTTTGCCTTTACTTTTTGATTTACCCTCATATTTCCTATGATACAAAGCATATGGATTAGTAAACCACCTTTGACAAGATTTTAATCTTTCTTCCCCCCATCCCTGCCCCACCAGACACAGACATCTACACATACACACACACAACATGAACCAGATGAACCTGATCCTACTCAGTTTATCTAATACACAACTGTGTGGTCCTCAATGTAGATGGTTTAGATTAAATCCAAGCTTCCATGTTGTATGAAAAATCAGAACCATTTCCAATACAGCTTTGATTTCCCTTTTCCGACCTATCTCCGAGGGTCAGAATCAGCCGTGTTGCACAATACTTATTTGGATTCTGCACACAGAAAATGTCTTTCCCATAGCAATGCATTCTCTGTTTATAGGTAATTATGTATAAGACAAACAAGATTTGCCCAGTTTAATTGACATTCAGACTATTCTGGTGTGCAGAGCCCCTTATGTGGGCGATGAATACCACTTGAAAGAGTTTGTAGAGATAAAAATGCAAGATTTGAAATACTCAGCTTTGGGTTTGACATTATGACTCAACTGACCTGTAATGCAACAGTTTATTAGCATTGATTTCTTCTGTAAACTAGAGTATTTTTCAACCGAGAAACAAAACATAAGAGCTGTTTACATGTCACTCTAAATTACAGCGGTATGTTAGAAATGCTCAGTACCTTCCACTGAAATGCAAAGCTCAAATCGATGATGGCATTGTTCCTTGGCCTGGCCAATTTCTCAGAGCGGCCTCTGTATTTCAGGAAATGGCTCTCCCTGTATTAAGAATAACCAGAGCTGATTCTGTTTGAACCTCTTTTTAGAACATAGATTCTCACCTAGTCCTCAGGACATATCCAACCAGTCAGGTTATCCACATGAATATATTGATTAGATTATAAACCCTGTCGAGCAAGGATTGTCTCTTACATGGTTAATGGAATGTACAGTGCTGCATGCATCTGTAAACTTATTCCAGGACATTTCTACCTAGGGTAGACATGTCCTGGAATAACTTTACTACTCCTTCCTGGCAACAGTTCTGCAAAACCTACATGAAATACGCTGATTCCTATTGCAGATTAGACTGATTATGAAAGTTGCTCCAGTCACCTTCAAAGCCAAGCTATACAATTGGCTTTCCTCTCTCTTACTGACCGGTACATTTCCCGAGGATCTAGGTCAGATTTTGATCACACCAATTGTAAAAAATCCTAAAGAATCTACTAAGCTGACATCAAATTACAGACCTATTGCGAGCACTCCCTTATTTGTAAAGCTGATGGAAGGTTTGGTCAACCAGGACTTAGTAATGTATTTAGACAAATTACTACATGACAACCAATCAGGCTTTCGATCTGGGTTTAGTACTGAAACAGTCATTGCATCGTTGCTAGATTTCCTTCATAGCTTATTCAGTCAAGTTAAAAGTGCTCTAGTACTGCAATTAGACTTAAGCAGTGCCTTCAATTTGGTCGATCATGCCATTCTGATTGAGTGTTTGGTGTCAATTGTTCTTTCAGATAATGTGTTAAAATGGTTTCAGGGTTTTTTGACTAAACGATCATATCAAGTCTATAGTGATTATAAACAATCCAGCAGCTGGGTAAACTCTTGTGGAGTGCCGCAGGGCTCTCCCCTATCCCCAACATTGTTTAACATTTACCTCGCCTCACTGGGGAACTTATTGCAAAGCTTAAAAATCAAATTCTATATATATGCAGACGATATCACTATAGTCATCCCCCTTACAACCCTGTCGTCTGAAACAAGGAACAATCTGTCATTCATTTTAAAACAGATTGAATTATGGATGACTAAATTCAAATTTAAACTCAACTCAGACAAAACCAAATTTTTCTTAGCAAGCCCAAATGACAAAATTAAAGACTCAACAATTTTTGTGAATGGTCAGGCCTTCCCTATTGAAGATTCCATAAAAAATTCTGGGAGTGACTCTGTACAGACACCTTACCCTAAATGTACACACAGATTTATTGGTTAGGAAATGCTTCTCAATATTATGGAAACTCAGAACCATCAGAAAACATTTTGACGCAGTATCATTCCGCTTATTGGTTCAATCTTCCATTCTAGGCATACTTGACTACTGTAACATCATTTATTTGGGAACCTTCAAAAAAACCCTCCAAAGACTCCGAGTCATTCAAAATTCGGCAGTTCAACTGATTTTTGGGTTGAGAAAATGGGAACACATTAGTCCCTATTATCAAAAACTTCACTGGCAGTCCCTGGACGCACAAATTTTGTTTAAATTTTTTTGCCTGTGATATAAATCAATTTTTGGCCAGGCCCCTATGTACCTGGTTTCTCAATGTAATCTGGACAGTTCTTTTTTTTTCCCCCTCTTTATTGATTTTTAATCTAAAACAGTGCCATATAAATAAAAGAACAATAATTATTACATACATTGCACTATTAACTGTACAGGTAACATATATATCATTCATAATTTTTCCAGTTTTCTACAATTAGTAGTAACATAACATAACATAATATATAATATGTAATGAAGAAAATAAAGTTACCCAAATATAACTCTCAATATTTAATATTTAATCTAGACAGTTCTATTAGGCCCATACGCAGAATTCATATGTTCACCTATCCATCTTTAAAGGACTGCCGCTACAAAATATTCCTGGACAGAACTCTTGCCTCCCAGGCAGGTAAATGGAACGACTGGCTGGGTAACATTATCATGCATTCCTCATCCTACTTCAATTTTAGAAAATCAATAAAAACAAATTTGTGTAATCTGTGTAATCTTGGTTCCCGTTTGCCACCCCAAAAAGAATCAACATGTTTTCCCCTCAGGACCAGCATAGCCTCCCTACTTTCCTTCTCCCTTCACCCCAGGTTCAGTCTCTCTTCTATCCAATCCAAGTATACAAAGTTGTTGAGGTCACTGGCACAAATCAAATTAGGCCTTCCTCTGAACAGCCCCGGTTCTTCTCCTTGCCACCATTTCCTTTTACCATTTGGTGCTGGTCCAGAAGAAGGACTGGTCCAATCGCTGCCAGAAACCACAACAAAGTATGTGGACTCGCAGTGGAGGGAAGAGAGACTGAACCCATGGGAGGGAATGTTGTTGGGGAGAAGGAGAAACAGTACCAGAGAGAGAAGGTGAGTGAAATGTTGCCCATAAGGAAAAGGAGAGAAATGCTTCCCATGAAGGAAAGGGAAACGGGAGAAATGCTGCACCTGAAGGGATGAGGGAAAACTAGATTTGAGGAGATGAAAAAGATGAACATGAACATGTCCAAACAGACATAGGACAGAAAGTAAATAAGAAAGGAGTTGAGAAAATAAATAGGAAATGGACAGGAAGCTGTGGAAACAGAGTTAAGAGCAAATACAGAGGAAAGCAAGTTAATACAGTGACCCCTGGGCAGCGATCATCTTCGATTTACACAGACTCATGTTTGTTTTGTTTGTGGTTTAATTTGATACCTTGTCAACCTAGGACCACTGATGAAGGCGTGTTAACCGAAACACAGACTGTGTTGGGTCCCTTGGTTTGTTAAAAGGTGGTAACATTAACCACATTCAATTATTGGTATAATAAACATAGCCTGCATCTTGTATGCTTGTCTGCAGTTTTCCTTTGTTTTCCTTTGTGTTGTTTCTTACTGCAGATTGTGTTGGATTTTCTTTTTGTTTTTTGTTCAGAATAATAAAATCATCAGACCACAATGGTAGGAAAAATGATTTTATTTTCAGATTACTGATTGAATTATGCTGATGATGAAAATTTACAGCTGTTTGCTTTTATTTTGTACTGTACAGGAGAACATGCATTTCTTTCTACCAGTAGAATCCCAGTTAACTGATATTCAATAACCAGCACGCTGCACCAACCATAAAAAAAGATTGCCAACAAAAAAAATTGTCTCCTGCGCTCCTGACCTGTAGAAAGATTTATACATGACTAATCAGTTACATAAACAAATATGTGCCTGTTTGTCAGATGCTAGGAAAAACCATAATCTCCTTACCCAAGGTTCGTTATTATGCCAGTTTATACTAAGAATAGAGACCAAGGCTATGGGAAGAATTTTATTATGAAAAAAGAAAAATATAAATCATAAGCCAGTAGCAATAACTAATTATTGTTCACAATGTCTCTGTACATACATATATGAAACTCAGTACACAATTATCACACCACACTTGCTAGATAAATGAGTAAAACTAATTCTTACACACATTAAATAATTCCTTATAATAATAATAACAGCTTATATACCGCAATACCGTGAAGTTCTATGCGGTTTACAAAGATTAAGCAAAGGTACAAATTGATTGACTTTAAGAGGGGAGGAAGAAAGAGGACAGGAAATCCATTTTTGAGGAGAGAGTGATCAATAGAACAAGTTAATTGCTATAGAGGGGAGAGAGAAGAGAGGATCAGTTGTCTAGATACTTTAGGAACAGGTGTGTTTTCAGACGTTTCCTAAATTCCTCATAAGTAGTGGGCGAAAGCAATTGTTCTAGGTCTTTACCCCATGATGCTGCTTGGTGTGAGAGAAGATGTTCATGGTGTTTTTTCAGTTTACAACCTCTCACTGGGGGGGGGAAACAAAGTTGGAATGTGAGCTTCTCTTGTGTCTGTTGGCTGAGAAGATGAAAAGGTCAGTTATATATTTAGGGGCAAATCCGTGTAGTGCTTTGAAGCAGAAACAGGCAAATTTAAACTTTATGCGCACCTCCATTGGCAGCCAATGCAGCTGCCGGTAGTAGGGTGTCACGTGGTCAAACTTCCTCAGCCCAAAGATCAGTTTGACCGCTGCATTTTGCATCAATTGTAAACGCTGCATGTTCTTTTGGGAAATTGCTAAATAGGCGATGTTACAGTAGTCAAGTAGACAGTACGAGGGATTGGACTAGGGTTCTGAATGCCGCTGTATCGAAATAAGCTTTAATGGATCTGAATTTCCAGAGAGTGAAAAATCCCTTTCTGATCGAGGAGTCCACCTGGTCTCTCATGGTTAGGCACTGATCCAAAGTTACACCTAGTATCTTTATGGTAGGTTGGATAGGGTAATTAAGATTATTGATACATAGTGGTGATTTGGTGTCAAGCGGATGTGGCGAAGCAACGAAGAAAGTTGTCTTTTCTGAATTTAGTTTGAGCCTAAAGGTTGTCATCCAGTGTTCCATCACGTTTATGGCTTCTGAAGCTTTAGAAATAGTTTCAGAGATAGAATTAACGAATGGGATGATGATCGTAAAATCATCTGTATAACTAAATAGTTTTATCCCTAACTGGGTTAGCTGCATGCCTAGTGAGGACATGTAGACATTGAAGAGCAATGGAGATAGCGGAGACCCTTGTGGCACACCAGATGGATTGCTCCAGGTATCTGAAAGTTCATAATTAAAACGTACTTGATAAGTGCGGGACATAAGGAAGCCACGGAACCAATTCAGCACCTCGTCCCTGATACCAATGGCGTCTAGGCATTGCAGCAGTTTCCCGTGATCTACTAGATCAATAATAATTCCTGATTAGCAGCAACTAAAAATATAGCTTATCACCCCGAGTAACTTTACATCTCCTTATCCCGAACCACAATAGAATTCTTTTATCTAACCCCCAGCTGATAAGATAGATAAGTTCCTTATTCTCACCATCCGATTAGGTCAGGTGAAAGGGAAGACGTCTTCTACTCAGCACTGAAGATAAGAATTCTCTTGGTACAGGAACAAGAGTCCGTTAATCACTGGAACAGCTATAAATTAGGTTGGCAGCCGAGGTTTCCTTTATGTAATGGAATCCAGATGTATAAAAGTCCGGTTTCTCTCTCTCAGGCAGAGAGTCACAAGAGGTAACTTTTCAGGTCTTAATTATTATAGATGATGTGCAGACAACACCTATGATAAGATGCAAGCTCCCTCACATCCTAACACAGACTAAATTAATAATTAGGCACATTCCACTTGGTTCATCAGATGACCTCTCCGGACCAATCCAGAAACATAACTTAGATGAATAGCCTTTCTGTATAGAGTCTCGTTCAGGCCGTGAAACAGAGGCACCTTCATTAGATAAGAAGCACAGGAGCAATTCCTCCCCCAAGATTCACACAGGCTGAGCATGTAGGCATAGCTGGATGTCCTTGACTAGAATACAGTTCTGGTACATACCCAGAATGCATCAAGCAGAAACAGCAAAGATGTTTTCTTCTTTGTCTTCTTGCATTCATGGTTCATGCTGGAATGATTTCTTCCATACAATGGTTCAGGCTTGATGATGTCAGAGAGGCCTAACCTTCAGGAGCAAATAAGGAAATACCCCTACAGACCCAACAACCTCCAAAATCGTGCGCTCCTGACCCAACAAGTCCCCCTCCAGATTCCAAAGCAACAGCAGCAACAATAATCTCCCTCCCCTCTCTCCAGCCCCTGAAGCAGCAGCGGCAGCCAATCCTGACAACACCCTCTCCCTCCCTCCGGCCCCCAAAGCAGCAGAGCCGGTCATGACAACCCCCCTCCCTCCATCACTTACCCAAAGCAGTAGCAGCAACTGGTGAGCAGAGGCAGTGTCATTAACAGGTTGCTTTTCGCCAGCCCCAGCAGGGCCTTTCCTCTGCCGTATCACTTCCAACACGGCAGAGAAAAGGCCTTTCCGGGTTGATCAGAAGCAGCCTGTGCACAGTGCTGCCTCTGCTCACCAGCTGTCAAGTGGTCCTATACTGAAAATCATCCCCACTCGACGACTTCCAAATTGAATAAAATTTTGTGTGGATGTTCCCTATAGCTGCAAATGATGCCGTGTAAAATTTTTCAGCTGGATCTCTACTGGTTTGAGACCTAGAGGCTGCTGAATATAGGTCACTCTCAGAGCACTGTGTTCTGCATAACACAAAATGACAACTTTGTCCTGCCACTACAGCCCAACAAAGCCTCCAAGAGTATTGAAATTTTGCAGATTAATATAACCCCTGGCACTAACTTCATGTGCAAAGTTTGGAATGTAATACTAGTTTACCTCCCCTTTTATGAGCCAGCAAAGTAATAATAATAATAACAGTTTATATACCACAGGACCGTGAAGTTCTATGCGGTTTACAAAGATTAAAAGACGGTACAAATTGATTGAACTTAGCAGGGTGAAAGTTAGTGATTAACAGCTCAAGGGATCAGTTATTGAGGAGAAAGAGTTGTACGGGTCAGCTGCCTAGATACTTCAGGAACAGATATGTTTTTAGGCGTTTCCTGAATTCCCCATAAGTAGTAGGCGTAAGCAATTGTTTTAGATCTTTACCCCAGAATGCTGCCTGATGTGAAAAAAGGTGTTGTTGGTGTCTTTTGAGTTTACATCCTCTAACTAGGCAAGAAATGTTATAAAATAAATTTAATGCTTTCTTTGTCTCCTCATTGCTTCTGACCTGTATTATGGCATCATAACATGCACATAGGATTTGCATTAAGAGGCTTTGCAGTCAATTGGAAGCAAAGATATGCAATAAACTCTCAGGTAACCGGCACTCTCAACTAACCTGAAAAAAATTGTTGGTAAAAAAAAATAAAATTGGCTGCCGCATTCCTAGACAATGTCCAAAGTCATACTCTTGACCCAACACCCCCTTCCCTCCCTCCCTCCAGCCCAAGAGGCATCCATCCCTCCCTCTAGCCCTAGAGGCATCAGCAGCAGAGGAATGACTGCCAGGGCTGGCCAGAAGCTGCCTGTGTACCGGTGCTTCCTCTGCTCGCTGGATGCTGCTACAGCTTTAGGTAAGTGAGGGAGAGGGATTGTCAGGACTGGCTCTGCTGCTTCAGGTAAGAGAAGGAATTAGGAGAAGGGGAAAGAGAAAATGGGGAGAAGGGGGAGAGAAAGTGACCCAGAAAGAAGAGAAGAACAGATGTTGGACCTATAAGTGGGGGTGGGGAAAGGAGACAAAACTAGTTTTTACAGTAATTCTCTAGCAACCAGAAACTACAGTTATCCGGCATCCACCAATCCCCCATGTGTGTCAGATAGCTGAGAGTCTACTGTAATTGCACAAAGAACTGATATTAATGCTTTATACAAATTTTGGCCTTTTTTGGGTGCAAATACCTCAATTGTACATTGTACAATTTTTTAATTTTTTTTATATCACTTGAAAGAGTGTCTCTTTTTTCTACAAAAGCTATTTTGGTTCATATTGGCCTTGCTTTGGCTAGAAGTTAGGTTTCAAATACAGTGGTACCTCAGAATCCGAACGCCCCAGAACTCGAACGTTTTGGAATCTGAACTTTTTTTTGTAGTAAATTTTGCCCCAGAATTCAAACTCTGCTTTGGAATCCGAACACCCTGCACATTGTGGCCCTGATTCTGCAAAGTGCTCCCGATTGTAGGAAGATGTAGGCGTCCTACAGCTGTCTAATCAGCCAAACGGGAGGCACTTTTTCTAAAATAAAATGTTCCACAGGCATAGCGGCCACGGCTACGGCCGCCAGTCTCCCCTCCCCAACCCCCGATGATTGCAGCAGGAGGGTGCCCAACCCTCCTGCCGGACACCCCAATGGCCCCCCTAAGATTGCTGGCAGGAGGGTACCCAACTCCTCCTGCTGGACCCCCCCCAACAAAAGCCCCCACCCCGGAACCCCTCCTTGGGCTTACCTCCAATTTGGCTGGATGGTAACTCACACTGTCCAGCCAGCAGGCCCGCCTCCGTCCAAATGAGGCGAGCCCGCCCCTCCACTGCCCAACCCACAGAATCCTAGGGCCTGACTGGTCCAGATGCCTAAGACCCCTCCCGCTATAGGGCTTGTTTGAATAATAAAAAGCTCATGATTAGCGGGGTCTCCACATCAGGTAGAGCAGTGCATCTTAGCCCAGTTCTCAGAACATACCTAGCCAGTTGAGTTTTTAGGATATTTACAATAAATGTATATGAGATAGGTTTGTATGCCAAGGAGGCAGTGTATTCTCATGTACAGGCAGTCCCTGGGTTAAGAACGGGTTCCATTTTTTTAAACAGTTCTTAAGTTGAATTTCTATCTAACTCAGATCCTAATATTCTCTCCACCTCCTTGAGGCCCCTCTTGCATCCCTGTCCATCCATCCTACTGTTCCCTCTCCACCACCACATCCAGCATTACTCCCTCTCATCTCTCTCTTCTCCATTCATCTTTATCTCACTCAGACTTCACTGTTCCCTCTAAGCTGAGCAGGAGTCCTCCACCCATAGTCTCACCAATAGAGGGTGCTGTTTTACTGTCACATTTTTCAATTGTGAGGGACAGGCAAGTTCTGCAGGACTCCAGGGAACATACCTGTCCTTAGCGACTGAAAATATTCCACCCCCTAGTGGTAGCAATGCAGCTGGAGGACACCTGCTCAGCTTAGAGGGAACTGAAGTGAGTCCTCTCCCACCACCATGTCTAATATTCTCTCTCCCTCCCTATGCCCAACAATTCTCTTTCTTCATCTCCCCATGTGCACCATCTCTCTTTCCTTCTCTCTCAGACACCTAATTCACCTTTCTATTCTCTCCTCCATCTCAGCATCTTTCCTTCACTCCCTCCATTCTTCCATCCTATGGCGCATGCTCCCCTCCCTCCCTCCATTCTGTGTCCCAAGTTCATGCACCCTCTCTCCTTCATTCCATCCTTTGTCCGAAGTTTGTACTCCCTCCCTCCCAAGTCCCAACACACCCATCTGTCTACCTTCTTTAAGATGCGGCCCTCTCTCTACCTCCCTCCATTCTATGCCACAAGTACATGCTTCCCTCTGGCAGGTGTTTACCTTCTGGCAGGCTCCCTCCTCCATCCAGCCACAGTTGTTTCTCTGCACAAAGTGGCAGGCAATGGTTCCTACGTGCATTAAGTGGCTGAGCCGTAAGTCTTCCCTCTGACGTCAGTGGAAGCTTTTCCCTCCCTGTGCAGAGAAACAACTGTGGCTGGAAGGAAGAGGGAGCCAGACAGAAGGTAAACACCCACTGGAGGGAGGAATATACTTGGGGCATAGAATAGAGGGAGGGAGGGAAAGAGAGGGGCATGATGGAACTTGGGGAGGAGGGAAAGAGGCATGTTGGGACTCGGGAGGGAGGGAGAGGGGTATGTTGGGACATCAAAGGTAGAGCCGGAACCCCCATTCATAAGTATGAGTCCGATGTAAGTCTGATGTTCGTAAAATGGGGCTGCCTGTATATTCATTGTGGATAACCTGAAACCCAGCTCACCCATACACATCATAAAATGAGGACTGACTGTATATTCATTGTGAATATCCTGAAAACCAACCCAAACAAACAAACACACACACACACACACCTGCTTTAAGCAAAGTGCCTGGCAGTGGAGGAGGCTTCTGTTGTTCCTGAGGTGATCATCACAATCTGAATATTTTTTGTGTAATGTGTTGTAAGGGCAATAGCTTCATTGTTGGGGAATATGGAGTTTGTGGTACAGAAACTTCAAAGTTTATATTAATATTCTGATGAATCCTGTAGAGAATCCAATTTCCATGCCCACAAAGAAAAATTTGATGAATGATGCAATTAATTTTAATAGCAGTTTTACCAGCTAGTTGAAATTGGCTAGAGACAGTGGAGGGCTTCTATTATATATGGAAGACTGCTAATTTAAAAGTGCCCCCCTGTTGCCACCCCATATATTTTTGTTTCAGATGTTGATATCATTCACATAGAAGCAAATCTTTCTAAAAAACTATTCCACATTATCACTTAAGAAAATGTTGGAAAAAAATGAAATCAAAGACTAATCCCTGTGCTGTATCACTGTTTTATTTATCATATATATAAATAGTATACAGTCAAACCTCAGTTTGCGAGTGTTTTGCAAGACGAGCAAAACATTCTCGCAAAACTTGTCTCGCAAACCGAGTGTTGACTCGATTTGCGAGCACCCACCCCGAGAACCGGCACCCCCCGCCCGACCAACTTTAACTCCCCCCCCCAGTCTGGCACCGGCACGAGAATCGGCATCGCTCCCCCCGCTCGCAAAGCCCCCCCCCCCCGCTCAAATCGGCACCCCCCCCCCCCCGGTGAGAACAGGCATCCCCACCCGACCAACTTTAACTCAAGCCCCCCCCCCCATCTGGCACCGGCACACAGCCACAGGATGTGCCAGTGCTGCTTGAAGATCTTCTTCCTGCCTCTGCTGGCTTTGAGCATGCTCAAGCCCTTCTAATTCTCCCTCTCACCATGATCGCCATGATCTTCCTTTGGTTAAAATATGCTGCTTCAGGTCTGGCAATTTGCTGAATTCAAGATACTTCCCTCTCCTTTTCTTCTGATAAATTGAATTTTCCATCAGCAAGGTGAGCCTAACTAGCCTGTAGTTCCAGCCACCTCCCGCTTTCTACCATTTCTGATTCATTTTATGAAATGTTTAACATAAGCACTTTTCTTTCCTATTAGGAGAATAGTCTCAAAATCCAGTTACAGAGCTGCCCTTTTACATAGAAATATGTAGGAGACAATTTGCAGCATCCACCATCTCCATCTCTCCCTAAGAGATCCTACATGCTTGTTTCTTGCCTTCTTGAACTCAGACACAGTCTTTGTCTCCACTAGAGAATGACACTGGGAATAATTTTCCCTGTCCCCGCAGGAAATCATTTTCCCGTCCCGTCCCCACGAGTTCTTTTCCTGTCCCTGCTCTATTCCTGCAAGCTCCATCCTCATCTACACAAGCCTCAAACACTTTAAAATCATATGTGGTTGAGGCTTATGCAGTTAAGGCAGAGCTTATAGGAATGGGGCAGAGACAGGGACAGCGACAAAACTCATAGGGATGGGAAATTGAGTTCCTGCGGGGACAGGGACAAATTTGTCCCCGTGTCATTCTATAGTCTCCACCACCTCTACCAGGAGATTATTCCATGCATTCACCTCTTAACTTTACCCTATGCCCTCTCATTCCAGAGCTTCTTTCTTAATGGAAGAGATCTGCCTCATGCGCATTTATGCCACATAGGAATTTAACCCTTTATGTGGCATTGTTGCTCAGAAGCAACATGTGTCTTCTTTGGCTCTTATAGGAGATCTGAATCTCAAATGCCAGTTTACTTGGCACTGTTGCTCTTGTTCAACATCAAGTTACATAAAGCAGCTGTTTCACCATCTGCCAATTAAAGGGTTAAACATCTCTGTCATATCTCCCTTCTCCTTTATGAAAAAGACCTTATGACAGTTTGTAAAGGAGAAATTTGCATGTTGCTTTCCATTTTGAAATTGAGAGCCTAAATGGGCAGTTTAACATTATACCCTTAAATTTTGGTTACTGGCTTCATTTTACTTTTCTTATTCTAGGCCCCAGAACTATGTCTGTGGTCTGTCATAAATTCTCTTTTGTAGGATCTGGTCTGAGGATGGATCGAGATGGTTTTCATGTTGGCTGGAAGAGAGGTTACAGCTGTTTACATCTGGCAAAAGAAGTAGGTTTCTTACATGGTTGTGTTACTTTGTGTAATCATATTTCCTTACCTGCTTTGGCTTGTAGGGCATGTGTAACTAGAACAGTAGGCAGATGGTCCACATACTGTTGTTGTTATTATTTTTTTAAATTTGATTTTGCTGAATTTCCCCTGGCCAGACTTCAGAAAATGTGCGAAGCCACAGAAAACATAAATTCCTTCTCATCACATCTTGGGTTCCACTGGTTAACTTTTTGTTTATGTTTATATTTTTAATAAAAAACATTTTGCTTTGCTGCAGAGTCAGGATAGTAGTGTCGCAGTCTTGCATGGACTAATTCGGATCATTCAGCTTGCCACATGCAACTACAAAGCACAGTGAAATACACACGTGGTATCTTCAAGCAAGGAGGCACTAGTGAATACATAATTCACAAGAAACCCACAATAACTTTTGAAGCCTGGAATTGCCAATTGGATTCTTTTTTGCAGAATGTGCCGATCCATTTCTGGTCCCTACCTCCCATGGCATGCATGTGTGGAATGGGAAGAAGCAGGACTGGATTACCCTGTCATGGACATAACATAGTAACATAGCAGATAAACAACTGGAATTAGTTAGAAATATGATGGCAGATAAAGGCCAAATGGCCCATCTAGTTTGCCCATCCGCAGTAACCATCATCTCTTTCTGTCTCTGAGAGATCCCACGTGCCTATACAGTCTCTGCCTCCACCACTTCTTCCGGGAGGCTGCTCCACGCATCTACCATCCTTTCCATAAAAAAGTATTTCCTCAGATTACTCCAGAGCTTATCACCTCTTAACGAATGCTAGGAAGTTCTTATTTACTCAACGTGTGGTGGATACATGGAATGCGCTTTCCAAAGAGCGTAATAAGGCAGAGTACGGTAGTGGGGTTCAAGAAAGGATTGGACAATTTCCTGCTGGAAAAGGGGATAGAGGGGTATAGATAGAGGATTACTGTACAGGTCCTGGACCTGTTGGGCCACCGCGTGAGTGGACTGCTGGGCACGATGGACTTCAGGTCTGACCCAGCAGAGGCATTGCTTATAGTCTTATGTTATGTTCATCCTATGCCCTCTCATTCCAGAGCTTCCTTTCAAATGAAAGAGACTCGACCCATGCACATTTACATTAAGTAGTTGCCAACCTCATCCCTGCCACCTCTGCATGATGGAAGGAAACAGGCAACCCTCTCAACAGACCCTGGAATGCAAATTCTCTGGTAACATACAGAGCTTTAATGTGCATTTCTAGCAGTTCTGACTGGCAATGCACCCTTGCCAAAGCATCTGGAATAAATGGGAATGATAAAAACAAAATATGTACCCAGCAGCCTGACTGCGCTTTTTAAGTGAGTTGAAAAAAAATAAATTGCAAGGCCTAGAAATGCATAAACAAGCTATAACCACGCACCATGCAAATGGCTTTCAAAAGAACTTCTAGTTCATATTTAAAAAGCCTTTGAAATCTGTTTTCCTGGCAGCCAGCTGTACAATAGCACTTGAAAAAGACTCTACTCGTATGGATTCTCGATCCAAAATTCAGGGGCAGTAGGGCATCTTGTTGCTTAGGAAGGCCAAGTTCTGTGCCTGCCCTTTCATCTGCCTGGCTGCTGCTGTTGTGTGTGGCTAACATTTGATAGGCACCCATGGTCGTCATTGATCTCAATAGATATGTGTTATAAATATTTATAAATATTTTACTTTAAATAATTAAATAAATAGAAATACTCATCTTCATCTACGCGCGTAGAGAAAGATGAGTATTTCTATTTATTTAATTATTTAAAGTAAAATATTTAAAAATATTTATAACACATATCTATTGAGATCAATGACAACCAAGGGTGCCTGAACACTGTATGATCCAAAAGTCTAGTGGCATACGGGTGGCACTACTGAGATCTATAAGTCAAACAAAGCTGTACTTGGACTCTATATATGTTCTACTGTGTTATTGCCAAATAGAGTTTAGAGAACACTATTGAGCTAGTTGGTTTCATTGTATTAGCATTTGATAGGGCCGCGGCCCCTGTTGTCTTCCCTATTTCACGGCCGATAAAATCAGTTTATATCAAGAATCTGAAGAGGGGTTTTATTTATTTATTTATTTAATTCATTTTCTATCCCGTTCTCCCCAACGAGCTCAGAACGAGTTACAGGCTAACATACACGGAGGGGCATAATCAAAAGAAATGTCTAAGTCTGATTTGGACGTAGGGCGCTAGTCGCTTAAGGTTGGCAGTGGCAAAATGTCCATTCTCGAAAAGTACGTCCAAATATTTTTTCCCCAAAAAAATCATCTATCTGTATGTCATCTGTATATCATCCAGACTGCCAGTACATCTATATTTATACCACATTCTCGTCCAAATATTTGTCCTAATCCCAAACATGTAGAACAAGATCTTTTGGATGTGGGAGGGGCCAGCAATGTGATGAACTGGCCATCCAGACATGGCAACAGAGCAGTGGGGCACCTTAAAGGGCACTGCTGTGAACTTCACAAAAAGTGTGCTACATACACATCTCACCACAAATCCCTTATAGGTCATGGTGAGCCCCCCCCCCCCCCCAAACACACTATACCCACCTGTCTACAACCCAATAGCCCTTATGGCTGCAGGTGACACCTATATGGCAGTTCAGTAAGATTTTGGGGGGGGGTTGGTGGGCTCACATTTTTCACCATAAATTGTGATTAGAGTGGCTTATTGGCCTGGGTCCTCCTCTCTATGGTTCACTAGCCCAATCACCAGACTACTTAAGGGGTGGCCTAAGGGATCTGGCCAATTGGAATCTTAGGCCACTCCCAGTACATCCCAGAATGCACTGGGAGAGAGGCCTAATATTCTGGTAGGCCCAGGTGCCTACGGCCAGGTGCTTAAGGCCCCTCCTCTGGGAGGGGCCTTAAGCACCTGGGCCAATCAGGGCCTTTGGCCCCTCCCCAGTACATCCTATGATGTACTGGGAAGGGGAAGGCCCGCCCTTCAGTGAAGGAAGGAAGTGAAGTGAAGTGAAGATGGAGGAAGCATCCGGCTGGCTGGCCAACTTAAAACAAGGTACTTTGGGGTCCGGGTGAGCTTGGGGGAGGTTCTGGTAGGAGGGACTGGGCATCCCTCCTGCCAAAGTTCTTTGGGGGTGGGGGGGTTCTGGTAGGAGAGACTGGCATCCCTCCTGCCGATGTTCTTTTCGGGGGGGGGGGGTTTCTGGCAAAAGGGACCAGGCATCCCTCCTGCTGGGGGATGTTTTGGGAGCTGGCAGCAGGAGGAATTGGGTTCTCCTGCTGTGAACATTCGGAGGTGGGGGGAGGGGGTTGCTTTGTGAGTTCTGGTAGGAGGGATTGGGCATCCCTCCTGCTGGTAGTCTTTGTGGGTGGGGATCTCTGCCGCAGCCGCTAAACTGATTGTGGCAGGGAGATTCTCTTGCCGCGATCAATTCAGCAGCAACCCGATTCTCTAACAGGCGCCTGTGACATGGATGCCGGTTAGAGAAACGTGGTGTTAGGCGGACTTAGGTGTATGTCCGTGAGGACAGACACAATTCTATATACAGTAGGATATCCGTGTGCACTACGAAATTAGCACATGTCAATTTAGTGAACAATTACAGTAAGCATTACCATGCAGGCAGGAGAGGATGTGTTCATTCACATGCCAACTGCATAGTCTGTTATGGGGCAGGAAATGTAGTGCATTTCAATTAGTATGTGATGCCTTACCAGGCTCTGCCACCAGTACAGGTGGCATGGATGCAAATACCATCTCTTAATGGCACTAAAAGAAGAGTGTCCAAGATGACAAAGACGATGGAGCTCCTCCCGCATGAGGAAAGTCTGAAGAGGTTAGGGCTCTTCAACTTGAAAAAGAGATGTATGTAACTCTGTATCCTGTTCTGAGCTCTTCCAGAAGGATGAACTATAAAACCAAATAAATAAATGAATACATTTCATCCCCTTGCATTGATAATTATAATAATCAATTTATTCTTTTATACGCCATAACCAAGAGCTCTAGGCGGTTTACACCATAAGAAATCGAACAGTCAGCAAAATACATTCATACCATAAAAATAAAATCATTATAAAAAGTTAAAAATGAATTGCAATCTTAAAAATACCCAACTAAGTAATAAATTTGTCAAACAAAGAAGACTTAACTAATGTTCGAAAAGAACAGTAAGATTTGGCTTGATGAATACATTCCCCATGCCAGGATTGTAATTTACCTGCCTGAAACGCTAAGGTCTTATCAAAAAAGGTGGTAAGGAGCTGACGAGGGACTCGGGAGCCAAAATCCTGGTCCCCTTGCTTGAAGGTATAGTGGCCGGGGACATGATCCAAAAACAAGAAATCTCTTCCATGGGCTGGGTATTTGCCCTTCAAGGGATGTATTCTCTTGCCGTATCTGTCAGGAAAAAGCAGAGGGATATATCCTTTAAAGGGCTTGTTTTGGAAATTATGGGGTGAGAGAAAGAAGTCAGAGCCAGTGGCGTACCTAGGGTATGTGGCACCCGGGGCCCATCATTTTTTGACACCCCCCCCATGTAAAAAAATATTTTTTGTAATGACCATGAAACGGAATAAATGGTCAGAATAGAAACAGAATAGAAAATTTTCTTATATTCCAAACATAACATAACATAAATTATGTCTGAATTGTCATGACATCAGAAGTACATATGGAGTAGTTGCAGGTGATGCTTGGGACAGTTCTGATTGTGTTAGTTCGGTTTTATGTGTTTTTTGAATAGAAGGGTTTTTATTTCTTTTTGAAGGTTTTGCAGTCTGTGGTCGATGTCAATTGGTTGTAGAGTTGGGGGTCGAGTGTTGCAGCTCGAATGGCTAGGAGGTTGTCGAACAGTTTTTTTCTTTTGACGTTTTTGGTTGGAGGGTGTGTGAATGGTGCGTGAGTTCTCCTATGTCTGTTTGAAGTGGATTGAATTATTTAGCTGAAGAAATTAGTTACCCCCTCATCCCACACACATTAATTCTCTTCCATTTTTGTTCCCATTATAAAAAACACTGATAAGTTCCCAGAAAAAAAATACATTAAAATAAGAAGTGAAAACAAAGGCCCCTACAGATGAGAACATAATATAAGAATAGCCTAACTGGGTCAGACCAATGGTCCATCATGCCCAGTAGCCCATTCTCATGGTAGCCAATCCAGGACACTAATACCTGGTCAAAACCCAAAGAGTAGCAACATTCCATGCTACCGATCCAGGGCAAGCAGACTCTTCCCCCATGTCTTAATAACAGATTATGGACTTTTCCTCCAGGAATTTGTCCAAATCTTTCTTAAAACCAGCTACACTATCTGCTTTTACCATAACTTCTGGCCACTTCATTTTTAAGTTTAGATCTTTCCTTTCAAACAGAGACCTTGCTAGATGTCAAATACAGCACAAGGTAACTTCACATGGACTTAGCTGTGCAGGAAATGTGAATCTCCTCATACACCCACCATATAGTGCAAAAATGTGCAAAGGTCTGTTTTTTTCTTTCGATCACTACATAGCCTAATGCCACACAAGCAGCGCTGTTACAAACATATTCTGTAGGTCAATGCTAAGGATAACAAAGTTTCCTTCCTTGGACCAGAAGGAGATATTGATAAACCACTGGAAGAGATCCCAAAACAACACCCAAAGACCCACTCAGTGTGTGAACCAGTTAAGTGGAGTGGACTAACTGGGGGGTGGAAATGGGCCCGGAGTTTGCTCAGCAGAATTTCCCAGACCACCTCTTCCTCTCAACACATTGACACGCTGCCACAATCACCACTAGGAACACCTCACTGGGTAGGCCAGCTATGCTATAAACTTTATAAAACACATTATTATATTTTCTTAAAAGCACATATTTTAACTGAACTCTCTGACATCCTCAGCCTTTCCATTCACAAAAATAGAAGGAAGAAAAGTTCCCATTTCCTGCTGTCTCATGTCCCCAGCCTATACAAAAAGTCTGACCAAATCCTCGTTTCACTTGCATTATAAAGTACAGAGGATGCTATCTCTCCTCAATCCCAGGTCCTAAAGTCTAAGACAGTAGCGCAAACTAATGCTGCCAGATTCAGGAAAAAAAATTTTGATTCGATTCAGCCTATTGAATTGGTTTTTCAATTCGATTTTCCTGCCCAGTTGGGTGATTTTTTTCAAAACTCCTGGTGGGTTTTATAGCTTTTTCACCCCCTTTGGCTTCTCCTAACCACACTGGCGCTGTGGTGTAAATAAAATAAAGAAACAAAAATGACTTTTCCTCTCTCTGTTAAATCCTAGCTCACGTTTGCAGTCCAATACTAGCTCTGACAGGATACACATTTCAAATCTGACATATTATAATCACAAAACAGAAAATAAAATTAATTTTTCTACCTTTTGTTGTCTGGTTATATTTCAAATCTTGTTGGTCCAAGGCTCTGGTTTTCTTCTGATAACTTGCTTGCCAGGGTCTCCTTCTTTCTGCATGCTAACCATCCATCTGCCAACTCTGTCCTACCTTTCCATTTCCCTTCCCTTCCCAGGAAGTCTGGTATCTTAACTTTTTTTCATCTCCCTCCACAGATCCACCTTTTCTTAACTACCCTTTCATCCGGCATCTCTCCGTCCTTCCCCACCACCCCAGAGTCCACCATCTCTCCCTTTCTTTTCCTAATTACTCTCCTATCCAGTATCTCTATCCCTCCTCCACACCATCCCTTGTGTCCAATTTCTCTCCCTTTCTGTTCCTTCCCTCCCTAAATCCCATGGTCCATCATCTCTCTCCCTCTCCTCTATTTTCAGACCCATTATTTCTTCCGCCCCCCCAAAGTTTGGCATATGCACGTCTCTTTGAACACCCCCTTCCCTCCGTGTACTTCTAAACCAGGGTCCCCCCAAAGGCCTGTCCCCCCTTAAAGGTCTGCCTGTCCCCCCTTGAAGGCCTGCACCCCCCTTGAAGGCCTGTCCCACCCCCTTGAAGGCCTGTCCCACCCCCTTGTAGGCCTGTCCCCCCCTTGAAGGCCTGTCCCCCCCTTATAGGCCTGTCCCCCCCATGAAGGCCTGCCCCCCCTTGAAGGCCTGCACCCCCTTGAAGGTCTGCACCCCCCCCAAAGGCCTGCACCCCCCCGAAGGCCTGTCCCCCCCTTGAAGGCCTGTCCCACCCCCTTGTAGCTTGTCCCCCCCTTGTAGGCCTGTCCCCCCTTGAAGGCCTGCCTGCCTGTCCCCCCCCCTTGAAGGCCTGTCCTCCTTGAAGGCCTGCACCCCCTTGAAGGTTTGCACCCCCCCCGAAGGCCTGCAGCCCCCCGAAGGCCTGCACCCCCCAAAGGCCTGTCCCCCCCTTGAAGGTCTGCATCTCCCCCGAAGGCCTGCACCCCCCCCGAAGGCCTGTCCTCCCCTTGAAGGCCTGTCCCCCCCTTGAAGGCCTGTCCCACCCCCTTGTAGCTTGTCCTCCCCCTTGTAGGCCTGTCCCCCCTTGAAGGCCTGCCTGCCTGTCCCCCCCTTGAAGGCCTGTCCCCCCCTTGAAGGTCTGCACCCCCCCCGAAGGCCTGCACCCCCCGAAGGCTTGCACCCCCCCAAAGGCCTATCCCCCCCTTGAAGGCCTGCACCCCCTTGAAGGTCTGCACCCCCCCGAAGGCCTGCACCCCCCCGAAGGCCTGTCCCCCCCTTGAAGGCCTGTCCCACCCCCTTGTAGGCCTGTCCCCCCTTGAAGGCCTGCCTGCCTGCCTGTCCCCCCCCCCTCACCCTTGAAAGCCTGCCTGCCAGCCTGCCCGCCCGCCCCACCCTGAAGGCCTGATGCCCCGACCCACCCCGAAGGACCGCTCGCCCCCCTGGCCTCCCCGCACCACCTATGAAGCAGCCGCAGCAGGATCGTGACGTCAGCGATCTCTGCGCTGCTTAGGCGCTGCTTCCTGCGCCGCGGTCCCGTCCCTCCTCTGATGTCAGAGGAGGGGCGGGACTGCGGCGCAGGAAGCAGCGCCCAAGCAGCTCAGGGATCGCTGATGTCGCGATCCTGCTTCACAGGTGGTGCAGGAAGGTCAGTGGGGCGAGCGGTCCTTCGGGGGTGGGGGGGACTGAACGGCAAGGCCGGGAGCACCCCCTCACGACTGGCACCCGGGGCGCACCGCCCCCCCCCCCGCCCCCCCTTGGTACGCCACTGGTCAGAGATCCTTTTTTTCTAGTAGAGCAATGAAGGTTCCAGCACTGCTTGACAGGCAAAACCTTAGAGGTCTCTACATTAATGTTTTATGTTTATTTGGATGTACTGTCTTACAATAGCAAAATGTTAAAGTACTATACGAGTACAGATTAAAATACAGTAAAACTTTGGATTGCAAGTAACTTGGTTTGCAAGTGTTTTGCAAGACAAGCAAAACATTTTATTAAATTTTAACTTGATATACAAGCAATGTCTTGCAATACAAGTGCATACGGTATACACGCATCACAACTGAGCCGATGGTTCTTCTCTCTGTGACGCTGCAGGAGTGTAGTGACTGTTCTAAACGAGCGAGGTCTTATAATACAAGTACGTATAATATTTTGTATTAAAGTTTTTGAGATGTGGAACAAATCGTCTATGTTTCCATTATTTCCTATGGGGACATTTGCTTTGATAAACGAGTGCTGAGGATTACAAGCCTGCTTCTGGAACGAATTATGCTCGCAAACCAAGGTTTTACTGTATAAGGAAAAGGGGTACATTTGCACAGGAAAGGAGAGTAGAGAAATGAAGAACAGTAGGGGAAAGGAGATAAAATAGACCTGCATTCCCCACCCTACCACTAATTACCTCCACTCTGGACACCAGGAAAGGTGAAGGGAAGAAAAAGAATTTCATGTGGTAGCCTTCATTCACAGATAGAAGACAGCATATTCCATAGGAAATGGGCTAGAAATAAAATGTTGTCTGCCTTGTAGATTCTAGTCTCGTGCAAAAAAAAAAAAAAACCCAAAACAAACAGGGGGCAGAAAAAGCTGATAATCTTACAAAGAGTAAAGTGAACATGGTAATGAGGAGTGTTAAGTCAAAAACATGGGCCAAGGCCAATATTTCAAACTGAATCCTACAACATACTGGTTGCCGGTAATGCTGAATTAGTAAAGGTGTGATATGAGTAAGATTGTGTTTCTGGCCCAAAAGTGGACTTTAATAGCAGTATTTTGAATGGTCTGGAGATGCTTTAGGTCAATAATAATGATCCCAGTGTAAACTACATTGCAGAGGTCTAGAAACATGAAGGAGAATGAATTGAGCATTATCATCTAACTAACATTGAACAGGATGAAATTTTCTGAGGGGAAAAATGCTAGTAGTGGACACCTGGGTTGAGAATAGAATGTGAGCTGATAATAAATTTCCATTTTTTCAAGAGTCTGGGAACTTTTGGGCGTGGAGGGCTGCCAGTGGAACCAGGAAGCAACCAGCTTAGAGGAATTCAGAATAGTCAATGAGTCAATGAAACAATTCTGCAGCTGTGTGAGATTAGGGGAACAGGGATCAACATATGCTATAAGCAGGATGTCATCTCTACAAGAGTAGAAACTGATGCTTAGATCTGTACTGACTAAGGAAAATATTAGATTAAAAGCACAAGCAAGGAACCCAATAGGACACCACAAAGAAGCAGGTAGTAGGGCGAGTCATAGGTGATGGAAAACAAACTGTTATGGAGAAAGCACTTGAACCATTGAAGAACAAGACCGCCTAAGCCAATTTCCATCTCTTTTTTTTTTAAGCTGTCTTATTTTATATTATAAACCATTTTGTTCTGAACAAGTTTCATAAGCAGCATAGAGCCCATGTATTATAACACCTCTACAGAAGCTCATGCAAACCACTCTGAATTGACTCCCCAGTCATTAGTAGTGGTATAGAAGCTCACAGTAACCCATATGAAATCACAAGAGATGGTGATTTTTATCTCATCTCTTGTGTTTTCATATTGGCGCACTAAATGCTAAGGCGCCTATTATATTCTATGGACGCCTTAGCATTTAGCACGCACTAATCATTTCATATTGTGACTTTCATATTGTGACTTAGGGGTTCTTTTGCTAAGGCGCGCTAACCAATTTAGCGCGCACTAAATGCTAAGGCGCTCATTATATTCTATGGGTGCCTTAGCATTTAGCGCACGCTAATCTTTAGCGCATGCTAAATCGGTTAGTGCGCGCTAAATCGGTTAGCACACGTTAGTAAAAGGACCCCTTAGTGAGATCTTGGGGGGAGGGGGTTGTTTTTGTTTAATTTTTGTTTTATATCAAATACATAAACATAAATATGTCATGAATGACCAAATCAAGTGTGGAAACTGAATCGAAAGAGATAACTATGGCTACCATCCATCTGTCGAGTATGCTTTGGGTTTCACTCAGAAGGGTGACAATGTCTTTTTCTAGCACTGGTGATACATACTTCGAGTCACTGTAGCACTTTCTTGGACAGCTTACATCCTCTCAGTATCCTTAAAATTAAAAAAAAAAAAAATTTAAAAAAGGTACCAACTTGCAATCTGAACAGTAATCAAACTTATGCAATGTTACTTCATTTTTCTTAATTAAATGCTGTTGCTTCGTTCAGTTGACTACCCTGAGATCATGAGATACATATTACTGTATATTGACATGAACAATCATAACTCTTGACCACTATTCACTATTTTATTTCATACAATTATTAAAAAATAAAAAAGCAAAAGGGGCAGATACAAAATGGAGAGAACACATTCAATTGTCCATTACTAAAGAAAAAGGCAAAGAAAGAAAAGAGAACTGGAAAAGAAACAACAAAGGAAGATATCAGAAAAATAAAATAGATGAGGGAACAAGAAAAAAAGATGCTGAGCCAGGAAATCAAGCCAGAAACATTGAAGACTAGAAACTATTTTATTATCTGAAAGACAGTATTAAGTAGAATTTTGAGGGAGGGCGAAAGATGAGAGATACTATACTGTATAGCCCAGTACCTTCTCACTCCCCTCACCCTCTTCCTCTGCTTCAGTCTCCTTAAATAAGTGAGTCATCAGCTGTATTGAAAGGATATAAAAATCTATTCAAAGCTTATCACAGATGTATTGTTAGTCTTATAAAGAGGTATCATCTGCAACTTTTTTAATGACCTTTATTTTTACATAGCTATGAAAAGATAAATAGATGTGTAGGAAGACATTTAAAACAGTCTCTCAGCTGAACTGCGAATTTTATGTCCAAATGTTCAGCCTAGATAAGTGAGAAATGCATACACTGATTGGTGCCTGTAGATGTGGCATGTAAGTAATTTCCTGTGTAGACAACTCCAAATCAACTTTAAAACACCAGCTATGGAGCTGCCTGCAATTATAATAATTCCTGAAATCACTGAACCTGAACTATGCGGAGATGACGGGTCATTTTTGATAGCTATACCTAATTGATCTTAATTTATAGAATCGGAAAGCTATTTAGGATAATCCCACTGATCATACAGTTGATTGTAAGATGGCAAAAGTACATATGGGGTAAATTCTATATATGGTGTCTAGATAATTGACGTCAAAAAACCCACTATTCTATAAACCATGCTTAAAGTTAGTTGCGATTTATAGACTAGTGATTAAGCCCAGGAACTGTGCCTGACTTCAGGCATGGCCAGTTGTCCCAACAAAAATGTGGTGCAAATGCCTATACCCAAATTTAGGCGTAGATGCCCTTTTTCTATAACTACTTAAAGGAACGCCACCAATCTACCAATGATCCACTCATTTCTGTGCCCCATTCTTTGGCTCACTTGAAAAATTTAAATTTGGATCCCACACCTAAATGTACATGCCTAACTTGTAATTGATTCTAATTAGCACCAATAATTGCTTGTTAACAATTATTGGTGTTAATTAGCTTGTTATTAAATTGCATTTGCAAATCAGCACTTTTATAGAATTAGGAGGATAAAGGGCAAGTCTATGAATTGGATGCTAACATTTACTTGCCCACTGTCGTCCAAATTCTATAAAGGGCGCAGATCAGCACCCAAAATAATTAACTGATGGGCTCCAATTATTTAATTAACAAGCATTTAATTGGCACTAGTTACGCTTCGGGCACCTATTGGCAATGGGTGCCCAAACTGGATTATGTGCAAGTCAAAAAGGGTCATTAGCATAGGAGGAGCATGAGCAGGCCAGGAACATTCACAGAAGGTGCACACAGTGTGTGGGACAGGATTCTGGCTAGGCCCAATTGCCCCTCTGAATCCCGGTCCCTGAGTTTGAATAAAGGTAGCGGAACACAGCCCTCAGTGCCTCCAAAGATTGCACACTGACATTTCCCTGGTTGAATAAGGCAAACACTTTAATGGCAAATAGACTCCAAATATAATGGCAGAAATGGCACGAGCAAAAAGAAAAAGGCTTCTGTGATTTCAGTTCATTCTTATTAGAAAACAAATAAGTTCCACCTCAGCATCAGCACCTTTAGACTCAGTCCAGTCTTCAAACAAAAGTCCAAAACTTTTCCTTCTGGCCCCACTCCTGGGCCTATCAAAACAGTGCATTAATCAAACACTTTTTCTTTTGGGAAAAAAACACTCTCCCTGGCTCTGGCTGAGGCCCTGTTGGGTAGAGCCGAATCCCCAACAGGCTGGGAGGAAATTGGCCCGTACACTACAGGTGTTGCCGCCTTCCCAAAAGACAGGCTCCGGTTTTAATGGTTTCAATTCCTCACCCACAAGCACAACTCAGGGCAGTGCACAAGCTGCTCCAAAAATAAAACCCAAAATTGCAGCTACTGGTTTTCTACAGTTCCTGTAGATATTCCTTCGGGATAGCTGCCCCCCCCCCCCCCAATGTCCCCAGCACAATACTCTGGCAGGAGTTAAAACAAAAATATCCAAATGCAAACTTCAGTGGAAAAAAACTGCTTGGCTTAACAGCCTACTCACAGTCCATCTGCTGTTCTCCCCAATCAGGCAAAACATAGTCCTCTGGGCACTCCATATCATAATCCTCAGGCTGGGCTCCTGAGACTGGCTTGGTATTGCTGTCTTTCAGTTCCTCCATTTCCCAGTTCCCAGAGTAACCGCCTTGTGCTTGCCCTGGTTCAGCTGGAAGGACTGGCTTCCTTCCCAGCTTACGTTCAGCTGCTTGTTCCAGCTGTTTCCCCCCTTTCTCTGACGAGGAAAGCTCAGTAAATGGGAGCCTCGGCAACCAGCCACGCCCCCCTCCTAGCAGGGATAGACAAGCTCTTAAAGGGCCATGCGCTCTCAATGTCAGCCTGAGCTCTGGGCACTCTTAAAGGGATGGGCTCCTTTCCTAAAGTTGTGCAAAGGATTTCTAAATTGTTCAGGATGTTTCCTATACCTGATAACAGGGTTTTTAATGGGGCTTACAGGGACTTTTTACCTGTTTCTGGTAGGGCTAGCAGGATTTCTGTCACAAGTGTAACAAAATAACGGGGATCGGTGCCCAACTTAAACACCAGGATTTATACCAGGTTTCAGTTGGCATACATCTTCATGCCCAAATTTGAGTGCAGAATTTGGCTATTGTATAAAGAGCACTCATCCAAAGCCCCTTTTATAAAATAACATTGAGGGCTGATTTTAATTGGCGCCTCATTTCCAGTGTCATTTATAGAATTTCCTCCTGTGCTTGTAAATATTTAGAATGCTAGCCTTAACATATGTACGTGCACACATACCTGCGTAATTGCTAGCAGGCACCAGAACACTATTCTGCAAATATATACATTACTTTCATCGTGTATTTAGAAACATAGAAACATGACGGCAGATGAAGGCCATATGGCCCATCAATTCTGCCCATCCACAGCGTCCACTATCTCATCCTCTCCCTAAGAGATCCCACATAACTGTCTCACGCTTTCTTGAACTCAGACACAGTCTATGTCTTCACCATCTCCACTGGGAGACTATTCCACGTATCTACCACCTTTTCTGTAAAAAAATATCTCCTTAGATTATTTCTGAGCCTATCACCTCATAACTTCATCCCATACCCTCTTCATTCTGGAGTTCCCTTTCAATTGAAAGAGACTTGCCTCATATATATTTATGCCGCATAGGTATTTAAACGTCTGTATCATAATTCCCCTCTCCTGCCTTTCCTCCAAATTAAGGAAGACATTCCTATGAATGAAATATAGGTGTATCTCCTACGTATGCAGGTAACTTACAGAATACAGATACTTGCAGAATACAATACAGTAAGTTACACATGTTCCTTCTACATTTGTGTGTTGCATTTATTTATTGGGGTTTATTTACCACGTTTTCATGAAGAGATTTACCCAAAGCAGTTTACAATACTTTGACTAAAAATCAGGTACTCATAAGTATTTTCCCTATCTGTCCTGTCAGGCTCACGATCTAATTGTGGCACCTGGGGCAATGGTGGATTGAGTGGCATGCCCAGGGTCACAAGGAGCAGGCTGCGATCAAACTCACAATCTAAGGGTGCTGAGGCAACAGATCTAACTAGCCCACTTCCCTCCCTCTCCCATTGCTATGGCTGGTATCAAGCTTCCCTGGTGGTCTATGATAGAACCTAAGCTCTTACAGTGTGGGCACAGTACCCCTAAATGAAGGTGCCTGCTGATAGAATTGCTTTCATGCTGCTTCCCCGTAACACCAGCAACAAAAATGATTTGAGACCATTCATGACGCATATTTTGTGAGACCCTCAGCTATTTAAAATTCTGATAAAGTTAAGGCATTGGTACCTATGCTATAGGAAAGTAAGACATCTTTGACTACTCCAGATTAAATTTAGCCACAGCACAGATAAACAAACTTGTTTATAGCAGGGTTATCCCTGTTCTGTCTTCGAGGGTCACAAATAGGCTATGTTTAAGATATACCTAATGAATATGCAAAATGCCCTCTCTGTACAAGAAGCTATTTGATATCATAACATACAATAAATATTACCAAAATATCAGTTTTTATTATACTTGTATATTAATCTTCACAAAACCACTTAAATACATACAGTGCTACTACATCACTCCAGAGAAAAGAAGATTTACCGTAATCACAAATAATTGTGCAAGTGAAATCAAGAAGGACAGACATTATGATCTTTTGCCAAGGAGAGTAACAAGTTTAAGAAGTTCAACATTCGACTTTTTATTATGAATATGTGAATTGTGGGGTGTAAGCAGTGGGGGATAGTCTCGTTGGGAAGGTTTGTGATTGATGTAGGAGCACTGCTGGAGGTTGTGATAGGACAGAGCACACTACGGGGTTTTAAAGAAGGATTGGATAAATTCCTGACAGATAAAGGAATTGAGGGATACAGATAAGGGCAAAGATAGAATATAGAAAGAGTATCAAGGCGAAATTTAAGGGATCACATACAGGTCATGGACCTGATGGGCCGCCGCGGATATGGACTTCTGGGCGCGATGGACCACCGGTCTGACCCAGCAGAGGCGACTTCTTATGTTCTTATGTGGTGGCACCCATATGGCAGTAGAGTAGGGTTTTTGGGGGGGTCTCACATATTCCACCATGAATGTAGTGGTTAGAATGGCTTATGGGCTTGGGTCCTCCTCTCTATGGTTCACTAGCCCACCCCACAGACTACTTAAGCCACCTCTGTGAAGTTCTATTAGGCTTTCCTATGCCAGGTGCTGATGTTCCGGAGGCAATTATGTACATTTTTATTCTGAAATTTGTGGGGGTCAGTGAATATGGGGGGATAGTGTGTAGGGGGTCTGGTTATCTGGTCACTTTGGATACCTTTTGGACACTTATACCTGTCTTTACATTGTCTAACTCACAACATATAAGTTTCATCTAGGCAGTCTCGTCAAAACATTTGATTATCGCTGCAGGACGACTAGGTCTAGGTTGGCTCACATCCCGCCCTAACCACTTACTCCAAAAATGCCCCTTTCAGCTCTGGGTGCAAAGCAGGATTCAAAGGCCTAAAATGTCCCTGGATGCGTCCAAAGAGTCGTTCCGATCATCGGCACTTGGACAACCTGTCTTTCAGATCATCCAAGTGCCAACTTGGACAGGTTTTAATATCAATTATGAGCCCCATAGTGCATATGTTACCTGGACATACCATGGAAAAACTGAAGGAAGGAATTTTTGATGGTCCTCAGATCAAACAATTTATAAATGACCCACATTTCATAGCATCATTGAATGATATCGAATCTTGAGCCTGGTCTTCATTTGTTGTGAAAAACTTTCTTGGCAACAAGAAGGCAGACAACTACACACAATTAGTAGAGGATATGCTCTTTCATTTCAATAGGCTTGGCTGTATGTAACATGAGTGTTAAAGTCCATTATTTGCACAGTCACTTAGATCGCTTTCCAGAGAACCTTGGTGACTTAAGCAAAGAGCAAGGTGAAAGATTTTACCAAGACATAAAAACAATGGAAGCCAGATATCAAGGAAGTTGGGATGCACACATGATGGCAGACTATTGTTGGAATCTTATGCATGATTGTCCTGGCAGATCCCACTCTCAGAAGTCTTACAAAAGGAGCTTCTTGTGCGTTGAATGACTGGAAAGTTTGTATCATAAACTTGTGCTTTTGGTATGAAATTTAAGTAGATTTTCATATTGTGTACTTTTCTTTTAATTTTTAATATGTTTCCTTCATGCTTAAAAGATCTTAATTTAAATACTACATTAAAATATCCAGATTTTTTAATGGATGAGTAGAGTGAAGAGTGAGAAATGGCATATGTTCTCAGTGGCATAGTAAGGGAGGGAAAGGGGGGGTCCTCACTGGGCGCTATGTTGGTGGGGGCGCCAGCACTCTTTCTCCTCTCCGTCCACTCCCCACCTCTTCCCACTCCTCCCCTCACCACACGCACGCCCCCTTCCCTCTAGTTGAAGTTGTTGCTCGTGGCAGTCAACAATGTGCTCCTCACGATCCCGTCTCCTCTCCCGCTGATGTCACTTCTGGGTGCTGCACATAGGAAGTGATATCAGAGGGAGAGCCGACAGGGATTTTAGGCTGCCGCGGGGGTTAGCGCGTGATGAAATGTCTGACGCGCTAACCCCTGTAGCGCGCCTTGATAAAAGGAGCCCATAGTTTATATTTTGCCTTTAAACAAGGTGGATTACAACCAAACATACACAATTAAAAAATAACAAAACAAAACAAACATATCTAAAATACATCCAAATTGCCAATTCATATAACATACTTCATCTGCATCTGCATAACAAGAGGGATACCATTGGTAATCTGCAAGTTTGCTTTGAAAGTTTCTTTCAGGTGCATAATGCAATTTCCATAATGTTGTTGAGGGTAAATTGATTCTAATAAGATACTGAGGCATGGCAAAATGCTGAGATCTCAGAGGGGCGGAACTGCCTTGATATGAAATTTGCAATAGTTATGTGCAGATGTGCTCCTGAGAATGTATGAAAATGATTCAGGGTTGTGACTATATGAATTGGTTCAGCTATATAGTATTCTTGTTAAAATGAGTGAATGGGATGGATGTTCACAGGGAGCTGAGATAAAATTGCAGAGCTATGTCTGGAATAAGTGAACTGATGAGACTGGAAAGTGACTGAGTGAAAAAGAAAGAGCAAGTGCTTTTTTTTTTTTTCTTCTTCTTCTTAAGGGCCATTTCCAATATATAGTGTTAGATTGCTGTTTTTAGACCTACTGGGAGAAGTAATGCTTTCCATGAGACATGCAGTGGAGGGGAACTGAATAGCAGATTCTTCTTATGGAGTTCTGAATGCAACATTTGGATCCAAGTTTTTGCTCTAGGGTAATTTCACAGTTCATACTTCTGGAAGCATTCAACTGCACAAATCGCAAAAGGTTTATTTTATGTTGGGTGCTGATACTAAAACTACGTAGTGTAGATAAACTATGCTTTACAGTGTTAGTATCCTTTAAATGCTAATGTTGATTTGTTCAATTCATAAAGGGGTCCTTTAATTAAGGTGCGCTAACCGGTTTAGTGCGCACTAAAGATTAATGCGCACTAAATGCTAAGGCGCCCAAAGAATATAATGGATGCCTCAGCATTTAGCATGCGCTAATTTTTATCACGCACTAAATCGGTTAGGGCTCCTTTGTAGAAGGTGCGTTAGCGGTTTAACGCGCATAATAGCGCACGCCTAACCGCCAGCCGTGCTAGCCGCTACCGCCTCCTCTTGAGCAGGCGCTAGTTTTCCGGCTAGCATTGGGGGTTAGCACGTGATGAAAAGTCGCACGCGTTAAAGCCGCTACCGTGGCTTCATAAAAGGAGCCCTTAGTGTTTCCTTAATAAAAGAACCACATAGAAAAAAAAAATCCTATAAATTCAATAAAAGTATGAACATTTTGTAGCGGTTGCCAATAGCTCATTGATTCTAATGTATTTTAATAATTAGGAGGAATTTTAGTAAGCTATGGCCCCCTTTTTATCAATCTGCATTAGAGCATTTTAGAATCATCATTTGCTTTGATTTTTGTTATAAACTTTACTTATTGTAACTATTTCTGTATGGGCAAAGGTAATCCTTTGGCCTTATTTTATACAATCTGTCATGATTCATTTGTATTCATAATATAATAAAAATTGATTAAACTTAAAAAAAGAACAGGCCGGTGAGGTAAACGCTCCATCGCTCATAGGAATTGAACGAGGATCAGAGCATTTACCTCGCCAGCCTGAGCTAAAATGCTCGACTGCAACTTGATAAAAGCGATCCTGAATTAGGTACCAACGCACCTAACATAGCAAAATTGGTCTAAAGTGCCTTATGTTTTGCCATATGCACACGGTAATTATTTTTGTGTATTTGTTGAGGGGGCATGTCAGGGGTGAAGAGGGGGCACTCCTGTGCTAACCAGTTAGGTGGTGGTAAGCACTCCCGTGGTAATTTTTAAAAGCAACTGTGCACTAATGGCAATATTAGCACACAGATGTCACTAGGAAAAAAATGGAAAAGGATATGATATGATAATATGTATCCCAAAAATTCAAACAATGTCACTCACCAGCAGTGGGTTGCCACTCTAAGATCTAACATGTCTATTGCTATTTTGAATGATCAAGTTTATTACATATTTTACAACCGTGATAAAAAATGTCCTTAAAGTGCAGGAATGACCCACATAAGGGCGAGCTAAAGCCACTTTTTGCTGCATCTTAGTATGACACCTATGCCCTCACTGATGTTACCTAAGCTACAAAGATCGTAATGCATCTGCTCTAATTTTACTGATGGTTCCTTAGCTATAATACTAATGAGCATGCAAATGGTTAAAATGCAGGATGGTGTTGGGACAATGCTGAGTGCAAACTTGTCCTGTCTTCCTGGCTTCGCTGAGGGAAATTTTTATGAAGCTCTTTGTGAGCTCCTGGGAAGAGGGGAAGGGTCAGGGGTAGGAAGAAGAGCCAGTATTAAAAAATATGTGGGTGGATGGAAGGATAGAGAGACTGTCTAACTGTGGCATACTCTTTATGGGAGAGGGGAGGATGGCTATGTGGTGTATTTTATTTTTGAGAGGTTAGGAGAGGACTTAGCTCCTTTGGGAAGCAGCATGGAAATATTAGGTAATACTTCATCCCAGCAGTCTCCAGTGTCAGTGAAGGAACTTTTTCCTGCTTTCCTAGAAATTTCATATCTATAATGGCTGCCATTATTGGCTATTCAGTGGCATTGCAGACTCTAGCAGGTGGGTCTTTGAATACAACAAATTTGTTCATAGGGCTAGTTTTAATGGCATTTTTCGAAGGGATTACTTTGGGCCCTTTCATGTGCTTAGGCTTTGCATGGTAAAACAGAACATAAGAGCTGCCATACTGGGACAGACCGAAGGTCCATTAAGCCCAGTATTCTGTTTCTAACAATGGCCAACCCAAGTCATAAGTATCTGGCAAGATCCCAAGGAGAAAAACAGAATAAATGCTTCTTATTCTAGGAATAAGCAGTAGATTTCCCTAAACTTAAGGACTTCTCTCTTAGGAAATTATCCAAACTTTTTTTTTAAATTCTGCTAAGCTAACTGCTTTCACCACATTCTCTGGCAATGAATTCCAGAGTTTAATTACTTTAAGTGAAGATATATTTTCTCTGGTTTGTTTTAGATCTACTTCTACTACTTGACCCCTTATATTGTACCTGTTCACTGCTTACATATATTAATTGTATCTATATTCGCTGATTGTCCTCTTTCGCTGATTGTCCAGCCCTTCTTTGTTGTAAACCGCCTCGAACTACTAGGCCTTGGCGGTATATAAGAAATAAAATTATTAGTCTACTACTTAGGGCTCCTTTTACTAAGCAGTGCTAGCAGTTTTAGTGTGCGCGCTGGACGCTAACGCCAGCATTGAGCTGGTGTTAGTTCTTGGCGCATAGCGCGGGGTTAGCACGCGCGGCAATGCAGTGCGCGCTAAAAACGCTAGCGCACCTTAGTAAAAGGAGCCCTTAGTCTAGCCCTAGCAGTAAAAGAAAGAAACTGACTTTTCCAGTGGAAGGCAGAAGCTGACAAACATCTTGACCATTTCTAGAAGAAAATGGCATTCTCTGCAAGTTTTACTTCCTTAAATTGATATCTAATTTATTTGCATATTTTGCTTATACAAATGACTCCACACTAGATCCAGTGTCCTTTTGGTTTATACAGCATAGAAACAGAGAAAATGACTGCAGATAAAGACCATATGGCTGCCTATCTATACCAACTATTAATCTTTTTATCTGATTCTCTGTGATTGTCCTGTACTTTCTTGAATTCAGATACAGCCTTTTTTCCTCCACTTGGAGTTTGTTTCACACATCTACCACCCTGTCCATAATGAAGTATTTTTTAGATTACTTCTGAGTTTTATCTCCTTTTCCCTTCATCCTATGTCCCCTCATTCCAGAGCTTTTTTTCGGTTGAAAAAAGACTCGTCTCCTGTGCATTTATGACTTGGAGACATTTAAATGTCTCATTCATTTCTCCCCTCTCCTGCTTGGTATATCTATTGAGATCTTGATTTATTTACCACCTTTTTGAAGGAATTTACTCAAGTTGGTGTACAACAAGTATAAGTCAAACATAAGCAGTAAACAATTACAGTAGCAAAAATATTCAAATTACGATCAAATTTGGCATGATATGTCAGTCCTTTCTGTTCTATCAAGATGCATTTAAATTCACCTATTTAAAATGTCACTAATATATATGCTGGAAGAGTAGGGCCATGCCTATACATAAAAACATAAGAATAGTCTCACTGGGTCAGACCAATGGTCCATCAAGCTTAGTAGCCTGTACTCACGGTGGCCAATCCACTAGTATATGGCCAAAACCCAAGGAATAGCAATATTTCATGCTACCAATCCAGGACAAACAGAGGCTTCCCCCATGTCTTAATAAGAGACTATGGACTTTTCCTCCAGGAATTTGTCTAAACCTTTCTTAAAACCAGCTATGCCATCTGCTTTTACCACAACCTCTGGCAACATGTTCCAGAGCTTAACTATTCTCTGAGTGAAAAAATATTGCCTCCTATTGGTTTTAAAAGTATTTTCCTGCAGTTTCATTGAGTGTCCCCCTAGTCTTTGTAATTTTTGACAGAGTGAAAAATCAGTCCACTTATACGCATTCTACTCCACTTGGGATTTTTTAGACTTCTATCATATCTCCCCTCAGCCTTCTCTTTTCCAAGCTGAAGAGCCCTAACCTTTTTAGTCTTTCCTCATTACAGAGGAGTTCCATCCCCTTTATCCTCTTAGTCGCTCTTCTTTGAATCTTTTCTAGTGCCACTATATCTTTCTTGAGATAAGGAGACCAGAATTGAATGCAATACTCCAGGTGAGGTCGCACCATAGAGCGATACAGAGGCATTATAATATCTTTAGTCTTGTTAACCATCCCTTTATTTGAATACAAATATGCTTTCGTACCATGCTCCACAAAACAGAGAAAAATGAAGGCAGGTAAAGATTTTATGGCCTCTCTAGTTTGTCCATCCAAGCCAACTACACTCCTCACTCAATATTCATGGGGGTTAGGGGCAATGTTCCCTCTAAGGATTGATGAGGTGTGTGCAAAAAAAATATGCATGAGTGACAAGTTACATACTCCACAAATTTATGAGCAGGCGCGGAGGACGAGTGCCCGTGAGATTGTGGGAGGGTTAAATACTCAAAACTTAGAAGAATAACAATTTACTTAAAGTTTTTGCTTTGCCAACTTTCTGGTATCTTTACATACAGTGGCGTACCTAGCATATGTAACACCTGGGGCCCATCATTTTTTTGGCACCCTCCCCCCCCATCTGTACGAAAAACATGATTTTTAGTAACAAGCCACACGTCACACATGAGTACCTAGGAAAAGGCAGCATCTTACATATTGCAGTGAGCAGTACATCAATACACCCATTGTAAAACTAAACAAGCCAGACCAGCACAGATCAATCCTACACCGTCTATCCTAACAGAAAACCATGTCTTTCGAACACATAGAACACAGAAAACACCTTCGCCTAGTATGGAATATGTCATCACAAACTAACCGCTCCCCCTTTTACAAAACTGTAGTGTGGATTTTAGCCACGGTGGTAACAGCTCTGATGCTCATAGAATTCTGAGCATCAGAGCTGCTACCACCACGGCTGGTGCTAAAAAACACTCCACAGTTTTGTAAAAGGGGGGATAAAATAGAAATACACAGCTTCAATGCTTTAGCTCAGGGGTGCCCAAACTTTTTGGGCTTGCGAGCTACTTTAAAATGGCCAAGTCAAAATGATCTACCAACAATAAAATTAAAAAACACAAAGCACACTATACGCTGAGAAAATGTTAATTATCATTCCTATTCTGGGTTTTTTTCAAAGAGGTCAAGACAGATGACTCTATGCATTGTCACCTCAGTAACAACCATACAAAAATAGACAAATATACCCCCCTTCCTGCTGCTCTCGACGCTCATAGGCTCCCTGCGCTAAAAAACACTATTGCGGTTTAGTAAAAGGGGGCCATAGTGCAAAATATAGACCGCATATATAAATTCAGACACATTTTGATCACTAAATTTAAAATAAAATAATTTTTCCTACCTTATCTGGTGATTTCATGAGTCTCTGGTTGCACTTTCATCTTCTGACTGTGCATCCAATCTTTCTTCCCTTCTTTCAGCCTGTATGCTTCCTCTCCTCCAGACCTCATTCCCTCCCCTAAATTTTTCTTCCTCTCTCCCTGCCCTTTCTTTTTTTTTTCTCTCTTGATGCCCCCTTTCTTTTTTTCTGTTTCCCTTCTGTCTCCATGCCTGCCCCCTTTCTTTCTTTCTTTCTTTCTCCCTACCCTCCACAAAGCCACTGCTGCCACCATCGGGGGAAACAGGCCCCAAAGCCACCGCCGCAGCTGCCCCAAGCTCTCTCTGCTTCCCACTGTCGGGCCGACCAGCATTCCCCCGAAGTCAATTCTGCCGTCGGAGAGGAAGTTCCGCCCAGCCAGTTCCTCTCCAACGGCAGCCTTAGGGGGGTGCACAGCCGGCCAGATCCGGACCTGGCCGGCTGTGCACCCCCCCTAAGGCTGCACCCGGGGCGGACTGCCTCCCCCCCCCTTGGTATGCTACTGAAGACGTGGCAGCGGCTCCTCTCACGAATCCCCACTTGCGTCGGAAGTCCGATGCAGTCGGGGATCTTGAGAGGAGCCGCCGCTGCATCTTTCAACTTAAAATACACTAAGGCGAGCAGGGCAGACCGCCGCCGCTTCCTCTCACCTCCGCCCGCCCTCGATTGAGCGACATGAGAAAATGTATGAGCAACGCCACTGAAAATAGTGAGCGATTGCTCATGCGCTCAGCTTAGAGGGAACATTGGTTATGGGTAGAGCTGGCCCACGAATATTGAAAATTCACGAATAACTTTTGGGCCAACTCTGACCCACCCCCGCCTCCTCCCCGGCATCCCAGACCTTACCTGGTGGTCTAGTGGTCTTTCGGGGCAGGAGCGATCTTCCTACACTCCTGCTCCGTGCAGATCACTCATCCAAAATGGCTGCTGTGAGTTTCCATAGTCTCTCGAGACTACAACAGGAACTCATGGCCGCCATTTTGGATGAGTGATCAGCACGAGGCAGGAGCTTAGGAAGATTGCTCATTCCCTAAAAGACTGCTAGACCACCAGGTAAGGTTCTGGGAGGTTCAGGAGGCAGGAGGTAGGTGGGGGTGATTCTGGTTTTATGAAATCGTGTAAAATCGAAATCGCGAGCCCTAAAACTGTGAATCGAGAGCGTGAAGTGTACTGTCCCTTTCTCTCCTTTAGAGATCCAATGCACTTGTTTCAAGCCTGCTTAAATTCAGATACAGTCTCCAATTATATATAGTACTTTTTCAACTTGCTAAAATCCTAGAACTTTCCTTGCATGTCATTTATGAAGTTCAGTCAAATACATTTTCTCATGTATGTCCAGGTTCAAAAACTAACAACTGTGTGTCCTATTCTTGCTTAAGCAGGACATAGAACAATATCTTTAAAAGAGGGAATGGGGACTTTGACATTTCAAAGTGGTGGGCATTGGAGGATTAAGTGACTTGCCCAGGGTCACAAGGAGCAGTACCTTTCCATAGAGCAGAAGGAATAAGGCAGCAGCTCTACCAGTGAGCCACATCTTCCCCACCGAGTCACACAGTCCTCTGTTAAACAGCAACAACAACAACAAAAGGTCCAGGAACTGAAGCTTTTGAAATCTTGCTTGGTATTATTTATCATAGTCAGAATTAACTTGCCAAGTCTGGATTAATACATACAGGGCAGATCTGTAAGTTCACCAACCATAAGAAAAGCTTTGGCCTGAGGTAAAACCTAAAAAGGGTCGGTTTGACATATTGTCCTAGACTGAGTTATCAGTGTTTTTGGCCACAACTTGAGAAGAAAATGCCAAGAAAAGCTAGAGCTCTCTGTAGCAGCAAAGCAAAACAAAACGATCAGTCCCTTTTTCCCCGATGTGTTGCCTATGTCGTCTACAGTTTTGTTTATATTTCTACATAGACAACCCTTCACATTATTGACATAAGATAATTTAAGCATTACTGAAAGATATGCTAGGACTTTGGGGGGAATTATTGTAGAAGCATCCCCTTGCGTACATAACAGCTTTTATCATATGTAGATCAGTTACCATTGAAAATTATGATTTTAGAATGCCGTTGTTTACATGTAGATATTCACGTCATGTGCAGATTGTAAGGGGGAATAGTTTGGATGAGCTGAAAATCTACATGTGTAGCTCACCTTTTACAAGGCGAATACCTCTGGAATCCTAAAAATCTCCCGAACCTGGCACTTTGTCTGGGTTTTGAAAAGAGTTGAGATCTTGGTCATGTCTGAAGGGCATCTGCGCATACGGTGGCATTCATGCATGTGATATCATTGCATCACACCGCACATGCGCAGATGTCCTCCAGATGCGGCCCCAGAGAGATGAGGTTCGTGTGGGACCAGAGTTAGGGGGGGAAGGCGGAATGAGGCAGGACAGGGGACAGAACGGGGCAGGGCCACGCATTCTCTTTCTTTCAACCCCAAATCTGGTAACCCTAGCTACCACAGCTTTGTAAAAGGGGCCCATAATTTGTAGTCATTTCCATTTCACTTTCTTCTGATATAATATACATGCTGTTTGTTATGGGCCAATAAAAGCATTTTCAACAAAAAGGGGGGAATTGGGGAATGCCCTGACCTGGATGGCTCACTTCACATCGCAGCGTTTTGTGTAAAATGGGCTTTCACGTATTTCATGGCATTACTGTAGTAAATAGTGGTTTCACAGTATAGTATATATTGCTATCATTATTTTTAATCTTTTCAGTTAATTCATATTTGGGTCTTTCGTAGTCATCTTGCCCCCATCCTTTTTCCCTCCTGTAATTATCTATTTGTGTATCTATTTATACCAAACATACCATATATAGAGAGAAGGAGTGTGGGAGTGTGTGGCGCAGGGGTTAGAGCACTCTGAGGCTGTGGGTTCAAATCCCTCGCTGCTCCTTGTGACCCTGGGCAAGTCACTTAATCACCTCATTGCCTCAGGTACACTAGATAGAGTTTGAGCCCACCGGGACAGATAGGAAAATATGATAAAGTGCCTGAATGTAAACCATTTAGGATATAAGTGGTATATAAGTCATAAAATAAAAATAAATAAATGTGATAATGGATGCTGCGGATGAGCAGACTGGATGGGCCATTTGGCCTTGGTCTGCCATCATGTTTCTATATACTGTGAAAGTACAATGAATCTTCTTGCTAAATTGAAATCTACAATAGAAACGGATCATAATGTTGCAAATGCTCTCAAAATGGGATGCCCATTTCAGTAAGATACCTCTTCAACTAAAGAAGTAATGGGGGCACACTGGCAACGCTGTCTTGAGCTTGTCAGAGAGGAAACCATTACAGTGACACTTGCCAAAGAGTGATATCTTTCACTGCATGTTTACCAGGGCCAGCTCATGGGACTCTGGTGCCCTGTGCTAACTTTTGCATTAGCCCCCCACCTTAGGGTTGCCAGATTTTCCAATTGGCAGTGTTTGGCTATTGCCAAACTGTCAGGCATGATGATGGAGGTTTCATGGTGTAGGGCAGTGGTTCCCAAACCTGTCCTGGGGGACACCCAGCCAGTCAGGTTTTTAAGATATCCCTAATGAATATGCATGAGAGAGATTTGCATATAATGGAAGTGGCAGGTATGCAAATCTCTCTCATGCATATTCATTAGGGATATCTTGAAAACCTGACTGGCTAGGGGTCCCCCAGGACAGGTTTGGGAACCACTGGTGTAGGGCAACACTGATACATCAAGATCTTGATGGTATGTCAACCTTGAAGGAAGCAGAAGTCTATTTTATACCAAAAACTTCAGGAGGAAAATTTTTGGACATTGACTGATGAGCTGAGGCTGACCTGAATGTTGGTCAAGCAATGACCTTAAATAGTCAAGTAAATCTGCTAGAGAATGGCTGAATAGATTTCACATTTCAGTTTGAAGAAATCAAAGCTCTGACCTAAACCTTCTTAACATGTTGTGGCAAGACCTGAAGCAAACTGTGCAGGCAAGAAATACAGTATTTACTTGAAGTTATTGCGGCTTCAGGAGCAGTTACCCAAGTGAAGGATTTACATTCCTGCTCAAGCAAAGATATTTACTGTTGAATTGTTTTCTTAAGTAAGTAATATGCATGTAGTTTGAGTGCGTTATTTATTAAGTAGAGTTAGCTTCCTCTCTTTTCAGGGTTTAGATTAAGTACTAGTGTTTAGAGTATAAATTATGCTAAAATACAGACCACCCTAAGAAGTTCAAGTTTCAAGTTTATTGAGATTTTGATTTAAACGCAATATCAAGTATTTTCAATGCATATAACAATAATAATTTGGGGGGGGACAAATAAAACAGTTTAAAACCATAAACATACAGTTTTATCCATAGTTACATTAAAGATACGTAAGGAATGAAAGGTTAAATTACATTTGATTTAAAATAAACAATTAAATATAAAATAACAGTTAGGGAAGAACTTTAGGAGAGGTATTAAAGAGAAAAGAAAAAAAAAAAATTTTATGAAGACATAGTCTAAGAGTAATTGTTTAGGTAAGACCTGATCTAAAAGTAAATAGGAGAGTTTGAAATGAGTATATGGTGGAAGAAAAAAAGGACAAAATGCACACACATGCATATATATAGAGAGAGAGAGAGAGAGAGGAGGGGTGTCCAATAATTTATCTACCTCAGTAAGAAAGAAAAGAGTTTTTTAAAAATTTTGTTCTATTTTTCAATATAGTCCCCTGATAGCGCCATACACTTCATCTACTTTACATGCAATGGCTTTAACCGCTTTGAAAATAATTCTTCTGTTTGACCTTCAAACCAGGATGTCACAGATTTCTTGATGCCCTCATCACTTGAAAACTGCTGTCCATTGAGAGATTTCTTCAAAACTCAGAACAGGAAATAATCTGAGGGAGCCAGGTCAGAATTGTAGGGTGGATATTTCAGCAGCTGAAACCCATATCTCAGCAGCCTGTGATTGTCGTGACATGTGCACCGACGCATTGTTGTGCAGAAGCAGCATGCCTGCTGTGAATTTTCCTTGTCTTTTCTCCTTGATTGACACTCGCAAAGCAATCATTGTGTTGGCATAATTCTTCCCAGTTATGGTTGTCTTGTGTGGCATGAACTCCAGAAACAAAAGTCCTTCATCATCCCAGAAGACAGTTGCCATGACTTTGCCTGCAGATTTTTCCACCTCAAACTTTTTTGGAGTGGTGGATGACTTGTGCTTTCACGGTGACACGTCAAAACCACACGGGACATTGCTAAAAACTGTTACTGTTAGCGCCCAGGGGATGGAACCCCCCCACTAAACTGACAACTATTTGCACTCACATTGGGGGTGGAGTGGAGGGAACCCCCCCTCCCCACTACACTAAAAACTGCCGATTACCCGAAAACCAAAGGAAAATGGCAGTTTACAGTGTAATGGGGGGGGGGGGTTTCTCTCCCCCCACACACCCCAACATGAATGCAAACACTTCTCAGTTTACTGGGGGGGGTTCCCCCAGACCCCCACTCACAGCGGTAACAGGAACAGTTTTTACCCGGCGTGCAGAAGTCCTGTGCAGGATTGTTGGTGTGTCAATGTCCCGCGCGAAACCGCTTCCACTGCATTGATTCCATTTTGAACTCAGGATCTCTGTGATAGACCTGTCTCATCTCCAGTCACCAAATGATGAAAAAAAATTCACTTGTTCTTCACGAAGTATCTCCACGTTTTTCTGTCAGCACTGGAGCCTTGTGGCCTTCTGACATGGTATCAGCATTCTTGGAACCCATCTTGTGCTAACCTTGAACATGCCCAACTTTTCATGAATTATTTTCTAAACTGTACCTGCCAAGATGCCCATTTCTTTAGCTATTCAGGAAACCTTAGTTTGTCTGTCTGACAAAATTAAATTCTCAACTTTCTTGCACATTTCTGTGATCAGTGTGAGGGTCATCTTCAATGGACTCTCTACCCCACTCACGGCAACCAATCAGCCAGTGGCCTCAAACAGAGTGGGAGAGCTAGAAGATTGTTCCTGCTCCATGTACCGAATGGCTACCAAAGTCCCAAAAGGAACGCGGGGGAGGTGGAATCATCCAGCAGACTCGAACAGAGCAGAAGGGCAGGAAGATCGCTCCGTGCACCAGCCGGCCACATGGGACCCGAAAGGTATATGGAGGAGGTGGGAGGGAGGTGTGGATGTCCAATTTTGGCAGGCACAGGAGGCAGAAGGGATTCCTCCTGTCCTAACCACCGCGAGACTGCCAAGGAGTCAGGGGGTATGCGGGGTGGTGGGGTGGATTTGGCCAGGGCAGGAGACGGGTCTTGCGGCAGGCCTGTGGAGGCCTGCAATAGGTCCGAGAGGGGGGGTAGGCGATGGCCCAAATATAAGCCAAGACCCCCATTTGTGGGCCATTTTTTTTAAACCCAAAAATCTCAGCATATATTTGAGTATATACGGTATTAACATCTTAAAGAAGTTAAAAGTTCTGGATATAGGGAAGCATAGGGAAGTAAAGTGACTTGGTCATGGTCAACTGGTAGGGGAAAGCAGTTTGGGTGTCTAGTTTCATTCACTTCCATGCTCTAATTCTGCTGCCTTGTCATTCCTAAACTGCAAGCTAGGTAAAATGTAGGGCCTGTGAATTAAATGCAGCTGAGATTAGCAATGAACGACTCTGTGTATGAGCCAGAGTTTCATACTTCTTATTAGAAAGAAAAAACAATCTGTGTAAAGAGCTCCAAAATAAGCACGCAAGACCCTGGGCTGTTTAAACTTGGAGGCTGGAATTCTTTAGCAAAAGTTAAACATGAAACAAAGAGGATTTTTTTTTTTTTCCTTTGTTTTAATTTTCCTAAATTATTTTAACTTTTGTCGATTAAATCTGTGACTTCAGGCTCCACTTACTGTGAATGATTGAAGAAAAGGACCTGACATTTTCCCATACAGTACTTGCCATTACTGAGAAGCCAGGACATCTGACTGCATTCAGTTTCAGCAAAGAACCCCTTTTCCTGGGAAAATTGCTAGAGAACAGAATGAGTATGGAATACATTGGAATACCAGAATGAGTTTTTTATTCTGGAATGGAACATTACTACTGTACTTCACAGAAACAAATACAATTGTGAGTCTAACAATGTGCTAGCAATCTCTGAATGAATATTGTTTTAATAGCTACTTATTTTCACTTGGTATATATACATATAAGGAGGAATTCAGTAAAAGTCGGCCAAAGTTAGGTGCTGGGATGATGTGTGCTAAGCGCAAATTCTGTAATAACATTTAAGTGCAGAACTGCTTTTAAAGAATACTAACTTAAGTTCACATTCTTATGCCTAATTTTAGGCATTAAATACATCAAAAAGCTCTCTCCCCAGAAAAAGCTTTACCCCCCCCCCTCCAGATTCTCTAACCGGTGCCCATGTCGGCAGCCACTGATCACATGTCAATCATGTGACATGGCTGGTTAGAGAATCGTACCACAAAGATAGGCAGCTGAAATGTAGGCTGGAAAACCCTGGTCTACATTTCAGCCACCTATCTTTGCCAGGGGATCCTTGCCATTAGCTCATCATGATAGGGGATTTTCTCCCAATCAGCTGAGCAGCTTTGGGGAGTCCTGACGGCTCAGCTGATCAGGGGAAGTTCCCCTGCTGTGATCAGCTCAGATGGCTGTGATGGGCAGAAGACCCCCCCCCCTGCCCCACAATCAGCAGGAGGAATGGGATGCCCACTCCCTCCTGCCTGATGCCATTCCCTCAATACTGGCATTGGCCCTGCCTACTTTGGTGTTTGGTGGCCTAAAGCACCTACATAGGTGTGGTTCCGGCACCATTTATTTAGACGCTGGTAGGTGCCTCAATATTTTGCTGTTTCTAATGGCGTTTTTCAATTAATTTAGGCATTGGTAGGGTTTGCCAGTTTTAGAATTTCCCCCTTAATGCCTGACTTATACTATTCAGAAAAAATAAATATGTCCAGAATATAGTATTTGCTCAGAGACCAAATGAGACAGAGTCCCAAAATGTGTCTCACCTACCAATCATCGCATATGCTTTATTTGATGACCAAATAAATTAATATGTTCACTATGTTTCACACGGCTGCCTCAGGAAACCCACCAACATATTTCCAAAAAATTTCCAAAACACAGGGACTCTATGAGTCAAAAACAGTATGTTAAAACTTAGGAGCCAACTTTTCAAAATAATTGGAAGTGCTAAACCCAGTTACCCATTCTTGGATACACTTAAGGAATTTGCTCAATATTGGGGGTGCTCAAGCATCCACAGCACCCATAGAGCTGGCTCCTGTGAGTTAAAAAATGTATAACATACAACATATATCCATATCAGGTGATCATAATCTCTCCTAAAAACTTTAAGGCAGCAAACCGGAGTTTACCTGTTATTTTGTTCCTCTTCAGTGTCCTTCATGTTTCCAACTGTCAAAAAACACCACAATCATATACAGTATATGTGCTAATGTTCAAAAATGCACGTGGTGATGTCAACAGTTGGCAGCAGCCAATGAAAAAACTGCTGTCAAACTTTCTAAAAACTAAAAGGTACTTTTGACCTCGATTGACAACTATGGAAACAGGAGACTGGGTCAGATGAACTATTGGCCTTACCCAGTATAGCTATTGTTAAGTTCTGTGAGGAACAAGTGAGTACAGGCTGTGTTCAGTGGGGTGTCTGTGCCAGCACAAATAAAGTGATCTTTTCCCTGACACAGTATGTAGTAAAATTCTGGCTGGCCATCATCGGCTTTTACTCCTTTGAACATATAAATCGTCCCTTTTGATGTTTCTTTAGAGAGAGTTATTTTTTCTTTGTTTGATAGAATCAAACTCAGTACCCCTGGTTCTTAGGCAGCTATGAAAAAGGGCTCATGTGGAGCCTAAATAATGAGGGAAATAAGGTATCTCAACAATGTACAGAAGAGAGGATCCAACCCAGATTCTGCCTCATTGCGGATATGCTGTAATACAACATTGAAACCTGCCTGTACAAGTCATTTTGTTTTCCTGCTTGACAAAACTTTTTTAGTACCAGGCTTATTTGTGGCACACCACATTTCTGACTGGAATACTTCTGTTAAATAGAAGCATTATGTATCGGGCCTTAAAACTGATTTTCCTTTTCTCCAGTAAGATAATCCATGCCTGGTTTTCCCAGAAGCTTACGGGAGTGAGGGACTGGATCTCCGTGAATCCTCTAGGAGCTCCATAAGCAATATCAAGACAGAATATGACATTTACAACCCACGTGCAAAAGCTTCTTATCCAGAAAATATGCAGAACTGTTCTAGAGCAATGATAGGAGAAAGCAGTGGCGTAGCGACGGTAAGCTTTTCTTCTCCCGCTTTCTTCCCCAACCCCCTGCTGCGTGCAAGCGCCCCTTCCCTGTATCTTTTAAACTTTGACGTGAGCAGCTACTAGCTCTCTGCCCGCGTCGGCTTAGGCGCTCTCTCTGATGTCACTTCAAAGGTGCGGGTCCCAGAAAAGATGTCAGATAAAGTGCCGAAGCCAAAGCGAGCAGCACGTTGGTGGCTGCATGCGCCGAAGTTAAAAAGGTACAGGGAAGAGGGGCACGCACATCAGGGGGAGGAGTGGAAAGAGGGGGTGGACAGAAGGAGGGGTGCCAGCGCCATGAGCATGACCGTACCCGGAGCGGACTACCCCCCTCCCATCCCCTTACTACGCCACTGGGAGAAAGTAAGTACATGTTTTTAGTAAGGGTAAGCCCGGTTTATTAAGTGAATGATTTCATTAAGGGTCAGCCTAGTTCTGTTGGTGGGCACTGTTCCTTCTAAGCTGAGCAGGAGTCCACTTATTGTCCTGTCAGTTGAGAGTATGCTCACATTTTCAATAGCGAGAGAAAGGCAAGCTCTGCAGGATTCCAGGGACCCTGCAGGTCATAGGCATCAGAATGGAGGGGGGGTCCCAGGGGCTGTGGCCTCCCCCAAAATTGCTATCCTTGGTGGTCCAGAGGTGTAGCGGGCAGGTGCGCACTTTCCGCCCTCCTGCTCCGTTGCTAACCCGGTCGGTGTTGGCTGGTTTCTTCTGACGCTGAGCGGCAATGAGCAGGAGTGTGCTTTGGCGCTCCTGCTCAGCGCTCAGTGGCTTCTTGATTGGGTCCCGTGAATTCTCGCGATTTGCTAGGATTTGCGGGAGCCAGTCAAGAAGTCACTGTGCGCCGAGCAGGAGCGCCAAAGCACACTCCTGCTCATTGCCGCTCAGTGGCAGGAGAAACCAGCCGACATAGACCGCATAAGGCCAGAGGAATAGGAGGATGGGGCAGGGTGGAGAGCGAGCGAGGGAGGGAGGCTGGCTGGCTGGGTACAGAGTCTATATAGAATACTAAGTTTAAGTTTAAGTTTATTAGGATTTTATATACCACCTATCAAGGTTTTCTAAGCGGTTTTACAATCAGATACTCAAGCATTTTCCCTGTCTGTCCCGGTGGGCTCACAATCTATCTAACGTACCTGGGGCTGTGGAGGATTAAGTGACTTGCCCAGGGTCACAAGGAGCAGCGCGGGGTTTGAACCCACAACCCCAGGGTGCTGAGGCTGTAGCTTCAACCACTGCGTCACACACTCCTGAGGTCTGATGAGAACCAGAGAAGTGACATGTTCCTAAACTATGATTGGCACTTTAACTGGAGTTTTCTGTTTATTTAAGGAGCAATTCAGTTAACATTCACTGGTTTTTCACATTCCACTCACTGAATATCAGCAAGAGAAGTTAGCCATCGTCCTTTTGAATTTGATAAGGCATAAGATAGGCTACGTTCTTGGCAAGGAGGTCACTCAACCAGGGACTTGTCCTTCAATCATGTCTTCCTTTCAATATCAATGACCCAGCTCTGCTCTGTTTCAAGTTTCAAGTTTATTCAGTTTTTGATGAATCGCCTATTACAGGTTCTAGGCGATGTACATATTACAATTTAAATAGAAGAAACTTACAAAAATAATTCAAATTACAATTTACAAAATTAAAAGAACACTCACATGAGGTTAAGGAATGGGGGTAAAAGTTACAATAATTGGGTATAGTTAAAGAAAAGGAAAGAACAATGGGAAGGGTGTTATAAGACCAGAGCACCATGTAAGAAAAAAAATTTCAAAATAATTAAGAAAAATCGTAGGCATCTTTAAATAAATAGGTCTTTAAATGTGTTTTGAATTTAACAATATCTGGTTCGGATCGAATATACTGTGGTAAAGTATTCCACCATTGAGGGCCCATTACTGTAAAAATATCCAGTCTTCTGGTCCCAATAATTTTTAATGAGGGTACGGAAAGTAAATTTTGTTCTGATGATCGCAGTGAGCGTTTTGGCTTATAAGGAATTAATAGTTTGGATATGAATTGGGGTTCATTAGATGCTAATGTTTTAAAAATAAGAAACATTATTTTAAACATGATCCTGTGACCTATAGGTAACCAGTGTGCGTCCTTCAAGAGAGGGGAAACATGGTCAAACTTTTTTGCATTATAAATTAATTTCACAGCTGTATTCTGGATGATTTGTAGTCTCCTTTTCTCCTTATTGGTAATATTTAAAAATAAAGCGTTACAATAGTCGATTTTTGATATTATAAAAGAATGTATTAATATTTTCAAAGATGATGTGGTAAGGAATTTAGAGATTGACCTAATTTGGCGAACTTTATAGAAACAGTTTTTAACTACAAGGGAAATATAATCATGGTATGATAGATTCGCGTCAATCAGTATACCAAGGATTTTAACAGAGGGGACCAAATTAATTTGAATGCTATTAAGATAAAAAGGTTTAATGAGTGTTATTTCTTTCTTCCAAGTAAACAGAATAGATTTTGTTTTGTTTATATTTAATGCAAGTTTATTTGTATCTAACCAGTTTTGAATTTGTTCCAATTTTTGATTTATTGCTGAAATTTCTGAGTAGTTTTCGGGGTCCAAGGGATGTATAAGTTGTATATCGTCTGCATAGGAAAATGGTATAAAGCCTAAGGCCTGACTAATTTCTAATAACGGAGATAGGAAGATGTTGAATAATAAAGGGGACAAGATAGAACCCTGTGGTATACCAAATGATGTAGTAAATGAATTCGAATTTACATTATTAAATCTAACTGTAGAAGTTCGGTTTGTAAGATAAGATTTGAACCATTGTAGTACTTGTTCGTTTATTCCTTTTTCCTCAAGTCTAAATAAAAGTAAATCGTGATCTATGGTGTCAAAGGCAGCCGAAATGTCAAGGGAGAAAAGAATAACAGATCTGTGGTGATCTAGAAAGTATTGAATATTGGAAGTCAGTCCTATTAATGAGTATTCAGTGTTATGAAATTTTCTAAAACCAGTTTGATTCGGATGTAGTGCGTTTGTTTTCTCTATGAAGTCGGATAGTTGATTAAATATCAGCTTTTCTGTTAATTTTGCTATGAATGGTATATTAGTGATTGGGCGAAAATTTGATGCTTCATTTATACTAATTTTGTGATCTTTGACGATAGGAGTAATGGATGCCTTTTTCCAGTGGGATGGGACAGTAGATGTAAGCAGATTATTCTGAATAAGAGATAGTATAAATGGACCAAAATGAGAAAAATATTTTTTTAGATAGAATGGAGGTATCAAATCGAATTGAGAACTTTTTAAATTCATTTGCGGAAATAAGGATTGAATTTCTTGAAGAGACGGAATTTTGAAATTAGAACATTTTGATGTTGGAATTAATGCTGTAGAAGAATCTAGGTTATTTAAGATAGAGGGTATAGATTGAGTGAATGAGTTTCGGATTTTATTTATTTTTTGAACAAATGCATCTGCTAGATCTTGAGCTGTTAGAGTAGAATTTTGCATAGAGTTATTTATATTGTTTTTTGGATCCATAGATTTTAAGATTTTATATAGTATCGACGTGTTTTTTGCTTTTTCAATTTTTTTAGAATAATATAATTTTTTGACTAAGTTTATTTTTGTTTTGTAAAATGAAACCTTATCTCTATATAGTTGAAGATTCTCAGTTGTTTTATTCTTTCTCCATTTTCTTTCGAGGGAACGCACTTGTTGTTTAATTAATTTTAATTCTGAGTTGTACCAGGGATTATTGGTACGGCGCAAGGGGAGAGGTTTAATTGTTGATGGGGAAAATTTATCAAGAAGGTTTAACAGAGTTGTATTCCATGCCGACATCTGAGTTTCAATGGTACCAGATTGTGTTATTAAAATTTCTGGATCGAGGAAAGACGTTATATCTATATTTTCTAGCTTATCAAAATCTCTAGTGGATATAGTTTTAGTTTTAGTTGGTAAGAAAAGGTTAGTATTATTAGCAAAGTTAAAAATAAATGTTATAAAATGATGATCCGACCAAGGAACAGGTACGACTGAAAGACCTGTAAGATTAGATTGTTGAGCTTGTGGTAATAGTAACATATCTAGTGTGTGATTGGCTATATGCGTAGGAATTGATATTTGTGGTTGCATCTGAAGGGGCATTAAAATGTTAAGTAGGTCCTTTGTGTTAGGGTTGTCTAAATCGTCAAAATGTACATTAAAATCACCTAATATAAACGGAATAGTAGTCGCGGACGAAAAGTCAAAAATAATATCCTGAAGTTGTGTCAATTTATTTGAATCTACTGGAGGTGGTACATATAATAGTAGAAAATGGGTCTTATTATTTATATTACTTTTTAAGTGTAGGAATTCAATAACTGAGGCTTTTGGAGATTGGTCGATTAAATTTAGAAAATTATGTTTATAAATAACCGCAAGTCCTCCGCCCCTACGGTTATGACGATGATTGTAAAGAAAATTGTAGTTGGAGGGACGACAAAAGGATAAGTAAGATTCTTCACCTTCTGCTAACCAAGTTTCTGTAATGAATAAAGCATGTAATTTTTTATTTTCAATTTCATCTTTAATTAAATGATATTTGTTTTTAATAGATCTAGAGTTAATTAATCCCAATTTTAAATCACTGGTACTGCATGTTCTTGAGCTATTACTGGTGGGCTTAGAGGTTGGAATTTGTAAAAGAGAAGAATGCGTTATTTTGTGTGTTTTGAAGTTTTTAAATATAGGTCTGTGTCCCCAAAAAGGTGGAATACTATTTCCAATTGGGTTAATTAACAACTTGTGAAATGTTTGCTTATTGAGATCAGAAGTTTGATTCATTGTTACAAAAAAGTTTAACGTTAATGAATTGATGAAGATAAGGAAAAGTAAACTATTGAATAGAAAAACGATATTAGGGGTTTGTACTTTTATTTTGCCCTCAGGCTGCGCACGAAGGAGCGCACCAAGGAGCAGGTTCTGCGTGCGCCGCAGTAGGCTGGTTTATATTGTACATCAGCTGACCTGATGGGGGAGGAGTCCGGCGCGCCGCCGCTATGCGGCGGCAGAAGTAGGTGTACGGAGCTGTAAGGCTGGAAGGAGGATTAAATGGCACAAAAGTTAAAAAGCAGGTACTTAAAAATAATAAGAGCAGATAAAACAAATAAAATTACAACAATTAAAAGTTTAAAGTGCCTAGTAGCATGTGCAAGGTGCAGAGTGCAGTGGTTCAGCGTGCGCCGCAGTAGGCTGGTTTATATTGTACATCAGCTGACCTGATGGGGGAGGAGTCCGGCGCCCCGCCGCTGTGCGGCGGCAGAAGTAGGTGTACGGAACTGTAAGGCTGATGGGGGAGGAGTCCGGCGCTGGCACAATGATAAGCACTGCACCAATCCTTTCTAATGTTGCTTGGCTCACTGCATAAGAGCATGTGTGAGGTGACTTTGCCTACTTACTGACAGAACTATTGCTCTTGGGCTCTTGGGTTGGGTGCAGAGTCTGACAGGGAGAGGGGGGCTGGGTGCAGAGTCTGACAGGGGAGATGGGTGCAGAGTCTGACAGGGAGAAGGGTGAGGGGGGCTGGGTGCAGAGTCTGACAGGGAGAGGGGGGCTGGGTGCAGAGTCTGACAGGGAGAGGGGGGCTGGGTCAGAGTCTGACGGGGGAGGGAAGGGGGCTAGGTGCAGTGCCTGACAGGTAGAGGGAGGGAAGGAGGCTGGGTGCAGACTCTACACCCTCTACACCCTCCCAGCCCCCCTTTCCTTCTTCCCCTTGCTGAGCTTGGCAGAGAGAGAGGCTGGGTGCAGGAGGTAGGGAGTTGGGAAGGTAGGGAGGAAAGATGCTCAGGGAATTGGGAAAGACAGATACTGCACATACTGGGAGAGGGTTGGGAAGGACAAATGCATGGGATGGGGGGGGTTAGGAAAGTAGAAAAAGAGAGAAGAGTAGTGGGAAAGGATAGAAAGAAATGCTGCTGGTGGGGGAGGGAAAAGGAACAGAGAATTGTTTGACATAGATGTGTGGTGTGAAAGGGAAAGAGAGATGATGTATATGGGGAAAGGAAGAAAGAGGGAGAATTGTTGGACATTATAATGGTGGAGAGGAGGGAGGTAGAAATGTTACACTGGGTGGGAGGAGAGATGACCCAAAGAAGGGAGAGATGTAAGACCACTGAAATGGGAAGGAGAGAGAGAGAGAGAGAGAGAGATGCTTGACCACAGAAGAAAGAGGGAGGAAATGGTACACATGATAGATGGGAAGGGAAAGCATGGAAAAGTAGATTTTGAGAAGAAAGCAGAAAAATGGAAGAAAGTTGAATGTTAAAAGTTAATGCTCAAAACGGATGTATGGCAGAAAGTGAAGGAGAGAAAAACAACAAATGGATAAGGTGGCCCTGGATACACAGTTAAGAGCACATACAGAAGGAAATGCAGCCAGAGACTGGGAAAAGAAGTTTTGAAAACCAAGATCACCAGACAACAAAGGTAGGGGGAATTATGTTATTTTCAATTTAGTGATTGAATTGTATCAGCTTTGAGAAATTATATCTGCTGTCTATATTTTGCACTATTCAGGAAGAAATGCATTTGTTTCTATTTCTCTGGGGGTTGCACTGCATGCAGAGTCTTGCATCTTAGGGTTTTGTTTGTATATATTAGTACTTTTAGTTTGTGGTCCTGTATTTGCATAGGAGTTATCTGTGTTCTGCACGTATGACCAAGGCCAGGTGTTCTGGTAGGAATGAATGTTGAGAACCATAAAAGTGTGCTTTGCATAGTTTAATTTTGTGGTTAACCATTATGTATTGTTAATAAGATTATATTGTGTGTATATATGAAAAATGAATGGAAAAAATGGTATTACAATTAGTACTATTATGGGGAGGGGTCTGAGGTAGAGCTTGGGTAGGGTCTGAGTTAGAGCTTGCGGGCCCCCCCCCCCCCCAACCAAAAGCATTCCGCTGCTTATGATAGAGAAGGAAGACACAGTATTGAAGTGCCGCCCCAACTGGCAGCAATGCAGTTGGAGGACTCCCGCCCAGTTCAGAGGGAACAGTGTTGGTAGGCTGTAGATTTCAGAGGTGATTTGTTACTAAATAATTATTTTGATATCATCATTTATACAGTATATGTGCTTGTAGTTGTATTGCAGCCAACTTGTAGGAATGAAAACCAAATTCATCATGTCAGTATTTGACTCTGGGAGCTTCATTTCTATGCACTAGGGCAAAGTGTTATTCCATTTAAATATTCGGGAAGGTTGAACAGGAGAATCTGCTTGGCTTACATACAAACATCAGAATATGAGTTTATCCTTTCAATAAAATCTCTTTAAAGACATTTACATTTCCAAAAATTGGAATCTCACAGGCTGAGTCTTTAGCTGGTAAGATTTATGCTCATTATCCTGATGTTGGCAGCATGTAGAAGATCTTGCACAGAACCTGTTATGATTGCTTGGAGGGTTTTTCTTATTAAGCATGCAAGCCATAAGCCGTGACTGGATGTGCAGCAAGACAAACAATGCCACATGCTCTGGTTGTGTGTGAAATACAAGGCCAGGCTAAATTCTCCCTCTTCAAGCCTCATGTTTGCACACGGTCCCTTCACAGGATAGAGGTGTTCTGCTAATTCTTATTTTTGTTCTGATCCAGTCCTTTCTACAATAATTTCACAAGATGTGTTTGTCTCGTACAAGGATGTATCTTATGTCACTGAAGAAATATGGCACACAGTTCAAGTACTAGTAAGAAATTGCAATGCTGAACCCACTGACTCAAACCTGTGGGATATCTACTAATCAAATACTATTAATTTTTTTGTACTATTTTTTTGTATGGACCTTCAGTATACAACCAGGCACATTCTACTTCTGGTTGTTTTAATCTCCATCAGTCCAACTTTTATTGAATATTGATAAAAAATATTTTTGTATTTCTTTTTGTACTGGAGAAATATGAACAGTTGACTTCCAGTTCATCAGATTATAAGCTTGCTGGTTAAATTTTTCTCATGACATCACAGCATCTGCTTGTAGGTGTTGTCTTCTCCTTTTCAATTTCATGAAGTAGAAGGTTAAATTAAAGAGGACTGCAGCAACTCTTCAGCCTTTCCAACATATCAAGAAGACAACCACTCAGTAAGCAGAAGAAAATTTCAGTTTAATCATCTTGTTACTGATCTGGTAATTACAGAAAATGTGTCTGTGATGTACATGGTGAGGCAAAAAATAGTAGCCCCTTAGAGATTTTTAATGTTTTCCCAGCAACCGCTTGGAATTTCATCTACATTTATGTGCTAAGTAAAATGAGATTATCTTTAAACATGGCAAAGTTACAGACTTTTTAGTGTGATCACCCAATTTTTGTGCATTCACAAATGTTTGCATCATAAAACTTACCATCATTTGAAAAGAAATTAAACGGGGTACCAGCTTACTGTTAATGATGTCACAGTGATGAAGACTTATGTCTGGGGAGAAATGTTGGAGGCCTATCACAAGAAGAATGTTGTGTGGGGACAAAAATCAAACCTGTCTCCGCCGGAATCAAATCCATCTTGGTCTGTCCACACCCCATGGGAGGTGGCCTATGGGATCTGGCCAATCGGAATATTAGGCCACTCCTAGTGCATCCCAGAATGCACTATGAATGAAGCCTAAGATTCCAGTTGGCCCAGATGCCTAAGGCCCCTCCTATAGGAGTGGCTTTAAGTACCTGGGCCAATCAGGGCACAAAGACCTTCCCCAGTGCATCCCACAATTCAACAGGAAGGAGCAGGCCCGCCATTCATGTGAAGGCAGGCTAGCCAACTGGAGGCAGGAAGGATGCCTACAGCTGGCTAACATTTTAAGGTCGGGGGGGTTCTGGGGGGTCTGGGGGATGATGGGATCAGGGGGGTGGAGGGAGGTCTGGCAGGGGGTTGAGGTCTAGCAGGAGGGACTGGGCATCCCCATGTTCTAGATCCTGCCTTTAAGAATGTTTGGGGGTGGGGGGGTTCTGGCAGGAGGGATGCCGGCATCCCCATGTTCTAGATCCTGCCTTTAAGAATGCCAGAAAAGAATTATACCACTACTATCTTTAAAATAGATAAGATGAACATTATTGAGCAGGCCATGCAATTTACAAAAGGGGAAAGGGATGGGATTTGATATACTGGCTTTTTGTGGTTAAAATCAAAGTGGTTTTATATAGGTACTTGTTTTGTACTGAAGCAATGAATGGTTAAATGACTTTCCCAGAGTCACAGGGAGCTGCAGTGGGAATCAAACTCAATTTCCCTGGCTCTGAGGCCACTGTGTTAACCACTATGCCACTCTTCTGCTCTGCTGCACGCCTGTGTGCAGTAGAAGCAGTGAATGCAGAAAGATCTCATATATATTCATTGTGGAAATCCTGACAACCAGGCTGGCTTGTGGATTTGAGGACCCCCCTGCTCTATGTCATCAGATCCTTTTCTTTTTGTGGAGGCACTTATGTTCTACTTTCTCTACCTGTGTAAGGTACATGATGTGTTGGCATAGAATATTTTCAATTTCTGGAACAGAGGATGGCTGTCCTACTTGTGATTGACTGTTATTGGAGGAGAAACTGTGATAATATAGAGAGCCTAGTGGAAATAGCTTCCCCAGCCATCGTACCTTTACTGTGTGGGGAAGAAACTTGATTTTATCCTCCCTAGTACTTGTACATCTGACTAAGAGGAAGAGGGTCTCTGAATCCCAAAGCCCCTGCATTAGGAAAGACTAGGAGGACAGGGTATTTAACAGAGCCTGCACAGCTGTTAGGTTTGAACAGTGAAGCTACAACAAGCTCACTACCCTTTCCTAGGATTACCAGACGTCTGGGGAAACCCGGACATGTCCTCTTTTTAGAGGACTGTCTGGGCTCCCGGAAGGACTTTCCAAAACCCTGCATTTGTCCAGTTTTTGGAAAACCCCAACAAGCTCTGGCCACATCTGGAGGGCCTCTGAGTATGCCCGGATGATGTCACACTCATCAGAGCATGCTCCAGGCCCTCCAGATGTGGCTGGAGCTCATCCGGAAGAAGAGAAGAGGTTTTGTATGGACAGCGATGTGGGTGGGGCTGGAGGCAGGACTGGACGAGGCTGGGGCACATGGGCCCAACCCGACCATGTGCCTCAGGCCCTGCCCCCAGGAGGGACCTAAGGCTCCCGGGCCTATTCTGATTGGCCCAGGCGCCTTAGGCCCCACCAGTAGGCGGAGCTTTGGGACGGATGGGCCAATCCGGCCTCATTCCGTCGATGGCTGCCTGCCGGACAGGCGGGTTTGGCTCCCGTCTGTCCGGCCAACTACAGAAAGGTACGGGGAAGGGGGTTGGGGGTGTCGTGGGGGTCGGCCAGGGGGGTCGCGGGTCGGCTGGGGGGGACGGTCGGAGGTTCTTGGGGGGGGGCGGTCGTTGGGGGGGGGGGGGGGTTTGCGTCGAGGGCAGGAGGGCCTGGGATCCCTCCTGCCCGTAATGTAGTGCAGGGTGGGGTTAGGGGGTCGCCGTGGCCAGGAGGACTTGGGCTCCCTCCTGGCCCGATATTGTCGGGGAGTTGGGGAATCGGCGGGGCAAGAGGGCTTGGGCTCCCTTTTGCCCCGATCGTGTCGGGGAGTCGGGGGGGCAAGAGGGCTTGAGCTCCCTTTTGCCCCGATCGTGTCGGGGAGTCGGGGGGGCAAGAGGGCTTGAGCTCCCTCTTGCCCCGATCGTGTCGGGGAGTCGGGGGGGCAAGAGGGCTTGAGCTCCCTCTTGCCCCGATCGTGTCGGGGAGTCGGGGGGGGCAAGAGGGCTTGAGCTCCCTCTTGCCCCGATCGTGTCGGGGAGTCGGGGGGGCAAGAGGGAACCAGGCGGAGAGAGGGCAGTTAAGCGCAGTGCCTGCGCGGAAGGATGCAGCTCGGGCGACTTCGTTGTGTGAAACGAAGTTCGTTGTACGGATCAAGACATAAAGTTCGTTGTGCGCAGCGTTCGCTGTGCGAGGCGTCCGTTAAGCGAGGCACCACTGTACATAAGTTTACACGAAATGCACATTAAACTTATAGACATTAATGTACAACTATTACCCCCCAACCCCCACCACATAATCTGAAAAAGTACATACCTACAGGAAACCTTCCATATATTTCCCGAAAGAAATTCAAATGCAAACCCCCTTCCCCCTCCCCCTCCTGGATGTGTATGCTTAAGGGTCGATAAAATAAAATTAGTTATCATTCCTTACAGAACTTAGTCAACAGTTACCAAACATCCATAAATTTCTTATACCGTCCCTGTTGTGCGGCCATTGAATGTTCTATTTTAAAAGTCAAAATACTCCTAGAATTGGCTAAATCCCCTTGTGCCTGAGCCAGAAGTCTGTAACTGCAATAAATACAAGAACAATAATGGAGTTAAGGTCAAAGATATCAGTATGAGCCCACCATGAATCATGGGAACCTTTTGGCTCAGGCTAAGTCTCACAGGTGACTAGCACCAGACGTACGTCTAAATGAGAATTGCCTCATACATCATAAAATCTATGACCATCTCCCATAAACAAAATCATTCGTTTCAAATGAAAAAATACAGGCTTATAGTTCAGGAACAAGGGGAACATAAGGACATAACAAACAAATACCCCATCACAGACTAAACCAACACAATAAATATGATAAATTATGAAAACTAAGGAAAATATGTGAATGGTGGTTGAAGATTTACACATGCATAATTCTAAGTTTCAAGTTTAATGAATACTAAAACATTTAAATTGATAAGTTAATGTATAACATCTAAAAGTTAATCTGAATAAATATGAAATTCCATTAAAAAGATTATGTTGTGCAAATTGTGCTAGATGTGCAAATCTGCCCAGACCCTGAGAAACAAATAACTACAGTACAATAACAAATTGTATAATAATAATAATAATAATTTTATTTCTTATATACCGCTGTACCGTGAGGTTCTAAGCGGTTTACAGTAGAAACAGAAGAAATGCAATAAGTAAGATTAATTAAGATGAAGAGAAAGTACTTAAGAGTTCCCTGACTGTCCCAAAGGCTCACATTCTTGCTAAAGTACTTGAGAAAAATAAATTAGTTAGGTTATAAACATAGAGTAGAAGAAGGTAGGAAAACAGTTCATAGGAAAAATAATTTCGAATACATTATACATTATATATTGTTCAAGGCGGAATACAAATTATAGGAATTACCAAAAGAATTGCGTAATATAGATTATCTAGATAAATTACATAACAGTGATTCGTGTACATTACATGGTGTGGTAGAGGATTCAATTTTGAGAATTACATATCAAGGGAATCAATTGATAACAGAATATAGTGGAGATTATCAGTATATACGGTTTACAGATTGGAAGTTACCTAATAATGAAGTAAGAAATCTATTGGATAGTGTGGAAAATGTTTATATAGGAATCAGAGTATGTATGATAGGAAAGGTTCTAAGAATTGATTAATGTGTTATTCTATAGAGGGAGAGCTTGTGCATAAAGGGAGGATATTAGTTGGTAATGACGTGTTTTCTGAATAGAAATGTTTTGATTTCTTTTCGAAACACTTTGATGTCTGTTGTATTGATCATTAGTTTGGTGATTGTGGGGTCAATTTTTGCTGCCTGTATGTTCATGAAAAGTGCCAGTGCCAGCACCAATACAAGAATTTCTACCTATAATAGCAGCAAAATCTTACTCGTTAGAATAAAGTGCAATAACTCAAGTACCAATACTAAATTTCAAACATTCAAATGCAGATATAAAAAATATATAAATATCACTCATATGACCCAACTATAGTGGCTAATAAAGCATCGGTACTGTAACATATAACTATAACATATAACCAGGGGCTCAGACTATTACCAACCCCACACATATACACACACAACACCACTCAAACCAAGAACATATCGTCATTCATCACCACTCGACAGAGCTCCGTTTCGTGTCTTCATCAGGAGCAGGATGCCAAATAATATAATATAATGGCCCAGTGGGAAACACCGACAACCAAATTTCACAGTTAGTCAGTCCAAAATTCAAAACCAAAAATCAAGGAAAATAATCAGAGCTAGCGTGTACAAATCAAACAACGCTGCGATTGACCTTAACTCCATTATTGTTCTTGTATTTATTGCAGTTACAGACTTCTGGCTCAGGCACAAGGGGATTTAGCCAATTCTAGGAGTATTTTGATTATAGTTTTTATTGGCTATATATCTTATAGGGTTTTCTTTTTTGCTATTTTAAAAGTGTCATTTAATCTATCACAGTTCTTCCAATTCCTCAAAATGAATTGTAAGGCAACCCCTGTCATTATAAAGAGAAGTTTCATTATTTCGGGCAGATATTTGGCTTTTAGCCCTCATTAACGTACCAAATAGGATGGTATCATACGTCAATGCCACTGGATTTTCTAATATAATGTTCACTTGATCCCAAATAGATCTCCAAAATTTAAGTATCAAGGGACAATAGTATAGTAAATGAGCCAAAGTCCCAGCTTCAAGATGGCTTTTCAAAACCTAGCACTTTGTCTGGATTTTGAAAAGCATTGATATTGTGGCCATGCCTGGAGTGCATCTGCACATGCACAGATGTGACATGGTGATGTTACACGCATACATGCATGTGTGTGACATCATTGTGTCGTATCCATGCATGTGCAGCTGCCCTGCAGACGCAGCCCCAAAGAGACGAGGTTTGTGTGGGGCCAGAGTTCAGGGGGAGAATGAGAAAGGGCTGTGGGGGCGGGGGGGAGAATTGGGCGGAGTCACATGTCCTTTTTTTTCTACCAAAAATCTGGTAACCCTATACTAAAGTGGCATGGAGTGGAGGCATGGCCTAGTGGTTAGAGCAGCTGCCTCAGCACCCTGAGGTTGTGAGTTTAATTCCCACAGCAGCTCCTTGTGACTCTGGGCAAGTCACTTAACACATCATTACCCCAGGTACAAAATAAGTACAGTACCTGTCTACAATATGTAAACCACACAGAAAAAATAGTATATCGAGTTCCATCCCATTTGCCCTATGTTCTTGTCTCTTTCAAAAGGCTCAGAGTTGAGGAAGGAAGTGTGGAATATGGTTCCCTGGATTTGATTGTACTATTGGAAACTTTGAGCAATAGTGCCATTTTGGTAATTCCTTTCTTGCTAGCCTCTGAGAGGGATACAATTTTTTTAGTTTTTTTCTCATTTAGGGTACAATTTTTTTAATGTACATAAAATTTATGCCTTTCCTGATCTCTGGGTCAAGTGAAAGGGGATCAGGAAATAATTTCTACAGTTTTGACCCCAGACTTTGGCATTGGGGTCGGGGATGTTTCTTTTTGAAGTTTCCCAGAAAGTGTTTTGTTAAATTTCTAGGGAATTTATGTTTTCCTGGAGCCAACATAGAAACATAGAAAAAGACGGCAGATAAGGGCCGCAGCCCATCTAGTCTGCCCACCCTAATGACCCTCCCCTATTTAACTCTGTGCAGAGATCCCACTTGACGATCCCATTTCTTCTTAAAATCAGGCACGCCTTTATCTAAGGCGCGCTGGCCATTTTAGTGCACGCTAAACGCTAATGTGTCCATAGACTATAATGGACGTGTTAGCGTTTAGCGCATGCTAATATTTAGCGCATGCTAAAATAGCTAATGCACCTTAGTAAAAGGACCCCTTTGTGATAAAACAGACTATCAGTGGAAGCCTAGAGGGTACGGGGCTCATAATCAAAAAGAGTTTTTTCACCCTCTGGAAACTTAAATCCATTAAAGCATACTTTGATAACTCTGCCTTCAGAATCTTGGTACAATCCCTCGTATTAAGTCAACTCGACTACTGTAACATCGCCTACTTAGCAATCCCCCAAAAGAATATGCGACGATTACAACTAATGCAAAACACTGCGGTTAGACTAATCTTCGGTCTAAAGAAGTTCGATCACGTGACGCCATACTTCAAACAGCTACACTGGCTGCCGATGGAAGCTCGTGTAAAGTTTAAGTTCGCCTGCCTCTGTTTTAAAGTTTTCTATGGTCTAACCCCTAAATACATCACTGACCTATTCTCCTTCTCAGCCAACAAACACAAGAGAAGCTCCCACTCGCACTTCGTTTCTCCCCCGGTTAGAGGATGCAAACTAAAAAAACACCATGAGCATCTTCTCTCACATCAGGCTGCTCTATGGGGTAAAGACCTAGAACAACTCCTATTGCCCACCACTTATGAGGTATTCAGGAAACGCCTCAAAACTCACCTATTCCTGAAATACCTAGACAGCTGACCCACTTCCCTCCTTCCCCTCTCTTGCCCTTTCTCCCCATTGTTCCCACATCCCTTAAGTTAACTCAACTTGTACGTCAACTCAACTTGTACTCCACTAATCTTCTGTAAACCGCATAGAACTTAACGGTATTGCGGTATATAAACTGTTATTATTATTATTATAATCGAAAGAGAAAAACGTCCAAAACCCAGCCTAAGTCGGCACTTGAACGAACATTTCTCAAAAACATTCAAGCGCCGAAAATAAAAATGGGTTTTGTACGTATTTCTAAATGACCTAGGCCTTCATAGTGCCGCTCAACGTCCAAAGCTAAACGGGGCATTTCAGGAGGCGTGTCGAGGGCGGGAGTTGGGCGGGACGTGGGCTGGCTTAGACTTAGTCGTACAGCATGTATAACTGAAGGTTATACAGCCCAGGATCGACAGAACTTGTACTTGTATGTACTTGTAAAACATGGTCTAAGTCACAAAAACCCACCTAAACTCACCAGATAAGCACTGCAAACACATAACACAGACCCCCACACACTACCCCAGTGATCACCAACCCCCCCATAAAAATTTTATTCACAACTTTAAATTTCAGCCTCCAGACCATCATCACTTGGCCACCTGTCATAAGAAAGCCTAGTCGTCCAGCCCAGAGGCAGCTTAAGTCGTCTTGGGGGTGGGTTAGGGACCCATAGAGAGGAGGACCCATCCCCATAAGCCCCTGTAATCACTGCATTGATACTTAAACATGTGCATTGCCCTATACGCCCCCAAAACCCTTTTTGACTGGCATATAAGTGGCTCCTGCAGCCATAAGGGCTATTGGGGTGAATGATAAGTGGGTGTAGGGGATTCTGGAGGTGGTTTGGGGGGCTCACTGTCACCTATAAGGGAGCTGTAGTGAGGAGAAGTCATGGCACCCTTTTTGTGAAGTTCACAGCAGTGTCCTGTAAGGTATCCCATTATTTAGGTGGCATGTCTGGGTGTGCAGTCCATCACTTTGCAGACCCCTACCACGTCAAACGGCTTGTTCTAGGCGTTTTGGACTTGGACAGAAAGTTGGACGTAAATGTGGTATAAAGATGGACGATTTAGTGGCTTGGACGATCAGATCGGCAGGACATATAATTAGACGATTTTCGAAAGTAAAAAAAAGTTGGACGTATCTTTCGAAAATGTGTCTTAGGCTCTTTTTAACTTTGGACGACTTGCGAAATGGACGTAAACGGACTTAGACGTCCCTTTCGATTATGCCCCTCCACATCTATGGATTGTAGGCTAAATTGGTACCCTTACTATCTGTATGATATGCTATGTCTTATATTATCTGGATGCATTATGCTTTTTGTTACTCTCTTTTCATTATGCAAAAATGCTGGAGACATTATCTTTGCTATTAATCATGTACCGTACATCTATCTAATTAGGATTTATTATGTAGAAAAGACTGCAATTGTGTAGGTTCATGAAAAATATATCACGCATTATCATATTTCACAAAACATTTTACAGGGAACCTCAAGAAGATAATTCTATTATGCTGAATAACTCTTGTATGCCAGCTCAGGAATTGCTTCTACCTTTCCTGAGTCTCCTTGCAAACATCCAAAAAATACCATATATGTTGGCCCCAAAACAATACAGATTTGTGTTGAAAGAACAAATTCAGAAGATGATTTCTCAAATTCAAATGACACAAACAGAATTGCACAATCTTCCATAACTTCTATGGAGGTCGCTAATCCTCTATAATAAAACCCTAAGCGCGCATGCGCACTTAGGACGGCATGTTCCCTGACAGTGTGATGTTCCCTCCGTGCCAAATTCCATTTTCGAACACGGAGGCAGGGAACACTCCGGCAACTCCCCCCTCCTGCCCTCACTCACCTAGACAACAAACCGCTGCCGTCACTGCTGCTCCTTTTCAAAGCAGCCTGCTGAGGATCGCTGGCAACTGTAGCGAACCTCGCAGACCGCTCTCCACCTCGGTAGCACGTGCCCTCTGACGCGATCTCATGTACGGCGACCAGTGCTGGACACAGTACTCCATGTGGGGGTGCACCATGGCCCGGTACAGCAGCATGATAACCTATTCCTCTCAGTATTTTGAATGTTTCGATCATGTCCCCTCACAGTCTCCTCTTTTCAAGGGGGAAGAGGCCCAGATTCTCCAATCTCTCACTGTACGGCAACTCCTCCATCCCCTTAACCATTTTAGTCGCTCTTCTCTGGACCCTTTCGAGTAGTACCATGTCCTTCTTCATGTACGGCGACCAGTGCTGGACACAGTACTCCATGTGGGGGTGCACCATGGCCCGGTACAGCAGCATGATAACCTTCTCTGATCTGTTTGTGATCCCCTTTTTGATCATTCCTAGCATTCTGTTCGCCCTTTTCGCCGCCGCAGCACTTCATGCAGATGGCTTCATGGACTTGTCGATCAGAACTCCCAGGTCCCTTTCCTGGGAGGTCTCTCCAAGTACCGCCCCAGACATCCTGTATTCGTGCATGATATTTTTGTTCCCGGTATGCATCACCTTACACTTATCCACGTTGAACCTCATTTTCCATGTTGATGCCTATTTCTCGAGCTTGATTATGTAATGTTGTAGATCTTCGCAATCCCCCTTTGTCTTCACTACTCTGTCTAACTTCATATCGTCTGCAAATTTAATCACCTCACTCGTCGTACCAATGTCCAGATCATTTATAAACATGTTGAAGCACCGAGCCCTGCGGCACCCCGCTGGTGACGCTCTTCCAGTGTGAGAATTGTCCATTTACCCCCACTTTCTGTTTCCTATGCTCCAGCCAGTTTTTAATCCACGTGAGTATTTCACCCTTGATTCCATAGTATGCAATTTTCCGAAGTAGTCGTTCATGTGAAACTTTGTCGAATGCCTTCAGAAAATCCAGATATACAATTCGACCAGGTCGCCCTTGTCTATAGAAACATAGAAATAGATGGCAGATAAGGGCCACGGCCCATCCAGTCTGCCCACCCTAATGACCCTCCCCTACCTTTGCCTTGTGAATAGATCCCATGTGTCGATCCCATTTGGCCTTAAAATCAGGCACACTGCTGGCCTCAATCACTTCAAGTGGAAGACTATTCCAGCGATCAACCACACTTTCAGTGAAAAAGAATTTCCTGGTGTCACCTCGTAGTTTCCCGCCCCTAATTTTCCATGGATGCCCTCTTGTTGCCGCGGGTCCCTTGAAAAAGAAGATATCCTCCTCCGCCTCGATGCGGCCCGTGAGATACTTGAACGTCTCGATCAAGTCCCCCCTAGAGCGAGTATAGCTGTAATTTGTCTAACCGTTCTTCGTATGGGAGATCCTTCAGTCCCGAGACCATCCGGGTGGCCATTCTCTGAACCGACTCCAGTCTCAGCACATCCTTGCGATAATGCGGCCTCCAGAATTGCACACAGTATTCCAGGTGGGGCCTCACCATGGATCTATACAATGGCATAATGACTTCTGGCTTACGGCTGACGAAACCCCTGCGTATGCAACCTATGATCTGTCTTGCCTTGGATGAAGCCTGCTCCACCTGACTGGCGGCCTTCATGTCCTCACTGACGATCACTCCCAAGTTTCGTTCTGGTACCATTCTAGTTAGGATCTCACCATTAAGGGTATAAGTCTTGCATGGATTTTGGCTGCCTAGGTGCATAACTTTGCATTTTTTGGCATTGAAGCTGAGTTGCCAGGTCCTAGACCAGCGCTCTATCTGCCTGTTTACTCCCTCGAAGAAGTGCAGCAAGTTAGTCAGGCAAGATCTGCCCTTACTGAAGCCGTGCTGGCTGGTCCTCATCAGATCATGTCCGTCAAGGTGATCAATAATGCGGTCCTTTATCAGCGCCTCTACCATCTTTCCCATTACTGAGATCAGACTCACCGGTCTGTAGTTTCCCAGCTCTCCCCTCGAACCTTTTTTGAAGATCGGCGTAACATGTAAAGTGTGTTAGATGTTATTGTATCTCCCAATTCATTGCAATAAAATGCACAACCAACATACCCCTATGAGATTTAAACAGCCTGTGGATGAACTCGATAGGAAACCATCTTAAAATGGATTTTGAAACTATTGATTTGGACATTTGGACAAACAAACAAAAACACCCATCTACGTACTCTTTTGAGCTGCTTTTTGGACATTTTTCTGTTTTGAAAATGAGCCCCTATATACGTACATAAAAAACAAAAAAAAAACAAAGTTATAAAATTTAAAATGAAATGAAAAAATTTAAGATTAATTGAATTTAACTTGCTGGTAATCCTGAAACTCAGTGGTGTGTTTTATAGGCAGCATAAGCAGGGAACTGTTTCTCAGTGCTTTATAGACCTGAATAATGAGCATATGCTGAAAACACTGGAGAGATACTCACTGGGCTTTTGTTGATGAAAAGCAGTTGGAATCAAGTGTGAATCAAATAAATAATTCCCTTGCATTGTATTGGGTCATTGTTAAACTTATTTTAAGGAAGAAAGGAACAAAGAATTGCTTTCCACACATTTCTGTAATTGTAGAAACTTAAGTTTTTTTAAAGGTCAGTAGCAAATAGAAGAGAAGTATATTAAGCTAGTTATTTAAAGTTTGATGATGAAAAAGAAAGGAACAGTTTAGCTTTGGTGTCAGTGGTATTACATTACATTAGTGATTTCTATTCCGCCTTTACCTTGCGTTTCAAGGCGGATTACATAAGAATTGTTATGATAATAAGAAGTACCTATTGTTAAGATATTAAGAAGTACTTAAGGAATATTTTGAACCTTTTTTATTTTGCCAAGAAGTAGTTGGTAATTGCAGGAGGTGTTTGGAACCTGTTTGGTCGTGTTACATTGGTTTTTTGAATTTTTTGAAGAGTAGGGTTTTTGTTTCTTTTTTGAAGGTTCTGTAGTCTGTGGTCGAAGTCAGCAGATCGATGAGTTGTCGGTCCAGTTTCGCTGCTCTGGTGGCCAGTAGGTTATCATACATTTTTCTTCGTTTGACATTTTTGGTTGGCAGGTGTGTGAATGTTGTGTGGGTTCTCCTTTGTCTGCTTGACGAGAATTGAGTAAGTCGATTGTTCCAGTAGCAAGGGCTGTCTCCGTTTATAGCTTTGAATAGTAGGCAGTGGAATTTGAAGTGCACTCTAGCTTGTATTGTGAGCCAGTGTGAGTCGTGGTATGCTTCTGTGATGTAAAGACCATCTTCTATCCTAACTTCAGTCTTTTCCATCATTTTTTTATTTGACATATTGCTTAAGTTTGAGGACCGATTCAGCACTTTTGTTACCCTGCTCAATACCAATGTGCAGATTCTGCACTGGATGTTTCCTATCCACTTGTCTGTGCCTCCGGGATATTGACAGTAGCTTTACTTTTCACTAGGGATGGCTTATTTACAAAAGAAATTCCGTACAATAGAGCTATGTTTGCAGGGGCTTCGTGAAACCAAAACTTTAGCTCTCTTTGAGAAGCTTTGCAAAGTGCCCTTTTCAGCAGCCTCTCTCCTTCTGACCTCTGTAGGCTGTCTTAGCTGTTGAAGGAGCAGGATTTTTTTCTTCACTGCCTCCTGTTTGCTATGCTTCCCCATTGTGTCTTCCCCCTCCCCGGTCATGGCTTAGATTCCAGGCATACTGTCTTCCGAGGATTCCAGCTCCTCTGGTTCTTTTCTTCTGTACAATGAAATTTCCTTTTGGAAGCTCTTTCGCTTTCACCCTCTAGGAATCCTCCTATTGTGCTGCCTATCTATCTAGTGCCTAGTCCTAGTCCTAAAATCATATCTGAAAGTTTTCTTCAACTCCCCTCCTCGTTAATATTTGCCTCATTTGTATAATGCTCCTAGGGTAATTGGTGTAGGGGCATTATTTGAAAGAAGTCTAGCTTTAGTTCACTTACCTGTCTTACGAACATAAGAACATAAGCAATGCCTCTGCTGGGTCAGACCTAAGGTCCATCGTGCCCAGCAGTCCGCTCACGCGGCGGCCCAACAGGTCCAGGACCTGTGTAGTAATCCTCTAACTATACCCCTCTATCCCTTTTTCCAGTAGGAAATTGTCCAATCCTTTCTTGAACCCCAGTACCGTGCTCTGCCCTATTACGCCCTCTGGAAGCGCATTCCAGGTGTCCACCACACGCTGGGTAAAGAAAAACTTCCTAGCATTCGTTTTGAATCTATCCCCTTTCAACTTTTCCGAATGCCCTCTTATTCTTTTATGTTCTGAAGGTTTGAAAAATCTGTCCCTCTCTACTCTCTCTATGCCCTTCTTGCTTTACAATGCAGCTGTAAGGATTACCTAATTTTAGGTTTATCTTTTCAAAAGCTAAAAAAATATTATAACCCAAAACAACCTCCAACACACACATTGATATATTGCAATATTACTTAAAGAGAGTGTCTTCAGACCTCATCAGGGAAGCCATGAATAAGTCCCTACTACCTGATGATATGCTCTGCTCTTAGCATGTCACAGCAACACAAAACAACAATTGTGGCACTTAACTGTGCAGAAGCTACTTTCTGGCTGGGCACATTGTGGCCACATGTGTCAGTGTTTCTCAACTTCTTCAAGCCAAGCATCCCCTAAATCAAACAAGTTTCAGCCAAGTATCCCCATGTTCAGATCTATTTCTCCCCTCTCTTCTCTTGCCTTGCAGCAGTATCTTTCTCTCTGTCTCCCCTTGCTATGCAACATTTTCTCTCTTCACTCTCTCTCGCTCCTTGCCATGCAGCATCATCTTTGTCTGCTTCTCTCCCTTTGCATCATCTCCTGTTTCTCTTTCTCCCTTACCCTCCTGTATTCCTGGGTCAGCTAAAGCAGCAGTAACAAAGGAAAATTAGTTAGCTGTCAAAGAGATACTAACACTATACTATTAGCAAGGCTATAGTAGTCTTTCTGGAAGAGTGAAATTCCTTATCTGTCACAGCTTCCAAGCTTGTTCTCACTACCAGAACTGCAACTGACAGCTGTTGGATTTAGTAAATAGGAACTATTTATACAATATTAGAACTGGACCCTTTATAATTATTCTGATATGAGAAGAAGGTCCTAATCCTAGAAGAATTAACCATTTGGATTCAACCCACTGAGAACACTCATTAAACTGTGTTTATGGTGTGAGTCCTATTGTAACTACTACTGTTCATTCAGTTGTGTCCGACTCTTGGATACTCTGTAGGCTAGTCCTCACCATGTTTCTCTGTTTTCCACAGCTTCTTTTGATTGCTTGATATTCATTCCCATGTCATTCTTGGTGGTATCCAACCAACAGGCCTTTGGTCTCATCTGCTTCCTTTTACCGCTGACCATTCTGAGGAGCACCTCCTTGCCTAGTGAAGTCATCCTCATCACATATCCAAAATAGGTCTGTTTCTGTCTGGTAATCTTGCTTTCCAGGGACAACTCTGGATTTATATAATCAAGAACATCTTTGTTGGTGATCCTAGTTGTCCATGGGATTTGTAGAAGTCTTCTCTAGCACCATAACTTGAAGGCATCAATTTTTCTTCTGTGTCCATGTCTCGCAGCCATAAGTCATGATCGGGAGCATAATTGCAGTAATCAGTCTTTGTATGATAGTGACTGAAATGTCCTTGCACTTCCATATTTGCTCCATGCTCACCATGGATGCATGCCCCAGTGCTAATCGACATTTGGTCTCTGCTGTTGAACTGCCACTGTGATCAGTGAGAGATCCAAGGAAAACAAAGCTGTCAACCACTTCTATTTCTTCATTGTTGATCTTTATGTGGACTTTCTTGTTGGCAGTAGTCATGATTTTGGTCTTCTTGATATTCAAGTAAAGTCCCATCTTCTCACTTTCTTCTTTCAGCTTCAGGATCAACTTCTTGAGGTCCTTCTCACTCTTTGCCAGCAGGGTAGTATCATCTGTGTATCTCAGATGTTTCTTATACCTATTTTCACCCCACCACTCAAATCATCTAAGTCCAGCTTCCTCATGATTACTTCTGCATAGAGGTTGAAAAGAAAAGAAAAGGAGAGAGGATGAATCCTTGTCTTCTACCCTTTTTGATCTTGAACCATTCTGTATTCCCCATACCTGGTTCACACTGTAGCTTCTTGATCATAGTAGAGCGATCTGATTAATCTATCAGGTGCACTGGCACTCCTACCTCACTCAGAGCTTTCCAAAGTTTGTCATGCTCAACACAGTCAAAAGCCTTGGTATAATCAATGAAGCACAAGCTGAGCTTCTTCTGGTACTCCTTATTGCAATACCTGAGATCAAAGATTTTGGACATTGAATTTGAATGAGGATTAAGAGGTAATTATATAAAGCCTTTTCTTCACAGAAACCATGTTATACATGTGGAAACAGTTGTATGAATAATAGAGATGTGCATTTTTTGTATAATGACATGGGAAATATCAACAATTTTTCCATGTTATTTGTCCAAAACAACAGAAGAAAGCACAAACCTTTTGTTTTGTGTTTTATCCTGTGTCCTAAATAGTTAAAATGAGGAATTCCTTGCTTTGGGCCCATGTCATAAATGGTTTCATTCCCCAGGATCCCATTTATTTTTATCCTTGCCTTCACTCAGTGCATGCACACTCTTTTCCAAGAGAGCAAGTTCTCTAGGAGGAAGGGATATCTGTTCTCTTAGGCTTCTGCGGCTGGTTTCATGACTTGCAGTGTCCAGGTCTTGCCACATCTTAGTAAGTGGAACCAATGTTTCATCCATCATGCTGTGGTTTTCATGATGGCTGGAATATCTTCAAGGCCCAAATAGAGATTTCCCTCTTTACCCCAAATATTCAGAGACGGATATGGGTTGACCCAACCAACTTTACTGAATGCTGGTACAAAATAATTGCTACTATGAGGTAGTTTTTCTGTTCTAAGGTTGTACCACATTGGGAAGCACATTGTACAAACACACATCTTTCTTGAGTTTATGTTCCTTTTAGAATAATTATCCTTTTTTTTTTAGGTCAGGTTTTCTGAATTATTGGGAAAATTTATTCCTCTGTGAACTAAAAAGTCACAGTCTCCTCCAGATCACTCTCTTTTTATCTCCCAATGGAGCTCAGAATGGTTTACATGAATGTATTCAGATACTCAAGCATTTATCCCTGCCTGCCCTGGTGGGCTCACAATCTACCTAATGTACCTGGGACAATGAGGGAATTAAGTAACTTGTCCAGGATTACAAAGAGCAGTATGGGTTTGAATCTATAACCTCAGGATGCTGCAGCTGTAGCTTTAACTACTGCGCCTTACTCTCCCCCAAGTGCTTTAACAGTCAAAGGATTAGATAAAACCTCTGGCTTTCACAAGCACTTCATGCAAGACTCTAACTTAAAACTCAAGGGAGGCTTCACACTGGACACAAGCATATGAAACAAAGATCAACTCTTGCTAAATAAAGCCATTATGACCAGTGTTAAAAAAAAGTAGAAATCTCAGTGCAGCTTGGATTGATTATACGAAAGCCTTTGATAGCATCTCACACTCCTGGATAATATATTGCCTTGAAATTTATAAAATAAACAGTAAATCGATCAAGTACATTAAACTTCACCATGAAAATGTTGCAAACTATTCTCCATCTACAGAATGAAAATGGATAGTACAGTATAATCTCATTATAACGGACTTCAAGGGTCCTGGAAAAACAGTTCGTTATATACAGAGTTGCATTTTTTAAAAAACTTTATTTAGGTCAACATGAAACAATGTACAATCAATGAACAACAGTCACTGCACAACCATATCAGCCATATCAATAAGAAAACTCAGCAAAACATTGGTATGGCACAAAATGCTTGCAAGACCAGAACACTAAAAGATGTTCTAAAGCATTATGTCGTACTGTACTGGAAAGAAAAATAATCTGTCATTTTCTTCTGGGCTGCATTTTGATACTGCATGTCCATTATAGCCAAACAAAACTACAGCTAAAAGCAGCTCTGGGGACCAAATTGTTTGTCCGTTATATGCGAAAATCCGTTATATGCGAGTCCACTATATGCGGTGATTTTCTGCTTGTTCATAAAGGTGCAAGGACCAGCAGACCTCGTCTGCTATAGATGATATTCCATTATAAGCGAGTCCATTATATGGGTGTAATTTTGGTCTCTATATTATTATTCAAGTCATAAGTAAAATCGGTAGTGTCAGTCTAGAAGAAAGGGAAAACCCTTTCAGGATGGGACCTAGGAAGCGTATCAAGATAGCAACTCCCAAAATACAAGAAAGACTGCAAGAACATTTTTCAAAAAAATTACAATCCCCACTCGCAACATACACCCTCCCATCCTCCACACAGAACTATCCAACTCAAACAACACACACAAGCCACTTTTTTTGTGTTCCTAGGTAAACTAGTTGTAATTTTTCCACTTATGTAATCAAGGATTTTAATTATTAATGTGGACTTGAGAAGGAGTAGTTTATATATTTTCTTGGATTTTGAGTTTCTCAATTTGGGGGGGGAGCAAACTTTTCTCTTGACTACACCATCTTTTCTGTACAAGATTAATTCTTGATGGTATTATTTTAAAAATTGATAAATAAATAAATAAATATATGCTTGGATCTTGACGAGTTGCCACCAAGGTCTAAAAATGTGCCTTGTGCTTTAATTATATATTGAAATATATATTATGAGTATAGGCATCTGGAATGATCTGATTAACACATGCAAAATCATGCAAATTCAGATGTTATCTCCTTAATGAACTTAAGTAAGAAGGCCCTAATGTTTCTTACAAAGAGGATGTGTGTGTGATAGTGGAGAGTTGGTGGGTGGAGTGAACCATTTCTTTAAGCCTGCCCCTGTGGGAGGTGCTAAAGTGGTTCAATCTTTAGCTTTAGAAAGTGGGGTCTTGGAGAGAAAGGAAAGTGTTCTTTTTTCTCCCCCTGTAGTGTGCTGCAGGTTTGTAGCATAGTCTGAGGTCATGAGTGCCTTAAAAAGACCTCTTACATCAATAGAAAAGGCATTGTAGATTCCTTTCTATACAAAGCAATGCAGTCCAAGACCACGAAAATGTGGGACAAACATATAGAAATATGTCCCATTCTATTGCGTGCCATGGGCTTGATTAAAAGCAGTTTCCAAGTACAACTTGATAAATGGCCATACATATTACATCTCCTGAACTATAAAAGAAAACTCTCCTTGGCTTAGAAATGAGATTCATTACTGCCGTGGTATATGCAGAGCTAATCCATTAGGAGACTTTTGCTCTTCCACCTTTCCAGGCAACAACTAGGCAGTCACCTAGGTGACACAAACAAAAGACTAGGCACCCTGGATGCATGTTTATTGAACTTTTATATATATATATATACTTTTCTAGTTCCGAACAAGGAAAGATCAGTTCTGGGGAAAGAGGGAGCGGAGCGACTACTTTTTAGAACCATGCATGAATCCCTTGCTTTAATTTTTTGGTCATTACTGCTCTGGTTTCAGTGGTCTCCACGTATGGTTTCACTGCTTTCCAGATTACATTTCTCTCGCAGCAATAATTACTTTGTTATTGTATCGCCAATATACAGTATAGTACAATGCATAAGGATTCCAGTGGGCAAAAACAGCTGCTATGGTTTAAAATCACCTTGAAAAGCACCAGACCTTTAAGTGGCTCCCCAGGGTAAAGGCAACTCAGTGAAAGGTCGAACTCACACTGCTTCTTTTAATACATATTATTCATCCATTCTTTTTTTTTTTTTTTTAGAAATTGATTTTGGAATTAATAAGCAGCAACTAAATGTTTTTGCATGTATTCTATTTATAGCCGCAGGAAAAAAAAAAAGTAAGGCAAGAGATGTGAAAAAGCCAACAAATAGAAAGAACAAATGAAAAAATACAACAGACGTCAGGGGAAGGAAAGGAAGGATAGGAGATGTATCGCGCGCATTGCTTTGAAGTGGGATTTTATCTTCACTGCTGAGCATGCTGTTTGAAATCCTTAGGGAAGCCTTCATCCTCTGCTCTGGGAAGGGGGGGGGAACCATATGTTTTCATATACAACCATTTTGTTGTTATGTTTCCAAATGAGTTCTCACATGAGGTAGAGAATGACACGGGGACAAATTTTTCCCTGTCCCCAGGGGAACTCATTCTCCCATCCCATCCCAGAGAGTTATTTTTCTGTCCCTGCCCCATTCCTGCAATCCCTGTCCTCATCTGCACAATCATAAGTGTTTGAGGCTTGTGCAGTTAAGACAGAGCTTGCAGGAATGGGACAGAACTCACAGGGACTTGCATACCACCTTTTTGTAGTTATACAACCACACTCAAAAAGGTTTACATATAGGTACTTCAAGCATTTTCCCTATCTGTCCCAGTGGGCTCACAATCTAACTAATGTATCTTCCTGTGTAGAGATTGACATGGGGACAAATTTGTCCCTATTCCTGTGGGATCCCAATATGGAGAATGTGGCATAGTGGTTAGAGCTACAGCCTCAGCACCCTGATCAATATGGATTCTATATATAATAATATTAATAATAATAACTTTATTTTTCTATACCGCAATACCACAAACAGTTCAGAGCGGTTTACAATGTAAGAGACTGTACAAACACAGCGAAGATACAATGCAAGGGAATGTACTATGCAGCTGGGAGCAGTTTACAATGCAGGGGACTGTACATATTCAGTATAAGTATTTATACAGCGAAGAACAATGCAGATTTACAATGCAAGATATTGTACATATACAGCAGAGGTATTTATACAGTGAAAATACAGTGCGAGAGACTTATAGAGCAAGATACAATGCAAGGGACAGTATAATGCGGTTGAAGCGGTTTACTATGCAATGAAAGTTACATATATAGTGAGGATACAGGGTGGTGAATGACAGGGAAAAATGCAACCAGTATCAATTACAAGAGGGTGCCAAGATGGGGAGGGGTTAGAGAAGGATGGAAGTATTAGATTGAGGGGAGAATTTGGTTATTTGGTGAGGAGGGAGGGTTCGAGAAATTTGTCATAGAGGAAAGATTTGAGAGATTTCCTGAAGGATGAGTAAGATGGGGCAATTGAGATGAGGGTGGTCAGGCAGTCTGTCCATCTGCCAGCTTGGAACGAGAGAGTTCTATTGAGGAATCTTTTGTAGGAGCATCCCTTTGGGGAAGGGTAGGTAAACAGATAGGCATTACGCGTGTGAGTGGTTCCAGGGAACACAAAGTAGTGAAACAGATATATCGGGGACAAGCCAGTTAAGGTTTTGAAGCAGAGGCAGGCGAATTTGAAGATGACTCTCGCTTCTATTGGCAACCAGTGAAGTTTTCTGTAGTAAGGGCTGATATGGTCTGACTTTTTGAGGCCATAGATTAGGCAGACAGCGGTGTTTTGGATGAGTCTGACGTTTGATGGTTTTCTTGTAGGAGCCCAAATATATGATATTACAGTAATCCAGTGTGTTTAGGATTAGGGATTGGACCAGCAGTCTGAAGGAGGGGAAGTCGAAGTAATGTTTGATGGTGCAGAGTTTCCAGAGGGTGTAAAAGCATTTTTTGACCTGGGCATTGGTGTGGTCTTCGAAGGTCAGGCAGCGGTCTAGAATGACTCCAAGGATTTTGATGGTGGGATTGATAGGGTAAGTTAGGCCGTTAAGTTGTAAGGTGGTGGTTGTTAATTTGTGGTTCGGACTTGCAAGGAAGAGTTTAGTCTTTTCTGGATTTAGTTTCAGTTTGGACCGAGTGGTCCAGTATTCGACCTGGTGAGTACTGATGAGATGTGCTGTTCTGTTTCTTGTGACAATGAGAAGATGGGTAATGTCATCTGCATAAATGTAGGATTTCAGCTTTCGGTCAGATAGCATGTGTCCCAGAGAAGCCATGTAGATATTGAATAGTGAAGGTGATAGGGAGGAGCCTTGTGGAACTCCACAGGGGTTGGACCAGGTATGGGAGTAGGTTCCCTCATTGTGTACTTGGTAGGTGCGTTTTTTTAGGAAGCCTGTGAGCCAAGTTAGTACCTGTCCCCAAATGCCTATAGAATCGAGGCAACTAAGCAGAATGTCATGGTCTACCAGGTTAAAGGTGCTACTGAGGTCAAACTGGAGTAGAGGAGCACTGTTTCCCTGGGAGGAGGAGGTAGTCGGTTAGTGATGCTAGGACGGTTTCCGTGCTGTAGTTAGTGCGGAATCTAGACTGGGAGTCATGAAGGATGTTAAATTTTTTGAGGTAAGACATGAGGTCCTGGTTTACAAGGCCTTCCGTAATTTTGAGGAAGAAGGGTATGTTGGCAATGGGTCTGTAGTTGGTGGCTGTGGAGAGAGGTTCTTTGGGGTTTTTGATAGTTGGAGATATGAGAATGTGGCCGAGTTCCAGCGGGAAGTAGCCAGTGATGGGAAGGTGATGGGAAAAACAGTAGCACAATTCAAGAATACATTGGATAAACACAGAGGGACTGATTCTATAAACTGTATCCCGATTGTAGATGGCGGTAGGTGTCCTACCGTCGTCTAATAGACCAATCGGGTTGCACTTAAAAAAAAAATTTATGGGGTGAAGGGCACCTACAATGTAGACATTGTGTGCATGTGTACGGAGTAGTCTATGCCTAAGGTCGGCGTAGGTTTGGTTTAGACTGGAAGTGGCCTTAGGCATGGTTTAGGTGTGGTTTAGTCAGGACAGATAAAACCCCAGAAAGAGGACAAGAATATTTAATGCACAGCGCTGCATACATCTGGTAGCGCAGTAGAAATGATAGCTAAAAACACAGAAACATATAAAGGCCAAATGGCCCATCTAGTCTGCCCATCCGCAGTAACCATTATCAAATCTAATCTAATCTTCCATTTGTGTGTCGCTCATACCTATTCAGGCTCTAGGTGACTTACAGAGGGGGTTAAAGGGGCTGGGGGGGTACATAGAAGGATGGCCTTGTTTGGGGGGGAAGGAAAAGAAGGGAGCGGGAAAGGCTCAGCTGTCAGGTATGAGTTATCTGATGTGTCCAGAATAAGACGAGGTTAGGTTCATTTCAAAGAGATACATGTTGGATTCAGCAGTCAAATAAGAAGGTTTTCAGCTTCTTCCAGAATGACATGTGATTAGTATCTTTTCTGATCATTTCTGGTAAGTGATTCCAAGCTTTTATGCCCATGAAGGTAAACATGGCGTGGAACATGTGCCTATAGTGGAGATTTTTTTGTAGAAGGCAGACTTAGTTGCATTCTGTCTTTGATTCTCCTAGAAGTGGACCAGGCAGTTGAGAATAGCTGGGTAAGGGGGTTTCCGTGGATTATGTGGCTGAGATTCCGTGGATTATGTGATGTAAGATGAAAGGTATTTTGAAGAAGATCCGTGATGAGATGGGTAGCCAGTGCAGTTGTTTGAAAAAGGCTGAGATCGAGTCATATTTCTTTAGGTTGAAGATTAGTCTAACTTCTGTGAGCTGCAGTTTGTGAAATTGAGTGGTATTGATTCCCATGTAGGCCAAGTTGCAGTAGTTCAGCTGAGGCAGTATCATCAACTGGACGATCTGCGCATAATGATGTTGATGAAAGTATGGCTTAATGAGTTTTAGTTGGCGCATGGAGAAGATGGTCTTTATCCTGAGGTTGGAGACTTGGGCTTCCATCGTGAGTGTGTCATCCAGGATGGAACCAAGTACTTTTGAGGAATTCTCCACTGCGAGGCTGGTACTGGATTGAAGATTACTGCTCATCAGGGCGTTCTGCTGAGCTGTGTGGAAGCAGATGGCTTTGGTTTTGGTGGCATTTAATTTAAGTTTGTTTGTAGTTGCCCAGGTGTGAATTTTTGCTATGTTGTTTGAGATTTTCTCCTCAGCATTAGGTTAGTTAGTTATGGGTATGAGAAGAAGAATTGTAATTTTTTGTTGTTTTTTTAACATTGTAAACCGGCCAGGTGTTCTTCAATGGTCGGTATATTAAAATTAATAAACTTGAACTTGAATGTCATCAGCATAGGATAGTAAGATTTCATCTTCTAGTTTAATATTTCCAAGTGAGCTCATGAACAAGTTAAATAAGATAAGGGATAACGGGGAACCTTGTGGGACTCCACAGAATGCCTTCCAGGGGTTATCTCTTTCTCTCTCTGAGAGATCCCACGTGCCTGTCCCAGGCCCTCTTGAATTCTGACACGTTCTCTGTCTCCACCACCTCTTCCAGGAGACTGTTCTACGCATCTACCACCCTTTTTGTAAAAAAGTATTTCCTTAGATTGCTCCGGAGCCTAATCATAGTAGTAGTAGCATGGGAGGCTCAGAGCAGGAAGCAGATAACCTAAAAGTATGCTTACACTATGTACCTTTGAAGGAGCAGAAAAGTAACTGTGAGGTAGTAAAGCTTTTTATTTTGTAACTCTATACACACTGGTCTGTTTGGTGCCTATTACCACCCCCACCCCCAGCTGCTTGTTGGAATACTGAGCCTGTGAGAGGAACAGATATTCTTATGTTTTCTGCTTGAATCACACTACTGTATTACTTTTTGGGGAGCTTTAAAGCAGGGGTGGGAAGCCACAGTCCTCAAGGACCACAACCCAGTCAGGTTTCCAAGATATCCACAGTTAATATTTGTATAGAATGGAAGCAGTATATGCAAGACTACAACTAAGGGTCACTGGTGCTATTTTGGAGCTCTGGGGATTGCTCCTGCCTGAACCTAGACACCAGGGCAGAATTAAGGTATTGATGGGGATGGGGGGGTTCTCAGTTTAGGGAGTGTAGGTAAGGGTGGGGTGAAGGTGAGGATTTGGTAGGGCTTCTGTTCAAGAAGGGACGGATAAGGATTGAGAAGTGTGTGCTAACTAAACTAAACTAAACTAAACCTTAAGTTTATATACCGCATCATCTCCACAAAAGTGGAGCTCGACACGGTTTACAGGAATTAATATAGAAAGGAACTCCAATGGAAAGGAGAAGGGCTTAGTAAAAAGAAAGAAAGAGGGGACTTAGTATAATGGAGAGGGAGGGAGTAGTTACATTTTAGCGAAAAGCCAAGTTTTTACTGGGGAAGGGGGTGTTGAAAGCCCCTACTGGCCCTTTGTGCTGCAGCCCAGGAGCATCAAGCCAAGGCTTTGAGGCCCGATGCTCTCAGGCTGCTGGAATAACACTGCTTGTGAAGTGGCTCACAAGCAGAGTTATTCATTTATGATGGGGGGGGGGGAGTTAAGCTGCGTAACTGAGATACTGCAGATTGATGCCTCCCATGGTAAATCAAGGGGCAGTAGGAACTCGCCTTTTCCCACCCCATTCTAACTCCCAGACTTTACTGTAGATATCCTGCAACCAATGGGATGGTTGGATAGGCTGGAGTGAGCTTTGATGGCAACTTCAGCAGTTGGGACCTAGGGTGGATTTTAGTCTGTGGCCCAGAAATAGCAAAGAGATAATTTAATCATGTATTTTTTAATGAGAATAACTAATAGACAGACTGGATGGACCGTTCAGGTCTTTATCTGCCATCATTTACTATGTTACTGTGGTCACAGGTAAGGTATTTGTTAAAAGCCTTCTGAAAATCCAGAGCCCTTCAAGAAAGACTCTTCTAAAAATTCAAGTTATGAGATAGAAGGCAATGCCCTTTTTTGGATCAGTAACCAATTAAAAGATAGGAAACAGAAAGTAGGACTAAATGATCAGTTTTTCCAAGGGAAATAAATGCCCAGGGCTTTTTTTTTTTTATGCCTGTATATGCTGGTCCAGTGTACCGGCAGCTTTTTTCCCTTACCGGCTCATCCTCCGCCCCCCGCCCCCCCCATCTCCCACGGCTGCTGCTTCTTCTGACGAGCAGCAGCAAGAGGCAAGCTAAGTAGTAGCAAGCGTGGGGCCACAGTGCTCAGGCATGTTGTCGGCTCTGCCACAGAACAGGGAGTTGGTGTCAGAGGGGCAGGGGATTGGCAAAGCTGACAGCATGTGAATTTAGCCAGAAAAGTCCTCAGTCTGCTGTTATTACTTTTGCTGCACTGGCATTCTCGAAGCACAATCCAGAACAAACACTGGAACTGAGACATTCATCTTTGGAATTTGTTATGCAACTTCTGGATAAAACCTGCAGGATCACTGAGGCATTGCTGCTGTGGGGGGGGGGGGGAGATCCTCCAGAATTCTGGCTTATTCTGAAGTGTCACTATGCCGGCTCATCTTCCAATTTTCAAGATCCAATAGTTGCCACTCCAGTTCCTGCTTAGAGGGGTTCATTTGCATCTGCAGCTGAGGTCCTCCTTTGAAAGTTCTTGCTGTATTCTAACCTCAAACCAGTGGCGTAGCGAGGGTGAGCGGAGGCGCCTCTCCCCTGCCATCGTCTCCACCCCTCCCCTCCCCCAATCCCCCCTGCTGCACACGCCCCCTTCCCTTGTACCTTTAGTTGTTCACTGCTGTGAGTGGGAAGAGGCGGAGGAAGCAGAGAGGAGGAGAGGTGCCCACCAATATGACACCCGGTGCAGACCGCCCCCTTGCCCCCACCCCATCCCCTTAACATGTCACTGCCTCAAACCTCTAGTCTCAGCCTCTGAGGCTGCCATATCTCCTGCACAAGAGGTTGATAGCTTACCTTTTATTGGAAGGTAGATGAAATCAGTGGACAGACTTGACCTCTCATCCACACTTTGGCATCATCTCAAAGTCATCTTCAACTACTCATTGGGTAAGCTTTAGTTTCTGAGGTATATAAATTGCATTAGGATACTGGACAGAAATGTCAGAGACCTCAGTAGAGCCTCAGCCAAAAGCAACCACGAGCATCTGCACTCACTTATTTTAGATTTTTATTCTAGATAACAACCTTTTAGCTCGAGTTATACATCTCACTTTTCTCATTCATGAGCCAGGATCCAAGCAGAGGTGGCTCTCAGCTATGTGAAATAATGCACTTCAGACAGGAAAAGGACAGAGAGATGTTTACAGCACCCATGTGCTGAGCTGGAAATCTGTGCAGTGTCTCCAGGGGCACCCCAATATTTTCCAGCATGGCTTTGATCACATTTTCATAGTAGCCATACTTGAGCACCATGGCCCCGCACTTACTAGTGCCTGCTTTTCCCGCCACTGCTGCTCATCAGAAAAAGCAGTAGTGAACCAGGAGAAAATGAAAGGGGGTTGGTTCAAAGGATCCTGGATAGAAAGATGGGGAGAGAGAAGTGAGATAGAAGGGGTAGAGAAGGAAGTAGAGAGGAAAGGGGGCAGATGATGACGCGGGGAGAAGAGAGAGAGAGAGTGGAAATGCTGGATAGAATTGGGGAGGTGCAAGCTGTGGCTAGATAGTAAAAAAAAGAGAAATTGAAGATGTAATAGTAATGTTGGTAGAGGCAGAAAATAAATTGAAGAAAACTGGAAGGAAAAAGAGGAGAGAAAAATGACAAACGAACAGGAAATTCTGGCAATACAGTTAAGAGAAGATGAGGAAAGTAGAAACCAGAGACAGTGATCAACACAACTGAAAGAAAAATGTCACAATACAACAAAGATAGAAAAAAATTATTTGTAGTTTAAGATAAAGTAGTGTGGTAACTGTTTTATCCCCCTTTTTATCAAGCTGCACTGCCGAGCGGCAACAGCTAAATGCTGAGCCACCCATACGAATAGAATGGGAGGCTTGGCATTTAGCTCGCGATGCTCAGGAGTGCATCTTGATAAAAGGGGTGGTTAATTTATTGTTTTATTTGTAGTTGTTATTTTGTAATGTAGTGATTGGAATATGTCAGTTTTTGAAATTTACATCTGCTGTCAGAGTCTAGTTTTTTTTTTGGGGGGGGGGGTTCGGCTGAATTTTTGTCTACATATTTTATTCATTTATGATCACTCTTAGGGGTTCTTTAGTTTTACATAGGGACTGGTATCCTATTTTTTTGAGATGTGTTTTTCTATGCTCCATGACTGGAAAATGGGTGTGGCTACTGTGGAGACAGAACCATAGATAGTGAACCTGCCCTTAATATTGGCCCTGTATGAGTACCGGTACCTTTTTTCCTACAAAAATGCCCTGCAAATGCCCCAGGGACTTGTATTGGAAATAGGGGCTTTTTAATAGATGCATAGAATGATCTTGAAATTAAAAAAAAAAAAAAGAATTCAGTAAGATGGTTTACATTTTCAGATGAGACAAAATTATTTAAAGTTATTAAATCACAAGCAGAGTCTAAAGTATTATAGGAGGACCTTGTGAACAAGTGCAAAGTGATGCACATGGGGAAAAGTAATTCTAAAATGTAAAGGTAGTCCCAGGAGTTGCCATCAGACTGGTACCTAGGAGCAGAGTGTCATTGATTGAGTAGACACTCCCACAGAACCCCTAGAGGTGACATCAGCAGGGTTTGAGGCCCAATAAGGTCTGGGCAATGCCACAAAGTACCAGAGTCACCATCAGATCAGTACCTGTGAGCAGAGTGTCATTGATTGAGCAGGCATTCCTGCAGACCCCCTAAAGGTGACATTAGCAGGGTTTGAGGCATGATAAGATCTGGGCCTTTCCACAGAATGTGACCCATAGGCACATGCCTGAAAGGGCATGACCAAAGGGGCAAGTCCTGCTCTTTGGAGCCCCTTCAGAGCATGGAGGAGCAGGAATCTATCTTTAACATCATGGGAAAGAATCGTAAAGACAAAGCTCTACTGTGTACAACACAGGAACATTGATTTTGTGAGGTCCTATGGATCAACATCTTAGAATAGTTCTTCCTTGGGAACCACTGGAAACTGTGAATACTTCATCTCCTACAGTGGTCTCTCTCTCTCTTTTCTCCTGAATGTACCCGACCTATCAAGAACTAGCACCTCAGATAGAGCAGTAGCTGAATTTCCTGCTTCTCAGCTTCAGGATGGATTTTCTGGACCTCCAGGGTTAATGGGGAGCTTTCCCAGAGCCCCTGTTCCAATGGCAGTTCAACCTCATGTGAACTATGCTCAGAGGGGAACATTAGATCAAGATCAAGGAAAGTTAGTTTCTTTACAGGAGATTTTGGCACGTGATCATTAGGAATGAACATTCCTTTTTTTGTAAAAATTTTTTATTATTTTATAAACTACAGTGTATTACATTTGTTATAGAACAATTATTACAGAACTATTCATTCCAGGTACTATTCCCTTATTGTGTACGTTTTCCGAAGAGGGTTCAATTAAATGACTTATGTCGGCCACTGTTTGCGTGACAGTTTTGTGACAGGCTGTTTCTGGTGGTTTGACATTGCTTTCCAAAGCCCCCCCCCCCCCCTTCTCTGAGACAGAACTGGTGAATGCAAGGCTCTGAATCTCTAGTTTCACTCTTAAGCATTTCATTTGCTTTTAGTACTCAAGCTCAAAATCTGTAAAAGCTCTCTCTCTGTCTTATTCTTTTAACAACAGATACCAATTCAGGATACTGTAAGAATAATTTAGCTTTTTTTCAGAGATAAAAACTCATGCTTAGGAAAGGGGAAAACAAGAAAGTTTGTCACTAGTATATGCATAGTTATTTTGGGCAGTATTGGTAATACATAATGCAGCACTTCCACCTAGCTGACAGTGTAGAACACAGCTGCACTGATTATATTACATGTATTAATATGGACTAAAATCAGTTTTAACATCTTCGAAACTATCAGACTGCTGAAGTCTTTCACAGTGATCATGTTTTATATGCCATACAATAACAGTCATTTGGGTGGGCTGGATTACAGAACAGGACAGAGGAAGAGAAAAAGCACAATATTACCATTGTTGTTCATACTGGAGACATCAGCTATGAGAAGTATTAGTTCTGTAGGATTCTGTCCTAATCTGATTCTTCAGTCGTGAACCAGCTATGACCTTTTTTTTTTTACACATTTAAATTTTGTTTCATAAATCTGATCAGTCCAAGTTTTTCTTCACTGGAAAAGTGCCTGATCTCTTTTTCAGGTTTCAGCTAATTTGTGGGGACCTGAGCACCCTTACTAGCTTTTACCAGAGTTTGGTTAATGCACCTTGATCTACATCAGGGGTAGGGAACTCCGGTCCTCGAGAGCCGTATTCCAGTCGGGTTTTCAGGATTTCCCCAATGAATATGCATAAGATCTATTTGCATGCACTGCTTTCAATGCATGTTCATTGGGGAAATCCTGAAAACCCGACTGGAATACTGCTCTCGAGGACCGGAGTTCCCTACCCCTGATCTACATAGTAATATAGAATGGCATTTTCGAAAGAACATCCAAGTCAGAACTGGGATAATCTGTTTACAGTGTCCAAGAAAAGTCCCATCTCACAGACGTTTTTCAACAGGAAAAGTGTTGGGATTTACTGTTTGAAAATGCATGAGAAGGAAGTTCTTGTGCTGAAAACATCCAAAATGAACAGCCATTTTTCAAAATAAAACATCTAAAATATGAACGCAAAAACCAGGCATAAAATGTCACAGTGACCAATTTCCCTTACCAGTTTGGATTGGAGGAGGTAGACAAAAAACACTGTGGAATTAAGGAGCAACCCCTCCTCCTTATCCATCCAATGGAGTGCTGCTCAATAACAGCTGTTTCTCAAACCCTAAATATGCATGATGGTAGATGTAACTCCAGATGTCAGTCTATAGAACATAGATGTTTAGCTTCCTTCTGAAATGGGAATTAAACATCCATGAATTTGCCATGTCTTTGTCTCACCCAAAACACGCACTGACCATGCCCTTCGGTTTGAGACATATACAGTATATTTCAGATTTTCAAAATAGGGACAGACATTTATGTAAGATAAACATTTAAGTATTGGTTTATGCACATCTGAAACATGAATGGGGCTTGTAAAAGAAGAGCCATAGAGGGGCATAATAAAAAAAACGTCTAAGTCCCCTTTTGGCCTAAGGCTTTAAATGTTGAAAGTAGAAGCAGGGAAAATGTCCATTATCAAAAAAACGTCCAAAAGGAGTTTTTTTTTTAATAATGGCCTGCCTCTACGTTCAGCTGTTTAAACGCCCAGACCACCACTACATCTAAACTTATACCATATAATCAACCTAAAAAAAGCCTAAGCCCCAAACGTCCAAAACAAGGGCTTTTAGGCGAAGGAGGAGCCAGTCCTTCACCAGTTACAGAATCCACACACCCCAGCCCACCCCCTCCCCGACGATATCGGGGCAAGAGGGAACCCAAGCCCTCCTGGCCCGCGACCCCCTCTAACTCCCACCCCCCACTAAAATATGGGCAGGAGGGATCCCAGGCCCTCTTGCCCTCGACCCAAACCCCCCAATGACCGCCCCCGATTGGCCCCCCTGCTGACCTGCGCCCCCCCCCGCTGACCCCCACGACACCCCCACCCCCCTTCCTCATACTTCAAAAAATGTTGGACGGACGGACGGGTGCCAAGCCCGCTCATCCGGCAGGCCAGCCAGCGCAGGAATGGGGCCGGATTGGCCCAGGCAGCTCAAACCCCGTCCACAGGAGGAGCGTAAGGCTCCTTGTCCTATTCTGGTTGGCCCAGGCACCACCTGTGGGCGGGGTTTGAGCCGCCTGGGCCAATCCAGCCCCATTCCTGCACTGGCTAGCCTGCCAGACGGGTGGGCTTGGCACCCGTCTGTCTGGCCAACATTTTTTGAGGTACGGGGAAGGGGGCTGATCAAGGGCTTGGGGGGGCGGTCATTGGGGGGGTTGCGTCGAGGGCAGGAGGACCTGCGATCCCTCCTGCCTGTATTTTTGTGAGGGGTGGGGGCTAGAGGGGGTTGCGGGCCAGGAGGGCTTGGGCTCCCTCCTGCTCTGATCATTGGGAGGGAAGGGTGGATTGCAGCAGGGGAGATAAGCCATCTCTCCTGCCGCAATAATTGCTGTATGGGGGTAGGCAGGTTGCTGGGGCCGCTGAGCTGATCGCAGCAGCCACGATCAGCTCAGCGTCCCTTTTTCGGCACTTATACCTGTTTTAATTTGGTCTAAGTCAAAACGTATAAGTGCCGACTAGGCAACCTGTCAAATGTTATACCGGTTGCACGCCTAGGTCTAGGTCGGCCCACCGCCCACCCTTTCCCCTCCTCTAAAAACGCCTCTTTTCTCTCTGTGCATTTAGAGGCAAGGGAAAGGCCTAAGCTGGTTTTAGATATGTCTAAAACCAGCTTTGATTATGGGTACTTGGACGATCAGGCTTTTTGATCATCCAAGTAGCCATTTAGGCCACTTTTTAGATTTTTTTTTTTTTTTAATTATGAGCCCCATAGTGAACTGATTTCATGCACCATGACTGAAGAAATCTAGAAGGAGCCATAGTGGAAGGAAACAACCTACGAGTAGGTCCATCACTATAGAGTTTGGGGAGATGGGGGTATATAAAAATAATGGAAGAATGCTGAGAAGTTATTGGAGACTTTTGGTGCAGGGTCCCAGGTGTCATGCATCTGTGCTAGAGACTGAAATGAGAAGGAGTAAACCTGTCAGATTAAATCACAAAATACAACTGTAATCATGAACAAAGAGAAATATTTTTCTCTGAAAAGGTTTCAGTGCTCTTGGACAATGAGCCCAATGAAAGATGTATATTCAGATTACTTTTGCAGTGATAACAGATGAAGCAAAATCCTTTAGAAAACAAGTGGCATAGACTGAGATCTGTTTTGTTTGATAGAACATGTCATTAACATGGTCACCTGTCTTACAGGGGGGGGTGTTCAACTAACCCCCTCTTCTACAAAGCTGCGCTAATGGCTGCCGCGCGGTAACGTCCCCAAAGCCTATAGAGATTTAAAGGGCTTCGGGGCTGTTGCCATGCGGCTTTGTAGAAGAGGGGGTTAGTCTTTTCTTAAGTAAATAAAATGTTACTTTATTGTTCCAAAACCTATGCTAAGACACCCATAACATACTGAGTGTAAGAATATCACATTAACAGCTGAAAACTGTCGCATTTCTGCAACTAACCATAACATTGTTTAATGGCAAATTTGGAATAGCTACTGCGGATTAAACTCATTAACTCAAGAAGCAAGGCTATTAGCCCTGCAAAAGTTGCGACTTAAATACATAGAACAGACATTACACTCTTTTTTTTAAATTGCCTTCTTGCTTTAGGGAAAAAGAGATCTTGCCAATAATTTTCTGTGAAGAGAGATCAAAGAGATGGTTGTCATCGGCAGAAGCATATTACCTCTCTTCATTTGCATAACATACACATTTTCCTGTAGCTTTTTTCAGGACTAGAAGGAAAAACATGTACTCTTGAAAGGTGATTACTCCAGAGGAGACAGATTGCACTTTAATGATTAAAGTTAACAGTGAGAAGACAGTGTACAAAGTAAGAACAGTATTCAAAATATTTTTAATCATCAAATTGTATAGATAAACTAACTAAATCCTTTCTGTCTTAATGTCTCTTTCCTTCCCAAGATAAGATGGGTTGGAATCAAAAGCTCTCTTTTCCAGCTATGCCACTTCCACAGTTATGGCAAGTGTGGAAAATGGTGATAAAACTAAACTAGGAGAATAAACTAACTGTAAAGGGGCTCATAATCAAAACTTTAAAATGACCAAAAACAAGCCTGTCGGCACTTGGATGTCCTAATAGAAGGAACGTCCAAGTGCCAATAATCAAAATCAACTTTCTGGACGTGCAGCAGGACTTCTAAGCTGCTGTGCATCTAGATAGCAAAGGGGCATGTTGAGAGGTGTGTTATGGGTGGGAATCATGCAGGCTTCAACCTGGACATACCCCAGCCATAATCAAATCTTTCCTAGCCACTGGCAGTTAGACCTGTTTGAGTTGCGTCTAAATTCTACAAAGGTTCCCAAACTGGCAAGAAGTGGCAAGAAGACCACTGGAGGATTTAAGGCATGACCCCCCACCCCTTACTCCACCAATAGTCACGACCCCATCCCACTACCGAAAGAGTGATTAAAAAAAAACCCTATACGCTTCCATCAGTTGATGGCGGCAAAAGGAATCCCCATCAGCTGAACCAGTTTCAGAGATTCTTGGTGGCTCAGCTGATGGGGATTTCCCCTGCCAGGATCACCTGAGCCGCAGAGCCCTACACCCCTTCCCCTGACATCCCCTACGTCTCCCTGAAATACCTCATCACCCTGATATCACCCACATCCCCCTGACATCTCTACATTCCCCTGATATCCCCCACATCCCACCTGACATTGCGACAACCCCATGATATCCCGTACCTCCCCCAACATCCCTGACATCTCCATCCCCCCATGCCCCCCCAAACGTTCCTGGGAACCCCTCCCACATCCCCAGACCCCCCTCCCCCCAGTATCTTCAGAAGAGCAAATGGCAGGAGGGAATATCATTCCCTCCTGCCTACAAGGCCGCATGTTGCAAATGATGGGGGCTTCCCCCCTCCTATTGCATCTTGGGATACAGTGGGAGGGGCCAAAAGCCCTGATTGGCCAGATAGATTGAGAGAAAAGGAGCTTATGGTAGAGAATCCAAGGGATTGTGTAGTGGATTTTCTTGGGAAGGGGGAAAAAGAATGTGAAGAAAATTTGGAGAGGGGCAAAATAATGTTCTAAGATCTTTGTGAGGATCAGGAAGGTGAGGAGAGCTTATCAAGGATCTGTGGAACAAGGAATGTAGGGAGAGCTATTCATGAATTGGTGGGGAATGTACATACTTGGAAATGGAAGAGGGAAGAAAACAGAGAGAGAGGGAGATGGAAGGTAGAAAGAAGACTCTGAATGAAGAAGGAAATAGAAAAAAGTTCAGGGATTGATGTGGAAAGAGAGAGAGGACAGAAAAGAAAAAAGGAAGGGTCCCCATAGAATCACAGATGGAAAAAAGCAGTGGTGGTGTCCAAGAGGAGGAATAAAAACCAGTTCAGGAATCCACCAGGATTCAAAGATTTGTTATGACACAGCACACAAGATGACCTGACATGGTCATATTTTGGCATGAAATGACTGCCTCGGGGGTCCACAAACTGCATAACACACAAAACAAAATGGATATAATATACTAATATTCTGTGATTGAAAATATTCCTTGGAGCCTCCTAAAACTGTAGAATAAAATAAACCAAACAAAAGAAAGCTTCAAATAACATAATGATATATTTTTATGAGATTAAAATGTATCCTAGTAATAAATGTGTTTTTTCACATGTTTAACCCACCTAGAAATAAATGTGTTTTATACTATGTTTACCCCCTCCTTTACAAAGCCGCACTAGCGTTTTCAACACCAGCTACCGTAGTAACAACTCTGACGTTCATAGAATTTCTATGAGTGTCTGAGCTCTTACCACTGCGGTTGGGATTGTAAAGGAGGTGGTTAGTTTTGATCTCATCTTGAAGTAAAATATGCAAACTAAACTTAAAATATAAAAATTTATATATGTATAATCTTATTGTATAATTTAAAATTCAATACCTCATATCTGTGTATATTGATTTTGTGCATAAAATTCATATTCTAGAATGATAAAAGTACCAAATTTAAATGATTTAAAGGAAGTTTGGAAATCACTTGCATCACCCAGACCAACAAGTCAATGGTAAAATCAATGGCCTTTGACCACTGTCTCCTGCTGGAAATCCCCACCCCCCGGACTTCCAAACACTCCCAACCGATGATACACCCCTCTATTCTGGGATGCCTTGGGGAGGGGCCTAAGGCTCTGATTGGCTCAAATGCCTAAGGCCCCTCCCATAGGAGATGCTTTAGGCACCTGGGCCAATCATATTCTTAGGCCTCCTTCCCAGTGCATCCTGAGATGGAGGGGGGGTATCATCGATTAGAGGGGTTCAGAACTCCCGGGACTATTCTAGTGGGAGACAGTGGCCAAAGGCAGCATCCTTTTACCATTGATTTTTTTTATTTTTTAGAAAACGTGCATCCCGATTGGTTGGTTAGACTGGTAGAATGCCTACCATCACCAACAATCGGGATGCCATTTATAGAATCTGCTACTTAGAGTACAAGTGCTTGACACATCCCTACCTTTCCCTGCCCATGCGCCTCTCACAGTAAAATGCCACACTCAAAGCAGTTTACATTTATTTATTTATTTATTTATTCATTCAATTTTCTATACTGTTCTCCCAGGGGAGCTCAGAATAGTTTATATTCAGGTACTCAAGCATTTTTCCCTGTCTGTCCCAGCGGGCTCACAATCTCTCTAATGTACTGTACCTGGGCAATGGGGGACCAAGTGATTTGCCCAATGTCACAAGGAGCAGTGTGGGTTTGAACCCTAAACCTCAGGGTGCTGAAGCTGTAGCTCTTAACCCTGCGCCATACTCTCAAATATAGCATTATAGAAGATAGCATGGCAAACATTGTCAGACAGAGATGGCAAAACATATGGCCTCTTTTACAAAGCCGCGCTAACGGCTGCCACGTAGTAACAGCCCCGAAGTCCTTTAAATCTCTTTGGGCTTCGGGGCTGTTAGCACAGCACAGCCGCTAGCACGGCTGGACCGCCTGTATTTACACTCTGTAAAGACATATTATGAATATGAGGTCTATGTTTGTATTTATATGACAAAATGCTAATAAAACTGATTGAACTTAAAAAAAAAAAAAAAAAAAGAGGCTGATAGTTAACAAAGCATGGTAAAACATAATATGACCAAACATGGTATGGTGAAACAGCATGGTGAGCATAGTACGTCAAGACATAGCACAGCAAACATAGTATTACAAAGCATGGTTAACGTAGTATGACACGATTTGGCCAAAATGGTAAAGCAAGCATGTATGACGCAACATAATAATAATAATAATAAATTTGATTTTTGTATACTGCCATACCATGATTTCTAGGCGGTTTACATCAAGAAAAGCTGGGCAATCAGCGAATCACATTATACATCACATAAAAGATCTCATAAAATAGAATGTTAAAATAATTAAGACATAAATTTATCAAACAGGTAGATTTTTAGTACTTTTCTAAAAAGAAGATAAGACTGAGCTTAAGGAATTAGGATACTCCACCATTTTACTAGCCTGGATTGATCAAAAAATCTTGCGTAGCGACAAGCTTTAGGTGATGGAAATGCAAACCAATAAGATTTGTGTGTATTCACGTTTGTTCTATGAAATTCAAAATGAGGGACAACATAAGCTGGAGCCAGACCAAATAGTACTTTAAAGCAAGTGCAGCCAAATTTAAATAAAACTCTTCCATCAAATGGCAACAAGTGGAGTTTTCTATAATAAGATCTAACATGGTCATATTTTTTTCAGACCAAACAGCAAACGAACTGCTAAGTTTTGTATTCTTCTTAATCTATTAAGGACTTTCTTATGGGATCCTAAATAAATTATATTACAATAATCCAGGACAGACAGAATTAATGATTGAAACAAAAGTCTGAATGACACTGGATCGAAATATTTCTTAATCGTGCGCAGTTTCCAGAGGATATAGCATGGAAGACATGGAACGACAAACATTGCTCAGCTATACTTTCTTTCTCTCTCTCTCTCTCTCTTTCTCTCTTTCTTTTTTTCTCTTTTTCTTTCAATCTCTCTCTCTTTCTTTCTTACTCTCCCATTTTCCAAAGAGAGTTCAAAATGGGTTACATAATATACAATTAACAGGTTACAGTATAAGTTTTTATCCTAATTCAATACATACTAGGGATCTAATATCAATATACATAATATACAGTTTACAGGTTAAATTTGCCATAGTAACAGTTCAAGATGTTTCAATACAAGTTTTATCCTAATGTGACATATTCTGAGGATCTAGAACCAATATACATCGGTCAAGGCGGGAGAGTTAGGTGAAGAGGTATGTTTTTATTGCTTTCCTAAAGTTGAGGAGTCCTTCAAGGGCTTTGATCTGCAGGGGCAGTCGATTCCAGTGACTCGGTATGAAGTGGGAATAAGTATGTCGTTTTGCAGTTTGCAGTTGAAGGGCATGACCGGAGAGGGGGGGGGGATGTTTAGGCATATTTCATCCTGGGAGCGGAGGGACCTGTTTTTCACGTACTGAGGAAGCTTGGCTGTCATGTCATGCAAGGATTACAGGGGCTGGGACAGGCGATAGCTCGCCTCAGGGCGGACTGCCATATTTACCATACTATGTTTTGCCATCCTATGTCTGCCATGCTGCAAAGATGGTGAACAGTATGAAAGAGTGCAGAAGAACATTTTATGAGAAAAGTGGTGGTAACATTAACCGCATTCATGATTTTGGTTTAATAAATTTAGCCTGCATCTTTGTACATCTGTCTGTAGTTTTCTTTGTTTTGACTTAAATAATTGAACCTATTAAAACAGTAATCTTAACATGCTGCCAAATTCTAAATGGGTTTTGGAAGGGCATAAAGTATCAAAATTCACAGTTACAATATGAACAATAACAATAAAAAGTTTAAAAAAATAAAAACATGGGAGGAACACACTTTCTTTCTGCTATTCCTTATTAGGAAAATTATCAAGGAGCCCATGAAACAATTTATTCATATGCAAAAAAATAAAAAAAAAAAGCCAAAATGAAAATAAATCTATAAATTCTCTAATTCATTCTTTGGTTCATTACTTTCATAGTTTTTAGCTTACCAGACAGCATCCACTGAGAATTGATTGCATTGAAACCAATTGCTATGCATGTTGTATCATTTTAAAAACACAATTTTCCTGTACTGTCAGAAAACAAATGTTAAACTATTCCTGCTGTCAAATACAAACCTCCAAAGTTTATATCTAGTCACTGAAATTCAGCTTCAATACTGCAATCACCTCTGAATCACTCGAAAATTGCCACCCTTTCAAACTCTGTGTAAAGTTTGGAAACAGAAAATAGTCAGAGCAAGTTCTGGTGAGTAGAGTGGATGGTCTATGCCAGTGTCTCTCAAACTTTCTCGAGCTGGGGCCACGGCTTGAGGCATCCAGAAGAGCACGGACATTGCCATGATGACATCATGCATATGCATTATCATGTCAACGTCCGCACATGTGCAGAGGCCTTCCAGATGGGCCCTGAGATGCCAGTAGGGGGTGCCAGCAGGGAAGAGGGCCAGAGAGAAGGAGGCACTGGCGCCAGCTGATTGCCTACAGCAGTGTTTCTCAACTGCTTCAAGCTAAGTACACCCTAAGTCTAACAAATATCAACTGAGTACCCCAACCACAGACTTTCTTAGGCCCACCCAAGCTCTGCCCCAGATCCCATCCCCTTTACTAATTGTAATGCATTTTTTTCCATTCATTTTTCATATATACACAATATACGATCATGTTATGTTATTTTATTGCGAATTGCATTGGTTGCCTGTGGAAGCTCGGGTATTGTTCAAGTTGGGTCGTTTTTGTTATAAGGTTTTAAATGGTGCAGCCCCTACTAATCTGGCTAATAGTATTTCCATAGCTACGGACAAATGCAGTAGAAAAACTCATGCTCTATTCAATTTCCCTTCTGTAAAAGGTTATAAAAGCAAGAAATTCCTAAATCACTCTTTAGGATCTCAGGCAGCTTCTCATGAAAAAGAATTTTGATCATTGTTGCTCACAGCTGTTTCTTAGACATTTTTGAAAACAACTAATAACCTATCTTTTCTCCAAATACCTGATTAGCTGACTCAAAAGCATTCTTCACAATGCGCAACTTACGAAAAATAAGGAAATTCTTCGACAAAGAACACTACAGGATCATTGTTCAATCCCTGGTACTAGGACTTGTGGACTACTGCAATATCCTATATCTACCATGTCCTACAAAAATGATCAAAAAACTACAGACCATTCAGAACACGGCTCTCAGACTAATCTATTCCCTCGGAAAATATGACCACATAACTAACGCCTACCTAGACTCACATTGGCTACCGATCAGAGCCAGAATCCAATTCAAACTATACTGTCTAATCTTCAAAGTACTCAACGGTACAGCACCTGCCTATCTAATCGATCGCCTACACCGAAACCTTCCACCCAGAATAAGAAGAACACTGACACCATTCTCATACCCACCACTCAACGGCACTCATCGTACAAAGCTTTACGATAACCTTATAGCAACGCATGCAGCAAAACTCGAACCCTCCATAACCAGATTGTTAACCTCAACATCTGACTTCAAAGCATTCCGCAAAGAACTCAAAACGCTACTTTTCAAAAAGCATATTCAAAACACCTAATCTCCTCTTCCACATACACCGACCAGGTTACCCACTCCCTGACACCATATCCTCAACCGACCAAAAAATAAAAAAAAAATAAAAAAATAAAAATAAAAAAAAACCTAATTCTTCCTACCGATTTATTACCTACCAACGCCTGGAAAAAGATTTGATATGTAATGTAATATAACTGCTCTCATCCAATGTTACCAAGTCTATACTCATTCTGTAACTATGTCTTACCCTAAATGTCACGTACCCTCCTGGAAATGTCCAGCTTCTTCTTATGTAATCCGCTTTGAACCGCAAGGTATAAGCGGAATAGAAATCACTAATGTAATGTAATATAATGTAATGTAATATGATTATGTTTAACGTTTATGATCTTTTGTAAACCGCATAGAACTTTTTTGGTAACACGGTCTATAAGTATGTTATGTTATGTTATATACACAGCAGATATAAATTCTCAAAACTGACACATTTCAATCACTATATTGAGAATAAAATCATTTTACCTACCAGCAATCCTCTGCAGGCTACTGTAATTAGCTTTAAAGGTGAAACCGGGGGTTCAGGAGGGAAGCCGGAGGACGTTAGAGAAAAGGGGAAAACATGCAGGCCTTTGGCAAATCGAGCAGCACTGGCACTGTATCGCGTAGGGAAGTTACCTGCAGGCGCCTCTCTTCCTCCTCATTGTGCCGCAGCACACTTGGAATCTCAGGAGGCACAGAAGTGTGCCTCAGCACACAGTTTGAGATACACTGGCCAATGGACTAAAACTCCAACTGTGTAAAAACATCCGTTGTTTTGCCAGCCTTATGAACAGGTGCATTGTCTTGCAAAAAGTGAACTCCTAGCTTCTCTCTCCTTTTCTCTTTCAAAGCCTCCTTTAATTGGCACAGCAAGTTACAATAGCATTCTACACTGATTGTTTGGCTCCTGGGAAGATAGTCATTACAACGCCCCCCCCTGATCCTAAAACACTATGGGGCTCATAATCGAAAGAGAAAAACGTCCAAAAACCAGCCTAAGTTGGCACTTGGACGAACATTGTCCAAATACGTCCAAGTGCCGATAATAAAAACGGGTTTTGGACATATTTCTAAACAACCTAGGCCTTCATAGTGCCGCTGAATGGCCATAGTTAAATGGGGCGTTTCAGGAGGAGTGTCGAGGACGGGATTTGGGCAGGACGTGGGTCGGCTTAGACTTAGTCGTACGGCATGTATAACCGAAAGTTATACAGCACAGGATTGACGGAACTTGGATGTTGTGACTTAGACCATTTAAAACATGGTCTAAGTTTCAAAAAACCACCTAAGGTGACCAGATAAGCACTGCAAACACATAATACAGATCCCCACACACTACCCCAGTGATCACTGACCCCCCCCCCCCATAAAAATATTAATCACAACTTGAAAATTGTGCGTCCAGAACATCATCACCTGGTAGCCTGGCATAAAAAAGCCTAGTTGCTGCACAGAGGCATTTTAAGCCATCTTGGGGGTGGGTTAGGAACTCATGGAGAGGAGGACCCATGCCCATAAGCCCCTGTAATCACTGCATTGATATTGAAACATGTGCACTCCCTATACACTCCAAAACCCTTTTGTACTGGCATATACGTGGCTCCTGCAGCCATAAGGGTTATTGGGGTGGTAGATAAGTGGGTCTAGGGGATTCTGGAGGTGGTTTGGGGGTTCACCATGACCTATAAGGGAGCTGTAGTGAGATGATGGCATGGCACCCTTTTTGTGAAGGTCACAGCAGTGCCCTGTAAGGTACCCCACTATTTAGGTGCCATGTCTTGGATGGTCCATCACTTTGCAGACCCCTCCCACATCCAACAGAGCTTGTTCTAGGCATTTTTGACTTGGATGAAAATGTGGTATAAAGATGGACGATTTAGCGGCTTGGACGATCAGATCAGCAGGACGTTGTAAGGATTGTTAGTGGCCCCCACAATATATGGTTGGTGGGGTCACTTGAGAGGCGCCCTTACACACGCCAGGTCCCAGGTTCAGTTCCCTCACAGAAGATTCACCAGGTGTAGAATCAAATAAGAAACACAGCCAGAGGTGATTGCATAAAGAATATATATTATAGAAATAGGCTTACAGAAAAGCAATATTTATAAACATTACAATTAAGCATTACAATTAAGTAGAGAGCAAAGCAGTTTCCCTGCCTTACAGAGTTCAGAGGCAAAGAGACAGAGTCTGAAGTTCTAGGGAGAGCCAGAGAGAGAGAGAGAGAAAGGGGGATGGGGTGATGGTCTAAGTTTCGGGTTCCATAGATAAAGAGAAGGATAGACAGAGAGATAGACAGAGAAAGAGAGAGCTTCATGTGTGTTGCAGAGAGGAGGCTTTTATAGCTTGGAATCTTATTCCAAGAATATAGAAACTATTGTATGTCCCAGTATCTTTCTGTTTAGAATTTGTAAACTGTTTGAAACAATGGTTAATTTAATTGATAAGGAAGGTGTGATACTTGCAGGGATTAGTCTCTGGCTTCTTTGTCCCATTCAAGCAGCCTATCTTCTTGATAAACAATCCAGTCTGGCTGGATGCTTAATGTATGTGAATTCTGTGCAGGAGCACAGAATTCTGCATCAACATTCCAGAGTCAGATAATTTCCCATAGGCCTTTGCTGACATTAGTTCTGCCAACTGAAAATGCTGATAGCTATCAATAGCTATGCTGACAGACGTATAGTTAGAAGATTTTCGAAATGAAAAAAAATTTGGACATATTTTTCGAAAATGTGTCCTAAGCTATTTTTTACTTTGGACAACTTGCGACTTGGACGAAAACAGACTTAAACGTTCCTTTCGATTATGCCCCTTTAAGGCTATGACCTACCTATCCTGCTGACTTTTGGGACTTGAATTTCCTTGGCCAGGAGTTCATATCGTTTGAGGCCTTCCAGACCTTGCTGCATCTTCAGTCTCAAAATCTCCATGCTGAAAGTTTGCACACCACTTCTTCACTGTGGATTATGATAGGCATTTGTCACTCAGGGCTCCTTTTATGAAGGCATGTTAAGGCTGAGAACTTTTCAGCACTCCCTCGTATAAATATAGTATTATTAAAATATTTCTTATATGGCAAAACAAAGCAACAGTAAATAATGATAATGAAATCAAAACATTCAAAAAAATATTTGAGGAAAGGAAGTAAAATGGGGAAGAAAGAAAAAGGGAAAGAGGAAAATTAAAAAGGTGATGGAAGGGAAAGGAAAGTCAAAAAGAGAAAAGGGCACAAAAAGAGGATGAGGAAGGGGAGTAATGAAAAAAGAGGAAGAGAAGGCAGTTTGTAGTTAGGATGCTAACTTAATTTCTATCAGAAATTATTTACTTTTAGTTTAACTTGCAAATCTCTCCTTGAAGTGGACTTTAGAAATAGTTTCTTTTTGTAATATTTCTTGTAAATTATGTTTCACGAATGTTATTCTTTTCTTGTATATGTATACTTGATATGCATAATTGAAATGACTATATTTTTTAAAAAAAGAAAGAAATTGCTGCTTCTGGTCTGGATGGACTTATTGAATGAAAGGAGAGTGTTGAGTGTATGGATTTATTGTGTTCTTTGGCTTCCCAGCTCCAGCTAGCCTGTCCTCTCAAAAGCAATCCTAAATTATGGGGGTGTGGGAGAGGGAAGGGAAGAAGAGGCGAGGAGAGAGATGCCAGTCCATTGAAAGAGGGAAGGGAAAGAGATGGATGCCAGACCAATGGGGGTGAAGGGAGAGATGGAAGTGGGAAGCATAAAGTTTCTAGAAGGGGAATAAAAGGAGAGAAGATGCCATATAGAAGGGGCAGAGAGAGGGTAGACAGTGGATGAAAGGAAGAGAGTAACAAGAAGATGAGGAAAGCAGAAACCAGAGAACACAAGGTAGAAAAAAAAATTCTATTTATTTATTTTTTTTGCTTTAGGGGAGATGCATCACTGTTTCTGTGGTATTGCATTGTATGCAGAATCCAGCTTCTTGGTGGTTCAATTTAACCTTTGTCTACGTACATACTACAGTGAGTAGTACAACATCAATACACCCATTGTAAAACTAAACAAGTCAGTCTAGTACAGATCAATCCTGCACAGTCAATCCTAACAGAAAACCATGTCTTTCGAACACACAGAACACAGAAAACACCTTCACCTAGTATGGAATATATAATCACAAACTAACCCCCCCACAAACACACTTTTTACAAAACTGTAGTGTGGTTTTTAGCCATGGTGGTAACAGCTCAGACACTCATAGAATTCTGAGCATCAGAGCTGTTGCCACCACAGCCAACTCTAAAAAACGTTCTACAGTTTTTTAAAAGGGGGAATAAAATAGAAATACGTAGACACAGGTTAAATTGAACCACCAAGAAGCTGGATTCTGCATACAATGCAACACCAGAGAAACAGCGATGCATCTCCCCTAAAGCAAAAAATAAATAAATATAATATTTTTTTCTACCTTGTCTTCTCTGGTTTCTGCTTTCTTCATCTTCTTGTCACTCCCTTCCTTTCATCCACTGTCTATCCTCTCTCTGCCCCTTCTATATGGCATCCTCTCTCCTTCTATTCCCCTTCCAGAAACTTTATACCTCCCCTTTCCATCTCTCCCTTCACTCCCATTGGTCTGGCATCCATCTTCTTCCCTTCCCTTCTCCAGTGGTCTGACATCTCTCTCCTCTCCTCTTCTTTCCTTCCCTCTCCCACACCCCTATGGTCTGGCATTTCACTCTCTCCTCTCCCTTCCCCCACTTCCATCAGCATCTGCCCCCTTTCTTTCCCTCCAACCCAATTCCATCCAGTATCCTTTTCCTGCACATCAATTCCATCAGCATTTGTCCCTTTCTTTCCCTCTAACCTAATTCCATCCAGTATCTTTCCCCCTTATGTCTCTCTCCCCTTTCCCTGCACACCAATTCCATCAGCATCTGCCCCATTTCACTCTTCCCACCACCCTTCCATACCACCCTGCCCCTTTCTCTCCCTTCACCACCCTTCTATGCTCCTCTATCCCTCCAAACCAGCAAGGTCCCATGATGACTGCTTCTGCTTCTGCTGCCTCTGCTCCGGAAAACGTAACTGACGTTGGAGGTGGTAGGCCGGCAGACGCAGGGAGTTGTGGCTGCTGGTCTAACCTCTCCGATGTGGCAGCAGACGCAATCATCAGGGAACCTTACTGCACTTCAGCGCAACTGCTGACTCTGCTTCAGAATAAGAACAGCAGCCGCGCTGAGGTGCAGGTGCCGTTTAGAGCAGCGCTGGAGGTTCCGGATCCGGCCGGTTGTGCACCCCTCTAGGCTGGCACCCGGGGCGGTCCGCACCCCCCACCCTTGGTATGCCACTGAGTAACAGTAAGTTGCGTGAGCAGCTGGGCACATGATGGTAGGAGTCTGATCAGCAGACAAGACTCTTGTTGCCACATCAAAGGCAGCCAAGACGCACATGATGTCGTTTAACAGTTGTTCACTTAAATCCAAAAGCAACTTCTGCAGTTATTCAGTTGCCAATTATCTAAGATGTGTTCAGTTTTTACATATTGATACTAATTTCAAATTAGAGAGTGACATGCAGATAAAGTTTGTCCCTGTCCCTGTCCCATCCCCGCAGGCTCTGTCCTCGTCTCCGCCCCATGGTTAGCTGCAGGTACCTGTCCCCGTGTCATTCTCTACTTGCAACCTATGAAGTGTTTCTCAGGAAGACCAAGTACTGCAGTATGGTAATAATCTTTCCAAAGTAGTCATTTGTAGTGGTCTGGTGTGTTCTGTTTTCTGAATATGAAGTATATGGTCAGAGTGCTTTCTTTTCATAGGTAAACCTGATGCTGGGTGAGTCATGGCTGTCAGTGTTAGTATTATGGAATAGCAGGTTAGTAAAAGTTTTGTGTTATTGCAGGTTTTGTATTACTTCATAGTGTGCCTGGCAATGGAAAGAAATTGTGTTGTGTTTTTACAGAATCAGTCTTCAGGAAGAGAGAATAGTAATTAGTGGTTGGAATATGTCAGCTTTTGGAATAAGTTTCTCTTATGTGTCTGTTTTTGCACAGTAGAAAAGGCAATGCTACATGAGATTTTCCTGAAACAATGTGAAAATCATATGTACACTATTTAAAATTTATGCAAAATTATGCATGCTTTATGTAGAAATAACAAAATATCAGTCCCTCTTTCAGTACAGTACATAAAATGCAGTATATTAAAAATTTGTCAAAGATGCAGAGTTAGTTATATTCATGTGTAGAATTCCCCTAGGAATACGAACAGAATGTAACATAAATTTGTTCCATGCATGCTCTGCCCACTCCCAGACTCCTTAATTTATTTAAATAAAATCTACTTGCTTCCTGGTTAGGGAACTTAACTTGGTGATGTTTGCAGAAGCAAATAATTGTAATGTTGAATTGTACTGGTATATTGCTAAAGATGTGCTTATTGGGATCATATTTTTGTTTCAGTTACCTTGCAAGATGTTTGTGGTCCTTAGAAAAATGAACATCAAGACTACCAGGCTGAAATCTGTTAACATAAATAATTTGGCTTGATTTCAATGTAATGTGATATTTTGTGGGTCAGCAGGAAAAAAAAAAAAAAAATCCCCTGGCAGCTGTTTTCCTACTATCTGCTCCTAGTTAGCACATATCTATTTCCTGAATTTTGCATTTTGTTTCTCTGAATGTGTTTGGTCCGAATCATGTTTACCATTGTTTACTAACCTCTAGTGATAGTAATTTCATCTTCTGTATGAAAGGAGTATTGTTAAACACTAGGATTCATTCTGAGCTTTGTCTGAACAGCATTTTCTCTGATTTACAGATTGTCTAATTTCAGTGGACACCTATTTTATCCATTTCTGAGATTTCAGGTCTTTCCCAATCCCCATTACTGCACCCAAACACTTACCCCCTCTTCTATTACACTGCGCTAGCAGCTTTTAGCGCAGAGCGCTGCACTGAATGGCCCACGCTGCTCCTGATGCTCACAGGAACTCTATGATTGCCGGGAGCAGCACAGGCCATTCAGCACGGCTCCCCACGCTAGAAAACTGCTAGCACAGTTTAATAGAAGAGGGGATAAGTGTTTGGGTGCAGTAATGGGGATTGGGAAAGACCTGAAATAGAAGATGCCCTTAGTTCTAGATGTATTTATACTGTTCTCATAACATGGGTCCGTCAATACTAAACAATTAGCTAAATCAGCCCAACATCCAAAGGAAGACTTGCTTTTCTTGATTTCCAGCTTTCGATTGCAAGGTATGGCCTCCAGAACTGAACACTATATTCCAAGTGGAGCCTCACCAATGACTTGTACAGGGGCACCAACACTTCTTTTCTGCTGGTGATTCCTCTCTCTATGCTGCCCAGCATCCTTCTAGCTACGGCCACCATTTTGTCACACTGTTTCGCAGCCTTGAGATCCTCAGATACTATCATGTCAAGGTCACTCTTCCTGTCTGTGCATATCAGCGTCTCACTTCCAAGCATATACTGTGCAGCTCTCCTTTGGTTTATACTCCCCAAATGCATCACTCTGTACTTCTTCGCATTAAATTGTAACTGCCAGACATTAGATCATTATTCCAACATTCGCAGATCTCTTCTCATGTTTTCTATTCCCTCTGGTGTGTCTTCACAGTTGCAAATCTTTGTGCCATCTGCAGAAACCAATAAGGTTATTTGAAGAAATTATGACATACAAAAATCTTTAAGAAAATGAAACATATAAACAGTGATAAAATCATACCTTATGAATGGATCACTAGGTCTAATCCTTCAGAAATATCACTCACAAATATATTGAACAAAATGGGCCCCAATACTGATCTCTGAGGCATACCACTACTCACCCTTCTTTGCTCTGAGCAAATTCCATTCACTACCACTGTTGTCGGCCATCAACCAATTTCTAATCCAGGTCGCTACTTTGGGCCTTAACTTCATAGAAACATGATGGCAAATAAAGACCAAATGGCCCACTAAGTTTATTAATCTAATCTTCCATTTGTGAGTCGCACAAACCTATTCAAGCTCAAGGCGACATGAGCCTCCTATGAGGAACTAAGTCAAAGGCTTTGCTGAAATCCAGCTAGATTTAACGAAATTGATCAGATTCATTTGACCTGATTTCCCCTTGGTAAAACCATATTGTCTTAGATCTTACAACCTGTTGGGATTCCAAGTAGTTCACTATTATTTTCTTCAGCAGAGCAGACTTACTGACCAGTAGTATCTGACTTCTCTGTTACCACTGTTGTCTGTCCATCAACCAATTTCTAATCCATGTCACTACTTTGGGTCTTAACTTCATAGAAACATGATGGCAAATAAAGACCAAATGGCCCATTAAGTTTATTTATCTAATCTAATCTAATCTTCCATTTGTGAGTCGCACAAACCTATTCAAGCTCAAGGCGACATGAGCCTCCTTTGAGGAACTAAGTCAAAGGCTTAAATATTGGGTGTAATAAACATTGCCTGCATCTTGTACATATCAGTCTGCAGTTTGGTTCTTGTTTTTTTCGCTTGTTGCTTGGTATACTGCAGACTTTGTTGGATCTCTTTGGTGTTGTTTGCTGAAAACAGACCATATTAGTTCTTTTCCAATCCCATGGAACATCTCTTATCTCCACGGATTTATTAAATAAACCCACAAAAGGTCCTGCAAGAACTTCTCCAAGTTTCCTCAGTAACCTAGGATGGATCATATCCAGTCCCATAATTTTGTCCACTTTTAGTTTTACCAGTTGTTCATAAACACTTTCTTCTGTGAACAGACTGATATCTACTCCATTCCTATATCTACCTTGGTCAGCCAACTGAGGTCCTTCTCCAGACTTTTCTTCCATGAACATAGAACAGAAGTATTTGTTTAGCACATTTGCTTTTTTCTCATCATTTTCCATATAGCTCTCAGCATCTCCTCTTTTTAATCTCTAGCCATTTTTTCTTCTGCCTGTGCTTTCACCAAGCGTATTTCTCTCTTCACTTCTTTGAGTTTTATCTGGTAGTCTTTTCTGCGTTTCTCTTCTTGTGTTCTTTTGTATTCCTTGAACACTGCCTCTTTTGCCTATATTTTTTCAGCTACCTGTGACCCCTGTATGTACAAAGATTCCATCTTCTCTCTTCAAGCTGATCCATAATGTTCCTCCGTTCCCCAGGACCCCTGTATTTCAGCTGCTGTAATGTTGTTTTTCACATATAGTGCCATTCCTTTACCCCTTCAGCCATCTCTATCCTTTCTAAAAAGATTATAGCCCGGTATGGTTACATCCCACTCATAGAAATCAATGAATCATGTTTCTGTGAGAGCAACAATATCTAATTCAGCTTCTAACATGAGGGCTTATAGATCCTGAACTTTATTAGCTAAACTACAAGCATTTGTGCTCATCGCTTTCTAGCAACATTTTACTGGTATCTTCTGTATAGTATTTTGCTTACTCTTCCCTTCCCCTTTGTTGATGATGGTATTAGTATTAGCTTTTCCACTGCTGTTGCATTTTAGCATTTTGTGGGGGTGATTTTTTGATTCTACCCACTTCCCTTTGTCACCCCCACACTCTAGTTTATACACCTATTAACATACAGGGTCCTTTTACTAAGGTACGCTAGTGCATCTTAGCGGGCACTAAAACTTAGCATGTGCTAGATACTAACACGCGGCAACGCGTCGACTTCCGGTTGCCTTCCGGCCGGGACACTCAACTAGATGATGTGAGCATTACTGCCTAGCAATGTCGTATTATACAATTCTGTTCATCTTCATTTTGTTGTAATAGTATTCATTTTTTTTAGCTGTGTATGTAAATTTTGGGCGTTATTGTGATAGCAGGCTAAATACATTATGTGAGTGAATGCATGAATGCATAAGAATTAATAAATAAATGTTGATATGCATTTTGATGGCCAACAGTGATCCATTGTAAGGGAGTTGTTTGGACTAATATTATGAACCCAACATTGAAATGATTTCAATGTACAGAAGAAGCTACTGGCCATTTAAATCACCCACCTGGGGCTAACCACACATTTTCTGCAACAGTGAGTTGGATAGTACCAATGAAAATACCTCATTAGCTCCCAAGCTGAAACCGACTACTCTGGGAGGCATTCCAGGGACAGAGTGAATATTTGGCACTTAACCAGTCAAAGGGCCCCTTTTGCAAAGCCACCGTTGCAATTCCCACGCAGCAAATGAGACGAAGCCCTTTTCAGTCCTGAAATTTTAAATTCAATGTTATTTTAGTTTCCCACGTATTCACCTTTATAGGACCCCCAGGGTATGTATTCTTCATTCGTTTTTTGTCCCATATAGTTCCCTTTGTGTCTTTCTAGCTTGTTTAAACACAAGTATTCACTGATCATTTGTTTAGCATGGTCTTCACATGTCCACCATTTTTATAATACATTTAAGTTTTTCACTTCACTCTGCATTTTGCAGACTCAAATATGTTCTGTTTTCACATATTTATGATATTTATCACTTTTTTCACCAACTCATTTTTATTAGTTCCATTTACATCACTGTGTCCTTTATCACATATTTTTCATACTCTTTGCATGTCGGATATCATTCACAGTCTCACATCTTATCACCACTACTATTCATAACTTACATGCATTCTTAATGTACCCCTCATTATTTATAGGACCCCTGAAGAAGACTTTTTGTCGAAACGCGGACCGTGTTGGGTCCTGTATCCCTAGCGGACTAGGTCCTTTAAGGCTCTTATGTGGATGATTTATTTTTATGTGGATGAAATTATTTTATGTGAATGATTTCAGTGTACCTTTGGAACTTTGACACTTTCAAATAAAGTCCATTTAGGAACATCGTCACTCCACAGTGTTTTTTTTTGTTTTCTCTGGATTTTCTTCTTTGTGGATATTTTGGGGTCAATTCCTTTTGTTTTTTGCTTGTTGCAATTGCCGCACCAGGATTTGCTACCACGGCTTTGTAAAAGAAGCCCAAAGTTAATTGCTTAAAAGGCAGTTCTTTATAGCGGTTAAGTGCCAAATATCGCACTTTAGGGCCCCATTTTGCAAAGCCGCAGTAGCAGGTCCTGGCGTGGCAAATGTGATACAGTCCATAGGAATTGCTATTGCAGCTTTGTAAAAGGGGACCTGAACCAGCTATATTTTGGCCAGCTCCATATACCCAAAAATTCAGTGCTGGAGCCCGATATGGCTGATTGCTGCCGGCTGAATATCGGGCCCTGAAAGGTTTCCTAGCTTTCTGTATGAATTAATTTATTTGAGAATGTGGTTTCACTTCCACAGCTTGGTCTACATCTTAGGAGACGTTAATGTTTGTTATGTATTCTGAATATTTCTTCTCTACTGGGTCATTTATTGGCAGGTTACAAGTCAAAAAACAACACCTACTGTAGTTTTAATGTTAAACAGTATGAAGGATTGAAATGACCCACTGCCAATTATAATTAATAGCACCTATTTAAGTATCCTTGAACAAAACAGGAAAGTCTAAAGTAAATGTCACTATAATTTGTTATATAAATAAAATGTTGTCCTATCTGTACTAGCAATCATCCAGCAGAACAAATAAATCAATGCAAACCCTGTCTTCAGATAAAATGAAACTAAATTGGCAACAGGGAAACCTTTGGAGCTGCGGTGCATGCCGAAAACAGCAAGTCTGTTAGAGGTTTATTGCAGCCATGGAGAAAGCCCGTCTTGCTGAATGAACTACTCCAACTTAATAAACAAGAGCCTGATTCACCAAGCCCTTTTTTTATGTTGTACAAAATCTGTGTCTATCTGAAAAAAAGAGCTTATTAAATTTATCTGTTTAGTTTCTCTGTGACAGAGCGTAGGTATCCTGTTAGCTGATCCTAAGCTTTCTGTATTGAACTAAAGCATCAAGGTTTGTAGAGTGATTCAATTGAACCACTGTAGTCTATCACCTGCAGATGATACAGACTCAATGAAAAGTATTAAAAAGACAAATGCTGCAGCACTCTTCAGAAGTTAGAAACTATAGATCAGGGGTGCCCACACTTTTTTGGCTTGCGAGCTACTTTTAAAATGACCAAGTCAAAATGATCTACCAACAATAACATTTTTTTAAAAAAAACAAAGCACATTGTACGCAGAGAAAATATTAATTATCATTTGTATTCAGGTTTTTTTCAGAGGTCAAGGCAGATGACTTTAAAATATGCAATGTCACCTCAGTAACAACTGTACAAAAATAGACAAATATACTCCCTCCCCTTTTACTAAACCATGATAGTGGTTTTTAGCGCAGGGAGCTGCGCTGAATGCCTCTCACAGCTCCCAACGCTAAAAACCACTATTGCGGTTTAGTAAAAGGGGACCATAGTACAAAATATAGGCAGCAGATATAAATTCTCAAAACGGACACATTTTGATCACTAAATTAAAAATAAAATCATTTTCCTACCTTTTTGTCTGGTGATTTCATGAGTCTTTAGTTGCACATCCTTCTTCTGTAAATCCAATATTTCTATCTTTCTGTCTTTCTTTCTACCTCCTCCCCTTTACTGTCTGTCTCTCTTTCTTTCTCCCCCCTGCCCCTTCTTTATTTATGTCTTTCTTTCTCTCTCCCCCTGCCTGTCTTTCTTTCTCTCTCCCCCTGCCCACCCAAGCCATTGCGCCGATTTCTCCACTTCCTCGATTCATCTTCTCTCTCCCTGATGCCCCCCCGTCCCCATAAGCCACCATGCCGATTTCTCCCTTCTTCCCCGAGCCAGGCCTGGAGCGTACAAGTGCCGGGCCCACAAGCCTTCACCTCCGACGTCAATTCAGACATTGGAGAGGAAGTTTCAGGCCAGTCAGGCAGCGATTAGCTGGCTCAGAACTTCCTCTCCGATGTCAAAATTGACATCGGAGGTGAAGTCTTTTGGGTCCGACACTTGAACGCACCTGGCCTGGCTCGGGGAGGAAAGAAGTAAAGATTGCAAAGGCAACGAGATCGACTCGCGTTTGGGCACCCCTGCTATAGATAATATTTGTTATCAGAGCAAGTTAACTTAAAGACCTGTATTTTTAAAAAAAAAATCTTATGACGAATAATGACTATTCTCTTTGGCAAAGAAAATGAATGTATTTTATGTAAAACTGGCTTCTTTAAGGTCCTTTTTTATCAAGCTGCGTAAGGATTTATTTTAATCACAAACCGCTGCGGTAAAAGCTCCAAAGCTCATAGGAATTCTATGAGCGTTGGAGCTTGTACCTCAGTGGTATGCGATTTTTTTAAAAACCCTTACGCAGCTTGATAAAAGGGGGCCTCAGATTCTAGTTCCAATTTCATCTTTTTTCTTCTCTGTCTCATTCTTGTTTTTATTCTTTTTTTATGTTGTGAGCTGCATAGATGATAATTCTGATAGAATGGGCCCCCTAGGCAATAAGACTCTTGGACCCATCCTGCCCCCAGGCCATAAAGCATCTCTCTTTCTTCACTCACCTCTACTCCCCCCAATTCAACATTTCACTCTCTTCCCTCCCCCTTCACCCACCCCCCCCCTCCTCCCAGGTGCATAATTTCTTTATCTCGTCACACCCCACACACACCCCTACCGGACCATCATCTTTTCCACTTTCTCTCCCTCCACCCCCTGTCCCTGGTCTACCTTAAATGGTATCTTCCAAGAGGTGCCTGTCAGCAATTCAGAGATGCTGCAAGTGGTCTGCTTGGAGCCTCTTTTCTAACCCTCCGACACAACTTCCAGTGTACGTGGGAGTGGATTGGTTCAGAAGTAGGCGACCACCAACAGCATCTCTAATTTGCTGCTGCTGCAAAGCACCTCGTGGAAGACTCCATTTATATTGGATCGCGGGCATTGAAGACATTGAAAGGCACTGGGCCCCCTGCTCTGGGCCCTCAGGCACTGCCCAGTTGCCAGAATGGTCAGTCTGACCCTGCTTGAAATCTAGGTCAAAACCCATGGGGGTTTTAATCTGGATCAGCATGATGGTTCAGCATAACAGTCCTAGCAAGATAGTAACCTTGAGCCAGTTGAAGCCATAGACATAAAGATGTGCCAGTGATGGACTAGTGCACAGTTTAAAGGGGTTTGCTGAAAAAGAAGAGACTGTTCATAGTAACTGAAGGATAAAATTGCCACCAGCTTTGACATGCAGCTCCTGATTGGTAAGGCCCGATTTAGTTCAGGAAGAGGCGGTCGGAGCATACAGCTAGTGATTTCTTGCACTCGCCGGCGCTCCGGCTGCTCTCTCCTGCCTCTCCCGCTGCCCTCTCCAGCCTCTCCCGCTGCCCTCTCTAGTCTCTCCCATCGAAAAACCATATTCATGGTTTTTCATGATTCGCAGGGGTTCCTAGAACGGAACCCCCGCGAATATCGGGGAAGTACTATACTCCTGAGTTTATCACCTCTTAACTTCATCCTATGTCCGCTCATTCCACAGCTTCCTTTCGAAAGAGACTCAACTCATGCGCATTTACAGTACATCATGTAGGTATTTAAAAGTCTCTATCGTATCTCCCCTCTCCAGCCTTTCCTCCAAAGTATACAGATTGAGATCTTTAAGTCTGTCCCCATATAGCATAAAATCTGTTTTTACTCTTTCTAGTCCAGGTACTTGTGACCTGGACTAGACACTGTTGGAAACAGAATACTGGGCTTAATGGACCTTTGGTCTGTCCCATGATGGCAATGCTTATGTTCTTAAGGTAAGGTAAGCTAAAGCTGTTTCTAAAAGATAAGCATAAGAATCCCTGGTGAAAAAAAAGAGCATTGACCTTATAGTAACAGCTTTTATGTGACAAAATTAGCCACCGATGAATATTCAGCCACCAGCATTCAGGGTGTTTGTAAACACTGACTGGGCCAGCTAAATTAGACCTAGATTTTTAATGTTGGGTCATGTCTGTGCACCAGTGTCAGATATCTAGACTGCTGCCAAAAGATATGCAAGTCTCATAACATACTTATGTGGATCAGGCTGAATAGAAGCTGGGAGTGCACCTGTCAGTTTTTCTTATTATCCCTTATCCCAGTGGTCTCAAACTCAAACCCTTTGCAGGGCCACATTTTGGATTTGTAGGTACTTGGAGGGCCACAGAAAAAATAGTTAATGACTTATTGAAGAAATGACAATTTTGCATGAGGTAAAACTCTTTATAGTTCATAAATCTTTCCTTTTGGCCAAGTCTCCAATAATAATATTGTCATTTATAGCTAAAGAGACATGTGATCAAGAAACTGTTTTATTTTACTTTTGTGATTATGATAAACATACCGAGGGCCTCAAAATAGTACCTGGCGGGCCGCATGTGGCCCCCGGGCCACAAGTTTGAGACCACTGCCTTATCCTGAGATCAGGCTTCCCTGCCCCTGGGGCTTACCTTATGTCCCTGGTGATCCAGTGGAATATCAGGGACAGGAGCCATCCCCACTCGTTTCTGCCCCTAGTGGCCCCAGAGGTTAATATGACTGCAGTGAGCAGTGCAGCGGTTGTTGTAATGCATACTCTAAGAATTGAATGAGGGTGGTCACTGCCTTAAACACTTGCTCTTTCCTGCATCCTTCATCAGCATTAATAGCAGTGAACACAATTCAAGTTTTGCAATAATATCTATCCACCATGAAGGACTGTACTCATATCCTCCACAGCCACAACAAGGCACCATTACCCCCCCCCATATACACACACACTGCCACCACCCCACCAGAAACAATGCACAGACTGATACCAGAACTTATATAGGTAGAATACAGACCTCCGTGGTGTGTAGATATTATTGTAAAACTTGAATTGTGCCCTTGTTTTTGTTCTGGTTATATCGGCTCAATAAAAAAAAGATTTAAACATAATAGCAGTGAGCAGAGCTAGGGCAGGTGTTGTCTAGGCTGTAAAGCCAAGAGCAGGGAGTCACAAGTTTCCTGCAGTTTGAAAGCAATGTAAAACCTGACTAAAGATATACTATGTACTAAATGAAAAACATTTTTAAAGTTTAATATGGTGAAACGTGGCAGGCAACTTACACCAATTGTTTAATTTCCCTTAGTCTTACTTGGGAGTTGATTATACAAAGTCATTTAGACAGTATAAGTTAAACATTAGAGTGTGATATTTGCAACTGAGAGCTTTAGTTCTCTGCTTGAACTGCTTGGGCTGGATTATAATATCAAAATTAGGAAAGATGGAAAAATATATTTTATAAAGTTGATTATATTTTGTCACCTTTCTTCTGACAGAAAAATCACTGGTTCTCTTAGTTCCTTTAAGGTATTATAAATTGCCACCTATTTTTAGAAAGAGCCAAAATTGCGCTGTTTTAATCTTTTTTTCTCTCTCGAAACATATTATTTACAACTCCTCCATAAAGCCTGCAGAACATAAATATCCTCACAGCTAGTCTATCCTAGTACAGAAGACCACTGTCGGTTTACTTAATGGAACAAAAATTAGAGCTTAAAGAAACCTAGAAGTACATTTGAAAGCCCAAATTGAGCAGAGAGATTGGAGGGGGGGCAGAAGTAATTCTATCCTTGCATTTGGCAGTTCATTGATAGCTTAGAAGACACACTATTCAGAATGTGCTGTTTAAAACCCAAGTTTAGGGAGCCAAATCCCTGAAAGTACAGTTTATAATAAAACTATTTTTGGCAGTTTAATGATACATCAGAATCGCATGCAAGGCTGCATGACAAAAGTACTCAGGCATCATCATTCTCCTGAAATAACTGCTGTGAAAGCAAAGCTGTACTGCAGAGGGAGAATCCAGTGAATACTGAGACTGAGTGGTTATTGATGCCCTCTTTTCAGTGATTAAAGAGCAGATAAACTCAGGAGTGCCCGGTTCATTCCCTGTTCTTCTAGAAAGGGGTACAGTGTAGTTATCTTTCTGCACTACCAATCCTCTATAATAAAACCCTAAGCACATATGCGCACTTAGGACGGCATGTTCCCTGCGACCATAGTGTCTGGGTCCATGCCGAATTCCATTTTCAAACACGGAGGCAGGGAACACGCTAGCAACTCCCCCCTCCCACCCTCACTCACGAACCGCTGCCACCGCTGCCGCTCCTCTTCAAAGCAGCCTGCTGAGGTTCGCCGGCCAGCTGTAGCAAACCTCGCAGGCCGCTCTCCACCTTGGTAGAACGAGAGCGGCCTGCGAGGTTCGCTACAGCTGGCCAGCAAACCTCAGCAGGCTGCTTTGAAGAGGAGCGGCAGCAGCGGTTCATGCCGGTGGGCCAAAAGACACCAGGAAGCCAGGATGGAGGGAGGGTAAGAACAGGCAAGCACAACAGGGCAGGCAAGGGAGACGGGGCAGGGGGCTGCTTTGGGGGGAGGGGTGTGCTGGGGGCAGACAGCAATCATGCTTTGCTCTGGGAGGGGGGAACAGATGGGGGCCACGGTGCAGGCAGGCAGGCATGGCACAACAGAGGGCAGGGGAGGGGGAAAGGGGGCTGCTTTGGGGGAGGGGTGTGCTGGGGCAGACAGCAATCATGTATCCCATGCTGGTAAGAAGTAGATGGGGAGAGGGAAAGGGGGCTGCTTTGGGGGGAGGGGTGTGCTGGGGGTGGGCAGACAGCAATCATGCTTTGCTCTGGGAGGGGGGAACAGAAGGGGGCCACAGAGAGACAGGCAGGCATGGTGCAACAGAGAAATACAGGCAGGCAGGGGGCCAGGGAGACAGACAGAAAGAAAGACAGACAGACAGGGGGCCAGGGAGAGACACAGACAGAAAGAATGACAGACAGACAGCGTCCAAGGAGAGAGAGACAAAGAAAAAAACCCCCAGAAAGACAGATATCTACTCTAGCACCCGTTAATGTAACGGGCTTAAACACTAGTAGTCACATATTGTAACACCCAGGTTACTTTTACCCTCCTACTGATGCAGAAAATGAGGCTTATCAGCATTCTGTGCTCAGTCATCTCAGGGTTCTAGTTGTCTTCCTCTCTCTGTGATCTGTCCAAATGGTGGGGTGATTCTCTTGGATGCTTTGAGCCCAGATCCATTTCTGCTGCTGGAAATGTCCAGCAGGCTGAATGGTTGACTGGAATTTGATTAATGAACATAACATAAGAACATAAGCAATGCCTCTGCTGAGTCAGACCAGAGGTCCATCGCGCCCAGCAATCCGCTCACGCAGCGGCCCATCAGGTCCAGGACCTGTATAGTAGTTCTCTATCTATACCCTTCTATCCCCTTTTCCTTCAGAAAACCCTTCTTCAACCCCAATTCCATACTCTGTCCTATCACACCCTCTAGAAGCACGTTCCAGGTATCCATCACCCTTTGGGTGAAGAAGAACTTTCTAGAATTGGTTCTGAATCTGTCCCCTCTTAATTTTTCCGAATGCCCTCTCGTTCTTGTAGTTTTCGAAAGTTTGAAGAATCTGTCCCTCTCCACTTTCTCTATGCCCTTCATGATCTTGTAAGTCTCTATCATGTCCCCTCTAAGCCTCCGTTTCTCCAGGGAGAAGAGCCCCAATCTCTCTAATCTTTCAGCATATGAAATGTTTTCCATACCCTTTATTAGTCGTGTCGCTCTCCTCTGCACCCTCTCGAGTATCGCCATATCCTTCTTTAGGTATGGCAACCAGTATTGGACGCAGTACTCCAGATGCGGGCGCACCATCGCCCGATACAGTGGCAGGATAACATCCTTCATTCTGGTTGTTATACCTTTCTTGATAATACCTAGCATTCTGTTCGCCTTCTTTGAGGCCGCTGCACAATGTGCCAATGGTTTCATCGTTTTATCAACCAGTACCCCCAAGTCCTTCTCTAGGCTACTTTCACCCATTACCAGCCCTCCCACTGTATAGCTGTACATAGGGTTTCTGTTTCCTACATGCAAGACTTTACATTTCTCTACATTAAAATTCAACTGCCATTTTTTTGCCCACTCTCCCAGTTTGTTCAGGTCCCTTTGTAGATCTTCACAGTCCTTTGTAGTCCTAACACCACTAAAAAGTTTTGTGTCATCTGCGAATTTTATAACCTCGCACTTCGTCCCTGTTTCTAGGTCATTGATAAATACACTGAACAACAGCGGTCCGAGTACCGAGCCCTGCGGTACACCACTCGTGACCCTTCTCCAGTCCGAGTAGTGTCCCTTCACTCCTACCCTTTGCTTCCTACCCGCCAACCAATTTTTGATCCATCCATGTACATCTCCTTCCACCCCATGGTTCTTCAGTTTCCGTAGTAGGCGTTCATGGGGTACCTTATCAAAGGCTTTTTGGAAGTCCAAGTATACGATGTCTATGGGGGGCCCCTTCGTCCATTTGTTTGTTAATTCCTTCGAAGAAGTGCAGTAAGTTCGTTAGGCACGATCTTCCCTTGCAGAAGCCAGTATCAGTGCTTCTGCCATCTTCCACGGAACCGAAGTCAAACTTGCCGGTCTGTAGTTCCCCAGGTCACCTCTCAACCCTTTTTTAAAGATGGGCGTAACATTTGCTATCTTCCAGTCCTCCAGGATCACGCCTGTTTTCAGGGATAGATTACAAACCTGCTGTAGTAGTTCCGCTATTTCCTCCTTTAGTTCTTTCAGTACCCTAGGGTGGATTCTGTCTGGGCCCGGAGATTTGTCAGTTTTTAATCTATCTATCTGCTTGAGTACATCTTCGAGGCTTACCTCTATGGATGTTAATTTTTCTGTTTGATCTCCTTTGAAGATTTTTTCAGGTTCCGGCACGTTGGATGTGTCCTCTCTTGTAAATACTGACGAAAAGAACATATTTAGTCTATCCACCACTTCTTTTTCCTCCTTCACCACTCCCTTCCTATCTCCCTCATCCAGCGGTCCCACCTCCTCTCTTGCCGGCTGCTTCCGTTTAACATATCTGAAGAACGGTTTGAAATTTTGTGCTTCCCTGGCTAGCCTCTCTTCATATTCTCTTTTTGCTCTTCTAACCACTCGGTGACATTCTTTTTGATGCTTCCTGTGTTCTTTCCAGTTTTCCCCAGTTTTGTCCTTTTTCCACATCCGGAATGATTTTTTTCTTATCTCCTATCGCTTCCTTCTTGCTCCCTTCTACTCTCCTTGCCCGATGCTGTGCAAGTCTCTATCATGTCCCCTCTAAGCCTCCGTTTCTCCAGGGAGAAGAGCCCCAGTCTCTCTAATCTTTCAGCATATGAAAGGTTTTCCATACCCTTTATCAGTCGTGTCGGAGTCACTTGCCTATAGACCTGCCCTATTTGACTCAGCTGGCAGAGTGAGGTGTGAATCCCGTCTCTCTCACTACATAGAATGCCACCCCCATAGCCGTTCAAAGCTTAAAATTAGACTTCTGGCTTCTATACATTTTCAACAAAAATATATGATCTCATAAAACAGTCCAAGAAAATTTTTATTTTCCAATCATAGAGGAAAAGATCTCAGCAACCCTACAGACAATCCAAGTTGGATAAACAAGTCTGTATAATGTGGGTTCTGTTGTGTTTCATTGATCATAAACCTCTCTGTTATTTATCAGATTCTTAATCTGATCCTAGTAAGAAGTCTATAGATCACTATTGCTTTTAACTTTTTTGTTTAAATGAATAGTGAAAAGTGGTACACACGAAACACACAATTCAGGGTGTTACTTATCTTAATTATGTTGTGCAAACATCTCCCGCTGCTCAGTGAACCTGAATGCAGTTCACCAAATCCCCGATGGGACCTGTTTCACCATTTACATAGGATTTTTCAAGGGTCAAAAATTCTTACAGGGGATGTTTGTTGTGGCCTAATGGTTAGAGCAGATCCCTCAGCACCTTGAAGTTGTGGGTTCAATCCCAGCACTGCTCCTTGTGATCATGGGCAAGTCACTTAACACTTCATTGTACCATGGACAGATTGTGAGCCCACCAGGACAGATAGGGAAAATGCGTAGCATAACTGACTACTATTCAATGTAAAGCCACCTTGGGTGGATCTCTTCATAAAGCTGGTTAATAAATAAATAGTTTTGCACCACATAACTAATTTTGCCTTCTGTGACAGTCCTATACTGCAGATGAGTTTACAGGTGAACAGATGGCAAGAGATTTTCAGAGCTTAGCTATAGCTAAAGCCTAAGAAAATAAGGTGTACGATAAGCCTGATAATATTACTGCCCTTAGAGAAGACTTGAAATCACTACAGTAACTGATCATTTATTTATTTATTCAGTTTTCTATACCGTTCTTCCAAGGGAGCTCAGAATGGTTTACATCAGTGGTCTCAAACCCAAACCCTTTGCAGGGCCACATTTTGGATTTGTAGGTACTTGAAGGGCCTCAGAAAAAAAATAGTTAATGTCTTATTAAAGAAATAACAATTTTGTATGAGGTAAAACTCTTTATAGTTTATAAATCTTTCCTTTTGGCTAAGTTTTAATAATAATATTGTAATTTATAGCTAAAGAGACATTTGATCAAGAAACTGTTTTATTTTACTTTTATGATTGATAAACATACCGAGGGCCTCAAAATAGTACCTGGCGGGCCACATGTGGTCCCCGGGCCGCGAGTTTCAGACCACTGGTTTACATGAACTTATTCAGGTACTCAAGCATTTTTCCCTATCTGTCCTGGTGGACTCACAATCTATCTAATGTACCTGGGGAAATGGGGGGGTTAAGTGGCTTGCCCAGGGTCACAAGGAGCAGCATGGGTTTGACCTTCACAACCTCAGGGGGCTGAGGCTGTAGCTTTATTTATTTAACAAACCTCTCAACCGCTTATTACTAGGAGGCTTACAAATAGCAGCATTGGAGAGTTGAAGGGGTAACTAGAATATTACAGCCCAGAAGAGCTCAGTCTCAATTGCTCTCTCTTTATTCTAGCATGTGGGGAGCCTCTGAGTTATACTGATGCTCAGCTTCACAGAGTTCCCCTCCAGTAACCAACATTGTAAATAAGATTAATTGCCGTTTGAAAATGTTTGGAATACATGATATTATTTCAGTGCTTCCTCTTATGCTTCTGGCTTACGTTTGGCTTCAGCTGTGAGGGAATGGTATGTTCTTTCACTTTATGTTTGCAGAGGCAGGGAAGCTTAGTCGGTTCCTATAATATCAATCAAGAACGCAGATGATTAAGAGCAATCGAAGACACTTGAACGTGTTCTTGGGTATTACAGTACCAGAGTACAAAAGGCAGAGATCTAAGCTCTGTGGTTCCTGGAGTCTGAAGATGTAAGCTTTAGAAGTACATGATACAGAGGTCAGAACTCGTGCAAAAGACTTATTTTTATTTTATTGGCTGGGAAGATTTGTTTCCTTTAGGGACTTATTTTGTGCATCCTGTTTTCACATATTAAAACTACTCAAAACAAGACAGAATATGTTTCATTCACATCTTACCCTGCTCATGGGTCACCCTGTGGATATTTTCTTGAAAGCCAAATCACTTTCAGCTTTGTCTCCCCAACAAATATTGTAATTTATCCCTTCCCTGCAAACCCATTTGTTTCTATTTGTGTACTGTTTTGTTTTGGTCTTTTTAACCTGTCCGTTTTAGTATCATTTGTAAACCATTATTTTAATTTTTGTAACGGTAGTAGACACAAGGTTTAAGGTATGGCAGGAACATCATGTTTCTACATGACCGGGACATGGCATAAGGAAGGGCTCGATGGACAGCCAGAGGCAGCCTGTTATAATCACTAATGCTGCTAGCAAGGAAAGGCAAGTTATGAGAAACGAGTAGGGGCAAGGGAGTGAGGTGGTAGAGAGATAGAAGAGGGATGCCCACTCCCTCCTACCACTGGATTCTCTCCTGAACTCCCCCCACAATACACACACACACTCCCCGACCCCCCCAGCACATTCCTCCAGCTCCAAGCCCTACCTGTGGAAAATGACGGGTCTTCTACGCCTCAGTGCACCTTGGGAGGGGCCTTAGGCGTCTAAGCCAATCAGGGCCTTAGGCTCCTCCCTCTGTATCCCATGTGATGCACAGGGAGGGGCTTAAGGTTTGATATCTGAGAAAATCAGGACCTTAGGCCCCCTCCCCATACATGGAGAGGCCTTAGGTGTATGAGTCAATCAGGGCCTTAGGTTTGCCCTGTGCATCATATGGTGCACTGGGGAGGGGAAGGCCCGTTATTTTCCACAGGCAGGACTTGCAGCTGGAGGAACGTGCTTCCCTCCAGCTCCAATATCTAGCAAAGTGGAGTGGTTTGGGGAAGCATCTGGAGGCAGGAAGGAGTGGTCATCCCTCCTGCCTTTTTATTTCAGGAGGAAGAGAGTAGGGTAGAGGATGGTTGGGGGGGCACGGGATCCAGGACCAGGTATGGGCATGACGCGGGGGTATTTGGCCAGGCAGGAGGGAGTAGGCATCCCTCCTGCCATTTTTGCTGCCATGGGGGGTCATGGTGCCGGTTCTTGGGGGGAGGACCATCAGCATAGGGGGGGCTTTGTTCTTTCTTTTTTTTTTAATGGGGCAGATTGTGCTTGTGCCATTTAAAGAAGCCCTAACAGCAATGACAGGAGGCTTCCCCTGTCACTGCTGTTAGGGATCTGCACATGAGTCAATCGCTCACTGAGCGATTGATCTGTCGGATTTGCATACAAATGGTTTGCACCTCTATGCAAATCATTTACATGTAAACTTGGTAGCATTTCGATCACTGTTCCACAATCATCCAGAGAATCAGCCAACTGCAATCCAATCGGTATTACTGACTGACTTTAGTACATCTAGCCCTTAGATGCTTCTAAAACAGGTCTAGCTCTGAATGTCTAAGTTCCGCCCAGGACATCTTGTAAAATGTTCGATTACCGCTGCAAGACGGCCATGACTAACCCACCTTTATGCATGCCCAAAGCCCGCCCATAACACACCTCTACCACGCCCATCTCAAGCTCTGGACACACAGAGGCTGGGACACCTCGCTAGATATCCAGAAAGGCGGTTTCAATTATCGGCACTTGGATGCCCTGGTGATTAGTGTGTGCCATTAATGTATTGGTGTGTTTTGTTTTAGGATGAAGAAAAAAGCGGAAACGTGATCAAGTGTCCAAAAAAGTAAATCCTAAGATTAACAAATGATACGGAGCACTAAATGTTGCATATAATGTGCATTTAAAACAGAGGAGAAAAGACCTCAAAAAACCCCTGGAATACAATCAAAGAGATCATAACCAATTGGGGTTGGTTTTCATCACAGGTCAAAAACCCCTGTATAAATTATTTAAATATATTTTATAATTTTTATGTAAATACATTTTTTATATAATTCTTGTGTAATAATCAATATGAAATAATGATTGATTCTCAAAATTTCTCAATTGATAACATATGAGCATCAGAAAAACCAGCTTAATGATGTTAATACTGTCCAAAATTGTTGAATACAACTTTGTAATATCAGGCACTTATCTTAGTAACCCGACGGAGGCCCCATCCGTTTCGCTCCAACGGGCTTCTTCGTGGGTATTGATAAGGCTTGTTATAGAGCTGGACAAAATCTAATTGTGCTCAGAAGTTCTACGATTTAGCTACATGATCCTTTTCTGCGATTTAGCTACATGATCCTTCTTTCGAAAGAAGGATCATGTAGCTAAATCGCAGAAAAGGATCATGTAGCTAAATCGTAGAACTTCTGAGCACAATTGAGAGATTTTGAGAATCAATCATTATTTCATATTGATTATTACACAAGAATTATATAAAAAATTTATTTACATAAAAATTATAAAATATATTTAAATAATTTATACAGGGGTTTTTGACCTGTGATGAAAACCAACCCCAATTGGTTATGATCTCTTTGATTGTATTCCAGGGGTTTTTTGAGGTCTTTTCTCCTCTGTTTTAAATGCACATTATATGCAACATTTAGTGCTCCATATCAGTTGTTAATCTTGTTTTAGGATGAAACATTCTAAACTAAAGATAGGTTAAAAAAAAAAGATTAACAAATAAAAGTGCTCAGTTTTTTCAGGTATTTAGTTAACAAGTACACAATGTAACAAAACTTTTACTTCAGTATAGCAATGCATTACTTTTATGTCGTTACTATACAATACTTGGTCACAGTAGAGCAGTAGCAATCTCCCAGTCAGGCCTGTCCCACCAGTGCTCGTTTCTAAACTGGACAGTACTATTTGTCTTTCTTGCTATAAATATTTGTAGTTCCCCGCCCCCCGCCCTCATGTTTCTTTTGTAAGTTTAGTTAGGTCTTTTGAGTTTGTCATGTGTACTTACCTGTATCCCATTTTATTAATGTACAATGCTTAGAAATGCCGACAAGCGTTAAAATCAAATTTTAAATAAACTTGAAACTTGGGGTTCCTTATACACAGGCGCGCTAGCGGTTTCTGCGCGTGCTAGCCGCTGCCGCCTCCTTTTAAGCAGGTGGTAATTTTTTTAGCTAGCACGCGCATTGGCGCACGGTAATCTTGTGCGTGCGCTAAAAACGCTAGCTCACCTTAGTAAAAGGAGCCCTTGATTTGGAATAGAGTTCCAGTGAGACATGAGCAACTGAGACTATTTCAGCTCCGGTTTGACTCATAACATAACATAGATTCTTATATACCGCAGATAGGGTATTTTTTTACGAGAGGAAAAAGAGCTTGGGCAATTTAAAACTGAACTTAAAACCTTCCTTTTTAAAGATGCTTTTACAACATAATTTTAGTATCAGTATCATGTTTTCCTATATAATACCTGTGTTAACTATTTCCCTTTGTGTTTTCCCTCAATGTTTCTTCTTTACTTTATGAATTGTAGTTCATCCCTCCTTTCCCATGTTTATCAATGTTAAAATCAAGAGTTCTTACCCATTTTTTAAAGTAATTGTATGTACTGTATTGTTTGTTTTATTTTTTTATATTTAATAATTGTAAATTTTAAAGTGTACATCGCTTATAATATTTGATTAAGCGATTGATCAAGTCTCCTAATAAACTTGAAAACTTGAAACTTGATACCCTGCGGTTCTGTGCGGTTAACAAACTAAAAAAATTACTGACCATTCACAGTATGATCACAGTAGATTAGGCAAAATATCTGCCAAAGAAGCATGTTTTCAGTAGAAATAGATATCTAAGTACCAACTTGTTTATCCCACATTGCTGCCTGAAATGCCAAAATTTTGCTAAAGCATCGTATATAAACACATCTTTTTAATGATGGAAAGTCAAAAAAACATACTTGGCGTAGATGTTTCCATAGAGTAGAGCAGTGTTCTTCATTGCGAGGCCTGGAGGTCAGTGGCAGCTCTCACTGACCCTAAGGCCCTCTTTTACTAAAGTGCACTAGCCGATGTAGCACGCATTAAATGCTAACGCATGCATGTTAGTCTATGGACGCGTTAGCGTTTAGCACGCGCTAATCGGTTATCGCACCTTAGTAAAAGAGGGGGTAAGTGTGACTCCCTAGCACGGTGTTCTTCAACCACCGGTCCACAGAAATTTCCTGCCGGTCCACAGGGCCAGCACGTGCATCAGGCCCAAAACAGTGTTCTTCAACTGCCGGTCTACGGTGCGATCGATGCGGCGTTATCTTCGAGCCAAAACCCTCTTCCTCACCGATTCAGTGCAGAAAGCCACGGGCAGTGGCTCCTTTCGGGCATCCTGCGCCTGAACCGGAAGCCTTCTCTCTGACGTTGCAACGTCAGAGGGAAGGCTTCCAGATGAGGCACGAGACGTGCAAGGTGCAATTAGTACTATTATGGGGGCGGGGTCTAGGATGGAGATTGGGTAGATGGGCGGGGTCTGGCCCACGACTTAGCCCAGTGTTCTTCAACCGCCAGTCCACAGAGTAATTCTTTTATTTCTGCCGGTCCATAGGTGTAAAAAGGTTGAAAAACACTGCCCTAGCACTCTTCTCCCAATAATAACATATACTCCCTCTAGTCCAGAGGCTTTCTGCTGGCACTATCTCCAAAACAGCTGCTCTGTTTTCCTGAACTGTGTGTCTCTCAGTGAGTTTGAATTACACAGCAGAAGGGAAACATAGCTTGGAGGGATTGGGGACAGGATGATAGCTGACTGGGAGAGGAGACTGATTTCAGTTGAGAGTGATTGGGGGAGAGTATGGATCATATTAGAAGAGTGTCATGGTTAATCTGGCTTGGGGAGACTAGATCAGCTGAGAGAGTCAAATTTCACTTTATTTACACAAATTGTCTTGAGTGCACCTGAGAAGTGGACTGGCTATATCACTGCTCTGGACCCATCCATTCGATCAAAGACTGATCCTGGCTCTCAGGTTGAAGTTTGTTGTTTTGGAGGGGGGGGGGTGTTTGCCAGTGTGGCCTCTCATTTCAAACACACGAAGACCGCTGGGGTAAGGTGTGGGGCAGGGGACTGTGGCTAAGCCTGATGCTGGGGGGGGGTCGTGTTTGTTTAGGGGGGGTTGTGTTTTTTAGTTTGGCCGGTGTTGGGATCCCATTCAAATTAAATGAAAATGAATTTAGTTTTTATTATTTTTCTTTTATTTTGCTATAAAAATCAAATTAAATGTCACAGGGAAGTTTGGTTGAGGTTTATTATTTTGTATTAATGAAAGCAGTTTCTTATTTATTATTAGCACTCCAGTTTCCCATTAACGTCCCCGTCCCCCCCCCCCCCCGCCCCCCCCACACACACACACACACCTTTTCTGAAGTTGTGTTAGGCTTTTTTTTATCACCGGCCACAGTGGTAAATGCTCCGACACTCATAAAATTCCTGAGTGTCGGAGCTAATACCGCCGCGGCCTGCAGTAAAAAAGCCTAATGTGGCTTCATAAAAGGGGGCCTAAGTCTCATATCCATTCCTGGACAGGCAAAATTGTTCTTCATCATATTAATGTCTAGCAAATTAATGTGAGATAATATAAATTCTAGTATTTGGTGCAATGCAGATGAAAAGATGTTCAGTCTGGCTTCATGCTTAGATGATGGTTACCTTCCTAAATGGCTTTTTCTTGGAAATAGACCACATTGGAGTCCATTAGTGTTTTGGCCTGCAGTTTCTGTGACTTGCCTTTGGAAGTTCCTCTCACCTAGCACATAGGCCACTTTGCGTTCTGAATCACAAGCAGAGAGAGCCCAGCTGCCTGCCATCTACTGAGAGCATGTACACCTCCCCTGGCTCATTGCAAATAGGAACATTATTGCCATACAGAAAGAAAGGTTTAAAGTGTTTTCATTCATGTGGCAGCTGCACTCATCTGAAAATCTCATTCATCAGCTTTAAATGTTCTTAGGTGATTCGATTTTGGTGCTGTACAACTCCTTTATAAATCTGTAAAGCGCTTTGTAAGCTCCCAGATCCAGATGTGTTTTTAAACCTAGTTCCAGAGCTTCAAACACACATTTGTGGCTCTCTAAAGCAGTGTCTTGCAAACTTTTCCGAGCCGCAGCATACTGAACTCGGTACCACAGCTGAAAGGTCATAAGAACATAAGATTAGCCTTACTGGGTTTTCACAGTGGCCAATCCAGGTCACCAGTACCTGACCAAAACCCATTCCAGCATCTCAAAGAATAGCAAGATTCTGGAACCCCAATGAGAGCAACATTCCAGGGCTGAGATTGTGATGTTATAATGCCTCATTCAACAGTGCCTCAGAGCCAACCTCATTAATGATGTTACAATAGCTTAATTGCCCTATAATTGGCTCAAGTAAGAACATAAGAATAGTCTTAGTAAAAAGACTCCTAAGTCACAAGAAACAACAAAAAAAGTGAATTTAATGGCTTTTGTTACAGCAAACAATTTGTAATATAACAGTCCAAACCTCACCCTTTTTTGTGAAAAAAAACCAACATTAAAAAGTTACAAAAGTTCAAATGTAACTTTTTCAAACTGCTTATGAACCCATGATGTGAAAGCAGTCATTCTCAACATCTTGGATCTGAGACTTTAACAACATTTACCCAGAGTTGGTCATATTTATGTTAAACCTTTAAAAAAAAAAACCCCAGATGAAATGCCCTGGCCCAAATTTACATTTCAGGCAACAATGGAGTGAAAATCAGCATCTTTTGGATTTGAGTTATTGCAGCCTCTAAAATGAAGAAAAGAAATAAAGAAGTTCAAATTGCTACAACTAAACCCCTGGATCCTTTATCCGGTTCCTAAATAATTTGCTCTTTTTGAACAAATGCCCGATGGTGGTTTTTATTTAAAAAAATCTTGTGCTTTCAATGTTTGATATTTTTTTTTTCCCGTTCTCAAATTGAAGGATTTTAAATATTTGAGTATAACATAGTGTACGTGTCCAGTTTTGGAATAAGGTGACTTACAGACCTTTTGTACTTTTTTATACTTTTACCAGGAATTTTAATCTTACCTATTAAATGGTCAAAAAGTAAAACTTTTTTATGGTCACTCACAAGTCAACTTTGTTCTATGAAAGATATTCTTCTTCAAATTTGGGAAGAAATCCCTATGGGTGTTGGAGCGATTATCGCAGCATAGCCCATAGTTATTAGCTCTTCAGTAACAAAATTGCATTAATCATAATGTGACATAGTAGATGATAGCAACCTATCCGGTCTGACTGCTTAAATATAAGAACCTCAAGAATATAGGATAACAAGTCCAAGTGTTACTCTTAAGGGAGAAAAGACCTCAGTGTCTAATAGGGAAAATCAAAGCAACCCATATAGACAGGCTAGTTGCAAATATCACTTGCAGCCAGCAGACACATCCTCGGTCAAAATCTCCCAAAAAGTTGAGGACACAATTTCACAGTCAATTTCAACAGTCTTAATTCTAAGTCTCAAAAAGTTTTCAAAAAAACACTTATCTGAAAATTGTTGTCTTCTCAATCAAATTGCAAACACAAGAACTTGATCCTGGAGCTTGGAAGCAGGAGAAAATCACTCCATAGGAGACAAACTCAGAGCATTTGTTAACAACATTTGTTAACAATTCCATCTCTTAAAATCATAAATACACGACGCCAATACATTTTTTCTGTTACTGCACCCCAAACCTGGAATTCCTTACCCTTCCATTTGAGACAAGAAACCAACTTAGAAAAATTTAAAAGTAATCTGAAATCTTTTTTATTCATTGATGCTAATCTAATCTAATCTAATCTAAATCTTGGGTTTATATACTGCATCATCTCCGCAGATGGAGCTCGACACGGTTTACATGGTTAGGGAAGGAACGGAACTCCAGTGGAATTATATAAGTATGAGAGAAGAGAGGTTGGTGTGAGAGTGCCAGGAGCGGGACGGGGTTACGTTCTGGAGAAGAGCCAGGTCTTCAGATGCTTACGGAATGGTAGAAGGGGGCTCAAATTGCGGAGAGGGGAAGGGAGACTGTTCCAGAGCTGAGTGATTCTGAAAGGGAGGGAAGAGCCAAGTTTACCAACAAGGGAGATGCCTTTTAAGGAGGGGTAGGATAGTTTTAATTTTTGAGTGGATCTAGTGGAGGTTAGATTTGAGGAATTCCAGGATAGAGGGATAAAAGGAGGAAGGATACCGTGGAGGATCTTGAAGGTTAGGCAGGCACATTTAAAGTAGACCCTGGAAATAACGGGAAGCCAGTGGAGTTTGGATAGGAGCGGTGTGACATGGTCAAATTTACTTTTTGAGAAGATAAGTTTGGCCGCGGTGTTCTGGATTGCCTTCATAAGTCAACAATAATTTCATTATAAAATAATTCCAAGACTTTGTTCTTTTCCCTGCCTCATGTACTTTCCCTAAATGTTTTCCCCATCTTTATATTATAATGTAACTTCTTGCCCCTCTCTTTCCTAAGTGTTTCCAGTATTGTTAAATGTGTCATTAGTTTTGTCAATATTCTTTAATGTATTACTTTATTAAATTGTAATTTTATTATGTACATCGCTTTGAATTACGATAAAGCGATCAATCAAATCTGAATAAACTTGAAACTTGAAACTTGAGCATAGCAACTAGTGGTGATATTTAGTAGCTGCTATGCTCTGAGTTTGTCTCCTATGGAGTGATTTTCTCCTGCTTCCAAGCTCCAGGATCAAGTTCTTGTGTTTGCAATTTGATTGAGAAGACAACAATTTTCAGATAAGTGTTTTTTTGAAAACTTTTTGAGACTTAGAATTAAGACTGTTGAAATTGACTGTGAAATTGTGTCCTCAACTTTTTGGGAGATTTTGACCGAGGATGTGTCTGCTGGCCGCAAGTGATATTTGCAACTAGCCTGTCTATATGGGTTGCTTTGATTTTCCCTATTAGACACTGAGGTCTTTTCTCCCTTAAGAGTAACACTTGGACTTGTTATCCTATATTCTTGAGGTTGTGCTATGTGGATATAGATTTATTTAACAGCCTCTCTTGGTTCTATTTATTTTTTGCTTAAATATAAGAACATAAGAATAGCCATACTGGGTCAGAACAATGGTACATCTAGCCCAGTATCCTATTTCCACAGTGGCCAATACAGGTGACAAGAACCTGGCAGAAACCTTTGTCCTCTTTTCTGGTTTTCTACTACCTTAGATAGCTTAACAAAAAAATCCCCATACTTAAGCCAACATCAGCTCCCCCCCCTCCCCCCATATCTTTATCCCAGCATATCAGCCCTGCTCCTTTCACTGTCCTCTGTCCAGTACAGTAGTAAGGGGTGGGGACTGCCCCGGGCACCGTCTTGGTTGGAACGCCAGCACCCGTCCTCATCTCTGCCCCCCGTTCCTTCTCGGCCCGCCCCTCTGCTGTGCAAGTATGCCCCTTCTGTTCCCTCGTATCTCTTAAATTTTCCTGGCGTGAGCGGTATTACAAACTTATTGCCCATGTCAGTGTCAGCTCTCTCTGATGTCACTTCCGGGTTAGAGGTCTAATGTTTGACTTAGGCCAAAAATTGGGGAGGGGTCTTCAATTATTGGCTCCCCTCTGTCATTTCTTCCTTCCCTTATGACCACCATCTGAGTCCTATTCCTCTTATATCTCTTTCCTCCTCTCCCTTTTCCCCCAATTATCAGTCCTTGAAAATTTTACCCCACACATATCCTGTCCTGTGGCTGTCAGCACAGCCAATCTTGAGCCTAATCCTCTTCCCTCCACCTGGTCCACCCTCCTATACACTATGGCTAGGGTTACCAGATGTTCGGATTTACCCAGACATGTCCTGTTTTTAGAGGACACGTCTGGATGTCCGGACGGCTTTTCAAAACCCTGTACTTTGTCCGGGTTTTGAAAAGCTTCCAGGTCGGGAGTCGCGTCAAGAAGACCTCTGTAAATGTGCAGATGCAAAGCGGTGACATCACACGCATGTGTGTGACATCATCATGTCACACCTGTGCATACACAGATGCCCTTTTGACGTGGCTCCTGAGCAAGAGAACAGGTTGAGGGGGAGGACTGGAGCAGAATAGAGTGGGGCTGGGTGGAACTGGGCGGGCCTGGGGTCATGGCCATGGTTCCGGATTTTACGTGAGTAAAATCTGGTAACCCTAACCATGGCACCTTCTCCGATCCATTTCCACATATATTTCTCATGGCCCATTCCTTTTTTATCTCCATCTAGAGTCCTCAACTATGAGGGGAAAAAAAGCAATCCTACTGCAACACAGGACATGCTCTCCTGTAAATATGAATATGGGTGTATATATACACACAATACTCCAACGATATTCGCGGGAGTTCCGTTCCAGGAACCCCCGCGAATATAGAAAAACTGCAAATATGGTTTTACAAGTTTACAAGTTTTATTGGGATTTTATATACCGCCTATCAAGGTTATCTAAGCGGTTTTACAATCAGGTACTCATGCATTTTCCCTGTCTGTCCCGGTGGGCTCACAATCTATCTAACGTACCTGGGGCTCTGGAGGATTAAGTGACTTGCCCAGGATCACAAGGAGCAGTGTGGGATTTGAACCCACAACCCCAGGGTGCTGAGGCTGTAGCTTCAACCACCACGCCACACAGGGAGATAGGAGAGGGCAGCTGGAGAGGCAGGAGAGGGCAGCCGGAGCGCCGGCGAGTGAAGGAAATAACTCATGGTATGTTCCGACCGCCTCTTCCTGTACTAAAATCAGGCCTCACCAATCAGGAGCTGCTTTGACCGCAGCTCCTGATTGGTGAGGCCTGACTTCTCTGCAGAAATTTCACTATAACATAAAAGTAGACAATAAGGAGGAGGAAAAAGTTGATACTCATCGAGATAATGTGCAAATGTTTACCCTCTAGTATCATACCCATAGTGCTGTGAATGTCCTTCAAGGATGGGATGAAAAGGAGGAACAGTTGGATCATGGGCTACCCCACAAAAAAAAGGTAAATCCAGATATGTCCATTCAGAAGATGGGAGTCAAGCAACCAGGAGTCATCCAGAAGATCTTGGAAATCCAGGCAACCTTAGAAGAGAATCAAAAGTGTGGAAGTATTTGCAGAGATATTTAACATATTTAACGATATCAAACGTATTTGCAGAGATATTTAAATATATTGAAGCTATAAATTCATAGGAGTTAAGTTTCTTTCAGAGGAAGAGAGGTTCTGCAATGAGAGGCCATGGGATGAAAGTGAAAGAGGGTAAATAGACTCAGCAGTAATCAAATACACAATACCACTTTTGTACCTTAAAACTAATCTCCCATTGAAATTAATACAGATTTTACTTAAGTCTAAAAAAATGTTTACAACTTAACAAAATTCTTTAATAATTAGTTTTCATATGAATATTTTGTGCATATATCTAAGGAGATTCTATTCAACTGGAAAGGAGCCATACTCCACAAACCATATTGTGAGTCCCTAGCACTTTGTGCTCTGAAGCTCAGAGAATTTTTAATTTGTTTTTCCAATGTGACATTGGATGTTTCTAGGGAAGTAAATCTCCACCCACCTACTCCGATAAATGGGTGCCGAATGGTTAATAATTCCAAAGTATGATATTGTTCTATTTGGAACTAGCTAAAAAAATAAATCTCCCAATTTCTGCAGCTAAGAACAGATTACTCCTTGTTATGACTGGGAGTGCTATACAGATGATCACAAAAAAACTGGAAGAATTGTTATAGACACCCCTCTCCCCCGCACCCACCTTACTACACCACTGCCCAGACCTAGCTAGCAGAAAAATGAAACCAAACTACTCTGATTATAGAGTACAGAATAGTAAGAATTATAATATTTGTATGTTACAATATAATATTAACATGTTACAGTGAAGGGGGCTGGGTAGCCAGCGAATTTCAGAATACAGTTGGTGAGGAAGTCACTGAACGTTCAGTGAATACAGGTACAATTAGAGAGAATACGCAGTATCAACATGATGAGTATTAGCTTTAAAAAAGGAGGGAGTTGTCTAACTAGGTAATAAATCTATTGAACAGAGCGATCTTAATTTCTTTCCGGAAAGCGCCGTAGGTCGATCTGGCTTTATCAATGAAGTTGCCTAGCCAGGATTGCCGTCTACCAGCTTGAAACTTAAAAGTTCTGTCCAGAAAGGTCCTGTATTTGCAATCAGTGATCTTCGGATAGGCAAAGAGGTTGCGATTTCTGGTTGTCCTTTTGGGGTGTATAGTACAGCTTATCTAATCAAATAGGACAAAACTCCTTTGATTATTGACCATTTCCTCTCAAATCTTTCAGGTTCCAACAGTCAACAGGTCACTCCCTTCCCTCCTTTTGCTTTTTCCTTCATTGCCTGCGTTTCTTTAACATATTTACCTCTCGTTTAATTGTACGTCAATACACCTTTCTCCGTATTCGCTGTGATAGGGAATTTATAGAACCGCAAATACAGAAAAACTGCGAATAACTTTTTCATGTTATTCGCTGTTTTCTATTAAAAACCATCGTGAATATGGTGAAACTGTGAATAACATGGTGGGAGACCTGGCCTGTTCCTGAAGGAGAGACAAAACACAGTGAAGAAAGTGCTGGGAATCAGCGATTTTCTCTGTAAATGCTTAGAATCGGCGATTTCTCTATGCAAGCTGACAAATATTTTTGGGGGGGGGTGGGCCAGCAAGCTAAAACCATGAATAATCGAAACCACGATTACTGAAACTGCTAATAAGGAGGGAGAAGTATATTATGTCCTGTTTATATTAGTCCTTCGATTGTTTTCCCTCTTTTTTTAAATTGTAAAACGCCTAGAATTCCTGATAGGCGTTTAATCAAATTTTAAGGAAAATTGGAAACTTGGAAGTAGGGGGTTAGGGAGTTTCTTAGGCACGGGTGCTTTACAAGCAAGTGGGGGGTGGGGGGGTTAGGAGTTAAAAGCAACCTCGAAAAAGTGGCTTTTAGCCTGGATTTGAATACTGCCAGGGACGGAGACTCTGATCAATTGATTAACTATCTGTGTATGTTTGATTTCTGGAAAACATATGATTCATTTAAATTGGCTGTGACTATATTGGAGAAAGAGGCACCCACAGGAAGGGGAGTTAATTGGAGAAGTGCTAGCTCTGCTCTCCTGCTGGCTGGTCAAGCTAAGATGTGAGGACTTGAGAAAGGTAAGAGAGGCAAGTAGAGGGAATAATCTTAGTCAGTTCCAAGCAGATATCAATTACAGGCTTTGCTATGGCTGGTTTCTAACTTGCAGCAATAGCTGGCCTAGTTTGAGTTTAAAAACCAGCCAGACCAGCTGAATTACATGAAGTTACCAACTCTGTCTCCCTCCTATCACCACCCCTCATCAGGATTCATTCCTGAAGCATTTTCTTCCTAACTTCTTAATAATTCCTTCCCAGGTCCTTATTTGGTTGGTGCTAGGTCCAACCCACCATTATCAAGTATATTCTAGTGGTAGCAAAATAAAACAAATCATTGTGGGGTTGGTGATCCAGAATGTGTTCCTTGGTAAAAAGTAAGAGGTGCAGAGTCAAATAGGCTCTGAGTGGAAGTGTGGCCTAGTGATTAGAACTCCTGCCTCAGCATCCGGAGGTTGTGAGTTTGATTCTAGTCTGCTCCTTGTGACTCTGGACAAGTCACTTAATCCCTCCATTGCCCCAGGTAGCACAACTACAGTAGATTATGAGCCTGTCAGGACAGATAGGAAAAATACTTAAGAGCGCCTGATTATTATTCAGTGTATGGTAAGCCACTTTGGGTGAATCTCATCATGAAAAAGGCAGTTATTAAATAAATATCAACTCCTGTACTGATTTTTCCTCCTCTTTCTTCTACCACCATCTGAAGAGCTTCAATGATAGCAGCAGAGCCATGTTCAGGAGTAGGTTGGCACCACCAGCAGCCCCATGAGATATCTTGTGGCATGAAGGCCCAGACTATTTCTTTGGTTTCTCCCCTCCCTTTAGTGTTAGGGCTACAAGCATGGCTGACTCAAAAAAATCTCTTGCCAAAAAGGAGAAAGGTGAGGACTTTTTTTTCCACATCAAGTCTCACAACTGCAAAGGGTCACCTTGAATATAAATAATTGTTCCACAAAATGAAAGTGGATTGAGTAGGGTGGGTCTAAAATCGGAGATGGGTTGAAGGTGCTCTGGTGGTACACCATATTATATCTAATAAGATTGTAAATTTATGAATTGAAATCCACATTACATTTTTATTTGATAAGGCAGAAAATCAAGTCAAAAAATATAAGAAAACATTTGCTAAGGTGTAAAGTCTTCATGATTTTCAATGAGGAACACCACAGGTTGCTAGCTGAAACTTTACTAAGAATAAAAGTCTTTGCACAGTTCATGATCCTCATCTTGGCAGATAAAACATTGCTTTATTCTTCATTATTGATGCCAAATTTCTCTTGTGAAATCTATTTATTGACCTCTTCTTTTGTTCTAAGGACAGTGTCACATTGATTTGAGTTCTACAATAACCAGATACTTTATTAGTAATGATTTAAACCTGGGTTGTTTGAGAATCCTAAAATTGTACTTTTTCTTTCTTTCTTTCTTTTTTTTTTGTGAAAGCTAGCTGTGCACAATATAGTCATTTGTAGGCATTAGATCCTGAAAATCAGTGACATACGGAAGTATAAATGCAGTAGGCTGTCCAGGCACCAAGATTTGGGGAGAGTGTGATACAGTGGTTAAAGCTATAACCTCAGCACCCTGAAGTTGTGGGCTCAAACCCATGCTGCTCCTTGTGACCCTGGGGAAGTCACATAAAACTCCCATTGTCTCAGGTACATTAGATAGATTGTGAGCCGACAGGGAAAAATGCTTGAGTACCTGAATAAATTCATGTAAAACCATTCTGAGCTTCCCTGGGAGAACAGTAAAGAAAATTGAATAAATAAATTTGCATATGTTAGAGATAAATGAATTTTTGTATTAAGGTCCTTTTACTAAACTGCGGCATAAAGTGGCTCTAGTAAGCCCTTCTATGGGTTTTCCTATGTACTAATGTCATTTTTACTACAGCTGTAAAATGGCCATGACCTTCAAGAGCACTATTTTAATGGGGTTCCCACCAATGCTGACTACCTTTTCCATCATTAAGTCGATTTGCAGATACGTGTTTTACTAATTTATTGTAATTGCTGTTTATAAATAGCTTCAAAATTGTTAATAGTTGAATATAGAAGGGAACAAAAGGCTCCTTTTACTAAGCTGCGATAGTGGGTTTAGCGTGTGCTTAGTGCGCGCAGAATTGCCACGCACGCTAGATGCTAATTCCAGCATTGAGCTGGCGTTAGTTCTAGCCGCGTAGTGCAGATTTAGCGCACGCTAAAATTCTGCACGTGCTAAAAATGCTAACGCAGCTTAGTAAAAGGAGCCCATAGTGTTGCTAAGATGGTTCCTTTATTAATAATAACAACAATAATTTATTCTTATATACCACCAAAGCCATAATAGTTTGAGGCGGTTTACAATAAGAAGTGCTGGACAGTCAGAGAAATAGGCACAATGTAAAATCAAATACATGCATACAGAATAAAAGAAGTAAAAACAGTAAAATTCTTAGGTTACAAATCGATTAAACAATTTCGTATTTACGGATTTTCTAAAACTAAAATAGGATGAGGAGTGCTTAATAATGTTACCCAGCCAATAGTTCAATTTACCTGCCTGGAAAGCAAGAATTCTGTCCAGGAATCTTTTATAACGACAGGCCTTTATTGTTGGATAAGTGAACATATGAATTCTACATGTAGGCCTAATAGAACAATCCAAATTAAAATGAGAAACAAAGGGTTCCTTTTGCTAAGCTGCACTAGCGGTTTTAGCGTGCTCTTAGTGCACGCTACAATGCCGTGCATGCTAGGCACTAACGCCTCCATAGAGCAGGCGTTAGTATTTCCACATAGCACGGGGGTTAGCACACGCTAATCTTCAGCACGCGCTAAAAATGCTACCGCTTAGGGGCCAAACCAAATATTGATTTAAAACAAAGACAAAAAAAAATTTAAACAAAACTCTTGCTTCCAGGGGCAGCCAGTGTAGTTTTTAATAATAGGGACCTATATGTTCCCATTTTTTCAAACCAAAAATCAATCGAACTGCCAAATTTTGAATAACTCGGAGTCTTTGAACGGTTTTCTTAAAAGTTTCCAAATAAATGATGCTTAAGATGGAAGATTGAACCAATAAACAGAATGATACTGCATCAAAATATTTTCTGATGGTTCTGTTTCCATAATATCGAGAAATATTTTCTAATCAATAAATCCGTGTGTTCATCTAAAATAAGGTATCGATCCAATGTCACTCCCAGAATTTTTATGGAATAGTCAATAGGAAAGGCCTGACCATTCAAAGAAATCGATGAATCTTTAATTTTATCATTTGGGCTCGCCAGAAAAAATTTGGTTTTATCTGAATTAAGTTTCAATTTAAATCTGGTCATCCACAATTCAATTTGCTTTAAAATGCACGACAGATGATTCTTTATCTCAGAAGTCAAGTTTGTAAGGGGATTAACTATAGTGATATCGTCCGCACAGATATAAAATTTAACTTTTAAACTTTGCAATAAATTCCCCAATGTAGCAAGATCAATGTTAAACAGTGTAGGGGATAGAGGAGAATCCTGCGGAACTCCGCAAGAATTTACCCAACAGCAGGATTGTTTATTATCACTATATACTTGATACGATCATTTACTCAAAAAAACCTGAAACCATTTTAACATATTACGTTTCTTTATAATATTTATTTTATATTTTTTAATTTTTCTTGCATTTTGGGTTTGTTTGTTTTTAAATATGTGGTGATATTAATTTGAATAACATACCCTACCTACTGTTGCCATCTTGAAAAATTACCATGTGGGCACTTACTATGACCTATTTTGTAGGCAGTAAAGGTCTGATTCTATAAATGGCGCCCAAAGTTAGGTGGCAGTAGGCACCCTACCGCCACCTAACAATTGGTTTAATTGGTTTAATCTGTGCACTAATTGGCTACATCGATTTAAAACCAATTAAAACATAATTTTAAAAAATGGATGCACCTATGGGCACATCCAAAAAGGCTGCCATTATCCTGCCTACGGAGGAGCCTTTGACGTCTTATGCCACTATAGGCATGGTTAACTCTGGAAATGGTGTTGGGCACTGTAAGGCACCTCCCTAAGCGTGATTCTTGTGAGAGGTAGGCATCGGAAATGTAGGCCTTTAAAACCCTGGTCTATGTTTTTGTTGTCTACCTTTCATGTAGCCGCGATTCTGCAAACGGCGTCATTGCATGATCAACACATAATCGGTGCCTGTTTACAGGCAGTCGCCAATAACAGCGCCATTTACAGAATCCGGGCCTAAGGGTTCATGCGGTAATCCTGCGCTATTTAGGGATAGGGGATGGTATTTGATATACCACCTTTCTGTGGTTACGGTCAAAGCTGTTTACATATTATATACAGGTGCTTATTTTGTACCTGGGGCAATGGAGTGGTAAATTACTTGCCCAGAGTAACAGGGAGCTGTAGTGTGAATTGAACCTAGTTCCTCTGGTCTAAGGCTACTACATTAACCATTAGGCTACTCTTCTACTCCCACAGGAATGCCTGCTCTCTCCCCTCCCTCCTCCCCCCCTCCAACACACCCCTCCAGAAAAAGCCTGACAAACATATTTATAGCACCTGGATATTAGCAAGCACTAATTTGGCAGTTACCATAGGATGCCTGGTGTCTCACTGAACACCATTTTAAACTGCACTAGGCACATGTTATCACCTAACACATCTAAGTAAAAAGACCCCAATGGGAACAGCGTTTTACCTCCAACATCAAGGTGCTTTACATACTCTAAATATGAATTTAAAGATTTATTTTTAGTATTTCTTTACCCCTTATAGCCTAAGTGGTTTGCATTCAGGTATGAAAGCATTTTTCCCTATCTGTCCCAGTGGGTTCACACTCTTATCTAATGGGGCATTGGGGGATCAAGTGACTTGCCCAGGGTCAATGGAGCAGCGTGGGATATGAACCCACAATCTCAGATTCAGATCCTTATTGGTCACAGCAAATGTCATGATCATGTGAGTGTGGAGGAGGGAAGAGCTCATTGGAAGATGGCATCCAACAAAGAACAAGGGAGACTGAGAAATGGCGTAGAAGTGCATGTGTAAGTGAGCATGTATTTTACTGCTTAAAGTACACACCCCATTATAGAATTACCCCCACTATGTGTATGTGTGTGTGTGTGTGTGTGTGTGTGTGTGTGTGTGCTTAATTGTGATATATATTAGATTTGAATGCTTCTTTGTATGCTTATGTTTAACATATAAGATTCTACTACTGGTTTTCAAGATACGTTTTAATCAGTCTCCACCATATTTGGACAACTATCTAATATCTTATTCACCTTCTTGTACACTACGTTCCCTCCAACAAAATCTTCTCATAGTTCCTTCTGCAATGCAAGTTGTAGAAACATAGAAACATGATGGCAGATAAAGGCCAAATGGCCTATCTAGTCTGCCTATCCGCAGTAACCATTATCTCTTTCCCTGTCCGAGAGATCCTACGCCTTCTTGAATTCACAGTCTCTGCCTCTACCACTTCTGGGAGACTGTTTCATGCATCTATCATGCTTTTGGTAAAAAAGTATTTCCTTAGATTACTCCAGAGCCTATCGCCTCTTAACTTCATCCTATGCCCTCTCATTGCAGTTTCCTTTCAAATGAAAGACTTGACTCATGCATATTTATATTACATAGGTATTTAAATGTCTTTACTGTATATGCATCCAATAGAGATCGTATATTTTCTTAGTTAATGGTCCTCAACTTTGGAATGCTCTTCCGAATCATATTCAATTAGAATCTAATTAAAGAGTGTTTTAAAACATTATTAAAAACTTTTATGTTTATGGATGTATTTGCAACGATCAATCTGAATTTAAATGCACAAATTTAGCTTATGCTATATTATTTCATTTACTTTACTATTAATTTTGTATTTCTATCTTTTTATTCTATTTTAGTTTAGTTTTTTAGAATTACAGTGGTACCTTGGATTACGAGCATAATCTGTTCCAGGAGCATGCTCGTAATCCAAAATGCTCGTTTATCAAAGCGAGTTTCCCCATAGGAAATAATGGAAACTCGCTTTGATGCATTGCGCCCCTCGAAGGCCCCTTCCCCTACCATCAGAACGTGAACTCGCTCAGATGCTCAAGGCCCAGCAGACGAGGGCCGATCTTCAAGAGTGCCCAGATAAGCGTAAGAAGCGGCGGGGGGGTGCCCAATTGTGTTGGGAGGGGTCGGATCGTGTCGGGGGGTGCCCAATTGTGTCGGGGGGGGGTCGGATCGTGTCAGGGGGGGGGTCAGATCATGGCGGGGGGGGGTGCCGGTTTGAGGTAGGGGGGTGCCGGATTGCGGGGGGGGGTGCTCGTAAATCGAGCCATGCTCGGTTTCCGAGGTACCGATTTTGCAAATGTTTTGCTCGTCTTGCAAAACACTCGCAAACCGGTGCACTCGTAAACCGAGGTACCACTGTAATTGTAAACCACATAGATGTTTTGCCAATGTGGTATATCAAATGCTAAATAAACTTGGAAACTTGGTGTGTGTATGTCTGTGAGGGCAGATCCATGTGAAGTGTAAGGTATGTGTATGCACACACACACACGAGGAAATGTAGATCAGTGGTTCCCAAACCCTGTCCTGGGAGACCCCCAGCCAGTCGGGTTTTCAAGATATCCCTAATGAATATGCATGAGAGAGATTTGCATACCTGTCGCTTCCATTATATGCAAATCTATCTCATACATATTCATTAGGGATATCTTGAAAACCCGACTGGCTGGGGGTCCCCTAGGACAGGGTTTGGGAACCACTGATGTAGATGCACGTTTTGTTACTTCTGTTACATACTTTCTTTTTTCTTCCTCTCCTCTACCTCTCATCCCCCTCTTTCTTCTCTCTCATTTTTACCACTACTCTAAACTTTATGTAATCCTGGTCTCACTCACACACAGTTTCAGGCACTAGCTAGCTCTTTGGGTCAGCGACCCACCACCAAGATTCACAAAAAGAAAGTTCTGTTTTTGATCCGGTAGACTGAAAGATCACTTTCCCAGAACTCAGTCACCACACTCAGTCCTTACTTTATCTCACCAAGGAATCAAGCTGAGACTAAATGCAAATTATGAATAACTCAACTTTACTTGAATACTTGATTGAAGTTTCTGTCTCCAGACTATTTACAGTCAGTTCTTAAGTGAAAGCTTTCAATGTGTTTCCCAAACTCTTCAAACAATTCCTTTTAATACACGCAGTGAGCCATTCTGGGTCTCACCCTCTTCCCTCAGCCTGGGACCATGCTTTCTTCCTGCCAAGTCGAAACACTTCACACAGACTCTCACTTTCATGTTTTCTCACTGAGGTGCATCTCCACACAATCTTTGTTCTGTCTTCTTCTGATGACACCCTCAGGGAGGCAAAATCCCAATTACTGTCTTGGTGAGACACTCCGGGTCCCATCCTTGCTTCTCAGCCCAGGACCATGCTATCTTCCCGTCAAACAGAAAAAAACTCTACTGTTTGCTCTTTGTAGCAAACCCACACAAGCTTTCCCACCATAAGCTGTCAGCAATTTCAGGAGTCTCCTTCAGTACTAGGACTCTGGTATCTGGAGTCTCCCTCAGTATTAGCCCTGCTTTCCCGCCTCTTCTCTCTTTAATGCTACTCCCTCCTCCCACTCTGGTTAGAATCCTCCAACTCCTCCAACATAGTTCTTCTATACACACACACACACACACTCAGCGACTCCCTGAAGAATCCTGTGCCTCCTGCTCTGCAGCAGAGGCATTCTTCTGGGGGGGGGAGGGGGTCACATTTATATCACCTGCTTCCCTGACATTAGCTGCTTCTCTTCTTTAGGTGATGGGGCCCAGGTTCCTTAAGACCTGCCATTGATGTCACCAGCTCCCTCACTTTTTTAGGTAGGAGGCCTATGGCTCTCTATTTCTGTACTTCTCCTCCATGTCTGTATGCAGGTTTATTTATGCACTAGTCTTTAAGCCCGTTACATTAATGGTTTTAGAATAGATGTGTCTGTCTGTCTTTCTTTCTTTCTCTCTCCCTCTCTCTCTCTCCTCGGCTGACCACCACCACACCTAGCCTGCTTCCCCTGTCCAGCAGTAGCACTTTCTTTCTGTCTCTCTCTCTCTCCTTGGCTGTTGTGTCTGTCTTTCTTTCTTTCTTTCTGTCTCTCTCTCTCTCTCTCTCTCTCTCTCCTTGGCTGCTGTCTATCTGTCTTTTTTTCTTTGTCTCTCTCTCTCTCTCTTTAGCCATTGGCTGTCTTTCTGTCTGTCTCTCTGGCCCAAGTCTGTCTGTCATTCTTTCTGTTTGTCTCTCTCCCTGGCCTCCTGTCTATCTGTCTTTCTTTCTCTCTTTCTCCTTAGCCGCTGTCTATCTGTCTTTTTTTCTTTGTCGCACTCTTTGCTGCTGGCTCTCTTTCCTTGGCCCCTGTGTCTGTCTATCATTCTTTCTGTCTATGTCTCTCCCTGCAAATCATTTGCATGCAAATTTGATAGTGAATCGATCGCCCTGCCACAGATCAGATCGGATCGCTCACGGATCTGATCGGATCTGTGGGCTTAGTGAATCTAGCCCTCTGTTGGGTATGATGAAGATGCAGCATTTTTTAAATCAAACTTATGGCATGCAGAAGAAGCTAGATTCTATAAGAAAGGAATCTGCAGTGATTGTTTTCAAGCACAAGAACTGGTCAAGCTTATAGTGTTAGCAGGGAAATGATATTATAATTATTATTATAAATGAAGTTTATATAATAGAAAATAATTTGAAAAATTTATTGCTCTTTTTTCAGTTCAAAGATTTTTATCCATTTTAATAAAATACAAGTGTAATACAAATATAAATATTAACAAGGCAAGGTACAGACAAGTTGTACAAAGCAAAGAATCATAAAATATTATTTATGCAATACAACAAGCTGACCCCTGCCTGTCTAAAAAGAGAGCGTCAGCCCAACCTGCAGCCATAACCATATGCAATATCCAAAGCACAGAGGAAAACCAGAGTTATTTTAGATTCAAACAATTTTTATTGATGCATACAATATTAAAAACAACATAGAGTATCACATTATGTATAATACAACAACAATGCATCAAATAATATAAAATAAGAAGCATAAATACCCTCCACCTCCCCACCCAAAACCCTCCCCCCCCATGGTATTCTCTAATTCACCTCACTATGACACATCAATACACTCTAGGAAACCCATCTTAAGACCGCACCTGAGTTATTTTAAATTTATTGCTCTGGATTGTAATTTTTCAGAGAATGTAGTCCTCGCATTCAGTAACATCAGTATGCCTTTTTATTCCATATGAACAACTAGACATGCATGAGGAAGGGAAAGAGGGGCATGCGTGCGGTGAGGGGAGGAGTGGGAAGGGGTGGAGGGGGTGGATAGGAGGAGGAGTGCTGGTGCCCCAGGGCAGACCCCTCCCCCTCCTTTACTATGCCACTGCTCCTGAGGGTTTAGCAGAGAGCTGGCAACTACAAGCTGACAATCCCTAGTAGACCTCAATGGTTCACATTCAGAGAAGCAAACAGTGGCATAGTAAGGGGGGATGGGGGCAGGTTGTCCCAGACACCCTCTTGGTTGGGGTGCCAGCACCAGTCCTCCTTTCCGCCCCTCTTTACCAGCCCCCCACTACTGCACGCGATCACCATTTTCCTTCCCCTGTTGCCCAAGCAGCAACCCTAACCTGCTGTTCGTGCCGACATCACTTCCTGGACCCATACCTAGGAAGTGATGACAGAAGAAGAGTCGATGCAGGCGCGAGCAGTAGGTTGGGGTTGCCGCTTGCACCGCAAATTTTAAAAACCAGTGGGGGAAGGGTAGGGGCACGCGCACGGCAGGAGGGGGCGAGGAAGTAGCAGATGGGGTAGAGGGGTGAAGAAGGAAGCAAGAGAGAGACATCACCACCCCTGGGCGCCTCTCACCCTCACTACGCCACTGGGAGCAAATCTTAGTTTTCAGTTTTAACTTCGGCTGAAACCAGGTAAGAAGTTTTGGTTGCAGTTTCAGTTTCTGACAAAAATAGTTTCAGTAGGAGTTTTGGTGCTGGCCGACACTGACAAAAAAAACCCCCAGTTTCGGTCAGTCTCTATATTCAAAAAGATAGGTGGACTGACTTTTAATAACAGGCACTTCATAGTTTTACAAAGTGTGGCTAGAATTGTTGATCTTCTAAAGAGCAAGCACCTAAATAAAGAAAATTAAAAATAAAGGAGCCTTTTAACTAAATTGTTTAGGCACTAGCATGTATCTAACACAGCTTAAAATGGCATACTGTGACATACTCAGGTATCCTGTGTAAAGTTAGTCCATATGTTTTGTTTTGTTATGTGGTTTATTAACCTATTCTGGTTTTGTTTAGTACCCCTAATTTTAACTTGTTTTTATATAGTTTTTATTATAAACCAGAGAACAAATTCATATCAAGTTGCATTGAATTACCAGACCTCAAATACCCAAGGCACTACTTAAATGATTTTTCATGCCCTTACTGGGGTGGTATATTCATCATTGGGCTAGGTAAAGTGACCTGTGCTGTAAGTTTTTTTTATTATTTTTAATATCAGTTTCAGTAAATATAAAGTGCATAAGGTGCTATAGGAAGGAAAGCACTTATCTTTTGTAAGGGCATGAAAAATCATTTATGCAGTGCCTTGGGTATTTGAGGTCTGGTAATTTAATGCAACTTGATATGAATTTGTTCTCTGGTTTATAATAGTTTTTTTATTTTGAACAAATTTTCATTTTCTTCAATTCCAGTTGATTTATTTAGTTTTTTAACATTTTACACCGCTTAGAAATTTGATTAAGCGGTATAAAATTTTTTTATAAACTTGAATCCTATGGTAATGCCAAATCTGTGCGCACTTAAAAATATTTTTTTATATTTTTTGAGAGGGAATGGCAGGAGGAACAGAGGCATCCCTGTGCTAAATGGTTCTATGAATGGCGCCTTAAGTTAGGCACCAACAGGTGCCCTATCGGCACCTAAATTAAGGACTCCTTTTACGAAGGTGCGCTAGCATTTTTAGCACACGCACAAGATTAGCAAACGCTATAGCGCGCGCTAGCCAAAAAACTACTGCCTGCTTAAAAGGAGGCGGTAGCAGCTAGTGCGCGCTAAAACCGCTAACGCACCTTTGTAAAAGGAGCCCTACGTTAACAACACTGGTAAAAAATGAAGAAAAAAAAATGTAGATGCCTACTGATGCCTAAAAAAAAAAAGCGCCGGAATCGCACCTATGGAGGCGTTTTATGATGCCTAACGCCACTGTAGGCTAACACCGGAATTGGCTTGAAGTGTTTTAAAAGCACTTATGTAGGTGCTTTCCTCACATGAAAGGAAGGCGCAGGAATTGTAGGCCTTGAAAACCCTGGCCTACATTGCTGGTGCTTACTTTACACATGGTCGCGATGCTGCATCCGGCGCCAGTACACAATACCAGCACTGGTTGCAAAATGCGGCCCTAGGTGTTCGTATGGTAATTTTTTAAAAGGGCGTTACCCAGAAATTTAAAGAAATCTGGGGTCCATTAGATGATTTTGTAACACATGTTCAAGGTAACTGAAGTTGTCATAAATTAATCTATTTTACCTGATCAGATATTACAAGCTAAATACACTTCCATTAAAGGGAGGGATTATAAGATAAGAGGGTTTATTCCAATATATATGTGTTATAAATAAGTGCTTTTATTAAATAAGTTTATTGTATTTGATTGCACTGTCTATATGTTTTTCAAAATCAATAAATAAAATCAATAAAAAATGGTCATGCACTATGTATCCACCAGCAGGGTCTCTAAGCAGAGAACAACAGCGCCCCTGGCGACCACAGCAAAACTGATCTAGGTGTGCCACTCAGAAAGGAATCAGCCCTGCAGGGCCCGAAATAAAGTAGAAATAAAACACAAAATTCTGATTGCAAGAAAGTTCTCAATATGGTTTTAATAGTCAGAATGTGCCAAAGCACCTCAATCAATTCAAGTTCAGCAAAATTCAGCAATAAGGAAAATTCTAGCACAGTTTCCAGGATTTTCACTTTCAAAATCAAAAACTTAACTTTTAGCATGAACAGTTTCTTTACTGGTATGTGCAAAGTTCTCTTCCCTAGCATCTCAAGGCAGGGAACCGGTAAGTCCAGCTCCTGAGCTGTATCAGTCCCAAGCTCTTAAATATTTAAAAAAAAAAAAATTATGGAAGCCTCCAGCTGCTATAAGCACTGCTGGGGCTGGGAGAATTGTCTTAGGTGTTGCCATAAAATAAAGCTCAAGAATCAGCTCCAAAAATGTCCACCCGGATAGTGGCAAACCTCTCCCTCATAAGACAATCTAAGCTCCTTAAACAATCCTTCCTGCAAGGTAAAAACAGCAACTTTTGCAGGTAGCACACAGCAGTGCACAAATCATTAAAAAAAATAAAATCCAGTTCTTTTCTTCAGGATACATGCCAGTGCTCCACCCCATACAAAGTCCAAAAACTATTTTTTGTTGTTGTTGTTGTTCAGTTAACAAAAGAAAAAAATATTCAAAAACAAAACTATATCCAGGCAGAATTATTAGTTAGTGTCCCAAACACAAAAAGCATAAAAACAGCACTGCTTTCAATTAGGGCTTGGCAGCCAAACTCACGTCCATTAATTCAGGTGTTGCAAACAATTCCTCTGAAGCCAACGCCCCTTGAAGCTCCATCAGCTCTTCCTGAGCTGGTACTGCCAACTCTGGGGTGGACCTGGCTTCCTCTACTTCCATCTGGTCAGAGGCATTACCCTGGCTTAAACATGCAACCTCTTCCTTAGGGAGAGATCTGTGCTTTCTCCCCAACCTCTCCTCTACCAGAGTAGCAAAATCTACTGGCTTTTCATGTGGGGAGCCACACCCCACCATGGCTGAGCTGGATCTCACCTGGGTCTCTCAAGGGTTCCCCCAGTGGGCACTAGGGAAATAACAGACCACAGCAGGCACGGAGCCTGACTGGCCATAGCTAATAGCAATATCAGCTCATGGCCATTTATACAAAAATTATGGGAAAATGGCCTTAGAATGTGTGGCACCTTTTTGTTTCAGCTTTGTAAAAGGATCCCATAGAGTTTATTTCATGTATAATTAAGACAATTTTGATTGAAAAATAAAATTAGAGTTATTTCTAGAAAGAAGAGCCGATTTTCAGATTGTGGGAGGCAGCCTGGTTACTTCCCGCAGTTGGCGATAAAGCTGGAAATTCAATGCTGGGGCTATATTCGGCAACTAGCATTGAATTACATAGTAACATAGTAAATGACAGCAGATAAAGACCTGAACGGTCCATCCAGTCTGCCTAATAGTCACACTCATTATACATTCATGGTTAAATAGTCTTTTCTTTAATATTTCTGGGCAATAGGCTATAGAAGTCTGCCTGGTACTGTCTTTAGGTTCCCACTGCTGGAGTTGCCATTGAAGCCCACTGCTGCCTATCTTAACCATCCTGTCACTGAAGTTTCTATCAAAGCCCTCTCCAGTGTTGTTTTCAGCCACAGTTGACACAGCCGGCCAAGCTGGTATTTCATCAGCTGAACGGCTAAGTCATAGTGGCGAAAGACAGGCCCTCTTAAATAGCAATTCTGTCTGGCTGCTAAACTTAGCCAGTCGGCCAATGAATATTGGCGTTAACCAGCTATGTTGCGCAACATTGCCGCTGACCTGGATATTCAACTGTCTCCCGATGAATATTCAAATTAGCCGATTTAGCGCAATTTAGCTGGCCAAATTACTTATTGGCTAAATAGCACTAAATATCGGGTAGAGTGAGCTCAATATTTTGATTGTGGAGTTAACTGAGCTGACTCCTGTGGTCGGCATTGAGTTTGCATATTCAATGCCAGGTCATTTCCAGTGACCAGAATTGAATATCCAGTCTATTTTTAACTACCCTAAACTTAAATGGCTAAGTTAAGTTTAAGCACTGGCCAATTAGTTAAACAGCTCAATTTGTCCACTAAACTTAGCCGGACAGCCTTTTAAATTTCACAGAGAACTGACTAAGCTGCAAAATATAGCCATCTATCCACTATCTCTAAACACTAATATTCAGCGACTCTCAGGAGGGCCTTGGCCTGGTCTACCCATTCTATATTGGATATATACCTGTATTGCTCCAGTTGCCACAGCTTATTCTTTCAAACAGTCAGTGGATAATTCAGCTGCAGTAACAAAAGGTATATTTTCTGATGTCATTGCCTAATGCATCTGCTTTTTCCAGATCTATTTCTAGGTTCTGTTTTTGCCACCTTTCAAACTCCTCATCTGCTGCAGGTCATAGCGCCTTATGCATGTTAGCTCAGCTTCTGGAGGGAGAGCATGGCACCTCCTTGTAGGAGGGTCAGCCCTATTTCTGGATGGAGATAAAGGCACCTCTTGCCAGTTCAGCCTGGCCCCATTTAGGCCCCCTTTTACTAAAATGTGCTAGCAGTTTTTAGTGCTGAGAGCCATGCTGAATGCTGTACGCTGCTCCCGACGCCAATAGGAACTCTATGAGCATTGGGAGTAGTGGGGGCATTCAATGTGGCTTCCGGCACTAAAAAACACTAGCGCAGTTTAGTAAAAGGGGGTCTTAGGGTCCAGTTCCATCTGTGCAGATAGCCTGTGGCACCTCCTGCCTATTTGCATGCACTCCTATCTGCATGCACAGCTTTCATTGTATGCTAATACATATTCATTATATGCTAATACATATTCATTGGAGAAATCCTGAAAACCCGACTGGATTGTGGCCCTCAAGGAGGGACTTTGACACCCCTGCATTAGAACATTCAAATAACATAGATATGATGCTACTGCTTTTCTACAATATAGTTTATCATTATAGCCGAGAGGCCAAGTGCAGATATTAGATGGGGACAAGATGAGTGGTACAAACTCCATTTTTGGGTCTACTCCACCTGGGAATCTGAAGGAGAAACATCCTCCCTTTCAGCACAGTTCCACCTATGGCTCAGCATCATTCTGGATGTAGAGAAGGGTGCTTTCAGCCATGGCTCCTTTCCATGATTCACCCCTTTCTCTGGCATTGGTGTGGTGCCTAATGCCTGTGTGGGGCACTTCCATCTCTGGATGCAAAACAGGACACCTTCGGTATGTTCAGCACAGTTCCTTTTCTGGATGTAGAGTATATCTTGGGTTGCATCGCTCTTGGCTCCCTCGCTGGCCTGCATGTGTGCCATGGCTCCATTGCTAGATGTGGAATGCAGTTCTCACTACATGTATGCTACAGCTCCATTGCTGGATGTAGAGCGCAGTTCTGGCCGTGTAGCATGATATGATTAATTATGCTGGATTTAGAGTATAAATTAATGCCTGAGCCAAGATATGATTAATTTGGCTGGATTTAGCAATTATAGAAATTATTGCTTGAAATAAAGAGTGTTTCTGATTTGAACTCTAAGAAACTGCCAACTGCTGTAAGTTAAGCACCTATTCAGTGGAGAACAAAGAATGGCAGGGTGTGTGCCCAGTATCTCGTCACACCACATTCAACTAAGCAACAGTTTGAACTACCCCAGTCTGCAAGGACAATACTTATTATTGGTATTTGAAACTCCAAGATGAAAGACAGTATACATAGCAGAGCCTAAGCCACTCAAGGCTGAAAAGATGGCCATTTGCCTGCAGTTTAAAAACAATGTCAGTCTTTAACTTAGCAAAGACACTATTATAATTCAAATATCTACTGGCCTGGACAAAGCAAGCCAAATAAATTAAAGCAAGCCAAATTAATTAAAATTCAATCAGATTACCTCATACAATCAGGAAAAGGAAAAAAGTTTTGAATTGAAACTCTGCTCTGGGATTGGACAATACTATGCCAGCCTCAGGGATTGGACACTGCTTTTGGGTTCCTGCCTATCACACTTCAATTCCCCAGAATCCATAAAACAGGAAGATTCACCCATGTTTTCTCTTTTTGGACCATCTCTGGAAACATGTTGTGCTCTTTCTCCACTGGACAATCAACATGCTATGTGCTCCTAAAAGAACTTTGCAAACAGCATGGCCCTGCATCATAGTGAATAACTTTTCAATCCAGCTAAATTAATCATTCTGCTCCTCTAGCAATATTTTATCTTATGGCACATTTTCTTTTGTTTATCGATCCTAATTTGATCATATAAATAAATATGCTCTGTAAAAATAAAATTTCCAGTTTGTCTTTACATGCTCTAAGTTTCTGTTCTTTAATATAGATAGATAGAAAGATATAGATATTATACAGAGCTAAGATTTCCCCAAATTAATATCTCTTTATAAAATATATTCATCTCTTTAAGAGTAATATATTTTAATGGTAGAAAATTAGGCCCTGTTTTACTAAGGTACACTAACCGATTAGCGCGCGCTAATCTATGTAGCGCATGCTAGACACTAACGCATGCATGTTAGTCTATGGATGCTTTAGCATTTAGCATGCGCTAATTCTATTAGTGCGCTAATCAGTTAGCACACCTTAGTAAAACAGGGGGTTAGTCTTATAAGCATATAATAGCTGCATTTGTGCCATGACCCCATTGCTGGAGGTGGAGCATAGCTCCGGCTGCATTTGTGGTCATGGCTCTATCGCTGAAGGTAGTGTGCAGCTCTGACTGCACATAGGCCCAGGCTCCATCACTAGATGTTGAGCACAGCTTCATCTACCGGGTTGACATCGGTTTCTAGTTGCGGCACTGCTCCATCTTTGGATGTAGAGCGCAGCTTCATCTACCGGGTTGACATCTGCTTCCAGTTTCTTGGCACTGTGCCATCTTTGGATGTACAGAGCGTGTTCAGCTGCCTGTCTGGCACTGCTTCATCTCTGGATGTAGAGCATGGCTCCACGTGCTTGCTTGGCAAAGCTACATCTTTGGATGTAGAATGCTGCTTTGGATGCCTGCTTAGCGTATCTCTATCTTCGGATGTAGAGTGCTGCTCCGGGTGACTACATGGTGCAATTCCATCTTATTGGGTAGAGTTATGTGTCGACTGCCTGCTTGGCGCAGCTTTCTCACTTGATATAGAGCAGCCATCCGGCTGACTATGTGTCAAGGCTCTGTCTCCAGTTGTTGCACTATGATTCATCAAGGGAGACTGGGGATGCTTCCATGGTGGAGCACACCTCGGATTTCTACTGTCGACCACAACACAGTTTCAAAAGACTGTGCATAGCACCATCTCCGGAGGTCGAGCATAACCTCTGGTATAATTAGTAGACACATTCTGTATGGGCTATTGTGCAAATCTTCCATCTGGGTTATCAAATTCATCTCCATGGAGCAGCTCCTTCTCTAAGGGGGCATGCGTACCTTCGTCCTAATGGTTGCAGGGTTTTTTTCAGCTCTACCACCCTTCAAAGTTCAGAGCTGTGCTTCCTTTCTAACTCTGGGAGGTCTAGCACCCAAGGTATGAGTATTTGACACCACTGTGGAGTTGTCTTACTCCCTTACCTTCCAAGTAACAGTTTGTGCTCCTGGTGCGGGTCTAGAAGATAGCAAATCTCCTTTGGCCCATTCTGCAACTCTTTTGGGAATGGTGGAACATGGGTCTTGGTATCCCTTATTTCTATATACTGGTTTCTGACCTACCCTACTAAAAACTGCCTTGCTACATCCCACTTGTGTGGATTCATCTGCTGATGATGACAAGGAAATAAACATGTATCATACCTGATAATGTTGGTTCTTTTAGTCACAGCAGATGAATCCAGAGCTCCGCCCTTTATGCTTCCTTCTGTTTTGCCTTTGCTCTATAGGAGTTGGCCCAGTGGGTGGCCTTGAGTTGGATGTGAGGTGAGAGTTCTGTGCTGATAGGCCTGTTCAGTTGATCCTTCTGCTTTATTTCAAGGAATACTGAAATTACCAGTGAGCATACCATGATATATAGGACAGAGCTCAGCTTGGAGCTCTCTATCTCCATCTGTTGTTGGATGGACACAGCCCACTTGTCTGGATTCATCTGCTGTGACTAAATGAACAAACATTATCAAGTATGATGTTTCCTTTCTGCTGGCATGTAGATCCTACACAAAATCCTCAATTACTGGATTAAAGATATTTAACAAGTAAATGCCTTACTTCACAATTATTTTTTTTTTAATGTAGTGTGTTGCTATCATGAAATCTATTGCTGTGTCGTATAGTAAAACCTCATTCAACAAATGAAGGCCTGCCAATTAATTCACTTAGAAAAGCAAATACATAATAACACCATATCTAAGTGAATTTTCAAAAACCATGCAAAATCAGTAGATCCTTTGTAGCAAATGTAGCAAAGAAAATAAGAGAATTGACAGTCAAACAATTTGCTCAGTTAACTTGAACTGTGTACTGTATATTCAAAACTGGTTGCTTAACTGATAATCAAAAAGATCATCTTGAGTTAAAAACTAGCCTGGTAAATTCTCTGCCACATATGACCCATTGAATATATCAGCCCCAAAATGAAAAGTGGTATTGTTTGCTAATAATTTACATGTTGTGAAAATCTTTTCAGAGGAAAACTAATGCCAATCTAAATCTAATACCATCCCATTTATGAACTGTAGTGTCTTGCTTTCCTATTTCCAGTTTCCAAGCTATTTATTTTGTTTTTAGGACCTAAATAAGATTTGCTGCCATCTGTTTACTTGGAAATTTTGTTGAATCTGACATTATGGCCCGGATTCTGCAAATGGCGCTGTTAGCAGCGGCTGCCTGCAAAAGTGGTGCTCTTCATGTGTCCATCACGCAATGGCACTGTTTTCAGAATCGCGGCCACAACTAAAGCAGGTGCTAGAAATGTAGGCCAGGGTTACAGGCCTTCATTTTTGGTGCCTACTTTACATGAGAATTGCATCATAAAGGCGCCAAAGGATGCCTACATCAACCTCCGGCATAAAACATGCCTGCTTTAGATGCAAGTTTCAGGTTTTATTAAAATTTGATATACTGCTTTATCGAAAATCAAAGCGGTTTTACAAAGTATTATTAAAATTAATAAGGGACAACAAAACAACATCAAAAACAACAACAGAATACCGACAGACAAACAATGACTTACTGGAATGAGAGGTGACATGGCGGAACCACAATGTTTACATAGAAAAGAGCAGAAAAGGGGAAAAAAAACAGAAGGGAGGGGAAGCAGGAGCTTCAGCCAAAATGGCTGGGCTAACAAAAGCTTAAAACATTCTTAAAAGACGATCATAATTCAAACGCAACCTTAGGCGCCTCTATGGATGTGGTTCAGTGGCACTTCTTGTAGTCATCGCTTACATGTTATCCTATGGACGCGTTAGCGGTTAGCGCACACGTTGATTTAGCGTGTGCTAAATCCGCGCTAAAACAGCGCACCTTTGTAAAAGAGGGCCTAAGTTACTGTAGGCAGCAGCAGGGTGCCTATTCCTGCCTAACTTACGGTGCAGTTTTGAGAATCAGGCCCTCTATAACTAAAGCAACCCATCAGGGAGAGAGAAATAAATGCAGTGAATCTGCAAGAGATTATTTATTTACCAGCCAGTAGTTTGATGAACTATTGACTAATCAGTATATCATTTTTAGAGTTATATTAGTTAAACGTGAAAGGTCATATGACCACTTTTCAATATGTGGTTTTGCAAATTGCAGTGAAGAGAAATGACAAATCTTTATTTATAATGCCAGCAAATTAAAACTACCTCCAATCTAGACTCAGCCTGCACATGGTCACGACCACATATTCATTCTGTCTCCTTTTGAAGTCAGCGCAGGCATCTCAGTAGGAAATGGGACATCCAAGTCAGGAAGTTTTCCATGTGTTTTACCAAAGGCTCATCAAACATTTTACACATTTTGTAAAATTTGTAAAAGAAACACCGGGAAATATATGCATACATGCCAGCACATTCAGCAGGAACAGCCACATACTACAGGGTGGGCCACGGAAAAGTTGCCCGCCTCCAGTGATAGTATGACAAGGTGAACGAACCATTTCCGAACCAGACTCTGAATACAATGTTTAACTGGTTGTTTTGTTCCTGGGTACTTGTCAGAACATAGCCTTCCACAATCACTATTCGCTGCTCCAGGGAGAACACCATCTTTCTGGCACCGGTATTAGAGGCGGGCTACTTTTCCGTGGCCCACCCTGTAGTATGAAGGACATTCAGTGAAAGAGCAGCAGTATCTGGAACTTTGAAGATGTAAATTACAATTTTGCAACCTACACGTGTAAATGACTTCCAGGAAGCCAAATGAAAAATTTATTTATTTATTTATTTATTTAGTAGGGGAGGGGGGATTTTTAGTGTGGTATTAAGATATCAAAGAAGTAAGTACAGCTGCCACCTCAGTCACCCTACCAGACCCAGGTGCAACCAGTTAGCTGACATGCTGGTCTCAGAGCAAGTATAAATATCTGTCTCAAGTATGCATGTGTTGCCTTTGCAAAAATTGAAAATACTTGCATACTTCTGTGACATCCCAAAACAGGCACACAACTTGCCCCCTTAGAAACATGTACATTTCAGCTTTCTAACATAGCTGTTTACATGTACTGGGCATTTACATGTGGAGAAATGCAAAGTAATGCATTTAGGCAGAAAAAATAAGGAATACGAGTATAGAATGTCAGATGCAACTCTGGGTAGGAGCGAACAAGAAAAGGACCTGGGTGTATTAATAGATAGGACCCTGAAACCGTCAGCACAATATGCGGCGGCGGCAAAGAAAGCAAATAGAATGTTGGGCATGATAAAGAAGGGAATCACGAGTAGATCAGAGAGGGTCATAATGCCGCTTCATAGAGCAATGGTCAGACCCCACTTGGAATACTGCATCCAACATTGGTCTCCCAACCTAAAGAAGGATATAAAACTGCTGGAGAGGGTGCAACGAAGCTAGTGAAAGGTATGGAGAAACTGGAATACGAGGATCAACTTAAGAGACTGGGATTGTTTGCCCTTGAGAAAAGGAGACTGCAAGGGGATATGATCGAGATCTTCAAAATACTGAAAGAAATCGACAAAATAGAACAGAAAAAATTATTTACATTGTCCAATTTGACACGGACGAGAGGACACGGAATGAAGCTAAGGGGGGACAAGTTCAGGACAAATATCAGGAAGTTCTGCTTCACGCAGAGAGTGGTTGACACCTGGAATGCTCTCCCAGAGGCAATTGCGGAATCGACTGTCCTAGGTTTCAAAAGCAAACTAGATGCACATCACCTTACGAGAGGCATAGAAGGATATGGGTGACTAAAAATTTCGCCAGGTGTACACCTGGTGGGGCCTCCGCATGTGCGGATCGCCGGACTTGATGGACCAAGGGTTTGATCCGGAGATAGCGCTTCTTATGTACTTACAAGCCCTCAACAGTGGCTTCCAGAGCAGGCCATGCTGTGGCTTAATGCTGGCAACAGTATTTATTTATTAACTGACTTTATGAAGAGATTCATCTACCCAAGGCAGAGTGCAGCACGTACAGTTCAACATAAAACTTGCAATTTTATTAACAACATAACGATAGTGAAATGACCAAATGTAAACATAAATACAATGAATGAAGTAAACTCAAAATCAGCAACTTAAAACTTAATAATAATAAAACTTAAAACTTCCACATGAAAGGCTGCTTAGGAAGCTATGGAACAACGGGGTGGGAGGGGATGTGCACAGATGGATCGAGCACTGGTTGTCGGGTAGACTGCAGAGGGTCGGAGTAAAGGGCCAATTTTCTGACTGGCGGGGAGTCACGAGCGGTGTGCCACAGGGATCGGTGCTGGGGCCGTTACTCTTCAACATATTTATCAATGACCTGGAAAAGGAGGCAAAGTGCGAGGTTATAAAATTTGCAGACGATACCAAACTGTGCGGCAGAGTTAGCTCCAGGGAGGAGTGTGAGGACCTGCAAAGGGACCTAGACAAGCTGGAAGACTGGGCAAACAAATGGCAAATGCGCTTTAACGTGAAAAAATGCAAGGTCATGCATATAGGGAAAAAGAACCCGTTGTTCAACTACAAAATGGGGGGGGCATTGTTGGGAGAAAGCAGTCTTGAGAGAGACTTGGGTGTGCTGGTGGATGCATCACTGAAGCCATCTGCACAGTGCGCAGCAGCCTCGAAAAAAGCCAACAGGATGCTGGGCATCATAAAGAGGGGCATAACAACCAGGACGCGGGAAGTCATCATGCCATTGTATCGATCGATGGTGCGTCCTCATCTGGAATACTGCGTTCAATATTGGTCGCCGTACCTCAAGAAAGACATGGCGGTACTTGAGAGAGTCCAAAGGAGAGCAAAGAAACTGGTAAGAGGGCTGGAACACTACTCATATGCTGAGAGGTTAGATAGGCTGGGGCTCTTCTCTCTGGAAAAAAGGAGGCTCAGGGGTGATATGATAGAGACCTTCAAGATCATGAGGGGCATAGAGAGGGTGGATAGGGACAGATTCTTCAGGCTGAAGGGGACAACAGGTACGAGGGGGCATTCGGAGAAACTGAAGGGAGATAGGTTCAAAACAAATGCAAGGAAGTTTTTCTTCACCCAAAGGGTCGTGGACACTTGGAATGCGCTACCGGAGGAAGTGATCGGGCAGAGTACGGTACAGGGATTCAAACAGAGACTGGACAGATTCCTGGGGGATAAAGGGATCGTGGGATACTGAGAAAGTATAGTGGGATACTGGGATACTGAGAAAGTATAGAAACCCAACCAGGTCGTGCATGTGCAAGACCGGAGGGCTAGGACTTCGATGGGAAGATAGGACTCATCAGGAAACCAAGGTGGCATGGGGGCCCCTTCTGGTGATTTAGACAGGACATGACCTGTTTGGGCCGCCGCGGGAGCGGACTGCTGGGCGTGATGGACCTATGGTCTGACCCGGCGGAGGCACTGCTTATGTTCTTATGTTCTTATAATAGGACTACCGTAATAATAGGACTATACATATTTAACAGCACTTTCAAATAAGTGATATAATGTCAGTATAATACATAAGAACATAAGAATTGCCGCTGCTGGGTCAGACCAGTGGTCCATCATGCCCAGCAGTCCGCTCCTGCGGCGGCCCCTAGATCAGCCCTACCTGCGTACGTTACGGTTCGGCAGGAATTTGTCTAACTTTGTCTTGAATCCATGGAGGGTGTTTTCCCCTATAACAGCCTCCGGGAGAGCGTTCCAGTTTTCCACCACTCTCTGGGTGAAGAAGAACTTCCTTACATTTGTACGGAATCTATCCCCTTTTAACTTTAGAGAGTGCCCTCTCGTTCTCTCTACTTTGGAGAGGGTGAACAACCTGTCTTTATCTACCAAGTCTATTCCCTTCAGTATCTTGAATGTTTTGATCATGCTCCCTTTCAGTCTCCTATTTTCAAGGGAGAAGAGGCCCAGTTTCTCTAATTTCGGCAACTCCTCCAGCCCCTTAACCATTTTAGTCACTCTTCTCTGAACCCTTTCGAGTAGTACCGTGTCCTTCTTCATGTACGGCGACAAATGCTGGATGAAGTGTTCCAGGTGAGGGCGTACCATGGCCTGGTACGTTGGCATGATAACCTTCTCCGATCTTTTCGTGATCCCCTTCTTAATCATTCCTAGCATTCTGTTTGCCCTTTTCACCTCCGCTGCACATTGCGCGGACGGCTTTATCGACTTGTCGACCAGTACTCCCAAGTCTCTTTCCTGGGGGGTCTCTCCAAGTACTGCCCTGGACATCCTGTATTCGTGTATAAGATTTTTGTTACCGACGTGCATCACCTTAAACTTATCCACGTTGAACCTCATTTGCCATGTTGCGGCCCATTTATCGAGTGTGTTTATGTCACATTGCAGATATTTGCTATCCTCCTGCATATAGCCTGAAACACCTAATAAGCACACATTAGATTATGTCCAAATAACATAGATATAATGTTAATTTTTTCTATGATACAGTTTATCATTATAGCCGAGAGGCCAAGTGCAGATATTAGATGAGGACAAGATGAGTGGTACAAAGTCCATTGGGATAACAAATGGGTGTCTAAACTCAAGACAAGTTGTTTGCATAGTTAAACAAGATATAAGGGTCTGATCTAAGTTACAGGGTGTGTAGCAAGCTAGTCCTGGTGCAGAATAAGAGTATAGTCAGTCACTAAATAAATACCAGTATTAATTTTGTGTGGATTATGTATCTGTAAATAATATATGTTTGCCATGAGAGTTGCATGCTGTAGTCTTGGACCCCAGCCTATGAAATGGTAAAGAGCACAGGTGCCTAAGACTCAAACATGAAAGAGTGGAACAGAACCCAGGACAGCTGTTACCAAACCCTGGAGGTAATTTTATACCACACAGCAATTAGTAGGAGCTGCCAAACGGATATCTTCTCTGATGAGATGGAAAGCTCACTCATTGGCACATCCGACCTGCTTTCTAGCTGTCAGTAAAACTGCTTAGTAGATTGGGAGTATGCTCAGGAGGTAACCACCTGCTAACAAACGGGTCCCTGCACATAAGCTGCTCACCAATATGCTCTGCGCCTTCAAGGCCTTCTGTACAGAACTTTAGAGTGACAAAAAATGTTAGTTTTCTGTGGCTTTTTTTTCTTATTTACAGCACATTGAAATAGATACCCTGAAAACAAGAAGATACCTGTAGATTAAAAGTTGCTAAATCTACCAAAAGCCATTCAGGGCTAGATGCATTATAGTGTCCTATCTAATGATCGTTGTAAACGAGTTTGACTGGTTTAGCGACCTATTGTATTTGACAACCCGTGTGGTCCTACATTCTCCACTTCATGCATGCAAATGAAGCCCTAAACTTGTATGCCAGAATTGGGTCAAAGCAGATAGGTCTGCCTGTGTTTTTCTTTTTTTTTTCTGTGGGCACAGATGTTATACCCAAATGCTGTGCCATACCCACCCCCACCCTCTGACGACTCCATACCAAAAAATTGGCAGGAGGAATGGCCACTCGCTAGTCAGGGCCTTTGGCCCCTCCCTGTGCATCCCAGGATGCAATGGGAAGGGGAAGGCCTGCCATTTTGGAGTGGCAGGCCTGAGAGCAGGAGGGACCGGGCATCCCTCATGCTGTCATTGATTTTTAAAGTACGGGGAGGTTTGGAGGGTGTGGGGATTGGTTCAGGGGGGGACGTGGGGCATCCGGTGGCAAGAGGGAGTGGGCATCCCTCCTGCCAATTTTTTTTTAGGAAGGGAAGCGGGGAAAGGGAAGAGGCGGTTGGGGGGCATGGCGAGGGTGTTCAGTGCGGGAAGTGTTGGTTTGCAGCAGCAGGAGGGAGTGGGCATCATTCTTGCTGAGTTTTGGAGAAGGGGAGGGGTCAGTTCAGGGGTCCTTGAGGGGGGGATTCAGTGTGGGGGAGGTTTGTGGGCAAGAGGGAGTGGGCAGCCCTCCTGTTCATTTTTTTCATGCCCAGGTTCATTCGTCAGGGGAGGTGTCATGGAGCGGCATAATCCGGTTGGGAGGGGGTTTTTTGGGGGTTTTTTTTGGCAGATGTGTGTGTAACACTAAAAAAAAAAAAAAAAAAAAAGAAATAAAGAAAAAAGCCCCAACATCTGAGTGGCAGGAGGCTGGTTTGAAGCGTCCCCTGCTGCTCAGCTGTTTGGGCTTCCCCAAACCAGCTCAGCACATGTATGGAAGTCAGTGGCGTACCAAGGGAGGGGGAGGTCCTCCCCTGGTGCACGCCCCAAGGGGGTGCACAACTGGCCACTCACCGGGGAATAGGCTGCCACTGCCGCCATCGGGAACAAGCCGGCACCGAGTTCTCCCTGCTTTTCTTCTCCGCGGGGCCAACCAACTCTCACCACCCAACGTCAATTCTGACTTCGGACAGAGTGAGCTTACACGAATTGAAGACTAGCATGAGCGATGGGTTTTGGGGGAGGGTTTATAAGGTTTTTGATTAGCTCATTTGACAAATTTTTTGAAAAGTATAGTTTCCAGTTCTTTCCTGAATGTTTTGTAGTTGGTCAACTTGGTCAGTAGCTTGGAGTCATCTTGGCCAGTAGCTTGGAGAGGTGGCAGTCTATTTTCGCTGCTCTGGTGGTTAGTAGTTAGTCATATAGTTTTTTGCTTTGTATGCCTTTTTGCTGGGGGATGGGTGAAGAGAGCCTGTGTTCTCTTTTGTCATGAAGTGTTATTTTTGATCAGATGTTTGCTTAGGTAGCTTGGACCAGTTCCATTTAGGGCTCTGAAAAGGGTGCAAAAGAATGTATATTGTATAGTGCAGACCAGCAAATACAAATGCATAATACACATTACAGAAAAGAGCACCACAATACAATCAGTACAGGAAACATTTAGTTTTAAATACAGACTATCTAATGCAGATAAATAGCATTAGATACAATTACAGTTATGAGTCGGGAGTGGTACCAGAGGACTGGAGAAGGGCAGATGCGGTCCCTTGCCTAAAGTGGAAGTAAGGAGGAAGTAGGGAAATACAAGCTGGTAAGTCTATCTTCTGTGGTAAGCAAATTAATGGAAATGCTTTTAAAACAGAGAATGGTGAAGTTTCTGGAATCCTGTGGACTACAGGACTGGAGGCAACATGGATTCACTAGAAGTAGGTCTTGTCAGACAAATCAGATTAATTTCTTTGATAGGGTGGCCAGAGAATTAGATAGAGGGAGTGCGCTAGATGTGGTGTATTTAGATTTTAGCAAAACCTGTGACAGTGTTCCACATAGACATCTAATAAATAAATTGAGTGCCCTTGAGATGGGCCCCAAAATGATGAGCTGGGTCAGAAACTGGTTGAGTGGAAGACGACAAGGGTAGTTGTCGATGTAAATCGCTCTGAGGAAAGGGATGTTTGTTACTAGTGGTGTGCCTCAAGTTTCTGTTTGTAGAAAGATTTATGGATGACTAATCAGTTACATAAACAAATACGTGCCTGTTTTAGTCAGATGCTAGGGAAAACCATAATCTCCTTACCCAAGGTTCGTTATTTTGCCAGTTTATACTAAGAATAGAGACCAAGGCTATGGGAAGAATTTTATTATGAAAATAGAAAAATATAGTTCATAAGCCAGCAGCAATAACTAATTATTGTTCACAAAATATCCGAATACATATATGAAACTTAGTACATAATTATCACACCACACTTACTAGATAAATGAGTAAAACTAATTCTTACACTCTAAATAATTTCTTATAATAATAATTCCTGATTAGCAGTAGTCTATTACAGTTTTTCAGCAAGGTGCTTCACTTCTCCTTATCTCAAACCACAATAAGATTCATTTATCTAAGCCCAGCTGATAAGATAATAGAATTCCATATTCTCATCATCCGATTACGCCGTGACAAAAAATCAGGTGAAAGGGAAGACGTCTTCTACTCAGCACTGAAGATAAAAAAATTTTTGGTACAGGAAAGAGTCCGTTAATCACTGGAACAGCTGTAAATTAGGATGGCAGCAAAGGTTCCTTTATGTGATGGAATCCAGAGGTATAAAAGTCCGGTTCTCTCTCTTTCAGGCAGAGAGTTACAAGAAGTAACTTTCCAGGTCTTAATTATTATAAAAGATGTGCAGAGAAAACCTAAGAGAAGATGCGAGCTTCCTCATATCCCAACACAGATTAAATTAATGATTAGGCACATTCCACTTGGATGACTTCTCCGGACCAATCCAGAAACATAACTTAGATGAATAGCCTTTCTGTATAGAGTCTCGTACAAGCTGAAACAGAGGCGCCTTCCTTAGATAAGACCAGCACATGAGCCATGACTCCCCCAAGATTCGCACAGGCTGAGCATGTAGGCATAGCTGGATGTCCTTGGCTATAATACAGTTCTGGTACATACCCAGAATTCATCAGGCAGAAACAGCAAAGATGTATTCTTCTTTCTATTCTTGCTAGATTTAGGCTGGAATGATTTCTTGCAAACAATGGTTCAGGCTTGATGATGTTAGAGAGGCCAGCCTTCAGGTGTAAATAAGAAAACACCCCTACATGTTCTTTTTAACATTTTTATAAGCGATATTCAAGAAATATTTATTAAGAAACTGCACTTAAAATAGGCAGTAGTCCGACGGAGCCATGTTTCGCCGCTTCCAGGGGCTGCGTCAAGGGCTGTAAGAACCTTTTGGTGTAAGAATGTGATGTCACCTAAGTGATAGATTCAAAGTTCTTGAAACAAGGGACTGTAAGCTGCTGCTACTACACAGAAGTTTGTATCTATCACTTAGGTGGCATCGCATTCCTATACCAAATGGTTCTTATAGCCCTTAATGCAGCCCCTGGAAGGGGGGGGAAACATGGCCATGTTGAGCTACTGTCTATTTTAATTGTAGTTTCTTAATAAATATCTGTTGGAAGGACTTTTCCATCTGATCTGCTTCTTCCTTATTACCACTTTTAAACACAAAAGTAAACAAAAGTGTGCAGCATTAGGTTTTTTGTGCCGTGTACTTGATGTTAGGTTCCATCGACTCGTGTTCAAGTCAAGTTTTCATGGCAGAATACAGAAGTAGATTGCCGGGTCTTTCTCCTGCACAGTATAAATTCGATTTCGCCGCAGCAAATCTGCCTCCACCAGATGGGTGGCAAATCGTTAGTCTGACACCTCCGCTGAAACCTGTCCGCCTTGGGAGGCCCTGCTGGTAGTGAAACTACCGACGGCATAGCTTTCAGGTTCTCAGATGCGCTCAGGCCCCAGTGGCACAACAAACCTGTGTGCCATGTACATGTCCACGAAATGGAGCACTGGCGAGTCTTTCGGTTTCTTTAGCTGGCAGAACATGGCCTATTGTGGAATATGATGTGAACTGTTCCTGCCAGGACAATAGAGAGGGGTCAGGGAGGGGGGGGAATATAGTTTGGCAAGTGACAGACATTCTGCTCAAGCAGTCCTTGCAGTGCAAACACTCCTTTCTTTATCAAAGTTGCTGTGCCACCTCCCATCAGCTTTGTCTCACTAAATTATCTGAGCAAATTCCTGGCAGCTGGATATGCACTTAAGAATTTTAGCTCCCTCTGCCAAGCCCAAGTGGTGCAATAGCAATGGCAAATTATTTCAGCTATTTTTTTTTACAAGTCTTCAAACTGGTGGTGGTAGATGAGGTGGTTAAAGGCTTCTTTGGTTGCTGGACAGCCTCAAAAAGTAAATACAATACAACATTTATTTATTTGCCACAAACACCTCAACAAAGTTCATTGTGGTTTAACATCAATAAGAAATGGAGACAGTATCTAGAATTACAATCTTAAAGTCTTAACCTTCCCCCCTTTTATCAAGCTGTGTTAGGATTTTTATTGCAGACTGTGGCGGTAAAAGCTCCGACGCGAATTCTATAAACATCGGATTTTACCGCCACGGCCGGTGGTAAAAAAAAACCCTAACATGGTTTGATAAAAGTGGGGCAGGGCAAATTTGCCACTACTTTAACACATGTTCATTAAACAAATCTGTTTTCAGAGCCTTCTTGAAACTTTTACTTTTATAATTATCAGAAGTTAATTAAAACTGGTTAAGTTTTGCAGCTTGATAAGCAACAGTGGAGGTAAATAATCTGATGTACTTTATTCCTATAACCTCTGGAAATTGAAATGGAGAATTCTGTCATAAACCATGTAAACTAAACTAAACTAAACTAAACCTTGGGTTTATATACCGCACCATCTCAGTAAATGCAGAGCTCGGCACGGTTTACAGGAATTAGGATGAGAGAGAACTCCAGTGGAGAGTTTAAGAGTTAGATGTAAAAGGGTGGGGAAGGTGGGAGAGGCCTAAGAGGGGGGAAATGTTACAGTTTTGAGAATAGCCAGGTTTTAAGGTGTTTACGGAAAAGTTGGAGGGAACTTGAGGATCGGAGTGGGGAGGTAAGGTTATTCCAGATCTCAGTGATTCTAAAGGGGAGGGATGACCCAAGTTTGCCTGCATGAGAAATACCTTTTGTGGAAGGGAAGGATAGTTTAAGAGTTTGGGAGGATCTGGAGGAGGTAGGGGTTGGGGAGTTCCAAGATAGAGGGATAACGGCAGGAAGGATGCCATGTAGGATCTTGTAGGCTAGGCACGCACATTTGAAGTGGATCCTGGAGATTACTGGGAGCCAATGGAGCTTAGACAGGAGTGGCGAGACGTGATCAAATTTGCTTTTCTCAAAAATAAGCTTAGCCGCGGCGTTCTGAATCCGCTGCAGTCTGTGGAGGCTTTTCTTGGTCAGGCTGAGGTAGATAGAATTGCAATAGTCTAATCTGGAGAGGATGATGGATTGTACTAGGACTGCGAAGTGTTTTTGGTGAAAATAGGGTCTGACTTTCCTTAGCATGTAATCCTGCTTCAGAACAGAATGGCAAAGAGACATATACAATGATGCTTTTCTTTGATATATCTTAAACAACAGAGAAATTTAAACCGTATTCTGGATTCCACTGGAAGTCAATGTGGCTTTATCAGATATGGTGTAATTCTGTCTCCTGTTTTCAATCTGAATTGCAGTATTTTGTAGTTTGGAATTTATGGGGGTCCTTTTACTAAGGATTTAACGCGCGCTAACCGAATATAATGGGTGCCTTAGCATTTAGCGCGCACTAGTCTTTAGAGCGCGCTAAATCAATTAGCGTACACAAAATCAGTTAGCATGCACTAAATCGGTTAGCACGCCTTAGTAAAAGGACCCTTATATAAGATAGACTTTGGGCAATCCAAATAAATGTTACAATAATCTTTCGATGACGAGAACAGAGATTGGACTAATAGTCGGAAATGATAGTGATCAAAATACTTTTTAACTCTTCTCAACTTCCAGCATAGTCCAAAAGACTTTTTTTTTTTAATAAAAAAAATTGACATCAGGTTCCAATGATAGATTACTATCAAACTGTACTGTACACCCAAAATCTTAATTATTATATTTCCTGGTAATCAATATTATCAATCAACAAAAGAATATCTTGATGGGGACTAGTAGGTGGATCTACTACCGTGTTTCCCCGAAAATAAGCCCTAGCAGGATTTTTGGGGTAGGTCTTAATATATCAGTAACACGGCAGAGTTACTGATGATGTCATCAGGGATGGGCAGAAGAGAAGGGAAACTGCCGGCAAAGCCCAGGACTAAGGCTTATTTTGGGGGTAGGGCTTATATTAAGGGAGTTAGGAATTCACGGGCGGACAAGGCCGAAGCAGCCTGTTAGAGTGCTGCTGGACCGACGCTGCTTAGGGACATAAGTAGGGCTCACGGAAGGGGGTGCTCTCTCAAGGGCCCTGCTGCACGAGGGGTGGGAGGGAGGGAAGGGAAGCTGGGCAAGGGTCCTGCTGCACAAGGGATGGGAGAGAGGGGAGGAAAGATGCTGCACATGTGGGGGAGAGAAAGGAAAGAGGAAGAATTGGGGTGAAGGAGAGGAAGGGAGAGATGATCATGTACATACCCCGAAAATAAGGCCTAGTGTCATTTTTGGGCCTAAAATTAATATAAGACACTCTTATTTTCGGAAAAACATGGCAGTAACAATTTATCCCCCCCTTTTACGAAGCCGCATTAGGCTTTTTTATCGCCAGGCATGGCGGTATTAGCATTGATGCTCATAGGAATTCTAAGAGCATCAGAACTAAAACTGCCGCTGCCGCAATAAAAAAAGCCTAACGTAGCTTTGTAAAAGGAGCCCTTTGAATTTCAATTGAAGTTAAATAAAGGAAAAAAACCTACCATCCACTGATCTAATAAATTCATACAATGGCTTAGATCACTTCTTGATCTATTTTGCTTGAAAAGTTAGCAATATTGTAATATCATCTGCATATATAAATGTGAAATAATTAAACTTTTCTAATTCAAAACCTAAGAGATGTAAAAATACATTAAGCGAAGGTGATAAGGGGGTCCTTGACAATTACCTAACAGCATCGATTACATCCTAACTTTATGGGCTCCTTTTACTAAGGTGCGCTAGAGTTTTTAGCGCACCCTGCATTGTCGTGGACGCTAACCCCACGCTATGCACCAAGAACTAATACCAGCTCAATGCTGGAGATAGCATCTAGCGCAGGCGGCAATGCAGTACTCGCTAAAACCGCTAGCACAGCTTAGTAAAAGGAGCCCTATATGATCTGGACAAAAAAACCTTGATACCATGTTGCAACATCCCCCATAATTCCATTATAATTTAACAATCTTAATACAAGCAGTCTCTGGTTTAAGAACGAGGTCTGTTTTTTAAACCGTTCTTAAGTTGAATTTGTATGTAACTCAGATCCTGTACAGTACACAGTCTATGAAAACATTATAGAACATTAAATATTAAAGAAACAGTTCTCAAAATAAAGTACTGTAGTTGAAACAGAAAGAAAAGATAGGAGGTTTACACTTATTTTTGTTCTTCATTAGTCCCACTGTTCCCTCTCCACCAACACATCCAACATTTCTCCTTTTCAACTCTCTCTTCCCCATGCAATCGTACCTTATGCCTCTCCCACCACTATGTCCAATATTTCTTTCTCCCTCCCTATGCCCAACAATTCACCTGCTTTCATCATTTCCCTATGTGCACCATCTCTCTTTCCCTCTCACTCAGACACCCAAGGTATCACTCCAAGATGGCAGCCAGTTGTCATCGGCTGTGCTGTCTCCCTCACCCCGTTTATTTTATTTTTGCCTTTACCCTGCATACTTCGTTTTTCAATATTTTATGTTCATTTTATTCTTTTGTGTTATCTATTTCACTTTTAACCTGGTTTGTTTTTTGGAGGGGCCCTGGAGTAAACAGCTTCTCAAAAATTAAGATCATTATGACCATTGGCTCCTGTCTAATGGTCAGGGGTCTTCCTACCTTCTCCTGCCATCTGGTTCCAAGGTGGCGATTCAGGGATGCCGGCTCAGATGGATGGATTGGAGTTGGGCTCCTTCGGCTCTTCGGTGACACGGCTCAGCCTGTCAGACCTGCATGGATGATTTGCGGGCCTGTGCCGTTGCTGATGGAGGTTCCATGTCCTACCTCTTGTACTGGGGCCTGCTGGTCTTTTTGGATCCTGCCTTTTCTGTCTCTGGCCCAGCGGTCGAGGGTCAGAGGTCCTCCTGATCGCTCTCCGGGGATGGTAGAGATCTGGCTTCCGTGTGGCTCCTTTGCTCTACCGGCGAGGTGGCACTGTGCCTGGTAGCCATTCTGGCTGTTTTTCCCATCTGTCGCTGCTGGGATGGGCATCGTGGCATTCCCCTGTTGATGGGATTGTGCTGCCGGTCATGTGATGTGCGACTGGGTTGCGGTTGTGTTAGAAACATAGAAACATAGAAATAGATGGCAGATAAGGGCTATGGCCCATCTAGTCTGCCCACCCCAATGACCCTCTCCTACATTTCTCTGTGAATAGATCCCACGTGTCTATCCCATTTGGCCTTAAAATCAGGCACGCTGCTGGCTTCAATAACCTGAAGTGGAAGACTATTCCAGCGATTAACCACCCTTTCAGTGAAAAAGAATTTCTTGGTGTCTCCGTGCAGTTTCCCGCCTCTGATTTTCCACGGATTCCCCCCTGTTGCCACGGGACCCTTGAAAAAGAAGATATCTTCTTCCACCTTGATGCGGCCCGTGAGATACTTGAATGTCTCGATCATGTCACCCCTCTCTCTGCGTTCCTCGAGTGAGTACAGCTGCAACTTATCCAGCCGTTCCTCGTACGGGAGAGCCTTGAGTCCCGAGACCATCCGGGTGGTCATTCTCTGGACCAACTCCAGTCTCAGCACATCCTTACGGTAATGTGGCCTCCAGAATTGCACACAGTATTCCAGGTGGGGCCTCACCATGGATCTATACAACGGCATAAAGACTTCAGGCTTACAGCTGACGAAACTCCTGCGTATGCAACCTATGATTTGCCTTGCCTTGGATGAAGCTTGCTCCACTTGATTGGCAGTCTTCATGTTCTCACTGACGATCACCCCTAAGTCTCGTTCTGCTTCAATTCTTGTTAGGATCTCGCCATTAAGGGTGCAAGTCTTGCATGGATTTTGGCTGCCCAGGTGCATGACTTTGCATTTTTTGGCATTGAAGCTGAGTTGCCAGGACCTAGGCCAGCGCTCCAATAGGAATAGGTCGTGCATCATGTTGTCGGATATTGAATGCCCACTACATTGCTTAGTTTGGCGTTATCGGCGAATAATGTTATTTTACCTCGCAGCCCTTGATCGGGCCCAGGACCAAGCCCTGCGGCACTCCACTGATTACCTCCGTCATTTCGGAGGGGTGCCGTTCACCACTACCCTCTGAAGCCTAGCTCCAAGCCAGTTCCCAACCCATTTCGTCAATGTGTCGCCCAATCCTATAGAACTCATCTTGCTCAGCAACCTGCGGTGTGGTACGCTATCGCATGCTTTACTGAAGTCCAGGTATATGATGTCCAGGGACTCCCCAACATCCAGCTTCCTCGTCACCCAGTCAAAGAAGCTGATCAGGTTGGATTGGAAGGATCTCCCCTTAGTAAATCCATGTTGACGGGGATCCCGTAGATTCTCCTCATTCAGGATCGTATCCAATTGGCGTTTGATTAGAGTTTCCATTAGTTTGCACACTATTGATGTGAGACTCACCGGTCTGTAGTTTGCTGTCTCCATCTTGGAGCCTTTCTTGTGGAGTGGAATGGCGTTAGCCGTCTTCCAGTCCAACGGGACGTTACCCGTACTAAGGGAGAGATTGAAGAGCGCGGATAGCGGTTCCGCCAAGACATCACAGAACTCCCTGAGCACCCTGGGGTGTAGGTTGTCAGGCCCCATTGCCTTGTTAACCTTAAGCTTTGACAGCTCGCAGTAGACACCGCTGGGTGTAAACTCGAAATTACTAAACGGGTCATCTGCGTCAACCCTTGTCTGTAGCTGAGGGCCAAGTCCTGGCGCCTTGTGGGTGAAGACTGAGCAGAAGTATTCATTTAACGGTTGGGCTTTTTCCGAGTCCGCTTCTACATAGTCTCCGTCTGGTTTCCTAAGACGTACTATCCCGCCTGAGTTCTTATTTCTGTCACTGATATACTTGAAGAAGGATTTATCTCCTTTCTGGATGTTCTTCACTATAGACTCCTCCATGCAGAATTTGGCCTCCCTAACTGCTGTTTTGATGGCTTTTGACTTGGCCAGGTAACTTCCCTAGAGTCCTGTTTCCCTGATTGTTTGTAAGAGATGAATGCTTTTTTCTTCTCCTTGATGAGGTCCGAAATCTCCGCAGAGAACCACTGTGGCTTATTGTTCCTTATTGGTGGGCTTCCTCTGCCAGATCCTGCTCGGATCATCAGATCCTTCAACAACTTTGTGGTTCAGTTGGCTGGTGACTGGATTTAATGGCAGGCCTCTCCAGAGACCACTGTTTCTTCAGGACTATTTTCTGAGCTTTTTTTAAAAAATTATTTTATGTTTATTATTTCTTATTCCAGAGATTGGCTTCATCCCCTTGTACTTCACTGGATTGACCCGATTTCAAGATGGAATTTATTGATTTTTCTGCTAGGTTTCAATCTATTTTGATTTTAGTTTTTTCTTTATTCTCCTAAATATTTAGTTTTGGTTCAATCCTTATCTTATTTTATTTCAATTTTATTGGGTTTTTTTCCACCAGGGTTTATTTAATTTTGCTCTTTCCTCCATTCCTCTTGTAAGCTAATGTGTATTTAAATATTTTGTTATGTTAATATGATAATATGTTAATGAATGTTTAATATGGTGCTTTAGTTAAATTGTGAGCCTTTTTAGACAGATAGGGAAGTTTTAAGTACCTAGTGTTAACCACCTTGAGTCGACAATAATTGTAAGGAAAGCGGTATATCAAATAAACTGAACATACATATACCCATGACCAACAATTCTCCCTTTCTGTTCCCTCCCCCACCTCAGCATCTCTTTCTCTCACTTCCTCCATTCTTCCATCCTATGTCCCAAGTTCATGCTCCCCCCTCACTCCATTCTGTGTCCCGTTTTCATGCTCCCTCCCTCCGTTCTTCCATCCTTTGTCCAAAGTTTGTGTTCCCTCCCTTCCTTCTGTGTCCCAAAGCGAGCCTGCTTCTTCCTTCTTTTGCCAACGCAGTCCCTTTTCCTCCCTTCCTGTCCCAATGCGACCCTCTTCCTCCCTTCTATGTCCCAATGTGCCCCTCATCATCCTCCTCCATTCCGCATCTCATATTTGTGCCTACCACATTTACCTTCTCTTGCCGGCTCCTTTCTCCCAGCTGCACTTCTTTTGTTAAAGCCACAAGCGGCGACTCCAGCACGTGGTCCCCAGGTCTTGCAAAGCCACGATCAGCAGCTCGTACATGCGGGCTGCTGACTCTGAAACCTTCCCTCTGGCATCTGGCATCCGGGTCAGTGGGCCGCATACACGAGCCACCGATTGCGGCTTTGCAAGATCAGGGGACCATGTGCTGGAGTCGCCGCTTGTGGCTTTGACAACAGAAGTGCGGCAGGGAGGAGGGAGCCGGCAAGTGGAAGTAAAATGCGTGAGGCGTGGATTTGGGATGCAGAATGGAGGGGGATGATTGTTTGATTGACACTCGGTCAGCAGCTGTGTTTTAGGTGGTTGCCTCAGACAGCACCATTTATAGAATCTGAGCCTCAGTATCTGAGGTATACTGAAGTGAAACCTTAGCAACTGAACTACAAAGCGAGGTGAGATGTATTATCAACCCAAATCACAGCCAATCACATTCCAGCTGTAGCTATCTGTACCTGCGTGCCTTAGGGCGAGGTATGCATGCAAGCATTATTGTCCAATTCTCAAGCAAGCCTCTTCTAATTCACCTTTGCCTGGGTGATAGCATACCTTCATCAATCAGGCCAGCAGACCTATGTGCATACCACAGAAAAAAAAAGAATTTGCTTGTACGTAGGCGTATGGGAAATATGAACAAGTATCATGCAAAATTACTTTGTAGTTGATTGCTGATTGTGAGAGGAGGGGGATCAGCAAAGCAGGGTGCCTTTACGCAAGGAATCTAAGCACTTTAGCAGTGCCTTTAAGCAGGATATGAGCACTTTAACAGTGTAAAACTCTGGAAAGATATCTTGAGGTAATAGCCAGTAAAGGGTTTTATGAAGAGGTTCATGGTATCACACTACAATATCTAGTCATTCTGTCACCACTTAATTAACACATGATCCATGGCCTACAAAGTACTGCACAGATTCTAAGCTGGCAAATGAAACCCCAGATAAAGCTGCTTAAGATAAGAATCTTGTATGGTTTTAATGTACAACGTGGTGTACATCTAGCAGCGCTGTAGAAATGATGATTAGTAGTGGAATGTCACTCCCAGTGGTGTAAGTCAAATGAGGCCTGAGAGCATACTTTTGCTGCCTTTTTTTGTGGTACAATCAAAAGGAGTTTAAACATTATACGAGGGCTGTTCAAAAAATATCACACCTTTATTCATACTCATATTCATTATTGTTGTATTCAGATACAACAATCTTATACTAATCTCCTTCAAAGTAGTCCCCTTGGGCTGCCACACACTTCTTCCAATGATTCTGCCACTGTCGGAAGCAGCGCCGGAACGCCTCTTTTGAGATTGCTCGCAACTGGTCCGTCGCATTCTGCATGATGGCTTCTCTTGACTGAAATCTGGTCCCTTTCAGGAGCATTTTCAGCTTGGGGAAAAGCCAGAAGTCGCACAGAGCCATGTCGAGAGAGTAGGGCGCCTGAGGAATAACAGGTGTGTTGGGTTTGGACAGGAAACTCCATATCAAATGTGAAGAATGAGCAGGTGCGTTATCATGATGGAGCTGCTAATTGCCCTCTGCCCACAGGTCTGGCCATTTGCATCTTACAGCGTTATGAAGGCAACGCAGAACCTCTTGATAGTACCCCTTGGCGATTTGACGATCCTGCATCACTAGGGTCCTCATTTGGTCAATGACGATCTCATTTCTAGATGTTGAGGGCCTACCAAAACGTGCTTCACTCTCCACTGATGAGCGGTCATTTCTGAAACGGTTGTACCACTCCTTTATCTGTGTGGTGCCCATTGCTTCATCCCCGAAGGCCTGTTGAATCTTGCAAATCATTTCCACTTGGGAATTGCCAAGCTTTACACAAAATTTAATGCAGTAGCATTGTTCAACTTTTTCTTTCATTTTGTCAAATAAAAATCCGACGGCGCTCACTTACACTTCGTCACTCATCAGCGGTCTAACAGTGACTGACAACTTCTGTAAGCAGGAAAAAATTTAAGCATGCATATTAGGATCGCCTACATACGTGCACCAAACCACGCCTCCCTAGCTTTATTTGTTTACGCAAGAAAAATTAAGGTCTGATAATTTTTGAACAGCCCTCATATACAGTTACTTTCTCTGGCTCTAGTAGATTTACAATCTAAGTTTCTGTACCTAGGGCAACAGACGGTTGAGTGATTTGCCCAGAGTCACAAGGAGCTGCAGTGGAAATTGAATGCAGTTTCCCAGGTTCTCAGGCAGCAGCCACTGCACTAACCATTAGAACATTCCTCTACTCAGCCTTAAGATTTTAAGAGGAAGAGTATGGCAGACACTAATTACTGTAAATCAAAGACAAAAAAAGAAAACTGCAGCCCACTGTACAAGCTGCAGGCAATGTTTATTACAATAAATAATTTGTTGCTTACAGATAGACCACCTTAGGACAGGTAAAGGGACTCAACACGGTCCATGTTTCGATCAACACATCTTCATCAGGGGTCCCTAGGATGGTAGTAATAAAGTATGCTCACAACAATTATTCCATGATCTTTGGGATACGGTGTCTGGAGAAATTGTCACTGCTGAGAGAGCACATCCTGTAGGCAGTCAGCCATCACCAGCACCTCTCCTCCTCCTTGGTGTCTCTCCTCCTCTCCATGCCTCATCTTTTTCAGGACCACTACTGGCAGCTCAGGGCCCCGTCTGGAGGGCCTCCATGCATGTACAGATGTCAATGTGATGGTGTCACACATTTGTGTGAAATCGTCATGGTGATATCTGCACACTTCCAGGTGCCCTTGATCCGCAGATGCCAGTTTAGTGTGCTGAGTCTCATAAAGTCTGCGAGACACTGGTCTAAGTTAGCATCACAGGGCCTGATTCTACAAATGGCACCTAGTGGCAGCTAACTCCTAAACATCATTTGGTGCGATTGTCAATCAACTGCGAGACGTCATTTATAGAATCATGCCTAGCGGCACCTAATTCAACTTAGGCACTAGTAGGCATTATAATGTTAGGCGTCAGTATATTAGACCAAGGTTTTCCTGGCCTAAATTACAAGTGCCTAATACAGACACCAAGTCATACCATGCCTATTCTTTGCCCCTAACCACACGTACTTTGCGAAAACTCGCAGCAGCCAATTAGCTAGTGGCTCTGCACAGGCAGGAGTGAATGAAGGTTGTTCCTGCTAAAATTCACTGCTGGACCACCAGGGAAACTAAAAGTATGCGGGGGAGGCAGGAGGGAGATAAAAATAATTAGAATCAGCTGGGACCAGAGGTAGGAGGGATCCCTCCTGTCCCAGCCAGTGCTGGACCACCAGGTCTCATGGTAGGCCTGACAGAGGCTTACAAACAGGTTCAGGAGGGGGTTGGGTCAGTGCTGGCCCAAATATAAACCGAGGAACCCCCTCCCCAATTTTTGGGCCATTTTTTTGGCCCATAAATATTGGTTTATATTTGAGTATATATGGTAAGCGAGGAGAGATTTTAAGGGCTACAGAGTGCATTTATAAGTCAGTAAGAGGAGTTTGAACTGTATTTGGAAATGGATGGGGAGCCAATGAAGTAACTTGAGGAGTGGGGTAATGTGAGCACAGTGGCTCTCATGGAATATGAGTCATGCAGCAGCATTTTGAATGGATTGAAGGGGTGAGAGATAGATGCAGTAGTCTAAATGTGAGGTGATGAGAGCGTGGATAAGGGTTTTGGTAGTGTGTTGAGAGGAGAGGTTGGATTTTGGTAATATTATAGAGGAGGAAGTGACAGGTTTTAGAAGTTTGTTGGATCTGAGTGGAGAAGGAGAGAGAGGAGTCAAAGATCACCCCAAGATTAAGAGCTGACAAGACAGGGAGGAGGAAAGTGTTAAATAGAGAATGGCGAGAGGGGTTAGGTGAGTTTAGATGGAAAGATAAGGAATTCAGTTTAAGCCATATTCAGTTTGAGATGGCAGTAAGACATCCAAGCGGCAACGTTGGACAGGCAGGCGGTAAGAGGGGCCAAAAGAGACTACAAGGAAAAAATAGCCAAGGAGGCAAAAAACTTCAAGGCGTTCTTTTGATATATTAAAGGGAAACGACCCACGAAGGAAGTGGTGGGGCTGTTGGATGACTGAGAAATGAAGGGAGTGCAAAAGGAGGACAAAGCCATCGCCAACAAACTGAACACATTTTTTGCGTCTGTTTTTACTGAAGAGGATATACGCAACATACCAGAAGCCAACAGGCTATAAGCAGGAAATGAAGATGGGAAACTGACATGGTTGACGGTCAGTCTAGAAGAGGTATGCTGGCAGATTGATAGGCTTAAAAATGATAAATCCCTGGGACTGGATGGCATCCATCCGAAGGTAATCAAGGAACTGAAAGGGACTATAGCTGAACTGCTTCAACTGATAGCCAATCTGTCGATCAAATCGGGAAGGATTCCGGAAGACTGGAAGGCGGCGAATGTTACACCGATCTTCAAGAAAGGTTCAAGCGGTGATCCAGGAAACTACAGACTGGCGAGTCTGACCTCAGTACCGGGAAAGATGGTAGAGGCGCTGATAAAGGACCGCATAATTGAGCACCTTGAAGGACATGATCTGATGAGGACCAGCCAGCATGGCTTCAGCAAAGGAAGATCTTGCTTGATGAACTTGCTACACTTCTTCGAGGGAATAAACTGGCAGATAGACAAGGGTGACCCGGTCGACATTGTATATCTGGATTTTCAGAAGGCTTTTGACAAGGTACTACATGAATGACCACTTCGAAAATTTGCGAGCTATGAAATTGAAACATAGAAACATAGAAAGATGACGGCAGAAAAGGGCTATAGCCCATCAAGTTTGCCCACTCTACTGTCCCACCCCATTAAGTCAGAGTGCTGCTCGACCCACGTAGAGATCCCACGTGGATGTCCCATTTATTCTTAAAGTCAAGCACGCTAGTGGTCTTGATCACCTGCACCGGTAGTTTGTTCCAGTGATCCACCACCCTTTCTGTAAAGAAATACTTCCTGGTGTCACCACCAAATCTCCCTCCTCTGAGTTTGAGCGGGTGCCCCCTTGTGACTGAAGGTCCCTTAGGAAAGAATATGTCGTTTTCCACCTCGACACGACCTGTGACGTACTTAAATGTCTCAATCATGTCACCCCTCTCCCTGCGCTCTTCTAGAGAGTAGAGCTGCAACTTGCCCAGTCTTTCCTCGTATGAGAGACCCTTGAGTCCGGAGACCATCCTAGTGGCCATTCGCTGGACTGACTCAGCTTGAAGTACATCTTTACGGTAATGTGGCCTCCAGAACTGCACACAGTACTCCAGATGAGGTCTCACCATGGTTCTGTACAGTGGCATTATGACTTCAGGTTTACGACTGACGAAGCTTCTATTGATACGTCCCATCATCCTCCTTGCCTTGGATGAGGCCTTCTCTACTTTTTTGGCAGCCTTCATGTCTGCACTGATGATTACTCCCAAGTCCCGTTCTTCTGAGGTCTTAGCTAGTGTTTCTCCATTCAAGGTGTATGTTCTGCATGGATTTCTGCTGCTGAGATGCATCACCTTACACTTCTTTGCGTTGAAGCCCAGCTGCCATGTTGAGGACCAGTTTTCCAACTTGATCAGATCCTGCGCCATACCATCCGTGAGATCGCTTTCACCTACTATATTACACAGTTTGGCGTCATCGGCAAACAGCGCTACTTTTCTCTGAAGCCCTCGGGTCAAGTCCCTTATGAATATGTTAAAAAGGGATGGTCCCAGGACTGAGCCCTGCGGCACTCCGCTAGTCACCCCCGATGTCTTAGAGAGGGTGCCATTGACCATCACCCTCTGAAGTCTTCCACTCAGCCAATCATTGACCCATGCCGTTAGTTTCTCACCTAACCCCATCGATTTCATCTTGTTTAATAGTCTACGGTGTGGGACACTGTCAAACGCTTTACTGAAATCCAAGTACACTCTGTCCAGAGACTCTCCCGAATCTAGCTTCCCTGTCACCCAGTCAAAGAAGCTGATAAGATTGGATTGGCATGACCTGCCCCTAGTGAATCCATGTTGACAGGGATCCCTCAGATTATCCTCATCCAATATCGTGTCTAATTTCCCTTTAAGTAGAGTTTCCATGAGTTTACACACTATTGATGTGAGACTTACTGGTCTGTAATTCGCAGCCTCCGCTCTGCAACCCTTTTTGTGCAGAGGAACAACATTGGCAGTTTTCCAGTCCAGGGGGGACTCTCCCCGTACTTAGGGAGAGATTGAAGAGCATGGCTAACGGTTCCGCCAAAACATCACATAGCTCTCTGAGCACTCTTGGGTGCAGATTGTCCGGTCCCATGGCTTTGTTCACCTTGAGCCTTGACAGTTCTTTGTAAACATCAGCTGGTGTGAACTCAAACTCCTGAAATGGGTCATCCATGCTTTGCTTTGCATCCAGCCGAGGCCCGTGCCCTGGTGCCTCGCAGGTAAAGACTGAACAGAAGTAATCATTCAGTAGTTTGGCTTTATCGGAGTCAGTTTCCACATAATTCCCGTCTGGCGTTCTAAGGCGCACTATCCCGTTTGTGTTCTTTTTCCTGTCGCTAATGTATCTGAAGAAGGATTTGTCCCCTTTCTTGATGTTCTTTGCTAGAGTTTCTTCCATACGAAGTTTGGCCTCCCTGACTGCCGATTTGACCGCTGCAGACTTTGTCTTGTATTCAACGTTTGCTTCTTTTTCCCCCATACGTTTGTATGATAGAAATGCTCTTTTCTTCTCCTTGACGAGGTATGATACCTCATCTGTGAACCATTGGGGTTTCCTTTTTCTTTGTTGTTTGGTTACCAATTTTATGTAGCGGATAGTTGCCTCATGAAGGATCGATTTCAAGGTGTCCACATATCTTCCACATTATCAGTTACTTTTTGAACCTGCAGCATCTGGTAGACGAAATCTCCCATGCATGCGAAGTCAGTGCCCCTGAAATTGAGTACCCTTGTTTTTGTTTGTGATCTAGGGAAGCCTTTCTTAAGGTTAAACCATACCATGTTATGGTCACTGGTGGCTAGCGTCTCTCCCACCGAGACGTCTGAGACGCTTTCCCCATTTGTAAGTACCAGGTCCAGGATGGCCTGGGCCCTAGTGGGCTCTAGTACCATTTGTCTGAGCCGTACTCCCTTCATGGACATTAATATCCTCCTGCTATCACAAGTTGTTGCTGATAGTGTGCTCCAGTCTACATCAGGCATGTTGAAGTCTCCTAATAGAACAGCCTCGCCCCGCAAGGTGATATTCTCAATGTCTTCAATTAATTCTGCGTCCTTTTTCTCCAATTGTTTCGGAGGTCTGTATACCACACCAAGGTACAGGCATTTTTCTCCACCTCTGGCCAAGTTTACCCAGATGGATTCCCCAGTATACTTGATATCTGTGATCCTGGTTGTCTTAATGTTCTCTTTGATATAAAGTGCTACCCCACCACCTAACCTACCCTCTTTATCTTGTCTAATCAGGTTGTATCCTGGTATGGTTATATCCCACCCATGAGAGTCCGTGAACCATGTTTCGGATATTGCTACTATGTCTATGTCTGCATTAACTATTTCTGTTTCTAGTTCTTGAAATTTATTCCCTAGGCTGTGTGCGTTAACATACATAGCTCTCCACTCTTTCTGTTTGCTAAGCTCCTGTTGTGAGCCACCCATTTTAGTCAAATTGTCTCCTAGCGATTCGTTTGCAGTAAGGGTACTTACCTCAGACCTAGAAGCGTAATGTTGGTTCGCTACATCAGGATTGTTACTTACTGCTCTGGTGTAAAAGTGGGTACCCACCCCCGACTTACCTAGTTTAAAGCCCTTCGAAGTAGGTGGGCTAGTCTGTGTCCGAAGACATTCTTACCTCTGTTGGTCAGGTGGAGTCCGTCTTGTCCTTGTAGTCCCTGTAGTGTCTCTCCGTGATTCAGGGTGAAATACTCACGTGGATTAAAAATTGGCTGGTGGATAGGAGACAGAGTGGGAGTAAATGGACAATACTCGGATTGGAAAAGCGTCACCAGTGGAGTGCTGCAGGGTTCAGTGCTTGGACCCTTGCTCTTCAACATATTTATAAATGACCTGAAAATTGGTACGATGAGTGAGGTGATTAAATTTGCAGATGATACGAAGTTATTCAGAGTAGTGAAGATGTGGAAGGATTGCGAACATCTGCAACGTGACAAACACGCTCGAGAAATGGCCGTGACATGGCAAATGAGGTTCAACGTGGATAAGTGTAAGGTGATGCATGTCAGTAACAAAAATCTTATACACGAATACAGGATGTCCGGGACAGTACTTGGAGAGATCCCCTCAGGAAATAGACTTGGGAGTACTGGTCCACAAATCAATGAAGCCGTCCGTGCAATGCGTGGCAGCAGTGAAAAGGGCAAACAGAATGCTAGGAATGATTAAGAAGGAGATCATGAACAGAACAGAGAAGGTTATCATGCCGCTGTACCGGGCCATAGTACGCCCTCACCTGGGATACTGCGTCCAGCACTGGTCACCTTACATGAAGAAAGACACGGTACTACTCGAAAGGGTCCAGAGAAGAGCGACTAAAATGGTAAAGGGGGCTGGAGGAGTTGCCATACAGTGAGAGATTTGAGAAACTGGGCCTCTTCTCCCTTGAAAAGAGAAGACTGAGAGGGGACATGATAGAAACATTCAAGATACTGAAGGGAATAGACTTAGTAGATAAAGACAGGTTGTTTATCCTCTCCAATGTAGGGAGAACGAGAGGGCACTCTCTAAAGTTAAAAGGGGACGGATTCCGTACAAACGTAAGGAAGTTCTTCTTCACCCAGAGTGGTAGAAAACTGAAACGCTCTTCTGGGAGGCTGTTATAAGGGAAAACACCCTCCAGGGATTCAAGATAAAGTTAAACAAGTTCCTGCTGAACCAGAACATATGCAGGTAGGGCTGGTCTCAAGGCACTGGTCTTTGACCTGGGGGTCACCGCAGAAGCACAATGGACCACTGGTCTGACCCAGCAGCGGCAACTTCTTATGTTCTTATGAGAAGAGAGGAAATCTAGGCAACGGCAATGAATAGCACGTTCAAGTAGTTTGGATAAGAAGGGGAGGAGGGAGATGGAGCAATAGTTGGAGGGGGATGCGGGGCCTAGTGTGGGTTTTTGAGGAGAAGTGTAACTACAGCATGTTTGAAGACATCAGGAACTGTTGCAGTGGAGAGTGAAAGGTTGAGAATGTGATGTTGGGAGGAATGACAGTGGGATCGATGGCTCTGAGTAGGCACCATTTATAGAATCAGGTCTACAATGAATGGAGTAGATTAACATGACAGCTTCAGATATGTCCAATTTGACAAGTCTTTTGACATATAATAGTGATTCCACACTTGTGGAGCAGCTATAAGAACCATTTGATGTATGAATGCGATGTCAACTACGTGATTGATTCAAACCTCTATTGTATTTTATCACAATTTATTTATGTTATTTATTTAAAAATGTATTACCTGCAACATTTTACAATTTTGAGAGGGGTACAGTAAAACATACACAATAAAATCATGACATAAAAACAAATACAATACAATATAGCATTCAAATAAATAACATTCAAGGAAACACTTTCTTAAATAGAATAATCTTCACAAGTTTCTTAAACTGGAACACAGTAACACTCTTTACCTCAACAAGTAAGGCACTCCACAATGTGTTTAAAATACAGTATTTCTTCCTAGTATCATGTATGGCTTCTAGTTATCTCTCTTATAGATAGATAGATATGATGTCTGATTACATAAGTGCTATGGTTTGGGGATAGACCTGGTGACCTACCCCATAAAACCTTCACTAAACTAAACTAAAACTTAGATTTATAAACCGGGTCAACACAAATAGGAGCTCGACTCAGTTAACAATAAGAGAAAGAAGAATAGGCTAGATTATGAAAATATAACTGATTTCCAAAATGTTTAGCAAACAGAAACTCTATGGATCAGAGTCAATATGTTTCAAATATGGTGCTCAACAGTGGGTCCCCGGGGCTGGACAGCATCATTCGAACAACTGGGGAAGAGCAAAGGTGGACCCATTAGTGTAGTAAGGTGGGGGGGGGGTGCAATGGGGGCAGTCTGCCCCGGGTGCAGTCTTTGTAAAAGGAGCAGGCACTCAACCTCCTCTCTGATCCCACCTCTTTCCTAACTTCCCCATTGTGCACCCCTTCCCTTCCTTCCCCTCGTACCTCTTTAATGTTTCCTGCGCAAGCAGCATTACGAACTTGCTTCCCGCATTGGTGTCACCTTTCTCTGACATCACTTCTGGACCTAGGAAGTGGCATCAGAGGGATAGCTAACACGATGCAGGCAGCAAGTTTGTGCTGTCGTTCTCTCCTGAAAAATTAAAAAGGTATGGGGGAAGGGAAGGGGGGGATGTGCACAGCAGGGGAGGCGGGAAGGAGCAGGGGAGGTGGAGAAGAGGGCTTACCCTCGCTACACCACTGGGCAGACCCGAAGTAATCAGGACAAGGATAACGCAAGAGGGGGAAACCCGCATGGGGCCCAATTGCTGATGTAGTCCATGTTGAAAAGGGCCTCCTGTTACCTATAAAATTAGATCATGCCTGAAAGTACATGCAGTGGAAATAGGTGTGTACTTATAGAATAGGTATGCTCAGGGGAAAAATTTGGGTAGAGCGGGAGCAGTTGTGATTTAAGCACAAATTTTGTGCAGTAACATTTAGAGCAGTAAATAAATAAATGATACTGTGGTAAGTACACAATTTGAGGGTAATAGTTAATCATGATTAGACTATAGACCTCAGATCAGGCCACAGAATGTACCTGTTTTTTCTACTTTAGACAAATTTTCCACTTGAGAAAAATTCCGGAATTGGCAGATTTAGCAAAGCCAATATATACCTTAGATTTTAGTCAGTCAGCTCTTATAGTGCCCATATGGTAAAGCTTTTAAAAAAAAGGTATCCACATAATTTACAGCTGCCTCAGAACTCACTGGCCCATATTTTTATGGGCTACAATGTTTTTGAACCACATACCCTAGTACTTAAACAGCTGGATTGGTTTCCAGTTGAGAATAGACCACAACTTCAGATGCTGAATCTAGTTTTAGATCTCCTGAGGGATTAAGAAATGGTTGTCAAAAGGAGCAATTAGAACGGTTTATTCTGTGGCAAATTGTACTGTCATCAAAGGGAGCATTGCTGCATGAATCAACATTCCATTAATTGTCGGCTATATATCATTTGGAGGAGAGTCTTTTTGGTTTGCACTTATGGAACAAACTCCCACTGGAGCTGCAAATTTTTCCTCATTCGGAAGTTGTTGAAAAGTCTGCCTAGTGCCAACCCACTTTGGGAATGCTGCTCATTTTTTGCTAGATGTGATAGAGTATCAAATTATTTAGTTTCTGATTGCTTGTTTTAGCTTGGGGGTGAGGTTAGTGATCAAATTGGGGGCTTGCTATGATTTTCTTTGGGGGTAGGGGTGTTTGGCTTTATGTGTTAATGTGTTTTTATTTTAATGCTTCATCGATTTTATGGTTGCACTGATGCTATATTTTAAAAATCTATATTATTGTAAATGTAACTTGCCAGAAGCATTTGTCTGAAAGGGTGTGAGCTAAATATGACTAAATAGAAAAAGTATGCTGACAGCTCACATACAATGAGTGATGAAAGATTAAATTGGCCCTTGGGATCTCTTGCTTAGTAGTTTATCTCTGGTGATTTGGTTCTTCTGGAATCATGTGGCTTGGTAGAACACCATACATTTAAGATTCTAATAAACTTAGGGCACCAGTACTTATTCAGACAATAGCAGTTGCCAAGCATGCTGAAATGTATTTATAGAAGTAGGAGTCCATGGCCATTGACCAAATATGGAAGCACAAAGACGCCTCAGTCACCATCAAACAAAGACTGATCACTGCCATTGTGTTCCCAATCGTGACATATGGCTGCGAGACATGGACACTCATAAAAATGGATAGAAGAAAAATCGAAGCCTTCAAGCTGTGGTGCTGGAGAAGACTTCTATGAATCCCGTGGATAGCTAGGATCACCAACAAAGATGTTCTTGATCATATAAACCCAGAACTGTCCCTGGAAGGCAAGATTACCAGAGAGAAACTGACCTATTTTGTACATGTAATGAGGGTGAATTCACTAGAAAAGGAGGTGCTACTTGGAATGGTCAGTGGTAAAAGGAAACAGGGGAGACCAAAGGCTTGTTGACTGGATACCATCGAGAATGATACAGAATGAACATCAAGCAATTGAAAGAAGCTGTGGAAAACAGGAAACAGGGCGAAGACTGGCCTACAGAATCTCCAAGAGTCAGACACAGCTGAATGGATAGTAGTAGTAGTCCAAGACCATAATAATCTTATTTTTACAAGTCCCCATATCTCCTCCTTTCACCTCCTTGCGCTTCCATTGCTCCTTCTAGTACAAGGAACTCCTTCCTCTACAAATCTGTTGCTGCCTTTTCTTATTAATATTTCCAGGTACCTATCCTACAATTGTAAGAAGACCAGATAGGAGCCTGCAGAGGAGGTGGTAACAGAAGTTAGTATATTTGGGTTTTAAAAAGGTTTGGACAAGTTCCTGGAAGAAAAGTCTATAAACTGCTATTAAGGTAGACACAGGGAAAGCCACTGCTTATCCCTGGGGATAAGTAGAATGGAATCTTAATACTTTGGGGGATTCTGCCATGTACTACATAAGAATTTAAAAATAGCCATACTGGGTCAGACTAATTGTCCATCTAGCCCTGTATCCTGTTTCCAACAATAGCCAATCCTGGTCACAAGTACCTGCCAGAAATCCAAACAGTAGCAACATCCCATGCTACCAATCCCAGGGCAAGCAGTGGCTTCCCCGTGTCTATCAACTAGAATACAAGAGATGGATCTTTGGTCTGGCTCAGTACGGCTATTCTTTATAATTTTTGTAAATTCATTTTTTGCTTTTTGTTTATATTTATACTGTTTTAATTAGAAATATGTATTGTATTACTCCTAGCTAATAGCTAGCTTCTTAAATTGTAATCTGCTCTGAATTATGTTATAGAATAGTAACAGACTATAAATATTATACTATATTATGTTTCTAAGTGTCAGTAGTGGGGCCTAAGAGAACTGCAGAAAAGCTGTAGTTATTTAGAAAGGCAGAATGTTCAGGCACTATGGAGAAAGGAATAAAAGCAGTAACTAAAGCAACCAAAGAGACAGTATCAGTCAGAGGGAGCATGATTATGTGGCACTACAGTCCTGGAGATGTGGAGGGGCATACCGGTAATCAGAAATGTGACTAAGTCTGAGGTTGGACATTATGTGCAAGACGTCCACAAACCCAGGAGGAAAAATGTCCATTTTCAAAGCTTCCAAACGTCTATCTTTTATTTTTGAAAATGAGCAAGGTATGTTTTGGTCCTTAGGACGTCTACTTTTTTTGCCCATTTTCAAAAATAAAAACGTTCACACAAAAAACATACAAAAGCAAGTTTTGTTGACATATCCACCAACTACCTTGTCTGATTGTAGCAGAAGAAATCCCTATGAGGTGAGCCAGTTTCTGGTTGATAAGCTGATGGGGATTCCCCCTGCCAGGATCAGCTGAGCCATGGAGACCTACACCCCTCCCCCTCATCCCCGACATCCCACTCACATCTCGACATCCTCATGATATCCCCTACCTCCCCCAACATCTCCGCCCCCCCACCACATCCCTCCAATATTCCTGGACCCCCTCCCACATCTTCTCCAGAATACCACCCCTCCCCGTACCTTCAGAAGATCAAACAGCAGGAGGGAAGCTCACTCCCTTCTACCTACAGGGCCACATGCTGCAATAACAGGGCTTCCCCCTCCCAATGCATGTCGGAATGTGAGGGGGTGTAGGAGATGTGAGGGAGAAGCTGGGGATGACCGGGGGATGTAAATGGGAGGGGTGTAGGGCTCAGCTGATCCTGACAGGGGGAATCCCCATCAGCTGAGCCGCCAGATAGGGATTCCTTCTGCTGCAATCAGCTGATGGTAGCCTACGGGTTTTGGGGGATTTTTCCCACTGGGGGAGTAAGGGGGGAAGAGTAAGGAAGTGGGGTCATGGCGTACTCTCCACATTCATATGAGAGGTTTTTTTTAATATCAATGATCGAAATCTGGAACTGGAAAGTCAAACGAGTTCTTTATTGCCAAGTTTGAGCAGGTTTCTGAGATTTTTTTCCTCTCATTTAACAAACACTTAGCATGTGACACAGATAGAAGTCTTTGTGTATATTTTTAGCTTTGGCGCTATTAGGGCTTTTTAGTCCATCTCCTGTGAGATTAGTGTTAAAAATCCTGAAAACACAGATGACTACAGGGCCCCCTAGACAAGTTTTAGAAGCCCTGTCAAAAGGGTCCCATGGATGATCCAGCAATCAAAGTTTTTCTTCCCAAGTGGTTCTGTGATGGGAGCGCTAGATGTTACTTCTCCATCTTTGGGTGTAAGCATGACAGTATTGCATACCTTGCAATTGGTAACTCAAATAGATAATTTATGGAATATTTTCATTACAAGCAGAAACCAGAACTTGTCCAAACCATACTTGGAATTTGCAGATCAAATTTCTGGGGGATTGGGATCATGTAAAAATCCCTGACTCATAGGTGTGATATTCCAAAGTATTTCTTCACTTAGATTGCATCATTCCAATTTAGCAGGCTGTACCTCTCCATTTTGTCTTCATATTTTTAGTTTGACTCAGAGCCAGGAGCAGATTGTGACCAAAATTAACCCGGGCATGAGGATCCTGGGATAGGAAGCAATGTTCTGTTGTGGATTGGGTACTGATTAATAGATACAAAACAGAAGGTTGGGTTAAATGTTTTTCCATGGAGGAAGGTGAATAGTAGAGTGCTGCAGGGATCTGTTCAGGGATCAGTTCTATTTAAACACATTTATAAATGATCTGGAAATGAGATGAGCGAGGTGATTAAATTTGCAGATAACACTAAACTATTCAAAGTTGTTAAAAAACCTGGGGGACTGTGAAAAATTGCAGGAAAACCTTAGGAAATTAGAAGACCGGACAACAAAAGAGTAGATGAAATTTAGGGCTCCTTTTACAAAGGTACACTAGCAATTTTAGCGCACGCTAAAATGCCCCGCGCGCTAGCCGCTACCGCCTCCTTTAAAGCAGGCGGTAATTTTTCGGCTAGCACACCTTTGTAAAAGGAGCCCTTAATGTGGATAAGTACAAAGTGATGCACACTGAGAAAAATAATCCAAATCATAGTTACTTGATGCTAAGTTCCACTTTTGAGTCATCACCCAAGAAAATGAAATCTTCTGCTCAATGTGTGGCATGAACCAAAAAAAACAAAGAGAATGTTTAAGAATTATTAGAAGGTCGAGGGTAGAGTCAAAATGACTAAGTGACTATGTCTCTTTTCCTGATCTTCCTTTAATTTGGAGAAAAGGAAAGGAAAAAAAATCAAGGTCTATCCCTCACAGATCTCCAGATCGGTTCATAGTCAAATGCGCGCAAGACAAACGCGCATAGACAATTGAGTGCAAGCCAAGTGAGCACAAAGACAAGTGAGCGGAAGACATCTAAGCACAAGAAAAGTGAGCGGAAGACAAATGAGCACAAAGACAAGTGAGCGCAAGATAACTGCGCCAAGACATAAGCGCGCAGACAAATGGGAGCAGACAAATTAGCGCAAAGACAAGTGAGTGAAAAGACAAATATTCATTGGGGAAATACTGAAAACCTGACTAGATTTAAACACAAATAAATGATTACAGGTGCTAAACTTACAGAACTTACTGAATGTTACACACCTCTAGTAGGAGGCATGGTTACATTAGCATTTGACTATGAACTGAGACTAGATTGCTGCCCTCAAGCAGGGACTTTGAGATCCCTGTACTATAAGATCCTGCATGCTATTATCTGGTGACGGGACAAAAGCACGTGGCCGGCGCTCACTTGTCTTGCGCTCAGTTGTCAACGCTCAGATGTCTTGCGCTCAAATGTCATGCTCATGCTTTTTACTAGAAATCATTTGCGCTCACTTGTCTTGCGCTCACTTGTCCGCACGCATATGTCTTGCACGCATTTGACTTGCCACCCTCCAGACCTCCCCATCCTGGATCAATGGATAAATTTTTGATTCATGGAGAACTTCAGGTAGAAAAAGTCATGGACTCTCAACCACTTTGCACAAAGAACATGGAGTCCCCTGAATGTTCCTTGGCTATTGAAACACTAGATAAACACTGCTGTTGTATCATCAATTAAATCATATATATTCTGTTGTCTACATTAAGTTAGGCTCATAGTCAAGGCTAAATGTCCAACTTGACTCATATTCACTGTTGATGTCAAACTTCAATACATTATAAGTCTTCGTTAAAGATATTTGTATGGGCCTTCAGAAAGTAATCAGACCAGTACAGCCGATTGCTTGTAATCTTCGTCGGTCCAGCCTTTATTAGTGTTTGATATATTTTTTTGTGTGTGTATTTCTCTTTAAATCTACCATATAACTAAAATATAATTTAAGGAACCTCACTTAACTTATAGTGAATTCGTCCTATATTCACCTCTCCCAACATGCAAGTTTCAGAATGAAATCTTTCATCAGGGTTGAGGGAAACTGCAAGACAAAGTGTAAAAATTCTATACCTTGCTATCTCATATACAACTGACAACTTAACAAACAGAGAATGCTTCTACTATAGTAATTTAACGAGAAAAGTACACGAGTTTCCACCAACTGTGATTCTACCGGGGTGGTATATTTGATTCAATGCCCTTGTGATAAAATCTATATTGGACATACTATGCATTCTATTACAACTCGTTTAAACGAACATAAATCTCGGGTTCGCACTGAACGCAACACTGCCCCCTTGGTTAGACATTGGCAACTTATGGGGCATCAGTGGTCAGAGATAGATGGAGGATAATAGACTGTCAATGCAGGGTGGGAGGGTGGTAACTTACAGAAAGCTTTAGCTGTCAAAGAACAAAAATGGACATACAAGCTTAAATCCCTGGTCCCTTCAGGTTTAAATGAGGAGATCCTTTGAATATGTCTGGTTCAATCGTGTCGGATTGGGCTGGAGCGGTGCTGCGCACTGGTGCATTGATGATGTCATACGCTTCACGATGTGCGTTAGGCCAGCTGTATTTAATACCCGAGATTACAAACCGCGGCCATGTTTGACAGCCCGTGTTAGCTCCCGCAGTTGGTAAGTTTTCTCTCCCTTCTCTCTCTGCTTTTCTCGTTAAATTACTATAGTAGAGGCATTCTCTGTTGGTTAAGTTGTCAGTTGTATATGAGATAGCAAGGTATAGAATTTTTACACTTTGTCCTGCAGTTTCCCTCAACCCTGATGAAAGGTTTCATTCTGAAACATGCATGTTGGGAGAGGTGAATATAGGACGAATTCACTATAAGTTAAGTGAGGTTCCTTAAATTATATTTTAGTTATATGGTAGATTTAAAGAGAAATACACACATAAAAAAATATATCAAACACTAATAAAGGCTGGACCGACGAAGATTACAAGCAATCGGCTGTACTGGTCTGATTGCTTTCTGAAGGTCCATACAAATATCTGTAACGAAGACTTATAATGTAATGAAAGTTTGACATCAACAGTGAATATGAGTCAAGTTGGATATTTAGCCTTGGCTATTGAGACATCTCTTTTCCCGGTTCACTGAAAGCCACTGCTGCAGTCTGGTGCCTCCTTTAAATCAAGCTTGAGACCCGATCAATTGAATGCTGAAGGTCTTAGCTGAGGAAGCAGGGCATGTGTTTGCACTGAAGCATTTGAGATCTCACTTACCATGCCGACTACGGAGGAAGCACTCTGGGAATTCAATTGGAAGTAAAAAAAAAACAACAAGAAAAAATCCAACAAAGATTGCAGTGGAGGAAGAACAGCAAATGAAAAACAAGAAAAAACTGCAGACAGTATGTACAAGATGCAGGCTGTGTTTATTATATGAAATATTAAATGTGGTCAATATTACCACCTTTCAACAAACCAGGGGACCTGACACGATCCATGTTTCAGTAAACACGCCTTCTTCGGGGGTCCCAAGTTGATACGGTTTGGATGTTAAACCGCAATTCAAATTGATGATAGACAAAAAGCCTGTACAAATCTAGAGTGATTGCTGAACCGACAATCTCAGCATAATACTCGCACCAAAGCAAAACGGGCAGTCTCATTTCCATTGAGAGGAAGGTCTTTCGAGATGTCACATAGAAACAGACCAGGGACAATCAAGCACTATTTAACAGGTTGACTTTCAGTCTCAATGGCCTGAACATTCTTCTCTATAGGGAATCTATAAGTCCTATCGGTGCCATTTAATTCATTGAACCTTAAATTTCAAGAGAAAGAAATGAAGAGTAAAGTTTTGGAATCCCTTGAAAATCAAGCAAAGATCTTTAAACTTGAGGGTAACTAGTTTTACAAGATGTCCTCTAAGATCTCCATGCAGATGTTTAATTATGTCAGCCAAATATGCTTTCTTTCACCCGTCATAGTTGACATCTTTTTCTGGCTGCAAATAAGAAATTTGGAGCCGATTTTAGTTCAGTGTCAGTTAGCTGTTCGGGTTAATATGTTAATGGTTTGGAGTTTATTGCACTCATACTGCTTTCCTTTTTCCTAGTATTTTGATAAAAATATTACTTAAATCATATAATTATCTTCACCCCCACTATGGTGGACTTAAGGGATTAAGGCATTGAGGTTTTTTTCTTTTCTTTTTTCTTATTTTCTTATGGAATAATGTATTGGATTAATCCTTTTTCTGTACAAGCAGGATGTGCTTGGCTATTATATTTGTAATCATTCTCTTTTCTATAAATAAAATAAAAGAATTATTAGAAAAGGAACACTCCATGGTGTAACCTCACATTGAGTACTCTATACAGATCTGGTTGCTAAATCTCAGAAAAGACAGAGTGGAAATTAGAAAAGGTTCAAACATGCATGATTAAAATGATTAAAGAGATAGAACTCCTCTCATATGAGGAAAGTCTTAAGAGATTAGAGTTCTTCAGTTTGTAGAAGAGACTGCTGAGGGGAGGGGGGATATGTTTGAGGTCTACTTGAAGGGTATTAACGTAGAACAAAATCTTTTCCAGAGAAAGGAAAATGGTAAAACCAGAGGACATAATTTGAGGTTGAGGGGTGGTAGATTCAGGGGCAATGTTAGGAAATTCTACTTTACGGAGAGGGTAGTGGATGCCTGGAATGCGCTCCCGAGAGAGATAGTGGAGAGTAAAACTGTGACTGAGTTCAAAGAAGCGTGGGATGAACACAAAAGATTTAGAATCAGAAAATAATATTAAAGATTGAACTAGGCCAGTTACTGGGCAGACTTGCACGGTCTGTGTCTGTGTATGGCCGTTTGGTGGAGGATGGGCAGGGGAGGGCTTCAATGGCTGGGAGGGTGTAGATGGGCTGGAGTAAGTCTTAACAGAGATTTTGGCAGTTGGAACCCAAGCACAGTACCGGGTGGAGCTTTGGATTCTTGCCCAGAAATAGCTAAGAAGAAAAAATTAATTTAAAAAAAAAAAAAATTTTAAATTGAATCAGGTTGGGCAGACTAGATGGACCATTCGGGTCTTTATCTGCCATCATCTACTATGTTACTATGTTACTATAAAATCTTGAGTAGAGTAGAACAGGTAAATGAAAATTAAGAACATAAGAGCTGCCATACTGAGACAGACCAAAGGTCTATCAAGCCTAGTATCCTGTTTCCAACAGTGGCCAACCCAGATCACAAGAACCTGGCAAGATCTTAAGGCGTTAAATAGATTTTATGCTTCTTATCCTAGGATTAAGCAGTGGATTTCCCCAATTCTATCTTTAAAATGGCTTATGGACTTTTGTCTTAGGAAATTACCCAAACCTTTTTTAAATTCTGCTAAGCTAACTGCTTCCACCACATTCTCTGGCAATGAATTCTAGAGTTTAATTGTACATTGAGTGAAGAAATATTTTCTCTTGTTTGTTTTAAATCTTCTCCTTAGTAGCTTCATTGCATGCTCCCCTAGTCCTAGTATTTTAGGAAACTATAAACAAGCAATTCAAATCTACCTGTTCCACTCCACGCAGTATTTCATAGACCTCTATAATATCTATCCTGAGCCAACAAGTCTCCAGACTAGCAAGCCCTAGTTGCGTTAACTTTTCCTCATAGGGAAGTCGTCCCACTCTTTTTATCATTTTTGTCGCCCTTCTCTGTACATATTCTAATTCCAGATTCACAGGATCTTACTGCAATCTTCACAATCTGCTTGTGGTTTAGTGAGTTTGAATAATTCTGGTGTTTTGTCACTGCAACCAGAAGATTTTGTAGTATCAGTGATTTCTATGACAGGTGACAGTTTTGTTAAAAATGTTTAGTACTAAAATAACTACCATAAAACCTAAAGTTCATCTCTTGATGAAGATTTGATCCATGTACCGTACCTTTAACCTCCAGCAAAGCCTGCTTTATAAACCAGCTAAAAATTGAAGCTAGGCAGTCGTCTTTGTTGCATTCTTTCCATTTTCCAGCCCTAGAACTAATAATCTCAACAAGCTTTTTCCTTTCTCTTTTTTTTTTTTTCTTCCTTCTCTTGTTTTTCCCACCCTCCTGGTTTTTTCCTTTCTCATTTCCTTTGTAATATGATGTATAATTTTTCTGCTTTCCCTTTCATGTCTAGTGGCAACTTTTATTGTGGGTTTTTTGGGTTTTTTTAGTCTGTGTAAGTACCCCCCTGTATTTGTACTTTTGTAAAAAATAAAAAAGTTTATTATATAAACTGCCTAGGATTTAATTAGGCGGTATATCAAATGTAATAAACTTGAACATAAAGTTCTGCTTCTTGTATGCAATTATTAAACATTTATGGGTGGGTTTGTTGGGGGGGGGGTTACTTTTCTGCCTTGCGTGTAAATTAATCTGTTTGTGAGACTGTGCCAAGCACCTCTAGAGCTAACATAAAAGTGAAATAAAACCGATGTATTTTATATTGTAGATGTTAATTGAACATACAAGAATTGTTTCTGCTCTTGTTTTTTTGATATATTTGTTTAAAAAAAAAAAATCACATGGTTTACTCTTGATATTTATTGTGGAATTACAGAAAGCATGTGTATTGAAAGAAAACAAGTTGACGTCTCTTGTATGGGCGAATTGGGTAGGCAGTTTGACAAATAGTGTTTGCAATTCTGACAGAATTTTACCCCTGTTTTACCCTGCAGGAGAGATGCAGAGAACTTCGTACTGCTCAGAAAACACTGGGTGGAACATCATTTTTTTTTTTTTTAGCAACTAGTGCTCAACACAAAGAGCATGCAAATTATGGTGTCCATTTATTAAGGCACGATAACCGATTTAGCGCATGCTAAATGCTAAGGCATCCATTATATTCTATGGGCGCCTTAGCATTTAGTGTGATAGGCATATTCACCAACAAAATAGTCAAAAAGAAAATCAAGCAATTAGGCAAAACATCATGTGGTGCATTCAATCCTGGTCAGATTATTGTTCAGGATTCTTTATTCCTCAATGGTGCAAAAACAGAATGGCCAACAAGAAACAAACAATTAAAAAAAAACTCAAGGTATAAATCCTGCACAGCAAATCAGGATATCCCAAAATCCCTGTGCCTCAGCAATTGCAGCACAGCTTTCTGTAGCTAGGCCCCACCTGGGCCTAGGCCTGATTTAGACCCTAGAATCGGGCCTTACTCAAAAAAAGAGTTTAAGCTCAATTATCACACTGCATGACTTTCACCAAAACACAAAGCAAAAGGAAATGTTCAGGAAGCCATCAGCTCTGCCCTTGAACTGGGGCAGGAGAACTACCAAGTTTGTCTTCAAGCTATTCACAGCATTCAAATATTCCCACCTGAGATCTTGACAAACTTCTCCCAATTGTACAGTTCTAAGTTCCTGTGTATTACTGCATTCAAAACAAAAATATAGCTCCATAAAGCAAAACATTCCTCAAGCCAAACAAACTGAGAAAGCACCAGCAATAGTCCTTTATAAAACCTCAGCCATAGAGCCCTGCCCCCACCTGGGGCCTTGAATTAAGTCTCAGCAATGCTGTGAGCCCATGTAGCAAAAGGAAAAAGAAAAAAAAAAAAAACTCTTCAAATAAAGTCACAGGCTGTAACACAAGTCCCATTAATTGTCCACACAAAAATCCAAAGAAGCATTCAAAATAGTTCAGTAGTTAGCTTTGGAAACTTCTCACAAAACAAACACAGTTTTTCAATTAGTGGCCTTGCAGGCAATACCTATTTCCATGGCTTCTGGTTCTGGAAATACCTGGTCAAAAAACTCCATTTCCTCCTCTTGAGGGATGGCCTCAGCTTCCTGGCATGGAGCTAAATCATCCACCTTCATGAGCTCCAGATTATTAAGTTGCTCTGGTCTGGCTGGCTGCTGAGCAGTGGAGAGAGAACCATTCCCCTTCCTTGTCCGCTCTAACTCTGGAGGGAATGCTACTGGCTTTTCAGTGTGAGAGCTCTGCCCTGCTCTCTGTGGGCCTGCACCGCCCTGAGGCTCTCTTGGGCTCCCCCTGTGGATGTTTGGGTAAATGCAAGGTTTTCTCACAGGGGCATTTTGCCTAAACCTAATATTCCGAGGTTTGGAGACAAAAGCTTGCAGAACTGGGCTGAGTCTCCATCTCCTTGGCTTCTGACTGGTCAGAAAGAAACTCCTCTTCAGTCAAATTCTCCCTAATGTAATGAGGGAACCTAGGCTGCTGGGCTCTAAGGAGCTTGGGAACAACTTTCTAGCCCTGTTTCTTGCTCTCCTGGGGCTTTTAACTGGGAACATGTCAGGCACGAAGCCTGACTGGTCACAACAGCGCCTCTAACTGACCTTTCCATTTCCCCAACATGTCCAACGTAAAAAGATGTTTGAGTATACCTTCGAATTTCAATGCCTCAAAATATGGACTAGTTTACCCTTATTTCTACATCAGCTCCCCAATTGCTACAGCTTTAGAAACATGCTAAAGGCCCATCTCTTCTCTGTATGATTCACAAGTTGCCTATCCACTTATGTAATCCTTATGTAATCCACTTCTGTAATCCTAATGTAACCCAAAGATTACTCATTATCTTGACTGTAAACCACATTGAATCCTAGTTGAAAGTTGTGGGATATAAGAAACTGTATGGGATGGTATAAAATTTACAATAATTCCTCCCCCCCATAGATACAGTAATACTGCATGTAGCCATATAGAAGTTCCATCAATAGCAGTATGCCCTATACTTTAATAAATGCCTCCGTATTTCCCTGTTCAGTTATCTGGCTTATAAGGATCTCTTGACTGAATATACACATAAAGATGTATTGGTAACTTATTTCCACAGCTTTATGTACTTGTCATCCTACTGAATATTGTCTCTCACTATTATATACATCCTAGTTTGTCTGTGGGAATCAGGGGGGCAACTCTTTTAAAAGCCATAAAACTATCTGTAGCTACTGGTTGTTACTAAACAGTCCTGCAACATTATTTACTATATTTGTTTTTTGGAGCTAAAATTTAAAAAAATCATTCTGAATCAAAAAGTTATTTTCAGCATGCTTGCGACAGCAGAGAAGCCTTCTTCTTGCAGTAAGTTCTTCTTGTGTACAACAGAGCCACCTGCTGGCTAGAAAAAGGGGTGTAGCCATTACACCAGGCAGACTTGGTCACAGCATGACTAATTTAGCAGCCAAGATAGTGTACCTAGCATCTAGTTGGTTGGCAGTATTGTTATACCATATGATCCTAGCATTGTCTGCTTTATCAACACAGCTTTTAAACCAGTCCACTTTAGCAGGAATTAAACAATGAGGTCTGGCTGTATTTATAACAGTCTCAAATATGTATATTTGCTCTAAACGTGGTATTTGATACAGTAATAAAATAAATAGTTTTTCTACCTCTGTTCCATTAGAGGATAGGGTTCCAGTGCCAACCATTTCTTTCACTGTAATGTTTCATTTGGAGTCCCATATTCCTCAGTGTTTTGATTTTTCTAGAAGACTAAGATATCTGTGAAGTATCTTTTGATGAATAATGGATGTACGGTAATCAGTTTAGGGTCTCTACACTGGATGCTCCTTATCAACTATAATAAAAAGTTAAGCGCGCATGCGCTATTGAAAGATCGTGATTCCTGGTGGCGTGAGGTGTGCTTGAGGTGCGTGAGGTGTGCCAGTCCTCACGGTGCCTGCGCTAGCTGGAGGCACGTGAGTATGCAGAACACACCAGCGACTCCTCCCTCCCACTGCCGCTCCTCTTCAAAGCGGCCTGCTGAGGTTCGCCAGCCGCTGTAGCGAACCTCGCAGGCCGCTCTCCACCTTCCCGACATGGTGCTGAAGAAGGAGCTGGGGTTGCCGCTGCTGCCACACTCGCAGTCTTCCTGCAGCCCCGCCCACTGCCATTAAACAGGAGAACCTGCTCGACGATCTGGGCCGAGAGGTGAACGATGCAGCCCCTGTCCTAGACCGACACCAGCTCCAGTTGGAGGGATGGAGGGATGGTAAGAATGGTAGGGGGGTTGGAAACAGAAGGGGGCCCGAGGCAAGCAGGCATTGCACAACAGGGGACCAGGGGGAGAGGGAAAGGGGGCTGCTTTGGGGAGAGAAGGGCAGACAACAATCATCAGAGGGGAACAGAAGGGGGCCACGGAGCACGCAGGCATGGCACAACAGGGGGAGAGGGAAAGGGTGCTGCTGGGGGGGGAGGGGTGTGCTGGGGGCAGAAAACAATAATGCTTTGCTCTGGGAGGGGGGAAGACAGAAGGAGGCCACGGAGAGACAGGTAGGCATGGCTCAACAGAGAAATACAGGTAGGCAGAGGGCCAGGGAGAGAAACAGACAGAATGAATGACAGACAGACAGCGTCCAAGGAGAGAGAGACAAAGAAAAAACCCCAGACAGACAGACATCTGCTCTAGCACCTGTTAATGTAACAGGCTTAAAGACTAGTACTCTAATAAACATACATTATAGTGCTTTGGCTTTACTTAATTCTAGCTCTGCTGAAGTGTGTGACTCTGAATCCATCTTGTTTTCTTCTATTTGCTACTCAGGTTGTATTTCTTTGGACAAAAAACATGGATAGAAAAGGGAGTTCACCAGCAAACAGACACTTTTAGACCATGAGCTGATATATATACTGCATTTACTCAATATAAATAAAAGGACACTGCCCTAAAAGCAAATCCATAATTGATATTTGGAAGATGAAAGTAGATACTGTAGATACTGTATCTAGTCAAAACTCACTCTAGTTACTTTAGTTAGTCACCTCCAATGACATTGTAGTAGTATTGTGTACACCTATGCAGAGGACCTAGACTAGATTCCTAGGCCAGGACTCTATTCCTTGAACTAACCAGGGCTGGAAGTGTCTCAGAGGCAGTATTCAAAATCCCCAGGTCAAACAAATTTCTCACTGGTGATACCTACTAGCCAGACTCAAAATCATGGATTTAGTTAGGGGGGGCAAGGGAGGAGAGAGTACTTCGCTTCCCCTCTCCTTCCTCATGTGGATCAGTATCTTCCCCCCTCTCTCTTTCCTCCCCATTTGGCATCACCCGTTCCTCTCCCCTCCCTCCACAGTAGTTCACCCCTTCCCCTCAATCCTCTTATCGCAGCTTCTTACAATTATTGCAAATACCAGCATTAAATAGAAACAAAAAAAAAAGTAAGCAGCAGTGAGTCTGGTGCTGAAGCACTCAGCAAGACTCTGGCAGTCCTACCCCCTCAGTTCCTGCTGCTGTGGGGTCAAGACCAGAACAGCCTTGCCAAGTGTTTCAGTCAGGCCTCTTTGCTCCAGGTGCCAGCTGTAAAAAAGGCTCACCTGACTGGTACTCGTAATACTGCCTTTTATTATTTAGCTCCAATTATGTAGAACAGTCTCCTCTAGGAGTTCAGGGAAGAACTGTCTGTACTTTGGTTTAGAAAATATTTAAAAGCTTATTACTTTCGGCTGGCTTTTGGGGTTGAAGTGGAATACAGTAGATGGTTAGGGAGATGAGTGATGAAATCTGTGAAAGCAAAGAATACATAAACCCACTAATCAGCGCCAAAGTCAGCGGTAGCCTTAAAAGTGACTGCTGATTGTGTGTCAATCACATGATGGCACCTGATCATGGCAGGGGAATCTATGATCAGCTGAGCAAGCAGGATTTCCCAAAACTGTGGCTTTGGGGAGTACTGCCAGCTCAGCTGATTAGTGAATCCCCTGCTTCGATCAGCTAAACCAGCAAGGAGATCCCCTTTTCCTCTCTTCCTCCCTCCCACACACTGATCCACCTAGCCCCCCTCAAAAGAGAGCCCCTTCCTGCCATGACTGATACCCCACAAACACCCTGACACTCCTCCACACACCCTGACACCCCTCCACACCCCTTGACATCCACCAGCCTCCCTCCCAACTTCCTCCTGCCGATAGGGCTGCCTCTTCAGATACACTGGGAGAGGGCTCAGGTCCTAAGCCAATCTGGGCTGCCTTAGGCCACTCCCAGTACATTTTAGGATATACTGGGCCCTTCCTAAGGCACTAAACCAATCTCGTATAACTTTGTCACCTCCCAGTGAATCCCAAGATTCACTGGGAGGGTAAAAATGAAGCCTTACTGGGTCAGACCAATGGTCCATCAAGCCCAGTAGCCCATTCTCACGGTGGCCAATCCAGGTCACTAGTACTTTGCCAAAATCCAAGGTGTAATAATATTCCAATAATCCCTGATTGGCCATTGTTTTTGGCCAATCAGGTACTTCCTTAGACTCCTCCCTAAGGAAGTCCCTGATTGGCTGAGGTGCCCCAGACCCCTCCCAAGAGAGGAGCCTGAGGCGCCTCAGCCAATCAGGGCCTTAGGCCCCTCCCTGTATATCACATGATACACCGGGGTGGGGCCTAAGGCCACACTCGTTGGAGGAGAAGGACTGAGTACCCCTCCTGCTCCCAACTGTTTAAAGGTATGGGGAGGGGGGTGGGCCAGGCCAGGCCAGGCTGAGGGCGGGTTTGCGATGACAGGAGGGAGTTGGCATCCCTCCTGCCTTATTCATTCGTTTGTGTGTGTGTGCGTGTATGGAGAGGGGTTGGGCAGCGTCGGGCCCGATGGCAGCAGCGACGGCGGCGGATTTCGATGCGGGGGAGCATTTTTTGGTTCGGGGAGGGGGGCACTCTTGGGTTAAAACACGGGCTTGCAATGTGTTTTACAGAATATATATAAAGGAAAAAAAAATTTATATATAGTATTCTGCTAAAAGCATTGCGAGCCCGTGGTTTTAAAGGGCAGAAGAGGGTCAGGAGAGTCGGCAAAGGATAGAGTCAACTGGTCTTCAGCAGTTACTTCTTTTCTGATCGGCATGCTCAATCAGTTTTTCTTAAATTGTTTAGTGAATCGCTGCCTTCTTACATTTGCATGCCATTTCCCTCATTTGCATGCACGGATCGGATCGGGTAGGGACAGAATCGGCACAGAGGTTAGTGAATCAGGTCAGAGGAAAATTAGGTCACAAAGTGGTCGGGACACGATCGGTGTCCTTAGTGAATCTAGCCCTTAACCCCCCCCCCCCCCCCCCCCCCATTGCCTCAAGTACTTTAGATAGATTGTGAGCCCACCGGGACAGATAGGGATAAATGTTTGAGTACCTGAATAAATGCATGTAAACCATTCTGAGCTCCCTTGGGAGAACAGTATAGAAAACTGAATAAGTAAATGTATTTATTTAAAAAATTTCTTAACCACCTATAACTAGGTGATTTTACAAAAAAATAATCATATAAAAAATAAAAAAAAACATACAGCACATATGATATAAACAATATCAGCCATCTTTTACACCTGTGCTAGACAACAGATCTCTAACCGTGAATCTACAATATTCCATTAGGTATCAACCTGATTTAGAAATGAAACCAAACTAAAGAATGGCAAATTTAATTGGCTTTGACTGAAGAACCTGAAAAGTTATTTTAGCAGTGATATAAAAGGCATTGGGGCATGATGTTAAGCAGCATAGGGCGTCGAGATAATTCTAACCGTTTTGTCAGCCAATTACAATGTTTCATTAACCAAGGCACTTTTTTCAAGATGTAATTGGGGACTGACTTACCGTGCGATGGAAGATGTTATAAATCTTACTCTAGTAAGTCTTTAAAGAAATCATAATGGGACAGACACATTAAACAAATATACCCCCTTTTTTTACTAAGATACGCTAACCGATTAGCGTGCGCTAATTGAATTAGTGCGTGCTAAACGCTAATGTGTCCATAGACTAGCATGCACGCATTAGCGTTTAGCGCACGCTAAATCGATTAGTGCACGCTAATCGGTTAGCGCACCTTAGTTAAAGAGGGCCATAGTGCCTGGACCTGACTCTATGTAGATGTTTTGCTTTCTGTAGGTATAGCACCTTCTAAATCATTCCATTCACAGTGAAAATATATTCTTTTATTTCCCATGAATGAATGATCCTTGTGTCGCTCTATCAGTGGCATCTCTAGCCAGAAGCAGTGGGAGGAAGAGAGATAATAGAGAAGCCAACCCAAGGATGGGGGAGGGGGCAAACTAAATGCCATTTCAGCACATTGAGCCCATCACATCACAGCCCTTTTTCCCCATATTTAATAAAATATAAAAAGTACTAGAAAAAGGATTCAAAGTCTTTTATGCATAAAGAGACCCCTAGTCAGTTTCAGCCATCCAGTAAAAATATCATATATCACTCAATGAATTCTAGGTAGGAGTGAAGGCTGAAAATAAATCTTAGACTTCCGGCTTCTTTAACCCACATTCCATGTTTCCTAAGAACGGATCAAGGATATTTCCCCTTACAACTCACCATACAGAAATATAAAATATATGATCTCAGGAACAATATTTTACATTTAAACGATTTTATTAGTGATCACTACACAAGCAGTATAAACAGTCAACAGCCATAGATAATAAGAACATAAGCAATGCCTCCACTGGGTCAGACCTGAGGTCCATCGTGCCCAGCAGTCCTCTCACGCGGCGGCCCAACAGGTCCAGGACCTGTGCAGTAATCCTCTATCTATACCCCTCTATCCCATTTTCCAACAGGAAATTGTCCAATCCTTTCTTGAACCCAGCCCCATTACACCCTCTGGAAGCGCATTCCAGGTGTCCACCACCTAGCATTCATTTTGAATCTGTCCCCTTTTAACTTTTCCGAATGCCCTCTTGTTCTTTTATTTTTCGACAGTTTGAAGAATCTGTCCCTCTCCACTCTCTCTATGCCCTTCATGATCTTGTAAGTCTCTATCATATCTCCTCTAAGTCTCCTCTTCTCCAGGGAAAAGAGTCCCAGTTTCTCCAGTCTCTCAGCATATGAGAGGTTTTCCATACCTTTTATCAGACGTGTCGCTCTCATCTGAACTCTCTCGAGTATCGCCATATCCTTCTTAAGGTACGGCGACCAATATTGGACGCAGCACTCCAGATGCAGACGCACCATCACCCGATACAATGGCAGGATAACTTATTTCGTTCTGGTTGTAATACCCTTCTTGATTATACTTAGCATTATATTCGCTCTCTTAGCAGCCGCTGCGCACTGTGCCGTCAGCTTCATTGTCATATCCACTATTACCCCCAAGTCCCTTTCTTGGGTACTCTCATTCAATAACATCCCTCCCATCATATAGCTGTACCTCGGGTTTCTACTTCCCACATGTAGTACTTTACATTTCTCAACATTGAACTTCATCTGCCATCTCATCGCCCATTCCCCTAGTTTGTTCAAGTCCCTTTGTAATTCTTCGCAGTCCTCTTTAATCTGAGCTCTACTAAATATTTTGGTGTCGTCCGCGAATTTTATTATCTCGCACTTCGTTCCTGTTTTTAGATCATTTATAAATATATTAAATAGCAGCGGTCCGAGCACCGAGCCCTGTGGAACACCACTCGTGACCCTTCTCCAGTCAAGTAATGGCCCTTCACTCCTACCCTCTGTTTCCTACCCGCCAACCAATTTCTGATCCATTTATGTACGTCTCCTTCCACCCCATGGTTCTTCAGTTTCCGAAGTAGGCATTCATGGGATACCTTGTCAAAGGCTTTTTGGAAGTCTTGGTATACGATATCTATGGGGTCTCCTCTGTCCATCCATTTGTTAATTCCTTTGAAGAAGTGCAATAAGTTCGTTAGGCATGATCTCCCTTTGTAGAATCCATGCTGGCTGGTTATCAGAAGTTTGTTTCTTTCAAAATGTTCATCGATGTTATCTTTTATCAGTGCTTCCGCCATTTTCCCCGGAACCGAGGTCAGACTCACCGGTCTGTAGTTTCCCGGGTCACCTCTTGATCCCTTTTTAAAGATGGGCGTAGTGTTGGCTATCTTCCAATCTTCCAATCCTCTGGGATCACGCCTGCTTTCAGGGATAGATTGCAAATTTGCTGCAGTAGTTCCGCTATTTCCTCCTTTAGTTCCTTCAGAACACTTGGATGGATTCCGTCCGGCCCGGGGATTTGTCAGTTTTTAATTTTTCTATCTGCCTGCGTACGTCGTCAAGGCTCACTTCCATGGATGTTAATTTTTCTGCTTGATCTCCATTCAATGTGCAGCCCTACTGTAAACCCACGGGTTAAAACCACGGGCTCGCGAGTCAAGTAAAAAAAATAAAAAAACAAAAAAGTTTTGTTCACGGAGAGCAAGCACATGCGCAGACAGGCCTAGAAGATGGTCTGCATATGCGTCGGGATCTCTCTGCAGCGATCCGCGTCGTTGGTGTAGGGCGTGCCTTCGATCGCCCCATTTGCATGAGGACGTGTTGTGGATCAGTCGCCCGGGAAAACTCAGAAACGGATCGCACATGGCCACGGATTGCAAAAGGAGGTTAGTGAATCTGGGCCATTGTGAGCATAGCTCCAGAAGAGATATGCTCCTAGAACAACTACATGCAGGGAAAGAGAGAACACAACCTGCAAAGCACCATAGATAGCTTGACGATAGCAGGGAAATCAGCTAGCAGAGGAGACAGACAGAAGTTGGAGGTGATGTGATAGGGCAAGAATGCAATATCCAAGTCTCCAATCTCAATTTATTCTCTTAGTAGGCACATACCTCTTGTATTCATATTTTTCAAAGAAAGTTTAATGAAGATTCAGCAAATCCACAACTCGCTTTGTTGTTTTCCACTTCCATTCCTGGCTGGATTGTAGGACCTGGTTATCCCTTTGAAATCATTCTTTTCACATTGTATTCAATTTCTCTTTATTGCTTATCTGTGACAAGACATTGTGATGTGTTGGGTTCTGGATCAGGAGATGCACGTAATGGATAGAGACACTGGTATCGTAATTCATTTGAAAAGTATTTCATTTCACAATAGCAAAGCTGTTGGAAAAGGTACTTGAAAGCTCAGTGTTCAGCATTCTTCAGCAGTTTTATTGGACACGACATCTGTTCTACTGTCACATACCAGATCGACAGATCTGTTTACTAAGGTTTTTCTACTCAAATGATGAGCTAATGATCATAGTAGAGGCAACAGGAAGACATAATGCATGACCAGAAAAGGTCAACCAAAGATTACATTACATTACATTAGGGATTTCTATTACGCCTGTGCCTTGCGGTTCTAGGCGGATTACAATATAGAAGATATCTGGGCAATTCCAGTAGAATTACATTACAGGATAAGAGTAAGTTACAGGAACAGTAAAGAATTATGTTACTTCAATTTCACAGAAGATAATACATATCACAGAAGATAATACATATCAACTGAATCAAGTTAAATCGGGTGTAGTGTAAAAGAGTTACAGTACATTCTAGATCACAGACAAAGAGATACTATAGGTGGGTGTTTCCAAAGGCGTTGATTGGGAACTCATTGGGTGGTGGTTAGAGTGATGGGAGATATTTTTTGAACAGTAGTGTTTTTATTTCTTTACGGAACTCTTTTATGTCTGTTGTTTTGGTCAGTAGATTTGAGATTAGACTATAAAAGGGACTTTCTTCCTTTTCAAAGTATTCCAAAATGAAGATGGTGAGGCTAGATTTTATAAGTATCGGTGTCATACTGACTGAATTCCTTTTCATGCAGTAAGCATATTTTAAGTATTCTAATGGTATCTGTATTACCCCATGCATTTTGTACCAATCATATACCATACCATACTGATTCTTTTATCCTGACTAAGAATCATTGCGGCTTACATAATAATAGAAATGATACAGAGGTATAGACTTCATATACAATGGAACCTCGGTTTGCGAGTAACCCAGTTTGCGAGTGTTTTGCAAGATGAGCAAAACACTCAGCAAACTTTTGACTTGCAAACCGAGCACTGCCCCGATAAACAAGCACTTACAAACCAGGAAGCGCCGCTTCGGGGGATTCCTCTTCCGTCTTTCGGCCAGCCTTCCATGTCGGGTGCCTTCTGCAGGTTGGAGGACCTCTGTCTGGGCCTGCGCGGCCGGGTGCTGTCCCGCCTGCGCGTTGCGTGTGACGCGCACAGAGTCAATCATTGTCGTGCGTGGCGTGTGGGTGGGGCAGCGATCGGCTGCATGGGCTCGGGTGGGGGCTCTCCAGCATGCGAGGGGTATCCGACGTGGAGGGCTGGCCGGCGGATGGAGGTGGCATCCCTCTGAAGGCACTGCGGGGTTCTCTGGCGGCTGGTGGACATTACATGTATCCCCCCCCCCGAAGTGGCACTGTGGGGTTCTTTTTCCGATGACGGACGGAGGAGGCAGACGGAGGAGACGGCGCTGCAGTACCCGGCCCCAACAGGTACAGATTGGTTCTGGAACCAATCGTTGCTGTTGCCACTATTGTCTATGGGGAACTTGGCTTTGATAAACGAGCATTTTGGATTACAAGCATGGTCCTGGAACGGATTATGCTCGTAATCCAAGGTACCACTGTACATAAATAACTGGTCAGTGCGGTGAAGTGAATAGATGCGTTTTCAGTGCCTTCCTGAATTGTAAGTATGTGGTAAGTTGTCGTAAGCTGCTTGGGAGTTTGCGCCAGACTTTGGGTCCTTGGAATTCAAAGGTGGTCTTGAAGTGAGCTTTTCTCCGGACCTGGCGTGGGGAGGGAGTCATTAAAAAAGGGGTTTCTTTGGATCACAAGAAATTATCATTAGAAAAATTTTTTAATTACACACAGGTGTAACAGCTTATACATATATCAGTACAATATAAGTGACATCCTGCTCAAACCGTTAATACGGATACCTTAATTTAAATAAAACTCTCCCAAATAGTAAGTTCACTAGGAGGTTGAAGTATCATATAGAGGCGAAAAGCTCAGTACATAGAACCTCTTATAACATTTATCTTATTTCAGGTCCTTATCCTGAATATATCAACTGCCATATAATCATTTACGTTGAACCTCCGTCCCATCCTTATATGTAAACTTTATTTATGTCTAACTAGAACTGTAGATTAATTTTCATATCAAAAAAGAAAGGTGACCCTTGAGGGGAGGAATGTTGGCCTAGTGTCTAACACTCAGTAAGCTTGGTTCTAAGAGAGCAGTTGTAGAGGATCTGCATTAAAGATAGTTTTCACAGCAACCTGTGAACTACTTTCTGCCTCTAGGGAATTACTTTGGTAGGATTTTTCTGCCCTTTCTTTTTTTTCTTCCAGGTGTATTTCTGTATCACAGTATGGCTGGGAAACATCATATCACCAAAGCTGCTGCTCAGGTTACAACTTCTGTCTCTGTGCAGATAGAAAATGTTACCCAGGCAGAGGGAGTGGTTCCATTCTTCAGCTTGAATCTCTCATGAAGGAAGTAAAAGAACTGAGAGAGGAGGTGGCAAGACCAAGAAGCATCCATGAGAATGAGAGGTACATCGATGAAATGGTTCATGAGGCGTCAAAGATTTCCAGAAGTGGGGAAGAAGAGGCTGTGCTGAGGGAAGGCAGCTGGACTCAGATTACAAAACCTCCGCCCTTGAACTGAAGAACCGGTATGCTGTCCTGGAAGTGGAGGAGATGAGAGCATTCCAAGGAGAGGAAGGACCAAAGCTTGAGATCCCCAAAATTACTGGATCCGTGACCACTAGGAGGCATAAGGTAGTGGTAGTTGGCAATTCCCTTCTAAGGGGTACAGAAGCATCCATCTGCAGACCAGACATGATGTCACAAGAGGTATGCTGTCTACCTGGTGCCAAAATCCAAGATGTTACGGAGAGCTTGCCAAGACTCATCAAGCCTGATGACTACTATCCGATGCTGCTCATCCACATTGGCACTAACAATACTGCCAGGTACTACTGCGAACGTGCCAAAAGTGACTTTGTGGCTCTGGGAGAGAAAGTAAAGGAGTCAGATGCACAGGTGGTATTCTCATCCATCCTCCCTGTCGAGGATAAAGGCCAGGGCAGAGAAGCTCGCATCCTGGAGATGAATGCATGGCTACGTGGATGGTGTTGTCGAGAGCATTTTGGTATCCTGGACCATGGAATGATTTTCCAAGGGCTGCTGAGCAGGGATGTGTGCATCTAACAAAGAAGGGAAGAAGTGTCTTTGCCAGCAGGCTGGCTAATCTACTGGAGGGCTTTAAACTAAAAGTGATGGGGCAGGGTGATCAAAGCTCTCAGTTAAATAAATCATTGAATGCCTCTACACAGATGGGAAAAGGGGGGCAGTGTCTGGAAAGCAGTATATACTAATGCTCAACGTATGGGAAGCAAGATTCTGGATCTAGAAGCTGTGATGGAAGAAGAGGGGTTGGATATAATGGCGATCATGGAGACGTGGTTCACAGAGAACCATGACTGGGATGTAATTATACCAGGTTATAATCTGTTCAGGAAAGACAGGGTAGGAAGAAAAGGAGGGGGAGTAGCGTTATATGTTAAAGATCATATTAAAGCCACACAATTGCAGGATCTGCAGGGCAAGGAAGAGGCACTGTGGATCAATTTGGAAAGAGGGAATGGTGAATATATTTACATTAGTATGACATACAGGCCTCCTTCACAGACGGAAGAAGTAGAAAGAGATTTAATGTAGACATTCAGAATATATCTTAAAAAGGGGAAGTCTTTCTAATAGGTGATTTTATGTTCAAATATATTTATTGATTTTCAAATCATATAATCAAGAATACCTTGTACAGAAAGCAAATTAGCAATTCTAATTAAAGCAAGAAACATTCCAATAACATTAAATCATATATTAACTAAAATGCTCAAGTCCTCTAAATTGGATCCAAGATTTCTTATAAAATAAAACCAAAATTAAAGAATTGAACTTAATGTACACTCTTTCATAAAGTTAGCTGGAAGGCTGATTGCTGGGATTAACCTATAGTCATAGAGCTTATGATTTTTCTACCTCCAATCGGGAGAGCGCTAAAAAAGAAGTCAACTGATTAGGCTCAAAAAAAACATATTTAACTGATCGGTGATGGACTATACATTTACAAGGGTGTCGCAAATAAAAAGTAGCACCCAAAGATATAACACCTGGCTTCAACAAAAGAAATTCACGACGACGCCTTTGCGTCTCTCGTGATAAATCAGGAAATACCTGGACTTTACAACCCATAAATTCTTTCTGTCTATTTTTAAAGAACAGTTTTAACAACCATACTTTATCAATAGAGAGAGCTACTGTTATTATCAAAGTGCTCGGTTCTACAACCTCTTTATCTGATTTTTCCAATAACTCTGATACATCCAATAGTCCTTGATCCGACGGCTTTTTTGGTAATTTAGTCTTATTAGGTAAATAATAGACTCGTGATAAAGGAGGTAATGAATCTTCTGAGGCCCCCAAAACTTCAAGAAAATATCTTTTAAACATTTCTCTAGGAGGTGTCAGTGGAAGCTTAGGAAAATTAATGATTCTTAAGTTATTGTATCTAGAGTTATTTTCTAAGTTCTCCATTTTTCTTCTAAGATTGATATTGTCTTTCATTAAAGATTCCTGTAATTGTTTGGATGATTTAATGTCCTGTTCAAGCTTTTGAACCAAGAAATTAGAGGCAGTCATATCCTTTTTCAAATCTTTAAGTTCAGTAGAATGTTGAGATAATTTCCCCTCAATTAACTGAAGTTTGGGACTTATGGTCTTCACTAGTCCGGCCATAAGATCCCATAGTGAGTCCAGAGTTACTTCTGAGGGTTTTTCCAAAGAAAATACAGGTAAAGAAATGTCATAGTGCTCACCGTCCAGTTGAATACCTTTACGCTGTCCCTGAAGGTTAACTCGCCTCTCAGATGATTCCCCCTCAGCTTCTTCAAAGGAGCTCATATCCATAAGAGCTCCTGTCAGCAGGCTCTGTGATGGACTACTTGCCTCAGGGGAAGACAAGACCCCGACCTCCGGGGTTACCCTACCCCTTGGAGAGCTGCTTAGCTGAGGTTGCGGGGGCGGCGCCCTAACGTCGGGGCTCAACGATGTCTCCAATCCCGGAGGAATCTCGACGTCCTCACTGACGCCGCCACTCCTCTGCGGGCCTCCCTCCGACGCCGAAAAAATACCCTGCATCCGCCTGATGAGTTCCCCGATGTCTCCAGCCGCGGGGGTGGCCGTGGGCCGCGAGGCACCAGCGGTGCTACGGCCCCTCCGTTTAGGCATCGGGTAAGTAATTGAACCGCTTACAAATTGTTTGAAAATTGTTGAAGAAAAAAATCATCAGAGCGGCATCTCAGCGCGTCCAGCCCGACGCCATCTTGGATCCTCCACTCTAATAGGTGATTTTAACATGCTTGATGTTGATTGGGGTATTCCTATTGTGGGTTCTTCTAGATGTAGGAAGATTCTGGATTCTGTACAAGGAGAAATTCTTCAGCAGTTGGTACTGGAAACTACGCAGGATGGGATCATACTGGATTTAGTGCTTACAAACAGGGAAAGTGTTTCTGATGTTGCAGTGGGTGATCATCTGGCATCCAGTGATCACTGCATGGTATGGTTTAATATTAATATGGGTATAGAGAAGTGTTGTGGTTTAACTTCTACTATACAGATACAGCTCTCTGCATAGTTCTCAGGTTTTTGTACTGAAGCATGGACTTCTCTAAGTTACTGACAATGAAGGAGTCTGGGACTGGTTTTCCTAAGTGTTGAACTAAGTTTTCTCTTTAATAAAATGCTGAATTATGTTTAGCTGCAGACCTAACTTATCTCATGTTCTAGCCTGCCAGCACTGAGTGTGTTATCTTGGGCATTCTAGCTTCTTATGGCTATCTCAGCATAAACGACATGTAACAGAAAGACTGCAGGGCTTAGATAAGTGACCTGCTAGTGTGAGCTTAGGACCAATGATTGTTAAGAAAAGTAACACGTGAAAAGTTTTTTCTAGAATTCAGTTGTATAGCCAGAAGAATGCATAAATATTTCTGTAACTTCCTGGTTTCGGGACTTCTGAAGTCAGCTTGGGCTCAGGGGTCCGCATATGCTGAATAAAAATCTGTGCTTTCTTCAAGTCTCTAAGTTTTGTGGCTGCCCAAAGTGACCTTTCAACAACTGTAAGTTTCCTGTTCAGCCAACCCCTAATTCCTTAATCTTTGATGACACCAATTAGACTCTGAATCAATTGAACAGTTTCCACTGTGAGAAGGAATGTACAAGCTTGAACTACTTTGAACTATTATCTGACTGTAAGTTGTTTGCTCAGTTCTTTAATAATGAAGCAAACAACTTACAGTCAGATAATAGTTCAATGTAGTTCAAGCCTTTACATTCCTTCTCACTCCACTAACATATCACATCTAAGCTTGGAGTGTCCACATTGTGGAGATGACACTGTTCTCTAGACTTAGAAGTAATCTAAGCTGTATTTGGATTGTCAGAATTAAAGGATAAAAAGCCTTGTGGGAGAACACCACTCTCAGGCTCTCACTCTGGCATGTGCTCAGCAAATATGGCCACTGCTCTCCTCTGACTGAAGAAGGAGGCGGACCCATGCTCTGTGGAAGCAGCTCAGACTACTGGAAGCAAAGCTCTCTGGGTAGTTGAGTCCACAGAGCACCCATAACTACTATACATTTAAACAAATATTAGCTGAGCAAATGCCCACATAACATGTGGGCATAACAAGAGGGCTCATTCAAAACCAAAAGTTCTAGACTTTTAAAAAAACTAAATTTGTTCGGATGGGGGTTTATGTTAAGGAATTGTGTGGGTGAGAACGTCTGGAAGGAGTGGAAATGCGGTGGGCAAAACTGAAAGGAGCGATTGTAAGGGCGACAAACCTTTTTTGATGCAAGTAAGTAAAAGTAAGGAAAAGAAAGCCGCTTTGGTTCTCAAAAGTAGTAGCTGAGAAGGTAAGGAATAAGAGGTTAGCTTTCATAAACTAAACAAGATTGCAGAAAGAGGAAGACAGGCAAAAATATCTGGAAAAGTAAAGAGAGGCTGGTCATGTAGTCAGGAAAGCAAAGATGCAAATGGAAGAAAAAAATAGCTGACATGGTAAAACAGGGAAACAAGACATTTTTTAGATGTATTAGTGAAAGGAAGAAGTGCTAAAGTGGCATTGTGAGACTCAAAGGTGAAGGGGAGGAAGCTGATAAAGAAAAGGCCAAGTTTCTTAACAAATATGTCTGTTCTGTGTTCACGGCTGAAACGCCGGGAGTAGGATTGCAGAAGACAAACGTGAATAGGGATGGAGGAGTAATAGACCTTGATTGATTTTCAGAGGGTTGTGTTCGTGAGGAGCAGGTTAAAATAAAGGTAGACAAAGCGATGGGACCAGATGGTGTACATCCGAGGGTGTTGAAGGAACTTAAGGAAGTTCTGATAGCTCTGCTGACTGACCTTTTCAATGAGTCTCTAGAGTCAGGAGTGGAGAAGAGCTGATGTGGGCCCTCTTCTCAAAAGTGGAAGTAAGGAAGAAGTAGGGAATTACAGGCCTGACTTCTGTTGTAAGCAAATTAATGGAAATGCTTTTAAAACAGAGACCGGACTGGAGGCAACATGGATTCACTAGAGGTAGGTCTTGTCAGACAAATCTGATCAATTTCTTTGACTGGGTAACCAGAGAATTGGATAGAGGATGTGCGTTAGATGTGGTATATTTAGATTTTAGCAAAGCCTTTGATGGTGTTCCACACAGACGTCTGATAAATAAACTGAGTGCCCTTGGGATGGGTCCCAGTGTGACGGGCTGGGTCAGGAACTGGTTGAGAGGAAGGCGACAGAAGGTAATGATCAATGGAGATCGCTCTGAGGAAAGGGATGTTACCAGTGGTGTGCCTCAAGGTTCTATTCTTGGGCCTGTTCTTTTTAAAATTTTTATAAATGATATTGCTGAAGGGTAAGATTTGCCTCTTTGCGGATGATACTAAAATCTGCAATAGAGTAGACACGCTGGATGGTGTGAATAACATGAAGAAAGAACTGGCGAAACTTGAAGAATGGTCTGAAATTTGGCAGCTAAATTTAATGCTAAGAAATGCAAGGTCATATATTTGGGCTGCAAAAACCCAAGGGAATGGTACAGTTTAGGGGGTGAAGAACTTATATGCACAACAGAAGAGAGGGACTTGGATGTGATTGTATGTGATGATCTTAAGGTGGCCAAACAGGATGAAAAGGTGACGGTGAAAGCTAGAAGGATGCTAGGTTGCATAGGGAGAGGTATAGCCAGTAGGAAAAAGGGAGGTATTGATGTCTCTGTATAAGACTCTGGTGAGACCTCATTTCGACTATTGTGTACAATTCTGGAGGCCGCATCTTCAAAAAGATATAAAAAGGATGGAGTCAGTCCAGAGGAAGGCTACTAAAATGGTGCGTGGTCTTCGTCATAAGGCGTATGGGGACAGACTTAAAGATCTCAATCTGTGTATTTTGGAGGAAAGGCGAGAGAGGGGAGATATGATAGAGATGTTTAAATACCTACAAAATATAAATGTGCATGAGTCAAGTCTCTTTCATTTGAAAGGAAACTGCAATGAGAGGGCATAGGATGAAGTTAAGAGGTGATAGGCTACGGAGTAATCTGAGGAAATACTTTTTTATGGAAAGGGTGGTAGAGTCTCCCGGAAGAGGTGGTGGAAGCAGAGACTGTGCCTGAATTCAAGAGGGCCTGGCATAGGCACATATTTCTATGTTTCTATATAAGAAAAAAAAACAGCAGCACTTATTTAAATGGCTGTTCGCCAGTTCCAACATTGAATTTGTTCTCGAGTCGTATACATTTCTGTGTGCAATTTACACGACAACATTCTTCAGCATATGTGTAAATGTATTGGAGTCATAACATAGGTGTTAACACTTATGTGACTGTTTAGAACAGGGGTGCCCACTCTTTTTGGGCTTGCGAGCTACTTTTAAAATGACCAAGTCAAAATGATCTACCAACAATAAAAATGCTAAACATATATATATTTATTTATATATATATATACACACACCGAGTGTACTTTGTATTTATGTTCAAATATTTTTTTATTATACAGCCCCCTCCCCCGAAGGCCTGACCCCCCCCCTGAAGGTCTGCACATTCCCCCTCAAAGGTTGACTCCCCCCCTGAAGGCCTGCACTACCCCTTGAAGGACTGCACTCCCCCCCCCCCCCCCCGAAGGCCTACCCTCCCCACATCCATTTACCTAATTCCAGCAGGGAGCAGTCTGCAGAGAGGATCGCTGGTACTTTAGCGATCCTTGCAGGTTGCCATAGGCCTCAGGAGCTGTCTTCCCTCTGCCCCAAGCCTGTCTCTGACTTAGAGGAGGGGCAGGACCACGGCAGAGGGAAGACAGCTCCTGAGGCCTATGGCAACCTGTAAGAATTGCTAAAGTACCACCTGCCACCGGCCGTCTCCCATTCGTCCCCTTTGGAGATCCCTACAGGAATAAGGAAGTTAAATTAATAGAATACTTAGGCACAGAAAAACAAAGATATACTTCCAAGAACTGCCCCATAAGAACTGCCTGTCATAATGCTCATTAGTGGAACTGAATAAAAGACAAGTACAATCGATTTAGAAGGGGGACGATCCGAGTGCACAGCTTGGAGGGGTGCACAGCCGGCCAGGTCCGGGTCATCCTGCCTTTCTTTTTCCCCGGTCCGCACTCGGGGCTTGCGCCTGCCTGGTCCCGCGCCGACGCTTGAATGGTGCCGTCAACTCCCGCGAGTCTCGCGATAACCAACAGCACCATTTGGGCGGCGGGTGCGAGCCCCGTGCGCAGACCGGTGGAAAGGAAGGGCAGGAGGACCCAGACGGCTGTGCATCCCTCCAAGCCGTGCACCCGGGGCGGGGGCGGACCGCCCCACCTCGGTACGCCACTGATTGGAAGGCCGATTTTGGGGGTTTTAAAATTGTATATCGGGCAGCATTAGGCCTCGCTCTTACCTCAATCATAACAGGCGCTTCTATTTCTTGTGATGCGCTGAGCTCCGTCCCCCACCGACCTTCACCCCGCCCTTCCAGCACTCTGATTGGCCAGCGTTCTTTAAGAGGCGGGCCAGTCAGGAGGGGAAAAAAAGAGAAGGGAAGAAGGGAACCTGCTGTGCGATCGACTGGGGTCGCCTGAGCGAACGACCTGTCGATCGCGATCGACGCGTTGGGCACCCCTGGTTTAGAATAATGGCACTTATTCAGGTATACAGTATGTGCACATATGCACATAAAGGTCAAGTTTCTACCTAAGCATTACTCTTTAAATACACACATAACTGACATAGGGTTAGATTCTGTAAATGGTGACCAGATTTGGGCACTGGAAAAAATGAGTCGAGCACTGTATATAGAACAGCACATAGCGCCGGGATCCACGCCTACCTTTGGGAGCGAGGATCTACACCAACTGAAATCCTGCATGTATATTAAGCACAGATCCTCCGAATTCTACAATACTGTGCACATCTGTAGTAAATGCCTCTGACCCTCCCATGCTCCTCCCAATGGCCACGCCCCCTTTTTAGTTGCACACTAAAAGATGTATGCCCACATTTTTATAAAATAGTGCTTAGCAAGATGTTCATGTAAATCCAAATTGACAATTAATGCTAAAATTGATTCTTAGCACCCAATTATTGGCTCATTACTCATTTAAATTGGGAGCTGACCCAAATCTGCACACAGTTTTGAGCAACATTTATAGAATCCAAGGGACACTGTGTATTTGATAGGGGGCGTGTACAAGGATGTGTACTGGACAGGACACATGCATAATTTATAGAATACTATAAGTTAAACATTTATAGAATATTATAAGTTAAACACGTCTGACATTTAGGCGTGAACACATACCAGCTTCACAGGGAAGAGTATGGCACTGTGGTTAAAGCTACAGCTTCAGCACCCTGGCGTTGTGGGTTCAAACCCACACTGCTCATTGTGACCATGGGCAAGTCACTTAATCCCCCCATTTAGGGTTACCAGATGTCCGATTTCCACAGACATGTCCTCATTTTCAAGACGGCTTTTCAAAACCTGGCACTTTGTCCAGGTTTTGAAAAGCTTTTTCTAAATCGCATCGGGCAGGAGGAAATCCGCACATGCGCGGATTTCCTGCTGCCCAAGAGCAGGCAGTGGAGGGTGGGATTTGGGGCGGGGCTGGGGCGTAATGGGATGGGGATGAGTGGAACTGGGGGGCCTTGGGGCAGGTTTAGGGGTCCAGATTTTACTATAGTAAAATCTGACAACCCTATCCCCATTGCCCCAGGTACATTAGAGAGATTGTAAGCCAGCTGGGACAGACAGGGAAAGATGCTTGAGTACCTGAATAAATTCATATAAATTATTCTTAGCTCCCCTGGGAGAACAGTGTAGAAAATTTAATAAATAAATGGTGCACCTAATTTCTGCAGTTTTGCTCATACTCCATAAAGGAAAGTAGGCTATAGAGAATTGTCTGAATATGAACAGTGACACCTACTGGAAAAATAAAAATGTACACTGTTCTATTGTGTATGATAAGAGCAACTACTAAGCTGACTCATGATCTGAAAGCCATCTCTAGATCAGATGAACCTTGACACAGAGCGAAGCGAAACCAAATCAAAACAGTGGAGGCATAGATGAATCAAAGTGAAACATGGTTAAATGACATATAATTGAATAGAATGGTGACCCCCCTGTATTTTACCCAAAATTTACTCAGTGGTCATAAACAATTCCTTTGCTCCTATTAAAAACTTTTTCCATTCACAAATTCAATCTTTGTCAATAATCAAAATGATTTATCTAAGGCAGTGTATCACAAACTGTGTGCCGCAGCAGATTCCAGATTTGCCCTGATAAGATGCCGGTAAGGAGGAGAGGTACTGGCTGACTGTTTATAGGATGTACCTTTCATGGCCAGCGCCGATGACTCTCCTTGCTGGCGTCTCTCCTCCTCTCACCACACCTTACCGTATCCAGGATCCCCCATCAAAGTGGCAGCTTCAGGGTCGCGTCTGGAGGCCCATGCGCGGATGTCGACGTAATGACATGACATGTTCCATCGACGTCCGCACAATTCCGGGTGCCTTCCAGCTGGAGCACCAGGTATAGTGTGCCACCGGCCAAAAAGTTTGTGGGACACTGATCTAAGGGATATTAACAGCAAGTAAATTTTGTTTAAGATATAGTGGGTCATCATTATTTTGCATAATTTGTATTTTTGTCCATTGACTTCATGATATTTGACTTCCTTGGTATTTGACACAAGTAATGACACTCTATCAGCCTCTCAGATCTTTGAGCAATGCGATTATCTGCAAATGAGTTTTTACATGTTGATTATGAAAATAGGAGAGCATTTGTGATCTCAGTAGCAGGGGTATCATTATGGAATAAATTGACAGGACCATTAAGAGTACTTTCAGATCTCCAGAAATTTAAGAAGATATGGAAAACTACTTTGTTTATGGAGGCTTTTAACTAAATGAATAGAAATATTTTTTATGAGGAAATTGGTACTGGTTTATGTTGTATGTATGTATGTTTTTATTATGAAGATTGTATCCTGTAAACCGCTTAGATTTAAGTGGGTAAGAATTTTTTTAAATAAATAAATAAACAATTTTTCTGTTCTTAAATGATATATAAACCTTATAAGATAACATATATAGGCCTCTATCATAAAAGCATCTCCCCATATAAATAGCTACATTTACACCTCTAGAAAGCATGCATGCACAAATAATTTTAGAAAGTTGTTCAAACATGAAGATCAACACCATGCACAGATTTCAAGGGAACATGTAGGGGGTGGGGCAGAAATCTACAGTATATGTGTATTTCCCATTTAACTAAGGGAGTAGGTGTGTGGAAGCAAATCACTGTGAGGTTTGACATCAGCTCAGACTTCACATAGATTTTTAAAAGGTGCTAATTTCTGCCAGGGTGATATATGAGGAATTAAGTAATTCTCCTTAATCCCCCATTGCTTATTTCTGTCTCCAGAATGTCCCAGCTCTGATTTCTGCTTTCTATATATCAGTGTATCACAAACTGTGCGCCAGTTGCAGCGAGAGGCACATCCTGTAGGCAGTCAGCTGGCGCTAGCACCTTTCCTCCTCGCTGGCTCCACACCTCTTTGTACCTCTCCTCCCGCCCCTTTCCCACTGGCATATCAATTTCAGCGGTAGGAAATAAAGAATGACAAAGGGAAATAATCTGTCCCTATCACTGCCCCGTCACCGCACCACCGTCCCCTTCAATGCCCCGTCCCCGCCGTCCCCTTCACTGCCCCGTCCCCGCCGTCCCCTTCACCGCCCCATTCCCATCCCCGCCGTCCCCTTCACCCCCCTTCCCCCCCGTCCCCACAGCATCCACCCAACCCTCTCGCCACCTCATCGCCCTTGAACAGCTCGAGAATCTCCCTCCCTCCCCCTTACCTTCACGGCGCGTTAGTAAAGAAACTTATTGAAGCCGGCGGAAACTGCCTACCTGTGCCTGCAGTCGTGTGTGTGTGGGCGCCTCAAACCATCTTGATGTCATGACATCTGGGATTTGCGTGTCGTGTCTCCTTTGAATCTCAAAACGTTCCAGTGAATCATTACGTTTATTGGTCATACCAGGGCAATCACCAACGGCGGTAGCGCATAAGATGGATGGAGTCGTGGCAGATGTTGCTAGGAAATGAGGTGGCAGTGTGAGGTTTGTTGCTGTTCAGACTTGTAACAGACGACTAAGGACTGGAGTGGAGCTGGGTCTGCTCTGATCAATATGGTATGTGCTTTTGCTTAGGTCCCTGACTGGGCTCAAGCTTTGTTGGGCGTCAGGGCTGCCAAGAACTCCCAAAGCCAAATCTACGGCCAAATCTATCTTCCTCCTTCCCTCCCCCTCACCTTCGCGGCGCTTTAGTAAAGAAACTTACTGAGGCCGGTGGAGACTGCTTGCCTGCCTGTGCATGTAACTGCCACCATGTCATTCTCTAGTAGGAAATTCACAGTCCCATCTGGAGAGCCTCTGCACATGCGCAGACGTCAATGTGACAACATCACACATGTATGTGATGTCATCGCGTCAATGTTTGTGCACCCCTGGAGGCCTTCCCAGCTGCAGCCCTGAGTTTAGTGTGCCACATCTTGAAAATGTTTGTGAGACACTGCTATATATAATGGGCTTGCATGTGCTTTAATTTAGAGTTTCTCTAATTGTGTGTCTTTGGGGGAATAAACTTCTGCTTAAGGATATATATTTTATTGTGACCATTCTGTAACCCCTGTTTACTTTTCTCAGCTATATAAGGCTACTGGGAAAGGAAAAGATATTTATCAGTTTTCACTGCGCACCATTTTACGAAGATGCGCTAGCGTTTTTAGCGCACGCAGGATATTACCGCACGCTACGCGGCTAGCACTAACGCCAGCTCAATGCTGGCGTTAAGGTCTAGCGCGCGGGGCAATTTAGCGCACGTGGCAAGTCAGCGCGCGCTATTTTGCGCGTTAATGCCCTAACGCAGCTTAGTAAAAGGAGCCCCATATTGGCTGTATGTATCTGGGCAACGAGTTTTAGATGTCACAGTCCCCCTTTTTCTCGTCCCATTTTCTGTCAAGATTAATTCCACTCTAAAGTGCATGTACTTATTCTTTAAGTTAACTTAACTTTGTGCAGTGTAGGTATAGATGTAAGCCATGTAATATATTCATTTGGATTTCCATGATGTTTTCTTTAAGTGCCAAAATGGTGGTTTCTTAAGAGGAATTTGCGCTAGCCTTTAATGGTAAATTAGAACTGCACTTTAACATAAGTACTTGACATTTGCAGAAAGGTAATTTAAAAGCGTAATTTTGTCTCTTTCTAATACCATTGACTTTTTTTTATGTTTCAGGCTCCTACTTTCCTTCTCTGAAGGCTTCTGATCTTGGTTTCAAGGTGATCTTCTGGCTGGGATACTTCAACAGCTGCGTCAACCCAATAATTTACCCCTGTTCAAGCAAAGAGTTTAAAAGAGCTTTCATCAGGCTTTTAAAATGCCAGTGCCGTAGGAGAAGACGCCCTCTTTGGAGAGTTTATGATCATCAATGGAGGACATCTATGACCAGTTCAGGACATGGGTCTGATGGGGAACTGAAGCCCCAACTTGCTGCCATAAATAGTTCTTTCATTTTTAATCCCACCTATCAAGAAAGAAACAGTAACAGGAAAATGCGAACCTTTAGGAGATGGAAAATGTTCACTCCTTTTCAAAGACCATCCTCCCAGTTGAAAGAAAAAATGAACAACCTTTCGAACAAAATAAGGAATGGCTCAACTAAGAACAGTGTTGCTGCCACTCGTAAGACAGAAGTCGAGTCTGTTTCTATGGGAATACCAAATGACTTCACAGAACATATTGAGTACCAAATGTATGATTTAACTGACTGCTATGGACTCAAAGAAACAGATATATAAGAGAGAAAAAAGCAAACCTTTATTTTTTATTTTCACTATGTAGTTTATTTTCCAATTATGAAAATGAATACAATGTCAGGAATAACTGACTGGATGACAAGTACAGTATTCTACCCAAAATATACCAAAAGTTTCCCTCTATGGCCCTCATAAGAATCCAGCAATACAGCGTGTTGAGCTGTAAGATTTCCAAAGTTTGGGTTGTAGCAAGGAGATAGCAGACAGCAAGAAAAAAAAATGTAATATCTGACACATGCATCATAATCCTGTTTACCTAAATACAACGCGCTGTTGAAGCCCAAAAAGTGATACCTTATGTTAGGGTCAGAGGCACAGTGTAGTTTGGCAGTGATGCATTAACACTTAATCCTACAGTATCAACAAATGAAAAATATTGTGTCATAGATGTACCATGGGGGAATACCCCTAGGGCATTTGACAGGCATTCCTCGCCGTTCAATAGACTGCACTGAGTAATACCAGCGGCAGTAATAGGTATTCATTTTGTCAGCAAAATTGGAAATCATCAATAGAAATTATGGTAAATGTACGTGCCGGTATCTTTACTTTATCACCTATTAAGTTATTTTCTTCCTATTTGTAACTGCAGGTGGGAATTGTCAGGACCCATCCTATGCACTGTACCCTGCTCTTAATCAATATCCCATTTCATCATTTTGGAAAATTCTAGTGAGTAAAAAGGAGCTTTTAAAGGCATTATGCTACAAGTTTATGTGATTCCTAGGTTTCCTAAAGCAGTACACCATGCAATTTCTGAAGCAGGAATGTGCATCCCATTGGCACGCATTAAGGGACTCTTTTACTAAAGCTTAGCAACCCCTAGTAGAAATGATGTGCGTCCTATTTCATGCCTATGGGTAGGATTACCAGACATCCAGATTTCCCCGATGTCCTCCTTTTGAGGACACATCCGGGGGGTCCGGGCGGCTTTTCAAAAACCTGGCACTTTGTCCGGGTTTTGAAAAGCTTGGAACAAATCACTGTCAGGCAAAAGGGCATCTGCGCATGCGGGGGGGGAGGGAGGGGCTAGGGCAGGATTGGGGGTGGGACTGGGGTATAATCTGGCAGGGATGGGTGGAACTGAGTAGACCTGGGGGCGGGTCTAGGGGGTCCAGATTTTTCAAATGGAAAATCTGGTAACCCTACCTATGGGCTACATGGCACATAGAGCACGCTGAGGTCTGTTAGCATGCACTAAGCTTTAGTAAAAGGGTCCCTAAATGCACCAAAAATTGACTTAATGCACATCAAGTCAATTTGCACATGTTAAAAAAAATAGTTTTACTACACATTAAAAAAAAATTGTTGTAAAACCAAATGTATAATACAAATGGAACAGCACCCGAAAATCAAGAAAAGTTTTGAAAATTCAGAAAATAGGCTGACATTTTTGGCCTGTGCACATCCCTATTTCAGCTCAAGAGTTTGTAGCATGGTGAACTATAGAATTATAATGATTTTGTGTAACTCTTATTATTCCATATTCATTGTAAAATCATGCATAGAAATAAGTGGATCAATATGGTCGCTATGCCACTTTCTTTTTTGTTAATATTCGTGTTTAATTAGTTTAACAATTAGAGATGTGAGACTTTGGACATGTTGGGAATACATAAGAATTGCCGCTGCAGGGTCAGACAAGTGGTCCATTATGTCCAGCAGTCCGCTCATGCGGCGGCCCTTAGGTCAAAGACCAGTGTCCTATTTGAGTATAGCCTTACCTTCATACGTTCTGGTTCAGTAGGAACTTATCTAACCCTTTCTTGAATCTCTTTGGTTTGTGGAGTCTCATCGGAATGTAATCCAGAACACTGCCGTTAAACTTATTCATAACAGTAAAAAATATGATTACGTTACTCCTTTTCTGATCAAATCTCACTGGCTTCCTATTAATCACCGCATCACTTTAAAAATTTTATTACTAGTATTCAAAACTCTTGTCACTAACAAAACCCAATTTATCAATAAATCACTTATTCCTTATAGTACGTCACGTTCCCTTCGGTCTACTAGCCAAAAGCTCTTAGTAGTTCCCTCCCTGAAAATTATTGGAACTCGACGACAAGATATGTTCTCGGTGATGGCTCCACAACTTTGGAACACTTTACCTCAGCAATTGAGAGAGGAAAATAATTTGAGTCATTTTAAAAGTAACTTAAAAAGTTTTCTTTATAAAGATGCTTTTAATTTTTAAATTTCATAAAAAAATTTTGCAATACCTTCTTCCAGGTTTCCACCTCTTCCCCCCCTAATGTTTTCCCATTTATGGTTCTTTCCTGCACTCTAAAAATATTGAATTGTAGTTCTGCCCTTTTTTTTACCTAGTGTCTCGGTTGGTCTATAAGTCTGTTGGTCTTAACTATTGTTTTAAAATTTTTAAACGTTATGTTAAAATAAATGGGTTTAAAAAAAAAAAAATGTTCTAACTCGCTTAGTAAAAATTAAATTAAGCGACTCATCAAATTAAAATAAACTTGAACTTGAACTAAATACACTTAAAGCAACCCTGGAAATCTAATGCTGAAAATTATAGGATTTCAACTTTTTCTAACCCGTTTAGAACTCCAGAATAGGGATAATGTGTGACAATGAAGCCACATCCATGCACATGGAAATAGGTATCTAAATCTGCTGGCGTTATAATTCAACATTATTACATGCCAAGGAGTGTTATTGCTAGGGTTACCAGATTTTGTTAAACGAAAATCCGGACCCATGGCCCCGCTCCCCAGGCCTGTACCATTCTTCCCGGCCACACCCCATTCCGCCCCCTCGATCTGTTTGCTCATCGAGATAGCATCTGCGCATGCGCTGGTGTGACACAGTGATGTCGTGCGCATGCAAATGACATCACAGTGTTGCTTCCGTGCATGCGCAGATGCCGTCCCAACGTCGCCCGTTGCTGGAAGCTTTTCGAAACCCGGGCAAAGTGCCGGGTTTAGAAAAGCCATCCAGACCCCTGGACATGTCCCTGAAAAGGAAGACATGTGCGGGGAAGTCTGGTAACCCTAGTTATTACAGGCTGGTAAAGCTAGCACATGATATTTTGTTGTTATTATTATTTTGGATTGAATTGTCAAATGATGGCTCCTGTCCTACATACCAGTTCCCATTTACCCTCTCTTTTTCTAAAGCTGGTAGCACGGGCCAGTGTGGTAAATGCTCCAACGCCCATATCAATTGAATGGGCCATCGGAGCGTTTGCCATGCAGCACTCGGCTGCAGAGCTTTGTTAAAGAGGGAGCCTTAATGAGGTGTGTGTAAAAGTGCCAACCTAGATTCACTGTCTCTCCCCACGTTATTGTCTAGTTTTTCATGCGGTCGGTCGTGGTTTTCTTTTTCAGCGTCACTGTCATTAAGAAAACGTAGCTATCTGCTTGGGGAGGTGACTCCTGACACTTGAGCTTTGCACTGAATCGCCAGACCTGTGGAGATCGAATTGTGTTGTACCTAACCAGAAGCTGGCATTCTAGCTTTTCATGTGACCAGTTTCTTTTCTTACACATATGCAGGAGGTCACTGTTTTAGAAAGATGTAGTCATTCATGGGGTAATTTTAAGGTTTTATGTGCATAATATTGTGGTTTATGTACAGAAATATCTTATTCTAAAACTGTCTGGGCCATATCTGGGGAAGAAAATGTGCATAATGCCCCTTCACACTTTACATACTTTTACTTGTGGCTGATTGCAGGGCTGGTGCATGTATATTTTGCACCCTTGGCAAACTTATAATTTCCTACACACCCATACACTCTCTAGCTCAGTGGTCTCAAACTCTAACCCTTTGCAGGGCCACATTTTGGATTTGTAGGTACTTGGAGGGCCTCTGAAAAAATAGTTCATGTCTTATTAAAGAATTGACAATTTTGCATGAGGTAAAACTCTTTATAGTTTATCAATCTTTCCTTTTGTCATTTATAGCTAAAGAGACATATGATCAAGAAACTGTTTTACTTTTGTGATTATGATAGACATGCTGAGGGCCTCAAAATAGTACCTGGCGGGCCGCATGTGGCCCCCGGGCCGCGTGTTTGAGACCACTGCTCTAGCTGTTGTCCATCTTGCAACCTGCCAACTCAAGCTTGACTTCCCAAAAGGCTATAACTCAGCACTTCCCCAAGCTGCTCAGCTCCTGTGGCTGACAAGAGAAAGGGCAGTTAGTATTGTGCTAGCTTCCTCTGCCATCTGGAGCCAGTCTTGCAGTATGAGCAGTGAGGTCATGATACCAGAGACTGGCCCTGCGCTAAAGAGCAAACAACATTATTAAATGCCTTCTTTCCTGCAGGGAAGGGGTAAAACGCAGACCTGACGGACCTCGCGGATCTAAACCCGCACGGCCTTAAAAATCTGAGGTCCGTGTCCGTGCCACTTGTAGTTTCTGTCTCTGACAGACCTCAATGAGATTTTAGCGCTGACGGATCCGTCTCAGCTTAGAGAGGGAAAAGTATTAGGATCCGTCAGCGCTAAAATCTCATCGAGGTCTGTCAGAGACAGAAACTACAAGTGGCACTGACACGGACCTCAGATTTTTAAGGCCATGCGGGTTTAGATCCGCGAGGTCCGTCAGGTCCGTGCGGGCTGCGTTATACCCCTTCCCTTTCCTGCAGACCACAGGGGCGAGCCACTGGGTAGGGCCTCCAGAAGAAATGGACCTAGGAGAGAAGGAATGTAAATTACTTGTCTGCTGTTTTTTTGCTGCTCCCAGAATGTTGGAGTTCTAGGTGGCCACTTAGTTCACCTAAAAAACTGGCCCTGAGAAAGGGCGAGGTTTGGACTAAGGTTACCAGAATTTACTATTGTAAAACCAGATCCGTAGCCCCGACCCCAAGCCCACCCAGTTCACCCAGCTCCGCCCGTTCCACCCAAGTCATGCCCTTTTCAGCCTCGCCCCCCCAGCCCTGCCCCTCTCAACCTGTTCTCGTGCTCGGAGCCGCATCAGGAGGGCATCTGCAAATGCGCAGGTGTGACACGATGATATCACACGCATGCTTGTGACATCACCGCGTTGCATCTGCGTATTCGCAGATGCCCTACCAACATGGTCCTGAGGTGGAAGTTTTTCAAAACGTGGACAAAGTGCCGGGTTTTGAAAAGCCATCCGGACATGTCCTCTAAAAAGAGGCCGGGCAAATCCGGACTTCTGGTAACCTTAGTTTGGACGCACACATACTTTTTTGATTTTCAAAAGTATAAATGTAATTTTTCAGAAAATGATGTGTGTTTTAAATGGCAGCTGTGAATACGTGAGCATGGGGTTTTAATGGAGCAATTTTCAAAAGGAAAGTATGCATATACTTTCCCCTCTGAAAATGGATTATTATTCATGGGCATATTGGTTGCAAAAGCTTGTTGGTTTGTTGCAAAATTACCCACCGTAGGGGTAATTCTATTAAGAGTCACTTAATTGTAGGCAGTGAGAATGTTCACACATACCAGTATTCTAATCGTTTACATATGTACAGTAAATGAGCCCTTTGGGCCAAGTGGTATTCTGTAAGTACGCACCTAGATATGACAGTATCTGTTTTGTTGGTGGGTGTTTGCAGGGTGGCATTTGGACAGAATGTGGGTGGGGTAGATAGTTTTATGAGTAGGTTATAAAAGCTTATAATCTGCACGTGACCTTTAGCAATTTAGGTATGAGAATTTGTACCAATGCAATGGCTGGTGTAAAATTTTGCATTTTCAGCCTCTTAGCTAGTATTCTATCAAGAAAATTTGGTGCCTACTTTTCTTTATGGAATAGGCTTCATTTAGCTGCCTTCCTAGAACCTAAATCTGCTGTCATTGTGTCTTGAAAATAAGGCCCTGACTACTAATTATATCCTAGTTTTCGTTATTCATGTATCCATTGGACAATAAACATATAAGAACATAAGAATAGCCTTACTAGGTCAGACCAATGATCTATCAAGCCCAGTAGCCCGGTCTCATGGTGGCCAATCCAGGACACTAGTACCTGGCCATAGTCCATAATCTGCTATTGAGGCAGACATGGGGAAGGCCACTGCTTGCCCTGGATCGGTAGCGTGGAATGCTACATGAATCACAGGCCTAATGTAACTACAAGCATGTAAATATGGCAAGGTCACATGTAGCATACAGCTTCTTTAAGTTATATATGTAAATCGAAGCCCCACCTATCCCCATCCTTGCATTTACATGCCAGCCCCTGAATTCTATACACTAAAAACTGTGCAAAAATTTGTGCACCCAATTTAGTTGAATAATGAGCCAATTAGCACCAATAATTGGGCTCGACCCATCGGTGCTAATTGGAAACCATTAAAAGTTACACACAGGGCATAGTGAAAGGGTGGTCTGCCCTGGGTGCCATCTTGGTGGGGGCGCAGGCATCCCTCCTCCTCTCTGCCTCCACCTCTTCCCATTCCTCCCCTCACCACATGCACAGCCCTTTCCCCCGTACCGCTAGCTGTTCACCACTGCGAGCAACATCTTCAGAGTGCTCCTCGTGACCTCGTTATCTATCCCGCTGACATCACTTCCGGGTTCCGCGCATAGGAAGCAGCATCAGAGGGAGAGCCGACGGGGTCACGAGGAGCACGTTGAAGGTCTTGTTGCTCGTGGCGGTGAGCCACTGCAGGTACAGAGGAAGGGAAGGGGGCATGTGCACGGCAGGGGGTATTGGGGGAGTAGGCCTCTCACCCTCACTACGCCACTGGTTACATATGCATATTTATGCTTCCAGATCAACTCGTAAGATTCACATGTGTCCTCAAAAAAGGGGATAGAGTCATAGGAGGGTCAGGGGCGGTCCTGTAATTTATGCGCACTGCTATAGAATAAGGGGAATCTGCACCTAATTGTGCTGCGAGGATTTACACCGGGGTTTAGCTGATATGGATGATCATGCCAAAAGTTAGGTGCAGTTTACAGAATAGCATGTAATGCATTTTTTAAGTCGGCACCCATTTTTCAGCACCACTTTATAGAATTCAGTCCTGTGCGGGTTAGGTGCATCGTCACAGAACGCTGCTTAGGCTGGCACTTTTGTTGGCAAGTGTGCACTTTCTGTGCCCAAGTGCTAGTATTGATTCATTTGCATACAGAAGGAGTGCATAAATATGGCTGCTTAGTTTATAGAATAGCCCGTAGAATGCATGATATTTGCCTCTTAACGTGCGTTAAATGGCAAAAAATGTGCATTAGTTTACCATAACGCAAGTTAGTGTAAAATGCCAAAGCCTTTATAATAAATGAGATACATATATTTAAATGGGGCAGGAGCAGTGTTCCCTCTAAGTTGTGTGGGAGTCCTCTACCTACTTTCCTGCCAGTGAGGGTGCTGAGCACTGTTCCCTCTAAGCTGAGCAGGAGTCCTCCACCCACAGTCTCACCAATAGAGGGTGCTGTTTTACTGTCACATTTTTCAATTGTGAGGGACATGCAAGTTCTGCAACATTCTAGAGTCTGTCCCTAACGATTGAGAACACAATATTGAAGAACCACCCCACCCTTGCGACATTGTGGTTGGAGGGCTTGGGAACATTGGGTAGGGGTGATCCCAAGTTGTTCCTACACTGGAGCTACTTGGAATTGCTCCTAATCCAGTAGATATAGCTGGAAGTAGGCTGAAGAGGACCTCTGGATGGGCAGGAGTCTTTGTCAGGGGGGCCTGGGGGAGGACTAGGACTGAGAATATATCATTTGCCTGGGGAGCTTTGGAGGGGAGGGGGGATCTGGATTTTATTGCGCTGGCCCCTTTATGATATGCTGACAAAGTGCAGAAAATCTTCACTTGTAAAATTAATCATAGATTGTCTTAATCCTTTTCTACAAGAGTCATATACGAATTGCCGAACTGGGACATACCAAAGTTCCATCAAGCCCAGTATCCTGTTTCCAACAGTGGCCAACCCAGGTCCCAAATACCTAGCTAGATCCCAAGTAGTAAAACAGCTTTTATGATGCTTATCCTAGGAATAAGCAGTGGATTTCCCTCTTTTAGGAAATTATCCAAACCTTTTTTTAAACCATGCTAAGTTAACTCATTTCACTACATTCTACAGCAACAAATTCCAGAGTTTAATTACATGTTGTGTGAAGAAATATTTTCTCTGGCTTGTTTTAATCTACTACTTAGTAGCTTCATCACATGTCCCCTACTCCTAGTATTTTGGGAAAGAGTGAACAAGCGATTCACATTTACCCTTTCCACTCCACTCATTATTTTATAGACCTCTACCATATCACCCCTGAGCCATCTCTTCTCCAAGCTGAAAAGCCCTAGCCATTTTAGCCTTTCCTCATAGGGAAGTCATCCCATCCCTTTTATCATTTTTGTCACCCTTCTCTGTACCTTTTCTAATTCCATTATATCTTTTTTGAAATATAGTGACTAGAACTGCACATACATATTCAAGGTGTGGCCAAACCATAGAGTGATACAAGGACATTATAACATTTTCATCTTGGCTTTCCATTCCTTTCCTGATAATTCCTAACATTCTATTTGCTTTCTTAGTAGCCGCCACACATTGAGCTGAGGGTTTCAACGTATGCTCAACAATGATACCTTTTCCTGGGCAGAACCCAGCATCACATAGCTATAGTTTGGGTTCCTCTTTCCCACATGCATCACTTTGCACGTGCTCACATTAAACATCATCTGCCATTTTGATGCCCAGTCTTCCAGTCTCACAAGTTCCTCTATCACAATCTCCTTGCGATTTAACAACTTTGTGTTATCAGCAAATTTAATTATCTCACTAGTTATTCCAGGGGTCTCAAAGTCCCTCCTTGAGGGCCGCAATCCAGTCGGGTTTTCAGGATTTCCCCAATGAATATGCATGAGATCTATTGCATGAACTGCTTTCAATGCATATTCTAAACTAAACTAAACTAAACTAAACCTTGGGTTTATATACCGCACCATCTCCACGAATAAGGAGCTCGGCACGGTTTACAGGAAGAAAGATGAGAGAGGAACTACAGTGGAGAGATTAAAGAGTTAGGTGTAAATTAGGGAAATCATGAAAACCCGACTGGATTTTGGCCCTCAAGGAGGGACTTTGAGATCCTTGATTATTCCCATCTCTAGATCATTGATAAATATGTTAAAAAGCAGCAGTCCCAGAACAGACCCCTGAGGAGCCCCACTATTTACCCTTCTTCATTCAGATTATTAACCATTTAAACCCACTCTCTGTTTTCTGTCTTTCAATCAGTTCTCCATCCATAAAAGGACATACCTCCTATCCCATGACTTTCTAATTTCCTCAGAAGTTTTTCATGAGGTACTTTGTCAAATGCTTTTTGAAAATCCAAATACACAATATCAATGGGTTCACTTTTATCCACATGTTTATTCACCCCTTCAAAGAAATGCAGTAGATTGATAAGGCAAGATTCTACTATAAATGAAAGGAAGAGACCATACATTAAATTGCAATAATTCTTCCCCCTGTCCCCCAACCACCCCAGATTAAAAAATTCTCAAACTAACGAGATACCCAGTAAATTGCATAGTAATAAAACTCTAATGCTGCCAGAGCGTGCTTGTCATACAGATTAGATCCCGTACACTAAGCATTTTTCCAGCACAAACAAAATGAGAAAACCCCTTCAGTGATTTAAGCCCATAATCTGAGGCCTACTAATGAATTATATAATGCTGAGCTGGTCTGTACAGGTTTTTGAAGAGGCTTGTCCCGCTGCCACTGTCTGTGTACAACGCATTACTAGGAAATGTCTTAGCCTTGCTTATGTAAGACATGCATTCCTGGCAGCTTCCTTTCCTGCTGCTTCTGATTTCATTAAGGGTTTGCCTACAAGTTGTATGAATCATTCCTTTCTGTTACTTAATGTTTAATTAGCTCATCCTGCCCTACCTAGATATGCATCAGAATTCAGACATTCATAAGCCTAATCTACCAATTTCTAGGGTCGCACAAGGGCACAAGTTTTTCTCTGTGTTTCCTTTTCTTATTTTTGTTAACCCCGCCCCCCTTTTGCTAAGCCGCGGTAGGAATTCTATGAGAACAGAGAATTTAGCGCTCAGAGCCGTGGTAGAAATCTCTACTGCAGCTTAGTAAAAGAAAGGCTAAATTTTTTTGGCCCATTTTTATTTCATGAATTTATGCTTATAAAAATCAGTTTTCAGGCACTCAAGTTGCCCTTACATCCAAAAACTTTTGACAGACTTCACCAATGAAAACTCTTACTAATCTCACATGGGAACACAGCAGAAAAAAAAATAGTTGACCGCACAAATGATCAGTAGTGAAGTTTGAAGTCTTTTTTGTTAGTGCTACTATGTAGAAGTTTCATACTTATCCTAATCCAACCCTGGTTCTTGTATATGATCATAGTAACATAGTAGATGATGGCAGATAAAGACCCGAATGGTCCATCCAGTCTGCCCTTCCTGATTTAATTTAAATTTTTTAATTTTTTCTTCTTAGCTATTTCTGGGCAAAAATCCAAAGCTCTACCTGGTACTGTGCTTGGTTCCAACTGCCAAAATCTCCGTCAAAACGTACTCCAGCCCATCTACACCCTCCCAGCCATTGAAGCCCTTCCAGCCCATCCTCCCCCAAATGGCCATATACAGACACAGACCGTGCAAGTCAGCACAGTACTGGCCTTAGTTCAATATTTACTATTATTTTCTGATTCTAGATCCTCTGCGTTCATCCCACACTTCTTTGAACTCCGTCACTGTTTTCCTCTCCACCACCTCTCTCGGGAGCGCATTCCAGGCATCCACCACCCTCTCTGTAAAGTAGAATTCCCTAACATTGCTCTTGAATCTACCACCCCTCAACCTCAAATTATGACCTCTGGTTTTACCATTTTCCTTTCTCTGGAAAAGATTTTGTTCTACGTTAATACCCTTCAAGTATTTGAACGTCTGAATCATATCTCCCCTGTCCCTCCTTTCTTCTAGGGTATACATATTCAGAGTTTCCAGTCTCTCCTCATACGTCTTTTGGCGCAAGCCTCCTATCATTTTAGTCGCCCTCCTCTGGACCGCTTCAAGTCTTTTTACGTCTTTCGCCAGATACAACGCTATGATGTTTCTTTCAACCAGCTTATTCCTGTTACCTACTCCTTCAGTGCAGTGGCGTAGAAAGGGGGAGCGAGGGTTGGTCTGCCCCAATCGACATCTTACTCGGGGTGCCGGCACCCCTCCTCCTCTCCGCCTCCTCCCACTCCTCTCCCCTGCCGCATGCGCATCCCTTCCCTTTCCCCGTATCTTTTTAACTTTAGCGTGAGCAGCCACCAACTTGTTGCTCGCGTTGGCTTTGGCACTCTCTCTGACGTCACATCCGGGACCCGTGCCTAGGAATTGACAGAGAGAGCACCAAAGCCGATGCGGGCAGTAAGTTGGTGGCTGCTTGCACCAAAGTTAAAAAGGTACCGGGAAGGGGCACGCGTGCATGGCAGGGGGGTAGGCCCTGGCTGCCGCTTACCCTCATTGCACCACTGCTTCAGTGATATCACTAATCACAACTTTGAGGATGAACGTCAAGCCACAAACTCTAGATCAGTGTTTTTCAACTTTTTTACACCTATGGACCGGCAGAATTAAAAGAATTATTCTGTGGACCGGCATCAATTCGTGGACCGGCGGTTGAAGAACAATGGGCTAAGTCATGGGCCAGACCCCTCCCATCTCTACCCAATCTCCACCCAGACCCCACCTTCATAATAGTACTAATTGTAACACTATTTTTTCCATTCATTTTTCATAGATACACAATATAATCTTATTAACAACACATAAAGGTTAACCACAAAATTAAACTACACAAAGCACACTGACAGCAGATGTAAATTCTCAAAATTGACATAATTCAATCACTAAATTCAAAAATAAAATCATTCCCCCCTACCTTTGTTGTCTCCCTCCCTCCATGCTATGCCTTACCTTCAGGCCTGCTCCCACCTGGCCATTTTATGCTGCCCCTGGTATTATCTTCAGGCCGGCTCCCTCTTTCTCACTGATGCAGTGCACAAAGCTATAGGCAGCAGCTCCTTGTGCATCCTGTGCCTCATCTGGAAGCCTTCCCTCTGATGTTGCAACGTCAGAGAGAAGGCTTCCGGTTCAGGTGCAGGAGGCGCGTAGGAGCCACTGCCCGTGGCTTTGTGCACTGAATCAGTGAGGAAGAGGGAACTGGCTTGAAGATAACGCCACATCGATCACACCGTGGACCAGCGGTTGAAGAGCACTGTTTTTGGGCCTGATGCACGTGCTGGCCCTATGGACTGGCAGGAAATTTCTGTGGACCGGCACCGGTCCACGGACCAGTGGTTGAAGAACACTGCTCTAGATTATGGCACCTCACTGAAGCCAAGCTGATTGGTTCAGTATGTTTCAAATACTGGGTTGAGAACATTGAGTCCTTTCAGATCCCTTTCCTACAGGCCAGTTGAGCTAAGTGCAGCGTCCATTCCACAGTAGAAGTTCAGAATCTGTATTCATGGTCACAAAAGCTAAAGAAGGCACCATGATAGACTAGAAGAGTCACAGTACCTTATGGTCACATCCTCCTAGGATAGGGATGGGTAACCATGATCTTTGAGGTTTTTCCAGATTTCCACAATGAATATACATGAGATTGATTTGTATATACTGCTTCCATTGTATGCAAGTAAATCTCATGCATATTCATTATGGAAACCTGGAAACCTGACTGGGTTGTGGCTCTCAAGGACCGTGAATGCCCACTCTCGTCCTACGACATATTACAGGGCAGAAATAGGCAACTACTATTTACCGTATGCTGTGAAATTAAAGATGGTAGTTTAAAAAATTTAGAAGATAAAAGGAAAAAAGAACTCATCAATTCCTTTTTTTTTTTCTTCCCCCAAGCATTTGTTCTACTTTTCTGTGTGCAATATTCATCCCAAAAGAAATTCATCTGTAATAATATTATTCCTTTAAATATTTAGGAGCAAGTTCAAATGATTTTTCATGTAGTATATTACTGTGAAAGAATCAGTAAAACTTTCATAAGGTCTAATTGTAAGATTTGGAAATGCGTACTTTATTTCTCAGACAAAAAAATTGCATTGCCCCCACCACAAGACTCCCCCAAACTGACCCACCCCTCCCCCACTCTACTTCCTAAAAATAAAATTGGCAGGAGGGATACCCTCCTGGTGCATCCTGGGATGCATAGCGAGAGGCCTAGGGCCCTGATTTGCTCAGACACCTAAGGCCTCTCCCAGGGAAGGGGCCTTAGATGTCTGAACCCACCTATGGCACCCCCGAGAGTAGGGACTTTAGGCAACTGAGCCAATCAAGGCCTTAGAAACAGAAACATGATGGCAGTTAAAGGCCAAATGGCCCATCTAGTCTGCCCATCTGCTGTAACCATTATCTCTTTCTCTCTCTCAGAGATCCCATGTGCCTATCACAGGCCTTCTTGAATTCAGACACATTCTCAGGATTCAGACACAGTCTCAGGATGTACCGGGAAAGGGAAAGCCTGCTATTTTGGAGTGTCATGCCTGAGAAGCAGGAGGGAGTGGGCATCTCTCCTGCCGATTTTGGCTGACATGGGGGAGGGATTTCTCGGTGGCAGAAATAAGTGGTCATCCCTCTTGCCTTCATTCTGGTTCTGAGGAGAGGTCATCGGGAAGGCTGTCATCGAGGGGGGGCAGCAGCACAGCATTTTTTTTTTCTTTATATGAGCAAGATATTGTGTATGGGTTACACACACAACATATGTGCCCATAGAAATTTTTTTTTTTTAAAAAGCAGGCAGACCTGTCTTTTTTTTTGTTGGGGAGGGTCAGTAGAAGAATTTGCATGGGTTTTAATTTGCATGGGTTTTAATATTAATTTGCATGGGTTTTAATATTAATGACTTTATTTGTATGGCTGAGGCGAAGAATGAGCGATCTTACAAAAAAATGCAGTGAGTCATTTTGTGCATTGAGTCGGCAAATATGATTGCTTGTTTTAGTGTATCTAGCCCTTGGTTGGTTAGGCTAAGAACTTTTCAGCACCCCCTCATAGATACCATGAATTAACTGTTAATTGGCAGATAACATAGCGGAGTTAATAGCACTTGAACAGGTGAAGCAATACAATGCAATTAGCACATTGTAAGGGCATTTCTTCTCCATTCACTGTATGGGAAGGTGCTGAAACACCCTCAACAGTAATGCTGCCCGATTCACAATTTGAATCGGTTCACCGATTCACTTCAGGTGAATCGATTCAAATCGATTCAAATAAAAAAAAAATTGGTTCCCAATTCGGTTGACCCTCCCCCCTCACCCACTAAAGCAGGAGCGGCAGCACTGCTCTTGCTGGCCGGTCGCTGCCGCAACTGCTATAGAGGGCGAGGGGGGATGGTCAGTCAGGAAGTGCTGCTATCCGGCTTCCCCCTGGCATCCGTTTCCCTCCCCTGGCGTTCGGCTTCCCCCCCCCCCCCTGGTCTCCCCACACCGCTTACCTTCGAGGAACAGCCTGCAGATAAGATCGCAATGTTAGCGATCTTTTCACTGCTTCTGAGCTGTTTCCTCCGCGATCCTGCCTCTGACGTCAGAGGAGGGGCGGGACCGCAGCAGAGGAAGCAGCTCAGAAGCAGTGAAAAGATCGCTAGCATCGATCTTATCTGCAGGCTGTTCCTCGAAGGTATGCAGTGTGGGGAGGTCAGGAGGGAAGCTAGACACCAGGGGAGGCCAGGGGGAACACGCAGGCCTTCCCGGGGGGGGGGGGGGGGGGCGGTGAGCAGTTATTCCGGGTAGGACAGGCGTTCAGGGGGGGCAGGCAGACCTTCGGGGGGATGCAGGCCTTCAAAGGGGGGGACAGGCTTTCGGGGAAGGTACAGGCCTTCAGGGTGGACAGGCAGGCAGGCCTTCAGGGGGGATGCAGGCCTTCAAGGGGGGACAGGCAGGCTTTCAGGGGTGGGATGCAGACCTTTAAGGGGGGACAGGCCTTTAAGGGGGGGAACAAGCCTTCAAGGAGGAAGCAGGCCTTCAGGGATGGTGGGACAGGCAGGCCTTTAAGGGTGGGGTGCAGTCCTTCAGGGGGAGTTGCAGGCCTTCAAGGGGGGACAGACCTTCAGTGGAAGGGGGCCCTGGGGTAGAAGCACACGGAGGGAGGGAGGGAAGAGGGTTCAAAGTGACGTGCATATGCTGGACTTTGGGGGGAAGAAATAATGGGTCTGAAAATAGAGAAGAGGGAGAGAGATGATGGACAATGGGATTTAGGGAGGGAAGGAACAGAAAGGGAGAGAAGTTGGACACAAGGGATGGTGTGGAGGGGGGGAAGAGATACTGGATAGGAGGGTAGTTGGGAAAAGAAAGGGAGAGATGGTGGACCCTGGGGTGGTGGTGAAGGAGGGAGAGATGCTAGATGAAAGAGTAGTTAAGAAAAGGTGGATCTGTGGAGGGAGACAAAAAAAGGAAAGATGCCAGACCTCCTGGGGAGGGAAGGGAAACGGAAGGGGAGGACAGAGATGGCAGATGGATGGTTAGCACGGAGAAAGAAGAAAGAAGGAGACCCTGGCAAGCAAGACAACCAGAGCCTGGGACCACCAGGATTTGAATATTGACCAGACAACAAAAGTTAGAAAAAATAATTTTATTTTCTGTTTTGTGATTACAATATGTCAGATTTGAAAAGTGTATCCTGCCAGAGCTGGTGTTAGACCGCAAACGTGAACTAGGATTTAACAGAGAGAGGAAAAGTCTTTTTTGTTTGTTTTGTTTATACCACATCACCAGTGTGGTTAGGAGAAGGCAAAGGGGGTGAAGAGGCTATAAAATAAATCCACCAGGATGTTTGAAAAAAAAAACCACCCAATTGGGCAAGAAAATCGAATCAAATTGAATCAAAAAAATTTTTCCTGAATCGGGCAGCACTACTCAACAGTGAATAACAAGGTTGTAATATGTAGTAGCTGCACTTTAGTATGAAATCTGAATTTATTCTAAAACCTCATCACAAGTGAAAAATAGGATAGTCAGCCCTGAGCATGACCTAAAGGTGGTGAGTTTAGCCCTGAGAGGGAAAAGAGTTCCTAGATCCAATTCTTAGCATGAGTGGCAGAAATTGCAGCAGGCATCAGACAGTAATATATCATTTTTTAATGTAAAATGTGCAGTGCGCCCTATTTCTATCTTCACTAATAAATGAGATGAGTAAATAGAAATAGATTGTAAACAAATTCACAAAGTATTAGATAAGAAGAAAAGCAAATTAAATATCAGAAGGAAAAAATATTTATACTAAAACTGCAGGTTACATAAAGTGAGATCAAAAATTGTAGTGTATTATTGAAATATGCTGCATAATAGAAATTTGTGTTTAAGCCTATTTTGTATAACAAGAATTTTAATTTGAAACCTATATTGATGATTATTATCCAACAAAGATTTTTTTTTTCCCAGAGGCCTAAAATAGGGAAATCTTTTTTGAATGAGGCCCATTGTTAGATATGGTTAACCTGAGTGCTGCTAATAATGTATATTTATGTGGAGAATCCACTCATTTTGCTATGCACTTTTAGACACAAAGGCCCTGATTCTATAAATGGCACCTACACTAGGCGATGCTAAGTAGATAGATCAGTAGTGCCTAGCCAAGTTCTGCATAGAACTCAAACGTAATTGTCTTAATTGGTGTGGTAATTGAAAATACCATTAAAAACTAAACTAAAAAAAAGAAAACAATTGAGTTCCACTTGGAACTCGGTGAAGCACCTAGGCCTATGCCTACCTGAAAAGCAGGTGTGGTTAGGAGGCAGAGAATGGGCATGGAATGACGTCGGTATCAATAGGCATCTGTTAGGAACCATTAAATTAGGCTAGAAAAACCCTGGCCTAATATACTAGTGCCTACCAGTATGACGTCTACTGATTCCTAAGTTGAGTTAGGCGCCGCTAGGTGTGATTTTATGTAAGATGTCTAGCGGTTGATTGACAACTGCACAAAACAGTGCCTGTTAGTTGCCGCCAGGTACCATTTATAGAATCAGGGCCAAAGCCTTAATTTTATCCTCAAAGAAAGGATTTATTACATTGTGTATGTTAATGTTGTTAGCATACATTATTAGTGAATAGGTTCTATTACTGTATATAAGATGGGACTAATGATAAATAACATGTTTTAATGCATGTCAATGCACAGTAACATAACAGCACCTTTTAGTAAATCTAGCCACTTTATCCTTTGGATTTCATATACGGCACTGAAATACCGATGCTGAATCCAAGATACATGAGCAACTAAGGCCCCTTTTTATCAAGCCGCATTAGGGTTTTTTTTATCTCCAGCTGCTGCGGTTAAAGCTCTGACGCTCATAGAAATCTAATGAGCGTCGGAGCTTATACCATAGCGGCTGGCGATAAAAAAACGTAACTTGACTTGATAAAAGGGGGCCTAAATTAGCTAATGAGCTATCATGTAAATAAACTATTACAATTAATTGGCACTAATTTAGATTTGCATGTACCACATAGTGTGCAGCTCAAAAGGGGGAATGGGCAGGTAAGGAGCATTCCAAAAATTTGCACACCGTGTTTATGTGTTTAAATGTCATGAGTTGAGTGCCATGATGATCTTGACCCGACACAGCACTGTGTTTCGGTGTAAAATACACCTGCTTCAGGAGTCACATATATTGAATCAAAGTGTAATAAATGGAATTAAATCAACAATGCTCTGGAAAGAGAGCCTTTGTGGATAATTTTCCAAATTCAAGAATGGCAAGCTTCCAACTTCATCAGCAGCTCACAAACCTTGGATTTGGAAAACTATCCACAAAGGCTTTCTTTTCAGAGCATTGTCAATTTAATTCCATTTATTACACTTTGATTCAGTATATGTGACCCCTGAAGCAGGCGTATTTTACACCGAAACACAGTGCTGTGTCGAGTCAAGACCATTGTAGATGGATATAATAAAAAAAGAAAAAGCGGGGGAGTGAGATAGAACACGTCAACCTTGAGACAAGCAATCTTTTATTTCTATAAACTCAAAATAAAGAAACACATGAATATTGATGGCCCAACTGGATCCTTTCAATATAAGGACATCGAGTTTATAGGACTTTTTATACATATGTTTTTATTCATGTGTTTCTTTATTTTGAGTTTATAGAAATAAAAGATTGTCTCAAGGTTGATGTCTTCTATTCTACTTCCCACTTGTTCTTTCTTCCTTAGACTTTAAGTGGGGTTTCTATTCTCTTTACTTTGTTTTGGATGGATATAATAAACATTTATTTGACATAATCCTTTTGGCTCCTTCTACTGTGGAAAGTCTGTTGTCCCATCCCACTCTGCTTGTTTCCTGTTGCTTTTGTGGGTTTGTCTTCTGTTGGACTTCCTGTGGAAATGAGTTGAGTGCCAGCATTTAAACCAGGTTCAGCTGGTGTAAATCGAAGCACTCACCTCATAGTGTATCTCAAACTGCGTGCCAGGGCACACTAGTGTGCCTTCTGAGATTCCAAGTGTGCCGCGGTACACTGAGGAGGAAGAGAGGCGCCTGCCAGCTGACTTCCCTACACGGTACAGCGCCAGCGCTGCCCAATTCGCCAAAGGCCTGCATGTTTCCCCCTTCTCTCTGGCCAGCTTCCCCCCGGCCTCCCAGTTTCACCTTTCAAGCTAATTACAGCAGCCTGCACAGGATCGCCGGTAGGTAAAATGATTTTATTTTCATTATAGTGATTGAAATGTGTCAGTTTTGAGAATTTATATCTGCTGTATATATTGTGTGTATATGAAAAATGGATGGAAAAAAATTGCATTACAATTAGTAAAGGGGATGGGATCTGGGGCAGAGCTTGGGTAAGCCCAGGGAGGTCTGTGGTTGGGGTACTCAGTTGATATTTGTTAGGCTTAGGGGTTTCTTAGCTTGAAGTAGTTGAGAAAAACATTGCTGTAGGCAATCAGCTGGTGCCAGTGCCTCTCCTCTCCGGCCCTCTTCTCTGCTGTCACCCCTTAGTGGTGTCTCAGGGCCCATCTGGAGGGCCTTTGCACATGCGTGGACATCGATGTGATGATGTCACGCATACGCGTGATGTCATCACGACGACATCCACACACTTATATTACATTAGGGTCTTCTATCCCGCCAATACCTTTCAGTTCTAGGCGGTTTACAACAAGAGTTGGCCTGGGCATTTCCAGGAAGAATACATGGTTAATAGATGTGGTATGCGTCGGGATCTGTGGAGGGTCGATCAGATTTAGATAGATCATTTGACAAATTTCTTGAATAGAAAATTTTTAAGTTCTTTCTTGAATGTTTTGTAGTTGGGCGTCATAGTCAGCAGTTTGGAGAAGTGGCGGTCTAGTTTCCCTGCTCTGGTGGCTAATAGTCCGTATATTTTTTTTGTTTTGTATACCTTTGATTGGGGGGGTGGGTGAAATGTGCATGAGTTCTCCTTGGTCTGGATGTGTTTTTCCTGTTTAGGCGGTTGCTCAGATAGCTTGGTCAATTTCCATTTAGGGCTTTGAATAGGGTGCAGTAGAATTTGTATTGTATGCGTGCTTGTACTGGGAGCCAGTGTGAATCTCGGAAAGCGGTGATGAAGTGGTCATATTTTTTCAGCGAGTAAATCAGTCTAAGAGCTGTATTTTGGACTGTTTGTAATTGTTGTAGCATATTGGTTGGGCATAACAGGTATAGGATATTACAGTAGTCTAGGAATCCTAGGATTAGCACTTGTACCAAGAGGCACTTCTGGGTGCCTCAAGACATGGCCACTACCTTTAGTGTGCCCTGGCTCGAGACAGTTTGAGAGACACTGCTTAGCACCTTTTTTTTTTTTTTTTTGCGCCATTTATAGAATTCACCCCAACATGTCTAACCAGCTTTTAAAAGAGGCGTGCCTAATTTGCTCCATTCTGTTGCCCTAGACTAGGCCGCTGAAAAGTTCTCAGCCCAGCCAAGAAGAGAATGACGTGGAGCCAAGAAACTTGCAAGTTATTTCACACTTTTCTTGACACTTTTCGTTTCAATGATATGAAAGGAAATGTAAAGTGTCAAGAAAAATGTGGCATAACTTGTAAGTTTCATGGCTACACGTCATTCTCTTCTTGGTTGGGCTGAGAACTTTTCAGCGGCCCCCTCATATTGTGATGTCATAATGCCTCATTCCACCAGTGCTTAAGAGCCAACCTCATTGGTCATGTCACAATGGCTTGGTTTCCCTATAGATGTGCCCATTTGCTAACTGCATTGGCCTCACTAAAATGAAGTGTCAAGAAAAGTATGAAATAGCTTGTAAATTTCATGGCTCCACATCATTCTTTTCTTGGTTGGGCTGAGAACTTTTCAGCGGCCCCTTGTAAACCGAGAATACAAGATAGGAAAATGTGGTGTACCAAAACAAAGAACTATAACACTAACCTGGTTTTGCTAACATGTGCCTTTAATGTGCTGTCTTAGTGCACATGGATAATGGCACTGGTTGAAAGCCAAACATACTGGTTGTGTAAAGTTATAATTTTTTTTTTTAATTAAATTGCAAGCATACTACAGCAGTAAATTACTACAGGTAAATTGTAGTATAAGGTTAAAATACTGTTTGGTCTGTATTTCCTGTTCCAATGGCTATTTTATTTTGATTGTTTTTAGGTAAACGGCACTGAAGCTTTGTACAATTGTAGCTGACTGATGTAGTAAGGATTACCGAAGAGGTTTGGTCACTGCTCTTGAATAATGACGTCTGTTGAGACAATCTGGGAGAAATCTTTTTGAAAACAGGGATCCATAATTTCAGTACACTGTAATCTTTCTGGTGAGAATGCTGCGATATATGCAGTTGGAAAGCTAAGAAATCTCATCCAGAAAGCCATTTGCAGCATGCAAAATGGTTTGATTGTCTTTCTTTTTCCTCTTTCTTAACATCCCAGTTCTATTCAGATTTCCAAGAGGCCTGTCAGAACGGAGCACAGATCAAATCCTCATTTATTATAGAATACAATGTAATTGTAGGTCAACAGCAGAGGCCCAGTATGATTTAGAGACTATTACACAGCAACAAACCTCATTGTGTGATCAAAAGGATTTTACAGTATTTGGGTAAACACTGTTGATATACCTTTGAAATCCTTTTGTAAATTGTTGTATATGGCAATGTGTAAGTCTTAAGTGAAAGCATGTCAAGTGCCTGCAGTTATTAAACTCGCTGTGACACCTGGCACTAAACATTTTGAAAATCACTATATCCCCCTTCCTGAGTCATATGAGGTTGGCATGAGGCTAACAGTCTCGGTTTTTAATCTTATGACATATAGACTTTTGGACAGAATAACATTGTATTTGTCTGCTTGCATATGGGTAAACTGAAATGCTAAGAGAGAATGTGACCTGTCATAGGTCAAATGGCAGGTCAGAGGCAGAAGGATTTTCAGTTTGCATCCCAGACCTCACCGACCACTTTTCCCAGCTTCTCTTATGTTGCCTAACAAAGATAAAGTGGTCACAGAAAACTAGAGAATTAAGTGAGATGTCTGCAAAGCTTAAGTTCCCAAAGATGAAAACACTCTTTCATTTTTAGGATCTCCTCTTAGCTTCTGGTTTTTAACCTAGCTGACGGGAAGAATGGCATTTTCTTGACTGGTGATTTGTGTTGTATATCAGGATGTCGAATTTCATTGTACTGTAAGTTTTCACAAGTAACAACATTTTACTTAATGCTCCTTAATCAAACTTAAATAAATCCTACTATTTTAAAAGGCTTGTACTGAAATTATACAGAATATATATATATAATTAGCTATGAAAATGCCTCTTTCCGTAAAACTAAGGGCCTCTTCTATCAAACTACACTAGCAGTTTTTAGCGCAGGAACTCTATGAGCGTCGGGAGCAGCGCAGGCCATTCAGCGCAGCTCACCACGCTACAAATTGCTAGTGCAGTTTGATAGAAGAGGCCCTAAATTATGCAGTTAAATTAAATATAACGTTTTTTTTTTAAAAATGGAATGCCAGCACAACAGATTAATGGTAGCTTTGTGCGTTCTAATGCAAGAGTGCTGGGATTAATTCCTGGACTCACCTGCTCATCAGATTGACCTGGTCTGGGGATGCTTTAGAAACAGTATTCATGGCACTCCCTAAATAATACCTAAAGGTGGGATCATAGGTTACACATAAACTGAATTCTAAAGGCAGGTATCATCAGGTACATTAGACAGAGTGTGAGCCTGCCAGGACAGATAGGGGAAAATGTTTGAGTACCTGAATGTACCCCACTTAGGGCTCCTTTTACTAAGGTGCGCTAGCATTTTTAATGCACGCTAATGATTAGCGCGCTAACCACGCGCTAAATGAAAAATACTAACACAAACTCTATGGAGGCATTAGCACTAAAACCACTAGCGCACCTTAGTAAAAAGAGCCCTTAGATTATAAGTGGTATATAAACACTAAAATAGATAAATCTATTGCCCCCTTACTGAGGACTGTTAGTGCAATGGAGAGAATATAGAAGGAGGGTAAGAGAGAAAGAAATAGAAGAAAATTCCCTGCTAACTGTGGATGAGGCCTTATGGCCCCTTTAACCTACTTGGGATAGTTTCCAAGAGAGCTCAAAACACCTTAACCCCCTTAAAAAAACCTTTTAAAATGTACAAAAAAATTAATTTTGTTCAAAAGTGATGGGTTTTTTCCCCCACTCATGTTATTACAGTCGAAGAAAAGGTTGTATACCTTCTTTGTAGACTAGAATGATGATGAGATCATCCCTTGACCATGAGCATAAGGAAAAAAATATAGTAAGAATTAGTCATTATTTAATGAGTTATGAAAATAATCTGTATTCATTTATTGTTTACAAAATGTATATAAGTGTACATTTTCTTGATCTAACCTTTGAGGGATTTTTTTTTTACATATGGAATTTTATTTTTGTCAGGTGTATTTATTGATAAATGTCCTTTCATTTTGTGCTTTGTATCAATAGATGTATGCTCTACAAAAGATGTATGCTGTTTTTCATAAGGTACATGTACAAATATTTCCAACTTGCATTTGTTTAAAAAGTCATCTAAACTCTCTCGTTCTCTGTTGTTTTCAAATTGTTTTTCTGTAAATTGCACTTTTTCATTCATTTTTATTCACCAAATTATTAATATATGTTTTATAAAATTATTAAAAGTATGACTCCTGTATCAATTTAGATATCCACATATGTGTGTGTGTCTGTGTGCTGTACTGTATATCTACAGTTTATTGGGGGGGGGGGGGTTTCAGTGAAGTTGATTACCCAAAGAAAGAATGCATAAAGGAAGGAAATAATGAAACAATCAAAGAATTATTAAAATTATAACATTTCAGTGGGCAAATATAGACTGGACAGTCTCATGGATTTCAAAAAGGAACAGTTGTAAATTGCAGCAGTCGAGGCCTCACATGCATGTTGACAAAGGAGGGGCTCGGCTGGAAAAAGTAGACCGGAGTAGACCGGTGATGTTGCCTCTTCGTCGATGAAGCTTCTAAGAGGCTGGTAGGGGAACAAAAGGGCTGACCCAGGGGCATCATAGGATTGATTTTTTTTGCCAGTTTTGACCCACCATCGGGAGCAAGGAAGAGAAGGTGAAAGGGAAAGAGCTGCTAGACTCATAAGGGGAGCTAGCAATTTAGAAGAGATATCCTACCTAGGTAGCAACAGATTTCTTGAATTATTTCTATGTAAATTGAATCTGAACTCAAGAAGGGAATAAGATGGAAGTCATATTATTGGCACAGACTGGTGATATGGATAACAGTAAATTCGGAGCAGGGACATTTAATCAGTGTAACACCGAAAATAACTATTGAATTCAGAGCATCTGAACTCCAAAGCTGATTCAAAAAATCTGAGAGGGATGCGCATTGATTAGAGCACTATCCATTCGCTAGCGTACCTGAATACATTGAGTGCAATCTACATCGGTATCAAGCGTGTTAATCCAGAATGCTTGTTTTAGAATGCACATTGAAAAGGTTTGCATTCTAAAATGATTATAAAAACGAATGTATGGAAAGAACTGATAAAAACATCTGAAATTCAGGAGAATAAGCCAGGCAAAACCATTGTTTGCTCTGAGCACTTGCCTAGGATCGAAGTTCTAGAAGGCAATGGCAACAGTTCCAAGCATTAGTAAAGCAGAACATTGAAATGTTGTAATTTCATCGTAAAGATTTTGGAATGGAGCACCTGTAATCATTGCATTTAAGCTTTTTTTTTGTTTTTGTATTTTTTGGCTAATCCATAAAATGTCAGGGAACATTAAGCAAAGTAGAAGATGAAAAGTGTGAAGAAGACAACAGTAGCACTTCATTGCTAGAAATTGGGCTTTAATAGGTTTACTAGACCAGTGCTCTAACCACTGAGCTACAGAGCCTGCCACAGTGCTGTTCTTTCTTTCGTCTATGGTCACTTGGAGAGAGATCCCTACTTACACTAACTTTCCAAATGCACACTTCCCAGAAAATATCATCAATGGCCTTTCTTGCCCCCTTTCGCTTTTTTCAATCTTTTTGGCTTTGCTATCTTCTAAAATAAGAATTCGAGTAATTTCCCTCTATAAACATAGAAAATGGGCTATTCATGCACACGTGGCAGGTTTCCTTTCTTTCCATTTCTTCTCCTTTCTTGGTTATATATCCATAAAATGGCAGGGAACATTAAGCATAGTAGAAGATGAAAAGTGTGAAGACAACAGTTGCAGCAGCAGCTCTTCATTGCTAGAAATTGGGCTTTAATAGGAAGCCACTGAAAATATTCAGTAAGCGAATTAGCCATCATGTAGAGAGAGCAGGCTGAAGAATGAGGAAGAGGTTCTACTCAGGGATCAGAAATGGTAAAGGATAGCGTGCCTGCTTTCAGTAAAGGAAGCTGATACTTTTTACACAGTAAAGCAAATCTAGGCTCTGATGAGAATTGAACTCGCGACCCCTGGTTTACAAGACCAGTGCTCTAACCACTGAGCTACAGAGCCTGCCACAGTGCTGGTCTTTCTTTCGTCTATGGTCACTTGGAGAGAGATCCCTACTTACACTAACTTTCCAAATGCATACTTCCCAGAAAATATCATCAATGGCCTTTCTTGCCCCCTTTTGTTTTTTTCTATCTTTTTGGCTTTGCTATCTTCTAAAATAAGAATTCGAGTAATTTCCCTCTATAAACATAGAAAATGGGCTTTTCATGCACACGTGGCAGGGTTCCTTTCTTTCCATTTCTTCTCCTTTCTTGGTTATAAATCCATAAAATGGCAGGGAACATTAAGCATAGTAGAAGATGAAAAGTGTGAAGATGACAACAGTAGCAGCAGCAGATCTTCATTGCCAGAAATTGGGCTTCAATAGGAAGCCACTGAAAATATTCAGTAAGCGAATTAGCCATCATGTAGAGAGAGCAGGTTCTACTCAGGGATCAGAAATGGTAAAGGATAGCGTGCCTGCTTTCAGTAAAGGAAGCTGATACTTTTTACACAGTAAAGCAAATCTAGGCTCTGATGAGAATTGAACTCATTACCCCTGGTTTACAAGACCAATACTCTAACCACTGAGCTACAGAGCCTTCCACAGTGCTGGTCTTTCTTTCGTCTATGGTCACTTGGAGAGAGATCCCTACTTACACTAACTTTCCAAATGCACACTTCCCAGAAAATATCATCAATGGCCTTTCTTGCCCCCCTTTCACTTTTTACTATCTTTTTGGCTTTGCTATCTTCTAAAATAAGAATTCGAGTAATTTCCCTCTATAAACATAGAAAAGGGGCTTTTCATGCACACGTGGCAGGGTTCCTTTCTTTCCATTTATTTTCCTTTCTTGGTTATGGAACATCAAAAGAATTCAAGAATCTTAGAGGATGTCTAATCCTTTCCAGGAAAGAGACAAAACTTAGAATGGTCAACTTTACACATTTCAACGTAGAAACATATTTTTTAAGGGAAAGGAATGCAACGTTTACAAAAAGCATAAGCCCCCCAATACCAAGTCTCTGAGCTATGGCTCATTTTCAAACTAATTCGGCACCTCGCTTAAGGTTTGGCAACACATTTCAAATAGGGATAACGGTCGACAGAAACTGTTTTTCTCAGTTTCCAATAAAATTCAGACAAGTTCTGGTTCATCACATTTAAATGCCCTACCAGTCCGCAACAGCTATGCTCTGATATCATTCACCAAGCTAGCATGGAAATGAGAGACATGGACTCCTACTTTATAGATACCTGATCTGATTCCTAGATGGGGACACAGGTATCAGCTCATCGGATGACCTGAACTTTATCTAGATTCAGATCTGAAGTGACAGTGCTAAGTTCTCTGGGAGGAAGTCGCACTAGCAATTTAGAAGAGATATCCTACCTAGGTAGCAATAGATTTCTTGAATTATTTCTATATAAATTGAATCTGAACTCAAGAAGGGAATAAGATGGAAGTCATATTATTGGCAGAGACTGGTGATATGGATAACAGTAAATTCAGAGCAGGGACATTTAATCAGTGTAATACCGAAAATAACTATTGAATTCAGAGCATCTGAACTCCACAGCTGATTCAAAAAATCTGAGAGGGATGCGCATTGGTTAGAGCACCATCCATTCGCTAGCGTACCTGAATACATTGAGTGCAATCTACATCGGTATCAAGCGTGTTAACCCAGAATGCTTGTTTTAGAATGCACATTGAAAAGGTTTGCATTCTAAAATGATTATAAAAACGAATGTGTGGAAAGAACTGATAAAACATCTGAAATTGAGGAGAATAAGCCAGGCAAAACCATTGTTTGCTCTGAGCACTTGCCTAGGATCGAAGTTCCAGAAGGCAATGCCAACAGTTCCAAGCATTAGTAAAGCAGAACATTGAAATGTTGAAATTTCATCGTATAGATTTTGGAATGGAGCACCTGTAATCATAGGATTTAAGCTTTTTTTTTGTTTTTGTTTTTTTTGGCCAATTCATAAAATGGCAGGGAACATTAAGCATAGTAGAAGATGAAAAGTGTGAAGAAGACAACAGTAGCAGCAGCAGCTCTTCATTGCTAGAAATTGGGCTTCAATAGGAAGCCACTGAAAATATTCAGTAAACGAATTAGCCATCATGTAGAGAGAGCAGGCTGAAGAATGAGGAAGAGGTTCTACTCAGGGATCAGAAATGGTAAAGGATAGCATGCCTGCTTTCAGTAAAGAAAGCTGATACTTTTTACACAGTAAAGCAAATCTAGGCTCTGATGAGAATTGAACTCATGACCCCTGGTTTACAAGACCAGTGCTCTAACCACTGAGCTACAGAGCCTGCCACAGTGCTGTTCTTTCTTTCGTCTATGGTCACTTGGAGAGAGATCCCTACTTACACTAACTTTCCAAATGCATACTTCCCAGAAAATATCATCAATGGCCTTTCTTGCCCCCCTTTCACTTTTTTCTATCTTTTTGGCTTTGCTATCTTCTAAAATAAGAATTCGAGTAATTTCCCTCTATAAACATAGAAAAGGGGTTTTTCATGCACATGTGGCAGGGTTCCTTTCTTTCCATTTCTTTTCCTTTCTTGGTAATGGAACATCAAAAGAATTCAAGAATCTTAGAGGATGTTTAATCCTTTCCAGGAAAGAGTCAAAACTTAGAATGGTCATCTTTACACATTTCAACGTAGAAAATATTTTTTAAGGGAAGGAAGGCAACGTTTACAAAAAGCATAAGCCCCCCAATACCAAGTCTCTGAGCTATGGCTCATTTTCAAACTAATTCGGCACCTCGCTTAAGGTTTGGCAACACATTTCAAATAGGGATAACGGTCGACAGAAACTGCTTTTCTCAGTTTCCAATAAAACTGAAACCTCCGCCGAAACTGTCTGAAAGCTTTGGTCCGAATCAGAAACTGCGGCCCAAACTTATCGCCTGCTTTCAGCCCAAACGAAAAGCAAGAGCGAATGCTCAAGTTTGCTCTTGTGAGCGTGAAACAATGAGGGTCTCTGAGGATTGGCAGGCATTGCACTCTGCTAAACCCATAGCATCCAAGCCAGAATATAATTTAAATAATGAAAGTCCGTATTTAACCTCCAAGCAAAATTGCCTCCACCCACATGCAAAACGAAATGTGCAGAAGTAGCCGGGTATTGCTCCTGCTGTAACAACACCCACAGATGACCAGTGATTGTACGATAGGCCCAGAGGAGCCTAAGGATGGTAGTAGCTTTGGTAGAGAGCAAATCCACATATAGAAATCCAGCAAGAGGAGCAATTTCTGTTCCGATTGATTAAGGATGAGTGACAAATGGGACAAAGCATAAATTTTCTGCTTTCATCGAAAACACATGGTCATTTTTAGTCAAAAGCATGACTGAAAATTAAAATTACCTTTGGACTGAACCGAAACAGGGCAGCAAATTGAGTTTGAGACAGTTAAGGCACAGTAAGCGAAACTAAGCTTAGGGTCAACGTCTAAGCTGAGCTGATCTTTCCATTTTTTCAGCTTCTAAGTTCAAGACGGAAGCACGTATGTTATTTGGAAAGTATAGCATTGCATTGCAAACGTAGAGATGTTTTCTACGCTCCTGAAAAATTATTCATTTCATCTCCATGAATAATTGACCAAAAAAGTCATTTCTTCTATTAAATGAAAGTCCACTTAGAAAAATGCAAGAGTTGGTGTCAAGCCATGCAAAAGGGAGAAATAAACCATGTGCAGAATTGTCAGAGATTATGTCAATCTATGCAGGCCTTAGTTCAGATGTCAAGATCCTACGATGCATCCCGTGCCATTCTCTGAGGTGCTTTTGGAAATAAGCTCTCCTTTGGTTCAAGGGTATGATCACTCACTTACACTTGATAGACAAGCCTAGTTTGTACAGCCCGACAATCTAATGCTTCTGGCCAGCATTACAAAGCTGTGCATGCCTTGTTGGGAGATATTCTTCCCAGGATCTTATAGTTTTGACAACTTTTAATACTTGAAATATATTTTTACAGTCTAGATCATATTTTGAAGACCAAGCAGGCTATATTAAGTTCCAAGCACTGTTTACAGAAAAGCGTAAGGAGGCCCTGATGAGGGTTGAACTCATGACCCCTGGTTTACAAAACCAGTGCTCTTACCACTGAGCTACAGAGCCAATTGGGAAGAAGCTCCTCTGTTAGATTTCTCTCCAGTAAACACATTTCCTACTGCTACTTCTGATTCTTTTCTTAGTTTGTTTATTTCCTACGTGTAGGGAAGAGATTTTGTTCGCAAGTGGAAGGAGCCTGCCACATGAGTTGGCAACATGTTATTTTCAGTCCTTACTTTGCCTAGTGACAAATATCACGTTCATATTTTAAGGGGCAAACAAGAGCAATTCAGACAAGTTCTGGTTCATCACATTTAAATGCCCTACCAGTCCGCAACAGCTATGCTCTGATATCATTCACCAAGCTAGCATGGAAATGAGAGACATGGACTCCTACTTTATAGATACCTGATCTGATTCCTAGATGGGGACACAAGTATCAGCTCATCGGATGACCTGAACTTTATCTAGATTCAGATCTGAAGTGACAGTGCTAAGTTCTCTGGGAGGAAGTCGCACTAGCAATTTAGAAGAGATATCCTACCTAGGTAGCAATAGATTTCTTGAATTATTTCTATGTAAATTGAATCTGAACTCAAGAAGGGAATAAGATGGAAGTCATATTATTGGCAGAGACTGGTGATATGGATAACAGTAAATTCGGAGCAGGGACATTTAATCAGTATAACACCGAAAATAACTATTGAATTCAGAGCATCTGAACTCCACAGCTGATTCAAAAAATCTGAGAGGGATGCGCATTGGTTAGAGCACCATCCATTCGCTAGAGTACCTGAATACATTGAGTGCAATCTACATCGGTATCAAGCGTGTTAACCCAGAATGCTTGTTTTAGAATGCACATTGAAAAGGTTTGCATTCTAAAATGATTATAAAAACGAATGTGTGGAAAGAACTGATAAAACATCTGAAATTGAGGAGAATAAGCCAGGCAAAACCATTGCTTGCTCTGAGCACTTGCCTTGGATCGAAGTTCCAGAAGGCAATGCCAACAGTTCCAAGCATTAGTAAAGCAGAACATTGAAATGTTGAAATTTCATCGTATACATTTTGGAATGGAGCACCTGTAATCATTGGATTTAAGCTTTTTTTTTTTGTTTGTTTGTTTTGGCTAATCCATAAAATGGCAGAGAACATTAAGCATAGTAGATGAAGAGTGTGAAGAAGACAACAGTAGCAGCAGCAGCTCTTCATTGCTAGAAATTGGGCTTTAATAGGAAGCCCACTGAAAATATTCAGTTAGTGAATTAGCCATCATGTAGAGAGAGAAGGCTGAAGAATGAGGAAGAGGTTCTATTCAGGGATCAGAAATGGTAAAGGATTGGGGTGTCTTCTTTCAGTAAAGGAAGCTGACACTTTTTACAAGGTAAAGCTAATCTAGGCTCTGATGAGAATTGAACTCACAACCCCTGGTTTACTAGACCAGTGCTCTAACTACTGAGCTACAGAGCCTGCCACAGTGCTGTTCTTTCTTTCGTCTATGGTCACTTGGAGAGAGATCCCTACTTACACTAACTTTCCAAATGCACACTTCCCAGAAAATATCATCAATGGCCTTTCTTGCCCCCTTTCGCTTTTTTCAATCTTTTTGGCTTTGCTATCTTCCAAAATAAGAATTCGAGTAATTTCCCTCTATAAACATAGAAAATGGGCTTTTCATGCACACGTGGCAGGTTTCCTTTCTTTCCATTTCTTCTCCTTTCTTGGTTATATATCCATAAAATGGCAGGGAACATTAAGCATAGTAGAAGATGAAAAGTGTGAAGAAGACAACAGTTGCAGGAGCAGCTCTTCATTGCTAGAAATTGGGCTTTAATAGGAAGCCACTGAAAATATTTAGTAAGCGAATTAGCCATCATGTAGAGAGAGCAGGCTGAAAAATGAGGAAGAGGTTCTACTCAGGGATCAGAAATGGTATAGGATAGCGTACCTGCTTTCAGTAAAGGAAGCTGATACTTTTTACATGGTAAAGCAAATCTAGGCTCTGATGAGAATTGAACTGACTACCCCTGGTTTACAAGACCAGTGCTCTAACCACTGAGCTACAGAGCCTGCCACAGTGCTATTCTTTCTTTCGTCTATGGTCACTTGGAGAGAGATCCCTACTTACACTAACTTTCCAAATGCATACTTCCCAGAAAATATCATCAATGGCCTTTCTTGCCACCTTTCGCTTTTTTCTATCTTTTTGGCTTTGCTATCTTCTAAAATAAGAATTCGAATAATTTCCCTCTATAAACATAGAAAATGAGCTTTTCATGCACACATGGCAGGGTTCCTTTCTTTCCATTTCTTCTCCTTTCTTAGTTATAAATCCATAAAATGGCAGGGAACATTAAGCATAGTAGAAGATGAAAAGTGTGAAGAAGACAACAGTAGCAGCAGCAGCTCTTCATTACTAGAAATTGGGCTTTAATAGGAAGCCACTGAAAATATTCAGTAAGCGAATTAGCCATCATGTAGAGAGAGCAGGCTGAAGAATGAGGAAGAGGTTCTACTCAGGGATCAGAAATGGTAAAGGATAGCGTGCCTGTTTTCAATAAAGGAAGCTGATACTTTTTACATAGTAAATCAAATCTAGGCTCTGATGAGAATTGAACTCACGACCCCTGGTTTACAAGACCAGTGCTCTAACCACTGAGCTACAGAGCCTGCCACAGTGCTGGTCTTTCTTTCGTCTATGGTCACTTGGAGAGAGATCCCTACTTACACTAACTTTCCAAATGCACACTTCCCAGAAAATATCATCAATGGCCTTTCTTGCCCCCCTTTCACTTTTTTCTATCTTTTTGGCTTTGCTATCTTCTAAAATAAGAATTTGAGTAATTTCCCTCAATAAACATAGAAAAGGGGTTTTTCATGCACACGTGGCAGGGTTCCTTTCTTTCCATTTCTTTTCCTTTCTTGGTAATGGTACATCAAAAGAATTCAAGAATCTTAGAGGATGTCTAATCCTTTCCAGGAAAGAGTCAAAACTTAGAATGGTCAACTTTACACATTTCAACGTAGAAACATATTTTTTAAGGGAAAGGAAGGCAACGTTTACAAAAAGCATAAGCCCCCCAATACCAAGTCTCTGAGCTATGGCTCATTTTCAAACTAATTCGGCACCTCGCTTAAGGTTTGGCAACACATTTCAAATAGGGATAACGTTCGACAGAAACTGCTTTTCTCAGTTTCCAATAAAATTGAAACCTCCGCCGAAACTGTCTGAAAGCTTTCGTCCGAAACAGAAACTGCGGCCCAAACTTATCGCCTGCTTTCAGCCAAAACGAAATGCAAGAGCGAATGCTCAAGTTTGCTCTTGTGAGCGTGAAACAATGAGGGTCTCTGAGGATTGGCAGGCCTTGCAGTCCGCTTCACTCTGCTAAACCCACAGCATCCAAGCCAGAATATAATTTAAATAATGAAAGTCCGTATTTAACCTCCAAGCAAAATTGCCTCCACCCACATGCAAAACGAAATGTGCAGAAGTAGCCGGGTATTGCTCCTGCTGTAACAACACCCACAGATGACCAGTGATTGTACGATAGGCCCAGAGGAGCCTAAGGATGGTAGTAGCTTTGGTAGAGAGCAAATCCACATATAGAAATCCAGCAAGAGGAGCAATTTCTGTTCCGATTGATTAAGGATGAGTGACAAATGGGACAAAGCATAAATTTTCTGCTTTCATCGAAAACACATGGTCATTTTTAGTCAAAAGCATGACTGAAAATTAAAATTACCTTTGGACTGAACCGAAACAGGGCAGCAAATTGAGTTTGAGACAGTTAAGGCACAGTAAGCGAAACTAAGCTTAGGGTCAACGTCTAAGCTGAGCTGATCTTTCCATTTTTTCAGCTTCTAAGTTCAAGACGGAAGCACGTATGTTATTTGGAAAGTATAGCATTGCATTGCAAACGTAGAGATGTTTTCTACGCTCCTGAAAAATTATTCATTTCATCTCCATGAATAATTGACCAAAAAAGTCATTTCTTCTATTAAATGAAAGTCCACTTAGAAAAATGCAAGAGTTGGTGTCAAGCCATGCAAAAGGGAGAAATAAACCATGTGCAGAATTGTCAGAGATTATGTCAATCTATGCAGGCCTTAGTTCAGATGTCAAGATCCTACGATGCATCCCGTGCCATTCTCTGAGGTGCTTTTGGAAATAAGCTCTCCTTTGGTTCAAGGGTATGATCACTCACTTACACTTGATAGACAAGCCTAGTTTGTACAGCCCGACAATCTAATGCTTCTGGCCAGCATTACAAAGCTGTGCATGCCTTGTTGGGAGATATTCTTCCCAGGATCTTATAGTTTTGACAACTTTTAATACTTGAAATATATTTTTACAGTCTAGATCATATTTTGAAGACCAAGCAGGCTATATTAAGTTCCAAGCACTGTTTACAGAAAAGCATAAGGAAGCCCTGATGAGGGTTGAACTCATGACCCCTGGTTTACAAAACCAGTGCTCTTACCACTGAGCTACAAAGCCAATTGGGAAGAAGCTCCTCTGTTAGATTTCTCTCCAGTAAACACATTTCCTACTGCTACTTCTGATTCTTTTCTTAGTTTGTTTATTTCCTACGTGTAGGGAAGAGATTTTGTTCGCAAGTGGAAGGAGCCTGCCACATGAGTTGGCAACATGTTATTTTCAGTCCTTACTTTGCCTAGTGACAAATATCATGTTCATATTTTAAGGGGCAAACAAGAGCAATTCAGACAAGTTCTGGTTCATCACATTTAAATGCCCTACCAGTCCGCAACAGCTATGCTCTGATATCATTCACCAAGCTAGCATGGAAATGAGAGACATGGACTCCTACTTTATAGATACCTGATCTGATTCCTAGATGGGGACACAGGTATCAGCTCATCGGATGACCTGAACTTTATCTAGATTCAGATCTGAAGTGACAGTGCTAAGTTCTCTGGGAGGAAGTCGCACTAGCAATTTAGAAGAGATATCCTACCTAGGTAGCAATAGATTTCTTGAATTATTTCTATGTAAATTGAATCTGAACTCAAGAAGGGAATAAGATGGAAGTCATATTATTGGCAGAGACTGGTGATATGGATAACAGTAAATTCGGAGCAGGGACATTTAATCAGTGTAACACCGAAAATAACTATTGAATTCAGAGCATCTGAACTCCACGGCTGATTCAAAAAATCTGAGAGGGATGCGCATTGGTTAGAGCACCATCCATTCGCTAGAGTACCTGAATACATTGAGTGCAATCTACATCGGTATCAAGCGTGTTAACCCAGAATGCTTGTTTTAGAATGCACCTTGAAAAGGTTTGCATTCTAAAATGATTATAAAAACGAATGTGTGGAAAGAACTGATAAAACATCTGAAATTGAGGAGATTAAGCCAGGCAAAACCATTGCTTGCTCTGAGCACTTGCCTTGGATCGAAGTTCCAGAAGGCAATGCCAACAGTTCCAAGCATTAGTAAAGCAGAACATTGAAATGTTGAAATTTCATCGTATACATTTTGGAATGGAGCACCTGTAATCATTGGATTTAAGCTTTTTTTTTTTTGTTTGTTTGTTTTGGCTAATCCATAAAATGGCAGAGAACATTAAGCATAGTAGATGAAGAGTGTGAAGAAGACAACAGTAGCAGCAGCAGCTCTTCATTGCTAGAAATTGGGCTTTAATAGGAAGCCCACTGAAAATATTCAGTTAGTGAATTAGCCATCATGTAGAGAGAGAAGGCTGAAGAATGAGGAAGAGGTTCTATTCAGGGATCAGAAATGGTAAAGGATTGGGGTGTCTTCTTTCAGTAAAGGAAGCTGACACTTTTTACAAGGTAAAGCTAATCTAGGCTCTGATGAGAATTGAACTCACAACCCCTGGTTTACTAGACCAGTGCTCTAACCACTGAGCTACAGAGCCTGCCACAGTGCTGTTCTTTCATTCGTCTATGGTCACTTGGAGAGAGATCCCTACTTACACTAACTTTCCAAATGCACACTTCCCAGAAAATATCATCAATGGCCTTTCTTGCCCCCTTTCGCTTTTTTCAATCTTTTTGGCTTTGCTATCTTCTAAAATAAGAATTCGAGTAATTTCCCTCTATAAACATAGAAAATGGGCTTTTCATGCACACGTGGCAGGTTTCCTTTCTTTCCATTTCTTCTCCTTTCTTGGTTATATATCCATAAAATGGCAGGGAACATTAAGCATGGTAGAAGATGAAAAGTGTGAAGAAGACAACAGTTGCAGGAGCAGCTCTTCATTGCTAGAAATTGGGCTTTAATAGGAAGCCACTGAAAATATTTAGTAAGCGAATTAGCCATCATGTAGAGAGAGCAGGCTGAAAAATGAGGAAGAGGTTCTACTCAGGGATCAGAAATGGTATAGGATAGCGTGCCTGCTTTCAGTAAAGGAAGCTGATACTTTTTACATGGTAAAGCAACTCTAGGCTCTGATGAGAATTGAACTCACTACCCCTGGTTTACAAGACCAGTGCTCTAACCACTGAGCTACAGAGCCTGCCACAGTGCTATTCTTTCTTTCGTCTATGGTCACTTGGAGAGAGATCCCTACTTACACTAACTTTCCAAATGCATACTTCCCAGAAAATATCATCAATGGCCTTTCTTGCCACCTTTCGCTTTTTTCTATCTTTTTGGCTTTGCTATCTTCTAAAATAAGAATTCGAATAATTTCCCTCTATAAACATAGAAAATGGGCTTTTCATGCACACGTGGCAGGTTTCCTTTCTTTCCATTTCTTCTCCTTTCTTGGTTATATATCCATAAAATGGCAGGGAACATTAAGCATAGTAGAAGATGAAAAGTGTGAAGAAGACAACAGTTGCAGGAGCAGCTCTTCATTGCTAGAAATTGGGCTTTAATAGGAAGCCACTGAAAATATTTAGTAAGCGAATTAGCCATCATGTAGAGAGAGCAGGCTGAAAAATGAGGAAGAGGTTCTACTCAGGGATCAGAAATGGTATAGGATAGCGTACCTGCTTTCAGTAAAGGAAGCTGATACTTTTTACATGGTAAAGCAAATCTAGGCTCTGATGAGAATTGAACTCACTACCCCTGGTTTACAAGACCAGTGCTCTAACCACTGAGCTACAGAGCCTGCCACAGTGCTATTCTTTCTTTCGTCTATGGTCACTTGGAGAGAGATCCCTACTTACACTAACTTTCCAAATGCATACTTCCCAGAAAATATCATCAATGGCCTTTCTTGCCACCTTTCGCTTTTTTCTATCTTTTTGGCTTTGCTATCTTCTAAAATAAGAATTCGAATAATTTCCCTCTATAAACATAGAAAATGGGCTTTTCATGCACACGTGGCAGGTTTCCTTTCTTTCCATTTCTTCTCCTTTCTTGGTTATATATCCATAAAATGGCAGGGAACATTAAGCATAGTAGAAGATGAAAAGTGTGAAGAAGACAACAGTTGCAGGAGCAGCTCTTCATTGCTAGAAATTGGGCTTTAATAGGAAGCCACTGAAAATATTTAGTAAGCGAATTAGCCATCATGTAGAGAGAGCAGGCTGAAAAATGAGGAAGAGGTTCTACTCAGGGATCAGAAATGGTATAGGATAGCGTACCTGCTTTCAGTAAAGGAAGCTGATACTTTTTACATGGTAAAGCAAATCTAGGCTCTGATGAGAATTGAACTCACGACCCCTGGTTTACAAGACCAGTGCTCTAACCACTGAGCTACAGAGCCTGCCACAGTGCTGGTCTTTCTTTCGTCTATGGTCACTTGGAGAGAGATCCCTACTTACACTAACTTTCCAAATGCACACTTCCCAGAAAATATCATCAATGGCCTTTCTTGCCCCCCTTTCACTTTTTTCTATCTTTTTGGCTTTGCTATCTTCTAAAATAAGAATTTGAGTAATTTCCCTCAATAAACATAGAAAAGGGGTTTTTCATGCACACGTGGCAGGGTTCCTTTCTTTCCATTTCTTTTCCTTTCTTGGTAATGGTACATCAAAAGAATTCAAGAATCTTAGAGGATGTCTAATCCTTTCCAGGAAAGAGTCAAAACTTAGAATGGTCAACTTTACACATTTCAACGTAGAAACATATTTTTTAAGGGAAAGGAAGGCAACGTTTACAAAAAGCATAAGCCCCCCAATACCAAGTCTCTGAGCTATGGCTCATTTTCAAACTAATTCGGCACCTCGCTTAAGGTTTGGCAACACATTTCAAATAGGGATAACGTTCGACAGAAACTGCTTTTCTCAGTTTCCAATAAAATTGAAACCTCCGCCGAAACTGTCTGAAAGCTTTCGTCCGAAACAGAAACTGCGGCCCAAACTTATCGCCTGCTTTCAGCCAAAACGAAATGCAAGAGCGAATGCTCAAGTTTGCTCTTGTGAGCGTGAAACAATGAGGGTCTCTGAGGATTGGCAGGCCTTGCAGTCCGCTTCACTCTGCTAAACCCACAGCATCCAAGCCAGAATATAATTTAAATAATGAAAGTCCGTATTTAACCTCCAAGCAAAATTGCCTCCACCCACATGCAAAACGAAATGTGCAGAAGTAGCCGGGTATTGCTCCTGCTGTAACAACACCCACAGATGACCAGTGATTGTACGATAGGCCCAGAGGAGCCTAAGGATGGTAGTAGCTTTGGTAGAGAGCAAATCCACATATAGAAATCCAGCAAGAGGAGCAATTTCTGTTCCGATTGATTAAGGATGAGTGACAAATGGGACAAAGCATAAATTTTCTGCTTTCATCGAAAACACATGGTCATTTTTAGTCAAAAGCATGACTGAAAATTAAAATTACCTTTGGACTGAACCGAAACAGGGCAGCAAATTGAGTTTGAGACAGTTAAGGCACAGTAAGCGAAACTAAGCTTAGGGTCAACGTCTAAGCTGAGCTGATCTTTCCATTTTTTCAGCTTCTAAGTTCAAGACGGAAGCACGTATGTTATTTGGAAAGTATAGCATTGCATTGCAAACGTAGAGATGTTTTCTACGCTCCTGAAAAATTATTCATTTCATCTCCATGAATAATTGACCAAAAAAGTCATTTCTTCTATTAAATGAAAGTCCACTTAGAAAAATGCAAGAGTTGGTGTCAAGCCATGCAAAAGGGAGAAATAAACCATGTGCAGAATTGTCAGAGATTATGTCAATCTATGCAGGCCTTAGTTCAGATGTCAAGATCCTACGATGCATCCCGTGCCATTCTCTGAGGTGCTTTTGGAAATAAGCTCTCCTTTGGTTCAAGGGTATGATCACTCACTTACACTTGATAGACAAGCCTAGTTTGTACAGCCCGACAATCTAATGCTTCTGGCCAGCATTACAAAGCTGTGCATGCCTTGTTGGGAGATATTCTTCCCAGGATCTTATAGTTTTGACAACTTTTAATACTTGAAATATATTTTTACAGTCTAGATCATATTTTGAAGACCAAGCAGGCTATATTAAGTTCCAAGCACTGTTTACAGAAAAGCATAAGGAAGCCCTGATGAGGGTTGAACTCATGACCCCTGGTTTACGAAACCAGTGCTCTTACCACTGAGCTACAGAGCCAATTGGGAAGAAGCTCCTCTGTTAGATTTCTCTCCAGTAAACACATTTCCTACTGCTACTTCTGATTCTTTTCTTAGTTTGTTTATTTCCTACGTGTAGGGAAGAGATTTTGTTCGCAAGTGGAAGGAGCCTGCCACATGAGTTGGCAACATGTTATTTTCAGTCCTTACTTTGCCTAGTGACAAATATCATGTTCATATTTTAAGGGGCAAACAAGAGCAATTCAGACAAGTTCTGGTTCATCACATTTAAATGCCCTACCAGTCCGCAACAGCTATGCTCTGATATCATTCACCAAGCTAGCATGGAAATGAGAGACATGGACTCCTACTTTATAGATACCTGATCTGATTCCTAGATGGGGACACAGGTATCAGCTCATCGGATGACCTGAACTTTATCTAGATTCAGATCTGAAGTGACAGTGCTAAGTTCTCTGGGAGGAAGTCGCACTAGCAATTTAGAAGAGATATCCTACCTAGGTAGCAATAGATTTCTTGAATTATTTCTATGTAAATTGAATCTGAACTCAAGAAGGGAATAAGATGGAAGTCATATTATTGGCAGAGACTGGTGATATGGATAACAGTAAATTCGGAGCAGGGACATTTAATCAGTATAACACCGAAAATAACTATTGAATTCAGAGCATCTGAACTCCACAGCTGATTCAAAAAATCTGAGAGGTTTGCGCATTGGTTAGAGCACCATCCATTCACTAGAGTACCTGAATACATTGAGTGCAATCTACATCGGTATCAAGCGTGTTAACCCAGAATGCTTGTTTTAGAATGCACCTTGAAAAGGTTTGCATTCTAAAATGATTATAAAAACGAATGTGTGGAAAGAACTGATAAAACATCTGAAATTGAGGAGATTAAGCCAGGCAAAACCATTGCTTGCTCTGAGCACTTGCCTTGGATCGAAGTTCCAGAAGGCAATGCCAACAGTTCCAAGCATTAGTAAAGCAGAACATTGAAATGTTGAAATTTCATCGTATACATTTTGGAATGGAGCACCTGTAATCATTGGATTTAAGCTTTTTTTTTTTTGTTTGTTTGTTTTGGCTAATCCATAAAATGGCAGAGAACATTAAGCATAGTAGATGAAGAGTGTGAAGAAGACAACAGTAGCAGCAGCAGCTCTTCATTGCTAGAAATTGGGCTTTAATAGGAAGCCACTGAAAATATTCAGTAAGCGAATTAGCCATCATGTAGAGAGAGAAGGCTGAAGAATGAGGAAGAGGTTCTATTCAGGGATAAGAAATGGTAAAGGATTGGGGTGTCTTCTTTCAGTAAAGGAAGCTGACACTTTTTACAAGGTAAAGCTAATCTAGGCTCTGATGAGAATTGAACTCACAACCCCTGGTTTACTAGACCAGTGCTCTAACCACTGAGCTACAGAGCCTGCCACAGTGCTGTTCTTTCATTCGTCTATGGTCACTTGGAGAGAGATCCCTACTTACACTAACTTTCCAAATGCATACTTCCCAGAAAATATCATCAATGGCCTTTCTTGCCACCTTTCGCTTTTTTCTATCTTTTTGGCTTTGCTATCTTCTAAAATAAGAATTCGAGTAATTTCCCTCTATAAACATAGAAAATGGGCTTTTCATGCACACGTGGCAGGTTTCCTTTCTTTCCATTTCTTCTCCTTTCTTGGTTATATATCCATAAAATGGCAGGGAACATTAAGCATGGTAGAAGATGAAAAGTGTGAAGAAGACAACAGTTGCAGGAGCAGCTCTTCATTGCTAGAAATTGGGCTTTAATAGGAAGCCACTGAAAATATTTAGTAAGCGAATTAGCCATCATGTAGAGAGAGCAGGCTGAAAAATGAGGAAGAGGTTCTACTCAGGGATCAGAAATGGTATAGGATAGCGTGCCTGCTTTCAGTAAAGGAAGCTGATACTTTTTACATGGTAAAGCAACTCTAGGCTCTGATGAGAATTGAACTCACTACCCCTGGTTTACAAGACCAGTGCTCTAACCACTGAGCTACAGAGCCTGCCACAGTGCTATTCTTTCTTTCGTCTATGGTCACTTGGAGAGAGATCCCTACTTACACTAACTTTCCAAATGCATACTTCCCAGAAAATATCATCAATGGCCTTTCTTGCCACCTTTCGCTTTTTTCTATCTTTTTGGCTTTGCTATCTTCTAAAATAAGAATTCGAATAATTTCCCTCTATAAACATAGAAAATGGGCTTTTCATGCACACGTGGCAGGTTTCCTTTCTTTCCATTTCTTCTCCTTTCTTGGTTATATATCCATAAAATGGCAGGGAACATTAAGCATAGTAGAAGATGAAAAGTGTGAAGAAGACAACAGTTGCAGGAGCAGCTCTTCATTGCTAGAAATTGGGCTTTAATAGGAAGCCACTGAAAATATTTAGTAAGCGAATTAGCCATCATGTAGAGAGAGCAGGCTGAAAAATGAGGAAGAGGTTCTACTCAGGGATCAGAAATGGTATAGGATAGCGTACCTGCTTTCAGTAAAGGAAGCTGATACTTTTTACATGGTAAAGCAAATCTAGGCTCTGATGAGAATTGAACTCACGACCCCTGGTTTACAAGACCAGTGCTCTAACCACTGAGCTACAGAGCCTGCCACAGTGCTGGTCTTTCTTTCGTCTATGGTCACTTGGAGAGAGATCCCTACTTACACTAACTTTCCAAATGCACACTTCCCAGAAAATATCATCAATGGCCTTTCTTGCCCCCCTTTCACTTTTTTCTATCTTTTTGGCTTTGCTATCTTCTAAAATAAGAATTTGAGTAATTTCCCTCTAATAAACATAGAAAAGGGGTTTTTCATGCACACGTGGCAGGGTTCCTTTCTTTCCATTTCTTTTCCTTTCTTGGTAATGGTACATCAAAAGAATTCAAGAATCTTAGAGGATGTCTAATCCTTTCCAGGAAAGAGTCAAAACTTAGAATGGTCAACTTTACACATTTCAACGTAGAAACATATTTTTTAAGGGAAAGGAAGGCAACGTTTACAAAAAGCATAAGCCCCCCAATACCAAGTCTCTGAGCTATGGCTCATTTTCAAACTAATTCGGCACCTCGCTTAAGGTTTGGCAACACATTTCAAATAGGGATAACGTTCGACAGAAACTGCTTTTCTCAGTTTCCAATAAAATTGAAACCTCCGCCGAAACTGTCTGAAAGCTTTCGTCCGAAACAGAAACTGCGGCCCAAACTTATCGCCTGCTTTCAGCCAAAACGAAATGCAAGAGCGAATGCTCAAGTTTGCTCTTGTGAGCGTGAAACAATGAGGGTCTCTGAGGATTGGCAGGCCTTGCAGTCCGCTTCACTCTGCTAAACCCACAGCATCCAAGCCAGAATATAATTTAAATAATGAAAGTCCGTATTTAACCTCCAAGCAAAATTGCCTCCACCCACATGCAAAACGAAATGTGCAGAAGTAGCCGGGTATTGCTCCTGCTGTAACAACACCCACAGATGACCAGTGATTGTACGATAGGCCCAGAGGAGCCTAAGGATGGTAGTAGCTTTGGTAGAGAGCAAATCCACATATAGAAATCCAGCAAGAGGAGCAATTTCTGTTCCGATTGATTAAGGATGAGTGACAAATGGGACAAAGCATAAATTTTCTGCTTTCATCGAAAACACATGGTCATTTTTAGTCAAAAGCATGACTGAAAATTAAAATTACCTTTGGACTGAACCGAAACAGGGCAGCAAATTGAGTTTGAGACAGTTAAGGCACAGTAAGCGAAACTAAGCTTAGGGTCAACGTCTAAGCTGAGCTGATCTTTCCATTTTTTCAGCTTCTAAGTTCAAGACGGAAGCACGTATGTTATTTGGAAAGTATAGCATTGCATTGCAAACGTAGAGATGTTTTCTACGCTCCTGAAAAATTATTCATTTCATCTCCATGAATAATTGACCAAAAAAGTCATTTCTTCTATTAAATGAAAGTCCACTTAGAAAAATGCAAGAGTTGGTGTCAAGCCATGCAAAAGGGAGAAATAAACCATGTGCAGAATTGTCAGAGATTATGTCAATCTATGCAGGCCTTAGTTCAGATGTCAAGATCCTACGATGCATCCCGTGCCATTCTCTGAGGTGCTTTTGGAAATAAGCTCTCCTTTGGTTCAAGGGTATGATCACTCACTTACACTTGATAGACAAGCCTAGTTTGTACAGCCCGACAATCTAATGCTTCTGGCCAGCATTACAAAGCTGTGCATGCCTTGTTGGGAGATATTCTTCCCAGGATCTTATAGTTTTGACAACTTTTAATACTTGAAATATATTTTTACAGTCTAGATCATATTTTGAAGACCAAGCAGGCTATATTAAGTTCCAAGCACTGTTTACAGAAAAGCATAAGGAAGCCCTGATGAGGGTTGAACTCATGACCCCTGGTTTACGAAACCAGTGCTCTTACCACTGAGCTACAGAGCCAATTGGGAAGAAGCTCCTCTGTTAGATTTCTCTCCAGTAAACACATTTCCTACTGCTACTTCTGATTCTTTTCTTAGTTTGTTTATTTCCTACGTGTAGGGAAGAGATTTTGTTCGCAAGTGGAAGGAGCCTGCCACATGAGTTGGCAACATGTTATTTTCAGTCCTTACTTTGCCTAGTGACAAATATCATGTTCATATTTTAAGGGGCAAACAAGAGCAATTCAGACAAGTTCTGGTTCATCACATTTAAATGCCCTACCAGTCCGCAACAGCTATGCTCTGATATCATTCACCAAGCTAGCATGGAAATGAGAGACATGGACTCCTACTTTATAGATACCTGATCTGATTCCTAGATGGGGACACAGGTATCAGCTCATCGGATGACCTGAACTTTATCTAGATTCAGATCTGAAGTGACAGTGCTAAGTTCTCTGGGAGGAAGTCGCACTAGCAATTTAGAAGAGATATCCTACCTAGGTAGCAATAGATTTCTTGAATTATTTCTATGTAAATTGAATCTGAACTCAAGAAGGGAATAAGATGGAAGTCATATTATTGGCAGAGACTGGTGATATGGATAACAGTAAATTCGGAGCAGGGACATTTAATCAGTATAACACCGAAAATAACTATTGAATTCAGAGCATCTGAACTCCACAGCTGATTCAAAAAATCTGAGAGGTTTGCGCATTGGTTAGAGCACCATCCATTCACTAGAGTACCTGAATACATTGAGTGCAATCTACATCGGTATCAAGCGTGTTAACCCAGAATGCTTGTTTTAGAATGCACCTTGAAAAGGTTTGCATTCTAAAATGATTATAAAAACGAATGTGTGGAAAGAACTGATAAAACATCTGAAATTGAGGAGATTAAGCCAGGCAAAACCATTGCTTGCTCTGAGCACTTGCCTTGGATCGAAGTTCCAGAAGGCAATGCCAACAGTTCCAAGCATTAGTAAAGCAGAACATTGAAATGTTGAAATTTCATCGTATACATTTTGGAATGGAGCACCTGTAATCATTGGATTTAAGCTTTTTTTTTTTTGTTTGTTTGTTTTGGCTAATCCATAAAATGGCAGAGAACATTAAGCATAGTAGATGAAGAGTGTGAAGAAGACAACAGTAGCAGCAGCAGCTCTTCATTGCTAGAAATTGGGCTTTAATAGGAAGCCCACTGAAAATATTCAGTTAGTGAATTAGCCATCATGTAGAGAGAGAAGGCTGAAGAATGAGGAAGAGGTTCTATTCAGGGATCAGAAATGGTAAAGGATTGGGGTGTCTTCTTTCAGTAAAGGAAGCTGACACTTTTTACAAGGTAAAGCTAATCTAGGCTCTGATGAGAATTGAACTCACAACCCCTGGTTTACTAGACCAGTGCTCTAACCACTGAGCTACAGAGCCTGCCACAGTGCTGTTCTTTCTTTCGTCTATGGTCACTTGGAGAGAGATCCCTACTTACACTAACTTTCCAAATGCACACTTCCCAGAAAATATCATCAATGGCCTTTCTTGCCCCCTTTCGCTTTTTTCAATCTTTTTGGCTTTGCTATCTTCTAAAATAAGAATTCGAGTAATTTCCCTCTATAAACATAGAAAATGGGCTTTTCATGCACACGTGGCAGGTTTCCTTTCTTTCCATTTCTTCTCCTTTCTTGGTTATATATCCATAAAATGGCAGGGAACATTAAGCATGGTAGAAGATGAAAAGTGTGAAGAAGACAACAGTTGCAGGAGCAGCTCTTCATTGCTAGAAATTGGGCTTTAATAGGAAGCCACTGAAAATATTTAGTAAGCGAATTAGCCATCATGTAGAGAGAGCAGGCTGAAAAATGAGGAAGAGGTTCTACTCAGGGATCAGAAATGGTATAGGATAGCGTGCCTGCTTTCAGTAAAGGAAGCTGATACTTTTTACATGGTAAAGCAACTCTAGGCTCTGATGAGAATTGAACTCACTACCCCTGGTTTACAAGACCAGTGCTCTAACCACTGAGCTACAGAGCCTGCCACAGTGCTATTCTTTCTTTCGTCTATGGTCACTTGGAGAGAGATCCCTACTTACACTAACTTTCCAAATGCATACTTCCCAGAAAATATCATCAATGGCCTTTCTTGCCACCTTTCGCTTTTTTCTATCTTTTTGGCTTTGCTATCTTCTAAAATAAGAATTCGAATAATTTCCCTCTATAAACATAGAAAATGGGCTTTTCATGCACACGTGGCAGGTTTCCTTTCTTTCCATTTCTTCTCCTTTCTTGGTTATATATCCATAAAATGGCAGGGAACATTAAGCATAGTAGAAGATGAAAAGTGTGAAGAAGACAACAGTTGCAGGAGCAGCTCTTCATTGCTAGAAATTGGGCTTTAATAGGAAGCCACTGAAAATATTTAGTAAGCGAATTAGCCATCATGTAGAGAGAGCAGGCTGAAAAATGAGGAAGAGGTTCTACTCAGGGATCAGAAATGGTATAGGATAGCGTACCTGCTTTCAGTAAAGGAAGCTGATACTTTTTACATGGTAAAGCAAATCTAGGCTCTGATGAGAATTGAACTCACTACCCCTGGTTTACAAGACCAGTGCTCTAACCACTGAGCTACAGAGCCTGCCACAGTGCTATTCTTTCTTTCGTCTATGGTCACTTGGAGAGAGATCCCTACTTACACTAACTTTCCAAATGCATACTTCCCAGAAAATATCATCAATGGCCTTTCTTGCCACCTTTCGCTTTTTTCTATCTTTTTGGCTTTGCTATCTTCTAAAATAAGAATTCGAATAATTTCCCTCTATAAACATAGAAAATGAGCTTTTCATGCACACATGGCAGGGTTCCTTTCTTTCCATTTCTTCTCCTTTCTTAGTTATAAATCCATAAAATGGCAGGGAACATTAAGCATAGTAGAAGATGAAAAGTGTGAAGAAGACAACAGTAGCAGCAGCAGCTCTTCATTACTAGAAATTGGGCTTTAATAGGAAGCCACTGAAAATATTCAGTAAGCGAATAAAGGAAGCTGATACTTTTTACACAGTAAAGCAAATCTAGGCTCTGATGAGAATTGAACTCACGACCCCTGGTTTACAAGACCAGTGCTCTAACCACTGAGCTACAGAGCCTGCCACAGTGCTGGTCTTTCTTTCGTCTATGGTCACTTGGAGAGAGATCCCTACTTACACTAACTTTCCAAATGCACACTTCCCAGAAAATATCATCAATGGCCTTTCTTGCCCCCCTTTCACTTTTTTCTATCTTTTTGGCTTTGCTATCTTCTAAAATAAGAATTTGAGTAATTTCCCTCTATAAACATAGAAAAGGGGTTTTTCATGCACACGTGGCAGGGTTCCTTTCTTTCCATTTCTTTTCCTTTCTTGGTAATGGTACATCAAAAGAATTCAAGAATCTTAGAGGATGTCTAATCCTTTCCAGGAAAGAGTCAAAACTTAGAATGGTCAACTTTACACATTTCAACGTAGAAACATATTTTTTAAGGGAAAGGAAGGCAACGTTTACAAAAAGCATAAGCCCCCCAATACCAAGTCTCTGAGCTATGGCTCATTTTCAAACTAATTCGGCACCTCGCTTAAGGTTTGGCAACACATTTCAAATAGGGATAACGTTCGACAGAAACTGCTTTTCTCAGTTTCCAATAAAATTGAAACCTCCGCCGAAACTGTCTGAAAGCTTTCGTCCGAAACAGAAACTGCGGCCCAAACTTATCGCCTGCTTTCAGCCAAAACGAAATGCAAGAGCGAATGCTCAAGTTTGCTCTTGTGAGCGTGAAACAATGAGGGTCTCTGAGGATTGGCAGGCCTTGCAGTCCGCTTCACTCTGCTAAACCCACAGCATCCAAGCCAGAATATAATTTAAATAATGAAAGTCCGTATTTAACCTCCAAGCAAAATTGCCTCCACCCACATGCAAAACGAAATGTGCAGAAGTAGCCGGGTATTGCTCCTGCTGTAACAACACCCACAGATGACCAGTGATTGTACGATAGGCCCAGAGGAGCCTAAGGATGGTAGTAGCTTTGGTAGAGAGCAAATCCACATATAGAAATCCAGCAAGAGGAGCAATTTCTGTTCCGATTGATTAAGGATGAGTGACAAATGGGACAAAGCATAAATTTTCTGCTTTCATCGAAAACACATGGTCATTTTTAGTCAAAAGCATGACTGAAAATTAAAATTACCTTTGGACTGAACCGAAACAGGGCAGCAAATTGAGTTTGAGACAGTTAAGGCACAGTAAGCGAAACTAAGCTTAGGGTCAACGTCTAAGCTGAGCTGATCTTTCCATTTTTTCAGCTTCTAAGTTCAAGACGGAAGCACGTATGTTATTTGGAAAGTATAGCATTGCATTGCAAACGTAGAGATGTTTTCTACGCTCCTGAAAAATTATTCATTTCATCTCCATGAATAATTGACCAAAAAAGTCATTTCTTCTATTAAATGAAAGTCCACTTAGAAAAATGCAAGAGTTGGTGTCAAGCCATGCAAAAGGGAGAAATAAACCATGTGCAGAATTGTCAGAGATTATGTCAATCTATGCAGGCCTTAGTTCAGATGTCAAGATCCTACGATGCATCCCGTGCCATTCTCTGAGGTGCTTTTGGAAATAAGCTCTCCTTTGGTTCAAGGGTATGATCACTCACTTACACTTGATAGACAAGCCTAGTTTGTACAGCCCGACAATCTAATGCTTCTGGCCAGCATTACAAAGCTGTGCATGCCTTGTTGGGAGATATTCTTCCCAGGATCTTATAGTTTTGACAACTTTTAATACTTGAAATATATTTTTACAGTCTAGATCATATTTTGAAGACCAAGCAGGCTATATTAAGTTCCAAGCACTGTTTACAGAAAAGCATAAGGAAGCCCTGATGAGGGTTGAACTCATGACCCCTGGTTTACGAAACCAGTGCTCTTACCACTGAGCTACAGAGCCAATTGGGAAGAAGCTCCTCTGTTAGATTTCTCTCCAGTAAACACATTTCCTACTGCTACTTCTGATTCTTTTCTTAGTTTGTTTATTTCCTACGTGTAGGGAAGAGATTTTGTTCGCAAGTGGAAGGAGCCTGCCACATGAGTTGGCAACATGTTATTTTCAGTCCTTACTTTGCCTAGTGACAAATATCACTGTTCATATTTTAAGGGGCAAACAAGAGCAATTCAGACAAGTTCTGGTTCATCACATTTAAATGCCCTACCAGTCCGCAACAGCTATGCTCTGATATCATTCACCAAGCTAGCATGGAAATGAGAGACATGGACTCCTACTGTATAGATACCTGATCTGATTCCTAGATGGGGACACAGGTATCAGCTCATCGGATGACCTGAACTTTATCTAGATTCAGATCTGAAGTGACAGTGCTAAGTTCTCTGGGAGGAAGTCGCACTAGCAATTTAGAAGAGATATCCTACCTAGGTAGCAATAGATTTCTTGAATTATTTCTATGTAAATTGAATCTGAACTCAAGAAGGGAATAAGATGGAAGTCATATTATTGGCAGAGACTGGTGATATGGATAACAGTAAATTCGGAGCAGGGACATTTAATCAGTATAACACCGAAAATAACTATTGAATTCAGAGCATCTGAACTCCACAGCTGATTCAAAAAATCTGAGAGGTTTGCGCATTGGTTAGAGCACCATCCATTCACTAGAGTACCTGAATACATTGAGTGCAATCTACATCGGTATCAAGCGTGTTAACCCAGAATGCTTGTTTTAGAATGCACATTGAAAAGGTTTGCATTCTAAAATGATTATAAAAACGAATGTGTGGAAAGAACTGATAAAACATCTGAAATTGAGGAGAATAAGCCAGGCAAAACCATTGCTTGCTCTGAGCACTTGCCTTGGATCGAAGTTCCAGAAGGCAATGCCAACAGTTCCAAGCATTAGTAAAGCAGAACATTGAAATGTTGAAATTTCATCGTATACATTTTGGAATGGAGCACCTGTAATCATTGGATTTAAGCTTTTTTTTTTTGTTTGTTTGTTTTGGCTAATCCATAAAATGGCAGAGAACATTAAGCATAGTAGATGAAGAGTGTGAAGAAGACAACAGTAGCAGCAGCAGCTCTTCATTGCTAGAAATTGGGCTTTAATAGGAAGCCCACTGAAAATATTCAGTTAGTGAATTAGCCATCATGTAGAGAGAGAAGGCTGAAGAATGAGGAAGAGGTTCTATTCAGGGATCAGAAATGGTAAAGGATAGGGGTGTCTTCTTTCAGTAAAGGAAGCTGACACTTTTTACAAGGTAAAGCTAATCTAGGCTCTGATGAGAATTGAACTCACAACCCCTGGTTTACTAGACCAGTGCTCTAACCACTGAGCTACAGAGCCTGCCACAGTGCTGTTCTTTCTTTCGTCTATGGTCACTTGGAGAGAGATCCCTACTTACACTAACTTTCCAAATGCACACTTCCCAGAAAATATCATCAATGGCCTTTCTTGCCCCCTTTCGCTTTTTTCAATCTTTTTGGCTTTGCTATCTTCTAAAATAAGAATTCGAGTAATTTCCCTCTATAAACATAGAAAATGGGCTTTTCATGCACACGTGGCAGGTTTCCTTTCTTTCCATTTCTTCTCCTTTCTTGGTTATATATCCATAAAATGGCAGGGAACATTAAGCATAGTAGAAGATGAAAAGTGTGAAGAAGACAACAGTAGCAGGCAGCAGCTCTTCATTGCTAGAAATTGGGCTTTAATAGGAAGCCACTGAAAATATTTAGTAAGCGAATTAGCCATCATGTAGAGAGAGCAGGCTGAAAAATGAGGAAGAGGTTCTACTCAGGGATCAGAAATGGTATAGGATAGCGTGCCTGCTTTCAGTAAAGGAAGCTGATACTTTTTACATGGTAAAGCAACTCTAGGCTCTGATGAGAATTGAACTCACTACCCCTGGTTTACAAGACCAGTGCTCTAACCACTGAGCTACAGAGCCTGCCACAGTGCTATTCTTTCTTTCGTCTATGGTCACTTGGAGAGAGATCCCTACTTACACTAACTTTCCAAATGCATACTTCCCAGAAAATATCATCAATGGCCTTTCTTGCCACCTTTCGCTTTTTTCTATCTTTTTGGCTTTGCTATCTTCTAAAATAAGAATTCGAATAATTTCCCTCTATAAACATAGAAAATGAGCTTTTCATGCACACGTGGCAGGTTTCCTTTCTTTCCATTTCTTCTCCTTTCTTAGTTATAAATCCATAAAATGGCAGGGAACATTAAGCATAGTAGAAGATGAAAAGTGTGAAGAAGACAACAGTAGCGGCAGCAGCTCTTCATTACTAGAAATTGGGCTTTAATAGGAAGCCACTGAAAATATTCAGTAAGCGAATTAGCCATCATGTAGAGAGAGCAGGCTGAAGAATGAGGAAGAGGTTCTACTCAGGGATTAGAAATGGTAAAGGATAGCGTGCCTGTTTTCAATAAAGGAAGCTGATACTTTTTACACAGTAAAGCAAATCTAGGCTCTGATAAGAATTGAACTCACGACCCCTGGTTTACAAGACCAGTGCTCTAACCACTGAGCTACAGAGCCTGCCACAGTGCTGGTCTTTCTTTCGTCTATGGTCACTTGGAGAGAGATCCCTACTTACACTAACTTTCCAAATGCACACTTCCCAGAAAATATCATCAATGGCCTTTCTTGCCCCCCTTTCACTTTTTTCTATCTTTTTGGCTTTGCTATCTTCTAAAATAAGAATTTGAGTAATTTCCCTCTATAAACATAGAAAAGGGGTTTTTCATGCACACGTGGCAGGGTTCCTTTCTTTCCATTTCTTTTCCTTTCTTGGTAATGGTACATCAAAAGAATTCAAGAATCTTAGATGATGTCTAATCCTTTCCAGGAAAGAGTCAAAACTTAGAATGGTCAACTTTACACATTTCAACGTAGAAACATATTTTTTAAGGGAAAGGAAGGCAACGTTTACAAAAAGCATAAGCCCCCCAATACCAAGTCTCTGAGCTATGGCTCATTTTCAAACTAATTCGGCACCTCGCTTAAGGTTTGGCAACACATTTCAAATAGGGATAACGTTCGACAGAAACTGCTTTTCTCAGTTTCCAATAAAATTGAAACCTCCGCCGAAACTGTCTGAAAGCTTTCGTCCGAAACAGAAACTGCGGCCCAAACTTATCGCCTGCTTTCAGCCAAAACGAAATGCAAGAGCGAATGCTCAAGTTTGCTCTTGTGAGCGTGAAACAATGAGGGTCTCTGAGGATTGGCAGGCCTTGCAGTCCGCTTCACTCTGCTAAACCCACAGCATCCAAGCCAGAATATAATTTAAATAATGAAAGTCCGTATTTAACCTCCAAGCAAAATTGCCTCCACCCACATGCAAAACGAAATGTGCAGAAGTAGCCGGGTATTGCTCCTGCTGTAACAACACCCACAGATGACCAGTGATTGTACGATAGGCCCAGAGGAGCCTAAGGATGGTAGTAGCTTTGGTAGAGAGCAAATCCACATATAGAAATCCAGCAAGAGGAGCAATTTCTGTTCCGATTGATTAAGGATGAGTGACAAATGGGACAAAGCATAAATTTTCTGCTTTCATCGAAAACACATGGTCATTTTTAGTCAAAAGCATGACTGAAAATTAAAATTACCTTTGGACTGAACCGAAACAGGGCAGCAAATTGAGTTTGAGACAGTTAAGGCACAGTAAGCGAAACTAAGCTTAGGGTCAACGTCTAAGCTGAGCTGATCTTTCCATTTTTTCAGCTTCTAAGTTCAAGACGGAAGCACGTATGTTATTTGGAAAGTATAGCATTGCATTGCAAACGTAGAGATGTTTTCTACGCTCCTGAAAAATTATTCATTTCATCTCCATGAATAATTGACCAAAAAAGTCATTTCTTCTATTAAATGAAAGTCCACTTAGAAAAATGCAAGAGTTGGTGTCAAGCCATGCAAAAGGGAGAAATAAACCATGTGCAGAATTGTCAGAGATTATGTCAATCTATGCAGGCCTTAGTTCAGATGTCAAGATCCTACGATGCATCCCGTGCCATTCTCTGAGGTGCTTTTGGAAATAAGCTCTCCTTTGGTTCAAGGGTATGATCACTCACTTACACTTGATAGACAAGCCTAGTTTGTACAGCCCGACAATCTAATGCTTCTGGCCAGCATTACAAAGCTGTGCATGCCTTGTTGGGAGATATTCTTCCCAGGATCTTATAGTTTTGACAACTTTTAATACTTGAAATATATTTTTACAGTCTAGATCATATTTTGAAGACCAAGCAGGCTATATTAAGTTCCAAGCACTGTTTACAGAAAAGCATAAGGAAGCCCTGATGAGGGTTGAACTCATGACCCCTGGTTTACGAAACCAGTGCTCTTACCACTGAGCTACAGAGCCAATTGGGAAGAAGCTCCTCTGTTAGATTTCTCTCCAGTAAACACATTTCCTACTGCTACTTCTGATTCTTTTCTTAGTTTGTTTATTTCCTACGTGTAGGGAAGAGATTTTGTTCGCAAGTGGAAGGAGCCTGCCACATGAGTTGGCAACATGTTATTTTCAGTCCTTACTTTGCCTAGTGACAAATATCACGTTCATATTTTAAGGGGCAAACAAGAGCAATTCAGACAAGTTCTGGTTCATCACATTTAAATGCCCTACCAGTCCGCAACAGCTATGCTCTGATATCATTCACCAAGCTAGCATGGAAATGAGAGACATGGACTCCTACTGTATAGATACCTGATCTGATTCCTAGATGGGGACACAGGTATCAGCTCATCGGATGACCTGAACTTTATCTAGATTCAGATCTGAAGTGACAGTGCTAAGTTCTCTGGGAGGAAGTCGCACTAGCAATTTAGAAGAGATATCCTACCTAGGTAGCAATAGATTTCTTGAATTATTTCTATGTAAATTGAATCTGAACTCAAGAAGGGAATAAGATGGAAGTCATATTATTGGCAGAGACTGGTGATATGGATAACAGTAAATTCGGAGCAGGGACATTTAATCAGTATAACACCGAAAATAACTATTGAATTCAGAGCATCTGAACTCCACAGCTGATTCAAAAAATCTGAGAGGGATGCGCATTGGTTAGAGCACCATCCATTCGCTAGAGTACCTGAATACATTGAGTGCAATCTACATCGGTATCAAGCGTGTTAACCCAGAATGCTTGTTTTAGAATGCACCTTGAAAAGGTTTGCATTCTAAAATGATTATAAAAACGAATGTGTGGAAAGAACTGATAAAACATCTGAAATTGAGGAGATTAAGCCAGGCAAAACCATTGCTTGCTCTGAGCACTTGCCTTGGATCGAAGTTCCAGAAGGCAATGCCAACAGTTCCAAGCATTAGTAAAGCAGAACATTGAAATGTTGAAATTTCATCGTATACATTTTGGAATGGAGCACCTGTAATCATTGGATTTAAGCTTTTTTTTTTTGTTTGTTTGTTTTGGCTAATCCATAAAATGGCAGAGAACATTAAGCATAGTAGATGAAGAGTGTGAAGAAGACAACAGTAGCAGCAGCAGCTCTTCATTGCTAGAAATTGGGCTTTAATAGGAAGCCCACTGAAAATATTCAGTTAGTGAATTAGCCATCATGTAGAGAGAGAAGGCTGAAGAATGAGGAAGAGGTTCTATTCAGGGATCAGAAATGGTAAAGGATAGGGGTGTCTTCTTTCAGTAAAGGAAGCTGACACTTTTTACAAGGTAAAGCTAATCTAGGCTCTGATGAGAATTGAACTCACAACCCCTGGTTTACTAGACCAGTGCTCTAACCACTGAGCTACAGAGCCTGCCACAGTGCTGTTCTTTCTTTCGTCTATGGTCACTTGGAGAGAGATCCCTACTTACACTAACTTTCCAAATGCACACTTCCCAGAAAATATCATCAATGGCCTTTCTTGCCCCCTTTCGCTTTTTTCAATCTTTTTGGCTTTGCTATCTTCTAAAATAAGAATTCGAGTAATTTCCCTCTATAAACATAGAAAATGGGCTTTTCATGCACACGTGGCAGGTTTCCTTTCTTTCCATTTCTTCTCCTTTCTTGGTTATATATCCATAAAATGGCAGGGAACATTAAGCATAGTAGAAGATGAAAAGTGTGAAGAAGACAACAGTAGCGGCAGCAGCTCTTCATTACTAGAAATTGGGCTTTAATAGGAAGCCACTGAAAATATTCAGTAAGCGAATTAGCCATCATGTAGAGAGAGCAGGCTGAAGAATGAGGAAGAGGTTCTACTCAGGGATCAGAAATGGTAAAGGATAGCGTGCCTGTTTTCAATAAAGGAAGCTGATACTTTTTACACAGTAAAGCAAATCTAGGCTCTGATGAGAATTGAACTCACAACCCCTGGTTTACAAGACCAGTGCTCTAACCACTGAGCTACAGAGCCTGCCACAGTGCTGGTCTTTCTTTCGTCTATGGTCACTTGGAGAGAGATCCCTACTTACACTAACTTTCCAAATGCACACTTCCCAGAAAATATCATCAATGGCCTTTCTTGCCCCCCTTTCACTTTTTTCTATCTTTTTGGCTTTGCTATCTTCTAAAATAAGAATTTGAGTAATTTCCCTCTATAAACATAGAAAAGGGGTTTTTCATGCACACGTGGCAGGGTTCCTTTCTTTCCATTTCTTTTCCTTTCTTGGTAATGGTACATCAAAAGAATTCAAGAATCTTAGAGGATGTCTAATCCTTTCCAGGAAAGAGTCAAAACTTAGAATGGTCAACTTTACACATTTCAACGTAGAAACATATTTTTTAAGGGAAAGGAAGGCAACGTTTACAAAAAGCATAAGCCCCCCAATACCAAGTCTCTGAGCTATGGCTCATTTTCAAACTAATTCGGCACCTCGCTTAAGGTTTGGCAACACATTTCAAATAGGGATAACGTTCGACAGAAACTGCTTTTCTCAGTTTCCAATAAAATTGAAACCTCCGCCGAAACTGTCTGAAAGCTTTCGTCCGAAACAGAAACTGCGGCCCAAACTTATCGCCTGCTTTCAGCCAAAACGAAATGCAAGAGCGAATGCTCAAGTTTGCTCTTGTGAGCGTGAAACAATGAGGGTCTCTGAGGATTGGCAGGCCTTGCAGTCCGCTTCACTCTGCTAAACCCACAGCATCCAAGCCAGAATATAATTTAAATAATGAAAGTCCGTATTTAACCTCCAAGCAAAATTGCCTCCACCCACATGCAAAACGAAATGTGCAGAAGTAGCCGGGTATTGCTCCTGCTGTAACAACACCCACAGATGACCAGTGATTGTACGATAGGCCCAGAGGAGCCTAAGGATGGTAGTAGCTTTGGTAGAGAGCAAATCCACATATAGAAATCCAGCAAGAGGAGCAATTTCTGTTCCGATTGATTAAGGATGAGTGACAAATGGGACAAAGCATAAATTTTCTGCTTTCATCGAAAACACATGGTCATTTTTAGTCAAAAGCATGACTGAAAATTAAAATTACCTTTGGACTGAACCGAAACAGGGCAGCAAATTGAGTTTGAGACAGTTAAGGCACAGTAAGCGAAACTAAGCTTAGGGTCAACGTCTAAGCTGAGCTGATCTTTCCATTTTTTCAGCTTCTAAGTTCAAGACGGAAGCACGTATGTTATTTGGAAAGTATAGCATTGCATTGCAAACGTAGAGATGTTTTCTACGCTCCTGAAAAATTATTCATTTCATCTCCATGAATAATTGACCAAAAAAGTCATTTCTTCTATTAAATGAAAGTCCACTTAGAAAAATGCAAGAGTTGGTGTCAAGCCATGCAAAAGGGAGAAATAAACCATGTGCAGAATTGTCAGAGATTATGTCAATCTATGCAGGCCTTAGTTCAGATGTCAAGATCCTACGATGCATCCCGTGCCATTCTCTGAGGTGCTTTTGGAAATAAGCTCTCCTTTGGTTCAAGGGTATGATCACTCACTTACACTTGATAGACAAGCCTAGTTTGTACAGCCCGACAATCTAATGCTTCTGGCCAGCATTACAAAGCTGTGCATGCCTTGTTGGGAGATATTCTTCCCAGGATCTTATAGTTTTGACAACTTTTAATACTTGAAATATATTTTTACAGTCTAGATCATATTTTGAAGACCAAGCAGGCTATATTAAGTTCCAAGCACTGTTTACAGAAAAGCATAAGGAGGCCCTGATGAGGGTTGAACTCATGACCCCTGGTTTACGAAACCAGTGCTCTTACCACTGAGCTACAGAGCCAATTGGGAAGAAGCTCCTCTGTTAGATTTCTCTCCAGTAAACACATTTCCTACTGCTACTTCTGATTCTTTTCTTAGTTTGTTTATTTCCTACGTGTAGGGAAGAGATTTTGTTCGCAAGTGGAAGGAGCCTGCCACATGAGTTGGCAACATGTTATTTTCAGTCCTTACTTTGCCTAGTGACAAATATCACGTTCATATTTTAAGGGGCAAACAAGAGCAATTCAGACAAGTTCTGGTTCATCACATTTAAATGCCCTACCAGTCCGCAACAGCTATGCTCTGATATCATTCACCAAGCTAGCATGGAAATGAGAGACATGGACTCCTACTGTATAGATACCTGATCTGATTCCTAGATGGGGACACAGGTATCAGCTCATCGGATGACCTGAACTTTATCTAGATTCAGATCTGAAGTGACAGTGCTAAGTTCTCTGGGAGGAAGTCGCACTAGCAATTTAGAAGAGATATCCTACCTAGGTAGCAATAGATTTCTTGAATTATTTCTATGTAAATTGAATCTGAACTCAAGAAGGGAATAAGATGGAAGTCATATTATTGGCAGAGACTGGTGATATGGATAACAGTAAATTCGGAGCAGGGACATTTAATCAGTGTAACACCGAAAATAACTATTGAATTCAGAGCATCTGAACTCCACGGCTGATTCAAAAATCTGAGAGGGATGCGCATTGGTTAGAGCACCATCCATTCGCTAGAGTACCTGAATACATTGAGTGCAATCTACATCGGTATCAAGCGTGTTAACCCAGAATGCTTGTTTTAGAATGCACCTTGAAAAGGTTTGCATTCTAAAATGATTATAAAAACGAATGTGTGGAAAGAACTGATAAAACATCTGAAATTGAGGAGATTAAGCCAGGCAAAACCATTGCTTGCTCTGAGCACTTGCCTTGGATCGAAGTTCCAGAAGGCAATGCCAACAGTTCCAAGCATTAGTAAAGCAGAACATTGAAATGTTGAAATTTCATCGTATACATTTTGGAATGGAGCACCTGTAATCATTGGATTTAAGCTCTTTTTTTTTTGTTTGTTTGTTTTGGCTAATCCATAAAATGGCAGAGAACATTAAGCATAGTAGATGAAGAGTGTGAAGAAGACAACAGTAGCAGCAGCAGCTCTTCATTGCTAGAAATTGGGCTTTAATAGGAAGCCCACTGAAAATATTCAGTTAGTGAATTAGCCATCATGTAGAGAGAGAAGGCTGAAGAATGAGGAAGAGGTTCTATTCAGGGATCAGAAATGGTAAAGGATAGGGTGTCTTCTTTCAGTAAAGGAAGCTGACACTTTTTACAAGGTAAAGCTAATCTAGGCTCTGATGAGAATTGAACTCACAACCCCTGGTTTACTAGACCAGTGCTCTAACCACTGAGCTACAGAGCCTGCCACAGTGCTGTTCTTTCTTTCGTCTATGGTCACTTGGAGAGAGATCCCTACTTACACTAACTTTCCAAATGCACACTTCCCAGAAAATATCATCAATGGCCTTTCTTGCCCCCTTTCGCTTTTTTCAATCTTTTTGGCTTTGCTATCTTCTAAAATAAGAATTCGAGTAATTTCCCTCTATAAACATAGAAAATGGGCTTTTCATGCACACGTGGCAGGTTTCCTTTCTTTCCATTTCTTCTCCTTTCTTGGTTATATATCCATAAAATGGCAGGGAACATTAAGCATAGTAGAAGATGAAAAGTGTGAAGAAGACAACAGTTAGCAGGCAGCAGCTCTTCATTACTAGAAATTGGGCTTTAATAGGAAGCCACTGAAAATATTCAGTAAGCGAATTAGCCATCATGTAGAGAGAGCAGGCTGAAGAATGAGGAAGAGGTTCTACTCAGGGATCAGAAATGGTATAAGGATAGCGTGCCTGCTCTCAGTAAAGGAAGCTGATACTTTTTACACAGTAAAGCAAATCTAGGCTCTGATGAGAATTGAACTCACAACCCCTGGTTTACAAGACCAGTGCTCTAACCACTGAGCTACAGAGCCTGCCACAGTGCTGGTCTTTCTTTCGTCTATGGTCACTTGGAGAGAGATCCCTACTTACACTAACTTTCCAAATGCACACTTCCCAGAAAATATCATCAATGGCCTTTCTTGCCCCCCTTTCACTTTTTTCTATCTTTTTGGCTTTGCTATCTTCTAAAATAAGAATTTGAGTAATTTCCCTCTATAAACATAGAAAAGGGGTTTTTCATGCACACGTGGCAGGGTTCCTTTCTTTCCATTTCTTTTCCTTTCTTGGTAATGGTACATCAAAAGAATTCAAGAATCTTAGATGATGTCTAATCCTTTCCAGGAAAGAGTCAAAACTTAGAATGGTCAACTTTACACATTTCAACGTAGAAACATATTTTTTAAGGGAAAGGAAGGCAACGTTTACAAAAAGCATAAGCCCCCCAATACCAAGTCTCTGAGCTATGGCTCATTTTCAAACTAATTCGGCACCTCGCTTAAGGTTTGGCAACACATTTCAAATAGGGATAACGTTCGACAGAAACTGCTTTTCTCAGTTTCCAATAAAATTGAAACCTCCGCCGAAACTGTCTGAAAGCTTTCGTCCGAAACAGAAACTGCGGCCCAAACTTATCGCCTGCTTTCAGCCAAAACGAAATGCAAGAGCGAATGCTCAAGTTTGCTCTTGTGAGCGTGAAACAATGAGGGTCTCTGAGGATTGGCAGGCCTTGCAGTCCGCTTCACTCTGCTAAACCCACAGCATCCAAGCCAGAATATAATTTAAATAATGAAAGTCCGTATTTAACCTCCAAGCAAAATTGCCTCCACCCACATGCAAAACGAAATGTGCAGAAGTAGCCGGGTATTGCTCCTGCTGTAACAACACCCACAGATGACCTAGTGATTGTACGATAGGCCCAGAGGAGCCTAAGGATGGTAGTAGCTTTGGTAGAGAGCAAATACACATATAGAAATCCAGCAAGAGGAGCAATTTCTGTTCCGATTGATTAAGGATGAGTGACAAATGGGACAAAGCATAAATTTTCTGCTTTCATCGAAAACACATGGTCATTTTTAGTCAAAAGCATGACTGAAAATTAAAATTACCTTTGGACTGAACCGAAACAGGGCAGCAAATTGAGTTTGAGACAGTTAAGGCACAGTAAGCGAAACTAAGCTTAGGGTCAACGTCTAAGCTGAGCTGATCTTTCCATTTTTTCAGCTTCTAAGTTCAAGACGGAAGCACGTATGTTATTTGGAAAGTATAGCATTGCATTGCAAACGTAGAGATGTTTTCTACGCTCCTGAAAAATTATTCATTTCATCTCCATGAATAATTGACCAAAAAAGTCATTTCTTCTATTAAATGAAAGTCCACTTAGAAAAATGCAAGAGTTGGTGTCAAGCCATGCAAAAGGGAGAAATAAACCATGTGCAGAATTGTCAGAGATTATGTCAATCTATGCAGGCCTTAGTTCAGATGTCAAGATCCTACGATGCATCCCGTGCCATTCTCTGAGGTGCTTTTGGAAATAAGCTCTCCTTTGGTTCAAGGGTATGATCACTCACTTACACTTGATAGACAAGCCTAGTTTGTACAGCCCGACAATCTAATGCTTCTGGCCAGCATTACAAAGCTGTGCATGCCTTGTTGGGAGATATTCTTCCCAGGATCTTATAGTTTTGACAACTTTTAATACTTGAAATATATTTTTACAGTCTAGATCATATTTTGAAGACCAAGCAGGCTATATTAAGTTCCAAGCACTGTTTACAGAAAAGCATAAGGAGGCCCTGATGAGGGTTGAACTCATGACCCCTGGTTTACGAAACCAGTGCTCTTACCACTGAGCTACAGAGCCAATTGGGAAGAAGCTCCTCTGTTAGATTTCTCTCCAGTAAACACATTTCCTACTGCTACTTCTGATTCTTTTCTTAGTTTGTTTATTTCCTACGTGTAGGGAAGAGATTTTGTTCGCAAGTGGAAGGAGCCTGCCACATGAGTTGGCAACATGTTATTTTCAGTCCTTACTTTGCCTAGTGACAAATATCACGTTCATATTTTAAGGGGCAAACAAGAGCAATTCAGACAAGTTCTGGTTCATCACATTTAAATGCCCTACCAGTCCGCAACAGCTATGCTCTGATATCATTCACCAAGCTAGCATGGAAATGAGAGACATGGACTCCTACTGTATAGATACCTGATCTGATTCCTAGATGGGGACACAGGTATCAGCTCATCGGATGACCTGAACTTTATCTAGATTCAGATCTGAAGTGACAGTGCTAAGTTCTCTGGGAGGAAGTCGCACTAGCAATTTAGAAGAGATATCCTACCTAGGTAGCAATAGATTTCTTGAATTATTTCTATGTAAATTGAATCTGAACTCAAGAAGGGAATAAGATGGAAGTCATATTATTGGCAGAGACTGGTGATATGGATAACAGTAAATTCGGAGCAGGGACATTTAATCAGTGTAACACCGAAAATAACTATTGAATTCAGAGCATCTGAACTCCACGGCTGATTCAAAAAATCTGAGAGGGATGCGCATTGGTTAGAGCACCATCCATTCGCTAGAGTACCTGAATACATTGAGTGCAATCTACATCGGTATCAAGCGTGTTAACCCAGAATGCTTGTTTTAGAATGCACCTTGAAAAGGTTTGCATTCTAAAATGATTATAAAAACGAATGTGTGGAAAGAACTGATAAAACATCTGAAATTGAGGAGATTAAGCCAGGCAAAACCATTGCTTGCTCTGAGCACTTGCCTTGGATCGAAGTTCCAGAAGGCAATGCCAACAGTTCCAAGCATTAGTAAAGCAGAACATTGAAATGTTGAAATTTCATCGTATACATTTTGGAATGGAGCACCTGTAATCATTGGATTTAAGCTTTTTTTTTTTTGTTTATTTGTTTTGGCTAATCCATAAAATGGCAGAGAACATTAAGCATAGTAGATGAAGAGTGTGAAGAAGACAACAGTAGCAGCAGCAGCTCTTCATTGCTAGAAATTGGGCTTTAATAGGAAGCCCACTGAAAATATTCAGTTAGTGAATTAGCCATCATGTAGAGAGAGCAGGCTGAAAAATGAGGAAGAGGTTCTACTCAGGGATCAGAAATGGTATAGGATAGCGTGCCTGCTTTCAGTAAAGGAAGCTGATACTTTTTACATGGTAAAGCAAATCTAGGCTCTGATGAGAATTGAACTCACTACCCCTGGTTTACTAGACCAGTGCTCTAACCACTGAGCTACAGAGCCTGCCACAGTGCTGTTCTTTCTTTCGTCTATGGTCACTTGGAGAGAGATCCCTACTTACACTAACTTTCCAAATGCACACTTCCCAGAAAATATCATCAATGGCCTTTCTTGCCCCCTTTCGCTTTTTTCAATCTTTTTGGCTTTGCTATCTTCTAAAATAAGAATTCGAGTAATTTCCCTCTATAAACATAGAAAATGGGCTTTTCATGCACACGTGGCAGGTTTCCTTTCTTTCCATTTCTTCTCCTTTCTTGGTTATATATCCATAAAATGGCAGGGAACATTAAGCATGGTAGAAGATGAAAAGTGTGAAGAAGACAACAGTTGCAGGAGCAGCTCTTCATTGCTAGAAATTGGGCTTTAATAGGAAGCCACTGAAAATATTTAGTAAGCGAATTAGCCATCATGTAGAGAGAGCAGGCTGAAAAATGAGGAAGAGGTTCTACTCAGGGATCAGAAATGGTATAGGATAGCGTGCCTGCTTTCAGTAAAGGAAGCTGATACTTTTTACACAGTAAAGCAAATCTAGGCTCTGATGAGAATTGAACTCACAACCCCTGGTTTACAAGACCAGTGCTCTAACCACTGAGCTACAGAGCCTGCCACAGTGCTGGTCTTTCTTTCGTCTATGGTCACTTGGAGAGAGATCCCTACTTACACTAACTTTCCAAATGCACACTTCCCAGAAAATATCATCAATGGCCTTTCTTGCCCCCCTTTCACTTTTTTCTATCTTTTTGGCTTTGCTATCTTCTAAAATAAGAATTTGAGTAATTTCCCTCTATAAACATAGAAAAGGGGTTTTTCATGCACACGTGGCAGGGTTCCTTTCTTTCCATTTCTTTTCCTTTCTTGGTAATGGTACATCAAAAGAATTCAAGAATCTTAGATGATGTCTAATCCTTTCCAGGAAAGAGTCAAAACTTAGAATGGTCAACTTTACACATTTCAACGTAGAAACATATTTTTTAAGGGAAAGGAAGGCAACGTTTACAAAAAGCATAAGCCCCCCAATACCAAGTCTCTGAGCTATGGCTCATTTTCAAACTAATTCGGCACCTCGCTTAAGGTTTGGCAACACATTTCAAATAGGGATAACGTTCGACAGAAACTGCTTTTCTCAGTTTCCAATAAAATTGAAACCTCCGCCGAAACTGTCTGAAAGCTTTCGTCCGAAACAGAAACTGCGGCCCAAACTTATCGCCTGCTTTCAGCCAAAACGAAATGCAAGAGCGAATGCTCAAGTTTGCTCTTGTGAGCGTGAAACAATGAGGGTCTCTGAGGATTGGCAGGCCTTGCAGTCCGCTTCACTCTGCTAAACCCACAGCATCCAAGCCAGAATATAATTTAAATAATGAAAGTCCGTATTTAACCTCCAAGCAAAATTGCCTCCACCCACATGCAAAACGAAATGTGCAGAAGTAGCCGGGTATTGCTCCTGCTGTAACAACACCCACAGATGACCAGTGATTGTACGATAGGCCCAGAGGAGCTTAAGGATGGTAGTAGCTTTGGTAGAGAGCAAATACACATATAGAAATCCAGCAAGAGGAGCAATTTCTGTTCCGATTGATTAAGGATGAGTGACAAATGGGACAAAGCATAAATTTTCTGCTTTCATCGAAAACACATGGTCATTTTTAGTCAAAAGCATGACTGAAAATTAAAATTACCTTTGGACTGAACCGAAACAGGGCAGCAAATTGAGTTTGAGACAGTTAAGGCACAGTAAGCGAAACTAAGCTTAGGGTCAACGTCTAAGCTGAGCTGATCTTTCCATTTTTTCAGCTTCTAAGTTCAAGACGGAAGCACGTATGTTATTTGGAAAGTATAGCATTGCATTGCAAACGTAGAGATGTTTTCTACGCTCCTGAAAAATTATTCATTTCATCTCCATGAATAATTGACCAAAAAAGTCATTTCTTCTATTAAATGAAAGTCCACTTAGAAAAATGCAAGAGTTGGTGTCAAGCCATGCAAAAGGGAGAAATAAACCATGTGCAGAATTGTCAGAGATTATGTCAATCTATGCAGGCCTTAGTTCAGATGTCAAGATCCTACGATGCATCCCGTGCCATTCTCTGAGGTGCTTTTGGAAATAAGCTCTCCTTTGGTTCAAGGGTATGATCACTCACTTACACTTGATAGACAAGCCTAGTTTGTACAGCCCGACAATCTAATGCTTCTGGCCAGCATTACAAAGCTGTGCATGCCTTGTTGGGAGATATTCTTCCCAGGATCTTATAGTTTTGACAACTTTTAATACTTGAAATATATTTTTACAGTCTAGATCATATTTTGAAGACCAAGCAGGCTATATTAAGTTCCAAGCACTGTTTACAGAAAAGCATAAGGAGGCCCTGATGAGGGTTGAACTCATGACCCCTGGTTTACGAAACCAGTGCTCTTACCACTGAGCTACAGAGCCAATTGGGAAGAAGCTCCTCTGTTAGATTTCTCTCCAGTAAACACATTTCCTACTGCTACTTCTGATTCTTTTCTTAGTTTGTTTATTTCCTACGTGTAGGGAAGAGATTTTGTTCGCAAGTGGAAGGAGCCTGCCACATGAGTTGGCAACATGTTATTTTCAGTCCTTACTTTGCCTAGTGACAAATATCACGTTCATATTTTAAGGGGCAAACAAGAGCAATTCAGACAAGTTCTGGTTCATCACATTTAAATGCCCTACCAGTCCGCAACAGCTATGCTCTGATATCATTCACCAAGCTAGCATGGAAATGAGAGACATGGACTCCTACTGTATAGATACCTGATCGGATTCCTAGATGGGGACACAGGTATCAGCTCATCGGATGACCTGAACTTTATCTAGATTCAGATCTGAAGTGACAGTGCTAAGTTCTCTGGGAGGAAGTCGCACTAGCAATTTAGAAGAGATATCCTACCTAGGTAGCAATAGATTTCTTGAATTATTTCTATGTAAATTGAATCTGAACTCAAGAAGGGAATAAGATGGAAGTCATATTATTGGCAGAGACTGGTGATATGGATAACAGTAAATTCGGAGCAGGGACATTTAATCAGTATAACACCGAAAATAACTATTGAATTCAGAGCATCTGAACTCCACGGCTGATTCAAATAATCTGAGAGGGATGCGCATTGGTTAGAGCACCATCCATTCGCTAGAGTACCTGAATACATTGAGTGCAATCTACATCGGTATCAAGCGTGTTAACCCGGAATGCTTGTTTTAGAATGCACCTTGAAAAGGTTTGCATTCTAAAATGATTATAAAAACGAATGTGTGGAAAGAACTGATAAAACATCTGAAATTGAGGAGATTAAGCCAGGCAAAACCATTGCTTGCTCTGAGCACTTGCCTTGGATCGAAGTTCCAGAAGGCAATGCCAACAGTTCCAAGCATTAGTAAAGCAGAACATTGAAATGTTGAAATTTCATCGTATACATTTTGGAATGGAGCACCTGTAATCATTGGATTTAAGCTTTTTTTTTTTTGTTTATTTGTTTTGGCTAATCCATAAAATGGCAGAGAACATTAAGCATAGTAGATGAAGAGTGTGAAGAAGACAACAGTAGCAGCAGCAGCTCTTCATTGCTAGAAATTGGGCTTTAATAGGAAGCCCACTGAAAATATTCAGTTAGTGAATTAGCCATCATGTAGAGAGAGCAGGCTGAAAAATGAGGAAGAGGTTCTACTCAGGGATCAGAAATGGTAAAGGATAGGGGTGTCTTCTTTCAGTAAAGGAAGCTGACACTTTTTACAAGGTAAAGCTAATCTAGGCTCTGATGAGAATTGAACTCACAACCCCTGGTTTACTAGACCAGTGCTCTAACCACTGAGCTACAGAGCCTGCCACAGTGCTGTTCTTTCTTTCGTCTATGGTCACTTGGAGAGAGATCCCTACTTACACTAACTTTCCAAATGCACACTTCCCAGAAAATATCATCAATGGCCTTTCTTGCCCCCTTTCGCTTTTTTCAATCTTTTTGGCTTTGCTATCTTCTAAAATAAGAATTCGAGTAATTTCCCTCTATAAACATAGAAAATGGGCTTTTCATGCACACGTGGCAGGTTTCCTTTCTTTCCATTTCTTCTCCTTTCTTGGTTATATATCCATAAAATGGCAGGGAACATTAAGCATAGTAGAAGATGAAAAGTGTGAAGAAGACAACAGTAGCGGCAGCAGCTCTTCATTACTAGAAATTGGGCTTTAATAGGAAGCCACTGAAAATATTCAGTAAGCGAATTAGCCATCATGTAGAGAGAGCAGGCTGAAGAATGAGGAAGAGGTTCTACTCAGGGATCAGAAATGGTAAAGGATAGCGTGCCTGTTTTCAATAAAGGAAGCTGATACTTTTTACACAGTAAAGCAAATCTAGGCTCTGATGAGAATTGAACTCACGACCCCTGGTTTACAAGACCAGTGCTCTAACCACTGAGCTACAGAGCCTTCCACAGTGCTGGTCTTTCTTTCGTCTATGGTCACTTGGAGAGAGATCCCTACTTACACTAACTTTCCAAATGCACACTTCCCAGAAAATATCATCAATGGCCTTTCTTGCCCCCCTTTCACTTTTTTCTATCTTTTTGGCTTTGCTATCTTCTAAAATAAGAATTTGAGTAATTTCCCTCTATAAACATAGAAAAGGGGTTTTTCATGCACACGTGGCAGGGTTCCTTTCTTTCCATTTCTTTTCCTTTCTTGGTAATGGTACATCAAAAGAATTCAAGAATCTTAGAGGATGTCTAATCCTTTCCAGGAAAGAGTCAAAACTTAGAATGGTCAACTTTACACATTTCAACGTAGAAACATATTTTTTAAGGGAAAGGAAGGCAACGTTTACAAAAAGCATAAGCCCCCCAATACCAAGTCTCTGAGCTATGGCTCATTTTCAAACTAATTCGGCACCTCGCTTAAGGTTTGGCAACACATTTCAAATAGGGATAACGTTCGACAGAAACTGCTTTTCTCAGTTTCCAATAAAATTGAAACCTCCGCCGAAACTGTCTGAAAGCTTTCGTCCGAAACAGAAACTGCGGCCCAAACTTATCGCCTGCTTTCAGCCAAAACGAAATGCAAGAGCGAATGCTCAAGTTTGCTCTTGTGAGCGTGAAACAATGAGGGTCTCTGAGGATTGGCAGGCCTTGCAGTCCGCTTCACTCTGCTAAACCCACAGCATCCAAGCCAGAATATAATTTAAATAATGAAAGTCCGTATTTAACCTCCAAGCAAAATTGCCTCCACCCACATGCAAAACGAAATGTGCAGAAGTAGCCGGGTATTGCTCCTGCTGTAACAACACCCACAGATGACTAGTGATTGTACGATAGGCCCAGAGGAGCCTAAGGATGGTAGTAGCTTTGGTAGAGAGCAAATCCACATATAGAAATCCAGCAAGAGGAGCAATTTCTGTTCCGATTGATTAAGGATGAGTGACAAATGGGACAAAGCATAAATTTTCTGCTTTCATCGAAAACACATGGTCATTTTTAGTCAAAAGCATGACTGAAAATTAAAATTACCTTTGGACTGAACCGAAACAGGGCAGCAAATTGAGTTTGAGACAGTTAAGGCACAGTAAGCGAAACTAAGCTTAGGGTCAACGTCTAAGCTGAGCTGATCTTTCCATTTTTTCAGCTTCTAAGTTCAAGACGGAAGCACGTATGTTATTTGGAAAGTATAGCATTGCATTGCAAACGTAGAGATGTTTTCTACGCTCCTGAAAAATTATTCATTTCATCTCCATGAATAATTGACCAAAAAAGTCATTTCTTCTATTAAATGAAAGTCCACTTAGAAAAATGAAAGAGTTGGTGTCAAGCCATGCAAAAGGGAGAAATAAACCATGTGCAGAATTGTCAGAGATTATGTCAATCTATGCAGGCCTTAGTTCAGATGTCAAGATCCTACGATGCATCCCGTGCCATTCTCTGAGGTGCTTTTGGAAATAAGCTCTCCTTTGGTTCAAGGGTATGATCACTCACTTACACTTGATAGACAAGCCTAGTTTGTACAGCCCGACAATCTAATGCTTCTGGCCAGCATTACAAAGCTGTGCATGCCTTGTTGGGAGATATTCTTCCCAGGATCTTATAGTTTTGACAACTTTTAATACTTGAAATATATTTTTACAGTCTAGATCATATTTTGAAGACCAAGCAGGCTATATTAAGTTCCAAGCACTGTTTACAGAAAAGCATAAGGAGGCCCTGATGAGGGTTGAACTCATGACCCCTGGTTTACGAAACCAGTGCTCTTACCACTGAGCTACAGAGCCAATTGGGAAGAAGCTCCTCTGTTAGATTTCTCTCCAGTAAACACATTTCCTACTGCTACTTCTGATTCTTTTCTTAGTTTGTTTATTTCCTACGTGTAGGGAAGAGATTTTGTTCGCAAGTGGAAGGAGCCTGCCACATGAGTTGGCAACATGTTATTTTCAGTCCTTACTTTGCCTAGTGACAAATATCACGTTCATATTTTAAGGGGCAAACAAGAGCAATTCAGACAAGTTCTGGTTCATCACATTTAAATGCCCTACCAGTCCGCAACAGCTATGCTCTGATATCATTCACCAAGCTAGCATGGAAATGAGAGACATGGACTCCTACTGTATAGATACCTGATCTGATTCCTAGATGGGGACACAGGTATCAGCTCATCGGATGACCTGAACTTTATCTAGATTCAGATCTGAAGTGACAGTGCTAAGTTCTCTGGGAGGAAGTCGCACTAGCAATTTAGAAGAGATATCCTACCTAGGTAGCAATAGATTTCTTGAATTATTTCTATGTAAATTGAATCTGAACTCAAGAAGGGAATAAGATGGAAGTCATATTATTGGCAGAGACTGGTGATATGGATAACAGTAAATTCGGAGCAGGGACATTTAATCAGTATAACACCGAAAATAACTATTGAATTCAGAGCATCTGAACTCCACGGCTGATTCAAATAATCTGAGAGGGATGCGCATTGGTTAGAGCACCATCCATTCGCTAGAGTACCTGAATACATTGAGTGCAATCTACATCGGTATCAAGCGTGTTAACCCGGAATGCTTGTTTTAGAATGCACCTTGAAAAGGTTTGCATTCTAAAATGATTATAAAAACGAATGTGTGGAAAGAACTGATAAAACATCTGAAATTGAGGAGATTAAGCCAGGCAAAACCATTGCTTGCTCTGAGCACTTGCCTTGGATCGAAGTTCCAGAAGGCAATGCCAACAGTTCCAAGCATTAGTAAAGCAGAACATTGAAATGTTGAAATTTCATCGTATACATTTTGGAATGGAGCACCTGTAATCATTGGATTTAAGCTTTTTTTTTTTTGTTTATTTGTTTTGGCTAATCCATAAAATGGCAGAGAACATTAAGCATAGTAGATGAAGAGTGTGAAGAAGACAACAGTAGCAGCAGCAGCTCTTCATTGCTAGAAATTGGGCTTTAATAGGAAGCCCACTGAAAATATTCAGTTAGTGAATTAGCCATCATGTAGAGAGAGCAGGCTGAAAAATGAGGAAGAGGTTCTACTCAGGGATCAGAAATGGTATAGGATAGCGTGCCTGCTTTCAGTAAAGGAAGCTGATACTTTTTACATGGTAAAGCAAATCTAGGCTCTGATGAGAATTGAACTCACTACCCCTGGTTTACTAGACCAGTGCTCTAACCACTGAGCTACAGAGCCTGCCACAGTGCTGTTCTTTCTTTCGTCTATGGTCACTTGGAGAGAGATCCCTACTTACACTAACTTTCCAAATGCACACTTCCCAGAAAATATCATCAATGGCCTTTCTTGCCCCCTTTCGCTTTTTTCAATCTTTTTGGCTTTGCTATCTTCTAAAATAAGAATTCGAGTAATTTCCCTCTATAAACATAGAAAATGGGCTTTTCATGCACACGTGGCAGGTTTCCTTTCTTTCCATTTCTTCTCCTTTCTTGGTTATATATCCATAAAATGGCAGGGAACATTAAGCATGGTAGAAGATGAAAAGTGTGAAGAAGACAACAGTTGCAGGAGCAGCTCTTCATTGCTAGAAATTGGGCTTTAATAGGAAGCCACTGAAAATATTTAGTAAGCGAATTAGCCATCATGTAGAGAGAGCAGGCTGAAAAATGAGGAAGAGGTTCTACTCAGGGATCAGAAATGGTATAGGATAGCGTGCCTGCTTTCAGTAAAGGAAGCTGATACTTTTTACACAGTAAAGCAAATCTAGGCTCTGATGAGAATTGAACTCACAACCCCTGGTTTACAAGACCAGTGCTCTAACCACTGAGCTACAGAGCCTGCCACAGTGCTGGTCTTTCTTTCGTCTATGGTCACTTGGAGAGAGATCCCTACTTACACTAACTTTCCAAATGCACACTTCCCAGAAAATATCATCAATGGCCTTTCTTGCCCCCCTTTCACTTTTTTCTATCTTTTTGGCTTTGCTATCTTCTAAAATAAGAATTTGAGTAATTTCCCTCTATAAACATAGAAAAGGGGTTTTTCATGCACACGTGGCAGGGTTCCTTTCTTTCCATTTCTTTTCCTTTCTTGGTAATGGTACATCAAAAGAATTCAAGAATCTTAGAGGATGTCTAATCCTTTCCAGGAAAGAGTCAAAACTTAGAATGGTCAACTTTACACATTTCAACGTAGAAACATATTTTTTAAGGGAAAGGAAGGCAACGTTTACAAAAAGCATAAGCCCCCCAATACCAAGTCTCTGAGCTATGGCTCATTTTCAAACTAATTCGGCACCTCGCTTAAGGTTTGGCAACACATTTCAAATAGGGATAACGTTCGACAGAAACTGCTTTTCTCAGTTTCCAATAAAATTGAAACCTCCGCCGAAACTGTCTGAAAGCTTTCGTCCGAAACAGAAACTGCGGCCCAAACTTATCGCCTGCTTTCAGCCAAAACGAAATGCAAGAGCGAATGCTCAAGTTTGCTCTTGTGAGCGTGAAACAATGAGGGTCTCTGAGGATTGGCAGGCCTTGCAGTCCGCTTCACTCTGCTAAACCCACAGCATCCAAGCCAGAATATAATTTAAATAATGAAAGTCCGTATTTAACCTCCAAGCAAAATTGCCTCCACCCACATGCAAAACGAAATGTGCAGAAGTAGCCGGGTATTGCTCCTGCTGTAACAACACCCACAGATGACCAGTGATTGTACGATAGGCCCAGAGGAGCCTAAGGATGGTAGTAGCTTTGGTAGAGAGCAAATACACATATAGAAATCCAGCAAGAGGAGCAATTTCTGTTCCGATTGATTAAGGATGAGTGACAAATGGGACAAAGCATAAATTTTCTGCTTTCATCGAAAACACATGGTCATTTTTAGTCAAAAGCATGACTGAAAATTAAAATTACCTTTGGACTGAACCGAAACAGGGCAGCAAATTGAGTTTGAGACAGTTAAGGCACAGTAAGCGAAACTAAGCTTAGGGTCAACGTCTAAGCTGAGCTGATCTTTCCATTTTTTCAGCTTCTAAGTTCAAGACGGAAGCACGTATGTTATTTGGAAAGTATAGCATTGCATTGCAAACGTAGAGATGTTTTCTACGCTCCTGAAAAATTATTCATTTCATCTCCATGAATAATTGACCAAAAAAGTCATTTCTTCTATTAAATGAAAGTCCACTTAGAAAAATGCAAGAGTTGGTGTCAAGCCATGCAAAAGGGAGAAATAAACCATGTGCAGAATTGTCAGAGATTATGTCAATCTATGCAGGCCTTAGTTCAGATGTCAAGATCCTACGATGCATCCCGTGCCATTCTCTGAGGTGCTTTTGGAAATAAGCTCTCCTTTGGTTCAAGGGTATGATCACTCACTTACACTTGATAGACAAGCCTAGTTTGTACAGCCCGACAATCTAATGCTTCTGGCCAGCATTACAAAGCTGTGCATGCCTTGTTGGGAGATATTCTTCCCAGGATCTTATAGTTTTGACAACTTTTAATACTTGAAATATATTTTTACAGTCTAGATCATATTTTGAAGACCAAGCAGGCTATATTAAGTTCCAAGCACTGTTTACAGAAAAGCATAAGGAGGCCCTGATGAGGGTTGAACTCATGACCCCTGGTTTACGAAACCAGTGCTCTTACCACTGAGCTACAGAGCCAATTGGGAAGAAGCTCCTCTGTTAGATTTCTCTCCAGTAAACACATTTCCTACTGCTACTTCTGATTCTTTTCTTAGTTTGTTTATTTCCTACGTGTAGGGAAGAGATTTTGTTCGCAAGTGGAAGGAGCCTGCCACATGAGTTGGCAACATGTTATTTTCAGTCCTTACTTTGCCTAGTGACAAATATCACGTTCATATTTTAAGGGGCAAACAAGAGCAATTCAGACAAGTTCTGGTTCATCACATTTAAATGCCCTACCAGTCCGCAACAGCTATGCTCTGATATCATTCACCAAGCTAGCATGGAAATGAGAGACATGGACTCCTACTGTATAGATACCTGATCGGATTCCTAGATGGGGACACAGGTATCAGCTCATCGGATGACCTGAACTTTATCTAGATTCAGATCTGAAGTGACAGTGCTAAGTTCTCTGGGAGGAAGTCGCACTAGCAATTTAGAAGAGATATCCTACCTAGGTAGCAATAGATTTCTTGAATTATTTCTATGTAAATTGAATCTGAACTCAAGAAGGGAATAAGATGGAAGTCATATTATTGGCAGAGACTGGTGATATGGATAACAGTAAATTCGGAGCAGGGACATTTAATCAGTATAACACCGAAAATAACTATTGAATTCAGAGCATCTGAACTCCACGGCTGATTCAAATAATCTGAGAGGGATGCGCATTGGTTAGAGCACCATCCATTCGCTAGAGTACCTGAATACATTGAGTGCAATCTACATCGGTATCAAGCGTGTTAACCCGGAATGCTTGTTTTAGAATGCACCTTGAAAAGGTTTGCATTCTAAAATGATTATAAAAACGAATGTGTGGAAAGAACTGATAAAACATCTGAAATTGAGGAGATTAAGCCAGGCAAAACCATTGCTTGCTCTGAGCACTTGCCTTGGATCGAAGTTCCAGAAGGCAATGCCAACAGTTCCAAGCATTAGTAAAGCAGAACATTGAAATGTTGAAATTTCATCGTATACATTTTGGAATGGAGCACCTGTAATCATTGGATTTAAGCTTTTTTTTTTTTTGTTTATTTGTTTTGGCTAATCCATAAAATGGCAGAGAACATTAAGCATAGTAGATGAAGAGTGTGAAGAAGACAACAGTAGCAGCAGCAGCTCTTCATTGCTAGAAATTGGGCTTTAATAGGAAGCCCACTGAAAATATTCAGTTAGTGAATTAGCCATCATGTAGAGAGAGCAGGCTGAAAAATGAGGAAGAGGTTCTACTCAGGGATCAGAAATGGTAAAGGATAGGGGTGTCTTCTTTCAGTAAAGGAAGCTGACACTTTTTACAAGGTAAAGCTAATCTAGGCTCTGATGAGAATTGAACTCACAACCCCTGGTTTACTAGACCAGTGCTCTAACCACTGAGCTACAGAGCCTGCCACAGTGCTGTTCTTTCTTTCGTCTATGGTCACTTGGAGAGAGATCCCTACTTACACTAACTTTCCAAATGCACACTTCCCAGAAAATATCATCAATGGCCTTTCTTGCCCCCTTTCGCTTTTTTCAATCTTTTTGGCTTTGCTATCTTCTAAAATAAGAATTCGAGTAATTTCCCTCTATAAACATAGAAAATGGGCTTTTCATGCACACGTGGCAGGTTTCCTTTCTTTCCATTTCTTCTCCTTTCTTGGTTATATATCCATAAAATGGCAGGGAACATTAAGCATAGTAGAAGATGAAAAGTGTGAAGAAGACAACAGTAGCGGCAGCAGCTCTTCATTACTAGAAATTGGGCTTTAATAGGAAGCCACTGAAAATATTCAGTAAGCGAATTAGCCATCATGTAGAGAGAGCAGGCTGAAGAATGAGGAAGAGGTTCTACTCAGGGATCAGAAATGGTAAAGGATAGCGTGCCTGTTTTCAATAAAGGAAGCTGATACTTTTTACACAGTAAAGCAAATCTAGGCTCTGATGAGAATTGAACTCACGACCCCTGGTTTACAAGACCAGTGCTCTAACCACTGAGCTACAGAGCCTGCCACAGTGCTGGTCTTTCTTTCGTCTATGGTCACTTGGAGAGAGATCCCTACTTACACTAACTTTCCAAATGCACACTTCCCAGAAAATATCATCAATGGCCTTTCTTGCCCCCCTTTCACTTTTTTCTATCTTTTTGGCTTTGCTATCTTCTAAAATAAGAATTTGAGTAATTTCCCTCTATAAACATAGAAAAGGGGTTTTTCATGCACACGTGGCAGGGTTCCTTTCTTTCCATTTCTTTTCCTTTCTTGGTAATGGTACATCAAAAGAATTCAAGAATCTTAGAGGATGTCTAATCCTTTCCAGGAAAGAGTCAAAACTTAGAATGGTCAACTTTACACATTTCAACGTAGAAACATATTTTTTAAGGGAAAGGAAGGCAACGTTTACAAAAAGCATAAGCCCCCCAATACCAAGTCTCTGAGCTATGGCTCATTTTCAAACTAATTCGGCACCTCGCTTAAGGTTTGGCAACACATTTCAAATAGGGATAACGTTCGACAGAAACTGCTTTTCTCAGTTTCCAATAAAATTGAAACCTCCGCCGAAACTGTCTGAAAGCTTTCGTCCGAAACAGAAACTGCGGCCCAAACTTATCGCCTGCTTTCAGCCAAAACGAAATGCAAGAGCGAATGCTCAAGTTTGCTCTTGTGAGCGTGAAACAATGAGGGTCTCTGAGGATTGGCAGGCCTTGCAGTCCGCTTCACTCTGCTAAACCCACAGCATCCAAGCCAGAATATAATTTAAATAATGAAAGTCCGTATTTAACCTCCAAGCAAAATTGCCTCCACCCACATGCAAAACGAAATGTGCAGAAGTAGCCGGGTATTGCTCCTGCTGTAACAACACCCACAGATGACTAGTGATTGTACGATAGGCCCAGAGGAGCCTAAGGATGGTAGTAGCTTTGGTAGAGAGCAAATCCACATATAGAAATCCAGCAAGAGGAGCAATTTCTGTTCCGATTGATTAAGGATGAGTGACAAATGGGACAAAGCATAAATTTTCTGCTTTCATCGAAAACACATGGTCATTTTTAGTCAAAAGCATGACTGAAAATTAAAATTACCTTTGGACTGAACCGAAACAGGGCAGCAAATTGAGTTTGAGACAGTTAAGGCACAGTAAGCGAAACTAAGCTTAGGGTCAACGTCTAAGCTGAGCTGATCTTTCCATTTTTTCAGCTTCTAAGTTCAAGACGGAAGCACGTATGTTATTTGGAAAGTATAGCATTGCATTGCAAACGTAGAGATGTTTTCTACGCTCCTGAAAAATTATTCATTTCATCTCCATGAATAATTGACCAAAAAAGTCATTTCTTCTATTAAATGAAAGTCCACTTAGAAAAATGCAAGAGTTGGTGTCAAGCCATGCAAAAGGGAGAAATAAACCATGTGCAGAATTGTCAGAGATTATGTCAATCTATGCAGGCCTTAGTTCAGATGTCAAGATCCTACGATGCATCCCGTGCCATTCTCTGAGGTGCTTTTGGAAATAAGCTCTCCTTTGGTTCAAGGGTATGATCACTCACTTACACTTGATAGACAAGCCTAGTTTGTACAGCCCGACAATCTAATGCTTCTGGCCAGCATTACAAAGCTGTGCATGCCTTGTTGGGAGATATTCTTCCCAGGATCTTATAGTTTTGACAACTTTTAATACTTGAAATATATTTTTACAGTCTAGATCATATTTTGAAGACCAAGCAGGCTATATTAAGTTCCAAGCACTGTTTACAGAAAAGCATAAGGAGGCCCTGATGAGGGTTGAACTCATGACCCCTGGTTTACGAAACCAGTGCTCTTACCACTGAGCTACAGAGCCAATTGGGAAGAAGCTCCTCTGTTAGATTTCTCTCCAGTAAACACATTTCCTACTGCTACTTCTGATTCTTTTCTTAGTTTGTTTATTTCCTACGTGTAGGGAAGAGATTTTGTTCGCAAGTGGAAGGAGCCTGCCACATGAGTTGGCAACATGTTATTTTCAGTCCTTACTTTGCCTAGTGACAAATATCACGTTCATATTTTAAGGGGCAAACAAGAGCAATTCAGACAAGTTCTGGTTCATCACATTTAAATGCCCTACCAGTCCGCAACAGCTATGCTCTGATATCATTCACCAAGCTAGCATGGAAATGAGAGACATGGACTCCTACTGTATAGATACCTGATCTGATTCCTAGATGGGGACACAGGTATCAGCTCATCGGATGACCTGAACTTTATCTAGATTCAGATCTGAAGTGACAGTGCTAAGTTCTCTGGGAGGAAGTCGCACTAGCAATTTAGAAGAGATATCCTACCTAGGTAGCAATAGATTTCTTGAATTATTTCTATGTAAATTGAATCTGAACTCAAGAAGGGAATAAGATGGAAGTCATATTATTGGCAGAGACTGGTGATATGGATAACAGTAAATTCGGAGCAGGGACATTTAATCAGTGTAACACCGAAAATAACTATTGAATTCAGAGCATCTGAACTCCACGGCTGATTCAAAAAATCTGAGAGGGATGCGCATTGGTTAGAGCACCATCCATTCGCTAGAGTACCTGAATACATTGAGTGCAATCTACATCGGTATCAAGCGTGTTAACCCGGAATGCTTGTTTTAGAATGCACCTTGAAAAGGTTTGCATTCTAAAATGATTATAAAAACGAATGTGTGGAAAGAACTGATAAAACATCTGAAATTGAGGAGATTAAGCCAGGCAAAACCATTGCTTGCTCTGAGCACTTGCCTTGGATCGAAGTTCCAGAAGGCAATGCCAACAGTTCCAAGCATTAGTAAAGCAGAACATTGAAATGTTGAAATTTCATCGTATACATTTTGGAATGGAGCACCTGTAATCATTGGATTTAAGCTTTTTTTTTTTTTGTTTATTTGTTTTGGCTAATCCATAAAATGGCAGAGAACATTAAGCATAGTAGATGAAGAGTGTGAAGAAGACAACAGTAGCAGCAGCAGCTCTTCATTGCTAGAAATTGGGCTTTAATAGGAAGCCCACTGAAAATATTCAGTTAGTGAATTAGCCATCATGTAGAGAGAGCAGGCTGAAAAATGAGGAAGAGGTTCTACTCAGGGATCAGAAATGGTATAGGATAGCGTGCCTGCTTTCAGTAAAGGAAGCTGATACTTTTTACATGGTAAAGCAAATCTAGGCTCTGATGAGAATTGAACTCACTACCCCTGGTTTACTAGACCAGTGCTCTAACCACTGAGCTACAGAGCCTGCCACAGTGCTGTTCTTTCTTTCGTCTATGGTCACTTGGAGAGAGATCCCTACTTACACTAACTTTCCAAATGCACACTTCCCAGAAAATATCATCAATGGCCTTTCTTGCCCCCTTTCGCTTTTTTCAATCTTTTTGGCTTTGCTATCTTCTAAAATAAGAATTCGAGTAATTTCCCTCTATAAACATAGAAAATGGGCTTTTCATGCACACGTGGCAGGTTTCCTTTCTTTCCATTTCTTCTCCTTTCTTGGTTATATATCCATAAAATGGCAGGGAACATTAAGCATGGTAGAAGATGAAAAGTGTGAAGAAGACAACAGTTGCAGGAGCAGCTCTTCATTGCTAGAAATTGGGCTTTAATAGGAAGCCACTGAAAATATTTAGTAAGCGAATTAGCCATCATGTAGAGAGAGCAGGCTGAAAAATGAGGAAGAGGTTCTACTCAGGGATCAGAAATGGTATAGGATAGCGTGCCTGCTTTCAGTAAAGGAAGCTGATACTTTTTACACAGTAAAGCAAATCTAGGCTCTGATGAGAATTGAACTCACGACCCCTGGTTTACAAGACCAGTGCTCTAACCACTGAGCTACAGAGCCTGCCACAGTGCTGGTCTTTCTTTCGTCTATGGTCACTTGGAGAGAGATCCCTACTTACACTAACTTTCCAAATGCACACTTCCCAGAAAATATCATCAATGGCCTTTCTTGCCCCCCTTTCACTTTTTTCTATCTTTTTGGCTTTGCTATCTTCTAAAATAAGAATTTGAGTAATTTCCCTCTATAAACATAGAAAAGGGGTTTTTCATGCACACGTGGCAGGGTTCCTTTCTTTCCATTTCTTTTCCTTTCTTGGTAATGGTACATCAAAAGAATTCAAGAATCTTAGAGGATGTCTAATCCTTTCCAGGAAAGAGTCAAAACTTAGAATGGTCAACTTTACACATTTCAACGTAGAAACATATTTTTTAAGGGAAAGGAAGGCAACGTTTACAAAAAGCATAAGCCCCCCAATACCAAGTCTCTGAGCTATGGCTCATTTTCAAACTAATTCGGCACCTCGCTTAAGGTTTGGCAACACATTTCAAATAGGGATAACGTTCGACAGAAACTGCTTTTCTCAGTTTCCAATAAAATTGAAACCTCCGCCGAAACTGTCTGAAAGCTTTCGTCCGAAACAGAAACTGCGGCCCAAACTTATCGCCTGCTTTCAGCCAAAACGAAATGCAAGAGCGAATGCTCAAGTTTGCTCTTGTGAGCGTGAAACAATGAGGGTCTCTGAGGATTGGCAGGCCTTGCAGTCCGCTTCACTCTGCTAAACCCACAGCATCCAAGCCAGAATATAATTTAAATAATGAAAGTCCGTATTTAACCTCCAAGCAAAATTGCCTCCACCCACATGCAAAACGAAATGTGCAGAAGTAGCCGGGTATTGCTCCTGCTGTAACAACACCCACAGATGACCAGTGATTGTACGATAGGCCCAGAGGAGCCTAAGGATGGTAGTAGCTTTGGTAGAGAGCAAATCCACATATAGAAATCCAGCAAGAGGAGCAATTTCTGTTCCGATTGATTAAGGATGAGTGACAAATGGGACAAAGCATAAATTTTCTGCTTTCATCGAAAACACATGGTCATTTTTAGTCAAAAGCATGACTGAAAATTAAAATTACCTTTGGACTGAACCGAAACAGGGCAGCAAATTGAGTTTGAGACAGTTAAGGCACAGTAAGCGAAACTAAGCTTAGGGTCAACGTCTAAGCTGAGCTGATCTTTCCATTTTTTCAGCTTCTAAGTTCAAGACGGAAGCACGTATGTTATTTGGAAAGTATAGCATTGCATTGCAAACGTAGAGATGTTTTCTACGCTCCTGAAAAATTATTCATTTCATCTCCATGAATAATTGACCAAAAAAGTCATTTCTTCTATTAAATGAAAGTCCACTTAGAAAAATGCAAGAGTTGGTGTCAAGCCATGCAAAAGGGAGAAATAAACCATGTGCAGAATTGTCAGAGATTATGTCAATCTATGCAGGCCTTAGTTCAGATGTCAAGATCCTACGATGCATCCCGTGCCATTCTCTGAGGTGCTTTTGGAAATAAGCTCTCCTTTGGTTCAAGGGTATGATCACTCACTTACACTTGATAGACAAGCCTAGTTTGTACAGCCCGACAATCTAATGCTTCTGGCCAGCATTACAAAGCTGTGCATGCCTTGTTGGGAGACATTCTTCCCAGGATCTTATAGTTTTGACAACTTTTAATACTTGAAATATATTTTTACAGTCTAGATCATATTTTGAAGACCAAGCAGGCTATATTAAGTTCCAAGCACTGTTTACAGAAAAGCATAAGGAGGCCCTGATGAGGGTTGAACTCATGACCCCTGGTTTACGAAACCAGTGCTCTTACCACTGAGCTACAGAGCCAATTGGGAAGAAGCTCCTCTGTTAGATTTCTCTCCAGTAAACACATTTCCTACTGCTACTTCTGATTCTTTTCTTAGTTTGTTTATTTCCTACGTGTAGGGAAGAGATTTTGTTCGCAAGTGGAAGGAGCCTGCCACATGAGTTGGCAACATGTTATTTTCAGTCCTTACTTTGCCTAGTGACAAATATCACGTTCATATTTTAAGGGGCAAACAAGAGCAATTCAGACAAGTTCTGGTTCATCACATTTAAATGCCCTACCAGTCCGCAACAGCTATGCTCTGATATCATTCACCAAGCTAGCATGGAAATGAGAGACATGGACTCCTACTTTATAGATACCTGATCTGATTCCTAGATGGGGACACAGGTATCAGCTCATCGGATGACCTGAACTTTATCTAGATTCAGATCTGAAGTGACAGTGCTAAGTTCTCTGGGAGGAAGTCGCACTAGCAATTTAGAAGAGATATCCTACCTAGGTAGCAATAGATTTCTTGAATTATTTCTATGTAAATTGAATCTGAACTCAAGAAGGGAATAAGATGGAAGTCATATTATTGGCAGAGACTGGTGATATGGATAACAGTAAATTCGGAGCAGGGACATTTAATCAGTATAACACCGAAAATAACTATTGAATTCAGAGCATCTGAACTCCACAGCTGATTCAAAAAATCTGAGAGGGATGCGCATTGGTTAGAGCACCATCCATTCGCTAGAGTACCTGAATACATTGAGTGCAATCTACATCGGTATCAAGCGTGTTAACCCAGAATGCTTGTTTTAGAATGCACATTGAAAAGGTTTGCATTCTAAAATGATTATAAAAACGAATGTGTGGAAAGAACTGATAAAACATCTGAAATTGAGGAGAATAAGCCAGGCAAAACCATTGCTTGCTCTGAGCACTTGCCTTGGATCGAAGTTCCAGAAGGCAATGCCAACAGTTCCAAGCATTAGTAAAGCAGAACATTGAAATGTTGAAATTTCATCGTATACATTTTGGAATGGAGCACCTGTAATCATTGGATTTAAGCTTTTTTTTTTTTGTTTGTTTGTTTTGGCTAATCCATAAAATGGCAGAGAACATTAAGCATAGTAGATGAAGAGTGTGAAGAAGACAACAGTAGCAGCAGCAGCTCTTCATTGCTAGAAATTGGGCTTTAATAGGAAGCCCACTGAAAATATTCAGTTAGTGAGTTAGCCATCATGTAGAGAGAGAAGGCTGAAGAATGAGGAAGAGGTTCTATTCAGGGATCAGAAATGGTAAAGGATAGGGGTGTCTTCTTTCAGTAAAGGAAGCTGACACTTTTTACAAGGTAAAGCTAATCTAGGCTCTGATGAGAATTGAACTCACAACCCCTGGTTTACTAGACCAGTGCTCTAACCACTGAGCTACAGAGCCTGCCACAGTGCTGTTCTTTCTTTCGTCTATGGTCACTTGGAGAGAGATCCCTACTTACACTAACTTTCCAAATGCACACTTCCCAGAAAATATCATCAATGGCCTTTCTTGCCCCCTTTCGCTTTTTTCAATCTTTTTGGCTTTGCTATCTTCTAAAATAAGAATTCGAGTAATTTCCCTCTATAAACATAGAAAATGGGCTTTTCATGCACACGTGGCAGGTTTCCTTTCTTTCCATTTCTTCTCCTTTCTTGGTTATATATCCATAAAATGGCAGGGAACATTAAGCATAGTAGAAGATGAAAAGTGTGAAGAAGACAACAGTAGCAGCAGCAGCTCTTCATTACTAGAAATTGGGCTTTAATAGGAAGCCACTGAAAATATTCAGTAAGCGAATTAGCCATCATGTAGAGAGAGCAGGCTGAAGAATGAGGAAGAGGTTCTACTCAGGGATCAGAAATGGTAAAGGATAGCGTGCCTGTTTTCAATAAAGGAAGCTGATACTTTTTACACAGTAAAGCAAATCTAGGCTCTGATGAGAATTGAACTCACGACCCCTGGTTTACAAGACCAGTGCTCTAACCACTGAGCTACAGAGCCTGCCACAGTGCTGGTCTTTCTTTCGTCTATGGTCACTTGGAGAGAGATCCCTACTTACACTAACTTTCCAAATGCACACTTCCCAGAAAATATCATCAATGGCCTTTCTTGCCCCCCTTTCACTTTTTTCTATCTTTTTGGCTTTGCTATCTTCTAAAATAAGAATTTGAGTAATTTCCCTCTATAAACATAGAAAAGGGGTTTTTCATGCACACGTGGCAGGGTTCCTTTCTTTCCATTTCTTTTCCTTTCTTGGTAATGGTACATCAAAAGAATTCAAGAATCTTAGAGGATGTCTAATCCTTTCCAGGAAAGAGTCAAAACTTAGAATGGTCAACTTTACACATTTCAACGTAGAAACATATTTTTTAAGGGAAAGGAAGGCAACGTTTACAAAAAGCATAAGCCCCCCAATACCAAGTCTCTGAGCTATGGCTCATTTTCAAACTAATTCGGCACCTCGCTTAAGGTTTGGCAACACATTTCAAATAGGGATAACGTTCGACAGAAACTGCTTTTCTCAGTTTCCAATAAAATTGAAACCTCCGCCGAAACTGTCTGAAAGCTTTCGTCCGAAACAGAAACTGCGGCCCAAACTTATCGCCTGCTTTCAGCCAAAACGAAATGCAAGAGCGAATGCTCAAGTTTGCTCTTGTGAGCGTGAAACAATGAGGGTCTCTGAGGATTGGCAGGCCTTGCAGTCCGCTTCACTCTGCTAAACCCACAGCATCCAAGCCAGAATATAATTTAAATAATGAAAGTCCGTATTTAACCTCCAAGCAAAATTGCCTCCACCCACATGCAAAACGAAATGTGCAGAAGTAGCCGGGTATTGCTCCTGCTGTAACAACACCCACAGATGACCAGTGATTGTACGATAGGCCCAGAGGAGCCTAAGGATGGTAGTAGCTTTGGTAGAGAGCAAATCCACATATAGAAATCCAGCAAGAGGAGCAATTTCTGTTCCGATTGATTAAGGATGAGTGACAAATGGGACAAAGCATAAATTTTCTGCTTTCATCGAAAACACATGGTCATTTTTAGTCAAAAGCATGACTGAAAATTAAAATTACCTTTGGACTGAACCGAAACAGGGCAGCAAATTGAGTTTGAGACAGTTAAGGCACAGTAAGCAATAGTTGCTTCTTGTTCTTTGAATGAATTGGTGCTGGGGTTACTAAGTGAATATGCAACCATGTAGGCATTCAGCTGAGGATCCCATAATGAGTCTGCAAGAAAGCAATTAAATCAGCATTTTAATTAAAAATATGATAAAAGGATAGAATTGACGTTTCCAGTTATATGACCATTCTGATTTGGATGACATAAGAGTTCCAAAGACCAAGCAGCATGTCTTTTCCTTGATATTCGCAGTGGGGAGGGAGAGAATTGCATAGATAAATTTAGTCCACACTTGAACAGAAATTCAGAAATTAAAGAAGATTAGAAATGCTCATTTTAATCAAACCCATAAACAAACATATCATTAGCCAGAGACATATACAATAGACAGAACATATCAGGATCCATGTCAAAAAAAATAGACGCTTACAGACCATAAGCCAAACAAATTTAAATTGTTAACCATGCAACTATTCTTTCAAAGATAAAGCTCTCATTAGCATTTTGAGTGGTTGTGCTCATGTTTTTCTGCCTAATTAATCAACATGCTTATGATAGTTATGCAATGGCTTTGTCTATATCTGTAGAGATACAGATAGATAAAGTTCAATTTAAATGAAGATACTGTGGCTTTTCCAGTGTGTCTTTGAGAGTTTAACAGAGCAAAGGCGACGCCTGATGCATGTCAGTACACTCCAACTTAGATAGTATAATAGCGCTAGATAATATATCAATGCTTTATAAATTCTTTCTTAGTCCAGTTTCTTTACAACAGTACATCTTAGGAATTCAGATATCCACCCTTATCGATAGATACAGGTGGTGGGATTCTTCATGATTCCAAGTACTATTTCCCAACTATTTACTTATTTCAATTATTTTATATAAATATATAAATAATAGACTTAGCTTATTCAAAGTCCATTCCCCTTCCCGACATGTTTCGCCAAACTTTCTTAAGGTCGGGGGAACTAAAACATAAAGGTTAGCAAAAGAGGGAGTTACTCAACAAGCATTAAAATCCCACTATTATTCTAATGCTCTAATGTTACCTTATCTTTTTCATATGCTTTATATTTTACCTGGACATTACAGCTGCTCCTCATTCTAATGCTCTAATACTACCTTATCTATTTTATATACTTTATATTTATTTATTTTAACTGGACATTACAGGATAGCTTTTCCTAGTATAACCAGCCATTCAAAAATGGCCGCAGTCTTTTAAACCAGCACTAAAATACCCTCCCCAATTATGACATCATAGCATCACATGATCTACTGATCTACTGATGGAGGCCTGGTCAACTATCAACTTGGGCCTCCAGTCCATAGTTTCATTCAAACCCTCCGGAGCCATAGTTTGAAGCTCAAACATCCATCTCAGTTCCCTAAGATTCAAAGTTTGTTCAATATTGCCTCCCTCCCACCCTATGTGTATAGCATCTAAGACCCTACATTTCAAATCTATTAACTTGTCCGCACAGTTTCCAATGGCGAACCAAAGGAGAACTTTCATTTTGGGTATTAACTCTAGATTTGTGTTCGGTGAGTCTCACTTTTATCTTGCGAGTTGTACGTCCGATATATAGCTTGGGACAAGGACATTGTATCAAGTATATAACATGATGAGAATTACAATTAGTGAAATGCCTAGTTTGATTTGTTTTACGCGTAATAGGATGATTCCATATTTCACCCGCTAGAGTGTATGTACACCATTGGCATTGTCCACAGGGCAGATGAATTCCCTTGGTATGAGTTTTTGGTTCCCTCAGAATACTGTGATTTATACTTTCACCAATGCTCTTACCTCGCTTGTAAGAACATATGGGCTTTATCACTTATAGTTGGAATCGCTAATTTTACAATGTGCCAATGTTTCAACACAATCTGTGAAATTGCTTGAGCATAAGTAGAATATTGTTGAACAAAAGCGATGGATTCTTGAGTAGTATTATCATGTGAATCATATAGTAACAATAGTTTGCGCTGAGCATACTTTGCACGCTTGTATGCTTGCTGAACGGCATCCCGGGGATAGCCTCTTTGGTAGAATCGTCTCTTCATATCCTTGGCTTGAAGTCGGAACTCTTCAATTTTATAAAAGCAATAAAAACAAATTTGTTCAATCGATTGTAACCTAATTATCTTATAATGTATCACTGTACCTCAAATACGATGACTTTGTATTGTACCACTTCACTGTTTGTCCCTCTGCATCTCCAATTTCTCCCTCTGTATCTCCACCATATAAGCCATGCATCTAAGGTCCATAGCCCAGAAAAAAGATATTTTAATTTAATCATGAAATTGTAATGCATGTAATTACAGGGCAGACTGGATGGACCATTCAGTTCTTTATCTGCTGTCATTTGCTATTTTACTTTGTAATTACAGGTTCCATGGATGGTGAATTCATGAAACAGCCTCCCAGTGGAGGTGGCAAGACGAAAACAGTGTCTGAATTCAAGAAAGCTTGGGACAAGTACATGGGATCTTTAAGGGAGTGATAGGGAGAGTAGATGGCATGGATGAGCCTCCAGGATTGGCCACATGGTCATTATCTACTTTCTCTGTTTCTATGTATGTTCAATGACATGCCCCATAGATTGCCTCAGGATATATACCGGTCAGAAATAAGCACATATCAGTTATTGGCCCATCTATCTTACAGTTCATTCATTACTCTTTCAGTGGCAGTGTCCTTCACTGCACCCTCTATTTGTGTGAGTGGCCAAGAAAGGGAAAGGAAGTACATGTATACTTTAAAAAAGAAAAAAAAAAAAATCAAATGTGTCTATGTGATTTTCCATGGCAAACCATAACACCTTTAGGGTTGCCACCTCACAATCCAGCCTGTGTGTACTTTTAGCTGGTTTCTGGAGGGCAATTTTCAACCAGACTTATTTACCTGAGAAAATCACTTTGAAAACTGCTTTTCACAGTACCTCCCTACCATAGTGATTGTTTGCCGTGTATATAGATGTGCAGGAATGAAAAGAAAACATCACTGCTCTTTTATGTGACTTATGCTGAAGTGATACACGAACAATCAATGAATGTCAGCTTTTCAATTGACAGCAAGTATTGTCTAAGGAATTGCGTCACACCTGTCGTCCTGGTGACACATTACAGAATTGCTGGCCATTCATTTGCTGACTTTTTTGTTTTGTTTTTAGTGCGACGATAAAGAGAAACAACAGAGGTGATAATTTGTTCCAAAGGAAAAAAATCTGTATTTTAAAATTAATCCCTTTGATTCCACTTTGATGGAATGGTAAATTGGATTTTTAAAAATATAAACCTAGAAAATTATTTCTGGATAAGACTATCACTACATATGTTTCTCTATGCTTCATAATCAATAACAGGATTATTTTTTTTAATGGATCTTGATATGATAAAATACACAAGCTGCATGACGTTCATTTTATTTTCATTCCCTGAGTAGTCGTAGTAAATAGAATCATGGGATTAACCCCCTCTTCTACGAAACCGTGCTAGTGGTTTTTAGCACAGAGAGTCGCGCTGAATGGCCCACGCTGCCCCCGATGCTCATAGGAACTCAATGAGCGTCAGGAGTAGCGTGGGCTATTCAACATGGTTTTCTGTGCTAAAAAGTGCTAGCATGGTTTCGTAGAAGAGGGGGTAAGTGATGAATTAGTCTATGTACATATGCCCTCACATAGTTTACTTCTGGGGATGTACATTTTTCAGTGCTCCCTCTAAATGTGAGGAGGAGAGGCAGATGTCTATGAAGAGCTGGCTGATTTTCTGGCACATTACAGACAGTGAATTACTATTGCATAAGATAAGTAAAATTTTCAATTCACTACATAATTCACTACATGGACTACAAATTGTATGGGGACTCTTTTTTTTGAATAACATTTATGTTAAAAAAAACAAAAAAACAACACATTAAGAGAGTTCACCTATTGATTTTTACCTTATTATTTTGGGTTTTTGAAATACACATTACAAGGTCCAAAGATGTTCTCACAATGAATTGCCCCCATTTGGGGATTAGATATAACAGCTCTGTGTGTGTGTTTTGAAAGAATATTTTCTATATAATATGAATATGTGAAGCAGAGATAGGCTGCTGCTGCTTAAACACTTTTCAGATTGCTTACATTTGCTAGCTTCAGTTTGCGCCAGCAGTGCTCTGATTTTCAGTGCATAGTTCTCTCGATGTCTTTAGCATATTTTATTTTAGTAGAAGCATCACATTGGACCCCAGAAGAAGGTTGCCCATAACCGAAACACAGACCGTGTTGGGTCCATACCACAAAACTCTCACTGTGTATTATATGGACTTACCAACCAATCTGCGTCACTCCAAATATTTACTATCCTTCATCTCCTCACTAAACTTCTTTGTGCCGGCCCCTGAAAAGACCCATCAAAAAGGCCACCAATTATATTTAGTATCCTTTTCCTCCAAAGAACTAGTTAATCCCAGGATTAACTGGAAACAAGCTACCTGAACTGATTCTTTGTGGTCCGACCACCGATTATGCAATTTCCAAATTAGCTGGCAAGCAAGACGCCCGCCAACCAAACCCAAGAAGAATAAAAGGAATAAGAAAATGACAACTAGCAGAAGACTGGTGAATCCAGTGGAATTCTGGTCACACTACGACTTAAAGTCTAACCCAGATTCTGACTCCTCGGTAGATTCTTGGACTAATACGAGTACACAGATACTAAACAAAATGGCCCCCATCAAACTAAGAAAAGTGAGAAATAAGAATTTGGAAGGCTGGTTTGACGCTGAGTTAGGAAACGTGAAAAGGGAGTTACGGAAACTCGAAAGACAATGGTTGAAATCAGGAGATAGTGCAGGGAGATTGAATTGGAGACTAAAACTAAAAGAATACAAAAAATTAATAATAAAGAAACATACTAATTTCTATGGCCAAAAAATAGGCTCACCAAACATGAATAGCAGAAACCTCTTCAAATTAGTCAACAAGCTTTATGATACTCAGGCCTCCTCCTGTTCCACCTTAGACTCCCCAGCATTTGCAGACGCTCTGGCCAAGTTTTTTAACAACAAAATAAAAAACTTAAGATCCGAACTAACGGTCCCCACTACCAACCACAGGACTTACCCAGTTGCTCAATACAAAGACGGACTTAGGGCAGACATGTCCTGGAATAACTTTACTACTCCGTCCTGGCAACAGTTCTGCAAAGCTTACATGAAATACACTGATTCCTACTGCAGACTAGACTGCTGCGCACCAAATATTATGAAAGTAGCTCCAGTCACCTTCAAAGCCAAGCTATACAATTGGCTTTCCTCTCTACTACTGACCGGTACATTTCCCGAGGATCTAGGTCAGATTTTGATTACCCCAACTGTAAAAAACCCTACAGAATTCACAAAGCTGACATCAAATTACAGACCTATTGCAAGCACTCCCTTATTTGTAAAGCTGATGGAAGGTTTGGTCAACCAGGACCTAGTAATGTACTTAGACAAATTCAACATACTACACGACAACCAATCAGGCTTTTGATCGGGGTATAGTACCGAAACAGTCATTGCATCGTTGCTAGATTTCCTTCATAGCCTATTTAGTCAAGGTAAAAGTGCTCTAGTTCTGCAATTAGACTTAAGTAGTGCCTTCGATTTGGTCGATCATGTCATTCTGATTGAGTGTTTGGAGTCAATTGGCCTTTCAGGTAATGTGTTAAAATGGTTTCAGGTTTTTTTGACTAAACGATCTTATCAAGTCTATAGTGATAATAAACAATCCAGCAGCTGGGTAAACTCTTGCGGAGTGCCGCAGGGCTCTCCCCTATCCCCAACATTGTTTAACATTTATCTCGCCTCACTAGGGAACTAATTGCAAAGCATAAAAGTCAAATTCTACATCTATGCAGACGATATCACTATTGTCATCCCTCTTACATCCCTGTCATCAGAAACAAACAATCATCTGTCATTCATCCTGAAACAGATCGGATTATGGATGACTGAATTCAAACTAAAACTCAACTAAGACAAAACCAAATTTTTCTTAGCAAGCCCAAATGACAAAATTAAAGACTCAACAATTTTGGTGAATGGTCAGGCCTTCCCTGTTGAAGATTCCTTAAAAATCCTGGGAGTGTCTCTGGACCGCCACCTTACCCTAAATATACACACAGATCTACTGGTTAGGAAATGCTTCTCGATATTATGGAAACTTAGAACCATCAGAAAATATTTTGACGCAGTCTCATTCCGCTTACTGGTTCAATCTTCCATTCTTACTACTGTAACATCATTTATTTGTGAACCTTCAAAAAAAACCTCCAAAGACTCTGAATCATTCAAAATTCAGCAGTTTGTCTGATTTTTGGGCTGAGAAAATGGGAACACGTTAGCCCCTACTACCAGAAACTTCACTGGCTGCCCCTGGAAGCACGAGTTTTGTTCAAGTTTTTCTGCCTTTGTTATAAATCAATTTTTGGCCTGGCCCCTACGTACCTGGTTTCTTAATTTAATCTCGACAGTCCTATTAGGCTCAAATGCAGAATTCACATGTTCTCCTTCCCATCCTTAAAGGACTGTCGCTACAAAAGATTCCTGGACAGAACTCTTGCCTCCCAGGCAGGTAAATGGAATGACTGGCTGTGTAACATTATCATGCATTCCTCATCCTACTTCAATTTTAGAAAAGCAATAAAAACAAATTTGTTCAATCGATAGTAACTAATTATCTTATAATGTATCATTGTACCTCAAATACGATGACTTTATATTGTACCACTTCACTGTATTGTACCACTTCACTGTTTGTCCAGCACCTCTTATTGTAAACCGCCTCGAACTATCATGGCTTTGGCTGTATATAAAAAAAAATAAATTATTATTTCATGTGAAGCCTTTTTAATAAACTTTTAGATCAAGGACATCGATTCCACAGTTTTGTCTTTCTGCTCCATTTTCCAACTTGCTGAAAAATTATCCTTTGAGGCAGATTACTGCTGTAGTTGAAATGCCATTACTTTGGAATTTCTGTTTTATTAGCCTTTCTTAGACTGCTTGTAATCTTTGAATATCTTTTTTGGAGATATTGCCTCAGAAGAGGATACAATATACGTGCTACGTAAGGATACATGTACAGTGGCCTCATCCCATTTCTTTTTACTCATTAATTTTGGCCTCTGACTTGCCACCATCTTGGAATCATCAGACATATAGCACTGGTGCTCTGTGGCTATTATGCTTCCAAATGTTCAGCAGCCTTGATTAGTATGGAGGTGTATGCCTGTAGGCACCTGCTCTTATACCTGGCATGTAAATGTGATGACATAGCTGAAAATTGTAACTTTGTTCTGTACTGTGATAAATTCTATGAAAAGAAAGTGGTCAGCACCTGATTTGCTGTGTTTCTCATTTTCAAAATGGAAAGTTTCTGTCCAGTTATAAATGTAAAATCATTTAAGGCCCCTTCTATCTAACATGTAATATGATGTACTTTTTAGGTCCTTGATTCTGTGTTACCACAAGAGTCACTCAGCATTATGTAGACCATCTTCTGAGAGGCTTTGCTAGCATTCCTGGGGGAAGAACTGAGGAGACGCTCAGAGTGATAGGGACTTCCAGTCTTGGGGCTATGAAATCTGGCTGGTGAGTGCAACAAAAGCATAGCAGGAGAAAGGAGGCACCAGGTGATAACTGTGAATAAGAGCTGATTTCAAAATAGAGCCTATATCCTGTCTTTCCTGGTTGTTAACTACAACAAGGCAAGGTACTATTAAGCATAGGAAATAATCATACAGATGCAAACAAATCAAATAAAGTACATAATAAAATAATGGTAAAACCAAATAAAATGTTCAAAAAATACATAATTAAAACAACAGAAACAAGGCCCAGATAGTTAGAGCAGCCAGAGCTTTAGGCCCATTCTGAAATTGAGGTAATTGGTGCTTTGGTTCGGGGACTAACATTGTCTACAGGCGAGTAACTAACAATAGACAAAACGTCGAAGGTGCTAGGCATTGTCCTCAACTCCAGACTTACTATGGGAGAGCAGATTTCCTCAATGGTCAAAAAGACTTTTCTTCGGACTGGGGCAATTGAGAATGATAAGATCAGCCTTGAGGCTGATCAGCTTTAAAATAGTAACTCAGGCAATCTTACTCCTGTATCTGGACTATTGCAACTCTCTATATGCTAACATCCCAATGAAAGGTCTTAAGAGACTGCAGTTGCTCCAGAACACAGTGGCTAGACTGATCCTTCACACGACCAGGTTTGAGAGGGCCAGTCTGCTACTAGTGGAGCTGCACTGGTTGCCAGTTAAGAGCAGAATCCAATTTTTTAAAAACTTTTTATTTATTCAATTTATGAATTAAAACAAGCATTTCAAATACTTGTATACAGATTTACAAACATTATTAACAGAAAATTTATAAACCCAATTCCACTTTTACTAAGGTGTGCTAACAGTTTTAGCGCAAGCTACAATGCCGCGCACGCTAGACGCTAACGCCTCCATAGAGCTTGCTTTAGTATTTTTTGTTTAGCGCGGGGTTTGCGCGCGCTAAAAACGCTAGCGCACCTTAGTAAAAGAAGCTCTTAATGTAAACAAGTGCAAAGTACTGCATATAGGGAAAAGGAACCCAAATTATAGCTACATGATGCAAGCTTACTCATTAGGAGTCACTGCTAAGGATTTAGGTGTCATTATTGATAATACATGAAACTCTCTGCTCAGTGTGTAGTGGCAGCTAAAAAAGCAAATACTGTAGAATGTCTGCAATTATTAGGAATAGAGAACAAAACTGAGAATATGAAACTCACTTTGAATATTGTGTTGCAATTTTAGTTACTATATCTCAAAAAAGATATAATGGAATTAAAAAAGGTACAGAAAAGAACCCAAACTGGGCAGGCTAGGCCAGGCCCACCCATGGCTATGTCTCTGCTAAGTAGTAAATTTAAAACAAATTGGAGAAAATCGTTCTTCATTCAATGTATAATTAAACTCGAATTCAATGCCAGAGAATGTGGTAAAAGCAGTTAGTTTAGCAAGGTTTAAAAAAAGGTTTGGACAAATTCCTAAAAAAATAAGTCCATAAGCCACTATTAAGATGGACTTTGGAAAATCCACTGCTTATTTATAGGATATACAGTATAAAATCTGTTTTACTTTTGGGGGGGATCTTGCCAGGTTTTTGTGACCTGAATTGGCTACTGTTAGAAACAGGATACTGGGCTTGATGGACCTTTAATCCGTTCTACTATAGCAATGCTTATGTTCTTATAAAGTCCAAATCCCCCGATCTCTCTTCAAAATGGGATGATCCACCATATCTAAAACAGCAGAAGTCTGGGAACACTAATAGGGAGAAGACGACATTAGTCAAATAGTGGAGTATCTCACTAGAAAGCAAGTAAGCATACACAGTGCTAAAACTAGTGCTAAAACTGGAATGAAACTCCTTTAGATCTATTGGATTGGCAGGAAAACAGTACACTCATCTTAAATTGCACAGCTGGAAATAGATCAATAGTTCTTTGGGACCTTAAAATCACATTTTCCTCTAAGGATAGCTTGAGAAAAAAATAGCTTGCTGCTTTTTCATAGCACACCTGAATGTTCTGGCTTCACTGTGAATCATTTGTTGATGTGAGCTCTGTAAATAGACACTTTCAGAGCCACCAATATTAGCTTCAAACTGAATTGTTTTTCAGGACTTGACCTTTTGGTCAATAAAAAATTAAGAACATAAGAATAGCCTTACTGGATCGTACCAATGGTCCATCTAGCTCAGTATCTCATCTTCACGGTGGCCAATCCAGGGCACAAGACTGATGATATCCCCTATATCAGTGGTATTATATAAAACAATACAATGTGTTACTTGAACTTATATTCCAAATTATATGGTTCAATGTGGATCACACAATAAGATCGTTCAAAAATCGAGATGTCACAAAATATAAATGTAATAGTCTAGAGTATTTATTTAAAACTCTTTTATACCATTTACAAAAAAAACTGAATAGTTTATATCAATTAAAACATGCATAAAATTTTTTTAAAACCATATCATACAATCTACATAATAAAACAATTTCTTCTCTTCAATTGTCAACTAATAAATGGCAAAAGTACAATAGCAAACATGGTTAAACAGATTATTTTCTTCAAAAGCTAATATATCACAAAAATGCAGTAGCAAACAGCTGAGTTCTCAACTGCTTAAATTGAAACCAGTTTACACACAGTCAATTGGCCCACCAGGGCAATCCATATTTTGACACCAGCAATACAGAGATACCTCACTATAGTTTCTGCATAATTTCCCTGCACTATTGGAACAGATTTGATTTTCAGATTGGGTCCTTTATGTTTATATGTGTTTTTATGTGAATTATCAAGCTGTACCTATAATAAAGTCCATATCAGGAACATCAACTCTCCACAGAGTCTTTTTGCATTGTTAGACATGTTACAGGTATGGAAGCTCAGCTGGCTACTCTGAGGGCTACTTCTATTTCTACTATGAAAGATTCTCTATTCATTTAAACTTGGAAATGGAAAATGCCTGCAGATCTTGTAACATGTGCCTCCTTAATTTTCCTTCAACTTACTTGTTAGCTCCTGAGATAATTTTTAGAAAGTATCTGAAGGAAGTTATGGGTCTGACTAATTTCTGAAACTATGCAGCTGAGTAATTGGAGCTCCCTTACAAGGTAAATCATAGAAAAGTGTTCAACAGGGAGTGGACCAGTTGGTGACTCCTGCTGTAAACCTAACAAGGGTGTGTTTTGTTTTGTTTTGTTTGGAAGACTCAAGATATTATCACTACTAAATCCACTCTTCGTGTTACTTTAGTTCTTGAAAGCGATGTCACTACTAATGAAAGCATACTTTGGGAAAAAGGAAATGAGCTTTTGTGGTGGGGAAATTAATGTATTTCCTGATTTATCCAAGGCTACTCAGCTTAGATGTAAGGCCTTTTAGGTCTTGAAGTTTCGAGTTGTAGCCCTGGGTGCAACTTTTTTTTTTCCTTAAATACCCTTTCAATGTCACTTATCAGGGAAATGAATTTCTTGCTGGGAATCTTTACAGTTTAAAGATTTTCTTAAAGGTCACGAGAAATAGGTGCTTAGGTAGGAGTTAATTTCTGCAAGTGGCTCAATAATCATTTTCTTCTTTTTTTTGTATAATATACTATAGTTTTGGTTATAATTCTCTCTCTCTTTCTCAAGATGTTGAATTAATGGGATGTTTGTTTTCTTAGATGGATATCATTGTGGAAAACCGATCTTATTTCTGTAGTGTGGCAATATATGAAATAATCTTCAAATAAAATAAATCAGATTCTATAAGTTAATTTCTTGAGGAAATCCTGAAGAGAGTTCAAGGAACCCAATTTGAGAATCACTAGTATATGTGTTGCATTGAAAGTATTTAAATTTTCATAAGTTGTATGGGTTCATTTATAATTGGAGCTCTTACAGAACAAGAACTTCGAAGGGATTACATTTCTAGAAGGTAGTTTTGAACTAAAACATGCTTACACTATTCAGTATACAGTATGCATAAAATATTACAGTTTATTGTATCATATATAAATATGTACATATGTTTTTCCACAAGGTGGTGCTCTTAGCTTTATTAAATGCAGATCTCTAGATTTCCAATGTAAAGATGCAGTTTCAGAGAGTTCCTGGGAGCAAAAAGCACATATCTTCGATCAAGGGATCCTTTTGCAAAGCTAAGGTAGCGATTACCCTACAGCAAATGCACTGAAGCCCATTCAATTCCTATGGGCTTCGGTGCATTTGTCACAGGAAAATCTCTACTGCAGCTTTGTAAAGGGAGTCCAAAATAAATTAAAAGAAAATTAGAAATCACTCTGTGCATTATTTTGGCAACACATGAATCATTGCCATTAAAATCAAGTTTCCTCAAAGGCCAAGGAAGGAAGGAGCATGAAAGACAAAAGCAAAAGAAAACAGATTAAAAGGAACGAAACATAGGTAGAAGAAGCCAGGGCTGGATTTAAGATTATGGCACACATAAGCAGGACCAGAGACAGGAGAGGGGTTCTCCCTTAGATGAGGGGAAGAAAAGCACTATGGTGCTGCCCAATTCATGACCCCCAAAGCAAGTGAAACCAGTTTATTCTGCAGACTAGGTATATGACACTTTCAAATACTTCCTTAGGCATTTGCCTACATTGCCTATTCCTAAATCTGGGCCTGCATGAAAGGATGCAATAGATGGCAAGATGCAATAGAGCCAGAGCCAGAAGCTAAATGGGAAAGAAGCTGCTACAGGCCACAGCATGAAGAAGGTACACTGGCATACTACTAGGAGAACCAACACAAAAGAGGACTACAACAGAAGTCAATCCTTGCTGGTTACAATACCGCTCTCAGAGATCTGTGCTGTCCTCACACAATAGTGTTTGGAACCATTTTCACAGGTAGAAGATATCTTTCATAGAGTCGGTATTTTTTATGCAAAAACCATAATCATGCAAGCTCATATAAAGTGCTAGGTACAATAAATAAATAACTTTTTTTAAAAAGAATAAATATCCAGAGACTTTTTGCACTTATCTTATAAAGAGCTGGCTTATGATTCTCGGTTGCTCATAATATGGCTGAACGCCACTCAATTTGATATTTCCCATTCAGTCAATGCCAGTGTGACTATTTGGTCTGATATTTCTAAACTATTTAAGTCCTTGATAGGCATGGAAGTAAATAGTGACATGCTTATTGAGTATTGCAAAAAAGAAAGGATCCCAAGAGGATTGCGAGTATCAAAAGCTCCACAGATATTCAAAGAGGACTCCACCTTTGTAGAAACATGGAATAAAATTCTTAATAAATGTTCCCTAGATCTTATGCTCTTAATCATTGAAAACAGCAATAAGAATATCAATGATTTAAAGATGAAAATAGATGCTGATCTGGTGGAACTTAAGACAAAATCAACGGAGGAAGAATTTTCGAGTAGTTTTAAAAAGCTAAATGAGAACATGGAAAGCTTTAGAGAGAACTTGAAGAGAAATAAATTAAAAAAATATAAACGTGATGAACAGGATTACGTGTCAAATAGGGTTTACTCGTGGATGCATACATCTAATTCTCAAGACACAAAAACAGATGCTGCTGGTCAATCAGATGCCTCTTCCTCATCCGCCTCTTCAAGTAGTGGGAGTTCCGCGTCTTTTTTACAAAGAGGGCGAGCAAACAGAAGAGGACGGTCGAGAGGAAAGAGGGGGACTCAACAGTCAAGACCCAACACGAGATCTCAGTCCAAAAGGAACCAGTGGTGATCAATTTATCACAAAGACCTTTAACGGATGTGGAATTAAGAGTTTTGACCTATGGACTCTCATTTGTTCCTTCCTCTTCATTTGATTTTTTCCAATTTAATATAGATTTGGAGAAACTAATAAGGAAGCTGCAGTTAAGAGTTTATTTTTCTAATAAGGACTATACGTGTGATAAAACCATCATTATTCCAAAATCGACTTGGTCCCCCCCTATCCCCTTGGACCCTATGGTCCATGCGTTTAAACAATGTGTTTTAAAAGATGTGGAAATGTGGCGAAGATCTCAGAGAAGCTTTCATAATAATTTGAAGAAGGTAGAACAATTGGCCATTTCCACTCTGAAATCAGACAACACTATTGTAATTAAGAGGGCAGATAAAGGGGGTGCTTTAGTCATTATGGATCAAGTTAAATACCATACTGAAATTATGCGGCAATTAAATGATGAGGATGTGTACGAATTGTTAACATCGAATCCTTCTTCCCGTTTACAAAAACAAATTTCAAATTTAACTGATCGAGGAGTAGATGAAGGCTTTTTAACTTCTCGAGATTACAGATATTTAAATAGAAAAACACCAGTGACCTCTACTTTCTATGTCTTGCCAAAAATACACAAATGTTTGACAGATCCCCCTGGGAGACCTATTATGTCCTCTAGGGGTTCATTGTTAGAACCTCTGTCGACATTTGTAGATGAATTCCTGAAACAGGAAGTTCCGAAAATTGACTCCTATCTTCAAGATTCAAGAGATGTCATAATAAAATTGCAAGAAATTCCCAGTGAATTGTTTCCTTTCACTTTGGCTTCCTTTGATGTCACAGCATTATATACTTCTATTCCCCAGGATGCTGCCCTGAACATCATTACTGAGGTATTGGACAAGAGAGAAAGACCTCATGCTATTCCCACGGAATTTTTATCCAATCTGGCAGAGATTACCATGAAAGAGAATTTTTTTATATATGACCAATTGTATTATAAACAACGAAAAGGGGTAGCGATGGGGGCGGTATTTGCCCCCTCTGTCGCCAATTTATATATGGCAAATTTTGAGTCATGCTGGCTTTCGCATTCCCCGTTTGATAAAGAACTATACAGTTGGCACAGGTATATAGATGATGTTTTAGTTTTGTGGAAAGGTGGAGAAAAACGTCTTCAGGATTTCCTTCAATGGCTTAACAACTGCGATGCAAGTTTGCACTTCACGATGTGTTGGTCTAATTCCAGCATCGAGTTTTTGGATCTTCATATTTCTCAAAAAGATGATCAGTTTATATTTGATGTTTTTACTAAACCTACTGACAGAAATATGTTTTTAGATTATCGCAGTTGCCATCCCAGTAGTTTAAGAAATAATCTTCCTTTCTCTCAATTTTTGAGATTGAAAAGGAATTGTTCGTCTAAAGAAACTTTCAAAAAAAGATCTAAGGAATGGATAGCCAAGTTTGTAGATAGAGGCTATCCTCAGACAACTCTGAAGAGAGCCCTGAAGCGAACTAAACATTATCAAAAAGAATGGTTGTTTCACAAAAAATCAAAGGAGATGACACATGATGATACCATTATGACTTGTGCACTCCGTTACTCTAACGATGGGAATTGTATTGCTCATATTTTGAAAGAGAACTGGAAGATTGAAAAGGATTCAGGTCCCAATTCCTGCCCCATACTTTCTCTGTCTCTGTCATATGTAAGTCAGGTACCTGGGGACACATCTTAAAGACCAGAAACCATCTTTCAAATATGTCCGTCTTTTATTATGAGTTTCACATATTTATACGAATCAGGTTTGCCAGCATGTGATGGCATGTGACGTAAGGTCACATGAAACTTTAAACACATCAGCATTTTTCCTAGCTAGAGATTGAAGTCCAAAAGGTAAGAAAAAGCCTTAACCAGCAGAGCTTCTTAACTAAAGCTGTCTGTAAATACGGCTTAACAAAACAATTGAATTCACTTTACTACAGAATAAGAAAACACATCTCTCAAATATACAATGGCCTTGTAGTATATCAGCAGGAGAAGGCAAACAATCTGGATTTACAACTTCAAACACAACTTAAGGAAAACTACATAATAGAATAGCCTTATAATATTTGGTAAGAGAAGGCAAACAATATCTGGATTAAACATAGCATAAGAACACACATCTTTTCAAACATTAGATGTCCTTATACCATCTTCAAAGAAGGGAAAGATAAACAGGGCCTACCTTTGCATCTTTAAGCAACATATGCCTAAGGACACTTACTAAAGTTCTGATACGTGTCCCTTCAAATCCCCTCTTACGACATGTAAATGACGTCACAAATACACAGCATGAGCTGGAAGGGAGTGATACCCTAGGTATGTCTCTCAAGGAGGGGTCTTTTAGGAGCTGTAATACGAATAACACAGTACATGAGCAGTCAAGACAAGAGTGCAAATAATAAGAGATTATGCATTCAACTAAAGTGCTGATCCCAAGAATTAGATAAATCAGAGTTACATTTGAACTCAGCAAAGAGGTCTGCTAATTTCTGAATGTCCATAGGAGGACCTATATTGTCAGAAAGAAAAGTACAACAGCATAAAATACTGAAGAGAATTTAACAGAATTCTCAGCTAGAATCATATCTAGGGCCATATGATTTTGAGAACCATCTGAGAAGTGGAGCCTAATTGATCAGTAATACTTTGCAAGGCGTCCCTAGAATAGTTCACAAAGCGTTGCTGATTATAATAATTTTAACTAATCCAATCAACATTCTTATTAATAGTAATAAAGGGAATAAGGAACTCAAACCCAGCCTTAACCTGAGCTCGGGCCTTAAATTCATCTGGGACCCCTCTTGGGACCCCTATAGCATCTATGTATACATCTGATCAGATTTATATCAAGACAAATAAAAGGAAAAACCATGTGAATAGGAAGGATGCCTTTCAGAAAAATATGCAGAAGCATAGTAACCTTAACTAAAGTGCACTGGCCTATCCACTGGCTGGGTAGCTTAACAGGGAGCCAAAAGTCTCCATAAAGCCAGTAAATATCAAATCTGATGCAGCAACAATAGGGCATACCTATGAGCCAAGACAGAACAATAACCTGGGGGTAAATTACCTACAAAACTACCCTGTGTCAGATTAGAAACATGACATGTGTAATTGCCCTTATAAATGATAACGGCAATATCAAGCTTTTGCTGTCCTGGCAACAAAGGGTATTTAGAACACTGCAGTGCACAAAGGGGATAGGTAAATAACCCAAAAAGGCATGGTTGGATACCAGGAGGGAGGTCCAGATGTACGGTTCCTAGATGGGGTCTAGCTTGAGCACATATGTAACAAGTACTCTTATTATGTTGATCAGCAGTGAATTTCATCCATTCTAACCAAAGGTTACGTTCTGAAAACCCTACCTCAACAGCCACAATATCTTCAAAGGTGGGATTGGCAATAGCCATCATGTCAGTAAGTTTATTGAATGTAGGGGCCAGTGGGTTAGTATTTTTTGGGGCCCCCACAAAATGGCGGGAGAGGATGAGTGGAGGTAGATAGATCCCGTAAGAAAACTGATGATAGCTAGACCCACCCTTAAACCACATGTCCATAATGTACATACCTTCATCAGTAGGTCTAGGGTTGTCAATAGTAAGAGAAAGCTTAATAATTTGTGCAGGAACACTTTTCCTATAACAGTGTCCAACCTTATGAAGGGTCATACAAGTAAGCAGTGATTTACCATTTTGGTCCACTGTTTTTCAGAGTATTTTCTAGTTTATAAACCCAGTCAGTATTAATATTCCACCCTACCACTCCCCAGAATGCACACTTATCCCCCCAACGTAAGTCAGTAACATATACATATATGTCCTTAGTTTTAGGAATCTCTGAGGACCAATAGCACAGCCTTGGGATATCAATTGATGAACAGTCCACAATGTCACAATACTCAAAGGAGAAGGTGGCAACTTGCACACTGCTGGAATTATACCAAAGGGTAGCATCGGTCTTTTCTGGATTCCAATTGAAGGACAGCCTTTGCGAGGGAGTAGTCCAGCTTGACGTCGTGTTCGCAAAGAGGTGTCGGGGGTGCTGTTTACAGCAGGAGTGTCATTTACAGATGGGTATGGGCAGAAAGTGTCGTGGACCCAGAACACATCATCCCTGTAGACCCAGTGAAAAGGATTCATACAGGGAGAAAAACTAGCAGCAGCAGTGCCAGTAAGAGAATGATAAAGTTGGTAGAATGCTGCAATGAGATCATCATGTTGTTCCACTGGAGGAGGTGAAATCTGCGCAGGGAAGACTTGCTTCTGGGGTTTTAGGTTAACCCTCTTCAAGCGACTTACGTGGATCCAAACAGGAAACTCCTCAGTGAGTGCAGCGGGCCTGGGCACAGCGATCACAGTAGTGGGAAGGCCAAAGGGGAAATCCGTCTGCTTCCGATCCTTGGAAAGCTGCTGGACAATCACCAGGCTGGAAAAAATGGGTAGGAATCTGTGGAGAGAAAGGAGAAGTGCAAGACACGTTTCTTTGAACAAGCCCTAATATTTCAATTAGCTTTTGGACGTATTCCTCCTGTATCAAGGGAAAATCTACCCATGGGGCGGGGAAAGGTCATCCCGTGAGAATCTCAAAGGGAGAGCAGCCAGATGTCTGTGCATACAGAAAGAGATACTTGAAAAGAAATGCTTGAAAAGCATTCCAAATATCATTCAGCAGCTGTACTCCAATGTGATCCAAATAAGAGATAGAAAACAAGAGAAACCATGTTACCTGTACTGAATGTGGCAACATGCACAATACCAATTCATTTACTTGGCATAGCCATGGCAAAAGAGAGACAATACTCACTTACTTAAGGTTCTTAATTGAACAATCCAAAAGGATATGTTTTTATCGTGCTGCATATAACTATTATGCACCTCAGAGAGACCATACTGATGTACTGAATGTATTCAGAAATGTACATTGAATGGATCATATGTGGGGAACACCACGAAATAAACGCTGTATAAAGTAAAACTTTTTTCTTAAACATATAACCCTTAACTAAACTATATTCAGAATATAAAAGCTAAAAGTAAAAGAACATTGCGCAGTTAGGCTAGTAAGAAGTGGAAAAAGAGCTCTAGAAATGGCCAATATTATGTATCCTGGGGTACCCACTAAACTAAGACAAGTAGACATGACACAGACAAAACATAAAGTTTTAAGCGTGGAGCTATTTCTCCATCTGTCAAGTGTGCAGGGCTGAATTTAACTCTGCAAATAAACACATTGATATAAAAAAAACCAAAACAACAAATAATGTATATCATAACCATCTCATATTTGAAAAAAGGCATAAAGCTAATGTCTCTTTGGAGCGTCTCTATCTCTGCAGTGATAAAGAGGACCCGTGGAAAACACTAGAAATATCTGTGCCAAAACTGATCTGGGATGGCTATGTATACATCCGGACAAAAACATTTTAAATTGGCAACATCCTAATTTCAGCTAAAACAATAGAAAGGAATTGTATTTTCCAATTTATTTTCAATTCACAACCGTGCCAGCTGTAATTATTGAGCTATATATCTCTGTATCAAGGAGCAAAAGGTCAAGAATGAAAATATCACTAGCAAGAAGTTAAAATGTCAAGCGAGCACTACGATAACCAATACCATGATATTGGGCAATGAATAAGGGAGAGCTAGCAGCTGGTATCCAGGGTTTCCCCTCTTTGCACCAAAGTCCGTCCAGAAGGGCGGCTTTGGGCACCTGCCAAATACCAGGCATCAAATTCAGAGGAAGCTGTGAAAAAAGAGAGGAAGAGAATCTTGTTCACCCTTGAGACCCAGAAGCCTATTTAAAAGAAGGGCTTGGACATCGTGAAAAGTATGAAGGGTAATGGGGTGACCTAGGATCAGAAAAGTAACCATCTCTACCACCATAGCACAAGCAGCCAGGGAACTTGAACAGGAGTGGCTATAAAAAAAGGCAACAGAGCGTAATTTACCGCCATGTTCTCCCTTCATGGTGTTACAATAGTCCCAAACAAAGAGATAAAACATGTGGGCATAAGCAGGAAAACCCAAACTTGAGCTAGAAACCAAAGCACATCTTAAATGTCCAACATTTCATAAGTCCATCTGATAAGAGCAGTCATTTCAGAAACCAGGGTCTGTCTCAAAATCTGGTCATAGAAGGAACAAGCAGAGATCCATTGGCGGCAGTGACCAATCATAGCAAGAAAAGTAAGCATGTCTTTCTTGTTAGCTGGGCGGGGCAGAACAGCAGCAATGCAGAAAGTGCAGATTTTCCTCTGACCATGAGACAGGACAAAACCCAGGTATTTCACTTCAGATGTACACCAGTGCAGTTTATTTCATGACACCTTGTGACCACACACAGACAACCATTATAAAAGGTACAAACTATCAGCCTGACAGGTCTCTAGAATTATGGAACACAAAAGTTGTACAAAATAAGAATAGGACCATGAGGGGCAGTGCATGACTTGTAGAATAGCCCGAAGGACATTCCACACTGGGTATACTGTTGCTTAAAGGTGAAGGCAGCCTCACCAAAGGGATTAAAAATAAAACATTCTTTAGGAAAATGACAGAAAAAAAATCATTGGCTGCCGGTGGAATGGTGGAAGAAACATAAGTGCAATGAGAATTACCAAAACATTAACAGCCCGAAATCTAGGACGAAACAGGGAATGCCATCAACTTTGACAACAAGAGCGATGGGCGTATTATAAAAAGAGATGGTAGTTTTGATAATGCCGGAGAAAAGTCAAGAGACGAGCAGTGGAATCTCACCTTACTGCTTTATAAAACCAAGAATGAGTAACTTCAAAGAAGCACTATAGGGGGTCAGTGGAAGCCCAAACAGAGAAGTCTGGGGGAAGGGACAAAAACATTCATGCACAGACCCTGATAATGAAAGCAAAGAACAGATTAGCTTTGCTCTGCACAAGAAAGAAAACCTTTAAAACGGAATTTTTTCTTTTTCTTGTTTCTTTTTTTTTTTATGATCCAGCACAGAACACAAAGAAAGCAGCCGGTAGAAAAAACGCACAAAATTAGGGCTTGTGTACAAACTACAAGGGAAAGATCTTAGACTGATTCAAACAGCGCATTCAATTCATTCCACATAACAGCATGTCCTACCTCAGTAGTAAACATTGGTGACACAGAAAGATGGGAGCTGAAGGAAAAATTTCATACACACACACAGCCGTACAAGTCTCATTTGTCTAGGAGTAAGTGCCTTTATGACTTATTACAAAACCCAATATAACAATGCAAAAATATTCGCTTATCTTACCTTATAAGCGAGGTACAGTAATAAGAGACAATAAAATCTTATACTCTATAAAAAACCTTACAAATGACAGAGTGGGCAGGGGGGTTCTATAAATAATTTCATTCTTTCCGAAAGAATGGCAGCTGCGTATATATATGAGGGGTGCTTACCAAAAGTACCCCGAGATTTTTCCCCAAAAAAACTCCATAATAGAACCCAAAGCTTGAACTTAAAATAAAGGGTGGGTACAGGTCACCACTACCCAGTGAGTATTAAAGAACAGAAAAAATTCAGAAATACTCACAAAATACTGGTGATATCATCTGCCCATCGCGGACGTGCCCCCAACTGAAAAGGATTCAGGTCCCAATTCCTGCCCCATACTTTCTCTGTCTCTGTCATATGTAAGTCAGGTACCTGGGGACACATCTTAAAGACCAGAAACCATCTTTCAAATATGTCCGTCTTTTATTATGAGTTTCACATATTTATACGAATCAGGTTTGCCAGCATGTGATGGCATGTGACGTAAGGTCACATGAAACTTTAAACACATCAGCATTTTTCCTAGCTAGAGATTGAAGTCCAAAAGGTAAGAAAAAGCCTTAACCAGCAGAGCTTCTTAACTAAAGCTGTCTGTAAATACGGCTTAACAAAACAATTGAATTCACTTTACTACAGAATAAGAAAACACATCTCTCAAATATACAATGGCCTTGTAGTATATCAGCAGGAGAAGGCAAACAATCTGGATTTACAACTTCAAACACAACTTAAGGAAAACTACATAATAGAATAGCCTTATAATATTTGGTAAGAGAAGGCAAACAATATCTGGATTAAACATAGCATAAGAACACACATCTTTTCAAACATTAGATGTCCTTATACCATCTTCAAAGAAGGGAAAGATAAACAGGGCCTACCTTTGCATCTTTAAGCAACATATGCCTAAGGACACTTACTAAAGTTCTGATACGTGTCCCTTCAAAGATCATGGAAACTAGTCCTCTGTTTGAAGATGTCCACCTTAGAATAGCTTTCTCTAGGAATAAGAACTTAAGAGACATTCTTTCCCCAACTGTTTGCAATATAGTTAAGCCACTGAGCCCGGCGAGGGTTGGTTTTTTTAAATGTGGACATTGCAGCGTTTGCAAAATCATGGTCTCCCAAAGTGAATTTACTGATCCGGTTAATGGGAAGATTTATAAAATCAAACATTTTTTAACATGTTCCACGGACCACATTATTTATGTGATTTGGTGTCCGTGCAACAAGTTATATGTTGGGATGTCCACAAGACCGTTCAAAACGAGGTTGGGTGAACATAAATCAAACATCAAATGTTGTAAACGTAATGCACCCTTAGCTGAACATTGCATTAGGATGAATCATTCTTTTTCCGACTTAAGAAGCTTTGGGATTGATAAAGAAGAACAGCATATGAGAGGGGGCAATAGGCAACGGAGGTTGCATCAGTGGGAGTCCCGATGGATATTTAAACTGAATACGACAAAACCAAATGGGTTAAATTCTGGGATTGACTGGTATTCTTTTTTCTAAGTACTGTATTCTTTTTTCTAAGTATTCTTTTTTCTAAGTTTTCTATATTTTCTCTAAATTTTTTGATTTTTTTCATATTTAATGTAAAGTTTTGGATTTGTTTAGTGAGTTCTGCGTAAATAAAGCGCATGCGTATGTTAATTTTTAGAAGGGAATATAAGACGCAGGCGCGGCGTCTGTAGCTCGCCAGCGCCATTTTGTGTTAATACCTATACTGTAGCACAGTAAGTACATCCGTCTTAGTCAAATTAAGTTCTTGTATCACATTATTTGAAATTTAAGTTTTGATTTTTGTGTTGTTGCTCTATTGCAGTTTCTAACTAAAGACCCCTGAAGAAGCCCTTTATTTGTGGCGAAACGGGTCCCGTAAGAAAGGGCGTTCAGCCATATTATGAGCAACCAAGAATCATAAGCCAGCTCTTTATAAGATAAGTGCAAAAAGTCTCTGGATATTTATTCTTTTAAAAAAAAGTTATTTATTTATTGTACCTAGCACTTTATATGAGCTTGCATGATTATGGTTTTTGCATAAAAAATACCGACTCTATGAAAGATATCTTCTACCTGTGAAAATGGTTCCAAACACTATTGTGTGAGGACAGCACAGATCTCTGAGAGCGGTATTGTAACCAGCAAGGATTGACTTCTGTTGTAGTCCTCTTTTGTGTTGGTTGGATTTGATTTTCATTTGAGGACTGATTTGCCTACTATAGTGATTGAGTACAATACTACTAGGAGAAGCCAGGAGCCCAGTATGAGAAAAGTTCTCATTGAGAACTAGTGACATTGAATTATGCTGGCATTACTAAAACTCTAAATCAGCCCCGGTTTTCATCCCCTTCTCATAACAGAATTTCTAAAAATTGATATAAGCCCCTGTAAGACTTCTAGTCCACCTAAAAACTAAGCAGAGTACAACCATACATACATAAAATATTAAGTAAGCATGGTAACATTAACAAAAACAACATTTAAAATCATTTTTTGCTGCTTGTCTCTTATTTCCCGCTATACAAATCTGACTAAGGTTGTTTTCAGCAGCTTTTTAAAATTGCATATATTGTCCATTATCCTTAACTGTCCAATTAAGTTGTTCCACATTTTCACCCCTGCTATCAAAGTTAGGAAACACCTTACACTTTACCACTAACAGATAGTTTATCACTTTATCTGGCCAAGCTTTAGGGGTGACTCTCTAAGACCAGGTCATGAGCTACAAGAAACTGACCTCATTCATCATTATCCTGTGCTGTTGTTATTTTCAAGCACCAAGGTTCTCCATGGTGGTAGGTGATGATGGAATAATGCAAAGCAAATTTGAATTATAAAACAGTATGACAACATCTGAAATTAGGGTAATGATACTTCAAATCTTAAAGACATTACCATGCAATGCAAGACTGAAGAGGGCTTTATACTAGAAATCATTGGGGCACGGTGATCAAAGCCCCCAGATGAATATAAGCACTCAGGTAAGTAAATCACTAAATACCTCTACAAATGGGAAAGGGGGGGGGGGGCAATGTCTGGAAAGCAGTATATACTAATGCTTGAAATATAGGAAACAAGTTTCTGGATCTAGGGCTGTGATGAAAGAGGCTGTGTTGGATTTAGTGGCAATCATAGAGGCGCGGCTCATAGACAATCATGACTATATAGTCATGGATACAGTTGTACCAGGCTATAATCTGTTCAGGAAAAGACAGCGTAGGAAGAAAAGGACGGGGAGTGGCAATATATGTAAAAGATCATATTAAAGCCACACAATTGCAGGATCTGCAGGGTAAGGAAAAGGTACTGTGGATCAATCTGGAACAAGGAAATGGAAAATGTATTTACACTGGTGTCATTTACAGGCCTTCTTCACAGACAGAAGTGGACAGAGATTTAATAGTAGATATTCAGAATACAGCTGTAAAAGGGGAACTATTACTAATAGGTGATTTTAACATGCCAGATGTTGATTGGGGTATCCCTATTGCAGGGTCCTCTAGAAGTAGGGAGATCCTGGATTCTCTACAAGGAGAACTGTTCAAGCAGTTGGTAATGACACTCACATGGGATGGGGGCCTTACTGGACTTAGTGCTTACAAATGTGGAAAGATATTCTAGTAGCATCTAGTGATCACATCATCTGGCATCTAATGATCACTGTACGGTGTGGTTTAATATTAAGACAGGTGTAGAGAGGGCTCATTCAAAAGGTTCTAGACTTTTTTTAAAAAAAAAACTGTTCAGATGGGGGATTACGTCAAGGAATTGTCTGGATGGAAACATCTGAAAGAAGTAGGAAAGCAGTGGGCAAAACTGAAAGGAGCTATTGTAAGGGCAAAAAAACATTTTGTAAGGAAAGTAAGTAAAAGTAAGAGGAAAAAGAAGGTCACTTTGGTTCATAGTAGCTGAGAAAGCAAGGAAAAAGAGGTTAGCTTTAATAAACTACAAAAGATGTCAGAAAGAAGAAGACAAGACAAAAATATCTAGAAAAGTTAAGAGAGCCTGGTCAAGTAGTCAGGAAAGCAAAAATGCAAATAGAAGAAAAAAATAGCCAACATCTAGTGCACATGTTGCCTCTGGTTCTGTATCCACTGGATTCCAGAAACTTCACCAGTGATAAACATAAGCCAGTTGATAAGGTATATTTGGACTTTCGAAGACATCTCACAAAGTCCCTCAAACTTATCAGGAAACTTAAAAAAAATATATCATAAGGGCAATGTTCTATTGTGGAGTGGAAAAGGGCTAACAGTCAGTCAAAGTAGGAACAAATGGCTACTTAAACAAAAAAATGTCAGTAGTGGGACCCATGTTGTTTAATAAATCTAGAGAAAAGTACAATGAACAAGATGATTAATTTTGTATCATCTGCATATGAAGTAACTAGAACAGTAGAAAATTATGAGGATTTGGGAGGAAGTGACGTCACCGGCACGAATGGACGCTTGCTAGGTGAGCTCCGTTCCAGCCCGAGCTAAAATTCCCTTCTTGGCTGTGAAATCGCGCTTTCCTTCCTTCCGCCTGGTCCCTGCAGTGTGGGAGAGAGCTCCGATGATGGCGACGTGCAAACAACCTCCCGGAGATAAGATCGGGCAGCGCACGCTGGAGCAGACGCTCGGCAGAGGCGCACGTGGTGGGTCAGCCCCGGAAGATGGCGGCAGTGGCGGTTAGCGGTGGTTGACCCGTAGACACCGCCAGCCTTGGAATTGGCTATGGGATCTGTGGAACCGTTGACCAATGCAGACATGCAGCGCTGGATCCAGGAGGTGAAATCTGATATAGCGGCTGTGGCAGTGCAGGTTCGAGAGACGGTGCAGGAATTGCACTCAGATCTCATTGAGGTGGGCTCTCATGTGGATGTTGTTGACACCCGGCTGGACACGTGCGAGGCGACAGTCACTGGAGTGCAGCAGAAATTGGAGGATGCTGGAGCTGATTGCCTACTCCTGCTGGACAAGGTTGAAGATTTGGAAAACCACACTCGTCAGAATAATTTGCGGGTGCAGGGGCTCCCGGAGATACCCGAGTATAGGGATGTTCGTGATGTGGTTCTGCGTCTGCTGCGCTGGCTGCTCCAGGATGACTCCTTGGATCCGGGGATAGAACGGGCGCACCAAGCTTTGGGCCCGCGGCTCTCTGACCAGACCAAGGATGTGGTGGTTTGCTTGCAGAGCTTTGTGATCAAGGAGCGGGCCTTGCGGAGGGCCCGGGATTTGGGCACAGTAACCTGGGAGGGCCATCGTCTGGAATTTTATCAAGATCTGGCTGCTAGTACCCTGAAGAAGGTCACTAAGGCTCTCCAGCGGGGCAACTTCCGCTACCGCTGGACCTATCCTTTTGGTGTGGTTATTACCATCAGTGGAGTCCACACCAGGGTTGTTTCTGTGCGGGAGACCCGCGACCTGCTGTTAAAAGCGGGCACTTAGGTGCCGGAGGCTTCGGGCCCGGAGTTACAGAGCGGGTCCAGCCCTGGCCAGGCCTTGGCCCCTTCTCAATGGCAACAAGTGGAGCATGGTGCTTGAGGGAGATGTGGGGGTCCTGGTGGTGGAGCCCCCCCCCCCAAGCGGTGGCCTCTACTTCTTCAGGACTCACCTGAACTGCGATGGGAGTGGGTAATGCCACCCTGTATAGGTAGACTGTGACTATGTGGGGGGGGGGTTTGTGTGGAGGGCTGTGTGCCTTGGTTCTAAAGCGCCTCAGGGATCGGACGGGTGGGAGGTGATGGATGGCTGTTGAAGAGAGGCTTGTTGTTACATTGTGCCTTGTTTTTGCTTCCCTCCTGTACTCTGGTTTATTTTTATACGGTAGGTTGGGGATCTTTGTGGGGTGGGGGAGGTTGTTGGTTGGTTGGTTGACTCTATTATGGGGATCTGTTTTGTCGTTTGTCTTGGGATGTGTAGCGGGCGTTGGGGACTAACTTCCTGGTTTGTCGATGGGAGGATTGGCTGCTCCCATTGAGGGGGATGGGGGTGGAGGGGTGTGGTGGGTGGGTATAATAGGGGGTGGGGTAGGGTTGGGTTGAGGGTGGTAACAGTTCTTGGGCAGGGGGTTCTTCCTTTTCTTCCATCTTGTTGCTCTCAAGGTACCTGTTGTTTCTTCTTTTTTTCTTTTTCATGGCTAGTACACTTCCTGCTTGGCAGGATAGTAACAGGTCATGATCCACAAGGTCGAAAGCGCTACTAAGGTCCAGTTGAAGTATGAGCGCGTTTAGACCCTTGCTTAGTAGATTGCATAGACCAGCGATGAGTGATGCAATTACTGTCTCGGTGCTGAATGCCTGGCAGAAGCCTGATTGGAGTCATGGAGTAATAGAAAGTGTTTCAGGTGATTCATCAGTTGACTTTGTACTATACCCTCCATCAGTTTTATGAAGAATAGGGTTAGTGCGATGGACCTGTAGCTGTGAGGCTGGGAAGTGGTATTATTCTCGTCTTTTATGATGGGTCCGATAATGATGTGTCCTCTTTCAGCTAGGAAGTTTCCTCTGTTTAGTGTGTCTGTTAGCCAAGAGTAAAGATCTGTCAGGAACTTATCTGAGACTTTAGACATCAGAGCGGGTGGGCAGGAGTTGAGGGGAGAACATTTGAGTGAATTTCTTAAATAGGAAATGGAATTGAGACAAAGTTGGATTAGTGAAGGAGCTTCAGCTCATGTCAGCTCAGAGTACGTGACTTCTTGGGTTCAGAGTGTTTGCGAGGTTGGTGGAGTAGTTTGTACTGAGGAGACTCTTGCAGCTTGTATTTTAGAACAAAAATAGTGAGAAAGTTTCAAGTTTTATTAAAATTTGATGTGCATGCAATGTCAAATATTTCAAAGCGAATTACAAATTTAAAATAGGGGAAAAACCATATGGCAATTTAATATAAATACATACATACAAAATTCAGTACAGATACAAAAGGAAAGGAGGATGAACTACAATTGTTAAAGCAGAAACAGAACATTTATGGGTAACAACGGGGGGGGGGGGGAGCAAAAAGTGAAAGATAAAATAAAAAAGGAGAGAAAGAAAAGAAAATTAAGTCCTATAAATGAGGACTGATTAAAATTGGATGTTAAGGTTTTAAACGTAGACTGGTTATCTTGTCTATGCTTCAAATGCATCCTTATACAGAAAACTTTTTTAAAAGCCTTTGAATTTTTCTAATGAGGTTTCCCCACGCAGATAATTTGGTAAGTTATTCTAGAGCTGAGGAGCTATAACTGAAAAAAATAGTAGATCTCCTAGTGCCTATGACTTTTAGGGAGGGGATAGTCAAAAGATGCTGTTCTGTAGATCTGAGTGTCCTTTTTTTAAAATTTATTTATCATATTTTCCATAAACATACCAAGTATCCACTTGTACAGAAAGATGGAGTTATCTAAAGAACACAAACAAAACACAAAATTTTGTTTAGTTTAACCACAATCAAAAAGAAATGTAACTTAACTTCAGCTCAAGTCCACAAATCATAGATCCAAGAAGTAAAAACAGCGAGCACTAAACGTGAATCATTAGAATAGAAAGAAAGGAAAACAGGAAATACAATCAGCTGAAAAGTATCCAACTTAAATAAATGAGCACTCATGATGTCCCTGCATTCAGGTGAGCAGCCGACAAAAAGGTCGTCAGTTGAGTAGGGTCAAAGAAAACCTATTTTTGCTTTTGATATAGTATCACACATTTGCATGGGTGTCGTAAGAAGAAAGAAGCTCCAAGAACAATAACACCCGGCTTTAAAATCAAAAATTCACAACGTCGCTTTTGGGTATCTCGGGCTAGGTCAGAAAACATTTGTATTTTGTGTCCCAAGAATTCTTTTAATTTATTTTTAAAGTAGAGTCTTAATAATCATTGTTTATCTGGTGCCAGGGCAACTATAAGGAGTAAAGTTGCTGGTGTCGCCATTTCCCTGTCTGACTGATCCAAAATTGTCGAAATGTCTAATGACTTTTGGTCCTTTGGTAATTCCTGTGATTTTGAATGTTGTCCTTCTTCCCTTCGTATAGGCAAATAGTAGACCTGGGTAAACGGCGGCAGCAGTTCCTCTGAAATTCCCAATATTTCTACCATATATCGTTTCAACATATATCGCGGAGATATTGTAGCCACTCTGGGAAAATTGATTAGTCTGAGATTATTATTGCGAGAAATATTATCCAATGCTTCCAATTTCCTTCTCAAATTTATATTGTCTTTCATCAATGTTTATGTAAGCTGTTTGGTGACTGTATTTGAGTTTTTTAGTTCTTGCATATCAGTCTGTGAGCTTGTAATGTGTACTTCATGGGTATTTAATTTTTGTTCGACTTGGCACAATTGAGGCTTAATAGATTTTGCCAGATCTCCCACTAGATCCCAAATTGCTTCTAGGGTTATTTCTTGGGGCTTATCTATAGTGGTATATTTTCCAGACACAATTTTACTCAATTCAATTGACCTCTCCTCTTGTAGGTGTCCCTCTTGCATGCTGTAATCCCTCTTGTTGGTAACAACCTCAGGCACCTTAGGGTTCTCCAAACGGGAGTCCTGCTCCAACTCCAAGCTCCCCTCTCTGATATCCAAAGCCTCACAGGAGGGGAGCTCACCACCTTCCGATAGCTCCTCCTCCCGTGGGGAGCTGGCAGTCCGAGATAGAGGGGGAGGTGCTCTAGAGTCGGGGCTAAGGGAGATCTCAAGTCCCGGGGAGACCACCTGCAGCTCGCCACCATGTGCCTCCATCAGGTGTGCCGACGCCGGATCTGAGTGTCCTAAATGGAGTATACGGTATAAGACGACGGTCAAGAAATAATGGTGCATTTGATAGCCAGATTTTAAAGGTTAATAATACAGTTTTGTAAGTGATTCTATAAGAGATTGGTAGCCAATGTGCTTTTTTCAGAAGTGGTGTCACATGATCATATTTTTTTTAATTGGTGATAATTTTTATTGCTGTATTTTGTATAATTTGCAATCTTCTCAATTCTTTCTGTGTTATGCCCTGATACAACATGTTACAGTAATCTAGCCTAGAGATAATTAAAGAGTGAATTAAGATGTTAATGGCTTCTGGTTTTAACACTTTAGCTAAGGATTTGATTAGCTGTAACTTATAGAAGCAGTTCTTTACCATTGAGATGATCTGGTCGCGATATGAATGTTTCTGATCTAGGATTACTCCCAGTATTTTTGTAGTTGTTACTATTTGTAGTGGAGTTTTATCTAAGAGTATTTGAGATGAAAATGTTAGATTATCTTTCCATGGAAAAAACATTGCTGAAGATTTTGATACGTTTAATGCTAACATGTTGTCTTTAAGCCATTGACTGATTTGCTTCAACTTGGTGTTTATATTATTTATGTCATTGGGGTCTTCCATATTCAATGGGTATAAGAGTTGAATATCATCGGCATAGGCATAGGAAGACAATTCAATTGATTAAGGGTAAGTAAAAGTAACAGAAAAATGTTAAATAGTAGCGGTGAGAGAATTGAACCTTGAGGTATACCAAAGGAATTAGAGTAATTATTTGATGTAGAATTGTTGAAAACAACCGTTGAGAAGCGATCTTGAAAATGTGATTTGAATCAATTCAATAGATGGCCTGAAATGCCAATGGAGGATAATCTATTGATAAGTAAATAATGGTCAACAGTGTCAAAGGCTGAGGATAGATCAAGTGATACTAGAACATATTTGTGATGATCCAAATAGTACTGAATGTTAGTTGTAAGGCCAATCATGGAGTGTTCTGTCAAATGGTTAGTCCTAACGCCTGTCTGATTGGGATGTAGGATGTGCTTTGTCAACAAAGTCAGTTATGTTTTTTCGACTAAAGGATGTCTAAATTGAATTGGTTTATTGTGTCTTATATTACATGAAATTTACTTTTAATGGATCTTGCATTAATTAAAACTAAATTTATATTTCTTGCCTGGGTTGAGTTTGATATGGTAATGGGAATATCCATATAAATAGGAGATCTAGATGTTAACTTACCCTCTATCGATGGTCTGTTACTCCAGATTACTGGGATCTGAAGAGTTGAACAATCCATGTAAGTTTGTATCAAAGACAGAAGGAAAAAAGTCAAAGTGAATAATGGAAAGTTTGTCCTTAGAGCTGATCCCTTATAAAGGGACATGCACTTAGGATGCGCACAAAGGAATGCATTAAGGAGCGTTACTTGCTCCTTAAGCGTGCTCCTTTGGCACGCGCTGAAGGCGTGTGCCTTTGCGGCATGTGCCGCAAAGGAGGATAATTTAAATGGAATGTACCGGAAGTCAGCTGCTAGCTGTGTCAGCGTGCTGCTGCTTTGCAGCGGCAGCTCAAAGGGAGGCTTCAGAATATCTGAAAGAAAGGGAGTTAAAAAGAGGCACAAAACAATACATCAGCAATAAAAACAAATGTAAAAACGCAATCTGGTATCGCAGAGGTGGAGGGTGAGATAAAGTGCTCTAGTGCTGTGCAGCAGTAGAATGGAGGGAGAGGAGTCTTGGGTGGGGCTTGTTAAGAGGTGTGACGTCAGCCAGGTTGTTGACTAGTCTGAGTAGCTTCTTTCGAGTCGAGACTATGCTGGTTTATTTGAGAGTACTATATTTCGCGTTTCTCTTTCAGTTGGGATTTGTATTCTCGTGATTTCTCTTGCTATTTCAGTTTGGTGTCTTCTCCTCTAGTCTTGATCCAAGCCCGTTCCAGGCGTCTTAACTTGTCACATCATGATTTGAAAATCTTTGTCAAACCATTTGTCTTATTTCCTCGGGCATTTGAGTTTGAGCCATTTGGGAGCAATGCGATTTAAAGTGTTAGCACTGAAAGACTCCCAGGCGGTGTAGAAGTCTTTCAATGGGTAGTCAGCAAATTTGGTGTTATAGGTTAAGATTGCAGTTGAAGGTGTAATCTTGTTAGTTTTGGATTGTATCCAGTTTAGCTTGAATATTTAGTGGTCAGACCAAAGTGATTATTGCCAATTGTCATCCGAGACTGATATAGAGAGTTGTAGATGGTCCTTGGTTGCAGAGGCAACGAGGTCTAGGTGGTAGTCTTATGTCTGTGGAGCAGAAGGGGAGCCAGGAGTAGTCCAGGTACTGTAGAAAGGTGAGTAGATCTGTGACCGTGTTGTCACTTTTTTATTCAAGTGGAGGTTTAAATCAAGTTTCAAGTTTATTAGGATTTTATATACCGCCTATCAAGGTTATCTAAGCGGTTTACAATCAGGTACTCAAGCATTTTCCCTATCTGTCCCAGTGGGCTCATAATCTATCTAACGTACCTGGTGCTATGGAGGATTAAGTGACTTGACTAGGGTCACAAGGAGCAGTGCGGGGTTTGAACCCACAACCCCAGGGTGCTGAGGCTGTAGCTTCAACCACTGCACCACATACTCCCTAGTAGTACGAGGTGAGAGAGTTTTTGAACACAAAGTTGTAGAAAGTCCTTTACTGGGTGCCAGTTTTGGGGAGACATAGAAGAGGACGCAAATGAGAGGGGTTTTTAGGTTTGGACTGGATAGCTGACATGCTAGAATTTTAATGTTTTTGTGTTGTTCGAACTCTAATAGGTTAATCTGGAGGAAGTCTTTCACTATGAGAGTAAGGCCACCACATTGTTTGTTCTTTCTACATAGTGGCAGCATTTTATAGCCTGGTCTTTAATGAGTGGGTCCTCTGATAATGGTAACCATGTTTCTGTTAGGAATATACAACCTAGGTTTTCCTCCAAGATCCAGTCCCTGATGAAGTTGGCTTTGTTCCTAATAGATCTTATATTGATGTATGCGCATGATATGGGTAGACAGTTGGCAGCCTGGTAGTCTGGTGTGCATGGTAGAGTGGATAATGTTCTGCCTTTCCTTGGTTTGGGAGGCTCTGCTTCGATGGTTGTTTGTGATCTGAATTGGGTTTGTGCTGTGGTCTGGACAGAGTGTTAGGGATCTGAGTGTTGGTGGAAGTAAAAATATTAAGTCTGTTGAGAGTGTAATAGATTGAGATTCTTTTTAGGCTCTCTGTAACCCATCCCATTCCTCCACACCATGTGAGGTGAAGCAGGAGGAAGGTCAGCCACCGCAATGGCCTTGAGGGGACAGCTCTTCAGAGGTATTAGGGGAGGACTAGGGCTCCAGTTGAGTGAGAAGCTGGTCTGGAATCTGCTGGTCCGTCTGTTTGGTCTTTCTGGTCCTGATGGCCCTGTTTGGTCCGCTTAAAGGTCTGCTCAAATGACCCTTTGGCGGGAGAGGCCCACCTGCTCGGCAGCCTGTTAAAAAGGCCCAAAGAAAAAGGAAGGCTGGTGCCTGCAAGTGCGGTTTGCAGTTTAGTCTGAAACCCGAAGAATAGCCTTACTGGATCAGACCAATGGTCCATCTAGCCCAGTATCCTGTCTTCACAATGGCCAATCCAGGTCATAAGTACCCTGGCAAAAAACATGCTGCCAATCCAGGTCAAGCTTTGGCTTCCCCCATGTCTATCTTAATAGCCCCAATACACAAATTCCTATAAAGACAAAAGATACTCATCCAATACCGATTCTCTATATACTGTTGCCTTAAATATTTGATCCTCTTCTTTGAATAATAAGCAATGTACTATGATAGTCAACATGTTCCCTTCCCTCTATATAACAAATAAGCAGTGGGACAAGAAAAATGAAAATATATTTTACAATAAAATTTAAATTTATTTTTCCAATGGAAAAGGGGCGCAAGTTTATTCTAACCAGTATTTGTTTAAAAACTGAACTAATGGATTACACTGTTTGTGACAATTGTCTTAAAGATGTAAAAATCAACATGAGACTCAGATAGGGCCTGATTTTCGAAATGTGTGTCCTGAGCAAGGCAGGGCTTGGCTTCGCCCAGAAGTGGCCTTGGGCAGGCTTAAGCGTCCCTATGTGCCTCCGTAGGCGTGAGACAGATGCCTTAAATGCAGGCCTGCAAAATGCTGGCTTACATTTAAGGCATCTGTTCAGTGATATTGACATGATTCTCTTTAGGACACCAATGCGTGCTTGACAAGCGATCGGCATCCTAAAGAGAATCAGGTCCATAATGTTTACATTGTAAAATGTGAGATGATGATAAAGAATAGTTTAAAAATATCTACTACATTTAAAAATGATTTTTATGGAAGCCACAGCTAATGAAGAATGGAGGATAAACATTTTTGTGCTCATCACTGTTTTTGGCAAGGAAGGTAAGGCATTGAAGAGTCACATAGGCAAACCACAATTACATCTTGAAATAGTTTTATTATTACAACTTTTTTTTCGTTGTTGGTGTTCTTTAAGTATTTAGTAGAGAAGGCACTTACAATACAGGAAATCAAAGAGGCATCAAAGAGTGTGATCATAATTAAAGATGACACAAAACAGTTATGCAATAGGAGGAGCACCCTTTTCTGTTAACAATACAGTACATGAAATACGCTACAGATGCCTATATCTGAAAATGCTTGAGACAGTTTCATAAAAAGATAAAATTGTTCTACTTTAAATTAAAAAGTAAAAAAAAAAAACCAAAAAACCAACACACAACCGTAAAAGGAATCACGAGTTAGTGCTCTTCTAAATCCTTAGTCTTTACAGTTCCTGCACTGCAAAAGATCTTGATACATTTCAATGAGGTGAGCAGCCTCTCTCTGGCCAGAAAGCAGAGCACCATGGGTAGTGGAATAATACTTCCTGTGAGTAGCTTCACCAGAAAACATCACCTGCATAGACTACATAAAGTAAGAGGAAAAGAATTAAAAAAAATCACTAGAAAACTAAATACAGTAATTGATCATTTTTATAACAGTCATGTGATCATTTTTACAACAGATGCACTAGTATAAAAGAATATGGCTGACATTTAAATTGAACAAGGTAGAAGATTAAGGGGCTCATTTTCAAAACATTTAGACAACAACGCCACCAACAATGCGTGCGCCACTTACAAGCACACACTACCTTCCGCGCTCATTAACATTGTGAGCATCCCTCTTACTGCCAGGGGTATATTGGGGGAGGTTGCTTAACGGCAGCGGCAGGAGAGAGTGGGCATCCCTCACGCTGCTGAGGTGAGGGGAGGGGGGTTCCTTGATGGCAGCAAAATTTTCTGGCAGGCCTGAGTTGTCAACCTTACTTTCCTCTAAATGCCTGAGCCAATCAGCGCTCAGGCACTGACGAAAAAGTAAGGCTAGGACAGCTCAGACCTGCTGGAAAATTTTGCTCGCAAATGTAGGACAGCAAGGTTAGGGAATCACTCGGTGATAATAGAGAATCGCCCGGAGTGCTCATTTAAAGATTAATGACCTCGTTGTTATTACATTTGCATGGCAGTGTTGGAGACTGCTAGGAAGCTCGGAAAAGACCATGGTAAGCCATTTTGATAATCCGCCATTAAAATACATGAACGCTAAACCGGCTAGAACCGGTTTAGTGACCACGTTAAAGTTTTGAGAATCTTCCCCTGGGAATGGGAATTGCTGGCTATGTATTTCTGCAAGTGTGCATTAAGAACCCGATTTACTAATCTTCCTTTTCTCTTGGACATGGAATAGACAAAATAGCCTTAGTAAATTAGTCTGTAAAGGAGTTACAAAAGATCTCAGAAGAGACCCCCCCCTTCATCTCCCCACTCCTTAATTCCATGGTCATAACAAGGAATGGTTAGGGGAAGGTCTCAGCTACTGTCTCCTAAATCCAAAGGAAATCTGTCAAGGCCTGATATGAGGAAATCAACAAATGTTATAGGACTCTGACTTCCCAGGAAGGAGTATAGGGAGAGATAAGTGGAGAGATATTAAGGAGCTGCAGAGTGAATACACTTGTAGGTCAATAAGAAGAGTTTGAACTGTATGTGGAAATGGATAGGGAGCCAATGAAGTGACTTGAGGAGAGGGGTGATGCGAGCATAGCAACTCTGGTGGAATTTAAGTCATTTGGCAGAATTTTGAATGGATGGAAGGAGAGAGAGATGGTTACGTGGAAGACCTGCTTAAAGCAAGCTGCAGTAGTCGAGGTGATAAGGGGATGCATAAGAAGGTGCATAAGGGTTTTGGTAGTGTACTCAGATAGGAAGAGTCAGATTTTGGAGATATTATAGAGAAAAAAAATTACAGGTTTTGGCAGTCTGATTAATGCACAGAAAGAGAAGTCAGAGATATCATTTTCTCCCCACCATCTCTTTATGCCTACCCCTTCTTATTTATTTATTTATTTATTTATTTTACTACTTTTCTAATCTCTCTTTTTTTGAATTGCGAACCACTTAGACATTTATTATGATAGGTGGGATATCAAGTATTGAATAAACTTTGAAAGATGACCCCGAGGATGCGAGCTGACGAAACAGGGAAGATGAAGGTGTTATCCACTGAGATAGAGGGTGGAGAGAAAGGAGATGTATGTTTAGGTGGAAGGATAAGTAGCTCAGACTTAGTCATGTTTAGTTTTAAGTGGGCGGTGAGGCAGCAATGTTGGACAGGCTGGCTGAGACTCGGGCCTGGATTACTGGTGTAGAGAAGTATATCTGGGGGGAGTCAGCATAGAGGCGATATTGAAAAACATGGGAGGAGATCAGAGCACCTTATCAGTGAAAGATAACATAGCGATCCTGTTGAATTATCATCATAACTCTCTGAAATGTGTTAACAAAAATCACTTTTACAGACTAAAAAAAAATTGCATCCTACTAGCTATTTAAGAATGTTTCATGGCAACATTTGAAGATGCAAGAGTTTGCATAATTTACTATTTACTGAAGTATGAAGAGCTTTGCAGTTAGTACAGGTTAATAGCCAACTCCAACAGGAGATATCTGGAAATTTTCTATGCTAGCTGTTAGTATTGTCCCCAGTATTGTGTCATTCAGTTAAGTGAATTTTCACAATAGCACAACAGTAACTTTTCACAAGGGATTCAAATCAATGACTTATTCCTCCAAAGATAGCAATACCTTCAGCTATCTTGGTATACCCTCATGCATATATAGTATTATACCGTTCTAAAGGATCCTCAGCGGCACCACTTAGGGCTCGATTCACTCTCATTGCCCAAAGCTTTACGTGTCAAATCTTCATCGGGTCCTTCCCTGGGAAAAGCCTTAGGCGTCTGAGTCAATCAGAGCCTTAGGTTCCTCTCCGTGCATCCCAGGATACACTGGAGTGGCGGCCTGTGGGCAGAAGGGACTGGGCATCCCTCCTGCTGTCATCTTCATTCAGAGATACAGTGGTGTTTTGGGGGGGGGGATCCGGGGGGCTGAGGAAGGAGAGAGTGGGCTTCCCTCCTGACGATTTTTTTCTAAGGATGGTGGGGAAGGGGAGGGGGATCCTGGCAGGGGGAAAGGGGGTCAGTTGTTTCCAGCAGCAGGAAGGAATGGGCAAATATTGTGTGTGTTATGCACATACACACCATCTGTGTCCATAGAAAAAAGAAGAAAAAAACGTGGCAGACCTGTCCATAACACGGCCACCCATAGGTGTCATGCATTTCTTTGCAATGTTAGGCCATCGATCTTCTGAGCAGGGACTGTCTATTAAATGTCAATATGTACAACGCTGCGTATGCCTTTCAGCACTATGTAAATGATAAATAGTACTAGTATAGCTGGTTTGAATATTAATGACCTTATTTTAATAGTAATGAGCTCGTTTGCATACCAGAGTTAGAGAATGTACACATGCAAAGAAAACCATATGGTGAGCCGTTCTGAACATCGGGGTGGCAAATTCTGTCGGTCGCTAAGCCAGTCAAACTGGTTTAGCGACCATCAGTACACGATTGGAGCATGTTGTGCATCTAGGCCATTATCCCTCAAGCTAACTCCCTTTGTTTGCTGCCAATAACAGTATTAAATTATCAGAAGAGACCACTTATGTTTTTTGAAATTCACTATGCTCACATCTTTAAACGGGAATGTGGAATAGCAGTTAATTAACTTAGGCTCTATTTCAACCAGCCTGGACACCTGGAGATGAAATCGCCTTGTTTCTAGATATCCAACTCCTGGTCCAGTTCAGCCTAGGTATGACAGAATGAAAATGGACCCACAGTGCTGGAACATTCTGGAGGGATATGTCCCAGCAGTCCTAACCAAAAATCGTTTGTGCTTTTACTAGTTGGAGCATCATTTCTAATTGTCATTTCAGAAAGCTTTAAAGACTTGGTTATTTGAGAAGAGTTACAGATTGAACCTACAATGAATGTTTTCCCTTTCTCTTTTTATGCTGTTTAGTAAGCTTTGATTCATCTACGTTGGTTCTTTGAGTTGTTTTTTAAATTTTGTATTATACTCTTACCTATTGTACTTTTGATATCATAAACTGCTTTAGAACTAAAATTGTGTTAAGTGGTATAAATCAATCAAATCAAATCCAGGTTTTGGCAATAGCACCAGGAACGAAATGATCAGGTTCTACACAAGCTGAGAGGTGGAGAGCAACTACAACCTTCATTTCTATGCTTTTACTAAATCTGTTCACCTTAATCCTCAATTCCAGCTGAGGCATACTTGGGCACAAGTGTTTCCTTTACTGCCTTAGTAATGCCCACAAGGAGGAATTCATTAATAATAAAAATGATTCTCTCTCAAACAGGATCTCATATTTGTGGGGTTCTCTTTACTCACTGGCCAATCTTGACTACTCCCGTAGCTTCTGATACTTAGTTTGTCATTGTGGGTAGTACTTACATTTGTTTTGGAGCTTTCGGTGTAAGGCAGTGGTTTCACAAGTTTCTCCACGTCTGCTCCACTAGATCCAACTTGAGTGTAAGAATACGATCCACGGAAGTAGGGATTACTGCCCCATGATGACCGCAGGATCCGTCGAGGTTTTGGAATGTTTGGATTTCCTAGGTTAATCATATAAAGAAAGTCACAAGATGGGCAAATATTAATAATCAATCTGCATTCTGATCATAACGCTTTATCCCAAATGCAATTTCAAAGTTAAGTTCTAAAAAGAGAATCTTTTCAAAATGCAATCACCTCTGCAATATAACACACCTCATTACAGAGAATGGGGGCTACATACTTTATCTAAACCTAGGTATTACAACTATAATTTTCAAAACTGAGACATTTTCAGACCTATCCTCCTCTATGCTTCCACTTCCCTCTACCCACCTGCACTCTCCTTTTAATGTCTATTACATCATAGAGATACATTTCCCATGGCCTCATGTGCCCTATAGACTTAATCAAATGCCTCTAATGCAAGGTTACTATTTATTATACAGGACAAAATAATTCAAGAATTATAGTTGTAAGGTCACTAAGGGAGTGGTCTTCCATTAAAAAATCCTTTACCTATATGAGCTTTCTTTTTTCTAGTATAGTTTATGCATTGCCTGTGAAGAATGATATGTGCCTTCAATTCTTGGCTTGTTTCTTTTGATGTAGCTTTGCTCTTCACATATTTTACATGGAATCATATATATATTCATAAAGAAGCACGATTGTGAGCATTTTATTCCTGGCCAGTGGCGTACCAAGGGCGGGGCTTGGGGGAGGGGAGCGGACCACCCCGGGTGCACGTCTTAGGGGGGTACACAGCCGGCCAGGTCCAGAACCTTCCACCCTACTCTGCAACGGGACCTGCACCTCAGTGCAGCTACCGGTCCACCCCCTCTGATGTACTTGTTCCAGAACAGAGTGAGCAGCTGTGGAGAGGTGCAGCAAGGTCCCGCGATGACTGCGTCTGCCAGCTCTGCTCCAGAACAAGTGACATCAGAGGAAGGTGGACCAGCAGCTGTGCTGAGGTGCAGGAAGGTCCTGTGATGACTACGTCTGCCGGCACTGCTCGAAAGAAGTAAGTAATGTCGGCAGGGAGGGGGGGTGGTGGTATTAAAGGGTATGCAGGATCGCAGATTCTTAAGACAATTTGAAGTACTGGCCTTGGGAATCGAAGCAGCTGGAAGAGCTTATTTTGTAACACGTGTCTGTCATGCCAGGTTAAGGGGGCTGGAGTGTATTATGTAGCCAATGCTCTCCATGACATCATCGGAGTCATTAGCAAAGTTTCAGCTTATTTGATCTCAGCCCACAAAATGCTCTGGACCAGGCAATGGGCAGTAGATTCTACCTCCAATGCTACCTTCAGACTTCCTTTCACAAAGGAAGAAGATGGATGCCAGACAAATAGGGGTGAAGGAAGAGATGGAAAGGGGAGACATACAGTATCTGGAAGTGGCATAGAAGGAGAGAAGATGCCATATAGAAGGGGCAGGCAGTAGATGAAAGGAAGAGAATGACAAGAAGATGAGGAAAGCAGAAACCCAACTCGACATTTCTTGAACAACCTGGTTTTTATTTCCCTCCTGAAGGTTTTGTAGTTTGGTGCTGAAATCAGTAAATTGGAGATGTGACTGTCTAGTTTCGCTGCTTGCATGGCGAGTAGTCCATCATGTATTTTTTTTTACGCTGGATGTCTTTGATTAGGGGGGGTGGGTGAAGGGTGTCTGAGCTCTCCTTGGTCTGGAAGAAGTGTTCCAAGTTAGGCAAGTGTTCAGATAGGACGGTCCATTGCATTGCAGGGTTTTGAAGAGCATGTAGTAGAATTTTAAAAAGTATTCTTGCTTGTACAAGTAGCCAGTGTGTGTCTTAGTATGCGGTGGTGATGTGGTCGAATTTATTCAGTGAGTAGATCAGTCTGAGGGCTTTCATCTGATTGTATCAACATTATATCGACAAGAATTAGTCTCTCTGTAGAAAGCCATGATTTATATTGTCTTTCTGACTACTGATTTAAAATCGATTTGATTTAAATCACATTCACCCTATAAAGAATATAGTGATTGGTTTTTGTATAAATTAGCTTACTCCACTTATACTGTTAAGGAACACAAAAAAAAGAAGAAGGGACAGGAAATACTAACCTGTAAACTTACGCAGCAGCTCAGTGCAGGTTTCTGCTACAGTTTCATCGTCATACTTCTCCATGATCAGAGCCTCATCTCCACAGATCCAGCCACTCAGCACATAGCCATAACGCTCAGAAGGATAAAGGACATCAAAGCTACATATCTTCTTATACCACAGCTCCTCGGGGTAGGTCAGACTCTCACTCTCCGCCTCATCCTCCCAGACAAATTGAATACTGTTGCACTCTGGGCTCCAGAAGGGCTCCTCAAATTCCAAGAATATCTTGTCAGTGGTACTGATCCCAAGTTTCTGTATGGCTGTGACTTTTTCTGCAGGGAGACTAGGATGAAACATGGTCTCATGGTATTTCTTCAGAACACCAAGTGAAATGGTCACAATGACATGATCGGCAGGGATGAACTCAAAGTCCTCACACTCCACAACAACAGGATAGGCCTTTTCCTCAATGTGGTCACTGTTATGGTTGGCCACCTGCTCAATCTCCTTACTGATGGACTGGTTCCAGTGGATGCACTTGACAGGTTTGCGGAACTGAACCACAGATTCTGGGATGGAATGGGCCAAGATCTCCACAATCTTGATAAAGCCACAAGGAATGACATGATGGGCACCAGGAATTTCAGTCCATTCTCCAAATTCACTGAGAGACACCTCGTCCATACTGTGAGAGCTGCTCTCACAGCTCTCGACCTAGCAAAGATTATACCAATTTTGTTAAAACAAGCTTATTATGATACACATACAGAATCTACACAGTAGCTCAGAAAATAGAAATGAACACTTATACCTAATAAAAAAATGAGAGAGCCTATGGATACAAGGTAGTGACAAGTAAAGGGCCAGATTCATTCAATAGAGGTCAAAGTTAGGCATTAGAGAATGACACAGGGACAGTTTTTTCCCCGTCCCAGTGGGAACTCAATTTTCCCATCCAAGCAAGTTCTTTTCCTGTCCCTGCCCCATTCCTGCAAGCTCTGTCCTCATCTGCACAAGCCTCGAACACTTTAAAATCATAAGTAGCAACATTGTAGAGCTCAGATTGTGATGTCATAATGCCTCATTCCACCAATGCCTAAGCTCCGCCCTCATATGCACAAGCTTCGAACACTTTAAAATCATAAGTAGCAACATTCTAGAGCTCAGATTGTGATGTCATAATGTCTCATTCCACCAATGCCTAAGCTCTGTTCTCAACTGCACAAGCCTCAAACACTTTAAAATCATAAATGTTTGCGGCTTATGCGGTTAATGCAGAGTTTACAGGAATGGGGTAGGGACAGTGACAAAACTCGTGGAGACATGACGGGGTAATTGAGTTCCTGCAGGGACGGGGAAAAATTTGTCCCCATGTCATTCTCTATTAGGATAGTACAGTACTAGCTTAGTGTACAATCCGCACTAAGATAGTACAGTATTTTGTAAAGGACACACTGTGCAAAGAAACCTTTACTAGCTTAGTGTACATGTCATGCCTAACTTTAGGGGTGAGCAATTATGCTTGCTAAAAGTTAATGTAAATTTTCACATCCAGTTAGGTACGAAAATGCAGGTATTCTATAACCTTTCTGGGAATGCCCTTGACTCTCCTATGCCCCTTCCCATAGTCACACCCTTTTTACAGTTATGTGCTATGAAATTTAGGCATACATTATAGAATAGGGTATAGGGCAGATCCAATCGAATGTCCTAATTGCTATCAAGTGCTTGTTAAGAGTCAACTAAGCATTTATCAATCAAATTATGGTTGGAAGGTTGAGCTGCTGCCTCTGCACCCACAGGTTATGAGATCAAATTCTGGTTCTGCTCCTTGTGACCCAGGACAAGTCACTTAATCCTCCAGTTCCCACTGCTTTGATGTCAGCTTTGATATGCCAAAGCGACAAAAAGGCTGTATACTAGTCCCCATTCCCCCCCCCCTTTCTCTAATTGGTAATTAATTTACATAGGACCTGAGATCCATATCCATATTTAGGCAACCTATAAAGAATCCAGGGGTAGCAATTTTAGTTGATAGCACTTTTAACAAATACATAGGCTTGTCTAGGTTCCCGGACATAAACTGCATCCTTAATTTTGGAGTTCAGCACATTTCTCAATGCTGGCAAACATTAACTGCAGTGTGGCTGTTTGTCCATTGCACATTAATAAAACTTTATGGTTCATTTTAGTTTGATATACTACAAATTATAACATATCTAAGTGTTTTAAAATAGACAAAATATGGGGAGCAGATAGGGGAGAAAGGAGAAGGAGAGAAGGAAAGAAGGGAGAAGGAGAGAAAAGGCAGACAGTCATAACAAAAGGTTCTAAAGCATATATATTCACAAGTTTGAGATAAACAATTTGACTTAAGTATGCGAGGGCAAGGCAATGCCACGTCAGCAATGAATGTGGTCAAAGGGGAGAATGTATAATACCAAAACATAATATAGAGGGGGATTAACTCAATGATCCTGGGGGAATGATTGGAAGAAATAGAACATCTTAAGAAAGATTTAAATTTCTTGAAAGAGGATTTGATTCTGATATCCAAGGATACGTCATTCCAAAGATACAAGGCCAACAAACAAACAGAAATTTATTTTATGATCCAGCCTAATTCTACAGTTGCATGGGACAGTTATGATATTTCGCAGAGAAACTCAGAAAGGTATAGAGATAGACCAGTTGTCTCTAACGGGTGGCCCCAGGGCTGCATGTGTTCCCCAAAGTCCTCCATTGCAGCCTTCAGACATTTGGCTGAAATGCTCATTAAATCCTGTAAATGCATTCATTTCAATCTTGCCCCCTTGATAAATAATTGCAAATAATCTTGTGTGTTTCTCAGGTGTCTCATTTATGGAATTTGCTACTGTTGACAATCGAAACTAAAGTGAGTTTTACACTTGGTGTTGTAGAATCAATATTAGTATTAATTTTTAATATTTAACCCAGTCTAAAAAATATATACTTTCTCTTAATTTTTTTAATGTTTTTATGCATTTTTTATTTGTTAATAATGACAATATTATGTTTATATATTCTTATGTTTTTACATTCATATATTTTTATTTATTCATAAATATGCAGGTTTTAATTTGTTTATATGCCTTTTTCTTCCAGAATGTCTTGACCCCTGAGGCAGGCACTTTTTTTTGACGAAACATAGTGCCTTGTCAAGTCTTCTGTGGATTTATGCAGTAAATTTATGACCTGACAATTCTTCTGGCTCCTACTGCAATCTGTTGTTCAACCCTACTCTCTTCACCGATTGTTTACTTGTGGGGCTTTTCCTGTTAGACTTTGGACTTGGATGTTTTGTTCATCTGAAGTGAACAATGGCCTTCTAGTCTTGGGACGATGTTTTAAGCTACATAGAACAGCTATAATGCCTATTAAAAGGATGTTCCCTCGTGGAGGGATCAGAACACACGCCGAATGAGGAAAGTCTAACGGAAAAATAATGTACAACTTAAGATGCAATTTGTAATACAAAATGACATTTTTCCACCCTCCTGAACTACTGTCAAGGAAGGAGAATTCCCAGGAGACTTCAGACTGTGAAGGTTCAAACTACGTTTTTAGACCATTGGTCTGAATTTTAAATAAATGTTCATTAGATTTAAATTATGCTTTTAGCAGAGACTTCAAAACAAAAAGAACGATCATCTGTGTGTTTCCGCTGATATGAAGTTATCTATGCTCAAAAATAATGATTCTAATTTTGATTTTCTTTTAGTTGGCATAGACGTCTAGATAAATTTAAACAAGAGATCAAAGAAGTTAAGATTAGTAAGTTCAAGAGAAATTAATTTGATTACAAGAAAAGTCCTATATACCCTTATTCTAAAGCAGACCATATCTCAAAACTAGAAATACTTTTTTTTTTTTTTTTTTTTTTTTTTTTGAAGTTTAAAATTTTTTATTAAACAAAATGAAAACAGTACACAGGCAGTATGCCAACAGCAAAAGTACAATGCCCATATGAGACAACAGAACCCCCCCCACCCCCCCCCGCCGAGTGATACAATATAAGCCTAAAACAAAGGAAGATGCAAAAGAAAAATATGAAGAGTTTCAAAGTAGACCTCGCCAGGAGCTATAACGAGACCACTGTCGATGAAACGTTCCACAGGAATCATTATTTAAAGCAGTCAATTTGGACATCAAATAAATTTGGTCAACCTTATGTAACAGTTCAGTACGAGAAGGCAAAGAGTCCCGTTTCCAATATGTAGCCACTAAAAGTCTGGCTGCCGTAGTAACCAGGGCCACAAAATGATTCTGATCCACATCCAAACTTCCCAAAGGATAGTTAAGTAAAAATGTTTCCATACGCAATAGGATGGGTAAGCGTAACACATCAATCAGCAATCGTTGAACCATCTTCCAAAAAGGTACAATCTTAATACAATCCCACCACACATGCCCAAAGGAGCCCAGACACCCACAATTGCGCCAACAGTGCCCGTTCCCACAGTGATAGAAACGATGCACCTTTTCTGGCGTGAGGTACCACTGAAATAGCATCTTATACCCCTGCTCCACTAAGGGAGATGCCAAGGAGACTCTCAGCAGTGTACCATAAAGACAGTCCCATTGTCGATAATCCAAAGCCCTCCCCAGCAAGAGTTCCCAACGATGTTCATATGTGTGAGCCTGTGGTCGAGTGTATAAAAGAGCCCTATAGAGACGGGAAATAAGGCCCACCCCAGATCCCATCCTAAAAACTTGTAAGAAAGCAGAGTCTGCCCCTTCCCACTCCGGGATCACCCTCTTCACCATAAAATCTCGAAGTTGGACATAGGCGAAAAAATCAGTCGAGGGGAGATCATATATAGATTGTAAGGCAGCAAAGGGTACCAGTTGTCCACCCACTACCAGCTGACCTAGGACCCTAAGACCCTCCATTTCCCAACGCCGAAAAATCCCAGTATCTTTAGCAGGCAGAAAATCAGGGGCAAATCTAATGGGAGTAGCATAAAAATAGCGCTGACGTGGGAACCAAGCTCGTCTAACCCGGCTCCATGCATGCAAAGTACATTCCATCCCATAAGATGTCTCAGTCTGCAGATCCCGAAGGATATCAAAAGACAGCCAGGGCACTGCTGCCAAAGGGTAAGTAGGCTGTAAGGCCTGTTCTAATGAGACCCAGCGCTGGGAGGGATATGCCCAATGAAACAGTCCCTGCAGTTGGGATGCATAGTAATATGTAGAAAAATCAGGAACACCCATTCCCCCATGTAGTCTGTCCCAGTACATACGCTCCCTCCGCACCCTAGGGGGTTTACGTGTCCAGATATAAGCAAAGGCCCGCCTTTGTAGCCTAAGCAAGAACCGTTTAGGAATTGAGAGAGGTAGGCAGGAGAACAGATACAAAAAACGAGGCAGCACATTCATACGCAAAGCACTAATCCTACCCATCCAAGACAATCTCAATCCTTCCCATCGATCCAGATCAGCAAATACAGTTCTTAGCAACGGAGGGTAATTCAATTCAAAAAGGTCAGTAAGTCGTCTAGATATACGCACACCAAGGTATTTAATGGATTTAGCCGCCCATCGAAACGAGAACCTAGCACGTAAGTCCGTCACCAACAAGTCCGGAAGGGAAACGTTAAGCAATTCAGATTTTTCGATGTTAATTTTAAAGCCAGCCACCACACCAAATGTAGTCAAAACACGAAGCGCCTCCGTCAAAGAACGATGTGGGTGGGTCAAGGTAAACAAAATATCATCAGCATACAATAAAATCTTATGCTCTTCACCACCCACCACAATTCCCTGAATGTCAGCATTCGCACGTATAGAGGCTGCTAAAGGTTCCATGACCAGCGCGAAAATCAGTGGTGACAAAGGGCACCCTTGCCTAGTTCCTCTACGGATCATAAAGTTAGCAGTATATCTTCCATTAACTCTTAAACAAGCCTCCGGGGCAGCATATAGTAAAGTCACCCAGTGTAGAAAAGCACCCGAAATGCCCATTTTCTTCAAGGCCGCTAACATAAACGGCCAATAAACCCTATCAAAGGCTTTTTCAGCGTCAACTGATAACAGGACTGCCGGAACAGAATTTTGATGGGCCACTCCAATAAGATCTAACACTCTTCGGATATTATCACCAGGTTGCCTCCCTGAAATAAAGCCACATTGATCTCCATGGACTAGGTAAGGCAGAAAACGTTGCAACCGGACTGCCAAAATACGAGTAAACAGCTTATAATCAACTCCTAACAATGAAATAGGGCGGTAAGACCCACAAAGGAGGGGATCTTTCCCAGGTTTAAGAAGAAGGGAGACCGCTGCCTGACGAAACGAATACGGCAGACAATCCCCCTCCAGAAAAGAATTAAACAATCTAGTCAGAGGATTGACTATATGGGCCTCCATTTTCTTGTAAAACAGGGGGGAAAAGCCATCAACACCCGGTGCCTTGGAAGCAGCCAAATGACGTATAGCCGCTACCACCTCAGCGGGTTGAATAGGGGAAGAGAGCCACTCCGCATCAACTTCCGCCAAACAAGGCAAGGTGACGCTAGATAGAAAAGCAGCAATCTCCCCCTCCGTGGATTCAATTTCCGGAGTGTACAGAGTCTGATAGAAGGATAAAAAAGCCTGATGGATGTCCCCATCATCCACACAAAGCTGACCCGAATCATTACGAATCCGGGTTATGGAGTGTTGTGCTTGAATTTGCTTGATCTGTGCGGCTAACAAGCGGCCTGCCCTACCACCCCATTCAAAAAACTGTTGTTTCCGCCTCTGCAGGGCCCAAGCCATGCCCTCTAAATCAAGTTCTTGTAAATCTCTCCGGCACTCCGTCAACGCAACCCCCCCAGCCACCGACGGGGCTCTCTTGTGAGCATTCTCTAGGCGTCGAAGGCGAGACACTAATTCTAATCTGCGTGCCACTCGACATTGATTTCTGTACGACCCCCTCGAGATACAACAACCCCTAAGGGTAGCTTTAAAACTTTCCCAAAGAATTGTAACATCAATGCCTGCTATGTCATTGAATACAAAAAATTCCTCGACATCAGTCTCTAAAAGAGTCAAGGTATTGGGATCTTTTAACAAAGAGTCATTCATACGCCACATGCGACGGCCGCCTCTAACCTGTCCAATCTGTAACTCCAGAGTCAAAGGAGCATGATCTGACCACACCCGGGGCTCAATACTGGAGGCCAGGGCTCGAGGCAAAGCAATACGAGGTAGCATCCACATATCAATTCTAGTATATGAATTATGTTTCGATGAATAAAATGTGTAATCTCGCGTGCCTGGATGTAAATAACGCCACACATCTATCAAATCATGCCTACGCAGGAAGCGCAGCAAAGCTCTTCTGTCGCCTCTAGCGTAGCGGATGGAAGAATTTGAATTATCCTCCTGAGGATAGCAAGTAAGGTTAAAATCTCCACCCACAAGGAGAGTACCTTCTACATGATCCAACAGTACACGTTCTAGCAGTGTAAAGAAGGCCCCCTGACCAGCGTTGGGGGCATAGACATTCAGCAGACTATACAAGGTTCCATCCAGCTCAGCCTTGACCAATATGTAGCGGCCCTCAACATCCCGCACCACCTCTCTCAATACCACCTGGACACGTTTATGTATTAAGATACCCACCCCCTGGGTCTTTTTCCGGACCTTATTAGAAGAAAGGAAAACGTGTGGATAGTTGTGGTGTGTAAGCAATTTCTCATAATGAGATTGAAAATGGGTCTCCTGAATAAATCCAACCGCACTATTCAGGCGGCTCATTTCTTTAAATAGCAAGCGTCGTTTTTGTGGAGAATTCAGTCCATGTACATTATAAGATAGCAAAGTGAGTTTATCCATTTGTACCAGAAAAGAAAAAGCACATCATTACCAAATCGACCATTAGTTCCAAAGCAGCCAAATCAACCAACCCCTGCAATCGTAACCTTAAGAGAAACATTATACAAACAGTCTTCCATACAATCATACAAGAAAGCACTCGGTCACCACTTTTCCCAGCACCAACACCCCCCCCTCCCCCCAACCCCCCAACAATACCCCACATGGTCCAGCCACCAAAGCACCTGGTAACCATGGTACAGGAAGTGTAGAGAAACAGCTCACAAAGGGACCCCCAGAACAAGCCCTATAAACAATCTTCGCGACAGATGCCGCTCAGCAAAGAGAAGAAAAAACAGTCACAGCATAAAATTTCTAAATCACAGTGCACAAATACAAATGTTCAAGTGAGTGAGGATGTAGCCGCCTCCAAAGGGCGACGAGCTGCAGCTGATCTAGCCACTCTCTGCCATCCCAGCCCTCTTCCTGGTTTGGGCACAGGTGACCTCTGAGGAAGGGGAGCCATTTCTGAGGCTGCCATCAAACTTGCTTCCACCAGTCGAGCCTGAACATCCGCCACAGTTATTGCAGTGTAGGTCTTGCCTGCATGTGTAAAAGCCAGTCCGATGGGATAGATCCATCTATATCGAACACTGCGCTCCTGTAATATACGGGTACAGTCTCTATACGTGCGACGGCGGGCCAGGGTTGCTGGAGCCACATCAGGATAGACATCAATTTCTGCTTCTTCCCATTTGACGGTTCCCCCAGAGCGCCTCACCGCCCGAAGCACATGTTCCTTATCCATATAGCGATGGAAACAAGCCACAACATCTCGGGGGCGGTTCATATCACGCGGGCCAGGAATGCAGTGTGCCCTATCCAGCAAGGGTTTACCCACCTCCACAGGCAAGCCAGCAGTCTCCAGTGCCTGTATGCATATATGATCAATCACCTCCATACATCGTGGGTCAGAAACAGTGTCAGGCACTCCCCGAAAGCGAAGGTTGCACCGTCTGGAGCGGTTCTCCAGATCCTCCAGTTTTAGGGTGCTCACATCAGCTTTTTCCTCCAGCGCTGCAATTTTGTTTCTCAGCTGTGTCAATTCAGAGCCATGTGTCTCCACTACAGCTTCCGTCTCCCCCACCCGACTCCCGAGGTCACCCACCTCTCGTTTGAGCTCTGCAACTACTGCATGTATATCAGCTCGAACTGCTGTAATCTCAGTTTTTAATTCCTGGAACCAGCCACGCATTTCCAGTTGCAGATTCGGCAACGTTGCAGCATCAGGTGGGCCCTCCGCAGCCGCGGTCGGATCGGGCGCCATTTTCGGACCAGATTTAGGAGGCCCATTCGGGATCGGGGAGGAGAACGTTTTAATATCTGTCTGTTTTTTCCGCGTCGCCATCGAGACGCAGCAGTGTAGTTTCACAGACAAGTTGAGGAAGGCAGACAGTGCAGGCACTCGAGATCGCGCGAAGGTCGCCAAATTTAGCCCGGGGGTCCGCGGAGCTATCGCTCTAGGCTGCCATCAGCCACGATGACGTCACTTCCTCCCAAAACTAGAAATACTTTTGATCATACAATAGGTAATAACTCAAAGTCACCACATATCAAATCTAACTTTCCAAGATATCAAGTACAGCAAGAATATATATATGCAAAAGTATTTGCATGAATTCTGCAAAATCCTTTGCTTCCCCTTTCAATAGCCCAATTCATACTTCCCCACATGGTATTTCAAATTATTTTTTGGAGAAAATATAGGGCAGGGAGGCCCCAAACATCTGTCCGCCTTCACACATTCAATCTCAATATGTTACACCACCTGTCTTAACACTGTCTCCCCATGAGAAGTGGACATTACACATGTGGTAGGAGTCAGGGCAGAGTAAGAGGCAGAGGCTGGACCAAGGTATCCCCATAATACAACAAACAAGAGCAGTGGAAGGACAGCTGGCATTAGATATATTCACCATTTCAGATATGGCTTTAACTTAAACTGAGATTGATGTATTACAGAAAGGACTTACCTTACCACAATGCCTTCCAGATTAGAGATGATCTGTTCATATTTACTCATAAATTACAGTTCATTCAAGCTTTTTCTAATCAAAACTATGTTGACATTTCTATTTTAAGAAACCCTCCCAAAGGATATCACCTGGCCCCCCACAGACTAACTGATACATGCATTCTCACCTGTGTACAACATGATATTGAAAAATTCTAAAAAAATAAAAAATGTCTCTATAATTTAATCAAGGTAAAAAAAAAAAAAAAAAAATTAGCAATACAGTCTGTCACATAATTGTGACACTGTTATGAAACTATGTTCAAACAAAAATGCTTACAAGCAAGACCTAGGGCTCCTTTTACAAAAGTGTGTTAGCGTTTTTAGCGCGCACTACCCGAAAAACTACCGCCTGCTCAAGAGGAGGCGGTAGCGGCTAGCGCACGTTATTCCGCATGTTAAGGCCCTAACGCACCTTTGTAAAAGGTCCTAATCCCAGGATTATCTGAAATAATAAAACGCTAGCCACGCATGCACACTCAACTGCGTGCTTCCGTTTTCCCTGATCCGATATGTAGGTCTGTGGCCTTGCAGGAGTGCGCATGTGCGACTCCCCAGCCTTACTTGGCCAACAAGAGTGCGGATGCGGCGGCAACACAAATCGAAAAACACTGGGCCGACAACCCCTGCCCTCTCCAAGCCGGGACCGCAGCCAGCCAACGATCGCCTCCACAGCCCGACGACTCCCCCCTCCCGCACCAACCGCTGCCGCTCCTGTTTGAAGCGGCCTGATGAGGTTCGCGGCCAGCTCTAGCGGACCTCGCAGGCCGCTCTCCACATGAAGCACGTTCCCTCTGATGCGATCGCGTCAGAAGCAACATGCTACTATATGGAGAGCGGCCTGCGAGGTTCAATACAGCCACCCATGAACCTAAGCAGGCTGCTTTGAACAGGAACAGGAGCGGCAGCGGCGGCAGGAACCATGGATGGATGGACGGAGGTAAGAATGGGAGGGGAAGCCAAAAAAGAAGGGCTATGGAGCAGGCAGAAAAGGGAGCTGTTTTGGTGGGAGGGTTGTGCTGAGTACACGAAGCAGGCAGGCAGGCAGGGGGAGATGCAAAGGGGGCTGCTTTTGGGGGATGGTTGTGCTGGGGGCCGACAGCAATCATGGGGGAACAGAAAAGGGCCTCGGAGCAGGCAGGCATGGCACAACAGGGGGCCAGAGGGAGAGTGAAAGGGGGCTGCTTTGGGGGGAGGGGTGTGCTGGGGGCAGACAGCAATCAGGGAGGGGGGGAGGAACAGAAGGGGGGGCCACGAAGCAGACAGGCATTGCACAACAGGGGGAGAGGCAAAGGGGGCTGATTTGGGGGGATGGTTGTTCTGGGGGCAGAAAGCAATAATGGGGGGGGAAATAAGGGGGCCACAGAGCAGGCAGGCATGGCACAACTGGGGGCCAGGGGGGAAGGGAAAGGGGGCTGCTTTGGGGGGATGGTTGTTCTGGGGGGCAGAAAGCAATAATGGGGGGGGAAATAAGGGGGCCACAGAGCAGGCAGGCATGGCACAACTGGGGGCCAGGGGGGAAGGGAAAGGGGGCTGCTTTGGGGGGATGGTTGTTCTGGGGGCAGACAGCAATCATGGGGGGGAACAGAAGGGGGCCAAGAAGCAGGCAGGCATTGCACAACAGGGGGAGAAGGAAAGGAGGCTGCTTTGGCAAGCAGGGGGGCCAGGGAGACAGACAGAAAGAAAGACGCATAGACAGGGGACCAGGGAGAGACACAGACACAAAGAATGACAGACAGACAGCGTCCAGGGAGAGAGAGAGAGACAAATAAAAAACAAAAAACAGACATACAGACATCTACTCTAGCACCCGTTATTATAACGGGCTTAAACACTAGTATAGTTAATAAACCCACTAATTATTTGTGTTATCACTAAGCAGTCTTTACTTTGGAAGTTTATTTTGTTGATCTAGGTACTGTTCTCAAAATAGAAAAAAGCCTCAGAGTTAGAGCTTCTGACAAATTTGGGTCTCAAGAGTGGATTTCACTTGGCTCTCATTACAGTCATTGGCAAAAACCCTTCTTTATCTATTTTTCTTTTATCTTTTATATTCTTGTAAATTTCTTAAAGTGCCTTATCAATTTTTGTGTATTTTTTCCAGCATACTTAAATATTTTTTATATATAAAACCATGTACCCTCATGCAATCCAGCCTTCTATACCATACCAAGAAAAACAGTCTTTAGTTGGTTTCACCTGCTTAGTAAATATTACAGAATTGAGGAACAGCAGTTCTATCACGTCTATTTATATTCTTAATCCATGTAGCTCAATACTTTCAATCTTTCATTCCACTGGCTCCATCTTGCACTACTTTCATTCCATTGGTTCCCCATTCCATTGTTGTTACAAGGATATTTCATTTTTTCAGCATTTTTTGTATGATATATTTCTATACATTTTTATATTAATACTTTTATACGTGGACATTCACATTTTTATTCAGAATTGTTTACAGCCCACACCCTGTTTCAGGCTGCTTTTTTCATCTTGAAGTTTGTTGTTCATTTTTATATCCAATATGCAACTTCTCATTATTATCATACAGCCCACACTTTTTTATGTAGTTTATTTTTTAGCTCTGCGCATATCCCATATGCAGTTTTTAATTATGTAGTTCAGTGCATAATCTATATGCCGCTGGTATTTCTTTTATTATTCTATCCCCTTTGCCACACTCTTTTCCTCCGAGTCTTGTGTTATTTTGACTCAGATCCACTCATTCACAAGTATCTGTAGTTGACTGTCATTTAGAGTTGGACATTTTCTTCATTCAGATTTTTCCCAAAACTAGGCAGCAGTGGTTTATCTTTAAATCGAGCATTGACAGGTTTGTTTTCTTTTTCCTGCTTACAATACTTGTTGCTCATACTTCAGAGATGCATCCCCTCTTTATATGTGGTTTACTTTCACATTTTTCTTGCCTTAACAGTAATTGAAACTGTATGGCCCAACTGATAGTCGAAGAGAGCCATCTCTCTTTCTAGTAAGGTCTGCTTTTCCATCTCTCCTGCTGTGGCTATTAAAGTAGTAGTAGTTGCAGCTTATATTTGGTAGAGATTATTTTCACAAAGAACCAAAGAGAGGGAAAATGTAGTGGAACTGAAGGTCATCCTCTAAGGTTCAACTAATGGCAATGCTAAAATTCCTAATGGCAGCAAACATTCAAAGAATGGAATGAACTTCTTTATCACAATCCTGAAACTCAAATTGCAAGAAAAGACCATATCTGGACTTAATGGCAAGCAGTTACAATTCTTGAGCACAAATCAGTCAAAACCCAGTCAGTGGCCATAGCCATAATGCAGTGGCACTAACATTTAAAAAGGTAAACGAGCATGTTGCCACAGATCAGAATATTCCATTACTAGCAAGACAAGCTAGAACAGAACAAGTGGTTTTTTTTATTATTTTAATTATTAGCAAAAGTTGCTAGTACACACATGCAGATGAGGTAAGCACTGATAAAACCTACCCCCTGCAGCCAACCACAAAACTAAAGTCATTACAATTACAGAAATCCTCAGATGTTGGGAAGGAAAAAAAACCCCAAAACCCAGTAAGTTTGTAGACTGCTATAAATCCCTCACTGAAACCACATGCTCACAAAATATCTCACCATGGTTGCACAGAAAATATATATAAAAGTTTTACTAATTTAAAATAAATAACTACATAGCAAAACCAAATACGTTCACAAAAACTTAACTGGAAACCACAAGAAGCTGGACTCTGCCCAGTATAACACTGGAGAAATGAAAATGTATTTCCTCCTGTACTGCTAAAAATACAAAGATAGCAGAAATCTTGCACATTCAGATTCCCAAAGCTGGCATATTCAAATTGCTAAACCAAAACTAACATTTGTTTCTATTTCTGTATCACCCAAATTTTGCAAGAGCCGAGTTATATGTGATTGCAGCACGCTGCCTCCTTATTTTCCTGTGAACTTGTGAGGATTAGATGAAGACACTGCTTCTTTCATAGGGGGCACTGTCTCTGTGTGCGCATTTGGGGTATACAGAATCTGAGCTCTTTAATACTTGGAGGCCATAGATCAATTTTAGCAAGCAATGGAAAAAGTGTCAGTATTGGTTTGAGCAAGAACTCCTTGAATAAAGATTCCCACTACAGCTTCTTGTAACCCTGAGCAAGTCACTTACTCCTCTATTGCCCCAGGTACAAAATAAGTACCTCTATATGAGATTTAACCTGCTCTGATTGTAACCAAAGAAAGGCAGTATATCAAATCCCATCTCCTTTTCCCTGATACAAACAGGCAATATGGCATTAGTGTAGCCATGGGTGGGCCTAAATGGTCAGGGGCTCATCCAGTGGCAGTGCATATTGCTAGCGCAGCTGGTGAAGATCCTCAGGCCCAGCTAGCTAAAGGGTCCTCGTGGAGTCTCCCTGAACTATCTAAACCTCAGGGCAGTTGGTGACATGCTTCTGGTTGCAGATACAGAGAGCCCCCTCCCCCAATGCATACTCATTTTATATACATGATTAAGCATGACCCGGGGATTCATCAGTGGCAGCAGGAAACATGCTGCCTACTTCCCCGAGGTTTAGATAGCTCAGAGAGGCTCCAGCAGGTAGGACATGGGGATCCCCATCAGCCGGGGTATTAGTTTATACTGCTGAGGGGAAGGGGAGGGGTGGAAATGAAATGTGTGGGCCATACCCATTCAGTCCATCTCTAGGCCAACCCAGAAATAGAGGTCTGGTTACACTCTTGGAACATGGTGGCAGATAAGCACCCCAATGTTGATCTAGTCTCAGAACATTCATTCCTGCTGCAGTTTAACTGATCTTTGGCCTTCTCCTCACTTCTTCAAAGAATCTTCTGTGCTTGTCCCAAGTTTCCTTGAATTCTGTCACCTAGTGTCCATCACCTCCTCTTGTGTCCTCTACCTTCCATGTATCCACTATCTTTTCCATGAAGGCATTTAGCTGAAGATTTTTTTTTTTTTTGGGGGGGGTGGCACTTTGGGGCTTTTATTGTACACTATTGAGTTGTATTTGGTATTAAGTATTGTATTAGTTATGTTTGCCTTTGTTTATTTTTATGGGTGTTTTACTGTGACGTACACAGATTTTTTTTAGCATATGTGGGCTATGGGGCTCATGTTCAAAGCAGTTAAGACTTACAAAGTTCCAAGGGTTACTATGTAACTTTGTAAGTCTTAAGTGCTTTGAAAATGTGCCTCCAAAAGTTTAAGAAATATTTATCATCGCTTACCTCCCTTGGATACTCATTCAGAAGCAATAGTGGCTTTGAAAATGATCCCTGGCCTAATTTTGATCCTCATAGGCGATTTAAACTATTCCCCCAAATCTCATCTTCCCTTTTTAAATTACATGGCGTATATCTTAGCTCCATAAACTCTGATCAAAGGGACCCGATAAACCATACCTTCAGGAATTGCTGGATCATGGCTAGTTTCAGCCTCTTTATGGTTTCTGTGTCATCTGGATCTTCCTTGACACGTTTGCGTACCACATCCCGGGTAAAAACGCCCACACTGTTCTGGCTCTCAGCATTGACTGGTTTTCCACTTTGAAAAAATTCCTGAGTCAGGTTATAGACCTGAAAGACAAGATGACAAAAATGGACACTTCTTGATTTATAGAATGCAAAATGTCTTGAAAAGCTCAGGATCTCTACTGTAACTGAAGAACATTTATACTGAAACAATTCTTTTATGAGTAAATAACATTTAATACCTTGGGTGCAAATTAGATAATTCACTGGATTATACAGATTGCTGAAATGCTGCATTAGGTCTCTCACCCAATTTCTCTATTTCTTACATGCTTTTATAGAAAAATTTGTAACTATTCCTTTCTTGCTTTTAACTTATTTAATTCGTTTTCTATCCCAATTTCCCCAAAGAGCTAAGAACGGGTTACATTACAGGTTAACATATATAATATACAATTAACAGCTTACAGTTTACCATAATTACCGTACAAGTTTTTGATATAAGTTTATCCTAACTCAATACATACTAGAGATCTAATACCAATATACATAATATTAAGTTTACAGGTTAAATTTGCCATTGTTACAGTTCAAGATGTTTCAATACAAGTTTTAATTATAAATCATCAAGACGGATCTTACAAAACTGGAGGTATAGTGCATGACGAATAAACATGAAACTTGTATTGTTGAAACTGATAGAAGTCTAATAAAAAATGGCTTCCTCACTTACTTTTGAAGCAAAATAACACATCATAAACCACAAGAATAAAATAGGCAGCAAATACTAACTCACATTAAGACCAGAGAGACTCTTAATTCATTCAAAGTAAATGTAACTATGTGTCAAACAGCAGAAAAACTACCACTGACCAATAGAATCAAACTGAATTAGCATCTTGTCAATTATGCAAATGTTTCAAAAAAACAAAAACAAAACAAAACAAACCCAAACTGTGGCATTGTTGTCAATGAAGGTGACAATTTTCAAACTCTCCACCTATTCTGAAAGCAAAAAATGTGTGTACTTTTAGTCTGAAAACTAGCAAGGGTACAAGGTAAGCAGCGTCACGTGCACATATTTTGTATGGATAAATGTAATCCATATGAATTAATTTCCTCCTCGACCTCAACATGTCCCCTGAAATGCTGTATAACACCAATAGATACATTGAAAAGGACGGTTATCACACATCCTACTTCTCATATAGAGGTAAAACACTTCTTCCACAGAAATTGCATTGATAATTACCCTCCAAGTACTGTGCATCATTGTGGTTATCACATATCTTTCAATACCAAAGCATTCTGGAATACATTTTCACCTTTCCATCCAATTATAATCTGGCAAAGTCAGGTCATCTTCGTAATCTAGTCCAAACAAACTGAAACCTCCATTTTCAAGGACACTTCCAATTGGTTTGGTCCACTATAGCTACCAAAAGGAAGACAGGAAGAAATAATATAATAGGGTAACTCGTATTCAGCCCTCCAAATGCTGTATAAAAAAAAGTGGATGACATCCAATTAACTTTATGTCTGATGAGGCTCTGTCTAAGTTGGATCACTAAATATGCTGCTCTAATCATTCAGACAGTGTTTGAATATTACCATTATCCAGACAAATTCTAGCCCCAGCCTTCCTCTGAAAACCCCTCACCCCCTTTTCTTTTACAGATAAATCTTAATTGTATGTCGAGTTGTTGGCCGTGATCTTAATCCAGCACAGAATTTGAACAAAATATAAAACCCTTACATGCTCAAGACTTAGGCAAAGCAGCATGTGCTTTTTTAAACACTGCCCAATTGTAGTATCTCAGTAACATGGTAGAGTGAAATCCCCGCCTGACTAGGACAAGCAGCCTGTTTTAGAGAGCTGTGGGCCCGATGCTGCTTCAGTTGAAGGTAAGGCTCGCTCGCGGTCGGCGGGGAGGGAAGGATAGAAGCTGGGCAAGGGTTATGCTACATGAGGGATGGGAGGGAAAGAAGGCTAGAAGCTGGGCAAACTTCTGCTGCACAGGGGGATGGGAGAAAAGATGCTGCACATGTGGGGGGAGAGAAAAGAAAGAGGAAGAACTGGGGTGAAGGAAAGGGAGGAAGAGATGATAATGTGCATACCCCGAAAATAAGACCTAGTGCCTTTTTTGGGCCCCAAATGAATATAAGACACTGTCTTATTTTCGGGGAAACATGGTAAATGCCAACCAACTACAGAGATTAATAATAAATATAGTTTTATGCATGTAATTATTTCTCTAGTTGATTGGAATTTAATCAAACCTCCTCACACACACACACCCCTCCCCTCTTAAACACATACTTCTGTTCTTCAGACCTGGAGATCTTATGGGCCATTATACTTATTTTAACATTAACCCTCACCTGTACTGGAAGGCAACAGAGTTCTCGCAATGCAAGCCAAATTTGATCATGCAACTCATCCAAGATGGCCGCAGGCTACACGGATTAAGCTGTACGTCCTAGAACAGGGGTGTCCAACCTTTTGGCTTCACTGGGCCGTATTGGCCGAAAAAAATGTTTCTGGGGCTGTACAAACTTTCAAACACTGCAGCAAGACACAGGAGGGAGCCGGCAAGATGGTAAACACCCGGGGGCAGCAGAGGAAAACACTGCATCGCCCTCGACCGGGGCCACACAAAATACTTCACAGGGCTGCAGGTTGGACACCCCGTCCTAGAATATAGACTCTATATTTCTTTATTAGTACTTCACTAATAATATTTTTTACCTGGAAATGCCAAAGAGAAGAGGCCAAAGCACCACTAGTGCCTCGCAGCACATTGAAGCAGCTCCCTTCGGCAATATTGAGGAACTTCTATGGCATATGCAGAGTGCATCAACCATCTGCAGTTAGCCCGCTGGAGATGCTCGGGAGAGGTGGGACCAATGCTAGTATCCTTAGGCTCAAGACAACTCTAAGCCCTGATGGAAGAGCTCCACCCCCCGTTCCTCAGACAACCAGCTCCCCACAGATAAAGGAGAAGCCTAAGATGAACCGTTCTCCCAGGAGGCAAGAGAGATGACATTGGGGGCTTAGTAAAGGGCTCCCAACAACAAGGAAGCACAGAACTGGTCTCTGAGGATTTGATTTTTACGGGGGAACGACAAGCCCAGAAGGAAGATAGACAGCAAATTCAACAGGGAGGTCGGATTTCTCAGTCTTTTCTCACAATGCAGCAGCAATTTCCTTTATCTAAATCGCCTGAAGTGGGACTAGACTCTAGACTTTCCTTGGGACCATGTGGCTAACCTCGGTCAGTTCATAAGTTCCACAAATACAAATCACCTCATTTCAGAGTATAAAATGTAGGAAGGAGAATAAAGGGTCTAGAAACCCACTTCAATTGACACATGCAAGTGTGTTGTTGAAACTAGAAGGGTAGCATCTTGATCACTGACCCTTTTCACCACCTCATCGAAGTGTTGCCAAAATCTTACTGTTGCTAGTTCACTCAAAGTTTTAATAAAGCAATATCACAGTAAGTTTTTAACTTATTTTCAATACAGAATTACTAGCCAGCGCGATGGGAACCGTTTCGCCACTAAAGGGCTTTATCAAGGGTTCAAAAGGAGCTATTTTGAAGCGTCCTCACTCATTGAAAGGAAACTTAATGAACATTCACAAGAACTAACAAAATTAAAATCAGATAACACAGTCTCTAAATCATTATCTGATAAAATTGAACAAGAATTACAATCTTCCCAAAAAAATTCAGGAAACCCTAATGATGTGAATCTCAGAAGAAAAATTGAAGCATTAGAAAATAACTCTCGAAGTAACAATCTCACAGGATGGTGCTAAATGAGATTGCCAATGAAATGAAAGAATAGTTGATAACTATGGAACATTAAAATGGTGATACTTCTGCCTCTGAAAGAGAAAACCACTACAAGTCTTCCTTGAGGCACTTAGCAGTTTATCGTCAGTTCATCAAAAAGGTCGAAATAAAGCAAATGCAACCAGAGAAACAAAGCTGTGAAAAGCTGCAAAAAATAAATAAAAAAAAGGGAGGTGTTCTATTTTCTAAAAGTCTGAGAAGTATTTTTCTTCTACATGACCACACTGTGGAGCTATAAGTTTAGGCCTTGCTTATGGCAATGAGTAAAGTCAGAAGCTAATGTTGTAATGCAGGTCAGCAGCCACCTACTGATCCATGCCAAGCAGATAGACGAAGCAAAGGCCAGCAAGGCTATGCCAAAAGGGTGCCAAAATTTATAGTGTTTGTTCTTTAGTTCCTCAGCAGGGTTTGCTGGTTGAAAAAAATTCAGGTTGGCAGTCAAATACGAAATTGGTTGCGTCACTTGTGTGCAACCTATCAAGCTGCGTACATCTAGCAGCACTATAGAAATGATAAGTAGTAGCAGCAGCTGTTTCAGTGTCAAGTCTACCTACATTTTATAAGCCCCCAAGAGGCAAGCATGTTGGTCCTCAATTCCTCCACATGCTGTCCAAGATGTTCCTGTTATGACTAGCATGATATGAGAGGCTCCAACAAAAACATCTTTCGCTTTCTTACAAACTCCCTATGTTATCCCATGTACCCTTTGCGGCGGATTTTGGTTACATTAATCTCCGTAATCTTTAAAGTGGGACCTGCAAAGCATCTACAGCACGCTACCACTGAACAAAACCTCCTTTATTTACAGATTACATTCTCTCTGGATTATATAATTAGGCATGGTGAGTGGTGACCTCACTGAGCGTTCAACAGTTCAGGCAAAAGATGACTGTAAAGTTTTATTTCGAGGGATCTATATTTCTAAAATGTAAGCTTAAAAAGAGGAGTCATCTGCAGGGATGAAAAAGCTGAACAAATTAGGGCTCTTCAGCTTAAAAGCGGACAGAGGAGTTGTTGAATAGAACAGTTAAGTAGGGAGCATCACTTCATCTGTATTCTCTAACACAAATCATTCCATATTGGCTGTCCCTCTTATCTCTCTTCAATGACAATCTCGCATACTCCTAATCATACTCTTTGCTCTCTAGATACAAATTGTTTGGGCCTTCCCTCCCCCAAAGTTGCTTGCTATGAATTCACCAGGAACTCTGCATTTCACTATCCCTCTAAAACAGAGTCTCGCAAACTTTGCGAAGCCACAGCACATTAAACATGGTGGCCGCAGCTCGAGACATCTGAAAGTGTGCGATGTCCACGCATGCGCAAAGGCCCTCCAGACAGGGCCCTGAGCCACCAGTGGGGGGTGCTGGAAGGGAAGAGATATGGAGAGGAGGAGCATTGCGTCCTAATACCTTATACTCCTGCCCGATCACTTAGATCTACCGACCAACATTTGCTGGTCATCCCTTCTCTGAAATCTATCAATACTTGGAGAAATATAATTTTTCTGTCATTGCTCCGCAACTGTGGAATTCCCTCCCAATATATATAAGGGAAGATCGTCTTATTGATAGATTGAAAAGCAAGTTGAAATGCTTTCTTTTTAAAGATGCTTTTAACTGCTAACTTTTTTAGAACTTCATTACCATTTTAATCTCAGCCAGGTTTTTAGTTGATGTTATTTCCTTCCCTATTGTTTTTTTCTTTATTCATCTCATTTACTGTCACATATTGTATTTTTCCCCCATTTCCCTTTTGGCTTTGTTTATGTCTAATAATTGGTCTATGTCAGGGGTAGGGAACTCCTGTCCTTGAGAGCTGTATTCCAGTTGGGTTTTTAGGATTTCCCCAATGAATGTGCATGAGATCTATTTGCATGCACTGCTTTCAATGCATATTCATTGGGGAAATCCTGAAAACCCATCTGGAATACGGCTCTCGAGGACCGGAGTTCCCTACCCCTGGTCTATGTTAATGTTGTTGTATTACGTGTTTTTAGACTTGTTCATCACTTTGTATTAAGATTAAGTGATTTATCAAATTTTAATAAAACTTGAGTGGCACTGGTGCTGGCTGACTGCCTACAGGATGTACCTCTCACCGCAAAAAGCACATCCTGTAGGCAGTCAGCCAGCGTCTCTCCTCCTCCCCAGTGTCTCAAGGCACACCTGGAATCTTAGGTGGCACACAGTTTGAGATACACTGCTCTAAAACAAATTTACTTCCTGCTATTAGAACTGAATTGTTGTTCACCAGATTCAAGTCACCTAAGAAAATGCACTTCTTTCAATTAGCCTATGACTTGGTTTGAGTATTCTCTGGCCCTTCTTTCAACAAAATGCAGCTGTTTGATAATGTATGTTCTATGTGACTAAAGCAAAATAGATCTGGAAGGTCTTGTGTGAAAGATTATCCGCTGTCCTATTTAAAATTGCAGTTCTATTTCTACGCATATTTCATGTGATTTATTTTTAACAACTATCATGAACTGCTTTGGTCTTGTCGGTAATTGTGGTAAATCAAATATTTTAACAAACATAAGCAATTATTTAACCTTTCAAACACTAATAAACTGAAGTATGTTTTCACACAGCATACAATGAAGCTGCGGGATCTGTTGCTAGAGGAAGATCAAGGTGGCTAACTTAGTGAGGATCATTTATTTTATTTAAGGCTATCTATTTATTCAATTTTCTATACCATTCTCCCAGGGGAGCTCAGAATGATTTACATGCATTTATTCAGGTACTCAAGCAGTTTTCCCTGTCTGTCCTGGTGGGCTCACAATCTATCTAATGTGCCTGGGGCAATGGAGGGAATTAAGTGACTTGCCCAGGGTCACAAGGAGCAGTGTGGGTTTGAATCCACAACCTCAGGTTGCCGAGGCTGTAGCTTTAACCACTGTGCCACATTCTCCCCCCCCCCAATCCTACCTATCTCCATCCTTAGTCATTGTTAACATTCTAGACACAATGTAAAAAAAAAGTTCCTAAAAGAGAATCCAAAAACATTCATTAGCCAGAAAGATCTGGAAAAGTCATCGCTTATCCCTTTAATGACTAAAGAGAAATATGCTCTTCTTTAATATACTAGGTCAGGGGTAAGCAATTCCGGTCCTCGAGAGCCGGAGCCAGGTCAGGTTTTCAGGATATCCACAATAAATATGCATGAGATAGATTTGCATCTCAAGGAGGCAGTGCATGCAAATCTATCTCATACATATTTATTGTGGATATCCTGAAAACCTGACCTGGCTCTGGCTCTCGAGGACCGGAATTGCCTACCTCTGTACTAGGTACACGTGAATAAGATGGATCACCACCTAGCAGGACGTCATGTACTTTATCTGGCTAACATTGCTTCTCTTATACTCCTATTTTCAATTCATAAAAATATGCCCATTAAAAAAAGCAAATGCCTGCAGTTATTTTGTACCCTTAAAAAGTGTTACAGCCAAAGTGACTCGCACTTTGATTTTGGGCAAAATCTGTGTAAAAGGTATTTGCGAACTTTATCCCAAAATGTGGTTTAACAACATGCATTTTCAATATGATTTCCAAATCCAATTTTGGACATTTTGCAAAAAAAACGGTCAAAAATCCAATGGCAATCATTTTCAAATCAGAAAAACATCTTCCCCCCCAAAAAAAAACATCCACTGAAAAATCACCCTATTTTAGATGTTTTTGTGCTCATTGTGTCTTTCTTTAAGTGCCAATTTCAAACAATGAACAGCCAAGGGGGGGGGGGGGATGCACAAAAGCAAGCTATTGGGATATCTGGGGGTCAGCAGTCTTATTAGACTGGCCACACAGCATCCCAGTAGAAGAGTGGAGCAACCTAGGTGCGGTTGAGAACCCTTGATCTAAGCAGTATGTATGATAAAATATAGCTCTCTTTTCTGCCCAAAGAAATGTGAGAAGCCACAAAACAAGAACTGATTAAAGAATTGTGCTCAATACTGCCAGCACAAGGTTTCCTGGCAATAGTACAAGTGTGCACTGGCACCTCAGGGAACCATATACTACTCTGGTGGGCAACTATATGCTACATCTCACACATTGTTTTGCCAAATTTAATTATGTCTGACAATCAGACTGCAGCAAAAAACTGTGCAGAGGGGAAATAACTGACTCCATTGTGGTATGAAAAGCAAATCACGAATTTTAGTGTGCTGAAAAGGCTGTACAGACTGAGGGGCCCCCCTCCTGCCCGAATGCAATTGCCGGGGGAGGGCTGATCGCTGCAGGAGAGATGGCTCATCTCTCCTGCCAGCGATCAGCCCTCCCCCGGCAATTACAATCGGCACTTCGGGGTGAGGATCGCTGGCAGGGGAGATGCCCTGCCACGATGCTCACCCTGAAGTGCTGCGGTTTGGAGGGGATGGGTGATCACCATCGCTGGCAGGAGAGATGAGCCATCTCTCCTGTAGCGATAGGCAGGTTGCTGGGGCCGCTGAACTGCAGCGATCAGCTCAGCGGCCCCTTTCTCAGCCCGAGTCGGGGAATGTTTGACATATAATCGGAATTTATAGAACATTGTATTAAGATCAATTGAAACATTATTTTGGACAATATTTGATATTTGTCACGAATTAACAGATTTATAAGAAGCTCTTTTTTGTTTCTTTCATTTTTTCTTGGGTTGCTATTCATTTGGAACAATATAGTGTTCCAAATGAATAGCAACCCAAGAAAAAATTGTCCTATCCTTTCTTGAACCCCAGTACCGTACTCTGCCCTCTTACGCTCTCTGGAAGCGCATTCCAGGTGTCCACCTCATGTTGGATAAAGAAGAACTTCCTAGCTTTCGTTTTGAATCTGTCCCCTTTCAACTTTTCTGAATGCCCTCTTGTTCTTTTATTATTTGAAAGTTTGAAGAATCTGTCCCTCTCTACGCCCTTCATGATCTTGTAAGTCTCTATCATATCCCCTCTAAGTCTCCTCATCTCCAGGGCAAAAAGACCCAGTTTCTCCAATCTCTCAGCATATGAAAGGTTTTCCATCCCCTTTATCAGACGCGTCGCTCTCCTCTGAACCCTCTCGAGTAATGCCATGTCCTTCTTAAGGTACGGCGTCCAATATTGGACGCAGTACTCCAGATGCACCATCGCCCGATACAATGGCAGGATAACTTCTTTCGTTCTGGTTGTAATACCCTTCTTGATTATGTCTAGCATTCTGTTTGCCTTCTTAGCGGCTGCTGCACACTGTGCCATCGGCTTCATTGTCATGTCCACCATTACCCCCAAGTCCCTTTCTTGGGTACTCTCATTAAATAACATCCCTCCCATCGTATAGTTGTACCTCGGGTTTCTGTTTCCCACATGTAATACTTTACATTTCTCAACGTTAAACTTCATCTGCCATCTCGTCGCCATTCCTCTAGTTTGTTCAAGTCCCTTTGCAATTCTTCGCAGTCCTCTTTAGTCTGAGCTCCACTAAATAGTTTGGTGTCGTCCGCAAATTTTATTATCTCACACTTTGTCCCTGTTTCTAGATCATTTATGAATATATTAAATAACAGCGGCCCGAGTAGTGGCCCTTCACTCCTACCCTCTTGTTTCCTACCCGCCAACCAGTTTCTGATCCATGTACGTCTCCTTCCACCCCATGGTTCTTCAGTTTCCAGAGTAGGCGTTCATGGGGCACCTTGTCAAAGGCTTTTTGGAAATCTAGATATATGATGTCTATGGGGTCTCCTTTGTCCATCCGTTTGTTAATTCCTTCGAAGAAGTGCAATAAGTTCGTTAGGCACGATCTCCCCTTGCAGAAACCATGTTGGCTGGTTATCAGAAATTCGTTTCTTTCAAAATGTTCATCGATGTTTTCTTTTATCAGTGCTTCCACCATTTTCCCCGGAACCGAGGTCAGACTCACCAGTCTGTAGTTTCCCGGGTCACCTCTTGATCTCTTTTTAAAGATGGGCGTAACGTTGGCTATCTTCCAGTCCTCCGGGATCATGCCTGTTTTCAGGGATAGATTGCAAATTTGCTGCAGTAGTTCCGCTATCTACTCCTTTAGTTCCTTCAGAACCCTTGGATGGATTCCGTCCGGACCCGGGGATTTGTCAGTTTTTAGTTTTTCTATCTGCCTGCATACATCTTCAAGGCTCACTTCCATGGATGTTAATTTTTCTGCTTGATTTCCATTGAAGAATTGCTCAGGTTCTGGTATGTTGGATGTGTCTTCATTTGTAAATACAGACGAAAAGAACATGTTAAGTCTTTCTGCCACTTCTTTCTCCTCCTTCACCACTCCCTTCCTGTCTCCATCGTCCAGCGGTCCCACCTCCTCCCTAGCCTTTGCTTCCCTAAAGAACGGTTTGAAATTTCGTGCTTCCCTGGCTAGCCTCTCTTCATACTCTCTTTTGGCTTTTCGAACCACTCGGTGACATTCTTTTTGATACTTCCTGCGCTCTTTCCAGTTCCCCTCAGTTTTGTCCTTTTTCCATTTCTTGAATGAGTTTTTTTTATTGCCTATCACTTCCTTCACTATTTTAGTTATCCACGCTGGGTTTTTTGTTTGACTCTTTTTGCACCCCTCTCTGAATCTGGGGATATACAGATTTTGCGCCTCGCTCACCATGTTCTTGAGAAAAGACCAGGCATGTTCTACCATTTGCCATTTTTTGGAAGTGTTCCTAAGTTTCTTCCTTACCATTTCCCTCATTGCTTCGTAGTTTCCTTTCCTAAAGTTGAAAGTTGTCGCTATGGTTCTCTTTCCTTTCAGTATTCCTACCTCAACCTTGAACTTGATCATGTTATGATCGCTGTTTCCCAATGGTCCCACTACCTCTACTTACTTTGAGGTCCCCTTAACCCATTTAGGATTTGATCCAGAGTGGCATTTCCTCTTGTTGGTTCTCTAACAAGCTGCTCCATGAAACAATCTTGTATAGCCTCCAGGAATTCTGTCTCCCTAGCGCATTTTGAGCTTCCAAGACTCCAGTCTATCCCGGGGTAATTGAAGTCTCCCATAATAACCATGTTACCACTTTTGCATTCTCACTTCATCTCGGTTTCCATTTCTTCATCGATATCTCCGGTTTGCCCGGGTGGACGATAGTATAGGTCCATCTTTGTTTCAGGCCCTTTCCTTCCCGGTATTTTAACCCATAGCAATTCCAGCTTGTTGGTCGTCTCTGCTGTGTCCATTTTTTCGATTGTATGCTTTCTTTTATGTATTGGGCTATTCCACCTCCTTTCTGTTCTGACCTGTCCTGGCGACAGAGCTTGTATCCCGGCAGTGCTGTATCCTATTTGTTTTCTTCATTTCACCACGTTTCAGAAACTCCAATTATGTCTATGTCCTCTGCATTGGCCATGACTTCTAATTCCCCCATTTTGTTTCTTAGGCTCCTTGCATTAGTATATATGCAATTTAGATCCTGGTATTTTCTTGTCTTCATTTCCTTTCTCAGTGCTTCGGTCTTTAGTTTCTTCTCTTGTTACATTCCTTCTAACCTCCTCTTCTGGGTTAGTCGACTCCTGTAATTTGTCCAATGTTTCTTCCCAGCCTTTTTTCCTCTCGGTATCTTCATGGGATACCTTCTTCCGAATCGTCGACACTTGGTCGACTGTCGGCTTTCCCCTTCTTCTTAGTTTAAAGCCTGTTCTATTCCTCTCCTGACGTTGTTTGCTAGAAGTCTTGTTCCCACCGCGCTCAGATGCAGTCCATCTCTCCTGTAGAGTTTGCTCTTGCCCCAGAACGCTGTCCAGTTCCTCACAAAATAGAACCTTTCTTCCTCACACCATCTCCTTCATTTATTGATTGTAGTTCCTCCTGCTTTTTCACATCTTCCCTCGGTGCTGGTATGATGTCTGAGAACGCTATCTTCTGGGTTCTCATCTTCAGCTTCCTTCCCAGAATCTTGAACTGTTCTATCAGCGTGCTTCTTCTGTAGTCTCTCCTGCTGACATCGTTCGTCCCGATGTGGATCATTACTGTGGTCTCTTCCGTCTCCGCTCCTTCCAGAATCTTTCCAATTTTGTCCACGATGTCCTGGGTTCTCGCTCCTGGGAGGCAGGTCACCAGTTGATCTTCTCTCCCTCCTGCTATGTTGCTGTCCACATGCCTCAGGATTGAGTCTCCCACTAGGATCGCTGAATTTCCCTTCGGTCTCTCTGCCTGCTGCTGGTGTCCCCTCTCTCTCTCTCTCTCTGCCTGCCTGCTGCTGGTGTCCTCTCTCTCTCTCTCTCTCTGCCTGCCTGCTGCTGGTGTCCTCTCTCTCTGCCTGCCTGCTGCTGGTGTCCTCTCTCTCTGCCTGCCTGCTGCTGGTGTCCTCTCACTCTCTGCCTGCCTGCTGCTGGTGTCCTCTCACTCTCTGCCTGCCTGCTGCTGGTGTCCTCTCTCTCTCTGTCTGCCTGCTGCTGGTGTCCTCTCTCTCTCTGCCTGCCTGCTGCTGGTGTCCTCTCTCTCTCTGCCTGCCTGCTGCTGGTGTCCTCTCTCTCTCTCTCTGCCTGCCGCTGGTGTCCTCTCTCTCTCTCTGCCTGCCTGCTGCTGGTGTCCTCTCTCTCTCTCTCTGCCTGCCGCTGGTGTCCTCTCTCTCTCTCTGCCTGCCTGCTGCTGGTGTCTTCTCTCTCTCTCTGCCTGCTGCCGCTGGTGCCCTCTCTCTCTCTCTCTCTCTGCCTGCCTGCTGCTGGTGCCCTCTCTCTCTCTCTGCCTGCCTGCTGCTGGTGCCCTCTCTCTCTCTCTGCCTGCCTGCTGCTGGTGCCCTCTCTCTCTCTCTCTCTGCCTGCCTGCTGCTGGTGTCCCCTCTCTCTCTCTGCCTGCCTGCTGCTGGTGTCCTCTCCCTTTCTCTGCCTGCCTGCTGCTGGTGTCCTCTCCCTTTCTCTGCCTGCCTGCTGCTGGTGTCCTCTCCCTTTTTCTGCTTGCCTGCTGCTGGTGTCCTCTCCCTCTCTGCCTGCCTGCTGCTGGTCTCCTCTCTCTCTCTGCCTGCCTGCTGCTGGTCTCCTCTCTCTCTCTGCCTGCCTGCTGCTGGTCTCCTCTCTCTCTCTCTCTCTCTGCCTGCTGCTGGTCTCCTCTCTCTCTCTCTCTCTCTCTCTGCCTGCTGCTGCTGGTCTCCTCTCTCTCTCTGCCTGCTGCTGCTGGTGTCCTCTCTCTCTCTGCCTGCTGCTGCTGGTGTCCTCTCTCTCTCTGCCTGCTGCTGGTGTCCTCTCTCTCTCTCTCTCTGCCTGCTGCTGGTGTCCTCTCTCTCTCTGCCTGCTGCTGGTGTCCTCTCTCTCTCTGCCTGCTGCTGGTGTCCTCTCTCTCTCTGCCTGCCTGCTTCTTGTGTCCTCTCTCTATCCCTCTCTGCCTGCTTGCTGTCCTTCCCTGGTGTCCTTGGGTGTAGTAACTTGGCCCTTCGCAAAGAGAGCGTAAGGCCTTTGCCGCTTGCCTTCACCGTGTGCCGAACGTCCACGCGCCTTTGGCTCCTCCCCTTTTAAGGGGGAGCTTCGAGTCTGCTTTGGGTGATGTCAGGGAGTGGGCGGAGCTACCGCTCGCCTCAGCCCCTCACCCTCTGCCTTCTCTCTGCTCCCTCGTGCCTTCTTCGGTGGATTTTCTCCTCTCTCCCTCCTCTGCCCGACTTCACCTGCCTGCCCCAAACTACCTAATTTTTGGTGCACACTCTTGACTCTACTCCTTAGTTTGTGCGCTAGTTCTCACATTAATCCCCTCATTCTATTTAGGGTTTGCGTGTTTTAAGTGCGCAATTGGATACCCAGTTATAGAATAGCAGCAGTTACATACTATTATAGAATATAAACTCGATACTCATTTTCGTGCTCTTTATAAAATTACCTCCTAAATGTACAAAGTAGAATGGGGTGTGGTACAGAGCACAGACTGTGCCTTGCAAACCTATGATAATGTACTGCATGTTAAATTAACAGACAATGCACAATATTTACCACCAAGAAATAAGTAGGCAAACGATCTGCTAGGTCCCGAAGGAAGGAAAGTGTGGAGTTAGACATAGTCAAAGTTGAAGAGATCTTTAAAAATCTTTATGAAAGTAGGTTAAACTACTGCCTGACATGGCCATGTTTCACCCTGCATGGGCTGCTTCAATGGCTTAATTTTTACCTTGTTGTGTCAGGAGATCCTGTAATGCCTTATAGTGATGGTTTTCGCTGTCACCAAAAGGTAAAAGTTAAGCTTCTGAAGCAGACATGCAGGGTGAAACACGGCTGTGTTGGGCAGTATTTTAACGTACTTTGATTTAAAAAAATGTTATAGACCTCTTCAACTTTGGCCATGTCTTCCTCCATTATTTCTTTCCAATAATTACCATCACCTCAATAGATGACATTAAGTGCTATGCTAGCTTTCAGCGCCATTAATATATACTAAACGTATTTTCTTCAAGTTAATTGAATGTACAGTTAACACAGAAGCTTTGCAGTTATGGCATAGTAACCACCAAACTACTGCCTTTCACTATAATGCCCCACAGTATTCAATCACCCCCCCTCCCCCAACAACCACCAGTATCCATAAGTTCCCTTACATCTGTCCTCCCTCCTGCCCATTGAATATACAGCCCTGGTGGTCCAGTGGTGAGCTGGGGCAAGAGCGATCCCCAAATGCTCCTGCTCGTGCTTTCTTGCTTTGCAAAAATGGCTGCAGTGTGTTCCAGCAGCTATCTCACAAGATTGACAATGGAGGTCATGGTAGCCTTTTTAGGACTGGTGCAAGAATGGGCAGGAGCATCTGGGGATTGCTCCTGCCCCAGCTTATCACTGGAATACCAGGGCTTAATGGTAGGCCCAGGGGAGAGGGGAGGATGGACAGATTGACATGAGGGTGCTTCTGGTTCAGGAGAGGGGGGTCAAAGAAAGGAGAAGAATAAATTAATATAACCCCACCTTTTAGGGAAAAATGTTATCTCAGTTTACATATATTTGAGTATATAGAGTATCTGTTTGAAAATTGGGGAAAAACTCCCATACACAAACTGAAAAAAACAAAACACTGGAGGAAATTTTACAGAGCAGTATAAACTTCTCTTTTAAAGTAGCTACATAAGCTACTTTTATCAACATGCCTTTTTTGGGAGGAGGAATATTCATTACAACAAATAAAGGCAACATTTGAAATGAAAAATATCAAGGATTCAATTTTAAAAAGGTATAGACACATAGAAACATGGTTAGCAGATAACAGTCAAATGGCCCATCCAGTCTGCCCATCTGCAGCATTCACTATCTCCTCTCCCTAAAGAGATCCCATGTACCAGTCCCACGCTTTCTTGAATTCATACAGTCTGTCTCCACCACCTCTACTAAGAAACTATTTCACGCATCTACCACCCTTTCTGTACAAAAAGTTATTTCCTTATATTACTCCTGAGCTTATCACCTCAAACTCATTCTATGCTCTCATACTCTGGTTTCCTTTCAATTGAATGAGACTCACCTCATGTGCATTTATGCCACATAGGTATTTAAATCTACACTATTTAACATCTATTTAACCTCATTAGGGAACCTACTGCAAAGCTTAAGTCAAATTTTACATTTATGCAGATGACATCACTTTAGTTTTTCCCCTAACAAACCTATCTCCTGAGACAAAGATCCACCTGGCATTCATATTAAAGCAAATCGATCAATAGATGGTCCAATTCAAACTGAAACTCAACTCAGAAAAAACCAAATTCTTCCTAGTTAGCCCGAATGACAAACTCAAAGACTCTTCAATTTCCTTGAATGGTCAAGTCTATCCTATTGTCAACTCCATAAAAATTCTGGGAGTAACTCTGGACCGTCACCTTACTCTTGAAGTGCACACTGGGCTATTGATTAGAAAAGGCTTCTCGACTCTATGGAAACTAAGAACCATCAGAAAGTACTTCGATGCAACCTCATTCCGTTTATTGGTGCAAGCCTCCATACTAAACATACTCGACTACTGCAACATCATTTATTTGGGTTATTTCAAGAAAACTATTCAAAGACTCCGAATCATCCAAAACTCAGCCGCTGACTGATTTTTGGCATAAGAAATGGGACCACATAACCCCCTATTACCAAAAACTTCATTGGCTGCTCCTGGAGGCAAGAGTCCTGTTCAAATCTGCCTGTCTTTGCTTTAAATCTATGCTTGGCTTGGCCCCCACATACCTGGTCACACATTTCAACTTGGACTGCCCCAGCAGACCTACACGCAGAGTCCATATGTTCACCCATCCATCAATAAAGGCCTGCCGATACAAAAGATACCTAGACAGAACACTTGCTTTCCAAGTAGGCCAAATAAACAACTGGCTGAGCAACTTAATAATGCACGCTTCATCCTATCTAAGTTTTAGAAAACTAGTAAAAACAAACTTGTTCAACTGATTTGTAACCTAAATGCTCCCATTGCCCTATCGCTTTACTCCATCTGATTTTTACCACGATCTCTCATTCCCACTCTGTTCTCTGCCTACGTGTATTGATGTCTGTCCAGTGCGCCTATTCTCGCTGTCCAGTGCGCCTGTTCTCGCTGTTTGTTTGCAGCATATTCCAGCCCTCTTATCCCTGTATCCGCTTCATGTACTTTAAAACCTTACTTTGTTCCTATCTTCGCTGATTGTCCAGCTCCTCTTATTGTAAACCGCCTCGAACTACTATGGCTTTGGCGGTATATAAGAATAAAATTATTATTATTATTGAATGTCTCTTATCAAATGTCTCCTTTCTCACTTTTCCTCAAAAGTATACATATTGAGATATTTAAGTCTGTCCCCATACACCTTATGATGTAGACCAAACATTTTAGTTGCCTTCCTGTGGACTGACTCCATCCTGTTTATGTTTTTGAAGGTGTGATCTCCAGAATTGCAAACAATATTCTAAATGAGGTCTCACCAGAGTCTTGTATAGGGGAATCAATACCTCCTTTTTCCTACTGGTCATTCCTCTCCCTATGCACCCTAGCATTCTTCTAGCTTTTACATTGCCTTTTCAACCCGTTTGGCCACCTTAAGATGATCACATACTATCACACCCAAGTCCCGCTCCTATTTCGTGCACAAAAGTTCTTCACCCCCTAAAATGTACCATCCCTCAGGTTTCTGCAGCCTAAATGCATTGCATTTCTTAGCAATAAATCTTAGTTGCCAAATTTCAGACCATTCTTCACACCATCAGAAGTGTCTACTCTATTGCAGATTTTGGTATCATCCTCAAAGAGGGACATCTTACCTTACAGCCCTTCACCAATATCACTTACAAAACTGTTAAAAACAGTCCCAAGAACTGAACCAAGAACCTTGAGGCACACCATTGGTAACATCCCGTTCCTCAGAGCGATTTCCATTGACCAATACCCTATAGGCTCCATTTATCAAGTCGCGCTAGCGGGGTTAACACGTAAGACGTTTCATCACGCGTTAACCCCCGCACTGGCCTAAAAACTAATGCCTGCTTAAGGAAGGCGTTAGCAGCTAGCATGGCTGGCGGTTTAGCGCACGGTATTACGTGCGTTAAACCGCTAGCGCAGCTTAATAAAAGGAGCCCTGTCACCTTCTACTCAACCAGTTCCTGACCAAGTTCGTCACTTTGGAGCCTATACCGAGAGCATTCAGTTTATTTTTTAGATGCCTGTGAAGAACACTATCAAAAAGCAACATGCCGTTTTATTTTGGAGATGCTATTTAAACATACGCATTTGAGGCACACAGATTAGAAGGGGGCACGTTCTGGCAGAACTTAAAATTGTATTTTCTATGCCACAACAGGAATATACATATGCTTAAAAAAAATTTCCGCATCAGCATTTATACCTGTTCTGCTGCTTGAACAAGTGTCAGCTGACTTCTCGTTTAGACTTGCAATTTGGAAGAATGGTTGTGAGGAATTATACTTACCTTTCTGATGTTCAAAACCACCTCAAAAGAAAAAAAAAACTGAGTTTGGAAATCAACTCCTTAATCAATGATTTGTACAGAGGTATCAACACCTCTTTTCTTCTACTGTATATGCTTCTCTTTATGCAGCCTAGCATCCCTCTGTCACATAGTGTTGGAGGATTTTAAGGCAATGAAACAATCACTCCAAAGTCCCTCTCACCCCTAGCAAATACAAGTCTTTTGGGTTTCTACAACCCCTGTGCTTCACTCTATACTTCTCTGCCTTACATTTTAACTACCAAATATTAGACCAGTCTTCTAATCTTTTTAGATCACTTCTCATGTTGTTCACTCTCTCTGGGGCATCTACTCTGTTGCAAATCTTGGTGTCATCAGTAAAAAAGGCAGACTTTCACTTCTATTCAATGTATTTGTGAGCGACATTGCTGAAGAATTAGAATCAGCCCTACTATCAATCTTGGGGGCACCTCATTACTTTTAAGGTCAGAGAAATACCCAACATACCTCCTCAAAACGGTGGGAGCCTGGCTGTCCCTTTTTCAGCCTAGATCTCTTCAAAATTGACCTTCCAAATGTACAAAAAAGACAATCTTCATATGTGCTTCTACTTAGTCCTCAATATACTATGGAAACCCAGCAAAGAAATCCTAAGAGCTAGAGCAAATGAAAAGAAAAAGGGTAATATTTCTCAAAGTACAAAAAAGTAGAAGAGATTAAATATATATTTACTATGTGCCTCAGGATTAAAACAGAATTTTTTTTCCTCATCCGGAGGGCAACCAACACACCAATTATGGGTTTTTTTTACCCTCCGGATGAGGAAAAAAAATTCTTAATTATGCATGCTCGGAAAATATATGCCTATTAGCTTGCTTATTTATTTGGATTTATTAACTGCTTTTATGAAGAAATTCACCCAAGGGGATGTAAAGCAGGTACAGCAAGTTATTTCAACAAATATTTTACAAGGTAATTTATGGAAATCTCAGTTACAAGATACTGAGCTTCCTGTAATAAATTCTTCTTTTTTTTTTTTTAATCCTTTCTTGAGTTTATTTAGACAAGTCAGGATATGTATTCACATGTGCCAAAGCCATAGAATAGACTCCATCTATTAGAAAAAGATGCAGAGCTAGATTGTGATTCCGAGTGCAATGTGAGGTCTTGTTGCAAGATGCTGAACAGCATCATAGGCTTTATCCCAACTATCTCAAGAAGACACTGAAGGCCAGATTTCACAAAAGCTGCTGAAAGTTAGGTGGTGGTAGTGGTTCTACCGCCACCTAACTTAACCGGTTTAATTGGGTTTAACCGTCACAATAATCTGTCATGCAATTAAACCTTCATAAAAAATAAACCTTCATAAAAAAAAAAAAAAAGTAGGCGCTATGTAGCCTCTAGGATGAGCACCTAGGTCCCTGCCAGCTAGTGGCACATAGCGACGCTGAAGCCTGGGAGTGGTTAGGGGCAACACCGGACTTTGGCATCACTATGCGCTGCTGGCCGCGATTCAGGAGGGATCCTGGGCGCTGGAAATGTAGTCCTGTAAAACTCTGGCCTACATTTCCAACAACTAGGGTTCTTGGGAGCCGCGATTCTGGAAGCCTGTTGGTGATTGACACAAGGCAGGTACCCTTTTTGTTTGCTTGCATTTATTTATTTCGTTCAATTTATATCCCATCCTCCCCAAGGAGCCCAGAACGAGTTACATGGTAACACATATAATAGCAAAACAAGACAACAATTAACAAGGAACAGAAGACTAAGGAGATTTAGAGTACAGTGAGATGAGTCTAGTTCAGTTGTTCTGGATTAGTACACACTTGGAGAATGAAACATGCACAGGAAGAGTCAGTGTGCAAAGGGAGAAAGTCAGTTGAATGTTTATTAAGAATACGGTGGCTTGGGAGTAACATTCTGAATGCTAGCTTGTCCTGAGGAGTTGGGTAAAGAGGTAGGGTTTTATTCCTTTCCTAAAGCTCAAAAAGTCCATTAAGAGATTCGATGTTAGGAGGTAGCTGATTCCAGTGCTTTGGTAAGAAGCGAGTATGACCTTCATCTGGCACTTTCTTGTTTGAGGCTCCGACCAGATAGTATTTAAAGACACATTTCCTCCTAGGAGAGAAGGGGTCTGTCTGGGACATAAGGCGGGAGTTTGGCTGATATGTAGCCTGGCGCCATGTCATGTAAGGACTTGAATACAAGTATTAAGCCTTTGAAGATACAACGTTTGGCTATGGATAGCCAGTGGGCCGACACTAGCGCTTGGGATACTGAATTGCAGGCACGAAGGTTTTTCAGTAGTCCGATTGCTACTTTTTGTACACGTTGGAAACGATTAATATTTTTTGCCATCAGTCCATTGAATAATGCATGGTAGTAGTCCATGCGGAAGAGGGCAAAAGCATAGAGAAGTTGTGAAAAGTCCGGTTCAGAGAAATAGTTTCTTATTTTCCGTAGTTTTCATAGATAGTAGGACAAAGATGAGACCACTTGCGAGATGTGGTCGATAAGTGATGAGTCAAGAAGTACCCCTAGGCTGTGGACTTGGTCTTTGGTAGTTATGGTAGATTCCCAGAGGAGAGAGACACGGTTGTAGGTGCAATGTTCTTTACGGATACAAAGGAGTTCAATTTTTGTGACGTTTAATTGGAGCTTGTTTGTGGACATCCAGATTTTAATTTATGAGAGACAGTTTTGTAATCTGAGAATCACGGTTGTCTCCTAGCGGTAGGTATAGTTAGATGTCATTGGCAAAAGCGCTGCTTACAGAATCAGGGCCTGAATGCTTAAGTGTCTGGAACGTCATTGGTAGATGACTACAAAGTGTACATGTTTAGCTATTAGTGAAGTATGTTAAATTTCTGTTATTTTCCACAATAAAGTGCAGATACTGAAAGTTCACTTAATAAAATGCTACTGATTTTTTGCATAAAATGTCATTTTATCATTATTTGATGACAGGAAAATGTTTTCCTATTCTTTTGTGGTTGTAACACTATATTAGTGGGGTCCTAAGGAATCCAACCCCACTTGTTATAATAAGCATATTAGAGACTCTATAGTGTTATTTCTGTACTGATTTATTATCCTTTTTCAATATAACAGACTTGACAGACATTTTATCAATGTATCATTGCTGAATGTGAAGATATAAAAATGTTATAGCCATAGTACCAAGAAATTTGCTTCATTAAGCAAAAAATAGCAAATTTTAAGAAAATAACTGAACTTTATGTAATCCGTGGCTTTGAGGGACCCCAGGATGGGCTTTAAAAAATTTTTAAATTAGTTTTTGATCAAGCACAATCAAATTCATGGGAAAAGCTTCAGTTCACACAGTTTTCCCAACTTTAGGTTTTTCTGGAACTCCCTAATACTACAGAATAATGAGGTAGTATTTGAAAGTGCAACATTAGCTCATGGGCATTAATGGCAAAAAATAGAAAATCTGGGCTTTTACTGTCATGGTAAAAATGGCATAAGCATGCAGAAATGACCATGAAGAACTTTAGGTGGTTACTTATTTTTGTCTATTTATAAAACATTTGCAGGCTACCCATCTGGCTGCTTGGGGCAGACAACTATACAGACAATGCAATATAAACAGCAATATTACAATAACCAGCTACTACTGGCTTCCCCTTATTTTTAATCACAGCTTAGTAAAAGGAGCCCTTAGCCCACTATTGCCTTGATTACAGACTGCACATTCTTTAAGGACAGGAAACTACCCACTGTATCTGAATTTAACACCTTGAGCTAGTTTAAAAAAACAAACCACAAGCTAAATCCAAAAATTCCTCTTTTCTTTAATGGGAAGATTACCTTGAGTTTCTTCAAGTATCTTTTAGCAGAGAGCAGATAGTTAACTAAGAGGATTTTGCTCAAATGCCCATAGAAAACACGCTCAGTAATGTTACAGAATACAAGAGGAAATCTAGCAAATGGGTAGTGGACACCTGGAATGCGCTTCCAGAAGGGCGTGATAGGACAGAGTATGGTTTGGGGGTTCAAGAAGGGATTGGATGATTTCCTGAAGGAAAAGGGGATAGAAGGGTAAAGATAGAGGATTACTATACAGGTCCTGGACCTGATGGGCCGCCTCGTGAGCGGACTGGTTGACATAATGGACCTCTGGTCTGACCCAGCAGAGGCATTACTTATGTTGGTTCAAAGATTTGGTATAGCTCTTCGAATTTTCAGTTTGATATATTGCAGTTTTCATCTTGCATTAAGGCCAAATTGATCTTCTGCAGTTCCTCTTCTTTAGACACACTAATATGAGACCATACTGATCAACTTCTGTTACAAATTAACAAGGATATCTAACATTTTTGAAAAACTAACTAGCGCATTCTGAATTGTACCAATGAAAAAATTAGGTTCTTACCTGGATAATCTTCTTTCAGTTAATCTGCTATGGATTCTGTATGTGAGATGATTTATCTCTTCCTGCAAATTGGCTTGCAGAGAGAATACTTACAGCTTTGAGCACCTCCCCTACAGAGGAAGAACTCCAGTCCATACCTCAATTTAGTCCCAAAGCAATCAAACTTCAATGGAACAAAAAACTAGAGTTGCAAAGAACAAGGGCAACAGGAATCCCATGGAGACTAGCGAGGATCCTGCGGGGATGGGTCATCTTTGTTCGGGGATCCCACAGGTGTGGTTACCTTCCTCTGGCATATGGTCCTATGTAGCCATACTTGCTCGCTCTTTTGGGGCCAACAGCAACATTCCTTCACTCCTCCACACTACTAGCAGCTGACCCGGATACCTTCCCTCTGATGCATTTTGTATCAGAGGAAAGGCCTCTGGGTCAGCTGCTGGTAGCATGGAGGAGCGAAGGAATGCTGCTGCCGTCCTGAAGAGAAAGGCCAGTAAGACACTACACAGGCTCAGGATTAGTGGGAAGGGAGGGAAAGAGATGCTGCACGCATTGAGAGGGGGTGTGGGGAGGGTTGACAACCTACGGCTCTTCATCCATGGCCTCCCAGACCTACCAAAGTACTACTTGGTGGTCCAGCAGGGGTGTTCATGGTAGGAGCGCGGCCCTTTCGTTCCTCATGGCTGCTTTCTAAAATGGTTGCAATGACCTCTTGTGGTACTACAAGAAATGCAGCAAGCACCCGCAAAAGGTCGCCGCAGCAATTTTAGAAGGGAGCCGCAAGGAGGCAAGAGCAAAAGGGTCATGCTTCTGCCAAGAGGACCACTGCTAGACTACCAGGTACCTCAGTAGGTATGGGGAGGGGCTTTCTACATATGGCAGAGTGGAAGGGGGCAGGGGCATTATCGGGTTGTGCTGCCATGTATTCTTCTCCTTCCTTTGCAAGGAAGAAGGGAGAGGTGAACACAGAACAGGAGAACAGCCTCTCCTCTGTTGCTTCTGATCCTGACCCTTTCCAGACTTCACAATTCAATTTCCTTTTCTGTGCAAATTAAGCCTCAAGTATATGGACATATTTACAGCTTCAGAGAAGGTATGGATTTCAGCAAGAAAATGTGTGCGCTACTAGGGATCATTGTACAAGCCTTTTTTTTTTTTTTTTTTAAAGAAACAGCTCATAGATGCCTATATTGTCTTTAAAAGCAGGAGTCCTGCTTTGAAATTAGCCCCTAAAAGGCTAATTTCATAATAGAAAACCTATGAGAAATGGTCAAAAGATGCCTATGAAAATCAAAGAATATAACAGTTAAACTATGCATCTATTAGAACTTTTACAAGCGCCAGTGTAACCTTAACTGACCTCTTGTCTTTCACAAATGTCCTCGGATCCTTTGGAAAATTGCTAATGCATTTTTAGTTTGGCTAGCAGCTTTCCATGGTTGGCGGCAACACACAAATTCCAGTAATTCTTTAAAATACATAATTAAAATACAATTTTCCAGTTTCTCATGATTGCTGCTAGAAAAAAAAAATGCAATTATTGTTGCTCATTGCTCTAAATAAAAGATTAAAAACAAAGAAAAAATCTGAATCGTCGCTGCTAACTGGATTCAGTAAAACAAATTTACTTTTATCTTCAGCAAACTTCTTTTCAAACAGCAGCTGTGACTACCGTAGTAAGTACCAACATCTTAAATGCAGATGTCTAGACAAAAAAAAAAAAAAATTATACAGTTCTTAGTACTAGTCAGTAAGTGAGCATGTGGAATGCTGCCTAATTTACTGTGCACTATTAATCTTTTCTTGGTTAAGCTGAGATCACACCATCAAGTACTTCCCTTGTTTCCGATACAGCAGTTGATGTTTCTGGGTTTCTAAGAATGGCACTACTAAACTGTCACAGATCAAAGAAGTTCCCTCCAGATAATGTACCTACTAGCACAGGAGTGGGCAACCTGCAGCCCATGAGGCACAATTTGCAAGCAGATCTCACCTCTCCCTTCCATTCCAACAGGACTAAAGTAAAGCATCTGGCCCAACTTGCTTAAGACTGACATTTAACTCTAGCGCGGAGGAACCTTGATGCCACAAGCATGAAAGCCATTGCTTGTCCTGAATCGGTAGCATGGAATATCGCTACTCCTTGGGTTTTGGCCAGGTATTAGTGACCTGGATTGACCACCGTGAGAATGGGCAACTGGGCTTGATGGACCATTGGCCTGACCTAGTAAGGCTATTCCTATGTTCTTATGTCTTGTCCCACATACGTTGAATATGTTTCAATAGGGTGGGACTAGCAAGGTCTTCACACACATATGACAACAAGGCTCCTCTGCACCAAATTTGAATGCCAGTACTAAGCGAGCTGGGCCAGGTACTTTTCTTCAGTCCCACAGGACCAGAAGGAAGAGGTGAGATCTTGTGGTGAGTAAGGGACAGATAAACAAGGGGTGTTGTTGGAACTGGGGGAGGAGGTAAGAGCAAGAGGGGGAACAGCAGCACATAGACTCTGGACCAGGTGGATGGAAGGGGATGTAGGAAGAAGAGAAATGCAGTGGACCATTGGGAGAGGAGAGAGATTCTGAAGACCATGAGAGTGGGGAAGAAAGACAGGGAAAAAGAGAAATGAAGGAGACCATACACACCACACCCACTCACACTTACAAACAAGTGGACTCTAAATTGCCCAGAGGTATGCATATGTACAAAAAGTAGACGCCTAGATACATAAGGGGCCGCTAGAAAAATTACAAACCCTGTAAACTAAACAGCTTACTTATCACACCGCACAACACAGGCCATCAATAAAGTTGCCATGCCCCCTCAGTTTGCACAAAAGCAGTCAAGAATCACTGTAAAGGAAGACACCACCGATAGGAGAGCAACAAAAGTATAACATGATTAAAATTATATAAAACTGCATGCAACCAGCACTAACATTTATGGAACTCGTAGCTATTTGCATGCCGATTGTCTAATCTAAAGCATCCGGCAGGCGGAGACAGAATAGGCTGACACCTTGCTCATGACTCTTAAGATGTCATACAGAGAGTGTTACATAATTCACCCTAGAAAGGATCATATGAGGATCCTCATCTGCCTCTGAGGCTGGAATCCAAGCTAGCAGGATGGCAAGAATGTGCCACAAAGGAAGCCATGGCTGCTACTTTAATTCCTAAGGCTAAAGCTTCAAATTGCTTCTTGAAAACCATATCTACCTTGTGATCCCCGAGTATCACACCTTCACTGGGCAGGGAAGTCTGTCTAGTGACCTGTGTTACCAACAAATCCACCTCCGGCTGAACAGCCAGCTGTTGAAAATCCAGAGCCATAGTCTTGGTCACCAGCAAGGACCCCCTTTGGAGACTCCCAGTGGTCAGTGACTAGCTTCATGATGTCAGGGAATGAGGGAAAGAACATAGTCAGAGTCACTTAGCTCTCAGAAATGGAGCACTGGTGGAAATTCCAACAGGCAGGTGGAAATTCCAACAGCAATTCACCCAGCAAATTAGCTATTAAGCCCGGGAGATCTGATGCCTTGAACAGCTGCCGAACTGTGGAGTTTTCCTCCTGTCCAGGGCCACCACTAATTCTTGTCTGGTTCTCTGCATGAGATCAGTGGACTCTGCCAGGGAAACTGCATCATGGGACAATAAGGGCATGGAATTAGACCTTCCATCCTCCCAGTCAATGTCAGCTCTGGGCCCTTTTTTATTTATTTTTATTTAAAACATTTATAATCCGTTTTATACCAAAGCGGCTCACAATTCAGCATACATAGCTTTAGAATCATACAATTTAAAACAATACATATATTGCAGGGGAAAAGGTAGAGCCCAAAATTTATTTATTTAAGACATTTATAATCCGCTTTATACCTAACACGGGCCGAGAACTAATCCCCAGTGCCGCCCCCACTGTCGTGCCTTTAGCAGACTCTTGGGGATCCCGGCAGTTTAAATAAGCATTCCACATAAGGCTTACAAAATCTGGGTGAAGTCTTGAAGAGGAGGTCTCAATGCCCCAGCTGGGATTCTCTGAAGGTCCTCCTGGGCTTCGTGGTGTTCATGCATGTGCACATTGTCAAATCTCCTTCGGAGGGCTGTGGCAATGGCCTCTTCCCTTGGGATCCAGCTTCCTGCGGATCTCCAGCCTTGGAGGATTTAAAGGAGGCCGAGTCCAAGGCTCCTGTCCCTCTCCCTCGTGCCCTGCAGCATGTGGATGCTCCTTGGCAGACCATCCAGCACAAACCTGGCATTATACATGGATAGAAAGGCCTGAGTGTTCCATCCATATTGATTTTAAGCAAACTCAAGGGATGTTCAGGCAAATCGAGGTTCTAGGGGAAAAAAAAAAAAAAAAGTTTGTTTAAAATCCAAGATGGGACACCACCAGCAAATTTGTGCCAAAAATGGGTTGGGGGCTCCCCTGAATTTTAAAAACTACAAGGAAAGGGGTTTCATAAGAGGAGGAACCTAGCTGTGGCCACAGAAACCCTCAAATTTTACTTTCAGACCCCCCTCCCCCCATTTTTCCTATAGGCTATAATTGCCTTACTTACTGTGCCATGTGGTGCCTGCCTCAGCTCAGAAGTGCAGCTAGAACAAATGGAGAAGAGCTCTGCCTGATAAGCTCGCACTACAAACTTGGCCATTGGGCTGCCAGTCGAACTGAGCCTCAACCCCAGAAACTCTCTCACTGAGTAGGGGAGAGGAACACGCAGCTGGCTCACTATTAATCCCAGCCAAGCTGTCAAGGAGCCAAACAACCTGCACTCCAGCTCCTGATAAATAAGGGATGCGAGCAGCTACTCAGGGGATGGCCCCCAAGCTCCAAAAATATTACAGCAGGCTGGCTAGACAGGTCTCCCTGAGGGCTGATCCTGCTAACAGCAGACTTCCCCTGCACGAGTCTGTGTCTTCTCCCAGGAAGAGGTCCTAACAAGAGGAATTCTTTGGGCATCATGCCTCCAACTTAAAACGAAAGGAAGAAACAAAAATAATAAAACCACAGAGCAGAGCAGAAACACATCTGAGCAACATGCTTGCAGAAGAAAACCTGAGGGGGCCTACTGTGAAGAAGGTGGAGTTGAAAGCTGAGCAATATCAATTCTGCAAGCAACTTGCAGGTTGAGATGTATAACCCTAGGGTTCAGAACTATTAGTCACATTACATTAGAATATACCATTGCAGATTAAACAGTCTTCTTATGTAATTTTTCAAAAGTATGTAACCTACTCTACTTGTTTCAAAAAGTCTTAGCTAATTCTAATTATTGCTAAAATTAATACTGCTCATATTTGACCTGTTTATCATAAACTACTTTGGACTTAACTATTGAGGAAAAGGCAGAAGCATATAAATGCTGAGAGTAGATTATAATAAAGTTGTACACATAGCTGATACTATTCTGTAACCTGCGCATGCAAATTAAACTAAAACTTAATTTTATAGACCGGGTCTTCAACCAAAAAGGTGCTTGACTCGGTTTACAATAATTTAAGTATAGTACATAAATATAGAAGAAGAATGTAATCTAGAATGGTTTAGTTTCCAAAGTGTTTAGGAAACGAGAACGTTTTCAGAGCTTTCCAAAATAAAATGAAGGGGCCTAGACTTCTAATTGAAAGCGGTAACTCATTCCAGAGCTCAGTTAGTTTGAAAATGAAAAGATGGCTGAATCTCTTGAAAGTTCTAGTTTTACCCATAAGGGAAGGAAATGTAAGTTTTAATTTATTTGAACTCCTAGCAAGATGAGATCTGTGTACTTTCCAATCTAAAGGAACCAAAGTAATAAAAATGCCAAAGAGAATTTTAAATGCAATACAAACAAACTTAAATTGAATTCTCAGATACACTGGAAGCCAATGTAATTCCTTGAGCAATGGGGTTACGTGATCAAATTTACTCTTACCAAAAATGAGCTTGGCAGTGGTACTCTAATCAATTGAAGTCTCTGCAGACTGACTTTTGAGAGATCCAACCTTGACAAGATAATTGACTGAACCAATACAGAGAAGTGTTGCTGATGAAAGAACGCTCTCACTCTTCTCAGGATATGGAGGCTAAAGAATTTAGCCGATCCCTAAATGTAAGAGATGAATCAATAACAATACCTGACCTGATATTAGCGAGGAAAACTCAATTTTCAGAGATTCTCCTGAAGAGAATATAACTTTGGACCAATCCATAAAAGTTTGGTCTTAGCAGCATTCAATGTCATCTGGACCATCATCGCCCAGGACCGAAGCTAAGTGCAAAAAATGTGTGCCCAAGATAATATGATGAGGGGAATGTTGCCCCATTAAAGAGATTAATCTCCAAGATTTTATTTATGAATTGCAGTGGGATATTAACATGAACAGGGATGATAATTGCTCAGGTCTTCAGTACCAGCCTAGGGACCTCTCTGGCCTTTTTTCTGAACCCCAGTAACCAGAATGGGCACTAGGTTCAGTTCTGGAAGTGATACCATTCTACTAGTTATCCAGTACACACTGCATGTCACAAAATATGCGAAAATATAATACTGAACTGAGCAAACACTGGATATTATTATGTGGTGTTAAATGCAGATACCATATTAATCAGATGCAAATGAATGTCATAAACCCACCCTGAAGAGTTCTCTATGTACTTCATGGAATGGAATATTTTTATTTTATTTCAGTTTAGTAGTGAATATAAAAGGCATACAACAAATGCCTGATGCTACTGCTGAACAGCCTGGGTGGTGATGTGCAGTAGCATCAGCTGTACAGTACTACATCATCCCCACCCAAATATACAACATACAGATCAGGCATTTGTTGCGTGTCTTTTATAACCACTACTTTTTGGGACCCCCGAGGAAGACTGTTTGTTCGAAACCCGGACCGTTTTGTTTTCTATTTATTACATGAAGTGGTTCATTTGTATGCAACAATCAGCTTGTTTAGAATAAACTTTGCCTGCATCTTGTGCATCCGTCTACAGTACTTTTCTTTGCCTTCAACTAAATCTTCTGGGCAGGCCATTTAAATATTGTGTAAATAACAAAAAAGTTTTCAGAGGTTCTTTCCAGTTGTTTCAGAAGACTATCGTTCTAAACAACAAGAAATTTCATTCCAGATCTCTGTTAACCTAAAAGTATAAGATTGACAAAGTTTCCCAGCCAATTTTGGTTCCTTTAAAAGAAGGGCATGAGAGTTTATACTTTGCGTAGTCTTCGAATAATATGACCTTTGAACATTCCAGTGTAACAGAATCAAATATCCCAGAAAGAAGTTTAAACGTAAAGCACACACATTTAAATTGGATCCTAAAATAGATGGGAAGCCAATGAACTTTTCTCAACAAGGGAGAGACATGATCAAACTTTCATTTCTATCATAGTATCCTAGTATGTGACTATTCAATACACATTGCTAGAATACTTTTTACTTATTTTAGTTCCAGTAGAGGAACTTTTTTGGGGGGGTGTATCTTGTACCCAAAGTGAGACAAGTCTTGTGTTTTATGAACACGCTGCAAGATTTCTCAATGTCCATAGTGTCCAGAAAGTGTCAATCCAAAAACCCCCAATTTTTTTTTTTTTTTTTTAAAGCAAACAAAAGAAAATTCAACAGCAGGAGCACCTAACACCATATATTTTAGATATTGTAGATAAAACATAAGTTATTTATTATTCTTCATTAGTAAGTTATTGAATATTCATTAGAGGAGTCAAAACACCTGAACTGTTGAAGTTCCTCAGGGATTGGGATCAAAGGCCATGGTCCTATGCTGACTAGAGTGTTCTAGCTTTGGCAGGAAAGTGGGCTCAGGCTCACTCATAAAACCCAAATACAGCTTTGTTCAATGACGGAACCATGACTGTGAAGTATAGAAAACAGATGCACTGATTTGTCTGGCGCCGTCTTATTACTAAGGTTAACCCCAAGAGAGTGTCAAAGTCAGCACAGTTTATAAAACAATCTCTCTCTCTCAACTGTCAATACAAAAGGTCAGAAAGGTTTCTTCTTTGTGGCTAAGCAATACAGACTCTCTAGCTTGAGGTCCAGTCTCTTGTAACATCATTGTCTTTGGCTGATTTCTGAACCAGATACTTCTACCTCCCAACCTTTTTATAACATGACAGGTGTGGAGTCCTGGTTCTCTCTTATCACAGGGCTATCCCAGCAGTCTTCTCCTGTCCCCATTTTCTGCTTTTACCCTTGGGTATTACTAAGATACTCTCCATGAGCTCAACTGTCCCAGAAAGCATTTTTTCTAGCTGTTTCTTAGTTTGGGATGCATACACCATTTGGAAGCATTATGAACTAAAATAAGGCAATTTATCAGAAGTCTAAATAAAAAGTTAAACATATTACACAAGTTGATAGATTCTGCCCTTTGGACTACATTTAGGTAAATTCTCATCATTATTTTAAACCAAATGAGAGGAGTTATTTGATAGTTTATTATAATAAGCAGAAACATAGACCCAGTTTCACCATCACAATCACCACCCACCTCGTTGTACAAATCACTGAATTCTTCAACCAGATCTTTCGGAATCCTTTGGCCATTGTTTGTGAGGTAATGGGCCACTCCATTTTTGGAATACAGACTGATGCGACCAACACTTCTCTCACCATCAGTAGTCTCTTCCAGCAAACCATTGTCTTCTGCTAGATGATAAATCGGGTTGCCATTTGAACCATGGATCCACGTAGCTCCCAGTTCAAAGACTGCTTGTCCTAAGGATGAAAAAATAAGGGAAAAAAAACAAACTCCTCAATTTCTTATATTTATTATGTTCTACTTGCTTGATTTTAAATAGATGCCAAAAAGTGCAAGGGCCTAAGGATTCTAAGGATATCAATTGTCATCGACTTGGTACATACCCTGAAGTTTGCAGCCTAAAGGCCTATAAAGCAGTTGTTTTTCAAGCTGATGTTTTTAAGCAACGCTTTATGGTTTTCAGTTCAACAGGCTCAAGTACCTCAAGAAATTTAGCTAACCAAAATTAATTTGACCTCTAAACAGCAACGAGAATCCAAATTTGTACATCTTTGTGTGGCTTGAAATCTATAACAAATGCAGTGAATATAGGAAATTAAGGGCTCCTTTTACTAAGGTATGCTAGCGTTTTTAGCGCATGTAGGATATTACCATGCGCTATGCGGCTAGAACACCAGCTCAATGCTGGTGTTAATGTCTAATGCGCATTGATGCCCTAATGTGCGGTATTCCGCACATTAATGCCCTAATGTAGTTTCGTAAAAGGAGCCCTAAGTTTATAACTATTTAAATATTGTGCCAGAATGTAAACAGCATATTATCATAGTGATGAAGGGCTAGAGTGCTCTATGAAGCCAAGGTTATTTCATAGCCCTATGCATCTATGTGTGAATGCTGGTGGTAGGAGTAAGTTAGCATTACCTAAAATATACTTAAACAGAATAAACCTTTGGTCATCACTACCAGTTCTTGAAAGCCATCAAGCTGTCCTAACAAATTTGCATAAGAGATTGCCAGCCATCTATTTCTCAAGTCTCTCATATGCATATTTAATATGGATATCCCGACAACCGGACTTGTTGGCAGCTCTTGAAAACTAGGAATGAAGACCAAGGAAATAGATATTTTAGAAAAGTTGCCAATATTTAAAAACAAGTTTTTACACATTGAGAGAGACATTAATTTAGAAACAAGTCAGATACACATACAGAAAGAAGTAGGCCGGACCGAGATCCTATGTATACTGTTCCAAATTTTTTACCTTAGCGCTTCCTGAGGAACAGTTTGCTGAAATTTAGAATTTACATGCATATTTAGAATATATTATAGGCAGATAACAGAAGCATCATTGTTTAATATCTTTGCAAACTTGCACCTTTAACAAGTTAGAGCGCTTCAATCAGCGGAGAAGATGATGCTAGATGTACCTTCTAACTGCACGCTGTAAACCATGGGTTGCTTTCTGTACGGCATCCCTATGCATGTATACCAGTATAGCTGTATCGACTGTGTGTGTTAGAGAGGGGAGGGGACAACTTTGTTCATTTGGAAAAGGAGATGCTATGTTTCACTGTACCTAAGTTTCTATGTTATACAATCTGGAACTGTTCCTCCCACAGAATGCATTAAGATTAGACCATGTTTTTCTGGAACTCTCAATCCTATATGGTTCAATTTTGTACTTTGAAAAGGGGAAATGGTCAAAGACACAAAAATTATGTCCTTTTCCATTAACGATTTGGGGGTCCTTACTAAACTGCAGTAAGCGCTAGCGTGCACTTATTGTACATTAAAAAGGCTTAGCACGGTACATGCACTGGTGTTCTCCCCCCCCCCCCCCACACACACACACACTAAATGGCTAATTTGCATGTGAACACCATATGCTAAAAAAATATATTTAATTTTCTGAGAAGGGGCATATTAGGCAGTGGAGAGTGGATGTGGCAGCACTAATCAGCATGAGGCGTTACTACATGTTAAGTGATGAGCAAAGGGGCTCTTACTGCCTACAAACTAGATGGTAGTAGGGGCTCATATGGTAATTTTTTTTAATGGCTGCACAGTAAAGGTGAAATTAACCTATGGCCATTAGTTAGAAAAATTGGCCTATTTCTGGCCACAGCAAAAGTGGATCTGCTGATGGGGGTTCCCCTACCATGAGCAGCTGATGGCAAGCTGGACAGTACCGTTTGTTGTTTTTTTCCATCTTTTGGTGGGGGGGGGGGGGCGGTGTCGGTGACCACTGGGGAATAAGGGAAGGGAGTCAAGCCTTAAACTCTCCAGTGATCGTCTTGTCAGTTTTGGTACCTGTTTGGCACCTATTCGTTTAAAAACAGGGCTAGCTCCAGGTGTCTAAAAAAAAGCCCTGGACATTTTGGTAAAAGGTTTGATTATCCCTGCTGAACATTCAAGTACTAATCCTGCCCTAATCCCACCCACAACATGCTTCTAACACACCACCTTAAGATTTAGATGTAATGGAGAAGCTGGTTTATGCTGTCTTTTGAATGTCTGTTTTGAAAATATATAAAGCAACCACAGTTCCAAATGTAGCCAATCTTTTGCCAAGGATAATTCTGTCTAACCCCTGGAAACGTAAAGAATTACTTCTCACCCTTTTTCAGCTGAGGTCAGCAACAGATGATGTAGAAAGGATCTCTCTTCAGGCTACAATCTTAAAAGCAAGCCTGGTGGTTCTGGCAAGTTAGCCCAAAATCCCAGCACTGCTACAACAAAAGTATTTTAGTCAAATAACTGTTAAAGATCACTCAGCTGCCAATTCTTCATGGAACAGTAGCACAGAGAAAGTCCACAACTGTCCTAGTCACAGAACAGTCTTTCCTCATCAGCTGATGGGACGCACAACAACCAAAACACTTCTGTTCTTTGCTTCCCTTTTCCTCCAAATACTCAGCTGAACTCTCCAAGTTCAGACCTGAACTCCTCCAAGTCTACTCTACTGAGTTCAGTTTCCCCACTTCTTCTTCTTCTTGCTGTGCACAGGAGACACACAAGGGCCAATGAGGACATGTCCAATAGGTTATTGCCGAACACACAAAAGAATAGTGAATAAGTTTGTTAATGGTCAGACAAAGTCCCACCAAGATAACAGAACTAGGCGTTCATAGCAGTGCCTGTGAAGTTTGCTCCTCCACTTATTCACTATAACAAGTAAGGCCCACTGGAGGTAGATGATCTTGGCTGTGAACTCACAGTAAGAAAGAGGCAGGATCGATAACGCCTTTGGAGAAAAAGATGGTTCATGGCCAATGCAAGGCCTAAAGCCTCCAAAAGGTAAGCAGGGATAACTCTACAATACCGAAAAGAGCACTCGCTTGACATCTAGCAAATGCAACGCTTTATCTTTTTTCTTAGACCCCTTAGGGTAAAAAGCGGGCAAATGGACTTCCTGATTGATATGGAAGGCAGAGACTATGTCTGAGAAGAAGGACGGAACCATGCACAAGGAGAGCCATGCTTCCATAAACTTAAGGAAAGGTTCCTTGCAGAAAATAGCTTGTAACTCAGAAACTCATCTCGCCTATTTTGTCGCCACCAGAAACACTGTCTTGACTGTAAGATCCAGAAGGGAATTCTCCTGTAAGGGCTCATTTGGAGCTCTACTGAGATCTTGTAATATGGTTTTAAGATCCCAGGAAGGGAAAGAGATGCACCGAAGGGTGCAACCAAAGAGCCCCTTTAATGAACTTAGCACATTTTCCACTCCCACTATATGCACGGCTGAGAGAGCAGCAAATGAGCTTCTGCCCAAGAAAGAGGATTTGAGCTTCTAGGCTCAATGGGGCGCTTCTAGTGCCTCCTTGCCTGTTGACACAGGCTACCACTGTCCCTTGTCCAAGAACACTGATTGCCTTACCTTCCAGAGAATTCTTCAGTGCCTGAAACACTGGTCAAATGGCTCTGAGTTTTAGTTGATTTATGGACCACTTTTCCTGAGCCAGTGTCCAATGACCCTGAACTGTGTGTCTGTTGCAATGACCCACCCCTTCCAACCGTAAAGGCTGGCATCAATCGTTAGAATCTCCCAAGAAGAAATTCGGAAAGGCATGCCCCTTGAGAGACCATTCGGCTATAGCCACCACAACCACAGACTGCTCTTTGCTTCCAGTACCCAGGGAAGCGATTGCTGAAGCAAGTCTATCTGAGGAGACCATCGAGAGAGAAGAGTCCTCATGTGTGCTCTTGTCCAAGGGACCTCCTCTACGACTGCTGCCATCGATCCCTTGACCTGCAGATAATGTCATGTCATAGGAGCCAGACTCTGTAGCAGGTTCAAAATCTGCTTCCGGAGCTTCAGTCTGTGTGGCTCTGGAAGAAAGACTTGGCCCAAGGCCATGTCAAACAAAACTCAAGTTTCAAGTTGATGATCCACATCAAGTCCTGAAGGAGATGGACCACTCTTGAAACTGCCAGTTCGCATTCCTCCTTGGATGGTGCTCTGATTAGTTAATCGTCCAAATATGGGTGTGCCTGGATTCCTGTCTTAAGGAGCTGCAATGCCACCACCATCATCACCTTGGCAAAAATGTGAGAAGCCATCATGAGGCCAAAGAGGAGTGCCAAGAACTGGAAATGCTGCTCCACCACCACATGAAACTGCACGTACCTTCTGTGGGACAGGAAAATGGGAATGTGAAGGTAGACTTTGATCAAATCTAGAGAGAAAAGATACTCCACCAGTGTCACTGCTGCTATGACTGACCAAATGGAAATGATGCACTTTCAGCGCAGCACTGACCAAATGGAAATGATGCACTTTCAGCGCAGTACTGACCAAATTGAGGTCCATAATTGGCTTCCAGTCTGAGCCTTTCTTTGGTACAATGAAGTATATGCATTATCTGCCCAAGCCCAGTTCTTCTTACGGTACTGGTTCTATGGTACAAAAATCAAGTAGACTTTGTACAATTGCCCAGACTGAGGGCTCTCTCTGGTCAGCCACAGAATCTACAGAAAGATCTGGAAAGGGGTCTCAAAACTCAATTTTGTAACCTTCTAAGATTCAACGGTCTGCGTCTATCTATGTCGACTGACCAAAAGGCTGACAACTTGCTTCCTATCTCGGGGGGGGAGGGGGGCTTGGCCCCTGTCCTGGCGTCACTGTGCTTTCTTGGAGGTTGGAGAGGGACGAGAGCCAGAGGCTTTCTGTCTCCTTTCGATGAACCTTGGAACCTCTGCCGTGACTCATAAAAGGACCTCTGCATCACTTGGCCTCCTGTACACTAAGTCATCTGGGTTTGCTTTCCACCAAGGCTTTAAGGTGATGGTCCATAATACTGGCCATCAGGTCAAATAGACTGGTTTCATCTCGGTCCTGTAAATCTCTACCTCGATTCCTGATAGGATCTCTGAGATGAAGCTCCTCCTGAGTACTGACGAAAATACCTGGAACCAAAGGTTCTTGTCGGTCTAATTTTCATGGTTCCAGATATTTTCGTCAGCACTCAGTTTCAGATTTGTCTATGAATGACAGCAGAATTTAAGGTAAAAATCTACTTCAGCTGATTGTTGACCAGAACCTAGAGTTGTGGTACAACAGTAAACAATGGCAAGTTTACAAAAAACAAACTAGTACTTCCCTATTAAAAGCTTTCTTTAGTAAACATAAATCTAAGTTCTCATACTATTTGTAGTACAGAACAGTTTTCATACCAGATGTAGAATGTCAGAAATACACTATGGCCCTGATTCTATAAAAGGCGCTTAAGTTATGCCTAAAGTTAGGTGTGCTTTAGGCATCCAATCTAAGTAGTTAATGACCCAATTAAGGGTCTTAACAAGGGTCAATTGGTACTTAGGCATCCCAAGGACGTAGACAAGTTTCAAGTTTTAGGTTTTTATATACCGCCTACCAAGGTTATCTAAGTGGTTTTACAATCAGGTATTCAAGTATTTTTCCCTATCTGTCCCGGTGGGCTCACAATCTATCTATGGAGGACTGAGCTATGGAGGACTGAGCGACTTGCCCAGGATCACAAGGAGCAGTGCGGGGTTTGAACCCACGACCCCAGGATGCTGAGGCTGTAGCTCCAACCACTGCGGCACTTTGTAGACGCAGCCATAATTTCATGGATGCTCATGTTTAAAACTTTCGCCTAACTCAATAGGCGTGGGCATGGAATGGGCATGGTTTGGGCAATGACTCAATTTGGGCATCCTTTGATTCATTTACATAACATTGAGCGACCTAGGGCGTCCATATCATGCCTATATTGAAGGCAAATGAAAAAACAGGTCTACTTTTGAGCTTAGTTTGGGCTTCAAATAGATCCGAGTTCTATGGACAGAACTTAGGCACTCTTTGGATGTTCTTCCGGAACTTAGGCACAGTTTGGATGGCCTTAATGCGATCTGCTAAATAGCTCTCTGGGTTTTTATTTTTGCTTTATTAAGCTCAAAATACATTTAATAAGCCACCACATAAACAGGGCACATCAATACAAAGATGCAAAACCTTCTATTTTTCTGGGCAAACAGCAATGCTATTTGCAAATTAGAGGGAAAGATCCATTAATTGAAGCACAGCACGTGAAAAAACAGCTTTATGTTTCTTGCTAAAAAGCTACCCCTTTTTTTCCTCACTAAAGATTGCTCCAATGAAGTCATTCTTGAAACAGGTGGATTCAGCAAATAAAGCACATGACAAAAATATATAGATTGCATACATAACTTCATTTGCAAAAGCTTAAAAACAAAACAAAAAAAAAACCAGATACAGACCTTAGCATGGCTTCTACTTTATTGCAAATGGAGGTTTGCAGCTGCACAATGGTGATCTCATTGCGAGATCATCAAGGTGCACCTACAAGGTAGAATACCACAATTAAAATATGTGCTGGGGAGCTGGTTGGGATTTGTACTTATGACCTCTGGAAGAGGAGTACAGGGCTTTTACTTATTGAGCTATAGCAGTTTCCAGGTATGTGTCTCTGACTGCCCTGTGATATGATAGCTTAGAGATCTGCTAATGTTTATTCATGCACACTTAAAGTTTATCAATCATCATATTTTGGCTTATAACAATTGACCTCTTCTCCTACAACTTCATTTGCTTCCATAGATTTCAATTATCAATTTGCACAGACTGATATAAAAACAACATTTGAGCTCTTCTAGAGCAAAAACCAGAAAACCCATTTAGAAATCACCAGTATGAGAGATCCTTCAAACCGCTGACATAACCACAAACAAAAGTTCTGTGAATTAAAAGCAATCTTTACCAAGTTTCACACTCTGTACTCTGCCTCCAATTCTGTCAGATGCCTCAAGGATTGTTACATCCGTAAAACCTTTCTCCAGGAGGGATTTTGTAGCTGATAGGCCCGCAAGCCCAGCACCAATAACTACTATTCGAGGCTGTCGTTTTCTCCGTAGACCACTACTAAGAGGATCATCAGTGCTGTCTGAAGATGTTTCACAACTTTGCATGCCGTCCAAGCTCTCTTTTTATGGAACCTAGAGGAAGAAAAGAAAAATGATACAGTTTGTGAACAATCTAGGATTCTGCCCTTAAATACAGCAGTTTTCCCAGCCTATGAAAATGTATAGTTCAGGATCATTTTAAACACATCCACAGAATTCCAGGAAATACATAATTTGGGGCAACTATGAAACAAAATCCTCCTTGAAATAGCAAAAAAGTGCAAAACTAACTTTTAAATCAGGGATATTTACTAAAAGGATGCAAGGAGGTTGATCTACCCTCTGTAATTCCTGCTTTTTCTAAGTGGTGGGTTATGCTGTGTGGTTGGAGAAAAAAATAGCTTTAAATAGTTTTGCAGACAGAAGAATTAACAACTTTACCAAAAAGGGCACCACAAAATCATAAGCTTCAACACTAACTGGATAATTAGGCTTTACTTAGATAAAATACAGTATGGCTAGCTCTGCCACATATCTTATGGGTGACTTTCTGAGAATCTGAACTTTTTCAGTGGCTCAGCACTACAGGGCCACATGCTGGCAGCAGGGATACTGTTCTGCTTTTGATCTAATTTGACTGAATGGGTTTAGCTGGTAATGGTGGGAGTTACTGAACCTTTGGTCAGATATGTTGAATGGGGATCTGGGATCTGTTCTGTCCTCTGTTTTGTTTGATTAGACCTTTGGGATATATGCTAAGAGATTTATGTTATGTCCATATTTAGGTGGATCAGTTTAAAAGGTCCAGTCAATTATGTGCAAGGGTACAACTAACTATTAGAAGAACCAAAATCAAACCCAATACTAGCGGTTATTAGCGCAGGGAGCCACCCGAATGCTCCAAACTGCTCCCGACACCCATAGGAACTCTGAGTGTTGGGAGCAGTGCGAAGCATTCAGCACAGCTCCCTGCACTAAAAACCACTATCGTGGTTTAGTAAAAAGGGGGGTATGTTAACCTTTCAATAACAGCACAGTAATCAATGTTTTGTAATGACCTCAGGGGCAACTCTTCACTGGGTAACACCTTAGGTCCATGACTTACCTACCTCTTCATAGGCCTTTTTGCATCTTTCAAATGCTATACTTAATATTTTTTCCCAAAGTAACTTATCTGTCAACGTGAAGGAACAAACATGCATCACATTTTGCTATTTGCTGCTTCAGGGTGTGTGGTCCTCTACAACCAAAACACATTAATGGACTACAGAACTCAAATGCCTTTATTTTTTTACACTGGGCTTTAAGATGTCAAGGATGAGTAAGTGTTTAGACTTTGGCAGGTATAAAGGCATGTAAGATATGCATGGTTTATGCAAAGAAAAATGTTTTAATTTAAACAGGTCATTAATGTGTTTTGGTTATAGAGGACCACACCCTAATTCAGTAAATAGTGAAACATGGCGCATGTTAGAATTTTATCCTTCACAGATAGTAGCACTATATAACAAAATTTTAATTTTTTTTTGCTCCTGGGTAATGTGTCCTCTCTTAATTGCCTATGCCACAAAAGTATAGAAAATGGCTATCATTCCCCTCAAACTTTGCTTTTCTGACCAGTACATTGATATTTTGAAATTTATCTTTTTTGCAGAACATTCCAGATTGATTCCAAGCTGAGTAAACTTAGGGGCCCTTTTACTATGGCGCAAACATCTGGCAGTTGCATTTTGCTATGTATGTAGCCAATTTATCAAGACAAGAGGGAAAAAATACTCCACAGAAGCATCTCTAAGATGTGCAATGTCTACAAAGCATATTTCAGCATTCTTGTTAGGGATCAAGACAAACCTTGGGCACCTCACTTCACATGTGAGCACTGCCAAAAAGCTCTGGAAGGTAAGAATTTTGTTTCTCACTAGAATGGCGGAATTTTCTGCTACAAAATTCTTAGAATGTTTAATTTTATAAAATATTTACATTTTTAACATTTCATTGTTATTTGAAAATATATCATATGTGAAATATGTTGCAAGAATCTCATACACATTAAATCATAGGTGAAATAAATTTATTATTTTCATTACCACAATTTCATTTTGTTCTTCTACAGGATGGTACAAGAGGGGAAGGGAGAGCATGAAGTTTGTTATCCCAAGAATTTGGCAGGAACCCACCAACCAATCAAGCAACTGCTACTTCTACATGATGGACCCTTCCAAACATCTAACTGGCAAGTATGCATCTGTAATCACATGTCCAGACATTCCTTCATCCATCACCCATATTGCCCTGAGCTCTCCATACCCACTCCCCCAGAGAGAGAGAGAGCAGCTGTCTTCAGAAGAAAGCAGCAAGTTAGATAATGAGGGAGACATTATAGATTCAGTATACAATATCAATTGAGAAGAAGCGCCACCAAGCTTTTTCCACCTTCTTCACCAATCAAGATGGGTCTTCTTCTGCCATAATATGACCAGTCTTTGAGGCAACTGGAATCGCCTATAACCTGAAAGAGCGGCATCTCTTCATTGACAACTCATCCAGGATCATCAAAGTTGTATTGCTCCATAATGGGAACAAGTACCCATCTCTTCCACTGGCTCATTAAGTGCACCTCAAAGAGGATTACAACAGCATCAAGACCTTTCTAGGTGCCTTGAAGCATGAGTATGGCTGGGAGGTCATTGGAGACTTCAAAATGGTGGAATTCATAATGGGTCTCCAAGGCAGTTTTACCAAGTTTCCTACTATCTCTGGCTTCGGGACAGCAGGAGTGGCCACAGTGGGAGAAACAATGTCAAATGGGAACCACTGGTGGACCCCCTGGAAGGTGCCAATGTCAACACTACATATCAAACTGGGCCTAATGAAACAATATGTCAGAGGTCTAGATAAGGAGTCAGCAGAATTCAAGTACCTTTAAGACATTTTCCCTAATCTTTCTGAGGCAAAGGTCAAAATTGGTGCCTTCGTCGGACCACAGATAAAGATGATCCTGGAGTGAAGGAATTTCCCCAAGAATCTAACTAGAAAAAGCGGCTTGGAACAGCTTTGTCACACTGGTTCAGGGTTTTCTGGGCAATCACAAAGCCAAAAACTATGTGGAGTTGGTTGAGAATCTGATGAAGAATTACAGTCCCCGATCTGATAGCTTCTTCTAAAGAAGCTATCAGATCTGGATGGTGCAGGATATTATACAAGGGAGGGACTCTTCTTCATACAGCCTTCAGGCGAAACACATCTGAGAACTGACAGGTCCCCTACCAATACAAACAGCATAACAAAGATAAGTTCAAGTTTAAAAAGGAAAAGTTTTAGTATTTATATAAAAAGTTTTGAGGATTTGAATTTGCATGGAGAATTTTATATTAAAAAAAAAACCAATGTGCAAAAAAAGTAAAAAAGTGAAATATTATATGAAATGTTATGTGAAATGTTATATGAAACCTGAGTGTGATACTGTATAGATAACAGTGTGTTATTTAAAAGTAAACATAGCATATTTAGATGGATGGCATTCATAAGAATACCCCTCACAACTGATGATAGCTTAATATTCTATGGTAATATCTATACTGTTCCAAACAGAACCTACACTAGAGCAACATCACATCTAACAAGGATCTTCAGAATGCGAATTTAATAGCATAATCCATCTTGGTAGCAATCATCATCAATCCCATTCTTTTACTTAAATATATAAGCAAAAGAAAAAACATAGGATCGATGACGATTGCTACCAAGATGGGTTATGATATCCTATTGGTATTCTGAAGATTCTTGTTAGATGTGACTTTGCTCTAGTATGGATTCTTTTTGGAACAATATTCATAAGAATAGTCATACTGGGACAACCAAAAGGTCCATAAAGCCCAGTATCCTGTTTCCAACAGTGACCAACCCAGGTCCCAAGTACCTAGCAAAATTCCAAGTAGTAAAACAGATTTTATGCTGCTTATCCAAAAATAAGCAGTGGATTTCCCCAAGCCATCTTAATAATGGCCTACAGACTTCTCTTTTAGGAAATTATCCAAACCTTTTTAAAACCCTGCTAAGCTGATTTCACCACATTCTCCGGCAATGAATTCCAGAGTTATTACATGTTGTGTGAAGAAATATTTTCTCTGGTTTGTTTTAAAACTACTACTTAGTAGCTTCATAGCATGCCCCCTGGTCCTAGTGTTTTTGGAAAGAATAAACAAGTGATTCACATGTACCTTTCCACTCCATTCAATATTATATAGACATCTTATCATATCATCCCTAAGCTCTCTCTTCTCCAAGCTGAAGAGCCTTAGCTGCTTTAGCCTTTTCTCATAGGGAAGTTGTCCCATTCCTTTTGTCAATTTTATCACCCTTCTATGTACCTTTTCTAATTCCGCTATATCTTTAAGATATGGTGACCAGAACTACACATAGTATTCAAGGTGCAGTCATACCATAGAATAGTAATACAAAGGCATTATAACATTTTCATCTTTGTTTTCCATTCCTTTCCTGATAATTCCTAACATTCTATTTACTTTCTTAGCCACCACTACACAATGAATTGAAGGCTTCAGCGCATCTTCAACGAAGACACCTTGATCTTTTCCTGGGCAGTGATTCCTAATGTGAAACCCTGCATCACGTAGCTATAGCTTGGGTTCCTCTTTCCCACAAGCATCACTTTACACTTGCTCACATTAAATATCATCTGCCATATTGATGCCCAGTTTCCCAAGGTCCTCTTGTAATTTTTCACAATCCTCTTGCAATTTCACAACTTTGAACAACGTTGTGACATAAGCAAATTTAATTATCTCACTAGTTATTCCCATCTCTAGATTAATGATAAATATGTTAAAAAGCAGAAATTCCAGAACAGATCTCTGGGAAACCCCACTATTTATCCTTCTCCATTGAGAATATTGACCATTTAAACCTACTTTCTATTTTCCCATCTTTCAACCAATTCTTAATCCATAAAAGGACATTACCTCCTATCCAATGACTTTCTAATTTCTTCAGAAGTCTTTCATGAAGTACTTTGTCAAATGCCTTTTGAAAATCCAAGTACACAATATCAATCGGCTCATCTTTATCCATATGTTCATTCACCCCTTAAAAGAAATGCAGTAGATTGGTGAGGCAAAATTTCCCTTGCCTAAATCAATGTTGGTTTTCCCTAATTAATCCATGATTAGAACATGTCGCTTTGTTCATTATAATAGTCTCTACCATTTTGCCCGGTATCAACATCAGACTCACCAGTCTATAATTTTTCCCTGATCACCTCTGGAACCCTTTTTAAAAATCAGTGTCAAATTGGCCACCCTCCAGTCTTCTGGTACTATACTGGATTTTAAAGAAAAAATTACTAATTACTAATAGTTCTGCACATTCATTCATCAATTCTATCAGCGCTCTGGGACATATACCATCAGGTCCAGGCAATTTGCTACTGTTCAGTTTGTCAAAATTGACCCATTACATCTTTCAGTGTTAGAGATTTGTTTGAGTTTCTCTGGTTCATCAGAATTGAATACCATTTTGCCACCGGTAACTCCCCCACATCTTCCTCAGTTCTGAATTTCATTTCAAGTTGACATGGGATCAGCTGTTGCTTATGTTAATTTCCCCCTTAATTACTCCTCCAAAACCTAGGATCAAAATTAGCTGACAGTTATACATACTTTGGAATAAGCGTAAATGTCATTGGAGAAATTTTGACTTATATGTGCCTTTCTATTGCAAAACAAACAAAATTCTACAGTACACTCAAACATATCCCCTTCGAATCTGTGTGTACCACTACTACTAATCACTTATATAGCACTGAAAGGCCTACGCAGCACTGTACATTTTGACATTTATAGATGGTCCCTGCTCCAAAGAGCTTACAATCTAACTTAGAAATACAGACATGACTTATAGGGTTGGGGATGCACTAGATGCATACTTGTAGCACCTCATCTCCATATGCAACTTCTCCATCCAGCTAGCTACTTTCCACCTGCTAGCTCTCATTAGCCAGGAAGAGGGAGGTAGTCATTCCCCAATCCCTGCCCCTACTCCTATGTAGACAGTCAGTCACCCAGCAATCTACCAATGTTTCATTAGGCCAGGTTTTTTACTTGATTCTTATCTTGACTTATTACTGCATTTATGTTTGTTTAGGGATTTACTATACTGTTTTGAGACAAGTCAGAGTGGTTTACAGACTAAAAGGAATAAGAAAGGAACGCCAATCATCAGATAAGATAGATATCCAAACATTCAGTAAAGTATATAAGATAAAATCAAAAAAGCTAACATTCAAAACAGTAGCACTAACCACACCATATCTCACAATCCCAATGGATTACAGGAGCTTTTTCTCTCTCTCCAAGTTTTAGCTATGTGGTGCAGGACCTTTTGTGCTGTTCTCAGGAGACTTTGAAAACCCCCTAGACTGCTGCAAAAATTCCTATATGTCACAGAGCAGCCTGTCAGGTAAAAAGAAGTTCTGTGCATCACTTAGCTCTACTCCCCAACCTGCTTTCTGCATCCACTGACAATCACAAATGCATTATTGTTATTTTTAATAAAATTATACTACAAAGAGAAATAAGCATGTAAAGCCTTAGAGGAGTATTTTGTACAACGATTCCGGCTTAGATTCTGTCAGATGAAGGCAATGCCATTGTACAATGCTACAAAGGACTTACTTTACTTCTAGAGATTTGGGTCTCCTTTAGGGGAATGACAAGCAAATGTCACTTAGATTAGGTGTTAGATTTTGGCAGTATTTTACAAAAGCTCTATTGGACATGGAACATTTTATAAAATACGTATAAAGATATGCAGGAGTACATGTGTATTTGCCCGAATGTGCAGTAAAGAAGCCACTTTTTAAACATATATGTTGGAAGTGCTAAGTTTGTGGTTTACTGGGGGTTTTTTTTCTTATGTAGACGTCCCATTTTTACACATCTAAACATGGATCACCAATTAAGCAGCGTGATCACAATTTTTATTTTTGAGGCAGAACCAAAAACAGAGGAATCAAAAAGAATTAGGACTAGATGAACTAAAATCAGTGATCGTCGCTAAACCTATTTTCCCCCCTCGATCACCCATTTTTTGATACGGCGATGCAAATGAGCTAAAACCCCATGCAAAGTAGCCAAGCGATTGAGGCATTAACATTGCTTGGCTATTCCAAAAACAAAAAAGTGGGATTTTAGCAATCGTAAAAAAACGACAGGTCTAGACCTATCAGTAACTGTGTTACCAAAAGGTCTACCTGGTTTGTTTTTTATTTTTTTTATACAAAGTATTTGTCCCATTTAAAAAAAAAAAAAAAAGTCCCCTACCACTGATCTTTGACAAACGTGGCACGAGAGAGAATTGGCAGAAGGGATGACCACTCCCTCCTGCCATACAGAACACTCCTACACCATGACCCTCCCAACTATGCCAGGCACCCCTGAGCCACTGTCCCTCCAGAACACCCCTGCACCATGCTCCCCCCAAAGCCAAAAAGAATGGCAAAAGGCATGGCTACTCCTTCCTGCCACCGGACTTCCCCCTCCACCCTCTCCCCAAACCTTTTTTAAAAAGTTGGAAGCAGGAAGCCTGCTCTGAGGCTCCAGCTTCGGGCCCGACAGTCATAAATGAAGGGCATTCCTCTCCCCGGTGCATCATGTGATGCACGGGGAAGGGCCAAAACCCCTGATTGGGTCAGTCGCCTAAGACCCCCCCCTTAGGCATCCGAGTCAATCAGTGCTTAGGCACCTCCCTCTGTATCCAGGAAACAGAGAGGAGCTTGACCAATTGGCTTGACAAATCAGGACTTTAGGCTCCACCCTCAGTATCCTGGATACAGGTGGAGGTGCCAAGGCCTGATTGGTTCAGATGCCAACCAGGGCCTTTGGCCCCTCCCCATGCATCATATGATGCACCGGGGAGGGGATGGCCTATTTATGACTGGTGGGCCTGAAGCAGGAGCCTCAGAGCGGACTTTCCTGCTTCCAACTTTTTAAAAAGGCCATATGGAGGTGGAAGACATCTTTTTCCTTACAGGATCTACGGCGACAAGAGGGCATCTGCTAAAAATCAGGGGTGGGAGATTTCATGGTGACATTTGAAAGTATTTCTTCACCGAAAGGGTGGTTGATCGTTGGAATGATCTTCCACTCCAGGTAGTAGAGGCCAACAACGTGCTCGATTTTAAGAATAAATGGGATAAACATGTGGGTTCACTTTGAGGAAGTGCTTAGGGGGGTGGGTAATTCAAGTGGGCAGACTTGTTGGGTCGACTGCCTTTTTCTGCCGTCATACTCTGTTTCTAGGGGAAGTTAAGAGGTTGGGAAGGTGTCTAGTGGCAGGAGGAAGTGGGCATCCCGACTGCCATTTTTGAGTGTTTGGAGGGAGGCGTTGGCTCAGGGATGTTATGTGTGGGGAGAGGGAGTGGGTATTCCTCCTGCCATTTTTGGAGGGATCGGGGGGATGAGGACTATGGTGCAGGGGTGCCTTGCATGGGAGGGGCTCTCTTTTTTTAAAAAATGGGGCAGATTATGAGTGTGTAACACACACGAAAAAACATCTGTGCCATAAAAAAAAGAAGCCCCAGCAGCAAAGGCACTGCTGTTAGGGCTCTGAGCATGTGTCAAATCACTCACTGATTGATTGATCGGTTGCATTTGCATGAAAATCATATTAGACACCTACGTTTTGTTTTTTTTTATTATTATTTATTTATAAAATTTTATAATATTACCAAGCATATACATCTTGTACAGTAAAGTGAGATCAATAACATAATAAACTAAGTTTCCAAAATTGAGATATACCATAATACATAATTCAATTTGAAAATAAAGATACATAAATAAAGTAAGTAATAAATGATCTAATTGATCACACACTAGTCCTCCATATGGATCCAAGATTTAAAGAGTAGAGCAAATATAAATCAAATGGGTTAACAGGAAAACAGTACGGGGAGCTAACCTTCCTTGGGCGCTGTTATTCCTTTCTCAAGACGTTTCGCTTAGAGAAAACTAATCAGATGAGATGGCTCTGTAAAAATATACTTCAGGGATGAATATCTGACTACACATTTACATGGATATCTCAAAAAGAAAATACCCCCTATTTGAATCACTCCAGGTTTCAGAAGTAGAAATTCTTTTCTTCTCTTTTGAGTCTCTCTAGAGACATCAGGAAAAATCTGAATATGATATCCCAGGAAGTCCTTGGACCTATTTTTAAAGAAAAGTTTTAATATCCAATCCTTGTCTAGAGCCAAGGCCACAGACAGCAAGAGAGTGGCTGAAACAGCCAATTCTCTATCCGATTGTTCCAAAATTGCGGAAATGTTCAATGGTCTATCCCGGGATTCCTCGATTTTTTCTTCTTCTTTGGATTGGGGCTTGGCAGGAAGATAATACACTCTTGTAAGAGGAGGTAAAGAGCTTTCAGGAATTTCCAATATTTCCATAAAATACCTTTTCACCATTTCTCTAGGAGAAGTTGACAAGATCTTAGGAAAATTTATAAATCTCAAATTGTTAGCTCGTCCATTATTCTCCTGAGCTTCCAGCTTCCTCCTGAGTATTATATTATCTTTAACCAACAAATCTTGATTTTGTTTTAATGATATTAGCTCCTTACTTGTATTTTGTGTCTCTGTTTTTAATTGAGATATATCTTGTTTTATCACTTTTATTTCTTCTTTCTGTTCTTTTAATTCTTTGTCCAAACTTTTTATTTGAGGATTTAAGGAATTCCCCAAATTCACTACCAAGTCCCATAATGCTTCAAGTGTAACTTTGGGGGGTTTAGTAGGAGAAAAAAATTGTAATGGTGTAGTATATGACTGTTCTGAAGTTAGTTTTACCTCAGTGAAGTCTTGTATTCCCCCAACCTCTGTTGTCCCGGTCGCAGGTCCTAGCAGAGAGAGCATGTCACTCTGCATTGTTCTGTTCGGCGAGCCTTCCATGATAGCCTCTGGAAACAAAGAAGCTACCTCCTCGGGTGCATTCTGGTCCCATGGAGAGCTAGCTGCTTGCGGCATCGGTTGAAGGGGTGGCGTCCTGACATCGGGGCTAAGGGTGACATCAAGCCCAGAGGATCTCACCACCGCGCTACTCTCTGGCGGTGTCCCTAGCGAGCTGGCTCCCGACTCTTCCTGCTCCCGCTGTAGATGCCGAAGAAAATCGTCAATGGTAACCGCAGGGGCTAAGGGTCGCTGGGAGGCTCCTCCGACGTTCCTGCCCCGTCTCTTCGGCATTATTGTAAGTAAGTCTCGACGGTGTCCTCACTGCAGCAGAGATGCAGCGGCCATCTTGGATCCAAGGGCCCAGACACCTACGTTTTTAAGTTGGGCACCACTAAGAATGATTCTGTAATGGATGCCTAAGTACGACTGAAATACAAGGGGCACCTATCTCTTTAGGCACCAATTACAGAATCCGGCCCTTTATAAGTTAACATGTGCACACTGCAACTCTGCCCAAATACCACTCCTGGGCCTATGCATATAACAGTATATTCTGATTTACACCAAAAAAAAAATATATATTTTTTTTAATGTTATATATAAGTGCAGTCTACAGTCATGTTCACAATGCAAAGTACCACAGAACACACAGTTCCACATAAAACAAGTTAGTAATTCATACTTTACTGCCTAATGCAATTTAGTAATAGGCTCCAGTAGTAATTTATAACAGTTCTGGCAGATAGAGAAAAGTAATTAAGAGCCCAGTGGCACTTTTTCTTCTGCCTTTCCTAAAATCTTTTTGATGCAGTTTTTTGCATTATCTATGATCATGAAATGGACTTTGTGCAAGTCTCAAATAAACTCCCTTATAGTAATCCATGTCTTTGATACACCCACATTTAAACTAAAAGAATTTAAATCACAAATTTTTGAATAATGATTTTTGACAACTGTTGATGCCTACTCATCTATGGTTGCAATAGATTTGATCGTAACTTTCAGGCTCTTAATATTAGAAAGCTGCAGGAATTGCATACTTAAAGCCTACTTTAAGCCACTGTTTATCCTGGCCTCCAAGTCCCACCCACAGAATTAGTTTTTCCTGGGTTCAGCTTAGCATTCGTGCAGTAACTGTGAAATGATTACTTAGAAACTGATAATGTCCCTCTAAAAGAGTTTCATAGGGGAATAAATGTGGCAGTTGTCAAAGCAATGAAGGGCAATACTAAGGACTCTAATCTTTAGTATTAATATGGCTATTAAAAACAGAGAATAGCGATTATCTTTGCGCAATTCCATATACTAGGCAGCAGAAAAAAATCTGATCATTCTTGCTGTGCAAACAGAGCGTGCCAATACTCTCCACTATCAGATCCAACTACTGCCCTGCTTCAAAAAGTATTTTCTTCAACTTAGATGGGCAGTCATTCGCCTGCCCAAGTATTTTATCTCAAATGGATTAACACCGGCTTATATCAAACTTAAGTCTATCTTCTTCCCCCACCCCCCATGAGCTCCCATGATTTCAGAGGAAAAAGCTTAAACTTATTCCCCTAGGTCCCAGTCGCTTTTCTTTTATTGTTGCATCTTATGCCTGGGCCATCCTGCCTGATTCAGTGTGTCAGAACCCGTCTCTCATGGAGTTCAAATTTAGGCTAAAAGCTCATTTTTCAAAAGAACTGCATTTATGCTCTACCCTCCCAAATTGCAAAGCACCCATATCTGTTGCCATTCCCTCTTTATTCCCCTACCTCTAGTTCCTTATACTTCCTCACCTAACATGTACTGTATAAGCTTTTGCCCTATGTCCATCTTAATTAGATTGTAAGCTCTTTCAAGCAGGGACAATCTCTTGCCTGTTCTCTCAGGGTTTCCACAGTTGGCATTGTGCTTGTTACAGGTTTCCGGGTCTCGCTGCGTCTTTGTCAGGTAGAAACTGACGTTTCAGCCATATTGCTGTGGCTTTCTTCAAGACATTTTCTGAAGTCTGCAGTGTGACACTGGAAATAGCGAGTTCAGTGACCTGATTGGGAACAGGGCAGTCCACCAATTTGAATTTTGTTGTGAAAAGTCCATAGAACGGAAAAATCTCTTGCCTGTTTGTTATACAGTACCTTATGCATATGGCATCTATTTATAAATAATAAATAGTAGTAGTAGTATCCAATTACACTAGGATAGAAAATACTAATTACATTATATTACATTACTGATTTCTATTCCGCCTCAACCTTGCAGTTCTGGGCGGATTACAAAAGAGACAACTGGACATTTCCAGGATAATTACAGAGAGAATTCTGGTCATTTCCAGGAGAAGTTACAAGAATAATGGAGCTGTATATTTCAAGAGCTACAAGATGCTGTACAAATAGGAAATAGTGCAGATCCAGTATATATACCATTAGGGAAGCAGTTGACATGCTTGAGGCTAAAGAGAAGACTCAAAGAATTTCATAAAACTCCCATCATCTTCTCTCATCCCTTCTGAGAAGACAACAGATTCCCACAGCACATCACTACTGCTAATTTCTACACTCCTCCCTCAATATTTGCAGGGGTTAGGTGCAGAGCCAGCCTGCGAATATTGAAAATTCGCAAAAAAATTTTTGAGTTGATTCTGACCCACCCCGCCTCCCTCCTGCCTTCCCCCAGGCATCCTGGACCTTACCTGGTGGTCTAGCAGTCTTTCGGGGCAGGAACAATCTTCCTACGCTCCTGCCCTATGCAGATCACTCATCCAAAATCGCTGCCGTGAGTTCCAATAATCTCTTGAGACTACGACAGGAACTCACGGCAGCCATTTTGGATGAGTGAGCTGCACAGGGCAGGAGCATAGGACGATCGCTCCTGCTCCAAAAGACCACTAGACCACCAGGTAAGGTCTGGGGAGGTACAGGAGGTGGGAGCGATTCTGGTTTTAGGAAATCGCGAATAAATGAAATCGCGAGTCCTAAAACTGCAAATCGGGAGGGGGAAGTGTATAGTGTACGACACTTACATAATAAATGATGGTATAAATATAAAAATGTCTGCTAAGTGACACAGTCCACTGGGCAAATACACATGCAAATTCCTCTGTAGAACACAATACCCCCACATCATTCCACATGTCCCTCGCTACTAAAGCACTAGCACTGCATTAGGCTTCAATAACTACTCTAACTGAGATGCCCTCCACCCACCCCCTTCCCAGTGATTTCTCATAGCTCCAAAAGTTCTAGGGGTGCAATTAGTACTTTGTGCAAGTTACCCCCAATGCTATCTTGTGTTTTGGGTTATTAAGTACTGCTGCATGCAGCTTACCCAGTGCTTCATTTCAATTCTCATGCCACCAGGAAGCTTCTATGTTCATTCCCTTCCTTACTGAACAGCAGCCTAGACCTTAGTGCTGCCTGATTCACGATTCGAATCGATTCACCAATTCACTTTGGGTGAATCGATTCGAATCGATTTAAATAAATTAAATTTAAAAAATAAATAAATAAATAAAAAAAAATCGGCTTCCCAATTTAGACCCTCTCCCCTCACCTCCTAAAGCAGGAGCAGCAGCGCTGCTCTTGCTGGCTGGCCGCTGCCACACCTGTTTTAGAGGGCGAGGAGGGAGGGTCAGTCGGAAGTGCTGCAGTCCGGCTTCCCTCCTGGCCTCCCCGAAGGACTGCCCCCCCTGAAAGACTGCCCCTCCACCCCGGGAAGGCCTCCTGTTGCTCCTGGCCTCCCCAAACCGTTTACCTTATTGCTGGAGCCTGCAGCCGAAGATCGCGGTTACAGCGTCTTTGTGCTCTGAGTTGTTTCCTCCACTACGATCCTGCCTCTGACGTCAGAGGAGGGCCGGACCACAGCAGAGGAAACAGCACAGAGCACAAAGACGCTGTAACTGCGATCTTCGGCTGCAGGCTCCAGCAATGAAGTAAATGGTTCGGGGTGGCCAGGAGCAACAGGAGGCCTTCCCAGGGGGGGGGCGCAGTCTTTCGAGGGGGGGCAGACCTTCGGGGGGTGCAGTCTTTTGGGGGTGGGACATGCCTTGGGGGGTGCAGGCCTTCAAGGGGGGAACAGGCCTTTGAGGGGGGACAGGCCAGGGATGGTGGCATAGGCCTTCAGGGGGGACAGGCAGGCCTTAGGGGGGCAGTCCTTCAGGGGTGGGACAGGCCTTGGGGGGTGCAGGCCTTTAAGGGGTGAACAGGCCTTTAAGGGGGGATGCAGACCTTTAAGGTGGGGGACAGGCTTTCAGGGGAGGGGGGCCCTGGTGTAGAAGTACACAGAGGGAGGGAAGGGGGGGTTCAAAGAGACGTGCATATGCCGGACTTTGGGGGAAAAGAAATAATGGGTCTAAAAATAGAGGAGAGGGAGAGAGATGATGGATAATGGGATTTAGGGAGGGAAGGAACAGAAAGGGAGAGAAGTTGGACACAAGGGATGGTGTGGAGGGGGGATAGATATACTGGATAGGAGGGTAGTTGGGAAAAGAAAAGGAGAGATAGTGGACCCTGGGGTGGTGGGGAAGGAGGAAGAGATGCTGGATGAAAGGGTAGTTAAGAAAAGATGGATCTGTGGAGGGAGACGAAAAAAAGGAAAGATGCCAGACCTCTGGGGGGAGGGAAGAGAAATGGAAGGGGAGGACAGAGATAGAAGATTGATGGTTAGCATGGAGAAAGAAGAAAAGAAGGAGACCCTGGCAAGCAAGTTATCAGAAGACAACCTGAGTTGGGGACCGATAAGATCTGAATAATGATCAGACAACAAAAGGTAAGAGAAAATAATTTTATTTTCTATTTTGTGGTGTTAGACCACGAACGTGAGCTAGGATTTGAGAGAGAGAGAGGAAAAGTCTTTTTTGTTTGTTTATTTTGTTTACACCACAGCGCCAGTGTGGGTAAGAGAGAAGGCAAAGGGGGTGAAGAGGCTATAAAATAAACCCACCAGGATGTTTGAAAAAAACACCCAATTGGGCAGGAAACTCGAATCTAATCGAAAAACCAATTCAGTAAGCTGAATCGAATCAAAATTTTTTTTCCTGAATCGGGCAGCACTACTAGACACTACAGTATTAGTTAACAGCTCTGTAAACAAGTACTAATGACAACTGGCTACCTCCCCCAGATTTAAAAAAAAAAATCCTCAAGTTCAGAGGTACAACTACTGGAACCTACACTGCAGACATACTCACACATCACCTAGTCTAATTACACACTGATTTAGAAGTTGCGCAAATTAAATCATTTATTACCACCCTTTACATTTCTATTAAACAAATAAACCAAAAAAAAAACCCATGCCCCACTGGAAGGATAACAAAAGTACGTCCTGTTGCTGCAGCTGCAACTGGAGTTGGAGAGAGGCTATTCTGCTGAAAACAAATTTAAAAAATCCACGTCCAGAGGACCATACTGAAAGAGAGAGAGCAAAAATGATAACTCAGATAACACCAGCTGCAAAGCAGATAAGAAGGAAACATATGTTCTCTATTATAAGAATAATTGTATCTACTCATCTCCAGAGCAAGCCTATGGAAATGCAGGCAGGCATTCATCCACTCACAGCATGCCTTTACGGTAGGGCAGAAACCCTTTGGATATTTTGCTGCCGTTTTTGGTGGACAGGGGAGGAAAGGGGAGAAAGAAACAAGATAAAAAGTGGCTATCAGTTACACTACAAAAGGAAGAACAAATGACACAAACACAAAGATGCATAGGGGAGACGAAGCTCACAATTTTCTCCAACTCAAACAAAGGCAAAAAAAACCATGACTGACTACTCGGGAACCAGAAGAACAGCATGCGCCCTTCTACTGCACACAGAGGACTATGCCAAAAAAAACCCAAACACACAAAAACCCACCACATCAAACACACAGAATTTAAAAAAAAAGAGAGAGAAACAGGACCAAATGTCCCAAAAACAAGAGAACACAGAAGCAGCATGCTTAACAGAAACAGGTAATCCATGAATGAATAAGATGACATATAAAAGAAAATTCCAATGGACTGGAGCTTCTCCACTAGCCATATTTCTAACGAATACTAGAGCTTTTGTATTAAGTGCTCTTTTTACAGGTTTTTAAACCTTATTTCAAGACTTTTGGACTCTCTACAATTATTATATGCCACATATATTATAGTACTTTCTTTGGATTCATTATTCAATTTGGTGTATAGGCTTTATGTAGTTTTGTACCATTGAAGGGTGATGTGAGTGGAATCATCTGAATACTACTCATATGCTTACACTAGGGGGTTGGGATCTTCATTTACGACACCCCTGTTGCCAAAAAATCTCTCAAACTTTCGCAAGCCAGGGCACACTAAAGGTAGTGGCCACGGCTTGAGGCACCCAGAAGTGCGCGAATATCACCACGATGAAATCACATGCCATGAGAGGCACATTCTGTAGGCAAGTCAGCTAGCATCGGTGCCTCTCCTCCTCCCTAGTGTGCACTGTCCTAGGCATTTCACAGTAGTAAACAGAATATGGAAAAACAGGTTTGAGTAAAAGCACCTTTCTTTATAAGAGGTCTGTTCAAAAGATTCCATGACTGATTTTATAAAAATGTATTAAACAATTTTACAATTTACTCCCCTTCCCTACGTATACACTTTTCCCCAACGTCATTTCCAGTTCTGGAAACAGTCCTTAAACACATCTTCAGGAATCGTCAAATTTTGCTTTATGTCTTCAACCATGTTGAATCGCTTTCCTTTCAGTGTGGATAAAGGTGAGCCAGTTGTTATAGTATATCTAGACTTTCAGAAAACTTTTGATAAAGTTCCTCACGAAAGGCTCCTGAGAAAATTAAAGTGTCATGGAATAGGTGGCAAAGTTCAGTTGTGGATTAGGAATTAGTTATTGGATAGAAAACAGAGGCTAGGGTTAAATGGTCATTTTTTTCAATGGAGGAGAGTAAACAGTGGAGTGTCGCAGGAGTCTGTACTGGGACTGGTGCTATTTAACTTATTTATAAATGATCTGGAAATTGAAATGACGAGCGAGGTGATTAAATTTGCAGAAAACACAAAACTGTTCAAAGTTTTTAAAACGCAAGCGGATTGTGAAAAATTGCAGGTGGACCTTAGGAAATTGGAAGACTGGGCATCCAAATGGCAGATTAAATTTAATATGGACAAATGAAAAGTGATGCACATTGGGAAGAATAATCTGAATCGCAGTTACCGGATGCTAGGGTCCACCTTGGGGATTAGCGCCCAAGAAAAAGATCTGGGTGTCATCATAGACAATACAATAAAATCTTCCACCCAATGTGCGGCGGCAGCCAAAAAAGCAAATAGGATGCTAGGAATTATTAAAAAAGGGATGCTTAACAAGACTAAGAATGTTATAATGCCCCTGTATCACTCCATGGTGTGACCTCATCTGGAGTATTGCGTTCAATTCTGGTCTCCTTATCTCAAGAAAGATATAGTGGCACTAGAAAAGGTTCAAAGAAGAGCAACCAAGATGGTAATGGGGATGGACCACCTCTCGTATGAAGAAATACTAAAATGGTTAGGGCTCTTCAGCTTGGAAAAGAGACGACTGAGGTAAGGCGTTGAGAGGGGCCAAAAGAAACTACGAGGAAAAAATAGCCAAAGAGGCGAAAAACTTCAAGCAGTTCTTTCACTATATTAAGGGGAAACGACCTGCGAAGGAAACGGTGGGGCCGTTGAATGACCATGGAATAAAGGGAGTGCTAAAGGAGGACAAAGCCATCGCTGACAAACCGAACACATTTTTTGTGTCTGTATTTACCGAAGAGGATATACATAACATACTGGAAGCTGATAGGCTATACAAAGGAAACGAAGACGGGAAACTGACAGGGTCGACGGTCAGTCTAAAAGAGGTATGCAGGCAGATTGATAGGCATAAAAATGATAAATCCCGGGGACCGGATGGCATCCATCCAAGGGTAATCAAGGAACTGAAAGGGGCTATAACTGAACTGCTTCAACTAATAGCCAATCTGTCAATCAAATTGGGAAGGATTCTGGAAGACTGGAAAGTGGCGAATGTCATGCCTATCTTCAAGAAAGGTTCGAGGGGAGATCCAGGAAACTACAGACGGTGAGTCTGACCTCGGTACCGGGAAAGAGAGGCACTGATAAAGGATTGCATCATTGATCACCTTGATGGACACAAACTGATGAGGACCAGCCAGCACGACTTCAGCAAGGAAAGATCTTGCTTGACAAACTTGCTGCACTTCTTCAAAGGAGTAAACAGGCAGATAGACAAGGGCGAGCCGGTCGAGCCGGTCGACATTGTATATCTGGATTTTCAGAAGGTGTTTGACAAGGTCCCGCATGAACGATTACTTTGAAAAATTGCGAACCATGGAATCGAGGGTGAAATATTCATGTGGATAAAAAAACTGGTTTGCGGATAGGAAACAGAGAGTGGGGGTAAATGGACAATACTCGGACTGGAAAAGCGTCACGAGTGGAATGACGCAGGGTTCAGTGCTTGGACCCGTGCTCTTCAACATATTTATAAACGACCTGGAAATTGGTACGACGAGCGAGGTGATTAAATTTGCAGATGATATGTAGCTATTCAGAGTAGTGAAGACGCAGAAGGATTGCAAAGACCTGCAACGGGACATAAACACGCTCGAGAAATGGGCTGCGACATGGCAAATGAGGTTTAACGTCGATAAGTATAAGGTGATGCATGTTGGTAACAAAAATCTTATACACGAATACAGGATGTCTGGTGCGGTACTCTGAGAGACCCCCAGGAAAGAGAATTGGGAGTACTGGTCGACAAGTCAATGAAGCTGTTTGCGCAATATGCAGCAGCGGCAAAAAGGGTGAACAGAATGCTAGGAATGATAAAGAAGGTGATCACAAACAGATCGGAGAAGGTTATCATGCCACTGTACCGGGCCATGGTATGCCCCCACCTGGAATACTGCGTCCATCACTGGTCACCGTACATGAAAAAGGACACGGTACTACTCAAAAGGGTCCAGAGAAGAGCGACTAAAATGGTTAAGGAGCTGGAGAAGTTGTCCTCCTGTGAGAGGTTAGAGAAACTAGGCCTCTTCTCCCTTGAAAAGAGGAGACAGAGGGAACATAATTGAACATTCAAGATAATGAAGGGAATAGACTTAGTGGATAGAGACAGGTTGTTCATCCTCTCCAAGGTAGAGAGAACGAGAGGGCACTCTCTAAAGTTAAAAGGGGATAGATTCCGTACAAACGTAAGGAAGTTCTTCTTCACCCAGAGTGTGGCGGAAAACTGAAATGCTCTTTCGGAGGCTGTTATAGGGGAAAACATCCTCCAGAGATTCAAGACAAAGTTAGACAAGATCCTGCTGAACCAGAACGTATGCAGGTAGGGCTGCTGGGCACGATGGACCACTGGTCTGACCCAGCAGCGGCAATTCTTATGTTCTTATGAAGTCTACAAAATCCTGAGTGGAGTAGAACAGGTACAAGTGGATCAATTTTTTGCGCCATCAAAAATTAGAAAGACTAGGGGACATTCAAAGTTACAGGGAAATACTTTTAAAACCAATTGGAGGAAATTTTTTTTCACTCTGAGAATAGTTAAGCTCTGGAACGCGTTGCCAGAGGATGTGATAAGAGCAGATAGCATAGCTGGTTTTAAGAAAGATTTGGACAAGTTCCTGGAGAAAAAGTCCCTAGTTTGTTATTGAGAAAGACACGGGGAAAGTCACTGCTTGCCCTGTATCGGTAGCATGGAATATTGCTACACCTTGGGTTTTGGCCAGGTACTAGTGACCTGGATTGGCCACTGTGATAACGGGCTACTGGGCTTGATAGACCACTGATCTGACCCAGTAAGGGTATTCTTATGCTCTTATGGTTTAAGTTTAGGAAACAAAAGTCAGCAGACACCAAGTCAGGAGAGTAAGGTAGCTGGGGAAGAATGATCATTGTGTTTTTTGTGCACAATTTGTAAATTTTGACACATTCCGAATACCTTCCATGACTCATGACATGTTTGCCCGTAAGCCACTGTCAACATTTCATAAGTTTCTATAGCGGTCTTACCCAGTTTAAAACAGAACTTCATGCTGTAGTGTTGCTCATTGAGGTCACACATGATGAAAAATAACTGATCACAAAACCACGCTTTCACAAAAACCGCTGTAGCTCGGAGATGAAAACAGATATCAACAAACGGAAAAAAAGGAGGTTACTCGTGAGATTTCAAGCTACTCAACATTCCCTAGCGCAGGGGTGGGCAATTCCGGTCCTTGAGAGCCAGAGCCAGGTCAGAATTTTAAGGATATCCACAATGAATATGTATGAGATAGATTTGCATGCACTGCCTCCTTGAGATGCAAATCTATCTCATGCATATTTATTGTGGCTATCCTGAAAACCTGACCTGGCTCCGGCTCTCGAGGACCGGAATTGCCTACCCCTGCCCTAGCGCATCTCAAAATAACTTCCCATTGGCACACAATTCAAACTTTTTGAACAGACCTAGTACAACAGAATGTGCTCCTAAAAAGTGCAATTCCTATTCCTTTTGGAGACAAAATAAAGGAAATAAGTTTGCACCATTTGTGTTGAGAATTTAAAATTGCCCCTTGAGACAGCTCATAGCATAGGTAGAGCAGGTTGGGTCAATGGAGCCATTATTAGACCATAAGAACAGCCTTACTGGGTCAGACCAATGGTCCATCAAGCCCAGTAGCCCATTCTCACGGTGGCCAATCCAGGTCACTAGCATCAGCAGTTAGAAAGTTTAGGGGTGCTGCCCATAGTTGAGTTTGTTTGGCCCCTCTAACCAAAAAGATGATGCACTGTCCTTTAATCTTGGAATTAAACAGAACGTTTCTGGCTATTGGATTCAAGGAACAATGAAAGACAGGGCTTTGAGTTTATGGGATGTCAAAATTTAATAAAATTAAATTGGATTTAAGGAGCCCTGTAATATTCTAAATGCTCTTTTTTCCTGTGTCCTCCGGAAATACTGATCTTTATGTACATTAAAAGGAACATTAATTGAAAGTTTTATTTCTATCATTACCTTTGGATAGATTTTATATTTCTTTGTAAATTTTAGAGGATAATATATTTATTAATGGATTTTTCTTAACACTATAAAAAATCTTTTTCAAAATTATATTTTTATCATGTGATTGGATAAGCAAGCAAGGAGGTATACAGCCCAAAAAAGTTTCTTTTTATTCCAGGGAAGAAAATGATTTAAAAATATTTTCTTCTTCCAGAGCAGAACAAAGAATCTATGAGTAAAAATTTAATCTACCACAGCCAAGTCTAACAATCATCTAGTTTAAAAAGTTTGAAATGAAGAGGCTTAACTATCATATCTAAACACATTTACTTGCTTTTACTGCCAGAGGCAACACTACCATAAAGTCAAATGTCTTTTCGGATGACTCAGGAGGGCCACGTTTACAGAAAAAGCATTAGGATGTTGAGAAGGTTAAGATATTTCACAAACCCTCAAGCTTGAATCGCTATGCTTGCCAGCAAACACTTCATACTCAAATAAGAACGTATGGCTGAGATTGGGGCTATGCCAAAACAAATAGATGCAGACAGCATTTCAGAGAAAATAAAGAAAGTTGAATACTGCTAGTTTAGGACACATGCATACCATGAATTACCCAAAATCCATATACACTCATGCATTCTTGATTCAAGAGAAATTAGACAAATTTAATATGATTTCAATTTATATATGTATACAACAATTTCAAATATACCAGCATTAGTATGTTAAAATACTATACTCACCACCAGTGCTCCAAATTGCCTCTTCTTCAGGATGCACTGAGCACCGAGGGCAATTCTATAATTGGGCACCTAGGATAAGAAGGTAAGGAGACACCTATTTCAAGCCAAATCTATAAAATAGGCATCTACTTTTCTTTAGATAATATGAAGGGGTGCTGAAAAGTTCTCAGCCCAACCAAGAAAGGAATGACATGGAGCCATGAAACTTAGACGTTATTCCACTTATTCACGCCTAAATTCAACACACTTGGCACATCGTGTCTGAGGTTTCTAGAACCCTTCCCAAAAATACTCCGATGTCTGGTAACTGAAATATTGCTCTGCTGCTGCAATCACCTCTGAATTACTCGAAAATTGTCACCCTTTCAAACTCATTTGGAAAAAGAAAAAATAGTCAGATGGAGCAAGATCCGGTGAGTAGGTTGGATGGCCTATGCACAGAAACCCCAACTGCGTTAAACAGCCATCGTTTTGCCAGCCTTGTGAGCAGGTGCATTGCCTTGCAAAAAGAGAACTCTTTTTTCTTTCAATGCCTCCTTTAAATTGGCACAGTAAGTTACAGTAGTATTCTGCATTAATTGTTTGGCCCCTTGGAAGATAGTCATTACAACACCTTCCTGATCCCAAAAGATTTGTTTCTTAATGAAAATGTATACCATGTTTAATTTTTATGCATGTTTTTATGTAAACTGTAGGTATTATGGCTGAATAAAAATCACTAATGTAATGTAAAGTATAGAAATCTTTTAAATAAATTGTGGCCATGACCTTTCCTGCTGACTTTTGGGTCTTGAATTTCCTTGACCTTGGAGAAACCGAGTGCTACCATTGCTTGGACTGTTTTGACTTAGGATCATAGTGGTGTAATCATGTTTCATCAACTATAACTACTCATTCTAAAATATTGGCACCAGAACAGTCACTTTACTCCTGCAGCGTCATGGAGAGAGGAACCATTGGCTCAGTTGTGATAATGTGATGCTTGTATACTGTATGTACTTGTATTGCAAGACGTTACTGGTATAGCAAGTTAAAATTTAATAAAATGTTTTGCTTGTCTTGTAGAACACTTGCAAACTAAGTTATTTGCAATTCAAAGATTTACTGTATATTCCAATCTTTGTTTTGTATTTCTTTTTATAAATCATGTAAGCTTAGTATAAGAATATAACGTATATTCTTATAACTTTTAGGTATAAGAATGTAATTTTTAGGAATGCTTTTGTATGGAAATAAATATTTTTGCCAGTCAGATGATAGTAAAGGGACTGCCACTAGAGAGCGCTTGTGTCAGACTACCCTGCTTAGTGGGTGGACCCAGAGCTGAATTTTAGCTTAATTTTTACAAGTCAGCTCTTTGGGGTAGGAACCTGATACAGAATAGGGATTGAGAACAATTCTTATGTGCTAGTAGACAATAGATAATGGGTCTGCCTTTTAAATGTTTCTGTGGCCATATTTACACTGATTTCAAGTATGCCTTCCTCGTGTCACCTACCTTGGCTTTCAAATCTCCCAGGGTACCAGGTCCCTTCCTACACCCGTGTCCAGGCTGTCTGTAGTCTCCCTGTTCCTAACAATCGCAAAGCCCTGCGCACCTTCCTTGGTATTGTCGGATACTGTCGGATCTGGATCCCTGATTTCTCTACTATTGCCCGCCCTCTGTATGATGCCTCCAAAAACTTCTGACTCAGGCCCCTGCCCTCTGGTCCTTCTGCCCAAGCAGCTGAGCTGTATGCCCTCACTTCTGCCCTGCGATATTCTGCCTCTTTAGTCTTGCAACATCTACACTGACTCCAAATATGCTTTCTTTACCTTGCATTCCCATAGGGCCATCTGGAAATATTGAGGTTTCATTACAGCCTCTGGCCGCCTGATCCATCATGCTCCCCTCATTCTTGACCTCCTCGAGGCCATCAAATTGCCTTCCCATATTGCGGTTATGCACTGTCGAGCCCACCGTTGTGTCACTGATCTCGTCTCACGCGGCAATGCCCTTGCTGACCACACAGCCTGAGCTGCCAGCCTAGGCCCCCTCCTTCGGCTCCTCTGTACACCATCATTCCTTTTCTGGACTCCCTTACACCCCAGTACACTTCTCAGAAACAGACTTGGGTCCGCATTCTTTATGGCTAGTCTGTGCTGAAAGGGGGGTGGATACACAGGATACAAATATGCGCCAATTCAAGTGCCAATCCAGACCCACATACTGATACTTCAAACGCAAGCACAGCGGATATCCTCATAGTCATGCCTCAACACCTGGTCCTCACGATTGTCAAAAGATGCCATGATCTGGCACACTCTGGAGAACCCACTATGAAAATGACTCTCAAGAGACATTTCTTTATCAATCACCTTGATCAGCTAGTCCGGAATATGGTCCGACAGTGTGTTGTCGGTTCTAGAATAAATTCCCCAATCAGACGACCGACACCTCTTGGACACCAACCTATTGGAACACATTAGATGCAGGTTGTCTGTAGATTTTATTTTTCATTGTCAGTTAGTTTTCATTAGTTCTTCACTGTCAGTTTAATTTCCATCCTATAAGTTCACATAGAATTTTTCTTTTTTCAACCATCTTTATTTTCTCTTCTTTAATAATTTCCAGGTACTTTAGTTAGATTGTGAGCCTTCGGGACAGTAAGGGAATTTTTTAAGTACCTTCTTACTTCTCATTTATAATCTTAATGTATATTTTCTTCAAACCACTTAGAACCTAACGGATGTAGCGGTATATAAGAAATAAATTACATTACATTACATTTTACCCACATGCCCATTTCCCGTTCCTTCAGTCACCTCCTAGTCTTCACAGACACCCTGACTAGATGGGTCGAAGCCTTCCTTACTTGCACTGAACGCGCCAAGGACGTATCCAAACACCTCCTGAATGATATAATTCCGTGCTTCGGTCCCCTTGTTTCCATAGGGAGCGACAACGGCCCCGTCTTCATTGCTGATGTCGTACAACAAACTGCTCAGGCCCTCCGAATTGAATGGAAAGTATATGCTGCTTACCAGCCCCAGAGCTGAAAGGATGAACAGAATCTTAAGACCCTTCTCACCAAACAAATTGAAGAAACCAATCTGCCCTGGCCTATCTTGTTGCCTTCTGTTCTTTTTCAGATTAGATGCACCCCATCTAAATCCACTAAACAGTCCCCGTTCCAGCTCATGTTCGGCCACCACCCATTGTGAATCTAGACCCTGGTTCCTTTGCTATTCTGGGATCAGATATCTTCCAGAGTCAGGTCCAATCTTTAGCTAAAGCCCTTCAAGAGCTCCACATATGGGTCCTGGAAAGGGTCCCACTACCGATAGCTACACAAGTTCATGGGTATGTCCCTGGAAATACGGTAAGGCTGAAAACTTGGAAGTCAGACCCCCTGAAACCTAGATGGATAGGTCCTTTTACTGTCCTAATTTCTTCTCTTACAGTTGTCAAGGTGTCCGGACACGAAACTTGGTTCCACTACAACACGGATCTTCAGCTGAAGCTTTCTAAGACCTCAAAAGTTCTGAATATTTACCACTGTACTTAGCAGGTGTTCTGAATATAATTCTTTACAAGTGTTTGAGTTTAATTGACTGCCTGTGGTTCACCACTGCCTTTAGCAAGTGTCTTGAGTATAACTGTTTGAAGTTTTCTAAGTTGTGCCTGAAAGAAAAACTGAGCTTCCTATGTTAGCATTGTAGGCATCTTTTGTCTTATATATATCTGATATTTGTGTTGCCCTCACTGCCTTATGTTTCGTTCTTCTGTATTTCTTTCCTATTGTACTTAATAAGGGCCCCTAGCCCCTTTGCCTGATGTTTGTTTGCATAATGGAGTTAAGTACAGAAAGTGTCAAACATCAGAGGGTATTTTCTGTTTCCAACCTACTGGTGATGAAGTTTAAAAGTGGGCGGAAATCTGCATTAATAATTTTAAGGGTCCACTTATCAACCAGACTCTTATTGTAGATCCCACTCGCCCAATGTCTTTGTATTTTGATACATGTGTGTTATTTGATGTTGCCCAGGGTCATGGTTTTGTCCCTAATACAATTTTGTGTGGCTCCCTAGATTGACAGCGTTGTTATACCAAATGTGCTAAGTATTTAAGTCTGTATAACCTGATGCCTTTAAGAATGGCCCCTATGAGGAAACCTTCACTAATGGTGAAGCCTGTCCTTTATAGGAATGTGTCTCGTGGGCCACCTACAAAAACCCTCATAAATACCCAGTCAATACCCCCTCTGCCTCCCTTACTTTAGGTCCTAGCTCCGGTCCCTTGTGTACTACAGGCCACTGCAATCCCATGGTTTTCACTATCACTGACCCACATAACTGGAATGCCAATGTCCAAGTCCAGAAGGCCAGAGACTGCATGGCATTGTATATTGATGGTAAAAGGTGAGACCCAGGTACTGATGTATATGTCCATATTGTATCCCGCTCAAGTGCTCCTGTCCATCACTCTGTGGTGTTTCCCCAGTTTTATGAAATTATGAAAGTAGATACTGATATTCCTGTAATCACTAGAAATCTGTTTATACAGTTTGCTGAAACTATAGGTCAGACTCTTAATGTTAGCAATTGTTTTGTATGAGGAGGGACTGGTGTGGGAGAACAGTGGCCATGGGAGGCAAAGCAGTTGGACATGTTAAACCTGACTTCACAGAACCTCACTTTTACGTCAGATCCACGACCTTCATGATGGGCTTTGCGAACCTCCATTGTTGCTTCAGCGCCCTTCAGACACTGCTTAATGGAACTTCCTATGAATGATGGCCAGCTCCTGATGATCGATATTGGCTCTGTGATCTGTTTAATTACTCTTGGTTGCCTGCTAACTGGACTGGTACATGTGTACTTGGCATGATCTGTCCCAGCTTCTTCCTGTTACTGCTGGCTGATGGTGAACACCTGGGAGCCCCTGTATTAGACAACAGGGGTCGCCAAAAGCGGTCTACTGTCACTAATTCCCTTAAAATAGGTGAATGGGGATATGACTGTCCTGCAGAACGTATCATTGCTGTTTACGGACCTGCCACATGGGCCGAGGATGACACCTGGGGCTATCGGACCCCAATCTATATGCTGAACTGCATTATTCGTCTACAAGCTGTACTCGAACTGATAACTAATGAGACCTCCTGAGCTTTGAGTACCATTGGCAGAGCGAATGCTAAAATACGCACTGCTATCTATCAGAACTGCCTAACTCTAGATAGAAGGTGGTGCCTGTGGTAAATTCAACCTCTCCAACTGCTGCCTTGAACTTGATGACAATGGTAAAATGATTGAGAAAGTTGTAGATCGTATCACCAAACTGGCTCATGTTCCTGTCCACACCTGGCGTGGCCTCACTTCAGACTGGCTCTCTGGTACCTTCGGCTCCTGGTTGCCCTCCGGTTCAGCAATGAAGACCATCTTGCTGGTTGCCGCCCTGTCTTCTCTGCTCCTTTGCTGCCTTCCCTGTATGGTCCCCATAGCCATAAAGCTGCCCCACTGAACTGTTGACTCTGCTGTTGACCGTTCCACTGCTGCTATGGCCCTTGCGCTTCCCAAGTATCAACCAGTCCCTACAACTGATCCTGACCTTCCTTCTTCTTGAACTTTATCAGGCTCGTCTCCTTCCTCCTTCATTCGACTAGCCTGAAAGGGAGGACTGAAGGAGTCTGGGACTGTTTTTCCTAAGTGTTGAACTAAGTTTTCTCTTTAATAAAATGCTGAATTATGTTTAGCTGCAGACCTAACTTATCTCATGTTCTAGCTTGCCTGCCTTGGGTGTTAGCTTGGACAGTCTAACTTCTTATAGCTATCTCAGCATAAACGACATGTAACAGAAAGACTGCAGGGCCTAGATAAGTGACCTGCTAATATGAGCTTAGCACCAATGATTAAGAAAAGTAACACGTGAACAATTTTTTCTAGAATTCAGTTGTTTAGCCAGAAGAATGTATAAATATCTCTGTAACATCCTATTTTCGGCACTTCTGAAGCCAGCTTTGAGCTCGGGAGTCGCATACATATGCTAATAAATCATCTGTGCTTTCTTCAAGTCTCTAGGCTTTTTGGCTGCCCAAAGTGACCTTTCAAGCTCACAGAAAATGCTGCAAAATCAACTTGGAAGTGTCCACTCAACGTCGTTTCTCATCAGCATTCAAACATTTGGTTACCCTCTTGGCTGACAGCTTCTGCATACCCAGCTGCTCGTGGATCATACACCCAACACGTTCTCTGGATATCTGCAGTGTCTCAGCAATTGTTTTAGCTATTTGCCGATTTGCCAAAATCAGGTCATGGACAAGGTCAACAGTTTCAGGAGTTGACACTGTTTCAGGCCTCCCAGACCTTGCTGCATCTTCTGTCTCAATCTCCATGCAGAAAGTTTGCACACCACTTCACTGTGGAGTATGATGGCCATTTGTCACTCAATGCTTGCATCATACATTCATGGATTTCCTTTGGCTTTTTCTTCTGCAGGAAAAGGAACTTCATGATGGCTTGGAGTTCCACACTTGAAAATTCCACACTTTTCATGGATATGGTTCAATCAATGATCTGAAACAATGTCAAAATGCAAATTGGCACTTTACAAAATAAAACACTCTTTCCAGCTACAGTGACAAAATAACACTCAGAATTTAGGAAGTTGTTTGAGCTGAGAACTTTTCAGGATCCCCTCCTACTAGCATAACTGGCCAAACACACACACACATTTAGGTGCCACCACTTACATCACTCTATAAGCTGGTTTAGATAGTACACTATAATGTACATGTGTATTTAAGTACTCACCTATGTGTGCACCTACCAACAAAGTACATACTGCCAACATATGAGACACTTTTCTAGACTGTATTCTATAAAAAGCGACTTACATAAATGGCTAGAATACTACCACTTATGAATATTCTCAATGTCTAAAACTATGTCACACCTTATGGAATTACACCCCAAGTGATGAAAAGAAAATTGAAGGCACTGTTCATTTCCTTAAAAAGATGGTGCCCATAAAGAAACAGAAGTGAGTCAACTGTTTATTTTCATCAATTTGGCTGTCATTGATGAACTGCTGAATGGAAATTTTTGTAAATGATTTTGGGATCATGGGAGGTAAATGTTCTAGTACAAAGTTAGAAAGTAAAGTTAAAAAAAAAAAAATACCTAGAGGAAAATCCTATGGGGCTCATAATCAAAACAAAAAAACCGTCTAAAAAGTGGCCTAAATTGGTACTTGGATGATCAAAAAGCCAGATCGTCCAAGTATCAATAATCAAAGCTGGTTTTAGATGTTTCTAAAACCAGCTTAGGCCTTTCCCCTGCCTCTAAAAGCATAGAGCGAAAAGAGGCGTTTTTAGAGGAGAAAGGGCGGGAGGTAGGTCGACCTACACTTAGTCGTACAGCAGGTACAACCAAAACTTGACAGGTTACCTAGTCGGCACTTATACGTTTTGACTTAGACCAAGTGCGATCAGCCCAGCGGCCCCAGCAACCTGCCCACCCCCCACCACAACGATTGTAGCAGGAGAGATCCGGATCATGTCCCCTGCTGCGAAGGTGATCGCCCCCCCCCCCCTCCCGAACCGCAGCACTTCGGGGTAAGGATCGCGGCAGGGGAGATGAGGTTCATGGGAGGTAAATGTTCTAGTACAAAGTTAGAAAGTAAAGTTAATTTAAAAAAAAAAAAAATACCTAGAGGAAAATCCTATATCTGCAAATGACCCTATCTCAGCTGTTAAACCAGTGGAGATATTTTGGGTTGTATCAGCCACTTGAAAATTGTATCATAAACAATACTTGAATAATGATTTGTACTTCAATGCATCGTTTATTATATAGAAATTGTACTTCGCTTATTTTTCTCTTCTTAATTAAGAAGACAATAGATTAACTGCATAAAGTAATTCTATATTCATTCAATTTGAAGGACAGTTAGTATAAATGTTGCCACCCAACTCAGATCAAAGCCTAAATATTCCAAGCTAGTTACGATATTACTAGTTCACTAGTATAAGGCTTAGATGTTATCAGTTGATCATTCGAGAAGGTGTAAAAAAAAAATAAAAAAAGGTGAATGTTGCATGAAATAAGCAGCCCCACCATCTAACCCACTGCATCTTATTGCTCTAAGGCTGCTGTGACTCATGAATCACCTTTGCCAAGTTGCGTCAAAGGTGAGAAATAAAGCTGTATCCAGACAGCTCTGGTTAGACAGGAATCATGTTGAGGCAGTTATGCCTTAGAAAAATCTGTACAACTTCTCTGAGACAGATTTATAAGTGACCTTAAAATTAGAGTTTAACTATTTTATTTATTTCAGCTTTAAAAGAACACTAGAGTTTTGAACCAAAAACACGAAGTCTCAACAGCATCTTTTATGAGTAAGATGCACATCTTCCCTCTTTGGGTTTCTCTCATTGTAAACTGAGTAAGTATATTTTGTGCAAAGATCTTCACTGGAGGTTATTATATCTTCTAGCTTTTCAGATTGCAAGAGAAAATACGTAGCTCAGAGAACTTGGTTTTTTACCTAGTTTTGAACAATAGAAATGGAAAAAACAACTTGCAACACCTATATAGTCACATCACTAGCAACAAACATTCACAGCAGTACTTTAACAAGGAAAATGTGCTCTTCATTCCACAATCACACTGCTGATTTTCTATCATGGTCCCAAAACAAAAACATTCAAGTTGGAGCACTACCCAGCCACTTAAATCAATGGGGAACTTTTCTCCTTTTCAACAAATGCAGTTCTTTGTTGCTATTCCTAGCAACTTAAGATGAAAGACTAGCTAGAGGCAAGAGGGCATGGGATTTGCAGTACACCTTTATTTTCAGACAGAAACAAACGGTGCCGAACATTTTTATTCTGCACGACAGCACTGATCTAAGAGCAAGATGACCTCTAAAAGCTTGTAGTCATTGTATTGAAAGGAAAAATGTCTGTACTAGAGAATGACACAGGGACAAATTTTTCACCGTCCCGCAGGAACTCAATTTTACCATCCCGTCCCTGCAAGTTTTGTCTCTGTCCCATTCCTGTAAGCTCTGCCTTAACCATACAAGCCTCAGACACTTATGATTTTAAAGTGTTTGAGGCTTGTGAAGATGAGGACGGAGCTTGCAGGAATGGGGCAGGCCAGGAAATGAACTCATGGGGATGGGATGGGAAAATGAGTTCCCGTGGGGACGGGGAAAAAATTGTCCCCATGTCATTCTCTAGTCTGTACCTTCAGATTTGCCATTTGTCTACACTAGTGCTGCCCGATTCGCAATTCAAATTGATTCTCTGATTCACTTTGGGTGAATCGATTCAAATCCATTTGTTATTGGGGGGGGGGGAAATCGGACTTAGCGATTCGTTGGCCCCCTTGCTACCGCCGCTTTTGCCTGGCCAGGGAGGAGAGGAGAGCGCCTTGCTGCCCTGATCTGCACCAGAGACCCGTTCGGGCTTTCTCTCTGCCACCGAAGTCCTTGCTTCTGATGTAACTTCCAGTTTTGCAAAACCAAAAGTTACATCGAAGCAAGGACTCCGGTGGTAGAGGGAAATCCTGAACGGATCTCTGGTGCAGATCGATGGCAGCAAGGCTCTCTCCTCTCCTCCATGGCCAGGCAAAAGCGGCGGTAGGGAATGCAATTCACTATGTTTCCGCTACTCTGGGTGTCTTCTCTCCATTCGGCCGCCCAAGCTGAAGTTTTCACTGAGGGCGGGCCACATTGGAGAGAAGATGCAAGAAGTAGTGGCAGGAGTGGATTGCTACCGCCACCGCCAGACCTCTTCCCAGATGCATCCCTCCTGCCGGACTCGCTCTGGTAAAGGTGCAGGGGTGTGGTGGTGGTGGGGGCTTAGGAGTGCCATAAAACAAAATTTTTTAAAAAAAAGGTAGATGGAGGGAGAGGGGAGATGGTGGACTGGAGGAGAGATGGGGGAAGGATAGAAGAAATGAGGATCTAAAAAGAGAGATGGTGTGGAGGGGGTGGACTGGAGGAGAGATGGGGGAAATGAATTTGGTGGAGGGGGAGATAGACTTGGGGGAGATCATGGAGAGGAGAGATGGGGGAAGGATAGAAGAAATAAGGATCTAAAAAGAGAGATGGTGTGGAGGGGGAAAGGAGAGAGAGAGAGAGAGAGAGAGTGAGAGATTTTTGTTTGTTTGGTCTCTAATTTAAAGCCTGAAACCAATTATCTAGTGATGCAAGTTCCAAGAGAACTATAGCAATAGCAATAACTGAACTGGTAAGACTTAACACTGCTGGGCATCTGAAAATGATCTTCATCAAACAGAACTGAATATAATTAGCCTTGTCTACTTCAACAGACTTGACAAGTAAGCGGCAAAGTAGATGAAAAGCTATTTAGATTTCCTAATGGACTATGTCTTTTTCTAGCAGTAAACAAGTGTTCATTTACAGTCCAAAATATAGTTTCCTTGCATGGTTGGCCATTAGGCTTAGGACAAAAGAAAGGCAACAATCCCCCCCCCCTTCTCTTTAGGCCATTCCAAGAATGGATGAAGGGGACATTTAGGAAAGACAAACTGCTGGATTATGCAGTCAGCCAATTTGTGTGCAGAAGACTTATTTTTAAAGCCACTTTTCTGTCTCATAATGTTCTTTGAGCTGAAAGAGGTACCTTTTTCATGGCAGCAAGGTGGTGAAATGTATTCATATCTATTAAATTTCTTTTCAAGTCCTACTATACCAGTCCAGACCAGCAGGTTGTATTCCTACACAACAAGCAAATAGAAGTAGAGTAAGCATCAAAGACAAATCCAAATTTTCTCCCGATATCCCAAGGGAAGTAAACTATACAATAATTTTATATTCCACTTAGAATTCAAGAAAATAAGCAAATTATAAAAAAAGGAAACCTCAACAAGAGGGAAATACAAAATAATAAGAGTGTAGGAAGTAATTCTTTTTTTTTAGCTTATATTTGACAAATAATTACAAATTACACCACTTGTTAAAGAAACATAGTGTCTAACTCAATACAGTACAACTCTTATTTAAATAATATAGAGATAAATGAAGAATAAACACTTTCTCAGACAACAAAACAATTGAAATAGAGGAGGAACTAAAGAAAGATTTGGGAGAATCAGATACTAAATAAATAAATCAATCAATCACCAAAAAGTAACTAGTTTAGACGGTTAAGTTCAGCCTATACTAACATTTCTTCTTCATACAGTGGTCAGTGGTTAACTTCTTGAGATCTAAAAAGGACCTCAGGTGTTCTGGCTGAAAACACACATATCTCAAACTCAAATATTTAATCACATTTACATGGGTATGCAAGTAAAAAGATAGTTGCTAGTTTTTTTCATTTCCTCTCTCATTGCCAAAAATTATCTTTTCTCATCTTGTCACATCTGGGTATAACCAAATCCTTTGACCACAATAAGGGGAGACACCATTTTTAAAGTATATTCTAATAATAGAACTCAAATCTTGTTCAAATACAAAATTTACCATAAGTGTAGCCCGTTTGTTAACTTGAGAGAGGGAGTCCTCTAGGACAGTGGTTCCCAACCCTGTCCTGGAGGACCACCAGGCCAATCGGGTTTTCAGGCTAGCCCTAGTGAATATGCATGGAGCAGATTTGCATGCCTGTCACTTCCATTATATGCAAATCTCTCTCATGCGTAGTCATTAGGGCTAGCCTGAAAACCTGACTGGCCTGGTGGTCCTCCAGGACAGGGTTTGGAACCATTGCTCTAGGATATCAGTAATATCTTGCAAATTCTGAAATGAATGCATATCATTTGCAGGACCTAAATAATCTTTTGTTGCTTGGTATCCTGTTTCTGCCTTTTTAATTTTTATTGTAGATAAATAATAAGATTTATTTATAGGTGCAATAACTTCTAGTGGCTACTTCAAATTTTCCAAAGGGTATTTTTTTAAAGACCTCTATAGCTGACAAACCCACAATTTTTGGACAATTGAGCACTCTAAGATTCCATTGTCTATTATAATTCTCGATTTGCTCTATTTTTCGCATAGTAAATTTCAGATCTTTTATTATTTCAAAAAGTGTCTCCCAAAATTTAAGAAAGCAATTGAAAAAAACCCACTTACCTTTTCACCTAAATTTCTTCTTATTTCAACTATGACTGAAAAGAAATGTATTTGGAATTATATCATCTGTTATGTCAGTGTATCACAAACTGTGTACCGCGGCACGTCCTGTAGGTAATCAGCTGGCGCCAGCGCCCCTCTTCCCTGCTAGCACTTCCCACTGGTGTCTCAGGGCCCATTTGGAGGGCCTTCGTGCACGCGCTTGACTTCACGGCAATGTCAGTGCGCTTCCGGATGCCTCGAGCTGTGGCCACTATGTTTAGTGTGCTGCGGCTCGAGGAAGTTTGTGGGACACTGCGTTATGTGAAGTTAGAATGAATCCATTGTATTGTAAATAAAGTAAGCTGTAATCCCATTTTGACTGTATATTATGTATGTTACCCTGTAACCCTTTCTGAGCTCGTTGGGGAGAATGGGATAGAAAATGAATTAAATAAATAAATCAGCTAGAGTTTGCATATTATCACCAGGCCAACTGGTTAGTACGTCATGTTGTGAGAGGTCTTAATAGTACCCAAACATGAGGTAGCAACATAACAAATTTTTATTTATATACCACAAAAGCCTTTCGGTTCATAAAAGAGATGGGCTGACCATTGTCATTGAGCTACAATAGATAGAATATTGGCATCAACGAGTTAATAATAGTTTTACATCAGTATGCTGCTTTGAAGGGATTACAAGAATTTTGAGAACAGATGTGTTTTTAATAGGTTTCCAAAATGCATAAATGATGTAATGATGTTGATATTCTAACCATTTGGCCCAGTTCAGGATCCCTGGAAGCGGCTTGGTATAATAAGAGTCAGTTAATGAATCTTTCCCCCGAGTATAGCCTTTGATTGAAGGGTAGGTAAAAAATGATCAGGAATGTGTGGAGCAGCTTGGCAACGAGAACAAGAATTGAGCAGTTAGGTAGTTAGGCAATAGGCCATGTAGGGCTTTGTAGACAAGGCATCCAAATTTGAAGAGAAAACTCTTCCCTCGACAGGAAGCCAATGTAGTTTTTGGTAGAATGGAGTTGTGTGGTAAAATTTTTTCAGGTTAAAGATTAGTCTCACTGCTGTGTTTTGGATGATACTCAGTTTCCAGAAATGCCTGCATTGTCCTGCTAGGTATGAAATGTTGCAGTAGTCCAGGAGGCTTAACACTAGCGTTTGGACTAGTAATCGGAAAGGTGCAAGTTCAAATAATTTTCTTGGATCTTAGTTTCCAAAGCGTGATAAAGCCTTTGCGTACAACTTGGTCCACTTGAGTGGTCATAGATAGATGTCTATCAAGGTGAATTTCCAGGATTCTAATCAAAGGGGTGATGGGAAAGGTATTTCCTCTCAGAGTTAGGGTGTTCAAGGTGCAGTTGGTAGAGGTGGCTAGAAAAAACTTAGTTTTTTCAGTGTTTAGTTTAACTTGAAGTGTGACATCCACCCTTCTATAGTGGATAAGACCAAGTCAATTCTTTGACTCTGCAGGTGGTAAGCAAGTGACAGAGGACAATAGTAATGTTGTCAGCGTAACTATAATGGGTAACATTTAAGCTTTTTAGATGAGCTCCCAGGGAAGATAGACATTGAAGAGAAGGGGTGACAGAGGAGAGTCTTGAGGAACACCACATTTATTGGTTCATTTGTCAGATAGGGTCTCTCCAGACTGCACTTGGTAGCTGTGACATTTTAAGAAGCCTTGGAACCATTGGAGGACATTTCCCGATAGTCCAAAGGAGTCTAGGCAAAGCAGCAATAAGTCGTGGTCCACTAGGTCAGGGGTAGGCAATTCTGGTCCTCAAAAGCCGGATCCAGGTCAGGTTTTCAGGATATCCACAATAAATATGCATGAGATAGATTTACATCCTAAGGAGGCAGTGCATGCAAATCCATCTCATACATATTCATTGTGGATATCCTGAAAACCAAACCTGGCTCTCGAGGACCGGAATTGCCTACCCCTGCACTAGGCCAAATGCACTACTGAGGTCTAGTTGTATCACTAATGCATTTAGACCAGGGATCTCAAAGTCCCTTCTTGAGGGCCGCAATTCAGTCGGGTTTTCAGGATTTCCCCCAATGAATATGCATTGAAAGGAGTGCATGCACATAGATCTCATGCATATTCATTGGGGAAATCCTGAAAACTCGACTGGATTGCGGCCCTCAAGGAGGGACTTTGAGACCCCCGATTTAGACCTTTACTCAGTATGTCATATATGTCATTCAAGAGAGAGGCAATTTGTTATTTTATTTTTTTTTTTTTTTAAATGGCCGCACACTAGCGCATAGCCATTAATGAAGCAAATTTAGAAAAGCCTTTTTTATGCCTGTGCTAGAAACAGGCTTAGTGTGTGGGAAAGGAGCAAGTAAGGCACACTAAGCCCATTTCTTAGCGCAGCTCAGTAAAAAGACCCCAAAATCTATAAGGCTATTCCCATATGCTTTATAACAAAGAACACTAACCATTTTTGTAGCTGCTCTCGGGATGTACTCCATCTGCTTTATAGTCTTTAGAAAATAAGGCATGTTAAAGCTTTGGGGATGTCAATCACAACTGTGCTCTCATTGCACAAGTTTCTGTAGCCTCTCAGTAAAGTAACACAGCTCTTCTTCAAAACGATTTCCCCAACCGATTAATCAAGATGTTGCTATTAAATCAATTTAATAAGAGCTGAAAAACACCAAAGGGGGGAAAAAACAGCAGAAGTAATTAAACTGTTGAAAATATAAGCTTGCCTGGTTTTATTCCTTTTATGTTTATGTCTCTAAGACTTATTTTAGCCTGATGTATCTCATCTATAGCTTTTAATAAGGTTAAAAAAAAAAAAGCCATACATGGTTTTTTATGAGTCAGTGTCATGGTTGTTTAAATACTGTTGCTCTTAGGCTTTGCTTTCAGACTTTCGGGTTATTTGTATTTTATACATGGAATAGCTGAAAGGGGGTGACTTAAGTAAACAGAACTTCTAAAAATGTAAAAACATACTATTACCTTAGGGAAAGGAATAAAAATCTGTTATCAGTGGAGGGTTGAGGGCAGGGCAGGGCAAAAAGAAATTACTGAATATTTTGTAAACACCACTGTAGCATTACAAAAAGGCAAAAATTCAGCACACAGAGCCTTTTTCCTGATGTTAAAACAACTTTTTCCCCTTCACTGAAGTAGGTTTTAAGAGATGGAAGAGTTTGGAATTAGGTTTCTAAAGTCTGGAAGAAGTGTAGGCATTCTTTGCATACCTTAGTTCTAAATAGCGTATTTTTTTTATAGCACGATCCCCCCCCCCCAAAAAAAAAAAGATACTCCAATGCCAAGTCAACCTCCAGGGATGGGGGTGATCACTGAGGGGGTGATCACTGAAAGGCCTGCTTTACAATAGCCAGCCCCCTTGCAACTCACCACAGATTGTATTAAGAGCCTGGGCTTTATCATCACTATTTGGGTGCTAGAAGTCAATTCTAGCAGGCAATAGTCCTAAATGTAATAGTCATAGTCATGTGTCTACAGAGAATTAAAAAAAAAAAAAAAATGTTGCACTAACCCTCAAAACCGCATTCTAAACTTGGCAGAGAAAGGAAACAAATTGCTGACTACAATACTTTGGAAAGTGAAATGAGGACATGATTTACAAACCTATGATGAAATGGAGCTAGCACAGTAGAAAACAAGACTGGAACTGGATGGCAACAAGTACCAACTCCAAAATCTGCTTAACTGTATTACACTTCTTCCAGGGGGAGAAACCAGGGAGTGCTTCAAGTGTGGTTGTCTTGCAGTTGTTCAGCAAGAAGGAAGAGTGCTTATCTTCAGTGACCACACTGCTAAAAACGAGTTATTGGCACACTTATGGGGTCTCCAACAGACCGCTACAGCAGCAGTCTTTGCTCTCTTATATTCTCAATTCATTCACTTCCTGCTACTTCCTGCCTGGTGACATCAGCGTCAGATGGACAGACAAACTAAGTGTCCTGACGCACAGAAAAACTGACAACATTTTTCATTCCATAACATTAGTTCTATATATTTGCTCTGCGAAATGAAAGCACACAAGGTAAAAGCGTTGTTGGATGCCACCTTTACTACTGTATGCTAAAGAGAAATGGAGTGGGCCTTCTATACTGCCTTTTTGTAGTTTTACAACCACACTCAAAGAGGTTTACCTACAGGTATGTCAAGCATATGCCCTGTCTGTCCAGGTGGGCTCACAATCTATCTAATGTATCTGGGGCAGTGGAGGATTAAGTGACTTGCCCAGGGTCTAACCACTAAACCACTACACCATACTCTTCTCCTAGCTAACCAGCTTAAATGCCAACAAGCCCTCCAAAACACTGCTATCACCATTTTGATGTCCTAACTCTACTTTTTCTGTGTTTGCACTGGTTCACTACCGAATCCCCTTCAAAATTCTTTGCTCACTCAGCTCCATTCCAGCCAACCTTATCTACCATGATAATCCCCTATACTCCATCTCAGGCATTGTGTTCTCTCAAAGCAAATTGCTTGGCTCTCCTAAATCCAAAACAAGCCCACTAAGAATCCCCTAGATCAGCTTTCTACTTTCTGGTCCCAAAACTCTAGAACAACGTTCCTCGCTAGGTCGGTTCAGAACAGATTTTTTTCTAAAGCCAAATCTCTGTTGAAATCCTATTATTTCTGTGCAGCTTTTAACCTAGAAGCCACTTGACCCTATCGGTTCCTACGTGAAAGGTCATGAAACCAAGCCCCATTTCCATTAGGGATTCAAAAGTTGCTAAGTGTTTTATCTTCTGTCCTGTACAAGTGTTTATTCTTTTCTATTATAATATTTTAATGGAGTTCCTTTCCTATGTGTGCTTATTTTAAACTGCATTGACCCACTCATTGGAACTTGCGGTACATCAAGCATGAATAAACCATAAACTAACATTTTAAGGAGGAACATTATGGATTATTCTTTATTCAAGTATAGTTTCCTCTGAAATAACCAGAAAACAAATTGACCAATATACACCCTAAAAATAAACAAACTTTATAGGCTATGTTGCTCAGAATTACTGAAGAATGGACAAAAATCAAGATGCAGTTCTGTGGCACATCAACCAAAACAGATGAAGATACTGGAACTTCCAATTCCACAGGTCTGATGGACTCCAGAGTTAGGCAATAGGCCAGTTATCTGCTTCTGGATAGGTGCCAGCTCTTCCAGGGCAGACTATACTACTCTATCTAGCTCACCCCTCATTAGATTTCTACTCTGGTAGAAATCTGCACTTTCCTCTTGGATAACTTCTTCCTATGTGGTTCCTTGAACCTCTCCTTTGCTCACTTTGAGCCCTTCTGGAATAAGGTTTATAGATCCCAACCTGTAAACACTCTCAAACTGCTGCCTCCTTGAACAAAGGACCCATACCTTCAACCCAGGGTAGAGAATGGACCAACACTCCTTACTTTCAAAACGGCCCTTTTACTAAGGTATGGCAAAAACCGGCCCTAGCATGCCCTTGCAAGGGTATTTATGCATTAATGCCTTTTTTTTTTTTTTTAATATAGAATAGCACGATAATGGCTATACTGATAACTGGAATCAATCTACAATATCATGTCAAGAAGAAATTATTCCAGTCTTATACTAATCTCCAAATTTATAAGGAGAAGTTTAGATACTCAATCCTCAGAGGGTCAAATTACCCAATAGTTCCAATGAGCAGAGCTCACAGAACCCGATCTTCACAGGATCCAAATGTATCTTTTTAATCTTTTGTCTATATATACTTTTTTATCACGTTTTCTTTTATCCATAGATTGTCAATATAGATAGTTTTTACTTAGCTTTTTTCTAGTTTTTAAAGGGGAACGCCTCCACCAACATGTCCATGTTTCACACGCTTTCCTCAGGGTCGAGGCTCCCTATTATATTCATGCACACAGTAGAAATCGCTCCATTTGAGTTAATTTCATGTCGGTCCATGAAATTTCATGACCGGCATGAAATTAACTCAAATGGAGCGATTTCTACTGTGTGCATGAATATAATAGGGAGCCTCGACCCTGAGGAAAGCGTGTGAAACATGGACATGTTGGTGGAGGCGTTCCCCTTTAAAAACTAGAAAAAAGCTAAGTAAAAACTATCTATATTGACAATCTATGGATAAAAGAAAATGTGATAAAAAAAGTATATATAGACAAAAGATAAAAAAAGATACATTTGGATCCTGTGAAGATCGGGTTCTGTGAGCTCTGCTCATTGGAACTATTGGGTAATTTGACCCTCTGAGGATCGAGTATCTAAACTTCTCCTTATGAATTTGGAGATTAGTATAAGACTGGAATAATTTCTTCTTGACATGATATTTTTTTTTTTTAAGCACAGCTGTAAAATGGCTGATTTTCTATTTGTTGTATTAATGGCCATGCTTTATATCTTGCCATTAATGCATGGAAGTTAAAAAAAAAAAGAAATAAAATTACCGATTGAGCACCTCTTGCCACCCATTTAGTAGGTGGTAAGAGCTCATGCAGTAATCCTGTGCTAACCAGCTTGTCATCATACAATACTAACCTGCCTTAACTGATTAGTATAGAATACCTACTCTTCATCCGCTTAACATGTCCCCTTCCTCCAAAAAAATACAAAAATAATTTTAGCACATAGATTAGTAAACATTAAAATGGCACTTACTGCAGGATGTCAGAGTGCAACCTGGGGTACACCACTGCAAGCTGCATTAGGTATATGATGTTAACATATGCAATTTAATAAAAGGACCCAAAGTTTTATACTTCCACTCCAACTGATGACTGCTTCTATGCAGAGGGTCATTACCCTATACAAACAATTGCTGAGTTTTTGAAACCACTAGGACATACCTGTATACAACATAAATAATCCTTACTGTATGAATGGCAAATAGAGATACAATCAGATTTTTACATTTGGTAACATCTGCACACAGTGGTGGCCAGTTTTACTCATTTATCAATGTAGGTCTTGCTTGTCTCTATAAAGTGTTTCTTAAGAAAATCAAAATTAATTTTTCCTTTACGTGGTAAAAGGATTCGCAACTTGCAGTGTCCACTTTGCTCACATCCTGTTTTGGCATCTTCTAGCCTAGAAAGTAATTTCCTGGTTTGAGCTCCTGAAAAAGTGAGGGCATCGCCGAAGTGATGCAAGAAGCATTCACAATGCTGAAGGCAAACTAGGACATATGAATCATCCACAGAAAGACGTAAACATACAGTCACCACAGCCCATCATGCCTTTGTTATTAGAACAGACCTCAAGAATGCAAAGCTGCGTATAAAACTTCCAGTCCAATATAATTAAAACTTCAGTTTATTAAAAACAGCCTTAAGTGAAAATGGGAAGTGAAATCCAATCCAATTTAAAATTATTGTCCATCTGCCCAACATGTTTCATCGTGTAATGCTTCCTTCAGGACCAAAAATTACAATAATTTTGAACAATAGTTCTACCTAAGGTGACTACTTAAATTTTTATGGCTGCACACACACAGCAGAACCCTAGACAATGCTTACAAGAGGTCCCCAGAGGATAAACAAATTCATAACAGTATGGTGAAATTAAATAATTTTTCCCTCAAAATGTATCAGTTATTATTTGCTTTACAATGGAAAAAAATCAGGAAAAGCACAGTTACTTACCGTAACAGGTGTTATCCAGGGACAGCAGGCATATATTCTCACACATGGGGTGACGTCATCTACGGAGCCCCGGCGCGGACAGCTTTTCAAGCAAACTTGATAGAAGTTTCAAGTTTGCACACTGCACCACGCATGTGCTAGCCTTCTTGCCCACTAGAGGGCGCATCACCACCTCGTGGTCCTCAGTTCCATATCAAGCAAAGAAGCCATCCCCGGGGAGGAGGGCGGGTTGTGAGAATATATGCCTGCTGTCCCTGGATAACACCTGTTACGGTAAGTAACTGTGCTTTATCCCAGGACAAGCAGGCATGATATTCTCACACATGGGTGACCTCCAAGCCAACCCAAAAAAAAGGGCAGGTGGGAGGATGGCAATTCATGAAAACAGGTTACGTAACACCGACTGGCCAAACCGGCCGTCGCTTCTGGACATGGTGTCCAGACAGTAGTGGGAGGTGAACGTATGAACCGAAGACCAGGTGGCAGCTTTACATATGTCTTCCATAGGAGTGGATCGGAGGAAAGCAACCGAAGCCGCCATCGCCCGGACCTTATGTCCCGTGACTCGACCCGAGAGCGGGAGACCTGCCTGAGCGTAGCAAAAAGAAATACAAGCAGCTAACCAGTTGGACAAGGTGCGCTTGGAAACCGGATGTCCTACCCGATTAGGATCAAAGGACAAAAACAATTGAGGAACCTTCCGATGAGACTGAGTACGTTGGAGATAAAAAGCCAACGCCCTCTTACAGTCAAGCGTGTGAAGCGCCGCCTCACCAGGATGAGAGTGGGGCTTCGGGAAAAATACCGGAAGAACAATGGACTGATTGAGGTGGAAATCAGACACAACCTTAGGTAAAAATTTGGGATGGGTGCGAAGAACCACCTTGTCATGATGAAACACCGTGAAAGGGGGATCTGCAACCAAAGCTTGCAACTCGCTAATCCTACGGGCAGACGTGAGTGCAATCAAGAAGACCACTTTCCAAGTGAGAAACTTGAGAGGAGATTTGTCGATAGGCTCAAAAGGAGGTTTCATCAGGTGAGCCAGGACCACATTAAGATCCCACACAACAGGAGGAGGTTTCAGAGGAGGATGAATATTCCCAAGACCCCTCATGAAACGAGACACCAGAGGATGCAAAGAGAGGGAACGCCCCTCGAGATGCCGATGAAACGCTGCAATGGCACTAAGATGCACCCTAACGGAAGTCGTCTTCAGACCAGAATTCGACAGATGCAACAGATAGTCCAGCACCGAAGACACGGGAACCGAAGTCGGGTCCAGCTGGTTCGAGAAGCACCAGGATGAAAATCTGGTCCACTTCTGGGAATAACACAGCCTAGTCGAGACCTTCCGAGAGGCCTCCAAAATCTCCCGCACTGGCTGAGAAACAGGGACCGAGTTCAAGGGGAAAGGAACCAAGCCGTCAGATGTAAGGACTGAAGATTGGTATGTAACAGCGAACCCCGACTCTGAGAAAGCAGAGAGGGAAAGACCGGCAGAAGCAGAGGTTCCCTGGCACTGAGTTGAAGCAGCAGGGAAAACCAGTGTTGTCTGGGCCAACGAGGAGCAATGAGAATCATAGTGGCTCCTGTCGATTTGAGATGCACCCGCGTTCTCAAGATCAGAGGAAAAGGAGGGAACACATAAAGGAACCTCCCTTCCCAGTCGAGAAGAAAGGCATCGGCCTCGAGACGGTCCCGGGAATACATCCGAGAACAGTAGAGGGGTAGTTTGTGAGTCTCGGGTGAGGCAAATAGATCCACCTGAGGAGTCCCCCAGCGGTCGAAGACCTCGCGCAGCACCCGGGAGTTCAGCGACCACTCGTGCGGTTGTAGAAGACGACTGAGTTTGTCTGCCAGACAATTCATCTCTCCTTGAATGTAAACCGCACGCAAGAATATGTTCTGAGAGACGGCCCATGTCCAAAGGCGCAGGGCTTCCTGGCACAGAGGCCAAGAGCCCGTCCCCCCTTGCTTGTTTACGTAATACATGGCCACCTGGTTGTCTGTCCGGACGAGCACCACTTGATCGCGCAGGAGATGACAGAAGGCCCGAGCAGCCAGAAAAATGGCACGAAGCTCCAACACGTTGATGTGACAGCGACGATCCGCAGCCGACCATAGGCCCTGCGTTCGAAGACCGTCGAGATGAGCCCCCCACGCATACTCCGAAGAGTCCGTTGTCAGGACCTTGCGATGAGGAGGAACGCGAAAGAGCAAACCCCCGGATAGATTGGTAGAGTTGGTCCACCAACGGAGCGAGCGTCTGAAAGACGGAGTCACCGTCAAGTGGCGAGATACTGGGTCGCGGTCCTGACGCCATTGCGAGGCCAACGTCCACTGAGGAATCCTCAGATGCAAACGGGCGAACGGCGTCACTTGGACCTTAGATGCCATGTGCCCCAAAAGCACCATCATGCGCTGAGCCGACACTACATGCAGCTGCGAAACCTGACGGCCCAATCGAAGCAGTGCCTCCAGCCGAGGAGAGGGAAGGAAGGCTCGGAGGAGAACAGTGTCCAGCACGGCTCCTATAAACTGGAGGGATTGAGTCGGGCGCAAGTGAGACTTGGGAAAGTTCACCTCGAACCCTAGACCCTGAAGAAGCGAGATAGTCTGTTGGGTCGCTGAAATAACTCCCTCCCTGGTCGGGGCCTTGATCAGCCAATCGTCCAGATAGGGAAAGACCTGCAACCCCCGGGAGCGTAGGGCAGCCGCGACCACCACCATACACTTTGTGAACACCCGAGGGGACGAAGCCAGACCGAACGGGAGGACCCGGTACTGAAGATGCAACTCCCCGACTTGAAATCTTAAAAACTTGCGAAAGTCGGGATGCACTGGAACATGGGTATACGCTTCCTTCAAATCCAGGGAGCACATCCAATCCCCCTCGTCCAATAGAGGATACAGAATCGGAAGCGACAACATACGGAACTTCTCCTTGACCAGGAACTTGTTGAGCTTCCGGAGGTCCAAAATGGGGCGCAAGTCCCCGGTCTTCTTTGGGACCAAAAAGTAACGGGAGTAAAACCCCCGGCCCTTCTGATCGCGAGGTACCAATTCGACTGCTCGGAGGCTCAACAAGGCCCTGGCCTCTTCTTGGAGAAGGACCAACTGGCTCCGATTGGGCAGGCAAGCCGCGGGAGGCATGTCTGGAGGTTGCCTGGAGAAGTTGAGCGAATAGCCCTCTGAGACGGTCCGGAGCACCCATGCGTCTGACGTAATCTCTGACCAAGCCCCGGCAAAGGCCGTGAGCCGACCCCCGATGGGGAGGGGGTTGGGCGACATCGCGGCGGGGGCCAGCCCCCAGACGCCCATCCCGTCAAAAGGACGGCGCTGGCTTGGATGCCCCTTGCGCAGCGGGCTTGGAGGGACCCCCCCTACCCTGTTGGGGTGGACGTCGGGGTGGAGGTCTCGAAAAGGCAGGTGTCGATTTCTGAGGATACCGCCTAGGGGGCTGTCTAAATGCCCTTGGAGGCGTTGGCTTAGGCTTTGGGCGCACCAGTGACGCTAGAGAACGCTCTTGGTCAGAAAGCCTCTTGGTTGCCGCCTCTAAGGAGTCGTCGAATAACTCCGATCCGACGCAGGGTAGATTGGCCAATCGCTCCTGCAGGTTGGGGTCCATCTCGAGGGTACACAGCCACGCCAGCCGGCGCATCGCTACCGCACATGCCGATACCCTCGAGGCAAGCTCAAATGCGTCATATACCGCATGAAACAGATATAGACGCAGTTGGGACAGGTTTGACATAAATGTGGCAAACCTGTCCTTGTGCGAATCCGGGATCACCCCCTGGAATTCTGGCAGGTCCTTCACCATGGTTCTGAGGTAGGAAGAATAGGAGAAGGCATAATTGAGGACCCTCGTCGCCATCTGAGAATTTGCATACAGTCGACGGCCAAATTTATCGAGGGTCCGACCCTCTCTCCCAGGGGGGACCGCAGCGGAGACCCTAGAAGGCTGCGATCGCTTGAGAGCCGACTCCACCAGGAGCGACTGATGGGAGAGCTGCCCCTTGTCAAAACCTTTGGGGGGAATCGTCCGGTACTTAGATTCCATCTTGGTGGGCACTACCGCGACTGTAAGAGGGGTCTCGAGGTTCCGAAGCAAGGTCTGAAGGAGGACCTTGTTTAGCGGAAGGCGGGGGGACTCCCGCGGGGGGGCAGGAAGATCCTGCTCCTCCAAAAATTCTTTCGTATAGTGGGACCCCGCCAACAGGTCCACCCCCAGAGCCTTCGCCATGTCATGGACAAACCTTGAAAAAGAAGTCGTCCGTGCGGGTGGAGAGGGTGTCCGAGACTTCTCAGCGGAGCCGAAAGGAGAGGCTTGACGAGAATACCTCAACTCCATACCGGATCCCGATCCCCACGAGGCACGGTCCCGTGACCTCGAAGGGGTCGGGGACCGATCCCGCCTGAAAGACCCCCTGGGGGAACCCCCCGGGGTACGGGGTACGGAGGCCCTTCCCTTCCGCCCCGGCGAGGAGGCACGAGAACTCTCCCGGAACGGGGACCGCAAAAGATCGGGGTTGTCGAGGCGGAGTTCCTCGACCCGCAAAGCCCCGCCCTCGGGTGGCGTCGAGCGACCACGCCTACGAGGCGAGGCCCGAGACCGTTTGGCCTTCTTTAGGCGGTGCTTCGCCCGAGGCTTGCTCGAGGGCGAGGAGCCCCGGGAAGACTTCGAGGACGAGGTCGAGGAAATCCGACGCACCCGGCGCTGCTTGTCCCGGGACCGTACACTACACTCAGGCTGTCTCATCGAGGTCGGGTCCGAGGGGAGAGCCGAGGTCAAGGCCGAGGGTGCTTCGGCCGCTGAAGCCCCGGTGCCCGAGGCCGAGGTCGCCATCTGCGGGGCCGCCGAGACCGAAGCAGTCGAGGCCGAAGCCTGCTGCAGTTTCTCAATAGCCCCGGACAGCTCCGAGGAAATTAACGCTCGGAGTAAGTCCTGGAATGCCGGGATCGTCAGACCCGGCGGCAACACCTGGCGATGCTCCTCAGAGGGCGACCTCGGTCTCGAGTATTCCCTCGGGGCTATCGCCTTAGACACCTTGGGCTGGGCAGAGGCCGACGTCCCCGCCGACGAAGAGCCCGAGGATGGCTTCCTGGTTGATCCTGGAGCTGAGGAAGGAAGCGGAGACTTACCCGAGGCTTGTTTTTGCGAGGCAACCGGCTTCGGGGTAGCAGGGGGACCCGATGCCGAGGTCGAGGCCGGGGCCGAACTCGAGGCCTTCCCCATACGGGCCTTGCGGCGTGTAAGGGCCCGTTTCTGGAAGGTGGCACACTTAGCACACGATGCTGTCGGGTGTTGGGGCCCCAAGCACCTTAAGCAGCACCTGTGAGGGTCTGTGATCGACAAAAGCCAGTCACACCTACCACACTTCTTAAATCCCGTTACGGGCCGGGACATGGGCCCAAAACGAGGCCGGGAACAGACGAGGTTCCTCGGCCGCGGCTACCGGGAGCCCCCGGAGCGATCGAAACGAAAATCTTTTTTTTTTTTTTTTTTGAAAAATGAATAAAACAAAGAAAGAAAACACAGAAAACGCAGCGACCGCGTCGAAATTCAGCACACAGCCGCGGCGACAGAAGGCAAACACGAGCACAATTTTCCACAGGGCTTCTGGCTCCGCGGATGAAATTGAACTGAGGACCACGAGGTGGTGATGCGCCCTCTAGTGGGCAAGAAGGCTAGCACATGCGTGGTGCAGTGTGCAAACTTGAAACTTCTATCAAGTTTGCTTGAAAAGCTGTCCGCGCCGGGGCTCCGTAGATGACGTCACCCCATGTGTGAGAATATCATGCCTGCTTGTCCTGGGATAAAAAGTAATGGAGTTTCATTCAAAGCATAAATTTAAATAAGTCCTATAATAATAATAATAGTTTATTTTTAAATACCGCCAAACCATCAATTCATGGTGGTTCACAATAATGATGCACTAGGCATTAAAAGTACAAGGTCATACAGCAATGTTAAAAATGGAAATGACACAAATCTGAGTAAAGAAATAGCAGCATCCTAAGACTTATTAAAAAATGGAATTTTTCAAATAATCTTCTTCAAATAATCAATTAGAAACTTAAATGGATTAATAAAGGTTATAAAATAAAAATCAATCCTGTGTTTCATGTTTTTTAAATAGATAAGTTTTAAGATCTTTCCAAAATTGATAATAGGAAAGGGATGGGGAAATAAAAACGTTCAAACATGAATTCATTACGCCAGCCTGGAATGCCAAGGTCCTATCTAAAAAATTTTTTATAACGGCATGCTTTTACTGACGGAAAAGAGAACCAACCTGGTCTTCGAATGGTTTTGTTTAATATTATAAAATCTAAAATGGGAAGGGAGATATGAAGGTGCTAGTCCAAATAAAATCTTAAAAAGAGATACAGCCGAATTTAAATAACACTCTGGGATCCTTTTGCTAAGGTCTGCTAGCATTTTTAGCGCACACAGGAAATTACCGCACGCTACACCACGCACTATGCTTCTAGAACTAACGCCAGCTCAATGCTGGTGCTAAGGTTTAGCGTGCACGGCAATGTAGCGTTAGTAAAAGGAGCCCTCTGGCTTCAAATGGCAACCAATGAAGCTCTTGATAATATATGCTAATATGATCATGTTTTTTAAGATTAAAAAAATCAGGCGGACTGCTGTGTTTTGTATTATTCTCAATCGACTGATTGTTTGTTTGTTTGTTTGTTATAGGAGCCCAAATAAGTGATATTACAATAATCTAGTACACAAGAACATAATAGCCATACTGGCTCAGACCAGTGGTCCTCCTGTCCAGTATCCTGTTTCCAACAGTGGCCAATCCAGGTGACAAGTACCTACCAGAAATCACAAAGTAATCCTTTTAATAAGGTGCGCTAATGGATTTAGTGCATGCTAATCAATAGTGTGGGTCAAGTGTCATGCAGCCCATAAATATACAATGGGTTGGAAGGCATTTAGCGCACACTAAATCCATTAGTGCACCTTAGCGAAAGGACCCGAAAGAGCTATGGCCAGGACTCCTCAAGATCCCATAAAGAGCAAGACAAGATGGATGCACAGAAAAACTAAGAGAAAGATTTATTCTAAAAGAGAAATCTGCAAGACTGCATATTCTAAAATTTTTTGAAAAAGTACAGTAAGGAAGCAGCAGCAGGAAGGGAAGAATAGGCACTTACCTCGATAATCTTTTTTCTGTTAACACAGCAGACCGACCTTGGATTTATATAGAACAAGTCTTTATCCCGAATATCTCTTTATGGCAACTCCCTTGGGCTCCCATATCTGAGCTTAGAATGAGGCTCTCCGTGAATAACCCTTTTTTGAAAGTGATCTTGGGCACTTGGTATGCTTTACGTAGACATTTGATTCCTGAGCGCACCTACTTGACATCTACTCCAATTAGTTTTACACCTGACTTCAGCCCAGGGGATGAAGATCCCATTCAGTTCCAATGGGTGGAGGCTTGTTTGCGCACCTTAGACCAAGTCTTGCAGGATGGAGAGCACTGTCATTTGAACAACTCCAGGAGTAATACTGTCTACCGGACTGTGATGCTTTTGCATATGCCCAACTGCGCACTTTTCTGTGTAAGCATGATTTTTGGGATCTCAGCCTGGGAGAAATAGTGTTGAAGAAGGCACTCAGGAGGGGGCTTGGTAGAGCAGGGATGTCCCATTTAGAGAGGGCGCTCCTGCTGAGGGAGGCCCCTGTTGATCCGTATAAATCACAGTGGAAGGTAGACCTAGGGTGATGCGAGACTGACCTATACATGAACTAGCATCTAGAAAGCTTTATTTGCTGTCCCCCTATCCTCAACAGAAAATGGGTATAAGCTGTATTATAGGTGATACATGACTCCGCAACATATGCTGCGTGTCTATGACCACTCCTCAGGGCATTGTTGGACAGGATGTGGCCAACAGGGGGCTTTTTGGCATATCTGGTGGGCCTGTCCTTATGTAAAGGACTATTGGCATATGGTGGATCAAATCTTAGAAAACCGGTAAGCATTGCCCTATGACGATACAATGTTGCCTACTAAATGCAGTGATAGCTGACTACTCTCCACAGGAACACCGCTTAGCAGTGTTTGTTTTCATGGTGGCACACCTGGCACTTGCACAGTGTTGACATTCTCCTAGAGCAGTGTTTTTCAACCTTTTTTGGGCAAAGGCACACTTGTTTCATGAAAAAAATCACGAGGCACACCACCATTAGAAAATGTTAAAAGGTGTATTTTCAGTCTACTAGTAATAATTTACTTAATTTAATTTATCTCTGTATTACTTGCCCACCATCCACCTTGGATCCTATTTGTGGACTTGAGTAGAGATTTAGCTTATATTTGATGTTTGATTGAAGTATTATGTTTAATTATTAATTCTTTTGCTGAATTTCCTTTCTGTACAAGTTACGCTTGATTATATTGAAAAAATTCAATAAATATATATAAATAGAAAATGTTAAAAAATTTAACTCTGTGCCTATATTGACTATATATAAAGTAATTCTCTTGAATAGGAATCAAATAAACACAAAGAAAGTATTTTATAATGCTGCCACCGCCAACAACACCGTTGGCGGCGGTGGCACTCAAGTGGCTAAAGAGCCGCAGTTTGCCGGCCTAGGGACAACACTGGAGGGTGGCCAGCTGTGCACCCCCTTGGGACGTAAACCCGGGGTGGGGCAGACCGCCCCCCTCCCCACCCTGGTATGCCACTATCTGTACCTCACTCCCTCCCTATGACCAAAAATTCTCCTTTCTTCTATTCCCCGTGTACACAACCATCTCTTTCCCTCCCTTCCTCTCTCCAAAGTCCATGCCTTCTGTGTCCAAACACTCATTCCCCCCCCCACCTCAGCATCTCTTTCCCTCCCTTCCTCTCTCCCAAGTCCATTTCTTCTGTGTCCAAAAACGCATTCCCTCCCCCACCTCAGCATCTCTTTCCCTCCCTTCCTCTCTCCCAAGTCCATTTCTTCTGTGTCCAAAAACGCATTCCCTCCCCCACCTCAGCATCTCTTTCCCTCCCTTCCTCTCTCCCAAGTCCATGCCTTCTGTGTCCAAAAACCCATTCCCTCCCCCACCTCAGCATCTTTTTCCCTCCCTTCCTCTCTCCCAAGTTCATGCCTTGTGTCCAAAACGCACTCCCTCCCCCCTTTTGTGTTCCGTGTTTGCCTCCCAGCCCATCTTTGCAACTTTCTCAGCAAAACGAAGCTCAAGCCGCGAGGCTTGTCTTCTGCTCCTGCCTGCCCTGCCGCGCACAAATAGCCGAACGGAAGTATTCTCCGACGTCAGCGCTGACGTCGGAGGGCAGGCTTTGCTTAAGCCCTCCCTCCGACGTCAGCGCTGACATCGGGGAACGCTTGCGATCGGCTATATGTTAGCTGCAGGGCAGGCAGGAACAGAAGACGAGCCTCGCGGCTCGAGATGTATTGAACTCCGCGGGTCCCCCGTCCAGCTCTCTCCTGTCCACGTGGGGCGGACCGCCCCTCTCCCTAGACTGGTGGCACTGCCCTGATGGCGGCCCTGACCGTACGGCACACCAGGCAACATCTCGCGGCACACTAGTGTGCCACGGAACAGCGGTTGAAAAACACTGTCCTAGAGTACCTAAACAATAACATTTGCTTCTCAGATTTGACTATGTTCAATTGATGTGTAAATTGACTGCAATTAGATGGCATACAATGATTCGGTGTCAGGTCAAAAGCGTGCCGGGACAAAGGCGCGCCCAGACAATTGAGCGCAGCGCGGAGGCGCGCGCCACTCAAAATTAATGTTTTCAGGGCTCCGACGGGGGGGGCGTGGGGGGACCCCCCCCCACTTTACTTAATAGACATCGCGCCGCATTGTGGGGGATGTGGGGGGTTGTAACCCCCCACATTTTACTGAAAACTTTACTTTTTCCCTGTTTTTAGGGAAAAAGTTAAGTTTACAGTAAAATGTGGAGGGTTACAACCCCCCAAACCCCCCATAACACCGGCGCGATGTCTATTAAGTAAAGTGGGGGGGGGCTCCCCAACAAACCCCCTGTCGGAGCCCCTAAAAACAGTAATTTTGAGTGGCACGTGCCTCTGCGCTGCGCTCAATTGTCTGGGCGCGCCTTTGTCTTTCACGCTGTTGTCTATGAACCCAATGATTCACTACCATAAGGTTTGGAATATCTATGAGACCTGGAGATCTGGCAATGGGGGGTGAGCTATGGAGAGCACCCTAAATCCTCCCCCCCCCCTCTTTGTACTTTTGTTGTTCACTGTACCATATCTCTTTGTAGGGTTGGGATACAGAGTGAGATGGACTGGGAGGGTACACTTTTTGTTGCATACATGTTTATCTGCTGAAGTTGTATTTTTGTCACTGTATTCTTGAAAACACACCAAAAAAACCAACAACCTTACAGCATACAAGCCCTAACAGTAGGTGAATATTCCATACTTGTGAGTTGGTTGCAGAAGGGTGAAATTTACATTCTTCAGCTCCGCCTCTTTCTCCAATGCTATGGAGCCCCTTCAGTTAGTATCAAAGCAATCAAACAGCACTAAAACACAGAAAACAAGGGAGGAGGGAGTGAGGGGAATCTCCCTGCAAACACAGTTTTGTTCTGCTCTGTAAGAAATATCAAACAAGGTTAAATAACATCTGAAATAACTTGGGGTGCAAGAACAAAAAAACCACCCACCAAAAATTCAATATGCATTAGCCTCATGAAGCACGGAGAGTATCTCTCTTCATTCTTTTATTTTATGTGTGGGTTGTTTTTTTTTTAACCGACAGCATGAAATCTTCAATAGTGGACACTGAACACTGATCCAGAGAATACACAGGCAGATCCCACACTGATAGGATGAGGTATCAAGACTTGCTTGATGTGTTAAAAGAAAGATTAATTGAGGTAAATGCCTCATCTTCCCTTCTGCTACACAAAGCATACGACTCTAGATAGGTGAAGTACCAAAGCAGATTTCTGACTCTAGGTTAGGACAGATGAGTCTGCCCTCATCACCAAGGACCCAAATTCAGTACCCTCGCTCACTGCTTCATCCATTCTATAAAATTTTGTAAGTGTATGGAGAGAGAACCACGTAGCTGCCCTATAAATTTCTTCAGGAGAAATTGCCTACATCTCCACCTACAAAAACGCTACACTTCTGGTAGACTGCACACTCACAGAGATCGGAGGCTGTTTTCCACAGTCAATGTACATCAAAGATATAGCCATATGGATCCATCTGGAAATGGTTGCCTTGAATGCCAGCCTGCCTCGCCAAGCTTCATTTGTTAACACAAGAAAGATGATCCAAAAGGTGAAAGATCATTTGTCACTTCTAAGTACCAAAGGAGGTATCACCTCACATCCAATACTTTAAAAAAAAAAAAAAAAAATTGTGTCGTTCTTCTGGGATCCCATGGACTGAAAAGTGGGTAGCCTGACCTCTTGATTACTATACAATGCCGATACCATCTTCAGTAAGAACGAGGGCATCGTTTAAATTATCACTCTCACTTCCATAATCCTGAAAAACGGATCTCTGAAAGACAAAGTCTACATCTCCGAGATTCTCCTTGCAGAGATGATGGCCACCAAAAATACCCTGTCAAATTCAGCATATGCCTCCAAGAGCTTGAACAGTGCCCTATGGAGGCCCTTCAGTACAATATTCAAATTCCAAGATGGAAACGGCTGCCTTTACAGGGTCTCAATCTGAGTGCCCCCTTCAAAAATCTGCCTATATCCAGATGTGAAGTCAAGGATCCCCTTCCCATACAGGCTCGAAAACAACAGAGACCCGCCACCTGCGTTTTAAGGGACCCTATTGTTTTTTGTTTTTTTTAATTGCGTTTTCAAGAATACAAGCCAGGTGGTGCCAAATATCTGAAGGGACCCCTGCCACTTCCTCTGGTGGGTCCTCTAGAGTACTGGTGGAATAATCTTAAGCCACAGTTTAAATAGGCTTTCCATAACTAGCTTTCAAAGCATGGGGTAAATCTCCAACTAGGGGTCCACGAGGAGCTCATTCAGGGCTCACTCTGCCTTTTCCTGGGCTCCACAATGTCCATGCTTCACCCTCATTCCTTCCCAGGATCCAAGGAGGTTATCTTTTCCAAAGGGGTCTTTTGAGAGCCCCCCACCTTACTGGTGCCAGATGGGGCTAAGCCTGCACTCCCATCCCTTCCTCATGTGCCCTATAGTACAGAGCTGCTGTTCAGATAGCCATCCATTGCAAATTTGGCATGAAATCAGGCATATCTCCACTAGAAGAGTCCATCTGTGTTTTCTGGCCAAATTGGGGGATTTAAGGCAGATGGAGGCTTAAAAAAAAAAATCAGGAAAATCCAAGATGGCAGCCACTAAAATGTAGTAAAAGGAAAAATGGCCTGATAAAACCCACCCAAGGATCAATAATTCTGGGAAGGGGATTCTAGAAGTAGGGGATCCTAAATACAATCCAAGAAATTTTTTAAACCGCCAAATTCAGAGCCCTCAAAACTAGGGCCAACAGACTGCACCTCAAGCACCAGATAAATCAGGATGTGAGCTAGCTTCAATAGGTATGGACCCAGAGTTCCAAAAAAGTCATGCAGGCTGGTTGGACAGGAACCCAAAGATTACCATGACAGCTTCAGACTTCCGATACAGTCTGGATCCTCTCCCAGGGAGAGCTGTCCCTAGGGTCAGCAGGGGTCGTCTCCAGCATCAAAAGCCTCAGACTCGAAAGAGACAAAACCCCCCAAAAAGTAAATGATTAGAGCAGACCAGAAACACCCTTCTCAACTTGCTTGCAGAAGGGAAAAACTGGAGGGGGCTCCGCAGCATTAGAGGAGGCAGAGCTGGAAAATGTTAAATTTCACCCTCCTGCATCAAGTATGACATATTCACCTACTGTCAGGACTCGTATGCTTTGTGTAACAAATTGACATTAAGTAAATTTTCCTTCTCTCAGAATAAACGGGACGATTGTAAAGAGCCCACATGGAGAAGTTTCCCCCTGCGTAGATAAATCCAGAAACTTTTTAGAGCTAGCAAACACATATGTGCACTTTCCTGCTCATTACTGTTGTGCAGAACCTCCTTTATCTATGGAGTGATTAGATGCTCCTCTTCTGCAGCCTCTTGATTGTTGCACGTGCTCTGTGATCCTTCTCTGTATATCTTCAATTACTAATTGTATCCTAGACTTTTTGATGGCACAAGATATTCTCCCTACCCCTCCATGAAATTCGATTCTTCAATACGTCACCACCAGAATAAGGCTTAAACTACTGTATATGGCCCCAGACACCACCAACATTACATTTCATTAATTATGAGCAAAGGCACTGAAGTACACAGGCATTTTACCATCACCATTCTCCCACTCGGTTATCATGCATGCAAAATAACTATTTCATTTATAGTCACAAGAAGACTGTGCACTAAAGCTTCCACTTCTAGGATATAAGGAATCTCATTACCACCGACACTCCCACAAGTTCTGATTGCTCAAGCATAAAGACATAAAAATGTTCCACATCCAGTCATTTCATTAGCTTAATCAAAAGCTTTAATTATTCATAACACTGTTATAAGAACATAATAGCTATACAGGGTCAGACCAGACCAATGGTCCCTCCAGTCCCGTCTCCTGTTTCCAATAGTGGCCAATCCAGGTCCCAAGTATCTGGCAGAAATGCAAATAGCAACATTCCATGCTACAGATCCCAAGGCAAGCAGTGGGTTCCCCCATCTCAGACTCAATAACAGACTTTGGACAAGTTCCTGGGGGAAAAGTCCATACCTTTCTTAAATCCAGCTACACTAACTGCTACTGTATTACCATATCCTCTGGCAACAATTTCCAGAGCTTAACCATTTTTAGAGTGAAAAAAAATTTCCTGTTTGTTTTAAAAGCATTTACTTGTAAATTCATTGGTTTTTGTACTTTCTGAAAGAGTGGAAAATCAATTCATTCTTATCCATTCTACACCACTCAGGATTTGTAGCTTTCAATCATATCTTCCTTCAGCCATCTCTTCTCCAAACTTAAGAACACCAACCTCTTCTCTGAACCTTTTCTAATGTTGCTATACCATTTTTCAGATACAGCGACCAGAACTATGCACAATACTCAAAGTGAGGTTGCACTATGGAGTAATACAAAGGCATTATAATATTCTTGGTTTTATTTACCATCCCTTTCCTAATAATTCCCCCCTAAGAGGAAAACATTTCAGTTTTAATAAACTTTGGAACACTAAGAAATCAGAAAACAGCAACGCAAACCTGGCAGCCTGAAGATCATCATCTTGGTTTACAATTCAATTCTGCCACAATCCATAGGGCTCCAGGGGCTTTCTGACAACAGGGTTTACAAAAAAAAAAAAAAAAATTCCCCTGCACTTCTGCCTTTCCCAAACACAGTTTATCCACATACTTACTAACAGCATATCTTGATTTTCTCGTATGTAGAAACCACTGTATTAAGCTGCTCACTTGCTAAAGACAAATGATTAAACACTTACACGAGCAATACAAGTAAGAGAAGCCCAAATCCTGTGAATGAAAAATTCTGACATTTGCTTAGTCAAAGAGAAAGAATTAGAAGTGCGATTCAAAACAGGGTTTACGTATTTGTAAAAATGTTTTACAATGAATTGTCTCATATCAAAACACTTAAGTAGACAGCAACTGCAGAATCCAATTCCAAGCACTTTGAACCCACAACCTCAGGATGCCAAGGCTGTAGCTCTAATCACTACGCCACACTCTCCTCTGTTACTTCAGTAGCATCAACATTTAAATCTCACAATAAAAGCAAAACTTACAAACAACTTATCTCCATAGCTTTTTTTACCTAACAACCCCAGCTCCCTATCCCTCCCCCCTACTATAACCCCTTCCCATCATCCCAGAAGCACACCTCCAACATCAAAGTTAGAACTCGGTCCAAAAAAAACATGCATACCCTGATAATTATCCAATAAATAAAATAAAAATAAAGAGTCCAAGGTCACCATAACCCCCAAAAAGCTACATTTATACCAATGCTATGATGGATAACATTCTACTCTTGCCGCTTAGCAATTGTTCTGCAGCTTAAGGGGAAAAAGGTATCAATGTAGGCTTCCATTAAGACAGGCTATTTTACCACAAGTCATGTCATTTTAGCACAGAGTCCCATTTTATGCAACGAGACCATGTGCTAAAATTGACAGTTCTGGGAATGCTGAGAATTAATGTGCCTGTATCAGAAGGGTCACGACCGTGACCTTCTACAAGACATCAACACCTATACCTTTCTTCTCTGCTGTGAAAAACATAACTCTTATTTCCTCTCCACTTGCGTCTGCAAAGCAAGGATGAAGCTGTGCTGGTCCTCGTTATTCGAAAACCAGAGTGCAGACTAAACAAATACAAATTCCAGTGAAACATGCATCCGCATCCCCTTTACTGCATGTAAAACAGCACTCACGCAATTTAATCAAGAGTCCTGAATACTGGTCTACCCTCAAAAGGCTCAACTGATTGGCCCAGTGTTATAGTTCTGATGAGAACTGAAGGGGGGGGGGAATACAAAAAAATCACTAGAAGTTGATTCTTAAATGAAATGTTTAGCTAGTATCATTCAGATCCCAGGACTCTGTGCAATGCAGCAGCAACTTAATTTACTCTGTAGCAGAGTAATGTGTATCAGATTATCCCAGAGCTCTCACAAGCCTCTAGAAACACAACTAAACTGTTTAATACAGATTATCTCAGGTACATTAATATCAACACTACAGAATGGCTTCTGGTTCCATTTAACTTTCGTCTACCTATAGTATGGAGGAACCAGCAAACGTTCAATTTCCTCTCCAAAGAGAATTGAAAGTCAACGTTGGCTGGAATGATGGATTTAAGAATTCTCCTAGAGAAAGATTAAAAATCTAGGAATCTTCTTGTGCCTTACAAACAATATTTTATAGGATTTTAACAGTGATAGTCATAAGAACATAAAAATAGCCTTACTGGATCAGACCAATGGTCCATCAAGCCCAGTAGCCTGTTCTCATGGTGGCCAATCCAGCCCAGTAGTACCTGGCCAAAATCCAAGGAGTAGCAACATTCCATGCTACCGATCCAGGGAAAGCAGTGGCTTCCCCCATGTCTTTCTCAATAATAAGACTATCTATGTACTTTTCCTCCAGTAAATTGTCCAAACCTTTCTTAAAACCAGCTACGCTATCCGCTCTTACCACAACCTCTGGCAATGGGTTCCAGAGCTTAACTATTCTATTGGTTTTAAAAGTATTTCCCTGTAACTTCATCAAGTGTCCCCTAGTCTTTGTAATTTTTGACGGAGTGAAAAATCAATCCAATGGTGCCCAACTTGGAACAATTCAACAGTTAATAAGCAGCTCTTAACCAACCCTAATTTTAAAGACTGTTTTTATTTGCGAGGGAAAGACTGGGGCTCTTTCATTTGTAAGAGCATTACATGAAGGTGAGAACTATGAAAGCAGATCTAGGAATTGATAATTGTAAAATTAAAACCAAGAACATATTAAGAAAGTATTGATAGGACAGTAAACTCATAAATTACTGGGGAGCCCACATACATGGTGATCTCTAAAAATCTTAAAAACAAAGAGTGAAAAACCATGCTGATGCTTAGATTTTCTATTGTTTTTCAATTTGACCCTACTGAAAAATGACATCTCCCTTATTAGATGGAGGTAGCTTGGGCACATGGTCTACCTTTCCTTAAACATTTGGGCCTGATATGTAATGCTTCCAAATAAGTGTACAGCACTTGCTTCTCAGCCTCTCAGGATTACTACAAGGAATATGTACAAGATAAATCTTATACATATTAGAAAATCAACTGTATGAAGATCTCTCCCATACATTTTCCAGGAAAGGGCTGAGAATCACTGGTGTAGAGGGCATTCAGATTCTTCTTTTATAAACTGCTCAGCAGAGACCTCTATTTACTCTACCAGAATAAGGTATGTGGCTTTGTGACCAAGTATTCTCACAGCTCCTAGAACAAAGACACAGTTGTACTGCTTATAATGACTAATAGTAGTAGAAGAACCCCTTTTGGGGTAAACTCTTTTGGGGTTAGCCTTGTTTTTGGCACCTGCTTCTCAGTCATTGTATCAATACTGAAAGGGAAGATGCTTGGCTCTTGCCTTCTGCACTAAAATACATCTACTGAAAAATAGGACAGTCTCTAGATGCCAAAGCCACTGCACCTAGAGAACAAAGAGTGAGGTGCACCTAACAGAGCCTACAAAAAGCTGCTGAATGTGTACCAAGAGGATTCTCGAACAGGAAACTAGTCCTTTACCACAAACCTGCTAAGGAAGAATGAGAAAGAGTGACAAGATCAAAGCTAAAGAAAAAGGAAGGGACCAGAGGAGGGTCCCAGGAGGGAATCAGTGTACCCATTGGGGGAGGACCAACTACTTGATAAAAGTCCTTGTTCTACCTTAAAAAGAGCCCTACGCATGCAAAGGCTAACAGCAGCTGCACATACTGTACCAGGACTTGCTTATCCAGCTGAAATCATTTTCCAGAAACTTTTCCTTAAGTTACTCTACCTTATCTGTCTATATGTTCCACCTCCACTTAACCTTAAGCTGTCTACCAAGATGTTTTAATGTGTATTGTACTGACATTGTAAGTACTATACTATGTCATAATGTGTACTGTTATTTGAATATGTCTACTGCTGTTATTTGTCTATTGCCTATGTTTGGCTTATTCTCACTGTACATCACCTTAGGTAAAATTTCATCAAATTCTAATTGTATAAATAAATATCCAACGTACAGGAGCAGCTTTCTTCTGAAGGAAGAGATTACAGCTGTAAAGGATATTTACCCAGAACCTCTATCAAGGAAGAAAGTTTATAAGGAAATTTAAAGGCTATGAAAGGACATGAAAGGTTTCAGATGCTGGCTCTTAGGTTTTGGGGCTGGCTTCTAGATTCAGTGAAAATTTGTTAAGGTCTGATTGATTTTAAATTATTTGTATAATTTTTAGTCACAGAAAAGATAAACACTTTTTGCCTTTGACTCCTATGCAGCCCCCCCACAAAAAAAAAAACCCCCCCAAAAAAACCCTCCAGATGAACAATCTGAAGTCAGAATGCCATCCAAAACTGCCAAGCTCCATCCTCCTTTGCACTATCACCCTGTGTTATGCACTGAAATAGAAACTATCACCTTTTAACTTCATCTTAGGCCCTCTGAATCTGGAGCTTTCTTTCAAATGAAAAACAACTCACCTCAAGCACATTTATGCCATGTAGGTATTTAAATGTCTCTCTCATATCTCCCCTCTCCCGCATTTCCTCCAAAGTATATATTGAGATGTTAATTGTGTCCCCATACGCCTTATGGCGAAGACCACCAACCATTTTAGTAGCCTTCCTCTAGACCAACTTCATCCTGTTTTTATCTTTTTGATAGTGTGATCTCCAGAATTGTACACAATATTCTAAATGAGGTCTCACCAGAGTCTTATACAAGGGGATCAATACCTCCTTTTTCCTACATGCCACGCCTCTCCCTATGCACCCAAGCATCCTTCTAACTTTCGCCGTCACTTTTTTGACTAGTTTGGCCACCTTAAGATTATCACATACTATCACTCCCAAGTCCCGCTCCTCTTTCATACACAAGTTCTTCATCCCCAAACTGTACTGTTCCTTCGGGTTTTTGCAGCCCAAATGCATGACCTTACATTTCTTAGCTGGCAAATTTCAGACCATTCTTCAAGTTTCGCTTGGTCCTTCTTCACGTTATTCACCCCATTGCAGATTTTGCACGTTATTCACACTATTGCAGATTTTCATATCATCCACAAAGAGGCAAATCTTACCTGAGTCCTTCAACAATAGTGCTTACAAAAATGTTAAAGAACAGGCCCAAGAACCGAACCTTGAGGTACACCATTGGTATAGCAAATTTGCTCAGGACTCCAGAAAAAAGAACGCTTGGGTTTTGCTTTTTAAACAGACAGCATGTAAACAGCTCTTCACTCAGGGCAAGATGCACAATGCTCTGACACCATGGTAAAAAAATACCATGATGGGAGCAATTTTCTTTTACAATGCTATGCACAAATAAAAAGCATGCAAATCATATGCATGCTATTTGTTTGGTGTAGTCCTTTAAAAGAGGGAAGGAACTGTGCCTGGCGCCTACTCAGAAGATCAAATTGCTAGGCAAAGCTCCTCCTCCTGCTGCTTATAGCCACGTTTTCCTCCTCTGCCCTGCTGATGGCAGCTCCATAGCTACATCAGCTGAGAGCCAGCAGAGGGGAGAGCGGCAGCTGCTGACTCAGCTGACTGGGTCTTCTTCTGCTAGCACTGGAACCGGCGGGGGACGTCATGATCAACTGTTTGTTTTTCTAATGGCACAGTTGTTGTGTATGTGTTAAGTGAGCGCACAACAGCTGCGCACATTAAAAAAAAAAAAAGGGGGGGGGTCCATCCTCCCACCAATCCCTCCCCGAGCCCTCCAAGGTTAAATCACCGGTCCCCCCTCCTGCTGAGCCCCCCTCCCACCAACCAACAAAAATCCCTGGTGGTCTAGTGGTCCAGGCCATCCCCACAGCTCAAGAACCCTCCCTCTCCCTACTTGGTGGTATGGGCCAGGACACCTCCACACGCACATCCTCTGACCCCTTCCATACTTTAATTTGAAGATCAGCATGAAGGACGCCCACTCCCTCTTACCTCAAGGTCTGCCTCTTCAAAATGGTTACCCTGCCTCTGACCAGTGCATCCTGGGATGCATTGGGAGGGGCCTAAATACCACGGAAGGAGTTTTTCTCCTCAGAACAAACACTGAAATTCAGCTTGTCTACAGGTAGCTACAGGTTTTGAAATTAGATTTACAGTAAAAAGATTCAACCAGGAAGCTGAGGAACCATCTGGTTTTCCAAAGCTCAAACTATTACTAAAATATCTTGAAATATCAGAAAATAAAGAATAAGCAAATGCCATTACAGGAGGTGCCTTTTTAAGGCTCAGTTTATTAGAAGTACAATCTGCTACCTGGGAAAAGATGATTGAGCTGCAGAAGGCTTTGATGCTGTGCCGCAGTATATACACATGGCACATCTGGGGATGTTAACATAAAACCTGACAGCTGAGAAATTTGGCAATTTTTTATTTTTTTTTTAACATTATTGGAATTCTCAGCAAGGAGCAAGCGGCAGTTTAAAATAGGTCTTCATTCAATACTTGTACATCTCTGATAGAGAGCTGTTGATGTGTACAGTCTGAGAACATATAACCAACTGCAGGAAAGCCTCATATAACCTTACAGTGAAGAAAATAAGTTGCACCAGACTAACTACTAATTTGTACGTACGATAAAACTCGCCTTTTACCACTTGTCCTAGGGTGCATCTTCCTCATTTCCTTGGGACTTACTACAAGGAACAGTTATCTTGTTTACAAATGATAAACAGAATACAGAGGTATGAATCAGTTTTAAAAAAAATTTCATCACATTACTGCCTGTATCCTTTCTGATGACGTGGGAATTGTACAGTTCAAGAGTACAGCTGTGTTGAGAGATGACTAATCATTCATATGCCAAAAGGATATAAAAAAGGTCATCCATTATTTGGTAAAATTACTACATCATCAATTCACTAAAGGCTTTTGTACTTACTGACTTCCAATTGTTCATCGCCAACATACAATGCTCCTCTTTTCTGAGGCTGGTCTTGTGAACCAGGCACTCGGCGAAAAGGGAATGATGATGCTCAAATGAGCTGCAGTTAAAGCAGAGCTGCCTTAAAATAGAGTTCAGTTTTATTTAATGTCAATAATGTATTTTTTTTTCTTTTTTTAATATATGCTATAGTGCTTAGCAAGTAGTCATGTGAAAAGGTGCAGCTTCTTAAACAAGAGACTTTTTATTTAAAACTTTTACAATGTTCAAAAGAAGTGCAAATGACCAGAAACTCAATTCTACTCTAGTTCACAGCTGTACTTGTCGTGTGCATGCCAGAGACAGGCACAGAAAGAAAAAAAAAAAAAAAAGGGACGCTGTCTTGATGTCATTAAGACAAGTATGAAAACCATATACAGGGCCAACTAGGGGTGAATCAGTGAGACACTGGTTTGGAGAATCCAAGCTTAAGGGAGCCAAAAGCCTGTCCTGCTGAACCACTTGCTTCTTCACAGCACTGGGAGCATTTTCTTCCTTTTCAGCTATACTGCTTCTTTTGCTATCTGCTGCAGGCTGAGAGAGTTTACAACTGGCCAGTTTTTGGTCAGCAGGACAGAATACTGGACAATTTCAGTACCAACTCTCTGCCAGCTGCTGATTAGTCTCAAGTTCGCCTGACCAGGATGAACTGGCAGATGCTGAAATTTTATCAGAAATTAGGGAGGCGAACAAACTGGGTAACACAATAATAATGGGTGATTTCAACCACACCGATATAGACTGTGTAAATGTAACATCAGGACATGCTAGGGAGGCAAAATTCCTTGATGAAATCAAGGACTGCTTTAAGGAGCAAATGGTTCAGGAATCAACAAGAGGTGAAGCTATTCAAAGCCTAGTTCTTAGTAGAGAACATGAATTAGTACGGGATGTAATGGTTCAGGGGCTGCTTGATAACTGTGATAACATGATCAGATTTGATATAATCCCTGGAATAAGTCCACACAAGAAATCCAATACAATAGCATTTAACTTAAAAAAAAAAATAAAAAAAAAAAAGACTATAACAACACGAGAATGGTAAGAAAATTAGAGGAGCAGCTGCAAAGGTCAAAAATTTACATCGGGTATGGATGTTATTCAAAATTTCATCCTGGAAGTCCAGACTACATATATTCCATGTATGAAAAAAGGAGGAAAGAAGACCAAACAGCAGCCAGCTGTAGTTAACGAGCGAGGCAAAGGAAGTTAGAGCTTAAAAAAAAAAAAAAAAGTCCTTCAGAAAGTGGAAGGAGGATCTGACTGAAAATAATTGTAAACAGGTAACCCTTGAGGGGAGGAATGCTGGCCTATTATGGGGTCTTCTAGAAATAGGGAAATCCTGTAGGAAGAACTGTTCCAGCAGTTGGTAATGGAACCCAAGCGGGAAGGGTTCATACTGGATTGAAGTGTCTACAAACGGGGAAAATGTTTGATGTTACAGTGGGTGATAATCTGGCATGCGGTGATCACTGCATGGTACAGTTTAATATTAAGATGGGTATATAGACAGAGGGTGCATTCAAATGCAAAGGTTCTAGACATTAAAAAGAAAAAAAAAAAACTATCTTTGTTTGGATGGGGAATGACATCAAGGAATTGTTGTCTGGATGGGAACATCTGGAAGAATGGGATGGGTCCCAAAGTGACAGGCTGGGTCAAGAACTGGTTGAGTGGAAGGCAACAGAGGGAAGTAATAAATGGATATCGCTCTGAGGAAAGGAATGTTACCAGTGGAGTGCATCAAGGTTCTGCTCTTTGGCCTGTTCTTTTCAACATTTTTATAAATGAGTCAGTAGGGTGAGGCTCAGGCAGAGAAGTTGGTTAAATTCCCTGGGATAGAACAGATCAGGGAGGCCCAAAGGCAAGAGATCTCCAAGGGAGTATAGCGAGAGAAGCCCAACTCAAGAAGCCTTAAGGGAGAAGCCTGATAGAGAGAGATGGCTACAGTACTTGAGGGAAGTGAAATAGCCAAAGCTCAGCAGTTTCCCTGGGGTAGGAAACCGTTTCATTCTGTATGTGGAAAGAAAATTGTCAAGGTAAGAGAACACATTGTAAAGTAGAAGAACTTGGTGTGTTTCCAGAAGAAACCTCAGACAGAAATAGTTGCCGAAAAGTTTGGGCCTGGCTAGGAGTCAGCCCCATAAAGAGTACTGATTGGGACTATATTATGAAACACGCTATTTCAGTGATCTTCATTAATTTATAAGCTGGGGCCACTTTCGAATCTAATGAGCTGAAGGAGAGCCGCCAAATATCTTCTCATATGGGGCCAGAACACTGCTGACCGGTGCATGTCACCAACATCCATTCCCACCAATCTACTTTCAAACTTTAGTATCATGTACCCCTCAAGGTTATGAGGGTTTCGCAATGTGTCCTCATTTGTCTGTTGAGAAATGTCTTGTCCTTCAAGCATGCAGCTATTCCCCCCCCCCCACCCACCCCCACCCACACACACTGTCCTGTTTCTATCCTAAGCCTGGGTAGAGGCAGAGTAGAAGGGAAAAAACAGAAAGACAATGGGGGCCACACCAGAGATCTCTTGGGACCACCACTGCCCCCCATCCCCCAGGTTGCTTTGAAGAACACTGCTCTATGAAACTGGTTTCCTTCTGTGTACATAAGTACTTTTTGACTTTTAAAAAAATATTTTTTTTTTTTTTTTGACGGTAAATCCATTACTTTAGTAAACATTCCAATATTTGGGGGTGTTCAATTGACCTTTCAAGAACAAATATCTAGTGTAGTTAAAATAATGTTTATGTCTAGCAACAGCTACAAGCTGTTAAACGTACTTAGAGAGAGGAAGAGATAATGGTTACTGTAGATGGGAAGACTAGATGGGCCATTTGGCCTTTATCTACCATCATGTTTCTAGATGAAACTAGTTTACATACTTTTGATCTCTTAGCTAGATTACGGAAATAGTATATACACTGGACTGATAGCTTCTACCCCCTAGACAGTACAGAATGCTGCAATACATCTATTTTATTTATATATATTTTTTTTTAGTATTTATATATCACTCATAATAAAAAAAATTTAAAAAAAACAAAAAAACACACCCCCCCCCCCCACACACAACATTCAAAAGTGGCCTAAATCAGTACTTGGATGATCAAAAAGACAGATCGTCCAAGTACTGATAATCAAAGCTTGTTTTAGACATATCTAAAACACCTAGAGTGAAAAGAGGCGTTTTTAACGAGGGGAAAGAGCGGGAGGTGGGCCGACCTAGACTTAGTCATACTACAAGTGTAGCCAAAAGTCTAAGGAGATCGCCCAGTTGGAACTTATACGTTTTGACTTAGACCAAGTCAAAACAGGTATAAGTTCCTAATAGGGGCCGCTGAGCTGATTGCTGCTGCCGGTATTCACGAGGGGGGAAGTTGGTGGTTCATCTTCAAGCAGGAGGGCTTGGGATCCCTCCTGCCAGTATTCGCGGGGGGTGGAGGGAAGGGTTCAGGGGTGTGCCTTCAGTAGAAGGGCCTGGGCTCCCTCCTGCTGGCATTCGGGTTTGTCGGGGAGGGGGGGTGCCGGCAGGAGAGACTGGGCATCTCTCCTGCCAGTTCGCAGTAGTTCGGGAGGGGGGGGTGTCACGATCGCAGCAAAAGAGATTAGGCATCTCTCCTGCCACGATCGTTGCGGTGGGGGGGGAGGGAGTTACAGGATTCTGTAACCAGCATTGTTATTTGACAGACGCCAGTTACAGAATCCTATTTTTAGGCGAAGGACTGGCCCCTGCTTCATCTAAGAGGTCTGGGTTTGGGCGTTTGGGACTTAGGCGATTTTTCTGGGTCGGGAATGTGGTGTAGGGATAGACGTAGTGGCAGTCTGGACCAGTAGATTGCTGAATGTGCAGGTAGGCCATTCTAAAAAACACCCCTCAGTTTGGATGGGGTTTTTTTTTTTTAGAATGGACATTTCCCTGCTGCCAACTTCAGCATCTACTGACTTAGGCCAAAAGGGGACTTAGACATTTATTTTGATTATGCTCCTATACGTGGTTTACATTCAGGTACGGAGGCATATAAATGTGATCATGCATCACCACTATATATATATTATGTTCTTATGTTCCATGTTTTATCATATTAGGAATAACATTTTATTAACACACAAAGTATATCTCAGTTCTTTGACCATTCTTTATATACCAAGTAGAACATTGCAATAAATATCCCAAAATAGATTAGTTCCCTCCCTTCCCCCCCCCCCACACACACACTATTCAAGCACACTGAATGACTACTCATGAGTGCTTCTTTTAGCTGGCACCTGTGTTATGGAATCAGCTATCTACTAGCATTTGAGAAACGAAATCTTTTGACTAAATTCAAAAAAATTATTAAAAGCATATTTTTCTTCTCAAGCATTCAATCTTCCAAGTAATCTGGGAATTTAGGTGATTGAGCCCCCTCCTGACACATGCACGTGGGACTCTTAACCCAAATACACAGAAGGGTCTTGACAAAATCCTAAGAGACGTATGACCAACTACCTGCTCCCTCCATCCTTGTCCATCAAAGATAGTACATCTGCTTCAACTTCCTGTCCCTACAAAGGCAGGATGCTGCAGCAGAAGGAAAGCTTTCAGATCGAAGGCAGAACATTTAAGCTGCCGACAGCCTGAAGACTTTAAGCTGTAACATGGGAAAGGGGGAGATGTTGCCTGTTGGGGAAGGGAGGTGGGGTGCCAGACTGGCAGCTTGTTTGTATCTTCCTCCACGGCATTCCTGTGAATTGAGAAACACTGCCTCAACAGATTTCCTCTCATTTATACACCATCTAGAGGAATTCTGTTAGTCAGTATCAAATCTGATACTACGTCAAATAAAAATAGATTTAAAAAACCCACATACAAAAACCGTGTTGCTATAACTGTGCAAGCCATGAGAAGGGTATATTTCAAAACCATTTATTTGGCTACAACTGCTTATCTGAACATGTGCAGAATAAAGTACCTGTAACCTTTTACAGCACATATACTTTAGCTGTGTCAAAGAGAGGTGTTTCTGGGGGCAGGACTAATGTAAAACTATTGGGTGCCCTAGGCAAAATTCAGTCTTATGTTCCTCTCTCTCAGTTTTAAGGACCCTAGTCCAGTGTTTCTCAACTCAGTTCTGGAGGACCCCCTTGACAGTCAGGTTTTCCAGGATATCCACAACGAATATGAATGGAAGAAATTTGCATATAATGGAGGCAGTGTATGCAAATCAAGTTTATGCAAATTCGTTATGGATATCCTGAAAACCTGACTGGCAAGAGGGTACTCCAGGACTGAGTTGAGAAACAGTGCCCTAGTCCATTAGTTCCCCTCTCCCAGATTATGATAATTACATAAACTCTAAAAATCATACAGCAATTCTATAACATCTAAATGGAATATCATACTTTTCAAAGATTTAACTTTGTTGTGCAGGTAAAACATACACAAGGTTGGTTCTTTAGGTTTGTGTGGCTATGAGGATTTGTTGAGATTTAACTGCCACCCTGGACAGTCACCTGGTGCTAATGGTTAGGCCAGCCCTGACTGGGGAAGAAGGGATTATGTTGAAAGAGGAAAACAGCATATGTACTCAGGAGTTGCTTTTCTTTCTTTAAGCTTTTTCTTTATTGGTTTTATTTTTGCATAGAGACAGCTTCAGTCAACATTACAAAAACGTGTCACAGGTTTACATATCACCAACTAGAACATTTCCAGCTGATTTATAACAAGCATTAGCATTCTGCCTTAAGGCTGTCTATCCATTGTTTGTAATACAGATTTATTTATTCATTCATTCAACTTTCTATACCGTTCTCTCAGGGGAGCTCAGAACGGTTTACATGAATTTATTCAGGTACTCAAGCGTTTATCCCTGTCTTTCCCAGTGGGCTCACAATCTTTCTAATGTATCTGGAGCAATGGGGGATCAGGTGGCCCCCCAGGGTCACAAGGAGCAGCATGGGCTTAAATCCACAACCTCAGGGTGACAAGTTCTGTGTAACCAAACCTAAAGTTTAATACACTTCTAAGTATAAATGACTGGTTTCAGTTCCTTTTTCTTATTCTAACTTTACTAGAGAATGTGAACATATCTGTTTTGTTGGTGCAAGATCGAGCATCTGTTCTTTAGATTTAACTACATGAGGGGATATGTTTCATCTCTCATCAGGGGATCCCATACTTTATTGAAAGTCTGTTCCCTGACTTGCCTTATGACCCAGAAAGAGAAAAACTCCTCATGATTCAGGACTGAATCCTTCAAACAAAAAGTATACAACACTACAATAATCTCCAAGATTGCCTCTTCCCTTAAAATGCCCAGGGGAAAACCTATTGCTGTACAAAGAAAACCTCAGAGAATTCCCCTTACATACAATCCAGAGCTGGAAAAACTGAAAAGAATCATAAAAGAGCTACAGCCAGTACTCCAGGAAAATGAATTACCATACTGAAAGAGATTTCCATCTGAAGCAAAAATTAGTGAAGCAAACTCCTAATAGAAGCAGATAAAGAAAAGAATGGCACTATACTAGGCCACAGTCTGTGCCCGCACATACACAGGCCCACAGTTACATGGGAAAAGCATTTAGCATAAGTATATAACAGCATATATAATACATACAACATTCACCGCAAAAAATATGAAGAAAGATGCTACATTAAGGAAACAGGTCAGATTCTAAAGACAAGAATCAACATACAGGCACATTAAATACCACAAAGCTAACCTGGGTGACACCTCAGTAGATGAGCACTTCAGAGCACTGCATAAGTAACTTAATGAATGAGAATATTAAAAGGAAATTTTAAAGATAATCCATATGAAATGATAAAATATTTTGACACCTACTAGGCAGGGCTTAAAGATTTGTGTTTCCTATCACATTATAAACAATAAAATTATACCGCTTTGTCACTTTCTAATTACCCATCCAACTCTCCCTGTTTCTCACCCCCAGCCGTTCCTGTGAGACTGTCACTGAAATGCTTTTAAGTTTCACTTACATATTCTGATATTTGCCCTCTTTTGCTCATTTATGAGCTGAAGGTTTTGTCTTTAAAGTTAATTAAGGCCAATAAAAGAATATCACCTTATTTTCTTTGTTCTGTTTTATTTCTATTTATTACTTACAGTATTCTAGAGGGTGGATTTGCTATCCCTACCTTATCTGTCTGCATGGTTCCGTCTTCTTTTTGGATCTTTAGGATCATATTTTGTGTAATTTCTTATTTTAGTAGTGCTGCTAGGGGTTTATCAAGTGTCTCTCCCTGGTTGTAATGTTTCTTTGGCTTATTAAGTTCTGCTCAGAGCTTGCGCAGTTTCTCACTAAGCAGACCTGACCAATTTCTTTTTGGAGCTTCTTCCCTCAAATGCAATTCCATACTAATACTATGCCAGCTTGATTTTATGGTTCTCTTATTCTGGCCCCTACCTCAATAATTTTCTGACTGATAACTGCTTTTAGTACATCCCATGATATTCTATCTTTCATTGTGTTGTTGGTTGCCAGAATGAATCATTGCTTAAAGACTCTTTTGCTATGGAGGGGGGGGGGTTCTTTTAGTAGAGATGTATTTTAAGATCCATATTTTCCCTTCCTGTCTGTAGTATTGCTTGCTCCCCAGTATATAAGCCTCACTAGTTCATGATCAGATCCTACTATCTACCCTATTTCACATTTTATTGGTTCATTTTTTTTAAATCCATTTTTGAATATGTGTTATGTATGTGTGGAAGTGAGGGCGATGAGGATCTGGAGGTATATAGGCTGGGAAGAGAGGAAGCTTTCAAAACTAAATGGAAAGGGACACTAATATGTGTAGTTAATCTATATTCTCCAAACAGAGAGCAAACAAATTTCCTAAAGGAAATGCTTATTTAAAAAAAAAAACCCTCAGAAGTTGGACAACACTAACTAGAAATAATAGGGGAAGACTTTATGAAATGAATGAAGATATAGAAAAGTCAAACAAAATGAAGACAACAAAACCAAATATCACATCAGAGGAAAATCTCCTAAAACTGATGAAGGGGTGCTTATTTAATTGATGGCTGGAGACATAAGCATCCCAGTGATAAAAACAAATATATATATATATCACACACCTATGACTATAGCAAGCCCTGCAGCGTTAAACCTGCCAAAGGATGCTTTAATTTGCACTCCATCCCCTTAGGTGCGTTTCCTATAATAAAGATACCTGCTGTTAGATTTTATGTGACACTAGTCCCCGAACATTGTATGTGATTATTTGACAGTGTGCTTTGCGCCCTTCTGCTGTGGTGCGTTCGTCTTCTGAATGCCTGCGCAAACGAGTTTTCCTCCTGTCAAAGACACTCTTGCATTTGCAGCAAGCACAAAGGTAAACAAAAGAATGGTCAGTTTCTCCCACCCGCTTCCTCGGCTCAGCAAACGAACGCTACGACCTCCCCGTCCGTTTTGCAAATGCAAAAGCTTCCTCCGGAGGTCTTTCGGCTTAGCTTCTCGTGGTTCATTATCTAGTGGCTGTTGGATTCTGTTCTTTTGTTTGCCAGGTAGTTCCTCTTCGCTTGGAAAGCGGTCCGAGTTCTCCGCGAGTATCCTCTGTCATTTCGCGGATCTTGCTCGTTTCCCCCCTCCCGCCCCCCACCCACCCCGCGCCCCCCATCCAAGAGGTAGTTAAGTTATCTTTAAGCCTCGCGGCGTCTGAGCGCAACAGCAGCAGCAGCTTTTTGTGTCTGTGCGTGTCTTTTGTGTTAAGTTTCTCAGCACCCCAGTGAGGCAAGAGTTAGGAAAAGGCAAATACCCGGGATTGTCAGTCCCAGCCTACCTTTGCTAAGGTTCGTTAATCAGTTCTCTAGTGGGAGCTCAGTTTTTCTGAAGTGCTCTTCTCACTCGGGTCTTAGCTGATTTGGTCTTTTCCGGTGGTGGGGCTGCGTTTTATGTTTTTTTTTCCCAGTGTTCTTCCGGCTTCCCTGTTGTTGCTCGTGAAGCAGTGGGTCATCTGGGAAATGTAGTCTTAAAAAAGAAAAGACAAGCATGTGGCTCTCGTGATTGTTTTTTCTGCCATATCTTTAGTTTTGCCGGGTGAAGTATTGCCAGCTGGATTCTGTTTAAGTGGAAGGGGGAGGGTGTTGTTTCATTCCCCGAGTTGCTATCTTTCTGCATACCTCGCAGCTAAAATCCAGATGTTGTGTCGTTTGTATTTTAAGGTCCCCGATTCCTTTGCTCTCTCCGGGATGAGCTCCTTTGCGTTTTAAAAGTTTAAAGATTTTTAGCGCGCATTGATCTAGGTCTGCACAAAATTCAAAATCAGCTGGGAGAGTTGGTGAGGGGAATGGCATAGTTCCCAGAAAGTAGGCAGCGTTATTTCTCTCAGTTCCCATTGGGGTTTTTAGATTGCAGCGTGGAGACCTAGTTTCTATCAAGAACTTTTAAACAAAGGTTTTGTTTTAAGGCATTCTTAGTCAGCGATTCCTTCTTTGTTTCTGAGACCAATTATCTACGAGGTCAACTCGGTCTGCTACTTCCCTAATCTTACCCCCTTCCGTTATGTTAGTATCTCTGGCAGCTGTTTGCGTAGCAATGCCTGCCCTTCCCTGATAGTGTTCAGTGTCATTGTCATCTCTGTGATAGAGCTTTGTTGATTAGCTCCAAGCCAGAGCTTCCCAAATGGGGGGGGGGGTCACAAAACCTGCCTTTGGGGTCACAACATAAGTGCACTCTCCAGTAGAGAAAGGCACAGGGACAAATTATTCCCGTCCCCGCAGGAACTCAATTTCCCTGTCCTATCCCTGCAAATTTGGGCCCTGTACCTGCCCGATTTCTGTAAACTCTGTCTAAACTGCACAAGTCTGGAACAGTTATGATTTTAAAGTGTTTGAGGCTTGTGCAGATGAGGACAGAGCTTGCAGGAATGGGACAGGGACAGGAAAAGAACTCGGCGGGGTGAGAAAATGAGTTCCCACGGGGATGGGGAAAATATTGTCCCCATGTCATTCTCTATTCTCCAGGACATTATTATTCTGTACTGCACCTCCACAGGGTCTCACAATTTTATTTGGCTGTGTAGTCATTGGGTCAAAGACACAAAAAGATTAGGAAGCACTGCTGGACATGGGTACCATTCTGTTTTGAAGGGAAGCATGACCACAAGTGCTTGCCCACCCCATCTTTGATAGGTAGGCACTCCTGCATAGTTTGTTGCTAACTGATCTTTCCTTGTTTCAGGGGCTGTTTTTGCTGGGTTTTTTTTCCTGTCTTCACTGGTTATGGCTGCTGTTTCTCATAGGTTCAAGTAATATTGAGGGATTAGACTAGATTTTAAGCATCTCTTGTGGAAGCACAGGTCTTCCACATCCTGCTCTCAGCCAGCCATCACTAACCCTCAATATGAGGATTCTCTAAAGTACCCATGATTCTTTACTTCTTCCTCTGTCTACAGAAATAGTAGCTGAAAAGCACACAAACTAATTTTATAACAAGGTATCTACACCAAAGTTGGGAAAAAGCACCTGTTTTATAAAAGTAGCACAGGCACTTAGAGCTGCAAAGGGGTCCCAATAATTGAGAGGGAGATTTTAGGCCATAGCCCCGCCCTGCTCTGCCCCATCCTGCTTTAAGCCCTACCCTCTCTTCAGTTCCATGACCATGACACCAGTAAGCTTCCCCTTTCTGGCAGCAGAAGATACCTTACTAAAATGTCGTCGCCTGCTGCCATGACATTTGTCTCATTAATTTTATTTCTATTTAATTATTGGTAGCACTGACAACTGATAATAGGTCCTTTTACTAAGGTGCAGTAGCCGAATTAGCATGCGCTAACTGATTTAGCGCACGCTAATGCGTCCATAGACTATAATGGGCATATTAGCATTTAGCGTGCACATTTTTAAAACAGGGGGTAAGATTATGTGCAGATCACTACAGCTTTAAGAAGATCCAAAGGTATGTTGAGGAAGATGGACTTTGGATACCTTGGAGTGTGTGATTTTGTGGATTGAGTTTTTTTCACAATGTTTCACTTTGTGTTTTGGATTTTTTTTTTTTTTCTGGTTCACGTTTGGATTGAAGAAGTGGTAATGGACTGTGCTCACTCTCAGCTGATCTCAGATTAAGACCTGCTGCCTGTCCAACTGATTGAGGAATGCCCTTGGACCAACTCTTTGAGATAAGTTTTCCTTTTTAACAATTCTTTTTTAATTGTAGGCTGATAGGGGGTGGTGCCATGATGTTCCAGATTTAACCATTACCTGTTGGTGGTTTATTTCGTTCACTGAGCACCTTTAAAAAACATTTTTAGATTTGTTTTATTTTGGTTGGTTGGTTTGTGAGATTTATTTTTTGTGCCTATGTATATGATTTTTTGTGCCTATGTATATGATTGAGTGAGGCATCCAGAACTAGGCCCACCAGCACACAAATGCTCTTGCATAAATGTATACCTCTTCCAAAGGGGCATAAATTTGTGTGCACGCTCATGTATTTTATAAACATGCACATACATTGCAAACTCTGTTCATGTTCTGTCCATTCTTTTGCTCCTGGAGCCTACATGCAGATCATAGGTGTAGTTTGACTGTTTCATTGGGGGGGGGGCAAAGGGTGGGCTGTGACACATTAGCATATTCATCTGCATATATACATCTCATACTTCGTTAGTAGACCAGATAGAAACTCAGTTAATTGGAAAGTGAAGATTTTTTTTCACTGAAATGACCCAGGATCAAGGAAAGTTTATCTCATAGTACCCCCATTCATATCCCTATGAATTAGCAAGAGGCGCACACATGGTCACTCTCCCCTTCCCCTCACTACTGCAGCCTTCTCTTTCTCCCTCTCTAAAGCTCTGCTCTTTCTCTCTTCCTCCCTCCCTCCTTCTTAAGCCAGCACTCCCTCTTCCCCCAGTACTCCATTATTTTCCCCATAGTACAATGGGAGGCAAAATGGCTTGCAGTGACAGCAAGTTGTTTCTTGTCTTCCAGAATAATATCTTCAGATGGGTTAGTTTTGTGCGTTCCATAACGTTAGCCAGAGATTATCTCAGACTCTCAGAAGTACTGTTAATGCTCATCTCAACACTTTTTATTGTGTAAAAGCAGCCTCCTTCAGAAGTTTGTTAGTGTAAAATCTATACTTTTATACCTTCCAGCCTTTAGTTTATTGTTTGGTAGAGGTATCATTTATATTAGCTGTATGTGTATTAGAGCAGCAGGCTGCCAACTAGGGAAGCCAGGGTTCAAATCTCACTGCTGTTCCTTGATTTCTTGGACAATGTATTAATATGTATTAATACTTAACATTCTGTTACCCCAGGAACATACTTAGAGTGCAAGCCTTCCAGGAACAGGAGATATCTACAGTATGTGAATGTAACTTGCCTCAAGCTACTACTAAGAAAGATGTAATCTAAATTCAGATCCAAAATCCAGTATCAGGCATAGTGTTTCTCAATTTCTTCAAGCCTAGTACCCCCTAAGTCTAATAAATATCAACCCTCACCCAAGCTCTGCCCCTGACCCCACCCCCTTAATAATAGTACTGATTGTAATGCAATTTCTTCCATTTATTTTTCATATACACAAAATATAATCTTATTAATACATAATGGTAACCACAAAATTAAAAAAAACATAAAGCACACTGTATGCAGAGAAAATGTTAATTATCATTTATATTTGTTTGGGGGTGTTTCAAAGAGGTCAAGGCAGATGACTTTAAAATATGCAATGTCATCTCAGTAACAACTATAAAAAAATAGACAAATATAATGCAAAATATAGACAGCAGATATAAATTCTCAAAACTGACACATTTCGATCATTAAATTTAAAATAAAATAATTTTTCTTACCTTTGTTGTCTAGTGATTTCACGAGTCTCTGATTGTACTTCCTTCTGACTGTGCATCCAATATTTCTTTCTTTCTGCCTCCTGCATGCTTCCTCTCCTCCAGACCTCATTCCCTTCCCCAACCAACATCTCTCTCTGTCCCTCCATGAGTCCAACTTTTCTTCCTCTCTCCTCCACCCCTATTGACAACATGTCTCCCTCTATCTCTCACTGCCCATCTGTCTTTCTCTCATTCCCTCTCTTCCTGCAAAGGGAGTGGGAAAAGAGAGAGATACAGAGAGAGAGATCCAGGGTGCATCTCTCCCACCCCTTCTACTTCCACATCCAACATTTCTCTCGCTCTCATCCCCTGAATCATGTGCAGTATTTTTCACCACTGCCCACCAGCCCCATGCCCATTTCTCCTTCTATCACTCCTCTCCAGCACCATACCACATCTCTCCCTCATCACTATGTCCAATATTCCTCTCCCTTGCATCCCCTTCAATCTGTCCCTCTGTTCCCTCTCCACCACATCCAACATTTCTCCCTCATCCTCTTCCCCATACATCTCTACCTCAATCCTCTTTCTCTCTATGCCCAACAATTTTCCTCTTTCTTTCCCCATGTGCACCATCTCTTTCCCTCTCACTCACACACTCATACCCAACAATTCTCCCTTTCTATTCCTTCCCTCCTATGTCCCAAGTTAGTGCCTCCTTTCCTCCCTCCCTTCTATGTCCCATGTTCATGCTCTCTCTCTTCCTTCTGTATCCCAAATTCATGCCCCCCCCCCCTTCCAGCCTTTGTCCCAAAATTGTGCCTCTCCCATGTCCCAATGTGCTCCTTCCCCCCCCTTTCTCCTTTTCTCCCAGATCATGTCCCCTCTCTCCCTTACTTGCTCACTCCAAGGCTGCACTCGCTTCCTTCAGGGCCGTCCAGCTGGGCTGATTCTGCCTTCAGCAGGTCTTGCTGCAGGGACACATAGGCAGCAGCTTTTATATTCTGCACGTTACTGATCCACAAGCCTTCCCTCTGATGTCAGCTCTGACATCGGAGAGAAGGCTTTTGGGTCAGCCACGTGCAGCGTGAAAGAGCCGCTGACATGTGCCTGCAACAAGTGCCACTGAAGGCAGGAAGGAACAGCCCACTTGGAAGGAGGTAACAGGGATCCCCCACTGACCCAGAAGGCTTCCCTCCGACATCAGCTCTGATATCAGAGGGAAGCCTTCTGGGTTGGCTTCAGCGGAGAAGGTTGATGGTCAGGCAATAAGGAGGGCATGGGATCTTCGGTGGCAGTGGCAATCATTAAGGAGAAAGGGGTGGGAGACCCACGCAGTACCATGTACCCTAACAAGCGGCTTGCATACCCCTAAGGGTATGCATATCATGTGTTGAGAAACACTATTTTAAAGTAATGCAAAAGCCAACAAATGTCACTTAGGAACTATAGAGAAATTCTACTGTAATACAATAGCACTAATTTTCAGGAGTCACAGAAGAGGAGCTTAGCTGAGAAAAGTCTGCATTGTAAACATTGTGATATACAATAAAATATCAGTACACTTATTGGAAAACTGAACAAGCCAGATTAGTACTGATTGATTCTGGGTCACACCGGGTAATATATCAGAAACCAATGGATATAAATAATTTATTGTCATAGTTTTCATCCTAGTAAATTAAAAGATAATTTATCAGTGAGTCAGTTTTTGAGATTAAGACAAATATGTTCAACAATTCAGGAATTTTAAAAAAACAAGATTTTTTGCTACAAGAGAGACTAAGGGAAAGAGGTTACCTTAGGCATAGTATTAAAAGGGCATATATTCATGCACAATATGCCCAATGTGAGCTGTTATTGAATTATCAACACAGAAGGAAGAAGAGAGGACTATATGTATTTTACCTTTCTCCATATTATCATCTGCAATAGTATAACTATTTTAAGAAGACATAGAAGGGCATAATCAAAAGAAACATCTAAGTCCTTTTGGCCTAACTCACAAGTCGTCCAAATCAGGCAAGAGAAAAGGTCCATTTTCAAAAAAAACATCCAGAAAATTTTTTTTTTTTCTGAAAATTGTCCAACTGTACGTCCAGCCGTCTGATCGTCCAGACCGCTAAGTCGTCCATTTTTATACCCCATTTTCGTCCAAAAATTTGTCCAGTCAAAAACGCCTAGAAAAAGACCTTTTGGTCCTGGGAGGGGCCAGGAAAGTAAGGGACTGGACACCCAGACATGGCAACAGAGTAGTGGGGCACCTTACAGGGCACTGCTGTGAACTTCACAAAAAGGGTGCCACATAACATCTCACAACAGCTCCCTTATAGGTCATGGTGAGCCCACCCCCCAAAACACCCCCAGAATCTACTAGATCCACCTGTCTACCATCCCAAAAGCCCTTATGGCTGCAGGAGCCACTTATATGGCAGTACAAAAGGGTTTGGGGTTTTTTTTTGGGGGTGCACATGTTTCTCCTTGAATGCAGTGATTAGAGTAGCTTATGGGCCTGGGTCCTCCTCTCCATGGTTCACTAACCCACACCCAAGACCACTTAAGCCACCTTTGTGCAGCTCTACTAGGCTTTCCTATGCCAGGCTGCCAGGTGCTGATGTTCTGGAGGCAGATATGTAAAGTTGTTATTACGTTTTTTATGGGGGGGGGGGGTTCAGTGATCACTGGGGCTGTGTGTGTGGGTCTTTACTTTGTGTCTGCAGTGCTTATCTGGTCACTTTGGTTACCTTTTGTGGACTTAGACCTGGTTTTAGATGTCCTAAGTCACAATGTCCAAGTTCCATCTAGGCAGTGTTTGTAAAACCTTCGGTTATACATGCAGTACGACTAAGTCTAAGATGGCCCATGTCCCACCCAAATCCCGCCCTCACCACTCCTCCTAAAACGCCCCTTTTAGCTCTGGTCATTCAGCAGCACTGTAAAGGCCTAAGTCATTTTTAAATACATCTAAAACTCTGTTTTATTATCGGCACTTGGACATTTTTTGTTACTGATCATCCAAGTGCCGATTTAGGCCGTTTTTTTTAGACGTTTTTCTATTTCGATTATGAGCCCCATAGGCATTTGATGGGTTTACTAAATACCCAATAGGAATTTCCTATAATAGCATATCGTCATAATAAAAATGTGGGAGAATTACTAAAAATTAAAGAAAGATGTGTGGATGGAAATTATTCCCATAAAATGTGGTGCCTGTCAATGGTGTGAATTCACACTTGGAGGTAATACTGTATTTTCCCGCATATAGGCTGCAAAAAAAATGCCTATACATGTTTTAAAACTGTTAGATAAGCTGCACCATGTTACAAGCAACGGCTTATCTAAGATTTTTAAAACCACATGGGGACGGCCTATACCTCCCCTCCCCCCTCCCCCACTCCCGGTAAATACCCTACCTCCACCAGCTGCCTCCTGCAATGTTGCGGCCGCGGTGCAGGGCAGGAATGATCTTTTCAGCATCCAGCCCACCCCAAGCTGCTTCCTCAATGCCTGCGTCAGTCTCTATTGAGTTTCTGGATCTTAGAATTATGAAACAACAGAATAAATTATGCACTACTTTATATCAAAAATAATACTCTGTTAGCATATCATAGTTTTCGTCCTCATCATCTGAAATATAATCTTCCAATTAGTTAATCTTTCCGCCTTCAGAGAATTTGCACTTCTCTTCAAGATTTTAAGAATGAATCAAAAATGCTAGAAGAACGGTTCCTCTCATGAGGAAATCTGAAGAGTTCTGTGAGAAAAGCATATTTAAGAGCCAGATTTGTCTAAAGGAACCTATTATTACAATATCGAAATACCGAAGAGTCTGGTAGAACAGTCTGTGTTCTTCCTTTTTCTACTCTTTTGAGAGAGTTTGTATTATCAATTAAGAAGCATTGGCATGTAGTTCAACTTCATCTAATATTAAGAGATCTGACAATATTTGCATATAAGAGATATAGGAATATAGGCAAATTGATCCGCAATGTAAAATATGAAAGAATGATTGATGGGTGTGAAAGAACTGGTATGCATATTAGTTGTAATGGATGCCAATGGTGTGATTCTAACATACAGGGGCCTATATGATTGGATCCAGGATCTGGATATAGGATCCTATCTAGAAGATATTATGTTATATACATTTTGCAATGCCTTTGTGACAAGGTATATGTAAGAAGAACAAGTAGACCAATAAGGATTTGCCTAAATGAGCATGAATCCCGGATATTAACAAAAAATGAACAGGCTCCGATTATAGAGCATTGGCTTGAGAAACAGCACTCTGTGGCAGATTTGAGATGGCGGATAATTGATCAGATTGAGGTTGGGTAGGAGGGTGGTGACCTAAATAAATTTCTTAACTATAGGGAACAAAAATGGATCTTTGAGTTAAACACTGTTATGCCTGCTGGATTAAACGCTGAGCTGGAATGGATGACGTTAGTTTGAAAGTAGGTGTGTTTGTTTGGGAGCTCTGTGATTGGTTGACTGAGTAACGAGTTAGAATAAGAGAGAGAATAGAGACGCCGCGGCCATTTTAGATCTACATGGAGATAGTAGTGAGAGTATTTTTGAAATTGGTTGAATGTGGTTTTATACAGATGGAATGCTTTTGGGTATGCTAAATATTGTGTTTTAACACTGCAGGGGATTACTCCTTGAAACAGCTCTTAATGCGAAACGCTGAATTCACGTCGGAGCCCCATTCAGTATATCTACATAAGATAAGTTATTTATTGGCTTTAAGTATATTTAACTATTTAAGAAACACTAAGGAAAATTAACTCAAAGGCCGATGAGGAGGCTGGTTACTTTCAGGCTTGAGCATTACCGTATTTTCACGCAGATAACGCGCACCCGTGTAAAACGCGCACACGGGTATAGCGCGCAGAAACCACGATTTTATGTACAAAAACTTTTGTATACCGCGCTCACGGGTATACCGCGCATGCTGCCCGACTGTCCTTTCGCCCGCCCCGACTCTCCTCTGGCCACCCCGACTCTCCTTTCGCCCTCCCCGACTCTCCGTGCGCTGTCCCGACTATCCGTTCACCCTCCCTGACTTTCCGTGCACTGCCCCGCCTCTCCGTGCGCTGTCCCGACTCTCCGTTCACCCGCCCTGACTTTCCGTGCCTGTCCCCCTTGAAGTCCTGTCCCCCCTTGAAGGTCTGCCTGTCCCCCTTGAAGGTCTGTCCCCATCCTGAAAGCCTGATATCCCCCCCGACGTCCGAAACATCCCCCCCCCCCCCGGCAGGACCACTCGCACCCCCACCCCGAAGGACCGCCGACTCCCCGACAATATCGGGCCAGAAGTGAGCCCAAACCCTCCTGGCCACGGCGACCCCCTACCCCCACCCCGCACTACATTACGGGCAGGAGGGATCCCAGGCCCTCCTGCCCTCGACGCAAACCCCCCTCCCTCCAACGACCGCCCCCCCAAGAACCTCCGACCGCCCCCCCAGCCGACCCGCGACCCCCCTGGCCGACCCCCACGACACCCCCACCCGCCTTCCCCGTACCTTTGTGTAGTTGGGACAGACGGGAGCCAAACCCGCCTGTCCGGCAGGCAGCCAACGACGGAATGAGGCCGGATTGGCCCATCCGTCCCAAAGCTCCGCCTACTGGTGGGGCCTAAGGCGCATGGGCCAATCAGAATAGGCCCTGGAGCCTTAGGTCCCACCTGGGGGCGCGGCCTGAGGCACACGGTCGGGTTGGGCCCATGTGCCCCAGGCCGCGCCCCCAGGTGGGACCTAAGGCTCCAGGGCCTATTCTGATTGGCCCACGCGCCTTAGGCCCCACCAGTAGGCGGAGCTTTGGGACGGATGGGCCAATCCGGCCTCATTCCGTCGTTGGCTGCCTGCCGGACAGGCGGGTTTGACTCCCGTCTGTCCGGCCAACTACCAAAGGTACGGGGAAGGGGGGTGGGGGTGTCGTGGGGGTCGGCCAGGGGGGTCGCGGGTCGGCTGGGGGGGCGGTCGGAGGTTCTTGGGGGGGCGGTCGTTGGAGGGAGGGGGGTTTGCGTCGAGGGCAGGAGGGCCTGGGATCCCTCCTGCCCGTAATGTAGTGCGGGGTGGGGGTAGGGGGTCGCCGTGGCCAGGAGGGTTTGGGCTCCCTCCTGGCCCGATATTGTCGGGGAGTTGGGGAGTCGGCCGGGCAAGAGGGCTTGGGCTCCCTCTTGCTCCGATCGTGGATGCGGGTGCGGGTGGGAGCGCGTGCGAGCGGTCGTTCGGGGTGGGGGTGCGAGCGGTCCTGCTGGGGGGGGTGAATCGGGCGTCGGGCGGGGTGGGAACTATGTAAAAAAAATTTTGTATACCGCGCTCACGCGTATAACGCGCGAGGGGTATGCGTGGTAGGTAAAAACGCGTATAAAGCGCGCGTTATATGCGTGAAAATACGGTACATGAAATATGATACTCAAGTGTAGCCGCTGAGGGCCGTGTATGAAAATCTGAAAGAAAGAAAATAATTATTTTGGTTCTTGAAATGTTTTGAGCAAATGAAAACGAATTTCTAATAAGTGATACAAGCAATAAATGAAACTAAGAACAGTAAGACAGAGGAGAGTGTGGTGGTTGTTGTTATTTTATCAAAATGATATTGGCATCATGAGTTAATTACCTCTTTTATACATTGCCTCTCATATTTCCCAAAACCTTTTTTTCAAGAGTGGATGATATTTTGAAAGACGTTTTTGTGTTATAACAAGCTAACACAAATAGCCCCTTCTCAACTTAAGGTGCCTAAGGAAAAAGGAGGAATCCTCTTTCTTGATTTTCAATTATACCACTAGGCCTTTCTTCTTTGGCAGGGTTGTTTATGGCTATGTCAGAAACGGAATAGTTGTGGCTTCATTCTCTTGATATAGTGAGTTAGTTTATATTTTTTTGTGTTTGTCTTGTCGAAACATGTTTAGTATTTTTAATATGTATGCATGTAATTTTGTAAACCGCATAGATTTTATGCGGTATATAAATTTTTAAATCAATAAAAATAAATCACGTTATAAGGATACTGCTTCTACATCATTTGTGAACAATACCCTGTGAGGAAGCTACTAATTTTACTTTCTGTGATCTTGATGTGAATTTGAAAACTTTCAACAACTCTGCAAAGTGTCCACTATGGCTTAATAATAAGTTTAAACAGAAGGTAAACTTGTCATTTGGAAATCATGGCAAAAGGAGGGTAACAGGAAATTGGAAGATCTTATGGATGAGAATAAAATTTCTCACCTTCTTTCAGTGGTGTAGCAAAGCAGCCTGAACCCATAGTGGGTGGGTCTGAGCCCAAAGTGGGCATCTCTCTCTCTTTCCCTCCCTCTCACCCCCCACTAAGCATGCCATAGAACCCTGTGTGCCTCGTACCTCCAGAACTGGGACTGTGGCTGGTGAGTCACCCTATTCCGGATTCAGATTGCTGGGCTGTACAGAGGTGCAACACCACTGTGACCTGACCCATACACAGTGCCTGAGCACAGTGACTGCCAGGCCATTATCCCCCACATGCTCACTATGCCACTGTGGAAGAGACTGAGCAGGTCTGAGCTGAGATTGCGCAGGCAGGGCCCACCCGTAGCTATGCCCCTGCCTTCTCTCAAATCTATTCTAAGTATTCTCTCCCACCAACTCATTTCTTGCATGGCTGCATTTGCACCATTGCATTCTGTCTCATTGGAAAGGTTCTGTCCTCTCTAGGAAAATTCCAGCATTGGTGGATATAGTGAAAAAGGCAGTGAGCATGGGTCACTAAAAAGTAGGGTTACCATATTTGTGAAGACATAAAAAGAGGACACACGACCCCACCTCTGCTCTGCCCATACTCCACCCACAGCCCCACCCCACCCCCACCTTTCACCCATTTCCTTGGTCCCCTTTCTCATCTTCTGTACCCTTGTAGTGATTCTCTCTCCCTCCCTCCAACCCCACTCCCCCACAGATGCTTCTCTCTTTCTCTCTCTCTCCCCTTCCAACCCCCCTCCCGTAGGTGCTTCTTTCTTTCCCTCTCTCTCTACCCCTCCCTCCTTCCAACCCCACTCCCCTCTCCCACGGGTGTTATCACTCAACCCCTCCCCTCCCAGCACAGCCTTTTCTCTTTCTCTCCAATCTCCCACCCTGGAATAAGGTATGGCTCTCTCCAACTCCCACCTACCTCCTCCAGGTTCTGGCGCTGCAATTTCAGTCTTCGGGCAGCCGACAACATCAGCAATGTAAGCCTGCTGCCTTCGGCCTGCTCGCAAAGCCTTCTCTCTACAGCAGCTTCATGTTTCTGCTTAGCTGGGGCGCTGCAGAGAGAAAGCTTCTGAGGCAAGGCAAAGGTAGTAGGCTCACATCACTGACGCCAGCTGTCTGAAGATATAGAGAAGTCTCAGAGGAAGAGGGTTCCTGAGAGAGTGGTCCCAGGGAAAGAAAGAGAGATGTGAGCTGAGGCAGAAGCAGAAGCCCTGGAAAGCAGCCCTGGGAAGGAGTGGAGTGTGAGAAAGAGAGACTGTTAAGTGACAGAAACAGTCTTTGCATGGCTGAGGTAAGCCAATGATATTGAAGGGCTCCCAAGTTTTTAAGGTTTTCTTAATTTAGTTACGACACTTTCATTCCTAATCTGGCAAGACAGAAAATTCCAGAGTAGGGGCATAACCTAAGAGAAGGCTGATTGCCTGATTTGTCTCAAACCTAAAGAAATTGATCTTGAGATCAACAGTCTAGAAGGACTGTAAGGAATGAGTGTGGCTGAGAGACAGCAAACCTGTAAAGTAAGCAAAAAAAATGAAAGTTCCCTCTGCCCACTATCAAACACCGATGATCCTCGTAAAACAATGATGTCACGTGATTAAATAATCTTGCCCTGAGTAATAGCTTGATTGCAATGTTTTGCAACTGTTTTTGTTTCTTAATGTCCGTAAAGGTAAAGGGGGATGGGACTTGATATACCGCTTTTCCTGTGTGGCTTACACAATCAAAGTAGTTTACATATTTTAGACAGATATTTATTTTGTACCTGGGGCAATGAAGTATTAAATGACTTGCCCAGAGACAGAAGGAGCTGCAGTGATAAATGGTAACTCCAAAATAAATTGAACCACAGTCGTTTTAGCTGAGAAGTAAGCATGAATCAAGATGTGAGCAGTTGTAATATTAAGAATGGTCTCGCTGCACAAATCCATCTAAATCAGAAGAAACATTACTAAGTCAAAGCAGAAACCTGACAGTAAATATCAGCTGATTGTCAAAAGTAACTCCCACAAATGTAACAGATTCTTTCAAATAATGAAATGGATTCTGGTCCTAGAAAGTTCAGCTTCAATAAATCTTTAGTCTATAAAGTCATATGCTTCTGTTGTATTTATTTCTCTAGATAGACTAATATGGCTACCCCATTTAAAGTTTTGATTGGTAAATCCTTGGAATTAAAGGAGCAGGAAATGGATTCCTAGATAACCAAATGACTTCAGGGTTCAAAGTATGCAGCTTAAGACAACATATCTTAAGCTAATCATTAATGAATCGCCTTAAGGCATCAATTTAGAAACAGACTGAGCATCAGTTGCATTGTAGCCCTAAAGAAGCTCTGTGTCATCCATTCACCTACATACACATGCTAACCCCAAAACTCTGACCCAATATTGCTAAGATTGCAATATACCATAAATATTAAAAAGTGTTGTAACTAAAATGAAATCTATAAGACTGCACACTCAAAGGCTTTGGTAGACAAATTCCTGAAAAATAGGACAGACAGATAAGAAAAACTACAGGTAGATGGTTCATCCAATATCCATACTACTCAATTTGTTCAACAAGAGAATGGTTTAGAAGGTCAAATGCAGTAGACATATCTAATGAAATCAGGAGAACCAAGTTGCCTGAATCAAGTAGTGACTAGATTTCACTCATAAGCATTCCAGTCAATACAATCTCAGTACTATAGTGCATCCTAAAACATATCTGCTTTAGAGGACAATTGCCTAACCAAGAAATCAGTCAATTGACTATGAACAACCTACTTTGTAATGTTTAATGATTAGATTAGAAATAGGTTTATAGTAGATTAGTAGAACTGGACCAGTACCAGCCTTTTTCAGAGCAGGCCACACCCTGGGACATAATCTTTAGAAAGATTCAGGTTGACCATAGCATGTAAATAACCATTTAAGCAGATACGTTGGAATGGGATATGGATTGGTGATGTAATGTCCATGAATAACTATACAACTTCCTCAATGAGAATTGATACAGTGTTAAACCATGACTTGGCTCCAACGCCAATATACGGACCCAAAGTCCTCCATTGTGGCCCTCAAACAATTGACTGAGATGCTCTTCAAATCCTCTAAATGTGTTAATTTCAGTCTTCTCCGCTTGATATAGTAACTGCAAATGGTCTCTTGCATTAGATGTCTCATTTATGGAATTTGCTATTGTTGACAATCGAAAACAAAGTGAGTTTTTAAAATATATCCTTGAAGTGTTGTAAAATCTATATTAGTATTAATTTGTAATGTTAATGCCCAGTCTGAATAAGTAGGTCAAGGCGGTTTACAAAATTAGTGGTATGTGTAAGCTTGAATTTTTTTGGTGGCCTTCAGAGCTTTCTTGTATTCACACTGCAGCCCTGTACATAAAAATAGGTTGTAGACCACTGAACTAGGAGATACTGATACAATGGCTGATAACTCAGGCATATCCTCATCTAAAAGCTGTTAGCATAGCAGGGTTTAACAAAAGTTTGGATAAGATCCTGGCAGAAAAGTTCATAAATTGTTATTATTGTGGACTTGGGGAAAATCCATTGTTTTATTCCTGGGATAAGCAGCATGGAATCTATTATACTTTAGGAATCCTATGAGGTTCTTGTGACTTGGATTGACCACTGTTGGATACAGGATGCTAGGCTTGATGGACCTTCAGTCTCTCCAAGTGTAGCAATGCTTATGTACTTGTGTACTTATTCTGACTTATTATGGGCCAGATTCTATATATGTCGCCTAAAACTTTGGCGCCAACTAGTGCAGCACTAAGCACAATTATATAAAAGTTATATACGCTGTATAGAATCTCACTTAGTGATGCTTAAGCATTACTAGGCATCTGTAGGTGTTTAAAATTGAATGGCAAGCCTTATGGACCCGCATATCTTCAGTGTGCAGATCTGCGTCATTCCTTCAAACATCTTTCTTTCTGCTTCACAGGGTCTACTGGACCCCCCCGTCAGCTATCAAAACTCAGTTCCAAAAATGATGATAGATGTTGGTCCTGTGGATCTGCGCGGGGTACGCTTCGTCATGTGCTATTTGAATGCCCTCTTCTAACTGACTTTTGGAACAGAGTTTGGGAAGATATCTGTTCTCTACTGCAGTTGAATTGCCCTCTGTCATTCACCATCATCGTCCCAGGAGGGCCTGGAGCTTCATTACCCCTAACAAAGGAGTCAGATAATCTACTACATCTATTGATTCTTATAGCGCTAAAACTCATTCTCTCAAATTGGAAAAATTTTGAAGCAGTGGAGTATGCCGTGTGGTGAAACACAGTGTGCTTGATTGCCAAATATAAGCGCATTGCAGCTGAGAGGACCCACTCCATGAAGAAATTTGAATGACTTTGGGCTCCACTGTTGGATTTTGCCAAATTGCCTTATCATTCAACTTACTGATATCTCCATATCTTCAGAGATTCTTGACTAATGTTTAAATGTGATGATTATAAGAAACTGCATTGTTCAGATTTTATAGCATTGTTCAGTTGCTATTGAACTGTTTAGATCTTGTAGCACTGTTACTTAACGTGTTTGACTTATAGGTGATACTAGTACTTATTGTTCTTCTCATGTCTTCACATTTTGTTCTTTTCTTTTCTTCTTTCATTTCCACCTTACTTACTATGATACCACAGATGCACTATGGCGTTATCTTCTTTTGATGTATGACGTGTTTGTACTTTTGGAATTGTGCCATGTGTATTTTGTTTTCTAAAAATTTAATAAAAAGCTTTCATGAACTTTAAAAAAAAAAATTATTTAGGCACACCCTAATTTCTTGACCTAAATGCCTGCACCTAATTTATGCACACAATGGCACCTAAGTCAAAAAAAATGCATCTAACTCAAAAACACTGTCACAATTTGCCCCTAACCATGCTCACTTTTAACTACATGCTTTGCATAAGGCACATACCATTTTGTGCTATGCACCTACCAAGTTGTATGCCTAACTTTATATTAACTTCAATTAACATCAAGTAACAGGTATTAATTGCAATTATCAGTGCCAATTAAGCCTATTATTTAATTAAGGGCTTCGTTTACAAATCTGCACATAGGATTTCTATGAGTGTTGAAGCATTTACATCGCTGGCCCATAGTAGAAACTTCTACCATGGCTTTGTAAAGCCAGCGTAAGTTATGCACATACATCAGCTAAGCACGCTGATGTATGCGTATAACTTTAGATACCATATGTAGAATTTGGGGGATATGTGCATTGGCAACCTCCTCCTCAAAAAAATCCACCAATTGGTCTGCCTTTAGTAACCTACAAAACTCGTTCCAAGCTGACAAAATCTTCATCTCCAGCATTATTGGCCATATCTCAAAATACTCGTCTATCACCCAATAGCTTTCCATCATTCTTTGCCACAAGTTGGTAACTACCTCTTAGGGCCTCTTCTATTAAACGGCGCTAGCAGTTTTTTAGCACGGGGAGCCACGCTGAATGGCCCGCACTGCTCCTGATGCTCATCGAGTTCCTATGAGCATCGGGAGCAGCACAGGCCATTCAGCGCAGCTCTGTGCTAAAAACTGCTTGCGCAGTTTAATAGAAGAGGGGGGTTAGTAACCTTTAGTAATTAGGCCCGTTAGATTGTAAAACTTCTTGGATAGTGAAACATCTATTTAACTGAATGTAACTTGACATAAACTACCTATAAAAAGTCATATGCTAATTCCAAATATAATAAAACATGCATTTACTATGACTTCAGCATCAAAATGTGCAGTATAATAACACAAGTTAATGGCTAAAACAAATACTAACTAAATTAAACCTTAAGTTTGTATACCACATCATCTCCATAAAGATAGAACTCGACACGGTTTACAGGTAATTCAATAAATGAGGGAAGGACATAATAAGAAATTAGAGGTTATGAAGAGGATAGCTAGCTTTACATTTTAAATAGATAGCTTTACATTTTGGAGAAAAGCCAGGTTTTCAGATGCCTTCGGAATAATTGGAATGAGCTTAGGTTCAGCAGCGGGGGCAGGGAGGATATTCCAAAGCTCAGTGAATTTGAAGAAAAGGGATTTCCCTAATTTACTTGCATACATGACGCCTGCTAACATCACCCTGAGCCGCCAAATAAGCCTGCTGCAATATGCCTGAAAATGTAAAAACACATCCACCAGCAGAAGACAGAATAAAAACCTCAATGAAATCAAGGCCTAATTTTAATACTATGAGCTCTTTTTACTGAAATGTGCTAACAAATGATCAGCGCACGCTAAGAAGGCCATTTTAATCATTTAGGGCACCTTAGTAAAAGCAGCCCTATACTGAGCCTTTGACGAATATGCACCTTCCTTCCTTTTTACTCTGTTCGTATCTCTGCCAGATCTTCGTTCATGGTCTTTACCTCTCCTTCCCTAGGGTGTTCACCCTCACTCTCCTGAAGTCATGTGGGGTGAAACTCCAGGGAAAGGGGGGCGACAGCGGCAGCAGGATATGAATGAATACAGGGATTAAATGGGCACATGCTCACATATCTTGCCTCTCATAGATAAACCAGAAGCAGGAGGGGGGCCCACAGTGTGAGTTTGCATTGATTTAGTCCATATGCTCACTCACAACCTGCTGTCCCACTCAGAACCAGCTTCTTGCAACTTCCCTGATATGCTTTGAAAATATATTTATTCATTTAAAAGTACTTACAGTACTCCTATACACCACTGATCCAATAAGTTAGTTTTCTAGAGTACAATTAAAGCAAATATTTTCTAAAATCTGTACAGTTAACTCAAAACAATTAAATATAACCAGCGTACGAGTATAATATAAATGTTTAATATTTAACAAATTTGATTTACCCACACTTCAAATTTAGTAGTAAGACAATGTACAATAAAAAAAAAAAAAGTAAAAATATATTCTATACATAGAAAGGCTGAACATACAGACAAGATAAATAAGCCTGGCATAGATTCAATGAAGAAGAGCAACAGAAAGGGAAACAAACAGTGAGAAAAAGTAGCAAGCCATAAGGCCCTCCAAACCAAGAGAAGGCATCTGATGGTGGTAATTCAACTGGCAAAAGAGAGACAAAAAGAAAACCCAATTTAAAAAAAACCTGATTTGGATTTTAAATAAAAAGTCTGTATTCTTAGTTCCTCTAAGAGTTTGTTCCATGGAAAAGGGGCTAAGTAAAAAAAGAAGTCAGTTTGTATAGGAATATACAACATAAAAATATTTGTTTCAGTTTATATTCTAATCTGGAACCCATTTTTTTGTTTTCAGATTCATTGTCTTTGTTTCATTTGTTCACATTAAAGTCAATGGAACAATTTTATAATACAGTGGAACTTGGTTTACGAGCATAATTCGTATATCAAAGCGAGTTTCCCCATAGGAAGTAAGAGAAACTCGCTTGATTTGTTCCCACCCCCCAAGGCCAGCAGCACTTCTCCACCCCCACAAGAACCAGTATCGATCCCCGCCCCCCGCTTGCGAACGCCCCCCCTGCACGCCCAAACAGAAGCCTTACCCCATCTGGAACCAGCATACAGCCCCAGGACATGCTGGTGCCGGTGAACGAAGATCCTTCCTGTTGCCTGGGCCTTGAGCATCTGCACACAAGGCCCTCTGGCTCTCGCTCTCTCCAAGAAAATCAGTATTCTAGGAGTGGGGCTGTGATGGTATGAGCAAATGTTGGAGCTTTCTGCTGTTAAACACACAGCCAAACCAGAGTTAGAGGCAACAAAACAAATTCTTTATTTGTGCAGTGTGATTCAACACACACAAAAAAGTCCAAGTTCAAATTTATGTGATATACTGCTTTTCAGTCAGGCTGTCATAATGGTTTATATAATAATTAAAACCATTGATAAACAGCAGAAAATTGAGCAGGGCAAAGGCAGAAAAAAGGGGTGGGTATTACAATTCATTTAAAAAAAAAAAAGGACAGGCAGCAAAAGAGGGACAAAGGAGTCTACAATAGTACCATGAACGTTACAAGGCATTTATACAGGGCAAAAGCAACCCAAAGAAACAAAACATCCCAAGGCTCCAAACAATGAGTGACTGTTCAAGGAAATCAAAGGTGGCAGCAACATAGGCTTAAAGGGCCAACACAGCACCTAGATACACTAAAACACTCCAGGAAACCTGAAGAAGGCCATTATAGAACTAAGCTAGAAGACCCTAAAATACCAGAACATACTTAAGCTAGAAGGCCTCAAAACACCTGGGCATCAATAGGGTTAGATCAGGGTCAGAGTTTTGTAGGAAATTATACCAGTATGAGGTTTCAGTAGGTATTATCTGATTGTCTCCATAAGGTTTCAACTTTTCAAGTTTTATTAAAATTTTATATAATCGCCTATCAGAAATTTCTAGACGAAATACAGAAATAAAGACAATACAATGCTAAAACTGCATGGACATAATTCCAAACTAACTAGACATACTGGAATATGAAGGGAAGAAGGGTAGGAACTACATTCATTATAGGATGGAAGAACAATCAAGGTAAGAACATCTAGGTAAGGGTAATTAAAAAAAAAAAAAAAAAACATAGACAGGTTTATCTGGGAGAACTTGATGGCAAAATCCTATTTCTGTCATATGTCCATAAAGGTCAAATGAAAGGACTCAGTGCCTTTACTTTCAAAGTAAAATTGGAATGCAGCCTGAAGGTTCATCTGTACTGGTTTTCTATCCCAAAGAAGCTACCATTGACCACACCTAAACACAGCTTCTGGGACAACAAGATTATAAATTGAGAACTCAGTAATTAAAGGAGCAATGACATGAAAAACATGAAAGCACTGGGAGAGGGATTAAACGGTACCAACATCAGTATGAAGACCATAAATCAGTGGGCTGGAAGCAATGAGGATAAAAAGTTTGGTCAGTATTGTAAGCTGGACGGAATTATTTCAAAAGATTTCCCTAACTAGGTCAGCATTATTCTGTAAGTAGCATCAGGTTTCCCTCTCCTAACATTTCTACATTTAGCTGTAAATGTTATGGATGTCAGGAGGTACAGTATCATCAATTATTTCTTTGTACCAGGAGAAAAGGACATGGGGAAATTCAATAAACAGCACCAGGATGAAACACATTAAGCTGTATTTTGTAAAGGATGTTCTGTGCAGAACAACCTTTGCAGAATACTAGCTTAGTGCTCATTTCACGCCTAACTTTGGACTTAATGGGGTAATTCTATAAAGAAGTGCTTAGATGTAGATGCTCTGATGCAGCACGAAGAATGTCTATTCTATAATGGCACCTAGGCACCCAGATTCCATTATAGAGTACTAGGGTACACTTCAGTGTAGGGTGCATTTCAATGTAGGTCCCCACATTTATTCCAGGTTTAAGGTAAAATTACAGCCTTAGCACCCTGGGGCAAGTCACTTAATTCCCCCAATTGCCCCAGGTACATTAGATAGATTGTGAGCCCACCAGGACAGATATGGAAAATGCTTGAGTACCTTAATAAAGTCATATAAATCATTCTGAGCTCCTTTGGGAGAATGGTTTAGAAAATTGAATGAATGAATAAATAAATAAAATATACCCATTTATGCCAGTCAAAGCAAGCTATGCAAGCTTACATTATTTTATGTGTTATGTGTACAAGTTAGAGACACACCTATGGCCCTCCATGCTCCACCCATTGTACCCCACCTTGCTGTTCTGCGCTGACCCCCCTCCCCCTTTTTTTTTTTTTTTACAAAACAGAGTTCCTTTGAGCTTAGGGAGCAGCGCAGAGCATTCAGCATGCCAGCCTGTGCTAAAAACTGCTACCGTGGTTTTGTAAAAGGGGAGGTAAGGCAGGTGTTTCATTATAGAATAGCACCTAAAGCCAATTTTATTGTCATTGCACATGTAACTGCATACGGTACATCCAGTAATAGAATTGCTCTGCCTATGTCTGCAGTAATACCGTATGATCCACTAGGCCAGGAATTCCCAAACCTGTCCTGTAGGAACCCCAGCCAGACAGGTGTTCAGGATATCCACAATGAATACGCATGAAATAGATTTCATACCAAGGAGGCTGCTGAGGTTCCCCCAAGACAGGTTTGGGAATCACTGCACTAGGCTGAAAACCAAAAATAAATCAAACTGCATTAATATTGCCTGATTCTCTTACATATCAAGGATCTGGCTTCTGATACCAAAGTTCCCAATAATGTGTCTGTGCTAAAACTGCTACCAAAACCTGATTTGGACAGGTGGAAATTATCACCAAGTTCTAGATGGTCAGATAGTTGCCTTGAGCAACTATCTTCTATATGCAGTAAGCTAAAAACTTTTATTTCATGACGCATAACAAAATTCCGAATAAGATCCTTGTTGCTTTTATTTTTTATTTTTTGCTCAAAACAACCGCTTTTATGAAGCGACCACCCTCCTCTCTCCCTTTTGTCCTCTCCCCTCCCCTTCTCACCTCCCTTTTATTTTTATATTTTTTTCCTTCGATGTAACTTTAAATCTTCCCCTCCCTTAGTGCCTATCGTACCTACTCTGTCCATATCTTTGTCTTTCTTTGGTTTTGATGTTCCCCTATTTATTTATTTATTTATATTATTGCATTTTTTAAACTCTAATTTTAGGAATTGTAAACTGTCCAGATATTTGTTTGATGATCGGTATATCAAATTGTTAATAAACTTGAAACTTGTGGACAAAAGCCTATGGGACTCATAATCGAAAGAGAAAAACATCCAAAAACCGGCCTAAGTCGGCACTTGGACGATCATAAACAAAAGACGTCCAAGTGCCAATAATCAAACCGGGTTTTGGACATATTTCTAAACAACCTAGGCCTTCATAGAGCCACTGAACGACCATAGCTAAATGGGGCATTTCAGGAGGAGTGTCGAGGGTGAGATTTGGGCGGGACGTGGGCAGGCTTAGACTTAGTCGTACAGCATGTATAACCGAAAGTTTTACAACAGAGCCTAGTCGGAACTTGGACATTGTGATTTAGACCATTTAAAACATGGTCTAAGTCACAAAACCCACCTAAAGTCACCAGATAAGCACTGGAAACACATAACACAGATCCCCACACACTACCCCAGTGATCACCGACCCCCCCCCCCCCCACTCCATAAAAATATTAATCACACCTTTAAAATTCAGCCTCCAGACCAACATCACCTGGCAGACTGGCATAGGAAAGCCTAGTCATCCAGAGGCAGCTTAAGTCATCTTGGGGGTGGGTTAGGGACCCATAGAGAGGAGGCCCCATGCCCATAAGCCCCTGTAATCACTGCATTGATACTAAAATATGTGCACTCCCCTATATACCCCCAAAACCCTTTTGTACTGGCATATAAGTGGCTCCTGCAGCCATAAAGGCTATTAGGGTGGTAGATAAGTGGGTCTAGGGGATTCTGGAGGTGGTTTGGGGGGGCTCACCGTGACCTATATGAGAGTTGTAATGAGATGATGACATGGCACCCTTTTTGTGAAGTTCAAAGGAGTGCCCTGTAAGGTACCCCACTATTTAGGTGCCATGTCTGGGTGTTCAGTCTATCACTTTGCAGACCTCTCCCACGTCCAACAGGGCTTGTTCTAGACGCTTTTGACTTGGACGAAAAGTTGGCTGAAAATGTGGTATAAAGATAGACGATTTAGCAGCTTGGATGATCAGATCGGCAGGACGTATAGTTAGACGATTTTCAAAATGAAAAAATATTTAGATGTATTTTTGAAAATGTGTCCTAAGCTATTTTTTACTTTGAACGACTTACGACTTGGACGAAAACGGACTTAGACATTCCTTTCGATTATGCCCCTCCACTTGTTTAGGCAGAATGCCAGTTCTGAAAACTGTTCTCCAATGCAACCAGAAGTATGCAAGCTCTTTCTTTGTGACATTTATGGGAAACATTCAAGCTAGAAAAGGGCACTAGAAACTTCAAGAAAGGGATAAAGACTGTCCTTTTCCCTGACTACTTCAACTGAAATTATGAAGTTGACAGAGAGAGGAAACTAGAACTTTCAGGGATGCATGTAAATAAATTATAGTTAATTGTAATGGCCAACCTCCTTAGGAGGTGTGTAAATATAGTGTATTTAGCTGCAATAGTAAACCTAGTTTATATGTGTGTGTGTGTGTATGTATATATATATATATATATATATATATATATATATATATATATATATATATATATATATATATATATATATATATATATATATATATATATATATATATATATATATATATATATATATATATATATATGACAATTGATTTGGTAAATGTGTGCATATAAATAGGATGATCAGTAACATAAGTAGGATGATGGATTATGGCCTAATCATGCCAGTATTAATAACTCTGTATTGTAACATTACCACAGAGCTCTGTGTGTTTCAGTATAGAGCCCATGTATTGTAACACCTCACAGAAGCTCTTTATAACTCTGTATGGTAACACCTTTACAGAAGCTGTGAATTGATTCCCCAGTCATTAGTAGCGGTATAGAAGCTCTCGATAAACATAAATATAAGGGCGATAGTTCACAAACAAAAGAAAAACCAGCAGGGAGATTTTCAAGAAGTGAAACTGAGAAGCTGAAGCAGAAAATGCAGTCTCAGTCAGACCATTTAATTATACATCATAAGAAGTCAGCAGTTTCTACAAAACAATCTTTTCAGCTTTCATGCAATGGTTTTCTTGTGAACTTTGAAAGACATTTGCCACTTCTGCAGAGAATCCAAAAAGAACTGAAGGCTTCTGAAGCAATTCTAATTTGAAAGACACTCATGCCAATAGCATGTGGTCCAAGAGCTGAGTAACCAAAGAGAAAAATTAAATGTACTAGTATGAAACAGTAGCTGCCTCCTTCTCCCTGGACCTCGGATCTGTTGCTTCTGTACTTTCATCTCCTGGTGAGATGTTTCCAGTCTCTAGGTGACTTTTAGCTCTGGTCTGTGCTCTGATTATCTAAAGGGACTTTGGTAGGTGGCATGATGCGAAAAATCCCCACTCAAGCTCTGTCATCTCTTTTCGTGCTATGAAGCTGCATTAGGGTTTTTTTTTTAATCGCAGGCCATCGCATTAAAAGCTCCAAAGCTCATAGGAATTCTTTGTGTATCAGAGCCTGTACTGCCATGGCCTGCGATTAAAAAACCCGAATGTAGTTTCATAAAAGGGAGGGGGGGTTTATTAGGTCCAAAAAAAACCCTTTCTTCTCAAAAGTACCTGTCGGTGATTTTATGATTGGTATTATTGCTGAATATTAAGTGATATTCTCAATGTGCAAATGTGTTTATGTATTATCACACTTATTGTACGTATAAAAATGAATAAAGATTTACAAAAAAAAAAAAGTATCTGCCTAGTCCAACCTCTCTGTGGCACGTGGTTTCTTGTGCTTTCAGTGAACTCTGAAGTACTTTTTGGCCCATTTGTGTTTTATCAGTGGCTATAAGAAATTAGAACTGGCAATACTATATCATTTAGAAGAGCTTTAGACTCGGATTGCCTCAAAGCTCCACATTATCATGTATGCTATACTATTTATGAGATGTTCACAAAAACTGTACATTCAGAATATCCAGTTCTTTTCTTCTTTCTGTTCTGACATAAATGCAGAGCCTGTCTTCAGGTTGTTCAAGCCTCGGATAATAAAAGAAACATAACTGAAATTATTTTAATCAGTCATTTTCCAAATCTTAAGTATTCAAAAGGGTAATACTCTGGTATTATGCCCAGGTGATGTAAGAGTATGAATCAAACATTGGAATGTAATTGTAACTAAGGGTGTGTCATTGTCTGGTATGAAAACCTGATGTCTCAAACAGAATTCTGCTACCCATCTGTTAAGGAGCTGTACTACACATGATTATATCACAATTAAGCTACAGGTACTTTTTTGGGCTGGCTGTATTTTGGCAGATTAAATTCAACTAGAAGAACTGGGATAGATTAAATTTTTCTTTTAGGTGGGAAACACTTTGTATTACAGGTATGAAAGAATGAATGCAGAACAATTGGGAAATAATAAAAGGTTTAAAGAAATATGGGGTCTATTAGAGGCATTTGTTAAACAAAAGAATGATTAATTAAATAAACCTTTAATTTCAAGATGATTTCTACACACATCCAGAGTGAAAGGGAGGGAGGGAGGAGGGTACTATGTTTTAATATTTGTTCGAATATAAGTGCTGTTATATGTTTGAATGTATATTTGTTTGCACTTTGTATAAGTTCTGAAAATTAATAAAGATTTACAAAAAAAAAAAAAAGATTAAATTGAAAAACGACAGATGATTGGGATAAAATATCTGGGCAATGCCGGGTAATCAGCTAGTAATAAGATAAAAACAAAAAAAATATATCAGGTACAAAATATCTGTGGCACTGATGTTTAATACTCACAAAGTTAAACATCAGTGACACATATATTTTGTACCTGATATATATTTGTGTTTTTATCTTATTATTTGAATAAAACATTTCATTTTTAACCTCCTGGACCTCCAGAGACTAGTGTTCTTGCTTATGCTTTCGGTATTACTGGAGTGCTACATTTTGGTGTAATTACAGTGAATAAGGCAATGGCCACCTTATTATATCTTTAAATACATAAACCTTGTCTCTTAGGAACTTTGCAGCCAGCTATGAGATATGTAAACATTTCTGGCTTTTCCTTATAAAATCTATGTAGTTTCCAAGTTTTATTAAAATTTTTTATCCCGCTTATCAAATTTCTAAGCGGTTTTACAATAAAATTAAAAAAAAGAAAAGGGGGACATACAAACATTTTTCATTATATAAAAACAATATTTGTATTTACATGGACACTATGAACTAAAAAAATTACAGGAGGTAGGCGGGGAGAAATACAGTTTTCAAATAGGATAGGAAGACATAAAAGAGTAATACAAATAGGAGGGGGAATTAACATCTGTGAAGGCAAATGGAAAACAGGTTGTCAAATAGAAAAGTCTTTCAATTTGATTTAAATCGATCGATGTTAGATTCTTCTCGAAGGTGTACCTCGTATATGTTTTCTCTTTTGTTCTCCTGTTCTTGTGAACCATCTCATCTGTAAACCACTGTTCTAGGCTGCAACTATTAATCTCTCATTCTCATTCTTTGGTTTCAGTTCATCTCTCTGTATCCTTTCATGCATCCAGATTTAATCGATGGATGGCTCCTGGAGTAACACTTTGAATTTCCCACTGTACTTATGTATTCATCAGTTGTTTTTCCTTATTTGCAGATCTAATTCTTTGAAGATGGTTTTTTTTTCTCTCTCTCTTTTCACAAATTCAGCTGTATCCTTTCCTACATGTACTGCAGGATTCTCACTCATTCCTTCTACTTGTCAGAATTCTTGTGCAAGTTTAATGATGGAGGCATATTCTGGTTGCTTATTCTCATATGTCAACACTTTTTACATATTTGGATCTGTGGAAGTTAAGTAGGCCTGAAGGCTAATGATAGTAGCTCTATGGGGGAATTCTCTGCAGGTTGCTTAAAATTAGGCACCAGGATGCTGTGCATTAAACACAAATTCTATATCAGTAATTATGTAGGCAATTGGGGAGAGTATGGTGCAATGGCTAAAGCTACAGCCTTAGCACCCTGAAGTTGTGGTTTCAAATCCATGCTGCTCTGTGTGACCCTGGGCAAGTCACTTAGTCCCCCCATTGCCCCAGGTGCACTATATCAGGAGTGCCCAAAACGTCAATCGCAATCGATCGGTCGATCGCTAAGGCAACCTGAGTCAATCGTGGAGCCTAGGATCTCCCCCTACTCCCCGCTGAAGCTGCTGCAAGGAAGGGCCAGGCATGTGCAGCGATTGCACGCTGCCAGCCCACAAGCCTTCCACCTGACATCAGAGAAGAAGTTCCAGGACAGCCAGGCAGCAAATGGCTGGCCCGCGTCTAGCTGGGCCGGAACTTCCTCCCTGACGTCAGAATTGACTTCAGGGTAGGCTTGTGGGCCAGCCATTGTGCAGTCGCTGCACACATCTGCTGTAAATTAATAGACAACGATAACACAGGAACCTAACTGCCTTTATATATAACAGGCTTCCAGGTCCAGCTCCAAGAGCTCATAAACTGATTTACAACTGTCCCCCAAAAAGCTGTAAAGTTGTACAAGTATGCACACAACTTTCCTAAAATACGCACATACGTTGCAGCTCCGTCTCTTCTCCCCCTAAATGACATCTTCCAGAGTGTGTACGTGCAGATTGCTTTCCATTGCATGGTCATACAGTTTTCTGAAAGCCCCTTTTACTTGTAAAACGGGTTTGGCACATGTCAAAAGCTTTATAATAGTTCCCCCAGTGACACCCGGAGCCCATCATTTTATGACACCCCCCCCCTCCTCATCTGTATGAAAAACATAATTTTTAGTAACAATCCACACGTCACACATGAGTGTACCTAGGAAAAGGCAGCATCTTACATACTGCAGTGAGCAGTACAACATCAATACACCCATTGTAAAACTAAACAAGCCAGCCTAGTACAGATTAATCCTGCACAGTCAATCCTAACAGAAAACTATGTCTTTAAAACACACAGAATACAGAAAACACCTTCACCTAGTATGGAATATGTAATCACAAACTAACCCCTCCCCCTTTTACAAAACTGTAGTGTGGTTTTTAGCCATGGTGGTAACAGCTCATAGAATTCTGAGCATCAAAGCTTTTACCACTACGGCCGGCGCTAAAAAACGCTCTACAGTTTTGTAAAAGGGGGGATAAAATAGAAATATGTAGACAAAGGTTAAATTGAACCACCAAGAAGCTGGACTCTGCATACAATGCAACACCACAGAAATGGCGAAGCATCTCCCCTAAAACAAAAAAATAAATAAATAGAATTTTTTTCTACCTTGTCTTCTCTGGTTTCTGCTTTTCTCATCTTCTTTTCACTCTCTTCCTTTCATCCACTGTCTACCCTCTCTCTGCCCCTTCTATATGGCATCTTCTCTCCTTCTATTCCCCTTCCAGAAACTTAGGGCCTGATTCTCTAAAAGTGCGTCCCGATTTTAGGCAGCTGTAGGCGTCCTACAGCTGTCTAATCAGCCAATCGGGATGCACGTTTTTTTAAAAAAATGCTCCCCAGGCAGGCCGCCTATATTGAAGGCAAGGCCCACAAGACACCTAGGCCCTGATTCTGAATAGGACGCCCGGGAGAGGCGTCCTATTCAGAATCGGCCTAAACTAAACCCCGATTCTGTAACCGGCGTCCATGTTACAGACGCGGGTTAGAGAAACGGGTTAGATTAGACACGGCCCGCTACACTTATCGCAAGGGATCTCTCTGCCGCTATAAGTATAGCGGGCCGCGGCCCCCTGACCAGGAGGGTGTTTCAAGTTTCAAGTTTTAAGTTTCAAGTTTTATTAGGATTTTATATACCGCCTATCAAGGTTATCTAAGCGGTTCTACAATCAGGTATTCAAACATTTTCCCTATCTGTCCCGGTGGGCTCACAATCTATCTAACGTACCTGGGGCTATGGAGGATTAAGTGACTTGCCCAGGGTCACAAGGAGCAGCATGGGGTTTGAACCCACAACCCCAGGGTGCTGAGGCTGTAGCTTCAACCACTCCGCCCAAACCCTCTGCCCGAAGACGCACCTCCCCCCCACACACTACCAACCGCCCCCCCCCCGAAATTACCGATCTCCTCCCCCCCCCCGACAATATCTTTCGCTGGCAGGAGGGTGTCCAATCCCTCCTGCCCGAAGACGCACACCCCCCGGCGCTAACATCCCCCAAACCTCCACTCCACCAAACCTGTTCTTAGATGGGTCTTGCACGTCTTGAGCCGGCAGGCACGCCTTGTCGAAATGAAGCGGGCCCGCCCCTTCCCGGCCCATCCCGCCAAAGCCTAAGGCCTGATTGGCCCAGGCTCTAGAAGCCTGGACCAATCAGGCTTTAGGCTTAGCGGGTCCGCCCATCCCACTTAGTCTAAGGTCTGTTTGGCCAATCAGGCCTTAGATTAAGTGGGGATGGGCGGACCCGCTATGCCTAAGGCCTGATTGGTCCAGGCTTCTAGAGCCTGGGCCAATCAGGCCTTAGGCTTCGGCAGGATGGGCCGGGAAGGGGCGGGCCCGCTTCATTTCGACGAGGCGTGCCTGCCGGCTCAAGACGTGCAAGACCCATCTAAGAACAGGTTTGGTGGAGTGGAGGTTTGGGGGTTGTTAGCGCCGGAGGGGGGTGCGTTTTCGGGCAGGAGGGATTGGGCACCCTCCTGCCAGTTTTCGATATTGTCGGGGGGGGAGAGATCGGTAATGTCGGGGGGGGCGGTCGGTAGTGTCGGGGGGGGTGCGTCTTCGGGCAGGAGGGATTGGGCACCCTCCTGCCAGCTATCGATATTGTCGGGGGGGAGATCGGTAATGTCGGGGGGGCGGTCGGTAGTGTCGGGGGGGGCAGTCGGTAGTGTCGGGGGGGTGCGTCTTCGGCAGAGGGTTTGGGCACCCTCCTGGTCAGGGGGCCGCGGCCCGCTATACTTATAGCGGCAAAGAGATCCCTTGCCGCGATAAGTATAGCGGCCGCGTGTACTTACAATGTAGGCCAGCATTTTGCTGGCCTACATTATAAGCTTCTCCTCTACTAGGGAGACGCGTAGGGCCGCCTAGGTTCAGCCTAAGGCCTGCCTAAGGCCCTTAGACGAGCTTAGGCATCTTGCGGGTCTCCCTAGGCTCCCGGAGGAGCCTTCAGGCTTGCCTGGGGAGCATTTTTTTTTTTTTTTAAACGTGCATCCCGATTGGCTGATTAGACAGCTGTAGGACGCCCAAAAATCGGGATGCACTTTGGAGAATCAGGGCCTTTATGTCTCCCCCTTCCATCTCTTCCCTTCTGGCATCCATCTTCTTCCCTTCCCTCCTCCAATGGTCTGGCATCTCTATCCTCTCCTCTTCTTCCCTTCCCTCTCCCACACCCCCATGGTCTGGCATTTCACTCTCTCCTCTCCCTTCCCCCCACTTCCATCAGCATCTGCCCCCTTTCCCTCCAACCCAATTCTATCCAGTATCCTTTCCCTGCACACCAATTCCATCAGCATCTGCCCCCTTTCTTTTCCTTAAACCCAATTCCATTCAGTATCATTCCCCCTTATGTCTCTCTCCCCTTTTCCTGCACACCAATTCCATGAGCATCTGCCCCCTTTCTTTCCCTTTCAGTGGGCTGGCAGATGCAGGGAGTTGCGGCAAGATCCTGTGATGACTGTGGCTGCTGACCCCCTCCGACGTCACTTACTTCTTCCGGAGTAGAGGCAGCAGACGGCAGTCATCGCGGGACCTTCCTGCACTTCAGCGTAGCTGCCGACTCTGCTTTGGAATAAGTACGGCAGCCACGCTGAGGTGCAGGTGCCATTTAGAGCAGCACAGGAGGTTCCAGACCTGGCCAGCCGGCTGTGCACCCCACTAGGGCTGGCACCCGGGGCGGTCCACACCCCTGCCCTGCCCTTGGTACACCACTGAGTTCCCCCTTAGGGTCTCTCTGTGGAAAAATAGTTTTGAACCATAGAAACCTCAACATCTTCTGTCTTTTCTGCTGCCTCTGTTCATCTTCTCCATCCCTTTCTATTTCTTGTCCTCTTCCTGGTCAAAATAGCATTTGAATTCTTCCTTGCCTTCCTTCTGTGTTTTTTTCTTTTTTCCATCCTCTTACTTATCAAAATACTTTGTTCAATAATTTAATAATCTATGACAGGTGGCCCTGTTGCTGTGGCGGCGGTGGGGAAGCAGAGAAAAATTTGCGGCAGTGGGGGCAGGGAGAGAGAAAGAAAGAAAAAGTTTGGGGGAAGGCAAGGAGAGAGAGAAAGAAAGAAAGAAAAAGTTGGGGGGGGGGGGCAGGCAGGGAGCGAGGAAGAAAAAGTTGGACTCATGGAGGGACAGAGATAGATATTGGTTGGGGAATGGAATGAGGTCTGGAGGAGAGAAAGCAGGCAGGAGGAAGAAATAAAGAAAGAAAGCACAGTCAGAAGGAAGTGTAACCAGAGAGTCATGAAATCACCAATCAGCAAAGATAGGAAAAATGATTTTATTTAGTGATCACAATATGTCTGTTTTGAGTATTTATATCTGCTGTCTATATTTTGCACTGTGGCCCCTATATTAAAAACCACTATCACAGTTTAGTAAAGGGGGGCGATTATATTTGTCTATTTTTGTATAGGTTTTACTGAGGTGACATTGCATATTTTTAAGTCATCTGCCTTGACCTCTTTGAAAAAGAACCCGAATATAAATGATAATTAACATTTTCATTGCTTACAGTGTGTTTTGTGTTTTTTTAAATATTTGTTGTTGGTAGATCATTTGACTTGGTCATTTTAAAAGTAGCTCGCAAGCCAAAAAAGTGTGGGCACCCCTGCACTAGATAGTTTATGAGCCTGCCCGGACAGACAAGGAAAAATGCTTGAGTACCTAAATAAATTCATGTCAACTATTCTGAGCTCCCTTGGGAGAACAGTATAGGAAACTGAATAAATAAATAAATTACAGCTAGCATAAGACAGCATTTATGGGTCAAGATTTATCCAGCCACTTATACCATGTCAATGGCTGGTGTACATGTCTATATGCCTAAAGGCTACATATGTGTATGTAACTGTCTGTATTCTTTAACCTTAGCAGAGTGTCTCTCAAACTGTGTGCCACAGCACAATGGTGTGCCACAAAGAGATTCCGAATGTGCCACAAGAGATTCCAGGATTTTATTTTATTTTAAAAAATTGCTTTCATAAGTACAGTATACACTAGAATAGATGATATGTACATCACATACGCTAGAGTCTGTTAATGTTATGAGCGTCTGTGTGAAAAAGGGTACATTCGCCCAGATAGGCATCATTCTTAGATGTGATTGGGTCTTAAAACTAACGGCAAGTAATTTTATTTTTATTTTTTTATGCAATAGCAGCAAAGCAATCAAGGCTTTGTTATTGTTTGGATCTTCTTATCTTTGTGAACTTGGATTTTCAGTTCTGACAGAATTAAATTGAAAAAAGAGAACGACTACAGACAGTTTGCTTGTCAACTATCAAGCCACGTTTTGAGTTAATTTGCACTCCAAAACATAAGCACATCCATTGCATTGATTAGCAATTCTATTCTATCTACTTTAGTTTCACCGTTGTTACAATTGCTCATAAATAGCTTAAAGAACTTTAAATAAATAACTCTCAAATTTAATTTTTTGTTGGTTTTGCAGTTTTATAATCTATAATAATAAAACGCTAACGCGCACATGCGCACTCTTACTGCCGTGTTGCCTGATCTGTAGTTCCGTGGCCGGCAGAGTGCGTATTCGCGTTTACCACGCATCTCTCTATCTCGCAGCAGGCTTGCCGGCTCCGGCCAGACAAAGTTCATTTTTTTGTTCAAAGCCCCCGCCGCAGCTCCTCTATCGAACCTCACCAGAGTTGGAGAAGACTTCCGACTCTGGCGGGGATCGAGAGAGGAGACACAGCGTCGGCTTTGAACTAAAAAATGAACTTTGTCTGGCCGGAGCTGGCAAGCCCGCTGCGAGACAGAGAGATGGCATCTGAATATTAACAGCGACTCGGTAACAGGGCAGGGGGAAGAAACCTAAAGTAAGCCATGCTAGGGGTGGCTGCACATTTTTGTTTTTTGGCAGAACAGATGATTTTCAACAGACAAATCCGCGGTGGAGGCTCCTCTCTCGAGCCGCACCTGCGCGGAGAAGGCTTCCAATGCAGGTGGGGATCTAGAGAGGAGCCGCGAAGGCGGCTTTTAAAACAAAAATAAACTTCTCAAAGTAACTAAGGGAGCCGTTAGCCTAAGGGTAGTCTAAAAACAAAGTTGCCAAAATTCAGTCATAGGAGTCAAGCTTACATCTGACCGGTTCTCTTACTGCCCCCCTCTTCCCTTCCCGCGGTCCCGACTACAAACCTGCCAATTCCAGCAGCGTGTGCAGCACTCTACACACGCTGCTTCAGGGCCTTCTACTGTCCTGATTTGCTCTGCCATGTCTCTAATGATGTCATCAGGGACGTGCCAGAGTAAATCAGGGCAGTAGAAGGCCCCGAAGCAGCGTGTGTACAGTACTGCACACGCTGCTGGAATCAGCAGGTTTGTCGGGACCGCGGGAAGGGAAGGGGGGGCAGTAAGGGAGCCAGTCAGACCGCGGGAAGAGAAAGGGGAGGTAGGGGAAATGCTGCTGCTGCACAGGGAAGTGGTGTGGGGGAGGGAATGCTGTGGCTGCTGCACAGGGAAGTAGGAGGAGAGAAATGTTGCTGCATAGGAGGCAGGGAGAGAGACAGATAGATAGATAGGAAGAAAGACAGACAGCGGAAGGAAGGGAGACAGAAAGAAAAGAAGAAAGACACAGGGGCAGGGAAAGACACAGAAAGACAGACAGACAAAGGGGGCCAGGGAGAGAGACAGACAGAAAGAAAAACATCGGGAAGGAAAGAGAGAGACAGAAATAAAGACAGACAGACATATATTCTAGCACCCGTTAATGTAACAGGCTAAAATACTAGTTTCAATTATAATGTGCCACGACAAACATTTGCTCTGTTTAATGTGCCAGAGCTAAAACTGTTTGAGAAACACTGCTTTAGCACATACAGTAAGTGCTGGGCACACCTCTGACATGCCCATACTCTCCCATGTCCACACTCTCTTGTGGCTACATGCTAAAGGATTTGCACACTTAGTTTAGAGAATGTCAACTAAATGCAATTACGTGTGTAACAGCAAATCATTGCCAATTAACTCCAATTAATTCTATAACCTGCATGTAGAATTTTGTGCACTAAGGGCATATAGCACCCAAAAATTTAATCCCAACTAGAATGTTCCCTTTCTCCTGTTCTTCCCTGATCTTCCTTCTCAATTTATTTTCTGCCTCTGTCTAAATTCTTTCTTACTATTCAGTCCTCAATTTCTCTCTTTCATTGTGTCTACCTATAGCTTGCCACCTCTTTCCCTCACTCCTTCCAGTATCTAACTCTGTCCTCTTCCCCCAATCCAGCATGTGCCCTTTTTTCTTTCTCCTCCCCACTTCCTTCCAGCGTATGCTCCCCTTTCTCTCCCCCTTCCATTCAATGTCTGTCCCCCCCAAACTTCCATTCAGCGTCTGTCCCCCCCTCCCCCACACTTCCATTCAGCATCTGCTATCCCCCTCTCTCTACCCCTTCCATCTACTGTTCCCCCTTTCTCTCACCCCTTCCATCCACTGTCCTCTCTGCCCTTTCCATCCAGTATCCGCCCTCTCTCTCTCTTCCATATGGTATATTCACTCTTACTATGTCCTTTCAATAATCTGTCTGTCCTGTGCCCCTTCTCTCCTTTGTACATGATTCATTTCAGCTTCACCCCCTCTCCATTTTTCTGTCTCCATCCCTTCCTCTATGCTCTGGCGTCTCTCTTTTCTCCTTTTCTTCCTTCCTTCCTGCCCACTGAACTCCATGTCCTGGCATCTCTCTCCTTTCCTTCTCTTCTATCTATCCCTCCCCCTCCATACTCTGGCATCTCCTCTCCTTCCTTTCCCTCTGGTCTGGCATCTGTCTCCTTAGTTTCCATTCCCTCCTCCCATGCCCTGGCATCTTTCTGCTCTCCTTCTCTTCTATCTATCCCTCCCCCTCCATTATCTGGCATTTTCTCTCCTTCCTTTCTCTCCCTCCCTCCTTCCTTGCCCCTGGTCTGGCATCTGTATCCTTCCCTTTCCTCTTGCTCCATGGTCTGATATCTCCTTTCATTCCCCTCACTCCCATGGTCTTGGCATCTCTCTTTCTTCTCCTTTCCCTTCTCTGGCCTTCTTTCTCCCTCCTTCCCTCTCTCTCCCCAATTGGGTACAGCAGCAGTAGCATTTCTCCACCCCCCAGCTGCCTGGTGAGGTCAGCTTCCCTCCTTTCCACTCCCTCAATGCCTTCTTGCCCACCGCCCATAAGCAAACTGAACCCAGGACGCAGGGCTCTAACACTGAGCATGCCGGCTTCCCTTCTCTTTCAAAACAGGAATGATGTAATTTCCTGTTTCGGAGGAGAAGGGAAGCCGGCAAGCTCAGTGTTAGAGCCTCGTGGCCTGGGTTCATTTCACTCTAACTCTGCGCACGCTAGCTTGCCTTCTCCTCCCCCCCTCCATGATGTAACTTCCTGTTTTGGAGGAGAAGGGAAGCCGGCGCATGCAGTGTTAGAGCCCTGCAGCCTGGGTTCAGTTCGCTTGCGGGCGAGAGGACAGCGAGGGAGTGGAAGGGAGGGAAGCTGATCTTACCAAGCAATCAGGGGCCCCCTGACCTGTTTTCTCTTACCCTTATACCGGCCCTAGGCCCCCCCCCTTTGATATTTTCAGGTCTGAGGCACGTGCTTACTGGGCCTACCCTTTAATCCGGCCTTGCTGGTGGGCACAAGTCCACCCAGGCTTGGCTCAGACCCACTAATAAAGTTCAATAGCAACTGCCTTGCCCTGCTTTCTCCTAACCTCGGATCCAGCATGCCTCATCTGTGGCCTGCAGCTCCCCTTTCCTCTCTGATTTACCTCTACTTCTTCACGGGTGTAGTAGAAATGCATGTCTGTTGCCAGTATTGGTTCTACTGGCTTCCTTCTGATGCATCCTGCCCTTATTGATGTCACTTCCTGATTCCTGGATGCAGCAGAGAGAAGCCTGTGAGGCCAGTGCAGGCAATGAAGATACTGAGGTAGACTGGGGGAACTGCCAGGCTGAGGGGAGGCTAATGCTGGATCTGGGGTTGGAGGAGAGAGAGAGAGAGATGCAGCACAAAGGGGGGAGGGGAGTTTTAAAAGGTCCACCCATCTTAACTGTGGGGCCACCCAAAATAATAGGCTTGGCTACACCACTGGTGGATACTTAGACGACAATTCCAGAAGTAGAGAAGTAAGGCCTGTATTGAGGGGGACCTTATTTTTTTTTTTTATAATGGTCTACTTTATATCCTGATTATGGAAAGACAGATTTGGATGACAACTGCAGAGACTAGGAAGTAGAACCAGTGTCAGGTAGACTTCTACAGTCTGTGACCTGAGAATAGCAAGGACAGATCAAGGGCATGTTTTGTGTCACATACATTTAACATGCTATGAGTATATCTCAGAGGGGGAGGGGAAACACCTGAAGATTGATAGTGAGTAAAATGATGTCAGTCTGTAACATTATTGAATTGCTGGTTTAATCAAGTGTCGGCAATGGATATGACTATGTTGCAAGAAAAATTATAAAACCACTCTATCTTGATTCCGTAAAAATGTATAACCTAGTGTCAGTGTCCTAATGGTTATTCTTGCTTGAAACATCTGAAATGTCTATTGTGTTTTTATCTACATTGTTTACCTTAGCTAATTGATCTATTTCAGTATATTTCTTGAGTGCTAATGATTGGCTATTTCTGAACTATATCACTAAAATTAAGAGTGGAGAAGTAGCCTGAGAATCAGTACAATTGGGTTCAATTCCCACTGCAGCTACTACTACAAATTTCTATAGCGCTGTGTACATTATATGCAAGCACCTGTCCCTAATGGACTGATTCCTGGCAACTAACTTAAATCTCCATTGCCCCAGATATAAACTAAGTACCTGTACATAATATATAGTATAAGCCGCTTTGATTGAATGACATGGCGATAGAATTTGGCACTGTCCCCGTGATTAACCACGGAAAACTATCCCCAAGTCATTCTTCAAGGAGAGAGGAAAGAATCAGAGTATGAATGGAAACAACCACTGACCCTCGAGCCTTTCATTAAAGAATGCTGGTGTAGAAGGACTGAGGCTGAGATAGTTACTAAAGAATGACAGTCTCTGGTATCCAGAGCTGAGATTGTGATAACATAGTAACATAGTAACATAGTAGATGACGGCAGATAAAGACCCGAATGGTCCATCCAGTCTGCCCAACCTGATTCAATTTAAATTTTTTTTTTTTTTTTTCTTCTTAGCTATTTCTGGGCGAGAATCCAAAGCTTTACCCGGTACTATGCTTGGGTTCCAACTGCCGAAATCTCTGTTAAGACTTACTCCAGCCCATCTACACCCTCCCAGCCATTGAAGCCCTCCCCTGCCCATCCTCCACCAAACGGCCATACACAGACACAGACCGTACAAGTCTGCCCAGTAACTGGCCTAGTTCAATATTTAATATTTAATATTTAATATTATTAATATTATATTATTATAATAATATTATTAATATTATATTATTAATAATTATATTATTATTATTATATTATTAATAATATTATTTAATATTATAATATTATTAATATTTAATATTATTTAATTCAATATTAAAATTATTTAATATGATGTCATAATGCCTCATCCCACCAATGCTTAAGAGCCAACCTCATCAGTGATGTCACAATGGCTTGACTCACTATCCTATACTTGGCTCAATTAAGAATCAGAGTATGAATGGGCACAACCACTGACCCTCAAGTCTTGTATTGAAGAATGCTGGTGTAGAAGGACTGAGGATGAGATAGACACTGAGGAATGACACAGGATGGCTTCACATGGTTGTTCATAGGAAGGGGACTAATTCTGTCACCATGTCGTTCAAAATGGTATTTCATGCCCTAGTTGTACCCACTAATATTTGTCCCTGCCATTCCAGTTTAACTGTCTTGCTTTCTAAGCTTTCTTGTCAAATATATTCCTAGTCAGATTTTAAGGTAATTTCTCATGCACTATACACCAAAAACTATCACTAGCCCTGATGTGACAATGCAGCAGCTGTTCAGAGCTTTCACTGTTGGAACAGTGGGCAAGAGAAGCCTACATAAGTTCAAATGAGTAGACTCACTGTTTTCCCCTGAATAGCAAAGAACCTGTGTGGGTTTCTCTTCTGTGAATGATTAAAAAAGGATCTTATTGTTCCTAGATTAGAAACAAACTGTAGCTTTGAATTATTTTGCATACATATCTTCTTTCTACTTATCACCATTTAACCTTGAATAGTTCCTGCACTGCAAGAAGGGCTCTACGTGTGCTTGCTTTTTATTTTGGAGGGTGAAAGGGGAAGCTACAGCCTCATTTCCCCAGCACACATACCCACAGGAACAACAATTATGCCAAATGTACAATGCAAATGAGCAGAACAACAGACTGAAAAGCTACACTAATAAAAGAACACTTCATGTGAATGATGAGAATAATGATGCTCAATAAGCACATATAAAAATGCAAATGGGAAAAAGAGATCTAGAAGTGCAAAATATCAGTGTTTATATGTTAAATGTGGCAATCTTGCTAGTCTAGAGTTGGCCTCATAGGGCTATTATGCACTGCTTGGCAGACTGGGGATCGTAGCACTGGCAGAAAAGGTTATTCTTGCTGGATGCAATACGTGGATACAGGTTGGGATTAGTAAAAATTGGGTGGAAGGAGTAGTGTAGTGGTTAGAGCAACAGCCTCAGCACCCTGAGGTTCAAATCCCACACTGCTCCATGTGACCCTGGGCAAGTCACTCAATCCTCCATTCCCCTAAGTATTTAGATAGATCGTGAGAACCCCCTGGGACAGATAGGGAAAATGTTTGAACACCTGATTGTAAACTGCTTATATAAATTTGACAGGCAATACATAAATATCTACAATAAATGAAAACCACAGTCTGCACTCTTTATCAGCTCAGCACTTAGACCGTGCCAGAACTGGGGTTCTGAAACCATAACCTTCATTAAAGAATAGTCTTGAAGCAAAAAAGACAAATTCACAACAATAATAAAGACAGAGAGCAAAAGTAACAACAGACACAGTCAATGAATTCTCCCACGACTCTCCATTCTCCAAGGGACTCCTCTTTCATTCTTTTTTTTTTTCTTTAATGCCTTCCAGAGTTGATTTGAACTCAAATGTGGTCAAACACAGTTTCTTCTGGTTGCTTTGTCCTCTTTGCTCAGATCCATGCAATATCAACTATATCCTCTCCCTTTCAGGGCCAATGTCACCCTGCTGCTCTATTGTACTTCATAACAGCTAACCTCTAGCTATATCGCTAGAGATTGCAGCAGCCATTTTAAGCCATGCAGCCACTAGGGCCAGCCAGGAGCGAGAGGGGATTACTCCTACCTGGAAACCCCCTACTGAACCACCAGGGAAATAGGTAGACCTTGAAGGCAGAGGGGCAGTCTTAAGGGGTGGGACTGATCTTGGGGAGGGAGTATTAGGATTTTTTCTGAATAGGCTTTCTGATTTGGGGGGGAGAGTTCGGTAGGTGGGTTAGAATCAGCAAGGAGGTTCGGATGGAGATTTCTGATCACGGTGGGGAGAGAAGTGGGAGGGAGAGCTTGCAACAATGTTGGGTGTTACCCAGAAGCTACGAGGGGATGCTGAAAAGTTCTCAGCCCAAGCAAGAAGAGAATAACGTGGATAAGGTTCAATGATCTGAAACAATGTCAAAAAGCAGAGAATTGTGTTTCTGCAAATTGGCACTTAACAAAATAAGATAACACTCTTTTCAGCTACCGTGGCAAAGTAATACTCAGAATTTAGGAAGTTGGTTGACTGGGCTAAGAACTTTTCAGCACCCCGTCATAAGTGGGTGCTGCCCGATGTTCAGCACCGATAATGAATTTTGATGGCACCCACATAGCTCCCAGTATCTTTCGGACTCTAGAATGCCCTTCCCCTGCCCACTTTTGAAACAGTCGGTCAGAGCCAATTTTCAACAGTACTATCTGGTTAATTGCCATTGAAGACTGGCAGCTAGCCCACTCAGCAAAATTTAAGCAGGCGGGAGCTTCTTTGGCCTGCTTAAATCACTTTGTATGTTGACCAGCATGTATTTTATAAAATCCAATGACAGCAGGACATGGGAAAAATATATACCATTATATACGGTTGCATGTACAAAAGGAACAGCCACTGTAGAAAATTATTTTAACACTAGAATTGCATCACTGAGATACATGTAACTGCTAGCAGCAGATTTTTGCAACCTGTTTATTAAGACCAACACTTCCATGCATAAGCAGCAAATTTTTTTGAAACTACATAACCAAGGGGAAACAAAGGAGCCTGGTTCCAAAATTCTTTTTTTTTTTTTTGTTTAATATGCTGTTGAACATCAGAGGAGTAAACACTATTCCCCTCTCGAACACTTCTCCAAACTCCAGGTCCGAACAAGCAATTAAGTGAGATTCACACATAGCAGGTGTAAATGGTGATGCCAACATTTTCAGAAGTAAACATGCATTTCCATTGCAAATTAGATCAGCTCAATCCACACGCCATGTGCGTCCTTTTCAAATTGGTGCATGCTGCTGGTTTATAAGTAGGAACCTTTTTGAAATCATTACACTTCCCCCTCCCCATTTGCGGTTTCCACACTTGCGGTTTCACAAATTTGTGATTTTTTTGGGGTGGGGTGGAAAAACCCATATTTTATCATGTTCCCGCCTCTTTCCCATCTTCCTCCCGGCATCCCGGCCTTACCTGGTGATCTAGCAGGCTTTTGGGGCAGGAGCGATCTTCCTACACTCCTGCCTCGTATAGATCGCAAATAGGAAATGGCTGCTGTGAGCTCCCGCCATAGTCTTGAGAGACTACAGGAACTCACGGCAGTCATTTCCTATTGGCATCAGAGCAGGACGAGAAGATATTCGCGGTTTTTCTCTATTTGCGGTCCAGCTCTGCCCCTATCCCCCGCGAATACTGAGGGAGAAGTGTACACTTCCCCCTCCCCATTCGTGGTTTCAGTAATCGCGATTTCACATATTCACGATTTTTTGGGGAGGGGGAAAAAAGAAAAAAAAAATCCTTAAGTCTTCCCCCCAGCATCCCGGCCTTACCTGGTGGTCTAGCGGGCTTTCGGGGCAGGAGCGATCTTCCTACGCTCCTGCCCCGTGCAGATCACCGTTAGGAAATAGCTGTAGGGAGTTCCCGTCGTAGTCTCGATCTGCACGGGGCAGGAGCGTAGGAAGATCGCTCCTGCCCTGAAAACCCGCTAGACCACCAGATAAGGCCGGGAAGGTGGGAGGGAGGTGGGGGTGGGTCAGAGCCGGATATTCGCAGTTTTTCGCCATTTGCAGTCTGGCTCTGCCCCTATCCCCTGCAAATCCAGAGGGAGAAGTGTACTTACATATGTATGCCCATTTATACACTGAGATAGACCTTGTATATATGTAAATAGTACCTAAACCTTAAATTGCAAGAGTGGCTTCAGCACCCTGAGGTTGTGAGTTTGATTCCTACTACAGCTCCTGCTCTGGGCAAGTTACTTAGCACTTCATTGCCCTGAGTACATAAGTACCTGTCTAAAATATGTAAACTGTTTTAATTGTATAAACTACATAAAAAGCAGTATATCAAGTCCCATTCCCATAAAATGATTATTTTTCTTGTCCTAAATTACCACAGCAGCCATCTCATTTTCAGGATCTTAAATTTAGTTGGGGTATGCAGAGAAAAACATTGTTTAGTTTTGTTTCATTTTAATTTTGTTTCCTTTAGTTTCAATTTACATTTATCACTTCTCCCTCCGAATCCGCGGTTTCAGTATCTGCGGATTCGGTTATTCATGATTTTTTTTTAACGAAACGTTGCATCCCAGACCTCCCCGGAACTTACCCGGTAGTCTAGCGGGCTTTCAGGGCAGGAGCGATCTTCCTACACTCCTGCCTCATGCAGATCAGTCATACAAAATGGCTGCCGTGAGTTCCTGTAGTCTCTCGAAACTACGATGGGGACTCCTTGCAGCCATTTTGTATGAGTGATCTGCACAGGGCAGGAGTGTAGGAAGATCGCTCCTGCCCCGAAAGCCCGCTAGACCACCAGGTAAGCTCCGGGGAGGTCCAGGGTGCAGCGTTTCATTTTTAAAAAAGGTCCGGGATGCCAGGGGGGAGGTGGGGATGAGTCAGAGCCGGCCCAAAAGTTATTCGCAAATTTTCAATATTCGCGGGTTGGCTCTGCCCCTAACCCCCGCGAATATTGAGGGAGAAGTGTACTAATTTCTTTCAGCAGAAGTCACTTCTTTATAGCACAATCTAAAACAAAGTACTATGTACTGAAATGAAACAAAGTTGACCAAAATGTGCAAAACTAATCCCAGTGGCATAGTAAGGGTGTGTGTGTGGGTGTGTGTGAGGGGGCAGTCTGCCCTAGGCACCATGTTGGTAGGGGTGCCGGCACCCCTCCTCCTCTCTGCTCCCCACTTCTTCCCATTCCACCCCTTCCCCATACCTCTAGTTGAAGTTGTTGTTTGCAATGGTCAACAACATGCTCTTTGCGACCCCGTCAACTCTCCTGCTGACGTCAATTCTGGGTGCCGCACATAGGAAGTGACATCAGAGGGAGAGCTGACAGAGTCGAAAGGAGCACGTTGTTGACTGCCATGAGCAACAACTTCAACTAGAGGTACAAGGGAAGAGAAGGGGGGCACACACAGCAGGTGCGATCGGGGAAGGAGCAGGGGGTAGAGATGAGGGGGGGGAAGGGCCCCATCACCGCGAGTGCCTCTCACCCTCGCTATGCCATTGTCTAACCCCCCCTTCTTTTTACACAGGTGTGCAGTGGTTGCCACATGGCAAATGCTCCGATGCCCATTGAATCCCTATGGGCGTTGGAGCAATTATCGCGGCCCGTCGCAATAATCACCTTTGTAAAACGAGGCCTAACCTTAGACTGCAGAAGTAACTATGCACCTAAATTTAGACATGTGAGGGGTAATTTTATGAAGTATTTTTTGTGTGGAAAGCATTGCCCCTTCCGGGAAGCGTATTAAACATAATGAGTCTAAAAACAATTTAGCCAGCTACTGACTGCTTAAATGGCTTGGACAGGGCTAGCTGCTAATATTCGGTAGCACTTACCCGGCTAACAGGACCATAGAAGACAAACACAAATAGGAATGGAGGTGTGGTAGACCCTGAACAATTTTCAGAAGACTGTTTTTGTGAGGAGCTAGCTAAACTAAAGGTTGACAAATCAATGAGGCCAGATAAAATACATCTGAAGGTAGTGAAAGAATTTAGGGAAGTTCTGGTGGCTCTGCTGGCTGACTTTTTCAATGCTTCTCTAGAGTCGGGAATGGTACCAAAGGACTGAAGAAGAGTAGATGTGGTCCCTCTCCACAAAAGTGGAAGGAAAAAGTAGGGAACTACAGACCAGTAAGTCTGACTTCTGTGGTAAGTAAATTAATGGAAACACAGTTAACACATAGTGAAATTTCTGGATTAAAGAACCTGAGATGACATGGTTTCACTAGAGACAGGTCTTGTCAGACAAGTCTGATCAATTTCTTTCACTGGGTGACCAATGGGTTTTTATCAAAACCTTTGACATGGTTCCACACAGATGTCTAAAAAATAAACTGAGTGCCCTCGGTATGAGCCCCAAAGTGACAGACTGGGCTAGGCACCTGAGCCAGTCGGGAGCTTAGGCCCATTGCAGAGCATTCAGGATGCACCAGGAGGGGGAAGGGCCACCATTATGAAGAGGCAGCCCTTCAAGGCAGGAGGGAGTGAGCATCCCTCCTGCCTGATTTTCGACAAAAAGTATGGGGGGGACGGTGTCGGGAGTGGAAGGTTCTCAAGCTCTTATCTGAACCCCCCCCAGCCCACTAGACCACCAGAATTTTGTGGGAGAGGTTGTAGTAATCAGAAGGGGGGGGATGCTTGACGTCTGGGGTATTGGAGGGAAGGGAAGGTACGTGTGCAGCAAGGGTTTAGAGAGGAGGGGAGGTACTGGTGCCCCCACTAAGACAGCACTTGGGGTGGATCACCCACCCTGCCTCTCCCCTTACTAAGCCACTAATACTAATGTCATGTTTGTCCTCAGAGAAAGCAAACTTACTCATCTGTAGCAGATGTTCTCTGAGGATAACAGGACATATAATATCACATACCCTCCCATCTCCCCTAGGAGTTTTATTGTCTAAACTTTTAGAGATTGTCTGCTGATCTCATTCACTGAGGCAGGCAGGAAGGCTTGCACAGGTGTGGTTGGGGCTGCCAAAAGCTTCCGAATGATCTAGAATCCTGGGCATCTGCACCAGGGCTCCACTAGTAATGTCATCCCATATGTGTTAATATGTATCCTGCTGTCCTAGGAGAGCACCTACTACAGCTGAGTAATTTCAATTACAGCTGAATAACTTCAATTTACGTGAATTAAGACTAATTGCAGGCTCCAGTGATCACATAAAATTCAAAACAAAGTGAATGCCAGCAAGATGTTCTTGCTCTGCTCACATATTAGAGAAAGCAAGTGAAGCGAAAAGGAACCATGAATCAATGAGTATGTGTAATTTCATTACCAGCTACAAGGGCATTCCATAAAAGGAGTCAGCTATAATCAACAAAAGAAGGAAAGAAAACAGAGTAGCAGGAGAACTTGGCCCTCAATATTGTCATCTATTAATTAATAGCAACTTTAATAGTGTTTGCCTACTATAGAATGTCCAAACTGTATTCAGCTGGAAATGATGAATGCCGATGACAATGTGGCTCAAACTGAGTCATAAAGAAAATCATTTTAGATTTGCACATGTAAATGTCTATTGCAGGGGTGCCCACACTTTTTGGGCTTGCGAGCTACTTTTAAAATGACCAAGTCAAAATGATCTACCAACAATAAAATTAAAAAAAAAAAACACAACGCACACTGTACGCATACAATTCTTAATTATCATTCCTATTCTGGGGTTTTTTCAAAGAGGTCAAAGGAGATGACTCTATGCACTGTCACCTCAGTAACAACCATACAAAAATAGACAAATACCCACCCCCTCCCTTTTTACTAAACCACGATAGCAGTTTTTAGCGCAGGGAGCTGCGCTGAATGCCCAGCGCTGCTCTCGATGCTCATAGGCTCCCTGCGCTAAAAACCTCTATTGCGGTTTAGTAAAAGGGGACCATATTGTAAAATATAGAGAGCAGATATAAATTCAGACACATTTTGATCACTAAATTTAAAATAAAATCATTTTTTCTACCTTGTCTGGTGATTTCATGAGTCTCTGGTTGCACTTTCTTCTTCTGACTGTGCATCCAATCTTTCTTCCCTTCTTTTAGCCTGTATGCTTCCTCTCTTCCTGACCTCATTCCCCCCCCAATGTTTTCTTCTTCTCTCCTTGCCCTCTCTTTCTTTCTCTCTTCATGCCCCCATTCTTTTTTTCTGTTTCTCTTCTTTCCTTCTGTCTCCCTGCCTGCCCTCTTTCTCCCTCCCTGCCCACCCACAAGCCACTGCTTCTGCCGCTGCCATCGGATAACAGGCCCCCAAAGCCGCCCGCCGCCGGCCAAGCTCTCCTTGCTTCGGGCCCACCAGCATTCCTCTCCCCGACGTCAATTTTGCCGTCGGAGAGGAAGTTCCGCTGGCCAGAACTTCCTCTCCGACGGCACAATTGAGGTCGGGAAGAGGAAGGCTGATCGGCCCAAGATCGACATTTTGGGGAAAATGCTGCCGGGTCCTGCCTTTGAGGAAACAGAAAGTAGGCAGGACCTGGCAGCAAGAAGAGCAAATCGCAAGCTTCACTGACCTGTCTCCCGCTTTAGCCCGCGAACAGGGCTCTAACATGTGCGTGCCGGCTTCCCTTCTTACCCCCTCCCCCTCCCCGGACATAACTTCCGGTTTCAGAGGGAAGCGAAGGGAAGCCGGTACAAGCACATGTTAGCCCCCGGAGCATAAGTTCTCCAAGCTTTTTTTTTTTTTTTTTTTTAAATGTTGAGCAGCGGAGGCAGCAGCAGAATTCAGGAACGAGCCAGTCAGGAGGGGAAAAAAGAGAAGGGAAGAAGGGAACCCGTTCCGCGAGCGACCTGTCGATCGCGATCGACGCGTTGGGCACCCCTGGTCTATTGCATGCAAAGAGCTATTTTAGAAAGCAGCTGTTTATATGTGTAGATCTACTGTATGCCCCATTTTCAAGGGATAATCAAGATGAAAAGGAATTGGCTAACTCACTTGATCCTTGGGGAGAAGAAGTCTAAAGAGATGGGGCAAATCTACAGATTGATAAATAAATAATGGACATCAGTATGAGCCCTTCGTACATAAACGAACATAGACCTCTGGCTCAGGCGATATCTCAAGAGGTGACCAGCACCAGACCACAATCTAATTGAGAATTGCCTCATACATCATGTAGTCCATATGTGTCTAAAAATGTAAACTGTATTATACAACCTCCCAAAACTGGATAGTCTATGTTCGTTTATGTACGAAGGGCTCATACTGATGTCCATTATTTATTTATCAATCTGTAGATTTGCCCCATCTCTTTAGACTTCTTCTCCCCAAGGATCAGGTGAGTTAGCCAATTCCTTTTCATCTTGATTATCTTTTGGATTTTATTGGCTACGATCCAATTAGGGTTTTTTACTAGTGCCATTTTCAAGGGGACATACTGAGGACAGTTCTAGAAAGGGTGCCTATATTTGGGTGCCAAGAAGGCACTTATGTGGAGCCGATTCTATGAAAAAAAAATTGTACAAACATTAAAAAAAAATAAATCTACAGGCCATATCCAAACTATATTATGCATTCTCCAATCCCCAATGAATGCATAATTTGCTTTTCTGTATATTTTCATAAAATAGATTGTATCAGGCCATTTAAACTAGTAAGTGGGTAAGTTAATCAGCTGCAGTAAAAGTTGGCTTTTTATCGAACCTTTTATTGCCATGGGTCTCACTAACTTTAGAAATCTCAGTACCGCTGGCTAGTGACTCCTATAGTACATGAATAACACAGCTTGCGATCAACTGCACAAGCTTTCTTTAATTTATTTATCCTCCCTAGGAGAATTTGGCTGCCAACTCACAGTTCCATGCTTCCAGGAAATGTTCTTTTATTTTGTGTTGACAACTGCTGCCCTGCTGAGCCTTTTTGATGTCATTGATGAGGCCTGTCATGGTAAGAGAGATTTTACAAGAAGGTATTTAGTAAAATTAAAGAAAGCTATGTCTTAATTTTGTTCAAGGGGGCGCTAAAAAGTTATCAGCCCAACCAAGAAGAGAATCACATGGATATGGCTCAATCAGTGAGCTGAAACCAGATGCTTAGTAAGGAGGGGGGATGGTCCACACTAGGTGCCGTCTTGGTGGGGGTGCTGGCACCTCTCCAACCCACTACCGCACGCCTTCCCTTCCCTCCCACATACCTATTTAGGGATCAGATACACAAAGCTCCCACACCACTAGGGTTACCAGATGTCCGGATTTCCCCAGACTCAGAAGTGCAGGCGGCTTTTCAATTTAACAACTTTTGTCGGGAGAAACCAGACATCTAGTAACCCTAAAGCAGCTCAACCTATCCAGAGTCCTCCTCCTCCCCATACGCACCTATCCAGAGTCCTCCTTCCTTCCTCTCCCCCCCCAACTGCGCACCTATCTGGAGTCCTGTTGCCTCTCTAGCTCCCCTCCCCCCACCATGCACCTATCCGGATTCTTCCTTCCTCCGCCCAATGGGATCCTGTACTTGCTCACCCAGTGATTTTGTAACTCTTCGGCCATTGTCAGCATCAGTGAACTAACCATGCTGCCTTCAGCGACCCTGAAGGGTTACAGCAGCACCGGGTGAGCAAGTACAGGATTGGGAGGTTGTGGGGGGGGGGGGGTAAGAAAGATGCTGGACTGCAGGGATGGGGAGGAAAGGGAAGAAAAGATGCCCTAGACCTCCAGGAGAAGAAAGGGAAGGGGAAGATAGTGATACCAGACCATGAGAGGAGGGGAAGGGAAGGAAAGAGATGTCAGACCACATGATGGGGAAGGGAGTGGGGCGAAAAAGAGAGAATTGTCAGACCAGGGAAAGGAAGGAGGAGGCTGGGAAGAAGAAAAAGACAGAGATGCCAGACCACAAAGGGGGGAGAAGGGAAAGGAAGGAGAGGAGAGAGATGCCAGATTATGGGAAGGAGAGGATAAAGATCCCAGACCAAAAGAGGGAAAAAGGGGGAAGACAGATGTCAGACCATAGTAGAGGTAAAGAGAGGAAGGAGATGGTACACGGGGAAGGAGGGAGAGAGAGGGAGGACATGGTACACAGTGATGTGAGGGGTGGGGAAAGAGAAGGGAAAAGCGAGGGAGGAGATGGTACATAGGGATGGGAGGAGGGGGGAATGGAAGAAAATAGAAGAAATGCTGTTTATTGTTAGATGGGAGTATGGGAGAAGAAAGAGGGAGATGATAGTACACATGAATACATGGGAAGGAGAGACATGGAAAAGTAGATAGATTTGAGGAGGAAGCAGGAAAATGGAAGAAAGTTGAATGTTAAAAGTTAATGCCAAAGATAAATATAGACATCAACAGTAAATATGTAAACCACTGGAGATAAGAAAGAGTATACTGAGGTATACCAATATATGCATAAAATATACAATGTTTCTCCTATTATTCAAACCCATAACTTTAAAGACAGTTATGGATTGATATGCTTCCATATGCTCAGAGGTGTGTAACTCTATTAGAGAGCTTGTCCACCCTCCTCTTGGAGTTTTATTTTCCAGTCATTGCATATAGTTCGCGTATTCAATCAGAAGCTGTGTTTTTGTTTTGTGGACTGGTTTGATTATCACAAGATTTTTTATATGGTCACTAAAACTCACATTGACCCACAGATAGGTGAAAGTTCACTTATCTTAGATGGTATTGGGGTCCCAACGCGGCCCCATTTCGTAGTCTGCTTCAAGATACCCGAAGTATGGGATTTCTAAAGCACTCTGGTGGCGGAACTACAGTCAAAACTTGTTGTTGAAATTGTCAGCACTTCAGATTCAAAAAACGTAATGCTTTCACTGCGGAGTTCATATTGTTAACTGACAGGCAGGCAGGGATTGCTCATTTCTTTTTCTTTTTTTTTAATGGGCACAGCTGTTGTACTTACACAGCTGCGCCCATTTGTGTGAGCTCAAAACTGGAACCCCATGACACCCCCACCAAGCCCTCCCCCTGCCCCAGACATACACACACACACACTGCCTTCCAATTCTCCTGCCCCCTCCCACCACTCCAAAACAAAATACTGGTAGTCTAATGGACTGGGTCAGGTCAGACCCCCCCCCCCCCTCCCCAGCTCGAGGACCCTCCACCCCTGACACAGTCCCCCTGTACCTTTTGTCAAAAATCAGGCAAGAGGGATGCCCACTCCCTCCTGCCTTGAAGGTGGCCTTTCCCCCCTCCCAGTGCATCCTGGGATGCACTGGGAGGGGTCTAAGGTCCTGATTAGCTCAGGCGCCTAAGATTCCTCCCTGGGCACCCCCTACCATCGATATGCCACTGACTGATGCAATGTCAAAACATAGAATTTTTTTTCTGCAAATTGGCACTTAACAAAATAAGATAACACTCTTTTCAGCTACAGTGACAAAATAATGCTTAGAATTTAGGAAGTTGATTGCTTGGACTGAGAACTCATACATATTCACACCAGGATTAGGTTCATATTTCTCTGCTTGTGCTTCATACATTTTCAGTTCTCAATTACTGACCAGCACCACCAATTCATCTTTGAAAGTGCAGCAGCAGCCTTCCATATTATCATTTTGGTTATCGTTTTTTTACAATTCATCATTTTACGTATGTAATGGGTGCACGATTATTATATGAAAGGAGAGCAGTTTCTTAAGAATATAAAGTTGATGTTGCACCATGAAGACTTGGACAACTCAATAATAGGGCTCTTTCACTAAACTGCACTACAAAGTGGCATGTACCGAAGGCCGCTTTTAGCGCAATTGTAAAATGGCTGCATTTTCCATTTTACTCTATTAATGGCCGCATGCTAACTTCAACGTGCTCCTCGTGGCCGTGTCATCTCTCCCGCTGACGGCACTTCCGGGTGCTGCGCATAGGAAGTGACATCAGAGGGAGAGCCGACGGGGCCGCGAGGAGCACGTTGAAGTTCTTGTTGCTCGCGGCAGTGAGCAACTAGAGGTACGGGGAAGGGGGTGTGCACGCAGCGGTGGGGGATCGGAAAGGAGCATGGGTCAGAGACGAGGGCGGTGGAGGGGTGCCACCGCCCCAGGCGCCTCTCACCCTTGCTACACCACTGTCAAACCCCATCCCCTTCCCCTGTCTGATTTAAAGTAAGTTTAAAGGTCTGTTTTTGAATCAGCTTCTATGCAGAGTTGTACTTACCCCTCTCAATTAGTTTTGCCATGTACCTCCTAGTTCTATAGCAGGGGTAGGGAACTCCGGTCTTCGAGAGCCGTATTCCAGACCGGAGTTCCCTACCCCTGTTCTATAGCATCCTCATACTGTACTAAAGTGTATCTTTTTTTAAAAATTTCACTTTAGACATAGTTCGACTCATAAATCTCAGATTAGATTAGATTACAAGGAATTCTAGTGAACAGGAGTCCCTTTTTAGATGTAGGATTTCAAAGACCATATTTGAAAGATAGCTCTTGTTCTTAAAGCTGTCCAGGGAAAAAGAAATCCAGATTTAAAGAACATAAGAACATAAGCATTGCCTCTGCTGGGTCAGACCAGGGGTCCATCGTGCCCGGCAATCCGCTTCCGCGGCGGCCCCCCAGGTCCATGACCTGAAAGTGTTCCCTACCTAACCTAAAATATCCATACCCTATTCGCTCAATGTCCTGTAAGGTAACTCTATCTGTACCCTGTAATCCCCTTCGCTTCCAGGAAGTCATCCAGTCCCTTTTTGAATCCCAGAATTGTACTCTGTCTTATCACCTCTCCGGGAAGCGCGTTCCAGGTGTCCACCACCCTCTGAGTGAAGAAGAACTTCCTTGCATTCGTTATGAATCTGTCTCCTCTCAGTTTTTCTGAATGACCTCTTGTTTTATTTGTCCCTGTTAGTCTAAAGAATCTGTCCCTCTCCACCTTCTCTATGCCTTTCATGATTTTATAAGTCTCTATCATGTCCCCTCTCAGTCTCCGCTTCTCCAGGGTAAAGAGCCCCTGTCTAACCGTTCGGCATATGAAAGGTTCTCCATACCCTTTATCATCCTCGTTGCCCTCCTCTGGACCCTCTCGAGTATTGCCATGTCCTTCTTGAGGTATGGCGACCAGTATTGGACGCAGTATTCCAGATGTGGGCGCACCATTGCTCGATACAGTGGCAGGATAACTTCCTTCATTCTGGTAGTGATACCTTTTTTGATAATGCCCAACATTCTGTTTGCTTTTTTTGAGGCCGCTGCACATTGCGCCGCCGGCTTCATTGTGTTATCCACCAATACCCCCAGATCTTTTTCTTGTTTGCTTTCCCCGAGTGCCCTCCCTCCCATCGCGTAGCTGTACATGGAGTTCCCTTTCCCTATGTGCAAGACCTTACATTTCTCCACATTGAAGCTCATCTGCCATTTTTTTGCCCACTCACTCAGTTTGTTCAGGTCGCTCTGCAGTTCTTTGCATTCCTCAACAGTTCTGACCCTGCTGGAGAGTTTTGTGTCATCCGCGAACTTGATAACTTCGCACTTTGTCCCCATTTCTAGATCATTAATAAATATATTGAACAGCAGTGGTCCCAGCACTGACCCTTGCGGAACACCACTTGTGACCCCTATCCAGTCAGAGTAGTGCCCCTTTACTCCTACCCTCTGTTTCCTGTCCGCCAGCCAATTTTTGATCCATCTGTGCACGTCCCCTTCCACCCCGTGGCTCCACAGTTTCTTCAGTAAGCGTTCATGGGGCACCTTGTCGAAGGCTTTTTGGAAATCTAGATATATAATGTCTACTGGGTCACCTTGGTCCAATTGCTTATTTATCCCCTCAAAGAACTGCAGTAGATTTGTCTGGTATGATCGGCCTTTACAGAAACCATGCTGGCTCGATCTCATCAAATTATTTTTTTCTATATGCTCATTGATACCTTCCCTGATCAGTGATTAGGCCATCTTCCCCGGAACAGAGGTTAAGCTCACCGGTCTGTAGTTTCCCGGGTCGCCTATCGATCCTTTTTTGAAGATCGGTGTAACATTCGCTATCTTCCAGTCCTCCGGGATTGCCCCTGTTCTCAAGGACAGGTTGCAAATATGCTGCAGTAGCTCTGCTGTTTCATCTCTGAGCTCTTTCAGTATTCTCGGGTGGATCCCATCTGGGCCCGGAACTTTGTCCGTTCTTAATCTATCTATCTGTCTGAGAACGTCTTCGAGGCTTACCTCCATGCATGATAATTTCCCCTCTTGATCTCCCCTGAAGATTTTTTCCGGTTCTGGCACACTGGTTGTGTCCTCTATTGTAAAGACCGACGAGAAGAACTTGTTTAGCCTACCAGCCACTTCTTTTTCCTCTTTCACCACTCCCTTCTGGTCACCCTCATCCAGGGGCCCCACCTCCTCCCTCGCTGGTTGTTTCCCTTTCACATATCGGAAAAATGGTTTGAAATTTCTTGCTTCCTTGGCCATTCTCTCCTCATACTCTTTCTTGGCTTTCCTGACTACTCGGTGACATTCTTTTTGATGCTTCCTGTGCTCTCTCCAGTTTCCTTCAGTTTTATCTTTTTTCCACTTCCGAAATGATTTTTTCTTGTCTCCTATCACTTTCTTTACTTCACTGGTTATCCATGCAGGGTCCCTCGTCTGATTCTTCTTGGAACCTTTCCTAAATCTTGGTATATATAGGTTTTGCGCCTTGTTTACTGTGTCCTTGAATAGGGACCAGGCTTGCTCCACAGTCCGAGTTTCCTTGGAGCTGTTTCTGAGCTTCTTTCTCACCATTTGTCTCATGGCATCATAGTTCCCTTTCTTGAAGTTAAATGTTGTTGCCTTGGTTCTCTTTCCCATAGGTAGTCCTACTTGCACTTTGAACTGAATCATGTTGTGGTCACTGGTTCCTAGTGGTCCCATGACCTCCACATCCTTTGCTGGTCCTTTCAGCCCATTGAGGATCAGATCCAGAATCGCTGATCCTCTCGTTGGTGTCTCGACAAGTTGTTCCATGAAGCAGTCCTGGACTGCTTCCAGGAACTCCGTTTCCCTTGCACATTTTGAATTTCCAAGACACCAGTCTATACCAGGATAGTTGAAATCTCCCATAACTATGGTGCTTGGGTTCTTGCATTCCTTTCTCAGCTCGGCTACCATTTCTGTATCCTCAGCTTCAGTTTGCCCTGGTGGACGGTAGAACAGTCCCATCTTTATCTCGGATCCGTTGCTTCCTGGTACTTTGATCCACAATGACTCCAGTTGGGCATTTGTCGCTGCTGTGTCCACAGTGGTTGAGTGAATGGTATCCCTTATGTATAGTGCTATTCCTCCCCCTTTCTGGTAAGTCCTGTCTTTTCGGTAGAGTTTGTATCCTGGCAGTAATGTAATGTAATGTAATGTAATTTATTTCTTATATACCGCTACATCCGTTAGGTTCTAAGCGGTTTACAGAAAATATACATTAAGTACTATGTCCCATTTGTTTTCTTCGTTCCACCATGTTTCCGTGATCCCTATGATGTCTAGTCTCTCATTATTGGCCATGACTTCCAGTTCCCCCATTTTGTTCCTTAGGCTCCTTGCATTAGTATACATGCAGTTCAACTCCCGGCATTTTCCCTTCCTTTCTATTTTCCCTTGCATTCCATTCTTCATTCTGTCCCCTTCCTGACCTGCCAACTCCTGAGTATTGTCTCTTTTGTCCTCTCTTTGTGGTAGATTCCTATTGCCTTCCCCTTGTGGCGTGTTCCTATTGTCCTCCTCTTGTTCCTTCTCATCATCCAGTCCCATTTTGACTTCCCCTTTCAGCATGCTCATCCTTTCCCCCTCTCGCTTCATCTGACTCCCTTGTTTGTTCATTGTCTGTTGCTTGCTACTTGTGTCTTCCCCGTAATCTTTCCCCTCAGTACCCTCACTGGATACTGTTTCCCGAACCGTCGATACCAGGTCGACGGTCGGCTTTCCCCTTTTACTTAGTTTAAAGCTTGCTCTATCGCTCTTATGACGTTATTTGCTAGTTGTCTAGTTCCAGCCTTACTCAGGTGTAGACCATCCTTCTTGAAAAGCTTGTTCTTTCCCCAGAACGTTTTCCAGTTCCTCACGAAGAGAAATCCCTCTTCCTCACACCATCTTCTCATCCATGCGTTAATTGATTGTAGCTCCGTCTGCCTCTTCGTTTCTGCCCTCGGTACTGGCAGGATCTCTGAGAAGGCTATCCTCTGGGTCCTCATCTTCAGTTTCCTTCCTAAGATCTTGAATTGTTCAGTCAGTGCATTCTTGCTGTAGTCCCTCCTGGTGACATCGTTCGTCCCGACGTGGACTATCACTGCTGTCTCTTCCGTCTCTGCTCCTTCCAGGATTCTCTCAATCTTGTCAACGATGTCCTTTGTTCTCGCTCCTGGGAGACAAGTCACTAGCCGATCCTCTCTCCCTCCTGCTATGTGACTGTCAACGTGCCTCAGGATTGAGTCTCCCACCAGGATTGCAGATTTCCCTTCTTTCAGCCTCCGTGTCGGTCGCAGATCTGTGTCCTTGGTGTTCTTCGTTTCTTCCAGCAAGGTTCCTCTGTGGGTATCCTCTACCTTGGTGTCAGATGTTTCTTGTCCTCTGCTCTGTGTGTCTTCCTCATTTCCGTGCTCCTGTTCTTCCACTCTCCGTGTCAGTCGCAGGTCTGTGTCCTTGGTGTTCTTCGTTTCTTCCAGCAAGGTTCCTCCGTGGGTATCCTCTACCTTGGTGTCAGATGTTTCTTGTCCTCTGCTCTGTGTGTCTTCCTCATTTCCGTACTCCTGTTCTTCCACTCTCCTGTAGGCATCCTCGATGAACCTCTCGAGCTCCCTGACCTGTTCCTCGATGTACCTCTCTCGCATGGGGTCTTCGGCTGTCTGGAAGGGGGCTTCGGAAATGTAGAGTCCCTCCAGCTCCTGGATCCTGAGCTTCAGTCGACTGACTTCGCTCTTCAAGCTCTCCATTTCCTGACATCGTCCGCACACATATGACTGCTGCCCGGAGGGGAGGTAGTCATACATGTGGCAGTCCGTGCAGTACACTTGGAAGCTCATCCTTCGGGTTCCTTCCGCTTCCATATTTGTCCGCTCTCTAGGCGTCCTGTTGCTCTTTGCTAGTGTGTTCTCTCCTGTGCCTGTCTCTTCCTTAACTTCTTCGTCTTTCGCTTCCTTTTACTTATGCGCGTGTGCTATTTGTCCCTTGTTTACCCTCTGTGGCTGCCTTCTCCTTTAGCTTGTGTTCTCTCTTGAGTCCGCCTTTTCTTGTCCTGCTGAGCTTGTTACTGCTGTCTCTGTGTATGTGTGTGCACTACCTTCTTGGCCTGCTTCTACCCTGTCTTCTGCCCTTGCTACTGTTCTTCAGTGCCTTCCTTGCCTTTCGTTCCTTTGATGTGTGGTCCTTCCTGGGCCTACTCCTTCCTTCTTTTCTGTGTTTGCTTCCCTTTTGCTTGTGTGTGTATGTGTATACTTCCTTACCTTGTTGTCTTCCTTTCTTGGAGTCCTTGAATATAGTGACCCGGCCTGCCCTTCTTAAGGCCCTTCGCAAAGGCGCTCTCGCTAAGGCGAGCGCCTTTTCCGCTCGCCTTCGCCGCACGCCGAACGGCTGTGCGCCGTTGGCTCCCCTCCTTCAAGGGGGAGTCTGGGCGATGACGCTGCGCTTACGCGGTGGGGGTGGGCGGAGCCTCCTCTCGCCGCTACCCGCTCCTCGCCGCTCCTGTAGCTGGTCTCCGGATCCCCTGTCTCCTCTCTCCGGCTCCCCTGGCTTGTCTCCCTCTCTCTCCTCCTGTATCCGCCGCTATCACGCGGCTCTGATCTCCTTCGCGCAGCGGCTCCCCTCCTTCAAGGGGGAGTCTGGGCAATGACGCTGCGCTGATGCGGTGGGGGTGGGCGGAGCCTCCTCTCACCGCTACCCGCTCCTCGCCGCTCCTGTAGCTGGTCTCCGGATCCCCTGTCTCCTCTCTCCGGCTCCCCTGGCTTGTCTCCCTCTCTCTCCTCCTGTATCCGCCGCTATCACGCAGCTCTGATCTCCTTCGCGCCGCGGCTCCCCTCCTTCAAGGGGGAGTCTGGGCGATGACGCTGCGCTGACGCAGTGGGGGTGGGCGGAGCCTCCTCTCGCCGCTACCCGCTCCTCGCCGCTCCTGTAGCTGGTCTCCGGATCCCCTGTCTCCTCTCTCCAGCTCCTCTGGCTTGTCTCCCTCTCTCTCCTCCTGTATCCGCCACTGAAGGGATCAGAATCCTATCAGCTTTACAGAAGGGATCAGGAAAGCAAAACAGCATTTCTTTTTACACAGTCCTCTTCTTTGAATGAATAAGCAATTCTGCAGGTTGACTGACCTCTTATCTCCCTGGAGAATGTCAATCTTCCAGGAAGCAAGCAATTCAAATAGACAATAATTCTCAGCAAGAACTGTTTACATAATTAACAATCCATGGTTAATTGCTGCCAAAGACAAGCTGGCTTTTTTATACTGCATAGCTAGAGTGCTCTGTAATTTACTATTTATTTTTAAAAATAAGAAGTCATGTCAGCCCAGTAAACTGCTGAGAACAAATGGATTGTCTTCTGATATACACTCAGGCCAGGATGCACAAAGCTCTGGCAATCTGGTAAAAAAAAAAAAAACAAAACTGGGTTTTGCAAATTGGTAGGCATAGCTCTCCTGAGCAGGCCCAGTAGTTCCTGCAGGCTGATATCGCCGTTCCTTCCTCCTGGCAGTAGCCGCTGCTCTCCCTCTGCTCAGTTGATCGTGGCTCTGGAGCTGTGGTCAGCTGAGCCAGCAGGGGAAGCCACGATCAGTTGAGCAGGCAGGACTCACTGGAGACGTTGATCAGCTGAGCTGGCACAGGGAGAGCGAAGCCATAATCAGCTGAGCCAGCATCAGTCTTATGTGTACAGAAAGCTTTTGCTCATCGGGCCCTCAGTGAAAGATCCTTCTTTTATCTTAACAAGAATGAGTTAAATCAAAGATCCTAATACATAGGGTTACCAGCCGTCCGGATTTCCCTGGACATGTTCTCCTTTTGATTAGGGACGGTTCTGGGGCATAACAGGGCAGGGATGGGTAAAACTGGGTGGGCCTGGGGCAGGTCTAAGGGTCCAGATTTTCAAAATGGAAAATCTGGTAACCTACTAATACCTCCCATGAATTTAGAGAAGGAGAAAATATAGTCTTCCCTATCCACAAACCCAAGAGGCAAAAACATCTACCTAACTAAACCTACATGACTACCTACATGACTACCTACATGACTATCTTGTTATTCCTAGTACTTACAGACCACTACTAGGAAATTTGGGCAAAGTATATGCCAGGTCAACCAATAATATTTTTCCCAAAGTTGGGGTGCCTACCGGCGCCTAAGTTGTCTTCAGTGAATACCTCATAGATATCCTAAGAATAAGACCTGGCTAGATGAAATCAGAGGAGTCTCATTGACTAAACTGTGTCCCACAGGATTCACCATCCATTATCCACCAAGAACAAAAAAGCAGGTTGGACAGGTAGCAGTTCTGATCTGAGAAATGATCAAACCATCCTCCACCTGTGTGAGTCAGAATGCCTCTTAATTCAGCTAGGAGATAAGATAGCAATGTTGCAGTTTATAGTGCACCTCGCAACAAAACATCTATGCATGAACTTCTGGATCTGGTGAGCATAAATTTTTACCTACATTTTGGAACTCCATAATCCATCATCACTACTTTCCTTGTGACAACAACAGCTTGAGGATTCACACAGGAGACCAAATGTCCAATCTATGAAAAAAAAGGTCATATGCTAGACTCAGTGCTCTGGAAAAGGATCAGCATGTTTGAACACAAGATTAGCGGCATCAACATAATATCCCTATCATGGAAAGATCATTTTCTAATAGCATTTTCTATAAAGGACAAACTAAAACAAATGGGTCCAACCAGAGTTTGGAAGGAAGTTCAACATTTAAGAAATCTGTTTTGCTGAGAGCTTTCTGAAGGCTTTGGCCTAACCATGTGTGAATAAAAAGATGACTACAGTGTCAGTACAAGGTGATGATCTAGAATGCACACGCAGCAATGGTTGTAGAAAATCTAAATCCAGATATATCCTGGAGCCAGAGTTAACTCCTGGTGACCACACAATGAGGGACCATTACCACTCTGCGTCGCTGCATCTGGCAGGCTATTACCCAAAGGAATTGGCTCCCTTTGGAGGAGGCTAAGAAACTGCTCTATAGTCGCAGGGGGGGGGGGGTTTACAGAGCGCTGCGAGGCTCCTGAGGTGCTTCTCCCCCTCCTCTTCGGCATCTTGAAGGAAAAATTGGCAGTAAAAACCACCAAAGTAACAGCAGTAGTTTTCTTGCGACAAGCCTCCCAGCACGTCCTTCTAATGATCAGCTAGTCATGGCCATCTTGGATCGGCTCCAATAATTTCTCATTGGATCTCGGCAACGATTTCTTAATTGGTCTTTTTTTTTTTTTTTTTTTGATTGGCTGAAAACAGGAGTGGTCAATTACTATGCCAGTTTTATTTTATTTTTTTTTAAGTTCTTTATTGATTTTCCAAACTTCAACAAAAGTCAATAAAAGCACATTCAACTTACAAATATACAGAATCAGCCATTTTCTCCCACCCATCCACCCAATGTTTATTCAATAAAATACAGATGTATAGATTTCCCAATAACCTATTAAAATTAATAATATCCTCCCATCTTCCCACCCACCCCAAGTGTAAATACTCAAAGATCAAATTAGGACAGAAATACCCCCCTCCCCCCACCTTTCCCTGGATGTGCACAAAAATAAACAAAAACTGACTCACAATCAAAGACCTACTGTAGTGAGGTAATATAAGATGTCAACGGGCCCCAAACCAATTTAAATACATTACCATGCCCCAAACTATCGGCATTCATCCTTTCATATTTATAGCTGGAGCAAAGATTTGCCCACCAAAAAGGGAAATTTAGATGATCGTAATTCTTCCAATTTCGCATTACCATCTGCATGGCTATTACCACGCCAATTTTAAAAAATGTTGCCCACAGATCCCAAAGTTAAGTGTTGCTGGACGTCCGCAATTAGGCTGCCTAGCAGACATCCTATACAGAATTTGGCTGTTATTGTTTATATTGTGACAAATTTCTTTACCAATCCATATTCAGTTTGCATAAAATCTTTGCTTTCTTTAGAAACATTAAAAATAAGTTTTAAAAAGACTTTAACCCCAGCGCAAAATATATACTATTTTCATAGTTAAAATGACAAGGCAACCAGTAACATTTGTTACACTAGAGCAAACCTTTAAGAAACATCCCCCCATATTGTATTTCAGTCCTGTGGTTGCACTGATTAATAGGTTTCACTAAGGCCTGATTCTAGTAACGGCGTTCTAAGTCCTACCACCACCATACTTAATTGTTTTAATTGGTGATAAATGGCGCAGTAATTGAATGCATCATTAAAAATCAATAAAAAAATGGAAGTGGCGTTAGGTGTCATAAGGCTCCTTCTTAGTTGTGATTCTCATGAAAGGTATTACTACTTCAGCACTGAGCTATTAAATGCAACATGTATTGTGGTCAGGTGGAGTGGCGCTAAGCTTTCTGAAGGGATGAATGGCCTTAATAAAACTTTTCAGTGAAACATGTTAGCAAAGTTATCCATGAAAGGAAGACCACACATAAGCTAAGTAACTTTATTAAGAGTAAAACGTTAAGTTACAGATTTATTTAAGCAATTTTGACAAATTAATATAGGATCCTGTGAAGAAGCAATACTTAAAGCCTGGGACAATGAAATAATGGAGTCCGAGGTGGTGTTTCTGAGGATTGTATGAAGAAATCAATATAGGGGAACAGATATAGAGCAAAAAAGATATTGCTCTATTGATCACATTTCTGGTCTCATGAAAGGTAAGCACTGAAAACATACGCCTTTAAAACCCTGGCCTAGATTTCCAGCACTTACCTTTCACAAAGCCATGATTCTAGGAATGGCACCATTGCATGATGGACACGCTGTCAGAGGCACTCTTTATAGAATCCGGCCCTAAGTGTCTGTCTTTTTTTTTTTTTTTTTTTTTTTTTTTTTTTTAATATCTTGTCCAGGAAATGGAGCTAGAATGTCCCCAATCTGTAGGTGTATTGACTATAAAAAAAAAAGTACTTGGAGTTCATTGTTAGTTCCTAGGGCTATGTTGGTGTGCAAAGTTGTTGAAAGCAGTGCCTATTCCATCATCTCAAACATAAGGGATCATAGTCATACATTGCTTACTGAGCTACTTGGTCAATGGTGTGATATGATTTCTACACAGCAAAAAGTAAAGAAACAAACCCCACGAGAAATAATCAAACAGTGAAGAAGTGGGGATGGAACTGTCCACATCAACCAGAAATACAGTGAATATTTATTAAAAAATCAATTTTGAAAAGTCTTTATCAAATATCGAGTTCGATCTGATTGAACTCAATATTTGATAAAGACTTTTTAATTGACTTTTTAATAAATATTCACTTTATTTCTGGTTGATGTGGACAGTTCCATCCCCACTTCTTCATTGTGTGCAATGATTTCTATTCACAACTGGCTGACAATTGCTCTGAAGTGTAATGAATGCTGATCTTGCGGTTGCCAGTTCCGTGATGATTAAAGAAGTTGTTCTTTGTTCCCGGGCTCTTGGGATAAGTTTATAAAGAGGATACTGTATCTACAGCCAAGTGGGAGGATTCCCCTCCCCCAGCCCTCCCAGATTGAAGTTATGAATGATGGACCACCAGAACAAAGTTACATTCCTAATCCAAACAGAAAGAAATAGACGCAGCAACTAGGTCAAAGTCTTTTGTTTATAAGGCTGAATTCCCTGGACAGTCCTTTTCAGCCAGCAAGCATAGTGACTCTGCCAGCAAGATTATTCATGACAAACTGAACAATGGCCCACTAAACTGGAGCCACGTGATCTGCTAATTTTGTGTGAAATGGGCACAAATGGATACTCGCAGCATATCTAAAATAGGATAGGGCTTGATTCAAAAAATTATATTATATAAGAATTTACTTTGATCTGAGAATTTTCCTGGTGTAAGGGGCAGTTTAAAATGTAATTAATATTGAAAAGTATTGATGGTACAACACCCTGTCTGGAGGGCAGATGTGACGCAGACCTCGATGCTCCAAAGGTTTCCAAACCACTAAGACTCATTAAAGCAGTCTTACTGGCATGGAAACTATCCTCCTGATGTTCAAAAGGGTTCTCTGGCTGTTACCGATCCTTGTAGCAGCCACCGAGAAGCCTATGCAAATTCATTACAAGGAGCTCATTAGTATTCCCCCCTCCCCCCTTTTAGAATTTCTATGAGCATCGGAGCTGTTATCACCGCAGTTGGCGCTAAAAACCATGCTATAGTTAAGTAAAAGGGGAATTTAATGAGCTCTCTTTGTGATGCACCAAAGGGAACGCCCCCCTCCCCTTTTACATCACAATTTTCTGGCTCATAATAGTTGCACCCCTCTAAAAACAACAACAAAAAACCCCTGCCTGCAGCTAGCTGCCCTTCTCCTTCCCTCTGCCCAGCTGATGGCGGCTTTGGAGCCACGATCAATTGAGAGCTGGCAGAGGGAAGAGCGGTGGCTGCCAGCTTACCTGATACGCAGCAGCTGCCAGCTCACATGATTCACGGCTTCCACTGCTGGCTCCAAAGCCACAATCAGCTGAATGGGGCTTCCCCTGCTGACTTTTTTTGACAGCCAAAGAAAAATGGCTTTAGCACACAGTAAAGTCCCACATAAAGGCAAACTAAGGCAGGGGTGTCAAACTCAATCACATTAAGGGGCCGAAATCCAAAACACAGGCTGTCACAGGCCAGACGCCGCCTAATCTCCGCCCCAGATCCCGCCCCCCCTAATAATACTAATTATAACACCATTTTTCCATTCATTTTTCATATATACACACAATATAATCTTATTAACACATAATGGTAATGGTTAACCACAAAATTAAACTACACAAAATATACTGTATGCGTCTCAACATTCATTCCTACCACAACACAGATAACCCCTATGCAAAAACTGGACCAAAAACTAAAAGTACTAATATATTAAAAAAAAAAACAAAAAACCCACCCTGATTCAAGATTCCTCATGCAGTACAACCCCCCGAGAAAAAAAAAATGTATTTCTTCCTGAGCAGTGCAAAAGATAGACATCAGATTAAAATGCTCAAATTTAACACAATTCAAACACTAACTTGAAAATAAAACCATTACTCCTACCTTTGTTGTCTCCCTCCCTCCGTGTTTTAACTCCCTCCGGCAGGTGTCTAAACTTCTGGTTGGCTCTAACCTGGCCATTTTATGCGGCCCACGGTCCAATGCCCCCCCCCCCCCAGTGTCATCTTGTGGCCGGCTCCCTTCTCCTCACAGCCTAGTGTGCATGGAGCCGCGTGCAGTGGCTCCTCGTGCTTCCTGCACCTGAACCGGAAGTCTTCTCTCTGACGTAGCAACTTCAGAGGAAATGCTTCTGGATGAGGTGTGGGACATGCGAGGAGCTGCTGCATGTGGCTCCGTGCACATTACGGCTGTGAGGAGCAGGGAGCCAGCCACAAGGTAAAACTGGGGGCATCGGACCGCAGGCCGCATAAAATGACCAGGCGGGCCAGATTTGCCCCGCGGGCCTTGAGTTTGACACCTGTGAACTAAGGCCATATCTCACTGCAACTTAATAAAATGGCTTCTTAGATTTTTAATATCAAGTATTATCCCTAATTGGGATTATGTAAAATTATGCTAAGTAGGAGTGATGAAATACTTTGATATTATTTATAGTTGGTAGTACCTCAAGCCTGTGAAAGGAAATGAAGCCAAGCTAAAAGGAACTTCTTTCTTCTCTCTTGGAAAGTGAAGGACACGGTAAATGACTACCAGATACATTCTTTTGCTCACAAGACAGTAGAAGAGCAAGACAGAGAGATATAAAAGAAAGTTGCTGAAATGAGTACAAAGGCTTACAGGCTTACAATATGCCCTTTGGAGGAGCTGCGATGGAGATCTATCATTTGCCTAGCTATTCTCCTTATTCCCTGAGTGACTGAGGCTAGGAAAAGGAGATGATCTAGATCACTCTGTATACATTATTTTAGTTTAACATAAGAACATAAGAATTGCCGCTGCTGGGTCAGACCAGTGGTCAATCCTGCCCAGCAGTCTGCTCACGCGGCGGCCCCCAGGTCAAAGACCAGTGCTCTAAATGAGTCCAGCCTCACCTGCGTATGTCCCAGTTTAGCAGGAACTTGTCCAGCTTAGTCTTGAAACCCTGGAGGGTGTTTTCCCCTACAACAGACTCCAGAAGAGCGTTCCAGCTCTCCACCACTCTCTGGGTGAAGAACTTCCTTACATCTGTACAGAATCTATCCCCTTTCAACTTAAGAGAGTGCCCTTTCGTTCTCCCTACCTTGGAGAGTGTGAACAGTCCGTCTATCTACTAAGTCTATTTCCTTCAGTATTTTAAATGTTTTGATCATGTCTCCTCTCAGTCTCCTCTTTTCAAGGGAGAAAAGGCCCAGTTTCTTCAATCTCTCACTGTACGGCAACTCCTCCAGCCCCTTAACCATTTTATTCACTCTTCTCTGGACCCTTTAGAGTGGTACCATGTCCTTCTTCATGTACGGCGACCAGTGCTGGACGCAGTACTCCAGGTGAGAGCGCACCATGGCCCAGTACAGCGGCATGATAACCTTCTCCGATCTGTTCGTGATCCCCTTCTTTATCATTCCTAGCATTCTGTTTGCCCTTTTTGCCACCGCAGCGCATTGTACAGACGGCTTCATCGACTTATCGATCAGAGCTACCAAGTCTCTTTCCTGGGAGGTCTCTCCAAATACCGCCCCGGACATCCTGTATTCATGCATGAGATTTTTGTTACCAACATGCATCACTTTGCACTTATCCACGTTGAACCTCATTTGCCATGTCGATGCCCATTTCTCGAGCTTGATTATGTCACTTCGTAGATCTTCGCAATCCCCCTGTGTCTTCATTACTCTGAATGACTTCGTATCGTCCGCAAATTTAATCACTTCATTCGTCATACCAATGTCCAGATCGTTTATAAAAATGTTGAAGAGCACGGGGCCAAGCACTGAGCCCATCTAGTTTGCTAAAATCTGTAACCTACCTTAACTATTTTTTAATATATGTTAACCTATAACATATTACGAGCTCGATAGGGAGGACAGGATATAAAATGAATTAAATAAATAATTAACACAAGACAAAAACTTAGAGGGACTGGAGAGAGGAAGACATCTCTAGCCCTTCTGGGTTCATGAGTAGATAATGACAAGGGGGTGGGAGTGGGCAAAGAGCCCACAGGGACGGGATGGGGATGGAGGCAAACTCTGTCCCAGTGCCATTCTCTATAAGTTTGAGACTAGCCTTAAATAGGCTGTTCCATCTAGGTAAAACAGTATCTATAAAATGCTATTATCAATATGTAAAAACTCAACACATCTTAACTGGCAACTGAACTCAATGGTTAATCTTTCAAACAACACTAAAACAAAAGGACATTATGTATAATTAACCTCCAGCATGCTGAAAACAAATTATCAGAGGTATTCTTTTCATGCAGTATACAATTAAGCTGTAGAATCTGATGTCAGAGGATCTGGTCCAGGCAATTAACATAGCAGGGTCTTAAAAAGGGTTTCAACAAGTTTCTGGAGGAAAAGTATATTTAAAAAAATATTGGCCAGTTAGACTTAGAGAAGCTATCGTTTATCAACTGAACTGAGCTGTAAGAAGCTGATCTACTTTGGGGGTTCTTGTATGTACTTGTGACCTAAATGGCCACTCTCAAAGACAGGATGAAGGATTTCTTGGACTTTGGTCTGACTCAATATGATTTATCATACATTTTTACTGGAATGAAATCATTTAATGGACAAAACCCATTTTAACAACATCCTAAGTAAACTATAATTGTAGACAATAAATGTTATCATTTCAATTCCTTTACAATACAAAAATAAAATATTTTTTAAAAATTGCAATAGTTTAAAGAATTTCCTGATTGTATGTATCCTAAATAAGAATTACAACTGAATGTCATTTCCTGTGGAAACATCATTTCTAAGAACAAAAAAAGAAATCTCCGTTAATGGGAACATCTGGAAATTCACTTGGGATGTGGGCTTTATTCTTGTCTAGAGCGGAAGGTTTTGATTTATACACGGTGTCAGTTTTGGCAAACTTCCTGCTAGATGCTTGTGTTGGCTGCTTTCCATTTGCCTGTGTTTCCAGCCTTGGGCAAGATTCAAAATGAAAAGCACCAGTTTTATGGCAATCGAAGCCCTCCACTTACACACTCAGCACAGCACAGGGTATTTGGCAGTGCTGCCTAAACCAGCTGGAGCATTAGACATCTCCCAAATACTGTAGAAGAGAATTTAAAGGGCAGTTCTATAACTGGACATCCACAAGAATATGCCACTACATGTGTAACTGTACAAAATACCAGTATTTTCATGGGGTGACTGTACATGTACACTATAATAGAAAGCAAAGCGACTAAGTGCAATTCTGTAGGGGGTGCATGCAAGTGGTATAGCTCTTTGGTACGGCCACACCTCGGATACTGTGTGCAGTTCTGGTAGCCATATCTCAAAAAAGATATAGCAGAATTAGAAAAGGTACAGAGAAGGGTGACAAAAAATGAGAAAAGGGATGGGATGACTTCCCTATGAGGAAAGGCTAAAGCGGCTAGGGCTCTTCAGCTTGGAGAAGAGATGGCTCAGGGGTGATATCTAATCTAATCTTCAGTTTATATGCTGGGTCATCTCGCGTTGGAGCTCGACTTGGTTTACAAGTGGTCGGAAGATCAGAATACACTTAAAAATTTAAAAAGAATAGAAAAAGGAGTAGTTAAGTCAATCATAGTGGTAGATCTTCCAAATGTCAGTTAGTAGATCCTGTAGGTAGACCGTTTAGATATTGTGAAAATAGAGTTTTTAAGGTTTCGTGAAACCAATACAACTGACCTATCGATCTAACAGAGTCAGGAAGTCCATTCCAAGTCTCCACTAACTTAAAAGCTTCCTAACAGATTTGAATCCCTAAAAGAAGGGAATGATATGATAGAGGTCTATAAAATAATGAGTGGAGTAGAAAGGGTAGATGTGAATCACTTGTTTACTCTTTCCAAAAATACTAGGACTAGAGCGCATGTGATGAAGTAGTAGATTTAAAACAAACTGGAGAAAATATTTCTTCACACAATGTGTAATTAAACGCTGGAATTCACTGCTGGAGAATGTGGTGAAATCAGTTAGCTTAGCAAGGTTTAAAAAAAGGTTTGGCTAATTTCCTAAAAGAGAAGTCCATAAGCCATTATTGAGATGGCTTGGGAAATCCACTGCTTATTCCTAGGATAAGCAGCATAAAATCTGTTTTACTACTTGGGATCTAGTTAAGTGCTTGGGACTTGGGATGGCCACTGTTGGAAACAGAAGATTGGGTTTGATGGACCTTTGGTCTTTCCCAGTATGGCAATTTTTATGTTATGTAAAAGTAAGAGAAATGTACTGTATACATGGGTGAAGCATGGAAAGAGCATGGGCAGTACTGTCATTTACACACACACATACACAACTAGATTCAGTAAAATGGTGTTCAAAATTCAGCACCCAAAAAAAGATTAGCACTAAGCATGATTCTATGAGTGCAGACACTTTATAGAATCGTGCTTAGCATCAATTCCACACCCAGCGTTTAGGTGCTGGACTTGACTTACACCTGGTAAAACCAGGTGTAAATGCTGGCTCCTAACTTGGGCGTACTCAGGCCATATTCTGTAAATCCATGCATAACTTTTTGGAACGCCCCCAATGTCACCTTTTCAGATATACCCTATGGAAGTCAGATGCTGAACTTATAGAATAGCGTGCAGCAAGACGACCATACAAATCCAAATTGGAGCCAATAAACTGCAATAATTGGTTGTTAGCATCCAATTATTGTCAGTTAAGGGCTTGTTACATAAGTTGCATGTACAATTTGGGGTACACAATTTTGGACACCATGTATAGAGTCCAGGGGACAACTTATAGAATCCTGTAAGTTCTTCACACCTTGCTGTATTTAGGCATTTGGAATTACACCAGATCTAAGACTGGGCACATAGATGGAAGGTGAGATGATGCCAAATTATACTAGTATTCTATAATGTAATCTGAGTGCTCAGATGCTGTTTTAGAATAGGCCCTCACTGTGTGGCATTAGGACACCTAAAAAGAGGTACTTACTTATAAAGTTATTCCCATCATAAATATATGATGATTCAATGAAGTTATAGATTGTTGTTGTTGTTGGGGGGGGGAGGTTTTCTGGCCCTTGAAAGCTTGGCAATTATTGTGGTGGTGCTTACAGCAGGATTCCTGCTTCCCTACTGTTACTTGTCTCTCTGTGAGCATGAGTAATGTAATGTAATGTAATTTATTTCTTATATACCGCTACATCCGTTAGGTTCTAAGCGGTTTACAGAAAATATACATTAAGATTAAAATAAGAAAGGTACTTGAAAAATTCCCTTACTGTCCCGAAGGCTCACAATCTAACTAAAGTACCTGGAGGGTAATAGAGAAGTGAAAAGTAGAGATAGAGGAAAAGTAAAATAAAAATAAACATTTTAACAAGACAGCATTGATCTAGATACTTTGGAAGGTAGAAGAGAGGAGAGAAAGGAATAGATGCAGAAGGGAGAACCGTTGAACAGTAGAATTCTGGAGAAATTTAAATGATAGAAATAGAACAAAACAAAGACAAAAGGCAAAACAATAGATAAGATTAAAGATAGATCATAAGCTGGAAATAAAAATAAAAATAAAACTTTGTCTTCAATCCATGGTTTCAGCGTCATTGATGAAGTGGAGCAAGTAAGTTTAGGAGGAGGGATAACGTTTCCAGAAAAAGGGCTGACAGTCCCAAGATGCCTATGTCTTCTCCCCTGCGATGGTCTCCTATCCATGTATTCCTTCCCAGACACACTGCCCGTGTCCCAGCCGCTCCAAGTAGGCTGCCCCAGATGAGGCTCACGGTGATTGCAGGATTTTCTCCTCTGCGGGAAAGCCGCCCGGATCTGATTGTCGGTGTGTGCTGATGCCGCTGGAAGCTTGGCAGGTGACTCTCGGTGTGTTTGTAGGTCTAAGACAGCAGGGCCAAAAGCCGGGATGACAAGAGGCTTGGTCACTGCCGACACAGGCACCGACCTCCATACAGTGATCAGAAAAGGAGGTGGGCTCAGAGGAACAACCAAACACAGTCCCAGTGGAGGAAGTAATGACACACCCGGAGCACCACTCTGCACCCCAGTCCTCTCCCGTTTCCTCCACCTGGCTCCCCGGTCCTGAAGCCAAACCTGCACTCCAGACCCTGTCATATCCAGGCTCACTGCCAGTTCCTCCCTCCGCTCCAGTACAGTCCAACAAGCACATCTGGATAGTGGATCTTGCGGAAAGTTCCCTTCAGCTCCTCCAACTGCAGGCTGTCGACAGTAGTGCGGCATCTGCGCTGCCCTCGCTTCAGGAGCCCTGCTCGATCGTAGCTTCCGGCCGCCCGCCCTGGATCCGCCTCCTCCTTTTTCGCTCCTAAATAGGGGCAAATTGCAGCACGCAGCCATCTGCACACCGGAGCAAAGGATTTAGACCAGGTCTTCCACTAGCTCAGCCAGGACAAGGTCTCGGTCCGGTCTCTCCCAGCTGCCTAACATAGTAGCGGTACAGTATTTTTTGCATCTGATTGTTCTAGAATGTTAGAGACATCCAAAACATTCATTTCAACTGGAGGTTGTAATTCTGGCATTAATTCTAGAGCTACTCCCAAGATCTTTGTAACATATTTCTTGAATGTGTTACAAGGAGTAACAGTAGCAAGCTTAGGAAAGTTCAGAAGTCTTAAGTTAGGTGCCCAAGATAAATTTTCCAAATTGTCCACCTTTGTTCTTTCAAATTGTCTTTTACCAAGTTCTCATGTATTTGTTGAAGGACCTGGAAGACCAAGCTTCATTCGGGATAGTAGGGTGAGTGATTATGATGGGGTTGTTGTTCAGGTTGTCTTATGAAGCTATTCGACTGCAGTGTTGTAGTTTTCAATGTTGTTGGAATAACCGGCAGTGGTTTGTTTGAAGTTGGCCAATGGTTTGCAGGAGGAGGAAGGAGCAGTAGCTACAGAACTACAGACACACAGTCTTGCTTTTACTTTAGCTGTGTTCTCCCTTTTACATTCCAGTATGTTTTCCCTCAGTCTCTCTTACTCTCTCAACCCCTTACCTTCACTGCAGTTCTTCTGTGCTGTCTGCACAAGTAGTACCAGATGTTCAGGTTGATCTCATGGTTTCAAGACTTATGAGAATTGAAACTGTGGGATCAACCTGAATTTAAGACATTGCATGGCTCAAGCTTACAGAATGCCAAGTTGAGGTGGGGGAAGCAGGAATCCCACAATTTATCTTGCCGCCAAAACCAAGTAAGGAAAAAGAAACTTGGTGAAGGCTGGTGTGAAGGCTGGCGAGGTAATATGAGCAAGAGAAACTGGGTGAAGGCTGGCGAGGTTACATGAGCAAGAGAGACTGGGTGAATGGTAGGGGGAGGACAACGCACTGTTGTATTTTGCCACTATGTAACGAAACATGCACCAAAATATGATGGTGCATGTTTTGGCCTTCCGAATGCTAAAAAAATATAAAATGTGGCCCTTGATAGAAAAAGGTTGGACAAGCCCGTTAAAGAAGAAAGTGTTGATCCTGGGACTTTAGATCAGTGTTTCTTAAGGCACTAGCATGACCAGAAGAAAGAGTTATCAGTGGTACATTGCTTGCCTAGTTCAGATCCTATTTATCAGATAGGCAACAGTTCATAATGTTTGGTAGTGCCTCATCAACACTTTGGGCACTGACCTGCAGGGTACTACAGAATTTCATACCCTCACCTATTTTATTTAATATCCACCTTAAGCCACTAGCTGAGCTGATTTGTTTGATAGATACTCAGTTCTACATTTATACCAGTGAGCCTTTTCAGGACTAGTCCTCATGCTCTGGGACGCACTCCCAGAATGACTTTGCCTAATGCAAGACTATCTTTACTTCAGGGAGCAGGTGAAAGCTCGGCTCTCCACCCAAACCTCTAATGGAAAAGGCAAGGAACTAGCTAGTCACACACACACACATGGAGTAACATTGCAAAAGAACTTGCTTACAACATGTACTCTAGCTGGGATCGGTTGCATACACTTTTTCTGGCTGCACATTCAGTTTTTCCTTGTTACCCACCCTTATCTGTCTATCTAAACTAGAGAGTGACTCAGTGGTTACTGTGGTTACTGTAGTAATGGGGAGTGTGCCTGATATTACCACAGTACTGGTAGACCTTTCTGCGGTATTGCTACGAGAACAGGAACCGATACCATGGTAATGGGGAACATACCAGACATCCCTGACATCCCTTAAAAATCCTGATAGTCTCTTTGGGGGCTGGAAATATCCCCAGTTGTTTCTGCCCTCTGCTGCCGCTGGACCCGCAGCTTAATTGAGTTTCAAAATGGCTTCCGAGACTTCATGCGACAGCCTCGTGAGACTTCTGCAAATCTCGCGAGGCTGCTGCCTGAAGTCTTGGCAGCCATTTTGAAACTCTTATTAGTGGCAAATCTGGTGACCGAAGCAAACAGGAAAGAGTGAGGATTTTGCCTGCCTCCTAAGACGCCACTAGAGCATCAGGTTTTTAAAGGTATGTCTGGGGAGTTTTGTGCATCTGGCACCAAGTTACAAAGCGATTTTATTTTACTGGGTGATGCTCAACATAAACACCACATTTGGAGTGACAGCTGATGTCATATCTGCACAGAGAGGCTAATTCTTAAGGAGCTTATCATCCCAAATTTATAACCTTAAATTCCTGTTATACTTATGAATCAAAAACATTTATTTGAAGCACTGTATTTAACATATAAACTACCAGTACAGGAGTGAACCTCAGTCGCTGTTGCCCATGTCAGCTCTACTCACAAAATGGCTACTATGACATCTTGTGGCAGTCTCGCAAGATTGCTACTAGAGGTTATGGAAGCCATTTTGAGAGCAGAGCCAGCATGGGCAAGAGCAATTGGAGTTCACTCCTGCCATGACTCTACCCCTAGACTGCCAGAGATTCTAAGATAGGCCTTAGGGAGCATGTACAGGTGGGCGGGGGGAGAAGCAATTCTTGTTCGGAGGGGATTGAGAGGAAGAGAGACGAAGCACAAATTTTCAGTTTCCACCAAAAACAAACAGTCAATTTCAGCTGAAATTGAAACCATTGCCACAGCATTTCGGCCTAAACCAGGCAGAAAAAGGATTCTGGGACAGTTTCAGCATCATAACTGAAACTGTCAGTAATTTCAGTATAGATAGTAACAACTAAATAGACTGGAGAGGTCAATTGGACTTTTTTCTGTCACCACCTTCTTTATTACTGTGACGTCCCTTCTTTAACTAGCCATGTAAAGCATGCATTTCATATTAGTATAACAGAAAAAATATAGTTACATTTTTAGGGTGGATTAGCACAAACATAAGGTTTATGACTGTAAGCGATAGAGCCTTCTCATAGCTGCAGCACCAGTTGCCATCAGGATGGTTGGAAATTATATTGCATCAGCAATTAAAAGTCTCAGGCAGTGGGACGTGCTGCATTTCCATAGCAGGGCCTCATCAGCTGTATTGGTTTGCAGTAAAACAAAGGACATAACAAATCATCAACTGGAAAACCTATTAGAATCTAATTAAATAAAGGGTATGATTACCAGTGTAATAAGTGAGTAAATGGCCTAGTTTATGACTGTATAGGCAAGCCTTTGTGCGCAGTACATTAAGTTTTTTTTCCCATTTCAGCTGTTCATAATGGGTATACGTAAGTGAGTTTTTTTTTAACATATTTCCAAATTTCTGATTCTTCTGCCTATACCAGGGGTAGGCAATTCCGGTCCTCGAGAGCCGGAGCCAGGTCAGGTTTTCAGGATATCCACACTAAATATGCATGAGATAGATTTGCAACTCAAGGAGGCAGTGCATGCAAATCCATCTCATATATATTCATTGTGGATATCCTGAAAACCTGACCTGGTTCCGGCTCTCGAGGACCGAAATTACCTACCCCTGGCCTATACTGTGTTAGCAGTCACTGTGAAACAAAACACGAGGCTACAATCTTACAGTATGCCCTAGTTTTAAACCAGTGCTAGTCTTTTTTTTTATTCTAACGCTTTGTACTTGTTCAACCTCTTTTCTTTTCCAAGAATCCATATAATCTCAGCCAGAACTTTCTGTGCAGTGTCAGGTTCTTTATTTCATTTTAAGTGTATATACTGTACAGTATGAGGGTAGACATTAAAAAGATATAAGCTCCTAGATCTGGTGTAGAGGAGCAACCTAATGGTTAACACAGTGGGCTAAGAACTGGGGGAACTGCGTTTAATTCCCACTGTAGTTCATTGTGACCCTGTCCCTGGGCAATTTACTGAACACTTCATTACCCCAGGTGCCCAACTAGATAGTGAACCACTAGTATGTAAAGTGCTAGTAAGTAAACCACTAGTAAGTAAACTGCTTTGGTTGTACAACTGAAAGACAATATATCAAGAATATAATAAAAATGAAAATTTCTATCCAAGCATGGAGGGTCTATAAAGGGTATCCAAATATTTTGGCATGCCCAAAAATGGCCCTGCCGAGATGTATACAAATATTTTATACAGTGTGCCAGTGAGGCACACATTATAAAATAGGAACATAAGAATAGCCATACTGTGTCCATCTAGCCCAGTATCCTGTTTCCACAGTGGCCAATCCAGGTCACAAATATCTGGCAAAACCCCAAATAATAGCAATATTCCATGCTACCGATCTCAGGGTAAGGAACGGCTTCCCCCATGTCTGTCTCACTAGCAGACTATGGACTTTTCCTCCAGGAACTTGCCCAAACCTTTTTTTTTTAAACCCATCTACGTTAACTATTACCACATGCCCTGGCAATGCGTTACAGAGCCTTCTCTTGGTTTTAAAGTATTTCCCTTTAACTTCATTGAGTGTCCCCCTAGTCTTTGTCATTTTTTTTATTGGAGTAAAAAGTTGATCCAATTGTACCCCATTCTACACCACTCAGGATTTTGTAGACTTCAATCATATCATGTACAGCACATGGGAGGAATTGAATATATGCCCACATTTATTTATTTAAAAATATATACTGCCTTTAACTATGGTAGTAGAACAAAGCAGTGCACAATCTACAACTTTTCCTCTTGTTTGTCTGAGTTATACTGGATTTTTAGATGTTAATACACATAGTAATAACTATTATGGGGGGAGAGGAGGGGCAGGGGTTACAGACGCTTTAGCAGTTGATGTATAGTAAAACACAAAATACTTTTGGATCATTATACAATTCTGATTGTTTATCGATTTCACACACAAATTTTTTTTTAAATCATTTTAAAAACTAACATCAAGTGCAACATATTATCAAACAATGTACAAATAAACACACAAAAAAAATTAATGGAAAGGAACTACAAATTTACCGACCAAAATAGCTACCAGAGACATGGAAGACACCCTTCTCCTGGTCAAGATCATGCTGAGACAGAAAAATCGCCATTGCCAGAGTAAAGACTCTAAAAGAATGTGTTGAGCCTGAAAAAGGTCAGCTATGTGGTTGGTATAATAAGCTAGCTTCCTACCCTAGAAAGATAAGTGCCAGCAGGGGGCAGAAATGGTAACTAGTGAGATGTGTCTGACAGTATCTCCATGCTATAAGAAAGTTTACATGCAAAGATAGACAGGTGGTCCATAGACAAACCACCACATCATCAAGGTTGGTGAAATTGTGGAGGCTCTATGAGGACAAGTTACAAAGGACCCAGTTGCACACAAAAAGGAGTAATCCACCTCACATTCCCAAGCATACAGGTCTTCTAATGCAGTGGTAACATAGTATATGACGGCAGATAAAGCACAGTTATTTACATGTATCAGCTGTTATCCAAGGACAGCAGGCAGATATTCTCACATGTGGGGTGACGTCATCCATGGAGCCCAGCAAGGACCATCTAAAGTGAACTGTCACTTTAAGAAATTAAGACTGTCTTTACCATGCATGTGCGGGTACCCCCCCTCACCTGCTGCCAACTCACGGGACCATCAGTTCAGTAACAAAGCTAAGAAACTAAGGAGAAGAGGTGGGCAGATTGTGAGAATATATGCCTGCTGTCCTTGGATAACACCTGTTACAGGTAAATAACTGTGCTTTATCCCAGGACAAGCAGATAGCATATTCTCACAGGTGGAGCCTCTCCAGCTAACAAATAGGTTTAGATGGAAATTGGCTTCTAATTGAAGATTACATTTTGGAGATCTTTGCAGCCAAAGTGACTATCCTGTCTGGTAAGATTATCCAGAACAATAAAAAGAAGAGGCACAGGAGATGTCTTGAACCAACCTTCAGTTACATATGCTTTATTGATGTCTAAATATCCAAAATGTAAAAACAAGTCCTTCACATGCAATACAAATTAAGTCCTGACAAGGATCTGAGTTTCGGCGACTCTGCCGTCTTCCTCAGGGGACAAGGAACTTTTGTGTGTTTTGGCAACATATATACTAAAGCAGTGTTCTTCAACCACCGGTCCATGGACCAGTGCCGGTCCACAGAAATTTCCTGCCGGTCCACAGGGCCAGCACATGCATCAGGCCCAAAACAGTGTTCTTCAACCACCAGTCCACAGTGCGATCGATGCGGCGTTATCTTCGAGCCAGCTCCCTCTTCCCCACTGATTCAGTGCACAAAGCCACGGGCAGTGGCTCCTACAGGCGTTGTGCGCCTGAACCAGAAGCCTTCTCTCTGACGTTGCAATGTCAGAGGGAAGGCTTCCAGATGAAGCACAGACATGCAAGGTGCACTTAGTACTACTCAGGTCTGCAGCACTAAATATGTGACTGGTGTAGTTTTCATTCTGCTGCTTCCGAATGGGAGGAGATAGGAGGTAGCATGCCTTGAGCATGCACAAGATGCTCAAGAACCAATGTTGATATTTGTTTATTGGAAACCCCTCCCCCACCCCCAAAAATGTGCTTGACAATTAAATGAATGCCTAGTCCACTTAGTTGTCAAGCCAATTTGTTCATTGATGATTTTACAATGTCAGGTTATGGCTACCAGCAGAACATCCAAATTGCAAGAGGGTGTGTTGTTGGCATATGTGGGTGGGATTCAGGAGTGGCTGACATTTTGACATTCATATTCAAAATGTTGCCAATTTCTGAAAGAGCAGGAATGTTTATAGCCAGAAACATGGACATTGGTATGTAGACCTGCTCTTGGAACATCCAGGTCATGGAAAGGAGCTTGAATTGAGCATTTTAGTGGAGGGATTCGGGGACTGACCCATCCCCCCCCACCACCACCACCATCATTATCCCCAAATGGCTAGAAGCATAAATCTTTTGAATATTGGGCACTCAGGATTTTTGAGAAGCTTGCCACACAATCAATTGTGGATCAAATAAACCTCTGCACTTCATAATTAAATCCCCAACAAACACCATTAATGCAATCAGTATCTAAATAGAAGCAACACATTCCATTAAATACTTGAGTACCTGATTATATACTGCTTCGATAACCTTTACAGGCGTTATATAAATACCTAACAAAATTCATAAAATAAATAAATTCTCTAAAGTGAGGGCACCTGCTACAGGAAAGATTATGTCCAAAGACCAAGTTTGAAAGGAGAGCAGAAGACTTTCATGACCAGCAACTCAAGGAAATGTACAGTTCCTTGGAATACCACAAACAACTCCTTCATCCACTCTACCCTCTCTTTGCTGCCGTTTGTACTCATAATCTGCCGGGCACATCTGATTTAAAATAACATCATTACTAGAAAGCCATGACTCGGGCATATATCATATCCTCTTCAACTAAGATATCAGGAAATGAAACATATCCAACCCAACCGTCTCGGTGCCCAAAACTAATATTCATCAGAGGAATATCCAAAGGAAGCCTGGGCAGCACCACCAGCACACAGATTTCAGGGTTTTCTGTGAGTTTTCCTACTGCTTCCATGTCTATTATATTGCCCATAAACCACTACAGTCAGGGTCATCACAGGCATATGATAAACAGAAATTTTAAAAAAATTAATAACCAATGAGCACAACCCCTCCCTCAACAAAACTGCACTAACAACCTCAAATATCCACATTAAATATGTTATGTGCAATCTTATCCCGATGAATCCTCATAAATTGGAGTTCTAGGTGGGTTACAAGCAGCATATCGCTACATAGAATTATACATAGAATCATACATGCCACATAGAGGTATACATGTTATATAAAATTATACATGTAATATAGAATAAACATTTATTACAAAATTTGAGTCTCCTTAAACCCCTAACAGGGACTTCTTGAAAAGCCATGTTTTCAGATTTTTGCGGAACAATGCATATATAGTGGTTGCACGAATTTCAATGGGAAGTGAGTTCCACACTTTTGCAATTTGGTAGTTAAATGATTTGCTATGAGGCATCTTGTATTCTATGTCTTTCAGAGTTGGGAGTGACAGAATCAAATGGTCAGAGTTATGATGATTAGCACATCTACCTAATAGTTCAGTAAATCTCTGGAAGCTATTAAAGGCATCACTTATAGTGTTTTTAATGCTAAGCAGAATAGTTTGAATTCTATTTGCTTTTCTATCGGTAGCCAGTGTAGCTCTATAAGCAGCGGTGTGACATGGTAAAATCTTGGTTTGTAATATATGTTTTGCTACTGTGTTTTTGTATCAACTGGAGCTTTTCATTTGTTTCATGGAAATTCCTGAAAGTAGTGCATTGCAGTAGTCCAGTATAGGACAGTAGAGTTGACCATACTCGTATCCTATAGTGTTGTTGGAAGAAGTAGGATCTGACCTTCCTTAAATTCTGTATAATAAGAAAGGATTTCCAGGCTAATTTGTTAACATGATCTTCAAAACTCAGCAAACTGTCTAAAATGACTCCCAGAACTTTTGAGGATTTCTGAAAGTTGAAGCTAGTGCCGTTTGTCAGATCAATTTATACAAGAGGAATGATCTTTATAGTTTATATCCAACCCAAATGTTAGTTAAGTATAGAGATAAGGGTCTAAGGATATTCAATAAACCACTTTTATCTTACAATGTTAAGCATAATCAAATGGAGGTAGTGATATAAATAATTATAAATTGAACAGAATGTGGACTTGGGATAATGTATGTTATGTGAGGTCCTATGCACTGAGAATTTCTTATATCATATGATTATATCACCCTCCTAGTATATTAACCACTTGGGAACCAATTAACACATGTGATTGTTTTCAACGCTTCAGAAAGTTTTCTTCAGCAAAAGGGGTTATTATTACATCGGAGGGGGTGGACCCGGCAGACGCAGGGAGTTGCGGCAAAGTCCCGCAATGACTGCATCTGCCGGGTCCACCCCCTCCGACGTAACTTACTTCTTCCGGAGAAGAGCCGGCAGACGTAGTCATTGTGGGACCTTCCTGCACCTCAGCACAGCTACTAACTCTGCGCCACAGCACGTACGTCGGAGGGGGTGCACCGGCAGCTGCGCTGAGGTGCAGGTCCTGTTGCACAGTAGGGCAGGATGTTCTGGACCCGGACCTGGCCGGCTATACACTCCCCCTAGGGCATGCATCCAGGGCGGTCTGCCTCCCCTTGGCATGCCACTGCCTAAGTCACAACGTATAAGTTCCGTTTAGGCAGTCTCATTAAACTTTCGATTATCACTGCAGGATGACTAAGTCTAGGTCGGCCCACATCCCGCCCTAATCACTCCTCGAAAAATGCCCCTTTTCATTCTGGGCGCACAGCAGCAGTCAAAAGGCCTAAGCTGCTTTTAGATATGTCTAAAACCCGTCTCAATAATCGGCACTTGAACGACCTTTTAGGTCATCCAAGAACCAATTTAGGCGGGTTTTTAGACGCATTTCCATTTCAATTATGAACCTCTTAGGGCTCCTTTTACGAAGCCACGTTAGCGGTTTAACGCACGTAATAGCGCGTGCTAAATCGCCGTATGCGCTAGCCGCTACCGCCTCCTCTTGAGCAGGTGGTAGTTTTTTGGCTAGCATGGGGGTTAGCGCGTGATTACAGTACATTAGTGACTTCTATTCCACTCATACCTTGCAGTTCTAGGCAAGTTCCTGACTCTACCAGACCTGCCCAAAGGTATATACTATCCTTCCCCTCTCTACACAGTATTCGCTATGCAGGCAAACTGGGAAAATCCCTTCTCTTCAGAATCACAGGTCTTTGGAACGACCTTACTAACCCGCTGCGGAACCTGGGCTCCCTCCAATTATTCTGCAAGGAACTGAAAACCTGGCTTTTCACTAAAATGTAATTCTATCCCCCCTTACTCTTCTCTTCTATATATAAGTTCATGTAAACCTTTTTTTTCCTTCTCTTCCTATATTTTAAGTTCTTGTAAATCGTGCTGAGCTCCACATCCGTGGAGATGATGCGGTCAGTAGACTTAAAGGGGTGGGTCAATAGAGTGGGCAGACTTGATGGGCTATAGCCCTTATCTGCCGTCATCTTTCTATGTTTCTATATAAACTTAAGGTTTAGCTTAGTTTAGTTTAGATTACAAAAGAAGCTACCTGGACATTTCCAGGAAAATTACAGTTTAGGAATTAGGATTACAAAGAAGATAACTGGACATTACCAGGAGATTTGCAATTTAGGGAGCTGTATACATGGTTGATACTTTGGAGAGAAAAAATTACAAGAAAGACTTTGAGGGGGGATTTACAAGGGAAGGGAAAGGATAAGGGGAAGAGTTAAGATATCTGGATAAATTTTTTGAATAGCAGGGCTTTGATTCCTTTTCAGAATGATTTGAGGTTGCTCTTTGTTGTCAGCAAGTTGGAAATGGGGTGGTCAAGTTTTGCTGCCTGCGTCGCTAGTAGGTTGTCAAACATCTTCTTGCGTCGAGTACCTTTGAATGGGGGGTAGGTAAATGGAGTCTGAGTTCTTTGTCTAGTAGTAAGGTTCTGATTTAGGCGGTTGTTTAAGTAAGTGGGGGCAGTGCCATTTAATGCTTTGAATAATAGACAGTATAATTTGAATTGAATTCGTGCTTGTATTGGTAACCAGTGTGAGTCTAGGTAGGCAGTGGTGATGTGGTCATATTTACTTAGCGAGTAGATCAATCTGAGAGCTGTGTTTTGTATAGTCTGTAGTTGTTTTATCATGTTTGCAGGGCATGGTAGATAGAGGATGTTGCAATAGTCCAATAGATCTAGGACTAGGGATTGGACTATGAACCTATATTGCTCTATGTCGAAGAATTTTCTTATTTTTTGTAGATTTCTCATGGTTAAAAATGCTTTCTGGGTAGTTTTGTTAATTTGGGCCTGCATTGTGCAGCATCTATCTATCATCACTATTAGGAGTTTAAGGGTATTTGGTGGCATTAATTTCTAATTCTGAAATGGAAGGGGTTTTGGCCTTTTCGAGCAAAAGAAATTTTGTTTTGTTTGAGTTTAGTTTCAGTTTGTGGTCTATCATCCATTTTTCTACTGCTTCTAGTGTTTTTTTCAGTTTTTCTGTTGAGGTGGGATCTGGAGAATCAAACAGGAGGAGTATGGTGATGTCGTCTGCGTAGCTGAAAGATGTTACAGTTAGGTTATCTAGAGTAGTTCCAAGGGAAGATATAAAGAGGTTAAAGAGTGTAGGCGACAGTGGTGACCCTTGTGGTACTCCACAGGGGTTAGACTATGGTTCTGATTTAAGATTGTTTGATTTTACTCTGTAAGTTCTTGATTTAAGAAATCCTTGGAACCAGTTGTATACCCTGCCTGAGATCCCTATGGCTTCAAGTATCTGTAGTAGTATGGAGTGGTCAACCAGGTCAAATGCAGCAGAGAGATCAAGTTGAATTATCAGCATCCTTCTGCCTTTGCTAAGGTGCTGTCGGGCTGTGTCTAGTAGGGTTGCTAGTAGTGACTCTGTGCTATGGTTGGATCTGAACCCTGATTGTGAGGGATGAAGTAAGTTGTGGTCTTCCAGGTAGTTAGTGAGGTATTGAGCAACTAGTCCTTCTATTAGTTTAACGTATATTGATATTGAAGCAATGAGTCTGTAGTTGGAGGGGATACCTATTGGGCCTTTATGATCATTAAGAATTGGGGTGATTATGATCTCTCCTAGGTCCTGTGGGAATAGACCTTCCGTGAGCATGGTTTGTATCCATTGCAAGAGGCTAGCTCTAAATTTTGGGGAGGCATTTGTTATCAGATATGAGGGACAGTTGTTCAGGTCGCATGATGCTTGACTGTATTTAGCACACATAATTAAAAGTCACACGTGCTAAAGCCGCCAACGCGGCTTCATAAAAGAAGCCCTTAGTTTTTACTGCCCAGCTCATATTCTCTCCTTGGTCCCCATTTATTCTAAAGTTCTAGAATTTGTTTTCTTTTATGTAGTGCCTCTGGAGTTAGTCTCACCTCCTGAGCATGATGTGAGTTGCATCTGCAATAAATATCCCATTAAAAACCCTGTTACAATAAAAGAATATTAAATTATTTTTACTTGTAGTAAGCCTCCTAAGGCAGCAAAGAATTAGGAATAATTTGAAGGGCCTTGTTGAAAATGGGCTTTTAAAATTTTCTCATTATGAAAAAAAAAAAAAAAGTCTATATTGAACAAGGCCATATGTTGCTACTGGTCTAAGCTGGATCCCTACCAGCAATTTAGAATTACTGTCAAAGTTCACTTCCAGTGCACTGAACTATCCAAATCCCTACACCATGCTCTGTTGCAATATTTTGACTACCAGTATGTATTTTAGTGCAGATAAAGATTGTACTGTGATTTTGTCCCTGAAGTCAGGTTATTACTCATTTAAGACTTTGAGTTCTTTCATATCTTTAGACTTAATAACATTTCCAAGCATATTTCCGTCATACCAACTTATCTTTGTAATGTCCTTGCACAGATAAATTTATAGTACTGCTGACTTCAGGCTTTCTGAAATGTGTTCTTATATGTGCATCTTAATAAAACTTACCCTTAATAATACCCATAAGTTTCTGTGAGACTCATTCAGTAAAGATTGTGGGATCAATATTCAGCTGTCAGCTGGGAGTATATTGCTTACTGCCGACAGTGTTTAACTTATTCCTGAATATTCAAAGCTGGGACCTGTGCAGGCTTTGGCTTTGAATATCCAGTTAATTTTAAGCAGACTAACACATAGCTGCTTAAGTTGATGGTTATCATTTAAATGGCCATTGGTTACCACATAAAAATAGGACAGACTTTAATGCGGTCCCATTTATGTGGTAAACCTGACCACTTAAGGGCTAAATATCAGCTAATTGACCACATACTGTCTCCGCCCTCAGAAAACTCCTAACATAGGGCTAGATTTACTAAGCAAACCAATCGTTTACCAATCGGTTTGCGACCCCTTGACGAGCAAATTTCCCTCCGGCCTGATTCACTTACCTCTCCTGCGATCCGCTTCGAATCCGTGCATGCAAATGAGGAGAAACGCATGCAAATTGGACAGCGATGCGATTCACTACACAAAAGTTCACATCTGACAGGGCTGGCCGATCAATGGAAGAAGCGACTGCTGGGGAGCAGTCGAAAACATCCTTCCAACTCTCCCATTCTATTGAAGCCCTGCTCTCTGCCCTGTCAGCTCCGATCTCCTGCAGCCCCAAACGCCTCCTGCAGCCCTGATCTGCCTGTTTCAATTACAGGTCCCTACAACTTACTGACCGGTGATCTAAACATTCACCTAGAACAGATAGAGCAGAGTGACACTAAAGATTTTCTATCCTTCATCACTTCTCTAGACTTCTTCGTACCGACCCCAGAAAAGACCCACCAAAAAAGTCACCAACTAGACCTAGTAACCTTCTCCTCCAAAGAGCAAGTCTATCCCAAGATTCTCTGGGAGCAAGCCCTTTGGTCAGACCACCGATTATGCAATTTCCAACTTTGCTGGCAAGCAAGACATCTCCCATCCAACCCCAAGAAGGCAAAAAGGATTTAAAAAATGACATCCACTAGAGGCTTGGTTAATCCAGTGGAATTCTGGTCACACTATGACATCTCTTCCAACCCAGACCCTGACTCATTTACGGCAGACTCCTGGACCAACATGAGCACTCGGATCCTAAACAAAATGGCCCCCCTAAAAGCAAGGAAAATGAGAAACAAAAATTTGGACAGCTGGTTTGACGCCAAACTAGGAACAGTGAAATGGGAATTATGAAAACTTGAAAGACAATGGCTTAAATCTGGTGACAATAAAGAGAAAGCCAATTGGAGAACAAAATTAAAAGAGTACAAAAAATTTAAAACAACTAAACGCACTAACTTTTACGCACAAAAAATCGGTTCCCCAAACCCCGACATCAAAAATCTTTTCAACATAGTCAACAACCTTTACGACATTCAGAACTTAACCCGTCCTACCTTAGAATCCCCACCACCGGCCAATACCCTGGCTGAGTTTTTCAACAACAAAATCTCCAATCTGAGATCCACCCTATCGGTCGTTACAACAAACCATCTGAACTACCCAGTTGCTCAACTCAAGGACGAACCTAGGGCAGATTTGATCTGGAACAATTTTACCATCCCTACCTGGCAACAATTCTGCAAGTTTTACTCAAAATACGCCGATTCCTACTGCAAATTAGACTATTGCCCACCAAATGTAATGAAATTAGCCCCGGTCATCTTCAAAGCCAAGTTACTCTTCCATTCTACGGTCAAGTACTTTTCCTGAGGCCCTAGGCCAGATCCTGATCACTCCAATTGTAAAAAATCCCAAAGAATCTATCAAGCTAACTTCAAATTACAGACCCATTGCGAACATTCCCTTCTTTGCAAAGCTGATGGAAGGACTGGTCAACCAGGATTTAGTAACCTATCTGGATAAATTCAGCATTCTAAATGAGAACCAGTCAAGTTTTCGTTCCGGATACAGCACTGAAACTGTTATTGCCTCACTGCTAGATTCCCTCCATAGCCTATTTAGCCAAGGCACAAGCGCTCTAGTCCTGCAATTTGAATTAAGTAATGCCTTTGACTTAGTAGATCATGCTATCCTTATGGACTGTCTGGAGTCAATCGGTCTCTCTGGTAATGTGTTAAAATGGTTCCAGGGTTTTTGAGTAAACGATCATACCAAGTTTACAGTGACAATACTCACTCCTTCAGCTGGATAAACTCATGTGGAGTCCCGCAGAACTCCCCCCTATCCCCCACACTGTTCAACATCTACCTGGCCGCCCTGGGGAATCTACTACAAAGTTTAAAAATCAAATTCTACATCTATGCAGACGACATATCCACTAACAAACTAACCCGCGAGACGAAAAATCACCTGGCATCTATCTTAAAGCACATCGAACTATGGATGACCGATTTCAAAATGAAACTCAATCCAGAGAAAACCAAATTCTTCCTGGCGAGTCCAAACGACAAAATCATAGATTCATCAATTTCCTTGAATGGTCAAGTCTTTCCCATTACAGATTTCATAAAAATTCTGGGAGTGATTCTAGACCGCTACCTTACCCTTGAAGCTCACACCAACTCACTGGTCAGAAAAGGCTTCTCAACATTATGGAAACTAAGAACCATCAGGAAGTACTTCAATGCAATCTCATTCCGCTTACTGGTGTAATACTCCATTCTAAGCTTATTCGACTACTGTAATATCATTTATCTGGTGTCTTTCAAATAAACCATCCAAAGACTCCGAATCATCCAAAATTCGGCAATCCGATTGATCTTTGGGTTAGAAAAATGGGAACACATAACTCCCTACTACCAAAAACTCCACTGGCTGCCCCTGGAAGCAAGAGTGCTATTCAAATTTGCCTGTCTCTGTTTCAAATCCACTCTTGGTTCGGCCCCCACATACTTGGTTCCCCATTTTAACTTAGATTGCCCATCCATACCTTCACGCAGAGTACATCTGTTCAACCATCCAACACTAAAGGCCTGCCGTTACAAAAGATACCTGAACAGAACACTTGCCTTCCAAGCAGGTCAACTGAATGACTGGCTGTGTAATATTATCACGCACTCCTCTTCCTACATAAGTTTCAATAAATTAGTAAAAACAAACTTGTTTAACCGATTTGAAACCTAAGACCTCTTAAGCCTTATCTCCTCAACTCTAACTGAATTGTTTCCTCAAGATCTTTTATGCCTTACCTCTGTATCCTACTCACCTGTATTTTGATGACTTTACATTGTACCTATATTCGCTGATTGTCCAGCCCTTCTTTGTTGTAAACTGCCTCGAACTACCACGGCTTTGGCGGTATATAAGAATAAAATTATTATTATTATGTTTCGATCTGCCTGCCCCAATCTGCCTGCCCTGGCTCTCGCAGTCCTGCACCCCTGGGCTTGCCTGCCCCGAATGCCTGCCTGACATGTCCTCTCTGCTCCCCCTGGCTCTGCCGCCTTCCCTCCAGTGCGAGCCCGCAGGTTTAAAGTGGGGCTGCACGCCGCAGTGCAGCCCCGCTTTAAACCCACGGGCTCTCACTGAAGGGAAGGAGGGAAGAGGCTGCCACTGCCGCATGGAAGCAGGAGAGTCGGGCCCAAACATGCCTGCCTGCCTGCCTCGAACACGTCTGCCCCGACTGCCTGTGCAAGCCCGTAGGTTTAACCCGAAGCGGGTTAAACCCACGGGCTGCAAAAATTTTAAGTTTAAAAAAAAAAAAAGTTGCGGCTGGGACAGGTCTGCGCGGTCTGCGTATGCGCACCTATCGCGCATGCGTGAGCCGTGCAGGCAGATGGGAGTGTTCTTCTGATCGCCCCCATCTGTATATTCTTGTTTCCTGAATTAGTCGGACCTGCCCAGATCAGACCTGATCGGGCAGGTTAGTGAATCCTGGCCTTAGCTGGTTTTGTGTTCTGCTCTAACCGCGATTTTCAGTGCCATTTAACCAGTTAAGTGCCACTGAATAATAGCGACTAGCCCTGACCAAGTGATTTAACTGGTCAGAGTCTGGCTAAATCGCTTTGATTAGGCCCTGTGTTTTCCATAGGCCCACAATACAAAAGAGTTCTTTTTGAATTAGACTCTTATCTTCAAACTGTCAACCTTACTTTGTCATCCTCTTTTCACAGTGATGCACCGTGACCTGCTAAGACTGAGGCTTATGAGGAAAGGGAGAAGAGGCTTATGAGGAAAGGGAGAAAGCTTATATTTCAAGAGATAGAAGAATGATGCTGATGTGTGCTTCATCTAATCTAATCTAATCTAATCTAATCTTCTATTTCTGCTTTTCACATACCTAAGCAGGCTCAAGGCAACTTACAAAGAGAAGTAAGAGGGAGCTGAGAGAAGCAGTGAGAGAAGGGGAGGAGACATTGGGGGAACATTTGGGCAGGGGAAGAACAGAGAATTCAAGTGTCAAAGAGGTAGGTTTTCATTTTTTTCTGGAATGTGGTGTAGTTGAGTTCCGTGCTTCACTTCCTGGTTTGCCTGTGCTAGGCATGTTCCTCCCCCTTAATTTCCCAATGTTCAACATTAATGGAAGAAAAGGTTCTCCCTCTACACACCTTCAAGGTCACTAAGGTCCAAGGTCACTAAGGTCCAAGGAGTATTCTTAACTACACCCTCTCCAAAGGGCATTACACAATGTGATACCTGTCAGCGAGCCTTATCCAGAATAGGCCCCACACTCTTGAATGCACTCCCTGAAAGGCTTTGCTTAACACAAGACTATTAGAGGCATATTCAAAACACAAAAACAGCTGAAAAACCGCCTAAGTCGGCACTTGGATGTTTTGTTTGCCAAAACATCCAAGTGCCGATTTTCGAAACTAGAAATTTGGGCAGCTAGGGAGTTATTCATCCTCCAGAACATCAAGTTTCAAGTTTCTTTATTTTTGATATACCGTCTATAAAAATACATGTCTAGACAGTGTACATTATCAAAAATTATAGAAAACAATTAAAATAAGTAAATTAAAACAATAATTTATCAGATATTAAAAATAAAATATTGGACAAATTTAAATTAACGTACATGAAACAGAAGGAAAGTAAGGGAGTGGGAGGTTGTTTAAAATACATCGAAGTAAAATTAATAAAAAAGGACAGTAAATGAGGAGTGGTAAAGACATTAGGAAGGGGGATCACTTCAGAAGTGTTAGCTGTTTCAAAGCTACATATGGATCATGGAGTTAAAAGGTGGAAGCTGATGCTAAAGAGTGAAAGCATCTTTAAAGAGGAAGGTTTTAAGTTTGGTTTCAAATTTTCCGAGGGAGTTCTCCAATCAAATGTCCAGTGGAAGGGCATTCAACAGCACTTAATTGCAAATTTTAGCAGTTGGCCTCAACTAAGCATTTCAACTGGTCAGTGGTTAGCAGCTAGCTAAATAGTTATACCAGTCGTCCCCCTCAATATTGTCATGATGTCCATGACATGATTGACATGATGTCCAAGTGTGCAGTTTTACGTAACTACAGTATGGTGATCATAACGTATTCATAGTATTTAATTGTCAAAATCTTGGAGAGGAGAACCAATGGTTCAGGACCTGAAAATTCATTGAGGGTAAACCTTAAGTTCTCTTTCACAACAGCAATTTTAGAAGGAGCATTAAACAGAGAGAGGCCATGAGTACAGATGTTAAGGGGCAACTGGGAAGTAGAGTTTTGTTTTGTTTTTTAGTTGTGTCCTCAGCACAAAGGACAGCAGCTGCTGCAGAGAAGAACCCGGCCTAACAAACTATACTCTTCTTGGACAGGACACTGGGTTAGGAGGACCCAATTGAATGATACTTATGTTCTTAATGGGCCAAAATACTCCACACTCCTCTTGAGACACTTCAGATTCAAAGTCCAATAAACCAAATGTTGTATTCTAGACACCTATCCTAACAGAACAAATTGCTAGTGTCTAAGTCTAAAAAAGGCATGTAAAAAGCGTGTTATGGGCGAGTTTGGGGTGGGTTAGACTTGAACATTTTGCAATGATAATCAAACTTTTTTGCAAGACGTCCTAGACGGAACTTAGACATTTTTGCCTAGACCTGTTTTAGACACATCTAAGTGCCAAAAATGGACCCAAACTGACCAGATGACCACTGGAGGGATTAAGTAATGACCCCCTACCCCACACTCCCCCAGTGGTCACTGACTCCCTCCCACCTCCCCAAATTTTTAAATAAAACAGTACATACCTGTCTGTAGAACAGCAGTATCTGGTATGAGAAAGCCTAGTAGAGCAGTGTTCTTCAACCTTTTTACACCTATGGACCGGCGGAAATAAAAAGAATTATTTTGTGGACTGGCACCAGTCCGCGGACTGGCAGTTGAAGAACACTAGGCTAAGCCGTAGGCCAGACCCCGCCCATGTCCGCCCAATCTCCGCCCCAGACCCTGTCCCCATAATAGTACTAATTGTAACACTATTTTTTCCGTTCATTTTTCATATATACACACAATATAATCTTATTAACAACACATAATGGTTAACCATAAAATTAAACTACACAAAACAGACTGTATGCTTCTTAACATTCATTCCTACCAGAACACAGATAACCCCTATGCAAATATGGGACCAAAAACTAAAAGTACTAAAATATACAAACAAACACTAAGATGCAAAACTCTACATGCAGTACAACCCCAGAGAAAAAGAAACAAATGCATTTCTTTCTGAAAAGTGCAAAATATAGACAGCAGATGTAAATTCTCAAACACAATTCAATCACTAAATTCAAAAATAAAATAATTCCCCTACCTTTGTTGTTTCCCTCCCTCCTTCTGGCCTGCTCCCCCCTGGCCATTTTATGCCACCCCTGTTATCTTCAGGCCGGCTCCTTCCACACTGTCACAGTGGTCCAGCTGCAACTTTTGCAAGTGCAGTGCAGTCTCTTTCTGTAATTTCAGCTCTTCCTAGTGCTTCAGGAGTCTGTTCCAGTGCTCCTCCAGGCCCCTGATGTAGCCAGCTGCAAAGTTTTGTACCTTCACATGCTTCCCAGTTGCTTTACTGACATTCTCAATTTTGTGTAATACATCCAGCCAGTGTTCCCCATGGGGCTCAGTGCATTTTAGGAGCTCCCTCATATGGTTCCAAAGTGTGTGGATAATGCTGCTGATGAAATTGTAGGCATGCTCGCTGGCAGTGGCTCCTTGCACATCCCGCACCTCATCTGGAAGTTTTCCCTCTGATGTTGCGACGTCAGAGAGAAGGCTTCCGGTTCAGGCGTAGGACGCCTGTAGGAGCCGCTGCCCGTGGCTTTGTGTACTGTGGCAGTGAAGAAGAGGGAGCCGACTGAAGATGACTACCACATCGATAACACCGCAGATTGGAGGTTGAAGATTGGGCCTGATGCACCTGCCGGCCCTGTGGACCGGCAGGAAATTTCTGTGGACCAGCACCGGTCCACAGACCGGCGGTTGAAGAACACTGTAGTAGAGCATCATACAGGTGTCCTAAGTAGCCTAGTGGATGAGCTAGTGAACCATAGAGAGGAGGAGCCAGGCTCATAAGCCATTCTAAACACTACATTTATGGTGGAATGTATGAGCCCACCAAAACCCTACTCTACTGCCATATAGGTGCCACCTGCAGCTAAAAGGGCTATTGGGGTGGTAGACAGATGGGTATAGTAGGTTTAGGGGGAGATTTGGAGGGCTTAGCATAAATTATAAGGGATTATAGTGAGATGTACATCCAGCACCCTATATATGAAGTTCACAGCAGTACCCTCTAAGTTACCCTACTGCTCTGTTTACATTTTATTTGGCTAGTTCATTACAATCAGTGGCATAGTAATGGGGGGGGGGGCCGAACCACCCCAGGTGCCAACTTTGTAGGTGCACCGGCACCACTCTGCCCCCATGTCATGCTCGCACCCTCCCTTTCCCCATACAATACCGCTTTAAATCTTCGCCAGCACGAGCAATTTCTCTAGCTTGCTGCTTGGTGTGAACCTGAAATCGCTTCCTGGTCACAGGGTCAGAGGGAAAGCCAATACCGACAAGAGCAGCAGACTGGTGAAGCTGCTTGTGCTGGTGAAGATTTAAAGAGGTATGGGGGCAGGGAGGGCACAAGTGTGGTGGGGGTGCAGAAGGAGTGGGGGGCGAATAGGAAGGCATAGGAGGTGTCACTGCCCTGGGTTTTTCTATCCTCGCTATGCTACTGATTACAATGCTGACCCCCCTCCCATGTCCAGATGGTGCTGATTTGGATGTTTCTGACTTGAGATATTTTTTGTGGTCAAAAATGACTAATAACTTTAGATGTTCTGGTAGTCTAGATGTTTTGACAGTCAGAATGTTCAAGTAGGCAATTTTCAAAAAAACTTTATTTGGACAGCCTGTTTGAAAATGACCGTTTCTCCACTCATAAGTTTTGACTTTTAGCGGGAAACATCCAAATTCAGACTTAGACATTCTATCAAAAATCTATTCCTCCAGCTATGCCCCTCCATCTCTACTTCAGGAAGCAGGTGAAAGCTTGGCTTTTCACCCAGGTCTTTAATGGAAGAAGTAACTGACTTGCTAGTCACTCACACAAGGAGTGACACTTGGCTACGTACTATAGCAGGACATGTTGATCCACTCCTATCCTAGATGAGATAATTTTCAAGTATCAGTCTGACCTCATGTGCAACTTTATTCAAATTAGTTCCTTATTTTCTAACCTTTGTTACTCTGTCTTTTCTATCTATATACTCCTTCTTTGCATACATCCTATGCTGTCTATAAAATGTTTTTATCATGCATTGTGTTGACATTGTAATGTTCCCAACACCTTGGTGCGTAATAGAAATTGTACTCAAGCTACCAACCTAAGTACTACGGGAGCTTCAGAATACCAGCTGGGTCACAAGACTCACGCTGGCTGGACTCCTCCTTAGACCCATTGGTATTATATCTGCTGAAACTTATTTAGTAATATTTTCTTCTTTTATTTTAGCATATTTTTCTTTTTCTTGGTCTTCTTAATTAGTTTTTAAATCTTGTTGATTTTATCATGAATCTTATACTGCTAAATACATTTCAAATTGTGGAACATGTACTTAGCTTGCTTTGCAGCTACACCCCTTCAACGTGATATCGCGTTTCAACACTTTCATCAGGGATGAGGTGAGTATAGAAGCACGCGGTTGAACTTCGACTATTCCTTGTGCTGCAAAAACATCGTTCTGTTGTGTTGTGCTGTGGGTGAATGAATGATTTGAGTTCAATGTGAACAAATTTGATGACAGCATATATTACTTTATTTGACATGGTGATGTAACATATTATGCCTTACTTTGTATTGTAATCTGAATAATTATTGTTTTTACTGCTGTAATTGTCTACTCTATTGCTTATGTTTGACTTATTTTTGGTTGACTTATTCTTGCTCTAAGTCAGGGATGTCAAAGTCCCTCCTTGAGGGCCGCAATCCAGTCAGGTTTTTGGGATTTCCCCAATGAATACGCATGAGATCTATTAGCATACAATAAAAGCAGTGCATGCAAATAGATCTCATGCATATTCATTGGGGAAATTCTGAAAACCTGACTGGATTGCGGCCCTCGAGGAGGGACTTTGATACCCCTGCTCTAAGTGAACTTCAAGAAGGCCTTCAAAAAGGCAGTAAATAAACCCTAATTAATTAATAGCATGTATATATTTTGCAGGCTATTAGTTTTGAGCATTGGGAAGAGAGGTTTCCATGGTATTTTCCAGCTACCGTGTTTGGTTTTGAGTCTCAGCTTATCGGGGCTCAGACCAGTGGCATAGTAAGGGGGAGGGGTAGACCACCCCAGGTGCCATCTTCATGGGGGCGCTATCATCAGCACCTCTCCTCCTCTCTGCCATTGAGTACCAGTTTAAACATTCACTGGCATGAGCAGTATCTTCCACTTGCTGCTTGTGCCGGCCTCAGCTCTCTTCTAACATCACTTCCTGGTTTAGATTACAGTAATGCACTATACAAAGGAATCACTAAGAAAAAAATAAAAGTCTTCAAATTATTCAAAATACTGCCATTAAAATTATTTCAAAAGCACGTAAATACAATCATGTCACACCTCTTTTAATCAATGCTCACTGGCTTCCTATAGATCATCGAATTTCCTATAAAATAATGTTACTGATTTACAAGACCAAAACCTTCAGCCAACCTGATTTTATTAACAAGCTACTTATCCCCCATACCCCCATCGCACATTACATTCATTTAATCAAAACTTGCTATACCATCCCTTCTTTAAGATACATTAACACTATGCGTACTAGCATCTTTTCTGTTACGGCTCCTACCATCTGGAATTCAGCACCAAATTATATAAGAGAAATTATATCCCTTGATAAATTTAAAAGTAACTTGAAGGCCTTTCTTTTTAAAGACACATTCGGTGTATAATAGTCCTTCTAAGGACGGTAATGGAAATCTGTTCCTTGCCATATATTAATCATTTTAGCTTATCTTACATTATTCTAGACCAGTGATTCCCAACCCTGTCCTGGAGGAACACCAGGCCAATCGGGTTTTCAGGCTAGCCCTAATGAATATGCATGAGAGAGATTTGCATATGATGGAAGTGATAGGCATGCAAATTTGCTTCATGCATATTCATTAGGGCTAGCCTGAAAACCCAATTGGCCTGGTGTTCCTCCAGGACAGGGTTGGGAACCACTGTTCTAGACTATTTATATTTTGTTCCCCTTCCTTTTGTTTTGATCCTTTTCCCCCTCTTTCTCTTGTAACCACTCTGCTGCCCGAGTTCGGGACTCAATAGCACTACTAGTGGCTAAACATGAAAAGTACACTGACGTGTGACCCGGCCTGGAGTCACCCTGCAGGATCGGACTGATAAGAGGAACTCAGTAAAAACACCACCACACAGTTATATAATCAAACATAAATTTACTGTCCAAAATAAAGGTCAGAATGGCATCAGCAAAATGAATAGTGCTACTTGCAAAAGAATCCCAAAGTAAAACAAAACACAAAAAGCAAAATAAGTCAAAACAGTTCAGGTTTCTTTCCTTGAAACAATGGATCCAAATCCTCATGAGATCCTGCTTTCAACAGAGCTTATTTTCTCAGGTAGTTCTCAGCCTGCTCCTCAGCAGGTGACAATACAAACAATAGAGTTCTCTGCTCTAGTATGTATAATGTACACAGTTCCCAAACGGAAGCCTCCAGCAGCCTTTTGAAGCACTGCTGGGAAATTAAGAGTTTCTTAGGTTTGCCTTATATCAGTGATTCCCAACCCTGTCCTGGAGGAACACCAGGCCAATCGGGTTTTCAGGCTAGCCCTAATGAATATGCATGAGAGAGATTTGCATATGATGGAAGTGATAGGCATGCAAATTTGCTTCATGCATATTCATTAGGGCTAGCCTGAAAACCCAATTGGCCTGGTGTTCCTCCAGGACAGGGTTGGGAACCACTGCCTTATATAACAGCTTTTCACACAGCTATCACAATTCCCTCCCTGGGTGTTAGCAAACCTCACCCAAGAGACACACTCATAGCTTCAAATATTCAAAATCAAAAATGCAGAGTTCCAAAAAGAGTCCCAAACAAAAACTCACAGTCAAGCAGGTCATTCTTGGCACCTGGTAGTTAAACCAACCTCCATCGGTTCAGGATATTCAGCAAATTCTTCAGACAAACTCCCTTGCAATTCCATCGGAGTTTCTTCGTCCAGTAGTTGCAGATTCAGTGCTTCACCAGCCTCAGTAACCTCCATGGGTGCACAGCTCTCACCTCTGCCTGGACCAGGGGGATCATCTTGGGAAAGGAACCTTATCCTTCTCCCTAGCCTGCCTAATTGCTTCTCCCAAACTGCTGCCTTTTCTAGAGCAGGGCCCCGCCCTTATCTAGCTGAGTCAGCAAGTGCTTGCACAGCTCTTGGGCTCCCCCGGTGGTGACCTGAATATCTGCCAACTGGCAAGTTCTTGGCAACTGGCAAGCTCCCCCTAGTGGATAGCAGGACTTCACAGTCTCTAATTCTGGAGGATAGGAGGCTCCGGGGAATCAATATAGTGTCCAGGACGGGCTTTGGGTGTACCTCCCCTGGGCTTTCTACCCGCCTTCTTGCCTGCTCTCACCGGGACCCCGGCAGACCTAGCATCTGACGGGTCACACTCTTTATACAAATTGTATTTCTGCCCTTCTCCATCCTGTATTGGTAAGTTAATGTTTGTCAGTGCGTTTGATTGTTTGTAGCATTATTTGTAATTTGTTTTTAACGTTCGTTCTTTTTATACTTTGTTTTTATATTATGTAAAACCACTTTGAATTTTAATAAGGCGGTATATCAAATTTTTAAATAAACCTGAAACCTAATACAGTAATTGCAGGTAAAACTTCCTCTTTTTTAAACAGGAAGAGATCTCAGGTCATATCAGCAACTGTCACCACCGAAACTCATTGACATCTGTCAAACTAAGGCTTGATTTGGCCTAGAAACCACATTATCATCATACCCCGACATGTAATCCCTGCAGAAAAATGCCAAGGCAACATTGCCAGTCGTAGAATTGGGGAGCGTACACTGCTGCCCAGGAAATTGCCAAGACTCGGGGGATAAATGAACAGCCTCAATTTCCACAGCTATCAATTAGATTTCTTCTGCCAGAACTAAATTCACCAGAAAAACATCACTGTGCCAACATTTTCTGTCGGATAAAGGCTTCCACTATAGGCTAAGCGTCACCTTTACTGACAATTTTCCCATGATGGAAATGCTTGACTCTAATTTGGAAATCTGCACTCAACAGTGGCCAGATGTTCTGGCTCATAAACTAATTCAGGATGCACGGAAAGTTTAGAAAAATCTCTTCTTTACACTGCAGTGTGACTGCATCTCAGCTACTTGTTAAAGGCTTCACAGCCAGAATTCCAAAGGATCATTACACTGCAATTAAAGCTCTATAAAATCCTTACTTTAGCTCATGAGTAGGAAGTCACACTTACAAAACCAACGTATGCCTTTTTATGAAGCAGTGAAACACAGCTCATCTTGGATGTCCGGGAACATGAGCCTTACAAAATTATAGAAGTATCGGGGTCTCATGATAATTTGTTCAAAATACAAAATAAGGCTGGATTAATGTGTCTTGCACAGAGATAAATTACATTTGGTTACCTGGGAAATACTATATAATGTAGTGTCTCTCAAACTGTTTTAGCTCCGGCACACTAAACGTAGCAAATGTTTTTCATGGTACACTAAGGGCTCCTTTTACTAAGTTGTGTTAGGGCTTTAACGCGCTAGATGCTAACGCCAGCACTGAGCTGGCATTAGTTCTAGCCGCGTAGTGCGGGGTTAGTACGCGATAATCTGCTGCATGCGCTAAAAACGCTAGCACACCTTAATAAAGGGCCGAAGGGCCTCTTCTATCAAACTGCACTAGCAGTTTTTAGTGCAGAGAGCTGCGCTGAATGGCCTGCGCTGCTCCCGATGCTCATATGAACTCTATGAGTGTCGGGAGCAGCATGGGCCATTCAGCATGGCTCACCGCGCTACAAACTGCTAGCGCAGTTTGATAGAAGAGGCCCTAAATAGAGCAAATGTTTTCTATGGCACATTATAATTGAAATTATAAAATTGCAAAACCAAAAAAAAAATTAAATTTGAGTTATTTAGTTAAAGATCTTTAAGCTGTGTATGGGTCATTGTAACAATCGTTAAACTAAAGCAGATAGAATTGCTAATCTATGCAATGGATGTGCTTGTTTTTTAGTGCAAATGAACTCAAAATGCGGCTTGATAGTCGACAAGCAAACACGCATTTCATCATCCACCTGCAGTCATTCTCTTTTTTATGATTTAATTTCTCTCAGAGCTGAAAATCCAAGTTCACAAAAATAAGAAGATCCAAAATGGTAACAAAGCTTTGACTGCATAAAAAAATAAAAATAAAATTACTTGCTGTTAATTTTCAAGGACCAATCACATCAAAGAATGATGCTTGTCTGGGTGTTGCATCCTTATGCACAAGGACACTGATAATATTGACAGACTCTTGCATATATGACATACATGGCATCTATTCTAGTATATACTTATGAAGGGAATTTTTTAAAATAACCTAAAATTCTGGAATCTCTTATTTATTTAAATTTCTATACAGTTCTCCCAAGGGAGCTCAGAATGTTTACATTAATTTATTCAGGTACTCAAGCATTTTTCTCTTTCTGTCCTAGCAGGCTCATAATCTCTCTAATGTACATGGGGCAATGAAGGGATTAACCTCTTTTACTAAGGTGCGTTAACCGATTAGCATGCACTAAATGCTAATGCGTCCATAGACTAACATGCATGCATTAGTGTGCGCTAATATTTAGCGCATGCTAAAATGCTTAGAGCACCTTTGTAAAAGGATCATCAAGTGACTTCCCCAGGGTCACAAGGTGCAATGTGGGTTAGAACCCACAACCTCAGGCTGCTGAGGCTGTAGCTTTAACCACTATGCCACACTCTTTGGAGCACACAATTTGAGAGACACTGATGTAATGTAAACTGCTGAGGATATAAGTGATACATAAATACATTAATTAATAAAAAAAATGATGATGATGATGATGACCTGGTAGAAGAAAAAGTGAGAAAGAGAAAAGATGATAAAAGGAAAATTGAAAAATGTGAAAATGACCCAGTATATGCCATATCTCTGTTCTAGTTCAATCCATCATCGTTTCTCAGTTAGATTATCGTACGTAATTCAATTTATTTAAGTCTAACCAAAACTAGCTTGCAGAGGCTCCAGTTGATTCAGAATACCGTGGCTAGGTTGATTTTCAGCAAGGATAAATTTGAACATGTATCTCCAATTCTTTGAGAAGGTGAACAAACAAATAGATAGTGGAGATCCAGTGGACATAATTTACTTGGACTTCCAAAAAGCGTTTGACAAGGTCCCGCACGCAAGGCTTATGAGTAAACTACTAAGTCATGGAATAGGAGAAGTGCACGGATGGATCTGAAATTGGCTAGAGAACAGAACGCAGAGGGTAACCATAAATGGGAAATTCTCGGACTGGGAGACGGTGACCAGCGGCGTGCCCCAGGGCTCGGTTCTTGGGCCCATCTTGTTCAATATTTTTATAAATGACCTGGAAGAGGAAACTTATCATACTAATCACAGCTATAGAATTCAATAAATATATTAAATATGAAGTGCTCAGACCATACCCTTTGATTCAGTGATCTCACCAAACTGGGGTATATTAGGGACCATCATATCACTTCATTGTCCCTATGCCAACCTAAAACACTCTTCAAACACTTTAAACAGTGTAATATGTAAGGAAAATTCACTTATCTTCAAGATGGCTAGGCTGAAATAGGTTCACCAATCAAACACTTTTCAAATTCAAATATTTTTATAAGCTATCACTTAGCTTTTAGATGTGGTCTCCGGTAGCTTTATCAAGGAATTTCCCCCCAATAATAAGCCGTCAGCCCTGAGTGGTCATAAGGGCTAACGGCTTATTATTGGGGGGAAATTCCTTGATAAAGCTACTTCTAGCGAAACATGTCGGTATGACATTCCCCTAGCCGGAGACCACATCTAAAAGCTAAGTGATAGCTTATAAAAATATTTGAATTTGAAAAGTGTTTGATAATATGCAGAAGTGAAGAATATTTGTTAAAATTGAATAGAATAATTAGGACCCGATGACGAGTTGACACATAAAGCTTGGAACAATGAAATATTATTGAGTTCCAAGTGGTGCCGCTGAGGATCCTTTAAAACTGTATTTAAAATTTGAATAAACATAAGAGTATTCTAATGGTGGAAAAATTATACTACCATATGTGGAATAGGCTGAAATAGGTGGCATGATTGTAAACCTCCAGTACTGTTGAGAAGTAAAATGCTGTGTGCTACTAGTGCTGTTCTTAAACCAACGTGACAACTAAAATACTCAATTACTAAGCCTGGCCCCCCGACTCGAGTTTCGGGTCCTTCGTCAGGAGGGGTCCCTGTTAAAAACAAAAATTTATTATTAAAACCTAGCTAAAACATAATTATTAATGTATTCTTGCCTGAATCAGTACTATCAACTAAACCTCACATTGCACTTGTAACAATTCAATCAAAACTTAAATACCTGTTAGGCTTTCTGCAACTGGGATACCATCAAAAAGAGAGCACGCTGAGATTGTGTCCCGCTAGAGGCTTTATATATACCAATATACTTCTATATCGGCACCCCCTTCATTGATCTCCGATTACCCGGAAATGACGTAAAATGTCATTTCCTGGCTAATTATAAGTTTAGCCATTCTATTTCCGAATTTAAACCATATGGGTATAAGGTATTCCTATTGAAGATGAGTCGTTGTTCTTTTTGCAGCAACCATTTTGTGACATCGCCCTCATATTGTCTTATGTGTAATAAAACTGTGTATTTTAATTCCTCTAAAGTATGGGACTTCTGTACCCAATGGGCTACTAGGGGGGGCGGAGACTCTCCCCGTGCAAATATTACTGAGATGTTCTGTTATTCTCACTTTAATCTTGCGACTAGTTTGTCCAATATATGGAAGACCACATGGGCAAACCACATAATAGACCACCCCTTGTGACTCACAATTAGTGCCCGTTGACAATACAAATCTCTTTTCCTTCGAGGCTGGAAATATTACTGATGATTGCTGCAAAACGTGACTACATAAACGACAATGTCCACAAGGTTTATGAGGAGGAAGTGAAAAGTCTTTCATAAACCTGTCAGTTTTTTTGTATTTCAACATTTCCCCCAAATTGCGGGCCCTTGAAAAAGCAAATTTTGGTTTCTCAGAAAGAGCTGGGTAATATTGGACAATAGGCCAATGTTTTAGAATAATATGTTTGATGGCATTGCTCATATTAGTGTATGGTAATACACATACAGTATGATCTTCTTTACTTTTAACCTTTGGTTGCATCAGCCATGTACGATGGCAATATTTGGCCCGTTTCCATGCTCTTCTTATAATTTTATTAGGATAACCACGTTCTAAAAATTTTTTATGCATTATTTTAGCTTGTTCATTAAAGTCATCCTCGTCTGAGCATATCCGTCTCAGGCGCAGGAACTGCCCTATTGGAATGCTGTTCCGTAAGACTCGCGGGTGGAAACTTTGATATTAAAGAAGGGTGTTACGATCCGACGGTTTTTTATGTAGACTGGTGGAGATCATATTTTCTTGTATATATATTTTAATATCTAAAAATGACATCTGATGTTTATCTATTTTATAGGTGAATTTAATATTATGATCTTTATGATTGATTTTTTCCAAAAATTCATTTAATTCATCATAACCACCAGTCCACACAAAAAACACGTCGTCGATAAATCTCTTCCAACATTGAACATGGCGGAAGTGATTGGACCTGTACACAAACGTCTCCTCAAAGACTGTCATGTAAAGACAGGCTAAAGTGGGGGCTACCGTAGCCCCCATAGCTACCCCATTAGTTTGAAGATATACTGTTTCCTCAAATTTGAAATAGTTATTATAAATCACTATTTCTGCCAATTGTTCTAGAAAAATTTTTTTTGAATTTGGAATATTTAATTTGGGTAGTTGAGCTCTGACTATTGATAAAGCCACGGATTGGAGGACGTTTGTGTACAGGGCAACCACATCCTCCGTGACCATGAAGCAATCATTCTGGAGGGGATGTTGAAATACACTGTCCATTATTTGTAAAAAAATGCATAGAATCTTTTATATAAGATCTAGCCTTGGGGACAAAGCATTTAAAATACCCATCGAGGTATTTAGATAAAGGTTCTAGGATCGACCCTATACCCGCAACTATTGGTCTGCCAGGCGGGTTAGTGTTAGACTTGTGTATTTTCGGGATAAAATATATTACTGGGGTCCTAGGGAAATCATTGGTTAAAAACCTTAATTCCTTTAGACTTATTATTTCATCCCATCTGGCCTCTTGAAGAATATTGTCAATTCGCTGTTTTATATCTTGTCACAACCCTAGCCCTAAAGCTCGGTTTGTGCCAGGGAAGGCTCTGCCTAACCCTAACCTGGCCTTAAAGAGGGCTAACCATTGTGACAGATTAAACACCCATAAGAAGGAAGGCTCTGAATGTACATTTAAACCTCAGCTTACAAAACCCTGGGGAGATGAGGAGCATGAGGAGAACAGCCTGGAACAGCCTCACAGCAAATCCACCAGGTCAGCTAATTCTCAGCTGCAGGGTTTAATTAGAAGCCCCAGGAAAACTCAGCACAAGCTACAGGCTGCCCTGCCCCCGCACAGAACTGGGCGTGGTCGCCTCAGTGCTCTAGAGGCAGCACTGAGGAGGAACCAGGCAGTTTACCCTGGGACAGCCCAGGAAGGAGGTTCGCAGGATAGCTCTCCTGAACCTCAGAGCTTCCAGGACATTGAGATGGTGGAAGCAGCCCCTGTCTCTGAAGCCAACCAGCTAGCTGATCCAGAGCCTATGGAATTAATGGACACTATCATGGATACAGAAGCCTGTGTAATGAATGAAAGTTAAGTGCAAGACCTTTTACTTTCTGGTGTGCTTATTTTTGTGAATTGTTTTTTTTTTTTGTTGAAACCTGCTTGCACCTGTTTAGAGCCAGTGAGTAGTGCTGGGCTCTCACTGCAAGGTGCCTGAAACCTGGAAGTTTTATACCAGGTTTATTTTGCTTGGAAGTGTTTGTTTGTGTTTGCCTTTTGAGACTTGAGTGAAACTGCAATATGGACTTTGTATAGGGGTATTAGCATGGGGAGAATCCACAGAAGATCCCCAGGGCGGGATTGTGGGGCCATTTGTGGCATACTGTTTAAAAACAGGTTTGAATAAGTGGATTCAGCTACTCCCCTCCCCCACCAACTACTTCTGAGTTGGTTGGGGCCAGGCCTGCTTCAATCCAGGCCTGGGTGCAGTACTTTCAGTCTTCAAGGAAAGGGCTATTGTTTTTTTCCTGTCTGCTTGTTAAAGACAGATGAACTAAGACTGGGCTATTACAGACTAAGTGACTACTCACCTGTTATACCTGTACAGAAGGTGTGGGTTGTTTATTTTTGCAACCCTTTATTCTTTCATGTTTTCTTTTGTTCATGAAAGGAATGAACTAAACCCTATTCAGGGTCTCTGAACTCAATAAATTGGGACTTTACTTTATTTTGAACCTCATTGTTCCTGACCTTTTTGTATTACTTTATTGACTGAGAGACCAGCAGGACTTCCAGCCTCATCTGGAAGCACGTGAGACGCAGGCTATTCTGGGCGCTGACCGGGGCCATCGTACAAACCAGCACCGGCAGAGCCATAATCTGTGGTCAGATTCTGCACTAAAACTTTGTAGTAGGACTCATGCCACCTATTTCAGCCTAGCCATCTTGAAGATAAGTGAATTTTTCTTACATATTACACTGTTTAAAGTGTTTGAAGAGTGTTTTAGGTTGGCATAGGGACAATGAAGTGATATGATGGTCCCTAATATACCCCAGTTTGGTGAGATCACTGAATCAAAGGGTATGATCTGAGCACTTCATATTTAATTATTTATTGAATTCTATAGCTGTGATTAATATGATAAGTGATCAAATAATCATCACAGAATAATATTAATTATCTCCCCAGTTATTGGCATAATCTGGAAGAGGAAACATCATGCAATATAATCAAGTTTGCAGATGATACAAAACTATGTCGGGCGGTTGGCTCTCAAAGAGACTGTGAGGATCTTCAGAAGGATCTAAACCAGCTGGAAACGTGGGCGATAAAGTGGCAGATGAATTTTAACATAGACAAATGCAAGGTGATGCATCTGGGAAAGAAAAACAAAGAGCATGAATACAAGATGTCGGGGGTGACATTAGCCAAATGCGAACAAGAAAGGGATTTAGGGGTGCTGATAGACAGAACCCTAAAGCCATTGGCTCAATGCGCGGCGGCAGCGAAGAAAGCAAACAGGATGTTGGGCATGATTAAGAAGGGGATCACGAGTAGGTCGGAAGATGTTATAATGCCACTTTACAGAACAACGGTCAGACCACACTTAGAATACTGTGTCCAACACTGGTCTCCATACCTTAAGAAGGATAAAATTCTGTTGGAGAGGGTGCAGAGGCGAGCCACGAAACTAGTCAAAGGCATGGAGAATTTAAGCTACAAGGAACGCCTCGGAAAACTGGGACTGTTTACCCTCGAAAAGAGAAGACTGCGTGGGGATCTGATAGAGACTTTTAAAATATTAAAAGGATTTGACCAAATTGACCAGGAAGCAGCATTACTGACATTTTCAGATGTGACACGGACAAGAGGTCATAGCCTGAAACTGAGTGGCAGCAGGTTCAGGACAAATGTCAGGAAGTTCTGTTTCACACAACGAGTGGTGGGCGCTTGGAATGCTCTCCCGGAGGAGGTGGTGGCAGAGACTACTGTTCTGGGTTTCAAACGCAAGTTGGATGCACACCTTCTTGCAAATCATATTGAGGGATACGAGAAATCCGGGTCTCCAACAAGGAGCACCTAAATGGGCCTCCGCGTGTGCGGATCGCCAGACTAGATGGACCTTGGTCTGATCCGGTGAAGGCGTTTCTTATGTTCTTATGTCCACTACTGGCCAAACTTCATAGGCTTTTGATATTCTCCAGGATATTCTTCAAATGTTCCTGTTTCAAAGATTGGGTCTTGTTAGGACCATGAAAAACTCAAACTGTCTTTTCCTTCTCTTAAAGAAATTGTTTTTACTGGTAAATTAGAGAAATCCTATCCTTTCAAACTAACAGAAATATGGAATAATATTCCTCTAAGGTTAAGAGAATTAGGTTCATTTAAATTTTTTTCATAAAAACTTAAAAACTTAGAGAGGCATAATCGAAAGGGACGTCTAAATCCGTTTACGTCCATCTCGCAAGTCGTCCAAAGTAAAAAAAAACAGCTTAAGACACATTTTCGAAAGATACGTCCAACTTTTTTTTCGTTTCGAAAATCGTCTAATTATACGTCCTGCCGATCTGATCGTCCAAGCCACTAAATCATCTATCTTTATACCACATTTTCGTCCAACTTTCCGTCCAAGTCCAAAACGCCTAGAACAAGCCCTGTTGGATGTGGGAGGGGTCTGCAAAGTGATGGACTGCACACCCAGACATGCCACCTAAATAGTGGGGTACTTTACAGGGCACTGCTGTGAACTTCACAAAAAGGGTGCCATGTCTTCTCCTCTTTATAGCTCCCTTATAGGTTACAGTGAGCCCCCAAACCACCTCCAGAATACCCTAGACCTACTTATCTACCACCCCAATAGCCCTTATGGCTGAAGGAGCCATTATATGCCAGTACAAAAGGGTTTTGGGAGTGTATAGGGGAGTGCACATGTTTAAGTATCAATGCAGTGATTACAGGGGCTTATGGGCATGGGTCCTCCTCTCCATGAGTCCCTAATCCACCCACAAGATGACTTAAGCTGCCTCTGGGCTAGACAACTAGTCTTTCCTATGCCAGGCGGCTAGGTGATGATGGTCTGGAGGCTGAATTTTAAAGGTGTGATTAATATTTTTATGGGGATTGGGGGGGTTGGTGATCACTGGGGTAGTGTGTGGGGATCTGTTTTATGTGTTTGCAGTGCTTATCTGGTGACTTTAGGTGTGTTTTTGTGACTTAGACCATGTTTTAACATAGAAACATAGAAGATGACGGCAAAAAAGGGCCATAGCCCATTAAATCTGCCCACTCCAATAACCTACCCTCCCTTGATTTTAACCCCCTAGAGATCCAACATGTGTATCCCATTTCCTCTTATAATCCGGCACGTTGCTGGCCTCAATCACTGACGTGAAAGATCATTCCAATGATCAACCACCTGTTTGGTGAAGAAATACTTCCTGGTGTCGCCATGAAATTTCCCACCTAAGTCACAATGTCCAAGTTCAGTCTAGGCTCTGTTGTAAAACTTTTGGTTATACATGCTGTACAACTAAGTCTAAGCCGGCCCACGTCCCGCCCAACTCCCACCCTCTTCACGCCTCCCGAAATGCCCCATTTAGCTTTGGTCATCGGCACTATGAAGGCTTAGGTCATTTAGAAACACGTCCAAAACCCATTTTTATTATCGGCACTTGGACGTTTTTGGACATTTTTCTCTTTCGATTATGAGCCCCATTGTTATTCTCTAAATTTTAAATTCATGTTCTTTAATATATTTTTTTTTAATTGATGTAAACCGAGTCGAGTTTTATTACATGAAGATGACCTGGTCTATAAATCTAAGTTTTAGTTTAGTTTAGAAAAAAAGAAGTTGAATAGGCAAAAGCCTAAGGGACCCATCTCTACAGATTTATGGGCTGTAAAAGCTGAAAACCCCCAAGCCTCAGCTGAGGAGTACCTAGAAACATTGCAGAGAGTGGGTCTGACTTGTATTATCGATTTAGAAGCACATGTCAAAAAGAGAGGAAAAAAATGTTCAGATTATCGCTGGAGGCTAGAAGCTCTTGCTCAGGAAAGTAGTCAGAGAGAATGGCCTAGCATCCTCAAGAAAAAATGCTGCCGTGATAGAACAACTGAGAGAAGCCCACCATGTTTCTGTGATGCCGATGATGTTGATTGTCTGCTGACATTGAACAGTGTGTTAAGACATGTAGGAAGTGTATTATGAGAAAGACATTGCCTACTCAAGCTGCACCTCTAATGCACATCACTAGCAATGGACCACTAGACCTAGTGTGCATCGATTTTCTGCGTCTGGAAAATGACAACTGAAACATTGATAATATTTTGGTGGTCACTGATCATTTTACCCAGTATGCCCAAGCCTACCTTACTAAAAATCAACGAGCAGACACAGTTGCCAAAGTGTTTTGGGAGAAATATTTTGTACGCTACGGATTTCCCAACAGAATCCACTCTGACCAAGCTAGAGATTTTGAAAGAAATGTTCAAAGTTTGTGGCATCAAAAAGTCACATACCACACTGTACCACCCACAGGAAGATCCACAATAAGAAAGATTCAATAGAACTTTGTTAAATATGTTGGGTACTTTAGACCCAAAACAGAAACAAATCTTATTGGTGATTTAATGTGTGAGTGAGTTATAAAAGTGAAAGGTGGGATTAAAAATGTTTAGTGAAACAAATTTGAAAAAAAATTGTTTGAAAGCAAACATTTTTTATTTGGCAAGGGTGAGTTAAAAATATTATATTTATCTAGGGTGGGGAGCTCTAGGGTGCCTGCAGGTGGGGGGGCCGCAATGCTTGCAGTCTTGCCATGGGTGCCAGCATTCCAGGGCAGAGAAGCCATTTCCTGAGCCACTAGAGACTTATTCCAGGCTGGGGAACTGCTGCAGAAAGGATCCCCGGCTCTGTCTGAGCTAAGGGCTGAGTCTAGGATCTTGCCACATATGCGGTGATGATGTCACAAGCTGCACATGTGTGGAGACTGGGAAAATGGCCTAAGGACCTGGGAAGCTGGGATGGATATTTTGGGGACTGGGAGCCCTACATTTTAATATTTAAGGTAGTCACGGGAGCAGGAGAGGCCCAGTAAAGGATGGCCTTTTTAGGGCTATGATGGTGTCACAAGGACTAGGAAGCCAAATTTAGGGTTTCGGGGACCCAGGAGCTTAAAAGTTTAATATTTAAGAAATTCATACACACAGAGAGACAGGAAGCCAGTTTTTTTTAATGTATGTATTTATTTTCTTTCTTTATTAATTTCTTTCTTCTAGTATGTTGCTATCTTCATGCAGATTCCTTCAAATAATAGATAATTATTTTATTGAATCCTATCTAGAAACCTTACTATAATTAAACTTTATTCTCCCTGAACTGCTCTAAAAAGTCTTTGGGGATTTTCCATCTTCTGTACTGCTTCTGTCAGGAACCTGCTCAGCCAAATCACTGAGTTTCCACTTATCTCTGGCAATTCTCTATAAAAAAATCCCCTCAGAACATGTTCTTGTTTACCAAAAAATCTTATTTAACTGAGAGGGATGGGAGGGAGGGAAATCTTATTACAAATATCTAAAATGTATTGTGATCTCTCTCTCTCTCTTTCTTCAGTAACTGAATTCCTTTAAGATTCTCTTAAAATTTAGAAACAATACAGAATAATGGGTCAGAATCTTCCCATTTATTTTTATGTTCTCTTCTCTGATGATATTTCTTATTTTCAGTTAAACCTTTGAATTAGTTATTTTAAGCCTAAGATGTCTTAAATATTTTTTACATACAAAAAACATATACGGTAAACCAGTTCTTAGTGAGTTAAAAACTTTTAATCCTTAAATATATCTTCCATAGATATTTAATTACAATTCTATTGAGGTTAACCCCCCTCCTTTAAGTAAGCTTCTATTTTTAATATTAATAGTATTAGTATTAATTTCATAGAATCTTTCTCAAAGCTCCTTAACTGTACCGACTCACACACTATGAATAAACCATTAAGGGAGGAATTCATCAAGCAGTGTTAGAGCTTTAAATTGTATTAATTGAGCCTTAATGTGACCTAAAAGGCCCTAACATTGCCTGACCTAAGATATCACAGTGGTTCATAAGATCATAAGTCACGCGAGACTATCACTAGAGGGCACCATTTTGCAGTTGATGAAGGACTGGGCAAGAGTGACTGAGCATCGCTCTTGCCCAAAGAACCCCCCTCCCCCCCCAGATCCCTTGAACCTTTGGAAGACCACCACCCTGAACCACCAACGAAAATGGTAAGGGGGAGGTGGGGGCTTCGAACTTTAGGGGGGAACTTGTGTGAGGGGAGACAAAGTCTGCAGAGGCTCTTGAGCTAGTGGTCTGATGCTCCCGGATGCCCCAGCAAAAAGATGGGGCTATGTATCCATGGTTTGGATGCTTTAATGAGACATGCAACTTTAATGAGACATACACTTTAACTCTGATTGACCTCAATGCAGTCCCCCTGCTGCAGACCCCTCAGATCTGCTTTAATTTCAAGCTGACTGGCTATAAACGTTTTAAGTGACAGATACTCACATTTCTTTACAGCAGAAGTGAAGGATCCTCAACCACTGCTGAGATTAAGAGCCAAAAATGTAAAGCTTCACCAGCCAAATTTTCCCGACCTAGCACTGTAGACCTTATCCTGGTTAAGTTTCACTTCATGAATCTTCCCATTTATTCCCAGTAGAAGTGAAACATCCTGAACTTCTGTTCAGAATAAGTGCAAAAAATTTAAAACTTCATTGATCAGTCTAACTAATGCATAGAACTGAGAACCTGGGGAAGTGGTTTCCATTCCAGAGAATACCTGCAGGGGGAAACATATTGAGGTCCATCAAAGTAGATCCATGGGGTATGCAGGGGGGAGTTAAATTGAAATCAGAAACTATAGCTATCAAAACCAAAGGAAACAGATTTGCAGGGGGGGGGGAGGGAGAGCCACTGAAGTCTGTGAAAGTAGATCTGTGGGGGTCTGCAGGGGAAAGTACATTGAGGTCCATCAGAGTTAAATTGAAATCAGAAATTGCAGCTGTCAAAATCGAGGGGAGCAGATTTTTAAGGACATACAGTTGAGATCCATTAGGTTCACATTTAATCCAGTCCCCTCACACATTAAATCACCAATAAGATCACACATTATTACATTTTTTCCTGTGAAAGTGAGCTTGCAGTCCAAGTTGTACATGAAATAGAGGGTAGAATATCTTGCTTACGGAGATCTCAGTCCACTGCTCCAACCACTCAGTCTGTTAGCTTGATGATTTAGGGAATAATTCTTTGCCTAGGAAAGTGATTGCCCTGGGTTCAACTCCATTTTAGAAAGTTGTTCCTTGAAATGAGGTTAAAGAAGAATTGAGTTTCTGATGCTTGATGGAAAACCCCAGAGAGCACTGGATAGAATTACTTTCATGTTCTTTCAAGCATGATTATTTTCTATAGACCTTGACCCACTTCAAGGGGTAATTGGAAGACAACATTGGGAAAAACAAAACAAAGCTAGATAGCTATAAGGAATATAACATAAAGCATAGACATGAATAAAGCCTGTTATTTTCATTTGTTTTTATAATTTGAATTCTATTGAATTTTTCCAACTTATTCCAGGGTGCTCAATGCATATCATCCCATAAAGACATCTAATAATTTTTATTTGTGATCTGCAAGGACATCTCAGTCACCATCAAACAAAGACTGGTCACTGCCATTGTGCTCCCAATCTCATCATATAGCCATGGCTGTGATACATAGACACTCAAGAAAGCAAATAGAAGAAAAAATGATGCCTTTGAGCTGTGGTGCTGGAGAAGACTTCTACGAATCCCATGGACAGCTAGGATCACCACAAAAGATCTTCTTGATCATATAAACCCAGAGTTGTCCCTGGAAGGCAAGATTACCAGACAGAAACTGACCTATTTTGGACATAAGATGAGGGCAAATTCACTAGAAAAGGAGGTGCTACTCGAAATGGTCAGTGGTAAAAGGAAGTAACATAGAAACATAGAAACATAGAAATCGACGGCAGATAAGGGCCAAGGCCCATCCAGTCTGCCCACCCTAATGACCCTCCCCTGCCTTTACTTTGCGAATAGAACCCACGTGTCGATCCCATTTGGTCTTAAAATCAGGCACGCTGTTGGCCTCAATCACCTGAAGTGGAAGACCATTCCAGCGATCCACCACCCTTTCGGTGAAAAAGAATTTCCTGGTGTCACCGTGCAGTTTCCCGCCTCTGATTTTCCACGGGTGTCCTCTTGTTGCCGTGGGACCCCTGAAAAAGAAGATATCTTCTTCTACCTCGATGCGGCCCGTGAGATACTTGAACGTCTCGATCATGTCTCCCCTCTCCCTGCGCTCCTCGAGCGAATATAGCTGTAATTTATCTAACCGTTCTTCGTACGGGAGATCCTTCAGTCCCGAGACCATCCGGGTGGCCATTCTCTGGACCGATTCCAGCCTCAGCACATCCTTACGGTAATGTGGCCTCCAGAATTGCACGCAGTATTCCAGGTGCGGTCTCACCATGGATCTATACAAAGGCATAATGACTTCGGGCTTACGGCTGACGAAACCCCTGCGTATGCAACCTATGATTTGTCTTGCCTTGGAAGAAGCTTGCTCCACTTGATTGGCAGCCTTCATGTCCTCACTGACGATCACCCCTAAGTCTCGTTCTGCAACTGTTCTTGTTAGGATCTCGCCATTAAGGGTATAAGTCCTGCATGGATTTTGGGTACCCAGGTGCATAACTTTGCATTTTTTGGCATTGAAGCTGAGCTGCCATGTCTTAGACCAGCTCTCTAGTAAGAGTAGATCATGCATCATATTGTCGGGCATTGAATTTTTATCTATTGTGCTTTTGCCCACTACATTGCTTAGTTTGGCGTCATCGGCAAATAATGTTATCTTACCTCGGAGCCCTTCTGCCAAGTCCCTTATAAAGATATTGAATAGTATTGGGCCCAAGACAGAGCCCTGGGGCACTCCACTGATCACCTCCGTCATTTCAGAGGGGGTTCCATTCACCATTACCCTTTGAACCCTACCTCCAAGCCAGTTCCCAACCCACTTCGTCAATGTGTCGCCCAATCCTATGGAACTCATCTTGCTTAGTAACCTGCGATGAGGCACGCTATCGAATGCTTTGCTAAAGTCCAGGTATACGATGTCCAGGGACTCTCCAACATCTAGCTTCCCCGTCACCCAGTTAAAGAAGCTGATCAGGTTGGATTGGCAGGATCTCCCCTTAGTAAATCCATGTTGACGGGGATCCCGTAGGTTCTCTTCATTCAGGATCGTATCTAATTGGTGTTTGATAAGAGTTTCCATTAGTTTGCTCACTATTGATGTGAGACTCACTGGTCTGTAGTTTGCCGCTTCTGTCTTGGGGCCTTTCTTGTGGAGTGGAATGACGTTAGCCTTCCTCCAGTCCAACGGGACGCTACCTGAACTAAGAGAGAGGTTGAAAAGCGCCGACAGCGGCTCCGCCAAGACATCGCTCAACTCCCTGAGTACTCTGGGGTGCAGGTTGTCCGGTCCCATTGCCTTGTAAACTTTGAGCTTGGACAGCTCAACGTGGACACTGTTGGGCGTAAATTTGAAATCGCTAAATGGGTCAACTGAGTCAGCCCTTGTCTGTAACTGAGGGCCATGCCCTGGAGCTTCTCGGGTGAAGACAGAGCAGAAGTATTCATTTAACAGTTGGGCTTTTTCTGAGTCCTTTTCCACATAGTCTCCGTCTGGTTTCCTTAGACGTACTATTCCCCCTGAGTTTTTACTTCTGTTGCTGATATACCTGAAGAATGATTTATCTCCCTTCTGGATGTTCTTTGCTAGAGATTCCTCCATGTTTAATTTAGCTTCCCTGACTGCTGTTTTGACGGCTTTTGACTTGGTCAGATATTCTGCCCTGGAGTCCTGTTCCCTTGATTGTTTGTAAGAGATGAATGCTTTTTTTTTTTCTTTGATGAGGTCTGAGATCTCCGCAGTGAACCACTGTGGTTTATTGTTTCTACGGTGTTTACTTACTAGCTTAACATAACGGTTTGTCGCTTCCTGTATGGTGGCTTTCAGAGTCGACCACATTTCATCCACACTATCGGTTTCTGCTTGGTTTTGTAGCATCTGGTGAACAAAGTCACTCATCTCTTGGAAGTTTGTGTTCTTGAATTTGAGGACCTTGGTCAGTGTGGCATGTTTAGTGAAGCCTTTTCCAAGATTGAACCATATCATGTTATGGTCGCTTGAGGCCAATGTGTCTCCCACCGAGACCTCTGTGACACTTTCACCATTGGTAAGCAACAGGTCCAGTATTGCCTGATCCCTCGTTGGGTCCAATACCAATTGCCTGAGACATGCTCCCTTCAACGAGTTTAATAGCTTCCTGCTGCTGCCAGAAGCAGCGGTAAGTGTGCCCCAATCTACATCAGGCATGTTGAAGTCACCTAACAATACCGTGTCCCCACGCAAGGTGATATTCTCTATATCTCCAATCAATTCCATATCCAGGTCATCCTGTTGTCTTGGGGGTCTGTAAATAACGCCGAGATATAGGCATTTGTCCTTCCCTCTGGCCAAATTAACCCAAAGGGATTCCCCCGTGTATTGGACATCTGTGATCCTTGTGACCTTAATGTCATCCTTTGTATATAATGCAACACCACCTCCCAATCTACCCTCCCTGTCCCGGCGGAGCAGGTTGTAGCCTGGTATGACCATGTCCCACCCATGTGAGTCTGTGAGCCAGGTCTCAGATATTGCCACCACATCCAGGTCAGCATTCCTTATTTCTGTTTCCAGATCCAGTATCTTGTTTCCCAAGCTGTGTGCGTTAACATACATAGCCTTCCATGTTGTGTTTTTATTATGTCTTAGTGGGGATATTCCTGTTTGAGTTACTTGGACACTTTTAGCATTGTTCGCATATTTGGTATTCTCTCTAGACTCAGAGCTATATCTTGTACCTGACCCGGATTCCCCAGACCCAGAGCTACAGTGTGTACCTATCTCAAAAACGGAAATGTGTGTATCCTGTGGGGGAGTTCCCGCATGGGCTACTTGAACTCCTTTCACAAAATTTGCGATGTGTATACCCCTGCTGTACCCAGGATTACAATGTGTACTGCCCTTAGTCCCGGAATTACAGTGTGTACACTTCCCAGACCCAGAATTGCAATGTGTAGTCCTCCTAGATCCTGAATTACAATGTGACCCTGAATTGTAATGTGAACCTTCCCTAGACTCGATAGTGTGTATACTACTTATCCCAGCCTCATAAAAGTAATGACAGTTTAGCACACCAGGTAGGTAATTTGTGCCCGTGCCCTCCCCCAACTTACCTAGTTTAAAGTAGGGGAGACTAAGGGCCCGTTGGCTGAATATTATCAAGAATAACAAGGGAATGAACATCAGACAATTGAAAGAAGCTGTGGAAGACAGGAAAACATGGTGACTGGCCTACAGAGTATCCAAGGGTCGGACACGACTGACTAGATTGTAGTAGTAGTAACTCATTGTATAATTGCATGTTGGTACTATCTATTGATATAAAATATTGGTAGTATATCACCTGATTCAGAAAGCACCAGATGTCTCTAGAACTAGAGACTAGGTGCCAGATCTGTGGGTGTCTGAGTGCCCCCAGTACTGGGCAAATGCCTTCACCGTGTCTTGTGAAATAATTCTTGTGGTGTTTAGCACTAAAAGTCAGTTATTATGTTAGTCACAGCTGAGATGGTGGTACATGAGATGGAACCTCTTGACTCTTTTTCCCTGTTAAGTTCTCACATCCTATACTTCTAAAGTATGAAACTGGTTGATAACAAAGTTCTGGGAGTGGGGCTTCCCTTGAAGAGGTTCACTGTCAATGGAATGCAGATGGGCAGCACTGTGAAATGTAATACACCTCCCAGGATACACCAGATTCTACTTTGATTGAAATGTCAACGAAAAGTTTGGAATTTTCAAATGTGGAACTCTAAGCCATCATGAAGTTCCTATTTCTGCAGAAGAAAACTCCAAAGAAAATCCATGAATGTATGATGCAAACACTGAGTGACAAATGCCCATCATACTCCACACTGATAAAGTGGTGTGCAAGCTTTCAGTATGGAGATTTTGAGCCTGAAGATTCAGCAAGGTCTGGGAGACCTCAAACAGTGTCAGCTCCTGAAACTGTTGATCATGTCTATGACCTGATTTTTGCAGATCAGCGAACATTAGCTAAAACAATTGCCCAGACACTACAGATATCCAGTGTATGCAGAAGCTGTCAGCCAAATGGGTGCCCAAATGTTTGAATGCTGACGAGAAACGATGTTGAGTGGACACTTCCAAGTTGACTTTACAGCATTTTCAGTGAGCTGGTGCCAACTTTTTGGAATAACTAGTTACTGTTGATGAAACATGGTTATACCATTATGATCCTGAGACAAAACAAGTCGATGCAATGGCGGCACTCAGGTTCTCCAAGGCCAAATATAGTGCAAAATATAGACAACAGATATAAATTCTCATAACTGATACATTTTGATCACTAAATTGAAAATAAAATCATTTTTCCTACATTTGTTGTCTTTTCATTTCGTGAGTTTCTGACTGTGCAGCTAATATTTATTTTTTTATATTTTTTCTTTCTTTCTGCCTCCTGCATGCTTCCTCTCCTCCAGACTTCATTCCATTCCCCAGCCAACATCTCTCTCTGTTCCTCCATGAGTCCAACTTTTCTTCCTCTCTCATCCCCCAGATCAGTTTTCACCACTACCCATTTCTCCTTCTATCACCCCTCTCCAACACCATGCCACATCTCTCCCTCCATCACTATGCCCAACATTCCTCCCCCTTGCATCCCCTTCAATCTATCCCTCAGTTCCCTCTCCACCACCATAGCCAACATTTCTCCCTCTCATCCTATTCCCCATGCATCTCTACCTCACTCCTCTCTCTTTATGCCCAATTTTCCCCTTCCTTTCCCCATGTGCACCATCTCTTTCCCTCTCACTCACACACACAGGCCCAACAATTGTTCCTTTCTATTCCATCCCTTCCTCTTTCCTATGTCCCAAGTTCCTATGTTTCTCCTTCCTAGGTTCTCCTCACTGCCTTCCAGCCTTTATCCCACCCCCTTCCTCCCTTCCTCCCTCCCTCCCCCGAAGCTGCACTGAAGCCTGCCTGCCCCCAAGCTGACTCACCGACAATTCATCCTCCCCTCGGTCCACTGCCACACACACACCCTTGCCCGCTCCATTCAATTACCCACTGCTGCTGCCACAACTCCGGGAAGGGCCAGGTGCATGCAGCGATTGCATGCCACTGGCCCACAAGCCTTCCCCATTCTGAGCTCTTCTGGGATATTGTGCTCTTCAATGTTGTGCATGCCTACACATGATGTGTGTGTTATCGGGATGGCAGAAGGCTTAAAATTCTCATGAAGGGCTTGCATGGGACAGTGCTTGGTTTGCGAGGTAAGATTTGCGGGAGTGTTTTGTTATTCTTGCAAAACATTCGCAAACCATGTTACTCGCAAACTGAGATTTGACTATATATCATAAAAACTAGCATAAGGCTGTCGGAGGCAGAACACCAGCACTGAATAATTTGATTTATTTCAGCCATGACAACTGTCATTTTAAAAAAAGATGCCGATTGCCCCAGCTGAATATGGACCTCTACATATAAAGGACAATTCTAGGTGCCTGAAATTATGCACCCTTGCACATAAAAATGCCTAGAATACTAGCACATATGTGTGAAACATCAGGTCATGTTAGGAAGGTAACGTTCCTAAACAAAATCAAGGACAGCTTTATGGAGCAACTGGTTTAGGAACCAACAAGAGGGAAAGCAATTCTGGATCTAATCCTTTGTGGAGTGTATGATCTGGTACAGGAGGAAAGGGTGCTAAGGCCACTTGATAACAGTGATCATAATATGATCAGATTTGATATTATCACTGGAATAAGTAGAACAGGAAATCCAAAACATTCGCATTTAATTTTTCAAAAAGGAAACTATGATAAAATGAGGAGAATGGTCCAAATAAACTTATAGGAGCAGCTGCAAAGGTCAAAAATTTACATCAGGCATGGATGCTGTTCAAAAATGCCAGCCTGGAAGCCTAGACCAGATACATTTCACCTATTAAAAAAGGTGGAAGAAGACCAAATGACAGCCAGCATGGTTAAAATGTGAGGTAGAGCTAAAATCACTAACCTTCAGAAAATAAAAGAATCTGATAATAGGAAACAGCATAAGGAATGGCAAGTCAAATGCAAACTGCCGCTGATAAGGAAAGCAAAACAGACTATAAACAGAAGATTGCATTGGAGAGAAAAATACACAATAAAAACTTTTTAAAGTATATTAGCTGCAAGAAGCCAATAAAAGAATTAATTGAATCTGCTAGATGACTGAGGGATAAAGACAAGGCCATAGTGGAGAGACAAAATGAATTATTTGCTTCAGTCTTCACTGAGGAAGATGTGAGGGAGATACCAATGCCAGATTCAATGGTGATGAGTTAGAGCAGGGGTGTCAAAGTCCCTCCTCGAGGGCCGGAATCCAGTCGGGTTTTCAGGATTTCCCCAATGAATCTGCATGAGATCTATTTGCATGCACTGCTTTCAATGCATATTCATTGGGGAAATCCTGAAAACCCGACTGGATTCCGGCCCTCGAGGACCGACTTCGACACCTGTGAGTTAGAGGAACTAAAACAAATCTCTATAAACCTGGAAGATGTAATGGTGTGTTTGATAAAGAGTAGCAATCACCTGGACCAGATAGTATATACCTCAGAGTATTTATTTATTTAAAATTATCTGTAGCCCGCCTAGCTACATATCTAGGCAGGGAACAATGTACATCGCTTAGAAATTTGTAATAAGCGATACATCAAATGTAAATAAACTTGAAACTTGAAACTTATACATACAAACTCTGCAAATAACAAACAACAAAATGCAATAGTAATACACTTTTTAAAAAAATCATAAAACATCCGAACATCTTTACTCAGTCATAAAATACATCTTCAAAAAGACAGTTCAAAGCTGGTACCAACCACAACCTAACACAAAAGGATAGAATCTCATACACCTACACAGCTGGTACTGATAGAACTAAAAAATGAACTTGTAGAGCTTGCGAGTTATAAATATATACAATAGATAAATAATGCTGGTAATATGTCTAGTCCACAAATGCTCGCAGTCTAAGCAACAAAGTTCATTATCTGCAAGCCCTGATGTTAGAGGGAGACCTGGATATTGTTGCTAACACAGAGACATGATTCGGTGAATCCCATGAATAGGATGCAAACATACCAGGATATAATCTTTTTAGAAATGACAGAGATGGTCAAAAAGATGGAGGAGTAGCTCTCTATGTAAAGATTGATATCCAAGTGACTAAAATGCAAGGGAGCTGGGGAGAGGAATTGCTAAACTAAAAGATGCTAGAAATCGATATGTGGAGAGTGATGAGGAAAAAGCAAATGTGCTAAACAAATACTTTTGCTCTGTGTTCACGGAAGAAAATCCTGGAGAAGCCAGGGATTTGAACCCACAACCCACTGTATTCCTTATCTTCTTTTCATCTCCCTTTGTTGTTCTATGCCCAGAATTTCCTTGCTCTCTTCTAATTCCTATTTCCGATGTGTCCACTATTTGCACTCTGTCTCCTGATCTTACTCCCTATCTGGCAACTGCACTATTTTCCTGTCTCTTCCAATGTACAACTTCCCTCTCTGTGTCCTCCATCTCCTTATGTTCTCATTGTGTCCATCTCCCTTTATAACCCCCCATTTTTATCCAGCATCTGTCCTCTGTACACCTTTGACTCCCCTCCCCCATATCAACAAAAGGGGAAAGTGTTTCTGATGATACAGTGGGTGATCATCTGGCATCCTGTGATCACTGCATGGTATGATTTAATATTAAGATAGATATAGAGAGGGCTAATTTAAGAGTAAAGGCTTTAGCCTTTAAAAAAACTAACTTTGAACAGATGGCGGATTACATCAAGGAATTGTTGTCTGGTTGGGAATGTCTGGAAGGAGTTGAAATACAGTGGGAAAAATGGAAAGGAGTTATTGTAAGGGCGACAAACTTTTTTGTGAGGCAAGTAAGTAAAAGTAAGAGGAAAAGAAGGCCACTTTGGTTCTCAAAAGTAGTAGCTCAGAAGGTAAGGAATAAACTACAACGGATCGCAGAAAGAGGAAGACAGGCAAAAATATCTGGAAAAGTTAAGAAAGGCTGGTCGAGTAGTCAGGAAAGCAAAGATACAAATGGAAGAAAAAATAACAGACACGGTAAAATGGGGAGACATAACATTTTTTAGATATATCAGTGATAGGAAGAAGTGCAAAAGTAGCATTGTGAGACTCAAAAGTGAAGGAGAGGAATATGTAGAAGCTGATAAAGAAAAGGCTGGATTGCTTAACAATATTTCTGTTCTTAACAATATTTCTGTGCTTAACAATATTTCTGTTCTTTGTTCATGGCTGAAGCACTGGGAGTGGGACCGCAGAAGACCAACGCGAATAAGGATGGATTGATTTTCAGAAGATTGTGTTACTGAGGAGCTAGCTACTTTAAAGGTAGACAAAGCAATGGGGCTTGATGGTGTACATCTGAGGGTGCTGAAGGAACTTAGAGTAGTTTTGGTGACTCTGCTGACTGACCTTTTCAGTGCTTCTCTAGAGACGGGAGTGGTACTGGATGACTGGAGAAGGGCGGATGTGGTCCCGCTACCAAAAGGTAAAAGTAGGGAATTACAGGCCAAGTCTGACTTCTGTGGAAAGCAAATTAATGGAAACACTTTTAAAACAAAGAGAGCATAGGATGAAGTTAAGAGGTGATATGCTCAGGAGTAATCTATGGAAATACTTTTTTACAGAAAGGGTGGTAGCTAGAAAAGAGCTTTTGCGTAGTGGTTAGAGCTACTGCCTCAGCACCCTGAGGTTTTGGATTCATACCCTGTGACCCTGGACAAGTCACTTAATCCTCCACTGCCTCAGGTACATTAGATAGATAGATAGAGGGGAGATTGTGGCACAGTGGTTAAAGCTACAGCTTCAGCACCCTGCAGTTGTGGGTTCAAACCCATGCTGTTCCTTGTGACCTTGGGTAAGTCACCCAATCCCCCCAGGTACATCAGATAGACTGTGAACATAAGAAGTTGCCTCCGCTGAGTCAGACCAGAGGTCCATCCTGCCCAGCGGTCTGCTCCCGCGGCGGCCCATCAGGCCTAATTGCCTGAACAGTGTCCATGACTAATTTTGTAACTGCCTCTTATCCTCTAATTTTATCCCTATTACCTACCTCTACTCTTATCTGTACCCCTCAATCCCTTTGTCCTCTAGGTACCTGTCCAGATCCTCTTTGAAGCCCTGTACTGTGCTTCTGCTTATCACATCCTCCAGTAGCGCGTTCCATGTATCCACCACCCTCTGAGTGAAAAAGAACTTCCTGGCGTTTGTTCTAAACCTTTCCCCTTTCAGTTTCTCCGAGTGCCCCCTTGTGCTTGTGGTTCCCCGTAATTTGAAAAATCTGTCCATGTCCACTCTTTCTATGCCCTTCATGATCTTGAAGGTTTCTATCATGTCTCCTCTAAGTCTCCGCTTTTCCAGGACAGATAAGGAAAACACTTGAGTACCTGATTGTAAACCACTTTGAGTGCGACTGTAAAACTACAAAATGGCAGTATACATGTCCCAATCCCCTTCCCCTCTTTTCTAGAAACCAGCTTTATCCATTAAAATGAGGACCCACTGGAGAAAGGAAAAGAGAAAGAAATAGGAGGAGGTACAAAAGGCAGGAAAGAAATACAATTCATCATTAAAATGTGTGTCACAAAAATAAGACAAGGAGAGACTATGCCTTGCTGTTGGGGGCAATTAGTATTTCAGTCATATTATTTTATTATCTGTATTGCTTAAGGCAGAAGAAAAATGATACTTCTGAGGTTTGCTGAATGAAATGCCATGAAAATGAGATCACTGCTGCAAGGCTAAGCAGTTACGTACAATGGCAATTTGAGCTAACGTAAGCACAAAACAAACATATACTGGACGAGGCAAAAAAATAAAATAAAACAACTCCCTAGAGTTTTTTTTACCATTTTCTCAGCAACTGCTTTGATTATAGAAATAGTAATTATGATGTACAGTATGTAAAATTTCTTGTTGAAATTCAAACATTCTTAAGATATGTTGATGTTACTGACATTTTAGTAAGGAGGGAGGTGAGGGTGCGGTCTGCACCAGGCACCATGTTGATGGGGACGCCATAACCCCTCCCCTTCTCCGTCCCCCTGCCTCTTCCCATTCCTCCCCTCCACATGTGCACCCCCTTCCCTTCCCCCACACCTCTAGTTGAAATGGTTGTTCGCGGCAATCAACAATGTGATCTTCAGGACTCCATTGGCTCTCCTGCTGACATCACTTCACATGTTTTGTCCACCAAAAGGTCAGATAAAACTACACTTCTATAAAAGTTAGTGAATTAAGTTAATTAATTAGATGCTTTCAAAGGACTCTGTGGAAGGAGAGTTCACATAGGATGCCTCAATACATCTTGTATTCAATTACAATTACTCGTACAGTCAGCCTTACTAAAGTTAAAAAAAAATCTAATAATAAAATCAATTATACATACAAAGAAATTCATTAACCTTTTTCGTGCCAAAAGGGCACTGGGTATGCAATTGACATATCTATTCAGTATCATTTTTATTTGGTGTGGAGACCCCAATAGATCTAACCTCTCCCCCACCCCATGCATATCATTGTATCTACAATATTATTCATGAAATATAGTTATTTATATTACTCCCATTGCACTGTGATAAAGGATTTATTGTACTGGTTGTTAAACAAAAACGTTTTACAAACTGGTGATGTATTTTGAGCTATATGTCAGCCTATCACCAAGAGTTGAGTTGGACATAATTTTGAAAGGTGACTCCAGGAGTCACAAGATTATATCTCGGAGGATGAAGATGTGGCCCATGAAACTGGGACGGCACTTACATTTCCTCCCTCCACCAGAAAGAGAATAAGGGTAGGAAAAAGGAGAGATTCTAGACAAAGGAAGGGCATGCTGGACATGAGGGAAGAAATGGGGAAAGGTTCTGGTCACAGGAAGGGACAGGACACAGAGGACATGCTGGATCTAATGCTTACTGTACTAACTATACCAGTTGAAGTGTAAAAGGACATAACTAAGATTGTTACATTACTTAGGAGCCCACCGTTAGATTTGAATATATTAATATATTTAACAAAGCAAAATAATTTGTGACATAAAGGCCATTTTCACCTTCTGTGCTCATTTGTTTGTTTGTCTACAGTACTGAGGCTTCTTGTGGCATTTTTAGTGCTTTCTGTTTTACCATATCTGTCAAATCCTGATTCTGCCTCTAGTGACAGGCACAAATATTCCTGATTGTCCTTAATGCACCCTAAAAGTGCTCTAGTTCTCAAACTCCCCTACCATGATTCACAAAATGAACCTAAATAAAAATGCAATCAGATGCTGCATCTTTCCAGACCAGGATATGTTCTTTAGAGATATTTTCCATTGCACAGTGTCTGAAGTCTGCACGACAGGAAAACTAAGAATATCTGCATCCTGGTTTTATAAAATGTGTGCCAAAGTTTTAATGTACACTGACATGAATGCCAGTGAACAGCTTTTGGCCTGAAGGAATGTTGATTCCTAACAAAATAATACAGCACCTGTATGTACTAAATTCTTTGCCTTTATTTCAGTAGGAAATCTAAATTTAATACTGCAAAAATGGCTCTTTATCAACAAAGGTAACACATAGTTCATGTACTCAAAAATAGAAACATAGAAACATGATGGCAGATAAAGGCCAAATGGCCCATCTAGTCTGCCCATCCACAGTAACCATTATCTCTTGCTCTCTCTCTGAAAGATCCCACGTGCCTATCCCAGGCCCTCTTGAATTCAGACACAGTCTCTGTCTCCACCACCTCTTCCAGGAGACTGTTCCACGCATCTACCTCCCTTTCTGTAAAAAAGTATTTCCTTAGATTACTCCGGAGCCTATCACCTCTTAACTTCATCCTATGCCCTCTCATTGCAGAGTTTCCTTTCAAATGAAAGAGACTCAACTCATGTGCATTTACATTATAAAGGTATTTAAACATCTCTATCATATCTCCCCTCTCCAGCATTTCCTCCAAGGTATACTGATTGAGATCTTTAAGTTTGTCCCCATACCATTTTAGTAGCTTTCCTCTGGACAGACTGCATCCTTTTTATATCTTTTTTGAAAGTGTGGCTTCCAGAATTGTACACAATATTCTAAATGAGGTCTCACCAGAGTCTTATATAAGGGCATCAATACCTCTTTTTTCCTACTGGTCATACCTCTCCCTATACACCCAGCATCCTTCTAGCATCTCCAGAATGATTACAACTTTATGACTGCCTAAAGGAACCAGAGAAGGGAGGGGTATATAAAATGACTGTATAAATGACTAAATATTGATGTTGATAGTTTCTTTTATGGCTAAGCTCTGTATTTAGTTCAGATTTCATTGTATTTTTGGCAACATTTTTTGTGACAGGATAAGACTTGCTCAATGGAGCAGTAGCTTTGCAGTTAAAGCAGTGAACTAAGAACCGTAGAAAGCCAGAATTTAAATCTCATTTCTCCCACTGATGTTCTTTGTGACTTTGAGAAAGTCACTTAACCATCCATTGCTTCAGTATAGGCCTTTATCTTTCTATGAGTTTGGATTGAAAAGGCAAGTAATCAAAAATCCAAATGAGTGCCTTCAGTAAATCCATAGTACCTGTGCTGGGAATCCATCTGCAGATGATTCATGTTGAATACAAGCCAGTGCTGGTTTCACATCCATGATGCACTGTATGGTGTTCCATAGGTTTATCATGGGTTGCTATAGCAACCAAGAGTTACCCCATTGAGTGAATTGCGCCATGGCAACCTGTGGCAGCGCTGCATTGTCCTCCAGATTGCTGACACGAATACTCGAGCTGAGACATTCAGGTATAAATGAAGAGCTCTTAGAAGAGGCTGCAAACTACACAAAGTTGTTACTTAGGAGACTAAGGAACTTGAACATGTTCAAATTTAGATATAGCAGTCTCTCATTATTTTAAAAAAAAAACTGGCTTGGAATTAGCAGATGTGTTTATTATTTAAAAAAAAAAAGATTTGTTCTAGCAGACTGCAGTAGATTTAATAAGTGCTGTAAAAGATCTGCTTTGAGGACCAGGGCTTCCATTTATTCCAGCCGAGGTTTGCTTTTAACTGATTTGTTATAAGTCCAGTTTGCTGTGCATTGGAGTCATTTTTGTGAGGAGTCACTTCTTGGCAGCATATTAAGTAACTTCGTTGCAATGTACCCACTCTATCTGCCCAGTGGACAAAATTCATTTATTTTTCTAGCATTCACTAGCAAAAAAAAATAGAAAATTCCTGACATCTGCAAATGCAACATTAACTTGGCCTCATATTATTAGTGGTACAACAAACTTTTTATGTGAAAGACTGCACATTATCTAATTTAAAGAGACCACATTGTCCTGGTAGATATTCGGGCATACACCCTGAAACATGAAGACCGAAAGTATGTGTGTGTGGTGTGTTTGATGTGTGTGTGTGTGTGTGTGTTGTGTGTGTGTGTGTGTGTGAGTGAGTGAGTGAGTATGGAGGGGAGGGGGGGAGTGTTTATGCAATTAAGGAGCCATTTCTAGAAGAACAATTTATGTGGTCATAATAATCCTTCGATCACACTATCGGCAGCCCAATGAGTGAAAGAGCAGCTGCAGTGTTGAATCCCGTTGGGGGGACACCCCCCGCCCCCCCGTCGGAGCCCCTTAAAACACTGTTTTTCTTTGGCACGGGCTTCCGCCTTGCACTCAGTTGTCGCGGCACGCCTTTGTCGGCGCGTGCTTTTGACCTGTCACCGAACCCAAGACTGCTGCATGAGTTGTCCAAAAGGTCTCCACAGGCCGCCATTGTCTTGTGGCCTTGCAATAGACCACTATTATAGGGAATCTGTTTAATATAAGTATATAGGTGCATTAGTCACCTTTATAAAACTAAGATATATAATATCTTTCGTCTTAAGGGAAGTGAAGTTTTGTGGCCTTTATCAAACTGGCACAACATCTATATGCCTTCCCGTCCTTAACTCATGGTTACAAAATTCCCTTCCATGTGTGCACCTTCCAACTTCTTAAGTTTATTATTCACCATGTTTCTGTCCTTGGGAACATTATTTGATATAGCAGGATGTCTGTTCTCCCTAAACTTGAATATAAATTATGACAGTACTGAACAACTAGGGTAGGAATTCAGGGGCCTTTTTACTAAAGGGTGTTAAGCCCTTAACCTGTGGTGAGTATGCACTAACAGGTTACTGCACATTGCGCTAAAACATTTTGCTGTACTCTGCAACATGGTAACCCAGTTGTTAGCTATTTTTTAAAAAATTTGGAGGGAACATGTCCTGGCTGGTGACTGGACATTTCCACGTTATCCAGCTAGTGTGTTAGGATTAGCGTATGCTAACTGGACAATGCTCATGCGGTAGGTCTTTTTAATGGCCATGAACTAATGGTAAAATTAGCGCAAGGCCATTAATTTAAAGAAACAGAAAATAAGTCATTTTCTGGCCACAACAAAAGTGGCTATAGCGCATGGGAAAGACCCATGCAAGGGGCATGCTAAGACCACTTTTGCTGCTGTTTTAGTAAAAGGGCCTATTGTGTCTACACAGTGTACCTAAATAAATAACGCTGTAGCTTTTAGTGGATTCTAGACTATGTTGTGCTTTATTTTACAAACATACTCCACAGCCCATACCAGCAGAGAAAGTAGTAAATTATATTGTTTTAAAATTCTAACAGAAAATATTGAACATGACTTGCCCATGACCAATGGATTATAGAGATATTGGTACTGGTTTCCAGTATGTGTCACGTTAGGATAAAAAACTTGTATTGAAAAGCTTACATTGTTAAGCAAAACTATGATTGTAACCCGTAAACTCTATATTATGTTTATTGGTATTCGACCCCCTAGTTTATATCGTTAGGATGCAATCTTATCATAAACATGTACTGTATGTCAAATTGTAACCTGTAAACTGTATATTATATATGTTTAACCTGTAATCCAGGGGTGTCAAAGTCCCTCCTCGAGGGCCGCAATCCAGTTGGGTTTTCAGGATTTCCCCAATGAATATGCATGAGATCTATTTGCATGCAACAAAACCCAAATTTTGAAGGATCTTCTTGAAGATCTTAACCCCGGTTTCTTATTCATCACTGAAACTTGGATCGCAAAAGATGATATATTCTCTCAAAATGAACTCTGTCTTCACGGATACCAAGGCCTCTTCTCCCCTAGAACTAACCGAAAAGGAGGTGGCCTGGCTCTCCTCCATAAATCATTCTTCGACGTCCAGCTCCTTGAAAAGGGTTGCCATGCTTCCCTAGAATACATGCTCGCCTCTGTCAATGACGAACTCCATCCGCACCCACTAGGCATCCTGCTTTTATACCGCCCACCTTCATCCCCCTGGAACAAATCCTCCGACCTCGTCCTCGAATCCATTACAAACGCCTTCCTCAAATTCCAAAGATTACTAATCATTGGGGACATTAATCTTCACATAAATGATACCACCAACAAAGATGCTACTGATCTCAACAACTTCCTCACCTCTTTAGGCTTCCCCCCCTTGGCTCCCTCCCCAACCCATGAAAAGGGGCATGCGTTAGACATCATTAGCTTCATTGACCTCACCGAACACAAAACTTTAATCAGCGACACTCGCTGGGACCCCGTCCCTTGGTCCGACCACTTCCTAGGGGCTTTCTGCCTCCCCATTTTCATGTCCCACCTCGAATCCCCCTCCCGCTCCCCCGATACTATCACCTTCCGAAAGAAAATTACGAGCGACCTGTTCTGGACCAAACTTCTTAACCTACTCACCACCACCCCCAACCCTTCAAGCCCTGAATCTAACTGGCACAATTGGATCACCCTCTCTAAGACCACCTACCACTCCCTCGCTCCCCTATCCACAAAAACTGTCTCCTACTCCCGCAAGGCCCCCTGGTACCTTCCCTACCACAGACAACTAAAGCAGCAATGCCGATCACTGGAACGAAAATGGAAAAAATCCAATTCCCCCACGGACAGACAATCCTGGAGGGCCTCCATTAGGTTCTATAACACCGAATTAAAAAAATCAAGGAAGAACTACTACGGCAACAAAATCTCACGCTCCAACAACCAAAGCAACACCCTGTTCAACATCTGGCGTTCCATATCCTCCAAACACGATTCCTCCCCACTCCCCTCTTCTCCATCCGCGAACGATCTAGCAAAATTTTTCAATGAGAAAGTGTCTACCTTACGAAGCTCCTTCCCCCCCACACCCGATTACAACTCTTTGATGCCCACTACCCTCAACCCCAACTTAACCGAGGTGAACCATATCCCAGCCGACAGATCCTGGACCGCCTTCGAGCCTGTTTCCGACTCTCAGGTCTCTAAGCTCTGCCTCAAGTTAAAAGCCTGCAACTGCTCCTTGGATCCTTTCCCCTCCTACTTATATGAGAATATTCCAACCCAGGCCATCTCATCTCTTACCAAAATCTTAAACTCAGCCCTGCTCTCAGGCCTGTTTTCTACAGAAATGGGACACATTTCCCTGTCCCCACTTCTGAAAAAAGCTGATCTCGACCCCTCCATCCCTTCCAGCTATCGCCCAATAGCTAATATCCCTCTCCTGACCAAAATGCTGGAATCCATCATAGCCACCCAACTCTCATCCTATCTCGAGAGATTCTCCATTCTCCTACCCTACCAACATGGATTTAGACCCAACTACAGCACTGAATCCCTTCTAGCCTCTTTAATCTCAAAGGTCCAACAACTTCACTCCTCCAACAAATTTGCTGTCCTTCTCCAATTCGACCTCTCCGCAGCTTTCGACATTGTCCACCATGACATACTAATCCTCCAACTTTCTGAAATTGGCATAAATTCCACTGTCTTAGATTGGTTCTCAAAATTCTTACGGTCCCGTTCCTACCTCGTTAACATGAAGGGTTCCTCATCCTCCCCTTGGAAACCGATCTGTGGAGTCCCGCAGGGTTCACCTTTATCCCCGATTCTTTTCAATGTCTATATGTCCTCCCTGAAACTCCTCCAACTTTCCACCTCGGAGACACTTTACACCTACGCCGACGACATCCTCGTCCTTATTGAAACCGACTCTAACCTCACCAACCTCTCGGCTAACATCTCATCCTGTATAACAAGTCTACAATCCTGGGCCCTCACTGTTCAAATGAAACTAAATGAGGCCAAAACAAAACTACTTTGGCTCGGCCCAAAACTGGATCAGCTACCCTCCCACATCCCACTTTCCTCTGGCACCAATCTGCAGCTTGAGCACTCTAGTAAAGTTCTGGGAATCATCATTGACTCTACACTGTCCTTTAACGACCACATCAACTCCCTAGTAAAAAAATGCTTTTTCAATCTCCATATGCTAAGAAAAGTTAGATCCTGCTTCCACCAACAACATTTCGCCGTCCTTGTCCAATCCATCATTCTATCCCGATTCGATTACTGCAACTCCATCTTTCTAAGCCTAACAAAGAAAAATCTTCTCAGACTTCAGCGGATTCAGAACACCGCAGCTAAATTAATCTTCGCAAAAGGCAAATTTGACCACGTCTCCCCGCTTCTGTCTAAGCTTCACTGGCTCCCAGTCTTCCTCAGGGTTCGCTACAAATGCGCTTGTCTTACCTTCAAATCTCTTCACGGCATCCTCCCTCCCCTCTTCCCACTATCTTGGCTCTCAAGCACTCACTCCTCCAGATCCACTCAGAAATTCAAACTATCCTTCCCTTCTCTAATTGGCATCTCCCATACAGGAAAACACGGTACTTCCCTCCTCTTCAGGATCACTGAGTTGTGGAACAGCTTTACGGCCCATCTTCGGAGTTCGACCTCCCTCCAACATTTCAGAAAACATCTGAAAACCTGGCTTTTCACCAAAATGTAACCACTTCCTCCCTCTCCACTATTCTATGTACCTCCTCCGTCCTCCTCCGTCCTTGTTCACTTCACCTCTCCCTCCTTCCATTGTAGTTCCTCTTCTTTATTTTTAATCCCTGTAAACCGTGTCGAGCTCCACTTCCGTGGAGATGACGCGGTATATAAACTTAAGGTTTAGTTTAGTTTAGTTTAGTTTCATTGTATGCTAATAGATCTCATGCATATTCATTGAGGAAATCCTGAAAACCCGACTGGATTGCGGCCCTCAAGGAGGGTCTTTGATACCCCTGCTGTAACCCATTCAGAGCTCTTTGGGGACAATGGGATAGAAAACAAATTAAAAAAAAATAAATACAATTCTAACAGAAAATACTGAACACTTGGAAGATGGCTCTTAACCCCAATTCTTACACTCTGCACGCTTTAATTTTCCTGTTCTCACTATTAAGTTGGTGCACTGAAAGATCCACAGTACTCAGCTCAGTCCCTGAAATTTCCTATCACTATTATCCTTAGAGATTAAACTCACTTCTCAGGTAGCCAAATTTTCTGAACTGGTATCATGAAAGAGAGCTGCTGAGCCACATATCTATCCTTTTCCACTAGAAGCACAGAGCTCTCAATGCACTACTGCCACCTGCTGGATTCTGATCATCTGGCCACGCTCCGCCTGATATTCAGTACTATTTAATAAGCCAGGAATGGCTCCTGGACAGTTAAAAAGCGTTTGGCTAGCTAAGCACTATTCAGCGGGGGATAAGAACATAAGAATAACCATACTGGGTTCCATAGCCCAATATCCTGTTTCCACAGCGGCCAATCCAAGTCACAAGTACCTGGCAGAAACCCAAGTAGCAGCAACATTCCATATTAGTGTCTAGCAGCTAAAACTTAGCCAGCTATATTGCACAATGGCCACCGATTGTAAACACTGACCACCCAAGTTTAGTGGCCAAATCAGGCTGCCCAAATTGCTGGTCTATCTGTTAGAGGTTTAGTTTCACCTTGACTCTGCACTGTGGTCCATATTCTATAAATGGCACCCTACTAGCACCTAAATTAAGTGGCAAAGATGTTAAAACCCTCCTTAAAATAGTTTAAAACAAAAAATGTAGGCGCCTACAAGTCCAGTGTCTAGATCATGTTTACAGCAGCGCCTAAGGATGCTCAAAATTGAAGTAGGCATGACTAATACCAAAAACAACCTTAGGCATCCTTAGGTGCACCAGAAATGTAGGCCTCGAAAACCCTGGCTTACATTTCCGGCACCTGTGTTTGACATAGCCTTGATTCCGCAAATGGCGCCATTACATGACGGACACGCAGTCCGAGGCCATCTTTTAGGCAGCCGCCTATGCCGGCGCTGTTTGCAGAATCTGGACCTAAATGTTTTTCTCAGTGTAACAAAAATGTTGCTTGTAACCTGCTATTTTAGAAGTCTATGTTAGGAATTTAGACTGTTATTTACCTTTATGTAGCAATATGTATACCTTTTATGTAGAAGTAGAAGGGGAGCTGGGAAGCAATGATCACAATATGATCTGCTTCAACCTGGACATGGGGGCGAAACATCAATCCAGAAAGACGGCCACGGCACTGAACTTCTGAAAAGGAAATTAGGAAGGGATGAGACTCATGGTGGGGAAGAAGATTAAGAAGAGGATAAGCACTGTAAAAATGCTGGAGCAAGCATGGTCTCTTTTTAAGGACATGGTCACCGAGGCGCAAAATCTATATATACCGCATATCAACAAGGGATCCAAGAGGTAAAAGAACAAGGAACCAGCGTGGCTCACTGTAGCGGTGAAAGAAGCGATCAGAGACATGAAGGCTTCGTTTAAGGAATGGAAAAGGTCAAAAACGGATGAAAACTGGAAAAAGCAAAAGCAACATCAAAGCAGGTGCCATAAGGCGATGAGAGGGGCCAAAAGAGACTATGAGGAAAATATAGCCAAGGAGGCAAAAAGCTTCAAGACGTTCTTTCGATATATTAAGGGGAAACAATCCGCAAAGGAAGCGGTGGGGCCGTTGGATGACCATGGAATAAAGGGAGCGCTAAAGGAGGACAAAGCCATCGGCGACAAACTGAACACATTTTTTGCGTCTGTATTTACCAAAGAGGATATCCACAACATACCAGAAGCCAACAGGCTATATGCAAGAAACGAAGACAGGAAACTGACTGATTTGACATTCAGTTTAGAAGAGCTATACAGGCAGATTGATAGGCTTATAAACAATAAATCTCCTGGACTGGATGTGATCCATCCGAGGGTAATCAAGGAAGTGAAAGGGGTTATAGCTGAACTGCTTCAATTAATAAGCAATCTGTCGATAAAATCGGGAAGGATTCTTGAAGACTAGAAAGTGGCGAATGTTACGCCGGTCTTCAAGAAAGGGTCAAGGGGCGATCCGGGAAACTAACACACCAGTGAGTCTGACATCAGTACCAGGAAAGATGGTAGAGGTGCTGATAAAGGACCGCATTGTTGACCACCTTGACGGACATGATCTGATGAGGACCAGGCAGCACGGCTTCAGTAAAGGAAGATCTTGCTTGATGAACTTGCTGCATGTCTTCGAGGGAGTAAACAGGCAGATAGACAAGGGTGACCCGGTCAACACTGTATATCTGGATTTTCAGAAGGCGCTCAACAAGGTCCCGCATGAATGACTGCTTTGAAAAATTGCGAGCCATGGAATCGAGGGTGAAATACTCACATGGATTAAAAACTGGCTGGCAGATAGGAAACAGAGAGTGAGGGTAAATGGACAATACTCGGACTGGAAAAGCGTCACAAGTGGAGTGCCGCAGGATTCGGTGCTTGGACCCGTGCTCTTCAACATATTTATAAATGACCTGGAAATTGGAACAACGAGCGAGGTGATTAAATTTGCAGATGTTATTCAGAGTAGTGAAGATACAGAAGGATTGCAAAGACCTGCAACGTGACATAAACACGCTTGAGAAATGGGCTGCAACATGGCAAATGAGGTTTAACGTGGATAAGTGTAAGGTGATGCATGTCGGTAACAAGAATCTTATACACGAATACAGGATGTCCGGTGCAATACTCGGAGAGACCCCCAGGATGAACCTGTCTGCGCAATGTGCGGCGGCAGCAAAAAGGGCAAATAATGGTAGGAATGATTAAGAAGGGGATCACGAACAGATCAGAAAAGGTTATCATGCCTCTGTACCAGGTCATGGTACGCCCCCACCTGGAATACTGTGTCCAGCACTGGTTGCCGTATTTAAAGAATGACACGGTACTACTCAATTCGATTTTCCTAGCTCACATTTGCAGTCACACGTTTCAAATCTGACATTGTAATCACAAAACAGAAAATAAAATTAGTTTTTCTACCTTTTGTTGTCTGGTCATTATTCAAATCTTGATGGTCCCAGGCTCTGGTTGTCTTCTGATAACTTGATTGCCAAGGTCTCCTTCTTTCTGCATGCTAACCATCCATTTGGCATCTCTGTCCTCCCCTTCCATTTCCCTTCCCTCCCCTGGAAGTCTGGCATCTTTCATTTTTTTCATCTCCATCCACAGATCCACCTTTTCTCAATTATCCGTTCATCCAGTATCTCTCCCTCCTTTCCCACCACCAACAGGGTCCACCATCTCTCCCTTTCTGTTCCCAACTACCCCTCTATCCCTCCCCCCCACCATCCCTTGTGTCCAACTTCTCTCCCTTTCTGTTCCTTCCCTCCCTAAATCCAATTGTTCACCATATCTCTCCCTCTCCTCTGTTTATTTCTTCCCCCCAAAGTCCGGAATATGCACGTCTCTTTGAACCCCCTCCCTCCATCCATGTATTTCTACACCAGGGCCACCCCTGAAGGCCTGCCCCCCACAGCTGAAGGCCTGCCTGTCCCCCATGAAGGCCTTTGCCACCATCCCTAAGGCCGGTCTCCCCCTTGAAGGCCTGCACCCCCCTGCCCAGGCTACCCCACCATGCCCTGCCCCGCCGCATGCACCCATTTTCTTACTTCTTTTACCCTTCTTGCTTCTCTACTTCTCCTCTTCACTGTTCTCTTTCTTTCCCTTTCTCCCACCAGACCTTTTTCTCTGCTCACTCCATCCCTCTCTCCAAATACTCTTTATCCTCTTTCCAACCCTATATTTCTCTTCCTGTCTCCTTTCTCATTCCCATCCTTCGTTCAGTACTTTTTCACTCCTTTATAGCCTAGTCCTATTGGCTCTTCACTCCTTGCCTCCTTTCCCTCAGCTCTCCTCTTAGGCTGCCTACACTTGATCTCTCTCTTTTTTTTTTAATCGTGCAGCAGTCTAATGGCAGCAGAAGAAATGCTGTGCTGCTATGGGTCCAATTTCATGGCGTGTGTTGCAGAATCCTCCCTGCCTCCCCCCGAAGCCTGACTGCCTTCCCCCAAGCCAACCTGCCACTGATTCCGCCTCCTGCCACTCACCCCCTCCCCGCCGCAGCTGCTAGCCGACTCCACTTAACACACACACTCCTGCTACTGCCGCAACTCCAAAAGGGCCAGGTGCGTGCAGCAATTGCACCCGCCAGTCCATAAGCCTTCCCCTGACATCAATTCTGATGGAGAGAAGGCTTATGAGCCGATGGCATGCAATCGCTGCATGCATCTGACTCTTTTGGAGTTGCGGCAGCGAGCGGAATTAAATGAAGCCGGCAGGCGGGTCGCAAGCAGGCAAGGACCAACAGCAGCATTGTCTACAGAGGCAGAAGATATACACAGAAACACCATTGCCGCCTGCATTCATCGTAGCAATGCATCAGGCCCACCTTTTAATCCGGCCCTAGATGTGCGGGAGGCTAGGGGAAGCCGGAAACCAGCACTTCCCGACTGGCCCTCCCCTCTCCCCCTCTATAGCAGGAGTGGCAGCGGACAGCCAGCAAGAGGCTGCGCTGCCGCTCCTGCTTTAGAGGGTGAGGGGGGGAGGGTCAGTAAGCAAATCAGGAGGCCAATTTTTTTTTTTTGTTTCGAATCGATTCACCCGAAGTGAATCGGTGAATCGATTCAAATTGTGAATCGGGCAGCACTAGAGTGCAGCATGACTGCAATTGAGCAGGGGTAGGGTTACCAGATTTTCCTTTAGTAAAATCCAGAACCCCTAGATCCGCCCCCAGGCCCACTCAGTTCCACCCATACCCGCCCCTTTATGCCCCAGTCCCACCCTCCCCCGATACCTGCTCTTGTCATGCAGGAGGGCATCTGTGCATTCGCGGATGTGATGCGATGATGTCACATGCACAAGTGTGTGACATCATCACATGGCATCCGCACATGTCCAACGCGATTTCAAGGAAGCTTTTCAAAACCCGTACAAAGTGTCCGGTTTTGAAAAGCCGCCGGACCCCCGGACATGTCTGGTGAAATCCGAACGTCTGGTAACCCTAAGTAGGTGAGAGAGAGGGAGAACTAAAAGCAGTTCAGGAAACAGGGAAACTACATCTGTTTGGGAGGATGGAACACTCACGAATAACTGAAGCTTCAATGCCGAACCCGCATATATGGAGGGAGACCTGTGCTTTGCTGATTCCAGCCTCTGGAAGGCCAGCTGCTCGCAGGAGAAGACAATAGTGAACATGGGCCAGCACTCCTTAGTGCTGCCTGTACTATTTAATACTGATTTGGGGTGGAATATTATAATAGGCACAAAGGGGGAAATTTTGTATAGGACACCAGTTTCTGCAGCCGCCTAAGAAATGGCTAAGAATTGCACACTAGCGTCCTATCCAGAATCGTGTCTTCCCTAAGGGACAGTCACCCAGCCCCTTCTAATTAGCCCAATTCTCTAACCAGTGCCCATGTCACAGGCACTGCTTAGAGAATCCTGCCTTATCACTTCCCATCAGCTGATCGTGGCAAGGGAATCCCCCTGCTGCGATCAGCTGAGTGGCCGCAGTAGGGAACCCCCGAACCCCACCACAAGTCAGCCGGCACGAGGGATGCTCAATTTCAAATGCTGCCATCCCAAAACTTCCACCCAACACTGTCCGCAGCAGGAGGGATATCCATCCCACTGCCACCCCCGAATCTTCCCTTGAAGTCACCCAGAATGAGGGATGCCCACTTCCTCCTGCTAGAACCCCTGAAACAACTCCCCCAATCCGTAAAAGAAGGGATGCCCACTCCCTCCTGCCAACAGCCCCCCCAAAATCCATGACACCCCCAGACCCAAACCTCCCACCCCGGCACCCCAAAACCCACCTCAATACCTTCTGTAGTTCTGCTGGCTGGAGAGATACCTACTCCCTCCGGCACCAGGCCCGCCTCTTCACAATGGTGGGCCTTCCCTTTCCCGGTGCATCCTAAGATGCACCAGGGAGGGGCCTAAGCCCCTGATTGGCTCAGGCGCCTAAGGCCTCTCCCATAGTAGGGGTCTTGGCACATGGGCAAATCGGAGTCTTAGGCCCCCTTCCCAGTGCATTCTGGGATGCACTAAGAGGGGCCTAAACCAATTGGTCAGATACCAAAGACTAATCCCATGGGCACAGGATGAACCGGAAAGGGGAAGGCCCACCATTATGAAGAAGCGGGCCTGGTGGCCAGAGGGACTAGGCATCCCTCTAACCAGCCAAACTACAGAAGGTACTGGGGAGAGTGCCAGGGTAGGAGGCTCGATTCTGAGGGGTGAGGGGTTCAGGTCTGAAGGATGTCTACTCCCTCCTGCCACCAGATAATCCCCCCATCCCAAACCTCCCCCTGAACCTTCCCCATACCTTTTAAAAACGTTGGAAACAGGAAGCCTTGCTGGCAGGAGGGAGTGGGCATCCATCCTGCCTATTGCGGGTGGGGGGGGTTATTCTGGGGGTTCTAGCAGGAGGGATTGGGCATCTTTCCTGCCTATGGACTTTGGGGGGGAGGTTCAAGGGTGGTGGCCAGAGAGATTGGGCATCCCTCCTGTCGTGGACAGTGTCGGGTGGGAGTTCAGGGGTGGCAATGGGAGGGAGTGGGCATCCCTCCTGTCGGCTGACTTGCAGTAGGTTTTGGGGATTCCTTGCAGTGGCCTCTCAGCTGATCGCAGCAGGGAGATTTCCTTGCCGCCATCAGCTGCGTCTATTTGAAATGTAGGCTGGAATTTTAATGGGCTACATTTCAGGCACCTATCATGGCTCTAGGGAAATTTCTAGGGCTGCTTAAGCTCACCCAAGGCCACTTCCACACCCACGATCAGCCTTGAGTGAGTTTAAGTGTCCCTAGGTGTCTCCTTATATCCGTGACAGACACCTATAGTGTAGGTAGCGTGCCTCGGGGTTTTTTGTGTTTTGTTTTGTTTTTAGAAAATGTGCATCCTGATTGGCTGGTTAGACAGCGGTAGGACGCCTATTGCTGCTTACAATTGGGATGACATTTATAGAGTTTACCCCTTAGTGTTTGTGTATCTAGTGTGGGGCAGAATTTATTAGGGCTTTTAGTGTTAAATATCTTGTGATGCTAAAGGGATAAGCTTCTGGCTGGTTTTTCAATCCAAGTGGTTGGCTACCAGCCCTATAAAGGATATACATTGAGTGGTAGGAGGCTATCAATGGAAGGTCCTGCAGGATTCCTCACTCCTGAGTTATTATCGAGTTATGCTGATGATTCTTGATCAAAACCCCTTCAGGATAGCTACTTCAGGGAATAACTGTACTGCTTTTCAGTGACCTGATGAGGGGAGAGCAGATCTTGAAAGACAGTCACAGATACCTAGTTTAGTAAAAAGGAATCACTCTCCCATTGTTTGTTGGCCCTTATTACTATATATTCAAGTGGACCAAAATTCCTTTTACATTACATAGCTGCAGTTCCAATTGTGATCACTGGAGAGCAGTGTAGCATTGCTGTTGTGTCAACTTCAACTATAATGAAACCCTATTCTAATAAACTGTTGTGTGCCATAAGAAAAGTGAAAGATGTGTATCAACAATCAAAAACCAAGTACCACCACAAATTGATACTGTAGGATTAAGGCCTAAATGGAGGAAAAGAACTCAGATTCACCACTTAGGGAGCATATATGGTTCTCCCTAAGATGTTGTGGTGTTAAGTTTCTTTCATCGATCAAAAAACCTCCATCCTATCCTGATTGCTAATCATTAATAAAACTTTTTTTTTTTACTTTTTTCATTTTATAAATTAATGATAGCATAATAACAATATTTGAATGAATCTAATCACAGGAGCCGCTGCTAATGCAAAATATAATATTCAAAAATAACTTCCTGAAAATTGGAATGGTCAGCTTTCATATAGATTAAGATTTATGTTTTGGCCTTCCATTACACTTATTGACGGGCTAACCATGCTAGTTGGACCCTTTTTTAAACTGTCCAGTATATTTTTATAAACTACTTAGTATTCTCTTGAAGCACTTTAAATATTTCTTTAAATAAATAGCAATACTATTATTGTATTTATTTATCAGGTCATGTAAACACGACATAACTTTAGAACCAATCATCACATTCGAATATGCATGCTTAATGCGCATGCACTGGTGTTCTTTTAGGATTTAAGTGCCATTTTGAATTGATTCTGATGTGACAGTAAAGGATCAACCGCATACGTGCAGTAAGTTATTTTGTGTGCTGTTAGAAATATTTGGTAGTTATTTTGAATGAATTTCTAATATATATTTATTCTTTTTTCTTTCTTTCTTTTATATTTTGATTAGCTCATTTCCTGATGAAGCCTGTTTAAAAGGGAGAAACGGGACCCGTTGAGCGAGCAGTATAACTTTCAGCACTTTACGTCTGTGCGAGTAATATGGCACTCAGCACTTTATCTTTGTGCAATACAACACTGAAGCACTTTAACTACATATAGTGCCTCTTCTATTGCAGATAAGTCATATTTTTTCTCTGCATTTTGTCTATATTTTCAGGAAGTTATTTTTGAATATTATATTCTGTATTAGCAGTGGCTCATGTGATTTGATTCACTCACATATTGTTATTATGCTATCATTAATTTATAAAATGAAAAAAGTTTTATTAATGATTAGCAATCAGGATAGGATGGAGGATCGATGAAAGAAACTTCACACTACAACATCTTAGGGAGAATCATATATGTTCCCTAAGTGGTGAATCTGAGATCTTTTCCTCCATTTAGGCCTTAATCCTACAGTATCAACTTATGGTGGTACTTGCCATAAGAAAACTCATTTTCTGAAGATATTTACTAAACCTAATATAGAAAGGCTTTCTCTTAAATCTATCAGTAAGGCAGTGCTGTCCCCCAGGTTTTTCTTGGGAATGGGCCTGTCAAGCAAGAAGATAGGAGATGGTGATGTAATTGTTTTTAGGTCCAGGTTGGGTTTCAAATTAGTTGATATGTTGGTGTGTGAGATTGGGGAATGCTTAGTGGTAAAGAATGATTGTATGGTGTTGTGTGTGTGGTGTATTTGTTACGATGGATGAATTTCCATTCTTGGATTTTTTAATGGAGTTACCTACCGATTGATTTTATGAAACTACATTTGTTAGGTGAGTCTAATGTTCAATTAGATCCATTTAAGATTAGAGAAACTGAATTGGATCAGGTTTTGTTTGTAACTCTATCCGGTGGTGCCCCCTCACGCCATCCTCTCCGCACCCCTCCCTGCCTCCCATGCCACACTTGCACTCTCCCATTCCTCCCCCCTCCCCACCCCGTACTTCACCAGTGCAAGTAGATTTTCTCTAGTATGCTTCATGCTCCAGCTCTGGATTTCCCTTTGACATCACTTCCTGGCCACTTGACCCGGAAGTGATTCCGAGGGCCACCAGGCTGGCATGAGCAACAGGCAGGAGAAGTTGAACTAGCAAAGATCTACAGAGGTATGGGGGAAGAATGGCATGGTGTGGCAGGGCAGATTGGAGAGGTTCCAGCACCCACACCGACACAGCACCCTGGACGGTCTACCCCACCCCCCTTACTACACCATTGCCTCTATCATACTGATGTTGACTCAGGTAGTACAGGATAAGACACACCAGGTAGGACATGTATATTCAAATATATTTTATTGAGCTCAACAGGAAAACAAGCAATTGCACAGGGTTAAGCAGCAGGGACAAGCTCAAGTTATATCAAAGAACCCACAACACCATACCTCCCCCTCCAACCCCCCAAACCCCCAAACCATGCCCCCCAACCCCGCCACCCCGGTCCTCCTTCCAATGGAAACCCCCAGAATGATCCAAAATACAATACAAAATATGAAAGCATACAGAAAAGGAACATAAGAATATAAAAGAACAAGATATCAGCAGTTAAGCAAGCAGCTACGAGCCACGGGAGTCATAGTGGTCCAAAAGGGTTCCCAAGTGCGCTGAAAAGAACGCCCTGGGAGAGAGAAAAAGTCCAGCACATCCCGGCGCTCCCACATCAGGATAGTAATCATCCAGCACCGCCAGAGTGAATAATCCGGCGCCTCTCCCTCAAGCCATTTAAATAAGATACATTTCAAGGCAAAAAGAATGGTCCACTTAAGGAAGGCAGCAGCCCCCCGTTTACGGGGGGGAATAATGGGGGACAGTTCCAAATAAAAACAAAGGAGAACGTTGAATGGTGATAGTCCAGATGCGCTCCACAAAGAGAAAGATGGCATCCCAGAAGGAGCGGATGTTGGGGCAGGTCCAGAACATATGTCCCAAGCCCGCCTCAGGGGCCTGACATCTATGGCAGGCAGCTGACTTACGAAATCCAGAGAGATAAGCCCTCTTAGGAGAAATGTACAAATGGAGGACTAACTTATAATGTTGTTCCCAAAAAGTAGTATATTTACGAAAAGCAGGTAACCTGCGAACAGCTTGTAAAATCACATGATCATGTAATTCCACAGCAAGGTCCGAGCTCAAGCATATTCATTGGGGAAATCCTGACAACCCGACTGGATTGCGACCCTCAAGGAGGGACTTTGAGATCCCTGATCTAGAGTGATCAAACAAGGGGGACTCATCCTTCAAATGATGATGATGGAATTTAAGAGGAACAGGGAGCTGGGAGCCAATAGCAAAGGCTGTGGATAACAACTCCTGACAAGAAGCCGTCAAAGAGCCAGAAGGTAAAGAATTAAGATAATGTTGGATTTGCATATAAGCAAAAGAATCAGTGAGCAGAAGATCATATTCCTCCCGCAACTGAGCAAAGGAATTAATCTTCCCATCATCATCCACCAATTGAAACACATAATGAATGCCCCTTGTTTCCCAAAACTAGCACCATCCACCCCAGGAAGGAAAGAGCCATTAAAGCGGATAGGCAGAAAAGGAGTAATGGTAGGATTAACAGAATGAAATTTGCAGACCCAGTGCCAAACCTTCTGCAAAGGACGGTGAAGGACCCTATGAGAAAGAAGCTCAGGTGAGGTAGAGGGAACAGAATGAAGGTATGCACTAAAGTGAGTACTCCGAAAACAAGAAAGTTCCAAGGAGGTATTAGTAAAAGTAGAAGAACCCCTAAAAAGATCATTAATATGATGCATACCGCAACCAATAGTCAAAAAGCAAAGATTCAACAAACCCAGGCCGCCCTTATACCATGGAGCTGCCGCCAACTTATACGGCAGTCTAGCTCGTTTACCGGCCCAAAGAAACCACTGGACTAGGTGCTCCAATCGTCGCTCATCCCGATAAGTCAAATACAGAGGAAGCACTTGAAAGACATATAACCAACACGGGACAATAAGCATGTTATTTAAGTGTACCCGGCCTAGGAGCAAAAACGGAAGGCTGCTCCAGAGCTGCAGTTTATTCTGAAGGGCCTGGAACAGCAATACAGACAATACAAGTGAGATAAATCTAGCGGGATAAACACCCCTAAATATTCAACAAAGAGTCAGCCCATTTCAAGGGAAACGTGCCCCTCCACGCCTCACATACCGCATTAGTGGAAGGTAAAGCAACCGACTTATCCAAATTGAGAGAAAGACCAGAATAAAATCCAAATTCAGAAATAAGGTTTAACGCCGTCGGCAAGGACTCTTCAGGCCTAGTAAGAATCAAAAGCATGTCGTCAGCGAAAGCCAAAGTCTTCAATTCCACCCCTTCAACCCTAAGGCCTTGCACCTCACCAAACCCACGAAGAGTGCAAAGCAAAGGTTCCAACGAAAGAAGAAAAAGCAAAGGCAATAGGGGGCACCCCTGTCAAGTGCCCCTAAGAATAGAAAAGGAATCCATTCGTGACTCATTTACCAACAAAGAGGCCCTCAGATTAGAGTACAGAGAATGCACTGCATTCAAATAAAAGCCTCCCAGCCCAACATATTCAAGGGTATGAAACAAAAAAGACCAATGGACACTATCTAAGGCAGGGGTGCCCAACACGTCGATCGCGATCGACCAGTAGCTCAGGAAGGCAACGCGAGTCGATCGCGGAGCCCATCCCGGGCTCCGTGATAGACTCGTGTTGCCGTCCTGATCTACCGGGCCGATCAGCCTTCCTCTCCAGTGTTCTCTCTAGGGCCTTTTAGCTGGGCGGCACGCCCAGCTGTCATCTGCTGCCGCCGCTGCTGAACATTAAAAAAAAACAAAAAAAAACCAGCTTGGAGATTTCAGCCCATAGCGAACTTATGCTCCGTGGCTCTAACGTGTGCGTGCCGGCTTCCCTTCTCTTCCCTCCGAAACCGGAAGTTATGTCCGGGGGGGGGGGGAGAAGGGAAGTCGGCACGCACATGTTGAAAGCCCTGAAGCAAGCGTTCGCTACGGGCTAATGCAGGAGACAGGTTAGTGAAGCATTTGTTCTTCTTCCTGCCGGGTCCTGCCTACTTTCTGTTTCCGCGAAGGCAGGACCCGGCAGCATTTCCCCCAATAGGTCGATCGCGATCTTGGGCCAATCAGCCTTCCTCTCCCTGACGGCAGAATTGACGTCGGGGAGAGGAATGCTGGTCGGCCGAAGCAGGGGGAGCTTTCGGGCCTGTTATTGGTGGCGGTTTGGGGCCTGTTATTGGTGGCGGTTTGGGTCCTGGTCCCCGATGGCAGTGGCTTGGGGGAGGGCAGGGAGAAAGAAAGAAAAAGGGCAGGCAGGGAGACAGAAGGAAAGAAGAGAAACAGAAAAAAAAGAAAGGGAGGCAGAGAGAAAGAAAGGGCAGGGAGAGAGGAAGGAAAAGTTGGGGGAGGGAATGAGGTCTGGAGGAGAGGAAGCATACAGGCTGAAAGAAGGGAAGAAAGATTGGATGCACAGTCAGAAGAAGAAAGTGCAACCAGAGACTTATGAAATCACCAGACAAGGTAGGAAAAATGATTTTATTTTAAATTTAGTGATCAAAATGTGTCTGAATTTATATCTGCTGTCTATATTTTACACTAAGGTCCCCTTTTACTAAACCGCAATAGAGTTTTTTATCGCAGGGAGCCTATGAGCGTCGAGAGCAGCGCTGGGCATTCAGCGCAGCTCCCTGCGCTCTAAAAACTGCTATCGTGGTTTAGTAAAAAGGGAGGGGGGTATATTTGTCTATTTTTGTATGGTTGTTACTGAGGTGATAGTGCATAGAGTCATCTGCTTTGACCTCTTTGAAAAACCCTGGAATAGGAATGATAATTAACATTTTCTATGCATACAGTATGCGTTGTGTTTTTTTTAAATTTTATTGTTGGTAGATCATTTTGACTTGGTCATTTTAAAAGTAGCTCGCAAGCCCAAAAAGTGTGGGCACCCCTGATCTAAGGCCTTAGAGGTATCTAAACTAACAAACAAAGCGGGAATATGGTAATATTCCTAAGGAAGTCCCTTATTGGCTCAGATGCCCCAGGCCCTGCCCATGGGAGGGACCTGAGGCATCTGAGCCAAACAGGGCCTAAGGCCCAGTGACATCGAGGAAGGAGCCAATTAGGGACATGCTTAGGCTCCTTCCTCGACGACACATGCATCAAGTGATGCACGGGGAAGGGCATAAGGCTCCGATTGGCTCAGATACCTTAGGTCCCTCCTGTGGGTGGGGCTTGAGGCATCTGAGCCAATCAGGGACTTCCTTAGGAAGGAGCCTAAAAAAGTCCCTGATTGGCTGTTTATTTTGGCCAATCAGGGACTTCCTTAGGCTCCTTCCTAAGAAAGTCCCTGATTGGCTCAAATGCCTCAGGCCCTCCCAAGGAAGGAGCCCAAGGCATCTGAGCCAATCAGGGTCTTAGGCTCCTCCCTGTGCCTCACATGAAGCATCAGAGAGGTGCCTAAGGCCCAGAGTTGTCACGGGAGGAGCAGGAGGTGTTTTCAGTACCTCCTGCTCCCAACTTCCAGGTATGGGGGCATGGGGGCCTGGAGGGGGAGGGGGCATCTGGTGAGAGTGCGCATCCCTCCTGCCATTTTTTCTTGGTTCTCGGGGGGAGTGGGAACGTCCAGTGGCAGGAGGGAGTGGGCATCCCTCCTGCCATTTTTTTCTTGGTTCAGGGGGGGGCGGGAACATCCGGTTGGAGGAGGGAGTGGGCATCCCTTCTACCATTTTTTTTTGTTTGGTGGGTAGCAATGGTTCCGGGGTGCCGGCACAGGGGGCACATGGTATGGCACAGAAGCTCTAACAATAGTTACAGGAGGCAACTTTCCCTGTCTCTGCTATTAAGGCTGTGCGCTTCCCTCCTGCCATTTTGGGGGGGTTGGGGGCTGTGGCGCAAGGGGGCTATGTGGCAAGAGGGATTGGGCATCCCTCCTGACAATTGTTTTGGGTTGGGAGGGATAGTGACTCAGGGGCCTGCATTTGTTGGGGAGGGTCGTCATTGGTGGTGGGGGACTTTTTTCTTTTTTTTTTTTATTGGACAAATATTTTGCGTGTGTACCTGAAAGGTAGGTGTGGTTAGGAACTGAGAATAGGTATGGTATGACTTAGGCACTGGTAAAATAGACCAGGAAAAGCCTGGCCTAATATACTGGTGCTTGCCGGTGCCTACCAATACCTATGTCAAGTTAGGCACTGCTAGGCGCAATTCTATAAACCAGTGTTTCTCCACCCAAGCTCTGCCCCAGTTCTGCCTAGGCTCTACCCCAGACCCACCCAAGCTCCAGCCCTGACTCTACCCCATAATAATAGTACTAATTGTGATGCAATTTCTTCCATCCATTTTTCCTATAAACACAATATCTTAATTATCATTTATATTCATTTTTTTTTCACAGAGGTCAAGGCAGATGACTTTAAAATATGTAATACAAAGTAGTTGAGGACAAAACTCATATCAAGTGCATTTTTATGCCAGACCTCAAACACCCAAGGCACTACTTTTAGCTGTCTTCGTGCCCTTACTGGGGTGGCGTTTTCATCATTGGTCTTGGCAAAGTGACGTGTGCAAAAAAGATTTTTTTAAAATATAGATTTTAAACAGGCTCTATATAAATTATAAAGTGCATAAAGTGCTGTAAAGGAAAGGCACATCTTTATGCCCGATGGCTGCCCAACCATTTCACTCTTGGTTTCGTCAGGGGCATGCCTCCTTAAATACAAATTTGTAGTGATAAAAAATCATTCGCTGAAGACCAAAACCAGCACTGCTCTCAGCATGGCACTCTGCCTTTATGACGCCCTCATACTCCACTCTATGCTTACCTTCCTAGGAGTCAAAACTTGGAATGGCCTTAAAGAAAAGACCAGAATTGAACCTTACCACATCATCTTCCGAAGAAAACTGAAAATCCATCTGTTTCATACTTAATCTCCTTTATCCTCTCTTCTCTCCCATTCCTTTCCTCTCCCTCTTACCTATCTACCTCCTTTCTCTCCTCTCTTACCTTTCTTTACAGTCACCTTGAACCTGTGGTATGAGCGACGCACAAATAGAAGATTAGATTTCCCAAACCCTAAGAAAATAATTTATAATTCTATGTTTAAGTTATTGTTCTCCTATTAGACTGTAAATGGTGGAATTTACTTCCCATTTCAATGAGAAAGCTAGCACATTACAAATTATTTTACAAACTTTTTAAAACATTTTTATTCCAAAAATTTGTTTTGCTTAAAGAATAGCAAGATATGATTTGTTTATACACTTAGGGCCTCTTCTATTAAACTGTGTTAGCAGTTTATAGCGTAGTGAGCCGCGCTGAATGGCCCGCGCAGCTCCCTGGGAGCCGTGCAGACCATTCAGCGTGGCTCTCTGCACTATAAACGGCTAGCGCAGTTTAATAGAAGAGGGGGTTAAGTTTCTGGACATTTCCGGTTTTTACTTTTTGATAGCCACACTGAACTTCACAAGATATGTGCAGAATGTAAGGCCCTGATTGTATAAAAGACACCTACAGTCAGTAGCGTACCAAGGGAGGGGGGCGTGGGGGGCGGTGCGCCCCGGGTGCCAAGCCCTGAGGTGGTGCTCCCGGTCCGGTTCCCCTCCCTCCCCCCTGCGTCCGGTTCAGCCCCGACGTCTCGCATCTGGATTCCTCCCCGCACCATTTACCTGAAGCAGCCTGCAGCAAGATCGCGATCCCAGCAATCTTTGCACTGCTTCGGCTGTTTCCTTCGCCACGGTCCCGCCCTCCTCTGACGTCAGAGGAGGGGCGGGACCGCGGCAGAGGAAACAGAGCCAAAGCAGCACAAAGATCGCTGGGATCGCGATCTTGCTGCAGGCTGCTTCAGGTAAATGGTGCAGGCAAGCTGGGCGGATGAGCGGTCCTTCGAGGTGGTGGGAGGGCGAGTGGTCCTGCGGAGGGGAGGGGTGCAGGCCTTCAGGGTGGGGTAGGTGGGCGGGCAGGCAGGCCGGCCTTGGTGGGGGGAAAGGAGACAGGCCTTCAGGGGGACAGGCCTTCAAGGGGGGGGACAGGCAGGCCTTCGGGGGAGGGTGCAGGCCTTCAAGGGGGGGACAGGCTCTCGAGGGGGGGGTGCAGGCCTTCAAGGGGGGGGATGCAGGCCTTCGAGGGGGGGTGCAGGCCTTCGAGAGGCAGTGCAGGCCTTCAAGGGGGGACAGGCCTTCGAGGGGGGGACAGGCCTTCGAGGGGGCGTGCAGGCCTTCAAGGGGAGGGACAGTCCTTCGAGAGGGGGTGCAGGCCTTCAAGGGGGGGACAGGCCTTCAAGATGGGGGTGCAGGCCTTCAAGGGGGGTGTAGGCCTTCGAGGGGGGGTGCAGGCCTTCGAGGGGGGGGTGCAGGCCTTCAAGGGAGGGACAGGCCTTCGAGGGGGGTGCAGGCCTTTGAGAGGGGGTGCAGGCCTTCAAGAGGGGGGTGCAGGCCTTCAAGGGGGGGTGCAGGCCTTCAAGGGGGGGGGACAGGCCTTCGAGAGGGGGTGCAGGCCTTCAGGGGGGAAAGGCCTTCAAGAGGGGGGACAGACCTTCGAGGGGGGGTGCAGGCCTTCAAGGGGAGGTGCAGGCCTTCAAAGGGGGGACAGGCCTTCGAGGGGGGTGCAGGCCTTCGAGAGGTGGTGCAGGCCTTCAAGAGGGGGGTGCAGGCCTTCAAGGGGGGTGCAGGCCTTCAAGGGGGTGCAGGCCTTCGAGAGGGGGTGCAGGCCTTCAAGGGGGGACAGGCCTTCAAGAGGGGGTGCAGGCCTTCAATGGGGGGGGACAGACCTTCGAGCGAGGGTGCAGGCCTTCAAGGGGGGGACAGGCCTTTGAGGGGGGTGCAGGCCTTCGAGAGAGGGTGAAGGCCTTCAAGAGGAGGTGCAGGCCTTCAATGGGGGGTGCAGGCCTTCAAGGGGGGGGGACAGGCCTTCGAGGGGGGACAGGCCTTCGAGGGGGGGTGCAGGCCTTCAAAGGGGGGACAGGCATTCGGGGGGGTGCAGGCCTTAAAGGGGGGGAGAGGCCTTCAGGGGTGGGATGCAGACCTTTAAGGGGGGGACAGGCCTTCAGGGGAGGGGGCCCTGGTGCAGAAGTACACGGAGTGAAGAGGGAGGGGTTCAAAGAGACGTGCATATGCTGGACTTTGGGTGGGAAGAAATAATGGGTATGAAAATATAGAAGAGGGAGAGAGATGATGAACCATGGGTTTTAGGGAGGGTAGGAACAGAAAGGGAGAGAAGTTGGACACAAGGGATGTTGTGGAGGGGGGGAATAGAGATACTAGTTAGGAGGGTAGTTGGGAAAAGAAAGAGAGAGATGTGGACCCTGGGATGGTGGGGAAGGAGGGAGAGATGCTGGATGAAAGGGTAGTTAAGAAAAGGTGGATCTGTGGAGGGAGACGAAAAAAAGGAAAGATGCCAGACATCCAGGGGAGGGAAGGGAAACGGGGAGGACAGAGATGGCAGATGGATGGTTAGCATGCAGAAAGAAGGAAGAAGGAGACCCTGGCAAGCAAGGTATCAGAAGACAACCAGAGCCTTGGACCAACAAGATTTGAAAAATAACCAGACAACAAAAGGTAGAAAAACTAATTTTATTTTCTGTTTTGTGATTACAATATGTCAGATTTGAAATGTGTATCCTGCCAGAGCTGGTGTTAGACCGCAAACGTGAGCTAGGATTTAACAGAGAGAGGAAAAGTTCTTTTTGTTTCTTTATTTTATTTACACCACAGCACCAGTGTGGTTAGGAGAAGCCAAAGGGGGGTGAAAAAGCTATAAAATAAACCCACCAGGATGTTTGAAAAAAAACACCCAATTGGACATTAAAATCGAATCGATAAACCAATTCAATAGGCTGAATCGAAAATTTTTTTCCTGAATCTGGCAGCACTAGTTTGTGATACTGTCGTAGACTTTAGGACCTGGGATTGGGGAGAGATGGCATCTTCAGTACTTTATAATGCAAGTGAAACGAGGATTTGATCAGACTTTTGAAGGGTCTGCAGAAGAAAAATATTGTATAGGCCGGGGACATGAGACAGCAGGAAATGGGAACTTTTCTTCCTTCTATTTTTGTGAATGGAAAGGCTGAGGATGTCAGAGTTCAGTTAAAATATGTGCTTTATAAGAAAATATAATAATGTGTTTTATAAAATTTATAAGCATTGCTGGCCTACCCGGTGAGATGTTCCAAATGGTGGTGGTGGTGGCAGCGTGTCAATGTGTTGAGAGGAAGAGCTGGTCTGGGAAATTCTGTTGAGCAAACTCCAGGCCCATTTCCACCCCCCAGTTAGTCCACTCCACTCAACTGGTTCACACACTGAGTGGGTCTTTGGGTGTTGTGCCTGGGTAGTTGTTTTGGGATCTCTTCCAGTAGTTTGTCAGTATCTCCTTGTGGTTGAAGGAAGGAAACTTTGTTAACCTTAGCATTGACCTTCAGAATATGTTTGTAACAGCGCTGCTTGTGTGGCATTTGGCTATGTAGTGATCGAAAGAAAAAAACATTTCCTGCACATCTAAGTCCGTGTGAAGTTACCTTGTGTTGTATTTGACATCTAGCAAGGTCTCTGTTTGGAAGGAAAGATCTAAACTTAAAAATGAAGTGGCCAGAAGTTATGGTAAAAGCAGATAGTGTAACTGGTTTTAAGAAAGATTTGAACAAATTCCTGGAGGAAAAGTCCATAGTCTGTTATTAAGACAAGGGGGAAGTGTCTGCTTGCCCTGGTAGCATGGAATGTTGCTATTCTTTGGATTTTGACCAGGTATTAGTGACCTGGATTGGCCACCATGAGAATGGGCTACTGGGCATGATGGACCATTGGTCTGACCCAGTTAGGCTATTCTTATGTTATGTTCTCATCTGTAGGGGCCTTTGTTTTCACTTCTTATTTTAATGTATTTTTTTTCTGGGAACTTATCAGTGTTTTTTTTATAATGGGAACAAAAATGGAAGATAATTAATGTGTGTGGAATGGGGGGAGGGTAACTAATTTCTTCAGCTAAATAATTCAATCCACCTCAACCAGACATAGGAGAACTCACATATCATTCACACACCCTCCAACCAAAAACGTGAAAAGAAAAAAACTGTTCAACAACCTCCTAGTCATTCGAGCTGCAACACTCGACCCCCAACTCTACAACCTATTGACCTTGACCACAGACTACAAAACCTTCAAAAAAGAAATAAAAACCCTTCTATTCAAAAAACACATAAAACCGAATTAACACAATCAGAACTGTCCCAAGCATCACCTGCAACTACTCCATATGTACTTCTGATGTCATGACAATTCAGACATAATTTATGTTATGTTATGTTTGGAATAATGGTTATTGTCTTAGATTTTAGGACCTGGGATTGGGGAGAGATGGCATCCTCAGTACTTTATAATGCAAGTGAAACGAGGATTTGGTCAGACTTTTGAAGGGTCTGCAGAAGAAAAATATTGTATAGGCCGGGGACATGAGACAGCAGGAAATGGGAACTTTTCTTCCTTCTATTTTTGTGAATGGCAAGGCTGAGGATGTCAGAGAGTTCAGTTAAAATATGTGCTTTATAAGAAAATATAATAATGTGTTTTATAAAGTTTATAAGCATTGCTGGCCTACCCGGTGAGATGTTCCAAATGGTGGTGGTGGTGGCAGCGTGTCAATGTGTTGAGAGGAAGAGCTGGTCTGAGAAATTCTGCTGAGCAAACTTCGGGCCCATTTCCACCCCCTATTAGTCCACTCCACTCAACTGGTTCACACACTGAGTGGGTCTTTGGGTGTTGTTCCTGGGTAGTTGTTTTGGGATCTCTTCCAGTGGTTTGTCAGTATCTCCTTCTGGTCCAAGGAAGGAAACTTTGTTAACCTTAGCATTGACCTTCAGAATATGTTTGTAACAGCGCTGCTTGTAATGTAATGAAATATATGAGGTTCAATAAAAAAAAAATTTCACTGCCTGTTTCTATTCTGACCATTTATTCCATTTCATGGTCATTACAAAAAATATTTTTTTACATGGGGGGGTGTCAAAAAATGATGGGCCCCGGGTGCCACATACCCTAGGTATGCCACTGCCTACAGTTAGGCCAGTGTAGGCACCTAACTTAATTTTTTTTAATTTGTTTAATCTGTGCTGATAATTGAAAGTGTTACTAAAAACCAAATTAAAAACCAGTTTAAAAAAAGTTGGAGGTAGGCATGTATACTGACACAACTACCGGCAAGCAGGCATAGTTAAGGGTGGATTTGGGGCGGAGTTTGGGCACGAATTGAGTTAGGTGCTGGTAAGTGCTTACCTTAGGAGCATTCATTTAGGCCAAGAAAACCCTGGCCTAAATGGCTCTGCGTCTAAACACTGAGCTCCAGATTCTCAAAGCGGTGCCGGAATCAACTGGTACCTCAAAAAATAGCACTGGTCGTATGTCACTCAAACGGCACCATTTTGAGAATCATAGTCTGCGTTGACGATAGGTGGCAGAAATGCAGGTCAGGGTTTTACGGTCTACATTTTTGAGGCCTATCTTCGACTTAGAATCACGCTTACTGGCGACGAACGTCAACCCCATCCATAACCACGCCTCTTTTGATGTTCGGTGTTGGTAAGCATCTATTGTGAGCCCACCGGGACAGATAGGGAAAATGCTCGAGTACCTGATTGTAAACCGCTTAGATAACTTTGATAGGCGGTATATAAATACCTAAAATAATAATAATAAATGTTCTTTCAAACCAACAGAATGCTTGGATATCACTCAGTTTAAACTGTCCCATCCCTCTCCTCGCAGACACATGCACATCGAGGGGCTGGAAACAATTCCATAATTCATGCTTTCCCCACTTGTTTAAAATAAAGACCTTAAAGAATTCAGAAGTTCAACAGGCTAGCAAGCTGACACACAGATCTCATGTGGTATAACTATGCATATGACAACATAATGGCAGCATTCAACTTTTTGACCAAACGTTCCAAATCTCATGTGAATAGCAGCCTAGCAGTGAGTGCACCACGGTCTCTTTAGAAATTAGTTCCTGGTACACATTCACAGCAACTCTTACAACACAATGCCTCAGCAGCACGCAGCTCACATCGAACTACCAAATGAAAACCTGGTGAATGGCAGCAGCATTCATATTCCTACTGTATGAATTAATTGCTGTTAGTGATTGCACAGCTGCCATTCAATTAATTGCTGAATATTGGATATTTCAAAGTACAGGATTAAGAAGCTGTTAGTGTGACTGGTTTGCTGCCATTTGTAATGGGCAATTACTTTTCACGAAGGTATTCTGCTATGTTCACTCCCTTAGCGGAGCCCCAAAGTGAGACATTTTCAGTTTGACATACCTTTTTTATGACACAGCAGCTTCCTCCAGAGCTGGCAGACTGATTCTTCATTTGCAATTACCCAGCGATTTCCCCCTTCAGACATAGTGCTTCAGCCACAGGCCAGTCAAGTGGATCACAGGAGAGGTAAGTGAATCAGGCCAGAGGGAAATTTGATAGTTAAGTGATCGCAAAATGATCGGTACACGATCGGTTTGCTTAGTGAATATAGCCCAAAGAATGTTTTTGGAACCCTGCTGTCATGGGGCCTAAATTCAGTCACCAGAGAGATAATGTTATAAACTTTAGGCACCAGTCACATGTTTAAAAAGTCAGTTCTCCATGGAACTAGCAAATCATGCACAACTGGTGATACTATAAAACAAGCAACTTAAATATATGGGGGTCAAAATTCAAAGAGATTTAACCAGGCAAGCCTGGCCAGTTAAATCAATTGTAAGGAGATATGCACTGATATTCAGCGACACTTAAGCAGTTAGAGCCACTGAATGTTGGCACTTAACTGCTAAAGCTGTATTTACACTAGGTTTCAGTTAGCATAAGTTTTCACACCCAAACATGGGCATGGAAATATGATATCACACCTCTTCTAAAAAAAAAAAAAATCTCACTGGCTCATTATCACCTACAAAACTCTTCTATTGGTATTCAAAGTACTGCAGACAAATGAACCCTTTTTCACGATAACTTACACCCTATACCCCTCTTAGAACAATCAGATCTGAACAAAACCGACTTGTCATTCCAACTTACTGCAAAGTAATACATGAACACAATCGCCAGTCCATTTTCTCAGTGCATGGTCCCATACTCTGAAACTCACTTCCTGTCACTTGTAGCCCCGATACACAAAGGGTTTCCATGCCAGTTTGACTCGTTAAAGCAGTCTTACTGGCGTGAAAAACCTCTTCCCGATGTTCAAAAGGGTTCTCGGTGGCTGCTACCGATCCTCGAAGCAGCCACTGAGAACCTTATGCAAATGCATCGCAAGACGCTCATTAGTATTTAAATAAGCTCTCCTTGTGATTCACATAAGAGAACAGCTTCCCTTTTGTAATCACTATTTTCTGGCAGCTCTAGAACTGCCGGTAACTGTTGTGTGTGTGTTATGCGCACATACACAATACAGGCACAACAGCAAAAATGTAAAAATTTAAAAAAGACACAGCCCTGTCAAACTACGGTGTAGTAAAAATAGTTCAGAAAGGTTACCATTAGCCATAATTTTTGCTGAAGGAGAAATGTACAGAATTCTGAGCATCTGAATAAACTCAATAGGAAATCCAAAATGTACCAGTACAACAAATATATATTTCCATTCTACCCGATCAAAAGCCTTTTGGGCATCTAAGGAGACAAATAAAACTAGAAAATTATTTGATTAGGCAGAATGAATTACATGGCAAAGCAAACGGGTTATTGCTAGAACCAAATCTGTTCTTTAGAAAACCAACTTGATCCTTGTGTCAATATAAGAGACTGACTAACTTTTTCTAATCTAAAACATATATAGTATTTTAGTGTAAATTTTGTAATCCAGGTTTAACAGATAGAAGGGACAATAATTATGAACAAGTTGAGGGTCTTTGCCAAGTTTGGGTATGACCACAATATTTGCTTCTAGGAATCTACCGGAGGAAACAGGTTGCACTATTAGAGCATGATAAAAATTTAGAAGTTTAGATGTCATAAAAGAAGAAAAGGATTTATACAATTCAGCAGGTATACCATCTAATCCTGGAGATTTTACAGAACGTAGGGCTTTAACGGCTGTTCTAATTTCACTGTGTTGAATGGGTTGGTTTAAATCCTGAAAATGTTGCGATTCAACTTGTAAGTCTTTCAGGAAGTTGCTGATATCATTTACCCCCACTCCCAACCTTTTACAAAACTGTGGCGCAGTTTTTAGTGCCTGCCACAGTGGTAACAGCTGACGCTCATAGGAATTCTATCAGTGTTGGAGCTGTTACTGCCATGGCTGGCGCTAAAAACCATGCTATGGTTTTGTAAAAGGGGAGGGGGGTTATTGAAGTAGAACATTCAGAAGTATACATAGATTTGTAAATTTTTTTACAAGCCATTAATATCTGAGGAGTGATGGTGTAAACCTCTCCATTGCTTAATAGGTGAACCTTTCAAGTAGGAAGCTAATAGTTTCCCTGATTTATTAGCTTCTGAATAATATACTGCACTTTTTGTTTGAATAATATTGCTGTAGAAATGTTAGATAACTTTGGCAGGCCACTGTTGGAAACAGAATACTGGGCTTGAAGGACCTTCAATCTGTCCCAGTATGGCAATTCTTATGTTCTTAACGAAGCATTATAGTGCCGTTTCATGCTTTGTAATTTATGATATGTAAATGTATCAAATTTTGAATATAAAGAAGATTCCATGTCATGTATATCTTTTTTATAGCTGTATAATAGAAGAATTTAAAGATTTACATTTGTGAGCTGCAAAGCTGATTACTTCCCCTCTGAGCCAAGCTTTATAGGACTCCTAGACAGTGATATATGAGAGATTAGGATCTTCATTATGGAACGTTCAGAGTAATCTTTGGATTTTTCTGATATATGGATGAAATCTTCATCTTGAAGTAGAGAACAATTAAATCTCCAGAAATTAGAGGTTTTCTTTTCCGTGGACCATTCTAAAGTACAAGTAATAACTGCATGATCTAAAACTGTTATTTTATGAATTTTGGCGCTTTTCAACCCTCTTTATTATTTTTTTTTTTTTCGTGTCTCTTCAATCTGCCCAATTAGCGAAGAAGCAGGTGAAAAAAAACCCAGCAGCAACTCGGGAACCTTTCACCTTTCGGGAAAACTCGGGTTTTCCAGGGGGGGAGGTTCGCCAACTAAGGGAATTTCAGTAGAGCTTCTGTCAAAGCCGTTCTAGTTATTTACTGACTTCCTTTCTGTGTTGGGGTTTAAAAAAAAAATAAAAAAATTTAGGAGTACTTTCAAGGGGGGGGGTCATTAGCTTGACTATAGTATTATAAATGCTTTTAACGAAACACAGATGCGTCCGAAAGAGGATTTGGAGGCTGGCGGTGATACACTGCAGGATATCCTCCTCTCTCTTTCCCTGACTTTAGCAGTGGGGCGGGTATCACGTTCTTGTTTACTCCCCTCCCCTTTATGTATATATGGGGGGGGGGCACCTCATTCTTTCATCCTCCTATGTATGCATATTTTGTGGGGGCGGCCACATTGAGTTGGCGGCCAGTGTTGGAAACAGGATACCGGGCTTGATGGACCTTTGGTCTGTCCCAATATAGCAAGTCTTATGTCCACATGTTCTTATCTTTAGATCCAAGGAAATACGTAATCTAATCTGGAATAAGTATGATGTGTAGCAGAAGAAAAATGTATAATCTTTCATTTAGTAATCTCCAGCAATCAGACCATCCATTTAATTGCATTAAAGATGTAGGGTGGATCTTACCTGAAGTTTAGTAGGTCAACTATTAGATGATCTAATATTGTGCCAAGAGGGAAGTTAGTCACCACCAAGAACTGTATAAAATATGAGTGATGTGGATTAAGCAGAACTCAATTTTTGGAAGAAAAACGGGTCATCAGAATTTGGAGCATACTGTATAGGTTAAGTGTAATAGGAGAACCATTTATTTTTCCTTTCAATCACGACCATCTTCCTTTAGAATCACAGACCTGGAAAGAAAGTTTAAATGGAAATGATTTACAAATGAGAGTAATTACTCCTTTCTTCTTTCCGATCGTAGGACATGTATAAGATTGATCAAATAATCCTCCAATAAATGTCTTAGCTTCAGATTCACTGAGATGGTTTTCTTGTACAAAACAGATGTCAGAATTAAATTTTTTCAGATATAGATTTATTTTTCTCTTTATGGGATTGATAAATCGCTGAACATTTAATGAAGATACATTAATGTTCAACATATCAATGCTGGAATGTGAGTGGAATAGCAGTCTGCAAATTTCAGCTTTGTATTCTTATTCAGAGGAAAGTGGCATTATATAACACTTTTTCATGTAAGCAAAAAAAAAAATGACAAAAGAGTAAGAAAAAAAATGAATAACTTATAATAATGGAAATGAAAAAGGAACACCAATTTTTAATCGGGGCACATGAATCCAGCAGGGCAGGGCCAGTATTGGGGGAGGGGGGAGGGCAAACAGGGCATGTCTCCTCTTTTCTAACTGTACCAGTCCAACGTCGCCCTCACCTTGGGTCTTGTGGACAAATCCATTTATGTTGCAGGGGACCACTGGTCATGGCAGTGATTCTCAACTGCTGCCTGCAGCTCCTTGCCTTGATTTCCTTCTGCCACAGTCTGTCCCCAGTGATGCAGCTTCCTGCTTCCGCCTGGATTGACTCAAGGAACAGCAGTGGGATTTGAACCCTGGCTTCCCTAGTTAAATAACATAACATCATACTTCTTAACCGTGTAACCATGAGTTCTATGCAGTTCACAAAAGATTATAAACTAAAAACAATTTAAGAATGACAGAAAGAAATTATTTGATCAAGTATTTTGAAAAGAAATAAGTTTTCAGTCGAGTTCTGAAATATTTATAAGAACAAGCTCCAAGCAATAACAATCGAAATTCTCTATCGTGTGAAGCTGCTTGGAATGCTAAAGTATGGTCCAGAAATTTCTTACTTTTACAGCTCTATACTGGCGGAAAGGTGAATAGGGCATGAGATTTTCTACTATTTTTATATTAACCATATAAAATGGAGCGGTACCATACATAACCTTATAGCAAAAGCAACCCAACTTAAACAAAACATGAGCCTCCATTGGCAGCCAATGCAATTCACAATAAAATGGAGCCACATGATCATATTTTTTAAGACCGTAGATCATTCTAAACGCTGTATTCTGAATCAATATGAGTCGAACCATGTCTTTCTTGGGAATTACTAAATACACAATATTACAATAATCCAAAAGACTCAATAATAAAGATTGTACCAGAAGTTTAAAAGCAGAAAACTCAATAAAAGGTTTAATGGTATGCAGTTCTCAGCTGCACTATGCTTCAGGTTTAGCTAGTGCAGAAGAATAATATAAAGAACAGTAGATCTGAAGCCACATGGTCATGTGGCATCCTACCCTAAAAATTGCTAGACAAATCATTCTATGATTTCCATTAACCACAACATTTCTGTTTAGTGATACTCACATGCCCACTGCTTGCCCCGAATCAGTAGTATGGAATGTTGCAACTATTTGGGTTTTGTCACGTACTTGTGACCTGTATTGGCTAGATGGAACATTGGTCCGACTCAGTAAGGCTATTCTTTTTTTTATGTTTAAATTTTTATTAAACTTTTAGGATATAACAAAGTGCAGAAGAGACAATAAACAGTAGGTACCTCAGTAACATAAAGATAAAACAAGAATCTCTCAACTGATACATATTTTAATTTAATTTAATTTTAATTTAATTTAATTCTTATATACCGCTAATAACCGTGAGGTTTCTAAGCGGTTTACAAAAATGAATGCATTAAAAGATACAATAAATAAGATAGGTACTTGGAAATTCCCTAACTGTCCCAAAGGCTCACAATCTAACTAAAGTACCTGAAGAGACAATTTATGAAAAATAAAGATAAAATATAAAGACAGAGATAGATATAGAGATAGAAATGAATATTTCACCAAGTAATGAATAAATAAATTTAAAGATAGAATTAAAAATAAATAAGTTAAATAAATAAAAAATAGAGATAAAAAATAAGTATCAAGAGAAATAAAAAATATATATTTAAAGTGTTCTCCCCTGCTGGATCGGGGGGAGGGGTGTAACTGTTATCAGGTGCCCTGCTGGAGAGGGGCTCCCGATACTGCTGCTGGTCTCGGTGAGCCATTGGCACCGCTTCTTTTGAAGTGTTCTCCCCTGCTGGATCGGGGGAGGGGTGTAACTGTTATCAGGTGCCCTGCTGGAGAGGGGCTCCCGATACTACTGCTGGTCTCGGTGAGCCGTTGGCACCGCTTCTTTTGAAGTGTTCTCCCCTGCTGGATCATATCTCCTCTCTAAACTGCCACGCCAAGCAAAATAACACAACACAAATATCTTCCCCCCTTGAAGCACCACAGATAGCGCTCCAAACCCCCTCCCACAACCCCCCAGTGCTCAGACATATAATGAACTCCTTGAGGCGAGCCCACTGTGGTTTCTGCAGATGGCCTGCCAAACCATTCCCCCCCCCTTTCCCACGCTCTCCATTACCCCCCTAGCCTGAAAATTAAATGAGCTGATATATTTTTGCCTTGCTCTTCAAATAACCATAATGCTGTGCAGCTAGACATTCCATCTGGACCTAAGCTGCCATTCCTCCTTTGTAGGTACCCCAGACCATTTCCAATATAGCACTAGGAGACATTTAGCTGCAGCCAGCCCCATTCGCACCACCTTAGTCTTCTAGGGACCACTGCGCAGATTATGTGTGCCCAACAGACAAGCCTTTGGTATTATTTGAACCTGATCCCTGATCCATTGTGTTAAAACAGTAGTGACTATAAACCAAAACCCCTTAACAGCAATATAGTCCCACCAAATATGTATGAAAGATCCTTGACCCTTTCCACGCCTCCAATACACATTACTGACTCCTGGGTACATACTATGCAAGCGCTCTAGGGTCAGATACAATCTTGTCAAAATGTTATACACATTCTCTTGCACCAGTATACAAAGAGATGCTTTCTGCACCTCAACACAAATCTGGGCCCAATCTTTGTTCGTGAACCTAGGCTGTAAATCTTGTTCCCATTTTTGTCTTAAAGGAAAATTAATCTGGTCTTGCCCTCTCAAGTACTTATAAAGCACTGAAAGCGGACGGGGTGCCATTCCCAACAAATCCCCTAAGTGTTCCAGATGTTCATGTACCTGTGGCTGTAAACCCCCCCCCCCCCACACACACACACACACAATCCATCCGCCTGCATAAAATGGTAAAGCTGCATATATGCAAAGAAATCACCACTAAGCTTGGGCGCCTTATTCACTAATGTATCAAAAGTAGGAATTTTCCCTCCCACCAGCACATCCCGAAATGTAAGTACCCCCAATTCTGCCCACTTGAGAAAGATGCCACTCTGCATTCTAACCCAAAACTGCAATTCCCCTCAAATAAGTGACATAGTAGAAATGCTCCCTCTGCCCCGCTCACTAGGGCGCAACATCTCCCAAATCTGCACTCAAATGCCTAAGAAAGGGGTTATGTACCTCCTGCTCAGAGTAAGATACCCAAAGGACAAGTTGGTATATAACTCTGTTCTATTTGTACCCCCGGCTTATACTCCGCTATGGCCCAGTCCAATATAAGATGAAGTTGCACGGCCCTATAATAACAAGTAAGATTGGGAACCAATTTCCCCCCTCCTCCCTTGCAACCCATAACACAGATTGACTTATCCTAGAGCATTTACCCTGCCATATAAAGGTCCTAAATTCCCTCTGCAACACCCATAACACCCCCCTAGATACCACAATGGAAGATGCTGGATTGGAATGCTAGGATTGTTTAGGAGACAAGTGTTAAAGGTTCCTATATATATATTTCAAAATATTGCATATAATGCTTTGTTCAATATGTTGTATTATTTTGGTGCATTATCATTTTTTGGCATATTATCAATTCTTGGAGTATACTTGGTGTGCATACTACCATATGTCACAGGAGTACTAGGTGGGATACAGCTGGTACAGTTGCACAAGAACCATAAAGTGAAGGACTCCTTCTTTACTGTGTTCAAAAATGTTCCACTGTCCTTTTACCACTGACATAAGTGTAGCCTCCTATCCCAAGAATTTTAACTTGCTCCATTATACCCTGCCCCACATCCTGATCTGATCAGTGTCCCACTTTAGCCTTCCCAAGCAGCTGAGTCACCAACCACCTAGGGCAGGGGTCAGAAACCTTTTTAAAGCAAAGAGACATTTTATCCTAAATGCCTGATCCAAAATTTACAAAGAGCCGCAATGGGTAGAGAAGGGGGCTTTGAGATATTCCAAATCTCTCACTCTTCCCTCCCCAAGGTCCAGCTTCTCTCCTCTTCAACCCCTCACAAGACTCTGTGCCACTCATCTCTCCCTCCCCCCAATAGCCAAGGCTCCCTTCCCTCTCCAGGCCCCAACCCTTTTATATCTCTCTCAACCCCACGATTACCCATCCCTCCCAAGGGCCTACCTAGGAACTGGGTCCAGCAGGAGGGGGGGGTCTTCGAGGCATGATCATGGCTCTCTCATGGCACCTCAACCCAACAATGCTCCCGCCCCCCTTTGCCATGTATAGGTAGCCCCTCCCCAGGGCCTACCGAAGTACATGGTAGTCCATCAGGGGCCTTTGTGGCAGGAGCACGGCCCTCTCACTCCTGCCTCTTCACAGCTGCTTTCTAAAATGGCTGCCTTGACCTTTCGTGGCTGCTCACGGCATTTCCTGTAGTACCGTGAGCTGCTGCAAGAGGTTGTGGCAGTCGTGAGGAGGCAGGAGTGAGAGGGCCACGCTCCTGCCACGAAGACCAAAGCTGGACCACCAGGTACTTTGGGGGCCTATCTATAGAAAAGGGGGGACCTATCTATAAAAGAGCCGCAGCCACATGTGAAAAGATCCGCAGGTTGCCGACCCCTGACCTATGGTAATGACTAGTATCAAATGTACAAAAAAAAATCATAAACATTAAATTTAAATCTCTCCACCACAATACTCTAAATAATCACTGTGAACACTCTCATAGCAAAGCAGGGAAAAACCTGAGATCATGGAGTGCCCGCAACGATGGTACTACTACACACACATCACAGGCTTAAAAAAATTCAATATCCCTATAAAATATTGTGACACCCTTATGCCTATCTTATACGTTTTTGCAAACCACCAAAAGTTTTGTTTTTTAATACATAACACAGCCCCCCTATGGAGGCCAGCATTTCATGGTCTATGATCACTTCATCAGTGTATTTGGGACAGGGTATCAAAGCTATCCAAATAACCTCTGGGTCATCCCTTAGGATGGCCCCTGAGCTCATCTTCTTAAATGCATCAGTTTTTATGAATGAGAATACTAGCAAAATTTTATGTGGCAAGCCAGCCCCATTTTTTCATAAGAATGTTAACTCTGTACATAAATTGCTTTGGAAATAAAGAAAAGACTCTAGATCTGCATTTCTAGAATTTTTCAGTTATAAGAACAGCTCTAAAGGTACAACCATTCTGTCACCGCCTGCAAGCAAAATAAAATTTGAGCTATGAACTGCATTTTCCAAAGCACACTTTCGACGTGATCAGGGTTATGAGCTGGGTTGCAGGGTGCTCCTTCCTGAAACAAGACGCGTGTACTAAGCCGTGGTCCCTGTCTGACGCGAGGATGAAGCAGCAGAGCTGAAGATTTAAAGCACAGCAGACAGGGGGGAGGAGAGAGGGAAGGAATAGGAGACGAGGAGAATTCCTGGGCGCTGCTGGCCTTTGCCTATCTCTCCTCCCCGTCTGTGTTCCCCTTCTCTTTCTGTACTGGCAGCAGGAAGAGGAGGGAGCTGATCGTGTGCTACGTGCAGAATTATTTTTTTTTGGGGGGGATGAAATAAGCAAAAGCGTCCCACCAGCAGCCAATGTATTTCACTGTTCAACCCAGCCCTCCGCAGCTCTTCTACTGTCACATGTGACTGACAGGCACCTTTATTTATTTCTCTCTTCCCGCTGGTATTTTTCCACGCCGCCTTCGTTGTTTGCAGAATCGAGCCGGAATCAACCCTCTTTATTTTTTTTTCTTGTCTCTTCAATCTGCACAATTAGCGAAGAAGCAGGTGAAAAAAAACCCAGCAGCAACTCGGGAACCTTTCACGCCTGGGCGGAGGGACGGCCCGTTGTCTGCGAGCTCGCCGGGTGAGTGTATGCGGTTTTCCAGGGGGGAGGTTCGTCAACTAAGGGAATTTCAGTAGAGCTTCTGTCAAAGCCGTTCTAGTTATTTACTGACTTCCTTTCTGTGTTGGGGTTTAAAAAAAATAAATAAAAAATTTAGGAGTACTTTCAAAGGGGGGGGGGGGTCATTAGCTTGACTATAGTATTATAAATGCTTTTAACGAAACACAGATGCGGCCGAAAGAGGATTTGGAGGCTGGCGGTGATACACTGCAGGATATCCTCATCTCTCTTTCCCTGACTTTAGCAGTGGGGCGGGTATCACGTTCTTGTTTACTCCCCTCCCCTTTATGTATATATGGGGGGGGGGCACCTCATTCTTTCATCCTCCTATGTATGCATATTTTGTGGGGGCGGCCACCTCATTCTTCTTCCCTTCTTTGTATATGTAAATATGTGTGTATTTTTTTTAGGGGGGCGGGACCTCATTCTTTTATCCTTTCCTCGTTATGTATCGGGGGGGGCAGCCAGACCCGCGTGATTTTTTTTCCTCTGCAAACCGCGACGGAGACAAATAGGGGGGGGGGAAGGAGGGGCAAGACTCCTTTCATTTATTAATATGTTTTTGAGGGGTGGGGGAGGCGTTGAATCTCCTATGTCTCCCCCCCCCCCCCCCCGTAGCTGTTGGCCCATGCAGAGACTCTCGCCTTGGAAAATGTCTACGTGGCCATGTGGGACTAACACCGTGTGAAGAAAGCGGGCGAAGGAGGCGGTTGCCAGATGTGCAGCTTCTCAGCACTGTTCGTACCATTAAAGTGTTAGCCTTCGCCTTCCCTCAGTCATCCCGCTAGGCTTTTGGAAAGTACCTATTTATTTATAGGGGTAGGGAGGGGGAGAGATTCTCTTTCTGATTTGTCCCCTCTCTCTGTCTCTGGAAATCTTTTTCTATCACGCCGAGCTGTGGTTGTAAACATTACACCATGTGATAGAGAGATGAATCATTGCAGAGAGCCATTGCGCCAAACGCAGATAGCCGGTGCCCCCCCCCCCCCCCGTGGCCTTTTTCACACCAGAGCGGAGGAAGTGTGATTACGGCCCTATCCTGCGATAATGGGAGGATGACAGACGGCCCCAGGGTCAGATGCTTCTGCCACTCACAGGGACCTGCCCCTGAAACTAAGCTGTGGCCCTGTTGGTTGCCGGATTCATCTATTACAGAGTGATTGCCGCTTATCCTGCCACGCCTCCCCACCCCTAGAAAAAGAGCACGTTTTCTGCTGCTAGCCTCTGCCGTAGTTCCGCCAGAAGCAGAAAGAATTTGCAGAGTGACTGATAATTCAGGACATAAAGACATCGAATCGGAGTTGTTCCGAATCATTTGGTAGGAACTTGAGGGGAGGGGAGGGAGGGGGGGGGGTTATTCCGGCTCTTCGGGTGAGTTGATGCCCATAAACTTCTAACTCTCCTAGACGTGAATTCTACTGTCTCTAGCTGCTTTGTTGCTTTCGCGTATCGTGAAAGTTTTTTGGGAAGACTCGCATTGTGATAGCTTTCAAATGTTAATATTTTGCTCTTCTTGAGAAAAGAATTGTGGCTGCCAGTGCTGGGTTAGTCCCTGTGCATAATTAGAAATAAGATGCAAGCAGGCTGTAGATGATACCTTTTCATTGGACTAGTGAAGTCGAATATATATTACCCATAACTTTGATTGTTGTCCCTGGCATCCCTTTATCCCCTTCTTGAGCAGAACGACTGGTTATGCTCTCTAGATCTCAAGGAGGCCTACACTCATATTCCCATTCATCCGGCCTCCCAGCAATATCTCAGATTTCGGGTGGGGAATCTGCATTATCAATACAGAGTGCTGCCATTTGGCCTGGCTTCATCTCCCAGAGTGTTCACCAAGTGTCTAGTAGTGGTAGCAGCAGCTCTGAGGAACCATGGTCTTCAGGTATTTCCCTACCTCTACGACTGGCTCATCAAAGATTCAACATCTCAAGGGGTTATTGTAGTGACCCAATGGACTACCTGGTTCCTACAAAGTTTGGGATTCGAAATCAACTTTCCCAAATCCCAACTTCAGCCCTCACAGAATCTACAATTCATCAGAGCTGTTCTGGATACTATTCAACTCGGAGCATTCCATTCACAACAGCGTCTGGTACTTCTGGGTCACATGGTCTCCACAGTACACGTGACTCATTTTGCCAGACTTCACCTCAGAATTCCTCAGTGGACCCTAGCATCTCAATGGATGCAGGTTTGTGACCCATTTTCTCGACACTTTCTAACAGTCACTCCTTCTTTGAAGCAGTCTCTCTGTTGGTGGATGCTCTCTTTCAATCTCTCCAGAGGCTTGCTTTTTCAAAAAAACCCCATCAGAAGGTCCTCACGACAGATTATTCGACCTACGCCTGGGGCGCTCATCTCGATGGTCTCCATACACAAGGCAACTGAACCAGTACGGATCGTCAGTGTCATATCAATCTGTTGGAACTCAGAGCGATCCTCAAAGCTCTTAACGCTTCTTCACGACCAGGTAGTCCTCATTCGGATGGACAACCAAGTCTCCATGTATTATGTCAACAAACAGGGAGGGACGGGATATGCCTCCCTTTGTCAAGAAGCTCTGAAAGTTTGGGACTGGGCAATCTGCCACAACACCTTCCTCAAAGCTGTGTACATCCAAGGGGCGAAGAATTGTTTGGTGAACAACTTGAGTCGTCTTCTGCAACCTCACGAATGGACTCTCCATTCCTCACCTCTTCGTCACATTTTTTCACAGTGGGGAACACCTCAGATAGACCTCTTTGCAGCTCCACACAACTACAAACTGCCTCAGTTCTGCTCCAGGATATACTCTCTTCATCGCTTCGAGGCAGATGCTTTTCTTCTGGAATGGATGAATCTCTTCCTCTATGAATTCCCTCCATTCCCTCTCATTCTCAAGACTCTGGTCAAGCTAAAGAACGATCATGCCACCATGATTCTGATTGCTTTTCGGTGGCCGAGACAACCTTGGTACTCCCTTCTACTTCAACTCAGCAGCAGGGAGCCATATCTTCTTCCAATTTTTCCATCTCTGCTTACACAGAGTCAGGGATCTCTTCTTCATCCCAACCTGCAGTCTCTACACCTGACAGCTTGGTATCTCTCAACATGACTCCTCGGCAGTTTTCTCAACCTGTCAGAGACATTTTAGAGGCTTCTAGGAAACCTACCACTAGACAATGCTATCACAAAAATGGACTAGATTTTCTACGTGGTGTTTTTATCATGATAAGGAGCCCCAACATTCCTCCTTATCTTCTGATTTGGATTATCTTTTGCACTTATCGACTTCTGGCCTCAAGTCTAATCGATCCTAGTCCATCTCAGTGCAATTACAGCTTTCCATCAGCCTATCGAAGGGAAACCCCTCTCTGCTCATCCAGTGGTTTCCAGATTCATGAAAGGACTTTTCAATGTCAAACCTCCTCTCAAACCTCCTCCAGTGGTTTGGGACCTCAATATTGTTCTTTCTCAGCTTATGAAACCTCCATTTGAACCTATTGACAAGGCTCATCTGAAGTATCTCACTTGGAAAGTGCTGTTTCTCATTGTCCTCACTTCTGCTCGACAAGTCAGTGAGCTGCAAGCTTTAGTTGCTGATCCACCTTTCACTGTCTTCCATCATGACAAGGTGGTTCTTCGTACTCATCCTAAATTCCTCCCTAAAGTAGTATCAGAATTTCATCTCAACCAATCCATTATTCTTCCAGTGTTCTTTCCAAAGCCTCATTCTCATCCTGGAGAAATAGCTCTTCATACTCTGGACTGTAAACGTGCTTTGGCCTTCTATTTGGAACGCACCAAACCACAAGAACTGCTCCTCAACTTTTTCTATCCTTTGATCCAAATAAGTTGGGACATCCTATCTCTAAGCGTACCATCTCCAATTGGATGGCTGCTTGTATCTCATTCTGCTATGCCCAGGCTGGATTACCCCTACACAATAGAGTCACAGCCCACAAAGTTCGAGCAATGGCAGCTTCAGTAGCTTTCCTCATATCTACACCTATTGAGGAAATTTGTAAAGCTGCTACTTGGTCCTTGGTTCATACTTTCACTTCTCACTATTGTCTGGATATTTTCTCCAGACGGGACGGACAATTTGTCCAAACAGTATTAGAACATAAGAACATAAGAAGTGCCTCCACTGGGTCAGACCAGGGGTCCATCGCGCCCAGCAGTCTGCTCCCGCGGCGGCCCATCAGGTCCATGACCTGTAAGTGATCCTTTGTCTAAAATCTTTCAATCCCCATTTTTTTTCAAAATTTATTCTCCTAAATTGTCCACACTCACACCATCCCATTCTGGTTAGCTTGGAGGTCACCCATATGTGCGAATAGGCTGCCTGCTTGTCCTGGGATAAAGCACAGTTTCTTACCGTAACAGGTGTTATCCAGGGACAGCAGGCAGCTATTCTAACAACCCACTCACCTCCCCTGGTTGGCTTCTCTGCTAGCTATCTTAAGTGAGGAGATGCGCCCTACACTAGGCGGGAAGGCACTCGCGCGGTGCGGTCAACTCGAAACTTCGAGTTTCTTCAAGCAAGTCTGCTTGCGAGCTTCCGCATCTGGGCTCCGTTGATGACATCACCCTTATGTGAGAATAGCTGCCTGCTGTCCCTGGATAACACCTGTTACGGTAAGTAACTGTGCTGTATATACTCCAATATAAGCTGAGATTTTGGGGCCCAAAAATGGGGGTCTTGGCTTATGTTTGGGCCAGCACCCACCCGCTCCTCTCCTGGACTTGTTGCAGGCCTCCGCCGGGTTGCCAGGCTCTGCACCCTGTTCCCCCTCCCTGCCCTGTCCATTGTATCTCCTGTCTGCCAGTTATCCTGCATGCCACCGCGCCTTCCGTATGACCCGCTTACCCGGAATCCCTGGTGGTCCAGAGGTATAGCGGGCAGGATTGAGCTTTCCGTGCTCCTGTCCTGCTGCTGAGCCTGTTGCTGCCGTGAGTTCTGGTGGTTCAGCTGTACACTGCTTTCCAGCGTTGAGTGGCTTCCTGAATGGCTGCCCTGAGTTCTCGTGAGTCTTGCAAGAACGCTGGGCAGCCATTCAGGAAGCCACTCAGCTGCCGCAAGTTCTGGTGGTTCAGCTGTACACTGCTGCCCGGCGCTGAGCGACTTCCTGAATGGCTGCCCTGACTAAGGAGTCAGTCTGGTCTCTAAAAGTTAGATGAGAGACCAGAGTGGCGACTAGAATTTTTGAGTTATTAATCTTAAGTTTCTCACCTGTGGCCAGCAGCAGGTCATGAATTAAGTTGCTAAATCAAAGTATTTCAGTCTTTAGTATTGAGTTTGAGGAAGTTTTTCTGTGTCTTTACGCTCAGATCTTTGCTACCCTATCGTACCTTATGAGGATCATTGTCAAAGGACTCTTATGCAGACAATATCCTTCTCCTTTGTCCAAAGAGAATATGAGCTCTACGAACGTGGAGATGATGTGATATACAAACCTAAGGATTAGATTAGATTAGATATAAACAGGTACTAGGGATCTGGATTGGCCACTGTGAGAACAGGCTACTGAGCTTGATATACCATTGGTCTGACCCAGTAAGGCTATTCTTATGTTCTTATGAGAGGAAGAAAACATTATATCCTAGACCAGGGGTAGGGAACTCTGATCTTCGAGAGCCGTATTCCAGTTGGGTTTTCAGGATTTCCACAAGGAATATGCATGAGATCTATTTGCATGCACTGCTTTCAATGCATATTCATTGGGGAAATCTTGAAAACCAGACTGGAATACGGCTCTCAAGGACCGGAGTTCCCTACCCCTGCCCTAGACCCTTAACTCGTATATTGAACAAGAAAATGAATAGGGGAGAGCCTTGCGATACTCTGCAGAGTGCCTTCCAGTTGTGGGATTTTTTTTATTTCCCTTTCTCATTTCATATATTCTATTTCTCAGGAATTCTGCAAACTATTTTAGTACAGTTCCATTTGTTCAACTTTGATAGTAATAGTGAATGATCTATAATGTCGCATGCGGCTGAGATATTAAACTGCAGCAATACCATTTGTTTGCCTCTACTTAGGAAGGACTTCACAGAGACTCTATACTATGCATTGTCCGGAAACCGTGTTGCAAGCTATTAAAACCATCAGTCAGGTTTAGAAAGTCTGATAGCTGTTTATTAACACAGAATTCTAGGAGTTTGGCAGGCCATGGTTAACAACTGTCTTTTCCCGTTGCCTTGGGTAAAGGTGTCGGAGCGATGGTTGATATTTGGGTATATGCCTTTCTTTAGGCTAATGATAACAAAATCCATCAGCCATAACAAGAACTCAGGAGAATGTCCTAGCTAGCATCTTTGTTGGGAAGATATCTAAACAGCAGGAATTTTTTGAGAGTCTCCTTATTAAGTTTGAGATTTCATGTGAGGTGACAGTTGAGAATTCATTGGTTGGAATACCTTCATTGCATCAGGTCTACCTCATATGTTCTAGTTGATCTATAATCTCATTCCAGCATTCCTCAAGTGGTATCTTATTACGCCTTAACACAGGTTTTGCAATGGTGGTGGTTACTTTTTTGGGTAGTTTTAGGTAGAAATTTAGAAGATAGTGATTGAAGCAGATAACTAGTTTCCATTTAATATGATCTGTCGGGGAAAATTATGGGCCTTTGGATATACTAGAGATGAAGTCTTAAGTAGTGATCATCCTTATGAGTTGGATTGCATGGGAGAGTAGCAATATTTAAATGTTTTAGTAGACTTTTAAAGGAACGGATTTTGGGGTCCTCATGGAATTCCAAGTGTAGATTTAGATTATGTAATCTGGTATAGTAAAGAATTGTGTAGTGAACCTTTCAATTACAGAGGAGGCAATAACTTACTTTTATAAAGTTATTGCTTCCTCTGTAATTGAAAGGTTCACTACTGTTATCTTTTTGGGCAAGTTTCACACAAGATATAGTACCAGTTTTCAAGGCTGTGCTTGTGGTTCTTTCATCCATATGCATTGGTTTTGTGTATATTTATTATAGTGAGACTTTAGAGATATGCCAGCAGGGTTCTTAACTGCTGTCATCCAAAAATAAAGAAGACCCAGACATGTGAGGATGGCAGCGAGGGAAGAGTGGGTGACTCACCCTCCTCCGTATGCGTAGCCTCATTCGCACCCAGATTCTTACTTCCCTCACATTAATATACTCTCCCAGTTACTCTCTACAAAACACCCCCATTTACTCACAACATAGGAATCATTGATGGACATCTCACTCACTCAAAATTTCACCCAGTTTTACCCATCAAACATGGGTCAGGTTTTGCTTCTGGTGTTTATGAAAATAGATTTACTCTTTCCCGGTAGCTGGTTTAAACCTGATTGGAGTCTTGGAAGCCTGTGATTGCAACTGTAGAAAGTCTAAATTTGTAAACATAGCAGCCAGATTCTTGGCCTAGTCTGTGCACTGTGTGTGTGTGACAGGATACTGAGGTTTCATAGGAGCTGAGTGCTCGTGTTTCTGGAGGAATGCCAGCATATAGGAGCTCTACTCTTTGCTGTGTAGTAGAGTCCTTGCTTTGGTCTCTGAAGGTCATGAGCTCTGCTCTCTGACATTCCTGTTTTATGAATTTGGACCATACTAAAAACTACTTGCATAATCTGGCAACTGCTCTCTTGAGGCTTTACACATGAGTATAGATAACATGGATTCTATTAGCAAAACCCCAACCAAAATGCATGCTGCTTGTTCAGTCTGCTAATACATTGAAAATATGCATTAGTCTCTGAGGACAGGCAGGAACAGATGATCCATTTCTGAACTGACGTGTTCACATCCAGTTGGAGTTACTAAATACAGAATGTTACAAGAAGGGGGCAGAACTCTGTGATGTTGAGGTGCTTATTTTTAATGCAGAGAACTCCAACTGTCGAGAAGAGAGGCTTTTAGAATTAGAGCAGCTGAAGAATGGAATCATCTGTTAGCTATATTAAAAAGAGAGCCCTTCTGCCCGAGTTTGAAAAATTGGTTGGCTTTTTCCTTGCTCTAGATATGTAAAAGTATAATTTAGTGCCATTTTATAGAATGTTGGTTATCTGCTGTTCTACATCTCAATTTCCTCTTTTCCTGAAACCTTCTTCCTCCTTGGTTTTCCTCCTCAATCAGGACCTTTCCAGGGGCTCTCATTCACAGCTGCCTCGGGTTTTTCCATTTTAGTTCCCTCGATGATTTAGCCCAGCTATGGCAGCAGTAATTGACTAGAGAAGCAAAACTGAAAGACTGCAATTCCTTCTGATGCCTGGACTGGTCCCTATACCATCCAAGTCAAGGAGCAGGAACCACTTCAGCAATTGAACCTGGGACTTCCATATTGCAGCACACAGTGTTAAGCGCTACTGGGACAATGGGGTCATCCTAAGACTATTTGACTTTTGCTACCTCTAATGCTTATCTTTTGAGTTCTGCCATCCTTTGAACATAAGCAGGAAATAATGATCTTTCCATTGTTACTGCTGCTACTGGAATGTTTGCAGCATGGTGAACTGGAACTGATGTTTGCTCTAAGCACAAACTTGATTTATCAGAAAGCAAATTTTGCATAATTCACAGAGCAGTTAGACAAAGAACTCTCACATTTTTTGTTTTGCCCCAGCTCTTATGTGTTCATCTCTGAAAGAGATATTGATGTTTACAGGTTTTGAAAACATGTCCTACATAGCTATTCCTTCTTCATGAATATTATTGATGTTATGCATTATTGGATACATGGAACAGCTGAAGAATGGACTCGTGCAAAAGAGATGCATAGAAACAGAAAGCATGTTTTAAATATGTCCTTTTTCAACACTGCATCAAATATAGAAAATTTATGTACAGTAGAATAATAATAATAAAACCCAAAAGCTGTGAAGAAACAGCCAGTGTAAGATGGCCCTGGTCTTCAACATACCAACCGGACTTGAGAGGTTGTGGTGCCCTGGACCAGTTGTTGTTTTTGCATCCCTCTGCCACACCCCCACCTCCCATGGTGCCAAACAAAACTGCCATGGGACACTTGAGCATGCCCTGCAGTACTGGTTTTTAACCTGAGGTACGCACATGTTAATGCTTACTGCAGCTTAGTAAAGGGTCCCTAAATTAGAAAATATTGGTTTAATAAATTTTTGACCCGCTTTTGGAGGCCAAAGTCTCATTCTTCTTCTCAGGATAGTTTACTTACTTGATGAAGGAGGTTTTGGCCTCTGAGATCTAGTCAAAAAATGTATTTGGTCCAATAAAAAGGTATCCTTTTATTTTCTGTTAATGTGGACTAGCATAGCTTCCATATTATTTCACCCTAAATAAAAACAAATTTCCCTACCTTTTGTGTGGGCATTTAATTTTTCTAATTGGGTAGGTCACAGTCTCTGGTTACTATTTTACGATCTTCTCTTAACTCTTTCCCGGTTCTTATATTCATATTTCTCTCTCCTCATGTCGTCTTCATCTTTTCTATTACATCTGTTTCTATTCAGTTCTATTCTTTTTTTACTGACTGTTTCTACTTGGATATCATTAATTTTTAGTATCCAACCTCCAAACTTCTTTTTATTTAATTGCTTTCCACCTCTTTCCTTCACTGAGGCCTTCCCATTCTGCTTTTAGTTTGCAATCTTTTACTAAGTCTTCTTTTTTCCCCGTCATACAGTTTGTTTTCCATGTTTCTCTCTCCTCCCTAGCCATACAGCATCTCTTGTCTGGTCTCTCTCATCCATGCAGAATGTATTTTTCTTTCTTCTTCCCAGTCATGCAGTATCTTCTCCCTCTCCCCATCTCTCTCCCTTCTCCCCATAGGAGACAAATTCTAAAAGTTTATTGTGGGTGCTAAACCTAATAGAAATCACTTCATCTTTTGTATCCTCTTTCTCCACCCCACCCCCTTCCAAACCATCCAGAATATCCTCTCTCTCTTAGACCACACTCGCCAACATTGCTCCTCTGTCTGTTCCACATCCTATCATCCAACATGGCCTCTCTTTCTTCTCCTCATCCATTGTCCCTCTGTCTTTCACCCTCTTTCTTCCCTTCCAACAAATGTCCTTCTGTTATCCCCCCAGTATCCAGAATAGCTCTCGCTCCCCCCACCCCTTAGTCCCATCTCTTTCTTCCCAAGCTTCATGTGCTGTATCGTCCATCTTTCTTCCCCTCATCCCACCATCACCTCACCTCATCTCTCTCTCTCCTGTTGTGCACCTAGCAGGATCCTGTGCAGAAGAGCTGACCAGGTTAATTCTGGGGACCAATTTGAGGCTGACCTCTCTTGTCCATATGGTCAGAGCAGTAGTGATCTGGAGCAGGGACAGACAGACTGGCAACAGCAGTATCCGGTCTATAAGGCAGCTAGGACAGCCAAAGAGAAACTAGCTGAGCCTAGAAAACCCAGGCAAAACAGGCAGGGAAAGCCTGCAATGGAACCAAAGCCCATCCCCCTCTACAGGCTGAAGGGGATTGGCTGTGGGCTAATTAAAAGCAGGCTGAAGCAAACAGCAGGGGGAGGAGAGAGTGATGAGGGTGAGTCACTCCAGCAGCTCAAGGCAGTGTGAGAGCCTTGGGGCCAGGAAGCAGAGACAGAGGTTCCAGATTGGCCGATGCAGGAAGTGGAAAAAAGCCTCCCCACCTCAGACTTCCAGATCCCTGAATGTGTGGAAGGAATGGAAGTGCAAGACGCTGGCCCTATGCTAGAGAGCCAGGCAGAACTCATGGACAATAACTGAAAGACAGTGAATAGCTGAGAAGCAGCTGGTGGGTTTTTTTTTCTCCTTTCTTTCTGAGCAAGAAATGCCTTATGAATTTGCTGCCTGTCTTTGAGCTAACCATTATTCTGGTTCAAGAAGTGTACTTACCTGAATGTGGATAACTTGCTTTCCTAAAGTAAAGTTTGGAGCTAAAGAACCTGGGAGCTGAATGAATGGGTTTGGTTTTTTTTTGAGTTTGGAAATCTTACTGTGGCTACCGTTTGCTGGTAGTATAATCACATGATCTCCCACAGCTGAACTGCCTTCCAAGAGGTAGCTGCAGTGATAGTGAGCTCTTTGCAAAGTTGTGCTGTTGCTTGCTGCCTAACAGAGTACACTTCCACCTCCCCATTCGCGGTTTCGGCATTCGCGATTTCACATATTTGCAATTTTTGGGGGAGGGGGAAAAATAGAAAAAAACCCATAGTTTAGCCTTCCCCCCGGTGTCCCAGCCTTACCTGGTGGTCTAGCAGGCTTTCGGGGCAGGAGCGATCTTCCTACGCTCCTGCCCCATGTAGATCACCAATAGGAAATGGCTGTGGGGAGTTCCCGTCGTAGTCTCGAGAGACTACGGGAGCTCACGGCAGCCATTTGCTATTGGCAATCTGCATGGGGCAGGAGCGTAGGAAGATCGCTCCTGTCCCGAAAGCCCGCTAGACCACCAGGTAAGGCCGGGATGCCGGGGGGAAGGCGGGAGGGAGGCGGGGATGGGTCAGAGCCGGACCAGAAGATATTTGCGGTATTTCACCATTCGCGGTCCAGCTCTGCCCCTATCCCCTGCGAATCCGGAGGGAGAAGTGTATATAACCTTTTCTGCTATAATAGCTATCTGGACTTTATATGAATGCTGGAAATCTATCTTTCAAGCCTCTGAGACAAATACTGCTAAGAGAAAGTTTTTGTTTTTTGTTTTGAATACCAATATAAATTCATTGCTGAGTCAGAGTGCAGGAACTCAGGCAAGACAAAAACTGTATGTGGTTTTCTTTTGTACCTTTATTTTTCTTTGAAGCTGGATTTGTGAAATGCTGCAGAAATTTGCCTTTGTGTTACACCTTTTGGACTGCTAAGGTCAGAATAAATCTATTATTCTTTCTTGAAGAACTTTGTCTGAGTTTTGGTGACTTGAAGCCAGTTCTTACCCTTTCTCTCCCAGGCCTAGGCAGTTTCCTAGAGCCCATCAAAAGTCCTGAGGATACCCCTGGTTGTAGGGGACACGCCAGAGCATAAGGTTTGTCACAGTTTAGCTCCGCTTTGAGGAGTGTTTGTGATACTCCACATCCCTCCCCTCACCCTCTTGGCTGGCTGGCTTCAGGCCACTGCTTTCTATAGTCCACAAGATTCCATTCTCTTCTCTTCACTCACCCATTTGTTCAGCTACCTCCTCGTCTCGGCTGGAAAGAATGAAACCACCACGGAGTCATAGTCATGTTGCCGGCACTGCCAATCTCTCTCCACTTCCTCCCGATACAGGAAGTTACATCATGGGGTGGGAGGAGGAGGGAGATTAGCAGTGTTGATTGCATGACTATGGCTCCAGGGTGGTTTTGTTTCCAGCTGAGGCAGCAGTGCAAATCGCGAGTAAAGAGAAGACCGTGATTCTATATTTTCTCAGGATGCCAGACAATAGTGATGACAGTAGCTTCTTATATGGGGGGCCTATTGCTTAACCCAGGGGTTGGCAACATTTTTAAAGCAAAGAGCTAATTTATCCTAAATATTTAACCCAAGATTTATAAAGAGCTGCAATGGGTAGAGAAGGGAGTTTGAGATATTCCAAGTTTCTTACTCTCTCTTTTCCCTCCCCAAGGTCTAGCTTCTCTCCCTTCTTTCTTCCCTCCAACCCCTCTCAGGTCTCTGCACCTCTCTTCGTCCCTCCCCTGCCTATCCCGTTCCCCAGCCCATAACCAGGATTCCCTCCTCTCTTCAGGTCCTGACCCTTTAATCTCCCTCCCAACCCCATGTTTCCCCCCCCCCCCCAGGCCTACCGAGGTACCTGATGGTCCAGTGCGGGTCTTCGAGGCAGGAGCTCAGTAACTTCTAAAATGGCTGCGTGACCTTTTGCAGCTGCTCGCTCATTTCCAGTAGTACTGTGAGCTGCCGCAAAAGGTTGCAGCAGCCGCAAAGAGGCAGAAATGAGAGGGCTGCACTCCTACCATGAAGACTCCCGCTGCTGGACTACCAGGTACCTTGGTAGGCCTGGGGGCAGGGAATTGTGGAATTCGGCATGAAATTAAAGGATCGGGACCTGGAGACCCATAGCCACATAGCAGAAGAGTTGTATGTGGCTTGCAAGTCGCCAGTTGCCAATCCCTATGGTACTAGTGATGTCACCGGCACAGGCATTTGGCACTGTTTATTGCTGGCACCCTGGACCAGAGCCTCTCCTGGCCCGTAGGTTAAGCCATCCCTATAGAAGACTCTTCCACAAGACTCAACAAACTCCAAGTTGCCAGAGCAACCACATATTTAAATGTAATGCCCAAATGGGCCAATGGGAGAAGATACAAACTAGAGAAGAAGAGAAGGAAGAACCAGCATCAGCACATACAGGCCAATGGGATTAAGAAGAAATTGTGATTTGAACTAAAGAAGAGGAAGAAAAGACTGCAGCATCAACTGGCTGTATGAGCTGAAGGGATCTTTATCATTGTGCAGGGTGGGGTGGAACTTCTGCCTATTGGAGCGCTGTAAAGAGACCACTGGGGATAAGCTGGATCCAGAGATTTCTCATGGTTTGCAATATCATGCACTGTTGGCTTTAAAATGCATTGTTTACTCACTTTCGTTTTTAATCTCTCTACTTCTAATCGGTATAGACTGGCAAAAATTAAAAACTGCAGGATAAAGTTATCCATCCAATCAAGCCTGTAAATACTTGACTTCAAAAAACAGCACACAAGCCATTGAAGGGAGGTTTGGAACAGTAGTAGTAATGTAAGCCTGAAATGTAATGTGGTGGAACTGTATGATGAAGCGAAGAAAAGTGTGACATTCTATGTAAAACCTATAACTATTGTTTCATAATTTGAACACCTATAGATTCAGTAATCCTGGACAAGCCATTGCATTACATTAGTGACTTTTATTCCGCCATTACCTTGCGATTCAAGGCGGATTACATAAGAGGTTATCTGGACATTTCCAGAAGTGTTACAGTGTCGAGCGGGTTAATTCAGGGGATTGAAATGCTTCCTGCGGTGTTAGTTTGTATTGATGGATTTCTTGAAAAGCAGGGTTTTTATTTGTTTTCTGAAAGTTTTGTAGTCTGGTATCATGATCAGTAGATTGGAGAGTTGGTGGTCTAGTTTCGCTGCCTGCGTGGCCAGTAGGCTGTCGTACATTTTTTTTGCATTTGACACCTCTGATTGGGGGGAGCGTGAATGGTGTCTGGGTTCTCCTTTGCTTGGATGTAGTAGTTCACATAAGGCGATTGTTCAAGTAAGCTTGGCATCTCCATTCATGGCTTTAAATAGTAGACAGTAAAATTTGCTTGTATTGAGTGCCAGTGTGAGTGTAGGTATCAGGCGGTTGATGTGGTCATATTTCTTCAGCGAATAAATCAGTCTCAGAGCTGTGTTTTGTACTGTTTATAGTTGTTGCATCATAACTGAGGGGCAGGGGAGAGAGAGGATGTTGCAGTAGTCTGGAAGTCCTAGGACTAGGGATTGGACCATGAGCTGGAATTGTTTTCTGTCGAAGAATTTTCAGATTTGCCTTAAGTTTCGCATGACCGCAAATGATATCTGTATTGTTTTGTTGATTTGTGGTTGCATGGTACAGCATCTGTAATGCCTTTTATATTGGTTCTTTATCTTGTAGATTAATAATACATCTCTGCTAATTGTGCTGAGGCCAGACTGCTAGGTAGGCACATGCATTCATCCTGCTCTGTGCTTGTGACACTGTGAACATAGTGAAAAATAGACCTTTTTAGATACAAATGAGTCTTTCACATCTTTGAAAGCAAGTTGCCCTTAGTCAGACTTATTGTGGCTCTTTTTAAAATAGGAAGGACAAAGCGCAAACAGAGCCTTTAGAATTATTAGGAAAGGAACAGAGAATAAGACAACAAAAAATCACAGTGCTTCTCTCTCTTTCCATGGTATGACCACATCTAAGTATTCTGTGTAGTTTTGGCCACCAAATTTCAATACAGATATACCAAAAATGGAAAAGGTAAGAAGTGCAGTTAAAACGATTAAGGGGATGGAATGACTCATTTGAAGAAGGGTTGGAGAGGTTTGAGCTATTCAGCTTGGAGAAGAGACCACCGAGGGAAGGTATGATAAGAAGTCTATAAAATCTAGATTGGTGTGGAAAGGGAAAATGCAAATTGATTGTTTACCTTTTCAAAAAGTACAAAGACTAGGGAACACAACATGAAGTTACTAAGTAATATATTTGAAAAAACAAACCCAAAAGAAAATACTTTTTCACACAGTGCATAGTTAAGCTCTAACTTAGCTCTGTAACTTGTTGCCAGAAAATGTGGTAAATGCTTAGCTAGTTTAAAAAAAAAAAAAAAAAAAAAGGTTTGGACAAATTCCTGGAAGAAGAGTCTGTAGTCTATTAAGTTGGATTTAAGGAAAGCCACTGCTTGAGCGGAAAACTTACAGGTGAGGTGAAAAATCTCATGATCAGCAGACAATACATCAGTAGTACAGTCTCCATCTACCGTATCCACAGATGGTCGATTATGGAGGTAATTTAATGATGAGCACACATGTAAACTCTGCATATCATTGTTAAGGATACATTGAAACCCTCAGCTCAGTGTGTGATGGTGGCTAAGAAAGCAAATAGAATGTTGCAAATTATCAGGAAAAAAATGGAAAACAGATAAAAATGTTATAAAGCCTTTATATCGCTGTATGGTATGACCGTGCCTCAAATACTGTGTGCAATTCTGGTCACCGTATCTCAAAAAAGATATAGCAGAAGTAGAAAAGGTACAGAGAAGGGCAACAAAAATGATAAAGGGATGGAACATCTTTCCTATGAGGAAACGCTAAAGTGGCTAGGGCTCAGCCTGGAGAAGACATGATAGGGGAAACATGATAGAGGTCTATAAAATACTGAATGAAATGGAAAGGGTAGATATGAATCACTTGTTTACTCTTTCCAAAATTATTAGTACTGACAATCATGCAATGAAGCTATTAAGTAAGTAGTAGATTTAAAACAAACCATATAAAATATTTCTTCACTCAATGTGTAATTAAACTCTGGAATTTGTTGACAGGGAATGTGGTGAAATCAGCTTAACAGGGTTTAAAAAGGTTTGGATAGTTTCCTAAAACAAAAAGTCCATAAACCATTATTGAACTGGCTTGGGGGAAAGCCACTGCTTGTTTCTGGGATACGCAGCTATAGAATCTGTTTTACTCCCTGGAATCTTGCCAGGTACTTGTGACCTGGATTGGCCACTGTTACTGGGCTTGATGGATCTTCGGTTTGTCCCAGTATGGCAATTCTTATGTTCCTAATGCATGTGTACTTTTACCTGTGTGGGTACCAACAAATTTTCCAAATAAAAGTACTGCATGTGCATTATTAGGGTGGTCCACAGTAGTATGCAAAAAATCAACCTTGTCAGATCTTGTCTGCACAAGGCTAATTTTTATCCACTTGGTATGTCTTACTTGTGTGTTAAAATTTCAGCTTGATTTACTGTATTTTTAACTCTATTAGATGCACCTGACCATAACACGCACCCTAGATTTAGAGGAGGAAAACAAGAAAAAAAACATTCTGAACCAAATTCTCCCTGCCAGGCTCTGTACCCTGTCCCCCCTCTGGTGGTCTAGTGGTAGGCCAGGGCAGGCAGTGATAGGCACAGGACAGGCAGACCTAGTGGCAGGCAGGTAGGGACAGGGCAGGTAGGCCTAGTGGCTGGCAGGCAGGTAGAGACAGGGCAGGCAGGCCTCTCCCCCCTCCCAAGCAGGCAGCAGGCAAGCCCTGGCCTCTCCCTCCTCCCTCCCTATTTTTAATTCAGATAGGCAGGGCAAGCCCCGGCCCTCTTCCTCCTCCTCCTCCCCCCCCCCCCCTTCCTGCATGTACTTTTTTTTTTTTTTTACTTCTGGGCCTTCCCTCGCTGAGAGCAGTGCACAAGGCTGGCTGGCTACCTGTTCCCTACCACTTCCCCCGAGAACGGCTGACGCGACTGCTTCCTCTTCTGTTCTCTTGCAGCCTCGACTACCTGACGTGGAAGACCAGGAAATACTTCTTCAGCGAATGGGTTATTGATCGATGGAATGATCTTCCATGCCAGATGGTCGAGGCGACTTCAAGAGTCGATGGGACAAACAGGTGGGGGCACGTAATTGATTAAGTGGGCAGACTTGTGGGAGGGAGGGTTCTGGAGTGGGCAAGTTTGTTAGGCCGCCGGCCCTTTTCTGCCGTCATATTCTATGTTTCTATTCCATCTATCAATCACCCTCTCGGTAAAGAAGTATTTCCTGGTGTCCCCATGAAATCTTCCTCCCCTAAGTTTTAGCGGATGTCCTCTTGGCACCGTGGGACCCGTAAGAGTGAAGATTTCATCCTCCTCCGTGATGCGGCCCGTTATGTACTTGAAAGTTTCTACCATGTCCCCCCCCTTTCTCTGCGCTCCTCGAGCGAGTATAAGCGCAGACTGCTCAGACGATCTTCATATGAAAGATCTTTAAGTCCTGGCCATTCTCTGAACTGACTCAATTCTCTTCACATCCTTTTGGTAATGTGGCCTCCAAAACTGGACACAGTACTCCAGGTACGGTCTCACCATGGATCTGTATAATGGCATTATAACTTCGGGCTTTCGGCTGATAAAGCTTCTTCTGATGCAGCCAAGCATTTGTCTAGCCTTTGCTGAGGCTTTCTCCACCTGATTTGCAGCCTTCATGTCTTCACGGATGATTACTCCAAGTCCTTTCAGTTTTTGTTAAGTTTTCTCCATTTAGGGTGTATGTAGTGCAAGGATTCCCGCTGCCAAGATGCATCACCTTACATTTTTTGGCATTAAAGTTTAGTTGCCAAGTACTGGACCATTGTTCTAGCAAAAGTAGGTCTTGTTCCATAGTGTTTTACGCAGTAACGCTGTTAGGTTCTGTTGCCCTGCCCACAATGTTGCACAGTTTAGCATTGTTGGCAAATAACGCAATTTTGCCTCAAAGTCCTTGAGTCAGATCCCTTACAAAGATATTAAATAGCATTGGGCCCAAGACCGAGCCCTGCGGCACTCCACTGGTCACTTTTGACGTTTTTGAGAGAGTACCGTTTACCATCACCCTTTGAAGTCTGCCGCTAAGCCAGTCTTCTACCCATGCAGTCAGCGTTCCTCCTAGTCCCATCGCGTTCATCTTGTTCAATAACCTGCGGTGTGAAACACTATCAAAAGCTTTACTAAAGTCCAAGTACACGAGGAAACTTTTATGTGCTGCAAGAAGAAGAGTCAGTAGCACATTGTAAAGTTAAAGTAATTAATGCAAGCAGGTGATTTAGTATTAAGAAAAATATTTAGACTCCTTTTTACATTTGTTATACACAATGGGCCCAATTATTCCACTAGCAGTGATCAGGAAAATATATTTGGGCCATGTTAGAGAATATAATTTAGTTATAACTGAGGTTTTTCTTCTGTTATAATGTCAAAAAAATCAGGGGGGTAGGCTGGATTAAAAAGCAAAGGGGATGGGATTTGATATACTGCCTTTCTGTGTTTAAAATCAAAGCAGTTTACATATTATACTGTATATAGGTACTTTATTTTACACCTGAGGCAATAGACAGTTAAGTGACGTACCCAGAGTCACAAGGAGCTGCTTAGGCCAGTGGCCTCCAATGTGTGGCCCCATGGCCTTCAGCCTCCAAAGTCCTCCGTTGTGGCCCTCAAACAGATGGCTGAAATGTTCCTCAAGTCCTGTAAATTTGTTAAGTTCTTTCTTGCCTACTGAGATGTTCATTAAATGAAAAAAAATAAAAAAAAATGATTGATGTAGGCCAGGCATGGACGAAGGTCATCAGAGGGCAGATGTAGGATCTTTTATGCCTGCGCCATATGTGCATATGGCCATAGGAAAGGTCAGTGGTCAAGATTCATATTTAGATGCACATGTACTGCAGTGGTATGACAAAGCTAGAGAACTGAGGAAACCACACCCAAGTTTTGCTAAAACACAGAAGAGTGCATGAAGAAACAGAATTTTCAATGATATATTTAACTAAACTGTAGTGTAAGCTTGAAATCTTTTGGTGGCCCTCAGAGCTTTCTCGTATTCACATTGTGGCTCTTTACATTTAAAAAAAAGGTTGGTGACTATTGCATTAGGCAGCTATTCTCCAGGAATGTTAGAAGAAAATATTGCCTGTGATGAGTTTAAGACCATAAGAATAGCCTTACTGGGTCAGACCAATGGTCCATCAAGCACAGTAGTCCGTTCTCACGGTAGCTAAACAGAAACTGTCTTGATTGGGTTAAAATCCTGAATGACCCAAAGTTAGCATAGTAACATCTTGTTAACTCTTTTGGATGACTTCACATTGTATTAGAGCTTCTATGGTTATAGATTTTCTGCTATGTTTTTGCAGTGCATACAGATTATGTATTCTTTGCTATAAATTGTTAATAAAAATTAATTTTGAAGAAGAAGAAATCTATTACCAGCTTTTGATACTTGTCAATCATGTCATTTTTTTGAAGCATGCACAAGAGCCTAAGACTGCAAGGTCGCATATTGAATTGGTTCTCTTTTATTCCTGAAGTAGAGAAACCAGAAGATAATGTTATGAGAGAAATTTACATACAGTATTAAGATCATTCTTTCTCCTGCTTTAATATATATTGATACTCGGCTTCAGTGTTTGTTAATTAAGAAGGCTAGATTGTTTTGTGTCTACTGTATTAATGTGCAAATCTGTTCACAAACAGGTGAGCCACAACAAGATTTCATGGTGAGAATGATTGCATGCCTAGTTACAATACATTCCATTTCATTCAGGATTAATTCTAAGAGATTTAAAGCTGAATGCTTGTAAAGCCAAGATTTCATGGATTTAAAAAAACCTCTCAGTATTCATTTTGCAATCTGTATTAGCTTTGGAAGGTGTTGGGTTTTTTTTTCCTTTCCAGTAGTCAATAGGTGTTTGCATTCTTGGTGTATGAAGTCATCAACTTTGGATTGTCCTAACTACGGTACTGAGGCAGATTTCTTCAGTGATTATAGTACTCATTCTACTATCTTTGTATGCTTTGCAGCCTCCATCTCTATCGCTGTCAAAAAGATGTTGTCATGGTACTTCATCCATTCTCAGGATTGTACAAGGCCTGTGCAAGCAGTGTGGTTGCACAGAGTGCAAAGGAGGCAAGCACCCAAAATTGCTCCTTGATAATTGTGTCCTTCTTTTGGTCATAGCACATTGAGTGTGATAGGGGCACCAGGAGGTTTGTCGCACAGGGCACAATTCAGGCTCTGTAGAGTCCTATTAATTACAACACAGCACAAAACTTATATCTATAGCAACTACCATATTTTCACGCATATAACGCGCACGTTATACATGATTTTACAAACCGTGCATAACCATGCGCGTTATACACGTGAGCGCATTTTACAACTTTTTTTTTACATAGTTCCCCCCCCCCCGATGTCCGATTCACCCCGCAGGACCGCTCGCACCCCCACCCCGAAGGACCGCTCGCACTCGCACCCCAAAGGACCGTTCACACCCCCACAGCCTCCCAACCCCACCCATTATGGAGAAGCTCCTACCGTTGTCCTGCTGCTTCCTCTGCCGGTGGTCCCGGCCCTTCTGTGAGCCCTGCGCCTGCGCTGCTTCCTCTTCCGGCGGTCCCGCCCTTTCTCTGATGTCAGAGAAAGGGCGGGACCACCGGAAGAGGAAGCAGCAGACGCAGGGCTCACAGAAGGGCCGGGACCGCCGGCAGAGGAAGCAGCAGGACAACGGTAGGAGCTTCTCCATGATGGGGGGGGAGGCTGTGAGGGTGCGAGCGGTCCTTCGGGGTGCGAGTGTGAGCGATCCTTCGGGGTGGGGGTGCAAGCGGTCCTGCGGGGGGGTGAATCGGACGTCGGGGGGCATCAGGCTTTCAGGGTGGGGACAGGACTTCAAGGGCGAGAGGAGAGTCGGGGCGGGCGAAAGGAGAGTCGGGCAGCGACGGGAGAGTCGGGGCGGCATGCGCAGTATATGGGTGTGTGCGGTATATAAAAATTTCTTTACATAAATTTGTGTTCCCCGCGCGCTATACCCGTGTGCGCGTTTTACACGGGTGCGCGGTATATGAGTGAAAATACGGTATTCCTCTATTTATCAAATTGATAGAGGCCCTGTTTGGAGCACCATTGTCTAAGGGGCTCATTTTCAAAGCACTTATTTTTAAAATTTCTATACTGTAATTCCTAGGTGGTTTACAATATATCCACATACATAATACTTGAAATCCGAATAAAAAAGAAACAAAACATCGGAATTTAAATTCACAGTTAATCTTCAATCAGGACAAGTCAGACCCTATAAAAAAGCATTAACGAACAGTTGTGTTTTGAGAAGTTTTCTAAAAGTTCCTCTGCCAGCACATTTCCTTAACTGCCCTACCTGCGAATTCCATAATTTCACCCCTTACAACAAAAGGTTATTGCGCTAGTTTATACATATTTTGGATTAACATTGGCCTTTAACAGAGCTCAACGATCTTTTGGGCTGATAAATGATCATCTTACTCTGGAATCGTACCATACAAAAATTGATGACAGATCATCACAATCTTATATTGTACTCTGAATGCCACTGGCAATCAGTGCAGTTGTCGAAGACAAGGTGTAATGTGAGCATATTTTGAGGCTCCGGTAATCAATCTGGCTGCAACATTTTGTACCACTTGCAATGCCTTGTGTATATTAAGTGCTCTGAAAATGAGCCCTAAATATATTTAGATAATTATTCCATATCCCATCCCTCATAGCATATTTTGATATCAGAAGTGAAAAAGCTTTCACTCGAGGAAAGCAGTTGGTACTCCTACAATTTGATATTTCAGCTGTCTATACCAGTGTTTTTCAACCGCTGTTCCGCAGCACACTAGTGTGCCGCGAGATGTTGCCTGGTGTGCCGTACGGTCAGGGCCGCCATCAGGGCAGTACCACCAGTCTAGGGAGAGGGGCGGTCCGCCCCACGTGGACAGGAGAGAGCTGGACGGGGGACCCGCGGAGTTCTATACATCTCGAGCCGCGAGGCTCGTCTTCTGTTCCTGCCTGCCCTGCAGCTAACATATAGCCGATCGCAAGCGTTCCCCGATGTCAGCGCTGACGTCGGAGGGAGGGCTTAAGCAAAGCCTGCCCTCCGACGTCAGCGCTGACGTCGGAGAATACTTCCGTTCAGCTATTTGTGTGCGGCAGGGCAGACAGGAAGCAGAAGACAAGCCTCGCGGCTTGAGCTTCGTTTTGCTGAGAAAGTTGCAAAGATGGGCTGGTAGGCAAACACGGAACACAAAAGGGGGGAGGGAGTGTGTTTTGGACACAAGGCATGAACTTGGGAGAGAGGAAGGGAGGGAAAGAGATGCTGAGGTGGGGGAGGGAATGGGTTTTTGGACACAGAAGGCATGGACTTGGGAGAGAGGAAGGGAGGGAAAGAGATGCTGAGGTGGGGGAGGGAATGCGTTTTTGGACACAGAAGAAATGGACTTGGGAGAGAGGAAGGGAGGGAGAGAGGAAGGGAGGGAAAGAGATGCTGAGGTGGGGGAGGGAATGGGTTTTTGGACACAGAAGAAATGGACTTGGGAGAGAGGAAGGGAGGGAGAGAGGGAGGGAAAGAGATGCTGAGGTGGGGGAGGGAATGGGTTTTTGGACACAGAAGAAATGGACTTGGGAGAGAGGAAGGGAGGGAAAGAGATGCTGAGGTGGGGGAGGGAATGCGTTTTTGGACACAGAAGAAATGGACTTGGGAGAGAGGAAGGGAGGGAAAGAGATGCTGAGGTGGGGGAGGGAATGAGTGTTTGGACACAGAAGGCATGGACTTTGGAGAGAGGAAGGGAGGGAAAGAGATGGTTGTGTACACGGGGAATAGAAGAAAGGAGAATTTTTGGTCATAGGGAGGGAGTGAGGTACAGATAGTGGCATACCAGGGTGGGGGGGGGCGGTCTGCCCCACCCCGGGTTTACGTCCCAAGGGGGTGCACAGCTGGCCACCCTCCAGTGTTGTCCCTAGGCCGGCAAACTGCGGCTCTTTAACCACTTGAGTGCCACCGCCGCCAACGGTGTTGTTGGCGGTGGCAGCATTATAAAATACTTTCTTTGTGTTTATTTGATTCCTATTCAAGAGAATTACTTTATATATAGTCAATATAGGCACAGAGTTAAATTTTTTAACATTTTCTAATGGTGGTGTGCCTCGTGATTTTTTTCATGAAACAAGTGTGCCTTTGCCCAAAAAAGGTTGAAAACACTGGTCTATACCGTTGATTATTCTCTTTTACTAAGGGCTCCTTTTACTAAGGTGCGCTAGCGTTTTTAGTGCATGCACGAAATTATCGCACACTATACCACGTGATACGCTTCTAGAATAACACCAGCTCAATGCTGGTGTTAAGGTCTAGCGCGCATGGCAATTAGCGCACATTATTCCGTGCATTAAGGCCTTAACGCATCTTAGTAAAAGGAGCCCTAAATTTGTTACGAGTAAGTGACATCCTAAACAGAACATAAAAACTCACTTGTATACCGCAAATTCCGTTAAGTTCTAGGCAGTTCACAGAGATTAGCAATACAAATTAATGAGCAACCAGTATCTAACTTCCAAAAGATTCTGTAAAGAGATGCGTTTTTAAAGCACGTTGAAACTGTAAATACAAATTTGAAAATGTGTATATGTGAGTCAGATCCCTAATCTATAAAGCTGTCTGAAAGGACAGTAGACGTTCCTGGAATTTCTTATATTTACATCCCTTTGCAGAAGGAAACGAGAATAATGAATGAGATTTCCTAGAATGTGTGGAGCAAGTAATAATGAAAGATTCCATAAAATACTCTGGGATTAGACCTGTTAATGCCTTAAAGCATATCCATGTTATAACTTCAGCAGGGACTAGATTGCTAAGAGTCAGAAAAAGCACTGAACTATAAGAAAAAACAGACTGACTCAATAATATACACAGCCTAAGAGGAGGGCTCGCTATACAAAAACTTAGCTCAGAGAAATAAAACTCTGAAGAGGGAGAGGTTACCCCCTCTTGGGAAAAGAGTTTGTCTTCCAATCATTGCTTATTCAATGTTAAAAGCGAGGCCAGCTCAAAGGTGTAAAAGTGTATCAACTAAGTTTGTAACACTTGATTACTTAATTGAAACTACTGTATGCAAATAGGTCAAAAGAAACTTTCTTGCAATTCAGGTTGCCACTAATACTTGAATCAAGTCAAGCTCTTAAGCTAAGTTGAAAGTATTAGTGGCAACCTGAATTGCAAGAAAATGTAGCCAGAGAGCCTGTCTCGACGGGCGAAAGCTAACACGGGGCTGGGAGCCCTAAGTGCCCGTGGGTAGGCAAGTTAGGGGAATCGAATCAAGAAGGCAGAGCAGAGGTGAAGTTGGATCGCGTTTAGAGAGGAGCGCGATTGGTGGTTGCTAAGGGGCGTGGCTGGAGGAAGTTTCAAAAGCCGGGACCTTGGAGGACTTCTTTTTTCTGAGTCCTCCAGGGCGGCTTTTTTCCCGCCCACCCACCCTTTATTGATGGCTCTAGTAGCTCGGGTTGGCGGGTCTCCCGAGCTACTGGGTGCTGGGGCTCATCCGGCGATGAGCGGTGGGCCGGCGGGGAGCCGTGCCCGGGGGTCTACTGAATCAGTTAATGGGGCATGGGGTCATGCCACCCCTCAGACTCTTGCTGTTCATGGCGGGGTCGGGGGAAACTTGGTTGATGGTTACACCAGATAGCTCGGGAGGAGCTGCTGATTTGATAGATGAATGTTAATGATTTTGGATGTTAATTTATGCAAATTATTTCCGGTTTTGTTAATAAATTGAGCTGCGGCTATTTATACCAAATATATGTGTGGTCTATCAGTTATTTATGGGAAAGGCGGGGTAGGGTGTTTGGGGGTAGTAGGAGCTATCCAGATCCCGCTGTTAAGTTTCTTTTGACCTATTTGCATACAGTAGTTTCAATTAAGTAATCAAGTGTTACAAACTTAGTTGATACACTTTTACACCTTTGAGCTGGTCTCTGCTTTTAACATTGATTAAGCAATGATTGGAAGACAAACTCTTTTCCCAAGAGGGGGTAACCTCTCCCTCTTCAGAGTTTTATTTCTCTGAGCTAAGTTTTTGTATAGCGAGCCCTCTTCTTAGGCTGTGTATATTATTGAGTCAGTCTGTTTTTTCTTATATTAAAGCATATCCAGCCAAACTTAAATTTAATCTGTGCTTCAACCGGAAGCCAATGCAGTTGATGATAGAAATAGGTGACATGATCATACTACTTTAAATCAAAAATCAATCTAACTGCTGCATTCTGTATTATGCGCAGTCTTTGAAGATTTTTTTGAGCTCCAGTAAGATGAACGATGTTACAATAAAATTAAAATAATAATAATAATAAAACAATAATCACTATTACCAGTTCTAGTCTTAATTGGTTTAGAGACTTTTTAACTAACTGTATTAACAGCGGGATATGTATTGGCCCGCTCTCTCTCCCCCATCCCACCAACACTTAAACTCTCCCTCCAATAACCACACCACTCACGTATATGGATAAATAGCCGCAGCTCTGTTTATTAACAAACCAATAATTTAACACTTACATAACAAAAACAGTTTCCCGAGCTACACCTTAACCAATACCAATAATATTCGGCCCCCGATCCTGCCATGCCAGCAAGGGTCTGGGGGGTGGCATGTCCCAACATGCCCCTTTAACCATAGTACCAGAACCCGGGCACGGCTCCCTGCCGGCCCCCCTCCCCCCGCTCATCTCCTGATGAGCTGTACCATACCGTAGCTCAGGATAACTGCCTACCGAAACTCTACTGTCAACCAAACCAGACAAAAGAGGGCGGGAGGGTGGGCAGGAAAAGCCGCCTCGGAGGACCCAGGAAGACACCGGGTCCTCCGAGGTCCAGGCTTTATCTACTCCACCCCGTGCTCCCCCCTCCTATCAGGAGGCAGCCCCGCAGCGGGAACTTCAAACCCGCCTATCCTAAGCTGCCTCCTGCTCACCTACTCCTCCCCCGCCCCCCTCACGCGGAGCGCTCGTCTCGATGGGAGGCCGCGCGGGCCCTCCATCCCCGCGTTATAGCCGCCCATCGAGACAAGACTCTCGGGCTCTCCTTAACAGCGGGATATGTATTGGCCCGCTCTCTCTCCCCCATCCCACCAACACTTAAACTCTCCCTCCAATAACCACACCACTCACGTATATGGATAAATAGCTGCAGCTCTGTTTATTAACAAACCAATAATTTAACACTTACATAACAAAAACAGTTTCCCGAGCTACACCTTAACCAATACCAATAATATTCAGCCCCCGATCCTGCCATGCCAGCAAGGGTCTGGGGGGTGGCATGTCCCAACATGCCCCTTTAACCATAGTACCAGAACCCGGGCACGGCTCCCTGCCGCCCCCCCCCCCCCCCCCGCTCATCTCCTGATGAGCTGTACCATACTGTAGCTCGGGATAACCGCCACAAGGCCTGCAAAAACAGGCCTCCACCCAAAACAGGAGCTGCGACTACACACCCGCGGCAACAAGGTGAGACTCGCAACAGGTGGCAAAATCATCCAGCAGCAAGTCACACCCCACTGCCGACAAATGAACCTGATCCCGTGCATACAATCCCTTACAAGTTACATCTACCCAAGAATGTTGGATCTGCAACCCCCCCCCCCATACTAACCACCCATTTAGCCACCTGTCTATTAATTTTAATCAACCCTCGAGTCCATCTGCGCGACTCTAATCTGCGCGGGCGGGGAATGATATCCGACCATACCAGCCACAAATGGGGAAACCAGTCCAGCACACAGCGAAGGTCATCTTTAATATGGTCAATGAGCTGTTTAACCGTCATGTTGTCCACATCGTTGCCGCCTAGATGAACCAACAGGAGATCCGGCCGACGGGAATTAGGATGCTGGCGAGCCATCAAGGGAAGAAGCTGATGCCAGCGCATCCCCCCGCTGCCCCCACCAGGATACACGGACTCCCAATTTCTCCAAGCCCAAGTGCCGGCCACCGGGGCGGATAAGCGCCCGCTCCCCAGCCCGATGTATAAATGAGTGGCCCACAATCCACACAGAACAGGCCTGGGATACTGAGGCTGCAAAACAAAGAACACATTAAACCCCAGTCCTGACAATCCCAGGTAACTGTTAGTGAAATAAGGTGCCCAGGCCCATGTACAAACCCCAAATCGCTCCACCCCAAACCCTAAGGAACTCAGTCCCTATCCGGCCTCCCGAGACCCCCAGGCCTTATATATCCTCTATAAGCCCCAGAGGACCAACGCCCTAGGCGTCGTATACCCTCAGCAGACAATCCCGCAGCATGGGCACTAGTCGCAGCCCCAATGCGGAAGGAGTGAGTCCCATAACGTGCAGGCAGCTCGCCACAGCTACCAAGAGCCAATCGGAGAACTGCCAAAAACTGATAGTGCGTGAGAGAAGAGCCATCTTCATGTAGGAATAAGGGAACTCCCCCCTGAACCTGAAGGAAATTACTCATCAAAGTAGCAGGACAGGACAAACTGCCAGGGATCGGATGTAGGACCAGAGAATGGCCTCTACCTGTTTGATCTGTTTTGGAGCACGCCAGAAAGAGCCGCAAGGTGGGACCCGAAAAACAAACATGCCTACGCTGCAACCCCTGAGTCCCCAGCAACTCACCCACCCGCAGCGCACCGAAAAACGCCACAGAGAAAGCTGCTTGAAAAAGCCGCCCTTCAAAGGGGGAGCGAGTAATCTCCGGCAGTGCTGCCAGGAGACGGACCAACAAGTCATGTGTGATGGGCAAACGGCTATCTGGAGGACGCGGCACTAATCGCCCCATGGTGGACAGCATGCGACGCACTAAGAACCCCGACATAGGGCAGTCCCAACCGAAGGCTCTGCAGAAAAAGGCAAAGCCCGCAAGGCGCCCAGAAACCGAACCCCGGGAATCGCCAGATCGGAAAGCATGCAACACATATTCAACCAACAACGTCTCCGACACTGAACCCGGGACCCAGCCTCTCGACTCCAGAAAGGTGGCCACCAGGCGGAAGCCGGCACAGTAATGAGTCCATGTCGACGCAGCTACTGACATGCGGAGCATCTCCCAGACTTCATCTTGACCAGGTCCCATAAATCTTCGGGCATCGGTGTACCCTCCAGGCGCGCTTCCGGAGCAAGGAGCCGAAACTGTGAAAAACGAAAGCGAGACAATGCATCAGCAATTGAATTCTGGGACCCTGGGACATGACGCGCGCGAATAAAGAGATTCAATTGCAGGCAACGCAACACCAATTCCCGAATCAACACATTGACCTCCAAACAACGCGCGCTCAGCTTGTTCACCACCTCTATTACACCCTGATTATCACACCAAAAAACAATCCGCCTGTCTCGTAACCGCGCAGGCCAAAGAGCACACGCAACCACCAAAGGAAACAGTTCTAACAGCGTAATGTTACGTGTAACACCTTGAGCTCTCCAAATCTCCGGCCAACGCGCCGCACACCACTCACCCTGACAATACAGTCCAAAACCAAGACCTCCAGCAGCGTCAGAAAACAGCTCGAAATGGAAATTAGCCACCTCTAGGGCCTGAATTCGAAGAGTGCCGTTGAACCCACGCAAAAATGTATCCCACATACTCAAATCAGCACGCATGCCAGCAGACAGCCTGATAAAATGCCTTTTATTACTAACGCCCGAAGTAGCAACCGCCAATCGTCGCAGAAATGCTCTGCCCATGGGAAGCACCCGGCAAGCAAAATTGAGGGACCCCAACAGAGACTGTACAGTCTTCAGGGTCACCGACCGCGATTGGAGAACTTGTTGAATCAAAGCTAGCAGTTGACCGATTTTACCCTCAGGAAGCCGAGTAACCATTGCCTCCGTATCAATTTCAATGCCCAAGAATGTAAGTACATGCACCGGCCCCTCCGATTTGTCCACCGCCAAGGGAACCCCGAACTCCGCTGCCATATGCTCAAAAACACGCTTCAAATGAGCACAATCATCGGAGGCCGGAGAACCCACGAAAAGGAAATCAGCTAATAATGCACCACTGAGTCCAAGCGGGACCGTGAAACCATAACCCAGTGGAGAAATGAACTGAAACGCTCAAAGTAGGCACATGAAATGGAGCAACCCATAGGCAAGCATCGATCAAAATAGTAAAACCCCTCAAAGCGGAAGCCCAACAAAGGGTACGAATCTGGATGGACCGGCAAAAAGCGAAAAGCCGCCTCTATGTCTACCTTTGCCAGCAATGCCCCCCTACCGGCGCGCAACACCAGGCGCACCGCACTATCAAAAGAAGCGTACCGCACCGAGCAAAGATCCGCCGGGATGCCCTCATTAACCGATGCTCCGACCGGGCGAGACAAGTTGTGAATCAGCCGAAACTTCCCAGGCTCCTTCTTGGGAATCACTGCTAAGGGTGAGATAATCATAGAAGGAAAGGGGCGAACCCGAAACGGCCCCGCAATTCTTCCCAATGCTATTTCCCCATCCAATTTTGTCTGCACCACCTCCCTTAAGTAACGCACAGAAGACGCATTTTGCACCCGACATTCCCGCAATTCGCCCCGAAAAGGAATAGGGAAACCCTCCGTAAACCCCTTTTCAAGCTGATCAGCAGCCGCTCGATCCCCGTAGTGCTGTAACCATGGGCGAAGGGCCGCCACCCGGACTGGCGTGGGCAACGTGCCCACCACCCTATGCTTTACTGGGTCTCGACGAAGCTCCACTCCCTTTTTTGGGGCATTTGAGGGCGGAATGCGCTTGACCACAGACTGAACAGGCATGCCGGAATCTACAATCAGTGAAGGCGCAAGTAGCCTGGTTGAAGCGCCCTCATACTCCTGTACCCCCTCCTGCAAACCCCCCAACTGTGGGCCGAAAGGACCGTCCACTACCCACTCCCGCGGGGGACTTGCTGGGACCCTGAACCACGGAACCAGACTGGCACGCCATGTGGGTTAACCACAAGTTAACATCCTGCGTGCCCCAGGACATGAACCCGTTCTCCTCCATTTTGTCACGGAAGGCCTCGTCGTAATTGAGCCACGACCAGCCTCCGAAACGTTGGTAGGCATCCAACACCGAGTCGGCATAAGATAATAAAAGCCCGCAGTCCTGCGGCCGCGCCCTACCCCAAACACTTGCCAAGCGCAAGAAGGATCTAATCCAATTAACAATGTTCCGCGACACCGGCACCGCTTTGGACAACCCGCCCTCCTTCTTATCTTTCTTTTTACTCCTACGGCGAGACCTGCCTTCCATTAAGCGGAAGATATCTACGCAAGCGCGCTTCCTAATCCTGTGACGCAATCTTTTTGGAACCCTCTCCCAGAGCTCCGACAATGCCACTAACGCCAGAGCACCTCTCGCCTGAGCCCCGGACGGCCCCGCCTCTCCGCCACCCGTCCCCCCTCCCACCGGTCGTGCATGTGAAGACGCAGAAGAACTAGTAGAAGAAGAAGACGATGACGAAGAGGACGACGACGAGGATACACGCCCGCGCCTACCCAGATTTTTATGTTTTGACTTAACCTTCTTACCCCCAGCAGCAGCCACGGGCGCCGTATTACCCTGAAGCGGCGAGTCCAGCACTCCAGCCTGATGATCCACGGCGCCGTCCGTAGCAATCGCTCGCTCAGCCGATGGCTCCCGAGCATCACCAGCAACAGCCTCACCAGCTCCCTGCTGTGCCATCACTCCAGGAGACTCGCCATGCTCCGCTCTCGCCCGCTCCAGCCTCTGCGAAGAAGGAACATCTACTCCAGCAATCGGGACCTGTAAAGAAAAACCAGACAGAGGAGCAGCAACCGACACTCCCCCGCACCCATGTACCCCAAAACCCTCATGACCCCTGACTCCATCAGCCCACCCCTGGCCCTGCCCAGGGTGCCAAGCCACTCCCGGCACCAAACCCCATGGAAAAGACGAGCCTGCTGAGGGGCCGCCCGACATCCAAGGGGGTATCCCCCACACAGACCCCCAGGGATTCAAACCCCAGGAAGACCCTGCACCGAGTGGACCCATGAGCCGGTCACTGTCTGCTCCCACCCCAACTGTCCCAGTGCCTCCCACAACACTGGCCAACTCCCTCCCTCCTGTTACAGAAGGCCCTGGGGCAGACGCCGAAGGGCTGTGCTGCCTATACTGTCTGCCGGCCAAAACCGGCAGACTGGAAGGCCTCCATGCTGATCTCCCTGAACCGCGGATTGCGTTGTCACGCGGTCTCCTGGCGGCTGTTCTCCCCCTCCCCCGCACAGGAATGGGCACTGTAGGCCCCGCACTGATCCGCGAAGCCCTGCCTCCCGCATCGCCCAGGCCCGCCCCCGTCACCACGAGGGCCGAGAGAGCAGCCGTTTTAGAACGGCGCGTCGGTCTCTCCCTCTCCCCACTGCGGCCGACTCCCACCTGTTCGTCTTCGCTGAGGGAGTCGCCGGCGAGTAGGGAGATCTCCGCCACGCCGTCCGAACCTGCCATGCTCGCGCCGCCTCGGAGGACCCAGAAACAGGAAAAGCCGCCTCGGAGGACCCAGGAAGACACCGGGTCCTCCGAGGTCCAGGCTTTATCTACTCCGCCCCGCGCTCCCCCTCCTATCAGGAGGCAGCCCCGCAGCGGGAACTTCAAACCCGCTTATCCTAAGCTGCCTCCTGCTCACCTACTCCTCCCCCGCCCCCCTCGCGCAGAGCGCTTGTCTCGATGGGAGGCCGCGCGGACCCTCCTCCATCCCCGCGTTACAGCCGCCCATCGAGACGAGACTCTCGGGCTCTCCTATACTGTGTTACAAAAGAGGATATTTGCTTCTCTAATTGGCAAACACTGAATGGGATTCCCCAATGATCTCCCTTGTCACCTTTCCTTTTCCATATGTTTATGAGCTCCTTTTTTTTTTTTTTTTTTTGGTCCCTATTCCTAAAGATCTAGTTGTTAATAAGCTCAGCATTACTAACTGTATAGCTAAGATCAAGAATTGGGCCCTCACTCTTTTACCGAAACTGAATTCAATGAGCATACCTTTTTAAAACTTCGGATATATTCTTCACATTGACAAAGAAAACCAAAATGACTTCAAGTGTTAAAACTATTGAAGGAGCAACTCTTCCTGTTCTTCAAACAAATTCGATATTGCATCTTTCAATATGTGTTAAAAAATGGTTCCACAAAGAGAGGAAACAAATATTGTGCTAAGATCAAAATACAAACATTTGTTAAAAAGTTCCTAAACTGTGCTGAAGGCAATTATTGAACACCAGTCATTAAATACTGTTTCCCTGAAAAAAAAGACACTGTCTTATATTAATTTTGGGCCCAAAAAAGGCACTAGGTCTTATTTTCGAGATAGGTCTTATTTTTTTCCATGTACAATGATCATCTCTATCTTCCTCTCCCCCACCCCAATTCTACCTATTTCCTTTCTCTCCCCCACATATGCAGCATCCTTCTATCCTTCCCTCCCATCCCTTATGCAGCATCTTTCTATCCCTCCCATCCCACCACTGCCACCCCCCGCTGACCCTTTCATCTCTCCCTCCCATCCGAACCCCTGACTGCAAGACCAAAATACCTGGTAACAAACGACAGCATCAGCAGCACAGGCTGCATCGCGGCCTTCTCATGCCCAGGTGTTCCTCTGCTGCATCACTGATGATGTCATCAGCAATGCGGCACAGAACGCCCAGGCGTGGAAAGGCCGCGATGCAGCCTGTGCTGCCGACGTTGCCGTTTGTTACCAGGTATTTCAGTCTTGCAGTCGGGGTTCAGATGGGAGGGAGAGATGGAAGGGTCAGCAGGGGGCGGGGGCGCTTGGGGATAAGCGCTGCTGCCAGTGACGAGGGCTTATTTTCAGAGTAGGGCTTATATTAAGACCTACCCCAAAAATCATGCTAGGGCTTATTTTCGGGGAAACACGGTAATAGAAGCCTCAAATATTAACTTTCATTCTCCAACAAAAACTGCTCTAAATCCACAAAGACCTGTTCTTATCATTGGCTTCTTCCTTAAATTGGGAAACATATCACAATAAAATACTCCATTATTGGAGAAAAGATTGTAAGAAAATACTAAACTTAACCCTATCATACCCCAAAGGAGTACACTTAGGAAATACAGTTCCAAAAACATTATTTTCATTCATAGCTGCAGTTGCCACAATTCATTAAGGAAATGATACTTAGCTTGAAAGCTCCATTTCTGAAGGCTCCAGTTCTCTTGGTTATAATCCCAAATGGCATCAAATTTACAGAGCTGTTCTTTGTATTGTATCCCGACTTGTAAATGGAAGGCAGAGTGACTTCTAATCCCTCAACATGGGCTTCTTGTTTCGCGACTTTGCACTGCCTCAGGAGGAGGAACCATTTCACATTCTATAGCAGTCAAACAGTATATCCACACTCAAAATATAATTTACCACGCAGAGGTATTGAATAGGTTTATGCTATCTTATCTGTTTTCAAATCCTCTGCATGGTAAATTATATTTTGAATGATTTACATACATTGGTAATTTTTTCTACATTCAAGCTTGTATTCTATAGTTTTTTTTATTATAATACAATAAATTACACATTCAGAAATACAGATGGTTAACAATTTTAATTGGACTGTTGTATTATATGCTTGAGCTCCAATTAATTGCAATGACGGACTTTGGGCTCTTACTAGTTGTCATTGCTTTTGCTTTAATTTTTATCCTGGATATAATTTAATGTGGGGAAATAGTTAGTGACTTGACTTATTTCTGAGCTTTTGTGTAATTTTATGCATTTTTTTTGTGTGTGTCATTCCAGTGGAAGCTTTGAGGCAAGTTTGCCTTCTCTGTCCACCAGAATGCCATATTTTGTGTACCCCTAGTGCAGTGTCTCAAAAACTTTGTCGAGCCATGGCACACTAAACATAGTTGCCGCGGTTCGAGGCATCCGGAAGTTCATGGATGTCTATGTGATGTCACATGCATGCGCAAAGGCCCTCCAGATGGGCTCTGAGCCACAAGTGGGAGATGCTGGCAGTGAAGACGCATAAAGAGAAGGAGAGGTGCCGGCTGATTGCCTACAAGATGTGCCTCCTCTCCTCCCTAGCACACCTTGCAATACACTGCCCTATTGAGAGGATATCTGCATGCGACTAAAATTCATGTAAGTGATTTTTGGGCCTGATAATTAGAAGTATGAGGAAAGTCTTGATGTGTCTTATGTCAGGAACCTTTTTTAAAGATGTTTTTTGAAGGAGTGGAGTGAGCATAGCTGGAAATCCTCAGTTTAGGCTTGTGTATGTATATATGTATGTATATATATATATATATATATATATATATATATATATATATAAAGCTTTTCATTTCTCCCAGTTTATGATTAATAGGAATCTCAGTGATTGTTATGGGTTTGATGGTGGTGTTTTTAATTCTGTGTTTTTATTGCTGTGGTGCATTAACTTTAAGTATTTAAGTGATTTTAATAGATGTTGTAACCCGCTTCAAACTCCACCTTGGAGGGTTTGGAGGAATAAAAGATCACACATAACATGACCAGGAAATCCAATACACAAACATATTTACTGCATGTAACCATAGTATATGTCAAAAAGAGAACAAAATACTCGTACGTGAATCCCAAACATCATGCAGAGGTTCTTACCACTCTCTTAATATTGCAGTCATGGGAATAAGAATTGTGCTGCTGTTAGCTTTGGCTCTCTCCTAACAGAGGCTTGTAAGATCATAGTGAGGTCTGTAAGTGTTGCATGTTCAGTGGCAGCATGAATATTTGTGTGTCCCTTTATAACTTGAAAGGATCTGTGGTAGGGGGTAGCAATTCTGGGAGGTGGGCTTAAGAAGGACTTAGGTTGTGAGTTTTGTACTTTGAAAGGATTTGAGGTATTTTTAGTGAGGGAGTTTCACAGGAAAGAAATATATGCATGGGACATAAAATTGTCAGCTCTGTGGGAACAGGAGAGCAGAAGACTTGCACATCTGGCTTAGACACCTGTAACAGTGTAGATAGAACTAAAGCAGACCTAAGAGGTCAAGGGAAAATGAGGAAAAAAGAAATTAGTTCAATTCTCATGCTACTTTGTGAGTGTATAGAAAAACCATTAAAACACTAGGCAGACATTACTATCCTTTCCCTGTGTGTGTGTGTCGGGGGGGGTAGGGTGGAAGTTGCCCATGGTTTTGGAAAAACATTAAAACATTAGACAAACAACATTACTATCCTTTCCATGTATTTTTCTATGCTCTTTAACAAGCATAAACTGGGATAGGGATGGGTGTCTGGGTAGCTAGTGAATTTGTCAATTGGCTTGATTAATATCCCTGTTGAAAATATCTTAAGCCATTGAAGAGTTGTGTTACTATTCATCTGTTTCAGATTCTCATGACCTTTAACAAGATATGAACATGAAGGGTGCATTTGCTGCTTAGAGTTGCCAGAATGAGTTGTGGCCTAGGATTGCCAATTATTTTCAACAAATAAACATGCCGCATTAAAGCAGCATGTCAGTGTAGCCAAACGGGAATATTGAAATACCCATCCACATGTGTACCAAGGAAAGTCACGCTGGGAGAGGGGACCAGGTTTGTGGCTTTTGCTGTGTCATCATGGTTCACATTAGAGAATGACACGGGGACAAGTTTGTCCCCTCGAACACATGATTTTAAAGTGTTTGAAGCTTGTGCAGATGAGGATGGAGCTTTCAGAAATGGAATAGGGACAGGAAAAGAACTTGGGATGGGACAGGAAAATGAGTTCCGGGGAAGGGGAAAAATTTGTCCCCATGTCATTCTCTAGTTCACGTACCCTATTTTCAAAGCAGTGGGACTCCTAGAATTTCTGTCATGCCTACTGAACTGCCATTGCATACCTAACCACTCCTTTTTTTTTGCTTGACTAGTTTGTCAAATATATACTGTATTTTTCACTCCATAAGACGCACCTGACCATAAGACGCACCCAAGATTTAGAGGAGGAAAACAAGAAAAAAAACATTCTGAACCAAATTCTCCGTGCTAAGCTCTGCACCCAACCCCACACTCCTTGCCAGGCTTTGTACCCTGTCCCCCCTCCCTGCCAGGCTCTATAACCTGTCCCCCCTCTGGTGGTCTAGTGGTAGGCCAGGACAGGGCAGGACAGACAGGCCTAATGGCAGGGCCCCCCATCCCCGACAGGGCCCCCAACCCGTAGACAGGCAAGGTCCCCCCCTACCTTAATTTCTCCTGCGGTCTGGTGGTCCAGCGCTGTAGGGCAGGAGCTTTCAACCTCCTGCCCTTGGATCCGGCTTTCTCCCCAGTGAGGACTGGGACAGCCATTCACAGAGTGGCGCAGAACAAGGCAGGAAGCGAAAAACTTGCACCTGCCTGTTTGCTGCTCTGCCAGTGCAGTTAGGGGGGAGAAATGAGAGAAGGACAGGAAGCTGAAGAGCTGGACTGCCATTCACGGAGCGGCAAGGCAGGCAGTGAAAAACTTCTTGCCTCTCCGACTCTGCCTGCCACTGGGGAAAAAAGCCGGATCAAAGGGCAGGAGGCTGAAAGCTCCTGCCCTACAGCGCTGGACTGCCAGACCGCCGGAGAAATTAAGGTAGGGGAGGGGGGGGGGGTTAGTTAATATTCTCTCTATAAGACGCACTTTTATTTCCACCCACTTTGGGGGGGGGGATGCATCTTATAGAGCGAAAAATACGATATTTACAGTTGTTATAGTCATTAGTCTGCAGGGAAAGAGTGTAGTGTGCTACTTCACTTACACAGATGGCAAGACCAGCTAAAGGAGGAAAGATGTTCTATTTGCCTTAGGAGTTGTTGAAAAGTATTAATGAACTATAAATTACATAGACCCTAGTTTTTGTTACATTTTTGAGTGTTATTTGCTTGAAAGAAAAAAATTAGGAATGCAGATCTTAGAAAATGAAAAGATACTTTCAAGACTGGATTCAGTAAAAGGCACAAACACCATTCAATGAAGGTGCTCCACAGCTGAGCCCTGTCTTTAGCAGTGTTTCCCAACTCGGTCCATGAAAGAAATTTGCATATAATGGAGGCAGTGTATGATAATCAAGTTTATGCAAATTCAATGTGGATATCCTGAAAATCTTACTGGCAAGGGGATACTCCAGGACTGAGTTGAGAAACACTGGTCTATAAAATAGCACATAGAACCCATTCCCATGCTCAAATTTGGACACTGGTATTTACACCAGCTGAAACCTGCTGTAAATATTCGTGCCCAACTCTTGGCATTTGAGCACCAGAATGGCGCTATTCTATAACTCTGTGTGCAATTTTTTTCAGAGCACCTCTACCTCGCTCCACTCCTAGCCTGGTCCCCTTTTCAATTGTGCGCTAGGGGATTACAAAATAGTGTCCAGGAAGATATACACACAAATATTTAATAATTCCAATTGGACTTCCGGTGACATCATGCGGATGAGCAGACACTGAGAGGCTCTTCTCCTGTCCTCGAGTCCCCTATCATCTGCTACAAAGCAGCGTTTTGAGTGGGCTGTGGTTCATTTAGAGCAGGGAGTGTTGCCCGCGGGTGTGCAACTCCTTCGGGTGACGTCTGGCAATTTTTATGGTGACCCCGCCAGTGCATAAAGAACGGGAGCATGGCAAACTCCCTGACACCAAGATGGCATCAGCTTCCAGCCCTGCGAGCCCTACCGCTCCACCTAATCCCACGTGGTCGGCTAAAATCATAGTGGAGATTACGGCAGCCATTGAGTCTGCTATAGACAAAAAAAATGCAGCAGTTTTTTGATAAAATTGACACGGCTCATGAGCGCCTGGATAGCATGAGCCTGAAACTGGATGAGGGCCAGACGCGGGTGAGTATCCTGGAGGATAGGGTATTCCCGCTGGAGCCTAGTGCTGACCGAGTGGCTAAGCAGTTAGCTCAACTGGCAGAGAAAGTGGATAACATGGAGAACAGAGCCTGACAGAACAATCTCTGGTTGGATGGGCTGCCGGAGCGGATTGAAGAGGCTGAGTTGGTTGCATTCCTGGAGCAGTGGATTCCGGAGTCCCTGTCTATGGATTCCCGCATGGGCAAGCTGCTTGGGGAGCGCGCACATCGATTGGGGCCTAAGGGGGCTGATGGTTCGAGACCCCGAGTGGTAATCTTTAAACACAAAACAGCAATTTTGCAGGCGATCAGGACGGGCCGAGGCTTACATCATGACAATAAAAAGATCTTGTGCTTCCAGGACTACTTGCCCTTGGTAGCAGTGCGCAGAAGGGAGTTTACCCCCATCTGCTCAGCGTTATTTCAACAGAAGGTGAAATTTTCCCTCCTGTATCCAGCGGGAGGGTAGACTGCAGACTTTTGAATCACCTGCGGAGGCCCTAACCTTTGTCAATACGCTGGGCATCATCGTGGTCCCGCCAGCAGACCCCCGCTGGCGCCAGGGGCTAGGAACAACTCAGTTGGGGACACCTGAATCTTGGTTCGAGTGACTTGTGGTTGTGTGTGAGTTGCTGGTTTGTCTGGTGGGAGGGCTGGTGAGGTTTGGATGGGGGGTGAGTACTGAGGGGGCTGGCTGGTCTTGGGGGTCTGTTTGGGATGAAGTTGACTTGCACTGTTCCCGCAACTTTAGGGAGTTCTTCTCCAGGAGAACTTCGTCTCTGGGTGTCGTGGCCTCCTATTTGGATTCTTTACAGCTTCGGGTTTCGGGGGTCGAGGTTGAGGTTTTGCATGCTCCCATTACGGCTTTGGAAATACGGCAGGTCATTAGGGACTCTCCTCTTTCCAAGGCCCCAGGACCCTATGATTTACCTTCTGAATTTTATAAAATTTTACAGGATCGTATTTTTGGTTCCTTGGAGGCTTACTTTGCCTGTGTGGCATCCTTGGGGGCCTTCCCTGCTCATGTTAATCGTGCACATATTGTGTTGATTCCCAAGCCTGACAAAAATCCAGCTTTTGTTGATTCTTATCGTCCCATTTCATTGATTAATTTTGAGCCTAAACTATTGGCTAAAATTCTGGCTAATCATTTGGCTGGGCTTCTGCTGGATTTCATTCACACGGATCAGGTGGGGTTCGTTTGGGGTAGACAGGTGGTATGGAACGTCAGGAAGGTCATGAGGCTTTGGGTTACAGTGCTACTCACTCCCTCCCGGGTCTACTGATTAGTCTTGATGATAGTAAAGCATTTGATTGTGTGGATTGGGAGTACTTGTTCACTGTCCTAGAGGGCTATGGATTTGGGGGTTCTTTCCTGACCATGGTTTGTCTTTTGTATCACCTTCCTAGCTCGGCGGTGCTGGTTAATGGTATAGTTTCTGGTTATTTTCCGGTGGAGCGTGGCACCCATCAGGGTTGTCTTATCTCCCCGTTATTATTTATTTTATCCTTAGAGCCTTTGGTGCGGCGGATTCGGGAGGACAGATTGGTTTTTGGGTTGGGGCAGGAGGAGGTGCGTTGTTTGATATTTGCAGATGATATTCTGCTCCTGTTGATCCAGCTGGGTCGGTCTCGCCAAAGGGCGCTGCACTTGGTTGGTGCTCATGGGAAGGTGTCTGGTTTGGAATTAAATTTGGACAAATCAGAGGCTTTGGCTATAGGTGGATATGCGTACGTGGATTGGTCGATCCCCTTCCATTTGCGAAAGGTGGCACACAAATTTAAATATTTGGGGGTGTATATAACCGGTAATTTATCCAGGGCTTATAGGGAACATTTCACAGCGTTATTGAACCCGTCCAGGGATCTTCAGGGTCTTTGGTCTCGCTTTCCTTGTCCATAAGGGGTCGAATTGTACTCTTCAAAATGGTTTTGTTCCCTAAGTGGGTTTATTTAATGCAGACTTTTCCACTGTACATGACCAATAAGAATATCAACCAAATATCATCCAAATTTCTTTGGAATAATAGAAAACCCAGAATAACTCTTGCTCAATTATCATTACCTGTGGGGCTGGGTGGACTGGCATTTCCAGATTTGAGGAGATATAACATAGCCTGCCTTTAGCACCTGGTGGACTGGATCAAAAGCACACACTTGTCACTCTTGAACAACAATTGATGGCCACACACATCTGATGTATTATCTTCACGCCAAGCACCCTTATCAAATTTTTCTTACCAGGATCCATCCTTTTCTGAGATCCATGCAACAATATTGGCAATGGTTGTGTAAGTGCATGCATCTGCCTTATACCTCCACATTTCTGTTGCCCCTGTGGGGTAAGCAAGATCTGGATCCTGATGCTTCCAAACTTTACTTGCAGCGCTGGAGTACTATGTGCACGATGTGGTGTCGCAGGAGGGAGTGCCTTCCTCATTCCAGGACCTACAGGCGGAGGGTTTCTTGGAGGCCAGAGATTGGCTTTTCTATCACCAGGTGTCTCACTATCTCCATTCCTTAGATGCTGCTACTTTGAACGAAGACAGGGAGGATGTGGTGTGTGAGACTTTGACTTTGTCTCGCCAAACTCAGATTAGTCTGTCTTTCCATCAGATTAGTTTGGGCTGCTTTAATCCTCCATGGGACCCTGAGGTGGTGGCAGCTGTGTGGAACCAGGATCTCTCCCCTTCTGAACATATTACCGGCAATGGAGTTTGTCTTCTTCTCGACTGATCTGCTCCATTGTGCTGCAGGAGCACAAGTTTCTTTTGCGGCTGCATATATCTCCATACCGGGCTTATGTTTCTGGATATGCCTTTCATGCTCGGTGCCCTAAGTGCCAGTCCACCCCTGCTGGCTTGCTTCATATGTTCTGGTCTTGTGACCACCTCCAAACCTTTTGGTCTTTTGTAGCAATGTACCTGCAGTCTGCTCTGCGCAAGCAGATTCCTTTGAGGGTGGATGTTCTGCTTTTTTCTCAGGTGGTTCCTTTGGGATTGCCTAGAGGGGGTAACATGCTATTGTAAAAGGCCTCCTTATTGGCCCGGAAATGTATCCTCTTGTTGTGACGTCAAGCTGAAGCGCCCACCTTTATTATGTGGAGAAATGAATTGTTCACTTTGTTAAAATTTGAATATCTGGATGTTCAGAGGGGTGGTCCTGGTCCATGGAGAAAATTCAGGAGAATATGTGCTCCTGTTTGGGAGGGCTTGTCCCATAGAGCTAGAAGTTCTCTATTGATATTTTGACACTGGAATGGGGTGGGGGTTTTGGGGGTGGGTTCGGGGGGTCCTTTGTTGTGGGGTTTGGTATCTGTAGGTCTTCGCGAAGGAATAGCATGGAAGACCTAACTGTTTCTGCTATGTTCTTCTTGTTTGCTGTTGTTGTGTTATATGTATTTCTCAAAAATTAATAAAAACTTATTAAAAAAATTCCAATTAACTGCAATAATTTATTAACATCAATTTATTGGCTCATAAGCCAAATTTGGAACCCAACTAGATTTTCTCTTTAAAAAAAACAAAGACACTTGGCCAGCCCCATTCTGCCCTGGCCTGGCCCACTTTGCTCCCAGCACCGCCCCCACACAAACCTCGTGTTTCCTTCCCCAAGCTCCGGGCTGTGTCTAGAGGGCCTCCATGCATGCATGGATGTCGATGTGATGATATCACGCTCATGCATGCTTGCATGTGATGTAATCACATCAACATTTGTATAGGTTCTTCAGCTGTGGCCCTGAGCTCAGGGGCCTTCCAAAACCTGGAAAAACTGCCAAAAAATATCTTCCTACTTGGTCCATGACACCAATAATACTTCTACATTTATTCCTGCCAGAACTCCTGGCAAAACACAGATAAACCCTGTGCAAATACAGGACCACAAACTAAAAGTCCTGTTATACACAAACAAAACCCTAAGATGCCAGGCTCTACGTGCAGTACAACAGAGAAATAGAAAGACATATGTTTCTTCCTGAACAGTGCAAAATATATACAGCAGATGTAAATTCTGAAAACTGATACATTTCAATCACTAAATTGAAAATAAAATCACTTTTCCTACCTTTGTTGCCTGGTGATTTTATTTTTCTATTCATCATCTTTTCCTAGTCTCTGGTTGCATTTCCTTCTGTCTGTGCTCTTAACTGTGTTTCTAGGGCCTTCGTATCCAATTGCTGGTTTTCTCTCCTACATTTTCTGCCCTTTGTCCATCTTTATATATAATGGGAGACTGACTATATAATAAAGAAACTACCAGTGTGGAGAAAATGAATAACTCATTAGCTGTACGCTCAGAGAAATGAAACTCTGAAGAGGGGGTGAGAACCTCCTCTTGGGGTAAGAGTTTACCATCCAATCATTGCATATGTTTCATGAAAAAACACTCTCTGAACACTGGTAAAACATGTATTGATAATTAGACTTGCTTGTAAGGCTGGCGTAAATATTCAAATTTCTTATGCCACAAATCTCACTGGATTGCTAGTTTGGAACACTTATCTTGTAAGTATAGCTCTCAGGGGTCTCAACGCGGCCCCGTTTCGTGTTCTGCTTCAGGAGACCCAGAAACACTTAATTGAACGATGTACTCAAATATGCCAATACAGTGTTTCCCTGCAAGAGATGAATGTTCACATAAAGAGAAAACACACGCTGGAAGTTTGCAATTGGTATGTACTTTTTTGAATTTTCTTGTGTTTTCCGCCTCATCTTTGCCAATAAGACATTAACTTTTCCCACAGCGTAGACTATTTAAGTATATTTTTCTATGGTTTGTGTGGTTCTGATTTAAATTTTTGTATTTTAGATTTTCTCATGGAAAGCTGTTACTGTTGTACAGAGTCTCAATGAGAACATCGTTCAATTAAGTGTTTCTGGGTCTCCTGAAGCAGAACACGAAACGGGGCCGCGTTGAGACCCCTGAGAGCTATACTTACAAGATAAGTGTTCCAAACTAGCAATCCAGTGAGATTTGTGGCATAAGAAATTTGAATATTTACGCCAGCCTTACAAGCAAGTCTAATTATCAATACATGTTTTACCAGTGTTCAGAGAGTGTTTTTTCATGAAACATATGCAATGATTGGATGGTAAACTCTTACCCCAAGAGGAGGTTCTCACCCCCTCTTCAGAGTTTCATTTCTCTGAGCGTACAGCTAATGAGTTATTCATTTTCTCTACACTGGTAGTTTCTTTATTATATAGTCAGTCTCCCATTATATACATAGCCTTTTACTGACTATTGTTTATAGACAGTCCCTGTAATTTGCTATAACGATTTTGTCCATCTTTGGTATTAACTTAACATTCAGCTTTCTTCCCTTTCTCTGCCTCCTCCTCAAAACTATCTACTTTTCCATGTCTTCCCTTCCCATCTATCCATGTGTACCATTTTCTTCCTCTTTCTTCTCTCCTATTCCCATCTATCAATAAACAGCATTTCTTCCATTTTTTTTAACTTCCCCACTCCTCCCGTCCCTATGCACCATCTCCTCCCTTGCTCTCCCCTTCTCCTTCCCCACACCTCCCATTCCTATGCACCATGTCCTCCTTTTCTCCCCTTCCCCGCCATCTCTGCGTACCATCTCCTCCCTCTCTTTTCCTCTCCTATAGTCTGGCAACTGTCATCCCCCTTTCCCCCTCCTATGGTCTGGCATCTCTCTTCTCTCCCCGTTGTGGTCTGGCATCTCTCTGTCTTTCTGTTTTCCTCCCCCTGCCTTAGTCAGGAATCCCTCTGCCTTCTTTTCCCTTGTCTGACATCTCTCTCTTCTCTCCCCCCCCCCCCTCCATCCAGCGGTCTGACACATTCAGGTATTTTAAACCTCTTCTCATACGTCTCTCGGCACAATCCCGATATCATTTTCATCGCCTTCCTCTGGACTGCTTCCACAGAAAGCACATGCCCATAGGTTCTGTGTAAATTTAGATTCCTCACTCCACCCTTATGAAGGTAAAATGACACTTCGATTTTACTTATTGTATAAAATGGTCCTAAAACAATAAAATTTACTACAAAATGAAAGTATTACCTTTGAGTTGGAAGAGTTAGTAATCTGTGTTTTGCATTTATTTATGGATTATATTTATGAATTATATTTATGAATTTATGTAATCTTGCCTCATTAAAGAAGCTCTGGAATGAGAGGGCATAGGATGAAGTTAAGAGGTGATAGGCTCCGGAGTAATCTAAGGAAATGCGTTTATAAAGAAAGGGTGGTAGATGCATGGAACAGTCTCCCAGAAGAAGTGGTGGAGACAGAGACTGACTGAATTCAAGAAGGCTTAGGATAGGCATGTGAGATCTCTTGGAGAGAGAAATAGATAATGGTTACTGCGGATGGGCAGACTAAATGGGCCAATTGGCCTTTATCTGCCATCATATTTCTCTGTTAAGTAACCTTTTGTGGACTACTGATGCAGGGTATGAATGTAAAGATAAATTGCCTGTCCCCTACCACCTCTACCATGGCTGGCTGTACTACAAATATAGACTCCTTTGCAGTAATAAGTTTGGCCTAATGTTCATTATCGTTTATTTTTAGATTTTTTTTCAGTGCAACAAGGCAAAGGATGAAGTAGTCTAGAAAGAAAAAGTTCTACAAAAGATACATCTTGGCAGAAAGTAGAACCATTGTTTTCTAACCTAACAAATATAGAAACATTAGGAGTTGGCTGGATTTAACTAAAGCAAATTAAGAAGGAATTCACTATCAAAAGCCATGGATCATTTTGTTTTAACAAGGCATTGATAAAAATAGTGTGAGCTTGACTGCTGAATGAAGAAAGCCTGGACAGTGAATGTTTTTAGCCAGGAAAGGGATGTGCTTGTATTAGAGGGGCAGGCTTTCCTCCCACCCCATGAAAACATTTTTGAGCAAGAAGAGAAGATAGTGCCAGGAGATACTCTCTGGGTGCCTCGGGAAGAATCCAGGCACTGACAGTCCCCTTCCTGCACCTGGATTAAAAACTGGCAGAATTGGAATTAATTTTGTTGAAGTTAATAAACAGGGGGGAGGGGGCATTTGTGATGCTTTTTCTTTCTTTTTTGCATTGGCTGTTCATGAGTTAGTACATTGGACCTTTTTTTTAAACTGATCATAGTGATATTACTTTTTAGTAGGCTCTTCATTCTGCTTGCTGGGACTGATAAAAAGGTATGGGGAAATGTCTGCATGTCGAGGAAAGAGGCATAATGGGAGGACAGGTGCAAAGTGGGATGGGGGGTTGCTGATTCCATCATAATGGCTGCAAATAGAAAAAGAAGCCTCTCTCCTTTCAGTTGACTATTTGCTATGCTTCCCCCTCAATATTTGCGTGTTTGGCATTCACGTCTTCAATTATTCGTGGGTCCCCACCCCCACCCCGGACTTACTTTTTAAAAACTCTACAACTTAGGGCCAACTTGGACCCCTCCACAACCTACTTAGGGCCGACTCTGACCAACCCCCCAGCCTCCCAGACCCCTCCACAACTTACTTTTGAAAGCCTGGTGGTCTAGCGGTGAAGCAGGGCAGGAACAATCTTTGTATGCTCTTGCCCTGTGCAGAGCTGCAAACAAAAACGACTGCTGTGAGTTCCCGCCTTATAGTTATTCGTGGGCTGGCTTTGCCCCTAAACCCACAAATATTAAGGGAAAAGTGTACAATCAGTTTTGTTTGAGTTAGATAACAGGTGCTACAATCTCATAGTTCACCTGAGTCTCGGTGCTGATCCTTTATCCATATCATCTGTGTACAATGCAGGACTGTGAAATAGTGGTTCAGTTTTAATATGCGAGAGGAAGGAGGCGCTCTGTGCTACATTTAAACTACAACCTGGATGTGTTCTAAAAGAGAATCAAGGGGGATTTTGTCACACCTCCCTTTTTCTTCTTTCTCTGTGTCTACCCCCTGCCTATTAACACACATCCCCCCTCCCATGGCAATTGATTTCTCCAGCAGCTAGTTCTGTACCTCTGACTGATGCTGTACTGTTAAGTGCTAGATAGAATATGACATAAAAACAGAAGGCAGTATGTGAAAATGAAATCAAAACAAAAGCAAATGTTAAATTGTGCACATTTCTGAGTATCAGTTTTGTTAATGCCAGATGTTGGGAATTCCACAAAATTACTAGAAAATGGAAACTAAAGCCATGCTGAAGCCCAGACCACGAATCATATGCCTGGCTGTGACTCATCTTATTACACAAGAGACCCAAGGTAGTTCTGCAAAAGTTGAGAATCAGAGTGATTGCTTTCCTTGGGGTATAAAGTAATGGCATATGAGCATTGGAGCAAGAATGAAAAGAAAAATTTTTGAATAAAGCAAGATGAAGAACGTTACAAGTTGGTTTGTTCTTTTTTTGAATGGTTCATCCTGTTGAGTGAGGATTGTACACTGTTTGAGTTGTTCAACTTACCTCACTTCCAATCTTCAAGAATCTTTTCCGTAGTATAAAGTAATGGCCCAAGATTTTTTACATACATTTTGTTGCTGCCTGGCTCCATATCATAAGCAGCAGGTTCACCCAGTCCTGGGTTTACTTGATTGCATGCATGGACTTGTAACTTTGATTTTCTACAGGTCCATGAATGCAATAGTGTAAAACCAGACTAGATTAGCCTGATCTGTAGGACATGGAGTCAAATGGCCAGGAGATCAGCTTCTTGAAGTGGTGTAGTAAGGGAAGATGTCACCTGGCATTCTCTCCCCCTCCCCCCCCCTTTCAGCAATAGGGGTTCTCTTAACTGCACTCTCCCTTCCCCCACTTTATCTTTTAAAGCCTTCTATTCTTCACCAGCAGCAAGCAGGGACTCCTACCTGCTGCTCGTGTTGGCTCAGGCCTTCCCTCTGACATAACCCTCCCCCTTTACCCCCAATCTCTTTGTATAAACCACGTACGCAGGTGAAGCTGGACTCATTTAGAACACTGGTCTTTGACCTGGGGGCTGCAGAGTAAGCGGACTGCTGGGCACAATGGACCCAGCTGCGGCAGTTCTTATGTTCTTATAACCATAAATGGAAGTCACACCCCTAACCACTTTACTAGGCAATTAGATGGGCCACTTCGGTTTTCATCTGCTGTGATTTGTTATAGAGCAGTGTTCTTCAATTGCCGGTCCACGGACTGGTGATGGTCTGCAAAAATTTCCTGCTGGTCCATGCCTCGAGCCCGAGACAGTGTTTTCATTGCCACCCCGGGTGTTATCTTCTGGCCGGCTCCCTCTTTCTCACTGCTGAGGTGCACAAAGCTACAGGCAGCGACTCCTATGCGTGTGAACCGGAAGCCTTCTCTCTGACGTTGCAACATCAGAGGGAAGGCTTCAGGATAAGGCGCGGTACGCGGCTTTGTGCACACTGCGGGCAGTAAGGAAGAGGGAACCAGCCAAAAGATAACACCAGGGGCGGCAATGAAAACACGCATCGCACCGCAGGCAGCATAAAACGGCCAGGCGGGAGCAGGCCAGAAGGTAAGACACCCGCCAGAGGGAGGCACCTAATTGAGGAACAGCATGGAGGGAAGGAGACAACAAAGGTAGGGGGAATGATTTTGTTTTAAATTTAGTGATTGAATTGTGTCAATTTTGAGAATTTTCATCTGCTGTCTGTATTTTGCACTGTTCAGGAAGAAATACATTTGTTTCTTTTTCTCTGGGGTTGTACAGCATGCAGAGTCTTGAATCTTAGGGTTTTGTTTGTTTATATTAGTACTTTTAATTTTTGGTTCCATATATGCATAGGGGTTATCTGTGTTCTGGTAAGAATGAATGTTGAGAAACATACAGTGTGCTTTATGTAGTTTAATTTTGTGGTTAACCTTTATGTGTTGTTAAGATTATATCAGTGTTCTTCAACCGCCGGTCCACAGACCGGTGCCAGTCCACAAAATAATTATTTTATTTCTGCCAATTCATAGGTGTAAAATGGTTGAAAAACACTGTTATAGAATATTGTTATATACAGTATGTGTCTCCCTTTTCATATGCACTTGTGTCTCTTTATTTCATCTGTCTTCCCTTCTCTCTCTCTCTCTCCAAATTGGTTGGTTTTACATATTCTTATAAAAAATACCCAAGGGAGCAAACTGTTAAATAATCTACAAAAAATAGTTTGCTAGAATTGAGAGAATGCAAAGTAACCTACCAATTTCTACTTAAAATAAATAGAACCTTAAAAGCTTCATAAGGCATGTTACCATTTCAACCTTATACTGTATACAGTAAGGAGACATCAATAATATCTTTGGTTTCTAAGCCTACAGAGAAAAAACTCAGTTTATCAATTAACTGGAGAAAACTATCTGTACACCCCACTCCCCCAGTGTGGTATAATATTAGGTACCGTATTTTTCGATCCATAAGACACATTTTGTTCCCCCCAAAAAGTGGGTGGAAATAAGGGTGCATCTTATGAAGCGAATATACCACCACACACACACTCACGCGGTACCTTTAAATTGTGTGCCTGCTGATTATGTTGAGGCCCACGGCGCACAAGCGCGCTAATGCCTGGGCCCGCAACACTTCCTAATTGTGCTGGTTGCTGGCGCTTCGCTGGACGGCTGCCTGCTGATTACCAGTATGTCAGGGCCAGCGGCACACAAGCACGCTTCTGCGTGGGCACGCACCACTTCTAAATGGCTGCCTCAGTTCTTGAGAACTGAGGCAGCCATTCTGAAGTGGCGTGCACCCACGCAGCAGCGCGTTTGTGCGATGCTGGCCCCAACATACCGGTAATCAGCTGTTCAGCGTAGCACCAGCAACCAGCACAATTAGGAAGTGTCGCGGGACCAGGCACTAGCGAGCTTGTGTGCCGCGGGCCCCGACAATCAAAAGGCAGCCATCCACCAACCACCACAATTTAAAGGTACCGCCGGGGGGCTGGGACAGAATTTAAAAGTGCTGGGGGGGTATGTAAAAGTGATTATTGATTGGGGAGGGCTGGGATGGAATTTAAAGGTGCCAGGTATATATTAGTATACAATTTGGTTCAGAATATTTCAAGGGTTTCAATTACATTCAAAATAGGTGCTTAATCTTCATTAAAAACACTTTCATTAGTTCTCTAGATTCCCTTAAGAAGGCAATCTAGACTCACCTGTAACAACACTTCAAAACCCCGAGGAGGGTTGCTGTGATCCTTGGGGAAGAGATAGAGGTAATGCAACCTCAGCAGATCACATCAACTCCTCTTCCAGTCCTGATGGTTGCATGGAATTCCTGGTAGTTGCCACTTTAGCAGTTGCTGGATTTTGTAACGCTGTTAATTGTTTGAACTCAGACAGGAAGTTGGCCTTTGTTTTAATATCACTCTGACCAGGCACTTGCCAAAACATGGACCCAGCTGGGTCAATTTAAAGCTGCTTCCTTTCACACTTGGGCTTTGCCTGTTTTGTTCCATCTGGGGTCTACTACACACTGTTGTCCTACATTTGGTTTCTGTTGCTGCTTTTTTATGGTCTGCCTTTTCTTCCACATGTGAACTGGCCAGCATTGACAGTAATGTAGAATCTCATTTAACTGGTATTCACCCAACTGGCAAAATAATCACCGGGAAAAAAAAACACTATCCCCGAAGTAGCAGGGTTAGACGAGGTTTCTAATACAGCACTCTCAAACAGCCATAAAAACAGTTATCCAGCATCCACCAATCCCCATGGGTGTCGGATAATTGAGATTCTATTGTATACACAAGCTTTCCAGATTGCATTAAGTCTCTTCTTCAAATGCCAAGCAGAAAAAACTCTAGTTTTATCCAAGATCATCTGTGCAAGTTACTGTATTTTTCGCTCCATAAGATGCACCTGACCATATGACACACCCCAGATTTAGAGGAGGAAAACAAGAAAAAAAACATTCTGAACCAAATTCTCCCTGTCACGCTCTGCACCCAACCCCACACTCCTTGCCAGGCTCTGCAACCTGACCCCCCTCCCTACTCGGCTCTGTACCCTATCCCCCCTCTGGTGGTCTAGTGGCTGGCAGGCAGATAGTGACAGGACAGGCCTAGTGGCTGGTAGGCAGGTAGGGATAGGAGACAAGGCAGGCAGCCTTCCCCCAGGTAGGTACAGGGCACAGTGAGGGCAGGCAGCCCTCCCAAGCCTCCCCCAGGTAGGGACAGTGGACAGGGAAGGCAGGCAGCCATCTCAAGCCGCCCCCAAGCCTCCCCCAGGTAGAGACAGGGGACAGGGAGGACAGGCAGCCCCCCAAGCCTCCCCTCAGGTAGGGACAGGGCAGGCAGGCCCTAGCCTCTCTCACCTCCTCCCTCCCTATTTTTAATTCGGCAGGCCCAGACCCCCTAACCTTATTTTAATTCTAGCACCCTCCCTCACTGGACATGGCTGCCTCTCTGGTGGCAGAGTGGTGCACAAGGCTTCCTGCCTGGTCAGCTGACTCCTCTTCTCTTCAGGGGCAGAGCAGCGCACAAGGCTGCCTACCGGGTCGGCTGACAACTCTTTTCTTCAGCAGCAGAGCGGCTCACAAGGCTGCCTGCCTGCCTGGTCAGCTGACTTCTCTTCAGTGGCAGAGCAGCGCACAAGGCTGCCTGCCGGGTCAGTTGACAACTCTTCTCTTCAGCGGCAGAGCGGGTGACTGCCTGCTTGCCTGCCAGGTCGGCTGACTCCTCTTCTCTTCAGCTGCAGAGCAGCCACAAGGCTGCTTGCCAGGTCGGCTGACTCCTCTTCTGTTCTTCAGCGACAGAGCGGCGCACAAGGCTGCCTGCCTGGTCCTGTGCTGCTTCCGAGAGTTCTCGCAGGAATCAACGTGGAACCAGGCAGGCAGCCTTGTGTGCTGTTCTGCAGCTTGAGAAGAGGAGTCAGCCGACCAGGCAGGCAGCCTTGTGCACTGCTCTGCTGCTAGAGTGGCAGCCACATCCAGCGAGGGAGGGCACCAGAATTAAAATAAGGTAACCTGGGGGGGGGGGGGGTGTTTGGTTATTCGCTGCATAAGACGCACCCTTATTTCCACCCACTTTGTGGGGAGGAAAATGTGTGTCTTATGCAGCAAAAAATACGGTAGTTCTTGATGTCAGTAGCCATGGTTGGAAAAATCTACCCTCATCTATGATTGCTCTCTTTGTTTTGTATTTTTGGATGGTTGGGAGGTAGAAGTTCACAGATGTTGGTGCTGCAAAGGATAGGGGTATTTAATATGGCTTTTGAGGACCAGGAAGGAAATGTTTGTAACAGGGTATGTGGAAGAAAGCAAGCATTAAGATCACTAACATTTTAGAACTCTGAGTAGTGGGATTTCTTAGAACTGCAGAAGAGAACAGGAGAAATTCACGGGCAAGGTGGTAAAGTGCTCAAAATCAGCACAAACATGTTGCCAGATGAAAGTAATTCCAGGTTGCATAAGGAAGAAGGCTGTTATAATTATATTTCTTATGTGAAAAATCAATTAGGAGAGGCACAGTACCAGTAGGTGAGGATGAGGCACATTAGGCATGATACCAGGAGTCATAGGCAGTGGAATGCTGTTCTTTTTGGAGGGGCCTAAAAGCTCTGCCCTAGCCAACAGAATCCTGTGGCACAGCCTCTCACCAGCTCCCTACTCCCCCACCCACAGAAGCTGTGCGGCGGCTGCCCGAAGATTTAAAAGTACTGCGCTGGGGGTGGGAGAGTAAGCCATAACCGACCGGTGACCACCAATCTTTGGGGAGGCCATGGCCCCTGTGGCCTCCCCTGTTCCGACGCCCATGCCAGGAGGTAAGGGTGAGTCAGATTAGAGGTCCTTTGCAAAGCTCAGTTCGTTCATAGGCAGTACAGACAGGCACAGGAAGCATGTGTCTCTCGGTTTCTTTCTCAGAGTATGTATGTTCATCTCATGAGTGAAAAACATGTATAATCTGGTGGGGAAGAGACCTTAGATTGGAACATTCCCTCTGGGAATAGCTGAATTAACAGCTACCTTAGAAGTGTCCTGGAGTGGGGGGTCAGAAGGAGCTAGAAAAAAGACTTGTGGCTGCCTGTTGCAAGCATAGCTACCGTTCCCTCTAGTAGGAGGCCTCTTCATCAGGCAGCTTTGTTGTCATAACAACCAGGCCTGCTCTTGAATGTCTCTGTATCTCTCCTTAGCATCTTGCAGGCTTTCTATAGTCTGGGATTTTACCTACTGTATATTGATTGAGCAATCTTTTTGATTTTTATTTCCAGATCCATTTTTTTTTTTCTTCATTTAGTTCTCTCTTTCTGTGTCCTTCACAGCCACACTGTGATCATAGTTTTCTGAGGCTTAGAAGGAAAGTTGGACTACAATCTTAATGAGAGTTTCTGTTGGCCACAATAGGATTTCATTTGATTTTAATCAATTAGTAGCATGAGGGGAGTTGATTTTTATTCTGTTTTTATTTTTAATTTCTAGGGTATTGGATTTCTACAAGAGACTGAGATGTTCAACATTTTTGGAATTGTATTTTATTTTGGCAGTGTTACACAGCTTTTTTTTTTTTTTTTTTTTTTTAATGCAGCCATGAAGCTGGCTTAGGTTCTGTTTGTCTTTCCCAGTAGTCAGTAAAATGATCACAGAAAAGGCCAGACCTCATGGGTGAAAACCTAGGGCTCCTAGAGCAGTTTTAGCGCACGCACCGGATTAGTGCGCACTATAGCGCGCGCTAGCTGAAAATCTACCGCCTGCTCAAAAGGAGGCGGTAGTGGCTAGCGCTATTCCACACGTTAAAAGGAGCCCCTATGCTTCCAGGTTCACATCCTCCTGCTTGAGCTGTGCTGCACAGTGCACACAAACCATTCAGGACAGCCACTTCGGCCTTGGGACTTTCCCTAAGAATCATCCTAAGAACAAGTCCATGTTGAATGCAGATGCCTTTCTGGGAAACCAGGGGACTGGCAGGGAAGGCATTTGTTATCCAGAGTTGTAAATTAAGCTAGTTGGTTTTCTTGCTATGTCACTACTGAATATTGTTCAGTGAAGCAGGATATTATTTGAACAAGAATTATTAAGCCAGTCGATTCAACCATGCCAACATTGTACCATTTAACAAACTATTTTTTTTTCCTTTAAAACAAAGCAGTTGTCCTTGCGCTATATAAAGCTGCAGTATCTTTAAAAATACAGCTGTATTTTTCTCATGCAGAACACACTGCATCTGTGCAAGTGTTTGTATAGATATGAATTTTATCTAGCCTTGATGGCTTGTGTAGATATAGATTGTTCATAAATTTTCTCCTTTTTTGTAAAAGAGTCCTGCTTTCAGGAGGCAGTCTTTTGTTTTCAAAACTGTCTGCATTGTGGTAAAGACCATGCATACTCTTGCATAGAAACTTGATGCACATGTAAAGAACCTGCTTCCAGGGACAGCCCATGGAGGAAGTAGAGGGATGCAGGACCATGTGCAAAGACTCATTGTGGAGCAGTGTTTATGCTGGTTTTTACAAAGCTGTGGTGGAGGTTTCTACTGTGTGCCGATGCCAAGTAAATGTTCCAACGCTCATCTGAGCATCGGAGCATTTACCTCGCCAGCCCACAGTAGAAACCAGCATAAACAAGGTAATTGGGGGGGGGGGGGGGCAGAAAAACCATGTAAGTAACTGCTTTTCACAGTGGTAGGACCACTCTTACTTGCTTTTCCTGCAGGTATTATGTTGTTGAAAAAGTGTGCACACAGTTTCTCTAACCTAAACATCCTCCCCACCCCAGACACTATTGATACATTTAAAACAAACTTTTAAAACTTTTTTATTTATGGACGCATATGACATATGATATCCTAGACCAATGTTCTTCAACTGCCGGTCCGTGGACCAGTCTGCAGAATTTTTCTGCCGGTCCACAGGGCTGGCACGTCCATTGGGCCCAAGACAGCATTCTTCAGCCACCGGTCCACGGTGTGATTTACGCGGCGTCTTCTGGCCGGCTCCCTGAGAGCTACAGTGCACAAAGCTGTGGAAAAAGGCTCCTATGCGCGGCCTGTGCCTGAACTGGAAGCCTTTTTGCTGACGTCGCAAAGTCAGAGGGAAGGCTTCCAGATGAGGCATGGGACGTGCACTGTCCACAGCTTTGTGCAATGCAGCACTCAGGGAGCCAGCCCGAAGACGCCATGTTGATCGCACCATGGACCAGCCTGAAGATAACACCGGGGGGCAGGCCAGAAGGCAAGGCACAGCATGGAAAAAGAGGGACAACGACGGTAGGGGAAATGCTTTTATTTTTATTTTTTTATTTAGTAGTTGATTTGTCTGTTTTTTTATTTAGTGATTGATTTGTCTGTGCAGGAAGAAATTAATTTGTTACTTTTCCTCTGGGGTTGTACTGCTTGCAGAGTCTTGCATCTTAGGGTTTGTTTGTAAATATTAGTACTTTTAGTTTTTGGTCCTACATTTGCATGGGGTTATCTGTTTTCTGGTAGGAATGAATGTTAAAATGCATAGAGTGTGCTTTGTGTATTTTAATTTTGTGGTTAACCATTATGTGTTGTTAATACAATTATATTGTGTGTATATATGAAAAATAAATGGAAAAAATGATGTTACAATTAGTACTATTATGGGGGGCGGGGTCTGGGACGGAGATTGAGTGGAGATGGGCACGACTTAGCCCAGTGTTCTTCAACTGCCGGTCCACAAAATAATTATTTTATTTCCGCCGGTCCATAGGTGCCAAAACGTTGAAGAACACTGTCCTACACCACTGATTACGCTCAAATAAATAAATAAGGAAGAGCATAGCTTCCTTCCCCCTCTTTGTCTCTCTTTCCTATAAATGATTGTAGTTCTACCACTCTTTCCTATGTGTTTCAGTCTGTCTTGTTTCTGTCTTCAGTATTGATTATGTTTTCCCAACATTTTTATATTTTTAAAGCGGTATAATCAAATTTTATTAAACTTGGAACTTGGAAACTCAGATGCGTTTGGGAAAATTTTTCATTTCATTTTCAGGTACAGTTTGAGCATTTTTCCTAGGTCCATTTTTCACATTTGCTTTAATTTAAAAAAATTATGCAGGTTGGTCTATAGTTTAGCACTTGTTATAGTACTGTAGCATGCATAAATTTTTTAAAGTGTGCTAATAAATGCACATCTCTAGTACATGTGCATTATAGAAAAGCAGGTCAAAAGAACTGCATACACCACACTCAAAATTCAACTTTTAGTGATTGTGGACCGCCAGAGGTATACTGTTCAGCGTAGCATAATGTATGAACCTCACTTCTTCATCAGTCCACATTTTATAAATACAAATTTTTAAATATACAGTTTTTTTGAAAATTTTCAACAAGATTTACTCTATATAGTGGCTGAAATTCTTAAGCAGTTATTTTTAGAGACGTATCAGGGGAGTTAGATGCTGACACGAATCTTTGTTTCGCTCTGACCAGGCTGTTTCAAGGTCCCGCTCTATAGAGCTTCTAGAGTGAACTTAGCAAAAGGAGATGAAAGCACTCCTGACTGCCCTGCCCTGGCGAGCTGTGATTTATGCTGTTGGAGGGGAGTGACAGGAACTAGGAATGCAAACAAAGATGTAACAAAGCACTTTTCATGCAATTAGGTCCACCAGCAGGGTTTCTTCCTGTTTTTCTCCCTTCATTTTGTTGATGGCATTTACCCTCATGTTAGATAGGGGTATGCAAGGGCAGATGCTTGAGACAAGGAGTGTGCTCTTTGGCAGGGGGGGGGGGCACCTACTATTCATTGACCTTGACCCATCTTCTAGATCTAGCTTAAGACTTACCTCAGCCTGAGTCTGCCACTAGTGGGCCAGTGCTCAAACCTAACACTGGGCTAGATTCACAAAGCAAACCAATCGTGTACCGATCAGTTTGCGACCCTTTACTATCAAATTTCCATCTGGCCTGATTCTCTTACCTCTCCTGCGATCCGCTTCCAATCCGTGATTGCAAATGAGGTGAAACGCATGCAACGTAGGCTGGGATGCGATTCACACCAAATTTCTGATCTGACTGGGCTGGCCGATCACCTGGGGACCAGTCGAAAACATCTTTCTGCCTGGAAGCTCTGCTCTCTGCCCTGCAATCTCTCCTGCCTGCTCACCCCGAATGCTGCCCTGCTCTGCCTTGATCTTCCCCGAATCTCTCCTGCCACATCGCCGTTCTCGTGCCCTTCCCCAAAGCTCTCCTGCCCTTCCCCGCCCAGCCTATGGTTTTAACCTGTGGGTTTAAATCGGGTTAAAACCACGGGCTCACAGGGCTAACAACTAACATGCCACTGTTAGTGTGCCCCATGCCACTGTTTTGTGTGTGCTGAATGGAGAAGACCGGGAAGCAGCTGTACCTAGCACTGTGCTCCACTCTTGTGGATAGTGAACACACCCCGAGTGCTCTGTATGGAGTTGCTGCATGATGTTTTGCCTGGAAGGTGAGGGGTTTATTTTAGTTATAGGTTTCTCTTGTCCGGCAGGGCTGTCTCAAAAAAAAAAAAAAAAAAAGATATCGTCTCAGACAGGCATGCGCAGACCATCTATAGATGGTCCACGCATGCACGAGGATCGCTATAGAACGATCCGTGCAGGCAGATGGGGGCGTTCCTCCGATTACCCCCATCTGCATATTTTTCGTTCCTGAATTCATCGGACCTGCCCGGATCGGACCCGGATCGGGCAGGTTAGTGAATCCAGGCCACTGACATTAGAGGCAGTTAGCACAGGAATAGTGCCGACGTTAGGGTGCACAGAATGCTCTAATAGTTTTAGCACTGGTGCTGAAACTATTAGCACAGTCCACATTTAAATATATGTGAATGTATTTAAATGTGGTTATTATTAAGCCTAAAATTCCTAAATGCCTTTTAAATCCTTTATGTTTTTGACTTTTTCTTATATTTTTATATTTATATATATATGTGTGGACCTTCGGACTGCATCCAGGCAATAGGCTGCCGGTTGCTATACTCTTCGTGAGTCCAATCTTTATTAAATATGTGTTGTACTTAATTTATAAGCTTTTCATTTTGAAATTTTTCATTTTCATTTTCAAACACTACAGTGTGAAGAAAATCACTTAACTTATCTGTGAAGAAATTATCATAGATAAGTTAAGTGAATAAATCTGAAAAATCCAAAAGCATGTGCATATGTACTTTCATCACCATGATTTGCATGCATATACTGGGCAATTTTCAAAAAGCCCATTTCTGTGCTTGAACACTCTTCCCTGATATTCAGTCCGTGGTGACCACTAAAGCTGGCTGCTGCGGGCTTTCAGCACTGAATATATAACTTGCTGGAGGTAAAGTACTACCAAACACATTTAAAGTAAAAAAAAAAAAAAGTTGTGGCTGGGACGGGTCTGTGCATGTGCACCGATCGCGCATGCGTGAGCCGTGCAGGTAGATGGGGGCATTCCTCCGATCGCCCGCATCTGCATATTTTTGTTTCCTGAATTTGTCGGACCTGCCTGGATCTGGCCCGATTGGACAGGTTAGTGCCAGGGCCTTAGTGGTCTCCCGAACCCACCTACCCTTTACTAGTGTCCTTGGTAGTGTAGTAGAATCCCCAGCCCTCCACATTCCTGCCTTCTACAACTAAGGTAGAATGCCAACTCCCTCCTGTTTCTGGGTCACCCTTTTCAAAATGGTAGTGCCCCTTCCCTGGGATGGATAGGGAGGAGCCTAAGTACCATATAAGAAAAACAACTCCTTTTTATAATAGTTAGGCCCCACCCTGTGCATCCCAGGATATACTGGGCAGGGCACTGCCATACCCCATGCCTCCTAAGACTAAGGTACTTTGGGGGTGGGGATTCTACTAGACCACCAGGGCAGTGTTAGTTGGGAGTTGGGCCTTGGGCCTTGTCTGAGGATTGGGGAGTCCACTAGACCACTAGAGGCAGTAGTAGTTAGGGAGTTCGGCAGTCTAGTAGCCACCAGCGCCAGTGGTAGTTAAGGAGTTGGGCACAACCCAGAAAGGTCTTCTCAGGGAAGGGACTGGCATGGTTGGTTTGGGTTTTGTTTTGTTTTTTTACTTGACTTGCATGTCAATGCCTGAGCCAATGAGTGTTCAGGAAAGTTAGCTCAGAATAATGAGCAGCAAATTGCTGCTGCAATTTTAAGGTGGCATGAATTTGCATGCTCATTACTTTGAGCATGCAACGCTGGATTCATGGTAGAGTTTCCTCTACCATGAATCCAGCCTCGGTCTCCGCTTGGTCCATCAGACGCTGCAGGACCAAGCGGAGACCGATGATGTAGAAGCTAAGTGGTTAACACTGAAATCAACCATACATGAAGCAACTAGCCGCTTCATAAAATCAGTAAATAAACGACAAAGAAACAATAAACCCCAATGGTTCACCGCGGAGATCTCGCACCTCATTAAGGAGAAGAAAAAAGCGTTTCTCTCCTACAAGCGCACGGAGAAAAGAGAGGCAAAAGTAGAATATAGGACCAGGTCTACAGCGGTCAAAATGGCAGTTAGGGAGGCAAAACTTCGAGTGGAAGAAATTCTGGCAAAAAACATTAAAAAGGGGGACAAATCCTTCTTCAGGTATATAAGTGACAGAAAAAGGAACACAGGCGGGATAGTACGCCTTAGAAGACCGGACGGAAGTTACGTGGAAGCAGATTCCGATAAAGCCGAACTACTGAATGAATACTTCTGCTCAGTCTTCACCTGTGAGGCACCGGGACACGGTCCCCAGTTGAAGGCAACACAAAGCACAGAAGACCCGTTTCAGAATTTTGAGTTCACACCAGGTGAAGTTTACAGTGAACTGGCAAGACTCAAGGTGAACAAAGCCATGGGACCAGACAATTTGCACCCAAGAATGCTCAGAGAATTGAGCGATGTCCTGGCGAAACCGTTGGCTGAGCTATTCAATCTCTCCCTAAGTAAGGGGAAAGTTCCCCTGGACTGGAAATTAGCTAATGTCGTTCCTCTGCATAAAAAGGGTTGCAGGGCAGAGGCTGCGAATTATAGACCGGTGAGTCTCACATCAATAGTGTGCAAACTCATGGAAACACTAATTAAAAGCAAATTGGACACGATCTTGAATGAAGGGAAACTTCGGGATCCCAGTCAGCATGGATTCACCAAGGGTAGGTCCTGCCAATCCAATCTCATCAGCTTCTTTGACTGGGTAACAAGAAAGTTGGACTTGGGAGAGTCTTTGGACGTCGTGTACCTGGACTTCAGGAAAGCTTTTGACAGTGTCCCACACCGCAGGCTGCTAAGCAAGATGGAATCGATGGGGTTAGGAGAGACACTAACTGCATGGGTCAATGATTGGCTGAATGGCAGACTTCAGAGGGTGGTGGTTAATGGTACCCTCTCTAAAACATCGGAGGTGACCAGTGGAGTGCCGCAGGGCTCGGTCCTGGGTCCACTCCTTTTCAACATATTCATAGGGGATCTGACTCAAGGGCTTCAAGGTAAAATAACACTATTCGCCGATGACGCCAAACTATGTAATATAGTAAGTGAATGCAGTTTACAGAATTATATGGCGCAGGACCTGCTTACATTGGAAAGTTGGTCCTCAACCTGGCAGCTAGGCTTCAATGCTAAAAAATGTAAGGTCATGCACCTCGGAAGCGGAAATCCATGCAGGACGTACTTCTTGAACGGAGAAACTTTAACTAGGACTTCAGCAGAACGAGATTTAGGAGTAATCATCAGTGCAGACATGAAAACTGTCAATCAAGTGGAGAAGGCTTCATCTAAGGCAAGGCAGATATTGGGTTGTATCAATAGAAGTTTCGTCAGCCGAAAGCCTGAAGTCATAATGCCGTTGTACAGGGCCATGGTGAGACCTCATCTGGAGTACTGTGTGCAATTCTGGAGGCCACATTACAGTAAAGATGTGCGCAGAATTGAATCGGTTCAACGGATGGCCACCAGGATGATCTCGGGGCTCAAGGGTCTCTCGTACGAAGAGAGATTGAACAAATTGCAGCTCTACACTCTTGAGGAACGTAGGAAGAGGGGAGACATGATCGAAACATTTAAGTACCTCACGGGATGTGTTGAAGTGGAAGATGATATTTTCTTTCTCAAGGGACCCTCGGCCACAAGAGGGCACCCGCTCAAACTCAGGGGCAGAAAATTTCATGGCGACACCAGAAAGTATTTCTTCACAGAGAGAGTGGTTGATCATTGGAACAAGCTTCTAGTGCAGGTGATCGAGGCAGACAGCGTGCCAGACTTCAAGAATAAATGGGATACCCATGTGGGATCCCTACGAGGGTCAAGATAAGGAAATTGGGTCATTAGGGCATAGACAGGGGGTGGGTAAGCAGAGTGGGCAGACTTGATGGGCTGTAGCCCTTTTCTGCCGTCATCTTCTATGTTTCTATGTTTCTACCACAAATCTTTTGAGTATTGGCCTATAATTGAGGGCCAGTAGTCAAAAACTTCCAGTGGATAGTGATGTGGCTTCCTTTGAAGCCTTTGGGCTTCATTTTAGCAACAGGAAAGGGTATAGAAATGGAAGCATGTCACATGTTATATGATAGGATGGAAGTGTAAGTATAATTTTAGGGTAAAGGAGACTGCATGCAGTGCTATGTTGTCTGACTGCAAAAGCAGTCAGAAGACAGGAATTAATATTCAAACTCTACTGTAGGGGATGCTATGAAGGAAGAGCCATAATAGCTGTTTTCCTTTTAGAAAGGATGTACGGTTGGCCACCTCTGTTTTTTAGTTCCAGTCAATTTTGCATTTAATGATCTGGTCTGTGTTTTGAAAGTGACTCTCATGTCCTTTCATGTGACCATGAGATCTTGCCCATCTACCTTCTGATCACAAGGAAATTGAAGGCAGCACCCGAAACACAAGACATGATTTGCCAACCAAAGATTATATGTAACAGAAAACAAGGAATTTATCCATCTAGTGTGCTGCCCATTTTGCCTGTCTCCTGGAATGCAGCAAAATTATCTTTGCCTTTAACCTATTTTGTCTATCACTGAGGATTCAAAGTGTAAATAAATTATAAACCCAGAGGGCACAAAAAGGTGGTAAGAATTAAACTGAGATCTGGCTGCTCTGTTAATAAAAGCAGTAAGAGGCATATGGTGGATACAGGATTGAACTGAAAAAAAAAGTATCGTGCCCTGAATCAAGGTTACTTATAACACAGAGATATTCAGAAAGACTAGATAAGGTATGGGCATACATTCATTCTGAAATGATAGTATGAAATAGTCGAGCTTATGCAGTTGAAAACTTTCCTTTAGTCCTTCTGTGTTTTCCTTTGCCTCTCCTCCCTCTGCCTTGCTGCATACTTTTGGGGGGTTATAATATTAAATAGTGGGGGTTTTGTACAGAAGCATGACTGAGAAACTGGTTTTGAAAGAAGTGACCCAAAGAACACTGAAGGGGAAATGACCATTCATTTCTCCAGGGCTCAGAATTCACCATCCAAATATCCAGTTTAGTGGATTCACCATCTTCCTTATTTTAGACTAATAAAAAATTGCAGACTGTTCCTTCTCAATCTATTCCGCTGATAATGAGGACAGTTTATTTACTATCATTTAAAAAGAAAAAAAATCAGAAGATGGACATGATGTTTTGACCCCTATTTCTGAAGACAATTTGAATTTGGCTGCTTTTTTGGAATCATCTAAGGATGAAATAGCTGTTCCTTTTACCCTGTCAGTGACATGGGCATTGGATCATGACCAGGACTGACTCTTGACACTTTAGACATAAACATCCTTCTTTTCTTTCCCTCAATCCCTTTCTGGATGTGCCAAATTCTACTACTACTAATAATCATTTCCACTTGGAACAGGCATAACCAATTTCTTATGACGTGGCCTAAACCAATGGTTTTCAACAAAGTCCTCGTGGATTACCTGGCCAATTGGGTTTTCAGGATATCTACAATGAATATACAAATAGAAAATGACACGGAGAAAAAATTTGTTCCTGTCCCCGCAAGCACGGTCCCCATCTCCGTGAGCTCAGTCTCCATCCCTGCAAACCATCTGATCCTATCTGCACAAGCTTCAAATAGTTTTATACTGAACATGTTTTAATAAAGTCTAAAACAATATTCTATACAATTGTCATTTTATAAATCAGAGTTCTGGTTGCAGAACTAGAGGAAGAGGTCTTCAGCTGGCAGGGCTTTGTTTATAAATGTTTATCAACACAGCTACAATACTACTTTATCCTAAAGCAAGAAAAGAAATAGTAAAGTTTTTCTATCTTTGTTGTCTGGTTTCTGATTTCCTCATCTTCTCGTCATTCTCTTCCTTCCATCCACTGTCTGCCTTCTCTCTGCCTCTTCCATAAGGCATGTGCTCTATTTCTATGCCTCTACCAGAAACTGTCTGCCTATTCCTCCTCCCCCCTTCTTCCCTTCCATATCTCACTCCCTCCCCCAGGTGTTTAGCAAATTTTTCCTCCCTTTAGATCTGTTATCTGTCTCCTCCCCCTCCCCCAGTGCTCTGCTATTTCTCTCGCCTTTCCCTTTCCTTTTCTGCTCTTCCTTCTCAATTTGTTTTCTACCTCTTGTCTACTTTCTTACTTTCCAGTCCTCAATTTCTCTTTCATTGTGTCTACCTACAGCTTGCCACCTCTTTCCTTCACTCCTTACCATCTTCTTACCCCAATCCAGCATATGCCCTTTTTCTTTATCCTCACTCCTTCCATCCAGTATGTTCTCCCTTCTCTCTCTCCTTCTCACCAGCATCTGTTCCCCTCTCTCCCTTCCCCACTTCCATCCAGCGTCTGCTCCTCCATCTCACTCCACTTCCTTCAGTACCACTCAATTTCTTTCCCTTGTTGGAACATCTCCTTCCCTTCCTATCACCTTTGCGGGCGCTTTTCAGAATCGATGTTTTCGCTGAGCAGCCCGGATACCACAGCCTTCTCACAAGTCATGCACGATTGCCCTGAAACTTCTTCTCTGATGCAACCTTCCGTTTCCACCTGGGCAGCTTGCATTGGAGGAGAAGTTTCGGGGCAGTCACATGTGACTTGTGAGAAGGCTGTGGTGTCCATGCCGTTCAGAGAGAGAAAACTCTGAAAGGTGCAAGTGAAGGTGAGGGGGAAGGGAGGGAGATGGCCTGAAATTGGAAGACTGGGTATCCAAATGGCAGATGAAATTTAATGTGGACAAATGCAAAGTGATGCACATTGGGAAGAATAACCGGAATCAGGGCTTCTTTTACAAAGGTGCACTAAGCATATTAGCATGCACTAACCACGAACTAAACGTTAACACGTGCATGTTAGTCTATGGATGCATTAGCGGTTAGTGCACACATATATTTAGCGCACGCTAAAACGCATAGCACACCTTAGTAAAACAGGGGGACAGTTACCGGATGCTAGGGTCCACCTTGGAGATTAGCACCCAAGAAAAGGATCTGGGTATCATCATAAACAATACGATGAAACTTTCTGCCCAATGTGTGGCGGCAGCCAAAAAAGCAAACAGGATGCTAGGAATTATTAAAATAGGGATGTTAACAAGACTAAGAATGTTATAATGCTCCTGTATCGGTCCATGGTGCAACCTCATCTGGAGTATTGCATTCAATTCTGGTCTCCTTATCTTAAGAAAGATATAGTAGTGCTAGAAAAGGCTCAAAGAAGAGCGACCAAGATGGTAAAGGGGATGGAACTCCTCGAATGAGGAAAGACTAAAAAGGTTAGGGCTCTTCAGCTTGGAAAAGAGACGGCTGAGGGGAGATATGAATGAAGTCTACAAAATCCTGAGTGGAGTAGAACGGGTACAAGTGGATCGATTTTTCACTCCGTCAAAAATTACAAAGACTAGGGGACACTCGAAGTTACAGGGAAATACTTTTAAGACCAATTGGAGGAAATTTTTTTTCACTCAGAGAACAGTTAAGCTCTGGAACGCGTTGCTTGAGGATGTGGTAAGAGTGGATAGCGTAGCTGGTTTTATGAAGGTTTGGACAAGTTCCTGGAGGAATAGTCCATATTGAGAAAGACATGGGGGAAGCCACTGCTTGCCCTGTATTGGTAGCATGGAATATTTCTACTTGGGTTTTGGCCAGGTACTAGTGACCTGGATTGGCCACTGTGAGAATGGGCTACTGGGCTTGATGGACCATTGGTCTGACCCAGTAAGGCTATTCTTATGTTGTTTTGCTTTTTCTTGAGTTCTTTGTTTTGATTGGACCTCACTTTCTCCTCTTCTTCTCCTTATGCATATATCTGCATATATAGGCTATATGGCTGGCATAAGTGCTCACAACTAAATTTAAAGGTGCCTATTTTCCCTGCTATTGTTCTATAAAGAAAAGTAGGTGCCTATGTTCATTTGTAAAATAGGCTCTTACCAAGCACCCTCTGTATGCTGTTTTTAGGTGAACAATTACAGAATTACCACATGAGTACTCAAGCATGGAATTCCCTCCATCCCCAAAGCTGTTGTGCTTGGAGATTAATTATTGTTTTCTGTTCAGGACATTTGCCAGAACAGTCTTCTTAGGCCTAGCTTTCAAGTTTATTAAATTTTGATTAATCGCTTTACATAAAATTCTCAGCGATGTACAGTTAAAATGAGGGGAATACAAGTAATCATCTAAGACACGAAAAGGGACAAAGATTCTAATCGACAAACTGAAACATTAGAAAAAAGGGTGAACTACAAATTTGTATAGGAAAGAAACATAAAAAAGGAAGAATGAGGGGAGAGGGAAGAGAACCTAAGAGAGAAAAAAAAAAATTTAATGGTCAATGCCAAAAATAAGGCGATGCTAAAAGTTCAGAGATAAGTTGAAATTAAAATTCAAACGCATTTTTAAAAAGAAAACTTTTGAGGACTCCTTTCAATTTATCAAGACTTTTTTCCTCTCTTAAGAACGCAGGCAATGAATTCCATGTGAGTGGAGTAAGAAGCCATCTTAGAAAGTTTCCTGAATCGCACTGCATCTTTCCCTTTTGAGACAGAATGCTAAAGAATTGTGGAGGTGGTAGCTTAGAATGAGAAAAGTACAGAACAGCATGCATCAACCAGTTTTATTTTGCTTGGAGTACTGCATGACTCACCTGGAGCTGCCTCCCTTTTGGCATCAATATTGGGCTTTCGTTGCTAAGACTGAATCAGCTCAGAGAGAGGGATGTTTCTCCAGCTCGTCAGCATCGGTGGGTCTTGATTGAACATTCCATGTTAAGACAGGAGTTTGTGCTTACTCAGACCACCTCAATTTTATTTTTATTTAAGTAAGGCTGAAGAATCATTAGGTTCCCTATATTGGTCATAGGAATTAGGTTCTGAAGAAGATTGCTTATTTAAATCTCCATTTCGAACTTTTACCTCTACATCTAAGGAATAGGTCCTCACCCAAGAACTTTTCATTTTCGTATTTTGTGAGAGTAATGGCTAAGGCTTTCCCCACTAAGTCATAGGTCAAAGGAGAGTGTTTTCTCCTCTCAAGTACTAGTATGCCCTTAAAGAGTTGGTAGCGGTATTCATGTATCCATTATACCAGGATGTTCATAGAAAGACATCTGAAACTCCTCATACATTACTCCTAGTTTGGAAAAAGGCAAATCCTATGTATTATGTGCAAGTAGCTGAGGGTTTTGATCAATTCAGACATCTTTGCTGGTTGAATTCTCCCTATAGGGCCAAGATGCTTGAGAAATTTCAGCTCCTCTCGGGTTGTGGACCATTTTGATGGGCATATTTTTAGCATGCCTAGCTTCAGGCCTGTGCAAGATATACCTTATATCAGGGGTCTCAAAGTCCCTCCTTGAGGGCCACAATCCAGTCGGGTTGTCAGGATTTCACCAATGAATATGCATGAGATCTATGTGCATGCGCTGCTTTCAATGCATATTCATTGAGGAAATCATGAAAACCCGACTGGATTGTGGCCCTCGAGGAGGGACTTTGAGATCCCTGTTGTATATGATTCACTATTTGCATACTTTCTTGGAAATGGCATATAAAGTCTCTGAGATCCTTCTTGAAAGACAAAAGGAATATCATAGAAACTTAGAAACACGATGGCAGATAAAAGCCAGATGGCCCATCCAGGCTGCACCACCTCTACCAGAAGACTATTCCACACATCTACCACCCTTTCTGTACAAAAGTATTCCCTTAGATTACTCTTTCACTTTTGGAAGATGGCAAAGATTTGATTTGATTTATTCATTTGATACACCACTTAACACAAAGTATCAAAGTGATTTAAAATAAATCATTAAATAATACATTATACATCATATTCAGCAATTCATGATGTAAAACATTTCAAACATCTAAAAATAATCACCAGTAACTCCTAAAGTCACTGTGTCAGATATAACAGTAGCTAGAAATTTCAGTTATTTCATTAGTCAAAGAATTCCATAGAACCGGACCAACATAACAATATTCTTTGGCAGCTGGGCCTATGATAATTTTGAAACACATTTATTTAAGTATTGAAACATGTAGAACTGCATGGGAATGCTCTAGTTCAATAAGTGAAAACTCACATGATCCCTGGAGACTAAAAAATGATTAAACATAACATAAGACGTAACACTTTTTAAATTTTTATTCCACAAAAGCTTACAGATCGATGCGGATAACAAAATAAGAAAACTGTACATACACAGCGAATTACAATCTCTCTATATAAAATCGGATGTATGTGTGTATGTATGTTCCAGCATAACTGAAACACATGGAAAGATTTCAACCAAACTTGGTATACATATTACTTACTATCTGGGGAAAAATATTCTGAGGGTGAGAAGGGGGTGACTTGTAAAAAAAGGGGGTGACGTAAAAATGATTGAAAACAACAGATATTACTGTCTAATCCATAGTTTTCGCAGCATAACTCTGAAACGCATGGAAAGATTTCAACCAAAATTGGTATACATATTACCATATTTTCACGCATATAACGCGCGCGTTATGCACGATTTTACAAACCGTGCATAACCATGCGCGTTATACGTGTGAGCGCGTTTCAATTTTTTTTTTTTACATTCTGATCCGGCATTCCCCCTGCGAACCGGCATCCACCCCCCCCCGCTCACGTCACCCCCCCTCCCCCGTGATACTACATCCCCCCCAGCACTGCAAATACAACTCTTACCCAATTGGGCACCGGCACCAGCACCAATGCATAGCATGTGCCAGTGCCCGAAGATCCTCCCTCGTTGGTTTGGGCTGGGCTAGGCTTGGCCGGGCAGTGCGAGAGAGATCCTCCTTCTTCCTCTGCCGGGCTGGACTAGGCTTTGAGCATTTGCGCATGCTCAAAGCCTTCTGGTCTCGCTCTCTCTGAGATAATCGGGGGGGGGGGGGGAGGATGCCGGTTCGCAGGGGGAATGCCAGATCAGATTATCTTGGATCAGAGGGGGAGGGGGGTGACGCGAGCGGGGGGGAGGAGGCCGGTTTGGAGTAGGCGGGAGGAGGTTTTAGCATGCGCGGTATACGCGTGTGCACGCTATATTAACATTTTATTACATAAATTTGTGTTCCCCGCACGGTATACCCGTGTGCGCGTTTTACACGGTTGCGCGGTATATGAGTGAAAATACGGTACTTACTATTTGGGGAAAAATACTCTGGGGGTTAGAAGGGGGTGACGTAAAAAAAAGAGGATGACATGTAAAACTGATTGAAAACAACAGATATTACTGTCTAATCCATAGTTTTCGAAGCATAATTCTGAAACGCATGGACAGATGTGTATGTATATATATATATATATATATATATATATTTTATTTTATTTTTTTTAAGGAACAGATTTAATGTTTTATTAATGCATGGACAGATTTCAACCAAACTTGGTATATATATGACTTACTATTTAGGAAAAAGTACTATGTGGGTGGGAAAGAGGTGACATTTTAAAATAATTGTAAACAACAGATATCAGTGTCTAAACCAGGGGTGTCTAAGCTTTTGGCTTCCCTGGGCCGCATTGGCCGAAAATTTTTTTTCTGGGGTCGCACAAATGTGCAGACGCTGCAGCAAGACAGAGGAGGGAGCCGGAAAGACGGTAAACATCCGGGGGCAGCAGAGGAAAACACTGCATCGCCCTTGACCGGGGCCACACAAAATACTTCACGGGGCCGCATGCAGCCCTTGGGTCTAAACCATAGTTTTGGGCTCACTGAGATGAATAATGAAACGCCTGATGCCGTTTAAGTTGAACTTCAGCCCCATAGAGAGGGCCATTCTTGCTGCTAAAAATGAAGATGTCCACGAAATAAATAAATACCCACGATAAATAAATGCCCGGGCAACGCAGGGCAATCTGCTAGTTACTGTATAATAATCACATTACATAAAATCAAGTCTAACAACATAATACTAACAACCCCCCCTTCCCCCCAGGTTCATCTTATATAAGTAAGTTTTTTCAATGATTTTCTAAAGCGCAAGTAAGGAGGATTTTTTAGGTATGGAACATGGTTGTGTTTTCAAGTTAGGCGCCTCTTTGTGAATTCGGCACAAGTATTTAGGCAAAGAAAACCCTGATATAAATAGGGTGCACCTAAAGTTAGGGAAGCCTAGCAATGCCTAAACATAAAGTGCACCTAACTTTTATAGAATCACGCTCAGCGCCACATTAGTTGACGCCTAAATTGTAGGCGCACTTTATGGAATTGGGTCCTTGACCCCCCCCCAGTTCTGTAAAACGCCCAAACTAGTGCATTCAATTTTGCTCAAATGTTCAAATTGTGTGCAATTTAATTGAATACTTAGTGCCAATAATCGGTATTTTAGCAAGCAATTATTGATCAACTAAGTGTTGCATGTGTAAATATAGGTGCAGTTCCACGTTTAAATGTTACACGCGAGTCAAAAAAAAAAGGGGCGCAGAAATGGGCGGACCAGGGGTGTTCCTTTAAATTGCACACATAATTACAGAGTTAGGGCCTCTGCCTAAATTTAGGCATGGGCACTTACACCATGGTTTTCTTGGTACAAATGGCCGTGCCTGAATTTTAGTCATGTTTCCAGGGTGTAAGTTCTATTCTATAAACCGTGCCTAACTTTAAGGGTGGATTATAGAATAGCACTATTTTCAGCACCAATTTTTATATAGAATTTAACCCTTAAGGGTCATTCCTGCTCCTTGTCGATTCTCCTTCAGGAATGCCTATGCATATATCACATGAAAGAAGACACTATAGAAGCAATTCTATAAATGAGCTCATGCATTTATGTGTGCCTTTTCTGCACTTTAAGTTGCAGCCATTTTGGTGATTATATGCCGTTGTGCCGACAAAATAAGCAGTTTTCAACTACAAAGCTTTAATTTCCTGAAACAGCTCTAATTAAAGGTCTCAGGGCGAAACGGAGATCTTCCGTCGTATTGTCATCTTTGGATGGATTTGGCTGGGTAGACAGCTTTTGCCCAAGCTAAGTATTGCTTTAAATAAAGATTAACTGATTCTGAACTAATACAGGGCAACAAATATAACAAATATTTTTGCAACTAAAAGTTTAAGAACCTCATATAAAATGTTTATATTTGTACAAGAAATCATGAAAAATTGCTAAAAAATAATTCTCCCACTGAGACAAATAGGACTGATGACAGTCTGCACGTAAGTTATTCCTTATGATTAGCTCTAAGGTTTTAACTGCAGACAGTTGAGATCCTCTGTCTCGCTGAAGGGATACTATTGTTATTACTCTTTAACAGTAGCGTGTCATTATTAGGTGTTTTTGTGTGTTGCCATGTAACAACACATAAGTGCTGTGGTGTATAACTGCCAGGTAGAAGCATACACATGGCCAGGCCTTGGATATGGTGCCAAGCCATGTGTGCAACCTGTGGGATATCAGTTGTGCTTGTTGCTTAGCGCAACTGGGCATGCCCACTTTCACCGGCCCGTTGATCTGGCATAAGTGTTCACACCTAATGTTTGGCACACCTTAATGAGTTTAAGCTCATATTCATCTGAGGTAGGCTTAAGTGCCATTATAGCGCTGGCACTCATCACACCCCATTGTGGCTCCTAATTCAAGTCATCAAGTTACAGAATTGCCACCCTTAAGGGCAGTTCTATAACTAGACATCTATGGTTACATACCCCTTGCATGCATATATGCACCAAAAAATAGACTCAGGTGTGTAAGCATGCTAATCGCCATCCTTTGCTCTGTACATAAGTGCTATAGCACGCAACGACAATGGGGGGGCTGTACACATGGGCAGAACACAAGGAGGGTTCCCAGATGCATACATAACTTATTGAATTGTGGTACATCCATGCCTACTTCATTCAGGCTTCCCGGGTTTCTAGCTAGTGTAACTGCTGGCACGTAAATGTTGGGCACAGTAGGTTCTGCTAGGATTCTAGAAGGTGCCCCGATTCTGGAAGCGGTGCCAGAAAATAGGTGGCGGTAGGTGCTCTACTGTTGCCTATCTTAATTTGTTTAATTGCCTTTAAGCGACACAGTGATTGACTGTGTCATTTAAAAGCAATTAAAATTGCATTTAAAAAATAGGCGCCCGCCGGTGCCCACATTTCTGACATCGGAATCTCATCTACACGTCCAGGGTGGGGGTGGGTGGGAATATTTCATGATTTCTTTTGCTTATGAATAATTGTTGGGTATAAGGGAGGGGGAATATTTGATGAGAGTTCAAATTTGATGATATATTAAGTGATGTTAAAGTATAAAATGATTGTATTTTATGTTACACTTATTGTGAGTTTTAAAAATGAATAAAGATTAATTAAAAAAAAAAAAAGGAATCTCAACTACAGAGGCGCCTACCAGTGCCTAAAGTCCAATGGAGGCACGGTGAATGCCAGAAATGACCATAGGCACCAGCTGGTAATAGAGGCCTTCAAAACCCTGGCCTACAGTTTTGGAGTCTGTTTGACCTGGCCATGAATCTGCAGCTGGCGCCGGTGTTTGATTGGCATGCGACTGGTGACGGTTTTGGAGGCACCGGCCAATACTGGCTCTAAGCTCCCATTGTGCTGAATCTTGGCACCTTACTGGAGGAGCCTAATTGATATTTCTGTGTGTCTCCATTTTACATGCATAGAGAGCCCTAAACAGGGACATGACAGTCAGTAAAGATTTTCAGCATGAGTCAGAAAATGTTACTGAAAATCAGCAGCTGGCCCTGGTGAGCCGCACTAACCTGGGTAATCCTGCTGAACATCGGACCCTTTGTGAAGTCTGTTTCATGCTTTAAAGCAATTGTCTCTTTTCTTTTTGTTTCCCCACAGCCCATCCATGTGCACAGATTTGCAGAAGTACAGTTTCAGGATGCCAAACATTGGATTTCAGAACTTGCCCCTGAACATATACATTGTGGTCTTTGGTACTGCCATATTCGTTTTTATCCTCAGTTTGCTCTTCTGTTGCTACTTGATCAGGTAAGCACTCATTAGCTCTTCCATGATATCACCCCATAGCTGGCTTCTGGCCTTTTTGGTTTTTTTAAACTGCAGTGTGCATGTTTGTGTATCTATCAAAGTGTGTATCTATGCAATCTTATTAGGTTGGAGTTCACGCTGATACGGATGGACAGTGGGTATCCCATGCAGAGAGGCTGGTTTTGCATTTATTTCCAGGATCGTTTTCTATGTGGGGAATTGCTAATCTTAGCAGTCAAAATCTGGCTCTGTGTACACAATTTCACAGAAAATAAACATCTAGAACTTCACTTACCCTGAATTTTTTTAAATGCTCTGAATGTTTCTGGTTTGTATCTCTTAGAGTTTGATGCATTTCTCTCTCTTGGGTATGTGGGTGTATCGCTTGTTCTCTTGTGAAAGTTATTTTGTCTGCATTTGTGCTGTCTGTGCAATGTGCTGCAGAGTTTGTTGAGAGGAGTGGCCCTTTTCATAAACCAATGAAAGTAAACTGGAGCAAAACATTTCCCATTTTGTATAACTGCATGCAGAGACAGATGGGTGGTCTCTGCATGTGCAGGCATTACAAAAACTACATTAGTAGTCCCTCTGGACTTAGGGGGGAAGGGTATCAAATTAATTGACTTTATAGTCTGGCAGGGTTTCTCTTTCTGCTCAAGGTGCATTTTCTCCACCACAATTTGAAAGGTCGTCACGCAAAGTGGACTTTTTAATCCAAACAATTATAAAGGCAGTCAATAAAATTTTCAGTGTTTTTTTTTGAAATGGTTACTGGAAAATGTAAAATTGTATTTCCCTGGAGAAAGGAAAGCAAAGTGAGATTTGGCAAAGCGAAATAAGAACAGTGGTTGCCATGCCATCATGAACAAAGACAAAGATCATGCACATTTTAAAATGCAGGCTGCCAGCAGTTTACTGTGATGGCCTAGTTAATCTCGGGCTCTTTCTTTGGTTCTGCTCATTGCTTCCTCAGCCTTTTTGGTTAAGATGATATGTAACATTCCAGTTTGGAATCAATGAAGGACACTCCCCCCCCCCCCCCCACCCTTGACATTTTGTTCGAGATTGAGAGCCTGTTAATATCCTGCTGCTAGAGATATGAAATCATTTGAACCATGGCTAAAACAGGAGGGTTTAGAAAGAAATTCTCACTGGGCAAGCACTTATGTAATTGTGTGGATTTTTTTGCTGGTTGGGAACTGTTGTCTCATTCTGCATGTAGATACCATACATTTCAAACATAGATCATATATCAACAAACTGAGTTTGTACAGTTACTGTTTGTATGTTTTAGATTTAGGCCAAATTTCCACATGGTGATTGATTTGGCATCTTAAAGTGAATTAATACTGCACTGTAGAGAATGATACGGGGACAAAATTTTCCCCGTCTCCCTATCCTGTCCCATCCCCGTGAGTTTTGTCGCTGTCCCTGCTCCATTCCTGTAAGCTGTCTTAACCACACAGGCCTCAAATACTTATGATTTTAAATTGTTTGAAGCTTGTGCAGATGAGAACAGAACTTCCAGGAATGGGGCAGGAACAGGAAAAGAACTCGACAGGAAGGGATAATGAGTTCTCACGGGGACAGGGAAACATTTGTCCCCGTGTCATTCTATACTGCAGTGGTTTAAAAGACAGTTTAATTGCCTCATGACTGTAACATTCTCACCTCTGGAATTAGATTGATCCAATGTTGGGGGAGGATTTGAATCTGGCTCTTGGGTAGGATTCCTGAGTGTCCTCAGTACTTGCTCATCTTAATGCTTTTTTCACTAATGAAAGATGTGGCCTCTCACTGTAGTTGTTCTCCATGTTTTTACCGAACTTTTCCCTACACAGCTGTGCATGCTGTAGTCACATTATGCATGTGACAGTGTGACAACCGCAAAGAGTTCTGGTGGAGGATTGTTATAGCTGCAACTCATATCCTAAGGGTAAGAAAGGTGGGAGCAGTCAAGTCAGTAGTGCTTTCAGAAAATGTCAACTGAGGGCCTCTTCTCAGAAATTAAATACCAATCTGAAATGGGATTGCAAATTATTTTGGGGCTTCTTTTACAAAGCTGTGGTAATCGCTCTGACACCCACAGGGATTTAATGGGCCTCAAAGTGTTTGCCACATGGCAACCACTACTGCTGCTTTGTAAAAATTTGTTTCAGAAGCAAGGGAAAATTTCAAAATAAATTTTGTCAGCAGTTTGTTCATAGACCATTTTCCCATCGGTTTAATGCAACATGGCATCAGTTGTATTGAATTTTGACTCAAAATTATCAGGATTTAAAAACAAACAAACATGGGGGGTCTGCTTCCCTGCCTAATGTGCTCACACCAAAGAGAAGAAATTTGCTTGCTGTTTGACATGCTAGCTTGCTTTCAGTGTTAGATGGGTTACCACATATCAGCAGTAAGCTTCAGTAAGCTTTTGATGTGCTGTACAGCAGATATATCCATTTCTTCTTTGAGGTATACACTTCTCCTTCCAAATCCGCAGTTTCAGCATCCGCGCATTCAGTTATTTGCAATGTTTTTAAAATTAAAGCTGTATTCCAGACCTTCCCCGCCTCCCTCCTGCTGTCCCCCGGAATCCCTTAAGCCTTACCTGTTGGTCTAGCGGATTTTCAGGGCAGGAGCGATCTTCCTATGCTCCTGCCCCGTGCAGATCACTCATAGACGATGGGAGCTCACGGCAGCCATTTCCTATGAGTGATCTGCACGGGGTAGGAGCGTAGGAAGATCAGGTAAGGCTTAATAGATTCCGGGGGAAAGAGGGAGGGAGGCGGGGAAGGTCCGGAATACAGATTTAATTCTGGGGGGAAGCGGGGGTGGGTCAGAACCGGCCCGAATATTATTTGCATTTTTTTAATATTCACGGGCCAGCGCTGCCCCTAACCCCCGCGAATATTGAGGGAGAAGTATATTAGCAGCTCTACCTTATGGTATGCTGAGCATTAACCAGTTATAAACTCATAGCAGGTCAGTAAAACTACATAGAACCCAACACGGCCACGTTTCAGCATCAGCTTACATCAGGCGTGTAATAAAATAGATATCCAAATTGTCATATGTATAACTGATTTGTAATTGCTCAGGACAGGATACCTTAACAGCTGTATACATTACTGACCTGAAGAAGGAGGATTTGGCCTCTGAAATCTAATTGAAAAATGGATTAGTCCAATAAAATGGTACTTTATTTCCCATTATTTGTTTTATTTCTGTTTGTTAATTTGTAAAGTGATGATTGCTTTTCTCAGTTTTTTCAAATTTATATCTGCTATCTTTATATTTTGCACAATATTAAGGTAGAATACAGTGTTTTATTTGAATTTATTAATTGGAATATGTTAGCTTTGGGAATATTATTTGCTTCCATACAAAATATGGAGCCCCTTTTCAGGTTTTGTATTTCACAATGTGTCTGGTAATGGAGAGCTTTGTGTTGCTATTGTTCAGATAACATGAAAATCAGATTTTTTTTGGAATGGTGACTTTCAAAGAGAAATGTTCTAGTTTTGATCTGCACGTTGTGGGGAGGTAGAATATCGGCTCGCATATAACTAATTTTATTATGGTGTGTTAAACTTAGTTTTTCTTTTGCTTTCTTTCTCATTTTGCTCCTTGTTTGAGCATCATCTACCTCCTATGTGTTTATGCGGAAAAGTAGGTTAAAGTATGTGTGGTGAGAAACATTTTTCTTTAAGTTTGTCTGGAAGGATCTATTGTTTTGACATGGATGACCTGGGCCTAAAGGAGTGGTGCATGAGGCTCTACTGTCATTTACTGTGTTACCGAATCTACTACCCTCTAAGAAGCTGCTGCCATAGGCAGATGGCCAGTCTTGCCTTATACTTGGGGCAGCCCTTGCCCTACCCCTATTTTGTGTGCTGGTGGGAGGGGGGGCATGCCAGCTCATCCCTCACCTCAGGCGGAAGATTGCCTTGAGCCGCCCCTGGTTATACTGGTGACCAAGAAGATAATGCAAAGCAGTTATGGAACAACTGCATCCTCAAGAAACCAAACCTTTAACTTTTCCTTCACTTCTGGAGTAGAAAATATAGAGGTTTTATCATCTTGTAACACCTACAGTCAAGCAGGATATTGCAGCATAAAACAAAGATTCTGCTCCACTAGTTTTTTGCACATTGTATTGAAAGACCTTCACTTCTCAAGTACAGCTGCAGAATAATCTTGAAAGAGCAAAATACAATGCTTTTTCAAAACAGCTTTTTTTTCATTCAGTACTGCTTAAAAATATAGTCCTTATGTCTGTACGCCCTTTCAATATGCCACTGTTGGAGGCTCCCCATGATCTTGCCGGCCCTGCGTGGACTGACAGGAATTTTCAGCTTGTCAATCTCACCGGCCCTGTACGGACCAGCAAGAATTTTCTGTGGACCGGCATCAGTCCGCAGACCGGCAGTTGAAGAATAATGGTTTAATATCAGATTTATCAGATTTGTAATTAGAGGTTACATTGACATATATGATTTGTGGATTTGTTTGTGGATAGTAACCTAAAAATATAGCCATTACAGTAGCAGTTAAAGTTATGCAACGCATTTGGTGCCTAGTGCGATTCTATAAAAGGTATACCCCTTTTTTTCTTTTTTTTTTGTGCTATATATAGAATCAGCTTGTACTGTTGGACTGGATATTAAAGACTCGTGTCATTTATGAGTAAGCCTCAGCCCCACCATTCTACCGCTGTACTATCTCATAACTGCGGGAAGAATTACGTGGCACTTCCATCATTGGCTGCCCATATACGTTCTCATGTTCATAAATGAATTATTAATCTTTTGTCTTATTTTTTAATTTCTTTCTTTATATAAAAAGGTGATATGTGTACTTAGCTATCAGCCAACGCCTGGGAGTCTGACCCGACATGACATGTTTCGCACCGACTAGTGCTATATCAAGGGTCTTTCTCTTTATACAAACCAGAGTCGGATGACACGCGCGACCTCGGAAGACCCTTGATACAGCACTAGTCGGTGCGAAACATGTCATGTCGGGTCAGACTCCCAGGCGTTGGCTGATATAAGCTAAGTACACATATCACCTTTTTATATAAAGAAAGAAATTAAAAAATTCTTAAATTGGCACTTAAGAATAATAAGATACACTCTTTTCAGCTACAGTTGCAAAATAACGTTCAGAATTTAGGAAGTTGGTTGGTTGGGCTGAGAACTTTTCAGCACCTCCTCATACAAAGTGAATTGTTTTTGACCTGGCAGAAATCTAGACCTGGAAGTGACACGTGAAAATAGGATTAGGGAGACTTGCTTTTTTTTAATAGCCTATAGAAAGGTACATGTATTGTTGATCTTCTAGTTGCTAATGAGTGAGAAATATTATTTATTTTCCATGAAATATTTCTATTATTTATGTGATGTATTATCCCATCAAAACACAAGAGAGCAAACGTTTTATTCTGTCTGGTTCTAATACTTCTTTTGAAATGATTCCCCTCCCAATGTTTTTTCCACTTCCCATTTCCCGTCCTTTTTTTATTAATTTTACTTTGATGTATTTTAAATATCCTTACCCTCTCCTACTCTCCCTCCGTCTCATGTATGTTAATCCGAATCCGTCTAGTATTTTTTTTTTTAAATATATGATAAAATATTGCTTTTATTTACTTATTTTAACTGTCCCTTATAACCTTTTTATATTGTACACCGCCTAGACATTTGTTTTGATAGACGGTATATCAAAAATAAAGAAACTTTAAACTTGATTGTCATGAGCTGTTCCATTCATATTTATTCCTTCTGTTTTTTTTTAACTTTCAGACTCAGGCATCAAGCACACAAGGAATTGTATGCATACAAGCAGGTGAGAAACTACCTGATACAATTTGTTTACACCTTATATTGGGGCAGAAGGCAAAGGAGAAATTAAATTAGAATGCAGCACTTCCAAATCACTAAGATAAATTTTTAAGCAAGCATACTCCTATGTAAAGCTTACAAATGGTATCGAAGCTAGTTATCATAAAAGGAATCTACAAGTACCTGCTGTGGCACAGAACCAACTTCCTGGTGTGGTGTCCTTTGTGATACTGTTTATCAGGTCGGACAGCATACTTGTTGGAAAAGTATACCATAGAATAAAGTTTCTGCTTCCTGATGCTCGTCACCCCTGTCTTATGGTCAGCACTTCATTACACATAGCCCCTTCTTTTATTCCCTTTTCTGGTTTCTTCCAACATCTTAGGCCCAGGCTGAGTGAGATGTGAAGAGTGCACATTGATTACCTTCTGTGACTAACTCTTGGGTGTTAGGAGCAGCTCTGGCAATCGTATGCTGTTGCCAGGGTAATTAACAGTCAGCAAAACACTGAATAGGTTTCAGGAATCCAGGCATGAGGAGGTCTGCATGGCATTCATATTGTGGTGTAGCAAAGAAACAAGTGGGGAAGGGACTGTACACATCAGTCTCTAGACCAGGGATCTCAAAGTCCTTCCTTGAGGGCCGCAATCCAGTCGGGTTTTCAGGATTTCCCCAATGAATATGCATTGAAAGCAGTGCATGCACATAGATCTCATGCATATTCACTGGGGAAATCCTGAAAACCCGACTGGATTGCGGCCCTCAAGGAGGGACTTTGAGACCCCTGCTCTAGAACAATCATACTTTATTACAAATAAACATTTCTTAAAACATTACACATATATGAATTCAAGCCTAATATAAAGTCCTTTTCCTTTTATCATTGGACTCAACATGGTCCGTGTTTTGGCTTCCAATAGAAAGCCTTCCTCAGGGGTTGACTTGTAATCCAGTAGATGGCGCTGTGATAATGTGTATCTAAATTGGATTGTTTGAGGCTTGTTTAATGTTGCATACAAACTCGCAAACACAAAATGCTCTATAAAACCAGTCGCAAACGCTACTGAGAAATATACATGTGCAGTCAGCATCATAAAGCTGATGTGTACAGTCCCTTCCCCACTTGTTTCTATGCTGTGTTAAATTTTACGTGGGGTTGAGTTTTCCTTTTTTGTGGAGTATATTGATCCATATGTGGTGAACATTGCGGAACGAGCAGAAAGCCACAACAGGAGTAACTGGAAGGTGAAAAGCTGCAGTAAGTGGGTAATGTGCCCTTGTTAATTCATCTAAGAGTGAAGAGAGAAAAGTAGAGAGTGGCAGAAGGAAGGGGTCCTAAGACAACTCTATGCATAACAGAGAATAACAAGGAGACAAATTTTTTCCCGTCCGTGCAGGAATTCTTTTCCTGTCCCTGCCCCATTCCTGCAAGGTCCGTCCTCATCTGCACAAGCCTCAAACACTTTAAAGTCATAAGGGTTTGAGGCTTAAGGCAGAGTTTACAAGAATGGGACAGGGACCACGACAAAACTTGCGGGGACATGGAAATTGAGTTCCTACGGGGACAAATCTATCTCCGTGTCATTTTCTAGGCCAAACCATAATGTTGAAATATGTGCTAGCTGTGGGTAATCCATAAATACACCTTGGTTTCTCTTCCTTTGCCACGAGATCCATAGAGATGGCGGGGAAATTCAAAAATATCAACTAGAACTGTGGTGTTCAGTACAAAGCCCACAAGTCAATGGCAACTCTCAGAGACCTCCTGGGTAACCCGCACAGTCCTCACTATTTTTTTTTTTTTGGTGATGGGCTTTTACTGAAGAATACTGCTCAGTCCCTTCTGAACTTTCTGTTTGTGAATTCAGAATCCATTCCTTCCAGCCTGCCTGCTGACTAGCTCCCATCACCCAATGGTCCTACAAACGATCTTCCTGGCAGCAATTCAGCCAGGCTCTCTCTGGCCAACCACAGATACTTAGAGGAAAGATCCAAGCGATCCACCAAAGAATCCAACATGGAACAAAGGAACAGCTTTCTCCAAATATGCAATGTCTCCTTAATCTCCGTCTACCGACTGTTTTGTTCCATGTTGGATTCTTTGGTGGATCACTTGCCTTATTGCTTTCTCACACTTGTGTCCCATAAATGGCAAGTCAACTTAGGGGAGGGCTTCGATGGGAACTCCAATAATTTGGAACCTAAGGACAGTACCAGGCAGACCTCTACAGTCTATGACCCAGAATTTTTTTTTTTTTTAAGACAATTTAATCATGAATTTATAATGCGTGTAACTATTGGGCAGACTGGATGAACCATTCCAGTCTTTACCTGCTGTCATTTACAACGTTACTGTGTATACTTGCCCAGCCAGCTTTTCGGATGCAACACTGAATGTTGGCCATACCCACATACCACTGACCCGTGTATTCAGGGGAGGGTGTGGCAAAGTGGTTGGAGCTACAGCCTTAGCACCCTGAGGTTGTGGGCTCAAATCTCTCGCTGCTCCTTGTGACCCTGGGAAAGTCACTTAATCCCCTCATTGCCCCAGTACACTAGATAGTTTGAGCCCACCGGGACAGATAGGGAAATATGATAAAGTACCTGAATGTAAACCACTTAGGATATAACTGGTATATAAATAAATAAAATTCAGTGCCAGCACCCAGATATTGTGTGATAGTGAATAGCCAGCAGCGGTCAGTGTTTACAAAAATGTTGACCTCCACTGGTTCAATACTGACATGATGTCTATGTTCTGTACTGATTTCAAAAGTTACTGGGTGCTACTTCATGCGTGCCTCTACCCCCTCTTTCTCATTGTTTTAATATTTGGTGAAGAGACTGCTGGGTGGAGCTTTCAGTGCTACTCTGACCTCATTTTTTAGCCCTATCAATCTTCCACATATCCACACAGCCTTCTCTGTGTAGGTTGTTGTGCCACCCAGTATATTTGTTAATGTATACATACCTTGAACTTGAAAAGGTTGGGAAACAGTGCTTTGCAACACCCTGCTCATTATGTTGTTTTGTGCACTCTCATGCTAAGCAATCTTTCTCAGAAGACCAGGTTAATAATCATTTCTTAATGTAGATTTTATTTATTTAATTTTTTTATACCATTATCCCCAGGGAGTTCAGAATGGTTTACATGAATTTATTCAGGTACTCAGGCATTTTTCCCTGTCTGTCCCGGTGGGCTCACAATCTATCTAATGTACCTGGGGCAATGGGGAAATTAAGTGACTTGCCCAGAGTCACAAGGAGCAGCATGGGTTTGAACCCACAACCTCAGGGTGCTGAGGCCGTAGCTTTAGCCATTGTGCCACTCTAGAAATCAAAATGTAGCAGAAGTGAGCCAAGTATAGGACAATGAAGCCATTGTGATATCACTGATGAGGTTGACCCTTATTGGTGGAATGAGGCATTATGATGTCACAATATCAGCTCTGATTCTCAGAAGCTGGAACCTCTCACAATATTTATTTATTCAGTTTTCTATACTGTTCTCCCAAGGGAGCTCAGAACGGTTTACATGAATTTATTCAGGTACTCAAGCATTTTCCCCTGTCTGTCCTGGCAGGCTCATAATCTGTCTAATGTACCTGGGACAATGGGGAGGGATTAAGTGACTTATCCAGGATCACAAGGAGCAGCATGGGTTTGAACCCGCAACCTCAGGGTGCTGAGGCTGTAGCTTAAACCACTCCACCACACTCTACCCTCAGGCCACATCCATAGCTTTCTAGGAAACGTTTGAAAACACTTGTGAGCACATATGGTATCTTCTGTTCCACCATAGATGTATAATGCCTTTCGCATCATTTTATTATCCATGCAGCAGAAGTATCACGTTTTTCTAAGAACAGGAGCCATCTAATCTTGGGCTTGTAATTGGCCGTGTTTGCTTTGCAAGCTCTTCTTTTAGCATGCCATTGAAAATTTATTTTCCTCCTTATAGCCAGCTTTTCTCAGAGCTTTGAAGTTTTCTCATGTGTTTTCTTTTGGGGATTTTTTGTTGATTATATCATTGTGATCATTTTTTAGACACAGGCTCTCTGACAAGCTTGCCAAATGTCTTTTTTTTTCTTCCTTGAATCATTTTTCTCTGAATAAAAATACCAATTTTGTATCTGCTTTTATGGGCAATATGTCATAGAAAACTATTGCATCCAAAAACAATATAAACCACTCCAGTAATAATTTCATTTATTATGTTTTTCTGCATTTATATATCTCATTGACTGTTGATTCATATATGTTACTAAGGAAGGTTTTTTTTTATGTCAATGATGGATGGTTCGGAGTAGAGCTGCTAAGCTATAGCACACTCCATTTGTGCCCTTGGAAGTTTTCCATGAGCCATCTGAGGCTTTTCTCCTTCATTATAGTAGCTGTAGGATGTGTATACTTTCTTAATATTACTGGAGTGGTTTATATTGGTTTTAGATGTTATTGTTCCTTCTGTCCTTCAATTTTTGTTATAGAAAATTATTTGCCATAGGATTTTTTTTGTTCCAAATGGAAACAAAAGATTTCCATAGACTATCGGGTTTGCTTCAAAAAAATCAATGGTGCAAAGAACGCCTACAATATAGGCATTGTTCGCATACGTACAGAAATGTCTAGGCACGTCTATGGATGCCTAAGGCCTGTGTAGGCATGGTTTACACTAGAAGTGGCCTTAGATGGCCTTAGGCATGCCTATGTGCTTCTCATAGGCGCAAGTCAGAAGCCTTAAATATAGGTCTGTAAAATGCTGGCCTACATTTAAGGTGTCTGCAGAAGAAAATAGATGTGATTCTGGAAACGGTGCCTACCGGTAATTGACATGCGGTAAGCACCCGTTTTGCAGGTGCCTACTGTTGCAGGCTTCATTTCCAGAATCAAGTCCATTATGTCCAAGCAGCTGAGGATTTTGATCAGTTCTAGTTGGCTTCACCAGTCTTTGGTGGTCAAGTCTACCCTGCAAGGGGCCAAGAAACCTGAGATGCATGCCGGTCCTTCCAGAATGTGAGTCTCGGATCTTTCAATCATTTTGATAGACAACGTTTCCTGAATGCCAAGCTTCACACCTGTGCAAAATTTACATGCCCCACTATTTACATACCTTCTTAGAAAAGGCACATGTTCACTAATCTCCTTCCTAAAGAAGAGCAACATTCACTTTTCAAAAGATGGGGAACAGTGCTGTCTTTTGCAGGCCTAATTGGTCAAATCTGCCCTACTACAGGAGAGAGCCACCCAAGCTCCTCCCACACGTTCACCCGCTTGCAGTTCTGTACCATAGCACTTACACATACCCTTATAGAATAGCCTATATGGCATTTACACTCAGAAGTGCAGTAAATTTCTTTATTTATGCATGCAAGAGGTACATATTTACTGACTCGCCTCTTCTAGCACTTCAATCTAGAATTTCAGACTTAATTGAGCCAATGAATGAATACAAAAAATTAATTCCACCCCAAAATTAAAACTATCCTTCCCCTCATTAAAAGGCATATCCCATGCAGGAAAACTAGGGACATCCCTCCCCTTCAGAATCGCTGAGCTCTGGAACAACCTTACCTCCCCACTTCGGAATCTGAACTCCCTCCAACTTTTCCGTAAACATCTGAAAACTTGGCTATTCTCAAAAATGTAATACTTCCTCCCTCTCTGGTATACTAAGCCCCTCTAAACATTCTTTATACTAAGGCCTTAAACCCTTCATTGGAGTTCCTTTTCTATCCCAGCTCCTGTAAACCGTGCCGAGCTCTACGATTGTGGAGAGGATGTGGTATACAAACCTAAGGTTTAGTTTAGTTTAGTTTAATTCCTATTCATGCAAGCTGATTTTCAAAAGAAATCTGCTCATGAGTTCAAAGATTCCCTTCCACCCTCAAAACTCCAGTTATCTGCACTTTTGAGAGTATGTGCGAAAGATTGCTCATTGGTGTAGTTTCCCTGCTTAGTTTGGTGGACGGGGAGTAACCAAGTAGGGAAGCCATATTGATAGTGAGGAGCCAATCCAGTACATAGATCATTTGATGGGGTACTGTCTTCCCCCCACACTCGCCTCATGAAAAGGGAATGTAAACTCATCCACAACTTAATCAATACCCTATAAGGAACTAACAGTGGACTCTAAAACACTGCAAGGCCTCACCCACCCACTGCAGTCACTCAGTCACAAATGGAACAGAGAAAAAGAAAAAGAAGTGGAGAAAAAGCCTCAGTTCTGCTTCATATGGCAAAAAAACCCTCCACTTCATTTGAATAACCACTTGCACATGTGAACTACAGCCCGTAGAGAACCACCATGTAACTCAGCACGCCAGGAAAACATTCAAACAGTGACACTGTGGATAAACTACAAGCCTCCCTCAATTCCAAGCTAAGCCTATGGGAGAGCTGATTTTCATTTTGGGAATTTTCCTCCTAATGAAACACTCAATTACCCGAGCAATTCCTTTGAAAACTGTCCCCTCACTGCTGACCCTAAATGAAACTACGTTTGCTTTTAGTTTTTGTGTTTCCATTTTTGCAGTCTTTCCTTAGCTGTTTATTTACATTGACATTGTATTTCATTAAAGCAGGGTGGATCATTCTAGTTATACAGCTCCAAAGTGCTAATTAAATATACATTAATTTAATAAATCAGGTTGTTGGAGATGTCTTGAGTGACAGTCTGCTAATGGTGTCGTTTGTTCCCAGGTCATACTGAAGGAGAAGGTGAAAGAGCTGAACCTACATGAGGTGAGTAGAAGTATAACATCCTGTCTCTCTCTTCTCTTTTCCTCCCTGAATTCTTTCGATCTGGTCAAACTCATATTGGGAGATTTAGTTTATCCAGTCCTGTTCTGCAGCAACACCTGATTCTATACTGGTACTGAGGCAGCGCCGTCCTGGGTCAGGCCCCACTACCTGCCTTGTAAAGAAGTGCTTTCCTCTGAAATGTGCTGCTACACTGTTTTCTCCAATTGATTTATCATGTATTAAGCAAAACACCTTGTGTTCTTAACAAAGTGTTCATAAATGCACTCCTTCAGTGTGAGATCCAAGAGCTGAGTAGTCCAGATAACAAAAGAAAATAAACATTAACAAACTGTATGTATGTTTTATGAGGTGTCAGGTCAAAAGTGCGCTGGGACAAAGGCGCACACAGACAATTGAGCGCAACGTGGAGGCGCGCACCGCAGAAAATTACTATTTTTAGGGCTCCGGGGGGGTGTGGGGGGGTGTGGGGGGGAACCCCCCACTTTACTTAATAGAGATTGCGCCGCGTTGTGGGGGCGTTGTGGGGGATTGTAACCCCCCCCCCACATTTTACTGAAAACTTCACTTTTTCCCTGTTTTTAGGGAAAAAGTTAAGTTTACAGTAAAATGTGGAGGGTTACAACCCCCCAAACCCTCCACAACGCCGGCGCAATCTCTATTAAGTAAACTGGGGGGGGGCTCCCCAACAAAACCCCCCGTCAGAGCCCCTAAAAACTGTAATTATCTTCGGCGCGCGCCTCCATCTTGCGCTCAGTTGTCGGCGCGCGCCTTTGTCTTTCATGGGGTTGTCTATGAACCGTTTTATGATCATGGGATTGAGGGAGAGGGGGCAAATGAGAGAAACAACAAAAAGAAAAGATTTACTTTATACGGAGAAGGTGTTTCTTTTGTATATTCAACTCGCATTTCCTTTTCTGATGCCACTTTCTTGCATAAGTTCTGTTTACACAGGCAGAGTGATAAAGGTTTTAGATTGCCAGCCCATATGAGGTAGGAGATGTTTCTTTCATGTTGGCTCATAGTTCTGCGTGGTTAGACAAGAATTTAGCATTTGACTTGGAACAGGGTAAGCCAAGGGCATTTGTGTGTGTTGAATAGCAACTCCTTTTGGAAGCCATATATATTAGTGGGTCAGATGTAACTTTGTTGCAACACTTCTGCTGCTTGGTAACCCCATCTGGATTTCGGGCATTATTAGTGCTGGATTTCAGTGCCGAGTACTCTGCAATGTCAGGACCTGTTTATGGATTTACATCTGACAGGCTGCAGATGGACCTGTGTAATTTCTTGTTTTAAGCTTTAATCATCACTAGCTCTCACATGGTTGGTTTTTTTTTTTATTGCTTGATGTCCTTGGACAGTTCTGTGTCTGCTGCAAATGGACATCACCAGTCTGGTTGCATGCTTGTAAAACTGAATGCATTTTGCTCTGAGATTTGGTTTCCTGCAATTGTAGGACAGTGAAACAAAATCCTCATCAAAAATTGTGTTCTATCTGCTTCAAAGGTAACACCGGTGACCAGCAAGGCCCAATAAGATACCTCACTACAGAAAAGTTTTCATACTTAGCAGTAGATCCCCTGACCAGATGATGGCCTAAACAGGGTACTTAGATTGCTAGAAAATTTTTAATTGACATATTATAATAAAACATGATAACTTAGGAAGATGTTACCACCTGTTAGCATGTCTAGTTATTGTGATTTTTTTTTTCTTTTTTTCTTTTGTGTGAATGGGTACATGATTTTATCCCAAAAGATGAGCTTCATTGCGTGGAGATCATTTTGCACTTGTCATACTGTATGTGATACCTATTGCTTTAAAGTGCTTTTGTGATAGGTGCTATGTGTGATTTAATAGTACAAACATTTTTGCTTCACAAATTTTGTCACTATTTGTCTGTGAATAACCCCTTAAAAGGTGTTCACTATCAGAAGGAGAGAGATCTTGAAGATGAGATGCTCTAATTCATATTCAGCAGATTAAAATCTCCCATCAGCAGCACTTCCTCATTTGTGCAATCTTATGAATGTCATTTCCCAATTCTGTCTGTAGGTCTCTTCAATACAAATGGATGTGCCATCTTACATTTTCTGTTGCTTTTGTAAAGCATTTTATACATAAAAGTGCTATCCTAATGAAATATATTATAACCTTATATACCAGGCCTGAGACTCGTGTACTATGTTTTTGTGACAGCCACAATATAACCTGAAGTGACATTTTAATATATAGGATTAATAGCTCAGAATACTTATAAATAAAATGGCAAATCTCTTAAAATGCTTTAAAAGTGTAGACCGTTCTTGTCATACTAGTTTGCTTTCTCCCTAGGATAAGACATGCTCTGCATAGTCTATAACATTTTTTCATTCCACTTTGAAAAAGAAACACTACATCCTAGAAACAAGAAGGTCAAGTGGTATAAAGATCATCTTGGGCTGTTCAAATGGCAAGTTGTGCATTGGGAGTAAAAATGGCGGAAATCCAGAGACTTGTCTCACCTCTCCTTCTATAATCAATTAAAACCGCTCTATTTGACAAACTCCTTGCTTAATCAGATGACCTCTCTCAGGTATTCTTCCCCCTTTCTACCCCAATGTATTATGTATCATCTTTCTTCTCTCATATATTCATGCTTCTCCAATTTACTATGTAACATCCTTCTTCTTGCATTTTGCAATTCGCTGATTGTCTAGCCTTCTTTCTATGTGAACCGCCTAGAAGTCAGTTTGACTATGGCGGTATAGAAAAATAAAGTTATTATTATTATTATAAAAGCCTAGCAAAATCCTATAAAGAAGCAATTAACACTGCCAAACAGAACTATATCTCTGATCAGAATGAGAAAACCTCTATCTCTAAGAAACTCGATGCCATTTCCTGTTCCTTCACTTCCCTCTTAAAAAATAAATATGAAGTCTTCACTGCTCACCTCTCAGGAGCTAGCATTTGATTTTCAGGATAATGTTAACAAAGTACAGCTTTCTTTGCACTTACCACAAAGTATGCTACTGAGAGACATCCTCCCTATTGTCTTTATTCTTTCTTAGTAATAATAATAATAAAAAGTTTATATACCGCAGGACCGTAAAGTTCTATGTGGTTTACAATAATTAAAAATACTACAGATTGAATAAAACTTACAAAGCTAAAAGTTCATCACTAAAACCTTAAAGATCAATCGTTGTATAAAATTTTGAAATCAACTACCTAAGTATTTCAGGAACAAATATGTTTTTAGATGTCTTCTAAATTCTTCATAAGTATTAGTAAGCAAAAGCAGTTTTTCCAAATCTTTACCCCCTAATGCTGCCTAATACGAAAAAAGATGTTGATATTTTTTAAGTTTGCATCCTCTAACCAGTGGGGGAGACAAAGTTCAAGTGTGAGCTTCTCTTGTGTCTATTGGTTGAAAAAGAAAAAAAGGTCAGTTAAATATTTAGGAGCTAACCCAAATAAAACCTTAAAACAGAAACGGACAAACTTAAATTTCACACGCGCCTTCATCGGCAGCCAATGCAGAAGTCGATAAGAAGATGTGACGTGATCGAATTTCTTCAGCCCAAAGATCAGCCTGACTACCGTATTTTGCACCAATCGCAATCGCTGCATTTTCTGAGAAATTTCCACATAGGCGATATTACAGTAATCTAGTTGACTTAGTATAAGGGATTGTACCAAAATTCTTTAATCAAGATTTAATGTAACAGAACTCTTACCATGGCACTTAATGATCCAATCCTCTCTAAACTACTAAAGGTTGCAATTCACTTCTGAACCCATTTTTCTATCATGTTTGCCCTAAGCCTTCTTTAAGGCTTGATACTGACAATGTAGAAAGCTGCTGTCATCTAACATGTATTAAGGACTTCTCACTTAGCACTTTCCTAATCTCTAACTACCGTCCTATTGCAAAGCTACCTGTACAGGCAGTCCCCTGGTTAAGAACGTCCGATGTACATCAGACTTGTACTTACAAACCGTGGCTCTGCTTTCCCTTTTGATGCCAACGTGCCCCTCTTCCTGTCCCAATGTGCCCCTCGTCATCCTTCCCTCCCTCTGTTCTGTGTTCCAAATTTCTGCCTCCCTCCCACGGGTGTTTACCTCCTCTGGCTGACTCCATTCTTCCAGCCACAGTTCTTTTCACAAAGCTGCAAGCAGCGGCTCCTGCACACTGCTCACGGCTGACCTGGAAGCCTTCCCTCTGACATCAGTTTTTGGTGGTGGTATAGAGAAAGAAATAGCAGATTTTAGTAGTCTATTGGATATATACAGAAAAAAAGAGAGGTTATAAACTGAGGCAATAGTATCTACAGAAATAGAGAGTGGGGGAGAAGAGAGATGGAGTTTAAGGGAAAATATAAGAAGCTCTGACTTTTCCATGTTCAGTTTCAGAAGGTAGTGAGACATTCAGATATCAACATCAGACAGGCAAACTGAGACTTAGTCCTGAATTTCTGGTGAAATTTCAGGTGTAGAGAAGCAGACCTGGAAGTCATCAGCGTAAAGATGATACAAAAAGAGACCCAACATTGGAGGAGATCAGAACACCAAGGGAATAAGTATAGAGAAAAGAAGACATCCCAAGACTGAGCCCTGAGGTACAGTGTTCCCCCGGTCGTTCGCGGATGGTGGTCCCGGTCATTCGCATGTCAAAGCAGCTCCTGATTGGATAAGGCCCGACTTAGTGCAGGAAGAGGCGGTTGGAGCATACAGCGAGTGATTTCCTGCACTCGCGGCGCTCTGGCTGCTCTCTTCGGTCTCCCTCATGAAAAAACTTATTTGCGGTTTTTCAAGATTCGCGGGGGTTCCTGGAACAGAACCCCCGCGAATATCGGGGGAGTACTGTATACCAGTGGATAGTAGGATAGCAGTAGAGAAGGATCCAATCCACCAGAGCATATACTAAAAGCATAATGGAAGATATAAGAAAACCAAGACAGAATAGAACCCCAAAATCCAACTAAGGACAGTGTATCAAGGAATAGATGGCAATCGCAAGTTTCAAAAGGTTAGGAAGGGGTGAAGATTGAGTAAAGGCTCTTGGATCTAGCCAGGAACAGGTCACTGTGTGGATCAAGAATAGCTTAAGATGAAAGAAAGTTAAGACAGAAGTGATGAACAGCATGTTCAAGCAGCTTGGATGTAAATGGGAGAAGAAGGATTGGGTAAAAGGGCAGATAGGGTCCAGTGAAGGTTTTTTTGAGTCATAATGGCCAAGGATAGACCCGCATGAAAAGCAGGTCTGCATGACCACTGAACTTAGCTAGCCAGCCAATGGAATATTGGTGGTGATTAGCTATCCATCAAACAGGATATTCATCAGGTCATCTTCAACAGAATATTCATCAGGCCGACCATCTCCTGCTGAATATTGATGGATAGCCAGGTATATGCTATTTTTCCAACTGGGAGCTGTTCTCGGTTGGCTAAATAGCACTGACTATCGGGCTCTATATGTTTTTTATTTATTTATTTATTCAATTTTCTATACCGTTCTCCCACAGAAGCTCAGAACGGTTTACATGCATTTATTCAGGTACTCAAGCAATTTTCCCTCTCTGTCCCGGCGGGCTCACAATCTAACTAACGTACCTGGGGCAATGGGGGGATTAAGTGACTTGCCCAGGGTCACAAGGAGCAGTGTGGGTTTGAACCCACAACCTCAGGGTGCTGAGGCTGTAGCTTTAACCACTGCGCCACACTTGAAAGCATCAAACAGTTTCAGTGGATAGTGAAAGGTTGAGAGAGATGCCAGATGGAAGGAATACAGTGAGGGAGATGGAGCTAATGAGTAGATGGATGGGAATGAGATCAAAGGAGTAAGTATTGAGTTTAGAGGAATAGAGATATGTGTGGTTTCTTCCTTCATGATTTTAGAATAGGAAGAAAGGGGGACAGGGATTGAAGGAAGGACATGCATAACCTCAGGGATAACTTTAGAAAAGCCTTTAGTAGCCTTTCTGTTGATAGAAGCAGTATGATTAAAAGGCCTTTACACTAAAAAAAAAATTTAAAAATCCCATTTAAAATTATCCCCACATTGTGGAAAAACAGAAAGATTTTGAATCTGTGAGTTTGTATAGGAGACTGATGCTTCATATTTCAAACATCTAGCAATATTGAAACACTGAAATATATTTGCTGCCACTTCACAAACTGCGAAAACAACTCCAGTTATATTTTCTACAGAAAAAAACATGCAAATCTTGATTTATGTTTGCTTGTGCTAGAAAAAAAAGAAAATGCATGTTTTTAGACAGGAAATGACTTCATCGATATATCTTTAGATACCATGCTTATGCGGGCACACGTAAGGCCGATATTTGGTGGGCCTCAATTTACTTAAAAGTAACTAGATGACTTTAATTTATTTTTGACCCTACACTTAAACAATTTATCCAGTTATTTAAGTGATTCTGCTTAAGTGGATAAACATAATTGGATAATTCTGAATATTAGCACCAACTGATTAACTTTTAGCTCTGCCTCTGGAATGCCTCCTAGTCTGCCTCCATAAAAACCACATTTGATCTGAAATTGAGATATCCCTCTAAGTTATTAGAACAAACAGCATAATGGGCCTTCAGATGATGGTAATCAATGCTTTATTTAAAAAAAGACCTGACACGGGCTGTATTTCAGTGGACAACAGCGAAAATTCGCTAAATTTGCATGTGTTCATCGCTGATGATAGTGGACGATTATAGTATTAATTATGGGGTGTCCTGTGTTGGTTGTGGAGGCATCAGTAAATGGTGACTTTCATAATTTGGAGAGAAGATTATGTGGAAAGGTAGGGGGAGGATGGTTTATGAGATAATAAAAAAGTTATGACTAATATTGATGCATTGCTATGATACTGTTGTGTTATAGACTTCAATAAAAAATGTTTTACACTAAAAAGAGATTTGTGACTTAACCCCTTACTATCTTTCAGATCTGCGCAGTTTGTTTGGAGGAGTTCAAGCCAAAGGATGAGCTGGGAATCTGTCCATGCAAACATGCCTTCCACAGGAAGTAAGTGCTATGCCAAACCCCCCGCCCCCCCAAACAAAGGCATGGGGAAAGTAACCTGCACTGCCCTGACTGTCCCGCTGGACAGACTAGATTTACAGACTAGATATTGGACAGACTAGATATTGGTCTTTCAAATACAAGAGTGGTAGGGAAGAGATATCACCAACTAGGAAGTTGTTCAACAAATAAATCTTTATTGGGTCTGCTGTTAGTCTAAACTCGACATGGACAGTGTTTCGGCAGCACTTGCCTTTTCCATTAGTCAATTATTTGTCTGTCAGGACCCACAATAGGTGTATCTAACACAGCCCTGAGTGTAATCTATTCACTAAGAAAACACAACCACATCACCGAGGCATACCTCGACTTACACTGGCTCCCAATTCAAGCAAGAATACTATTTAAATTCTACTGTCTATTATTTAAATCCATAAATAGTGACAGCCCAGCCTACTTGAACAACCACCTAATCCAAACTACCACAACCAGACACAGGAGAACCCAGACACCATTCACATACCCTCCAATCAGAGACATTAAACGGAAAAACCTGTATGATGGCCTTCTAGCCACACAGGCAGCAAAACTAGACCACCAACTCTCCATTCTACTAATCGTGACCCCAGACTACAAAACTTTCAGAGAATAAATAAAAACCCTGCTATTGAAAAAATCCATGAAGACTAACTAACACCGTATGAAACATTTCAATCCTTTGAAGCAACCCGCTCTACTCTGTAACACCTCTGGACATGTCCAGAAATCCTCTTCTGTAATTCTGTAATCCGCCTTGAACCGCAATGTAATGGCGGAATAAAAATCACTAATGTAATGTAATAACGATATACAGTTCACACAAACAGTATACCTAAGCACAGTTGAAAAAATGCCAGACGCCAGCCAGTCTCCAGAGCACTACCGGACATACGCAGTGCTGAACAGAGTTGTGAAGCAGATATTTTGAATTGTGAGCTGCATGCTGTGTCATTTGCCTTTGAATGGCACACACTCAGTGCTTGCAGGAAACGTTTGTTTGGAGTTGGATCAGGCCTTTTCCAGTTGTAGCTCAAAGCGAGTTACCTGCAGGTTTAGTAAGCATAGTATAGGCCAGCGATGGCGAACCTATGGCACGCGTGCCAACTGTGGCACGCGAAGGCCTTGCAGCTGGCACGCGCAGGGCCGCCATCAGGGCAGTACTACCAGGCGGTGCACAGGAGAGAGAGCTGAACGGGGATGATGGGGGACCCGCGGGGTTAAATATAACTCGAGCCGCGAGGCTCGTCTTCTACTCTGACTGCCCTGCCGCTCACACAGCCAATCGGAAATCTCCCCCGACGTCAGCGCTGACGTCTGAGGGAGGGCTTAAGCAAAGCCCACCCTCCGACGTCAGCACTGAAGTCGGGGAAGATTTCCGATCGGCTATGTGTGCGCGGCGAGATAGGCAGGAAATAGAAGACAAGCCTATGCGGCTCGAGCTACATTTTGCTGAGAAAGTTGCTAAGATGGGCTGGGAGACAAACGGGGAACACAAAAGGGGGAGGGAGTGCGTTTTGGACACAAGGCATGAACTTGGGAGAAAGGAAGGGAGGGAAAGAGATGCTGAGGTGGGGGAGGGAATGGGTTTTTGGACACAGAAAGCATGAACTTGGGAGAGAGGAAGGGAGGGAAAGAGATGCTGAGGTGGGGGATGGAATGGGTTTTTGGACACAGAAGGCATGAACTTGGCAGAGAGGAAGGGAGGGAAAGAGATGCTGAGGTGGGGGAGGGAATGGGTTTTTGGACACAGAAGGCATGGACTTGGGAGAGAGGAAGGGAGGGAAAGAGATGCTGAGGTGGGGGAGGGAATGGGTTTTTGGACACAGAAGGCATGGACTTGGGAGAGAGGAAGGGAGGGAAAGAGATGCTGAGGTGGGGGAGGGAATGGGTTTTTGGACACAAGGCATGAATTTGGGAGAGAGGAAGGGAGGGAAAGAGATGCTGAGGTGGGGGAGGGAATGGGTTTTTGGACATAAGGCATGGACTTGGGAGAGAGGAAGGGAGGGAAATAGATGCTGAGGTGGGGGAGGGAATGTGTTTTTGGACACAGAAGGCATGGACTTGGGAGAGAGGAAGGGAGGGAAAGAGATGCTGAGATGGGGGAGGGAATGTGTTTTTGGACACAAGGCATGAACTTGGGAGAGAGGAAGGGAGGGAAAGAGATGCTGAGGTGGGGGAGGGAATGGGTTTTTGGACACAGAAGGCATGAACTTGGGAGAGAGGAAGGGAGGGAAAGAGATGCTGAGGTGGGGGATGGGATTGGTTTTTGGACACAGAAAGCATGAACTTGGGGGAGAGGAAAGGAGGGAAAGAGATGCTGAGGTGGGGGAGGAAATGGGTTTTTGGACACAGAAGGCATGAACTTGGGAGAGAAGAAGGGAGGGAAAGAGATGCTGAGGTGGGGGATGGAATGGGTTTTTGGACACAGAAAGCATGAACTTGGGAGAGAGGAAAGGAGGGAAAGAGATGCTGAGGTGGGGGAGGGAATGTGTTTTTGGACACAGAAAGCATGAACTTGGGAGAGAGGAAAGGAGGGAAAGAGATGCTGAGGTGGGGGAGGGAATGGGTTTTTGGACACAGAAGGCATGGACTTGGGAGAGAGGAAAGGAGGGAAAGAGATGCTGAGGTGGGGGAGGGAATGGGTTTTTGGACACAGAAGGCATGAACTTGGGAGAGAGGAAGGGAGGGAAAGAGATACTGAGGTGGGGGATGGAATGGGTTTTTGGACACAGAAAGCATGAACTTGGGAGAGAGGAAAGGAGGGAAAGAGATGCTGAGGTGGGGGTGGGAATGGGTTTTTGGACACAGAAAGCATGAACTTGGGAGAGAGGAAAGGAGGGAAAGAGATGCTGAGGTGGGGGAGGGAATGGGTTTTTGCACACAGAAGGCATGGACTTGGGAGAGAGGAAGGGAGGGAAAGAGATGCTGAGGTGGGGGAGGGAATGTGTTTTTGGACACAGAAGGCAAGGACTTGGGAGAGAGGAAGGGAGGGAAAGAGATGGTTGTGTACACGGGGAATAGAAGAAAGGAGAATTTTTGGTCATAGGGAGGGAGTGAGGTACAGACAGTGGCATACCAAGGTGGGGGCGGGGGCGGTCTGCCCCGATTTTACGCCCCAAGGGGGTGCACAGCTGGCCACCCTCCAGTGTTCTCCCTAGGCTGGCAAACTGCGTCTCTTTAGCCACTTGAGTGCCACCGCCGCCATTGGGAACAGGCCGGTGCCAAGTTCTCCCTGCTTTTCCCTGTGGGGCCGACCAACTCTCGCCACCCGCATCAATTCTGTTGTCTGAGAGGACGTTCTGGGCCAGCCAATCGCTGCCTGGCTGGCCCAGAACGTCCTCTCCGATGTTAGAATTGACGTCGAGTGGCGAGAGTTGGTCGGCCCCGTGGGGAAGAGAAGCAGGGCGATCTCGGTGCTGGCCTGTTCCCGATAGCGGCAGTGGCAGCCTATTCCCCAGTGGCGGTGGCAGCATTTTCCCAATGGTGGTGGCATAGGGGAGGGCAAGGAGAAAGAAGAAAGGGGGGGACAGGGAGCCAAAAAAAAAAAAAAGAAAGAGGGCTGGGTGAAACAAAGAAAAATGGGGCACGGAGAGAGAGAGAAAGACAGACATACAGAATGAAAGGGGGTATGGAGAGAAAGAAAAAGAAAGAAGAGGGCAGGGTGAAACAAAGAAAAAGTTTGGGGAGGGAATGAGGTCTGGAGGAGAGAAAGCATACAGGAGGCTGAAAAAGGGAAGAAATATTGGATGCACAGTCAGAAGAATAAAGTGCAACCAGAGACTGATGAAATTACCAAAGGTAGGAAAATGATTTTATTTTCAATTTAGTGATCAAAATGTACCCGTTTTAAGAATTTATATATGCTGTCTATATTTTGCACTATGGCCCCCTTTTACTAAACCGCAATAGCGTTTTTTAGCACAGGGAGCCTATGAGCTTCAAGAGCAGCGTGGGGCATTCAGCGCAGGTCCCTGTGCTAAAAACCGCTATCGCGGTTTAGTAAAAAGGGAGGGGGAATATTTGTCTATTTTTGTATAGTTGTTACTGAGGTGACATTGCATAAAGTCATCTGCCTTGACCTCTTTGAAAACCCGCGGAATATAAATGATAATTAACATATTCTCTGCGTACAGCGTGCTTTGTGTTTTTAAAATTTTATTGTTGATAGATCATTTTGACTTGGCCACAAAGGTAAGGGGGAGGGAGGGGAGCTGCTGAAAGAGTCTACCTTGACGTGGTTGCAGGCTTACAAATCTTTTGGTCAAAGAGTGCGGCGACAGAGAAAAGTATGTGTGTATTCGGCCCATGAATGAAATCATTAAAACATTATAAATTGCCAATAAATTGAAATGAAAACCAAAGGATTGTGAATCAAATTGATTCTCTGACAATACAAAGATTCCAACCTTTAAAAATGATGTTACATAGTTCAGGCAACTTTATAAAGAGTTTTTAGATACTAAAATCTTGTTATTAAGGTTTAATTGACATGCTGGCACTTTGAGGAAATTCTTTGGTTTTGTGCGGCAGTTTGGGCACTCGGGCTCAAAAAGGTTAGCCATCACTGGTATAGGCTATCTGATTTCGGCTACAGCTATATAGTACTACTTGTACATTCCACTGTTCAGCCGATTTCTTTTTCTGTAATAAAAACAAGCAAATAATGGAAATTCTTAGAGGGCAATTTTCAAAACAGTTGCTTGGATAAACTGACCTGTGTTGCTCAAAAAAATTCAAGAGAATGCACAAGTTTCTCAACTTTAAAAGTAGTGTGCTGTCTAGCCCAGTTGCTCAGTGCAAGGGCTGTAAATTGTCCCAGTGCTGATTCCAGTTAAACTAGAATTGAGAGGAGGAAGCCACTGAGCCAGCAAAAACAAGGCGTACTCCTGGGAACCTGTAGGTGGGTTGGTTTGTTTATTATGGTGCTTTTTATACCACCTTTCCTGTGTAGATAGCTAGAAGAAATAAAAACAGAGAGAAATAGAGATCTGGAGAATACTCTGTGCATAGAATTGCATTTTCAAAACTTACCCCCACCCCGAAAAAGGAGGTGCCAGCATCATTGTCTCTCATCACTGGGTACCTGTGTAAATTAATTATCAGAAGTAGAACTTTAAAACTTGTTTTCTTTGAAAATTGCTTATAGCTTGGCAGGTACAAAAGTACCCACATTCCTTGCACCTAACCAGGTTCTGGAATGTTGCACTCTTCTCTCTCTCTCCCCGTCCCCCCAAAAGTGTGTGGTGAGTTGTGTGATCTAGAAATAAAAACTGTCTGAATTGTACATGCATCTTATATGTTTTTTTTCTAGTCAAGGAAAGATTGACCCTGTTCAGATTTTCTGGTTTATCTGCTGTGACATTATCAGGACTGGTGCCAGAGCACTAAGAGTCCTAGGGGAGCATTTTGCTGTATGTCTTTCCCCCCTACAATTTTTGCTAATTAATGTCTATTAAGGTGCTTTATTGAGTATTGAATCTGCATTATGAGTAATAGCATACTATGTCATATCTACTGTTTGAATAATTTTTTTCTGCTGAAATCGCCTGTTGCCTTTGTCCAGATCATTCTTGCTGTACTCCACCTTTGGGCGAATTTCTTCAAAAAGGCAGTAAATAAATCCTAATAAATAAAATGCTGTATATTAGTATGTGTAAAAATTCTGCACTTATACTAACAAACTTAACTCTAATTGAAAAAGAATATGATAATGACTAACACCAAAGAATAAAAAGCGAGGTCCAACAAAGCAAAGAATTCCAGATGTAAAGATAAATCCAGTTTATTTTATTTATTTTTTTTTAAATCAGCTTTAAAAAAAAAAAAAGACTCAACATGGCAGTATGTTAGCGATACACCTACATCAGGAGTCTATTGCAGTGTTCTCTAGTTGGAAATGCGATGGTATTTGCATTTCCCAAAGTCTGGGGACAAACATTGTGACAGACTCTTGAAGCAGGTTTGTCGCTGAAACATAGAAACATGGTGGCAAATAAAGGCCAAATGGCCTATCCAGTCTGCCCATCTGCAGAATCCACTATCTTCTCCTCTCCATAAGAGATCCTACGTGCCTATCCCATGATTTCTTGAATTCAGATAGTCTTTGTCTCCACCACCTCTGCCAGGAGACTATTCCACGCATCTACCACCTTTTCTGTAAAAATATATTTCTTTAGATTACTCCTGAGCCTATCGCCTCTTAACTTCATCCTATGCCCTCTCATTCTGGAGCGTTTTTCCCCTCTCCTCCAATGTGTACATATTGACATAAAGCATATGGGGACAGATCTCAAAGACAACCAACCATTTTATTAGCCTTCCTCTGTACTGATTCCATCCTTTTTATATCTTTTTGAAGGTGCAGTCATTTTTCCTACTGGTCATTCATCTCCCTATGCACCCTAGCATCCTTCTAGCTTTCGCAATCGCCATGTTGTCTTATTTTAAAACTTTTTTTTTTTAATAAACTGGATTTATCTTTACATCTGGAATTCTTTGCTTTGTTGGACATCGCTTCTTTTATCCTTTGCTGTTACTTATCCGTGAAGATATGTTGCTCCTGTAATGATTGTAACATAACACAGCAGAAAGCAGCTTCTCCATTCTGTCTTATTATTCCACTATATGTTGCTAAGGATATATCCCAGCCAGCAGCCGCAGAATTCTGACCAATTATAAGGACACTTCTTACTAATCATATCAGTTTGTCTTCCTCTTTGGTTTTCAGACATGAGCATAAAAGCTGCCACATCCAATCCAACACCATCAGCTTCTTCCTCTTATTTTACCTCCAAACATTGCAGCAACCCAAATCAATCTGCCATCTGGCTCTCTGCAGTCTTGTTATGTGCTAATTGGCCCCCACCATCCCAGTGGCATCAAATATTATTGGTTTATGCAGACTACTTCTATTTCTTTCTACCAATGTTTGTAACATCCATGCCCTCCAAAAGAAAAAAAAACACTAGTGAAGCTTTTGTCCAAAAACAGCTGATCACCCCATGTTCACTGATGGGCAAGGCCGGTTTTAGACATGCTGGGGTCCAGGACAGAAATTAAGGAGGGGGGCCTGATCTCCCTCTCCTTTCTGCACCTTCCCCTCAGTATCTCTACTTACCATTACACTTCTCCCTCCATATTCACTGTGATAGGGGATTAACAGAGCCGCAAATACAGAAAAACCAGAAATAAATTTTCATATGTTATTCACTGTTTTCTATTAAAAATCATCGTGAATATGGTGAAACTGCAAATAACTTGGTGGGATACATGGCCTGTTCCTGAAGGAGAGGCAAAACATGGTGAAAAAAGTACTGGGAATCAGTGACTTCTCTATGCAAGCTGATGTAATTTGGGGGGAGGAGCCAGCAAGCTAAAAACCGTGAATAATCGAAACTGCGATTGCTGAAACTGCGAATACAGAGGGAGAAGTGTACTACCACACATAAAACAACTTTAAATGACTTCTTTACACTCAAAACATAGACAGACCTTTACCAAATACAGAACAAGGGATCACAAATAGAAACTGAACTGGGAACTCCAAGAAATTAAACTCTGCAAGTATTACAACACTGGAGAGATAAGACCAGATATGCACTTCTTTCTGTACTAAACACACAGGGATCCCAGGCCCAGGTCCACCAAAAATTAGCCACCTCCCTTGCTGTGGCTAATGGAGATCCCAAAACCATGCCAGTTGAAGACCACCTCCTCTGGTCTGGCAGCCAGAAGTTTCCAAGCTCTGGAGCAAGCTGCAGTGTTTCTGAGCTGTCACCAGCTGCAGAGCTTGAAGCGTTCTGGCTGTCGAACTAGAGGAAGAGGTCTTCAGCCGGCAGGACTTTGGGAAGCCCACCAACTTAAATATTTATATTTTGCATTTGGATAGGAGGTATGGGGCATGGTCGGAAGAAAATTTAATGCCCACCTACTCTGAGCTCGGGGCCACTGCCTACCCTCATCAGCTGTCTGGTAAGCCACTGGACAAAATACAAATATCTGTGATGCACATATCCCAAAGCTAACAAATTCCAGGTAAGACATTTAAAATAAAACTCTTTTTTTTAATCTTTATTAATTTTCAGATCAAATACAAAGTGCAAACAATATACAATTAAATAATACATTTAACAGCACTTATAGCCAAACAAATATTAATACAAAGTACATTCCCCCCCCCCCCCCTTCCTCTCTGGATGTGTGTAAAAATTAACTAGGAATTAAAGGTTTATTCGATTAATCAGTTTTAACAAATGCTGCTAATGTGATGTGCGGTATTTCAAGAACTAAATAGACTTGAAATTTAACACCTCACAATCAGCTTTAATTGGACTTAATTGAAAGTTAGGAACTTAACTCAAAAAACTTGATTCTATAAAAAGTAGGCGCCTAGCCCAAAGTGCCTACACTAAGGGCTCCTTTTACTAAGCTGCGTTAAGGCATTAACGTGCAGAATAGCAAGCGCTAAATTGCCACGCTCGCTAGACGCTAATGCCAGCATTGAGCTGGCGTTAGTTCTAGAGGAGTAGGGCGGGTTTACCGTGCGCTAAAATGCGTGCGCTAAAAAAGCTAACGCAGCTTAGTAAAAGGAGCCCTAAAAGTAGACATGCTTAGGGGCAGATCATGAGTGTGTTTTCGAGTTAGGCGCCACTTTGTGGATCAGTTGTCGTTCGGCTCTGATATTGGCATCTAACTATAGACATAGAAAACCCTGGCATAAATGTTAAGATGCTGAGCACCACTAAGCACTCTTAGGCAACGATAAATGGTTGCTTAAGTTTTTTATAGAATTGGTGCATATATCGGTGCCTAACTTTAGGCAGACTTCACAGAATCAGGGCCATTGTGGATATGTGTATGAAGGTTCTTTTTGCAATAATATTTTTATTTAGGAACCCTGTTAAAATGTTTGCTTGATATAGTAGTTTTGTAGTATGTGCTTGTAGTACAGTAATTCCTGGCCTCTGGATCATGCAGAGCAGTCCTAAGTCTGCCAGCTCAGCCATCCCGCTGCACAGATGCCTGGAGCTGGTTTAGACCTGACTTGGAGCATGCCAGACATAAATGTCTAAACTTAGAAACTGGTATGTCTCCTGCCCTCCCCACCTCAAAGTTAAGTTGCTTGATGTAAAATTAGCATGAGGAGACTAAAATTTGGGTTAAGGAGGTCATGCTGTTCGCTCTTTTTTTTTTTGTCAAGTTGTTGCTGTGCAGAATGGGATAGTTTATTTACACAGGAATATAATGCCTGCAGACTAGTCCTGCCCGATTCAGGAAAAAAAATTTCAATTCGATTCAGCCTATTGAATTGGTTTTTCAATTCGATTCGATTTTCCTGCCCAATTAGGTGGGGTTTTTTTCCAACATCCTGGTGAGTTTATTTTATAGCCTCTTCACCCCCATTTGCCTTCTCCTAATCACACTGGCGCTGTGGTATAAACAAAATAAACAAAAAAGACTTTTCCTCTCTCTGTTAAATCCTAGCTCACTTTTGCAGTCACACGTTTCAAATCTGACATTGTAATCACAAAACAGAAAATAAAATTAGTTTTTCTACTTTTTGTTGTTAGGTCATTATACAAATCTTGTTGGGCCCAGGCTCTGGTTGTCTTCTGATAACTTGCTTGCCAGGGTCTCATTCTTTCTCTCTGCCATCTCTGTCCTCCCCTTCTGTTTCCCTTCCCTCCCCCAGAGGTCTGGCATCTTTCCTTTTTTTCATCTCCCTCCACAGATCCACTTTTTCTTAACTACCCTTTCATCCAGCATCTATCCCTCCTTCCCCCCCACCCCAGAGTCTCTCCCTTAATTTTCCCAACTACCCTCCTATCCAGTATCTCTATCCCCCCCTCCACACTATCCCTTTTGTCCAACTTCTCTCCCTTTCTGTTCCTTCTATCTCTAAATCCCATTGTCCATCATCTCTCCCTCTCCTCTATTTTCAGACCCATTATTTCTCTCCCCCCCCCAAGTCCGGCATATACACGTCTCTTTGAACCCCACCTTCCCTCCCTACGTGTACTTCACAACACCAGGGCCCCCCTCCCCTGAAGGTCTGTCCCTCCCCCTGAAGGCCTGCACCCCACCCCTAAAGGCCTGCCTGTCCCCCCCTCCCCGAAGGCCTGTGCCACCATCCCTAAAGGCCTGTGCCACCATCCCTGAAGGCCTGTCTCTCCCCCTTGAAGGCCTATCTCACCCCCCCCTTGAAGGCTTGTGTCCCCCTTAAAGGCCTGCATCCCACCCCTGAAGGCCTGCCTGTTCCCCTGAAGGCCTGCCCCCCCCCTTGAAGGTCTGTCCCCCCCTTGAAGGCCTGTATCCCTCCAAAGGCCTGCCTGCCTGTCCCCCCCCTTGAAGGCCTGTCCCCCTTAAAGGCCTGCATCCCACCCCTGAAGGCCTACCTGTCCCCCCCCCTTGAAGGACTGCATCCCCCCCTTGAAGGCCTGCATCCCTCCGAAGGCCTGCCTGCCTGTCCCCCCCCCTTGAAGGTCTGTCCACCCTTAAAGGCCTGCATCCCACCCCTGAAGGCCTGCCTGCCTGTCCCACCTGAAGGCCTGTCCCAAACCCCCTGCCCTCCAGAAGGCCTGCGTCTTCCCCCTGGCCTCCCACTGGTGTCTGGCTTCCTCCGGCCTCCCAACATCATTTACCTTTGAGGAGCAGCCTGCAGACAAGATTGCAGTGCTAGCGATCTTTGGAAACTGCTTCGGAGTTGTTTCCTCTGCCGCAGTCCCGCCCCTCCTCTGATGTCAGAGTCAGGATCGCAGCAGAGGAAATAGCTCTGAAGCAGTTTGCAAAGATCGCTTGCACCGCGATCTTGTCTGCAGGCTGCTCCTCAAAGGTAAACAGTGCAAGGAGGCCGGGGTGGGAAGCAGGACGCCAGGGGGGGAAGCCAGACAGCAGCACTTCCTGACTGACCCTCCCCCCTCGCCCTCTAAAGCAGGTGCGGCAGCGGCCGGCCAGCAAGAACAGCGCTGCTGATCCTGCTTGAGGGGAGAGGGTCAGCTGAATCAGGAAGCCGATTTTTTTTTGTTGTTGTTGTTGTTGTTGTTTTTAATCGATTTGAATACATTCACCCGAAGTGAATCGGTGAACCGATTCGAATCGTGAATCGGGCAGCACTACTGCAGACAATGTGCAGAAAAATGACTTTTGAGCCAGCCTACATCTCATGAATATGACTTGAAGCTCACTGGAGGAAGAATCTCGACCCCCATGACCTGTGCCACATGTTTGAGTCTATTAAGTCAGTGTTTCCCAAATCAGATTTCCATACTCTGCCTCCATTATATGCAAATCTCTTTCATGTATTTTCATTGTGAATATCTTGAAAACTGATACTCCAGGACTAACTTGGGATGAACTGTTTTAGGAATAATCCTAAAACTGCATGCCTTTATATAGATGCCCAGAGGTGTGTGTCCCCATCTACAAACTACTCCCCATCTACAAACTACACACTATTGAAGAGGAGCACTACACTTCTCCCTCCATATTCGCTGTGATAGGGGATTAACAGACCCGCAAATACAGAAAAACCGTGAATAATTTTTTCATATGTAGTTCGCTGTTTTATATTAAAAACCATCGTGACAGTGGTGAAACCGCGAATAACATGGTGGAAGACCTGGCCCGTTCCCGAAGGAGAGGCAAAACACGGTGAAGAAAGGGCTGGGAATCGGCGATTTTCTCTGTATTCCATTCCGGAACTTGGAGGCGAGGAGGATGGCAGTTTGAGTGCAGAGCTCATCTCCCTGGACATTCTCACTAAAGATTTTATAACTATTTAATCCCTTCAGTTTAACTAAAGTGATTTCAGATGGCTTCAAGAAAACAACTTACTTTGGATACTGTATTTGCTACAGATGGGAAAAGTAAAAGACCAAAACCAAACCCTGTAACACCATCTAACACCATTCCAGCAGGGGAGAGCCGACGGAGGAGGGCTGCAGTCCGGCCATCGGACCAACGGTCGGCTCAGGGGCCCATTCCAGCGGGGCACCCGACACTGTCTTCGCTCCTCCCCCATTCCAGCAGGGGAGAGCCGACGGAGGAAGGCTGCAGTCCGGCCATCGGACCAACGGTCGGCTCGGGGGCCCGTTCCAGCGGGACACCCGACACTGTCTTCGCTCCTCCCCCATGCCAGCAGGGGAGAGCCAACGGAGGAGGGCTGCAGTCTGGCCAACGGACCAACGGTCGGCTTGGGGGCCCGTTCCAGCGGGGCACCCGACACTGTCTTCGCTCCTCCCCCATTCCAGCAGGGGAGAGCCGACGGAGGAGGGCTGCAGTCCGGCCATTGGACCAATGGTTGGCTCGGGGGCCCGTTCAAGCTGGACTTCAATTTTGACTGTTTTGATTTTATTTTCAATTCTTTTTAGTTTATGATATATTTTTTAATCTCACTTATTGTTTTACTACTTATTTTGTTTTATTTTATCATTCAAATTTCATTTAAATTTCTCCAGAATTCTATTGCTTCAATGGTTCTCCCTCTGCATCTATTCTTATCTCCCCTTTTTTTTCAACCTTTCAAAGTCCTTTAGATCATTGTAATCTTATTAGAATGTTTATTTTCTTATTTTTCTCATCTATTCTCTATTTTATTTCTTCATTATTCTACTAATTGTCATTTTTCCAGGTACTTTAGTTAGATTGTGAGCCTTCGGGACAGTAAGGGAATTTCTAAGTACCTATTTTACTTATAATTTTAATGCACCCTATTGTCTATTTTTCTGTAAACCGCTTAGAATCCTAACGGAGTTTAGCGGTATATAAGAAATAAATTACATTACAATTACATTAAACGCTTGGAATCGGTGATTTCTCTATGCAAACTGACATCATTTGGGGGAGAGGAGCCAGCAAGCTAAAAACCGCAAATAATCGAAACCGCGATTGTTGAAACTGCGAATACAGAGGGAGAAGTGTACTCTGCAACTGGATGCCTAGGTGCACTTTGTGCCCTTATGAGCTGATTCTATAAATGGTGCCTAAATTGGCCGGCGCCTAGAAAAATGGCACCAGCTGCCATGTCAATCATGTTTAGACCTGTGTAACAACGTAGGCGCTTGAAATGTAGGCCAGGGTTTTAAAGGCCTACATTTTATGCACCTAAGTTTTTGGAGAGTCATACTTGATGGCGCCTAAGTCATGCTCCGCCTATAGAAACATCCACTTAGGTGTTAGGCGCCCCTAAGTGTCATACAATAGGCACCTATCACCCAATTAAATTTTTTATTTCCAATTATTGAGGCTATTAAAGGTATTTTGCCAATTAAGTTAGGTGCCCTTTATAGAATCAGCCAGATGATGCAACTTCTTTTATTAGCCATACATTTATGGGATCATAGGAAAATGAGGCACAGGAAATCTCAAGTGTTCTCCTGCAACCACACCTAATGGGTTTGCTTTATGGGGATATTTTGTATGAGTATGTATGAGGTACATTTGCATATATATGTAGGAGATGTCCTGAGAAATAGATGTGTTAAGTAAGGATAACGTATCAAATTGGAGAACAGTGTGCTCAGTCTACTGCCCTTCCTTCAGGCAGGATCTGGGCAATCTTAGTCAAACACAAGCTTCTCCAAGGTATCCTTAAAAAACCTTTCAGTGACGGATTCTGTCACTTCCATAGGTAGCTTGAATCTGTGCCCTGCTAGACTTATATTGAGGTACCATTTTTGACGTGTAACCTAAATCTCTGCTGTAATTTATGCCCAGTATTACATGTCCTTTTCCCAGTGAAGGTTGCCAGTTACTCTTTCTATTTCTGTATTCAAAGATGGTTGTCAAGTCACCCCTCATACATCTGTCTTCTAAGTTAATTAAACACAATTTCTTCTTATCCTCATGGGACAACAGAGCTATGAATTAGGTCAGTATTTAAGCTCTACACTCAGTATTTGCTTTAAACAACATTGCATCATCCTCATTAGAGAATGACATGGTGACAAAATTCATCACCGTTCCCGTCCCCGCGGATAACCACGGAAACCATCTTCATGTCATTCTTTAAGAAGAGAGGGAAGAATCAGAGTATGAATGGCCACAACCATTGACCCTCTAGCTTGGCTTTGAAGAATGCTGGTGTAGAAGGACTGAGGTTGAGATAGACACTACAGAATGACAGTCTCTGGTATCCAGAGCAGATACTTTGATGTCATAATGCCTCATTCCACCAGTGCCTAAGAGCCAATCACATCAGTGATGTCACAATGGCTTCATTATCCTTGGCTCATAAGAATCGGAGTATGAATGGCCTCAACCACTGACCCTCAAGTTTTGCTTTGAAGAATGCTGGTGTAGAAGGACTGAGGTTGAGATAGACACAAAAAAATGACATGGGATTATTTCCCGCGGTTATCCGCAAGGACGGTGATGAATTTTGTCACCGTGTCATTCTCTAATCCTCATTACTTGGGACTGAGGGTTACCTTGGAGGCAGGTACATAATGAATTTGTGATGTCTTATGATCAAATTTACTCTTCTTCCCTCTTAGTTTCAGTTCACAGCACACAGACTGTAAAGGGTTCCCCTCTAGTGAGCTTATGCTTCTAGAACTAGAATACTAATAATAGGAACAATAAGGAAACGGGTGAAAAGAATATTTGAGGTAAATGGTTGTCTTTAAGATAAACACTCCCTGCAATGGGCACTCCACTAACGAATAATTGTGGATAAAAAGGAGAATGATAAAAAAGTAAAGTGTCCATAAAGGTAGTGGCCGCAGCTCGAGGCACCCAGAAGTGTGTGGGCGTCGCTGTGATGATGTCACACGCATGCTTGACACCATCACATCTGCGCATGCGCAAAAGCCCTTCAGACGAGGCCCCAAGAATCCAGTGGGGGGTGCCAGCAGGGAAGGGGGCTTATTGCCTACAGGATGTGCCACGGCATACAGTTTGCGATACACTACCATACCAAATAAAAGCAATTAAGTTAGGCGGTGGTTCAGCGCCTTCTGCTCCCTAATTTACGGCACTGTTTATAGAATGTTGTCCTAAGTCTTCTCAGCATTTGGTGTTGAAACCTTTTTGGTTTTTTTTGTGATAATGCGCATTGATTTTTGAAAAGAAGAAAAAAAGGGAGGCCTAGAAATGAAGTATGTGGATAGCAGTGTGAGCTCGTATTTGCTGTGTATGCTATAATTATCATAAACCAGTTAAAAAATGTCACACGGGCTAGAACAGAATATTTAAATTGGATTCTCCTTTCTCCTCCTCAGGTGCCTCATTAAGTGGTTGGAGGTACGGAAGGTGTGTCCACTCTGCAACATGCCCGTCCTTCAGCTGGCACAGCTACATAGTAAACAGGACCACAGACCTCCAGAGGGGCCTCTACCGGGAGCAGAAAACATAGTGTAGTTTACTACATGGAACCTTTTTGGAGGACAAAATATAAAGAAAGGGAAAAAAACGGTCCACCTATGTAGAGAATCAGATTTCAAAATCTGTTGCTTACTTCCTTGGTGTACGCCCAGAATTTGGGATTCCCTCCAGCTCTTAAAGAGCTCCCAAGAAGCACTTGAACACATCTCTTTTGGGCTTTGATCAACCAAAGTATAAGGCACCACCGCAACAAGAAGGCAACAAGAAGACTGTATGAAATGTTGACTTTTTCAGGAGTATTTTACATGAACACTAGTTGAGAACTCAGAAAATTAATATCTTCTAAGTGGAGCGCAGCATGAACTGAGCATTTGCGATAGTAGCAGTACGGTGAAAGAACAACATAGTTCCAAAAACCAAGTGCCGAAGTTTAGATCAAAAGGTTGAAGATACTATGCAAACAACTTCTCTTACCAGTGCACTTCTCGACTTGCAAAAAAAAAAAAAAATGTGAAGATAAATGTAGTGGTGGTTTACTTGTGCTAACAATCCCAGATTTGGAAATGTCCGATAGCTCAAGTAGAAAGATAGCAAGTTTGACAGAGGCCATCAGACTCTAATTCAACAAAGATGTCTCTGCATTACTGGAATAGTCAGAACGAGAGGCAGATTCCTGTTAAGAAAGCAGCAATAGTGTTGTTAGACACATTTGGGCCACATTTACTAAGCTTTTTTTCTTCACAGATAGGAAGTAAAAGTGAGGGGGGATGGGACTTACAAAATCAGGCCCAAAACATGTGAAATTCCTACTTACCCATGGGGGAAAAAGCCCATCATTTTCTAAAGCACTTAAAACTTTTTGTCCCATTCCTCTTTAGCATCATTCTGAGCTGACTTGTGCAGTAGAGAATGACATGGTGACAAAATTCATCACCGTTCCCATCCCCGCGGATAACCGCGGGAAACCATCTTCATGTCATTCTTTAAGGAGAGAGGGAAGAATCAGAGTATGAATGGCCACAACCACTGACCTACAAGCTTTGCTTTGAAGAATGCTGGTGTAGAAGGACTGAGGTTGAAATAGACACTAGAAAATGACATGGGATTATTTCCCGCGGTTATCCGCGGGAATGGGAACGGTGATGAATTTTGTCACCGTGTCATTCTCTATTGTGCAGTATCCTCAAAGCACTTCTTTTCCATGAAAAATGTTGATACACAGAGCAAAATTAATAAAGGCAGTCTGGTGCATGTCTGCCATATTTAAAATTTGACAAAGTGATTAATGATAATTCCACAATTTGAGTCTTATTCTGTGCAGTATTTATACATGAAACTATCCATATTGATGTGATGCAAAAATCATAATTTTTAAGAATTGTTCCCCCCTCCCATCTTAAGCACAGTAAAGGTGTTCTATCAAAGCATATGAAATGTAGTGAATGGCTGTGTATCTGTTTTATGCTTGATCAGTTTTAAGAGGCCACATTGTTTAGTGTTAATCAGGCCAGCATCCAATGATGTATGGTAGAAAAGGTCAAAAGAGTCATTTTGGTTATGCAACCCTTCTAAAATGTCACTGAATAAAAATACACAGCACCGGTAGATCAAAAGGAAACTTTTTCATTTTATTTATTTATTTAGCTGATCACTATTGAGATTAAAGTTAATGATAACCAGCAACATGTTTATACATTTTAGGCTTTGTTGCTCTTAGCACACCCATGCCATGCTCAGCATTGTGTTGCAGGAAAAGGCTTATTTTTGTAACTTCCCAAGCATTTAAAAAAAAATGTATTCTTTCCGTGTCTAGCCATTTCCCCACGTGCACACATGCACAATATTTACACACATGGTAGCAAAGAAACTACCTTGTTGTAAAGTTGATGCCACCCAACAAACTTTCATTGTGTTTAGAAGCCAAAATAGCTGTAGAACACAGTTGACGTACTGGCGTTAAAAAGGAAAATATGGATGTATTTTGGTAAATTGCAGACTGGAGTTATTTCCTTGGAGTGCATGTGGTTAACAGCTGCTCATGTGCAACAAAATACAATAGGATAGTAGTCCCTGTCGGGGTTATGCTTATCTATAGCCAGCGTTGGATGAACTGCACCCTTGAGACCTGGATCAACATGCCAACAGCACTTTTGTTTGTAAACTTAACGGAACATAAAGAAGGAAATTGGTATCTTGTTGTCTGTCTTCCTTGTATTCACAATGTACTACCTTTACAGTTGGTTCTATTATTTGAGATATTTTGGCGTCTTAAAAGAAGGAAGCGTTGTTGAAGAGAGCGGAGCTTTCTGTTACGTGTACTGAGCAGGTTTTGCACCCTGAATCTGACTATTTCACATGTAGAGCTTGTGCATGGTTTGACAGACCATGTTGTACTGTAAAAAGGGGGGAAAAGAGCTGTATATATATTTTTTACAAAATTCTTATATTTTTTTTAATGTTTGAAGAAAAAAAAAAAAAATGGTCACGCCACTCTGCTTGCATTGTGTGTTCATTTCCCAGCTGCCTATGTCTTTTCTGGCACACGTCACAATTGAGCAACAAGTTTGGGTGCTGCAAGCGCAGACACATTTTTCTTGGCTGTAGGTTGCCAAACAAGTTTAAACTGGAGTGTTCAAATAGATACAGAGCGTAGAACTTGGGACCTCCTGCGCAGTGAATGGCTCGTCTTTCTCAGAGATCTGGGGTTGGGTGCGGCTTGGCAAGTTGCCAGCTCCTTGCAAAATGTTTGGTGCTGAGATTCCATCTCGTTTGTCTGCAGCCCCAGCAGAATCGACTGTGTTCCAGCATAAATCCTTAATTGCAGCAAAATTCTGTAAATCCTCATAACCTAAGATAGCTTCAACCATTTCTAACCAGCTGAGTATTCATTAGACACCAACAGATCCTTATAGATTGCACCCTATACAGTTCCCTTCAGTTAGAAGGCAAGGTTACTTTTGCATAAGCACTGCCTAGTACTGACATCCATCTTTGATTTATTGGAAAAGATTAGTTTGTTTCTCATTAGATATTTATCATTTATACATCGGCAGATACAAACTCTTGTCTGTATACACAAAACAAAACTTGAATCTACATCTGACAAAATTGGCCTCATTTTTAGTGTTTAGTCCACTACTAGAAGTCATTATACATAAACTGAGCAGGCACAGTGAAAATTCAGTTCATAAATATATTGATGCTCAAAAATCTATAGATTTTGAATCAGTTTGCAATAATTACCACCACCACCCCTCTCCCTCCCAGATCCTATAAAGCAGTGGTCTCAAACTCAAACCCTTAGTGGGGCTACATTTTAAATTTGTAGGTACTTGGAGGGCCGCAGAAAAAATAGTTAATGTCTTATTAAAGAAATGACAATTTTGCATGAGGTAAAACTCTTATAGTTTATAAATCTTTCTTTTAACAGTTAAAGGAAAGATTTATAAACTATAAAGAGTTTTACCTTATGCAAAATTGTCATTAACTATTTTTTCTGCGGTCCTCCAAGTACCCTATTTTTTCTGCAGCCCTCACATTTAAAGTTTAATATCTTTCCTTTCTCAAAACTGACACATTTCAATCACTATATTGAAAATAAAATCATTTTCCCTACCTTTGTTGGCTGGTGACTTTATTTTTCTGTGCTTTTAACTGTTTCCAGAGCCTTCTTGTTTTTCTCTCCATCTTCACTTTCTGCATTGCATCCATCTTTGGCATTAACTTAATGTTCAATTTTTCTGCTTTCATTTCAAAATCTACGTTTCCATGTCTTACCTTCCCTTCTATCTCTATCTGGTCTGACATCTCTTTCTTTCCTTTCTCTCCCTCCCTCCTTCCTTCCTTTCCCCTGGTCTGGCATCTGTCTCCTTCCCTCCCCCAACTTTTTATTTATTTCACCCTGCCCCTTCTTTCTTTCTCTCTCTCTCTCTCTCCGTGCCCCCTTTCTTTCTTTTTTTTCTTTCTCCATGCCCATCCTTTCTGTCTTTCTCTCTCCATGCCCCTTTCTGTCTGTGTCCCATCTCCCTTCTTTCTTTCTGTCTCCCTGTCCCCTCCCCCTTTCTTTCTTTATTTCTCCCTGCCCTCCCCCAAGCCACCACCATTGAGGAACAGGCCGCCACCGCCGCAATCGTGGAACAGGCCAGCACCGAAGTCTTAGCTCTTACTGCTTATCTTCCCCAGTGTGGGGCCAACCAATTCTCACCACCTGATGTCAATGCTAACGTCGGGGAGGAAGTTCCGGGCCAGCCAATCGCTGCCTGGCTGGCCCGGAACTTCCCGACTTTAGAATTGACGTCGGGTGGTGAGAATTGGTCGGCTCTGAGCTGGGGAAAATAAGCAGGGAGAGCTAAGACCTCGGCGTTGTCCTGTTCCCCGATTGCGGTGGCTTGAGGGAGGGCAGTGAGAAGGGAAGGGAATAGATTGGGGACCTCTGCTTTAGGCGAGCTGCAGTCGCGGTCTGTTTGCGATTATCCTCTCCACAATTGGAAAACTTGTGGAAGTGGAGAGGACAGATCGCGGGCCGCAAAATAGTCCCTGGGGGGCCGCGTGTTTGAGACCGCTGCTATAAAGTGTGCCCAAATTTCTGATTAGCTTGCAAATTTGGATACACAAGTTATGGTGCTCATTTTCAAAGCACTTAGATTTTTTTTTAAATCTCATTTATTGATTCGATTTACACTTTCACTTTTTTGCACACATTTGTGTATGCCTATGATGGTGTATGTTATAGGGCTTAAGTATAGCCCAGGGAAGGTCTAAGCATTTTAAAGCAATAGTGCTCTTAAAGCAGTAGTCTCAAACTCACGGCCCAGAGGTCACATGTGGCCCGTCAGGTACTATTTTGAGGCCCGCGGTATGTTTATCATAATCACAAAAGTAAAATAAAACAGTGTCTTGATCATATGTCTCTTTAGCTATAAATTACAATATTATTGTTAAGACTTAGCCAAAAGGAAAGATTTATAAACTATAAAGAGTTTTACCTCATGCAAAATTGTCATTTCTTTAATAAGACAGCTATTTTTTTTTCTGAGGCCCTCCAGGTACCTACAAATCTAAAATGTGGCCCTGCAAAGGGTTTGAGTCACATTACCTTCTTTAAGGATATTTGTAAGTTTGATTTTCTTTTAAAGTTAGCATATGCTATGATTTCCCCCCTGAGTACTGCCTTGGAAGCTTCCCAGAGCCACCACATGTACCTGCACTTCAGCATGGCTTAATGTGATCGCTTACTCTATATTATTTAAACTACACTGTTTCTTCATTGACCAGATAAGAAGAGGTTAACTCTCTAAAGCTTGTCAAAGATTATTTAGTCCAATATACAGTAAATGTATTGACTATAGTTTCTTTGTTGACCCTTCTTTCCTAATAATAAAATAATCACCTTAATTTATAATAAGAACAAATAAACACCACAAATAATAAAATATGAACAGATTCAAGATAAAACATAATCAACATCATATTGAAACTGCCTGATGAAATACCCGAAAATCTCAAATGAAGATGGTAAGAATTTCACCAACATGGTACAAAAAAGGATTTGAAAAGAAGCTGGTTGTACAGGCAAAGACTCATAATAAAAACTTTTTCAGATACATTAGGAGGAAGCCTGTGAGGGAATCTGTTAGACCATTAGGTCATCACAGCATAAGATGGGTGCTCAGAAAATATATGGCCATAGGGGAGAGACTAACCCCCTCTTCTACGAAACTGCGCTAGCAGTTTCTAGCGCAGGGAGCTGAGCTGAATGGCCCGCGCTGCTCCCGACGCTCATAGGAACTCAATGAGCACTGGAAGCAGCGCAAGCCATTCAGCGCGGTTCTCTGCACTAAAAATTGCTCATGCGGTGTAGAAGAGGGGGTAAGGGGTCCTTTTACTAAGACGCGCCAGCCATTTTAGCGTGTGCTAAGTATTAGCACGCACCAAATGCTAATGCATCCACAGAGTATAATGGATGCGTTAACATTTACTGCCTCTTTTACAAAGCCAAGCGTCAACAGCCCCGAAGCCCTGTAAATCTCTATGGGCTTTGGGGCCATAAGCGCAGGGTAGCCTCTAGCGCACCGTAGTAAAAGGACCCCTAAAAGAGGAAGATGTCAATGTTGGCTATCATTAAGATGGGTTATTTTACCATTAACCCCAGTTAGTAACTAGTTCTCATTGCATAAAATGAGATCTGTGCTAAAATAGTATGAATTAGTGGTAAACCAGCATGTCCTAATGATAATCTACATTGATAAGTAGGTGCCATACCGTTAATTCCTCCTGTAAAATTTATCTTCAAATTATATTCGCACCAGTTCTAACCTGTTTGGTGGGCTGATGTCCAGTACTGCATCAGCAAGAGATATTTGCTGTATTTAGATGGCAAAACTGGACCGAGAGAATTGACTCTTACTCGTATATGTTCACCAATAGCTGGTAAATGTATAACTTTGCTGTTAGTGTATTTTCAATTCCTATATAGGTAGTATCCTGTGTAGATGTGTGATTTCATATCAACAGTCTAGATCACTTATTTCTCTGTCTTTTGTTTCCAAGTTCATCATCTGTCTCTTTTGTCTTTATCACCTTAACTTTTACTTTTTTTCTCCAGATGTTTTCCTCACCCTTTGCTTTGTCTATGATTCACATTCTCTTCTCTGTACTTCTCTCTTTCTCTGCCTCTCTTTAGGATTGCAGTCTGACTCAAATCAGCCCTGAGAAGCTGATACAGTTTTGGCTTTACCTTGTCATATCTATGGGCCCATAGTCCTAGAACTTTGGGCTAGATGCACTAAAGATAGCGACATGATCGCTGTTGGCCGATTCTCCAACAGCGATCGATGCACTATCAAGTATGCATGCAAATGATTTGCAAAGATGTGCAAATCATTTGCATGCAAGTGCACCGATTCAATTGCTCAGTGAGCGATTGACATATGTGCCGAGCCCTAACTGTAGTGACAGGGGAAGCAGCCTCCTGTCAATGCTGTTAGGGCTTCTGTATTTCTTTTAATGGAACAGATGTGCACGAGTTAAATACACACAACCTGTCCCATAATGTCCTTCCCCCCCACACCTACCCACACACCCTGCCTTCCCACCATGCACCAGCACCCCGAGCAACTGTCTACCCCCTACCCCCCAACCCACGGCAAAATGGCAGGAGGGATGCCCGCTTCTTTAGCTTAGGTGAATTAGATTGTCTTTATATCTCCATCTCCCACCTTTTATTGTACTCCAACCTCCACCCTCAATTTCAATCTCGCCAGCAAGCAGTCTTGCAGGGATCTAATGGGAGGGACCAGGAGAATTAGGGCTCAGGACAGAGCCTCCCACAGACTGTGCTCAGACGGAGGCAATGGCTTCTCCAGACAGAAATATTTGGGGTGGCAACAGTGGAGCAAACTAGATATAGAGAGGGGCAAGCCAAAGCTGAATTTTTACATGTCATTGCTACTATATCCGACTCCCCTAACCCCCTTTTTAAAATTAGCAAATATCTGACATGATGGCCTTCTATACATAAAGAAACCCTCCTTCTCCAGCTACTTTCAGCTCACAGGTAAAACTGCCAATCTCTTGCTTCTCTCCATGTTCCCCTCCCCCCACCCCCCACATATCTCTCCTCCTTCCCACCCCAGTTGTCATGCATCTCTGTTTCCATTCCATCCATCTCTTTCCCAACTTCTGCCCCTGCAGGTGTGACATCTTTACCTTCCCTCTTCTGCCCCATGTGACCCAGTAACTCTATTTCCTTGTTCCCTTCCTCCTCCTCCTGTCACCCCTCCCCCAAATATCCATATAATTTTCCCCCTATTTTAATTGTACATTGCTTAGAATGTTATGTAAAGCAATTAATCAAATTTGAATAAACTTGAACTTTTATTTATTCAATTTTCTATACCATTCTCCCACTGGAGATCAGAATGGTTTACATTAATTTATTCAGGTACTCGAGCATTTTTCCCTTTCTGTCCCAGCAGGCTCACAATCTATCTAATGTACCTGGGGCAATGGGGGGGAGGGGGGAATTAAGGGCTAGATTTACTAAGTCCACCGATCAAGTCCCGACCACTTAGCGACCCCGACTCGATTCACTAACCTTACTCCAGATCCAATCCACGCATGCAAATGAGGGGGAACAGCATACAAATATAGGCAGGACACCCAACTGGTCTGGCCGAACAAAAAATAAGCGTTCCCTCACCAACTGCCCTACTCTCTGCTGCCCTGAAATCCTGCCTCTCCCCAGAGCCTGTCTCCCTTGTTGGATGTTTAAAATGTCCTTTTCTGAAGTGTTCTTCTGCCCCGATCACCGCCCTGACTGTCCATGCCTTCCCCCCACAGTGTGAGCCCGTGGTTTTAACCCACAATTTTAAAGCAGGTTAAAACTACGGGCTCATTAAAAAGTAGTAAAAAAAGGTTTTCTTTAGCTCTGCCGGGCACGGAGAACCAGCGCATGCACAGACCATCTACAGATGCCGATTGGTATAAACTAATTTGTGAACACGACCCAAAAAGTCAAAAAACAGGATTACGTGACATTTGGAGTTTGGAGATACAATTTAATATCTCAGTAGCTCAGTGGCCCCTACTTTGGAAGCGTAGAATGCAATGTACGGCGTCAGCATCTATGAGACAAACTTTATATTTTTTGATGTATAGAGTTTCTTGGACCCCAGTGAAACTGCAGAAAATAGATAAAACACTGTCTAATAGATGTTGGCATTGTCATGTAGAAGTGGGAACTCTAGATCATCTTTTATTTCACTGTCCCTTAATATTGGCCTTTTGGAAGTCTATCTGGAAAAAGATAATTTTTATTCTTGAAGTCTCCATACTGCTATCCTATGGAGTAATTTTGTTTGGAACTTCATTTATGACAAAGAGTCCACTTAAAAATATATAAGGATAATCTTCTCCTTATTATGACTGGAGTTGCCTTACAATTAATTATGAGGAATTAGAAAAATTGGAACAGATTAAATTTACCTTTCTGGTGGGAGACTCTTTGTTTATATTACCGGTATGAGAAAATATTAGCAGAAGAAAAAGGTGATTCCAGGAAATTTAAGGAGACTTGGGGTCCATTGGAAATTTACATAAAAGATCTTTAAAATAATATGGGGCTCATAATAATAATTTTTTTAAAAAAACATCCAAAAAGTGGCCTAAATCGGTACTTGGAAGATCAAAAAGCCAGATTGGCCAAGTACCAATAATCAAAGCTGGTTTTAGACGTATCTAAAACCAGCTTAGGCGTTTCCCCTGCCTTTAAACTCCTAGAGCAAAAAGAGGTGTTTTTAGAGGAGGGAAAAAAGCGGGAGGTGGGCCGACCTAGACTTAGTCTTACAGCAAAAACTTGAGCAGGTTGCCCAGTCGGAACTTATACGCTTTGACTTAAACCAAGTCAAAACAGGTATAAGTTCCGAAAAGGGGCTGCTGATCAGATCGCGGCAGGAGAGATGCCTCATCTCCCCTGCCGCGATCGCCCCATCCCTGAACTGCCGCAACCTGTGGCAGGAGAGATGCCCAATCTCTCCTGCCGCGGTTTGTGGCAGTTCAGGGGGAGTGGTGATCGTGATTGTGGCAGGAGAGATGCCCAATCTCACCTGCTGCGATCCACCCACCCACCCCCGAACCAATACCTGCAGGAGGGAGCCCAACCCCTCCTGCCCATGGTGACCCCCCACCCTCCCACTCGACACAATATGGGCTGGAAGGATCCCAGGCCCTTCTGCTCACGGTGACCCCCCCCCCTTAAAATACAGGCAGGAGGGATCCCAGGCCCTCCTGCCCAGGATGCAACTCCCCATGATCAGCCCCCCAAACCACAATCGGCCCCCCCAAAACCCTGATCGCCTCCTGAACCCTATGACCACCCCCCCACCCCTGATACCCCCCTTTCACTTACATTAGTTGGACGGACAGATGGATGGGTCCCAAGCCCGTCCACCCCACCATCATCCAAATGGCAAGCCTTAGGCCTTCCTGTGGGCGGGGCCTTAGGCACAAGGGGCCAACCCTGCCCATCTGCCTAAGGCCTTGCCCACAGAAGAGGCCTAAGGCAACTGGACCAATTCCGGTTGGCCAGGCATCTAAGGCCGCTCCTGTGGGCAGGGCCTTAGGCGCCTGGCCCAATCAGGCCCTAAGGCCTGCCATTCGGACGATGGCAGGCCTTTTGGGGGGACGGGCTTGGGACCCATCCATCCGGGCAACTAATGTAAATGAAGGGGAGATGTCGAGAGTGGTGGGGAGTTGTCAGGGGGGTCGCAGGGTTTGGGGGGGCGATCAGGGGTTTGGAGGCGATTGGGGGGTGCATCGTGGGCAGGAGGGACTGGGATCCCTCCTGCCCATATTTTAAGGGGGGTGGGGGGGTCACCATGGGCAGGAGGGCCTGGATCCCTCCTGCCTGTATTTTAAGCAGGTGGGGACTGGTCGCAGTGGGCAGGAGGGCCTAAGATCTCTCCTGCCCGTATTGTGTCAGGTGGGGGGGTCGCCGTGGGCAAGAGTGATTGGGCTCCCTCCTGCCCATATTTTAAGGGGGTGGGGGGGTCACCATGGGCAGGAGGGCCTGGATCTCTCCTGCCTGTATTTTAAGCAAGTGGGAAGGGGTCGCAGTGGGCAGAAAGGCCTGGGATCTCTTCTGCCCATATTTTGTCGGGTGGGGGGTCTCGGGCTTGCACCTCAGCAGGAGGGGTTGGGGTCTCAGAGTTTGGGGTGGGGGGTGATCACGATAGGGGAGATGAGCCATCTCTCCTGTTGCGATCATTGCAGGAGGGGGGAGGTGGATTCTGTAACCAGTGTTATTTTTGACAGACGTCGGTTACAGAATCCAGCTTTTAGGTGAAGGACTGGCCCCTCCTTCGCCTAAAAGGTCTGTTTTGGGCATTTGGGACTTTGGGACTTAGGCTAGTTTTTGGTTGATAATGTGTTGTAAGTTTAGACGTAGTGTGGGTCTGGGCATTTAAACTGCTGAACGTAGAGGTAGGCCATTCTTTAAAAAAAAAACCTCATTTTGGATGTTTTTTTTGAGAATGGACATTTTCCCTGCTGCTATTTTCAGCCTTTAGGGCCTTAGGCCAAAAAGGGTTTTGACTTTTTTTTATTATGCCCCTGTATATGTATATGGCCCTGTCAGTTTGGAAACTTAATACACATCCAGAAATAGGGAGGAAGGGGATGGGATGGGAAAGGAGTTTCTTTATTCTTGTTTCATGTAAAGATTATAAGTGCTTTTATGGAATTATTGTTAATGTTATTTTCTTTCATGCATTACTGTATGATGTTCTTAAAGAAATTAATAAAAAAATTGAAACAGTAAAAAAAGTTTTCTTTAGCTCTGCCAGGCACTGAGAGCCAGCGTATGCGCAGACCATCTACGCATGCGTCAGGATCGCTGGAGAGCAATCCTTGAGGTCAGTTGCATGATTCCAATCGCCCTCATTTGTGAATCTAGCCCAGGGGTGGGCAACAGTCGGGTTTTCAGGATTTCCTCAATGAATATGCAGTGAAAGCAGTGCATGCAAATAGATCGCATGCATATTCATTGGGGAAATCCTGAAAACCCAATTGGATTCCGGCCCTCAAGGTCCGGAGTTACCCACCCCTGATCTAGCCCTAAGTGACTTGCCTGGGGTCACAAGGAGCAGCATGGTTTGAACCCACAACCCCAGGGTACTGAGTCTGATACCGTACCCTGTCCTATCACACCCTCTGGAAGCGCATTCCAGGCATCTACCACCCTTTGGGTGAAGAAGAACTTCCTAGCATTGGTTCTGAATCGGTCCCCTCTTAATTTTTCCGTATACCCTCTCGTTCTTGTAGTTTCTGAAAGTTTGAAGAATTTGTCCCTCTCCACTTTCTCTATGCCCTTCATGATCTTGTAAGTCTCTATCATGTCCCCTCTAAGTCTCCGCTTTTCCAGGGAAAAGAGCCCCAGTTTCTCTAATCTTTCAGCATATGAAAGGTTTTCCATACCTCTTATCAATCGCGTCGCTCTTTTCTGAACCCTCTCGAGTTGTTAAGGTATGGCGACCAATATTGGACGCAGTACTTCAGATGCGGGCGCACCATTGTCCGATACAACGGCAGGATGACCTCTTTCGATCTTGTTGTAATGCCTTTTTTGATAATACCAAGCATTCTATTTGCCTTCTTAGAGGCCACTGCGCACTTGTTTGAACTTCTGTAACTTTTATACTTTTTCACTTAAAAGGGTGGTGTTTGGACTGTTGTATTACAAATTGTTTGCTGTAACAGAATTCATTAGAACCTCATTTTTGTTTTTTTGAATACTTTAGTAACCTTTTTCCAAAGATGATTACATATATGCACATGTATTTTTCAAGCCTGATTTATATTTTTAATTCACTAGTGACACCTATTGATATAATATATTAAATCACTTTATCATGTTTCCAATTTCAAATCTTACTCTCTCACTCCAAGAGTCAAAACCTTCTGGGCAGCTTACAATCATGGTGTATTCTTTCAAAATTTCCAGAAGTAAGACAGGCAGTGGGAGGGACAAGGCAATTTCTTTCATATGTGTAGGTCCTATCCTAACATTTCATCTTTCTGGAATGAAGTTCACAGAGAGATTATACCTGGTGCCAAAATCCAAGATGTTACGGAGAGCTTGCCGAGACTCATCAAGCCTGATGACTACTATCCGATGCTGCTCATCCACATTGGCACTAACTGTACTGCTAGGTACCCCTGAGAATGTGCCAAAAGTGACTTTGTGGTTCTGGGAGAGAAGGTGAAGCAGTCAGGTGCGCAGGTGGTATTCTCGTCTATCCTCGCTGTCAAGGCCAGGGCAGAGAAGCTCACATCCTGGAGATAAATGTGTGGCTACATGGATGGTGTTGTTGAGAGCATTTTGGCTTCCTGGACCATGGGATGATTTTCCAAGGCCTGCTATCAAAGAAGGGAAGTGTCTTTGCCAGCAGGCTGGCTAATCTATTGAAGAGGGCTTTAAACTAGAAGTGATGGGGCAAGGTGAACAAAGCTCCCGGGTGAGTATAAGCCCTTAGGTAAGTAAATCACTGAATACCTCTCCACGGATGAGAAAAGGGGGCAATGTCTGGTAAGCAGTATATACTAATGCTCAAAGTATGGGAAACAAGATTCTGGATGGAAGAAGAAGGGTTGGATATAGTGGCAATCAGAGACATGGCTCACAGAGAACCATGACTGGGTTATAATCTGTTCAAGAAAGACAGGGTAGGAAGAAAAGGAAGGGGAGTAGCGTTGCATGTTAAAGATCATATTAAAGCCACATAATTGCAGGATCTACAGGGCAAGGAAGAGACACTGTAGATCAATTTGGAAAGAGGGAATGGTGAATATATTTACATTGGTGTGATATAAAGGCTTCCTTCACAGACGGAAGAAGTGGATAGAGATTTAATAGTAGACATTCATAATATATCTAAAAAAGGGAAAGTCTTGCTAATAGGTGATTTTAACATGCCGGATGTTGATTGGGGTATCCCGATTGCGGGGTCTTCTAGAAGTAGGGAGATTCTGGATTCTCTTCAAGGAGAACTGTTCCAGCAGTTGATAATGGAATCCATGTGGAATGGAGTCATACTGGACTTAGTGCTTACAAATGGGGAAAGTGTTTGCAGTGTTACAGTGGGTGATCATCTGGCATCCAGTGATCACTGCATATTAAGATGGATATAGAGAGGGCTCATTCAAAAACAAAGGTTCTAGACTTTAAAAAAACTAACTTTGTTCGGATGGGGGTTTACATCAAGGAATTGTTGTGTGGGTGGGAACGTCTGGAAGGAGTGGAAATGCGGTGGGCAAAACTGAAAGGAACGATTATAAGGGCAACAAACCTTTATATGAGGCAAGTAAAAGCAAGAGGAAAAGAAGGCCGCTTTGGTTCTCAAAAGTAGTAGCAGAGAAGGTAAGGAATAAAAGATTAGCTTTCATAAACTACAAAAGATCGCAGAAAGAGGAAAACAGGCAAAAATGTCTGGAAAAGTTAAGAGAGGCTGGTCATGTAGTCAGGAAAGCAAAGATGCAAATGGAAGAAAAAATAGTGACATGGTAAAACGGGGACATTTTTAGATATATTAGTGATAGGAAGAAGTGCAAAAATGGCATTATGAGACTCAAAGGTGAAGGGGAGGAATATGTAAAAGCTGATAAAGAAAAGGCTGAATTGCTTAACAAATATTTCTGTTCTGTGTTCATGGCTGAAGTGCTGGAAGTGGGACCACAGAAGACAAACGTGAATAGGGATGGAGGAATAATAGACCCTGATCGATTTTCAGAGGGTTATGTTTGTAAGGAGCTGGCTAAAATAAAGGTAGACAAAGCGATGGGGCCGGATAGTGTACATTCAAAGGTGCTCCGCTGAATGACCTTTTCAATGAGTCTCCAGAGTCGGGAGTGCTACAGGAGGACTGGAGAAGGGTGGATGTGCTACCTCTACACAAAAGTGGAAGTAAGGAATTACAGGCCGGTAAGTCTGACTTCTGTGGTAAGAAAATTAATGGAAGCCCTTTTAAAACAGAGAATGGTCAAGTTTCTGGAATCCTGTGGATTACAGGATTGGAGACAACATTGATTCACTAGAGCAGGAATCTCAAAGTCCCTCCTTGAGGGCCGCAATCCAGTTGGGTTTTCAGGATTTCCCCAATGAATATGCATTGAAAACAGTGCATGCACATAGATCTCATGCATATTCATTGGGGAAATCCTGAAATCCCAACTGGATTGCGGCCTTCAAGGAGGGACTTTGAGACCCCTGCACTAGAGGTAGGTCTTGTTAGACAAATCTGATCAATTTCTTTGACTGGGTGACCAGAGAATTGGATAGAGGATGTGCGTTAGATGTGGTATATTTAGATTTTAGCAAAGCCTTTGACAGTGTTCCACACAGACATCTAATAAATAAATTGAGTGCCCTTGGGATGGGTCCCAAAGTGGAGGGCTTGGTCAGGAACTGGTTGAATGGAAGGTGACAGAGTGTAGTGAATAGTGATCAATGGGGGATCACTCTGAGGAAAGGGATTTTACCAGTGGTGTGCCTCAAGGTTCTGTTCTCGGGCCTGTTATTTTTATAAATGATATTGTTGAAGGGTTGTCGGGTAAGATTTGCCTCTTTGTGTATGATACCAAAATCTGCAATAGAGTGGCCATGCCGGATGGTGTGAATAACATGATGAAAGACCTGGTCTGAAATTTGGCAGCTAAAATTTAATGCTAAGAAATACAAGGTCATGCATTTGGGCTGCAAAAACCAGCGGGAATGGTACAATTTAGGGAGTGAAGAAATTATGTGCACAACGGAAGAGCGGGACTTGGGTATGATTATATGTAATGATCTTAAGGTGGCCAAACAGGTTGAAAAGGTGACAGCGAAAGCTAGAAGGATGCTAGGTTGCATAGGGATAGGTATGGCCAGTAGGAAAAGGGAGGTACAGTGATACCTTGGAATCTGAACTTTATCTGTTCCAGAACCCCGTTTGAGTTCCAAGACAATTTTTCCCATTTAAAATAATAGAAACTTGATTAATGCGTTCCTGGGTCTCACAAACTCAAATTTTAACTATAAATACACTGCAGTTTAAGGTAAAATATTAATAAATAATAATAATACAGTACAGTATTTTCCTCAGTACACTACACAATGGTGAAAATCACACAAGATGCTTGCACTACAGCTTCCGACATTGAACTGAACGACGTATGAGTGGCCCGATCGCTGGGGAAACTTACACACAAACACACACGAACAACGTGCAGGGCATTCAGATTCCAAAGAGTGTTCGGATTCTGGGGTACAAACATACATGTACAACGTGCAGGGCATTTGGATTCCAAAGCAGCGTTCGGATTCCGCGGCAAAATTTGCTTGAATTTTTTGTTCAGATTCCAAGTTATTCAAGTACTGGGGCATTCGGATTCCAAGGTATCACTGTATTGATGCCTCTGTATAAGACTCTGGTGAGACCTCATTTGGAATATTATGTACAATTCTGGAGGCTGCCCCTTCAAAAAGAGTCGGTCCAGAGGAAGGCTACTAAAATGGTATGTGGTCTTCGTGATAAGGCGTATGGGGACAGACTTAAAGATCTCAATCTGTATACTTTGGAGGAAAGGCATGCAGAGGGGAGATATGATAAAGTCGTTTAAATACCTACATTATATAAATGTGCATGAGTCAAGTCTCTTTCATTTGAAAGGAAACTCTGCAATGAGAGGGCATAGGATGAAGTTAAGAGGTGATAGGCTCCGGAGAGTAATCTGAGGAAATACTTTTTTATGGAAAAGGTAGTAGATGCGTGGAACAGTCTCCCGGAAGAAGTGGTGGAAGCAGAGACTGTGTTTGAATTCAAGAGGGCCTGGGATAGGCATGTGGGATCTCTCAGAGAGAGAAAGGGATAATGGTTACTGTGGATGGGCAGACTAGATGGGCATTTGGCCTTTATCTGCCATCATGTTTCTATGTTTCTAGAATAATTGGGAGTAAACATTGCACTCTGTCTCTTTTAATCAGTTTACTAAGGTATTGAAGGAATGTAGAGATAGCTGGAAAGGATTATGAACTGGTTGTCATCTAATTATGGAATGAGGCATATCATTTATCTCCTTTATTGCCTCATTAGTGTGCTCAGGTGCAGAAATTAGCTTAATTTGAATAACTGTGGAGTCAATACTCAAAGCGATTTAACCAGCCAGAAACAGCTCTTGGCCAGTTAAATCACTTATTTAGGGCTGTCCGTTGATATTCACTTAACTCAGTGGTTCTTAAACCTGTCCTTGGGGACCCCGTTGGGGTTTTCAAGATATCCCTATAAATATGCATGAGACAGATTTGCATGTCTGTCACCTCTATTATATGAAAATCTGCCTCATGCATATTCATTAGAGATATCCTGAAAACCCAACTGGCTGTGGGGGTCCTTCAAGACAGTTTTAAGAACCACTGACAACTGATTAATGCCTCTGAATATCACTAGAGAATAAGAGAGGGGTTGGGGGGGGGTCTGGTGTTGTAAAATATGCTTCATCAAAATTAATAATATAAATTACTACTAAAAAATGTTTTGTTTGTTATAGATCTTTGTGTTAAATTTTTTCTTTAATATTTTTTCTTCTTTAGAAACAAGAAGTATGAAAACTCAATTGTGCAAACGGCTGTAAACACATTTCATCCTTATCTAATTTTAGTGCAAAAACTATGTGCATAACAAGCTTAAAATTTTAAGAAGGACAAAAGCACTTATCTCTTTAGCTTATGTCCAACTGGCATTGATTAAACAATCGCTAAAGCCCCTTCGGTTATATCCAACGGGAACCTGTTTCGTCACTGCAAAGCGGCTTCTTCAGGGTTTTCAAAATCGGGCTAGTGCTGTTGGACTTTGCTTCCCGTTGAACTTCTGCTCATTTTGGATCTATGAAAGATACTCCTGCCACAATTCCTTAGTTGGATAATTTCATTATGATCCACGGAGTGGCAATTCTGAGATTCTTTCCTTCATGTGACTAAATAACTATTCTCCTGGTTGGTTAACCTTTTGAGTATCTTGTTAATAGTGGTTAATCATTTTTCATTATCTTTACTATTTTTGGTTGTAAAATATGTCCAAACAACCAAGAAGTTGACCCTGCAGATCCACAGATGAAAATTCAAATCCCAAACAAATGATTGTGGAGACTGATGTTGTTGATGTAGACTTTATTGGAATAAAATAGTCAATAAACCATCAACAATTTGATATATAGAACCCTACATGGACTGTGCTTCAACATGAAAGTCTTCTTCAGTGGTCCTATGGGTGTAAATAGGTAAATGATTATCTATAAACATGTCTAGGAGATGTGAAGATTGTTAGAAATAGGTGATGAGTGTGTGGGTGATCAGAACAGAAAAGAATGAACACTATTGTGTTTGAGAATATTTTTTTTAAGTTCAATAAGTTTTATTGTTTTAAGTATGGTACAAAATGAAAAAAGAACAATGTACATCTGAGTACAGCAGTGAAAATAGTGAACAAAGGGAGAATGAAAGTGCATGTACTACAATGGTAACAGTACAATAACAATTGAAAATATCATGTCAATGAGCAGAGATAAAAGAAACGAAATACCTATGAATTGACTAAACAGGTCTTGTGATAGAACAATCCTATTCAAGAATTATATGGTGGCAGGGAAATGACCAGCAAAGGCTTCCAGATGTGTGTAAAGGAGGCAAGAGTTCTATTTTTGAGAGCAGCGGCCCTCTCATATCCAGCTATAGTGCAAATTATATTCCACCACATATTGAGAATCCCCGCAGAAGTATTCTTCCAGTATTGTAAAACTAGTTTTATTGCTAGTTGCATCAATAAGTTAAACAGTTTGGATTCTCCATCTGAAAGAGATGTTAGCAAGCAGTTGCTACCAAGAATGACGATAGCAGGAGTAAGTGGTTCAATGATGTCAAACAGTTTTTGTATAAATTTCCATATGGAGTGCCAAAAGGGACATATCATTTTACAGTGGTACAATTGGTGTAGGAAAGTGCCTTTTTCTGTGTTGCACGACCAGCAAGCTCCAGATTCTGAAGATTGAAAGTGAGCTACTTTATGTGGAGCCCAGATCGCCCTATGAAGGACAAAGTATATTGATTGTCTCTGTGAGGATGAGCTATAGGTGCGCAACAACGAGAGCCACACTTGTGTCCAGAGGAAGTAGACCTGTGAAGTCTGTAGGTCGAATTCCCATGTATTTTCCATGCCTTTCGGATGTTGAAATTGTTCCGACTGTAACCATTTTTACCATTTTGACGCACAGCCAGCATTACCATGAAATTTCAACTCCTTTGCCAGCACGTTAGGAGCTGCTGATGACAATTGTGTCTTACGCATAAATGTAGACAAGCAATGAATTAATTGTATCCATTTGAAATGATGGTTGTCAGAAAGAGAATATCGTTGTTTTAGCTGGTCAAAAGACAGCCAGGATGTGTCATCTCTGAGATCCTGTACTGTACAGATACCACACGATTGCCAATCTTTCCATCAAAGAAGTTCCTTGTTTATCCAAAAATTGTAATTGTTCCAAAGTGGTGCCGACAAATGTGAGACCAAGGCAGTTTGAAGAATTTCTCAATTTTAGCAACAGTTTGCTTTGCACTGTGGATTATAGGATTATCATATTTGTTGTAGTATTGAAAAGGTATTAGATGGAGAGGATGGTCTGCGTGCCTGTGAGACTCCCATGTGAACCACATTGGTGTGTAACTATAAGGAACAGGAGTAATCCAATACGAAGTCTGTTGCATGATGTAAGCGGAGTGGTAGTTACGGAAATCTGGAAAATTAACTCCCCCACAATCCTTGCTAGCTTTTAATTTGTCCAACGCAATTCTGGGGGGTTTAGAGCACAATAGAAAGGTAGTGAGTAGTTTTTCAATACTGGCGTATAAGGCGTTTGGAAATAATATTGGAATCATGTTCAAGAAATAATTAATTTTTGGAGTCACCATCATCTTTATTGTGCTCAATCGTCCCCACCAAGAAAGGTGTAGGGGGGACCAACGAGATAAGAGATCTTTAACCAGTGATGTCAAATTTGAAGCATTCAACAATAGAGTTTCGGCAACCGTTGGAGCAAAAAAAATGCCCAAATATTTCAAGGTATTGTCAGACCAGGTGAAGTTGAAATGTTCGAGTTCATGTTTGATTTGAGAGGCAATATTTCAGATTTTGATTGATTAAGTTTATATCCAGAGACAGTGGCATAGGCTTGTATAGTGTCTAGTACATACGGAAGTGAAGTAGGAGTGGTGTAGAGAAGAATAGGTGGAATATTTCACAGTGAGGGAGTCAACAGTAATTCCTTGAATATTAGTGTTATTTCTGATACTTAGAAGCAGAGGTTCCAGTGCAAAATTGAATAATAATGGGGACAGCAGGCATCCTTGTTGAGTGCCTTGATTGGGATGAAAAGACGCCGATAGTTGATTGTTGATAAGAATTCTGGTGGATGGATCAGTGTATAAGACTTTGATCATGTTAATAGCAGACTCAGAGAAACCAAAATGAAGCAGGACCTGAAAGAGGAAAGTCCATTCTACTCGGTCGAACACCTTTTCGGCGTCCAACCCAATGGTGATATGTGGTGTGTCCAAAGATTCCATTCTATGTATGATGTTAAAGAAAAGTCTCGAGTTGTCGTGAGACAGACGGCCATGCATGAAACCTGTTTGCTCGATGGAGATCAGTTTAGGTAATAGCCTTTGCAATCTCATAGCAAGAATCTTCGCATAAAGTTTGGCATCTACATTTATTATGGATAACAGCCTATAGCTTTGGACTTGTTGTTTATCTTTACCAGGTTTTGGTAATACCACGATCATTGCCTCAGTAAAGGTGCCACGTACCGCTTGTGTTTCAATCAAGTGAGAGTAAAGGTCCAACAATTTAGGAAGTAGGAGAGATTGGAATGTTAAATAGAACTCCACTGGGAAACCGTCTGGGCCAGGTGTTTTATGTTTGGCCATGGCAGATAAAGATTCAGCAATTTCAGAAACCGTGATGGGTGAGCAGAAAACATTGTTACCATTATCATCAATTGCTGGACCCTTCATATAATGGAGAAATTGTTGAATGTTGTCCAAGTCTGAAGCTTGCGAGGAGTATAACTCATCATAGTATTCACAAAATCTAGCAAGAATCTTTGATCTATCAGTCAATACTTGGTCTTCTTTAGATTTAATTGATGTTATGTAAGTACGTTCAGATTGTGCTTTTAAGTAGTTGGCCAACAAATGTCCAGCGTTATCTTGTTCTGCATAGTAAGTCGCCTCTTTCATGAATAGAGTTTTACCAGCGGTATTAGCCAATAAGTTGTTATAGTTGAGTCTAGAGAATTTCAGTTGTTCCAGAGTGGTAGCGTCAGATGGATTAGAACAATGAACTGTTTCAAGTGTTTGAATCTGAGATTCCAGGTCAGAGAGTTCTTGTTTAAAAAGTTTGATGTGTTTGGATTTAAAGGAAATGATTACGCCTCTAAGGTAAGCTTTGAGAGAATCCCATAGTGTGATCTGATTGACCTGATCTACAGTACTGAATGTATAAAATTTTTGTATATGGTCCACAAAATCAGGATCTTCTAACAATGTGGAGTTGAAACGCCAGCATGGTCTCATAGGTGGTAGTTCAATATTTTTAATGGTCAAGTTGATTAGAGCATGGTCTGACAGTGATAGGTTGGATGTCAGTAGCTGATACCCAGGGTAACAATGATGATGAGATTAAAAATAAATCTATTCTCGAGAAGGAAGAATGTAGCAAGGAGAAGAAAGTGTACTTGTGTGATTTTTGATGTAGAATCCTCCATGGGTCGCAAATATTCAATTGTTGAAGTATATCCTGGAGTGTCGTCCAAGCCTTGGTGGTCTTATGAGGAGCTTATGATTTACGATCCAATTCTGAGTTCAAAACAAAATTGAAGTCTCCACCAATAATAGAAGGCATATTTCCCCAAGGGTTATGGAGTCAGCTAGCTTGTGAAAGAAATCAGGGCAGTTGCTATTTGGAGCATAAACATTAAATATAGTCAATTTAGTGTATTGGATACAGATAGTGGTTCTCACCCATCTGTCCTCGGTGTCATGAGATTGATCTAAAACTGTTAAATCTGGGTGTTTTCTAATGAGAGTGTTGACACCAATTTTTTTGTCAGTAGCTAGTGAAAAGATGGGGGGCAATGCCCAGGAACAAGAAAGTTTGGAGGCTTCTGGTGTGTTAAGATGTGTTTCCTGTAGAAGTACTATATCTGGCTGAAACTGATTGATATATTGAAGTATTTTAACCTGTTTAGTTTTGCAGATGGGGCAGTTTAAGGAATGGTAAATTAGTTGAAGAAAGTATAGATTTGTATGTGGACCAGTTTGGGGGTAGTAGTTTCAGGGAGTAGTTTTGGTGGTAGGTATTGTGTGGAGTGTGTGGTAAATGTGAGATACAGTTTTAGAGGGTGAATGTAGTTTGTGGGATGGTGGGGTAGCTGTACTAAAGAAGTTGTGGATTCAAACCTATGCTACTCCTCGTGACCCTGGGAAGATCACCTAGGCCCTAAAAGAGTAGTGAAGATGAAAAAGTGAGGCAGCTTGGAGACTCCCACAACAAATATAAGTATATATTATACTATATAACTATATAACAAATATAGTTCAGCTACAGAATGGCACTTGAGCCCTCAATATATCCACATCTGTGATTGTTCTTTTTGCCCACAAGGGCTTTTTTAAGGGTTCATAGAGGAGCTTTTTTCTCAGCGACCTATCTGTTCTGGAGCTAGGACTGTACTGCATTGGGGAGATCCTGAAAACCTGACTGGATTGCGGCCCTCGAGGGACTTTGACACCCCTGATGTACAGGAATGGGACAGGGACAGCGACAAAACTCACAGGGATGGGGAAATTGAGTTCCTGCGGGGACAGGGACAAATTTGTCCCCGTGTCATTCTCTACTTCACACCTTCATGCAACAGCAAGCTGTACATTTTGCCCCAGCAGTTTGGTGGCCAGCCACATTACCCTGTCTGTGGTAGGAGGATCCCCTATGGGTCAGCTGTGGCTCCTCTTCTTGCTCCTTGGCCTCTCTAGTGGCATCTAGCAAATCCTGCCGGTTCGGGTGGGGGTGTAGTGTCCAACATTGCTCCTACTCTTCCCTGCAGACGGCACCTAGCTTGTATCCTCTGCATTTTGTTTAGCTGCCACAGTGCCCTCCTGTGAGCCCCCTGCTGCCACAGACTCACCCTCCTCCTGCTAAAGTACCTGTGTTGACTTCTGGTTTCTGGTTCCGGCCTCTATCTTGGAGTCCAAGTCCTTACCTGCACAGGAAAAGTAGAAGAAACGTGTCTGCTGCACTAGATAACCTGTCAGTCTGTTGCACACAAATGATGACTATCATTGTCATGCCACCACACAATGTACGGTATGTCTTTGCATCTCATAGTGCAGGAGAAAAGGGATATGGTGCACTATGTATCTCAGAAATCAGGATGATAGACAGCCACACAGCCAGGCAGGTAAAGGAGAAAAGATAGTGGGAAGGATCAATAGAAATATTTATCATTCCATAACATAGCAACTAAACAGACAAAAGTTTTCAATGTTGAAAAATTACTATTGCATAGCCTGTCAGCTTCATAAACTCATTCATTTACCCTATTACTCAAATACCCAAGTCACTGTGGGATCTTCAGCTACACCACTGATTGCTAGTGCTCAGTTAACAGTACTAATTGGTTCATTAAGTAATTCTATGCACAGTTTAGACATGTGCCCAAATTTACACAAGCAATTTTGAGTACTATATTGTATACTAGCTGATGTCCCGGCGTTGCACGGGTATTTAATTATAGCAATAACACTGTAAATGGATTCAAATAAAGATACTTTATAGTGGTGAATTAAATTATTTTTTTACAGCTTAATAAAAAGTACAATATTCAAATTATAATGTGAAATATTTGACAAAATGAATACAATACAACTAACGCAAAACGTGATTATAAACAACAATTTTAGTTTCACCTCCTGGAGCAAGAACATATAAATTCTTGCGTGAACCCACCCTTGAGCAAGCAACATAGAGTTGTGGGCCGCGAGACCCCCAGAACATATCACCCCAGGTAGTGAGGGATCTGCATACCAAGTTTCGTTCAAATCGGTCAAGCCGTTTTTGAATTACTGTGAGAATGGCAGCTTTTTACATTTTTTCCATTGACATGAATGGGTGAAATCTGATTTTCTGTTTGTAGCTCCGCCCACGTGTGCAGGTGGGCCGCGAGACCCCCAGAACATATCACCCCAGGTAGTGAGGGATCAGCATACCAAGTTTCGGTCAAATCGGTCAAGCCGTTTTTGAATTACTGTGAGAATGGCAGCTTTTTACATTTTTTCCATTGACATGAATGGGTGAAATCTGATTTTATATTTGTAGCTCCGCCCACGTGTGCAGGTGGGCCGCGAGACCCCCAGAACATATCACCCCAGGTAGTGAGGGATCTGCATACCAAGTTTCGTTCAAATCGGTCAAGCCGGTTTTGAATTACTGTGAGAATGGCAGCTTTTTACATTTTTTCCATTGACATGAATGGGTGAAATCTGATTTTCTGTTTGTAGCTCCGCCCACGTGTGCAGGTGGGCCGCGAGACCCCCAGAACATATCACCCCAGGTAGTGAGGGATCTGCATACCAAGTTTCGTTCAAATCGGTCAAGCCGTTTTTGCGTGATCGTGGCACATACACACACACACATACATACACACATACATACCTCCGATTTTATATATACAGTGGTGCCTCACACAACGAACTTAATTGGTTCCAGGAGCAAGTTTGTTATGTGAAACGTTCGTTATGTGAAACGCGTTTTCCCATAGGAATACATGTAAAAAAAAATAATTCGTTCTGCAGCATAAAATATGCTAAGATGACATAAAAAAAGATAAATTTTTGGTTATTATTTTTATTTAGATACATCTAAAAACATAATTGTTTTTTAAAACAACACACATTTTTTAAATTTAAAGACAGACTAAGTAGAGTCTAATTTTACAGTGAGAGGGCAGAGTCTCAGCGGCAAAAACTGGGACTTAACTGTTCATTTTTTTTTTTTTTCTACCGTGTTTCCCCGATGATAAGGCAGGGCCATCAAATAAGACAGCCCCCCCTTTTTAGAAAAAAATGTAAAATAAGGCACCCCCCCGCAAATAAGCCACCCACCGATACCTGCGCTTACCCGAATCGGGTGGTACGGTGGGTGACTCCGTGTGGTCCTTGGCACCCCCGACACGATCGGGGCAAGAGGGAGCTCAAGCCCTCTTGCCCCCCCGACTCCCTGACACGATCGGGGCAAGAGGGAGCCCAAGCCCTCTTGCCCCCCGACTCCCCGACACGATCGGGGCAAGAGGGAGCCCAAGCCCTCTTGCCCCCCCGACTCCCCGACACGATCGGGGCAAGAGGGAGCCCAAGCCCTCTTGCCCCCCCCCCGACTCCCCGACACGATCGGGGCAAGAGGGAGCCCAAGCCCTCTTGCCCCCCGACTCCCCGACACGATCGGGGCAAGAGGGAGCCCAAGCCCTCTTGCCCCCCCGACTCCCCGACACGATCGGGGCAAGAGGGAGCCCAAGCCCTCTTGCCCCGCCGATTCCCCAACTCCCCGACAATATCGGGCCAGGAGGGAGCCCAAGTCCTCCTGGCCACGGCGACCCCCTAACCCCACCCTGCACTACATTACGGGCAGGAGGGATCCCAGGCCCTCCTGCCCTCGACGCAAACCCCCCCTCCCCCCAACGACCGCCCCCCCCAAGAACCTCCGACCGCCCCCCCAGCCGACCCGCGACCCCCCTGGCCGACCCCCACGACACCCCCAACCCCCTTCCCCGTACCTTTCTGTAGTTGGCCGGACAGACGGGAGCCAAACCCGCCTGTCCGGCAGGCAGCCAACGACGGAATGAGGCCGGATTGGCCCATCCGTCCCAAAGCTCCGCCTACTGGTGGGGCCTAAGGCGCCTGGGCCAATCAGAATAGGCCCGGGAGCCTTAGGTCCCTCCTGGGGGCAGGGCCTGAGGCACATGGTCGGGTTGGGCCCATGTGCCTCAGGCCCCGCCCCCAGGAGGGACCTAAGGCTCCCGAGCCTATTCTGATTGGCCCAGGCGCCTTAGGCCCCACCAGTAGGCGGAGCTTTGGGACGGATGGGCCAATCCGGCCTCATTCCGTCGTTGGCTGCCTGCCGGACAGGCGGGTTTGGCTCCCGTCTGTCCGGCCAACTACAGAAAGGTACGGGGAAGGGGGTTGGGGGTGTCGTGGGGGTCGGCCAGGGGGGTCGCGGGTCGGCTGGGGGGCGGTCGGAGGTTCTTGGGGGGGGCGGTCGTTGGGGGGGAGGGGGGGTTTGCGTCGAGGGCAGGAGGGCCTGGGATCCCTCCTGCCCGTAATGTAGTGCAGGGTGGGGTTAGGGGGTCGCCGTGGCCAGGAGGACTTGGGCTCCCTCCTGGCCCGATCGTGTCGGGGAGTCGGGGGGGCAAGAGGGCTTGGGCTCCCTCTTGCCCCGATCGTGTCGGGGAGTCGGGGGGGCAAGAGGGCTTGAGCTCCCTCTTGCCCCGATCGTGTCGGGGAGTCGGGGGGGCAAGAGGGCTTGGGCTCCCTCTTGCCCCGATCGTGTCGGGGAGTCGGGGGGGCAAGAGGGCTTGAGCTCCCTCTTGCCCCGATCGTGTCGGGGAGTCGGGGGGGCAAGAGGGCTTGGGCTCCCTCTTGCCCCGATCGTGTCGGGGAGTCGGGGGGGCAAGAGGGCTTGGGCTCCCTCTTGCCCCGATCGTGTCGGGGAGTCGGGGGGGGGGCAAGAGGGAGCCAGGCGGAGAGAGGGCAGTTAAGCGCAGTGCCTGCGCGGAAGGATGCAGCTCGGGCGACTTCGTTGTGTGAAACGAAGTTCGTTGTACGAATCAAGACATAAAGTTCGTTGTGCGCAGCGTTCGCTGTGCGAGGCGTCCGTTATGCGAGGCACCACTGTATATAGATGGAATTAGGGGGATGAAGTGCATAAACTTGTTCTTTCTCATCCTTCTAAAGCTTTGCCATGTCATAGTAGGATAGGACAGTCATTTTGTGTGTTCCAAGCCTTCTCGTTACACTAAGTATCCTGTAGTGGTGTACCAATCTAAGAGGGGTGCATAGCCAGCACACCGAATCTGGAACCTCCCGCCCTACGCTGCTACTTTCCTGAACCAGCAGTAGTAAACTTCAAATTCAGTCATCACAGGACATTCCTGCACTTTCCTGTGGCTGCCGGTCCACCCCTCTGACATCACTTCCTTGTTCCGGAGCAGAGCCAGCAGCTGCGGGGAGGTTCAGCAAGGTCCCATGATGACTGCATTTAAATTTACAGCCACTGCTGCTAGTTCAGGAAAGCATACAGCAGTGGAGGGGGGGGGGAGGGGAGAGGTAGGGAGGTGAGGGGGCAAGAAACTTGATGGCATTAGGGTGGAGGCAGAAAGAAGGGAGCAGGATATGGAAGGGCAGTGGAGGGAGAAAAAGGAGGCAGATACTGATGGAATTGGTGTGCAGGGTGAGACAGACAGAAGATGTAGCTAGGAACGAACCTGCTAAGTGCAATTAGTAGGGGCAATAAATCTCTCCAAAGAAGAAAGGGAACAGGAACCTCCATGATACAGGAGAAGAGGCCCTGAGACAGCCACTGGCAATGTCCGAGGCAGAAATCAGGTGAATAAAAGTCCGTACAGGGTGGGACATACAACATTCCATGTCTTGTAAAAGAAAGAAGATTAGCAAGGTAAGAACCTAATCTATCATTTTCTAGCAAAGACATGGTATTCCATACCTTAGCTGACATACCAAAGCAGTGCCAGATGTCTAGGGAGGGACAGATGAGCCTGCCTGAGGAACCGAGGACCCAAAAGCGGAATCCTGACGAGATGTCACATCCACTCTGCAGAACTTCATATAAGTGTGGAGAGTGGACCAAGTAGCTGCTCAACAAATCCCACCAGGTGAAACAGCCCGGGATTCCGTCCAGGATGTAACCATACCTCTAGTCGAAAGTGCTGCAATTGAGATAGGGGGCTGTTTACCACAGGCAATGTAGGAAGATGAAATTGCCATGCAAATCCATCTGGCAATTGAGGCTTAGGAAACTGGCTTGCTTCGTTTCGAGTGAATGGTTAGCACAGGAATCAATAGGCCTCTCCAAATAGTGCAAGAGGACTTTACGAATATCCAGCCTCTGCAAAATATTGTACTGTTTTAATGAATCTGTGTGGTGAAAAGCAGGTAAACAAACTTTTGGGTTGATAGGGAAGGCAGAAACTACCTTCAGAAGGAAGGTAGGCACAGTCTGCAGATAAACACCTGACTCTGTAAACTGGACGAAGGGTTGAGCTGCTGCCTCTGCATCCAGAAGTTGTGAGATCAAATCCTGGTGTTGCACCTTGTGACCCTGGGCAAGTCATTTAATCCCCCAGTGTCCACTGCTTTGAAATGCCACAGCAACAAAAAGTCAAAATCAAAATGTGCACCAAAGCAACAATACTAAAGTCCCATTAAGTATCAATTTTCCACCTGAGTTGAGAAATTTCAACACACAAGTTCCTCAGAATGCCACATTAGATATTCGTGTGGAAACCGTCCTCATAGGAACTCTTAAGTGTGTGAGTTTGTTATTTTTTAACGTTTCATAAAGTGCAAGTGCTTCAATAAATAATTATCATTTTTGTTGTATTTTTAAATCGTTATCATTTTTGTTATATTTTTAAAGAATTACTGCAAATGCAAATACTTAGCTTTTATAAAACTGGGTCTGCCTCAATCCCCACCGACGCGTTTCATAATTTTATCAGGGTCGGGGATAGGGAGAGCTATAAAGAATCGATAATAAAAAAAGTTGTTAATAATGAAAAACCCAGTAAACTGAAAATTTAAGACTAAGCAATTGCTACATATCTTACCAGAGCAGTTTGAAATCTGAGCATATTGCTAGATCCCTGTTGAGAGTGCCAGGTTTGTTAAATGGCCGCGGCATAGAGGTGGACTTGATATACCAAATCCCCGGATCATGTGACCCCATGGTGGCCAATGAACAGCTGACAAGACATTTTAGACTAAATGAATAGGACTGAACCAAGGAACAAAACAGGGAGAGTCACAAGGCTGTTGTTAACCAATCACTGGTCAGATTTAGACCATGGGGATACATTGTATTGAGCTGATACATCTAGCGAAGCTCTTTGATGTTTAAGTTATGTTCAAGATTTAGGGACCTTTCTGTTCAAAATGGCCATTATACATGTGGCCACTGCCAATGGTGTGAGTATGCCCTGACAGGTGAAACTTGGTGCCATCCGCAGACTGGTAAAATATATTCGGCCAGATCCAGGACCAACTGTAAATCTGATCATGTTATTTACATGATCATGTGTCCCTGTCCAAAGCTGTACATCGGGCATACCACTAGACCTATGAATGTCAGACTTAATGAACACAAGTCTCGTGTCAACACTGGGGTAGAAACGGCCCCTCTGGTTCGCTATTGGTCTCTTTTGAAACATAAAATTAATGACCTCAAATGGCGCATCATTGATAGTGTTCATGTCGGGTGGGAGGGAGGAAATCTTGAACATAACTTAAACATCAAAGAGCTTTGCTGGATGTATCAGCTCAATACAATGTATCCCCATGGTCTAAATCTGACCAGTGATTGGTCAGAGAGCCTTGTGACTCTCCCTGTTTTGTTCCTTGGTTCAGTCCTATTCATTTAGTCTACAATGTCTTGTCAGCTGTTCATTGGCCACCATGGGGTCACATGATCCGGGGATTTGGTATATCAAGTCCACCTCTATGCCGCGTCCATGGCCAGCAGGAGTGCGGATGTGGCGGCCAGACAAATAGGGGAAAGCGGAGAAACAGCACAGCCGTCGACTCCCCCCTCCCGCCCTCACTCAGCGCCAAAACCACCACCGCCAAAGCCTCCTCCTTCTCGCTGGCTCACCCACGTTTAAATTGAGAAAAGCGCTGCACTGTGCTAACGCTGGCCTCGCCGTGCCGTCTTCTGTCCACTGCGACCCGCCCTCTCTGACTACTTCCTATTTCCGCTAGGGTTAGCTGCAGTAGATAGAAGTCGCCAAAGCCAGCGGTAGTGCGGTGCAGCGCTTTTCTCTGAATTTAAACACGGCGGCTGGGAAGGGGGCGGCGGGAAATGCTGCTTCTGCCCAGGGAAGGCCGGGAAATGCTGCTGCTGCACAGGGAAGTGTGTATGTGTGGGGGAAATGCTGCTTCTGCCCAGGGAAGGCCAGGAAATGCTGCTGCTGCACAGGGAAGTGTGTATGTGTGGGGGAAATGCTGCTTCTGCCCAGGGAAGGCCGGGAAATGCTGCTGCTGCACAGGGAAGTGTGGGGGGGGAATGCTGCTTCTGCACAGGGAAGGCCAGGATATGCTGCTGCTGCACAGGGAAGGGTGGGAAATGCTGCTGCTGCACAGGGAAGTGTGTGTGGGGAGGGAAATGCTGCTTCTGCTGCACAGGGAAATGGAGGGGACAGAGAGGGAAAGGGGGCTTGGGAGCAATCTTGGTTTGCTTTGGGGGAGGGGAGACAGAAGGGGGCCATGGAGAGACAGAAAGACAGGCAGGTAGGCAATGCATTAGAACGAAAGACAGAAACACAGAAAGACAGCAGGCAGGGAGAGAGAGAGACAGAAAGAAAGAAAGACAGACAGGGTGCCAGAGAGAGAACCAAAAAGAAAGAAGGACAGACAGCAGGAGGGAGAAAGACAGAAAGAAAGGAAGAGAGAGACAGGGGCAGGGAGAGACACAGAAAGAAAGACAGACAGACATATATTCTAGCACCTGTTAATGTAACGGGCTTAAACACTAGTATAGTTTATAAATGTTATAAGTCAGCTATACGCAATGCAACATGCGAAAAGGGGAAAACTATCAAAGTATCAACTGCAAGAGACAAGATTTTGGACCAACTATTTTGAGGTCCTTGGTATTTATTATAAGGAATGATTCTTTATGGAAAACTTGTGCCTTAAGTGTCTGGCGGTCGCATCTGCAACCGCCTTCAGCTCTCACCTCCTCCAGAACTGGACACATGCATAAGCTGCACTGTCTCCAATGGTTACCATATGTTCTGTAACGTTTCTCGCCTCACTGCTGTAATCTCACATAAGCGCTTTCCTGCGTCTGCATGTGATTGGACTCCACCTCACAGACGTAGGAAAGCGCTTGCATGAGGTTAACACGACCGCCGGACATAACCATCGGACACTTAAGGCACAGGTTTTCCATAAAGAATCATTCTTTATAATACTGAGGGCCTCAAAATAGTGCCTGGCGGGCCGCAAGTTTGAGACCACTGGATTAGAGGCTGAGCTTGAAGCTCCTATCCCTTCCTCCTGCGACACATGGAATACAGCCACTCTCCAGCTGGTACATTTTTGCAAAAAATGCGGGAATTGGGGCTAGTCTGACCTGCGGCATCCAGTACAGATGATCCCTAGGCAAAACAAAGGGTTTTGAGGCAGAAAATACAAAACAAAGGGTTTTGAGGCAGAAAATAGAACTTAGAAAAAAAAAATCATTAAAAATTCAAGATGGATGCCACCAGAAAATTTGCACCATAAATGGTCCATTGAAGCCAAACTGAAAAATCCCATGTCTTTTCTAAAGAAATATTATATACAAGTACTTACTTTGTACTTAGGGCAATGGCGGGTTAAGTGACTTGCCCAGTCACAAGGAGCTACAGTGGGGAATTGAACCCAGCTCCTCAGGCTGCTGTATTAACCATTAGACTGCTCCTCCACTCCATGCTCCTTTTAAGTATTCATACCCTTAAGGGTGTTAGATGTATGAAGACAGCTTTGAAATGTGCCCTGCAGCCTACCACACACCTCTTTGTTTTGGACAATATTTCCAATTACAACAAAATACGGCTTATAGTAGATATTAGTTATATTCTTGCAGTATTTGAATCTTTCTTCTAAATCTTTCTTCCTCTCTCCTGCACCTCAGTGCTTATCTGTCTAGAACAGTGTTCTTCAACCTTTTTACACCTATGGACCAGTGGAAATAAAAGAATTATTTTGTGGGTCGGCAAACTACTAAGACTGAAATTTTTTAAAAAACATCTCCACCCCATCCCCGCAGCTTGGTCCCCATCTCCATCCTGTGTACAGGGAGTGGGGAAAGATAGAGAGAAAGATCCATGGTGCATCTCTCCCACTCCCTCTACTGCCATATCCAACATTTCTCCCTCTGTCATCCCCGGATCATGTGCATTTTTCACTATTACCCACCAGCCCCAACATTTCTCCTTCTATCACCCCTCTCCAGCACCATGCCACACCTCTCCCTCCATCACTACATCCAACATTCCTCCCCCTTGCATCCACTTTAATCTGTCCCTCTGTTCCCTCTCCAACACCATGTCCAATAGTTCTCCCTCTCATCCTTCTCTTCCCCATGTATCTCTACCTCACTCATCTCTCTCTCTATGCCCAACAATTTTCCTCTTTCTTCCTTTCCCCATGTGCACCATCTTTCCCTGTCACTTACACACTCATCCCCCCAACAATTCTCCATTTCTATCCCCTCCCTTGTGTCCCAAGTTCATGCCTTCTCCCTTCCTTCTGTGTCCCAAATTCGTGTCCCCCCTCCCTGCCTTCCAACCTTTGTCTCAAATTCATGCCCCTCCCATGTCCCAACGCGCTCCCCTCCTATTTTCTCCCTTTGTCCACATTACCCCTTCTCTCCCTTACTTGTTCAGGACCATCCATGTCCCCCTCTGCCGAAGCAGGATCAGTGTCTCCTGCAAGCACGTGCCCGTCTTCCTTCCGGCTTAGCTTCTCCTTATCTTCAGCGCCAGCTGTATTTGTTTTCCGAGACAGCGTGCAGCGGCTCTTGCACATATGTGCAGCCAAGCCAGAAGGAAGACAGACACGCACTTGCAGGGGACACTAATTCTTCGCAGACTGGCAGGAAATTTTTGTGGACTGGCGGTTGAAGAACACTGGTCTAGAACATCCCATTGTTTAATGCCATTTGTGGATATAATCTACTGCTTTTGAAATGAAAGGGATGGAGCTTAGGATGAGCACCTTAAACAAAATGATAGAGCAAAAGTGTTAATTGTTTCTGGATGGTGTGTTTTTTAAGCCCCAGTCCTGGAATGTTACCCACCATATTATTCATCCAAAATAGCAGCAGGTTCAGGAAATGTTTTTATTTTTAAGGTCTGGAGTTAAACCTTCTGTATGCAAGAGACCTAATAAGCAGATATTTTTAGTAATGCTTTTTTTTTTTTTTTTTAACTCACAACACATTTCAAAGTATTGTCCAATGCTCAGGGAAAATCCTTTCTGGTTGAACTTGCATGCACAGACTTTTGTGGAATCTGGGGAACTCCTTATAATGCTTTTTTTTTTTTCCCCCCAGGAAATTCAGGCCAGAAGTACTAAGCCTCTCTTCCCAGACACATGCGTACTGTGGGGGAAAACCCATTACTCCCTCTGGCCCTTTGTTTAGTAACCATATATCACAAAGATTTATGTCAGATGTAACCCCTTTTATGTGACCAAGGCAATAATAAAATTCTCCAAATAATCCAAATCTTTATTAACTCTGTCTTAGTTTTATCAGTCTTAAATCATTATATTGAATCTGAAGATCACTTACCATATGAAATATACTATACTAGTGTTTAAGCCCGTTAGATTAACGGGTGCTAGATGACCGCCTCTCCTACTTTTGAACCTGGGCAGAGGCAGAGCCGGGGCGGGAGGGAGTGACGGTGGGAGAGCAATTTCGAAGCCTCGGAAGCGGCGGCTCCTTGACCAATCCGTGCTTACAACGTCCCCACACTCGCGGTCTGGCTGGCTCCCCCACCAAAGCCCTTCGCAGTGGCAGCCCCTCCCGCATCCATCCCCGCGTCCCAAGCCTCTCCGAAGGCCGGCTCCCACGAAAATGGTACCCCTCTGTCCAAAGCCGCGGCGGCAGCCTCCCTCAAAACACATTTCAAATCTGACATATTGTAATCACAAAACAGAAAATAAAATTATTTTTCTTACCTTTTGTTGTCTGGTCATTATTCATATCATGTAGGGGTCCCAGGCTATGGTTGGCTTTTGATAACTCGCTTGCCAGGGCCCCTTCTTTCTTCTTCCCTCCCTCCATCCCGGCAGCTGAAGACAGGCACCTCCCCCCAGTGGTCTGAGACAGGAGGGAGCAGTTAGGAGAGGGTCTGAGGGCAAAGAGGGGCTCAACAGCGCCCAACCACCTTTCCTTCCCTCCCTCCATGAGGTGCAGTGAATCCACCAATGTTAAAAGGAGCCGCGTCGAAATCGGAGGCCTGCCACTGCCGTAGCACGTTCCCCTCTGCCTTGGTCCCGCCCCTTCTCTGACATATGGGACCGCGGCAGAGGGAACGTGTTACGGTGGCGGCAGGACTCCAATTTCAAAGCAGCTGCTTTTAACATAGACGGAGCTGAACTGACCTGATGGAGGAAGGGAAGGAACGGTGGGGCAAATTTCGGATACGGCAGGAATTGTTTGGCGGGCCAAGCACCGGTTTCTTTAGGCAGCCCCGGTTGTTTACTTGGATTAAATGTGAGCCGTGAGAGGAAGGCCGCCGCAGCCTCGCCGCTAGGTAGGGGGACAACAATGGCGCTTATGCTCAAGCCCCCGCCGCAGCTCCTCTCTGGATCCTGGTGCGGTTCGAGAGAGGAGTCGTGGCGGCGGCTTGAGCATAAGCGCAATTGTTGTCCCCCTACCTAGCGGCGAGGCTGCGGCGGCCTTCCTCTCACGGCTGGCGGCCGGCGAACCCTAATGCTGACATTGAATCCAAGTAAACAACCGGGGCTGCCTAAAGAAAGAGGGTAATCATATTCTGTTCTGAAAGCCCCCGCCGCAGCTCCTAGGCGGTTGAGGGGGGAAGGTTGTGGTCGGAGTTGCTAGGCTGCAGCGGATGTGTGAATTGCGAGTGTGGGGCCTGTAGCGGCGCGAGGTGGAGAGCAGGCTGTGGTGACGTAGTAGGCGCGCAGGCGCACTCGTGTTTCCGCGACGGGACCAGGGAACACGATTTTTTTAGTGCGCATGCGCGTCCTACCATTTTATTATATTAGATTACAAAGGTTTTCTTTTTTTTTATATATTTTATGCATAGGCAGAAACAAACACTCAACACAGAGCTGTACAGCAGAGAATGAGACAGGGACAAATTTTTCCCCGTCCCCGCAAGTTTTGTCCCTGTCCCATTCCTATAAGCTCTGCCTTAACCGCACAAGAATCAAACACTTATGATTTTAAAGTGTTTGAGGCTTGTGCAGATGAGGACAGAACTTGTAGGAATGGGGCAGGGACAGGAAAAGAACTCGACGGGACAGGAAAATTAGTTCCTGCGGGGACGGGGAAAATTTGTCCCCGTGTCATTCTCTACTGTACCCAAATTCAAACAGCAGTCAAATAAAAAAATCTTCATATGGTCAATTGGTTCCGTAACTAAAGCATGCCGACAATCCCGTGCAAACAATCCCGCATAGGACTTATACACACCGCCTTAAAACAGTTGCTGTTAGCGCTCTGAGGGTGTGGGGGAACCCCCCTCCCCACTAAACTTACAAGTGTTTGCACGTCCGTTGGGGGGGGGGGGAAAACACCCCCCTACACTGAAAACTGCAGTTTTCCTTAGTTTTTTGGATGCCTGACTAAATTGGCAATTAATGCACATGTGCCTTATAGAATCACACTAAGCACCAGTGTGCATCATAATTTTAGGCACACCCAATTGGGCCAAGGAAAACAAGGCCTAAACACATGTACCTAACTTATGCACGCATCAGGAGTATTGTAGAACAGTGTGTATAACTTTTAGGAATGCTCACAATCCGCCCCTGCTCCTCCCCCCTTGTCAGATTCACACACTAGAACTGACACGCAGCACTTTATAGAATGCGTCTACCAGGTTGTGCGTATAACTTCTAATTAATTCCAAATGCACAATATGAGGTGTTAATTGCCAACTATCAGCACCTATTATGATTAACAATTAAATTGTGCATGTACCAATTTACAAGCACAACTTAAGGTGCCACAGACAGAATTGGGGGGAGGGGGTGGCGGGGTAATATGCAATGTTTGAAGGCATGGTTGTTAACTAAATTTTTGTGATGATATGGAATGGTTGGGGAGATTTTTAAAAATGTGTGAGTAGTGTATATTAATGTTTACTGATGTATTAGCATCTGTTAAACTGAATGAAAGTAATATTATGCATGGTATATAGTTTATGGAAACTATAGTTATAAGTATATATTTCTAATTATTGCTAGTTAAGGGAAGGGGAGAGAAAATGATTTGTTTTAAAATGTTTGTATGTGTAAAGTGCTTTTTCTGATTTGCTCTTGATAATTCATTGTAGTGCACTGTTATTATTTAAAAATCAATAAAGAATTTAAACAAAAAAATAAACTGAATGAAACAAAATTTTGAAAGCATAGGATACTCATATATTCATCATGATAGCACATGTATTTTTTTTTTTTAATTTCTTATATGCTGCCTACAAGCCTGAGAGTTATCAAAGCAAATTTACATTTTCAGGTTCGGTAGGTTTATGGTTATATGTATAAATGCTGAAGATTCTGGTATAACTTTAAGATAATCATTATTAATCTAGTCAAGAAATGATTCTTTAAACTTAAGTAGCTAAGATCTGTGCAGTCGTTTGAACGGTCTTATTTTGCTATATTAACTCAATATATCATATATTGATTATTATAATTCCTTGTATGTTGGAATTACAGCTAACTTGAGAAACAGATTGTAGTTCATAATGAATATTACAGTACTTATCTTATTTTGGGGATAGATTTGAACATGTAACTCCACTTCTTAGAGAGCTTAATTGGTTCCCGATTCAAGAAAGAATACTGTATATACTGAAATATAAATTTTGGGGTAAAAAAATGGCCCAAAAATGGGGGTCTCAGTTTATATTTGGTCAGCACTGACCTGCCTCCCTCCTGAACCTGTTTGCAGGCCTCTTCCAGGCCCACCATAAGACTTGGTGAACCAGCGATGGCTGGGACAGGAGGGATCCCTTCCGCCTCCTGTCCCAGCCCGATTCTAATTATTTTTATCGCCCTCCCCACATATCATATTTTTATTTCCCTCCCTACATACCTTAAGTATCCCTGGTGATCCAGCAGCAAATTGCGGCAGGAGCGACCTTCCTTCACTCCTGCCCATGCAGAACTGCTAGGTAATTGGCTATCGCCAATCAGTGAGTTCACAGCAGCCAATCAGTTAGAAGCTCTGCATGGGCAGGAGTGACCTTCCTTTGCCTCTGCTGTGCAGAGCCACTAGCTGATTGGGTGCCATGATTTCTTGCAGTCCCATGAGAACTTGCAGCAGCCAATTAGCTAGTGGTTCTGCATGGGTAAAAGCGAAGGTTGCTCCTGCCACGATTCACCACTGGACCACCAGAGATACTTAAGGTATGCAGGGGAGATAAAAATAATTAGAACTGGGCTGGGACAGGAGGTGGGAGGGATCGCTCCTGTCCTGGCCACCACGGGATCACAGCCCAGTGGAGGCTTGCAAGGCATTGGGAGAGGGAAAAGGGTACAGAACCTGGCAGGGAGCCTGGGTGCAGAGACTGGCAGGGCAGGGGAGTGAGTGAGGGGATGGGATGTAGAGCCTGGAAGAGCAGCAAGGGAGGAGGAACAGGGTGCAGAATCTGGCAGGGCAAAGGCAAGGCACTGCACTTGAATATTAAACCCTCAATTTATATTCGGGACATTTTATATTTGAATATATACAGTACATTTTTAAATTTTGTGCTTTGCTGTCAGAGTTTTTCATTGGAAAACACACAGCCACTCCCGGGGTTTTGACGTCATTCCCCGGGAGTTCATAACCCGGTACAGTCATGGTGCAGCCATCTTTTTGATCTTTTGATCGAATGAGACGTTGCGGCGTCCTACTCAAAGGTATGTCAATGTGGCTTCTGAAAATGATTTTGAAGTTTTGCTCTAAGTCCAGTTATTGATGTAATTTTCTTTTCTGGTTTCAGTTTTTGATCGGACTTTTATTACACCCTGAGGCAGCAAGTTAGTGAAACGCTGGCCATCGTCGGTGTACCGGTCAATTGAGAGATAAGTAGAAAGTTTTTTCTTCTATCAAGCATAGACAGCCCTGCTTATAGTTGTTTATAATTGGGAGTATAACAGAGGTTTTTGCCAGTGAGGTTACCACCCTACCACCTCTATCCACCATTGTGGTGGTGGGAGGGCTCTTGTCTGAGGCTTTTCCTCTAGTTCAGTCTGAACTTTCTCCCTATAACTAAAGCAGCCCTGTCTACACTCTTTACATGACATCATTTGCTTTTTTCTTGTGAAAGTGTATTTCAGTATAATATTGATTTTTCACGAATCCGAGTATTTGTGCTATAGAGTTTTTCATTGGACCATTCCCATTGAACTGGCCTTATATTTACATTTCTTTCCTGGTGAACTAGATTGGAAATTGTGGCGGAAGTTTGATTTACGGCCTCTTTTACAAAGCCGTGCTAGCAGCTGCCGTGTGGCAACAGCCCCAAAGCCCTTTAAATATCTATGGGCTTCAGGGCCATTAGCGCAGCGCGGCTTTGTAAAAGAGGCCATTAATGTTTCCTTCCTTTAAAGCTGTTCAATAAAATTTTAGAACAGTCTTTTGAAACATGGTCGTCAGGAGAGGTGATCTGAAGAAAGTTTATGTGTTAAAGGAAGATACACCAAGATAAATAAATTATCCTCACATTATTGAAAAATATTCCTGTGGAAAGTGATTTGGGCAAATGAAATAAAAAAGAATATAAAATATACATGGACCTTTGAAGAATTGGACTATAAGACTAAAAGTCCAGAGCTAGCCATCTGAGAATGTTATATAATCTTTATAGGTTATGACTGAGTTTGGCTATTTTCAATATGATGTCCAAGTCCAATTGATACAAACAACTGGGTAATAGTCAAACAAGGGATTGTTCCTAAAAATCCGTAATCTGCAAAAAGACCAGTAAAGGAACAAACGGTAGTACTTTAAATACCTTTTAAACTTGAGTGACGCTCAGAATCCAAGATGGAATGAAAAAACTCGATGTGGGGACAAACCCCTAAAGAGCTTCTTACAGAATCTATCATTGCACCGTTATGAGGTAAAAGGTAATTAAAAGTGCTTGTTGAAAAACGCTCATAACTATTATTTGTCCATGTAGTGAAACAAATATCCAACTTCTAAGTGACTTCAAAAACGTGAATTCAAAAAAACTTAGCTTAAATGTTCAGACAGCGTTGGTTCGGCAAGGTTCTGACGTGTTTCACCAACCTGGCTTCTTCAGAGAACCCGCTATGCTGCTTATGAACTGTAATTCAATATGTGTCCTGATCCGAAGGAAAAAATTTTTCATTTCCTGTGACGGACCAACGCTGTCTGAACATTTAAGCTAAGTTTTTTTGAATTCACGTTTTTGAAGTCACTTAGAAGTTGGATATTTGTTTCACTACATGGACAAATAATAGTTATGAGCGTTTTTCAACAAGCACTTTTAATTACCTTTTACCTCATAATGGTGCAATGATAGATTCTGTAAGAAGCTCTTTAGGGGTTTGTCCCCACATCGAGTTTTTTCATTCCATCTTGGATTCTGAGCGCCACTCAAGTTTAAAAGGTATTTAAAGTACTACCGTTTGTTCCTTTACTGGTCTTTTTGCAAGTCCAACTGTAGACATGTTGCTGAAAACTAGGGCCATGCCAAATATTTGTACTCAATTCAATTTGACCCCAGTGATTTAAATTCAAATATGAATAATCTGAGGCTCTACTGTGCTAAATCCTACTGAAATAAAAACTTGATTTCTGTTTCACGTTGCTTTTTTAAATTATTTGTTATATCAGAGCTCAGTGCCCATTATTTGTATTCGGTATTCATATTCAGCCAAATATTTTTCGTTATTCATATTTGGTACAGCTCTACTGAAAACATCAGAAATTCTTTCTGAACATAGCAGTTTTCAAACTGGAAAAATATCTATTTTTTTGTTTCAAAAATCACTATTTTCCAGACATATTTGTATAAAGTATGTATTTTTTTAGATACCTTTAAAAAAAAAAGTTCTAGAGAAAAAATGCAAAAAAGAAACCTTAGGGATGGCTGTGTGTCTCCGTTTCTAGTAAACTGGTCACACAGAATACCAGCAGAGGTGCAGCCTAGTAGTTAGTGTAGTGGACATCAGACAAAAGAGACCCAGGTACAAATTCCATCTTAACACCTTTATTTTGTATTGTGAACCTTTCAGGACCACCTAAAAACCTACTGTACCTAACTGTACACCACTATAAAAGCCCTCAAGTCTGCAGGTACCTCCTATCTATAGATAAAGTTGCTACTTTTGGGTTTTGGAAGGCTCACAATTTCCACCTCAAGTAAACTAGTCAGATATAGATCTAGGCCCTTTTCTCTACTGTTTACTGTATATACACGAATATAAAGGTAACTGTTTTCCCCCCAAAAAGGGGGGAAAAGTTGACTCAAATATAAACTGAAATTAAATTTGGGTGATCATGGTGTGTGGCCAGCTAAAGTAGTTTCACAGGGGTGATGGCTAAACAGCTTTTATAAGAACTCAGTATGCACACTATGAGCCAAAAAAAAAAACACCAAAATGTTTTTTGTCGTATCTTCCACAGAACTTGGCCAATTCTTATGAAACTTAGTGCGTTGTGTCCTGAATGAAGTTGATGAAAAATGTTGCACATGTTTTCCACCACACCAATTTAGTAGAGTACATGAATGCTACAGGAGATAAATTACAACAGTTACTGAGAAAACTAGTATTGTTTAAAGAGTGCTGCTGCAAGGTAGTGGTGCTGCATAGTCCAAAGTCATGTGGATGATGGTGTGTGCACTGTCATAGAGGTTGCAAGATACTTGCTAGACTCAAGGGGCAGTTTTCTTTGGCAGATATGGTGTTGAAGAAATAAGTCTTTAGTTTCTTTTGGAATATGAGGTAGTTCAGTCTGGGGGTCTTCCAATGTAGCAGGTTCAAAATGCCTGATGTGCTAAGTCATTATCCTGGTGGAAGATTACATCTCCCAACATGGCAACAGCTTCTGTGTCAAGAGGATGTCCGGTCGTATGCATCATTGACCTTAACCCCAGGATCGATGAAGAACAGATCTGTGAATCCGAGTTTTGAGATTGTAACCAAACCATGACTGATTGGCGGGTCTGTAGTAGGCATTTGGCATTAACCTTACACTTTTAGGCCTACAAAGCAAACCGATCATGTATTGATCAGTTTGCGATCCCTTTATGACCAAATTTCCCTCCGGCCTGATTCACTTACCTCTCCTGCGATCCGCTTCCAATCCGTGCATGCAAATGAGGGGAAAAGCATGCAAAGTAGACAGGGATGCGATTCACCAAGGAAATTTTGTGCTGGCCGATCAACGCAAGAAGCAACTGCTGGGGACCAGTCGAAAACATCTTTCTGACTCTCCTGCTCTCTGCACGCCCTGTTCTCTGCTGCCAGTGAAGAGAAACAGGTTTAAGCAGCATCTTGAGTTTCTTTCTGAACAATCCACACGAGCGTGCCCTGGATCGCCTACCTGCCCCGACAATCCCACCCTTCTTAAGCGGGTTAAAACCACAGGCTCCAGTTAAAAAAGAAAAAAAATCTCTGCCAGCCCAGAGGTCCAGCACATGTGCCAAGATCGTTATAGAGCGATACGGGCAGGCAGATGGGGACGTTCCTCCGATCGCCCCCATCTGCATATTGTTGTTTTGTGAATTCATCGGACCTGCCCTTAGTGTTGTTGAAGGAACGTAGAGGCAATCATTCTATATTAATCCATTGAGCTAATGTAAATATCTGTTACATAGAAACATATTATGGCAGATAAACGCCAAATGGCCCATCCAGTCTGCCCATCAGCAGTAACCATTATCTCTTCCTCTCTCTAAGAGATCGCACGTGCCTATCCCAGGCTTTCTTGAATTTAGACAGTCTCTGTCTCCATCACCAATTCTGGAGACTGTTCCACACATCTACTACCCTTTCTGTAAAAAAGTATTTCCTTAGATTACTCCTGAGCCTATCCGTAAACCAGATGAAGCTGACACTGTATGCCGGGTACTTGGTAAAAAGCTGCTTGCACCATCTCAGGCATGTGTCTTTGTTGTGTAAAGTTAACCCTTGGGCACGATGCTTTTAAGATATTTTAAATTCAGATTGTCGTAAATTATCCTAACCACAGTTGTCTAGCTTATTCCTGCTTCTCTTGCTATTTGGCGAGTTGTTCAGTGATAGGTCAAAAGCACACGATGACAAAGGTACGCCGACAACCCAGCACAGACAACTGAGCGTAAGGCGGAAGCGCGCCGAAGAAAAACAGTATTTTAAAGGGCTCTGACGGGGGTGGGTGGGTGGGGTCCCCCCCACTTTACTTAACAGAGATTGCGCCGGCATTGTGGGGGGTTTGGGGGTTGTAACCCCCCACATTATACTGAAAACTTCACTTTTTCCCTAAAAAGAGGGAAAAAGTTAAGTTTCCAGTAAATGAGGGGGATTACAACCCCCCATACCCCCAACGCTGGCGCAATCTCTGTTAAGTAAAGTGTGTGTGTGTGTGTGGGGGGGGGTGTTTCCCCACCAGCACCCCCGTTGGAGCCCCTTAAAATACTGTTTTTCTTTGGTGTGCTTCCGCCTTGTGTTCAGTTGTCTGCGCTAGGTTGTCGTCGCGCGCTTTTGTCTATGAACCGAATTGTTCGGGGTGTTTGCACGCTGGCTCCTGGCTCAGTATACGATTGCATGCATTGTCAATGCGCTCTTGTGTGCGCAGTTGTCTGCTACCTTGCTTAAGACCTGGCATAGTAGCACATCAAGGCTGTTTTTGTTCCAATCCTTCTGTTGGAACTTTTTCAACAATCATCGACTGCTGTAACCTTTTAGCAGTACCAAGTACTTTATCAGAATTCAGTCTTCTGAAGTGAAAACTATTTTGATACAGAGACTGTTTACAAACTTCCGTTTCTGCGCATATCCCATCGCCACAATTCATTTTCACAAGGTAGTGTTGTGGTGCGGTGGGAAATATTTACATTATTTTCCATCAACTTCATTCAGGACACGACACATTAAATTTCATAAGAATTGGAAAGTGTAGCCAAGTTGGGTTTTTCCAAAATGGCTGACTAATGTATGAGCGACCTGGACTCCACACTACAATGGAGAAAGTTTGCAAGACCCCCATTAAGCAGCGATGACCTGCTTACTTCTCCCGTGTGAAGCGGGACGCATTAGAGTCACCTTCGTTTTGGCGGCACTTTCGCCACAAGCTGCCCGAGCAGTTGGGGAAGGTTCCTCTCGTCAATAGATGCCACCGTGCTCCGCCGGATGTGGAGACGGAAGTGCGGTCCGAGCATTGGAGGCACTGCATGCCATGCGAGCGCGGGTTGAAGACGAGACTACTGGCCCTCCCAGAGAGGACGGCGCTCCCGCTACCCGAGCATGCTTTGCAAGATGCCATCCTTTGGAAGATTGTAAGAGCGGAGAGTGGCTTGGATTTTTGGAGCCCATTGTGAGGAGAGTGGAGATCTGGAGCAGACTTGTCTGCCACGAGCCAGCAGAGAGAGCCAGTAGCAGGACTGCAGAGTAGCAGCAGGTGACTCCGGATAAAGATAAATGGATGTTAAAGTGCCTCTCTTGTATTAAGAGCCACGGCTGGTGGTTGCTGAGAGTAGAAGAGGAAGCATCGTTTGAGCCTGGGGGCAGCCAAAGCACAAAGGTGGGGTGTGGGACTGAAGGGGAGACTGACCTGAGGGGGCAAGAAGCTGAGCTGAATAAGGACTTGGCTGAGGTCTTTTTGGTAGAGTTCTCTGTAGGCTTCTGGGCAGTGGCGAGGCCTTATAAATGTTTTTGAGTCCTTATATCTAAATATAAAAGGCATTTCTAGCTGTTAAAAAAAAAGAAACCCTGGGACTATGGCTAATACAAAAAAATAGGCCTGATCTCAAAATGTTTGCCTACTGAGCAGAAGATGCAACAGAAGTGCCAGCTCTGGAACAAAATTCAACACAGGAAGAAGATGAGGCTACTATACTTGGAAAAGAAACTTTAGAGACATTAGAATCTCCATCAGCAGACTCAGCATTGGCTAGCAAGGGGGACTTATAACAATGGATGGCTGATATGAAGCTTTCATTAGCAGTCTTCACTTCAGATATTAAAATAAATATTGATGGCCTTCATAAAAAAATGGATGATATGAGTCAGAGCCTTCAAGAATTTGAAGAACGGGTTATTTCGCATGAACAGGAGATAACAAAATCCAACAACATTGCAAACAAATAGATCTGTCAGTAGAAGAGCTACTCCTTAGAGATGAAGATTGGGAAAACAGAGCAAGGTGAAATAACTTGAGATTACAAGGGATCCCTGAATCGGAAGACCTTAAAGACCCAATAGCCCTCATACAGTCTATATGCTTTAAGTTTCTACAAGCAGAAAATTCAGATGCAGAACTTCCAGCTATAGAATTTGAACAGATATATCGAGCTTTGGGCCCATGCAAATCAGAGAGGCCAAGGGATATAATAGTATGCTTTCTAAGATATCCACAGAAAGAGCCCTATAAGCAGCCCAGAAAATTGGTCATTTGATGTGGAATAATGCAAAAGTGGAACTGTTTGCAGATATATCTTCAGCGACTTTGAAACGATGACGAGATTGTCATGAAGTAACCAGATGCTCCCAGATGCTTGCAACAGAATAATATTCACTACAAATGTCACTATCCATTTGGGATTTCCTTTATGCTAGCAGGCAAGCTACATAAAGTTGCATCAGCATTAGAAGCCCAACAGGCCAAACTCTGGACTACCGAGGGAGAAAAACAGCAAAAGGAACCATCACAACCTCCACCTATGGAACTGCCAAGTCAGAGATGGCATAGAGTAGAACAAAAAAAAGAGATTACAGAGACATTGAGAAGAATTGCTGATATTAATATTTTTATTTAGTAATTGTTAGATAAAATAAAGATAAAGATATTGTAAGGGGGTAGATTATTATAAGAAAAACTGTGCAGACTCGGGTCAAGGTTAACTTTCTTCGACTCTGATGTCTGGAAATGGATCTGGCACTCGGTATTACCGACTGGTGCCTGGATGTAGAACCAGGAACAGAAGATGAGAGAGATTTGGAGGGGTAAGGGGGGAGAAGAGGGAAGGGGTGGAGGGTAAATTAGTTTTCTTTACAGGAATGATTGGATAGGGTTGCGGTAAGGGGGATATTGGGGGAGACAAGGTGACCTGGGGAAAAAATTATAAGATCTGTAAAGCTAGAAAAAATTGAAATAATGTATGAAAGTAAGATAAGATTAGGAAGTCTAAATGTGAATGGACTCAATATACCTCAAAAACGTCAGCTGCTTTTAAATGAGATGAAAAGGTTGAAATTTGATATATGTTATGTACAAGAAACGTATTTACAAAAATTGGGAGAAAAGATGGTCCATTTTAAAGACTAGCTAGTGAGAGACTGGGCTTCTAATAAAAAGGAGAAAAAGAAAACAGGGGAGAGATACTATTTAGAAAAAAACTGAAAGTCCTGACAAAGGAGGAATGGAGGGATGATGAAGGGAGATGGATCATTTGGGTGGGTGAACTGAATGGGGTAAAGGTGACTTTGGTGAATCTCTATGCCCCTAATCTCAATCAAGGGAAATTTTTTGAAGATCTCTTGAGTATAATTTAAAAAAAACAGGAAGGATTACTATTACCAGAAGGGGATTTTAATTTGGTCTCAGACCCTCGTTGGGATACTACGAGTACTAAAAGCGAGAGAACCAAAAAAGATAGTAAACAAAAAGATTTCTGGAAGTATTGAATTTATTAGATGGATGGCGGAACATACATATGTTAAGAAGAGATTATACTTATTATTCTTCCCCACATAAAGTGTACTCCCCTATTGATATGATTTGGATGGATAAATTCTTAGGAGGTAAGTTAATAGATGCAAAAACAGAGGAAACTAGTTGGGCAGACCATGCCCCAATATGGGTGGACATAGCAAGGGGATTTACTAAAATAGGGACACGATAGTGGAAATTAAATGATACTCTATTAAAAGATCCTTGGTAGTCCAGAAAATAGAACAATCTATTAGAAACTTTTTGGATAACAACAGTATGGATCATTACTCACCCATTACGATTTGGGAATCTTTAAAAACTGTCTTAAAGGGAGAGTTGATTTCAATAGCTTCTTATAAGAAAAAGACCCGGGAAAAGGAAGAAAAAAGATTAAGAGAAAAATTGATGGGATTAGTAATACAACATAAAAAGGGAATTGGTGGGGAACAGATTAAGACCCAAATAAAAGAGATTCGTATGACTTTAGGAAAAATGGAAGATGAAGCCATCCAATTCAATATAGACAGCCTTAGACTTAAACATTATGAAACTGGGAATCGGGCAGGGAAACTATTAGCACATCACATTAAAGTACAACATCAACAAGGTAATATTACAGGCATACGATCCGAACACGGTGATCTCATGTCAAAAGAGAAAAGAGATCCATGATAGGTTTGTGGAATTTTATAAGAAACTATATACATCAGAATATCAGGGACAGGAAATATCCTTGGCACAATACTTGTCCCAGTTAGAATTAAATAAGCTTCAGATTTAGAGGCCCAAAGATTGGATGAAGATATAACTGAGGAGGAGATCCGAGGAGTAGTACATCAAATTAAACCGGGCAAGTCTCCAGGAATGGATGGATTCACAGGAATGTTTTATAAAAAGTTTATATATTATGTAATTATTTAATAATTTAAGACACAGAACAATTGCCATATTTTATGAGATTGGTCAGAATCACAATACCTAAAACAGGAAAAGATAATACATACTGTGCTAGCTACAGACCCATTTCCTTGTTGGAAATAGATACAAAAACCATGGCTAAGAGTTCTTGCTAATAGACTGTCATCATATATGTCGTCACTTATCCATCCAGATCAGGTAGGCTTTATTACCGGGAGACAAGCATCTGATGGGATTAGAAGGGTGCTAGATCTGGTATGGAGGACTAAAAGGGAAAGAACAGGATAGATGGCAGTCTCGGTCGATGCTGAAAAAGCATTTGACAGAGTTGAATGGAGGTTTATGGATGAAGTCTTGGGGCATGTGGGCCTTGGGAAAAGGTATAGGGATTGGATATTTACATTATATAATAGCCCACTAGCATGCGTTAAAATAAATGGAACTTATTCCACTACATTCGAACTGCCCATTGTCCCCTTTGATTTTTGCATTAGTTATTGAACCCTTAGCACAGAAAATCAGACAATCTCAACAGGTAAAAGGCTTGAGGGTGGCGGGAGAACAGCAAAAGCTGTCTGTTTGCAGATGACATATTTGCTATTGTTGAGGCATCTGAGAAGACATTAACTACCCTTAAAGATATTATGGGTGAATATGGCCAATTATCAGGGTTTAAAGCTAATTTAAATAAGATGGAAGTGATGAATATCTCAGCATCAACAGAGAGGATTATGGAACTACAAAGATCAGTACCCCTGAGATGGGTAAAGGGTTCTATTCGTTATTTGGGAATAATTTTGGGAGCAGATTGGACACTTTTGTTCCAGCAAAATTATATACCATTGGTAATGGACATTCAGAAATATTTAGATAGGTGGAATAAGTTGTTCATTTCCTGGTTAGGACGTATGGAAGTGGTGAAGATGATGATTCTCCCTAGGTTTCTTTATCTATTCCAAGCACTACCGATAGAAATCCCAAAACAATTTTTTTAAAAATGGAATAATATGATAATGAGATTTATATGGGGAGGAAAGCGTCCAAGGGTTGGAAGGCAGGCAATATTTAAGTCTAAGGCAGAAGAAGGACTAGGTTTACCTTCTCTGGAGAATTATTATAAAGCAGCACAGTTGAGAGCAATAGTTGAATGGCATTCATCCCCTTCTAAGCTTTGGGTAAAGGTATAATAAGCAATGTTAGATGGGAGAGATGGTATAACAGATTTGAAATACTTACCATGGGTGGGAGAAAAAGACTTAAAAAAATATAAATAATCCCTTCAGTAAATGTTATCTGAAAACTTGGAAAAGTGTTAGGAAAAAAATTTTAGGTAGAGAAAAAGGTATTTTTTTTTCTCCCTGATATTACATGCACAAGATTTTATACCAGGAAGGGAGGGAGGAATCTTTAAGAAGTGGGAGGCAAAAGGGCTAGTAAGTTCAACTAGTTGAAGAAGGGGAGGTATAAAACTTTTTATAAATATTCAGGATCAATATCAGCTAGAAGCGAGAGATCTTGTCCCTTATTTACAGATAAAAACTTTATATTGACATATAAGGCAAAGAGTAATGGAATTTTAAAGAAATCTGAATTTGAAAAAGGGTTAGGAGAACCGGTAGCAAAAGGGTGTATCTCCTGGCTATATAAAATTATAAATGAAGATAAAGTAACCAAAACATCATATATGAAAGCATGGGAAAAAGACTTGGGGAAGGAATGGTCCATGGATGAGTGGGGGGTAATTGTATCATATCTTCTTCAGACAGCTAGGACTGCCACCTTGGTGGAAAATGCTACTAAACTCTTAGTACGTTGGTACACTACCCCGGTTTTAATTAGTAAATATACTAAGCAGAGTGATGCTATTTGTTGGAAAGGATGTGGTGAAAGAGGTACATTCTATTGTATGTGGTGGGAATGTCAAAAGGTCCAGAAGTTTTGGAAGCAAGTATTTGAGTATGTAAGCAGATTAATTCAGATTCCACTTAAGCTGAATGCTGAAAGGGCATTGTTGGGAGTAAGAATAGAAAGTTTAACACTTTCTCAATCTAAACTTTTGGACCTGGCATTCATAGCTGCCAGATTGACACTAGCTCAGCAATGGCGTATGTTAAATGTACCCACTTTAAGAGATGTGAGGGAACGTTTAGGAATAGTGTGTGAAAAATATAGACTTTCGGCCCTTATAACCAATCAATGGGCAAAATTTAATGATATATGGGAGAGTTATATTGAATTCGAAAAAGAAGTTCTATGAAAGAATTATACTACTCCTATGGTTTTGGAAACCAGGTCTCCTTTGAGGGGGGAAGCGAAATAGGGAATGGAATTGTTTTAATTGTAGTAAAGATAAGAAGCATTATTCTTACTAGTTTATTAAGCCTATGAATTATATTTAATGTTAATTGTGTGCTGTATTGAGATTACTGTATTAAAATTATTAAATAAAGAAGTTTAAAAAAAAATAAATTTCAAAAGAATCGGCTGAGTCGGTGGAAGATACAACAAAAAACATTTTGGTGTGTGTGGGGGTTTATTTTTATTTATTTTTTTTTTTGGGGGGGGGGTTCAGTTCACAGTGTATGTTTTCATTCTAGTGCTCTCTTTTTCTGCTTCATTTCAGTCATCAGCACCACCACCAAAACACTTTCTAGAATAGCACATAAAGCACAGTTACTTACCGTAACAGGTGTTATCCAGGGACAACAGGCAGATATTCTCACATGTGGGTGACGTCATCTACGGAGCCCCAGCGCAGACAGCTTTTCAAGCAAACTTGATTGAAGTTTCAAGTTTGCTACACTGCACCACGCATGTGCATGCCTTCTTGCCCACTAGAGGGCGCATCCCACCTCGTGGTCCTCAGTTCCATAACTAGCAAAGAAGCCATCCCCGGGGAGGCGGGCGGGTTGTGAGAATATCTGCCTGCTGTCCCTGGATAACACCTGTTACGGTAAGTAACTGTGCTTTATCCCAGGACAAGCAGGCAGCATATTCTCACATGTGGGTGACCTCCAAGCCAACCAAAAAAGGGCAGGTGGGAGGATGGCAATTTAGGAAAACAGATTACGTAACACCGACTGGCCAAACCGGCCGTCGTTTCTGGACAAAGTGTCCAGACAATAGTGGGAGGAGAACGTATGAACCGAAGACCAAGTGGCAGCTTTACATATGTCCTCCATAGGAGTAGATCGGAGGAAAGCAACCGAAGCTGCCATCGCCCGGAACTTATGCCCCGTGGCTCGACCCGGGGGCGTAAGACCAGCCTGAGCGTAGCAAAAAGAAATACAAGCAGCCAACCAGTTGGACAAGGTGCGCTTGGAAACAGGATGTCCTAAACGATTAGGATCAAAGGACAAAAACAATTGAGGAACCTTCCGATGAGACCTGGTACGTTGGAGATAAAATGCCAACGCCCTCTTACAGTCAAGCGTGTGGAGCGCCCTCTCGCCAGGATGGGAGTGGGGCTTAGGAAAGAACACAGGAAGGACAATGGACTGATTGAGGTGGAAATCAGACACAACTTTAGGTAAAAATTTAGGATGGGTGCGGAGAACCACCTTGTCATGATGAAACACAGTAAAAGGCGGGTCTGCAACCAAAGCTTGCAGCTCACTAATCCGTCGAGCAGATGTGAGGGCAATCAGAAATATCACCTTCCAAGTAAGAAATTTCAGGGGAGACTTGTCGATAGGCTAAAAGGGAGGTTTCTTCAGTTGAGCTAAGACAACATTCAAATCCCAAACGACGAGAGGAGACTTCAGAGGGGGACAAACATTGATTAGACCCTTCATGAAACGAGTCACCAGAGGATGAAGCGAAAGAGAACGTCCCTCCAAGCGACGATGGAAAGCGGAAATGGCACTGAGATGCACCCTAACAGATGTCGTCTTCAGGCCTGAATTAGATAGATGCAACAAGTAGTCCAGCACCGAAGACACCGGGACCGAATCCGGATCCAGATGACGCGAGGAACACCAGGAGGAAAACCTGGTCCATTTCTGGGAATAACAAAGCCTGGTCGAGACCTTGCGCGAGGCTTCCAAAACTTCCCTCACCGACTGAGAAACCGGGACCGAAGTCAAGGGGAAAGGAACCAAGCGGTCAGGTGTAACGACTGAAGATTGGGATGCAACAGTGAACCCCGACTCTGAGATAGCAGAGAGGGAAACACAGGCAGAAGCAGAGGCTCCCTGACACTGAGTTGAAGAAGCAGGGAGAACCAGTGTTGACGAGGCCACCGAGGCGCAATGAGAATCATAGTGGCTCTGGATGATTTGAGACGAACCAACGTCCTCAAGATCAGGGGAAAAGGAGGAAACGCGTAAAGGAACCTCCCTCCCCAGTCGAGAAGAAAGGCATCCGCTTCTAGACGGTCCAGGGAGTACATCCGAGAACAATACAGGGGTAGTTTGCGAGTCTCCGGGGAGGCAAACAGGTCCACCTGCGGAGTCCCCCAGCGGTCGAAGACCTCGCGCAGGACTCTGGAGTTGAGTGACCACTTGTGCGGCTGGAGAAGCCGACTGAGTTTGTCTGCCAAGCAGTTCCGTTCTCCCTGGATATAGACCGCCTGTAGGAAGATGTTCTGGGAGATCGCCCATTCTCAAAGGCGTAGAGCTTCCCGGCAAAGGGACCAAGAGCCTGTCCCACCTTGCTTGTTCACATAATACATGGCCACCTGGTTGTCCGTTCGCACGAGGACTACCTGATCGTGAAGTAGGTGGCAGAATGCGCGAGCCGCCAGAAAGATGGCACGGAGCTCCAACACATTAATGTGACAGCGTCGGTCCTCCACCGACCACAGGCCCTGGGTCCGCAGACCGTCGAGGTGGGCCCCCCACGCGTACTCCGAGGAGTTCGTGGTCAGAACTTTGCGATGTGGAGGGACGAGAAAGAGCAAACCCCCGGAAAGATTCGAAGAGTCGGTCCACCAACGGAGCGATCGTCTCAAAGAAGGAGTCACCGCTATGAGACAAGAGACAGGATCGCAATCCTGGCGCCACTGAGATGCCAGAGTCCACTGAGGAATTCTCAGGTGCAGTCTGGCGAACGGAGTGACGTGGACCGTAGACGCCATGTGGCCCAGAAGCATCATCATGCGCTGAGCCGACACAACAGGTAGCCGAGAAATCAGACGGCTCAACCGAACCAAAGCCTCCAACCGAGGAGGAGGGAGGAACGAACGAAGGCGAACAGTGTCCAGCACTGCGCCTATAAATTGAAGTGATTAGGTTGGGCACAACTGTGACTTGGGAAAGTTTACCTCGAACCCCAGTCGCTGAAGGAAGATGATAGACTGTAGGGTCGCTGAGATAACCCCCTCCCTGGTTGGGGCTTTGATCAGCCAATCGTTCAGGTATGGGAAGACCTGAAGCCCCTGAGACCTCAGGGCTGCAGCGACTACCACCATACACTTCGTGAAGACTCGAGGGGACGAAGCCAGGCCGAAGGTGAGGACCCGGTACTGTAGGTGTAACTCGCCCACCTGGAACCGTAAGAATTTGCGGAAGGTGGGATGCACCGGAACATGGGTATACGCTTCCTTCAGGTCCAGGGAGCACATCCAGTCCCCTTCCTCCAAGAGAGGATACAATACCGGAAGTGACAACATCCGGAACTTCTCCCGGACCAGGAACTTGTTGAGCTTCCTGAGGTCTAGAATGGGGCGCAAGTCCCCGGTCTTTTTTGGGACCAAAAAGTAACGGAAGTAAAACCCCCGCCCCCGCTGATCAGGGGGTACAGGTTCCACCGCCCGCAGCCTCAACAAGGCCCTGGCCTCGGCCATGAGGATGGGGAGCTGGGTCCAATTGTATGGGCAATCCCCCGGTGACTGTTCCGGCGGCGCAGACCAAAAGTTGAGAGAGTAGCCCTCGGAGACGGTCCGGAGCACCCAAGCGTCGGATGTTATCTCGGTCCAAGCCGCATAAAAGGACCGGAGTCGACCCCCTATGGGAAGGGGGTCCGGCGCGATCGCGGAGGAGGGCCGGCCCCATCCGCATCGCCCGTCAAAAAGACGGCGCAGGTTTGGAGGGACCCTGCGTCGGAGGTTTCGTTTGTCCCCCTCTGCCTTGTTGAGGTGGACGCCGTGGCGGAGGCCTAGAAAAGGCCGGCGTCGACTTCTGAGGGTAACGCCTCGGAGGAGGCCGGAAGGGTTTCTGCGGCGTGGCCTGAGGTTTCGGACGGACCAACGAGGCCGAGTGCTCCTGCTCCGACAACCGTTTGGTCGCCGCCTCTAGGGATTCATCAAATAACTCGGACCCCACGCAAGGTAAATCCGCTAGGCGTTCCTGCAGGTTTGGATCCATATCGAGAGTGCGTAGCCACGCTATTCGGCGCATAGCTACAGCAAATGCAGACACCCTCGACACCAGCTCAAACGCGTCGTACACAGTGTGAAACAGGTACAGGCGCAATTGAGACAGGTTGGACATAAACCTGGCGAATCCTTCCCTACGGGAATCTGGTAGATTGTCGTGATACTGAGGAAGGTCCTTCACCATGCCACGTAAATAAGATGAGAATGTAAAGGCATAATTGAGCACCCTGGTTGCCATAAGGGAATTCGAATAGAGGCGACGACCAAACTTGTCCAGGGTCCGACCCTCCCTGCCGGGCGGGACCGCCGCAGAAACTCTGGAGGGTTGTGACTTTTTCAGCGCCGACTCAACCAGCAAAGACTGGTGGGAGAGTTGAGCCTTATCGAATCCCTTGGGTGGGATAGTCCGGTACTTCGACTCCAACTTAGACGGCACCGCTGTGACTGTAAGAGGTGAAGTCAGGTTCTTAAGGAAGGTCTGATGAAGGACCTTATTCAAGGGGAGTCGGGGAGTTTCCCTCGGGGGAGTGGGAAGGTCCTGCTCCTCGAGGAACTCCTTGGTGTATTGAGATCCAGCCATGAGGTCAAGAACCAAGGCACGTGCCATGTCCTGCACGAAAGTGGAAAAAGAGGACGGTCTGGCGGGCGGCGAGGGGGTTCTCGACCTCTCCGCCGAACAGAAGGGGGAAGCCTCGTGGGAATAGCGTGGTTCCCTACCGGACCCGGATTCCCAAGAGGCCAGATCCAATGGCCTCGAGGGGGTCGGGGAACGTCTACGTCTCGAAGAACCCCTGGGAGAGGTCCCAGGTGTCCGAGGCACCGAGGCACGCCCCCTCCTCTTTGGCGAGGAGTCACGCGAACCCCCTCTCGCTGGGGAACCGAGCAGCCTCGGATTATCGAGGCGGAGCTCCGAGACCCGCAATGCCTCGCCCCCGAGTGGCGAGGAGCAACCACGTCGCCGAGGAGAACCTCGCGAACGTTTAGGCTTCCTCGGACGACGCCTCGCCCGAGGCCGACCCGAGGGCGAGGTGTCCCGGGAGGACCTCGAGGAAGAGGAGGAGGAGATCCGCCTCACCCTGCGCACCTTGTCACGGGGCCTAACGCTACTCTCAGGCGGGGCCCCCGAGGTCGAAGTCGAGGGTAAGGTCGGGGCTGAGGTCGGTGCCGCCCCGGTACCCGAGGCCGAGGGAGTCGAGACCGAGGCCGCCGAGGCCGGGGCCCTCGAGACCGAAGCTGTCGAGGCCGAAGCCTGCTGCAAGTGCTCGAGGGCTCCAGACAGCTCCGTGGCAATCAATGCTCGGAGCAAATCTTGGAACGCCGGGATCCCCACCATGGTAGGCAGGTCCGAGGCCGGGGGGATGCTCCCTGGAGGGCGACCTCGGTCTCGAGTATTCCCTCGGGGCATTAGTGGCCGTAGTTCTTGGCGGGGCCGAGGACGACCCACCCGCCGTCGAGGAGCCCGAAGATGGCTTCTTCGTCGACCCTGGAGTCGGGGATGGAAGAGAGGACTTACCCGAGGCAGGTTTTGTCGAAGGCGTAGGCTTCGATGTCGAGGGACGCGGCGAAGCCGAGGATCCCGAGGCCGAGGTCAAGGCTGGGGCCGAAGCCGAGGCCGACGTCGAGGCCTTCCCCGGTGCGGAGTCCACCGCGAAGAGCTCCGCCATCCTGGCACGGCGTCGGCGGAGCGCTCTGGCCTGAAAGGTGGAGCACCGATCGCAAGAGTCAGTCGGATGCTCGGGTCCTAAGCAGAGCAAGCACCACCGGTGTGGGTCGGTAATGGAAAGTAACCGCTCACACCGGATGCACTTCTTGAAACCCGTCAAGGGACGGGACATGAAAAACCGACCCGGCCGAAAGCAAGGCCAGTCGCGGCCGCGGCTCACGGGAGCCCCCGGAGCCGAACGAAAAGAAACATTTTTTTTTTTTTTAAAACTATCAAAACAACAAAACCAACAAATACAGCACAGCGACCGATCAAAATTCACCGGACGCGGCGACAGAAAGCAAAAAAGAGCAGAGCTCAATTTCCACAGGGCTTCTGGCTCCACGGAAAAAACTGAACTGAGGACCACGAGGTGGGATGCGCCCTCTAGTGGGCAAGAAGGCATGCACATGCGTGGTGCAGTGTAGCAAACTTGAAACTTCAATCAAGTTTGCTTGAAAAGCTGTCCGCGCTGGGGCTCCGTAGATGACGTCACCCACATGTGAGAATATGCTGCCTGCTTGTACTGGGATAATTTCTTAACTAAGGAGCATTTATAACTGGCCCATGCTTTTTATCAATTATCACCTCAGTACAATTAGCATTTCAAGTGTTCTTCCTGCACTTGCCATTCAGATATGCTTTTTCCAAGTATATATCTTTAATGGCTATGAACATAAATGATAGCAGATAACAGATTTAATTGGTCCATATATTGTGCCTAATCCTGTCTGATTTAAATGGCTCATCCAGTCTACCAAAGAAAACATATCTTCCTTCTAAGACCTGTCTAAAATGGGGCTGTACATGAAGAGATGAAGACTTCAGAAAGACATGCTGCTGTGAGCATACAGCTCAAATAACCCCTGATGGAGCTTGGCAAGGGTGTTCCGTGCAATGCAGTATAAATACTTTTCTGTAATACTGCTGCTTTACTATTAACCTTCAGGTTGTTTTCTTTTCACATTCAGACTATATTTAGACTTACAGGCCTGATAATCTAAAACCCAGAGGGGGGTTTACGTGCCAGAAGAGAATGAATAGAAATGCTGTTTCTCCTTCCATCATCATCTGCCTTAACTCTGAAATTCTCTTTGGGGTGCATTCAAAAATTTGTCCCCCAGCAAGAAACATCACAGGGAGATATGGTCAGTTAAGATGGAAGCTCCCATCCTGCCAGTATTTTGCTCACCATTCCGGTGCTTGAAGAAGCCAACACCAACATTCCTTGCCTTATTGCTGCCTCCCACCCTCTCAGAGAATCCCTGAAAGGAAGCCAGAAGGCCTTGAGCATGTGAAGAAGCTCAAGGCCCTGCTCCATCAAGAAACAATGATGTCTGCTTCTTCGAGCACCTGAACAGTAAGCCTAACGCTAGCTGGGCAGAGGGAGGACAATAGCGTCAGTAATTCGGGGGGGGGGGGGGGGGAGGTTGAGGAAAGTAGCACTTTTTATTAGGGGAAGGTTGGGTTTGTGGAGGACAGTAGTGTTGGTCATCAGGGTGAGTAGGGTTTGTGAAGAACAGAAACACCAGAAATAGGGGGGGTGGACAGCAGTACCGTGGATGATCGGGTCAGGTGGGGAGAATAAAAGCAATGGGTCATTATTTTGTCCAAAAATCTGTTTATATTTGAATATATATATATATATATATATATATATATATATATATATATATATATATGGTATTTCAATTGTTCTTTTTATCTCTCTACTCCATCTTGAATAGTTTTGTTTTTGTTATCAAAAGAACATGTAATTAAAAAAAAATATATATAATAGCTCCATAGCATGAAAAAGGAATGGATAAATCTCCGCATCTGTTTAACTATTTTCACTCTCAAGTGATCATTTACTAAGCTCAAGATAGTACACGATCTAGTCAATTTACTCATCATACAGCTGGTTCAACCATTTTCCTTTCTGGCCTCTCCCTGAGTGAATCAACTTTACTTATCTTACCTTACCTTGCTTTCTTGCATATATAGGACAAGCCTTTGCCTCAGCATTTTGCATATTGTACAGCCTTTTTTTGCTGTTGCTAAGGTTTCATATTTTCTTGTATGTTTTTGCAACAGAGCTCACTTGCAAGTTTCTTGGGACAATTCCGTTACGGAAACACAGGGTCCATGGCAATGTGAATAGTCTACATACTAGGAGAAGTGCATTTGTATATTGTATTGATGTTCCATTACTGACCACAGTGTTTATTTAATTAATTTGTTTTCTATCCCGTTTTCCTCAAAGAGCTCAGAACAGGTTACAAGTTTACAGTGCTGCCTTTTCTGAGTAAGATTCTTGTTGTGTGACTCCGGATAGAAAGAGTGACAAAATGTCTACTACTGCATTTTGGATCAGATTTAGCTTGTGTCTTTCTCAGTAATACCTCAAGGTAAGTTAGAGTAGGTTCTAGATTTAACAAAACATTCAGAAAGGAGATTACATCAAGGAGGTGTTGTCTGGATAGGAACACCAAAAAAAAGTAGGCATGTGTATTTGCTCCCTCTATTTTATATTTTTTAAAAATTTTAATACTTTGTATAAATTGGAAACCGCTTTACTTATAAAAGCGGTATATCAAGACACAAATAAACTTGAAATTTAAAGGCTACAAACCATTCATTAAAGAAAGTAAGTAAAAGTAAGAGGAAAAGAAGGCCACTTTGGTTCTCAAAAGTAGTAGCTGAGAAGGTAAGGAATAAGAGGTTAGCTTTCATAAACTACAAAATATCACAGAAAGAGGAAGATGGACAAAAATATCTGGAAAAGTTAAGAGAGGCTGGTTGTGTAGTCAGGAAAGCAAAGATGTAAATGGAAGAACAGTAAACAAGGCATTTTTTAGCTATATTAATGATAGAAGTGCAAAAGTGGCATTATGAGACTCAAGGGTGAGAGGGAGAATTATGTAGAAGCTGATAAAGATGAGCCTGAATTGTTTACCAAATATTTCTGTTCTGTGTTCGCAGCTGAAGCACCAGGAGCAGGACCGCAGAAGACAAATGCAAATATGATGGAGGTGAGGTAGACCCTAAACGATTTTCAGAGGATTGTATTCATGAGTAGCTAGCTAACTTAAAGATGGACAAATTGATACAGCCAGATGGTGTACATTCAAGGGTTATAAAGGAAATTACAGAAGTTCCGCTCCGCTGGCTGACCTTTTCAATGCTTCTATAGCTTTGGGAGTGGTACCGGAAGACTAAAGAAGGGTAGATGTGGCCCTTCTCCACAAAAGCAGAAGAGGTAGGAAACTGCAGACCTGTACATCTGACCTCTGTGGCAAGTAAATTAATGGACACTGAGAATAGTGAAATTTTTGGAATTCAGTGAATTACAGGACCAGCGACAACATGGATTCACTAGGGGCAGATCTTGTCAGACAAATCTGATCAATTTGACTGTGTGATCAGAGAATTGGATAGAGGGAGAACACCAGATGTGGTAAATGTAGATTTTTAGCAAAGCCTTTGACAGTGTTCCACACATGCATCTAATAAACTGAGTACCCTCCAGCCCCAAAGTGGCAGACTGGGTCAGAAACTGGTGAAGTGGTCAATGGAGATCACTTTGAGGAAAGACACATTAATAATGGTGTGCCTCAATGTTTAGTTTTTGGGCCTGTTTTTAACATTTTTTGTGATATTGCTGAAGGGTTGTCTGGTAAGATTTGCCACTTTGCCTATGATACAAAAATCTGCAAGAGACACCCCTGATGGTGTGGATAACATTAGAGAATGGGTTTTGTGGACAAATTTTTCCATGTCCCTGCAGGAACTCAATTTCCCTTTCTCGTCCCCGTGAGTTTTGTCGCTGTCCATGTCCTATTCCTGTAAGCTCTGCCTTAATCGCACAAGCCTCAAGCACTTATGATTTTAAAATGTTTGCAGCTTGAGGACAGAGCTTGCAGGAATGGGGCAGGGACAGGAAAAGAACTGTCCGGGATGGGAAGGGAAAATGAGTTCCCATGGGTAATGGGGAAAAATTTGTCCCTCTGTTTATTCTCTAGATAACATGAGAAAGGCCCTAGTAAAGCTGCCATTTGGCAGCTAGATTTAATACTAAGAAATGCAGTCATGCATTTGGGCTGAAAAACCCAAGGGAATGGTACAGTTTAGGGGGTGAACTTTTTGTGTATGAAAGAGGAGTGGGATTTGGGTGCGATAGGATGTGATGAGCATAAGGTGGCCAAATTTGTTGAAAAGGCAACAGGTGCATAGGGAGAGGAATGGCTAGTAGGAAAAAAGAGGCATTGATACCCTTACATAAAATTCTGGCAGGATCTCATTTAGAATATTTGTACAATTCTGGAAATCACACCTTCAAAAAGATATAAACAGGATGGAGTCAGTCCAGGGAATGGAACTAAAATGATTGGTGGTCTTCAGCATAAGGCATACGGAGACAAAGATCTTAATATGTACAGTATACTTTGGATGAAAAGGGGAGATATGATAGATATGATAGAGATGTCTAAATACCTATGTAATGTGTTGCTTTTAGGTGAGAGGAAGCTCTGGAAAGAGGGAGCATAGAATGGTGAAAGGGGAAAGATTCAGAATAACTCCAGAAAATACTTTTTTACGGAAAGAGTGGCAAATGCTTAAAATGGGCTCTTGGTGAAGGTGGTAATGAAAAGTGTTTAGAAGCCAATGTGAACTGATCAATACCCAAGGTCCTACTTTTTTTAAAGCTTCATAGACATCCAGTTGGCATGTGGCCTTGTAACTTACATTACATTAGTGTCTTCTATCCCGCCAATACCTTTCAGTTCTAAGCGATTTACAACAAGAGTTGGCCTGGGCATTCCCAGGGAGATTACATGGTTAATAGATGTATTATGCGTCGGGACCTGTGGAGGGTCGATCAGATTTAAATAGATCATTTGACAAATTTCTTGAATAGAAAAGTTTTAAGTTCTTTCCTGAATGTTTTGTAGCTCTTTCCTTCCACTGAAAACAGTGCTACTTAAGGCCTTCCTCATGCAACTTTCTTGTTATTAAAAAGGTCTCCTCAATCTCAAATGGATCTCCTAGATCATCTCCTTACTCCTGATAATATCACCGGCTTGAACCCATCTTGGTTCAAGCCGGTGATGTTATCAAGAGTAAGAGAAAAGAAATCTTATTTCTCTTGGAAGAAATCCCAAAATGGGAAAATTCACTCCATAATCAGAGGCTTGTTCCTGTTTGTTTAAGTTAAAAAAATGTCCTACAGCTCATTTTGACTTCTTTAATGGTTTTATATCTATATCTATATGTCTCAAAGCTAACATATTCACAAGGCCCCTAAGTAGGAAAACCTAACTTCAAGCAACCACAAATTTAAATAAATGTAGACAAAAATCAAACTTAAACCTCAAGAAGCCATATGCAGTTCAATACCAGAGAAAGAAAAACAGCACTACACTTTGGAATAAAAAAAGAAAGCAGTGCAAATTTACAGTAAAACATAATTTTCTGTTCATGAAATTAAAAATTAAAAATAATTTTTTTTTTCTACCTTTGTTGTCTGGCCATTTCATTCATGTTTATCCCAGTTTCTGCTTTCTTCCATCTTTTCTTAATTTTCTTTCCAGTTTGTAGTCAATAACTTCAGAGGGGGGCGGGATCAAGACCACCAGAGCCTTTAGCAATTTGGCAAGAGGGAAGATCCCCGTGGCATCTGGCTTTGTTACTTCCAGCCAGTTTAGCAGGACCAGAACAGGACTGAAGGCAGGGCTGCTCACAATCTGGATGATCCACCGACTCCTCACTCATCCAGGTGGCCAGCAAACAGCATGGAGGACCACTGAAGCCGCAGGTGGGAAGCAACAGCTGCCTGCCTCGCATGTCTGGTCTACCCCTGACCCACGACTCCATTCCGCACAGCCCAGTAGGCTTAAATTTGGATATTTTAAAACTATGGTAGCCCCCATTTTTGGGTTATTTTTTTGGCCCCAAAATCTCGGTTTATGTTTGAGTATATGGAAAAATTATATTCTTACCTGCTAATTTTTTTTTCCTTTAGATGCAGAAGATAAATCCAGAGACTAGTGAGATAGCACACATCTACCAGCAGGTGGAGATAGAGAACTGATTTGCAGGTGCTCATCCTGGATGGAACTTCTCCTGTCCAATTAGTATCGCTCCTTGCCCAAGCATCTGGAACCAGGAACAAAACTTTCCCATAAACAATATAAAAGTAAAAAAACATTGCAACCTAAAACTACCAACCATAACTTGCAACTGTAACCCCCCTCGAGAGGGAAGTCAAACACAGATATTTTGAAAGGATGGGGCTCTGAATTCATCAACTGCAGCTAAAGGAAAGAAAATTAGCAGGCAAGAATATAATTTTTCCTTCCTTAGCAACAGCAGCAGATGAATCCAGAGACTAGTGGAATGTAGCAAAGCAATCCTTACACAGGGTGGGAATCCGACACCACATCCGTAATGACCAAAGCCCCAAAAGAATTTTCCACTTTGAAAACGTGCTCAAGGATGACCATATCGCATATCTCTTCCAAGGAAAAACCACTGCACGGGTCAAATGAGCACGGACATCCATTGGCAACTGCCTCCCTGCCACCAAATAAGTGGAAGCAATAGCCTCCCGGATCTAGCAGGCAACCGAAGCTTTGAACACCGCCATTCCCTTATTGCACCCCACGAACAAGACAAAAGGATGATCTGAACTTTGAAAGTCATTAGTAAGCTCAAGATAGAACATAAGAACATAAGCATTGCCCCTGCTGGGTCAGACCAGGGTCCACCGTGCCCGGCAGTCCCCTCCCACGGCGGCCCCCCAGGTCCAAGACCTGTAAGTGCTCCTTACCTAAAACGTTCATGCCCTATTCGTTTAATATCCTGTAAAGTAACCCTCTATCTGTGCCCTGCAATCCCCTTCGCTTCCAGGAAGTCATCCAGTCCCTTTTTGAACCCCAGTATTGTACTCTGTCCTACCACCTCTCCTGGAAGCGCGTTCTAGGTGTCCACCACCCTCTGAGCGTTTGTTTTGAATCTGTCGCCTCTCAGTTTTTCTGAATGACCTCTCGTTTTTGTTGTCCCCGCTAGTCTGAAGAATCTATCCCTCTCCACCTTCTCTATGCCTTTCATGATTTTATAAGTCTCTATCATGTCCCCTCTAAGTCTCCGCTTTTCCAGGGTAAAGAGCCCCAGCTTGTCCAACCTCTCGGCATATGAAAGGTTCTCCATGCCCTTTATCATCCTTGTCGCTCTCCTCTGGACCCTCTTGAGTATCACCATATCCTTCTTAAGGTACGGCGACCAGTATTGGACGCAGTATTCCAGATGTGGGCGCACCATTGCTCGATACAGTGGCAGGATAACTTCCTTCGTTCTGGTAGTGATACCCTTTTTGATAAAGCCCAATATTCTGTTCACTTTCTTTGAGGCCGCTGCACATTGTGCTGCCGGCTTAAAAGAAACAGGGAAGAAACAAATAGTGCAGAAGCATTCTACGCACATCCAGCAAACGCAAAAGCAAAGAATCTAAAATCCATAGTCCTCTTCCCAGAAGGAAGAAAAACAGATTGATTCATATGAAAATTCAAAATCACCTTTGCCAGAAAAGAAGGCACTGTCGAAACAAAACACCTAACTCTGTAAAAACACAAAAAAGGAGAAACTATGAGAACCAACAGACCCCTTAGTCCATAGGGAGAGGGTGAGGAAGGGAGCTTGGGGGTCCCAGGTGTAGTCTCCAAAGCTAGCACCGCTCAGCCAGATACCCCTATACTCAATGAAGAAATTAATCAACAGGAGAAACAGCCAGGAGACAATGAAGCCAGGAGCTAGAGAAATGGCAAACATTCACTTCTAGAGATAGAGCATACTAATTGGACAGGAGAAGTTCCATCCAGGATGAGCACCTGCAAATCAGTTCTCTATCTCCACCTGCTGGTAGATGTGTTATATCCCACTAGCCTCTGGATTCATCTGCTACTGTTGCTAAGGAAATGGTATTTGAAAAATAGCTGTTGTATTGCATCTGAACAACTGTTTTGGATTCTTGCAGCACCATTGACTCTGAATTTGAGTCATTTGATGCCTTACATTGCACAATGTTCTCCTAGTCTCATAAAAATATCCCAAGCCAGTGGCATAGTGGGAGTGCGGACCACCCCAGGTGCTGTCTATGCGGGGGTACAGATGCCTCTCCTCCTCATCGTCCCCACATAAGTCTTTAAATGTTTGCTGGTGCAAGCAGCATCTTCCACCTGCTTCTCGTGCCGAACTTGGCTCTCTTCTGACATCACTTCCTGGTCACGAGACTAGGATGTGACATCAGAAGGGAACAGAGGCCAGTGTAGACAGCAGGTGAAAGACATTGCTTGCGTAGATGAACATTTTAAGAGGTGCGGTGATGCCAGGCGCCAACCTGTCTCGTTATGCCACTGTCCCAAGCATTCAATTCTCAGGCTCATAGGAATAGTACAGCAGCTCAGCCAGCACACAGCTCAAAATCACTGAAAATCATTCAATTCTAAAAGAAAATGAATAACAGATGCAAGGTACTGCCAGCAGAGACAGGGAGCATATGTATTGAGGAAAGTGAGTCAGAGAGCCACAATTATGGTTGATGAAAGGCTTCCATGCTTTACAAATCAGAAGACTCTAAAATCAGGAAAGCATCATAAACAGCAGTTTGTATTAAATATTTTATCACATTTTCTGGGTACAACCTGGATATGCAGTAAAATCCTCTCTTATGCTCCATGGTTTGTACTGTCACATTTATACCAATGAACTGTAATTTTATAATTCTATAGTAACTTTATTTTTATTTCAAATGAATAAGAAGAAACTGTGAGATAAAAACACTTTTGTGAAGTCACTGAGCACCATTAAAGTTGTCTTTCATTGGTTGGAGCCACATGATATGTTTGGTGTGCAATGAAGAATTTCAAGACATGATGCTATATGACAAATCACAATGCTCCATTTCACTTATCTATTTTGTACAAAAATATTTACAGAATGTCTTCTGTAAGATTCTACTGAAGAAAAGTTTTCTATACTGAAATTATATGGGTAAAACACACATACAATACAGGAACCTCACTATTTAAATATATTTTTAAATGGCTGACAGTTTAGGGCTCTCAAAGTCTGCCATCTAAAAACATTAGCTAGCTTAATAAAAGCTTCATCTCTCGTACAACCTTCTTTTTCTTATACACAAAAATCTACATTAATTTATGTTAGGTGCAAATATATTTATGTGAAAATAATGTGTGCATTAGAATTTCTGAAACATTTCCAGGAAGAATTACATAAATTTTGGTGTGTTTTATTTTTTTTTTAAATAACTAAGCACTGTTCTGAAACTAGGATACAGAGAATTTAACAGATCATCTCTGGCATATCAGATGCAACTACAAAAATCACCTGATTTTATATAAAGGCACAGACAGTCAAACCCAAAACACCAGTGTTAGGTGTTTATTCAGTTTTTTTCTGCATGTTACTGCAAAAAGTCAAATTAGCAACAAAATATGTATCAAAGAAGATTTTCTGAAACCCCTCTTCTCACTTATGATCTATGAATAAAACTTAATTATACAATATAGGCAAGAATACAGTGTTGATCAATAAGATCCATCAGTGTCTTTCAAAGTAACTGATGCATGTTCTTTCTGGTATCAGAGTAGTTCTTTTAGAGGCTGCCAACTGCTGCATTATTTTTTCTTGGCTGGCACTATGCGCATGACCTATCCTATATTTCTCCAGATTCATTTGAACTCTTCACAACAAATACAGGTTTACAAAAGCAGCTCCGTCCTTTCTTCCTGTGTCAACACATGATGTTTATATCCACTTCAAATAAAAATTGCCAGAAAGTGAAGAAAATGTAAGGTTTGGTATATTTCTTAGGTGAACAGTAAAGATTTTCATGCCATTGTGATCCAGCTTTTAGAGTCATGAAGTCTTCAAAAGCTCTAATAAAGCTCCTGCGGCTCCAAAATAACCCTTGAAATCAAATATATATGCATTAGCATTTCATAAATTTGGCAGCCATTTAATAAATGTCAATTTCAAACTAATACTGTATTTTTAAAAATCATTTCTTTATTAATTTTCAAATTTAAGTTTCAAGTATTATACGAGGGTCATTTCATAAATAATGCACACTATTTTTAAAAAAATTTACGTGTTGTATTTTCTTTTCAAGTATTTCTTTACAGTCCTTCAATATAGTCTCCCTGCTTTGCAATGACCGAGTCCCAACGTCTGGGAAGCTTCATTATTTCATCCAAGACACCGTTTTAGTTCAGTTGCCGAATGGCTTTGGAACCAGCAGAAGAAAGCTCTTCCAGAGATGCAAAACAATGTCTAAGCATAGGTTGTTTCAACTTTGGAAAAAGGTCAAAGTCTGGTGGTCTCATGACTGGACTGTAGGGAGCATGAGGTAACACCTCCCAGCCGTTTTCGTGTAGTTTTTCAATGACATTCCCTATGTGCAGGCGAGCGTTGTCGTGAAGAATGATTGGCTCAGGGGTGTCACGTGATGCGTCTGCCTTGAACAGATGTGTGCTGCTGGGTTCCACGACCTATGGTCTCAAAACCGGCTATACGACTGGATAACTTGCTGCCAGTTTGGTGCGGGGTGTGTTACCTTTCCCTGCGATTCGAGCGCAGTATGCCGACAAAACCAGCTAGGATACTGGAAAGTAAGCCTGTCTCCTCTGTACCTAAGATGGTGGCGTCGCCTGTTCCCGCGCCAGCAAACCTCGGCGAATGGGCGCAAGAAATCTCCCGTATGGTCACCTTGGCCCTGGAAGATCACCTCCACAAATTACAATCGGCCCTGGATGGCATTAATGAGTGGTTTGATGCCCAGGCCAGTCGCATAGCCGCGGTGGAGCAGCATGTATCTGATGGGGAAGATGCGGCGTTGCAGGAGTGCGCTCGGGTTTCTGGGCTGCAGGCCCAGGTGGCCACCCTCACCAACAGGCTGGACGAGCAGGAGAATCGGCAGTGCAGGAATAATCTGCAAGTGGTGGGCCTCCTGGAGCTGCGCTTGGAGCAGGAACTGTATCACTTTTTTCAAACTTGGCTCCCAAGTCAGTTGGGCATGGAGAGCTCAGCCACTGGATTTGTCTGTGAGCGAGCGCATCGTATGGGGTATGCTCTGGAGAAAATAACAGATCCCATACAGCGATTGCACGATACGTTAATTGGAAAGAGAAATAGCTCCCATTACAGGCTTATTGAAAACTTGATCACCTAGCCTATAAGGGTAAAAAACTGCTACTCTTTAATGATTATTCTCTCAAGTTGGTATCGCTGCACAGGGAAATGGCGCCCATATGTACATCGTTCCACCAGCGGGGAGTGTGCTTTCTGCTGGTCTACCTGGTATCTCTTCGAGTCTGGCGAGAGGGAAAGGCCCAGACCTTTGCGGATAAAGCAGCAGCACAACGCTATCTAGACTCCCTGCTGGCGCTGGCTGGGGATGGTGAGCCTGCAGGGGACCCGGCTGATTGACTTCGAGGCCTGGTCCTCGCCCTATCGAGTGCATTTTGCTTGATTGTTGGCACCTATTGGATTGAGTGAGATCTCTGCTTTGTGTTGCCCGTTGGCGGCCAACATTCTCCTGGTTTGTTGCAGGGATCGGCATGCCTGGACTACGGTGGCCAGCTGTCCAATCTGCAGATTCTGGGCTCCTTTCTTCTGAACGAGACTGTAGGTTTGCAGGGACTAAGCCCAGAGTTCTAGCTTTCTCCTTTCTCTGGGAGCAGTTTCTTTTTGCTTTTGGTTTCTTATCCTTTGTATGGGTCTGGGTTTTTGGGAGGGCCTCTGGGGATAGCTTTCCCTGGGGGTTGGGGGGGATGAGATTTGGGTTGTGTGTGAGGGGCATGGATGGTGTGTATGGGTGTTGGTGTGGTTGGCAGATGTATGCGAGGGGGGGTGAAGTGTGCAAGCTCTAATATCTACCTTGGAGCTACTCTGGCTATTTGTGTGTTGCTTTGGGCTGCCAAATTGGCCCATGGGAACTGTTATCTTTGCTGGGGGGCCTACCTTTGCACATGGAAGTTTTGTTCTCTGCTTCTATATCTGAAGGTATTTCTGTGAATGACTAAGCTGACCATAGCCACTTTGAATGTGGATGGGATTCATTCCCCTATCAAGAGGAAAAAGATCCTAACTTGGTTCCGGAAGAGGAAGATAGATATCCCCTTTGTGCAAGAAACTCATCTTTCTGCTCTTGAACACCTCATGCTCTGCAGGGACTGGGTGGGCGAGGTCTGTTTATCTTCTTTTGGTACCAGAAAACGAGGAGTTGCCATACAGATTCATAAACAATTGCCTTTTCATCTCCATAAGGTCATCCACAATCAGGAGGGTAGATATGTCTTAGCGCTTGGGGAATTGTGAGGACAAAAATGGTTACTCTGTAATTTGAAAGCTCCTAATGTGTACAATCATAAATTTTTTTCAGCTTTGCTTGCCAAGATAGCTATGTACCCTGACTACCAACCAATTGTGGGCGGGGACTTCAATATTACAGCGGACCCTATTATGGACTGCATCCCGACAAAGGCGAGGGCGGGGGACCATGGAGCCAAGAGAGTACATTTTTTGCTTAGCCACTTGCATTTATTGGACCTGTGGAGGATCATGCATCCCACGGAACATACCTAAACGTTTTATTCTCACCCACACAATGTCTACGCCTGGTTAAATTTCTTGTTGGCCTCGCCCTCTCTGCTCTCCACGGTGGCGGAGATCACCATAAAGGAGGTTCCTTTGTCTGATCACTCCCCGCTAGTCATGGAAATTCTGATTACGTCGGATGTGCAGGAGCGCTACTGGAAATTCCCATGTTACCTATACAAAGATACGAGTTCCATAAGTACCTTTGAGAGCAGTGGTTTGATTACAGCCATCATAACACTGAGGATGTTGACCCGATGACATTCTGCGAGGTCTCCAAGGCGGTTTTGTGTGGGTTCATTATAGCTTATCTTTCTCGTAAGCGGAAGACACAGTATGCGGATTTATTGGCTCTCTTGGGGGAACTCCATCAATTGTGAGCGAAGCATTGTGCTTCACTCTCTGTGGAAGATAAACTCCGCTTGCTGACCGTTAGGCAGCAGATTGATAACTTGACGCAGAGGGTCGCTCGAGATATTTATTTTCAAAGGTATAAATTGTACACCTGGGGTGAGAAAACGGGAAGACTGCTGACTAATCTGGTGCGGCCTGCTAGAAAATATCAGGTCATACTATCTATTCAGGACAAGCAGGGCACTCGTTATACTCAAGAGAGGCAGATTTGGCAGCAATTCATACACTTTGATGAGTCTCTTTACGCTCGCCAATCCTTTTCAGATTCGGATAGAGATGCTTTCTTTCAGGGACTGACGCTTCCTAAGCTGACGGCTGCCCAACTGAAGTACCTGAATATGCCTATTAGCCTCAGGGAAGTGCAGCTGGATATCAAGCAGTTAAAGCTCACTAAAGCTCCGGGCCCTAACAGGTTTGGATCCAAGTACTAAAAGATTCTGATGGATCAAATATCCCCCATGTTGGCGGGGACGTTTAATGTGTTGACTGAGACGTGGGGCCTTGGGACCCCCAATCTTGCCCACGTAGTTCTTCTGCCTAAACCTGGCAAAGACCCTACCCAAGTGGGATCCTATCGCCCCATCTCACTTCTTAATCAAGATGCCAAGTTGTTTGCCGCCATCTTGGTGGCTCGGCTGAACGTATTTCTGCCTCTCTTGATACACGAGGATTAGGCGGGGTTTGTACCAGGCCGGTATGCATCTATGAATCTTGCTCGCGCTTTGATGGCTCTCCATTCCCGGCGAGGGGTGGAGAGTGCATCGGCTATTGTTGACCTGGAAATGGAAAAAGCATTTGACAGCATCTCCTGGCAGTATGTCTTCTGGGTCTTACGTAAGTTTGGTGTGGAGGGCACTATTCATAATTGGATTTGTAGCTTATATATCTGGCTGCAGGCCAGACTCATAGTGAATGGATGGTTTACAGACCTCTTCAACCTAGGCTGGGGGACGCACCAGGGCTGCCCGCTTTCTCCACTGCTTTTTGTGTTAGCCATAGAACCCTTAGTGGCCAAACTCCGATTGGACCCGGATAAACGGGCATCTGAATTGGGGAACAGTAGAGTCGCATCAATTTATTCGCCGATGATATTTTCCTGTATCTTGACCATCCCCAGCAGGACCTGGGGTGAGCCCTGGACATTGTTTGTTCTTTTGGGGACATTTCTGGCCTACGAGTCAATTGCGATAAATCTGAAATTTTCCCATTGCGTTTCACTAAGTTGGAGGCCTGGCATGCTGGCCTGGAGATACCACCGGTTCAGGGGCCGTTATGATACCTTGGCGTTTATTTAAGTCCTAATCTTAAGTTTCTGTACCAATATAATGTGCGGTGCCACCTGGACGTGATCAAGAGCTTGTGTGATAAATGGAGGGAACTTCCGCTGGGCGTCTGGGGTCAGGTGGCTTTGACTAAGTTGGTACTCTTACCCAAGCTCTTGTACCCACTGCAGACTGTACCCCTTTGGGTCACTGATAGGGATGTGCGGATGTTTCGCTCTATACTTTCCTCTTTCATTTGGCGCCATAAGGGAGCCTGAATTGGTTATGCCACTTTGACTTTGGATAAGTCCCGGGGAGGCTTGAAACTTCCTGATCTTCGCCTTTACAATGTGGCAGCTTTGTTCCAGTTTATTCAAGAAGGCTGGTCGGGTTGTTATAAGTATTCTCCTCGGTGATGGGTGGAGTCCTGTTGTTCCCCTCACTCAGTTCTGTTCCTTCATGCACCGAAGACGGCAATCCTGGGAGAGGGGCCTAAATTTGCTTTTTTACAACCCTTGCGTCGTGCATGGCGCTGGTGGTGGCGTTGGCGGTAATATCAATTTAGTTTCAGCAGTGGAAGCAGAGAGGGTGCAGATCCCTTCAGGATCTTATCACTGTGAGGTGTAGCCAGTTTCCTACATTTGCCCAGCTACAGTCTCATTGGCACCTGACCCACACCCATTTCTGGGCTTAACTTCAAGCCCGACATTACTACCAGTTCCTTGGTCACAGATGAGGGGATGCTTGGCTCTGTGGTCCCCTGTGGTACCCAATTTTTTCAGGTGACTCCCAAATTGAAGTTAGCCATCTGGTACCGAATTTTGAAGAACGCTTTGGCCTTGGGCTCCATTGATAGATTGGCTTCACAGTGGCAATCAGACCTTGATATCACCTATGATCGGAAGACATTTCTTGATCTTTTTGCCAATGTGCACACCTTGGGGTGCTCCATGGATTTTCAGGAGATGCAGTTTAAAATACTGCACTGAGCTTATATCTCCAGCATGCAGGGGGCACATATGGGCCTGTGGGAGGAGGAGATTTGCACTAAATATCACCACTCCTTGAGTTCTCTCACCCACCATATTTTGGAATGTCCTGCCTCCGAACTGTGGCTGCAAGCCCTTCCATTTTTGGAGCACCTTGTTCAATGTGCTGTACCCTGGGATTATGGTTTATTGCTACTAGGGGATCAGCGTGGTTTGCTTGAGCAGGGGTTCACGTTGTCTCAGTGGAAAGTTCTCTACATGGCTGAGGTAGGCCGCTATGAAGTACAGCGCAGACCTAAGTCTGGGCACCTAGTATACCGGTGTTACTTAGCTCTTTGGTGGAGGGCCTTGTTCCTGTGTTCTGGCAATGAGGATGCTACTACAGCTCTTATGTACTGACCCCTTTAGGGGCTGGTGCCGCTCCTACCCTAGGTAGATATATGGTTGTATGGGGGGTATGAGTGACTGAGTACATGGTGGGTGCTTGTTGTGACTTGATGGTTGACTGTGGCTTGGTTGTGTATAGATGGGGGTTTCTTCATACCTAAAATGTCAATTGTGATGGGCATCTAACTCAGGGTTTATTGTTCTCTGTCTTATTGATGGCATATTCTGTCTCTTGTTGTGACACTTGATTGTTTTGCACTGTTCCTATTTGATTCCCCCTTGGTTGTATGTTCCCTTTTGCAAATGCTAATAAATATAATTGTAAAAAAAAGAATGATTGGCTCAGCCAAGAGCAATTGAGGTTGGGTTTTGTGCATTTTTTGCAAAAAATCACAATAATACACTGCTGTGACACTTTTTCCACATGGAACTTTGTCTGTGACGATGATGACTTCATGATCATAAGCAAAAACCATCATTTATTTGACTTTTGATTTAGCTCATCAACATTTTTTTGTCGTGGGGAAGATGGAGCTCTCCACTCGTCATTGAAACTACATGAATACAGCTGGGAGGTGTTACCTCATGCTCCCTACAGTCCAGACGTGAGTCCATTAGACTTCGACCTTTTTCCAAAGTTGAAACAACATATGCGTGGACATAGTTTTGCATCTCTGGAAGAGCTTTTTTCTGCCGGTACTATTTGGCAACTGAACTAAAATGGTGTCTTGGATGGAATAATAAAGCTTCCTGGAAGTTGGGACTCGGTCATTGCAAAGCAGGGAGACTATATCAAAGGATTGTAAAGAAATACTTGTAAAAAAGTAAAACATGTAAATTTTTTTTTAAAATAGTGTGCATTATTTATGAAATGACCCTCGTATTATACTGTATTTTTAAGACAAGTATTTTATTAATACATAAAAAATGAAAACAAATGTGCTATGAAGTATAAATAGTTATTTTATAAAAAATATTAGCAAATGTACTGTCACTCTAAATCCTTGAGGCAGTGCGCCCCACCGTACATGTGCAGGTGTCTTCCCGCCCGAAGCACAGGGCCATCAGTACAGAGCCTGCTGTCCTTGGAGAACATCTGCTATAGGTTAAGTATCTTTGTTTTCTCCAAGGACAAGCAGGCATTATATTCTCACATGTGGGACTCCCTAGCTGCCAGGATCATTCTATCCTCTATAATAAAACACTAAGCGCGCATGCGAACTTAGGAGACTTTGATCCCTGACAGCATGCTGTGTCCTTCCATGGCCGTATTCTATTTGCGGCTCGCAGTGGCTTGAGGCGCATGCGCCGGTTGGCGGCACGTGCAGGGATTTCAGTGGTGGTGGCAGTTTCATTCCTGATAACTGGCGCATAGAGGAACAGCTGGAGGGTATTGTGCGGCTGCTGCAAGGTGTCCCATGCTGGAAGGGGGGAGGTAAAAGGAAGGGAGAAGGCCTACTGCTGTACATGGGGAGCAGGGAAGGGGTGCTGCTGGAGACGGGGGAAGTACAAGGAAGGGAGAAGGGCTACTGCTGGACAGGGGGAGCAGGCAAGGGGTGGTGGTGGACAGCCGAGGAATGAGAGACAGAAAGAAAGAAACAAAGAAAAAGACAGACAGACAGACAAAAAGTGGCCAAGGAGAGAAAGAGAAAGAAAGAAAGTGAAAGTTAAGTTTAGATAGTTTTTCCACTTTCTGCATGTTGCACTGCTTTCAGCTGTGTATAGCTGAAATTATCAGAAGCAATTAAGGAAAGATTTATAAACTATAAAGAGTTTTACCTCATGCAAAATTATGATTTAGATTCTAAAGTATCAACTGCAAGAGACAAGATTTTGGTGTAGTCCTCTAGGCTTTTTTGTACAGGGGAGAATCAATATCCGACTTGTGCTTTGAAAACTTGTGTCTTAAGTGTCCAGTGGTGTCCGCAACCGCCTTCAGCTCTCACCTCTAGCACTGGACATAACCGCCATCTTACATCAAGCAGTCACCGCCAGGAAAGGTGCCAAATTTCTCAAGAGTTCATGAGATTATGTACACATGAACAAGCTGCACTGCTTATTGGAACGTTGCACGCCTCATTGCTGTAACCTCATGCAAGCGCTTTCCTACATCTGTAAGCGATTGTCCTCTCCACTTCACCTCATAATCGCATACAGATGCAGGAAAGCGCTTGTGTGAGGTTATAGCTGTGAGGTGAGCAACGTTCCAGGATAGTGGTATACCGAGGGCTTCAAAATAGTACCTGGCGGGCCGCGAGTTTGAGACCACTGGTCTAGGTGATTCCCGAGTTCAGCAGGTTCTCAGCTACACGGAAAACTAAAGACTGATGGTCCATGTGTCAACATCAGGCAGGAAGGCACTTGCACATGCGTAGTGGGGACACTGTAACAAAGATTTAAAGTGACAGTAACTTGGCAGTGTCTGCACTGGGCTCTGTGAATGTTGTCACCCACATGTAAGAATATTATGCCTGCTTGTCCTCAGTGAACATAGATTATGGGCTAAAGTTACTGAAGTATACTATCACAATAGAATATGCTAACCACATTAATATACATTGGGACTCATTTACTAAGCTGTGCTAAAGGCTTATTGTGCCCTTACGAGGGGTCACTGAAAAGTTCTCAACTCAACCAACAAAGTTGGGGGGCAGTCTCCATCAATTTCCACTTTTTCATTTCATATTTTTCTGAGGGAACAAAAAATAAAAGTGGAAAATAGCTGGACTAAGTTTACAGACCTTGATGGAGACTGCCCTAACTTTGTTGGTTGGGTTGAGAACTTTTCAGTGACCCCTTGTCTTTTGTGAGAGCTAAGCCCATATCTTGTGTGGCTGTAAAATTGCTATTTTCTATTTGTTTCATTTCTGGCTGTGCACTAATGTTACAACCAATAAGAAAAAAAGTTAACATGGGAACACTTACTGCCTCCTATTTAGGAGGTGGTAAGTGTTCCCACATTAATCTTGCTGTAACAGCATATGCGTTAATATGCACACACTAACTGGTTACTTTTTCCATGACCACTCTCCACCCATTCCCTAGTCCCCTTAAAAAGTTTTTTTTTGTTTTTTTTAAATGTGCATTCAGTGCATGCAGATGGTAAATCTAATTAATGCAGAATGCTTTAGTTATCTTGTTTTAAGTGCACCTTTGCACCTGACATCAGCTTAGTAAAAGGGTATCATTGGCCCCACTGCATAAAATTGGGAACTATGGTAAATAACGAATTCTAATGTGTTATCACATTCATATCTACTTTATCTTCTTCCATATTCAATTCAGAATTGAAAAGCCTTCTCTCCTCTCCACTTATGCTGCATTATTTACAGTTCATTCCAGACAGTTTTTACCTCTAGAATACCTTCTTCTTGAAAGTTTTCTCTATACTTTTAAATTCCACTTCAAAATATAACTATGCAATGCCCTTTATGAGAAATTAATTTCTTCTACTCAGCTCTGCAATCATCACAATTCATCTCCACTTTACCACCATATTTCATCCAAACACTGCCTTTCTGGGTAAGGTATCATTTCTTGTCCTTTTGTGTTTATACAACATTGTAGACTACACAACTTAAATTCCTTTCTCTTGGAAACTGTGTGCACTAACAAATAATGTAGTGATACTTTAATAGGACAAAAACAAACTGATGTTTTGGAAAAACTAAAATAAGGTTCTTTCCAATAGCTTTACAATTGTTCTCCATCAAATACTGAGTACTACAAAGAAAGAAGACCAAAATACATTTTAAGTCACTTTGGTTTAGAAATTGAGATGGATAACCTGGACATACAGATGGATAAACTGGACATACTGGCCTCACTTGTGTATGCTGGACACTACAGACATTTTTAACATATATTTTCCCATAGCCTTGCCCAGCCTGTACCTTGCAGTCTGTGAACACATGTATCCTTTGAAATGCTAACCCAGCTGGACTTTGTGCTGCAAAGTTCCTGTCTCCATTCCCTGCTGGGAGGATACTTCTCCAAGGTTCTGCTGAACTGTTATCAGTGCTGTATGACTTCACATATGCCAGGCACCCTGGAAAGCCATAAAACATTTATAACAAGCAACATTCCCTGCAGGATGACAGGGGAGTAAGAGACGTAGAAGCCTGATACCAAGACAGAACTCTTACCCAGGCTGGCCTGTCTCTGAAGCAAGTTACGGGAACCAAGCACAGCTGGGGTACTGGAGGTCACCCTTGCCAACTTTCTGCATAAGACTATCTACAAGGACGCCATCCTGAAGATGCACAGAATTGTAAAACCACAAATTAGCATCTGCAAGGTGATAAGGATCTCAGAACTGGAGGAAGAAAGTTCACAAAGAATTCGCTGTTTCTGCTTGGGCCCCCCTCCTGGGGGGCGAGAAGTGAGAGAGGCATGGACTGGGAGGAATAGTTAGGTATACATTTTTGTACCAATAGGGAAGTACATGACCAGAGTTCGGGGATCTGCTTTTTGAAACAAAGGAAGAATTTCTCTATATAACAATCCACGCATCACAGGTAAAACCAGAGAGAAATTCACTTGGGTATGCCAGCAGGGACATGCTAGCCCCCTGCTCAGCATATGGGTATAAGTTCTACTCTCCATTGCATATTCTGAACTGACAATATATTTCTTTCTGCTATGTCTTTGCTGCTGTAATTTTGTAAGTCTTTATACTAACAATAAAAAATAGTCTGTTTTGGAAGATACAATGCCATCTCGTAGTGATTCCAATGAGGTAAAATAAGCAGCATTTACTTCAAAATACTACAGTCATTACAACTGCTAACTTTACTTGAAATACAAATGGAGCAAAAGTAAAGAAATAAACCCTATTTTAAGCCATTTTACCTCATGTTCCAGGAATAGTGCCTTCAGCTGCCCTTTGGACCAATACTCCAAAGCATAAGCCAGAAGCTTCATGGAGACAGTATTGATCCTCAAGAAGTTACCAACAAACACTACCTTGTTAATATTCTGAAGAGAAAAAGAATGTGTCAGACTCTTTATACTGATTTCATGAACTCAACATATCATTGCAATTGGATAACTCAATATTTTTATATATGCACCCTTTAAATTAGATTATTTTGTGACCTAGGACAGCTTTTGTCAAATTAACTATCAACTGAATAAATATTTTTCTGTGCTAATGTGATAAAATTAAAATGTAGCAAAGTACAACAGACAAACCAGAATAAAGCGCCACCTGTATTAGTGGTCTCACTGGGAATGAAGACAGCAAGAAACCTAAAAACACTTAGGTCTAGATTCACTAAACCTTCCAATCCTGTTCCTCAACCCCGACCTGATTCACTAAACGGCAAACCGTACACTTAACGATCCGATCCAACCTATGCAAATTAGTAAAATCCCTTGCAAAATAGTCAAATGATTGATTCACTAACAATTGCTTGGCTATTCTGAATCGGATTTTACTATCTTAAAATCTGACTGCTGCAGACCTGTCGGTAACTGTGTTAACGACAGGTCTACTGGTTTTTTGGCAGGTCTGACTGTCTTTTTTTTTTCCATGGCACAGATATTTTGCATGTGTCACACACGCAAAATATCTGCCCCATTAAAAAAAAAAAAATGAAAAGACAGGCAGACCTGTCAAATTCCCCCCCTCCCAAGAAAAAGACAGGAGGGCTATTTCCCAAGGAAGTCCCTTATTGGTTCAGGCGCCTCAGGCCCCTTCCCAAGGGAAGGGTCCTTGGTGCCTGAGCCAATCAGGGCCTTAGGCCCCTCCCCGTGCATCACATGGTACACTGGGGCGGGGCCTAAGGCCCACATTGCAGCGCAGGAGGCCTACGGAGGAAGGAATGAGCACCCCCTTCTGCTCCCAACTTTTTGAGGTACATGGAGGAGAGAGGTGGTTGGGGAGCGGGGGTCCGGGGTCAGTGGCAAGAGGGAGTGGCCATGCCTTCTGCTGGGTTTTTTGGGGGGTGGGGGAGGTATTTGCAGGCAGGAGGAAGTGGAAATTCCTCCTGCCTTTTTCTTCGGGGGGTTCGGTCACATTTGTCCGGGGGGGGTGGGGGGGAGGCGCTTTTTTTTTTTTTTTTTAGTGGCCAGATATTTTGCATGTGTAATACACACAAAATATCTGGCCCATTTAAAAAAAAAAAAAAAAAAATTAAAAAAAGCCGCTGACAGGAGGCTGCTGTCAGGGCTGCCCCGACTCAATCGCTCACCGATTGAGTCGGGGAGTTTGCATGCAAATGATTTGCACCTCCATGCAAATCATCTGCATGCAAACTAGATAGTGAATCAATCACTGTTTAAAAATCAGCCAGGAATTGGCCAACAGCAATTGAATCGCTATCTTTAGTGAATCTAGCCCTTAGTTCCTGTTGCTGGATCACGCAGACAGCAAAGATACTTACTTACCTGTAGCAGGTATTCTCCAAGGATAACAGGCATATATTCTCACATGTGGGTGACATTTTTGGTTGGCGGGTGCGTGAATATCGTGTGGGTTCTCCTGTGTCTGATTAAGGTGGAATGAGTTAGTCGATTTTTCCAGTAGGAAGGGCTGTTTCCGTTTATAGCTTTGAATAGTAGGCAAAGGAATTTGAAGTGTATTCTGGCTTGTATTGGGAGCCAGTGTGAGTTGTGGTAGGCCTCCGTGATGTGGTCGTATTTTTTCAAAGAGTAGATAAGTCTTAGGGCTGTGTTTTGTATTGTTTGGAGTTGTTTCATCTTTGTTGTTGGGCAGGGGAGATATAGTATGTTGCAGTAGTCTATTAGGCCTAGGATTAGTGATTGGAATTGTTTTCTTTCGAAGAATTTTCGGACTTGTCTAAGGTTTCTCATAGTGGTGAATGCAGTTTTTATTATTTTATTGATTTGTGGTTGCATTGTACAGCCTCTGTCTATCAGCACTCCGAGGAGTTTTAGTGTGGGTTGAATGGGGTATGAGATCGAGTTAATTTCTATTTTTATCAAGAAGGATGAAGTTTGTTTTGTCCGGGTTAAGTTTTAGTTTGTGTTCTTTCATCCATGTTGCTACTGTTTCAAGTGTTCCGTGTATTGTGCCTATCATGGATGGTTCAAGTTGGTCGAAGGGGAGGAGTATGGTGATGTCATCTGCGTAGCTGTAATAGGTAATGCCTAGTTTATCTAGATCGGAGCTTAGGGAGGCAATGTATAAGTTGAAAAGTGTGGGAGATAGGGGAGATCCTTGTGGTACTCCACATGGGTTGGACCAAGGCTCCGATTTTTCTTTGTTTGTTTTGACTCTATAAGTTCTGGATTGTAGGAATCCTTTAAACCATGTTAGAACTTTTCCTGTAATTCCTATTGCATCTAGAGTTTGTATGAGTATGTCGTGGTCTACTAGATCAAAGGCTGCAGAGAGGTCTAGTTGTATTATTATCATTTTTTTCCAGTGCAGAGGTGTTGTCTCGCGATGTCCATGAGAGTTCCTAGTAGGGTCTCTGTGCTGTAGTTGGTTCTGAATCTGGATTGCGTTGGGTGGAGTAAGTTGTGGTGATCTAGGTATATGTTTAGGGCTTTAGCTACTAGGCCTTCCATTAGCTTGACGTATAGTGGGTTTGAGGCTATAGGTCTATAGTTAGATGGTTGGTCTGTTGCTCTCTTGGGGTCTTTTAGGATTGGAGTTATGATGATTTCACTGAGGTTTTGTGGGAAAAGGCCGTCGGTGAGTAGGGTTTGTATCCATTGTAGGAGCAGAGTGCGGAATAGTGTACTGGAGATTTTCAGTAGGTATGGTGGGCAATAGTTAAGTTCGCAGGCTGCATGACTGTATTTGTTATATAGTTTGTTGAAATCTGACCATTGTATAGATGAGAAGTGGGACCAGGTTCTGTCTGCTGCTATCGATTCTTTTTATGTGGTAGAGGTTGAGATTTCTTCTAGATTAGTAGGTGTATCATTGAACATGGCTCTGATCTTAGCAAACTTATTTTTGAAGAATGTGGCTAACGCGATTGCTGAGGAGGGGGGGAGTTATTAGTGGTCAGATATGGTGAGGTGTCTGTGAGTTCTTTTAGTAACTGGAATATCTTTTTTGTGTCTTGGGATCCTTCTCCTATTTACTTTGTGTAGTATGTCTTTCTTTTTTCTTTCAGCTTTTGTTTGTAATTTTGGTGAAGTATTTTCCATGCTGCTTTTGTGCAATCTTGGCTACTTTTTCTCCATTTTCTTTCCAGTTGTATTTTCTTTTGAGTTGGAGTAGTTCATTGTCGAACCATTTCTTGGATTTTCTATGTATTCTTGTTTTTGATTGCTCTGGGATTATTTCATCTAGGGTTGCTGTACTTAGGATGTTCCATTGTGGGATGAAGTCTTTGGGGTTGTAGTCTTGGATTATTGCGTCTGTCTTTGTCCAGAATTTGGTGGGGTCAACATGTGGGCATGAATTGTAAGTTATTTTTTGTGTAATTGGTTTGCTTTTGTTTTTGGTCCAGCTGATTTTGAAGGAGTACGTATAATGGTCTGACCATATGGATCGATACAAGTATCCGTTTGATGTGGATATTTCTGGCTGAGTGGGCTGTTGGGACATGCATGCTGCAATGTCGAGTTGGTGTCCTTTTTCATGAGCGGTTTGTGGGTCTAGCATCTTGTTTGTTAGGGCCTCGAGGTATGCTAGTAAGTTTTCTACTTGTTTGTGGGATTGGTTATCGAGGTGTAGGTTAAGGTCTCCTAGTATTAAGTTGTATGTTGTTGTTAGTGAGTTTTGGTAAATGAAATCTTCGAACATTGGTTTTACTGTGTTCCAGTTTCCTGGAGTTATATAGCAGAGCATGCATGTTAGTGTTCTTTTAAGTGATGTGCTTGAGAGTTAACAGGCTAGTAGATCCATGTATTATGGGGTGGTTGTTTTGTCTTGTATTTTTAGGTCTAAGGTGGTTTTAGCTATTATGGCAATACCTCCTCCTCTTTTGTTTTCTCTGCAGACCACTATTATTTTGTATCCCTTTGGGCATACTTCCATTATTCTGGGGTCTGAATCTGAGGTAAGCCAGGTTTCTGTGAGGAAAAGGCAATCTATGTTTTCTTCTTTTAACCAGGTCTTTATGTATTCTGTCTTGGGGCCTATGGATCTGATATTCACATATGCGCAAGTGAGAGTGGTATAAGCTGTTTGTGTGAACCGAGTTATTTTGGGATAGATGAGTGATCTTAGGCGTGGTTGCATTTTGGTCTTGCAAGGGTTGGTCGGTCTTCTTGTAGTATGTGTGGTGGATTGGTAGGTGTAGGTCTGATAGTTTGTGATATTATCTGTTGAGAGTGTCACAATCCTAGCCCTAAAGCTCGGCTTGTGCCAGACGTGCCCTTAGCTAGTCCTGGCCCAGCCATACAAAGAGCCAACCACGGGGATAGGGTTGTGACCAGGAATAGGGAAAAACCTACATTTCCCTTTAATTCTGAGATAGCTGATCTCCAGGGAGTAGAAGACTTTGGAGATAACAGCCTGGAACAGCCTCTGAGGAACTCTACTCCCACTGCTAACTCCCAGCTGCAGGAGATAATTAAAAATCCTAAGAGAGCTAGGCAGAAGGTGCAGGTGGGCCCTCCCCCTCAGAGAACAGGGCGTGTTCGCCTCAACGTATTAGAGGCTGCTCTGAGGAGGAGACAAGCAGTTTACCCTGGGTTAGCCCAGGAAGGGGTCTCACAAGACTGTTCTCCTGAGTCTCAGGACATAGAAATGGTGGAGACAGCTACTGACCCTGTTGCCAGCCAGCCAGCACTACCAGAACGAATGGACTGCCTTGAGCCTACCAGCTTGCCTGAAGATATTCCTATGGAGGAGAGTTAAGTGGCAGGTCTGAGTAGTTTGTTATATGCCTAAGTGTGATTCCATTGTTGTTTGCTGCTCAGTGAATGTGTTTCCATGGGAGAGAAGTGAGAATTGTGCTGCACTGCTGGGTTAATGCAGGAAGAAAAAAAAACACGTTTTTTTTTCTCCTTGAACTTAATGGTTCTGCTCTAGTTAAGTTCACATTTTTGAGTTCTTACAAAGTGTGGGACTGTGAGGGAGTAGTAATTGGGGAGAAGCCACTTGACATCCTGGTTGGGATTGTGGGGTCATTTGTGGCATTCTGTGTAACAGAAAATATATGGTGGTTTCAGCTACTCCCCTCCCCCACCAACTCCTGTTAAGTTGGTTGGGGCCAAGCCTGCCTTATTCTGGGGCTTGGACACAGCATTGCATGAAAGGGATACTAGCATTATGAAGTAACTGCCTGGTGCTGAGGGCAGCGATATTCAGAACTGTTTGTTTTACCTACCTGGATTACCTGCAGGAAGGTGAGAGCTTAGACAGGAGTTTTTTTGTCAGCTCTATTTTTGTTTTGGATTTATTTATTTTGTTGCTTGGAGAAAAGACTGACCTGAAGTCTCCCATCCAGTGTATCACCACAATAAAGTGAGACTTAATGAACTTTAAATTGACTCTTTTGGAATCTTTATCCATATTGATATTGAACAGTGACCAGCAGGACTTCCTTCCTTTATGGGAAACACGCCGGAGTAGCGCTGTCTTGAGCGTCGACCGGAGTCACACTGATTTACGGGCACCGGCCACGCTACAAGAGTCATCTGGTAGGTTGGGTGGTTCCCTTGGAGTAAGATATGGTTGTTATGGGTGAGATGTTGTTTGCTGTTATCTTCTGGTTAGTTAGGAGTAGGGTAATCAGTAGGATAGCTTGATATTTTTGTGGTATAGTTTTCATCGTGGCTTCTTTGCGAAGGGGATGAGATCCTGTGTTTCCTTTTTTGTTCAGATAGAACACGGCAACTTGATTGCCTGTACCGACAAGGACTACTTAGCGGAGGTGATAAGTTTTAGAATGTTTTGAGAGAGTTGCCCATCACTCTAGAAGACTAACAAGGAGAGTTTGTTCATGGTGAGACCATGCTCCTTGAGTGTGTAGTTCTATCACACTTAGCTGACTCACCATTCAAGTAATAAATCTTCCCCACATTAAACTCCACACTCAACCCAATACTTGTTGAATGGACCAATACTTTTTAAATGGACATTCAGAATCCACCTTTTCTAATAGAACTGGTGGTGTTAAGTGGTACTCTTCATCATTCCATCATTCTAATAGGCTTATTAACCTTTTTTTAAAAACTTTTTGTTATTTATTATAAATTAGAATAACTTATCTTTTATCTTTTACAATTCCTTATCGGTTCCCCTTCCCAACGCGTTTCGCATTTCTTTTTCAAGGTCGGGGGAACAAAAGTTAAGAGTAAACTTTTTTTGATAGCGAGCAGCAGTAGTGAAATGGAAAAAGTTTACTCTTAACTTTTGTTCCCCCGACCTTGAAAAAGAAATGTGAAACGCGTCAGGAAGGGGAACCGATAAGGAATTGTAAAAGATAAAAGATAAGTTATTCTAATTTATAATAAATAACAAAAAGTTTTTTTAAAAAAGGTTAATAAGCCTATTAGAATGATGGAATGATGAAGAGTACCACTTAACACCACCAGTTCTATTAGAAAAGGTGGATTCTGAATGTCCATTTAAAAAGTATTGGTCCATTCAACAAGTATTGGGTTGAGTGTGGAGTTTAACCTTGAGTGTGTAGGTGATTTAGATTAGCACCCCATCCTAACATCAAAAATCGGTTAGAAGCTTTTCATGGTGGGGGAAGGGGCTAAAAGGGATGACCTAGAGTGAGACTGCAAAGAACCATCTACCATTAGAGAGAGTGATGGAAGCCTGAGGTAACTTGGATTGGAGCAGATAGATGTACCGTGACTTGAGATCACTGGGTCAATAGGGTCCATTATGGGACTCTAAGGTGAAGACGTGCAAATGGAATGATGTGTACCATGGATGCCATGTGACCGAGATGTCTTAACATCTGATGTGTGGAAGTGCGTTCAAGGGTGGAGACTGCTCAACACAGGTGAATGAGATTGCCAACTCTACTTTGGTGGAAAACTCGACCCTGTATAGTATCCAAGAGAGCGCCTATGAACTCTAGTGCCTGAGAAGGGTGTAGATATGATTTTTGGTAGCTGATGGCAAACCCAAGCAGCTCCAGGAGACAAATTGTTGAGTTGATGACATACTGAACTGTTTGCGATGAAGAAGCCTTGATGAGCCATCCATCCAAGTAGGGAAATACGTAAAACCCCAAAGTGCAAAAATCTGTCACCACTACCACTAAGCATTTCATGAAGACACGAGAGGATGAAACCAGTCCAAAGGGCAAGATTTTGTATTGGAATTGTTGAGATCCAATGTGAAAGTGAAGATACTTTCTATGAATAGGTAGGATGAATATGCGAGTGTAAGCCAATCACCTTTTTCCAGTTGAGATAGAAAGGCTCCCAAGAGACCATGTGAAACTTCTCCTTCAGCAAGTATTTGTTTAGGACCTGGAGGTCTAGCATAGGTCGAAGGCCTCTAGTCTTTTTTGGAATTAAGTAGCATCCCCAGTCTCTTTCCTGCGGGATCTATTGCATTTAGCTTGAGAAGGGCCGAGAACTCTTAGTGAAGGATAGTGATAGTCTCCTTGAGGGAAATGAAAGCAGACTTTTAGTGGATGGTTTAGAGGTTTTCGGGCAGCAATGATGAAAGTAGATTAGTCTGCCTCCATTGGGGAGATTGGAAGGAAAAGGCAGGGAAATGTTGGCAATGCTCTCTAGAAAGGAATCAAAAGGACATCTGCTTTTTGAACTGAGATTGAGGTTGTGATTTCTGTGTCCTTTGTTGCCTTGCACAGGGTTGTTGAGCAGCAGGCCTAAGAGATGAGGAAGATGGTAGTTTGTTGTTATAGTAATATGAACATCTGGATAAAGCCAAATATCTTGTAGACAATGAAGACAACTGAGTGGTTTGTGGCTTAGATAAAGTAGTCACAGTTGTCTGTATGTTTTTTGATCTTATCTACAACCTCTTCAATTTTATCCCCAAACAGGTCATTTCCCTTACAAGGAAAATTCAAAAGGTGTTCTTGAACTGAAGTTTCCAGATTGGAATCCACTAGGGCCCAGGCGATCCTGGTCCTGGTACTCACCAACGGGGATAGCGTCTCGAAGGTCTCGGTAGGAGATACGCTAGCCTCCAGCAACCACAACATGGTGTGGTTCTACCTCAGGAAAGGTTTCCCTAGATCAAACATGAAAATAAAAGTACTCAACTTCCGAGGCACTGACTTCAAACGCATGGGAGATTTTATCCAGCGGACACTGCAGAACCAAGCTACGACCGATGATGTGGAAGTTATGTGGTCATCCCTGAAATCTCAATATAAATGACTGGGTTAGATCAAAAAAGCCTAGTTCCAAAAAACAGAATCACAAATAAACAGATAGAGGAACCAGTTCAAAAAATACTTTCCACTTTCAACGGTGCTCAGAATCCAAGATGGAATGTAAGAACTCAGAGTGGGGGATTAACCCCTACCAGAACTCTTGTGGTATCTATCATTGCACCATGACTGCTGTGAAAAGTTGTTTTGAAACATTGAAAAATAAGTGATACTTTGTAACTTGCACACTTTCAAATTGCTTATAATGTATGAATGATTCAAAGGTTAAGTAACTTAGCTGAAGATTGCTGCTAGCGTTAGTTTGGCTGGGTCCTGACGCGTTTCGCCTAACTGGCTTCCTCAGAGAACCCGCATACAATCTTGCATATTGTTATTTATCCTGGTTTGAAATCAGTGAAATGTCACAGGAAAAGAAAATTTCACTGATTTCAAACCAGGATAAATAACAATATGCAAGATTGTATGCGGGTTCTCTGAGGAAGCCAGTTAGGCGAAACGCGTCAGGACCCAGCCAAACTAACGCTAGCAGCAATCTTCAGCTAAGTTACTTAACCTTTGAATCATTCATACATTATAAGCAATTTGAAAGTGTGCAAGTTACAAAGTATCACTTATTTTTCAATGTTTCAAAACAACTTTTCACAGCAGTCATGGTGCAATGATAGATACCACAAGAGTTCTGGTAGGGGTTAATCCCCCACTCTGAGTTCTTACATTCCATCTTGGATTCTGAGCACCGTTGAAAGTGGAAAGTATTTTTTGAACTGGTTCCTCTATCTGTTTATTTGTGTTTTGCATCCCTGAAATCTACCATACATGAAGCGACAAGCCTCTACATTAAATCAGCTCACAAACAGCGGAGAAACAACAAACCCCAATGGTACTCCGCAGAAATCTTGCACCTCGTCAAGGAGAAGAAAAAAGCATTTATTTCCTACATACGAACGGAGACTAGAGAAGCTAAACTAGAACATAGGGCGAGGTCTACAGCAAGTCAAAACGGCAGTCAGGGAGGCCAAACTTCAAGTGGAAGAGACTCTGGCAAAGAACATGAAGAAAGGGGACAAATCATTCTTCAGGTATATTAGTGATAGGAAAAAGAACACAGACGGGATAGTACGCCTTAGAAAACCAGATGGGAACTGCACAGAATCAGATTCCGATAAAGCAGAACTACTGAATGAATACTTCTGCTCGGTCTTCACCTGCGAGGCACTGGGGCACGGTCCGCAGTTGCAGGCAAGGCCCAGCGTGGAAGACCCGCTTCAGAATTTTGAGTTCACACCTGGCGACGTCTACTATGAACTGGCAAGACTCAAGGTGAACAAAGCCATGGGACTGGACAATCTACACCCCAGGGTGCACAGTGAGCTGCGTGATGTCCTAGCAGAACCGCTATCAGGACTCTTCAATCTCTCCCTAAGTTCGGGGAGAGTCCCCATAGACTGGAAAACAGCTAATGTCGTTCCACTGCACAAAAAGGGTTGCAGGGCAGAGGCTGCAAACTACAGACCGGTGAATCTCACATCAATAGTATGCAAACTCATGGAAACACTAATCAAATGTAAATTAGACGCAATCTTGGATGAGGAGAATCTACGGGATCCCAGTCAACACGGATTCACCAAGGGTAGGTCCTGCCAATCCAATCTCATCAGCTTCTTTGACTGGGTAACAAAACAGATAGACTTGGGAGAATCCGTGGACGTCGTATACCTAGACTTCAACAAAGCTTTCGATAGTGTCCCACATCGCAGGCTGCTGAGCAAGATGAAATCAATGGGGCTGGGAGAAGCACTAACTACATGGGTCAATGACTGGTTGAGTGGCAGACTTCAGAGGGTGGTAGTTAACGGTACCCTCTAAAACATCGGAGGTGACCAGTGGAGTACCGCAGGGCTCAGTCTTGGGCCCGCTCCTTTTCAACATATTCATAGTGGACCTAACTCAGGGGCTTCAAGGTAAGATAACGTTATTCGCTGACGACGCCAAACTATGCAATATAGTGAGAGATGGCAATTCACCCGATAGTATGACACAGGACCTACATTTGTTGGAGCTTTGGTCCTTGACCTGGCAGCTGGGCTTCAACGCTAAGAAATGCAAGATCATGCACCTTAGCAGCAGAAATCTGTGCAGAACTTACACCTTGAATGGTGAGACCTTAGCTAGAACTTCAACAGAATGAGACTTGGGAGTGATCATCAGCGCAGACATGAAAACTGCTGATCATGTGGAGAAGGCTTCATCTAAGGCAAGACAGTTGTTAGGTTGCATCCGCAGGAGTTTTGTCAGCCGGAAGCCTGAAGTCATAATGCCATTATACAGAACCATGGTAAGACCTCATTTGGAATACTGTGTGCAATTCTGGAGGCCACACTACCAAAAAGATGTGCTGAGAGTAGAGTCGGTGCAACGGATGGCCACCAGGATGGTCTCGGGGCTCAAGGATCTATCGTACGAGGAAAGGCTGAAAAATTTACAGCTGTACTCACTCGAGAAACGTAGGGAGAGAGGAGACATGATCGAGATGTTTAAGTATATTACCGTCCTTATCGAGATGGAAGAAAAGATTCTCTTTCTCAAAGGACCCTCAGCCACAAGAGGACATCCGCACAAACTCAGGGGCGGGAAATTTCATGGCGACACCAGGAAATATTTCTTCACCGTGAGAGTGGTTGATCCTTGGAACGAGCTCCCGGTGCAGGTGATCGAGGCAAACAGCGTGCAAGAATTTAAGAACAAATGGGATGCCCATGTGGGATCCCTTAGAGGGTTAAGCCAAGGGATCCCTAGGATAATAGACTTGGGGGTGGGTCAGTAGAGTGGGCAGAACTGATGGGCTATGGCCCTTATCTGCCGTCATCTTCTATGTTTCTATGTTTCTAAGCCATGTAGAATGGCACATTGCAATTGCAACCACAGATACTTGAGGAGAAACATCAAATGCATTGAAAATTCCTCTAGCCATATATTTTATCATAGTTCTTAGATAACTGTTGAAACTGTCAGCTTGTCTGGAGGGAGGAATTCTTCAAACTCAGATTTAAGTAAGGATTTAAAATAAATGGACGTATAGAATTGGTAGTCCATAATTCTATTGATGAGCATAGATGACTGGAAAATGTATTTGCCAAGAGTCCAATGTCCTGGATTCTATGCCTGGAGAAGCAGAAGCGTAAGACTGTGAGCTGCATTAATGCTTCAGGACAGATTCCACAACTAATGAATTGTGTTGAAATTGATTTCATTCAAATCCTGGACACACTTGTGTTCTATGCTATGTCTATCTTTTTAGGAGTTACCTGGACTGAGAGGGGATTCTCACAATTCTTAAATAAAAGTATCCTTCATGATCTTATGCAAAAGTACTTTAATGCATTTGTTTAGTGGTGTGCCATAGTCAAGAAGGTCAAAAACTCAGAACGAGGTTCCTCCTCTGTTTCCATTTTAATAGGCAAAGCTTGACCCATCTGTCTGACAAAGCCAGTAAAAGATGTATCTTATGGAGGAGACTTGCATCATTAAGGTGGAAGAGAAGGATCAGAAGGTATACCATAGGATTCTTCTGTTACTTATTCTGGCAAATCCTCATCTGAATGGTTGGAAATAACAGAGTCAGATCCCTCGAACTACTCCCTGGTACATGAATCAGGGAGTGTGTGTGAGAGAAGAGTTGATTGTGCATCGAAGTGTAGGTCAAATGGTCTGATCCAGGAGATAACCTCTCTACCAATGACAATGAATGTGTCGGTTGGGTCTGTGCTAACCTCGATACTCAGTGCCAAGCAGGAGTATGTGACTTCATCCTTGATCGATACTTGGATGTATCCTTAGGCTGGGTACAGGCAGGCATGAAAGACTTTAATGCCTGTGAAAACCATCTACATTAGCCCTGAAAGATCATCTGAACATAATCCGGATTTCTCCCTGGAGAGACTGTGCTGATACTGGAAGAGACATCAGCATGGAAGCAATCTACTGTACTGGATATCAGGCATTGGAAACCTAGATGTCGAGGCATCCCTATAAGGAGACATCAGCTGGATAGTCTGATGCATCGATGCTTACTATGCATTGAGGAAGTAGACACTTGGGAGGATGCAGTTCCAAGCTTAGAAGAGGAAGAATGTTTGTGCTTCTTAGTTTTCTTATGTGAAGTTGCCAAAAATGAACCAAACTTGTGGAAAATACTGGAACAGGATAAAAATAATAAATTATGAGGAAAATGATGAAAAATAAGAATGGGAAGGCACAAAAGAATGGTAAAAGTTTGAAACACTGAAGAGAAAATTGAAGACACAGCTTCTCAGCTCTGTGGAAAATGAAGAACTGATGGTCCTGTGAGCTGATGTCGGGTGGAAAGGCACTGGCACAAGTGTGATTTGAGCACTGCCTAAAGATTTAAAGAGACAATGCACCTGGTAGTGTCCATACCAGGTTCCATGGATGATGTCACTCACCTGTGAGAACATTATGCCTACTTGCCCTCGAAGAAAATGAGATGCCATAGCTACAAACACAAGGAGATACCAACTACGAAAACAGCTGAAGGGAGGGGAAAGAAAGGACAGAGACTGGAATAAGGCAAGAAGAGGAGTAGAAAATAGAGAAACAAAAGAAGAAAAATTCAGAACAAAAGCGAAAAAAAAAAAAAAAGTAAATTAGAAATAAAAATGATTCAGACTCAAAACATTTTGTTGGTATCCAATTTTCTTTGTATTTTCCATTTGCAAGGTATACTACCTGTGTTACTCTTGATTTTTTTATCGATACCTTTAATAAAAGTCAGTGGAACACCAGTAGTTCAAGAAGGTTATTCCTGCTAGACCAGTCTAGAAAAATAGTTTACATCTTCCTGCCAACAGATGGAAACAGAGAGAAAACCCCCCAAAAAACAGCTCAAAGCTCACCTCACTTACTACCCCTACCCCTTTTACTGGAGTCTGGCGCAGCTTTTGGCTATTCAGGATTCTACTTTGATGCTAAGGAATCATAAGAACATAAGAATGGCTTCGCCGGATTAGACCCTAGGTCCATCCAGTCCGGCGACCCGCACTCGCGGAGGCCAAGCCAGGTGTTCCATGTTGAGAAACCTTGTTTACTCGTATCCCTCAATGTAATTTGCAAGAAGGTGTGCATCCAACCTGCCCTTGAATCCCGGAATGGTGGTCTCCATCACGACCTCCTCCGGGAGTGCGTTCCAAGCATCCACCACTCGTTGTGTGAAGCAGAATTTCCTGATATTTGTCCTGGGCCTGGTGCCCCTCAGCTTCAGTCCATGATCTCTTGTCCGAGTCACATTAGACAATGTGAATAACGATGTTTCTTGCTCTATTTTGTCGAATCCTTTTAGTATTTTAAAAGTCTCTATCATGTCCCCTCGCAGTCTTCTCTTCTCGAGGGTGAACAATCCCAGTTTTCCGAGGCGTTCTTTGTAGCTCAAATTCTTGATACCTTTAACTAGCTTCGTGGCTCGTCTTTGCACCCTCTCCAGCAGGGTTATATCCTTCTTTAGGTAGGGAGACCAGTGTTGGACACAGTATTCCAAGTGTGGTCTGACCATTGCTCTGTAAAGCGGCATTATGATGTCCTCCGATCTACTTGTGATTCCCTTCTTTATCATGCCCAACATCCTGTTTGCTTTCTTTGCTGCCGCTGCGCATTGTGTTGACGGCTTCAGGGTCCTTTCTATCAGTACCCCAGGTCCCTTTCTTGTTCGCTCTTGCCCAATGTTACACATAACATTTTATATTCATGTTCCTTGTTTTTCTTACCCAGGTGCATCACTTTGCATTTTTCTATGTTAAACTTCATCTGCCATTTTTCTGCCCATTTCTCTAAAACAATTGTTTTCTTTGGCTTGAGGCTTTCAAAAACAACAACCTAAACTAACCCACATGAAATTTAAAAAAAAAAAAAAAAAACAACCACCAAAACACACTCCAGGCCATCAACTCAAAGATGAAATAATGGCTCACACCAAGTGTATGAGCAGTTCAGCAATATTCAGAAGAGGTAACAACTCGCTCATTGTTTTCTGAACTTGACTATTTAAGCACTCTTAATCATCACTGCTTCCCTGGGTAGAAATTAATAGGCAAGTTTAACTTTCACCTTGTTTATTTTTCATGCTAGACCAGTCAAGATTTGTGGATTGCACCCAAGCTCTATCCAATGCATGCAAAAATATATCACAACACTTCTCAGGACTCCTGCATCATGCACTGGGTCTCTTGACCTTCAGACCCATAATGATATTTTTAAAGCAGAAATGCAATGGAGATCAAAGGTCAACCTAACACGCTGCTTTCAAAGATATATTCTAAGTGGGCTCCTATGCCCTTGAGTGAGCTTACTGTGTCTAAGTGGGCTCCTATGCCCTTGAGTGAGCTTACTGGCTCTCTGAGACCTGCAATTCTTACTGGAAGAAACCAAAGCAATTGTCTCCTTAACGCCTCAGGAACCAGTGCCTTAGATATTATTGTGTCACGTGAGCGGACTGCTGGGCATGAGGGACCTCTGGTTTGACCCAGCAGAGGCAATGCTTATGTTCTTATGATACATGACTCCAGCAGGTTCCCCTCTTCTGCCCTGAGCCACCCTCCCCCCCCCTCCAATACGACTCCATTGCCTCACCCTCTTCTGATCCTCCCTCCGGTGACTTCAGCTCCCCTTTTCTCTCTTCGCTGGCAGCTGCAGTCAGAACAAACCATTAGCACAGTTACTTACCGTAACAGGATTTATCCAGGGACAGCAGGCAGATATTCTCATTAATGGGTGACGTCACTGACGGAGCCCCAGTACGGACACTTGAAAAGTGAAACATAACTTTAAGCTTAGAAAGTTTGCGATCAGCCCGTGCGCAAGTGCCTTCCTGCCCGACATAAGCACGCGGTCCCTCAGTTAAGGTAAGCCAGCTATGAAGACAACCAGGGGAGGTGGGTGGGTTGTGAGAATATCTGCCTGTTTTCCCTAGATAACACCTGTTACGATAAGTAACTGTGCTTTATCCCAGGACAAGCAGGCAGCACTTTCTTACTAATGGGTGACCTCCAAGCTAACTAGAAAGGGATAGAGGAAGAGTTGGCTTTAAGAAAACAAATTTAGCAAAACTGACTGACCGAAGTGCCCATCCCGTCTCCAGGCCTGCATGCCTCACAACTAGTACTTTTACTGTTATTTCAATCAAAATAGAAGTTAGAAACCCCCTACTATAGGCTTAAAATGTTTATTTCCAGTGCTTTAAGGCCCATAAAACTGTATAAAATCATCTTTTTGCTTTGAACGGGGAGATGCAGGGAAGAAAATTTAGATTGCGGGGATGGTGAGGGGACAGGGATGAATCTTTCTTCCCGAGTCACTCTCTTGGGTTAACTACTAAAAGGTTCAGGAACAAAGGGTACATGGGGATGCTGAAAATTTCTCAGCCCAAACAACTTCCTAAATTCTGAGTTATTTTGCCACTGTAGCTGAAAAGTGTTATTTTATTCTTCAAAGTGCCAATTTGCTGAATCGTAATGCTATGTTTTGACATTGTTTCAGATCGATTGAACCATGTCAATGAAAAGTGTGGAATTTTCAAGTGTGGAACTCTGAGCCATCATGAAATTACTAACGCCAAAAAGAATGTATGATGCAAACACTGAGTGACAAATGCCCATCGTACCCCAACAGTGAAGAAGTGGTGTGCAAACTTTCAGCATGGAGATTTCAAGATGCAGCAAGGTCCGAGACCCCTCAAACAGTGTCAACTCCTAAACTGTTGACCATATCCATAACTTGATTTTGGCAGATCAGCGAATATCAGCAAAAACAATTGCTGAAACACTACAGATATCCAGGAAACATGTTAGGTGTATAATCCATGAGCAGCTGGGTATGAAGAAGCTATCAGCCAAGTGGGTGTCCAAATGTTTGAATACTGATAAAAAACGACGTTGAGTGGACACTTTCAAGTTGATTTTCAACATTTTCAACAAACTGGTGCCAACTTTTTGGAATGACTAGTTACTGCTGATGAAACATGGTTATTCCACTATGATCCTGAGACAAAACAGTCCATGCAAAGATAGCACTCAGGTTCTCCAAGGCCAAGCAAATTCAAGACCCAAAAGCAAGCAGGAAAGGTCATGGCCACAGTGTTTTGGGATCAGGAAGGTGTTGTAATGACTGACTTATCTTCCAAGGGACCAAACAGTTAATGCAGAATACTACTGTAACTTGCTGTGCTTCCTTCTTTCTCTACTTGGAACGGAAATCTCTACCTGGAGAAATCCCAAAAGTTTTACTTCCCCTCTAGTGCAACCTAGTATTGTAATGCTTATCCCAGGTTTTCAGCAATGTGCTAACCTGTTCTCCTTTTCTTACTGTAAAATTGCCTTGAACCTTTGTAGGCATAGTGCCACGCACAAATACCAGATTAGATTAAATGAGGCATTGAAAGAAAAAAGGAGAGTGAAGCTGTGAAAAGGAGTTCTGTTTTTGTAAGACAATGCATCTGCTCAAAAGGCTGGCAAAATGATGGATGTTTTCACATAGTTGGGGTTTCAGTGCATAGACCATTCACCCTACTCACCAGATCTTGCTCCAATTTTCAAGTGAATCGGAGATGACTGCAGCAGCAGAGCAGTATTTCAGTAACTAGATATGAGTATTTTTTGCAAGGGTTATAGAAATTTTAGACACAATGTGCCAAATGTGTTGAATCTAGGGGCGAATATGTAGAATAACTTGTAAGTTTCATGGCTCCACATCATTCCCTTCTTAGTTATGCTGAGAACTTTTCAGCACCACCTTGTATGTCATACTAGAATAGGTATTTTTTTCTACCCAAAGTGCCCTCCCCTTACTCTCTCCCCAGACTATGGTTAAGTTCTTCTACAACAAGGTTCAGAAGATTCACCTTGAGTTCTCAACCAGGTCACCTCACCCCACCCCCTTCTAGCTGTCCATTTTGCCATCCTTCTTTCAACCCCTGACACCTTTTCTGAAGTCACTGAAGAGGAAACTGCTCCCCTTTCTTTCTTCTTCCAAACCCACTAACTGCTCCTCTGATACGATTCCTACCCACTTAGCACTCTCTCTCCCACTGTCATTCCTCAAACCATCACTCTCCACTCTAAATGTTCCAGATTTCTTCAAACATGCTGTATTTACACCTCTGCTCAAAAATCCTTGCTAGACCCCACATTCCCCTCCAACTATTGCCCCATCTCCCTCCTTCCCCCCTTTTCAAGCCATTCTTTACTCACTTCAACCAGGCTTTCACCCACTGCATTCCACAGAAACTGCCCTTGCTAAAGTCTCCAATGACCTGCTCTTGGCCATATCCAAAAGCCTCTACTTTATCCTCATCCTTCCCAATTTATCTGCAGCCTTTGATACTGTTGATCACCACCTATTCCTTGATACGCTGTCTTTACTGGGATTCCAGGGTTCTGTTCTCTCCTGGTTTTCTTCCCATCTCTCTTTTAGTATATGCAATGGTAGATCCTCCTCCTCTGCTATCCCACTATCAATTGATGTACCTCAAGGCTCTGTCTTGGGACCTCTCTTTTCTCCATCTATACCCACTCCTTCGGTGCATTGATCTCTATCCCATGGTTTTCAGTTTCACCTCTATGCCAACAACTCCCTGATCTACTTCTCCACACCAGCTCTCTCTACAAGAATCCAGGCCAGAGTCTCAGCCTGCTTGTCTGACATTACTGCTAGATGTCTCACCACCATTTAAAACTGAATATGGCCAAGACTGAGCTTCTTATCTTTCCATCTAAACCCACCTCCCCATTCTCTATTTCTGTGGACAACACTGTCATCCTCCCTGTCTCGTCAGCTTACAACCTCGGGATCGCTCGCCTTCGCTCAGACCCAGCAAACAACTAAAGCCCATCGCTTCTTCCTCTATAATATTACCAAAATCCAACCTCTCCTTTCCGAGCAAACTACCAAAACCCTTATCCACACTCATCTCTCACTTAGATTACTGCAACTTGCTTCTCTCAGGTCTTTCACTCAACCATCTCTTTCCTCTTCAATCCATTCAAAATTCTACTGCACGACTTCTATTCTCCAAGAGCCGCCATACTCACATTAATTCTCTCTTCAAGTCACTTAACTGGCTCCCAATCCATTTCCAAATACAGTTCAAACTCCTCTTACTGATCTACAAGTGCATTTACTCTGCAGCCCCTCAAGCTCTCTCCTCACTCATCTCCTCCTATGCTCCCTCCCGTGAACTTCATTCATCGGTTAAGTCCCTAGTATCTGTACCCTTCTCCTCCACTGCCAACTCCATACTCCGTCCCTTCTATCTTGCTGCGCCTATGCCTGGAACAGACTTCCTGTGTAAATACATCAAGCTCCGTCTCTAGCAATATTTAAACCCAAGCTGAAAGCCCACTTTTTCGAGACTATTTTCAATTCCTAACTCCCACTCACCATAAGATACCTATGTCCATCCTATCATTTTCTCTGCAAGAAACTCTCCAACCCCTATATATCCTGCCTGTCCAAATTAGATTATAAGCCCTTCTGAGAAGGGACTATGTATTACATATTAATGTACAGTGCTGCATATGCCTTTCAGCAAAACTGAAATGATGGAGTAGTAGTAGTAATAGCTATCCAGCTAGCACGTTAGGAATTAGTGCATGCTAACTGGATAACACTGGATTAAACACAATTTATTTATTTATTCAATTTTTTATACCATTCTCCCAAGGGAGCTCAGAACGCTTTAAATGAGATTATTCAGGTACTCAAGCATTTTTCCCTGTCTGTCCTGGTGGGCTCACAATCTATCTAATGTACCTGGGGCAAAGGGGGGATTAAGTGACTTGCTCAGAGTCACAAGGAGCAGCGTGGGTTTGAACCCACAACCCCAGGGTGCTGAGGCTGTTGCTTTAACCACTGCGCCACACTCTCCCCGTAAGCACATTTATTGCCACCTAAATAAGAGATGGTAAGTGTTGGTGAATGCCAGGTGCTAATAGGAATATTAGAATACGATCTGCAAAAAGAAAATTCCTACATGCTAAGCCCAGATTTACTGTGGCATTAAAGTAGGGCAAAACAGTGCTAGAATACACCAAGTCCAGATTTTACTTAAAATAAGGACCCCCTTAATTTTGTATTAGTTTAACAAAAGTAACTTGAGAACATTTTTTCAAAACTCACTTAGGCGATCAATAGAAGTTTTGAGAAAAATAGGTAGCAGTTCTTGAACTGAGCTATGCATAAAATATTCAACACTAAGGGCCTCTCTTCTATCAAACTGCACTAGCAGTTTTTAGCACGGTGAGCCATGCTGAATGGCCCGTAATGCTCCTGACACTCATAGAGTTCCTATGAGCATCAGGAGCAGCGCGGGCCATTCAGCGCAGCTCTCTGCGCTAAAAACTGCTAGCGCAGTTTGATAGAAGAGGCCCTAAGTCATTAAAGTACCAAGGACTTAGTAAGTTATGGCATATGAATAAACTATAGTAAATGAATCTTGTGTTAATGAATGAAATTAATCACATAACTCAAAACTGACAAAATACAGACTGAGTGAGTTTTGGAAAAGTGCTCTTGAATTCAGACCACCTTCACAAGGTCTAAGTTGATAATACCTTATGACAACACAGTAGATAAATATTAAGTAACAAAAGTTTTAAATTAGTGATGTAGGTAAATTATTTGGGAGAGAGCTTGTGATTTTGTGGGTTGGTGAAGTGTTGTTTTATGTTTTGCTGTACTGATGTGTTTATTACATAATAAAATCACAAAAAACAACAAATGTATGTTATTTTGTAATTTGCATAGAATTGTTGGATATGCAGAACATAAATGTTTTAAATAAATAAATTAGAATAAAAATAAATTTACACACAATAACAAGGTAACATTTATCAGATGCTTTAACAGTAAATAATGACCTGATAAATTGCTGCTTCAGAGGAACTTACCTTGGCTATATGTCATCAGTATAAAAAAGATGATTAGATCTCAGTTCTTTCATAGCCCTGTACAATGCTGCTTGACATAAATCTTACAAGGCAGCACCGTAAAGAAGCTAAAAGTACAGAGTATTATCAAAAATATTACCACAAAGGATGGTAAATAAACTGTTAAAAAATCTATTCAGTGCAGTCTTTTTCCTATCTTCTTTTACCCACAAATTACTTCCTCCGTACCTTATTTTAGAGTTTTCTTTATGCTTATATCATGCATTTATTTATAAAAGATACCATTTTTGCTTTCACTATATGTTTTTCAGGTGTCCATGTATGATACTCCTAGGGGTGGGCAATCTCAATCCTCAAGGTCCGCAACCAAGTACCTATAACCTGGATAGGGCATTGTTGGAACAGGACACTGGGCTAGATGGATCACTGTTCTGATCCAGTATGGCTATGAATATGTATGAGATTTATTTGAAACCAAACAAACCCCAATACAAAAATCAATACTTAAAAAGATACCAAAAGAAAATAAACAATCAGGTGGCTAGCCAATGAATTCTATAAGACAAATTAAAATAAATTATTATGAAAATCCGCAGTGTGAGGTTATGAGCTCTGAAGAGAAAGTTACCAAAAGGAAACAACGCTATTGCTCAATTAAACCTGGATATAAACCGGACAAGAAACATGATGGTAGATAAAGGCCAAATGGCCCATCTAGTCTGCCCATCTGCAGTAACCATTATCTCTTTCTCTCTCTGAGAGATCCCACATGCCTATCCCAGGCCCTCTTGAATTCAGACACAGTCTCTGTCTCCACACACCATCATTGGATTCACCATAATGTGTGCATATGCATAATGTGACATAAATCATATACTAGTGATTCAACACAATTCCAATTCACAAATAGTTATCAATATATTTTCTGCCAAAATTCACAGTGTTAGCCCCCCAGTTGCCAGCCAGGACATGAATCGATAGCAGCGTAAAAACAGGAAGGACGCTTAGCTTTGAAAGAGAGTAGTTCACTTTCCATTAACTCATGAGAGTCAAAATTAGATATTAACAACTTCCTTCTGTTCAAAGACGCTTACAATTTGCTCAATGGTTGCAAGATCTAAATTTCTTCCCCTGCACCCGAAGCACCACCTTGGGGCGCTTTGGGTGGAAAGAGGACGGAGAAACTCCAATGCGAGCCCATCGCGCAATGCCTCCAAGATCCAGCGGTCAGATGTGATGGTCTTCCATTCTTGCCAGGAAAGCAAACTGCTGCCCCCCTGACATGCGGGAGAAGGGCCGAAGGCCTGGTGTCGAAACTGTTTCTTAAGGGGGAGATGCTTGATGTCCATTAGAGAACTGCTGATGGCCGGACCTCCCAAAACAGGAGGACCGTTATACTGGCAAGGACGTCCATCATTCCTTGAACCCCTGGTGGGGCATGGCCTGTTCCCGGGGAAAGCCTTTGGCTTGCGGTCTTGTACACTTGTCGAGGTCATCCAGACCCTGGCCAAACCAAAGCTGTCCCTTAAAAGGGTAACTTGCTCAAGTGACCTCAGAAGACTGATTCAAGACATCCTCCGGGCAGACACTGAAGAAGTGCCCAGCTTGGCAAAAACTTTCAGAATGTCAGATAAGGCATCAGCCATACAATCCATGTCGAAGATGAGAAAGTCCAAAATACGTGCAGCACCACGTGACAGGGCATGGAAGTGTGAAGAGGCACAAGGCTGGTGCCATCTTTAGCCCGGCCACAGCTGAATCAAAAAAGGCGTTTAAGGGTGAAATCCATACACCTGTCCTGAACATCCTTCAGGACCACTCCTCCGTCAGGAGGGAGAGAAGTACGCTTGGTGACCTGAGCCACAGCTGAATCCACCATCGGAGAAGCAAAGTGCTTGGTAAAACTGCCCACCATGGGACAAAGACCGTGGCCTGAGCACATTTCAGGGGTCCCTCCGAGTTATCCCAAAACTCCGACAGGATACAAACCGCATCAGGGTTATCAGGAAAGGAGGCAGTTAGAAGCCTCTTGATCATTCATGAGAGAATATTCCTGCAGGACCAGCTGAGCCAGCTGCAGTGTTCATTCCTGCAGAGCATCTGTGATGAGGTCCTCCAGAAGAGCAGGTTGAATAACCTGCATGCTGTGGGATTGTCAGCCAGGTCTAAGAGCCACACAGAGTATGATCGCGGAGCTCAGCCAAACATCAGAGGCCGTGGACCGTGTTGGGTCCTATGCTTTCAACGAACTAGGTCTTTTAGGTTTTTATGTGGATGATTTTATTTTCATGTGGATTGCTTTATTGCATGTTTGGAACTTATATTTTTAATAAAGTCCATTACAGGAACATCATCATTCCACAGTGTTTTTTTGGTTAACAATATCAGTAAACATTGATGTTTAAGCAAATAAAAGAATACACATGCTATAATGCTATTGTTTTGTTTAATAAATTGTTAAAATAATGATCATTTTTCTTTTTTCAATAAAGTACAGCAGAAAGGTTATCCAAATACGAATGATTAACCTATTAAAGGGGAAAGGGATAGGGACTTGTATACTGCTTTTTTGTAGTTTTTACAACCACAAAGCAGTTTACATATAGGTACTTCAATCATTTTCCCCATCCCTATGGGCTCACAATCTATCTAAAGTACATGAGTCAGTAGAGAATTAAATGACTTGCCCAGGGTCACAAGGAGCAGCGCAGGGTTTGAATCCACAACCTCAGGGTGCTGAGGCTTAAACTGGAGATAGTTCACCTCACAATAATTTCATAATTGTTCATCTATGTATGGGAAATTACATAAATAAAACCAGACAGACCTACAACGCATTCCGAAAACCAATCAAAACCACTCTGTTCGACAAATTCATCACCTAAACAGACCGACCTTCGCTCTACGCATTTTTCCCCCTACAAACCCGAAACAAAATATCAGGCAATCCCAACCCCCTCTCACATCCCCTCCCCTCTCAACCCCGCTTACATCCTCCCTCCCCCTTTCTTCTGCAACATTCCCCTCACATATTTGTAATTCGCTGAATGTCCAGCCTTCTTTCGATGTGAACCGCCTAGAAGTCGTCTGACTATGGCGGTATTGAAAAATAAAGTTATTATTATTATTATCATCAAATAGTATTAAAAAAAAAATTACTGATTTGGTTATAACTGTAAAACTAATTTGAAAATTTATATTTGGGCTATTCCATGTCAAGTAGTTTAGGCCTTCCCATTTGACTATCTCAGAAGTTGAAATTTTTACAGGAGGTACAACAGGACATACAATGAATATGTACCAAGTCTTAGAGCAGGATCTCAATTTCTTCCAAAGTTAGGGGCCCCATTATTGGGGACACTTTTCTCGTTCCATGGAAGATAGTGAAAAATCATCAACTTTTGGTTCAGGTTGTGGAACGGCTAATTCCTCGATAAAGTTAAAAGTCATATTTCTAGTACACTTCTCCCTCCGTATTCGCGGTTTTGATTATTCACGGTTTTTAGCTTGCTGGGTCTTCCCCCCCAATTACATCAGCTTGCATACAGAAATCGCTGATTCCAAGCATTTACAGAGAAAATCGCCAATTCCCAGCACTTTCTTCACTGTGTTTTGCCTCTCCTTCAGAACAGGCCAGGTCTCCCACCATGTTATTCGCAGTTTTATCCTATTCACGATGGTTTTTAATAGAAAACAGCGAACATCATATGAAAAAGTTATTGCAGTTTTTCTGTATTTGCGGTTCTGTTAATCCCCTATCACAGCGAATACAGAAGGAGAAGTATAAATCTTTTTGTGTTGAATCCAGATATAGAACTCAGATCATTGTGCATGCTTTGGTGTATTCACTGCGGGACCACAAAAGTTGCTGTGAAATGCACTGGCAAATATTTGATACAACATAGCTCCTGAACAGAAAGCACAATAGGGTTCAGATTTTAGGAACTGGAAGAGATTACAGCCAGTTAATACCCCATAAACCTTTAGACACACTACACTTTTCTTTTATGAGATAAATGTCATATTACAACGATACATCCTCCAATCTCTTGCTTTCTTGCACCATTTGAAAGAGCAATTTTTTTTGGCTACAAAACATATCAGGCCACAGTTTTATCTGCTGTTCCTAATAGCTTAAAATAGGCCTGAAAGAACACCAAGGTTTTAACCTGTGTTTAATGTTAAAATATGTTGGTGATGTAGACTAGTATTTCTCAACCTTTTCAAGCCAAGTACCCCCTAAGCCTAACAAATACAAACCGAGTACACCCGGCCAAACTCCGCCCCAGACTCCACCCCATAATAATAATAATACTAATTGTAATGTAATTTATTCCATCCATTTTTCATATACACACAATATAATCTTATTAATACATAATGGTAACCACAAAATTAAAAAAAAACCACAGAGCACACTGTTCCCAGAGAAAATGTTAATCATCATTTATATTCGGGGGGGTTTCAAAGATGTCAAGGCAGTTGACTTTAAAATATGCAATAATAATAATAACAGTTTATATACCGCAGTACCGTGAAGGTTTACAAAAGATTAAGCAAAGATACAAATTGATTGACTTTAAGAGGGGTGGAAGAAAGAAAATTAATAGGACAGGAAATCCATTGTTGAGGAGAAAGTGATCAATAGGACAAGTTAATTGTTATTGAGGGGAGAGAAATGAGTGGATCAGTTGTCTAGACGCAATGTCACCTCAGTAACAACTATAGAAAAATAGACAAATATAGTGCAACACATAAGACAGCAGATATAAATTCTCAAAGCTGATACATTTTGATCACTAAATTGAAAATAAAATCATTCTTCCTACCTTTGTTGTCTGGTGATTTCATGAGCCTCTGGGTTGCACTTCCTTCTGACTGTGCATCTAATCTTTCTTTCTTCACTCAGGCCCAACAATTGTCTCTTTCTATTCCCTCTCTCTCACCTTCCTTCTTATATAAGTTAGTGCCCCCTTCCTCCATCCTTCCTATGTAAATTAGTGCCCCCTTCCTCCCTCCTTCCTATGTAAGTTAGTGCCCCTTCCTCCCTCCTTCCTATGTTAGTGCCCCCTTCCTATCTCCTTCCTATATAAGTTAGTGCTCCCTTCCTTCCTCCCTCCTTCCTTCCTATGTAAGTTAGTGCTCCCTTCTTCCTTTCCTATGTAAGTTAGTGCTCCCTTCCTCCTTCCCTGCCATGTCAAAGCCTGCCTTCCTCCTTCCCTCCCTGCCGCGCCAAAGCCTGCCTTCCTCCCTCCCTGCCATGCCGAAGCCTGCCTACCCGCCGCTGATTCCTCCTCCTCTCTCCCCGGTCCACCGCCGCAACTCCAGGAAGGGAAGGGAAGGGCCAGCATGCAGCGATTGCATGCCACTGGCCCACCAGCCTTCCCCCAACTCAAATTCTGACATCGGAGAGAAGGTCCAGGTAGCCAAGCAGCTTTTGGACCATGCCACTCCACCTTATTAGTTATCTGGTTGACTCCTCTGTTTTAACAGATGGGTTGCTTGGAAATCGTATTCACAGCTAGTATCATATCCTTGCACTGCTTTGCTTCTCTTTCACTGAGCCCCCTTTTATTTTTGACATCCAGATATTGCTGTACACTTTTTACTGACTAGGTTGTACTGTGATTTTATTTCTTACTTTGTATTATTCTTACTTTCTTTTCTTTATTTCTTTGATTTTTTCTGTATTGTATTGCTTATGTTATGGTGCTATTTTATATGATGTACATTATGCTTATGTATTTGTTGAATTGCACCATGAGGTTTCTTATGTTTTGATTTTTGTAAAGCTCAATAAAAACCCCAACAAGGCCAGGCCAAATATGAAACAGAATAGTTTTTATAGCAAAAAAGACATTTGTAAATTTCCCTTCAAAGTCTCAACCATTAAACAGCACCCTAATTTGTAATTTTCCTGGAAATGTCCAGTTATCTTCTTTTGTAATCCGCCTAGAACTGCAAGGTACTGGCGGAATAGAAGTCACTAATGTAATGTAATCATATAAAAATAAATGGATGATGTACAATTGAGATATTTGCACCCAAAAACAGCCAAAATTTTTATAAAGCACTAATATAATTTCTTTGTGTAATATATTTGCTTCCAATTGGCTACAAAGCCTCTTAATTCAAATCCTATGTGCATGCATTGTGCCACAAAAGATGGTACAGTTATGATTTGAATCAAAATACAGATCAGGAGCAATGAGGAGTTAAAGTAGGCATTAAATTTATTTTATAACATTTCTTACCTACTTTGCTGGCTCATATAGACTTTAAATCATTCCGAAAGGAAATCAAAACCCTACTTTTCAACAAAACTATACAACCTCCCAACCGAACCTAACAAGCAATCAAGCCTAAACCCTTCTCCTAAATTGTAATTTCTGGCATCTATTATGTAAGCATCATCCAATTATAACTTCCTAGAAACCCCCAGCAATCCCCTTCTATTCTACGCCTGATCTGTATACATCCCCTGAATTGTAACTTCCTGGATATGTCCAGCTGTCTTACACTGTAATCCGCTTAGAACTGCAAGGTAAAGGCGGAATATAAGTCACTAATGTAATGTAATAAAAGGGGAGGTAAACTAATGTTAAATGCCAAACTTTGCACATGAAGTTAGTGCCAGGGGTTGTATTAATCCACAAAATTTCAGTTCTCTTGGAGGCTTTGTTGGGCTGTAGTGGCTGGACAAAGTTGTCATTTTATGTTACGCAGAGCACAGTACCCTGGGGGTGAAGTAGATTCAACAGACTCTAGGTCTCAGACCATTAGAGATCCAGCTGAAAAATTTTACATGGTTTCATTTGAGGCTATAGGGAACATCGACACAAAATGTTATTCAATTTGGAGGAGGTCGAGTGTGGATGATTTTCAATATTGGATTACTTGACATGGAATGACCCATTAAAAAAAATGAAACCTTCATCTGGTTGTAAATATTATTATACTAGCAAGATTGAGTCTTTCTGTAGAAAACCATGATTTAAATCCATCCTGGTTCACAGCCAACCATGCCATTTGTCATCCCAGTGATATGGTGAAAGTAGAAAGATCATGCTACAGACTGACAATTGTTTCAGGCTTTTCTTCCAAAAACAAAAAGTCAATTTCATAACCTAATCTTCCATCAGCTTTGAGATCAGTGCTACATGATGATAGCATTCTTGTGCCAAAGCCATCAGATAAGTATACTTTAGACCATGCCTGCACAACTCAAAAATGATTTGGGGCTGCAACGAAGTCGGAAAATGTAGCAATGGCCATGGCTCGAGTCACCCAGAAGTGCACGGATATTGCAGTGATGACATCACATGCTTGTGCGACATCATCACGTTCACATTCGCACATGTACAAAGGCCTTCCAGACAGGCCCTGAGATGCCAGCAGGGGGTGCCAGCAGGGAAGACGGTGGGAGAGAAAGAGAGGCACTGGCACCTACAGCAAGCAGTGTTTCTCAACTACTTCAAGCTAAGTACCCCCAACCACAGACCTCCCAAGCTCTGCCCTAAACCCACACCCAAGCTCTGCCCCAGATCCTACCCCCTTTACTAATTGTAATGCAATTTTTTTCTTTCATTTTTCATATACACACAGCAGATATAAATTCTCAAAACTGACACATTTCAATCACTATATTGAAAATAAAATAAATTTTCCCTACCTTTGTTGTCTGGTGACTATTTTTCTGTGCTTTTAACTATGTTTCCAGGGCCTTCTTATCCACCCTTTGTAGTCCTTCTCCCTTCTCTTCCTCCTTTCTGGCCCCCCTCCCAGTCCATTTCTCATTTCTCCATCCTTTCCCACCAGTTCAACATTTCTTTCTCTCTTACTCCTGCATGCTTCTTCTCCGGTCCTCCCTCCCTCCCCTAACCAACATCTCTCTCTCCATGCTCTGGCACCTCCTTTTCCTCTGGTCTGGCATTTGTCTCCTTAGTTTTCCTTCTCTCCCCCATGCCCTGGCATCTCTCTCCTCTCCTTCCAACTCCCCCTTCTCCCTCCATTATCTGGCATCTCCTCTCCTTCCTTTCTCTCCCTCCCTCCTTCCTTCTTTTCCCCTGGTCTGGCATCTGTCTCCTTCCCTCCCCCCCTATGCCCTGGCATCTCTCCCTCCCCCTCCATGGTCTGATATCTCCTTTCCTTTCGCTCCCTTCCTCATATGGACTTGGTATCTCTCGATCCTCTACTCTCATCTTCCTTCTCCCTCTTTCCTTCTGTGCCTCCCTTCAGCGGGTGTTTAGCTTCTGGCTGGCTCCCTTGCTGCAGTCATTTTTGCGCTGAAAGCCGCAGGCGGCTGCGACTGAAGCATTCCCTCTGACATCATGTCAAAGAGAAGACTTCTGACACAGGCGCGGATCACGCAAGGAGCCACCGCGGCTCTGAACGGAAAAAGACAGCAACAAGGGAGCCATCCAGAAACTAAACACAGAAGAGAGAGACCTACAAGCTGGCGTGGGCCACAGTGAGAGCCATATCGGGCCACATGTTGTGCAGGGCTGCTTTAGACATTGATGACGACAAAGCAGTAGATGAGACACTGGACTTCAGAAGTGAAAGTGATTCAGATTTTCAGCCATCATAGTTTGAATTAAATGGCTTGATGAGGGACTTAAACCTGTCAAAGAACCAAGCAGAATTACTTGGTTCAAGACTTCAAGAACGTAATCTATTTGCACCTACAATAACAAATCTCTGTTTTGTAAGCACCAGGAAGATTTGACTACATTTTTTCTGAAAGATGAAGATTTGTGTTTCTCCATCATTGTCACTGGACTATTTGAGGCTCTCTGGGGTCAATCAAGTGTGACCCACAAATTCGTACCTGTTCAATTCATTCAAGGTAAGCCTCAAGGCTCTCAGGGTCAATTAAGTGTGATCCACAAATCCGTACCTGTTTGATTCATCCAAGGTAAAGCTCTTATCACTTAATTAAAATGTTTATCTATCAATACTAATTGGATGTGCTATTCACGTGAAGAGACATGAAAATATGGCACTTTTGTTGAAGCCCATACAATAAACCAAGCATAACTGAACATAGGTGGTGATCTGAAAATTGTTGTATTGCTTCTTGGCTTGCAACTCAGATATATTAATCACAGTTTTTATGAGCGAGACAGTTGGGCCAGATATTTACACTATATCAAAGAAGGAATGGCACCTCCATAAACACTTGTTACCTGGCCAGAAAAATGTAGTACATAAGCCACTTGTAGATCCAAAGATCTCACCACCTTCTCATATCAAGCTAAAACTCATGAACTTCAAAGCAATGAACAAGGAAGGGAAAGGATTTAAATACCTGAAAGAAAAGTTTCCATGCATAAGTGATGCCAAAATTAAGGCAAGTATTTTTGTTGGTCCTGAGAACACAAAAATGATGATGGATAGTAATTTGAACAGCTCTTAGACAACACTGATCTGGTAGTGGCATAGAAGTCTAAGGAGGATGTGGTACAAATGTTTCTGGATAACAAGGCATCAAACTATGCTATAAGAACATAAGAATTACCATATTGGGAAAGACTGAAAGTCTATCAAGCCCAGTATCCTTTTTCCAACAATGACCAACCCAGGTCCCAAGTACCTAGTTAGATCCCAAGTAGTAAAACAGATTTTATGCTGCTTAACAAGCAGTGGATTTCCCCAAACCATCTCAATAATGGCCTATGGATTTCTCTTTTAGGAATGCATCCAAACATTTTTAAACCCTGCTAAGCTAACTTATTTCAACACATTCTCTGCAACAAATTCCAGAGTTTAGTTTACATGTGTGAAGAAATGATTTCTCCGTTTTGTTTTGTTTTAAATCTACTACTTAGCAGCTTCATTGCATGCACCCCTTAGTTTTAGTATTTTTGGAAAGAATAAACAAGTATATTTGAATATATACAGTAGTTGCCTCACAAAAAGGCTTGTCGCTCTTACAATTACTCCTTTCAGTTTTACCCACTGCATTTCCACTCCTTCGAGACTCCTTGACATAATTCCCCATCCAAACAAAGTTAAGTTTTTAAAAAAATCTAGAACCATTGCTTTTGAATAAGCCCTCTCCATACCCATCTTAATATTAAACCGTACCATGCAGTAATCACTGGATGCCAGATCACTCATTGTAACACTTTCCCTGTTTGTAAGCACTAAGTCCAGTATTACCCCATCCTGCGTGGATTCCATTACTAACTGCTGGAACAGTTCTCCTTGTAGAGAATCCCTACTTCTAGAAGACCCTGCAATAGGGATACCCCAATCAATATTAAGCATGTTAAAATCACCTATTAGTAAAACTTCCCCTTTTTTAGATGGCCTTCTAGCCACACAATCAGCAAAACTGGACTACCAACTCTCCAATTTCCTGATTATGACCCCCAGACTATAAATCGTTTAGAAAAGAAATAAAAACCATGCTATTCAAGAAATCTTGGAAGACAAACTAACACTGCAAGACTCATCTCAATTTCTCTGAAGCAACCCGCTCTTCTCTTCAATTCTTCTGGAAATGGCCAGATAACTTCTTTTGTAATCCACCTTAAACCGCAAGATATTGGTGGAATAGAAATCACTAATGTAATGCAATATATTCTGAATGCCTACTATTAAATTTCTGTCCACTTCTACCGTCTGTGAAGGAGGCCTGTATATCACACCAATGTAAATATATTCACCATTCCCTCTTTTCCAAATTGATCCACAGTGCCTCTTCCTTGCCCTGCAGATCCTGCAATTGTGTAGCTTTAATATGATCTTTAACATATAAGGCTACTTCCTTGCCTTTTCTTTTTATTCTGTTTTTCCTGAACAGATTAAAGCCCGGTATAACTACAGTCATTGTTCTCCCAGTCATTGTTCTCCATGAACCACGTCTCTGTGATCAACACTATATCTAACTCATCTTCTTCCATCACAGCTTTTAGATCCAGAATCTTGTTTCCCATGCTATGAGCATTAGTATATACTGCTTTCCAGACATTGCCCCCTTTTCTCATCTGTGCAGAGGTATTCAGTGATTTACTTACCTGAGGGCTTATACTCACCTGGGGGCTTTGATCACCCTACCCCATCACTTCTAGTTTAAAGTCCTCCTTCAGTAGCCAAAATGTTCTCGACACCATCCATGTAGCCATGCATTCATCTCCAGGATGCGGGCTTCTCTGCCCTGACCTTTACCCTCGACAGGGAGGATGGACGAAAATACTACCTGTCTGCTTCACCTTCTCTCTCAGAGCCACAAAGTTGCTTTTGATACATTTGCAGGGGTACCTGGCAGATCATTAGTGCCAACATGGATGAGCAGCATTGGATAATAGTCATCAGTCTTGATGAATCTTGGCAAACTTTCCGTAACATCTTGCATTTTGGCATCAGGCAGACAGCATCTCTCTCATAACATCATGTCTGGTCTGCAGATGGATGCTTCTGTACCTCTCAGAAGGGAATCGCCAACTACCACTACCTTACACCTCCTAGTTGTCACAGATCCAGTAATTTTTTAGAATTTCAAGCTTTGGTTCTTCCTCTCATTGAGATGTTCTCATCTTCTCCACTCCCAGGACAACATACTGGTTCTTCAGTTCAAGGGCGGGGAGAGTCACAGTACCAATCTTGCAGTGTTCTGTAATCTGAGTCCAGCTGTCTTCCCCTTAGCACAACCTCTTCATCCCCACTGCTGGAAATCTTTGACACATCATGAACCATTTCATCGATGTACCTCTCATTCTCACGGGTGCTTCTCAGTCTTGCCACCTCCTCTCTCAATTCCTTTACTTCATTCAAGCTGAAGACAGCTTGCACATGGAATCACTCCCTCTGCCTGGGTAACATTTTCTGCCTGCACAGAGACAGAAGTTGTAACCTGAGCAGCAGCTTTGGTGATATGATGTTTCCCAGCCATACTGTGATGCAGAAGTTCTTACACCTGGAAGAATAAAGAAAGGGCAGAAAAATCCTACCAAAGTAATGCCCTGTTCCTGGTTGGCTGAAGAGCCTATAAATCAAAAAGCTCAGCCTTGGGGTGCACGAGAGGGAATTAAATTAACACCAGAGCCTTTCCTCAACAGCTATTTGTTCCCTAATCTGATATTATGCCCTGAAATGCAACCTAAAACACTAATCTAGGCTAAAACACTGTTTTGTATTAAACCCTAAAGAGACTTTAAAGGCAACACTATTGCCTAACTGATTTTGCTGAGCTAAAAAAGAACTACAACAATATAACCTACTGAAACTCGTTTACTTTTCCCAGACAGTAGTTCACAGGTTGCTGTGAAAAACTCTCTTTAATACTGAGCCTCTACCACCTCTCTCTTAGAACCAGGTTTATTGAGGGTTACGCACTAGGCCAGCATTCCTCCCCTCAAGAGTCACCTAAGGAAACTGATCTCTTAAGAAAGCCCTCAAAGTTCAGAACCAAATTGCCCACTAATCCAGTTTGTAACCTGACCAAACAAACTCCAAGACCCACTGTTTGGATGTAACGCACATCCAGACAAGCAGAAATGTTTTGAGACGGCCCCCTAATCCGCAGCGGGGCATCTGTTGACCTGGCGCAACTGTGCCTGTGCATCAGGAGACACAGCACTGACGTCGGAAAGCTAGGACTTTTTGTAGCCCTTATACCAGAATTGGTAGCCCAGAGAAAACACCTATATGTCACTTGCACACAGTTGGAAGCGCTGGATGCCAAGACATCAGAACGACCAGAACCCCAGAGGGCCAGGTCTGCTATCAGGTCAAGTCATAGGGCGACGGTCCAATCCAGACTTCCGCCAAACAATCCACAGTTCCTAAAAAAGGTGGCCCAGCCAAAGGAGCCTTAAAAGTGGAAACAGCAGCCCACTGAGTCAAACTCACATAAGGGCATACAATGCATCCAACAACTGTGCCCACCAAAACAAAATTGAAAAAGAGGGAACCACCACCTCACTTTCTAGGCCACACTTTTGAGCATGACGTGTGAGCGACACAAAACGTCACCAAAGCAGCTGCATCAGAGAGCTTCCTGAAGATCACCTCCACACGGTAGACCTGTATATCCTCCAATACTAAACTACCCACATTGGGGGGAAGGTGCATTTTGTCACCTGCGCTACCAAAAATCCACCCTGGGCTGAACCAAAATTGCTTACACTCCTTTGCCATAAAATCTCAGCGTGGGGGGGGAAATTTAGGAGTGACACCAGGAAGTATTTTTTCACGGAAAGGGTGGTAGATCACTGGAATAAGCTTCCGGTGCAGGTAGTCAAGGCCACAGGCGTGCTTGACTTTAAGAGCAAATGGGACATGTACGTGGGATCCCTACGTAAGACAATTCACTAGCATCTAGACTTATTGGGGTGGGTCAGTAGTGTGGGCAGACTTGATGGGCTATGGCCCTTTTCTGCCGTCATCTTTCTATGTTTCTAGCAAAGTCAAAGCACTCTCAGGAGAATTAAACTGCTCCAAGACCAAAATGCACATATCAGGGTACCAGGGAAGGTAGTAAGTATACACCACAAAGGGCTAGATTCACTAACCTGACTGTCTGTGTCCAATCCATGCAGGCCCAACCAATTCACGAAACAAAAAAATTAAAATGAGGGCGATCGGAAGAATGTCCTACTCCGACCGCACGGATCGCTAGTGTGCGATCCTGACGCATGCGCAGACCATCTACTTTCCCTGTAGATGATCTGCGCATTCGTTTGGTGTCCATTTTTGCTGGGTTGTTTTTTGTTTTTACTGGCCTCGACTCTCCTGCTCTTCCAGGGAAGGGCGATTCCCGGTGGCAGCAGCCTCTTCCCCTTACCTTATAGCAGAGGACTTCTAAAAGCAGGCAATTATTGACTCTCTTGCTCTGTGCCGCCCTTCCATAGTGCAGCCCCGCTTTAAAACCACAGGCTCGTGCTGCAGGGAAGGGCGGCAGAGAGCAGGAGAATCAGGACGACAAGAGCAGGGCTCGGCTGGAAGGGGCAGAGAGAAAAGTGGCAGAGATGGGCTGCAGGCTGGGATTTCAGGATAGTCAGAAAGGACATTTGTGACTGGTCCCCAGCAGTCGCATCTTGTGTTGATCAGCCAGCCCAGTTGGTTTCCAAGATTTCTTTAGTGAATTGCGTCCCTGCCTACTTTGCATGCCGTTCCCCTCATTTGCATGTACGGATCGGAATTGGATCGGCACAGAGGTAAGTGAATCGGGCCGGAGTAAAATCAAGTCACAAACTCCATCCCAGCAAGTTTCCAGGCAAAATTAACAGTTTTGAAGAAGCAGGGAGCTTTAGAAAATAAAATCACTAAAAATTCAAAATGGCCTCCGTCACAAAATTAGCTCCAAAATTGCAATATTTTTCAAATTTCCAAACTCAAAAAATAGCGATTTTAGGATTTTTAAGGAGGGGGAACATAGGGAAACATTCAAAAACACTTAAAACCCCACTTTTCACACTTCCCCCAATGTCTCTCACAGGCTATCATCCTGTGCACTCACTGTGACCCGAGAGGATCAGTTAGAAATGTTGCAAGCCTGTATTCAGCTCTCTCACAGTAGCTGGATGGGAATCACTGCCACAATGCTGGGAATATTCCTACAAAGCTGATCTACAAAGCTGGGCTGCCAGTCAGACTCCAATGTCTGACTATACCTCTACCCTTATGGGCCATTGGATGCGCACCGGAATGGGTGGAGGCAAAATGATGCAGCTGGCACCTTGCGAGAACCCCCTGAGCCTCCTAAGGGGGCCTAACAGCCTGCACTTGACCCCTGACTAACAGAAGATGAGATCATCTCAGGGACAGCCCTGAGCTCCAGAGAAAACTATGCAGACTGGCCAACAGGTACCCAGAGGGATTGGCCTGTCAGCTACAGACTGAAGCAGGCAGAGCTTTAAAATCGCTCAACGCACTAATGTACCAAAAAAAGGGATGAAATTACATCAAATTAAAACAATAAATGGGAAGAGCAGAATATACACAACTGCATCCATGTGTGCAGAAGGAAAAAAACTGTAGAGGGCACTAAACTCAGTGAAGTACTATAGAGGCAGAGTGAAAAATCTGGAGTGGATTCCTTCTGCAACCATGCGACTAAAGGGAAATAACCCTACTGTCTAGAACAGAGGTACCCAAAAGGTCGATCAATATCGATCAGAAGATCAGGAAGGCAACACAAGTCGATCGCAGAGCCCATCTCGGGCTCCATGATAGACTTGCATTGCCTTTGCATTCTCCCTGCTTCCTGATGCCGTAAACAGGACAGCAGAAGCACCGGGCCCACCAGCCTCCCCCCCCCCACGACGTCAATGAGGAAGTTAATCGCTGCCTGGCTGGCCCAGAACTTCCTCTCTGACGTCAGAATTGATGTCGGGGGGGAAGGCTGGTGGGCCCGGCGCTTCTGCTGTCCTGTTTACACCGTTGGGAAGCAGGGAGAGCTCAGAACTCAGCGGCGGTGGCTTGGGGGCCTGCTCCCCGATTGTGGCGGTGGTGGCTTAGAGGGGGCAGGGAGAAAGAGAGACAGATGGGGGGGGGCAAGGAGACAAAAAGAAAGAAGGGAAACAGAAAGAAAGAAAGGGGGACAGGGAAACAGAAAGAAAGAAAGGGGGACAGGGAGACAGAAAGAAAGAAAGGGGGACAGGGAGACAGAAAGAAAGAAAGGGGGACAGGGAGACAGAAAGAAAGCCAGACAAAGAAAGAAAGGGAAGGGAAGGGGGCAGGGAGAGAGGAAGAAAAAGTTGGGAGAGGGAATGAGATCTGGAGGAGAGGAAGCATACAGGAGGCTAACAGGAGACTAAAAGAAGGGAAGTAATATTGGATGCACAGTCAGAAGAAGAAAATGCAATCAGACACTCATGAAATCACCAGACAACAAAGGTAGGAAAAATGATTTTATTTTCAATTTAGTGATCAAAATGTGTCCGTTTTGAGAATTTATATCTGCTGTCTATATTTTGCACTATGGCCCCCTTTTACTAAACCGCAATAGCGGTTTTTAGCGCAGGGAGCCTATGAGTGTTGAGAGCAGCGCGGAGCATTCAGTGTAGCTCCCTGCGCTAAAAACCGCTATCGTGGTTTAGTAAAAAGGGAGGGGGTATATTTGTCTATTTTTCTATCGTTGTTACTGAGGTGACATTGTATAAAGTCATCTGCCTTGACCTCTTTGAAAAAACCCTGGAATATAAATAATTAACATTTTCTCTGCTTACAGTGTGCTTTTTGTTTTTTAAAATTTTATTGTTGGTAGATCATTTTGACTTGGTCATTTTAAAAGTAGCTCGCAAGCCCAAAAAGTGTGTGCACCCCTGGTCTAGAATGTCCAACCTATTGCACTGGAAATAGCAGTTAGCTGTAACATAGCTGGTCTCTTGCACTGCTATTCCCATCCTCAGAAAATAAATTTATCTGTGCAACTTCAAGTGGCATATGTTGGGGGTGGGGTCTGCATTCTAATAAAACAGACATTAAAAAACAATTAATACTTGTTCATATTGTGCTCTATTACAAACAAAAAATATTTCTGACCTCATTAAGTGCGCACATTCGTGCAATGGAACCAATATTATTTGTGATAGTAACTAAAGTTGCTCTGGCCAGGTCCTCTTTACTAACTGATTCTTGTTTCTCCTTGCTCATCATGTGTCCAAAGCTAGAGAAAAAATATTAAGAAATTATATAATACATGATGCCTAGTGAACATAGAACTGGACAACATAAACACAATGTATAATAAAAGGTAATTGTTTACCTAATTGTTCCGATAACAGCACTACAACTGAACTATGCGTCTTATAAGTATCCAATTCAGATGTTACACCAACCCCCCCTCCAATGTAATTATTTGATAGGTTAAAGGTTCTGATAAATAGAGCAAAGATGACATAGTAGCCTAAACTTTACTCCAGTAAATAGCCACAAATGGACACTTAAACATGTGCTCCATAGTTCCCATTGCCACCTTACAAATCCAGCAAAATTTCCCTTTTGATTCATCTATTTTTGACAGTTTCACTGGAGTCCACAAAGCTTTATGCATTAAGAAAAAAGAAAAAAGATTGCATTACATTCGCCGAATGATGTTGTAACTGATACCTGGGAAACCCAGAAGTTGCTGCTTAAGCAAGAAGATAAGTGACTGATTTTTAACTTCAAACAGTTTTGGACTTTATGCCAAAGATGTGTATTTGACTTTAGCAAGCTTAAGTGTTACCTATTTATATAGGAGCATAATTCAGAATGGAAGATTAGGTTCGTACCTTATTAATCTTCTTTCTGTTATAAGACATAGAATTCTGTACTGTAGCTGTTGCTTCCCAGTAGTCACAAACTTTGCAGCAGGGTGTCACTCAAAATTCTAAACTCCTCTTCTGCAGTGAATACCAAAGCAATCAAATTCTACTGAAACAGAAGAAAAGAGAAGTAGGGGCACAGGGAGCTTCCCTGCTGACAAAGAATATTCTATTCTGCTCTGTAACTTATGAAACAAGAACAATTACAGTACTCCCCTAAAATTTGCAGGAGTTCCGTTCCAGGAACATAAGAACATAAGTGCCTCTTCTGGGTCAGACCAGAGGTCCATCGTGCCCAGCAGTCCGCTCACACGGCGGCCAACAGGTACCCCCTCTATCCCCTTCTCCTTCAGAAAATTGTCCAATCTCTTCTTGAACCTTAATTCCGTACTCTGTCCTATCACACCCTCTGGAAGTGCATTCCAGGTGTCCACCACCCGTTGGGTGAAGAAAAACTTCCTAGCATTGGTTTTGAATCTGTTCCCTTTCAACTTTTCCAAATGCCCTCTTGTTCTTGTAGTTTTCGAAAGTTTGAAGAATCTGCCCCTCTCCACTTTCTCCATGCCCTTAATGATCTTGTAAGTCTCTATCAAATCCCCTCTAATTCTCCTCTTCTCCAGGGAAAAGAGCCCCAATTTCTCCAGTCTCTCAGTGTATGAAAGGTTTTCCATACCTTTTATCAAACGTGTCGCTCTCCTCTGAACCCTCTCGAATATCGCCATATCCTTCTTAAGGTACGGCAACCAATATTGGACGCAGTACTCCAGATGCGGACGCACCATTGCCCGATACAATGGCAGGATAACTTCTTTCGTTCTGGTTGTAATACCCTTCTTGATTATACCTAGCATTCTATTCCCTCTCTTAGTAGCCGCTGAGCACTGTGCCGACGGCTTCATGATCCTATCCACTATTACCCCCAAGTCCATTTCTTGGGTACTCTCACTCAATAACATCCCTCCCATCGTATAGCTGTATCTTGGGTTTTTGCTTCCTACATGCAATACTTTACATTTCTCTACACTGAACTTCATCTGCCATCTCGTCGCCCACTCCCCTAGCTTGTTCAGGTCCCTTTGTAATTCCTCGCAGTCCTCTTTAGTCTGAGCACCACTAAATAGTTTGGTGTCATCTGCAAATTTTATTATTTCGCACTTTGTCCCTGTTTCTATATCATTTATAAATATATTGAATAGCAGCGGTCCGAGCACCGACCCTTGCGGAACACAACTCGTGACCTTCTTCCAGTCCGAGTAGTGGCCCTTCACTCCTACCCTCTGCTTCCTACCCGCCAACCAATTCCTGATCCATCTATGCAGCCAAAATCCATGCAAGACTTACACCCTTAATGGCGAGATCCTAACAAGAACTGAAGCAGAACGAGACTTAGGAGTGATCGTAAGTGAGGACATGAAGACTGCCAATCAAGTGGAGCAAGCTTCCTCCAAAGCAAGGCAAATCATAGGTTGCATACGTAGGAGTTTCGTCAGCTGTAAACCTGAAGTCATTATGCCATTGTATAGATCCATGGTGAGACCACACCTGGAGTACTGTGTGCAATTCTGGAGGCCGCATTACCGTAAGGATGTGCTGAGACTGGAGTCGGTCCAGAGAATGACCACCTGAATGGTCTCGGGACTCAAAGATTTCCCATAAGAGGAGCGGCTAAAGAAGTTACAGCTCTACTCACTCGAGGAACGCAGAGAGAGGGGAGACATGATCGAGACGTTCAAGTATCTCACGGGCCGCATCAAGGTGGAAGAAGATATCTTCTTTTTCAAGGGTCCCACGACAACAAGGGAACATCTGTGGAAACTCAGGGGCGGGAAACTGCACAGTGACACGAGGAAATCCTTTTTCACTGAAAGGGTGGTTGATCGCTGGAATAGTCTTCCACTTCAGGTCATTGAGGCCAGCAGCGTGCCTGATTTTAAGGCCAAATGGGATAGAACCTAACGGATGTAGCGGTATATAAGAAATAAATTACATTACATTACATTACATTACATGTGGGATCTATTCAAAGAGATAGGTAGGGTAGGGTCATTGGGGTGGGCATACTAGATGGGCCGTGGCCCTTATCTGCCATCTATTTCTATGTTTCTATGTCTCCCCTTTACCTTCTATGCCTGCCGCTTCCTTACCTTGCTGGCTTTCCCTGGTGTCCTTGGTTGTGGTGACCTGGCCCTTGAGGCCCTTCGCAAAGGTGCTCTCGCAAAGGCGAGTGCCTTTGCCGCTCGCCTTCGCCGCGTGCCAAACGGCCGCACGCCATTGGATCCTCCCCTTTTAAGGTGGAGTTCGGCGCTGCTTCTGTTGACGTGGTGGGGGTGGGCGGAGCTTACTCTCGCCGCTGCCCCAAGCTTTCTGTTCCCCTCTTCCTCCTTCGGATCTTTCAATCTGCTACTCCTCTCCTTTGGATCTTTTCAATCTGCTACTCCTCTCCTGCTGTTTGGCATCGCGTGTGCCGCTCGGCTCCTTTCTACTCCTCTCTACTCCTCTCCTGTGCCTTCTGCCGCTTGGCTCCTCCCCATTTAAGGGGGAGTTCGGCGCTGCCTCTGTCGACGCGGTGGGGGTGGGCTTTGACACGCAGCTCCTGATTGGTGTAGCCCAACTTTACTACAGGAAGAGGTGATCGGAGCAGACTGCGACACTGACGATCCGTACTGTTCCAGTGGTCTTGAGTACGGAGACCATCGAGATGAGCCCCCGCAAGCGTAGGTCAAGGAATCTGTCGTGAGGACCTTCTGATGAGGGGGCGTTTGAAACAGCAAGCCTCTGGAGAGATTGGAAGAAAGCATCCATCAGCGGAGATACTGTCTTAACGAAAGAGTGACTGTATTGTGTTGAGAGAGTGGTTCGCAAGCCTGAGTCCTCTGAGATGCCAGGGTCCACTGAGGAATTCTGAGGTGAAGTCTGGCAAAAGGAGTCATGTGCACCGTTGAGGCCATGTGACCTAGGAGGACCATCATGTGTCTCGCTGAGATTGAAGAGCTGAAAGACACTACATGACAGAATTGAAGAAGAGCATCCAGACGTTGTTGAGGAAGGAATGCTCTCAGTTGGATAGTGTCTAGAACAACTCCTATGAACTGTAGATTCTGAGAGGGCTGAAGTTGGAATTTGTGGAAGTTGATTTCGAATCACAAGCTTTATAGGAACCATGTAGTCCGTTGGGTTGCTACAATAACCCCTTGAGATATTGAATCTTTGATGAGCCAGTCGTCTAGGTAGGGAAACACCTGAAGATCATGGTTCCTTAGAACTGCTGCTACTACCACCAGGCACTTGGTGAACACTCTGGGAGATGAAGCCAGGCCGAAAGGTAGCACTCTGTATTGGTAATGCAGATTCTCCACCCAAAATCCGAGGTACAGACAGGAGATTGGATGAATGGGGATGAAAATATAAGCCTCCTTGAGATCTAGAGAACATAACCAATCGTTCTGATCTAGAAGGGGGTAAAGGGATGCCAGGGACAACATGCAAAATTTTTCTTTGACTAGAAATTTGTTGAGAGCCCTGAGATCCAGAATGGGTCGCAGATCGCCCATCTTCTTCGGAACTAGAAAGTAACGGGAATAAAAACCCTTGCTCTGCTGTTTCAGAGGAACTTCCTCGATGGCACAGAGATGAAGCAGAGATTGAGCTTCCTGAAGAAGAAGGGTGGTCTAGGATGGATTAGAAGGATACTCTCTTGGAGGAAGCTCTGGTGGAACCTGAGTGAAATGAAGAGAGTATCCTTCCCTGATTATTGACAGCACTAAAGGTCGATGGTAAAAATGATGGAGACGACCTCCTATGGGGGGAAGGGAGGACAGAGGCAGAACGATGGAGGTTATGCTCTGTTTTAAACAGTCAAAAAGGTTGCGCAGCCTTAGGCGCAGTAGAAGGCTAAGGTTTCTGTTGCTTCTGCTGCTGTTGTTTCTTGGGAGGTGCTCAAGTGTAAGGAGCAGCCCTTGGAGTATAACGCCTCTGGAAAACTGGAGAAGGGCTTGAAGGTTTTGCAGGAGGTGGCTTTGGCTTGACAATAGAAGCAAAAGACTTTTCATGTTCAGACAATTTTTTAGTGGCAGCCTCTATAGATTCATCAAAGAGGTCATTGCCCTCACAAGGAATGTTCGCCAGACAGTCCTGAAGATTAGGATCCATGTCAATGGTGTGAAGCTAGGCCAAGCATCGCACGGCTACAGAGAAAGCTGTGGCCCTAGCAGACAGTTCAAAGGCATCATAAGATGACTGGAGAAGATGCAATCTGAGTTGTGACAGAGTAGCAGTGACTTCCTGGAAATCGAAATGCCTATGTTGATCCAGATTCTGGAGAAAGCCTGGAAGAATATCAATGAGGAACTTGAGATAAGTAACGAAGATAAAATTGTAGTTGAGGACTTTGGAGGACATCATAGCATTTTGATAAAGACGATGTCCAAACTTGTCCATGGTCTTACCCTCTCTTCCAGGAGGAACTGTAGCATAGACCCTGGAAGGATGGGTTCTTTTCAGAGAGGACTCCACAAGGAGAGATTGGTGAGATAACTGTGAATTCTCAAAACTTTGCAATGTAGAGTTCTATACCTCGAGTCCAACTTGCCTGGAACAGCAAGTATAGCATAAGGAGTCTCCTGACATTGTTTGAAAGATTTGAAGATTGTTTGAAAGCTTATGAAGAGAAAGCTTAAGTGACTCTGCAGGAGGTTGAGGCAGATGCATGATCTCAAGATACTCCTTAGAGTATTTAGAACCAGCATCTAATTGAATTGCCAGGTCATCAGCCATCTGACGAAGGAAGGAAGAGAAGGAGATTTGATCCGCCCGCCAGGGCCTTCCCTCGAGTGGGACTCGATGACCTCGAAGCGCCTCGAGTGGAGAACGAAGGCAAAGCCTCTCTGGAGAAGTGGCAATCCAAATAATATGAAGACTTGGAGGAGGCAATGTAAGCAGTTGATTCCTCTGGATTTGGAAGCGGCGACTTCGATCGATGAATTGGAGGCCTCGAAGAGCTGGAAGGTTGCTCTTTGGAAGAAGACCTGCGCCTCGATCTACGATGAGAGTGATGCCTGGAAGCAGGTCTCGAGTAGGATCGAGGAGACTTCGCCCTATGTATGGAAACAGGCAATGTTGCTGGTGAATGAATAGGGCTAGAAGCTGTAGATCGAAACTCAGTGGATTGGATTGAGGAATCTTGAAGCACTCCCAAAGACTCTGCTCCTTGTATGGAGTGTGAGGATTCCTGTCGAGACACTCGCAAAGAATCTACTCCTTGCTTCGAGTGTGTAGATGCCAGACCAGACACTCTCAAAGATTCTGCTCCTTGCATAGAGTGTGAAGCTTCAGCTCGAGACACAGGCAGGGACTCGACCTCGCGGGAGACTGCTGATTGCCCAGGCTGGATTACAGGAGGCATTGTCGAGGCAGAACCATATTTACTCAGTAATTGAACAAATTGCTGCTCCAACATGCTCTGGAGAGAAGCCTGCAAATGTGGATCCGTGTTTGAAACTGGACCACTTGCTTAGGCTATAGGTTCCAAGGTGGCAGTGGAGATATGCTTCGACTTGGAGGTCTTGTAGAGCTTGAGGACCACCGCCGGAACCTTCTGCTTAGGTATCTGACCTGAGGGGGACTCAGGGGACGATAAAGCAGGTGTACTCAAGGCTAAAGACAATCCAAACAAGGACGGTCTGATGAAACTCGAGGTCGGAGTCATGGAAGGAGGACCCTAGCTGGAAAGTGGGACCGAGGTAGCACTCGAGTTCGAGGGTGTCATTGAAGAGTCCATCCTGAAGAATTTTTCCACTAAAACCCGACGACATTTAAGGGCTCGAGGTTTGAAGAGTAGAATAGCACTCGCACGACTTAGGACTATGGTCCAACCCGAGGCACCAGCAGTGTGGGTCCATGAGAGAAATCACACGCTGGCACTGATTATACTTCTTGAAGCCCGTTACTGGCCGGGACATAGGAGGGAAGATAGCTGCTGCGAAGTCGAAGCCCGCATGATGCGGCCGAGCAGCCTGCCCCACCAGTCAGTCGACGAAGAAAAATAAAATGAAATCTTTTTTTTTTTTTTTAATAAAGTAAAAGAAGTAAGGAACACAGCGATTTGCAACTAAAAACCGCAGTGAGAGAAGGCACGAAGTGAACGAAGTTCAGCGCAGAACGTTTCAAAATACAGATTTCTCGGCTCCGCAGAAAAATGAAAACTGAGGAGACTCGCCTGTGCTGGGCGCGGTGCAGCTGACTCAAAATTTCTGAAGTTTTCTACAAGCAAATATGCTTGCGAGGCTGTCCGCATCTGGGCTCCGTGGATGACGTCACCCACATGTGAAAATAGGCTGCCTGTTTGGCCTGGGATAAAGATATAACGGCGCTAAAAAAGGTTCAAAGAAAAGCGACCAAGATGGTAAAGGGGATGGAACTCCTCTCATATGAGGAAAGACTAAAACGGTTAGGGCTCTTCAGCTTGGAAAAGAGACGGCTGAGGGGAGATATGATTGAAGTCTACAAAATCCTGAGTGGAGTAGAATTGGTACAAGTGGACCGATTTTTCATTCCGTCACAAATTACAAAGACTAGGGGGACACTCGATGAAGTTACAGGGAAATACTTTTAAAACCAATAGGAGGAAATATTTTTCACTCTGAGAATAGTTAAGCTATGGAATGCGTTGCCAGAGGGTATGGTAAGAGCGGATAGAGGAAAAGTCCATAGTCTGTTATTGAGAAAGACATGGGGGAAGCCACTGCTTACCCTGTATCGGTAGCATGGAATATTGCTACTCCTTGGGTTTTGGCCAGATACTAGTGACCTGGATTGGCCATCGTGAGAATGGGCTACTGGGCTTGACGGACCATTGGTCTGATCAGTAAGGCTATTCTTATGTAAGCCGAAACCTTGCTCAGGACTTTGATGTCATAATGATCATTGGCCACATAATCCACTCTTTCCATAATCATGTGGGGACAGGCGTTTCCCAGCTCTGAAGGACTACTTCACAATCTGGAATGACAGGCCTGTGCCACAAAGGAGGCAGCTGCTGCGGCTTTGATATCCAAAGCCAGCGCTTCAAACTGTCTTTTAAGGACCGAGTCCACCTTACAGTCCTGTGTGTTCTTCAGCATCACTCTTCCCTCACTAGGAAGGTAGGTGCGCTTAGTCACTTGCAATACTACAGAATCGACTTTCAGCTGTGAAAATAGCTGCTGGAAGTCTTTAGCCATAGGATAAAGCCTATACATAGCTTTGGCCACCTGCAGAGAGCCAGAGGTAATGTCTAGATAAGTTGGGAAAAAGGTAGCCTGTACATGAGTGCCACTCATGATGGAACATAAAGGTGGAGGGTTGCTGGGGATCAAGCTTCAATGCAGAGAGGGTATCAGAAATGAGGTAAAACAAAAGCTGATTTGAAGAGATAGCGCACTGAGGAATTATCACTGTGATCCACAGCTACTTCCGCCTCCTGACCTCATCCCTGAAAGGGACTTCAAATCATCTAAGGACGCAATAGACCCTTGAAATAATAAAGACATGGACAGGGACTTCCAGTCCTCCCAGTTCTGCTCCAAAGGATCACTGACACTAGAAGCCGGCATGTTCTGAGGTGGACTGGAGAGGACTGCTTGGGACGAGTAGCCCCATGTAGCAGAGCTAGTGTACTCACAGGAAGTACAATGCTTCTCGGGCCCTTTAAATAGGTTTTCTACAGGAGATTAACAAAATCTTAGAATCCTTGGACCAGAGGTCCTAAGGACCACTGCAAGGCCCCTGAATGTGGAGGAAGCACCTCCTCCGCCTCCATGAACTTGCATTTCGTCCCCTCGTTGTGCAGCCTCTGGACGTGATCTCTTCCCTGAAGACCAGCCTTTTTAGGGTGCTAGGGGCTTGGAGGACTCGAGAGATTGAGCCTGAAGCTCTTGCCCCTTCCTCTAGCAGCACATAAAACATGATCACTCCTCATCCAGTAAATCCACACAAAAAAATTCATGGATTAGAGGTAGATTGGCCTGGGGAATCCATTGCAGATAATCCCTAGGCAAAATGAGGAGTTTTGAGACAGAATTTTTTTTAAACCCAACTAACAAAAAACACGCTAAAAATCCAAGATGACCATCGCCAGAAAATTCGCACAAAAACGGCCCGTGGGAGCTAAACTAAAAAATTAAAAAAATATAAAAAAAGGGGTTTTGGAGATGGGAGAACCTGACTAGCCTCAGAAAACCTCAAATCTTGCTTTTTCAGACACTCCAATTTTTCTTGAAGAGAATAATGGGAGTACTCACTGTGACATCTGGTGCCTGTCAGCTAACAACAGCAGCCTGCCTACAGAGAAAGGATTTCCACCTCAAAGAATGCCAGGAATACATCTACCACTGTTTTTTTGTGCTTATATACAGTTATATACATGCACCATGGGATCTTCTGGATTTGGTTGACATGAGACACTGGTTCTATTGGCTTATAATTAATACTATCTCCCTGCTTATTAACTGTGATATGTACAACTAGTCTGTTTCATGTTTGAGTTATCTTTTGTATGTCATCGCATGTTCTCACATTTTATTGTCCAGTTTTATTATGTCTATCTTTATTATGAGGTGGTTTACACATATCACAATTACCATAACAGGTGTTATCCGGAGACAGCAGGCAGATATTCTCACATGTAAGTGACATCATCCATAGAGTCCTGGTACAGACAGTGTAAAATGTAGAATCACTTTAAGCTTTTGCAAGCTTTAAGACTGCCCGCACTGTGGATGCGAGAGTCCCTTCCCGCCCGACGCCAGCTCACAAGTTCATCAGTTCTATGCCTAAGTGAAGAAGCCAACTAGGGGACGTGGGTGGGATGCGAGAATATCTGCCTGCTGTCTCTGGTTAACACCTGTTACGGTAAGTAATTGCTTTATCCTAGGACAAGCAGGCAGCATATTCTCACATGTGGGATGCCCTAGCTTCAATAAAAGGGATGGAGGGAGAATTGGGTTCCAAGAAGCTCTGAAAAATTTGTGTTGCCTCGCAAAAACCTAGACCTAATGTCCGAAATGACAGCGTGGAGGCAAGGGAAGGAATCTAATGGAAAAAATGAATAGAGGAACTCCATGCTCTACTAGAGATAAAAGGAGGATTTTAAAAAAAACCAACAAAAAACCCTATATGCATGGAGGTTGAAAAAATAAATGATCTCCTAGAGGCAGGTGAATCTAAATATAGGCGATGGAGACGCCAAAAACATTCAAAAACCAAATAAGAGAGGACTACTGGCTAATGCACCCATATGGAGCAGCCGAACAAATGAGCAGTTGAAACCAGTCATGTCCCTGAGTAGATACAAATGAAAAAGGGGAAGGAATTTTGTAATCAAACAAAAGCATGATTTTCTTGAAAAGAATAGCTTTAAAAGGATTAAAAGGAGGAACTATCCTAGAAGGAAAGAAAAGCTGATGCTATGGAGTATAAAATTAGAACGATAGTGGCTTACTGTGTATAAAAACAACCTTCTGATAAAAATATTTATATTAATATTATTCTGTAACATCTCATGAAGCCTTAAAACGAGAAAATCAGAAGAAAACAATAAGGGAAAGAATATTACCGAAACAATATGCCAGTAAGCATGAAATCCCCTCAAAGATTTAACAAGGGAAAAAATGTGAACGGATTTGTTTAATATCACTTGTACAAAACAAAAAGTTGGTTGTTTTTTTTGTTGTTTGGGTTTTGTTTTTTTTAAAGTCTCCTCCTGTACTGAAAAAACAGAGAAGCTTAGTAAGGATAGAGCACTACTAAAAGTGGGATCTGAATACATGAAAACATATGTCTAGAAGGAAAGTAGTTGAACCTTTAAAACTACTGTCCCTTGGTAACAGTGCATTAGAAACTTGGGAATTTAGACATTTCCGCTGATGATGAGCTTTGGCAGAAAGTGTGGATTAGAGTATTCAAGTCTATTAGATTGGCTCCAATCCTTCAATCAATATACTTTCTACTACATCGATCCCATGGACTCCGCATAAACTCGCTAAATTTCCCAAACAAGGCTCCAATCTATTAAAAACATCTTGCACTGTTGGAAGGACTTATCTAAGGTGGAGCACGGTGGTATGCATAACCAACAAATTTGAAAGTGTACTAGCTGAAAAACATCATTCTATTAGTTCTTTTCTCAGAGTATGGAGACCTGTTCAACTTTATTGTGACTTGGACTGTTGGCATAAATTACCTCAATGTAATATTTCTAAAATATACATTCACTTCTTATCATTTAATTAAGTCATTATGATGCTCATTGGGAACTCTCTTCCATGTTTCACACATATACTCTCAGCTGAAATTATATGTACTAGCCCTGCTGGATTTGGTTGACATGAGACACTGGTTGTATTGGCTTATACTATCTCCCTGCTTATTAACTGTGATATATACAACTAGTCTGTTTTATGTTTAAGTTATCTTTTGTATATTTACAATAATTATCTGTATACTTTGTATATTTATTTTGAAAAATAAAAATGATTCACAAAAAAAAGAAACTTGGGAATCAAAATATACAAAATTTTACCCAAGTAAAATAAAGAACGGAAAAATAAGCCATGATATGGCCCCTAATATAAGACCCTCATGACACACAAGTACCTAAGAAGGTGAACAGAACAACAAGTAACAAATCCATGTCACATTGAACTCCTATACCCTTTTAATTTGATATAGAAGAGAGAACATGGGTAACCTGAGCTTAGCTTTATGTTACCCCCCAAAATTGAAGAAATTACTCCCAAGCCAGTGGCATCAACTGAAGGCAAGGAGATACCATAGAGTTGAGAGTGACCTAAACAAACAAAAAAGGCAATATACCTGCAGAGTTAAGGTGCTGAATAGAATCTTCATAAGAAGCAATAGAGGTGATAGAGCGAGGGGGCGTGGCTTGACCGACATGGCGACCGGACGCGCTGAGTGAGAGCTCTCTGGGACGGCGGGATAAATCGTTGTTAAAACTTCTCTACCCAGCTTTTTCAAATATCGCTAGAAAATTTTAAGCTGCTATACCAATCTAGCATGTCGCTTTCCAAAAGCAGTAAAGGAGAACAGTCGCCATCGGCCACTCCCAGTGGAAAGAGGCCTAAGCACGAGGCTCCTTCGCCGGAAAAACAACCACCGAAAACTGTGGACTCGCAGCTTGAATTGCTTCTCACGGAAATGCGTGCATTTAAAAACATCATGAACAAACAAGTGGAAGAATCACAATAAATTCGTGTTGAGATTGAAGCCCTGAACTCACAATTCACCGACGCTAGACACCGACTTGATGCGCTTGAGCATTTCCAAACCGCACATGCTCAAAATGTCTCCCTCATCCCCAAACATGACCGGGACCTGGCGACTTTAAAAGCAGATCTGGAAGACCTTGCGAACCGAAGCCGTCGGAATAACATTAGAATCCTTGGGATTCCAGAATCAGCGGAAGGATCTGACACCATTGCATTTTTGACAAAGTTAATAACCTCTCTGCTTGGAATTCAATTTGAAGTACCGTTTGAGCTGGAGAGGGCGCATCGAGTTCCTTCAAAGATCAATCCGGCTCAAAAAAGCACAGTTACTTACCGTAACAGGTGTTATCCAGGAACAGCAGGCATATATTCTCACTTGTGGGTGACGTCATCTACGGAGCCCCGATGCGGAAGCATTTTCAAGCAAACTTGATTGAAGATTTAAGTTTGCTCTGCTGCTCCACGCATGCGTGCCTTCCTGCTCCACTAGGGGGCGCATCCCCTGTGGTCTCCAGTTCACTTAACTAGCAAAGAAGCCAACCTCGGGGAGGTGGGCGGGTTGTGAGAATATATGCCTGCTGTCCCTGGATAACACCTGTTACGGTAAGTAACTGTGCTTTAGCCCAGGACAAGCAGGCATGATATTCTCACATGTGGATGACCTCCAAGCTAACTGAACAGGGATGGAGGGAAGTTGGCAATTTAAGCAAATAGATTTCGCAAAACCGATTGGCCGAATCGGCCATCGCTCCTGGACAGTGAGTCCAGACAGTAGTGGGAGGTGAAGGTATGAACCGAAGACCACGTGGCAGCCTTGCAGATTTCCTCGATAGGTGTAGACCTGAGGAACGCTACGGAGGCTGCCATCGCTCGGACCTTGTGTCCCGTTACTCGACCGTGCAGCGCGAGACCAGCCTGAGCGTAGCAGAAGGAGATGCAATCGGCCAACCAGTTGGACAAGGTGCGCTTGGAAACTGGGTGACCTAACCGGTTTGGGTCGAAGGACAAAAACAATTGTGTGACTTTCCGGTGTGGCTGAGTGCGTTGGAGGTAGAAGGCCAACGCTCTCTTACAGTCAAGAGTGTGGAGTGCCACCTCTCCGGGATGAGAGTGGGGCTTGGGAAAAAACACAGGCAAGACAATGGACTGATTGAGGTGAAAATCAGACATTACTTTAGGCAAGAACTTTGGATGAGTGCGGAGTACCACCTTGTCGTGATGGAATACCGTGAAGGGTGGGTCCGCTACCAGAGCCTGTAACTCACTAACCCGCCGAGCGGAAGTGAGCGCAAGCAGGAAAATTACCTTCCAAGTGAGGAATTTTGGATGGCATTTGTCTAGGGGCTCAAATGGAGGTTTCATTAGTTGAGCCAGAACCACGTTGAGGTCTCAAACCACCGGAGGAGGTTTGAGAGGAGGGTGGACATTCAGGAGACCCTTCATGAAGCGAGAGACTAAGGGATGGAGCGAGAGGGCTTTCCCTTCCAGGGGCTGGTGAAAGGCCGCAATCGCACTGAGGTGTACTCGAATGGAGTTGATCTTTAGGCCGGAGTGAGATAATTGAAGTAAATAGTCAAGGACCAGAGGGACGGGGACCGACACCGGGTCCTGGCTGTGGGAGGAGCACCAGGTTGAGAATCTGGTCCACTTTTGGGAGTAGCAGGTTCTCGTCGAGGTCTTTCTAGAGGCCTCCAATATCTCCTTGACTGATTGAGACACGGGGAGAGAAGTCAGGGGGAAAGAAACCAAGCATTCAGATGAAGAGATTGAAGATTGGGATGTAACAGCGAACCCTGACCCTGTGATAGTAGAGAGGAAAACCGAGGCAGAGGCAGTGGATCTCTGACACTGAGTTGAAGTAGAAGGGAAAACCAAGGCTGGCGTGGCCAGCAAGGAGCAATCAGGATCAGGGTGGCTTGTACTATTTTCAGGTGGACAAGCGTCTGCAGGATCAGAGGAAACGGCGGGAACGCGTACAGGAACCTTCCCTCCCAGTCGAGGAGGAAGGCGTCGGCCTCGAGCCGGTCCGGGGAGTACATCCGGGAGCAGAAGAGAGGCAGTTTGTGATTGTGGGGGGATGCGAACAGATCTATTTGAGGTGTCCCCCAATGTTTGAACACCTGTCGTAGGGTTTGAGAGTGCAGTGACCACTCGTGTGGCTGGAGGAGGCGGCTGAGTCTGTCCGCCAGGCAGTTTTGTTCTCCTTGTATGTACACCGCTCGAAGGTGTTGTTGAAGATTGCCCATTTCCAGAGGCGCAGGGCTTCCCGACAGAGGGACCAAGACCCTGTTCCTCCTTGTTTGTTTACATAGTTCATTGCTACCTGGTTGTCGGTTCGGATGAGGACCACCCGGTCGTGGAGCAGATGTTGAAAGGCTACAGCTGCGAGATAGATGGCCCGGAGCTCTAGCACGTTGATGTGACAGCGGCGGTCTTCCGCTGACCACATCCCCTGCGTGCGTAGGCCGTTCAGATGGGCTCCCCAAGCGTACTCTGACGAGTCCGTGGTGAGTACCTTGCTGTGATGAGGGGCGAGGAAGAGTAACCTTTGGAAAAATTTAAAGAGTCGGCCCACCAGCGGAGCGATCTTTGCAAGGAAGGAGTCATTGTCACGGGACAGTCGATCGGGTCCCGGTCTTGACGCCATTGAGAGGCCAGGGTCCATTGAGGGATTCTCAGATGGAGGCGGGCGAAGGGTGTGACATGGACGGTGGAGGCCATGTGGCCTAGGAGAGTCATCATCTGTCGAGCTGATACCGAGGTCAGCAGAGAGATCCTTCGACTCAGACTTACTAACGCCTCTAGGCGCGGAGAGGGGAGGAAGGAACGGAGGCGAACTGTATCCAGCGTGGCCCCGATGAACTGTAGGGACTGCGAGGGGCGTAGTTGGGATTTTGGGAAGTTTATTTCGAACCCCAGACTTTGTAGGTAGGTAATAGTCTGTTGGGTCGCTGAGATAACCCCTTCCCTGGACGGGGCTTTGATCAGCCAGTCGTCCAGGTAGGGGAATACCTGGAGGCCCTGGGAACGTAAGGTTGCTGCGACCACCACAAGGCACTTGGTGAAGACCCGAGGTGATGATGCTAGGCCGATGGGGAGGACTCGGTATTGTAGGTGCCAGTCCCCTACCTGAAAACGCAAGAACTTGCGGTGAGCGGGGTGTACTGGGACATGTGTGTATGCCTCCTTCAGATCGAGGGAGCAGAGCCAGTCACCCTCGTCGATCAGGGGGTAGAGGGTCGGTAGGGAAAGCATCCAAAATTTTTCCCGTACTAGAAATTTGTTGAGGCGTCTCAAGTCTAGTATTGGGCGTAGGTCTCCCGTTTTTTTCAGTACCAGGAAGTAACAGGAGTAGAAGCCCTTCCCCCGTTGGTCGGGGGGGAACCTCCTCCACTGCCCTGAGGCGAAGCAGGTCTCGAGCCTCGGAGAGGAGCAGGGGTAGCTGTGTCCGGTTGGGTGGGCAATTCCTTGGGGGGTTGTCTGGAGGAATGGCCCGAAAGTTGAGAGAGTATCCTGATGAGATCACGTCAAGGACCCATGCGTCCGACGTGACTTGTTCCCAGCGAGGGTAAAAGGCTTTGAGGCGGCCCCCGATAGGAAGGGGGCCTGGGACTATGGCGGAGGGGGCCCGCCCCCTTCCGCGAATCCCGTCAAAAGGACGGGGATGGTTTGGAAGTCGCAGGCGGTTGGGACTTGGGCATGGCCCGGTGGTGGGCTTGCGGACGCCTGGGTGGAGGCCGCGAGAAGGGAGGGGTGGATTTTTGTGGGTAGCGGCGTGGAGGGGCCCTGAACGGCCTGGGCGCAGGCGGTTTAGGTTTTTGCCGGACAAGGGAGGCAAATGAGCGTTCGTGTTCAGAGAGGTGTTTTGTAGCCGCCTCGATCGTGTCATCGAACAGCTCTTTTCCCACGCAGGGTAGGTTAGCCAACCGGTCCTGTAAGTTGGGGGTCCATGTCGACCAGGCGCAGCCAAGCTAGTCGGCGCATGGCGATAGCAAAGGCTGCCTCTCTGGAGGAGAGTTCGAAGCCATCGTAGGCCGCGTGGAATAGTTGGAGGCGCAGGTTGGAGAGGGACTCTAGAAGCAGGCCAAACGCTCCTTGGCGGGAGGCCGGTAGGTCAGTCTCAAAAGCTCTCAATAGTCCAATGAGGTGTTTGAGGTAGGATGTGAAGGTGAAAGTGTAGCTTTGCACCCTAGAGGCCATCATGGCATTTTGATATAGTCTCCTGCCGAACTTGTCTAGGGTTCGGCCTTCTCGGCCTGGGGGGACCGCGGCTGAGACCCGGGATGGATGGGCCTTTTTCAAGGAGGATTCTACTAGCAGCGACTGGTGGGAGAGCTGTGGTTGTTCGAATCCTGGGTAGGGTACTGTGCGGTACTTGGCCTCCATTTTGGAGGGTACGGCTGTGACCATGTAGGGGGTCTCCAGGTTCCTGAAGAAGGCCTGTTGGAGTACCGGGTTAGGCGGTAAGCAGAGGGACTCTCTGGGCAGTGATGGCATATCCAGCTCCGCTAGGTATTCCTTAGAGTATCTGGAGTCGGACTGGAGGTCTAAGTCCAAAGCGTGGCCCATGTCCTGGACAAAGCGAGTGAAGGATGGGCGAGATGTTCCCGAGGCCCCGTGCGGGGTCGGTGAACGAGACCTCCGTCGGGTGGAGAAGGATGGGGAGGCTTCCCTCGAGTATCGAGGTTCCTGCTCCGATCCACGCTCCGAGACCGGGGAAGTACTGTGAAAGTGTTCCGGGGTCGTAGATCTCTGATGTCTCGAGGAGCCCCTCGGAGACGATGTCGGGGTTCGAGGTACCGATCGATGTCGAATCGGTGACCTCGACCCGGACTCCCTCGGTGAAGAGCTGCAACCTCGGGTCGGAGTCCCGGTCCGAGGGGGAGTTCGGAGGATGCGCGGGTTGGAGAGTGATAACTCAGCTACCCTTAGCGGTCCCGTACGAGGTGTAGGTGAACGGCCTCGTAGAGTGGGGAAACCCCAGGCCTTCTTGGAGGTACGGCGGTTCGAGGTTTCTGTCGTTTTAGCACGTTTTGCACCGCGGCGGTCTGTGGAGGGAGAGTGCCTCGGGTGCCTCGGTGAGGAGTCCGAGGAGGATGGAATGCAGCGAAGCTTGCGCGCTTTTCTTCGAGGTGGCTCGACGCGAGGCTCAGGCTGGTCTGGTACATGCGGGGTCAAGGTCGAGGCAGGTTGCAAATGGGCCATTGCAGCGGACAGCTCCGACGAGATCATCGCTCGGAGTAGGTCCTGGAAGACGGACAGCATCGAGGGCATGTCCACTGCCTCGGTGCACTCCACCGGGGGCGACCTCGTATCAGAGTATTCCCGTGTGGTGGAGGCACGCCCCGAAGGCTTGGAGGGCTTCGCCGGTGCTGTAAGCATGGGACTTCCGCCATGCGTCGCCGGTGTCCCCGAGGCCGGTTTCTTTGCTGGTACAGAACCTGAAGAAGGAAGAGGGGACTTACCCGGAGCCGAGGTTTTCTGTTGTCCCAAGGACTTCGGGTTCGAGTCCCGAGGCGATGCCGAGGTATTCGGGGCCGAGGTCAAGGCCGCGGCCGAGGCCGGGGCCAACCTCGAGGCCGAGGTAGAGGGTTGGACCGGGGCGAAAAGATCCGCCATGCGGGCTTTCCTTCGACGGAGGGCCCGGTTCTGGAAAGTAGCGCACTGGGGGCAGGAGTCGGTTGGATGAGCGGCCCCCAGGCAGAGGATGCACCGGCGATGCGGGTCTGTGATGGAAAGAAGCCGCTCGCACCGGGAGCACTTTTTAAAGCCGGTCAAAGGCCGGGACATAGAATCGAAAGTGGCCGCGGCTCGAATAGCCACGCGGCCACGGGGACCCGGAAGCCTCCGGGTCGGTGAAAAACGAAGCAGGAACAGTTGAAACAAGAAAAAACTCGCGCACAGCGACTAAATCGAGAAAAACAAGAAAAAATTGCGGTGCTAGAAGGCAGTTGGGGCAGAGCCTGAAAAAACACGACTTCTAGGCTCAGCGGAAAATTTTGAACTGGAGACCACGAGGGGATGCGCCCCCTAGTGGAGCAGGAAGGCACGCATGCGTGGAGCAGCAGAGCAAACTTAAATCTTCAATCAAGTTTGCTTGAAAATGCTTCCGCATCGGGGCTCCGTAGATGACGTCACCCACATGTGAGAATATCATGCCTGCTTGTCCTGGGATAACAGCCCCGTCCTATTGTGGCTAAAGTCCTCCGGTACCCACAAGTGTTACAAATCCTGACAGCTGGAAAAGAAAGGAAGCAGATTCTCTATCAGGGAAAGAAAATTCTCCTAGTGCCGGATCTGGCTAAATCAACGGCTGCCCGAAGGAAAGTTTTTCTACAACAAAGGCAGGATCTGAAAGATATTGGAGCCAAGTTTGGCCTCTTGTACCCGGCCAAAATGCTGATCATGCATCATAATAAGACCACCACTTATCTTGATCCAGAAGAGCTGCAACGGTATATAGACTCTGTTAAAATGCAATGATCCTGTTCTGTTACATCATATTGTATATGGTATAGCTGTGGCTGTGTAGGAAGTATTTTCTGATATGCTGTTATCTAAATTCATTCCTGCCGCCCTTTGGGAGCTTTATTTGGTGTGTTGGTTTGCCTTAGGAAGTTTCAGGCTCTCCCATTATCATCTTTGTTTGATATAATGTCATCTTTCTGGCGCTGTTGGCCTTTTTTCCAGATGACATTTTGGTTTGTCAGTCAGTTCCAAAGGTTTATATGTTCCTTGTTTCAGATAGTACCTCTATGCTCTGGTATTGCTCATTTGATTTTTCTTAAGGATTTTCTATGTGTCTATTATATGATGCTTTATGACTAAATTGCACATTCTTTCCTTTAATGTCAATGGTCTTAATCACTGCATTAAGCGAAAAAAGGTGACCAATTATCTGCGTTCTCTATAGCCTGACATTATTATGTTTCAAGAGACACATCTTTCCCTCAATGATAGTGCAAAAACAGTAATTAAAGGATATGCTCCTCCATACTTCTCGCCTGCGCTGCGAAAAAAGAATGGAGTTTCTATATACATTAGATCATCTCTCACATATACTCTCATAACTAATGAATCTGATAAAGAGGGGAGATGGTGTTTGGTGCATATTATGCTTTATAAATCACCTATTTTGTTGCTGAATGTATATGCGCCTGTTGCGGATGACCCTGATTTCTACCGTTCCTTACAAAGCATATTGCTGAAGTATCCCAATGTTCCAATAGTTATAGGGGGAGATCACAACCAACCTCTGGATCTTTTTTTAGATAGAACCTCCACATGCCGTCCGGCTAAGTCCAAAACATTAGAAGAAATTAAAAGCCTTATGAGAAACTATAGCCTTGTTGATCCCTGGAAAATCCTTAAACCTACAGCTCGAGAATACACACATTTTTCTGCTCCCCACAGTACTTATACTAGATTGGACTATTTTTTGATTTCCTCACACTTATCCACAGACATTTCTAATGTTATTAACCATCCTATCCTTATCTCAGATCATGCACCAGTTTCACTGTTCTTAACTTTCTCTTCAATACCACTTATAACTCGTCATTGGAGATTGAATAATAGTATTCTCTTTGATGATTCAATTACTGCCAAATTGAGAAAATTCACAGATGAATTTTTTCTTAATAATTCGGATCCATCTTTATCTCAAGCTACAATCTGGGAATCATACAAGGCTACTCTGAGAGGGGAAATCATTAGCCTGACGGCTTGGAAACGTAAACAATCTAATAACCAATTGAAAGCTCTTGAATCAGACATATCCCTTCTCGAATCGCAATTTTTTTCTAATCCAACAGACAAGATAACACACACACACCTTCTTAAAAAAAAATATGAATACAATGTTATAGCATCTGCTTTTGCTAATAAAGATATATTTATTTTAAAATCTGGGCATTATATTGGAGGCAATAAGATGGGTAAATCTTTAGCTCAATATTTAAAAGGAAAAAAAGAGAAGCATCATATCTCTTCTATTACTAATTCTCGAAACCAATCTATCACCGATTCATTAGGAATTAGTACTGAGTTTGAAAATTTTTACTCTGACCTTTTTCAGTCGGAATCAGACTCGTCTCTGGAGGAAATTAATAATTACTTGACTACCATTTCACACCCAAGTTTACCAATCCATCTCAAAGATGAATTAGACAGTCCGATTTCTGTGCAGGAAATTCAGTCCACAATACAACCTCTTGCCGCGAATAAATCTCCTGGACCGGATGGCATCACTAGTGAGTTTTATAAAACATTTTCCCTCCAATTAAGTCCATATCTATTACAATATTATAATTTTATACACTCAAACCCAGACTTGCAACGTAACTTCACTGAAGCCAATATAATAATATTTCCTAAACCTGACAGAGACCCTACTAGAGTAGGTAATTACAGACCGATCTCTTTGTTAAACGCTGATTATAAGATCCTGGCTAAAATCCTTGCAAACAGAATTAATAAGGTGATCCAATTATTAATATCTCCTGATCAAGTGGGATTTATTAAACAACGTTACATTGGAGACAATCTACGAATCTTCCATAACATTTCGGGTATAGCCAAGACCATAGCAGAACCTGTGGTGGGTCTAGCAATCGACGCGGAAAAAGCTTTTGATAGGGTCGAGTGGCGGTTTCTGCTTCAGGTTCTGAGGTGGTATAATTTTGGTGAGGAATTTGTAACTTGGATACAAGCATTATATCGGTCTCCGTGCTCCAGAATATTAATAAATACGGTAATTCTCTCTCAAATCCGATTATCTTACAAAGAGGAACAAGACAGGGCTGTCCTCTTTCGCCTCTTTTATTTAATTTATCATTAGAACCCTTTTTATCCTCCATAAGACAATCTGAAGACATACAGGGAATTCCTACATCGCTTAGAGATTTTAAGATAGCAGCATATGCTGATGATATTATGCTTTTCCTTAAAAATCCTCGACTATCTCTATCTGCCCTCATCCACACAACCAATTTATACTCTTCGTTTTCTGGATATAAAGTTAATTGGGGAAAGTCCGTTATTTTTCCTCTTAATGAACATGCCTCACAATCTGATATACAAGATTTCCAATTCTCATGGTCTACCCTTCCTATAAAATATCTCGGTACTTTTGTACACAAAGACCCTGAGGTTATTATGGAATTCAACATCTCCAAATTAAAAGATTTAATTAATCGTACCATCAATAATTGGTCACCACTATATATTACATGGTGGGGTCGTATTTCTGCTATAAAAATGACTTTATCACCTCAAGTATTATTTAAACTCATTATGCTTCCTGGCTTATGTAAACCACAGTTTTATAAATGGATAGATAAACAATTGAATTATTTTATTTGGCAACATAAAAGACCTAAAACAGCACTCAATAAATTAAAGGCCTCTAAATTTCATGGGGGGGTTAATTTTCCCGATTTTCGAAATTACCATTTGGCTTTTTTAGCGAAATATGGCTCTTATTGGCTGTCTTATAATGCTTTAGAAGACTCAACTAACGTTCCTTCTTGGTTCACTCTAGAATCCTCTATATGCAATCCTGTACCTTTACAGGCCCTTCCTACTATGTCATTACCCAAACATCTTAGACAATTCCCTCTTTTTACAGCAACACTTACTGCGATACGTGCGTTGGATAAAATAGCAGTTAATTCAATTTTTTCTCACAAAGATATGACACTTTGGAATAATGCCTCCTTGAAACATAACAAACGATGTTTCAACTGGAAGACATGGAGAGCTGCTGGTGTTTGGCAGGTTCGATCTCTATTTGATGGATCCGAGTTATTATCCTTTTCTAAGTTCAGTGCTCATTTCCCGACACTAGCGTCTAAGAGAAAACAATGGTTAATTCTCATTTCTCTCCTTTCTACTTTACACTTCTCTGACTTTGCATGTCTATCCTCTTGGAGTACTCAGACCATAGCTATGGGTAAGGCTATGTCGTTTTATTATAAGAAATTAAGAGAATCATGTTATACCCCCTCTTCAGATATAGTTTCTAGATGGTCTAATGATCTCAATTGGCATCTGTCAGACAAAGATTGGTGTCAATTATGGTCCAAAACTAACAGACCCTTGTTATCAGCTAGTATGTCTCAATCTCTACTGTTTGTAATGTGGAGAGCAGTTTGGACTCCCTATAAAAAGAAAAAAGCAAATCTCTCTTCTGAAGATATTTGCTGGCATTGTATTACATCTCAAGGAACGCTTAAACATATGCTTTTCTCCTGTCCTAAGATTCAACCATTTTGGGTCCAAATTTGGTCCTGTATTTGTGAGATAACTGCTTGTACTGCTGATCTTTCTTTTGACATTATCATATTACGCTCTTTACATCCATGCTTTAAACTTTGTACATGTGAAAACAAATTGATTGATATCATGATCTCAATAGGCATCCAACAGGTTCTTCAGAATTGGAAATCAGCGTCTAGATTGAACTTTACCTTCTGGTGGAATTCCCTATGCTTATACAAGCGATTTGAACAGCATGCAGCAGAAAAATTACATTATCATCAGAAATTGTCCGTTCAATCTTTGTGGACCCCCATTGACAGTTACTTGCTCACGTTATAAGTGCTTTCAATTTTATTTATTTATTTTATACTCTATGAGCTCTACATTGCATCACAACCTTTTGTGAACTGTTGTTGTATACTGAATGTTTCTTTTTCTATTGTAAATGTTGATTTTCAATAAAAAAGATTGGAACTAAAAAAAAAAAAAAAGAAGCAATAGAGGTACTGCTAGAAAAATGGTCATCAACAGCAGAAAACACAAGAGGAAATGGCAACCAGGAGAAAACTTCAGTGTTGCAGAGAAGTTACACAATGGAGAAAAACAAAATGAGAGAGCTAGAATTGCTGGATCAGAAGCATAATACCAGAGGTCGAGCAAGAAACCAACGTAAACTCAGAATAATGTCTTGTGTGCAAAATTTAGAAATATACACGAGAGAAATGTGCGAGAACATTTCCCATACCCAAACCAAACCCATTGAAAGAACTATGAGTAGAATGAAATGCATAGCACGGTATTTCCTAAAGAAATACAGAAGCATAATGGCAGAAAATTTACTGCTTATTCCTGAGACAAGAAAATCTGTTTTTCTTTTTAGGGACTTTTGCCAGGCATTTGTGGCCCAGATTAGTCACTGTTGGAAACAGGATATTAGACTTGATAGACCCATGGTCTGTCCCAGTATGGCAATACTTATGTATTTAATGGGTCTGAACTAGAGATTGACATGGAGACAGAATTTGTCCCCGTCCCCATGGGAAAACATCTACTTGTCATTCTTTGAGAGGGAAGAATCAAAGTATAACTGGGCACAGCCACTAACCTTCAAAGCCTTGCATTGAAGAATGCTAGTGTAGAAGGACTGAGGTTGTGATACACTAAAGAATGACACGGGATGGTTTCTCACGGTTATCCGTGGGGACAGGGATAAATTCTATCTCCATGTCATTCTCTAGTCTGAACATAGCCTCTGCTGTTTTCCTCCTTTCTTGAAACCCTGGAAATAGAAGCCACAAGCCAGGAGTCAAATCCAGGTCTCTCCACATAAGCAATTTGTAGTTCCTAGCCACCAGACCAAACTAAGTAATTTAAAATTTTGGAACTGTAAAACCAAACTTTTATCAGGCAAACTGAAAGATTACATAACTAGTTACTATGAATCCATGGAAGACCTATACAGATCTTACAACTTTAGTACCCATGCATCACTCTTACATTCACTAACTTGATTGCTCAAACCCATTATTGAACTCTTTTGTGTTACTTACCTTGATGCTACAGCATAGCCAGGAAGTGCAAATCTCTCATAGTCACCTCCATAAATGTCACGTACTAATTTATCCACCTTAGTACTATCTCCACGAGATGCCATTTCAAGAGCTTCTTCAAAAGTTGAACAGCCCGTAAGAAGACAGCAAAGACCAAAAAATGTTCCTCCTCCAAGACTGGGGTACAAAACAAGACATTTCTTCTATTTTCTTCATTTGTTACTTACTGTTACTTGTTTACAATCACATTTTTCATCTTACAAAATGCTAACATAACTGAATGTTGAAGGTACAATTTAGTTATACCTGTTAATTTTCTTTCCTTGATCCTGTAAGTCTATAAAAGTAGGCTGTATTTCTTTCCTGCCAGCAGATGGCGAAGTACTGATTTTCCATTTACATCATCGATACATAAGCTAGTGCTTTCTTAAATTCTCTGGCATACTCCTACAAAGCAGACAAGGTTCCTTTTATCACATCTATGTGTCATCTGACCACTGAAGAATAGAATTTTAATGCATATCTACATACACAATTAGAGAATTCAGTTGGTCCCTTAAATTCAAAGCCTTCCAAGGGTGGACTCTAGACTAGTATAGCAGAACCCAAGGAAAGTTAAGTATTACTAAATTTCACTTTCCTCATCCCTGCTATATAGGATGTACCCAAGCAAAGTCACACTGGGAGGGGAAAACACAAGGTCTCCTGAATAACTGCTCCTCCTCTGGCAAGAACATCAAGTCTGTAGTGCTTCACAAAGAAGTGCAACAACCACCAGATCGCCACTCTACAGATATCCCAGGCTAGACCATTCGCTCTTCCACCCAAGAAATCACTTGTGCCTGAGTTGAGTGAGCCTTCAATCCTTTTGACACTTGCTTGTTCTGACAAATATAAGCCGTCTTAACTGCCACCTTGATCAACAAGCAATGGAAGATTTGGAGGCCGGAAAGCCCTTCCATGGAAAAGCATGAACAAATGATTTGAGAGAAGAACTTGCTTCAAGCAAACAGAAAAAATACAATTTGTGGAGTCTTTTGAACTGAGCCTTTGAATTTTGTTTAATAAAAGAGGGCAAAGACACCTCATCCACGTGGAATGGAGAAAATCACTTGTACTTTGTCGATGCCTATATGTAATATGGATAAGTTGCCACGTTACTTTAGGCATATAGCCACCATATATGCTTAAGCAGATAGTGGATGTTGTTTTTACATCTATGTACTTTCTTAAGAATTGATAGTGGAAACTGCTTAAATTTAAGGCGGTATATAAATGTGTTAAATAAATAAATAGTAGAAAGAAGGGAACTGCCAAGAGGACATAATTTTCTGAGGAGATCTATAAGGCAAGTTCAAACTCATAGCCCCAACACTAGGGTTCAGCTCCTTGCAACAAGGCCATTAGGATGGGAGGACATAAGAGAAGTGGAAAGACAGTGGTCTAAGCTGAAAGGAGCGATAAAAATGGCTACGGACCTTTATGTGTGGAGCAAGGCCGGCACGATTTCGGAAGGTGTTGAGGCCTGAGACACTGAAGACAGCGTCGATGAGGGTCTGTCAACAAAATCGCGCGCTGGCACTTGACACATTTTTTAAAACCGGTAACAGGCCAGGACATAGGCCGAAAAAGCTCCGCCGCAAGGTCGCAGCTGCAGGGCTGCGGCCACGCGACCTGACCGATCGAACGATCGAAAGAAATTTTCTTTTCTATTTTTTTTTTTTTTAAACAACAAAACGCAACATGAGCCAACGAGAATGAGCACAAAAAACCCAAACCTGCGGGCACAGAAGGCACAATAAAGGAACTTTGCGCAGAGAGTTTCAAAGGCAAACTTCTCAGCTCCGCGGAAGAGAAAGAACTGAGGAGACACGCCCGATGCATCGGGCGGGAAGGCACTCGCGCATGCGCGGTGTGGGCAACTCGAAACTTCTAAAAGTTTCTACAAGCAAGTATGCTTGTGAGATGTCCGCATCGAGGCTCCCACTAGTGAGAATACCTGCCTGCTTGTCCTGGGATAAGAGGATATAATTAATGAATCCCTATTAGAGTAAGGAATGGTTTAAGATTTGCGAGGGCGAATCCTGAATTATTTCTTTAGTTCTTTCCTTATAAGTTGTTTATTTGAAATTGTATCGTATCTCCCCATTTTTTTGTGGGCTTAGAAAGGAATTTTGTATGAATGATTAAGTACTGTTAATATTTAAGAAAGATCCTTTTTTTCTTTGTATCGTTTGATATTGTAATTGTTAAATTTATAAAAAAAAATAAATATTAAATTATTGTGAGCATTTATTTAAGAAGCTGATTTTTAAATAACATCCACGCCTAGTTTACAGTCCTAACCTTTGCAACTGATCCTTTTAGCTTTTTTTAACCATTTTCCTCATTTTATCATAGTCGCCCTTTTGAAAATTAAACGCCTCTACAGTAGATGTCTTTTGCGACGCTACTCCCAGTATCAGCTCAAATTTGATCACGCTATGATCACTGTTTCCCAGCGGACCCAACACAGTTAACTCCTGTACTATGCCTTGCATTCCACTAAGGACCAAATCTAAAATAGTTCCCCTCTTGTTGGTTCCTGGACCAGTTGCTCCAAGAAACAGTCATTTATGACATCTAGGAATTTTACCTCCCTAGCACTCCCTGATGTAATATTTAACCAGTCAATGTTGGGGTAATTGAAAACAAAAAGCTCAGTGACTTCACTGCTTGTTGTCTACAAGAAGATTATAGCAGCAGTTTGAAACGCTACTGAAAACAGCCTGTGAATGATCAACAGAGGACAAATTGGAATCAGAGCACGTTAAGTGTTTGGTTTCATTTTTTATGTTGAAGGATGATTAGTCTACACTATGCTGCTGTGTATATTTGCATTTTTGGAGACTTAATAAAGAACAGTCTGAAGAAATTTCTAACTGGGAGATTTTTTGGGCCATATGAAGGCCTTTTTTCTCCCATTTTTTTGAGTCTTCGAAAAAGCTGTTTAGTGATTTAGTTTATTTTACTGGTCTCCTGTATCGATTTTGGATAAGTCACTGAGCTTTTTGATATTTAAAACTCACCCATCCTCTAATAAATTTTAGGGTAATTGAAATCACCCATTATTATACCGTTGCTCAATTTCCCAGCTTTCCTAATCTCTGAAAACATTTCTTCATCTGTCTGCTCATTTTGTCCCAGGGGACAGTAGTATATTCCTTCCCTTCACACATGGAATTTCTATCCTTAAGGATTTCACACCATTATCTATGTCATACAGAATGTTTATTTGATTTGATTCAATTCCCTTTTTAACATATAGTGCAACCCCCTCTCCAATTTGATCTACTCTAGCTTTGCGATATAATTTGTACCCAGTTAACTCAATGTCTCATTGAAGATGGAACGTTTGGAAATTCCTGAGATGGACTCAGTTAAAGGCCATCAATTGCAACTTACTTGGGAGCCTTTTTGGGCCTCTTTGAAAGGGTATGCTTGCAGCCATGTAATGAATATTTGACTGTGTATTTGTTATTTCCTTGAGTATATGTTATACTTGCTCTCATGCTGCTCCATGCCTTTTTTGTTTTTTTGCCGGGGGGGAAGGGGGGGTTTCTTTGGTTTATGAAAATTTGGTCTGTGCTGCTTTGTTGTCATTTGTTGTCATTGTGGTTTTTGATTGTGCTTTTGACCAATAAACAGTTTTGAATATAATTTCTACCCAGGTAACACAGTGTCCCATTGACTGTCCTCCTTCCACCAGGTCTCCGAGTTGCCTATTATATCTATCTCATCATTCAGACACTTCAAATTGAATTTTTTCCTTGCAACTACAGGCTGCTGAGAAGTCAGGGAAAATTTGAGTCTTTTAATCTGCCTTCCTCTTAAACCCTCCTGGCTTTCTTTCAAGTTTATTTAGGACTTGATATACCGCTTTTATGAGCAAAGTGGTTTCCAACTTATACAAAATATTAAAAGCGTTAAAAAATATAAAATAGCGGGGAACAAATTCAAAGCAACAGTACGGACATAACATGATACATAAGGGCAGATGGAGAGGATACACTGCTTAAAATAAAAGAAAGGGAAGGCGAAATACAAGAGGGGTAAAGGGAATCTTTAATGTAAGGTCTGATATGAGATTTCTGAATAAGGAGAGCTAAGTATAGATCTTAAAAGCATCTCTGAAAATAAATGTTTTGAGATTAGATTTAAAGTTCTTGAGGTTCTTTTCTTGTCTCAGGGTCAATAGTAGGACATTCCACAATCTGGGTGCAGTTACTGAAAATATTGTTTTATGTATCATAAAACAATAGCGGCGAGAGGTAGTTCCGCCCCCCTCAGCGTCATCGGCCAGACTCCCCCTTAAAAGGGGAGGAGTCAACGGCGCGAGGCAAGAGATCGCTCACCAGCCAGGGGTGCCTCGTGGAAGAGGAAGGAGAGGAGAGTGAGACACCAGCACCGGCAGGAAGCGGAGGAGAAGGGCTGCGGAAGGGAGACTAGCAGCAGGGAGACCAGCAAGCCTAGGGGTAGCGGCGAGAGGTAGCTCCGCCCCCCCTCAGCGTCATCGGCCAGATTCCCCCTTAAAAGGGGAGGAATCAACAGCACGAGGCCGTTCGGCGCGCGGCGAAGGCGAGCGGCAAAGGCGCTCGCCTTAGCAAGAGCGCCTTTGCGAAGGAGCCTTAAGAAGGAGCCAAGAGCCCATTCAAGCTACTAAAAAAAAAAAAAAATTTAACCCACAGTTACTTTTCTTTCTTCTCTTCTCACTATTTTCTTCTCTCTCTTCTCTTTCAGCTAGCTGCACGCCGGGCACACTCCAACATACCGAGGAACTTAACGAGAGCGCCTTTGCGAAGAAGCCTTGCAAGGGAGCCAGAAACGCCAAAAATCACTTTCTTTTCTCTTTTTTCTCTCTCTTACCCACAACAGGAGCACACCAGCACTTTATGAGAGCGATGGAGGACCCAGGATCCCAGAGGTACTTTCCGGTATACTGCACAGAGTGCAATATGTACGACTACCTCCCCTTGGGAAGGCGGGAGTACATATGCAGTCGGTGTCAGGAACTAGAAAGCCTGAGGATGGAGGTCGGCAGATTGAGGGTCAAGGTCCAGGAACTGGAGGGACTGGAGGAACTGCGCACCACAGAGGAGATGAGCTGGTCAACCAAGGACACAGACGGAGCAGGCCCCATTGTGAACCAGGTGAGGGACCTCGAGAGATTCATCGAAGAGGCCTATAGGAAGGTGGAGGATCAGGACCAGCAGCTGCACAGACAGATGTCGGCAGACGAGACCCAGGATCCACAAGGCGAGACCCAGGATCCACAAGGCGACACTGGGGAAGGACCTAGTGGAGGAACCACGCAAGAGGAGGAGATCGTGATTCACCGGGACCTCGAGGGAGAGACACCGCACTACACCAAGGACACGGACCTGAGACAGAGGAGGTTGCTGAGGAAAGGGAAGTCTGCTATTGTGGTGGGAGACTCGATCTTGAGAGAGGTAGATAGTCACGTAGCTGGAGGAAGGGAGGACCGGCTAGTGACTTGTCTCCCAGGGGCCAAGACACGAGACATCACTGATAGGATCGAGAGGATCCTGGACGGAGCAGAGACAGAGGAGACTGCGGTGATAATCCACGTCGGAACAAATGATGTGAGCCGGAGGAACTTCAGCATGGCAACACTGACTGATCAGTTCAGGGTCCTGGGACGAAAGCTGAAGCGGAGTACACAGAGGATAGCGTTCTCAGAGATCCTGCCTGTACCGAGAGCAGATATAAAGAGGCAGGCAGACCTCGCAAGAGGAGGAGATCGTGATTCACCGGGACCTCGAGGGAGAGACACCGCACTATACCAAGGACACGGACCTGAGACAGAGGAGGTTGCTGAGGAAAGGAAAGTCTGCTATTGTGGTGGGAGACTCGATCTTGAGAGAGGTAGATAGTCACGTAGCTGGAGGAAGGGAGGACCGGCTAGTGACTTGTCTCCCAGGGGCCAAGACACGAGACATCACTGATAGGATCGAGAGGATCCTGGATGGAGCAAAGACAGAGGAGACTGCGGTGATAATCCACGTCGGAACAAATGATGTGAGCCGGAGGAACTTCAGCATGGCAACACTGACTGATCAGTTCAGGGTCCTGGGACGAAAGCTGAAGCGGAGTACACGGAGGATAGCGTTCTCAGAGATCCTGCCTGTACCGAGAGCAGATACAAAGAGGCAGGCAGACCTCCAGACTGTGAATGCATGGTTGAGGAGATGGTGCCAGGAGGAGGGCTTCCACTTTGTGAGGAACTGGACGTCCTTCTGGGGAAAGAGAAAGCTCTACCGGCGGGACGGCCTGCACCTGAGCACAGCGGGAACTAGACTACTGGCAGCCAATGTGAGGAAGGAGATCGAGAGGGCTTTAAATTGAGGAGAAGGGGAAAGCCGACAGCTGATCTGATGTTGACGCTTCGGACAACAGTATCCAAAACAGATGCTGAACAGGCTGACTGCAGAGAAGAAGTAGAGGGACCGGTGGATCTTATGATCAGACAGCGAGGGAAACATCAGGTAAAGGGAGCTTACTAGGAGGAGACTAAGGGGCATGGAGACACAGGGGGACTGGGTGGCACGAGGGCGAAAGCTGAGGGCAATGTAGAGGCGCCACAAGGCGAGGGGGATCAAACAGAGGCTCAATGGATGATAGCCCAGGAGGGGGCCAGTAGGGCTAGAAAACCCAGAGGAAAAGCGGGGAAGTGGGGTGGCGGGAATGTGGGGAAGATGAAAGTTACGAGGGTAAAGGCTGAGGGCAAAGCGGAAACACAGGGAACGGGAGAACTGCCCAAAAATCAAGAGGAGGCGGCCCAGGTAAATGCAGAGGTGGAGGAAAAAACGGTGGGACCTGCGGTGCTTATTCGCAAATGCAAGAAGCCTCATGGCCAAGATGGGTGAACTAGAAGTCGTGGCCAAAGAGGAGGACCTGGATATAATTAGAATTACAGAAACCTGGTGGACAGAGGAAAATCAATGGGATGTGGCGCTGCCGGGGTACAAGCTCTACAGGAGGGACAGGACCCACAAGAAGGGGGGAGGCATAGCACTATATATAAAGGACTCTATCTACTCGGTCGGGATGGATATGGCAACGAAGGCAGAGGGGCTGGAATCACTATGGGTCAAATTGCCGGGAAACAAGGGTGCAGGCATAAAACTGGGGCTGTACTATCGCCCACCTGGTACGTCAGAAGGAGTCGGACACGACTTGGAAGCTGAACTGAGACAGGAATGCAGGACTGGAAGTGTAACAGTGATGGGGGACTTCAACTACCCGGGGATAGACTGGAGTACGGGTCACTCCAACTGCACTAGGGAAACAGGATTTGTAGAAGCTGTGAGGGACTGCTTCATGGAGCAACTAGTCAAGGAACCGACGCGAGGGGGTGCTACTCTTGACCTCATCCTAAACGGATTAGGGGGGCCTGCAAGAGGGGTAGAAGTGGGAGGACCACTAGGCAACAGTGATCACAACACGATCAGATTCACATTAGAACGGGGGACACCCATAGCAAGGAGGACCGCAACAACTACGCTCAACTTCAGGAAAGGGAACTATGTTGCTATGAGGTAAATGGTGGGGAGGAAGCTCAGAAACATCTTTAAGAAGGAGACTGTAGGAAGCGCCTGGACCCTATTCAGGGACACCCTGCAGGAAGCGCAAAGAATGTACGTCCCCAGTTTCAGAAAAGGCTGTAAGAACAAGCGGTCAAAGGACCCGGTTTGGATGTCAACTGAAGTAAAAAGGGCAATAAATGACAAAAAAGTATCCTTCCGGAGATGGAAAAAGGACCCAACGGAGGAAAATCACCAGGCGCACAGGAAATGCCTAAAGGAATGCCACCGAGAGGTTAGAAAAGCAAAAGGGGTATACGAAGAGGGGCTGGCCAGGGAGGCAAAAAACTTCAAGGCATTCTTCAGTTACGTTAAGGGGAAGCGACCGGCAAGAGAGGAGGTGGGGCCGTTGGACGATGGGGATAGGAAAGGAGTGATTAAAGAGGATAAAGAGGTAGCTGAGAGGTTGAACACGTTCTTCTTGTCAGTTTTCACGAGCGAAGACATATCTAATATACCGGACTCAGAGGAGCTCATGAGTGGGGAACAGGCAGAAAAATTGGAGCACATAGAGGTAAGTAAGGAGGATGTCCTGAAACAGATAGACAGGTTAAAATGCTGCAAATCACTGGGCCCGGACGGGATCCACCCAAGGGTTCTGAAGGAACTAAGACAAGAAATAGCGGGCGCAATCCAGCATGTTTGCAACCTATCCTTGAAAACTGGTGAGGTACCAGAGGACTGGAAATTGGCGAATGTCACGCCTATCTTCAAGAAGGGATCGAGGGGTGACCCCGGGAACTACAGGCCGGTGAGCCTGACTTCAATTATAGGGAAGATGGTGGAAGCTATGATCAAGGACGGCATTTGCGAGCACATCGAGAGAAATGGCCTACTGAGAACAAGCCAGCACGGATTCTGTAAGGGAAGGTCGTGCCTAACGAACCTTCTGTATTTCTTTGAGGGAATAAGCAGTCAGGTGGACAATGGTGAACCCATAGACATCATTTACCTCGATTTTCAAAAGGCTTTTGACAAGGTACCACATGAAAGGCTGCTTAGAAGCTGTGGAATCACGGGGTGGGTGGGGATGTGCACAGATGGATCAAGCAATGGTTGTCGGGTAGACTGCAGAGGGTCGGAGTAAAGGGCCAATATTCTGACTGGCGGAGAGTCACGAGCGGTGTGCCACAGGGATCGGTGCTGGGGCCATTACTCTTCAACATATTTATCAATGACCTGGAAAAGGAGGCAAAGTGCGAGGTTATAAAATTTGCAGACGATACCAAAATGTGCGGCAGAGTTAGGTCCAGGGAGGAGTGTGAGGACCTGCAAAGGGACCTGGACAAGCTGGAAGACTGGGCAAACAAATGGCAAATGCGCTTTAATGTGGAAAAATGCAAGGTCATGCATATAGGGAAAAAGAACCCGTTGTTCAACTACAAATTGTGGGGGGGGGCATTGTTGGGAGACAGCAGACTTGAGAGAGACTTGGGTGTACTGGTAGATGCATCACTGAAGCCATCTGCACAGTGCGCAGCAGCCTCGAAAAAAGCCAACAGGATGCTGGGCATCATAAAGAGGGGCATAACAACCAGGACGCGGGAAGTCATCATGCCATTGTATCGAGCGATGGTGCGTCCACATCTGGAATACTGCGTTCAGTATTGGTCGCCACACCTCAAGAAGGACATGGCGTTACTTGAGAGAGAGTCCAAAGGAGAGCAACGAAACTGGTAAGAGGGCTGGAACACTGCCCATACGCCGAGAGGTTGGATAGGCTGGGGCTCTTCTCTCTGGAAAAAAGGAGGCTCAGGGGAGATATGATAGAGACCTTCAAGATCATGAGGGGCATAGAGAGGGTGGATAGGGACAGATTCTTCAGACTGAAGAGGACAACAAGTACGAGGGGGCATTCGGAGAAACTGAAGGGAGATAGGTTCAAAACAAATGCAAGGAAGTTTTTCTTCACCCAAAGGGTCGTTGACACTTGGAATGCGCTACCGGAGGAAGTGATCAGGCAGAGTACGGTATAGGGATTCAAACAGAGTAGGGAAATACCTGAAGACCATGGTTCCGTAGAGCTGCTGCCACTACTACTAGGCACTTGGTGAACACTCTGGGAGAGGAAGCTAGGCTGAAGGGCAGCACTCTGTATTGATAATGCAGATTCCCCTCCCGAAATCTGAGATATTGACGGGAGGCCGGATGTATGGGAACATGAGTGTAGGCCTCCTTGAGATCTAGAGAGCATAACCAGTCGCTCTGCTCGAGAAGGGGCTAAAGGGATGCCAGGGACAACATGCGAAACTTTTCTTTGACTAGAAAGTGGTTGAGAGCCCTGAAATCCAGAATGGGTCGCAGATCGCCCGTCTTCTTCGGAACAAGGAAGTAACGGGAGTAAAAACCCCTGTTCTGCTGTTCCAAGGAAGTAACGGGAGTAAAACCCCCTGTTCTGCTGTTCCAAAGGAACTGGCTCGATAGCGTGGAGGCGAAGCAGAGCTTGAGCTTCCTGAAGAAAGGCGGTCTGGGATGGACTGGAAGGATACTCTCTTGGAGGAAGGTCTGGAGGAACCTGTTTGAAATGAAGAGAGTATCCTTCCTTGATGATGGTAAGTACCCAGAGGTCTGATGTAATTGTTGTCCATCGATGGTAAAAAAGATGGAGACGACCTCCAATAGGGGAAAAAGAAGGCAGAGGCAGAACGATGGAGGTTATGCTCTGTTCTAAGCAGTCAAAAAGGCTGAGTAGGCTTAAGTGCAGCAGAAGGTTAAGGTTTATGCTGCTGTTTTTGAGGCTGCTGCTTCTTAAGAGGAGGACGAGTATAAGGAGCCTGCCTTGGAGCAAATCGCCGCTGATAAACAGGAGAAGGGCGTGCAGGTTTAGCAGGAGTTGACTTTGGCTTAGGTCTGACAATAGAACCAAAGGACTTTTCATGGTCAAACAATTTCTTGGTGGCTGCCTCGATAGATTCATCAAAGAGGTCATTGCCCTCACAAGGAATATTGGCGAGGCGCTCCTGAAGGTTAAGGTTCATGTCGATGGTACGAAGCCAGGCAAGACGACGCATCGCCACTGAAAAAGCAGCTGCTCTAGCAGATAACTTGAAGGCATCATAAGATAACTGGAGAAGATGTAAACGAAGTTGAGATAAAGAAGCAATAACTTCTTGAAACTCAAAGTGCTTTTGAGAATCCAAGTAACTCATGAACTGTTCTTGTTGTAATACATCTTGGATAATTCTTTTGTAATTCGCCTTGAACTGCAAGGTAATGGCGGAATAGAAATCCCTAATGTAATGTAATGTAATGTAACTGTGGAAGTAGAGAAAAAAGGAACTCAAAATAAGTAATAAAATGAAAATTATAATTAAGGACTTTAGAAGACATCATGGCATTTTGATAGATGTGACGTCCACATTTGTCCATAGTTTTCCCTTCTCTGCCAGGGGGTACGGTGGCATAGACCTTGGAAGGATAGGATCTCTTCAAAGAGGACTCAACAAGCAGGGATTGATGAGATAACAAGAGTTGTCAAACCCTTTGCGGTGTACAGTTTTATAGCGAGAATCCAATTTTCCTGGAACAGCTGGTAAGAAAAAAGGAGTCTCCATGCACCGACCAAAAGTCTGATTCAAAAGCTTATGAAGTGGAAGCTTAAGATATTCTGGCGGAGGTTGAGAAGATGCATGACTTCGAGATACTCCTTGGAGTATTTGGAGCCAGTATCTAATTTAAGATCAAAGTCCACAGCCATCTGACGGAGAAAAGAGAGTTGATCCGCCAGGGCTTTGCCTGAAGAAGGACTCGAGAACGTTGAGGCAGCCTGTGTCGAAGATGAAGCTTCAGCATGTAAAAAGGCATCAGATGAATATGGTGACTTGGACGAGGCAATCTAATATGGAATATCCTCACGGTCCGGCATGGGAGACCTCGAACAAGGAGTATGTGGAGTAGAACGAGGCTTAGTGGAAGAGCTATGTCTGGAAGTATGGCTCGATGAAGGCCTCGAGCGGTGATGAGAACTGTGCCTGGAAGCAGATCTCAAAGCGCGATGAGACCTCGTCGAAGAATGGAGAGAGGTAGAGGAACCTCGATGCACTCTCAAAGACTCTGCTCCTTGTATAGAGTGTTAGGAATCCTGTCGAGGCATATGCAAAGATTCTGCTCCTTGCTGAACGTGCTTAGATGCCAGATCAGACACTCGCAGAGACTCTGCTCCCTGCAAAGAGTGTGGAGGATCAGACTGAGGCAAGGAAAGCGGCTCAACCTCTCGGGAGTCTGCTACATGCCCAGGCTAGATAAGAGGGAGAAGCTTCGGTCCCATGTTAGTAAGGAACTGAACAATGTGCTTCTCCAACAAGGTCTGGAAGGAAGCCGGCAAAAATGGATTCGTGTTTGAAACCGGTCCACTTGCCTTGACTGGAGGTTCCTTCGGGGTAGTGTGATTGTGCTTCGACTTGGTAGTCTAAGGCACTTTAATCACTACCGCTGGAGCAGTCTGCTGAGCTATCTGACCTGAGGAAACAGGGGAAGATACAGCAGATGTCGATGCAGTAAGAGCCGCTGCAAAAGACAAAGGTCTGATGAGGCTCGAGGTGGAAGCAGTAGAAGCTGGAGGACCATCGGCCGAAGTTGAAGCTGAAGTCATCTTCGAAGTCGAGGCCCAGGTCACCTTGGAAGTCGAGGTTGAGGTCAGCTTCGAAGTCGAGGGTTCAGAAGAATCCATTTCGAAAAGCTTGTCCACCAGGATACAACGATGCTTAAAAGCACAAGGCTGAAGCGTTTGGCAAGGCAGGCACGATCTAGGATGATGCTTAGGCCCAAGGCACTTGAGGCAGCGACGGTGAGGATCCATAATAGAGATCGCGCACTGGCACTTGCTACACTTCTTGAAGCCCGTAGCAGGCCAGGACATAGAAGTGAAAACAGCCGCCGCAAGATCGAAGTCATCGGGCCGCGGCCGGCCCCGAAAAACGGACGGAAGAAGAAAATTTTTTTTTTTAACCGAAAATAAAATAAAGAAAGACAAAAACAGCGATTCGTGAAGAAAATAAACACAAACCGCGGTTAGAGAAGGCACAAGTAACAAAGTTAACACAGAGAGTCGAAGATGGACTTCTCGGCTCCGCGGAAAACTAAGAACTGAGGAGACACGCCCTGCGCTGGGCGGGATGGCACTCGCGCATGCGCGGTGCGGGCGACTCAAAACTTCTAATTTCTTCAAGCAAGTCTGCTTGTGAGGCGTCTGCATCCGGGCTTCGTCAGATGACGTCACCCATATGTGAGAATACCTGCCTGCTTGTCCTGGGATAATTGAGCTTTTCTCTCCAAACCTATCAACTCCAAATGGTAGGAATAAGGTTGAAGGACTCTTGCACAACTAAGAAGGAACATTTCTCCTCAAAGGGTCATGCAAAGTCCAAGGCTAATTTAAAAAAAAAAAAAAAAGTGTCATCCAGACAGCACACAGGAGAGGAGGGACAAGGAACACCCGGTGTTCTCTCTAATAATGGGGCCTCTCCTCCAATCCCTAGCAATGTCCCACTGCCTCTCTTCCGACAGCCTGTCTGATACAGGTTCAGGAATGCTGTTACCACATGACCAACTCCTGTGAAAAGGCAGCAGAGGCCAGCTGTCCTCCTGCGATAGCCATTGTTGATGAATGCCACAGACCTGAACCAATACACAACTGCTGTCCAGCCAAAACCATTGGGACTGTGGGTTCCATTACTAAGGGACCATCTACATCAGAGATCCTCCAAACCGGCTCACCTCCTAAGCCCCCTACAACAGTTTATGCAGTCTGAGCTGGGTCATCACAAGTAAGTCAATGGTAACCATACAGTGCAGCACCAGCCAGGAGGTATGCCTGCCAAAAGCCTGCCCTCTGCTGCTGCCTGCATGAGGAAAAAGGGCCCCAGACTTGCCAGACTCCCTGTTGTCCCCTACTTACTCCTCTGGCTAGTTTCAATTTATTTATTTATTTTTTTTTAATTAGCTTTCTTCCCCTGTCAAATAGAGGAATAAAGATGCTAAGCTGCCAGCTGAATTCCAATTCCACTCCCTCCTCACCCCCAAAAGATGCCTAGTGCTGCAGGGGAGCCCCGGGGAATAGGAACCGTAAGTTTAGAGTCATGGTCTCCATAGCCCCAAGATGCTGATTTGGGAATACGGAAACAAAGTTCAAACTCTATTGGGTTGAGATCCATTGACCAAATCCTAGGAGCAAATCTATTAGGCTCAAACATAAGGAGACAGTCTTAGCTGTGCTCTGGGGATTTAGGTCTAGACCTACACCAGCCTGCATAGCCTTACCATTTGCTGAAAATAAAAAAATATTGGAGAATTCCAGAATCTAACAACCTATGTACCGGTGATGTCATTGGAAAAATCAATATATCTCTACCTGCATATGATGATAGGAAAGGAGTATAACCCGCTTGTTCAGAGAGGTGTAGTAGAGACGAGGAATGACCATAAAAATTATTCTCTGCAGATTTCAAAACAGTGAAAAACTGGCCACCCACATGGAGATACTCACTAGGGTTTGCTATTAAGCAAAAATCAGAAAAGAGCAAATGCTACTGTGGCATCTGTTCAGCACTCTTTTTTCAAAGTACCCTATTTATCTTTTTTCAAAGTACCCCATTTATTTTTCCTTTTTTTTTTTTTTTTTTTATATATCTTGGCTTTTGGCTAAAATACGGCTGGAGAAAAAAAAGAAAATAATCAGGTTCTTTTCCTCTACCCAGTTCTTTTTTCCAATTATTTCTCTTCTTAAGAAGACAAACATTTTACACAATATTCTTCAGCTCCAGCAGTACCATGTTGAGTTACTGATGTTGCCTCAGCAGTACACAAAACCCCCAAAAGGCAGCAAATGCTTACAAGAACGGAAGATTAGTTCAAATGAAAAAAAGTACCAACTGAAGTTTAATTATTAAAGCCCATCAGAAACTAAATAGCTAGCCTGAAACCACTCAAATTTCGCTACTGATAATAAATTTGGATTTTAGCCCACATTCCCAAATGACGTTCATAGTGACTTATGTCAAAAGTAATTTAATATACTCTACTGATCACTTAAAATTTGCTTAAAACACACAAAAATAACTTGCACATTGCAATATATCAGTTCTCCTCCATCCAGCATTAGTATCCACCATTAATAGATGGCTTAAAACCAATCAGCATTAGAGCACTATTCACCTCTAAATTACCAGTTCTGGTCAGCAGGAAATAAAATTAGATAATGTAAAAATCAGATAATGGTGTCAAGCCCAGTTCCAAAGATCATAGTTAAGGTATCCACACTGTGGCCCCCATCAAATTCCTATAACTCTTTTAATTCTGTTGCGCACATTACTACTCTACTGTGAAAGTCACACAATCTACAAATAAATTAAATTTGTTCTGCAAACACCCAGTATTCTAATACAGATCAAAACATTAATTTATTTATTTATTCAATTTTTAGCCCGTCCTCCCAAAGGAGCCCAGAACGGGTTACAAAGTACATCCATAATAATCCAGACAGAGCAGAGATGACAAATTTTACATGTGGAACTAACCTGGTCCCAGTCACTCGCTTATAGTTGCCTTCAGAATACACTGCCAAGATGCTAACTCCAGAGCCAATATTTACTAAAAGAAGTGGGTATGGATTCTCCAAGTTGTATGGAATCTTCTGAAACCTCTCACGATTTGTTGGATCCTTCAAATAATAACATTCCGATTGCCCATTGAATCCAACTGAGTCAATATACAACACTCCTCTAACAAGGCAGTCCAACTCATCCAATTTGCAAAGCTGGAGGTCACCAACCTAGTAATAAGAACGATGAAATTTAGTCATGCTTGTTAATTTCCTTTCTTTGAGTCCTGCCACAACAGTCAGAACAACTGGGTTGTGTACCTTTCCTACCAACAGAAGGAGCTACAGAACCAAGTTATCATCACCAGTTCAGTGTTCAAATGGATTGTTTTTATGGACTGAGGCTATGTGCTAGTCCAGGGGTAGGCAATTCCGGTCCTCGAGAGCCGGAGCCAGGTCAGGTCAGGATATCCACAATGAATATGTATGAAATGGATTTGCACACACTGCCTCCTTGAGATGCAAATCTATCTCATGCATATTTATTGTGGATATCCTGAAAACCTGACCTGGCTCTGGCTCTCGAGGACTGGCATTGCCTACCCCTGTGCTAGTCACAAGCAGTACTGTACACCAGGGAGCTAGGCTTAGGACCTGCTGCACCTGCTGGAGGTAGAGAAAATACTAGAGCATTCCATGAGGTAACAGCTGATTTACTAGTGATATCATTGAAAACTTGGTTCTCTACAGCTAACTACTGGTAGGACAAGGACTCAATCCAATGTTCCACTGGTTTAGCAAGGATGTTAAATAGTAATAGACCAATCATTACTCCCATCACAGGCATATATGCTTACAACAACAAAATGAATATCTATATCTATAGATAATTAGGGCTGCATTTCAATTAAAATTTTAAATTGCAATTAAAGAATAAAAAGTAATTAAACGATCAGAAATACAAACTATAAATTGAAAAATTACAAATTAAGCATCTAAAACAGCAAGCAGAACTATCTATAAGGAAAAAGATTAGGTTCTTACCTTGATAATCTTTCTATAAGAAAGGCACAGTATTCTTGACCAGTGGGTTTCTTTAACCCTGAGTTGTGTAGAAGATATCTAACTTTTTCAGCTCTACCTCCTTCCTCACTGGGCTGGACTACAGCTATCAGTTTGTCTCAAAGCAGTTGTAAACACTTTATGAGAAATAAGGAGGAGAGGTATGGAGAACAATTACTTATTGTTAAACAATATCAATAAATCAGTATGGAAAACAAAGTGGAATGATCAAGCTACCTACCTGAGTTCAACAAGCACTAACACTTGTGGATCTCTCATACTCTCACTTGCCTCTTAACAACAGAGGTGTCCTTTACTCTTCAGATTCTGACAGGAGAAAATCCCAACCTTTGGAAACCCATACCTGTCTAGAGACAGTAGGCAGGCAAAATTGGTAATTGACTGATGTGCCTTTCTTCCTGAAATAAGAACCTAATCTTTCCTTCTGGTGCAAAAGACACATCAGTCTTGACCAATGGGACATACCAAAGCAGTCCCCCGAGTTCTAGGACAGGGCAGATGAGCATGCCGTGAGCACCGAAGACCCAAATGTGGCATCCCTTTGTGCCCCCACATCCACTCTATAAAACTTCAAAAAAGTATGGAGAGTGGACCATGTAGTTGCCCTACAAATCTCCTTGGACAGTACTGCCTGGGACTCTGCGCATGAAGCCACACTTCCTACTGGAATGCGCCCTCAAAGAGATTGGTGGCAGCTTACTACAGCCAATATATGCAGATGAAATCACCAGCTGGAAATAGAAGTTTAAGAAGCTGACCTTCCCAGCTGACTAGGACTGGTGAGAACAAAAAGATGAACCAAGAGATAAAAATCAGTCATAGCCTCAAGGTAACAGAGCCGAACACTCCTAACATCCAGCAATGCAATTAAAAAAAAAAAAAATAAAAAAGACATTTTTTCAGTCATGGGATGGAATGCAGGTAGCCAGATTTTCTGATTTACCTGGAAGGACACAACTACTTTTGATTAAAAAAAAGAAGGTATTGGGCGCAGAGACCCCAGCCTCTGCACAAGAGTACCTGCAAATCCAAGACTCTTCCCGCCAGAAAGACAAGCCAACCGGGTAGATGAAAAGTGAAACCTGGGAAAGATCTAAATTATTGTTAAAATGAGCTTCTATTAAAACCAAAGAATAAAACCACAGCACTCGGGAAAGTAAAAAAAGGGAGAGTAAAATGGACTTACTAAAAACATCTCTGCACTGATGAGATAAACTCGTACATAGAATAAATGTGAACACGCAACAGTGGGGCTATGATATTTGATCCGTTGAAAAAGGCGTCAAAAAAGTGTCGGCAGTGGATTGAATGCAGACCGATAGGGGAGGGGCATCGGGCTGTTAAAAAAGGCTGCTTTAATGAATAATGAAAATACTGGTGAAAAACTAAATAAAAAACCAAAACCATGATAAAATGCCGAACCTGACTGCAAGTGGTAGTGAAAGTAGCATAAGGCACCCGTAGTATTGTTAGTGCCAGAGCTGCTTAGAATAAAGAACCGTGCTATACATGAGGAGAAAAAAGAAAGAATGAGGTGATAAGATGTAAAGTGCTGGCTCCTCACTGCACCACTTGATAAAACTTAGGAGCGATGTTCTAGAGCAGGGGTGCCCACACTTTTTGGGCTTGCGAGCTACTTTTAAAATGACCAAGTCAAAATGATCTACCAACAATAAAATTTAAAAAAACACAAAGCACACTGTACGCAGAGAAAATGTTAATTATCATTCCTATTCCCGGGGTTTTTCAAAGAGGTCAAAGCAGATGGCTCTATGCACTGTCACCTCAGTAACAACCATACAAAAATAGACAAATATACCCCCTCCCTTTTTACTAAACCATGATAGCAGTTTTTAGTGCAGGGAGCTGCGCTGAATTCCCAGCACTGCTCTTGACGCTCATAGGTCTCCCTGCGCTAAAAACCTCTATTGTGGTTTAGTAAAAGGGGACTATAGTGTAAAATATAGACAGCAGATATAAGTTCAGACACATTTTGATCACTAAATTTAAAATAAAATCATTTTTCCTACCTTGTTGTCTGGTGATTTCATGAGTCTCTGGTTGCACTTTCTTCTTCTGACTGTGCATCCAATCTTTCTTCCCTTCTTTCAGCCTGTATTGCTTCCTCTCCTCCAGACCTCATTTCCTCCCCTAACTTTTTCTTCCTGTCTCCCTGCCCTTTCTTTCTCTCTTCATGCCCTTTCTTTTTTCTGTTTCTCTTCTTTCCTTCTGTCTCCCTTTCTGCCCTTTTTCTTTCTTTCTCCCTGCCCTCCCCAAAGCAACTGCCACTGCCATCGGGGAACAGGCCCCCAAGCCGCCACCACCGCCCCAAGCTCTCCCTGCTTCGGGCCGACCAGCATTCCTCTCCCCGACATCAATTCTGCCATCGGAAAGGAAGTTCCGGCCCAGCCAGGCAGGGATTGGCTGGCCAGAACTTCCTCTTTGACTGCAGAATTGACGTCGGGGAGAAGAAGGCAATCGACCTATTGGGAGAAATGCTGCCGGGTCCTGCTTTCGTGGAAACAGAAAGTAGGCAGGACCCAGCAGCAAGAAGAGCAAATTGTAAGCTTCACTGACCCGCCTAAGCCCGTAGCGAACGCATGCTTCGGGGCTCTTAACATGTGCGTGTCAGCTTTCCTTCTCTTCCCCCCCCCCCCCGGACATAACTTCCGGTTTCGGAGGGAAGCCGGAACACACACATTAAAGCCCTGGAGCATAAGTTCGCTACGGACTAAGGCGAGAAATCTCCAAGCCGGGTTTTTTTAAAAATGTTGAGCAGCAGCAGCAGCAGCAGAATTCACGAGCGGATGATAGCCGGGCGATCATCTAAATTACCCAGGAGGACCGCCCGGCTAAAAGGCCCTAGGGAGAACACTGCTTATTGTAGTTCTCCCCACTTCCCCTATGTATAAGTCTGTATTGTTTGTTTTAGTAACTGAGACCCCGTTTTTAATTGTAAATCACTTTGAATTTATGAAATTGCGATACATCAAAATTTTAATAAAACTTGAAACAATGCTGTCAAAGGCCTTCCAGGACAACAACCACTCCCCTGGGTCCAGCGTCTGCCGGCTGAGTTAGTTGGCCTGAACACTGTCCACTCCCACTCATGTGCTGCTAAAACAGCCTGCAGGTAGACTTCTGCCTAACAACTAGGCTTCAAGTCACAGTGGAGCACTCTTGGTGCCTCTCTGCCAATTGATTTAAGTCACTGTTGTGGCATTGTCAGAGAACATAAGAACATAAGAAATGCCTCTGCTGGGTCAGACCCGAGGTCCATCATGCCCAGCAGTCCGCTCACGCGGTGGCCCAACAGGTCCAGGACCTGTGTAGTAACCTTCTATCTATACCCCTCTATCCCCATTTCCAGTAGGAATTTATCCAATCCTTTCTTGAACCCCAGTACCGTACTCTGCCCTATTACGTCTTCTGGAAGCGCATTCCAGGTGTCCACCACACGTTGGGGAAAGAAGAACTTCCTAGCATTTGTTTTGAATCTGTCTCCTATCAGCTTTTCTGAATGCCCTCTTGTTCTTTTGTTATTAGAAAGTTTGAAGAATCTGTCCCTCTTTACTCTCTCTATGCCCTTCATGATCTTTTAAGTCTCTATCATATCTCCTCTAAGTCTCCTCTTCTCCAGGGAAAAGAGACCCAGCTTCTCCAATCTCTCAGAATATGACATGTTTTCCATACCTTTTATCAGACGTGTCGCTCTCCTCTGAACCCTCTCGACTAACGCCATATCCTTCTTAAGGTACGGCGACCAATATTGGACGCAGTACTCCAAATGCAGACGCACCATTACCCGATACAACGGCAGGATAACTTCTTTCGTTCTGGCTGTAATACCCTTTTTGATTATACCAAGCATTCTATTCGCTCTCTTAGCGGCCGCTGCACACTGTGCCGACGGCTTCATTGTCATGTCCACCATTACCCCCAAGTCCCTTTCCTGGGTACTCTTATTCAATAACATCCCTCCCATTGTATAGTTGTACCTCGAGTTTCTGCTCCCCACATGTAATACTTTACATTTCTCAATGTTGAACTTCATCTGCCATTTCGCCGCCCATTCTTCTAGTTTGTTCAAGTCCCTTTGCAATTCTTCACAGTCCTCTGTAGTCCGAGCTCCATTAAATAGTTTGGTGTCGTCCGCAAATTTTATTATCTCGCACTTCGTCCCTGTTTCTAGATCATTTATGAAGATATTAAATAGCAGCGGCCTGAGCACCGAGCCCATGCGGGACACCACTCGTGACCCTCCTCCAGTCGGAGTAGTGACCCTTCACTCCTACCCTTTGTTTTCTACCCTCCAACCAGTTTCTGATCCATCTATGTACGTCTCCTTCCACCCCATGGTTCTTCAGTTTCCGGAGTAGACGTTCATGGGGCACCTTGTCAAAGGCTTTTTGGAAATCTAGATATATGATGTCTATGGGGTCTTCTTTGTCCATCCGTTTGTTGATCCCTTCGAAGAAGTGCAATAAGTTTGTTAGGCACGATCTTCTTTTGCAGAAACCATGTTGGCTGGTTATCAGAAGTTCATGTTTTTCAAAATGTTGATCGATGTTTTCTTTTATCAGTGCTTCTGCCATTTTCCCCGGAACTGAAGTCAGGCTCACCGGCCTGTAGTTTCCCGGGTCACCTCTTGATCCCTTTTTAAAGATGGGCGTAACGTTGGCTATCTTCCGGGATCTCGCCTGTTTTCAGGGATAAGTTGCAAATTTGCTGCAGTAGTTCCGCTATCTCCTCCTTTAATTCCTTCAGAACCCTAGGATGTATGCCATCCGGACCCGGGGATTTGTCAGTTTTTAGTTTTTCTATCTGCCTACGAACGTCCTCAAGGCTCACTTCTATGGATGTTAATTTTTCTGCCTGACTTCCGTTGAAGAATTGCTCAGGTTCCGGTATGTTGGACGTGTTTTCGTTTGTAAATACAGACGAGAAGAACATGTTAAGCCTTTCTGCCACTACCTTCTCCTCCTTCACCACTCCCTTCCTGTCTCCGTCGTCCAGCAATCCCACTTCCTCTCTAGCCGGCTGCTTCCCTTTAACATATCTGAAGAATGGTTTGAAATTTCTTGCTTCCCGTGCCATACAGGAAGTTCTTCAATAACAGCAGTCTCAGATGAATGGCTTGCAGTTCCAGTTGGTTTCTAGACCTCCGAGAGGGCAACCAGCATCCTTGGCTAGATGACTCTTGAAATGAGCCCCCCAGCCATACAAGATGGCAATTTTCATCAGATCACCAAGAGGATATGTGAAGTGGCATCCCTCAGGTTGGAGCCACCAACGTAAACTATGATGTGTCGTCACTGTCCAGACATCAGAATCTGGACTGAATCCATCTGCAGGGACCAGTGGGACAATAACATTTCCAGAAGAGGGCGCATATAAGCTTTTGCCCAAGGTACAATCTCTATGGTTGCTATCATCAAACTTAGCACATAGAGATAGGAGCTAGCATTGCCCAGAGAGCCGACATCTGGCGGGTGAGCTTCAGTTTGCGTGGCTCTGAAGGAAAACATGGTCCTCTGCCATGATGAAACAGATTCCCAAGAACTCTAGGGATTGGGCCGGCTCCAGGTGGCTTTTCTGGAAATTGATAATCTAACTCTGGTCTTGCAACAACTGTTCCACTGCTTTTTCTCCATTGGTCATAAACGGAGCTCTGATCAGCCAATCATCCAGGCACAGAAGCACCTGGATCCCTACCTTGAGGCGATGTGCAACTACCATGACCATCACCTTGGTGAAGGTGCTGTTACCAGACTGAAGGAAAGTGCTGAAGACTGGAATGTCTCCCCATTACATGGTAATCTCAAGAACTTCCTGTGATCCAGTTTGGATGTGCCCTCAATAAGAGATGTGAAACTATCTGGCTATCGTAGTACAATGTTTACAGTTCAGGGCCCTATCTGTTGGAATGAGCTACCCCTGGACCCAACGCAAGCTCCTATCGTATTAAAGTTCAGGAAGGGATTAAAAACTGCATTATTTACACGCACTTTTTCACATTAACTAAGCGCATGTTCTTTTAGTCATTCCTCAAAGGATATGAATGTAAAGGTCAGTGCAAAGCGTTAAGCAGCATAGTTTTAATGATTTTTAGTTTCAATCCGCAATAGGTTTGTTGTTTTATATTGAATAGTCTGTGTATGTGGTCGTGTTTTTATTATATATGTTTTTCTGTAATCCACATAGAATTGTCGGATATGCGGACTATAAATTTTTTAAATAAATAAATAGGAATATCTAAGTAGGCCTCCATTAAATCCAAAGAGACTAGAAATTCCTCTGGGGCCACTGCCACAATGACCAAATGAACGGTCTCCATGCAGAATCGGGGCACCTTCAGCACTGACTAACTTCAAAGCTATGATTGATCACCAGTCTTGAGTTTTTCATGGGACTTATTAAGTATATAGAACATCTGCTCAAGCCCGATTCTTTGACTGATATGAGCTCTACGGCTTGAATATCTGAGAGCCGTTTCATCATCGCTCAAACCTTGGCTGCTCGCTCTAGCTGATTAGCCAGATGGTCCACAAAGAAGTCCACCAGATGACAAAAGAATTTGAGGTTGTATCCCACTCGATTGATGTCTAGTACCCAGCAGTCCAAGCAAATCTGTGGCAGAGCCTCCCAATAATCTGACAACCGCTGGCCTATCCGCAGAAGTACAGCTCCTGACCTAGTGGACCCTCCTGAGTACTGAAGAAACCGCCAATAGTCACAAATTTACCATGGCCTGACCCCCTCGGATCTGGAAGGGCTTAGAGCAATGATCTATCACACTGGCCATAAGATCATCTGTCCCTTTAAAGGGAAGTCTGCTCAAAGTGGCTTTGGAAGCCAACTTAGCCACCCATCGTTTGATCCAAAACATTCTACGGGCAGAGAAAGAATAAACAGAAACCTTACTCATGCCCCTACATGTGTCATATAGAGCAGTGATTCCCAACCCTGTCCTGGAGGAACACCAGGCCAATCGGGTTTTCAGGCTAGCCCTAATGAATATGCATGAGAGAGATTTGCATATGATGGAAGTGATAGGCATGCAAATTTGCTTCATGCATATTCATTAGGGCTAGCCTGAAAACCCAATTGGCCTGGTGTTCCTCCAGGACAGGGTTGGGAACCACTGATATAGAGCATCTACTAATTAATTCACCCACAACATTAACAACCAGGATAAGTGCCGTCATTTGTTGCGGGAATCTTACGTGATCTAGTATGACATGGGTGTGCAATGAAGGAAGCCGCTGCTGCAACCTTTAGTACCACTGCAATCATTGGGCTGCCAGTTGGACCAAAGCTGGACTGAGACCTCAGAACCCCCCACAGCTTCACACGCATTGTCAGGAGAGGGAAACTGAGAACTATTAGATCATATTTTGATATGGCCTCATTCACATTACTGGTTTAGTCCTTAATTTTAAGTTCTTTAGTCTACTGTAATATTGCTTGTTTTGCAGACTATCAAAACAATTTACAGAACTTGCATATCATTCAAAACACTGCTGTTTGCCCAATTTTTAATTTCAAGAAATCAGACCATGTGATGCCTTATTATCATAGGTTACACTGGCTTCCTATTGAGGCTAGAGTGGTTTTTAAATTTAAATGCATTTGTTATAAGGTGTTGCATGGCCTTCCTGCAAATTCTCTCATTGATCATTTTGTATTTGCTAATCCAAGATGCTCTGCGCATATTTTTGCATTGTTCATATTTCCCACTGTTAATGGTTATACACATAAAAGATATTTTCTTACCAAGCTGCAATTAGGAACAAAGAGTTCAATCGTCTGATTCTTGACTCTTCATATTTACATATTAGGAAATTTTTGAAGTCTTATCTGCCAAATTTTTGTAATATTCTGCCTACTCTTCGCTGTGTTTTAGTTTAATTTTTGTTGTAAATCACATAGATCTACAAGATATTGCAGTATATAAATTTATTGTTATGTTATTTTTCCTCTGAAGATCAAGTAAATTTGGGATTAAAAAAAATAAATAAATAAAAATTGATGCTGCCAGCTGGAAAACTGCCTGGAGGACTGACGGCCCAAAAATGAAAAATTTTTAAACAAAACTCCGGGAAAATCAAGTACTGTATTTCCCCATATATGAGTTTTGCAAGCTGGAACAGTGGGTGCAGCTTGCATATCTGGGGCGGCCTATACAAGATTTTAAAATCATCCCCCCACCCTCTCTTACCTCTTTCACTGGCGGCGGCCTCCTGAAATCACGCTGTCAGCATTGCAGAACAGGAGCAATCTTTGCCTGCAGGCCGGCCCCACCTCCATCGCTGGTGGCAGTCTCCTCGAATCACGCCGCCAGTGTTGCAGAGCAGGAGCGATCTTTGCATCTGCAGGCCGGCACAACGCTGCTTCCTGTATGGCTTTGCTGTCAGTTCTCGCAATGGCAAAGCCATATATGAAGCAGTGGGGGGCCGGCCTGCAGACGCAAAGATTGCTCCTGCTCTGCAATGCTGGCGGCGTGATTCAAGGTGACCACCACCAGCGAGGGAGGTAAGGGGAGTGAGAGACGGTGGGGGGATGATTTTTAAACACTGTAAAGGCCGCCCCAGTTACTGGTAGATAAGCCGCAGCTAATACAATGGGGCGGCTTATCTACCAGTTTTAAAACTCATGTAGGCATTTTTTCTGGCCTATACATGGGAGAAATACGGTAAAAAAAAAAAAAGAAGAAAATAATGAAAATTGATGCAGGAATGTACAAAAATTTAAAAAAGTAGCGCAATTGGAGAAACTCCAACAGCACACATCTTAGCTCCGTGGAAAACAAAGATGGTCCTGTGAGCCAGGGTCGGGCAGGAAGGCACTGCACATGTCTTGAAACTTCTAGGAAGTTAAAGTTGACAGTACACTTGCACTGTCCATAACGGGCTCCGTAGAGGACATGACCCATCTGTGAGAATATGCTGCCTGGTTGTCCAGGGATAAGAAGCATAAAAAGAGATTATGTACTTACCCTGGTAAGCTCTTTTCCAGTAGATTATGTACTTACCCTGGTAAGCTCTTTTCCAGTAGATAGGCAAGACATTCTTTCCTTCTGCAGCATTGGCTAAAGGGAAATAACCCATTGGTCTAGAATGTCTCACCTGTTGCACTGAAACATCTGTTTTACTCTTTCGGATCTTGCCATGTACTTGCGACTCAGGTTGATCACTGTTAGAAATGGGATAATGGGCTTGATGGACCTTCTGTCTGTTCCAGTATGGCAACTCTTATGTTCTTATGTAAAATTTAACAAGAATTTAAGACTGTAAATTTGGGATGATAAGCGCCTTAGAAATTAGCCTGTCTGTGGAGATATAACATGAGATATGTGGCTTTTAGATTCACTTTTCATTAGCAGAGGTCCTTGTGTGCAGAGGATATTTTATGTAGAGGAAAAATATGGACTTCTTATGACTAGTGATGTCACTGGTAGAACTTGGTCTTTCTCTAATTCCACCTGCTAGTATGAAGGAATAACTCATTTGTGCAGAATGGTGAGCTAAGACTAAGAAAACCTCCAATTTTTCCTCCCACTCCTTCCCCTCTTTCTGTTTACTTGTTCTGCACCCTCCAGCATCCTCAGTCTTTACTACCTTCCCTATAATCTCCCCCAATTCCCAGCAAAACCTCTGTTTTGTCCACCCCCCAAGATCTTTCTCCTCCCCATGACACACACACCATTTATCTTTCTCCAGCCCCCTCTCACCCATCATGCTCCAACCCTCCCCCATGTCATACATAACCTCATGCACCTTCCTACAGTCCTTTATTACCTCTTTCCCATGGCACACACTCCCATCTTTTTAAGCAATCCTCCTCCTCCCCATCCCCCAACAGATACATTCTGTTCATCTTCTAACTGGAACCCACCTATCCCCCGCCCTCCTGGCACACATTCTACTCCAGTAATAGTAAGAGGAGCAGGGGACCAAGACATCAAATAAGATGGCAGTAAAAATAAAACTTCCAACCTTTAGATTTTTTCTGGTTTCTTCAGTCAGCTCTGCAGGGAAACAGCAAGGTCTGCAGTCAGAACTCCCTCTCTTGTTTTCCTCCCCAGGGCTCTCTTTCTCTAGCCCTGCCCTTTTTGTTCCTGAGTTGCTTCCTGTGTACCTCCTTCTCTCCCCTTCTCCCTTTCTAGAGTAAAAGTATATTCTCCAATAAGACAAGCAGGGTAATGCAGTCCCACATGATGGAGAAGTCCCTGGACTGAGCCTGTGCTGTGGAACTCTCCCCCAGTACAGTAGGATTTTTTTTTTTACCTTACTGGGCATGTGCAGACACCTTGCCTGTGGAGCTCCACCCCCGAGTTTGACAGTTCTTTTTTCCTTCCAGCCTAAGCAGGTTGTTCTCTCCCCTTTACCTTGCCTGACTAAACACATAACAAAAACTGATATCGAACTCAAAAAACACCTTCAAGAACTAAGTGATTCATCTGCTAGGATCGGCGCTGAAAAAAAACAAAAACAAAAAAACCCCAAAGAAGTTGTAAAAAAGTAAAACCGGACTTTCCTCTCAGAAAGGAATCCTTCACAAGCACCAGAATACAGCATTATTAACAGTTCAATCACGGCAGCTGTCTCCTTATAGTCGGCGGTTTAAATACCGTGAAGTCGGACTGATGGACTGCAGCTTTATCCCGGTTCCACTTCCCACCACTGGAAGCTCACCGAGGCTGCTTATATCTGTCACTCCTCCTCAGGGCTCACTAAAAGCACCGCCGGAGACAGGCACGTCTTCCTTGCTGCAGCCGTCAGACAAAAAGGCGGCGGCTGCAGCGGGAAATTAAAAAAAGAAAACAACAAAGGTTGAAAAGGCTGCCTCCTCACTACTTTTCACAGTAAGTCACAGCTTTAAATCACAGCCTGTGTCTTTGCTTCTTAAGAGTAAATCGTATAGTGAGTTCTGTAGTTGAACAGCAGTCATCTTGAGCTACAGACATGCAAGTAAAGCTCAACGAACAGTGAGTTCTGTAGTTGAACAGCAGTCATCTTGAGCTACAGACATGCAGTATGCAGGTTTGTCTTCAAAGTCCCAATCATCTTCAACTGCAAGAAAGAGGGCTATTTCTCCTCCCACTGTGGCTGAGGGAAATTTCCTCACCTAAACAGGCAGCTGTCACAAATCACATCAGCATCTGTTTCTCAACCACCTAAGGGGACTCTTCAGGATTTCTTCTCACTGTTACAGGATTTAATAAGAGACAGATCCTCTCTTTCTCAGAACATCACTCCTTCTTCAGCACTTTCAATGATAGTCCAGCAGTCTCTTCTTCAGACAGACCAGTGTGTATCTTCAGATGTCTGTTGTCCAGACCCTCTTGGTAACCCACAAATCTTCTCTAGTCCACTTGTACTTTGCTCTGTCCTTCTCCTCAGCAGCAGTCTTCCTTTCACATGACTGGGTCAATTCTTCTGATGCCACCACTGTGGCTGCAGATCCTACCTCTCCTGTTCAGCCTACACTGCAACCAGACCAAGGGGATGACTACTCGTATCCTAAATTTCTTCAAAAGGTCTCCAACCTTCTTCGCCTTTCTCAAGCTGTCACTCCAGCTGATAAGAAGGATTTCCAGACGATCCTGCAGTCTTATAAAACTCCTTCAAAGGGAATGGTGTCACTCCAAGACTTACAATTAGGTAATTGGATGAAACCCCAGTCCGTCTCTACTTACTGCAGACGCCTGGAGGCGAAATACAAGGTTGAACAAACACCTGGTCACAATGTACAATAACTTCCACACTACTCCATGGGAGCAGAGTCAGCATTCATAAGGTCTTCATGATAGACTGGCAGATGCTCCATTTGTGGGAGATAGTCTGTTTGATGAGTAAGTTAAAGCTACAGTCTGGCAACTTAAGAAAGATTCTACAGCTATGTGAAAGCTATCTGCACATGCTCAAGATCATCTGCAACCTTACCGTAAGCCTTCTTCTTCTTTAGAACATAAGTACATAAGAACATAAGTAATGCCTCTGCTGGGTCAGACCAGAGGTCCATCATGCGCAGCAGTCCACTCACGTGGCGGCCCATCAGGTCCAGGACTTGTATAGTAATTCCGGAAATTGTACTATCAACAATTTTTCCAGCAATATTACCCTAGGAGGCGTCTTACTCCCTACTCTCACCCTCCTCCATTGAGAAACCAATCTTTTCCAGTGTCACAGAAACAGCACCCTCAAGACCATAAGCAACAGCCAACGACTCAGCTTCCTCCACTCAAAACTACTCCTAGTTTTTGACCTCCTTTCAGTGTGGTGGTGATGGGGGGGGGGGGGGGTCGGCTAACATTTTTTCTCCACATGACAGAAAGTCACCACAAACCAGTGGGTCCCGACTATCATCTCTCAAAGCTATTCACTCAATTTCCGGCCTCACCACATCAATTCCCATCTTCCTCCACCGTCCAACATCCCACATCTTCACATTCTGCAGCTGACCAGGGAGGTCGCGTCACTGCTACAGAACAACGCAATCGAGGAAGTACCTCAACACGAACAGTTCCAGGGGTTCTATTCCAAATTCTCTCTCATTCCCAAGAAGACACAAGTTCTCCGACCTATCCTCGACCTCCGTCCACTGAACCTTTTTCACATAACGGATAAGTTTTGCATGATATCTCTGTCAACAATTCTTCCTCTGATCAGCCAAAATGATTGGTTAGCCGCCCTGGATCTCAAGGATGCATACACACACATCCCAATTCATCCTGCCCACTGGAAATTCTTCAGATTCATGTGTCTCAACAAACACTACTAGTACAAAGTTTTGCCTTTCGGCCTATCATCAGCACCACACATATTCACAAAATGTCTAGCAGTGGTAGCAGCCAACCTCCGGAAATGACATCACATGGTGTTTCCTTATCTCGACGACTGGCTCATAGTAGCTCACTCCAAGGAGCAGCTCTACATTCTTTCCAAATGCTGGGTTTTCTGATCAATTTCAAGAAATCACACCTACAACCTGTGCGTTGCCTCAAGTATATAGGCGCACAACTCAACACTGTCACTGCATGAGCTTATCTATCAAAAGAACATCATCAAGCAATCATTACTCTGGCACATCAAATGCAACAAGCTTCCGCTCTTCCAGCATGTGACATATGACTTTTGGGTCACATGGCAGCATCTCTTCCTCTAGTGCCGCATACTAGACTACACATACATCCTCTGCAATGGCAACTCAAATTCAAGTGGAATCAACATTCCCAATCTCCGAACACCTTGATTCCACTTTCAAACAAGGTAAAAGAATCCCTATCCTGGTAGATTTGGTCTCCAGCCCTCAAACAGGGATGCCCGTTCCAGCTTCCACCTCCTACCTCCTGTTCTCACCATGACTACAGATGCCTCCAACAAGGTATGGGGAGCGCATCTCGACCACCTTCAGACTCAAGGTGTCTGGTCAGAAAAAGAACTTCACTTCCACATCAACCTACTAGAACTTCAAGCAATTTATTATGCCCTCAGAGCTTTCAGAAGGTATGTGCACAACACATGACTTCCAATTCAAACAGACAACCAGGTAGCAATGTTCTATCAGAACAAACAAGGGGGTTCAGGATCCCTACCCCTTTGCAGAGAGGCTCATCGTACATGGACTTTTGCTCTCTCCCTCTCCACAGAGATACAAGCAGTATCCATTCCATGGAAAACGAATGTCATAGCCGATTCTCTCATTCGAAAGCTTGACCCTCACGAGTTGACCTTAAAACATGGAGGTACTACAATCCATTTGTCACCAATGGGACACTCCTGTGATTGATCTCTTTGCTACTGCAAACAATGCTCAGTGTGCCCAGTATTGCTCCCTACGATCAGCTCCTCTTGCAGTCGTCAGGGATGCTCTTTCAATTCCATGGACTTCCAATCTGTTGTACACATTTCCACCGATTCCTCTCATCTCCAAGGTTCTCCAAAAAACCATCATAGACAGAGCTCAACTGATTCTCATAGTGCCTCATTGGCCCATACAGATTTGGTATCCCATCCCTCTGGTATCCCATCCTTACTGGATGCACACCTAATGCTGTTAGGAGATCTGTCTCTTTTGTTCCAACAGGACACTCAACTACTCCATCCCAATCTACACAGCCTACATCTCACAGCATGGAGATTAAACAGGCACTCTTCGCAGATGTTCCAGTCTCATCAGCAGTAAAAACCATACTTCTTGCAGCTAGAAAACCATCTACCAGGAAGTCATATCAGTTGAAATGGAAACTGTTTTCCAGCTGGGCAGGATCGCATGATCAAGACCAATTCCGCTGCCCTATGGATCATATCCTGACTTACTTACTGCATTTATCAAATTCAGATCTTAAGACCAACTCTGTACGTCTTCACCTTTCAGCTATATCAGCTTACCACCATTTTTTGGATGGGAAACCTCTTTCTCAAAATCCGCTGGTTTCCCAATTTTTAAGAGGTCTTATCAACCTCCAGCCTCCTCTTCGTACACCACCTTCAGCCTGGGATCTCAACATTGTTTTGGACCAGCTGATGAAAGATCCCTTTGAATCTCCAGAAGAGTTAGTGAACTGCAGGCACTGGTTATCTATGAACCATATCTTCAATTTTTTCCCGAAAGGGTGCTTCTTCGTACTCATCCAAAGTTTCTTCACAGATTTTCACATCAATCAACCCATTTCTTTACTATTATTCTTTCCTCCTCCGCATAGTACCCCAGCGGAACAAACTTTTCACACACTGAACTGCAAAAGAGAAGTGCTTTACCACCTGGACAGGACTGCTTCTATATGTACCACCAATCAATTATTTGTTTCCTTTAACACAGCAACTCAAGGACATGCAATTTCTAAATGAACTATATCATCCTGGATTGCTAACTGCATCTCTTTTGCTTATAAGAAAGCTTCCATGTCTCCTCCGGGGTCACATCAAGTATGAACGACAGCTTCATCAGTTGCAAGTTTGAGAGCACTCCCCATACAAGACATCTGCAAAGCAACAACTTTGTCTTCAGTTCATACGTTTACTCACTGTATAGGGCTCAAAAAGACCCGCCGGAGCAATGGGTATCCCCGAGGGAAGTTAGAGAAATTGGACACAGGTTGGGGTCAGTAAAAAAGGGTAATTTAGGAGAGTTGGAGCAGAGCTCTGTGCCCAGACATCCGCTCAGGATCCAGCCATCATGTGACCCCCCCTCTCTGTTCATATGTTTACTAAGCATTATTGTTTTGACCAAGGTTAAGCACAAGAGTTTCAATTTGGTCAATCTGTTCTTTGCAATTTGTTTCCACTGTCAAAATTTTTAAAAAAGTTTTTTGAATTGCCTCCTCCCATTTTCTTGTTAAGGCTAGTGACTCACCATCAAGTGGGGCTGCATTACCCTGCTTGTCTATCAGGGAAAGCAAAGTTGCTCACCTGTTAACAGGTATCCTCCGTAGACAGCAGGGGAAAGCGAAGTTGCTCACCTGTTAACAGGTGTCCTCCGTAGACAGCAGCGGAAAGCGAAGTTGCTCACCTGTTAACAGGTGTCCTCCGTAGACAGCAGGGGAAAGTGAAGTTGCTCACCTGTTAACAGGTGTTCTCCGTAGACAGCAGGGGAATGAAGCCACACTTGCCCGCTCTCCATCCCCACATGTTGTTTGCACTAATAAAAATTGTTTAAACCTAATGAGCTAGAAGCATACTGTCAAATTCGGGGGAGGAGCTCCACAGGCAAGATGGCTGCATATACCTAGTAGGTTAAAAAAAAAAAAAGTCCTATTGTACTAGGGGAGAGTTCCACGGCACAGGCTCAGTCCAGGGGCTTCACCATCAAGTGTGGCTAAATTCCCTTGCTGTCTATGGAGAACACCTGTTACAGGTAAGCAACTTTGCTTTCTTGGGCTATGCTCCATGCATTTGAGCGAGTGTCCAGCAGGGGGAGTGCGACTCTTTTATTATTGTGATTGACTCCATGGGGAGGCATTCTGCAGGGGAAGTGGTAGAGTTCTATACACTCCCTCACATACTCTTTATTTATGGACTTTGCCCCAGTGATCAAAATAAACTTATATGCATACCTTTGCTTTAGGTACACAGAACCTGCAGGTGCTTGCACTTACATTTTTTTCCAGAGACTTTTTTTTTTTTCCTTTTTCAGCAAAATTATATACTGTCAAAGGGAGATCCCTTTGAGCTCTGGTCTAAGTCCAGAAATCCAGAATACTGACAAAACAGGAGCCATGCCGGTCCAGGTTTCTGACAAACCTATACCAAAGCCCAGACAAAAGCAGAACAGGAATACACATTTAGGCAGCACACATGGTAAAGGACATACACTAACACCTATTTAGCTTTTCCTAATCAATTGCCACACACAACCAAGTTAGTACAGGGAGTTACATCTATGAAGGAAAAGATAAAACAGGATTTAGTTAAACCTCCCTGGTATGCAAGGCAGAACACTGGTAACGCAGAACTCCTCAGAAGACTCAACCAACCAGGCGGCCAGGCACAGCTGAAAGTAACTTTAATTGTCCGACTGTGCAGTGGTGCTGCCCGTTCGCCAATTCAAATTGATTCACATTGGTGAATCGATTCGCTTTCTGGAAAAAAAAAAATCTGACTCACCAGTTCAGTGAGTCCTGACACCTCCAGGTCTTCCAAAGCAGCAGCAGCCATGGCTGGTGGAAAAAGGCAGCTCCCAGAATAATAGCTCCTTCTTTCGCCACGCTGAAATAGGGTGTGCGCAAGGAGGAAGATAGCCAGCGGGAAACAGAGTATGTGTGCCATACTTGAACTGCAACAGCAGACTTCAAACCATTCTGCACAAATTCTGCAATGCACAGTAGCACAGAGTTCCCCAAGAGTAAAACATCACTACCGACATAACAGCACTCCATCAAAGCCCAGAATGCAAATACAAGAATAAAAACATCTAATATAATAAAACGCTAGACGCGCATGCGCACTCAGATCTGCGTGATCTGAAATCCCTGATCTGTGAGATGTATATCCGTGGCTTTGCAGACGTGCGCATGCGCGAGTCCCCAGCCTTACTGCTTCCCAGCCGCAACCGTTGCACTCCCTGCTCTCCAGATCGCGGTGTACAGACCGGTAGGGCACTGGGAGCTAGGGAGAAAGCAAGGGCTCAGTCTTCGTCGTCGCCCCTCCCCCCCCAATACCCGTTGAGCCTCCCACCCGATTTACTCTTCTCGCGGTCTGGCCGCTACCTTAGTCCCTTGCTGCCGCCACCACCCCCTTCCCTTCCCTTCCCGCGGTCGACAAATCTCTTGGCTCCAGCAGCGGCCGCAGCACTGTAAACACGCTGCTTCGCGGCCTCTACTGCCTTGATTTGCTCTTCTGTTTCTCTGATGACGTCATCAGGGACACGGAAGAGCAAATCGGGGCAGTAGAGGCTGCGAAGCAGCGTGTTTACAGTGCTGCGGCCGCTGCTGGAGCCAAGAGGTTTGTCGACCGCGGGAAGGGAAGGGGGTGGCGGCGGCGGCAAGGGACTAGGGGAGCTGGCCAGACCGCGAGAAGATAAAATCGGGTGGGCCACGAAGAGACAGGGAGGAACTGGGAAGAAGGAAGAGGAAGAGGGAGGAAGAGGGAAAGGGGCCTGCTTTGGGGGAGGGGTGTGCTTGGAGGCACACAGCTTTGCTTGGGGGGGAGACAGAAGGGGGGCCACGGAGAGACAGGGAGGAACTGGAGCTGGAGAGGGAAAGGGGTCTGCTTTGGGGGAGGGGTGTGCTGGGAGGTAGATATCTTTGCTTGGGGGGGGAGACAAAATGGGGGGCCACGGAGAGACAGTCAGGGAGGAATTGGAGGAGTAGAGGGAAAGGGGTCTGCTTTGGGGAGGAGGGTGTGCTGGGAGGCAGACAGCTTTGCTTGGGAGGGGAGACAGAAGGGGGGCCACGGAGACACTGTCAGGGAGGAATTGGAGGGGTAGAGGGAAAGGGGGCTGCTTCGGTGTGAGGGGTGTGTTGAGAGGCAGATCATTTTGCTTAGGGGGGGAAGACAGAAGGGGGGCTACGGAGAGACAGTTAGGGAGGAACTGGAGGGGGAGAGGGAAAGGAGGCTGCTTTCTAGCACCCGTTAATGTAATGTAAGTCCCACTGCTTATGCTATTTAGCTACAGGCATCACCAGAAGTAGCTCTACAAATTAAAAACAACTTGAATTTATGATTCACTTCCAGCTTCCTGTGTGTGTCATGTGGACAGGGGGGAGGGGAGACGACAAATCAGTCAGTATACAAGTGACAAAAATGCATATTCAGAGCCTTTTCCAGTTGTAATTGCTAAAGCTAGAGACTTCCCTAGCTAGCTCATGTGAAACCTGCAACAGGGAGTTCTTTTTCTCCCAAGATCTCACAATAGTGTTAAACACTGTCTTAATATTGTCACTAGCACTTCTGAACTGAAAAATAAAAATTTTGGTTATAAAACACTGAAAAATTGGAAGAATTGCACCAGCAGTTAGTTCATTAGTTTTAAATGATTTGGAGTGCTTTAGTCAGGTTTTAATTTACTCAAGTTTTATGTAAATAAAAATGCATACTGTGCGAAATTCTTCTTCAAACTTATAAGCTCCACCTCCAGTAGCACATAGAGATGTATGGAGACTTGAGAAGTTCTTATCTCGGCTCATCTGAATAAAGGCAGGCAAGTCGAAAGTAGGGAAACGTATAAAATGCAAATTGCCCTTCCGACCACACAAGGTAAGGTCTTTCAGTTCCAGGTGTACATCCCGAATACCTGTGCGTCCATAGGCTACATTTGATGTCAAATATTTTCGAATGCTTTTAAGATTCTCAACTTCCTCTTGTTCCTCTTCAGCAGTGATGTCTTTTGGTTCAAAATAAACAAGTTTGACCAGAGTCCCTCCAATATCCAAGGCAAACCACGGAAAGGCTAAGAACAAAAAACAGAACTCATTGTAATCATTTTCATAGAAATTAGGAGAAAATATACATTAATGCAGCTTTCCTAGGCCACAGCTCCTTAGGCTCTCACTTTCGAATTATAACCTTTTGAATTCTAAACTCTTATAACATTGTCCTCCTGTTTTTATTGTCATTCACTCATTTATTATTGCATTGCAAAACCGACCTGCAGCAAAACAAGGGAAAAGCAGTATAGCAAATAAAGTAATTTAGTACCATGTTACCAGTGGTACACAAAGATCTTTATCAAAGGCAATAAGGCAGGACAACACACTCTATAATACTGGAAGAGTAGACTCTTACCTCGTTAGCACAGTTACTTTCCGTAACAGGTGTTATTCAGGGACAGCAGGCAGCTATTCTCACATATGGGTGATGTCATCGACGGAGCCCGGATGTGGACACCTCACAAGCAGACTTGCTTGAAGAAACTCGAAGTTTCAAGTCGCCCGCACCGCACATGCGCGAGTGCCTTCCCGCCCAGCGCAGGCCACGTCGCCTCAGTTCAGATAGCTAGCAGAGAAGCCAACCAGGGGAGGTGGGTGGGATGTGAGAATAGCTGCCTGCTGTCCCTGGATAACATCTGTTACGGTAAGTAACTGTGCTTTATCCCAGGACAAGCAGGCAGGTATTCTCACATATGGGTGACCTCCAAGCTAACCAGAATGGGTTGGTGGGAGTGTTGGCAATTTAGGAGAATAAATTTTGTAATACTGTTTGGCCAAACTGTCCATCCCGTCTGGAGAAAGTATCCAGACAATAGTGAGAAGTGAAGGTATGAACCGAGGACCAAGTAGCAGCTCTACAAATTTCCTCAATAGGTGTAGATCTGAGGAAAGCTACTGAAGCTGCCATTGCTCTGACTTTATGGTCTGTGACTTTACCGTGAAGGGGTAATCCAGCCTGGGCATATCAGAAAGAGATACAAGCCGCCATCCAGTTGCAGATGGTACACTTAGAAATAGGATGGCCCAACTTATTTGAATCGAAGGAAACAAAAAGTTAAGGAGTAGTTCTGTGTGGTTTGGTGCGTTCCAAGTCGAAGGCCAAAGCACGTTTACAGTCCAGAGTATGAAGAGCTGATTACCCAGGATGAGAATGAGGCTTTGGAAAAAACACTGAAAGAACAATGGACTGGTTGAGATGAAATTCCGAGACCACTTTAGGGAGCAATTTAGGATGAGTACGAAGAACCACCTTGTCATGATGGAACACAGTGAATGAAGGGTCAGCAACTAAAGCTTGCAGCTCACTGACTCTTCGAGCAGAAGTGAGGGCTATGAGAAACACCACTTTCTAAGTGAGATACTTCAGATGAGCCTTATCAATTGGTTCAAATGGAGGCTTCATGAGTTGAGTAAGGACAACATTGAGGTCCCAAACTACAGGAGGCGGTTTGAGAGGAGGTTTGACATTAAAGAGTCCTTTATGAATTTGGAAACCACAGGATGAGCAGAGAGGGGTTTCCCTTCAATAGGCTGATGGAAAGCCGCAATTGCACTGAGATGGACTCGGATAGATGTAAACTTGAGGCCAGAATTGGATAAGTGCAAAAGGTATTCCAAAACAGAAGATAAGGAGGAATGCTGAGGCTCCTTATGATGAGAAAAACACCACATAGAAAATTTAGTCCACTTTTGGTGATAGCATTGTCTAGTGGTAGGCTTTCTAGAAGCTTCTAAAACATCTCTTACAGATTGAGAAAACTGAAGAGGAGTTATGTTGAAAGGTACCAAGCTGTCAGGTGTAGAGACTGAAGGTTGGGATGAAGCAGAGATCCTTGACTCTGTGTAAGCAGAGAAGGAAAAACTGGTAGAAGGTATGGCTCCCTGGTGCTGAGTTGAAGTAGAAGGGAGTACCAAGGTTGTCTTGGCCACCGAGGAGTGATTAGACTCATGGCGGCATGATCGTTCTTCAACTTGACCAGAGTCTTGAGAATGAGAGGAAATGGAGGGAATGCATAAAGGAAGAGATTCTTCCATTCCAGAAGAAAAGCATCTGCCTCGAGGCGATGAGAAGAGTATATCATGGAGCAGAATTGAGGCAGTTTGTAGTTGTGGGAAGCTGAAAAGAGGTCTATCTGAGGGGTTCCCCACTGTGAAAAAATGTAGTGAAGAGGTGAGGAATGGAGTGTCCATTCATGAGGTTGCAGAAGACGATTAAGTTGTTCGCCAAGCAATTCTTCGCCACTTGAATGTAGACAGCTTTGAGGAAGGTGTTGTGGCGGAATCCCCAATCACAAACCTTCAGAGCTTCTTGATAAAGGAAGGCAGATCCCGTCCCTCCCTGTTTGTTGACATAATACATGGCGACTTGGTTGTCCATCCAGATGAGGACTACCTGGTCGTGAAGAAGATGTTGAAAATCATTGAGAGCCTTGAAAATCGCTCTGAGCTCCAACAGATTGATATGACACTGACGATCTGTACTGGTCTAGTGGCCTTGAGTACAGAGACCATCGAGATGAGCGTTCCAAGCGTAGGTCGAACAATCTGTCGTGAGGACCTTCTGATGAGGTTTGAAAAAGCAAGCCTCTGGAAAGATTGGAAGAGAACATCCATCAATGGAGAGACTTCTTCAAGGACGGGTGACTGAAATGTGTTGAAAAGGACGGTTGCAAACTTGCGTCCATTGAGATGCCAGGATCCACTGAGGAATTCTGAGGTGAAGTCTGGCAAAAGGGGTCACATGTACTGTGGAGGCCATGTGACCCACAAGTACCATCATGTGTCTCGCTGAGATGGAAGAGCGGGAAGACACTGTATGACATCAGGGAAGGATACTCTCTTCATTTCACTCAGGTTCCACCAGAGCTTCCTCCAAGAGAGTATCCTTCCAATCCATCCAAGACCTCTCTTCTTCAGGAAGCTCGAGCTCTGCTTCGTCTCCATGCCAAAGAACCAGTTCCCTTGGAACAGCAGAACAGGGGGTTTTACTCCCGTTACTTCCTTGCTCCGAAGAAGACGGGCGATCTACAGCCCATTCTGGATCTCAGGGCTCTCAACAAATTTTTAGTCAAAGAAAAGTTTTGAATGTTATCCCTGGCATCTCTTTATCCCCTTCTTTAGCAGAACGACTGGTTATGCTCTCTGGATCTCAAGGAGGCCTACACTCATATCCCCATTCATCCGGCCTCCTGTCAATATCTCAGATTTTGGGTGGGGAATCTGCTTTATCAATACAGAGTGCTACCCTTTGGCCTGGCCTCGTCTCCCAGTGTATTCACCAAGTGCCTGGTAGTGGTAGCAGCAGCTCTACGAAACCATGGTCTTCAGGTATTTCCCTACCTAGATGACTGGCTCATCAAAGATTCCACATCTCAAGGGGTTATTGTAGTGACCCAATGGACTACCTAGTTCCTACAAAGTTTGGGATTTGAAATCAACTTTTCCAAATCCCAACTTCATCTCTCACAGAATCTACAATTCATCAGAGCTGTTCTGGACACTGTCCAACTCAGAGCATTCCTCCCTCAACAACAAATGGAAGCTCTTCTGATGATGGTAAGCACCCAGAGGTTGGATGTAATTATCGTCTATTGGTTGAAAAAATGATGGAGACAACATCCTATAGGAATGGTGGAGGTTATGCTCTATTGTAAACAGTCAAAAAGGCTGAGAAGCCTTAGGTGCAGCAGAAGGTTGGGGTTTATGTTGCTTCTGAGGTTGCTGTTTTTTCAGATGAGGGCGAGTATAAAGAGCCGGCTTCGAGCAAAACGCCTTTGATAGATAAGAGCAGGACGTGCAGGTTTGGCAGGAGCTGGCTTTGGCTTAGGTCTGACTATAGAAGAAAAGCACAGTTACTTACCGTAACAGGTGTTATCCAGGGACAGCAGGCATATATTCTCACATGTGGGTGACGTCATCTACGGAGCCCCGATGCGGAAGCATTTTCAAGCAAACTTGATTGAAGATTTAAGTTTGCTCTGCTGCTCCACGCATGCGTGCCTTCCTGCTCCACTAGGGGGTGCATCCCCTCGTGGTCTCCAGTTCACTTAACTAGCCAAGAAGCCAACCTCGGGGAGGTGGGCGGGTTGTGAGAATATATGCCTGCTGTCCCTGGATAACACCTGTTACGGTAAGTAACTGTGCTTTATCCCAGGACAAGCAGGCATGATATTCTCACATGTGGGTGACCTCCAAGCTTACTGAAGAGGGATGGAGGGAAGTTGGCAATTTAAGCAAATAGATTTCGCAACACCGATTGGCCGAACCGGCCATCGCTTCTGGACAGGGAGTCCAGACAGTAGTGGGAGGTGAAGGTATGAACCGAAGACCACGTGGCAGCCTTGCAGATTTCCTCAATAGGTGTGGACCTGAGGAAGGCTACGGAGGCTGCCATCGCTCGGACTTTGTGTCCCGTTACTCGACCATGCAGCGCGAAACCAGCCTGAGCGTAGCAAAAGGAGATGCAATCGGCCAACCAGTTGGACAAGGTGCGTTTGGAAACTGGGTGACCTAACCGGTTTGGGTCGAAGGACAAAAACAGTTGTGGGACTTTCCGGTGTGGCTGAGTGCGTTGGAGGTAAAAGGCCAACGCTCTTTTGCAGTCAAGAGTGTGGAGCGCCACTTCTCCGGGGTGAGAGTGGGGCTTGGGAAAAAACACAGGTAAGACAATGGACTGATTGAGATGGAAATCAGACACTACTTTAGGTAGGAACTTTGGATGGGTGCGGAGTACCACCTTGTCGTGATGGAATACCGTGAAGGGTGGGTCCGCTACCAGAGCTTGTAGCTCACTAACCCGCCGTGCGGACGTGAGCGCGAGTAGGAAAAATACCTTCCAAGTGAGGAATTTTGGATGGCATTTGTCTAGGGGCTCAAATGGAGACCCTTCATGAAGCGAGTGACTAAGGGATGGAGCGAGAGGGCTTTCCCTTCCAGGGGCTGATGAAAGGCCGCAATCGCACTGAGGTGTACTCGAATGGAGTTGGTCTTTAGGCCGGAATGAGATAGTTGAAGTAGATAGTCAAGGACCAGGGGGACGGGGACCGACACCGGGTCCTGGCTGTGGGAGGAGCACCAGGTTGAGAATCTGGTCCACTTTTGGGAGTAGCAGGTTCTCGTCGAGGTTTTTCTAGAGGCCTCCAATATCTCCTTGACTGATTGAGACACGGGGAGAGCAGTCAGGGGGAGAGAAACCAAGCATTCAGATGAAGAGATTGAAGATTGGGATGTAACAGTGAACCCTGACCCTGTGACAGTAGAGAGGGAAACAGAGGCAGAGTCAGTGGATCTCTGACACTGAGTTGAAATAGAAGGGAAAACCACGGCTGGCGTGGCCAGCGAGGGGCAATCAGGATCAGGGTGGCTTGTACTGTTTTCAGGTGGACAAGGGTCCGCAGTATCAGAGGAAACGGCGGGAACGCGTACAGGAACCTTCCCTCCCAGTCGAGGAGAAAGGCGTCGGCCTCGAGTCGGTCCGGGGAGTATATCCGGGAGCAGAAGAGAGGCAGCTTGTGGTCTATTTGAGGCGTCCCCCACCGTTCGAACACTCCTCGTAGGGCCTGAGAGTGTAGTGACCACTCGTGTGGCTGGATGAGGCGGCTGAGTCTGTCCGCCAGGCAGTTTTGTTCTCCTTGTATGTACACCGCCCGAAGGAAGGTGTTGTTGGAGATTGCCCATTTCCAGAGGCGTAGGGCTTCCCGACAAAGGGGCCAAGACCCTGTGCCCCCTTGTTTGTTTACGTAGTACATCGCTACTTGGTTGTCGGTTCGGATGAGAACCACTCGGTCGCGGAGCAGATGTTGGAAGGCTACAGCTGCGAGGTAGATGGCCCAAAGTTCTAGCACGTTGATGTGGCAGCGACGGTCTTGTGCTGACCACATTCCTTGGGTGTGTAGGCCGTCCAGATGGGCTCCCCAAGCGTACTCCGACGAGTCCGTGGTGAGTACCTTGCTGTGGGGTGGGGTGAGGAAGAGCAAACCTTTGGAAAGATTTGAAGAGTCGGCCCACCAGCGGAGCGATCGTTGCAATGAAGGAGTCACTGTCACGGAGTGGTCGATCGGGTCCCGGTCTTGACGCCATTGGGACGCCAGGGTCCATTGAGGGATTCTCAGATGGAGGCGGGCGAATGGTGTGACATGGACGGTGGAGGCCATGTGGCCCAGAAGGGTCATCATCTGTCGAGCTGATACTGAGGTCAGCCGAGAGATCCTTCGGCTCAGACTTACTAACGCCTCCAGGCGCGGAGGGGGGAGGAAGGAACGGAGGCGAACCGTGTCCAGCGTGGCCCCGATGAACTGTAGGGGCTGCGAGGGGCGTAGTTGAGATTTTGGGAAGTTTATTTCGAACCCCAGACTTTGTAGGTAGGTAATAGTCTGTTGGGTCGCTGAGATAACCCCTTCCTTGGACGGGGCTTTGATTAGCCAGTCGTCCAGGTAGGGGAATACCTGGAGGCCCTGGGAACGTAAGGTTGCTGCTACCACCACGAGGCACTTGGTGAAGACCCGAGGTGATGATGCTAGTCCGAAGGGGAGGACTCGGTATTGTAGGTGCCAGTCCCCTACTTGGAAACGCAAAAACTTGCGGTGAGCGGGGTGCACTGGGACATGTGTGTACGCCTCCTTGAGATCGAGGGAGCAGAGCCAGTCGCCCTCGTCGATCAGGGGGTAGAGTGTTGGTAGTGAGAGCATCCGAAACTTTTCCCGTACCAGGAATTTGTTGAGGCGTCTCAAGTCTAGTATTGGGCGTAGGTCTCCCGTTTTTTTCGGTACCAGGAAGTAACGGGAGTAGAAGCCCTTCCCCCGTTGGTTGGGGGGGACCTTCTCCACTGCTCTCAGGCGAAGCAGGTCTCGAGCTTCGGAGAGGAGTAGAGGTAGCTGAGTCCGGTTGGGAGGGCAATTCCTTGGGGGATTGTCCGGGGGAATGGCCCGAAAGTTGAGAGAGTACCCTGATGAGATCACGCCAAGGACCCATGCGTCCGACGTGAGTTGTTCCCAGCGAGGGTAAAAGGCTTTGAGTCGACCTCCGATGGGAAGGCGGCCTGGGACTATGGCGGAGGGGGGCCGCCCCCTTCCGCGTGTCCCGTCAAAAGGACGGGGATGGTTTGGTGGTCGCGGGCGGTTGAGACTTGGGCATGGCCCTGTGATGGGCTTGCGGACGTCTGGGTGGGGGCCGCGAGAAAGCAGGGGTGGACTTTTGTGGGTAGCGGCGCGGAGGGGCCCTGTATGGCCTGGGCGCTGGCGGTTTGGGCTTTTGCCGGACAAGGGAGGCAAATGAGCGTTCATGTTCGGAGAGGCGTTTTGTCGCCGCCTCGATAGTGTCATCGAACAATTCCTTTCCCACGCAGGGGAGGTTAGCCAACCGGTCCTGTAAGTTGGGGTCCATGTCGACCAGGCGCAGCCAAGCTAGTCAGCGCATGGCGATAGCGAAGGCTGCTTCTCTGGAGGAGAGTTCGAAGCCATCGTAGGCCGCGTGGAATAGATGAAGGCGCAGGTTGGAGAGGGACTCTAAAAGCAGGCTGAACGTTCCCTGCCGGGAGGCCGGTAGGTCAGTCTCAAAGGCTCTCAATAGTCCAATGAGGTGTTTGAGGTATGATGTGAAGGTGAAAGTGTAGCTTTGCACCCTAGAGGCCATCATTGCGTTTTGGTATAGTCTCCTGCCGAACTTGTCCAGGGTTCGGCCTTCTCGGCCTGGGGGGACCGCTGCTGAGACCCGGGACGGGTGAGCCTTTTTTAAGGATGATTCCACTAGCAGCGATTGGTGGGAGAGCTGTGGTTGCTCGAATCCCGGGTAAGGTACTGTGCGGTACTTGGCCTCCATTTTGGAGGGTACGGCCGTGACCATGTAGGGGGTCTCCAGGTTCCTGAAGAAGGCCTGTTGGAGTACCGGGTTAGGTGGTAAGCGAAGGGACTCTCTGGGCAGTGATGGCATATCCAGCTCCGCCAGGTACTCCTTCGAGTATCTGGAGTCGGACTGGAGGTCTAAGTCCAATGCGTGGCCCATGTCTTGGACAAAGCGAGTGAAGGATGGGCGAGATGTCCCCGGGGCCCCGTGCGGGGTCGGGGAGCGAGACCTTCGTCGGGTGGAGAAGGATAAGGAGGCTTCCCTCGAGTATCGAGGTTCATGCTCTGATCCATGTTCCGAGGTTGGGGAAGCACTGTGAGAGTGTTCCGGGGTTGTCGATCTTCGGCGTCTCGAGGAGCCCCTCGGAGACGATGCCGGGGTTAGGGGTACCGATCGATGTCGGATTGGTGACCTCGATCCGGACTCCCTCGGAGAATACGTCCGAGGGGGAGTTCGGAGGATGCGCGGGTTGGAGAGTGATAACTCAGCCACCCTTAGTGGTCCCGTACGAGGTGTGGGAGAACGGCCTCGTAGGGTTGGTGAACCTCGGGCCTTCTTGGAGGTACGGCGGTTCGAGGTTTCTGTCGTTCTAGCCCGACGTTTTGCCCCTCGGCGGTCCGCGGAGGGGGAACGTCTCGGGCGTCTCGGCGAGGAGTCCGAGGAGGATGGGATGCGGCGAGGATTGCGCACCTTTCCTCGAGGTTGTTCGGTGTGAGGTCCAGGCTGGTCTGGCACATTCGAGGTCGAGGCCGATTGAAACTGGGCCATTGCAGTGGACAGCTCCGACGTGATCATCGCTCGGAGTAGGTCCTGGAAGACGGGCACGGACAGCATCGAAGGCATGTCCACTGCCTCGGTGCGCTCCACCGGGGGCAACCTCGTATCAGAGTATTCCCGTGTGGTGGAGGCACGGCCCGAAGGCTTGGAGGGCTTAGACGGGGCTGTAAGCATGGGGCTTCCGCCATGCGTCGCCGTTGTCCCCGAGGCTGGTTTCTTCGCTGTTATAGAACCTGAAGAGGGAAGAGGGGACTTACCCGGGGCCGAGGTTTTCTGTTGTCCCGAGGACTTCGGGGTCGAGTCTCGGGGCGATGCCGAGGTATCCGGGGTCGAGGTCAAGGCCGGGGCCGAGGCCGGGGCCGACCTCGAGGCCGAGGTGGAGGGTTGGTCCGGGGTGAAGAGATCCGCCATGCGGGCTTTTCTTCGGCGGAGGGCCCGGTTTTGGAAAATAGCGCACTGGGGGCAGGAGTCGGTTGGATGAGTCGCCCCCAGACAGAGGATGCACCGGCGATGCGGATCTGTAAGAGAAAGGAGCCGCTCGCACCGGGTGCACTTTTTAAAGCCGGTCAAAGGCCGGGACATTAAATCGAAAGTAGCCGCGGCTCGATTAGCCACGCGGCCACGGGGACCCGGAAGCCTCCGGGTCGTTGAAAACGAAGCAGGAATCAAGTAAAAAGGTAAGGAATTCGTGCACAGCGACTTAATCGTGAAAAAACAAGAAAAAATCGCGGTGCTAGAAGGCAGTTGGGGCAGAGCCTGAAAAACACGGCTTCTAGGCTCGCGGAAAATTTTGAACTGGAGACCACGAGGGGATGCACCCCCTAGTGGAGCAGGAAGGCACGCATGCGTGGAGCAGCAGAGCAAACTTAAATCTTCAATCAAGTTTGCTTGAAAATGCTTCCGCATCGGGGCTCCGTAGATGACGTCACCCACATGTGAGAATATCATGCCTGCTTGTCCTGGGATAAAGGATTTTTCATTGTCAGATAATTTCTTGGTGGCTGCCTCGATGGATTCATCGAAGAGGTTGTTGCCCTCACAAGGAATGTTAGCCAAGCAGTCTTGAAGATTAGGGTCCATGTCTATGGTACAAAGGCAGGCAAGATGACGCATAGCTAGAGCAAGCAGCCGCTCGAGCAGATAACTCGAAGGCATCATAAGATGACTGGAGGAGATGCAGACGTAGTTGAGATAAAGAAGCAATGACTTCCTGAAACTCAAAATGCATTTGGGTATCCAAATAATTCAAAAACTTTGGAAGTAGAGAAATAAGGAATTCAAAGTAAGTGATGAATTGAAAATTATAATTGAGGACTTTAGAGGACATCATAGCATTCTGGTAGATGCGACGTCCGAATTTGTCAATAGTTTTCCCTTCCTTTCCAGGAGGGACAGTGGCGTAAATTTTGGAAGGATGGGACCTCTTCAAGGAGGACTCGACGAGCAGGGATTGATGAGAAACTGAGAGTTGTCAAACCATTTGCAATGCACAGTCTTATACCCAGAGTCCAATTTTCCTGGAACAGCTGGTATGGAAAAAGGTGTTTCCATACAACAACCAAAAGTCTGATTCAAAAGTTTATGAAGTGGAAGCTTAAGAAACTCTGCCGGAGGTTGAGGAAGATGCATGACTTCTAGATACTCCTTAGAGTATTTGGAGCCAGTATCTAATTTAATATCCAAGTCTACAGCCATCTGACGTAGGAAAGACGAGAAAGATAGCTGATCTGTCAATGCTTTGCCTCGAGAAGGACTCTAAGATGTTGAGGCAGCCTGTGTCGAAGATGAAGTTTCGGCAGGGAAAAAGGCACCAAAGGAACCTGGTGATTTGGACGAGGCAATCGAAACTGGGATATCCTCGAGGTCCGGCATCGGAGACCTCGAGCGAGGAGTTGGAGGTCTGGTCAAGACTTCAAGGAAGATGGTCTGTCGTGAAAAGAAGAACTATGCCTGGAAGGATGCCTCGATGAAGGCCTCAAACGTCGGTGAGAACTGTGTCTGGAACCAGATCTCGAGGATCGAGGAGACTTCGCCTCGGAGACGAGGGCAGCCGATGCCAATGTATGAATAGGACTAGAGGCTGTAGATCGAATCTCCAGAGGCTTGGTGGAGGAACCTCGATGCACTCCCAAGACTCTGCTCCTTGTATAGAGTGAGAGGATTCTCGTCGAGGCACTCATAAAGAATCTGCTCCTTGCTTCACGTGCTTGGATGCCAGACCAGACACTCGTAGCCTCTGCTCCCTGCAAAGAGTGTGGAAGGTCAGACTGAGGCAAAGGAAGCGGCTCGACCTCGCGGGAGTCTGCTGAATGCCCAGGCTGGATAAGAGGAAACAGTTTGGGTCCCATGTTAGTAAGGAACTGAATAAACTGCTTCTCTAACATGGTCTGGAAAGAAGCCAGCAAGGATGGATCCGCATCTGAAACCGGACCACCTGCATTGGCTGGAGGTTCCTTCGAAGTAGTATGAGTGTGCTTCGACCTGGAAGTCTTAGACACCTTAATCACTACCGGTGGAACTGACTGCTGAGCTATCTGACCTGAGGAAACAGGGGAAGATAGAGCAGACAATGTCGAAGAAAGAGCCGCTGCAAATGACGGTCTGGTGAGGCTTGAGGTGGAAGCAGTAGGCGCAGGAGGAGCCTCAGTCGGAGTCGAGGCCGAGGACGCCTTCGAAGTTGAGGGATCAGTAGAAGACTCCATCTCGAAGAGCTTGTCCACCAAAAGACAACGACGCTTGAAAGCACGAGACTGAAGTGTTTGGCAAGGCAGGCACGATCTAGGATGATATTTCGGCCCAAGGCAATTGAGGTAGCGTCCGTGAGGGTCCGTAAGAGAGATTGCGTGCTGACACTTGCTACACCTCTTGAAGCCCATAGTAGGCCGGGACATAGAAGGAAAAATAGCCGCCGCAAGATCGAAGCCTTCGGGCTGTGGCTGAGCAGCCTGTCCCGAAAAACGTACGGAAGAAGAAAAAATATATATATTTTTTTTTACCAAAAATAAAAGAAAGAAAAGAAGAACAGTGATTCGTGAAGAAAAATACAAACCGCGGTTCAGAGAAGGCACAAAGGAACAAAGTTAAACGCAGAGAGTCAAAGACAGACTTCTCGGCTCCGCAGAAAACTGAGAACTGAGGAGACACGCCCTGCGCTGGGCGGAAAGGCACTCGCGCATGCGCGGTGCGGGCGACTCGAAACTTCGAGTTTCTTCAAGCAAGTCTGCTTGTGAGGCATCCGCATCCGGGCTCCGTCGATGACGTCACCCATATGTGAGAATACCTGCCTGCTTGTCCTGGGATAAAATTATTTCTGTTATAAGACATACGATTCTGTACTGAAGCTGTTGTTTCCCAATAGTTGCGAACTTTAGAGAAGAGTATCACTCCAAACTCTTCCCCATTTAACAGTTAGTATCAAAGCATTTGAACTCCACTGGAACTGAAAAAAAGAGAAGGAGGGGCACGAGGAATCTCCCTGGTGACAAACCATATTCTGTTCTGCTCTGTAACTTATGAGCAAAGAACAATGATTAATAACAATTAACAAGCAGTAAACTTAAGAATAGCTGGAACCAACCTGCTAAGTGTAAGCAAGGAAACCAGATAAAACCCCCAAAGGATAAAGGGAATAGGTGCCTTTCTGCACCTGTCTGTTTATCTCTTCTGAACTAGAGAGCTGCACGGGAACGGGGACGACAGGGATCCCGCGGGTTCCCCCTTCGGGTCGCAGGGATCCCGTGGGGACGCCCCCTAGGGTCACGGGGATCCTGCGGGGTTCGTTGCATCTCGAGCCGCGAGGCTCGTCTTCTTTTCTTACCTGCCCTGCCCCAGCACACATAGCCGATTGGAAGTCTTCCCTAATGTCAGCGCTGACGTCGGAGGAAGGGCTTTGCTTAAGCCCTCTCTCCGACGTCAGCACTGACATCGGGGAAGACTTCAGGTCGGCTATGTGCTGCGGCAATGCAGGCAGGAAATAGAAGATGAGCCTCGCGGCTGGCGGAGTGGTGCTGGTGTGGCGGTTGTGCTGCTGTGGCCTTTTCTAGTATTTTACCATGTTCGGTGCTAGCAATGTGAAACGGTGGAAAACTGTGGTACTGGCCCCTGGTGAGAGTTTTTCGCGGTGACAGCTTGGTATCCCTACAGCAGCAGCAACAACTACAAGGCGCAATGTTACATTTGTAACCACTTGCTTTTCCCAGCATGGTGTAACACCTGCCCGCAGAAATACACCTTTTCGGCAGGTCCTATCTAAAAGAAAAATTCCACCAAACACTCCTATTTTGGAGGTGAGAGCTTTACAAGCAAGGTTGAAATGAGAAAGCATTTAGAAAGGCACATAGTGGTAACCAAAGATAGATTGATTGTACTTGACTTTGACATGTTTTCAGTAATGGCGGTGTATCAAGAAATATAAACCTATTAGCTTGTTTAATGTAACAGCAATGAGTTGGTATTCTTACTCAAGGTCACACAGCAGTATTTGAAAATCACAGATGTTCCTTTGTTTATAGAACATGTTAAGTGGCACACAGCATGATGGAATGTTAAAAACAGTATATGTTGCCTTCTAAACTAAACTAAACCTTAAGTTTGTATACCGCATCATCCCCACACTCATAGAGCTCGGCACTAAATACAAGGAATGGTACGAGAAGGAACTCCAATGAGGGATACAGGACAGTATAGAGAAATTTTAGGGGACTTAGTATAATAAAGGGGAGTAAATATTACATTTTTGAGAATAGCCAAGTTTTCAGATATTTTCAGAAAATTTGGAGGGCGCCCAGATTCCGAAGTGGGGTAGAAAGGTTATTCCAGAGCTCTATAATTCTGAAGGAGAGGGATGTCCCTAGTTTTCCTGGATGGGAAATGCCTTTTAATGAGGGGAAGGATATATTAAATTTTTGGGTGGATCTGGTGTTGTTAGGATTCGAGGAATTCCAAGATAGTGGGATGAGGGAAGGAAGGATGCCGTGAAGGATCTTGAAAGTTAGGCAAGCGCATTTAAAGTGGACCCTAGAGACTACTGGAAGCCAGTGAAGTTTGGACAGGAGTGGGGAGACATGGTCAAATTTACTTTTTGCGAAGATTAATTTAGCCGTGGTATTCTGAATCCGCTGAAGTCTTTGAAGGCTTTTCTTTGTTAGGCATAAGTAGATGGAATTACAATAGTCTAGTCTGGAAAGGATGATGGATTGTACGAGGACAGCAAAGTGTTGTTGATGGAAGCAGGATCTCGCTTTCCTCAGCATGGGAAGGCTGAAAAAGTATTTTTTTTTACCAAGGAGTTGAGGTGATCATGGAAGGATAGTGTAGAGTCAATGATGATGCCCAGAACTTTGCTAGAGAACTCAAGCTGCAATGTGGTGCCAGAGGACAGTGGGATGAGGGTAGGTAGCTGATCAAATTTTGGGCCGAGCCAAAGTAGTTTTGTTTTGGACTCGTTCAGTTTCATTTGTACGGTGAGGGCCCAGGATTGGAGGTTTGTTATGCATGAGGATATGTTCTCAGAGAGGTTGGTGAGGTTTGAGTCGGTCTCGATGAGAACAAGGATGTCATCAGCATAGGTGTAAAGTGTTTCCAGGTGGGAAAGATGGAGGAGTTTCAGAGAGGACATAAAGATGTTGAAGAGAATAGGGGATAGAGGTGAGCCCTGCGGGACTCCACAAGTCGGTTTCCAAGGAGAGGATGAGGTGCCATTCATATTAGCAGTGTAAGAGCAGGAGCGTAAGAATTTCGAGAACCAGTCTAGGACTGTAGAGTTAATGCCAATCTCAGAAAGTTGGAAAATAAGAATATCATGAAGAACAACGTCAAATGCTGCAGAAAGGTCGAACTGAAGAAGAACGGCAAACTTATTACGAGAATGAAGTTGTTGAACCTTTGAGATTAATGAGGCTAATAGGGTTTCGGTGCTGAAGTTGGGTCTAAAGCCCTATTGGTAGGGAAGGAGAATGGAGAATCTCTCTAAGTAGGATGAGACTTGGGTAGATATGATGGATTCTAGCATCTTGGTCAGGAGGGGAATATTCGCTATTGGGCGGTAGTTGGAAGGTGAGGAGGGGTCTAGATCAGTTTTTTTCAGTAGTGGGGGCAGGGCAATATGACCCATTTCTGCAGAAAATAGGCCTGAAAGTAGCGCAGAGTTTATAAGTTTGGTAAGGGATGAGATGGCCTGTGTGGGAATTTTCTCATAAAGGTAGGAGGGGAATGGGTCCAAGGTGCAGTTGCAGGCTTTTAGTTTGAGACAGAGTTTAGATACCTGGGATTCGGATACATGCTCAAAGGTAGTCCAGGATCTGTCAACTGGGATAGGGTTGGAGATAGTTAGGGTAGGGTTGGAGTCGGAGGGCACCAGGGAATTGTAAGAGACTGCTGGTGGGAAGGAGCATCTTAAGGTAGTGACCTTTTCGTTGAAGAATTTTGCTAGATCGTCAGCTGATGGAGAGGAGAGGGGCATGTTGGAGTCATTTTTAGAGGTTAAGGAGCGCCAGATGTTAAACAATGCATTACTTTGGTTGTTGGATCTGGAGATTTTATCACCGTAGAAGTTTTTTCTTGCTTTTTTCAATACTGTATTATAGAACTTAATATTAACCCTCCAGGACTGTTTATCTGTAGGGGATTTAGATTTTTTTCCATTTGCGCTCCAGAGCTCGACATTTCTGCTTCAGTTCTCTGTGATATGGAAGGTACCAAGGGGCCTTACGGGAGTAGGAGACAGTTTTAGTGGATAGTGGGGCAAGGGAGTGGTAGGTAGTCTCGGAGAGGGTGACCCAGTTGTGCCAATTGGTTTCTAGATATGATCTCTTAAATGGATTAAACAGAAAACACAGTTACTTACCGTAAAGCACAGTTACTTACCGTAACAGTTGTTATCCAGGGACAGCAGGCAGATATTCCCACATATGGGTGACGTCACCGACGGAGCCCCGCAGCGGACAGCCTCGAAAGCAAACTTGCTTGAAGATCTCGAACTTTCGAGTGCCGCACCGCGCCTGCGCGCGTGCCTTCCCGCCCGAACTAGGGGGCGCATCTCCTGAGAGGATCCTCAGTTCAGATACCTAGCCAAGAAGCCAACCAGGGGAGGTGGGAGGGTTGTGGGAATATCTGCCTGCTGTCCCTGGATAACAACTGTTACGGTAAGTAACTGTGCTTTATCCCAGGACAAGCAGGCAGCATATTCCCACATATGGGTGACCTCCAAGCTAAGTAAAAAGGGATGGAGGGAAGTTGGCAATTTACGAAAAAAGATTTTGCAAAACAGATTGGCCAAAATGGCCATCCCTCCTGGATAAAGTATCCAGACAATAATGAGAGGTGAAAGTATGAACCGAGGACCAAGTGGCAGCCTTGCAGATTTCCTCAATAGGAGTTGAACGGAGGAAAGCTACAGATGCCGCCATAGCTCTAACTTTATGGCCCGTCACTCGACCTTGTAGAGGAAGACCAGCCTGAGCATAGCAAAAAGAAATGCAAGCAGCCATCCAGTTGGAGATGGTACGCTTCGATATAGGAAGACCCAACCTGTTTGGATCAAAGGATATGAAAAGTTGAGGAGACGTTCTGTGAAGCTGAGTGCGTTGCAGGTAGAAAGCCAAAGCACGTTTACAATCCAAAGTATGAAGAGCCGCCTCTCCTGGGTGAGAATGAGGCTTTGGAAAAAATACAGGTAGAACAATAGACTGATTGATGTGAAATTCTGAAACAACTTTAGGCAAGAATTTAGGATGAGTACGGAGAACAACCTTGTCATGGTGAAAAACAGTGAAAGGTGGATCAGCCACTAGCGCTTGTAACTCACTGACACGACGAGCAGAAGTAAGGGCGATCAGGAACACAGCTTTCCAAGTAAGATACTTGAGATGAGCTTTGTCAAGTGGTTCAAAAGGAGATTTCATAAGTTGAGCTAAAACAACATTGAGATCCCAAACCACAGGAGGTGGTTTAAGAGGAGGATGAAGATTGAGAAGTCCTTTCATAAAACGAGAAATCATAGGATGTGCAGAAAGGGATTTTCCATCCAAAGGCTGATGAAAAGCAGCTATAGCACTAAGATGGACTCGGATAGATGTAGTCTGAAGTCCAGATTGTGATAAATGAAGTAAATAGTCCAGAACTGAAGTCAATGAAGCAGATCTGGGTGGTAAATTATGTGTAGAACACCAAGCAGAGAATCTTGTCCACTTTTGACCATAACATTGCCTAGTGGATGGTTTTCTGGAAGCAAGTAAAATATCCTGTACAGACGGAGAGAATTGAGAAAAGTCTGTTAAAGAGAAAGGTACCAAGCTGTCAAATGTAGAGACTGTAGATTGGGATGAAGCAAAGATCCTTGATTCTGCGTGAGTAGAGAAGGAAATATTGGTAGAAGTAGAGGCTCCCTGGTGCTGAGTTGAAGTAGAAGGGAGAACCAAGGTTGCCTGGGCCACCGAGGAGCTATCAGAATCATGGTGGCATGGTCTGATTTCAACTTGACCAGAGTCTTGAGAATCAGAGGAAATGGAGGAAAAGCATAAAGGAACTGATTCCTCCAGTCCAGTAGAAACGCATCCGCTTCGAGACGTTGAGGAGTATAGATGCGGGAGCAAAATTGAGGCAGTTTGAAGTTGAGAGGGGACGCAAACAGATCTATCTGCGGAGTCCCCCAACGAGCAAAAATTTGGCGAAGAGTAGGAGAATTGAGTGTCCATTCGTGAGGTTGTAGAAGACGACTCAATTTGTCCGCCAAATAGTTGTGTTGACCCTGAATGTAAACTGCTCTGAGGAAGATGTTGTGGAGAATCGCCCACTGCCACAATTTCAGAGCTTCTTGACAGAGGGAGTGAGATCCCGTCCCTCCCTGTTTGTTTACATAATACATGGCTACTTGGTTGTCGGTACGTACTAGAATCACCATGTCGTGAAGAAGATGCTGAAAAGCTTTGAGAGCATAGAATATCGCTCTGAGTTCCAACAGATTTATAGGACACCTCCGGTCTGCTTGGGTCCAGAGCCCTTGAGTGCAAAGACCGTCCACATGGGCTCCCCATGCATACATTGACGAGTCGGTTGTGAGGACCTTCTGATGAGGAAGAGGGTAAAACAGTAAACCTCTTGAAAGATTCAAAGAGAGCATCCACCAACGGAGAGACTTCTTTAATGAAGGAGTGATGGAAATTAGTCGAGTTGGTGGATCCACTGATTGTTGCCATTGAGATGCCAGTGTCCATTGAGGAATGTGAAGATGAAGCCTGGCAAAAGGAACCACATGAACTGTAGAAGCCATGTGACCGAGCAGAACCATCATTTTCCTTGCTGGAACAGTGGAAAGTTGGAAGAATTGTTGAGAAATTTGAAGGAGTGCATCCTGACGTGGTTGTGGAAGGTATGCTCTCAAATTGATAGTGTCCAGAGTTGCTCCTATGAACTGGAGAGACTGAGAAGGAGTCAGTTGAGATTTGGGAAAATTGATGTGAAATCCCAGACTTTGAAGAAAAAGAATAGTCTGTTGGGTCGCTACAATAACCTCTGACAAAGAGGGAGCCTCGATGAGCCAGTCGTCTAGGTATGGAAATACTTGAAGACCCTGGTTGCGAAGAGCTGCAGCTACAACCACTAGGCATTTGGTGAAAACTCTGGGGGAAGAAGCCAGTCCGAAGGGGAGAACTCTGTACTGAAGATGAAGATTTCCTACTTGGAATCTGAGGTACTTGCGAAATGCTGGATGAATGGGGATATGAGTATAGGCCTCTTTGAGATCGAGGGAGCACATCCAATCCCCTTGATCCATCAAGGAATATAGAGTTGGCAGAGTGAGCATTCGAAATTTCTCTTTGACTAGATATTTGTTGAGAGCTCTGAGATCCAAAATCGGTCGCAAATCCCCCGTCTTTTTGGGAACTAGAAAATAACGGGAGTAAAATCCCGAGTTCCTTTGGGAGAGAGGAACTTCCTCCACTGCTCGCAGGAGAAGAAGAGCCCGAGCTTCTTGAAGAAGAAGAGGCAGATGCGACTGATTTGAAAGACACTCTCTTGGATGGCGATCTGGAGGCACCTGAAGGAGTCGAAGAGAGTATCCCTCTCGTATGATGGTAAGAACCCAGATATCTGATGTTATGAGCTCCCATTGGTGATAAAATGTGGACAGACGACCCCCTATGGGGAGGGGAGAATTTGGAAACAGAGAAATTTGAATGCTCAGGTCGAGATTGTCAAAAAGACTGAGCAGGCTTGGTGGCAGCAGGGGTCTGAGACTTTTGTTGTCGTTGTTGTGGAGGAGGCCGACGAGCAGGAGGTCTAGAAAAAGCAGGAGTTGATTTCTGCGGATAGCGACGTGGAGTTTGTTTGAAACCTCTAGTTGGTACAGGTTTAGATTTTGGACGAATGAGGGAAGCAAAAGAGCGTTCATGTTCTGAAAGACGCTTTGTAGCTGCCTCAATAGAGTCATCGAATAATTCATTTCCTTGACTAGGAAGATTAGCCAATCTATCCTGAAGGTTAGGATCCATGTCCACTATCCGTAACCATGCTAATCTACGCATGGCTACTGCAAATGCCGAGACTCTAGAAGAGAGTTCAAAGGCATCATAGGAAGCTTGTAGCATGAAAAGTCTCAACTGGGAAAGAGTCTTAAGGATATTTTTAAATTCTGATAGACGATTGGTAGAGATGTCCGGGTAAAAGGAAGACAAAATCTTTAAAAAATGATTGAAATAGGACGTAAAAATGTAATTATAATTCAGAACTCTATTTGCCATCATAGAATTCTGGTATAAACGTCGACCAAATTTATCCATGGTACGGCCTTCCCTACCAGGGGGAACTGAAGCGTAAATTTTGGAGGGATGTGCTTTCTTTAATGATGACTCTACCACTAGAGATTGATGAGAAAGTTGAGACTTTTCATATCCTTTAGATGGAACCGTTCTGTAACGAGATTCCAATTTAGATGGGATAGCAGTGATCGAATAAGGGGTTTCCATATTGCGAGTGAAGGTCTGTTGGAGAACAGGAGTCATCGGCAATCTGAGTGACTCTTTAGGAGGATGGGGAAGCTCCATATCCGCCAAGTATTCAGGAGTATATTTAGAGTCTGAATGAAGGTCTAGCTTGAGAGCTTGACCCATATCAAAAATAAATTTGGCAAAAGAAACTGATTTTGGGTCAGATGATTCCTCAGGAGAGCCACTGCGAGATTTAGGTTGAACTGAGTAGGATGGAGAATTTTCTCTAGAGTATGTGGAAAGGTCCGATTCCATACGCATAGTGGCAGAAGAAGCTGTACTGTGAAGTGGAGTAAGAGAATGTTTCCTCTTCAGACTCCTGGATGGAGAAGTACCCGGTGTACGTGGCACAGAATGAGTCGAGGTGTGTGGAGAACTATCTCGACGGACTGGCTTCGATGGGGTTCTGGATCGAGAAGGGCTTCGAGTGGAGGCTCGATGTCGAGATCCCTGCTTCGTCTTCGAAGAACGAGACAAAGAAGCCTCGGTATCCAAGGTCGAAGACTCCCTCCGAAGCTTGGAGGCAACATGCTTCGACCGATGCTTCGGAGAAGGTGAGCCCGTAGACGACTCCGATGAAGAAATGTTCTTCGGTGTTCGGGATCGGCTTCGGGAGACTGGAAGCTCCGGTTGAGTAACAGGCTGGTCAGCCCGAGGCAAGGTCGAGGACGGGACCAGTTGAGCCACTAAAGAAGTAATCTGATTGGTAAGGATAGATTTTAACATTTCCTCCAGCATCGGCACCGAGACAGAAGATTTTGACCTCGTATGTGCAGCAGTACGCTCCGAAGAGGGCGACCTCGAAGGTGAGTATTCCCTTATCTTGGAGGTACGCTTTGAAAGTGGGCGCGCCGAGGACTCTGGTGGCTTTTTGGATACGGCACCTGAAAGGGAACTCGGAGACTTACCCCCCGTAGAAGGCTTCGTGGAAGACGTCGTCTTCAAGGCAACCAAAGTAGAAGAGGTCGAGGCCTTCGAGACCGAAACTCCAGCCGGAGTCTGGGTCGAGGCCTTCGAGACCACAGGTGTCGAGGTCGTCGGAGTCGAGGCCTTCGAGACCGGTGCAGCAGCCACGGTCGAGGCCGGCTCCGAAGATTGCTCCATACCGAAAAGTTGAAAAAATTGAGCACAACGCCGCCGAAAAGCTCGTGGAGTGAGGGTAAAGCAGCGATGACAATCTTCTGGGGAATGAGAAGAACCCAGGCACTGTAAACAACGGCAGTGGGGATCGGTGACCGAAATCACGCGATTACACTGTCGACAACGTTTAAACCCGGTAAGAGGCCGGGACATGGAAAAAATAAAGTCCGTGTCGAACGAAGGAGCCTAGGCCTAGGCCCAAAGCTCGACGGCCGAACTGAAAAGGAAAAAAGTATATACTTTTTTTTTTTTTTTTGAAACGAAAAAGAAAAGAATAAAGATAAAATGAACACAGCGACCGACTTTAAAATAAAAGAAAACAGCCGCGGTGATGAGAAGGCAATGCTGCAGAGAAAGAAAACGTGTCTTCTTGTCTCCGCGGAAATAAACGAACTGAGGATCCTCTCAGGAGATGCGCCCCCTAGTTCGGGCGGGAAGGCACGCGCGCAGGCGCGGTGCGGCACTCGAAAGTTCGAGATCTTCAAGCAAGTTTGCTTTCGAGGCTGTCCGCTGCGGGGCTCCATCGGTGACGTCACCCATATGTGGGAATATGCTGCCTGCTTGTCCTGGGATAACAGTGTTATCCAGGGACAGCAGGCATATATTCTCACATGTGGGGTGACGTCATCTACAGAGCCCCAGCGCGGACAGCTTTTCAAGCAAACTTGATTGAAGTTTCAAGTTTGCTACACTGCACCACGCATGTGCATGCCTTCTTGTCCACTAGAGGGCGCATCCCACCTCGTGGTCCTCAGTTCCATAACTAGCAAAGAAGCCATCCCCGGGGAGGTGGGCGGGTTGTGAGAATATATGCCTGCTGTCCCTGGATAACACCTGTTACGGTAAGTAACTGTGCTTTATCCCAGGACAAGCAGGCATGATATTCTCACATGTGGGTGACCTCCAAGCCAACCAAAAAAGGGCAGGTGGGAGGATGGCAATTTAGGAAAACAGATTACGTAGCACCGACTGGCCAAACCAGCCGTCGTTTCTGGACAAAGTGTCCAGACAATAGTGCGAGGTGAACGTATGAACCGAAGACCAAGTGGCAGCTTTTCATATGTCCTCCATAGGGGTAGATCGGAGAAAAGCAACCGAAGCTGCCATCGCCCGGACCTTATGCCCCGTGACTCGACCCGGGAGCATAAGACCAGCCTGAGCGTAGCAAAAGGAAACACAAGCAGCCAACCAGTTGGACAAGGTGCGCTTGGAAACCGGGTGTCCTAAACGATTAGGATCAAAGGACAAAAACAATTGAGGAACCTTCCGATGAGACCTGGTACGTTGGAGATAAAATGCCAACGCCCTCTTACAGTCAAGCGTGTGGAGCGCCGTCTCGCCAGGATGGGAATGGGGCTTAGGAAAGAACACAGGAAGGACAATGGACTGATTGAGGTGGAAATCAGACACAACTTTGGGTAAAAATTTAGGGTGGGTGCGGAGAACCACCTTGTCATGATGAAACACAGTAAAAGGCGGTTCCGCAACCAAAGCTTGCAGCTCACTAATCCATCGAGCAGATGTGAGGGCAATCAGAAATACCACCTTCCAAGTAAGAAATTTCAGGAGAGACTTGTCGATAGGCTCAAAGGGAGGTTTCATCAGTTGAACTAAGACAACATTCAAATCCCAAACGACGGGAGGAGGCTTCAGAGGGGGACAAACATTGATTAGACCCTTCATGAAACGCGTCACCAGGGGATGAAGCGAAAGAGAACGTCCGTCCAAATGCCGATGAAAAGCAGAAATGGCACTGAGATGTACCCGGACAGATGTTGACTTCAGGCCGGAATTAGACAAATGTAACAAATAGTCCAGTACCGAAGACACCGGGACCGAATCCGGATCCAGATGACGCGAGGAACACCAGGAGGAAAACCTGGTCCATTTCTGAGAATAGCAAAGCCTGGTCGAGACCTTGCGCGAGACTTCCAAAACTTCCCTCACCGACTGAGAAACCGGGACCGAAGTCAAGGGGAGAGGAACCAAGCGGTCAGGTGTAACGACTGAAGATTGGGATGCAACAGCGAACCCCGACTCTGAGATAGCAGAGAGGGAAACACAGGCAGAAGCAGAGGCTCCCTGACACTGAGTTGAAGAAGCAGGGAGAACCAGTGTTGACGAGGCCACCGAGGTGCAATGAGAATCATAGTGGCTCCGGATGATTTGAGACGAACCAACGTTCTCAAGATCAGGGGAAAAGGAGGAAACGCATAAAGGAACCTCCCTCCCCAGTCGAGAAGGAAGGCGTCCGCTTCTAGACGGTCCGGGGAGTACATCCGGGAACAATATAGGGGTAGTTTGCGAGTCTCCGGAGAGGCAAACAGATCCACCTGTGGAGTCCCCCAGCGGTCGAAGACCTCGCGCAGGACTCTGGAGTTGAGTGACCACTCGTGCGGCTGGAGAAGCCGGCTGAGTTTGTCTGCCAAGCAGTTCTGTTCCCCCTGGATATAGACCGCCTGTAGGAAGATGTTCTGGGAGATCGCCCATTCCCACAGGCGCAGAGCTTCCTGGCAGAGGGACCAAGAGCCCGTCCCACCTTGCTTGTTCACATAATACATGGCCACCTGGTTGTCCGTTCGCACGAGGACTACCTGATCGCGGAGCAGGTGGCAGAATGCTCGAGCCGCCAGAAAGATGGCGCGAAGCTCCAACACATTGATGTGACAGCGTCGGTCCTCCGCCGACCACAGGCCCTGGGTCCGCAGACCGTCGAGGTGGGCCCCCCACGCGTACTCCGAGGAGTCCGTGGTCAGAACCTTGCGATGTGGAGGGACGAGAAAGAGCAAACCCCCGGAAAGATTTGAAGAGTCGGTCTCAAAGAAGGAGTCACCGTTATGCGAGAAGAGACAGGATCGCACTCCTGGCGCCACTGAGAGGCCAGAGTCCACTGAGGAATTCTCAGGTGCAGACTGGCGAACGGAGTGACGTGGACCGTAGAAGCCATGTGGCCCAGAAGCATCATCATGCGCTGAGCCGACACCACCGGTAGCTGAGATATCAGACGGCCCAACCGAACCAAAGCCTCCAACCGAGGAGGAGGGAGGAATGAACGGAGGCGAACAGTGTCCAGCACTGCGCCTATAAACTGAAGTGATTGGGTCGGGCATAACTGTGACTTGGGAAAGTTCACTTTGAACCCTAGTCGCTGAAGGAAGGCGATAGACTGTAGGGTCGCTGAGATAACCCCTTCCCTGGTCGGGGCCTTGATCAGCCAATCGTCCAGGTAAGGGAAGACATGAAGCCCCCGAGACCTCAGGGCTGCAGCGACTACCACCATACACTTCGTGAAGACTCGAGGGGACGAAGCCAGGCCGAAGGGGAGGACCCTGTACTGCAGGTGTAGCTCGCCCACCTGGAACCGTAAGAATTTGCGGAAGGTGGGATGCACCGGAACATGGGTGTACGCTTCCTTCAGGTCCAGGGAGCACATCCAGTCCCCTTCCTCCAAGAGAGGATACAAAATCGGAAGTGACAACATCCGGAACCTCTCCCGGACCAGGAACTTGTTGAGCTTTCTGAGGTCTAGAATGGGACGCAAGTCCCCGGTCTTTTTTGGGACCAAAAAGTAACGGGAGTAAAATCCCCGCCCCCACTGGTCGGGGGGTACCGGTTCCACCGCCCGAAGCCTCAACAAGGCCCTGGCCTCAGCCATGAGGATGGGGAGCTGGGTCCGATTGTATGGGCAAGCCCCCGGTGACTGTTCCGGCGGCGCAGAACAAAAGTTGAGAGAATAGCCCTCGGAGACAGTCCGGAGCACCCAAGTGTCGGATGTTATCTCGGTCCAAGCCGCGTAAAAGGACCGGAGTCGACCCCCTATGGGAAGGGGGTCCGGCGCGATCGCGGAGGGGGGCCGGCCCCATCCGCCTATCCTGTCAAAAGGACGGCGCTGGCTTGGAAGGATCCTGCGCCGGAGGTTTGGTTTGTCCCCCTCTTCCCTGTCGAGGTGGGCACCGAGGCGGTGGCCTAGAAAAAGCCGGGGTCGACTTCTGAGGGTACCGCCTCGGGGGAGGCCGGAAGGGTTTCTGCGGCGTGGCCCGAGGTTTCGGACGGACCAAGGAGGCCAACGAGCGCTCCTGTTCCGAGAGCCGTTTGGTCGCCGCCTCCAGGGATTCATCAAATAATTCGGACCCCACGCAAGGCAAGTCCGCAAGGCGTTCTTGCAGGTTTGGGTCCATATCGAGGGTGCGTAGCCACGCCAACCGGCGCATAGCTACCGCAAAAGCCGACACCCTCGATACCAGTTCAAACGCATCGTACACCGCATGAAAAAGGTACAGGCATAATTGAGACAGGTTGGACATAAACCTGTCAAACCCTTCCTTGCGGGAGTCCGGCAAGTCTTCGCGATATTGGGGCAGATCCTTTACCATGCCACACAGATAGGATGAAAAGGTAAAGGCATAATTTAAAACCCTGGTTGCCATGAAGGAATTCGCATAGAGGCGACGTCCAAACTTGTCAAGGGTCCGACCCTCTCTGCCGGGCGGGACCGCCGCAGAAACTCGGGAGGGTTGCGTCTTTTTGAGCGCAGACTCGACCAGTAAAGACTGGTGAGAGAGTTGAGCCTTCTCAAAACCCTTGGGTGGTATCGTCCTATATTTGGACTCCATCTTGGACGGGACTGCAGTGACTGTAAGAGGTGAAGTCAGGTTCTTGAGCAAGGTCTGATGAAGGACCTTATTCAAGGGCAGCCAAGGGGATTCCCTTGGGGGAGTGGGAAGGTCCTGCTCCTCGAGGAACTCCTTTGTATATTGAGATCCAGCCATGAGGTCCAGACCCAAGGCACGTGCCATGTCCTGCACGAAGCTGGAGAAGGAGGACGGTCTGGCAGGCGGCGAGGGGGTTCTCGACCTCTCTGCCGAACAGAAGGGGGAAGCCTCGCGGGAATATCGTGGTTCCCTACCGGACCCTGAGTCCCAAGAGGCCAAATCCAATGGCCTCGAGGGGGTCGGGGAACGTCTCCTTTTCGAAGAACCCCTAGGAGAGGTCCCAGGTGTCCGAGGGACCGAGGCACGCCCCCTCCTCTTCGGCGAGGAGTCACGCGAACCCCCTCTCGCGGGGGAACGAAGCAGCCTCGTGTTGTCGAGGCGGAGCTCCGAGACCCGCAAGGCCTCGCCCCCGAGCGGCGAGGAGCGACCGCGTCGTCGAGGGAAGCCACGCGAACGCTTAGGCTTCCTCGGCCGACGCCGGCCCGAGGGCGAGGAGCCCCGGGAGGACCTCGAGGAAGAGGAGGAGGAGATCCGCCTCACCCTGCGAACCTTGTCACGGGGCCTGACGCTACCCTCCGGCGGGGCCCCCGAGGCCGAGGTCGAGGGTAAGGTTGGGGCCGAGGTCGGTGCCGCTCCGGTACCCGAGGCCGAGGGAGTCGAGACCGAGGCCGGGGTCCTCGAGGCCGAAGCAGTCGAGGCCGAAGCCTGCTGCAAATGCTCGAGGGCTCCAGACAGCTCCGTAGCAATCAATGCTCGGAGCAAATCTTGGAACGCCGGGATCCCCACCATGGTAGGCAGGTCCGAGGCCGGGGGATGCTCCCTGGAGGGCGACCTCGGTCTCGAGTATTCCCTCGGGGCATTAGTGGCCGTAGTTCTTGGCGGGGCCGAGGACGACCCACCCGCTGTCGAGGAGCCCGAAGATGGCTTCTTTGTCGACCCTGGAGTCGAGGATGGAAGAGAGGACTTACCTGAGGCAGGTTTCGTCGGAGGCGTAGGCTTTGAAGTAGAGGGACGCGGCGAAGCCGAGGCTCCCGAGGCCGAGGTCAAGGACGGGGCCGAAGCCGAGGCCGACGTCGAGGCCTTCCCCGGCGTGGAGTCGACCGCGAATAGCTCCGCCATCCTGGCACGGCGTTGACGGAGCGCTCTGGCCTGAAAAGTGGAGCACCGATCGCAGGAGTCCGTCGGATGCTCGGGTCCAAGGCAGAGCAAGCACCACCGGTGGGGGTCAGTGATAGAAAGTAACCGCTCACACCGGGTGCACTTCTTGAAACCCGTCAAAGGACGGGACATGAAAACCAAACCGACCGAAAAAGGAGGCCGGGTCGCGGCTCACGGGAGCCCCCGGAGCCGAACAAAGAGAAAAATCTTTTTTTTTTTTTTTTTAAAGTACTACAAAAAAAAAAAAGAAAAGATAAATCAAGTACCACGACCGATTAAAATACACCGGACGCGGCGACAGAAGGCAAATTTTAGCAGAGCTCAAATTCCACAGGGCTTCTGGCTCCGCGGAAAAAACTGAACTGAGGACCACGAGGTGGGATGCGCCATCTAGTGGACAAGAAGGCATGCACATGCGTGGTGCAGTGTAGCAAACTTCAAGTTTGCTTGAAAAGCTGTCCGCGCTGGGGCTCCGTAGATGACGTCACCCCACATGTGAGAATATCATGCCTGCTTGTCCTGGGATAAACTTTTAACTGGCAAAGTGTGTTTTAAAATTATTTCATTTTTGACAGCATGCAAAATGTTGACATTATACCAGAAGTAATTTTATATATATATATATATATATATATATATATATAAATATTGGGTAAACATTCCCTTTTAGAAGTCATTTCATACTGACTTGATTATGTAATGCATATGCTGAAATGATACTGTTTTTGCTTTTCTTTCCAATGAAATTGCAACTATGATCAAGTGGCATTATGGGGCAAAGATCTGAAAAAATTTCTCATGCCTACTACTTATGGGGAATTTAGGAAACACCTAAAAACATCTCTGTTCCTGAAGTATTTAGGCAACTAACCTGTAGAATCCTACTCCACAATAACTGATCTCTAGCGCTGTTAATAACTAGCTTCTAACCTTGTTAATTCTATTTAATTTGTAACATCTTTTAACCATTGTAAACCGCATAGAACTTCACGGTCCTGCGGTATATAAACTGTTATTATTATTATTATTATATTTGGATGGTAATTTGCTGGAAGATGAGGAAGGGAGGGAAAGAGATGGTTGTGTACTCGGGGAATGGAAGAAAGGAGAATTTTTGGTCATAGGGAGGGAGTGAGATACAGTTGAGAGAGAAATATTGTGGTGGAACAGACAGATTGAAATGGATGCAAGAAGGAGGAATGTTGGACATAGTGGAGAAGGGAATGGAGGGAGAGATGTGGCATGGTGCTGGAGACGGGTGATAGGAGAAATGTTGGGCATGGGACTGGTGGACAGGGGCAAAAGATGAGAAAGGGATAAATGCTGGACCATGGTAGGAGGAACCAATGGACAGCAACAAGAATTTACAGAAGATGGCAAAGCAGAAAAAAGAAACTGGGACCAACTTTATGGAAAAATAGGTCTCCAAACAACAAAGGTAAAAAACGGAATTTATTGACTAAAATATGTTAGCTTTGAGAAATATATATAGCAGATGTCTTTGTATTGTGTTCAAAAGAAAAGGAAATGCATTTCTGGTTTTATTTCTACAGTGTTGAAGTACTTACTGACCTTTGCTGTGGCTGGTGGGGATCCCCAGAGGACCTCCTCTAGACGTCCATAACTCCCCTCCACCAAGCACAGCAGTCGCTGGCAGCATCCATGAGACACTGAGGTGCCAGCATCTGTGACTCAGGGACGCTACTGCTGCCTGCCAAGCTTGGCAAAAGGGACCCCCGGCCAACAGCTGACAGTTTGTGGGTTCTTATCAGTTGAGTATTTATATTTACATTAGAGGCTCTGGTAGAAACCCGTTTACAAAGTATGTATTCTTCCCAATTAATATTTCCAAATGAATAAAGTGTCTTTGCTTATTTGTAAATGGGTCTCTACCAGAGCCTTTAATTCAGTAGCATAATTAAATGAAATAACTATTTCTGAAGTTTATAGGGACGGGTGGGGACGAAGGGGATTCCTCACGGGGATGGGTGGGATTTCTGTCCCCGCGCAACCTTAAAAAGACAGAAGTAGTCCCAGGAGGGACACCAGCAATGTCTAAGGCAGAAATCAGGCGAGTGTAAGGTCTGCAAAAGGTGAACCATACAGAATACTATGTCTTATAACAGAAAGAAGATTAACAAGGTAAGAACCTAATCTCCCATTATATTACAAAGATATAGGATTTTGACATATCAAATCCGCACCATACATCTAGGGAGGGACAGATGAGCCTGCCCATAGTATCGAGGACTCACAAGCGGTATCTTCTCAAACCGCCACATCCACTCTATAGAACTCCCTAAAGGTGTGGAGAGTACACCAAGTAGCTGCTCTACAAATTTCATCAGGTGAAACAGCCCATGATTCTGCCCAGAAAGCAGTCACACTTCTAATCGAATGTGCTGCAATAGAGATAGGGACCTGTTTACCGCAGGCAATGTAAGAAGAAATTGCAATGCAAATTCATCTGGCAATCGAAGCTTTGGAAGGTGACTTGCCTTGACTGGCTGGTCAGCAGAAAAAGGTGGCCAGATACCTGGAAATCATTAGTCTTCTCCAGGCAGTGGAGAAGACTCTACGCACATTCAGCCTCCATAAAATTCTGTCCTGTTTCACCAAACCCTTAGAATGAAAGGCAGGTAAACATATCTCTTGGCATGGAAGGCAGAAACCACCTTCCGTAGAAAGGAAGGTACAATCTGCAGAGAAAAACCAGACTCTGTAAACCTTAGGAAGGGTTTTCTACAGGAGAAGGCTTGTAACTCAGGTCTGCCTCGCTAAGACTATGGCAACCAAAAATACGGTCTTAACCATAAGATCCAAGGGGAACGTATCTGGCAGGGGCTCATATGGAGCCCGAGATAGGCCCTGCAGAACAACATCAAGGACCCAAGATGGGAACAGTCTACGCAGTGGGGGGACGCAAAAAGAGCTCCCACTCAAAAACAGAGACATATGGATGAGACGCCAGCAACTGTTTGTCTCTTTGAGACCTAAAGCATGAGACACCAGCTACCTGCACCTTGAGACAAAACCGTAAGGCCTTTTTCCAGACTGGCTTATAGGAATGCGAGAATCGGAGAGATGGGAGCCCTATAAGGCTCCACCTTCTCCTTGGCGCACCATAACTGAAAGGCCTTCCAAGTCTTCTCATAAGCCACAAAGGTTGCAGGATTCGTTGCTCTCAGGAGGGTGGGGACTAGCGCTGCGCGATTCAGGAAAAAAAAAATTTCGATTCGATTCAGCTTATTGAATTGGTTTTTCAATTCGATTTTCCTGCCCAATTGGGTGTTTTTTTCAAACATCCTGGTGGGTTTATTTTATAGCTTTTTCACCCCCTTTGGCTTCTCCTAACCACACTGGCGCTGTGGTGTAAAGAAAATAAAGAAACAAAAAGGACTTTTCCTCTCTCTGTTAAAACCCAGCTCATGTTTGCGGTCTAACATTTGCGGTCTGTGACTGAGTTCAAAGAAGCGTGGGATGAACACAGAAGATTTAGAATCAGAAAATAATATTAAATATTGAACTAGGCCAGTTACTGGGCAGACTTGCACGGTCTGTGTCTGTGTATGGCCGTTTGGTGGAGGATGGGCAGGGGAGGGCTTCAATGGCTGGGAGGGTGTAGATGGGCTGGAGTAAGTCTTAACAGAGATTTTGGCAGTTGGAACCCAAGCACAGTACCGGGTGGAGCTTTGGATTCTTGCCCAGAAGTAGCTAAGAAGAAAAATTTTTAAAAATAAAATAAAAAAAAAATTTGGGTTGAATCAGGTTGGGCAGACTGGATGGACTATCCGGGTCTTTATCTGCCGTCATCTACTATGTTACTAACACCAGCTCTGGCAGGATATACTTTTCAAATCTGACATATTGTAATCATAAAACAGAAAATAAAATTAGTTTTTCTACCTTTTGTTGTCTGGTCAATATTCAAATCTTGTTGGTCCCAGGCTCTGGTTGTCTTGCTTGCCAGGGTCTCCTTCTTTCTTTGTGCTAACCATCCATCTGCCATCTCTGTCCTCCCCGTCCGTTTCCCTTCCCTCCCCCGGAGGTCGGCATCTTTCCTTTTTTTCGTCTCCATCCACAGATCCACCTTTTCTCAACTACCCTTTCATCCAGCATCTCTCCCTCCTTCCCCACCACCCCAGGGTCCACCATCTCTTCCTTTCTCTTCCCAACTACCTTCCTATCCAGTATCTCTATCCCCCCTCCATACCATCCCTTATGTCCAACTTCTCTCCCTTTCTGTTCCTTCCCTCCTAAATCCCATTGTCCTTCATCTCTCTCCCTCTCCTCTATTTTCAGACCCATTATTTCTTCCCCCCCAAAGTCCGGCATAAGTACGTCACTTTGAACCCCCCTTTCCTCCCTCCCTCCGTGTACTTCTACACCAGGGCCCCCCTCCTCTGAAGGTCTGTCCCCCCAAAGGCCTGCACCTCCCCCCCAAAGGCCTGCTTCCTCCTTGAAGGCTTCCCCCCTTAAAGGCCTGCGTCCCACCCCTGAAGGCCTGCCTGTCCCCCCCTTGAAAGCCTGTCCTCCCCCCTTGAAGGCCTGTCCTCCCCCCAAAGGCCTGCCTGCCTGCCCCCCTTGAAAGCCTGTCCTCCCCCCGAAGGCCTGCCTGCCTGCCCCCCTTGAAGGTCTGCACCTCCCCTTGAAGGCCTGCCCCCCCAAAGGCCTGCATCCCCCCCGAAGGCCTGCCTGCCCTCCCTTGAAGGTCTGTCCCCCCTGAAACCTGCACCTCCTCCTGAAGGCCTGTCTCCCCCCTTTCAAGGCCTGTCCCCCCTTAAAGGCCTGCCTGTCTGTTCCCCCTGAAGGCCTGCCTGCTGCCTGTTCCCCCCCACCCCGAAGGACTGCTCACACCCCCTGGCCTTCCCTGGTGTCCGGCTTCCCCCCAGGCCTCCCCGCACCATTTACCTGTGAGGAACAGCCTGCAGATAAGATCGCGATGCTAGCGATCTTTCCACTGCTTCGGAGCTGTTTCCTCAGCTGCAGTCCCGCCCCTCCTCTGACATCAGAGGCAGGATCACGGAGGAAACAGCTCCGAAGCAGTGGAAAGATCGCTAGCATCGCGATCTTATCTGCAGGCTGTTCCTCACAAGTAAACAGTGCGGGGAGGCCAGGGGGGAAGCCGAACGCCAGGGGGAGGAAACACAGGCCGGGGGGGGGGGAAAACCGGACACCGGGGGGGGAACCGAATGCAAAGGGGGGAAGCCGACAGCAGCACTTCCCATTGACCCTCCCCCTTGCCCTGTAAAGTAGGTGTGGCAGCGGCCAGCCAGCAAGAGCAGCGCTGCCGCTCCTGCTTTAGGGGGCAAGGGGGGAGGGTCAGCCGAATCAGGAACCGTTTTTTTTTTTGTTTCGGATCTTTGATTTGAATCGATTCACCCAAAGTGAATCGGTGAACCGATTCGAATCGTGAATCGGGCAGCACTAGTGGAGACAACTACCTCCAAGTAACCCTTTATAAGTTAGGGCCACATGCACAAAAGCCTTGCCATATGTCCAAACGTGCTCTGGATTCTCCATAGAACTGTGCCCTGGCTGAGTAGACCAGGATGAACAGGTAGCCTGAGAGATATGCCTCTTCTGAAGCGTACCAGATCCACATACCAAGGCTGTCGAGGCCAGTCTGGAGCCACCAAAATCACCAGACCCTGGTGGCTCACTATTCTGCAGATGATCCGGCCTAACATGGCCCACAGAGGAAATACATAAAGTAGGATGTTGGTGGGCCAGGGCTGAACAAGGGCGTCCAGCCCTATGGTTCCCGGTTCAGCTCTCAGACTAAGAAGCAAGCTGCCTTTTTATTCTTGGCAGAGGTACAATGAGGCTGAACGCTCTCTGGGACAGACACCACTCTCCTGGATCCAGAGTCTGCCTGCTGAGAAAATTGGCCTGAACATTCTCTATGTGTAACACATGGGCTTGCAGGTGGACTTCCACCAACTGGAATGACATTTGTGCCTCCAGGCATAGGGGAGTGCTTCTGGCGCCTCCTTGTCTGTTCTCATAAGCTACTGCAGTTGCACTGTCTGAGAACACTCTGACAGTCAGAGTCCATTTCCCTGACAAGGGTGACCGCAGAAAAGGGCTCTCTAGCCACTCAGACTGGTGTTAGTCATGAGGATCACCCATGAGGTGATTCTGAGAAGCTTTTCCTTCAACAAGACATCCCCCTGGAGCCATCAACGTAAGCTGTGTTTCGCCTCCCATGTCCAAGAGAGCTGCGCCTGTAGCGAGTGCCTTTCCAGGGATCTCCAGGGAGAGAAGATCCATCACCCACTGCACAGCGTGCTCACTCTCCTGGTGCTTAGCCATCCAGATAAAGATGTACTTTAATGCCCATCCTACGGAGGTGAGCCACTCCCACCACCATCACCTTGGTAAAGATGCGAGAAGCCATAGCCCAACCGAAAGGCAGCACCACAAACTGGAAGTGTTGCTGGAGAACATGGAATCTTAGCTATTTTTAGTGATCCAGAAAGATGGGAATGTGAAGATATGCCTCCATTAAATCCAAGGAGGCTAGGAATGCCCCTAGAGCCACTGTCGCAATGACTGAGTGGACAGCCTCCAAACTTCTGTGCCTTTCTTGGGCACTATGAAGTATATGGCATATCTTCCGGAACCCGATTATTTTTCAGGAACTGGTTCTATGGTGTGCAAGAGCAAGAGATGTTGCACTATCATTCGGACCCTGGTCTCCTTTTCTGGTTGATTCTGGGGAATCGATAAACAGATGTGGAGAAGGGTGAGAAAATTCTATCCTGTGCACTTCCCGAATAATGTCTAGGACCAAACGATCTAATGCGATTTGTCCCATTCTCTCCAGAAAGTAGACAGCCACCCGCCAATGTGAGGGAGCAAGGCAGTTGACTTGGTGTCATTGTGGCTTCTTGTTGGCTGAGCCACTGTGGGAAGCTGAAGGTTGTTGGCCCCTTTAATTGCCATATCTCTGTGTGGGCCCCCGAAAGGACCTCTGGGAAGAGAAACCAGAGGAAAACTGAAGGGATCATCAAGATGAATGAAAATTCCCTCTGCCGCTTCTGACAGAACACCAAATCCTGCTGTGTGGGAGGGATTTGGGAAGGTGATCTGCCATGCTGTCTACAAGGTCGTCCAAACCTTTGCCAAAAAGCATCTGCCTCTTACAAGGTAATCTGCTGAGAGTGACCTTAGAAGCTGAATTCCCCACCCACTGCCTAATCCAGAGCATCCGGTGGGCAACGAAACTTTGCCCATGACGCTAATGATGTCATAAAGAGCATCAGCCACATAATCCACTCATCCCATAATCATGTGAGGACAGGTTCCCAAACTTTGAAGAACTAAACCGCAACCTGGTACGACAGGTCCATGCCACGAAGGAGGCAGTTGCTGCCATTTTGATACCCAAAGCAAGTAATTCAAACTGTCTTTTAAAAGATCACATCCACCTTACAATTCTAAGCAACATTCAGCATCACTCCTCCTTCACTAGGAAAGGAGGTATGCTTAATAACTTGCCTAACTATGGAATCCACGATTTAGCTATGTTAGGCTTAGGGAGCCTTCAGAAGAGTCCCATTGATCAGTGACTAAGGAGGGGATGTCTGGATGGGCTGGAAAAAAGGTTATCTGCACATTAGTGCCACTCATAATGAAACACTGGAAGGTGGAGGGTTGTTGGGGATCCAACTTCAACTCACAAAGGGCATCAAAAATGGAAGCAAACTTTCAAAAATTAAATGCTTCTGCAGTAGATTTCTTTTGGGACGTCACTCCTGGTATCAGCTCAAATATGATCACGTTATGATTAGTGTTTCCCAGTGGACCCAACCCAGTTAACTCTTAGTACAGGAGTTAACTGTGTTGTGTCTGCTGGGAAACAGTGATCATAACGTGATCACATTTGAGCTGATACCGTGAGTGATGTTGCAAAAGAAATCTACTGCAGAGGCATTTAATTTTCAAAAGGGCAACTATGAGGAAAATGATTAAGAGCTAAAAGTATCAGTTGCAAAGATTAGGACTGTAAACCAGGCGTGGACGTTATTTAAAAATGCCATTGTGGAAGTCCAGGCCAGATGTATTCCATGTATCAGCAATGGTGGAAAGAGGAGGAAACAAGAGTCGGCATGATTAAAAGATGAAGTGAAAGAGGCTATTAGAACAAAAAAAAAAATCCTGCAGAGGAACACATTCTGGCTCCTATGCTGGGCACGCCTCCACGGAACCACACAGCCTATGTGTGATCCACTAGTATACGAACCTGGGTTGAGCTAGCTCCCAAGGGAACAGTCCTTGAGCCCCGATCTGATGTGCAGGCTGTCTAGACAGCTTACTGACAAGCAGGGAACTCTCCAGAAGCATATTTTTCCCAAAGGTCTACAATCTCCCACAGTTGGAGCTGTCCCCGCAGGGAACCTCCGCAACATGAGGGCAAAAACCACAAAACGCAAAGACTGAAATTATATGAAATAAAACACGAGCAGAAAAGACAAGCTCCTACAGCCTGGAAGAAAGACTGAGGTTACAGGGAGAGTCATGAGGTGGGAGGGATTAAGTCTATGAAGTTTGAGGCTTCCTACAAAGTCATGACAGGTACACGGAAATAACCCACTGGTCCTAAAATAAAGTGGGATTGTACAAAACTAGAATCTTCTAGTGCCTATAAAGGTACAATACTCTGGATTCCCTTTATACAAGTATTTATCATGATCATTAATGCCTATCTTCCCCTTCTAGAAACCTCCATTCTTTGCAACACAACTACCTTGTGATTCTTCCAACCAACTAAGATGTTCAGAGTCACTGGTCCTTCAAAATGTTCTTCCTCTCTATATCTGCCTTGAACAGTCAGTTGAAAGATTTAAATATAGTCTAAAAATGAATTTGGTCACTGATCTACACTCTCCCACTCATGCTCTACTGCCAGCTCTGGACATGTCTGGTTGATGCAGTAGCTGGCTCAGAACTATAGCTCTATTTCTCCCTCCCCTTTTCTTGTACAATTTCCAGTCATCCCTGTTCTATCAATCATAGTACTTCTTTCCTTATTCAAATGTTTACACATTGTACCCTAAAAGGCCTACCTTGGCTAGTGCATCAAATCAGAACAAATATGAACTTATAGCTTCAGTGACGTTTGGTGCTTCTATGATTTGTAAAAGTCCAATTACCTCTGAAAAGTTTTTATTCCTACTGTAGTCTGAAGGGAACCTCTCAACATACTATGAACTAATCTCAGGTAAATGATGTCTCCCACTCCTTCCCAATTCTTTCTGATCTGATGTAACCTCATTATCCTTACAGCATTTCTTGTTGTATATTGTCTTGAACTGAAAAGGTATGACAGGATATAAATAAAGCTATATTATTATTGGGCACAGGAAAAGAAAAAATGATACAGAAGAAATTCCTGTAGAATACTCCCTGTCTCTCTAAAGAAGAATCCAAAGAAAATCTGGACCTGGTTAGTGGTTTTCAACCCAGACCTTGAGACATACCCAGCAAGTTGGATTGTCAAGATATCCACAGAGCCACAGTAAATGTAGATGAGATGGATTTGCATGCTTCTTGGTATGCAAATCCATCGCATGCATATTCATTGTAGATACCTTGAAAACCTGATTGGCTGGGTGTGCCTGGAGGACTGGGTTAGGGAACTTTTAAGAAATCTCCAAATGTGGGAAACGGTCTTTCCTGTTTATCTTGAAATTAATGTCTATTTGTGTAGAAGTAACACTGATGGATTAAGATGTTACACTGGGCTGATGATGTTCAACAGATGGCAGACCTCTGCAATAACCCTTAAATCTGCTGAACAACTTTTACTAAAAAGAAAGAGAAACAGATATTCATTAGCTACTCTATGACAATTAGGGAGTAAGAAATCATCTGCGGCATATTTGCATGGGCTATTCAAAATGAATCATCCCTGGGGTAGTTTGTTAACTACCATATTTGTACTGAGAGGATGTCATGATAAGTGTTTTGGCAGGAGAATGTTCAATACTATTGTCAAAACAGCCTCTTGATAGTGTTTAGCACAGGTCTGTACAGCACCGCATATGCTTTTCAGTGCTATAGAAGGTCTGTACTTAGAAGCAGAGTTTTGAGTAACATCTATGCTGAGGGGTGTGTGTGTGCTTCTCCAGTACTTTGGAAGGAAACTTTGAAAATGCTTTAATCTCAGGGCTGTGTAGGCTTTTAGAGAGACATCTGCACTTCAGCTCCAGAGTTTTTAGAAGTAAGGGGACCATGACTCTCACATACTTGGGTCAAACCAAACAGCTTCTCCTGCTCCTTTTGGGGGTGGAAAATAAAAGACCCATAGGTATCTTCTGACAGGTAACACAACTGGAGATGTCATGTTCAGGCAAGAAGCACATTATGCAAAGCTTGTGAATATTGCTCATGCTTCTTGAAACTGCTAAACGTCTTCAGTTTCTAAGACTTCAGGCAAAAAAGAAAAAGTGTCATAGGAAACTCAAACAACTCTGCATTTAAAAACAGACTGTACAACACATCATGCATCTATGCCAGTGCAAATTGTGGTTGTGTCAAAACTAAACCAAGTAAACACCTGGTGAACCCATGTGAACCTATCTAGGACTTCTCTAACAGGGGGAAAATGGTGAAACCAAGATGGTCCCAATAGAAAACAGATTTAAACGTGAAAAGAATGCACACAATTATACCTGCAGAAACAGGTATGACCACTGGGTTCCACAAAAGAAAAGAAATTAGATACCCATGTAAGAATCTGCAAATACATATCTTACCATTCTATATATAGTAGCTCTAACAACCTGGAGACAGAGCTATGTTTTAACATTTTTCCAGCCCAGGCTCCATCCGATATTAACCATGCATACTAACAACATACTGCATGTCCTCCAAGTTCATTAGGAATTTGGGTATAACACATTCTTCATTTATACCAACAAGGACAAAGATGCACTTGCATGCATATATTATATACTGTATATAGATAGATAGTACACATACTGTATGTATGTATATACATGCATACCTGCACTTAAATTATGTTGGGAAACACCCATCATTTACAGTATATGCACCTTTATCAAACAGAAAGGCCACACTTCATGCATTAAACATCATGCTGCTAATTCATGCAGCAACAGAAGCATCAATGACTGCTCAGGCAGCATGCTGCATACCTTCTGTTGCCAGAGTTCACTATGTGTACAAGTGTGTGTGTGTATATATATATATATATATGTAAAAAGAAAAAAAATGGTATGTAACAGCGACAAAAATCTGTGGTTATCTATACATGTCTGTGTCCTCTAAATAGCTATATGCAATCACTTCTCTTCTATACAAAATGGATGCATGTATGTGCCCATCTATAGACAAAACATAGCATGAATATGTTTCTATCATATATAGATATTTGCACACACACATTACAGCCTACGTTTCATTCTCTGCTGCGATTCTTCCAACAAGAGACTGGCTGAAAATGTTACAGCAAATTCGGCCCCCCGTGGGAGCGAGGCTTAATGACACTCACCACAGCGCTCGCTACCTGACAAAAAAAACCAGCGGGTGCGAATTTGGAGATAGCCCCACCTACCCCAATATCACCGGAAAAGAGAAGGAGGGGGAGAAGTTTATTTCAGGGGCGTCCCTGTCAAGTGTTCCCCACAGTCAAAGCTGCCCGTTACCGGCCCAGCACCTCCTTCCCTCCCTGTCCAGTTCATCACTTACGCGGCCTGTTCTTCTTCAGCGAGTCAAGCCGTGCGCGGAACAGTGGGCCGGAGGGTAGTCGCTCCCTGGTCGTGCCGCTGCTCCCTGCGCTCCTCCGCCGGAGCTTCTCCTCTGCCTGCGCGCCCCCTGCCGCGGTAGAGGATCTCGCAGAGCCCATCTGCGCCATTGACGAAAAAGGAAAGGGCAGCGCCGCAAACGAAAGACACCGTTGGTGCCCAGGCCAAGGAGGAGAGCGTGTTGGATCTCCGCGATAATATTGCCCGCTACCCCGACCCCATAACCCTGTTCGCCGCCCTCGCCCGCAGAGGCACCGCTGCCCAGATTTTCGCGTTAGCGCTGCTACTGCGCATGCGCAACATTTCGGTAGCTTGTGGTACGAAGAATAAAATGATTTCACCTGCCCCGCCAAGCTCGTCAGCACCATTCTACGTATTCGTCGAATCAGCTTGGGCGCTAAGGAGATTGGCAGCAGCGATATCCAATGAATAGGTGGGTTGAGTATCAACGGGCGGCTCAATAGAGTTCTGCAAGTGAAAAAGGATGGGGGGAGATAGCGATGAGACTTGACGCAGGATGCGAATGGCTGCTTGATCGTAGCCAAGGTAACAGGTTTGGCGAGGGGTGACTCGACAAGGCCTTTATGATTTAAAAAAAAAAGAGAAAGAGAAGAACTGTATACCTGACTAGTCCCTGAAGAGCATAAGGGTTGCCATACCAGCGATCCATCAAGTAGGAATAAGCAGTGGATTTCCCCAAACCATCTCAATAATGGGCTATGGATTTCTATTTTAGGAAATTATCCAAACTCTGCTAAGCTTACTGATTTCACCACAGTCTCTGGCAACAAATTCCAGAGTTTAATTACAAGTTTGTTTATTTCTTCAATTTTCTATACCGTTTTCCCAGGGGAGCTCAGAACGGTTTACATGAATTTATTCAGATACTGGAGCATTTTTCCCTGTCTGTCCTGGTGGGATCACAATCTATCTAATGTCAAATATCTCATTTGGGGCAATGAGGAGGATTAAGTGACTTACCCAGGATCACAAGGAGCAGTGTGGGTTTGAACCCACAACCTCAGGGTATTAAGGCTATAGTTTTAACCACAATGCCACACTCTCCCCAAGTTGCAGTTTGTTTTAAATCTACTACTTGGTAGCTTCATTGCTTGCACCCTAGTCCTAGCATTTTTGGACAGAGTAAATAAGTGATTCACAACTACCACACCACTCATTATTTTATAGACCTCTGTCATATCACCCCTGAGCAGTCTCTGCTCCAAGCTGAAGAGCCCTTGTCACTTTAGCCTGCCCTTGTCACTTTAGCCTTTCCTTATAAGGAAGTCAATCCACCCCTTTTATCATTTTCATCACCCTTCTCTGAAACTTTTCTAATTCCACTATATATATTTTTTTCAGATACAACAACCAGAACTGCACAAAGTATCTGAGGTGCAGCCATATCATAGAGTGATACAAGGGCATTATAACACTTTCATCTTTGTTTTCCATTCCTGCAAATTAATTGCCAGTCAGATCTTAAGGGTATGAAAAGTAGTTTATTGCTAAGACACTTTGGGGTATTATTTGAGCCCCATTAGTGTTTCTGTTTGGCACAATTTTTTCACTGTTTTGATTGTGCAATGTTTAACAGGTTTATAATTTTAGAGCAGAACAGACTTGTTCTTCAGGGCGTTTCCCCTATACCCCTCCTTCACACCTGTTTCTAGAAAGGGCTATTGCCTGCTTTGGGCTGCAGAGCCCTCTTTGAAGTAGGAGGGGATTTGAAAAATCCAGAGTGGATTCCTTCTGCAAGGCCCAAAAGCCCTGGGATATAATCCACTCATCCAGAATAACACACCAATCTACTAGAAAAGATATTAGTGAGGTAAGAACCTAATCTCTCTCTTTTTTTTTTTTTTTTTTTTAGGTTTCTGAGGCTAGAGCTCAGGTTCCCCACCTCCCAAAACCCCTTCCCTGCATTTTTTGATTTTATATTTTTTTGTCTACGGGTTCCAGAATCACTATTGCAGCAGACATCTTAGATTTCCTGATTTTATTTTAAAAGCCTCCATCTGCCTCAATAACCCCTAATTTTGACAGCAGGCCAGGCTATCATGGGAGAATTGCTCTTCTCCAATGCTCTGCTAGGCCAATCCGGACCCCAAAATCATCCACCGGAACAGGCTTCTACCTTTAAAGGAACCTGCAACCACCAGCGTCCCTCTCTTCTTTCAGTATTGGTGATTGGAGCAAATTGGGCCGGTGTGGGAGAATCGCTCGCTAGGCCAATCCAGGCCCTGCAACTCTAAAATCACCCACCGGAACCTCAACCCTTTCTTCTTCCAGCGTTGGGGACTGGAGGAAGGTGAGTCAGCATGGAAGAATCGCTTCTCTTCTTGCGAGCGAAGCGGTCAGTTCAGAGAGTAGGGCAGAAGTGTGGAGGCCATATAGGCCAGTACCATTACATGGAAGAGTTTGTTGGCCATTACTAGGCCTCTGAATATACATCGTTTATCAATCGGTAGCCAGTGGGTAGCATGTAACACCAGGGTGATTGGGTCTCATATGCAAAGATTCTTTAGGAGTCAGATGACTGCATTTTGTTCTCGTAGTCAGAGTTTTTTGTAGTGAACCCATTTAGGAGCACGTTGCAGTAGTCTATATGGGAGAGGATGAAGGCGTAGAGTAGTTGAGAGAAGTCCAGTTTCAAGAAGTATTGTCGGATTTTCCGTAGCTGCTGCAAGTAGTAGAACAAAGTAGATACTACTTGGGAAATATGGTCAGAGAGTGAAAGGTCACCGTAAAGGATCCCCCCTAGGCTGCGTACTTGGTCTTTGGCCATCGAGGGGCAGGTGAGTTCAGGGTCACCAGAGGAGCTCGTTTTTTACCGTGTTTAGTGCAGCTTGTTTTAGGTCATCCAGCTTTTTATTTCTGAGAAGCAGTTGTGTAGTTTGGAGGTTTGAGCCTAGTGATAGGTACAGTTGTATGTCGTTGGAAAACAAGTAGATATTTATTTGGTATTTTAAGGCAATTTCTAGCACAGGTCTGATATAGTGGTTGAAAAGTAGAGGGATCAAGAGGGTGCCCTGTGGTATTCCCATATTTTATTGGTTTAGGTTTCGATAGAGTATATCTTAGTAGTAGTACGCTTTGGGTCCTATGGCTCAAGAATGACGAGGACCAATGGAGTGCTCAATTGTTGATCCCAATATTTGTAAGATATTCGGATATCGCCTGGCCCACCTACTCCGCAGGGCTTTAAACTAGGTATGTTGGGGGAGGGTACATACTTATATCCCAAAGCAGTAAGAAACCACCCTGAGGAAGCGAGTCACACCCACACTTCTAAGTCAAAGGTAAGTATTCACGATAATTTAAAGGGAATTAGCAATAAAAATTTAGGAATCTCTCTAACCCAAAAGGTAATCTCTTCACAAATATGGAGGGCTATGTACGTCAATGCACACAGCTTGGGCAACAAAATTCTAGAATTAGAGACTGAGATAATAAACGCTGACCTAGACGTGGTAGCAATATCAGAAACCTGGTTCACGGACTCGCATGGGTGGGATATGGTTATACCAAGCTATAACCTACTACGTCGCGACAGAGAGGGCAAGTTAGGGGGAGGGGTAGCACTATACACTAAGGATAACATCAAAACTACCAGAATCACAGATATTAGATACACTGGGGAATCCCTCTGGGTGAATCTGGCCAGAGGAAATGAAAAATGCCTATACCTTGGGGTATTATACAGACCTCCAAGACAACAGGAAGACAAAGACATAGAACTAATCGAAGACATAGAGAACATCACTCTACGGGGAGACACAGTGCTGTTAGGAGACTTCAATATGCCAGATGCAGATTGGAACACACTCTCCGCGACTACATGTGGCAGCAAAAGAATTTTGAACTCCATAAAGGGTGCACAACTCAAGCAAATGGTACTGGAGCCCACCAGGGACCAGACGATACTAGACCTGGTACTCACCAACGGAGACAGCGTCACGGATGTCTCAGTTGGAGATCAACTGGCCTCCAGTGACCATAATATGGTATGGCTTAACCTCAAGAAAGGTTTCTCAAGGTCTAACACAGCAACGAGGGTTCTCAACTTTAGAGGCACAGACTTCGACCGCATGGGAAGTTTTGTCCATCAGGAGTTACAAAAACAAGCACAACCTAACAATGTGGAGGATATGTGGTTGACTCTGAAGTCCACCCTACATGAAGCAACAAACCGCCACATAAGAACAGTAAGTAAGCGCAGGAGGAACAAAAGACCCCAATGGTTCAGTGCAGAAATTTCGGACCTCGTTAAAAAGAAAAAAGAAGCATTTATCACCTACAAACATCTAGGAAAACAAGAGGCGGAAAAAGACTATCTGGACAGGTCAAAAGCTGTCAAAATAGCAGTCAGGGAGGCCAAACTCAGAATGGAAGAAGATCTAGCACGGAATATTAAGAAAGGGGATAAATCCTTCTTCAGCTATATTAGTCATAGGAAAAGGAACAAAGATGGGATAGAACGCCTGAAGAAATCAGACGGTAATCTTGTAGAATCAGATTCTGCCAAGGCAGAATTACTAAACGAATACTTCTGCTCAGTCTTCACCCGTGAAGCGCCGGGAGCTGGTCCACAGATTCAAATGGGAGACAGCCATAAGGACATATTTCATGACTTCGAATTTACGCCCAGTAGCGTCTACTACGAACTATCAAGACTCAAAGTAAACAAAGCCATGGGACCGGACAACCTGCATCCCAGAGTGCTCAGGGAATTGAGAGAAGTCCTGGCAGAACCACTATCTGTTCTTTTCAATCTTTCCCTACGCACAGGAAGAGTCCCCTTGGACTGGAAAACCGCCAACGTTATCCCACTCCACAAAAAGGGCTGCAGGACAGAGAAGGCAAACTACAGACCGGTGAGTCTCACGTCTATAGTGTGCAAGCTCATGGAAACACTGATCAAACAAAATATTGACACAATCCTAGACGAGGAAAACCTACGTGATCCCCACCAGCACGGATTCACCCAGGGCAGATCCTGCCAATCTAACCTAATCAGCTTTTTTGACTGGGTTACTTAGCAACTTGATGCCGGAGAGTCACTGGATGTAGTATATTTAGACTTCAGTAAAGCTTTTGATAGTGTCCCACACCGAAGGTTATTGAACAAGCTGAAGTCGATAGGATTAGGGGACACTCTAACTACATGGATTGAGGATTGGCTGAGTGGTAGACTTCAAAGGGTGGTGGTAAACGGTACCCCATCCAAAACGTCAGGCGTGATTAGTGGAGTGCCGCAGGGGTCGGTCTTGGGCCCGATTCTATTCAACTTATTCATAAGAGATATGACCCAAGGACTTAGAGGAAGGGTATCACTGTTCGCTGACGACGCCAAACTTTGCAACATAGTAGGTAAAAACACCTTGCCTGATAATATGACGCAGGATCTACTGCTGCTAGAACGGTGGTCAGCAACATGGCAGCTAGGCTTCAATGCTAAAAAGTGCAAGGTAATGCACCTGGGAAAGAGAAACCCGCACAGAACTTACATACTAAATGGTGAGACCTTGGCCAAGACCACGACGGAACGTGATCTAGGGGTGATCATTAGTAAGGACATGAAGGTTGCTAATCAAGTGGAGAAGGCTTCCTCCAAGGCAAGGCAAGTGATGGGTTGTATCCGTAGAGGTTTTGTCAGCAGGAGACCTGAAGTAGTGATGCCGCTGTACAGGTCCATGGTGAGGCCTCATCTGGAATACTGTGTTCAATTCTGGAGACCACACTACCGGAAAGATGTGCTGAGAATCGAGTCGGTTCAACGTATGGCCACTAGGATGGTCTTGGGGCTCAGGGATCTCACGTATGAAGAAAGATTGAATAAACTACGGCTGTATTCACTTGAGGAACGAAGAGAGAGGGGAGACATGATTGAAACATTTAAGTATATCACGGGCCGTATCGAGTCAGAAGAAGATATCTTCTACCTCAAGGGATCCTCGACCACCAGGGGGCATCCGTGAAAAATCAGGGGAGGGAAGTTCCATAGCGACTACAGAAAATACTTCTTCACTGAAAGAGTAGTGGATCATTGGAACAAACTCCCACTGCAGGTGATTGAGGCCAAGAGCGTGTCAGATTTTAAGAGACAATGGGATGTTCACATGGGATCTCTAAGGAAGTAAAATCAGAGGGGCGGGAATTTGGAATGGGCAGACTTGGTGGGCTATAGCCCTTTTCTGCCGTCTTTTCTATGTTTCTATGTTTCTAATGGTATTGAAGGCAGCAATGAGGTCTAGAAGGACCAGTAGCCCATTGTTTCCTTTGTCTAGTATGTTCCAGCAGTCCACTAGGACCATTTCTGTGCTATGGAATTTTCTGAACCCAGATTGGTAAGGGGAGAGGGCATTCTGTCTATCGACAAAGGCCTGGAATTGAAATAGTATGATCTTTTCAAGGATTTATTTATTTATTTAGATTTCTATCCCGTCCTCCCAACAGCTCAGAACGGGTTTCAAAATGACATTTACAGTGAAGAAGGAGGACATGAAGTTAAAGACAGGAATTACAGAAGGCAAAAGTATTAAAAAGGAAGAGGGGATACTGATGGAAGCATGATGAAGGGAAGGTTGGACACCAGTCTGTAGTTGCTGGGTTTGTTTGGATCCAGGGTTGTTGTTTTTTAAAGATCGGCCTGATGATTGTTGATTTCCACATTTGCAGTACCATTCCTGATAGCAGGGAGGATTTTATTAGAAGTAGGATCGATTTGATGAAGGTGTCTTTTGTAGCTGTCAAGAGATTCGATGGGCACGGGTCGAGGGTGGATCCAGAAGGTCGTAGCATGGTGATTGTTTTTGCTAGGTCATCATGAAATGCTGGTTTAAATTGATTGAGGGTTTCGGTGCCAGGTTCTCTGATAGAGGGGTGTCATTCTGGGTGTTTGTTGGGTTTAGAGATGTCAAATCAAGATTTGTGCATATATGATCAAATTTTTCTTGGAAGTAGATGGAGAGGATTTCACTGTCCAGGTCAATTTGTAGGGGTTTTTTGTTTCCTTGTGATTCCATGAGCAAAATTTTTTTTTTGTCAGTGTGAAGAGGTTCCTCGATCTAGTTGGAGCTTTCTGTAGGAGATTAATAGAACATAGAAACATGACGGCAGATAAAGGCCAAGTGGCCCATTTAGTCTTCCCATTCGCAGTAACCATTATCTCTTTCTCTCTCTGAGAGATCCCACGTGCTTATCCCAGGCCCTCTTGAATTCAGACACAGTCTCGGTTTCCACCACCTCTTCCGGGAGACTGTTCCATGCATCTATCACCCTTTCTGTAAAAAAGTATTTCCTCAGATTACTCTGGAGCCTATCACCTCTTAACTTCATCCTATGCCCTCTCATTGCAGAGTTTCCTTTCAAATGAAAGAGACTCTACTCATGCACATTTATATTACGTAGATATTTAAACATCTCTATCATATCTCCCCTCTCCCGCCTTTCCTCCAAAGTATACAGATTGAGATCTTTAAGTATGTCCCCATACGCCTTATCACGAAGACCACACACCATTTTTGCCTTCCTCTGGATCGACTCCATCTTTTTATATCTTTTTATAAGATGCGGCCTCCAGAATTGTACACAATATTCTAAATGAGGTCTCACCAGAGTCTTGTACAGTAAGGGAATTTTTCAAGTACCTTTCTTATTTCTAATCTTAATGTATATTTTCTGTAAACCGCTTAGAACCTAATGGATGTAGCGGTATATAAGAAATAAATTACATTACATTACATTACATTATACAGAGGCATCAATACCTCCTTTTTCCTACTGGCCATAGCCATATGCAATCTAGCATCCTTCTAGCTTTCGCCGTCACCTTTTCAACCTGTTTGGCCACTTAAAGATCATCACATACAATCACACCCAAGTCCCGCTGTTCCGTCATCCACATAAGTTCTTCACCCCCTAAACTGTACCGTTCCCTCTGGTTTTTGCAGCCCAAATGCATGACCTTGCATTTCTTAGCATTAAATGTTAGCTGCCAAATTTCAGACCATTCTTCAAGCTTCGCCAGGTCTTTCTTCATGTTATTCACACCATCCAGCATGTCTACTTTATTGCAGATTTTGGTATCATCCGCAGAGGCAAATCTTACCCGACAACCCTTCAGCAATATCATTTATAAAAATGTTAAAAAGAACAGGTCCAAGAACAGAACCTTGAGGCACACCACTGGTAACATCCCTTTCCTCAAAGCGATCTCCATTGATCACTACCCTCTGTTGCCTTCCACTCAACTAGTTCCTGACCAACCCACCAATTTGGGACCCATCCCAAGGGCACTCAGTTTATTTATTAGACAGCTGTATGGAACACTGTCAAAGGCTTTGCTAAAATCTAAATACACCACATGTAGCGCACATCCTCTATCGAATTCTCTGGTCACCCAGTCAAAGAAATTGATCAGATTTGTCTGACGAGATCTACCTCTAGTGAATCCATGTTGCCTCCAGTCCTGTAATCCACAGGATTCTAGAAACTTGGCCATTCTGTGCTTTAAAAACGTTTCCATTAATTTGCTTACCATAGAAGTCAGACTTACCGGCCTGCAATTTCCTACTTCTTCCTTACTTCCACTTTTGTGGAGAGGGACCCCATCCACCCTTCTCCAGTCCTCCGGTACCACTCCCGACTCTAGAGACTCAATGAAAAGGTCAGTCAGTGGAGCTACCAGAACTTCCCTAAGTTCCTTCCGCACCCTCAGATGTACACCATCTGGCCCCATCACTTTGTCTAAATTTATTTTAGCTAGCTCCTTACGAACACAACCCTCTGAAAATCGATCAGGGTCTATTACTCCTCCATTCCTATTCACATTTGTCTTCTGAAGTCTTGCTCTCGGCTCTTCAACCGTGAACACAGAACAGAAATATTTATTAAGCAATTCGGCCTTTTCTTTATCAGCTTCTACATATTCCTCCCCTTCATCTTTGAGTCACACAGTGTCTTATCTTCCCGTTTTACCGTGTCAGCTATTTTTTCTTCCATTTGCATCTTTGCTTTCCTGACTACATGACCAGCCTCTCTTTACTTTTCCAGATATTTTTCCCTGTCTTTCTCTTTCTGCGATCTTTTGTAGTTTATGAAAGCTAACCTCTTATTCCTTACCTTCTCAGCTACTACTTTTGAGAACCAAAGCAGCCTCCTCTCGCATCAGGCAGCATTATGGGATAAAGATCTAGAACAATTGCTTACATCTACTACTTATGGGGAATTTAGGAAATGCCTAAAAACATATCTGTTCCTAAAGTACTTAGGCAACTAACCTGCACAATCTCATTCCACAATAACTGATCCCTAGAACTGTTAATCACTAGCTTCTAACTTTGTTAAATCCACTCGATTTGTAGCATCTTTTAATCCTTGTTAACTGGCAGAACATTGTTGTTTGTTTTTTTTAATTCTTTATTCATTTTTAATCTTACATCAAGTGTACAAATAATAAAACATTTGAAATTAAATACATCACTTGGATTTCTTTCTAATATAACATCAAATATATAAATTTATTCCCTTCCCACCCCCCCTTTCCTTTAACATTTAATCAAAAATATACAATATAAATATTCTTTTTCTTTTGATTAAACCCACAGTAAACTATAAACCACCCTCCTCCCCCATTTGCAAATATACTTTCACTAGAAAATGGTGTCCATTCATTACAATAAGTTGTCAATGGCCCCCAGATCTTTTTAAATTTATTATAATACCCTTTTTGAGTAGCAATTATTACATTACATTACATTAGTGATTTCTATTCCGCCATTACCTTGCGGTTCAAGGCAGATTACATTCAAACTAAAAACAAGAATTACATTCAAATTAAAAGGAATAGAATAAGCTATGACATAGAATTTTTTAAAGTAATAAACATTGGATAAAGAGTTACCAAAGGGAAGTGGAGGTCTTTAGGAGATAAGAATAGGGTGAAATTATGGGTTTTAGATAACGTTTGATAGATAAAAGAGTATTAGAGAGATCTAAGGGTAAATAGAGTATTAGATATTTGGTTGGGATTGGTTGTGCTGGATAGGTTTTATGTGTTTTTTGAAGAGTATGGTTTTAATATCTCTCCTGAAGGCTTTGTAGTCTGAAGTCGAAGATAACAGAGTAATGATTTGTCTGTCCAGTTTAGCTGCTTTGGAGGCTATTAGGTTGTCATAAAGTTTTTTTCGTTTGACATCTTTGGATGATGGGTGAGAGAAAAGTGAGTGGGATCTTCTGTGTCTGATTGAGGAGGATTTATTTAGTCGGCTATTCCAGTAGGTTGGGCCCTCTCCATTGAGAGCCTTGTAAAGTAAGCAGTAGAATTAGAAGTGTACTCTCGCTTCTATTGGAAGCCAGTGCAAGTCATAGTATGCCTCTGTGATATGGTCATTTTTTTTTAGGAAATATACAAGTCTCAGGGCTGTATTCTGTATTGTCTGCAATTGCTTCATCATGGTCGCGGGACAAGGAAGGTATAGTATGTTGCAGTAGTCTATCATCCCAAGGATAAGAGATTGTACCAATAGTAGGAATTGCTTCTTTTCGAAGAATGTTCGGATTTTTCTTAGATTTCTCATGGTCATGAATGATGCCTTTATTATTTTGTTAATTTGGGGTTGCATGGTGCAGCCTCTGTCAATTGTGATTCCTAGCAATTTTAGTGTAGGTTGTATTGGGTATGAGATCGAGTTTATTACAAGATTAGTTAATGTTGGAGTTTTATTGTTTTCTAGTAGGATGAAATTTGTTTTGTCAGGGTTAAGTTTTAATTTGTGCTCTGTCATCCAAATTTCAACTGAATTTAGAGTTTTGTGTATTATGCTAGTCATGACGGGTTCTAGTTGGTCGAAGGGCAGGAGAATAGTGATATCATCTGCGTAGCTGTATGAACTTATGCCATGATTATCTAGGTAGTAGCTGAGGGAGGCTATGTATATATTGAATAGTGTGGGTGATAGGGGTGATCCTTGGGGAACTCCGCAGGGGTTAGACCATGGTTCTGATTTTTCTTGCATTGTTTTAACTCTGTAAGTTCTTGATTGCAGGAATCCTTTGAACCATGCAAGTACCTTGTCTGAGATTCCTATTGAGTTGAGAGTTTGTAGAAGCATGTCGTGGTCTACCAAGTCGAAGGCTGCAGAAAGGTCTAGTTGTATCAGCATGATTTTCTTGCCTGCACAGAGGTGTTGTCTTGCAGTGTCCATTAGTGTTCCTAGTAATGTCTCTGTGCTGTATCTGGCTCTGAATCCCGATTGTGTGGGGTGGAGTATGTTGTGATTCTCTAGATAAGAGGCTAAAGATTTTGCTACAAGACTTTCCATCAGCTTGATGTACAATGGGATTGAGGCAATGGGTCTGTAATTGGAAGGTTGGTCTTTTGCTCCTTAAAGGTCCTTTAATATCGGAGTTATTATGATTTCGCTGAGTTCTTGTGGGAAATAACCCTCTAGTAATGATGAGTATATCCATTGTAGAAGTAGGGATCGGAATAATATGCTTGAGTTTTTCAATAGGTATGGAAGGCAATGGTTGAGGTCACAGGCTGCATGGCTGTATTTATTATAAAGATTGTTGAACTCTGCCCATTCTATAGGTGAGAAATGGGACCAGGTTCTATCTGCTGCAACTGATTCTTTTTCTGTTGGTAGAAATGATGTCTCTATGTGTGAGGGTGTTCCGCTGAAAGAGGCTCTGATATTTGCGATTTTGTTTTTGAAGTAGGTAGCTAAGAGGGTGGCTGTAGATGGGGGCGAATTGTTGTTTTCCATGTATGGTGTTGTGTTTGTGAGGACTTTTAGTAGCTGGAATAGCTTTTTTGAGTCTTGGGGTCCATCTCCAATTTGTTTTGAGTAGTATGCCCTTCTTTTTTCTTTCAGTTTTTGTTTGTACTTTCGGTTTGTTGCTATCCATTCTGTTTTTGTGGATTCTTGGTCGCTTTTTCTCCATTTTTTTCCAGTTGTCTGCATTGTCTTTTGAGTTGGAGAAGTTCGTTGTCGAACCATTTGTTTGATTTCCTGTGGATTTTGGTTTTAGGTTTTTCTGGGGCTAGTTCGTCTAGGGTGACCTTACTTAGCAGGTTCCATTTTGAGATGAAGTCTTTAGATGTGTAATGTTGGATTATGATGTCTGTTTTTGTTCAGAATACTGTGGGATCTATATGTTTGCGTGAGCGGAAGGTAGTCTGTTGAGTAGACGGAGTGTGTTTGTTACAGGACCAATTGATTTCAAATGAGTAGGTGTAGTGATCAGACCAAAAGGAATGGTACCATTTTCCGTTTAAGGTTTGAATTTCTGGGTGTGAGGTCTGTTGGGACATGTATGCTACGATGTCCAGCTGGTGGCCTTTTTCTTGTGTAGTTTGAGGATCTAAGATTTTATATGTTAAGGCTTCTAGGTATGCTAGTACGGTTTCAGCATCTTTGCAGGAATGGTTTTCAAGGTGAAGGTTGAGGTCTCCTAGAAGGAGGTTGTAGGTAGTTACTAGGGAGTTTCCATAGATAAATTCTTCAAATATTGGCTTGGCAGTACTCCAGTTACTTGGAGTTATGTAGCATAGTATGCATGTGAGTGTTCCTTTAAGTGATGTGCTTGAGAGTTGACATGCAAGTAAATCCATGTTTTGGTTTGTTATTTTGTCTAGTAGGTGTATGTTTAATGTGTCTCTGGCTATGATGGCAATTCCTCCTCCTCTCTTATTTTCTCTGCATACCAGTGTCACTTTGTGGCTTTTCGGACAGACTTCAGTTATTCTGGGGTCTGTATCAGAGATGATCCAGGTCTCTGTGAGGAAAAGGCAATCAAGGTTATCTTCTTCTATCCAGTTTTTTATGCGTTCTGTTTTAGGGCCAATGGATCTGATGTTCATATAGGCGCATTTGAGAGGGATGTATTCTATTGGTGAGTTGTTCGTTGTCTTCAGGTAAATGAGTGATCTTTGGTGGGGTAGTATTGTGGTATTGTATGGATTTGTTGGTTTTCTAGTTGTTAATTTTGGGGAGGGTTGATATGTGAAGGGCAGATAGTATGTGTTTCTGTTTAATATGAGATGCAAGTTTGGCTGGGTAATTCCTCTGGAGTATACTATGATGGGTATTGGATATATGTTGTGTGCAGTTGTTTTCCAGTCTGTTAGGAGCAGGAGTATCAGAAGGATTGCTTGTGTATAACTTAAAAGTGTGGTTCTTATGGTGGTGCAAGATGCAAATCTCATTATACCTAACATATCTAATATGGTATAGAACCTTGCTGAATCGGGGGAGGGGTGGAGCTGTGCTCTTAAGTCCCCGCCGCAGCTTCTGCTGTCTGCCGCTGGTTTCGGTACGGCCTCGGCATCTCCTTGTGCTCACTGTTATCCCCTGCTGGATCGGGGGAGGAGCAGAGCTGTGCTCTTAAGTCCCAGCCGCTGATTCTACTGCCTGCCGCTGGTTTCGGTGCGGCCCTGGCGTCTACTTGTGCTCATTGTTATCCTCTACTGGATCGTGAGAGGGGCGGAGCTGTGCTAATAAGTCTAGCCGCTGATTCTGCTGCCTACCGCTGGTTTCTGAGCGGCCCCGGAGTCTCCTTGTGTTCAACCGTTATCCCCTGTTGGATCGGGGGAGAGGCGGAGCTGTGCTCTTAAGTCCCTGCTGCTGATTCTGCTGCCTGCCGCTGGTTTCGGTGCGGCCTCGATGCCTCCTTGTGCTCACCGTTATCTCCTGCTGGATCGGGGGAGGGGCGGAGCTATGTTCTTAATTACCCCGCTGCTGCTTCTGTTGCCTGCCGCTGGTGCCGCCCCAGTGTCTTATCTAGTTCAGGCACCAGCTTCACTATTCTGCTCGTTAGTATTTGTGTTGATTTTCAATTAGCAGTTAGGTAAAGATTTCAGAGTGGGAGAGAAATGTATCTGGCTGGAAAAAAAATAAACATCAACAGCCAGTTCACCAGTCACTGTCAGCGCTCCAGTCAGCAGATAACAGCTACATAGCCCCCGCTAGTTCAGAAGATGAGTGGATCAAATTGATTATCTAAAGAAGCAGGCTCCTTCTTCTTTTCTTGTGCTGATTTCAAGTTGCTGGATCAGAGGACCACTGTCAGCGATTCAAAACTCAACTGTCAATAACTTAAAATTAGCCAAATCGTACTTCTGATCTACTTCTTAATGGCAGGGAGGATTAACCAGCAGTCAGTTCTCATACTTTCTCAGCAAAGAACCAGAAAAAAAGGTTTTTAAAAAATCATTGCTGATGACTATTAGAAGAGCAGGGATAGAGAGAGCACTGATCATGCAGCCATTCTCTCAGCAGCTAAGTTCCGGAATTATGTTTTCCATTTTATAAATGTGACACAACGAATTTCACCAGAAGGTATAATTTAATCTACTGCAGAACATTGGATGAGGAGATGGTGTGAGGAAGAAGGGTTCCACTTCGTGAGGAACTGGACAACGTTCTGGGGCAAGAGCAAGCTCTACAGGAGAGATGGACTGCACCTGAGCGTGGCGGGAACAAGACTTCTAGCAAACAACGTCAAGAGAGGAATAGAACAGGCTTTAAACTAAGAGGAAGGGGAAAGCCGACAGTCGACCTAGCGTCGACGATTCGGAAGACGGTATCCCATGAAGATACTAAGGGGAAAAAAGGCTGGGAAGAAACAAGGGACAAATTACAGGAGTCGACTAACCCAGAAGTGGAGGTTAGAAAGATTGTAGCAAAAGAGAAGACACCAAAGACCGAAGCACAGGGAAAGGAAATGAGAAGGACGAAATGCCAGGATCTAAATTGCATATATGCTAATGCAAGGAGCCTAAGAAACAAAATGGAGGAACTAGAAGCCATGACCAATGCAGAGGACATAGACATCATTGGAATCTCTGAAACGTGGTGGAATGAGGAAAACAGATGGGATACTGCACTGCCGGGATACAAGCTCTATCGCCAGGACAGGTCAGGACAGAAAGGAGGAGGAATAGCCCTATACGTAAAAGAAAGCATACAATCGACAAGAATGGACACAGCGGAGACGACCAACAAACTGGAATCGCTATGGGTTAAAATACCGGGTAGGAAAGGGCATGAAATAAAGATGGGCTTATACTATCGTCCACCCGGGCAAACCAGAGATATTGATAAAGAAATGGATGCCGAGATGAAGCGAGAATGCAAAAGAGGTTACACGGTTGTTATGGGAGACTTCAACTACCCCGGGATAGACTGGAGTCTTGGAAGCTCAAGATGCGCCAGGGAGACAGAATTCCTGGAGGCTATACAAGATTGCTTCATGGAGCAGCTTGTTAGAGAACCGACGAGAGGAAATGCAACTTTGGATCTAATCCTAAATGGGCTAATGGGACCTGCAAAGGAAGTGGAAGTAGTGGGACCGTTGGGAAATAGCGATCATAATATGATCAAGTTCAAGGTTGAAGTAGGAATACCGAACGGAAAGAGAACCATAGCGACAACTTTCAACTTCAGGAAAGGAAACTATGAAGCAATGAGGGAAATGGTAAGGAAGAAAATTAGGAACACTTCCAAGAAATGGCAAACGGTAGAACATGCCTGGTCTTTTTTCAAGGACACGGTGAGCGAGGCACAAAATCTGTACATCCCCAGATTCAGAAAGGGGTGCAAAAAGAGTCGAACAAAAGACCCGGTATGGATGACTAAAATAGTGAAGGAAGCGATAGCCAATAAGAAAAATTCATTCAGGAAATGGAAGAAGGACAAAACTGAGGAGAACTGGAAAGAGCATAGGAAGTATCAAAAAGAATGTCACAGTGTGGTTCGAAAAGCCAAAAGAGAGTACGAAGAGAGGCTAGCCAGGGAGGCACAAAATTTCAAACCGTTCTTCAGATATGTTAAAGGGAAACAGCCAGCTAGGGAGGAGGTGGGACCGCTGGACGAAGGAGACAGGAAGGGAGCGGTGAAAGAGGAGAAAGAAGTCGCGGAAAGACTTAACATGTTCTTTTCGTCTGTATTTACAAACGAAGACACAACCAACATACCGGAACCTGAGCAAATCTTCAATGGAAATCAAGCAGAAAAATTAACATCCATGGAAGTGAGCCTTGATGATGTACACAGGCAGATAGAAAAACTTAAAACTGACAAATCCCCTGGTCCGGATGGAATCCATCCAAGGGTTTTGAAAGAATTAAAGGAGGAGATAGCTGAACTACTGCAGCAAATTTGCAACCTATCCTTGAAAACAGGCATGATCCCGGAGGACTGGAAGATAGCCAACGTCACGCCCATCTTTAAAAAGGGATCAAGAGGTGACCCGGGAAACTACAGACCGGTGAGTCTGACCTCGGTTCCGGGGAAAATGGCGGAAGCACTGATAAAAGAAAACATCGATGAACATTTGGATAGAAACTAACTTCTGAAAACAAGCCAACATGGTTTCTGCAGGGGGAGATCGTGCCTAACTAACTTATTGCACTTCTTCGAAGGAATTAACAAAAGGATGGACAGGGGAGACCCCACAGACATCATATACCTTGATTTCCAAAAAGCCTTTGACAAGGTGCCTCACGAACGTCTACTCCGGAAACTGAAGAATCATGGGGTGGATGGAGACGTACATAGATGGATCAGAAACTGGTTGGCAGGTAGGAAACAGAGGGTAGGAGTGAAGGGCCACTACTCGGACTGGATGAGGGTCACGAGTGGTGTTCCGCAGGGCTCGGTGCTCGGGCCGCTGCTATTTAATATATTCATAAATGATCTAGAAACAGGGACGAAATGTGAGATAATAAAATTTGCGGACGATACAAAAATATTTAGTGGAGCTGGAACTAAAGAGGAATGCGAAGAGTTGCAAAGGGACTTGAACAAACTGGGGGAATGGGCGGCGAGATGGCAGATGAAGTTCAACGTTGAGAAATGTAAAGTATTGCATGTGGGAAGCAGAAACCCAAGGTACAACTATACGATGGGAGGGATGTTATTGAATGAGAGTACCCAAGAAAGGGACTTGGGGGTAATGGTGGACATGACAATGAAGCCGATGGCACAGTGCGCAGCAGCCGCTAAGAAAGCAAATAGAATGCTAGGTATAATCAAGAAGGGTATTACAACCAGGACAAAAGAAGTTATCCTGCCGTTGTATCGGGCGATGGTGCGCCCGCATCTGGAATACTGCGTCCAATATTGGTCGCCGTACCTTAAGAAGGATATGGCGTTACTCGAGAGGGTTCAGAGGAGAGCGACACGTCTGATAAAAGGGATGGAAAACCTTTCATACGCTGAGAGATTGGAGAAACTGGGTCTCTTTTCCCTGGAGAAGAGGAGACTTAGAGGGGATATGATAGAGACTTATAAGATCATGAAGGGCATAGAGAGAGTAGAGAGGGACAGATTCTTCAAACTTTCTAAAAATAAAAGAACAAGAGGGCACTCGGAAAAGTTGAAAGGGGACAGATTCAAAACGAATGCTAGGAAGTTCTTCTTTACCCAACGAGTGGTGGACTACTGGAATGCGCTTCCAGAGGGCGTAATAGGGCAGAGTACAGTACTGGGGTTTAAGAAAGGATTGGACAATTTCCTTCTGGAAAAGGGGATAGAAGGGTATAAATAGAGGATTACTGCACAGGTCCTGGACCTGTTGTGCCGCCGCGTGAGCGGACTTCTGGGCATGATGGACCTCAGGTCTGACCCAGGAGAGGCATTGCTTATGTTCTTATGTTCTTATTGTTAAATCCACTCAATCTGTAACATCTTTTAATTATTGTAAACCACATAGAACTTCACGGTCCTGCGGTATATAAACTGTTATATTATTATTATTCTTTTCCTCTTACTTTTACTTACTTGCCGCACAAAAAGGTTTGTCGCTCTTACAATCGTTCCTTTCAGTTTTGCTCACCGCATTTCCACTCCTTCTAGACATTCCCACCCAGACAATTCATTGACGTAAACCCCCATCTGAACAAAGTTAGTTTTTTTTAAAGTCTAGAACCTTTGCTTTTGAATGAGTCCTCTCTATACCCATCTTAATATTAAACTGTACCATGCAGTGATCAGTGGATGCCCCAAGATAACAAAATCACTCATGATCAGATCAGTGCACTTACCAAACAATGCTTCAACAAACTTAGACTCATATGATCGATATTATCTCTTCTTGACCCACCTTCCTGATTCACTCACTCACTCATTTCCCACATCGATAATTGCAATTCCTTATACCAGGGCATAATACAAAAAGAAATACACTGCAACTTTTACAAAACACCGCCATCAAACTCATTTACAAGGCAAATAAGTTTGGTCACATCACCCCTTTACTCTGCGAAGCACACTGGCTACCAATTGCACATTGAACTATATACAAAATTCTACTCACACACAAAATTAAACACACAAATTCTTCAGCCTTCCATGACAAATATTTGATCCCTTACACATCGCCCCGGGTACTGCGGTCCAACAACCAAAACTTACTTTCAATTCCTTCTATAAGGGAATTATTCTACAACACAACCTGCAAAGCCATATTTTCTGTCACAGCACTATCTTTATAGAACACACTACTTCTAGAAATCAGACTTGAAAAGTCTCTGGACAAATTCAAGTCCAAACTAAAAAAACTTTCCTCTTTAAGGATGCTTACCAAAGTTGAACAGAGATCATATACGTAGCTATCGTGATCTGCACTGGCAAAGAATACGAAACGCCTCTCTGAAGCAACCCCCTCCCTATTATTGTTCTTTCCACTCCCTTCTTTATTCCTTTTTTCTTTTTTCATCTCAATGTAGTTTTATTCTCGTACCCCCTATTCCCATGTTTCTCATTAAGTACTTCTGTCTTGACTATCCCTCCTATTTTAATTTGTTTAAACAAAATTTCTTTTGGTTTTAACTAGTATTATAAATCATCTAGTTATATCTTGATAGACGGTATATCAAAAACTCAATAAACTTGGAAACTTGCATGGCAAAGACACTCATTGAGCATCCATATTTCATACTCTTACAATGTATAGCTTCTTATTCAGAGATCTTTGGTCAGAAAATCTGCAAATCCTTCTGTGGTTACCCTAAAATACCATGACCAGGTGATGGTTTTAAGTGCTCAGATATAGTAGAACTCCTTTTTCCGTTCAACAGCTTCCCCCAAACACTCACTTAGGGTTACCATATGACTCCAAAAAAGGATGGATTAAGATATCAGGATTTTACTTCCATTGAAAGCAAAGGAAGTGAGGAGGACAGATTGAGACATCTGGGTTTTACTATCATTGAAAGCAATGGAAGTAAAATATGGATGTCTTAATCCTCCTTTTTCTAGAGCCATATGAAAACCCTACTCCCACTTACTGAGTAAATATTTCTTAGGTCTTTGTAGGTAGTAGTTTTAAATACAATTTTAAGCCTACAAAAATGGTAACAGTTGTAAATTCCAGGCTATTAAGCCTTACCACAGATGGGAAAAATAAGTGAATAATCTTCTGAAGGAAAGTGAATTATTTACACTCCAAAGGGTTGTATAATCTGAGGCAAAACGATTTTTACCAGAATATTTAAAATGTGATTGCATTTTATGAACATTGTTATATAAAAATTAAAGTTTTAAAAAAACTTACATAGTAACATAGTAGATGATGGCAGATAAAGACCCGAATGGTCCATCCAGTCTGCCCAACCTGATTCAATTTTAATTTTTTTCTTCTTAGCTATTTCTGGGCAAGAATCCAAAGCTCTACCCGGTACTGTGCTTGGGTTCCAACTGCCGAAATCTCCATTAAAACCTACTCCATCCCATCTAAACCCTTCCCAGCCATTGAAACCCTCTCCAGTCCATCCTCCCCCAAACAGCCATATACAGAGACAGACTGTACAAGTCTGCCCAGTACTGGCCTTAGTTCAATATTTAATATTATTTTCTGATTCTAGATCCTCTGTGTTCATCCCACGCTTCTATGAACTCAGTCACCGTTTTACTCTCCACCACCTCTCTCGGGAGCGCATTCCAGGCATCCACCATCCTCTCCGTATAAAGTAGAATTTCCTAACATTGCTGTTTAATCTACCACCCCTCACCCCTTTACGACTGAAAGAGCCACATTTATTCAGTATGTATAATATAGTATGTGTAATATAGTAAGTGAAAACAATCTTAAGGATAGTATGACGCAAGATCTGATCACGTTGGAAAACTGGTCCTCGACATGGCAGCTGGGCTTCAACGCAAAGAAATGTAAGGTCATGCATCTCGGCTGCGGAAACCCATGCAAAACTTACACCTTGAACGGAGAAACACTAGCTAGGACTTCAGAAGAACGGGACTTGGGAGTAATCGTCAGCGCAGACATGAAGGCTACCAAACAAGTGGAGCAGGCCTCATCCAAGGCAAGGCAAATGTTGGGATGTATCAATAGAGGCTTCATCAGCCGCAAACCTGAAGTCATAATGCCGCTCTACAGAGCCATGGTGAGACCACCTGGAATACTGTGTGCAATTTTGGAGACCACACTACCGAAAAGATGTGCTTCGAGCTGAATCGGTCCAGCGAATGGCCACTAGAATGGTCTCCGGACTCAAGAGTCTCCCATACGAGGAAAGACTGGATAAACTGCAGCTCTACACTCTTGAGGAGCGTAGAGAAAGGGGAGACATGATTGAGACGTTTAAGTACATCACAGGTCGTGTCGAGGCGGAAAGCGATATATTTTTCCCTAAGGGTCCCTCGGTCACAAGGGGGCACCTGTTCAAACTCAGAGGAGGGAAATTTAATGGTGACACCAGGAAGTATTTCTTTACAGAAAGGGTGGTGGATCAGTGGAACAAACTTCCGGTGCAAGTGGTCAAGGCCACCAGTGTACTCGACTTTAAAAACAAATGGGACATCCACGTGGGATCCTTACCGGGGTCGAGCTAGGGAACTGGGTCATTAGCACTCAGACTTGATGGGGTGGGTCAGAAGAGTGGGCAGACTTGATGGGCTGTAGCCCTTTTCTGCCGTCATCTTTCTATGTTTCTATGTATGTATATATATATATATTATGATTGCACTGGCTTATTTCTAAGATTTTCCCTTTTATCACAGAGGTGCCAAAGATCCAGTTCCAGGAGGGACACTTTTGGCCAGTCCTGGTTTTGAATTTTCATTCTAAAGAATTGTGCTTTTTTTAATAGTCCTTGTTTCTACCCATTGAGATTGGTGTTGCAGATCCCAGCATGCACTATCACGGGTTTTCAGAAATCCAGGAATGGCCAATAATCTTCTTTTGGGAACTGGATAACTTGGTAGTTCTGCAATTGCTGCTAATGCTGAATGTTACAGCCTCAGCACTCTGAGGTTGTGGGTTTGACACCAATACTGAGAATATCCTAGTGAACATCCTTCCAAAAGATGAAAGTGCACGGGGACAAACTTCTAAGACAAATGCGCGCAGGACGTCAGCGCACCAGATTAAAAAGTAAGTTTAAAGCATGCTGAGGGGGGACCCCCCAAGTTTACTTAGAATAGTTGCTGCTGCCATTGGGGGGTTGGGGGAATCCCCCCATTATAGAGGAAAATGTAATTTTTCCCAGTGTTTTAGTGAAAAATTAGTTTCCTCTGTAAGTGAGGGGGTTCCCCCACCCCCAACAGCAGCGACAACTGTTCTAATGAAGTGTTTTAAACTCGGAGTGCTTTAAACTTACCTTTTAATCCAGTGCACTGACGTCCTGCGCGCATTTGTCTTAGTGAGTTTGTCGGCGCATGATTGTCCAGCATGCTTTAGTCCCATCACCTCCAAAAGTGTTAGCGCAGGCTGGCTAGGCAGGTGCCCTGTGAAAGGGCTACCCTCCCAGCTACAGGCTTCTGACAGAAGAGTCTGTCTTCTCCCAGGCAGAGCTGCCCCAGTAAAACTGGGAACTTCTGAAGCTTCAAATTCAGGATTAACACCCCCCCCCCCCCAATAACAAATCTAAATCAGAGTAGATCAGATAGACACCTTCAACTTACATTCAGAAGGTAAAAACTGAGAAGCTACAGCCCAGCCCAGAGGTACAGGAGGCGTAGCCCCCCAAAATTACATGATGCCTTCTACACAACTCATAGAGGTGAATAACTTACTGATTCAAGACTCATGCCTTTTGCACTAGAGTTGTTGCAATGCTTATGAACAAAATATTTCCTAGTATGTACCATTTGTTAATTATTTATGCATTTAATTCATTTTCTATCCTATTTTCCCCAACTAGCTCAGAATGGGTTACAGGGTAACATATATACAGTCAAAACCAGATTACAATTTACTATATTATGATACAACTGGTTCATCCTAATTTCACATAACGGATTATCTAATTCCAAATACATTTCTTTTCAGTCATAATTGCAATAGGAAGGGATTTAGGTGAAAAGGTACATTTTTATTGCTTTCCTAAAGTTCTGGAGTCCTTCATGAAATTCAACATTATGTGCAATGTATGTGGCATTGTAGCTTTGTGTGATTTCTTTCATATAGTATAACTGTATTTCTGTAATTTTAGCAACATGTTAGCAGTTAACGACATATGTAGCTACCAGCAGACAAGTGGTTTATGAAGTGTGAGTATTTCATTGATCTGTTAGAGATCCAAGAACAGAAAACAATCTAAGCTTTTCAATTACTTTTCAACAAAGCATGACTTTCACAAACACACTACTATAATAATAATAACTTTATTCTTCAATACCGCTACAATCGTGCGACTTCTAGGCGGTTCACAATGAAGAGAGCTGGACAATCAGCAAGTTACAATACGGTACCTTGGATTACGAGCATAATCCGTTCCATAATGCTTTAATTAATTTCAGTAATCTTCATGTGCTAGGGGGTCAATTAAAAAAACACTATACAGTACAAATGTTTGACTGTATTCTGCATTAAAATATAAGAACACTCCAAGTTTTTCCTCACTGCACTACTTTAAAGTCATATGTGAGGTTGATGGCCTCATATGAGTAGCAGCTTTAGAAATGGAAGCAAAAAAGAACCAATATTATAATCATCATAATCTACTACTATTATTTCTAGAGTGCTACCAGACCGCTTAGAACCTAACAGATGTAGCGGTATATAAGAAATAAATTACATTACATTACATTACATTACATACACAGCCTATCCCCTCCCCTTGAAGGCCTATCCTCCCCTTGAAGGCCTGCCTGCCTGCCCCACCCCGAAGGACTGCTCGCCCCCCAACCCTGAAGGACCGCTCATCCCCCTGGCCTCCCCGCACCACCTACGGTAGAGAAGTAGCCTGCAACAAGATCACGATGCCAGCGATCCCTGCGCTGCTTTGGTGCTGCTTCCTCCGCCGCGGTCCCGCCCCTCCTCTGGCATCTCACGATCCCACTGCAGGCTGCTTCTCCATCGCAAAAGGTGCAGGGGGGGCCCTGGGGGAGAATCTGGACGTCGGGGGGGGGGGAGGGGAACCGGATGCCAACGGCTTCAAGGCCGGGAGTACCCCCTCAGGGCTTGCACCCGGAGGTGGACCGTCTCCCCCCCCCCTTGGTACGCCACTGCTGGGTAGCATGCTCAGAGAGGAAGGAGTTAATTTTAGTGATGTAGAGAGAGAAGCAACAGGCTTTAGCAGTCTGTTGGATGTGCTGAGAAAATGAGAGGTCGGCGTTGACAATCTGATATAACTGAGGTCCAGAAATAATGTGATTGCATAGTAGTCACACAAAGTAAGAGAGAGAACCAAGGCTAGAATATCAGACCCAACAATGTTACTGATTCACATTATCGAGCTCCAACATTTAAACCACAGCACATCCTATTCTGCGTTGAGAAAACAAGTCAAATTTTTATATTTGCATTAGAATAACCAAATAGTTAGCTACAATGGAAGCAATTCACCATTCTGTTAAATACACTCTAAAAAGCCTTAATTTCGCCGATACTTCCATAACAGGACAATTGATACAGAAGAAAATACAAGAATGCTTGTAAATAGCAAGATATTCGGTAGCATAGGTGTTCTATCACTGCTTTCTCCTGGAACATTTTTCTTTCTGGGAGTATCACTGCTAGTGGAAACAGAATCTTTGAAGACAGCAACTCTGTCATTAGCCATCTTGAGGTCAACGTCAGAATCCTCTGCAAAATACAATTCATGATAGTTTATTTCTGTGCTATCCAAACTGTTCTCAACAGGATCTGAGGTTTTCTCTCTCTCTGGCTGAAGAGAAATGTCATCACTATTTGTCTTGTTACCGATTCCATCATTTGGATGACTTTCATTATGTCTGTCCACTGCATCACCTGATGCCTTATATCTTGTTTCTACTCTGACAGAGTCTTTCATGTCTCGCCTGTCTGGAATAGCATTCCTGTTTCTTCTGCTCAGAAGTTGGGAACTAGAGTCATAAGCGTAGTGGTTTTCTTCTGGGTCTCTTTCTCTGGGTACTCTAACATCTAGAAGACTGCTAGCAGTTGAATTGCTTATCAGCAAAGGATCATTCCTAAACGTGCTGACACTATTTTCTCCTCCTGGAGTACTTTCTGCTGTGCTAAGACTCAGCTGGAGACTATCTGAATTTAAAGAATATGGTTCTTCCTCATCCAAACGAGATATTAGCACACCTGGTTTGCTAATATTCATTGACCTTTCTTCTGCTGACACTTTAGAAGTTACCCGAGAAATTACTGGTGCATCCACTACTGCTCCAATTTTTTGTCTTGCTTTATTGTCCTTCACAGGCTCTTCTGCTGCAGCAGAGCTGGAATTCTGCTGAGGATGTTCTGAATTGGCCTTCAACAACAACAAAAAAAAATTACAACTGAGGAAGGAATTACGTAGAACATTAATTTTAACAGGACAAGGTTACAGTGCAGCACAGTTTGATGCCATCTACATTGCTTCCCCTTCCCCCTTTACTGGTTGCATGCATTAGAACTACTTTCATTGCCAGAATCCCATCATGAGGATGGGTTGTTTGCTTTTGGTCTTTTTTTTTTTTTTTTTTAGCTAAGATCTAAATATGTACAAGATTTGAGTTAGGAAGTAAGGATAGACTTTTTTTGTGGCACAGACTAAGAACTTGCTGTAAGCAAATGTTTAGGCATCCCTGGTCAAATTGTATGTATCGATGAATTTCCAAGTGACCAGAAGCTGATACAGCCTCTACATGGTACAAAAGTAAATACAGTTTATACAAATTTTAGTGTATAAATTACTACCTACTTGCTGACTTTTAACAGACATGGCAGGTGGAAAAATTTGGACACCCTTCCAGTTGATTCATTACTTTCCTCCCCTTTTTACAAAACCGCACAAGAGGTTTTTAGCACCTGCCGGCGCACTGAATACCATGGCAGGCAAAAGGGGCCAAGCCCTAAGACATACAGTATGCCAGTCAGTGACAATCCTGCCACTGGTTGCAATACTAGCATTGCAAACCTTGATCACACAGAGGCAGTTCCTGTTAACTTAGAAAAGGCAGGAACAGAGATTTATTTGCCTTTGAATAAGCAATGCAGAGTGCAACCAGCTTTTATAAAGCTGCAACAGGCAGTGGGGGAGGGGTGCAAAGTTCTCACAGGGTAACGTCAGACCTCAGGGAACAATGGACTAGGCAGCCAATCAGGAAGCTGAGCAGCTCAGCTCAGTTGGATAAACGGGGAGTGGTTTCAAACAGCAGGAGGCCACCTCAGAGTTCATCAGGGAGCTCATCTCAGAGACCCACACCAGGGAGAAACAATAGAGACACTGGAGACACTTGGGACCAGACCTACCTTGGCTGGGGGCAAGACAGGAGGAATCTGCCAGGCAAGTGAGAACTCCTATCTGCCTCAAAACTTACCAGGCTGAGGGCAATGCTCAGACAACTAGCTCTCAGTTAGAAACGGCAGTTAATGAGAACAGCTGTGACTACCCATCTCAGGAAGAACATACAAGCCAGTATATAGAAATGTCTGCTGAAATCCCAGAGATTGAGAATGTGAATAGCATTGCAGAGCCAGAATGTGAAATGGTTTGGGAGGATATATATCCCTTTGCCTAGAGTAAACATGGGCAAACTAGGGCCTGCGAGCCATATCCGGCCTGTTTAGTTTTTTAATCTGGCCTGCCAAATTTTTTTTCGCGCAATAAATAAAAAGCTGCAAGCTAGGCGAAGTGCCTGAGATAGACCCTGCACTTCAAGCTCTCTGGCTGTAGAGGTCGCCAGACCTAGCTGACATGATCTTCACATGTCTTGGCGCCCAGCTCTATGGTGTGGCTCATTGAGCCAAGGCTGGCGGTCTCTGTGCTGACGCATCATGGGAGCGGAGAGGCGGCCACAGTATCTCCACTGCCTCCCCTTCTTGAGTTCGGGGAGCTTCGGCGCTCGCTGCAGCCACACCTTTCCCTGCTGCCTGAAGCAGATGTGACTTTGCCTCTTCCCCCTGCCTCAACTCTTCCCCATTCTGTCCACAGCTTTCCATGAGAGGGGCAATGGCAGTTCCCACGTTGTTGACTTGATAGCAACATCTGTATTAAATGTACAAGACTCTTAGCTTGTGCTAAAATAGTATTTAAAAACAAAATTGGAGAAAATATTTTTTCACTCCATGCATAGTTAAGCTCTGAAACTCTTTGCCAGAGGATTTGATAAAGTTAGCATAGCTGGGTTAAAAAAATAGGTTTGTACAAACTCCTTGAGGAACAGTTCATAAACTGTTGTAAAATAGAATAGATTCTGGCTCCCCCCCTTTCCGGTTTCTCCCCCCCCCCCCGGGGGTCACCAGGCCCCTCTGTCAAATTTAAGAACCCATTGTGGCCCACGAGCCAAAAAGTTTGCCCACCCCTGGTCTACAGTGTACTGTGAAGTCAAAAGTTGCTAAACGTTTCTCTGCATGTTTGTGAAGGTGGGGACAGGGCACCTCCCTGATCTCCCAGCTCAGACCTTCCAATGAAACCAGTGCTCCTGTGTGAAATAAGAACTGTACAGGCCTTTAGAGAAAACCTCAAAGGATTTGATAATACACCAAAGCTATTTCAGCAGGGCACAGTGGTCCAAAATTATAGAAGCTTTAGTAAGTTGTGCAGTACACCGGAGAGCTGATTGCACAGATGATGCAGCTGCCTAGCACTGTGATAAAAGCACATTACAAACGTTTGGTTTTCTGAAAGCATTTTGTGGCATCATTTTGGTTTTGTTTTTGGACTGTTTTCTACCACATGATGTGGACAATGTTTGGTTGTGCCATATGATTTATCTGAAGTACAACTACCAGAAGAAAAATAAAGAAAATCTTTTGTTTGAATACAAAAGTTTGCAGTGCTTTATTAAGGTTGAGGCTTGCTTAGCCACTTCAGTGAACCGCTCGGCTGGGCACGTTGTGTATGGGGCAGGACAGCACCTTAGCACCCTATTCCCCACCAAACACGCTCTGTGCTGCTCTGACAGTCATAGAGTTCCTTTGAGCGTTGGAGCAGCACTGAGCATTCAGCATGCTGTCTGACTCTAAAAACCTCTTGCACGGTTTTGTAAAAGGGGAGATTTGTTTCTTAGGACCCAAAATTTACTGACTCATTAAGCCTTTGGTTAATCAGGTGAAGACAATTTTCTGCCTGATATTCAGTGGCCAAAACCCAACCCCAAAACTCTTGTGATTCACTAGAACATAATCCAAGTTTCCAAGTTTATTGTAAATTTGATAAAATGTTTATCAAAATACTAAGGGGCTCATAATAAAAAAAAAAGTCTAAAAAGTGGCCTAAATGGGTACTTGGACAATCAAAAAGCCTGATCGTCCAAGTACCCATAACCAAAGCTGGTTTTAGATGTATCTAAAACCAGCTTAGGCCTTTCCCCTGCCTCTAAATGCATAGAGCGAAAAGAGGCGTTTTTAGAGGAGGGGAAAGGGCGGGAGGTGGGCCAAACTACACCTAGGTGTACAGCAGGTATAACCAAACCTTTTGACAGGTTGCTTAGTCGGCACTTATACGTTTTGACTTAGAACAAGTCAAAACAGGTATAAGTGCCGAAAAAGGGCCCCCTGAGCTGATAGCGGCTGGCATGATCAGCTCAGCGGGCTGGCAATCTACCCACCCCCCACCGCAACCATCGCAGAAGGAGTGATGGCTCATCTCCCCTGCCACGATGAGATTACCCCTCTACCCAAACTGCTGCAACCCATTGCAGGAGAGATGCCCAGTCGCTCCTGCAGCGGTTTGTGGCAGTTCGGGTAGAGGGGTAATCGCATTGTGGCAGGGGAGATAGCCAATCTCTCCTGCTGCGAAGAATCACACACCCCCGCCCCGACAAGATCGGAGCAAGAGGGAGCCCAAGCCCTCCTTTCCTGGCGAGCTGCGACCCCCCCACAACTATCGGAGCAAGAGGGAGCCCAAAACCTCTTGCCTCTGCGAGCCGCGACCCCCCCACAATAATTGAGGCAAGAGGGAGCCCAAGCCCTCCTGCCCCGGTGAGCCGTGACCCATCCACAACGATCGGGGCAAGAGGGAGCCAAAGCCCTCCTTTCCTGGCGATCTGCGACCCCCCCCCTGCCAATTACGATCGGGCCAGGAAGGAGCCCAAGCCCTCTTGGCCAGACGAACCCCCTACCCTCCACTCCCACTAAGATACGGGCAGGAAGGATCCCAGGCCCTCCTGCCCTCAATGCACCCCCATCCCAAGATCGCCCCCCAAACCCTCAGATATGGCCTAAGGCTACTGGGCCAATTCTGGTCACGTGGGTCGGCAGGGGAGGCCAATCGGGGGTTCGGGAGGGTGATCGTGGGAAAGGGGGGTGTCGAGGGCAGGAGGGCCTGGGATCCCTCCTGCCCATATCTTAGTGGGGGGGGGGTAAGAACCAATTTGTGAACGAAAGTTGAGTCGGTTGTCTATGGTTACTCCTAAGATTTTAATCATGTCGACAGATTTGATTGGAATGTTATTAATACATATTAGAGATGTAACTTGAATATTATCTTTCCATGGAAAAAGAGACTATTGGTTTTAGAAATATTAAGAGATAACATGTTTGTTTTTAACCAATGGTTAATATGGTCGAGTTTTAAATTTATAGCGTAGAGGTCATTGCTATTGGATGGATCAATGTGATGTATGATTTGGAAATCATCTGCATACGCATATGCTGTGAAACCAATTGATTGGCACAATGTTAATAAAGGGGCCAACAACGGAGAAAGGATGGAACCTTGAGGAATTTCAGAGTTATTTGGATAGGTATCTGAAGAGGTGTTATTAAAAATAACTGTGGAAGAATGATCAGTGAAGTAGGAATGAAACCAATCCAAGACTTGCTCGGTGATGCCTATTGAGGATAGTCTTTTAAGGAGAAGATGTTGATCAATAGTATCAAAGGCGGCTGCAAGGTCTTGTGAGATCAGGATAACAGATTTATGTTGGTCTAGAAAATATTGTATAGAGGTTGTTAAGCCTAACAAAGAATGCTCGTTAGAGTGATGCTGACAAAATCCTGTTTGGTTTGGATGAAGAATTTTACTGTTATTAACGAAATCCGAAAGTTGATTAAATACAATTTTTTCTGTTAAGTTAGCTAAAAATGGTAAATTTGCAATGGGTCTATAATTGGAGTATTCTGAATTGCTCTCTTTCTGATATTTTTAAGATTAGGAAGATAGTAGAATGTTTCCAAATACTAGGTAAAGTTGATGTTTGCAAACTACTACATATTAATTTATGAATATATGAGCCAAATACAGAAAATAATTTTTTAAGAATAAATGGAGGAATGCTCTCGGATTTACCTCCTTTTAGCATTGAGAGATTGGATCATGCATTGAACATCTATCAGAGAAGGCAGAGAAAAGTGAGCACAAATGGAGCGACACGAGGAGTTTCCTAATTCTTCTTGACATACAGGAGTATTTTGCTGTAAAAGAACATTTCGGATTTTATTAATTTTTTCTTGGAAAAAATCTGCAAGATTTTGGGCTGTAGGAAAGTTATCAGATGAAATATGTTGAGTATGCTTGTATTGTGTGTTTTTTTTAAGATTGCAAATAGGGCAGCTGAGTTCTTAGCTTTATTTATGCATTTGGAGTAATATTTTTTGTAGCATTTAAAGTGGCTTTATAAAAATGTGAATGTTCTTCATATTTATGTAGGTTGGACTTTGTTGGATTAGAACGCCATTTACATTCTGAGGAGCACAGTTGACATTTGAGAAGGGTTAATTAATAGTTGAACCAAGGATTCTTTTGTTTTTTGGCTGAGATTGTACGAACCTAGATTGGGGCTATTTCATTGAGAAGGGAACAACAGGCATCAGCCCAAATTTCAGGTGTGGTTTAAGAAAGAGTCTGCCATCAACATCCGGTAAGCCCAATGATCATTTTTGTCAAGCTCTAAAGTTATGGAAGCAGAGAGTGAGAGCATCAAGAGTCCCTGAAGCAGAATTTGACCGGCCGGGTTAGCACGGCAGGAGTGCGGAAAGCTCGCTCCTGCCCGCTACACTCTGGACCACCAGGGATTCCAGTGGCAGAGCAGGTGCAATGAACAGGGCAGGGAGGGGGACAGGGTGCAGAGCCTGGCATAGGCCTGCAATAAGTCTGGGAGGGGGTGACTGGGCGTTGGCCCGAATCTAAATCTGGACCACCCCCCAATTTGGCCCAAAAATCCCGGTTTATATTTGAGTCTATATGGTACATTGTATGTGTATGGGCAGAGATAGATACGCACTCATACTCTCTTGCTCTTCAGACACACATTTCTGTGCTGTGCTGCTGCTTATGCACTCAATAAATGCCCTATAATCATGTGAAGTTCTTAAAGCTCTTGCCAGCTTTGTTCCTTGGTTTGGATTGGCTCCTTCACAATTTCTTCCCATCCCTCTCCCCTTGTAGCCCTTTTCAGCAAATGCCTCCTCCCCCTACCAGCACAAGATATACACTGGCTTATGAAATCTGTCCAAAGTCAGTTCAATGCCTCTTGCAGAACTGTCACACATACCTCTTTCCCTTTTTATCTCATCAAGAAGCTTCACCTGCAGAGTACATGAACTTTCCCCTGACACTCCCTCCCTGTGACTAGAACTGTTTTCCAGTGCATTCCAAATGGCTGGATCTTCTTACTCTATCTCTGCTTGTAGTGGAACGGGAAGCAAGCAGTACAATCTAAGCAGGGCAGGATTAATTTGTCAAGGGCCCCTAGGCACACAAGTACACTGGGCCCCCCTGCCCTATCCCATCATGCCCCACCCCCTGCCCTGTCCCCATTTATTTACCCATTTTCTTATTTACTTCTTTATTTCCACTTTATTTCTTTTTTATTTTATTTTAAATTTCAAAACAAGCAACAAAGATTACACTACCAGTGCCTGTATACAGTTTTTCTTCTATGCAACCTCCAAACATCTTTGAACAAATCTCCCCTTCCTTCCTAGAGGAAGAGATCTTCAGATGGCAGGGCTTTGGAAAGCCCACCAATTTATATTTTGCAAATGTGTGGAAGCAAGGGGCATGGGCAGGAAGAAAATTTAGTGCCCATCATTTTATTGGACTAACTAGTTTTTTAGCCCGTTACATTAACGGGTGTTAGAATATTTGTGTAGACTTAGGCATTTCTTTCTTTCTGTCTCTCTCCCTGCCCCCTGTCTGTCTTTTCTTTCTGTCTCTCTCCCTGCCCCCTGTCTGTCTTTTCTTTCTGCCACTCTCCCTGCCCCCTGTCTGTCTTTTCTTTCTGCCACTCTCCCTGCCCCCTGTCTGTCTTTTCTTTCTGCCACTCTCCCTGCCCCCTGTCTGTCTTTTCTTTCTGCCACTCTCCCTGCCCCCTGTCTGTCTTTTCTTTCTGCCACTCTCCCTGCCCCCTGTCTGTCTTTTCTTTCTGCCACTCTCCCTGCCCCCTGTCTGTCTTCCCTTCTCCCTTCCTTTTACCTCACCCTTGTCCAGCAGCACCTCTTCCCTGCTCCCTCTGTCCAGCAGTAACCCTTCTCCTTTATTTTTACCTCCCCCCTGTCCAACAGTACCCTTTCCTGCTCGCTGGCCTGCGGTATACACATGCGTGGTAGCTGCAGTGGTGCCGTTTCCCGGCTCGGTTTTCTGGCTGTTATTCCCCCTCTATGTGGTTGGTGCCGAGAACAGCTGGAGGCTGTGGCAGTCTGAGCTGTCGGAAGGGGGAGGAAGCAGCCCTTACAGGCATTAGGCCAAGTCAGCCATAGGTGAGTTTCTGGGCGGCAGGGGATCAGCATCTGCAATGCCTATTCCTTTGCTGTTGCATGTGGGAAGCTCCTGTTCTGGCCTTCCCTTCCTGAAGTGAAATGGAGACCATGGGTACTGTGATGCTGTGGGCTGGGGATTGAGCCTAGATCCAGCTTTTTCTATTGCGGTATTGAGCTCTAGAACTGTGTTTTGGCTCCTTGCGTCCTGTGGTAGGAATGTCGCAGTATTACCTCTTCTCCCTTCCCTTCTCCTTACCTGCTCCCTGTCCAGCATCCGCTAGGCATAGCAGCCTTGGGGCTTTTGCGTTGGAGGGGGATGGACCGTCAGACGCAGTCCTGCAGCAGAGCCGGCCACATTGCCATTGATGCCCGGGGGGGGGGAGCACATTGCCTTTGATGCCGGGGGGGCGCCACCATTGCCATTTGAAAAAAAAATTGGCATGGCGATTCGCTCGTCTGTTTGCCTTCTTCATTGGGCCTCCCTAACAATTTTGGGCCCCTGGCACGTGCCTACTGGGCCTACCCATTAATCTGGCCCTGAGTCTAAGTTGTGGGAAGTGGGGGGAGGCAGAAGAGGAGGGAAGAGAATTGGAGAGCTGCCTATAGCTTCTAAATCAATTTTCAAATACTGTAGCCGTCCTTTTAGATTCTAGACTTAATGCAAAAATCTGTATAGTTCTGAAAGCCATACGGTAAGCAAATCTAGCCTCCTGGATTCTCAAGACTCGTGGCAGCCCCACCCCCCACCCCCCATTTGTGTCTTGTTTATCTATGCCTTAATTCTGTCCTGATCAGAAGAACCATATAGACATGGGAAAAATATTTAAACAAAAGTAAAAAATATATGATATTATAGTTAAGAAGTCATACTTTCCTTGCTTTAGGTGTTATGTTGGTCCTCAGCACTTCACTTGCTGATTGCTGGGTCTCCTGAATAGGAATCTTATGGTCATCTAGATGTTCATTATTTTGATAGCTGCAACTCTCTGTATCTGAACTGGAAAAGGACAAATTATCCTGAACAGCAGGACTGGCTGAATTAACAACTGGAAAGGATTGAAGATGAGATTGTACTGACGGTAGTACTGCAGGGGGGGAAACACTCTTTTTTTGAGAGTGATGAGTATCCATTTCTGCTGCCATTACAGAGATGACTGTAACTACTGCTGGAAGAGGAGTGACGGCAGCAGATTGAGTAACTGGAGTATTATTTTGATGAGCTGGAAAAAATCAAAAAGAAAATAAGTAGAACACTTCAATTAGATATCAATAGAGAATAAGCATTTTAAAACCACTCAAAGTTTAGTCCAGCAGTACAAAATAAGATAAATTCCCTTGGGTAATCAAGTCCTAGAAAACATAGCAGGCAAGTGCACTACATAAAGGGTCATTTTCAAAAAGGACACCCAAGTCCAATTTAGGCGTTTCCCTCAAAACATCTAGTCAGAAGCACAAAAATGTCCATTTTCGAAAGCTGAACCACCAGACATCCATACATTTTTTAGAAAATCATCTATTTGGAAGTCTAGACCACCAGAACACCATACTTTATACCCTATTTTCAATCAAAAAATCATCCATGTTAAAATCATCCAAATGGACACCATGTAGATGTGGGAGGGGCCAGCATTCTAATGGACTGATTACATAGACATCCCAACTGAGTAGTGGGGCACCTTAGAGGGCACTGCTGTGAACTTCACAAAAAGAGTGTCTGAACAGGAAAAGGATATCCAAGCGACTGACATGGAGGTAACCTGGGGAAAGGAAGAAACGATATAATAATAATAACTTTATTCTTCTATACCGCCACAATCTTGCGACTTCTAGGCGGTTTACAATCAAGAGTGCTGGACATTCAGCAAAATACAATAAGTAGATATTCAGAGGAAATACAGAGATCAGGAAACCTCAGGAGGCAATAGTTTATATAAGTATAGAGAGAAGATGAAACTTCTATCAATGTGGGTGTAGTCTACAGACCTCCGACTCAATCGCAGCAAATTGATAAAGATCTGATTTCAGATATCCAAAAGTTCTGAAAGAAAGAGGAGGTACTGCTGTTGGGTGACTTCAATCTGCCGGATGCGGACTGGAATGTTCCATCTGCGAAATCAGAAAGAAGTAGGGAGATTGTGGATGCCTTTCGAGAGGCTCTGCTCAGACAAATGGTGACGGAACCCATGAGGGAAAAAGCGATACTAGATCTGGTCCTCACAAATGGGGAGAGTACCTCTAATGTTCGAGTGGGTGCCCACCTGGGAAATAGCGATCAAACGGTTTGGTTTCATATAACAGCTAAAGTGGAGGGTGGCCACATAAAACTCAAAGTCCTAGATTTCAAACGTACGGACTTTAGTAAAATGGGAGCATACCTGAAGAAAGAGCAGTTAGGATGGGAGGACATAAGGGAAGTGGAAAAACAGTGGTCTAAATTGAAAGGAGCAATAAAAATGACTACTGTGAGGAAAACAAGAGAAAAAGGAAATAGAAACGGTTCTCTAAACTTGTGGTGGAGAAAATAAAGGCAAAAGAGCTGGCATTCGTGAAATATAGAAATACCCAAGAAGAGGAGTATGGAAAGGACTACCAGGTGAAACTGAAAGAGGTCAAGAGAGAGAGATGTCTGGCGAAAGCGCAAGCAGAAGAGCAAATGGCTAGAAATGTAAAAAAGGGAGACAAAAATTTTTTCAGGCATATATCGGTGAAAGAAAGAAGATGAAAAATGGAACTGTGAGACTAAAAGATGATATGTATCGATATGTGGAGAGTGATGAGGAAAAAGCAAATATGTTAAACAAATACTTCTGTTCTGTGTTCATGGAAGAAGATCCTGGCGAAGGACCAAGATTGTCTGGTAAAGTTACACACAAGAATTGAGTAGATACTATGCCATTCATAGAAGAAAGTATTTATGAACAACTTGAAAAATTGAAGATGGACAAAGTGATGGGACCGGATGAAATCAATCCCAAGATATTGAGGGAGTTCACAGATGTTCTGCCGGGTCCTATTAAAGATTTGTTCAACAAATCTTTGGAAACGGGAGTGGTTCCTGGGGATTGGAGAACAAAAGTAGTTGCAGAGATAAAGCAGGAAACTATAGGCTGGTAAGCCTCACTTCGGTTACTGGAAAAATAATGGAAGTGTTGCTGAAAGAAAGGATAGTGAAATTCCTAGAATCAAATGGGTTACAGGATCTGAGGCAACATGGTTTTATTAAAGGTAAATCATACCAACCAAATCTGATTGAATTTTTGATTAGGTGACCGGAAAATTGGATCAAGGGCATATGCTAGATGTAATTTACTTAGATTTCAGCAAAGCCTTTGACACGGTTCCTGAGGAGTAGTGGCTCGTGGCCAGCAGGGGGTGCTGGTTATGGGACGGTAATGGGAATGGATGTCAGGACATAAGTGCAGTATTTTTTGTGAAGTTTTTTTACAAAAGCGCCAGTTTTTCGTATGATTCTGGGTAATTCTAGTTAGATAATTCTGTGTTAGTTAAGGACCACACCCAAATAGAAGCGTACGGAAAAACAGGTGAATAAAAATTTAAATATAATGTAGCTAAGGCCAGAGAGAAAAACACACTAAAGATTAATATAAGGGAAAGAATGGTGTTTTCTTGTGTACTTTGCTGTTGAGCCAAATCATGGTGGAAATCATGATTACATGATTACATGGAATCCATTTTGGGTTCTCTGTGTTTACTATAGCTGCTCTGTCTTTGGACACAATTTTGGGCCAGTGATTAGTTTTCTGTCTTCTTTGTCCTCTCTGAGTTTTCCCGCTCCCAGCAGCGTGGTGTTAATTAATACCACATGTGCTTGCTGTAGACTGGCTAGGAAGATCACGTGTCCTAAACTAAGAGATAAAATGCATTAAGTATGAATGTGTGCAAGGGGCCCCAACGAACGAAGGAATGATTGATATATGAGCGATATATGAAAGAATAGTGTGTACTTAATTTCTAATATTTTATATATTTTAAACCTGAAGAAACACTAAGGAAAATCCTAAGGTAACATCTGGAAGTAGTTAAGTTAGAATCTGAGATGCTGTATCAGTCTCCAGCATAGGAAGGGGGGCATTGGAAGCTGTCGGTGTAACATGAAGCTGTCAGTTTTCCTCCTCCAGAGTAAGGTTTCTGTGTAAGACCATGCAATTTGAATCTGTCAGCTTAGGAAGAGAGTTTTTCCTTTAGGGTTGAAAATTTCTCAGCACCAGGTTAATAATTGTAGATTCTCTTGAATACGTTATAATGTTAATTCAGAAATCAAATGTACTTTTCTAAACTTTTAAACATGGAAACATGGAGGGATTTATTTTCCTTTGTCTAAACTTTTAAGACCACCTCTTTGGTGAATTGTTATTGGTTGTCAAACTTGATGATGTCATGGAGCTAAAAGTTATATAATAGAATGAAATGAGATATGAGACCGAGACCGTTATGAGAAGGCCAGCATTTGGCCACTATGACGATCTCCCATTAGCGCAACCTGTGACCAGTCAGACACGATGCCTGCCATGGTCCCAGATAAGCTGGGGGAAAAAGTAAAAGCAAAATCCCGGAAGGAAAAACCCAGGATCTCCCAGAGGTATATTGTGAGAGATAATGCCAGTGACCACCAGGAGGAGCCAGTTTTATCTGAGGAAGAAGGGAGTGAGTTTTATCCTAGTCACCACCAGGGGAGCTCAAGAGGCCCCTGGACTTCTGCTGACACAATCAGAACAGGGCACGCCCCTAGGGTAGATAAGCCAGCAGTGGCATTCAAACCAGCAAGCCGGTTAGGGAGGAAGTTTGGGTCTTGCCTCCCTAGGGATCCACCTGGGTCAAACAAGGACAGCAGACCTATACCGATGGAATGGACTGAGGCTGAACAAGCAGAAGGCTTACCACTTCTGAGCGAGGAGCCTATGGACTTCCAAGAAGCTTGTGCTGGCTGTGAATCCAATTATCCTGAATCAATGCAGGTGGACTTGGCTTCAAGCCACAAACAGTGAGTGTGGTTCTTTTGGAACTGTTTGTGTGCTGTTTTTTTTTTTGTTTTTTCTTGAATGTTGTTTTGGAAGGAAGCTAGGAGTGTGTGGGGAGAGGTTTTGCTTCCACCTTGGGAGGGATTCTGAAAGCCTAACTGTAGGCCTTTATTTTGGCAAAACCTGTTGCACTCTCCTGTTCCTGGCAGACATATACGGTTCCACAACAGCAGGGACAATGTATCAGCCAGAGTCAGAAAAAACGTTAAATAGCAAGATAAAGACTGACTCACTCAGTAAAGCCAACATATGAGAAGGACAAGCGCTACTGTCTCAAAGCTCAGAGACTTGTAACTCTGAAGAGGGGAAGATTATCCTCTCTTGGAAAAAGAGTTTTGCATCCAATCATAGCTAGAAATACAGTGAGGGCAAGTCCAACTCAAGAAGGCAACTGTTTGTAATGCTTTCAATGATAATATATAAGTTGATTCGTCTTTGAAAAAAGTACAATAGGAGATTGCATTCAGGTTGTACAGAAAGTGAACTTATCTTGTAAGCATAAAGCTATACTCAGGGTCCCGACGCGGCCCCCGGCGTGTGTGGCGGGGTCTCCTGAAGCAGACGCCGAAACGGGGCCGCGTCGGGACCCTGAGTATAGCTTTATGCTTACAAGATAAGTTCACTTTCTGTACAACCTGAATGCAATCTCCTATTGTACTTTTTTCAAAGACGAATCAACTTATATATTATCATTGAAAGCATTACAAACAGTTGCCTTCTTGAGTTGGACTTGCCCTCACTGTATTTCTAGCTATGATTGGATGCAAAACTCTTTTTCCAAGAGAGGATAATCTTCCCCTCTTCAGAGTTACAAGTCTCTGAGCTTTGAGACAGTAGCGCTTGTCCTTCTCATATGTTGGCTTTACTGAGTGAGTCAGTCTTTATCTTGCTATAGACATATACGGTTGCCAGAGGCTTTCCTTTATTTTTCTTTAATGGCTGGGAATTAAAGGAAACAAAAATGCTGAACTTTATTTTGAGTGGTGGACTCAAGAGCAATTAGGACTTAAGGAGCAGTAAAAAAAAGTTTGGACTTTACTGTGGACTGTTTGATTTTCCTGCCTGTTTATTTTGGCAAGTTTTTTTTTTTCTTTTCCTTAAGGCTGTGAGAAATCCTGACTAGCGTTACAAGGTATGAAGAAATACTTACCAGCCTTAAGATTTAAGTAAAAAGAACTGTGTGCTGACCAACCTTAATTGTGAGGACCTTATTTGTGTCTGATTTAAGCTTCATTGCTTCTAAAAATCCGGTCCTGCAGGGTGACTCCATGCCGGGTCACACACCAGTGCATTGTTTGTTGTAGCCACCAGGATTTCTACGGAGCCCTGTTCTGGGCTATAGTGGTGGCCACAAACCGTAAGCAATTATGCTGACGCTTTTGATCTCATAATAGAAAAATAGAAACAATAATTCAATAAATCTTGGTTATAATTTTTAAAACCTTGCGCTGGTGTCATTTTGCATGTATTATTATTTTCAAACCTGAAGCTTTCACAAAGGCGTCGATGTCCCTTGCTCATTCCTCATAGAAGGCTCTTGAACAAACTTGACGGGCTGAAGTTAGGACCCAAAGTGGTGAACTGGATTAGAAACTAGTTGATGAAAATCCGCTCTAGTCCTGAGTATCCAAATAGGGAGTGCGGAATGTCATATCACCTTGTTTGCGGATGATATCTTGCTCTTTTTACCCCTTCACTTGCCGGTGGCATTGCGTTTGGTGGCAGAGTTTGGCACCCTCTCGGGTCTTAAAATGAACTGTGATAAATCTGAATTGTTACCTCTGATATGGCTTGGCTGGGAGCCCTGGCATACTGCGTTGCAGATTCCCCCAGTGCACAAACCGATGCGATATCTTGGAATTTACCTGCACACGAATCCTCGGGTTATTTATAAGTGTAACGTTTTGGCTGCTATTGACAAAATTCAAGCACTCTGTTCTGCTTGGAGAGACCTCCCATTGTCCTTGCTGGGGAGGGTGGCCTTGGTTAAAATGATATTATTGTCCAAACTGTTATAACCCCTACAGACTGTACCCTTCAGAGTGTTACAGCAAGATATCAGCAAGATTCATTTTCTTTTCACTTTTCTTTGGCATCATCGCTCAGCACATATTGCCTATGCGAAGTTGACCCTTTCTAAGAAGGAGAGGGGCCTGGGTCTTCCAAATGTTTGAGCATACAATGTGGTGGCTCTTTTGCATTTCATTCACGTGGGGGTGACAGGGACTGCTTGTTTTTCTCCTCCAGGGTGGATGGCGGGCTGGTGTGCGCCCTTTACCTTTTTAAATCTATTGCATCCTCCCCACGTAACTGGGGGGTGCTCTGCCTTCCAAATTGTGGTTGTTGCAACCTTTTTGCATGGCCTGGCGGTGGTGGCATAGGGCGCAGGCCAGGTCCCCCTTCGCCTCTCCCTTCTTGCAACTGCAGGGTAACCCCAGTTTCACACTGGGCCTCGGCAACTCTCCTTTTGCTGCTTGGGCTTCTAGGTGGGGCTTTGACTCTCTCTCATATGATTGATGGGGACACGGGCGTTTTTTCTACATTTGCCCATTTTCAGGACCAGTGGGAGATTCTCCATCATCAATTTTTTGCCTACTTGCAAGCCCGGTATTATTTTCAGAGTCTTCACCAGCAGTATGGACCGGAGTGGATGTGCGGCCCCCCCTAGATAAGTATTTACTTTGTGTACCGGCCTCCCAGAATTCCCTTTCAGTATGGTATCAGGTGGTTCATTCCTCCGCCTCTCGGGCTTTTAACCCATCTATTTGACATGTGGAACTGGGACCTCGCTACACATTATACCCCTGATGTATTTCTGGAGCTTTTTCACACCTTGCATGCTTTTGTGAAATCTGCGGCTTGGCAGGAGACCCAATTTAAAATTCTCCATATGGCTTACATTACTAAAGAGAGGTGTGCTCGCATGGGTTTGTGGGGGGAGGTACTGGGTACTAAATGCAGAAGAGCTCCTGGGACGCTACTGCATTCCTTCTTGGAGTGTCCTGAACTTTCCTTATGGAACTCTTCCTTTGCGCAGCTTCAATTGGTTTTACAGCGCGACCTGGAGTGGGATTATAAAACGCTGCTTCTCGGCGATCAGACCCTGCTTGAAGCGCAAGGCCTCACTGTACCTCAGTAGTGATTTATCTATCTGACCTTGTTGACTGTTAAACAGTCTTACAATATTGGACTCAGGATGGGACTATTCCCTTGGAAAGCTGGCTAAGTCAGATGTCTGAGCTGACACATTTTGAGCTTTGATATCATAAACGCTCCACCAATCCAGGTGAGGGTTTTCTGGTGGAGGGTGTTTCTGCAGCTACCTCTAGTCTCCCAACATGGGAGGCAAGGGGGGAGGAGACTGAATGGGGAGTGTGCGTGGAGTATGTATGATTGTTTGTCTGGTTTGCGTTGCCTGGTTTGTGTATTGCCCATCGAGTAGGGGGTTATTTGGGATAGGTATTACACATTGAAAAATATATGGGGCCGACGAGGGAAACGGGATGTCCTTGCAGTTGGATTGTCCTGAGAGGGAGGTTTTGAGCTTTGTGCCTCTCTTTTCTTTTCTGCATGGGGAGCTTACTATGTTCAGTGAGCCCACACTCTTTTGCTCCTGCACATGTTTTCTTTTTGGTACATAATCGGTGGGGGGTGTTGGGCTCCTCCTCCTCCTCTCTTTTGTTCTATGGTCTCTGTATTTCTGGTACATTATATGCTGTTGCTGATTTCTATTGTATTTTCAACTGACGCTTCTGTTTGCATATATCATTTATTGTGTCACGCTTGTTTCTCTTGTTGACTCTTTAATAAAAATGATATTTAAAAAAAAAAAAGAAATTGATTGATGGACAGACGCCAGAGGGTGGTGGTTAATGTAATTCGCTCAGAAGAGGGAAAGGTGAGTAGTGGAGTCCCTCGGTGCTTGGGCCGATCCTATTCAATATGTTTGAGCGACATTCCCGAAGGGTTAAAAGGAAAAGTTTGCCTTTTTCCAGATGATACCAAGATTTGTAACAGAGTAGACACGGAGGAGAGAGTGTAAAACATGAAAAAGGATCTGCAAAAGTTAGAGGAATGGTGTAATATCTGGCAACGAAAATTCAATGCAAAGAAGTGCAGAGTAATGCATTTGGGGATTAGATATCGGATGGAGCCATATGTGCTGGAAGGTGGGGGACAAGGACCTTGGGGTGATAGTGTATGAAGATCTATAGGCAAAGAAACAGTGTGACATGGCGGTAGCTGTTGCCAGAAGGATGCTAGGCTGTAAAGAGAGAGGCTTGACCAGTAGAATAAAGAAGGTGTTGATGCCCCTGTACAGATCGATGGTGAGGCCCCACTTGGAGTATTGTGTTCAATTGTATTCAATTGTCAGTGTGCGTATCCTCTCATATTTATTGTACATATTGGCACCACAAACAGTGCCCCATTTTAACCAGGTATAAAAAACCAGAAGCCATGTGGTAAAGACAATAATTTCTGCAATAAAAAATCACAGGTGGATGAAAAAAGATAATTGTGCTAGGAACTGGCACTTGAGTTAAGAGGGAAACGTTGTTTAAGATTACTTTTAAAAGAGATTCCCAGGTGCCAGAATTGCACCTCCAGACACACCTATTGGAAGTGTGGCTAATGCTGGAAGTGGCATTAGGTGCCTCAGTAGATGTTATTCACATCAAAGGTGGCGCCAGAAGTGTAGGCCTTGAAAACCCTGGCCTACATTTCTGGTGCCTACTTTTGACAGAGGCACGATTTTCTAAACAGTGCCTTAAAATAATTGACACACAATTGGCAGTTGCTTTTAAGGCGGCTTCCAACAATGGTGCCATTTAGAGAATCTGGGCCAAAGGGCCTTTTAAAAACTTATATAAAACAATATGAATTGTGTTTCCATTTGTGGTGATGCTTTTGATCAGTTAGTGAGAAAATGGGATTCTGATTCCAAAGGGACTTAGCATCCAAATGCAGTAGCTTTTCTCACATAAGTCAGCTTCTTCCTTCAGAAAAAGCATTACTAGTAGAATAGTAGCAAAATAATTATTTTAAAGAAGATCAGTTAAATGTTGAATAACTATTCAAAATAGAACTCAAAATTTTTCTCTTAGCTTACGTCTGCCAACTAGGAAATCATATTTGCGCTGAAGTTCATCTGCAACAGGATATTCAAACTTCCTGAGTGCTTTAATTAAAGTATCTGGCCACTTATTTCTGCATCGTAGATAGTTAAACAAATTCCATATTGTAAGTTGATTTCCTTTGTTGTTCAGGTCTGCTCTCAACCTTTCCTGAAAGAAAAGAAAGAAAATGAATGGAGTTCAAACAGTCTTAATGTGAAATGGTGTAGTGGCCGCGTTAGTCCACTTTTCAAGGTAATATCCATAATAATTCCCTTAGCGCACATGCGCACTTCAATTTTCGTGGCTCCATGCGTCCGTAGCTCCGTGGTTGGCAGACAAATCGGCAGAGAAGTTGGTAAAGCATGCGCGCGTGCGCAGCGCTTGCAATGCGTGAGGCGTGCGCGCACACGCATTCAATTTGCTGTGAGTGGCGGTTTACTTCTCCCAGCAGCGTTATTCTGTGCCGGTTGCCGTTTGCTGCTTGATTTAAAAAAAAAAAAAAAAAAAATAGGTAGGTGGGAGAAGGAGCGCATTAATTTACATCCCCCTGACATCTCCACACACACAGACAGGAGCCAAACAGACGGGACTGACAGAAAAGGTGGCAATGAAAGACACAGAAGGCCAGGGAGCCAAACAGATGGGACATTGACAGACTGACAGAAAAGGTGGCAGTGAAAGACATAGAAGGCCAGGGAGCCAAACAGACGGGACGTTGACAGACTGACAGAAAAGGTGGCAGTGAAAGACACACACAGAAGGACAGGGAGCCAGGGAGAGAGATTGAAAGAAAAAAAAACAAACCAGACAGCGGACAAGGAGAGAGAGACACAGAAAAAAAGACAGACAGACAGCGGCCAAGGAGACAGTCAGCAAAAAAGGCATACAACGGCCAAGGAGACAGTCAGCAAAAAAAAGACAGACAGACATACAGTGGTCAAGGAGACAGACAGCAAAGAAAGACATACAGTGGCCAAGGAGACAGCAAAAAAAGACAGACATACTGCGGCCAAGGAGACAGACAGCAAAAAAAATCCTGACAGACAGACAGGGAGCCAGACATACAGAAAGAAATCAACTGTACAATGGATATTAAAGCTCTCACGGTAAGTTTTCAGTAAATTTTTTAAACTATTAAGTCTGCACATCTATTCTAGCACCCGTTAATCTAACGGGCTTAAACACTAGTTTAGAAATAAAATAGTCCACCGTCTATCATCTGCTAGTGCCATTTATAGAATCATACCTAGTTTAGCCTAAGCTCTATTGGGTACTGATAGACATTGAAGGCTTAGGCGCACTCCCATTTAGGCCAGGGTTGTCTTGGCCTAAATGAGGGCACCTAGGTCAAATCAAGCCCAACGTTTGCCCTGAATCCCCCCTAACCAAGCCTATTTGCTTGTAGGTACCTCCCATTTTTAAAATAGTTTTTAAATTAATTAATGGTGCTTTCAATTATCAGCGCAGATTAACCCAATTAAGAAAATTAAGTTAGACACCTAGAAAGGCTAGGCATGCCAATCTAGGCACCTAACTTCAGGTATCATTTATAGAATCTAGGCCTAAATGTATAATCACATTATGGAGCAAACAAAAACGCTGTAGAGATGTCCAAGATGCAGGCTTTATTGAAGATAGTCATAAAATCCACATAATAAAATGTCTAGGACTCATAAGATGGGAACTATGGACCCAACACGGTCTGTGTTTTGACGACCCTGTCTTCCTCAGGGGTCCTACAGATAATGAAATAATAATGATTGGAATATGTCCTAAAATGATATGTGGTTTGTAGCGATTAAAAAGTCAAAAAAGTGACTGGTGTCAAAAATTATATTCTATGAGTGTATAAGTTTTGAAAATATCTCTTAAAGGTGACCGAGTCAAAACTGTGATAAAAAGTGCCTCTAAGTGACCAAATCATAACTATAAACTAAACATTAAGGGACGGTGAGATAGTGAGATTTCATTTAATGATATAAAAGTGACATTTGAAGTGGTGTGAGTGGATTTAAAAGTATACCCTTCCAGTGAAAAACGTAATAGATGCCTACAGCATGCCTGAAGGTGGGGAAAAAGGAGAAAATTAAATAGACAGAAAGAAAGACCATTGTAAAATATGAATACATACCCTAAGAGACCCAAGTCAAAGAACGTGGATCAAAGGTTGAGAACTAAAAATGGACATACATGAAAGTAAGCCAATGTATATGGCAGGACAAGAGTCTTACTTTGATCCACGTTCTTTGAGCTAATTTTTGGCTTCATCTTTGGGGTGACTTATTGCTTGGTACACCTGCTCAACTATTGATTACTATTCATCTATGAAAATTTCAAGGCCTGCTTTCATTTATTTGCAAAGATACTACAAGTCAAACAGAGCAGCAAAAATATTATTAACAAATTTTACCTATTTTTGAAGCCTTGTATTTCAGTTTTGACACCAGCAATTACTTTGGTTCAAAAAGCATTGGATAGAGCAACCTTTTCTCTACCAGATATCAAATTTTCAGGAGGGTGTTTTTTTGTATAGGGAAGAAATTTGCAATTGAATTCTGATAGTCACAGCAGCGTAACTAACTATTTAAAAGTATTAATTGTATTTGTTATTGGAGGGTTTTTCAAATATTCAAGTTGAACTATGAAAGAACTTTACACCACACATAATTTACTGTTTATTGTTTGTTTTAAAGCTTAATTGTGATGATATTGCATAATTATGACAATGCTGAATCAAATCTGTGGAATAATTTATGAATAAAAGCAGTTGATTTTGTTTGCTGTTTTTGTTACTATGTGTTTCAAGTTACACCACTGTTATTGATATGAGTAAATTTGCTTGTGAATACCAAGCATGTTAGTAATGTAATCTTTTGCTTTTGTTTTCACATAGCCAAGCCACTTTGCACTCTTTTGTTGTGTATTTCCACCTTAACAGTGAAATTCAATGCATGAGGGTTTGTATCATTAGTGACAGCTTAAGGCATGATACAGTGGCAGTACACCTTTATTTTTGAAAAGTTGATTCTTCACATAAAAAGCTTATTTTCTGCCAATGTTATGTACATAAGATATTTCAGTGAAGGCTCTGCTGCACAGTAGAAAAACTTTAAGAACTTTGTTAATCTCTGCTATCACTATTCTGACTTTGGTATTCATGCTGAGTGGAATTTCTTTGGCACAAGCCATGGTAAGTCACCCTGCGATGGACTTGGTAGAACTTCTAAAAGGTTAGCAGCATGTGCAAATTTACAATGGCTAAAAGAAAACCAAATTCTTTCACCAAGTGACCTGTTTAAGTTTTGTGACCAAAATTTGACAAAAATCACATTTTTGTTTGTGTCAAAAGAAGAAATTGAGTCTGCTAGAAAGAAGATTTGGAACTGTCTCTACAATTACTGGTACTCGTGAAAATTATCAGTTTATCACTTTTGGGATAAATAAGATATGTGTGAGCTGAGTATCAAATGATTGTTCATCATTCATTGCAACTATTGGTTCACTGGATGACTCTCCAGTTAATGCTTCTCTAAAGATAGAAAATCTTCAACCTGGACAATACATAGCAAGTGTTTCTGACAATAAATGGTGGGTTGGAAACATTTGTGAGAGACATTAATTGAAGAGCACGATGCACTCAAATTTCATGCATCCTCATAGACCAATTCACTCATTTCATTGGCCTCCTAGGAAGGACGCTTGTTGGATTTCTGAAGACCACATTTTTGCAATCCTGCATGCACCAAGCACAGTAACTGGTCAACAATACACATTTACAGAATCAACAATTCAACTCATTGAAGATAAATTCATAACATTATGCAATAAATAAAGTGTGACTATGGCTTGGGAACCATAAAGAGACCCACTTAAGGCTTGGGAGCCTTGGATAAGAAACCCACCCGTGGCTGGACTTGCCTAGCTATTGGGTGTGACCTCTTAGCAATGGGGTTGTCAGTTTGAATAAACTGGCAGTGGTTAAACCACCATGGACCAACGCAAGTTTGACAATATTTTAATAACTATTAAATACATATGTAGTATGCTTAACACAATTCCTTTACTACTAACCAATATTCTTAGTGCCTGGCAATTTTTAGCCCTTTGCCACAATTTGTTACAAATTTATGGCACCCCAAAGATGAAGCCAAAAATTAGCGAATTGAGTTTTTGGCCAACTTTGGCATTGAGACATTAGAAGAGCACTTAGCCTAGACTTTTCAAACTCTAAAAGCTTATTAAGTACAAAAAGTTGTACATGTAGATTAAACTTCAGGCTGATGTTAGCAATACTCTGTGTACAGGAGGTCCTTGAAGTTCCCATTTGTTTCGTATGACACGCAGAAAGATTTTAGGGCCTCCACACCCAATGCAGATGCAGCATTCCCCTTTTTGTCTCTGTTCCTATGCTTCCATCCATGCCCATCATTATCCCCTCTTTTTGTATCCCCTGTGTCCAACTTCTCCCCTCTTACTCCCTTACACCAATGTGTCTCTCACACTCTCTTTCCTCCCTCTCTCCACTATGTTCAATATTTTACTCACTCTGCTTCATCCATTTGGTTCAGCTTTTCTCTTTCCCTTTCTTTCTTTCTCTCTCTTCCTCCTTGCAGGTCCTGCAAATCTCTCCCTTCCCTCTATCCCCCTTCCCATAGGTCCAACACCTCTATCACCTCACTTCAGTGCCCAGATATGGGTCTGGCACCTCTCCCTTTCCCTCCAGCTCCACTCCACCCACCACCTGTTTCCCTTCCCCCCAATCCCCAGACTATATCCAGCAAGTCTTCCTTCCCTTCAGCTTCAGATGGTCCACGTCCAGCAGCCCAAGCAACTCCCTCCCCCTCCATGGGTGCAGCAACAGCCCCCCACCCTCCCTCCCGATGCCGAATGACAAATAAACCCCAAACCTGCAAGTGCGACTCCTGGGTCGGCTCCTTCGTGCTTCCTGTGGTGGGCATACCAGCCTGTTGGATGTATGACGCAGGACTGCTTGGATCAGAACCTTCTTGCTGCCAAGTCCCTCCTTCTGATGTAACTCCACTCAGGATTTCGTAGACTTCAATCATATCTCCCTTCAGCCTTCTCTTTTCCAAGCTGAAGAGCTCTAACCTTTTTAGTCTTTCCTCATACAAGAGGTGTTCCATCTCCTTTATCATCTTGGTCGCTCTTCTTTGAACCTTTTCTAGTGCCGATATATCTTTCTTGAGATAAGGAGACCAGAATTGAATGCAATATTCCAGGAGAGGTCATACCATGGAGCGATACAGAGGCATTATAACATTCTTAGTCTTGTTAACCATCACTTTTTAAATAATTCCTAGCATCTTGTTTGCTTTTTGGATGCCCCCACCACAGCCACATACTGGACGGAAGGTTTCATCATATTGTCTACAATCCTTTTCTTGGGTGCTAACCCCCAAGGTGGGCCCTAGCATCCGGTAACTCTGATTTGGGTTTTTCTTCCCAATGTGCATCACTTTGCATTTGTCCATATTAAATTTCATCTGCCACTTGGATGCCCAGTCTTCCAATTTCCTAAGGTCTGCCTATAATTTTTCACAATTTGCATGCGTTTTAACAACTTTGAACAGTTTGGTTTAATCACCTCACTCATCGTTCCAATTTCAAGATCATTTATAAATAAGTTAAATAGCACAGGTCCAAGTACAGATCCCTGTGTCACTCCACTATTCACTCTCCTCCATTGAGAAAAATGACCATTTAACCCTACCCTCTGTTTTCTATCCAATAACCAATTCCTAATCCACAACTGAACTTTGCCACCTATCCTATGACTTTCTAATTTTTTCAGGAGCCTCTCATGAGGAACTTTAACAAAAGCTTTCTGAAAATCTAGATACACTACATCAACCAGCTCACCTGGTCTTCAGCTTCCTTCCTAGCATCTGGAACTGGTCATTCAGTACTTCCCTGCTGTAGTTCCTGTTACTCACATTGTTTGTTTCCACATGGATCACCACCGCTGTATCTTCCTCTTCCACGCTGTCAATGATCATGTCGATGCAGCTCACTATGTCTTCTATCTTGGCTCCCGGTAGGTAGGTCACCAGCCGATCTTGTCTTCCTCCCGCTATGTGGCTGTCGACTTATCTGATGATGGAGTCCACCACAACTATTGCTGTCCTCTCTATCTTCTCTTGTCTCTCTAGCCGCAGGTCTTTGTCCACGGTGTATGTCCATCTCTCCAACCATAGGTCCGTGTCCTCTGTGCACTTCCATCTTCCCTCATCCTGGCATTGGCTTGCACCAGACTGGTCTTCCTGTGGGTTCCCTCCGCCGTTTCCAGGTCTCGCTGCTGTGTCACCCATTTCTTCCTTGTGGTTGTCCTCCAGGTGGTCCTTCCTCACTGTAGGTGTATCTTGGCAGTTCCACTGTTGGTGATTTTCCACAGCCTCCCTGCATGCCTCCTCGATGAACTTTTCTAACTCACGGACTTCTTCCTCAATGGTTTCCTCTGTCTTGAAGTTTTCTACCTCTCTGTCCTCCTCTTCCACTGCTCAAAGTGCTTCCAGTTCCAGATTGCCTAAGAAGTGATCTCCACCCTCTTGGGTTCCCAGAGACTTTCCACCTCTTGGGCTTATGTGCGCATCTGGCATCTTTTTGAGGCGTGCTGTTCCACTCGTGGCGTGGTTCACCTTCGTGCATCTTTGCCTCACATCTTGGAGTTTTTGCAGGATGGCCTGGAGTGTATCCATGCCTAGTCCTCTCTTAGGATGGAGATTGCGGCTTTGTTTTCTTTTTGAGGCCTTTTGTAACGCCAGCGTTTGGCCTCTTCTCCGGATGTGATTAGCTTCTTGAGAGCGGCAAAATTGCTCCGCCCAGCAGTTCGTCCTTCAGTTCCAGCTAGGGATCTCAATCTGGTTCTTTCCGTGCTCATTCATACTCCTTTCGAGCCTCTTGGCTCCTGCATGTTGAAGGACCTTATTCTTAAGATGGTATTCCTGGTGGCCATTATGTCCACAAGATGCTTTTCTGAACTGCAAGCCTTTTCATGTAAACATCCCTTCCTGGACTTTTCTAGAAAGCGGGTCATGCTACCGCCGGTTCCCTCCTTTCTACCGAAGGTGGTTTTGCCTTATGTCAACCATTCCATTGTCCTTCTGGTCTTGGATATTCGGGAGGACTCTTTTGCAGCAGAGACAGTTGCGCAAATTGGATGTCCGTAGGGTCCTTCGCGCTTACGTTCAGTGGACCCAGGAGTTCAGACAGATCATATTTTTGTCCTTTTAGCGGGTCCTTGTAAGGGGGACAGCACTTCCAAGTAGAAAATGACACAGGGACCGTTTACCACAGTAAACCATGGTCACTGGAGTAAATCTGCAGGAATGGAGACATTTGCAACTGGTTTACCGCAGGAATGGGGATAAGACCTTTTACCACCCCGTGAGAGTGGTGAAAAGTCTTGCTCCTGTGGTAAAAAAAATTGCACCTGTGTCAGACTCGGCATCTCCTCCCAAACAACTCTTGCACCTATTTTACGTTCAGGAGCCAGCCATGCCACGATGAAGACAGAAGGAACCAAAAACCAAAGTCTGAGACCAATATGATTTGAAGAATAAAATTACCAGACAACAAAAGGTAGAAAAAAAATAATTTATTTTATATTTTGTGATGAGAATAGTTGTGGGGTTTTCTCTGGGGCCAGAATTGCTTATTTCAGTACTGTTCTGGAAAAGACTAAAGTATTGAAGCATTGCAGAGTGGGAATAAATGTATATTTTGTTTCTGCTTTATTTTTGCCCTCCTGGAGAGTAGTGCAAGCCAGTAGGCCTAGGGCGGGGCTGCTACCGTGGAACTGTGTGTGTGTTGTGGGGGGGGGGGGGGAACTAGATTGAGTTTTTTTATTTTTGGAGAAAAGATTGTAATGTTGCCAGAGCATGGAAAAATGTGTTCTAATCTGAACTGTTGAGAACTTTACTGCACAAGAGTTATTTTTGTGAATTACTGAATATTTGGCCATCTGACATGAACTGAGTTTAATGAAAGCACCTGAATGTGTGGTGAACTTTATTTTTGCACTCGGCTAAAAGAACAGAGCCAGAGCACACCAGTGGGCGTGGAAGCCATTGGCAGGTTACAATCACAAACATCTATTCCTTGTGGCATGAGCCCCAGGTAGGTCACTCTGGCCCAGCCCAAGCATCACTGCCATAGCGGATTCCGTGCCTTCTACCCCCGAAGAGGTCCCTCTTGGGCTTACAGCTACCAGCGCCATGAAGTTTGTGTCTGGTGACCCTAAAAAGGGTGCAGACGGTGCTCTGACAAAATGCAAGCGCAGTTCCGGGAAATGTCTCATAAACCTTCTAAGCACTCTAGATCAGATGCGCATAGAGTGGCCCTTGCCGCAGGGGATATTTCCTCCCAGTTTTTGTGAAGATGATGTATCAGGCATGTTTAAAAAAAAATTAAAAAAAGACAGTTCATGCCTGTGACTCCCCCTCAGAAGCCAGCCCTGCAAGTGGGCTCTCTTCCTTCACTGGATTTCAGCATGTTGCGGACAAGGACCCCGGAGAATAGGTGGGCACTGCTTGCAATCGCATCCGCATCTCTTTCCATCCATTGTTGGCTCAGGGCATCTCAGCAGCATTAGCTAATGTGGCTAGCCCAGCTAACCTCAGTGATCAAGATAAGTGTGGGACCCAATACCTGGCGGAGGCCCCATCTATACGCAGACTGTCCAAGTTAAGCCGTCTTGCGGTTATCAGGTCGAAATGCCTGCGAGAATTGTCCCTGCAGTCAAATCTAATCTAATCTTCAGTTTATATATCGGGTCATGGAGCTCGACTCGGTTCACGATTGATTAAAATTAGAATGACATAAAAGTAGGCCTAAGAGAGAGAGTGCTATTGGTGTATCATTTCCAGAAACAAAACTGGTAATTAAAACTTAAAGTGTAAAATTAAAAAACTAAAAGAATAAAATATACTATTGCTACAGTACTTCAGCAGGTAAGCTTTGAAGATATTGTGTAAACAACCAAGTTTTTAGACCTTTCCGGAATTGTAACTGACCTATCAATCTGATGGAATCAGGAAGCCTATTCCAAATTTCAACCAGTTTAAATGCCATAGATTTACTAAGTTTCCCAGTACATTGAAGTCATCTAAAAGAGGTAAATGATGATTTATATATTGTTGTAATCTTCAAATAACAGGATCTAGTAGCATTCCAGCATAAAGGGACTGAAGGATCGAATATTCAATAAAGGAACTTAAAGACAACACATATACACTTAAACTGCATCCTATAATGCAGTGTTCTTCAACCTTTTTACATCCGTGGACCGGCAGAAAAAAAAGAATTATTTTGTGGACCGGCAAACTACTAGGACTAAAATTTAAAAACCCCATTTCCGCCCCATCTCCGCGAGTCGGTCCCCACAAATCATCTGATCCCATCCACACAAGCCTCAGTTATGATTTTATATTGAATGTATTTTATTAAAGTATAAAAAGAAATAATATTCTGTAGAATTGTCATTTTATAAATACAAATAATTCAGAGCAGGATCAACAAAACCTCTGTCTCCCCTCCCCTTCACATATATCCCCTCTACTATCAAGAAAACTGAACAAGCCAAATTATTACAGAATGCTACACTGAAATATCATGCTAACAGAATACTGCAGTCACACATGACAGGAATAGTTTTAGGGGAGTGCAACTAGGGCAACTGCCCCCTGGTCAGAGAGCGCCCTAAGCCAGCTGGAAGCTAAAGAAGCACTGCCTGGGCTTTGCAGTCCCCAGTTATGTCTAACACCAGCTCTAGCAGGATATATATTTCAAATCTGATATATTCTAATCACAAAATAGAAATAAAATTATTTTTTTCTACCTTTTGTCGTCTCTGGTTTCTGCTTTCAATCTTCTTTTCACTCTCTTCCTTCCAGCGTCTGCCCTCTCTGTCTCTTCAATCCAGCATCTGCCTCTTCCATCCACTGTCTGTCCTCTCCCCCTTCCATATGGTATCTGTCTTCTTTCTATGCCCCTCTCCCCTTTCCATCCAGCTTGTGCCCCCTCTCTCCTTTTTACATGATTCATTCCAGCTTCACTGCTCTCTTCATTTTTATCTCTCCTACACCAGATCTATCATCATTGTCCCTCTCTGCTTATTTTTCTGCTGACCCCTTCCTATCATCAATCTCTCTACTTTCTCATGCCTGTGTCTCCCCTTCCCCTCCTCTAATCTCTCTGCCAGCTGTTTCCTTCCTTTTTTCATTCTCCCTTCCCTCCTCCTCCTGTCCAGCAGTAATTCTCTTCCCTCCCCTGCCAGCAGCATCTCTCCTTCTCCCTCTCCAGTAGCAGCTGTCCTTTTTTTCCTTGCCCAGCAGCTTCCCAGATTCCTTTCCCTCCTCCCCTCCCAGCAGCATCTCTCCTCCCTCTCCAGTAGCAGCTGTCTCTTTTTTTCCTTGCCCAGCAGCTTCCCAGATTCCTTTCCCTCCTCCCCTCCCAGAAGCATCTCTCCTTCTCCCTCTCCCAGCAGCTTCCCAGATTTCTTTCCCTCCTCCCCTCCCAGAAGCATCTCTCCTTCTTCCTCTCCAGTAGCAGCTGTCCTTTTTTTCCTTGCCCAGCAGCTTCCCAGATTCCTTTCCCTCCTCCCCTCCCAGAAGCATCTCTCCTTCTCCCTCTCCAGTAGCAGCTGTCCCTTTTTTTCCTTGCCCAGCAGCTTCCCAGATTCCTTTCCCTCCTCCCCTCCCAGAAGCATCTCTCCTTCTCCCTCTCCAGTAGCAGCTGTCCTTTTTTCCTTGCCCAGCAGCTTCCCAGATTCATTTCCCTCCTCCCCTCCCAGCAGCATCTCTCCTTCTCCCTCACCAGTAGCAGCTGTCCCTTTTTTCCCCTGCCCAGCAGCTTCCCAGCTCTGATAGTGATTTTCTCCCCTCCCAGCAGCTCTTCTTATTTCCCAGCACAGCGATTCACGAAGGCAGCCTCGGGTCCTTTGTTGGGTCGTGCCGCCACTGAGGAAAGAGGAAGTTGCATCATCAGAGGCAGCCGCGACTCAGCAAAAGCCCCGAGGCTGCCTTCGTTGATTGCTGCGCTGGGAAGTAAAGGAGAGCTGCAGAGAGGGGAGAAAGCCACTGTCGGAGGCTCCCCAAGATCTCTCTGGCCCAGCGCACGCTTCACATGTTGATCTTGCCGGCCCTGCGAGGACCAGCAAGAAGTTGAAGTGAGTCAATCTTGCCGGCCCTGCGCAGACCGGCAAAAATTTCCTGCGGACTGACACCGGTCCGCGGACCGGCGGTTGAAGAACTATGCTATAATGAACTGGAAGCCAGTGAAGCTTTCTCAATAATGGGGCTACATGGTTGTACTTTATCTTTCCAAAGATCAACCTGCCCGTGCGGAATATTCACTGATGAGTGATCACAGACCGCTCTCTGCCTCCTTTCCTGATAATCTGGTCCGGATCTTTACAGAGGTTTGGAATAACCCAGTGGCATAATCTGGTCCGGATCTTTACAGAGGTTTGGGATAACCCAGTGGATCCCCTGAAATGTGCTGAAGCCATAGCGAGGTTATACCCCATGGCACCAGTGTTTTTTTTCTATATGTTTCACTTTGCCGAAGGCAGATTAGGCCATGGCTCAGGTCACTAAGCGCACTTCTCTACCCTCAGATGGAGTGGTGGCCCTGAAGGATGTTCAGGACAGGCGGGTGGATTTTATCCTTACCGTCTTTTTGATTCTATGGCAGCCAGAGTACGGGCGACAGTGGATACGTCCTTCAATGCCCAAGCCTGTCATGCCAAACTTCGCCATGATCCTGAGGGTGTAGTCCTCCCTATCTTGATGTTCAGATTTAGACAGGAAAGTCCAAGCCTGTTCTTTTTTGTGTTTATTTTATCCAATCTTGTTTTCTGATACATCACGTGCCATCAGTAGGGACCCCTCAGGAAGGAGTGTTTCTTCAAAACACGGACTGTGTTGGGTCAGGTCCATTTGAACATTAGGATCAGTTTGTTCTATATGTGTTGTACATGTTTTTAGGATTTTGGCATTTCAAATAAATTCCTGCACCCTTTACATTGTCCTGCAGTTTTGTTTTGGTTTTCACTTTGCATTTTCACTTCAGGTTCTATTGGTTTTTCTTGTTTTGTTTTTGAAATTGACATACAACATAAAGAATAAGTAATATTTTGCATTACCTAAAGCCGATAGGTCAAGTTACACATCATTTGTTAGGGATGTTCCACTTTCTTTCGATTCAATAAACTCTTAACAGCTGTTTAGGTTCAAAAAACAGATAATTCTTAGGCTGATAGGTAATAAAACATTTTACTGGAAATTGTAACAGAAAAATTCCTCCTAAGGCCAGGATCCTTGGCCTTAATGCCAAGAATTCCTTTCTCTGCCTCTGGGATTTTTGAGCCATGTCAGGAAAAATACGTACTTTAGAGCCCAAAAACTGGTCATTTAAATGCCGAAAATTCAATCGCAATATATATTCCTTATCACTTTCTAAAGCTAAGGTAACCAACAGGGTTCTCCTTTCTGTTACTACCTCCAATGAACTGTCCAAGAAAGTTGTTAGATCTATATCCACCCTTTTATTTCCTTGAACCTCATTAGGAGTAGACGTAAATACGCCCACAGAACTTTTCATCTGAAGGTAATTAACTCTAACAATAGGAAGTAAATTATCCGGTGGAATACATAATACTTCTCTAAGATATTTCATAACCATCTCAATGGGAGAGATCCTTGGAGATTTAGGGAAATTCAAAAGTCTCCAATTATTTCTTCTTAGTTTGATTTTCAAAACTTTCCATCTTTCTTGCCATATAAGTTCTTTCTTTTATCAATTCAAATTCCACCTGCTTCATTTCAGAGAGTTTTGTTTCCAGTTTCTCCACTTTTTCTTTTATTTGAGTAATAGCCAAATCCTGTTGGTGCATTTTAGAGAAGATAGTCCCACAGTCGGTAGATAATTTTAAATTAGCATCCATAACAGATATGGCTTGCTATAGTGCCTCCATATCTATTTTAGTGGGTTTCTCCAACACCCCAAATTGTATGTTGGTCTCTCCCAAAGCTCCTCTCACCTCTGCCCTGGTGAAAGGCTCTCCCTGCTCCTCCTCTACTATTGAGGTCGACGCTGGGATCCTTCCTAAGCTGGGGGCCATAGCTTCCATCCTGGACGACAGTGTCTCTAGCTGTCCTGCCACCAGAATGCTTCCAGATTGGAGTGGTGTCATCCGCTGCTCTGGACTCAGACGCCCTTTCCACTTGCATGGGTTCACCCAAAAGAGTCAGGCTCTCCCCTGTATTAAGCAGTGCAGACTCGCCTGATCTGGAAAAGACATTCGATATTATCGTCTGCACTAACTGCTGCTGGGGTACCATCGCTAGAGGGTTAACATAAAGGGCTCCCTTCCTCTTCCCCATGTCTTCAGACAGGAGAAGGCTATTAAGCAGTTGCAGCAGAACGCAGTATGGAGCTTCCTTCTCAGGCGTCCACTTCCTATGCCATCTTTGATCAATCTCAGCAGACTGCCTTTTCTAGGCCTTCCTCTGTTCGGTCAAAGGCTGGATGACTTTATAGGCAGTGTGCAGGACCATAAGCTTAAAGTCCTGTAGAGAATCTAATTTTCATTGCTTCAGATGCCCTCACCTGACTTCGGGTCAAAGACTCATTTCTTCATCCAGCCCCCGTTTTGGGGGGCTCTGCCCATCTGTAGTACTTTAACAGACATCCTCCCGCTCCCATGAAAAAGCAGTTTTGACGCCATGCCTTTGGCCCCGCTCCTCCATATTGGAAGGCATCTCTCGACTTGTCTAGTGGTATGGGAGTCAGTGACCTCGGACATTTGGGTCATAGAGCTTCTACGTGACGGCCTCAATCTGGAGTTTTCCTGGCATCCGCTGGACTCCTCTCTGGATTTGCCTGTGGGGTTCCCTGAGAAAGTTCTACAGGTGCAGTCCACGGTTCGTAGGCTAATGGTTGATGCGGCTATCGAACCCATACCACAGGATGCCTTAGACTGGGGGAGATCCTCGATATACTTCTTCATGTTTCAAAGCCTTTCTCCCTAACTTGGAGGCTGATCCTGGACCTGAGCAAGGGTCATGTGGTCCCGACAGTCCCGTGCTTTTGAATGGAGACACCGAGATTGCTTATCACGGCAGTGGCGCCAGGTGAGTTTTTGAACCCCCCTGGATCTCCTGGAGATATATCTTCTTATCCCCCATCTTCCGGGGTACAGGAAGTTTCTGAGGATCCATGTTTTGGACCAACACTTTCAGTTTGAGGGTCTTATGTCTGGCCTGGCATCGGCACCCAGGACCGTCATCATGGTCATAAGAACGTAAGAATTGCCACTGCTGGGTCAAACCAGTGGTCCATCATGCCCAGCAGTCCGCTCAGGGCGGCCCTCTGGTCAAAGACCAGCACCCTAACTGAGACTAGCCCTACCAGCGCACGTTCTTGTTCAGCAGGAACTTTTCTAACTTTGTCTTGAATCCCTGGAGGGTGTTTTCCCCTACGACAGACTCTGGAAAAACGTTCCAGTTTTCTACCACTCTCTGGGTGAAGAAGAACTTCCTTACGTTTGTACAGAATCTATCCCCTTTCAACTTAAGAGAGTGCCCTATCGTTCTCCCTACCTTGGAGAGGGTGAATAACTGTCCTTATCTACTAAGTCTATCCCCTTCAGTACCTTGAATGTTTCGATCATGTCCCCTCTCAATCTCCTCTGTTCGAGGGAGAAGAGGCCCAGTTTATCTAATCTTTCGCCATACGGCAGCTCCTCCAACCCCTTAATCATCTTAGTCGCTCTTCTCTGGACCCTTTTGAGTAGTAACGTGTCCTTCATGTACGGCGACCAGTGCTGTACGCAGTACTCCAGGTGAGTGCGCACCATGACCCGGTACAGCGGCATGATAACCTCTGATCTGTTCGTGATCCCTTTTTTATCATTCCTAGCATTCTGTTCGCTATTTTTGCCGCCGATGCACATTGCGTGGACGGCTTCATTGATTTGTCGATCAGAACTCCCGAGTCCCTTTCCTGGGGGGTCTCTCCAAGTACTGCACCGGACATCCTGTATTCGTGCATGAGATTTTTGTTACCGACATGCATCACTTTACACTTATCCACGTTGAACTTCATCTGCCATGTCGATGTCTATTCCTTGAGCCTGATTATGTCACGTTGCAGATCTTCGCAATCCCCATGTGTCTTCACTTCACTGAATAACTTCGTATTGTCTGCAAATTAAATCACCTCACTCGTCGTACCTATGTCCAGATCATTTATAAAGATGTTGAAGAGCACGGGTCCAAGCACTGAGCCCACTGGTGACGCTCTTCCAGTCCGAGTATTGTCTATTTACCCCCACTCTCTGTTCCTATGGTCCAGCCAGTTTTTAATCCACATGAGTATTTCACCCTCAATTCCATGGGTCGCAATTTTCCGAAGTAGTTGTTCATGCTGGACCTTGTTGAACACCTTCTGAATGTCCAAATATACAATGTCGACCGGGTTGCCCTTGTCTATCTGCCTGTTTACTCCCTTGAAGAAGTGCAACAAGTTTGTCAAACAAGATCTGCCTTTGCTGAAACCGTGCTTGCTTGTCCTCATCAGACCGTGTCTGTCAAGGTGATCAATGATGCAGTCCTTTATCAGCGCTTCTACCATCTTTCCCGGTCAGACTCACCAGTCTGTAGTTTCCCGGGTCTCCCCTTGAACCTTTTTTGAACATCAGCGTAACATTCTCCACCTTCCAGTCCTCCGGAATCTTTCCCGATTCGATCGACAGATTGGCTATTAGTTGAAGCAGTTCAACTATGGTCCTTTCAGTTCCTTGATGACCCTCAGATGGATGCCATCCGGTCTTGGGGATTTATCGCTCTTAAGCCTATCAATTCTAGATTGACTGTTAACCTTATCAGTTTCCCGTTTTCACTTCCAGCATATAGCCTGATGGGTTCCAGTATGCTGTGTATATCCTCTTCGGTAAATACAGATGCAAAAAACATGTTCAGTCTGTCGGCGACTGCTTTGTCCTCCTTTAGCGCTCCCTTTATTCCTTGGTCATCCAACGGTCCCACCGCTTCCTTTGCGGGTCATTTCCCTTTAATATATCAAAAGAACGGCTTGAGATTTTTCGCCTCCTTGGCTATTTTTTCCTCGTAGTCTCTTTTGGCCCCTTTTACTGCCTTATGGCACCTGCGTTGATGTTGTTTGTGGTTATTCCAGTTTTCGTCCGGTCATGGTGGTGGTTGCTGCCCTCCTCTGCTCTCAGGGTATCCTGGTCTGTCTGTACCTGGACGACTGCCTGATCAGAGTTCCATCACTGGTGGAGGTGCATCAGGCGGTGCAGCAGATAGTCCAATTGCTGCAACGCCTGGGCTAGGTAATCAACCTGAGAAGAGCCTCTTCAAACAGACGCATAACTTGGAGTCACTGAGGATTCAGTTTCACACGATCAGGAACCAAGGGTTCCTTATCATTCAAGAAATGTTAATATTGCCGGCTTCCTCGACCTGGCAATTCCGGGTCAGGGCCTGGGACTCCTGGTCGCAATGATCGATGTGGGCTCGGCTGCGTACACTCCAGGAGTCGCTGGGTCTAGGTTTAGTCTGCAGCAGGACTAGTTTTCACTGCCACTGTCTTATAAGGCGATGGCGTGTGTATACGAATGCTAGAAGCCTGAGAAACAAAATGGGTGAATTAGAGACAATAGCAAGACATGATGAACTGGAAATCATTGGCATAACAGAAACATAGTGGAATGAAAAAAAACAAATGGGACACAGTACTACAGGGATACAAACTATACAGAAGAGATCGAGTAGGGCAGAAAGGTGGAAGTATTGCCCTATATGTTCAGGAGGGAGTAGAATCTGTTGAAGTGGTTACGACGGATAGGAAAGAGAAGCTGGAGTTCCTCTGGATCAAGATTCCTAGTAGCAATGGTGCAGACACAAAAATTGGCCTTTACTATCGACCCCCAGGACAGACAGAAGAAACAGACTCAGAAATGATAAGAGGAATTCATACAAGAATGCAAGACAGGCAATGTAATAATCCTGGGAGACTTCAATTTCCCGGGGATAGACTGGAACCTGGGAACTTCCAACTGCAGCAAGGAGGCCAAGTTCCTGGAGGCGCTAGGGGATTGCTTCCTGGAACAAATGGTAAAAGAGCCAACAAGAGGCAACGCCACCTTGGACTTGGTCCTAAATAGCCTCACGGGACCGACAAAAGAAGTAGAAGTCATGGTCCCGCTGGGGACGAGCGATCACAACATGATCAACTTTAAACTTGACATTGGGACAGGAAAACGTACCAAAACCTCAACCATGACCTTAAACTTTAAAAAAGTCTTTGACAGTGTTTCACACAGACATCTAATAAATAAATTGAGTGCCCTTGGAATGAGTCCCAAAGTGATGAGCTAGGTCAGGAACTGGTTGAGTGGAAAGTGACAGAGGGTAGTGATCAATGGAGATTGCTCTGATGAAAAGGGTGTTACCAGTGGTGTGCCTCAAGGTTCTGTTCTTGGACCTGTTCTTTTTAACATTTTTATAAATGATGTTGCTGAAGGGTTGTCAGATAAGATTTGCCTCTTTGCGGATGATACCAATATCTGCACTAGAGTAGACACGCCGGATGGTGTGAATAACATGAAGAAAGACCTGGTGAAGCTTGAAGAATGGTCTGAAATTTGGCAGCTAAAATTTAATGCTAAGAAATGCAAGGTCATGCATTTGGGCTGCAAATTCCTGAGGGAACGGTACAGTTTCGGGGGTGAATAACTTTAAAAAGGGTAAATACTAACGCATGAGAGCTATGGTAAAACAGCTCATGAAAAAGATGGACAAAATTGAAACGGTAGATCAGGCATGGTCCCTACTGAAAAATACTATCACGGAAGCACAAAATCTCTACATTCCGCAGATTTCCTAAGAAAGGAGAACTAAAGGCAAAGGAGAACCAGCATGGCTTACCAGACAGGTGAAGGAAGCCATAAAAGAAAAGAAGGACTCTTTTAAAAAGTGGAAATGCACGAAAACAACCGAAGCTTGGAACAAACATAAAGATGATCAAAAGAAATGTCACAAGGCGGTGAGGGATGCCAAAAAGGACTATGAGGAGAAAATAGTGCAAGAGGCCAAAAACTTCAAGCCCTTCTTTAGATACGTAAAAGGAAAAAAACCCAGCAAAAGAGGCAGTGGGACCGCTGGATGACCAGGGAAGAAAAGGGTTCATCAAGGAAGACAAACAGATTGCAGACAGGCTAAATTCCTTCTTCGCGTCAGTCTTTACAAAGGAGGACACCGCAACGATACCAGAAGCAGTGGAAGTGTTTAAAGGAGTAATAGAAGACAGCCTCACCACAGTAGAAGTGGACCTGGATCAGATATACTACCAGATCAACAAACTTAAAAGTGACAAATCCTCTGGACCGGATGGAATTCACCCGAGAGTCCTAAAAGAATTGAAGGTTGAAATCGGAGAGCTATTGCAAAAACTTGCCAACGTAACAATTAAAACTGGGCAGATACCGGACGACTGGAACTTAGCAAATGTCATGCCAATTTTCAAAAAAGGATCGAGAGGAGTACCGGGCAACTACAGACCGGTGAGCCTTACGTCTGTCCCTGGAAAGATGGTTGAAGCACTGATTAAAGATAACATAGTCCGGCACTTAGATACACACAACCTGATGAAAGCCAGTCAACATGGCTTCAGGAAAGGGTAATCATGTTTAACGAATTTACTTCAATTTTTTTGAGACCGTGAACGAACAAATTGATAGTGGAGAACCGGTGGACATAATATACTTAGACTTCCAGAAAGCTTTCAACAAGGTTCCACTTAAAAGACTTCTCAGGAAACTACAAAGCCATGGAATAGAGGGGGATATACAAAGATGGATAGGCAAATGGCTGGAGAACAGAAAACAGAGAGTGGGCATAAATGGGAAATTCTCCGATTGGGAGAAAGTGACTAGTGGTGTACCCCAGGGCTCGGTACTTGGGCCGATCTTATTTAATATTTATATCAATGACCTAGAAGGAACATCCGGTGAGATCATCAAGTTTGCAGACGACACAAAGCTATGCCGGGCGATCAGATTGCAGAAGGATAGCGAGGAACTCCAGAGCGACTTGTGTCATTTAGACAAATGGGCAAAGAAACGGCAGATGAAGTTTAATGTGGAGAAATGCAAAGTAATGCATTTAGACAGAAAAAATAAGGAATACGAGTACAGAATGTCAGATGCAACTCTGGGTAAGAGCGAACAAGAAAAGGACCTGGGTGTACTGATAGATAGGACCCTGAAACCGTCAGCACAATGTGCGGCGGCGGCAAAGAAAGTAAATAGGATGTTGGGCTTGATAAAGAATGGAATCACGAGTAGATCGGAGAGGGTCATAATGCCGCTTTATAGAGCAATGGTCAGACCCCACTTGGAATACTGCGTCCAACATTGATCTCCCAACCTAAAGAAAGATATAAAACTGCTGGAGAGGGTGCAGAGACGAGCAACGAAACTAGTAAATGGTATGGAGAAACTGGAATACGAGGATCGACTTAAGAAACTGGGATTGTTCTCCTTTGAGGAAAGGAGACTACGAGGGGATATGATCGAGACCTTCAAAATACTGAAAGGAATCGACAAAGTAGAGCAGAAAAAATTATTTACATTATCCATTTTGACACAGACAAGAGGACACGGAATGAAGCTAAGGGGGGACAAGTTCAGGACAAATATCAGGAAGTTCTGCTTCATGCAGAGAGTGGTTGACACCTGGAATGTTCTCCCAGAGGAGATTATTGCGGAATCGACTGTCCTAGGATTCAAAAGCAAACTAAATGCACATCTCCTTACGAGAGGCATAGAAGGATATGGGTGACTAAAAATTACTAGTATATATTATCTAAATATTCCCATATGCTTAAGAGAAAGTGTATAACACTAATAATTCAATTAAACTCAATTATACTTAGGAAGAGACCTCAGTAACGGAGCCCACGCACAGTCGTGTCCTGTTGACCCGGTGCTTGAAACATTTCATAATCTTATGAAAGCCGACATTACTCAAATTAACACAAAGGGCCAATTTAAACGTGCCCATAACATCAGTCGGAAGGAAAATCTGGCCATTAAAACTTTAATGGCAGATAAAGAATTGATCATCAGACGAGCTGACAAAGGGGGAAAAATAGTGCTCATGAATAGGGTGGACTACCTTAAGGAAGCATATAAACAGCTCTTAAGTGAGGATTACATATGTCTATCCACAGATCCAACTGAACATATACGGTTAAAAATCAATACATTGACGAAGAAGGCACTGGATAAAGGCTTCTTAACTAAGAAAGAATTTTGTTTTCTCAATGTCAAACATCCGAAAATTCCCATTTTCTACCTTCTCCCAAAAATCCACAAATCTCTAAGCTCTCCTCCGGGGAGACCGATCGTTTCTAACAGAGGTGCCCTACTGGAAGCATCTTCAATTTACATTGATAAGTTCCTACAAGATGCTGTGAAAAAAACCGCCTCCTATGTTCAAGATACTACTCAATTTTTGAGAATTATCAATCAAATTACACCGGATAAACAGTCTATATTGGTTACCATTGACGTTTGCTCATTATATACTATTATCCCTCAAGTAGAGGCATTAGAAATCATTAGGAACCTGCTGGATATGAGAGTGAACCCCAGGGTTCCTACTGATTTTATTTACCAACTGGCTAAAATTGTTCTTCAAACTAGTTTTTTTATATTTGAAGATCAGCTATTTCAACAAAGCTCAGGAATTGCTATGGGCATTACAATGGCTCCATCTGTAGCTAATCTCTTTATGGACTCCTTTGAGCAGAAATGGATATATCCATCACGCTTCCAAGATAAAATGAAGTTATGGGTCCGGTACATCGACGACATCTTCATGATCTGGAATGGCAGTCATGCTGAGCTTAATATGTTTTTGGAATACATTAATATATGTCATCCCAAAGTAAAATTTACCTCTATATGTAGTGAGATTGAGCTATCATTTTTGGATGTTCATATCAAAATTATCGATGGGGTTTTCAATACTAAAGTTTACACCAAACCTACAGATAGTAATGCTATGTTACATTTTTCCAGCGCACATCCTAGGTCTCTAAAAACGAGCCTGCCGTTTTCTCAATTTCTGAGAATCAGACGTATATGTACTTCTGATTGTGAGTTCAAAAAACAAGCCACTCACTTAAAGGAAAAGCTCTTACAACGAGGGTATCCCTCCAATACTATAGCTAGGGCTTATAAAAGAGCATACTATAATCATCGGGAACTTTTACTACAACCGAAGCAGATGACTACTAGCTCAACAGATGACAAGCAGATGACATGTGTACTAACTTACTCAAAGAATAGTTATCAAATTGCACGTTCACTCAGGAAGCATTGGGCGATGTTAAAAATAGCTGGGACATTTAAAGATTACTCTTTAAGAATTGCCTATCGCCGCACCAGGAATTTAAAAGAAATGCTTTGCCCGTCTCAACTTCCTCAGCAACAAACTACAGAAGTTGTAAATTATCCGGGCCATCATGAGTGTGGGGAGTGCTCTTTGTGTAGTATAATGGAATGTACTAATCGATTTATTAACCCAAGAGATAAAAAAGAATATATCCTTAAACATAACTCAAACTGCAAAACTCAGGGTGTGGTTTACGTCCTAAGATGTCCGTGTGATCTGATATATGTTGGTCAGACATCTCGTAAATTTTGTGTCCGACTGACTGAACATAAAAGCACCATTAAAAACCACAATCTAGGTGCTCCGCTGGCGAGACATTGCATAGCCAAACACCATGAATTTTCAACTTTAAAAGCATTGATTATTGAAGTATTGAAACCAAACATACGAGGGGGAGATTTTAGTAGAATTCTTGCTCAGCATGAGCAAAGATGGATCAATCGTCTGAACACCTTATATCCCAATGGATTAAATAAACATATAGAGTGGCAACATTTCTATTGAATGTCATAAATGAAGTAACGGGGAATGCTAATATGCTATCTATGGCTATCGGTTACGTTGTGACGTTAGCGATTCTTTGCCTGACGTCATCACGTCGCCGTGTTAAATAGAGGCTGTCGCCATTTCGAGTGTGAATGAGATGACTGATAGTGTGTGTTAAACAAGTAAGTAGAACTGTTAGCCTTTAAGGTTTGTAAGGGCTAACTTACATTTTAAAAAACTAATTCTAATATATAACAATTTCTTTTTATTGTAGTAGCTTGTTGTACGTGAGAAACAGCCCTGAAGCAGTAGACAAACATTGAAGTCTACGAAACGCTGGCCACGTTGGTATCACAAGATATACGAGCTCTACTAAAAAATGAAAACTAAAAGTTAAAAAATGAAAGCTAAGTACTTTTTTCAAAAAATTAATGTTTAACAACAATTTGAAATTAGAAGTGTGTGAGTGATGTCAGTTTGGTCTCTAATGAGTGAGTGTAGACACCTGACTTATATTAGATAAATTACGATTATTTTTAAGGAAAAAAAAGGGATTAAAAATAAATATTAAGAATAAATAATGATACTCTATTGATAAAATAGTTAGAACATAGGGTAGAAGACACATAGGAAGGAGACCGATGATTGGAGCAAAGGAGCATATAACCACGCTGAAATTTCGGTCTATGAAAAACGACTGTGCGTGGGCTCCGTTACTGAGGTCTCTTCCTAAGTATAATTGAGTTTAATTGAATTATTAGTGTTATACACTTTCTCTTAAGCATATGGGAATATTTAGATAATATATACTAATGTTTTTCCCATTGGGGGACTCTACTATAGTGTAGTGACTAAAAATTACGCCAGGTGTACGCCTGGCAGGGCCTCCGCATGTGCAGATCGCCGGACTTGATGGACCAAAGGTCTGATCCGGAGATGGCGTTTCTTATGTTCTTATGCAGCATGCAGTGGCAGTTAACCCACTGACCCTGTGCAGAGGTCTGCCTCTGGGGGTCTCAGTCTGGGGGACTCTTACCACGGACGCAAGAGTCTCCCATTGGGGAGAAGTCTGTATGGCCATTCCGGTTCAGGGCAGGTGGTCTCCTTCTGAGTGCAGGTGGTCGATCAATTGCCTGGGACTGGGGGCGATTCGACTAGCTGGCTTCGTTTCCAGAGGTGTCTCCATCGTCGAGCTGTCCGTGTGTTCTCGGATGATGTGACGGCAGTGGCCTGGGTCATCAGGCAGGGAGGCACCAGGATTCCTCTTCTGGGCCTGGAAGCTTGGCTGCTCTTTTCTGGGCAGGAAAGTGCCAAATGGCTCTGTTCGCGGTTACCTTAGCAGATGAAGGAAACGTTCAAGCGGTTCCCTTAGTCGTCAGACCCTGGCTCTGGGAGCATGGTGTCTCTCCTGACGGGCGTTCAAATGCATTGGGCATCAGTGGGATCATTCAACGTTTGACCTCGTGGCATCTGCCAAGTACAGGAAGGTGGACAGATTTCAGTCATCAGCGGGAGGCTGACAGCATGGGGTTGGATGCTTTGGTGCAATCTTGATCTTGAGGCGGTCTCCTATAAGTGTGTTCCTCCGTGGCCCATAACAGGGCGTGACCTGCGCTGCGTTCCAGCTCATGGGGGCATGGTGTTCTTGGTGACATCTGTTTATCCACGGAAACCCTGGTAGGCCAATCTAGTTCAGCTCTGCCTAAGTTAGGGATTCAGGTTTCCCTGCCACTCTCACCTCTCTCAGGGTCCGATCACGCTGCATGTTCCAGATCGACTTGGTCTTCCGGTATGGCTTTTAAGATCGTGGCCTTGGCAGCTAGGGGCTATTTGACCAACTGCAGCAAGGAGGCCAAGTCCTTGGCTATGTTTCTACTTAGCATTGTTGCTGCCTTTGCATAGGCCTGGTGGTGTTCCCAGGTTCTGTGTTTCAGTTCTCAGGTGGTCCCTCGGAGTCCTCAGTGGCTCAGGTTCTGGATTTTCTGCAGGCTGGCCTACAGCAGGGGCTTACTATATCTTTCCTTCCAGTGCAGATCATGGGTCTTTCTTGCTTGGGTCCTGCTTCCTCAGGGGTTCGCTCGCATCCCACCTGGACATTGTCCGCTCTTTGCGAGGTGCGGTTCGGCAGAGGCCTCCCTAGCAGCTTCCTTGTCCGACGTGGGATCTGAATTTGGTTCTCTGCTCACTGGCCCCTTCCACCCTGCGAGCCTCTTGAGGTTTCCCTGCAAGATCTCTCCATCAAGACTGTCTTCCTTGTAGCAATCATGTCTGCCTGAAGAGTTTTGGAGCTACAGGCACTCTCGTGCCGGGATCCTCTTCTATGAATCACGTATTCTGTGGTCATCTTGCGGATGGTGCCCCCCCCTTTCTTCCAAAGGTGGTCTCTGTTTTCCATATAAATCAGGAAGTTCATCTTCCGGCATTTGTTCCTTTGGGATTCAAGTCCAAGGACAGAATCTTCTGGTCCTTGGACATCTGTCATCTTCGTCTGCATTTTTGGAGGCCACCAACGATTTTCGTCTTGCGGCCCATCTTTTAGTGTTTTCGGGCCCTGCCCGTCAGGGTAGGCCCGACTCTAAGGCTACCATTTCCAGATAGATTTGTGCTTCCATTTCTGCTGCTTTTGTAGCAGAGGGGGAAAAAGCCCCTTGGGGTAAGGGCTCACTCCACCAGAGGAATATCTTCCTTTTGGGCTGAATCCTCTGCAGCTTCACTTGAGGAGTTTTTCAGGGTGGCTGCCTGGTCTTCCCTGCACACTTTTACCAAGTCCTACCAGATTGATGTGGCAGCTAAGCAAGATGCTGCTCTCAGGGTTTTGATCCTGGCGGCAGGCTCATTGGGACTGCTCTGATACGTCCCTACCGTCCAGACTACAGAGGGATTGTACAAGAACAAAAGATTAGATTCTTACCTCTGCTAATCTTCTTTCTTGTAAATCTCCTCTGTAGTCTGGACACCCGCCCGGTTTCTGTCTGATTCGCAGGTCACCTGACCAGTAACTGGTAAGCTGGATTTCTGTCTCTGACCAGCATCGCTGAGCATGCCATCCTTCCCTTATGAAGAAGGGTTAGAGGGGTCCCCAGGTGGTTGCCCCCTTCTGATTATATAGACTGAGTCTCCTTCTAAAGTTTTATGAAGTTCTATAAGGTTTATAGTTCAAAGTGAATGTTCATGCTATGTTTTACATTTTCAATGTTGCTGTTTTGAATTTATTAACACAAGCAGAATTAATTGCGTAGCGGGGAGTTCCCCGTTCCCCCCTCTCTCTTTTTTTTCCTGTTTTTCAGGTAGCCCTTCCTGGCTTGGTTACTGACTAGACTTCAGGGAGCATGACCCACGAGATAGACTCAGTGGGAGGGGCTCAAGTTTGTTATTTGAGGTTCCTACAGATCTGGGTTGCACAAGATATACAACCCTACCTTACAGACTACAGAGGAGATTTACAAGAAAGAAGATTAGCAGAGGTAAGAACCTAATCGTTCGTTCCAATCTGGGCAACTATTTTGTCTTCTCTATATGAGAGTTGAGCTGGTATGTTTATAGTTCACAGTTATTTAGTTCTTAGTTAGTTTCTGCTTGGCTATTCATCAGACTGATTGTAGATGGGACTGGACAGCCTTCTTGTACTACAACCAAAAGTCAATGTGTCTCAGTCTGCATCTGCTGGCACAGGAGTGTAAACCCATCCGTTCTGTGCCGGTCTGGAGAGACTAAAAGAAAGAAAATTAGAAGGTAAAAACCTAATTTCTCCTTATACTTAAAGACTTCATTTCCAGTCCTTGCCCCTCTTCCATTAGCCTCCAAATGTCTGTGGAAACAAATATGTTTTTAAGCACTTTAAAAAAAAGTTACAATATCCACTCAATGGGTCCTGCAATAAAGAATGCAGAATCTCTGATCTTGGCAAATGTACTTCCAATAATGAAGGAACAGATGGTTTTAAAACAGAGTAAACATGTAGGAAAATAACATCTAATTCAATTATAATGAAGAATTGTGTTGGAATACCCTATGAATGGTACTGACAAACTGTGCAAATTGTACAGTTGTAATGATATATGGTGATATCTAGGAAGACCTGTAATTATGCATATGGCCAAATTTTGAAGAGTCGCATACCCACTATCACAGTGGTCTCCAATGCATAGCCCTCAAAGTCTTCCACTACTGCCCTCAAACAGTTGGCTGAAATGCTCTTCAAATCAATTAAATGTGTTAATTTCAATCTTTTTTTTTATTATTGATTTGAAAAATATCACAAGTAATACAATTGTTGCAGAAATACAGAAAGTAAAAATACATCAAAAGGAAACAAAATTTATAAATGTGGTATTTCAATTATTATCCTTCTTAGACCACTAATTTAAAGCAGGGGGGGGGGGATCCATAATTCATGGAGGAAAGAAAAGGAAAATCTGTTTTTAGGAAAGCTGACTACGCTATTTAACAGCCCTAATTATCTTTAAATCCAGCAGATCATATACATTACTTATCTCTAGAGATCTTTTTAAGGTCCAGAAAGTCTCTCAATTGTGATGGTAAGAAGAAAGTGTACTTAATCCCCAGGTAACGAATCAAACATTTACAGGGAAAAGCCAACAAAAAAGAAGCCCCCAAACTTTCTGTCTCATCACGCATAGCCAGGAATTATTTTCTGCGGTCCTGTATTATCTTAGATACATCAGGATAAATCCAAATTCTTTGTCCTAAGAAATCTTGGTGTAGGTTCCGAAAGTAAAGTTTCATTATAAGATTTAAGTCTTGTTCAAATACAAAGGAGACTAATAGCGTCCCCCTTTTTTTAATATCAGCAAAGGATTCTTGCAACGTTGCAGTCAAATTTCCTTCCACCACCAAATTCCCTCCTTCAACAGGCTTAGTCATAATGCTAGGAATATAATAAATTTTATTTATAGGAGGAATAGCTTGTTGAGGGATTTTGAGGATTTCAATTAGGTATTTTTTAAAGTAATCCAGAGGGATCCAAGATGGTGTCAGGCTGGACGCGCTGAGGAGCCGCTCTGAGATTGTCTCTCCAATATAACTTTTTCAATAGATTCTGGATAACTTTACTTACCCGATGCCTAAATGGAGGGGCCGTTGGTGCCTCGCGGCCCACTGTCACCCCCGCAGCCGGCGATATTGGTGAGCTTCTCAGACGGATGCAGGGAACATTTTTAGCGTCGGAGAGGGGCCCGCAGAGGAACAGTGGTGTGAGCGAGGCCGTGGCAGTTCCTCCGGGATTGGAAACATCTTTGAGCCCCGCCGCTAGGGCGCCGCCCCCGCAGCCTCAGCTAAGCAGCTCTCCAAGAGGTATGGGAACCCCGGATGTCAAGGCTTCGCCTTCCCCTGAGGCAAGTCCAGTGCAGAGCCTGCTGATAGGAGCTCATATTGAAATGAGCTCCTTGGAAGAAGCTGAGAGCAAATCAACCAAGGAGAAGCGAGCAAGTCTTCAGAGACAGCGACAAGGAACCCAACTGGATGGTGAGCACTATGACAGTTCTACTTTTTTAACTTCCTTGGATAAACCTTCGGAAGTAACTCTTGACTCATTGTGGGATCTTATGGCTGGACTAGTGAAGACCATAAGTCCCAAACTCCAGTTAATAGAGGGGAAACTGTCTCAACATTCTACTGAACTTATAATACTGGAAAATGAATTGACTGCCTCTAATTCTTCTGTTCAAAAGCTTGAACAGGAAATAAAATCATCTAAACAGCTACAAGATGTTCTAATGAAGGACAATATAAATCTTAGAAGAAAGATGGAGAATTTGGAAAATAACTCCAGATACAACAATTTAAGATTAATTAATTTTCCTAAGTTACCATTGGTATCACCTAGAGAAATGTTTAAGAGATATTTTCTTGAAGTTTTGGGGGCCTCAGAAGATTCAATACCTCCTTTATCACGAGTTTATTATTTACCTAACAAGAACAAATCGTTAAATAGGTCCTTGGACCAAGGACAATTGGATGTATCGGAGTTATTGGAGAAATCTGATAAAGAGGCTGTAGAACAAAGTACTTTGATTGTAACAGTAGCCCTCTCTATTGATAAAGTTTGGTTGTTAAAATTATTCTTTAAAAATAGACAGAAAGAATTTATGGGCTTTAAAGTGCAGATATTTCCTGATTTATCAAGAGAGACTCAAAAGCGTTGCCATGAATTTCTAATGTTGAAGCCAGGTGTTACATCCTTAGGTGCTACCTTTTATTTACGACACCCCTGTAAGTGTATAGTGCATCACCAAACAGTTAAATATGTTTTCTTTGAACCTAGTCATTTGACTTCCTTCTTGTCGCTCTCTCGTTTGGAGGCAGAAAAATCATAAGCCCTAAGATTATTGATTAATCCCAGCAATCAGCTCTCCAGCTAACTTTAAGAGTAAGAGTGTTCATTTTGTTCAATTCTTTTCTTTGTTCTCGCTAAGGAATCTTGGATCCCATAATTTGAGGACTTGAGCATATTAGTTATAATTATTTTAATGTTGTTGAAATATTTCTTGCTTTATGTTGAATTACTAATCTTGCTTTCTGTACAAGTTATTCTTGATTGTATGATTTGAAAATCAATAAATATATTTAACTATAAAGTAATCCAGAGGACTTAAAGCCGGCGATTTTGGAAAATTTAATATCCGTAGATTTAGCCTCCTATTAAAATTCTCAAATTGTTCCAATTTTAAATGAACATAAGTCTTATCTTTAACCAACGTTGATGTTATTTCCTTTAAATCTTTAACTTGAGTTTTAACACAGGTTATTTGTTCAGCAGATTCATGTTTGATCTGTTCAGTAATTTTAGTCAAGTTATCTACTTTCCTTGATAGATTGAGTGCCTCTATTGAAGATTCCGTCAGCTTACTATGGAGGCTCTGCAAGGCCTGCCAAATGATCTCCAGTGTCACCATCGGAGGAGTCTGAAGCAGCGGCAAACTCGCTGACGCTCCCAAAGTCGATAACTCGGCTGTCTTTCCCACAGGTGCTCCTTCCTCCAGACTCAGGTCCTGGTTCGCGGCTTCCGGCTCCAGAACCCCTGTTGGGGCAACCCGTGCCAACATCAGACATGGCGGTGTGCTGGATACCAGAGGGGACAGCGATACTTCATGCCCTAAGAAGCTGGATGCTCCATCGTCCAAACTTTCAGCAGGGCCCTCTTCTCCCGGTTCCGGGGTTGTGAGCTGGCTCAAGAACCTCTCCAGGGTTTGTTGCTGCACCGGTTTGGAGGTTCTGAGTTAGGAGGAAGCCATTCTCAAAACCCCCTTTCTTTTAGCATGCGGTATTGGAAGAAAAAATCTCCTTGAAGGAAACCACGGTATAGAGGAAAAACAAGGAAATAGCCGACCCAACAGGAGAGGTAAGAGACACCTGGACTAACGTGCAGCCATCTTGGATTCCCTGTTAATTTCAATCTTAACCACTTAATAGAGTAACTGCAATCAATCTCATAAGTGTTACTCAGGTGGCTCATTTATGGAAACTTGCTACTGTTGACAATCCAAAATAAAGTAAGTTTTTAATATCCTTGAAGTGTTGTAAAATCAATATTAGAATTATTTTTTAATGTTTAACAACCACTCTGAACGAGTAGCTCAATGCAATTTACAAAATAGTGTGTGTAAGCTTGAAATCTTTTGCTGGCCCTCAAAGTTTTCTTGTATTCGCATTGTGACCCTTTACATGGAAAAGGTTGGAGACCATTGCTCTAACATGTCTGTGCAAATCAAAATTGTATATGGGGTCCAGATTTTGTAAATATTTTCTACCCCTAAGTATACTTTTTCCTCCATAGCCACTACTGGGCTCTCCCAGGGAGAAGTATCCCATGACTAACTCCCCCTCCCACTTAAAGATTAATTCACATCATATGGTAATTTACATGCTTATTTTTGTACATTCCTATGGATAAGCCAAATTATGCTGAAATAATTGCATATAACCTAAGACATGAACAAGCAAGTTACCATGGCAGACGCAAAATGCAGTAGAAACCAGAAAAAAAGTTAACATACCTGATCTACTTGTGTGAGACATGTAAGAAATGGTAGCAGCTCCTCTACATTAATATACTGAAACTTCTCTGGATTCTTTCTAATGTATTCTTCAAGTTCATCTTCAGCAAAACCCATTTTTCACTTGGTACCTGAAGTAGGAAAAAAATGCATGTTTTTAAAATAGTACTGTAAAACATTGAAATAGTTCTAATAGCCTCTGGGCAACATTTGGCTATGAAATAGTTTGTTCTGTAGGCCTAAATTTCTTCTAATCCTTAGGCCTGATTAGCGAGAGCCTGTCATAATGTGAGAGAGTTCAAAAAAGCGTGGGATGAACACAGAGGTCTAAAATCAGAAAATAATAGCAAATATTGAAGAACTAAGGCCAGTACTGGGCAAACTTGCACGGTCTGTGCCTGTATATGGCTGTTTGGTTGAGGATGGGCTGGGGAGGGCTTTGATGGCTGGGATGGTGTACAAGGGCTGGAGTGAGCTTTGACGGAGACTTCAGTAGTTGGAACCTAAGCACAGTACCGGGCAAAGATTTGGATTCTTGCCCAGAAATAGCTAAGAAAAAAAAAAAATTTAATTGAATCAGGTTGGGCAGACTGGATGGACCATTTGGGTCTTTATCTGCCGTCAACTACTATGTTATTATGTTACATTCCCTGCCACTCTTCCTTCATGCCTACCATATTAACTTCGAGTCATATTAGCACTGTGCTACCAGATGCAGGTGAGGCAACTACAGGGTGATCTGTCATGTGGCGGTGATAGTTTCTCCTATCCTCTTTTTATCCATTTCCGAGTATCAAGAATTAGGCATATGAGAAGGAATATAAGCTCCTCCACTAAGAAGCAACGTCAAGAATAAAAGTGAAAGGGTCAGAAACAGATATGTGCAATCAAAACTTGCTATTGCTGTTTATATGACATGAGAAATTGCTGATATCAGTAAAACCCAGGCATAGTATGGAACCCTGAGAAACTGGAGAGAGTCAATGGAGAATTGTGTACTCTCTTTTAGTTTTATGAAATTCATAAGTTTTAGATGTCTCAATCACTAGCTGCTTGCTTTAGAAGCTCGGCAAAGTTATTTTGATAACACTTGGGAAAAGGAGTACTTGCTATATTAGAACATAAGAATAGCCATATTGGGTCAAACTAACGGTCCATCTAGCCCAGTATCCTGTCTGTTGTGACAAACCTGTGGTCAGCTTTGTCCCTGTAAGGGATAAAAGCAGAACACGGTCCCTGGTCAGAAGGGCTGACCAGGTTAAAAGTAAAGTTTTGGAAATGGCTGACTACCCCTCAGGCAGTGAGGTAGGTCAGGAGAGGTATGAGCATAGAAGTATCCCGCAGAGAGCGCCAGTTCAGGGCAGGTACACCAGAAAGCCTGGGGGGACTTTTGTTGAGAAGTGGAGTCCCAGTGCTGGAAGGTATGCTCATTACCAGCCTAGGAGAAACCTGAATTATTTCCCTAGGGATTTCCTGCCCACCACAGCTGTTCCCAGGAGAGAGGGGTGGGGCTTTAACTCGCATAAAAACAGAGCATGGGATCACAGTAAGGAGAGCAGGAACGGAGCTAGAGTTAACGAGCTCAGGCTGCGGCAGGAGAAGCAGCAGTGCTTGGATGCAGATGAGGGGAGAAGTCTCTCTCCTCCAACCCACAGCAGTGAGGACGTAGAGATGACCGAGGACTACCTCAGCTCAACCCCAGCTGCTGCTGAGCAGGCAGAGGCTATGGATGTCTCTGAACCCCTGCTGGAAGCTGGCTATTTCCCCACTGACATGGAGGTTAGTTGCTAAAGGGAATGAAGCAAGGCTGTGCTTGTGCTGGCTCCCGTAACCCAAGCCCAGCTGACAGTAATTAGAGGGAGAGCAGGAAAATCTCCCTGTTACACTGTGCAACTGCCCGGAGTGCATTGTTTGGTCAAGGAACTTTATCTATGTGGGTGTGAAAGCTCCTTGTGAAAACCTAAGTAAAGTTCACAGCTTACCTAAGTTGGCTAGGAAGCCCAGCTGATAGTAACGAGCTGTGAAGCCTTCTCTGCAAAACCTATCCGTGTCTCAGCTAGGTAAGCTGAAACGTTTAAGGAATTCATTGCCAAGTTTGGGAACTGCAATTACTCTGTCTGTTTTCACAAGGTGTTTGCAAAGTTTGAAAGTTTATTTTCCTGATATTTGCATTTACTTTAACCCCTGGTGAAGAGGACTGTATTTAGACTAGAAAAAGTCCAGGGTATTGAACTGCATGTGGCTGGTGTAGCAAGCCATTCTGACAACTGCAAGCTATTTTGTGTTTTATGTTTTTCCATGACATGCGGGTGGCTGATGGTATTCAGACCCCCGGGTTCAATAAAGTACAAGAACATTCTTTTGGAACAAACTTACCTGTGTGGTCTTCTCTTTACAAGCTATTCTCAGTGTGGCCTGGCAGACTAGGCAGGCGCCTAGGTCTGTTATAACCTGAAAAGCCTTCCTCCTACCATGCCGACAGGCCAGAACTCAACACAACTAATCCCTCTGCTGGTTAGAACAAGGGATAAGTATGTCACACTGTGAAGGAGGCCTGTACTGTATATCACACCAGTGTAAATACATTTTCCATTCCCTCTTTCCTAATTAACCCATAGTGCATCTTCCTTACCCTGTAGATACTGCAATTGTGTGGTTTTAATATGATCTTTAACATGTCACTCTCCTTCCTTTACTTCCTACCCTGTCTTTCTTGAACAGATTGTAGCCCTAGCCCAGTGTAACTATATCCCAGTCATGGTTTTCTGTGATCTCCACTAAATCCAAATCAGCTTCTTCCATCACAGCCTCTAAATCCAAGACTTTGGAGGCTGAGGAACATCTATGCCCCCGAAAGGGCTGCTGCTTCTGCTGAAAGTAAGGCCTCTAAAATGAACCAGTCTTCCTGGATTTGTAACACCTTCGAGCATCACCTCGTAGCAGCACAAAACTCTGTACAAGTCTGTGAAGGATGGAACAGGATTTTATACTTGTCCTCTGGCAAACACTGGCCTTTAGAGTCTCCCAGATCTTTAACAATCTTCTCTGAATCCTCACCAAAGAGGAGCTTCTCACGAAAAGGCAACCGTGCCAGCCTGGCTTTGAAGGCTGCATTTGTAGCCCAGTGTCTCAACCAAAGCCAGCACCTTGTAGTCACTGCCAAGGGCATTTTTTTTAGCAGAAGCCCTAAACAGATCATAGAGCAAGTCTGCTAAATAGGTCAACCCAGATTCCAGAAATGGCAGGGACTGTATCAACTCTTCTACTGAAGAAACCTTATGAACCCAACTCATACAGGACTGGGTCACATAGAAACCACAAAGTGTGGCCTGCAAGCACAAAGTCACCACCTCAAAAGATAATTTCAGAGACGATTCCGTTTTCTTTATCCTGCACATCCTTGAGGGTTGTCTTGCTCTCAACAGGAAGCATAGTCATCTTAGTCAACATTGTAAGCAGAGAGTCCACCTTAGGCAAACACAGGAAGTCTTAGCTCCTGCAAAGAGAGAGCATAAAGATCAGACTAAGCCCTGGCCACCCTCAACCCAGCATCCGGGATTTCCCACTGTGCTGAGATAAGCACACCTATAGCCACATGAATAAGAACCACTTTTAGCCTTAGACCCTGAGGGTTCAGGTGAAGAAATGTTAAGCCCTCCAACACTTTTATAATTGGGGAAGACAGTTTTTCCTTGCAAACGAATCAAGCTACAGTCCCCTTCCAATCCCAACACCTTGCAGGACCCAACAATGGCTCAGCAAAAGGGGAGCACGTGGGCGCATCAAAGATGGTGGCCATAGACACACTGCATGAGGGAGGCACCATGGAACCCAAAACATTTGCCTGCAGCCTTTCTAATGTTTACAGAGCAACCTTGGCAGTCAAATTTGGGAAACAGGAGACTGATAGAAGAAGCATAGTTGTATGCTGCACAAAGACCAGATGTTGTTCATCAGCTCCCGCACTGTGAGCAGCTCATAACCATTTCAGCAGAGGCAGTCATCTAACCCAGAAAGCAAAGAAGAGCAGTACTTTGCCACTATCCTCCCAGCCACAGCTGCTGCTTCTCCTCCAAATAAGCAGCAGCGGAGACAAAGCAGCCTGCCTTATTCTCCTGTGGGCTGTACTTTGCAGCCTCAGTATGCACAGCTGCTGGTCTCTGTGTGTTGAAAACTGGAGTGGATTTCTTATTCTTCTTTTTACTCAACTTTTCCATGCTTTTTGAACACCACTCAGTAGGGGCTCCTTCATAATAATTTCCGTGGAAAAATCTGCTACAAAATATAGGGCCTGTTTTACAAAGCCATGCTAGCGGCTGTAGCGCAGTAATGGCCCCAAAGCCCATAGAGATTTAAAGGGTTCGGGGCTGTTGCCGTGCGGCTTTGTACAGGCCCATAGTTTAGAAAATTATGGAATCTAAAGCCACATCTACCGAGTCAATGCCTTAAAAGACAGGTTTTTGTGTTCAATCTTTTTATTATGGCTTTAGCACGAAAAAGAAAAAGCAAACTATAACAATATAGTGTAACATCGGAACATAAGTTGCAGATAACCTGGTTACAATGGAATATTACAAGGGTAGTTTCCAGAAATATAATGAATATCGTACTCAGTTAAGTATAAGAGAAACAATGTCATTCCTGTGAATAAATTAGTCTGTGACCTGCTACTCAATATTTCGCTACACAGTGATTTGTGACATACATTATTAAATAACGATAAAGAATTAGATTTTGTGGCAGCAACCTTTTCAAATTTTACATAGAGACACTACTAAAAGATCTCACAGATACCACTCCCTACCTAGCCAACAGCAACCACCCCTCCCTCAGCCACCCTCTTAGCCACACACTTCAAAAACAAGATCGCAAACATCAGAGCCACGTTCAATGGAATTCCCACACACATAGAAGAGATCTTGAATCCCCCTCAGAGAAAGAATCAGTTGCAGCAGACAGAACCTGGTCCAACTTCTCACCCATACAATGGTCAGACTTCAACAAACTATATAATAAATACAGCCATGCAGCCTGTGACCTTAACCATTGCCCCCCATACCTATTGAAAACCTCAAGTACACTATTCCGCTCCCTGCTCCTACAATGGATACAATCTTTACTCACAGATGGACTTTTCCCAAAAGACCTCAGCGAAATGATCATAACTCAGATACTAAAAGACCCCAAAGCAACAATGGACCAACCATCCAACTACAGACCCATAGCCTCAATCCCACTGTACGTCAAGCTGATGGAAGGCCTCGTAGCTAAAACCCTAACCTCATACCTAGAAAACCACAACTTACTCCACCCCACACAGTCTGGCTCCAGAACCAACTACAGCACTGAGACCCTACTAGGAACACTCATGGACACAGCTAGACAACATCTCAGTACAGGCAAGAAAATCCTGATCATACAACTAGACCTCTCCGCAACCTTCGACCTGGTAGACCATGACATCCTCCTACAAACACTAGACTCCTTAGGAATCTCAGGCAAGGTACTTTCATGGTTTAAAGGCTTCCTACAATCCATAACCTACAGTGTTAAAACAAAGAAAGAAAAATCAGAAACAGGGTCCAACCCATGCGGAGTTCCCCAGGGATCACCTCTGTCTCCCACACTATTCAACCTATACATAGCTTCCCTCAGCTCCTGCCTTAACAAATATGGCATAACCTCATACAGCTATGTAGATAACATCACCATTCTCCTCCCCTTCGACCATCCAGAGCCCACCATGACAGGCACAATACACAGAACACTGGAAATAGTAGCAACATGGATGACAGAACACAAACTAAAACTTAACTCTGACAAAACAAACTTCATCCTCCTAGAAAACAGCAAAACTCCAACCTTAACAAACCTAGTAATAAACTCGATCTCATACCCCATTCAACCCATGCTAAAACTTCTTGGAGTACTGATTGACAGAGGCTGTACCATGCAACCACAAATCAACAAAATAATAAAAGCATCATTTGCAACTATGAGAAACCTAAGACAAATTCGAAAATTCTTTGACAGGAAACAATTCCAACTTTTGGTACAATCTCTTATCCTTGGACTAATAGACTACTGCAACATATTATACCTCCCCTGCCCAGCGGCCATGATAAAGCAACTACAAACAATATAAAATACAGCCCTAAGACTCATCTACTCATTGAAAAAATATGACCACATCACAGAGGCGTACCACGACTCACATTGGCTCCCAATACAAGCAAAAGTACACTTCAAATTCTATTGCTTACTATTCAAAGTTATTAAAGGAGACAGCCCAACCTACTGGAACAACCGACTAATCCAAGCCACCTCAACCAGACACAGAAGAACCCACTCACTATTCACACACCCGCCAACCAAATATGTCAAATGAAGAAAATTATATGACAACCTAATGGCCACCAGAGCAGCAAAACTAGCCAGACAAATCACCAATCTGCTGTCTTCAACCACAGACTACAAAACCTTCAAAAAAGAAACAAAAAAACTCTACTGTTCAAAAAATACATAAAACCTATTTAACATGACCAGTTCCTTCCCAAGCTCCACCTACCACACTTTCTACTCCTATCAAATCTAAAATGTTCAAAATACCCAACATGTATTACCTTAATTTATTGACAATTCTTATGTAACCCGCCTATATATCTTGTAACTTCATGACAATTCTTATGTAATCCGCCTTGAACCGCAAGGTAATGGCAGAATAGAAATCATTAATGTAATGTAATGTATTCCACCATGCATTATGATTCAAGGAAGCAAGATCTTTCCAATTGGATGTAATAGTTTTCAATGCTATCAGAAGAGACATTTAAGCAGTTTGGCTTTATGTTTATCTAATATGCCCCGTGTTGTTGGGGTTCCTCTAATCATTTTGAACCTTGTCGGCATAGGAATGCACTATGGTAGTCATATAGACTAGGGAAGTTGACGCCACCGTTCTCTTTAGTACATTTCTGTTTCTTTAAGGCAATATGTGGTGATTTGTTATTTTACAAAAATTTAGTCATGAATGATTCAATTTTAGAGTATGAGGAAATGGGGAACAAAAATGGTATCCTCAGTAAAATGTATGTTATTTTCGGCACTAACATCTTAATGGTGTCAAGTCGACCCCACCAGCAGAGCTAGATGGACCATTGGTCTGACCCAACATGGCTATTTTTATGTTGAAAAGTGCTATGATGAGGGTGTCCATTTTGGTCTTCCAGCACCTATCCACTTACTCTGGCATAAAAGGATATAATTTGTCCAAAACCTTGGCCCCCTGAAAATTTCTATCCAGGGTCTCCCACTCTGCCAGCATCATGCGGAAGAGTGCTTTCTGAAGCGGAAAATACTCCAGCACATGTTCCCCCCTCTTTTTTCATGCAACACAAGTCTAATGTAGCCTTAAAGGCACTATGACAGGGGTAGGGAACTCCGGTCCTCGAGAGCCGTATTCCAGTCGGGTTTTCAGGATTTCCCCAATGAATATGCATGAGATCTATTTGCATGCACTGCTTTCAATGCATATTCATTGGGGAAATCCTGAAAACCCGTCTGGAATACGGCTCTCGAGGACCGGAGTTCCCTACCCCTGCACTATGAGAAGCTCCACTGTGTAGCAAAACAGAGTTGGCTCTGCAGGCTGTTCTCATGATTGCCGCTCATTTGGTATGGAAAATTAAATTATTAAGCTGTCATGCCTAAGGGTAAATATGTAGCTTTTTTTCTTAAAATGCAAAGCCCTAATATAAAGGTTAAAGAACTAGGTCCCTACAAGTGAGCAATGCTAGGTACAGGCCACTGCTCAATCTATGGAACTTCTCCAGCCTTGCTTTAGTTTGGGTGCTAAAGCTCTCCGCCACTTGCCTATAGCGAGACACACAAAAAAAAAACAACAGCTGGGGTGGGGGAGACATTCAGACATGTCTGAGTTGCTCCCCCTCTGAAGTTTGCATCCAGAAATGTACCTCTTTTACTGAGGCCTTCAACCAGAAAAGCACCCAGAAAATTACCTCTCAAGTATGTGGGTTGAACTGGCACAAAAGACTGGTGCTTTGGCTTAGTTGCGCTGAACAAAACAGTGCAGAATTTTCCTATCTTGAAATGAGGGAGGAACTTTCCAGCCACTTCTTTCAGGGGAAGGAGAAAAACAGAGTGGACTTCACACAGGCCATGCAGCATCAGCCTACCAGCATGCCTGACAACATGGCTGGTGCAGAGGCCTGCAACACCTTCCTGGCCGACCACAACCCTAGCAATTTTGTTTCCCTCCCCTCATCTGGCTCCACAAGATGCGCTGCATCTCTCCTCACCCTCCAAATGCTTGTGAATTGTCTAATGTAATTTATGTCTTAATATGCCAATTAGGACTCTTGCATGTAGGTCATACTTCACAGATGTGAAAGACCGGTTTGATGGAACATCAACATTGTTTTAGAGCTAAGGAGGAGATGGAATCCTTGGTATCTTATTGTCTAGACACTTTTCAGTGCTGCATATTAGAACAGTTACAGATTTTAGAGAGTAGAGGTAATATCCATTGGTGGTTGTGATTAAAAACAAAACAAAAGTGAACCTTTGCTTTAGATTCTGTACAGCACAATGAATTAAATGTGGCAGTGGCATGCATGGCATTTTAAAATCTTTTTTAACAGTTTTTCAAATTGTACAATGGGGTAAAAAAGGGATTTGATATCATCTCCTAGCTTTTTTACATTTTGATGGTTTGTTTTTTCTGCAGCCATTTTGGGAACCGATTGGGGTGATGAAAGTGGTTTTGAGTTTCCCCTGAAGCAGTCACTAGGTAAAATGTAAGTCAAACACAGAACCTTTACTTTAGTGTATTTTCTTTCTAAATTGAAATGCAAACATAACGGCCCTGATTCTCTAAAAGTGCGTCCCGATTTTAGGCAGCTGTAGGCGTCCTACAGCTGTCTAATCAGCCAATCGGGATGCACGTTTTTTTTAAAAAAATGCTCCCCAGGCAGGCCGCCTATATTGAAGGCGAGGCCCGCAAGACACCTAGGCCCTGATTCTGTATAGGACGCCCAGGAGAGGCGTCCTATTCAGAATCGGCCCAAACTAAACCCCGATTCTGTAACCGGCGTCCATGTTACAGACGCGGGTTAGAGAATCGGGTTAGATTAGACACGGCCCGCTACACTTATCGCGGCAAGGGATCTCTCTGCCGCTATAAGTATAGCGGGCCGTGGCCCCCTGACCGATCACTGGCAGGAGGGTGCCCAAACCCTCCTGCCCGAAGACGCACCCCCCTCCCCGACACTACTGATCGCCCCCCCCTGACATTACCGATCTCCCCCCCCCCGACAATATCGGTCGCTGGCAGGAGGGTGCCCAATCCCTCCTGCCCGAAGACGCACACCCCCCCGGCGCTAACAACCCCCACTCCACCAAACCTGTTCTTACAGATGGGTCTTGCACGTCAAGCAAGCAGGCACGCCTCGTCAAAATGAGGCGGGCCCGCCCCTTCCCGGCCCATCCCGCCGAAGCCTAAGGCCTGATTGGCCCAGGCTCTAGAAGCCTGGACCAATCAGGCCTTAGGCATAGCGGGTCCGCCCATCCCCACTTAATCTAAGGCCTGATTGGCCAATCAGACCTTAGACTTAGTAGGGATGGGCGGACCCGCTATTCCTAAGAAACATAGAAACATAGAAGATGACGGCAGAAAAGGGCCACAGCCCATCAAGTCTGCCCACTCCAACAACCCTACCCCCTTGAATTTACCCCCCTAGAGATCCCACATGTGTATCCCATTTCCTTTTAAAATCCTTCACGCTGCTGGCCTGAATCACCTGAGGTGGAAGTTCATTCCAACGATCGACCACCCTTTCGGTGAAGAAGAACTTCCTGGTGTCGCCATGAAATTTCCCACCCCTGATTTTCAGCGGATGGCCTCTTGTGGCAGAGGGGCCTTTAAAAAAGAAGATATCATCCTCCACCTCAATACGGCCGGTGATATATTTAAACGTCTCTATCATGTCTCCTCTCTCTCTACGTTCTTCAAGTGAATATAGCTGCAATTTATTCAGCCTTTCTTCATACGGGAGATCTTTGAGTCCCGAGACCATTTTGGTGGCCATTCTTTGAACCGACTCAACTCTCAGCACATCCTTTTGGTAATGTGGCCTCCAGAATTGTACACAATACTCCAGATGAGGCCTCACCATGGATCTGTACAATGGCATTATAACTTCGGGCTTCCGGCTGATAATACTTCTTCGGATGCAACCCATCATTTGTCTTGCCTTTGATGAAGCCTTCTCCACTTGATTGGCAGTCTTCATGTCTTCGCTAATGATCACCCCCAAATCACGTTCCGCCTTGGTCCTAACTAAGGTTTCACCATTTAGTGTGTAAGTTTTGCATGGATTCCTGCTGCCTAGGTTCAGCCTAAGGCCCGCCTAAGGCCCTTAGACGAGCTTAGGCATCTTGCGGGTCTCCCTAGGCTCCCGGAGGCGCCTTCAGGCCTGCCTGGGGAGCATTTTTTTTTTTTTTAAACGTGCATCCCGATTGGCTGATTAGACAGCTGTAGGACGTCTACAGCTGCCTAAAATCGGGACGCACTTTTAGAGAATCAGGGCCAACATATATAGTATTTTTAAAGCAAATGATAATCTAGAAACTGTTTGTAGCGTTAGTCAAGACAACAAATGCTGATATCTTACATCATTCTTGAAGTGTATCCTTTTACTTTTTGATAGCAAATTTAACTGTGCTGTGAAGGCTTCCAAGAGTAGGAAAAAAATGGATAATGGTTAGTGAGCAGTCTTGAAGCTTGGCTTAAACAAAATGTAAAGAAATTTAAAAGAATCTGTGCCACTTACTGATTTCTGTAGAACAAAAAGCAGGAGTGAGACAGTTATTACCTTGTGCTAGCAGTTTGAAAGCCTGGTGCAGTCACTGTTTTCTGTGCTCTGGAGATAGAGAAACTTTGTCGTCATACAGTTATATGCAGGCTAGGCAAGAATCTGGTAGATTAGATTTCAGAGGAAACAATTGCCATTAACTCCGAATTTTTTTTCTCTTGTCCTGCTTTTCCCTAAAGTCCAAAATGTACTAATTGGAGCTGGCAATATCAATCTTGATCGACTCAACTCTTACATTTCCTGGTTAAGGTTACTCTCTATCCACATTAATTCTCTATGATCATGCAAAGGAAACACTCTGTCTCTATTTATAGTCTTTCTCTATGATCAAGAAGAAACCTTATCCTCTGCTAAGCCACGCAAAACGTCTTGTTTACATACTTAAATAGAATGAAAAATTATGATGGGTACTTGTGTTACTGAAGTCTCTTTCACACTAAGGATTCTCCTAAGGTGGTGAGAAAAATCCTATTCTTTTAGTTAGCCTCAGAGGAGAGGCATTTTAATAGGCTGGCATTAGCCTCACAGAAGTTGCAATACATTTGTATTCTAGTGCAATAAGCACATCATTCTTAAACACTTTTCCCTCAAGATGCTGTGTAGAAATCCTCATTAGCATTTTTCACTCCGCCTCCCATCACTCGGTTGCCCTGTAATTCCTCACACTGGTCTAGAGAGAGACAAACTATCACAAACTGTGCCGCAGCATGCTAGTGTCCACTAGATGCTGGGAAGGAGGAGAGGCGCCGGATGACTGCCTACAGGACATGCCTCTCTTGGTAAGAGGCACATTCTGCAGGCAATCAGCCGGTACCAGTGCCTCTGCTCTCCGTGCATCTTCCCTGCCAGCACCCCCCACCTGAAGGGCCTTCGTGCATGTGTGGATGTCAACGTGATGACACCACGCATGTACGTGATATCGTCATGTCAACATCTGCACTTCCGGATGCCTCAAGCTCGGCCACTTCGTTTAGGGTGCCACAGCTCGACAAAGTTTGCGAGACTGCTCTAGGCCATCTTGTAATTCCTCAGTTTGTCTCTCTACCCACGAGATGGTAGAAGCCTGTTTTTCCAGCTCAAGTTTATTTTTCCTTTAATTAGGATTTTTTATCTAAATGTGAGGCTCTCAGCTTTGGGACATATTTGGCAGTGGGAGAGTTCAGAGGTCTGTAGCCAGGGAACAGGCTGCTTTGCATTGCACCCACTTTGCCAGCCTTCACTATCAGTTAGGGAGGTCGGGGACTGTTCCCTTGGGAACAAGGCTCGCCCCAGGTAGGGTTACCATATGGCTAAAAAAAAAAAAAGAGGACAAATTAAGACATCCAGGTTTTACTTCCAATGCTTTCAATGGAAGTAAAACCCAGATGTTGCAATCCATCATCCTCTTTCTGGAGCCATATGCTAACCCTACTGTTCTGTCTGCAGAAGGCTTGAGCGCAGGTTGAGTGGCTCCATGGCAGATTTTGTACCAGGATCGGAGCCAACTGTGTTTCCTCCCCTCTATTGTGCACATCTTTTGTGGTTTATGAAACCTAACCTCTTATTCCTTACCTTCTCAGTTACTACTTTTGAGAACCAAAGTGGCCTTCTTTTCTTCTTTCTTTTACTTACCTCACAAAAAGATTTGTCGCTCTTATAATGACTCCTTTCAGTTTTGCCTACTGCATTTCCACTCCTTCCAGATGTTCCCATCCAGACAATTCCTTGATGTAATCCCCCATCCTAAGTTAGTTTTTTTAAGTCTCAGAGACATTTGGAGCATTGAGATTAAGCATCAAATTTCTGCATCTCAATGGCCACGAATTTGGTCTTGGAGGATGAGGTGTACAGTGTCTGCATCTATGAGACAAACTTGGTTCTTTTTGTTGCATAGAGCATTTTGGACCCCAGTTAGATTACAAAAGTTAGACAGCTCTAAGTCTAATAGATGCTGGCATTGTAAACTTGAAGCAGGGACTCTAGATCATTTATTATTCTATTGTCCCTTTATCATGGCCTTTTGGAAATCAATTTGGTCCCAAATTAATTGTTTATTAGAGAATCATGTAGCATTATCATATATGATTTTATTCGATACATCAATGAGAACAAGGAGTCAGATTTCATCAAACAACAATAAACTTTTATTGATTATGACAGGAGTCGCCATTCAAAATATCACAAGTAACTGGAAAATCTGCAGTAGATTAAATTATACCTTCTGGTGGAATTTGTTGTGTCACATTTATAAAATGGAAAGCATAATTGCTACTCAAAAAGGGAATTATAATAATTTAAAAAGATCAGGGGAAAGGATGGGTGGGAAGGGAATAAATTTATTGATTTGATGTTAAGAACATAAGAAGTTGCCTCCGCTGAGTCAGACCAGAGGTCCATCTCGCCCAGCGGTCCGCTCCCGCGGCGACCCATCAGGCCTATTGCCTGAGCAGTGGTCCCTGACTATTTCTTTAACCTACCTCTACTCCTATCCCTATAACCTACCTCTACTTCTATCTGTACCCATCAATCCCTTTGTCCTCTAGGAAATTCAAGTGATGTATTTAATTTCAAATGTTTTATTATTTGTACACTTGATGGAAGATTAAAAATGAATAAAGAATTAAAAAAAAAAATTAAACCGTACCATGCTTGCCCAAAATGTGAGGCTCCACGAGCCACTTTAGGCCATATGTTTTGGTCTTCTCCTGGCATTCAGGCCTATTGGAGATGCCTCTGTTTTTTGATTAAATCCATGTGGAACTGTACTTGGATACCCATGGACAAGTTTCTTTTCACTTTGAAATTCTCGCCGGTATTAGTTCAACCGGGTGCTGCTGCCTTTGTACAGAAGGCTATTTTTATGGGACTCAACAATCCTTCAATGCTGATTGTCCTCGCATACCCCCATACTGGCGCTTTGGCGTACCCAAATGATTCAACTGGCAGGGTTTGAGCGTCAAGCTATCTCTGATATGGACTCTAAACCTGGTGCACTGTTTTTTCACTGCTGGCTACCCTTTTGTTCTACTCTAACTCCCACTGCCAGAAGCAGACTATTGAACTGATCTACTCATCATAGTTTGGGACTAATTGGATGCTGTTCCCAAGGAGGGGTGGGTGGTGGGTGGGGGGTTTGTCTGTTGTATTTTTCACTTTTTTGCTGTGATATTGTCTATTGCACTTGTTTTCTGGAAATTTAATAAAAAGTTTAAACATAAACTGTACCATGCAGTGATCACTGGATGCCAGATGATCACCTACTGTAACATCAGAAACACTTTCCCCATTTGTAAGCACTAAGTCCAGTATGACCCCATCCCGCTTGGGTTCCATTACCAACTGCTGGAACAGTTCTATAGAGAATCCAGGATCTCCCTATTTCTAGAAGACCCCGCAATAGGGATACCATAATCAACATCTGGTATGTTAAAATCACCTATTAGTAAAACTTCCCCTTTTTTAAATATATTCTGAATGTCTTCTATTAAATCTCTGTCCACTTCTTCCATCTGTGAAGGAGGCCTGTATATCATACCAATGTAAATATATTCACCATTCCCTCTTTCCAAATTGATCCACAGTGCCTCTTCCTTGCACTGCAGATTCTGTGGCTTTAGTATGATCTTTAGCATATAATGCTACTCCCCCCTCCTTTTCTTCCTACCCCGTCTTTCCTGAACAGATTATAGCCCGGTATAACTATATCCCAGTCATGGTTCTCCATGAACCATGTCTCCATGATCAACACTATATCCACCTCATCATCTTCCATCACAGCTTCTAGATCCAGAATCTTGTTTCCCATACTTCGAGCATAAGTATATACTGCTTTCTAGACATTGCCCCCTTTTCCCATCTTTGTAGAGGCATTCAGTGATTTACTTATCTGAGGGCTTATACTCACCCGGGGGCTTTGATCACCCTGCCTCACCAGTTTTAGTTTAAAGCCCTCTTCAGTAAATTAGCCAGCTTGCTGCCAAAGACACTTCTTCCCTTCTTTGATAGATGCACACCATCCCTGCTCAGCAGCCCTTGGATAATCATTCCATGGTCCAGGTAGCCAAAACGCTCTCGATGACACCATCTACGTAGCCACGCATTCATCTCCTGGATGCGAGCTTCTCTGTCCTAGCCTTTATCCTCGACAGGGAGGATGGACGAGAATACCACCTACGCGCCTGACTGCTTCACTTTCTCTCCCAGAGCCACAAAGTTGCTTGTGATACATTCACAGGGGTACCTGGCAGTATCATTAGTGCCAACATGGATAAGCAGCATCGGATAATAAGTTATCAGGTTTGATGAGTTTCTGCAAGCTCTCCGTAACATCTTGGATTTTGGCACCAGGTAGACAGCACACCTCTCATTACATTATGTCTGGTCTGTACATGGATGCTTTTGTATCCCTCAGAAGGGAATCGCCAACTACCACTACCTTATGCCTCCTAGTGGTCACGTATCCAGTAATTTTTGGGATTTCAAGCGTTGGTTCTTCCTCTCCCTGGGATGTTCTCCATACTGGTTCTTCAGTTCAAGGGCGGGGGGAGTCACAGTACCAATCCTGCAGTGTTGTGTAATCTGAGTCCAGCTGTCTTCCCTCAGCACAATCTCTTCTTCCCTATTGCTGGAAATCTTTGACGCCTTATGAACCATTTCATCGATGTACCTCTCATTCTCATGGATGCTTCTCAGACTTGCCACCTCCTCTCTCAGTTCCTTTACTTCCTTCATGAGAGATTCAAGCTAAAGACAGCTTGCACTTGGAACCACTCCCTCTGCCTGGGTAACATTTTCTGTCTGCACAGAGACAGAAGTTGCAACCTGAGCAGCAGCTTTGGTGATATGATATTTCCCAGCCATACTGTGGTACAGAAGTACTTAACACCTGGAAGAATAAAGAAAGGGCATAAAAATCCTACCAAAGTAATGCCCTGTTCCTGGTTGGCTGAAGAACCTATAAATCAAAAAAGCTCTGCCTTGGGGGGTGGATGAGAGGGAATTAAACTAACACCAGAGCCTTTCCTCAACAGCTATTTTTGCCCGATATTATGCCCTGAAATTCAACCTAAAATACTAGGCTAAAACACTGTTTTGTATTAAACCCTAACAGAGACTGTAAATATTACACTATTGCCTAACTGATTTTGCTGAGCTAAAAAGAGAACTACAATGATATAATCTACTAAAACCCAAGTTTACCTTTCCCAAGTTTGATTGCCAGCAGGTAAGATATTCCAATGGATGTTTTTTTCTTCTTAGCAGAGCAAATCCTCCCTCAGTACCTCTTCAGGTATGAGGAAAATGATTAATTTCTAGATCTGGTGAGAAGGTTTGGAGGTTAGGTTTGTGCAGATTGTCCTTGTTAAGATCAGCTGGAGAAATGTGAAGGGTAATTTAAGAGTAATATAATAGTAATTTGAACTTAGGGATGGGTGGGCAGAGGCAGTTCACAGACTGCTGTGAAAACTATCTTTAATGCTGAGCCTCTACAACCTCTCTCTTAGAACCAGGCTTAGGGTTAGGCACTAGGCCAGCATTCCTCCCCTCAAGGGAGTCTGATCTCTTAAGAAAGTCCTCGGAGTTCAATAGGTATTCTAGGCTTGAGCATAGGGCGCAAATTGGTTTATGGTTGTCTATTCTGTTTACTAGGTATTACAATTCTGAAAGATGAATGATTTTGTGTGTCAGCAACATGATCTTGAATTTCACTCTGCTTTCAATCAGGAACCAGTGTAACTCATTCAGTAGCAGGGTGATACTCATCTGCTTTGATTTTTCCAGCAGAAATATGGCTTTAGTGTTTTGTACTATTTGGATCTTCCTGATCGTGTATTTTGGGACACCCAGCAGGATTGCATTGTAGTAGTCAAAGATTGAGAGTACCAGGGATATTACTATGTTGGACATCACTTGATGTGTTAGATAGGGTTTTAGTCCTCTGACTCAGTAGAGTTTGCCATAAGCGTTTTTCACAATGTCTTGGATGTGAATTGTCATGTCTAGGTTAGGGTCTAGCCATACTCCTAGGTTTCTCATTCCTTCCGTGGATGATTTTATGATGTTGCCATTCAGAGTTTGTTGATTAGAAGTAGTTCTGTTTTTTTCCCTGTTGGCTACTAGTCTGTTTATTTGGAACCAACTGAAGATTTTCTCTAGGCCTGTCTTGATCTGCTTGGTCTTCATGTCCTGTTTCTTCAGTGGGATGATTAGTTGGACGATGTCTGCATAGATGAAGCATTCCCATCCTTGTTTCTGATGAATTTCTCCAGCAGTTGGAGGAAGACATTGAACAGCATGGGTGACATGACTGATCCCTGTGGTACTCCTATAGCTGCTTCCTTCCAGTTGTTTGTAGTCCCCTGCCATTCTACTCTTGTTAACCTTTTGGATAGAATGGATTCTATCCATGCTATGACTTTCCATTGAGGCCTAATTCTCCGTATCTCGATTTTAGCAGTTGGACTAGGTTGAAGGCCACCAAGAGGTCCAGGAATCCCTGCAGCACATCTTCTCCTTTAGTATGGTGTTTGAGAACCAAGTTCTGTATTGCTACTAGTACTGTCTCCTTGCTCAGGTGTCTCCTGAACCTTAACGAACTAGCTTTGATGAGTTTTGTAGGAAGTCTGATATTTGTTGGAAGGCTAGTTTGTCTATTAGTTTAGTTACCCATAGTTGGTTGGCTACCAGTCTGTAGTTGGACAGATCTTCTAGGTCTTTTTCTTTGTTCTTCAGAATGGGTTTGATGTCTGAGAGTTTCTATTTGAGTGGGACGTTTCCTGACTGTAATGATTTATCGATAAGGTCGGGTGTATTGGGCATGTGTCAATGGATGGTGGGCCCAGTTTCACTATTCTTAGCAATTTCTTCACCTGAAACTCTGTGATTGGTTCAAACTCTTCCACTGTGTCCCTTGTGGACAGGATTTGGTATGCTTGCCATCCTACTTCTCGGTGGAAGACCACTCTCTTAGCTTTGGAGGCATCCTTGCATGAGTTAATCTATGCTCAAACAATGTGGTCTTTTCAGTATTTTATACACCAATTCTATTTACATGGTAACAAGGGTGGAAAGCTTCTAGCTAATTTGGTGCGGAATTCAGAGGGGCCAACCAGGGTGCTGCAGGTGCTTGTGGAGGATGACACTTTGGTACATAAGGACAAAGAGGTAGCAGAGGTGTTCCAGATGTTTTATCAAAAATTGTGTGATCTTCCTAGCGCACCTGAGTTGAGGAGTGAGACCTATTTGGAGAATATTCTGGTTTTCTCAGATTCCGGATTCCCAGTGACGGATGTTGAGTGCCCCCATCTTGACGGATGAGGTTTTGCTAGTCATTCAATCTAGTAAATTGCGGAAAGCTCCGGAACCCGATGGTTTTTGTTCTGAATTTTATAAATTGCTCCATGTTAAGATAACGCCTGTTTTGGCCTCTACCTTCAATGCCTATGTTCAGAAAGGATCTTTACCATCTTCATTATGAGATGCCCATATAGTGGTACTTTTGAAACCAGCTTGTGATCCGAACCTGCCAGGCTCCTATCGTCCTAACTCACTTCTCAATACTGAGGTGACATTATTAGCAAAAATTCTGGCTAACTGCATGGCATGCATTCTTGACCTCATAGCGGATCCACAGGTAGGTTTTGTTAGGGATCTGAAAGTGGCCTATAACCTTTGCCGAATTTTGACCTTCCTGGAATGTTACATGGCACTGTTCACCGTCTCTCCTTGTCAGTTTTGACGCAGAAAAAGCGTTTGACCGGGTTTCTTGGAAATTTGTATTTGCAGTGTTAACAGCATTGTGGATTTGGAGGATTTTATTTGGAAGCCATCCAGGCACTTTATGCTTCTCCCTTGGCATCTATCTGGGTTAATGGGTACTCTCTCAGCCTTTTGAGATCCGGAAGGGTACTCAGCAGGGATGCCCCTTATCACCAATTTTATTTATCCTCACTTTGGATCCTCTGATACGGGATATTTTATAAACCTCTGGTATTAGTAGAGTTCACATTGGCATGATGGAGTTCAAAATATCAGCTTTCACAGATGACCTGTTGGTACATCTTACTAACCTGGAAATCTTTCTAGGCACTTTATTAATTGTGATGGGAGAATATGGGGATTTGGGGGGATTTAAGTTAAATTTGGACAAGTCTCTTGCTCTTGCTACATCTCAAGCAGTGCACGATGGTTGGGAGGGACTGTTTTTGTTGAAGTGTGCTGACTCTTCCTTTCGTTATTTGGGAATTCAACTAACTTCCTCCACCACATCTCTTTTTTCTTTAATTATTTTTTATTTTCTTAATAACAATACGTACTATACAATAACAATAACATACACTTCCAATATGTACAATACACTAATAATAATTATTATTCACACATTATTACAACTTAATGAGGACGATGCCTATTATAAAATAACGGCCTAAAATAAAACAAAAATTAAACATAGAATGAAATAAAATACTTATAAGCTACATATATTCAGTTCAGATGGGAGAGAGTTAGGGAAGATTCTCCTTCAAATTTTTACAAATATCATCCAGGGGGGCACGTTTCTTAGTAAAATTAGCAATATTATTCTGTTTAATGGCTATTATTTCCTCATAGTTTATAATTATACTAAAATGATTCCATCATTCAGGAAAGTTGAATTTAGAATTATCTTTCCAAATGATGGTGATATGGTGGATAGCTAATGCAATCATTGTGTCAAATATTTTGGTATGCATTTCTGGGATCAAGATATTAGGATTTGAGGAGTGTAGAATGATGGATTTGTAAGATATGAGAGGATTATTTTCTAAATGTGTTATAGAAAGTATTCTGGATCAAATATCTGTCCAGAATACTTGTACCTTGGAACATTTATAAAGGAGGTGTTTAAGAGTACTGGCCTGCGTATGGCAAGACCAGCATAGACCTGAAGAAACTAAGGCCCTGATTCTCTAAAGTGCATCCCGATTTTAGGCGTCCTACAGCTGTCTAATCAGCCAATCGGGATGCACGTTTAAAAAAAAAAAAATGCTCCCCAGGCAAGCCTGAAGGCACCTCCGGGAGCCTAGGGAGACCCGCAAGATGCCTAAGCTCGTCTAAGGGCCTTAGGCGGGCCTTAGGCTGAACCTAGGCGGCCCTACGCGTCTCCCTAGTAGAGGAGAAGCTTAAAATGTAGGCCAGCAAAATGCTGGCCTACATTGTAAGTAGACGCAGCCGCTATACTTATCACGGCAAGGGATCTCTCTGCCGCTATAAGTATAGCGGGCCGCGGCCCCCTGACCAGGAGGGGGCCCAAACCCTCTGCCCGAAGATGCACCCCCCCCCCCGACATTAACGACCGCCCCCCCGACACTACTGACCGCCCCCCCCGACAATATCGATAGCTGGCAGGAGGGTGCCCAATTCCTCCTGCCCGAAGATGCACCCCCCCCCGGCGCTAACCCCCCCAAACCTCCACTCCACCAAACCTGTTCTTAGATGGGTCTTGCACGTCTTGAGCCGGCAGGCACGCCTCGTCGAAATGAAGCGGGCCCGCCCCTTCCCGGCCCATCCCGCCGAAGCCTCAGGCCTGATTGGCCCAGGCTCTAGAAGCCTGGACCAATCAGGCCTTAGGCATAGCGGGTCCGCCCATCCCCACTTAATCTAAGGTCTGTTTGGCCAATCATGCCTTAGATTAAGTGGGGATGGGCGGACCCGCTATGCCTAAGGCCTGATTGGTCCAGGCTTCTAGAGCCTGGGCCAATCAGGCCTTAGGCTTCGGCGGGATGGGCCGGGAAGGGGCGGGCCTTCTTCATTTCGACGAGGCGTGCCTGCCGGCTCAAGACGTGCAAGACCCATCTAAGAACAGGTTTGGTGGAGTGGAGGTTTGGGGGGGTTAGCGTCGGGAGGGGTGCGTCTTCGGGCAGGAGGGATTGGGCACCCTCCTGCCAGCTATCGATATTGTCGGGGGCGGGGGGGATCGGTAATGTCGGGGGGGGCGGTCAGTAGTGTCGGGGGGGCGGTCATTAGTGTCGGGGGGGGTGCGTCTTCGGGCAGAGGGTTTGGGCACCCTCCTGGTCAGGGGGCCGCGGCCCGCTATACTTATAGCGGCAGAGAGATCCCTTGCCGCGATAAGTGTAGCGGGCCGTGTCTAATCTAACCCGTTTCTCTAACCCGCGTCTATAACATGGACGCCGGTTACAGAATCGGGGTTTAGTTTAGGCCGATTCTGAATAGGACGCCTCTCCCGGGCGTCCTATTCAGAATCAGGGCCTAGGTGTCTTGCGGGCCTCGCCTTCAATATAGGCGGCCTGCCTGGGGAGCATTTTTTTTAAAAAACGTGCATCCCGATTGGCTGATTAGACAGCTGTAGGATGCCTACAGCTGCCTAAAATCGGGACGCACTTTTAGAGAATCAGGCCCTAAATGTTTAAATTTAGCAATTTTATTATGGGTCCAATAAGCCCTATGTAGAATAAAAAAGGCTGATTGACAAATTGAGGCTGATATGGTGGGATGTGCTGATCAAGACCAGAAAGAGTTCCAATTAGTTTCATCTGGAATTAAATTAAGTTCTTCACCCCAAAGTTCATAAAAGGCAATTACCTCTTCCCTACCCAATTCATGCATAGTTTTATATAATTTAGAAGCTCTTTTTTTCTCTATTAAGAGAGACTGTGGGCTCCTTTTACTAAGGTGTGCTAGCGGTTTTAGAACTCGCTACAATACTGCATGCACTAAACGCTAACGCCTCCATAGAGCTTGCGTTAGTATTTTTCATGTAGTGTGTGGTTAGCGTGCGCTAAAAACGCTAGCGCACCTTATAGTAAAAGGAGTTCTGTGTGAACTTAAAAAAATTTGGTGAGTTGGGAGAAATATCTCTACACATCAGTCTTAGGGAGATGAAGGATTCTAAAATCAGTTGCCAATTTTGTAATTCAAATTCAGGGAGGTCCAGGATACATTTCAGGTTATTTAACAACAAAATTTCACCCTGAAAAGTTACTTGAGATAATTTGAGATTCAATGGCGCTGTAATACCATAAAGGAATGTGGTCCCAATCTATATTGCTGTCGTTCATGGTCTTATAAAATGTAAATATGATTGAAGCTGAAGCTTTTAGGATTCTTAAAGAGCTTGAATAAGGATATTTATCCATAAAATGAAGTAAATGTATAGGCATAGGAGAAATTAGTAATTTCTCAAGTACCAATCATCCTGGAATATTCCAATCAACCAGGTTTTGAAACCAGCACAGATGTTGGGTGAGTCTAAAAGCTAAGTGGTATCTTTTGAAATCTGGTAAGTTTAAGCCACCTCTTATTTTAGGCAATTTTAATTTGTATAACGATATCCTGGGAGGTTTAGATGTCCATAGAAATTTGTTAAGACTGTCCACCTTCTTATATAAAGACTCTGGGAAAGGAATAAGAATCATACTGAAAATGTAATTTAGTTTGGGCGCTAAAACCATTTTAATGGCTTCAGCTCTACCCCACCAGGAGAAAAAAAGCGGAGACCAGGGTTGTAAGATGGTTGTTGTTAATTCAATGATGACTTTGGAATTTAAAGTCATTTTTTATTTACAGAGGAACTATACCAAATGCCCACATCTCTTAAGAACCTTAACTTGAGGATACTACTAGACTATACCCGTCAATGCTTGGATGGCTGAAAATGTTTTCCCTTATCCTTACATGGCAAAATTCAGTTATTTAACATGGTAATTTTCCCAAAATGACTCTGTCTTGCAACTCCTGCCAATTCATTTATTACAGAAAGACCTGCGAGAGTTCTATAGATTGTTGTCTAATTTTTTGGGGGGAGGCAAGAAGTCGCATGTTGCTTTTCGTTACTTATTGGGGTCTTGGTCTCAGGGGGGATGGGTGTTCCTGATATGCAGAAGTATAATCAAGCCTGTCTCCTATATCTTGGGGACTAGATTTTGGAATGAGACATACACCGGCTTCAATTATAAATGGGCCTTCTATCACCCTTGGCAGTTGTACTCTTTACTTCATGCTCCTAGAGCTTCACTTCCTCTTTCATTATGCTCTTCTTGCTTACTGGGCTTCCTCATAGATACTTGGAAATTCTTGGTGACATTGTTTGGGCAGCCTGAAGTCTCTGATCAACTTCTTATTCAGGGACATCTTCAGTTTTCTCTGGGTTAGAACTGTTCACCTTTTCAAATATGGACCTAATCTGGAATAATATTATTAGCTCATATACTGAGTCGTTGCAACCTTGGTAGGAGTTTCGGCAGAGTGAGGGGATTTTGGCCACAGACCATTTTATCTATGTGCAATCACAACATTATGTGTGTTCTTTGGATGTGGAGGGCCTTCAGTTTGGCTTAGGTAGCAAGCTTTGGGAATTTTTTGATCAGTTCAAGGAGATGGGTCTCACAATGACTTTATTGCATAAGGCTCTACATATTATTACTCTACTCCTGATAGATCTTGGGAATCCCTGTGCACTAGATGGGCACTTGTGTTAGGTTTAGGGCCACAGGATTTAGACATAAAAGGTCTTATTAAATAAATGTATCCCTACTCTATCTGTGTCCATTGAACTAAGAGAATGTCAATTTTGGGTTTTGCACTGAGCATACTTTACGCAAGTCCAGCTATATAGATCGGGTCTGGCGGTGTCTTCCTAATGTGAAAAGTGCCAATGCGATCCTAAATCCTTTTTTCATGCTTTTTGGAGCATGGTTAAGATGTTCTAGAGGTAGGGATTCACTATTTGGAACATTTGGTGGGACACTCTATTCCTTTTACTCCTGCAGGTTTTCTATTGGATATATACGAGGCCTTCCAATTGCCGGCAACATAAGGGAAGCTTTCATTAGGCCGGTTTTTAGCTAAACAAGGTAATTTGGGAGATGGACCTCAGCCCATTCTCCATCCTATTGGGCATGGTGGAATCACTTACATGCTCTCATACTCCTCAAGAGAGGTTGAGTACGAGGTTCCTTTCAACAAACAAAATTTTTCTTGTAAGTATAATAATAATAACAGCTTATATACTGCAATACCGTGAAGTTCTATGCGGTTTACAAAGATTAAGCAAAGGTACAAATTGATTGACTTTAAGAGGGGAGGAAGAAAGAGGGTTAATATGACAGGAAATCCATTTTTAAGGAGGGAGTGATCAATAGAACAAGTTAATCGCTGTAGAGGGGAGAGAGAAGAGAGGATCAGTTGTCTAGATACTTTAGGAACAGGTGTGTTTTTAGATGTTTCCTAAATTCCTCTTAAGTAGTGGGCGAAAGCAATTGTTCTAGGTCTTTACCACATGATGCTGCTTGGTGCGAGAGAAGATGTTCATGGTGTTTTTTCAGTTTACAACCTCTCACTGGGGGGGAAACAAAGTTGGAATGTGAGCTTCTCTTGTGTCTGTTGGCTGAGAAGATGAAAAGGTCAGTTATATATTTAGGGGCAAGTCCGTGTAGTGCTTTGAAGCAGAAGCAGGCAAATTTAAACTTTACGCGCGCCTCCATTGGCAGCCAATGCAGCTGCCGGTAGTAGGGTGTCACATAGTCAAACTTCCTCAGCCCAAAGATCAGTCTGACCGCTGCATTTTGCATCAATTGTAAATGCTGCATGTTCTTTTGGGAAATTGCTAAATAGGCGATGTTACAGTAGTCAAGTATGGGGTCCTCAAATATATTCTTTGCCTTCTAAAGCTCGTTGCTGGATACTCAATACTTTGAAAATTTGAGATCCTAATGGGTGAGTTGGGTGTGGGGTTCCTAGTGTAACTTGCTACTTCCCCAAGGTGAAATTCTTGGGGGAAGTAGCAAGTAGCAAGTAATGTAGTCGCATTAGCCTAGAGTATAATTTAAATTTCCTTAGGGAAGTAACAGATTTACATTAAAATGTCCTTATTCCAAAATTTTAATACCGGGATAAAATAAATAAGTAAAAGAAAACTATCCACACACCTGTAAAGTGCAATAATTTTTTATGTAACTTTGCACTTAATTTTTAAAACATACAGTAGTTTTAAAATGAAATTGTATACAATAGTAACAGAATTATTTTATTATTGTTTCAGAACTATTTTAGGATTTTCAATTTCAAGAACAATTTATCAGATATGTGTTTAAAGTTTCTGTTCTCAATTAAATTTATTTCAAAATTTTGCTCCAACTAAACAGTCTCTATGGGAATTGATACTGTTTTTCCTTTTTTTTTCCTTCTCTTTTTTTCTACTAGATGGATCCAGATAAGTGGAATTTAAGATAAAGTAGTGAGTTAATATAACTAAGAATCTCAGAGAGAGAAAGAGGTAGTGGTTACTGCGGATGGGCAGACTAGATGGGCCATTTGGCCTTTATCTGCTGTCATGTTTCTGTGTTTCTATAAAGGTGGTAGATGCGTGGAATAGTCTCCCGGAAGAGGTGGTGGAAACAGAGACTGTGTCTGAATTCAAAAGGGCCTGGGATCTCTCAGAGAGAGAAAGAGGTAGTGGTTACAGCGGATGGGCCATTTGGCCTTTATCTGCCGTCATGTTTCTATGTTTCTCTAAGGTTCTGATTTCATTGTTAATTTCTAAGGGTGTTTATAACAAGTTTTTAAAACAAATAAATAACCTGCTATTTCTGAGGTTCAGTATAGTTTACAACAAACATAGGGGCTCTTTTACAAAGCCACGCGAAAACACGGGCTTCGCTGTTTTTAGTACATCGGTTTTCAACACACTTGAGACCACGTTTTAATGAAGCTCTAAAATGGCCACAATTTGGTTTTTCCTATTAATGGCCACATTTTAAAATTAGCGTGTGAGCCCTTACTGTCACCTATTTTGTTAGGGCCCCTGTGCTAACCGGTCAGCAGGCACCAGTGCCCACATGCTAATCAATTAGCCCAATGCACATCTACTCTCTGCCCCCAAACACACCCCTGAAATTAAAAAATAAAATGTATATCGCAAACTGTGTGTCGCTTGGGAGGAGGAGCAGTATCAGTGCTGGCTGACTGCCTACAGGACATGCCTCTAGAGGCGAGAGGCACATTCTGTAGGCAGTCAGCTGGCACCAGTGCCTCTCCACGCCCCTTCGCTTCCAGGACCCCGTCTAGAGGGCCTTCACACATGCGCAGACGTCATCGCATTGACATTCACGCGCTTCCATTTGCCTTGAGCCGCGGTCACCATGTTTAGTGTGCCACGGCTTCACAAAGTTCGCGAGACACTGGTTTAATGTATGATTGGTGTGTGCTGAGCACAAAATTAGAGCATGGTGCCTGAGCGCATCCCACAACTGTGGATTGTAAGTGACAGTAAGCACATGTTAGTGCCTACCACCACTTGGTAAAAGGGCCCCCATACACAGTCAAAATATTTATTTATTTATCTATTTCACATGTGTCAGACACCCGGCCCGCCTGGCTGTTTTTTGCGGCTCGCAATTCAGGGCCGGCATTATGGGGGAGTAAACAGAGCTTCACGATGTCACCTTGCTTTCTGTTTTGGGCCCTCACCTGATGGCAACAATAGCACTCATGGGCTATGGTGATCATCAGCTTGTGTGCGTCGGCAACAGAACAGAAACTACCCCATTGCTGGCCAGTGATTTACACCGCCGGTGTGATTGTCAACTTGCGCGTGCTGGCAGCGCAGCAGACATGAATTTAACTGTGCCGGCCCCAGCTGGGAAGCATCGCTGGGGCCGGCACAGTTAAATTCATTTCTGGTGCGCTACTAGTGTGACCATATGGCTCCAGAAAAAAGGGGACGGATTGAGACATCTGGGTTTCACTTCCATTGAAAGCAATGGAAGTAAGGAGAACAGATTGAGACATCTTGGTTGCTTTCAATGGAAGTAAAACCAGGATGTCTCAATCCGTCCCCTTTTTTCTGGAGCCATATGGTCACACTACCATGCACAAGTTGACACCACACCAGCAGTGTAACTTACTGGCCGGCACTGTTAAATTACTGCTGAAGAGAGGAGGAAGCCAGACCATAAGAGAAAATTGAGGTGGGGAGGGGGGGGTGGTGGTGCTGATTATAACCTCTTGATTTCCACCTCCAGCTCCACCTCCCTACTGGTCTGGCCCAGCAGTACAATGTGCATAGGGGTGGGGGAGCATGAGTACCTCTCCTGCCTCCTGTAATATTCTGCACAGCCACAGTGGTGAGGGAGGGAGACAACAAAGGTAGGGGGAATGATTTTATTTTCAATTTAGGGCTCCTTTTACAAAGCTGCAATAGCGGTTTTAGCGCTAACTAAATTGCCCCGCATGCTAGACGCTAACACCAGCATTGAGCTGGCGTTAGTTCAAGCTGCGTAGCGCAGGTTTAGCGTGCGCTAAAATGCTGCGTGCACTAAAAGCGCTATTGCAGCTTTGCAAAAGGAGCCCTTAGTGTTTGAATTGTGTCAATTTTGAGAGTTTTAATCTGCTATCTTTTGCACTGCTCAGGAAGAAATACATTTGTTTATTTTTCTCTGAGGTTGTACTGCATGCAGAATCTTGAATCTTAGGGTTTCATTTTTATACATTAGTACTTTTAGTTTTTGGCCCTGTATTTGCAAAGGGGTTATCTATGTTCTGGTAGGAATGAATGTTGAGAAGCATACAGTGTGTTTTGTATAGTATAATTTTGTGGTTAACCATTACCATTATGTGTTAATAAGATTATATTGTGTGTATGTGTATATGAAAAATGAATGGAAAAAATTGTGTTATAATTAGTACTATTATGGGGGCGGGGTCTGGAGCAGAGATTGGGCGGAGTCTGGCCTGCGACATATGTAAAGTAGATACAGTTAGGGCCCCTTTTACAAAGCCACAATAGCAATGTATGTTTGTTTATTTTATGGAAACCGCTTAGATTATAGGTTGTATAATTAATAGTAGTAGTAGTAGTATATACATTTTTAAATAAATAACTACATTTCCAGCTCAGGAAATGTGATGAAGCCCATAGGATCTGAATGATCTGGTCACATTTGCTGCATAGGAATCGCTACTGTGGCTTTGTAAAAGGGGCTCTTAATTTATTGATGTGTTTCTGTACTGGGGAGAGGGGAAACTCCCCATTTTGTTTTAAATGAAATGCTGCCCTAATAACTTTACCTGCCTTCTGAAGGTCTACAAATTTACCCCACCCCCTTTTACAAAGCTGTGGTAGTGGCTGCCTCTCAGCAAATGCTCCAAAGCCCATTAAATCCCTATGGGCATTGGAGCAATTACCACAGATCAGCCACTAACATGACTTTGTAAAAGGAGCCCCAAATCATTGAGAGTTTCTTTGTGGGATGTTCAGCTATATATTTTTCTCAACTTGAACTTTAGCCTATGTTTATACATACCAGCCCATTAAAAAAAAACACATACTTTTTTTTTTAATTAATAAAAACAAGAGTAAGGAAAAGCAACGCCACCCTAGAAATGAAAACTGAAGAGGAATGAATGGTACCATGAAATGGAGAAGCTGTGTATATCAAGCAATTAACTAGGGGACATCATGTATCTCCAAAAACCATTAAAAGTATTTTTATCCCGCAGGATGGGTGTGTCCCTGGGCACCATGGATGACTTCTTATTTCTCCACATCCTGGTTCTTGCTCTCAGACTTTATCATAGAACTGAAGTCTCCTTCAGTGACTCAGCAGAGGAGTCCCAGAGCTATTGTGTGAATCTCTCATTCAGGCTGCTTCCGAACAGGCTATGATTTAGGACAGCAGAATACTCCCTGTCTCCCACTGCAGATTCATGTGAATGAGTCAGTGCCTGGGGAGATAATGCTTTCCTGTGGGGTGGGCGGGAAGAGAGCCAACAGTCAGATGTCACCTTCTCTGTGCTTAGGGGAGGCAGGCCAGCCAAGAATTTGAAAGATCAAAGCAGAATCCTCTTGTAGTTTATTCTTTCTTGTTAGTGTCTGGAAGGATGGAGGAAGTTTCCTGCATTTTACTTCAATTTTTATCACACTGAATTTGTTTCTTATTTACTACCTGTCTTTTTTTCTCCTTGTTCTTTTCAGTTGCTGTAATCAAATTACCTAGGTGTCATTTCTCTGCTTGTTTCCTTTATGGCCCAGATTCACTAAAAATAGCGACTCAATCCCTGTTGGCCAGTTCTCTGGCCAATTTTTAAACAGGCTCCTGTCACTGCTGTTAGGGCTTCTGATGACTTTTTTTCATTTTTTTAAAATGGGCCAGATATTTTGCATGTATTATACCCGCAAAATATCTAGCCAATAAAAAGAAATAAAAGAAAAAAAAAGTCTCCCCCCCCAACAAAGCGCTCCCTCCCTTCTTGAACCAAAAACAATAGCAGGATCGATGCCCAAAACAATGACCAATCAGGGAATTCCTTAGGCTACTCCCTAATTCATTAGGCTACTCCCTAAGAAAGTCCCTGATTGGCTCAGGCTCTTCAGGACCCTCCCAAGGGAGGAGCCCGAGGCACCTGAGCCAATCAGGGCCTTAAGCCCCTTCCCATGCATCATATGATTCCCCTGGACTGGGCCTAAGGCCCACGGTTCATCGATAGAGGCCTCCGGAGCAGGAGGGATTAAGCACCCCTCCTGCTCCCAACTTTTAAAGGTACGGGGAGGGGGACAGGAAAGGAGGCAGGAGGGCGTGGGCATCCTTCCTGTTTGTTTTAGGGGGGAAAGGAAGGAGTCGGCCCAATGGCAGGAGGGAGTTGGCATCCCTCCTGCCATTCATTTGCGGCGGTGGCCTTTTTTTCTTGGTTTGGGGGGGGCACTTTGTCATGGGGGGATTTTTATTTTTAAAAAAAAATTTAATTGGGCAGATATTTTGCATGTGTAATATACACAAAATATCAGTGCCATTAAAAAAAATTTTGTTCAAATAAAAATTTTTGAAAATTAAAAAAAAAGAAAAAAAAAAACCCCAAGCAGGCCTGTCGGTAACAGTTATCAACAGGTCTACAGCAGTCGGGTTTTACAATCGTAAAACCCGATGCAAAATAGCCAAGCAATTAGTGAATCAATCGCTTGGCTATTTTGCATGGGGTTTTACTCATTTGCATGGGTGGATTGGATAGGAGATTCATTGGACAGCAGTTTAGTGAATCAGTTCGGGGAACACTAACGATCGCAAAACCAGTAAAACTAGTTTCGTGACCATTGTTATAGGATCGGTAAGTTTAGTGAATCTAGCCCTAAGTGACTTATTGACTGGTCAGTCCAAAACTTGATTGTTTAAGTTGGTTTACAGAGATTACTTTTAAAGGAATATTTGATATAAAGCTATGTGTTGAGGGAAGGAAAGAATTGGTCATTCTCTGATGCTTGATGGAAAAATATCCGTTCATTATTACATTACATTAGTGATTTCTATTCCGCCGTTTATCATCATCCTCCCTACATGAATACCCAGAAACAGTTTCTTTTCAAGCCTTCTCTTCTGTTATAAAGCCAGGGCAGGCTAAACCATTAGACAAACTAGGCAATTTCCTAGGCGGTAGCTTATGTGGTACAGGAAATGGCAGCTGCAAAGTAAAGCAGCAGGTCCCGGCTGTTACTCAGACTGAAACTATTGGTGTCTATTTTTAATTGAAGTAATGAAGGCCAATTTCAAATAGTTCATGTAGGGGCCCTTTTACTCACTTGTGTTAGATGCTATCACATGCCTACCTCAGCTTAAAATGGCATACCTTGGGATATGCTCAGGTGCCCTACGACAAGTGGCAAATGTTCACACTAAAATATATTTAAAATTTTTTTTTTTTTTTTGAGGGAGTGTTTTGAGGTGGAGAGTGTTCCTGCATTAATCAGTTAGCAAAACTACAGTACTGCACACTAACTGGTTAGTGCAGGAGTAACGCATAAGCTCTTACCTACAAAATGGGTGCTGGTAGGTACACACACACTAAGGAACCCTTTTACAAAGCTGTGGTAGCAATTTCTGCATAGTAAATGCTGCGCAGCCCATTCAGTTCTTATGGGCTGCGTCACATTTGCTGTTCTGCGATATGCTACTGGGGCATTGTAAAAGGAGTCCTAATATTTCTTAATGGAAGCATTAGCACATGGCCATAATACAAAAAAATAGAAGAAGGTCATTTTAATAACTGCTGCCTTAATGCACAGGGAAAACCTGCACAAAGGCACACCATGGCAACTTTTTACTGCAGCTTAGTAAAAGGACCCCAGACTGAGGTAAATAAATGACGTTTTGAAGATGTTCTCATTGGAATTATTTTTATAACTGAAAATCTATAAAAATTCCAAAACTGCCTGCTTTCTACCTATTTTATAGAGGCAATATAGGTGCTCAGTGGCATAGTAAGGGGGGCAGGAGGGCAGACCACCTCGGGCGCTGTCGTGGAGAGGGTGCCGGCACCTCTCCACCCCCATGCCACGCTCACTCCCTCCTTCCCCCCACCCCTCCATACCTCTATATCTTCACCTGTGTGACCAACTTCTCAGGCCAGCTGCTCACAGTGGTCTGGCTCCCCTCTGAAATTACTTCTAGGTCATGGTGCCAGGAAGGTGATGTCAAAGGGAAAGCCAATGCTGACGCGTGCAGCAGGCCAGAAAAGCTGTTCACATTGGCAAAGATTTAATGAGGTAAGGGGGGAAGTAGGGTGCAAATGTGGCATGGGGGCAGGGAAGGAATAGTAGGGTGGAGTGGGGAGCACTGGGAGAGGGGGGCGGTGGCACTACCACCGGCCCGGGTGCCTCCTACCCTCACTATGCCACTGTAGGTGCCTATCTTACTTTTTATAAAGTAGGCCCCAAGAACCAGCTCCAGTATCACAACTTTATAAATGCTCTTGAGAAATGGAGACACCAGACCCCTAGCTCTATGTCTAGGTGCTGCAGGAGGAATTGGGAGCCTCCTGAAGGCCAGGTATTATCGGTCCACAGTGTGATGGTTGCAGCATCAGAGGATATCTGTTTTGAGAGCTTCCCTAGCTGGTGAAGATTTTTTTTCTTTTTCTCGTCCCATCAGTGTGTGGGGCTTGGTTCATGCACTGGCAAGAAAAGGAAGACAGCAACATAATATTGTGGTGGTATATAGTGGTTTGTTTTGCTTGCAGTCCTAGTGCACACTGAGTAAACAAAAAAGAAAAATCCTGCCTGTTCAGCACTAAAATACACTATTTCAAATCCTTATCTGAGCCCAAATTACCTTTTTTTAAAAAAATTATTTATTTATTGTTTTTCAACAAATTCACAAGCATCCACTTGTTCAGGAAATACAGAGATTAAGGCAATTCATAATCAGAACAAAATATCATAATGATTTTCAAAAGAAGGAAGCAATTAACTCTTCCTCAGACCACAAAATTTATACTAAGAGGAAGCAAAGTAAGACAAGGAGATCCTCAAAAGAAAGGGAAAAAAAAATTAAGTAACAAGCTTTAACAGGTTACATCACCATCATTTGAACTAGCTCTGTACATTCTGGACCAGCTTCTTAGTATCCAGAAAGGCTCTAAGCTGGGTGGGAGTAAAAAAGACATATTTTATCCCAACATACTTGACAAGGCATTTACAAGGATAACTAAGTAGGAAGTAGCCCCCATTTCTCTAACTTCTTGTCTCATAGTCAGGAATAATTTTCTACGATCCTGAGTTGACTTCGTAATATCTGGGGAAACCCAGATCTTTTGACCCAAAAATGGAACTTGTGGGGATCAAAAAAATTTACGCATTGCTGCAAATGAGACAAGAAAGGTCGAACAGGATTGAATTTGTATTGTGGATTTTTCCAAAAACTCAGAAAGATTATTTATATCAAGAGGTTGTAGATTGTCATTTCGAGGCAAATTCTCTGGTTCCTTTTTCTCAGGAAGGTAATAAATTCTGTTTATAGGAGGCATTGCTTCAGGTGGAAATTTAAGAATTTCATTCAGATATTTTTTGAATATCTCAGCTGGTAATAACCCAGTTAACTTAGGAAAATGAAGTAGCCTGAGATTTAACCTTCTATTAAAGTTTTTGATTTGTTCAATCTTCCTTTGAATAAAACGATTATCTTTAACTAAGTTTCCTGTTAAGTTTGTTCAAATGAGGAAGTTAAATCATCAATTTTACTTGCAACCACTGAAAATTCAGTTGTAGATTTGGTTACTAAGACTTCAAGCCTTTGCAGTATTCGCCAGATGCCTTCGAGAGTCACAACCATGGGAGAGCGAATTCCTTCCGCTCCCAATTTGTCGGTGTCCTTCTCCAGGGCTACTTCCTCTCTTTGTGGCTGCATCAACCCGACATGGGTAGGAGCCGCATATGGAGGAGACAGATGTCTCTAACCCCAAAACTGCGAAGGCTCCTTCCTTCGCAGCAAATGCAGATAGTTCTACTCTGAGGACCGATGGCCAAAAATCGATCCATTGGTAACTGCCCAAACGATGAGGGAATCGGCCAGACATTATGTGTATGTGGCATTCTAGCAAACCTGTGACTGAATCTACAACCGCCGCCAAGAGCGTGAGGAAAATCAGATAGTTAGGTTAGAGAGAGTGCTCTCGACCAGTTAACCTGCCACCATCTTGCTTCCCCTCCAAATTACATTTTGATACTGGTTACAAGGCCCAGAGCCCTGGAAGCTGAGGATTCTGATTTCTTCTACAGTATCTGCAGAAGATCAGATCCACTACTATGCAGTGGTGTAGAGAGGGTGCTTGGTGCCCCACCCCACCCTCTTTTCTGCCCCCCACCTCCACATGCGTGCACCACTTCCCTTCCCCCGTACCTCTGTAATGTTCCTGCGCAAGCAGCAAACCCCCCCTCCCAAGCTGCTGTTGCAGCAGCATCGGCTCTTCCTCTGACAGCACTTCCTAGGTGCTGGTCTAGGGAGTGACATCAGAGGAAGAGCTGACGCTAGCACGACAGCAGGTTGGGGGGTTTCTGTTTGCACCATAAATGTTACAGAGGTACGGGGGAAGAGAAGTGGTGCCCTCACGTGGCAGTGGGGGGGGGGGGGCAGAGAGGAGGATGGGTGCCTGCGCCCTCACCAAGACAGCGCCCAGGAAGGACTGCCCCCCCTTACTATGCCACTGACTATGTAGCAGCATACAGCCACAGAGAGGTTTAACTCCCCCCTTATATCAAGCTGCACTGCTGAGCTGCCCATAGGAATAGAATGGGCTGCTGCTTGGCAATACCGCTTGATAAAAGAGCAGGTAAAAGTGAAATAATCCAATTTATTTTGAGAACAGAGAAGTCACCTGTTTCTCTCACAGGTCAGGAGAAACTCAACACACCAAACTGTAGCTCTTGTGTTCAGAACATTTGCTGCCATGGCCAGCTTCTGCAGGGTCACAGTGTGCACTGATCTGACTTTCAAAAACAACTTGCCTCTTGCTTCATCCCAGAGTCCCAGTTTTGTCTATCTAAAACGCCAGGCTTGGCTTCAGTTTTATTTATTTAATTTTCTATAGTGTTCTCTCAAGCTCTGAATGGTTTACATGAATTTATTCAGGTACTCAAGCATTTTTCCCTGTCTGTCTTAGTAGGTCACAAGCAGCAGTGTGAGCTTGAACCCACAACCTTAGGGGACTGAGGCTGTAGCTTTAACCACTGTAAACAACCAAAGGATTGACTCTTTGAATCCACAGAAGAGTACACGTCCAGAACAAAAAAACAACAACTGTGGAGTCTGATTCAAGAAATTAAGAGGATCCAACATAGGTCTTCTTCGGGGGTCCCATTTAGTCTCTTCAAAGACTTTGTGGATATAACAATCAATGCCCTGCATGGGTGAATATGTTCTTCAAGTGCGCAATTCTGGGCTTTGACCACTGTGCACACACTCCCCCTTTAAAGTTACAGTTTTAGCAAGGTTCCAAGGTAAACTTGGCCTACCTAGATAGAGCTTCTCCATCTTATAGCACTGTGCTGGAAACATAGGCTGGAGGATGTCTTTTTTCCAGGGCCACATTGACGGCTCTATGCTGAAAATTTTATCCTGCCTTGACCATGCTCTCCCAGCTCTTCTCCTGCTGAATCATCCCTTCCTTGCTCTGTGGCCCACCTTTTAAGGTAGCTCTGTGTCCCACCTTTAAGGTGACTCTGTGACTGTGAGTAGGATTACCAGATTTCATTGGCACAAAAAGAGGACAAGTGGTCCACATCATTCCATCCCTAGCTCCGCCACATTCTGCCCCAGCCTTGCCCCTTGTCTCTTCTTCTCAGAGTTTGGGCTGCAAATGGAGGGCCTCTGAGCATGCGCGGATGCAATGTGATGACATCATATCGCTTCCATGCTTGCTCAGAGGCTCTCTAGTCATGGCCCTGAGCTCAGGGCCTTCCAGAACCTGGACCAACTGCTAGGTTTTTGAAATCCCTCCCCCCCAGGCACCCAGACAGTTCTCTAAAAAGAGCACATGTCCTGGTTTTCCCGGACATCTGGTAACCCTAACTGTGAGGGAGAAGTGTTAAATGGGAACAGTAATTTCCTAGAGACTCCGTCACACAAAAACCTGAGAAAAATTTGTTCTAGAATATCCTCTCATCCAGATTATCTATTTTGATTCAAACAGCACCAGTATCCAAAATTAGGCACCCTTATACTAAGCTGCTCTAAAAAATAGCCTGCACCATTATTAGTGTAGGGGTTTCCTGTACGCTGAGGTCACTGAGCATAGCTGTAAAAAGGCCACATTTTCTATTTTTAAAATTAATGGCCACATGCTCATTTTCAAATTAACGTGTAGCCAGTAGTATATGAACCCCTACCATCACCTATTTACTAGGCAGTAAAGGCTTCACATGTTAATGTATTAACCGATTAGCACAGGGTATACCTACTCTCTGCCCTCAAACATGTCCCTGTGCTAAATAAATCTATTTTTAGCATGTGGGACGTGCATGCCAATCCCAAAACTACCGCTTGTCTTGCAGTAATGCTTTTTAAACCTGGGTTATACATGTATTCGTGCTTACCACAGCTTAGTAAGCCCCTTTGTCTGAAGCCAGAAATGTCTCTTTTATCACTTTTTCTTGAAACAGACTGATGATCATTCTATCCTCTGAAATATCACAGAGGAGTTAGGAAATTCTTCCAGTCATGCAAAAGTAGTACTCGTACATGAAGATATCCACAAAGTTTCTTTAAACAAACTAATGAGCAAAGTCATTTTCTGAACAATCCTTAAGCTGTCCTGGACAATGGCTTTTAATATCAAAGAACTGTGCTGGTTGCAGGGTAGAGCAAGTTGTGAAATTTAAAATAATGCCTATTTTGGGCTACATCCCCCACCACCACCCCATTTTCTTTTCATATATTGAGATCAGGACTGGAGGTTCTCATGTTTAACTACTGCATGATGGAAGAGAGTGGAGCAGAAAACATTGCTGTCAAGTAATGTATCCCATATGTGCTGGAGGAACTAAACAATTCAGTTGTGATGTATTTAGCTAGCAGACTGGTTGAAATATTCTCCCTGCATCTCACAAAGGAGATAGCAAAAACAGTCATGCAAACAGGAAATGTATTGGGAGTGCTAGATGGTTAGTCTCTGCCCAGCATTAGGTTTCACCCAGCACAACTAACAGCATTCGTGGAGATGGTGCAGTATATAAACCCAAGGTTTAGTTTAGTTTAGCCCTGTGGTTTTTCTTGGGTGAGTTACTTTTGAGTGTTGGACTGCAATAATCTGACAAAGTTTGATTTGTTTTAAAGAATTGTTCTTTGTAATAGTTTCTCTCCTTTAGGTACACTTAGAGCAGATAAAGCTTATGGAGGAGGAGAATTGTCAGCCACTATTTCAGAAGGATTAAGTCCGTGTGCCATTGAAATACTGTGACCTGCTAAGCTCCTAAGGCTATTGAATCAGTTCTACAGCTATGTATCTGAGGCAATTCCCCCCTCCCGCAACAAACTTTAATTATGGAGTTTAGCTTGACTATGTGCTACCTAAATGACCCTTTTAATTACCTTATATTGCTTTCTTCAAAGAGTGTTCGGTTTGGGGGGGGGGTTGTTTGGTTCAAAATAGGATGATAATTTTTTGGTTCATCATGCACTTATGTTTCCAGATTTCTCCAGGGCCACATAAGAAAAACATAAGGGCTTCATGGCTAAATGTTCTCAGATTTTGGCACTAGGAGCAGTTTTTTTTCTTGCAAAACTGAGTAGCTATGGTACTGTAATGCTGTGTTGGTGTGCATTTTTGGATTTAAATAAACAATTGCAAAAAAAAAAAAAAAAAAAGCTGAGTAGCTATGTTATTTTACTATAACAAAAATGGCAGAGGCAGGTTGGCACCTTATAGACTAAATATAACAAAACATTACTTATTCACTGACATTAGATAAGGATAACAGTGGCTGAGTTTTTTTAATTTCGTTATTGGGAGAGGACTTCAGCAATGTTTCAGCCTTTAAATCAAACAGCTGAGCAAGCTCAAGTGGAGGCTATATCCCAAGCCACCTCACTGCTAAATACATTACATCCTCAGTCCTCTTAATCACATCTTTTTATTCCATTTAAGTATGTTAGTACAACAAATATAAGTACAGTAAAACCTTGGTTTGTGAGCATAATTCGTTCCAGAAGCATACTTGTAATCCAAAGCGCTCGTATATCAAAGCAAATTTCCCTATAGGAAATAGTGGAAACGCAGACAATTTGTCCCACAACCCAAAAACTTTAATACAAAATACTATACATACTCATATTGCAAGACCTCGCTCAATGAGAACAGTCACTACACTTCTGCAGCGTCAGAGAGAGAAGAACCATCGGCTCAGTTGTGATGATGTGATGCGTGTATACCATATGTTCTCTAATTGCAAGACTTTGCTTGTTTAGAACTATTGGCTCATTTGTGATGTGTGTATACTGTATGTACCGTACTTGTATTGCAAGACATTGCTTGTATATCAAGTTAAAATTTAATAAAATGTTTTGCTTGTCTTGCAAACCAAGTTACTTGCAATCCAAGGTTTTACTGTATATATGAATCAAAGCAGCACTTATCTTGATTTTCTGGTGCCTCTCAACAGAGCTGCCTATTTCACATAGTGCTTCATCAGGAGCTGCTGTCACTGCTTACACTGTTACTCATAGCTCAGCTTCTAATACATTCCACTGTAAAAGTGAAAGACTTGGCATATAGCCTTCACTTGAGCCTGATCAGCCATTCCAGTTAAGGCTGAAACATTGTTTAAGTCCTCTCCAGTAATGAAATAAGATAAGGATGACAGTGACTGATTTTCTTGATGTCCTTGAATAAGTGGTATGGTTGTTATATTTATTAATATTCACTTAGCCTATGTACTTTGGGGTTAAGACCTTATAGACTAATCAATTTATTGAGACACGAGTTTTCTGAAATAAGTAATAGTAGTAGTAGTAGCAGCACTTTGTCAAATGCTTTTGAGGACTTTGGTCCTTGAAAGCCCATGCCTCAATGGTATGTTTGAGAATAATGAATTGTTGCTCTTAGACCAGCCCAGATCAATGAGTTGTGTCTCATCTACCAGCAGATGGAAGTAGAAAAGTGAAATATAAGGATTGGTGTAGTTTGGAACTCTCCAGTATTTCTCTACCACCAGCAGACTTGGTCCTGCCTCCACAGCAGTGGTATAGCCACAGAGGGGCCTTGGGGACCAGTTTGGCCCAATCTCTACCAGCTGATGAGATCCACTGCCTGCAATTGCCTCAGTGCTGTCTCAGCAGCAAAGAAGTCAGGGGTCTCCTTTCTAGTTGCCAACACTGCATGAACTGAGCATGAGTGAGGAGTGCCGGCATCAGCAGCTGGAAAAGAGGCCTCCAATTTCTTTAGCACTGAGGCTACTTTGGAGCAGTTCTGGGGATCTGTGAGGTGCCTTAATTAACAGGTATATAGGGGAAGATCAGGTAATAATAAAAACATTAATTATTATGTCTAAATGATTTAAGCATAGTAGAATTATATAAGAACGATTAACGTAGTAGTATGCTTCTTTATTTGATTTGTAACAAGAGAATTGCCTGTTCTCAAATTTACCTCTGCATTTACTATTTATCCCCATCTTCTCCTACCAAATGAAAAGAAATATGTGTGAGAAACAGAATAAAAAGCTGCTGTTAGAACTAATCATCCTTCTCCAATCACTAGGGAAAGGCTTTTTGCTTGTCCAACAAACCTCTGCTGCTACGCTCCCATCCTGTCTCCTTCCTCTCTCCTCCCTTCACTGTGTAATATGCACCCCTCCCACCCTTCTCCAGCTATAGAAAAGACTTTACTTCTTTAAGTAATTTCATGAACAAACATTTACTATAATAACACAATTAGCCAGTAATAGACTCTCCCAAGCTGAGACTTTTTGTACTGTGGTTGTTAGTTGACTTGCAAAACTGCAGCAAAAAGATTTGTGATTGTGTTAGGAACTCTAACTTGGTGCTGACCCAGGAGCACTGCTGTAACATAGTCCACTGACACTGAGATCCTCAAGGCAAGTAGACCATAGAGAAACAACAACACAAACCAAACAAGACCAAAGGGAAAAGTGTAGTGGGGTGCAGATAGAATGAGGAGGAGCTCAGGATCAGAGGAAGCAAATTTTAATGAAAGACCCCACATAGCCTGATTTTCAACATGATATCTGCATCAGACAGTAATCTAGAACAGTGGTGCCCAACCCTGTCTTGGAGGACCACTAGGCCAGTTGGTTTTCAGGATAGTCCTAATGAATATGCATGAGAGAGATTTGCATATGATGGAAGTGATAGGCATGCAAATTTGCTTCATGCATATTCATTAGGGCTAGCCTGAAAACCCAATTGGCCTGGTGTTCCTCCAGGACAGGGTTGGGAACCATTGACCTAGAAGATACAATGTTTCCTGTGGTAATTTCGTAAGAAGAAAATTCTAGCTCAATGCAGTTCTCTTCTGTTGCTGCTACCACAACCATGTAGCTTTTCTATATATTAATGAGGCAATATGTAAGCATTTCATGATACCTAGTTTCCTTTTCCAGTACTATAATTTTGTATATAGCTATCATAATATTTGCAGCATTAATTTCTATGTACTAAAGTGTATTATTATACATTAGCAATGGATTTTTCTTATAAGAATTTAGCCAGAAAATTAAAGCAGCAGGTGATGACAATCATTAACTAGTGGGAGGACCGTTTGATATCACAATGTCTTTTGGTCTGTCTAGGACAGTGATTCCCAAACCTGTCCTGGGGGAACCCCAGCCAGTCAAGTTTTCAAGATATCCCTAATGAATATGCATGAGAGAGATTTGCATACCTGTCACTTCTATTATATGCAAATCTCTCTCATGCATATTCATTAGGGCTATCTTGAAAACCTGACTGGCTGGGGGTCCCCCAGGACAGGTTTGAGAACCACTGGTCTAGGACTTCAACTGAATTGAACTGGTGTTCTTCCTGTAGGAAATAAAAGGGATTTAAGTGTTAGAGATGTGAAGGGCATATACAATGTGAGCAGGAAATAACTAAGGGCTCTTCTATGTGGCAGAAATTCGAATGAAATTGGAGAAATGAAGATCTGGCACAGGGTTCCATTTTCTCAGATTAGGTCTACCTTTCCCTGGATCAGCTGGGAGTCAGGATACTGTGGAGGTGGTATTCACAACCCCTGAGTAGGGAGAAGGAGCCCTAGTCATTGTGTGCAACAGTGGTGCCTAGTTGCTGAGTTTAACATTGACATTTGCAGATTCTGGAAGGAGTCTTTTGCATGGGCTCTCTTCCACTGGAGATTGTAGGCAGAAACAGGAGAAACATAAAACAGAGGGCAAGTCCTCAGGGAGGTGCAAATGAGAGGTCATGGTGGTAGATTATAGCTTTAGTTCCAAATGAGCTAGAAAGTCCCCCAACTCAAAACAAACAAACATGAGAGAGAGACAGAAAGAGAAACTGGAGAAAGTTCAAAAATTATTGGGAGGAGGGGACAGAAAGATACAATAGTCTTATAAGATCATTTTGCTTACCAAAAGTTAAAAAAAATGGGTAACTAACTACCTGATACTTTTGGCAATAAGAGTACAGTGTAATTAAAGTAAAATTTTGGTCAACAAATTTTGTGGAGGGAAGTATCAAGGATATCTTTTAAACAAGTGAATAAACTGATGAGGGAGGTGGTCTGAGGGAGAAAAGCAGATGTCTCTTCTCCAGGCTGAAGAGACGTAGTCACTTTAGCCTCATATGGAAGTCATCCCACCCTTTTATTATTTTCGTTGCCTTTCACTGTACCTTTTCTAATTGTGCTATACCTGTTTTGAGATAAGGCGACCAGATTTGCACACAGTATTTGAGGTATGGCTTTACCATAGAGCGATACAAGGACATTATAACATTTTCATCTTTGTTTTCCATTCCTTTTGCTGATAATTAACATTCTATTTGCTTTCTTAGCTGCTGCCTTTTCCTGGGCAGTGCCTCCTAACATAAAACCCAACATCATGTAGCTATAGTTCGGGTTCCTCTTTCCCACATGCATCACTTTGCATTTGCTCACATTAAATGTCATCTGTCATTCTGACGCCCAGTCTTCCAGTCTCACAAGGTCCTCCTGCAATTTTTCACAATCCTCTTGCGTTTTAATAACTTTGTGTCATCAGCAAATTTAATTATCTCGCTAGTTATTCCCATCTCAAGATCATTGATAAATATGTTAAAAAGTAGAGATCCCAGCACAGAACCCTGGGGAACACCACTATTTACCCTTCTCCATTGAGAATTTTGACATTTAAACCCACGCTCTGTTTTCTGTCTTTCAACCAGTTCTCATCCATAAAAGGACATTACCTCCTATCCCATGACTTTCTAATTTCCTCAGAAGTCTTTCATGGAGTACTTTGTCAAATGCCTTTTGAAAATCCACATACACAATATCAACCGGCTCACCTTTATCTATATGTTCATTCACCCCTTCAAAGAAATGCAGTAGATTGGTGAGGCAATATTTCCCTTGATTAAATCCATGTTGATCTTTTCTCATTACACTCCCCCCTCTGTATTCAAGGTGGTTAGGGGCAGAACTTATGCCACTGAATGCAAATCAGTACAACTTTTTGTATCACACAGTTTTCACAGGTTCACAGCAAAAGGATTTTACATTAATATCTCAAGATTTAGAGATGAAAGAATTTAACATTGATGGTTCAGATTTTGAGATAAGCGATAGATAAGAGCAGAGTCGAGGTCCATGAGCAGCGTTTAGTAGTTACAAGGGGAAAAGGTATGTCTTTAACTTGTTCCTGAAGTAACAGTATGAGGTGGGTTGCTGCAGATATGTAGGGAACTGCTGGACTGAAAAAAAAAAATTACAGAATTAAATCTAAATGACCTGATATTCAGCAATATTTAACCATCCAGAAATGGCGCTGGTTATCTCTGCTGAATATTTGCAGTTAGTGGCTAAAATTTAACTAACTAGATCTCAAGATAACCACCAATTCTCAGTGGTGACTGGTGAAGTTTAGTGGCCAAATTGGTCCATGTAAATAGCAGTCCTATCTTTGGCCACTATCACTGAATCAGCCAGCTCTGAAAATTCACTTAACCGGCTAAGTTTAAGCAGGCCAAAAGCATCCCCTGGATATTCCATGCTGATCACTGGAAATGGCTCAGCATTGAATATCCATAGTCAGTGTCAACCTTAGGAATTAGCTGGACTGCCTTCCGCACTCTTGAAGATTGGTTGAAAAGTCTTCATGATCAGAACTACTGCTTGCAGCTTTGAAGGATGAATTAACATAACCCTGTTGTGTGTTCAAATGATTTCACTATATGCACCTCTATTTTTTTTTTCTGTTTTGAAATGTAAATGATTGAGATAAGTTTAATTTGAATCACATATTGTGACTGAAAGTCCCCTCCCCCCTCCTTTGTTTTAATAAATTAGCTCTAGTATTCCAGCCTGCATCATCTCCTTGACGATGGGGTGTTTACCAGTAGTTTTTTTTTCTGTGGCAAAGTACCACATTTCAGAGCTGACCTAGCATTCAGCATTACAGAGATGGTCTTTCTTTTCTTAGACTGTGAGAGTCTGGAAGGACAAGAAGATGATTGCCTTCTTTGCATGCAAAGCATGCTACAGTGTATCTGATACTCTTCAAAGAAAAAACAGTGCTGGTCAGCATGTCAGCAGCTCTCTGAGTTACAAAGAAAATACTTTTCAGAAGCTGTTCTGTTGGGTTTTTTATATATAATATACTTAAGATTAGAAATATCATGAAGACCACAAATGGATTGTGGAAGCTGTGATTGATACATCCTGGATTGTACCTTGAGTATTGTGTTCATTTCTGTTTACCCCATCTGAACAAAGATATAGTGGAACGAGAAGAAGTACAGAAAAGGGTAATCAAAATGATAAAATTTAATCATTTATTGGATTGAACAGTTCCCTTAAGAAGAAAGGCAATACACAGATTAAGGGTCTTCAGCTGAGAGGAGGTATGATAGAAGACTGTAAAATCATGAAGAGGATAGAATGGATAAATAGGGAAGGGTTATTTATTCTTTCAAATAATGCTAATACTGGGATACACACCATGAAGCTAATATGTAGCAGATTTAAAATAAATTGGGAAAAGTATGATTTTTTTTTCAATGCACCATTAAGCTATGGAATTTGTTGACAGAGGATGCAGTCAAGGCATGTTACAAAGCTGGGTTTAAAAAGGGTTTATAGACGAATTCCCAGGGGAAAAGTCTATAAAGCACTATTAAAAAGACTTAAAGCTAATAGTCATTTAAAGGGAAGTTCTATAAATTGAGTATTAACATTTGTATGTCAGTGGGGTGTGCAAAGCTTTAGAATTCTAGCACTTGCATGTGTATGTGTACCTGTGTAAGTGATAGCAGGGCACCTAAGTGCTATTCTGCAAATACCCACTTCATTTACACCAGTGGTTCCCAACCCTATCCTGGGGAAACGCTAGCCAGTCAGTTTTTCAGGATGTTAGCAATGAATATTCATGAGTTAGATTAGCATGTGCTGTCTTTATTCCATACAAATCTAATTCATGAATATTCACTGTGGGTATCCGGGTAAAGATGGTGCTTATCTGCCCAAACCCATCATTCAAGAAGGTTGAAAAAACAAACGATATCATTAAATATCCCAATCAATAATCCTGTCATATTGCGGGAATAAAAAGGTTTTAATTTAGGGTTGTATCTCCAACCATCATTATAAAAGCTCTAATGAGGGCCAGTGAAGAGGAGAAAAGAAAAGTAGGAAAACATACGGTTAAGTTTTGCTCTGCTGGTTTTCAATCACTAAGACCAAAAAGAATGCTAAATGGACGGACAGCAAATTTGACAACCAAGTCTTTCAGGTATTGGATGTGGTAGTGGTGATGGTGCTGCTGCTCTGCGTGTATTGGTAGTATGGAAAGTTACTGATGACATCTTATGCCTATTTTGTTTGTGTCAAAGTTTTGGTAATAATAACTTTATGATGACTATAACTTGTTATTAATTTCTGGTTCTGTCTGTTTCACCCTGATCTACTTCTCCCCCCAAGCAATGTGCAACTTTGTAATATCCCTGGTACTCACAATCTTCGACTACTGCAATGCAACCTTGCTGGGTTTACCAAAATACATGATCAGACAGATCCAAACAGTACAAAATGCTGCAGCAAGGTTTTTGCTAGGAAAATCAAGACAGGCGAGTGACACTCCATAACAGCGGAATCTGGATAGGCCCGCTACCTATATATATTTCACACCCTTACCCCCTCCCCTACATTATCCCACAAAATACTCAACACTAATTATGGTAAAAATTAGCCGCAGCCCTGTTTATTGGTCATAACAGGTTATTAAATAACATAACAATGTATAAACAGTATAAACATTATAAAACAATTATTTCGAGCTACTGTAATAAAACAAGTTATGCCCCCCGACCCCGCCATGAAGCAAGAATCTGGGGGGGTGGCATGTCCCCCACATGCCCCACTAACCTGGGTCACCTAACCCGCCAGGCACGGCTCCCAGCCGGCCCACCACTCATCACCTGATGAGCCCAGCCAGTAGCTCGAGAAACCGCCCAAAATATCCCAACGCACCCCTCTCTACCCAAAACCCAAGGGTGGGCGGGCGGGAAAGCCGCCTCGGAGGACCAGAAACGCCCTTAGTCCTCCGAGGCTCGACTTATAAACCCTCCCCCCTCCCGACGCCTTCTGCGGCCGCGACTACCAATGGCAGGTCTTCCCAGCGGCGGGTAGACCTGCCGACCAATCCCCTGCCTCCTATTCCCCCCTTACGGTCCCGCGTCTCCGACGGGCTACCACGCGGGCCTCCCAGCTCCGCGTTAGGTACGCCCGTCGAGACGAGCTCTCGGGCTGCCTATTACTGAAAGAGTTACATTGGCTCTCGATTGAAAGCAGGATGAAATTCAAGATCTTATTACTGATACACAAAACCATTCACCTCTCAGAACTGAAATATCTTGCAGGCAGACTATATAACCATACTCCACCTCACACCCTATGCTCGAACCTGGAGTCTCTACTACAAATACCCTCCTTCAAAGACATCATATACAAAAGCACAAGGGCAAGAATGTTCTCTATAATGGTTCCAGCTTGATGGAATACTCTACCAATGGAATTAAAGCTAGAGAAGGATATTGGAAAATTTAAGATAGGGATAAATACTATCCTTTTCTCAGACTACTTCAACTGAAACAGTGAGCCGACAGAGGGAGGAAGCAACATAGAAGAAAATAATAGGCTCCCCCTCCCACCCCAGGAACATGATAGGACGACATAACATGACATGTATGCAAATAGTAGATCTTTCCTGAAATGTTGAAGATATGATGAAGATATTAAATGGAACTAAAATAAATTAGGATGAGAGGAACTAAAATTATCTAGGATGAGAGTAAATAGGACGAATGTAGTACACATTGTTAGAGCTATTTAGGATGCATGTAAATATAGATTAATTAGTTGTAACGGTTAGCATACTTAGAATAGTTAACTGCATTCCTCTGCCCATGTTTTTAGATCTCTAAATGGTCATCGCATGGTCCTCCCTGGTCCACACTTTAGCTCAATTAGAGTCTACCTGAGATTCTGTGTTTTTTTTTTTTGCAGCTCCCCAACTCTAGAATAGAATGGCCCTCTATTACGTGCTGAAGGACCCCTCCACAAATTTAAATCCCTTTTAAAGACCTGGCTCTTTAGGCTCATTTTTTCTGTTTAGTTTTCTTGTTGGACTGCTTCTTAGGGTTCCCCATCCTCCTGTGAGTTTTCACTGAATATCCTTGTAAGTAGATTCTTTCCTATCATGCAAATGGAGCTCCTTTCTGTGTATTGATTTTATTAATCTGTGAACTGTTCAGTTCTGCTAGTCAATTGTTGTAATATATCTAATTGTGAATAAATAAATAAAATAAAAGTCCATAAGCCATTATTAAGATGGACTTGGGAAAATCCATTGCTTATTTCTAGAATAAGCAGCATAAAATCTATTTTAGTCTTTTGGGATCTTGCTAGGTACTTGTGACCTGGATTGGCCACTGTCAGAAACAGGATATTGGGCTTGATGGATCTTTGGTCTGTCCCAGTATGACAACTCTTATGTTCTTATGAGTGTTGAAAGACACACATATGATAAATATCTGCACATCAGTATGAACTTTGATGGATAGTTTGCACCTGCCTCAGAGTAGGTGTAAATGTCTGTGCTTACTTTCAGGGATAGGGGTGATGGGCTGTTTTAGAACAATATGTACACCAGTCTGCCTTCATAACCTAGGCACTTAGTTATAAAATTACCCTCAGAGAAGACACAACTTACAATTTAAATGTAAAGAGGGAGCAACAGAACTGAGCAGTCCTTTTCAAGTTTCAAGTTTATTAGGTTTTTATATACCACCTATCAAGGTTATCTAAGCGGTTTTACAATCAGATACTCAAGCATTTTCCCTATCTGTCCCGGTGGGCTCATAATCTATCTAATGTACCTGGGGCTATGGAGGATTAAGTGACTTGCCCAGGATCACAAGGAGCAGCGCTGGATTTGAACCCACAACCCCAGGGTGCTGAGGCTGTAGCTCCAACCACTGCGCCACACACTCCTCCTTTTTTACTCAGGAGGTGATTACTATCTCTGCTCCTAATTTTATAAGGGCCTCTTGGGAGCCTTCCCTAGCATAGACTGGGGCTAGTCATTAATGTTGTGGTGAACACTGAATGCTTCTGTACACATTGAGAGCCCTAAGCTACTTCTGTGATATTACTGAGAGCACCCATGCTACCAGCTGGTGAAGTCCCTTTATAGTAGATATGTTTTTGTGGATGCTGCTTTTAGGATGCTGAAAGCTGTATTTAGTTCCCCAAAATGAGTTGAAAGTGAAGCAGATATCTGGGATTTTTGCACTGCTACGGAAATTGTAATTTCATACAACTAGTTTTTAAATCTTAGTGCTTTATCATGCCAGAAGTGCCTCCTTCTTTTCTTATCCAAACAACTTGAACGTGCTGTTCACTGCCATTGTCTTAGAAACATATAAACATGACAGCAGATAAAGGTCAAATGGCCCATCTAGTCTGCCCACCCACAGTAACCATTATCTCTTCCTCTCTCTAAGAGATCTCACGTGCATATCCCACGCTTTCTTGAATTCAGACACAGTTTCTGTCTCCACCATTTCCTCCGGGAGACTGTTCCACACATCTACCATCCTTTCTGTAAAAAAGTATTTCCTTAGATTACTTCTGAGTCTATCACCTCTTAACTTCATCTCTATGCCCTCTCATTTCAGAGCTTACTTTCAAATGAAAGACACTTCACTCATGCGCATTTACGCCACTTAGGTATTTAAACATCTCAATCATATCTCCCCTCTCCCGCCTTTCCTCTAGAGTATACAGTTAAGTCTGTCCCCATACGCCTTATGATGAAGACCAAGCGCCATTTTAGTACATTCCTCTGGACTGACTCCATCCTTTTTATATCTTTTTGAAAGTGTGGTCTCCAGAATTGTACACAATATTCTAAATGAGGTCTCATCAGAGTCTTATACAAGGGCATCAATACCTCCTTTTTCCTACTGGCCATACCTCTTCCTATGCACTCTAGCATCCTTCTAGCTTTTGCTGTCATCTTTTCAATCTGTTTGGCCACCTTACGATCATCACATACAATCACACCCAAGTCCCTGCTCTTCTGTCATGCACATAAGTTCTTCACCCCCTAATCTGTATTCTTCCCTCGGGGTTTTGCAGCCCAAATGCATGACCTTTCATTTCTTAGCATTCAATTTTAACTGCCAAATTTCAGACCATTCTTCAAGCTTTGCCAGGTCTTTCTTCGTGTTATTCACACCATCCTGGGTGTCTACTGTATTGCAGATTTTGGTATCATCCACAAGGAGGCAAATCTTATCTGACAGCCATTCAGCAATATTGCTTATAAAAATGTTAAAAAGAACAAGCTCAAGAACAGAACCTCGAGGCACACCATTGGTAACATTCTTTTCCTCAGAGTGATCTCCATTAACCACTACCCTCTGTTACCTTCTACTCAACCAGTTCTTGACTCAGCCTGTCACTGTGGGGCCCATCCCTAGGGTACTCAGTTTATTTATTAGACATCTGTGTGGAACACTGTCAAAGGCTTTGTTAAAATCTAAATACAGAATATAGAATATAGAATAAGTTATACATTTTGGTGGGTAAATGTGTGCACGACATACAGATATGAATGAATTAACGCAGAATGTAAGGGATTTAGTGAGGTATTTAATAAAGTTTGGAGCCCATTGACTAAATTTGTAAAAATATAATAATGTATATTTATCATATCTTTCCTTTGGTTCATTTATCTTTACACATCCGGGGGGATGGGGGGGGGGGGAATTGGAAGGAGGGAGTAAATATTGATAGTGACATTTGGGTAACTTTATTCTTCATTTGTATTATATATTAGGTTATATTGTGCTATTATTATATGAGATTCTTGAATGATATCTATGTTACCTGTACAGGTATTAGTATAATATATGTAATACCTACTGTTCTTTCATTTGTATGACACTGTTTTTGATTAAAAATCAATAAAGAATTTTAAAAAAATCTAAATACAGTGTTCCCCCGTGAATTCGTGGTTCGCAGTTCGCAGACTCACTAATTCACGGTATTCTCTGACCACCTCTTCCTGTACTAAAGTTGGGCTACACCAATCAAGAGCTGCATGTCAAAGCAGCTCCTGATTGGTGTAGCCTTACTTTAGTAATAGGAAGAGGCGGTCAGAGGAAACCGGGGAGGGGCCTGAGGCTCTGATTGGCCCATGGGAGGGGCCTTAAACAATTTGGTCTGCTTTTTAACATGTTTTTTTGAGAATCCTGGCCTTAGATTTCAGGGCTCTGTTCTTACTTGGTTTTCTTCTTATCTCTCCCATCACACTTGTAGTCTATGCAGTGGTGGATCCTCCTCTACTGCTATCACCCTATCAGTCGGTGTACCTCAAGGCTCTGTCTTGAGATCTTTTTCTTTCCATGTACAGTACACTCATTTTTCGGTACTCTGATCTCTTCCTATGTTTTCAGTATCACTTCTATGGTAATGAATCCCAGATCTACCTCTTTACATCAGAAATTTCTATAGGAATCCAGGTCCAATTCTCAGCCTGTCTTTCTGACATTGCAGCCTGGATGTCTCACCACCATTTAAAACTGAACATCATCAAGATTGAGCTTATTATCTTTTTACCTAAGCCCACCTCCTTTCTTCCCCCCATTCTCTTTCTGTAGATAACACTTTCATCTTTCCTGTCTCATCAGCTTGCAGCCTTTGAGTCATCTTTGACTCCTCTTTCTCTTTTTCTTGGCACAAATCCACTAAATTATAGACTGGTATAACTAAAGGTTTAAGATTACCTAAAGTATTTATGTACTCTCAGATACCCGTTACACGGATCATCAAAGATCTCAATGGATTTGTATATGCGGGTTCAGATATCAATCATAGAGTACCGAAAATGCAAAATAGTGCTCTAAAGTGCTATAAGTGAATAAATAATCAAAAATAAAAATATTAATGTGAATATATTGCACTTATCTTAATACACCCTACGGGACCCGTTTCACCCGACTTGGGCTTCTTCAGGGGTCAAATATCTAAAAGTGAATACAAAAACATATTAAAAACATCCTAAACCCTTAAAAGTAAAATAACATAACAACGTGCCCACAATATTCAAATATTAAGAAGTTAAAACTTACTAGTGTTGTCTCGGATTAACAAGACAAAAATGGCGCTTAAGCATTGAGAACGCCAGCGCATGCGCTCTTTTATGCTAAATTCATGCTCAATATGCGCATGCGTAAAAATTTTTTAAATAATTTAAATATATTAAATATAATAAATATAATATCACAGTCAATAAAACACCCTCCAATCTATGGTGTTATTTAAACCCTTAGGTGTCATGGTTTGAAGTCTGTAAATCCACCTAATTTCTCTTTGCGCAAGACGTTTTCTCCTATCACCCCCTCTAATGTTAGGTTCCTCCCTATCAATGCAAAAGCATTTTAGATCTTCAAACTTGTGTTTAGCAATGAAGCAATGTTGTACAAGAGGAGCTGTCATCTTATTATGTTTTAAGTTGGACTTATGTTCAATGATGCGAGTTTTGAAACTTCTAGTCGTCATTCCGACATATATTTTTTTACAGGGACAGAGAATAGTATAAATCACAAAATCAGAAGAACAAGTCAAAAATTTTTTGATAAAATATATTTTGCCATCCACTGGGTTGATAAAAGAATTTTGTGTGATGGTCAAAACACAAATACTGCAGCGACCACATTTATGAAAGCCATTCGGTAACAAGTTTCTATGAGAATCTTCTACGTTTGTATCTCTGGTTGACAAAAACAATTCCTTCAGATTACGTTCCCTAGAAAACGCCATTCTTAATTCTGTTTTTTCAAAAATTCTGTTCGACTGAACTATTTTCCAGTTATTTTTAAAGATCTTAGCTAATGCACTACCATCATTAGAATACTTCAACACACATGTCATTATCTCGTCATTATGATCGTTGGTTTTGTTTTTCATTTCATCCATAAGCCACTCTCTATGTACATATTTAGCTCTTTTCTGTGACTGTTTTAGTACGTTCTTAGGATAGCCCCTATATTTTAATTTTCTTAAAAAATTCTTTGAATGTCTGGAATAATCCGTATCTTTGGTACAATTTCTTTTAATACGCAGAAGTTGTGAGAATGGTAAGTTTTTCTTAAGGCTGTAAGGGTGACAGCTATTAAAATTTAAAAAAGATTTCTATCAGTGGGTTTGGAATACAAATCAAATTCAAACTTATTGGAAGTTTGTATTATCTTCAAATCCAAAAACTCAATTTCCTGAGTGGAGTATTTCATTGTGAATTTTAAATTCTCATCACAACTGTTCAACCAATTGAAAAAAGCATTTAAGCTGTCTGTAGATCCTTCCCACAGCATCATAACGTCATCTATATATCTGAACCATTTAAAAATATATGGTTCAAAAGGAGAATTCCGTATCCAGATTTTCTCAAATTCACACATGTACAGGTTGGCTACCGAGGGTGCAAACACTGCTCCCATAGCTACCCCCGATTTTTGTTGGTAAAATTCTTTATTGTACATGAAAAAATTTTCTCTCATGGCAATATGTGCTAGATTTAAAATGAAGTTAGTTGGAATAAAATGAGGCTGTATTCTTCTCTCCAAAATATCTTTGATGACGTTAAGGGCTTCACTTTGAGGAATGGAGGTGTAAAGCGATGTGACATCTAAAGAAACCAACATATATGGAAACTTATATTCAGAGATATTTTCAAGTTTCTTCATAATATCTTTAGAATCCTTAATATAAGAATCTGATTTGGTAACTTCGTGTTTTAAGAACTCATCAATGAAACTAGATAAAGGCTCCAATAGAGATCCCTTTGCTGACATTATGGGACGGCCTGGAGGATTTTCTAAATTTTTATGTATTTTAGGTACTGTATAAAAGATGGGAACCATAGGGTTTGGAGGATTCAAGAACCTATAATCTTTCTGGGTCAAAAAACCTTGTAAAAGTCCCTGGTTGGTTATTTGTTGTATTTTTCTTTGCAATCTTTTTGTAGGATTGAAACGTAAGTGTTCATATATTTGAGGATCTTGTAATTGTTTCATAATCTCTTCATGATATTTACTGTTGTCTTGGACCACTATTGCTCCTCCTTTATCGGCTATGGTAATAACAACAGACCGATCACTAGAAAGGGTCGTTAGAGCCTTCCTTTCGTCTCTGGTTAAGTTATTATGACTATGTATATGTTTGTTATTCTCTTGCCAATTCGGGTGAAACGTGTCCCGTAGGGTGTATTAAGATAAGTGCAATATATTCACATTAATATTTTTATTTTTGATTATTTATTCACTTATAGCACTTTAGAGCACTATTTTGCATTTTCGGTACTCTATGATTGATATCTGAACCCGCATATACAAATCCATTGAGATCTTTGATGATCCGTGTAACGGGTATCTGAGAGTACATAAATACTTTAGGTAATCTTAAACCTTTAGTTATACCAGTCTATAATAGAGTTGATCTGTGGATTACTTAGACTTGGTACATTGTTTTTCATTTAGTTTTGTACAAATCCACTAAAGCCTGTTGTTTCTTTCTCTATAATAGCACCAAAATCCAACCTTTCTTTTACCCTTATCACCTCTCGCCTTGATTACTGTAATTTGCTTCTAACAGGTCTTCCACATAACCATCTCTTTCACCTTCATTCCATTAAAAATTCTGCTGTATGACTTATATTCCACAGCTTACATCACTCTTCTCTTCAAGTCACGTCATTGGCTCCCTATCAGTTTCTGCACATAGTTCAAACTCCTCTTATTGACTTACATGTGCATTCACTCTGCAGCTCCTTAGTATCTCTTCTCTCTCCTTATACTCCTTTCCGGGAACTCCATTCTTTGGGTCTCTCTTATCTATGTACTTCTCCTCTACTGACAACTCCAGACTCTTCCCCTTCTACCTTATTGTACTATATGCCTGGAACAGACTGCCTGAGTTAGTATGTCAAGCTCCCTCTCTAGCTGTATTCAAATCTAGGCTAAAAACCCACTTTTTCCAGACTTCTTTTAACTCCTAACTCCTACTAAGTTGTAAAGTACCCATGTCTGTTTTATTATTCCCTCTGTGAATAACTTCCTAACCCCTATTTATCCTGTTTGTCTGTTTTAATTAGATTGTAACCTCTGTTGAGCAGGGATTGTCTCTTACATGTTAATGTACAGTGCTGCATAAGTCTAGCAGCACTATAGAAATATGTACTAATAATAGTAACAGCATGTGCCTGTTCCTCTGGTGTGATTCCATTTTTATTTGGTAGCATATTGTGCTTGTGTTGACCTATCATGCGAAACTGTATTTCTATCTTCGGTTCAAGCATCAGCAGCAAATGTGAAAGATGATATCACTTCAAAGCTCTATATCTTGGTTTACGGTTTAGGAACATATAGGACCTGATATTCAGCCTGTGATGGTTAGTGCTTTGCTTACCACCACTGGCGCTATCCCTGGAAATTCAATGCTGGGCCATGTCCAGACTCCAGCATTGAATTTACAGGTATTGGGCGGGGGCGGGGAGGGGGGCAGCAACAAAATATCTAGTTAAGTGGCTTCCCTTAGAAACTAAATTCTATCTACTATAGATATTGCGCAATGCAACACTTCAAGTGGCTTCTAGATGTAAACTGGGCTGCATCTTGCAAGCTCCATCAGAGTGATCTCACCAAAATGTAAAAATATTCATCCTGATATCCTTGGAAGACACCTGCTATAAGTGAATAACTTACCTTTTTAGTTGGTGGATATGGGATTATTACTCCTGTTTCTTCATCTGGCACCATTTAAAAAAACTGCAGCAACTTGGTAGGATTGATTGGACAATGTGCCTGCCCTCCTTGGACTCCTGTCATTCTGGGAAAGCTGAGTACAGTTCTGAGGTGGTATAGTTCCATAAAACTCTAGGGAGAGCGAACCTTTGTGTAGGCAGGAACCACAGGATTGTTTAAAAAAATGGTGGTTTAGGGAGATCCCATAATAAAATGAAGACAAAAGAAATCGTCCATGCCAAACCAATTCAGATGAGTGGGGTATGTACCCCCACCAGTAGATGGAACCAAAGAAAAAAAGCTCAGATTTGACTTTAGACCTCTTGAAGGAGGCTGGTGCTGCTTTCAGCTGCTCAGTATTTGTCTGACTCCACTAGTAACCATGAGTAGGCCACTCCCAGGAAGGCTGTAGTCCCAGATTCCTAGTGGAACAAAGACTGAGTCCATGGGGTGCTTCAGGCAACAGCCCTCTGGTGCTGATTTCCCCTACCCCTTTGGGAATAGACTCATTCCCAAATAGGTGAACTGGGGAGACTTGATTTGGTTTTGTCCATTCCAGCCTTTGAGGTATTGATTGATTGATTGGAATTTAGTTATACCACACTAACACAAGGAGTAGCTGGGTAGTTTACAAACCATGCACACACAATTATAGAAAGATAAACACTAAGACAACAAACCCAAGATATATACCCAAGACCAGGGGTGTCCAAATGGTCGATCGCGATCGACCAGTAGATCACAAAGGCAACGCGAGTCGATCACGTTGCCTTTGCGATCTTTTTCTCCCTGCTGCTTCCCCAAACCAGGCCTGGCACATACAAGCGCCGGATTCACAAGACTTCACCTCTGACGTGAATTCTGATGTTGGAGAGGAAGTTCTGGGCCAGCCAATCGCTGCCTGGCTGGCCTGGAACTTCCTCCCCGATGTTAGAATTGACGTTGGAGGTGTCTTGCGAGCCCGACCTGGCTTGGGGAAGCAGCAGGGAAAGAATCGGGGAAGTGGAGAAATTGGGACAATGGCTTGAGGGGGGGGGGCAGGGGGAAAGAGAAAGAAAGGCAGAAAGAAATGGGGGGCAGGGGGGAGAGAGAAAGAAAGGTAGAAAGAAAGAAATATTGGCTTTACAGAAGAAGGAAGTGCAACCAGAGACACATGAAATCACCAGACGAAAAGGTAGGAAAAATGATTTTATTTTCAATTTAGTGATCAAAATGTGTCCGTTTTGAGAATTTATATCTGCTGTCTATATTTTGCACTATGGCCCCTTTTTACTAAACCGCAATAGCGGTTTTTAGCACAGGGAGCCTATGAGCATCGAGAGCAGCGCAGGGCATTCAGCACAGCTTCCTGCACTAAAAACCGCTATTGCGGTTTAGTAAAAGGGGAGGGGGTATATTTGTCTATTTTTGTATAGTTGTTACTGAGGTGACATTGCATATTTTGAAGTCATCTGCCTTGACCTCTGGAAAAAAAAAACTCAAATACAAATGATAATTAACATTTTCTCTGCATACAGTGTGCTTTGTGTTTTTTCAAAATTTTATTGTTGTTAGATCATTTTGACTTGGTCATTTTAAAAGTAGCTCGCAAGCCAAAAAAGTGTGGGTATCCCTGCCCAAGACATATACAAAGACACTGCCATTGTGCAGAGAAACAATAGGAAAAATATCTGTATCCTGATGCCAAGCAGTGGTAAATCACTGAGTGAAAGCTTGATCAGACAGATAGGTCATAAGGCCAGATTTAAAGCAAATTAAGGAGGGATATGGTAGTTAGAAGAAATGATGATATTCTTTACTTACCACTTCAGACTTTTTTGGACATGTTTTTCTCATCTCTGCTCTCCAAGTAATGAGAAAGATAAATATTCACATGCACACAACATACTTGCAAATGTGAATTAGTCAGAAATTGACTGTATTTACTGTTCTATGAATAAGTTAAAGGCTTTGGTGACTGGCACTTACTGCTTCCAATTTTTAAGAAGGGATCTATTGACCATACCACTGTAGAACAGTTGACTTAATGCCAATTCCAGTGAAAATACTGAACACTATTATAAAAGAGGAGATCTTTGTGTATATGAGGACATATCCTAAAATACTTGCTGAATTGTGTATATTTCAGCAGCAAGCATCAGAAAATTAAAATTTGATTGATATAGTCTGCATTAAGACTGCAAGTTGGGTGATTGAAGGGCGGTCCAAGATGGCATCAGTGTAGTGAAATGCTCCCAACTTGGACTCTGAGTGTTTTTGTTTCTTTATACAAAATGCCGCATTCAAAGAGGAAGGCAAGTGTTTGACCTGAGCCCTTGGCAACCAGAACCTCCTCACCCGCTTAGCGTTCCATGAAAGAGTTTGGCTTTACTTTAACCCCGGAGACCAGTCTGCAGTGTCCTTGGTGGAAGGAGACGCTGAAGACTTGGACTTGGGATTTAACATCTCCCTATCTCCTCCGTGTTCTGTGCCTCCACCTTGTCCTGCTCCTAACGGTGAGGAGTCTCAGGTGGGGAAACCCCAATCCAAGGAGCAGAGTGAGCTGGGAGTGGTAGCTGATACTGCTGCCCGGTTTAGAAAACCTAAGGCGATAACACTGGAGAGCATTTGGGAAGCTTTCCAGACATTGAACATCTCAATTGCCAGATCTTCAAATGAAGTTTCAACTTTAGTAAGTATTGTGACTGCTCTGGGAAATAAATTAGATGGGACTAGGGATGAATTTTCCTTACAGATGAAGAATGTTACAGATGAAACTGATGAACTACAAGAGCTAACAACTGAAATTGTAAAAGAAAAAACTACTTAATCGTAAGATTGAACAACTTGAAAACTACAATCGTAGATTGAACTTGAGACTATTAAATTTTCCTAAATCTCTGAGTGTGACCCCCTATTGAGTTACTTATAAAATATTATGATTGAAATTTTGGGGTTTTCTTCTGAAAATATACCTCCTATAAATCGTATCTATTATTTACCGGCAAAAAAAGAAATGGGAGCCACCGCAGAGAATTTGCAAAAGAATTTAGATGAATCACTTTTAAACATCACAGACATATTGGAATCAACTATTGCAGAAAATTCTGAAAGAGCAACCGTACTAGTGTCCTTTGTGTTTGAACAGGATGTTAATAACATTTTCAGGTTGTTTTTTTATTTTTGTAATTTTCAAAAGTTATATTATGGTAAAAAAAATTTGGATATTTCCAGATGTGACTAAACAAACTCAAGATCGTAGGAAATTATTTCTTGCATTGAAATCAGATGTAATCTGGAGCTTTGTTCCTATTATCCTATTCTTGTAAGTAAAATATTCAGGTGTAAAATATGTATTCTTTGCCCCAGAACAGCTTAAAGCATTTGTAGATATGAAGAGACTGGTAACTTGAAGTGTTTATTGTTACAGAACAGGTATTACAGTGCTCCCCCATGAATTCGCGGTCCTGATCATTTGTGGTATTTTTTGACCGCAAAGGGGAGGCAGGAGAGGGCAGCCGGAGCGCCGGCAAGTGAAGGAAATCACTCGCTGTATGCTCCGACCACTTCTTCCTGTACTAATGGTCGGGCCTCACCAATTACGAGCTGCTTTGACACACAGCTCCTGATTGGTGAGGCCCAACTTTAGTACAGGAAGAGGTGGTCGGAGCATACAGCAAGTGATTTCCTTTACTCATCGGCACACCTCTTCTGTCTCCCCTGCCTAAAAACTGTATTCGTGGTTTTTCGGCATTTGCGGGGGTTCCTGGAATGGAACCCCCGGAAATATCGAGGGAGTACTGTATATGAAGTAGGATATCCTATCAAGCTATTTCTGTTTAATTATATTTTGAAATTGATAATCTCCTTATTATTTTCCTGAGATCCCCCCATGCTTATTTGTTGAGGTCTAAGAAGGCTGTAATTTGTTTTCATGTGGATATTATTCTTCTTGTAATTTGTTTCTGAATTTCTATAACAAGAGTTGTTCTTGTAAATAATTTCTAAATCTTATAAATAAATTTTAAAAAGTCTGCAAGTTAATCGCTGTTAATCATGATTAAGGAAGTAAATCATGTTACAGCATGTCTCCTCCAAACATCTCTTCTGCTCTCTTCCACTCCTACCCTTGGTGCGATCTAGTATCTTTCCTCCTCACCCATAAGTCAACATCAGAAGCCCCCTACACTGGTCTACCTTATAGATGGTCTTTTGTTGCTTTACGGTAATGACAGCATTGCACATTTGCTGCCTGCAGCCTAGTCTAAAGCTTTCACTCCAATCTGTCCTGCCCATGTAAAAACTTGAAGTGATGTCAGAAGAGGCGGGATGGGCCAGAGGGAAAACTTTGGAGCAGGTCGCTGGCAGCATATGTGCAAAAATGCCATTGCCAGTGGAGACCAATAGAAAGCTAAAATGGTGCGTGGTCTTCATCATAAGGCGTATAGGGACAGACTTAAAGATCTCAATATGTATACTTTAGAGGAAAGGCGGGAGAGGAGAGAAATTATAGAGATGTTTAAATACCTATATGGTGTAAATGTGCATCAGTCGAGTCTCTTTCAATTGTAAGGAGTCTCTGGATTGAGAGGGCATAGGATAAAGTTAAGAGGTGATAGGCTATTTTGAACATTTCTTTGAAACCTTTGTTATTACTTTCTTTAGTTTTTATTTAATTGTAAACTTTCTTTACTTTTTATCTAATTATTGTAAACCAAATCGAGTTGCCTTAGGCTGATGACCCGGTATATAAAGTTAAGCTTTAGTTTAGTTTAGTGGTAGATGCGTGGAACAGTCTTCCGGAAGAAGTGGAGGAGACAGAGACTGTGTCTGAATTCAAGAGAGCCTGGGATAGGCATGTGGGCTATCTCAGAGAGAGAAAGAGATAATGGTTACTGTGCATGGGCAGACTAGATGAGCCATTTGGCTTTTATCTGCCGTCATGTTTCTATGTTTCTATCATCAAGGTAGACCGACGGGGGCAGATGTCAAACCATGGGTAGAGAGAGGGGAGTGACTGTAGACCCACCAGTAGAATCTATGGTTGAGGTAGTAATCTGGGGGAGAGAGGGAGATTATTAGCCCTTTATGGAAAGGAAGGGGGATGGAATATGATCTACTACAGTCAAAGTGGTTTACGGATTAGATTATTATTTTGTACCTAGGGCAATGGAGGGTCAAGTGACTTGCCCAGAGTTACAAAGAACTCCAGTGGGAAATAAATAAAAATCCCTTTACATGTGTGATTAATCACCATTAAATATTTTCATCAAAATGCAGCTCTAATCTGAATGTATTTAACTAAAGATTTTGATGAGGTTTCTCATGAGTCACTGTCAAATTTTAGAAGAAGGGCTTTGGAGATATTGACTAAGAGTGGCATAACAATGTTGAGGAGAGGTGTAAGCAACTCATACCTGTGAACTGGAATAATGTCAAGTGGGTAATGGATTGCTTCTATTTAATATTCTTTTGATCGGGAAGGAATAGATAACATGCTCCCATATTTGTAGCAGATGCTGTTCGAATTTGTTGCATTTAAGAAGGGGCAAATAACCTTTTGTAGGAAGCTTGACAATTGGCTTTTTAAATAATTCATTTCACTTAAGATGAACAGGGTGTGAGCAACAACCTGAGACATGATAATTCCTGAATAACTAATTCCTTAGGTGGTAATAGAATGAGCAGTCATTGGAGGGCTGATGATCTGACAGGTTATAGGTGAGAGGTAGAGATTACCACAGTCAAACAATTTAAAGTGTTAATCTGACATATATGAGGTGATGCGGGGGGGATTATAATATGATCATTGTACTGTTACATTACATTACATTAGTGACTTTTATTCCGCCATTACCTTGTGGTTCAAGGCGGATTACATAAGAAGTTATCTGTACAATTCCAGAAGAGCTACATAGTTGAGCGGGTTACTTCGGGGGATTGAAATGCTTCTTGCGGAGTTAGTTTGTCTTGATGTATTTCTTGAATAGCAGGGTTTTTACACTTCTCCCTCCGAATCCGTGGTTTCAGTATCCGTGGATTCGGTTATTCATGATTTTTTTTAAAGATCAATTTTCATTTTTCGTGCTATTTTTAAGCCGTCTGAGCCACCCCAGAATCTTACCTGGTGGTCTAGTGGTGAAGCGGGGCAGGAGTAATCTTCCTAGGCTCCTGCCCCATGCAGAGCTGTCATCAGAATGGTTGCCGTGAGTTCCAGTTGTAGTCTAGAGACTACAACAGGAACTTATGGCAGCCATTCTGATGACGGCTCTGCACGGGGCAGGAACATAGGAAGATCGCTCCTGCCCCGTTTCACCACTAGACCACCAGGTAAAGTTCTGGGGGATGCAGGAGGGAGGCGGGGTGGGCAGACATCCTCCTGGCACATACAGTAGCTAATCAAGCAGCAGTATTGATTTATACAGTAAATCATTTTCAGAAGAGTCATATCTAGATTTGTTTAAAAGTACAATAGTGAAGTCTTTATTAAAAATTGAACATTTAACAAGCTCAGAGATAGGGAGTTATTAGCTTTCTCTGGCACAAAATTTGTGAAAAGGTTCTGGGGATGCAGGAGGGAGGTGGAGGTGGGTCAGAGCCGGTCAAAAAGTTATTTGTGATTTTTCACACTTCGCGGTCCGGCTTTGCACCTAACCCCCACGGATACGGAGAGAGAAGTGTATTTCTTTTCTGAAAGTTTTGTAGTCTGGTGTCGTGATCAGTAGATTGGATAGTTGGTGGTCAAGTATCGCTGCCTGCGTGGCCAGTAGGCCTTCATACATTTTTTTGCGTTTGACGCCTCTGATTGGGGGTTGCGTGGATGGTTTCTGGGTTCTCCTTTGCCTGGTTGTGGTAGTTCGGATAAGGCGGTTGTTCAAGTAGGCTGGGCTGTCTCCATTTATGTTGGATATTATTTGTTGCTTTTTCATTTTATGTTCTATGCTCTGCTTATTGTAAATACACATTCAGGACTTATGTGCTTTGCATATAAATTACCTTTGGGAAATGAGAAGTGCCAGATGATTTTAATATGAATAAGCATAATATAGTGCATGTCTGACAAAGTCAGAATTGGACTGTATGTTGATGTATTTAAACAAGAAATTGAGGTAAGGATCAAAGAAATCACCTTATTACTTTTTGAGTTCATGTTTTGAAGATGGTATTCTTGTGTATTTTTTTAAATTTTAGGCCGCTTAACACCTAAGCTAATTCTCTCCCACTGCAAACACCCTCCCCCCATGCAGCGGGAGAGATGCCGATTTTCTCCCACTGCAAACACCCCCCTCCCCTGCAGCGGGAGAGAGGCCCACTCTCTCCTGCCACAAACAACCTCTTCCACAGTGAGAGAGATACCCACTCTCTCCCCCCTGCCTCTGATGCCCCTCCTGCCTCCAACCCCCCCCCCCCTTACCTCCATATAGATGTCTGACCGGAGGAACGCGGATTCCCTCCACCCATCTGGCCCACTGCTTCAAAATGGGTCTTATCCTCCCTGGTGCATCTTGCAGTTTTTTGTTTTTTTTTTGGGGGGGGGGGTTAAATCATATTTATTAAAGAGTCAACAAGAGAAATAGACATGGTGTAATATACAAGCAGGCAAACAATGGCAGCCAAAAGAAGATTACATTGACCAGCACTGAGAAACATAATACAGCAAGAGACTATATTTTTTTCTTTTTGTGTTTTTTCTGCACATGTGCCCATCACTATCACCAGCGATGGGCACATGCAAATTTAGCGAGTCTTTGCTACTTTCTGCCAACTGCGGTTTTAGGAGAATGACTCACTTTTTTAAATTCGCTAGCAGAATGGCTGCGTTAGTAGACCATCGCATTTTAATGCGTTTTTGGGTTGTTGTTTGGTTGTGTTGGTTTTTTTTTAACTCCTGACCATAGTTCTGCTCCTACACTTTATCAAACATTTACAAGGGAAACAAAGAAAGAAATTTTGTAACACAGCTAGGCAGAGCAACAACTGTTTCGGTCTCTTCTGAGTAGCTTTTGAGGCATCGGGGAAAATTTTAACACACAAGTTCATTTATTCACATTTCTTAACTTTAAAATATATATGAAAGAAACAGGCTGTATCATATTCTAATGCTAAGGTGGTCAAAAGAGTAGCTGTAACTGGATTCTCTGCCGAATAAGATCATGTGATGATTTGCACAGCTCAGACATGTGGCTGAGGTGCTCTGAGGGCCCCCCTGTTCTCATACTTCATTTTTTCTTTTAATTGCTGATCTGGTTGTGTATAACCTGTGCAGAACTTCTACTTAGTATATGGACAAGTTTGTTAAGACATCCAGAGATGGAATGATAATTAATCATTACAAAAAGATAAAAATAAACCCTGTTGTGGAGATGACAAGAGGGAGAAGGTGAACACATTGTTGTTTTTTTGTTTTTGGATTTTTACTAAATTTTATTATTTTCTAATATGAACAGTGCAATATAAATATATACACCTGAAACATATCAAACCATTACAAAGCACTTTTGAACTACATATCTTAAATAGATGCAACAAAAACTGCTAATGGGCCCCACACTAACTTAAATACCTTATTATTCCCCAAAAATTCTGCATTCATTTTTTCATATTTGTAACTAGAACACAAATTTGCCCACCAAAAAGGAAAATTTAAAGTATCAGAACTCTTCCAATTTCTTGTTATCATTTGGATGGCTATCCCTGTCATTATCATGAAAAGCCTGCCTTTATACCGGTCAAATGGGGGTTTAACATACAATAAGGCTGCTGTGCCATTCTCTGCCCTTCAGTTAGAGCAGCTTACCAAGGTTGTGATGAGAGCAATGGAGTCTTGTATCCTAAGCAGCTTTCAGGGCAGATTTCTAATGTGGAGTCCTTGCTTGTGGAGACCACATGTCAGACTGGTGAGTTAGAGCACGTGTATGCAGCTAAGCATCTCGCAGGCCCAAATTAAAGAACAGGCCATGAAATTACACAATCTTGAAAACCGCTCATGGCACAATAATGTGCATTTTATGGGCTTATCTGAAGTGATTCCTGAGAAGCAGTTGCCTCATATTCTGTAAAGTTAGATCTTGAAAGAACTTTCTTCATTGTTAAATAAGGGGCCTTTGTATCTTGAGCATGCAAACCACTTGGGCCACAAGCAAGATGAGGAGCCTTGTCCTCGAGGGGTCATTGAAAGAATTCATAGTTAAGCTCATAAGGAAAAATTGTTGCACCTATTCAAGCAGAAAAGACTCTTTAAAATGTGATGGGGAACTAGTACATATGTAAGAAGGAAAAAAAAAAAAAATATATATATACAGTAGATTATAAATAGATGTTAATTTGGGGAAGGCACTACCTACTTATAACTTAACTCTGTGTAATATTTAAGAACAGATATTCGGAGCATTTAAAGAACTAGAATTGTATTTTACAGAGTAAGTTTATTTACAGTACTATGTAGATTTTAATTTTAATTCAGGGATCTTTAAACAAGGAGAATGTGCCACAAGATAAAATATTGTTAGAGAGCACTGATAAAGGCTCCAAAAGTATTCTTTCTTATTCTTTCTTCTAGTTAGAAGGGTGAAGGAGGTCTGTTTGCAGAGGATGGCTGGAAGAAATTATGTCCTTGCTGGAAGAAAAGTTCTTCAATTGCAGAATGGCTGGGAGTGGAACATGGAGATTTAGTTGCACAGGAGATTCAGCAAGGTGTGTTGCAGATCCAAGAGTTGGATCTTAGGTGAATCTCCCCTTTTTATGGACTATAGGAGCTGGAAGTCAGGTCCAATCACAACTCAGGAATTCAGCTCAAACTGGTTGTTTCCTGCTGACCAGATACTGACAAGATTAAGAGTCATTGTCTAGGACAGTGTCTCTCAAACTTTCTCAAGCCGGGGCATACTAAAGATAGTGGCCACGGCTTGAGGCACCCATAACTGTGCTGATGTCGCCATAATGACTTCACGCATATGCGTGACACCATCATGTCAACATCCGCACATGTGCAGAGGCCCTCCAGATGGGCCCTGAGAGGCCAGTAGGGGGTGCCAGCAGGGAAGAGGTCCGGAGAGAAGGAGAGGCACTGGTGCCAGCTGATTGCCTACAGCAGTGTTTCTCAATTACTTCAAGCTAAGTACCTCCTAAGTCTAACAAATATCAACTGAGTACCCCAACCGCAGACATCCCTAGGCCCACCCAAGCTCTGCCCCAGGTCCCATCCCCTTTACTAATTGTAATGCATTTTTTTCCATTCATTTTTCATAGACACATAATATACACAGCAGATATAAATTCTCAAAACTGACACATTTCAATCACTATATTGAAAATAAAATCATTTTACCTACCAAAGATCTTCTGCAGGCTGCTGTAATTTTCTTTAAAGGTGAGACCGGGAGGCCAGGGGGAAGCCGGAGGACGCTAGAGAAAAGGGGGAAACATGTAGGCCTTCGGCGAATTGGGCAGTGCTGGTGCTTTACCGCATAGGGAAGTCAACTGGCAGGCGCCTCTCATCCTCCTCAGTGTGCCGCGGCACACTTGGACTCTCAGGAGGCACACTAGTATGCCTCGGCACACAGTTTGAGATACACAGGTCTAGGAGTTTCACGCAGTTGTCATCTCTTTTGTTACATCCCAGCTTCTGATTGCTTAGGTAGTTAACACTTTTGCTGCAAACCCTGTGTCCTTTTGTTCCACTTCAGCCTCTGATTGTTGTTCATAGCTTGGAGCAATTTCAGTCCTCGAGAGCCACAGGCAGGTCAGGTTTTCAGGATGTCCACAATAAATATTCATTGTGATATCCTGAAAACTTGACCTGCCTGTGGCTCTCAAGGAGCAGAATTGCCTACCCCTGGCTTTGAGAATAGAATTCTGTTTGACACCGGTACCAAACCCAACTATCTTTTGTATTTACTGAAAGGGGTACTTAACTTCTTTGTTTCAAGCTTGTAATAGTATGAAGACAGATGACTAGAGTCTTTCAGAGGTCAACCCCATAAATACGTTTAATGATCCTTATATCCAGAGTTCAGGCCATATTTTTCTAATTCTTAGATCCAGTAAAATTAATCATGTCATGCTACAAAGAGCCAGATTCAGAGCTGATTTTATATATTCAGAGCAAAATTAATCATATGCTACGCATATATTTCAGAATTATTCACCAGCTCTTATGGAGAGCTGCAGACATATTACGCCTCTCTGCAACATTTATGTTTCTCTATCCAGTGGTCCTAAAGAATTTTTGGGACAGCAGATGGAAAGCCTTTGAGTCATTACAGGAGGCGCAGGACTATGTAAATAAATTACCAGGGCTGCCTGAGCATACAACATGAATCACCATTTTCCAATTGCACATTAGTTCTTATGTTTGCAGTGAGGTGGTGTGGTATAGTAGTTGCTGGGCCTGTGGCTTAGCAAGCCTTTTACTTCAATTGTTACTCATTTTGCTATTTCAATGGTTGTGTCTACTTGGTTGTGTTCTGGGCCTCAAGATTTTTTCAGTTGGAGGCAGGGGGGAGGGCCTGATTCACTAAGTGATCTCCTGTTTCCTTGTTCACATGTGCTGCTGGAATGCTTACGTCATTAAAAGGGATATTTGTATGTGAAGGGGCAGTGGGGGCATAGGTGAGGGAGGTGTGAAGGGGTTGGACTGCTGCATGGGGACTAATGTATTGAGGGGTCCTATATTGTTTTTTTATGGGACTGCTTTACTCATTCTGATATTATTGCTTGCATTGGTGTGTATGCACTTTGGGATAAGCAAGTTTGGGCCAAAGTAATATTGTCCTTGGGTGGGAGATAGGCACCCAAGGGTGGATATTTGGGAGTCTGCCTGCCCTACCACCATTACAGAAACAGGAAGTGGAGAAGGGTCAAGTATATGCATCTGAGGAGAGAAAGGTTTTAAGATCAGCCTTAAATTTGTCTAAGGAAGTTTGTAGTCTTAAATGGGGTGGAAGAAGGTTCCATAGTTTGGGACAGAGATGATTTTGCGAAAGGTGGGAATAACAAGGTGGTTCTGGTTTGCAGATCTGAGAGAACAGGAAGGTCAGTAGGATGTCAAATGTTTGAAGAGGTAGAGAGAGGATTCTGTAAAACGTATCTTAAATATCAGCAGCAGAATCTTGTATGTTATGTGATGAATAACTGGAAGCCAGTGTGAGGTGATTTTAAGAGCAGAGTAACATGATCAAATCTGCAGTGACCGCTGATTAATTTTATGGCAGTGTCTTGTAGTGGTGTAGTAAGGGTGAGTGGTGCCCAGGGCAGTGGCATCTGTCCCCTGCCCTTTTCTCTGCCCCCCCTTGCCCATACGTGTGCTCCCTTTCCTTTTGTCATACCTTTTAAACTTCTCCGGCATGAGTAGAATGCTATCCACGTCGATGTCAGCTCCCTTTGACATCACTTCCTAGGCGCGGGTCCTGGAAGTGACATCAGACAGAGCACCAAAAAGGTATGGGGGAAGGTAAGGAGGCATGCGCGGCATGGAAAGGAACGTGGAGTGAGTGGGCAGGCAAGCAAGCGAGGGGGAGGCAGAGAGGAGGAGGGGTGCCACCGTGTCCTTAGGAAGACTGCGCCCGGGGAGGACCCCCCCCTGCACCCCCCTTACTATGCCACTGGTATCTTGTATAATTTGGGCCAAGGGCTTTGTTTCTTATATCAAGTATTAACTGATGATGGTAAATTAAAACCTTTTCAGGAGTTATAGAACACTTGCTTCCTGTTTGCATCTGATTATTACACAAATCTCCAGTTTCATCACTATGTTAACAGTCTTGAGTAAAACGAAAAACAAAAAAGACAATCCAACGCAGTCTGCAGTGAGACAGAAACAGCACAAACCAAAAACAAAAGAAACTGCAGACAAGCGTACAAGATGCAGGCTATGTTTATTACATCAGTTATTAATTGCGGTTAACGTTACCACCTTTTTACAAACCAAGGGACCCGACATGATCTGTGTTTCGGTTAACACGCCTTCATCAGGGCTCCCTAGGTATCAAATTAAACCACAAACAAAAATAAACATAAGCCTGTGTAGTCCGAAAGTAATCACACAGAGACCCCTGGTCAGCGATTACTTTCAGACTACACAGGCTTATGTTTATTTTTTTGTTTGTGGTTTAATTTGATACCTAGGGAGCCCTGATGAAGATGTGTTAACCGAAACACAGATCGTGTCGGGTTCCTTGGTTTGTAAAAAGGTGGTAACGTTAACCGCAATTAATAACTGATGTACTTTCTGGAACTGTACTTGGTCATCTATGGACACTTTCCTCTTCACACAGAAGCTGTCCTTACACCTGGTTCGTCCGGGTGCTGCAGCGTTTGCTAGGAAAGCTATAGTTATGGGCATCAAGACTATTCTACAATGTTGGCTGTCCCCAAACACCCCATCCGTGTCTCATTGGAGGACTCAAATGATCCAGCTGGTGGGATATGAACGTTTGGCTATTTCAGATATGGACTCTAAATCTGGCTCCTTTTACCTCACATGTTGGTTGCCTTTTTGTTCTACTTTACAACCCTCTGTACTTAGCAGATTGCTTAATTAACTAACTGATTGTTGGATGTTGGATTGACTGTTCCCATGGGTGGGTGGGTGGGGTGAGGGGGGGTGGGTATGGGGAGCGATAGTTTCTTATTTACTGATCTTGCTTGTATTGCTTCTTCACTGTTTTTTGAAATGAATAAACAGATTTAAACATAATAACTGATGTAATAAACATAGCCTGCATCTTGTACGCTTGTCTGCAGTTTCTTTTGTTTTTGGGTTTGAACAGTCTTGAGTAGACACATTTACGTAAGGATGTCCAGGACACACTTAGTACTGCATATACATTAGGTTCTCTGCAATGAATCCCATTGGAATATCATTACGGGTTCTTGTAAGAAGTGACAGCTTTAGCCACTGCTTGGAATAGAAACTTGTCTCTTGATCTCACAGCATCTCAGCTGGAGGAGTGCTTTCAGAACAAGAAAAATCTGTCTGGTTCAGCACTTTTGTGGGAGCTGCAATATAAAATGATTTTGCACTTGTATATTTCTCCAGCTCAAGCACAGAAGGCTACAATTAGCACTACAGCTCACTATCCTAAATGCAACTTTCATCCTGCCACTTTGGGACATATGTTTTGGCAGTATCTCAAGATATGGTCTTTTTGGCACCAAGGGCTCCTTTTACGAAGGCGCGGTAGCGGTTTAACGCACGTAATACCGCGCGCTAAACCACCAGCCACGCTAGCCGCTACCACCTCCTCTTGAGCAGGTGGTAGTTTTTAGGCCAGCGCGTGATGAAAAGTTGTGCGCGTTAAACCCGCTAGTGCAGCTTTGTAAAAGGAGCCCCAAGTCTTTCAAAATATTTCAGCTCAATGGTCCTGGCATGTTGGACTGACACCCATGCTTTTGTTTGATTTGCCACTATCATCTCCTGTACCTTGTGGTCTAATGAGTTTTTTTTTTAAATGCAGAGTGATCTTATTAGCAAAGTTTATTTTGTTGTATTGGTTGGAGGGTGCAGCTCTTGGAGGTCACAAATGATAACTTTACTTTCTTTGGAGTGACTGATGTCACTGACATGACTATGCTTTTCAGAGGACTTGGGAGAGATTTTGGGTTACTCTTACATCATTGCTTCATAACAGATTGTTGAATTAAATGTATGTTGACCATGGGGCTCAATTTCAAAAGAGAAAAATGTCCAAAAAATTGCATAAAGTGGCATTTGGACATTTTTCTTGCTAAAAACGTCCAAATCATTATTTTCAAAACCCATATTTTTTATGTTTTCTAGGCTGTTCATTTCCTATTCATCTAAATTCCAAGGAATGTGTTATTTGGGCAAGCTTAGGTCAGGTTTAGGAATTGGACATTTTGCAGTGACAATAGAACATTTAATAAAACGTCCAGGACACTAATCTAATCTAATCTAAACTTAATTTTATATACTAGATTATTTCCCAAAGGAGCTCGACTCTTTTATAATTCATTAAAAATAGAAATCCTTTATAATAAAAAGCTAGCTGCGCATGCGCACTCAGACCTGTGTGATCTGTGATCCCTGATCTGTGATCCGTAGGTCCGTGGTCACAGTGCGTATGCGGCGGCCAGATCGGGAAAGCACAGCACAGCCAGCGACTCCCCCCTCCCGCCCTCATTCACCGCCAAAACCACCACCTCCTCCTTCTTGCCGGCTCACCCGCGTTTAAATGGAGAGAAAAGCGCTGCACCGCACTAACGCTGGCTTTGCCATCTTCTGTCCACTGCGGCCCGCCCTCTCTGACTACTTCCTGTTTCCGCTAGGGTTGGCCGCAGTGGATAGAAGACGCCGAAGCCAGCGGTAGCGCGGTGCAGCGCTTTTCTCTCAATGCTGCTTCTGCGATGCGTATAGTGATGGAGCCTGTGGCAGTTTATGGCACGTGTGGCAGTTCCGGAGAACAGATGGAAAAAGGGCAGGACAGTGATAGTGACAACAACACTGGTGATGACGTGAAGAAGCAGCAGTCCGAGTCAGCAAGGAAACCAAATCAGAAGGAAAACAAAGCCCATGCTGAGGGGGAAAAGACCAGAAGCAGACCTCCAAAGGTGGATAAAGCAAGGAAAGGAAAAAAAGAGCCATCTGTGGAAGAGAAGCTGTGGAAACTCCACAGTGAGATCAAGTTTGCACTGAAGGTCGATAACCCTATTCAAAGCCACTGGAGAAGGTTGCTGAGGTTTACTCACGCCTGAAATCCCGTATCCTGGGACCAAAGATGAGGCTACTTCAGAAAACAAACAAAAACAGCATGACTGAGAAGGACAAAGCTGAGAAGAACGTTGAGAAGCTAACAGGAGAGGAAGCTGCAATGTGTTACTTTTTATGTTTTTATGTATCTTATGTAGTATTATTGAAATGTGTTATCATCAAGATTTTATGTTCATACTTTTATTATTTCTTCTTTTTCTTTTGTGTATTTGATTACTGTACCTTCTTAGGACCCCTGAGGAAGGCTAAATATGCCGAAACACAGCCTGTGTTTGGTCTAGGCTCCAGTATTTTGTTGGTGTAGTTTGAAATTTTAAATAGAGCATTTGAACTTTTCACTTCTGTGTCCAGGAACTGGCTCCACCTAGTGTGCTTTGTGGACTAGAATTGCATACTATATTTGAGGTGCAGTTGCACAATGGAGTGATCTAAAAGCATTATAACATTCTCATCTTTGTTTTCCATTTCTTTCCTGATAATTCCTAACATTCTATTTGCTGTCTTAGCTGCCACTGCACATTGAGCTGAGGGTTTCAACATATCATCAACGATGACACCTAGATCCTTTTCCTGGGCAGTGACTCCTAATGTGGAACCCTGCATCACATAGCTAAAATTTGGGTTTCTTTTTCCCAAATGCATAACTTTGCACTTGCTCACATTAAATATCCTGTACCATTTTGATGCCCAATCTCCCAGTCACTGAAGGTCCTCTTGCAATTTTTCACAATCCTCTTGCGATTTATGAACTTTAAATAACTATGTGTTATCAGCAAATTTAATTATCTCACTAGATAGTCCCATCTCTAGATCATTGAAGAATATGTTAAAAAGCAGTGATCCCAGCACAGACCCTGAACTTCAATATTTATCCTTATCCTTTGAGAATATTAACCATTTAACCTGCTCTTGTTTTCTATCATTTAACCAGTTCTTAATCCATAATAGGACATTACTTCCTATCCCATGAGTTTAAAATTTCCTAAGAAGTCTTTCATGAGGTACTTTGTCAAATGCCTTTTCAAAGTTCAGATACACAATGACTGACTCACCTTTATCCACATCCCTTTGAAGAAATGTAGTAGGTTGGCAAAGCAAGATTTCTCTTGACTAAATCCATAGTGGCTTTGTCTCATTAATCCATGCTTATATATATATACACTCTGTAATTTTGTTCTTTATAATAGTTTCTACCATTTTGCTTGGCACAGGCATCAGACTCACCAGTCTATAATTTCCTGGATCACCTCTGAAGCCCTTTTTAAAAATTGGTGTTATCTTGGCCATCCTCCAATCTTCTGGTACCATGCTGGATTTTAAAGATAAATGATAAATTATTAACAATAGCTCTGCAAATTCATTTTTCAGTTCTGTCAGTACTCTGGTATACAGTATATACCATCCGGTCCAGGAGATTTGCTTCTCTTCAGTTTATCAAATTGCCCCAGTGCTACAGATATTTTTTTTCCGTTTTTCTGACTCATCAGCATTGAATACCATTTCTAGCACTGGTATCTCCCCCTCAAATAATTAATCTCTCTGCTATAGCTTTGCTTACCTGATTGCCTCTTTTACCCCTCACTCATCTAGCGATACAACTGATTCTTTTACCGGCTTTTTTCTTCTAATATACCTACAAATGTTTTCACTATATGTTTTTTGCCTCCAATGCAATCTTTATTTCAAGGTCTCTTTTTGCTTTCCTTATCAGCATCTCGTACTTGACTTGCTATTCCTTATACTGTTTTCTATTATTATCAGTCAGATCCTTCCTCCACTTTCTGAAGGATTTTCTTGTAGCTCTAATAGCTTCCTTCAAATCACCTGCTGAACTTACAAAAAAAATTAATGTGGGAGCACTTGCTACCTCCTATTTAGGAGGTACTAACCCCCCAATTTTATATATAGTGCCTAAAACATTAGCACTGACTAGAACAGCACTTAGCATGATTCTTCATGGTGTGCAAACCTTTTATAGAACCACTCTTAGAGCCTGTGTGCATTGCCTAATTTATGCACACCCTTTTAGGTCAGCTAAAATCAGGCTTAAATGCCTTCTCCTAATCCCTTCGCTAAGAGTCATCTACTCTAGGAGAGACACAATCTTTTCTGTCACAGCCCCTCAAATCTGGAATTCCCTCCCAGCTAATATAAGAGATGAAAAATTGCTTGGTAAATTTAAAAACCTACTAAAAAGTTGGCTTTTTAAGGAAGCTTTTAACTAAGTTACATGGCATTTTATATACCCCAAAGACTTTTTTTTTTTTTTTTTTAATAGAAAGAGCTATAAGTAAAATCGAGCAGGTAATTCTTTACCCATCCTTCTGTTTCAATATCCTACCCTGTTTGATTTACTTTATAAATTGTATTTAATCCATTTTATTTTTTCCTTGTGTTTGGCTGGTATATAGTTGAGTAAATCAATTGTCCGAGTAATGTGTTATTCTTATTATGTTACCCCGATTTTTAACAGTTTTTGTAAATCGCATTGAAGTAAGATTTTGCGATCAAATCAAAATTTTATTAAACTTGAAACTTTGCCTAAATTGTGTGTAGATCGGTAGTATTCTATAACAATAAGCGTGATAACGTTTAGGAATGCCTATAATCCGTCCCTGGCTATACCCCCTTTTCTAATTCACATACCGCAATTGCCGCATACTTTATAGAACTGTGCTTTCCAGTTTGTGCATGTAACTTAATTAGTGCCAAGTATGAAGTGTTACTTGCTAATTATCGGCACCAATTAGGCCAATTAATCAAGTTTTGCAAGCCTATTTGTGCGCAAAATTTAAGGCACCATACACAGAATTTGTGGGTAAGTGCTCCCACATTAACCTTGTATTAACCCAGTTAGTGTGTACTAATCCTAATGTGCTAGTCAGATAAAACAGGAATACCCACTCTCTGCCCATGATACACCCCTCCCAAAAATAGTTTCTAAAAATAGGTAGTGGGTGCTAATAGACAAAATACCACAAAACGCTTTAACGTTTCTTTGGTAGCCTATTAGAGGGCACTAAAAATGTGTTAAGAGCTTAACACCCTTTAGTAAAAGGATACCTAATATTTCATTTGTAATATAAAGTACTTTTGCCATTGTTTTATTCAGGGGCATACCAATAACTAGAATTATGAAACATCTGGTTCTGTTTTGGATTTTTTTTCCTCTTAGTTTTGTAATTACTCTGCTTTCATTCTGTTATCAGGTGTGAAATTCCCTTTTGTCCATCTGCCAATAAATAACCAAGTTAATGTTTCATTTTCCTGTCACATAATGGGTATGCCTAGTCTATCAGTAAACAGGCCTGCTGACTACTCACTAGTGGAAAAGTGAGTATTGCTACCAATTGAATCTGATAAATAGCACAGCATCTCTATCCCCCTGCTTGTCTATGACTACAGTTAATTTGTCTTCCCTGAATAATGCTCCATGCTGGGGATGTTAGGATAGTTCTAAACAGAAATGAGGGATTGAATCATTATGGACAGGTAGACATTTTACATATTTACATTTCAATGAAACTTTATAGCCATAGGGCCAGATTCTCTAACCTTAAAAGCGGCCATAATCACACGATGGCACCGGTTACAGAATCTTGCCTCTGGCAAAGATAGGCACCAGCAATGTAGGCTAGGGTTTTCCTGGCTTTACATTTCCGGTGCCTACCTTTGATGTGAATCGTGCCTTCATAGGCACTTTAGGCCACTTAACAACATTTCCGGTGTTAGCCACACCCACAGTGGTGTTAGGTGGCATAAAGCACCTATGGACACATGATTTTTATAGGCACCAGTAGGCACCTTGAAATTGTTTAAACAGGATTCTTTACTGAGCTTGAGTGCCTAAAAAAAGGGTACCATTTAGAGAATCCAGCGTATATTGTCAAAGCAGTTTCTTAAGTACAATAGCTCAGTGTGGCAAAGGAATAACAAAAAGAAACTTTATAGTTGACAAAACAGGAAAAACAAACACACAAGTGGAGTATGTCATTGCAATGCGCTGGAATGGAACAGCTCTCTCCCAAAGCTCAGGACTACGTACTGCTCTGAGCATGTGAGGCCCTTCTCACACAGTGATCTCCTTAGTCTTCTCAGCTTTGTGCTTTTTTCTGCTATGCTGAACAGTCATGAAAACAAAGCTCTTCCATTTTTGAAGACAATTCTTGTTTGTCTTCCAACACATTGTTTTTGTATATAAAATAAAGTTCTCTTCTTCTTTATGTCATGTTTTATGAGTTATTCCTGTAGAAAATATGACAAACGTCCTCATGGTTCTGGCCATGGTTTCAGGTTCCTGATTTGTCTGGTTAAATGCACAAACAAGCAGAATGCAAACACTGTGCATGGATGACTCTATGATAAAGGGGGAAATTCTGTAAATAGCATCTAAAAAGATAGGTGCCTATCGCCTGTCAATCACAGCACCTACTGGTACCTAATTTAAAAATGAGATGCCTGTAATGTAGGCCAGGGTTTTAAAGGCCTACATTATAGGCATCTAAGTCCTTTAGAGCAGTGTTCTTCAACCTTTTTACACCTATGGACTGGCGGAAATGAAAGAATTATTTTGTGGACCAGCAAACTACTAGGTTTGAAATTAAAAAAACAAAACAAAACATTTCTGCCCCGTTTCCGTGAGCTTGATCCCCGCAAATCATCTGATCCCATCTGCACAAGCCTCAATTATGATTTTATATTGAATGTATTTTATTAAAGTATAAAAAGAAACAATATTATGTACAATTGACATTTTATAAATACAAATAATACAGAGCAAGGATCAACAAAACACCTGTCTCCCCTTACTTTCACATATATCCCCTCTACTATCAAGAAAACCAAATTATTACAGAATGTTACACAGAAATATCATGCTAACAGAATAACATGACAGGAATAGTGTTAGAGGAGTGGAACTAGGGCAACTGCCCCCCGGTCAGAGAGAACCCTAAGCCAGCTGGAAGCTAAAGATGCACGGCCTGGACTTTGCAGTCCCCAGTTATGTCTAACACCAGCTCTAGCAGGATATATATTTCAAATCTGATATATTCTAATCACAAAATAGAAATAAAATTATTTTTTTCTACCTTTTGTTGTCTCTGGCTTCTGCTTTCATCTTCTTTTCACTCTCTTCCTTCCAGCATCTGCTCTCTCTGTCTCTTCAATCCAGCATCTGCCCCTTCCATCCACTGTCTCCAACGGCACCCTCTCTGAGACATCGGAAGTGACTAGCGGAGTGCCGCAGGGCTCGGTCCTGGGACCATCCCTTTTCAACATATTCATAAGGGACTTGACCCGAGGGCTTCAGGGTAAAGTAACACTGTTCGCCGACGCCGCCAAACTGTGTAATATAGTAAGTGAAAGCAATCTCAAGGATAATATGACGCAGGATTTGATCACGTTGGAAAACTGGTCCTCGACATGGCAGCTAGGCTTCAACGCTAAGAAATGTAAGGTCATGCATCTCGGCTGCGGAAATCCATGCAAAACTTACACCTTAAATGGGGAAACACTAGCTAGGACTTCAGAAGAACGGGACTTGGGAGTAATCGTCAGTGCAGATATGAAGGCTGCCAAACAAGTGGAGCAGGCCTCATCCAAGGCAAGGCAAATGTTGGGATGTATCAATAGAGGCTTCATCAGCCGCAAACCTGAAGTCATAATGCCGCTTTACAGAACCATGGTGAGACCTCACCTGGAATACTGTGTGCAATTTTGGAGACCACACTACCAAAAAGATGTGCTTCGAGCTGAATCTGTCCAACGAATGGCCACTAGAATGGTCTCCGGACTCAAGAGTCTCTCATACGAAGAAAGACTGGGCAAACTACAGCTATACACTCTTGAGGAACGTAGAGAAAGGGGAGACATGATTGAGACATTTAAGTACATCACAGGTCGTGTCGAGGCGGAAAGCGATATATTCTTCCCCAGGGGACCCTCGGTCACAAGGGGGCACCCGCTCAAACTCAGAGGAGGGAAATTTAATGGTGACACCAGGAAGTATTTCTTCACAGAAAGGGTTGTAGATCACTGGAACAAACTTCCAGTGCAGGTGGTCAAGGCCACCAGCGTGCTAGACTTTAAGAATAAATGGGACATCCACGTGGGATCCCTGTGGGGGTTGAGCTAAGGATCTGGGTCATTAGCACTCAGACTTGATGGGGTGGGTCAGAAGAGTGGGCAGACTTGATGGGCTGTAGCCCTTTTCTGCCGTCATCTTTCTATGTTTCATCTTTCTATGTCTGCCCTCTCCCCCTTCAATATGGTATCTGTCTTTTTCTATGCCCCTCTCCCCTTTCCAACCAGCCTGCGCCCCCTCTCTCCTTTTTACATGATTCATTCCAGCTTCACTGCTCTCTTAATTTTTATCTCTCCTACACCAGATCTAGCATCTTTGTCCCTCTCTGCTGACCCCTTCCCATCTTCAATCTCTCTACTTTCTCATTCTTGTCTCTCCCCTTCCCCTCCTCTAATCTCCCTGCCAGCTGTTTCCTTCTCCCTTCCCTCCTCCTTGTGTCCAGCAGTAACTCTCTTCCCTTCCCTTTCCCTACTCCCCTCCAGGTCCAGTAGCAGCTGTCTCTTTTTCCACTTGTCCAGCAGCTTCCCAGACTCCTTTCTATCCTCCCCTCCCAGCAGCATCTCTCCTTCTCCCTCCCTCCAGGTCCAGTAGCAGCTATCCCTTTTTTTCCCTTGTCCAGCAGCTTCCCAGATTCCTTTCCCTCCTCCCCTCCCAGCAGCATCTCTCCTTCTCCCTCCCTCCAGGTCCAGTAGCAGCTGTCCCTTTTTTCCCTTGTCCAGCAGCTTCCCAGACTCCTTTCCCTCCTCCCCTCCCAGCAGCATCTCTCCTTCTCCTTCCCACCAGGTCCAGTAGCAGCTATCCCTTTATTTTCCCTTGCCCAGCAGCATTCCAGACTCCTTTCTATCCTCCCTCCCCAGCAGTATCTCTCCTTTTCCCGCCCTCCAGGTCCAGTAGCAGCTATGTCTTTATTTAACCTTGTCCAGCAGCTTCCCAGACTCCTTTCCCTCCTCCCCTCCCAGCAGTATCTCTCCTTCTCCTTCCCTCCAGGTCCAGTAGCAGCTGTCTTTTTTTTCCCCTTGTCCAGCAGCTTCCCAGCCTCCAACAGTGGCTTTCTCTCCTCCCAGAAGCTCTCCTTACATGCCAGCACAGCGATTCACTAAGGCAGCCTTGGGTCCTTTCATGGGTCGCGCTGCCTCTGAGGAAAGAAGAAGTTGCATCATCAGAGGCAGCCGCGACTCAGCAAAAGCCCCAAGGCTGTCAAAGTGAATCGCTGCGTTGGCAAGTACCGAGAGCTGCTGGGAGGGGAGAAAGCCACTATCGGAGGCTCCCCATGATCTCGCCGGCCCTGCGCAGACTGGCAGGAAAATGCAGCTCATCAATCTTGCCGGCCCTGTGCGAACCGGCAGGAAATTGCAGCTCGTCTATCTCGCCGGCCCTGCGTGAACCGACAAGAATTTTCTGCGGACCAGCACCGGTCCACGGACCAGCAGTTGAAGAAGACTGTTTTAGAAAATTGTATCTAGTGGTGCCTAAGTCCTTCTCTTCCTCTAAACATGCCTACTTTGGTGTTAGGTGCCATTCCTTTTGTAGAATTGTGCCTAAGAAAATAGATGCCTATTGAATTTTTATTTTTTTTTCAATTATGACCTTGTTAAAGCTCATAATTGAAGCCAATTTAATTGTTAGGCACCTCTCAAATAATTTGCATCAAAAGGAGCACCTAGATCCCCTCTGCAATCATTAAGAGAAGAGACTCTTGCTTATAAAGGAATTTAGATGAACATTAATGAGCACAAATTAGCTAATTTTTCACACTCTAGTAGAATTCTGCAGACATTTCCTCTACCTTTGTGTGCAATGATTTTCAGAGTCCAGCTGCCAAGAAGCAGTGCCAGGAATCCTCCAGCGTGCCAAGGGTCTCGTCTGGGATTCTGAGTCTACAAAAAACTTGTACTCTGCAGTTGCAGAGACCTGAGTTTTAAAACAGCGTTTCTCAACTCGGTCTGGAGTACCCACTTGCCAGTCAGGTTTTCAGAGCATCCACAACGAATATGCACAAACTTGATTTGCATACACATTTCTTTCATGCATATTCATTATGGATATCCTGTAAACCTGACTAGAAAGGGGGTATTCCAGGACCGAGTTGAGAAACACTGTTCTAGAGCACTGTTGAGGCACAGGCACCTTAGTGCAGATCACCCTTAAAAACTGCCTCTGCACAAATCAGCATAGTTCTGACTATGATAATGACAGTTCTGTTACAGTACAGGAATTGATGAATGCCAATGTGTCCAGCTCAGAACCAGCACAAATACTGTATTCTCTTTTTCTATGGGTTATAGCACATTACATTTCCCGTTTCTTATATGCCGCTTATACCGTTAAGGTTCAAGACGGATTCCATGTGAAGAAGGCAGAGACACAGTTCTGGGAACATACAAAGAACACATCAAGCTTAATTCTGGGTAAACAAAATTTAACCTTCAACTCCTGTAAGAATAGATTACATACTTCCTAAATAGCATTGTCTTGACAGATTAAAAACATCATAATTTGCTAATTGTTTAACAGATACAGCAGGGGTGCCCACACTTTTAGGGCTTGCGAGCTACTTTTAAAATGACCAAGTCAAAATGATCTACCAACAATAAAATTTTTTTAAAAACACAAAGCACACTGTACGCAGAGAAAATGTTAATTATCATTTATATTCCGGGGTTTTTTCAGAGGTCAAGGCAGATGACTTTATGCAATGTCACCTCAGTAACAACTATACAAAAATAGACATAGATATCCCCTCCCATTTTACTAAACCATGATAGCAGTTTTTAGCGCAGGGAGCTGCGCTGAATTCCCCGCACTGCTCTCGACGCTCATAGGCTCCCTGTGCTAAAAACCGCTATTGCGGTTTAGTAAAAGGGAGCCATAGTGCAAAATATAGACAGCAGATATAAATTCCCAAAATAGACACATTTTGATCACTAAATTGAAAATAAAATCATTTTTCCTATCTTTGTTGTCTGGTGATTTCATGAGTCTCTGGTTGCACTTTCTTCTTCTGACTGTGCATCCAATATTTCTTCCCTTTTTTCAGCCTCCTGTATGCTTCCTCTCCTCCAGACCTCATTCTCTCCCCCAACTTTTTCTTTCTTTCTCCCTGCTCCCTTCTTTCTTTCTGTCTCCCTGCTTCCCTTTCTCTCTCTCTCCATGCCCCCTTTCTTTCTGACTCCCTTCTTTCTTTGTCTCCTTGCCCCCCTTCTTTCTATCTCCCTGTCTGCCCCCTTTCTTTCTCCCTGCCCTCCCCCAAGCCACTAGGTTTGCCACCGCCGCCATCAGGGAACAGGCCCTCAAGCCACTAGGTTTGCCGCCACCATCATCAGGGAACAGGCCCCCAAATCACTGCTGCTCCAAGCTCTCCCTGTAAAAGTGTCACGCTGACCAGCATTCCACTCCCTGACATCAATTCTGACGTCGGAGAGGAGTTCCGGGCCAGCCAGGCAGCGATTGGCTGGCCGAGAACTTCCTCTCCAACGTAAGAATTGACGTCAGGGAGCGGAATGCTGGTCGGTCCGACGCTTCTGCAGGGAGGGTGGTGGGGGACTTCAGGGAGAGGAAGGCTGATCAGCCCGGTAGATCAGGATGGTAACACGAGTCTATCACGGAGCCCGGATTGGGCTCCGCGATCGACTCACGTTGCCTTCCCGATCTACCGGTCGATCTTGATCGACGTATTGGGCACCCCTGAGATATAGGTAATGTATTCTATATTTCTTTTTATAAGAAAATGACAAAAGAGAAATTCTTTTACATTTCATACCCTTACATGTTGGAAACACTGATTTTGATTCATCATGTGTCTCATACCTACTGATAGCATTTGAGAAATTGATTAATCTATACATAAAAGATGGAGCAATTCCTTGAATAATTTTAAATATAACACTGGTCAACAAAAAAAAGATGCCAAAGCTAAAAAACGCTCTACAGTTTTGTAAATGGTGAGATAGAATAAAAATATGTAGACAAAGGTTAAACTGAAGCACCAAGAAGCTGGACTCTGTATGCAATGCAACACCACAGAAACAGCGATGCATCTCCCCTAAAGCAAAAAAAAAAAAAAAAAAAAAGAATTTTTTTTCTACCTTGTCTTCTCTGGTTTCCGCTTTCCTCATCTTCTTGTCACTCTCTTCCTTTCATCTACTCTCTACCCTCTCTCTGTCCCTTCTATATGGCATCTTCTCGCCTATTCCCCTTCCAGAAACTTTATGCTTCCCCCTTCCATCTCTCCCTTCACCCCCATTGGTCTGGAATCCATTTTCTTCCCTTCCCTCCTCCAATGGTCTAGCATCTCTCTCCTCTCCTTCCCTCTCCCACACCCCATAGTCTGGTATTTCACTCTCTCCTCTCCCTTCCCCCCACTTCCATCAGCATCTGCCCCCTTTCTTTCCCTCCAACCCAATTCCATGCAGTATCCTTCCCCCTTATGTCTCTTTCCCTTTTTCCTGCACACCAATTCCATCAGCATCTGCCCCCTGTATATCTGGATTTTCAGAAGGCGTTTGACAAGGTTCCGCATGAACGACTACTTTGGAAAATTGCAAGCCATGGAATCGAGGGTGAAATACTCACATGGATTAAAAACTGGCTGGAGCATAGGAAACAGAGAGTGGGGGTAAATGGACAATACTCGGACTGGAAGAGCGTCACCAGTGGGGTGCCGCAGGGCTCGGTGCTTGGACCCATGCTCTTTAACATCTTTATAAATGATCTGGACTTAGGTACGACGAGCGAGGTGATTAAATTTGCGGACAATACGAAGTTATTCAGAATAGTAAAGATGCAGGGGGATTGCGAAGATCTGCAATGTGACATAATCAGGCTCGAGGAATGGGCATCGACATGGCAGATGAAGTTCAACGTGGATAAGTGTAAAGTGATGCATGTCGGTAACAAAAATCTCACGCACGAATACAGGATGTCCGGGGCGGTACATGGAGAGACCTCTCAGGAAAGGGACTTGGGAGTTCTGATCGACAAGTCGATGAAGCCGTCCACACAATGTGCGGTGTTATCAAAAAGGGCAAACAGAATGCTAGGAATGATAAAGAAGGGGATCACGAATAGATCAGAGAAGGTTATCATGCCACTGTACCGAGCCATGGTAAAACCAAGAGGGTTGAACACATCAGTGGACTGGTGTTCGTGTTTTTGAATTTGTTTTTTTGAATTTGTTTTTTGGGAGTTTCTTTTGAGTGTTTTGGAACCTTTTTGATTGTTTGAATGTTTTTTAAAAGGTTTTCCAAAAAGATTTGTTAATTTATTTAAGTTAGGATTTAGTAGCTGTGTTTACAATAGTTTGTTCACACAGTTGTTGTCGCATGCGCAAAGAGAAGAATGACATCACATTAAAGTAGTATAATAGCGCATGTGAGGCGTCTGTCAGTTGCCAGCGCCATTTTGCTTTATAACTGAAGCTAAGCTGCACAGTAAGTAACTGAGGGTAAAGTTGGGAATAATTGTGTGTTAGTTATAACAAAAGTTTAATGTATATCTTTTTATATTTGTAGCTAAAGTTGATTTTGACCCCTGAAGAAGCCTTTAAAATGGCAAAACGGGTCCCGTAGGATGTTAAGCCATAAGAAGCTACCGACATCTAGCTGAAGCTCCAGCAACGAACAATAAGATAAGTGCTGGGCTTTCAGTTTTAAGGCTGCATTATAAGATTAGCACTTTATATTGAATTTTTTGCACAAAGCACTTTTTATAATCTTGTAAGTAACTCAGAGCTCGATGCAAGATACCATATACCTGCATATACTGTTTCATAACAACTGTGATTTGAACAGAGCAGGTCTCTGAGAGCTCATGAGGATATATATTTAAACATTTTGAGAACAATTATTCATATAAGTCCTGTTTTCACAGTTGTTTTGGAATACAGAGGACTTAGTCCATTGTGATACATTTAGTGTTACTAATATATTAGGCCAGGTTTTACCGGGCCTACATTACATCTAAGGCAACCACACCTATTCTCCTCCCATAACCATGCCTATTTTTCAGGCAGGTATCATTAAGCACTGTGTGGAATTCCACATCTTTTAAATTAAAAAAAATAATTAATTATTCAATTAACTTTAAAGTAGTGGTCAATTGCCACACCATTTAAGCTAATTGATTTAATTTAAGTTAGGTGTGGAGTTTATTTATTTACCGTATTCATTTTTCTATACTGTTCTCTCAGGAGAGCTTAGAACGATTTTACATGAATCTATTCAGGTACTCAAGCATTTTTCCCTATCTGTCCCGATGGGCTTACAATCTATCTAATGTATCTGAATATGGGGATTAAGTGACTTGCCCGGGGTCACAAGGAGCAGTGTGGGTTTGAACCCCCAACCCCAGGGTGCTGAGGGCTGTAGCTTTAACCACTGTACCACATTACTAGGTGGGCCTCAATTACAACGCCTAGCAGCACCCAAGGCGCCATTTATGGAATTAGGCCCTACAAAGCCCCTTAGTGAAGAATTATTGCAAAGGTCAACCTAAAAGGCTCACTCAGTACTGCAGGTACATTCAAGGTGGCAAATATCATATCGCAGCCATTCAGCAGGAGGCACTTTATGATAATACCCATATCAGTTGAATCCGTCTAGTCCTGTGTAAGGCAGGAAAGCAATCAACAATTTCTTTGGAATTTAGTGTTCTAAAGATTTTCTTCTCAATTGCCGGAACAGTAATGCTGCTCAATACTCATGGTATTTCAGAGATTTAGAGGCTCATTTTCAAAGCACTTAGCCAAACAAAGTACCATTGGTTTCTGTGGTACTTTCTATGTTTAAGTGCTTTGAAAATGAGCCCTATAGTTTTATTTGACCTAGGGAAGAGAATGGTCTTTAACAATCAGCAATAGATGGAGATATCATAACAGCAATGGCACATAAATGGAGTTCATAAAATGATATCTTCAGTTCTTCAAGAAGTTGAAGCACTTTTTCTGTTGAAGTGATTTTGATTTGCCTCTCATTTGTGTCTGTCTAGCACTTTTCGAAACAGTCTAAGCTATGCTTCAAAGCCATCCATATCACAGCTGTAAGGTTTAGCAAAAGGTCTGATTCTTTCAAGATCAAGAAAGCAAACAGAATTGGGATCCAAAGTACTAACACCATTCAAAACATTGCAATTCACTGTAAATCATCTTTTCAAGTTCTGTAATTGGAATGAACACCTTGGATTTAAAATCAGTCACTTCCTGATTGTGTGCTTTCTGTTCGATGTAGTTCAGTAATATAGCTCTGGAATCATTTGGAGAGGCAACACACTCTCTTTTCTGTGCCTGGCAAATGAAATTGAATTCTTTCAGCAAGAACTTTAATATCAGTAATAATGTAAAATTTCTCTTGCTGATTCCTCAAGTCTTGTAGTTTATCAATCAAAGATTGTACTAATTAGCAAGCTTGAGCTACATCACAGTCAGATTTCTGAAGATAATCTAATACCATTTTAAGTTTAAGAAGTACATAGCTAAAAGTGTAGGGGTCAATATTCAGCCCATGGCTTGTAAGCCATTTCTGGCTACAGGTGTGGCTCCTGGCATTGAATATCCGAGCATGACCTCCAGCCAATATTCAGAGCAGTACCTGGTTAATTCACCATATAAAGTTGGGAAGACCTAACTTTGGAGGTCTTTTATGAAGGCATGCTAGCCGATTTATTGTGTGCTAAAAGTTAACGCACCTTAATAAAAAAGACCCCCTTTGTGTGGTTTCTTACTTAGCTGGTTAGTGGACTGAAAATTGCTGCTAACCAGCTAAGATTCCATACTGCCCCAACTTCTCCCCCCCTCCCCCGGACCATTCACAAACTAGCCAGTTTGGCATAGGCAGTTTGATAAAGACTGTTTGCAAATTATCTTCTGATTCTATGCATATTCCATAGAAACAATGCATTTCCACAAGGTAGTGCTGCAGTACAGTAGGAAATATTTACATAATTTTACATCAACCTCTCTCAGGATACGACACACTAAGGCAGGGGTAGGGAACTCCGGTCTTCGAGAGCCGTATTCCAGTCGGGTTTTCAGGATTTCCACAATGAATATGCATGAGATCTATTTGCATGCACTGCTTTCAATACATATTCATTGGGGAAATCCTGAAAACCCGACTGGAATACGGCTTTTGAGGACTGGAGTTCCCTACCCCTGCACTAAGGGCTCCTTTTACTAAGGTTCGCTAGCATTTTTAGCGTGCGCTACAATGCAGCGCACGCTAAACACTAATGCCTCCATAGAGCTTGTGTTAGTATTTTTTGGTTAGCGCGTGGTTAGCGCAAGCTAATCTTTAGCGCGCGCTAAAAATGCTAGCGCACCTTAGTAAAAGGAGCCCTAAATTTCATAAGAACTGGCCGAATTCTATGGAAGATATGATAAAAAACCCAAAAATCATTAGGGTATGTTGTTTTTTTTGGTTCACAGTATATATACAGGGTGCCCACAAAAACACTCCTTGATTTTAAAGGGTTACAAAATCAAAACTTATTGGAATATGTTTATAAATACAAGTCCCAAAAAGCACGATTAGCAATTGCACAATTGCTTGCACTTTCACCCTTATAAGCTGCAATTGGTGCAGAAGTTACAACCTTCAGACAATGCAACGCGACAAAATGACCAGGTTTTCCTCAAGTGGCCCCTGAGATCACCAGGCATTACTGTTTGTGTCTTTCTTCCTTTGGGGGTATGTGAAAGACAGAGTGTATGTACCGCCACTACCCACAACTATGGATAATCTACAGGTAAGCATCAATGAAGCTATAAATGCGATCACACCGGATATACTTTGGAGAGTCTGGTCCGAGCTCGAATATCGAATCAATGTTTGTCGAGTAACAGGTGGGGCGCACATCGAGTGTATGTAATCAACAGATACCATATGAAACTTTATGAGCTGATGAAACTGTAGCCTCAAAGGTGAAAGAATATTCCACTAAATTTAGGTTTTGTAACCATTTGAAATCAAGGAGTATTTTTGTGGACACCCTGTATATTGTCACCAGCCGTCTCAGGACAATGGGCCCTGAGCGACTGGGACAAGAAAATTTTGCTCTTGTGAGCCGCGGAGGGTTGCACAAGGAAATAGACAGAAGAAAAACTCTGCCACACCAGGTAAGTCAGGCTTCTTATGCAAAACTTGGGGTTTATTCTTTCATTTGAAATAAACATAAAGTCTGTCAGGATGTTTCTGCGTCAGCGAATAGTAAAAAAAAAACCAATGGAAAAAATATAACAGCAAACTGTCCCAAAGTAGAAATGTCCCAAAATATAGTTCTTCAATTCATCCAAGCACAAGTCTTTCTCAAAACTAACTGTTATCCCAGCCAATACTCAGTTCATACAAAAAAAAACCTCTCAAAACACAAACAGTCTTTGGGGCTGAACACTGCAGCTTTAGTCAGAGCTGCGGCTGTGACTATTCCAGCAATAAGCATGCTGGTCAGGCAGTGTGCTCCACGTGGTGACAAAGTTTAAGTTTCAAGTTTCAAGTTTATTAGGATTTTATATACCGCCTATCAAGGTTATCTAAGCGGTTTTTACAATCAGGTACTCAAGCATTTTCCCTATCTGTCCTGGTGGGCTCACAATCTATCTAACGTACCTGGGGCTATGGAGGATTAAGTGACTTGCCCAGGGTCACAAGGAGCAGTGTGGGGTTTGAACCCACAACCCCAGGGTGCTGAGGCTGTAGATCCAACCACTGCGCCACACACTCCTAAAGGCCCACTATCCCACCACGGAATACGCGGGGCAAACCCCACTGCCTGGGATGGCAATAATCCTTTCCTCCCCACAAAGAGGAACAGCAAGAAGAAGAAAAAACCCCACAAACTTAAATAAGTCCTTTCAGTTGTCTGGAGCTTCAGCGCTCTACAGCTCCCACAGGGACAACACAAACTTGGAAGTAATCCACACAGCAAAGGCAACTCACTCAGGTACAACAAGCAGCTTGCCTTTCATGCAGCAAACTTCCATGGGAAGGACTTCATTCACAGGCTCAGCAATTGGCTCCAGGTCTAGTTCCATGGCCTGAGGCTTTTCAGTCACACAGGAAGGTGTCTCCTCCTCAGCTTCCATCAGCTCCATACATTCTGGTGGTTGGACGTTATCCAGAACCCTCAGCCCTGAGAGCTGCTGCCTGTCCTCTCCTTTTCTCTCTTCCTTCTCACTCTCAAGGAGCTTAATTCTGTGAGCAAGCAGTTTGCAGCCCCGCCCCCAACCCTCAGGTGAAAAGGATTTCCGGTGAGCAACCTTAGGAATGAGTGGGGGATGGGCACCCTGCACCTCTGCTCTCTGACTCCCTCTAGAGTTCAAGGAAGAAAAGTCATCTGATGGATCAGAAAGAGATCTAAATGAATCAGTATAGGAAGGGTTTGCTTTTAACCTAGGCACTGCTCTGGGGACACACCTAGCAGGCATAGGCTGCATACCACAATATGTATACACACACACACAGCTGGATTGTCCAACTGATGCCCTAAGAAACAGCCCAACAATGGTACTCCTCAGCCCTTCCATTGCTAAACTCAAAAGACATTAACCCCCTCTTCTATGAAACTGCGGATAGCAGTTTTTAGTGCAGTGAGCAGCGCTGAATGGCCCGTGCTGCTCCCGATGCTCATAGAGTTCCTATGAGTGTCGGGAGCAGCGCGGGCCATTCAGCATGGCTCTCTGCGCTACAAACTGCTAGCGCAGTTTAACAGAAGAGGGGGTAAGACTAAATAAGTGCTGAAAAATATCATTATTATATAAAACAAAACATCATATATATTTATAATTAGAAAAACACTGAAATTCATGTTGGATAATGAGTGTGGTAAATGGCAGTGAAGAGTTAAGGGCATGATACCTAGGGGAAAAACTATGGTGCCCCCTTCCTTTGGTACAATAAACATGTGCTTATTTTGCTTAATGATTAATCCAAGGCTAGCTAATTATATACACATTTAGCTTGTGGCACTTTTACAAGTAATGCCTGGACCCATTTTAAAGCACCACTCATTACTATGGCACCATCATAGATTAGTGCAATGTATCTCTTATGTCAATGTTGCAAAAAGTTAAAGTATTCTTTATATAGTTCAACAAGGAGTCTGCATCCAGAAAAGCACATGGTCGAAATCTAAGAAAGCTTTCATACAGGTTGCCTTTGCAATAATAATGAACAACTCCTGAAATCTATTCCTGCTTACTTATGTTCTTTATTTCATCAGCAATTAAAGCAAAAAAAAAAAAAAAACAACAAAAAACCCAGCTTTGGACAAGATGGTGCTGTAGTGAGGACGCCGAGAAAATCGCTCCTGCACTTACTTTTTTTGCTGACTTGTTATCGGGTGCAGATTAACTCTTTGAGATGCCTAAAAGAAGGGGTAGAGTGGCTGTTTCAGCCCAGCAGCCCGAATCTACCCTATTTCGGCAAGGGACAATTACCAGCTTTCTGACCTCTTCCCCAGGGGGCGAACTGGCTTTGCTAAACGTGAGAGACGTCGGCATTCGGTAGCGAAGCTGCAATAAGCCCTGTGTAACCTGCCTCTCCCCTGCAGCCGCGAGACTGGGGAACTTTGGAAGCCTCACAAAGACGGGAGTCAATGTCAGTTGCGATGGTGTTGGTTACCGAACTCCCAAACAGTCGCAGCAAGTACACCTCTATCAGGAGAGGGGAGTTTGGAAGGTTCAGCAGGCCCAGGACAGATACCATCAGTCCCTCCATTGGTAAGACCTGCTAAAATCACCCTAGAGTCAATCTGGACAGCATTAGACTCTCTCCATAAACTATGTGCTGGAACCTTTCTCCTGGTTCATGCTCAGACAAAGAGGCTGGATAAAATTGAGGAAAATTTGAAAGTCCAGGGGGGAAAAAGTTATATACCTAGACCAAAAGGTCCAAGGATTACAATCCTCTCAATCTTCTTTAATGCAAGATAGACTATTGTTGGTAAGGAAAGCTGAGAACTTTGATAACTTTATAAAAGCACTGAAATCATAGGATCCTAAACTTTCCTAAATCACTGACAATGTCGCCTAAGGAACTATTCTATAGATTTTTGAAAGAAGTATTTAAGTACCTGGAAGATGGACTTCCTCCTCTTCAAAAATTATATTTTCTGCCAATCTTAAGAAAAAAGCTTCAGCCCCCCAGAGCTCAACTTGATTCCTCAAGTCCATTGAATATAACAAGAATCCTGGAAACCTCTGAGGACGAAGTTATAAGTCGTTCGACACTTCTGGTCACTTTTGTTTTTCATCAGGACAAAGAATCACTTGTTAGGCTTTTTTTTTTTTTTTGGCTAAAAGAGGTGATTTTTTGGGATAGTAATATTTCCATGTTTCCAGATGTCTCGAAAATAACACAAACCAGGAGAAAATGGTTTCAATTAAGATATCCATGTAAATGTATGATCCCTTTGGATCAAACAGCTTATATTTTTTTATGAACCCTCCAAATTAAGATATGGTCTTGAAGGAAAAGGAGTGGTAATGCCCGCCCCCTCTGTTGAGTAGCATAAGTGATTGACTCCAGTTAAAAAGTCTTTGAATTAATGGAAGATGTAACACTACAATATGCAGCCTTTGTGTCCAGAACTTCAACTGTGTAATTTTAGCCCCAAGTCACTGGGGGTAGGATGAACAAAACTTTGGCAACCAGGTAGAAAACACTGGGTTGGGAGAGATTTGATTTGCCAAACTATTATATGCATGCTATTTGTGTTGAGTATCCCGGTGGAAGGGGGAGGAACTGTGCCTGGCACATGTGCACAAGAGCTGAGCGATAGGCACAGCTTTTGTGTGCAGGCCCAATACAGTTCCTATGATCACCAGAGCTCTTGAGCAAGTTTAGTTTAGGTTTTTTTTCACACATGATATAGACACAGCTATTGTGTGTGTGTCCTGCTTCTAACAGCTACATTCTCGTAAACATAGAAACATGATGGTAGATAAATGCCACATGGCATCTAGTCTGTCCATCTGCAGTAACCATCATCTCTTTCTCTCTCCGAGAGATCCTACAAGCCTATCCCAGGCCCTCTTGAATTCAGACACAGTCTCTGTCTCCACTACCTCTTCCGGGAGACTGTTACATGCATCTACCACCCTTTCTGTAAAAAAGTATTTCCTTAGCTTACTCCTGAGCCTATCACCTTTTAACATCATCCTATGCTCTCTCATTCCAGAGCTTCCTTTCAAATGAAAGAGACTCAACTCATGCGCATTTACATTATGTAGGTATTTAAATGTCTCTATCATATCTCCCCTCTCGCTTTTCCTCCAAAGTATATAGATTGAGATCTTTAAGTCTGTTCTCATACTCCTTTTGATGAAGGCCACGCAGCTCCAGACCTGTTGGAAAATTTTGCAAAGTAAGAGGTGGGCATTCCCTACTGTGCATTACAAGGAGTTCTCATTTTAATACCAATGAACTCCTTGTAATGCATTTGCATAGGATTCTCAGTGGCTGCTACTGTGATTGGTAGAAGCCCCAGAGAACCCTTTTGTGTAGTAGAGGCTGAGCTGCCTTGCAAGTAAGACTGGCTACAACCAGTCTTGCACAGCACTTTTTGAGCATCTCCCACTGAGAGTTACTGTATCCCCTTTGTGTAAATATATTTTCACCACTACTTCTTCCATCAAATATATGACAATCAAAAGAAAATAATGCATTTTCTAACAGTGTACTCTAACCAGGGATTAATTTTATATCAAGCTGGGTTGAACTGCCTTCAGGACTTGTAATACTTTGTTCATGGAAAAGTGTTCAGTAAGACTGTGCTGGAGTTTCCTCCTTAGACTAAGAAATGTCACTTGAATCAGGTAAATTTAACCCAACACTGTTGCTACTGATGGTAGCCTGGGAGCTGTCAATGATGGTTGCATGTGATGTACAGTGCTTGCACATTCACACTGTCTTCTATCTCATCATCATCATCATCATCATCACTGTCACAGATTTCTGATTCATTACTTGATGACTCATCTTTCCAATGTACTGCCAGACTGCTCTGACTTTCTATGCAAAATGAATCCTGACAATGACTATGAATGTGACTATTTGGCAGAGTGGATGGACTATGCAGGTTTTATCTACTGTCATTTACTAAGCTACTAATTACTATAACATTTTTACATGCACTCTTGATTTTTCAAATAAAAATCTAATGACCCTGCTGTTGCTCCACGTTTATGCTTAGAAAACATATTTGGTGGTGGAAAAGTTATATTAATACAAGCACGAAAGTAGAGACTTTTGGTAGGCAATTTAATTCTAGAAAAAGTGGAAGATGCAGTGCATTTCAAAATAGCCAGGTGGCCAAGTGCCTACTGCAATCAATATGTTTTTTTCTGTCCCACTTCCCAGTTCCAGCTACTGCAGAAAAAGAGACTTTTAGTAGGCACTTTAATCCATTTCCTACCAGAAGTGGAAATATTCACTGCACTTTAACAGCCAGGTGTCGAAGTGCCTACTATACACAGTTACCAGATATCCCCAATTTTGAAGTAGTCCTGTTGCATTACCAACTAAAATCACCTCCTGGCTCCGATTTCATTGGGAACAAAGGTGCACAAATGTTTTCCCCCTGCTCTGTGCCTCTTCCAGCTCTCCTCCGGACTTACAATTCCGTGGCAATCTTATTGGCAATTGTAAATCCTCTGTTTGGAAAGTTTTTCCTAAATTCTTCTATCACACAGATCGCTCCCCCTCACGCTGGTTTTATTTTTTAAACTTTTTTTTTTTTCCTGCCACCGGTGTTCTTCTCAAAAGTGTTCCCCCATCATCATAGCAGGGGAACTGACTTTCGTATTCCGAGTTGCAGTGTGGTTTGTTATGCAGCGGCACCAGCTCTCGGTAGCAGCTTAACCCTTCCTGCTTGCAACGGGACAGCCGAGAGTCCCGGTTCTGCCTCACTGACAGCCCCGAAAGGGAACGGAAAGGCTGCCGAGGTTTGCTTTAACTCCTCTCTAATCTGAAATGGCGAGCGTGTCGCACTGTCCAGCTGTGCTGAGGTAAGAAAACCCCCCCAAACCAAACCAGTTTTTATGACACCAAGTAATGCTCTCTACCCAGTGGTCTAAAAAAATGTGGTGTGTCGATGCTTGGCCCTCTGATCTGGAAAGGGGAGCAGATCGTAATAAACAGGAGGCAAGTTTTTTTTTGGTGATATTTCATTTGTTATTTTGCACACTTAAAGAATGCACACAGAATCTTTTAAGCATTTCTAAACCGATTAAACCACTTTACACTTGGTTACTACAGACGAGGTGGAGTAAAGGAGGCTCTGGATGTATTCTTTCAGCCACTGAATTCAGTGCACTCTGGAGTTAAAGCTTCAGATTCCTGTCACGCTGTTTAAGGTGATTGATGGTGAGTTATATTAACGTTGTTTCCCTCTGTTTTCGTTTATTGGGTCCAGCGGTAGCTTTGTGGTATCTACAGGTTCCATTAACCACAGCCAGCAGGAATATAGGAAAGGTTCAAATTTAAGGCATGGTGATGACAGCTCATAATTTAAGAATATTTAAACCTGCAGCTTGGGTTGACTATGGGTTTGAGGCTTGGCAGTACTGTATTTCGTGTTTTGCATGTGTAACTGAGGTGAGTGATTCTGGCTAGAATATAATTTAAGTGTAGGAATCTGTAGCAGCTTTTTCTGTTATCCCTTGGAGATGTACTGGTGTTCTAGATTCTGATGTAACATTTGCATGCTAGCTTTTCATAGATTGGCTTGGTGCTGTTTGAGTTCTGGCATGGTATTTTGTGTTCAGTAACTTAAAGAAGGTACTTTTAAGATATAATCTTAATTAAAGATGAAAAATTATATTCCTTTATAATTTTTTTATGATGGAAAGTTGCCCTTAGAGGTCCTGCCACACCCTGATGTCTTAGATTTGCAAACCGAAAGTAACCTGCAGCCAGATTCCAAATTTATTTCTCTGTCCCCCTCCTACTGTTCCTGCTACAACTGACACATAGGGCTCCTTTTACAAAGGTGCGCTAGCGTTTTTAGCGCATGCACCGGATAAGCGCGCTATAGCGCGTGCTACCTGAAAAACTACCACCTGCTCAAGAGCAGGCGGTAGTGGCTAACGTGCACGGCATTTTAGCGTGCTATTCCGCACGTTAAGGCCCTAACTCACCTTTGTAAAAAGAGCCCATAGAGACAGAGTGTTGTGTTAGGTAGTTTAATTCTTTTACTAAATCAGACTATTGTAATTCTTTGCTCATAGGACTCCTTATATTAAACTCTTCTATGGTCCCAAGAAGTATGACATCATCCCCCATCCCCCTTTACTTGTCTTAGTTGAACACTGGCTATCTGTAGCGAACAGAATATCATATGATATCTTGTTTTTTTCCCTATCAGATTTAATTTTCCCTTATTTCTGACCAGCCTGCTTAGCCTCCTTTCTCTTCAAGAATCTCTGTTTAGCATCTCTTGTCTATTCCTTCCTTTTATCAAGTTCATTTTGATGCTATCAGGAAGTCCTACCATGGTTGCTCCCACTCTCTGAAATACTTGTCTTTCTCTCTCTCTCAGACTTGAAACATCTCTTAACAAATTTAAGTTCCTACTGAAAGCAATGGGGCTTATTTTCAAAACACTTAGACTTTTCTTTTGATTGTGGCCCTCTAAGTCTGATTTGGACGAAGGGTGCTAGTTGCAAAAACTTGTCAGCAGCAAAATGTCCATTTTGCAAAAAATATGTCCAAAATATATATTTTTGAAATTCATCTATTTATACGTCCAGGCGTTTGATTATCCGAGTCCCAAACACCCAGAGCAAGACCTTTTGGATGTGGGAGGGGCCAGCATTGTGATGGACTTGCCATCCAGACATGGCAACAGAGCTGTGGGCCAACTTGTGAACTTCAAAAAGGGTGTCACATAAACATCTCACCAGAACTTCCTTATAGGTCATGGTGAGCCCCCCAAAACCCACTTTACCCACCTATCTACAATCCCAATAGCCCTTATGGCTGCAGGTGGCACCTATATGGCAGAATAGTAAGGCTTTTCTTGGGGGGGGAGGGTGGCCTTACATGTTCAACCATAAATGTAGTGGTTAGCATGGCTTAAGGGCCTAAGCCTTCCTCTCTATGGTTCACTAGCCCACCCCCTAGACCAGTGTTTTTCAACCTTTTTTGGGCAAAGGCACACTTGTTTCATGAAAAAAATCACGAGGCACACCACCATTAGAAAATGTTAAAAAATTTAACTCTGTGCCTATATTGACTATATATAAAGTAATTCTCTTGAATAGGAATCAAATAAACACAAAGAAAGTATTTTATAATTACTTTATTATGAAATATTAAGTAAACAGAATAGTGAAAAATTATAAAATACTTTATTCAGTGCGAAACCTGGGCCTGTTTGGCTGAACACAAAGCTGATATTCTGGCTGGGATCGAAGAAAGACACACACGTAGCTCTTCGTCAACAGCTCTCAGTCTCTCTCTGTATTTGGTTTTTATAGCAATCATGCTTGAAAAGCTAATCTCACACAGATATGTAGTGGAAAATGGGAGCAATGTCAAAATAGCTTTGTTTGCCAGAAGGGGAAACTCCTTGGCGGTATCCAACCAAAAACTGTCCAAAGGTAGATCAGCAAATCTTAGCTTGAAACCACGATTTTGTCTCAGTTCAGTTAGTTCCTCCTGCTCCTGTAAAGTCATGTCCTTTCCACCAACTGATGCTGAGCTATAAGGGTCTCTAACCCAGTCAAGGCATTCAGTGGAGACTGAAGAGAAATAAAATGACAACTTCTCCTCAAGAGTTTTTAAATATTTAACTATTATCTCACACAGTGCAGCAGTGTGAACACCTTGCCATTGCTTGGTGAGTGTGAACATTTCAAGATTGCCACTTTCCACGTGTTGATGCCAGAGTTGCACCTTTGAACGGAATCCATTTATTTTATCTGTACTTGTAAGCAGGTTTTCACTTCGGCCTTGCATTCGTGTGTTCAGTTCATTCAGATGATAAAATATATCTGCCAGGTATGCCAGCTTTGCACACCACTCATCACTTGCAAGCTGCTTTGCGTAATCTGACCTCTCATTTGTCAGAAACACTTTAAGTTCCTCCCGCAGCTCATACACACGAACCAAGACCTCCGGACCTCCGTATGAAACAGCAAGGTTTTATGCTTCGCTCCCATCTCCTCACACAAAGCTGCAAATATGCGACTTTTCACGGGTCGTGACTTTACAAAGTTTAAAATACTGTGTTTTAGGTGGTATAGAGCCTATATTTCTGACTCACTAGTTTTTAGCCATTGTGTCTGATTAGGTGGCGAAGGGAGGGGTTCTGTTTTACTTCTAAGGTTAATTGCATTATCTTTGGGACATTGCTGAAACAAGGCTGCCCTGTGAACTTCTAAAAGCTAAGTTACTCAGCATTTCATATTCTGCTCTTTTCACTGGTTTTCAGCATTATATCTGCTTAATTTCTCTTCTCCTCCCTGTTTCTTACAAAAAAAAAAAATATAAAAAAGCACAAAAAAATAAATCCTTCTCTTTCCTCTGTTAAATCTTATTTCCTCTTCCTGCATTTTTGTTTAAAATACTGTGTTTTAGGTGGTATAGAGCCTATATTTCTGGTGCCTGTGGCTCAGGGTGACTAAAGTAGGGAAAATCCTGTTATAAATCCTGTGTTTTAGGGTAGCACTGATAGAACCTGCATTTTTGTTTAAAATACTGTGTTTTAGGTGGTATAGAGCCTATATTTCTGGTGCCTGTGGCTCAGGGTGACTAAAGTAGGGAAAATCCTGTTATAAATCCTGTGTTTTAGGGTAGCACTGATAGAACCTGCATTTTTGTTTAAAATACTGTGTTTTAGGTGGTATAGAGCCTATATTTCTGGTCACTTCACAACCAATCAAGTCACTTCACAACCAATCAAGATGACCTTTATTCTATGCAATCACTGTGGTGCTTTAATTCCAAGACATACTATTTGGAGGCTTAAGGCTTGCCCCATCTGTCTTCAACTTGCCAGTATTAAGGAGGAGCTCTGCAAACTTAAACAGGAATTGAATACAATTAAAGCAGCTTCCATCACTCCACAAAATCATACCAACTTACCACCTCTACCTCAAAGAATAAAACAGCCCAGGAATAAATGGGTCACAGTAGGCTCAGGAAGACTGCGACATGTAACACAGAAACATCCACCTTCACTAATATTACCTCTACAGAATTCCTTCGCTCCACTAGTGCACTGCGATACTCAGGAAAACAGAAGGGAGGTGGGACTTGAACCAATGAAGGAAACTCAAGAGAACAAGAGCACCCTAAGTACAAATAAAAAAGCCAAAAACAGAAAACTATTACTGTTGGGGGATTCCATCATCAGAGGCATTAACCTTGGAACACAGGGCGAGGAGACCAAAATAGTGAAATGTCTTCCAGGATCCTCAGCTACCAGGAGTTCCAGGCAAATACTGACTATAATTAAGGAAGAAACTAAGGATTTTAACACTGATGTTGTTATCCATCTGGGAACAAATGACCTGGCCAACAACTCCACACTTGCAGCACAGAAAGCTTTTCGGGAGCTTAGTGAGGGCGTGAAACCTTTTGTAAAGACTTTAGCTTTTTCTGAAATACTGCCTGCATATGGAAAAGGAGAGCAAAGAGTGAAAAACACAGAGGACTTTAATAGATGGCTCAGAGCCTGGTGTCATCAAGAAGGCTTCAGGTACATAGGAGGATGGGGAAATACATGGAAGGACAAGAAGCTATATTGCACTGATGGGCTACATATTACTACAGCAGGAAAAAGAAACCTTGCAGAGAAATTTAGACAATATTTTTCTAGGCATTTAAACTAGAAGGTGGGGATGGTGTATGTACGAAGGACAATTATAGAGACCACCCCCGGCAAAAGAAAAGATGTGATAGTAGTAAAGGCTGCAACATAAGCAATATCAGCAACTCATTTCTTAGTATTGCAACGGAAAGTGAAACGACACAAAAATCCATACGAAAAAGGAGATTATCGCTGAAAAATAGCTGGAAAGCGATGACCACAAATGCTCGCAGTCTAAGCAACAAAGTTCATGATCTGCAAGCCCTGATATTAGAGGCAGATCTAGATATTGTTGCTATCACAGAGACATGGTTCAGTGAATCACATGGATGGGATGCAAACATACCGGGATATAATCTTTTTAGGAAGGACATAGATGGTCATAAAGGTGGAGGAGTAGCTCTCTATGTAAAGATCAATATCCAAGCGACTGAAATGCAAGGGACCTGGGGAGAGGAAGAAGCGATATGGATTGCTCTGAAAAGAGAAGATGGAACTTCTATCTACGTGGGTGTAGTCTACAGACCTCCGACTCAATCGCAGCAAATTGATAAGGATCTGATTGTGGATATCCAAAAGTTTGGAAGGAAAGAGGAGGTTCTGCTGTTGGGAGATTTCAACCTGCCGGATGCGGACTGGAATGTTCCATCTGCGGAATCGGAAAGAAGTAGGGAGATTGTGGATGCCTTTCAAGAGGCTCAGCTCAGACAAATGGTGACGGAACCCACAAGGGAAAAAGCGATATTGGATCTGGTCCTCACAAATGGAGAGAGTATCTCTAATGTTCGAGTGGGTGCTCACCTGGGTAGTAGCGATCATCAAACGGTTTGGTTTGATATAACAGCTAAAGTGGAGAGCGGCCGCACGATACTTAAAGTCCTAGATTTCAAACGTATGGACTTTAATGCAATGGGAAAGTACCTGAAGAAAGAGCTGTTAGGATGGGAGGACATAAGAGAAGTGGAAAGACAGTGGTCTAAGCTGAAAGGAGCGATAAAAATGGCTACGGACCTTTATGTGAAGAAAATCAATAAAAACAAGAGAAAAAGGAAGCCGATATGGTTCTCCAACCTAGTGGCTGAGAAAATAAAGGCGAAAGAGTTGGCGTTCATGAAATATAAAAAAAACCCAAGAAGAGGAGAGCAGAAAGGACTACAGGGTGAAACTGAAAGAAGCCAAGAGAGAGATACGTTTGGCGAAGGCACAGGCGGAAGAAGAAATGGCTAAAAATGTAAAAAAGGGAGATAAAAATTTTTTCTGATATATTAGTGAAAGGAGGAAGATTAAAAAATGGAATTGCTAGGCTAAAAGATGCTGGGAACAAATATGTGGAGAGTGATGAGGAGAAAGCAAATGTGCTAAACAAATACTTCTGTTCTGTGTTCACAGAAGAAAATCCTGGAGAAGGACCGAGATTGTCTGGCAAAGTTACACGAGAAAATGGAGTAGATTCTGCGCCGTTCACGGAGGAGGGTGTTTATGAGCAACTTGAAAAACTGAAGGTGGACAAAGCGATGGGACCAGATGGGATCCATCCCAGGTTACTAAGGGAGCTCAGAGAGGTTCTGGTGAGTCCTATTAAAGACTTGTTCAACAAATCTCTGGAGAAGGGAGTGATTCCTGGGGATTGGAGGAGAGCGGATGTGGTCCCTATTCATAAAAGTGGTCACAGGGATGAAGCAGGAAACTACAGGCTGGTGAGCCTCACTTCAGTTGTTGGAAAAATAATGGAAGTGTTGCTGAAAGAAAGGATAGTGTATTTCCTTGAATCTAATGGGTTACAGGATCCGAGGCAACATGGCTTTACAAAAGGTAAATCGTGCCAAACGAACCTGATTGAATTTTTTGATTGGGTGAACAGAGAGCTGGATCGAGGACATATGCTAGATGTAATTTACTTGGATTTCAGCAAAGCCTTTGATACAGTTCCTCATAGGAGGCTGTTGAACAAACTTGAAGGGCTGAAGTTAGGACCCAAAGTGGTGAACTGGGTCAGAAACTGGCTGTCGGACAGACGCCAGAGGGTGGTGGTTAATGGAAGTCGCTCGAAGGAAGGAAAGGTGACTAGTGGAGTCCCTCAGGGTTCGGTGCTGGGGCCAATCCTGTTCAATATGTATGTAAGTGACATTGCTGAAGGGTTAGAAGGAAAAGTGTGCCTTTTTGCAGATGATACCAAGATTTGTAACAGAGTAGACACCGAAGAGGGAGTGGAAAATATGAAAAAGGATCTGCAAAAGTTAGAGGAATGGTCTAATGCCTGGCAACTAAAATTCAATGCAAAGAAATGCAGAGTAATGCATTTGGGGATTAATAATAGGAAGGAGCCGTATATGCTGGGAGGAGAGAAGCTGATATGCACGGACGGGGAGAGGGACCTTGGGGTGATAGTGTCCGAAGATCTAAAGGCGAAAAAACAGTGTGACAAGGCAGTGGCTGCTGCCAGAAGGATTCTGGGCTGTATAAAGAGAGGCATAGTCAGTAGAAGGAAGAAGGTGTTGATGCCCCTGTACAGGTCATTGGTGAGGCCCCACTTGGAGTATTGTGTTCAGTTTTGGAGACCGTATCTGGCGAAAGACGTAAGAAGACTTGAGGCGGTCCAGAGGAGGGCGAAAATGATAGGAGGCTTGCGCCAGAAGACGTATGAGGAGAGACTGGAAGCCCTGAATATGTATACCCTAGAGCACAGGTGTCAAAGTCGGTCCTCGAGGGCCAGAATCCAGTCGGGTTTTCAGGATTTCCCCAATGAATCTGCATGAGATCTATTTGCATGCACTGCTTTCAATGCATATTCATTGGGGAAATCCTGAAAACCCGACTGGATTCCGGCCCTCGAGGAGGGACTTTGACACCCCTGCCCTAGAGGAAAGGAGAGACAGGGGAGATATGATTCAGACGTTCAAATACTTAAAGGGTATTAACATAGAACAAAATCTTTTCCAGAGAAAGGAAAATGGTAAAACCAGAGGACATAATTTGAGGCTGAGGGGTGGTAGATTCAGGGGCAATGTTAGGAAATTCTACTTTACGGAGAGGGTGATGGATGCCTGGAATGCGCTCCCGAGAGAGGTGGTGGAGAGTAAAACTGTGACTGAGTTCAAAGAAGCGTGGGATGAACACAGAAGATTTAGAATCAGAAAATAATATTAAAGATTGAACTAGGCCAGTTACTGGGCAGACTTGTACGGTCTGTGTCTGTGCATGGCCGTTTGGAGGAGGATGGGCAGGGGAGGGCTTCAATGGCTGGGAGGGTGTAGATGGGCTGGAGTAAGTCTTAACAGAGATTTCGGCAGTTGGAACCCAAGCACAGTACCGGGTAAAGCTTTGGATTCTCGCCCAGAAATAGCTAAGAAGAAAAAAAAAAAAAAATTTAAATTGAATCAGGTTGGGCAGACTGGATGGACCATTCGGGTCTTTATCTGCCGTCATCTACTATGTTACTATGTTACTATGTTTACCATGCACACAACATCATCCAACACATGAACTAGGACTGCTGGTAAAGTCTTGGCTACGAGGGCCTCGTGGTGTAAAAAACAATGCGTAACAATCACATCTGGATTTCTTTCCTTCACTCTGCTTACAAAGCCTTTGGTGCGCCCGACCATGGCTGCAGCTCCATCGGTGCAGACACTTGTGCAGTTTTCCCACTTAAGTCCTCCTTTTTCAAGGTATTCTGATGTGACCCGAAAAATTTCTTTTCCTGTTGTTTTTTCTGGCAATGCCTTGCAAAAAAAAAAGTTTTCTCTAATTGCATCACCATCAACAAAACGCACATTGGCCAAGAGTTGAGCATGTCCACTGATATCAGTAGACTCGTCAAGTTGCAATGCAAATTTCTCACTGATATGGATCTTTTCCAAAACCACACTTTCGATGTCTGCAGACATGTCATTAATACGTCTGGAAATTGTGTTGTCTGAGAGAGGGACTTTGTCTATTTCCTTAGCTGCTTCAGGTCCGAGCATCTCCTCTACAATAGCTTTGCAGGCAGGAAGTATTAATGTCTCTGCCACAGTGTGCGACTTTTTTGACTTGGCTATAAGTTCAGCAACTTGATAGCTAGCTTTAAGAACTCTTTCATTTACCTTTGTGGTTTTTCTCATGAAAGTTGCCTGTTTCTCCGTGTTGTCACGCAGGCGAACAAAATAGTCCGCATTCTTGTTTTGAAGCGAAGGGTGTTTCATTTGGAGATGGCGTTTAAGTTTGCTTGGGACCATAGCACTGTTAGCTAGCTTCTCACCACACACCACGGACAGTGGAGTTGGTTTGTTTGCATCTACAGTGAAAGTAAATCCAAATGAAATATAGCTTTCGCTATATTGCCTTGCGCCAGAGAATTTTCTTGCGCTAACCATCTTTGCTTTCTTTTGACCCCCACTCATACTTGGGCTCTCATCTGGCTCCAAATTTTGTTCAGAGTCTAGTTCTTTCCTTTTCAAAAACTTGTCCATCACTGCAGTATCTCACTGTCACTCAGGACTTACTGCGCTTGTCTCCTCCAGATAGCCGCTGTCCGTCACACTCAGCACTCTTCGATCCCCGATGAGCCGGCGGATGACAGCTCCAGATGACAGCTCTGTAAAACTAAACAAGCCAGACCAGCACAGATCAATCCTACACCGTCAATCCTAACAGAAAACCATGTCTTTCAAACACACAGAACACAGAAAACACCTTCGCCTAGTATGGAATATGTCATCACAAACTAACCCCTCACCCTTTTACAAAACTGTAGTGTGGATTTTAGCCACAGTGGTAACAGCCCTGACACTCATAGAATTCTGAGCATCAGAGCTGCTACCACCACGGCTGGCGCTAAAAAACGCTCCACAGTTTTGTAAAAGGGGGGATAAAATAGAAATACACAGTTTCAACGCTGTAGCTCAGAGGTGCCCAAACTTTTTGTGCTTGTGAGCTACTTTAAAATGACCAAGTCAAAATGATCTACCAATAATAAAATTAAAAAACACAAAGCACACTATACGCTGAGAAAATGTTAATTATCATTCCTATTCTGGGTTTTTTTCAAAGAGGTCAAGGCAGATGACTCTATGCATTGTCACCTCAGTAACAACCATACAAAAATAGACAAATATACCCTCCATCCTTTTTATTAAAGCACAATAGCAGTTTTTAGCACAGGGAGCTGCGCTGAATGCCCAGCGCTGCTCTTGACGCTCATAGGCTCCCTGCGCTAAAAACCACTATTGCGGTTTAGTAAAAGGTGACCATATTGTAAAATATAGACAGCAGATATAAATTCAGAACTGTGCATAGTAAGTGAAGGGAAGTTTTCATCTCTGGGAATTTACCCAGTTAACTATTAAGTTATTTGGGCAAATTCCTTTGAAAACTGTGGTAATACTGCCTCCACTTTGCTAAATTTAAAATCAAATCATTTTTCCTACCTTGTCTGGTGATTTCTGGTTGCACTTTCTTCTTCTGACTGTGCATCCAATCTTTCTTCCCTTCTATCAGCCTGTATGCTTTCTCTCCTCCACACCTCATTCCCTCCCCCAACTTTTTCTTCCTCTCTCCCTGACCTTTCTTTCTTTTTTTCTGTTTCTCTTCTTTCCTTCTGTTTCCCTGCCTGCCCCCTTTCTTTCTTTCTCCCTGCCGTTCCCCAAGCCACTGCCACTGCCGCTGCCATCGGGGAACAGGACCCACCAATGGATAACAGGCCCCAAAGCCGACGCCGACGCATGCTCTCCCTGACGTCAATTCTGCAATCGGAGAGGAAGTTCCGCCCAGCCAGGCAGCGATTGGCTGGCCCGAACTTCCTCTCCGACTGCAGAATTGACGTCGGGGAGAAGAAGACTTATCGGCTCGATAGATTAGATCGCCAAGACAAAGTGAGTCCTGAGTGATCGACTCACTTTGCCTTGGCGAGCTACTGGCGCCCCTGCCTCGGGCCCCCTGTCAGCTCCGGGCCCCTGAATGCAGGACTGGTAGTACTGCCCTGACGGCGGCCCTGCGGCACACCAGGCAACATCTCGCGGCACACTAGTGTGCCGCGGAACAGCGGTTGAAAAACACTGCCCTAGACTACTTAAGCCACCTGTGTGCAGCTCTATTAGGCTTTCTTATGCCAGGTACTGATGTTTCGAAGGCAGGTACTGTGTTTCCCCAAAAATAAGATGCTGTCTTATATTAATTTTGGGACCAAAAAAGGCACTAGATCTTATTTTCGGGGTAGGTCTTATTTTTTTTCATGTACAGTGATCATCTCTCCCTTCCTGTCCTCTACCCCAATTCTTCCTATTTCCTTTCTCTCCCCCACATGTGCAGCATCTTTCCTCACCTCCCACCCATTCCCTTGTGCAGTATCTTTCTATCCCTCCCTCCCATCCCTTGTGCAGCAGAATCCTTGCAGCTTCTAGCCCTCTCTCCCTCCCATCCCTTGTGCAGCAGAATTCTTGCAGCTTCTAGCTCTCTCTCCCTCCCATCCCTTGTGCAGCAGAACCCTGCAGCTTCTAGCCCTCTCTCCCTCCCATCCCTTGTGCAGCAGAACCCTTGCAGCTAATAGCCCTCCTTCTCATCCCTTGTGCAGCAGAACCCTTGCTCCCCGCCGGGCACCCCCTCCCCCTGCTGACCCTTCCATCTCTCTCCCGACAACCGAGAGACCAAAATAACTTGTAACAAATGGCAACGTTGGCAGCAATCTAGACAGGCTGCTTCGCAGCTTTCTCCCGTCCGGGCATTCTTCTGCTGCATCACTGATGATGTCATCAGGAACGTGACACACGGAACACCCGAGGGAAGGCCGCGAAGCAGCCTGTCTAGATTGCTGCCGACGTTGCTGTTTCAGTCTCGTGGTTGACGGGGGAGAGATGGAAGGGTCAGCAGGGGGAAGGGAGTGCCCAGCAGGGAGGCGGGGCAGGGAGGGACAGGGGAAGTGCTGCTGCTGGCGACTAGGACTTATTTTCAAGGGGATAGGGCTTATATTAAGACCTACCCCAAAAATCATGTTAGGTTTTATTTTCGGGGAAACATGGTATGTACATTTTTATTCTAAACTTTGTGGGGGTGTGACGGGGTCAGTGAACACGGGGGGGGGGGGCTTTACTTTGTCTCTGCAGTGGTTCTCTGGTCACTTTGAATATCTTTTAGGCACTTCTACCTGTCGTTACATTGTCTAATTCACAATGTAGAAATTTTGTCTAGGTAGTCTCATCAAACATTCGATTATCCCTGCAGGACGACTAAGTCTAGGTCGACCCACATTAACCACTCCTCCAAAAATGCCCCTTTCAACTCTGGGCGCATAGCGAGATTTAGAGGCCTAAAATATCCCTGGATACGTCTAAAAAGCTGTTTCGATTGTCGGCACTTGGATGATCTGTCTTTTAGATCGTCAAAGTGCCGACTTGGGCGGGTTTTTAGATGTATTTAAGTTTCCATTGTAACCTATGGAACTTTGTGTGTCTAAGTGGTTTGAAATGCCTCAATATATTTTTCTATTGCCTTTCAATCTACCTCCCCTAAGTGATCTTTCACCAAGTGATCTGTTTAATCAGTTGTTTATGTACAAAGACATATTGTACTCTCCTCTTATGTCCTCTTTCCCAATATTGTATTGTAATATGTTCCTCTCCCTTTTTGTATATTTCCACTGATGTGCTAGAAGCTTTTGTATGTAGATGCTTAATGTATTACTTGTGCAATTCCTCTACCCACTCCATTACACCTTCTTAGTCCTCATCATCCACGAGCTAGGAGCTGAATGCGGGCCTACCTCCAAGTCCAACATGGTGTATCTTCCCTAGTATTACCCCCCACCTCCACAATTACATCATGATTACCGTATTTTCACGTAGATAACGCGCACCCGTGTAAAACGCGCAAACGGGTATAGCATGCGAAAAACACAAATCTATGTACAGAAATTTTTATATACCGCGCACGCTGCCCGACTCTCCCGTCGCCGCCCGACTCTCCTTTCGCCCGCCCCGACTCTCCTCTAGCCACCCCGACTCTCCTTTCGCCCGCCCCGACTCTCCTCTCCCCCTTGAAGTCCTGTCCCCACCCTGAAAGCCTGATACCCCCCCCCCGACGTCCGATTCACCCCCCCGCAGGACCGCTCGCACCCCCACCATGAAGGACCGCTCGCACACACGCGCACCCCGAAGGACCGCTCGCACGCACTCCCACCCGCACCCCCACCCTAAAGGACCGCTCGCACCCCCACAGGCTCCCGACCCCCCCATCATGTAGAAGCTCCTACTGGTGTCCTGCTGCTTCCTCTTGGCGGTCCCGACTCCCCGACACGATCGGGGCAAGAGGGAGCTCAAGCCCTCTTGCCCCAGCCAACCGCGGCACCCCCGACACGATCGGGGTAAGAGGGAGCTCAAGCCCTCTTGCCCCAGCCAACCGCGGCACCCCCGACACAATCGGGGCAAGAGGGAGCTCAAGCCCTCTTGCCCCCCCCCCGACTCCCCGACATGATCGGGGCAAGAGGGAGCTCAAGCCCTCTTGCCCCAGCCAACCGCGGTACCCCCGACACGATCGGGGCAAGAGGGAGCTCAAGCCCTCTTGCCCTCCCGACTCCCTGACACGATCGGGGCAAAAGGGAGCCCAAGTCCTCCTGGCCCTGGCGACCCCCCCCCCCCCCCGCTAGTTGTTCGGGCCAGGAGGGAGCCCAAACACTCCTGGCCACGCGACCCCCCTACCCCCACCCCGCACTACATTACGGGCAGGAGGGATCCCAGGCCTTCCTGCCCTCGACGCAAACCCCCCTCCCAACGACCGCCCCCCCCCAAGAACCTCCGACCGCCCCCAGCCGACCCGCGACCCCCCTGGCCGACCCCCACGACACCCCCACCCCCCTTCCCCGTACCTTTGTGTAGTTGGCCGGACAGACGGGAGCCAAACCCGTCTGTCCGGCAGGCAGCCAACGACGGAATGAGACCGGATTGGCCCATCCGTCCCAAAGCTCCGCCTACTGGTGGGGCCTAAGGCGCCTGGGCCAATCAGAATAGGCCCGGGAGCCTTAGGTCCCTCCTGGGGGCGGGGCCTTGGGCACATGATCGGGTTGGGCCCAACGCGCTCACGCGTATAACGTGCGAGGGTATGCGCGGTACGTAAAAACCACGTATAACGCGTGCGTTATATGCGAGAAAATACGGTAGTATTTGAACTGATGCTGTACTGCTGTATAGGGAAAGCACCACTTCGGTAAAGTAGAGAGAGAAAATTAAAGAGCAGAACACAGTACTCTTTGTACTCTCCCCAGACCAGTCTATTGAGTCCCTCCTAGCCCCTGTCTCCAGCACACAGACAGATGAGAACTTGAAGCCCAATTGAGACCAAACATCTTCTGTTGTGGTTGTACAAGACAGCAGAGAGTAAGAAGATAGAGGAGCAGAACAAAGTTGGAGAGATTTGATGCCACTGACAATGTGACTCTGCTCTGCCCCTGTCTCACATTCACTCAGTCATCACTGTCGCATGTCTTCATTTGGTTTGCTTTCTCCAAGGGATATGGATCAAGCTGTGGGTGTGTATATTTGCTGCTGTTCTGAGTCTCTGCCTGCCATATCCAACGAAATGCAACTAGTTCCACTACAACACAGCCAACTTATTCCCCATCCCCTGTGTGCCGGCCGTTCAACACGGGTGGCTTGGTGTCGGTTTTCTGTAGGAGGAAGAAGAAGAGGTAAATGCCTCAATGCTGCTGCCTCTGATTGGCTTCCTCAGTTGTGTCATGGTCACTGTCAGCGTAATTATGTCTTGTGGAAGCACAGGATATTGGGGCAGGGTGCTTTGCTAACAGTCAGGCCTTGGCCATTAGGTGCTGCTGATTTGGAGCAGGATGAATTACAGGCAGGTTAGGCTGCTTGGCAAGGATTTGTGACAGGTACAGGTCTATGGGCAGTGGCAATATGGTACCTTTTACTGAGATGGCAGATATTTTTGGGGTGGTATTTGCCACCCCATAGCCATACCTGTGGGTAGCAGAAAAGAAGAAGAATGAGTAGACTGAGTGGGAGAAAGAGGAGAGAGGAAACCTATATCTGATGAGGGGGGTTAAAGAAAAGAGAACTGCACTGGGGTTGAGTGGGAAGTGAGGAAGGAGCATTTTTTATTTATTAGGATTTATTTACCGCCTTTTGAAGGAGTTCACTCAAGGCAGTGTACAGCAAGAATAAGTCAAACATAAGCAATAGACAATTGCAGCAGTAAAAGAAAATATTCAGGTTACAATGCAAAGTATGGCATAGAATGTTACATTACAACATCAACACAATGTGTGATAAAACATTTTAATAGATAGCATAGGATGTAAGCAAAGAAATAGAATGTAGATAGAAGAGAGAGTAACAGAGGTTAAAAATAAAGAACTGATTTGAAGAAAGTGTCACATTAGCCAGACTGGTGCTTGAAAATTCTCATCTAGGATAGGAGTGAATAAACATATCCTTCTGCAGTAGTGATCTTCACTAATTTTTAAGTGAAGGCCATTTTGGGTCCAAAAGGGGTGAACGAGAGCTGACAAATATGTTCCTACTTTGGGCCATGACACCAATAACGCTTCTCAACATTCATTTTTAACAGAACACCTGGCCTTGATCACACATGCAGAGCACAGATAAACCCTATGCAAATACAGAACCACATACTAAAAGTCCTAATATACACAAACAAAACTCCAAGATGCCAGACTACGTTCAGTACAACACCAGAGAAATAGAAAGAAATGCATTTCTTCCTGAACAGTGCAAATATAGACAGCAGATATAAATTTGCAAAACTGACATATTTCAACCACTCATTTTAAAATTAAATCTTTTTTCCTACCTTTGTTGTCTGGTGATTTTATTTTTCTAATCATCTTTTCCCAGTCTCTGGCTACACTTTCTTCTGTCTGTGTTCTTAACTGTGTCTCCAGGGCCACCTTATCCATTTACTGTTTTTCTCTCCTTCATTTTCTGTCCTATTTCTTTGTCATTAACTTTTAATATTCAACTTTCTTAAATTTTTCTGCTTCCTTCTCAGATCTATCTATTGTTCCATTTCTTCCCTTCCCATCTATCCACGTTCACCATCTCTTCCTTCTCTTTGCCCTTCATCTCCCCACCATCCATGTGTACCATATCCTTCCTTTTTTTTCTCCCCTATTCCCATCTTTTCTTAAACGGCATTTTTTCCATCTCTCTTCCCTTCCATCCCTCTGGTGGTCTGACATCTTTCTCCTCTCCTTCCCACAGTCTACCATCACGCTCCCCTCCTTTCCCTCTCTCCTCCCCCTTTGTGGTCTGGCATCTCTCTGTCTTTTTCTTCCCTCTCTCCTCTTTTCCTGGTCTGGTGTCTCTCTCCTTCTCTCCCCCTCCACGTCTGACATCTCTCTCCTTCCCTTTCTCTCTTGTGGTCTCTTCTCGCCTCCTCCCTACCATGGTCTGGGATCTTTGTCTTCCCTTTCCCTTCCCTCCCTGAAGGTCTGGCATCTCTTTCTTTTTCTTTCTCACCATCATTGGGGATTTCTGCACCCCAGATTTGCTGGGGATGCTGCAGAGGCAGCATTCACAGCATCTTGGAAGGAGTGGAGGGGGGAGGGTAGTAGTGGTGGAAGTTTGGCCAGAATTAGTCCCCATGATATAGAGGTACTGAAAGAAGTATTGGTGTACAGATCTAGGCCTCAAGACTTAAGGATGTAAATAGAAGTTAGCTGACCATTTAAGTGAGAGAAATTTTAAATGGTTAACTGTTTTAAAATAATAGCTATATTAGGAACACTTGCGATTGTAGGGGTTTCCTCTACGTTCCTATGCATTCTGTACACTGGCTAATAAAGGCCCAGCACACCAAAAATCAGGTGAAAGCTTGGTTGTTCTCTCAAGCTTTTAATAGAAGAGGCAAGTAACTATCTTGTCACTTAAACAAGGGCTACCACTATCTCACATATTTTAGCTCTGAGACCATTTTCTTGCATCTTTTCTGACTTCACATGCAGTTTTCCTTAAGTCAGTCACCCTTATTTTAGCTCTGAGACCATATTTTAGCTCTGAGACCATTTTCTTGCATCTTTTCTGACTCCACCTGCAGTTTTTCCTTAAGTCAGTCACCCTTGTTTTTCTATCTTACCTGTCTATATGTTCCATCTCTGCTTATATCCTATCTTTTCTGTTAGGATATTCTAATGTGTATTGTGTTGATATTAGTACACTATGCTATAATGTGTATCATTATTTAAATTATTTTACTACTTTAATTGTTTATTACCTATATCCAGATTATTTTTGTCTATACCACCTTTGGGTGAATTTCTCAAAAGGCAATAAACTAGTCCTGGAGAGTGATTGTTTATATTTCAGTTTTCTACCCACATCCTGTTTCCCACATAGTGTTAAAACTGCGATGATCATCCAAGCATGAATGTGCATTTTTAGCGATGTGCTGCCACCATGAAAGCAGTACTGTTTCACAGAAGCTGCCAGGAGCTGAACCCAATTCCCTTGTTGATCATACAGCATGGTGTTTCCCCTACCAGCTTAACTGTGCAAGAATTCTCTTGACATAATATGCAAAAAAACTTGTATTATTCAGACATATCCAGTGTTGCTTACTGTAGTGGGACTTTGGGTAATGATGATGAGAGCTGTGTACAGGGAGGAGGTTCTGCTGAGCAGGCGAGGTTCCTAAAAAGTTATTTATTTCCAAGAAACTAGGTGAACTTATTTAAAAAAATTATACATGCTCACATAAATAATGTTTAAATGGTTTTGTTAACAGTTCTATCATCGTCTTGCATTGTTGCTAAAATAATGATTTCTTCTGTTGCAGTTGGAACTTTTAGAGGAACCTTTATGGAATTTAGATGAGTTGTCATTGATGCCTAATGCAGAGTTCTTTAAAAGGTAAGAAACCTATCAAACAAACGTGGGTGAAATGTAGGACATGCCATACTGGTTCAGATCAATGGTCCAACAAAGTCAACATCCAGGCTGCATCTGTGGCCAACCTGAGGGCTCCTTTTACAAAGCTGCAGTAGCGATACTGCCGCAATAAATGCACTGAAGCCCAAAGGAAATGATTGGACTTCTGTGCATAAGAATAGGCTTACTGGGTCAGACCAATAGTCCATCAAGCCGAGTAGCCCATTCTCACAATGGTCAATCCAGGTCACTAGTACCTGGCCAAAACCCAAGGAGTAGCAATATTCCATGCTACCGATCCAGGGCAAGCAGTGGCTTTCCCCATGTCTCGGTTCAGAATTTTTTGGCAAATTATGTGCAATGTATTATATTCATTTCCAAGTACAGCCAACTTGTTACTTTCATCAATCACATAGTTATTTGATGACAACATTGAATTTTGCTTCATTAAATGTTAAGGATATTTCAGCTCCTATAAAGTACAAAAAGCTTTTGCTATATTTTAAAACATCTTAATGCAGACATTTGTTTCAATCAAGAATCACATCTTAGCAGTGCAGAAGCCCAGAAACTGGCTAGGGGATGGATAGAACATTGTTTTGCAGTACCTGCAGAAGGTCTGACCCAGTAAACCTATTCTTATGCTCACAATGAAGCAGTAGAACTTGTTGCTAGACAAAGGAAAATGAGTATTTCGTATGAGATGTTGCTCCATTAATAATTATTAGTCAGGAATAAGTGGGGATCACAGCTTTTTATCGATAGGAGCTAAGGATGACTATTATGGAATAATTCCCCTTTAGGATCTCTTGGCTACTTCTTCTAAGTGACTTAAGGCCCGTTTTACAAAGCCACAGTAGCAATGCTGCTGTGGTAAATGCACAGAAGTCCAATCATTTCCTATGGGCTTCAGTGCATTTATTGCGGCAGCATTGCTACTATAGCTTAACAGAAATTTCCAACATTTTACATTGCTGTTATAGCTACTAAACTCCCCCTGTCGACAAGTTCTTCAAATCTATAAAGGCGCGTAATTGGGACAAAACAGAGTTCATGCCTCTAAATGATTTATGCATTCCATTTACTATTCCCAATTATCCTTTTAAGTGGTCCCTTTCTGGTATAAAGTATTTAGGAGTCTATTTTGATAGAGATCTATATAATACTTCAAAAATGATTATGGGAAAAACCCTTACTAAAATCAAGGAAGTTTTGTTTTTATGATCTCCCCCCTACATCTTTCATGGTGGGGGAGATTAGACTGTCTAAAAATGATGATGGTTCCAAAAATAACATATTTTGAGCTTGTTTCCTTTATTATTTCCTCCTTTTTTATAAACATATGGGCTAATAAGCCACTTACAGTTTCACTGATAATGCTGAAAGCTCCCAAAGAAAGTGGAGATATAAACTTTCCAGATCTTTTATTATATCACAAAGCATTTTCTTTTAAGACAAAGGGCTGAATGGTTGTGTATGACTGATAAATAATAATAATAATATTCCTTGTTGGTTACAGATTGAATCAGCTTTACGTGCTCCTATCCAGCTTTTATGGATAATAGGAACATCTTATTTAAAACACCTTCCTCATAATCCCATATTATCTACTACTTTTAAGTTGCATGTCAAAGCAGCTCCTGATTGGTGAGGCCCGACTTTAGTACAGGAAGAGATGGTCGGAGCATACCACGAGTGATTCCCTTTACTTGCCAGCGCTCCGGCTGCCCTCTCCTGCCCGGTCATTCGCGGTCGGAAAATACCACGAATGACCGGGACAAACAAAAGTGTGCAGGACATCAGTCCACTGTGTAATGCTCAGGTTCAATGGCTCACTTTTTGTGAACTACAGGCTAAGTTTCATTTCCTTGATTCTCAATTTTATCAGTGGCTGGAGTTAAAATCTATTTTGAACAAACCCATTATTAAATCTGTGACCTTGCAACATGGTCCCACGCTTTTATATTATTGTAAATAATTTTTTTTTGTTGGGTCATTCTGCTTTCAATGTCTTATTAAATTTTAAAAATGTATGGGAGGAAGATATAGGATGTAGGCTCTCTGCTGATATTTGGAATTCCTTGTGGAGATCCATATTCTCTGTTCCTAGATATGCTTCTATTATACAAAGTTTGTTTTATTTAACACATAAGGGCTCAGTGGACTCCTGCCAGATCACATAAGATTGATTATTCTCCGTTCTTTAATATGTGTTGAACATGTAATTCTGAAGTTGGCTTACTGAAACATTTGTTGTTTGAATGCATTCATCTTGAGTAATTCTGGTCTTCTGTTTGGAACACCATATGTTTAATATTCATTGTCAATTACCCTTAACTTATCGAACAGCTACATTTAAATCTTTGTTATTGTAGCATATACAGTGGTGCCTCACACAACGAACTTAATTGGTTCCAGGAGCAAGTTTGTTATGCGAAACGTTCGTTATGTGAAACGCGTTTTCCCATAAGAATACATGTAAAAAAAAATAATTCGTTCTGCAGCATAAAATATGCTAAGATTGACATAAAAAAAGATAAATTTTTGGTTATTATTTTTATTTAGATACATCTAAAAACATAATTGTTTTTTAAAACAACACACATTTTTTAAATTTAAAGACAGACTAAGTAGAGTCTAATTTTACAGTGAGAGAGGGCAGAGTCTCAGCGGCAAAAACTGGGACTTAACTGTTCATTTTTTTTTTTTTTCTACCGTGTTTCCCCGATGATAAGGCAGGGCCATCAAATAAGACAGCCCCCCCTTTTTAGAAAAAAATGTAAAATAAGGCACCCCCCCGCAAATAAGCCACCCACCGATACCTGCGCTTACCCGAATCGGGTGGTACGGTGGGTGACTCCGTGTGGTCCCTGGCACCCCCGACACGATCGGGGCAAGAGGGAGCTCAAGCCCTCTTGCCCCCCCGACTCCCCGACACGATCGGGGCAAGAGGGAGCCCAAGCCCTCTTGCCCCCCGACTCCCCGACACGATCGGGGCAAGAGGGAGCCCAAGCCCTCTTGCCCCCCCGACTCCCCGACACGATCGGGGCAAGAGGGAGCCCAAGCCCTCTTGCCCCCCCCCCCGACTCCCCGACACGATCGGGGCAAGAGGGAGCCCAAGCCCTCTTGCCCCCCCCGACTCCCCGACACGATCGGGGCAAGAGGGAGCCCAAGCCCTCTTGCCCCCCCGACTCCCCGACACGATCGGGGCAAGAGGGAGCCCAAGCCCTCTTGCCCCGCCGATTCCCCAACTCCCCGACAATATCGGGCCAGGAGGGAGCCCAAGTCCTCCTGGCCACGGCGACCCCCTAACCCCACCCTGCACTACATTACGGGCAGGAGGGATCCCAGGCCCTCCTGCCCTCGACGCAAACCCCCCCTCCCCCCAACGACCGCCCCCCCCAAGAACCTCCGACCGCCCCCCCAGCCGACCCGCGACCCCCCTGGCCGACCCCCACGACACCCCCAACCCCCTTCCCCGTACCTTTCTGTAGTTGGCCGGACAGACGGGAGCCAAACCCGCCTGTCCGGCAGGCAGCCAACGACGGAATGAGGCCGGATTGGCCCATCCGTCCCAAAGCTCCGCCTACTGGTGGGGCCTAAGGCGCCTGGGCCAATCAGAATAGGCCCGGGAGCCTTAGGTCCCTCCTGGGGGCAGGGCCTGAGGCACATGGTCGGGTTGGGCCCATGTGCCTCAGGCCCCGCCCCCAGGAGGGACCTAAGGCTCCCGGGCCTATTCTGATTGGCCCAGGCGCCTTAGGCCCCACCAGTAGGCGGAGCTTTGGGACGGATGGGCCAATCCGGCCTCCTTCCGTCGTTGGCTGCCTGCCGGACAGGCGGGTTTGGCTCCCGTCTGTCCGGCCAACTACAGAAAGGTACGGGGAAGGGGGTTGGGGGTGTCGTGGGGGTCGGCCAGGGGGGTCGCGGGTCGGCTGGGGGGCGGTCGGAGGTTCTTGGGGGGGGCGGTCGTTGGGGGGAGGGGGGGTTTGCGTCGAGGGCAGGAGGGCCTGGGATCCCTCCTGCCCGTAATGTAGTGCAGGGTGGGGTTAGGGGGTCGCCGTGGCCAGGAGGACTTGGGCTCCCTCCTGGCCCGCTCGTGTCGGGGGGTCGGGGGGGCAAGAGGGCTTGGGCTCCCTCTTGCCCCGATCGTGTCGGGGAGTCGGGGGGGGGCAAGAGGGCTTGGGCTCCCTCTTGCCCCGATCGTGTCGGGGAGGCGGGGGGGCAAGAGGGCTTGAGCTCCCTCTTGCCCCGATCGTGTCGGGGAGTCGGGGGGGCAAGAGGGCTTGGGCTCCCTCTTGCCCCGATCGTGTCGGGGAGTCGGGGGGGCAAGAGGGCTTGAGCTCCCTCTTGCCCCGATCGTGTCGGGGAGTCGGGGGGGCAAGAGGGCTTGGGCTCCCTCTTGCCCCGATCGTGTCGGGGAGTCGGGGGGGCAAGAGGGCTTGGGCTCCCTCTTGCCCCGATCGTGTCGGGGAGTCGGGGGGGCAAGAGGGCTTGGGCTCCCTCTTGCCCCGATCGTGTCGGGGAGTCGGGGGGGCAAGAGGGCTTGGGCTCCCTCTTGCCCCGATCGTGTCGGGGAGTCGGGGGGGCAAGAGGGCTTGGGCTCCCTCTTGCCCCGATCGTGTCGGGGAGTCGGGGGGGCAAGAGGGCTTGGGCTCCCTCTTGCCCCGATCGTGTCGGGGAGTCGGGGGGGCAAGAGGGCTTGAGCTCCCTCTTGCCCCGATCGTGTCGGGGAGTCGGGGGGGCAAGAGGGCTTGGGCTCCCTCTTGCCCCGATCGTGTCGGGGAGTCGGGGGGGCAAGAGGGCTTGGGCTCCCTCTTGCCCCGATCGTGTCGGGGAGTCGGGGGGGCAAGAGGGCTTGGGCTCCCTCTTGCCCCGATCGTGTCGGGGAGTCGGGGGGGGGGGGGCAAGAGGGAGCCAGGCGGAGAGAGGGCAGTTAAGCGCAGTGCCTGCGCGGAAGGATGCAGCTCGGGCGACTTCGTTGTGTGAAACGAAGTTCGTTGTACGAATCAAGACATAAAGTTCGTTGTGCGCAGCGTTCGCTGTGCGAGGCGTCCGTTATGCGAGGCACCACTGTAATACCGTTAGATAATTGTTCATTGGTGGATACCTTACTATCTTTAGCCCTTAAAACTATTTTAAATTTTTGGAAAGATTTGACTCAAATTACTTATATGAATTGGTGGAATTTGGTTTGTTTGACACATAGGTTCGAGTCATATTTAGCCAAGAAAGTTAATGGGTATCATCGTTTCAAGTCTAAATGGAATCTTCTAAAATTGTATTCATCTAACATTTATAATTGAACTTGCTTATTTATTTGGTACATTATATTTCTAGGCTGTACTTGCTTATCTCTTATTTTATTATGTTAGTAATTACATATATTTGAATTTTTCTAAGATATTGTATTTTAATGGAATTTGTGCTATTGTTTGCTTGTTTATTTATTTATATATTGGTTATTTAATGTGGTTTGTGGAATTTATACTTTGTCTGTCATATATATAAACAGCCTAGCATCCATGTGGCTACAGTCACCACCTTATCACACTGTTTCGTTGCATTCAGATCCTTAGACACTATCGCCTTCTCCTCGTCCGTGCATATCAGCCTCAGTGTTCTCCCCAGAAATTTTTTCCAGCCAGGTGGCATGAAAAAGTAGCCGGGTGGGGCTGGACTTGGAAATTTGGTGGTGGGGAAAATTAAGGGCTTCTTTTACTAAGCTGCAATAGCGTTTTTAGCACGTGCAGAATTGCCGCGCTACACGGCTAGAACTAACGCCAGCTCAATGCTGGCATTTGTGTCTAGCACGAGCAGCAATTCTGCGCGAGCTAAGCGTGTGGTAAAACCGCTAGCGCAGCTTAGTAAAAGGAGCCCTAAATGTGTACTATTTGTATTAGTTAATTATTATTAGTTATTTTCCAATGCTCAATATGGCAACCTTTCTTAAGGTTTAACACTTGTTCCATAATTTTTTATTAAATTTAAGAAGTATCCAATTCTAGAAGTGAATAATTAGATATTTGCCCTCTTTCAAATAGTATAGAGCAGCGTCTCTCAAACTTTTTTAACTCCGGCACACTAAACGGAGCAAATGTTTTTTGTGACACATTAAATGCAGCAAATAGTTTTCATGGCTGGAAAAAATTTCTGGGGAGAATATTGTACCCGTTAATTTTCAAGGTCCAATCACGTCAAAGACTGATGCTTATCTGGGCAGTTGTATAATAAAAAGAATGGATAAGATAACATGAAAAGTAAAATTGTCATGAATCAGAGGGATACATACCCTGTAGGTCCTAAAAGCAGGCTTGTGGATTAGATATAAACTATGAAGGCTGTGGTGTACCTAGCATATGTCAATGAAAACAAGTGGAATTGTCCAATAAGAAAAGGTGCAACAAATAAAGATGTCTTTCAACTCATCTGGACAATCAGTTCTATCTTTTGTGGATTTGTTTCCCCTGTGTTTTGCGTACCTAGCATATGTGACACCCGAGGCCCATCATTTTTTTATACCCCCCATCTGTATGAAAAACATGATTTTTAGTAATAATCCACACATCACACAAGAGTGTACCTAGGAAAAAGCAGCATCTTACATACTGCAGTGAGCAGTACAACATCAATACACCCATTGTAAAACTAAACAAGCCAGACTAGTACAGATCAATCCTACACAGTCAATCCTAACTGACACCATGTCTTTCGAACACACAGAACACAGAAAACACCTTCGCCTAGTATGGAATATGTAATCACAAACTAACCCCTCTCCCTTTTACAAAACTATAATGTGGTTTTTAGCCATGGTGGTAACAGCTCAGACTCTCATAGAATTCTGAGCAATTACCACCATGGCCGGTGCTATAAAAAACCCTCTACAGTTTTGTAAAAGGGGGGATAAAATATAAAAACGTAGACAAAGGTTAAATTGAACCACCAAGAAGCTGGACTCTATACAATGCAACACCACAGAAACAGCGATGCATCTCCCCTAAAGCAAAAAAATAAATATAATTTTTTTCTACATTGTCTTCTCTGGTTTCTGCTTTCCTCATAGTCTTGTCACTCTCTTCCTTTCATCCACTGTCTACCCTCTCTCTGCCCCTTCTATATGGCATCTTCTCTCCTTGTATTCCCCTTCCATCTCTCCCTTCACCCCTATTATTCTGCATCCATCTTCTTCCCTTCCCTCCTCCAATGGTCTGGCATCTCTCTCCTGTTCTTCCCTTCCTTCTCCCACACGCCCATGGTCTGGCATTTCACTCTCTCCTCTCCCTTCCCCCACTTCCATCAGCATCTGCTCCCTTTCTTTCCCTCCAACCTAATTCCATCCAGTATCCTTCCCCCTTATGTCTCTCTCTCCTTTCCCTGCACACCAATTCCATCAGCATCTGCCCCCTTTCTCTCCCTCCACCACCCTTCCATACCACCCTGACCCCCTTTTTCTCCCTCTACCACCCTTCTATGCTCCTCTCTCCCTCCAAACCAGCAAGGTCCCATGATGACTGCTTCTGTTGCCTCTGCCTCTGGAAGATGTAAGTGATGTTGGAGGGGGTGGGCCGGCAGACGCAGGGAGTTGTGGCAAGGTTCCGCAATGACTGCAGCTGCCAGTCCACCCCTTCCGACGCCACTTACGTCTTCCGGAGGCAGAGGCGGCAAATGCAGTCATAGCAGGACCTTCCTGCACTTCAGTATGGCTGCCGACTCTGCTTCGAAATAAGTACGGCAGCCGCGCTGAGGTGCAGGTGCCATTTAGAGCAGCTCGGAAGGTTCTGGATCCAGCCGGCTGTGTACCCCCCTAAGGCTGGCACCAGGGGCGGTCTGCCACTGTATGAGGGGACAAAAAATAATAAAAAGAATGGATAACTTGACCGATTTAGACATGTCATACAATTATAACCATAAAAATATGTCGTAAAATGTAATTCTAAACTCAAAAGACTCCAGATGAAAAGCAGACTATAGAAAGGAAACCAGAAAAGACCAGGTAGATGAAAAGTGAAACCTGGGAAAGATCTAAATTATTCTTCAAATGAGCTTCTATTAAAACCAAAGAATAAAACCACAGCACTCGGGAAAGTAAAAAAGGGAGAGTAAAATGGACTTAACGAAAAGGTCTCTGCACTGATGAGATAAACTCGTACGCAGAATAAATGTGAACATGCGACAGTGGGGCTATGATATTTGATCTGTTGAAAGAGGCGCCAAAACAGTGTCGGCAGTGGATTGAATGCACACTGATAGGGGAGGGGCATCGGGCTGTTAAAAAAGGCTGCTTTAATAAATAAATGAAAATACTAGTGAAAAACTAAAAAAAAACCATGATAAAATGCCGAACCTGACTGCAAGTGGGTAGTGAAAGTAGCATAAGGCACCCGTAGTACTGTTAGTGCCAGAGCTGCTAAGAATAAAGAACCGTGCTGTACATGAGGAGAAAAAAGAAAGAATGAGGTGATAAGATGTAAAGTCCTGGCCCCTCACTGCACCACTTGATAAAACTAAGGAGCGATGTTCTAAAGCAGGGGTGCCCACACTTTTTGGGCTTGCGAGCTACTTTTAAAATGACCAAGTCAAAATGATCTACCAACAATAAAATTAAAAAAACCCCACAAAGTACACTGTACGCATAGAAAATGTTGCACACTGTACGCATAGAAAATGTTAATTATTATTCCTATTCCAGGGTTTTTCAAAGAGGTCAAAGCAGATGACTCTATGCACTATCACCTCAGTAACAACCATACAAAAATAGACAAATACCCCCCCTCCCTTTTTACTAAACCACGATAGCAGTTTTTAGTGCAGGGAGTTGCGCTGAATGCCCAGCGCTGCTCTCGACGCTCATAGGCTCCCTGTGCTAAAAACCTCTATTGCGGTTTAGTAAAAGGGGACCTTAGTGTAAAATATAGACATCAGATATAAATTCAGACACATTTTGATCACTAAATTTAAAATAAAATCATTTTTCCTACCTTGTCTGGTGATTTCATGAATCTCTGGTTGCACTTTCTTCTTCTGACTGTGCATCCAATCTTTCTTCCCTTCTTTTAGCCTGTATGTTTCCTCTCCTCTAGACCTCATTCCCTCCCCCAACTTTTCCTTCCTCTCTCCCTGCCCTTTCTTTCTCTCTGCCTCCCTTTCTTTTTTTTTTTATGTTTCTCTTCTTTCCTTCTGTCTCCCTGCCTGCCCTTTTTCTTTCTTTCTCCCTGCCCTCCCCCAAGCCACTGCCACTGCCATCGGGGACCAGGACCCAAACACCAATAACAGGCCCGAAAGCCGACGCTGCCCCTGGCTCTCCCTGCTTCGGCTGACCAGCATTCCTCTCCCCAACGTCAATTCTGCCGTCGGGAAGAGGAAGGCTGATTGGCCCAAGATCGCGATCGACCTATTGGGGGAAATGCTGTTGGGTCCTGCCTTCGCGGGAACAGAAAGTAGGCAGGACCCGGCAGCAAGAAGAGCAAATGCTTCACTAACCTGTCTCCCGCCTTAGCCCATAGCGAACGCTTGCTTCAGGGCTCTCAACATGTGCGTGCCGGCTTCCCTTCTCTTCCCTCCGAAACCGGAAGTTATGTTCGGGGGGGGGGGGGGAGAGAAGGGAAGCCGGCACGCACATGTTGAGAGCCCTGAAGCAAGCGTTCGCTACGGGCTAAGGCGGGAGGCAGGTTAGTGAAGCATTTGCTCTTCTTGCTGCCGGGTCCTGCCTACTTTATGTTTCCACGAAGGCAGGACCCGTCAGCATTTCCCCCAAGAGAGCCCCGGAGCATAAGATCGCTACGGGCTGAAATCTCCAAGCCGGGTTTTTTTTTGTTTTTTTTTAAATGTTCAGCAGCGGTGGCAGCAGCAGATGATAGCCGGGCGCTCGTGTAAATTAGCTGGGCGGACCGCCCAGCTAAAAGGCCCTAGGGAGAACACTGAGCCTCTCGCTTCTCAGCACATACATCTCCCTCAGATTTTTACTCCCCAAATGCATCACTCTGCACTTCTTTGCATTGCATTTCAGTTTCCAGACATCATTAGATCATTCTTTCAGCTTTTGCAGATCCTTTTTCCACTACCTTCAGGGTGTTCACTCTTACAAGTGTTGTTATCATTCGTAAAAAGGCAAACATGACCTTCTAAACCTGTGGCAATAACGCTCACAAATATATTGAACAGAATCGACCCCAGCACTTGAGGCACTACTCGCCTTTCCTTCCTCCGAGTGAATTTCATTAACCACTACCCTCTGATGTCTGTCCGTCAACCAGTTTTTAATCTAGTTCACCATTTTGGGTCCTAACTTCAGCTGGTCAAGTTTTTTCAAGAGCCTTCTATAAGGAACCGTGTTAAATGCTTTGTTGAAATTTAAATTAATTATATCTAGTGCACTTCCTTGATCTAATTCTCTGGTCACCCAGTCAAAGTATTCAATCAGATTAGGCTCCTCCATAAGGAAGCCCAAGGGAGGAGCCTGAGGCGCCCAAGGGAGAAACCCGAGGCACCTGATCCAATCGGGACCTTAGGCCCCTCCCCATGCATCACATGATGCACCGGGGCAGGGCCTAGGCCCTCATTGCACCAGAGAAAGTCAGAGGAGCAGGAGGGACTTAGCACTCCTCCTGCTCCCAACTTAAAGGTACAGGGGTAGATGGGGAAAAGGGGGATGATGGCGGTGAGGGGAGGAGGAAGAGGAGAGAATGACTCGACCCAACCCAACCATGGGGGCTCGACAGCAGGAGGGAATTGGCATCCCTCCTGCCATAAGTTCAGCGGGCGGGAGGGTTCGGGGGGGGGGGGGGAAAGTTCTGCGGGGGGTGGGTGGGGAGGAGGAGAGTGGGCCGATGGCAGGAGGGAGTGGGGCATCCCTCCTGCTATATTTAAGAGCGGCGGGGGACAGTCTGTTGGCAGGAGGGAGTGGGCATCCTGCCTGCCTTTTTTTTGGGTTGGGGGAAGGAAAGGGGTGCTGTTGGAAGGCTTTTTTTTCTTTATTTGGGAGGGGGACATATATTTTGCGTGTGTAATACATGCAAAATATCTGTGCCATTTAAAAATAATTAAAAAAAAAAGCCTCCCAACAGAAGCCCTGACAGCAGTGACAGGAGGCTTCTTCTCCTGTCACCACTGTCAGGGCTCTGCACTGACTCAATCGCTCAATCCAAACTTGATAGTGAATCAATCGCTGTTTAAAAATCGTCCAGAGAATTGGCCAACAGCAATTGAGTCGCTATCTTTAGTGAACCTAGGCCAGAGTGTGTAGAGCTATCGGGAGACTATATTGAAAAATAAAACCAAACATTTTTGAAAACACTTTTTTTTCCTACTGAGATAGATAAATTTTTGATCACCCATTGTAACATGGTGATGGATTACCCCTAAAATACCATCTATTTTTGAGACTCAGTTCATTTGTCTGTTTTTCACCATCTGTTTACTTACGCATGCACAAATAGATGTGTTGCAAGTACATTAGACTGCGATGCCAACAGGAGTCCCCACTCCTGCCAGCAAAGATCAGATCAGGCCTTGGCCGCCATGGCAGAGGGAGGAAATTATGTTTACATTTATTAAATTTGCTATACTTCCTTTCCTGGTACACAAAGCAAAGCCAAAAAAACACTGTTATTGTAACTGAAAATAAATTAGAAAAATAGAGTCAAAGGGCATTACAGACAATTTAAACATTAAAACAGAAGAAAGCACAAATGTGGATGTTAAATCTTAGGTGTAAGAGCTACTCATGACCAGTTTCCCAAGACTGAGAGAAGAGATGGGTTTTACTGAGGCCTGAAATTTCTTAAAAGATAATTCCAAACATAGTGGGGGAGAAAAGCATTCCAGAGCAAGGATGTAGTGCAATAGAATCGGGGTGGATAAAAATTGGTGATTTTTAAATCCACTCTGAATATAATACAGTATGATGAGTAGTTTAGAGTCTTGCTCTTGAGACAGAAGGAACCTATAAATGGCAGTCATGTACTGAATACACAGGTCAGACTGGGGTATAGGTAGTAATTTAGGAGATGTATATAGAGCATTTTGTGAGATTCTTGAACTGCATTCTATGTTTGATAGAGGGGCTTGGCTGCATTTCTTGGCATGACATAAAATTCTAATTGCTGTAGTTTGAAGTTGTTTGATCACAGAGAGATCAGAACCTGAGTATACTATATTGCAATAATCTAGTTGTGAGGCTATTAGGCCCGGATTCGATAAGTGGCACCATCATCGTCGTGTACCTTACATTGGAGAAACACACCGATTTACTCATTAAGAAATGTTTTTCAGTGCTCTGGAAGCTTCATACCATCAAGAAATATTTTGATGAACTTTCTTTTCAGTTGTTGGTGCAATCTGCCATTTTAAGTATACTGGACTACTGTAACATTGTACAGTAAAATCTTGGATTGCAAGTAACTTGGTTTGCAAGACAAGCAAAAACATTTTATTAAATTTTGACTTGATATACAAGCAATATCTTGCAATACAAGTATATACCGTATACACGCGTCACATCATCACAACTGAGCCAATGGTTCTTCTCTCTGTGACGCTGCAAGAGTGTAGTGACTGTTCTAAACGAGTGAGGTCTTGCAATACAAGTAAGTATAGTATTTTGTATTAAAGATTTTGGGTTGTGGAACGAATCGTCTAAGTTTCCATTATTTCTTATGGGGAAATTCGCTTTGATATACGAGTGTTTTGGATTACAAGCATGCTTCTGGAACGAATTATGCTCGCAAAGGTTTGACTGTATATTCTAAAGAGATTAAAGGTAGTCCAGAATACTGCTGTTCGCCTCACTGCACTGGCTGCCTGTGGAGTCTAGAATATTGTTTAAGTTTTTTTTGCATCTGTTACAAAGTAGCATTTGGTCTGTCACCAGGTTATCTTCTTTCTCATTTTTCTTGGAGTCATTCTAATAAAAATACACGGAGAGCACAGTTAGTTACTTCTATAAAATCTTGTTGTTATAAGAAGTTCCTCGAGAAAACTTTTTCTTTTCAGGCCGCTAAAATGCATACCGTATTTTTACGCATATAACGCGCGCGTTATACGTGTTTTTACAAACCGTGCATAACCTTGCGCGGTATATGCGTGAGCGCGCTATATAATTTTTTTTTTACATAGTTCCCCCTTCGACGTCCGATTCACCCCCCCCTCCGTAGGACCACTCGCACCCCCACCCCGAAGGACCGCTCGCACGCACCCCCACCCCGAAGGACTGCTCGCACGCACTCCCACCCGCACTCCCACCCGCACCCCCACCCTGAAGGACCGCTCGCACCCCCACAGCCTCCCGACCCCCCCCCCCATCATGTAGAAGCTCCTACCGGTGTCCTGCTGCTTCCTCTTGGCGGTCCCGGCCCTTCTGTGAGCTCTGCGCCTGCTGCTTCCTCTTCCGGCGGTTCGCCCTTTCTCTAACGTCAAGCCCTCTTGCCCCGCCGACTCCCCGACACGATCGAGGCAAGAGGGAGCTCAAGCTCTCTTGCCCCAGCCAACGGCGGCACCCCCGACATGATCGGGGCAAAAGGTAGCCCAAGCCCTCTTGCCCCGCCGACTCCCCAACTCCCCGACAATATCGGGCCAGGAGGGAGCCCAAACCCTCCTGGCCACGGCGACCCCCTACCCCCACCCCGCACTACATTACGGGCAGGAGGGATCTCAGGCCCTCCTGCCCTCGACGCAAACCCCCCTCCCCCCAATGACCGCCCCCCACAAGAACCTCCGACCGCTCCCCCAGCCGACCCGCGACCCCCCTGGCTGACCCCCACGACACCCCTACTCCCCTTCCCCGTATCTTTGTGTAGTTGGCCGGACAGACGGGAGCCAAACCCGCCTGTCCGGCAGGCAGCCAACGACGGAATGAGGCCGGATTGGCCCATCCGTCCCAAAGCTCCGCCTACTGGTGGGGCCTAAGGCGCCTGGGCCAATCAGAATAAGCCCGGGAGCCTTAGGTCCCTCCTGGGGGCGGGGCCTTGGGCACATGGTCAGGTTGGGCATCTTAGACTACTTCACATTAAATAACTATGTTCCATTTTCTTCCCTCTTATCCTTGATCTGGACCTTACGCTTATTTTCAAGAAAAGCCTTTAGTTGTTTGGGCTCATAGAATTAAACATTTTCAGGGAAAATGCAAAAAGAAATGCACCCCCAGGGCCCATCCCTGGGGGACAGTTATCTTCTAATTTCTTTTTGGATTGTTCCTTGATGCAATGAATTGCAATAGTCAAGTTGTGAGATCAACAGAGAGTATAGTAGAATGTTTAGAGACGGTGGTTCTAGAAGACTGGAGATGGATCTGATCATTCTTAATTTGTAGAAACATGAAAGACAGTAATATTTGGTATTAAAAATTCAGGGAACAGACACCAGGTAAACTATTTTATGTGAGGAATATGGCAAGAACCAGAATGACCTTTTAGACCATCAGGAAATCCATGAGCCAGGAAAGCCCTTTTTTATGCAAGGATTGTGGGAAGTTCAGCCTCCAAGCTCACCACAGAATCCACATGGGAGGGATAACCTTTGCATATGCCACATGTGACAAAGATTTCATATGCTGTCAGCACCATGTGAGGCACCAAGGAGCTCATTTTTCAAAAAAGAAAAACGTCCAAAAAGTGGTATAAAGGGGCAGATGGAAGTGAAGGAGTGGCCTTGTGGCTAGAGCAGCTGCCTTAGCCTGAGGTTGTGAGTTCGATTCCCACTGCAGCTCCTTGTGACTCTGGGCAAGTCACTTAACACGTCATTGCACCATGTAGACCACTTTGATTGGGTAAACTACACAGAAAAAGCAATATATCAAGTCCCATCCCCATTTCTCACCAAACCTTTCCAATTTGTTGTTTTCGAAATCTGTTTTCTAGACTAGTGGTTCCTAACCCAGTCCTGGAGGACCACCAGCCAGTCGGGTTTTTTAGCATATCCCTAATGAATATGCATGAGAGAGATTTGCATATAATGGAGGTGACAGGCATGCAAATCTGCACCATGCATATTCATCGGGGCTGTCCTAAAAACCTGACTGGCTAGTGGTCCTCCAGGACAGAGTTGGGAACCAATCCTCTAGAAGGATTTCTATGCTGTTCATCTGCAGTTTGTCTAAATCTCAAGAGGGTGTGTTAGAGGCATGGTGTGGGCAGGACTAGAGCAGGTTTATGACTTGGACATTTTTCTGCCATGATTCAACATTTAAGAATACACCTAGGTCACAATTTGGATTTCTGGGGCTAGACCTGTTTTAACAATGAATAAGTGTTAAAAAGGTGATTAAAGCTTCAGATATTATGGCCAGTCCTATTAGAGCAGCAGTCTCAAACATGCGGCCCGCGGGCTGCATGCGGCCCCCCCCCCCGGGACTATTTTGCGGCCCGCGATCTGTCCTCTCCACTTCACAAGTTTTCCGATTGTGGAGAGGACAATCGCAAACAGACTGCGACTGCGGCTCACCTAAAGCAGAGGTCCCCAATCTGCTTCCCTTCCCTTCTCACTGCCCTCCCTCAAGCCACTGCAATCGGGGAACAGGCCAACGCCGAGGTCTTAGCTCTCCCTGTTTATCTTCCCCAGCTCAGAGCTGACCAATTCTCACCACCCGACATCAATTCTAACGTCGGGGAGGAAGTTCTGGGCCAGCCAGGCAGCGATTGGCTGGCCCGGAACTTCCTCCCCGACGTTAGCATTGATGTTGGGTGGCGAGAATTGGTCGGCCCCACACTGGGGAAGATAAGCAGTAAGAGCTAAGACCTCGGTGCTGGCCTGTTCCCTGATTGCGGCGGTGGCAGCCTGTTCCCCAATGGTGGTGGCTTGGGGGAGGGCAGGGAGAAATAAAGAAAGAAAGGGGTGGGGACAGGGAGACAGAAAGAAAGAAGGGAGATGGGACACAGACAGAAATGGGCATGGAGAGAGAAAGACAGAAAGAAAGGATGGGCATGGAGAAAGAAAAAAAGAAAGAAAGGGGGCACGGAGAGAGAGAGAAAGAAAGAAGGGGGCAGGGTGAAAGAAATAAAAAGTTGGGGGAGGGAAGGAGACAGATGCCAGACCAGGGGAAAGGAAGGAAGGAGGGAGGGAGAGAAAGGAAAGAAAGAGATGTCAGACCAGATAGAGATAGAAGGGAAGGTAAGACATGGAAACGTAGATTTTGAAATGAAAGCAGAAAAATTGAATATTAAGTTAATGCCAAAGATGGATGCAATGCAGAAAGTGAAGATGGAGAGAAAAACAAGAAGGCCCTGGAAACAGTTAAAAGCACAGAAAAATAAAGTCACCAGCCAACAAAGGTAGGGAAAATGATTTTATTTTCAATATAGTGATTGAAATGTGTCAGTTTTGAGAAAGGAAAGATATTAAACTTTAAATGTGAGGGCTGCAGAAAAAATAGGGTACTTGGAGGACCGCAGAAAAAATAGTTAATGACAATTTTGCATAAGGTAAAACTCTTTATAGTTTATAAATCTTTCCTTTAACTGTTATAGGAAAGATTTATAAACTATAAAGAGTTTTACCTCATGCAAAGTTGTCATTTCTTTAATAAGACATTAACTATTTCTTCTGCGGCCCTCCAAGTACCTACAAATTTAAAATGTGGCCCCACTAAGAGTTTGAGTTTGAGACCACTGTATTAGAGCAATGAGTCTGGTGGGCTGTGTAGTCAACTATTAAAAATGGGGAATCAGGCCCTACTCCACTCTTACCACTATACTCACGGTGGAATTTGTGAGCCTTTCAAACTCCATTATAATCCCACTGTACCCACAAATAGGTGTCACTTGCAGGCATAAGGGCTACTGGTATAGTGTATAGTGGCTTTTGGGTGATTTTGGAAGGCTCACTGTACAATATAAATGGGCTTATTTATATGATGCTCACTGCAGTGCCACTAGGTTGCCCCACTGTTCTGTTGGGATGTCTCTGGCCAGTCTACTAAGAAATGCTGGCCCTGTCCTATATCCCAATGGCTTATTCTGTGTGTTTTTGCACCCTAAAATCCCTGCCCTGCAGCAAAAACCTTGCTCTCTGCCACCATGCCTGCATCTCTGCCGCTCTGCTCTCTTTGCAATGTTCTCGAAATCAATAGCATCGATCGACCTATTTTATTTCTTAACTTCTGCCTTCAAAACAGAAATGCACGATGTAGCAATTGTATCCTTTATAACAGAGTACATCAGGTTTTTTTTAAGAAATCAGGTTCGCTTTTCATAGGTTTGGTCATGTGAACACCCTCCCCCCTCCAATTAATAAAGATACTGGAACATGTTAACACATTTATCATTTTTAACCAGTCTGATTTTGCTAAAGGTCAGTAGCACAGGAAATATGTAACAGCAGTCCCCACAGCTAACAGCTCTCTGCCCTGAAAGGAATCGGCGCGATTCTCCTGCTCTTGCCGCCCTGACTCTCCTGCTCTCTGCCGCCCTTTCCTGCAGCGCGAGCTCGTGGTTTGAACCCATGGGTTTAAAGCGGGGCTGCACTGCGGGGAAGGGCGGCAGAGAGCAGGAGAGTCAGGGCAGCACGGGTTCGCGAAAATCCTTCTGACTGGTCTTTCCTCCCCTTTCTCCTCTGTAGCGGCGATCTCTGCAAAACTCAAAGGAGCACAGAGCGCATGCGCAAACCATCTACAAGCAAAGAAGATGGTCTGCACATGCGTGGGGATCGCTCTTCAGTGATCCGTGTGGTCGGTTGGGGGCATGACTCCGATCGTCCTCATTTGCATGAGGACGCTTCGTGAATCAGCAACCCCGTCCACGGATCGGATCGGATCGATCATGGATTGGATCCGTGGCCTTAGTGAATCTAGCCCTTAATCCTCCACTGCCACAGGTACATTAGAAAGATTGAGCCCACCAGATCAAATAGGGAAAATGCTTGAAGTACCTGTATGTAAACCGTTTTGAGTGTGATTGTATAACTACAAAAAAGGCAGTATACAAGTCCCAATCCCTTAATCTCCCTTAATGTTATAGCAAATAAAATATATTTTAACTTTTAGCATCTTTATGATAGTACCTTTTAATATTTGCAAAGAACCCAATCTCAAGAGCTTCAAAATCACAGTTGTGAGTAAAACTTACCTCTTTGAACAAACATGCTGTGAGTGAACATGTAGTCTTTGGTGTCATCAGTCTGTGTCTGTAACTCTCCCCTCCCCCCTCCCTATACCCTTATTTGTCTGTGTCAAGATTGATTTGAAAATGACTTTATGAATGATTCTTTCCTGTCCAAACTATTGCAGTTCCTTGTTCTCTTTCCAGTTTATTAGATTGTACACTGCCTTGCTCTGTTCAGTTCAGTTAAGGGTGATGTAGGAAGTCTTGAATAAATAAAAATAAATAAATAATGAGCTGTCCACTGATGTCAAAGGTAAAAAAGAACCAGGGAGATGCTTTTGCCTCTGTACTGTATATGAAAAGAAATCCATACCTAAACTGTGAACTTCCTGCTGAGAAAATGTAAGCTTTTGGATTTGACGAGTTATTGCAAAAAAATCTGCTGCAAGTTGTCCTGCTAGCATTTTGAGGGATTGAGATTTGAGCTTTAATAAGCATCAGAACTTTCAGAAAAATATTCTTTGTGCTAACAAAAATTCATTCCTCTTTTTCTTTTTGGCTGGAGATGAGTTGCTTTGCTTCAGAACATACTGTACTCAAATGTTTTTTCTTTCTCTTATTTTTTTGACAGCAAAGGTTTTGGGACCTGTGTGTGGTCTTAAAGCATTAGACCAGGGATCTCAAAGTCCCTCCTTGAGGGCCGCAATCTAGTCGGGTTTTCAGGATTTCCCCAATGAATATGCATGAGATCTCTGTGCATGCACTGCTGTCAATGCATATTCATTGGGGAAATCCTGAAAACCCGACTGGATTGCGGCCCTCAAGGAGGGACTTTGAGACCCCTGCATTAGACACTCTGAAGGTGTAAATAATCTGGCAGATAAGGGTGAAAAAGAATCATTTTACATAGAAAATTGAGATTGAAATTCAGATGTCCAGATTAGGATGTGCTTAGTTCAGCTGCAATTGACAAAGATTCTGCCAAACACAGACATATTTGCTGGTACACACATAGCAGGAACATCCATTTTATAAATATACATGTGGAAAAAAGGGAGCCTGAATTTGGCAGATTTCACATTGACACTTCCATTTCGTAACTTCCATGTCTAAGGGGTGTCACTTCCACCTGCAGCTACCCAGCTTTTGAATCCTAGATATGTAAGTGCAGCTAATTAAGTAGTGAGGCTGCAATTTTTATTTTTCTTCATTTGAAGCTAGAAAAAAAACAATGGGGGAATAAGAAGATTTATGCTTTTAATACCGCATGTAAAACCCCTGGCCCAAATGAACACTTTTTAAGATGAATTCTGTGCTGATGTAAAACCTAATGGAAAACACAACACAGAGGCAAGAGAGATGTCTATACCAACCGTTGGTCACATGTATTCAAAACAACATATGAGAAGAATTAAAAGTCTTAGGTCTTTAAAAAGGCCATATGAGGTCCCAAATGAATGGAATCCTAGGAAAGTCCTAACCAGGATCCGGGTTCCGGCAAACCAAACTTGCCTTCCTCAGGTCTTCTCTTCCTTAATCAAAAGCGTGTTAGCATGCTAAAACAAAAATTGCCAACTATGGAATGAACTCCCCTTAATTTTGAGGAGCCCCAGTCCTTTCCAATCTTTTCGTAAATTTCTAAAAAAACTTTTTTATTTGCTAAACACTTTGAAAATTAATTCTCTTTTGAAACCAGATCAGGAGAGAAGGGAGGGTGTTCCAATGCAGTTTTGTTTTCTGACTAAATACTCCCTCAGACAGTGCCATGAGTGGTTGATGAAAAGTTATATTACATTACATTAGTGATTTTTATTCCGCCATTACCTTGCGGTTCAAGGCGGATTACAGAAGATGATTTCTGGACATATCCAGAGGTGTTACACAGTAGAGTGGGTTACTTCAGAGGATTGAAATGATTCATACGGTGTTAGTTAGTCTTCATGGATTTCTTGAATAGCAGTTTTGTAGTCTGGGGTTGCAATTAGATTGGAGAGTTGGTGGTCTAGTTTTGCAGCCTATGTGGCTAGAAGGCCATCATACAGTTTTTTCCATTTAATGTCTCTGATTGGAGGGTATGTGAATGGTGTCTGGGTTCTCCTGTGTCTGGTTGTGGTAGTTTGGATTAGGCGGTTGTTCAAGTAGGCTGGGCTGTCACCATTTATGGATTTAAATAGTATTCTTGCTTGAATTGGGAGCCAGTGTGAGCCATAGTATGCCTCGGTAATGTGGTCGTGTTTTCTTAGTGAATAGATTAGTCTCAGGGCTGTGTTTTGTACTGTTTGTAGTTGTTTTATCATTGTTGTGGGGCAGGGGAGATAGAGGATGTTGCAGTAGTCAGGAGACCTAGGACTAGGGACTGGACCATGAGCTGGAATTGTTTTCTGTCAAAGAATTTTCAAACTTGCCTTAGGTTTCTCATGACTGCGAATGATTTCTGTATTGTTTTGTTGATTTGTGGTTGCATGGTGCAGCATCTGTCTATCGTCATTCCCAGAAGTTTTAGAGTGGGTTGAATGGGATATGTGATTGAGTTTATTACTAGGTTTGTTATGGTTGGGGTTTTATTTTTTTCGAGAAGTATAAATTTTGTTTTGTCTGGGTTCAGTTTTAGTTTGTGGTCTTTCATCCATGTTGCCACTGTTTCTAGAGTTCTGTGTAGTGTGTCTGTCATGGTGGACATTGGCTGATCAAAAGGAAGGAGAATGGTGATGTCATCTGCATAGCTATAGGAGGTTAAGCCTATTTTGTCTAGGCAGGTGCCGAGAGATGCAATGTAGAAATTGAAGAGTGTTGGGGATAATGGCGATCCTTGGAGTACGCCACAAGGGTTGGACCATGGTTCTGATTTTTCATTGTTTGTCTTTACTCTGTAGGTCCTGGATTATAGGAATCCTTGAAACCATGTATGTATTTTGCCTGTGATTCCTAGTGTATCTAGTATATGTAGTAGGATGTCGTGGTCTACCAGATCAAATGCAGAGGTGAGATCTAGTTGTATAATCAGCATTTTTTTTGCCTGTGCTGAGGTGTTGTCTAGCTGTGTCCAGAAGGGAGCCTAGTAGTGTCTCAGTGCTGAAGTTGGTTCTGAATTCAGACTGTGTAGGGTGGAGCAAGTTGTGGTTTTCTAGGTAGTTGGTGAGGAGTTTAGCTACGAGGCCTTCCATTAACTTGACATATAGTGGAATTGAGGCTATGGGTCTGTAGTTGGATGGTCTGTAGTATCTCCCAGATACAAAATGGGACAATATTTTAATACCTCCGGCCTTTCTTGAGCCAAGAAAACAATTATACAAAGAGGATGGAATGCATGTTTGAGGCGACCTAGACCTCTCCTAGAGATACAGCCACATCTTATATCTATCAAAGTTATTGACACTGATGGACCTCAACTTTGGGCAAGTCTTTACAATGCATCAAAAACTGGAAAAGAAATCTAATTGGCATGATAGAAAAATGTCCAATCCAGGCCTAAAGCAATCTTGTATTAATGGTCACTCAACCATTATTCAAATTACTTGCAGTACCTTACTAATCTAATCTAAATCTTAGATTTATGTACCGGATCATCCCTAAAGATATAGGGCTTGACTTGGTTTACATCAAAAATATGTTTACAAAGATAAGTAGATTTTAAGACAGATCATTAGGAATTACATTCTAAAAAATGTTGAAAGTTTAGGCCATTTTTGTCTAACTTTTTCATGCAGCCTTTTCAGCACTTTCAAATGGTAAACTTGGTTAACTGTTTGTCCAGTTGGTACAAATTCATAATGAACAATCCCTTTGATATCAAAAAAAGTTAGCAACATTGTTTTGACTCTTATTTTGACTGGCGGAACTTTTTTGGCTATGGAGAATTGGCTGTCTTCCATTATGCACTTTTATGCTTTTTCCAGGGTCGTATTGGTACAGTGGTGCCTCACACAACAAACTTAATTGGTTCCAGGAGCAAGTTTGTTATGCGAAAAGTTTGTTATGTGAAACGCGTTTTCCCATAACAATACATGTTAAAAAAAATAATTCGTTCTGTAGCATAAAATATGCTAAGATGACATAAAAAAAGATAAATTTTTTATTATTTTTATTTAGATACATCTAAAAACATACTGTATTTGCCGGCGTATAAGACGACTTTTCAGTACCTTAAAATCCTCCCCAAAGTCGGGGGTCGTCTTATACGCCGGGTACTGTTTACATGCCCTTACTTTACATGCCCTAACATCTCCTTCTTTACCTCCTTACGGTGCTTACGGTAAGTCCTCCTGGCCCTGGCGACCCCCCCCCCCTAGTTGTTCGGGCCAGGAGGGAGCCTAAATCCTCCTGGCCACGGCGACCCCCTAACCCCACCCTGCACTACATTACGGGCAGGAGGGATCCCAGGCCCTCCTGCCCTCGACGCAAACCCCCCTCCCCCCAATGACCGCCCCCCCCAAGAACCTCCGACCGCCCCCCCAGCCGACCCGCGACCCCCCTGGCCGACCCCCACCCCCCTTCCCCGTACCTTTCTGTAGTTGGCCGGACAGACGGGAGCCAAACCCGCCTGTCCGGCAGGCAGCCAACGACGGAATGAGGCCGGATTGGCCCATCCGTCCCAAAGCTCCGCCTACTGGTGGGGCCTAAGGCGCCTGGGCCAATCAGAATAGGCCCGGGAGCCTTAGGTCCCTCCTGGGGGCAGGGCCTGAGGCACATGGTCGGGTTGGGCCCATGTGCCTCAGGCCCCGCCCCCAGGAGGGACCTAAGGCTCCCGGGCCTATTCTGATTGGCCCAGGCGCCTTAGGCCCCACCAGTAGGCGGAGCTTTGGGACGGATGGGCCAATCCTGCCTCATTCCGTCGTTGGCTGCCTGCCGGACAGGCGGGTTTGGCTCCCGTCTGTCCGGCCAACTACAGAAAGGTACGGGGAAGGGGGGTGGGGGTCGGCCAGGGGGGTCACGGGTCGGCTGGGGGGGCGGTCGGAGGTTCTTGTGGGGGGCGGTCGTTGGGGGGAGGGGGGTTTGCGTCGAGGGCAGGAGGGCCTGGGATCCCTCCTGCCCGTAATGTAGTGCAGGGTGGGGTTAGGGGGTCGCCGTGGCCAGGAGGACTTGGGCTCCCTCCTGGCCCGATATTGTGTGGGGAGTTGGGGAATCGGCGGGGCAAGAGGGCTTGGGCTCCTTTTTGCCCCGATCGTGTCGGGGAGTCGGGGGGGCAAGAGGGAGCCAGGCAGAGAGAGGGCAGTTAAGCGCAGTGCCTGCGCGGAAGGATGCAGCTCGGGCGACTTCGTTGTGTGAAACGAAGTTCGTTGTACGGATCAAGACATAAAGTTCGTTGTGCGCAGCTTTCGCTGTGCGAGGCGTCCGTTATGCGAGGCACCACTGTACACCCATGTTTCATCACCAGTGATAACATAGCCTAAAACATTGTCTTGCCTCTCCAAAAGGTCTTGGCAAACTTCGACTCTCCTTTGCTTTTGTTATCAGTGAATTCCTTCGAGACCATTTTTGCACACACCTTTCTCATGCCTAGATTTTCAGTTAAGATTTTCCTGTTTCTCTATCGATGTTTACTTGGTCTGCTACGTTTTTGATGTACAATTAAATGAATTTTTGCAATGTTTTCATCAGTTCTTCTCATTACTGACCGCCCTGACCTTTCTTCATCAGTAATGCTTTCTCTCCCCTCAGAAAAACATTTAATCCATTTGTACACTGCCATTTTCTTCATGGCATTATCCCCATAAACTTGGACTAACATGTCCCTGATTTCACTTCCACTCTTGCCAAGTTTAACAAGAAATTTAATGTTTGTTCGTTCTAATTCAAGCTCTGACATTCTTGCGATGGCACACAAAAACATGCAGCAACAAAAATGAATGCCACTTGGCATGACACCACCACACATCGACATGAACACACAGCTGTGAGACACAGATATAACAAGGTTATGAAACCTTATCGAGTTGTGTTTACAGTTCTGCCAACTTAAGTGCACGGAGGCTAGTTCGTAAACTTAATTGTCAAACCTCATATCTTGCTACATGTAGAATTCAGCCAGTTGGGGTTTTTTTTTTTTTTAAAAAGGCATTTTATAAAGAGATTCACCCATGGAGGTATACAGCAAGTACAGTTCAACACAAAACTTAGTTTTGTTAACAGCATAACAATAATAAAAATGACCAAATATGAACATGAGGAAAATTGAAAACAACAAATTGAAACCTAAGAGGACTACCAGGAAACAGTATCATTCGTTTATATATATATTTGTGTATATTTAATAGCACTGACATTTCAAATAATAGAGATATAATATGATATTAACATAATACTTATGAAATACCTAATAAGCACACACTAGAACATTCAAATAAAAATATGATGCTAATGCTTTTATACAATACAGATTACCATGTACAGAGGGGACAAGTGCAAATATATAGACAAAGACAAGATGGATGATATAGAGTCAAATTGGGATAAATAGATGGGTGGCTGAGCTCAAGGCAAGTTCTTTGTACAGTTAAACAAGATAGAAGGAACTAAGTTACAGTGTGTGTAGCAAGCTAATCCAGGTGCAGAATGGAGTATAATCAGTCACCCCATATATTAAAGACTTGGGAGAAGAGCCAGGGTTCCACCTGATTCTTGATGTAGAGATAGATTTGAGTTAGCTATCCAGAGCATGGGGACTACTCCTGGGAAAGTTTACTGGTGGCTATCACATTGTACAATTTCTTTTGATGAGGGTACAGATTATGATGCTGCTTTGGAGAATTTAGAGGTCTCAGAGGTGTGTATCTGAGGATCCTGAAAATCAAACATAGAGTTTTGCTTGGGTTCAAGCAGAGTTCTTGTTGTTTGCCTGTTTCTGAGTTGCAATGTATTCAATGTTTAAGCACTTGTTTCTATCTATCCTCCTCTTTGCCTGCCTTGTTTTAGCAGTTTATGACAAATGGAAATTGCAGGAACTAACTTGTTGCCACCTGTACTACCATCTTTTGATCCTAACTACTACAGATCTTGTGCAGGAACTGTTCTTTGTTGGCCATGACTAGGAAAAAAAATCTGGAGGCACCTATTGGGTTAATATTTAGCCAGAAACAATCAGCCGCCGACTAAATTAGACTTGCCTATTCACTGCTGGGCCAGCTTTGAATCTCCAGGCCTATTCAGTCATATCCTAGCCTATGTTCAGCAGGATTCCACATAAGACACATATGTGGATCCCAGCTGTCTATTGGTTGCACCCACATAAAGGAATGTAAGGCCCCCATCCCCTGTTCTGATTGCCCTCCATTTTGATCCCTGGTAAACTCCTGGATTCCTAGGCACCTTGAGACTTACGCGGTGTTTAGTGGGACGGGGCTGGAGTGGTCCCCTTTCTGCTCCTACAACATGAGCTCCAAGTTTTTTTTTTTTTAATTTTAACTTTCTTTATTGATATTTTGAACTTTAAAATGTATACATTTGAAAAATCAGAAAAACTATATGAAAATACATTATTAACATCAGAATTATTACAATAAAGAATTTTTAATCCCTTCTTAACCTATAAACAGTAATGATGTATATTATACTATCAATATTATGAAATTTATTCCTCTAAATAAATATTGCACCCCCCACCCCACCCTGGATGTGCAAAGGAATCTAACATAAAAAAAAAAGAATCACTTTAATTATAATGTGATAAAATTAGTTAATGGACCCCAAATCCCCTTAAAGGATTTAACAAACCCTAAACGTTCTGCCATAATCTTTTCATATTTATATGTTGCACATACAGTTGCCCACCAAAAACTAAAATTAATCTTATCATGATGTTTCCAATTAGATGTGATCATTTGAACCCCTATTCCTGATAAAATCATGAAAAGGCGACTGGCAGTGCTGACCCTTAGTGGTAATCTCGTGGTACTACTGCTAAGTGTCTGCTTGCCATATAAGGGAATATCTTTTAGGCAATTTTAGGTTTCATGTATATATTCTACAGGCTGCCAGGAATGATATATGCTTAATCAAGTACAGAGGAATGGTTGAAAGTTATGCACGCCTCAGAGTGCTATAAATTCCTTTATTTGAAAAAGAAGAGTCATGGAAAACTGCTCTATATTTATTTGTGTAGACTTTTTTTTCATTTTGAAGTTTCCTGCCTAAAAACGTGCACTGCCGCACCTATGTCCACATTGAACCCCTTACTTGGACTCTGCTGGTTGCAAAATTATGATCCCTGGAAAGCATCAACCCTATTTATAGCATTACCTGTGTCAGCAGGCTTCAAAAGAATGTGTTGGCTACAGCTGTATTCAGGGAGGCTGCTCTCGCTCAAGTGTGTGCTTTCCAAAGGGTAAAAAACAAGTGCAAATCTTCAGATCATTGTTAAAAATAATCTGGATTAGATTATGTGGAAAGAGCACTCTCTATGTCACAAGCTAAGAAATATCTCCCTGATTTGTGAAGGTGATGGGGAAATTTTCTAAAGCCCACTGTGTTTTATGCCTTGAAGTATATTTTGAGAATTGCTCTGATTGTGATCTTTAAAGGTTCACTAGACCATTGTTCTTCAACCACTGGTCCGTGGACCGGTGCCGGTCCACAGAAATTTCCTACCGGTCCACAGGGCTGGCACGTGCATCAGGCCCAAAACAGTGTTCTTCAACCACCAGTCCGCGGTGCAGCATTATCTTCGAGCTGGCTCCCTCTTCCTCACTGATTTTCAGTGCACAAAGCCACGGGCAGCGGCTCCTACTTGTGTCCTGCACCTGAACCGGAAGCCTTCTCTCTGATGTCTCAACGTCAGAGGGAAGTCTTCCAGATGAGGTGCGGGATGAGCAAGGAGCCCGCTGCCCGCAGCTTTGTGCACTGCATCAGTTAGGAAGAGGGAGCCGGCCTGAAGATAACACGGGGGGGGGCGGCATAAAATGGCCAGGTGGGAGCAAGCCAGAAGGTAAGGCATAGCATAGAGGGAGGGAGACAATAAAGGTAGGGGGGAAATGATTTTATTTTTGAATTTTGTGATTGAATTATGTCAATTTTGAGAATTTACATCTGCTGTCAGTGTGCTTTGTGTAGTTTAATTTTGTGGTTAACCATTATGTGTTGTTAATATGATTATATTGTGTGTATATGAAAAATGAATGGAAAAAATAGTGTTACAATTAGTACTATTATGGGGGCGGGGTCTGGGGTGGATATTGGGTAGAGATGGGCGGAGTCTGGCCCATGACTTAGCCCAGTGTTCTTCAACTGCCGGTCCGCAGACCGATGCCAGTCCACAAAATAATTATTTTATTTCTACCGGTTCATAGGTGTAAAAAGGTTGAAGAACTCTGCACTAGACTGTGTTCCCTTTTAGAAGAAAGCCATTGCCATTTCATACCCACTGGTATTTATCAGCCAAAGGATTTCAAATGGAGCAAGATCCTTTCTTAGTAGGGCCCCTCCCTTCTTGAATTTTTCAGGGTCACAGCAGATTATCTATCCCCAGTACTTATTGGCCTGGGAGAGCCTGAATCCAAGCAGGATCAGAATTGGCTAGTACCTGGATAGGGAGTGGGGACTGTCAGGGAAGATAGGCATTGTGGGCTACAAAAGGCAGTGGCAAACATCTACAGTATTGTGTAAGAAAAAGCTGCGAGGCATGGAGGTGGGGCTATGATTGCCTAACACTCTTCATCCAGAAACAGGTAGAAGAAGGTACATTATGTGGTGTGTTTTTCAAAAGCTTATGTGTATTGCAGTGATTACAGACTCTTGTCTGAATGGATATGAGAGAGGTAGTTTAAATCATGAATGGGATGGTTGTTTACCCTTCAAATAGCACTAAGACAGGGGATACTTCATGAGATTAACAGGTAGTAAACATAGCCGGAAGAGTATTTTTTCACTCACTATACAATAAGCTGCGGGATTTGTTGCCAGGTGATGTAGTTATGTCAGATAGCTGGGTTTAAAAAGTTTTAGACAAGCTCCTAGAAGAAAAAAATCCATAAACCATTAATAGCAAGTTAACTATTGCTTATCCAAGAAGAAAGAATAAGTTTGTCTTTTGGGATCCTGCCAAGTTCTTCAATCCTGGATTGGCTACTACAGGATTGATCCCATAATCTGGATCTTATGGAGGTTAAGGCTGATTGAGCATGTATATGTGTTTTTCAATCATTTGTATTTCATAAATGCCAAATTATGCAAATGAATCTGATTATTGAAAAAACAAAAACAAAAACCCCATGCAGATGTAACTCTCACAAATATCTATCATGGAATTCCTAAAAACCAGACACTGAACTGCCATTTGTCATCTCTGACACAGGAGAACATAAAGATTCTGTTTGTTCCTCTTCACTTAGGGCAGTGTCTCTCAAACTGGTGTGCCCTGAAGAGATTCCGGGTCTGCCATGAGAAATTCCAGAACTTATTTTTTAAAATTCACTTCATAAGTATGCACTAGAACAGGGGTAGGCAATTCTGGATATCCACAATGAATATGTATGAGATGGATTTGCATGCACTGCCTCTTTGAGATGAAAATCTATCTCATGCATATTTATTGTGGATATCCTGAAAACCTGACCTGCCTGTGACTCTTGAGGACTGAAATTGTCTACCCCTGCACTATAATATATAACATTTATGCTGTATACACAAGAGTCTGTCGGTGTTATGAGAGTCTGTGTGCATAAGGACACAACTGCCCAGACAAGCATCATTCTTGATGTGGTGGGTCTTTGAAAACTAGCTGAAATTTGTATTAGACTTATTTTTATTTTTTTTGCAGTAGTCATCATAACTTGAGCAACAAAGCAATCAAGGCTTTTTTATCTTTTGGATCTACTAATCTTTGTGAACTTGGATTTTCAGCTCTGACAGAAATTAAATCGAAAAAGGAGAATAACTGCAGATGGTGGATGATGAAATGCGTGTTTGCTTGTTGACTATTGAGCTGCGTTTTGAGTTAATTTGCATTCAAAAACAAGCATATCCATCACATTAATTAGCAATTTTATTCTATCTATTTTACGAGGGTCATTTCATAAATAATGCACACTATTTTTTAAAATTTATATGTTTTATTTTTTTTCAAGTACTGTATTTCTTTACAATCCTTCAATATAGTCTCCCTGCTTTGCAATGACCAAGTCCCAACATCCAGGAAGCTTCATAATTCCATCCAAGACACCGTTTTTGCTCAGTTGCCGAATAGCTCGGGTACTGGCAGAAGAAAGCTCTTCCAGAGATGCAAAATGATGTCCACCCATAGGTTGTTTCAAGTTTGGAAAAAGGTCGAAGTCTGGTGGATTCATGTCAAGACTTTAATGAGCATGAGGTAACACCTCCCAGCCGTTGCATCAGAGACATCCTGCAGCCACACTCAATTTCAACGCTCCGGTTGCTTGTAGGAAGCAAATTTAGAAATTGCCTTCTGCGAAGGTAAGTGGCAAGGAGGGAGAAAGGGAGAAAAGGTGGGATGGAGAAGAACAGAAGCTGAAGGGACCTGGGGAAGGTGGGGTGGAGAGGAACAGACACTGAAGGGAACTGGGGAAGGTGGGGTGGGGAGGAACAGACGCTGAAGGGAAATGGGGAAGGTGGGGTGGGGAGGAACAGACGCTGAAGGGAAATGGGGAAGGTGGGGTGGGGAGGAACAGACGCTGAAGGGAACTGGGGAAGGTGGGGTGCAGCAGAACAGATGCTGAAGGGAACTGGGGAAGGTGGGTTGGAGAGGACCAGACGCTGAAGGGAACTGAGGAAGGTGGAGTGGAGAGGACCAGACACTGAAGGGAACTGGGAAAGGTGGGGTGGAGAGGACCAGACACTGAAGGGAACTGGGGAAGGTGGGGTGGAGAGGAACAGATGCTGAAGGGAAATGGGGAAGAGAGAGATTCCAGACTATGGGTGGAATGGAGGGAAGAAGATGGGTGCCAGACCAATTTGGGGGGGAGGGAGAGATGGAAGGGAGAGGCACAGTAACAGAGCATATGGAAGAGACAGAGAAGGCAGATAATGGATGGAAGGAAATGAATGAGGAGAAGATGAGGAAAGCAGAAACCAGACAACAAAGGTAGAAAAAAGTTTATATTTATTTTATTTTTTGCTTTAGGATAAAGTAGTATATTAGTTGTGTTGATAAAAATTTATAAACAAAGCCCTGCCAGCTGAACATCTCTTTCTCTAGTTCAGCAGCCAGAACTTTGATTTATATGGAAGGAATAAGCTAAATATTACAGTACTGAGGCTTGTATGGATGCTGCGGAGACAGTGGTCACGGGGAGAGGGATGGGATGGGGACGGGACAGGGACAGTGGTCGCGGGGACAGAGTCGGTGGTCGCGGGGACGGGGACAAAATTTTTTCCCCGTATCATTCCCTACTCTCAACCTCAGGGTGCTGTGGCAGCAGCTCTAACCACTAGACAACTCCTCCTCTAGTTATCAGTTGGCCTGGTGGGCTCAGTGTTAATGCAGAGGGCCTCAATTTGACTCCTGAACCAAAATTCTGCTCCTTGGTCCAGTCAAGGCTAGGGATGCTGTGGAGGTGATGTTTGCAGCCCCAGTGGGGTGGAACCAAAGTTATTACAGCTGGGCTTAAGGTCCCTGCTGAATGGAGCCCTACTGTTTGGCCCTTGAACTGAAAGTAGCAAGAGGAAACTATTGGATCAAGAAGGAAACTATGGTTTCATCTAATATTTTGGAGATTATTTCCAGATGCCTCCTTTTTGCACAGAGAAATGCAATGAGAGTACTCTACTGCTTAAGACTTGTTTTATATAGATCTTTTTTAGTTACACTTATGAAGGAATTGGACCTTATATCCAAAGGCTAAACGTTTGATAAGTCAGGTTCATTGTATTTTTAATGTCATAGAAACATAGAAACATAGAAAGATGACGGCAGAAAAGGGCCAAGGCCCATCAAGTCTGCCCACTCTATAGACCCTCCCCTTAATATTAGCCAATGTTCTACCCTGATCCACTTAGGGATCCCACATGGGCGTCCCATTTATTCTTAAAATCTGGCACGCTGCTGGCCTCGATTACCTTTACTGGAAGCTTGTTCCATTGATCAATCACTCGCTCCGTGAAGAAATACTTCCTGGTGTCGCCGTGAAATTTTCCGCCCTTGAGTTTGAGCGGGTGCCCCCTTGTGGTTGAGGGGCCTCTGAGAAGGAAAATGTTATCTTCCACTTCTATACGTCCGGTGATGTATTTAAACGTCTCAATCATGTCTCCCCTCTCCCTGCGTTCCTTGAGAGTGTAGAGCTGCAAACTGTTTAGTCTTGCTTCGTACGAGAGACCTTTAAGCCCTGAGACCATTCTGGTGGCCATCCTTTGGACCGACTCGACCCTCTGCATGTCCTTGCGATAATGTGGATTCCAGAATTGCACGCAGTATTCCAGATGAGGTCTCACCATGGTCCTGTATAATGGCATTATGACTGCAGGCTTTCTGCTGATGAAACTTCTACGGATGCAACCCAGCATCTGTCTTGCCCTTGATGAAGCCTTCTCCACCTGATTGGCAGATTTCATGTCTGCGCTGATGATTACTCCTAAATCTCGTTCTGCTGAAGTCCTGGTCAAGGTCTCCCCGTTCAAGGTATAAGTTCTGCACGGGTTTCTGCTACCCAGGTGCATGACCTTACACTTTCCAGCATTGAAGCCCAGCTGCCAGGTTGAGGACCAGCTTTCCAATGTACGTAGGTCCTGCGCCATACTATCTTGTAGCTTGCCCTCGCTTACCATATTACATAGTTTGGCGTCGTCGGCGATGTCCTGTGCAATAGTCCTGGTTACTAACCCGGTATGATTGTTTTGCAGTTGTACTAGTGAAAGCTATTATTTGGCAGTGTTGTCCTGTACCTCTGTGCTTGCTTTGTTCATTCTTATTTTTGTGAGGTCCAACAGTTTGTATTCTTGTGCCAGATTTTCCTCCCCTTTTTAAAAAGAAATATAATTTCTGCTTCTTTTTTGGTTTCTGTGGATTCTACCTCCCCAATAAGGCTTTCTTGGTCAGTAGGCCTGTGCTAAACACTACAGATTTGTTAATATGAAAGGAGCAAAGTAGTACGGTAGCTGTGCTAATCCACTTGCATAATGTAGAAATAGGGGTCAACAAACAAATTACAAGTGGGACCTTTTTATTGGCCTAACTTCATAGATTTGTAACTAGCTTCAGAGTTATTCATCTTCATTAGGTCAGTGAAACAACAGAGCAGTCACCCGGTGTTTAAATAGTAAAGTCAGATAGGTCTTAGGTTATCTGCACATGCTATTTCAACTGGATAAAGGGAAGGTGATGAGGTCAATGTCCTTATTGACTTCTTTTGCCTTTTATTTTCAGGTGTTTAATAATCTTAATTTCAAATGTTTTTCTGTTCTCATATAGGGCTGATGCAAGGATGCTGGGAAATTTTTGGCCTTGCAGTTGTCTTCGACCCTAGTTCTATTGCCCTCCTACTGACAGTGACAGCTCTGACATTATGCTTTGTCCTATTAACAGTGGTGAATTCAGCACAGCATCTCTCCTCCCTGCCCTATCCTTCTTCTCGGCCTCTTCTTCTATCTATCTTCCTGCCCAACAGCATACCGCCTCTGTTTCTCTCTTTTATGCCATATCTATCATCTCGCCCATATACAATTCTAGGTGGCTTACAAATAAAAATATACTCGATTAGATACCTAAAATCATAACATGGAGCCAATTACCACTAATTGAAATGTTATATACTCCCAACTGTGGTAGTCATTTTACCAGCCTCCATGAGCGTTAAGGTCTGAAGGGAAGAAGCATCTGTCAATCGATGGTTTTGTATATGTTTATGTTTTATTAAGACTTGTTATACCACTCTGCATATCACAGACATAAGCAGTTTATAATGCAAATAATTAAAGAAAAGAACTCCATTGAAAATAGGAAAGATAGAGATACATGTATCATATTCATATATTCAGTGAAGATGAAAACAAAGACTACATTTTAAGAAAAAAAAAAAATAGTAGGCAATTATAGATTATAAATTAAAAATTAGAAATTAAAAAGTAAAATAAACTCCAGTCTGGTACTAGGTCCAAGATTCACTCTAGTCCAGTGGAGACAAAGGACTCCTTTTACAAAGGTGCGTTAGCCGCTACTGCCTCCTTTTAAGCAGGCAGTAATTTTTCAGATAGCACGCGCTAATCTTTTGCGTGCGCTAAAAACGCTATCGCACCTTAGTAAAAGGAGCCCAAAGTGTATACATGCACTATGAAAATCTGAGAGCCTCTGTGATCTCTGCTGCAGGAGTTATTTTGTGGAACAAATTGACAGGGCCATTGAGAACTCTTTTAAATATTTTGAAATGTAAAAAGGTTTTGAAAACCACTTTGTTTATGGAAGCTTTTAATTGGGGAAAATGTTTCAAGAAAGCACAGGATCTGTATGTTATTTGAGAACTATGTATGTATATTGTGGAAACTGCTTAGTTATAAGCGGGTTAGAAATGTAATAAATAAATAAAGAGTAACTGTCGATAACCAGTGTTCCCCAATGAAAACAAATTGCTGGATCCACTAAAAATCATAAGTAATGAAAAACCCTTGCCCCCCTCAAAAGAAAGAAAAAAACTACATTTATCTGCTACAAAAATTGTCACTCCAATTTATATGTAATTTATAAAAAAGCTGTTCAAAGAAATAAGTCTTCAACTGCTTTCTAAAAGTCAGAAGAGTTGGAACAGAGCACTGGGTATGCGGTAAGATATTCCATAACATTGAGCCTCCTACCAGATAGTGTTTCCAAGTGAGCAAAGGAGAGGTGTTTCTGCTTTCCTGTTCTTACTGCTTACTACTCCCAACCCTCCATTTTCTCCTCCAGTATCTGCTTTCCTGCCTCATTGCTCAACAATCATTCCTCATGCCTTTCCCACAGTATCTATCCTCTGTCTCTTCCCCCCTCTATTTGACCCATTGCCTCTTATCTCTCCCTGCTCCTGTCTTTTTTTTTTTTTTTTTTTTCCCCTTCCTAGGGATCCATCCATTACCCTGTCATTCCTTTTCCTCATTCCTTGCTTGCCCTTCATCCTATGGTTAACTGAGCTTGTGCTGCATTTCCTCACTGCTCTTCCCTCTTAAGCAGGGGTCTCAAACTCGCAGCCCTCCAGGTACTATTTTGAGGCTCTAGCTGCATTGCCTCCAATGGTTACCTTACGTTCTGGAACGTTGCCCGCCTCACTGCTGTAATCTCACGCAAGCGCTTTACTGTGTTTGTACGCGATTGTGAGATGGAGTGAAGAGGATAATCGTGTACAGACGCAGGAAAGCGCTTGCATGAGGTTACAGCAGTGAGGTGGGCAAAGTTCCAGAACGTAAGGTAACCATTGGAGGCAATGCAGCTTGTGCGTGTGTACGTAATCTCGTGAACTCTCGACTGGTGACTGCTTGATTGATATAAAATCATGGAAGGACTTGTCAATCACCATCTCACGTCTTACCTAGAGAAATTTAACATCCTCCATGACTCCCAGTCTGGATTCCGCACCAATTACAGTACGGAAACTGTGCTAGCCTCACTAACCAATCACCTCCTCCAACTATTCTCACTGGGAAACAGCGCACTGCTACTCCAGTTCGACCTCAGCAGTGCCTTCGACCTAGTAGACCATGACATTCTGATTAGCTGCCTCGACTCCATAGGCATCTCCGGACAAGTACTAACCTGGCTCACAGGCTTCCTAAAAAACCGAACCTACCAAGTTCACAATGACGGAACCTTCTCCCATACATGGAGCAAACCCTGTGGAGTCCCCCAAGGCTCCCCCCTATCCCCGTCACTATTCAATATTTACATGGCATCTCTGGGTCACATGTTATCGAACCGTAACCTGAAATCCTACATTTATGCAGATGACATTACAATCATCATACCCATCACCTCACTGTCATATGAGACAGAACAATACATCTCTACGGTCCTCACCATGGTAGAAAACTGGACCACTTGCTTCAAACTGAAACTAAACCCAGAAAAAACCAAGTTCTTCCTTGCAAGTCCCAACCACAAACTAACGTCCACCACCCTGCAACTCAATGGTTTAACGTATCCAATCAACTCTACCATAAAAATCCTCGGAGTCATATTGGACCGATGCCTCACTCTAGAAGATCACACTAATACCCAGGTCAAAAAATGCTTTTCCACCCTTTGGAAACTCCGCTCCATCAAACATTACTTTGATTTCCCCACCTTCAGTTTGCTGGTCCAATCCTTAATTCTAAACTCCCTGGATTACTGCAATATCATATACCTGGGCTCCTATAAGAAAACCACTAAACGACTACGACTTATCCAGAACACCGCCGTCCGCCTCATCTACGGGCTCAAAAAATCAGACCACATCAGCCCTTTCTACAGGAAACTTCACTGGCTACCGTTCGAAGCAAGGATCATCTTCAAATTCGCTTGCCTCTGCTTCAAAACCCTAACTGGCTCAGCCCCGATATATCTGTCACGCCACTTCACCTTCCCAGGTTCTAACCGTACACGTAATGCACACCTGTTTGCCTACCCCTCCCCAAAAGGATGCATCCACAAAAGATTCTTCGACAGGACCCTCTCCTTCCAGGCTGGCAAATGGAATGACTGCCTGTCCACTCTCATCTCTCTTGCCCCTACTTATCAATCGTTCAGGAAATCGCTCAAAACATACCTCTTTGACAAATTCCTCTAACCCCCGCTCCTCCCCTACCGAACTAATTATCCCTTGCCTATCTCCCTTTCCCTTCCCCTCCCCCCATGCAACAGTTACTGGATCTTTTTTGTAATTATCACTGGTTTACCATATAATTGCTAACTAACTCTCTGCACCTACAATGTATAAATCGCCCTGAACTGTCTTCTTGATATGCTGTAACCTCGATGTTAACTTCGCTGTAACCTTGATGTAACTTCACTGTTAATGTACAGTCTCTTATCCTGTAAACCGCTCTGAACTGTTTTGTGGTATTGCGGTATACAAAAATAAAGTTATTATTATTATTATTATTATTATATAAGATGGTGGTTGTGTCCGTTGCTGGAGGAGATGAGAGCTGAAAGCGGTTTCGGACGCGACCACTGGACACTTAAGGCACAAGTTTTCCAGGCACAAGTCGGATATTGATTCTCCCCTCTACAAAAAAGCCTAGAAGACTATACCAAAATCTTGCAGTTGATACTTTAGAATCTAAATCACAATTTTGCATGAGGCAAAACTCTCTTTATAGTTTATAAATCTTTCCTTAATTGCTTCTGATAATTTCAGCTATACACAGCTGAAAGCAGTGCAACATGAAGAAAGTGAAAAATTATCTAAACTTCACTTTCTGCATGTTGCACTGCTTTCAGCTGTGTATAGCTGAAATTATCAGAAGCAATTAAGGAAAGATTTATAAACTATAGTTTTACCTCATGCAAAGTTGTTATTTCTTTAATAAGACATTATTTTTTCTGTGGCCCTCCAAGTACCTACAAATCCAAAATGTGGCCCTGCAAAGGGTTTGATTTTGAGACCGCTGTTCTTAAGTATCAGCTCATGATGTCAACACTGAGGAGGTGTGTGTGTGTGGGGGGGGGGGCTGTGGCACAGAATCTTGTTACTTTGCTTGGCGACTTCTTTGTATTTTGACTGGGGGGGAGAGAGGGCTAAGGTACTATTTTTGTACCATTGCAAATTTGCCTACTTTGCCTAATGGTAAAGCCACCCCTGCCATTATATATTAAAAATCACTGATTTTGAAATCCTGAAATTTTGTGTCCTCTAAAATTTCACTGTCTACACCTTGGTGAAACCGTCCCTTCCTCTCTATTGAACAGCAATGGCATACAAGGATACATAAGAATAGCCATATTAGGTCAGACCAGTGGTCTATCAATTCCAGTATCTTATTTCCAACAGTGGCCAATCCAGGTCACAACACCTGGCAGAAACCCAAATGGCAACATACCATGCTACCAATCCCAGGACAAGCAATGGCTTCCCCATGACTGTCTCAATAGCAGACTAAGGACTTTTCCTCCAGGAATTTGTCCAAACCTTTTTTAAACCCAGATATACTCAGGGCTTTGGAGTCGGTAGATAAATCCTTCGACTCCGACTCCTCAGTTTCTGGTACTCACGACTCCGACTCCAGGTACCCAAAATGTCTCTAACTCCTCAACTCCAACTCTGACTCCAATTCCACAGCCCTGGATATACTAACATTTTATCTGTTCTCTCATATCTCCTCTCTTATTTCCAAACTGAAAGCCCTAACCTTTTTAGCTTTTCCTCATATGAGAAGTTTCATCTCTTTAATCATTTTTGTCATTCTTCTTTGAACCTGTTCTAATTCCTCTATGTCTTTTTTGAGATATGGCAACCAGAACTGAACGCAGTACTTATAAAAACACAGAAACATAGGCTATATGGGTTTTATCTGCTTTAATTTTTTTATCTAGTGTGCCTAACCATGCCATCCACTATCCCCTCCTTCCCCTTAGAGACCTAATGTATTTGTCCCAAGCCTTTTTGAATTCAGATACATTTTTCATCTTCACCACCTCCGTTGGGAGGCCCGTTCACCACCCTTTCCAAGAAAAAGTATTTTCTGAGTCTATCCCCTTCATCCTGTGCCCCCTCATTTCAGAGATTTCTTTCAGTTGAAAGAGACTCGTCTCGTGCACATTTATGTCACCTAGGTATTTAAACGTCTCTATCCTATCTCTATCATATCTCTCCTCCAAAGTATATTTAGAGCAGGGGTCTCAAAGTCCCTCCTTAAGGGCCGCAATCCAGTCGGGTTTTCAGCATTTCCCCAATGAATATGCATGAGATCTATGTGCATGCACTGCTTTCAATGCATATTCATTGGGGAAATCCTGAAAACCTGACTGGATTGCGGCCCTCAAGGAGGGACTTTGAGATTCCTGATTTAGAGAGATCTGTCCCTGTATGCTTTATGACAAAAACTACGACTATTTAGTAGCAATTATCTGGATCAACTGCATGTTGTTTATATCTTTTTGAAGGTGCAGTCTCCAGAATTATACACAATATTCTAAATGAGATCTCATCAGGGTCTTTTATAGGAGCATCATTACCTCCTTTTTCCTACTGGCTATTCTTCTCCCTATGCCTACCATATTTCTAGCTTTCGCTGTTGCCTTTTCTACCTGTTTGCCCACCTTAAGATCATCACATATGATCACTCCCAAGTCCTGTTGCTCTTTTGTGCATAAAAATTCCCTAAACTATACTATTCTCTTGGGTTTTTGTAGCATTTCTTAACTTTAAATCTTAACTGCCAAAGTTTGGACCATTCTGCAAGCTTTGCTAGTTCTTCCTCATGTTATCTACATCAGTGTTCTTCAACCGCCGGTCCATGGACTGGTGCCAGTCTGCAGAAATTTCCAGCCGGTTCGCAGGGCTGGCACATGCATCGGGCCCCAGACAATATTCTTCAGCCGCCGGTCCACGGTTCGATCGATGCGGCGTTTTCTTCGGGCCGGCTCCCTCTTCAGTGCTGCAGTGCACAAAGCTGTGGGAGAGGCTCCTACGCGTGTCCTGCGCCTGAACCAGAAGCCTTCTCTCTGACGTCACAACATCGGAGGGAAATCTTCCAGATGAGGTGTGGGATGTGCGAGGAGCCACTGCCCACGGCTTTGTGCACTTTAACAGTACAGGCAATCCCCGAGTTACGGACGTCCAACTTAAGTGCAACTTGTACTTAAGAATGTGGTTACAGCTTCACTTGATTTCACTAAGCAGTATTTCTAGTGGCATAGACTCCTACATTTCTCTTGTATCAAATTCAGGAATGATGCATGGCCACTTTTTGAATGGGGAGCTATGTTAGAGTGGTAATTTTCCATCTGATAAGGGTCATATTATGATAACTTCCCTTGTTAAGAATAGTAAGGAGTTATTATCCTTAGTTACCAACTATAGACTCATTGCTTCCTTCCCTTTTTTGTGAAATTGCTTGAAGGATTTGTTTACCAACAGTTGCATAGTTATTTAGATCAGATTAGCTATTTACATGGCTCTCAGTTAGGATTTAGTCCATTTTTTAGTACGGAGACATTAGTAGTGTATCAGTTATTTAGTAGAAATCTGGGTGCTCTTGTTTTGGAATTTTGACCTTAGTAGCACCCTTGACCTGATGGATCATAACATTTTACACTCTTGTTTGGATTCTATTAATGTCACTGGTTCAGTCCTCCTTTGGTTTCAGAGCTTTTTGACCTCTCGGCCATATCAGGTTTGCTTGAACAACCAGCTCTCACATGTTTGTACAATTTGCTGTGGAGTACCACAAGGTTCCCCGTTATCTCCTTTATTGTTTAACATCTACTTATGTTTGTTGGGACCCCAATTGGCAGACTTAGAAGTAAAATCTTATAGTTTCACTGATGACGTCACTGTTCTCCTACTTATACCTTCTGTTAACTTCTCAAGAGATAGGACAAATTGTTAAAGTGTACGAGTAGTCGGGTAACAGTTTTTGGTTCTTTTTCATTGTTTTTGCTGTTTTCTCGAATTTTCAAAAAAAAAAAAATTTTTTTTCATTTGTTTCACGCGTTCATGTTAATATTTGTTTCATATGTTAAAAACTTTTTAGTGTACACAAATTGGCTTTACATGTTTTAATTCATACCATAGATCAGCTTTTTAAGCTGCAGCACACTAATTTCAGGGCTGTGGCTGGAAGGCACCTGTGCTGACGTTGACACGATGATGGCATGCACATATGTGACATTGTCACAGCAACATCTGCGCTCCACCCACTGCCCTGAGCGAGGTGCTGCAGAAGGAGAGATGAGGAGAAAGAGCAGAGGTGTCGATAAGGAGGAGAGGCACAGGCACTGGCTGACTGATTACAGGACACGCTTCTCGCCGCGAGAGCACATCCTGTAAGCAGTCAGCCGGCGCCTCTCCTTGCTGGCCTCTTGCGGCACACCTGGAATCTGCTGGGGCACACAGTTTGCGATACACTGAAGTAGTGGAATATTGAATGGAGGAATAAAGCTGAACCCTGCTAAACTAAATCCTTTTATGCTAAACCAGGGGTAGGGAACTCCGGTCCTCGAGAGCCGTATTCCAGTCGGGTTTTCAGGATTTCCTCAATGAATATGCATGAGATCTATCTGCATGCACTGCTTTCAATGCATATTCATTGGGAAAATCCTGAAAACCCGACTGGAATACAGCTCTCGAGGACCGGAGTTCCCTACCCCTGTGCTAAACCCTCAAATCTTGAGGAGGATTGTATTGTTGTAGTAGGAGGTTTTTCCTTCCCACTTGTATCTACCATCAAGATTCTGGGGGTGACACTAGATAAGAAATTAACAGTGCAAGCACAGGTGGATACTATTGTCCGGAAGGGATTTGCTGCCCTCTGGAGATTGCAATCAATCTATTTTTAATACTCTTTCATTTTGAATTTTATCTTAAATCTCTAATACTTGGCATTTTTGATTATTGTAATATTGCATAACTTGTTAGCCCACAGAAACACTTTATCTGGCTCCGTACAGTTCAGAACTTGGCTGTTCATCTTATTTTTGGTTTGAAGAAAATAGACCATGTGCTATCTTATTACAGGCAGCTTCACTGTCTTCCTGTTGGAGTCTGTTTGTTGTGTAAATTTGGCTGTCTTGTATATAAGGTGTTACATGGCCTGCTACCAAATTATATGGTTGAACTATTTGAGTTTGCTGTTCCCTCTTGCGCTCGGCTTAGTAGTTCTATTTTTTACTACCCTTCTTTGAAAGACAGAGTGCAGAGGAGTTACGTTGAAAAGTTGCTATCTTTTCAAGCAGCACATTTTGGTCTGGAGTTGCTCTTGATAGAATGGTCTTCTACATCATATATGCATTTTAGATGAAATTTGAAAACTTATTTGTATTGTAAGTTTATGCAGAAGTGTGATTGCTTTAAGTTTATTTCATTGTATTTGTGCTGAACGATGTTCAGTATATTAGAATTCTTAACCGCATCGAACTATGTGGTGAATTGCAGTATATAAATAAAATTTATGTTATGTTAGTAGTAGTAGCCCATTCTTTGCCATCCCTGTGGTCCTCTGTACTTTTCTTTAGCAGCAATGTTTGAAACAGGCAGCCTTTGGTCAGGTCAGGGCTTTTCCTCTTGTACATCCCTACTCTGACGCAACTTTCTATTTTCCGTGTGGCGGGCCAAACTAAAGGAAAGGCCCTGCCCATAATCCAGTAAAAGACTACCTATCTCAAATGTTGCTGCTGGAGAAAGAAGTACAGAGGACTGCAGAGCTGGAGGAGAGTGGGCTGAAGGGAGTTAGAGATTCAAGACTCGTGGAGAGAGGGAAGGTGTGGAGAAGGAAGAGAGACATATGGAACTCCAGGGCAAATTTACCAACGGGCAATAGATTGTCTGGTCCCTTTGCCTATTAGTAAGAGTGGCCCTGCTTATGACCTTATTGATCACAGTATACTGCTATCTAGAGTCTTAGCCAGATCTGTCTATCACTGGTTCACTTCTTTTCTCTCCAGCCATTTCTTTTCATCATGCAGCCTTTGTCTAGTTGTGCCCTACATTGTTTATATTTTGGTGTATCTTTGCGTTTCTGTCCTGGCTCCTTTCCTCTTCAATATTTCCCTTAGTTCTCTTGCCACTCTTATGCAGAATCTTTTGATTTCTGCTTATTTCTATATCAATAGTGTGCTTCTGGTTTCCTACCATAACTCCTATAAATATGATTTGACTTCTTTTCAGTCTTGTCTTGTTTCCATTTCTGACTGTCTCCATTCATACCAACTCATTTTCAAACCTGTAAAAACCATCACCTTCTGAATTGCAGGGCGTCCTCTGACTAGCATTTGCCCAACTCTACATAGCACTCCAATAGACTAGTTCTTTAATATATTTAGGTGTAATGTAATGTAATTTATTTCTTATATACCGCTACATCCGTTAGGTTCTAAGCGGTTTGTAGAAAATATACATTAAGATTATAAATGCACACCTAAACTTCCTGCAGGTTACCTCTGTCATCAAATCCAGCTTTCCAGCCTTACAGCATATTTGGGCAGCCCTCAGCTACCTCTCTGAATCTGTATGTGTAATTCTTTTCTGTGCCCTTGTTGCTTCTTCCCTGGACTATTGTAACATCATCTACCCAGGCCTCAGCTCCGCTCTCCTTAAAAGGCTGTGCAAAATACCTCTATTAGGGTCTTAACTCATGCTTGCTGTTCTGATCATGTTACCCCTCTGCTGTTTCACCACTGCTGGCTCAGTTTCCCATAGAAACCAATACAAAGTTCTGACATTAACTCACAAAGCCTTCCACACAGGGACACCCCCTTTTTCTGGTTTCATTCATTACCTCTTACATCTCATCCAGAGCTCTCTGCTTCACTTCTGAATACTGCTATTCTATCCTTTTGGGTTTTCTAGTTCATCTCGACTCAAGACAAAGTGTGTTTTTTCTGTATTGACCCTTCAGTAGAATTTTCTTCTTCCCACCTTTCAAGCAATCCTTCATCTGCCATCCCGCATTTCATCATTTCTTTTCTTATCCTTAATTTCTCTTTCCTATCTGTGGTTTGTATTCTTTTCTCTCAATTGAGTATTTTAATTGTAAACTGTTTTGATTGCTCCAACTGAAAGGTCGAGTACTCGTAAACATTATCTGTTGATCATGTGGGCATGAGCTTGGTTGGTATCACTCTAACGATATGTTCCAATGTCTTTCAGATCAGCTTTGGCAGTAGTATACTGGCAAGTTCCAGGGCTGCACTTTGGTGGTGATGCCACTGAAAGCTCAGTATTTTCTGCCTCCATCTACTGGCTGGGGAGCATAGCCCATTTATCTGGTCTGCTCTAGCAGGACTCAAGGAAAGGACGATATAGGTAAGACTAAATTTCATCTTTTCCTCCATCTTCTATTAATAATAGGTAAAGCATGACAATTATATAGTTGCTTGTTCAAGATAAGAGGAGTTAAATTTGCACATCTAATGTCTGGCCATAGCTCCTTTTGGCTCACCAACAGTTTAAGCAATGTGCATATTACTAATATGCAGCTTGATTTACAGTAAATTTAATGTATTTACTTATATTCCACAGTTCTAAAAAAAAAAAAAAAAAATGTTCATCTATCTCATTTGGCGACATTGTCCCCAAGACTAAACATGTGGAGGGGCATAATCAAAAGAAATGTCCAAAGCTGAACACGGGAAAAGGTCCATTTTCAAAAAATACGTCCAGCATATTTTTTTTTTCCGAAAATTGTCCAACCGTATGTCCAACCATCTGATCATCCAGACCACTAAGTCGTCCATCTTTATACCCCATTTTCATCCAAAAATTTGTCCAAGTCAAAAACGTGGGAGGGGCCAGAAAAGTAAGGGACTGGACACCCAGACATGGCAACAGAGTAGTGGAGCACCTTACAGAGCACTGCTGTGAACTTCACAAAAAGGGTGCCACATAAACATCTCACAACAGCTCCCTTATAGGTCATGGTGAGCCCCCCAAAACATCCCCAGAATCTACTAGACCCATCTATTTACCACCCCAATAGCTCTTATGGCTGCAGGAGCCACTTGTATGGCAGTACAAAAGGTTTTGGGGTTTTTTTTGGGGGTGCACATGTTTCTCCATGAATGCAGTGATTAGAGTGGCTTATGGGCCTGGGTCGTCCTCTCCATGGTTCACTAACCCACTCCCAAGACCACTTAAGCCACCTCTGTGCAGCTCTACTAGGCTTTGCTATGCCAGGCTGCCAGGTGCTGATGTTCTGGAGGCAGATATGTAAAGTTGTTGTTACGCTTTTTTATAGGGGGGTTGTCAGTGGGGTTGGGGGGGCTGTGTGTGTGTGTCTGTACTTTGTGTCTGCAGTGCTTATCTGGTCACTTGGGATACCTTTTGTGGACTTAGACTTGGTTTTAGATGGCCTAAGTCACAACGTCCAAGTTCCATCTAGGCCAGGGGTCTCAAAGTCCCTCCTTGAGGGTCGCAATCCAGTTGGGTTTTCAGGATTTCCCCAATGAATATGCATGAGATCTATGTGCATGCACTGCTTTCAATGCATATTCATTGGGGAAATCCTGAAAACCTGAGTGGATTGTGGCCCTCAAGGAGGGACTTTGAGATCCCTGATCTAGGCAGTGTTATAAAACCTTTAGTTATACTTGCAGTACGACTAAGTCTAGGATGGCCCACATCCCACCCTTATCCTGCCCTCACCACTCCTCCTAAAATGCCCCTTTTAGCTCTGGTCGTTCAGCAGCACTGGTTTGACCTATGTATTTATGTTAAATACGTCTAAAACACTGTTCGATTATCAGCACTTGTACGTTTTTTGTTACTGATCGCCTAAATGCTGATTTAGGCCAGTTTTTAGACGTTTTTCTATTTCGATTATGATCCCCATAGGGTTTGAATATTCAGCTAGTATAATCAATAGCTTAAGTTAAGTTCTGTAATTCCCTATTTCTTCCTTAATTCCACTTTTGTGGAGAGAGACCACACCCACCTTTCTTCAGTCCTCCAGTAGCAATCCCAACTCTAGAGAAGCTGCCAAAACTTTCCTATGTTCCCTCAGTACCCTCAGATGTACACGTCTGGCTCCATCACTTTATCCAATTTTAGTTTAGCAAGCTCCTCACGAACACATTCAGCCCTATTTGTTTTTGTTTTCTGCGGTCCTGATCCCAGCACTTTAGCTGTGAACACAGAACAGAAACATTTGTTAAACAATTCAGCCTTATCTTTATCAGCTTTTACATATACCTCCTCTTCCCTTCACCTTTGAGTCTCACAATGCCACTTTTGCACTTCCTCCTATCACTAATATATCTAAAAAATGACTTGTCCCCTGTATTATTACATCTGCTGTTTTTCTTCCATTTGCATCTTTGCTTTCCTGACTACTTGACCAGCCTCTCTTAACTTTTCCAGATATTTTTGCCTGTCTTCCTGTTTCTGGGATCTTTTGTAGTTTATGATAGCTGATCTCTTATTGCTTACATTCTCAGCTACTACTCTTGAGAACCAAAGCAACCTTCTTTTCCTTACAAAATGGTTTGTTGCCCTTACAATAGCTCCTTTCAGTTTTGCCCACTGCTTTCCTGTTTCTTCAAGATGTTCCCATCCAGATAACAGTTCCTTGACATCTGAACAAAGTTAGTGTTTTTAAAGTTTAGAACCTTCACTGTCAAATGAACCCTCTCTACACCTGTCTTTATATTAAACCATAATCTGTAAAAAGTAAATAGGAGATTCATGAAGAGCAAACTATTTTGCATCTACCCCACAAATTACATATCATCAAATATCAGGGTAGTGATTATACACTTCTCATCTTCAGAGTGGGTAAAAACACTCCAATTATTCATACAAAAATCTCTTAATTTTCTAATTTCTACCAAAATGGTTGCAAGAATTCAATGTTCACAACTACTCCACTACTTCTCAATATCCCATAGCCAGAATTTTTTTTTTTTTTTTGTATTGATTAAAATTACTCACACAACCTGAAACTAACCAAGGAGAAGAACATCAGAAACCTTACACAGCTATTCCAGAACCCACTTCACCAATCCCAGTATTTTAATTATTTGTCCCCCCCCCAACTTCCCTATTTCTACATTTTTATTTATTTCAAATTTATTTTAAATTAATTGTATCTAAAACATTCCATTTAAATAACAAAATGCAAATCACACTAAGGACGTGTGAAACTGCACTTATCTATCCCATAGGATTCTAGCGCTGTCCAAATTCTCTCACTCCCAGCCCGGACACAGCTAGTATACTGTTCTCTTGTGGCATTTCAATTTATAAAACCTTCGTCGGGGGATTCTCCAGCACACACTTCTTAAAAAAACCAAAACAGAATATGAGCCACAATTAAACACTACATACACCCCCCCACTATACAACCTAATACCGACACGACTATTTTAAGACACTCCCCCCATGTTAATGCTGACAAGTACGTTAATATGGGATGTGTCTTAAAATAGTTGTGTCGGTATTAGGTTGAGAAAAGGCTCTAGCGTTAATTTAATTCCCTCTCACCCATCCCAAGGCAGAGATTTTTTATTTATAGGCTCTTCAGCCAACCAGGAATAGGGCATTACTTTGGTAGGATTTTTCTGCCCTTTCTTTATTCTTCCAGGTGTAAGTACTTCTGTACCACAGTATGGCTAGGAAACATCGTATCACCAAAGCTGCTGCTCAGGTTACAACTTCTGTCTCTGTGCAGAAATATTACCCAGGCAGAGGGAGTGGTTCCATGTGCAAGATGTCTTCAGCGTGATTCTCTCATGAAGGAAGTAAAAGAACTGAGAGAGGAGGTGGCAAGACTGAGAAGCACCTGTGAGAATGAGAGGTACTTCGATGAAATGGTTCATGAGGCGTCAAAGATTTCCAGCAGTGGGGAAGAAGAGGCTGTACTGAGAGAAGACAGCTGGACTCAGATTATGGAACACTGCAAGATTGGTACTGTGATTCCCCCCAGCCCTTGAACTGAAGATCCAAGTTTCTAAGTTTTATTGAAATTTGTTGAAACACCTATCATGAATTATAAGCATTTTACAATCTTAAAAACAACGGGGAGACTTACAAGGACATATAGACAGGACAAATTAAGGACTTAAAATAAAAGCAAAAGGTAAGTTTTAGTGAAATTCAATATTTACAGGAAAAGCAAATGTATGGAAAAAACATGAGGAGGGGGAGGGAGAAGGTCCTCTTTGATAAGGAGGCTGGAAGTGGAGAGAGTGTAAGAAAAGTATGAGGTAAAAGGAAGAGGATATTACTCAAAGGCGTCTTTAAAAAGGAAACACTTTAGTCCTCCTTTGAATTTGTCTAAGTTTTGTTCTGTCCTCAGGGTATTTGGTAGAGAGTTACAGATTGAGGGGGCTGTAACCGAGAAAGAGGTGGTTTGACGAGTGCCGATAATTTTTAAGGAGGGGACGTGGAGAAGATGTTGAAAGGCGGATCTCAGAGCTCTGGGAGAATCATAGGGGATAAGGATGCTGTTCTGGAAGTGGAGGAGATGAGAGCATCCCAAGGAGAGAAAGGACCAAGCTTGAAATCCTCCAAATTACTGGATCCATGATCACTAGGAGGCGTAAGGTAGTGGTAGTTGGTGGTTCCCTTCTGATGGGTACACAATGTCATGAGAGGTGTGCTTTCTGCCTGGTGCCAAAATCCAAGATGTTACAGAGAGCTTGCTGAGACTCATCAAGCCTGATGACTATTATCCAATGCTGCTCATCCATGTTGGCACTAACAATACTACCAGGTACCCCTGGCTATCTGGACCATGGGATGACTTTCCAAGGGCTGCTGAGTAGGGATGGTGTACATCTATCAAAGAAGGGAGGAAGGGTCTTCAGCAGCAGGCTTGCTAATCTACTGAAGAGGGCTTTAAACTAGCTGCTCCACATGTTCCCAATAATTTTTTACCTACCCTTCAGTCAAAGGCTGTACTCAGAAAAGATTCATTAACTGACTCTTATCATACCAAGCTGTTTCCAGGGATCCTGAACTGGGCCAAATGGTTAGATATCAACATCATATATGCATTTTAGAAAGCTATTAAAAACCCATCTGTTCTCAAAATTCTTGTAATCCCTTCAAAGCAGCATATTAATGTGAAACTATTGTTAACTCGTTGATGCCAATGTTCTATCTGACAATGGTCAATATCTGACAATGGTCAATATCTGACAATGGTCAATATCTGACAATATTCTCACTGACAATGGTCAGCCCATCTCTTTTGTAAACCGCATAGAACCAAAAGGCTTTTGCGGTATATAAATAAAAATTTATGTTATGTTATGTTATCAAAGCTGCCAGGTGAGTATAAGCCCTCAGGTAAATAAATCACTGAATATTTCTACATGGATGGGAAAAGGGGGTAATGTCTGAAAAGCAATATATACTAATGCTTGAAGTATGGGAAACAAGATTCTGGATCTAGAAGCTGTGCTGGAAGAAGATGAGTTGGATATAGTGGCAATCACAGAGAGGTGGTTCACAGAGAACCATGATTGAGATGTAGTTATACCGGGCTATAATCTGTTCAGGACAGACAGGGTAGGAAGAAAAGGAGGGGGAGTAACGTTATATATTAAAAATCATATTAAAACCACACAATTGCAGGATCTGCAGGGCAAGGAAGAGGCACTGTGGATCAATTTGGAAAGAGGGAATGGTGAATATATTTACATTGGTGTGATATTCAGGCCTTCTTCACAGACGATAGAAGTGGACAGAGATTTAATAGTAGACATTCAGAATATATCTAAAAAAGGGGAAGTTTGACTAATAGGTGATTTTAACATGCTGGATGTTGATTGGGGTATCCCTATTAAAGGGTCTTCTAGAAGTAGGGAGATCCTGGATTCTCTACAAGGAGAACTGTTTCAGCAGTTGGTAACGGAATCCAAGCAAGATGGGGTCATACTGGACTTAGTGCTTACAAACGGGGAAAGTGTCTGATATTACAGTGAGTGATCTGGCATCCAGTGATCACTGCATGGTACGGTTTAATATTAAGATGGGTATAGAGAGGGCTCATTCAAAAGCAAAGGGTCTAGATTTTTTTTAAAAAAACTAACTGTGTTCAGATGGGGGATTATGTCAAGGAATTGTTGTCTGTAAGGAGTGGAAATGCAGTGGGTAAAACTGAAAGGAGTAATTGTAAGAGCGACAGACCTTTTTGTGAGGCAAGTACCGTATATACTCAAATATAAGTATATCCGAATATAAGTTGAGACCCCCGTTTTCTCCCCAAAAAGGAGGAAAAATATTTGACTCGAATATAAGTCAGTCGGCTTAATATTCAAGTGTCCTGCCCTGTCAGGCTCTGCACCAAGCACCCTCCCTGCCAAGCTTTGCACCCAGCCCCCTTCCCTCCATCCCTCCCCTGTCAGGCACTGCACCCAGCACCCTTCCTTCCTCCCCTCCCCTGTCAGGCTCTGCACCCAGCACCCTCTCTCTCAAGCTCTGCATCCAGCCCCCTTCCTTCCTTCCCTCCCCTGTCAGGCTCTGCATCCAGCACCCTTCCTTCCTTCCGCTGTCAGACTCTGCATTCTCCCTCCCAGGCTCTGTCCTCTGTCCCCCCCTCGCCCTGCCCTATTCCCATTTGGGCCAAATTTTTGGCCCCAAAATCCTGGTTTATATTCAAGTATATAAGGCAAGTAAAAGTAAGAGGAAAAGAAGGCTGCTTTGGTTCTAAAAAATAGTAGCTAAGAAGGTAAGGGATAAGAGGTTAGCTTTCATAAACTACAAAAGATCACAGAAAGAGGACGTGGCAAAAATATCTGGAAAAGTGAAGAGAGGCTGGTTGTGTAGTCAGGAAATCAGGGATGCAAATGGAAGAAATAATAGCTGACATGGTAAAACGGAGAGACAAGACTTTTTTAGATATATTAGTGATAGGAAGAAGTGCAAAAGTGGCATTATGAGACTCAAAGGTGAAGAGGAGAAATATGTAGAAGCTGATAAAGAAAAGGCTGAATTGCTTAACAAATATTTTTGTTATGTGTTCACGGCTGAAGCACCGGGAGCGGGACTGCAGAAAACAAACATGAATAGGGATGGAGGAGTGGTAGACCCTGATCAATTTTTAGAGCGTTGTGTTCGTGAGGAGCTTGCTAAAATAAAAGTAGACAAAGCGATAGGGCCAGATGGTGTACATCCGAGAGTGTTGAAGGAACATAGGGAAGTTCTGGTGACTCCGCTGACTGACCTTTTCAATGAGTCCTTGGAGTTGGGAGTGGAACTGGAGGACTGGAGAAGGGCAGATGTGGTCCCTCTCCACAAAAGTGGAATTAAGGAAAAAATAGGGAATTACAGGCTGGTAAGTCTGATTTCTGTGGTAAGCAAATTAATGAAAACACTTTTAAAATAGAGAATGGTGAAGTTTCTGGAATCCTGTGGATTACAGGACTGGAGGCAACATGGATTCACTAGAGGTAGATATGGTCAAACAAATCTGACCAATTTCTTTGACTGGGTGACCAGGGAATTGGATAGGAGTGTACTAGATGTGGTGGATTTAGATTTTAGCAAAGCCTTTGACAGTGTTCCACACAGATGTCTAATAAATAAACTGAGTGCCCTCAGGATGAGTCAAAAAGTTATGGGCTGGGTAAAGAACTGGTTGAGTGGAAGGTGACAGAGGTTAGTGATCAATGGAGATTTTTCTGAGAAAAGGGATGTTACAAGGGGTGTGCCTCAAGGTTCTGTTTTTGGGTCTGTTCTTTTTAACATTTTTATAAATTATATTACTGAAGGGCTGTCGGATAAGATTTGCCTTTTTGCAGATGATACCAAAATCTGCAATAGAGTAGATACCCAGGATGGCGTGAATAACATGAAGAAAGACCTGGTGAAGCTTGAAGAATGGTCTGAAATTTGGTAGCTAAAATTTAGTGCTAAGAAATGCAAGGTCATGCAATTGGGCTGCAAAAACCCGAGGGAACGGTACAGTTTAGGGGGTGAAGAACTTATGTGCACAACAGAAGGAACATGGGTGATTGTATGTGATGATCTTAAGGTGGCCAAACAGGTTGAAAAGGTGACAGTGAAAGTGAAAGCTAGATACTGATAATCTTTCCAGTAAAGAATCATTAGCCAAATGCCAGATGGATATTTTAATGACTTATTGCATGTTTTTTTAGGCAGTAGATAAAAAATTTTCTGATTCAATAAACCTTATTGTAATCCCTTTGTATTAAATTCACAAATCTGAGTCTGCAGTTTTCTAGTTGATCCTTCCAATAGGTTATATATATTCAAATCCAGAAGCTGTTTCTGTGCCTCACCAATTTAATGTTACTGACTTTTGAGGAATAATTGCTCTTTGGTTATCTGTCATCTTTATGACAATAGGCTGATCGTCAGTCACTTACTTAAGAGCATTCCATTCTCCCCATGCTATATGAGGTCTTGTTCTGTCATATCCTATTAAGTAATGCCATGCTTTTTGAGTACTATCATGCTCCCCTATGTATTGTTCTATCATGTCATGATCTAAAATGTACTGACATGCTCTACATTACTATACCCTGTTATGTTTTGTTATGTATGTAAACTTGTAACCTGTTCGGAGCTCTTCTTGGAGAATTGGATAAAAATCCAAATAAATAAATGTTTGCAAATTCATAAACCAATCTATGAACATCCTGTAGAACTAATCTTTTGAAAACACAGGGCTGGAGAAACTCATCACAGTTCTTTCCAAATTTGTGCTCCTTTTTCTTTGTTAGCTCCAAGATTGATTCTGGGATCTTGATGGTCTGTCATCTTCTTTGAGATCTCTCTATTTCAGATGAAAAATCTGAGGAAGATTCAGAACTGACTCTTTGCACTTTTATTGTGTCCAAGGATGAATATATCCATTTGTGTAATCGGAACATCCCTATTCAATTTTTTTAACTTTTTGAGTTTTTAATTTAGTTCTAAAGTATTCCATGGACTGTCATAATTTTGGCTAATTTATCATCTTATTCTTTCTTTAACTCATTTGTAGACCTGATTGCTATTAAAATGATCTTAAGAATAAAATCTAAAGCATGTTTATTAAGTATGCAATTCTATTTCACAAACAAAGGCTTTACATTCTAGAATTGCTCTGGTTCTTTTAAAATATGTAATCCATACAGGTTATATTCTTTTTCACAATTTTCAACTAAGGTAAATGCGTGTAATCCCAATCACATTAGTATTTTCTGAAGTGCTCTGAGCTCTGTCCATTTAACACTGAGGCTTCCAACATTATTTTCAAAAAATGGAAAAACATTCACAAACTGAGAGATCTGTTCATCAGAGAAACTAAAAATACTCTGCCACTTATTAGGAGCCATAACTCCCAAAAGTAATGAGATGGGTGGATAGTTAATTCTGTATATAAACTGTGTAAGAATAAACTAAATTACAGTCAAACCTCGGTTTATGAGTGCTGTGGTTTGTGAGTGTTTTGCAAGTTGAGCAAAACATTCTCGCAAATTGTGACTCGCAAACTGAGCATTGACTCGATTTGCGAGTCTCCCTGCCTGCGAACTGGCATCGCCCCCCCCACCTGCAAACAGCGCCCCCCCCCCTGTGAACCGGCATCGCCCCTCCTCACGAACGCTCCCCCCCACGACCCGGCATCCCTCACCCAAACTGAATGCTTACCCCCAATGTGGCACCGGCACGCAGCACCAACCCACAGGAGGTGCCGGTGCCCGAAGATCGTGCCTCTCCCCCGACTGGGCCTTGAGCATCTGCACATGCTCAAGGCCTTCTGGCTCCCGCCTCTCTCCGAAATTCTCAGAGAGGACGAGAGCCAGAAGGCCTTGAGCATGCGCAGATGCTCAAGGCCCAGTTGGGAGAGAGGCACGATCTTCGGGCACCGGCTCCTCCTGTGGGTTGGTGCTGCGTGCCGGTGCCACATTGGGGGTAAGCATTCAGAGTGGTAGGCGGGGGATGCCTATGCTTGCGGGGGGCGATGCTGGTTCACGGGGTGGGCGACGTTTGTGGGCGGGGGGGCGATGCCGGTTTGCGAGGGGGGGAGAATGTGGAAGTGCACCGGTGGCCTCGGGGGTGGGGGGATCTTTTGGGGATGTGGTGGGGTAGAACAGTGCTGCGGGGGGGGGGGGAAGGGGAGGTGGAACCAATCAAGCGAGTTTCCCTTACTTCCTATGGGGAAACTCACTTTGATATATGAGAATTTTGGTTTACGAGCATGCTTCTGGAATGAATTATGCTCGTAAACCAAGGTTCCACTGTATTATGTTATCATTAGCAGCTCCTGTAGTTACGCAATACTTTATCATTTTGATCATACAAAAATGGCTCATAACTAGGGGAAATGTGACTCCAATTGACTAAACTTTCAGCGGTATTACTGACCCATATCCAATTTCAGTCCCTGGTCAAAAAAATCCTCCAATGTGCATAAATATATTGTAAACTGCAAAATCAAAACCAACACTTATCTTGTATCCCCAATATATTTATGCACATTGGAGGTTTTTTGACCAATGATTGAAATGGATATGGGTCAGTAATACTGCTGAAAGTTTAGTATTGTGGTCTGTCCCTTTTACTGAGGTAATTTTCCTCCGTAAAGAATATTCAACATTGATAAGTTAATTGGGCTCACAACATTTCCACTGTAGAGGAGGGTTCTTTTGAGTGGGCAGACGTGTGGGGCCGATGGCCCTTTTCTGCCGTCATACTCTATGTTTCTCTATAGGAATATATTTGTTGTGGATTCTCTTTCCCCCTTCTTTTGTTTTATAGTTGTCATAAGTAGGGAAAAACATGACCTCTGCCTGAAACCTGCCAATCATATCTGTGATAATGAGCAGTTCTATGCTATCAAGTCTGTCCCCTATGTCCCCCTGTCAGCTAAACCCAAGTAATATTCCCATGACTCTCCAGTCTAACTGTAGTACTCTGTTCCTCAGTATGACCCTTGAAAGTCTGTCAGTTCTCATCCTACCATGCACTTAAACTATGGCCTCTGATATCTTCCAGGTTATGTAGGCAGATGCACTGACTGCTGCAGTTCCTTTTTATTCTCTAGAAACAATTTTTAATTGTTCAGGATCAAAAGTTTTTTTTGCAAATGTGTGATAGATAATTATAAATAATTATAAACTTACAAAGAAATGTAAGTGCCAATAACCCTAGTCTGTTGGCAAGAAACAATTTTCTACTTTGTTGAGTTAATTTTATAATACAGTACTTAGGAAAATCTAAATTCTTTGACTTAAAGAAAGAGACTTGTGTATTCTCTGAGGACAAGCAGGCCTTCATATTCTCACAGCTGGGTGATGTCATCCGACGGAGCCTGGCATAAACACTTTCTAGCAAGTTATTGATAACAGCTTTTAGTAGGGCTGCACCTCACATTTGCAAGCACAAAGTGATCAGTCTGCATTTTTTCACAGAGCAGGGAGGATGCATCTCCTTGTTTTCCTACCTCAGTGTGTTCAAAGGGCTTTTCTGTTTGGGTTTTTCTTCATTAAAATGTTTTCATCCCTTCACTCTTTACTTTAAAGTTTTTCGGCTTTTTAAAGTTTCTTTTCTTTCTCTCTGGTTGCTAGACCCAAGTTTGTACAGATCTCCAGCCTGAATTAAAGCATGTTTCTTTTTAACTTCAAAATTTCACTGCAATCTTTTTTTCAATATTCACAAAGACCCCCAGTGGCTTCAAAAGGTTCTCCCAATACAATCAGGTGATTATCCCAGGACAAGCAGGCAGCATATTCTTGACTGATGGGTGATGGCACCGACGGAGCCCCGGTACGGACAATTTTAGAGTGATTGCACTCTAAGAACTTGGAAAGTTCTAGTAGGCCGCACCGCGCACGCGTGAGTGCCTTCCCGCCCGACAGAGGCGCGCGGTCCCCAGTTTCTTAGTTTCCGTGGAGCTAAGAAGACGCAACTTTCAACGGCTATTGAAAATTTTTTCTCAAACGCCTTCCCGCTCGCGTAAACCCTTTCGGAATTTTTTTCCTTCTTTTTCTTTTTCTTATTTAAAAAAAAAAAAAAAGAATTTTCTTTTCTTTTTTCGGGTTCGCCCCGGCGGGGCCTGCTGCCACCATCGAGGCCTCGGCCTTCGTTTTGGCAGAAGCCGTTTTCACGTTCATGCCCCCCCAACCCGGTTTTAAGAAGTGCCAGCGGTGCGCAAGGCCCATTTCCCTCACTGACCCGCACAACTGGTGCTTACAGTGCCTGGGTCCTGACCATCGGGCGTCCACCTGCACCCGCTGTGCCACTCTAAAAAAGAGAACGTTAAAAAACCGCCAGATCCAACAGCGACTTTTATTTGGTACCGAGATGTCGGATTCGGCGGCACCGGTCCCGACGCAGTCGGCACCTACTTCATCAAAGCCACGCGACACCGTGCCGGCGTCGCATCCCTCAGGTAAGCCGGCTAAGAAGCCTTCCCCGTTGGAGCGTCCTCCGGTCTCAGTGGCAGCGAGCCCAATCCTGCCGACCTCGAGGCGCCCACGGAAGCGCTCCGCTCCGATTGAGGTGAGCCCCTCGACCTCGGGTTCCTCTTCGGAGTTTAGAGCGGCACCAAAGGTACCACAGAAGAAAAAAGCGGTACTGGTGCCTTCGCTGGACGAGCGAATTGCCGCCGTCCTGCAAGTGCAGCTCAAGGAGCAATTACAACAGCTCCTTCCTGCTCTTTTGACTTCGAGTCTTCCAGTCCCAGTCCGGTCTGAGCCACCGGTACCGGCAGTGGAGCAACCTCTTTTATCGGTATCCACTTTGTCGGTACCGGTACATACGGCTTCATCAGCATCCTTGCCGATCTTAGCGCCGGAACCGAGGTCCTTACACCAGGCCGTACAGACTTCGGCACCGGCACACCCCATAACATCTCCCGGTACCGTTTCACAGAGATCTGGTAAGTCGACTCACAAGACTCGACACCTGGAACCCTCCACACCGGAGTCATGGGACCGGAGTTTTCAAGTGAGGGACCCTGATCTGTGGGGTGATTCAGAGGAGCCTTTCCTCTCTGAGGGAGAGTGTTCATCAGGGGACGAGGATCCTTCTGGTTTAGATCCATCCTCCAAACCTGATGCAACTTCTTTCACTTCGTTTCTCAAAGAGATGTGTGAATCTCTCTCTATTCCCTTGGAGGCTGAGTCTAAAAAATCCAAGGCATTTCTCGATGCACTGGACTTTGACCAGCCTCCAAGGGAATTCCTAAAGTTACCTCTCCATGATATTTTGCGAGAAACTTTCTACAAAAATCTGGAGACGCCCTTGACCGTTCCAGGAGCTCCTCGAAAACTGGACTCCCTATATAAGGTCATACCTATTCCAGGTTTTGACAAACCGCAACTCCCTCATGAATCTTTATTAGTGGAGTCCACTTTAAAGAAATCTACGGGGGCTAGTGTGTATGCCTCTGTCCCTCCTGGCAGAGAAGGTAAAGCCATGGATAAGTTTGGCAAGAGGTTATATCAGAATGCGATGCTTGCTAATAGATCAGGGAACTATGCTTTCCATTTTTCTTTTTACCTTAAGCATCTCATTCAAAATTTGTCATCTTTTGAGAAATACCTCCCTGACCGTAAAAGATCTGCCTTTCGCCAAACTTCTTCATCGCTCTTACAACTCCGTAAGTTCATGGTCAGATCGATTTATGACACTTTTGAGCTGACCTCTCGAGCCACGGCTATGTCGGTGGCCATGCGTCGACTGGCCTGGCTCAGGGTTTCAGAACTTGATGTCAATCATCAGGATCGACTGGCTAATGCACCTTGCCTGGGGGATGAGCTGTTTGGAGAATCCATGGACTCCACTACCCAAAAGCTTTCAGCTCATGAGACTAGGTGGGATACTCTCCTCAAAACTAAAAAGAAGACCCCACCTACCAGGCCCTTTCGTCAGCAATCGGCATACCAACGTCGATTTGTGACTCGTCCTTTGCCACAGGCGTCAGAAGCAACAGCAGAGGCAAAACAATAGACCGACTCAGCAGCAGCAACAAGTGAAGCCTCCTCCTCCACAAAAATCTTCGCAACCCTTTTGACTTGGTTCTCCAGGACATAGCCAGTATCCCTCCATCTGTCCATCTTCCGCTGCCTATAGGAGGACGCCTTACTCATTTTATAAGCCGTTGGGAAACCATCATCTCGGATCAGTGGGTCCTCAACATCATCCGCCACGGCTACTCTCTCAACTTTCAGACTCTTCCTGCCCAAAGTCTACCAAAAGAGTCTGCTTTGAACACTCCTCAGTCTTCCCTCCTTCTTCAAGAGGTTCAATCCCTCCTCCTTCTGAACGCCATAGAGGAAGTTCCTCTAGATCAAAAGGGGCAGGGATTCTACTCCCGTTATTTTCTAGTTCCCAAAAAAACAGGAGATCTCAGACCCATTTTAGATCTTCGCGATCTCAACAAATGCTTGGTCAAAGAAAAATTAAAAATGCTTTCTCTGGCCACTCTTTACCCTCTTCTCCATCAAGGCGACTGGCTATGTTCCCTCGATCTCAAAGAAGCATACACTCATATACCGGTCCATCCTGACTCCAGACAGTACCTACGCTTCATGATCAATCGTTGTCATTACCAGTACAAGGTTCTACCCTTCGGTCTTGCCTCCTCTCCGAGAGTGTTCACCAAATGTCTGATTGTGGTAGCTGCCTTTCTACATTCCCACCACCTTCAGGTGTTTCCTTACCTGGATGATTGGTTGATAAAGACCAGTTCATCTCAGACAGTACTCCTGGCCACCAACCAAACCATCCTGTTTCTACAACTTTTGGGGTTCGAGATCAATCTACCCAAGTCTCATCTCATCCCCTCTCAGAGACTTCAATTCATTGGAGCGGTGCTGGACACAGTCCTCATGAGAGCGTTCCTACCGTCCAACCGTCTTCAAACGCTTCATTTTCTATGTCAGCAGGTGCTTCCACAACGTTCCATCTCAGCCAAGCAAATGATGATACTTTTGGGTCACATGGCCTCCACAGTTCATGTCACACCCTTCGCACGTCTTCACCTGCGCACTCCTCAATGGACCCTAGCTACCCAGTGGTCTCAAGCGATGGATCCTTGCTCACGTCACATATCTGTGACATCATCTCTTCGTCAGTCTCTACAATGGTGGTTGATATCCTCAAATCTCTCCAGGGGTCTTCTCTTCCATCTACCTCCTCATCAACTTATTATCACCACGGACACCTCCCCTTACGCTTGGGGAGCTCACTTGAACGAGTTCCAAACTCAAGGACGTTGGACAGCTCAGGAAATGAAACATCACATCAATTTCCTGGAACTCAGAGCGATGTTTTATGTTCTCAAGGCCTTCCAACATCTTCTCTTTCCTCAAGTCCTCCTGCTGTGCACAGACAATCAAGTTGCAATGTACTACATCAACAAGCAGGGTGGGACAGGCTCTTGCCTCTTGTGTTAGGAAGCCCAGAAGATCTGGACTTGGGCCATAGATCACCATCTATTCCTGAAAGCTATCTACATTCAGGGAGAGCAGAATTCCTTAGCGGACAAGCTCAGCAGAATTCTTCAGCCTCACGAGTGGGCACTCGATCCTGTCACTCTGCAGTCCATCTTCGCTCAATGGGGCACTCCTCAGATAGACCTCTTTGCAGCTCCTCACAATCACCAGCTGCCCCTATTCTGCTCCAGACTTTACTCTCCTCACCGTCTAGCAGCGGATGCATTTCTCCTCGATTGGTCCATTCTGTTCCTGTACGCTTTCCCTCCTCTGCCTCTCCTGTTAAGAACCTTGTTCAAGCTCAAGAGGGAACGAGCCACCATGATTCTGATTGCTCCGAGGTGGCCCAGGCAACATTGGTTCTCCCTTCTACTTCAACTCAGTTCCAGGGAACCTTTTCTTCTTCCACTGTTTCCTTCTCTGCTTACACAGCATCTGGAGACCCTTCTGCATCCCAACCTCCGGTCTCTGCACCTGACAGCTTGGTATCTCTCGGGCTGACTTCGAATGATACTCTTTTGTCTCAACCCGTTCGTTCCATTCTAGATGCCTCCAGGAAACCAGCCACTCTGCAATGTTACCATCAAAAGTGGACACGATTTTCTTCCTGGTGTCTTCTTCATCATCTTGATCCCACTTCCCTGGCAGTGGAGACATTGTTGGATTATCTGCTTTCTTTGTCTGACTCGGGCCTTAAGTCTACTTCCATCAGAGTCCACCTCAGTGCTATTGCTGCTTTTCATGAGCCGGTTCATGGGAAACTTCTCTCAGCTCATCCCTTGGTGTCCAGGTTCATGCGGGGTCTTTTCAATGTGAAACCACCTCTTAAAGCCCCTCCTGTAATCTGGGATCTCAATGTGGTTCTTTCCGCCTTAATGAAGCCTCCATTTGAACCTTTGGCTACCACTCCTTTCAAGTTTCTCACTTGGAAAGTACTTTTCCTTATTGCTCTTACATCTGCCAGGAGGGTCAGTGAGCTACATGCACTAGTTGCAGATTCACCTTTTACGGTCTTTCATCATGACAAGGTGGTTCTGCGTACACATCCAAAGTTTCTCCCTAAGGTTGTCTCTGAATTCCATCTCAAGCAATCCATTGTTCTGCCTGTCTTCTTTCCGAAACCTCACTCTCATTCTGGAGAACAGGCTCTGCGTACTTTGGACTGTAAGAGGGCTCTAGCTTACTATTTAGAGCGTACTAAGCCCTACAGATTAGCTCCCCATCTCTTTCTGTCCTTTGATCCGAATAAATTGGGACGTCCTGTTTCTAAACGTACGTTGTCTAATTGGCTGGCAGCGTGCATTTCATTCTGTTATGCTCAGACCGGACTGACACTGGAAGGTTCTGTCACAGCCCATAGAGTTCGAGCTATGGCAGCATCTGTAGCTTTCCTCCGTTCCACGCCTATTGAGGAAATCTGCAAGGCTGCTACTTGGTCCTCAGTTCATACTTTTACGTCTCACTATTGTCTGGATGCTTTCTCCAGACGGGATGGACACTTCGGCCAATCTGTTTTGCAAAATTTGTTTTCCTAATGGCCAACCTGCCCTCCATCTCTCTTTTTGTTAGCTTGGAGGTCACCCATCAGTCAAGAATATGCTGCCTGCTTGTCCTGGGATAAAGCACAGTTACTTACCGTAACAGGTGTTATCCAGGGACAGCAGGCAGATATTCTTGCATCCCACCCACCTCCCCGGGTTGGCTTCTTAGCTGACTTATCCTAACTGGGGACCGCGCGCCTCTGTCGGGCGGGAAGGCACTCGCGCGTGCGCGGTGCGGCCTACTAGAACTTTCCAAGTTCTTAGAGTGCAATCACTCTAAAATTGTCCGTACCGGGGCTCCGTCGGTGCCGTCACCCATCAGTCAAGAATATCTGCCTGCTGTCCCTGGATAACACCTGTTACTGTAAGTAACTGTGCTTTACTGTCACAGACCCACACTGTTGGTGCATTGGACCTGACCATGATCCTAATTCTTGTTCTGTTTGCAAATGCAATTGAGGACATAGAGCAGTGTCTCTCAAACTGTGTTCCATGGCACAGTGGTGTGCTCAGAAGAGATTTTGAGTGTGCCACGAGAGATTCCAAAATTTTACTTTATTTTTAAAAATTCCCTTCTTAAGTATACACTAGAATAGATGAAATGTATGTCGTGTACGCAAGAGTCTGTCAATATTATGAGCGTCTGTGCATAAGGAAACAACCACCCAGTTTTTGACATGATTGGTTCTTGAAAACTAATGGCAAGTAATTTTATTCTTTATGCAGTAGTTATCCTAACTTTGTTACCGTTCGGATCATCTTATCTTTGCGAACTTGGATTTTCAGCTCTGACAGAAAATAAATTGAAAAAAAAAGAAAGTGACTGCAGATGGTAGATGTTGAAATGTGTGTTTGCTTGTTGATTATCGAGCCATGTTTACAGTTAATTTACACTTAAAAAAACTGGCACATCTATTACAATGATTAGCAATACTATACTATCTACTTTAGTTTCACTGTTCTTACTATTACCCATATATAACTTAAAGAACTTTAAATAAATAACGATCAAATTTAATTCTTTGTTGGTTTTGCAGTTTTATAATTTCAATTATAATGTGCTATGAAAAACATTTGCTCTGTTTAATGCCAGAGCTAAAATGTTTGAGAGATACTGACAGGGAGAGTGTGGCAAGATTCAACAGGAGATAATTTTTGGCTCCTTTGAAGGTTGGTTTAATGACATCGGTACTGGAAGCATCAACCCTAATGGCTGCCCAGACTTTGGAATATACTGGGAGCATGCCAGTATCGAGGCAGGACTCCACCTTGCTCGACATCAGGCACCGTTAGTAGTCCCAAGGACCAGTCAGCATCTAACCCAACACAAAGTATATGTATGAGTTCGATGTCATCCTCATCCGCACAAAAGGACTGAGATGCTAAGTGGTGGGGGAAGTCCAAGAAGCACAAACATTGGTAGTTTTTGACACTTAGGGCTGAGAGCGTCAGGGCATCAGCATCGCCGGTACCAGAAAAGTGCCAGCATCGAAAAGACAGCTCTCCCTCTTTGGTTGTGGTGCTGATGAATCAGTCTTTAGGCAGCCAGGTTCTCGCTTCCAGTTCAGCAATGACTCCTCCTCAGGTTGTCTCTTTTCTGGCTACCCAGCCTTTGTCAAGCCCTACCTTTAATGAGTGGTACCGAACCACACTCAGGGAGAAGCTAGCATTGATGCTCCTGCACTCCACTTGCCCATGTACCTCTCCGAGGCTCATGCTAGGTCTGTGGAGCAGTTCTTGGTGTAAGAGCCTTAAGGGGTACTGGTGTTAGCATCGACCCATGCAGATCTGCCATCAGTTTTGGGGGAGGAGGTTTCTCTAGAGTTAGAGGGTAGGGCAGTATGTCAGCACCCTTTGAGGCATGGACATAGATCCACTGAGCTGAGGCATGCTGAGACTTTCCATTCTGACTTTGGAGAAAAGTCTGATTAGGACTGCTCATGGGATTCAGACTTATATGGAGGAGTCATTCTGATCCCTCTCTACCTTAAGAGTGAAGGAAATCTTCACCTGAGGCTCTTTTACCAGCTTTATCAAGGTAATGGCTTTGGTCATCCCATTTAAGTTGGAGACAAAGAAGGAGCCTAGGGTGGAGATATTGTCTATCCCGCATTATGAGTTTGTTTATTATGGGCTTGATATACTGCCTTTTCTGACAAGCTGGTCTTGATGGTTAACAATTCTAAATCAATTGAATTAGAAAACTCATTTAAAAAAATAGGACAGAACATCCGCATTCATAACAAGAGCAAACATTCAAATAAATTTGCAATCGAGTCATCCTGACAGGTCACTCCCACACCATCCTTTGCCAAATGCCAGGTAAAAAAATGGGCTTTTAGAATTTTCTTGAATTTTAAAAAAGATTGTTCCTTATGAATGAATGGGGGCAGGTCATTCTGCAATTTTGGGACCAAATAATAAAAAGCAGAGTGTCTGGTGCATTCATAGTGTCCCAACCTTGGTCTGGGTCGAACCAGTCAATGGGCATCAAGCGAGCAAAGTGCTCTGGTTGGGATATATGGGATAGTCAAAGAGGCAAGATATGGGGCCCATGTAGTATTCTTTGTGTGCCAGACTGAGGATTTTGAAAAAAATATGATAATAAGTCAATAACCATGAAGGGGCCACAGTCATATTGCACCCTATCCTTAAGGATGCACTGATGAAGAACCGGGAAACTCCACCTTCTTAGATGTGACCTGCACTGAGAGGGATATACAGTATCGCATGCAGATACTCCCAAATTCAAGAGGGCCCAGCTGCCTCTCCAACGTTTGGGAAAAAAAACCTTTTCAGGCCTTGATGTTAATTGCTCGCATCCTGTCCTATCTGCTCTACACAAGCATCTACTTGAAGTTTTTAGTACTTAGTACACTACCTCTCATGAATTCTCTCCATCCAGAGGAGGCTGCTGAGCTTCGCCAGTTGGCTCATAAGCAACTACAGTGTAGAAAATATCTGGCCGGGAGCGCCTAAGATTCTTTTAATATTGCATCCAGACTCTCCACTGTGGGTGGGGAGATGCACAAACTTTCATAGTTGTGTGTCTCTGATCTTGGACTGGTGGTTCAGGAGAAGTTGGTGGATGTACCCTGCTGAGGAGACTTTCTTTTTTGGGACAAGAGGGAGGATGTTGCTGACCTCATAAAGAAGCACACTGATACCAACCAGTCCCTGACTCGGCAGCCTGCAGCTGCAGCCTCTATTAGGAGGTTTTCCAGTGAGTTCATGAGACGATTCTACTACTCTCAAAGGCATATGTATCTGTCTTCTGTCTGCTCTGCCCAGCATTTCCAGTCTCAGTGTTGTCAGCCCCATCAGCAAAGTCCAAGACAGCTCCCCAGTCAAAGCATGGGACGAGCTTTTGACTGGCTTTAGGAGAGTGTAGCTTCTGTCCAAGTAACTGTCCCCCTGATCTTCCATTGTGGGGAGGCTGACATTTTTTCTACCAAAAGTAACCCCTTTTAACCTTCAACCAGTGGGTTCTTCAAGTAGTCCATCTTGGTTACATTCTGCATTGACATTGGAGATTGCCTACTAAGAGCCTTATTCATCAGCTATTCATCAGGTATTAGTACAAGAAATCTCCTCCTTCTACAGATGACACTGACTGACGTGGGCTGTATATTGACTGCTTAATAATTGCTAAAGTGTGCTCACCTCATTATGGTTATACTTTACAGCCCAATCATTTTTTCTTACAGGACCGCTGGCAAATAGGTGCATGCACATTCACACGGGATGGATCCTATTAAGAACACTGATTAAATTATTAAACCCATATAAATAATATTGAACTCCATTGGTGCCTGTTGCTGTTGTCTTTCCTAGAGGAATAGAATGCTCATCTATGTGAATATGGTCAGAATCCTGCTTCAGGAGTAATTAATCCAGTGCACGGGCAATAGATATCCCCAGCTGTAGTACTGAAAGTGCATTGCAGTGATTTGCCCTGTAAACTGAACAGTACTAAAATTTGTATATGAGTTGAATGCCAGCAGGTTGCTTTCTAACATTTCATATCTTTTACCACCCTGGGTTGCATTTTTACTGCTCATACTCGATTATAATGTAATCAACAAAAGGAGTCTTGTGAAAGAAGAAAAATTGATTGTTCTCTAGTGATCCTAATTAAGCAGTGTCTTGTACACCAGAGCAAGGGTTACTATGGCAACAGAGAATTAGAGCATATTACATTGGCTGTGATGCTGAAGGTAAACATCTTCCTTGAATGAAATGAATCTTGCAAGCTACTCACCTTACAAATAATCTGTTATTTTTTCTCTGAGTGGTGCCTCCAAATTGGGTTATTTTTCCACAATACCATGATGGGAATGAATCTTACTCTAAACCAGGGTGCATTAGATGTGATCTCAGTCTCTCAAAGTCACTGCAGATGCTCTTTTTAGTATTCAATTGTGCCAAAGTTAGCCTGCTTCTAGCATTCATAAGCTGCATTATGTACAGGTATCAGGATAGCCTGGATGTATTTTTTTAATTCAGCGAGTGGTGCCCAACACAGTAGGACCAGTTTCTGTATCTTATCTTAGGACAAGCAGGCAGCTTATTCTCACATCATCCACGGAGTCCGGTACGTACAGTATGAAAAGTGAACTGTCACTTTAAGTTTTAAGAAACTTCACAACTGCCTTCCTGCCTGCTGAGGCTCGCGGCACCTCAGTTCTTCGTTTTCCGCAAAGCGAAGAAGTATTTTTTGGCTGGACTCCATTCAGCCTGTTTGCCTTCCTGCTTTCACACATTTTTTCTTTTTTATTTGTTTTTCTTTTCCTTCGTACATTTCAGGGTCAAATGAGTTCAATGTCGCTGAAATAATTTTTCCATCTATGTTGAAATTGTTGTCGGGTTTTAAAAAGTGTGGCAAGTATCAGCGGTCTATTTCTGCTGCAGACCCTCATAAATGGTGTCTACAGTGTCTAGACCCTGAACACAGAATTGAAACTTGTTCTGATTGTTCAACTTTAAAGTCCCACTCTCTTAAAGCCCGTCACGCTCTACAGGAGCAGTTGTTCGACGCTGCCATGGATATAGCCAAATCTTCACAGGCTTCGACATCACAAGAAATTCCAGCATCACGGAAGCCAGCTAAGAAGCCACCCGCTTCCAAACAAGCATTGCAGGTCTCTACAGCATTGAGCCCCTTGATGCAGACCAAACAACGACACCACCGCTTTCCAGCTTCGCAAGTTGTCTCTCCTACACTGTGTGCATCCTCATTGAGGTCACCCACTCTGAGACAACCTGCTGCACCAATGGTACTGGCTGTTGAGCCATCAGTGCCTTCTTTCAGGGAGAAACTCAATGAGTTCTTCCAAAGGGAACTTGTTAATATATTCAAATTGCACTGCATGCCGGTGTTAGCATCAACTTCCTCATTACCAGCCCAGCTTGAGCATAGGGTTACAAGGCCTCAGGGTACTGCTGTCAGCTATCCATTGGAGCATCAAACACCTCGTTCCCCTTCTAGACGACATTCAAGTCATCGATCTTCACATCGATGTTCTCGCTCGTCTCACCAACACTTCTCTTCAAAGCATCGATCCACTACTTCGAAGCATTGACACTCTTCTTCAGGGTGATTGACTTCAAGATATCATCGCTCCTCATCGCGTCTATTTCATGCTTCAAAGCGTAAGAGAGACACTCATCAGTCCTCTTTCTCATCTTCATCAAATTGTTATCAAAGACGTCAAAAATCTTCTCATAGACATTGTTCTCCTCGACACACAGTGCCTCCAAGCCTTCTATATGATTCAGATTTATGTTCTGACTCAGACTGTTCACCTACTTTATCTGCACCTGAGTCTTCTGGCATTCCTTTGGAACAGTCGCCACAGAAAACGTCTCCTAAAGGAAAATCTCCTTCAGAAAGACTTTCTTTTACTAGTTATATTAGACAACTGGGCAAAGCCCTACCTGACAAATTGGAAGCTGACAGTGATCACAATGCAGAGTACTTAGAGGCCTTAGACTATCATGAACCTCCCGAAGAATTCCTTAAGTTACCATTACATGGCATTCTTAAAGAGATACTTCTCAAAAATTGGGAAACGCCTTTAACAATTATGGTGGTGCCAAGAAAACTTGATTACTTATACAGAATCATTTTTTGTCCAGAGTTTGATAAGTCACAACTTCAACAATCATTACAAATTGTGCAAACTCTCTCCCATTTTAGACAATATATAGCAAAGTCAGCCTATGATGCTTTTGAGATGTCATCTAGAGCACTGTTCTTCAACCGCCGGTCCGTGGACTGGTATCTGTCTGCAGAAAATTCCTGCCAGTCCGCGTAGGGCCGGCGAGATCAACGCGGTTAAATTTCCTGCCATGGTGGTGTTGGCGGAAATCTGCTGTTCCTCTCAGCCTCGGGCGATCAAGACAGGCTGCCGACGTCAGGCAATCCCTCTATGAGTCTCGCCTATGTGGAAAAGGGAAGTTGAAACAAAATAGGCGGGACTCAGAGAGGGAAGGTCCCGACGTTGGCAGCCTGTCTTGATCGCTGCCCCTGCTGAGCCGCTGAAGAGGGCCGCGGGGAAGGTGCAGATGGAAGGGAGAGAGCTGCAGGTAAAGGTAGAAGGGAGATGGTCAGCGTGCGCGGGGGGGGGGGGGTCAGCGTGTGGATTGGGGCCATCGGCAGTGTCTGTGCTGAGAGTCTGAACACGTGCGGGATACAGCGGATAGGGACCTCCGGCTCGTCTTGGGCGGCAGGGCCTGCAGTGCAACGCTGTTTGTGCCGGCTTGGGGGGGTCTCGAATGTACAGGGCGCGTGGGAGCAAGATCATGGGGAGCCTTCGACAGTGGCTGTCTCCCCTCCCAGCAGCTCTCGTACTTGCCAAGCAGTGATTCACTTTGGCAACTTCCCCTTTCCTCAGAAGCGGCAACAGACCCAAGGCTGCCTAAGTAAATCACTGCTGCAGGCAAGTATTGAGAGCTGCTGGAAGGAGAGTAAGCTACTGTTGGAGGCTGGGAAGCTGCTGGATAAAGGGAGAGCTGCTACTGGACCTGGAGGGAGGTAGAAGGAGAGATGCTACTTGGAGGGGAGGAGGGAAAGGGATGGGAAGAGAGTTAATGTTGGATGGGGGGAGGAGGGAAGGGAGAAGGAAAAAGGAAGGAAACAGCTGGCAGGGAGATTACAGGAGGGGGAAGGGAGTCAGGGTGGAATAGAGAGATCAGATGAGGGAAAGGGGAGAGACAGAGGAATGAGAAAGTAGAGAGAGATTGATGCTGGAAAGGGGGTCAGCAGAGAAATGAAAGAGGGATAAAGATGCTAGATCTGGTGTAGGAGAACTAAAAATGAAGAAAGCAGTGAAGCTGGAATGAATAATGTAAAAAGGACAGAGGAGGTACAGGCTGGATGGAAAGGGGAGAGGGGCATAGAAAGAAGTCAGATACATATGGAAGGGAGAGAGGGCAGACAGTGGATGGAATGGGCATATGCTGGATTGAAGAGACAGGGCAGACGCTGGAAAGAAAAGAGTGAAAAGAAGATGAAAGCAGAGACCACAAAAGGTAGAAAAAAAATAATTTTATTTCTATTTTGTCATTAGAATATATCAGATTTGAAATATATATCCTGCTAGAGACATAACTGGGAACTGCAAAGCCCAGGCAGTGCATCTTTAGCTTCCAGCTGGCTTAGGGCTCTCTCTGACCAGGGGGCACTCCCCTAACACTATTCCTGTCATGTGTGACTGCAGTATTCTGTTATGATATTTCTGTGTAGCATTCTGTAATAACTTGGTTTGTTCAGTTTTCTTGATAGTAGAGGGGATATATGTGAAGGGGAGGGGAGACAGGGGTTTTGTTGGTCCTTGCTCTGTATATTTATATTTATAAAATGATAATTGTACAGAATATTGTTTCTTTTTATACTTTAACTAGTCTTTAAGCCCGTTACATTAACGGGCGCTAGAATATATATGTGTGTGTGCCTTTATTTCTTTCTCTCTCTGTCTCCTTAGCCGCTTTCTGTATTTCTGTCTTTCTTTTTTTCTTTCTGTCTTTCTTTTGGCTGTCCACCACCACCCCTTGCGTGCTCCCCCTGTCCATCAGCACCTCTTCCTGCTCCCCCTGTCCAGCAGTAGGCCTTCCTTCATTTTTCTGCCCCCCTCTGTCCATCAGCACCGCTCCCCCTGTCCAGCAGTAGGCCTCCCTTCATTTTTCTGCCCCCCCCTGTCCATCAGCACCTCTTCCTACTCCCCCTGTCCAGTAGTAGGTCTCCCTTCCTACCTGAGTGCTTTAGCTGTACTGCTTTGAAAGAGGGCCGCCAGCGCCGCTCTGTGAAGGCCTACTCCTGGCAGCCGCCGCTCGCGGCCGAAACAAACTCTTCCTGTAAGCCGCTCCTGGCCCTGCGTCTGCCCTCAGCCGACAGCCGCTTGCCTCAAAGCCCTCCTCCTGGCAGCCTCCGCTCCGTGTTGCAGGAAATCGTGCGAGTTGGCGAGAGCCGGGGACTGGGATGCACGCTTTCGAGATCAAGTTGCCGCCATTTTGAAGATCGTTCTACCCTGCTCCTTGCCTTAGTATATTTTTAATTTGAAAGACACGGTGGGGGCGGCTCCTCTCAAGATCCCCGACTGCATTGGACTTCTGACGCAGGTGGGGATCCTGAGAGGAGCAGCTGCCTCATCTTTAAACTTAAAAATATAGTATGTGGAGCGCATTTTTGGTAAGGCACTCCCCCTTTCTGCTGCTGGTCTCCTGCTGGATAAATATGAGGCCTTTTGTTTGTCTGATTCGGGTCAGCGGCAGTTTATGAGACGGGTGGGTGTCCTGGGGAAGAAGGTGATTCTGGCTGTTTGGATTGGAGATACCTTGCCCTCCTTTTGGGCTTGGAGGAATCGTTTGCATGCTCTGCTGCTGTTGGAGCGGAAGGATGCGTCTTTTAGCCTGCGAAGAAAACGCCAATTTCTGCGGATCTGGGATTCTTATCTTTTTTCATTATCACCACGGGCTCGAAGTGACATCCTGAATTTATTGTAATTCTCTCTGGGCCCCGAGCTTGTTGTATTTTTGTGAGGGCACCAGGTGCACCTTCTATTCCTTTCCCCCCCCCCTTTTTTTTTTTTTTTTTTTCTTTTCTTCTTTCTCTCTTCTCAGTGTTGGAGTTTAGCTTTTCTCGTTGGCAGTGGGTTATCTGAGTCCAAGCCTACTGCACTAGGGTTCTGCTATTTTTCAGATCAGGGGGTTTGGGGTGGGGGTGGGGTGGGAGGGGTGTTGAATCCGATCTCCTGTATCTGATTATTTCTTTGTAATTGTGATTCGTGTTTGTTGGTTTGTGTTTTTGTATATTTTGATAATAAAAATCGATTCAACATAAACTTAAAAATATAGTAAGGCAAGGAGCAGGGCAGACCGAAGAACAGCAGAGTTTTGTGCAGTTCGGGAGAGGAGCCGGTAGCATGCAGAGTGAGAGGCGGGGGTGAGGAAGGCCGTCGCAGATGTGTCATTTTTTTTTTTTGAAAGCCGCCGCCGCAGCCGTGAGTACAAAGCGAGTAGGTGGTGACGTAAAACCCGCGCATGCGCACTCGTATTTTTGCGACAGATCAGGGAACACGTTTTTTTAGTGCGCATGCGCGGCCTATCATTTAGATAAAATACGTTCAATATAAAATCATAACTGAGGCTAATGCGGATGGGATCAGATGGTTTGTGGGGACCGAGCTTGTGGAGATGGGGCGGAAATGTGTGTTATTTCAGTCTTAATAGTTTGCCGGTCCACAAAATAATTCTTTTATTTCTGCCGGTCCACGGGTGTAAAAAGGTTGAAAAACACTGATCTAGAGCATTGGGTATGTCAGTGGCTATGAGATGTCTAGCTTGGCTAAGAGTTTCTGATATGGATATCAATCTTCAGGACAGATTAGCCAATATTCCATGCTTAGGAGATGAGCTTTTTGGTTATTCCATCGAGGCAGCTATACAAAAATTAACTCTGCATGAAACGAGTTGGAATTCTTTGGTCAGAACAAAGACTAAGCTTTTGATTTCAAGACAGGCAACCAAGCCTTCTTATTCCTATCAAAGGTGATATACTACTAAATTTTCTGTTTCTAGACTGCCACCACAAAAGAAGCAGAAGCAATAGTGGTCTCAGATGGCAGCTCCTCAAAAGCCTATTCAGTCTTTTTGATGCGCTTCTTGACAGTATAGCCGCTGTTTCCCTATCTCAGTCTCTCTCTCATCCAATCGGAGGTTGTCTACAAATCTACCATCAACGTTGGATTCTGATAACAATCAACTTGTGGGTTCTCAAAGTTACCAAGGAGGGTTACTCTATTCATTTTCTCACCATTCCTTCAGTTCATCCTCCAAGAGATACCTCTTTCAACCCGCACCAGACGTCCCTTCTTCTTCAGGAAATAGAGATTATGCTTCAACTAAATGCCATAGAGGTATTCCCCTCCTCTCAGAGAAATCAGGGGTTCTACTCCAGGTATTTTCTCATCCCAAAGAAGATGGGAGGTCTGCTTCTAATTCTCGACCTCCAAGTCCTAACTAAATTCCTAGTCAGAGAAGAGTTTTGAATGTTAACCCTAGGAACTCTATTGGATCACAATGATAAACTAAGCTCTCTAGATCTAAAAGAAGCTTATACCCATATACTAATTCATCCTGCTTACAGAAAGTTTCTCCGATTTCGAATTGCCCATCAATACTTTCATTACAAAGTTCTGCCCTTCGGCTTGGCCTCCTCTCCAAGAGTGTTCAGCAGTGGCAGCAACTTTAAGGGATCACAGACGTCAAGTTTTTCCCAATTTTGACAGCTGGCTCATTAAAGATGCCTGTCCTCAGGGGGTGCGCTCAGCAACACAGTTCACAATCCTGTTTCTTCAACAGTTAGGGTTCAAAGTCAACTTTCCAAAATCTCAACTTCAACCCTCTCAAACTCTACAGTTCATTGGAGCCCAATTCAGGGCATTCTTACCTCAACCAAGACAGAACAACCTAATTCAACTTCCGTCCATCCCAGCCAGGTAAATGATGAGATTATTAGGCCATATGGCATCTACAGTCCACGTTACCTCCTTCGCGAGACTTCATCTCAGAACAGCTCAATGGTCTCTGGCGTCTCAAGCTTTTGATCCATTCTCACAGAGCATTACAATCATATCATCGCTTCGTCAATCTCTTCATTGGTAGATGACTTCCTCAAATCTTTCCAAAGGGTTGCTGTTTCAAACACCTCCACATCAGAAAGTCCTCACCATAGACTCGTCCATGTATGCTTAGGGAGCTCACCTGGATGGTTTTCTGAATGCAAGGTCTGCGCAAGAACAGAAGCCTGTTGGAACTCAGAGTGATTCACAATGCTCTGAAGACTTTACAGCACAATAAATCCAATCATGTCCTCCTGGCCTGCACAGATAATCAAGTTGCAATGTATTACATAAACAAGGAAGGAGGGACGGATTCTCAGTCTTTCTTCCAAGAAGCTGAAACAATTTGGACTTGGGCAATTGCTTGAAACATATACCTCAAAACTGTCTATGTTCAAGGAGCACAAAATACACTTGCCGACAAACTCAGCAGATATCTTCGACTCCACGAGTGGACGCTTCTTCCAAAGTCTTGCATCAGATATTTTCTCTTTGGGGGACTCCTCAGATAGACCTATTTGCATCCCCCAGCAATCTCAAACTGCCTCAATTTTGTTCCAGGAAATACTCTCCTCAGCGTCTGGAGGCAGATGCCTTCCTCCTGAATTGGACGGGAAAGTTCCTTTATGCTTTCCCTCCGATTCCTCTCTTTCTCAAAACACTGGTCAAGCTACTATGATCCTCCTAGCCCCTCGATGGCTCAAACAGCTGTGGTACTCCCTTCTACTTCAACACAAGGTCAAAGATCCAATGACCCTACAGATCTTTCCATCTCTTCTAACTCAGAGTCAAGGATCTGTTGAGCAGCAGTAGTCTGCATCTGTTTTAGCATCCTTCTTTCCTGAAGCAGCAAGAACTTTGCAAAACAAGGCTCTTGTTGAAGAGGAAGATTATGTTATGATCCTCATGCTTCATTTGGATTGCGATCCTGTATTGTGGATGGCGGTGTTTATGATCACGGTTAGATCCTTTGGGACTGCAACTTTGCTACTTTTTGGAGATAAGTACTGGTGGAACAGCTATTCTGACTAAAATCTGTGTGATATTTGGTTTTTCTTTTTTTTTACTATTATTTTGCGTTTGTCATGACCAAGGTTTGAGGATTTTTCTTTTTTTGTATTTTGCTCAACCGGTGGGTAGAAGCACAGGTTTTTGCCTTTTGAGTTTTTTTTACTGTGTTTTATTCCTGGTTAGAGGAGCCTGTGATTTGAACATTTGGGAGCCGTTTATGGCTCATTTCAGGAGCAGTGCTTTGTTTCTGAGGCTTGCTTTGTATTAAGATAAATTCTTGTTCCCAGAGTGGTCTTGGCAAACATTCTGTGTGCCTAGTGAGATTGTTTATATATATTTTTTGGGCAGCAGCACCAGTTTAGTATTCATTTAATTATCTTCAGATCTCCAAGGGCAATTCCACCACATATATTTTCTTTTCAGTATTTTTTACACTAAATTTTGTATTTGTCTTCTTATTCAGAGCTTGGTTTGAGATTCTTTTGATCTCATGATTTCAGCAACCTTGTTTCCAAACTCCCTTTTATGGCCAACCAATTGGAGAAGATCACTGTTCATACCTATACCGAAGAAAGGTGACCCCAAGGAATGAAACAACTACAGAATGTTTGCATTAATTCCACATGCCAACAAAATATTGATGAAAATAATACAATGAAGGCTACAATCATACATTGAGTAAGAACTACAAAGTTCAGGCTGGTTTTAGAAAACATCAAGGAACAAGAAACATTATTTCCAATGTTAGATGGATATTGGAGAAGAGCAAAGAATACCAAAAGCCCCTATACTTTTGCTTCATCAACTACAGCAAAGTTTTTGACTTTGTGGATTACGATAAACAATGGAGAACTCTAGCACAAATGGGAATACTCAAACACATAACTCAGCTGATAAAGAGCCTCTACGAAAATAAGAATCTGCAGTGAGAACTGAATATGGTAACACTGATTGGTTTCCGTTAAAACATGGCGTCAGGTAAGGATGCATCTTGTCACCTTACCTGTTCAACCTTTATGGTGAAGCCATCTTCAGAAAAGCAAATTTGGAAGAAGAGAGCATTGGCTTCAAAGTTGGTGGCTAAAATATAAACAACCTGTGCTATATAGATGATACAGTACTCATCACCAGCAGCAAAGAAAACATGCTGTATCTACTGAGAAAAGTCAAAGCCGAAAGTCATAACATGAGATTAGAACTAAACATAAGACAAAGATCATGAACATGGAAAATGATGAAGATTTTGAGCTTGAAGGTGATAGAATGGAAGTTGTAAAGGATTTCAATCTCCTGGGCTCTTTTGAAAAGAAGCAACTAGCAGGGAAGAAATACTTTGCTGAATAGCACTTTGGTCGCTCTTCAATGATGGCTCTCGACAAAGTATTCAAAGGCAAGGAAATAACACTCCAAATGAAAATCAGACTTATCCATGCACTTATTTTCTCAATAGTCAATTGCAGATGTGAGGACTGGATACTACGGAAACAAGACAGAAAGAAGATTAACTCATTTGAGCTTTGGTGCTGGAGACAGATTTTATGCATGCCATGGACCACAAGAAGAACTAACAAATCTATTCTGGAAGAGATCAAACCGACTATGTCACTCAAAGCCCAAATGATGAAGTTATGACTATCTTATTTCGGTCACACTATCAGAAGAGAAAGATCATTGGAGAAGGACATCATGTTTGGGAAAATCGAAGGAACTAGGCGAAGAGGGCAACCTGCAATTAGATGGCTAGATACATTGAAAACAACTATGGGGATGACGCTGGAGGATCTTTCCGGACTAGCACAAAACTGATTGCTTTTTAGATCTATAATTCATCAAGTCGCTTGGACTCGAACATGAATAGATGACACCTAACTAACTAACTAACTTTCATGTTAAGAAGTTAACAGTACATTGCATTGTGAGCCAAATGTTATATGAAATACCCAACCTAGAAAGGAGCTTTTTATATATAGAAACCTTGCTCTAGTCCTGTGGTCCCCAACCCTGTCCTGGAGGACCACCAGGCCAATTGGGTTTTCAAGCTAGCCCTAATTAATATGCAGGAGAGAGATTTGTATATAATGGAAGTGATAAGCATGCAAATCCGCTCCATGCATATTCATTAGGGCTATCCTGAAAACCCAGTTGGCCTGGTGGTCCTTCAGGACAGGGTTGAGGACCACTTCTCTAGACAAATTTCTCCTGTTTTGTATTTGCTTAATTGGATAGCGAGTTCAATGGTGTATAAAATTTAAAATCTTCACCTTGAGTGGTAAAGAGCAATAGTGTATTTGCATTCTAAGGGCTGACCCATGTAGATACAAAATAGTCACCTGTTTTGTGAGCTGTTGCCCAAAGCCCTATTCTGTAAGCTGCATATATCACCACAAAGTTGAAAATATGGCATACATGTGGGAAGAGCACGGGCCTGAGGTGGGAGTGTGATCCATCAGCATACACATCTTATATGTTGCTATCAGATGTGCATGTTGATTGATGGTTCTAGATGTACTCCCTCCCCCCCCCCCCACCAAGGCTGCCGTTGACGTGGCATAAGCAGAACCACCTTCATTTGGTCATACTAATGTGGGTTTGTGCTAGTATTTTATATAACAGCATCATGGTACCCTGATGACATTATAGAATTGGTGCTCCTGTATTACCGTATTTTCACGCATATAACGCGCGCGTTATACGCGTTTTTACCTACCGCGCATACCCCTCGCGCGTTATATGCGTGAGCGCGGTATACCAAAGTTTTAAAACATAGTTCCCACCCCGCCCGACGCCCGATTCACCCCCCCAGCAGGACCGCTCGCACCCCCACCCCGAACGACCGCTCGCACGCGCTCCCATCCGCACCCGCATCCACGATCGGAGCAAGAGGGAGCCCAAGCCCTCTTGCCCGGCCGACTCCCCGACGTCCGATACATCCCCCCCCCCGGCAGGACCACTCGCACCCCCACCCCGAACGACCGCCGACTTCCCGACAATATCGGGCCAGAAGGGAGCCCAAACCCTCCTGGCCACGGCGACCCCCTAACCCCACCCCGCACTACATTACGGGCAGGAGGGATCCCAGGCCCTCCTGCCCTCGACGCAAACCCCCCTCCCCCCCAAGAACCTCCGACCGCCTCCCAGCCGACCCGCGATCCCCCTGGCGACCCCCACGACCCCCCCACCCCCCTTCCCCGTACCTTTGGTAGTTGGGCCAGAAGGGAGCCCAAACCCTCCTGGCCACGGCGACCCCCTAACCCCACCCCGCACTACATTACGGGCAGGAGGGATCCCAGGCCCTCCTGCCCTCGACGCAAACCCCCCTCCCCCCCAAGAACCTCCGACCGCCCCCCAGCCGACCCGCGATCCCCCTGGCGACCCCCACGACCCCCCCACCCCCCTTCCCCGTACCTTTAGTAGTTGGCCGGACAGACGGGAGCCAAACCCGCCTGTCCGGCAGGCAGCCAACGAAGGAATGAGGCCGGATTGGCCCATCCATCCTAAAGCTCCGCCTACTGGTGGGGCCTAAGGCGCGTGGGCCAATCAGAATAGGCCCTGGAGCCTTAGGTCCCACCTGGGGGCGCGGCCTGAGGCACATGGGCCCAACCCAACCATGTGCCTCAGGCCGCGCCCCCAGGTGGGACCTAAGGCTCCAGGGCCTATTCTGATTGGCCCACGCGCCTTAGGTCCCACCAGTAGGCGGAGCTTTAGGATGGATGGGCCAATCCGGCCTCATTCCTTCGTTGGCTGCCTGCCGGACAGGCGGGTTTGGCTCCCGTCTGTCCGGCCAACTACTAAAGGTACGGGGAAGGGGGGTGGGGGGGTCGTGGGGGTCGCCAGGGGGATCGCGGGTCGGCTGGGGGGCGGTCGGAGGTTCTTGGGGGGGAGGGGGGTTTGCGTCGAGGGCAGGAGGGCCTGGGATCCCTCGTGCCCGTAATGTAGTGCGGGGTGGGGTTAGGGGGTCGCCGTGGCCAGGAAGGTTTGGGCTCCCTTCTGGCCCAACTACCAAAGGTACGGGGAAGGGGGGTGGGGGGGTCGTGGGGGTCGCCAGGGGGATCGCGGGTCGGCTGGGGGGCGGTCGGAGGTTCTGGGGGGGGGGGGGGGTTTGCGTCGAGGGCAGGAGGGCCTGGGATCCCCCCTGCCCGTAATGTAGTGCGGGGTGGGGTTAGGGGGTCGCCGTGGCCAGGAGGATTTGGGCTCCCTCCTGGCCCGATATTGTTGGGGAGTCGGCGGTCCTTCGGGGGGGGGGAGGGATGTATCGGACGTCGGGGGGGGGCATCAGGCTTTCAGGATGGGGACAGACCTTCAAGGGGGGACAGTGCACGGAAGTCAGGGGGGGTGAACGGAGAGTCGGGACAGCGCACGGAAAGTCAGGGCGGGCGAAAGGAGCGTCGGGCAGCATGCGCGGTATACCCGTGAGCGCGGTATATCAAAGTTTTTGTGCAAATCATCGTGATTTCTGCGCGCTATATCCATGTGCGCGTTTTATACGGGTGCGTGTTATTTGCGTGAAAATACGGTATACCAGGACACCAAAATGGAGGTACCAAATTACAGAATCACCACCTTTATGTATTAAAGATGTACTAGAACCATGCGATCCATAGGAAACAATTTATTAGATATTACCTCAGTTTATTACCTTATGGTTTATGTGAAACTCATACTTGGGCATTTCACCATAGTTGGCCTGACTCTCTGGAATGCTTTGCCAGTTGACTTAAGATAGAAAGAAAGAGCTGAAGACCCTTTTTTCCACAAGCATTTATTTATACACTAGATTTGTAACCTGTTCTGAGCTCCTTTGTAGGATGGGCTAAAAAGTGGAATAAATAAATAATAGAGAATTCAGGAAGTATTCTTCTACCTCTTCCCTTTCTTTTCAAAAAAGGTGACTATGGCACGCACACACTGTACTTACCTCTTGTTGTGCTGGTGCCATCACACTGCCTCATGAGCCCAGCCCTTACCCAGAGCTAGCCTGGGAGCATCAGATGCCCTGGGTGAACTTTCAGCCGTGTATCTCATTCTCCTACCACTTCTCTCCCTGGCCTGTATCTCCTCTTCCCTCTCTATTATTTCTCCTACTTGGCTACCTAAAGTTTTGTGGTATGAGCTGTGTAGCAGTCTGAGTTGGTATGTGTAACCATTTCATCCACTGCCCAGCCACATGAAGGAGGGAGAAATTCAAAATCAGGAGGGTAGAGCAGCACTTCCAAGCTCACTTCGAAGTACTACTATTAGCCTCAAATTTTTTTCACCAAAAATTAAACTTACTTCAATTTAGTAGCAGACAGTATCTACCAGTAGGTGGCCCTGGGTTTATGCTGAGCTTCCTTGATGGCAACTATGCCCTTTGGTTTGGCCCATCTTGTTAAGTTCATATATGCTGTGCTTTCTTTATTGAAGTTCTAGTTTTGATAGTTGATCTAGGGAGAGGTTTCTTTGTTCTTGCAAGACTAGGTAGTTATGAAATGCCCTGATTTTTTTTTCTCACTATTAATGTTTTAATCTACTTTGGTGTTTCATGAACTTTTTACTTTCTTCATGTTGGGATTTTGATCCATTTATTTCCTTTTTAATTTAGTCTCTAGTGATCAGAGATTATATGCTGTCTACTCATTAACTGTTTCAACAACTGTTTTACAAATTTTGGGCATATAGTAACTGTTAAGTAATACAAACAAGAAGAATAACCAAAATCAAGTTTGTTGTACAGTATTGTTAAGATTTTCAGTATGCACAAAATGCTGTATTACATTCAAAATATTAATAGAGTAATAATACTAAATAAACATTTTTTTTTCTCTTTCAATTCAGTTTAATCATGCTGTGCAGCATATGCCAAGAGTTTAGCATTCTCATGATTTGTTCCTGGCCTCTTTTGCAGATTGACATGGATTCCTGGTTCTTGGTCCTGTTGCTTAGCAGTGGCTTGACATGCCTCCGTGCAATCAATATTACCACAACAGGTGAGTTTTTATTTGCCATTGGCTACTTTTCTTCCACTCCCCCCAAGCATTTTCTATTACTTCCCCCACCTCAGAAAGCATTTCTTGGAGATCTGAGTCATTCTGAGGATTGCAGAAGCAACTTCTCTGGTGCATACTTTGATTGTTAGTTGGTTGGAACTACCACAGTACACTGTGACCATCTATCCTTGTTTAAGGTCTAGGCCAGGGGTGTCCACACTTTTTGGACTTGCGAGCTACTTTTAAAATGACCAAGTCAAAATGATCTACCTTCAATAAAATTAAAAAAAACCCACAAAGCACACTGTATGCAGAGAAAATGTTAATTATCATTTATATTCCGTGAGTTTTCAAAGAGGTCAAGGCAGCTGACTTTATGTAATGTCACCTCAGTAACAACTATACAAAAAATATACTCCCTCCCTTTTTACTAAACCGCGATAGTGATTTTTAGTGCAGGGAGCTGCGCTGAATGCCCTGTGCTGCTCTCGTAGCTCATAGGCTCCCTGCGCTAAAAACCGCTATTGCGGTTTAGTAAAAGGGGGCCATAGTGCAAAATATAGCCAGCAGACAAAAATTCTCAAAACGGACACCTTTTGATCACTAAATTGAAAATAAAATCATTTTTCCTACCTTTGTTGTCTGGTGATTTCATGAGTCACTGGTTGCACTTTCTTCTTCTGACTGTGTATCCAATATTTCTTCCCTTCTTTCAGCTTCCTGTATGCTTCCTCTCCTCCAGACCTCATTCCCTCCCCCAACTTTTTCTTCCTCTCTCCCTGCCCTCCTCTCCTTTCTTTATTTCTCTCCATCTTTCTTTCTGTCTCCCTGCCCCCCCTTTATTTCTGTATGTCCGTCTTTCTCTCTCCATACCCCCTTTCTTTCTTTCTGTTTCCCTGTCTTTCTCTCTCCATGCCCTTTCTGTCTGTCTCCCTGTCTTTCTCTCTCCATGCCCCCTTTCTTTCTTTCTGTCTCCCTGTCTTTCTCTTGCCATGCCCTTTCTGTCTTTCTCTCTCCATGCCTCCTTTCTTTCTTTCTGTCTCCCTGTCTGTCTCTCTGTCTCCCTGCCCTCCCCTAAGCCACCGCCTCGATCGGGGAACAGGCCACCACCGTAAAGAGGACCCTGAAGCACCAGGCCGACCAATCTTCCCTACCCGACGTCAATTCTAACGTTGGAGAGGAAGTTCCTGGTCAGCCATGCAGCGATTGGCTGGCCCGGAACTTCTTCTCTGACATCAGAATTGATGTCGAGTGAGGAATGTTGGTTGGCCTGATGTTTCAGCATCCTCTTTACAGGGCTGGGAAGCAGGTAAAACGGAAGGCAACGTGAGTCTATCATGGAGCCCGGGATGGGCTCCGCGATTGTCTCACATTGCCTTTGCGATCTACTGGTTGATCGCGATCGACCTTTTGGGCACCCCCTGGTCTAGGCTATAGAGGTGAGCCAACTTGTTTCTACAGAGCCCAAAATTAGTTTTTTGTTTTAATATAGGATAAGTATGATCTGTTTAATTTGTATTGTATTGTTTTTTTGTTATATTACAAAATTCAATAAAATATATTAAATACAGTGGTGCCTCACACAACGAACTTAATCCGTTCCAGGAGCAAGTTTGTTATGTGAAACGTTCGTTGTGTGAAACGCGTTTTCCCATAACAATACATGTTAAAAAAAATAATTCGTTCTGTAGCATAAAATATGCTAAGATGACATAAAAAAAGATAAATTTTTGGTTATTATTTTTATTTAGATACATCTAAAAACATAATTGTTTTTTAAAACAACACACATTTTTAAAATTTAAAGACAGACTAAGTAGAGTCTAATTTTACAGTGAGAGAGGGCAGAGTCTCAGCGGCAAAAACTGGGACTTAACTGTTCATTTTTTTTTTTTTCTACCGTGTTTCCCCGATGATAAGGCAGGGCCATCAAATAAGACAGCCCCCCCTTTTTAGAAAAAAATGTAAAATAAGGCACCCCCCCGCAAATAAGCCACCCACCGATACCTGCGCTTACCCGAATCGGGTGGTACGGTGGGTGACTCCGTGTGGTCCCTGGCACCCCCGACACGATCGGGGCAAGAGGGAGCTCAAGCCCTCTTGCCCCCCCCGACTCCCCGACACGATCGGGGCAAGAGGGAGCTCAAGCCCTCTTGCCCCCCCGACTCCCCGACACGATCGGGGCAAAAGGGAGCTCAAGCCCTCTTGCCCCCCCGACTCCCCGACACGATCGGGGCAAAAGGGAGCCCAAGCCCTCTTGCCCCGCCGATTCCCCAACTCCCCGACAATATCGGGCCAGGAGGGAGCCCAAGTCCTCCTGGCCACGGCGACCCCCTAACCCCACCCTGCACTACATTACGGGCAGGAGGGATCCCAGGCCCTCCTGCCCTCGACGCAAACCCCCCCCCCCAACGACCGCCCCCCCCAAGAGCCTCCGACCGCCCCCCCAGCCGGCCCGCGACCCCCCTGGCCGACCCCCACGACACCCCCAGCCCCCTTCCCCGTACCTTTCTGTAGTTGGCCGGACAGACGGGAGCCAAACCCGCCTGTCCGGCAGGCAGCCATCGACGGAATGAGGCCGGATTGGCCCATCCGTCCCAAAGCTCCGCCTACTGGTGGGGCCTAAGGCGCCTGGGCCAATCAGAATAGGCCCGGGAGCCTTAGGTCCCTCCTGGGGGCAGGGCCTGAGGCACATGGTCGGGTTGGGCCCATGTGCCTCAGGCCCCGCCCCCAGGAGGGACCTAAGGCTCCCGGGCCTATTCTGATTGGCCCAGGCGCCTTAGGCCCCACCAGTAGGCGGAGCTTTGGGACCGATGGGCCAATCCGGCCTCATTCCGTCGATGGCTGCCTGCCGGACAGGCGGGTTTGGCTCCCGTCTGTCCGGCCAACTACAGAAAGGTACGGGGAAGGGGGTTGGGGGTGTCGTGGGGGTCGGCCAGGGGGGGCGCGGGTCGGCTGGGGGGGACGGTCGGAGGTTCTTGGGGGGGGTGGTCGTTGGGGGGAGGGGGGGGTTTGCGTCGAGGGCAGGAGGGCCTGGGATCCCTCCTGCCCGTAATGTAGTGCAGGGTGGGGTTAGGGGGTCGCCGTGGCCAGGAGGACTTGGGCTCCCTCCTGGCCCGATATTGTCGGGGAGTTGGGGAATCGGCGGGGCAAGAGGGCTTGGGCTCCCTTTTGCCCCGATCGTGTCGGGGAGTCGGGGGGGCAAGAGGGCTTGAGCTCCCTCTTGCCCCGATCGTGTCGGGGAGTTGGGGGGGCAAGAGGGAACCAGGCGGAGAGAGGGCAGTTAAGCGCAGTGCCTGCGCGGAAGGATGCAGCTCGGGCGACTTCGTTGTGTGAAACGAAGTTCGTTGTACGGATCAAGACATAAAGTTCGTTGTGCGCAGCGTTCGCTGTGCGAGGCGTCCGTTAAGCGAGGCACCACTGTATATAAAAAGGAGCGGAATAGTCTGTGATAATAATTGTTGCATTAGCCACTGCAGGTTTTTGTTCTTTGATGTATAGCTATGAAGAATAATTATGTCAAAACTAGATGCACTTCTATAAGGTGATCTCATCCTATCAGAAAGCTCCTTCATTTTGGTCTATAAACATGTCCACTAATCTTTTTCTGATTTATTAGATAATCAAATGTTTTATTACAGAAGCAGCTTTCTGGTCCAGTCATTGACTTCACTTGAGCTCTCTTATCGTTTATTCTAGCCTTGCCTACAATAGAAATGAGCCTTACCACAACTTCAGTGAAGGGAACAAAAGAGCCAGATAACAGGACCTTAAGTTCTAACAACATGAATGACAGCTCTCTAATCACAGCTCCTTCCACGTTGGAACCAGCAACCACAAATCCTGTTTTTACCATCGAAATTACCACTGTGAGCACTGTGACTTCCTCAGATGTTCGTAATCATACAGATGGGTCAACTGTGGAAGTACCTCATCCACCCACTTTGGCTCCAACGAATGAGACAAGGTCACCAGATATAGTGAGCACAACAGCTAGGACTGTTTCTGAAGACATTAATGGTACATCTTCAGTAGCTACCTTAGAAAGCTTCACTACTTCAGGTATTGTTATTATTCCTCTTTGATAATTGTTTATCTAAACTCAAAGCTTTAAATATCTTCTGAATCAAGAAAGTTAATTTGTTAACAACATATTCAGTGGCCTTGGCCTTGTAGTAGAGCTGCTGCTTCAGCACCCTGAGGTTGTGAGATCGAATCCCAGCGCTACTCCTTGTGATCCTGGGCAAATCACTTAATCCTCCACTGCTCCAAGTACAAAATAAGTACCTGTATATATATATAAACCGCTTTGAATGTGTAACCACAAAAAGGTGGTTTACAAGTCCCTTTATCTCCTCCCTATATATGGCATATATGTATTTCTGAGACCTCTCCAAAATGCAGGAAAATGAACCTGCATTTGAGAGGCACATTATTGAGTTCATTGCCGAATGAAGTAAAAACTCATTAAATGACAAATTATATACTCAGTATGGGTGTTGAGAAAACGAGTATACAATAGGAAATTTATAGGCTTTATTCACTACTTTAGCTCCCAGATTTTATACAGTTTTTGCTGTTTTGATGAAGTCTAGACTTTCTGGTATCAATTCACCCCTGAAGTAGCCCCTTTGGTGAAATATAGTCATGTTATGGGTGTATGTAAAAAAATGAAAGAAATCCTTAAAGTTGATGACAACGAGTTGAGGGCAGCTGAGTACTGGTCAACCGACTTGCCAGTTTTGGATGCAGTTTAGACTATTGCAAAGTTTAGTGGTAAGACATGGTTGGAGGAGTATAATCGGGTGCTAGATTAAGTTTGGGATCCTATATACTTATCTGTCAAGAATGGTAGTTTATGATGTCATTTCATATCTGCCTATCCAGCAATTAAAGGTTCCAAATATTTTTTTCTTATGATAAATAATGCACTGGCTTTTTGAAACTCAGTTTGCTCAAAATAATAATTTTAAAAACAATCTGAGTTTAAAAAAAGAAGTCATAGTTTACTGTTGGATAAATGTCGTGAAAACTTTCTTTTACTTTTATTGAAAAATCAACATGCTTTTAGTCCTAGTGTCTGTGTAATAATAATAATAACAGTTTATATATCGCAATACCGTGAAGTTCTATACGGTTTACAAAAGATTAAGTAAGGTACAAATTGATTGAACTTAAAAGGAGAGGAAAAACATTTTTGATCTAGAAATTTTATATATGTCTAGGAGGAGGGCTGTTGCATGAATTGAGTATGTACAGATTCAGTAAAACCTTTCTGCCAGCTCTTCTTTAAAAAAGTGTACCATATACACATGTGCCAAACCACTAACCAGCTGGGGGTTGAGAGAGCAGTGGGAGAAGGAATGGGGAATAAGTTTGAAAGCATGAGGCATATAGACTAGGTTTTCATCTAATTTTCAAAAGTACACCAAAACTCACCTTTTCTACTTTGGGAAAATGGCTTTAAGTGTGTTGAAGTATATAAGAGGGCCTTACAAAGATTTATGTGTGGAACTGCTGAAAATACATAGGCATGGGAGAATCAGGGATTCTAAGCTGAAGCAAATAAAGAATAAATATACTTTAAAACTGAGAAATTTTTTTTTCTGATGTGGGTGATCAAGCTCCGGAAAAGTCTGTCTTGATGAGACATTTATTTGACTAGTTCTGGATTAGGGGTATGAATGTAGATGGAAAACATAATCACTAATAGATATCTGTATGAGAGTAAGACAGAGATATGTGTCGTGTTTCAAACTAAACATCTGCTTTTCTTTATTCCCTTAGATGAAGCAACAACAGACCAAGGTAAACTTTCTCATTTTCCATGTTTTGTTGGACAATAAATAGTTTAATTTAATGCCTGATTCATATTTGTAAAATGATTCACTGAGTTTTTGTGAAACTGTTCCTTCCAGACAAGACAGACCACCACATCATGCTTATTTATGGTCCACATAATGAGTTTTGTGTGTTCAGTTTAAAAAAAATTTCAGAGCTTTCTAGATTAAAACTTTTAGTATGTGCATGTAGTTTTCTACATACTGTTTGTCCTGCTGCTTGCCAGTTGTTTTCCTACTGAATAGAAGAGGATCCAGTTTGACCATATTTGCTGATCTCGAGGTTCTAGCCAGTTGGTACAATCCAGCAGCAATAATAACAGAAACTGTATTAGTGCTTTAAACACAAGCAGTAGAATCTTAAATAAGAACATAAGAATAGCCTTACTGGGTCAGACCAACAATTCATCAAACCTAGTAGCCCATTCTTACAGTGAGCAATCCAGGTCACTAGGACCTAGTCAAAACCCAAAGCATAGCAACATTCCATGCTACCGATCCAGGGCAAGCAGTGGCTTGCCTCATGTCTTTCTCAATAACAGATTATGGACTTTTCCTCCAGGAAATTGTCCAAACCCTTCTTAAAATCAGCTACGCTATCCGCTCTTACCACAACCTCTGGCAGTGATCTTAACAATGGGAAAGAGTATCTGGCAATATTTCTTGACGTATTAAGTTTTCGGAGGATAGGTGTAGTAGCCCGGAATCCTGAGAGGAGCTGTTTAAGTGTTGGCCAGATGAGCACAAGCAACTATCTTCAATATTCTACCATCTCTTGAGGAAGCTCTTATTAAAGCGAAACGGAGATGCTCCGTTGAGTGAAGCAATGTTGGGCATTTACTGAATAGTTATTCTATACAGCTACAAGCTGCCCTGGCTCCTAAATAAAGCTAAGTACTCTAGGCTTTATAAGTCTCTAAGCCTGCTTATCTAGGAATATTATTCCAGGTGCATTATTTGATATGTTGCTACATGTTTGGGCATACTACAATAAGCTAATATAAGTACTCAATTGAGAAAATAGTTAATTAAAAAAATTATTAGTAAGAAAAAAAGACATTTGAGACCAGTGATAGTTCAAAAGAGTCCATCTGTTGGGATTTGTTCCATTGCCAGTTGGATGTGAACACTTGAGGTCTCTCAGTCTTTATCACACTAGATATTTCACTACTCTCCTTCACTACATAGAAGATTTGAAAAGAATTTCCTTTTATATTCATCTCACTAGTAGGTTTTTTGGTCTTTCGACTTTATACTCTGAGGATTTTTTCATAATATGATCATAACATGTATTTCCAGCAATAACTCTTGCTGTTGCCTTTTGGGCTACTTGCAGGACCCTGATCAAATTCTTAGATACACTTAAGTAATAATGTGTTACAATAGTCAAAACAGGGCTCATCAAACTGAATTGTTATTCTGAAAATTTCCTCAGTCAAGTACTCCCTTAATCTACAGAGTTCTTAATTTGCTGAACACCTGGCTAATCACTTTCTGCGCATGATGTTTCATAAATAAATTCAAATCTATTATCGCACACAAATTATGGATCTTCTTCACAGTTGAGACTGAGGTGTCCATAATCGTGATCTCAGTTGGTATGTCATCAGAATAATATGAAGGCATCATCATTATTTGATTCATTACAATATTTACTACTACTATTAATTATTTCTATACTACCAGACGCACGCAGCGCTGCACAGTCACAAAGAATAAGAAAACAGTCCCTGCTCAAAAGAGCTTACAATCTAAACAGGCAAGACAGACAAACAGGATGTCATGGATACAGTTTATTTAATTTTAATCTGTTTCCTAGCATCCATTCATCAATAGCTCATAAGCACAAATTTAATACCCTAATGCTGGTTTCCATTGACTGTCCAACTGGTACTACAAATTGGATATCATCTGCATAGAGGCGATATTGAAGGTCCAAGCAGTTCACTACTAATATGCAAAGCCAAAATGGCTAAATATTAAATGGATTATGCTGGGTAGTTTATAGTTGGGTCAGTGCACTGTATCACGGAGAACCAGCATTTGAATTCACACTGTATTGGAAGATGCCCCCGAGGTTGCCCCTGACGAAGGATACGAAACGGGGCTCTGTAGGGCGATCAGCTGGCACCCCGTTAAAACCACAGCAGTCAGCAGATTAAGATAAGTTCCTGAATTTTGAGTATCTTTTGATTTATGGTAAAACTGACAAGATTAATTAACACAGGAACTTCTCCAATGTTAAATTAGATGTGATTTCAATTTTTGATCTTAAATTCTTCAGATTGATTTATCTAAGACACTAGGATATTTGGGCTGCAAGTCAAGTCTTTTGTAATAATAATATAGTCACATAGAAAAAAGAAAAACAAAAGAATAAAAATTTTTAATGTATATTAATTATAGTATTTATAGGAAGTTAGCCCACTGGGTGTGCAAGGTGATGTAAGTGGGTAACGTCTGCCGGGCACTTCTGTGCTACTGGTGGTGTTGAACCCAGGTGAACTCACTTAAAAAGTTGTTGTTAGCAAATTCCCACCTACTGATTGGCACCCTTTATAGTTACAATGAGCCTGATAGGCCTGTAACCCGTGTGGCGCTCGAAGAATAAGAGAGCAGGTCTTCATTCAGAGTTTCAAGATTTTTTTGACCTCTCTCGTTTAGAGTTAGGCTCTATCTTTTGTAAATATTAAAAAACATCACCAATAGGGGTACCACTGGGATCCTGCCTACTTTATGCTGGTAGTGTACTTGACCTATCACCCACTTTTGACTTAGTTAACCACCATCTTCTCAATCCTTGGTTTCCCTTGGTGTTTCAGGAACTGTATTTGACCAGCTTTCATCCTTTTTGCAACATTGCTCCTTTCATATGACACAATCATCATTGTCTTCATTTTTTGTGCTTTCCTGTGGCATTCCACAGGGTTCTGTGCTTCCCCTCTCTTATTTAAGTTCTGAGTCTTTTACCACTTCTCATTCAGGTCCACGGCATAAGTTCATATTCTTATGCTGATGATATTCTCCTTGTCTGCTACACTGACAGTGATTCTATCAATATTTAACCTTTACAATCCTGTCTTCATGACATTGTAATATAGCTTCAAGATCATTGCCTGGTATTGAATGCAGAAAAGAACCTGGTTTCATCTCCACCACCATCCCTTTCTCCATTTCTCTTTGATGAACATATCTCCCCTGTTACTTTATTCAGATATCTTGGTGTTTTCCTAGATTCAACACTGTTGTTTTCTCCACTGATTTTTAATATATTAAAAACTGACTTTTACTTCTCATACAAGCTCAGTCATCCAAAACTATTTTGACATGGACATTCTTATGATTTTATGCTTACATCAACTCTCACTACAATTGTATAATGTTATCTATGCAGGGATCACTAAAACCAATGTTTACAGACCCTTCAGAACATGGCTGCGAAGATTCTCTGCTACGCAAAACAGTGATTATGTCACTCTTTTTCTAAAATCTACATTAGAGTAAAATTTAAAATATGGACACTGATGCATATGTTTTTCATGAAGGCAGAAAATTATTTCTGTCATCTCTTATAATTCCATGCATTAAAGTTAGTGCTTGATACTGTAAAGCTATAGGATATAACCCCTAAGTTGAAGATAGATATAGACAAAACTAAGTTTCTTTGGCTAGGTCATCATGATCAGGCTAGATCAGATCTATTATCACACTTTGGCCAAAGTAATTACACATTTGATATGCAAACTAGAGTTTTGGACATTCAATTAGATAATTTATTGAGCTTGGAGCATCAAGTTAATCTGGTTAGTAAAAAATCATTTTTCATTTTAAGGAAAATACTGGTAGTTCAGAAATATTTTGATAAGTCAATTATTGCACTTGTGGTTCAGTCGCTTATTCTTTCCCAGATAGACTACTGTAATATTATTTATTTAGGATGTGATAAAAGATTGTTAGATTTTTTTAAAATCTTTATTCATTTTAAAAACCAACATCAAGTGTAACATATTGTCAAACAATTGTACAAAATAACCAGCACTTAATTCCATACATATCCCATCCCCCCACCCATCCTTTCATACAGTATAAAGATAATCAAGAGTAATACAAATGATTAAGACCAACTAATTACAATAAAATAATAATTTAAAGGCATATCCCCCTCCCCTCACCCCTCCTGGATGTGTATAATCAAAGGGATAAAGGATTGTTGAAAAGGTTTACAAACTGTGCAGAATTCTGCAGTGAGGGTAATTTTTCCCATCTCTAAATATGATAGAATTACACCATATTTCATTATTCCCACCCCCTCCCTTTTATGAAGCCGCATTAGGTTTTTTTATCACTGGTCATGGCGGTATTAGCTCCAACACTCAGGAATTCTATGAGCATCAAAGCTAATACCACTGCGGCCAGCAATAAAAAAGCCTAATGTGGCTTCATAAAAGGGGGGATAAATTAAGGGGGTGGGTAAATTACATTGGTTGCCAGTAAATGCAGAATTTATTTTAAGCTTTGTATTATGATTTTTAATATTCTATATGGCCAGGTGCCATATTATTTAGTGGAATTGATTTAATTAATAGCAGGAAGATTGGGTCATGTTGTATGGAAGCAATTCTATCTTCAGTTTCCCTCACCAAAGACAATTTAATCATTTGTTCAATGATATGCATCTTTTTTTTCAGGATCCTTTAATTTGGATTGATTTCCCTAGTTTAATAAGATCAATATATTGTTTTAAAAAAACTTTAAAAAATATTTAAAAAAATTTTTTTTATCTTGAAATGTATCTTCTACTATTAATGTTCTATTTGAACATTTGTCATTGCATTATGTTTAACTAGGTTTGTTCCCAGTAATACAGTAGAAATGTATTGTTATCTGCCATGAACTCGTAAGGGCTTTGGCAGAATATAAGTCAGAATGCAATCTCTAAATGACAAAGGGCAAAATGGGAATCAACAAGAAAATCTGCATTCTTTTTTTTTTATAAATTTTTTATTAACTTTTTCAAATAATACATCTTATACATAAATTACACATATTGATCAAAAATAAAGGAAATTGAATAACTTAATACAAATTTATACATAAAATAGAACATATACTAATAAACTAAAGTAAACATAAAATAAAACAAAAATACACACAAGAGCTGCAGAATATTTAATCAGAAACAGGAGTTTCATTTAACTATAATAGGTTTCTACAAAAATCATCTAGTTGGGCCCATTTCAGATTGAAATTAACAATGTTATTAAATTTGAAAGCTATAATTTCTTCATATTTCCTAATCGTACACAAGTGATCTATTTTTTGACTCCTACCTTATTTAATTTCCTTCTGTAATACTTGTACTTAGAAAAGTCTTTTACCACTTTCCGTTCATTGCTAAAAACATATTTCTTTGAATTGGCTTTCTCCAATGGTTAGTTAATTATTAAGTGAACCTTTATAAGTGTGTGGGGGAGGGGAGCTGGCTTTCAACACAGTGGTCCACAATTGAGTCTGAATGATTGTCCATTTTATCTTATTGACTGGAAATTACTGTCTTATCATATTAAGTTCTGTTTTACTATAACTTTCTATTTGTAATTTTTAATTTTGTTATCTGCTTTGCTTTGATTTGTTTTGATAACGATAGCAGTATACCAAGAAAAATAAATGATTAGTGTAGATGTGGAAACAGCTATACACCATCTTTCCTCTTAATAATGTGAGCACATGATACTGAATGCAGGCATCTTTTGGACCTCCCTATAACTTCACATATCCGAGGTTTATCGTTAAGTCGGCCGTCAATAGATCCAAAAAACCTGTGTCTAGCTAATCAGGTTTTGACTCTAAAATTTTGGCTTTCATTGGGAAGCAGATTTCTCAGAACTCTTTGCTTTGAAAATGAGCCCCAAAAGGTTCTTTATCACTAACTATTTGTCTGTCTGGTGGAACAAAATTCATAATTTCATTCAAATTCTCTTTTTGGAGAAAATAGGAATTTCATTTCTTTATGGCAACAAGAGAAAGATGTGAGCTCTGTATGATTTGTTTGACCAATGATGCACTGAAAACAGTGTTGAAGGTTTGCTGTGACCAGTGACTTCTGTATGGCATCAGGAAGGATGTATTGATAAAATATAACCTATCATGAGATGTGGTTGTTTGTATATTTTTTTTAGTCTATGTTAGTATATGTATGTTTTATTGAAAGGTGCTTAGTTTTATGCAGAGTACAAGTTTTTAAATAGACAGGATCTCTAAAGGAGAGGAATGGTTAGTAGATATCATAGATAGGTAGACTGAATAGTCGATATGATCTTTATCTGTCTTCATAATAACATAGTAACATAATGATAAAGATATGAACGGTCCATCCAGTCTGTCCATTAGTTATTCTTATTAAAAATACATGATTAAATTAACTTGTCTCTTCTTTGATATTTCTGGGCCATAGACTAAAGTCCACCTGATATTGTCCTAGGGTCCAACTATCCAGCCTATCCAACCATCCCGTTGTTTGCAGGATATCTACCATAATGTCTGGCCAGTAACGTCCTCATGTTCCAAGTTAGTGGAGTTCCCGTTGTTTGCAGGATATCTACCATAATGTCTGACCATTAACGTCCTCATGTTCCAAGTTAGTGAAGTTCCCATTGATGCCCTCCCCAGCCCATCCTTCACCAAATCACCATATATGGGACACAAACCATACAAATCTGTCCAATACCGGCCTTAGTTCTTTAATTTATACCATTTGTTTTCTAACTGGAGATCTTCCCATGCTTTCTTGAATTGCATCACCATCTTTCTCTCCAACACCTTACTCGGGAGGGCATTCCAGGCATCCAAGGTTCAAGGTTTATTAATATTTGATTTATCGCTAAATCTGTTTACAAAGCGATCCACCACCCTCTCCGTGAAAAAATATTTCTTTCTATATTTTTATATTTTATATCTCTCTATATTTTTGTTTGAATATAGCCCATTGCTATTATACTTAACCGCACAAGTGTTGACCTAGTGTTTCTTCAATAAAAATAAATAGTTTACCTATAATAATTGTTCTCAGATGTCAACAGAACAATGTGCAGCATTAATCATTTGCCTTCTGTACTGGGAATTTTTCTCTTCTCTTCTTGGTATAAAAATTATTGATTTTGACTAGCTGATCCACTGGTAAGTAGCAGGTTCTTTAAAGCAGTGAAAGCCAGCTGTACGTGCTCCAAGCTTTCTTCTGGAAAACTCTGGAAGCATTCTTAGATAACACATGATATGATCCACAGTGGTGATTCATTATTTATCTGGAATTTGACAATCACAGGAATCAGCAACTTTACTTTTAAGTGGTTATGAATTAGAGAGTTGCGCGGGGACAGAAATCAAACCCCTCCCAGCCCATCCCTGCTGGAATCAAACCCGTTCTCACTGGAATTGAATCTCTCCCTATCCATCCCCGGAAGTAATCTCTTTTGTTCCCACCCATCCCCATAAACTTCAGAAGTAGTTATTTCATTTAATTACACTACTGAATTAGAGGCTCTGGCAGAGACCCATTTATAAATAAACAAAGACACTTTTAAAAATTTGCAAATACTAATTGGGAAGAATACATATTTTGAAAATGGGTCTCTGCTGGAGCCTCTATTAGAGAGTTGCATGGGGACAGAAATCAAACCTCTCCTAACCTGCATCTACTGGAATCAAACCCATCCCCACTGGAATTGAATCCGTCCCTGTCTGTCCCTGCAAGTAATGTCATTTGTCCCCGCCCAGCCCCATAAATTTCAGAAGTAGTTATTTCATTTAATTACATTACTGAATTAGAGGCTCTGGTAGAGACCCATTTACAAATAAACAAAGACACTTTTTTAAATTTGGAAATATTAATTGGAAGAATACATATGGGTCAATGGGTCTCTGACAGAGCCTCTAATGTAAATATAAAATATAAATACTCCAGCTGATGAGGACCCTCAAGCTATGTCAGCTGACAACTTCCGCTGAAGGTGGACAACAATCCCTTTTACCAAGCTTGACAGGCAGTAGCAACATCCCTAAGCCACAGATGCTGGTACCTCAGTGGCTCAAGGATACTGCCAGTGACTGCTACACTTAGTAGAAGGGAGTTCTGGCTATCTTTAGAAGAGGTCCTCACTTGGCAGTGTTTTGGGATCCCCACGAGCTACAACAAGGATCAGCAAGTACTTCAACACTGGAGAAATAAAACCAGAAATTCATTTTCTTTTCTGTTGAGCACAGTACAAAGACATCTATTATATACATTTCCCAAAGCTAACCTATTTCAGTCAATAAATTCCTTTTTTAACCTTTTTTGTCTGGAGATTTATTTTTCCATCAAGTTGGTTCCAATTTCTCTTTATTTTCTGCTTTTCTCCTGTCTTCTACAAATTCTTCTTCAAGTGGTTGCTGTCCATCGGTCTTTTCTTATCTCTCCTTTCTTTTACATTCCCATACTACAACTGCCTCTGACATATTAACCTTTCCATTCAGCTCTTTCCTCCCTTTCACTCAAGTTTCACTCTCTTTTTTTCTTCTCTTCACTTTTCATCTACCTATCAAATTTCCATCTTCTTCTCTCATCCACTCTTCTCTTCCCTTCAGTCTACTCCCCATTACCTTATTTTCATCCACTATATTTACTGTCCTCTACTAATACATTTACCTGTCAACACCCTCCTCTTCCCCCCACCTCTCCTATATGGTGCCACCATACCCACTATGCCACATCTTTTCCTCCCTTCCCTCCATCACCATGTCCAACATTCCTCCCTCTTGCATCCATTTCCATCTGTCCCACTCTTCTCTCTCCATAACAAATAACATTTCTTTCTCCCTCCTTTCTACTATCATGTCCAACAATTTTCCATACTTTCTTCCTTTCTCCATGTGCACCATCTCTCTTTCCCTCCTGCTCCATGCACCCATGTCCAACCATTCTCCATTTTTCTTCTCTCCCCATCAACAGCATTTCTCTTACCCTCCCTTCCCACCCCCTCTAGTTCATGCAGCATCTTTCTTACCCTCCCTTCCCACCAGTCCGTGCAGTTCCAGTTAACTTTTCTAAAGCACACCATCAGCAGCGATTCCTGCACTCTGCTGGTGGCTGACCCGGGTCAGCTGCAGCATGTAGGAGGATGTGGTGCTGGAGGCAGGCGATGTTGAAGTGGTGCTGGAGGCAGACATGCTGGCCAGGTACACTCCCTTGTGAGCCCGCAAGGACCATCATCCATCCCCACTAGTCAGGGGGGGGGGGTTCCTGCTGACCCCCGTCCCCGTGCAGCTCTCTATTATGAATGTGTGCCAACACTGTTTTTTCCTTTACTAAATAAATATTCCTGTTTTACTTTCAATTATTATACAGGTGATTTTGACTCCGAAGACAGACGAGGTGAGATGTGCACCTCATTGTCATCTTCATTTCCCAATAACCTTGTAACAATGCAACTTTATCATGCTAACTTGATTCTCCTTTGCTGTTCAAATTAATTCTCCTTTGAGTGCAGCATGCAGGCTTTGTTTTGCTTGACTCAGCTTAACCTCAGTAAAAATTTCAATAGAAAATAATTAAAATATATTTAAACGAGCAAATTTCCATTAAATCATGGATTTTCTGGAAACCAATGCAAGCAAACATTTATTCAGCTGATTACTTGAATTAACCAGCCTAAATGATGTTGTAGCATTATATAGCAAAAGTATACTGGGCAGGTCCTTCAAGAAAAAATGCAGTCAAAGTAAAACCAGCAGAGTTGTTGGAAAGCTTAGGGACCTTTAAAAATCACCAAGCGTTTGTGGTGGAAACATTTTAAATTGCAATTGTTATCATTATAAAGGCACTATCCCTCTTTTTTTAGCCATTTTTATATGGCCTGACGTATAAATGTGGCTCTGGTCCTTTATGAATACTTACAAAAATGACTCAAGGTTGAAGCAATTACAGTTTTCAAATCCTGCATCATTCAGGTGGAGAGCCTGGTGACTCAACAGAGGCTTACAATCAGTCTGGGAGGGGGGCAGCTGGGCGACGGCCTGAAGATAAACCGAGACCCCCGTTTTTGGGGCAATTTTTAGGCCCAAAAATCTCGTTTGATATTCGAGTATACAGTTTACAGTATTTATCAATGATCTAGAAATAGGAATAACTAGTGAGAGAATTACATTTGCTGGTGAAACAAAGTTGTTGAAAGTTGTTAAATCGCAAGAGGATTGTGAAAAATTGCAAGAGGACCTTGTGAGACTGAAAGGCTGGGCATCAAAATGGCAGATGACATTTAATGTGAGCAAGTGCAAAGTGATGCATGTGGGAAAGAAGAACCTGAACTATATCTACATGATGGAGGATTCCACCTTCGGAATCACCACCCAGGAATAGGATTTAGGTGTGATCATTGAGGATATGTTTAAACCCTCAGTTAAGTGTGCAGCGATGGCAAAGAAACATAAGAATTGCTGCTGCTGGGTCAAACCAGTGTTCCATCCTGCCCAGCAGTACGCTCATGCGGTGGCCCTCAGGTCAAAGACCAGTTCTCTAAATGAGTCCAGCCTCACCTGCGTACGTTCCAGTTTAGCAGGAACTTGTCTAACTTTGGCTTGAAACCCTGGAGGTTTTCCCCTATTAAAGAGTCCAGAAGAGTGTTCCAGTTTTCCTTACGTTTGTTTGGAATCTATCTCCTTTCAACTTTAGAGAGTGCCCTCTCGTTCTCCCTACCTTTGAGAGGGTGAACAGTCTGTCTTTATCTACTAAGTCTATTCTCTTCAATATTTTGAACATTTCGATCAAGTCCCCTCTCAGTCCCCCCTTTTCAAGGGAGAAGAGGACCAGTTTCTCCAAACTCACTGTACGGCAACTCCTCCAGCCCCTTAACCATTTTAGTCGCTCTTCTCTGGACCCTTTCGAGTAGTACCTTGTCCTTCTTTGTGTATGGCGACAAGTGCTGGATGCAGTCCTCAGGTGAGGGTGCACAATGGCCCGGTACAGCGGCATGATAACCCTCTCCGATCTGTTTGTGATCACCTTCTTAATCATTCCTAGCATTCTGTTCGCCCTTTTCGCCGCTGCTGCACATTGTGCAGACGGCTTCATTGACTTGTCGATCAGAACTCCCAAGTCTCTTTCCTGGGAAGTCTCTCCAAGTACCACCCCGGACATCCTGTATTTGTGCATGAGATTTTAATTACCGACATGCATCACTTTACACTTATCTACATTGATGAACCTCATTTGCCATGTCGATGCCCATGTCTCAAGCTTGATTATGTCACGTTGCAGATCTTCACAATCCCTGTGCCTTCACTACTCTGAATAACTTCATATCGTCCTCAAATTTAATCACCTCACTCGTTGTTCCAATGTCCAGATCGTTTATAAAGATGTTGAAGAACACGGGTCCAAGCACCGAGCCCTGCGGCATCCCACTGGTGACCCTCTTCCAGTCCGAGTATTGTCCATTTACCCCTACTCTCTATTTCCTATGCTCCAGCCAGTTTTTAATCCACGTGAGTATTTCACTTTCTTTTTTCGATTCCATGACTTTGATTCCATGATTTCATCTCTTTTTTCGATTCCATGACTCTCAATTTTCCGAAGTAGTCGTTCACATGGAACCTTGTCAAACGCCTTCTGAAAATCCAGTATACAGTATCAACCGGGTCGCCATTGTCTATCAGCAATTTCGTCAGACAAGATCTGCCTTTGCTGAAACAGTGCTGGCTGGTCCTCATCAGACCGTGTCTGTCAAGGTGATCAATGATGTGGTCCTTTATCAGCGCCTCTACCATCTTTCCCGGTACTGAGGTCAGACTCACCGGTCTGTAGTTTCTCGGATCTTCCCTCTAACCCTTTTTGAAGATCAGTGTAACATTCGCCAACTTCCAGTCTTCCGGGATATTTCCCGATTTGATCGACAGGTTGGCTGTTAGTTGAAGCAGTTCAGCTATGGTCCCTTTCAGTGGTGACAGGTCTTAAGCGCGCGAGACAGATGCGCTCCGACAAACGAGCACCCCCCCCCATCGGAGCCCTTTAAAAGAAGGTTTTTCTTTGGCGCGATGAAGTCCTGCGCTGAATTGTCGGCGCTCATTTGTCTCACGCACTTAAGACTATGAACCCCTTTGCGTTCTTTGATGACCCTTGAATGGATGCCATTTTGTCCCGGGGATTTATCGCTCCTTAGCCTATCAATCTGCCTGTATACCTCTTCTAGACTGACCGTCAGCCCTGTCAGTTTCCCGTCTTCGTTTCCAGCATAGAGCCTGATGGGTTCTGGTATGTTGCAAAAAATGTGTTCAGTTTGTCGGCGATTTCGTTCTCTTCCTTTTTAAGGGGGAGTCCGGTGTTGCCTCTGACGCGGTGGGGGGTGGGCGGAGCGTACTCTCGCCACTTCCCTGAGCCTTCTGCTCCCTCCTGTCTCCTCCTTTACTTTCCTCGAGTTCTTTCACTCTCCCTGGCTACTTCAGCACGCTGCTCCTTTCTCCTCCTGTGCTCGGCACCAGCACCGCGTGTGCCGCATTGGCTCCTCCCCTTTTTAAGGGGGAGACCAGCGCTGCCTCTGACGCGGTGGGGGTGGGTGAAGCGTACTCTCGCCGCTTCCCCGAGCCTTCTGCTTTCTCCTGCCTCCTTCTCCTTTACTTTCCCTGAGTTCTTTCGCTCTCCCTGGCTACTTCAGCACGCTGCTCCTTTCTCCTCCTGTGCCCGGCACCAGCACAGCGTGTGCCATGTTGGCTCTTCCCCTTTTTAAGGGGGAGTCCGTCGCTGCCTCTGACGCAGTGGGGGTGAGCGAGCATACTCTCGCCGCTTCCCTGAGCCTTCTGCTCCCTCCTGCCTCCTTCTCCTTTACTTTCCCCGAGTTCTTTCGCTCTCCCTGGCTACCTCAGCACGCTGCTCCTTTCTCCTCCTGTGCTCGGCACCAGCACTGCTTAGATGGAACTTATACGTTGTGACTTAGGCGATCTAAAAACAGGTATAAGTGACCAGAATGTATCCAAAGTAACCAGATAGCCACTGCAGGGACAAAGTATGGCAGTATGACTCTATCTCGTGCTACCAAAGGTTCATTGATTACATTTTGTCCTCTAACCACCATATATATATATTCCCTCGGAGGCCAATCTTTTTTTCTCCAATGTTAATGTTAGGCTCTGCTATCTACTATTAATAAATTCAACCATATCTTAGAAACTAGAGCTGATGCGGTCTATCTAATGCAATTATCTGAATCAGCACCCCAAATAATCCCAGGAACAGGTAAAAAAAAAACCAAGGTCCCAAGAAAATTTTTTTTGTTGTTTTTGGCTTGTGTAATTTCCTAAAATAAAAGTCCATAAGCAATTATTATGATGGCTTGGGGAAATCAACTGCTTATTCCTAGGATAAGCAGCATAAAATCTGTTTTACTCCTTGGGATCTTAGCAGGTACTTGTGACCTAGGTTGGCCATTGTTAGAAACAGGATACTGGGCTTGATGGATCTTCAGTCTGTCCTAGTATGACAACTCTTATGTTCTAAAGCAGTGTCTCTCAAACTTTCTTGAGACGGGGCACACTAAAGGTAGTATCCATGGCTTGAGGCACCCAGAAGTGTGCAGACGTCGCCGTAATGACATCACACATATTTGTGATATCATCACGTCGACGTACATGCATGTGCAGAGGCCCGCCAGTAGGGGGTGCCTGCAGGGAAGAGGGCCGGAGAGAAGAAGAGGCACTAGCGCCAGCTGATTGCCTATAGCAGTGTTTCTCAACTACTTCAAGGAGATTAGAGTACCAAGAGAAGAAGTGTAGATGATAAAAAGAAGTGGTTCCAGGACAGAGCCCTGAGGTACACTGACTGACAGCAGGATGGCAGTGGAGGTGGATCCACCACAGCATATGCTAAAGGTGTAGTGGGAAAGATAAGAAGAAAACAAAGCGATAGCAGAGCTCTGAAATCCAAGTGAGGTCAGCGTATCGATGAGTAGGTAGTGATTTACCATGTCAAAAGCTGCGAATAGATCAAGAAGGGTGAGGACGGAGTAGAGGTCTTTTGGATTTGGCAAAGAGCAGGTCATTGGAGACTTGTAAGGGCAGTTTGTCTTTCTGGTAGCAGGGACTCCATATTCTCTTCTATATAAGCTGTGTGATTTGAAGGGCTTATTCCCCTTTCCTAAGCGGCCCAACTAAACTGAATTGCTTGATTCTTCCTCCTCCATTCCTGGTCACTGACAGAGCTCCAAACAAAATGGATCTTCAACTCACCTCCCTTTCCAGAGCTACAAGTGTCAGAGTTGTTCCTTAAAGTTAAAACAAATGCTTACCACACTCCTTGGAGATTATTACATGGAAATGTACATGATGTCATCTGGTGGCTATTCTGTTTCATTAAAAAATAAACTCCATGCTTTCTTCTTTTAGGAAAAGAAGTGCTCATAAGTTCCTCTCCTCTCCCTGCCTGAACTTCATCTTCCTCAGATGTAGTAGGGTGAAGCTCCTCTCCCAGTCTCTCTTTGGCTCTGTCACATATTTTTTCGTTAGCCAGGGGAACTGAGCATCATCCCTATCCCTCATTTCTGCTTATTCTCAGTCTAGCAAGGTGTTGCAGTTTATTCCCTTCTAGTGGTCAGACGAGCTTTTCCTTTTCTGCAGGCATTCTAAACCTGGACTATCTAGAATTGGGGATTAACTTGATATTATCACTACAGGATATAAGTTTAACCAGACTAAGTGATGTTTCAGTGTTTACATGTATATTTTATACAATTTGTAAATTAACCCAGAAATTGGTGCATCCAAACAGCAGATGTAAATATATGTGCATAAATTCCCTGGAGTAATTTTCACAGCAGGTTTACTTTTATTTTGACATGGTGATATGTCCCTCTTGATCTTGAGTCTAAATAATTCCAAACTGCAGGTGGTCAGTAATGTGTAACTGTTGTGGTTTTTATTCCTACAGATGAGACGCCCATCATAGCAGTAATTGTGGCTCTGTCCTCTCTACTTGTTATAGTATTTATTATTATTGTTCTCTACATGTTAAGGTAAGGAAGTAAACTTTTTGCATGCATGTCCTCCTAATCCCTATTGCTTCTCTGACATGATACATCTTTCAACAGATTTTATGTGACAGATGTGTAATTGAAAGTAGCATATGTAGGGAGTCAGACTATTTTTAAATCTTGAAGTGTTTTCTTCTATTGTATTTTTCTTTTTAGCCAGTTTTAATTAATTTAGATTAATTATTTTAAAGCTAGTTGAAAATTCTGGGAGTCCCAGGTTTTTGGGTTTCAAGATTTGGGCAATTGTCTAGAAATTGTTCCTGCAGTCAAATGGGATATCAGTTTAAATGAATGCAATGAAAAACTGAATTGTTTCTTTTTTGATTGTGAGGTGGTGGTTTTGTTTTGGTTGTTTTTTTTTTTTTTTTTTTTTTTTTTTGGGGGGGGTTGGCATTTTTTAAAACCATATCCATAACAAATCCCATCCTGAGAACTGTTTGATTTATTAATAGGCTAAGTTGTGGGAAGATATTGTTCCTAGATTACCTTTTCTATTTTTCTTTGTACTTTTTGTTACTACTCACTCTTTTAATGTAGGCTAGTATTATTGCATTTATTCTCACTGTTTTTCTTTTGTTGTTTCTTATGTTGGATTTACGATATGTAGTAGTTTTGCTATTTGTTATTGCCTTTGCAATCTAAAAATAAAATCTTTAGGAGGTGTGCTAACCAATTTTTATTTATTTATGTGTTCATTTTTATAGCCCGTCCTCCCCAGAAGCTCAGAACGGGTTACAGTAAAATAAAAGTTAGGTACTTATAACTTCCCTAACTGTCCCGAAGGCTCACAATCTAGCTAAAGTACCTGAGAAAACAGTTAGTAAATAGGAAAGATATAACAATTCAAATAATAAAAAATAAAAAGCATGCTAAATGCTAATGCGCCCATAGAATATAATGGATGCCTTAATCTTTAGCGCACCTTAATAAACAGCTTCCTAGATCAGTGGTTCCCAACCCTGTCCTGGAGGACCACCAGGCCAATCGGGTTTTCAGGCTAGCTCTAATGAATATACATGAGATAAATTTGCATATAGTGGAAGTGACAGGCATGCAAATCTGCTATCCTGAAAACCCGATTAGACTAGTGGACCTTCAGGACAGAGTTGGGAACCACTGTCCTAGATGGTTTACAAAATCCTGAGTAGTGTAGAATGGGTAAAAGTAAAAAGACTAGGTAAGGGACACTCAATGAAGTTACTTAGAAATATCTTTAAAACAAATAGGAGGAAATATTTTTTCACTCAACGAATAATTAAGCTCTGGAATTTGTTGCCAGAGAATGTATATCTGGTTAGCTTACCTGGGTTTAAAAAAAGAAAAGTTTTGCACAACTTCCTGGAGGAAAATTCCATAGTCTGCTATTAAGACAGACATTGGGGGAAGCCACTGCTTGCCCCTTGGATTGGTAGCATGGAATGTTGCTACTATTTAGGTTTCTGCTAGGTACTTGTGAACTGGATTGGCCACTATTAGAAACAAGATACTGGGCTGGATAGATCCCTAATCTGACTCAGTATTGACTATTCTTATGTTCTAATGGTAGAAACCATTTAATTTCTATTTTGTGTTTTATTCTATCCATTTTACCATCCTTCTCTCTTTACTTCTGTTCTCAGTTTATTTCAGTGTATTTGTCAGTGACTTTTTTTGAAAGTTAGTCATTTGATGAAAGGGTGCTCTAAAGTCTTGAGAGTTCTAATTTGAGTACTGCATTATTTCTCAGACATGTCAGAAACTGAGCTTGTTATCAGCTAGTACCTTCATTTTTGATTCCTGCTTTCAGTGCTGTTTTATTTTCACTACACACCTGTAGCCTCATAAGAGTATAAGAACATAAGAATTGCCATACTGAGACAGACCGAAGGTCCATCAAGTCCAATATCTTATTTCCAACAGTGGCCAACCCAGGTCACAGGTACCTGGCAAGATCCAAAGTAGTAAACAGATTTTATGCTGCTTATTCTAGGAATAATCAGTGGATTTTCCCCAAGCCATGTCAATAATGGCCTATGTTACACAGAGGAGACCTACAGAGACATTGTAGAAAAGTCCTACTTTCTGTCTGACAGCCTCTGTATAGCCTTGGAAGAGGGAGGTCTTAAAGGAGGGCATCACCCTGGTGAAGTTGGCGGCAATCCTGAAGTCAGGACCTGCCCACCAGGGGATGCAGTGTACTCTCGCACCGAGGATGTGTCTCCTGGGGCTTCTGCCCAGGAAGGAAGGTGTTAGGAAGGCCATTGTGGTGGGAGATTCAATAATTAGGCATGTAGATAGCTGGGTGACTGATGGATGTGAAGTTCGCTTGGTCATTTGCCTGCCTGGTGCAAAGGTGACGGACCTCACGTGTCACCTAGATAAGATTTTAGACAGTGCTGGGGAGGAGCCTGCTGTCTTGTTACATATGGGTACCAGTGACATAAGGAAATGTGATAGGGAGATTCTGGAAGCCAAATTTAGGCTCTTAGGTAGGAAGTTAAAATCCAGAACCTCCACGGTAGCATTTTCAGAAGTGCTCCTTGTACCATGTGCAGGACCCAAGAGAAAGGCAGAGCTCCAGAGTATCAATATGTGGATGAGTTGATAGTGAAGGGAAGAGAGTTTTAGATTTGTTAGGAACTGGGGAAAGGGGACCCTATTCCACAAAGATAGGCTCTATCTTAACCAGAGATGGAACTAGGCTCTTAGTGTCAACATTTAAAAAGGAGATAGAGTAGCTTTTAAACTAGAAACTTGGGGAAGTCCAACAGTCACTCAAAGAGCATGGTTTGGAATAAGCTATCTGTAAAAAATATCATCATAAATGGGAAGACGGAACAGCGAGATTGCAATGTAGGCCACATTAGACCATCCTCGATCTATGCCCACTGAATCTCCTGACGGCCATAAAGGATGCCTTCATCAAATCGATCCTACCTCTAATAAATTCCTCCCTGCAATCAGGAACAGTACTGCAAAGCTGGAAATTGGCAATCATCAGGCCTATCTAAAAAAACAGCAACCCTGGATCCGAATGAACCCACAACTACAGACTGATCTCCAGCTTTCACTTCATCTCCAAGATCCTTGAAAAGAATATTATTGAAACTCCAGGCCTTCATCAACAGACAGAGTGCCTTCTTCCCTTACCAGTCTGGTTCAGAAAATTCCATAGCACAGAAACAGTCTTAGTGGACATTATTAATGACTTCTGGAACATACTAGACAAAGAAAACGATGGGCTTTTGGCCTTCTAGAATTCAATGCCACCTTCGATACCATCAATCACCACTGCCTCCTTGCTAGACACTCAAATATTAAAATCAACAATCCAGCACTCCGGTGGTTCTTGTTATTCCTGAGCCATAGGACCCAAAGTGTCCTACTAAGATCTATTCTTGTGCATCCTAAACTGATAAAATATGGAATACCACAGGACACCCTCCTGTCCCTCCTGCTTTTCAACCTCTATATCAGACCAATGATAGGCATCGGCTTAAAATACCAAATAAAGATCCGTTCCTTTGTTGACGACTTACAACTGTACTTACCACTAGGCTTAAACAGAGGTGCTCAAATCTCAAAACTACACAAATATCTCTCTGAAATAGAAAGCTGGATGACCCAAAAGAAGCTGCAACTAAACATGGTGAAAACCGAGCTTCTCTGGATATGGAGAGGCGATTCTGAACTAGCCCGCCTGTCAGTCATTTGGGAATCCGCCATCCTGAAGTCCAAAGACAAAGTACGCAGCCTAGGTATGATCCTTGACAGCGACCTTTGCTCTTTGACCATATCTCCCAAGTAGTACCTGCCTCATTCTACTACCTCTGGCAGCTATGGAAAATCAGATGATACATCTCAGAACCAGACTTTTCTCAACTACTTTATGCCTTCGTCCTCTCCCGTGTGGGCTACTGCAACATGCTCCTAAATGGGCTCACTGCAATCCATTGACTACAATGAATACAAAATGCTGCCATCCGACTCCTAAAGAATCTTTATGAGACCTGATCACCCCAGCGCCATGCGCTACCCACTAGCTGCTGATCAACAAATGATGTATATTCAAAGGCCTAGTAATGGCCTACAAACTCTTCCATAACATGATAGTGGCCTATATGGCCTTCAAACTTCTGCTCTATGCCCTGAATTGAATGTTTCACTCACAAGAAGAAAACCGATTACCCGTCCTCCACATTGAGACCGTCCAGAAAAGATCTTATTCACACTACCCACCGCATCTCTGGAACAAACTATTTACCCAGATAAGATCATTAGAAGGTCTACTGAAGTTCAGGAAGGCAATAAATTCTCACCTCTTTCCTTGACCCTCTATGAGAGTGCTCCAACCCAAATTTCTAACCATGCCATGTTTTGTCATACAATGTTTTGCCACATTTTGTCATACTATCACCATTTCTCTCACACTTTACTATGCCAGTATTCTCAACTTCTTCAAGCCAAGTACCCCCTAAGTCTAATATCAACCGATCACCCCTGCCCAAGCTCTGCCCCAGGCCCACCCAAGCTCCAATCCAGACCTCACCCCCATAATAATAGTACTAATTGTAATGCAATTTCTTCCATTCCTTTTTTCATATACACACAATATAATCTTATTAACAATACACAATCGTAACCACAAAATTAAACTGCACAAAGAACTCTGTACACAGAGAAAATGTGTTTTTTTTTTCAGAGGTCAAGGCAGATGACTTTAAAATATGTAATGTCACTTCAGTAACAGCTATAGAAAAATAGACAAATATAGTGCAAAATATAGACAACAGATATAAATTCTCCCAAACTGACACATTTTGATCACTAAATTGAAAATAAAATAATTTTCTCTACCTTTGTTGTCTGGTGATTTTATTTGTCTAATCATTCTTTCCCAGTCTCTCGATGCACTTCCTTCTCATTGTGCTCTTAACTGTGTTTCCAGGGCCTAACACTGACTGTTTTTCTCTCCTTCTTCACTTTCTGCCCTGCATCCATCTTTCAAACTAGAACAAAACACAAAAGACCCCCCTCTCATCAATACTGGGAAGTTTCTCAAATAATATCATCATGTAACATTTAAAGGCTTTTAAATATTTAAATGTGCTCATAAGGTCTTCAGCAAGACGCCACATCCATCTTTGGCATTAACTTTTAACATTCAACTTTTTTCTATTTTTCTGCTTTCTTCTCAAAATCTACTTTTTCATGTCTTACTTCATGGTCTGGCATCTATCTCTCCTTCCCGTTTCCATAGTCTGGCATCAATCTCTCCTTCCCTTCCTCCGCCAGTGGTTGGACATCTCTCTCCTTCCTTTCCCCCCTTCCCACAGTCTGACACCTCTCCTCTCCTTCCCGTAGTCTGGCATCTCCCTCTCCCCTCCTTCCCTTACATTCCCTGGTCAGGCATTTCTCTCTCTTTCCCTCCCTCTTCTCCTTCCACTGGTCTGACATCTCTCTCCCCTCCAACCCCTCGCAGGACTCTGCACCGCTCATCTCTGCCACCCTCCCCTGCCTTATGAGCACACTACATAACCAAGGTTCTCTCCCCTCTCCAGGCCCTGACCTTTAATCTCCAGCCTAACCCCACGATTCCCCCCACTCCCCCCAGGCCTACCGAGGTACCTAGTCGTCCAGAGCGAGTCTTTGTGGCAGGAGTGTGGCCCTCTCGCTCCTGCCTCCTCATAATTGATTCTAAAAAGGCTGCTGCAACCTCTTGCAACAGCTCGCAGTACTACAGGAAATGTGAGCAGCTGCGAGAGGTCACAGCAGCTATTTAGAAGGCAGCTGCGAGGAAGCAGGAGCAAGAGAGCCGTGCTCCTGCCACAAAGACTCCAGCTGGACCATCAGGTACCTTGGTAGGTCTGTGGAGGGGGGATCATGGGGTTGGGAGGGAGATTAAGGGGTAGGGGCCTGGAGAGTGATTCCATCAGGCAGCCTCAGGGCCTTTGCTAGGCTGGCCTCTGAGGAAAGATGAAGTTGCATCATCGGAGGCGGGCTGGCTTAGCAAAGGCCCCACAGCTGACTGATGGAATCACAAAAGTAATGCTAGCGGCAGCTGTGTGTAGAAGTTGAAAGCAGAGCTTCCAGTCTGGGAGGACTGGGGAGAGAAAACAATGGTGGCAAAAGGGAGAAATGCGATAGCAGAAGAAAGGTGGGAGACTTACAGCACCACACCGTGTATCCCCTGGGGTAGGTGTACTGCATGTTGAGAACTTCTGTACTATACTATACATCATATCTTCCATACTATATTTGCCATACTATGTCTACCATGTCCGTACTATTTCTCATGTCCATACTATTTCTCATGCTATGTCTGCTACACAATATTTACCGTTCCATGTCTAGCGTGCTAGGTTTTATCATGCTACGTTTCATACTGTCATGTCATACTTGGATAGCCAGGCTTGTAAAACTATGTTTGCCATACTATGCTCACCATGCTTTCATAAACTACAAAAGATCATAAATAGAGGAAGACAGGCAAAAATATCTGGAAAAGTTAAGAGAGGCTGGTCGTGTAGTCAGGAAAGCAAAGATGCAAATGGAAGAGAAAATAGCTCACACGGTAAAATGGGGAGACAAGACTTTTTTTTTAGATATATTAATGATAGGAAGAAGTGCAAAAGTGGCATTGTGAGACTCAAAGGTGAAGAGGAGAAATATATAGAAACTGATAAAGAAAAGACTGAATTGTTTAACAAACATTTCTCTTCTCTGTTCATGGCTGAAGCACCAAGAGCGAGACCACAGAAGACAAACATGAATAGGGATGGAGGAGAGGGAGACCCTGATCAATTTTCAGAGGGTTGTGTTCCTGAGGAGCTAGTTAAAATAAAAGTAGACAAAGTGATGGGGCCAGATGATGTACATCCGAGGGTGCTGAAGGACCTTAGGGAAGTTCTGGTGGCTCCGCTGACTGATCTTTTCAGTGACATTCTAGAATCGGGAGTGGTACCGGAGGACTGAAGAAGGGCGGATGTGGACCCTTTCCACAAAAGTGGAAGTAAAGAAGAAGTATATTACATTACATTTACATTAGTGATTTTTATTCTGCCATTACCTTGCGGTTCAAGGCGGATTACAGAAGAGGATTTCTGAACATGTCCAGAGGTGTTACAGAGTAGAGCGGTTTGCTTCAGAGGATTTCTTGAATAGCAAGGTTTTTATTTCTTTTCTGAAAGTTTTGTAGTCTAGGGTCGCGATTAGTACATTAGAGTTGGTAGTTTTAGAGTTTTCAAAAACACTTGGTATACTCTTGAAAGAGATTTTGTAACCACAGCTGTAATATGTGTTGAGTTGTCAAGAATTGTGTTTAATGTCTTTCTGTTGGATGCATTGCAAGAGTGGGGGGTTGGCAGCTATTCATGATAACTGAAAATGTCATTCGGTGTTAAAAGGAAATGATGTTCTGCAGGCTTTTTTAAAATTTGGATTTAGCTCACACCCTTTCAGCAGTTTTGTACTAGGAAGCAAGAACTGACTAAAAACATAACTAGATTTGTGATTGTTATCTAAAACTCAGATCATGACAGAAATATAGAAACAGAGAAACATGATGGCAGATCCTTTCTGCCCAAACACAGCATCCACTATCTCCTCCTCTCCCTAAGAGATCCCACGTGCCTATGACAGCCGGTGGGGGAGGCAGGAACCACCGGAGCTGCGAATTACTGTAAGGAGATATTCTTTATTCTTTTTTACAAACACTAACACCAGCAAAGGCTAGGAGAGATCGCAGGCAGCGCGGGATAGGCGAGAGGTAGCTCCGCCCACCCCCAGCACGTCAGAAACAGCGCGACTCAGCTCACCCTTATAAGGGAGAGCCGCGGAGATCGAGTACAGCCGGTGGGGGAGGCAGGAACCACCGGAGCTGCGAATTACTGTAAGGAGATATTCTTTATTCTTTTTTACAAACACTAACACCAGCAAAGGCTAGGAGAGATCGCAGGCAGCGCGGGGTAGGCGAGAGGTAGTTCCGCCCACCCCCAGCGCTTCAGAAACAGCGCGACTCGGCTCATCCTTATAAGGGAGAGGGCCAACGGCGCGCGGCGAGCAGCAAAGGCGCTCGCCTTAGCGAAGACGCCTTAAGAAAGAGCCAGGAAGTAAGGCCAACAAATTAATTGATCCCAAATCCTTGGGTCATAAGGTGGCTATGAGTGCCCACGGAAGTCAGAAGATGAGCTTTCCAGTCTTCTGTACCGGCTGCAGTATGTATGAATACCTCCCCTCTGGGACTATGGCATACATTTGCAGTCGGTGCAGGGAGCTGGAAAGCCTGAAGCAGCAAGTCTGGTTGCTGGAGGGAACGGTGAAGGAACTAGAAGAACTTCTCATTATTAAAGAGGAAAATCGCACGAAGGAGAGGATGACTGTGGAGTCCAGCTCTAGTGAAGTGATTGAAGAGTTGGAGAGATACATCGAAGATGCCCACCAGCAGATTGTGGAGACCCCAGGGCTTGATATCAGCAACCAAACAATCAGGGAGGCTGGAACAATTGAGGCAGAAAGAGACTACAATCCAATCAGCAGAGACGATAGACCAACTGAGGACGAGACACAGATGAAGGCAAACTTGACTTACGCCGAGGATACAGACTTAAGACCCTCGAGGATCATCCAACTAGAGAAGATTGGTATTATAGTCGGAGATTCCATAATAAGAAATGTGGACAGCCACATTGCGGGAGGAAGAAGGGATAGATTAGTCACCTGCCTGCCTGGTGCAAGAGTCAAGGATGTGGCCAGCAGGATCACCAGGATCATAGATGGAGCAGGGGGAAAGGAAACCGCTGTGCTCATCCATGTGGGAACCAATGATGTTTGCAGACGGAAGTACGACAGGGAAGAATTAAAGGATCAGCTCCGCTCACTTGGAAGGCAGTTGAAGGTGGAAGAGGTGAAGGTGGCTTTCTCGGAAATCCTTCCGGTACCGAGAGCGGACGCTACGAGACAGGATGAACTGAGAGCTGTGAACGCCTGGATGAGGCGTTGGTGCGAAGAAGAGGGTTTTGACTTCGTGCGAAACTGGACAACATTCTGGGGAAAGAGCGGGTATTATAGAAAGGACGGACTTCATCTAGCCAAACAAGAAGCGAGAGTTCTGGCTGAGAACATAAGGAAGTTCATTGAGAAGGCTTTAAACTAAAGAACAGGGGAGAGCCGACAGTCGACAGCCGGTTGATGGCCCGGACACCAAGATAATCCTGAGGAGGTAACTCCAAGCAATCATATAGATATAGGGCATGAATATGAGGACACTACAAGAGGTAATAAAAAGGATGTGTGGACCACTAAATCCAGTAACATAGTACGAACAGAACTTAAATGTATGTACACGAATGCCAGAAGCTTAGGAAACAAAATGGGAGAGCTGGAAGAAATAGCAAGTAGACAAGATCCAGATATCATAGGACTAACAGAAACATGGTGGAATGAAGAAAATGAATGGGACACAGCATTACAAGGATATAAACTATACAGAAGAGATAGGATAGGGCAGAAAGGGGGAGGTATTGCCCTATATGTCCAAGAAGAAATAGAGTCTGTTAGAGAAGGAGAAATAGAAGCAAATGGAAAACTAGAATCACTCTGGATAAAGATTCCTGGACATAATGAGGCTGACACACAAATTGGCCTCTATTATCGACCTCCGGGACAGTCTGAGGAAACAGACAATGAAATGATGGAGGAAATTAAACGGGGAAGTAAATCAGGCAAAATGACGATCATGGGAGACTTCAACTTTCCGGGGATAAACTGGAATTTGGGAACGTCAAACAACGGCAGGGAGATAAAATTCCTGGAAATGATAGAAGATTGCTTTATGGAACAAATGGTAGGAGAACCGACAAGAGGAAATGCAGTCCTGGATTTGGTCATAAATGGCATTACGGGAAGAGCAACAGATGTAAAAGTTAAGGCTCCGCTAGGGACAAGTGATCACAATATGATCTATTTTACCATTAGCATCGGAAAGGGGAAACCAATCAGGAATAAAACCACAACCTTTAATTTCAAAAAAGGGAATTACGATAGCATGAGATCCATGGTTAGAAAACGGCTCAAGAAGCACAAAGCAGAAAACCAAACAGTTGATCAAGCATGGTCTCTGCTGAAAAACACCATCACAGAAGCACAGAATCTTCATATACCGAAGATATCTAAAGGAAGGCGGAAGAAGAACAAAGGAGAACCTCTGTGAGTCTCGCCTGTTCGGAAACAGGAAGTTGAAACAAAATAGGCGGGACTCAGAGATGGAAGGTCCTGACGTCGGCAGCCTGTCTTGATCACCGCCCCTGCCGAGTTGCTAAAGAGGGCCGCGGGGAAGGTGCAGGTAGAAGGGAGAGAGCTACAGGTACAGATGCAAGTGGAGGGAGATGGTCAGCGTGTGTGGGAGCAACATCCTGGGGAGCCTTCAACAGTGGCTGTCTCCCCTACCAGCAGCTCTTGTACTTGCCAGGGCAGTGATTCACTTCGGCGACTTCTCCTTTCCTCAGAGGCGGCAATGGACCCAAGGCTGCCTAAGTAAATCACTGCTGCAGGCAAGTACTGATTGCTGCTGGAAGGGGAGGAAGCCACTGTTGGAGGCTGGGAAGCTGCTGGATAAAGGGAGAGCTGCTACTGGACCTGGAGGAAGGTAGAAGGAGAGATGCTGCTGGGAGGGGAGGAGGGAAAGGGATGGGAAGAGAGTTAATGTTGGATAGGCGGAGGAGGGAAGGGAGAAGGAAAAAAGGAAGGAAACAGCTGGCAGGGATATTACAGGAGGGGAAACGGGGTCAGGGTGGAATGGGAAGATCAGATGAGGGAAAGGGGAGAGACAGAGGAATGAGAAAGTAGAGAGAGATTGATGCTGGGAAGAGGGTCAGCAGAGAAATGAGAGAGGGATAAAGATGCTAGATCTGGTGTAGAAGAGATAAAAATGAAGAAAGCAGTGAAGCTGGAATGAATGATGTAAAAAGGAGAGAGAAGGCACAGGCTAGGGAGAGGGGCATAGAAAGAAATCAGATACATATGGAAGGGGGAGAGGGCAGATAGTGGATGGAAGGGGCAGATGCTGGATTGAAGAGACAGGGCAGATGCTGGAAGGAAAAGAGTGAAAAGAAGATGAAAGTAGAAACCAGAGACAACAAAAGGTAGAAAAAAATAATTTTATTTCTATTTTGTCATTAGAATATATCAGATTTGAAATATATATCCTGCTAGAAACATAACTGGGGACTGCAAAGCCCAGTGCTTCTTTAGCTACCAGCTGGCTTAGGGCTCTCTCTGACCAGGGGGCACTCCCCTAACACTATTCCTGTCGTGTGTGACTGCAGTATTCTGTTGGCATGATATTTCTGTGTAGCATTCTGTAATAATTTGGTTTGTCCAGTAGAGGGGATATATGTGAAGGGGAGGGGAGACAGGGGTTTTGTTGGTCCTTACTCTGTATATTTATATTTATAAAATGACAATTGCTCCTAATGTACACAGGCTGCTGCTGAATGGAGTAGAATAGAATATTAAATATATATAGACCGTGGAGCTCAAGTGTCTGCTGGTATTACCTCCACGGTCTATATATATTCAATATTCTATTCTACTTCATTCAGCAGCAGCCTGTGTGGATTAGGAGGATTTGTGTGGTACATTAAATAACTGAAGGTATTTAAAATGACAATTGTACAGAATATTGTTTCTTTTTATACTTTAATAAAATACGTTCAATATAAAATCATAACTGAGGCTTGTGCGGATGGGATCAGATGGTTTGTGGGGACCGAGCTTGCAGAGACGGGGCAGAAATGTGTTGGGTTTTTTTTCAGTCTTAGTAGTTTGCTGGTCCACAAAATAATTATTTTATTTCTGCCGGTCCACGGGTGTAAAAAGGTTGAAAAACACTGTCCTAGATTAATCCTGAGACTATCACTTCTAAATTTTATCCTATGCTGTCTCATTCTAGAGTTTCCTTTCAAATGAAAAATCACCTCATGAGCATTTATGCCACTTAGGTATTTAAACATTTAATGTTAAGAACTATAATGTCATGCATTTGGGCTGCAAAAACCTGAGGGAACAGTACAGTTTAGGAGGTGAAGAACTTTTGTGAATGAAAGAGAATCAGGACTTGCCCCTGTATAAGACTCTGGCGAGACCTCATTTAGAATATTGTATATAATTCTGGAGACTACACTTTCAAAAAGATATGAACAGGATGCAGTCAGTCAAGAGAAAGGAAGGTTAGTGGTCTTCGTCATAAGGCATATGGGGACAGACTTAAATATCTCAATATGGACTGTATACTTTGGAGAACAGGTAGGAGAGGGGAAATAGAGATCTTAGCTGCCATATTTTAAAACATTCTTTAAGCTTCGCTAGGTCCTTCCTCATGTTATTCACACCATCCTGGTTGTCTACTCTAGTGCAGATTTTGGTATCATCTGCAAGAGGCGCATCTTACCTGACAACCCTTCAGCAATATCGCTTACAAAACTGTTAAAAAGTACAGACCCAAGAACCAAACCTTGAGGCACACCACTGGTAACATTTCTTTCCTCAAAGCAATCTCCATTGACCACTACCCTCTCTCGCCTTCCACTCAACCAGTTCCTGACCCAGTCCATCACTTTGGGACCCATACCGAGGGCACTTTATTTATTTATCAGACTCCTGTGTGGAACACTGTCAAAGGCTTTGCTAAAATCTAAATAATCATATCTAGTGCACTCCCTCTAATCAGTTCTCTGGTCAACCAGTCAAAGAAGTTGATCAGATTTGTCTGACAAGACCTGACTCTACTAAATCCATGTTGGCTCAGGTCCTGTAATCCACTAAATTCTAGAAATATTACTATTTTCTGTTTTAAAAGCATTTCCATTAATTTACCACAGAAGTCGAACTTACTAGCCTTTAGTTCCCTGCTTCTTCCTTCTACTTTTGTGGAGAGGCATCACTTCTGACCTTCTCCAGTCCTCCATTACTACTCCTGACTTTAAAAGCTTTGAAAAGGTCAGCAGCAGAGCTGCCAGAACTTCCCCAAGTTCCTTCAATACCCTCGGATGTACACCATCCAGCCCCATCGCTTTATCCACCATTAGTTTAGCTATCTTCTCGCAAAAAGAATCCTCTGAAAAATCAATCGGGGTCTGACATACCTCCATCCCTTTTTGTGTTAGTGAACAGTGAGCTTTTTCCTCAATGTGATTACAAATAGTAAAGAAATAAAAATGAGTACTTAACTTATATCTACCTGATAGCATTATATTTGCTGTCAGTCTGGTTTTAGATTCCAACAATGACTCCAGTTTGTGCCTATCTGTACTAGGAAGTGCTAATATATTCCCTTGTTTATGGAAGGGGATCTTCAGAAAGTGCTGGAAACATTTGCAAGTTTTCCAAATGACTTCAGCTTTCTTATCTCCTCTTTCATCCCTTTGGATAGTGAAAGAAGTATAGCTGGCAGAGCACAGGTTTCATGGTTAAATCTTTTTTTTTTTTTTTTTTTTTTAATGAAGAATCATAAGCGTGTGCCAGAAAAATGTTTGATTGTCTTTCTTAGTATTCCCCCCCTCTCCCCGCCAAGTATATAGTTTTGGGTAGAATTCATCACTTCAAAATAATAGTTGTAGGTGTTTTACATTCTTTTCTCTTGAGCAGTTCTGTGTTTGGCTGCCCTGAACAGCCGATGAAGCACCCATCACAGGAAAGAAATACATGTTCTGTATATTTACTACCAACTGCTGCCTTAAATACAAATGCTTAGTCTGAATGCTTCATGTGATTGAACCGTTTCCACAAAAACTTCACAGTGTCAGGCTAAATTTAAAACTGTGTTTGATCTTCAAGAGAATATAAGAGTTGCCAAACTGGAACAGACTGAAGGTCCATCAAGCCCACTATCCTATTTCCATCTGTGGCCAATACAGGTCACAGAAACCTGGCAAGGTCCCAAAAGAGTAAAATAGATTTTATGCTCATTATCCTAGGAGTAAACAGTGGATTATCCCAAGTTCATCTTAATAATGGTTTATGGTCTCTTCTTTTAGGAAATTATCCAGACTTTTTTGAAAACCCTGCTAAGTTAACTGCTTTCACCACATTCTCTAACAACAAAGTCCAGAGTTTAATTAATAATAATAATAATAATAATAACAACTTTATTTTTGTATACCGCCATACCCAGGGAGTTCTAGGCGGTTCACATCAATTAAACAGATTTACAAGAAGCGAAGTTGTTGAGGTAAGCATGAAGGGGTTGTATAAATCATTGTAGTTAGCAGGTTGGGGGAGAGCAATGAGAAGGAGTAAAGGGAGAGATCATTTTTTGGTGGGGGGGGGAGAGAAGTGGAAGAAGGGGGGATTAGGGATTCCGTCCGTGGAATAAATGAGTTTTGAGTAGTTTTCTGAAGTCGAGGTAGGTGGGGGCCTCGAGCATAATTTGGGCTAGCCATGGGTTCTGTTTGGCCGCCTGGAAGGCAAAGGTTTTGTCGAAGAACCTTTTCAGGTGACATAGTTTTAGGGAAGGGAAGACGAATAGATTGATTGAGTAAAGAAATACTTTCGCTGGTTTGTTTTAAATTTACTATTTAGTAGCTTCATTCCATGCCCTCTAGTTAGAAAGAGTAACCAAACGATTCATGTCTACCTATTGTGCTCCACTGTATTATATCTCTCCTGAGCCATCTCTTCTTCAAGCTGAAGAACCCTACACAAAGAGGAAATGAGTCAGAGTCCTGAAGAACAGGATATGAAGCTTATCACTAGTATTACTATGCAGCAGTATAAGAAAAAATTTGAACATGTCACTTCTGTATTTTAATCTGAACCTTAGTTACCAGCAATTTCTCGTATTATTCATAAATGTTCAATCATGGCTTACCAAGTGTTACACTCAAGGAATCCTTTACTCTTAGCCAATCTACTTCTACCATACATTTCTAAATGAATCTTACGTTTTTTAAATCAAAATTTTCTTACTGGTTCAGTGTTCTCCCTAGCGTGTTTTAGCCGGGCGTTCCAACCGACTAATTTAGGTGAGCGTCCAGCTTTCATCTTGCATCCTCAGATCTACAAACAGCCCTGCTCATACCATCAGCATCGAACCCGCGTGCCAATCCTCTTCCCTGCCCCAACTCCTGCACAATGAGCAGGGAGGGGTAATTTGCATAGCGTTCCAGGCTGCATGCCAATCTTTTTCCCCGCTCCTACTCCTTCACCATGAGCAAGGTGGCCTCTAACCTACACTTTTAAAATGGAAGGTATGATGGCAATACAACAGGGACACTATAGGAAATTTATGGATATTTGGGAGCCATTAACAAAATTCTGTAAGGAGTAATTGTTGATTTTCCCCTTTGATCGTACACGTCCAGGGTGGGTGGGGAGATACTTTCAATTTGAGTGCAATTGTTGGAGGGGGTGATATATTTTTTGTCATAAAGTGTAATTTGATAGAATTTAAGTGCTGTTAAAGTGTAAAATGTCTGTACAATACGTTGCACTTATTTTTTGGCTTTAAAATGAATAAAGATATTTTTTTAAAAAGAAAAATAGAAAAAATATAAAGGATAATTAACATTTTCTCTGCATGCAGTGTTATGAATTAATAAGATTATATTGTATGTACATGAAAAATGAATGGAAGAAATTGTATTATTACAATTAGTACTATTATAATGGGGTTGGGATTGGGGACGGAGCTTGGACTGGGGTACTCAGTTGGTATTTGTTAGACTTACGGGGTACTTGGCTTGAAGAAGTTGAGAAACATTGGTCTCTAGGTGACCATGGAGTTTACTCAGTAAGGATCCTTTTTACAAAGCCACAGTAGATATTCTCCCATGGCTAATGCACCAAAGTCCATTCAATTCCTATGGGCTTCAGTGCATTTGCTGTGGCAGAATTGCTATCGCAGCTTTGTATAAGGAGCCCTAAGTCAGGAACTACTTTCTCTGTGCAATGTCTTAAACAAAAACCAGATTGCCAGGGATGCAAAGCATTAACTGATTCAACATGAGTTTGAAGTTGGTTGAATACCACTCTCTCAAGTACTGTAGTGTTTGAAAGAAACGGAAGGTTTGATTACTGACCAGTAGTTATTCGGAATAAGAGGATCTGCATTACTGTTTTTCAAGGGTGGTTTAAATGCTACTGGAACACTGCCTAAGGGCTCCTTTTACGAAGGTACGCTAGCGTTTTTAGCACACACAAGCCGAAACACTACTGCCTGCTCAAAAGGAGGCGGTAGCAGCTAGCACGCATGACATTTTAGCGCAAGCTATTCCACGCATTAAGGCCCTAACGCGCCTTCGTAAAAAGAGCCCTAAGTGTCAAACCTTAAAAAAGAAAGTCATATTGAGCATGGGAAAATAATTAATAATAATTAACTAATAAAAATAGTGCACATTTAGGGATCTTTTTACTAAGGTGCGCTAGCTGTTTTAGCGTGTGCTAAACGCTAACGCATCCATAGACTATAATGGGCATGTTAGTGTTTAGCACTCGCTAAAACGGCTAGCACATCTTAGTAAAAGGACCCTTTCATTTTCCCCACCACCAAATTTCCCCATCCCGCCCCACCCGGCTACTTTTTCGTGCCACATGGCTGGAAAAAAATTTCTGGGGAGAACACTGTGGTTCATAATGTTGCCACATTTGTCTAGATACAATTCAAAAATCTTGCTTTAGTGGTGTAGACCTTTCCATTTGGAATAGTCATCCTCTTATGCTTTGCATGAAATCTTCAATCTTAAACTTCAAGAGAGCACTTAAAATGTTTTTTTTTTTAACCTTTACCCATATAAGCACTTCTGTTTTGTGTTTACCCTCCCCCACCTTTTCCCTCATTAGTATAAATGGATTGTAAGTTAGACTCTACCCTTTTTTAGATTTTCTCATATGTATAGTCCTGCCATGCTCGATAAGTCTGTAATATTTGTGTATTTTATGTATTTTAAACTATTGCTATTTTAGGTATAATTGTGAACTGCCTAGATGTTATATTTACAACTCAGTATATATCAATAAATATACTAAAACTCTACACAAATTGTATTTCCAGGGTCGCCAAAATCTTCCTAAAAAGTATTCCTAACTACACCCTCTCCAAAGGAAGCCGCACAATTTGACACCCACCTACAAACCTTTACAGGAGAGTAGCCCCACACTCTGGAACACAGGCCCAGTAAGGCTTTGTCCAGTGCAAGACTTTGAGGCTCATTTTCAAAGAGAAACCCATGGTACTTTGTGTGTCTAAGTCAGGGGGGGGTCAAAGTCCCTCCTCGAGGGCTGTAATCCAGTTGGATATTCAAGATTTCCCCAGTGAATATGCATGAGATCTATTTGCATGCACTGCTTTCATTGTATGCTAATAGATCTCATGCATATTCATTGGGGAAATCCTGAAAACCCGACTGGATTGCGGCCCTCGAGGAGGGACTTTGACACCCCTGGTCTGTGATTTGAAAATGAGCCTGTATATCTACTTCAAGAAGCAAGTGAAAGCCTGGCTCTTCTCCCAAGCCTTTAATGGAAGAAGCAACTAACTAGCTAGTCACACATACAAAGACTAACACCAGTTAAATATACTAGGGATGGGCACCCAAATCCCTTTTTGTGTCCACTTGTTTGTTTTCATAGGGTGCACTATGGGCTCCTTTTACAAAGGTGTGTAGGGCCTTAATGCGCAGAATAACACACGCTAAATTGCCCCGCACTCTAGACCTTAATGCCAGCATTGAGCTGGCGTTAGTGCTAGAAGCGTAGCACGGGTTTAGTGTGCGCTAAAATGCGTGTGCTAAAAATGTTAGCACACCTTAGTAAAAGGAGCCCTTTTGTAAATAGCATGTGCGCTCTGTAGAAGTGCATGCTATTTACACATAGTGCATGCTTTTACTTGATGTATGCACATGTGCAAACCAGCAGCTATCAAGATGAGAGCACACTATATAGGCAAATGTGCACTCTTGATAATGAAGGACATTACACTAGAAAAACTAATTTCGCAATAACAGCACCCACCTTATGGAACTCTCTCCCTCAATATCTTCGCGATGAACTACAACTACCAAAATTTAAGGTCAATCTCAAAACTTTCCTTTATCCCAGGACAAGCAGGCAGGTATTCTCACTAGTGGGTGATGTCATCAGACAGAGCCCCGGTACGGACGTCTCACAAGCACGTGTTGCTTGTAGAAACTTAAAGTTTCTAGATGCCCGCACCGCGCATGCGCCGGTGCCTTCCTACCCGGAGATCCGGGCGTGTCTCCTCAGTTCTTTCTTTTCCGCGGAGCTGAGAAGTTCAACTTCATCATGCGCTAGCTGAATTCAGTTAAATTTGCCTTCCTTGTCCGCGTTTTCGCTTTCTTTTAATTACAGTTAACAGTACTTTTCTTTTTCAGTAAAAAAAAAAAAAAAAAAAAAGAAGATTATTTCCTCCGGCGGGTCGAACGGGCCGGCCACGTGGCTCAGGCCCACTGGCTTCGACCTCGCGGCGGAGATTTTCCGGCCTATGTCCCGGCCAATCACCGGGTTTAAAAAGTGCAGCAAGTGCCAACGCGCGATTTCACTCACGGACCCTCACTGGCGCTGTTTGCAGTGTTTGGGCCCTGACCACATCCCGAAATCGTGCAGGCCTTGCTCTACCCTTACGGCACGCTCATTCAAGCGGCGTTGCCTATTGTGGGAATCGATGTTCAAGATGGACGCAGCTAAGGATCCCTCAGCCTCCACTTCATCTGATACCTCCCCGGTTCGGGCGAAACCGGCATCGACCCCTCCTGCATCGAGTGTGGTGAAACCGGCATCGCTCACCCCGACACCATCCACGAGCTCGACGTCGGTGCCTGCCCCGGTCTCCTCGGTTCAGGTACCTCTTCCTTCCACAGTGCCACCAATGGTCATCAAAGTGCCGAAAGCTACTAAGCAGAAGCACTCGGCCTCGAAGGAGCGCGATGTCCGTGCAGGAGAACCCCCTTTCGGTGCGGATCCCACCTTATCGGCTTCGCTACGGTCCGTGCTGGAAGCTCAATTCGTTGAGCTCATGCAGACCATCGGACCCGGGCTCATCGCTGCCATACAGGGTGACCTCCCGGTACCGGTCCAAAGGGGCGGTCCGCCCCCTCCCCCACACCGTTCGACCTCGACAACCGACGAGGACGAACGGGGGAGGGCGGCGATGCCCACGCGGCAAGCCTCGCTTACCGATATGCCGCCATTAGAACCCATTACGCCTCCGCGCCAACATGGGACCAGACCTCCGATCGATACTCGAAGCCCTGGGCATAGCCAGGAAGAGTTCTTCCGTACTCCTTACCAGACTTGGGTAGCATCGCAAGAACCCGCATCGCAAACCCAGTTGCGATCCACCGCTTCCAGCCCTATCCACTTGGGGGCCTCGGGAGACCATGCGATGCACAGACGATCCCGATCCCCGTCCCGCCACCGAGACGGGCACCGATCGAGACACTCATCCTGGCACTCCTCACGCCATTCGGAGGTGTCACCGCAGAAAAAACTGCAACGTAGGGGATACTCCTCATCAGAGGTGTCCCCTCCGGGGGGCCCGGAGTACGAGGAGACATCGGTGCCCGATTCTCCTTGCCACTCCCCGATGTCCATGGACCTGGAGGCCTCCTCCTCCTCCAGCCCGTCCCACAGACCGACGCTGGCGGAACAATTGTCCTTCTCATCATTCCTCCGACAAATGGCGGATGATCTGGATGTGACCCTTGACACGGGCTCCCGATACTCCAAAGAGTATCTGGACACCATGCATTTACCTAACCCTCCAACGGAGTCGCTTCGGCTCCCCTTGCATAAATTACTGGACCAGACCTTCATGCAGTGCTTCGAAACACCGTATTCCATACCGGCGATCCCCAGCAAACTCGATGCTCGATACCGCATCGTGCACCATAAAGGGTTCGAGGGCCCTCAACTCTCCCACCAATCCCTACTGGTCGAGTCCTCCCTTAAACGCTCTCATCCCTCCCAGGTCTACGCCTCTGTACCGCCGGGCCGAGAGGGGAGAACGATGGACAAATTTGGTAGAAAATTCTACCAAAACTCCATGATGGCGTCACGGGTGCTAAACTACAACTTCTTTTTCTCTTCCTATCTGGAGTTCTTCTTGCCGGTACTCCGCAAGTTCACTCCGTTCATAGACAACCAAGCTCGATTCGAGTTCGAGGAAGTGGTAGCCTCCCTCTCCCAATTACGCCTCCAGCTGATGCAATCCTCCTTCGATGCATTTGAACTCTCGGCACGCGCCGCCGCAAGCGCGGTAGCTATGCGTCGCCTGGCATGGCTCCGTACAATCGATATGGATCCCAACCTACAGGACAGACTCGCCAATGTACCATGTGCTGGAGCTGACCTGTTCGATGAGTCTATCGAAACTGTTACCAAGAAGCTGTCGGATCATGAAAAATCTTTTCAATCCATCCTGCGGCCCAAACCCAAACCTCAACAGTCTCGACCTTCCAGGCCACCCCTGATTTACCAGCGGCGTTACATGCCCAGACAAACGCCTGCTGCGAGACAGCCTGCGAAGAGACAACCTCCCCAGAAGTCTCAGCAAAAACCTCAGCCACCGGCTGTACCTAAGGCTCCCCAGCCCTTTTGACGCCCCTCCCGGGAGCATAACCTCGGCCTCTCCCATAGGGGGCCGCCTCCATCTTTTTTACCATCGATGGGAGGCCATAACCACGGACCTATGGGTCCTCACCATCATAAGAGAAGGATACTCTCTTCAATTCCACCGGGTCCCCCCGGACCATCCTCCAAGAGAGTATCCTTCAAGCTCGACGCAGACCGCCCTTCTTCTTCAGGAAGTCCAAACCTTACTTCAGCTTCGGGCTGTCGAGCCGGTCCCGTCAGACCAATTGAACCGAGGGTTTTACTCCCGGTACTTCCTCGTCCCGAAGAAAACGGGCGACCTGCGACCCATTTTAGACCTTCGGGCCCTCAACAAGTTCCTGGTCAAAGAGAAGTTTCGCATGTTGACTTTGGCTTCTCTATACCCCCTCCTCGAGCAGAACGACTGGTTATGCTCCCTGGATCTCAAGGAGGCCTACACTCACATCCCCATTCACCCGGCCTCCCGAAAGTTCCTCAGATTTCGGGTGGGAAATCTGCACCTACAGTATCGAGTGCTACCATTCGGCCTATCTTCGTCCCCCAGAGTCTTCACAAAGTGCCTGGTGGTAGTGGCCGCAGCACTCCGGGACAGGGGTCTACAGGTGTTCCCATACCTCGACGACTGGCTCATCAAGGCCCCGTCAGCCCCAGAGGTCACTTCGGCGGCCTTGGCTACAACCTACTTCCTCCAGAATTTGGGCTTCGAGATCAACTTCTCCAAGTCTCATCTACAACCCACCCAGTCCCTCCCCTTCATCGGAGCGGTCCTGGACACCACCCGACTCCGAGCATTCCTGCCTCTGCAACGCATGGAGTCTCTTCTTCATCTCTGCCAGTCGGTGTCTACTCGCCAAACCCTACCGGCGAGACAACTGATGGTGCTCCTGGGCCATATGGCCTCCACAGTACATGTGACACCCTTTGCCAGACTCCACCTCAGGATCCCCCAGTGGACCCTGGCATCACAGTGGAATCAGACGTCCGATCCACTATCCAAACACATCTTAGTCACACCTGCTCTTCGGCAGTCTCTACTTTGGTGGATGACCTCTTCGAATCTATCCAGAGGTTTGCTGATGCACTCTCCCCCCCATCAGAAAGTTCTCACAACCGATTCATCGAATTATGCATGGGGGGCCCACCTGGAGGGTCTCCGCACCCAAGGATTCTGGACCAGTGCGGAAAGACTACACCAAATCAATCTACTGGAACTCAGAGCCATCTTCAATGCGCTCCAAGCTTTCCAACACCTACTTCACGACATGGTAATCCTCATTCGCACAGACAATCAGGCCGCCATGTATTATATCAACAAGCAAGGAGGCACGGGCTCGGCCCTCCTTTGCCAGGAAGCTCTACGAGTCTGGGACTGGGCGGCGCGCCACAACGCCCTACTCAGAGCAGTATACATCCAAGGGGAGAACAACGTCTTAGCAGACAAACTAAGCCGTCTGCTACAACCGCACGAATGGACTCTCCATTCCAGCCCCCTTCACCAAATCTTCACGCAATGGGGGACGCCTCAGATAGACCTCTTTGCGGCTCCCCACAACTCCAAACTGCCTCAGTTTTGCTCCAGGATCTACACTCCTCATCGCCTCGAGGCAGATGCTTTTCTACTGAACTGGGGGAAACGATTTCTATATGCGTTCCCACCATTCCCGCTGATCCAGAAGACTCTGGTCAAGCTGAAACTCGAACGGGCCACCATGATTCTAATAGCTCCTCGGTGGCCCAGACAACCTTGGTTCTCCCTCCTACTTCAACTCAGCAGCAGGGAACCAGTACCACTTCCAGTGTTTCCTTCACTACTTACTCAACATCAAGGATCACTACTTCATCCCAACCTGCAGTCTCTCCACCTGACAGCTTGGTTCCTCTCAACGTAACCCCTCACCAATTCTCACAAGAAGTGAGGGAGGTCTTGGAAGCTTCCAGGAAGCCCGCCACTCGACAATGCTACTCCCAGAAATGGACCAGATTCTCCTCATGGTGTGTTTCTAAGTCAAAGGAACCTCAGCGAGCTTCCTTATCCTCCGTGCTGGACTATCTCCTACACCTATCTCAATCTGGGCTCAAGTCCACATCCATACGAGTCCACCTGAGCGCTATTGCGGCGTTCCACCAGCCCCTACAAGGGAAACCCCTCTCGGCCCATCCGGTGGTCGCCAGATTTATGAAAGGACTCTTCCATGTTAACCCTCCTCTCAAACCACCCCCAGTAGTTTGGGACCTCAATGTAGTCCTTTCCCACCTCATGAAGCCCCCGTTTGAACCACTCAACAGGGCCCCTCTTAAGTATCTCACCTGGAAAGTGCTTTTCCTTGTAGCCCTTACGTCCGCTCGCAGAGTCAGCGAACTCCAGGCATTGATGGCGGACCCACCATTCACAGTATTCCATCATGACAAGGTGGTCCTCCGCACTCACCCGAAATTCCTGCCTAAGGTGGTCTCCGAATTTCATCTCAACCAATCCATTGTACTTCCAGTATTCTTCCCTAAGCCCCATTCTCACCACGGAGAATCGGCCCTTCACACTCTAGACTGTAAACGTGCCTTGGCTTTCTACTTGGATCGCACCAAGCCACACAGAACCACTCCTCAACTTTTTGTCTCCTTCGATCCTAACAAGTTGGGAAGACCCGTATCAAAGCGCACCATCTCTAATTGGATGGCGGCTTGTATCTCTTTCTGCTATGCCCAGGCTGGATTATCACTTCCTTGTAAGGTCACAGCCCATAAGGTCAGAGCAATGGCAGCCTCAGTAGCTTTCCTCAGATCAACACCAATCGAGGAAATTTGTAAGGCTGCCACCTGGTCCTCGGTTCACACATTCACCTCACATTATTGTCTGGATACCCTCTCCAGACGGGATGGACAGTTTGGCCAAACAGTATTGAAAAATTTATTCTCTTAAGTCGCCAACTCCCCCTCCATCCCACTGAGGTTAGCTTGGAGGTCACCCACTAGTGAGAATACCTGCCTGCTTGTCCTGGGATAAAGCAATGTTACTTACCGTAACAGTTGTTATCCAGGGACAGCAGGCAGCTATTCTCACGTCCCACCCACCTCCCCTGGGTTGGCTTCTCAGGCTAGCTACCTGAACTGAGGAGACACGCCCGGATCTCCGGGTAGGAAGGCACCGGCGCATGCGCGGTGCGGGCATCTAGAAACTTTAAGTTTCTACAAGCAACACGTGCTTGTGAGACGTCCGTACCGGGGCTCTGTCTGATGACATCACCCACTAGTGAGAATAGCTGCCTGCTGTCCCTGGATAACAACTGTTACGGTAAGTAACATTGCTTTTTCAAGATGCGTACGATAAATCCTAATCATAAAATAATAATATAATTTTTTTTTTTTTTTAAATTTATTTTAGAGCAGTCCACCTTCTTTTTTATTATACCCCCACCCCTTATGTGTCATCCCCTTTTCCCTCTATATCCTTTTTTCCTTCCACAATTATGTAACTTTTTCCCACCTCCCCATTTTTCCTCACTTTCTAGTTTGTCTGTAAATGTCATACGTGTTCACTCTAACTACTCTTTTACACTCTTTTTATTTCTCTCTATTCTATATTAAATTCTTTTTTAATTATTATATAATTGTAAACCGGTCAGATATTCATTTTATGATCGGGTTATTAAAAACTAATAAACTTGGAAACTTGGAAACATTCATTTCAAATGAATGCCCATTGCTAGCACATACTGTAACAGGACTTGCTTACCACATTTATTCTAGCTGAGATTATTTTTCTTCACCTTTTCTGACTCCACGTGCAAATTTTCCTTAAGTTAGTCCCCAGCCAATAATTATCACTGCAATTTTTGTAGTATATTGGGAGAAGATATAAAATAGGGAAACAATCCCTAGGTAGTTACAATTGAAGGTTTATGGCACCAGTTCTTGGCCTTTAGCTTGCTTGAGCTGGAAGCCCAAAGCAGTTGGAAGAACGTACTGAGTTCTACCTCCCCCTTCCCACATACATGAAACCCTATTTTACAGAGAATATAGAGATTGGAAGTAAGACTCCAAGATTGAGTTGTGCTTAGTTCTAGTAGTATTTTTGAAAAGGATTTGCCAATATAGAGCCTTTTCTAAAATACATGTAAATACTATATATGCTGGCATGTGTAATGGGAGCAGCCATTTTATAAAGATACATGTGGAAAAAATGGATAGCACAGACCTTCTGCTGGAAATGGTGATTTCATGATTTCTATGTGTAAGTATACAATTACATATACACCATCTCAATCATTGCAGTCTTGATTCCAACTGGCTAATACTTCCGTCCCTTAAACAAGCTCACCATGAATCTATTCGTTCCACGGCCTATTAACTTTTTGTCTCCATTTCTTTGGAAAGGCTTGCCACTTTACCTCTATTCCAAGCTGTCCTTTCCTAAGTTTAAGAATTATTAAAGGCTTATTTTTTAAATTGGTTTTCTATAACCCTGTAAATGAAACCCAGTAGTAAATTAGTTAATTATTTCAACCTATTTATAGCCTTCCATATTTTCCTTATTTCTTCCTGGGTTTCATGGGATCTGCAGTCCTCAAGGTGAAAACCTCTGTTCTCAGTGTTCCTATATGTTTGTTCCTTGAATGATTTGGTCTTTTCTCTCATCTTTGAAACTCTACTTTTCTTTGATATTTTATTGTAAGCTGCTATAAACATAAGTTCAGACACTTTCATGTGTGGCTGCTTATTTTACAAACCTAAACGTTTAAGTGCCACCACTTAAGTAATGAGTCCACAAATTTAATGTGGTAACATTTTATAGGTGGACAAAAAAGATCTTGAATTAAAGAGAATGGCTTTTTAATACCTTTTGTAAAGCCCTGATTGAAACAAGTACTTTTCTGAAACCTGTAAGTGCTGTTAAGCCAGGTATAAAAGCTGACATGAAACTGTTCCCCTCAAATACGTAAGAGTATTTTCCCTTTGTGAAATGGGAAATACACATGTAGAATTTTGTTACATTCAAGTGCTGCCCAAATTACACCCCTTTGAATTCTGTATGTAGTATCTATTTCCATGTATAAAGAGTGGTTTCCTAAAAAAGGGTTTTACCAATTGTATGCAATCATAAAACATGTAATGTGCTACTATTTCCACATGGGGATCAGAAATAGGACTTCTAAAATAACTTCTTTAATCTTGTAAAGTAGGAATCAGTGAATCAGAAGAGGTATTGTCTGTGATGTGAGGATCCTTCCTTATATTAATAAAAGCTGAAATCCATTCAGAGTAAAAAAAAAAAAAAAAAAAATTAGCATCAATACACAGATTTATACATTTTTCAGATATCTGACTGAGAATTGCACACCCATCTGTTGTTTTCAAAGCCTGTGTGACTTTAGATCCAGAAATAAACAAATGCTCTGGACAAGACTCTGCCATTTTTCTGGTGTCCCCATTGTAAGCAAGGGAAGGAGGAAACTATATCCTCACAGGCTCTTCTGAGAAATAGAATGGTATGTGGCGTAGAGGTTAGAGCTACAGCCACTTAATTCTTCACTGCATTTGATAGTATGTGGCGCTGATTCTCTTTAGGATGCCTGTCTAAGCAGACACCTAAAAAGCAACTGAGAATCGCACATCAGCATCCTGTACAGAATTGCGTCTGCCCTAATGGAACCTCCTGATTCTCTAAATGGTACCTTGTCACAGGCACCAGTTACAGAATCGGGTCTGTCGGGTGAGTGCGGCAAGGGAATCTCCAATCAGCTGAGCCAGCAGGTCTCAGTCATGCCGGCTCAGCTAATCAAGGGGAAAATACCCCTGCTGCAATCAGCAGAGTGGCTTTGTCAGGTGACCCCCCCGAACCCCCGACACCTGCTTGGAAGGTATTCCAGCAGGGGGGATGCCCATTTTCTTCTGCTGTCACTCCTTTGAAGCCCCCCACCCCACATTGCCGCCACCATTCTGGAACCCCCGACACCCCTCCCAAACCAGCGATACCTCACGAAGCTCAAAATCCACTTACAACCCCAAACATCCAGACACTCACCCTGCACCCTTAAGACCACCCCGACACCCCTTCATACCTTTGATGAAGGATGGCTTGCCGGAGGGATGCCCACTCCCTCCGATTGGCAGGCTCACCTCTTCAAAATAGCAGGCCTTCCCCTTCCGAGTGCATCCTGGGATACACTGGGTAGGGGCCTATGACCCTGATTAGCTCAGATGCCTAATACCCCTCCCAATCAGGGCCTTAGGTGCACCCTGGGATGGAATGGGCCCATCCCAGGGTGTTCTGGGAAGGAGGCCTAAGGCCTTGATTGGTGCCAAAGTAAGACAATGCGATTGGAGAGCCATCCTTGACCTTCCTCATGTGAGGGCAGCACTCAGATTTCCAATATTTTGTCTGGAAGCGTTTAATCTCTCATAGCAATGGTGGCCCCAGGAGATTACCTAGCCTTTCTAGATCTGACAGAAGCCTTTTTGTATATTCCTATTTTTTCTAGACCATAGGAGGTTTTGCAGGCTTCCATTTTCAGTTTTGCCATCTGGCCTGGCGACAGCTCTTTGCTCTTCACCTAAGTGATGGCTGTGGTAGCAACTTTCTTGCTCAAGTGGGGTTTGAAAGTGCATCCCTATCTAGACAACTGGCTGATCAGAACCCACTCGTTCTCCGAGGGGGCCGACACACTGTGGATCAGGTGATCTGAGTCCTGGAGGCTCTGGGTTGCGTTGTGAATTACTGAAAGAGCGATTTTGATGCCGTATCAATCCCTGGAGTGTCTGGGAGTCTTATTTGACATGGCTGCTGGCCAAGTCTATCTTCCAAAGGCACGCAGATAGCAATTGTGCTCTGATTCCTTGTCTCTTGCAGAGGTCCGTTCCATCAAAGTGGGACTATCTCCTAGTCCTGGGATCCTTAGCTGCCGCAGTGGATGTGGTGCCTTGGACGAGAACCTTCCTGTGTCCTCTCCAAGAATGTAACCTTTTCAGTGCTACTCTTACGTGAAATCAAGGAAAAGAAATTATTCAAGTTCCATATTTTTTAGTTAACTATTTCACTTCCAATAAATAAATTACCGACTTGCTGCCCTGCCTTTCTTTATGTAATCGTTAGTCTTGAGACCTCAGGAAAAAGAAGAAAGAACTAAGAAAAACTGAGAGAAACTGGTATAAATCCATAGACAAAAAAGACAAAGCCTACTGGAGAAAACTACTAGATGAGTACAAGCTAGCCATCTATAATACAAATAAGACTTACTATACTATACTAATCTCCTACTGAAAGCTCCAAACACATCGAGGAACCTCTTTACACTGACAAAAAACCTGCTCACTGCTTCACAAGGAAACAAAAAAACCCTACAAACAGACCTGAACAGTGAAATCCTCTCCGTCTGCTTCCAAGAAAAGATAGATCATATACACGCAAATCTTGATTAAATGCCTCCAAACCCACCAAATATCTGGAACAACCCCACCCCCCCCTGAGAGAATCGGGAACTGGAACCCTTGATCGCTGTGAACCAGCATCTCATGATGACCTAGCAAAAATGATACCACACTAAGACCCTCTGGATCTGTGCTTGAGCCATGCCCGCCAGATCTACCTCTAATAAATTCCTCATTTCAATCAGGACTGGTACCACAAAGCTGGAAATCGGCAATCATCAAGCCAATCCTTAAAAAACGACTCTGGATCCAAACAAACCCAGCAACTATAGACCAGTCTCCAACCTTCCCTTCGTCTCCAAGATCCTTGAAAAGGATCACCACACCTTCGTCACAACACCACAACACCACAACACCACACCTTCGTCGACAGACAGAACGCTCTCTCTCTGTACCAATCTGGCTTCAGAAAATTCCATAGCACAAAATGGTCATGGCGGACGTTATCGAAGACTGCTAGAATATACTAGACAAAGGCAGTGATGGGATCCTAGTTGTCCTAGACCTCATTGCTACCTTCGATACCATTGATCACCCCTGCCCCCTCACCAGACTCGCAAATATTGGAATAAGTGATCTAGCATTCCAGTGGTTCTTGTCATTCCTGAACCATAGGACCCAAAGCGTCCTATTAAAATCCACTCTATCGCAACCCAAACCAGTAAAGTATGGAGTACCACAAGGCGCTCTCCTGTCCCCTCTGCTTTTCAACCTCTATATCAGACTGGTGATAGACATCGCATTAAAATACCACATAAAGATCCACTCATTTGCTAATGACATACAACTGTACCTACTGCTAAGCTCAAACTGAGATGCTCAAATCTCCAAACTACATGACTGCCTCTCAGAAATAAAAAGTTGGATGACTAGAAACAATCTGCAACTAAACACGGCGAAAGCTGAGCTCCTCTGGGTATGCAGGAATGTCCAAGAACTCGCCCGCCCATCAATTACATGGAAATCCGCCACCCTGACATCCAAAGACAAAGTACACAGCCTGGGGGTGATCCTTGGTGGCAACCTTTTGCTCTCTGACCATATCTCCCAAGTAGTATCCACCTCATTCTACTATCTCTGACAGCTACGGAAAATTAGATGATACTTCTCAGATCTAGACTTTTCTCAATTACTCTACACCTTTGTCCTCTCCTGTATGGACTACTGCAACGCGCTCCTAAATGGGCTTACTGCAAAAAACCTCCGTCAACTGCAATGAGTACAAAATGCTGCCATCTGACTCCTGAAGAATCTTCACATATGAGACCCAATCACTCCGTCGTTGCGCACTGCCCACCGACTGCCAATCGACAAATGATGCATATTCAGAGGCCTAGTGATGGCCTACAAACTCTTACATGACATGGTACTGGCCTATGGCCTCTAAACTTCCGCTCTACACCCCAAATTGACTGCTTTGGTCGCAAGAATAAAAGTGACTACATGTGTGTTCGAGACGCGCCCTCCACCTTGAGAGTGCTTGAAAAAGATCTTACTCGCACTATCTATCGCACCTCTAGAACAAACTACCTACCAGCATAAGATCATTAGAAGGCCTATTGAACATCAGGAAAGCTTCCCCTGATCCTGAGCCAGTCCAAATCCCCCGAACCCTTTGACAAAGATCCACGAATGCTCCACTATCTTGAGTCTCACAAGCTGATGAGCTCCATACTTTGTCTGATCATATCACAATCTATCATACAATGTTCCACCATACTACATCATATTGTTCACCACTGTCCTCCTATACCATACTATACGCCATATTTACCATTCTGTGTCTGCCACACTGTCTGCTATGCTACAATCTCTCAAGCCACGGTTGTCTCACAATGTATGCCGTTCCATGTCTTCCATGCTATGTCTGTCATGCACGCTTGCCTTACCATTTTGCCAAGCCATGTTATATTCTATTAACCATCCTTTGTAAAACTTTTTTGCTGAACCTTGCTCTTCATGCTATGTATGTTTCACTGCTTCATTTTACCATATTATGTTTTACCATGCTTTGTTAGCTATGTTTTGCTATCTTGTCTAAGTTTACTATGCTATCTCTCACCATACTATGTTTGAAAATGCAGCACAGTGGTTGGAGCTGCCGTCTAGGCACCCTGAGGTTGTGCGTGCAGGCCCATGCTGTTCCTTATGACCCCCATTGTCCCAGGTACATTAGATAGACTGTGAGCCCACCAGGATAGATAGGGAAAAATGTTTGAGTACTTGAATAAATACATGTAAACCAGTGTTTTTCAACCTTTTTACACCTATGGACTGGCAGAAATAAAAGAATTATTCTGTGGACCAGCGGTTGAAGAACACAGGGCTAAGTCATGGGCCAGACCCCGCCCATCTCTACCCAATCTCCACCCCAGATCCCGCCCCCATAATAGTACTTATTGCTCCTTGCATGTCCCGTGCCTCATCTGGAAGCCTTCCCTCTGACGTTGCAAAGTCAGAGAGAAGGCTTCCGGTTCAGGCGCAGGATGCTCGTAGGTGCCACTGCCCGTGGCTTTGTGCACTGAATCAGTTAGGAAGAGGGAGCTGGCTCGAAGATAACGCCGCATCGATTGCACCGTGGACCGGCGGTTAAAGAACACTGTTTTGGGCCTGATACACGTGCTGGCCCTGTGGACCGGCACAAAATTTCTGTGGACCGGCACTGGTCCATGGACCGGTGGTTGAAGAACACTGATGTAAACCATTCTGAGCTCCCCTGGAAGAACAGTATAGAAAATTGAATGAATGAATGAATGAATAAATAAATAAATAAACATACATTACTCTGAAAGGTATTAATTGTAATGGTGATATGCACTGATTTTGGAGCAGGGGCAAAAGCCAGAGATTTCAGCCTTTGATAACCATATTTTCAGCATACACTGACAGATAGCTGTTCTGATAAAATCAGTATGATTATGATAAACTATAAAAGAAACCTAAGAAAATTTGTACCCAGCCAACAAAATCTCCAGGGGTCCTGGGCTTGTAACCAAGCAAGAGATCATTCAGTCTTCTTCAATAAGAAACCAGACTCTGTGACATATGTGCAATGAATTACACATGACACTTTCAACTGAAAATAAATTACTAATGCTTTAGTTAGAAAATAATCTGTTAAATTACTTTTACTGGTTTACTATGAGGAGTATAATCAAAACTTTAAAATGTCCAAAAACCTGCCTAAGTTGGCACTTGGACATCCTAATAGCAGGGACATCTAAGTGCTGATAAAACGAACTTTGTCTTGTATTATTAATAATTGATAGATGGGTGGGTGGGTGGGTAAAGTTATGGTTCTATATACTAATTGTATAAAATGGTATAATCTCTGTAATATTTTTCTGTATTCAATCAAATATACTACACTGTTGTAGTTTTTAAAGTAATCCACCGATGAAAACAAAAACTGTGGATACAGATGTCGTGGAGATAATTTACTAAACACTGACATATAAAACCATGAAAATTCAATTAAAAAAGTACAATGATAAAAAATACTGTGATAAAAATCTCTTCATGTTTTCAAAATCAGACCCGCACCATGGTTTCTTCATTCTATTAACTTTTCATTCTTATGGCTTCTCTTAGGCACCTTATAGATTCCTATGCTTAAGTTTATACTCTAATACACACCTATGGCACTTTTTCCTCTCATGTCTCTTGTCGATGTTTCAAGCCTCTGTATATAGCATGATCACACTTGGCTCACTTGGTTTATCTTGCAGTCGAGTATAGACACTAATATGCATGCTCCAGATTGTCATCACAGTCACTTATCTTTCTATGTTTTTATCTTTCTCTTTATCATTATTCATCATTACCTCTTCCTTTTAGGACCCCTGAGGAAGGCGTATTTGCCGAAACACGCTCCGTGTAGGGTCCGGTTGGATTTTTATCACAGTATTTTTTATCATTGTACTTTATTAATTGAATTTTCATGGTTTTATATGTCAGTGTTTAATAAATTATCTCCAGAACATCTGTATCCACAGTTTTTGTTTTTATCGGTGGATTGTTTTCTCTGTGGATCATTGGGTCTCCCCATTTTTCTTTGTTTTTAAAATAATAAAATTTTTACAAAAAAACCAACAAAAAACCCCAACTTTCTGGACGTGAGGCAGCACTTCTAAGCTGCTGTGTGTCCAGAACTCAAAGGGGCGTGTTGGGAGGTGTGTTAGGGGCGGGTAATCGGGCGAGTTTAAACCTGGACGTACTGTAGCGATAAAGTAATCTTAGAGGGAACTTAGATGCTGGCAGTTAGACCTGTTTCAGTTGCGTCTAAGTTGCCCAAACTGACCAGATGACCACTGAAGAGATTAAGGTATGATCCCCCTTACTCCCCAGTGGTCACCGACCCCTTCCTACCACCCAGAGATGGGGGAAAAACAGCACAGTGAAGGCTTGCCATCAGCTGATTGTGGCAAAGGAATCCCCATCAGCTGAGCCGGTTTTAGAGATTCCTGCCGGCTCAGTTGATGAGGATTCCCCCCCGCCAGGATCATCTGAGCCGCGGAGCCCTGACAGCCGCCAACATTTCTAGTCCCCATCATCTGACACCATGGAACTCACCACACACCTGACATCATGGAAAATCCCCCCCAATCACCTGACACCATGGAACACACACACACCCGACACCCCTGTACCGTCTGCGGCAAAATTGGCAGGAGGGAAGCCCACTTTCTCTTGCCTACAGGGTCACGTGCTGAGAATGACGGGCTTTTCCTCTCCCAATGCATCATGGGATGCAGTGAGAGGGGCTGATTGGCTCAAAATTGCCAATCACACTACTGGCGCTGCCCCTAAAACTGTTCTACCCTAGGTTGGTGCCTGATACTCCTAGTGCTAAGGCTGGCCCTGTTGACTGTTTATCACATGTAGTTCATATTTGACTTTCAGTTCTAGGTAGGAGATGAGGAGTGGAGTGAGCAACATTTTTCAAAGCAGATCTTAGCAGGAATGTTTTTGTCTCCTAGAAAAAGCAGTAGCTAATCTTTGGCTCTTCTCTGCAGGTTTAAGAAGTATAAGCAAGCTGGGAGCCATTCCAATTCTTTTCGATTGTCTAATGGCCGAGCCGATGAAACAGGTGAGGTTTCACATGCGTTCTTGGGATTTCTTAACAGAACAGCTTTGCTCAGTCTTGCTAAAGAAGTGAGCAAGTCACTGTCTCTCTCATTCACTAAGATATATATTTGGAGACTTATTTTCAGACCACGGGAGTTAGCTGGGCTGACTCCCATGGTCAGTGCTGAGCCATTTCTGGTAATCGGCATCGACTATCCAGTTTTTGCCCACTATAACTTAGATAAATAAGTTGATATTCAACGCTGGCCAGCTAAGTTTATAGCAGCTAAAAATAGACCCACTATTTTATGTGACCTGATTTGGCTGCTAAACTTAGCCAGCTAGTGCTTTAAATTTCACAGATAGCCAGCTACATGTAAGTTGTGTGACATAGCCAGCTCCTAAGCACTAATATTCAGCAGCCATCTTGCATTGACTATTAGCTCTTATCCAGCTTAGTGCTATTTAAACTGTCAGAAGCCGTTCCTGGCTGGTTAAATAGCATTTAATATCAGGCGGTTGGAGTTTATTTTTATATGGACTTTTCCACATGTATATGCCAGTATAAATATGTCAAATACCATTCAAAAAATACTTTGTTTATACAAGTACATATGATGATGCTTAGCAGCTAGTGGATAGCTGGCTATATCACACAACTTACATGTAGCTGGCTCGTACGTATGCACAAGTCTTGTTTAGGCACCTATATGTCTTTATGAAATAAGCCAAAAAATGTCTCTCATTTGCCTCCCTACTCAGGTGAGTTGTTATGAAATTACTCACTATAAATTGTTTGGAAAAGGAATGTATGCCTTTATATAATTTCTTTAGAAGCTTCTTTGTGTAGCATAAATGCCAAAATGCTGCTTGTTATAATATTAAAAAAATTTGCTTGAGCGAGGATAACATTATATCAGCTTATCAAGTTGCTTCCTTATGGATTGTGGTGTCTTACTTGTGACTGGTATAACTTTGCCCAACTTATGAAACATTTTGATAAATTTAGATAAACAGTGAGTTTACCAGATGACCTGGATTAACCAGATCTAACTGTGCTCTGTCATAAACTAGAAAAAAAACCCTACTATGTAAATATTTTATTTTTGACAAAATTATAACCCCCATCACTCTTTCTCCCAGCAAATATTAAATGTACTTAAAATGTTTTTGTTTTTGCTGTCCGTAAACTTAGAGCTGTACACAACTCTTTAAACATTGATGCACTCCGTGCATTCTGTTATGCTTTCTAAAATGCAAACTATGATTATTGCAATGTAATTTCCAGCGCAATAGGTGAAACATTCTAGACAGTAGATTATTTCCCTTTAGCTGCATAGTTGCAGAAGTTATCCACTCCATTTTTTTCACTCTGCCTCTATAGTACTTCACTGCGCTGTTTAGCTCCCTTTACAGGTTTTTTCCTTTTGCATGCATAGATGAAGTTGTGTGTGTTCTACTCTCCCCATTTTATTGTTTTAATTCGATGTAATTTCGTCCTCTTTATGGGCACATTAGTGCTTGGAGCGATTTTGAAGCTCTGCCTGTTGAGAATTCACAGACTTCGGTCTGTAGCTGACAGGCCTGTCCCTTTGGGTGCCTGTTGACCAGCCTGCAGAGTTTTCTCTGGAGCTCAGGGCTGCCCTGAGATGGTCTCATCTTCTGTTAATCAGGGGTCGAGCACAGGCTGTTAGGCATCCTTAGGAGGCTCAGCGGTGTCTTGCAGGGTGCCGCCTGCATTGTCACACCTCTGCCTGTTCCAGTGTGCATCTGTTGGTCCGCAACAGTGGCGGTATAGTCAGCCATTGGAGTCTGTCTGGCAGCCCAAAGATCAGCTTTGTGGGGGCATTCCCAGCATTGTGGCAGTGATTCTCGTCCAGCTACTGTGAGAGAGCTGAAAGCAGGCTTGTAACACTTCTAACTGATCCTCTCAAGTCACAGTGAGTACACAGGCTGACAGCTTGTGAGAGATATCGGGGGAGTGGGATTTTGAGTGTTTCTGAATGTTCCCTCCTCCTGAAAAATCCTAAAATTGCTGTTTTTTAATGTTTGAGAAGTGTGAAAATATTGCGATTTTGGTGTGAATTTTGTGATGGTTGTCATCTTGGATTTTTAGCGATTTGATTTTCTATTGCTCCTTGCTTCTTCAAAACTGCAAATTTTGCCTAGAAACTTGCTGGGATGGAGTCCTTGGGCTCTCCTCTTGTGGATTCATGCCAGGATTGCACAATTTTAATGCTTTTAGAGCATATTTGTGCCACATGGCACAGCCGGGGGAGGAGCCACAGCTTTCAGCTTAGCCTCTCTTCTGCTGAAGCAGGTGCCCAAATGCTCAGCTAGCTTTCGGGGTGGCTTTCGAGGCTCAGCATGGCTGGTAATTCCGTCTGTCAGGCTGCGGACTCTGTGCTGCTTCTGAAAGGCTCAGCTTAGCCCTAGGAGCTGGACACCTTTTCACAATTTTTGTGCTCTGGATATCGGATCACTGTATTCTCCCCTTGTGCAGTCCCCATACACCTGCATGATGTCTATCAGTGGTGTTACTCTATGGGACATGTCCTAGATTATCCCTGCCACTTTCCTTGCGCTGCCTGACCTTGATCTGGGTGTGTTCGGTTGTGAATGATTTGCTTTCTGACCCCGTCTTTACAGGTACAATGCTTCCCAGGATGGGGATCAAGGACTGTGTGCTGAATCTGTGGATCCGTCTGGGGTTTTAAGAGCCTGGAAATGCTCTCCCTAGCCTGTGCCTCTTGGATTTTGTGGCTTTCCTAGGCCTTCTTTCTGAATCTTTATAGGAGATCTTTTTGGTCACTCAGTCAGCTCAATCCACTTATTCCTCCTGTGTGCTTGCAGTTTACTTTGTTCCCCTGGTGCCCTGATATACTCTGAATATTGATAGTGCTATGCTACGTTGGGAACTTTCAGATCAGCCCACGGTGGGTTTTTGGTGGCACAGGCGACAAACTGCACCTTTCTTCCCAATATGGGTGGTTTAGTATTGGAAGTTATGCAGGACTACCATGTGGAGATGATCATTAGGACGCTCTTTGACGCAGCTGCTTTAGGCATTAAAGCTGTTTTGTCGACGTCTTGTATCGCACATGCCTGTCATACTCAAAAGCGCACTCTGGACAGTGAGGCGGTAGTTTCCTCTCCTCAACTTTTTTGGGTGGGCACAGTTTCTATGCCAGATGCATTATATGCTCTTATCCGAGTTTGACTAAGGTGTCAAGAGTTCTCCATCTCTGCCCACAGTGGGCTGCTGTTTCCGCTTCCAAGGCTCTTTTGACTTGTCTGCTTTTTCAGAGCTGTGATTGTTTGACAAAGGTCTGGATGACTTCATGGATTCTAGACTATTCCGTCCTCCTACGACTCAGCCTGATAGTGGACCTGGCCCTCCTGGGGTTCTGGTTGTTCCAACAGTGTGCAAGTGACACATCATAGGTGGTTTCTTGGAGCTACCACTGATGGTATAATGGCTACAGACATTCCTAGCCTCCCGACTCCAGTGCTGCACCTCCTGATGCACATGCACAATGGTGCCAGGTCAAGAGTTGTTCCATTGTGAATTGGGGACCATCTTGAAATATTTCTGCCTGTCTAGATGTGCGTTTTGTCTGACCAGTAGGTCTTGGACATTCTTTGGTCAGGTTACAAACTGGAATTTGCTCGACCTCTGACAGATTGGTTAGTGGGCTTGCTCAGATCACCCAGACAAAGCGCTCAGGATTCCAGCCACCGTTCAGTGCTTGCTGGATTTTCAAGCTCTGGAGTTCGTACCGCCTGACTTCTCTGGTTCAGGCAGATACTCCATATACTTTCTCGGGCCAAAGAACGGTTCTGAAGAGTGGAGGCCTATTCTGGATTTTCAGCACGTGACTGCGGCTCTCAAGATTCCATGATTCCGAATGGAGACCATGTGTTCGATCATTGCAGCAGTGACTCCAGGACAGTTTCTTGCCTCTGGATATTATAGAGATGTGCTTGTACATCATTTTTCCAGCATAGTGCAAAGTTTGGCAATTTCATGTTTTGGAACAGCATTATCAGTTTTTAGCCATGCCCTTTGGGCTGGCTTCAGCACCCCAGACCTTCACTAAGGTGATGGTACTGGTGGCGTCTTACCTGCGGCCAATGGGTCTCCAGGTGCACCCATTCTTTGACAACTGGCTGATCAGAGCTCCGTCGTTCACCGAGGGATGCCACATGTTGAAGCGGGTGCTTTAGGCACTGGAAGATCTGAGTTGAATTGTCAGTTTAAAAAAGACAAAAATGACACTCAAGCACTTGCTCGGATACCTGAGAGTTCCTTTCAACTACGGTAGTTTGGATAAAGGCCTTATTGTGGCTTCTCTTCGAGTCCATGTGGCCGGGCTCTCCTGTTTTTAGATCCTGGAAGCGTCGGTCTTCCTTGGCATCTCATCCTGATTTCACTAGATTCTTGAAGAGAGCTCTTCATGTCTGACCACCGGTTAAGCACCTTTTCCCTTCCTTGGACCTTAACCCAGTATTGTCTAGCCTTACTAAGGCTCCTTTTGAGCCCATTCGAGATGCTAAAATATTTATATCCTGCAAATCCAACAATGCTTAAGACCATTTTTTTTTTTGTCTGGTCGCCATTACATGGGCACGTTGGGTGTCGGTACTACAGGAGTTTCCCTTCAGACGGTTCCTTCCTTCTTGCCGAACGTGGTTTCAGTTTTCTGTGTCAATCAGGATGTGTGTTTGCCTGCCTTTCAACTGACAGATTCCAAGTCACAGAACCGTCTGTTGAAGAAACTGGATATGCGCAGAGTTCTTGGAGGTCACCAATGAGTTTAGTCTCTCTGACCATTTGCTTGTGCTGCCCCCACTTCGCGAGTTCAGCAGCCCCTTCCCTCCCTATCTATCGTGGGCCCAACAGCCCTCGCACCCTCCCTGGCTCCCCAGTCACTGGCGGCAAAAAATAAACCAAAAAACAACAAACCTGTGACTCTCTTGGGTCGGCCCCCTTTGAGCCTCCCGAGCAGACCTACCAGTCTCTTAGAAGCTTCCTGCATGCAGCGCTGATCTGAGTCTGGGAACCTTCTTGCCACTGAGTCCCTCCTTCCGATGTAACTTCCGGTGATGATATCCTCCTGCACAGACATCCTTTCCCCTGACGTATCCACTATGCAGCAATGTTTGGATGCACTCTTCTGGGTCATGACAGTCTCAACCCAACCAAAACAATGGCTCCTTGGATTACTGGTCAATCCTTTTGACGTTCTCTTGCATCTTATTATCAGGCACCCCTTTTAAATATCTTGGGGTGCGTATTGATCTCCAGTTCTCTTTTGTAGCATGTGACTCTTCAGCTGTCGAGGTTTGCTTCTTTAGTTTATGCAAAATTAGAATGCTACGCAACTTTCTGGTTAATAAATCCCTCTATATCAGGGGTCTCAAAGTCCCTCCTTGAGGACCACATCCAATCGGATTTTCAGGATTTTCCCAATGAATATGCATGAGATCTATGTGCATACACTGCTTTCAATGCATAGGGAAATCCTGAAAACCCGACTGGATTGCCGCCCTCAAGGTGGGACTTAGAGATTCCTGCTCTATACTCTATTATATTGACTTAATGATTAGATTATTGCAACTGTACTCACTCTGGTATTTTTCACAAATCACAGCTGATTCATTACAATCAGGCTTCTTTATCACACTAGTAGATTTAATTGTATTACCACCTTACTCTATTAGAACCATTGAGTGCAGGCTGAGTTTCACATTCAGTTCAAAATTTTAACATTAGCCCACAAAATACTTTATTTCTACCCTGTCTGTCCTAGACTGTAATTTTTCATGTCCCAGCCCAGTTTCTGGGTTCTTTACACGACTTTCCTTTTGATCATAGGCTTGTTTAAAGTCCATCAGAGATGGTGATTTTTTTTCTTTGTTGTTCTTGCACTTTGGAATCTTTTTCCTATTATGTTATGATCAGAACCTTCCCATTTGAAAATTTGTGTTGTTCTTAAACTCCCCCCCTTTTTTTCTCCGTTGTTTTTGTCATGATAGAAACTTAATAGGCCAATAATTTAAAATGAACTGGCTTCAGAGCCCCTGCAGCAATTTGAGTTGTTGGAGGTTAGACTGACCAAGTTGCACTATGGTTGTCTTCTTCTCTCCTCTTATGTGACTAATCAAGGTTCTTGGTGCTCCTCCTTACTTTTTTTTAAGGAGTTCCTTTCTTGTATTTTTTGTTTGTTTGTTTAATGACTGTAAACTGTCTTGCTACTATGGGTTAAAGCCAGTATAGCAAATTATAATAAACATAAACATACCTCAAAACCCCCCAAATACATCAGAAATCTGCAGTTGTTTGTCTTCAACGCCTACAGAGTTGGCATCCCAGTAGCCAAGTAGACCTTAGGAAATAGGCTGGAATTCAGCAACCAATTCTGTTACCCACAAAGTGGTGTTCCATTAACCATTAAAGTGAAATCATAGCCTTTCTGATTTTGGTGAAATTTTTGCTTCCATTCCTAAACAAATTCATGCCACTTCATTACAATAAGTATATTCTCATGCATGCATTCTTACCCTTTTAGCTTTGAAAGACATAATTACTTGCGTGTATAAATAATAGTATGTGATTTTTCTTCCAGCAATAGACATAATCAGTTTGCATATTCTACTCCTGCTATGCTCTCTAATCTGGGTGCAGCAATTACCTAGGTACCTATTGAGCTAATGTAATGCAAAAAGAACTTGCAGACAGGTATATATGTATTTGAAGTACACATGTTTGTGCTTAAATTGCAACACTATCCATACTCAACTCCACCAACGTCAAGTTGACATAAAAGTACACGTGTTCAGTCACTATACATAGGATATTAACAGTGGAGTAATTTTAAAGAGGCCTTTTATATATGTAAAATTCTTTATAAAATTACTGCTATGCTGGGTTGTCAGTATATGTAAACAGGTCTGAGATGCCATAGGTTTGAGGGCATGGGTAGGAGGCATATTCAGAAATTCAGGGGTTGATATTCAGCTGGCATCGTTTTGCTGACTGCCAGCAGTGTTATTCTGGATATTCAATACCAGGCCCCGTCTGGGCTTCAGTATTGAATATCTGGTTCTGCAGAGCTGGCTAACACATAGCTGCCTAAGTCACTTAACCAGCTATGGGTTACTGCATAAAGATAGGACAGGTTTTTATGTAGTCCCATTAAGCAGATTCTGCCCCCAGAACAACCTCAAAAGAGCTGGTTTGCAGTTCAGTGCTAACCAGTTATTTTCAGCTGCATTAACCAGTTGAATGCCACTGAAAATTAGCCCTAAACAGATGATTTAACCATTCAGGAGTTTTTGTCTGAGAGAACACTCCCTGCTGCTTCTCTATTAAGACAAGTAACCATGCAGGATATTCTTAACAAATGCAAGAGTTTGAGATTTTGGTTCTGCAAAAACGGTTTGTGAGATTTTCAGTAAGAACCAGATACTGAACCATATGCACTACCGTATTTTCACGCAAATAACACGCACCCGTATAAAACGCGCACACGAATATAGCGCGCAGAAATCACGATGATTTGCACAAAAACTTTGATATACCGCGCTCACGGGTATACCGCGCATGCTGCCCGACGCTCCTTTCGCCCGCCCTGACTTTCCGTGCGCTGTCCCGACTCTCCGTTCACCCCCCCTGACTTCCGTGCACTGTCCCCCCTTGAAGGTCTGTCCCCATCCTGAAAGCCCGATGCCCCCCCCGACGTCCGATACATCCCTCCCCCCCCCCCGAAGGACCGCCGACTCCCCAACAATATCGGGCCAGGAGGGAGCCCAAATCCTCCTGGCCACGGCGACCCCCTAACCCCACCCCGCACTACATTACGGGCAGGAGGGATCCCAGGCCCTCCTGCCCTCGACGCAAACCCCCCTCCCCCCCAAGAACCTCCGACCGCCCCCCAGCCGACCCGCGATCCCCCTGGCGACCCCCACGACCCCCCCACCCCCCTTCCCCGTACCTTTGGTAGTTGGGCCAGAAGGGAGCCCAAACCCTCCTGGCCACGGCGACCCCCTAACCCCACCCCGCACTACATTACGGGCAGGAGGGATCCCAGGCCCTCCTGCCCTCGACGCAAACCCCCCTCCCCCCCAAGAACCTCCGACCGCCCCCCAGCCGACCCGCGATCCCCCTGGCGACCCCCACGACCCCCCCACCCCCCTTCCCCGTACCTTTAGTAGTTGGCCGGACAGACGGGAGCCAAACCCGCCTGTCCGGCAGGCAGCCAACGAAGGAATGAGGCCGGATTGGCCCATCCATCCTAAAGCTCCGCCTACTGGTGGGGCCTAAGGCGCGTGGGCCAATCAGAATAGGCCCTGGAGCCTTAGGTCCCACCTGGGGGCGCGGCCTGAGGCACATGGTCGGGTTGGGCCCATGTGCCTCAGGCCGCGCCCCCAGGTGGGACCTAAGGCTCCAGGGCCTATTCTGATTGGCCCATGCGCCTTAGGCCCCACCAGTAGGCGGAGCTTTAGGATGGATGGGCCAATCCGGCCTCATTCCTTTGTTGGCTGCCTGCCGGACAGGCGGGGTTGGCTCCCGTCTGTCCGGCCAACTACTAAAGGTACGGGGAAGGGGGGTGGGGGGGTCGTGGGGGTCGCCAGGGGGATCGCGGGTCGGCTGGGGGGCGGTCGGAGGTTCTTGGGGGGGAGGGGGGTTTGCGTCGAGGGCAGGAGGGCCTGGGATCCCTCCTGCCCGTAATGTAGTGCGGGGTGGGGTTAGGGGGTCGCCGTGGCCAGGAGGGTTTGGGCTCCCTTCTGGCCCGATATTGTCGGGAAGTCGGCGGTCGTTCGGGGTGGGGGTGCGAGTGGTCCTGCCGGGGGGGGGGGATGTATCGGACGTCGGGGAGTCGGCCGGGCAAGAGGGCTTGGGCTCCCTCTTGCTCCGATCGTGGATGCGGGTGTGGGTGGGAGCGCGTGCGAGCGGTCGTTCGGGGTGGGGGTGCGAGTGGTCCTGCCGGGGGGGGGGGATGTATCGGACGTGGGGGAGTCGGCCGGGCAAGAGGGCTTGGGCTCCCTCTTGCTCCGATCGTGGATGCGGGTGCGGGTGGGAGCGCGTGCGAGCGGTCGTTCGGGGTGGGGGTGCGAGCGGTCCTGCTGGGGGGATGAATCGGGCGTCGGGCGGGGTGGGAACTATGTTTTAAAACTTTGGTATACCGCGCTCACGCATATAACGCGCGAGGGGTATGCGCGGTAGGTAAAAACGCGTATAACGCGCGCGTTATATGCGTGAAAATACGGTACTCTTCATGATTCAGAAATAACTGTGTTACTCAGACACATTCCTGTTACCAGGCATCCATGGTGTTTTGCAGAAAGCTTTCAGGAAAATAGCTAGTGAGGCAACACAATTTAACCATTTTATTAGATGTTTAATTATAAGCATCGATGTTCTCTTCCCTCCACCATTTCTCCTTCAGGTAGATGTTTCAACAGGTCTCAGAACTGCTTCACTTTGGGATGTCTCTTGTAGAAGGACAGTGGTATATTTTAGGTAACTTGTCTGTTGTATAAGATGGTATAGCTCACATGGAGTAGGATGGGTTGAGGTTTGTTTAAGTATGGTATAAAGGTTTTCACTGTGGCCATCTTTTCTTCAAACTATAGTTGTTATCACTAATGGTCTCGATTGTTATTTATACTTAGAGCAATAATTATGATCTTATGATTTTTTTACTCCAAGATGTTATAAAATTTCATTCAATTCAATCTCTCAAATTCATTTGAACCAAACACATCAGAAGCCTCAGATACACCCCTCCACCGTCCAACATATGTTTTTCTTAACGGGGAGAATTTTTGGTGTTAATTCCTCATAGGCCTGAGCATTTTTTCATATCTGATTGTTTGATAAATAACTTAATTTAAACAATTTATATGATTTATATAACTTTTTCCAAAGTGGTTTTTTTTTTTTTTTTTACGATTTATCTGAATCATGGCATTGCCCCAGGTACATTAGATAGATTGTGAGTCCACCGGGACAGACAGGGAAAAATGCTTGAGTACCTGAATAAATGCATGTAAACCGTTCTGAGCTCCCTTGGGAGAACGGTATAGAAAATTGAATTAATTAATTAAAAAAAGGGGCCCCTGGTAAGATTAGAATGGCATAGGAATATGAGTGAAGATATCGAGACCTTATGAAATAGGAACAGAACGATTGCATTAAATCAGTGGTCTCAAACTTGCGGCCCAGGGGCCATATGCGGCCCACAAGATACTATTTTGAGGCCCTCGGTATGTTTATCATAATCACAAAAGTAAAATAAAACAGTTTCTTGAACGCATGTCTCTTTAGCCATAAATTACAATATTATTATTAAGACTTAGCCAAAGGAAAGATTTATAAACTATAAAGAGTTTTACCTCATGCAAAATTGTAATTTCTTTAATAAGACATTAACTATTTTTTCTGAGGCCCTCAAAAGTACCTACAAATCCAAAATGTGGCCCTGCAAAGGGTTTAAGTTTGAGACCACTGCATTAAATAGACATCTATGCCTTGTAATTTTTCTGATATTACTTATTTTCTCTTCCAGTTCTGCACAGTTCCTGATGGTTAACAGGATATGTGGTGTTGCAGAGGAAGTCCACACTCATCAGTCTCATTGGTCTAATTTCTTATTGCAGAACCTCAAAGCATGCCACTGCTTGCCAGGTCTCCAAGCACCAACCGGAAGTACCCGCCACTGCCTGTGGACAAGCTGGAAGAGGAGATTAACCGGCGAATGGCTGATGACAACAAAATGTTCAGAGAAGAATTCAATGTAAGCTTTTTGTCATCCTTAGAGATAGCAGTGTGATACGGAGCTTCATGGGGGCTGACTGCTGAGGACATAAGTTCTGAGATCCAGGGACAGGGCCAAGTGTCATTTCCTCTCATGCTGCATGGAGCTTTTGAAAGTGGCACATAATATGCAGCCTGGTAATAAATGAGACAACACAGTCTCAGCAGATTATTAAAATAATTCCCAGTGCAGGACTGTGTTTGTGTAAGCAAAGCACATTCACTAGGTGGCTGATCTGTTTCTCTATATACCTGCATTGTGCTCCTGGCCAAGTAAAGCAACTTTCCAAACATCCATTAATATTCATTTGAATGGAGTTCTTTTAGACTTTGGTCATAGTTCAGCATACAAAACTGGCATCCAAATTCAAGTTAGCAAGTTTCCTTTCAAGAGAACACATTTGTTTGGAAAAGAGCTGGTTAATTTGATCAAGAGCCTTGGGGAATTTAAGGAAATTGTTTCCCCATTGCTGGAATATCATATTGGAACAAGCTTACTGGGCAACTAACATTATGTGTAGATTACTACAGCTTTAAGAAGATGTTGAAACCCAAGCTGTTTGTAGATGTATACTTTGATCTGTCTTTCCTAACGTTATTTGGGCATTTTTGTAACATTCTTTTTTAAATGCATTGCTGAAGAATATGTAGGTCTTGTTTTCATATGTGTTGATATTATTTTGAAGAATGATTTGTATTGTTTTTGTTCTAAGTAGGATTATTTGGAAACCGCTGTGACTCCAGGCGGTATATTAAGTTTTTAAATAAATAAATAGAGGACAAGCTAAAACCTTGAGGTAGAGGGGCTTCAAGTAGAGACAGGTTTAGAGAGGCTTGTTGTTATCACCCTGGTAGAGTTAGAGGAAGTTAGTGGAACAAGCTTTTCCAGAGGGCCCAGTCCTCTTATGGTAGCTGGTGAGGCAGATGACAGGTCAGGTTCTTGTGACCCAGTGAAGGTGTCAGAGCCCACCCTTCAGTGGCTGTCAGAGCGCTGTTGCAGGATTTTTTTCAGAAGTGGATCTAGATTATCTCAGACTGGTGAGTTCTTGAAATCATCCACAAACGGTACATCCTGAAATTTGAAGAAGTAACAAATGTAATGGGGTAGATAGGACATTTTTGGAAGACAGGAAAAAAGGTGCTGGTGCGCCATACTGGTGTGTACTGGCTGAAAAAACAAACCACCCTTTACTAGTATGACAGTTCCAGGATCACAGCCAAGAGTCCTTCATAAATACAAAGCAAGTATTTACTTTAGGCACAAAATATGATACAGTCAGATGACATCACAAGCCAACATAGGTTGAAATAAGTTAGTCTGTGATACATTGGACATATTTTGGCAGCAAGGGCTTACCCCCCGCAAGCAGAATATAAAAAATGTGCAAGGATGCGAAGAATTTTACAAGACACTATAAAGCTTTTCATGCTGAAACACTGCATGAATTATGATGGGAAAAAGTATATATTTCTATCATTAAGAAGTCAAAAAGTTTTTGCTGAGGTAATTTATTTGGGAACTTCACCACAGAGCTAGAATAAAGGGAGCGACAGCCCCAGGCATTATAAGAACAGCCATACTATGTCAGACCAGTTGTTCATCTAGTCCAGTTTCTTGTTTCCAACAGTGGCCAATCCAGGTCACAGTACCTGGCAGAAACCCAAATAGTAGCAACATTCCATGCTATTGATCCAGGACAAGCAGTGGCTTCCCCCACGTCTGTCTCAGTAGCACACTATGAACTTTTTCTCCAGGAACTTGTCCAAATCTTTCTTAAACTCAACTATGCTAAGCACTTTTACCACATCCTCTGGTACTGAATTCCAGAGCTTAATTATTCTTTGAGTAAAAAAAATATTTCCTCCTATATGTTTTAAAAGTATTCCCATGTAATTTCATTGACTGTCCCCTGGTTTTTGTACTTTTTGAAAGGGTGAAAAATCAATTTGCTTACCTGTTCTACACCACTCAGGATTTTGTAGACCTCAATCAATGTCCTCCCTCAGCCATCTGTTTTCTAATCTGAAGAGTCACAACCTCTTTAGTCTTTCCTCAAATGAGATGAGTTCCATTTCCTTTATCAGTTTGGTTGCTCTTCTTTAAACCTTTTCTAATTCCATTATATCTTTTTTGGAGTTATGGCAACCAGAACTGTGCGCAGCACTCAAGGTGCGGACACACCATGGAGCAATACAGAGGCGTTATAATATTCTCAGTCTTATTTACTATTCATTTCCTAATAATTCCTAGCATTCTGTTTTGCTTTTTTTGGCCACAGCTGCACACTGTGCAGAAGATTTCAGCATAGTATCTACAATGACACCCAGATATTTTTCTTGGGTGCTGACACCTAAGGTGGACCCTAGCATAAGGTAACTATGATTTGGATTATTCTTCCCAATGTGCATCCCTTTGCATTTATCCACATTAAATTTCATCTTCCATTTGGATGCCCAGCCTTCCAATTTCCTACGGTCTTCCTGCAGTTTTTTACAGTCCTCAGATGGGGTGAGGAGTTAAGAGGGCACGATCTTTTATTAATAAAATTTCATAGTAAGGCTCAATTCAATGTCTTATAAACTACTGCAGTCAGTGACTGAGGTATGTATGAAACTGAGTTAAGCTGAACTATAAAATTAGTAGAAACTGCCTTCCTAATGTCATCGTCCCCCCAATCTTACACTCACTATCCTGCGTATACATCTTGGTTCTTGTCCTGCCCAATGGAGGTGGCAGGCTACAGCAACAGGTCTCTCCACACTCTGTGTGTGCATTGGTGAGGTTTGTGGCAAGGCAGCTTGTGAAGCTGTTAGCGTGCCTCTCTATCATCATCCCATAGCATGTAGAAAAATGGTTTCAAACTGCACCACTGCTGCTGCCTGCCCTGACTCCACAGCCAATCAGGAAAGGAGGAGGAAAGCTATCAGAAGGAAGCCAAATGAATGCTAGCCCAGGTTTGGAGGGGAGCAGAAGCACATGAGATGTGGACGAAAGTAGTAAAGTAACAGGCAATTGATTTTTGCACTGCAGAGCTTGTAGAGGTGAGATGCTGGATGCAGACCAAGGAAGAGGGAAGGTAGGGAGATAGGGTTGAGATGCTGCATGATGAGAATGAGGTTAAGATGCTGGACACATGCGAGGGGTAAGGGCTCAGATGCTAGATGGAAAGAAGGGGCGAGGTTGAAATGTTGGATGCAGGGAAGGGGGATAAGTTGCTGTTTAAGGGAGGGAGGGGCACAATAGAAACATAGAAAATGATGGCAGAAAATGGCCACGGCCCAACAAGTCTGCCCATTCTAATGACCCACCCCCCTAATTTCTTCCTTCACAGAAATAGGGCAGGGGGAGGTTTGAGATGCTTCAATTAGACATGGGGCAATAATGGGTGGAGGACAGAGATGCTGTGGTTTGATGCAGTGGAGGGATGAGAGGCTGAAGCAAGGGCAGGGAAAGGGAAAGATGCCTGCAGCAAGATACCTGAGCATATGTTCTTATGCTCCGTCAAAAATTACAAAAACTAGAGGATACTTGATGAAGTTACATGGAAATACTTTTAAAACCAATAGGAGGAAAATTTTTTCACTCGGAGAATAGTTAAGCTCTGGAACGCGTTACCAGAGGATGTGATAAGAGCGGATAGCATAGCTGGTTTTAAGAAAGGTTTGGACAAGTTCCTGGAGGAAAAGTCCATAGTCTGTTATTGAGAAAGACATGGGGGAAGCCACTGCTTGCCTTGTATTGGTAGCATGGAATATTGCTACACCTTGGGTTTTGGCCAGATACCAGTGACCTGGATTGGCCACCATGAGAACGGGCCAGACCATTGGTCTGACCCAGTAATGCTATTCTTATGTTCTAAATGCAAGGGGGGAGGAGAAATACTGCTGCTGGATGCAGGGAACAGGTATAGAGGGGTAGTAATTCTGACTGACCACCCTAAACATAGAAAATGATGGTCTTAGCTCTGATTCATTGTAATTTCATTCACTACAGAAAGCAGAATAAGGTAGGTGGTGGAGGGGGAGTTAATGAATTCTTTGAAAGATTTTATCATGGGGGGGGGCAAATGTTGCAATTAAAAATAAAAAATACAGACTTGTGATGACCCAAACAGGTTGGGCTATATGGTTCAAAGTGTCACGGTGTGCTGAGTGTCCTACTTCCGTAGTAGGTCTGTTTCACATTGTCAGATTGAAGTTGACTTTACAAGAAGCCTCTTATCTGGCATGGATTTTTCCAGATTGATTTCTCCATATTCCAGAGTCATTAATTTAGTAAAAGACAAGACACCCACATAGTGCATTAAATAGTATGCTATGCAACCATCCGGTGGCATGTCCTCTTCTGATATCACATGCTGTGTTTCAGGTGAGATGTAGGATGTTGGCAAACTGGATTGCAATGCGTGGGATTAATTAAATGACAGACTTCTTGTGTAACTGATATGGTTACAAGTACTATGCTAAATGTTTGTGAAGAATATTTTGCTTCCACCTAGTGGTTGTGAATAACGTAACAATAATATTCTTTCTGGCTGCTAGAGCTGTACAATTCAGGAAAGAAAATTTTGATTCAATTTTGCCAATTGAAATGATCTTATATTTTATAGTTAATGTTGCTGGGGTTATGAATTTTGAATATGAATTATTGCCTGATCCAGTAGATCATTTATTTAAAGTAAAAATGATAGAATTCTGCTTGGAGTTAAGATGGTTTTATAATTATTAATTTGATGGATTTAAAAAGGGAATCTCTGATGTGATCTTTGAACTAGCAGCCATCTGTTAAAGAAGTGTTACATGCCCTATTCAATAGAACACAAAAGCCAACTGCCTTCAGATGAACTATCCCAGTCTGAACAATAGAAGCTAAGTTTTGTATTAAATGCACCTATTACAAAAGCAATGACTGAGCAACTGCCTTCAAGAAGGTGTTAAGCACACCTATTCCGATAAGACAAAGGACATAGGGCTAGATTCACTAAGCAAATCGATCGTGTACCGATCAGTTTGCAACCCCTTAGTGACCAAATTTCCCTCCGGCCCGATTCACTTACCTTCTGCCAACCATCCTCCGATCCACGCATGCAAATGAGGGGAGGGACATTCAAAAGTAGGGAAGGCAGCGATTCACAACACAATCAATCCAATCAACTGATAAAGCGACTGCTGGGGACCAGTCGAAAACGTCTTTCCGACTGGAAGCCCTGCTCTCTGCCCTGCAATCTGTCCTACCTGCTTCCCCTTGAATGCTGCCCTGCTCTGCCTTGATCTTCCCCCCCTGAATGTTGTCCTGCTTGATCTTCTCCCTGAATGCTGCCCTGCTCTGTCCCCTGAATGTTGCCCTGCTCTGCCCCGATCTTCCCCCCTGAATTTTGCCCTGCCCTGATCTTCCCCGAATCTCTCCTGCCCTTCCCCGGCCTGCGAGCCCATGGTTTTAACCTGTGGGTTTAAAGCAGGTTAAAACCACAGGCTCTCAGGGCTAAAAACAATAAAAAAGTTAAAGTTTAAAAAAAAAACCAGCCCTGGATCTACAGAGGGTCTGCGCATGCGCGCAGATCGCACAACAGCAATCCATGCAGGCAGATGGGGGTGTTCCTCCAATCACCCCATCTACATATTGGGGCTTTGAGAATTCGTCGGACCTGCCCGGATCGGGCCTGATCGGGCAGGTTAGTGAATCTGGCCCATGGACCAGAGCTAAACAGAACCTTTTAACAGGATGTAGATCAAACAGAAGCCTCTCCACCATAGTCATCTCTGGTCTGCAGGATCAAACAAGATACTTTTCATACCAAATCCATCTCTGGGCTACTCCAATCAGCAAAAACAAAAGAAGCTCATCACTCCATTTTAAACCACTCAGACATAGATACAAGTGACAATACCCTGTATTGGGACATCCTTTCAAGCCAGTGTAATTCAATCATCTCCAACAAAGACCTAGGAGAAACAGATCTCAGCCCTATAAAAATGAAGGGTAAAGATGGAGAAGAACAAGGACACTGACACACACATTCTCCCTCTGGAACAAGCCTGAATCAAGCTACAATTCTTCTCATCCTGGATCACCATGCGGCTTCTGTAGACCATGCGGCCTCAACTCCATTTTAAGCACTATTCCCATTGTAAGTGACTTTTTGAATCCAGATAAATTATTCCTTATACCTTAGCAACATTTGTCTGTGTATGTCTGTTAAATTCTTGCTTAAAGATCCCATCTGTAACTGTTTCTGCTGGCTTGGTAGCAATTTTAAACTGGCTCTAAAAGGAACTAAATTTTCAGTTATTGGTAAATGTTCTGGGTATTGGTCCTTGAGATATATATATATATATATATATATTTAATTACAGAGCTGAGTGTAATCAAGTGAGCTAACTTCCCCCTCCAAATTAATAGCTCTTTATAAAATATATTCCTCCCTATGAACGTGGACAGCAATTAGTATAATGCAGTACGATTCGATTCACTTTCTATGATATAGCTTTAAAATTAGCTGATGGGTTTATTTTGCAGCCTCTTCACCCACCTCACCCCCTTTGCCTTCTCCAAACCTACACCTGTGCTGTCAAGTGTAAACAAAACAAACACTGTTAGGTTCTAGCTTGCGCTTTCTATCTAACACAGCTCTGGCAGGATACACATTCCAAATAATCACAAAGCAGAAAATAAAATTATTTTTTCTACCTTTTGTTGTCTGGTCATTTTATTATTCAAATCATGTTGGTCCGAGACTATGGTTTCTGTTTGTCTTCTATTAACTTGCTCACTAAGGTCTCCTGCCCATTTTACATTTTCTTCTTTCTCTGTGCTCACCATCTATCGTCCATATCTGTACCTTCCTTTCCTTTCTCTTTTCTGCTCCCGCAAGTCCAGCACCCACCCAAGGGTCAGCAAGCCCTTTCCCTTTCTCTCCAGCTCGAGCCCCTCATCCAATGTCTCTCTCCCTTCCCTCCAGCCCCCCCACTCAATGTGGCCAGCCCACTCTATCTCTTCCCTTCCCTCAAGCCCCACCCCATGTGGCCAGCACCTCTCTCTCTCCCCTTTCCTCCATCCCCCCAACCCTTATGGGCAGCACCCTCTCTCTCTTCCCTTCCCACCAGCTTCAGCCTCAGCCAATCAAATTGTGCCCTCCACCCCGCAGGTCCAGCATCATCTCTCTCTTCCCTCCAACTTAAGCTCCCCCCCCAGGTCCATCAGTGGCATAGGTGGAATGCAGCAATCATCCCCCCAAATGGTTACAATAGTGGCAGCAGCAGTGGCAATGCCCCCCCCCTTGGGTCCATTGTCAGTAGAGAAAGCAGTGCAGCACGGCACCCCACCCCCACTACCTTCTCAACCTGATGAAATTACAGGGAAATACTTTTAAAACCAATTGGAGGAAATATTTTTTCACTCGGAGAATAGTTAAGCTCTGGTTTGCATTGCCAGAAGTTGTGGTAAGAGTGGATTGCATAGCTGGTTTTAAGAAAGGTTTGGACAAATTTCTGGAGGAAAAGTCCATAGTCTGTTATTGAGAAAGACATGGGGAAGCCACTGCTTGCCCTGTATTGGTGATTCTTAAAAAAGTCACTGCAGGACAATCAGACAAATGTGAATTCAAAAGATAATCATTTGTTTACAAATCTTTTCTTCGAACTCTGCTCAGAGACATGAAGGCTGATTTCTACGCTTCACCACCCAATCATTGCAGTGTTCAAAATGAACTCACTCTGAAGTATAAACTTTTTCAATAATTTGAGTGCTAGCTTAAACAGCTATGCTGACACTATCATTTCAAAGGTTTAGTATTTTTAAAGAGTAAACTTAGCTTTGAAAGTAGTGACTGGTTCCGACGTGCCACGTTTCGTTGCTGCGTCAGGGAACCGACAAAACAGCTAGATTTGAAGCTGGAGGTGAAGTCACTGAAGATGTCTCGGGTGGTAACTTTCATACCTTAGAAGGTTATTGCGATCTGTTGGTTTCCTATATATGGTGGTATTGAATCTCCCATTTTCAATAGAAATGTTAATATTTAGAAAAGGCAGGGACTGAATATTAGATTGAGCGGTAAATTGCAATGTTGGATCCTGTTGATTAAGCCACACCAAAAAACTTTCCAATTCTGTTGCTGTTCCCAACCATACAGCAAACACATCATCTATATATCTTTTCCACAAAAGGAATTTTAAAAAATGCTGTGAAGGATATAGATATTTGTCTTCAAACGCTGCCACATAAAGACATGCAATAGTTGGTACCATTTTGGCTCCCATCGCGGTGCCATGAATTTGAAAAAAGAAACGTCCATCAAATTCAAAATAATTTTTACTTAATGATATACGAGCAATTGTAACTAAAAAGTCAATTCGTCTAGCCGAGAGACCCTTGAGTTGCAAATGTTGTTGAATGATCAGTATAGCTGCTTCTTGTGGGATGTTTGTGTATAATGCAGCAATATCAAGAGTTATTAAAATTTAAAATTAAATTTAAAGATGTTTGGGGGCCATTAATAGATGATTATTATAGTAAATAGATTATTATAATAAATAAATTGTATTTAACCCCATTTATTATGTATGTGTGGAGGGTGGGGGGGGGTTTAAAAGTGTTGGATATTTATAAAGATATATGTATGGGGTTGAGGGAGATAATTCTTGTGGTGTGAAATTTGTAATAATTTCAAGTGGAAATGTATATTATGAAGTGATTTATTGTACACTTGTTTGAAAATTTATAATGAATAAAGAAATAAAAAAAAAAAAAAAAAAAGAGTTATTAAAATTACAAGATCCGGTATGTTCTGGTAGGTGTTCAACACATTTATCATGGAACCAGTATCTTTTACATAAGAAACACCTAGAGGTACTTGATCTTTAAGCTGTAAGTCCAAAAATTCTGACAAAGGCTCCAAAATGGAGCCAATGCCCGCCACTATGGGGCGCCCAGGATGGTCTGTCAAGGATTTGTGAATTTTTGGCATAAAATATATGACAGGTGTAATGGGGTTTTGACAATACCCCATATATTCAATACCACCATATATAGGAAACCAACAGATCACAATAACCTTCTAAGGTATGAAAGTTACCACCCGAGACAGCTTCGTAGGAACATTCCTATGGATCAATTTTTAAGGCTAAGGAGGTTATGGTCGTCCAGAAGTGAATTTGAATATAAAACGGAAGAAATGAAGGAGCGATTCAGAGAAAAGGGTTACCCTAGTTCTACCATTAAGAGAGCCTACAAAAGAGCTTTTTGGTCTAACAGAGAAGATTTGCTGTCCCCAGCCGCAAAACACAGTGAATCTGATATAGTCTGTGTCCTTCCATATTCCCAGCATGTGTTTAAGATCAAGTGCATTATACAACAACATTGGAGCATTCTACAATATCATGAGATTTTTGACACTCTTCCCAAATTTGCTTATTCACGGGGGTGGAATCTGAAACAACACCTTACTAAAGCACAATACAAATGATTATCTTTTGAAATCACATTTGTCTGATTGTCCTGCAGTGACTTTTTTAAGAATCACTGATATTTCTTTAGTCACTCTACAATACCAACGCAGTAGTTGAATTTATTACCCCTGCAATATTTTTGTGCCCTGTATTGGTAGCATGGAATATTGCTACACCTTGGGTTTTGGCCAGGTACTAGTGACCTGAATTGGCCACTATGAGAACGGTCTGACCCAGTAATGCGATTCTTATGTTCTTATGCTCTTATATAGTGGCAGCTGCACATTTGCACAGAGCCGGGATTCAAACTCAGCCATACTTGGACTACTGGCACATCGGGCTGCATCCCAGGTAGAGGGCCACAGAGCAGTGATGCAAGTTGTCTATCTCTTGCAGGAACTGGGCTGGATCATCAGTTTTTGAAAGAGTCATCTGGATCCCTCACAATCCCTGGAGTACTTGGGAATTGTATTCAACATCATAGAGGGCCATGTCTTTCTACTGGAAGCTTGCAAACAAAAGCTGAGGCAGCAGATTTTAGAGATTCTAGCACCAACGGCATGGCATTATCTATAGTTGTTGGGGTCTATGGTAGCAACAATAGAGGTGGTACCGTGGGTGAAAGCTCATCTCCAACCTCTCCAGAACACAGTATTGTCTTGCTGGTCACTGCAGATGGACTCCCTTCAGATGCCTTTGGAGTGGACAGTGGAAATCTGTCAAAGTTTGCAATGGTGGCAAAAGCCAGAGACCAAGGGATTGCCTCTATTCATAGCAATGTGGTTGATCCTGACTACAGATAGTAGATGATGGCAGATAAAGACCCGAATGGTCCATCCAGTCTGCCCAACCTGATTCAATTTAAATTTTTTTTTTATTTTTTTATTTTTTCTTCTTAGCTATTTCTGGGCAAGAATCCAAAGCTTTACCCGGTACTGTGCTTGGGTTCCAACTGCCGAAATCTCTGTTAAGACTTACTCCAGCCCATCTACACCCTCCCAGCCATTGAAGCCCTCTCCTGCCCATCCTCCACCAAACGGCCATACACAGACACAGACCGTGCAAGTCTGCCCAGTAACTGGCCTAGTTCAATATTTAATATTATTTTCTGATTCTAAATCTTCTGTGTTCATCCCACGCTTCTTTGAACTCAGTCACAGTTTTACTCTCCACCACCTCTCTCGGGAGCGCATTCCAGGCATCCACTACCCTCTCCGTAAAGTAGAATTTCCTAACATTGCCCCTGAATCTACCACCCCCTCAACCTCAAATTATGTCCTCTGGTTTTACCATTTTCCTTTCTCTGGAAAAGATTTTGTTCTACGTTAATACCCTTCAAGTATTTGAACGTCTGAATCATATCTCCCCTGTCTCTCCTTTCCTCTAGGGTATACATATTCAGGGCTTCCAGTCTCTCCTCATACGTCTTCTGGCGCAAGCCTCCTATCATTTTCGTCGCCCTCCTCTGGACCGCCTCAAGTCTTCTTACGTCTTTCGCCAGATACGGTCTCCAAAACTGAACACAATACTCCAAGTGGGGCCTCACCAATGACCTGTACAGGGGCATCAACACCTTCTTCCTTCTACTGACTACGCCTCTCTTTATACAGCCCAGCATCCTTCTGGCAGCAGCCACTGCCTTGTCACACTGTTTTTTCGCCTTTAGATCTTCGGACACTATAACCCCAAGGTACCTCTCCCCGTCCGTGCATATCAGTTTCTCTCCTCCCAGCATATACGGTTCCTTCCTATTATTAATCCCCAAATGCATTACTCTGCATTTCTTTGCATTGAATTTTAGTTGCCAGGCATTAGACCATTCCTCTAACTTTTGCAGATCCTTTTTCATATTTTCTACTCCCTCTTCGGTGTCTACTCTGTTACAAATCTTGGTATCATCTGCAAAAAGGCACACTTTTCCTTCTAACCCTTCAGCAATGTCACTCACAAACATATTGAACAGGATTGGCCCCAGCACCGAACCCTGAGGGACTCCACTAGTCACCTTTCCTTCCTTCGAGCGACTTCCATTAACCACCACCCTCTGGCGTCTGTCCGACAGCCAGCAGATAACATGGTGTGGCTTCTTCATGGGCGGATTTCAGGACGATATCGCCTGAAGAGATTGTAGGGCAGCTCAGTGGTCCACATTACACACTTTTACTAAGTTTTACAGAGTGGATGTAGCAGCGTAAAAGAACTTCACTTTTGGGTTTGCAGTGCTAGCAGCAGGCTCTTCTGTCTCACACTAGACTCAAGAGACTTCTTTGATACATCCCACAGGTTCAGGACTCTTTTGTTTTTTTGCACTGGAATGGAAGATTAGGTTCATACCTCAAAAATCTTCTTTCTAGTAGAAAAACACAAGAGTCCTGAAACCCCGCCCTGTCAGTTTTCAGTGTAGCCTTTTAGCCTCAGACAGGTATGCTTGCAGAGGCTTGTCTAATGACACTGAAGCAAGACAAAGCAATATGAATCTACGGCTTCGGAGAAACAGGAATATCGAAACAGGTTTGCTCTTGACAAAGTCAGAGCTGAACAAATGTTGGTGCTGATTGCACTCAGGTGGTTGTTTTTGTTCTGCCTTGTTGATGCTATGTTGCATTTGTTAATGAGTTTTGTTTTCTTGCAGAGTAGATCAAAAGTATGTGATCAGGGAGTTTCCCCATGCCCCTCATTATTTCTTCTCTTTCAGGGGTGTCTCTGCTTTGGTACAAACTGAGGTGAGAGGGCACTGCCTGGTGATGCAGGGAGGTGGAGTTAAAAAGGCAAGCTGATACCTTCTGCATCCCATACTGGTGAGGATGCACTATCCACAAATTCAAAACTCGTGCTTTTCTACTGGAAAAAAAGATTATTGAAGTAAGAACCTAATCTTTTGTGTTGCTCTTGTCATTTCAGGCTCTTCCAGCATGTCCCATCCAAGCATCGTGTGAAGCTGCCTCAAAGGAGGAAAATAAGGAAAAGAACAGATACGTAAACATTTTGCCATGTAGGTATTAACTTTTAACATCCAATCTGGAGCATAATTGATCTAAAACAGCAGGATAGGACAGGGCATTTTATTCATGCCACTAGTGTTTAAGCTCGTTACATTAACGGGTGCTAGTAAAGCCTCCTTCCCTCACATGTCCCCTATTTTCAGCCCCAGCTCCAAACCCATTTTTACCCCCCCTTCTCCCATCTTTTCCCTTTCAGCTCCAGCCCCCTTTCCTCACCAGCAGCATTTCCTTCCCCATTCCACTTCCCTGTGCAGTAGCAGCAGAAGCATACCCTCCCCCTCCATTTTCCTGTGCAGCAGCAGCAGCATTTTCCTCCCCAACCCACTTCCCTGTGCAGCAGCACCTCTTCCGTGCTCCCCCTGTCCCTCTTCCTTGCTCCCCCGGTCCAACAGCACATGATGTCATCAGAGACGCGGCAGAGGAAATCAGAGCATGGAAAGGCCGCGAAGCAGCGTCTTTAATGTGATGCGGCCACTGCTGGAGCCGGGAGGTTTGTGCGTCTCGTGGTGGGAGGGTCAATGGGGGTTCGTGTGCGCCAGGAAAGGGTGCAAGGGGGGGAGGGGGAGGGGGCGACGACGACGGCAAACTTACAGTGATGGAGGGAGTTGAAGCGCGCATGTGCACTGTTGCCTGCCTGGAACCTACAGCTCACGGAAAATGGAACCACGCAGGTAAGAGTGCGCATGCGCACTTAGGGTTTTATTATATTAGATTGGTGGAAAGGAGCAATTAGCCTTTTACTGGTTGTGCAGCAGGGTATCTACAGTAGGAAGTTCTTTAAAGTATGCACTCAAAATTTGATTGTGTTTATAAAATGGCTAAGACTAAGAACATAGCCTTTCATCTGTAGAAGTAGATTGAAGAGTCGTTGCCTGTATTGCATGGTCAAGTGATAATGTCTGCTCAGTTGTGACATGTTTCCAAGTGCTACTGTATTTGTAGCAAATACAGACGTACTTAACACTGCTTCAACTGACTGTTACATGCACTCCTGCTCAGTATTCCACTTTACTAACCTTAACTATGCTCAGTGACGTAGTGAGGGAGGTTGGGGCCCGGCATCGGTGTGCCATGCACCCCCCCCTTCTTCTCCGTTGCTTGGGTGCTCCATCCCCGTCTCCCACATACCTCTTGAAATGTTTACTGGCGTGAGCATCATCTTCCACCTGTTGCTTGCACCGGCTCCCTTCTGATGTCATGTCCTGGTCCCGCAACAAGAAAGTGAAGTCAGAAGGGAGCCGATGCCAGCGTGAGCAGCAAGTGGAAGATGCTGCTCACACCAGTGAACATTTAAAGAAGTATGCGGGGAGCAGAGATGAGTAGAGGTGCTGACGCCCCCTGCGAAGATGGCTCCTAGGGTGAGTCTCCCCCCCCAGGTCTATGCTTTAGAAAAAAAATACAACTCAGAAATCTTGTGTATCTCACAAAAATGGAACACCCTTATGGGGTGTTTAGAAAGGAATTGATGTTTTATATTTTTATAAATTGTATTAATTTGTATGTTTGATTTGCGCTTTGAAGTTATATTTTGTTGAAATTTTAGAAAGGAATTGATTTATTGAATTACTCTTGTTTTTTATGAACCACCTTGGAGAGGACTGCATTAAGAGAAAAGCAGTATAAAAACATAGCACAACATAAATACAGTAAATGCTTTCTACAGTAGAGTTTGAAGTTATCTTTTCAAATACAGGTATAAAATTAGTGGATAGTGTACCCTCTTTTTTCAGTTTGCTATGCAGAGCCAGAATATAGTTGTAGTATGTGCTGTTCTGTCAGAAAATCCTACAATAGCTGATGAGTCCATAGTCATGGGTTGTGATACCCAGGAAAGGTTAATTATGATTTTGCAACCACAGCTGCCACAGTGAAAAAATGTAAAGCAGTGTGAGTTAAGTACTTGTAGGTTTTCTTTACTTGGTTCTAGTGCATACCATATACAGTATCTGTACTAGAACATGTTTGGCAAAGTAACAATTTTTTCAGTAAAATCGGAGGAATTTATTTTTTTAGCTATTCTATAGTACACACTTCTCATTTTCATTTTGCTCTATCTACTTGACAGTGATATCTTGTATGTCAGGTCCTAGGCAGGTTTTAAAATCAAACAGAATGGTAGGAAATACAAACAAACCAAAATACATAGAAAACTGTATGAGAGAGAATGGGATCTCTTATAAACATTGGAGGGGGGGATGTCTATATGATAATTATTGGTCCAGAGCAAAATAATAAGAATAATTTTTAAAATAAACTTCTGTCTAAAAGCTAATTTAACATATTTTTTAAAATGTATAAACCCAAATCAAACATAGAATGTTTCAGCAAAATCAGGGGACCTTTGTCTAAATTGACAATATTAAGACACTAACTTCACTCCAAAGTTTGACTGTGTGATACCAGCAGTCCTATGAGACTATGGATCCCTATGCCTATAAACTTCAGTTTGAAATCAACGCAGAAGGAAGCAGATATAGAATGAAGTGCTATTCTCTCTCTCTCTCTCTCTCTCTCTCTCTCTCTCTGCTGGCTGGAGGGGGACTGGGGGAAAGGGCAAGAATCATGCAGTATGCAATAGTGGAAAACTGATAAGAAAATGATCAGAAGTGCATTGTTCATTGCTGTAGATGTTTATATATGAAAGTTTGGAACCAAAGAGATTTATGGTTGATATACTGTGTATATATTTTTATCTACAGATGACCATTCTAGACTTCATTTGTCACCTATTGAAGGAGTTCCAGACTCTGATTACATCAATGCCTCCTTTATCAATGTAAGTTGCAAAATTTACTTAATCACTGTGGCACTTGCAAGATAATATGAACTGAATAACTTCAAATAAAATCGTTATTTATAATTAGCATCTTTGGAGGGCCCCTGCTGTTATGTGTCTGCAGTGTGTTGTAAGGCCTGAATCCTGTACGTTGGAATTGCAGGATGAAGCTTACAACAGAAAGCTTGACATCCCCCCTTACCTCCAAGACATTTATATAAAACTAGTGTTTAAGCCCTTTACATGAATGGGTGCTAGAATAGATGTGTAGACTTAGGCATTTCTTTCTTTCTTTTTTCTGTCTGTCGTTCTTTCTGTCACTCTCCCTGGCCCTCTGTCTGTCTGTCTTTCTTTCTGTCGCTCTTCCTGGCCCCCTGTATGTCTGTCTTTCTTTCTTTCTGTCTCTCTCCCTGCCCGTCTTTCTTTCTGTCTCTCTCCTTGGCCGTTGTCTGTCTGTCTTTCTTTTTTTCTGTCTCTCTCCTTGGCCGCTGTCTGTGTGTCTTTTTTTCTTTCTGTGTCTCTCCTTGACCACTGTCTGTCTGTCTTTCTTTCTGTCTCTCTCCTCGGCCGCTGTCTGTTTGTCTTTTTTTCTGTCTCTCTCCTTGGCCGCTGTCTGTCTGTCTGTCTTTCTTTCTGTCTCTCTCCTTGGCCGCTGTCTGTCTTTCTTTCTGTCTTTCTCCTTGGCCGTTGTCTGTCTGACTTTCTTTTTTTATGTCTCTCTCCTTGGCCACTGTCTGTCTGTCTTTCTTTCTTTCTGCCTCTCTCCCTGGCCCCCTGTCTTTCTGTGTGTCTCTGTGTGCATTTCTTTCTTTCTTTCTTTCTGTCTCTCTCCTTGGCTGCTTTCTGTCTGTGTTTCTTTTTCTCTGTCTCTCTCCCTGGCCGCTGTCTGTGTGTCTTTTTTTTTTCTTTCTGTCTCTCTCCCTGGCCCCCTGTTTTTCTGTGTGTCTGTGTGTGCATTTCTTTATTTCTGTTTTTCTTTCTTTCTGTCTCTCTCCTTGGCCGCTGTCTGTCTATCTGTGTTTGTTTCTTTCTGTCTCTCTCCCTGGCCGCTGTCTGTCTGTGTATCTTTCTTTCTTTCTTTGTGTCTCTTTCCCTGGCCCCGTGTCTTTCTGTGTGTCTTTGTGTGCATTTCTTTATTTCTGTCTTTCTTTCTTTCTGTCTCTCTCCCCTTAATAACCTATCATACTGCCCTCCTTCTCCCCCATCTCAAATTACAAAAAACACTTTATTATGCCACTTGGTCACTCTGGTGCTGAGTGCCCTGATGCCGGTAAGCAGTGCTGTTGTCTGCGGGGCCCCTAAAGTTTTAGCAGCTTTCCTCACCATGTCGTACACGTTGAGGATCACGGGTTGGTTGGCCATCCTCCTTCCCTGTGGCTTCTTTTCCCGTGGCTCCTTGGTTCAGTGCATGGTCCTCCTCATCGACAGATACCTTTGCGATCTACTGGTTGATTGCGATCGACCTTTTGGGCACCCCTGTTCTAAATGATAGCACCTTGCGATAAGATGCCCTCCCCCCTACATACATGTTTGCAACCATTACTCTCCTGACCTTAAGGCAACAAATTCAGTAATCCATGCAGAACTGTATTAAGACATCTGCAAACATTTGCCTAACAGAGGCTTAGCTTGAGGATCAATGAGATTGGCCATTCTCCCAAATAGATTTTGAATAAGATAGTACCTATAGTGGTGTACCTAGTGTACTTGACATCTGGGGCTGATAATTTTTTAAAGCCCCCCCTTTGAAAAATTGATTTTTAGTATTAATCCACAAGTCATACACCAAAGGTGTGCCTAGGGAAAAGCAGGATCTTAAACATTGCAGTGAGCACTAGAACATCAATAAACCTATTATAAAACTAAACAACCCAGTTTAGTACAAATCGATCCTACACAGTCAGTGCTAACAGTAAACTATGTCTTTTTCATACACACAGAACACAGATACACTCTCGCCCAGTATAGAATTAGTAATCACAAAATAAAATAGAAATATTTAGACAAATATTAAACTGAACCGCCAAGAAGCCAGACTCTGCATATAATGCAATAGCACAGAAACAGTGATACAAGTCCCTTCATCTCATGCAAAATATAAAGATATTAAATGTAAATTTGAAAATAAAAACTAGAACATACCAATCACTACTTTACAAATCTGATGAAGAGGGTTTTGGTCTCCAAAGTTTAGTCAAATATGTATTAAAATTAGTCTAATAAAAAGATCACCTTGTTAACATTTTCTTTTTATAAATGCTCATCAACACAGCTACAGTACTAAAGCAAAAGAAAAGTTTGTTTTTTCTACCTTTGCCATCTCTGGTTTCTGCTTTCCTCATCTTCTCTTCACTCTTCCTTCCATCCAGCATCCGCCCTCTTTTTCTGCCCCTTCCATCCACTGTCCACCCTCTCAATTCTGTGTCTGCTCTCTTCCCCCTTCCATATAGCATATGCTTCTTTCTCTGCCCCTTCCATCCACTGTCTGCCCTCTCTCTCCCTTCCGTCAGGAAGCCATCCAACCTATGGACTAACATCTCTGTCTCCTTCCCTTCCTTCTTCCCCCAAGGTCTTACATCCCACTGTCTTATCTCCCTTCTTTATTTTTTCCTTCTCTTCCCTTCTCTAGTCTTTCTTCATCTCCCTCCTCCCAGTTAGATGCAGTATTTCTCTCTTTCTTCTGCCTCCCCCCTCCCCACACAGGATCTGCTACCTCTGTCTCTTTCTCTCTTTTTTTTTCTCCTTCCTGTAAGCAGTGCAGCTTACAATGTTTCGCCACCACCAGCATCAGTGAGCTAAACACGCTTCCTTCACAGCCCTGGGAACTTTCCCTCTGCTTCAACTTCCTTTCCTCACAGAGGCAGGATGATGAAGCAGAGGGAAATTTTCCAGGCCACCCAAAACAGCGTGTTTAACTCACTGATGCTGCCTGTGGCCAAAGATTTTAAATTACAGTGTGGCAGATCCAGAGGATCCACCATATACAACATTTACACTGAGTCCTGCAGTATGGGGAACCCTAGATTCAAAACCAGAGCACCCCTTTATGGTTTGCACCCAGTGTGGACCGCCCTCCACCATGCATTTGGTATGCCACTTGGCGCCTATGTGGATCAGCCCATCAGCTTCAAAGTTTACAAACAATCTGCTCCCCCTGGCTATGCTTCTGGTACCTAGGTTCCCAAACGTTAAGGGGGAGGCCAGAAGATGGCCTCAGAACTCAGGGGGTGAGGATTGCCAACTGTGTAGACTTTTTCAGGATTCTAAAAATGTATAAGCCAGAAAGATGGCTAAAGTGTCTGGTTTTTATTTTATTTTAACTTTTTTAAAGAGTTTAGGCCCCCCAATAGCTCTCCAGGGCTCTCCCAGTGCAGAGACTATGGTAGGATCCAGTCAGTGGAAAGACTACTATAGTTAAAGCAAGATGGAGCTGAGCAAGGTGTTGTAAATTCCTGTGCTGTGGGCAGAGATTAAGCTATATTTGAGGCCTTGTTACTAGTGAGTGTCCTGGAGGAGATGGGTATTGTTGAGAAGGGGTGAGCCTATAAGAGGAATGAAGAATTGCATTGCCGGCATTAGGCAGTGCAAACTACTAGTACTACTTCTACTTATCACTTATATAGCGCTGAAAGGCAAACGCAGTGCTGTACATTTTGACATTTATAGATGGTCCCTGCTTAGAAGAGCTTACAATCTAATTTGGACAGACAGGCATGACATAGAGCAGTGTTTTTCAACCTTTTTTGGGCAAAGGCACACTTGTTTCATGAAAAAAATCACGAGGCACACCACCAGTAGAAAATGTAAAAAAATTTAACTCTGTGCCTATATTGACTATATATAAAGTAATTCTCTTGAATAGGAATCAAATAAACACAAAGAAAGTATTTTATAATTACTTTATTATGAAATATTAAGTAAACAGAATAGTGAAAAATTATAAAATACTTTATTCAGTGCGAAACCTGGGCCTGTTTGGCTGAACACAAAGCTGATATTCTGGCTGGAATCGAAGAAAGACACACACGTAGCTCTTCGTCAACAGCCGTTCCCTTCACCGCCCCGTCACCGTCACCGCCATCCCTTTCACCGCCCCGTCACCGCCACTGCCATCCCATTCACCGCCCCGTCACTGTCCCCGCTGCATCCATATAAGCCTTAGTACTGTAATATTTAGCTTATTCCTTTCTTATAAATCAAAGTTCCTGCTGCTGAACTAGAGAAAGAGATGTTCAGCTGGCAGGGCTTTGTTTATAAATTTTTATCAACACAACTAATATACTATTTTATCCTAAAGCAAAAAATAAATAAATAAATATAATTTTTTTTTCTACCTTTGTTGTCTGGTTTCTGCTTTCCACATCTTCTCATTCAATTCCTTCCATCCACTGTGTGTCTTCTCTCTATGTCTTCCATTTGCTGTTACTGTGCCTCTCCCTTCACCCCCCCCCCAATTGGTCTAGCACCCATCTTCTTCCCTCCGCTCCCCCATAGTCTGGCATCTGTCTTCTTCCCACTCTGTCTTCCACATTTCCCTTCGGGGTCTGTTCCTCTCCACCCTCCTTCAATGTCTGTCCTATTCCTTTCCACCACCACCCTTCCCTCCCTCCTTTACCATCTGTTCCTTTCTACTACCCTTCAGCTCCTCTCACGTGGCTTATCTATCTACCTTCCTCCCTCTTATTTTCATGGCACGTTACAATGTAATTTGTGCAAGCCACTGGAGCCTGCGAGCTCGGTCCCTGTCCCATCCCCACAAACCATCTCGCTTCTGTGCTCCTATTTTCTCCATTTCTAATATCTCCCCTATGTATCTGTCATTGCCCCCCCCCCTGTGTCCATATACCATCCCCATGGCATGTCCCCTTTATGTCTCTGTCCCTATGCCCCATGCACATAATTTCCCCTCTTTCTGTTACCTTCCTGTGTCCAGATTTCCCCTATCTTCCTCTTCCATACCAGTGTGTCTCTTCTTTTCAACCCCATCTAGCTTTTTTCCCTCTTTCTTCCCCCCCCCCTGCTTCTAGCATCTGGCTCACCTGCCTGTCCTTCCCTTTCTTTCCTGCTGTGGGTTTTTCTTTCCGTCTTCATCCCCTTGGCCCAGAATCCTTTTCCCTTTCACTCCCTACTTCCAATTTGAGCCGGGAACACGAGCGATTGCACGGTCCCCGCAGCCTCCACTCGCCTGCCCAATCGATCCTACTGTTTAGCCAGCTCTCTCCCTTCGCCTCACCTTAGTTTGTAGGTTTTGTTTTTCGGCGACATGCACACTTTCCCAAAGAGCCGCGCACGTGCGGCTGCTCAGTGTTCAATCTTCTGCTTTGCTGCAACTTCCTGTTTCCGGTTGCATCAGAGCAGAAGATCGAAACTGAACAGCAGCGGGGACCGGGGGAGTCTCATGGGAGCGCGTGCGGGACCCGGCCTGAGGCCTAATCAGTGTCTGCACCGTACGGCACACCAGGCAACATCTCGCGGCACACTAGTGTGCCGCGGAACAGCGGTTGAAAAACACTGACATAGAGGATAGGGGATGCAGAAACCAAGGTGAGAGGAATTAGGAGTCAAAAGAACTCTCAAAGAGGTGAGCTTTTAAATGGACCTTGAACACTGCCAGAGATGGAGCCTGCCATTGTCCTGGGCCCCCATGTTAGAGGGGGCCCCAAGCCTGTATTAAATCTGAAAGAAATACAGTCTGGTGATGAGGTTTGAACCTTCTTTAAATTCCTGCTCTGGGCCCCTGCGTGTTTAACACCAGCTCTGAGGCAGTGCTAGAGTGCTGCCACAGGCTAAAAAAAAAAAAAGAAGCTGACTGTGTGTATATGCATGTTTGTATCTCTAGTGAAGACAGTTTCATGTAAATTTGGGTTGAAGTGGAGAAGTCCACCAGTAGAAATGTACCTGTGCACATACTAAATGAAAGAAATTTTTCAGCCCGGGGAGTTTACCAAGCTAACTGTTGTAACTTGAGCAAATTCCTTTGAAAACTATCCTGATTCTGCCTCCACTCTGCCTATATCCTATCAAAAGTCCCAAAGAAAGCTAAATATAATTTTCTTTTGCTTCTTCCATATGTGAAGTTTTTCTCATATTCAACAGTAAATCTCACTTTTTGGGGCAGTTCACTCTTGCCATTACTGGTTTCTACTAGAGACAATGGAGGGTTAAAATGACTTTCCCAGCTTTCCAGGTTCTCAACCTGTTGCTCCAGAGCCAAGTTACAAAGTTCTAGAAGGTAGTCTTTTTGGCCAGCCTTGTCTGAACTTACTGTACATCCCCCTCCATTTGAAGCACCTGCCTGCCTAGACCCAATGTTCTTTCCAAACTATTACTGCTGCCATGCCTTCGGCAAGAGATCTGTACTTTCCCTTCTGAAGAAGTGAAAAGTAAGGGGAAGGCCATGAATTTTTATAAAATGGGGGAAAGAGGACAAGGAAAATTAATATTACTAGGTGAGGGAGGGTGAGAGAAATCAAGTAAATGGGAATCCATGATATAGAGACCCACATTTATGTTTGCCTAGGGCCCAACATAGTGTTAATCTGATTGTTGCAGTTGTCCAGGGCTCGCCGTGTCTGGTAATAGAACCGACGTTTCTGCTCTCATGCTGTATCTTTCTTCATGGTATCCTATGAGATCTGCAGTTTGTCTTTATATATATATATATATATATATATATATATATATAGTGGGTCCTGCAACCTGATTGGCTGGGGTTTGAGGAGACTGAGGCAGGAAAGTTTGTTGGTCATGAATTTGAATTTTGGCGAGAAAATTAGTTGAATTTGAAATTGACTGGAAAGTTTGTTGGTCACAAATTTGAAATGTGGAGGGAAAGTCCGTTGGTCACAGATTAGAATATTTGAATTTTGGCAGGAAAGTTTGTTGGTACACAAATTTGAATTCTGGTGGGAAAGTTTGTTGGTCACATTTTTAAAATATGTCAGAATAGAGGCTGGAAACTTTGAGATGGAGGGAGAAGGCGTTTGTCTTCAATCCCAGTCTTCTTTGTGCTAAATTTCTTTTGGATGAGCGGTTGCCATGCTTTGTTTATGGGGATAAAGGGCTCTCCAATTTGCAACCTGGGCAGTCTTCAGAAAGGAAAAGACATCCTTCTGGACACATTTCTTGCTAATTGATACAGCAGAAGGGTTACCTCTCTAGCCCTAAAACTCATGGATAACCCCACTTATGAAATCAGCAACAGCCAACAACCATTAGAGGACAAAAAATGGTAGTGTTTCTGTATATCCAAGGAGTAACAGATCGCATAGAGAAACTGTTAAAAAATAACATCAAAACAACCTATAGTGTACAACAGAAACTTGCATCCATATTTACACATGTGAAAGACTGGTTATCCCAGGACAAGCAGGCAGCATATTCTTAACGCATGGGTGACATCACCGACGGAGCCCCGGTACGGACACTTTTAACTAGAAAGTTCTAGTTGGCCGCACCGCACATGCGCGAGTGCCTTCCCGCTCGACAGAGGAGAGCGTGGTCCCCAGTTTCTTCGTTTCCGCGGAGCGAAGAAGACGCATGTTTTTTCAACGGCCGTTGAAAACGAGTTTTCTGCCTTCCCGCTCGCGTAAAATTTTTTCGGTTTCATTTCTTTTTCTTTTCTGATTCCTTATTTTTACTTTAAAAAAAAAAAAAAAAAAAAATCTCGTCGAGTTTTCTTTATATTTCTGGCCGGCTCCGACGTGGCCTGTTGCCACCATACAGGCCTCCGGATTCGATTTTGCGGAGGCCGTGTTTCCCTTCATGCCCCCTCAACTGGGTTTTAAGAAGTGCCAGCGGTGTGCACGCCCGATCTTTCTTACCGACCCGCACAATTGGTGCCTGCAGTGCTTGGGTCCAGAGCATCGGGCTGACACCTGCACCCGCTGTGCTACGCTTAAAAAGCGCACATTAAAAAATAGGCAGATCCAGCAAAATATTCTGTTCGGTACCGGATCTGCCATGGAACCTGCTGCGACGTCGACAGCACCTCAAAAGTCGGCACCGACGACGTCGACACCACCGGATCCTTCTTCGGGGTCGCTGGGCCCAGGTAAGTCGGCTAAGAAGCCTTCCACTTCCCTAGAACGCCCTCCTGCCACGGTCGCGACGCCGACCCTTCCGGCACCGCACCGACCCCATAAACGCTCCGCTCCGATATCGGTGAGTGCCTCGTCATCGGCCTCCTCATCGCCGGAGCGTAGAGCGGCACCTATGGTACCGAAGAAGAAAAAAGCGGTACCGGTGCCTCCCCTGGATGACCGCATCGCGGCCATACTCCAAACCCAATTACAGGAGCAGCTGCAGCAACAACTACAACAACTGTTGCCAGCGTTGCTGGCTCCGCACCTTCCGGTACAAGACCGGTCCGAGCCTCGCACTGTCCCATCGGTGTCGACCCCCTCGGTACCGATTAATACTTCCATGTCGGTGCTCTCGGCTGAACCACCTACAGTGCATACCCGTGCTGCTGCCGACCCTTCCCGGTCCCAGGAACGACACCGGTCTTCCTCTCCCGGTACCGCCTCGGTGCGCTCAGGCAAGTCTCTCTCAAAGACCCGCCATGCCGAGCCTTCCACACCGATGTCCTGACGTGCACACCCCGACATCAGGGACCCGGACTTATGGGAAGAATCACCGCACGGTACCGAGGAGGACGCTTCGTCGACCGACGAAGAACCCTCCATGGCTGACACCGTTTCAAAACCGGAACAGTCCTCTTTCTCCACATTCCTTAGGGAGATGTCAGCAGCTCTTTCTATTCCCTTAGAGTCCGACTCTAAAAAGTCTCAGGCCTTTCTCGATGCCCTAGACTTTGAACAACCTCCTAAGGAATTTCTGAAGTTGCCCGTCCACGACATCTTACGGGAAACTTTTTACAAAAACTGGGAGAAACCCCTCACTGTTCCCGGGGCCCCTCGCAAACTGGATAGCTTGTACCGGGTCATTCCAATCCCAGGGTTTGACAAGCCTCAATTGCCCCACGAATCTCTCCTGGTGGAGTCCACCTTGAAGAAAACTCAGGGTTCCAGTGTCTATGCCTCCACCCCTCCTGGCAGAGAGGGAAAAACTATGGATAAGTTTGGTAAGCGCCTTTTCCAAAATGCAATGTTAGCCAATAGAGCAAACAATTACACCTTCCACTTCTCCTTCTACATGAAGCATCTGGTGCAACAACTCTCCACCTTACAAAAATACCTTCCTGAACGTAAGGTACCCCTCTTCCAGCAGCAAATTTCCAGTCTACTCCAACTCAGGAAGTTCATGGTTCGCTCCATTTATAGCTCGTTTGAGCTGACCTCTCGAGCATCTGCCATGGCTGTTGCTATGCGCCGTTTGGCCTGGCTGAGAGTCTCTGACCTGGACATTAACCACCAAGACCACCTGACTAACGCACCTTGTCTTGGTGACGAACTCTTTGGGGAGTCCCTGGACTCGACAACCCAGAAACTCTCAGCGCACGAGACCAGGTGGGATACTCTGGTCAAACCTAAAAAGAAGACTCCACCTGCTCGCCCCTACAGACAGCAGTCTTCCTACCAGCGCAGGTTCTCAGCCAGACCTCTCAACCCGCCTCAACAGCAACCTCGCCGTCCTCGTCACCAGCATCAACCTCAGGCTGGGTCCCAGTCTCATCAACCTGCCAAGCCTCTTCCTCCCTCAAAACCATCTCAACCCTTTTGACTCTTTTCTCCAGGGCATAGCCAGTCTCCCACCATCACTGCCTCTTCCTCAGCCTATCGGAGGACGCCTCCATCTCTTCCTCAGCCGTTGGGAGGTCATCACTTCGGACCAGTGGGTCCTCAACATCATTCGCCATGGCTACTCTCTCAACTTCCAGACTCTTCCACCAGACAATCCTCCCATAGAGTCTGCTTCTCACTCCTCCCAATCCCTCCTCCTCCTGAGGGAGGTCCAATCCCTCCTTCTTCTCAATGCCATCGAGGAGGTGCCTTCAGACCAAAGGGGTCAGGGATTCTACTCCCGCTACTTCCTGGTCCCCAAGAAGACAGGAGATCTTCGTCCCATCCTCGATCTCCGGGACCTCAACAAGTGTCTGGTCAAGGAAAAGTTCAGAATGCTCTTCCTTGCCACGCTTTACCCTCTCCTCTCGCAACATGACTGGCTATGTTCCCTAGACCTCAAAAAGGCCTACACTCACATCCCAATCCATCCGACTTCACGTCGCTACCTACGGTTTCAGATCCAGCACCGTCACTATCAGTACAAAGTGCTACCCTTTGGCCTCGCATCATCGCCCAGGGTGTTCACCAAGTGCCTTATTGTGGTGGCGGCCTTCCTCAGGTCTCACAACCTCCAGGTGTTCCCCTACTTGGACGATTGGTTGGTGAAAGCACCTATGTCTCCGCTTGTGCTACAAGCCAAGCAACACACCATCTCTTTCCTCCATCTCCTGGGGTTCGAGATCAACTACCCCAAGTCGCACCTGCTTCCCACACAGCGACTTCAGTTCATTGGCGCAGTTCTCGACACCACTCTGATGAGGGCGTTTCTCCCCTCCGACCGACAACGGACCCTGCTCCACCTCTGTCGTCAGGTGCTCCTTCATCGTTCCATCCCAGCTCGGCAGATGATGGTCCTCCTGGGCCACATGGCCTCGACGGTCCATGTGCTTCCTCTGGCACGACTCCACCTCAGGACACCTCAATGGACTCTAGCCAACCAATGGTCACAGACCACGGATCCTCTTTCTCATCCCATCTCTGTGACATCGTCTCTTCAGCGATCTCTTCAATGGTGGTTGAACTCCTCCAATCTTTCCAGGAGTCTACTCTTTCATCTACCCCCTCACTCCATGATCATAACCACGGATGCTTCCCCCTATGCATGGGGAGTTCACATGGGAGATCTTCGCACCCAAGGACTCTGGACCCCTCAGGAGCGTCAACATCACATCAATTTCCTGGAACTCAGAGCCATGTTCTATGCTCTCAAGGCCTTCCAGCACCTTCTCTACCCTCAGGTCCTTCTCCTGTGCACAGAAAACCAAGTCGCCATGTACTACATAAACAAGCAAGGCAGCACCGGATCACCCCTCCTCTGTCAGGAGGCCATCCGCATCTGGACCTGGGCTACGGCCCATAGTCTCTTCCTCAAGGCTGTCTACATCCAGGGCGAACAGAACTCCCTGGCCGACAATCTCAGCCGCGTCCTTCAACCTCACGAGTGGACGCTGGATCCTCCCACACTCCGCTCCATCTTTGCTCGGTGGGGCACTCCTCAGGTGGACCTCTTTGCAGCTCCTCACAACCATCAGCTGCCCCACTTCTGTTCCAGACTCTTCTCCCCGCATCGTCTGGCCCCGGATGCATTCCTACTCAACTGGACGGATCGGTTCCTCTATGCCTTTCCTCCACTGCCTCTGATGTTGCGGACGTTATTCAAACTCCGCAGGGACAGAGCCACCATGATTCTCATCGCCCCTCGGTGGCCTCGTCAACACTGGTTCTCCCTCCTGCTCCAGCTCAGCTCCAGAGAACCCATTCCTCTTCCTGTGTTTCCTACTCTACTTACACAACAGCATCAGTCTCTACTGCATACCAATCTGTCCTCGCTCCACCTGACAGCTTGGTTTCTCTCGGGCTGACCTCTCCAGACAATCTGTCTCAGCCGGTCCGTCGTATTTTGAATGCCTCCAGGAAACCGGCCACCCTCCAATGTTACCATCAGAAGTGGACCCGGTTCTCCTCTTGGTGTCTCCTACATCACCACGATCCCACCTCTTTGGCGGTGGAAACTGTACTGGACTATTTGCTCTCTCTGTCTGACGCTGGCCTCAAATCTACCTCAATCAGAGTCCACCTCAGTGCCATCACTGCGTTTCATGAGCCTATCCTCGGAAAACCTCTCACGGCTCATCCCCTGGTTTCCCGATTCATGAGAGGCCTCTTCAATGTCAAACCACCTCTGAAGCCTCCTCCAGTCTTCTGGGATCTGAATGTGGTTTTATCAGCCCTCATGAACCCTCCTTTTGAGCCTCTTGCCACAACTTCGCTCAAATTTCTAACCTGGAAGGTGCTTTTCCTCATTGCCATCACCTCTGCCAGGAGGGTTAGTGAGTTGCATGCACTGGTTGCCGACCCATCTTTCACTGTTTTTCACCATGACAAGGTGGTTCTGCGTACCCATCCTAAATTCCTGCCCAGTGGTCTCGGAATTTCACCTCAACCAGTCCATTGTGTTGCCTGTCTTTTTCCCTAAGCCCCATTCTCATCCTGGGGAACAGGCGTTGCACACACTGGACTGTAAGCGTGCCCTTGCATACTACCTTGATCGTTCCAGGGCTCACCGCTCGTCCTCTCAGCTCTTTTTGTCCTTCGACCCTAACCGTCTAGGTCGTCCTGTCTCTAAATGGACGCTTTCCAACTGGCTTGCTGCCTGTATTGCGTTCTGTTATGATCGGGACGGTCTTTCACTGGAAGGTGCTGTCACGGCCCACAGGGTCAGAGCTATGGCTGCTTCTGTGGCTTTCCTCCGTTCCACTCCCATCGAGGAAATCTGCAAGGCTGCCACTTGGTCCTCAGTTCACACGTTCACTACTCACTACTGTCTGGATACCTTCTCCAGATGGGATGGACACTTCGGCCAATCTGTGTTACATAATTTATTTTCCTAATGGCCAACCATCCCTCCTCCCTCTCTGTTAGCTTGGAGGTCACCCATGCGTTAAGAATATGCTGCCTGCTTGTCCTGGGATAAAACACAGTTACTTACCGTAACAGGTGTTATCCAGGGACAGCAGGCAGATATTCTTACGTCCCACCCTCCTCCCCGGGTTGGCTTCTTAGCTGGCTTACCTTAACTGGGGACCACGCTCTCCTCCGTAGAGCGGGAAGGCACTCGCGCATGCGCGGTGCGGCCAACTAGAACTTTCTAGTTAAAAGTGTCCGTACCAGGGCTCCGTCGGTGACGTCACCCATGCGTTAAGAATATCTGCCTGCTGTCCCTGGATAACACCTGTTACGGTAAGTAACTGTGCTTTACCTCTGTTTAAAACCCCTGGCGTGTATGAAATCCTATGCAGTTGTGGCCAGTCTTAAATTGGTGAAAGTGGATGCACCATAGAGGAAAGGCTGAAAGAGCAGAAGAGACACCATAAGCTATGCAACACAGAAAAGTAAGGTGTAGCCCTCCATGCCAAGGGTTGCAAACTGGAGAGCCCTTTATCTCCATAAACAAAGCATGGCATCCGCTTATCCAAAAGAAATTTAGCACAAAGAGGATTGAGGCCGAGGACAATTGCCTTCTCCCTTCATCTCAGTTTCCAGCCTCTATTGTGACTGAATTTTAAAATGTGGCCTACAGACTTTCCCTCCACAATTCAAATTTGTGACCAATGAATTTTCCTGCCAAAATTCAAACCCCAGCCAATCAGGTTAGAGGACCTACTATATATAAAGGCAGACCTCACAGCATACCCTGAAGAAAGCCACAGCATGATGGCTAAAACGTCAGTTCTACCTACCCAGATGCAACAAGACCTGGACAACTGCAACAATCATGACACCAGCCACAGAAGCCTAAGAGAACATAGTGCTAATCTGTCTCTGAATCCATTCAAAAAGGGGTTTTGCCTTGCTTTTTCATTTCAGCCCAAGGACCATGTCTTACCATTGTTGTTCCCTGTTTTCTGGGGTGCCTTTTTTACAGATATGTGTAGTGATGGTGACCATGTGTTTGCACATGTGCTTGCAAGGAGGGGATTTTTTTTTTCTTTTATATCCCATTTTTCCAATTTAATGCTTTGGAATCTGTTATTTCTGGGGTTCCTGATTTAATTTTAGAAGAACATAATGGGGCTAATATTCAGTGCTTGTTAGCAAGCTGGGAACTATTCTCAGTTAGCTAAATAGTACATAGCCAGCTATCAATATTCAACAGGAGATAGCTGTCTGTCTCCCGCTGAATATTCGATTCGCAGGATTGGCTGGTGACCGGCTATTTCACATGATATACCAGTTATTGCCAATATTCAGCGGCTCAAAGGCTGTTTGACAACTAGATAGATCAGCTTTTAGGCAGCTCTATCTTTGATCATTAAGGCTTAGCTGGCTAGGCGCTGAATATTGGTCTAGTCAGCTGTGTCTCAGCCAGCCCAAAATAGATCACAAAATTCAATGCTGTTTGCCAGATATGGCACCAGCATTGAATTTCTGGTATCGCTGTGGACCACAAGAGATTGTTGGCTATCTCTCAAAGTCTAAATATCGGGGAGGATGTTGCAGTGATTGAGAGATTTGTCAATTCTCTTTTAAACTTTAATCTTTATTAATGTTTTCACCCTTTTCCATTCATCAAGCATTGCAAAAACACCATCTCCTACCAGCCTGTGTATTCTGAACTGTTGTGTTTATTTTTACAGGGGTACCAAGAAAAAAACAAGTTTATTGCCGCACAAGGTAAAATCTATTGGCTGTTCTCATAATGTTGTTAGCAGTCCAGCAAGCTTTTATTAGAGCTACTGGCAAGATTACACTTCATACAGCCTTTGTGAGGTAATGAAGCAGATGTTCAGGGACAGCTTTAGCAGTGTTGCACACTGAAAGTGCGGCTACTGCTTTTTCTTCTAACTTGCTCTGCCCTAATTTCCAAAACACAGGTAGAACTATTACTTGCCAGTATACATTACAGGCCAGCTTGCTTTGAGCTTACTTAAATCCATCAGATACGGGTTTGGAGTTGAGATATTGAGAGTAAAGGTATATTGGTTTCCATTATGCTAGGCCAGTGTATCGCAAACTGCATGTCATACTAGTGTGCTTCCTGAGATTTGAGATGTGCCACGAGATGCTGGGGAGGAGGATAGGCACCGGCGCCAGCTGACTGTCTACCGGACGTCCTGACTGACGTCAGCCGGTGCCAGCTCCTCTCCTTCTCTCCGCGCATCTTCCCTGCCAGCACCCCCCACTGGCAGCTCAGGGCCCATCTAGAGGGCCTTTGCCCATCTGCCAATGTGATGACATCATGCATGCGCATGACATCATCGCGTCAACATCAGTGCACTTCCAGATGCCTCGAGCCATGGCCACTACGTTTACTGTGCTATGGCTCAATAAAATTGCGGGACACTGCACTAGGCAGTCAAAAGAAGGTTGGAACTGATGGACTCTCTAATCTCTGTTTACCCTAATTAGTTAAGTAACTAGTATAAGAGAAGCTCGCAGTAACTCCACCATAAAAAATAGTAGCCCCATTGCCTTGGATCATTAATGAGGTAAATTTCTCCTTTCATCAAAAAACTGCTGCTTGTACAAGAGTGGCTTTTTTTTCTCTCTCTGGCCCAACACGGGCAGGCATCTCCATCAGATCTCTTTTAATTCCTGCCTCAGTAACTTCTAAAGACAGCATTTCACTGCCAGATAGATAAGAAAACCAGAACTGCTGATTAGTACAACTTTTGTTTTCCTAATAATCCTAATATTTGTTTTATTGGTGTCTATCTAGAACTTTGTGACTGGTGGACTAGAAATTTTACAAAAATTAATAAATGCAAAAACATGCAATGATGCTCTAACAGTTAAACTTATGAGCAGACTCCTATTCTGAATTAACATCAAGTGTTCTAAAAGCTTCAGCCTGCATAAACTATCACCATGACATACTGAGCCAAGTAGAGAAATCAGAAAAACAAAATACAGAACCTTATTTATAAACGTGGATTTTGAAATATCATTTGGACCAATTTTAAGCCAATAATGCCCTAACGCTCAAAACAGTGAGAGATTAGAGAAGCTGGGCCTATTCTCCCTTGAAAAGAGGAGACTGAGAGGGGACATAATCGAAACATTCAAGATAATGAAGGCAATAGACTTAGTAGATAAAGACAGGTTGTTCACCCTCTCCAAGGTAGAGAGAACGAGAGGGCACTTTCTAAAGTTAAAAGGGGATAGATTCCGTACAAATGTAAGGAAGTTCTTCTCCACCCAGAGAGTGGTAGAGAACTGGAATGCTCTTCCGGAATCTGTTATAGAGGAAAACACCCTCCAGGGATTTAAGACAAGGTTGGACATATTCCTGCAGGTAGGGCTGATCTCGGTTAAGGGCTTTGACCTGGGGACCACGCGTGAGTGGACTGCTGGGCGCGATGGACCACTGGTCTGACCCAGCAGTGGCAATTCTTATGTTCTTACCGTGCCGGTAAGATAGGTTGTAACCAGTTCTGCATGACTTTTACCGTTCATGGTAGCAGTCACTGAGAATCCTATGCATATGCATTGCAACAAGCTCAATTAGTATTAAAATGAGTACTCTGTGTAAAGCACATTGAGGAATGGCTATGTTTAGCTTGCAAAATTTTCCAGCAGATTGGAGCTGTCGTAGTGTGAGGGTGACTTCTTATAGAAGCAATTTGCTTGAATTTTAAAAGTCTGCAAGTGTGTGGGATATGTGGCCATATGTGTGTTTTGTATGCTTGTGTATCCTGCATATAACAGTTATGTCCAAAATCATCATGGACCAAAAAAAAAAAGACTTCAGAACTATTGCATAGCAAGAAATTTCAGCTGCAACTTTAGGAAAGTTTTTTTTTAAATTTTGCACTGTGTACTGCTTCTGCCTCCTTCGGAGCTCCAGAGTTCACAGCCGTACACTATACTGTTCCTGCGCACAAGAGCTGCACCTATCACTCAGCTCTTATGCACAGGTACCAAGCACATTCCTCCTCCTTTTACCACTGATACTCAACACTAACAGCATGCATCCAAGCATAGAATTTGCATGCTGTTAGTGTTGAGTATTGCCCAGTAATTTATAATCGCTGTAAACTGGGAGTTTTGTGCATCTGGCCCCAAATATTTGTAGAATAGGTCTTAAGTAAGCAATAATACCATTATTTCTCTGACTGTTTTATTTAAACTTGCCCCTCCCTCATCCTAGAAAGCATACGTAGGCAGCAGTGTGGGCTGCTGTTGAACTGTTGGGATAGTTTCTGCTAAATCCCCTGCTGGGGGATGTCATAGTCTCTGCAGTTTCCTTCATTCCTTTTCTCCTTCCTTGAGATTGAATTCTTCATCTCTAAGTTACAGCCAGTTGCCTATATTCTCCTCTTCTAAACAACAACAAACTTGAATCTAAATCTGCCACACCAGGCTGTGCAGCAGAGCAGCCTGAGGTATGGCGCCTCGCCTCACAACATGATCATCAAAGACTGTCTAAATTCAAGAAAGCATGGAATAAGCATGTGTGATCTCTTAGGGAGAGGAGAAGAAAGTGGACTCTGTGAATTGGAAGACTGAATGCACCATTTGGCCTTTTTCTGCCGACCATATTTCTAAGTTTCTATCTAGCATATTGTTACCTTGGGTACCCCTCCCCTTTGGGGGGTATTCTATATGGAGCATGTCTGTTTCTTACAATATATCTAATTGATATTTATTTACTCTCTTAGGACCAAAAGAAGAAACTGTGAATGATTTTTGGAGGATGATCTGGGAACAGAATACTGCAACAATTGTCATGGTCACCAATCTGAAGGAAAGGAAAGAGGTGAATGCTGAAGGACAGAGCTGTGGCTGTTGTTTTGTGTCCATATACTGTACATTATATAAGACAATTCAAGCTGCTTGTAATTTATTTTGTTCAATGTTCTCAACTTGCTGGAAATACCGTATTTGCCGGCGTATAAGACGACTGGGCGTATAAGACGACCCCCCAACTTTTACAGTTAAAATATAGAGTTTGTTATATACTCGCCGTATAAGACTACCCCTTCTTCCGCACACCTTCTGCACAACCTTCTGCCTGCCTGTCCCCCCCTTGAAGGTCTGCACCCCCCGAAGGCCTGTCCCCCCCCCCTTGTAGGCCTGTCCCCCCCTTGTAGGCCTGTCCCCCCTTGAAGTCCTGCCTGCCTGCCTTTCCCCCCCTTGAAGGCCTGTCTCCCCCCTTGAAGGCCTGCACCCCCCTTGAAGGCCTGCACCCCCCCCGAAGGCCTGTCCCCCCTTGAAGGCCTGCCTGCCTGCCTGTCACCCCCTCCCCCTTGAAAGCCTGCCTGCCTGCCCGCCCCACCCTGAAGGCCTGATGCCCCGACCCACCCCGAAGGACCGCTCGCCCCCCTGGCCTCCCCGCACCACCTATGAAGCAGCCGCAGCAGGATCGCGAAGTCAGCGTCAGCGATCCCTGCGCTGCTTCCTGCGCCAAGGTCCCGCCCCTCCTCTGACGTCAGAGGAGGGGCGGGATCGCTGACGCTGACTTCGCGATCCTGCTGCGGACTGCTTCACAGGTGGTGCAGGAAGGTCAGTGGGGCGAGCGGTCCTTCGGGGGTGGGGGGGGATTGAACGGCAAGGCCGGGAGCACCCCCTTAGGGCTGGCACCCGGGGCGCACCGCCCCCTCCGCCCCCCCCTTGGTACGCCACTGCATGTAAACAGTACCCGGCGTATAAGACGACCCCCGACTTTGGGGAGGATTTTAAGGTACTGAAAAGTTGTCTTATACGCCGGCAAATACGGTAAGTTGAATTCATTGGCATGCATATGGCCTTAAATACCCTTACCACTGAAGTCTTTTACAAGTGAATTGTGGAGACATAAAAGGAGTTCATACTGAAAGATTGACTGTAAATGAAAAATATCAAGTTGATAAGGTGATCTACCAACAAATTTGACCAAAAATGAGGCTCAGCATTGTTTAGTGTGCATTTGGTTCATTAATATGCTTTAAATATAGTATCCTCTACAAATTCCATATTAATGAATGCTTGAAACTAACTGAAAACTGCCTGAAATTCTGAAAACTTTGAGAAAAACTGAAAACTAAATTTTTCTTGCAGAATACCCCCGCTACAGTCTCTTCACTTTATAAAAAAAAAAAAAAATAGTACCCTCTTCCTTGTATCTCACTTTAGTTTAATAATTCTATTGAATATAGAGCGTAGGAGTCTTCTATCTTTACTAGAACAGAGTAACATTGTAAATGATGACAGGTAAAGACCAGCATCACCCATCTTGTGTTCCAGATAAAGTGATTAGGATTGTAACTGCTGCTCTATTCAGATTGCCCCCCCCCCCCCCTTTTCCTAGGGTTATAATTGCTGCCCCATGCATGTTACTCCCTCTATGCTTTGCATTTCTGAAGCATGAAAGCCATTCATTTTTGCTTTAAGTGGAAATGCTGTCTATACTTTGATTCGATCCTCTTGCTAAATAAGGATCCACTGGGTTTCTCATGCCATTTTTGAACTCCATCACTTACATTCCCTTTTACAAAACTGCGCAAGAGGATTTTCATGCTGGCCAGCGCACTGAATACTCTGCGTTGCTCCGACGCTCATAGAGTTCCTATGAGTATCAGAGCAGCGCGGAGTATTCAGCGTCCTGGCCGGCACTAAAAATCTCTTGCACAGTTTAGTAAAAACAAAAAAAAAAAAGGGGGGGGGGGTTGTTCCTGCCACCTCCACAGGGAGGACATTCCAATCACTCACCATCCTTTGCATGAAAAAATATTTATATATATATCTATATATTATATATAGTGTCTTAAAGCAGAGACATACAACCTTTTTACAAGGTCCCAGAGAACTAAGTTGTTTCCTAACGCAATAGGAAATAAGGTGTGTGGGGGAGGAGGTCATTTTATAAAACATTTCTATATGTAAGAGTTGTTGTACTCTTGGGAAATGACTCTTCTAGTGAAGTAGGTGTGTCATTCTGGACGGGCAGGTAATATTCCCATGCTTGCAAGCTGTACAGAAGAAATCCACTCCAGCTTTTGATTCCCTTCTTCTTAACTAGAAGGCTCTGCTGCCTCCTTCAGTTTTTCCTTCTGTACACAAGCTGGAAGGAGTCTTTCTGATCTGCTCTGTTTATTTCTTTATTTTTCCAGTCATTTTCACAAATCTTTGAAGGCTTAGTACTGACAAAAATAATGCCTAGTCCAGGGCAGCATTGGAAGGGTTGGTTGTGAGAAGGGGTGATCTGTCCAACCAACCCGACCACCGTGCCCTGAATAAGTGTCCCAGAAAACCTTGGCCCTGGTGGTAAGGTAGGCCCCCTGAGGCAGAAGCAGACACAGGTCCTGGTTTGAACCCCCAAGGCAGCCTCCCTTATTTGGTGGTTAGGCCCCATCCAGTGCTTCCCAGAATACACCAGGCAGAGCAGGGTGCCACCATTTTGATGATGACGCCCTAGCGGGAGGAGGGAAGGATGTCTACTCCCTCCTTTTTGCCTGCCTCCGGTTTCTTCAAGGTATGTCAGGGCCATGGGTTGGGTCCCTAGGCCTGCCAGAGTTGGGGGTGGGGTCACCTCTGGGCTTGTCTCAGGGTCTCTCTGGACCTGCCTAGTGTGGTTGTCAGTGTCAGGCTTCCATTGGGGGGAGGGGTCCCACTGGAGTACCAGGGATAGGGTTTGGGGAATAGGTGTCCACTGGACCAGCAGGCACATTTTTTAAAGGGCAGGATGGGTTGTGATGGGTTGGTGTGGTGTTTTTTGTTTCATTTATTTTTTGCACTGAAAGGAACAGTGTGGAATAATGAACAGCAAATTACTTCTGTGATTTTAATGCAGCATGAATTTGAATGGTCATTATTTTGAGCATGCTGCACTGATTTTTAAGCACTGGATTTGCAATAGAGTTTCCTGTACCACAAATTTTTTGAGCATGGGCTTACTAGATTTTAGACTAACATTATCTAAGGAGTTAAGATAATATATTTAGTTCCTGGTATGCAAAATGATGCTCCCTGCCATGCTGGTATTTGTTGTATTTTCACAAACCCCTTGAAACTACCATCACCCTTAAGCAAATGCTATGCTGGGATGACACTTATTTTGGCCCATTGGCTAAAGAGTTCATTCTCCATACCCAACAGTAAATCTACATTTCCTTCAAGAAGCAATTGATCTGTACTCTACTAATTGTCATTTTTTCAGGTACTTTAGTTAGATTGTGAGCCTTCGGGACAGTAAGGGAATTTCTAAGTACCTATTTTACTTATAATTTTAATGCACCCTATTGTCTATTTTTCTGTAAACTGCTTAGAATCCTAACGGAGTTTAGCGGTATATAAGAAATAAATTACATTACATTACATTACTACAGTAGAATCTCAGTTTTCTGGCACCCTTGGGAAATGGTGGATGCCCGATAACTGTAGATTCTAGTTATTTGAGATTTAATGTAAAAATAGTTTTGTCTCCCTTCCCACCTCACTCTATCATCCCCATGCCCACATGTAGATCCAACATCTTTTTCCCTTCTTTCTTGACCACTTTCTTCCCCCTCTTCTCCTCCCACTCCCTCCCTTCCTTACCCAAAGCAGCAGAGCTGGTCCTGACAATCCCTTCCTTCCCTCTGTTCACAAAGCAGTAGAACTGGTCTTGACAACCTCCTTCCATCCATTCCTGAAGCAGCACAGCCGGTCCTGACAACCCCACTCCCTCCCTACCTCGCCCGACGATGTAGCGGTAGCCGGCGAGCAGAGGAAATGTCAGTAAACAGGCAACTTCTGGCCAGCCCTGGCAAAGCCTTTCCTCTGACGTGTCAGAAGTGACGTGACAGAGGAAAGGTTCTGTCAGGGCTGGGCAGAAGCTGCCTGTTTATCGGCGCTTCCTCTGCTCGCTGGCTGCCGCTGTATCATTGGGTGGGAGAGAGAGGGGTGATTTCAGGACCAGCTGTGCTGCTTTGGGAACGGATGGAAGGAAGGAGGAGGTTGTCAGAGCCGGTTCTACTGCTTTGTGAATAGAGGGAGGGGGTTGTCAGTACTGGCTCTGCTGCTTTGAGAATGGAGGGAGGGAGATTGGTAGCTGCCACAATGCTCCGGTAGCTGGAGGGAGATTGGTGGCTTCTGCTACTGCCTCTGGGGCTGGAGAGAGGCAGGGGAGGTTATTAGGTCAGGAGCACCACTTTGGACGTTGTCTTAAGAGCAAGGGAGACAATTTTTTTTTTTGCTGACAGTTTTTTTGCCAGTTGGTTGAGAGTGCCTGTTAATTGAATGCCAGTTAGCTGAGATTTTACTGTATTAGGATTTAGACCCAGGGACACATGGTAAATCTATGGTAAAAAAAAAATAAATAATGTATTTATTTATTTATTTATTTAACTGCAGGAGCATAGCTTTTTATCATCCTGCGGGAATGGTAAAAGCTTTGCTCTCGCAGAGGGGAAAAAATTCCTCGATTATCGCTCCCAGGTCATCTTCGCTACCTCCTTAGCCATCAACATGGATGCTACATACCTGCTGGAACCAGCCAACTCTCACACAATCCTGGTAGTGGCCTTTTGTCACCAGGTTCCTCCTTATGGCACAACTTCCTGTTTTCGCAAAGACAGGAAATTGCATCACAAGGAGGGTCTTTACAGAGGGAAGGCCATGACCACACCTGTGTAGGGATTCGCTAGCTCCTGAAGATATGCGGTGGCAAGGGGAGAAGAGGTGCTGAACCCACAAGGGGGATGAGGGCTGGAACATAGGAGGGGAGGCAGCTAAAGCTGAAGGGAAGGCAGAGGTTCTGGACCCATTAGAAGGCTGGAAGAAAGGGAAAGAGGGACCCATGAGAGGGAGACGGGTAAGGGGCTGAAAACTGGCTGACCAGAACTGAAGGGCCAGGAGTGAGGTGCTGGAGCCTTTGGAAGAGAGAGAGCTGCTGCACACTGTATGATTGAACTTCAGGCTCTTGTATTGGAACCTCCTTATACGAGATATCTCAACAGAGTAGTCCTTCAAACACATCCCGGATTCCTCCCTTTAGTGGTCTCAGAATTCCACCTCAACCATTTCATAATTTTGCCTATTTTAAAGACATACCCATCCTGGAGAAGCAGCCCTTCACATCTTGGACTGCAAGTGTGCTCTGGTGTACTACGTGGACTGGACTAAACCTCATAGAGAGTCCTCCTAGCTCTTTGTAGCCTTTGACCCTAATAGGTTAGGAGTTGCTGTTTCCAAAAGAACCAACTTCACTTGGCTAGTGTACTGTATCTCCTTCGCTTATGCTCAGGCTGGGTTAATGCTGCAAGGCTGTTTAACAACCTGCTATGTACAAGCTATGGCAGCCTCGGTAGCGCATTTTCACTCTGCATCTATTGAAGACATCTGCAAAGCAGCTACTCGGTCCTCGATCCATATGTTTACCTCTCATTACTATTTAGAATACAACTCCAGAAAAGAGAAATTGGTTTGGACAAGCAGTTCTGCAAAATCTTTTCACTTCCTGAGAGCCAACTTTCCCTCTGGCCCTATTGGGTTTTGCCAGGCTCATGTTTATATATTTATTAACATCTTTCAGAGACGTGATCCTCGCAGCTTAGGAGTCCCAATTGTGGGAATATAATGTCTTCTTGTCCTATAGCTAGAGCAAGTTGCTTTTGGTAAACACTCTTCTTTGTGCATGTATCTAAATATGAACTCTTGCCCTTTTACAGTGTAAGTGTGCTCAGTACTGGCCAGATCAAGGCTGTTGGACATATGGGAATATTCGTGTGTCAGTGGAAGATGTGACTGTCTTGGTTGATTACACTGTTCGAAAATTCTGCATTCAACAGGTATGGATTTCTTTTTCTTTGTTTCTGCTTTTCTCCTGTATGTTAACCCTTCACAAATAAAGATGCTGAGAGATAGGCATAATGGCTTCCATTCTGATAAACTGAAAAATGATCAAAATTGTAGGCATGCTAGCTCTAGCGTCAGTGGAGCCATCCCCCTTGGTAGGGCAGTTCCTCAGGTGCTGAGACAGGCATGGCAACAGTGTCCATATAGTGAATCACTTCTAACAGTTCTGGAACTCAATGTTGTAAAAGCAGTTAGTATAGCTGAGTTTAAGAAAGGATTGGATATGTTCCTACAGTATGGTTCATAAATTGTTATTAAATTAGATTCAGAAAAAGCCACTGCTTATCATTGGAGATTGCTGGCATAGAATCTGGCTTCTATGCCCCAAGTTTGTGGGATGAGCTTTTGATTTACATTCATCGAGAAGAAAGCCTGAAACTTTTTAAGACTCTCCTTAAAAATTTATTTTTATCAACAGGCTTTTTAATACAGTGGTGCCTCACACAACGAACTTAATTCGTTCCAGGAGCAAGTTTGTTATGCGAAAAGTTCGTTATGTGAAACGCGTTTTCCCATAACAATACATGTTAAAAAAAATAATTCGTTCTGTAGCATAAAATATGCTAAGATGACATAAAAAAAGATAAATTTTTGGTTATTATTTTTATTTAGATACATCTAAAAACATAATTGTTTTTTAAAACAACACACATTTTTTAAATTTAAAGACAGACTAAGTAGAGTCTAATTTTACAGTGAGAGGGCAGAGTCTCAGCGGCAAAAACTGGGACTTAACTGTTCATTTTTTTTTTTTTTTTCTACCGTGTTTCCCCGATGATAAGGCAGGGCCATCAAATAAGACAGCCCCCCCTTTTTAGAAAAAAATGTAAAATAAGGCACCCCCCCGCAAATAAGCCACCCACCGATACCTGCGCTTACCCGAATCGGGTGGTACGGTGGGTGACTCCGTGTGGTCCCTGGCACCTCCGACACGATCGGGGCAAGAGGGAGCTCAAGCCCTCTTGCCCCCCCGACTCCCCGACACGATCGGGGCAAAAGGGAGCTCAAGCCCTCTTGCCCCCCCGACTCCCCGACACGATCGGGGCAAGAGGGAGCTCAAGCCCTCTTGCCCCCCCGACTCCCCGACACGATCGGGGCAAAAGGGAGCTCAAGCCCTCTTGCCCCCCCGACTCCCCGACACGATCGGGGCAAAAGGGAGCCCAAGCCCTCTTGCCCCGCCGATTCCCCAACTCCCCGACAATATCGGGCCAGGAGGGAGCCCAAGTCCTCCTGGCCACGGCGACCCCCTAACCCCACCCTGCACTACATTACGGGCAGGAGGGATCCCAGGCCCTCCTGCCCTCGACGCAAACCCCCCCTCCCCCCAACGACCGCCCCCCCCAAGAACCTCCGACTGCCCCCCCAGCCGACCCGCGACCCCCCTGGCCGACCCCCACGACACCCCCAACCCCCTTCCCCGTACCTTTCTGTAGTTGGCCGGACAGACGGGAGCCAAACCCGCCTGTCCGGCAGGCAGCCATCGACGGAATGAGGCCGGATTGGCCCATCCGTCCCAAAGCTCCGCCTACTGGTGGGGCCTAAGGCGCCTGGGCCAATCAGAATAGGCCCGGGAGCCTTAGGTCCTTCCTGGGGGCAGGGCCTGAGGCACATGGTCGGGTTGGGCCCATGTGCCTCAGGCCCCGCCCCCAGGAGGGACCTAAGGCCCCCGGGCCTATTCTGATTGGCCCAGGCGCCTTAGGCCCCACCAGTAGGCGGAGCTTTGGGACGGATGGGCCAATCCGGCCTCATTCCGTCGTTGGCTGCCTGCCGGACAGGCGGGTTTGGCTCCCGTCTGTCCGGCCAACTACAGAAAGGTACGGGGAAGGGGGTTGGGGGTGTCGTGGGGGTCGGCCAGGGGGGTCGCGGGTCAGCTGGGGGAGCGGTCGGAGGTTCTTGGGGGGGGGGGGGCGGTCGTTGGGGGGAGGGGGGGTTTGCGTCGAGGGCAGGAGGGCCTGGGATCCCTCCTGCCCGTAATGTAGTGCAGGGTGGGGTTAGGGGGTCGCCGTGGCCAGGAGGACTTGGGCTCCCTCCTGGCCCGATATTGTGTGGGGAGTTGGGGAATCGGCGGGGCAAGAGGGCTTGGGCTCCTTTTTGCCCCGATCGTGTCGGGGAGTCGGGGGGGCAAGAGGGAACCAGGCGGAGAGAGGGCAGTTAAGCGCAGTGCCTGCGCGGAAGGATGCAGCTCGGGCGACTTCGTTGTGTGAAACGAAGTTCGTTGTACGGATCAAGACATAAAGTTCGTTGTGCGCAGCGTTCGCTGTGCGAGGCGTCCGTTATGCGAGGCACCACTGTATAGACATATTAGATGAACGAGTCTATTAATGTGAATATATTAGGGCTTCTTGACAGTGGCGTACCTAGCATATGTGACACCCGGGGCCCATCATTTTTTGACACCCCCCATCTATATGAAAAATATGATTTTTAGTAACAATCTACATATCGCACAACAAGAGTGTACCTAGGAAAAGGCAGCATCTTAAACACTGCAGTGAGCACTAGAACACCAACACATACATTGTAAAACTAAACAAACCAGATCCTGCACAGTCAATTGATCCAGTACAGTCGATGCTATCAGAAAGCCATGTCCCTTTCATACACACAGACAGATACACCTTTGCCCAATATGGAATAATCATAAACTAAAAATAGAAATATGTAGACAAAAGTAAAACTGAACTGCCAAGAAACCAGACTCTGCATACAATGCAACACCACAACACCACAAAAACAGTAATACATGTCCTCTAATACTGTGCAAAATATAAAGACAGTAGATGTAAATTTGAAAAACTGATATATAACAATCACCACTTTACAAATTAACAAATAAAAATAAAACAAATAATGAGAAATATGAAAATACCATTTTATTGGACTAATCCCCGTAAGCTCAGTCCTCATCCCCACAAACCACCTGATTCCATCCACACAAGCCTTGAATTGTTTTATATTGAACTTATATTAAAGTATAAAAAGAAACAATATTCTGTACAATTGTCAATTTATAAATCAGCGTCTTCTCCCCACTCTCTCTTCTCCATTTCCCTTCAGCGTCCTCAGCCCACTCTCTCTCCACTTTCCTTCAGCGCACGCACATAAAAACAAGCAAGTAATTTTATATCATTTTCACTCTATTCATTCATAGAAATTAAAGTCTAAATAATGCCAATCACATAACAAAACATGATTTTACAAAAATAATTCCCTGCAGTCAAGCCTGCAAGGATTACTAGATGTCTTTCAGCAGCTCCCCTCCCTCCCCGTTACCTTCGTGGCCAAGTCAAAATGATCTACCAACAATAAAATTTTAAAAACACAAAGCACATTGTACGCAGAGAAAATGTTAATTATCATTTATATTCTGCGGGTTTTCAAAGAGGTCAAGGCAGATGACTTTATGCAATGTCACCTCAGTAACAACTATACAAAAATAGACAAATATACCCCCTCCCTTTTTATTAAACCACGATATTGTTTTTTAGCGCAGGGAGCTGCGCTGAATGCCCCACGCTGCTCTTGACGCTCCCTGCGCTAAAAACTGCTATTGCAGTTTAGTAAAAGGGGCCCATAGTGCAAAATATAGACAGCATATATAAATTCTCAAAACGGACACATTTTGATCACTAAATTGAAAATAAAATCATTTTTCCTACCTTTATGTTTGGTAATTTCATCAGTCTCTGGTTGCACTTTATTCTTCTGACTGTACATCCAATATTTCTTCCCTTCTTTCAGCCTCCTGTATGCTTCCTCTCCTCCAGACTTCATTCCCTCCCCCAACTTTTTCTTTGTTTTATCCTGTCCCCTTCTTTCTTTCTCTCTCCATGCCCCCTTTCTTTCTGTATGTCTGTCTTTCTCTCTCTCACCGTGCCCCATTTCTTTCTTTCACCCTGCCCCCTTCTTTCTTTCTCTCTCCATGCCCCCTTTCTTTCTCTATGTCTGTCTTTCTCTCTCTTTCCCAATGCCCCATTTTTTCTTTCTTTCACCCTGCCCCCTTTCTTTTTTTCTGGATCCCTGTCCCCCCCTTGCTTTCTTTCTGGCTCCCTGGCTCCCCCCCTTTCTTTCTTTCTCCCTTCCCTCCCCCATGCCACCGCCGCTACCACCACCATGCTGCCACCACCGCCGGGGAAAGGCTGCCACTGGCCATCGGAAACAGGCCGGCGCCGAATTCGCCCTCCTTCTTTTCCCGTGGGCTGACCAACTCTGGCTGCCCGACGTCAATTCTAACGTCGGAGAGGACGTTCCGGGCCAGCCAGGCAGCGATTGGCTGGCCCAGAACGTCCTCTCCGAAGTCCCATCATCCTAACCTCACTATAGCACTAGAATATACTCTCACGAATACTACCTCCTCCACCACAACAACTCCTTCATCATAGTATAACTCACTACTGTATCCCGAATGTATTACTATTATTATTATTCACCACAGCAACCTATTAAATACTTACTCTCTGCTTTCTAATTCTCCTGGAAATGTCCAGACTTTCAATGTAACTTGCTATATACATGACTCTTTGTATTGTAATTTGTATTGTATATGTATTGCAATTTGTATACATACTCCTTACTTTGTAATTCTCCTGGAAATGTCCAGACTGTCAATTGTAATTTGCTATATACATGATTCTTAGTATTGTAACGCTCCTGGAAATGTCCAGACTTCTAATTTGTAATCCGCTTAGAACCGCAAGGCATAAGCGGAATAGAAATCACTAATGTAATGTAATGTAATTATTCGTGATTGTTTTTATTTGTGTAAATGGTTTAGGCTTGTCCTATGTTTTAATGGAGTTGCTTTTCATTTTTTAATTCTTTATTGATTTTTAATCAAAAACAGTGTCATACAAATGAAAGAACAAAAGATATTCCACATGTTACACTATTATCTATACAGGTAACATAAATATCATTCAATAATTTCATTTTCCTGCATATAATAATATCATAATATATCCTAATATACAATACAAATAAAGAATAAAGTTACCCAAATATCACTATCAATATTTATTCCCCTCCCTCCAACCCCCCACCCCCCTGGATGTGTAAGATAAATAAACCAAAGAAAAGAAGAGATATAATGAAAATACATTATTATGTTTTTACAAATTTAGTCAATGAGCTCCAAATTTTATTAAATACCTCACTAAAACCCCTACATTCTGCGTTAATTCGTTCGTATCTGTATGTAGTACACACATTCACCCACCAAAATGTATAATTAATTCTATCATGGTTTTTCCAATTACTTGTAATCAATTGAATGGCTATACCTGTTAGGATCATAAATAGACGACTCTTTTCTTAATAACTTTTTTTTTTTTTAAATGTACGCTGCTGTGACTTGTTGAAGGTTAAGCGGTATATTAAATTTACAATAAACATGAATAATACCTCTTGCCAGCACTTATCTGGTTAACAGCACCTGCCTCTAAATTAGCCTTTACACCATCCAAGTAGCTTGTCTTGGTTACCTCCCTTTATAAATGCAAGGCTCCAATCACTTATTTAAATATTTAAACATTCTTCTTTTCATTGTTTGCTATTGTTTATTATTTATTCAAAACAGTTTCCATAATTTCAGCTTTATTCAACTAATAATTTTTATCAAATTCCTATTGGAGACAATTGTAACCAAGTACAGTTTTATTAACATTTTCTTGTAAGCTTCTCTTCTGATTAATTTTTTTCTTTTCACTTTTTGAAAAAGTAAAACTGAAATAATTGACAGTCAGACTTCTGCCAAGTAATATCATGTTATGTTAAGATACTTATTTAGATTTAGATAATGCCTTTTCAGTGGTTACTCAAGGTGAGTTAATTTCAGATGTATTTATTGTTTCCTTGTCTCAGAAGGGTTTACAGTCTAAATAAACATTGGAAAGGATTGGCTGTTTGCACATGTTTTGTACATAAGAGGAATCCACTCTATATTGTCTTTCTTTCTGTGCTACAGGTGGGAGATGTCACAAATAAGAAGCCACAGAGACTCGTAACTCAGTTCCATTTTACCAGCTGGCCAGATTTTGGGGTTCCCTTTACTCCTATTGGAATGTTGAAGTTCCTGAAAAAAGTAAAGACGTGTAATCCCCAGTATGCAGGTGCCATCGTTGTACATTGTAGGTCAGTAAAATAACTCATTTTTAAGCTAACCAGACTGTGCTGGACTTTATCAGTGGTATCCTGCAGTTGGTTTAATTTGACTTGCCAAAGGTGAGTGGGGTATTTTCTCTTGCTAACACTACCACCCAATGCAGTAATGGTTTTAGCATGGCAAAATCTGCAGTAAAACCACCACACCAAAAAGAAGGCATTTATTTTTTGTAAATTTTCTTGAAAGCATTCACACCCAGTCACAAACTACTAATATCCTAATCACTTGCCACTTTGGACAGCACACCTAAGACAGATCCTGGAAGAATGCAGTGCAGCCTAGCAAAAACCATCAGGCTGTGAGAGTCTGAGTAGACCAGTACCACTGAAGCTTTTCTTCGTCTTGTAAATTTAAATATTCTGTTTAGTTTCTGATTTGAAGAGTTAATTTTGCAATACTGCCATGCAGCGAGGACTGTCAGCACTTTTGTCTAATCACATTCATCAGTTCTTTCAGTAAAAACGAAATGAGTATGTATACAAACCCAAGGTTTAGTTTAGTTTAGTTTAGTTTCCGTTTTGTTCTCTGAGGACAAGCAGGACATTGTATCGCAGATATAGGCAACAGCATCCAGTAGAGCCCTAGAATGAACACTGCCATGTGCAGGTACTGTCTTGCCCAACGTGTGCATGCAGGAATAGCATTTTTTTTTTCTGCGGAGTAAAGCAATCGTCTTAGTCAGCTCTCTTTAACACTTCTTTTTCTACCTTCATGGTGCTTTCCCAGCGATACGCAGGGACTTTTTTCTTCATTTCTTCATTACTTTACTTCCTTTATTATTTCTTAGGGGTGGGGGGTTCATCCTGTTTAGGTTTTCTATATCTTTTTTTGTGCTGCTCCCTTGGCCCTTTTAGGCCCTGAGCATCCATCCAGGACACTCCTCTATTTTTCCTTAAAAGCTGAATCATTTTATTTCGCTTTGGCTGTTTTTATCCTAATGGTTTTAAGACATAACAGGTGCAGCAAATCCATTTCTGAGACCGACACTCACAATTGGTGTTTGCCGTTCCTATGATCTGACCACATAGACTAACTGCCATTTCTGTTTTAAAATGGGCAAGAGGACACAGAAAAGTAGAGAGGCCCAGCTTGAGAAACGTTTTGGTGCTTCTAAGTCTGCTTCATTGACTTTGGCATTGGTCCCTATGGCTGGAGGAACTGCACTGGACAGTGGGGGGGGGGGGGTACTATGGCTTTGAGGAGGTTTCCTCCTGCTTTAGCATCAGGTGCTGGTAGGGCCCCATCATATTGACCGCATCGGACATGACACCAGAGACTTGTGTGGATTTGAAATCATCCTTGTCGGCACCAAAGGACCCCAATGTTGTGCATCGAGTGAGGGAGAAGATGCACCGACATCAGTTCCCCTCAAAGCACTATGCCAAGAGCTCCGGGTTATCGGCGTCACTAGTACCTGAGAACTGTTGGCTCCAAGAGGACCACTCTCCTTCTGTGGAGTTGTTGCTAATGCATCAGTCTTTTTGATGCTGAAACAAGCCCTGACATCTTTGCAGGCTGTCACTGAGCCAACAATAGCCCCATCTTTGCTGATGCCTGCCCCTGAGGAATTGCTCCAGGCCATGATTTAGGAGGAGGATCTTGGCACAATGCCAAAGCCTTGAGGACATTAATGCGGACCATGGCACTCCACCCCAACTGATCCTTGAGGTTCATGCCTTGTTTGTCTCCCTGTGCACCAACACCGGTGCCTTGATGGGAACTGGCATCAGTCTCCGAAGAGGTGGTGCTCTTCTCCAGCCCATCTGGAGAGGAAACTCCTCCGGTATCCAGGATGGAACCTGATCCTCGGCACTCTGGCCCATATTCCAGACATCAATCTGGTCATCCAAAGCAGACACAGACTTGGCTTCCTTAAGAGGAATACTTTACTGAGTCTGATTCAGATTGTTTTAGGTGTCTGATGTGGAAGCAGAGGAGGTGTCAAAAGAGGGCTCCCTTGGCCTACCAGCAGACCTGTCTCTAACTTTTTTTTTCAGAAAATAACCAAGGACAAACCCAGGGCTGAGATTTTGGACATCTTTGACTATGAGGATCGCTCTAAGGAGGTCGTGATAGTGCCCATGCATGTCATCCTGAGGTAGGCACTGATGAAGAATTGAGAACCACTTTCTCCATGCAGTCAGTTTCTTGGAAGACAGATTCTGTGTATAGAGTCCAGAATATTCCCAGATTTGAGAAGCAACAACTTCCATAGCATTCTGGTAGTCGAATTTACTCTCAAAAGGGCTGAGTTCTAAAACCCATGCATTGGCATTCTCCACAGACTACATTTTTTTTGAAGAAGCAGTTTCAAGTATTTTGTGAGACAGACACCATCTTTTAACCTTTTGAATCATGCATATTGGTTCCCTGACGCAGGAACGAAACGGGCCACGTCGGAACCTTCAGTTAAGATAAGTTCTTTTGATTTTCTTCAAGTTATTAACTTTAGACTGCTTATGCAGCGAAGAGAAAAGAGATTTTTTACAAAGGAGTCTAACGATATGCAATGATTGGGTGGTGAGACGTTTCAGCGTGGGGTTCGCCCCTCGCTTCAGCCTTCATGATTCTGAGCATATTTTGGGACTAATTTATAAATACACATTCATTATTTAAAGAAGTTTAAATGTTGTATAGGAGAGTGAATTTTTCATTTTCATACTATTTCCCTTCTTTCACACCCTGTGATATTCTTACCAAGATATTTTGGTTTCCCCATTTTTGTTTTGACTGGGTATAGCTATAATAGGCATCTTAGAGACCTAGGACCTGTTTTACAAAGCCATGCTAGCGGCTGCCGTGTGGCAACATCCCCGAAGCTCTTTAAATCTCTATGGGCTTCGGGGCCGTTACCGCGCGGCAGCCGCTAGCGCAGCTTTGTAGAAGAGAGGGCTAGTAAGAAGAAAAGTCAACCAGTGGGTCACTGTGATATAAGTTTATAAAATGCTGTTATGATAGGGTGGATCGCTCACTACCCTAGCAAGCAGAATAGCCATCCCCCCTAACTGTATCCCCCACCTAGCCATCAGATTAACCATCCTCTCAACTGTATCCCCCACCCTGGCATCCTGTTTGTATATTACATTACATTAGAGATTTCTATTCTGCCATTACCTTGCGGTTCAAGGCGGATTACAAAAGATTTAAGATTGGTCTGTTACAAGAAGAGATCAGTGGTCATGACTAGTGAAGGTAGAGAATAGGGCGGGTATTCTCAGGAAGTTAAGAAGAAGATAGGAGGAATGAGGTAATTGTGATGTTAAGACTTAATCAGGGATTTCTTGAAGAGTATGGTCTTTATTTCTTTTCTGAATAACCTGTAGTCTGTGGTCGTTATCAGCAGATTGGAGATTTGGTTATCCAGTTTCGTTGCTTGGGTGGCTAGGAGGCCATCGTAAAGTTTTTTTCATTTAACTTCTTTGATTGGCGGGTGTGTGAATGGGATGTGAGATTTTCTATGTCTGGTTGAGGTATTATGGATGAGTCAGTTGTTCAGGTAGGTTGGGCTGTCACCGTTTATGGTTTTAAATAGCGTGCAGTAAAATTTGAATAGTATTCTTTCCTGGATTGGGAGCCAGTGTGAGCTCATGAATGCTTCAGTAATGTGGTCGTGTTTCTTTAGGGAGTAGACGAGTCTTAGTGCTCTATTTTGGATTGTTTGCAGTTGTTTGATCATTGTTTCAGGGCAGGGGAGATAGAGGATGTTGCAGTAATCCAGTATACCTAGGATAAGGGATTGAACTATGAGCTGGAATTGTGCTCTTTCGAAGAATTTGCATATTTGTTTAGACTGTAAGCTCTTTCAAGCAGGGACTGTCTTCTTCGTGACTCTGTACAGCACTGCGTATGTCTGGTAGCGCTCTAAAAATAATTAATAGTAGGTGTAATAGTAGTAAGTAGTAGGGGTGGCTTCTTATATTACAAATGACGGATTCAAACAAGATAAAAGCTATGCAGAAATAATGCAATATGGAATCATTATGGATAAATTCCATATGAGATGGAGAACAGTATTGTGGTGAGGATACACTATCATGCACCTGGAAAAGATGAACAGACAGTGAAATGCTAATAAAAATTAAGAAAGCTATCAAAATTGTCAACACATCAGTAATGGAAAATATAGAAATGTGCATTTTTAGCACACATTCAGTGTGGTAGCATGCCTTAAAAATTTTTGAGGGGTAGTTTCTAATGTGTAGTAAAAGTTGGTCTCCTATTGCACCTTAGTTTATTATGTGAGTCACTAACCTGCATTGTATTTGGATTTTGGGAGGGTTTTTGATAAAATCTGTAATGGAGGGAAAAAGAGAAGTCAGGGGATTGAAGGTAATGCCCTATTGTGGCTAAAAGACAGGAAAGAGAGAGTAGAACTAAATGGAAAGGAATCAGTAATGGGGGTTCCTTAAGGGTCCATCCTGGGCCCTGTGTTGTTTAATATATTCATAAATGATCTGATGAAAGGAGCAAAGAGTGAGGTGATCAAATATCAGATTTAAAGATGACACAAGGAGGGAATTCTATATATGGTTCCTAGGTTAGGCACTGCTAGGTGTCCTTATTGGCAACCCCTAGTGATGCCTAGCCAAAATTCACACGCAACTTAATTTTTCTTATAGTTTAATATGCATAGTAATTTACCACTAAATGTAAAAATTTTTACTTGACAGAATATTTGTTTAGCCAAGATTATAAATGAGAACAAGAACCATTTTATTTACTAAACGAGCCTCAGAACATCTAGCTGAGACAACTAGTACAGCTAGAACAACAATCCAAAAAAGAGCTTGACAAGGCACAAAAGGGCTCAGAGCATTTTTTTTTTTTTTTTTTAAATTTATTAATTTTCCATTCTTACAACTGAATCACAAATAATATAATTAATTATTACATAGCATTTGTATCTATCATCAATACATCACAAATAATATACATTATATATTATAAATTATATATAATCATAAATTATAAATCCCTCCTCATTTTCTCAATTCGTATTTCCAAAAAATTATGCATATCCCACCCCGTTCTTATATAACTACTGTCAATGTGCTAAGAAGTCTAATCAGTAGAATAATTAGTCAATGGTTGCCAAATTTTCTTAAAATTGTGAAGATTCCCTTGTTGTAACGCTAATACTTTTTCCATTTTGTAGATATGACAGACAGAGTTCCACCAGAACGTATAATTTAAATTTGGTATAATCCTTCCAATTTTGAGTGATTTGTTGCATGGCGACTCCTGTCAATATTAATAGCAGCTTGTTATTATTTGCTGAGATCGGACTCTGAGTTCTCATTGCAGTGCCAAATAGTATGGTATCATATGAGAGTCCTACATGATTTTCTAGTAATTTGTTAATTTGGGGCCAAATCAAATTCCAAAAGGCATTTACACAGGGACAGAAAAAAATTAAGTGATCTAACGTCCCTACTTCTATTTTACAATGCCAGCATCTATTGGATCTAGTACTATCTATCTTTTGCAGGCGTGGATCTAGTACTATCTATCTTTTACACTCTATGTAATAAAAACATCCATGTTTGATTCATAGATGCTGACTTTGTAGATCTTAATCTCCAGGACCAAAATCATGGCCATTGAGATGCAGAAATTGTCTGTCCAATCTCAATACTCCAAATATCCCTAAGTCCAGTTTTCTTTTTTTTATTTAAAAATCCATATATCAATTTATACCATTTTGCGGCTTGGTGACCCAAGAAATCCGCCTGAAAACATAAAACCTGCAGACTATATTGAGTATTAAGATCTTTCCATTCAGGGAACCCTACCTGAATGGCCTGCTTCAATTGCATCCATTTAAAATATTGTGTTTTATTTAAGCCAAATTTATTTTGCAATTGTGAAAAACTAAGCAGTGAACCTTCTGAAATGACATCATTCAATGTCCGTATTCCTGCAATTATCCATTGTTTCCAGATGATCTTAATTTCCCCAATCTTGATCCTGGAGTTTACCCAAATAGATTGATTTAGTGATTTAGCCATTGGTTCTGGTGATAGATTACTGATATATCTTAATGTTTTCCAAGTATCTAATAAAATTCTATTATCTTTGTATCTTCTAGGCATTGTTATACTAATTAAATGTTCTAAATGTAATGGGAACAGGAGCCGCCATTCTAGATATAGCCAATCTGGTACATTCTCCATGAGATCTGGGAGGATCCAATACATACCCTGTCTTAGAATATAGGCTTGATGGTACCTATAAAAATTTGGAAAATTTACCCCTCCCTCCACAATTGGTCTTTGTAAAGATACTAAAGCAATTCTGGGTCTTTTCCCAAACCAAACAAATTTTGTAAGAATATTGTTTAACTTTTTATAGAAGGACCCCTGAAAAAATATTGGTATCATACTCATTTGATAACAAACCACAGGCAATATCATCATTTTAATTGTTTGAACTCTTCCCCACCATGAAAGATGTAAAGGATTCCATTGCTCACACATTTCTGTTATTTTTTTTAATAAAAGTTTTTCATTTTCTTTGATTGTATCTTCAATTGTATTTTTGATAATAATTCCTAAATATTTTAACCCTTCCTCTTTCCAAATAAATGAGTATGAATCAAATAATCCTTTGGTACAGTAAACATTAATTGGAAGAATTTCTGATTTACTCCAATTAATTTTATATCCAGAAAATTTTCCAAATTTCTCTAGAAGATTAAGTAAACTTGGAACAGTATTCCCCGGTACTCTTAAATATAATAATATATCATCTGCATATGCAGAAAGTTTAAATTCCCAGTAAGAGAATGGGATTTCCTTTATCTCCTTAGTTTGATTAATTGCAATTAATAAGGGTTCTAAAACAACATCAAAAAGTAAGGGGGACAAAGGACATCCTTGTCTAACTCCCCTTCGCAAGTTAAATCTATCTGATAAATTGTTATTAATATATAATCTTGCACCAGGAGAGCTATACAAAGTCTGAATCATTTTAATAAAACCGGGGCCTATTCCAAACCATTCCAGAGCTTGATACATAAAACTCCATTCCACTCTATCAAATGCTTTTTCTGCATCTAAAGATACCATAAAAGCTGGATCATTCATATTTTTTGCTAAATTTAAAGAGTGAAATGCTAATCTAGTATTATTTGATGAATGTCTTTTAGCAATAAATCCTGTTTGGTGTACATCAATAATAAAAGGAAGAGCTTTTGCCAATCTTATTGCTAATACTTTAGCAATCAATTTACCGTCTACATTTAATAAAGAAATAGGCCTGTAATTTGAAACCAAAGTAGGATCCTTGTTTGGTTTTGGTAAGACAATAATTACTGAATCAGCCATAGTACCTGATATGTTTCCATTATTCATTTGATACTGATACAAATTTAATAAATATGGTAAAATAATATTTTGAAATGATTTATAAAATTCAACAGTATAACCATCACCACCCGGAGCGGATCCAACTCTAAGAGACTTCAATGCTGATTCTATTTCTTTTAAAGATATAGGCTCCTCTAAACTTCTTTTTATATGATCTGGAACATTTGGCCCAATAAATGAATTTAAAAAATTTAATCCATCTTGTTCTTTATTTTCATAAGATTCAGAAGAATATAAATCTTTGTAAAAATCAAGAAAATGTGTTAAAATATCTTTAGTGTTAGTGTGTTTCCAAGTTTATTAAGTATTTTGATTTATCGCCTATTCAAAATTCAAGGCGATGTACAGATAAATAAAAATTTTTGGCAACATACTTACAATTATTAAATTAAACAAACGATTATCTTATATATACATATTACAGTACATTTAGAGGGTATTTCTACAGATTATAATGAGACAAAAGGACAATTATTTAATGGTTACATTCAGTAATAAAATCATTAATTCAGTATTAAAATCTTTAATTCAGGGGAAAAACAATAGGAAGGGAGACGAAGACAATTGACCTATTAAATTAAGAATGCGAAAAAAATTAATCATTAAAGGCATCTATAAATAGAAAACTTTTAAGTTCAGACTTAAATTTTGCCAGGTTTTTTTCCTGTCTTAGGTACAGTGGAAGGTTGTTCCAAGATTGAGGGGCTGTTATAGAAAAGATTGTGTTACGCCTTGTGTTAATAACTTTTAGTGAAGGAATTACTAATAGGTGTTGGTCTTGAGATCTAAGAGATCTAGAGGTAGTGTAAGGTATTAAAAGTCTAAATATAAAGGCTGGAGTTTTATGTTCTAAAGCTTTAAAGATGAGTAAACATTGTTTAAATATTATTCGATGTGCTACTGGAAGCCAGTGTGCTTTCTTAAGTAGGGGTGAAACATGATCAAAGGTGTATTACCTTGTGTATCTTTGATTGCAATAATCTTAGATTTTCTTTTTTTTGCTTTAAGAAAATTTGCTAATAATCTTCCAGCTTTATTTGAATTTCCGTAAAATTGAACTTGTCTATAGAATATATCTTTCCTCACAAATTGAGAAGAAATCTCATTATATTTAACTTTTACTTTTAATAATTCTTGTAATATATTATTTTCCCATTTCTCAATTAATTTATTTTCTAATAATTTAATTTGTTTTTCCATCTCAATAAATTGTTTTTTAAGTTGTTTATTAATATATGCTGAATATGAAATAATATTTCCTCTCATTGTTGCTTTAAAAGCGTCCCACAAGATCTCAGCATTAATATTATCCGAATTATTAATTTGAAAGAATTCTTGCATTTTTAATTTAAAATCTTCCAGGAAGTTTGAATCCGCTAGTAAAGCATTATTAAATCTCCAAATTGAGTTAAAGTGTTCAATATCATAATTCTGAAGGTCAATCCACACACCAGCATGGTCTGAAATTACAATGGGATCAATAACTGCTTTTAACACACGCTGCGCTATGTTATTGGAAACAAATATATAATCAATTCGTGAAAAGGATTTGTGGACCTGAGAACAAAAAGAAAATTCCTGATCATTAAAATGAAGAATACGCCATATATCTACTAAATCACAAGATTGAATCAAATTATCTAAGCCTAATGATTTCATAATTCTACTTGGTCTTTTATCCAAAATCGGATCCATTACAGCATTGAAATCTCCTGCTACTATTAAATTAGAAGTAGCCAGTGGTAAAAGTAATTGCTGAATTTGTTTGAAAAACTCCATTTGATTCGAATTAGGAGCATATAAATTGAATAAATCCATGGTTGTATTTCCCAGAACCATTTTGACATGCACCCATCTACCTAAAGGGTCATAATTTATTAATTTAAAATCTGCATTACATTTTTTGTTTATCAGAACAGCCACCCCAGCTTTTTTCCCTAAAGCCGGTGCAAATAAACATTTAGAAATCCAACCCCCAGATAACTTTTTAGATTCAATTTCAGAAAGATGCGTCTCTTGAATGAAGTAAATGTCCGCATTTTGATTTTTAAGGAACGATAAGAACATAAGAAGCGCCATCTCCGGATCAGACCTTCGGTCCATCAAGTCCGGCGATCCGCACACGCGGAGGCCCTGCTAGGTATACACCTGGCTTATTTTATAGCCAACCATATCTTTATATGCCTCTCTCAAGGAGATATGCATCTAGTTTGCTTTTGAAGCCTAGGACTGTCGATTCCGCAATAATCTCCCCTGGGAGAGTATTCCAGATGTCAACCACTCTCTGTGTGAAGCAGAACTTCCTGATATTAGTCCTGAACTTGCCCCCCCTTAGCTTCATTTCATGTCCTCTTGTCCGTATCAAATTGGACAATGTAAATAATCTTCTCTGCTCTATTTTGTCGATTCCTTTCAGTATTTTGAAGGTCTCGATCATATCCCCACGCAGTCTCCTTTTCTCAAGGGAGAACAATCCCAGTGTTTTAAGTCGATCCTCATATTCCAGTTTCTCCATACCCTTCACTAGTTTAGTTGCTCGTCTCTGCACCCTCTCCAGCAGTTTTATATCCTTCTTTAGGTAGGGAGACCAATGTTGGACGCAGTATTCCAAGTGGGGTCTGACCATTGCCCTATAAAGCGGCATTATAACTTTCTCCGATCTACTCGAGATTCCTTTCTTTATCATGCCCAACATTCTATTTGCCTTATTTGCCGCTGCCGCGCATTGTGCCGACGGCTTCAGGGTCCTATCTATCAGTACACCCAGATCCCTTTCTTGTTCACTTTTTCCCAGAGTTGCACCTGACATTCTGTACTCGTATTCCTTATTTTTACTGCCTAAATGCATTACCTTGCATTTCTCCATGTTGAACTTCATCTGCCATTTCTCCGCCCATTTTTCTAACCGACACAAATCGCTCTGGAGTTCCTCACTGTCTTCCTGCGATCTGATTGCCCGGCAGAGTTTTGTGTCGTCTGCAAACTTGATGATCTCACTGGATGTTCCGTTTTCCAGGTCATTGATATAAATATTAAAAAGGATCGGCCCAAGTACCGAGTCCTGGGGTACACCACTAGTCACTTTCTCCCAGTCGGAGAACTTCCCATTTATGCCCACTCTCTGCTTCCTGTTATCCAGCCATTTGCCTATCCATCTTTGTATATCTCCCTGTATGCCATGGCTTTGTAGTTTCCTGAGAAGTCTTTCGTGTGGAACTTTGTCAAATGCTTTCTGGAAGTCCAAGTATATTATGTCCACCGGCTTTCCACTATCAATTTGCTTGTTCACGGTCTCAAAGAATTGGAGTAAATTCGTCAAACACGATTTCCCTTTCCTGAATCCATGTTGACTGGGTTTCATCAAGTCGTGTGTGTCCAAGTGCTGAACTATGCTATCCTTGATCAGTGATTCAATCATCTTGCCGGGGACAGACGTAAGACTCACAGGTCTATAGTTGCCCGGTTCTCCTCTCGATCCTTTTTTGAAAATTGGCGTGACGTTCGCTTTCCTCCAGTCGTCTGGTATCTGACCAGTTCTGATTGACAGGTTTGCAAGTTTTTGCAATAACTCTCCGATTTCAACCTTCAATTCCTTCAAGACTCTCGGGTGAATTTCATCCGGTCCAGGGGATTTGTCACTTTTAAGTTTGTCGATCTGGTAGTATATCTGATCTAAGTTCACTTCAACTGTGGTGAGGCTGTCCTCTATTTCTCCTGTAAACAGTTTCTCCGCTTCAGGTATTGTTGAGGTGTCCTCCTTCGTAAAGACGGACGCAAAGAAGGAATTTAGTTTGTCTGCGATTTGTTTATCTTCCTTGATGTACCCTTTTCTTCCCTTGTCGTCCAGGGGTCCCACTGCCTCTTTTGCAGGTTTTTTCCCTTTCACGTATCTAAAGAAGGGCTTGAAGTTTTTGGCCTCCTGGGCTATTTTTTCCTCATATTCCTGTTTTGCATCCCTCACCGCCTTGTGACATTTCTTCTGTTCATCTTTATGTTTGTTCCAGGCTTCGGTTGTCTTCGTGCATTTCCATTTTTTGAAAGAGTCCTTCTTTTTTTTATGGCTTCCTTCACCTGTATGGTAAGCCATGCCGGTTCTCCTTTGCCTTTAGTTCTCCGATCTTTGGAAATCCTTGGAATGTAGAGATCTTGTGCTTCTGCAATAGTATTTTTCAATAGGCACCATGCCTGATCTACTGTTTCAAGTTTGTCCACCATCTTCTCGAGTCGTTTTGTTACCATGGCTCTCATGCAATCATATTTACCCTTTTTAAAGTTTAAGGTGGTGGTTAAGGTTTTGGCATGTTTCCCTTTCCCGATGTCAAGTTTAAAGTTGATTACATTGTGATCACTCGTTCCCAGTGGAACCATGACTTCTACTTCTGTTATCGGTCCGGTGAGACCATTTAGGACCAAGTCCAAGGTGGTGTCGCCTCTTGTCGGCTCTTTTACCATTTGCTCCAGATAATACTTTCTTCTTCTTGATAGGATGATTTAAACCATTGACATTGATAGAATAAATTTTTATATCCATCTATTTTATAATCAAATTTTAACCAGTATTCTATGATAATATACATGATTAGATCTTAGCACATTTATTATATATATTTCCTTTACCCATTTCCCCCAACCTATATCCCCCCAAAAAATACAATTATATAAAGACAATTCAGATTTTTCGGTTTTTCCATTTCCATTCCTCAGAAATATACTAATCCTCTGATCCCCTCTCCCTCCCTCTATTTTCCCTCCCCTCCCTCCCACTATCATTGTCTGACCTGGAACACACATTGGTCATGCAAAACCTAAATCCCCTCCCCCCAAGCAACTAATATCCCACTATATTAATTTAAACATATCCTCAAAAGTCAATAACTTTTTCCTCCCCTTATATATAAACATTTAATTAGTTATCTTTATATACTCAGTTATTTAATATTCATTCCATATTTCTTTACCTGCTCATTAATTATTTATCCATATTTTAAAAATCCCACTATATTTTGTAATTCATATCAATTATATCTGCATGAATTTATGACTATAATAAGATTTATATGTAATTGATTCATAAAATTATAAACATATCCTCCCTACAAACTAATATATTACCCCTTTAATATATTTTTAACATATTTCAAAGTTAGCTCTAATTCCCTATATATTAAATACTCACTATGTAAATTAGATATACCCATTTCTATAATGATATTAATAATAATATTAATAAATTCATTTTAAACATTTTCATACATCATCATTCATAGTAATTTCAATATGAATAGGTAGATGAATAAAATATATATTTTATATCAATTAATAAAAAGTCTAAAATTGATTCCTACTTTATTAATTATCCCCCATTCAAATACTCAATTCCTTATCTTTATATCATTTGTTAACAAATTCTTATCATTTCTCTCAATTAATATTAGCATAAATATATAGATGCAATAATTTCCATAAATAATTTGATTTCTTATTAAATTAAGATTATGTCATAGCACCCAATATATTATAATAATTGAATCAAAAAATATCAAATGCATTAAAAATAATCCATTCAATCAGTAATCATTGTCCTCTTCTTTCTTCTTAACCATCTTCTTCTTTTTCATTTTATCTTCCATTTTTCTTTCTTTTTTCTTCAGATGAAACTTCCCTATTACTCTGTTTTTTCATGTAGACATTGGTTCCTCTTGTGTCAAAAATTCTTTCAGTTTTGCAGGATCTTGAAAATACATGGACTTATTCCCAGTGGACACTCTCATTGTCGACGGATAGTACAAGCCATACATGTAGCCTTTTTCTTTTAATTGCTGCCTGAATGTGAGAAATTGTTTCCTTATATTTGCAGTGTATTTAGCAAAATCTGGAACCAACATCAATTTAGACCCTTTATAATTTAAGTTTTTATTTGCTTTTGCCACTTTTAAGATTTCTAAAGCTTGCTGGTACCTTAATACTTTAAAAATCAAGGGTCTAGGGCCAGCCTGATTTACTGGTTTTCTTGTGGGGATTCTGTGTGCACGTTCTATTTCTAACGGCCACTTAGAATTTAGCTGTAACAGTTTAGGTAAAAGGTTCTCTAAAATCTGAATGGCATCTCCCCCTTCAAGATTTTCAACTAAACCAAGCACTCTAATGTTCTTTCTCTTTCCCCGGTTTTCCAAATCTACCAGGTGATTTTTTTAAGGCTGCTACATCTTTCCTTTCCTCTTCACATTTTTGTGTATTAGTTTCCAGCTGCTCGATTCTCTCTTCAATCACAGACATCCTTTGCCTGTCAGTCTGGATCTCTTGCTTTAGACTGAGCAGTTCATCCTTGACTTCTGAGAGTTTGCTGGCATTGTCAGTTAACATTAGTTTGATTTTAAAGAGTTCCGCCATAATATCTGATTTATCAGTAAAATCTTCAGTTTCCAGCGGGATCGGCACACTCGACGGCGACACGGAAGTAACCTTTGACCTTTTCGCCGATACACCCGATGTGCACGGCTTTTCAGACTTTCCCTGCCTCGTCGCAGCCATTTCCGACGCTGTTTTTTTATTATTTTAACTCGGGCGAGCGAAGCAAAAGAGTTGATTTCTTACAGTTTGTTGCCTGGATTCGAGGAGCGCCGCGGTTAAGCTACCATATTGTGCGCGCTCCAAGCCACGCCCCCAGGGCTCAGAGCATTAAATCATAAGCTCCGCTGACCGAGAGGGAAACCAAGTAAAAAACTCGAGGGCTCAAAGGACCCCACTGAGAAAACCTTGGTTAACCTCAACAGCCGAGTAGAAATAAGTTCAAAAATTGTCCCAAAATAATCCAAGTAAACACAATGTGATAACAATCCCCAAAACAAAAGGAAAAATGTGAGAAAAATTGAGAAAAAAGCCCCAACAATACTTGACTTTAGATGGTTGCAACCATACTGTCAGCAATCCACACGTGAAAATCAACACACTGTTCAAACACACATATTTGTAATCCAGTCAAGCATCGGGGCTATTTCAAGTTTTCCTTTTTCAGCAAGAGCCTTGTTTCACCAAATTATGCTGCTTTAGGAAAAAAGGAAGGCAGCCAAAAACGCCCTCAAATTGCTGTAGTGAGGAAGTTCTACAGACTGCTTTTTTCTCAAAATTTTCCCCCCCTGTACAGACATATATTCAACAGTACCTGGAATTCTGCATGCAATTCTAGTCACATCTAAGGATTTCAACTTACAAAGAAGGGCAGCTAGAATGGATAAAGAAGTGGAAAAAAAGACCAGGTTTTCAGGATATTTCTACTATTTCTAAGGGAGATTTGAAGGGTCACTATGTCCACTGTATGCATATCTCTCCCACATTTTCATTAGGAATATCCTGAAAGTGTGGCCAATTTGCAGCCCTCTAGGACTGAACTTGGACAAGCTTAGTGCATTATATTTTTAAGTTCGTTTGTCACCTTGATTGTTGTGTGTAATTTAGAGATTACTGTCTAATTTACAGCTTGCTATCTAACTAACTTGCCTCTTGCTTTTTCAGTGCTGGAGTAGGCCGAACAGGCACTTTCATCGTCATTGACGCCATGCTGGATATGATGCATGCAGAGAGAAAAGTGGACGTGTATGGCTTTGTCAGCCGCATCCGAGCACAACGCTGTCAGATGGTACAGACAGATGTAAGTCCATGGGGAAACAGGTGTCAATTTGTATGTGGTGCCCATTGCACTATGTATCGACATCTGTGTATGCCAGCATGGCCTACCTTGATGACTACCCAAGCTGAAGTGGAGCTGTAATTTCATTACAGTTAACAAAGTAATTTCTGTTGAGCGTAAACTGATTCTAGTTTTATTTTCCAATTTCCTACCAATTTTTAAAAATCTTTACTCCATTATTTTGTGTGTATTTCACACAAGTAACCTGGATGAACCCTGTAGTAAAAATAAGAAACTCCATGGCAGATAGGGTTGGGTGGGATGTATTGGAAGAATGAGTGTAAGAGAGGGGGAAAGGAAGAACATGGAATAAGAGAGAAGTCCAAGCGGGAGTGAATATTGCACAAGAAAAATCACACAAGGTAAAATACATGGATGAAGAAGGAGCATAAAATTTCCCCCCCACACACAGATACTCTCACACATATTTAGGCACTCTTTAATTTCTTAAAAACTACATAACCCATCTCCTACATATTTCACACAGACCTTCTCACACCATTCATCCCCATAGACCAGGGGTCTCAAAGTCCCTCCTTGAGGGCCGCAATCCAGTCAGGTTTTCAGGATTTCCCCAATTAATATGCATTGAAAGCAGTACATGCACATAGATCTCATGCATATTCATTGGGGAAATCCTGAAAACCTGACTGGATTGCGGCCCTCAAGGAGGGACTTTGAGATCCCTGCCATAGACAGACCCCTACAGGCTGTCAATAAATACAAATGCTGTGTACCTCACATACAAAAACAAAAAACAAACTGCAGATTCCTATATACCAGATGCAGGCAATGTTTATTATACCAAATATTTTATGCAGTTGAAAATATCACCAAGGGACCTGACACGGTCCGTGTTTCGGAAAACACTCCTTCCTCAGAGGTCCTAAATGTGGCTTCTAGTTCATTGCACATTCAGAACCTCTGAGGAAGGAGTGTTTTCCGAAACATGGACCGTGTCAGGTCCCTTGGTTTGTTATAAGGTGGTATTTTCAACAGCTGGTGAGAGGTCTTATGTGTGCTCGGTGCAAAGAGCTCTTAGCACTCGGGGAATGGGACCAATCTCTTGAGGCTAGAGTAGCAGACTTGGAGGAGCTGAGGGAGACAGAGAGGTACTTAGAAATGTCTCACCTCAAGTCTGGAGGCCTCTTTGCTGCCTCGGAGGATGGAGGTCTTCTTAAAGGAGAGCATCACACTGATGAAGTAGGAAGCAACCCTGTAGCCATGGTTTAGATGGGCTAGAGTGAGTTTTGATGGACACTCCAGTAGATAGAACCTAAGCACACTACCAGGCAGAGCTCTAGGTTTCTGGCCCAGAATTATGTAAGAAAAAGACCATTTAAATTAAATTATTAATTTATAAAGCATATATGGTTGGGCAGACTGGATGGACCATTCGGGTCTTTATATATTACTACTAGCTGATGGCCCGACGTTGCACGGGTATTTAATTATAGCAATAACACTGTAAATGGATTCAAATAAAGATACTTTATAGTGGTGAATGAAAATATTTTTTTACAGCTTTATAAAAAGTACAATATTCAAATTATAATGTGAAATATTTGACAAAATGAATACAATACAACTAACACAAAACTTGATTATAAACAACATTTATCCCAGGACAAGCAGGCAGCTATTCTTGACTGATGGGTGACGGCACCGACGGAGCCCCGGTACGGACACTTTTAGAGTGATTGCACTCTAAGAACTTGGAAAGTTCTGGTAAGCCGCACCGCGCACGCGCGAGTGCCTTCCCGCCCGACAGAGGCGCGCGGTCCCCAGTTTTCTTGTTTCCGCGGAGCCAAGAAGACGCACGTTTCAACGGCTGTTGAACTTTTTCTATTTTTCGCCTTCCCGCTCGCGTAAACTTCTTGGGAAATATTGTTTCCTTCTTTTTATTTATTTATTTTCTTTAAAAAAAAAAAAAAAAACAACGAATTTTGGTTTTCTTCTTATTTTTTCGTTTTGCCCGGCGGGGCCTGCTGCCACCATCGAGGCCTCGGCCTTCGATTTGGCAGAAGCCGTGTTTACGTTCATGCCCCCCCAACCCGGCTTTAAAAAGTGCCAGCGGTGCGCGAGGCCTATTTCTAACTCTGACCCGCACAACTGGTGTTTGCAGTGCCTCGGACCTGACCATCGGGCATCCACCTGAACACGCTGTGCCACTCTTCAAAAAAGAACCCTAAAAAACCGTCAAATTCAGCAACGGTTATTATTCGGTACCGACATGTCGGACACGGAGGCACCGGTCCCTACTTCGATCCCGACGCAGTCGGCACCCGTCTCATCGACGCCGCGCGATACCGCGTCGGCGCCGCACCAGTCAGGTAAGCCAGCTAAGAAGCCTTCCCCGCTGGAGCGTCCTCCGGTCAAAGTAGCAGAGAGCCCAATCCTGCCGACCGCGAGGCGCCCACGGAAGCGCTCCGCACCGATAGAGGTAAGCCCCTCGACATCGGGTTCCTCTTCGGAGTGTAGAGCGGCACCAAAGGTACCGCAGAAGAGAAAAGCGGTACCGGTGCCTACTTTAGACGAGCGCATTGCTGCCGTCTTACAAGTGCAATTGGAAACTCAGCTAAAACAAATCCTTCCTGCACTCCTGGTACCGAACCTTCCGGTACCGGTCCGGTCTGAGCCATCGGTGCCGATAGTTGCACAGCCTATGCTCTCAGCTTCCTCTTTGTCGGCACCGACACAGTCTACTTCCATGCCAGTCCTGGCACCAGAGTCGACTGCTCAGCATCAGGCTGTTCAGACTGCGGCACCGGTGCAACGGCAATCTCCCGGTGCCGTCTCTATGAGATCAGGAAAATCGGTACGCAAGTCCCGACATCTTGATCCCTCCACTCCAGATTCTCGACACAGTTTTCAAATTCGAGATCCTGATCTGTGGGGTGATTCAGAGGACCCTATGCTCTCTGAAGGGGAATGTTCATCTGGTGATGAGGATCCTTCTACTTTAGATCCATCTTCTAGACCAGATGTATCTTCATTCTCATCCTTTTTAAAAGAGATGAGTGACTCTCTCTCTATCCCCTTGGAGGCTGAGTCGAAAAAATCCAAAGCTTTTCTTGAAGCACTGGATTTTGACCAACCTCCAAAGGAATATCTCAAGCTACCCCTCCATGATATCTTGAGAGAGACCTTTTACAAGAATTTGGAGACACCCTTGACTATTCCTGGAGCACCTCGCAAATTGGACTCCTTATACAAAGTCATCCCAATTCCTGGGTTTGACAAACCACAGCTCCCACATGAGTCCCTCTTGGTTGAATCCACTCTGAAAAAATCCACGGGAGCTAGTGTGTACGCCTCAGTCCCTCCTGGCAGAGAGGGAAAGGCCATGGACAAATTTGGCAAACGGCTATACCAAAATGCCATGTTAGCCAACAGGTCAGGGAATTATGCATTCCACTTCTCCTTTTATCTTAAACATCTAATTCAAGATCTCACTACTTTTGAGAAGTACCTCCCTGACCGTAAAAAATCTGCTTTTCGCCGCACTACTTCATCACTGTTGCAGCTTAGGAAGTTCATGGTTAGATCGATCTATGACACCTTTGAGCTGACCTCTCGGGCTACAGCTATGTCGGTGGCTATGCGTCGACTGGCGTGGCTCAGAGTGTCAGAACTAGATGTCAATCATCAAGATCGACTAGCTAATACACCGTGCCTAGGGGATGAGCTGTTTGGAGAATCCATGGACTCCACCACTCAAAAGTTGTCGGCACATGAAACTAGGTGGGATACTCTCCTCAAAACCAAAAAGAAAACCCCACCTTCTAGGCCTTTTCGCCAACAGTCGGCCTACCAACGTCGATTTGTTGCTCGCCCTTTGCCACAAGCCCAGCAACAACCCAGACGTCAGCGACAACAACAGAGGCCAGCTGCTAGACCAGCACAGCAGCAACAACAGGTGAAGCCTCCCCCTTCGCAAAAATCCACTCAACCCTTTTGACTTAGTTCTCCAGGACATAGCCAGTCTCCATCCTGCTACCCATCTTCCACAGCCTATAGGAGGACGCCTTACTGTCTTCATCAGCCGTTGGGAATCCATCACCTCGGACCAGTGGGTCCTCAACATCATCCGCCACGGCTACTCTCTCAACTTTCACACTCTTCCGGGCCAAAGTGTTCCAAAAGAGTCTGCTTTGAACTCTCCTCAGTCCTCCCTCCTTCTTCAGGAAGTTCAATCCCTCCTCCTTCTGAACGCCATAGAGGAAGTTCCTCTAGATCAAAAGGGGCAGGGATTCTATTCACGTTATTTCCTAGTCCCCAAAAAAACAGGAGATCTCAGACCTATTCTAGATCTTCGGGACCTCAACAAATGCTTGGTCAAAGAGAAATTCAAAATGTTGTCTCTGGCCACTCTTTACCCCCTTCTCAATCAAGGCGACTGGCTATGCTCCCTCGATCTCAAAGAAGCATACACTCACATACCGATCGATCTAGCATCCAGAAAGTATCTCCGCTTCATGATCAATCGTTGTCACTACCAGTACAAGGTTCTGCCCTTCGGTCTTGCCTCCTCTCCAAGAGTGTTCACCAAATGCCTGATTGTGGTAGCTGCTTTTCTTCGTACTCACCACCTTCAGGTGTTTCCTTATCTGGACGATTGGTTGATCAAGGCCGATGCGCCTCAGACAGTTCTCACGGCCACCAACCAGACCATTCTATTTCTCCGTTTGCTGGGATTCGAGATCAATCTACCCAAATCTCATCTCATTCCCTCTCAGAATCTTCAATTCATTGGAGCAGTTCTAGACACAGTCCTAATGAGAGCGTTCCTACCCTCCAACCGTCTTCTCATGCTTCAATTTCTATGTCAACAGGTACTTCTGCAGACGTCCATCTCTGCCAAGCGCATGATGGTTCTCTTGGGTCACATGGCGTCTACAGTTCATGTCACCCCTTTTGCACGTCTTCACCTACGCACCCCTCAATGGACCCTAGCCAACCAGTGGTCCCAAGCGATGGATCCCTGCTCACGACACATATCTGTAACATCATCTCTTCGTCAGTCTCTACAATGGTGGTTGATATCCTCAAATCTATCCAGAGGTCTTCTGTTCCATCTACCTCCTCATCAACTGGTTATTACTACCAACGCCTCCCCTTATGCCTGGGGGGCTCATTTGAACGAGTTCCAAACTCAGGGTCTTTGGACACCCCAGGAAAAGAAACATCAAATCAATTTCCTGGAACTCAGAGCGATGTTTTATGCCCTCAAGGCCTTCCAACATCTCCTCTTTCCTCAAGTTCTCTTGCTGTGCACAGACAATCAGGTGGCGATGTACTACATCAACAAGCAAGGTGGGACGGGCTCTCGCCTCTTGTGCCAGGAAGCCCAGAAGATCTGGACTTGGGCCATAAATCACCATCTATTCCTGAAGGCTATCTACATTCAGGGAAAACAGAATTGTTTGGCGGACAAACTCAGCAGAGTTCTCCAACCTCACGAGTGGTCACTCGATCCTCTCACTCTGCAGTCCATCTTCACTCAGTGGGGCACTCCTCAGATAGACCTCTTTGCAGCCCCTCTCAATCACCAGCTGCCCCTCTTCTGCTCCAGACTCTACACCCCTCACCGTCTGGCAGCGGATGCATTTCTCCTCGACTGGTCCAATCTGTTTCTATATGCTTTCCCTCCTCTGCCTCTCATTCTGAGAACCTTGTTCAAGCTCAAGAGGGAACGAGCCACCATGATTCTGATTGCTCCAAGGTGGCCCAGGCAGCATTGGTTCTCCCTTCTACTTCAACTCAGTTCCAGGGAGCCCTTTCTTCTTCCTCTGTTTCCTTCTCTGCTTACACAACAGCAGGGGACCCTTCTACATCCCAACCTCCAGTCTCTGCACCTGACAGCTTGGTATCTCTCGGGCTGACTTCTCATGATACACTTTTATCTCAGCCTGTTCGTTCCATTCTGGATGCCTCCAGGAAACCTGCCACTCTGCAATGTTACCATCAGAAGTGGACACGTTTCTCTTCCTGGTGCTTCCTCCGTCAACATAATCCCACTTCCCTTGCAGTGGAAACTTTATTGGATTATCTCCTTTCTTTGTCTGGCCTCAAGTCTTCGTCTGTCAGAGTCCACTTAAGTGCTATTGCGGCATTTCATGAGCCAGTCCATGGAAAGCTCCTCTCAGCTCATCCCCTGGTGTCCAGGTTCATGCGGGGTCTTTTCAATGTGAAACCACCTCTTAAAACACCTCCTGTTATCTGGGATCTTAATGTGGTTCTTTCCGTCTTAATGAAGCCTCCATTTGAACCTTTGGCTACTGCCACTTTCAAGTTTCTCACTTGGAAGGTTCTTTTCCTCATCGCCCTCACCTCTGCCAGGAGGGTCAGTGAGCTACATGCACTAGTTGCAGATCCACCTTTTACGGTCTTTCATCACGACAAGGTGGTTCTGCGTACTCATCCAAAGTTTCTCCCTAAGGTTGTCTCTGAATTCCATCTCAACCAATCCATTGTTCTGCCTGTCTTCTTTCCGAAACCTCACTCGCATTCTGGAGAACAGGCTCTGCATACTTTGGACTGTAAGAGGGCTCTTGCTTACTATCTTGAGCGCACAAAACCCCACAGATCAGCTCCTCAGCTATTTCTGTCTTTTGATCCGAATAAATTAGGACGTCCTGTTTCTAAACGTACGTTGTCTAATTGGCTGGCAGCGTGCATTTCTTTCTGTTATGCTCAGACCGGACTGACACTGGAAGGTTCGGTAACAGCCCATAAAGTCCGAGCTATGGCAGCGTCTGTTGCTTTCCTCCGGTCCACGCCCATTGAGGAAATCTGCAAGGCTGCCACTTGGTCCTCAGTTCATACTTTTACATCTCATTATTGTCTGGATGCATTTTCCAGACGGGATGGACACTTCGGCCAATCTGTTTTGCAAAATTTATTTTCCTAATGGCCAACCTTCCCTCTATCCCTCTTTTTGTTAGCTTGGAGGTCACCCATCAGTCAAGAATAGCTGCCTGCTTGTCCTGGGATAAAGCACAGTTACTTACCGTAACAGGTGTTATCCAGGGACAGCAGGCAGATATTCTTGCGTCCCACCCACCTCCCCGGGTTGGCTTCTTAGCTGGCTTATCATAACTGGGGACCGCGCGCCTCTGTCGGGCGGGAAGGCACTCGCGCGTGCGCGGTGCGGCTTACCAGAACTTTCCAAGTTCTTAGAGTGCAATCACTCTAAAAGTGTCCGTACCGGGGCTCCGTCGGTGCCGTCACCCATCAGTCAAGAATATCTGCCTGCTGTCCCTGGATAACACCTGTTACGGTAAGTAACTGTGCTTTTTAGTTTCACCTCCAGGAGCAAGAACATATACATTATTGGGTGAACCCACCCTTCCCACGTGTGCAGGTGGGCCGCGAGACCCCCAGAACATATCACCCCAGGTAGTGAGGGATCTGCATACCAAGTTTCGTTCAAATCGGTCCCACAGCTTCTTACATTTTTTCCATTGACTTGAATGGGTGAAATCTGATTTTCTGTTTGTAGCTCCGCCCACGTGTGCAGGTGGGCCGCGAGACCCCCAGAACATATCACCCCAGGTAGTGAGGGATCTGCATACCAAGTTTCGTTCAAATTGGTCCCACAGCTTTTTACATTTTTTCCATTGACTTGAATGGGTAAAATCTGATTTTCTGTTTGTAGCTCCGCCCATGTGTGCAGGTGGGCCGCGAGACCCCCAGAACATATCACCCCAGGTAGTGAGGAATCTGCATATCAATTTACGTTCAAAGCGGTCCCACAGCTTTTTACATTTTTTCCATTGACTTGAATGGGTGAAATCTGATTTTCTGTTTGTAGCTCCGCCCACATGTGCAGGTGGGCCGCGATACCCCCAGAACATATCACCCCCAGTAGTGAGGGATCTGCATACCAAGTTTCGTTCAAATCGGTCAAGCCGTTTTTGAATTACTGTGAGAATGGCAGCTTTTTACATTTTTTCCATTGACATGAATGGGTGAAATCTGATTTTCTGTTTGTAGCTCCGCCCAGGTGTGCAGGTGGGCCGCGAGACCCCCAGAACATATCATCCCAGGTAGTGAGGGATCTGCATACCAAGTTTCGTTCAAATCGGTCAAGCCGTTTTTGCGTGATCGCGGCACATACACACATACATACACACATACCTCCGATTTTATATGTATATAGATGTTACCAGGAATGCAATGTCCTTTTACACCGAGGATGTATCTCCAGGTGCTTCTGCCCAGGAGGGAAGGGTTAGGACGGCTGTTATAGTGGGAGATTCGATCATTAGGCATGTAGATAGCTGGGTGGCTGGTGGACATGAGGATCGATTGGTCACTTGCCTGCCTGGTGCAAAGGTAGTGGACCTCGTGTGTCTCCTAGATTTAAAAAAAATTAATTCCCTTTTTGTTTTTTCTAGCTACACATTGGTCCAATTTTTAAAGCCACTTAAGTATCCATCTTAGTGTATTAGCAACTGTGTAAATCCATATGCCCAGTATTTATCAGTATAAAATAAGCAGGGTTAGAGGTGGGGGTGATGGTTGGTGCAGAAGTTACCTAGAGAGCAGCAAAAATTAGCCATTCTCTGCATATTCTGCATAAGTACAGCAAGTGAAACAGCAGGCACTGCTTATACTTATGTTGAATGCTGCCATTTATACTGAATGTGTATATAAAGTTCAATGCTGGTACCTAACTTTTGGGCCAATGCTCAGAACTCCTGCACTATTCTCTACAGTTCTGAAAAATAACTTCCCATTGTTCAACACTAATCATATGCACACTATTAGTGTTGAACATAGAGAAGCTATTTTTCATTTGGAAGAACAAACCTGCCTGGCACATCCTTAATTTCAGCAGAAAACCAAGCAGATAAGAACCAAACTTCCCAAAAAGTTAGAGTGTTTTTATTTATATATTTTTTCTTTCTAAAAAGTTAGAGTGTTTTTATTTATATATTTTTTCTTTCTAGATGAGAGTAGAAGATTGAAGGTAAAGTATTAGATTCTAATCTTAAAGCAAAATCAGGGATATACAATTCAGGATTACTTAGCTCTTAGAGATTTGCAGTGCTACTAGCACATGTGCTCTCTCCAAAGCTTTCTCCCAGGAAATGACCCCTACTGGCTAGACTCTGGTTCAAGGCAACTATTCAAATGATCCAATGGCAAGCAAAAAACCCTTATTCAAATTCAAATAGTCCAATAGCAAGCCAAATCCTTAAGCACCCTTTACTACAGAGCTGAGCAGACAAAGATACATGATTGTCTAGTAAACCCAAAGCACCACTTTCCCCTGAGCAGAACACAGAATTTTCAAAACCTCACTTTAGCAGAGCAGAAAAAAATGCAAGATTTTAAATCGAAGCTCCACTTTTACTAGAGCAGTGCCTAGATTTTAAATCTGAAGCTTGCTGTAAGGTCAGACCAAGGCTGAGCTTGGTCAGATTTTAAAGCTAAACTTGTTAAAATGTCAGCCTGGAAAACAGTTAACACAATTTTCCTGCACTTGCAAAGAGTCCTTAATTCAGAGCTGAGTGAGCAGACAAAGATAAAGCACCACTTTCCCCTAAGCAGAACACAGAATTTGTAAAACCTCACTTTAGCAGAGAAGAATGTTAGTTTTGCTGAACTTCAGTGCCCATGCTGTGCCCTTTGAACATGTGCACAGCCTAATGCCAGGACTAGTACAGTGTTAGGTTCTGAACATTGGTCTGTTTATGTACACTTCTCCCTCCGAATTCGCGGTTTCAGCCCTCGCAATTTCGATTATTCGCAGTTTTTAGTATGCTGGCTCCTCCCCCCAAATTACATCATCCACAAGTCCCGATAAAAATGTTGGCATGTTTTCCCTAGCACTTTCTTCAGCATACACAGAGAAAAATTGCTGCTTACCAGCGTACACAGAGAAAATCTCTGAATAACATTTTCATGTTATTCACGGTTTCATCATATTCATGAGGGTTTTTAACAGAAAATCGCAAATAACATATGAAAAAGTTATTTGCGGTTTTTTCGTATCCGCGGTTCTGTTCATCCCTAATCACTGTGAACACGGAGGGAGAAGCAAGCACTGTGACCTTTTCTGTTTTCTTTGCATTTTTTGGCTTAGTATGCATTGTGAATGGTAAAAATTATTACACAGAGCATCAGTATAATGGGAACTTATTTTTGTGTATTTTAGATGCAGTACGTATTCATATATCAGGCACTTCTAGAACATTATTTGTACGGAGATACAGAGCTGGAAGTCACATCTCTGGAGATCCATCTTCAGAAACTATACAATAAAATCCCAGGGACCAGCAGTAGTGGTTTGGAAGAGGAGTTTAAGGTATGTATTAGGTACAATATTCTTTTATATTATTGTCCCTTAAAGATAAAATGCAAATTGAGCTGTATTGAGAAAACGTTGTCTTAACAGTTGGATGCAAATACTGTACTGGGCTAGGCAAACTTGTCAAGAACCTTGATCCAAGCTATGGAGCTCATAGAAACAGTTACTTCATGCATGTTAATAACCAAAAGGAACATTGCTCATTCCAGAACTGTTAAGTGAGCAATCCTGTTACACAGATGGTTGGGCTTCCACAGATGGTTGGGTTGCCACTGAGTGACTATAGATGCCCCTGCCAGGTACTCAGAGTACAGCAGTACAGATCAGGCACACTGCCATTTGTTGAATTGTTCATTTGAGCCCATTTGCTAACTTAGAAGCAAGAATTTGGGATATTTATTAACCATACCATGCCAGGTACTTTCCACAATTTTTGCTTTGATTGCCAGAGGGTAGGAGATGTCGTGTTCTTTCAGTCCTACTTAAACAAAGTATTAAATGGAATGGAGCTTAAATGTTTGACAACCAGTGATGTTGGTTTAAGACATTACTTAGGTATGTTTTAATACCGTAATGCAATGTTGTTTTAGTAGGATATAGAATGCATTCTGACATTAAAAGCATTTCTGAATCTTATGGGAAATAGTTAAATCTGGTTAGATGTTCTTGAGGGACTTTTCAAGTACCCTCTTGTAGGAAAGAATGTGTTTTCAAAAAGAACCTTCTCTTCAATTAATAATGGAAAGATTTTGTGACCATGAATAATATGGAAAATTTCAATTGTACTCATGTGGAGGGTAATTTTATAATGGGGCCCATGAGTAGGCTTACATAAGTACTATTTCATAACAACACTAGGCACCTACTTTAGAAACTACTAGCATATGTAGCAGAGAACACACCTTGAGTATAGGTACAGTCACATACATTTACAGAACTGGTAGAAACAAAGGCATGTACTTTATGCACATTAGTACATAGATCAAAGTATTGCATAATCTATGTGCCTATGCGCTAACTCCAGCCTTGCTCTGTCTAAAATCCACCCCATACATCATGTCATGGCACATAGTTTTATACCATTTGGTATTTTGTAAGAGGTCATTCTGTAGCAAAGATATAAGATTCTGTACCATAGTTGTTACTTCCCATTAATCATGAGTCTGCAGAAGGGTGTCCCACTAAACTCCTCCCCTTTTGCAGAGGAGAACAGTTCCCTCTTCAGGTTTTCCTTCTGCGAACGAACTCAGAAGGTGTGTTCTGATCTGCGCTGCTCTTTTTTCTCATTTCAGGTATTTTTTGCCATCGGTTCTCAATTTTCCTACGTGACTTCGGTACTCATTGATTCCCCTCTCGGGCTTGCTCTGCCAGGAAAAGGATGTAGTCCTGCATGGGCAGGCATCTGCTCCCAAGCCAATCTCTTGAAGTACCTGTGCAGCCAGTCTGCTTTGTGTCCCTTAGGAGCTTGGAGTCAGTTCCCCTAGGAGCTGGCTCACCTGCTGATTTACCAGAGCTTGAGCACAGGCTGTGTGGCCCTTGTGTAAAAAACCCTCTAGGTATCAGGGAGCCGACTGAAAAGTTTCTCCCCCTGATATGTCGCATGGATTTTTAGGGGTGGGAGTCCATGGTTGGGGTCCATCCAACTGGCAACCAGATCTCCAATGACAGACTTGTTACTGGCATTTTCTGAGGCAGAAATCCTTTCTCTGCAGACAGGCAACTGCAAGCTCACAGGCACCAGAGGTCACAGTGAGTACTCCCATTATTCCCTATGGGAAAAATTGGGTGGCGGGGGGTAGGTTTTGAAGTCAGATTTGAGGGTTTCTGGGGTTAGAGTCAGGTTCCGCCTTCTCCCAAACCCCATTTAAAACATTTTTTTTTTTCAGTTGAGCTCCCACGGGCCATTTTGGGTGTGAGTTTTCTGGTAGTAGCCATCGTGTATTATGTGGCCGATGCTCTTTATGACAGAGTCATGAGTATGGTTTAGACTTACTCTGTTTCTGCTCGCTGAATGCTCTGGATCAGACAATGAGTAGGTGACTCAGCTTTCAAGGCCACTCTCAGCAGATTACCCTTCAAGGGGCAGATTCTTTTTGACAAAGGTTTAGATGACCTCATGGCCAGTGTGGTGAATCACCATCCCAAATCCCTCCCAGACAGCAAGGGCTGTCATTCTGCTGGGGGCAGCAGAGGCAGTTTTCATACCTCTAGGAAATCCCATAACATAACTTTAATTTTCTATTCCGCCTTAATCAAAAGAATTCTAGGAGGTTTCCACAAAAGAGAAAAACTGGACAATCAGTGAAATACAAAATAATAAGAAAAGGAATATAGCCTGTTATATTAAAAAGACATTAAAAATTTAAAATTAATGGAGTAAAATTAATTATGTTAAAGATAAAAGCACAGATTAAGAGATAAGTTTGTCAAATAATACTGTCTTAATTTCTTTTCTAAAAGCGCATAGGACAGTATGGATCCGCTAATATAATTACCCAACCAGGACTGTTGTTTGTTTGCTTGAAAAGTAAGCATCCTGTCTAAATAAGACCTAAGTTTGCAGCCTAAAATCTTCGGGTAAGCAAATAGGTTACAATTCCTGGTTATCCTCACAGGGTTATATAGCACGAAATAAGATAGCAGATATGTAGGTGCCAATCCCCAAACTGACTTAAAACAGAGGCATGAAAATTTAAACATTACTTGTGCCTCCACTGGTAACCAGTTGCTCTTCTCGGAGGCCTTTCCAGGGGTCCAGACAGAGATTTGGCAGTTACAGGCACCAGCAGCCCTCGGGTTCAGTGGCTTAGTCACTAAAAGACACAATGATGCCAGGGTGACGACTGCTCCTCCTTACATTGACACGGATGGCTGTTGGCTTTCTGGAAAGAATGAGAACAGATTTCATCAGACTGTTGGGTTCTGGACATTATTTGGGAGGGGCACAAGATCAAATTTCTTGACTCCCTTCAGATCTGTTCCTTGACTCCCCAGCTGGATGGGGTCCCCCACTTTTACATGGTCCACTCCATTAAAGCGGCAGTGGCTCCAGGAGAATTCTTAACCTCTGGATTTAATAGAAGCATATCTTCACATCCCCATCTTTCCAGATCATAGGAAATGTCTAAAATTCCACGTCCGTCAGTGACACTTCCAGTTTGTGGCACTCCTTTTTGGTTTGGTCGTGGCTCCACGTACCTTTACTAGGGTGATGGTGGTTGTAGTGACTCACCTATGCAGGATGGGCATCCTTACTTGGACAATTGGTTGATCAGACCCCCTCACAATGGAAAGGTGAACATGTGGTGTAGTAGATAGTGAATGTCCTCCAGAGATAGCTGGATAGTCAACTTCTAAAAGTCACCTTCAGCCAACTTGGTGCTTGGAATATCTGGGAGTCCGCTTCAACATGGCGCAGGGATGTGTCTTCCTGAGCCACGCAAAAAGAAGCTCAGGAAGGAGATCTTAGAGATCTTGGCCTTACTGATTACAATGGCCTGGCATTACCTTCAGGTGCTGGGCTCAATTGTAGCCTCCATGGAAGTTGTTCCCTGGACGAGCGCTTGTATTCGGCCACTCCTAGACTGTCTTCTTTCCAGGTGGTCCCCACAATATCACTCTCTGCAGATGGAGTTCCCCTGGTCTTTGGGGGCAAAATGCAGCTTAAGTTGGTGGCTCCAGGGGGATGCCTTATCGAGGGGCATGCCTCTCAGAATCAACTCACGACCGACGCCAGCCTGAGCAGCTGGGGGATCCACTGCTGTGGTCACCTGTTCCAGGGAAAGTGGACCCCATTGGAAAGCAAATGGTCCATGAATCATCTGGAACTGAGAGCCACTCGTTTGGCACTGAAGAAGTTGAAATCTTTCTTGACAGGGAAGGCAGTCGGGGTGTTTTTGGACAATGCCACAGCAGTAGCTTATATAAACAAACAAGGAGGCACAAGAAGTGCTCCCCTTCACCTGGAGGCATGGATGTTGTTCCAGAGGGCGGAAGCTGACTTACAAACCCTTCCATCTACCTACATAGCAGGAGTAGTGAACGTCCAGGCTGACTTTCTCAGCAAGCAGACTGGGTCCAGGAGAGTAGTCTCTGTCCCAGAGGCATTTGCCCTCATTGTGAAGTGCTGAGGAAACCGGACATGGATCTCATGGCCACAGCCAAGAATGTGAAGACAGATCACTTCTACAGTTGAAGAGCCAAATCGGGAAACGCAGGGTAGGACGCCCTTATTCAGCCCTGGCCCACCATACTTCTGCTCTGTGTGTTTCCACTGTGAGCAATGGTAGGCTGGATCATCCACAGAATAGTAAATAATCTGGACTGGCGATTCTGGTAGCTCCAGACTGGCCCCCATCGGCCTTGGTAGGTGGATCTGGTATGCCTCCGAAGAGGCAGATCTTTCAGGCTGCTGGTTCATCCCAGCCTCCTCAGCCAGGGCTCAGTTTCTATGGAGAATCCAGAGCACTTTGGTCTTACAGCATGGCTTTTGAGTGCATGGCCTTGACTCGTAAGGGTTACTTGGAGGTTGTCATTATTACTCTTCTTAGAGCAAAGAAGCCTGTGACATTTGCAGCTTATATGAAGACCTAGATGGCTTTCCAGTTATGGTGCACCAAAGAGCAGGTGGAGCCTGAGAAGACTTCTATCCCGGTAATTCTAGCATTCCTACAGGCTGGTTTCATCTCTCAAGGTATGGGTAGCCGGTCTTTTGTGCTTTAGGGCTCGAAGAGGCAAGCAGTCATCTGCATCTCATCCAGATGTCACTTGGGTTTTTAGGGGGGCACTCAGACTGTGACCCCCATAGCGTAGGCAGCTCCCATCTTGGGACCTTTTTGGTGTTCTGAAGGGCATATCTTGGGCTCCATATGAGCCCCTGCTGGACAGGTCCCTCTTGGATCTTAAGTTAAGACTGTGTTTTTAGTTGCTATAGTAATAGCAAGGTATATCTCAGTGTTACAGGCTCTCTGCTATAGAGAATCCTTTTTCTGGTTTATGGAGTCTCGTGTTTCTCTTTGGATGGTATCTTCTGCCTTCCCTATCAATCAGGAGATTTGTTTACCTGCCTTTCACCCTAAGGCAGGGGTGTCCAATGTCGGTCCTCGAGGGCCGTAGTCCAGTCGGATTTTCAGGATTTCCCCAATGAATATACATGAGGTCTATTTGCATGCATTGCTTTCATTGTATGCTAATAGATCTCATGCATATTCATTGGGGAAATCCTGAAAACCCTACTGGATTGCGGCCCTCGAGGACCGACATTGGACACCCCTGCCCTAAGAGTTCGGATCATCCACAGAATAGCAAATCACCTGGTCTGGTAGCTCCAGACTGCTTATTAAATGGATAAGCCTCTTAACAATCCTCCTCCCATCCCCCCATGCCTTTTCCTTAGGCAGCACATAAAATGAATTTCTTTTTTGTTCTTGTGTTTCCTAAATTCTGGTGTTCAGATTGGAGGGTGGGGGTGTTCCTAACCATGCATGGCTTTGTTTCAGATAGCATTCCTTTTGTCCTTCGGGGCATTGTAGTTAACTGACTTTTAGGCTGAGGTACTTGATGGGACATGAACTATTGATGTGCAGTGGCAAAATTCTGAGGGAACTAACACAGTAAAGGAACTACATTAAAATAACTCAGTGAGTTACAGGAAGGGATATAAGAAACTGACTTTATTGTAGATCCAACATAGGTTGTGTTTCAGCATTGTGCATGTGTCAGCAGTAATTGTGTCCAAAAGTACAGTCGTAAGAATTGACTCAATCTTCACAAAGCATTTATTTGTATCACAGACATTCTGACTATTCATTTCAAAATAGTACCCATTTTGTCCCCATCTATATATCTACACTTCACCCCCAACTGCATGGAGCTGTATTGTAGAAAAGCATTAGTTCATACCGGTGTTATTTGAATGTTCTGATGCATGCTTATTAGGTGTTTCATTGGTACTATGCTGACATCATATTATGTCTCTGTTTATTTGAATTTCTGTGCTGTTAAAGGTGTATATTTTTGATAGTTTCATGTTATGAGAACAGTTCTCGTAGTTCTATTATCAGGTTTCAGTTTGTAGTTTTCAGGTTTGCCTCATTTATTGTATTTATGTGTATTGTTGGTTATTTTAATACTATTATTCTGTTAACAAAATTGTACATTTTATGTTAAACCATACTTGCTATACGTATACTGCTTTGGGTGAATCCCTTCATAAAGGCAGGTAATAAATCTTAATAAATAAATAAAAGTTAGCATTTCAGCTTGAAAGTTACTAGTGTAGCGATGAATATGGTTGTAATGCTCTTCAAAGGCAAAGGAAAGATGGAAAAATTATGGGGTTGCAAGGTTGTGCAGAAGGAGTAATTGTAACAGAGAAAAGGGAGGTGATAATGCATTTGAGAGAGTTGGAAAAAGATGGGATGACTGGGAATTTGGTTGTCAGTGCTGACAAAAGATAGTATTTCTCAGCAGGAGCTCAGAATTGGTATTGTAAACCACCTAGGTTTCCTCCAATAAGCAGGATAGTAAATTTTAATAAACTTAAAACTAAAGATTTTATAGGAAAAAAACATATTGCATCTAAGAATAAACTGAAACTGTCATGGGTTATTTTTCTAATGTATCAGAAAGACTTTTCTTGAAGTTAGCATTTTCCAGGAAAGTGTGAGTTATTTAAACATTGAAACATGATGGCAGGTAAAGGCCAAATGTCCCATTTAGTCTACTCATCCGCAGCATCTACTATCTCTTCCTCTCCCTAAGAGAATTCATGTGCCTGTCCCACGCTATCTTGAATTCAGACTGTCTTGTCTCTACCACCACTACCAGGAGACTATTCCATATATCTACTACTGTAAAAATGTATTTCCTTAGATTACTCCTGAGCCTATCACCTTTTAACCTCATCCTATGTCCTGTCATTCCGGAGCTTTCTTTCAAACGAGACTCACCTCATGCTTATTTATGCCACATAGATATTTAAACGTGTCTATCATTTCTAGTGCAACGGACTCTTTATTCCTGAACCTTTGGGTAATCAACCCCTTCTCGTGAGAATTCCTGTAGAGAGCCTCATTAGCATTCTTTTGCTCTGCCTCCAATCCCTCTGGGCTGTCCTCCAATTCCTCAGTTATCTCTCTACAAGTGAGATGGTAGGAGCCTGTCTTTTATGCTCGTGTTTGGTTTTCAGTTAAACTCAGTTTTTTGCTTACTGCTTGCGAGAATTTTTTGATGCTGCAGAGGATCCCAATATTAGGTCATCTCTGGCTGTGAGAGAGCGCAGACTCTAAAGTCGAGAGTCTGCTTCCAAGGGGCAGATTGCTCTGCAGTACACTCACTTGAACAGGCTACACTAACAGTTCAGGGGCTCAGGGACCAATCTCTTGGGAGCAAGGCTTGCCCTAGGTTCTTTTCGAAGTGACTTGAGTGCAGGCTGAGTGGCTCCATGGTGTTTTTTCCAGGATTAGGGCCAAAAGCTTTCCTCCCCCCCATTTGTGTGCATGAGGTTCTAGAACATAAGAAATGCCTCTGCTGGGTCAGACCCGAGGTCCATCGTGCCCAGCAGTCCGCTCACGCGGCGGCCCAACAGGTCCAGGACCTGTGCAGTAATCTTCTATCTATACCCCTCTATCCCCATTTCCAGTAGGAATTTGTCCAATCCTTTCTTGAACCCCAGTACCGTACTCTGCCTTATAACGTCCTCTGGAAGCGCATTCCAGGTGTCCACCACACGTTGGGTAAAGAAGAACTTCCTAGCATTTGTTTTGAATCTGTCCCCTTTCAACTTTTCCGAATGCCCTCTTGTTCTCTTATTTTTCGAAAGTTCGAAGAATCTGTCCCTCTCTACTCTCTCTATGCCCTTCATGATCTTGTAAGTCTCTATCATATCCCCTCTAAGTCTCCTCTTCTCCAGGGAAAAGAGACCCAGCTTCTCCAATCTCTCAGAATATGACAGGTTTTCCATACCTATTATCAGACGTGTTGCTCTCCTTTGAACCCTCTCGACTAACGCCATATCCTTCTTAAGATACGGCGACCAATATTGGACGCAGTACTCCAAATGCGGGCGCACCATCGCCCGATACAACGGCAGGATAACTTCTTTCGTTCTGGCTGTAATACCCTTTTTGATTATACCAAGCATTCTATTCGCTCTCTTAGCGGCCGCTGCACACTGTGCCGACGGCTTCATTGTCATGTCCACCATTACCCCCAAGTCCCTTTCCTGGGTACTCTTATTCAATAACATCCCTCCCATTGTATAGTTGTACCTCGAGTTTCTGCTCCCCCACATGTAATACTTTACATTTTTCAATGTTGAACTTCATCTGCCATTTCGCCGCCCATTCTTCTAATTTGTTCAAGTCCCTTTGCAACTTTTCGCAGTCCTCTGTAGTCCGAGCTCTGGTGGGGTTTGAATTCTCCAGCTGGTTCATTGGGGCCTGAGAGGCAGTCCAAAGAAACAAGCAGTCTAGATTCCAGGCTTGTTGAGGCAGAAGTTCTCCCTGTAAGCTGTCTAAAGTTGTAGCACAAACAGCTCCCGGCACATAGCATGGCACAGTGAGTAGCAGACTGATAGCCTGAAAAACAGAATCAAGGATGAGTGGATAAGGGGTTAAGAGCAGCTTTTGTTTGGGTTTTTTTTGGGGGGGATTCTTAAGTTAAAGCCAGGGTTCCCTACCTATAAAATCACTAGTTTTTGGACCCCTGGGCTAATTTTTGCACTAAAATTGCTGCTGAGGTGGCCATCTTGGATTTCCCAATTTGAAATTAAAAGCCTCTGTCTGCCTCAAAACACCTCAAATTTGTTCAAAAACAGGTGTGATGGACTCCTCAGGCCAAGATACATTTGGTTCATATCAGATTATTCTGGATGGCCATCTGCGATCTGTGTCCTGTGTACCATACGGAGCATGAGAGGGAGGAACCAATGGCTTAGCCTGCTCTAATCCTTTCGGCTAGAGGAGGCTAAGCCAGGTGGTGTGAGGGCCAGGAAAAAAAGTTCAGGTTCAAGCCAGGGAGCAGCACATGCCACTGCCACAAAACCCCAGAAAGGAGCTCATGAGCATCCTGGACAGGGGTTTCCCCCCTGAATTCATCAATATGGTGTTTGAAGTTTACATGATTAATTAGGGTTGCATGGAACACTTGGGGATCGTGGCCATGCTGATGCCAGGGTGTCAGCCCCTTCCCCCTCAAGAGGCAATTCCCCAGCAGCAGTGCCATGCACAAGATGGGAAGGTCCAGTCTGATCAAGACTGGGATGAAAAGGACTCTATATCAATGTCTTTACTGGCCCATTCGGGTCCTCTGTAGCAAGAGATGCATCTTCATCTCTATGGGAGCTGGATCTGGATCTGGTGGAGGCCCTTGATTTTGGAGAGGACCCGACTGTGCAGGCTGTTGAAGCCATTAGTGCTTTTGGAGGTGATGATGGAATCCGTCTAGGAATTAAAGAAAAAGACTCCACAGTCCTCTGCTACTCGGTGCTCGCTTATGTGCAGCACAAAAGCACAGACCCCCTGTTTTCCATCTCATCAAGATATTTCAAAAATGCTGACAGACCTTTGGGAGGTTCCAGAAGGGCGAACACCATTAAACAATTTTAAGGAAATCAATCAAAACCTATCTCTTTGATAAATTTTTCTGACTCCCTCCCAGCCTTGTCAACCTGCCTTGTATCTCCGATATGCCTCCGAATCTCCTGACTACTCCTGATTTGCTAAGTTAAGCTGATTGTCTTGTTTGTATCATCGCTGTATATGTACAGTCTCTTACTCTGTCAAACGCTTTGAACTGTTATGGTACTGCGGTATACAAAAATAAAGTTATTATTATTATTAAAGAAGTCAAAAAGTGCTCTGCTTAGATCCACCAAAATGCTTCTTTCTTATTATAGTAAGCTTTTACAATTGTAAAAGAGAGGAAAAGGATCTCAGAAACCCACTCAGTAAGTATAAGTTCAAAAACAGACTGAGACTTAGTTCCAAATTTCCAGGTTTTTCAGGATCGATAATTGAAATCTGGAACTCTCAGTCTGTTTTTAAACTTATACTTACAATTGTTGCTTGCTATAATAAGAAAGAAGCATTTTGGTGGATCTAAGCAGGTCCTGGATGGGCCCCTTTGTGTGGCCAAAGCCATGGCAAAGCTCTATCCAATGGATGCTGAATTTAACCAGCTCTTTGTTCTACTGAAAGTGGATTCCCTGATGGTGCAGGTTACCAAGTGTATCTCCCTTCCCAGTGAAGGTAATGTAGTATTAAAGGATGCCCAGGCCCGCAGGCTGGATTTTGTTCATAAGAAGCTCTTCAAAGCAGTAGCCTCAGGTTTAAAAGCAGCTGCAGTGGTCTCTTTTCTTGCCTGGACTTGCCACTCCAAGTTGTATTGTGATCTGGAGGCAATAGCTGGGAGGGATCACCAGTTTCTAATATCTGGGGTGGATTATGTAGCTGATGCTCTGATCTTTTCAGAGTCATGAGCAAGATGTCTGCTTATTCCATTTCCACCCACATCTTGGTGCTCTTGGCGGCACATGTGGCAGGAGTGAACAATGTGCAAACGGATTTCATCAGCTGAATGACCCTAGATCGGGGGTCGGCAACCTGCGGCTCCAGAGCCGCATGCGGCTCTTTTCCACCTTTGCTGCGGCTCCGGTAGTGTGTCACGCAGGCATGCAGCTTAAGTCCGGCGTCGCGGCGGGAAATAGCCATGCTGAGCAGTGAGCTCAGCACATACACAGATGAAAGCCTTGCTTGCTGATTGGTCCGGCGGCCCCGCCCCGCCGGACCAATCAGCAAGCAAGGCTTTCATCTGTGTAGTGCTGAGCTCACTGCTCAGCATGGCTATTTCCCGCCGCGCCGCGACGCTGGACTTGTAAGGTGCCTGAAAAAGAAATCATCCTGGCCGGGGTCGGTGTCATGCTCCGGAGATCTACAGCCTTCCTATCTCCCTCTCCCTTCTACCTGCTTCCGGCCACATCCCCTGCTCCGCGGCTCTCTTCGGCAACTCAGCAGCAGCTTCTGACGTCGGGGCCTACCCTCTGCGAGTCCCGCTTGTTTCAACTTCCTTTTTCCACAAAGGCGGGACTCGTAGAGGGAAGGCCTCGATGTCGGCAGCTTGTCTTGATCACTGCTGCTGACGAGTTGCTGAAGAGAGCCGCGGAGCAGGGGGGTGTTGCCAGGTGCAGGTAGAAGGGAGAGGGCCAGATGCAGGACTCGTGGGTGAGGGAGGAGAAGAGAGAGAGAAAGAGAGAGGGGAGGGAAACAAAAGGAAATCTTTCATACTGGGCTGGGCCGGAGTGGAGGGAGGGTGGAAAGATTCTAGCTACAGGGTGCAGTAACAAAGGAAAAGGGGGGAAAGCTGAAAATGGAGATAATGACACAAAGAAGAGAAAGGGTAAGCAGGACCTACTGAATAAGGATAGAGATACAGAAGGGACATGAAGAGGAGGTGAAATAGAGACATGCTGAAAAAGTGTGTGTGTGTGGGGGGAGATAAAGACATTGAAAGGGCAAATGGTGAACATGGGGTAAAGACAAGGACAGAGACAAATGAAGATTCTGAAAAAGTGGTGAGATAGGGATATAGGTGAGATGGACACAAAGAAGGGTGATGCTGGAAAATAGGTGGAATGGTAATTCTGACAGACACAGAAGGGAAATGCTGGATCAAGGAGAGATGGGGCTCAGGCTGGATGGAATGAGGAGAAATGCCTTGTTGGCCCGGAACTTCCTCTCCTACGTCAGAATTCTGGATGGAATGAGGAGAAATGCCTTGTTGGCCCGGAACTTCCTCTCCTACGTCAGAATTGACGTCAGGGAGCGGAATGCTGGTCAGCGCAACACTTCTGCAGGGAAAGCTTGGGACGGCGGTGGCTTGGGGGCTGTTCCCCGATTGCGGTGGCAGCAAACCGAGTGGCTTGGGGGACAGCACGGAGACAGAAAGAAGGGGGAACAGGGAGACAGAAAGAAAAAGTTGGGGGAGAGAATGAGGTCTGGAGGAGAGGAAACATACAGGAGGCTGAAAGAAAGGAAGAAAGATTGGATGCACAGTCAGAAGAAGAAAGTGCAACCAGAGACTCATGAAATCACCAAATAGCAAAGGTAGGAAAAATGATTTTATTTTCAATTTAGTGATCCTGTATATAGCATTAAGATAAGAAACAATATATGCAGTGTTAGATTTGTTTCATAATGGTTTTGCGGCTCCAAGTTTTTTTTTCTTTTCGAAAACGGGTCCAAGTGACTCTTTATGTCTTAAAGGTTGCAGACCCCTGCCCTAGATCCTGGGGAGTGGTCACCTTCTCAGAAAGCTTTCACCTGCATTGTGAATTGAGGGGAGAGGGACCTAACATTCTATTTGATGGCATTGGCAGCCAACAAAAAGGTTGCTCGGTTCTTCAGTTGAAGATATGAGCCAGGAAATGAAGGCCTGGATGCCCTGGTGTAGCCTTGGCCAAAGGCAGAACTTCTTTACATCTTCCCTCCATGGTCCATGAGAGGCAGACTTCTGTGCAGGATCATGATGCACCAAGGACTAGTGTTTCTAATAGCACCAGATTGACCAAGGCAACTGTGGTATGTAGACCTGGTCTGTGCAGAGGGACCAAGGTCTTAAACTTTCATGTTATCTGTGACTGCTCATGCAGGGTCCAATTGCCCTGCAGGATTCAGAATGCTTTGGTATTACGGCATGGCTCTTGAGCGCACAGCATTAGTGCACAAATGCTATTCAGATGAAGTGGTGTCCACCCTTTTATGATGTAGAAAGAAAGCGACTCTAGCCGCGTATGTGAAAACCTGGAGGTGTTTCCAAGTTTGGTGTACTCAGGGGAATGAGGATCTATAATTAGCATTGATTTCTGTGGTGCTCGCCTTCCCTGCAGGAAGGACTGAAAAAAGACCAAGTGGTTGGCTCCCTGATAGTTCAGTTTGTGAGGCTTTCGTGTTTTGGGCCTGAGGTTAGTAAGAGCACCGTAGCTGCACATCCAAATGTGGCCAGGTTTTTGAAGGGTGCTTTGCACCTCCTCCTCCAGTGTGACAGCCTTTTCTGGCATGGAGTCTTAATCTGGTCCTACAGGCAATAGCTAGAGCGCCCTATGAAACTCTAGAGCAAGCTCTCTGATGGATCTTACAATCAAAATGGTGATTTTGGTGGTGATTACCTTAGCCTGATGAGTGTCAGAACTGCAGGCATTGTCATGCAGAGATCCCTTCCTTAGAATTTTGGCTTCAAGCGTGATCTTGCGCACAGTCCCATCTTTCTTACTGAAAGTGGTTTCAAGCTTTCATATCAATATATAAATATGATTACCTGCCTTTGCTCTGTTGAGATTGAGGGAGAGTGATAAGGTGCTGAAATTGTTGGATGTGCACAGAGTATTACTACAATATCTGGAGGTTACAAACGATTTTCGACTGTTGGATCATCTTTTCATACTGGCAGGTGCTGTCCGTAAAGGCCGACCAGCCTCAAAACCGACCAATTCAAAATGGATCCATATGACCTTTTTTTCGGCCTATATTGGAAGCGGACAGTGTCCACCTGTATCCGTAAAGGCGTATTCTACTAGAAGCATGGCTTTTTCATGGGTGGAATTTTCAACAGTGTCTACAGAATAAATCTGTAGAGCAGCCACATGGTCCTCTCTCCAAATGTTCATGAAGTTTTACAGGGTGGACATAGTACCAAAATGGACTATGCAGGATAGTTTCCCCAATGAGTGGGCATGCAGGGCTGTCTATCCTAGGTCCAGTTCCCATAGCCTGGATCGTTGGCAAGTTAACCCAGGACAATACCAAGGGAAATCACACAGAGACAAACAGGTCATTTTCAGCTTTTTCCTGACTGCAATATTCAGTCTCGCCAAAGGAGGAGGCAGAGAGAGTTTTGGAACATCCATCCAAGTGTAGGCAGGACTCTCCTCTATTTAAACCTGACCTGAGTGAACACAGGAGGGCAGCAAAGAGAGCAGTAAAGGAAATAGTAGAGAGACCAGCAAACAGGAGGAAGCAGCACCAGTGTCCCTGCCCAGGAGAGGCAGAACAGAACCCAGAATTCTGCCTCCTAGCAGTCACCAGTCTGAGAAAAGCCCTGATGTGAACATGATAGATGTGTCTGAAGCTGGAGAATTGCCTGACCCAGAGCTGTCCACACATCAGAAATTGATGGAGGTGGGTGACCCATTGTCATATGAAGCAGGGCTGGATGAAGCCATAGAGATGGCTTAAACTGCTGTGTTTAGGATTGGAGAGATTTTTGCAACTGGGTGCATTATTGCTTACACACACGCACACATACATGCACGCACGCGCTTGTTCGGGGACATTTCTGATTTATGTTTGAACTTTGGAAACCTTTTTTGTTAGCTGTGTCAGGAGGTACACTTTTGCCCTGGTGTAGGACTTAAGACGCTGGAGGTGGTAGCTTCAGGAGAACTGCCACAAACAAGACTTTAATATTGTGTTTTGCCTTTTTCATGAATGTTTTGTTTTCCCTCTCTGCTTTAAGGAAAAGCTATCAATTGAGACCTTTTCCCAAGCTGCTAAAGTTATTATACTTACCTGACTTAATAAGAACATTAACTAAAGTCTTATGCAATAAGATAGCACAATGCACTGAATTAATTGTTGATTTTAGCTTTATTTTATTGTTGGAGAAAAACCTGAAACCGGGCGTGGCCCAGCAACAATCTGCCAGCACCTCGACAGCCATCTTGGAACTTGCCAGATACTGAACAGCCTCTCTCTTGTGCAGAGTGAATCATTGCCATCTATTATCACTGTTGTTTGTGTTTATGGTTTTTTCTCAATATGCTTTATTCTGTGCAATTACTTTAAGTACAAAGACTTGTATAATAAACCTTTGTTTTTCATTTTTGAAACCAAACTCTTTGGTGTTTTTGTACTTTTGTGCCTTTAGGGTGTCTGGGTTGTCTAAAGGAAGGAGTGCTCAGTGGTTCAGATTAGCATCCCCTGTAGGGCTTTAGCCTTCTTGCAGAAGCGTGCTTAGTTTCTTTTTACTGCCACCTGATGACTTTAAGGATAGCGCAGGCCCCGGGCCGGTGACAACATATTATTCCTGAAGCCTACCCTGTCAGATGTTCATTTGCCTGTTTACTGCCTTGAATGTGCCAGTGAATCCAGACATTTTATTTCTTCCCTTTATCCAGCTTTAACAAGGATAGAGGGCATGATTGCCAAGTTGAAGAATCTAGGGGGTATCTATAGAATCTCTCACATTCTTAGTGCAGGTTGCTCTCAAGTTGTTTGTTTTCACCATGCCATATATTGCAAATAATTAAATTTTCGATTCACGTGTTATGCTAATGATATGAGCAGAACATACATGTTTCTCAGGGAGTGTCCCATACTCCTCCCTATTCTATTTCCTCTCCAGGACTGACCATCTGCTTTGGTACAAACTGAAGAATTGGAGGCTAGCCCAGAGGGATGGGAGGCAGAGCAAAAGAATGCTAATGAAGCTCTCTGCAAGAATTCTCACAAGAAGGGGTTGAGTACTTGAAGGTTCAGGAATAAAATATGTGTCTGCTAGAAAGAAGATTACCGAGGTAAGAACCTAATCTTTCCATTTCTTCTTTCCCACCTTTCTTCCAAAGTGTACAGCGACCTTGTTATGAAAGATGTTGATTGGCCATTGCAATTTTTCATATACATTGCTCTTTGAGAAGAACTTAGAAATGAAGATGCAGAAAATTAGCCACCTTCAAATTTTGAATGCTTGCATTTAAATGGTTGTAATTGTTACAATTCTTTCTCCTTTGCTTTCACAGAAGCTAACTTCAATCAAAATTCAGAATGATAAGATGAGGACGGGTAATTTGCCAGCCAACATGAAGAAGAATAGGGTTTTACAGATAATTCCATGTAAGTTGCATTTATCTGCATATTTCTTCTCAAAGTATTATAGAAGAGATAAGTAGCAACATTTTTGTTTCACTGCTTCTAGAAGAGAGGTGTCTATTGTACTTGATTTTTACTTACCTTGAGAGGTGAATAATCAGATCTAAAAACTTATTTTCCATCAACAAGACTGAGTAAGGCATTCGAATGGGTGATATCATCCAGTGGCTCTAGGACAGCACAGCTGACTCAGAGCTCAGAACTTTAGTGCAAAGTTCTGAGCATGTGCAGCCCTTCCTGCATGTTGTGGTCTCCTTTGTACAGAGGTAGTATTATAGTATGTATTTGCAAGGAGGCATACAGATGGGTGGGGCTCAAGCTTGCTTGTGTAAATTATGAAATATTATAATGTTTGCATGTACGTTCAGCATATAGGTACTAACACATAGCTCTGTGGCTGGTCTAAGTACTTATACCTAAACATTAAGCACTTTATATATCAGGTTAATTTAATTACATTACATTACATTAATGACTTCTATTCCGCCTGTACCTTGCAGTTCTAAGCAGATTACATCAAAAGATAACTGGACATTTCCAGGATGAGGGATACAATTAAAGACATTGGGCCTAATACAACAAGAAGATAGCTAGACGTTTCCAGGAAGATGAATACAATTGAAAGCGTTAGGTCTGAAACAATTTTGAAGGGAAGATACTGGGAGGGGGAGAGAGGGGAAAAGAAAAAGGGGTTAGTATATTTGGATGAATTTCTTAAATAGCAGTGTTTTGATTTCTTTTCGGAAAGCTTTGATGTCAGTTGTTGCTGTCAGTAAGTTGGTGATTGAGGGGTCCAATTTAGCTGCATGTGTTGCTAGTAGGTTGTCGTACATCTTTTTGCGCTTGGTTCCTTTAAAAGGGGGGTGGGAGAAGGGGGATTGGGTTCTCCTCTGTCTGGATGAGAGGTTCCTGTTTAGGCGGTTGTTTAGGTAGGTGGGTGCCGTTCCGTTTAATGTTTTGAATAATATGCAGTAGAGTTTGAATTGGATGCGGGCTTGTATTGGAAGCCAGTGTGAATCTAGGAAGGCGTTGGTGATGTGGTCAAATTTTCCAAGGGAATAGATCAGTCTGAGGGCAGTGTTTTGCACGGTCTGTAGTTGTTTTATTAAGTAGGTGGGACAAGGAAGGTAGAGAATATTGCAATAGTCCATTAGACTTAGGACTAGGGATTGGACTATGAGTCTGTAATGTTCTTTGTCGAAGAATTTTCTGATTTTGCGAAGGTTGCGCATGGTAAAGAATGCTTTTTGTGTGATTTTGTTGATTTGCAATTGAAGAGTGCAACGTCTGTCTAATGTTACTCCAAGGAGTTTGAGAGCGGGCTGTATGGGGTATTTGGTGGTTTTTATTTCTAGTTCGGTTGTAGAAGGGGTTTTGTCCTGTTCAAGCAGTAGGAATTTAGTTTTATCTGGGTTGAGCTTCAGTTTGTGTTCTGACATCCATTTTTCCACTGCTTCTAGAGTTTTTACCAGGTTATCTGTTGTAGTGGGGTTTTGTGAGTCAAAAGGGAGGAGTATGGTAATATCGTCTGCATAGCTGAATGAGGTTATTTCGAGTTTGTCTAACAGGGTGCCGAGGGAGGAAATGAAAAGATTGAAGAGTGTGGGTGATAGTGGGGAGCCTTGAGGTACTCCGCAGGGATTTGTCCAGGACTCCGATATGAGATCCTTTGTTTTTACTCTGTATGTTCTTGTTTTGAGGAATCCTTGAAACCAGTTGTATACTCCGCCTGAGATCCCTATAGCTTCTAATATCTGAAGAAGTATGGTGTGGTCAACCAGGTCAAATGCAGCAGAGAGGTCGAGTTGAATTATCAGCATCCTTCTTCCTTTGCTATGGTGCTGTCGGGCTATATCTATAAGGGAAACTAGCAGCGTCTCGGTGCTGTGGTTGGATCTGAACCCTGATTGAGTTGGGTGGAGTTCTATAAGGGAACATGGGTGCTGGTTTTCTTTATCAAATAGACTTCTACAAGGTCCCCTGGGCAAGGGTGCACTTGCGTCTGCTGCAGGATGTGCTCCTCTCCCACTGGTGCCCACCATTGACATCTTTTTGGCTAAGGATGTTTGAAGGCATTAATGTTGAATATCTTAAAGATGCATTAGATGTTCTCTTTATATCACAATTTAAGAATCATCAGCACCCTGAGGTTGTGGGTTCAAACCCTGCTTCTCCTTGTGACCCTGGGCAAGTCACTTAATCGTCCACTGCCCCAGGTGCATTATAGATTGTGAGCCCACCAGAACAGATAGGGAAAATGCTTGAAGTATCTGTATGTAAACCACTTTGAATGTGATTGTAAAACTACAAAAAGGCGGTATACAAGTCCCAATCCTTTAATCCCCCCATCTCGGTTTATTACATTACATTAGTATTTATGGATCGCTAATATGCCTCAGAAGGAGTTCAATGCATTTTACAATTTAGTAGAGCCTAGTCATATCCAGAAATTGCATTACTTCATTAGGGTTCATGACACAGATAACTTGGTTTGTGTAGGAGCATGATTATGGCATATAGTTTGGAGAGAAGATTGTCACTGAAAACAACCAACAGATACAGAGGACAGACTCAGAGGACAGCCACAGCAGAATGGCAAGCGGGCAGCACTGGAAGCAGCAGACAGAAGCAGGAAGCTGAGCTACCCAGTTTTCTGCACCATCTGCAATATGTATGACTACCTCCCCTCTGGGAGGCGGTCTTATGTATGCACTCAATGCGGGGAACTAAAGAGCCTGAAGAAACAAGTCAGACTCCTGGAAGGCAGAATACTGGAACTGGAAGCACTTTGAGCAGTGGAGGACATGGACATAGATGCAGAGAACGTCAAGACAGAGGAAACCATTGAGGAAGAAGTCCGGGAGTTGGAGAAGTTCATCGAGGAGGCATACAGAGAGGCCGTGGAAAATCACCAGCAACAGTCGAGATACACCTACAGAGAGTGAGGACCATCTGGAGGACAACCACAAGGAAGAAATGGGTGACACAGCAGCAAGATCTGGAAACAGCGGAGGGAACCCACAAGAAGACGAGTCCAGTGCAAGCCAATGCCAGGATGAGGGAAGATGGAAGTGTGCAGAGGACAAGGACCAACAGCTGGAGAGATGGTCATACACTAGGGACACGGACCTGCGGCTAGAGAGGCAAGAGAAGATAGAGAGGACAGCAATCGTCATGGGTGACTCCATCATCAGACAAGTCGACAGCCACATAGCGGGAGAAAGACAGGATTGGCTGGTGACCTGCCTATTGGGAGCCAAGGTAGAAGACATAGTGAGCCACATTGACAGGATCATCGACAGTGTGGAAGAGTAAAATATGGCGGTGGTGATCCATATGGGGGACAAACAACGTGAGCAACAGTAACTACAACAGGGAAGTACTGAAGGGCCAGTTCCGGATGCTAGGAAGGAAGCTGAAGACCAGAACACAGAAGGTAGCGTTCTCGGAGATCCTGCTGGTACCCAGGGCTGACGAGAAGAGGCAGACAGAGCTGCAAGCAGTCAACACGTGGATGCGGCGCTGGTGTGAGGAAGAAGGATTCCACTTCGTGCACAACTGGACGACGTTCTGGAGGAAGAGCAAGCTATTCAGGAAGGATGGACTCCACCTCAGCGAAGATGGAACGAGGCTACTTGCAAGCAACATCAAGAGATAATTTAAGAAGTTTTTAAACTAGGAAGAAGGGGAAAGCCGACAGTCGACCGAGGGTCGATGGTTCGGGAACCAGTATACCCAGGGGATACCGTGCAGGAAGATAGCAGGGAAGACTCACCGGATCTTGGGCAGGACAGAAATCCTGACGGATTGAAAGGGACACAAGAGGGAAGGAATTGCAAGAAAATAACAGGCCGCAAACTCAAGTGTATGTACATGAACGCAAGGAGCATAAAGAATAAGATGGGTGAATTAGAAGCTATGGCACAAAAAGATAACCTTGACATCATCGGCATCACGGTGGAACAAGGAAAACGTCTGGGACACTGTGCTACCAGGATACAAGCTATACCACAGAGACAGAGTGGGTCAAAAAGCTAGGGGCATTGCCCTATACGTCAAAGAGGGAATTGAGTCTACTGGAGAAAGCACAAAGAATAAGTTAGAATCCCCAGAATAGTGAAAAATCCTTCATAAACTGGCTCTGAATAACTAACAGTGTTCTCTCATGTTTTCTGGGGTTGAACAGACAATGTGTAAGGCAGGCATAAGAGCAGGAGAAAAGTTTCATGATAATGATAATTAAAAACTCAAAGTTTTAGTGGAAATAATATTAAACCTGATTAATAGTCAGCAGATCGTGTCGTCTTACCCTCTTCAGTTTATTTTTTCTCACAATGTTTTTTATCCTCTCTCAACATCTGGATAATGTTGACACTAGACACAGGAGAACAGGTAGATTTTAAATTACTGTGCTCAGTCTGGCTTATTCAGAGGAGCCTCTCACATGAGGGAGTTCTCTGTAAAATTACAAACAGAGAAACATATGGTGGATTGCAAAGTAGCGCTTCTAGTCCAATTCAGACTGTTTTCTTGGATCATGCTGGCTGTTGTTTGCCCACATGCTGAAACCTAGAGTTGCAACCTATCTGTGATACTAGAAGGGATATTAGGCTCTTGAAGGGGTTTTGAAGGCTTTAAACAATGTCTAGTCTTCTCCGCCTTGTCTATAACAAGGTTTCAGAGGATGAGATTAAGACAGGAATAGTGCTAAATGATAAGTTTGTTTATTAAAAGTTTTAACCACACTTCGGTTTGCCAACAGCACGGTGTACAAAATATATGAAAACAAGAAACGAAAAGAACGCCATAAAAAAAATAAGACTTGGCATTTTCTGAGGATAATTTTTATACTGGTTTGTTAGGCAAATAGGTATTATCCAGGCAGATTGGCTTGGCTGAAAATCACTAAACTAAGTACAGGTAGAAGTGCACATAATCCGAGTCGGATTAAAAAAAGAAGTGTTCCCAGATGGATGTTAAGATTGGTGGATGCAATTGCATTCATACCTTCATATTTCCAATAGTGCAAAGTCACAGGCACAATGGGCCAAATTTAGTAAACGGCACCCGAAAAATTGGTAGTGTTGGGTGCCAGGCTTTACACCAGCTGAAACCTGGTATAAATCCTGGTACACAATTTGGGCGCACATCTGTGGTATTCTATAAAACTGCATACAGTTTTCCAGAATGCCCTTGACCCTCCCATGGCCATACCTCTTTGCAGATATGTGCAAAAATATTTAGGCACTATCCTATAACTGGACGTATAAGTGTATTTGCATGTCAATTTGTCATTTCAGTCCCATTTTGGTGCCTTGCATCTGTTAGAATGCATTACCATTCTGAAAGCCAGGCACTTAATTAGTGCTTAACTTTAGGTGCCATTTGTAGAATTCCCTAAAGTGTGTACAAATCATTTATGTACACTTAATTGCAGATAATTTTCAGAGACAGCTACCAGGGTCATTTCTTTTTTTGAAAATGCCTGGGAAATATGAATTCTATAAGAAGCGTACATACTTATCAAATATGTAAGCTGTTTAGAATTACCTCCTTTGTCTTCTGGATTTGGAAAAGCCTGAAAAAAGAATATTATTTATGGTTTTTTTCTCTCCCTCTTTTTCCTTTAGATGAATTCAACAGAGTCATCATTCCTGTGAAGAGAGGAGAAGAGAATACAGATTATATCAATGCATCATTTATTGATGTGAGTCTTTTTTTAAAATTATTTTGCTTTTCTCCATTGTATCCTTGAACCCAACACTTGTTTCTGGATCTACTGTCTACTTTGCAGATACAAGTTATTATGAAATAGTGATGATTATGTATGCTTTTTCCTCTTTTTTATACTAAGGGCTCCTTTTACTAAGCTGTAATAAGAACATAAGAAGTGCCTCCGCTGGGTCAGACCTGAGGTCCATCGTGCCAACGGTCCGCTCACGCGGCGGCCTAACAGGTCCAAGACCTGTGCAGTAATCCTCTATCTATACCCCTCTATCCCTTTTTCCAACATAAAATTGTCCAATCCCTTTTTGAACCCCAATACTGTACTCTGTCCTATCATGCCGTCTGGAAGCGCATTCCAGGTGTCCACCACACGTTGGGTGAAGAAAAACTTCCTAGCATTTGTTTTGATTTAATGATTGAGTGATTTAGTTTCCCTCCGTACTACTATCCTTAATACTAAAAAAGGTAATTCACAAAATGAACATTTAAATATGTGGAAACTCTGGTGTGCCCAATGTATAGACCCTCCTCCCACTGCCCCAACAACCCCATCTCCCAGTGCAGGGGATACCTCCTCGGCTCCAGTTCCTGTACCTCAGGAATTACCAACTCCTGCATCACACCTTTCTCATGTTGAACCGCTAGACTTGTCCATGCCTAAACCTCTGGACTTATGTAAACCTACCTCCAACTTCCCAGCTCTCCAGGCTCCTCTTATTATTAAACAAACTAATTCCGGAATTAGTAAAGCTGCTTATGCCCCTTGGAGCTTTGCTGATAAACTTTCTGTTAAAGCCCAGCTTCCTCCACTTCTTGCTGGAGCATCCCCTTGGATTCCCTGTGGTAAGCACAGCCTGGGCTCTCATCCCCAAGTGGAAGTCCAGTAAAGAGGAGATATAAAATTGTACTTACTTAGTACTCCAGTTTGAAGCCCATAGGAACCTTGACTCCCTGATCAAGAGGCTAAGGAGAAAGAGAAACCATCAAATGAGTAGCCAGGCTGGTCCACAGCTGTCCCCTGGTCCATACTGAAGGAAGAAAAAAAGAGAGGAGGGGGGAGTCCCATGAGGTCTCTCAAAACAGTCAAAGGATTGGGAAAAGAAACCACACTGGTCTCCAGCAATAAAGTATAAACTGTGAAACTTTATGAAGAAATACAGTATATGGAAACTTGGAGGCCAACTGGGTGAGCTCTAGGTTTCCAGCAGAGGCAATAGGGAGGACGCCTTCTGTATCAGGATTTTGACTGAAGCTCCTTTTGACAGATTAAGGGGTTTTCCCTCCCCCATACAAATATTATACCCCTGAGCAGCAGGAGTTGCTAATCAAATGTGGAACTACAGGTCTCAGCATGCACTGGGCTATGGAGCTCAGTGTTGAGTCCCAGGAGCAGGACTCACAGGAGAGAGAGGTATTTTTACCCAGGCTGGGTTTATTCGCTTAGAAAAATTTGTAATTAAGCGATTAATCAAAAATAAATAAAACTTGAAACTTGAAACTTCTAAAGAGGACCTCAGGGAAGAAAGAGAAACTCTCAAGTTTTCCCTAAACATGGGTAGGCCTTCAGAAAACAGACTGATGCCTTTTGGCTGAGGAAAGCCAAATGAGAGGGCAAGGACCACTACTTTGAAGAGGCCAGCAAAGCTCAAGATTTTGTTAACACCTGGGACTCAGGGCCGACCAGTCCGTGAGAAACACCCTGCTCAGTTTTGGGCACGGTGGACTTTGGTTTCTAGACTTCTCTTGAGGCACTGGGCCTGCTGCAGTCCTGTGCAAACTGGGTCTTTTGAGAAAGGTTTCAGTCTTCCAAGCCTATAAATGGAGTGGGGTTTTCCCTTCTTGTCTGGGAGTGCATGTTTGCTTGGCCGACACTAAAGCCCTTATTTTTGGCCGCTGCATTAAGTAGTTGATTTCTTTAATGTCCATGTTGCCTGGCTATTTTGTATGGTAACTTTTCTTTGTTGTGACCAGGGAAAGGGCACTAAGAGTGACTCGCCTGGGGGGGGGGGGGAGTTCATGTTTTCTTCCTGAGTGAATTGGAGTGGTGAGGTTGGGGTTTAGAGATAAGTCTAAATGACTTTGGGGAAGGTAGGGGAGGGGGAGAGAGGGGCAAGGAAGCAGAGTTGTGTGTCTGAGGAGGATGTCTGTGGCATGAGTGTGATTTGCTTATGGGAATGTTATATCGTGGGGGGAGGGTAAAGGCTGGGATGCCCTCTTCCTTTGGGGTTTCAAAATCTGGGGATGGTGTTCTTTTGGTTGTGGGGTTTTTTAGTTATGATATGGATAAATTCATCTAATGGAATGTGGGTGGCATAGGCTTGCTCATCAAATGAAGTAAAATTCTTCTGGTCTTGAACAGGCACAAGGCGCAGGTTTCTATGCTGTAGGAGACTCATTCGGACTCAGTGGAGCATAGGAAGTTGTACCGTTGTTAGGTGGAGGATTTTATAGAGGGGCTTATTATAACTAAAAAGGCTGGTGTGGTTATTCTATTTAGGAAGGGTTTGTAGGTTGTCAAACATTCTGTAGTGGCGGAAGCAATGGGCTATTATGTTCTGGCACATGTCTCCCTCAATGGGCAGGAACTGCTATTGGTCAACGTCTTTGCCCTTAATGTTTATGAGAAGAGATTTTTATAATGCCCTTTATCAAGGCTGTTCAATCCTTTGGTGACATTCCTGTGGTCATGGATGGAGACTTTTAACACTGTGTTTGACCCGCTTTTAGATAATCCTGGCCTGATGGAGTGGCTCTGGTGGACTATTCTCAGGGGGTTCCATTGTTATGTTATGTACTAGAATTGCTAGATGCTTGGAGATTCTTACATCCCACAGAACTGGATTACACCCATGTGTCACACTCATGGAACCCAATCGAGAACTGATTATCTTCTAATGTCAACTTCTTTTTCCTCCTAATTTCATAGGCCCCCTTTGTGTCTCGGATCATGCTTTGATTTGACTAGAATTGGAGGATGCCCCTGCCTGTCCAAAATAGCATTGGAAATTCCCCAAATCTCTTTATTATGACTTCTAATTTAGAGAATTTCTCCTTGCCAAATGGAAGGAATATGTTGAGAATAATAGGGAATACGCCTCTCATCCTATTTTTATTTTGGGAAGCCGCCAAGGCTGTGTTGTGTAGGGAAGTAATTTAATATTACACACACAAAAAAAGATCATTGATGGCAGAATTACATCGATAGGAAGATGGGGTTCGTGTGACCCGTTGACGCTATAGCAGTCATCCCACGCCATCGGCAAAGGTAGAATAGCTCTTCTCTCAGGCCACGCTAAATCAGCTGCTTCATGATAGGCAAAAAAGTCAGCCCAATATTATTGTTTTCAGTTGTATAAGCATGCCAATAAACCAGGGTCTCTGTTGCAAAGGAGCAAGGTTCTAGGCGAGTCTTACAACTTTGATCATCTTTGGGGGATCTTGTTTGATCCGATGGTGATATTCTTAATGTGTTTAGAGACTTCTGTGCCAACCTATACACTCTGCCTACTGAATATCCCCTAGATATCGATATGTATCTGTCTAGCTTAACTCTGCTTTGTCTTTCGGAGCATCAACAATACGCTCTTAATGCCACCATCTCTGAGGAGGAGATATACTACAATGTTCAAAACAGCCCATTGTACAGAGCTCCAGGGTTAGATGGACTGGCTGCGGAATTTTACAAAATCCTTAATCCGGCCATAGTGGATTGTTTGGTGCTGGTCTTTAATTCCTTTCTGGAAACAGAATCTTTGCCAGATTCCTTCAGACAGCTTTGAAAATAGTTCTTCCAAAGCCAGGTAAAGGGTCCCTTGCTCCTTGATTCATACCGCCCGATCTCTTTACTATCATTTGAGGCTAAGCTTTTTGTGAAAATATTAGCTAATTGGCTTTCTCAAGGCTTACCTAGCCTCTTAGCTTCTCCTTAGGTTGGCTTTGTGAAATGTCGTCTGATAGCGAATCTCAGGCAGATAATACTTTAGTTGGAAAAGATGTACTGCACTTCTATCCCATCAATGCTCCTTAGCTTCGATGCTGAAAAGGCCTTCGACAGAGTTCATTGGTCTTTTTTGTTCGCTGTTCTGAAGGCATATGGACTGTCAGGGGCCTTTATGGTGGGGGTGTGAGCGTTTTACTGCTTGCCTAAAGTATTGATGGGAATCAATGGGTTGGTATTCCCCATCTTTTCCTATAGGGCGTGGCACAAGACAGAGTTGTCCCTTATCCCCCCTTCTTTTTGTGATTAGATTAATTAATTAGAGATATTTTGGGAAACCCGGAGGTCGAGGGTATACAGTTGGGCACTGAAGAGTTCAAGATCTCTGCATTTGCAGATGACCTTTTGGTGCACCTAACCAATCGCTCCCGGTGTTAATGGAGCTTTTTGCTAAATTTGGGGATTACTCAGGATTTAAATTGAATTTATCTAAAACCGAGTATCTGGCGAGTAGAGATGACTGGAGTACTGTTATCTCACATGGGCTGTTTAAACCAGCTGGGGAGCCTTTTCAATATCTGGGAATACATTTGTGTATGGATCGGAGTGACGTTTATAGAATTAATATTGCCCCTTTATTGTCCGCAACGAAAGGCTATTTTCAGCTGTGGAAGACTTTGCCTCTCTCTTTGATGGAAAGAGTTAGTTCATACGCTATACCCTCCCCCTCTATCTGCTGAAGAGGGACATGCAAGCTCTCCACAAACTTGTATATAGATTTTGTTTGGGAGGATGAAGGGCAAAGATGAGCTTGCACCATCTTCACGGTGGCTGGAGGAGGGGTGGCATGGGCCTGCCTGATATCAAGCTCTATAATATGGCATGCCAATTACGCCATCTTAGTAATTGGTTTCATGACACAGACAACCACATACCATTGCAGATAGAAAAAGCTTTGGGCCACTCTTGGCATTTGTTATAAATACTACAAGCTCGGGCTCAGGCCCTGCCACCTCCTCTACGGACCTCTTTACTTGTTCGATCTCTTGTAAAGCTACGGGCAGATTTAGCTCGTTGGGGAAGTTCTATCCTCAAAGTAGCTCTTTGGGGCGATGGAGATTTTTCACCTGGAATGGACAACCCCCAGTTTTTATCTTGGTGAGATCGAAGTTTGCAACAGCTCAAACAGGTGGTGACTTTGGAGGGGCAGTTGCAAAGTTTGGAGATCCTTTGTGGTCCTACAGTCACATTTGGGGACGGGTTTGCCTATTTGCAACTTCAGCATTATGTTCGGTCCTTGCTGGCCTTGTTAAGATTGTCAGCAGTGGCATCAGTGGAAAATTTGCAAGAGCCAATACCAGATGATTTGCCGTCTGTTTCGCTCTTTCATAAAAGATTGATGTTGGGGCTGCCTAGTTGGGATCTTTCTGGGTTGGCAGTCAAATGAAGCACCAATCTATCTTGTGAGGTGAAGGCAGAAGATTTAGTCAAATTGATACGTGTTATTTCTTTTTGGGTTTGTTGCGCTGAGTGTCAGTATAGATTTATTTATTGAGCTTATATTTCCCAGGCTCAGCTTTTTCACATGGGAGGGATAGCAATAGAGACATGTGCCAGTTGGGGGTGGAATACTTTATTCACACCTTTTGGGATTGTGATCTGATTCAATCTTTCTGGAAGACACTGTTCTGGTACATGGAACGTTTACTGGGGCAAAACATGGGGTTTCATCTTCAGCATTGGGTATAAAGGGTAAGGGAGCTGGGCTATGGGTTCTTAAAGCTTGTGTGGTGGGGAAATAATCTTTTCTTCAGTATTGGACACAAAATTTGGCTCCCTATTTTTGGCATTGGCGTAACAGGCTTCATAAGCTGTTATGCCAATTGTTGTTGGAGCTTAAGGATTTACATCTTACTTTTAAACACCAGATACTTTTTTGATGCCATATGGGGCACTTATATTCAATCTCTAAGTCCTCTAGTTAGAACTCATATTTAAACCGGTTGCAATTGCCTTGAATGGGAGTCCTTGGGTTTGAGATCTCCTCTCTGAGATGATATTACTTTTTTTTTAGACTGTCTGCTTCTTTGATGTCTATGGGGTTTTCAGTCTTCTTCTCCTTGAAGGGGGGGTTTCTGTGGAGGCGTTCTTCTAGGATGTCTATTGACTTTCTTGGGTGGGGGGAAGGGTGTCATAAGAGTACAGATCCCCTGCCTGTTTGGTTGAGATAGTATAGGGATAGTGGGATGTTTCTGTATTGAACAGATAATATTTGGGGGGGTTTGCTTTCCCTCCCTGGGGGTTCTGCGTTTATATATTTGGGAAGTAGTTTTTTTTCTCTTTTTTTGAAATTCTATATTGTGTATAATTTCATTGTATAATGTGGTTTTGTATTTCCTGCCAATAAAATTGTTTCAAACTAATTATATTTCAAAAATGTCACAAAATTTCACTAGGAACTAGGAACAGTAAAATCTAAATGGTTATAAAAGGATGGCAAGTATAATTAAGCAGAGTCAAATGAAGGGAACATCTATTACAGGGGTACCCAAAAGGTCGATCGCGATTGACCAGTAGATCGCAAAGGCAAAATGATCTACCAACACTAAAATTTTTAAAAGCACACTGTACGCAGAGAAAATGTTAATTATCATGTATATTCGGGGAGGGGGGGGTGTTTCAAAGAGGTTAAGGCAGATGACTTTAAAATATGCAATGTCACCTCAGTAACAACTATACAAAAATAGACAAATATACCCCCTCCCCTTTTATTAAACTGCGATAGCAGTTTTTAGCGCAGGGAGCCTATGAGTGTCGGGAGCAGCGTGGGGCATTCAGCGCAGCTCCCTGTGCTAAAAACCCCATATTTTAAAGTCATCTGCCTTGACCTCTTTGAAAAAACCCCGAATATAAATGATAATTAACATTTTCTCTGCATACAGTGTGCTTTGTATTTTTTAAAATTTTATTGTTGGTAGATCATTTTGACTTGGTCATTTTAAAAATAGCTCGCAAGCCAAGAAATTGTGGGCACCCCTTATCTAGTATATAGTCCCGATATTGCAGCAGACAGGAAATATAAATTGCATCATGCTGTATGTTATGTAACACTTAAATGAAATGATGATATGAATCATAAAAAAATTAAGCTTTCATAATGAAATAGAAATTAATGTTTTTGCACTATGCAATTATAAATGTAAAACACCACCATATTGATAATTACTGACCATGAATACAATACATGAAATACACAAATACTGCTATAAAACTTGGTGAATATACAGAGTCCCTACACAAATAAATAAGTAAAAACAATATATAGAGTGCCCAAATGTGTATATGAATTTGATTCGCCAGAAAACAAAATACTGTTCTAAGGCTCAAAAAAGGTGCAGAAAAACAACCTGAGTGATGAACCAAGAGGAAAAGGAAATTTACAAGGTACCCAAATATATTAAAACGTGATCTTGATGCTCTGGAGGCATGAAGGAAGAAGTAGACATAAGAGAGCCTGCTATGAGGAACATAGCGAGCATTTGGGAGAGTGAGGGATGAAAAGATTTTAAAAATACTCTGGAGCATGTTAGGCAAGTCCCTTGTAAACCAAAGTAAACAGTTTCAACTGATACAAGCAGATACTGGCAGCCAAAATTCAGAAATCGATAAATGGGAAAGAATCAAAGCAGCGGACATATTTTGACAACTGTGATTTGAACAAGATGAAGATGCTTTAATCCAAAGAGAGAGAGACCAGCATAAAGAACATTCCAATAATCCAAGTGAATAATAACAAGAGACAGAAGAATGTGTATGTGAGAGGTGTTAGTCCTTAGATCCAAACATTTTCACATCTACACAAGCATTTCTCATTCAATATAAATTTTTAAATTGTGGACCCTGGTATATAAGAAAAGGACATCAATAAAATATAAGACCTTACTGAGTTACTCTGTACAACATAATAAATTTCAGTCCTTGATGATAGTCCAGCAAAGATAAAGCATTGATGTTTTAAAAAACCTCAATATGTTTGAATATGCATCATTATGTTACTTCACAGTTAGTGCTGGATAGTATTTAGATGAATAACCATTATTAACTATGAGGTTAAAAAGTATTTGATTTTTTTCCTGATGCCTTCAGACACTCCTAACCTCTCTAGAATATCTTTAAAGTTTCAGTAAAAATTGGGTCAGTGCTCCCATCTAGTGGCAATTCAATAGTACTGCTTTCTGTACACAAAGTCCCAAATAAGTCCATTAGTGAAATGCTGATATTTTTCTGCAATACTGCTGGGCTTCACCCCCACTAATATGGATCCAATTTTATTTCACATGAAATAAAGAATGAGACATCATATGTGAATATGGTGGGAAGAAGCTAGTCTCTGTTTCACCAAAGCTTCAGCGATCCTTTTGGTGTGCTGGAGTCTGAATCATCCTGTTTTCCTTACCAAGTTGACAACATGCCTACCACGCAGTAATCTCTCCAAAACATATTCCAGTATCTCTCCATATTTATTAGTGACTCACACAAATGTATTCTCATGCTTCTAAGTATGTACCAATGATCAATTTCTGCTTGTAAAGTGGTTTTTACCAATGGATGATATTTTAGATCAGTGTACAGCTTGGCAAGTGCATAGTTGTTCACTCATGCATCTCTATTCTTTTCATCACAGTACATAATGTCTATTGGTACATAAGGGTATTGAAGTCCATTTTATTTCTTACAAATTTCCTAACTTCTCCTCTCTAGACAGTGTCAGAGTAATTACAGTGGACAACCTATTTCAGCTCAATAACAGGGTAATTAGACATTGGATAAGTTACGGTACGTTGGATAGTGCAGTACGTTTTCCATCTGTGAAATGGACAGTAATTGCAATTAGGAGAAGGAGTCTCCAGCCCTTTTTGGAGTTCTTCAGCTATGGACTTGATTCTTCATATGAATGTGCCATTAACAGTTCACATCTCTCCACTATTAGCTGAGTTACATTGACTTCCAGTATTAGAGAGGATTCAGTTTAAACTTCTGGTGTTGGTGTACAGGGTGATACACCGTGATCTGCTTGCAGTTGTGTCTGATCATGTGATTTCTTATACTCCTGTGAGAAGTCTGTGTTTGCAGTAGTGCTGCCTGATTCAGGGAAAAAAATTTTAATTTGATTTGGCCCAGTCACTTTTCCTAGCCAATTGGGTTTTTTTCCCAAACATCCTGGCAGATTTATTTTGTAGCCTCTTCACCCACCCCACCCCCATTTATCCTCTCCAACCCCATCCCCTTGTGTAGCAGCTTTCCACCCTTCCCTCCCATCCCCCAGTGTAGCAGCTTTCCATCCCTCCCTCTCATTTCCCTGTGCAGTAGCTTTCCATCCAAACATCCCTCCCATCCATCTGTGCAGTAGCTTTTCTTCCCTCCTATTCCCTGACCTGTGCAGCACCTCTTGACCAACCCCCTCCACTGTGAGATCTGACATACGGGTCTCCTAAAGCAGTAGCGGTGGCAGTGTCTGGCAGGAAGAGGCAGTGCTCTGAACAGGCTGCTTCTGGCCTGCCACACCAGGGCTTCCGTCTGTCGCATCATCAGTGGCACGGCAGAGGGAAGGCCCCGGCAGGGCAGGCCAGGAGCAGTCTGTTCCAAGCACTAAGGGCTCCTTTTACTAAGCTGCGATAGCGGTTTTAGCGTGCTTTGCGCAAGCAGAATTGCCCCGCGCGCTAGACGCTAACACCAGCATTGAGCTGGCGTTAGTTCTAGCTGCATAGCACGGGTTTAGCATGCGCTAAAAATGCATTCCGCAGCTTAGTAAAAGGAGCCCTAAATGAAAAGATGACAGTACAAATCTGAAAAATTGTAACCCCAGCCTCCGGAGTTCAAGTGCTATTTCCACTTTGGGTGAAACACCAAAAATATCAAAATTTAATGTCAGATTTTTTTTTAGGGTCGCTGTTTGAGTGCAGCAGACATATACAGTACATGTACTTTACTGGTTTCGGTATCTTTGGGAGGTCTATAGACCATCTAGAGCTCTGCGATCATAAAGTTTTATGCGATTGATATAGCAAATGGCTGTGAATATAAAGTATGTGGATACACAATTAAAAATGTTCTCATTTATGGGTATGTCCCTATGGAATAAGCTAAGTGGTCAATTAAGATCATGTGTTAATCACTATAGCTTTAAGAGATTGCTTAAAACAAAGCTATTTGTTGATGCATATTTGTGAATTGCTCTTTCTGAGATACTGCTCTGATTTACTTGTAATGAAAGTGATGGATAATATTGAAGATTCCTCAAGCTGCACTTTATTATGTTGTGTTGAATTATTGTATAATGGTATGTGTAAGCTGTTATGTTTTTTAATGTATGTTATTTTGGAAACCACTGAGACTCCAGGCGGTATATACATTTTTAAAAAATAAATATCAAATTGACGGGCTGAGGTATAATCAAGAGGCTAAAAATGTTTGGTGGTTTTGTTGCTCTGTTGCCCAGTATTTAATTTCCCTTCATAAATTATGTTCATAAATCCTGGTTGGGGTCTGTTTCCTTTCTCTTTAAAGTATCAGAACTCACAGCTCTACTGCTTCCAGATTTCAAGCCCTTTTCTCCGTATGGATGATCATTTGCTAGCATTTTCACTCTGTTATTCCCTCCTTTAGAGGATCAAGCTCAGGTCTCTCCAATGACCAGTCCCTCTCCCTCTGTGACATTGGATATTTCAGGAGACAGCTATGAATTGGACTGGCAACCCCTGATTAATTTAGTCTTTCTTGGGAACGGGCTTCTTTCCTTCTAGTATAGACTAGGGCACAACTGTGAACCAGCCTGGCTGCCCCTTTGCTGGCTTCTGCTTCTCCTTAATCTCTTGAGCAGGAAGCCAAGGTTCAAATGGACTCCATAGTGGGGTACTCAATGCCACTTTATATCTTGTCCTTACTGGACCCCCGTCTTGAGAAGAAGAGCCCAGGCTCTTTCTTTGAACTCAGAGTTTTATATTCCTTTTTCAAATAGACCACCACTTTTCTGGAGCAGGGGCCCAGAATCTTTATCCCACAGCTGTATCAGAAAACATACTGTGGCAATTTATTATATATTTTAATTTGTATTAATGAGAGAGAAAATATTTTAGATATCCACAGATTTAACAAGTTAACAATTTTTAACAAGCTGCATTAGGTAACACTTTTTAACATTCTGGTTTGAGCTACATAGCAAGTTCCTAAGTAAAACTCTTGAGTGTGTCCTATTCTGAAGAAGTTGCTGGATATTGTTTCCAGTAAGTTCTGTGCTGTTCTCACCAACTTGAATGATCATGAAGATTTGATATTGATAAGGCCTCTTTTAGTTTGTCTTTTTTTTGTGTGTCTTGTTTTGTTTGTTGTGTTAATAAGTTCATACAATGTGGCCAGCTGCGCTAATATTGTTCTAGAGTTCCGAATTCCCCTGGAGTCTGTTTTCTTTCCAAGTCTTTACAAAGTAGTAATCATTTTTTGTGAGCTGAATGACAATGTAAAGTGAGTGAGATAGGCAGTTTCCTACTTTCTGTATAGATATAGATATATATTTTTCTCCTGACAGTTTCCTTCTGTTTTACTCAACTTCTAGTTCCATTGGAACTAGGGTTGGGACCTGACACTATGATCCTCTAATTGCAGCTACCCATGGATTTATCCACTATTTTATATTCCTTCTTCTCACTCCTAGGAGAAATTAGCTCAAGAAATGTTGGGCTGAAGGGATAACAAAATTACACACCTACAATTCTCCCTCTAAGGATTGGCTGGGTGCATGAAAACTTTTTCTCATGTGAGCAACAAGTTCTAAAATAAAAATTTTGTGTGTGAGCAACAAGTTCTAAAAACCAATAATTTTCCAGATTTGCAAGTATTTTTGTGAGCGATCATGTACAGTCTATGAGTGACACTCCTAGAATGAGCTCACATGCTCAGCTTAAAGGGAATATAGACCACCTGAGGGCTTATCTGTTTTTTGCTGAATGAACAATTAAATTATCAAAATTTATGTGTCCCACTGAATAACTTGTTCTTCAAGTAAACTTTGCAGAAACTACAAAATGCCCGTTTGTTTTTACAGTAATTTCAATGTTTTTAGTAGTATATTTTAAGATATTAAATCATTTTGTTGTTTTCACATGAAAATGTTTCTAGATAGTGGCCACAGAAAGCAAGTTATTTCTACCAATTGTTCTTGACCTCAGCCGAATTTCCTCACAGGCAAAATTGAGGAGGCTTAGGGGGAGCAGCATCTCCACTCTAAATATTTCAGGTGCTAATGCTAAATTAGTCCCCCTTCTCTCACTGTAAATATGACCTCCTTACCCTTTGCCTTCCCAGTTAAGTAGGCAAACTACACCAATGCTTATGGTCTCAAAACTGGCAGATTTCTAACCAGAAAAAAAGGATATTAATGCCCGCTATACAAATCATTGGTGTGACTTCAGTGACCTGCCAGTGGAAGACAAACCCGTCCCACTTTTTATTCCTGTGTAGCATGAGTAGTCTCCAACACTGGGCTGCCATTGGGGCTGGGAGGAGAAAGAGTACTGGTGGAAAGGAAAGGGGCGAGTATAGGAGACCAAAGGGCAACTTCCTAGGAGTATGTTAAATGGGCATCCTAAATAAGCCATGCAAGAGTAATAATGACAAGACAGCTTTCTGTACACAGTTTAGGAAGATTCTTCTACATAATCCTGTTTCATATTCTCATTGACCTTCTCAAACCCAGCCTTCCACAAACTCAAACAGGATGCTGGACTTGATAGACCTTTAGTCTGTCCCAGTATGGCAATTCTTATGTTCAGAGATGGGGAAGGAGTAGAACTAGAGGGCATGAATTGAGTTTACAGGGCAGTCAGCTTAGGAGTAACATCAGGAAGTACTTTTCACAGAAATGGTGGTGGATGCCTGGAATGCCTCCTGGAGGTGATAATGGAGACAAAAACAGTGACAGAATTAAAAATATACATGGGATAAACTCAGATTTTTTTTTTAAAATGCTGATCATCGCCAGCTAGATCATCGCCACCAACACTGAATATTGGAGGCTAATTTTTCTAGGGCTTGCCAGCAGAGCCTATGTACCAATATTCAGCCAGGACCCACATACAACAATTATGCAGCCCTGGATGAATATCAGCCAGGACCCACATAACTTTATTTTTTTTTTTTTTAACATTATAGCCTCCATGAACCCTTCCCCATCTCCAAAATGCCCCCAGCCCAAACTCTAGATAGGCTCCCTAGACCTACGTGTTGTCACAAGTATCCATGTGGATTGTTTGGGCAGAAGGAAAGTTCCCTCGCTTCTGCCGGCCTCTGCAAATGGCTGCCATGACCTCTTGCAACAACTCACATTACTTTGCATAGTACTGTGTGCTGCCATGAGAGGTCATGGCAGCCATTTTCTAAGGAAAGCCACAAGGAGCAGGAATGAGTGGCCTTTGCTCCTGCCCCCAACAACCCCTATGAACCCTGCAAACCACCAAGAACATCAGGTAAGCCCAAGGGTCTTACTTAGATCTTGGGGTGGGAGGAGGGGGATGTCCTTTGATTTTCATAGGATAAGAGGGATAGGATAGGATAGGAGGGAGAGGGCTATTTTGGAGTCTTGAAAGGAGATCAGGGGGCTTTCAAGTTGCAAACCACCAAGAACATCAGGTAAGCCCAAGGGTCTTACTTAGATCTTGGGGTGGGAGGAGGGGGATGTCCTTTGATTTTCATAGGATAAGAGGGATAGGATAGGATAGGAGGGAGAGGGCTATTTTGGAGTCTTGAAAGGAGATCAGGGGGCTTTCAAGTTAGAAATAGTTAATGCAGGTCCCAACTGATATTCAGTGCCTGGGCTGGCAATGCTAAGCAGGTTAATTTAAGACAGCTTTTGAACTGCCTTAAATTAACATGCTTAGCTATGTGGGTCCCAGCAAAGAATACTGCTGGCAAGTGCATAACCTCTGGCTACTCTCTAACATCACTCCCAGTGTCGCCCCTGACCTGCCCATTTTTTTTTGTTGGGTTGTCTGTGGTGATATTCAGTGGCACTGTCTGGTTAATATCACCAATTTGAGAGTAGTAAGCAATTTTAAGCAGGCACGAGATTTTGAAGGGAACTTGCTCCTGATGAAGCTTGAACTAGGTGAAACAGGCAGCTCCGTTAAAGTGCCTCGATTCTTTGTGATTTACACTGCAATTTAATATTAATATGAATACATGTAACAAGGGAGGTTTTTTGACTGATGACTGAACCTGTGTAAGGTGAGTTTATTCACTGAGATCTTTTTCCTCCTTTTAAAAATCTAATAGCAGTTCTGTGTATATACTTTCCTCATTTGAATAGGTTGGTTTTCCATTTGTAGTTGAAAGAACGTGTAGTTCATCTAGTGGGTTGGTGTTTTACTTTTCTTGGTTAACATTTCATTTATAAGTATTAGATGAATGTCTTGCACCAAACTGCATGAATTTTTTTTTTTTTTACCTATTTCTTGTTCAGTTGCACAGAGCTTTACTGTTGCTATTTTGTTATTGATTAATATAGTAAATCCTAATCTTGTATCAATGAGGTCGTAGTAAATGGTTCAGTACACTTATATATAAAGCAAAACAAAACGAACTAGATTTTATAACAGAATATGAAAATTAATATAGAAAGCAACTCCTCAGCTATGGAGAGTGAACAGCTGCTATTAATTAGTGTAAAAAACGTGGAGAAAAAGAGACCTCAGAAATCATAATCCCTAACACTTAGTCCATCAGCCCTGACTAGGGAAAAAATACATTCATAGGTCTCTCAAAAAACTCCACTTAACAAAACAAAACAATTTCAAAATTCAAAAAAATGCAGCAATGTACTTTCCAAAACATCAGAAGAAAGGGCCTGCCGGGACTGGCTGCGAGCAGCCTGTTTGAAGCTGCCTCCTGCTGACCACTGCACTTTGGATAAGGAAGAGAGAGAAAATGGGGGGAGGGAGGGAGTTCACGGCTCAGGACCACTATCTGCTTCTGCTATTTCGGGCCTTGAGGGAGGAGGGCTCAGAGCCGCTGCCACACTAGTACTTCGAGGTGGGATGGGGTTTGTAGCTGCTTTGGGGCTTGAGGGAAAAGGGGGTTTGCAGCTCAGACCACTGCCGCTTCAGGAGACCTTTTTTTTTCCACCAGTGATATATATATATATTTTTTTTTTTTTTTGCCAGTTGTTTGAGAATCCCGGTTAACTGAGATTCTGCTATACCTGTATACAATATGTAAACTGATTTGATTGTATCCATAGAAAGGTGGTATATCAAGTCCCACCCCTTTCCCTAAAGCAAGATTTATTCAAATTAAAATATTTTATAAAATTACACCATCAAATGATCAGTCATAGATATTGAAAAGACATTCTCTAAGTTCTGTGTACTTAATGACAAGCTTCTCTTTGTTTCTTATCCTGTGTTTCTTGCAGGATTAAAGAATTGCAATTTAAATGAAACTGAAGAAAACTAAGGCCCTCTTTTACAAAAGTGCACTAAACGCTTTAGCGTGCGCTAAACTTAGCACACTTTTACATTACATTACTTTACATTACTGGCTTATATTCCGCCTGTACCTTTCAGTTCTAAGTGGATTACATCAGAACGATAACTGGACATTTCCAGGAAGAGAAATACAAATTACAGTTAAGGCGTAAGGTCTAAAGCAATTTTGATGAGTAGATTCTAAGAGGGGGAGAGAGGGGAAAAGGAAGGGATTAGGACGTTTGGGTGAATTTCTTGAATAGTAGGGTCTTGATTTCTTTGCGGAAAGCCTTGAGGTCAGTTGATGCTGTCAGTAGGTTGGTGATGGAGGGGTCCAATTTAGCTGCATGTGTTGCAAGTAAGTTGTCATACATCTTTTTGCGTTTAGTTCCTTTAAAAGGGGGGAAGGAGAAAGGGGATTGGGTTCTCCTCTGTCTGGTTGAGAGGTTCCTGTTTAGACGGTTGTTTAGGTGGGTGGGTGCCGTTCCGTTTAAGGTTTTGAATAAAATACAGTATAGTTTGAATTGGATGCGGGCTTGTATTGGAAGCCAGTGTGAGTCTAGGAAGGCGTTGGTGATGTGGTCAAATTTTCCAAGGGAATAGATCATTCTGAGGGCAGTGTTCTGCACGGTCTGTAGTTGTTTTATTAGGTAGGTAGGACAAGAAAGGTAGAAGATATTGCAGTAATCCAATAGACTTAGGACTAGGTATTGAACTATGAGTCTGAATTGTTCTTTTTCAAAGAATTTTCTGATTTTGCGAAGGTTGCGCATGGTGAAGAAAGCTTTTTGTGTGATTTTGTTGATTTGCACCTGAAGAGTGCAACCTCTGTCTACTGTTACTCCAAGGAGTTTGAGAGTGGGTTGTAGGGGATATTTGGTGGTTTTTATTTCTAGCTCAGTTATAGAAGGGGTTTTGTCCTTTTCAAGCAGTAGAAATTTAGTTTTATCTGGGTTGAGCTTCAGTTTATGTTCTGTCATCCATTTTTCCAGTGCTTCTAGAGTTTTTTCCAGGGTTCCTGATTTGGTGGGGTCTTGTGTGTCAAAGGGGAGGAGTATGGTGATATCGTCTGCATAGCTGAATGAAGTTACTTTGAGTTTGTCTAACAGGGTACCGAGGGAGGAAATGTAAAGATTGAAGAGCATGGGTGACAGTGGGGAACCTTGGGGTACTCCGCAGGGGTTGGTCCAAGGCTCCGATATAAGATCCTTTGTTTTTACTCTGTATGTTCTTTTTTTAAGGAATCCTTGAAACCAGTTGTATACTTCGCCTGAGATCCCTATTGCTTCTAATATATGAAGAAGTATGGTGTAGTCGACCAGGTCGAATGCGGCAGAGAGGTCGAGTTGAATTATCAGCATCCTTCTTCCTTTGCTAAGGTGCTGTCTGGCTATATCTAGAAGGGAAGCTAGCAGTGTCTCGGTGCTGTGGTTAGATCTGAACCCCGATTGAGTTGGGTGGAGTAGGTTGTGGTCTTCAAGGTAGTTGGTGAGGTATTTGGCAACCAGACCTTCTATTAGTTTAACATATAATGGAATTGAGGCGATGGGTCTGTAGTTGGAGGGGGTGTCTATTGGTCCTTTGGGATCTTTCAGTATTGGGGTGATTATGATTTCCCCTAGGTCTTGTGGAAATTGGCCTTCCGTGAGAGTTGTTTGGATCCATTGTAAGAGGCAAGCTCTAAATTTGGGGGATGCGTTTGTCAGTAGATATGACGGGCAGTTGTTCAGGTCGCATGACACTCGACTGTATTTTCTGTAGAGTCTGTTCATGTCCAGCCATTGCACCTTTGTAAAGTTGGACCAGTGCCTGTCAGCTGCAGTGGCTTCATCTGTTGTAGGGTTTATTATGATCTCGTCTAGGAGGGACGGTGAGTTGTTGAAGGAGGCTCTAATATTGGCGATCTTATTCTTGAAATGGTCCGCTAGTTGGGTGGCCGTTGGAGGGTGGATTCCTTGAGTGGTTAGGAATGGTTGAGTGTCGGTGAGGTTCTTCACAAGTTGGAAGAGTTTCTTTGTGTCTAAGGATTCTGTGCCTATTAGTTTGGAATAATAAGCTCTTCGTTTTTCCTTAAGTTTGATCTTGTAAAATGGGGGTAAATATTTTGTATGGCTGTGTTAGCAGTGCCAATTGCACAGGGTACAAATATGGAAGGGCACAAAATTTGCTCCCAGGTAGGGCAGGTGGGCACTAGTGGGTGTGTCACATCGGGATACAATTATATCTTGGTACATTTCTGGCTCCTTCCACTTACAAAGCAATTCAACCCTTAGACCTTTCCATATTTATAGCAGGGATACATTACCTGAAAGATCTCATTCTGTGGCCTTTAGTCTGTCTCATTCTGGGACAGATTGCTCTTGGCATCTCTGGGATTCTTGATTTTGAAAAAGTGAAGGGAAAGCTAAAGATAATGTTTGGTCAATGCTGTTGCAACAGAAATTAAGCAGATTAAATGGACTTTGCAATCATTTCATGATCATCATCATTTTCTGTGTTTCTGTTGTAGGGTTATCGGCAGAAGGACTCCTATATTGCCAGCCAGGGACCACTTCATCATACAATAGAAGATTTCTGGAGGATGATTTGGGAGTGGAAATCCTGTTCCATAGTTATGCTTACAGAGCTGGAAGAAAGAGGCCAGGTAAATCCATAGAAAGTGTGGACAAATCTATTTATTATAGCCAAAAGAAACAAACCTCTTAACAAGCCTGTATAGGCTTGACAATGACACTATATCTTACATAAATTCCTAAAAATCTAGATTCCTAAGGCCATCCTGAAACAGTCTTCCAACGGGGTAACCTTCATTATCTTGGGTTGTATATTATACAAAAAAACATGTTCTGCTTCACCAGTGGTTTAAACTTTTGTAAGAAATCAAGCAGGTATTTTTGTAATAATATTGCTTAATATCGGAGAATGTTATCCATTATGGGTGTCAAAGTCCCTTCTCGAGGGCCGCAGTCCAGTCGGGTTTTCAGGATTTCCCCAATGAATATGCATGAGATCTATTTGCATGCACTGCTTTCATTGTATGCTAATAGATCTCATGCATATTCATTTGGGAAATCCTGAAAACCAGACTGGATTGTGGCCCTCGAAGATTGACTTTGACACCTGTGAGAAAGAGGATCAAAATGTCTAAAATAAGGTTTGACAGTGAAACAACAAAGGTTCTATAAATCTTCAGGTAATCCAGTGGATAAAAAAAGAGCAGGTTCCAGAGAATGGTTCTCACATATAGAATTCCTTTATTAATACAAGTACCCAATGTGGTCCGTATTTTGCCCTCACATGGACTTCTTCAGGGATCAAAACTAAAAACATATCTATGTTAATAAAAATACTCCCAAAATATGAATGCAGGTCACATTCAAATCAACTAATTATAAATCAAATAAATGATAACAAACAAAATAAAATTACATATAGATTGTGTGGGAACCCTCTGAAATGGTGTGCCCAGACAGTATACAACAAATTGTATCCACTGTGTTTGCTCATTCATATGATAATCCATTCGTCACCCAACAGGAAGGAAATTAGTTGTAAGTTGTAGTCCCTCAGGAGGCTATCAAAACAGACATCATATTCTTTCAAGAAAATTAATTCTTTATCTAGAGTCACTTTTATAGTGTCTAATTTCTCATCATACCCTTTAAGTAGCCCATTTGTGGGCAAAATGTGAACCACGTCGGATGCTTGTATTGTGTATTTGAGAACCATTTTCTTCTCTTTTTTTATGCCACTAAAGTAACATTTGGTCCTCATTTCCTGAAGTAAGTTAGAGAGAGCTAATGAGACAGGTACTGTTGAATTTCTTCAGTCAGCAAAATTTTAGGAGATAAGCAATAAGAACATGATGGAAAATGCAAGATTGGAAATTATGGAAGGGTCGTTCATGTTTATTTGCATTATTCATAAGTAATTTTTTTTATCATCAGGAGAAATGCGCCCAGTACTGGCCATGTGATGGTACAGTGTCCTTTGGAGACATCACTGTGGAACTCAAGAAAGAGGAAGAATGTGATAGCTACACAGTACGAGACCTGCTAGTAACCAACACAAGGGTAAATATTTTGGTTCCTTTCTCTTTGACAAGAAACACTGTTGCAGACACAATTGTGTGGAAAGCTTTAGCAACTCCTGGTGAAGCACCATGTTTGAATGAATCCCTAAATGAACGAAAGCTAACACAACCTTTCCAGTGCAATAAGTGAGACATTCTAGACAGTAGGGTTATTTCCCTTTAGTAGCATGGTTGCAGAAAGAATCCACACCGGATTTTTCTCTCTGCCTCTATAGTACTTCACTGATCAGTTTAGTTCCCTCTACAGGTTTTTCCTTCTGCATGCATGGATGCAGTTGTGTGTGTTCTGTTCTCCCCATTTTATTGTTTTAATTCGATGTAATTTCATCTCCTTTTCGGGTAATTTAGTTCTTGGAGCGATTTTAAAGCTCTGCCTGCTTAAGAATTCACACACTTCGGTCTGTAGCAGATAGACCGATCCCTTTTTGGGTACCTGTTGGCCAGCCTGCATAGTTTTATCTGGAACTCAGGGCCGTCCATTAAGTGGCTCACCTACTGTTAATCAAGAGTTGAGCACAGGCTGTTAGGTGCCATTAGGAGGCTCAGCGATATCTTGCAGGGTGCCAGCAGTGTTGTCACGCCTCCACCCGTTCCGATGCTCATCCGATGGTTCACAAAGGTGGAGGTATAGTCAGACATTGAAGTCTGACTGGCAGCCCGAAGATCATCTTTGTAGGAACATTCCCAGCTTTGTGGCAGTGATTTTTCTCATCCAGCTACTATGAGAGAGCTGAATGCAGGCTTGCAACATTTCTAAATGATCTTCTCGGGTCACAGTGAGTACACAAGCTGACAGCCTGTAAGAGACATCGGGGAGGTTTGAAAAGTGGGGTTTTGAGTGTTTCTGAATGTTCCCCCTCCTGAAAAATCCTAAAATTGCCGTTTATGTTTGGGAAATGTGAAAACTATCACGATTTTGGCGCAAATTTTGTGACAGCAACCATCTTGGATTTTTATCGATTTTAATTTCTAAAGCTCCATGCTTCTTCAAATTTCCAAAAAGTGCCTGGAAACTTGCTGGGATAGAGTCCTTGGGTTCTCCTTGTGTGGATTCTTGCCAGAATCGTGCATTTTTAGTGATTTTACAGTGTTTTTGTGCCACGTGTCGCATGGCACAGCGGGGGTGTGGAGGTAGGCAGGCACAGCATCCAGCTTAGCCTCTTCCCTGCTGAAGCAGGTGACCAAATGCTCAGCTAGGCTGGTGGGGTGGCCTTCATGTTTTTCGGGGCTCGGTACTGCTGGTAATTCCATCTGCCAAGCTGTGGACCCTGCGTAGCCTAAGAAAAGCTCAGTTTCGCCACCTAGGAGCCAGACACCTTTTCTACATTTTTGAAATTTTTGCGCTCAGGATTTCAAACCACTGTGTTTTCCCCCCTGCGCAGTCCCAATCCACCTATATGGTGTCTCTCAGTGGCATTACTCCCGCAAATGACAAGATGTTTTGGTAGAAATGAGCTTCGACAGCAACTCCAGCAGTTGGAACCTAAGGACAGTATCAGGCAGACTTCTACAGTCTTTGGCCCAGAAATGTCAAAGAAAGAAAAATAATTTCATCATGAATTAATGGTGCATATGACTGTAGGGCAGAATGGATGGAGCATTCAGGTATTATGTATGTTAACTCCTAAAACTGTTCCATCACCCTTGTCCTACTTCCAAAATACAGCCCTCCCACTATAACTGCATCACTACCACACTCCAAATTGCCCTTCCCCTTATACCTATCCTCCTGCAAACTCTGCCCCCACCCCCAATAAACACAACACATTCAAAGCACACAGATAATACAGCACACATACAGGGATTGGGAATGAATTCCATAAGTCGTGCTCTACCTGCTCTCCCTACTTGTTAATTTTATCTATCTTTCAAAAGACTACAGAAAGCTCAATTTTGTGTAAGTTGTCCAAGTAACAGAAGGGAAATTGAAGTCTGGATATTTACAGCTTCCCTAGCATTTCACAAAAGATTTGTGAATGTGGAGCCTATATATAAGGATACAGGAAATATACATGTATTCAAACTCCTCTTACTGACCTACAAATGCACTCAGCTACTATCTCTCTTCACTTATCTCCCCCTATGATCGCCCCCCCCCCACCACCTCCACCGTGAGCTCCACTCAGCTAGTAAGTCCCTCCTATTGTGCCATTCTCTTTAACTGTCAACTCCATATGCTTAGAACAAACTGCCCGAATCCCTATAGTGGGCTCCGTTTCTGGCAGTGTTCAAGGCCTAGTTAAAAGCCCACCTCTTTGAGAGTGCTTTCAACTCTTAACTCTTCTCATCTCACCCATCCCCAACCCTATATGTCATGTCTGTCTGTTCAAGTTAGATTGTAAGCGCTTCCAAGCAGAGACTGTCTATAAATGTCAAAATGTACAGCGCTGCGTCCACCTTTCAGCGCTATATAAGTGTTAAGTAGTAGTACTCCTGTGGACACTTCCTAGACTCACCCCGCCGCGATGCTTGCACTGCCTGACCCTGATCTGGGGGATCTGGGTGAGGATGATTTGCTTGCTTACCCCTTATTTACGGGTGCAGTCTGCTGGATCTTTGGATCCTTCTGGGGTTTTGGAAGCCTGGAAATGCTTTCACGAGCCTGCGCCTATTTGAATTGGTGGCTTTGCCAGACCTTCTTTTTGAAACTTTACATGAGGTCTTTTTTGTCTCTCAGCCGGCTCCGGCCACTTCTTCCTCCTGGTGTATACTTGCTACCTTCCCCTGGTACCCTGATATGTGTATTCTGGTCTTGGAGCAGTTTAATTCTCCTGAGAGTGCTCTGACTTTTGCTAAAGTTATGCCACGCTGGGTTTTGATGGCAAGGAAGTGTCAGCAAGCTTTGGTTCAACCCATGGTGGATTTTTGGTAGCACAGGTGGCAAAATGCACCTTTCCCCCTAAGGTGGGTGATGCAGATGCCTTAGGCATTAAAGCTGCTTTGGCGACATTTTGTGTCACTTGTGCATGTCATGCTCAAAAGCGTTCTCTGGAAACTGAGGCAGCCACAGCTTATATGTCAAATGCATTACATGCTGTACTTATGCAAGTTTGACTCAGGTGTCAGAGTAATCCATCTCTGCCCGTAGTGGGCTACTGTTTCCACTTTCAAGACTCCTTTGGCTGGGCTGCCTTTTCAAGAGCTGTAATTGTTTGACACAGGTTTGCATGACTTCATGGATTCTAAACTGGGCCGTCGCCCTACGACTCGGCCTGATAGCAGACCCAGCCCTCCTGGAGTTCAGGTCATTCTAATCTCTTGGCACCCAGCGCTTCTAATCATGTGCAAGTGACACGTTGTAGGTGTTGTTTCAGGGCTACATATGCTGGTATAGTGGCTACAGACGTTCCTAGCCTCCCAATTTCAGTGCTGTGTCTGCTGATGCACAGGCACAATGGCGCCAGGTCAACAGATGCCCCACTACGGATTGGCGGCTGTCTCAAAGCATTTTTGCCTGTCTGGATGTGTGTTATGTTCAACCAGCTGGAGTTTATTTGGTCAGATTGGTTAATGGGCTGTGCTCAGATCACCCAGACAAACACTCAGGATTTCAATCACTGTTTGGCACTTGCTAGAATTTCAAAATATGGATCCAGTATCGCCCGATCTCTCGGGCTCAGGCAGATACTCCAAATGCTTTCTCGTCCCAAAGAAAGGCTCTGACAAGTGGAGGCCTTTTCTGGATCTTCAGCATGTGATTGCGGCTCTCAAGATTCCACAATTTGGAATGGAGCACATGTGTTTGGTCATTACAGCAGTGTCTCCAGGACAGTTTCTTGCCTCTCTGGATCTTACAGAGATGTGCTTGCACATTCCCTTTTTTCCAATCTACCGCTAAGTTTGGTGGGTTCAGGTTGGAACGTCATTATCAATTCTTGGCCCTGCTCTTTGGACTGGCGTCAGCACCCCAGACCTTCACTTGTGTGATGGTAGTGATGGTGGCTTACCTATGGCAGATGGGTCTCCAGGTTCACCCTTATTTAGAGTTCTGGCTGATCAGAGCTCCTTCATTGGCCGAGGAACGCCGCACATTGGAGTGGGTGCTCCAGGTGCTGGAAGACTTGGGTTGTATTGTCAGACTCAAAACATGACCAAAAAAAGAGACATAAATGCACCATCTGACGCCCACGCACTTGCTCGGATACCTGGGTGTTCTTTTCAACAGGGCAGCGGGCCGTGTCTCTCTGCCAGTAGCCCGCTGGCAGAAACTGTGTGCTCAGCTTTCTTCCCTTCTGGAGTAGCCGGCTTCTTTGGCATGGGATTGTCTTCAGGTTCTAGGCTCAATGGTTGCCACATTGGATGTGATTCCTTGGGTAAGGGTGCACTTGCATCCTCTACAACATGTTTGATGCTCTCACAGGGTCCCGCAAAAGGAATGCCTTGCAGACCCGTCTACCTCAGCCTCTGGAAGCCAAGCAAGCTTGGCCTGGTGGCTTCTCTCGCAATTGCTCTGCTGGGGCGTTCGACTACACTTTGCCTCCTGGTTCATGGTGATGACAGATGACAGCTTTCGGGGCTGGGGAGCTCATTGCAATTGTTAACCTGTTCAGGGGTGTTGGACACCATCTCAGTGACAGTGGTCACTCAACTGGTGGGAGCTCAGAGCCATTCAACTAGCTCTATCGAGATTGCAGGAGACACTGGTGGACCAAGAAATTCGGGTCTTCTCCAATAGTACAGCAGTAGCTTCTGTCACTCGCCAGGGAGGAACCAAGAGTACTCCTGTGGCTCAGTAAGCCCATTTTCTTTTTCATTGGATAGATGATATTTTGTGACTTGTTCTATAAGGCAGTTGGGGAGAGGGGCCATCTCACGTGTCAATCTCCCATTGCAGTTTTATAGGTTGGCTGGCATACACAAAAATAACCTGCTAAATTTTACATTTTTTTAACCTTATTACAGAAGGCTTCAAGATTTCCCTTGCTTCTCCTTCACCATGCCTACAAAACTATCGAAACTGATTATTTTTTTAGGGGGGGGGGTGGCAAGGCAGAAGGAGGGATTCGAAATCCCCTCCCAGATCAGCAGAAGGCTGTTTTCCTATTCTGCAACTGCAGGCAAGCCAGTTCCTTCACCCCCCACCCCCCAGTCTTTATCCATTTTTTCTTTCTTGGAGCCTGCCACTACTGAAAAAAAAGGTCATATTTTCTGCTTCCCTACAGCGACACATCTCTCTGTAAGCTTGAACCTTGCTATTCAGGAAGTTTGGGTTTATCCCATGGTTTCGAATGTCACAAGACTTGAAACCACAATAGATCCCACTCTTTCTGAACAGCCTGGCTCAAGCATATAGAGGGCCAAGTTGCAGCAGGGAAGCAGCAGAAAAAATGTTTATTCTACAGCACCACAATTTAAAAAACACCATTTGAGTGCAAAAAAAATCCCAGGTGCCAGAGTACAATTTTTAGGCACCAAGGCAACCTGGGTTTGTTGAGTCCTTATATTATATCCCAACCACCTTGTACATGTATACTCTATTTCAGTTTTCAAGGTCCCAGTCTAATTTGCTTCTCACAATAACTGCAATAACTATTTACAATATATTAGTATACATAGGATCTTAATTATTCTGAAAACTAAACCTGTCGATTGCCCTTGATGACCTGAGTTGGGTATTCCTCTCTGCCTTATTTAAGGGTAAGAGGACTTCCACCAGAGAGAGAGAGAGAGAAAAAAAATACTAAGATCTTATTTTTCAAATTAAGCTTGTGATTTTAGACTTTTGCAAGAGGCTGAGCACTTCATTGTTTGTAATATCTCCTCAGGAAAATAAGGCTCGTCAGATTAGACAGTTTCATTTTCATGGCTGGCCTGAGGTGGGAATCCCCACAGATGGAAAAGGCATGATCAACATCATTGCAGCAGTGCAGAAGCAGCAGCAGCAGTCTGGGAATCACCCCATCACCGTGCACTGCAGGTAACTATCATCAATTGTCCATGGGGCTCGCCAGCCAGGGCTGGCTCAACCACTGGACTAGGTGAGGTGCTGGAGGTACTGGTCACCAAAATACCTGGCCCCTGAGCTCACCACCAGTGCTTCGCCTGGTCCAAAGCTTTCTTCCACTTCTCTCTCCAGCCCCTAGTTCATCATTGCTTCCTCTCTTCTCTCCCTCCCTCCTCCTTCCTCCTTGGCCCTCTAAATATTACCTTGTTTGCCAGTGGCAACAGCATGCAGTTTCCTGTTGGTGGGATATGATTCCTTGGGTGAGGGCGTGCTTGCGTTCTCTACAACATACTTGGCTCTCTCACCAGGTCCTGCACAGGTATGCTGTCTCCCCTCCACCGATGCACTCTCATTGGTGGTACTCCCCTTTCCTCCTAGCATGCCACTCACTCGAATGAGGGAGTTCTCATTCACCCAGTGCATCATTGAAAATGGCTGCACCAGATGATGACCATTTCAAAAAGGCCCGACGCTTACCCTGCCCCACCCCTCTTTTTCCCATTGGTCCTTTCATTCTGCTCCTCCTCCCCTCCCTGACTCAACGAGGCCCCGCCTTTTGTGGCAGGCTTCGCTAGTCACTCTGGCCTGCTTCTTTCCAACCATCACCTACCCTTTCCCCCTAACTCTCTATCCATATGATGCCTCATATAAACAAACTCTGAACATGCCCAGAACAGTAAAATGAGTGTCAGACACCTGCATAAAGCAACTTGGTCTAGACCAGGGGTGTCCAACCCGCGGACCCGGTAGGTATTTTGTGCGGCCCCACTCGAGGGCGATGCGGCGTTTCATGCGGCCCTGCTTGAGGATGATGCAGTGTTATCCTCTGCCACCTCCATGTGTTTACTTACTGGCCAGCTCCCTCCTCCATCTTGCAGTGTTTTTCTGTCCAAAGCCGCGGGCAATGGCTCCTACGCGCCTCCCATGGCTGACCCAGAAGCGTTCCCTGTGCCATCGCAATGTCAGAGAAAAGGCATCCAGATCAGCCACTGGAGGAACTTAGGAGCCACTGCCCGCGGCTTTGAGCAGAAAAATGACTGTAGCAGTGAGGAAGGAGCCGGCCTGAAGGTAAACATCAGAGGAAGGCACAGAAGAGGAGGGAGGGTGGGAGAAGGGTGTGTTGGGACTTGAGAGGGAGGGAGGGAGCACAAACTTAGGACAAATGATGGAAGGAGGGAGGGGCATGAACTTAGGACACAAAATGAAGGGAAATAGGGAGGGGAGCATGAGCCATAGGGAGTGAGGGAAAGAGATGCTGAGGTGAGGGAGGGAATAGAAAAGGGAGAATTGGGTGTCTGAGAGAGGGAAAGAGATGGTGCATATGGGGAGATGAAGAAAGAGGAGAACTGTTGGGCAGAGAGAGGAGGGAGGGAGAGAGAGAGAGTTGTTGGACATGGTAGTGGGAGAGGAGTGAGGTAGAGATGCATGGGTGTGGAGAGAAGGGAGAGAACATGCTGGGCTGAGAAAGCCTCCTGGACTGGTGCTTTGGGATTTTTTTTAAATACAGAGGGAGGAGTGTATTAAAAGAGGTACCAGATTGGGCATGGGGGGAGAGCTTATGTGGCCAGAAACAGAGGACAAAGAAAGAGAGATGGTGGGCAATGGTCTGAAGGGAGAGAAGTTGGACCTAGGGTGGAGTGGAAGAAGAGGGAAAGAGATACTTGAAGGGAGAACTGTTGGGAAGAGAAAAGGAGAAATGGTGGACCTTCGAGAGGGAGGCAGGCAGGCAGGGGGAGAGATGAGATGGGGGGCAGTTGGGAAGAGAAAGGGAGAGAAGTTGGATCTGGGGATGAAAGGGAGGGAGGGAGAAATGTTAGGCCTGTGGATGGAAGGCAGAGAGATGCAGCATCTCTCTTTTTTTCTCTCCATTTCATTGTTCAGCATGAAGGGTGGAGGGAAGAAGAAAAACAGAAAAGAGAGGGAGCAAAATGATGGACCATGGGGATAGAGGAAGAGAGCTGGACCCCTGGGAGGGCAGGAGGGAAGAGAGCTGGGATAAGAAGAGGCTAGGCAGGGGATGGAAAGAAAGGGTAAGGGAGTTATAGCCTGACCGGTGGAGAGAGGGAGGGGGATTCTGAAAGTGGTGAGCCATGTGGATGAGGTCAAAAGGGAGATGACAAGATGAGTGAGAGAGCAGTGAGTACAGTGGTAGAAATGTGGTAATGGGGAGTCAATAGAAGGAAATAGGAGGCTGGGAAAGGAGTGAGATGGGAAATGGGAGAGCTAGGGACTGAGAAAAGATGGAGAATTGAGAGGTAACTGAACATTTAAAAAGAAGAAGAATGAGAAAGAAGGCAGGATTTGAGTGGACAGAGGCAAAAAAGAAAAGAAAACGTTAAGAAAGCTGAAAGGGGAAAATCAATACGTTGGTGACAGGCATAAGGAAGGAATGGAACAGTAGAAAAGAGGAAAAAAAATGGACAGCAGACACTGGAAAGAGAAAGCAGAAAGCAAAACTGGGACCAAGATGATGGAAAAACAAAATATCAAGACAACAAGGTAGAAAAATTGTTTTATTTTGAATTTATTAACTGGAATATGTTAGCTTTGGGATATGTGCATCACAATTATTTTTGTATTCAGTGGCGTAGTCATATACAGCTGATTTGGGGGAGGGACTGGAGCCCAAAATTAGTGATGTGGCACCAAAGTTTCTCTCCGCCTGTGTTCAGTTTGTAAATACTTGAGCTAGTGGGGATTCCCAAGCCTTGCCAACTGAAGACATCTTCCTCCAGTCTGGCAACACAAAATCTCCAAGCTTTGCAGCCAATGGCAATATCCTCAAGCTGCCTCTGCTTTCATGCATGCGTGAAAGCCAAGGGAAGAGGGAATGCAGCAGCTCTTCAATATTGCTGCCAGCTGCAGATCTTGGGAAGTTAGAGGGGGAGGAGGTGGCCGTCAGTTGGTGAGGCTTGGCTATCCCTACTAGCTACAGCAGGGGAGATGCTCATTTTGAGGGAGCCTAAGCTCAAATTGGGAGGTCCAAAAAAGCAGTAATATTTACCCTGACTGAACGATCCTCCATGTGCGCCGCTGACAGCTGATTCAGCATCTCCGCTCTGATGAGGCTCACCTCTGAAGAGTCACCTTAGCTGTAATAGAAGTGAATGGGAGACCATCAGAGTGGGGATGCGGAAGCCTGTGGCTGCTCCCACTGTCAGCGGTGCACGTGGAGGATCACTCAGTCAGGGTAAGCATTACTGCTTTTTTGGGTTCCTCTCCACAGTGTCCCTTTAATGAAGGTTTATTATTAGATACATACATCTTCTATATTAGTGATTGCAAATTTGGGACCCGCTCAACCTTTTTTTTGCTCATCGGCTAGTGTTAGTATTTGTGCAGCCCCAGAAAAAATGTTTTCGTCCAATGCGGTCCAGGGAAGCCAAAAGGTTGGACACCCCTGGTCTAGACAGTATTTTGTACTGATTTGATTAAAATGAAATGGATTTTCTGGAACAAGCACATTTTAGTACAACTTGTTATCACAATTGAAATAGTAAATGTTTGTGCATTATCGCTGGATAAACAAATTGCCCTTGAAATTGCACAGCGATAGAAGATGCCACTCTTATGCTTAACAATTTTTGTTCTGTTATATATTTAAATTGTTTTGGCCTTTGTTCTTGGCAGTGCTGGAGCAGGAAGGACAGGAACATTCTGTGCATTGAGCACGGTCCTGGAGAGGGTGAAAGCCGAAGGAATCCTGGATGTTTTTCAGACCGTGAAAAGCTTAAGGTTACAGAGGCCGCATATGGTTCAGACACTGGTATGTATATGGTGGTGATTGTACCTCACAGTCTAGAACAGGAGCAGAAATCAACAGTTCCAATGGAGGTGGTGAGCAAGTTGGCTATAACGCTTTGTGGTGGCAGTGTGTGCGTGGTGCACTGAGAATCATTTTAGTCTGTCCTCCACTCTGCAAAGTGACAGCAGCTCTTCCAGAATTGGAAAATGAAGTGCCCATATGAAACACATGGCTGTAGCAAATAGATGGAGACAGGAGGGGAAGTAGCTGAACACAGGGCAAACTATGCTGACAAAAACCAGCTGGGAAAGATGTCTTCCAGTACAGGAATAGAGAGAAAAAAGCAGCATTATGCCTCCTTTTGAGAGTAGAAATGATGTGGGGAGTGATTGTATGATGTGGGGAGTGATTGTATGATGAGAAAAAGCAGCATGCTGAATGAGGCAAAGAGAATGAGAGTCCCTAGATAAGAAATTGCAACACCTCATTGGTCACAAATTCAGAATATTCATAGAGCAGCTCTTGGAGAAGGAAGCAATCTGAATCTGAAAGGCCAGACTTACCAGTATTAAGCAAATGTATTCTCTATGGAACTATGTCATCCTTTTTTTTGCGAGTTAAAACATTATCAAATACTTGTATGGTTCTTTGATCTGAAAGGAAAAAGTATAAGTATGAGGAACCAGATTTTATCCTAGGACAAGCAAACAGCATATTCTCACATGTGGGTGACAGTATCCACAGAGCCTGGTACAGACAGTGGTAAAGTCGTGAGACTGCCCATACTGCGCATGCACCAGTGCCTTCCCATCTGACATCAGCTCGGGGGGCCATAAGTTTTCAGTTTTCTGTGGAGCTGAGAAGCTGTGTTCTTAGAGTACCTCCAAGCACATCAAACTTTTTGAAGTTTTATGCCTTCCTATTTATTATTTTATCATACTTTTGTCATAAAATTGTTTTGTTTTCTTCCTTTTTCTCCCAGTAAGAAATAAAATATCCTTTTTCCACTGTTTTTCATTTTTAGGCCTTCGGGCACCTTGCAGCCTGTTTTCAGGCTAGGAACATCAACATTTTTTTGGATTTGCATCTACTTGGCCTCCCCAGACCATTGAGTCCTTTGACCTTGCATTGGCAGTGTTCCCTTCAATGTCCAAGCCACCCAGTGACTTCAAGCAGTGCATTTGGTGTAACAGGACCATTTCAGCTACTGATCCACATAACTGGTGCATTCAGTGCCTTGGTCCTGCTCACCATGCCAAGTCCTGCTCCTGCTGTTCTACTCTGCAGAAGAGGACACTGAAAGAGAAGCAGCTTCAGTATGAAAAGCTTTTTGGTCTATTGGGAACAACCAGGATATCTGCTGACTCCAACGTTGACTTCCAGAGACCAACTTCAACATCGGTACCTGTCCAAGCATTGACTCCTCGAACCACCTCTATATTGTCTGTGCTGCCTTCATTGGGGGAACCAGCTAAAAAGGCTAAGAAGCATAAGCACTCTTCCCCATCGATTTTATGCATTGGCATTTTCTCAGGTGTCTACACTATTGCACTGAAGCAAGATCGCTGTCCCTCCAAGTAGTGTCTCCTCTGAGGTATGCCTCTTTATCGAGGTCGCCAATGCTTCAACACCCAAAGCAGCTTGCACCATCTGTACCAATGACTTCTATGGTACCGATGCCATCTCTACACGACCAAATTAAAGAGCTGGTACAGAGGCATGAAAATTCCATGACTACATTCTACAAAGACACCTAAGCCTCAATCACGAATGTGATTTTACAACCCTAAATGCGTATCATATTACTCTAAACATAGATATAAAACTCCATCTACTTCCTCTAGAGCTCTGGTTCAGAGATGTCCAAGACAGCAATGGTTGCAAAAGCCACAAGCTCAATTTCAGCAGTCTTTTTTACTTTCTCCTAGAGTGCCTAGCTACCACTCTCCAACCTCTCCCTCACACTCTTCCTATAGGAGGTAGTCCCATTCATTTCCATCAACATTAGGCTCTCAAAATCAGACTGCTGTGCCCTCCGTCTCATCAGTCAAGGTTATGCCCTTCATCTCTAAAAGAAACCTTCAGACCATCCTCTAAGAGAGTCCTCTTTCATCTCCCATCAGAAGGCTCTCCTTCAACAAGAGCTCAGCCTTCCTCCAGTTCAATGCCATAGAAGCCACATCCCCTCAGTCAGTTCACCAAACCATACTCAAAAGTATTTCTCATACCAAAAAGACTGGAGACCTCCATCCATTCGTGGACTCTGAGCTCTCAACAAATACTTGGTGAAAGAGAAATTTCAAATGGTCTCTCTGGGAACCCTATTACCGCTGTTAGAGAAGAATGATTGGCTGTGCTCTCTAAACCTCAAAGAAGCCTACACACATGTTCCCATCCTCCCAGCTTATAGAAAATATCTCGCTTTCAAGTGGGAACATGCCACTTCCAGTACAGGGTGCTTCCATTTGGTCTAGCATCAGCACCCAGAGTGTTGACGAAATGCTTAGTTGTAGTAGCAGAAATTCTTCACTCATACAGCTTTCATGTATTCCCTTATCTAGACAACTGGTTGATCAAAGCCACATCTCTTGAGTCAGCTCACCAGACCATATATTCAACAGTACGTCTCTTGGAACTGCTGAGATTTGTAGTCAGTTATGACAAATCCCACTGACAACCAACTCAGTCTCTAGAGCACTTATGGACATTACACAATCTCAGGCCTTTCTGCCTCAAAAGAGACTCGACGCTCTCATACAAATAAGCGCCCATCACCAAGAGAACCATTTCAATTTGGCTGGTGGACTGTATCTCCTTTTGCTATGATTGGGCTGTGAGGGTTGTGTTACGGCACATAAGATTAGAGCAATGGCCACTTCCTTAGCTCACCTTCATTTTATTCCTATTGAGGATAATGCTATTTATTTATTTAAAAAATGTATATACTACCTAGAACTAAGTGGTTTCCAAGAAACATATATATCATTAAAACAGATAACATTACATAAAACAAAAACATCTTCTTTTTTTGCACCTTCATAACTGTCTGCTTTTTATTCAGGTCAAAGTCTGATTACATTACAAGAGTTTGGGTCAGTTACCCAGGAAGTTACAATGGACAGTTTGGCACAGACATTCAATAGAGTTGCTAGTACAGGTAGATCAGTACAGTTAGGTCATAGTTACAAATACATAGTTATAAGTTTAAGCAGGCCATCTTTGGCTCATCGTTATGTCACAGGAGTTGCACTGGATAGTTTAGAAATGGGCTTTTACAATTACCATTTCATTTACTTCCATATTGGCTCCCAGTCTTGGTACAGAAATGCATGTAAAGGTTTTCTGAACCTGAGATATTGGTCTCAAGATTGTAGTGTAAGTAGTAGTTGGTTCCAGTATTTTGCTAATTGATATTGGATGAATATGCCTTATAAGGATTGGATAATATGCCTTATAGACTTTATACTGTTGCATGCTGGGAATTTTAAGTGGAAAAGATTTCTGGTGTAATATCTGTTGGAGGCACCTTGGAGTAGGGTGACCAACCCTGTTACGTATTCAGAGACATTCCCTGTCAGGATCTTAAAGGCAGTGATACCTAATTTAAACTTGATCTTTGTGGTTATGGGCAGCCAGTGCAGTTTCATATAGTAGGGCTATAGGTGTTCCGATTTCCATAGTCCGTACTTGAGTCTTACTGCTGCATTTTGAACTAGTTCTAGATGCAATAGCAATGTTTTAGAGCAAAGGACTAGTGTCACATTACAGCAGTCTAGTTGAGATAGGATTGGGGATTGGGATTAGGGATATATTTAAAGCAGGCCACCCGTGGAAGCACAAATAATATTTAAATTCTCTTGTATTTGCTTTAAGCTGGTTTGGGGACTGGCCCCAATTTACCTTCTATCCCATTTTGTGTTATACAGCCCTACGAGGCTAACTAGGAATTGCAATTTATTCACCTATCCTAAAATTACCGGCTGCAGATACAGATCTTTTTTGGATAGGACTCTTGCATTTTAAGCAAGAAGCAACAGTCCTGGTTGGGTAGCTACATTAATGGAGCCATGCTGTCCTATGGCGCATTTCGAAAAGAAATTAAAACTGTATTGTTTGATAAATTCATTTCTTAACTGAAGCTTTATTGATAAAAATTTTACATTGTGTATATATAGGAAACATGTTTTAACTATTTGTATTTCGCTGATTGTCCAGCTCTCTTCTGTGTAAACAGCCTAGAAATCGTTTGATTGAGGCGGTATAGAAGAATAAAGTTATGTTATATTATGTGGTCTTCAGTTCATACCTTCACATCCAATTACTGTTTGGAGAATCTTTCCAGATGCGATAGTCAGTTGAGCGAAGCAGTTCTACAAAATTTATTCTCCATTTAATTGCCAACTTCCCTCCAACCCTGATCCTCATAGCTATAGAGTCCCACATGTGAGAATATATTGCCTGCTTGTCCTGTAATAAGTCTTATCTGAGAACTGCAGGCAGATATTCTTGCAACCCTCCCACCATCCCTAGTTGGCTTCTAAGCTTTTTTATGGGAAGACACCAGCACAGGCAGTCTCAAGACTTTGAAATGTTTTTTTAAAGAGACAGTACCGGGCTCCATGGATGATGTCACCCACATGTGAGAATATCTGCCTCCCTGATAACATCTGTTACAGATAAGTAACTGTGCTATATCTTAAGCATTGATCATTGAAACTACTGTACTTGGGTCAGATATGACAGTCAAGGGGTGACCCCTGTATATCTTCACAGAAAGATTTCAGTGAGACAAGCCAGAGCGTATCTTATTTTAAATCAACTTTAGTGAAGAATTTATGCATGGAGAAGCAGAATAGGGCTCTCTGGGTTGTATACAGTTTGGACTAAAATCCCAGTAGCTTTCTGTGGTCATCAGGCTTTGCTTCTTTTCCTGCCATAGACCAGATTTCTGTCATCACAACCTTCTCCATTATTCATGGGTTTATTTTTCGTGGTAAATTGCTTAGCGACATAAAGAGGCAGCAATGCAGCCCAGACAGCTGTGTATAGTGTACGGTGACAGGTCAATAGTGCGAGCCAAGACAACTGAGAGCAAAGCCCGCGCCGAAGAAAAACAGTGTTTTAAGGGGCTCTAACGGGGGGGGGGGAGAACCCCCCACTTTACTGAATACAGATCGCGCCGGCATTGTGGGGGGTTTGGGGGGGTTGTAACCCCTCACATTATACTGAAAACATCACTTTTTCCCTAAAAAACAGGGAAAAGGTTAAGTTTCCAGTATAATGATCGCCGGCGCGATCTGTATTCAGTAAAGTGGGGGGGTTCCCCACCAACACCCCCTGTTGGAGCCCCTTAAAACACTGTTTTTCTTCAGCACGGGCTTCTGCCTTGCGCTCAGTTGTCTCGGCGTGCACTTTTGACTATGAACCATATTGTACTGCACCCGTGTCTCTCAGAGGAAGGGGGATTTCTGAGTAACTAAAGATTTGGGGCTCCTTTTACTAGGGTGCACTAGCGCTTTTAGCGCACGCAGCAGATTAACTCGTGCTAACCCCGCACTACGTGACTAGAACTAACGCCAGCTCAATGCTGGCGTTAGCGTCTAGCGTGTGCGGCATTGTAGCGTGCGCTATTCCGCGCGTTAAAGCCCTAACGCAACTTAGTAAAAGGAGCCCTTTGGGTTTGGGGTTATATTTTAGTAGAAGAGCTGTGATCAACAAGACTAGCCAAAACCGCATATTCTCCTGCTTTTGACATTTATTTCATGGGACTTTTCTTTAGCAGGTTACTCAGATTCTTAGTGAAATATTTTTTTTTTCTCACTAAACAGGAACAGTACGAATTTTGCTACAAAGTGGTGCAAGAGTATATTGATGCCTTCTCAGATTATGCGAACTTCAAATAAAAGAGAGAAGATAGAAGAATTGCCTTCTTCAATATTTTGTAATATTCTATTTGTTAATATATCCAGATACGTGTATATATCTTAACTGTTGGTACCATAAAGCTTTGTAATAGCTGGAGATTTTATATGTAGCAGAAGTGTTAGACATTTTATTCTGATGTTATCCTGGGGAATTTCAATTGCTTGATGTTTGGATTAATACTGTAAAAGCCTTTCTCTCTTGGCTAGAAAGCAAGTGCTGGCTGTTGTTTTTTTGTAAATTGTTTCTTTTGGGGACAAGAGCCTTTCTTGCAAAATATTTAGATCTTTCTCGCCAAGCACAGCGTTTCCCAGAGCTAGCTGCAAAACAGTTGCACATTTCCCAGTCACATGAAAGAAATCTTTTATGCTACCTGTATATAAATATCATACTTTTTGTATAAAATAAATGTGTCTCTTTTAAGGATTATTAAAATAATCTAATTAATTACTAATCATAAGTGTATTCAGGGACAGTAGTACCTGAGAATTTTAATAAATAATTGGATTTTTAAAAAGACTGTCTTGCTCCCCAAAAGAATGTCCTCTACACTCCATGTCTGTTTGGGAATGAAATTGCTTTTTTGGGGGGGTCCTCATATTGTCATAAATGAGAGTCAACTGTTCCTTTATGCCTCAGTGGCTTAGCATCTGGTTATGTTCCATGTATTGCCTTATCACAGTATGAATTGGTCCTCTGGTGGCTATGGGCATTGGCAGCAAAATGGGAGCAGTTTTGTCCATGGAGGGAGCATGATATTGTTGGACTCTTTCCAGCTTCTTTTTTGACAGTAGAATGCCTTCATGTATTTTCTCTGTGCGGAGCTTGTTTCGGACGGGAAGTTATCCTCCTCCCTCTACCCCATCTGGTGTTTTGACAAGTGCTTTTAAAGTGATTGTTTACAGTGTTATAAAGAGAATATGGTACCCTTAAAATCTGGAGTTCTCTTCAGTGTTCACTGTTCATCCGGCACATCTGTGCCATCACCTGCCTCGCTGCCTGTCTCTTATCTCCCCACTCTTCTTGTGTGCATATTTTGCAAATGATTCCAGATGATATATAGATGTTAGTTCTTCTTCTGAGAAACAAATAGTCTACGTGTGCTGGGATTACACATGATTTAGTTGTTTTCTTTACAACATTCAAAAAATAGAGCCTCTTGTTTTCCTGTGTGCATGTGATAGAAACATAGAAATATGACGGCAGATAAAGGTCACATGGCCCATCCACAGTATCCGCTATCTTCTTTCCCTAAGAGATCCCACGTGCCTGTCCCATGCTTTCTTGAATTCAGTCACAGTCTCTGCCTTCACCACCTCTACAGGGAGACTGTTCCATCCATCTATCACCCTTTCTGTAAAAAAGTATTTTCTTAGATTACTTCTGTACCTATCACCACCTAACTTCATCCTATGCCCTCTCATGTTAGAGTTTTCTTTCATTTGAAAAAGGCTTACCTCATGTACATTAATGCCACAGAGATATTTAAATATCTCTATCATATGCAATGGAGGCTAGATTTTCTGCGGCCACATGTGTAGTGTTTCAATCTTACACCCGGACATATCATTCTAGCAGAAACACTGGATGCTCTCTTCACTGATACCTGGTTACAGGCTGCTATACCAAAGGTAGGCCTCAGGAGATTCTGCCTTATTCAGTGGTAGTTTGTCATACAAATACTATTCAATGGGAAAATATTTTCCAGCAGTTGTTTTTAGAAGACCTCCATTATTCACAGGTTTATTGTTGAAAGATGGGTGTCATACAGGAGAAGAAAATGTTAACAAGGTTCTCCCCATATTTCCCACAGCTGAGAAGCCAATTTCAAACCTTATAATTGAAGGCAGATAGTTTTTGATTTCTAGTTTGATTCTAAATAATGGGAAAGTTCATTTTCAAATCCTTTACACAGGTAAAAGCTGTTTATCTATGGAAAAAGCCAGTCTAAATACTGTTCACAAAACACACACTTTTATTAATGGAGGGAAAAGGGTGAGAAAATGTGTGTGACCTTTTTATTTTGAAATCCCCATGGTTATATTTCTGCCCCCAATTTTCAAAAGGAAATGTCAGGAGAAAATCAGCTTGTAGGGCAATCCTCAAAGGCAGATTTTTTTTAACTCTCTCATCCATTCTGTACTTTCAGTTGAGGAAAAGGGCAGAATGTAAATGTTTTGTATCAAATTAAATTAAAAATGTCCCCTTAATGAATAAATGTATATTTGCTGGTAGCAGCATAAATTGTGACATCTATCTAGCCTCCAGTTTTGTTTATATTTAAGTTTAAGAAGGTTGATTTCTGATAAAGTTATATCAAGGAAAGAGAATATCACTAGGCTGAGGTTTTCTGTTTAATTCCAGCTGGGGCATCTTCATCGATGAATTGTCCCCATTGGAGCATACAGCTTTTTCTTCTCTCTCAAAGCAACTTCCACAACTGCTGTTTTCTTAGCTATTAGCTGGTTTCTATTAAAAGGAGAAGCATGATAACAGCTGTGCAGTAGCTATGCTGTGTATCAAGCAGGTATTAGGTTATTCCTGTATCTTACCTAGAACCTGTACATTAAAATGGCAATAACAGTTATGCTACTTTTCTTTGGGGGAGAGGGGGGTGCCTTCAACAGTAATAAATAGGTTTCATAAATTTTCATCTTGTGTATAAAGACAGAATGCCTGCGAGACATGCATGCATATACAGCTTCACTTACTGAAGGAATCACTGCCATTTTCTGTGTCACAGACACATGAATAGTTACTTATTTTGATAAGAACTACATTAAAATATAAAGGCAATCATTTTCATGACAAAAGTTGATATTCTCCATTGAGCATGAGAGTGATGAGCTGTGATTTAGAAAAGCCAGAGTTCAGATCCTGCTTTTCCTAATGGGTATGTATGTAGACTGAATGTTCTTTGGAGAATGAACTTATTTATGCCAGAATACTCAATGCCTTAACTTATGGCATTCGCACTGCTTCATTTAGACCAACAATTACCGTAACCTTAAAACAATAACAAAACATTACATTACATTACATTACTGATTTCTATTCCGCCTCAACCTTGCATTCTGGGTGGATTACGAAAGAGACAACTGAACATTTCCAGGATAATTACACTAAGTGGCTGATTCTATAAACGAGTGTCCTTGATTGTAGGTGGCAGTAGGTGTCCTACCACCATCTGGCAGCCAATCAAGAAGCATGGGGTTTAAAAAAAAAAAAAAAAAAAACTCCCGCAGGCAGGCATTTGTTGCGGGTCTAGGGAAACACATAGGGACAATTAAGCTCCCCCATGGATAGGCGTGGTTTTGCCCGGAAGTGGCCTTGGACAAGTTTAAGCATCTGTACATATCTCACTAAAGCTGCAACAGACACCTGAAATGAAGGCCACTAAAATGCTAGTTTACATTTCAAAACCTAAGTAGACGCAGCCACTCAGTTGATCATGGCAAGGGAATCACTAATCAGCTGATTGAGGGGGAAAATATCCCTGCCTCAATCAGCTGAACCAGCTGCAGCAGGGGACTCCACCACCCGCCCCTGAAAACGGCAGGGATGCCCACCCCCTCCTGCTCCCAACTCGCAATTTCCCGACACCTCCAAAGCACCATCAGCAGGAGGGATGCCTACTCCCACCTGCCTAAAAGATACAAAAAAAGAGCAGCAGTGCCAATAAGGACCAGCAGGATGCCTCACATTAAACACCAAACTGCTCCTTGTGATATAAACACTAAATATCAACTAATATAATAATATATTAATAATAAGTGAAGACGCATCTTCAGTGTGACTAAAAAAGCATGAGGGGCAGTGGTAAACCACCGTTCCAGTGCTGAATAGAAGGCTTAAAGCAACGAACAAAAAGCCTCATTTAAGCCCGCCCACCTTCATAGGAAGCGTCCTGTGTGCTAGAAATTAAATGTGCAATAAAGCAATTTAAATTGCAACAATAATAATAATCACGGGAGCAGTTGGGTAATTAATAACACGCTTTTAAAAATGCGAGGCTCCATACAAGTCTACGCCTCCTCCATCTGAAGATAGTAAACGAGCACTTAGCTGAGTATGGTAACAAGTTCCACTAGTGCAGCGTTGAAGGTAACTGAGGTTGTTTATAGCAGTCAAAAGACCTTGTAGCAGGTTCACCTCATGGTAGGTTTGACCGAGCTGGTTACAGGGCAAAGAAAGCCCTTTCTTCAGGAACCAATGCTGTACAAAAAGGCCCCAGGCAGCCGCTAAATTCAAAACGGCTGCCGGACACGAGAGAGAGGCAAAGAGGAAGAGCTCCCTCCTGCCGCCATCTCTTGTACTCCAAACACCCCCCCCCCTTTGTTGCCTGGCAAGAGACATGCCCATTCCCTCTTGCCACCATCCCCTGGATCCCCCAGCACCTACCCCCCATTGTCCAACAGGAGGGATGCCCACTACCTCCTGCTACCTCCCAGAACCCCTAACACCCCCACCCCAACCGCTGATACCCCCCAAACCCCTCTGACACCCATCCAATCTCAACAGCCCTCTGACACCCCCAAACTTCAACATCCCCCCCCTCCGACGCCTCTAAGGCTACCGCAAATACCCTCCGTACCTTTGTTAAAGAAAGGCTAGCCGGAGGAATGCTAACTCCTTCCAGCCGTCAGGCCCACCTCTTCAAAATGGCAGGCCTTACTGTTCCTGGTGCATCCTGGGATGCACTGGGGAAGGGCCTAAAGCTCTAATTGGCTCAGATGCCTAAGTTGGGGCCTTAGATCTCCTTCCCAGTTCATTCTGGGATGCAGTGGGCATGACCCAAGACTCATCTACCAGCAGTATTGCACATAAGTATTCCACATCCCATAATTCTTTAAAACACTTTTATCCCAACTGCCATGGCCATCTGGAAGCACTCCACTTCTCTAGCATATATGTAATCTCCCAATCCTAGATAACCCAAAACCACCCATATCCCTCCTCTCCCAACAAATAAAACACTCCCCAATGCTCTATAAAAGGCAAATGAACAGAACAAAGGGGTGTGCTTGGGTGGGCAAATCAACTCCCTACCTGACCTTAAATGTTAGACCCAGGAACTCCCAATTTCCCACACCATCTCCCACACCCTTCCACCACCAAACTTCTCAACAAAATTCTTCACAGCCAGCTTCTTGCCAAACCCTGACCAATCAAATCCCTAAGCACACACACCAAACCCTAACTCTCTCTACCCTAACAGCCACTCCACCAACCAAGCCCCATACCATCCTTCACGTAACCTTCCTTTAATCTAACCAATGACTGACTTTCATTCCTTACTCCCCCCCCCCATCCAATCCTTACTCACACAATAATTCCTTCCAGCTCATGCAGTGGCTTAGCCACAGTTATTAGCCCACCACTTATTTAGTGGCCTTCTTTTTGCAGTAATGTGTATTCCCGAGAGTGCTATAAAATAATGATTTATTAAACATTGCAGCAGAAGTGTGCACAGGGATGGGGACAAAATAGTCATTACTACCATGAGGAGGAGAAGGAATGGATCAAACGTGAATGGAGACAGGGACCAAATTATGTTCCTGTGCATACCTCAACTTGAAAACCTGACACTTAAGCGAAAAACAAAGAGCAGCACTCCTTGGTGAAAACTGGTATATATGTTCAGTAATTTTGGCAGTGAGGGAGACCAATGATAGATAAACTGGTGAGAATATTAGTCAATTTTTTTTTAGCATTTTGACAGAGGATAATCAACTGTGAACCTTTAGATTCTTTGTAGGTCTCTATTAAAATCCAAATAAAAGATGTTTCGGCGACACAACACCTGTGTCAGGAGCAGCAACAAAGAATTGAATGAGAGAATGATATTCATATGTCCACCAATGAGAGAAACAAGAAAATTAACAAAACCCAAAAGAAAAAATTAAGGATATCTTTAAAAAGCCACAATAGTAAGTCTTCCATGGCAAATTCCCTGAAACCCATTCAATTTCTATGGTCTTTGGAGCATTTGTGACTGGAGAATCACTACCACAGCTTTATAAAAGGGGCTTCAAATTGGTGAATATATATTTTAAAAGTTACCATGTCTCATAGAATAGATCGAGCCTTTTACAGTACTGCAATAAAAATAGTCATAATATAACCACCCCCACCACACCCCCCCCCCCTTTTCTTAGCCAGGGTGCTGTGGATTTTAGTCAGTAATTGTGTAGTCATGGTATTTGAGTGGCTCAACCCCAACACCTGGCCAGAAAAGGAGGAAGCACATACATACCAGCTAGAGAGGCAGCCTTTAGCGCAGTCTCTGATGCTGTAGCTTGGGGAGGATCCCTGGGTGGGTAAATTACTGACTGGAGGGGATGCTAAATCTGGGAGGAAGTGCTGGAACTGGGGGGGGGAGGGCGTATGCGTTTGCACTGAGGGGGGACCCATTTGGGTCCTTCTGCCCAGGCCCCACTCCCAGCTATACCAGTGCTATGAACCTCACCTCTGTAGAGCAGGATGTGCACAGGGGGGTGCCTCAGATAAACAGCCACAAATGGGTGTCTCCACGGTATCCCCAAAGTTATATAGTTTCAGCATCAAAAACAAATACATCAATAGCATAAAATTGTGTGTTTCAACTCCATTGTTGTCCCTTCTGTTCCTACTGACTAGTGCCTGTGCTCAGTCTTGTCTAACAGCCAGGTCCTGCAAAAAACAAGGAGTCCTTTGTTAGCAGAAGCATCAGGCAGACCCGGTCAAAGGTCTGCCTACCAGAAGGGGAAGGGTAGTTAAGAGGTCTCTGCTTACCTGGAAATAGTATCAAGTGGGAACTTCAGCTGACTCATGGCTTCTAGGAGACAGAATGAAGGATAAATGTGTTCATTTTCCAGGTGTTTAACATTCTAGGTTGATAAGCCACATCTCCCTTAGCAACATTAAGAGAACATTGAGGTTTGAAAATGTCATCTAAATTGCTATAGTTAGAGGTCTTACTCCCTAAAACATTTTCATGTGTGTGTCATTATAAAAGGAAAAAAAATAGTTTATCCCCAAAATAGTGCCTGCAGCTGAAATATCTAACGTGCCCGAGTTAGGATAAAAACTTGTACTGAAACTATGACAAATTGTAACCTGTTAACTGTATATTATGTATGTTAACCTCTAACCCATTCTGAGCTCTTTGGGGAAAACGGGATAAAAAACAAATTAAAATAAATACATGCACATCGGGATTTTCAAACCTCCACATTCCACACTTGCAATGGCATCCAGAAATTCTCCAACTAGTAGGAAGGGCAACTTCAGCAATGCTGAGGTTGAGCTCCTAGTGATGGAAATAGTGCCAAGCCAAGGCAATCTCTTTGCTCAAAAAAGGGCAAACACTCGGTGCCGATTCCAAGCAAAGAGAATGGTCGATAATACACAATCTACCACACTAATCGAGACGTGGAGGACTGTGAAAGGAAATGAAGGCAGCTGAAGAGAGGTGTGAAGTGCAAGGCTGGAGACACCCTGCCTGGTGCAGACCCCAAGAACCTCACCCCTATGGAGCACAGGCTCCTTCCCAAGGAAAGCATCTGTGACCTGGGAACCCAGGACACCTCTGCAGAGGCTGGAGAGGCAAGTAAGGTTTGAGGAATAAAGATGTACTGGCTACTCTATTTAACCCTCATTCCATCAAGCTTGGATAGTGTTGGGCTGATGAGAAACCCAACAGTGCTAGAGGATTGCGGGTGTACTGATTGGAGTGGAATATGGACCTGAGTTCCCTTCTCTATTGTTCACCAACCGCTAGACCTGCTTGCTGCTCTAATAGAACTGGCCATAACATCTGAAGCTGTCATACAGGCTGGTATGTACTGTTTCTGTCACATCTTTGGGGTGTCAGTGACCACTGGGGGGAGTAAGGGGGGTTATGCCTTGATTCCTCCAGTGGTCATCTGATCAGGTTTGGCATCTTCTTGGCACTTATTCATTATTGAAACAGATCTAGCCTCAAACGTCCAGTTTTTGCCCTGGACATTTTCTGCAATGTTCCATTACTGCAGAAAAACATTCAAATCATAAGCCTGCCTTAGGCCCACCTAAACTATGTCTCCAACAAGGCCCCTTGTGATTTAGACACACTGCATAGAAAACTTTCTGAAAATGGGTTTTGAAAATAGTGGTTTGGACATTTTGGAGAGGAAAAAAAAGTTCATCTGCCTCTTCATGACACACTTGGACAATTTTCTGTTTTGAAATTGAGTCCCATAATGTATCTAGATTTTCAGAAAGCCCTGTACAATGTACCTTGTGAAAGACTTTAGAAAGCAAAAAAGTAATGGGATAGGAGGCAAAGTTCTCTCGTAGACTAGGAGTTGGTTAAAAGAGTATAGAGAGTAGGGCTAAATCAGTGGTCTCAAATTCAAACCCTTTGCGGGGCCACATTTTGGATTTGTAGGTACTTGGAGGCCCGCAGAAAAAATAGTTAATGTCTTATTAAAGAAATGACAAATTTGCATGAGGTGAAACTCTTTATAGTTTATAAAACTTTCCTTTAACAGTTAAAAGGAAAGATATATAAACTATAAAGAGTTTTACCTCATGCAAAATTGTCATTTCTTTAATAAGACATTAATATTTTTTATATTTTTTCTGCAGCCCTCACATTTAAACTTTAATATCTTTTCTTTCTCAAAACTGGTACATTTCAATCACTATATTGAAAATAAAATCATTTTCCCTACCTTTGTTGTCTGGTGGCTTTATTTTTCTGTGCTTTCAACTATGTTTCCAGGGCCTTCTTGTCCTTTGACTGTTTTTCTCTCCATCTTCACTTTCTGCCTTGCATCCATCTTTGGCATTAACTTAATGTTCAATTTTTCTGCTTTCTTTTCAAAATCTACGTTTCCATGTCTTACCTTCCCTTCCTATCTCTCTCTTCTTCCGTCCTATTTCCATGGTCTGGCATCTGTCTCCTTCCCTTCCCCCATGTCCTGGCATCTATCCCTCCCCCTCCATGGTCTGATATCTCCTTTCCTTCCCTCCCTCCCATGAACTTGGCTTCTTCTCTTGTTCCTCTCCTCTCCCTTCTTCCTTCACTCTCTTTCCCCAATTGGGTGCAGCAGCAACAGAAGCAGCATTTCCTTTCCCCCTTTCCTGTGCAGGAGAGGCATTTCTCTTCCCCTTTCCCTGTGCAGCAGCAGCAGCATTTCCCTAGGGTCCCCCTTTCCTATGTAGCAGAAGCATTTCTCTTTCCCCTTCCCTTCCGTTCTCTTCCTTGTGGAGCAGCAGCGTGTCTGGCCGGCTCGTTCCATTCAAAGCCGCGGGTGGAGGCTTCTTGCGAGATCCATGCCTGCGTCTGAAGCCTCTCTGATGTTGTGACGTCAGAGAGGCTTCCGATGCAGGAGTGGATAGCGCAAGGAGCAGCCAACCCGCGGCTTTGAACGGAACGAGCCGGCCAGACATGCTGCTGCTCCAAAAGGAAGGGAAAGGGGAAGAGAAATGCTGTTGATCGCGTCCAGACTGCGGGCCGCAAATAAAACCTGGAGAGCCACATGCGGCCCGCTGCCGCGTGTTTGAGACCGCTGGTTTAGGATGTGCTGGGGAGGCCATTAATGGGAACTCCAGTAACTTGGAACATGAGGATGTTACTGGCCAGACATTATGGTAGATATCCTGCAACAGGATGGTTGGATAGGCTAGAGTGAGCTTGTATAGCAACTTCAGCATTTGGAACCTAAGACAATACCAGGTGGACTTTACAGTCTATGACCCTGAAATATCAAAGAGACAAGTTAATTTAATTATGTATTGGTAATAGGTATAACTAATGGGCAGACTGCATGGACTATTCAGGTCTTTATCTGCCGCCATTTACGTCTTTTCACCTTACAGTCCATTCCCATGCTTACTTTCACAAGCATAAAAAAAAATTAGGGTCTGATATTCAGCGGGTAATGTCTGGATAATTCCCACAGCTATTTGGATGTTTCCCTCAACCATGACTATCCATTGATATCAGTGCTCTGTCTGCATAGTACTGCTGATTATCATTACAGACCATCTTAGTACTTTTCAGATAGGGTGAGGCAGTATGAGGGCAAGGTGAAGATGAAGCTGGAAGTTATCTAGTTAGTTGCAAAATTCAGTCCGCTCAAAAGATAGCTATCTGAATAAAGTTAGGAGAGCAAAAACAAGGCTATCATCATTCAGTTGGCTATCCAGAGAGTGGACTGAATATCGTAACTATCAGGATGGCAGCACTAGTCATCACTGCATCTGGATATTCAGTGTTGGCCACTATCTGGATACTGGCTTTGAATATCCGAGTTTATTTCTGCCATGACTGAGGCTGAATATATCAGCTGGTAATATCTTTTTTTTCATTTGGTTTACTGCATCTTACTATTTGTAACCCTCTTTATGCCTTTGATATCTTGACTGCTTTTCCTACTTCACTCAGCCATTCTAGATACTCACATTTGTCATACTTCTCTTTTAAGTCCCTCACCCTTTAGGTCATGTTTCCATCTTACTTTTATTTACTGACATAAGTGTTTTGTTACCCTTTCAGTATTGACGTAATTCTTCAAGGGATGAGCAATTACTTAGTAAAATTAACATTACATGTGTTTCAGGGGTGTGTCCCTTCTCAAGGGCCGCAATCCAGTCGGGTTTTCAGGATTTCCCCAATGAATATATATGAGATCTATTAGCATGCATTGCTTTCATTGTATGCTAATAGATCTCATGCATATTCATTGGGGAAATCCTGAAAACCCGACTGGATTGTGGCCCTCGAGGAGGGACTTTGACACCCCTGATGTATATTGTGTTCTTTTCAAACAGGTAGGGTAAGTCAAAAGCTACTGGAATTACAAAGGCAAACAGAAGGGGAAAGGGGATAATATTTTGACAATGCCACTTTTTTGTGGTTATAATCAAAGTGGTTTACATATTATATATGGGTAATTATTTTGTACATGGGACAATGGAGGGTTAAGTGACTTGTCCAGAGTCACAAGGAGCTGTAGTGGGAATCTAACCCAGTTCTCAGGGTGCTGCACTTAATGCTTGGCTACTCCTCCATATAATTAGGGTTTAATCACTATAGAAATATCTAGTGAAAGTGCTAGAGCATAAGTTGTCTTTTCAAAAAAATAGAAATCAAGTAGAAGGGATCCAAGAGCAGATGGGGAAATGGAGAAAGGCAAGGGGATTATCCACTTATCATTGCTCAGCCAGTCAGGGGGATTGCATATAATTCATCAAGCAGATGTTTTCCCACATTACAAGAGAGAGCTCTAAGGTTTTAATTTTGTTCCTAATAAGTTCCATATGGAGGTAGAGCTTTTTAGATTTTCAAAGACTGATTACATTTAAATCTCGTTTTTCTTTTCAGGTGCACAAAGTGAAACTAATATCCACATTGAAAAGCACTTCCAAGTCAGACTCTAGAATGGAGGAGCAGCCTAATGGTTCGAGCAGCAGGCTGATAGCCAGGGCAGCCAGACTGCAATCCTATTGTGGCTCTTTGTGAATTTGGGCAAGTCACTTAACCCTCCACTGCCTCGGGTACAAATTTAGGGGTCATATTACCAAGCCACGGTAAACACTAACGCATGCTTACCGCAGTTTAAATTGACTTACTATAGGAGTACTCAGGAATCCCATGGTAATTTTGGTATCAGTGCGTGCTTCCCATGTGCAAAAATATAGTTTGTTTGTTTTTTAGCATTGGGGTGGAGAGTAGGCATATTCTGTGCTTATTGGTCAGCACAGCTACATTGCTGTGCACTAACTGAATAGCGCATGGTTAGCATGTGAACCATCACCACCTACAAAATTGGTGGCAGTAGGGGCTCACACGCTAATGGTCGTACACTAATAAGGAGCAAAACTCAGAAATTTGGCCATTTTATCCAAATAGTAAAAATAGCACACAGGAATGATGCAGATAAGCACACTCTAAGGTTACCTTTTCCCACGTTTTGGTTGTAAGCCCTCCATGGACAGGAAAATACCTATATTTAGGTAAACAGAGGTGTGGGGTCGAAGTGTGAGATAATAAAATTTGCGGACGACACCAAATTTGCTCGGACTAAAGAGGACTTGAACAAACTAGGGGAATGGGCGACAAGATGGCAGATGAAGTTCAACGTTGAGAAATGTAAAGTATTACATGTGGGAAACAGAAACCCGAAGTACAACTATACGATGGGAGGGATGTTATTGAATGAGAGTACATTGCATTACATTACATTACATTACAGATTTCTATTCCGCCATTACCTTTCGGTTCAAAGCAGATTACAAAAAGAGTTATGGAAGAAGGGTTACAACGTTAGATCAGAGAAGGTTTCCAAGAGAGGGAAAAATAGGATCTGGGGTTAGGGAGGGGATGGTAAGAGGGGGGTTAAGCTTTATCATGGTATTAAGCTTTATTAAGGGATTTCTTGAAGAGTATAGTTTTTATTTCCTTTCTGAACATCTTGTAGTCTGGGATTGTTGTCAATAGGTTGGAGACTTGGTTGTCTATCTTCGCTGCCTGAGTGGCAAGTACCCAAGAAAGGGACTTGGTGGTAATGGTGGACATGACAATGAAGCCGACGGCACAGTGTGCAGCGGCTGCTAAAAAGGCAAACAGAATGCTAGGCATAATCTGGTATTACAACCAGAACAAAAGAAGTTATCCTGCCATTTTATTGGGCGATGGTGCATCCGCATCTGGAGTACTGCGTCAAATATTGGTCGCCGTACCTTAAGAAGGACATGGCGTTACTCGAGAGGGTTCAGAGGAGAGTGAAGCGTCTGCTCAAAAGGGATGGAAAACCTTTCATACGCTGAGAGATTGGAGAAACTGGGTCTCTTTTCCCTGGAGAAGAGGAGACTTAGAGAGGATATGATAGAGACTTACAAGATCATGAAGGGCATAGAGAGAGTAGAGAGGGACAGATTTTTCAAACTTTCGAATAATAAAAGAACAAGAGGGCATTCAGAAAAGTTGAAAGGGGACAAATTCAAAACAAATGCTAGGAAGTTCTTCTTTACCCAACGTGTGGTGGACACCTGGAATGCGCTTCCAGAGGGCATAATAGGGCAGAGTACGGTACTGGGGTTCAAGAAAGGATTGGGCAATTTCCTGCTGGAAAAGGGGATAGAGGGATATAGATAGAGGATTACTGCACAGGTCCTGGACCTGTTGGGCCGCCGCGTGAGCGGACTGCTGGGCACGATGGACCTCAGGTCTGACCCAGCAGAGGCATTGCTTATGTTCTTATGGTCAGAGAAGGAGACTTTTGTTGAGTAAAGCATTTATCACAGGGAAGAAGTGTCTGTTGCAATATTGGATAAAGAATTGTGTGTCTTCTTACTGGCATTGGAGGCATACCTTTCATATACTTATGACTCTGGAAGTGCAGGATGTGTGTCTCACTGAAAAAAGGTTCTGGTCTGTCTGGGTGGCTTATATCCAAACCACAGGGCAAAAAAAAAAAAAAAAAAAGGCGGGTTCTTAATAAATTGGATCTTTAGGCTAACTTGTTACCATCTGATCATCTCAAGATTTTGGAGGGATGGGAAGGGGGGCAGATAGGGTTGGTAAGCAATTCTTATGAGGGTTCTGAGAGTGGCTATATGAGACCAGGCTACTCCTTGAGTTACTGTAAGTTGGTTGGCGTTGTAGATGGGGTTGGAGGGTGGGAGGTGTTGTACTAATGGAAGAAGAAGGAAATGCCATGGTTAGTGCTTGACTGCATAACTGTTGATTTGATAACTGTTCTTGGATGTATGTTGTTAATTTTTGAATACTTCAGATTGTTGGGAGTGGGAGGGGGAGTTACCAAAAACTTAAATGTGTATATATGAGAACATTTTACTTTGCTCAGAACACTTTGTTCAATGGGTTATATTCAGATTCAATAAACGGTTTAACACACTACACACACTCACATAAGGGGATAAGATACAATAGTTTATCAAATGACGATTATCTTTCTTTATATATTTGGCTATAGGCAGTAATTCAGCAAAGCAATAAATGGCATTTGAGGGAAACTTATTTATTTCTGGCCTTTTACCAACCTCTGCATTGCTAAAATCACCCCATGGGAACCCTCAGATTCTGACATTTTCCGTGCACAGAGGCTGAAGCATGCAAAGCCACATCTGCTCTTTCTGCCTCCCATTGGTTGAATAGATATTTTACTAAATATCAACAGCATATTCCTGTCTTTGTCAAAACAGCATTTCATAGTAGCAATAATCTCAACTGGTTTCACCAAGGGATTTGTGCGACAGATGTGATTTAAGGCACACAGATTAAGTGTGACATAAACTGGATATCAATCAAAGATTTTCCTGGCTTCCAGATTACACCCAAATAAATATTGAAATGAAAAGATCTCTTCAAAGGCTGAAAGCACTATCAGTCAATGATAAATTTCCATTGAGTGTTTGATTCTCCTGATAAAAGTGGTGTTTTTTTTTATTGCATCTATTTAAATATATTTCAAGTATTCACTTGTACAGAAAGTTGGTTAGTGAAATATACTTATATCTAAAATTAAATCACATAAACTTAAGAAAATTCTTTCAACTATCCCAACTCAAGTCCACAAAATAAAAGGATCCAAGATTACATAAGCGAGTATAAAAAAGAAAATTATAAAGGTTAAACTCTTATAAACAAAACTGAGGTTAAGGAGCTAATTAAATAAATTATAGAGCTATAGATGGTTTTTCTTTATCCAGTCGATGTGAGGCCAGAAAAGCAGTCAACTGATAAGGTTAAAAAAAAACATATTTGACTGAACGGTAACAGATAATACACTTGCAAGGATATTTCAAGTAAAACGTCGCTCCCAAAGAAGTGACTCCAGACTTCAAAAGTAGTATCTCTTGAGAAATCAGGAAAAACTTGTACTCTACATCCAAGAAACTCTTTCTGTTTGTTTTTGAAGAAAAATCTCAATAACCATACTTTATCCATTGCAAGAGCTAAAGTCACTACCATTGTAGAAGGTACTGCTGACTCACTATCTGATAAAAGTTGACCATGGGGGAAGGTATATAACTAGGGGCCTTCTAGGTAAATCAGAAGATTGCATACACAGAATAATGTAAACTTATCCCAATGTATAAAGCAAGAGAAGTCTCTAAAATGGTTGAGGCTTTAGCATATGCAAGGAGAGGCACATGTTATACTTACACCCTGCCCTTGTATCTTCTCTTACTCATATCCCTTACCACTTGTATATAGACCTCTATTCTAACTTACACCAGGTATTGATCACCTACAATTGAAACCACACACCACTGAAAGTATTAAGTATATAATGCTGTAACCTGTTCTGAGTTCTTCTGAGAAGGCGAGCTATAAAACCAAATAAAGAAATGGTGTAAATTCTTGGGATTTAGAGGACAGGCATTTGGGTAAAGTAATTCTGATCTTCACCTAGATTGATTTTGCATTGTGACATGCTGAGAAACCATCTCATATTTTAATCTTAAAATCGTGTTGATACAAAAAGACAACATGATCTAAAATGTATAAGGATACACAATTAGAATTTTCATGTACTACTGCAGAACTGTGCTCTAATATAATTATTTTGAATCGCTAGTTTGCCCCAAACAGGAGTTCAAAATGATTTACAATAATTCATTTTTTTAAAAACTGGTCATAATCAGGAATTACAAGATAAGAAAAAAAATCCACTCCAATTATTATAATTTTAAAACTCTTTAAAATATATTTAATTATTTATTTTATTAATTTATAGCCCGTTTACAACTAAGCAGCTCACAAAATAAAACATACATAATTAAACAATACAACAAAAGCAAAAGAACACTATACTTGGAGAGGGCAAAGAGTGCTACATTAATAATCTTAACTTCTCACTGCCTCATTACACCATTAAAAATGCTTTACAAACAGGTGTGTTTTCAATTTCTTTTTAAACTGCTGTAAGGATTGACAATGGCACAGATGCTCAGGTAAGTGTTTTCAATCTTATAGCCAGAATATACACTTTCTTAAGGCTATGAAAACACCTTGTTCAAGTTTTCTCGACCCTCAGTGGCACCACTCAGGACTCAAACTTCTCATCGTCCTAAGCTTTATGTGTCGGTTCGTCATCGGGTCTATTACTTTTTAATAGAGCTTAATCTTATTTATGTTATTTGATAAATTTATGTTATTTGATTAATTCTTATAAAGGTGAATACTTAGCTTAAAATATGGCTAAGTCTTCTTGGTTAGAGATGTCAGCACTATTAAGGGTTATCAAAGCCGACATGTTTCGCCTAGCTTGCTTTTTCAAGGCTCAATCCCTAAAGAAATAACCAACATAACCATAAATTAAAACCTGTTTCAAGTCATTTATAACTAAACCAATGCTTTTATAACCATAGATTGAACTCAAAACAAGCTCTTTCTTATCCAGCATGTTACTGAAACGTTACTCACCCTTAGCAATCTATCTCCGGTGTAACAGTCAATACTTTACAGCGGGAGCAGCAGATTTCTTTTGTTTAAATATCTTGTGAGGTCCAATCAGCCGGAAGAAGCGTAATGACGTATCATCCGACGTCCTGGAGCTCCCATTACTGTACTTTTTTCTTTCAACTTTAAACTCCTCCCATCTTTCATCTATCGTACTGGGTCAAACTAAAGACAGCTATTCGAGCTCTGTGTCAAACTAAAGACAGCCATTCGAGCTCTGTATTCAGCCCATGTGGAATAACTGTATTTAATGTGTAAATCCACCGTTGTTCTTTATAGTTGAGTTTTTCTTCTATATTCACCATTCCCTCCCCCCTTCATTTAACTGATCTATAACCCTCCATTTTAACTGGCTTGAGTCATGTTTTTGATCTATACAATGTTCCACTATCGGAGCTTGCAGTATTTTAGTTTTTATCCTAGACTTGTGCTCGTTTAATCGCACATGGATAGACCGGGATGTCCGCCCTACATATACAAGATTGCATGGGCAAATCAAAATATAGATCACTCTTTCTGACCGACAATTTGTAATTGTAGATGCTGTAATAATTCTTTTAGTTTGAGGATCTGTCCATGTATTTCCTTCAATGGTGCTACTGCACCATTGACAGCTCCCACACTTACTATGGCTACCTATTACGTTGTTATACCTAAAGCCTAATTTTTGTTGAATTAAAGTTTGACCTATTGTTTTTCCTTTCCTGAAAGCAAACATTGGAATTTCCGTAAAAATATTATGTAATTGTAATACATGCCAGTAACGTTTTATCTGGTTAATCAGAGCCTTAGCTGCTTCAGAGTACGGGAGCACACAAATGAGTTTATCCATTTCTTCAGTGTAACTTTTTTCTCTTAAAAGTAATTCTCTGTTTGCATATTTGGCTCGTAAATGAGCTCGATGGATAGATTTAATTGGATAGCCTCTAGCTCTAAACCTCTCCTGTAGTTCACTTGCTGCTTCCTTAAAATCCTTTATGTTAGAAGAAACCCTTCTCACTCTAAGGAACTGACTAACTGGAAGGTTGAATTTCAAATGATAGAGGTGGTGACTTGAAAAATGTAATAATGAATTACGGGCTGTGGGTTTCCTAAAGAGTTTTGTAGTCAGCTGAGTATTTTCTTTTGTTAACCGCATATCCAAAAAATCTATTGTCTGAGTGTCATAAGTAGGGGTAAACTGAAGATGAAAGTCCCTAGTATTAATCCATACAAAAAAATCTAACAATTCTTGTTCTGTTCCCTTCCAAAGAAAGAAAACGTCATCCAAAAACCTTTTCCAAAACAAAATGTGTTTAAAGAAAGCAGAAGGGTATATCTCATTCTCTTCAAATTTATTCATATAAAGGGTAGCCACCGATGGGGCCAGAGTAGCCCCCATCGCTACCCCTTGAATCTGCTGATAATAGGCTCCCCTAAATTCAAAATAATTTTGTTCAATAACCCGCTGAGTTAATTTCATTAGAAACTCAGTGCTGATCCGTTGGTTCCCCTATCTTTTAGTTAAAACTTCTTTCACTAATTCTAATGCTCCTTGTTGGGGAATTTTAGTATATAAGGAGACCACATCAAGCGTTACCAAAAAAGTAGTTGACTCTATTTGTGTGCAGCAAGTGAACTACAGGAGAGGTTTAGAGCTAGAGGCTATCCAATTAAATCTATCCATCGAGCTCATTTACGAGCCAAATATGCAAACAGAGAATTACTTTTAAGAGAAAAAAGTTACACTGAAGAAATGGATAAACTCATTTGTGTGCTCCCGTACTCTGAAGCAGCTAAGGCTCTGATTAACCAGATAAAACGTTACTGGCATGTATTACAATTACATAATATTTTTACGGAAATTCCAATGTTTGCTTTCAGGAAAGGAAAAACAATAGGTCAAACTTTAATTCAACAAAAATTAGGCTTTAGGTATAACAACGTAATAGGTAGCCATAGTAAGTGTGGGAGCTGTCAATGGTGCAGTAGCACCATTGAAGGCAATACATGGACAGATCCTCAAACTAAAAGAATTATTACAGCATCTACAATTACAAATTGTCGGTCAGAAAGAGTGATCTATATTTTGATTTGCCCATGCAATCTTGTATATGTAGGGCGGACATCCCGGTCTATCCATGTGCGATTAAACGAGCACAAGTCTAGGATAAAAACTAAAATACTGCAAGCTCCGATAGTGGAACATTGTATAGATCAAAAACATGACTCAAGCCAGTTAAAATGGAGGGTTATAGATCAGTTAAATGAAGGGGGGGAGGGAATGGTGAATATAGAAGAAAAACTCAACTATAAAGAACAACGGTGGATTTACACATTAAATACAGTTATTCCACATGGGCTGAATACAGAGCTCGAATGGCTGTCTTTAGTTTGAGACAGAGCTCGAATGGCTGTCTTTAGTTTGACCCAGTACGATAGATGAAAGATGGGAGGAGTTTAAAGTTGAAAGAAAAAAGTACAGTAATGGGAGCTCCAGGACGTCGGATGATACGTCATTACGCTTCTTCTGGCTGATTGGACCTCACAAGATATTTAAACAAAAGAACGCTGTCGCTCCCGCTGTAAAGTATTGACTGTTACACCGGAGATAGATGGCTAAGGGTGAGTAACGTTTCAGTAACATGCTGGATAAGAAAGAGCTTGTTTTGAGTTCAATCTATGGTTATAAAAGCATTGGTTTAGTTATAAATGACTTGAAACAGGTTTTAATTTATGGTTATGTTGGTTATTTCTTTAGGGATTGAGCCTTGAAAAAGCAAGCTAGGCGAAACATGTCGGCTTTGATAACCCTTAATAGTGCTGACATCTCTAACCAAGAAGACTTAGCCATATTTTAAGCTAAGTATTCACCTTTATAAGAATTTATCAAATAACATAAATTTATCAAATAACATAAATAAGATTAAGCTCTATTAAAAAGTAATAGACCCGATGACGAACCAACACATAAAGCTTAGGACGATGAGAAGTTTGAGTCCTGAGTGGTGCCACTGAGGGTCGAGAAAACTTGAACAAGGTGTTTTCATAGCCTTAAGAAAGTGTATATTCTGGCTATAAGATTGATTTGAGTATACTGGCACCTTGATAAACTTCTAAAAATAGTGCAGGTAAGTGTTTTAGCACGCAATGTAAGAACAAACATGCCTTCCTCGGGGGTCCTAAATTATGCTACGAGATCGGAAAAACAAATGTGGATGTTGAAAGACCAACGTAAAGCCAGAGCCTAGATAATGCTCTGAATTGTTGCACTCTGCTATATATTTGGATTGTCATAGCAATCATTAACTGACCGAATAAACGCCTGCATCAAGAACATCTTCTCCACAGTTTCTTTTGTTTTTGGTTTCTCCGTTTACTGTGGAAGCGTTGGTTTTTCTTCTTTCGTTGTTGACTTAAAACGCAATCTAACCATTTTCCTGTACATTGTCAAAAGTGTTATACAGTATATGTTAGTGGTTCTGAGGTTGGACTGAACTGGACTTGTGGAGGTTTTTTTGCCCATGATTGTACTTAAGGCAGTTCAGATGAGAGATAAGAAGCTGCCACTTCAGTCTGAGGTTTTATTCTACACCGCTGCGAAGTTGATTTAAAGAAAAAGCAAATTCGACCATGTGACTCCTTTGCTTTTGAGCCTTCATTGGCTCCCGGTTCATCTCAGGATTCAATTTAAATGTGTATGCATTACTTTCAAAATTTTATATGGTATTTTTATTCCTCTTGTTCCTCTGGAACGTTTACAGATTTTCCTATGCAAGAGGCATTCAACAATTTAAACTTTCCCTTCCTTCTAGGAAAGGAATTAAAGGAGTCAAGACCTTTAGCCTTTCTTTGGTTTTAAATTTTCTCAATTATGGAATGAACTCCCTTTAACTTTGAGATGCCCTAGTCCTTTCCAATTCTTCCGCAAATCATTAAAAACTTTTCTATTTGCTAAACATTTTGAAAATTAATCTCCTTGCAATTTTAGCTTATTGTTCTTAATTATTGTTAACTGAGTCGAGCTTCCTCTGGTTGATGACCTGGTATATAAAGCTAAGTTTTAGTTTAATTTTAGTTTAGAATGTTTTCCCAAAGGGCTAGAGGGAGCGCATAATATTGAGCACATTTTCTTGACTTACTTTAGCAACAATTTAGATGAAGTTCTCCCCCCCCCCCTTCTAGATACTATTGTAGGCTCTTTGGATCACCTCCCCATGCCATTACTTGCAACAGTGACTACTCCCTTTTTGAGAGTCCCCACTTATGCCTCTCTGACCATGCTACGAGAGTCCCTCCATTGAAATTTAAGATATCTTGTATGTTGCTAATGAATATATCTAATCCTATGTCTGATAGATGTATACCATCTGGGCAGTATAACCCCTGGACATTCTTCTATTATCATTTGGTGACTTGCTGGAGTGTGGGCACAAATTTCTGCATCCACTTGTTGATTTTCTGTCTCGTTCTCTCCACTGCACGATGGGACCTCTCTTCCTTCCAAATCCGCTGAGGAATGATGTGGGACCATATCATAGGCATATTAGTGCATAATCGTAATATTTACAGGATGTCCCTCTGCATCCTTTTTAGCAGTTTGATGCTATGGGTGATCTTCAGATCATTTTTCCTCAAGGTGGATGATAATAGCCCACGGGGTAACATGGATACACATCTGAACCAAAACTGTAGGCATAAGTTGGCCCCACCTAGGGCAGTGAGAGGCACCTGAAATGTAGGCCAGCAAAATGCTGGTCTACATTTCAAATAGACGCGGCATGCATGTGATATCATCGCATCACATGTGCGCATGCTGACAGGCCCTTCAGAAGCAGCCTCGAGCTCTTGTCAGAGTCAGGGCCTTCCAAATCCCAGACAAACTGCCAGATTTTTAAAATCAGTCCAGACACCTAAACAGTCCTCTCTATATAGGACATGTTCGGATAAATCCAGACATCTGGTAATCCTACTCCAGGATGCTTGTCTTCTGGTAGATTGTGGCTGGAGCCAAGACGTCTCTGATCTCCAACTGCAATAGTGTTGTAGTAGAGAAGAGCTATCATACCACTCTTGATGGAAGCATTTGTTGAAGCCTTGGAATGGGGGAGGGGGATGTGGGCAAAACCAAGGTATGCTGTGTCGACAGAACACTGTGTACTCTTAGCAGGCTGCTATTTTGCTAAGCCTTGACCTTCTCTCCAGGGATCCCATATGCATGGCAATAGTTCAGATGTACCACCTATGTATGTGCCTTGGTTACTTGTATCTCTGAGTTTTCCATCTGCAATGGAGAGAGGATCAAGCATGAGCAGGAAGATGAGCTTAAAGAGGATGAGCAAGCAGAAGGGAAGATGGAAAGACCAGATCGAGACAGATGCAAAGGGAAAGACAATGTAGAAAGAGGGACAAAGAGGCAGAGATCAGATGAGAGGGTAAGAATAGGAAGGTGGGAGGTGGGAGAAGGCAAAGGATAAAAAAGAATTCTGACTGACCACAGACTTTCAAGTTAACCTCCCACCAACAATTAGTAATCCATGCATCAGTTCCCGAAAGACAAATTGTTTAAAAGTTGGGTGTCATTGATACCAGGTGTAAAGGCGCATAGCCGTTTATAACTTAGGTGCATGCTTGTGTTAGAAATAAGTAGTGCATACCTATTCCATACTTATAACACACCCCTTTTGTAGATATGTACTATATTTTAGACCTATATATGCACAAGCACTGGTATAGGAGGTTAAATATCAATACTGGTGGAAGTAGTTTACTGAACTAAGTAGTGTCAGAATGAGCCATTGTAAATAATTCAATAAAACCTGTTTAATTTATTAGCCAAACTTGCACACAGCTATCTTTTTAGATTTTTCCTGGGAGCGGGAAGAAGAGAATGATCTCACCCACTAACACTTCATTTCCCCAGGTAGCGGTACCAAGCGCCAAATGAGTGAGGGACCGATGGAGACAGCTTTTGAGGGACTTCAGCCAAGTTGGGCCCCTTACTTAAAGCCACAATGAAAGGGACATTACATGTGTGGCTTTCCTACCTAATCCACAAATTTTGCCAGAAATATGACATTGTACTCAAGTTGGAGACACTTTTCCTTGTCTTGTGCTGGCAACCTGGAGAAACCCAGTTATGATCCAAGCTGTTCTGCGAAAGTCCCCAACTATATCTCAAAAAAATCCAGACTCAAAACATTATCTCCCTGCAAATTAAAGCCAAACCAGCTAGCATATGCCTAATATTAATAGAAAATATTGTTAACTTTGTTCCTTGTGGGGAAAATGACATTTTGAGAGCCACTTTACAATTGCTATGCACTTTCAGTGAGAAAAGTATCTGCCTTTGCATATAGTCCATACTCCTATTGTTGACCTACAAGTGTGTTCCTTCTGCTGCCCCTCAATATCTCTCCTCTCTTCTCTTTCATACACTTCCCAGAGAACTCCATTCCTCAGATAAGCTGCTCTTAGCTGTACCCTTCTCCTCCACTGCCAATTCCAGACTTTGTTCCTTTCATCTAGCTGCCCCCTATGCCTGGAATAAATTACCAGAGTTTGTCCGCCAAGCCCCTTCACTTAGCTTGTATAAAAGCATGCTGAAAATCCACTTTTTTGATATAGCCTTCAATCCATAACCCTACTCCCCTCTGCCCACCAACCCAGCCAGCAGATTAACTGTTCCCCTTAACTGTATTCATGACATCCTGTTTGTCTGGCTTGTCTATTTAGATTGTAAGCTCTTTCAAGCAGGGACTGTCTTCTTTGTGACTCTGTACAATGCTGCGTAAATCTGGTAGCACTATAGAAATAATTAATAAGAACATAAGAACATAAGCAGTGCCTCTGCCGGGTCAGACCAGAGGTCCATCCCGCCCAGCAGTCCGCCCCCACGGCGGCCCAACAGGTCATGACCTGCCTTAATCACCAGAAGGGGCCCCCTTGCCCCCTAGGTTTCTCATCGAAGTCCTATCTTCCCATCAATGTCCTAACCCTCCGGCCTTGCACCTGCACGACCTGGTGAGCTGTCTATACTTATGCAACACCCCAGCACCTCCCTCAGTACCCCACGATTCCCTTTTCCCTCAAGAATCTGTCCAATCCCTGTTTGAATCCCTGTACTGTACTCTGCCGGATCACTTCCTCCGGGAGCGCATTCCATTTGTCCACGACCCTTTGGGTGAAGAAAAACTTCCTTACATTTGATTTGAACCTATCTCCCTTCAGTTTCTCTGAGTGCCCCCTCGTACCTGTCATCCCTTTTAGTCTGAAGAACCTGTCCCTGTCCACCCTCTCTATGCCCCTAAGTATTTTGAAGGTCTCTATCATATCCCCCCTGAGCCTCCTCTTTTCCAGAGAGAAGAGCCCCAGTTTATCCAGCCTCTCAGCATATGGGCAGTTTTCCAGCCCTCTTACCAGTTTCGTTGCCCTCCTTTGGACTCTCTCAAGAACTGCCATGTCCTTCTTGAGGTGCAGCGACCAATATTGAACGCAGTATTCCAGATGTGGGCGCACCATCGCTCGATACAGCGGCATGATGACTTCCCGCGTCCTGGTTGATATGCCTCTCTTGATGATGCCCAGCATCCTGTTGGCTTTCTTCGAGGCTGCTGCACACTGTGCGGATGGTTTCATGGATGGATCCACTAGCACACCCAAGTCTCTCTCAAGTCCGGTGTCTTCCAGCAATCTCCCCCCCATTTTATACTCGAACAACGGGTTCTTTTTCCCTATGTGCATGACCTTGCATTTATCTATGTTAAAGCGCATTTGCCATTTGTTTGCCCAGTCCTCCAGCTTATCGAGGTCCCTTTGCAGTTCCTCACACTCCTCCTTGGTCCTAACTCTGGCGCAGAGTTTGGTATCGTCTGCAAATTTTATAACCTCACACTTTGCCTCCGTTTCCAGGTCATTGATAAATATGTTGAAGAGTAGCGGCCCCAGCACCGATCCCTGTGGCACACCGCTCGTGACTCCCCGCCAGTCAGAATATTGGCCCTTTACTCCGACCCTCTGTAGTCTACCTGACAGCCAGTGCTTGATCCATCTGTGTACATCCCCGCCCACCCCGTGGTTCCACAGCTTCCTAAGCAGCCTTTCATGTGGCACCTTGTCAAAGGCCTTTTGAAAATCGAGGTAAATGATGTCTATGGGTTCCCCTTTGTCCACCTGACTGCTTATTCCCTCAAAGAAGTACAGAAGGTTTGTCAGGCACAACCTTCTCTTACAGAATCCGTGCTGGCTTGTCCGCAGTAGGCCATTTTTCTCGATGTGCTCGCAAATGCTGTCCTTGATCATTGCTTCCACCATCTTCCCTATAACTGAAGTCAGGCTCACCGGCCTGTAGTTCCCGGGGTCACCTCTCGATCCCTTCTTAAAGATAGGTGTGACATTTGCCAATTTCCAGTCCTCTGGTACCTCTCCAGTTTTCAAGGATAGGTTGCAAACATGCTGGATTGCGCCCGCTATTTCCTGACTTAGTTCCTTTAGAACCCTTTGGTGGATCCCGTCCGGTCCCGGTGATTTGCCGCTTTTCAGTCTGTCAATCTGCTTGAGGACATCCTCCCGACTTACCTCTATATATCTTTTGGCCTGCTCCCCACTCATGAGTTCCTCTGAGTCCGGTATATTGGACGTGTCCTCGTTCGTGAAGACCGACGAGATGAACGTGTTCAACCTCTCAGCTACCTCTTTATCCTCCTTAATCACTCCCTTCCTATCCCCATCGTCCAATGGCCCCACCTCCTCTCTCACTGGTTGCTTCCCCTTTACGTAACTGAAGAATGCCTTGAAGTTTTTCGCCTCCCTGGCCAGCCCCTCCTCGTATTTCCCTTTTGCTTTTCTAACCTCTCGGTGGCATTCCTTTTGGCATTTCCTGTGCTCCTGGTGATTTTCCTCCGTTGGATCCCTCTTCCAATTCCGGAAGGACACTTTCTTGTCACTGATTACCCTCTTTACTTCAGGTGTCATCCAAACCGGGTCTTTTGACCGCTTGTTCTTGCGGCCTTTCCTGAAACTGGGGATGTACAGTTTTTGCGCTTCCTGCAGTGTGTCCCTGAGAAGGGTCCAGGCGCTCCCTACAGTCTCCATCCTAAAGCCGTTCCTGAGCTTCCTCCCCACCATTTTCCTCATAGCAACATAGTTCCCTTTCCTGAAGTTGAGCGCAGTCGTTGCGGTCCTCCCCACTATGGGTGACCCCCTTTCTAATGTGAATCTGATCACGTTGTGATCACTGTTGCCTAGTGTTCCTCCCACTTCTACCCCTCTTGCAGGCCCCCCTAATCCGTTAAGGATGAGGTCAAGAGTAGCATCCCCTCGCGTCGGTTCCTTGACTAGTTGCTCCATGAAGCAGTCCCTCACAGCTTCTACGAATCCTGCTTCCCTCGTGGAGTTGGAGTGTCCCGTACTCCAGTCTATCCCCGGGTAGTTGAAGTCCCCCATCACTGTTACACTTCCAGTCCTGCATTCCTGTCTCAGTTCTGCTTCCAAGTCTTGTCCTATTGTTTCTGACGCACCAGGCGGCTCTCACCACTCTGGTCTCCTCTGATCTGTTGGTGTCCTCACTCCCTCGCTCTCCCTCCGCCTGTTGCTGCTGTGTCCTCTCTCCCTCTGCCTGGTGCTGCTGTGTCCCCTCTCCCACTCTCCGCCTGCTGCTGCTGTGTCCTCTCTCCCTCTGCCTGATGCTGCTGTGTCCCCTCTCCCACTCTCACTCTCCGTCTGCTGCTGCTGTGTCCTCTCTCCCTTTGCCTGCTGCTGCTGTGACCTCTCACCCACACTCACTCTCTGCCTCTGGTTGTGTGCTGACCTTGGTGTAGTGCCCTGGCCCTTCTCAAGGCCCTTCGCAAAGGCGCTCTCGCTAAGGCGAGCGCCTTTGCCGTTCGCCTTCGCCGTGCGCCATTGGCTCCGCCCCTTTTAAGGCGGAGCTCTGAGGTCCGACGTCGGAGGGGTGGGCGGAGCTACCTCTCGCCGCTACCCCTCGCTCTGCACTCTCCCTGTGCCCTCCTGGCTCTCCTCCTCTCCTAACCCCTGCCTTCCAAGTCTCTCTCTTGCCTCTCTCCCTCTGTGGCTGCTTGTAGTAGTAGTTGAGTTAATTCATCTTTCAAAGACTATGAATAAATTGTCACTATGCTATTGTCTATATCATAGAAGTTCACAGATGGAGGCTGTTGTAGAGATAGTTAAGGGTAAAACCTCCTGTGTCCTGATAATAAACTCATTTATAAATCTCGTATTTGCTGACATGTGGGCAAGATTAGTTTAGCTGCAGCTGTGATGAAAGGTGAAATGCTGTTTCTGATTTGACAAACAGTCTCAAGATAAGAAATCAAACACTTGCTGACCTGAAACTGCCCTGTGCATCGATGCCTGTAACTTTCAGCCCTTGTTACAGGGAAATGGTTCCGCATATGAATTGAGTGAAGAGGTCACTGTTCAATATATTTACTTTTGAAGGATAATTTTGGCAGGTATAATTCAGGTGACTAGGTTGGTAGACTGATGTCCCTTGGAGCCAATTCTGCTGTCGTAAGTGTGTTATAATGCGGACCTGATATTACCAATCCACCCTTCCATTTGCAGGTTATGATCAGATGGATGGATGTGCAGTACATTTACAAGATCTTATTGTATTAAAGGCATACTATTTTTAAATGTAGCTAGCCCTCAGACCCTTATTTGCTACATTGTGCCCAAAATACCCAAAACATTCATCCAATGTTCATCCAAACAACTTTACTCTTTCTGGAACTAGATCGCAGTTGAAGCCTGCCTCTGTTTTGAGGGACTGACTTTTTTCACTTTCATATGTTAGAGATTCCTTCCATGTGGAGATTAATTCTATACAGGTGCAGCTATTTGGAGTTTATTCAATAAAGAAAAATAGAGACCTACCTTTCTATCACCAGCAAGGCCAGCACAACCTAGTAAGCACAGTAAGCTTGGCAGGGTGTGTCTTCTTTTGGAGAGTGCTAAAAGATGTCATATGCCATGTTACCTATTTCTCTGGTCTTTCTCTCTTCTTTCCTTTCTCCCATTCCTGAGGGTCCAGCATCTCTCCCTCTCCACTGCCCCTTCATCCATGGTGCAGCATCTCTCTAGCCTTTGCTTCTTCCCCCTACCTGGTAGATTCATGAAATTTCATGTTGTTCAACAACAGTGGCAGTATTGAAGGCAAGCTGCCTCTGGATGGCCCCAAGGGTCTTCCCTCTGCCATGTCCTTCCACCTCTGATGTAATTTCCTGTTTATATGTGGGCAGAAAATGGTACAGGAAAGACCCTCAGGGCCTGCTGCAGGCAACCTGCCTTTATTTTTATCACTGCCATTGCTGCTGGTGACTCACAGTGAGTTTAGAGGACCATCTGAGGTTAGGAGGGAAAAGAGAGAGAGAGATATGCCGGACAATGGTGTGGAGAAGGGGAGGAATAGAAAGGGAGAGACAGATGCTGTACTGTGGGAGGAGGGAGAGAGATAGATGCCAGACCACAAGGAGGAGGCAGGAACAGAGAAAGATGCTGGACTGTGATCAGGATAATTGCACACATGCGTACTTATAGCTTTCTAGGGTTGTAAAATGAAAATGGAAAAAATAATGATGCAAAATATTTTAATAAAATCCAAAATCTTATTTTTTATTAGATATCAATATTAGATCATAAGAGTACTCAATTAATTGATTAGCAAATCAATTAAGTATCATTTGCATCAGAGAATTATTACAGAAGCCAAAAGCTGGCCTTGCTCATAAAAAATTCCAACATTTTACCAGTTACACATCCATATATATCCTAAATGACGACATTCCTTCGTTACAATCCATCTGCAGTCTAATTGGTTCACATTATTTATTCCCATATAAGGCTAGCTTCATATAGGCGTGTCACAAATTACATTCTTATATCTAAAAAAGTTACATTCTCACATTAAGCTTATATATTTTATAAAAAGAAGAAATACATAGACCAATATTATAATACACTTACAAAACTCCTCATTCTATATTCTTTCCTGTAAATGTCAGTGTTCTTTTCTATTCTGAGATCTCTGTCTCACAAAGACTGCACAAAGAAAAGATGGAAAGGAGCAGGTACCCCTCCCATCAAGGTTCTACGTAGAAAAAAGTTGCTCTCCAATGAAGTAGAAAAAGTTGCTCAAGGTCAGAGGTCAAACACCATCTGTTGCCTTATCAGGATCTCTTCAGGATTGCAGATATATGAAGATCAAAATAAACTATATTCCTAATCTATATGTATTGTTAGTTTATATTCCTAATCTATATTGGTTGTTAACATATTACCTATAACTACCTAAGTAAATTTCTATTATATAATTTTTCCTAACTTTCTGATAGCTAACTTTGGATCAATTCATACCATGATACACATGTGGTTTAGATTTGTCCTTAGCAAACTCAAATCATGGTAAACCTAGGGCCCCCTGGTATGTGGATACCAGGTCAAAAGTCAACTCCTGTCTGCCTACATTTCCCTGAGGATTGGCCTAGTTCAGGCTGGTCACTCTAACACAAAGAAACTCTATAAGAAACTTAATCTTCTCATCTGGAGTACATTTGATATGGTAGTCATCAATCACAAAAATGTCTTAGCTTGCCTCCCTATATCCGTCAAGCACATGACATATATCAAATCCATATGGTAACTTAAAGTCCCTGTTTTTAAACTTTTTGTATTTCTGATCATTTTATTCCAGATTATCCAATTTTCATTTATTAATTTATAGCTACTAATCCACATTCTCATTTGCTCTTGGATCATGCCTTATCTAACAGTTTTTCTTTTCTTTCTAGCTAGTAAATCCTGATGCAATGTGAGAAAGTGTAATAGCTGAATTTTTTTATTTCATGTTGGCTCACTGTTACCTGCCCAGGTAAACAAAGCTGGCCCACCTCAGAACTACTTAAGTTTCAAGTTTCAAGTTTATTAGAGTTTTAATATACCGACTATCAAGCAAATATCTAGCCGGTTTACATAAAATTTAAAAAAAAATTTCTAAAAAAAGAGGTACAGGTAATTATAAAATATTAAAAATTAAAATATGTGGTGAACATTAATGACTTTAACATAACAAACTGGATAGTGAGGGCAAAAGGGGAAAGGGTGGGTAAAGTTACATTGTAGAGAGAAAAATGGAGATAGAAGGGTTGGGGTTATAACAAATAGGGTAGGGAAAAATGTATGTGATGTAGAGTAGTATGTAGAAGAATGATAATAAAGAGAAGTTTAAACGGAAGAAAATGCGTCAAGAAATAGGAATGTTTTTAAGCTGTTCTTAAATTTATCGAGATTTTGTTCTTCTCGGAGTGGTTGTGGAAGAGAATTCCACAGAGTCGGGGCAGATACCGCAAAATTTATTTTTCGTATGTAGTAAAATTCTTTTATAGACGGAATTAGTAGGAAATTTTGATTTGTAGATCTCAGAATGCGAGGGGAGTACTGAGGAATGAGTAGTTTGTGAAGAAATAATGGTAAGTGTGAAGTTTTTATTTTGAATGTCAGTAGAATAATTTTGTAGGTGATACGATGTGTCACAGGAAGCCAGTGAGCATCTTTCAAAGCTGGTGTGACATGGTCATATTTGCCTAAGTTGTAAATAAGTTTTATGGCTGAGTTTTGGATTAATTGAAGGCGTCGAATTTCTTTTTGTGGTAATCCATTGAAGAGGGAATTACAGTAGTCTAGACGAGAAATAATCAGTGAATGGACAAGAATTTTGATAGATTCAGTTTCTAACATTGAAGTCAATGAGCGTATTAAGTGGAGTTTATAGAAACAAGTTTTTACTACTGAACTTAGATGGTCGTGGAATGAAAGGCTATTATCAATGGTAATACCTAAGAGTTTGATTTTTGTCTCCATTTGGATTGGGATGGATTTGATAGAAATTTTTTCTGGGAGAGTTTCTAACTTTTTGGTTGAAAATATAAGACCGCGAGATTTTTCTATGTTGAGTGCAAGTTTATTGAGGTGAAGCCAGTCGTTTATTGAGTCCAATTTATTGTTTATAGATTTGATATCAGAATTATTAGATGTAGTAATAGGATGAAGAAGTTGAATGTCATCAGCGTAAGCAAAGATCGTGAATCCGATAGATTGTGCTAAGGTTAAGAGAGGCGATAGAAATATATTAAATAGTAATGGGGAAAGAATAGAACCTTGAGGGACACCATACGTTAAAGATAAGGAAGAAGAGATTTCATTGTTGGCAGAGACTTTGAAACTGCATTCTTGAAAATAGGAAGAGAACCAGGATAGTGCGGCACCTGTGATACCGCATTCTTTAAGTCTGTTTAAGAGGAGAGAATGGTCTATTGTGTCAAAGGCTGCAGAAAGATCAAGTGAGATAAGAAGAACAGATTTTTGATGATCAAGATAGTAGTGTATGGTTGAAATTAAGCCTAGCAGAGATAATTCTGTAGAATAGGAAGAACGGAAGCCGGTTTGAAAGGGGTGTAAAGTAGAAGTTTTTTCAATAAATTCAGATAATTGTGTGTGAATGATTTTTTCTGTTAGTTTAGATATAAGTGGAAGGTTTGCAATAGGTCGATAGTTTGCTGGAATGGCAGGATCTAAGTTGTAATTTTTAATTTTAGGGAAGACAAGTGCAGTTTTCCATGTCTTAGGAACAAAGCTATTGGAGAGTGATTTAGATATCATGTCCCAAAGATATGGGCCAAAGAAAGAAAATAATTTTTTTAGGATGAAAGGTGGAATACTTTCCAAAGGAGTGTTAGGAATATTGAGGGATTGTAATATGAGAAGTAAATTGGCTAAAGAGGGCATTTTAAAAGTAGAAAAGGTACTGAATGATAGAGTAATAGAATCGTTGTGATTGTGTGAGGAAGAAAAAGAAGAGGGAGTATCAAACTGTGTTCTGATATTCTTGATTTTATTATCAAAGAACTTTAGTAGTTCAATTGCAGAGGGAGTGGAAGCTTGAGGTAGTTTTTTAGTAGAATATTTTGAGAGTGATTGAACAAGATTGAAGAGTGTAGAAGAGTTGCGAGTAGAGAGAATAAGTTTTGCGAAATATTCTTTTTTGGCTTGTTGAATGGCTTTTTTATAACAAGAAGATTTTTCTCTGTAAAGAATTAAGTAATTGTGTAATTTGGTTTTTCGCCATTTATGCTCTATGGAGCGAAGCTGTCTACGTAAAATAGTTAGGTTTTCATTGTACCAAGATTGTTTTTTATAGGTCAGGTTAGGAGTATTTTTCTTTTTTTCCTGTTGAGGTGCTAGGGAATCTAAAAGGGAATTGGTGGATGAATCCCAAAGAGAGGTTTGTTCATCAAGAGGAAGAGAAGAAAAATCAGTGAGATTTAGATTGAAATGGTTCTGGATGGAAGTAAGAGTGATTTTATTAGTATTACGGGTTATGTAAGTGTCTTTCTTGTTTAATTTTTGAACTATTTTTGAGGATACTGGAGAATCAAAGTGCCAACTGATAAGTAAATGATCAGACCAGGGTAAATGATAGAATTGAAAGTTATGAAATAGATCGGAATAAATTATAGGACAGAAGATCATGTGTATTGTATTGCCAGCTGTATGGGTGGGCGAGGAAAATAGAGGAGTTAAAGAAAGGTCGGAGATGAGAGTTAGAAATTCTGAAGTATTGTGATGGTTAGGCAAATTAAAGTGAATGTTAAAGTCTCCAAGGATAATGGAGTCTGGATATTTAATGTTAAATTCTGATATAGCGGAAATAAGGACTTAAGACATAGTACAAGGTCCTGAACTGGAAGAAGGGAGCTAGAGTGAAAAGAGAAATTGAACGAGGGATTAGGAAGAGAAAGGAGAAGCACTGGACCTACAAAAGGAAGGAGAAAGAGAGATGCTGGAATGGTGAGATAAGCAGAGGGAAAAGAAAAACAGAGACTAGACTTGGAAAAAAAGGGGGAGAGACACTGGACTCAAGAAGAGAGACAGATGCTGGACTATGGAGAAGAGGATGGGGGATAGAAAGAGGGAGAGATGCCGGACCCAAAGTTGGAGTTGCAGATGAAAGGAGAAAGAAAGGGAGAAGCTAGACATGGTGCTGGACAGGGACATATAAGGATAATGCCAGATGGAGAAGGAATAGAGCAATGTTGAACATGGGAAAGGGATAGGGACACTAAGAGGACAGATTCTAAACACAGGGTCACAGAGGGGAGATGTTTGGCTAGACAGACAGGAACACAAAAGAACTGGATGAGAGACATGGAGAGAGAAGGAATATCATATGAACAGGAAAGAGCAGAAGATGGATGAGACTTGGGATGGGAGGATGAAGAGGAAACGAGCATAAAATTCATGAGACTTGAGGGGTGCAACAACAGAGCATATGGCTGGGACTTGTGATTGAGTAGGAGAGTGTTGTGGACTAGATCATGGAATTATAGGTGAGAGAAAACATCTTGGGACAATAAATGAGGAGCTGGCAGTTGAAGGAAATGGGGTCAAAAATGGTGAGAGACAATAGGAGATGGGGTAGAGGGTAAGAGATAGAAGAATTGTCTGGAGGCAAATGAAAGAAGGAGAGACAGAGATGTAACTTGGGATGGTGAGGAAATAAGAGACAGTGGCAGGTTGTTGAGGGCTGACAGTAAGTACAGAGGATGAAAATTAGGGATTAGGAAGTGGGTGAAAGATAGCGAGGGGGAATAGGAGACAGTGGAAGGAAAGAAACAAGGGCAGTGAGAGAAGTTGGAGAGGAGATGAGAAGGAGATGGAAAAGAGGCTAAGGACTAGAGAGTGAGAGTTTCAAGTTTTCAAGTTTCAAGTTTATTAGGTATCTTGATGAATCGCTTAATCAAACTTCAAAGTGATGTACACATTAAAATTTACATTTGTTAGGTAACAGTACAATACATACGAATATTTAAAAAAAAATAAAAATAAAAATAAATTACACTGTTTAACATACTCTTGACATTAGGTAAGGAGGGGTGAAATACAATTCATTAAAGTAAAGAAGAGACATTCAGGGAAAAAACACAAGGGTAATAGTTAAAAAAAAATATAATAAAGTACAATGGAGTAAGAGAAAGAGAGAATGGGGGTAAAATCAAATAGACAGTTATAAAGGCAGAGAAAAGAAAAGTGAAAAATAGAAAGGTCAATGCCAGATAGATGTAGGGAAGGAAAAGACGAGAAGAAATGGAAAGGCCATTCTATTAAAGAATTTAGGAGAAGACTGAGACCAACTCAATTAGAAAAATAAATACCCAGATAACAAAGGTAAAAAAGAAAAATATTAATATACTGTATACAGTACTTTTAAGGATTTGGACGTATTCACTTTGGGGAATGTATATCTATTTCAATTTATATTTTGCGGAGTACAGGAAAAATGCATTTCTGTTTCTCTTTAACCAGTATTGCATTCCTTATAGCGCCTGGCTTTTTTTTTTTTAAATTAGGGGAGGGAAGTTCTCCATTTTAGTTTTTGACTGCAGGTATTTTGTGATTCCCTATTTTGAACTGGGTGAGGGTCTGTTCATGTTATACTGAAATGAAGGATTCTGCTAATATGAATCATAACAGTCCAGCTTGTTCCAGTTTCCCAGTACTAGTTATACTGGTACTCTAGGATTTAGTATGATATTTATAGCGCTGTCTTTTCTTAAGTGGGTTAGAGCTGTCTTAGAAACATAGAAACATGATTGCAGAAAAAGGCTGAATGGCTAGTCTAGTCTTCCCCTCCACAGTATCCACTATCTCCTCTTCTCCCTAAGAGGTAAGTTTTCTATATAGGTTTTGAGAGTCATTTCGTAGGGTTTTGTGTTGTTTTTCAAAGTAACTGGCCATATCTGAAAGCAGGCCCTTGGACACCCAAGCTAAAAAGGCTTGAGATCAGCAGGGCAGGATTAACCAATAAGCCAAGTAGGCACGTGCCTAGGGCCCGAAATGGTCAGGGGGGCCCGATGAAGGAAGGCATCAATATTGTTTTTTCCAAAGGGCGATGGGCCCCTCCAGCATCGATCAGCAACGCGGCCTCTCCCCCCCCCCCCATCGACGGAAAGTAAGACAAGTAAGCAACGCGGATAAGAAAGGCAACGAGAACTGTAATTGTGCAAGTGGTGCTGCTTGCCCAAAGCTTCCCTCTAACGCAGCTTCCTGTTTCCGCCTGGGCACAAGGTGGGGTGAGGTGGGGCAGGGGGCCCAGTGTACTTGTGTGCCTAGGGGCCCTCGACGAATTAATCCTGCCCTGGAGATCAGTAGTCTCCACATCCTGTACAGTCATCCACAAACAAGACTTATCTGCTTTAAACAAAGTGTCTGGCAGTGAAAGGAGTGTGCTGTTCCTGAATTGGTTTGATGTAGGAGCTAAAGTGGAGTGAAGACACACAAAACTCCAAGTACCTGATTTCCAACACGTTGACTTTAATAAAATGGGGGGAGTACATGAAGAAAGTGCTGACATGATGGGTAGACATAAGAGATAATAATAATAATAATAATTTATTCTTGTATACCGCCATACCCAGCGAGTTCTAGGCGGTTCACATCAATTAAATTAGGATCCGTGATGACATGCAGATTTACAACATTTTTTCAGAGATTGAGCGGCGAGGAAGGGAGAGGATAGAAGGTAGAGAAGAAATTATGAGGGAAGGAGAAGAACAGTGCGAGGGGTGAAATGTTATTGCAGGAGAGGGGGAGAGTTAAGGGTCCTGTTCGCTGAATAGGTGAGTTTTGAGTAATTTTCTGAAGCCGAGGTATGAGGGAGCCTCGAGTATCATTTGGGCTAGCCATGGGTTCAGTTTAGCTGCCTGGAAGGCGAAGGTTTTGTCTAAGAATCTTTAGAGTTTTAGCGAGGGGAAGGTGAACAGCTGAATTCTACGGGATTTCTTATTGGTGCAATTAAGGTTAAAGTGAGGATTGATGTATCTTGGCGATAAACCAAATACTGATTTGTAGCAGTGTGGAAGAGCAGTGGTCCAAGCTAAAAGGAGCTATTACTAGGGTGACAGATCCTTACATAAGGAAAGTAAACAAAAATCGAGAGAGAGATTATCTGATGTTACTCTGATGTCATACTGGATATCCTCTTGTTCTGGAACACTCTTTCCGCAAACACCATATTTAAAAGGCCAGTCTGAATTATCCACTGCTAAAAGAAAATACAGGGCTAGATGGATCGTCAGTCTGCCCTAGTATTGCTGTTACGTTATGTTCTTATGTCTTCTATTTTGCTAATCTCTTCCATTTCAGTGGATTTAATATTAGTCTTTATATTCCTTCATTTTCTTCCTGCCCTGTTCAATGGAGATCATTATTAGTTAGGCATCATAAAAATCTTCTTTTTCTTCTGATTCACATCACCTTCTTTCTGTTCTCTTATGTTCCTCCTGTGATGGTGCTAATTATATTTTAATTGATAAAATAGTTTGCCCACAAACAGCACAGTGTTGAAATTCTACATGTATATATAAATATGTATAAAAACATAGAAACATGATAGCAGATAAAGGCCAAATGGCCCATCCAATCTGCCCTTCTATACCATCTACCATCTCCTCTTCTCCCTAAGAGATTCTACATGTCTGCCCCCACTTCTGAGTCAATCACCTCTTAACTTCATCCTATGCCATCTCCTTCTGGAGATTTCCTTCATTTGAAAAAGACTCACCTTCTGTACATTAACACCACAAAGATATTTAAATGTTTCTATCATATCCCCTCTCTCCTGTCTTTCTTCCAGAGTATACATATTAAGTTCTCTAAGTCTGTCCCGAAATGATTTATGACAAAGGCCACTAACCAGTTTTGTAGAAGCCCTCTGAACCGACTCCATCCTATTTATATCTTTATGAAGGTGCAGTCTCCAAAATATTCCAAATGGGGCCTCACCAGAGACATATACGACGACACTTATCACCTCTCTTTTCCTACTTACCATCCCTCTCCTTATGCACCAAAGCATCTTCCTAGTTTTGTCACCTTTTCTACCGGTTTTGCTACCCTGAGATCATTCCCAAGTCCCAATCTTCTTCTATGCCCAGAAGTTCTTCTCCACCTATATTATACCGTTTTCCTGGATTTTTGCAGCCCAAGTGCATGACCCTACATTTTTTTAGCATTAAATCTTAGTTGCCAGTTGCCTGACCATTCTTCAAGCTTCATCAGATCCTGCCTTACGTTATTCACACCCTTATTGTGCTCCAGCACTGCCATATTAGGCTTGTAATTGTTCTTCCTTACAAACTGGTTGACTGGCAGGTGATGGTGGCAAATGGATCCTGCTCAGAGGAAAGGAATGTGAGTAATGGAGTGCCTGTTTGCAGATGACATGAATATTACCAACAGAATGGACACTCCGGAGGGAGTGGAAAGCATGAAATGTATAGAAATTAGAAGAATGGTCTAATACTGATTTATACTAATATCTATTAGCATCCAGATGCCATTATAGAATTCACAGTCAGACATCTAACTTTGACACCCAGTTCAAACAATTGCCTCCATTCACCCAGATTTTATATATGACGACTAAAGCTTAGCGTGCAAATTTGGCCACATGATCAAATTGTGCGCAAAACTTAATTGTTTAATGAGCTAATCGGCATCAATATTTGGCCACTAACAAGCAACTATAAGCATAGTTCGACATCAGTCTGCATAATTGTGTGCTACTGTGGAAAAAAGAAGGATTTTTGTAGTGTGAGGCGCACAAGAAGTGACCGAGCCAAATGGTCAACATAAGAACATAAGAGTTGCCTTATTGGGACAGACTGAAGGTCCATCAAGCCTAGTATCCCCCTTGCTCTTATTTCATGAGCTGCTTTGGATTTTTCTACCTCAAATTTACAGCTCAGCACCATGAAGAGTTACAGTACGGTTGCCCCACCTGATTGATGGGATTTCTAGACAAGCATACTGAGCACGCCAGACAAGGAGTGTAGGACTCGATTGCGTAGTCATGGAGGATGAGCCTTGGGAGCCGGGGACCCTTCACCTTAAGCTCGATCCCCGCTCTGCTTTAATGACTGGTAGGGATCAGGCCCCCTGCCAGCCACAGAGATCTTGCCAAGAGTCCTGCCTGTGCTGCCAGAGCAGCACTTAAATCATTAGGCACACTTTGGCATCTGATGCCAGCTTTCTCGCACATGATCAGTTCAGCAACTGGGTATGCGCCAGCAAAGGTATGCCTCAATGTTGCGGTGGTGGCGGGGAGAGGTAAGAGAATATCTGGTCCCCTCAGTCTACCTTTGACCCCCTTCCCCCCATGTTCTTCTGGCTATGCTTTTGGGAAGAGTGCACATAGTAAAGTGGAACCCAAAATATAGCTACTAGCTACAGTTCCACATTAGGAGTTGTGTAGATATTAATAGGAGTTGTTTAGGAGCTGTGCAGATATTGATCATACATTTAATAAAAGCAAACATTTATTTAAGTCTATGGATTTATTTATTTTTTTTCTTTGAATATACTGGAAGCTGGTTGAGATGCTCCCAGGAGTATAGCTATGTCTCATTGAAGTTCCACCGGATGGCAAGAGGTTTAACTGAGCCTCCTGTCTCAGTGATCAAGACATGCACTGAACGTCAGCAGGCAGTCCCAACAGAGAGCCAAATTACACTGAACTAAGTCGGGAAGATGGTATAAATACCACAGGCAAACATTCATCAATCAGTGAAGTGTGGAGCTAAGCAGGGATCCAGGGAGGTAAGCTATTGAAACTTAACAAAGAACTTCTCAGATAGGAAATCTTTACATCTTGATCTCTTTCTTTCATATATCCTCATATAGGTTTCTCTTCTCTCTCTTTCTCTATTATATATAATATAAAATTGGTGATTAGACTGTAGATACAATTTGGCATCCTTAATTTGCTAAATACAGAAAGGGGTTCATTATACAGCAAGAAAAACAAGTGCAGTATGGCCAATAAACCTTTTTTGTTCTGCTAAGCACAGATTCATTCATCCTAATGAAGAGGGAATGGGGTTTTATGGTACCCAACTGTTGCACATCACCTGGGTGGCAGATGAAAATTGTTTACATGCTGGTAATTTTACTTTATGGGGAAAGTGGCTGTACATCTGATGACCAGTCCACATGTTAATAAAAGGATTTGTTGAACTGGAGTATCTGTGCTTTAAAAAGAATTGCAACAATGTTATCTGATCAATGAATTTGTTGAACACATAAACAGAACAAAAAAGGTTGTTCCTTTGTAGTTGTCATTTTCTAAAGAAATCAAGATGATGTTCAGGTATAAAGTAGTAGTATATATGTGTAATTCAGCATTATTGATACAGCCTGGTCTGTATGTCATTTAACATGGCAATGATGATTTAGCATGTGCCATACACACTCATGTTATTTCAAATGGTACAGCAATTTGTATTATAGAAACTGATGCTAAAACAGCTTTGTGTGTAATTGCACTGGGTTAGCAGGCTCAGATCATGTAGGAAATATTTCCTCTTAGTTCTCTGGATGCACCGAGTGACTTGGCACATTCACATCACTCTACTGTTTGGAAGGCTGCGGGATTTTGTTTGTATTCCTTAGGGAGGCTAATTCATAAAACTAGCCAGAAGTGTTCAAGTCTAATTAAAAGCAAAGCAAATAAGAGATAAAATATGTATGCCCCCAAACCTGTCAATGTACAAGGGCTTTCCTTTTTAAGTCATAGATTTAAAACAAACCAGAGAAAATATTTCTTTACAGAACGTGTAATTAACCTCTGGAATTCATTGCCAGAGAATGTGGTGAAATCAGTTAGCTTAGCGGGGTTTAAAAAAGGCTTGAATAATTTCCTAACCTAAAAGAGAAGTCAATATGCCATTCTTGAGATGGCTTGGGGAAATCCACTGCTTAGTCCTAGGATAAGCAGCATAAAATCTGTTTTACTACTGGGATCTAGCTAGGTACTTGGGACCTGGGTTGGCTACTGTTGGAAACAAGATACTGGGCATGATGGACCTTCAGTCTGTCTCAGTATGGCAATTCTTATGTTCTTATGCTGACCATTTTTCCTCAGTCACTTCTTGTGTGCGTCGCACTACAAAAATCCTTCTTTTTTCCACAGTAGCACACAATTATGCAGATTGATGTAGAACATGAAATGACATGCAGGATGTTATGAGGATAATTTTATGCCAGTGCAAAAGTGAATGCATGTTTCTACTTTGAAAATTATCCCACCTAAGGTATATGACTACATATATACCTGCCTTTTAGCATGCACAAATTGGGTGGGGGGGGGGGGGGGTAGGGGGTTAATGTATGTACAGTGCATAAATTTACAAAAGTATGCACTTGAGTAGAAACTCTGCCCTAACCTCACCCCTAGGACTCTTTTGCTGATGGCAGGTTAAAGTATGAACTACAGCTTATGCACACATACCTTTAACCCATGAATTGGTCAGCACTTCTGGTGAGCACTGTGGAGAGAGATGCTGAATCAGCAAAACTGTTAGTCCTTTTCCCTGATTCAGCGATATGCAAAATACTAGTTGGTAACCATTGGTTGGACCGTACAGAATACAGATAAGGGCAGTTTTGATTCTTTGATAGTAAAATAAGTCCTTACTAACATAAAGGTTGGGTTGTACAGACAAGAGTATTTTCAGGGACTCTTTTTAAACCTGTGAAGTTATTTACCCTAATTAGTCTGGCAGCAGTCACTGTTGCTACAGAGGGGGTTCTGAGGCTTTTAACCCCCCCACCCCCCCTAAAATTAACAAAGTTTTTTCACATGGTTTTCTATTTGGTTTTATGTGATTAGTTTTTCACTGCCGTGTTTGCCTATATATTTTGGTTTTGTTAGAATTTTGGGGAGTTGTTAGAATTTTGGGGTTCCCCAGGGATCTGTGCTTGAACTGCTGCTTTTTAACATATAAATATCTGGAAACAAGAATAACTGAGGTGATCAAATTTGCTGACAACGCACAGTTGTTCAAAGTTATTAAAACACCAGAGGACTGGGCATCCAAATGGCAGCTAAAATTTAATGTGAGCAAGTACAATGCGATGCACACAGTGAAGAGGAACTCAGACTATATCTACATGAAGCAATGGTACCACATTAGAAGTCACCACCCAGGAAAAGGATCAAAGTGTCATTGTTGATGATACATTGAATCTGCTCAGTGTACAGGGATGGCTAAGAAAGCAAATAGGATGTTAGGAATTATTAGAAAAGTGCAACCGCAATTTGATTACAGTACTCCCCCAAAATTCACAGGGGTTCTGATCAGGAACACCCGTGAATTAAAAAAAACAACTGCGAATGCAGTTTAGGAGCAGATCGGAGGCAGGAGAGGGCAGCTGGGGCGCCGGTGGGTGCTGAAAATCAGGTGCGGGATAATTCTTAGTATTTCCGACTACCTCTTCCGGAAACTGAAGTCAGACTACACCAATCAGGAGGTGCTTTGACACGCTATCTGGCATGTCAAAGCAGCTCCTGATTGGTGTAGCCTGACTTTAGTACCAAGAAGAGGCGGTCGGAAAATACCACGAAAGACTGAGTCTGCAAACCGCGAACCGTATATATTTTTGATTATCACATCTAAAAAAAGATACTGTATAGCAGAATTAGAAAAGGAATAGAGAAGGGCAACCAAAATGATAAATATATCCCATGCAGAAAGGCTAGGGAGCATAACGGCTCTTTAGCTTAGAGAAGAGAAAACTGAGGGAAGAGGTAAGATAGAGATTTAAAATATCATAAGTGGAGTGGAACATATAGATGTGGGTTGCTTGTTTACTCTTTCCAAAAATAGAAGAATTAGGAGGCAAACAATGAAATTCAAAATAGTTCATTTAAAACAGCCAAAAAGAAATATTCCTTTACTCCAGTGGCCTCAAACTCAAACCCTTAGTGGGGCCACATTTTGGATATGTAGGTACTTGGAGGGCCGCAGAAAAAATAGTTAATGTCTTATTAAAGAAATGGCAACTTTGCATGAGGTAAAACTCTTTATAGTTTATAAATCTTTCCTTTAACAGTTAAAGGAAAGATTTATAAACTATAAAGAGTTTTACCTTATGCAAAATTGTCATTAACTATTTTTTCTGCGGCCCTCCAATATCTTTCCTTTCTCAAAACTGACACATTTCAATCACTATATTGAAAATAAAATCATTTTCCTTACCTTTGTTGGCCTGTGACTTTATTTTTCTGTGCTTTTAACTATGTTTCCAGGGCCTTCTTGTCCTTTGACTGGTTTTCTCTCCAACTTCACTTTCTGCCTTGCATCCATCTTTGACATTAACTTAATATTCAATTTTTCTGCTTTCTTTTCAAAATCTACGTTTCCATGTCTTACCTTCCTTTCTATCTCTCTCTTCTTCTGTCCCTATATCCATGGTCTGACATCTCTTTCTTTCCTCTCCCTCCCTCCTTCCTTCCTTCCTTTCTCCTGGTCTGGCATCTGTCTCCTTCCCTCCCCCAACTTTTTATTTCTTTCACCCTGCCCCCTTCTTTCTTTCTCTCTCTCTCTCTCCATGCCCCCTTTCTTTCTATATGTCTGTCTTTCTCTCTCTCTCCGTGCCCCCTTTCTTTCTGTCTTTCTTTCTCCATGACCCTTTGTGTCTGTGTCCAGTCTCCCTTCTTTCTTTCTGTCTCCCTGTCCCCCCTTTCTTTCTTTATTTCTCCCTGCCCACCCCCAAGCCACCACCATTGGGGAACAGGCCGCCACCGCCGCAATCAGGGAACAGGCCAGCGCCGAGGTCTTAGCTTTCCCTGCTTATCTTCCCCAGCGCGGGGCCGACCAATTTTCGCCACCCGATGTCAATTCTAATATCGGAGAGGAAGTTCCGGGCCAGCCAGGCAGCGATTGGCTATCGATTCTGGTGTTGTTGGCAGTAGTGTAACAATTGGAGCAATTGTGCGACAATAGGCAAAGCATGTATGCAGAAGGATGGAAAAGCAGAACCAGCGGGGAAGGAGCTTTTGAGGAGAGGGGAAATCGGGTTTTCTTCCCTTGTAGCTGTTTTTTCTCCTCCTGTCTTTGGATGGTCTGGGGCATATACCTCAGCATTTAAGAGAGGAAAACGACGAGTCGTTTTAAAAGTAATTAAAAAAGTTTTCTTTTTAAAGTTGCTTTTAATCTTTAAATTATGATTAAACTTTATATTAGTTTCCTTCTTTGATTGCACTCTTCCCTCCCTATTGTTTTCTCCATATAAGGTTCTCCTCTGTACTTTAAAACACTGAATTGTAGTTCTGTTCCCTCTTATATTGTGTATTAGTTGGTCTGTAAGTCTATTTGTCTAACCCATTATTCTAAATTTTAAATTGTATGTCTAAATATATATTTATATTTTTATCAATTTTGTACCTCGCTTAGTAAAACTAACTAAGCGAGTCATCAAACTAAAATAAAACTTGAAACTTCGAATCCAGACCTTTAGAGACAGTCTGGCATGGTAAGGGGGAGAGGCAGAGACAGTTGGGATGAGAACGATGGAGGCAGGCTAGAAAGAGAGGAGAGGCACGCCCAGAATGTCACATCAGCATTTGATCCTGTTTTTTATTACAGTACTGTCAGAATTACTATAGCAGTATGAAATTTGATCTGTGCTTGATCTGTGCAGAATACTTGATATCAGAAGTGAAAATTTTTGAATGTGCTGAGCCATAAATAATAGACTTTGTTAATTTTATCAAATAAAAGCCCACCCTAGCCAAAATAATGCCAAACATCATCTCGCTCTTAGCATTACTTTACGAATTGAAAGTTTTGGTACATATTCATCCTTTAGAATCACCTTGTTGATGATATCATACTCTTTCTCTAGATACAGACAACTTCCACAGATTGTTTATTCATTGGGATTTATTAACTACCTTTTCATGAAGAGATTCACCCAAAGCAGTTTTACAATATATTGAACAGTAATCTGGAAATTCTGCAATGAGAGGGCAAAGGATGAAGTTAAGAGGTGATAGGCTCTGGAGTAATCTAAGGAAATACTTTTTTACAGAAAGGGTGGTAGATGCATGGAACAGTCTCTCGGTAGAGGTGGTGTAGACAGAGACTATTTGTCTCTTCTATCAAACTGCGCTAGCAGTTTTTAGTCAGAGTGCCGCACTGAATGGCCCGCGCTGGGATCGAACTCACAGGGCCATGGTGAGACCTCATCTGGAGTACTGTGTGCAATTCTGGAGGCCACATTACAGTAAAGATGTGCACAGAATTGAATCGGTTCAGCGGATGGCCACAAGGATGATCTCGGAGCTCAAGGGTCTCTCGTACGAAGAGAGACTGAACAAATTGCAGCTCTACACTCTCGAGGAACGTAGGGAGAGGGGAGACATGATCGAAACATTTAAGTACCTCACGGGACGTGTCGAAGTGGAAGATGATATTTTCTTTCTCAAGGGACCCTCGGCCACAAGAGGGCACCCGCTCAAACTCAGGGGCGGAAAATTTCATGGCGACACCAGAAAGTATTTCTTCACAGAGAGAGTGGTTGATCATTGGAACAAGCTTCCAGTGCAGGTGATCGAGGCAGACAGCGTGCCAGACTTTAAGAATACATGAGATACCCATGTGGGATCCCTATGAGGGTCAAGATAAGGAAATTGGGTCATTAGGGCATAGACAGGGGGTGGGTAAGCAGAGTGGGCAGACTTGATGGGCTGTAGCCCTTTTCTGCCGTCATCTTCTATGTTTCTATCCTCAGGGTGCTGAGGCAGCAGCTCTGACCACTAGACCACTCCTCCTATTATAAAAGCATCTAAGAATTGTATTAATTCACTCATTCATTCAGAAAGATTTTGTTTTCTACTCCTGAAAATATTTGTCAGTTCAGAGCACAACTATAAATATGTGAACATTATCTCATTTGGGAGTGATTTCATAACAGGACATCTGCACAGAAAGTCTTAGAAGGCCCTATTTATAAAAGCACCTTTACGCCTCTATAAAATAGGTTTCCAGAGCCAGCCCCAGGAGCACCCACAGGTCCTCATTCATATTTGTATCTGTTCCAAAGTTGGTATTAATCTATGTTAGTACTCTCTTCATGTAGCTTGCATACTTGATAAAATACATATGTGCATCATAACTCCACCCCTGTTCTGCTTAAACCATGGCCCTAGGAATGTCTATGTGCAGACTGTATTAAAGAAGAGGTATGTTCATCCTGTGTCTATTTATACATACGTATAGAGATGTGCAATTATGCAAGATCCCTTTTCCTGTGTACAATAGGCTGTACACATGGAACATGTGTTACAAAATTACCTCCATATGAGAGTTTTCATGTTCATCTACCCAGTGTGTATAAATGGAACATTTTTGCCTTTGTTATCTTTTCTATGAAGTTTCATAGAAAAGTTTTGAAACTGTTGATATTGCCTTGTTTTGGGGTTGTTGTTGGTTTTTTTTTTTTTTGCTTTATTAGACATAAGAGGCTGGCCATTGGCACCATGGTATGTGAAAGACAACTTCTGTTCCTGCTCTTTGCTCTGCTAGCAATCGGCATCCAGTCCTCATATGCTCAGCACTGGTCTCATGGCTGGTATCCCGGAGGGAAGAGAGAGCTGGATTTACCACAGTCTTCAGAGGTGGGCTAAATTGTTGGATAACCATTTTTTTTCTGCTAAAAGCAGTGATATAAAGTCTCAGATCTGTGGTTATTTGTTCAATAAAGACAATTCCAAGAAAGTGGTGAGTAAACAGTTTATTTGTATGTTGACTGCTAGCTATAGTGATGGAAACACAGGCCTCCTTTTACGAAACAGCAATAGCAATTTCTAGTGCAGGGAGCTACGCTCATTGCTCCCGATGCTCATTGAGTTCCAATGAGCATCGGGAGCAGCGCAGGCCATTCAGCGCAGCTCCCTACGCTAGAAACTACTATCACAGTTTTGTAAAAGTGGGGGGACAGTCTTCCATGAGAGAATTCAGAACTACCAGCTTTTTTGTAACCCCTTCTCCCCTTTTTAATAATACACTTAAAAGTGGAAATGGTTCTTAACATGGACATGCCAACTTCTTTAAAAAAGATTTTGATAACTTCCTAAAGAAGTCCATAAGTCATTATTAAGATGGACATGGGGAAATCCCACTACTTATTCCTAGGATAAGCAGTATAAAATATGTTTTAATCTTTGGGATCTTGCCACGAACAGATCAGAGAAGGTTATCATGCTGCTGTACTAGGCCATGGTGCGCCCTCACCTGGAGTACTGCATCCAGCACTGGTCGCTGTACATGAAGAAGGACATGGTACTACTCGAAAGGGTCCAGAGAAGAGCGACTAAGATGGTTAAGGGGTTGGAGGAGCTGCCGTACAGCAAAAGATTAGAGAAACTGGGCCTCTTCTCCCTCGAACAGAGGAGATTGAGAGGGGACATGATCGAAACATTCAAGATATTGAAGGGGATAAGTAGATAAGGACAGGTTGAAGGGGACTTAGTAGATAAGGACAGGTTGTTCACCCTCTCCAAGGTAGGGAGAACGAGAGGGCACTCTCTAAAGTTGAAAGGGGATAGATTCCGTACAAATGTAAGGAAGTTCTTCTTCACCCAGAGAGTGGTAGAAAGCTGGAACGCTCTTCCAGAGGCTGTTATAAGGGAAAACACCCTCCAGGGATTCAAGACAAAGTTAGACAAGTCCCTGCTGAACAACAACGGGCGCTGGTAGGGCTAGTCTCGATTAGAGTGCTGGTCTTTGACCAGAGGGCCGCTGCGTGAGCGGACTGCTGGGCATGATAGACCACCGGTCTGACCCAGCAGCGGCAATTCTTATGTTCTTATGATACTGGACTTGATGAACCTGTGGTCTGTCCCAGTATGGCAATGCTCATGTTCTTATGTTGTGCTTAGTAAATTAACATAATTTTGTTGAATGACAGATTTTCACAACTATATAATTTGAATTTAGCGGCCATATTTTTTCAGTAGTAGTTTAAGGTGAGTTACACTGAGGTATCTTAGGTATTTCCCTATCCCTGGAGGGTTCACAATCCAAGTTTGCTCCTGAAGCAATAAAGGGTTAAGTGTCTTGCCCAAGATCACAAAGTGCAGTGGCAGGATTTGACCTGGACTTCCCTGGTTGACAGCATGGCCCTAGTGAGCTATGTGCAGGCAGTGCAGCCACACAGGGTACAAAGGAGGTGGGTCGTCCTATCAATTGCTTTTCCTGCTTGGTTATGATGCAGTGGGTAGGATAGAAGCTATAGGGGGTGTGTTGCACTGGGAGCATTTCCAATTTGGAACAATCCTGGTTGTCGATATGATGGTCTAACCGTTAGGTGACTCCTCCTAGTTTAATATTTGTAATAAATCTATTTAGAGCCATAATGGTTATTTCTGAGGAACTGCTAGTACAGGTAACATAGTAATGTAGTAAATGATAGCAGATCAGTCTAACCAGTCTGCCCAACAAGATAAACTCATAAGGTATGATGTGATATGACATATGCACTGGCTTTGCTTCTCAATTACTGGTGTTGCTATCTAACCACCACTAAGCTTATTTTGTTCCATGCCTTCCATACAGGATTCCTTTATGTTTATTCCACGTATTTTTGAATTCTGTTACCATTTTCATATCCACCATCTCCCGTGGGAGGGCATTCCAGGCATCTACAGCCCTCTCCGTGAAAAAGTACTTCCTAACATTATTCCTGAGTCTGGCCCCCTACAATCTAAATTCATGTCCTCTAGTTCTACCACCTTCTTTCCTCTGAAGAAGGTTTGTTTGTATGTTAATACCTCTCAAATATTTGAATGTCTGTATCCTATCATCCCTGTTTCTTCTTTCTTCCAGGGTGTATATCTTCAGGTCATTAAGTCTCTCCTTATATGTCTTGGGGTGCAAACCTTATACTATTTTTGTCACTTTTCTCTGAACTGCTTCAAAACTTTTTACATCCTTAACAAGGTACAGCCTCCAAAACTTGAACGCAATACTCAAAGTGAGACCTCACCAAATACTTGTACAGAGGCATCAATACCTCCTTTCTTCTTCTGGTTATACCCATCTCTATGGAACCCAGCATCCTTCTGTCCACATTGTTTCATCATCTTGAGATCCTCAGACACAATCACCCCAGGGTTCCTCTCCTGAGCTGTGCTTATCAGTCTCTCACCACCTATCTCATACATATATCTCGTTTGGATTTCTGCACCTCAGATGCATTACTCTACACTTCTTTGCATTATGTTTTAACTGCCAGATCTTTGACCATTCTTCTAATTTATGGAGATCTCTGCTCCCTTCAGAGTATCCACTCTATTGGCTATCTTCATGTCATCCGCAAAAAGGCAAACCTTTTCTTCTAACCCTTCAGCAATATCTCTCACAAATACATTAAACAGAATCAGCTCCAGTACCAACTCCTGAGGCACTACCATCACTGTCTGTTGCCTGTCAGTCAACCAGTTCACTACTTTGGATCCTAAGTTCAGCCCTCTCAGCTTAATCAGGAGTCTTCTGTGAGGAACCGTATCAAAGGCTTTGCTGACATCCAAGTAGATTACTTGTAGCACATGTCCTTTATCTAGTTCTATGGTTACCCAGTCAAAGGAATCAATCAGATTTGTTTGGCAGGTTGGTGGTTGGTTAAAGCCATTGTTCGGAATCTGAGACATTAATTTTGAAACTTTTTCACAGACCCTTGGTTTCTTTGATGTTTTCCTCATGCTGAGGAGCTAAAATAGTTTCTTCCAGAATATTTGCAGGTACATACAGTACAACAAATCATTTTTGAGACTTAATATTTAACAATTACATATAAGCCTTCCCGAGGCAATCTCTTTTGTGTGACCAGCTCATGGGTATCTGATACCCTAGGCAATCCTTCAGCCATGCATATATCACCATTCCCCAGGGAATGCTCTAATCTCTAACAACTCTCCCCCATGTCCAGCATTTTCCTCCCCCTTCTCTACCCTTGTAATCAGAACTGAAAAAAGTCTTAGTAGCTAAGTCCCAGAATCACTCTTATTTTGGTAATACATAGGAGATTTCTGAATTAAATGCTGCCCATCTAGAGTATGTTCAACAGCACAAAGGACTGCAGACTCATGTGTAGCCTTAATGCATGTGATAGGCAGCATAACTTTTAAACATGTTTATAGCACAACTTCTAAAGTTGCTAGCCCCCAACCTGATGTCTGCCCCACAATCCTGCTAATGAAAAATTAGTTTTATAAAATTCTCAGAATTTTTCCTGATGTTTCATGATGGACTCAAATCCGAAGGAAGGAATTTATGCAATATAGATCTAAAGTTATTTCTTTGGAAGCCTCCTTTCAGTTGAGGTTTCCCTGTAAATGTCTTATAAATTACCAACAAAATAAGTATATTTTTTTTGACCCAGAACAGTTGCGTTTTTTCTTAGAAGGAAAAGGGATTTCCGATGCTTCTTAGGAAAGTACAGGATAACTCATGTATGTTAATATTTAGCTGAGGTTAACTGCTCTATTCTTTATAAATATATTTGTATCTACCCCTTTTTCCTGTAAGGGATTTTTATTTACTTACTTTGTTCTCCCAGTCGTGGACTATATATTAAGTTGGGAATTTTTTTGTGTGTTTCATTTCAATGGTATTGACTGTATTTTTTTTCTAATTTTCTTTTCAAAGTTAATTCTTTGTCTGTAACTAATTGATAACAAATAAATAAATAAATAAAACTCTCTGAATTCAAATCCAGAGCACAAAATCCTGCTGGCAAAACTCTCACTTCTGCTAGTGAAAAAGGAAAAACATTCAGGGGAAGATTCTCAAAACTTACTGTGCCCTTAACAATGGTCGTTAAACCTGTTTCAGCCAGTTTAGTGTGCATGTATTTTAGCGGTCAATTATCAAAACGGTTCTTTGCGGTCTTTTCCGAGCTTTCTAGCAGTCTCTGACTCTGCCATGCAATTGTAGTACAATGATGTCATTAATATTAAAATGGTAGTACAATGGACTCATCAACATTCAAAAAAGCACTCCGTGTGATTCTCTATCATCGCAGGGTGATTCTTCAAGCACAGTGCCGGCTTATGGCAACCAAAAATCACCAACTGCTCCGGGGGTGCTGGTACTGTGCTAGGAATGTGTTTCTGGATGTGGCTCATGATAAAATTTCTCAGTATGCAAATAAGCAAAATATATATCTGACTTGTAAAATAAGTAAAGTGTTCACATACACTCAGAATTGTGAAATTTGACCAAGAGCATTAGTTCCTATAGCCAAACCCACCGCCCCATCACTGTGTATGACTTATTTTGAAAAAGAGCTTGAAAAGGACATACTGTTCAAGTGCTCAATTAATTTTCAATGGCAAAAGAGAGAAAGAAGTTCCCACTTAGCTTTCAACTGTGTCAGCAGTGAAGCAAAGTTATGTTATGTATATGATTATAAGGTGTTTTGCCTGTATCACACTACTCTTATTTCCTTGGCATTTTGAGCAGTTTACATCACCCTCTGGGTCCCTTGAGAAAGAATTTCAAAACATGGTCTATGTCGGGACCTGCTGACACAGTTGAAAGCTAGCCTATAGTGAATGATTCACCACATAGAAGTGTTATGGATTCAAATGAAGACATCGTACCAGTCTCTGCACACAAACTGTTTGAATCCATCGAGCCTCCGCACAGACTTTTTATGACTGTTGAAAAAACTGCACACCAACACTTCTGCGTATCTCCACTGTGGTTTATTTGATCTTGTTTGGATTGTGGAGAACCTTCTCCTTGTTTGTCTGATCAAAGCATCTAGCCCAGTATCCTGTTTTCAACAGTGGATAATTCAGGTCACAAGTACCTGGCAGAACCCCAAACAGTAGGATCATTCCAAGTTACCGATCTCAGGGCAAGCAGTGGCTTCCCCCATGTGATCTAAATAGCAGACTATGGACTTTTCTTCCAGAAACTTGTACAAACTTAGTTTTTTAACCCCAGATATACTAACTACTGTTACCACATCCTTGGGCAATGCATTCCATGGTGTAACTGTTCTTTAAGTGAAAAAAATATATTTCTTCCTATTTGTTTTTAATGTATCTCCACATAACTTCATTGAGTATCCCCTACTCTTTGTAATTTTTGAAAGAGTAAAAAATTGATTCACTTTTGCCTGTTCTACCCATTCAGAATTTTGTAGACCTCAATCATATCTCCCCTCAGCTGTCTTTTAGTTTAGGTTAGTATTTTAGGTTGCAGTTGAGGAAAGTCTCAGTTTAGTGTTTTAAATACGTTTGGATGTGTACCTTGCAGTATCATTAGTGCCGATATGGATGAGTAGCATCAGATAATAGTCATTAGGCTTGATGAGTCTCAGCAAACTCTCCGTATCATCTTGAATTTTGGCACTAGGCAGACAGCACACCTCCTGGGACATCATGTCTGGTCTGCAAATGGATACTCTATACCTCTCAGATGGGAATCACCAACCACCATTACCTTTTGCTCTGAGGAAAGAGATGTTACCAGTGGTGAACCTCAAGGTTCAGTTATTAGGCCTGTTCTTTTTAACATTTTTATAAGCGATATTGCTCAAGGGCTGTCAGGTAAGATTTGCCTCTTTGCCGATGATATCAAAATCTGCAATAGAGTAGACACCCCAGATGGTTTGAATAACATGAAGCGAAGCTTGAAGAATGGTCTGAAATTTGGCAGCTAAAATTTAATGCTAAGAAATGCAAGGTCATGCATTTGGGCTGCAAAAACCCGAAGGAACAGTACAGTTTAGGGGGTGAAGAACCTATGTGCATGACAGAAGAGCAGGACTTGGATGTGATTGTAGGTGATAGTTTTAAGGTAGCCAAACAGGTTGAAAAGATGGCAGTGAAAGCTAGAAGGATGTTAGGGTGCATCCTTCTAGCCATACCTTCTAGAAGAGGTATGGCTAGTAGGAAAAAGGAGGTATTGAGCCCCTGTATAAGACTTTGGTGAGACCTCATTTAGAATATTGTGTACAATTCTGGAAAACGCACCTTCAAAAAGATATAAATAGGATGAACCATTGGTCTGACCCTGTAAGGCTATTCTTATGTTCTTATGAGTCGGTCCAGAAGAAGGGAATTAAAATTGTTGCTGGTCTAGATCATAAGGCATACAGGGACAGACTTAAAGATCTCAATATGCATACTTGGAGAAAAGGCAGGAGAGGGGAGAAATGATAGAGATGTTTAAATACCTATGTGGTATAAGTACACATGAGGTGAGTCTCTTTCAATTGAAAGGAAACTCCAGAATGAGAGGGCGTAGAATGAGGTTAAAAGGGTGATAGGCTCAGGAGTAATCTAAGGAAATACTTTTTTACCAAAAAGGTGGTAGATGCCTGGAATAGTCTCCCATTAGAGGTGGTAGAGACAAAGACTGTGCCTGAATTTTAAAAAGCATGGGACAGGTACGTGGGTTCTCTTAAGGAGAGAAGGGATAGTGGATGCTGCAGATGGGCAGACTGAATAGGCCATTTGGCCTTTATCTGCTGTCATGTTTCAATGTTTCCAAGCTGAAGAGCCCTAACCTCTTTAGCCTTTCCTCATATGAGAGAAGTTCCACCCCTTTATCATTTTGATCGCACTTCTTTGAATCTTTTCTAATTCTGCCATATCTTTTTTCAGATACAGCACACCAGAACTGAACGCAATATCCAAGGTGAGGTCACACCATTGAGCAATACAGAGGCATTATAGTATTCTTGGTCTTATTTACCATCCCTAGCATCCTCTTTGGTTTTTTGGCTGCCACAGCACATTGGGCAGAAGGCTTCAGTATATTGTCTATGATGACACCTAGATCTTTTTCTTGGGTGTTACCTCTAAGGTGGACCATAGCATCAAGTAACTATGATTTGGATTATTCTTCCCGATGTATATCACTTTGCATTTCTCCACATTAAATTTCATCTACCATTTGGATACTCAATCTTCTAATTTTCTAAGGTCTTCCCTTAACTTTTCATAGTCTGTATGTGTTTTAACAACTTTGATAGTTTAGTGTCATCTGCAAATTTAACCACCTCAATTTTCATTCTAATTTCCAGACAATATGTTAAATAGCATTGGTCCCAGTACAGATCGCTGTAGCACACCACTATTCACCTTCCTCTAATGAGAAAAACAGCCATTTAACTCTACCCTGTGTTTTCTGTCTAATAATCAATTCCTATTCCATAAAAAAAAACCAACATTGCCTCCTAGCCCATGACTCTTTAATTTACTCAGGCATCTCTCATGAGGACCTTTGTCAAAAGTTTTCTGAAAATCTAGATATAGTACATCAACCAGCTCACCTTTATGCGCACGTTTGTTCACACCTTCAAAGAAATGAAAAAACTTGGTGAGGCAAGACTCCCCTTGACTGAACCCATGCTGACTCTGTCCAATTAAACTATGTTTGTCTAGGTGTTCTGTAATTTTATTCTTTATAATAGTTTCCACTCTTTTGTCCGGAACTGAAGTCAGGCTTACTGGTTTGTAATTTTCAAGATCGCCTCGGGAACCCTTTTTAAAAATTGATGTTACATTGGCCATCTTCTAATCTTCAGGCGCTATGGAAGATTTTAACGACAGGTTACAGATCACTAACAGCAGATCAGCAATTTCATGTTTGAGTTCTTTTAGTCCCCTGGGATTATACCTTATGGACCAGGGCCTAGATGCACTAAGAGGATCGGTAAGATTATTTGGGTCTGCTCTGCACCGATCTGATTTTTTGACCGATTCAGAAAGAGCTATTGATGCAGTAAAAAGTTTGCATGCAAATGATTCACGTGGATATTCGTCATAATCCCCAAATCTGCTGTCTGATGATCGCTGTGAGAGCAACTCTCACACATGCGCACAGATGGCAGAAGAAGCCTGAATAGCTGAGAGGCAGGGGAAGCCCCAAAAGCAGCCTCCTGCAACTCAACTGTTTGGTGCAAGAAACTTTTTTTTTTTTTTTTAATTGGCACAAATGCTATGCGTGTTACACACACACATAATAGCTGTCCCATTTTTAAAAAAGAAAGAAAAAAGTACACACCCCTGACGATGACAGCTATCCCAGATGACCCAGAACCACAAACTGACACCCCCCCATGCCAGTGAAAACAGCAAGAGGAATACCCACTTTCTCTTGCCATGCCAACCCCCACCCCAAAAAGAAAATTGGCAGGAGGGATGCCCACTCCCTACTGCCTGCCAACCATCCTCCCCCCACTGCAGCGAAATGGCAGGAGGAATGCCCAATCCCTCTTGCCACCAAAGGCCCACCCCCATGCCAAGTGCCTCCCCAAACATCCCCTACTCTCCTCCTGTTCCTCCCCCCCCAAAAAAAAAATGCAGGAGGGATGCTCACTCACTCCTGCCAACGAGGTCCCCGAAACTTTACCCTCACCTTCCGAATTTCCCCCATACCTTTTTTGAAAAGTTGGAGCGGGAGGGAAGCTCAGTCCGTCCTGCTCGTAGGCCTACTACTTCAAAAGCATGTATAGTTAATTAGGGTATCTCGGATGTTTATTTCTACTATAGCACATATAATTACCTAGTGTATCTCAGATGTTCTCTATTTACCATAACTCAGTCATTGTACCACTCGCTTTCCAAATACATCTTGTCCATATTTGTCTTGATTATACTGTGTATGTACTCCTGTAACCTGTTCTGGGCTCTTTTGGGAGGACGGGCTAAATAAACCAATTAATCAGTGTTGTCCTTTTAGAGAGAAATCTTGTATGTAGGGAATCCTAATTGGATCCATGAAAAGATGCCTACATCTCATATAACAGTCACAAAAGGTTCTATTGCCAAGGCACATAAAAGATGTGATATCTGAACTGAGGCAATAATGGCAACTTAAAGATCCTGAATGCAATCTCAAAAATTAGCTCCAGGACTAAAATGCTGAAGGACTGAAAAAAAATTTTTAGATTGCTCCATTTATTGAAGCCCTGCTCAGTATCCAAAGATAGAACTGCATAATCATGGGTTTCTTCTTTAACTATGCACAGCCCATTAAGCAGGGGGGGTTTAGGGGGGTTACATTATTGGAGCTCTACCTGCCCCTAATAAACCCTATTTGATGAGAATGTACCAAGTGAGTGATATTAAATTGGCCTTAGCACCCAGGAATGATGCATGCAAGGATATGCTAAGACTAGAGGACATAATTTAAGGTTGAGGGGTGGTAGACTCGAGAGCAATGTAAGGAAATTCTTCTTTATGGAGAGGGTGGTGGATGCCTAGAATGCGCTCCAGAGAGAGGTGGTGGAGACGAAAATGGTGACGGAGTTCAAAAAAGCGTGGGATGAACACAGAGGATCTAGAATCAGAAAAGAATAGTAAATATTGAAGAACTAAGGCCAGTACTGGACAGACTTGCACGGTCTGTGTCTGAATATGGCCGTTGGGTTGAGTAGGGATTGGGGAGGGCTTCAATGGCTGGGAAGGTCAGGGGTCTCAAAGTCCCTCCTTGAGGGCCGCAATCCAGTTGGGTTTTCAGGATTTCCCCATTGAATATGCATGAGATCTATGTGCATGCACTGCTTTCAATGCATATTCATTGGGGAAATCCTGAAAACCCGACTGGATTGCGGCCCTTAAGGAGGGACTTTGAGATCCCTGGTGCAGATGGACTGAAGTGAACTTTGACGGAGACTTCAGTAGTTGGAACCTAAGAACAATACCGGGCAGAGCTTTAGATTCTTGCCCTGAATTTGCTAAGAAGAAGAAAAAAAACCCAACAAATTTTTAGATTGAATCAGGTTGGGCAGACTAGATGGACCATTCGGGTCTTTATCTGCCATCATCTACTATGTTACTATGTTACTTTTTACTGCACTTTGGTAAAAGGGCCCCTGTGTTTTAAAATGGCTAACATAAACATTTATCTCTAAGGGAGTGTATTTATTTAAGTTACTTATATACCACCTAATAATTGTCTAAGCCGTTTATATTCAGGTACTTAGGCATTTGTCCCTATCTGTCCCAGTGGGCTCACAATCTATCTAATGTACCTGGGGCAATGGAGGATTGAGTGACTTGCCCAGGGTTAGAGTTACCATATGGCGCCAGAAAAAGGAGGATGGATTGAGACATACAGGGTAGAGAATGACACGGTGACAAAATTCATCACCATTCCCGTCCCCGCGGATAACCGCGGGAAATAATCCCATGTCATTTTCTAGTGTCTATTTCAACCTCGGTCCTTCTACACCAGCGTTCTTCAAAGCAAAGCTTGCGGGTCAGTGGTTGTGCCCAATTATACTCTGATTCTTTCCTCTCTCCTTAAAGAATGACATGAAGATGGTTTCCCGCGGTTATCCGCGGGGACGGGAACGGTGATGAATTTTGTCACCGTGTCATTCTCTAATCCAGGGTTTACTTCCATTTGTTTCAGTAGAAATAAAGCCCAGATATCTCTGTCTGTCCTCCTTTTTCTGGAGCCATATGGTAACCCTAACCCTGGGTCACAAAGAACAGCGTGGGGCTTGAACCCACAACCTCAGGATGCTGAGGCTCTAGCTCTAACCAGTAAGCCATATGGTCTTTATCTGCCTTCATTTTTATTCTCTAATATTTTAGGTGTTTATACTTCTAAAATGGATGAAACCAGTGCATACATGTCTATTTCTCCATGTATTATATAACAGACTCTACTTCTAAATTCCCAATTAAACCTGAGATGTCCCAACCCAGACATATCAATTCCGATTTATATGTCCTTTCTAAAATCTACTTCTATATGCACAGAACTGAAAATATTTCACTTACTCTTTCCAATTTTGGCACTGCTCTGTTTGAACTTAAGTTCATATTTATCCATTCAGGTTTCAGAGGAAATCAAGCTATGTGTTGGAGAGGGCTGTGCCTACCTGAGGGATCCACGAGAAAACAGCCTGAAAACCCTTTTGGTAAGAAATGGAATCTCGAATTTTTGCTTATCATCAGGATAGCATTGAAATATAAACTTACATAAGTTAATGAACCCTATCTTGTTTTTCTGTCAGTTCAGGATGGCAGGTTTAGAGAATTGTAATTTTTTTATCCCCACAATATGAAATTGCTTAACCTAACAGATTCCTATTGAGACCTATTAGAGATAATATTAGAAGTCTTAGGTGATATCATGACCGAAATCGAACAGTGACCCACCCACCCTCCTAACTACCCTTTGAGAGATCGCACTCTGATGTCCCATTCCCTCTTAGAGATCCGACATGAGCATCCCATCTGTTCTTAAAATCTGGCACGCTACTGGCCTCGATAACCTGTGCTGGAAGCTCATTCCAATTGCCAAGCATCCTTTCGGTGAAGAAGTACTTCCTGGTATCGTCATGAAACTTTCCGCCCTTTATTTTCAGCGGGTGCCCTCTTGTGGCCGAGGGTCCTCTCAGAAAGAAAATATCACCTTCTACCTCAATACGACCAGTGATATACTTAAATGTCTCAATCATGACTCCCCTCTCCCTACGTTTTTTGAGAGAGTATTGTATTGTATTGTATTTTACTAATTGTAATCTGTAATTCACTGACTGTACTGTACTGTATCATCCTCGCCATTTGTATTCTGTAATTCACTGACTGTCCAGCTCTCTTCACTGTGAACCGCCTAGAAGTTGTAAGATTATGGTGGTATAGAAGAAATAAAGTTATTATTATTATTTACACATATACATTGTGGCCCGGATTCTGCAAAGTGCGTCCCGATTGTAGGCAGCTGTAGGCTCTGCCCCGATCTCTACTGCCTGCTCACCCCGACTCTCCTGATCTCTGCCGCCTTTCCCCGAAGTGCAAGCCCATGGTTTTAAAGTGGGCCTGCACTGCGGGGAACGGCAGCAGAAAGCAGGAGAATCGGGGGAGTCAGGATAGGCAGAGAGCATGAGAGTCTACAGTAGCACACCCACCGGCCCGATCAACCCCAACTGGCCCACCAGCTCTTCCGCCTTACCCATGACTGGCCCACACGTGGTAGAGCAAGGCGGCCGGGCCTGGTCCATCTCCTCAGTGTACTTGACAAATTGTTGGGAACAGGAGGGGTGCCCGGTCCCTCCTGCTCCTTAGGCCTCCCAGATCCACATCTTTGGGAGCAGGAGGAAGCTTCTGCTGCTCCACCAGCCGCTACACCTTAGCAGCTTTAGGCCATGCCCCAGTGCATCCTCTGATGCACGGGGAGGGGCCTAAGGCCCTGATTGGCTGAGGCGTCTCGGGCTCCTCCTTTGGGAGGGGCCTGGGGAGCCTCAGCCAATCAGGGAATTCCTTAGGGAGGAGTCTAGGGATCGGAAGAGGGTCGCTGCATAGGTTAGTGAATCAGGTTGGGGGGGAATGTGGGTCACAAAGGGCTTGCAAACCGATCGGTACACGATTGGTTTGCTTAGTGAATCTAGCCCTTAGTCCATCTGAGTTTTTTCCATAGATCACTTTGTGAACCATGCAGGTTATCTTAGATACCCCCTCTTTTACTGAGGAGCCCTAGCCAATTTAGTGTGCACTAATCAATTTAGATCGCGTTAAATGCTAATGCATCCATAGAATATAATGGGTGCGTTAGCGTTTAGTGTGTGCTAATCTTTAGCACGTGCTAAATTGATTAGTGCTCCTTAGTAAAAGGACCCCTCAGTCTTTGCAAAATTAGCCTTATTATATAAGTTTCAATTAGCTATTAAAAATGTAGCTGTTCTGCCAAACCTATGGAATTGCCAGATAAACTAGAGCCAGGTATTCAATGCTAGACCATGCCTGGGCAGTGGCCAAAACATGTCCAGTTACACCTGGATATTCAATGCTGGTGCCTAGACAAGGCCCAGCATTAAGTATCTGGGTCTAATTTAGCTGGTGACAACGCTTAAAAACTGCTGGCAGCTGTTGGCTGAATATTGACTATTTTTTCCTCACAGAAAATAGTACCTGGAAGTAGTTTCACTCTCCTGAAAGACATTAACAACTGTTACTAAATTATTTACTTCTGTAAAGTACTTTTATAACTCTTGTACAAGTATGATGAGTCCTTTTGCGTTTATTTTTTTGTTTTTGTCTTTTGTATAGGTTGATATGCTGGCAAGACAATTGCAGAAGAAAAAATGACAACTTACTAACTTACTGTACACTTGGGACTCTTTAGAAATGTTTGTAAAAGCCATCTATAATTAAAATCCCACAATCCATTTCAGAATTGGTTTCTTGTCTTTTAATGTGTCAGTGGCTGTGCTGAATGTGGGCCATGGGCAGAAGTTGGTGGAACCTGATACTATTTGCACAGACTGAATTTAGAACATTTTCTGTACCGTATGTGCATTTACACCATCAAGTTTTGAATAACATTCTTTATTTTATTACATATAATTTCCATCCCTATTTTATTTGGACATATATGACAATTTTTCCAACTGCTTCGACTTTTATGAAACTTACATGAGGCGTTGGAACAAACCATTAGGTTCTCATTTCTAGTCTTTAATGTGTCTGTCTAAAATCTTGTATAAAAGTGGTTGGGAAAATCATTGTGCCCTTATTTAGTCTGGTTTCAGGTTTGACTTTGGTTTCTCTGCTCATGTCCTGTGTTCTCGTTCTCCTTTTCCTACTGCTCTGAGCCACTGCTTGCCCTGGATCGGTAACATGGAATATTGCTACTCCTTGGGTTTTGGCCAGGGACTATTGACTTGGATTGGCCACTGTGAGAACGGGCTACTAGGCTTGATAGACCATTGGTCTGACCCAGTAAGGCTATTCTTATGTTCTTATCTGAGACTGCAAACCCACTAGGGACAGAGAATAAACACAAACTGCTTTAGCGCCACTTCTTTGGTTTGCCTCCTTGACTTCCCAGATAGCATGTAAGGCCTTTGGGGCTGACCCTGCCTAACCAAGGTTAATTATGCACTGGGCCCAGTCCTGATATAGCTCAATGTACTTCATGCATTACTTGGTTATTATTGCTATTTTAGAGCATAACAAATGAAAATAACACACAAACAGATTCCTGCAAATAATTGCCAATTTAGACAAGGTTTACAGAGCTGTCGGGTCTCAGTGAGAGTGATGCACCCTACCATGCAGAAGGCTCCTGTCTCAATCCCTGAACTGGGTTTTCCACTCTTCAGGTCAGAGATAGTGTTCACAACCCTCCTTTCCCCAGAGGGGAGGGGGGGGAGGGGAAGGTTGGAAGGGGAGTCATAAGGAGTTGTGTCATTGCTTCAAGGTGACACCAAGCAACTATATCAAGAGCCCATAATTGCAAAGTTCCCGAAGAATGTCCTCACAATGAACTGGTATACTGAGGGGATTTGATATTAAAATAGGGGGGGAGGGGAATCACTGAGTGGTAATGACTGAAATCTCACTGCACCAAATCCCAGCCCTGATTCCAACTGAAGGATTAAAAAAGGAGAGATTTAACATCAGCTCTGTAGTCAGACATAAATGGTACATACTTTTGTGGAGAAACATTAGAACATAAGAATTGAAGCTGCTGGGTCAGACCAGTGATCCATCACGCTTAGCAGTCCGCTCACGCGGCGGCCCCAGGTCAAAGATCGGTGCCCTAACCGAGACCAGCTCTACCTGCGTTCGTTCTGGTTCAGCAGGAATATGTCCAACCTTGTCTTGAATCCCTGGAGGGTGTTTTCCCCTAATTATCTTGCACTGTACTCTGCAACTAATACATATACTGTAACTATGATTGAATGAGCACAGCACAGAAAGCCTTGCTCAGATCTGTGTTAGGGTTCCCATTTGTCTTTCAGTGCACTCGCTGTAAATTACAGCTAATAGGGGGAGAAAAAGATGGGCATAACCAAATCAATTCAGTCCATCAGAGCCGGCCCTATCATTTTACACATGGCCACGATTTTCATCCCTTGCCAACTTAGGCACATGTCCCCGTATCCGTCATAGGCCACTTCTGCGGCCCAAATTTTCTGAACCATGACATCTGCACTGACTGGTTTCACCGATGTGATGCTCTGGGGAGGGTGGGGAGGCATCCCATTAAGACAATGAGACAGTTTGAAAGTAAAATAAGCAGCTTCAGCAGCTTAGAGGAGGCTGATACCATGTCCTGTGGCCCTAAAAACTATGAACAAAATGCAACTCTGACATCATTACAATGGCAGAAGCTGGACACACTTCCCTGTCCAACAGAATGCTGACAAATGATTGGCCACAGAGGAAGCATTTTTTATAAGGTTTATTCAGTTTCAGCAATGATTTTTATAGTTATATATACTTTTTTTTTTTTTTTCCAATAACAGCTACAAAAGCATTGCAACTTGGAGGATTCCTGTTGTTTTACATCTACAATTTTTGCATATTCAAATGCTGTCTTGTCATTTTCAAAGAAGCTACATTTGGTCTAGGAAAATGCAGGGTCCTGGTCACAGGCTGAATCCACTACGCAGCTCTCTGAATAAAACAGAATACACAGAGCAAGTGATGTTTTATTTGATATTCACAGTTACTTTCCAGTCATGCATTTCAACCTTCATTCTTCATGTGAGAAAGTATTTTAACTGCTCGTGGCCACCACCCTCACCCTGCTGTCATTTACGAGTTTGCACCTTTTCCCGAACTCATTTTGCAAAACCCTGCACACTTTCTATATACGTGCAGACCTTTCTCATATACCCTCCCTGCACACACTCATTCATGGATCCTCCAAATTGTAAGAAGACATACGAGGGGGTGCTGAAAAGTTCCCAAGAAGAGAATGACGTGGATACGGTTCAATCAATGATCTGTAACAATGTCAAAACAGAGAATTTTGTTTCTGTAAATTGGCAGTTAAAATAAGATCACACTCTTTTCAGATGCAGTGGCAAAACAACACTCAGCATTTAAGAAGTTGGTTGGTTGGGCTGAGTACTTTTCAGCAACCCCTTGTATATAATAAAAGTGCTATATTATAGGACTATATTATAGTCCTATATTATAGGACAATTAAGCCATTGTGACATCACTGCTGGGGTTGATTAATTGGTGGAATGAGGCATTATGACATCACAATCTCAGCTCTGGTTACTACATAAGAACATAAGAAGTGCCGTCTCTGGAACAGACGCTAGATCCATCAAGTCCAGTGATCCGCACACGGGGAGGCCCCGCCAGGTGTACCCTGGCATAGTATTAGTCCCATATCACTCTAAGCTTCTCATAAGAGATGCACATCTAGCTTACCCTTACCTATGTCACCTTAAGCCACTCATAAGGAGATGTACATCTAACTTACCCTTAAACCCTAGAACGGTGGATTCCGCAATTACCTCTTCTGGGAGAGCATTCCAGGTTTCCACCACTCGTTGCGTGAAGCAGAACTTCCTGTCCCCACTTAGCTTTAGTCCATGTCCTCTTGTCCTTGTCACATTGTAAATAGTTGTAAATAGTTTTTATCCTGCCCTATTTGGTCAAATCCTTTCAGTATTTTGAAAGTCTCGATCATATCCCCTCGCAGTCTCCTCTTTTCAAGGGAGAACAATCCCAGTCTCTTAAGTCATTCCTCATATTCCAAGTTTTCCATGCCCTTTATTAGCTTAGTTGCTCGTCTCTGCACCCTCTCGAGTACTTTTAAATCCTTCTTTAGGTATGGGGACCAATGTTGGACGCAGTATTCCAAGTGTGGTCTGACCATCGCTCTATAAAGCGGTAGTATTACTTTCTCCGATCTACTCGTGATTCCCTTCTTTATCATGCCTAGCATTCTATTCGCTCTTCAGACTATGAGGGGGTGCTGAAAAGTTCTCAGCCCAACCAAGACGAGAATGGCATGGAAATGGTTCAATCAATGATCTGAAACAATGTCAAAACAGAGAATTTTGGGCTCCTTTTACAAAGCTGCGCAAGGAGTTTAATGCACGTAATAGCGCGCGCTAAACCGCCGGCCGCACTAGCCGCTACTGCCTCCTCTAGAGCAGGCGGTAGTTTTTCAGTCGTGCCCGTTAAACCCGCTAGCGCGGCTTTGTAAAAGGAGCCCTCTGTTTCTGCAAATTGGCACTTAATGAAATAAGATAACACTATTTTCAGCTTCAGTGGCAAAATATCGCTCCGAATTTAGAAAGTGGGTTGGTTGGACTGAGAACTTTCCAGCACCTTGATAAAGCAAAACTCCACCTCACTCTATGAGAAAAGGAAAAAAAAATTCTTTCTTTAAAACTTGCTGGGATCCATCATCATCCAGTCTTTCCAGAAGTAAGACAAACCAGCATAAACTGATAATTCAATTATTTATTCTTAGTGCAGATTGAGTTCCTGAAATGTGAGGACGCTGAAAAAAGAGCGCCTACTGTGAACCCTTGAGAAAGCCCGGTTAGGGCGAAACGGGTCCCGTCGGGATATGCTAAGTAATTCTGCACTAAGAATAAATGATTGAATTATCAGTTTATGCTGGTTTGTCTTACTTCTGGAAAGACTGGATGATGATGGATCCCAGCAAGTTTTAAAGAAAGAAATTTTTTTTCCTTTTCTCATAGAGTGAGGTGGAGTTTTGCTTTATCAAGATTTGAATTACCTCACTTCCATCTTCGTTGTCTTTGAACTTTCCAGCACCCTCTTGTACATTCACTCACTCTTGTCGTGAGCATTACCATAGCAATAACACTGTAAATGGATTCAAATAAAGATACTTTATAGTGGTGAATGAAATTATTTTTTTACAGCTTAATAAAAAGTACAATATTCAAATTATAATGTGAAATATTTGACAAAATGAATACAATACAACTAACGCAAAACGTGATTATAAACAACATTTTTAGTTTCACCTCCAGGAGCAAGAACATATAAATTGTTGGGTGAACCCACCCTTGAGCAAGCAACATAGAGTTGTGGGCCGAGAGACCCCCAGAACATATCACTCCAGGTAGTGAGGGATCTGCATACCAAGTTTCGTTCAAATCGGTCAAGCTGTTTTTGAATTACTGTGAGAATGGCAGCTGTTTACATTTTTTCCATTGACATGAATGGGTGAAATCTGATTTTCTGTTTGTAGCTCCGCCCACGTGTGCAGGTGGGCCGCGAGACCCCCAGAACATATCACCCCAGGTAGTGAGGGATCTGCATACCAAGTTTCGTTCAAATCGGTCAAGCCGTTTTTGAATTACTGTGATAATGACAGCTTTTTACATATTTTCCATTGACATGAATGGGTGAAATCTGATTTTATGTTTGTAGCTCCGCCTACGTGTGCAGGTGGGCCGCGAGACCCCCAGAACATATCATCCCAGGTAGTGAGGGATCTGCATACCAAGTTTCGTTCAAATCGGTCAAGCCGTTTTTGCGTGATCGCGGCACATACACACACACATACATACACACATACATACCTCCGATTTTATATATATATAGATAAAGAACACCACCACCATTTTGTTTGATTGGCCCCCAAATTTTGAAAAAGTCTTGTCTTTTGATTTGTGAATGGAATTTAGATTATTTGAAATTTAGGAAGTTATTGAAGACCAAACTTTTTGAATAATATTTTCATTGAAATTCTAATGTTGATTTTATCTCTTTATCTCCTCAGTGCTCATAATTAGGATAATAAGGATCCCCTCTATCGCCCATACTTTTCAACCTCTTCATAGCATCCCTAGGCACGGCCCTAGACACCCTAAACATTACATCCTTCAGCTACGCGGATGATATAACCATCCTCCTCCCCTTCGACATCCAAGACCCCACCTCCAACGGACGCCTGAAAACAACATTGGAAACTGTAGAAAAATGGATGACGAACCACAAGTTAAAACTGAATGCGGAGAAAACCAAATTCCTACTACTAGAGAAGGAACAAAAACCATCCCTAACAGAACTAGATGTAAACACAATCAAGTATCCAATACAGAATACTCTCAAAATTCTGGGAACACACCTAGACAGAAGCTGCACAATGCAAACACAAATACACAAAACCATAAAAAAAGCATTCTTCACCATGCGAAACCTAAGAAAAATAAGAAAATTATTTTCCAAAGAACACTTCAAGATCATTGTACAATCCCTCATACTCAGCTCCTTAGATTACTGCAACAGCCTCTACCTACCTTGCCCAAATACTATGATAAAACAACTACAGACCGTTCAGAACACAGCTATCAGACTCATCTACTCACTCAGCAAATTCGACCATGTCACACCCGCCTATGTAGACTCTCACTGGCTTCCAATAAAAGCAAGAACTCAATTCAAACTCTACTGCTTACTTTTCAAAGTAACCCATGGTATGGCCCCCAGTTACCTGAACAACCGTCTTTGCCGCTACCGACTACCCAGATCAAGAAGAACTCAGAATCTTTTCACCTTCCCCCCTCATAATGGTACCTGACGTAAGAAACTTTACGACAGCCTTCTAGCAACTCAGGCAGCGAAAATTGACTCCACCATCACCAAACTGATGATCAAAACAACAGACATCAAAGTGTTTCGGAAAGAAATCAAAACATTTATTTTCAAAAAACACGTCCTTACTTAATATTCCCCTCCCCAATCGCACATGCACTCTTCCCAGCAAATAACACACTAGTCATCCCCTTGAACCTCATTTACGAAAAATATCCAAACTCCTAAATAAGCATCTCCCTTAGGTATCCATTTAACCTTCTCCTAAATAAGCATCTCCCTTAGGTATCCACTTAACTGATTCCTTCAAAGTTAGGTATCTTTCTTCAGTTGCCTATATTGTTTTCCCCACTGAACCTTGTAACTACTTGAACCCTGTCAAGTTATTCTATCGATAAATCCAGATATCTTATACTTGTATTTCTATACCACAACATGTAATTTACTTAAATCGTTGTAATGTAATTCTCTCGGTAATGTCCTGATCTCTTTTAACTGTAATCCGCTTAGAACCGCAAGGCATAGGCGGAATAGAAATCACAAATGTAATGTAATAATTATAAGTTTAATAATAATCATACATATTTATGTATAAATATTATTCAACTTATAGATTATTGAGGCCTTTCTCTATAGCTCAGTTTGTGCTAATGGACATCAGTGTCTGCTAAATACCATGTGGTCCATAGGGATAAAACAGGCTGTGCAGCATTTAGCATGCATGAAGCTTTGGTAAAAGGGCCTCAAAGAGGATCTTGTAGGTCAGAAGTGGTGTTTATTTGGGCAACTTTATATAAAATAAATCAATATGAAGCAACCTATTATTCAAACACAAGAGGGGAAATAGAGGAGGCCTAGCATCACCTAACTAAATTCTGAAAGCAACTTAATTGTTTTTAATTGGTTTAACTTGTGTGGTTATTGACCACACCATTAAAACACGCTTAAAAAATTTAAAAACAATATAAGTTGTGCACGGAATACTGTGTGGTGTCTAGCAATATCTTATGATGGCTACCTGGGTGAATGTGCAAGTTTGTAGTCTTTGCACATTTGTCATCCAAAAATACAAAAGAACCCAAGGTACAGTCTTCTAAATCAAAAGGCTGTCCTAACTTTATCCGTGTAGTTATCTAGGTAACTATCTGAATATTGTCGGTTCCCTGATAAATGCCAGTGATGGTCATATAGCCAGATATTCAGTGCTAGTATACAAGTATGGCCTAGGGGTGAATATCTGAGTATAAAAAACTTAAGGCAGCTGGCATGTTACAAAATGTTGTCCATCACAAGCTGAATATTGACTCAATTTTCAACTGTGTCCCTGAAATTTCCTTTCCTGTACCTTCCAGTCCAGAATGGATCTTTTTAATGTGGTCAAAGTGGGTATGCCAGCAAGAATAAACTTTCATATAACTGAAAATACAATAATGAATACTAGCAAATCTACCCATGTAGCTCCTTGTATTGCATATTTAGACCTCACTGAGCTGGTGAAAAGTTACCTCATTATTTACCCATTATATCACAAAGATCTGAAATGAGAGGGAGCAGCAGAAGACCCAGGTCTTAATTCAGGAATGATGATCTTAAAGTGGCCAAACAGGTTGAAAAGGTGACGGCGAAAGCTAGAAGGATGCTAGGATGCATAGAAGAGGTATGGCTACTAGGAAAAAGGAAGTATTGATGCCCCTGTATAAGACTCTGATGCCCCTGTATAAACAGTGAGTGTTTGTAATTTTGCATTTGATTTTCTGTTTCACCTTGGATTACCAGTTTCTCAATTTTATGAGTTTTTGTGACTGAATCAAAAAGGCTCCTGAAGCAGGCCGTATTGGCTGAAACACGTGCATGTCGAGCCACTGCACAAGACTTTCATTTCGACTATTGTGTACAATTCTGGAGGCCGCATCTTCAAAAAGATATAAACAGGATGGAGTCGGTCCAGAGGAAGGCTACTAAAATGATGTGTGGTCTTCATCATAAGGCGTATGGGGACAGACTTAAAGATCTCAGTATGTATACTTTGAAGGAAAGGTGGAAGGGGAGATATGATAAAGACGTTTAAATACCTACGTGGCATAAATGTGCATGAGTCGAGTCTCATTTGAAAGGAAGCTCTGGAATGAGAGGGCATAGGATGAAGTTAAGAGGTGATAGGCTCAGGAGTAATCTAAGGAAATATTTTTTAACAGAAAGGGTGATTGATACGTGAAACAGGCTCCCAGAAGAGGTGATGGAGAGAGAGAGACTGTGGGATAGGCATGTAGGATCTCTTAGAGGGAGGAAAAGATAATGGTTACTGCGGAAGGACAGACTGGATGGGCCATTTGGCCTTTATCTGCCATCATGTTTCTATGTTTCAAAAGACATGAGATTGTATGGGAAAGGAATTTGAGCATTTTCCTACTCAGTGAAGGGTTATTAAAGGAAAAAAATCATTGGCTTTCTAGATTTTTGTTTTCCCTTTATTTTCCCACTATGTTACTGTTTTGATTGCCAAAGAAGAAACCAGGAGAGATACCTCCGTACACACAATCCAAGCCAACAAACAACAATGGAGGTTCAAGAACAAGGGTGTGCAGTTTTAGTCAACAAATCAAAGAGTCTTGTGAAGTGGCTCGACACTGAGAAACTGGTAATCCAAGGTGAAACGGAAAATCGAATGCAAAATTACAAACACTCATTGCACACACCGGCATGTGCAGTGAGTGTTTGTAATTTTGCATTTGATTTTCTGTTTCACCTTGGATTACCAGTGTCTCAATTTTATGAGTTTTTGTGACTGAATCAAAAAGGCTCCTGAAGCAGGCCGTATTGGCTGAAACACGTGCATGTCGAGCCACTGCACAAGACTTTGATTTGTTGAATAAAATTGCACACCCTTGTTCTTGAACCTCCACTGTTGACTGTTTTGATTGCACCTTTTCTAATGAGGGGTCTCTGGTCTGTTGAATTTTAAGGAGTGGGGGAGGGGGAGGGAGAAGAGAGCCATTTCCCGACCCTAGACTAAAATCCTTGCAGCAATTGCTGGTTCCATCCCTCAGAACTTGTTCACAGCCACTACAGGTGTATCCCCTCATCTCTTCCTAGGGCACTTCCCCATCTACAGGATCTCTTTCTTGTTCCATTATGAGTGACCACTGCCTGTAATGTTGCATTGTGACGAGACTATTACCATTATTACAGCAGATTCCAGAGGCAGCACAGTTTCCTCCACTGTTACCACAGGGTTTTCTTCCGGATTCACAGGGGGAGGGCAGATAGTTCTCTTCCTGGCACCTTAAGGTTTCTGGAGTACCAAAGTAACATCCAATCTCTTCTCCACAGCAAATGTTAGGTCCGAAGCAGTGTCCCTTATTCCTAGAACCACAGGGGATACACTGCAGATAGGGGCAGGATGAGAAAAAAAAAAGAACAGAAACCAATCATGTGTTTGTAATGTGCCTCAGTACTCAGATAAACACTGCATCTCTTGCAAGTATATGACTGACTCATTTATACCTATTTTGGTTTGTTGGAGTCAGGAGATCATATCTTGTCTCATTAACTTTTACTATGCTTGAAGTTAATGTTCCCTCTAATCTGTGAAGGAGTTCTTGACCCGCGTTCATGCCAATGGGGGGTACTATTTCAGTATAGCATTTTCAATAGTGACAGATAGTCAAGCTCTGTAGGACTCCAAAGAACCTGCTTGTCCCTAGCAATTGAACATGTGATACTGAAGCAGCTGCCATACTGGCAGGGCCATTGGTGGAGGACTCCTACATAACTTAGAGGGAACTTGCTCAAAGTCATACATTGGGTGCACCAGTTTCCCTAGGAGCCCTGAAATTTAATGGGGTGAGACTTTAGAATAATCAAGACTAATATCACTCTCACAAGTGTAAAAAAAAATAATGTTCAGATAAATCAGAACTGTTTCAGCTTTATGGTTAAGCCTGGGCTTAATTTCTAGGGGAACAGCCTGTAATTCAGTTCCACCACTTCTTTTCAGACTCCTCAGCAGCACAGATGTCCTGCTCTGGCCTCTGCCTTCCAGACAGCCTGCAAGAAAAGCGAGAGGAAGGGATGAGCCTGAGTGCAGCAGAAAACAGTATCTGTGCTCCTCAATCCAGCCCCTCTTCTCGTGCTGCTTCTGCTGTTGGCCTGACTGCTTTCTTCACTAGTTCCACTTCCGTTTTGTCTACAAATTAAATCCTGGTCTGAGCCATAAGAACATAAGAATTGCCGCTGCTGGGTCAGGTCAAAGACCAGTGCTCTAAATGAGTTCAGCCTTAGTTATATCTGCCATATAGATAACATCCTGTGCTGGACTGCTTTAGTCTATGGAGGGCAATAGGGTGCCAGAAATGTTGTTGACTTAGGGCTTCCTGCCACCCTCCTCCTTTAGGTTCATCTCCATATGCTGCACGATGAACATTAGTGGTTGATTTAGTATTTATAAGGCAACAAAGATTTGTTTTTCTAAGGTTAATTTCAAAAATCAAATATAGACAACCTTAGGTATAGATATAATTTATCCCGTTTAGGACCTCAGCGGTGCTAACTGTGAGAAGGTTTCAGTCACAGATATATAAGCACAGAAGTCTTCATCGGTCTCAATTTTTTATGTATTTTTTCTATATATAAGTTTAAATTGTAATACTTCATTTGATAAATAAGTTTTTGAAAAAAGTACTCATCTCTTTTAGAGAAGCATAGCAGGGGCTCTTCACTAACATAGGCTATGTTTCGCCCAGGGGGCTTTATCAAGCCACCTTAAAATCATCAGATAACCACCCAAGTCTTACTACTGCTGTCACTCTTCCCTTAGGCTTTTGCATTCAAAATTCATGACCATGAATTTTTATAGCATTAAGTCATAGCTACCGAATTCTAGACCACTCTTCAAGCTTCATTAGAACCCTCCTAATGTTATTTACATCTTCTAGGATATTTACCCTGTTGCAGATTTTGGTATCATCTACGAAGAGGTAAACCTTTCCTGGCAGCCTTTCCACACTATCACAAAAATGTTGAAAAGAAGTGAACCATGGACTGATTTCTGTGGCACATTATTGGTAATGAGGAAAAGCAAGAGGGATGTCTTTACAACCAAAACAAGTCTTTATTAGAAACAGTTGTCTTTGCTTGTATCCCAAGGTGAGGGACCCTTCTGTCTGCCTGATTACATTATTGGTAATGCCTCGCTATGTTGATAGTGAACATCATCTACCTTTTGATACCTGCCACTCAACCAGCTTTTTGTTCCAGTCAGCCATTTTAGGGCATTTACCAATAACAGTTAAAGGAAAGGGATTAGGACTCATATACCACTTTTTGTAGTCATACAACTACACTCAAAATGGTTTACATATATGCAGATACTTATTTTGTAGCTGGGGCTATGGAGGATTAAGTGACTTGCTCAGGGTCACAAGGGGCAGCCCTGGGATTTGATCCTACAACCTCTGGGTGCAGAGGCCACTACTCACCTACTGTATATGGAACTGTGTCAAAGACTGCTGAAATCTAGGTACACTGTACCTAGTGTTGTCCCTTGATTCAGTTCTGTGGTCACCCAGTCAAAGAAATGAATTAGATTTCTGACAAAACCTACTTCTAGTAAAACCAGGCTGCTTTGGATCCTGTAGTCCATTGGATTCCACAAACTTTGCTATCCTGTTTTTTTAGCAACATTTCCATTCATTTATGCACTACCAAGGTCAAACTAAGCAGTCTGTAGTCACAAGTGTCTTCCTCACTTCTGCATTTATGGAGAGAAACCACATTTACCAATCACCCATCTACTAAAATGGTGTGTTGTCTTCGTCATAAAGCTTATGGGGACAGACTTATACTTTGGAGGAAAGGAGGGAGAGGGGAGATATGATAGAGATGTTTAAATACCTATGTGGCATAAATATGCATGAATCAAGTCTCTTTCATTTGAAAGGAAGCTCTGGAATAAGAGGGCTTAGGATGAAATTAAGAGGTGCTAGGCTCAGGAGTAATCTAAGGAAATACTTTTTTACAGAAAGGGTGGTAGATGCATTGAACAGTCTCCCAGAAGAGGTGGTGGAGATAGAGACTGTGTCTGATTTCAAGAAAGCCTGGTATAGTCATGTGAGATCTCCTAGAGAGAGGATGAGATAATGGCTACTGCAGATGGGCAGACTAGATGGGCCATTTGGCCTTTATCTGCCATCATGTTTCTATGTTTCCAGTCATCCAGGACTACTCTAAAGAAGCACTGAAAAGGTTAGATAGCAGATGTACCAGAACTTCCGTATGTTCCTTTATGCAACCTGTCCAGCCCCATCACTTTGCATCCTCTAAATTTACCTAACTCCTCATGAACACAGTCTTCTAAAAATTGTTGAAGATCTAGTTCACTTCCCTCTCTTTGTGTTGTGCAGTCCAGCTCTCAACCTTTTATCTAAGAGCTCAGCATAGAAATATTTGTAAAGTAGTTGTCTACTCAGGTACCAGGAAGGTGGAGTACAATGGAGAAAGCTTATAAAACCTGTTTCGGATAAGAAGTGATATCCTACAGGTGATCACACTCTGTGCCTAACAGGACGCATACTCAGAAGAGAAAAGTGAGGAAGATGATCGCCGGGGGGCAAGATGTAAGGAAGCCCTGCAGCAATTATAACAGCAGAAGTAGGCCTCGGCCTATATGTAGGCCTTGCCATGTCATCAAAGGGGTTTATCTAATGCCTTGTTGCTAAAAAACAACCCCAACATACACAGCTATCCCCACCTTTTGGACTGCCCGGAGTTCTAATTGGCCTGATCATGGTCCTGCTGGACATAGGGACAGGAAGAACCAGGTAGGCTACTTAGCCTATTTGTGTCAGCATCAATCTTTCTATTATGTCATTATTTGAATGGCTCTCTCTGCTGATTGTATTCAATGACAAAATAAAGATAGTGTAATTTTCCCAAAACCACCAAGAGACATTGAAACTGGTTATATCGATCCCCCATCTCCTGCTAAGTCTTCCAGACCGACAGCAACACAAATGCAGCTGCAAAATACCCGCTATGATGAAAAGTAGGAGCAACAACCATAGAACAGAACAGGGTCAATGCAAAATATTATGAGTGTTCTAGCATCAGTAAGCCTCTACAATGTCTGTGATACCGCCGCTATGAGGAAAAAGAGACAAAGAGATGGGGGGAGGGAAAGAGCAAGAGACGGGAAGTCTAAGGGAAGAAAACAAGATAAGAAAATGAGGGAGAACAATGAAGGATGTGTAGGTACTGAAATTTAATAAAGGGGAAGATTGAAGACAGAAAGAGATAGGGGGAGAGTCATAGAGGGATATGGGAGGAGGCAGTAGAGATGAGAGATGGACAAGACTGAAAGTTGAAAACTTTGAGAAAAATCATGAAGGTGAGAAGATAGGGTCAGATAGGATAACGGAAATGTGTGAAAGGGAGAGAAGTGAAGAGCCGGTGGATCAGATGAGGAAAACTGATAGAGAGAAGTGAGATGACAGAGTGAAGGAGGAAAGGATAAAGATAGTGAAGAAATATAAGTACCAGTAAATAGAAAATCAACAGACGATAAGAGGAAACAGACCAAGAACAATAAAATCAGCAAAAAGGTGGACAACAAAGGTACAAAATGATCAATTTAGTGTATTTCTCCTAGGAGGAAAAACATGATTTTAAAAAAAATAAATAAATAAATATAAATATATATATATATATATATATATATTTTGCAAGTTTTGATACCTTTTTACAGAACTAACACAGATTGCCCTCAGGATGATAACTTGAACTTGGTCATAAGCTTATGAAACCATATAGGAGTCTTCTTTAAGCGTCATATCAGGGACATTATTTGCTTGTAAGGAAAGGACCCATGTGGTCTCAAAATTCACACAGGACACATATGCATAATTATGTAGATTCAGTAGAGAGTTCATTGATCTGAAGAGAGTTCATTGACCATGAGGTAACCTTTTAAAGTTGCTGTTAAATATTCTGTTTACACTTAATGCATTTATAATTGTAAGAACCAAGACAGCGAATTGTTCTGTTTTTCTAAGCTCTAAATTCTACACTTCAGGGATAAAGATTCAGCCAGCAGCGGCATGAGTTTTGCTGACTGCCACTGGTGTTATTCCTAGATATTCAATACCAGACCATGTAGCTTTGGCATGGATTATGCAGCAGCGGCTAATACGTAGCCAGTTATGTCGATATTCGGAACTTAACTGGACATGGGTCGCTGCGTAAAGATAGGACTGTGTTTTATTGCAATCCCATTTATGCAGTTACCCTGTCTGGTTAAGTGCTGAGTCCACCCCCTGGCATAGCCCCTCTTTAATGCTACTGAAATTTAGCAGATAGCCCCAAACATGCGACTTAACCAGTCAACAGCCATTTCCAGCTGGTTAAATTGTTTTGAATATTAACCAGTATGTGCTTACAGGCCAAATAGACCAATATTTTATCAGGAAAGACAGGGGAAGGAAAGGAGTTTGCGCTCACCCTTCTTTCTTCTCTTTGTATCACCTGCGTAGAGTTGGGCTGCTGTAGAAACATTATAAATCTCATTTTCATCTCTAATTGAACATAGAAATCCTAAAAATAACACTTACCTTTCTGACATCCATCACATCTAGGACAGATCGCTTCCCTCCAATGGGGCAGTTCTGGATATAACAAGACGAGGAAAGGGCCAAGAGGCAGAACATGTAGACAGCCAAACTACTGTACATCATGACAACAGGCTGTTCTGAGCTCTCTTCTGAGGACCAGCAAATTTCTAGCACTCAGCTTCTGTTTCCATGCTGAAGAACACCTCTCTATATATAGCCCTAAGCAAGGCTGCTCACTTACTCTTCGCTCTTATTCATCATTGTCACCAGAATTCAGTTTCTTTAAAGGAAAAAAAATCAGCATTCCTCTTCACACAAAATTTCTCAATTAGCACTGGAAGGTTGAGGATGTGAGGTTAGCGAAGAAGGAATCATTTTCTTCGTAGATTTGCATAATTTTGCAAATGAGGAAACAAAGAATGTGCTGGATGGCTCAGAAAATCTTTTAAATTCTCCGAGTCATCAAGGTCAGCTCAGAGTCATTTCATGTTCTCTTCTGGCTTCGTTGTTGGGAAAAGATTACTTAACTCTTTAGAATTTTAACAATACTATTCATAATAATACTCATGATAATATAGAGGGCTCTTGGAATCATACTATTTGAACTCCCAAAATATTCAGAAACTTTAAATTTAAAAGATACTGTAGAACCCCAACAATTTTATTCAGGTCTACCCTTGGATAGACCTGAATGAATGGAATTCAAGCAAGGGATATGCTGTGATGTGCAATTTATGAAGACATAACAGGCATCAGCATCATAGGAGTGGCTTAGTGGGTTAGAACTATGGCCTCAGGTAATGGGTTCAAATCTCACACTGCTCCTTGTGACATTGGGCAAGTTGTTTAAACCTCCATTGCCCCAGGTACATTGGACAGATTGTGAGCCCACCAGGACAGATAGGGGAAAATGCTTGAGTACCTGATTGCAAACTGCTTAGGTAACCTTGATAGGTGATATATAAATACCTACAATAAATAAATAGCACTATTAACATATCCAACTCTGATAAGTATTCAGGTGCACTATGGCTATTTCCTCAAAAGCTTACTGTCTAAGAAGTACTTTTCTTAAGCTGCACCAACATGTGCTCACCACAGCAAAAAATATCTTATGTAACTATCCATGGTGCTGAAAAGAAAGGCAAACAGTTCAAACTTAAGAAGTGTTAGTATCTTAGTAACTAATGCAAAATCTTACCGGTTGTTAATGAGCAATATTAACATATAGAAAAAATAGTCAGGATTTTTCCTTTCAACTTGACCTTCTCTTCATTTCTGCTATTAAGATCTTCACTCTCCAAATAAATTTTAAGTCATGCATGCTGCCTTGAAAACATGATATCTAATGCGTATAATACAGAGCCAGATCTTGTCCAGATCATTCATTAATGCATCTTCCCAAACACTTAATGATTTCCTACTAAGTAACCTTTATTATTTTCCATCTCATAGGGACTTCATTACTCAAATCTAGGACACTTCTGGGGTTAATGTGTGCTAATAAAGTGGGTGGCAGGAGTTCAAAGTTGTTGACTGCCCAATATACAGTACTAATTAGAAACATGGCAGACATCATTTACACATATGCAAATGCATTGGGAATAAAGATTATGAAAAGATTTGCCAGCCTCATCAGGGGCCTGAAGCACAAGGAGATTATGAAGTTTCACTTAAAGTTGCAAGAGGCATCGCACAACAGCAGCATCTGTTTGTTCAAGAGGTTCCTAAGTTTATAAGGGTGACAATTTAGCACAAGATGTCAAGCCTGTCTAGTCAATTTTTGGTTATCCATAAATACGCTTCACTTGGGCTCTTTGCCATCTTAAAACCAAATTCATTTCCTTTGGGTTTAAGACATAGACCCTTAAACTCCAAAACAAATTTTTACAGAGGCATTTATAGTATGTGTACTCAGTAAAAGGATGACTTATACAATTTGAGACAGGTAGCCATGCTAAAATCTTAAATCGAAGGTTATTTGTATCTTTATCTGCAAATTCTACTTGACATTAGTACTGCATGCTGGTCCAAAACCAGTGATTCATAGCCAAAAGTTTGTAAAGAAGCGATGAGTTCAAAATGCAGACAAGCAATAGCACACTGTAAAGAGCAGGGGTGGGGGACGAGGGCCGCAATCCAGTTGGGTTTTCAGGATTTCCCCAATGAATATGCATGAGATCTATTTGTATACAATGGAGGCTGTGCATGCAAATAGATCTCATGCATATTCATTGGGGAAATCCTGAAGACTCAACTGGATTGCGGCCCTCATTCTCCATTACTGGTATAGAGGAAGGGAAAGGGACTGACAGTCCCTGACATTATAGTGGATGATCATCTGCCATCCAGTGTAGAAGAGTAAAAGTGCTGAGGGAGGTACTGCAAAAGGAATGAGGACTTGATAGAGAAGCAGGAAAATAAAAGAGTAGCATAGGCACTGATAGGTTGTGAGAAGTGGTTGAGGGAAGAGATATGGACTGTGACAGGAAGAACAGAGCGGAAGAGAATACAAGCATGGGCTAAATAGGCGAGGGATGAGCTGTAGAAAGAGAAACAGATGAGGACAGGGAGAGGAACTATGTGGGATTCAAAAAGCAGGGGGCTGATAGGGGAGAGGTTGAAAAAAGGGTTCTGAGAAGAGAGAGGAACAGGATGGAAGGAAGAAGAACTAAGTAGTGAAGAGAGGGATGGAAGTGGCAGGAGTGGGGAGAGAGACTAAGAAGAAAAAAATAAGACAAGCAACAAGTTAATTTTTAGATTTTTATGCCCCTGGTTCAAATCAATGAGCCGCACTCCACAACTGAGTGAGCCCAAGAATCATTGAGTGAGAGATATATTACAAATTGTGCTGGTAAGTTTTGGGCAGCTGCTGGTATCTTCTTTCTTCCAACCTTGCATATACTGCCTGGGGGTAAATAAGGTATTGCATTAGAAGGATGGGTAAAGGGGAAGACTGTGAAAGGATAGAATACCATGGACCTTTCCCCCTCCCCCCAAAGCTTAAAAAAACCCTGGTGATCAAGCAGCCCCCCTCCCAACCCCCTCTCAGATCCATGAAAGCTTTTTAAAACCCTGGTAGTCCAGGATACCCCTCATGACACCTTCCCCCCCAGCTTTAAAAAAATCCTAGTAGTCCAACGGATCCCTTCTGCCCCCTCCCCAGCAAAAATTGTCCTTGGTGGTCCAATGGCCTAGCCTGGCCCCCCAGCCACCAGCCAGCCCCACATGTACCTTCTGAACAGGCAGAAGGACTGTCTAATACCTCCAGCCTCAGGGCTCACCCTCTTCAAAATGGCCACCATGCCCTTCCTGGTATAGCACCATTTAAGGAGAAAAAAGCCTTATTTTAAAAGCTGTAAATTGTATATCTCACTTTTTTGTTATGATCAGATTTAATACTTTGGCCAAAATAAAAGCACTACTTCTTCTTCAATTTATTCTCATTAGAACCTCATTGATTTACCAGAGGAAGAGAGCTAATACATTATGGACCAAAGATCAAGTAGGAATGATGAGAGAAGACAGGGATTCAACAGATCAAAGGGAAGGGGAACTGGGAAAAGTGGGGTGAAAGAATATCTCTAGTTTTATCTACACCACTTTAACCCAGTGGCGTAGAAGGGGGGGGGCGGTCCTCCTCGGGTGCACAGCTGGCTGGGTCCAGAAGCTCCCGCGCTGCTCAAAATGGCACCTCAACGCGGCTGCTGACTCTTCTCTGAAATATGAGTCGGCAGCTGCGCTGAAGTGCATCAAGGTCCCGCGATGACTACTTCTGCTGCCTCTGTGCCAGAAGAGGTAAGTGATGTCGGAGGGAGGGGTGAATCGGCAGCTGCAGTCATCGCGGGACCTTACCGCAAATCCCTGCATCTGCCGGCCCAGCCCCCCTTCAACGTCACTTACCTCTTCTGGAACAGAGGCAGCAGAAGTAGTCATCGCGGGACCTTGCTGATTCTGATGAAGAGAGAAAGGATCATAGCAGGGTGGTAGAAGGAGAAAAAGGGGGTCAGGGTGGTAAGGAAGGGTGGTGAAGGGAGAGAAATGGGATCAGTTTGGTAAGGAAGGGTGTGTAGGGTGAGAAAGGGGGTCAGGGTGGTATAGAAGCATGTTGAAGGGTGAGAAGGGGGTCAGGTGGTATGGAGGGTATGGAGGGTGAGAAAGGGGGTCAGGGTGGTATGGAAGCGTGGTGAAGGGTGAGAAAGAGGGTAGATGCTGATGGAAGTGGGGGAAAGGGAGAGGAGAGAGTGAAATACCAGACCATGGGGGTGTGGGAGAGGGAAGGAGAGGAGAGAGATGCCAGACCATTGAAAGAGGGAAGGGAAGAAGATGGATGCCAGACCAATGGGGGTGAAGGGAGAGATGGAAGGAGGAGGCATAAAGTTTCTGGAAGGGGAATAGAAAGAGAGAAGATGCCATATAGAAGGGGCAGAGAGAGGGTAGACAGTGGATGAAAGGAAGAGAGTGACAAGAAGATGAGGAAAGCAGAAACCAGAGAAGACAAGGTAGAAAAAAATTATATTTATTTATTTTTTATTTTTTGCTTTAGGGGAGATGCATCACTGTTTCTGTGGTGTTGCATTGTATGCTGAGTCCAGCTTCTTGGTGCTTCAGTTTAATCTTTGTTTACGTATTTTTATTCTATCTCCCCATTTACAAAACTATAGAGCGTTTTTTAGCATTGGCTGTTACCACCGTGGCTAAAAAACACACTACAGTTTTATAAAAGGGGGAGGGGTTAGTTTGTGATTACATACTAAGTGAAGGTGTTTTCTGTGTTCTGTGTGTTCAAAAAGACATGGTTTTCTGTTAGGATTGACTGTGTAGGATTGATCTGTACTAGTCTGGCTTGTTTAGTTTTACAGTGGGTTTATTGATGTACTGCTCACTGCACTATGTAAGATGCTGCCTTTTCCTAGGTACACTCTTGTGTGACGTGTGGATTGTTACTAAAAATCATGTTTTTCATACAGATGGGGGGGGGGTCAAAAAATGATGGGCCCTGGGTGTCACCTATGCTAGATACACCACTGCTTTAACCCCTCCTTTTATCAAGCTATGCCAGCGGTTTTTAACGTGGGCCAGTGAGATAAGTGCTCCGACGCTCATAGGAATTCTGTGAGCATTGGCGCATTTACCGCACTGGCTCACGCTAAAAACCTCTAGTGCAGCTTAACAAAAGGGGTACTAAATATGGACCCCTTCGTTTTCAATCCACTCTAGCAGTGGGGTCGGTTTACCACATTCAACTGACAACTGCTGGGAGCTGGTCTAACATGGAGAAAAAAAAAAAATCAAAGTAATTTTGTTTTAAATTGAAATTTTTCTCATGTGCCCCAGCTGTTGTCTTCCCTTTTCTTTTAAGGGGAGAATGAGAGATTCCAGTTAAGCAGGAACAGACTTCAAAATTTATACTGTAGCAATTATATCTTCCCCATACAGAATATATTGTTTCTTATACATAAGTCAAACTAAGATAAATCAGTGTTAGCTGCATCCATGCACAGCTCTCTCACTACAATATCCTCCATTAACTACTCTTAAAACTAAATGAAATGCTCAAGAGATGAGACATTCCACCACTAAAGAGAGGGGATAGCTTGCTGGAGCCTGCACATAATTATTTCAGGTGTTGGGTACCATGAATAGGTTACCCTGCTGCACAGAGGATGACTTTGTTGTTTTTGCTTTTCCCTATATTAACTAACCTATAGCTCAGGGGTCCCCAAAGTCCCTCCTTGAGGGCCAAATCCAGTTGGGTTTTCAGGATTTCCCCCAATGAATATGCATGAGATCTAGGTGCATGCACTGCTTTCAACGCATATTCATTGGGGAAATCCTGAAAACCCGACTGGATTCGGCCCTCAAGGAGGGACTTTGGGGACCCCCTGGGCTACCATATAGCTCCAGAAAAAGGAGAACGGATGGAGACATCCAGGTTTTTTTAACAGAGAATAAACAGAAACCTGACTGGACAATTAAAAACCTTTCCTGGTTACTCATTCCCATAGCAGGAGACTGATATGTGTAAAAGACATGCTTGTAATACATATACAGTGGTGCCTCGCATAACGAACGCCTCGCACAACGAACGCTGCACACAACGAACTTCATGTCTTGATTCACACAACGAACTTCGTTTCACACAACGAACTTCACACAACGAACTTCGTTTCACACAACGAACTTCGTTTCACACAACGAAGTCGCCCGAGCTGCCGATGTATTGCATCCTTCCGCGCAGGCACTGCAGGCAGTCGTTAGTCACTGCGCTTAACTGCCCTCTCTCACTGTATACAGTCGTCCTTTTAAGTTAAACTCAATATTTTTTATATATCATGGCTTCTAAAAAAAGCAGGAAGGTGATTTCTGTTGAAATGAAACGGGAAATAATTAGAAGGAGTGAATGTGGGGTAAAACAGTGTGACCTCGTCAAAGAGTTTGGCCTCAGCAAGACCACCATTTTCACCATTTTGACAAATTTATCTTTTTTTATGTCATCTTAGCATATTTTATGCTGCAGAACGAATTATTTTTTTTAACATGTATTGTTATGGGAAAACGCGTTTCACATAACGAACTTTTCGCATAACAAACTTGCTCCTGGAACCAATTAAGTTTGTTGTGTGAGGCACCACTGTATATCTAAAATGGTGGAAGTGGTTCAATAAATATAAATACTCCACTTTCTGGATTGAGAACACTGTCAACGGAAGAAAAGCCTCAGGTTTGGTAGAGCATAAATGCTCAGACCTCCTCCACCTACATCATTGGCAAAAACTTCCGAGGAGAATGTGTCATTACCGCTGTTCAGTTTTAATGCAGGACTGAGATACACAGTTGCCTCTGGACTGTGAGGATACAAGTGATATTTAAGCAATAGCTTGTAATACATTTATATCACCACTGGTTGTCTTAGCTTTCCTTCACCGCTCTGAGCTAACTTCACCACAGAGGTCCGTCTTTGTCCTATTGCTCCCGCCCCATGCTCTGCTTCCCAATGTAGACCTACCCACATAAATAGCCCTTATAAAAGGCGGCTGTTCCAGCTCATTTATTTTGAGACGGCTGACCTGATGAGTGAACTGCAGTAAACTTTTGATTCAGCAGGTAGGTGCGGAGGAGGGGTTGGTTTCTGCTTGCAAACTATTATATACGTGTCTTTGGACAAATTCAGTCACCCATTTAGTACAAAGACCTGCAAAACAACGAGTGTGCCTGGCAGAACAGGGCAGTTGGCTGCAAAGCCAGATTAACCAAGGGGCTGGTAGGTTTTTCTCTGTCTTGTGCTTGAGGTGAGGACCCTCCGGAGTAAGGTCAGTATTGGATCCCTCCTTTCCCAGGTACAGCAAGGCATTTGTTTACTCTCTTGTCTTAAAGGAAGCATGAACGATAAGAGCTCTAGTATAACTCATGCTTTAAGAATACGAGGGGCTGCTGGAAAGTTCTCAACCCAACCGAGAATGATGTGCAGCCATGAAACACACAAGTTGTTCCACATTTTTCTTGACGCTCTTCGTTTCAGTGATATGAAATAAACAAAAAGTGTCAAGAAAAGTATGGCGCTTCTAAGTTTCATGGCACATCATTCTCAGTTGGGCTGAGAACTTTTCAGCGGTTTCCTCATATGATTTATCTTGTTGTTGATAAGGCAAAAAGTAATTAACAAGTGATGTGGCCTATTTGCCACCCTAGAAATATAACTTTATGTTGAGAGTTAGTCAGTAATTGACAGAACTGTAGTGTGCTATAAGTTTCCTGAATGAATATGCATGAAAGAGATTTTGCATATAATAGAGGTAGTGTATGCAAATCAATTTCATGCATATTTATTCAGGATATCCTGAAAACCTGACTGGCAATGGGATATTCCAGGACTGATTTGGGATGCAATGTTTTATAGTACACCAATTCGGAGGCATGTGATTGATATGGGTGCAGAATTAGAAGCAGGTTGAAAGGTAGGTGTTGGAAGCATTTCTATTTCTCATGTGAGTCAGCATGGTGAGTTGTCATGGTTTTGACAACTAATTTTCATCCAACTTAAAATCAATTCCCTGACAAACTTATTTAAGTTTATAAAGCATCCATCCTTACCAATACGCTCTAGGCAAGGTGTAACAGCAGGAACTGAGCAATAGATAAAGCAGTATAGAAGTAAAACTTCTTTCAGCCAAAGCTGCAGAACAGTTCCATGCACAGAGATGACAGACACAAATGGATGCTCCTTAAACAATAAACAGGGGATTGGCAACAGTGTATAGTTGTTGATCTGTCAAGTTAATATCGACACAAAATCCAAGTTTGCAAAGATAAGATCCAAATGGTAACAAAGCCTCAATTGCTCAAGTTAGTATAACTATTGCATAAAAATAAAATATAATTACTTGCTGTTGGCTTGCAAGGACCAATCACATCAAAGAATGATGCTTGTAACATAGTAGTAGATGATGGCAGATAAAGACCCGAATGGTCCATCTAGTCTGCCCAACCTGATCCAATCTAAAAATTTGTTGGGGTTTTTTTTTTTTCTTCTTCATCTTAGCTATTTCTGGGCAAGAATCCAAAGCTCTGCCCAGTACTGTTCTTAGGCTCAAACTATTGAAGTCTCCGTCAAAGCTCACTCCAGTCCATCTACAACACCCTCCCAGCCATTGAAGCCCTCCCCAATTCATCCTCCACCAAACAGCCATAAACAGACACAGACCATGCAAGTCTGCCCAGTACTGACCTTAGTTCTTCAATATTTACTATTAATCTAATCTTTAGTCTTACATACCGAGTCATTCCCAAAGGGACTCAATCTGGTTAACAAAATGCAATCTTAAGAACATTGATGTAGAGCAGGGGTAGGGAACTCCGGTCCTCGAGAGCCGTATTCCAGTTGGGTTTTCAGGATTTCCCCAATGAATATGCATTGAAAGCAGTGCATGCACATAGATCTCATGCATATTCATTGGGGAAATCCTGAAAACCCGACTGGAATACGGCTCTTGAGGACCAGAGTTCCCTACCCCTGATGTAGAGTAATAGAAGATGGAAAGTCAGTAAATATCACCATAAAATTGTCAGCTAGGGAATCCTATCAGTTATCAGTAAGATATTTTGTAAACAAATACGTTTTCAAGGTTTTTCTAAAACAAGTCAATGAAGGGAGAGTTCTAATAACTGAAGGAAGATCATTCCAGATTGTCACCAAAGTAAATGCCAAAGAATGTGAAAGCCTGCCTAAAGTTTGAATCCCTTTAATAGAAAGGAGTAATGATTTGAATTTGTGTATTCCTCGTAGACTGAAAACGATAAGAATTAAAAGAAAGAGGAAATGGAGAAAAAAATCCCATATAGACTTTTAAAGATCTCATTCGTGCACTTAAACTGAACCCTCCAATATATCAGAAGCCAGTGCAATGCCCTCAGCAGCGGAGTAACATGGTCATATTTATTTTTTCCCATAAATTATTTTGGCAGCTGTGTTCTGAATAAATTGTAATCTCTTCAGATTATATTTGCTTAAACCAATATAAAGAGAATTGTCATAGTCCAGATAGGCCAATATTATAGCTTGAACCAATATAGTGAAATGGTGTTGATGGTAAAAGCAGTGAAACTCTCCTCACCATCCGTAAACTAAAAAGACATTTTTTAGATATGTTGTTAATTTGATTTGTCATAGAGTGGAATCCAGAACAAAACCCAAGATTCTAGATGAATATTCAATCTTTAATGAATCACCAGAACTTAATCTTATGGAAGAAGGTAAATTACGTGTAACAAGACCAAACCATAAATTTGGTTTTAGTGGCATTTAACTTCATACGCACAGAAGTCTTGGAGCCTTGAAATGCAAGAATTAATATCTGCTGTTAAATTTTCAGATTCTAGATCCTCTGTGTTCATCCCATGCTTTTTTTTTTTTTTTTACTCCGTCACTGTTTTCATCTCCACTACCTCTCTCGGGGGAGCGCATTCCAGGCATCCACTACCCTCTCCATAAAGAAGAATTTCCTTACATTGCTCTTGAGTCTCCCACCCCTCAACCTCAAATTATGTCATCTGGTTTTACCATTTTCCCTTCTCTGGAAAAGATTTTGTTCTACGCTAATATCTTTCAAGTGTTTGAACATCTGAATCATATCTCCCCTGTCCCTCCTTTCCTCTAAGGCAGGGGTGCCCAAAATGTGGATTTTGATCTACCGGTCGATCGCAAAGGCAAAGCCGGTAGATCGCAGAGCCAGTGTTCTCCCTAGCATTCCCCTAGTCACTTTCTCACCTTTAAAGTACTGTAATTACAGCAGTCTGCAGAGTGAACATAGCAGGCTACGGTCAGCTTCTGTAGCATGTTCCCTCTGCTGCGGTCCCCCCCCTCCCCCCCTGATGTCAGAGGAGGTGCGAGACTGCGGTAGAGGGAATGTGCTACAGAAACCGATGGCAGCCTGCTACGTTCACTCTGCAGGCTGCCGTAATTAACTTTCAACTGTGGTAGGCCCAGAGGGAATAATGGAGGTGAGAACTGACCTGAGTGTCACGGTGTGCAGGGAAGCAGCAGAGGTAATGCCCTGGATGTCAGGATAAAATTGTGCCTGTCGAGAGGACCCTGGCGGGAGGGGGATTGTCTTATAGACACTGGAATGTGGGGGGGGGGGGAAGAGACAAAAGGACCTTGAGGAGGGGTGGGAAAGCAGCCTTGAACCAAAAGGGAGGGAGAAGACAAGGCAGATAAGGCAGATCCTGGACTACTAGAGAGTTAGAGAGTTAGAGGGTTAGAGAGGAGAAACACTCTGAACCGAGGAGAGAGAGATGCCAGACCCTGGGGAGAGGGAAGGCAAAGAGAGTGAGAGAGCCAAAGACCGGTACCAAAGGTGGGAGGACTTAAAATGTTAGCAGAAGGAAGCTAGAGAGAGGGAGAAACCTAAAACAAAGGGGAGGCAGAAGAGAGGGGGGCAGATGTTGTACTATGGGAGGTGAAGAGAGAAGAGACGGAGGGGGGAGACCCTGAGAAAGAACAGAGAGATGCAAAATCAGAACAGAGGAGGGAGACATGTTGCCAATAGGGGTGGAGGAGAGAGGAAGAAAAGCTGGACTCCTGGAAGGACAGAGAGGGATGTTGGTTAGGGAATGGAACGAGGTCTGGAGGACAGAAGAGATGCACGTGAATTTGGGGGGGAGTACTGTATATAAATAAATATGGCAGGGTCTTTTACTAAGGCGCACTAGCTGATTTAGTGCATGTTAAATGCTAATGCATCCATAGAATATAATGGGCACAATAGCACTTAGCACTTGCTAAATCGGCAAGTGCACCATAGTAAAAGAGGGGATATATGTTTAGTATTTTTATTGTTGGTAGATCATTTTGATTTGGTTATTTTAAAAAGTAGCTCGCAAGCCAAAAAAGTGTGGAGACTCCTCTCTAAAGTATTAATATTCAGGGCTTCCAGCCTCTCCTCATACGTCTTTTGGTGCAAACCTCATATCATTTTCATCACCCTCCGCTGGACCGCTTCAAGCCTTTTTGTGTCCTTCACCAGATACAGTCTCCAAAACTGAACACAATACTCCAAGTGGGGGTCTCACCAATGACCTGTACAGGGGCATCAACACCTTCGTTCTTCTACTGATTACGCCTCTCTTTATACAGCCCAGCATCCTTCTGGCAGCAGCCACCACCTTGTCGCACTCACCCCAAGGTCCCTCTCCCCATCCGTGCATATCAGCCTCTCACCTCCCAGCATGTACAACTCCTTCCGATTATTAATCCCCAAATGCATTATTCTGCATTTCTTTGCATTGAATTTTAGTTGCCAGATATTAGACCATTCCTCTAACATTTGTAGATCCTTTTTCATGTTTTCCACTCACTCCTCGGTGTCTACTCTGTTAGACACCGAGGAGGGCAGTTTATTTGGTTTTGGTTTTCTCCCCTGCCCTTATCCAGGGCGAGTTACATATTAACATACAAAATAAGATATTAACATTTGCCGTACAAATCAATACAAAAACACACTATAACAAATTACATACTTATAAAATCAAATTGCATATGACATACATGTTGCATCAATGACAAATATCATATAAGGCAAAAAAAGCCCTAACATACATCAAAATATATAATTACATGAGGCATACCAGATGCCTCAATGACTGACATTATGTCAGATAAAACAGACCAGACCATCGAACACCTCCGTGACTAGCACTCAGCACTCAACAGTCATCACTCCTTCTCCCTCAGCCTAACTCAGACCCTATATTTCATCTTATAAAACCAGGTATCTTCAGCATTTTCCTAAAGTTCTGTAAATTTTGCTGTTGGTGAATGTATCCTGGAAGGTTGTTACACTCCCTGGGGTGATAACCAGTTGTATCCTTATGCAAACAGGCGCTCATAAATTGACAGACTCTTGCCTACATGACGTATATAATCATCTATTCAAGTGTATACTTATGAAGGAAATTTTTAAAAAATTAAATAAAATTCTGGAATCTCTCGTGGCATCCCTGGAATCTTTGGGACACACCACTGTGCCGTGGCACACAGTTTGAGAGATACTGTCCTAAAATGTACTGTTTGGGTAGTTAATTCACTTGGGCCTGGATTCTCTAAATGGCACTGTTTTTTATAGACACTGGAGGCGCCTAAACTCTGTAAAAAAAAAAATGCTGTTGAAACAATGTTTTTAACTTGTTCCAAGGTGCCTACCTAATTCCACTGAGCGTGGCTAACCCGGAAGTGGCATTAGGTGGCCTAAAGCACCTATGGAGGCACGATTTGCATCATAGGTAGGTGTTGAAAATATAGGCCAGGAAAACCCTGGCCTATGCTTCCGGTGCCTACCTTTGTCGGAGGTGCGATTCTCTACCCATCATCGTCACATGATTGACAGGCAATCGGTGGCCACTTTTAAGGCAGCTGCCAACAACGGCGCTGGTTACAGAATTTGGGCTTTAAAGCCTCTGTGAATGAATAACCCACCAAAGAATTCTGTATGCGTATAAAAATATATTGTGATTAAAAAAATAGGTCAACCAGTATGCTGGTTTTATGGAGGTTACATCAGAATCTGGATACTTCAGCCACCAACATGGTGACTAGAAATGAATTTTATTATTATTTTTTTTTTAATGGATATCAATTTTTTTCTGACTCTGAATCTCATTGCATTTAAAAACAGGTCTGCGTGTAGAAATAAGCTGTCTTGCCAGAAGAACACATCAGAGAGAGTTTAAAAGCAAGTAATAGTTGTATTTTCCAATAGAGATGCTTTTTTTTAATTATTATTATTATTTAAGTCTACCCTCATTCTTCTTTCATGTTTGGACCAAGAAACTGTTGTAGAGCCTGTACTTTCGACATCAACGAGTTCTAATAAGCAATCTGTTTCTTACCAGAAACCAAAAGAAACAAAATAGTGAGTATTTTGGTTTTTATAAGGATAAAGAAATATCATCCTAGATTTTAAGACTACTGTAAAAAGAAAGGTGTGTTGATGCTCCTACTTATTTTTAAATTGTAGACCAAGAAAATGTTAGTCACAGGCAGATCCCATGAACCCAACAGAAAAGTCTAGCAGGAAAAAGACACATGTGAAAGTTTGTCAGACAGTGAACAGAGCACACCAGCACAGAAGATAGTGTGCGGTGAAAGCCGTGTAGTTGACAGTTATTCTGATAACTATGTGTCTAAGAACAGGGCAAATGATGGTGCATTAGACCTTCTGAAGATTGGACAAGTTTAATTGTGCACTTTATTCCGAAAAATTGTTTCATTGACAGAATGACTTCATTACCTGAGGCTCATAATAGCATTCGACAAGGCATTCAACATATCTTGGATGAAGTTAGCAACAGAGTTTCACCTGGTGGTCACGTACAGGTGCATCTACATTCATCACTTTTTCACAATGCCTTGTATTCTGGTAAATTAAATCTCGAAGCACTGGATGCTGATTGCTAAACTCCAGAGTCGGAGGAATACAGGTTTGTGATACCTGTTGTACTTGTAATAATAAATAAAGGTGGTGGGGCCTGCAGAGTCTTTTTTTTTTTTTATATATATTCTTTATTCATTTTCAAAATTACATTAAGTGTAAAATATATTCATTCACAGTAATAATAAATATATCACTTATAAACAATCATTGGTACATTATATAAATTTTTATCCCTTCCCCTTTCCCATCCCTCCCATCCATATCTTCCATTATTATATAATATACTAGCTGATGCCCCGGCGTTGCACGGGTATTTAATTATAGCAATAACACTGTAAATGGATTCAAATAAAGATACTTTATAGTGGTGAATGAAATTATTTTTTTACAGCTTAATAAAAAGTACAATATTCAAATTATAATGTGAAATATTTGACAAAATGAATACAATACAACTAACGCAAAACGTGATTATAAACAACATTTTTAGTTTCACCTCCTGGAGCAAGAACATATAAATTCTTGGGTGAACCCAGCCTTGAGCAAGCAACATAGAGTTGTGGGTCGCGAGACCCCCAGAACATATCACCCCAGGTAGTGAGGGATCTGCATACCATGTTTCGTTCAAATCGGTCAAGCCGTTTTTGAATTACAGTGAGAATGGCAGCTTTTTACATTTTTTCCATTGACATGAATGGGTGAAATCTGATTTTATGTTTGTAGCTCCGCCCAAGTGTGCAGGTGGGCCGCGAGACCCCCAGAACATATCATCCCAGGTAGTGAGGGATCTGCATACCAAGTTTCGTTCAAATCGGTCAAGCCGTTTTTGCGTGATCGCGACACATACACACACACATACATACACACATACATACCTCCGATTTTATATATATAGATGTAATAATAAAAATACCCCCTCCCTATATCCTGAACTGATAATTAAAAGGGAAATAATTTTACTTAATCCTTACAATATTTTGTTAATGGTTTCCACACATCCTGAAACTTCTTAAAGTATCCCCTTTGTAAAGAAATAAATCTTTCCATTTTATAGATATGGCATAAAGAATTCCACCAAAAGTTATAATTTAATCTCCTCCAATCCTTCCAATTATATGTAATTTGCTGAATGGCAACCCTAGTCATTATTAGTAGTAATTTATTGTTGTTAGCAGAAATCTGACTTTTTGGTCTTATTTCCATACCAAATATCACAGTATCATAAGATAATGCCACTGGGTTATCTAATAAATTATTAATTTGGTCCCAAATTGATTTCCAAAAATTCATAATATATGGGCAATGAAACAATAAATGATCTAAAGTTCCTACTTCTAGATGACAATGCCAGCATCTATTAGACAAAGAACTATCTAATTTTTGCAACCTAACAGGGGTCCATAACGCTCTATGTAACAGAAAAAACCAAGTTTGTTTCATAGATGCAGACACCGTACATTTCATCCTCCAAGACCAAATTTGTGGCCATTGAGATGCAGTAATTTCATGCTTAATCTCAATGCTCCAAATATCTCTTAAACCAGTTTTTAATTTCTTTTTAGTAAATCCACTTAATATTTTATACCACTGGGCGGCCTGGTGACCCAAGAAGTCTGTCTGAAAACAAAGAAACTCCATACTATAATGATTATTAAGGTTTTTCCAATCAGGGAACTCCGCCTGAATGGCATGCTTCAGTTGCAACCATCTAAAATTTTCTGATTTATTAAGTCCAAACTTAAGTTGCAACTGTGAAAATTCAAGCATAGTACCATTAGAAATAACATCATCCAATATACGTATTCCTGTTATCTTCCAATGCTTCCAGACTAGCCTTTCTCCGCCAATTTGAATCTTGGAGTTTACCCATATAGATTGACTTGTAGATTTGTAAATTGGAATAGTTGTTAAATTGCTTACATACCGTAAAGTTTTCCATGTATCGGCTAGTATTCTGTTGTCCTTACTGTAGCTAGGCATTTTGATACTGAGCACATGGCACAGACGCAATGGAGACATGAGTTGCCATTCTATCCATAACCAGTCTGGGAGTTTTCCTATGAGTTCTGGGAGGATCCAATACATACCATGGCGCAAAATATAGGCTTGATGATACCTATAAAAATTTGGAAAATTTACCCCTCTCTCTGAAATTGATCTTTGTTAGGATACCAAAGCCACTCTAGGAGTTTTACCCAGCCAAATAAATTTTAACAGAATGCAATTTAATTTTTTATAAAAGGACCCTTGAAAATATACCGGTAACATACCCATCTGGTAACAAACCTGCAGAGTCTTAATGTCTTTACTATTTAGCCAAATTTTGCAAAAAAGGATGTATTTTAATAGAGTTGACTAACACAGGAAACCCGTAGTCTTACTGCATGCATGTCTCCAGTAAAACTCACAGATGTCGAGCTGTTGAAAGGTGCTGAAAAACTACATAACGATTTGGGGTGATCATTACATACTCATGTTCAATCTAGCAATAATTGAACGGCATTTAAAGATAAACGTACAAGTTTTGCTTTATACAAACTCATGGTGTTGCTTTAAAACGTCAGATCAATCTGTGTACCCTAAAACTGTTTTCTTGTTGCTACACATTGTCTTTCTATGGCATAACCAGAATGCAACTGCTGTAGTTTTTGTGACTACTCTTGTACGCTACTCTTGTACACTATGGTGTCATTTGTTTGATACAGTATGTGAACAATGTCTATGTACAACATAGATTGTCCTAAATGCAAGCTGTGTTGTCGCTCTAAAGATTGTTTAGATAAACGTATGCAACTGGCACAGAAAAAAAAGTGGAGTGTTTATCTAAGACACTGGGGAGGACATAATCAAAACTTTTAAACGTCCAAAAACCTGCCTAAGTCGGAACTTAGACATCCTAATAGCAGGGATGTCTAAGTACCAATAAGCAAAACCAACTTTCTGGACATGCAGCAGCACTTCTAAGCTGCTGTGCGGCCAGAGCTCAAAGGGACATGTTGGGAGGTGTGTTATGGGCAAGAATCAGATGGGCTTAAACCTGGACATACTGCACCGATATAATCAAAGCTTTTCTGGAGGGAACTTAGGTTTTTAGTTGCATCTAAGTGCCCCAAAGCTGACCAAACTGACCAGATGACCACTGGAGGGATTAAGGCATGATCCCCCCTCCCATCACCCAGAGATTGGGGGGGGGGGCAGCATATTGTGGGCTTGCCATCAGCTGAGCTGGGGCAGAGGAATCCCCATCAGCTGAGCCAGTTTCAGGGATTCCTGCTGCTCAGCTGTTGGGATTCCCCATGCCAGGATCAGATGAACTGTCAAGGAAATTCCTCTCTCCTTCCCTCCTCACCGGCCCCGACACCCCTGAACGCATTGGCAACACCCCCCCAACATCCAACGCCCCCGACAGCACTGGCAACACTCCGATAACTTGTGCTGTAACATAGGCAGGAGGGAAGCCCTCCTGCCTACAGGGCCATGTGCTGCGAATGATGGGCCTTATCTTTCACAATGCATCTTGGGATGCAGTGGTAGGGGCCTAAGGCCCTGATTGACTCAACAGTGCTGTTGGGGGGGGGGGATGTTGAGGGGTATAGTGCAGGGGCTCTTTGTGGAGGGTGCTGGAGGATCAGTGCCTTTGAGGGAAGGAGAGAAGAATCTTCCTGCCAGTTCAGTTGATCATGGCAGGAGAATCCCTATCGGCTGAACTGGCAGGAATCCCTGAAACAAAACTTGCTTTTGTGCGGTTTTCATGTGGACTTTTTTTTTTTTTTCTTATAAGTTTTCAAGTTTTATTAAAATTTGATGGATCACTTAATCTTAATACAAAGCGATGAACAAGTCTAAAAAAAACCTATAATACATCACTTAATATGGATATACAGCGTCAATAACTGGACATTAACGGACCTGAAAAGGGAAGTGGGGGAAGAAATACAATAAATGATAGTAAATGAGACGAATATTTTATTTTTGAAAATGACCTACACATTAGGTTTGGTCCATAGGATGTCTGTCTGGCAGTTTTGAAAACGGGACTTTTTTTTTTTCTACTGGTTTTGTGGACGTCACTTCCAACCTCAGAGTTGACCTATCGAAAATGCCCCTCCATGTCGGAAATATGAGTCCTACGTGAATAAAATATATGAATATGTGTAAACTATGCTGTGAACCCTTAAGTGGTGACAGCAATCACTTATGTTTTATGACCTCTATCGGTAAACTTGAAACATCTGAAAAGTGTATTTTTTTACAATTGTGAATGTACGTGGGAAATAGGATGGCACATTGCTAATTACATATACGTGATAGACTTGAAAGAAACAAAAAAGAAAGGGAATTCAAGGGACTAAACTTCCACAAGCCTTGGGTTTTCCAGACAGTAAATGGTATTTTCCACATTTTTTAATACTCGAGGAAAATCAAAACTATGTGGGGGTGTAGAAAACATGATGCCTGAAAAAATAGGATTAAAAAAAAAAATGGTACAAGGGCAACTAACATTTACCTCCCTCCCCTTTTTACTAATCCGCCGTAGAACTAAATGCTCTGGCTCTGCTCCGACAGGAATTCTTTGAGCATCGGGAGCATTTAGCGCTCCAGGCTGCACTACAAACCTCTGCTGTGGCTTAGAAAGAGGGAGTTAATTTGCAAAAAGAGCTGGCTTGTTACTGTCAACAAGATGTCTGTTTTGCAACAGGCCTGTGCTCTCTACCAAGCTTGAAATCATGAAAATGACAGAGAAAAATGTAGTTGTAGAGTGATAATGACAGATCAGACATTCTAACGACCCTTTCCATATATATAACCCTTGCATCTTTATATATGGCTATGTTCAGATTTGTTTTTGGATCCCAAGACTGTGGCACTCATCCCACTGCATAACTATTACAGACGGAGAAAGAGAGACTCTATTCAATGGTGGTTTTATCAAGAGATCACATAAAATCTATAGATCATGCATGCTCTGAATAGGGGTGAAAAATGGTGGGGGTCTTATTTCTTGATGGCTACACAATTATTGACTGAAATGGCTTTTAAATTTAATGGTGGTTTTTAGCATAAGAATAGCCTTGCGTGTCAGACCAATGGTCCATCTAGCCCAGTAGCTCAGCCTCCCGCTGGCCAATCCAGATCACTAATACCTGCCTGAACTGTTATATTACTTCACTATAAGCATGAAACTAGAGTCTGTTGCTGTTACTGAGCTGAAATTAAAATCAGACCTAGTTCTGCTCTGCATTGGTCGGTATGAGGGCTTCTGTGGATGCAGGATATATTTACAATGAATGCTCTAAGAGTTCACTTGTGGTGTCTGGGGCTAGCATTTTTAATGTTGGAACTACAAAATTTAGCTGCCATAATGTTTTTGCTGAGTATATATTTTACTATGTAGTCTGGGACTGTAAGTTGCATTCCTTTGTCTTGGGGCAAATGCTTAGGCCAGTACCTTGAGAGAGGGGATTCCCTTCCTCTTTCAGTCTCTAACCATAGCTTCCCCCAAGGCAACCAAAAGGGAGGGCCTTATCTTATCCCTTGTCTCAGGAATTGCCTTGAGCTGCCCTGAGGGCACGTACTGAAGATACACGTGGAAGGTGTTCTGCCTCCAGCAGCCTTATGCTAGTTTGTTTTGTTCTTTTAAAATAAGAACTCTGCAATGTATTTATGCTAGTCTCACTACTTTAGCATTTTAATGCTGAAGTCATTTACTTACATGGTATGTGAGTATGCATTGTGTGTAATGAAGACTCTTATTGCTTCAACTACCCCTTTATCTGTATAAGCCTTGCTACTAGTTGTCTTTTTTCTCATAAAGACCTTATTTTTCTCTCAGCTGAGCTTGATTCCTTTGTCTACCGGCTGGTTTTTTTTTTTTTCCTGATCACCAGGGGTTAGCAAGGGGCTGCCCTTTCTCCAATCAGACTACCTTCTATGACCTCCTCTGTAACCTAGTGTCAAGTTCTCTCCCCTATTGGTCACTTCACCTGGTCCTTTTGGACCTTTGTGCCTGTGTGAGCTCAGATAGCCTCTGACCTTGTCCTTTCTACTCTCTGGGACTGAATTTGTCTTTATACCACACTTGCACAAACGGGCACAACTTAAAATCTCACTTCTGTGCTACTATTTTGAAGTCTATTCCCTTAGGCCAGGGGTAGACAATTCCGGTCCTCGAGAGCCGGAGCTAGGTCTGGTTTTCAGAATATCTACAATGAATATGTATGAGATGGATTTGCACGCACTGCCTCCTTGAAATGCAAATCCATCATATATATTCATTGTAGATATCCTGAAAACCTGACCTGGCTCCGGCTTTCGTGGACCGGAATTGTCTATCCCTGCCTTAGGCCAAGAAGCTACTGAGAATCTAGGAACTGAGTAAGTTAACTACATTTAATTAATACAATGTTTAGAAAATAACAAACTTCTTATACATGCTGGTGTGCTAAGATTATTACTCTCTGAAAATTATAGCTTAGGTCTGCCTTAAGAGGCGAGAATCAAAGCCAGGACACTATACTTTAAGAGTGCAGATCAGAGAGCATTTTTGATTCGACTTCTAAATCTGAGTAGTAGTGTGACCATATGGCTCCAGAAAAAAGGGGACGGATTGAGACATCCGGGTTTTACTTCCATTGAAAGCAATGGAAGTAAGGAGAACAAATTGAGACATCTTGGTTGCTTTCAATGGAAGTAAAACCCAGATGTCTCAATCCGTCCCCTTTTTTCTGGGGCCATATGGTCACATATAGCTGTGTTGTGGAACACACACAAAAATCCAGTAGTGAACGTGACCATTTTCAAAATGGTAACATATTTCTTTGTTTAAAAAAAAAAAAAAAATGCTGTTTCTTAAATGCTTGTGCACAGTGAGAAAGTGGTGCTCAGTTAAGTCCAAAAGAAAACTGCACAGAACAAACCAGCATGCTGGACGAGGGGCCACACGCATTCCAACAGAGCAATGAGGCATCTAGGGGGCCTATGCCAGTGAACCTTGCATCTCCCCTTTATATTGTATGGTGAACTTTTCAAAACCCACACAGCACCCAAACTTTTCAAAACCCTACTGAACCTAACTACAGCACACCAATAGCCCTTTATGCCTACAGGTGTCACCTGTATGTAGGTACAGTGGATTTGGGTAGAGTTTGGAGAGTTAACCATAAGTGTAGTAGTTAGGGGACTCAAGCCCTTATCCTACTCTGTCTCAGTAGTTCACTGTACTGACCACCAGGCTACTCTAATAGACCTGCCTGCTGCTCTAATAGAACTGGTCATAACGTCTGAAGCTTTCATACAGACAGGTACGTACTGTTTCATTCACATCTGAGGGGGTTGGTAACTAGTAGGGAGGGGTGGGGAGTTATGCCACCATCCCTCCAGCTGTCAATTTGGGCACCTATATGGCACTTATTTGTTATTTAAAATAGGTCTAGCCTCAAATGTCCAAATTGTGCCCGGGACATAATTCTGTGTTTAATTATTGCAGAAAGCCATCCAAGTTATAAGCCTGCTCTAGTGCTGCCCAAAACATGTCTCCTTGCGATTTGGGCACACTGCAAACAAACGGCATAGAGTGAGTTCCTCAGAAAAAATATTACCATCATCCAAGACCCCGAGAATAATGGAGTTACTGCATTCTGTTCTGGAATCCACCTCTTTGTAAGGATGGTTGAGGTTATGGCTTGGTGATGGATGTCTGCAACCATCTACCAGCAGCGCTGATAGCACTAACTAAAATTGGGTCAGCACTGAAGCACGTTGAGATCAGATGCAGAGGTTGACAAGGACAGGAGCAGGGGACAAGTAGAGAAAAGAACGAGTCAGGGAGGGAAGGCCAAGATAATTGGGAGCAGCGTAAAGCATTCAGCACACTGGCCTGCACTAAAAACTTCTGTGCTTTTATTAAAAAAAAAAGGGGGGGGGATGTTACAGATTTATATTTTCAATTTATATTTTTGTTTAGGAAAGGCGGTGCATATATAAATGCAACTTACTGTATCTAGAGCTTCTTTTATGTTTATAAAATGGAAAAACAGGAGTTTCGTCAACCGTAAGCCTGAAGTCATTATGCCATTGTATAGATCCATGGTGAAGCCCCACCTGGAATACTGTGTGCAATTCTGGAGGCCGCATTACCATAAGGATGTGCTGAGACTGGAGTCGGTCCAGAGATTGGCCAACCAGATGGTCTCGGGACTCAAGGATCTCCCGTATGAGGAATGGCTGGATAAGTTGCAGCTGTACTCACTCGAGGAACGCAGAGAGAGGGGTGACATGATTGAGACATTCAAGTATCTCACGGGCCGCATCGAGGTGGAAGAAGATATCTTCTTTTTCAAGGGTCCCGCGGCAACAAGGGGGCATCCGTGGAAAATCAGGGGCGGGAAACTGCATGGGGACACCAGGAAATTCTTTTTCACTGAAAGGGTGGTTGATCGCTGGAATAGTCTTCCACTTCAGGTTATTGAGGCCAGCAGCGTGCCTGATTTTAAGGCCAAATGGGATAGACACTTGGGATATATTCACAGAGAAAGGTAGGGGAGGGTCATTGGGGTGGGCAGACTAGATGGGCTGTGGCCCTTATCTGCCATCTAATTCTATGTTTCTATGTTACTTGCTAATTGGTTGTGGTTCTGCGAGTACAAATTATCATTGTGGGTGGGTGTTTTTTGTAGCACACATACTGTTGCTGGATATATTTTCCTAGTTGAATTATACACACATGTGGAACTGAAGCATCAGTAGTACAGAAAAGGCACATAAGTTGAGCAGAAGATTCAAAGCAAGCAAGAGGAAAGGTGTGGGAATGTTATGGGGTTCATCCAATAAGACACCTACGTTTTTGCTCTGACAGTGGTGGTGGTGTTTTAGTTAAAACCGAAAATCAGAAACCTTAACATAACATCTATTCTGGATGCATCTCCCACTATGAAACTACTCTTGACCATCGTGTGGGAAAAATAAGTCAAAAGCTACTTGTCATTGGGCAAATAAGCAGAAGATATACTATAGAAGAGTTTTTTCATGTTCTACTTTGGAAGCTAAAGATGACCACAGAGATAAACAGGAAAAGTGGGGCCAGTGTACAAAAATATGGCTGGCTCATAAATTGGCCCTTTCTATCTTTCTGTCCTATACTCGCATAACTGTTGAAGTTAGGACTGCTGCTTGCATGTGTAGCAACAGTCTGTTGCCGCTATTGGCATACATTTTAACCCTGTCCTTTGAATTCCCTGGCCTTTCCTCATTTCATATGGATACAGATTAACAATATAGTCATCTACCCAACATCTATCTGTGGCATTACATGGGAAAATAAAAGCAATTATTTGGTTACACTGGGTGCTAAGCACGTAAGTTTTTGTTGTTTGTTTTTAAATATTGATGTGTGTTTTCTCTGTAGTTGTGTGCTGATGAGAAATTGCTGTGCTTTAGCCTTGGTTTTCTATATTGTATCTTCTGGATATTCCAGGCCATCGAGCAACAGGTGAAAATAAAATATGACTTAGGAGGTCTTAAGCAATACTCCATCTAATGATTGGCCAGGTGTGTGTAAATTTTTTCTTATGTAAGCGACAAGCTCTAAAATTAAATTTCTGTGTGAGCAACAAGTTCTAAATACCCAAAATTTTCCAGATTTGCAAGTACAGGGCCTGGGAACAGCAGTACAACAATGATTGTCAATAAGGAAGAGAGAGAGAGAGCTTACTGAGGTTGGTTGGGACTGGCTGGGTGGAGAGAGGTACAATCCACAAAGCACTGAAGGGACACGCTGTGACAACTGCGGTCCCAAAAGCAGAGGCGAAAGACCAGCCTACCACAAAAAACAAGAGACATCCACAAAGCACACCACGTGGAGCCTGTTACTGGGCACAGGAGTGTAAAGTTCAAATTCCAAACTACATCAATGAACACTGGAGCTTAGAAACAACATGGGCCGTGTTTCGGCAAACTATGCCTTCCTCAGCCAAGCAGTACAGGCATGAGTCCTTTTCCTACAGCTCTGCCCTGCTGGGGGAGAGGGGAGCAGAAATAGAGTGGTTGGCGGGAGAGAGAGAGAGAGATTGTAAGGTATGGCTTGAGAGAGACTGGAGGGGAAGCCAGACAAACAGATAGGACTGCCTGGCAGGAAAGAGAGAGGGGCTGATGAGGGGGGGAGGGGGGCTGTTTAGGAAAGACAGACTTATGGGGACTGACTGGTAGGGAGGAGGAAGGGAAAGAGACTGGTGGAGACAGGAAGGGAGAGGAATATAGAGCTAGTGGGGACAGTCTTGGACCCGAGGCGGTGGGGAAGGGTAGTGAAGATGAACTGGGTCCCTGTACTTTTTTTGACGGTTTAATAAGGGGGTCACACAGCCAAAGGGTGGGAACCTTTGTTCTAAACTACATACTATTGACAATAGTGGGAATGCAAAGAAGGGACAAAAATATAATGATAGTGTACACTTATAGACAAAAAAAATTTACATGAAGAAAATATTTATAAGAGTACAGTGCAATAAGACTTTATTTATCACATATTTACAGTAAACTGCACCTGTGTGTTTTTACAGGCGGTTGAGCATGAAATCTGAAAATGATCAGTAAAATCTGGATTGTTGGGAGTCTATCATAGGTTAGTCATATATTAACTTTTATTCATATCTTCAAGGCTGTACATCTCAACTGAACTGCTACTTCCCCTATTGTCGGTTGGCCATTTGCATCAGCTTGAGAAGAATGTCACTGGCGGATCCATCCATCACAGTTATGTTTTTGTCTATAGAAACTTTTTTTCTTTCTTTGCTTTCATCCAAACAGCTCGAGTCCAGAGTGCAACTTTCTACAGGAAACAGCAAGAACAATGATCAATTCTAAGCCTAAATACCAAAGGTAAGAAAGATTGGTGTACTATGTCTGCCTACTCAGGATATGCATAAGGCTTTTTTCCCTTGACTTTTGGACCTTTTGTTCCTCTCATTTCATGCATTCACAAAAGTCACTTTCAACTGGTAAACCCCATAAATCCAATAAGAGCATAAAAATTGCCATACTGGGACAGACTGAAGGTCCGTCAAGTCCAGTATCCTGGTGTCAACAGTGGCCAAGCTAGATCCCAAGCAGTAAGCTGATTTTATGCTACTAACCCCAAGCCATCTCAATCATGGCCTATGGACTTCTCTTTTAGGAAATTATCCAAACTTTTTAAATCCCTGCTAAACTAACTGATTTCACCACGTTCTCGCAATGAAGTCCAGAGTATAATTACATGTTGAAGTATATGGAGAGAGAAAAGATCTTCAAGTACCAGGAAATGGAGGCTTGAGACCAAGAAAATGTGGCTGATGGATGTAGAAATATTTCCAGTTGTTTTGTGTGCCACAGGTCTATTTTAAAAATAATTTCCAAACACACCTGGATAAATAATAATAACTTTATTTTTGTATACCGCTAATACTATAACAAGTTCTAAGCTTACCTATACATGTTATGAATTTCAGAAGGAAGCTCTCTGCAGTACAATTCAAGTCTTACAGTGAGTGTTGGCAGAACGTTTGCAAAATTGTGATCATATTCCACATACCCTGGCATAGGACTAAGGTTTGTTACTGTCATGGTGTTTTTAAAACTCATCCATTTGGAGACAGTGCCCCCAAAAGATCCCTTTCAATGAGTAAATGGCTTGACCACAAAACTCCCTTTCCAAATTGCTCACTAAATTAATTGCTAAGCACTATGATCTTGCATGTACTGCTCTCAACGAAAAGGATTTTCTTGTCTAATTTTCAGAGAATTAAAAGGTTAAACTTACCCCGCCTAGTGGTGTAGCGAGGGTGAGAGGCACCTCGAGTGGTGGCACCCCTCCCCCACCCCTCACTGAAGCTTGTGCGTGCCACTTCCCTTCCCCTATACCTCTGTAATATTCCTGGTGCAAGTTGCAACCCCTCCCCCAATCTGCTGTTGCACTTGCGTGGGCTCTCCCTTTGCCACTTCCTAGGCACGGGTCCAGGAAGTGACATCAGAAGAGCTGACGCAGGCGCGATAGGTTGAGAGTTGCTGCTTGCGCCAGGAACATTACAGAGGTTCAGAGAAGGGAAGCGGAGTATGTGATAGTGGGGGGGGGGGTGCAGAGAGGAGGACAGGTGCGCCCCTATGAAGATGGTGCTTGGGGCAGACCACCCCCTCTGTCCCCCCTCCCCCTTTACTAAGCTGTGGTACAGGTAAATGCTCTTATAATTCAAATGAATGTTGGAGCATTTAGCGCTCCAGGCTGCAATAGAAATCTCTACCATGGCTTAGTAAAAGAGGGCCTTAGGCAGTCATTAGTCTAATAACTCACAGAAGATAAGATGACCATCTTATAAACTGGTCTCAAGATGTAGGTGCCTTACTGCCATGTGCTTAGCTGCAAAGCTGTATAACAGGAGCTGGGCACAAAGATTTTCTTCTAGAATTCAAGGTCAGCACTGATGCTCCTAAAATTAGGCTCCAAAACAAGGAAAACTGCAGAAACACGTACAATGATGTAGGCTAAATGTATTCTATCAAATGATTGAATGCGGTTAATAATACCACCTTAAAAACAAACCAAGGGTCCCGACACGGTCCGTGTTTCGGTTAACACGCCTTCATCAGGGGTCCCAGGTTAATAGGGGATCAAATGAGACCGTAAACAAAAAAACTATAGCCTGTGAAAAAGCAAACACTGTAGCTTTTGTTTGCGGTTTTATCTGATCCCCTATTGACCCCTGATGAAGGTTTGTTAACTGAAACACGGACCGTGTCGAGTCCCTTGGTTTGTTTTTAAGGTGGTATTATTAACCGCATTCAATCATTTGATAGAATAAATTTAGCCTGCATCATTGTATGTGTTTCTGCAGTTTTGGTTTCGCATCCTTCACTGCAGATTTTGTTGGTTCTCCCTTTTTGTTTGCCGTAAAATTAGGCTCCAACATTTATGCCAAGTCAGTGGAAGTAACTGTTGGCATCTGTTTGCCATGAAGGGCACATAACTTGTAGGATTCTATAAGTTACACACAGACCTGTATGTCCCACGCATATGTGTGCCTCCTTGAACCTAAGAAAAACAATTTTGATGCCTATGTTATTGAATTTCACCTAGCGCTTATATGTGCAAATGCCAATTTATGGTACCAATCACATACATAACTTTTATTCTATAATTTATACGCTGAATTAAAGAACGGCCCTTCAGGTATTTTTATCAAGTTCTATACACACATTACTGTAGTTTGCAGTCTTTCTTTGGAAGGATGATAGAGATTTATTATTTTTTTTTTTTTAACTTTATTCATTTCATAACTTAAAATCAAGTACAGAAAATGATGTTTAACAACTGAACATTTAAAAACACTTGAATTCTTACATCTGATTATATCATCCTAAAATATTATACCCCCCTCACTTTATATAGAATACCGAATTATTTCTTTATTTATTTTAAAAAGGAAATACTGTACTGAAATAGCTTTTCAAGCTCTTAGCAAGCAATGTCAGAAGTACTGAGGTTGGATGGCTTTCTCTTTTGTTTGAAATAGTAGGAAGGGGTGAGTGAGGGTGCATTAAAAAAAAAAAATTAACTAATCTGTAACGGCATCAAAGAGGTAATTTTTTTGACAGTATGCTTATGTGGAGAAGGCACACATCGTCATGCTCCTTTTTAAAAGGCAATATCGCCCCTATAGGTCTTTATCGGTCTACCCAAAATCTCTGTCATAAAGTTGCTCATCTGAGGGAGTAAAATGACTTCCCTGACTAGTCTGGATAATGCTGAAATTTAGATAAGACTGGATTTATTTATAACCTGCCTTTATCCAACATTGGTGATACCCAGATAGTCTGTGCTAGATCCAGGTATAGCTTGGCACTGAATATCTAGATATACATGTAAATGCTACAATCATTGTTTGAAGTTGACACTAACTGCACTGGTTAGAAACGGGGGGAGGGGGGAGGGAGTCAGAAAGCCCACTATACTACATTAGTGTTAAGTCAGTAGCTTGCCTTTAGAGGAGCTTTTTTTAAAAATACATTTGTAGTTTTAGTCCTTATTAGGTTTAAAAATTCATGATACTCTTTGAAGCACACATTTGGTGTGCTGTGGACACAGTGGCACTTGATTTTGGACAGTACCTATGTTTAAATTCAGATCTAGGCTATATGGGGCTCATAACAAAAGAAAAAAAACGTCTAAAAAGTGGCCTAAATGGCTACTTGGATGATCAAAAAGCCTGATCGTCCAAGTACCCATAATCAAAGCTGGTTTTAGACGTATCTAAAACCAACTTAGGCCTTTCCCCTGCCTCTAAACACACAGAGAGAAAAGAGGCGTTTTAGAAGAGGGGAAAGGGCGGGAGGTGGGCCGACCTAGACCTAGGCGTGCAGCAGGTATAACCAAAACATTTGACAGGTTGCCTAGTCGGCACTTATACGTTTTAACTTAGACAAACTCAAAATAGGTCTAAGTGCCAAAAAAGGGGCCGCTGAGCTGATCGTGGCTGCTGTGATCAGCTCAGCGACCCCACCAACCAGCCTACCCCCTACAGCAATGATCGTGGCAGGAGAGATGCCTCATTTCCCCTATCGTGATGCCATCACTCCTCTACCCGAACTGCCGCGACTCACGGCAGGAGAGATGCCCTATCTCTTCTGCTGCGGGTTGTGGCAGTTCGGGTAGAGGAGTGATGGCATCGCGGTAGGGGAGATGAGGCATCTCTCCTGCCGCGATACATTACCCCCCCACACACACATCGGGGCAAGAGGGAGCCCAAGCCCTCCTGCCCCGCAATCCCCAACCCCCTTGATTACGTTCAGGGCAGGAGGGAACCCAAGCCGTCCTGCCCCGCGATCTCCAACCCCCCCCCCCCCCGAGTCCGATCCGGCCAGGAGGGAGCCCAAGCCCTCCTGGCCTCTAACCCCCACCCCCTACAAGATCGGGCAGGAGGAAGCCCAACCCCTCCTGCCCGAGGCTGACCCCCTACCCCCCACTCCCACTACAATACAGGCAGGAGGGATCCTAGGCCCTCCTGCCCTCGACACAACCCCCCCAAACGACCACCCCGATCACCCCCCGCCGACCTGTGACCCCCCCCCCCCACCAGGCAGGAGGGATTCCGAGTTGGGCCCATGTGCTTTATGCCCCGCCCTTAGGAGGGGCCTAAGACTCCCGTGCCTATTCTGGTTGGCCCAGGTGCCTTAGGCCCCACCTGTGGGCGGGGTTTCAGCCGCCTGGGCCAATCCGGCCCCATTCCGGAGCCGGCTGGCCTGCCGGACGGGCGGGCTTGGCACCAGTTTGTCCGGCCAACATTTAACAGGTATGGGGAGTGGAATTGAGGGTGGGGGGGGGTCGTGGGGTCGGCAGGGGAATCGCAGGTCGGTGGAGGGGCCGATTGGGGAATCGGGGGGCGGTCGTTTGGGGGGGGTTGTGTCGAGGGCAGGAGGGCCTGGGATCCCTCCTGCCAGTATTGTAGTGGGGGGTGGGGGGTAGGGGGTCTGCCTGAGCAGCAGGGGTTGGGCTCCCTCTTGCCCCGATCTTCATTGGGGGTTCGGGGGTGCCGCGGGGCAAGAGGGCTTGGTCTCCCTCTTGCCCCGATGTCGTGGGGGGGGGGGAGTGGATTCTGTAACCAGTGTTGTTTTTGACAGACACCGGTTACAGAATCCAGCTTTTAGGCGAAGCACTGGCCATTATCAAAAAAAACCTCCTTTTGGACGTTTTTTTTTATTATGGACATTTTCCCTGCTTCTACTTTCAATGTTTAAGGTCTTAGGCCAAAAGGGGACTTAGACTTTTTTAGATTATGCCCCTCCACGTGTTTAATTTTTTTTATTTTTATTTTATAAAAACATCTTACAAAAAGTGTAACAGATTATTAATCCATAACATTCTTGAAAAGCACTTATGTACTATACATGAATACCAATGAAACAATCCCTTCTCCTTCCTTCCCCCCTTTCTGGATTTGTATGTATAATATGAAATTTTTAATATGGTAGGTATACATTACTATTAAAGTTGTTTAACATAAGAATCTAATGGACCCCAGATTCTTATAAATCTTTGTGATTCATTTATTTTTTCTGCATGCATTTTCTCATATCTGTAATACAGACATAGGGTCTCCCACCAAAACGACATATTCAACATATCCCATTGTTTCCAGTTCTTAGTAATCATTTGCAAAGCCGCATCTGTCATGATGATAAGAAGTTTATCTTTGGAACAATTTAGCGGGCTATTTTTTATAACTGAGGTAACAAACATTATAATTCCATATGATAAAGGAAATGGGACTTCCAAGAATCGAAATTATTTTATTCTATATGGACTTCCAGAATCTGAATATTAAAGGACAGTGAAATAGCACAGTTACTTACCGTAACAGGTGTTATCCAGGGACAGCAGGCATATATTCTCACATGTGGGTGACGTCATCTACGGAGCCCCGATGCGGAAGCATTTTCAAGCAAACTTGATTGAAGATTTAAAGTTTGCTCTGCTGCTCCACGCATGCGTGCCTTCCTGCTCCACTAGGGGGTGCATCCCCTCGTGGTCTCCAGTTCACTTAACTAGCCAAGAAGCCAACCTTGGGGAGGTGGGCGGGTTGTGAGAATATATGCCTGCTGTCCCTGGATAACACCTGTTACGGTAAGTAACTGTGCTTTATCCCAGGACAAGCAGGCATGATATTCTCACATGTGGGTGACCTCCAAGCTAACTGAAAAGGGATGGAGGGAAGTTGGCAATTTAAGCAAATAGATTTCGCAGTACCGATTGGCCGAACTGGCCATCGCTTCTGGACAGAGAGTCCAGACAGTAGTGGGAGGTGAAGGTATGAACCGAAGACCACGTGGCAGCCTTGCAGATTTCCTCAATGGGTGTGGACCTGAGGAACGCTACGGAGGCTGCCATCGCTCGGACTTTGTGTCCCGTTACTCGACCATGCAGCGCGAGACCAGCCTGAGCGTGGCAGAAGGAGATGCAATCGGCCAACCAGTTGGACAAGGTGCGTTTGGAAACTGGGTGGCCTAACCGGTTTGGGTCGAAGGACAGAAACAGTTGTGGGACTTTCCGGTGTGGCTGAGTGCGTTGGAGGTAAAAGGCCAACGCTCTTTTGCAGTCAAGAGTGTGGAGCGCCACTTCTCCGGGGTGAGAGTGGGGCTTGGGAAAAAACACGGGTAGGACGATGGACTGATTGAGATGGAAATCAGACACTACTTTAGGTAGGAACTTTGGATGGGTGCGGAGTACCACCTTGTCGTGATGGAATACCGTGAAGGGTGGGTCCGCTACCAGCGCTTGTAGCTCACTAACCCGCCGTGCGGACGTGAGCGCGAGTAAGAAAATTACCTTCCAAGTGAGGAATTTTGGATGGCATTTGTCTAGTGGCTCAAATGGGGGTTTCATTAGTTGAGCCAGAACCACGTTAAGGTCCCAAACCACCGGGGGGGGGGGTTGAGAGGGGGGTGGACGTTCAGCAGACCCTTCATGAAGCGAGTGACTAAGGGATGGAGCGAGAGGGCTTTCCCTTCCAGGGACTGATGAAAGGCCGCAATCGCACTGAGGTGTACTCGAATGGAGTTGGTCTTTAGGCCGGAGTGAGATAGTTGAAGTAGATAGTCAAGGACCAGGGGGACGGGGGCCGACACCGGGTCCTGGCTGTGGGAGGAGCACCAGGTTGAGAATCTGGTCCACTTTTGGGAGTAGCAGGTTCTCGTCGAGGTTTTTCTAGAGGCCTCCAATATCTCCTTGACTGATTGAGACACGGGGAGAGCAGTCAGGGGGAGAGAAACCAAGCATTCAGATGAAGAGATTGAAGATTGGGATGTAACAGTGAACCCTGACCCTGTGACAGTAGAGAGGGAAACAGAGGCAGAGGCAGTGGATCTCTGACACTGAGTTGAAGTAGAAGGGAAAACCACGGCTGGCGAGGCCAGCGAGGGGCAATCAGGATCAGGGTGGCTTGTACTGTTTTCAGGTGGACAAGCGTCCGCAGTATCAGAGGAAACGGCGGGAACGCGTACAGGAACCTTCCCTCCCAGTCGAGGAGGAAGGCGTCGGCCTCGAGCCGGTCCGGGGAGTATATCCGGGAGCAGAAGAGAGGCAGCTTGTGGTTGTGAGGGGACGCGAACAGGTCTATTTGAGGTGTCCCCCACCGTTCGAACACTCCTCGTAGGGTCTGAGAGTGTAGTGACCACTCGTGTGGCTGGAGGAGGCGGCTGAGTCTGTCCGCCAGGCAGTTTTGTTCTCCTTGTATGTACACCGCTCGGGGGAAGGTGTTGTTGGAGATTGCCCATTTCCAGAGGTGCAGGGCTTCCCGACAGAGGGGCCAAGACCCTGTCCCCCCTTGTTTGTTTACGTAGTACATCGCTACCTGGTTGTCGGTTCGGATGAGAACCACTCGGTCGCGGAGCAGATGTTGGAAGGCTACAGCTGCGAGATAGATGGCCCGAAGTTCTAGCACGTTGATGTGGCAGCGATGGTCTTGTGCTGACCACATTCCTTGGGTGCGTAGGCCGTCCAGATGGGCTCCCCAAGCGTACTCCGACGAGTCCGTGGTGAGTACCTTGCTGTGGGGTGGGGTGAGGAAGAGCAAACCTTTGGAAAGATTTGAAGAGTCGCCCCACCAGCGGAGCGATCATTGCAATGAAGGAGTCACTGTCACGGAGCGGTCGATCGGGTCCCGGTCTTGACGCCATTGAGACGCCAGGGTCCATTGAGGAATTCTCAGATGGAGGCGGGCGAAGGGTGTGACATGGACGGTGGAGGCCATGTGGCCCAGGAGGGTCATCATCTGTCGAGCTGATACCGAGGTCAGCAGGGAGATCCTTCGGCTCAGACTTACTAACGCCTCCCGGCGTGGAGGGGGGAGGAAGGAACGGAGGCGAACCGTGTCCAGCGTGGCCCCGATGAACTGTAGGGACTGCGAGGGGCGTAGTTGAGATTTTGGGAAGTTTATTTCGAACCCCAGACTTTGTAGGTAGGTAATAGTCTGTTGGGTCGCTGAGATAACCCCTTCCCTGGACGGGGCTTTGATGAGCCAGTCGTCCAGGTAGGGGAATACCTGGAGGCCCTGGGAACGTAAGGTTGCTGCTACCACCACGAGGCACTTGGTGAAGACCCGAGGTGATGATGCTAGTCCGAAGGGGAGGACTCGGTATTGTAGGTGCCAGTCCCCTACCTGGAAACGCAAGAACTTGCGGTGAGCGGGGTGCACTGGGACATGTGTGTACGCCTCCTTGAGATCGAGGGAGCAGAGCCAGTCGCCCTCGTCGATCAGGGGGTAAAGTGTCGGTAGTGAGAGCATCCGAAACTTTTCCCGTACTAGGAATTTGTTGAGGCGTCTCAAGTCTAGTATTGGGCGTAGGTCTCCCGTTTTTTTCGGTACCAGGAAGTAACGGGAGTAGAAGCCCTTCCCCCGTTGGTCGGGGGGAACCTTCTCTACTGCTCTCAGGCGAAGTAGGTCTCGAGCTCCGGAGAGGAGTAGGGATAGCTGAGTCCGGTTGGGAGGGCAATTCCTTGGGGGGTTGTCCGGGGGAATGGCTCGAAAGTTGAGAGAGTACCCTGATGAGATCACGCCAAGGACCCATGCGTCCGACGTGACTTGTTCCCAGCGAGGGTAAAAGGCTTTGAGTCGACCCCCGATGGGAAGGAGGCCTGGGACTATGGAGGAGGGGGCCCGCCCCCTTCCGCATGCCCCGTCAAAAGGACGGGGGTGGTTTAGTGGTCGCAGGCGGTTGGGACTTGGGCATGGCCCTGTGGTGGGCTTGCGGACGCCTGGGTGGGGGCCGCGAGAAAGCAGGGGTGGACTTTTGTAGGTAGCGGCGCGGAGGGGCCCTATACGGCCTGGCCACTGGCGGTTTGGGCTTTTGCCGGACAAGGGAGGCAAACGAGCGTTCATGTTCGGAGAGGCGTTTTGTAGCCGCCTCGATAGTGTCATCGAACAATTCCTTTCCCACGCAGGGGAGGTTAGCCAACCGGTCCTGTAAGTTGGGGTCCATGTCGACCAGGCGCAGCCAAGCTAGTCGGCGCATGGCGATAGCGAAGGCTGCTTCTCTGGAGGAGAGTTCGAAGCCATCGTAGGCCGCGTGGAATAGATGAAGGCGCAGGTTGGAGAGGGACTCTAAAAGCAGGCCGAACGTTCCTTGCCGGGAGGCCGGTAGATCAGTCTCAAAGGCTCTCAATAGTCCAATGAGGTGTTTGAGGTAGGATGTGAAGGTGAAAGTGTAGCTTTGCACCCTAGAGGCCATCATTGCGTTTTGGTATAGTCTCCTGCCGAACTTGTCCAGGGTTCGGCCTTCTCGGCCTGGGGGGACCGCTGCTGAGACCCGGGACGGGTGAGCCTTTTTCAAGGAGGATTCTACTAGCAGCGATTGGTGGGAGAGCTGTGGTTGCTCGAATCCCGGGTAAGGTACTGTGCGGTACTTGGCCTCCATTTTGGAGGGTACGGCCGTGACCATGTAGGGGGTCTCCAGGTTCCTGAAGAAGGCCTGTTGGAGTACCGGGTTAGGTGGTAAGCGAAGGGACTCTCTGGGCAGTGATGGCATATCCAGCTCCGCCAGGTACTCCTTAGAGTATCTGGAGTCGGACTGGAGGTCTAAGTCCAATGCGTGGCCCATGTCTTGGACAAAGCGAGTGAAGGATGGACGGGATGCCCCCGGGGCCCCGTGCGGGGTCGGGGAACGAGACCTTCGTCGGGTGGAGAAGGATAGGGAGGCTTCCCTCGAGTATCGAGGTTCATGTTCCGATCCATGCTCCGAGACTGGGGAAGCACTGTGAGAGTGTTCCGGGGTTGTCGATCTTCGGCGTCTCGAGGGGCCCCTCGGAGACGATGCCGGAGTTAGGGGTACCGATCGATATCGGATCGGTGACCTCGATCCGGACTCCCTCGGAGAATACGTCCGAGGGGGAGTTCGGAGGATGCGCGGGTTGGAGAGTGATAACTCAGCCACCCTTAGTGGTCCCATACGAGGTGTGGGCGAACGGCCTCGTAGAGTTGGTGAACCTCGGGCCTTCTTGGAGGTACGGCGGTTCGAGGTTTCTGTCGTTTTAGCCCGACGTTTTGCCCCTCGGCGGTCTGCGGAGGGGGAACGTCTCGGGCGCCTCGGCGAGGAGTCTGAGGAGGATGGGATGCGGCGAGGATTGCGCACCTTTCCTCGAGGTTGATCGGTGCGAGGCTCAGGCTGGTCTGGCACGTTCGAGGTCGAGGCCGATTGAAACTGGGCCATTGCAGTGGACAGCTCCGATGTGATCATCGCCCGGAGTAGGTCCTGGAAGACGGGCACGGACAGCATCGAAGGCATGTCCACTGCCTCGGTGCACTCCACCTGGGGCGACCTCGTATCAGAGTATTCCCGTGTGGTGGAGGCATGGCCCGAAGGCTTGGAGGGCTTAGTCGCTGTAAGCATGGGGCTTCCGCCATGCGTCGACGTTGTCCCCGAGGTTGGCTTCTTCGCTGTTACAGAACCTGAAGAGGGAAGAGGGGACTTACCCGGGGCCGAGGCTTTCTGTTGTCCCGAGGACTTCGGGGTCGAGTCTCGAGGTGATGCCGAGGTATCAGGGGCCGAGGTCAAGGCCGGGGCCGAGACCGGGGCCGACCTCGAGGCCGCGGTGGAGGGTTGGTCCGGAGTGAAGAGATCCGCCATGCGGGCTTTTCTTCGGCGGAGGGCCCTGTTTTGGAAAATAGCGCACTGGGGGCAGGAGTCGGTTGGTTGAGCTGCCCCCAGACAGAGGATGCACCGGCGATGCGGATCTGTGAGGGAAAGAAGCCGCTCGCACCGGGTGCACTTTTTAAAGCCGGTCAAAGGCCGGGACATTAAATCGAAAGTGGCCGCGGCTCGATTAGCCACGCGGCCACGGGGACCCGGAAGCCTCCAGGTCGTCGAAAACGAAGCAGGAATCAAGTAAAGTTGTAAAGAATTCGCGCACAGCGACTTAATCGAGAAAAAACAAGAAAAAATCGCGGTGCTAGAAGGCAGTTGGGGCAGAGCCTGAGAAACACGGTTTCTAGGCTCGCGGAAAATTTTGAACTGGAGACCACGAGGGGATGCACCCCCTAGTGGAGCAGGAAGGCACGCATGCGTGGAGCAGCAGAGCAAACTTTAAATCTTCAATCAAGTTTGCTTGAAAATGCTTCCGCATCGGGGCTCCGTAGATGACGTCACCCCACATGTGAGAATATCATGCCTGCTTGTCCTGGGATAACTAGGCTATATGAACAGCCACAATTATAGCTGTATTATTGGCTTGAGCGTAAAGTAGGAAGAGCTCTCCAGTTGGTTATGCCCTTATTTTGCACATGTTAAGCCTCATTCTCAAAACATTTATTGAATGTGCACTAATAACTGGATCCGAGTTATTTACAAATGATAATATACATATAATACTTCAGGCTGTAGACTGTACTTTACAGAAACATGTACGAGACGGTGCCTTCTCCTTAGAGCTTATAATCAAGGCCAAAAGAGAGATTTTGAGACGCACAAGAGTTACAAGGACATGGTCAAGGTAGGGAAAGTCTGTCGTAGGGACTATAGCTGTGCTTAATTGAGGAAAGGTATCTATTTATTGGGTAAAGCTGCAGGAATTGATGCATCTTAAGAGTTCATTCAACTTTGATTAATTTATAAATTACTGTTCTACCCACCCCTTACTTAAAAGTTAAAATGAACTTCAATGACATACCCTTAGCTTACAAAATTATAAAATCTAACTGTAGATTCTGGATCACCACCCTTCAGATAGTTCCAATATGCATGCAATCTCTTAATAATCTTGTTTAAAAAATGGAAAATTTGGGGACAGTCCACTTCTTCCTTTAAAATTTAAAAGGTAATTGACTTTTAAATTTTTCCCAGTTGATGTAAATATTTGTACTATTAATAGGGTCTGATCTTCAAAGGTTTGTGATACGACACCTGAATAAGTGCCAGCGAGACATCTGTTGCCAAAGCTCAGGTAGAGAAGGAGATTATTTGTGAGTTCTCATTCAGTACATTTGATATAATACCCTTAAGTACCAACAATTAATGACTTAAAAAGACTTGTGGCTCCATTTCCTGTTGAGTGGAGATACAACGCGGATGAGTGTCCGCATTTGATTGATATAACTCCAGCTGTTTGAGATAAGTACTTTAATTTATTCTTACTTCGTGGGGTAGATTGTTTCTGCCCTACGTTTCATTTTATTATAGATTGAACCATTTTATAAGTGGTCGTTCCAACTGGAAGTTATAGTGACTTTTTTAGTATTAAGTTTTGCCCAATGACATTTTTACCCACGGACATTTTCACTTGTTTTTTGCTTTTTTGATTTTGTTTTTTATATTTTGTTATCATTGTGGACACTCTCTCATATTCACATCAAGGGTATTCAACATAAAGACTCACTTACCTTTTATCACTATCGTCATTTGGACAGTGACAGTGATTTGGACTATTTTGTGGTTTCTATTTATTGGTTTGATTTAGTTTTTTGATTTTTGATTTTTTAGTTCTCTTATTTTTTTCATTTAGGATTTTGGGGTGTGTTCTTTTTTGAACGGGGTTTTTTCTTTAACTTCCCTGCTCACTTATATTGTTTCCTGCTGTTACTTCTTCGGTTATGCACATGCACTTGATTGATTCACCAGCTTATCAACATATTATATAAAAGTACGATGATGTACGGGGCAGGATTTATTTAGATCTCGGTCTAAGTGTTTATCACTTAATAAATACCTGCCTGGGGCTATTGATCACCACGAGGGAAAATTAAGCCCGTACTGAGTATTGCTCTGTGGTTTGTACTATTATTTTTGGCCTTATTTAAAGATCTAGTTGGTGATGCATGATTCATGCCGTCGAAGATTCAGATTATGGTGACCATATAAGACATTACCAATTTTTTGAACTAGGATATTGTAACGCCATCTTTTATTGCAATTTGGCAAAAGAACCCCTAAGTTTGTTGTAAATTGAAGAAGTCACCAAGAATGGAATGCAGTGGGCAACAGCTGGAACAAAAGGTTTTTGGTCACTGTGAAATTAGCACAGAGCTGTGTTAAATTGTTTTGAATGATGTCTTGAGGCTGAACTGTACAGAATGCATTCCGCTTGAAACTACCGTATGAACCCCTTGCCAAAATGTGGTCAATGTAGGGTCCTTCAATAAACTGTTTCCTGTAATTTAAGGTTCTACCCTTTAGTTCCATCTGTGTCACACCACACTCCATTTCTGGTGTTCAATTTGTGTTGCCCATTCCCTCTTGTTTTATCTGCATTTTAAAATTGAAGAAGTAAGTATAATTAAGTCTGAGTAGTCATCTTTTAAGTTCCCATGTTATTCAGAATAAATCTCACTGCTTGGCTTCTGTTTGAAAGTTGTGGAAGGAGTATTTATATATTACCATCATTACAGCAGATCCCGGGAGCAGCACATCTTCCACCCATGGTGCATGGCTTTCCTCCAGATTCACAAGGTGATGGCAAGTAGTTCTCTTCTATGCATCTCACCGTTTCAGAAGTGCCAAAGTAACAGCCTACTTCTTCTCCACAGCAAATACTAGGGCCGAAGCACCTGCCTCTGTTCCCAGGACCACAGGGTATACACTGAAGAGAAAAATTTGTTAAAAAAAAGAAAAGTCTGAGTAAGTGCAGCAAAATCCCTCATGCCACTGGTTATAAAATCTGCAGGCTGAGCTCATGGCCCCTGTGTACAGTGCTAAAGGAAAGCTCGGGAATGCTAGGCCTGCTGGTTCAAGTACTTCAGATGCAAAGTATGGGAAATTCTATGGATCTAATCACATAGGACTAGATTCAATAAATGGAACTGGGATGAGCCACGTTGAACTAATAGTTTGTAAAGGATGCTCTGCATGCTCTTTAGCGACTGCTAGCTTACTGCGCATTTATGTGTGCCAAAAGCTGGTGCCAACTGATGGCGATTAGGCATGCAAGTACAGGTATTCTGGAACAGTGTTTCTCAACTCGGTCCTGGAGTCCCCCCTTCCCAGGCAGTTTTTCAGGATAAATACATTGAATTTGCCTAAACTTGATTTGCATACACTGCCTCCATTACATGCAAATTTCTTTCATGCGTATTAATTGTGGACATCCTGAAAATCTGACTGGCAAGGGGGGACTCCAGGACCGAGTTGAGAAACACTGTTCTAGAACATTATACCTAACTTCATGGGAAATGCCTTGGCTCGCCCATGCTTCTATGCCAATGCCCTCTTCAGAGTTGCACACTATGAAATTTAGGCGTGTATGTTATAGAATAGGATTCACATGAAACTCCTTAGTTACTACTAAAGTGTTTAATTCCAATAATTGATAGCACCTAATTGACTGATTAGTTTACATGCAGATCTGGAATCCATTAAAACATAGAAACATGATGGTAGATAAAGGCCAAATGGCCCAACCAGTTGGCTTATCCACAGCATCTACTACCTCTTCTTCTCCCTAAGAGATCCCATGTGCCTGGCCCACACTTTCTTAAATTCAGACAGTCTATCTCCACCACCTCTAGTGGGAGACAATTCAATTCATCTACCACCCTTTCTGTAAAAAAAATATTTCCTTAGATTACTCTGGAGCCTATCACATCTTTTTTTTTTTTTTTTTTAAATTATTTATTTATAAACTTTCAAATATAATCAACTTGTACAGAAAGCAAGATCCAACAAATAAAAAAAGAACATCCAACATAATATATACATTCCAAACAAGAAAATAAATTCTATCTTAAATCTCGCTCAAGTCCTCATATAAGATCCAAGATTAAATTAAACGGAATTTAAAGTAATCAGTTAAAAAAAGAAAAACAGTTATAGGTTGAAACTGTGGTAGGCAGTCTATTTGTCATGAGCTTTCTCCAGCCTTGACAGAGACAGGAATGTTGTCAGTTGTGAGGGTTCAAAGAAAACAAATTTATGCGACTTATAATGAACGATACATTTGCAAGGGTATCAAAGAAAAAAGGTAGCTCCCATGACAGTAATTGCTGGTCTTAGCAATAAAAATTCTTTTCTGCGCCTCTGTGTGTCCCTGGCCAAATCAGGAAACATTTGAAACTTTTAATCCCAAAAATTCTTTATGTTTATTTTTAAAGTATAACTTCAATAACCATGTTTTATCCAAAGTAAGAGCAACTGAGAGAAGCAAAGTGGCCGGAGTGGCTACTTCCCTATCTGAAGACTCTAATAAGGCAGATATATCCAATGGTTCTTGAATCACTTCTTGATTCGCTTCTTGAGGGTTCTTTTGATCACTAGTATCTTTAACAGGCAAATAATAAGCCTGTGTAAACGGTGGAATAGAAGACTCAGGAATTTCAAGTATTTCCACTAAATAATGTCTCTAGGAGTTGTTGTAGAAATCTTAGGAAAATTAATTAATCTAAGATTATTATTTCTTGAAAAAATTTCAAGTGATTCAAGCTTTCTTCTTAAATTTGTGTTGTCCTTAATTAGAGCCGAAGCCTATCACATCTTAACTTCATCCTATGCCTTCTCATTCTGGAACTTCCTTCCAAATGAAAGAAACTTGCTTCATGCACTTCTATGCCACACAGAGATGTTTAAATACCTACCATATCTCCCCTCTCCTGCCTTTCCTTCAAAGTATACACATTGAGATCTTTAAGTATGTCCCCATATGCCTTATGACAAAGACCACTGACCATTTTAGTAGCCTTCCTCTGGACAGAATCCATCATCTTTATCTTTTTTGAAGGTGTGGTCTCCAGAATTGTACACAGTATTCTAAATGAGAACTCATACAGGGACATCAATACCTCCTTTTACCTACTGGCCATACCTCTCCCTATGCACCCAAGCATCCTTCTAGCCTTTGCTGTCACCTTTTCAACCTGTTTGGTCACCATAATATCATCACATGCTATCACACCCAAGTCCCACTCATCTTTTGTGCACAAAAGTTCTTCACCCCTAAACTGTATTATTCCCCTTCAGTTTTTGCAGCCCAAGTGCATGACCTTGCATTTCTTAGCATTAAATCTTAGCTGCCAATTTTCAGACTATTCCTCAAGCTTCCCTAGGTCCTTCCTCATTCACAACATCAGGGATGTCTACTCTATTGCAGATTTGGTATCATCCACAAAGAGGCAAATCTTACCTGATTGCCTTCAGTAAAATCGCTTACATAAATGTTAACAAGAACATGCCAAAGAACTGACCCTTGGAGCACACCACTGGTAACATCTCTTTCCTCAAAGCAATCTTGATTGAACATTACCCTCTGTTGCCTTCCATTCAACCAATTCCTGACCCAGTCCATCAATTTGGGGTGAGTTTATTTATTAGATACCTGTATAGAACACTGTCAAAGGCTTTGCTAAAATCTAAATACATCACATCTAGCACACGCCCTCTATCCAATTCTTAATTTGTCTGGCAAGACCTGCCTCTAGTGAATCCCTGTTGCATTGAGTCCTGTAATCCACTGAATTCTAGATTCACTATTGTCTGATTCAAAACATTTTCATTAATTTACTTGCCACAGAAGTCAGACTTGCTGGCCTGTATTTCCCTACTTCCTTACTTTCATTTTTGTGGAGAAGGACCACATCTGCCCTTCTCTTTTCCTCCGGTACCACTCCTACCTCTAGAAAAGCATGCAACAGGTCAGCCAGCGGAGCCGCCAGAACTTCCCTAAGTTCCTTCCGTAACCTCAGATGTACACCACCTTTGCACCCACCTGCTTCACCTTCTCTCCTAGAGCAACAAAGTCATTTTTGATTCTGCTAGGTACCCTTCCAAACATATCATTAGTGCCAGCTTGAATGAGCAGCAGCAGATAAGTCATATAAGGCTTGATGAGTCTCGGCAAGCTCCCCTTAACATCTTGGATTTTGGCAGCAGGCAAATAGCATACATCCCAGTACAACATGTGTGGTCTGCAGATGGATGCCTCTGTACCTCTCAAAAGGGAATTGCCAACCACCATTACTTTATGCCTCCTAGTAGTCATGGATCCTACAACTTATTTTGAGCTTTAGTCCTTCCTTTCCCTGGGATGCTATCATCTCCTTTACTTCCAGGGCTGTATACTGGTTCCTCAGTTCAAGAGTAGGTGGAGTCACATTATCAGTTCTGCAGTGTCTTATAATCTGAGTCCAGCTGTCCTCCCTCTGCTGGAAATATGATGCATCATGAAGCATTTCATTGATGTATCTCTCATTTTCACAGATGCTGCTCATTCTTGAAACATCCTTCATGAAGGATTCAAGCTGAAGACAGATTGCACACAGAACCACTCCTTCTGCTTTGGTAACATGATGTTTTCCAGCCATTTTGTAGCTACAGAAGTACTCACATCTTTTCCCAAGTTTGAGTGCCAGCAGATAAGATATTCCAATGGAGTTTTTCTTCCCCTTGCACAAATCCTCATTCAGCTCCTCTTCAGGAAAGGAGCAGTCGAGGGCCTTGCTGACATCTGGGCAACCTATACAATCTCAGTGCCTTGGAGAGCAGCAAATTTATCCAGGTAACTTTAGCTATTCCAGTCTTTGCAACAGAAATTCTTCCACTTTGGAAAGATGAGCATAAAAATTCCCATAGTTGACTTAGTACCAGATCCCCACCTCCAATGGCTTCTACCAAAACCTCAACTTCTTTCCTATCACTAGATCCCAAAGGCTGCATCATTCTGTGGTAGTTTTTCCAACATGTGTGAGATTTTGTGGAAATATGTACTTTGGGAAAACTGAAGATGGTTCTGCCTCTTGTTCATTACACCATACTCCAGGCTACTGGTTTAATATTTTCTGGTGACTGCAGGGGAGAAGGTGATATTTAATAGATCTGGCTGGAATGTTGGTAGCTAAAAAAATAAGAATAACCTTCCTAAATTAATTTTCATGCATAGCATCAAATATACAAGGACTGGTTAGTGGTTGAAGTGTATCAAAACTCTAAACACACCTCCAAAACTGCCGTGTTTCAGATTTCGTATGACAACTGAGTGTTGCTCCTCAATATTTCTTAGCAGTATTTCCCTTTGATTCATGAGAAATTGCTCTACACATCCAGGAAGGGGGGGGGGGGGGTAAATTACTGTATATTATTTGTTGGAATAGAGTGCCGTATATTATATTACTTGATTGTTCATCTGTTTGCACCATGTATTTGACTTCAAAAATGAATAAAGAATTTTAAAAAATAAATATTTCTTATCTCTGTCAGTTCATACATTCCTTTAAGATAGCAGCATACTAAATTAGCAAAATTCATCTTAGATTCCTGCTGTTGACTAGAAATCTCTTATTTCAGTATTAATCCTCAGGTCAATAATAATCAATTAAAAAGAGAATACTTTCCACTTTATTTTAATTTAGGAAGCATCTCCCAAATTGTTTTCTTCCCTTTAACTTTTTTTTGTGGGAGGGTCACTGTTGCATGTTCAGTAGCATGTATCTTTAGTTTTCATCACTAAGAACAGAAGACCTGAAGTGTGTTTAATTTTCTTGAAACAGCCTGGTTTCAAACTTTGCTGCAATTTTTATTCTATAGGTGTGGTATATCAAATGTTAAATAAAAACAAATAATGAACCGAGTTTGGAAGGCACTTTAAGAAAAGAGAAATCCAATTGCTGAGAATTTCCTGAAGGTCTTTTCCTAGCCCCATGTGAATGAAAACATGACTATGCTGTCAAAACAGGTTGACTTCCAGAATACACATTTAGCAATGGCCTTAGAAAAAATTGCCTCACAAATGAAGTCTCTAAAAAAAAAAAACCCACTCCCCTTGGTTCTCTCCAAGAAAATGGTGTAAATGTTGCTTAAACAAAGACAAGCTCAATTGTAGGATACATAGCAATCTGCCACCAGACTTAAACAGTACCCAACCCCACCTCCAAATAATTCTTAGGTTGGCTTTCACAAAAGTATACTGCCAAGCAGCGCATGCAAGGATGCGCTGCCCATAGGAATAGAAAATAGAACTGGCTGCTTGGCATTTAGCGTGCAGTGCTCAGGAGCGCTTCCTTGTAATGCACTGGACAGGAAGCTGGAAATGCAAGCAAGCAGCTATTTAAAATAGTAGTTTAGTACAATCTCCAGAAAAAAAAAATAGCCATCCTAGTCATAATTGACCAGCAGTGATTTTGCCACATGCTTTGCTAACATGCTTTCGCCAAGCTTCCTACCACCTAATGAGGAAAATACTTCCTCATCCCCCCCCACCCCACCACCACATACACACATACATATATATCTGGGACTCATTCAGCCACAACAAAGTCAAAGAGTAGATAACATTGAATGGGATTATTTATCCTATCGTTTCGGTTATTAAAATCCTAGGTGTCCTTTTGGATCGCAACTTGTCTTTTGAATCACAAATTAACACTTTAATCAAGAAAAGTTATTTCATGTTATGGAAACTTCAGACAATTACATCCTATTTCAATTTTTCATGCTTTCAGACTTCTGGCACAATCATTGATTTTAAGTTTATTAGACTATTGTAAGGTCATTGATCTAGCTTTACCTAAAAAGAACTTAAACAGATTGCAGCTTATTCAGAATACAGCAGTGCGCTTGATCTTTAATTTGAAAAAAAAATTGATCATGTGATTAAATATTATCAGATACTTCATTGGCTCCCAGTTGAAGCAAGGATATTCTTTTAAATGGCTTGTTTTTCTTATAAAACATTGTATGGTATCCCAACCTATCTTGTTGACCACTTTAAATTTCCAAATAGAAAATCATCATTGTGTAAAAATACTATATTTTCATTTCTAACAATTAAAGATTCTTTTTATAAGCGCTATTTTCAGAGAGTCTTAGCTTATCCAGCAGCATGCTGGGATAAGAGTTTTAGTAAGTTGGCATCAGGTTCTAGTTCTTATCAGGATTTTAGAAAGAAGTTGAAGATAAATTTTCTAAGTGATCTTATAATTCACTGTCTGCACAGTTTTCTTGATTCTTGTAAACCGCTTAGAACTGCGGTATATAAGTAGAATGTTATGTTATGAGGCTCTCAAATAGATCTACAGCCATATATCATGGCTCCATGTTCTATTTCAAGTTTAGGTTTTAAGTTTATTCGATGTTTATATACTGCCTATCAAGGTTATCTAAGTGATATTACAATCTGGTACTCATCTGTCTATCCACTAAGAAATGGTTACAAATTATGCATTATCACCCAAATTCTGTATATGGCTCCTAAAATTGTGCACCTACATTGGTGTGCAAAGCCAATATACATGCAAAACTTAATTGATTGGGCTACTTGGCACTGATAATTGGCAATTAACACTTTTGTAATCAACACTAATTGAACCTAATTAAATGTTACATGCACAACTTGGAAAGTGTGATTCTATAAAGCATGCACCAGTTGCAGTGTGCAAACAAACTTGAAAAAGAGACATGACCAGGAACAGATTGGGAGCATTCCTAAAAGTTAGGCACATTTTTATAAATACACCTGATGAGCACATAATTTAGGTGCAGGCCATTAGGCCTGGTTTTAGCTGGCCTAAATGCCTGTGCCTAAGTTATGCATAGCACACCAGCACTAAGCACGGTTCTATAACATGTACATTCACCTTGCAGAATAGTAATAATAATAATAATAACTTTATCCTTCTATACACTAAAAAGAGCTGGACATTCAACGAAATACAATAATACAGTAAAAAAAATACAAATATTTGTAAAATAGAATTTCAATAATAAAACTCACTAAGTAATAAACTTATCGAACAAGTGGTCTTAATTAATTTCCGAAAACTGCAATAGGATAACATAGCTTGCTGAATACATTTACCTAACCAAGATTGTTGCCTACCAGCTTGAAATGCTAGGGTCCTATCTGAGAAGGTCTTATATCTACGCCCATTCATTTTTGGATAAGCAAATAAGTAGAAGTTTCTAGTTTCTCTTGATGGTCTATGCAACACAAAATGAGGAAAAAGGTAAGCTGGAGACAATCCCGATATCAGCTTAAAGCAGATACAGAAAAATTTGAATAATACTCTTGCCTCCAAAGGCAGCCAATGAAGTAAACGAAAATATAGACTAATATGGTCGTTCTTTTTTTAAACCAAAAATCAATTGAACAGCTGTATTCTGAATTATCCTTAATTTCCTTAGAATTTTTTTGGGTGCTCCTAAATAGATGATGTTACAATAGTCTAAAATAGATAAAACTAATGCCTGCACCAATAGTCTGAACAATAAAGAATCAAAATATTTTTTTATGGTTCTTAATTTCTACATTTTTGTACCACTAAGCATTTTTGTACCACTAAGTTCGTGTGTTCTACTAGTGTTAAATGTCAGTCTAGTGTAATAAACACTGTTCTAGGTAGTGTCTTTTTTTTTAAGGTGCCATATATAGAAAATGGTCCTTCTTTAAATAGTTCTACTAGATGCTTTCACTTTTATTTTCTTGAGTAAGACCATTTGCATTCATCTATCCTCATTTAGGGCCCTACGACGTATACAAAACTGAAACAGAAGAAAAAAAAAATCTTCATCCAAATTATATAAGTAAGGCATTTTCCTTATTTTATTTTTCAGTTTATTTTATAAATTCCTGCACCATCTACCATTCTGGGCGGCTTACAATTCACATACATAAGAACAAACAAATGAAATGCACATCATCAAAATAATGACACAACACTGATATGCTCAAAAATCCAACTCTTTGACATTAGGATGTGTTTCTTTGCGCATGCTAATTCCATTAGTGTGCACTAAGCTTAAGTTAAAAGGCCCTCTAGTAAATAATGGCAGAAAAAGACTAGTTGACCTTCCAGTCTGTCCAGTTGTTGTTATCCATTCCTCTAAGGCAGTGGTTCTCAACCCTGTCCTGGGGACCCCCAGCCAGTTGGGTTTTCAAGATATCCCTAATGAATATGCATGAGAGAGATTTACATACCTGTCACTTCCATTATATGCAAATCTCTCTCATGCATATTCATTAGGGATATCTTGAAAACCCGACTGGCTGGGGGGTCCACAGGATAGGGTTGAGAACCACTGCTCTAAGGCCTGATGTACTACCACTTATCCAAAGCAATTTCTCCTAGTTTGTTCTCACTGTGCAACTTTTCTCTCTTCCCATTTCTGACTACAAAGCTTTGTAATAATTCAGGTCCTCTTTATAAAATGTGGCCTTTACACGCCCTTACATCGTATTTTTCCTGTGCACTAAGGCCATTTTTAGTGGAGTCATAAAGTGGCTGATTTTTCTTTGCTTTTCTTTTTAATGGCCATGCGCTATTGCCATTAGCACATAGCCATTAAAAAAAAAAACATGAGCACTTACCACCACCCATTTTTATAGGCAGTAAGGCAATGATTCTGTAAGAGGCACCTGCCATGGCAGGGACCTAGAAAACGGTCACCTGCCACATGTTGATCATAGGCAGGCACTGATTACAGAATTGCAGCTACTAAGGACCCTAGGTGCTATAATATAGGCCAGGTTTTTACAGGCCTACATTTCTGATGCCTAGGGTCCTTGTAGAATCATGGCCAGTGGTGCCTAGTGATGCCAAAGTCCAGTGCCACCCCTAAACGTGCCCACTTCTGGGCTTTGGCACCACTAGGTGCCATGGACTCAGGCATCGGTCCCGGAGGCTGCCTAGTGACACCTAACTTTTTAAAATTAGTTTTTAATGGTGTGACCAATTATTGCACCACTTAAAACCAATTAAAACCGGGAGTAGGTTCACATCAGCATCATGGGTCACATTGTAATTCAGGGACTAGGGGGAGTACACATTGTAGTTCTGGGTCTGCAGAGAGCACAAAAAATGCTAAAGGTATTCAAGTAGCTCAAACGGGAATATCTCGACTGAGATGTAACAAAAATACAACATGGAGGGCTATGTACGTCAACGCACACAGTTTGGGAAACAAGATCCTGGAATTGGAAACAGAAATAAGGAATGCCGACCTGGATGTGGTGGCGATATCCGAGACCTGGCTCACAGACTCCCACGGGTGGGACATGGTCATACCGGGTTACAATTTGCTTCGCCGGGACAGGGAGGGCAGAATGGGAGGAGGAGTAGCATTATATACTAAAGATGACATTAAGGTCACAAGAATCACAGATGTCCAATACACTGGGGAATCCCTTTGGGTTAATATGGCCAGAGGGAAGGACAAATGCCTGTATCTTGGCATAATCTACAGACCCCCAAGACAAAAGGATGACCTGGATCTAGAAATTATGGGAGATATAGAAAATATCACCTTGCGTGGGGACACAGTATTGTTAGGTGACTTCAACATGCCTGATGTGGATTGGGATACACTTACCTCTGCTTCCGGCAGCAGCAGGAGGTTATTAAACTCTATGAAGGGAGCTGGTCTCAGGCAACTGGTGTTGGACCCAACAAGGGGTCAGGCAATTCTGGACCTTTTACTTACCAATGGAGAAAGTGTCACAGAGGTCTCGGTGGGCGACACTTTGGCCTCCGGTGACCACAACATGGTATGGTTCAATCTTAAGAAAGGTTTCACTAAAACTACCACACTGACCAAGGTCCTCAATTTCAGGGACACAAACTTCCAAGACATGGGTTCCTTTGTCCACCAGGTGCTACATAGCCAAGCGGAAACCGATAGCGTGAAAGAAATGTGGTCAACTTTGAAAGCCACCATACAAGAAGCAACAAACCGCTATGTTAAATTAATAAGTAAACGGCGAAGGAACAATAAGCCTCAGTGGTTCACTGCAGAGATCTCTGACCTCATCAAGGAGAAGAAAAAAAGCATTCATCTCTTACAAACAATCGTGGAAACAGGACTCTAGAGCAGACTACCCGACCAAGTCAAAGGCCGTCAAAACAGCTGTCAGGGAGGCTAAATTCCACATGGAGGAATCTCTAGCAAAGAACATCAAGAAGGGAGATAAATCCTTCTTCAGATATATCAGTGACAGAAGTAAAAACTCAGGCTGGATTGTACGTCTTAAGAAACCAGACGGAGGCTATGTGGAAAAGGATTCTGAAAAAGCACAGCTGCTAAATGAATACTTCTGCTCAGTATTCACCAGAGAAGCACCGGGGCTTGGCCCTCAGCTAAAGACAAGGGTTGACTCAATTGACCCATTTAGTAACTTCAAGTTTACGCCCAGCAGTGTCTACGATGAGCTGTCAAAACTCAAGGTTAACAAGGCAATGGGGCCTGACAACCTACACCCCAGGGTGCTTAGGGAGTTGAGTGAGGTCTTGGCGGAGCCACTGTCCGCACTCTTCAACTTCTCCCTCAGTACAGGCAGCATCCCGTTGGACTGAAAGACGGCTAACGTCATTCCACTCCACAAGAAAGGCTCCAAGATGGAGACGGCAAACTACAGACTGGTGATTCTCACTTCAATAGTGATCAAACTAATGGAAACTCTAATCAAACACCAATTGGATACGATCCTAGATGAGGAGAATCTACGGGATCCCCATCAACACGGATTTACTAAGGGGAGATCATGCCAATCCAACCTAATCAGCTTCTTTGACTGGGTGACGGGGAAGCTGGATGTTGGGGAGTCCCTGGATTTCGTATACCTGGACTTCAGCAAAGCATTCAATAGCGTACCACACCGCAGGTTACTAAGAAAGATGAGTTCTATGGGATTGGGCGATACATTGACAAAATGGGTTGGGAACTGTCTTGGAGGTAGGCTTCAGAGGGTGGTGGTGAAAGGCACTCCCTCAGAAATGACGGAGGTGATCAGTGGGGTGCCGCAGGGCTCGGTCCTGGGACCGATCCTATTCAACATCTTTATAAGTGACTTAGCAGAAGGGCTGCGAGGTAAAATGACATTATTTGCCGATGACGCCAAATTGGGCAATGTTGTGGGTATTAACACAACGGATGAAGATTCAATGCCGTACAACATGATGCACGACCTGCTCCTCCTGGAGCGCTGGTCTAGGAACTGGCAACTCAGCTTCAATGCCAAAAAATGCAAAGTTATGTACCTGGGCGGCCATAACCCATGTAAGACTTACATCCTTAATGGCAAGATCCTAACAAGAACGGTAGCAGAACGAGACTTAGGGGTGATCGTCAGTGAGGACATGAAAGCTGCCAATCAAGTGGAGCAAGCTTCATCCAAGGCAAGACAAATCATAGGTTGCATACGGAGGGGTTTCGTCAGCCGTAAGCCGTAAGTCATTATGCCATTGTATAAATCAATGGTGAGGCCCCACCTGGAATACTGTGTGCAATTCTGGAGGCCGCATTATCGCAAGGATGTGCTGAGACTGGAATCGGTCCAGAGAATGACCACCCGGATGGTCTCGGGACTCAAGGATCTCCCGTACGAAGAAAGGCTGGATAAATTACAGCTATACTCGCTCGAGGAGCGCAGAGAGAGGGGTGACATGATCGAGACATTCAAGTATCTCACGGGCCGCATCGAGATGGAAGAAGATATCTTCTTCTTCAAGGGTCCAGCGGCAACAAGGGGGTATCCGTGAAAAATTAGGGGCGGAAAACTGCATGGGGACACCAGGAAATTCTTTTTCACTGAAAGGGTGGTTGATCGCTGGAATAGTCTTCCACTTCAGGTTATTGAGGCCAGCAAGTGTGCCTGATTTTAAGGCCAAATGGGACAGACACGTGGGATCTATTCACAAAGAAAGATAGGGGAGGGTCTTTGGGGTGGGCAGACTGGATGGGCCGTGGCCCTTATCTGCTGTCTATTTCTATGTTTCTATGTTTCTATGTTAAGTTAGGTGTCAGTTGGTGCGATCCAGGTACCTGCCAGCCCTAACTTTCAGTGACTTTTTCAGAATCTGGCCCTAAGGTCTCGCACGGTATTCCTGTGCTAAACAGTGTATCCACTTTAGTGCATGCTAACCTATCAGCGCAGAAATGCCCATGCTCTTCTCCTTGACTTATCCCCTCCCAAACAAATACAAAATATTTTTTTAGCATGCACTAATTTGGCAGTTAGCACAGAATGTCTGCGCATATCCCATATTTTAAACTAGGTTAGGTGCATATTATTGCTTAATGAAGTTTAGTAAAGCAGCTACCAAGATGAATGTGGCTATTTCTGAAGCTCTCTGGCTGCAGAGGTCTCCATGGCCTTTATAGACAATATCTTGCCATCACAACTGTACAGGACTGACTTAGTCACCACACAGCATGCATAACCTGTTGGGCAAAGCTGGGGTCTTTTAATAAGGTGTGCTAATCGATTTAGCAAACGCTAAATACTAAGGCGCCCATTATATTCTATGGGCGCCTTAGCATTTAGCATGCGTTAAATCAGTTTGCGTGCCTTGGTAAAAGACCCCCCTAATTATTTAAGGGGCCTTTTTACTAGGAACAATGAAATCTGAACTTAGCACATTCTAACAGGGAACTTTTCCCATGGGCTAAACCCAGGTTTACCACAGTATTAAAGTTGGGCTTTTTTTTTTGTTTTACAGTTCATATGCTAATATTTCCATTAATATGCAGAACCTGCAAAAAAATAATGTGGAAGTACTTACTGCCTCTTATTTAGAAGGTGCTAAGTATTCCCGCGTTAACTGTATTATCCAGCTAGTGCATAATTCTTAGCACACATGATCTGGATAATGCAGAATCTGCTACTCTCTGCCCATAATATGCCCTCTGTAAAAAAAAAAGCAACCCAAAACCCATTAAAAAAATAGTGCAAAAACAGGTAAAATACTGCAAAATCAGTGAAACAATATTTCCTCCTATTTGTTTTAAAGGTATTTCCATGTAACCTAGGGCTCCTTTTATCAAGGTGCGGTAGGTGGTTAACGCGTGGAATACCACGCGTTCAACCGCCTGCCACGCTAGTCGCTAATGCCTCCATTGACGAGGCATTAGTTTTTAGGCTTGCTGCGGGGGTTAGCGCATGATGAAATGTCCGACGTGCTAACCTCCATAGCGCGCCTTGATAAAAAGAGCCCCTAGTCTTTGTAATATTTGAAAGAGAAAAATATTGATTGATTGATTCACTTTTCCCTCCTATTCTATTCTACATCGCCCAGGATTTTGTAGACCTCAATTATATTCCCCATCAGCCTTCTCTTTTCCAAGCTGGAAAGCCCTATCCTCTTTAGACTTTCCTCATATGAAAGGAGCTCCATCTCCTTTTATCATTTTAGTTGCTCTTTTTTGAATCTTTTCTCATTCTGATATCTCTTTTTTGAGAGATTGCGTTCAATTCTGGTCACTATTTTCAAAGTGAAGCTGCACCATGGAGCAATATAGAGGCATTATAATATTCTCAATCTTATTTACCATGCATTTCCAAATAATTCCTAGCATCCTATTTTGCTTTTTTGGTCATCGCCAACACACTGGGTGGAAGATTTCAGCATATTGTCTACAATGACACCTGGATCTTTTTCTTGGGTGCCGACCCCTAAGGTAGACCCTTATTCTTTGCATTTCTCCACATTAAAGTTTATCTGCCATTTGGATTCACAGTCTTCCTAAAATTTTTCAGTCTTCATATGTTTTAACTACTCTGAATAGTTCTCTGTCATCTGTAGATGTAATCACCTCACTCATTGTTCCACTTTCCAGATCATTTATAAATATGTTAAATAGCACTGGTCCTAGTACAGATCCATACAGCCCTTCACTATTCATCATCCTCCATTTAACTCTACCCTATGTGTTATATGTCCAATAATCGGTTCCTGATTCACAACAGAACATTGCCTCCTAGCCCATGACTCTTTAATTTTCTCGAGAGCCTCACTTGAGGGAGTTTATTGAATGTTTTCTGGAAATCTAGATACACTCCAGCCACTGGCTTATCTTTATCCACATGCTTTCAAAGAAATGAAGTAAATTGGTGAGGCAAGGCTTCTCTTGGTTGACTCTCTGTTGACTCTGTCCCATTAAACCATAATTGTCTACATGTGCTGCATTCTTTATAATAGTTTCTGCTATCTTGCATGGCACCGAAGTAAGGTTATATAGCAAAAAAAAACCCAAAAAACCCCCCACAAAGGGCCTCATTGAACAAGGACATCTTTTTTATTGACCCGGATTTGTCTTTATTGACTCAATCCAAATTCCCCAGACCTTACGAAAAGGGCACCAACCCTCCGCTGTCCCAAATCTCAAATGCTGATGTGCCTCATCCTACCATGCCATATATAGTCGCACTTTATATTACCCATCATAAAATGCTCTACCCTACCAAGTCCCCTCTGGTGGTATAATATTTAGCCTCCATTGTGCAAGATCCCTCCGTTCTATGTACTATGTCTGACAATGCCATGTTTTGTCATATAATGCTTTACCACACTTTTTCTTTACTATACTTTACTGTACATTGTATCTTCCACACTATACTTGCCATATATGTCTACCACTCTACGATGTCTCATGCTATGTGTACTGCACAATGTTTGCCATTCCATGTCTACCATGCTAGGTTCTATCATGCTATGTGTCATACTGTCATGTCATACTATTTTAGCCATGCATGTAATACTGTTTGCCATACTATGCTCTCATGCTATGTATCACCATATCATGTTTGTCATATTATGTTTTACCATGCATTAAGTATGTTTTTGTCATCTTTGTCAGACTATATCCTGCCATGTCATGTCTGCCCTCACTTTGTATAAATACACTTTATTACGTAAGTAAACTTGTAACCTGTTCTGAACTCTCCTGGGAGGATGGGATATAAAACCAAATCAATAAATAACAAGAGCTGTGTTTCAGCATCCAGACAAAGCAATTAACTTGGGGATCAGAATCAATCCTTAACCCAGAGCACAGAAAGCATTCTCAAAGTCCTTGTTCTTCTTGTTCTTGCTTGAACAGGAAAGTGAAAGTAAGGCTTATCACTCTGTAATTTCCCTGATCATCCCTGGAACCCTTTTTTAAAACTGGCATTACAATGGCTACCCTTCAAGTAGCTATGTTTTCAGTATGATTTCTGTAATAACTAAAAAAAAAAAAATATTAATAATTTTGGTAGCAGGTACCATCTGTTTCCTTTTGCTCATTTTGGGCTTTCAGCTCAGAGCCAAGTCTGGAATATGGTGTAAGAAGATTATATTTATAAATGCTTCCTTAATTAATCTAGTAGTTGTGGCAACGGGCTTTGGCTAGGGTCTTGCTTCTTCTGGAACCCACTAATCATGCCCTTAAATTTGTTTACTGTCACCAATCTGCAATGACTGTAACTCCTTCCCCCCAAAGCAGCAAATGCTGTCTTGAGCATCCTTGGTCCCCTGAGCCATGAGCACTGTCACTGAGCCAGCAGACTGGCCCTTTACGATTAATTCTACTACTCCAGCTTGTCACACTGAGCCAGCTGTGGGACTGCCTACAATTTTGCCAGGACTTCTAAAAGTGCCTATCTCCAGCATTTGTTGCTGAATCGGTCGAGAAGGTCTCTTTAAACATGCTATAAACATGTCCTGTTTCTAAAATAAATAACAACAAAATATAGGATTATATCTTAATAAAAGGTAATCAACTTCCATAGTAAAAAGTGTCAAAACAAAGAAAAAATATATTAGAATAAAAAAAATAAATCTAGGACTAAGGGCTCCTTTTACTAAGGGTGCACTAGCGATTTTAGCACACGCAGGATATTACCGCTTGCTACACGGCTAGAACTAATGCCAGCTCAATGCTGGCGTTAAGGTCTAGCGCACACGGCAATTCAGCGCACGCTATTCCGTGTGTTAATGCCCTAACGCACCTTAGTAAAAGGAGCCCTAAGTTTTAAAAGAATCAAAAAGTAATTGGGTATTTAGCTAGTACTCCTATTTTAAGACATTCACAGTTCTACTTAACCTCAATGAATATAAATATTTTATATGTTTTCTTTGACAGCAAAGTTCATCTTTATGTGATTTTTCTTTGGGTCGGGGGGTAGGTGGAGTGAAGTAGGAGATTGGTGATCTCTTAGAATATGAAAATGGAAAACATGAATGCTGATATAATTTAGAAATCGAATAGAAAAATAAGCTCTATGCAAGATTAACAAACTGAAAACTTTAAGTTCATGCAACTATTAACTCGGGATATTTTAGGGCACCCTTTTGCAAAGTCACAGTAGCGAATGCCCAAAGGAAATGAAAGGGTTATGAAGCATTTTCCATGTGGGACTCACTACCACGTCATTATAAAAGGGGTCCTTGATGTACTAGCATTAGTGGAACTTGAGAATCTTGGCAGTTGCAAATTTTCACCTCGGGTAGTTGAGTTCTATGGCAGGGGTGTCCAACCTGTGGCCCGAGGGCCGCATGCGGTCCCGTGAAGTATTTTGTGCGGCCCCAGTCGAGGGCGATGCAGTGTTTTCCTCTGCTGCCCCCGGGTGTTTACCGTATTGCCGGCTCCCTCCTCTGTCTTGCTGCAGCGTTTGCGCGGCCCCGGAAACATTTTTTTTCGGCCAATGCGGCACAGGGAAGCCAAAAGGTTAGAGAATGACACGGTGACAAAATTCATCACTGTTCCCGTCCCCGCGGATAACCGCGGGAAACCATCTTCATATCATTCTTTAAGGAGAGAGGGAAGAATCAGAGTATGAATGGCCACAACCACTGACCCGCAAGCTTTGCTTTGAAGAAAGCTGGTGTAGAAGGACTGAGGTTGAAATAGACACTAGAAAATGACATGGGATTATTTCCCGCGGTTATCTGCGGGGACGAGAACGGTGATGAATTTTGCCACCGTGACATTCTCTAGTTGGACACCCCTGTTCTATGGCATGGAAACCTGATTCTAGATTGGGTGCTAGCCATTGTGCTGAATCATCGCATGGCTGTGGCTGCTGATCACCTCCAGGTGTCAGTAAAAGCTTTTTAGTGCTGTCCTACAACTTGTTGAAAAAGAATATAGGGCTCCTTCGGGGAGAGTGTGGCGCAGTGGTTAAAGCTACAGCCTAATCATCCTGAGGCTGTGAGTTCAAACCCACGCTACTCCTTGTGACCCTGGGCAAGTCATTTAATCCCCCCATTGCCCTGGGTACATTAGATAGAGTGTGAAAATGCTTCAGTACCTGAATAAATTCATGTAAAACTGTCCTGGGCTCCCCTGGGAGAACAGTATAGAAATAAATAAATAAAAGCTGCGGTAGTGATTACCCCATGTCAAATGCACCGAAGCCCATTCAATTCCTATGGGCTTCGGGGCATTTGCTGAACAGGAATCGCTACCATGGCTTTGTAAAATGGGCCCGTAGTGATTAATGCACTGAACTGCCAACCAGGAAAGGCCGGTTCAAATCCTTTTGCTGCTCTTTATGATGGTGGGCAAGTCACTTAAGCCTCCGTTTTCTCAAACAGAAGCTTACATCGTAAGCCCTCCGGGAGCAGGGAAAATACTTGATATAGCTGAATAGAACTCACCTCTAAATAAAATACATTTCTAAACTTTTCATATCATTAACCATAAGAGTGTACATCAGCTAAACATGCTTAGCTGCATATCCAAAGACACTGTGGCTAAAACCTGTTCGAAATGTGTTACACTGATATTTAAATGTGCGCGTTGACAGCACACAATAGGAAATTATATAGAAACATGCTAAATGGAGTTTTAATATAAGTTTCTAGACTTTTTTTTTTAACCTGAAATATGTTCTTCAATGTAGTTTAATAAAAATGATATTTCCATTATAACAGTGTTGAATAAAGTTTACCCATTATGGTAGAAATGTAAATGTTAAATCCCATCATGTTAATTTTAATCTGGTAAGAGGCTGGGTCAAAGCAAGTTTTAGGCTATCGTTCACAACAAACACCTAATTCATCCGGCTGTGTTTTTCTTCGTAAATAAATTAGGACATCTCTTCCACAAAGTCATAAATAACTGGTACAATGCACAGACAAAAGTAAGGGCTCCTTTTACGAAGGTGCCCTAGCGTTTTTAGTATACGCGCCGGATTAGCGCGCGCCATAGCGGGCACTAGCTGAAAAACTACCGCCTGCTCAAGAGGAGGCGGTAGCGGCTAGCGCGCACGGCATTTTAGCGCACGCTATTCCGCGTGTTAAGGCCCTAACGCGCCTTCGTAAAAGGAGCCCTAAGCGTATGTTTGTGTCTCTGTCTATACAAAACCTGCAAATACTGACTGAAAAATAATATATATTTTACATACTGGAGAGACTGAACTATATATTTTACATACAATTAGAGCCTGAATTCACTCAGAGGGATAAGTTTTCATTAAGGCAATTATGCTTGCAGTAATCTTCTCAGCCATCTCCCTAAACTGTTAAACCTAATAAAGCAGAATAGCTCATAACCTCATTGACGGAGGTGAAATACCTGTTGGTGGGTGTGAGTATACTGTACCTGTCTGACTTCTGTGTCTGGAAAAGATCGTTTTCCTCCTCTGGGGCAGTTCTGGATGTAACACGCTGAAGACAAGGCAAGCAGACACAGAAAGCATGCAGGAACAGAAGCGTCAAGCATCTTGCGAGAGGGTAGCAACAGGACGATCTGCTCTGCAACTGGATAGGTGTACAACTGTGTCCTCTCTTGATTTGCACAGCCTATTTATACTGTCATTTATTTATTCCAAATGGCATTGTAATTGCTTTGTATTCCATTGTAGCACTTGTCAGCTCAATTTTTTTTTTTTTTTTACCAAAGTTGGAAAAAAAACAGCAAATAATTGATGTGACTTTGTGCATAGGCACAAGCATTTGCGACCCAGTTGTAGCAGTTCCCTCTTTCCTATTTTTTTTTAGCACTGACTAATTTTGCATTAACACAACACAACATTATTAAAAATTCCAGAGATTCTTGCCTACGAATGAAGTCATATATGCATACGTACTTTACTTCTGTCATATTTTATGCAATCCCTTCCAAATTTCTTTAATTCCCCCCCCCCCCCACACACACACACAGAAATGTAATTATTTTTAGATATTTGGGGTTCCGTTGAAGGAAAGCCTTTTGAAAACAAGCTCATGACTCTTGGCTCTGCTTCTAAGAGACTGAAGAAAGCCAAGATTGAGGGTAATTTTACAAAGTCATTTGCACATAAGTAGCCTCTTATGAAATTCCAACCAGTATAAAATGATGTACTTCGCCATGTGTATGTGAATGAAAATTCTATAACTCAGCACCTGCATTTATAAACTCCTTGTGCATGGAATTTTACACAGTACTAGCTCTTTCATGGGTAAATGTACACTACAGCACCAATTCTATAAATAACACCTACGACAAAGGCGCCAAGGAGCACAATGCATATCACTTGTCAATCCTCAGCTAGGCATTGTTTGTAAAATTATGCCTAGTGGTGCCTAAAATAGACTTAGGCATACTCTATCTAGGCCTAACTATTGGTGCCTAAGTCCATTTTAGGTGCCTACATGCAAAACATACCCACAATCCGCCTACACTGTCCCTAATCATGTCTACTTTCTGATAGGCAAATCCGACAAGAGGCACTGGAGATGTCAAATCCAACCGAGTGGTCAGAATTCCTTTATTAGCAGTTTGTATCAAAAGTTTAAAAACAAGCAAAATACCAAACGTCAAAGTTCCAAAGTCAAAAGTCCCGACCAGGATCCAAGTTTCAGTGATACTATCGCCTTCCTCAGGGGATAATTATGAACGTGTCGGCATCTCATCATCCAAAAGAAGGGTGGGAATATTTTATGATTTCTTTTGCTTATGAATAACTGTTGGATATAAGGAAGGGGGGTTATTTGATGCGAGTTAGAACTTGATGATATATTAAATGATGTTAAATTATAAATGATTGTATTATATGTTACACTTATTGTGAGCTTTAAAAATGAATAAAGATTAATAAAAAAAAAAATAATAAAGATATTAAATTGACTACATCTGCATAGGACAGAGACGGAAATCTGTAGTTTTGACTTCAAGGACTAAACTGGGAGCTGATTGTGGAAGTGACCATAAACTTTTGACATGCAGGATCAAAGTAAAGTTTCGCAACAAGATCATTAGAGAGCTCCCAAAATACAATATTGAAAATATTCCATCAGACTATTGGATAAAACTAGACAACAGATTTGCATGTCTTGATACAGGAGACAGAGAGCCCAAAGAGTTATGGAATGACATCAAAACTGTAATTAGTGATGAAGCTAAAAAAACATTCCGGAAGAGAAAGAAAGCCAAAAATCACCTTGGATCTCAGAAGAAACTAGAAAAGTAGCAGAACAAAGAAGACAAGCAAAACTTTCCAGTGATAGAGAAAAACTAGCCCCTTCCAACTATCACAAACTAAACACACCTCACTAAACTACCTCACATTTCATATGAAACTAAAGACATTTTCCTATCCCTCTGTAGAACTGCTTTCCCCTTTATTTATTTAAACAATTTCAAAACTGTAAGTCACCATCTCTCTATAGAATTTTATCCTATTTTACTTACTGCAATGTACTATTTTTACTAACTGTGGGCTAGACTAAGCCCTTTGCGACCCGATTTCCCTCCAACCCAATTCACTAACTCCTGTAGCGATCCAAACCCACCATGCAAATTAGTAAAACCCTATGCAAAATAGCCAAGCGATTGATTCACTTCACTAGCAATTGCTTGGCTATTTTGAATCGGGTTTTACTAATGTCAAACCCGACTGCTGTAGACCTGTCAGTAACTGAGTTACCGACAAGTCTGCAGGTTTTTTTGACAGGCCTGCTTGTCTTTGGTATTCATTTTTTTTCCCATGAACTTTCTTGCACTAATACTGGCTTTTATTTCATTTGGTTTTCTTATTCAAGTATTATTTAGAATTAGTTCTGTTCTTTTTTTTTTTTTTTTAATCATGTTTATTGAGGTCAACCAGACGTTTCTCTGTTTTCTATAGTTCTTTTCTGGCTTCAATTGTTCAGCTTTTATATTTTCCCATTCCCTCTTGTGGGGTTTTCCTGTTGTCATGAGGTGTTTTGGGGCTTTTTGTTAATTTTTTTTCTGCACTGCTTCTTTTCATATATTGGGGTCCTTAGTAAAAGGACACCATTGTAACCACTCATATTAATTTAAAAATCTGTATTTCAAATCTCAAAACTACTGTATATACTGTACAGTATATTTAGCTCCAGTTGTCCAAATTTGGATTTAAGTCACGAGTCATGGTGATCCCAGTTGGGCTTTTGAAGTTTAAGGTTAAACTCCTATCTTTTACCCAGTTTCTAGGTGATCTGGTTACAATTGCTTCATTTTGTGCAGAGGAAATGAAATAATATTTATCTGCCCTATATCAGAAGGTCCTACATCAGCATAACTTTACCAACTCTAATTTGTCTAAATTTCCCATCAGAGAGTCTGCAGCAGCCCTCAGGCAGGCAGGGGGTGACCTTGCATACGTGAAATTAACATGGAAAGGAAAATCAAGCCCTTGATAAGAGCGTCAGCATCTCATAGGAGCTAAATTACTCCAGCACCTCCATGCAATGATTTCCATTTCTATCAGCAATGTTTTTTTGCAAATGAAAAGGTCTTTTTTTTTTTCATTTGCTAATTAAAAACTAGTAGGGAGAGAAAACAGAAGCGTCAACTACTTGTGTAGCTAAGCATCAAGGGATTTGAAGTTGAAATGATTTTTGCATTTCACTTGTCACATTTAAATGCAGTTTAACATATTCTTGAAAATAGATTATAGTGTTATAAAAGGAAAAGTTCTCTCTCAACTATACTGTACACTGTATTTATTTATTTAGATTTTTATCCCGTCCTCCCAGTAGTTCAGAACAGTTTACAAGTAAGCATTCACAATGGAGTGAATTGGACATACAAGATTATACAGTAGATTTAAATACTTGGACATACCAGACTGTGCAGCAGTTTAAATATAGGGACTATACAGCAAATTAAGAACAGTAGTTTAAATATAAGTAGTTTAGTTTAGATACAAGTTATTTGAGTATAGGCTGAGAGTGGACTATACAGAAATTTAGGCAGAAGATTAGAATGGAGAAAGAAGGGTAGAGGTGGGGTTTAAGGAGGTTGGGTGTAGACTGAGGTTGACCTTTAGTTGAAGAGGAGGGTCTTTACCATTTTCCGGAATGTCATTAGTGAGTTCTGTAGTCTGAGTTGAGGGGGGAGTTGGTTCCAGAGTTGGGGAATGAAGTGGCTGTAGGAGCATTTGTGGGCGGTTTCTGAGAGGAGGGACCTTCCGGGGGGAATGCATAGGCGTATCTCCGTTTCTGAGCGGAGGGTGCAGGTGGGGATGTAGATGGGTAGCTTGGATTTTATGTATATTAGCTGATCACTTAGGGCTCCTTTTACTAAGGTGTGTTAGGGCATTAACGTGCGGAATAGCAGGACAGTCGGAAAGGACATGAGTGACTGGCTCTCAGCAGTCGCTTCTTTTTTGATCGGCCAGCCCAGTTGGTGTTCCTTCTTCAGTTTAGTGAATCACTGCCTTCCTACTTTTGGATGCCATTTCCCCTCATTTGCATGCGCGGATCGGATCGGGTACAGATCGGGAGGAAGGTTAGTAAATTGGGTCAGGGTCGCAAAGTGATCAGGACACGATCAGTGGGCTTAGTGAATCTAGCCCAAAGACCTTAGCTCTCTTTCCTACTACAAAGAAATTAAAACTGCTTTCTCACTTCTTTGTCTCCAACTGCCACTGTAATGCTTTCATGTTTCCCTTATATATATCATGTTTTTGCCAAGATTTGCTTATTTCTGATCTTCGGAAGAAGGGGTTACCTTCGAAAGCTAAACTACATTAAGTTAATCCAATAAAGAATGCATTATTTTTTTTCTTTATTCTTTTGTTTTATTTCTACATATTACCTTGAAGAATGAACTACACCATTTCGCTCAAACTGTAAAATACAGCTCATTAACACTGTGGCTGATTACTGGCACATGCCTGTTTTGAAATTTTATGTTAAAATGTCATAAATATCTGTATATGAACAAAGGGAGAAAGTGCGAAGGGTTATGTTATGCTTCTAGCATTTTGTTCTTCATTAGTGTAAGTGAGCCTGATTTGCCTTTGTGTATTTATCAGCATCAGAGTATGCTTTGTTGTGAAAGTACCCTTATGCTGTTGAACAAATAGTATGATTGCACAGGACCCCTGATACAGGCACATGCTGAAAAACACAGCCTTGTTAGGTGGTTGACTTCATAACATAAAGGCTTCTTTCCAAGTGAGTAACCCCTGTTGTTTTCCTGATCCATTTTGTTAGCCATCTCCACTTCTCTTTTTGTTGATGTTCTGCAGAGTGTAGTTTTTCTTGTGTTTGGTTTGGGCCTGTAAATAAGTCATCCATACCGCAGCAAAATTCAGCCACCCTGCATAAACCCTTTCATTCTATAAACTTGTGTGCCCAACTTGACGCTTAGGGGCAATTCTATAAACGGCGTCTCAATTGTAGGCAGCAGTAGGCATCCTACCACTGTCTAACCAGCCAATTGGGATGCATGTTTAAAGAAAAACAACAACAACCTGAGAAGTGTCACCTACATTGTAGGCATTTTCACGAGCCTAGGGAAGTGCGTATGGACGCCTAAGCTCACCCAAGGCTAGGCATGGGTGTGGTTTCAGCCAGAAGTGGCCTAAGGCGAGCTTAGACATCCCTAGACATCTTCCTAGGGCCGCGATAAGTGGGCAAAATGTAGGCCAGCAAAATGCTGGTCTACATTTCAAATAGACGTCCCCACTGAGCTGATCGCAGCAAGGGAATCTCTCTGCTGTGATCAGTTTAGCAGCCATGGCAGGAAACCCGTCCCCCCACGAAGATGACTGACATCCAGTCACTCCTGCCAGAACCCCCGAAGCCAGCCCCTATCCCTGAATGTCCACAGCAGGAGGAGTGCCTAATTCTTCCTGCTGCCACTCCCCCTGACCATACATAGAAACCGGTATGGAGTGTTTTCAAAAAGCTTCAATAGAGTATGAGTATGCCTCAGCCCCACCACTCCACCGCTGTGCTAGCTCTTGACTGCGGAGAGATTTATGTGGCACTTCATCATTGGCCGCTCATGATCATTTTAAACCTACTATTGCTATTTTTTTCAAATTTTTGTATGTATATGTTTTTTGTGTATTTTCTTATGCATGTCTATACAAACTTCTTAGCTATAAAGCTCAAATGTGCTTAGTTGTACTTAGCTTGTATTGCATAGCTAAATCCAGCCAACGCCGGGGAGTTTAACCCAACATGTTTCGCACCATACAGGCGCTGTGTCAAGGGTCTCCCTAAAAAACAAATAATAAAGAGGGACATTAGAGTGTGTTTTATCCTAACAGTCCCCCCTTAAAATGTTCAGTTTGTCTTAAAGCCAAAATAATTCAGACTATCCTTACCGAGGTGCAGCGTGTCATCCGACTCAATTAGTGTCTGGAGTAGAATGCCGCGGCGTTCTCCTCAGCACTTAAATATCCCTACTGTCTCATATTGAAAATCCAACCCCTGGAGGATCATTGGCTAAACTCCTAACCAATCACAGACATCCACTCAATCTCCCCATTCAACCCATACGGTTCCACTGTATTCAGTGAAAATATCTGTCTCTGTTCAGTGAGGTTCAATTTCTTATGATCTTTCCCACCGTCCCTCCCTGTCACTTTACATATGACCCGCCATCTCATGTCCTCAACCTTGTGGTGCAGCGCCTTCCAGTGAGACACCAGGGGGGCCTGAGTAACATCGTGGAGAATCCGTGATTTATGTTCAGTAAGCCTTACACGGATCATTCTTGATGTGCGCCCCACATATAATAAATCACAGGGGCACACAATCACGTATATAACGTCTTGAGTAGTACAGTCCGTGTAAGACTTAGAGTGTAAAGTCACATTTCTCCCCAGAACCTTCCACGATTCCCCCTCAATGGTCAGTAAGCACCATTGGCATTTTTGACAAGCCTTATGTTGTCCTCCCACCCTCTTAGGTCTCACCCCATATTTTTGAAAGTTGCACTTCTGTGCTATATCGTGTATAGGCAATAGTATATATCTAGTATAGGCAATCCTAGGGAACGTCTGTAAAGCCTGTAACGTCTGTAAAAATTTCAGTGCCAATTCGGTCCGTGGGATCCACTTCCAGCCTACCTGGAATTTTGGATTTTCTTAATGTACACCAAGAGAGTGTCATGCTCACCAAAAAAGAATACACATTCCTCTTTGAAAAAGACCCTAGAGTGCCAACTATATCCTTTGTCCCCAAGGTACATAAGACTTTGAATAACCCGCCCGGCCGGCCCATAGTGAACACTCGGCAATCCATTCTTGAACCCCTTTCTAAATTTGTGGATTTCTTCCTAAGAGAGGAGGTTCCTAAGATCAAGTCCTACATTAAGGATTCCTCCCAGTTTCTCAGACTGGTGGAGGGGCTTTCTGTAGATATGGCGGAGAAATGGATGGTGACCCTATATGTCACATCTTTATATACCCAGATCCCCCAGGACGAAGCCTTGGTAGTTATTAATAATACTTTATTATCAAGACAAGGGCATCACCGTATATCGGTAGAGTTTTTAAACCAATTAGCCCGCTGGGTCATTCGGGAGAATTACTTCCAATATCAGGACCAGTTTTACCAGCAAATTCAGGGGGTGGCCATGGGGGCCACTCTGGCCCCATCAGTCACCTCCCTGTATATGTCTAGATTTGAGGACAATTTTGTATATACATCTTCCTGGTACCCCCAGGTTTTGTTGTGGTGCCGGTTCCTGGATGATGTATTCTGTATTTGGCAGGGCACTAGAGCAAGCTTAGATCAATTTCTATCCCACCTAAACTCGGTAGACACTAACATCAAGAAGGTGGTGGCAATGATGAGAAGACACTGGTGCATTGTTCAGACTCACCAGGCTTTACAGACGTTCCCTAGGATTGCCTATACTAGAGGCATTACTATAGCACAGAAGTGCAACTTTCAAAAATATGGGGTGAGACCTAAGAGGGTGGGAGGACAACATAAGGCTTGTCAAAAATGCCAATGGTGCTTACTGACCATTGAGGGGGAATCGTGGAAGGTTCTGGGGAGAAATGTGACTTTACACTCTAAGTCTTTCACGGACTGTACTACTCAAGACGTTATATACGTGATTGTGTGCCCCTGTGATTTATTATATGTGGGGTGCACATCAAGAATGATCCGTGTAAGGCTTACTGAACATAAATCACAGATTCTCCACGATGTTACTCAGGCCCCCCGGTGTCTCACTGGAAGGCGCTGCACCACAAGGTTGAGGACATGAGATGGCGGATCATATGTAAAGTGACAGGGAGGGACGGTGGGAAAGATCATAAGAAATTGAACCTCACTGAACAGAGACAGATATTTTCACTGAATACAGTGGAACCGTATGGGTTGAATGGGGAGATTGAGTGGATGTCTGTGATTGGTTAGGAGTTTAGCCAATGATCCTCCAGGGGTTGGATTTTCAATATGAGACAGTAGGGATATTTAAGTGCTGAGGAGAACGCCGCGGCATTCTACTCCAGACACTAATTGAACATAAGAACATAAGAACATAAGAAGCGCCATCTCCGGATCAGACCTTCAGTCCATCAAGTCCGGCGATCCGCACACGCGGAGGCCCTGCTAGGTATTCACCTGGCTTATTTTATAGCCAGTGTGATATAAATGGGGAGATATTATGTTTTATACTGTGACTTTTCACGTTAATATTGCACTCCTATTGATCACAGTTATATCTTCTTAAATATATTATTTCTTAAAACTAATAAGATAATATGAATATATATCATAAGGTGATGTGCTCAGACCTTTTACCCAATAAATAGTGCAGTCACTGATGAGGTTTAACAAAGACAAGTTCATCTACACTAAGCCTCCCCATTCAGATAAGTACTATCTCAGTGTTATAACAGGCTAAGAATATTGAGGGAGGGCGGGGACAGGTGGTTGCAATGATGGTCCCCTTGTTAAACCCATTTTAGTGACTGCACTATTTATTGGGTAAAAGGTCTGAGCACATCACCTTATGATATATATTCATATTATCTTATTATTTTATAGCCAACCATATCTTTATATGCCTCTCTCAAGGAGATATGCATCTAGTTTGCTTTTGAAGCCTAGGACTGTCGATTCCGCAATAATCTCCCCTGGGAGAGTATTCCAGATGTCAACCACTCTCTGTGTGAAGCAGAACTTCCTGACATTAGTCCTGAACTTGCCCCCCCTTAGCTTCATTTCATGTCCTCTTGTCTTGTCGGATGACACGCTGCACCTTGGTAAGGATAGTCTGAATTATTTTGGCTTTAAGACAAACTGAACATTTTAAGGGGGGACTGTTAGGATAAAACACACTCTAATGTCCCTCTTTATTATTTTTTTTTAGGGAGACCCTTGACACAGCGCCTGTATGGTGAGAAACATGTTGGGTTAAACTCCCCGGCGTTGGCTGAATTTAGCTATGCAATACAAGCTAAGTACAACTAAGCACATTTGAGCTTTATAGCTAAGAAGTTTTTATAGACATGCATAAGAAAATACACAAAAAAACATATACATAAAAAAATGTGAAAAAAATAGCAATAGAAGGTTTAAAATGATTATGAGCGGCCAATGATGAAGTGCCACATAAATCTCTCCGCAGTCAAGAGCTAGCACAGCGGTGGAGTGGTGGGGCTGAGGCATACTCATACTCTATTGAAGCTTTTTGAAAACACTCCATACCGGTTTCTATGTATGGTTATAGCACGTTTAGAGATCTGATCCCGGTAAATTAATATAAGAAAATATAGCCATTTTCTTAGAGGCCACTCCCCCTGAGGCATCCCCCAGCAGGAGGGATGCCCAGACCCTCCTACCAGAACCCCTCCCCCCCCAAGATCATCAGCAGGAGGGATATCTACTCCCTCCTGCCAGAACCTACCCTTGCAAGCATGCCCCCCTGACCTCCCCCAAGTCCACTTGGACCCCACCAGTACCTTTTTTTTGTTGGACGGCCAGAGGGATGCTTACTCCCTCTGGCCAGCAGACCTGCCTCCACATAATGGCAGGTCTTCCCCTTCCCAGTACATCATGAGATGCACCAGGGAGGGGCCTAAGGCCCTTATTGGCTCAGGTGTTTAAGAGTCCTCCCATAGCAGGGGCCTTAGGGTCCTGGGTAATCTGGAAACAGGTCTCTCTCCCAGTGCATTCTGGGATGCACTGGAAGTGGCCTGATATTCAGATTGGGCAGATCCCTTAGCGCCCCCCCCCCCCCCCCATGGGAGTGCTTGGCTATTTTGCATGGGGTTTTAACTAATTTGCATGGCCGGATTGGAAAATGGGCGATTGAGGGGAAAAACACTTGGTGGGCTGTTTTGTGAATTGGGTTGGTAATAGCAATTGTCGCTAGAGCTGTGAAAACAGGTTTAGTGACGATCATTGACTTTAATGCATCTAGCCCTATGAGTTTAAATTGCATAAGAGCAGGGGATTCATCTACTGTGGTGGCCTCTCGGATCTAAGAGGGTGTTTATAATTCACTCTACTTCCTTTAGCTATTGTATCTTAAGGGAAATGTTTCCTGCCCCACTCCTGGAGGCACACCTAGTCAGTCAGGTTTTCAGGATTACTGCTATGAATATACATGAAATAAATGGACATATGTATAGCAGAGATCTATTATATGGAAATCTGTCTTCACTGTGATGATCCTGAAAACACAATTGGCCAGTCGCACTTCCTTGAGAGAGTGGAGAAACATCGCCTTAAGGATTCACACTGTGGCCTCTTCCTGATAAATTCTTTTGCTAATTCTGGTTAAAGATTCTTCCAGAGATAAGCAGGAAAAGCAGAGGGTAAAGCATTTAAACTGCAATTATAGAATGTTGAATTAAAACCATCAGTTAGGGTGAAATAAATTAAATAAATTTTATGAATAATTGTAGAGGAAAGAATTTTAACAGCAGGATAGGTCAAATAGAATATTAAAACGTGCACCAGTTCACACTACCGGTAATTATTAAGAATAACAAGATCTTTGCTCTTTTTTTTATTTATTCTTTAGACATTTACTTTCCTTTCTTTTCTTTCATTCATAAAACAAAGCTTCACCCATAGCATCAAATAAATACTTCTTTGGTAAATTCTTAGTAGGTTATACTTGTCTAACAGGAATCAGTTCTTTTCTAAATCTTTCCTGGTTGTGTTTCCTGTTTTATAGGGATGCATCTTTCTAGGAATTAAAACATTTGTTGTTGTAATTGTTGACTGTGAATCAGTTTGTTCTTTACTATGGTACATATTCAGGGCAGGGGGAAGAGGGATTTTTTATGTCATAAATTGATTTTTGAATATTTATAATTGGGATGGGTGTGAAGATATCATTATTCAGAATAGATAGGATATTTATGATATATGTTAGTGTTATACAAAATGATAATTGGTTTGTGTGGATGGGTGGGGGGAAATGGATGATTATGCACATGAAAAAGATGAATGTACTTTTATTGTATTACTATGAGTTGCATTGGTTGTATTGCACTGTTGTAGTTTTGAAAATTAATAAAGAATTTTAAAAAACCCCAAAAAACCCCAACCCATTTGTTGGAATTTTGTTGCTTTCTGTCAGAGAAGTACAGTACTTCCCTTGTCAGCTTATAATGATTGTAATGATCTTTTGACAACGGTACTATTCTGTGTGAAAGTGAATAACTGGCCAGGTGCACATAAAACCATATACGGTAATTTATCAAAATCTAACACTTGAGTACATTGTGTATCTTTCTTCTGTAGAGCTGAAAGTCATTCCCATATCTTTTGTGTTTACTTTTGTGATCAATCCTTGAGTCCAAAGTCTGCTCCCTAACTAAACTGAAAATGAAAAGAAGGATTGATTGTTGCTGTTTTCCAGGTTTCGCCGCGTCTGTGTACATAGAACTGATGTCTTCCTGGTATGCTGAAGAAAGCCACAGCTTGATGGCTGAAATGTCAGTTCTACTGACATAGACGTGGCGAGACCTGGTAAACAGCAACAATCATGACGCCAGCCAGTGGCGTACCTAGCATATGTGACACCCGGGGCCCATCATTTTTTGACACTCACACCATCTATATGAAAAATATGATTTTTAGTAACAATCCACATATCGCACAAGAGTGTACCTAGGAAAAGGCAGCATCTTAAACACTGCAGTGAGCACTAGAACACCAACACATATATTGTAAAACTAAACAAGCCAGATCCCGCACAGTCAATTGATCCTGTATAGTCGGTGCTATCAGAAAGCCATGTCCCTTTCATACACTCAGACAGATACACCCTCACCCAATATGGAATAATCACAAACTAAAAATAGAAATATGTAGACAAAAGTTAAACTGAACTGCCAAGAAACCAGACTCTACATACAATGCAACACTACAACACCACAACACCACAAAAACATGTCCTCTAATACTGTGCAAAATATAAAGACAGTAGATGTAAATTTGAAAAAACTGATACATAAAAATCACCACTTTACAAATTAACAAATAAAAATAAAACAAATAATGAGAAATAAGAAAATACCATTTTATTGGACTAATCCCTGTAAGCTCAGTCCCCATCCCGGCAAACCACCTGATTCCATCCACACAAGCCTTGAATTGTTTATATTGAACTTATTATCTATATATATAAAATCGGAGGTATGTATGTGTGTATGTGCCGCGATCACGCAAAAACGGCTTGACCGATTTGAACGAAACTTGGTATGCAGATCCCTCACTACCTGGGATGATATGTTCTGGGGGTCTTGCGGCCCATCTGCACACGTGGGCGGAGCTACAAACAGAAAATCAGATTTCGCCCATTCATGTCAATGGAAAAAATGTAAAAAGCTGCCATTCTTGCAGTAATTCAAAAACGGCTTGACCGATTTGAACGAAACTTGGTATGCAGATCCCTCACTACCTGGGGTGATATGTTCTGGGGGTCTCGCGGCCCACCTGAACACGTGGGCGGAGCTACAAACAGAAAATCAGATTTCACCCATTCATGTCAATGGAAAAAAATGTAAAAAGCTGCCATTCTCACCGTAATTCAAAAACGTCTTGACCGATTTGAACGAAACTTGGTATGCAGATCCCTCACTACCTGGGGTGATATGTTCTGTGGGTCTCGCGGCCCACCTGCACACGTGGGCGGAGCTACAAACAGAAAATCAGATTTCACCCATTCATGTCAATGGAAAAAATGTAAAAAGCTGCCATTCTCACTGTAATTCAAAAACGGCTTGACCGATTTGAACGAAACTTGGTATGCAGATCCCTCACTACCAGGGGTGATATGTTCTGGGGGTCTCGCGGCCCACCTGCACACGTGGGCGGGGCTACAAACAGAAAATCAGATTTCACCCATTCATGTCAATGGAAAAAATGTAAAAAGCTGCCATTCTCACCGTAATTCAAAAACGTCTTGACCGATTTGAACGAAACTTGGTATGCAGATCCCTCACTACCTGGGGTGATATGTTCTGGGGGTCTCGCGGCCCACAACTCTATGTTGCTCAAGGGTGGGTTCACCCAAGAATTTATATGTTCTTGCTCCAGGAGGTGAAACTAAAATTGTTGTTTATAATCACGTTTTGCGTTAGTTGTATTGCATTCATTTTGTCAAATATTTCACATTATAATTTGAATATTGTACTTTTTATTAAGCTGTAAAAAAATAATTTCATTCACCACTATAAAGTATCTTTATTTGAATCCATTTACAGTGTTATTGCTATAATTAAATACCCGTGCAATGCCGGGGCATCAGCTAGTATCCTATATAATAAAAGGCTAGCCGCGCATGCGCACTCCTATTTGCGTGCTTCCGTGATCAGTAGGTCTGTGGTCACAGGAGTGCGCATGCGCGCTTATACGTCATCAGCCGCCAATCGCCTCCACAAGCTGGGACCGCAGCTAGCCGCCGATCTCCATTCCTCCAGCGGGGGTGGGGGAAGGGGTCTGGGAGGAGAGGGATCGCGGCCGCTCAGCGCCCCCACCGAGGAGCCCAGCAACTTTCCGCTGCCCGGGACCCGAGTCCTTTGCCGCCCCTCCCTTCCCTTCCCGCGGGCCCGACTGGCGATTTAAGCAGCGTGTGCAGCAGTCTTCACACACTGCTTCGGGTCCTTCTACTGCCCTGATTTGCTCTCCCGCGTCTCTGATGATTTCATCAGGGACGTGCCCGAGTAAATCAGGGCAGTAGAAGGACCCGAAGCAGCATGTGAAGACTGATGCACACGCTGCTTGAATCGCCATGTGTTGTCAGGCCCGCGGGAAGGGAAGGGGAGCGGCAAAGTTCTCGGGACCGCGTTTGTAGTCGGGGACCGCGGGAAGGGAAAGGGGGGGTAGAGGAAACGCTAATGCTGCTGCACAGGGAACTGGTGGGGGGGAGGGAAATGAAGGGGAAGGGAATGCTGCTTTGGACAGACAGACAGAGGGAGGAAGGGAGACAGAAAGAAAAGAAGAAAGACACAGGGATAGGTGCACAGGGAACTGGTGTAGGGGGAGGGAAATGGAGGGTGAGGGAATGCTGCTTTGGACAGACAGACAGAGGGAGGAAGGGAGACAGAAAGAAAAGAAGAAAGACACAGGGGCAGGTGCACAGGGAACTGGTGTGGGGGGAGGGAAATGGAGGGGAAGGGAATGCTGCTTCGAACAGACAGACAGAGGGAGGAAGGGAGACAGAAAGAAAAGAAGAAAGACACCGGGGCAGGGAGATACACAGAAAGACAGAAAGACAAAGGGGGCCAGGAACAGAGACAGACAGAAAGAAAGTCAGCGGGAGTCGTGTCAGGAGGGGTGCGGGATGCGGCAGAGGGAACTTTTCCAATGGGTGCAACTAGGCGGTTGTCGGGAACCTCTGATCAGGGGCAGAGCAAGGGATAAGGGATAAGAAAGTGAGGGGGGGAGAAAAAGGAAGGGACGCCTACTGCTGGACAGGGGGAGAAGGAAACACAGCAAACATAAGGTATGGAGAGCAATGTACGTTAATGCCCACAGTTTGGGCAATAAGATTCTGGAATTAGAGACGGAAATGAGGAACACCAACCTAGATGTGGTGGTGATATCCGAGACTTGGTTCACGGTCTCCCATGGGTGGGATATGGCTATACCGGGATACAACTTACTTCGTCGGGACAGAGTGGGCAAATTGGGTGGAGGGGTGGCACTATATACTAAAGAGGACATCAAAGTTACCAAAATCACTGATGTCAAGTTCACCGGGGAATCCCTCTGGGTAAATTTGGCTAGGGGGAAGGACAAATGCCTGTATCTTGGCGTAGTATACAGACCTCCAAGACAACAGGAGGACATGGATATAGAACTGGTCGAAGACATAGAAAATATCACATTACGTGGAGACACGGTACTGTTAGGAGACTTCAATATGCCTGATGTAGATTGGAACAAACTTTCCACTGCGACCAGGAGCAGCAGGAAGCTATTAACCTCTATAAGGGGAGCCAGACTCAGACAAATGGTATTAGAGCCCACTAGAGATCGGGCGATACTAGACCTGGTACTCACCAACGGAGGAAGTGTGACAGAGGTCTCGGTAGGTGACACGCTGGCCTCCAGTGACCACAACATGATATGGTTCAACCTAAGAAAAGGTTTCACTAAGTCAAGCACATCTACCAAGGTCCTCAACTTTAAGGGCACAGACTTAGGAAGCATGGGGGAGTTCGTCCGTCGGAAAATGCAAAACCATGCCGAATCAGACAATGTAGAGGTGAGTTGGTCGACTCTGAAATCAACCATACACGAAGCAACCAACCGCTGCATAAAATCAATGAGTAAACGGCGATGAAACAATAGACCACAGTGGTTCTCTGCGGAGATCTCGGACCTCATAAAAAAGAAGAAAAGGGCTTTTATCTTCTACAAACAATCAGGGAAGCAAGAATCCAAGGAAGACTATCTGGCCAAGTCTAAAGCGGTCAAAACAGCAGTCAGAGAGGCCAAACTGCGAATGGAGGAGAATCTAGCAAAGAATTTCAAGAAGGGCGATAAATCCTTCTTCAGGTATATTAGTGACAGAAAAAGGAACACAGACAGGAAAGTACGCCTTGGAAAACCCGACGGGAGCTATGCAGAATCGGACTCTGATAAAGTCAAACTATTACATAAGAACATAAGAACATAAGCAGTGCCTCCGCCAGGTCAGACCATAGGTCACAACCTGTCTGAATCACCAGAAGGGGCCCCCTTGCCATCTTGGTTTCCCATTGAGTCCTATCTTCCCATCGAAGTCCTAACCCTCCGGTCTTGCACATGCACAACCTGATTGGGTTTCAATACTTATTACCTGGTTAGCTTTCTATACCTGTGTTACATCCCAGCACTCACTCAGTATCCCACGATCCCTTTATCCCTCAGGAATCCGTCCAATCCCTGTTTGAATCCTTGTACCGTACTCTGCCTGATCACTTCCTCCGGTAGCGCATTCGAAGTGTCCACGACCCTTTGTGTGAAAAAAAACTTCCTTGCATTTGTTTTGAACCTATCTCCCTTCAGTTTCTCCGAATGCCCCCTCGTACCTGTTGTCCCCTTCAGCCTGAAGAATCTGTCCCTATCCACCCTCTCTATGCCCCTCATGATCTTGAAGGTCTCTATCATATCTCCCCTGAGCCTCCTTTTTTCCAGAGAGAAGAGCCCCAGCCTATCCAACCTCTCGGCGTATGGGCAGTGTTCCAGCCCTCTTACCAGTTTCGTTGCTCTTCTTTGGACTCTCTCAAGTACCGCCATGTCCTTCTTGAGGTACGGTGACCAATATTGAACGCAGTATTCCAGATGTGGACGCACCATCGCTCGATACAATGGCATGATGACTTCCCGCGTCCTGGTTGTTATGCCCCTCTTTATGATGCCCAGCATCCTGTTGGCTTTTTTCGAGGCTGCTGCGTACTGTGCAGATGGCTTCAGTGATGCATCCACCAGCACACCCAAGTCTCTCTCAAGACTGCTGTCTCCCAACAATACCCCCCCCAATTTGTAGTTGAACAACGGGTTCTTTTTCCCTATATGCATGACCTTGCATTTTTCCATGTTAAAGCGCATTTGCCATTTGTTTGCCCAGTCTTCCAGCTTGTCCAGGTCCCTTTGCAGGTCCTCACACTCCTCCATGGACCTAACTCTGCCGCACAGTTTGGTATCGTCTGCAAATTTTATAACCTCGCACTTTGCCTCCTTTTCCAGGTCATTGATAAATATGTTGAAGAGTAACGGCCCCAGCACCGATCCCTGTGGCACACCGCTCGTGACTCCCCGCCAGTCAGAATATTGTCCCTTTACTCCGACCCTCTGTAGTCTACCTGACAACCAGTGCTCGATCCATCTGTGCACATCCCCTCCCACCCCGTGGTTCCACAGCTTCCTAAGCAGCCTTTCATGTGGCACCTTGTCAAAAGCCTTTTGAAAATCGAGGTAAATGATGTCTATAGGTTCCCCATTGTCCACCCGACTGCTTATTCCCTCAAAGAAGTACAGAAGGTTCGTTAAGCATGACCTTCCCTTACAGAATCCATGCTGGCTTGTTCTCAGTAGGCCATTTCTCTCGATGTGCTCGCAAATACTGTCCTTGATCATAGCTTCCACCATCTTTCCTATAATTGAAGTCAGGCTCACCGGCCTGTAGTTCCCGGGGTCACCCCTCGATCCCTTCTTGAAGATAGGTGTGACATTCGCCAATTTCCAGTCCTCTGGTACTTCTCCAGTTCTCAAGGATAGGTTGCAAACATGCTGGATTGTGCCCGCTATTTCTTGTCTTAGTTCCTTCAGAACCCTTGGGTGGATCCCGTCTGGGCCTGGCGATTTGCCGCATTTTAACCTGTCTTACTTACCTCTATGAATACTTCTGCTCTGTCTTCACTTGCGAGGCGCCAGGATCCGGCCCACAGCTGCAGACAAGGGAACCCTCAGAAGACCCGTTTCAAAATTTCAAGTTTACGCCCAGCAGTGTCTATTCAGAGCTATCGAGACTGAAGGCGAACAAAGCTATGGGACCAGACAAACTACACCCCAGGGTGCTCAGGGAATTCAGTGACGTTCTGGCGGAACCATTATCCGTGCTCTTCAATCTTTCCCTAAGTACAGCAAAGGTCCCATTGGACTGGAAAACAGCTGACGTCATTCCACTCCACAAACAGGGAAGCAGGACAGAGGCTGCAAATTATAGACCTGTAAGTCTCACATCAATAGTGAGTAAAATTATGGAAACACTAATCAAACGCCAATTAGATACGATCCTGAATGAGGAGAATCTACGAGATCCCCATCAACATGGTTTTACGAAGGGAAGGTCCTGCCAATCGAATCTGATTGGCTTCTTTGACTGGGTAACAAAAAAGCTGGATATAGGGGAGTCCCTGGACGTCGTGTATCTAGACTTCAGCAAAGCGTTTGATAGCGTCCCGCACCACAGGTTATTGAGCAAGATGGGTTTGATGGGATTGGGTGAAACATTAACTGCATGGGTTAGGGACTGGCTTACAGGAAGACTTCAGAGGGTGGTGGTGAACGGTACCCACTCCGATACGACAGAGGTGATCAGCGGAGTACCACAGGGCTCAGTCTTGGGCCCGATCCTCTTTAACATCTTCATAAGAGACTTGGCTGAGGGGCTTCGAGGTAAAATTACATTATTCGCCGATGACGCCAAACTATGCAACATAGTAGGCGGAAGCACAACAAACAAAAGCACAGTGCCCGATAGAATGACACAGGACCTACTCCTGCTGGAACATTGGTCAGAGACTTGGCAACTAAGTTTCAATGCCAAAAAATGCAAGGTTATGCACCTTGGCAGGAAAAATCCATGCAGGACCTACACCCTGAATGGTGAGATCCTAGCAAGGACAGTGGCAGAACGCGACTTGGGGGTGATCATTAGCGAAGACATGAAGTCTGCCAATCAAGTGGAGAAAGCTTCATCCAGGGCCAGACAAATCATGGGCTGTATCCGTAGAAGTTTCGTCAGCCGTAAGCCCGAGGTGATAATGCCGCTGTACAGATCCATGGTAAGACCCCATCTAGAATACTGTGTACAATTCTGGAGACCACATTACCAAAAGGATGTGCTGAGAGTTGAGTCGGTTCAGCGTATGGCCACCAGGATGGTCGCAGGACTCAAGGACCTTACGTATGAGGAACGGCTGGTCAAGTTACAGCTATACTCACTTGAGGAACGCAGAGAGAGAGGAGACATGATCGAGACGTTCAAATATGTCACGGGCCATATCAAAGAAGAAGAAGATCTCTTTTTTCTTAAAGGACCCATGGTAACCAGAGGGCATCCATTGAAAATCAGGGGAGGGAAATTCCATGGCGACACCAGAAAATATTTTTTCACCAAAAGGGTGGTTGATCGCTGGAATAATCTTCCACAACAGGTAATTGAGGCCAGCAGCATGCCAGACTTTAAGAAAAGATGGGATTGGCATGTGGGATCACTTCATGGGCGTAGTTAGAGGGTGGGTCATTGGTGTGGGCGTAGTTAGAGGGTGGGTAGTTAGAGGGTGGGTCATTGGTGTGGGCAGACTAGATGAGCCGTGGCCCTTTTCTGCCGTCATTTTCTATGTTTCTATGAGGTGCTGATGGACAGGGGGGGTGAAGAAAAAGGAACGGAGGCCTAATGTTGGACAGGGGGAGAAGGAAAGAGGTGCTGCTGGACAGGGGGGAGGTAAAACAAAGGGAGAAGGGCTGCTGCTGCATAAGGAGAGCAGTGAAGGGGTGGTGGTGGACACAGGGGAGGTAAAAGGAAGGGACAATGGACAGGGGGAGCAGGCAAGGGGTGGTGATGGACAGCCAAGGAAAAAGAAAGACAGAAAGAAAGCGGCTAAGGAGAGAGAGAGAGAAAGAAATAAAGACAGACACACACATATATTCTAGCACCCGTTAATGTAACGGGCTATAAGACTAGTTAAAGTATAAAAAGAAACAATATTATGTACAATTGTCAATTTATAAATCAGCGTCTTCTCCCCACTTTCTCTTCCCCATTTCCCTTCAGCATCCTCAGCCCACTCTCTCCACTTTCCTTCAGCGCACGCACATAAAAACAAGCAAGTAATTTTATATCATTTTCATTCTATTCATTCATAGAAATTAAAGTCTAAATAATGCCAGTCATAACAAAACATGATTTTACAAAAATAATTCCCTGCACAGTCAAGCCTGCAAGGATTACTAGATAGATGTCTTTCAGCAGCTACCCTCCCTCCCTCTCTCTTATATTCATGGCCAAGTCAAAATGATCTACCAACAATAAAATTTTAAAAACACAAAGCACACTGTACGCAGAGAAAATGTTAATTATCATTTATATTCCGTGGGTTTTCAAAGAGGTCAAGGCAGATGACTTTATACAACTATATAAAAATAGACAAATATACCCCCTCCCTTTTTACTAAACTGCGATAGCGTTTTTTAGCGCAGGGAGCTGCGCTGAATGCCCCCACACTGTTAACATAGTAACATAGTAGATGACAGCAGATAAAGACCCGAATGATCCATCCAGTCTGCCCAACCTGATTCAATTTAAATTTTTCTTAAATTTTTTCTTCTTAGCTGTTTCTGGGCAAGAATCCAAAGCTCTACCCAGTACTGTGCTTGGGTTCCAACTGCCAAAATCTCCGTTAAAACCTACTCCAGCCCATCTACACCCTCCCAGCCATTAAAGCCCTCCCCAGCCCATCCTCCACCAAACAGCCATATACAGACACAGACCGTGCAACTCTACCCAGAACTGGCCATAGTTCAATTTTTAATATTATTTTCTGATTCTAGATTCTCTGAGTGGCATAATAAAAAAAAACCTCTAAGTCCCCTTTTGGCCTAAGGCCTTAAACGTTGAACATAAGAACATAAGAAGTTGCCTCCGCTGAGTCAGACCAGAGGTCCATCCTGCCCAGTGGTCCGCTCTCGCGGCGGCCCATCAGGCCTAATTGCCTGAACAGTGTCCCTGACTAATTTTGTAACTGCCTCTAATCCTCTAATCCTATCCCTATTACCTACCTCTACTCCTATCTGTACCCCTCAATCCTTTTGTCCTCCAGGTACCTGTCCAGACCCTCTTTGAAGCAGGGAAAATGCCCATTATAAAAAAAAACATCTAAAAGCAGGTTTTTTAAAAATAATGGCCTGCCTCTACGTTCAGCTGTTTAAACACCCAGACCACCACTACATCTAAACTTATACCATATAATCAACCTAAAAAAAGCCTAAGCCCCAAACGTCCAAAACAAGGGCTTTTAGGCAAAGGAGGAGCCAGTCCTTCGCCTAAAAGCTGGATTCTGTAACCGGTGTCTGTCAAAAGCAACACCGGATACAGAATCCCCCCCCCCACACACACACAACGATCTGGGCAGGAGGAAGCCCAAACCCTCCTGCCCTGTCAAACCGCAACCCCCCCACCCCCCCCACGACATCATGGCAGGAAGGAGCCTAAGCCCTTCTGCTCCGCAGCACCCTGACTCCCCAATTAGGTTAGGGGCAGAGGGAGCCCAAGCCCTCCTGCCCCGCGGCACCCCCGACTCCCCGATTACGTTCAGGGCAGGAGGGAGCCCAAGCCCTCCTGCCCCACGGCACCCCGACTCCCCGATTATGTTTGGGGCAGGAGGGAGCCCAAGCCCTCCTGGCCCGGGGACACCCACTAACCCCTGTGACTGAGTTCAAAGAAGCGTGGGATGAAGACAGAGAGGCTCATAATAAAAAAGAAAGGTCTAAAAAGTGGTCTAAATGGGTACTTGGATGATCAAAAAGCTTGATCGTACAAGTACCCATAATCAAAGCTGGATTTAGACGTATCTAAAACCAGCTTAGGCCTTTCCCCTGCCTCTAAACGCACAGAGAAAAAATAGGCGTTTTTAGAGGAAGGGAAAGGGCGGGCGGTGGGCAGGAGGTGGGCCGACCTAGACCTAGACGTGCAGCAGGTATATCCAAGTTCTCTGAGGCTTGGCATTAAGCAGTTTATTTACCATCACAGTGGTTTGTTTTTGGAGGTGACTTTGTTGTAAAACAGAACACATCAACCCAAAGGACAACCAAATTTATTTTATAAAATAGCAAATCAACACATAAATATAAAATGCAAATCAATACAGAGCATTTCCGTTTTTCCCATCTGTTGTAATAGGAGAGCGTACTTTGTGTATCCACATACAAGTTCAAGTGCTATTTTCTAAAGTTTTGTGTTGCAAGCATGACAGCGCAATCTTGTGGACATACTCCTAAGCCCCTAAGGCAGGCCTCCGATTGGAGGCCGAATCATGGACTGTGTCAGGTCATGAAGACTAGGGACTATATTTATGTTTTGATTTGCATTTTATATTTATGTGTTAATTTGCCTTTTCATAAAATAAATTTGGTTGTCCTTCGGGTTGTTCCACTCTCCACTTTTTTGGGTTAGTAATCAGGTGCTCGAGGCATTTCCCCTATCTGTCCTGGCATGCTCACTGTCTAATTGTGGTACCTGGGAGCAATGAAAGGTTAAGTTACTTTGCCAAAGCCATAAGGAGCAGTGCTGGGATCAAACCCACAACCTCAGAGTGCTAAGGCAGGAGCTCTAACTGTTAGGCCACTCCTCTACTCCACAGCCCATTAATAATGCTAATATTTATTTATTTTTAGTATTTATATACCACTTATAGCTATGTGATTTACAATCAGGTTCTCAAGCATTTTTCCCTGTCTATCTCGATAGGTTCACAATCTATCTATTGGACCTGGGGCAATGGAGGGATTATGTGACTTGCCTAAGGTCACAAGGAGTAGCATGGGATTTGAACTCACAGCCTCAGCCTCTAACCACTGCGCCACACACTCCCAGTAGTGTAATAATAGTGGAAAAAGCTTTGTGTTCAGTTGTGTTATTGGCAATTAACGCACATTTTATTATGTACATGTACTTCGTAAGACAAAGAAAAAAAAACTGCAGTGATGATGTACATATAATATAATCATAAAACAGTTTGTATCCAAAAGGATTGATGAACCCGGACCCGACATGGTCCGTGTTTTGAAGAAACACTCCTTCCTCAGGGGTCCTAATGTGAGCAATTGAAATATGTGTATGAGTGACAGTGGTGACATCCAATGAATGCTGTGTGTGATCCAAGATGTAGTGGTGTAAAGCATACATGCGCAAAGTGTGAAGCAATAAAGAAGAACACAAGATTCATCTGGTGTGATGTAACATTAGCTGAGCTGATGTCACCTGCTGGTAATATTTATTGAATGATGGCGTGGGTAAAATGGGGGGGGGGTAGAAGGTGAGGGGAATATATGAGGTGTTGTCAAATGTCTGTAGAATAAGGATTGACAAGTTTATAAGAGAAGGTAAAAAAGGGTTAATAGACAGAGCTTATAAGAAAGAAAAATGATTAAGGAGGTTTCTAAGGTGATGGGGTGGAGCAGTCATGGGATTGGTTGGATGATGTGGCAGGCTGGAATGAGTTCTGTGAGGGGAAGAGTAGAGTAGTCTCTTCAGGAAAAGATTATCCCTCTCATTTGTGCTGGTGTTATGTTTTGTGTCCATGTTGTGGGATGGGGTGGGGTGGGGTGGGGGTGTACAGGTTATATGTCGATTTGGGTGGGTTTGGTGGAGCTTATGAGGTTGGGGGGAGGTGGTCACAGCTTTGGGTGGGGCGGAAAATGGAGTTTGGCCCATTTGGATCTGGGAGATAAGCAGTTAATAAATAAATAAATGTAACACTCGTATGCAATACCGCTGTGAGGGGAAGCATGGCCTTGCATTACCATGGATCATGTTTGGGGGAATGTTATAAGTTTAAAGACTTAACGGGAGCTAGTTTGGACACCAAATAGCTCCCTGCAGTGTGCGAAATATGCATTGGGGGGGAGGGGTTTGTTGGTTTTTGGACACGGATTGTATTGTAAGTGGAGATAATATTCAGATAGATAATAAAGCTGCGACCAAATATTTATTCCAATAAAATTGAGTTGTGTGATTATTGATTGATGGTGATTAGCTTTCAATTGCAGGTGGCAGGAATGCAAATGCTAATGTTATGTGCAAAATTGGAATTTGATAGTGAACTTTGCATAAAATTGATAATAATGTCAGCATGACAGTGAAACTGAATGAATCAAGTGAAGTGTGAAGAAAAAAAAACATGTGTATATGGGATGTGGAATCAATGAAACCCAGAATCCATAAAATATGAAGGAAGTATACAAATGCAAAAACCGAGAAGAATGAGGATATATATTAGTGTGTGTCAGAGGCAAGAATACATATCTAGTGTGAGTTAATGCAAAATAACCTTCGTAATTCACATAGATTTTAGATATGCAAATTACCAGTACAGTATATGTTTTTAAATAAATAAATACATTTATTATCTAATAAAGCTTATCATTGTCATGAAGCAACTTAATAAACAGAGGCCTAACTGCATTATGCTAGTCTATGAGCAGAAATAACAAAAGTTGCAAGGTTTGTCCAAGGACAACTTCTTAAAAATATATTTCTTTCACTCGACTATCTCATGCACAAAGCAAAATAATGCCAAACTCGTCAAGCAGTCATTGGGTTACTTTAACAGCAGACAGATATGCAATTTTTTTTTTTTTTTTCAAAACTTCACTTACTCCGTACAATTCTTGTCAACATGATGAAAAAGCACTTTACACTTGAACTATACAAATGTAGCTGTTGGGATCACACATTCTGCACTTAGCATGAGTGTGTCACACGTATCAACAAAAAATAAAATGATCTTACTGTGACCTGCACTCATCAGGAGTGACGGTAACATGATTTGTCAGCTTAGAAGATAATTTTGTGACGGACTGCTTAATTTGTGACAAATACGCATACCAAGTTTTAAAGGGAAAGTTAACAGGCCCACAGGGCTCGGTGCTTGGGCCGTTGCTATTTAATATATTCATAAATGATCTAGAAACAGGGACGAAGTGTGAGATAATAAAATTTGCGGACGACACCAAACTATTTAGAGGAGCTCGGACTAAAGAGGACTGCGAAGAATTGCAAAGAGACTTGAACAAACTAGAGGAATGGGCGACGAGATGGCAGATGAAGTTCAACGTTGAGAAATGTAAAGTACTACATGTGGGAAGCAGAAACCCGAGGTGCAGCTATACGATGGGAGGGATATTATTGAAGGAGAGCACCCAAGAAAGGGACTTGGGGGTAATGGTGGACATGACAATGAAGCCGACAGCACAGTGCGCAGCGGCTGCTAAGAAGGCAAATAAAATGCTAGGCATAATCAAGAAGGGTATTACAACCAGAACGAAAGAAGTTATCCTGCCGTTGTATCGGGCGATGGTGCGTCCGCATCTGGAGTACTGCGTCCAATATTGGTCGCCGTACCTTAAGAAAGATATGGCGTTACTAGAGAGGGTTCAGAGAAGAGCGACACGTCTGATAAAAGGGATGGAAAACCTTTCATATGCTGAGAGATTAGAAAAACTGGGACTCTTTTCCCTGGAGAAGAGGAGACTTAGAGGGGATATGATAGAGACTTACAAGATCATGAAAGGCATAGAGAGAGTAGAGAGGGACAGATTCTTCAAACTTTCGAATAATAAAAGAACAAGAGGGCACTCGGAAAAGTTGAAAGGGGACAGATTCAAAACGAATGCTAGGAAGTTCTTCTTTACCCAACGTGTGGTGGACACCTGGAATGCGCTTCCAGAGGACGTAATAGGGCAGAGTACAGTACTGGGGTTCAAGAAAGGATTGGACAATTTCCTGCTGGAAAAGGGGATAGAGGGATATAGATAGAGGATTACTGCACAGGTCCTGGACCTGTTGGGCCACCGCGTGTGCGGACTGCTGGGAACGATGGACCTCTGGTCTGACCCAGCGGAGGCACTGCTTATGTTCTTATGTTCCCTTTTGGAAACTTGCTCCAAGAAAAGTAACTGTACACAATAATATCTGGTATGTCGTATCTGCATAAGAACATAAGAATTGTCGCTGCTGGGTCAGACCAGTGGTCCATCGTGCACAGCAATCCGTTCAAGCAGCGGCTCCCAGGTCAAAGACCAGTGCTCTAAATGAGCCCAGCCTCACCTGCGTACTTTCCAGTTGCCCAGGAACGTGTCCAACTTTGTCTTGAATCCCTGGAGGGTGTTTATAAGCACAAGTACGAACCCTAAGAGGATAATAGCCAATAATATCCAAAGAATCATAAGAATAATCTGAAATTGGCTCATACACCTAATCCCTGGGGAAAAAAAGTCTAAGGAAATGGGGCAAAACTACAAATAAATGAAATGAATAAATAAATAAATAATGGACATCAGTATGAGCCCTTCATAACTGAATGAAAGTAGACCTCTGGCTCAGGCAATATCTCAAAAGGTGACCAGCACTAGACCGAAGTCTAAATGAGAATAGCCTCATACATCATGTAGTCCATATATACCAAAAAGATATGTGCAAAATTTCACACACTCCCAAAACCAAATAGACTTTTTAACACCAGGGAAAAGGGGTTGAATAGATGACACATATACACTATCCCTGAAAACACACCATGTAGACAAAAACTTTGCTAATACATACAACAATAAATATAATAAATACTATAAATATACATATAAAATATATAATAGTGTCTGTATGTGAATGTGCAAATGAGAAGAATAAATGAATAGATACCTGATAAATAATTATAAAGAAAAAAGAAAGAAAAAATACAAAGTGCAAGGTGCTTCATGAAATACAAAATCTATGGCCAAAATGAGGCATAAAGTGCGAATGCAAAATCTATGACAAGAATGAGGCATAAAGTGCAGATGCAAAAAAAATCCCACTACAAGTCCCTAATAAAGGTCGTATTAAACTAAAAGTGGGATTGCAGCCTGTAGCACCATAGATGACAATATAAATACACATAAAAATATCAATGTAAAGTGCAAATACAGGTCATTACTGACAACCCAAGACCTCAATACAGCCGAGGTTTGGGGAATCATTCTCCCTGTGGCAAATGTCTGTTTGCAATATGTCCATAAGTGGAAATCAGTGGGTGCACCCTCGGACCAAAAAAGTTTACCATCTGACTTCACGTACTTCTTGTGACTCCAAATTTGTGGTCTACGTGATCACTTGTCCTTGCGGTCTCACATATGTGGGCTGTACTTCTCGCAGTATAAGGACCATGCTTATTGAACATCGCAGTTGCTCAAAAACTGGTAAAACTACAGCTCCTATGGTATCCCACATATGATTTACCAGCATGATTTTGTTCAACTCCGTTGGTGCATCTTAGAACAGATTTTCGGGAATTTTGATGGCGACAAACATTCCTACCTCTTGAAACGTGAAAACTTTTGGATTTTCTACCTTAAATCCTATCCTATGATGGGATTAAATGAGAATGTGGACAGATGCTTTATGGCATGAGGGAACTGGTGGCCATGGTATACGTGGTCATTTTCATTACATTTTATCTCATTTTATCCCATTTCTTTACCAAAGAACACTACAAGATCATTGTACAATCCCTCACACTCAGTACCTTGGATTACTGCAACAGCCTCTACCTACCATGCCCAAACAACATGATAAAACAACTACAGACCGTTCAGAACACAGCCATCAGATTCATCTACTGTCTCAGCAAATTTGACCACATCACCCCTGCCTATGTAGACTCTCACTGGCTTCCGATAAAAGCAAGAACTCAATTCAAGTTCTATTGTCTACTATTTAAAGTAACCCATGGAACTGCCCCCTGTTACCTAAATAACCGCCTATACCGCTACCACTCATCCAGATCAAGGAGAACTCAAAACCTATTCACCTTCCCCCCTCATAATGGTACCCGACGTAAGAAACTATACGACAGCCTTCTAGCGACACAAGCAGCGAAACTTGACCCCACCATCACCAAACTAATGATCAACACAACAGACATCAAAGTGTTTTGAAAAGAAATCAAAACATTTCTTTTCAAAAAACACGTCCCTACTAACTAATCTCCTCCCCTTTCGCACAAGCTCTCCCTCTCTTGAATAACACATTAGTCAACTCCTAGAACCTTTCCTCCAAAAATATTCTGATTCCTAAATAAGCATCTACCTCACTATCCAACAAACTTCTTACGTCATTGTTAGGTAACTTCTCGTCTGTAACCCGTATATACTGATATTCTCCACTGTATCCTGTTATCATTTGATTCTCTGCTATGTAATTCTTATAATTGAATCCTCTACCACACCATGTAAAGTACATGAATCACTGTTATGTAATTTCTCTAGATAATCTTTGTTACGCAATTCTCTCGATAATGTCCAGATCTCTTATAATTTGTAATCCGCCTAGAACCGCAAGGCACAGGCGAAATAGAAATCACTAATGTAATGTAATGTAATATAATTTTTCAAATCATTATCCTCACTTTTTTGCCATATTTTTGCCTTTTCTATTTTTATCTCATTTATTGATTTTTCAATTCATTATATTTCTTCCCTTTTGTTTGTTGCCACGTTCTGACGTCATTACGTCACTACGTTGGCATGTTTTTGGGCGTTGGCCATGCAGGGTCTTCAGGGCGTCTTTAAAGCTTGAAGCCGCCATGTTTTACTTTTCGGTCCCAGCGTTTTTGACTGCAGTACGCTTTGGAACCAGGGGATTTTTCCTACCGACAGACTTAGCGGTCTATGTCGGTTTCTCACCAACTTATATTTAGTTTTCTTTAAACCAATCTTTGCTCCTGATGAAGTGGCGAAACGGAGCTCTGTCGAGTGGTGATTCGTAGAGTGGTGATATTTATGAGTGAATCTTAAAGTTATTATATGTCCTGGATATCTGTGATTGGGCTCTATTTGAGCCGTTCGTGTGTTTGTACATGTGTGAATGTTTAGTATTTATTATTTATTACTTCAGCTTGGTGCGTGTGTGTGCGTGTTTGGGGTGCTTTCTAGCTCTCGAACTTTTCATTGTTAGTACATAAGGTAGGGTTAGCAAGGAATTGCACTTGCACTTTAGATGATAGGACTTCAATAACGGTGTATCAGCAAAGACCTGTATTTGCACTTTATATTGATATTTATATTTATATTGTTATTTATGGTTTGTCAGTAATGACCTGTATTTGCACTTTACATTGATATTTTTATGTGTATTTATATTGTCATCTATGGTGCTACAGGCTGCAATTCCACTTTTAGTTTAATACGACCTTTATTAGGGACTTGTAGTGGGATTTTTTTGCATCTGCACTTTATGCCTCATTCTTGTCATAGATTTTGTATTTCATGAAGCACCTTGCACTTTGTATTTTTCCTTCTTTTTTATTTATAATTATTTATCAGGTATCTATTCATTTATTCTTCTCATTTGCACATTCACACACAGACACTATTATATATTTTATATGTATATTTATAGTATTTATTATATTTATTGTTGTATGTATTAGCAAAGTTTTTGTCCACATGGTGTGTTTTCAGGGATAGTGTATATGTGTCGTCTATTCAACCCCTTTTCCCTGGTGTTAAAAAGTCTATTTGGCTTTGGGAGTGTGTGAAATTTTGCACATATCTTTTTGGTATATATGGACTACATGATGTATGAGGCTATTCTCATTTAGACTTCGGTCTGGTGCTGGTCACCTTTTGAGATATTGCCTGAGCCAGAGGTCTACGTTCATTCAGTTATGAAGGGCTCATACTGATGTCCATTATTTATTTATTTATTTATTCATTTCATTTATTTGTAGTTTTGCCCCATTTCCTTAGACTTTTTTTCCCCAGGGATTAGGTGTATGAGCCAATTTCAGATTATTCTTATGATTCTTTGGGTGTTTATAAGAACATAAATCTGAAAGAAGAACATAGGGGCAGACACAATGGGACTAAAGCCCCTTATGGTGTGAGCAATTTACATTACCAAAGGCAATGCTGGATTCTAACCTCCCGGTGGGGTGGTGGGGGGGGGGGGGTCACTGTAAAGTCAGATGCTGAAGTAGAACTTGCTGGGCGAAACACATAAGTGCCGGGCATTCCTTTTTAACTAATTTATCTGATAATAAAGTCTCCTGTTTTCAACCATCATGTCTGCCCCTATGTCTTCATTCTTTTTGGAATTTGCAGATTGCTTGCCAGACTGTTTTTGAGTATTCATAAACCTTACAGTTTATTTTATGAACATAGGACAGATTCAGTAAATGGCGCTCAAATTTAGGTAGCACAAAACAATTCATGTAAGGGTCATAGGGCATTTAAGCAAAATTTGCCGTGGAGATACTGAAGCACCACTTACACAGAATTGGCAGGCTCAGTCCCACACATTAGAAGATTTGAAGTTTGTGGTTTTGGAAGCCCCACGTCTGAAAAGAGGTGAGAATTTGTCAGCCTTTTTATGGAAGAAAGAGCAGTCATGGATATACCATTGGCAGACAGTGGCCCCAGGAGGGTTAAATCGTGAGGTAGTATGGTGGGCGTTCCTTCATAAATGATTGACAGCAGGGTTGTTAGATATTCCAGGGAATCTTCGTGGGTGACGTCATGAAACCGAAAGAGAAGGAGCTATGAGAGGATTGTAACGTATCCACCAGCAGCGTCGAGAGTGAGTTTGATATATTGTGCTGTTACAGTTTTCAAATGGCTTTTTCATTCTTTTCTTGTCAGGAAGAAGTTTTTCCACTGAACAACAGCCAGCAAGAGTGGGTTCTCTGAGGAAGCTGTTCTGGCGAAACAAATCAGAACCCGCTGCAGTGTGACAACTTCTCTAACACATTATTATAACAGCGGTACCTGGAGCGGCCCGCTTCTTCTAAACTTACATTTATACCTATCTTTACCCCTGTACAACCCCAAGAAGACACGTAAACCAGTGTGGAAAAAACCTGGCCGCAGCCCTGTTTATTAAAAATAAACATATTTAAATAACTTTTAACATATTATAAATAACATATACAAACAGCATTAATAACAGCTTATCCAATTAAACCATCACAATGGTATCGCCATTGTGACCCTGATCCCGAGCTACCAGCTTAGATGTAAAAGGCCCCCGACCCTGCCGTCTAAGCAAGGGTCCGAGGGGTGGCATGTCCCCCATGCCCCATTGTCCAGGGTCGTCTGACCCACCAGGCAAGGCTCCCAGCCGGCCCATCGCTCATCCCATGATGAGCCCAACCGCCAGTAGCTCGGGATACCGCCAGAGCTGCGGCTAAGGATCCAACACACGCTCGCAACAAGAAGCAAAATCATCGAGCAAGAGATCCCACCCAATGTCCAAAAGGTGCACTCGATCCCGGGAAAACAACCCCGAACAAGAAACGTCAACCCAGACATGCCTAATCTGAATCCCACCCCTCGCTTCTACCCACCGGCCTACCTGACAATTTACCTTAATGAGCCCTCTGGTCCACCTGTGAGACACCAGCCGCTTCGGGCGCGGTATAATGTCAGACCAAACAAGCCGGGCACCAGGAAACCAACCCTGAACCACCCCGAGATCACTAATTACTGTATCAATCAAACATTTTCCGCTAAGGGAATCGACATCGTTGCCCCCAAGATGAAGAAGCAAAAGATCTGGGCGCCGGGCGCGACGCCAAAGATCATCCAGAAGAGGCAGCAGCTGAGCCAACGCATTCCCCGCTGACCCCACCAAGAGACGTAGACTCCGCGATGACGAAGTCCCAAGTGCAGACCACACGGTCGGACCACTGCACGCTCCCCAGCCCAATGGATGAAGGAGTGCCCAATGATCCATACTGACAGGACACGCGGTACAGCATCTGTAAGGCAAAACCCAGCAGTCACACCAACTTCCCCGAAACCAAGAGGTTAGTAAAAGAAAGCCATGCAGTGAAGCAACGCAGCCCAATGTACATGCCCACAGACACCTCCCCACCCCTACCAGCTGAAGGGCAACCTCTCTAACCCAGCCCACCAGACCAGGAACCGTCATGTCCAGAACCGGACAGACGAATGTACCCACGATAGGCTCTGGATGACCAGCGGCCCAGCCGTTGAATAGCCGCATCAGGCACCCCAGCCTCAAAGGCACTAGTAGCAGCCCCAATGCGGAAGGAGTGCGTGCCAAAGCGCACCGGCTCCTCGCCGCACCGACTCAGGGCCCACCGCAAGACCGCAAGAAACTGATAACGGGTTAGCCGAACACTATCTGCATGTAACAACAACGCAATGTCAGAACAAGGACGAACCGCCATATAGGCAGCCAGTGAGTGGACCGGGCACGAAGCACAGCCCGCCACTTGGTGCAACACCAACATGCGCCCCCTGCCTAGCTGATCCGCCTTAGATCGGGCGATGAATAAACGCACCGAACCCTGTTCCACACGAACCTGGCTACACAGGAGACCCCGCAGACCCTGGACGTCAGACGGGTGCACAAGCAACTCCCCCACCCGCAAAGCTCCGAAGAAGGCCAAGGAAAAAGCCGCTCGGAACAAACAGGCTTCAAAGTCTGAACTCGCCACTACCGGCAACACCCCGATGAGACGGGACAACAAGGCATGCGTAATCGGCAGCCGGGAATCAGGCAGCCGTGGAGCTACCCGGCCCCAGGCCGCCAACATCCTGCGGGGCAAAAATCCTGACGACGAGCAAGACCACCCGAAGGCCTTACAAAAGAAGGCAAAGCCCGCCAAGTGGCCCGCCGCCGCACTACGGGAACATCCCGCCAGCTGAGAACTGGCCAAGAAGTCAGCCGACAAGACCTCCGATACCGGTCCGGGGACCCATCCCCGCATACGCAGAAAATCGCACACGGTCAAGAAACCCCGATTGTACCGCGTCCAAGTGGAGGGAGCTACAGACCGCTGTAACAAGCACCAGATCCGCTCACCACCAGGCTCCACAAATGCTCTGGCATCGGCGACCCATCCGTCTTCGCTGTCGGCGCCAGCTCCCGAAACTGCAAGAATTGAGAACGAGAAAGAGCATCAGCAAGCCTGGTCTGGACCCCAGGAACGTGGCGAGCCCTAATGTACAAATTAAGACGCAAACAACGCAAAACAAGTTCACCTGCAAACATCTGGCAGCTTGCCAGTTCACGACCTCCACCACACCCATGTTGTCACACCAGAAAATGACTCACCGATTCCGCAACTTCTGCGGCACGCCACCAGCAAGGGGAAAAGCTCCAGTAAGGTCACATTTCAAGTAACTCCAGTCCGCCGCCAACTCTCCGGCCACTCAGCAGCGCACCAGTCCCCTTGACAATAAAGGCCGAAACCCACACCACCAGCAGCATCCGACTGCAGATCCAAATCCAAACTAGAGACATCAGGAAGCTGGATCGGGAGCGACCCATTAAAATGAGATAAGAACAGCGACCACATCCGCAAATCCGCCCGAATCCCAGCAGTAATCCGCACAAAGTGACGGCGATCATGAACACCCGATGTTGCCACCGCCAGAAGACGGAAAAAAGCACGTTCCATAGGCAGAACCCGACAAGCAAAATTAAGGGACCCCAACAAAGACTGAACAACCCGCAAAGTAGGTTTCCGGGTACCCCGAACCAACGAGATTAAGGACAACAACTGATGCACTTTGCCCTGGGGGAGCCGAGTCACCATAGCGACCGAGTCAATCTCAATACCCAAGAAGGTGAGACAAGAAGTAGGCCCCTCAGATTTATCCGCTGATAACGGCACCCCAAATTCCGCCGCCAAGCATTCGAACGTAGACTTCAACAGGCTACAATCACCAGAACCCGCCCCCCCCTACGAAAAGAAAATCATCGAGATAGTGAACCACCGACTCCCGCTTAGCGCGCCGAAAAGTAACCCAATGGAGAAATGAGCTGAATAATTCGAAAAATGCGCAGGAAACCGAACAACCCATCGGCAGGCATCTATCAAAATAAATTGCCCCCTCAAACCGAAACCCTAGTAGCGGATACGAGGAAGGATGGACCGGCAACAACCGAAAGGCCGACTCGATGTCCACTTTAGCCAACAAGGCCCCAACGCCCGCGATGCGCACCAGGCGCAAGGCACTATCAAAGGAAGCATAGCGAACAGAACATAGATCACGGGGAATGCCATCATTCACGGAGCGCCCCACGGGCCTAGACAAATTATGGATTAAACGATATTTACCAGGCTCCTTCTTAGGAATAATCGCCAAAGGAGACAATACCATCACCGGGAACGGACGCTCCCGAAAGGGACCCGCAACCCGCCCCAAGTCGAGCTCCTCGCGCAACTTCTGCCTCACTTCCACCCGCAGCTGGGATACGGAAGAAGCATTAGAAGCCTGCACATTAGTCTGAGGCAGCAAACAAGGAATCACAAAACCCTCGTTAAATCCCCTAGCCAGAACCGCAGCCACCCGCGTAACCCTATATTGGTCCAACCAAGGCCTCATGGCACCTACCCAGACCGGAGTGGGTAACCACTGAATCACCAACTCACTTGGATGGGGCGGGAGGCGCTCCAGCACCCTTCTTGGGGCACTTGAGCGCCGAGTGCCCTTGACCACACAAGGAGCAGGCGTGACAGAAACGACAGTCGGGAAAGGAACAGGAAGATTTATTAAACAACCAGCAGAGACCTGGGCCACACCCAGCCCCCGGGCCTCCCGGGGGACGAAAGGAATGCACCCTCCCTTGGACCGGGAACCCCGACTTACCCGAAGCACCAATACCGGACCCCCCAGGTTTCGCCATATGGGTCAACCACAGATTAATGTCTTGCGTACCCCAGGACATGTGCCCGTTCTCCTCCATTTTGTCATGGAATGCCTCATCATAGTTGAGCCACGCCCACCCATCGAACCGCTGATACGCATCCAGGATGGAGTCCGCATAAGACAGCAAAAGACCGTAATCCTGAGGACGCTCCCGACCCCAGACACTGGCCAACCTCAAAAACGCGCGCGTCCAGTTCAAGACATTGCGGGACACCAACCCTACTTTTGGCTTCACCCCTGCCTTCTTGCTTTTCTTCTTACGCCCACGCACTCTGCCCTCTAGAAGCCGAAAAACGTCAATACACGCACGCTTCTTGATCTTGTGGCGAAGTGAGCGCGGAACCTTCTCCCACAACTCCGACAGCGCCACAAGGGCAGGAGCCCCACGGCCATCACCCTCCTGCGCCGACTTCTCACCTGCCCCCCGCCGAGGTGACCCTGACGAGGAAGACGACGTCGAAGAGAAAGAAGAGGTTAAAGAAGACGAAGAGGACGAAGAAGTCCTACTCCGACGGCCTTTCTTCCCCTTCCCCCTCCCCTTACCCTTTCTACCCTTACCACCAGTCCCAGCCACTAGGGCCATGTTACCCATGGTCCGGTCGCTTCCAGTCCTGCGTCCAGCATCTTGGGTTCCAGGAGTGGCGCCTTCCGCAGCAACCACTATAGCCGGACTCCCGCGAGCCGTCTGCACCGGCTCCTCGTTACCAAGCCGCTGGGCTTCATCCCAGACTCCGCTCGATACTCCCGCAGCAGATGGCCCGGCACTGCATTCATGTCCAGCGGCGAAATCCTGGGGGAAAATAATCCAGACAGGGGCCAGCAACCTGCACAGCATGAGGGTAAGTTAGCCCAGGTGCCCAAGCCCCTACCCGCTGGTCCCCCACCCCCTCAAGCCCCCGAGGTCCACCCCCAACCGCTGCGCCCGAGCCCCAAGGCGGCGGTGGAATAGCCCTGGGAAACGGAGACGGAACTACAGCCCAGGGTCCGGATCCCCAAGGAGTCCCCCAGGGCCCCGGCGTCCAAGGAGACCACCAACCAGGAGGGCCCGCCGGCAACCCGCGACCCATCCCAGACGTCGAGTGTTGAACAGAAATCTCCAACGACCCCCCCCCCAACAGCACCACACTCCACCGAGGGAATAGCCGCCCCTCCCCGTCTGCCAGACTCCAACCCAGCTCCAGCCTGCCCAAAACCCAGTGCAGCCACAGGCACACCAGCCGCCGAAAGGACCCCAGCAGCCAACTGCCCATCCGTCCTACTAGGAGCCCCTGCCGAAGAGCCCACCAACCCATCTGCAGGCCGGGACACGCCATGACCCCCCCCCACGTACTACTGACCGCCTGCTTCGGCCCCTGTGGGTCGACCCCGCACCACCATGCGTCGCAGGCACCGCCCCCACAACCTCCAGCGCTATCGCAGTTCGGGCGGCCGAACGCGAGCGCCGAGGAGGCAAAGATCTACCCCCCCCCTGCAGCAGCACTCACTGGCTCCATATCAGCCTCGTCCAATGAATCACCGGCCAGGAGAGACAGCTCAGCCACATCAGTGGGGTTACAGGGTGCACGCGCCATCACTCTCCCCTGCCGACACGGGAGGTAAGCAGGGACCGCCAGGCAACAGAACTGCTGGACATGTGGCAGGCCGCAAGCTCCCCAAACCAGCCATCGCCGCCGAAATTTGCCTCGGAGGACCGGAAACCGTTAGGGTCCTCCGAGAGTCCTCTATTTATAGTCCTCCCCCTTGCCCTGCAGCTGCGACCTGACCTATCATAATAACCCCCCCCCCCCCTGGCGGGAATGACTTCCTCCCTAACTCTTCTCTTGCCCTTTGTTTACCCCCCTCCCCTCCTTGCGCTTTCCCGACAGGCGGCCCCGCGGGCCTCCCAGCTCCGCGTTACAGCCGCCCGTTGAGACAAGCTCTCGGGCTATTTATTCACTTCAAGTTAAGTAACTTTTTGTTCTCACAATTGGAAGCATCTATCAAAGGATTGAATATATTTTTGACACGTTTAATAACCTTTTTCTGACAGAAGCATGGTGCAATGATAGACTGTTGAAACTACATTTAGGGGCGTGTCCCCATTTGTGAGCTTCTTACCATCTTTTTGGTTCTGAGCACCTTTAGTCAGTTTAAGGTATTATTACTATGAGTGCCCTAATTGTTTTGTGCTAGTATTGACCCTTCTTTTTGCTAAACTTTACCCAGTAGTGTGTGCAGGGCTCAAATTTAGGTGCCAGGAGGCACTGATTAAGGACAGCATCTGTGACCATATCGAAAAAAATGGACAGCTAAGGTCGAGCCAGCATGGGTTCTGCAAGGGTAGGTCGTGCCTCACAAACTTGTTGTACTTCTTTGAGGGGGTAAACAACCAGGTGGACAAAGGAGAACCCATAGACATAATTTACCTAGACTTCCAGAAAGCCTTCGATAAGGTACCACATGAGCGGTTGCTCAGGAAGCTATGGAACCATGGGGTGCACGGGGAGGTCCACCGATGGATCAAAAACTGGCTGGCAGACAGGAAGCAGAGGGTTGGTGTAAAGGGCCATTACTCGGACTGGCAAGGGGTCACGAGCGGGGTTCCTCAGGGTTCGGTGCTGGGACCGCTCCTGTTTAACATATTCATTGACGACCTGGAGGCGGGAACAAAATGCGAGGTCATCAAATTTGCAGATGACACCAAACTATTCAGCAAGGTTGAAACCACGGTTGACTGCGAGAATCTCCAAAGGGATCTTACGACATTGGAAGAATGGGCGAAAAAGTGGCAAATGAGCTTCAATGTAGGGAAATGCAAGGTCATGCATATAGGGAGAAGGAACCCGATGTTCACTTACAAAATGGGGGGATCAATGCTAGGGGTCAGTAATCTGGAAAGAGACTTGGGAGTGATGGTAGACACGACATTGAAGGCGTCGGCACAATGCGCCACAGCCTCGAGGAAAGCAAACCAAATGTTAGGTATCATTAAGAAGGGTATCTCGACCAGAACGAAGGAAGTCATCCTGCCACTGTACCGGGCTATGGTGCGCCCGCATCTGGAATACTGTGTACAGTACTGGTCACCGTACCTCAAAAAGGACATGGCAATGCTTGAGGGAGTCCAGAGAAGAGCAACTAAACTGATTAAGGGTATGGAAAACCTTACATACACTGACAGACTGAAGAAGCTGGGGCTGTTCTCCCTGGAAAAGCGGAGACTCAGAGGAGATATGATAGAGACCTTCAAGATCCTGAGGGGCATCGAAAAGGTTGACAAAGACAGATTTTTCAATTTGAAAGAAACCACAAGAACAAGGGGTCACTCGATGAAATTGAAGGGGGACAGGTTTAAAACAAACGCAAGGAAGTACTTTTTCACACAGAGGGTGGTGGACACATGGAACACCCTTCCGGAGGCCGTGATAAGAAATAGCACAGTACAGGGTTTCAAGGATGACCTGGATAGGTTCCTGGAAGACAAAGGGATTGAGGGGTACAGATAAGAGCAGTGGAAGGTTTAGAGATAACTGTAGAGGTAGGCAATAAAATTAGTCAGGGACCGCTGACCAGGCAATATGCCTGATGGGCCGCCGCGTGAGCGGACCGCTGGGCTGGATGGACCTCTGGTCTGCCCCGGCGGAGGCGACTACTTATGTACTTATGTACTTATTCTATAACATTCAACAAATTACTTATAATTGGAAGAACTGGAGTAGATTAAATTATAATTTTTGGTGGAATTCCCTATGTCACATATATAAAATGGAAAGATTTATTGTAATACAGCGAGGGTGTTTTAGGAAATTTCAGGATGTGTGGGAGCCATTACCAAAACATTGTACTGATTAGATGACATTTTTTCCCTTAATCTTACAGATTTAATTATGAGGGGGTGGGGAATAATTTTATGTTTTTATGATTATATATTTTATTATTATATATTGTACAATGTATTTGATTATATAATAGAAAGGGGTGGGAAGGGTGGAAGAAAATAGCATAATATTTGTACTATTGATGATTATTAAGTGATATATTTATGATTAATTTGTTTTAACATGTTGATACACTTATTGTATGTTTGAAAATGAATAAAGATTTAAAAAACAAAACAAAACACTAAGGATGATACAGCATTATTCACAAATATTTGTGAATGATGCTATGTCATCCTTAGAGTTTAGTTTACTGGAGTAAGTGAATGTTTGGGTAAGAGATTATCAAGCATATTTCTCCAGTCCTTCTCATTATTGAATACTGGTATCTATAACATTACACACAAATTGTAGAAATGCCCCTCACCAATCCATGCCATGCCCATGGCTATGCCCCCATTTCAGATTCACACAAATATTTACATAAACATCTTTATAGAATACTGACTAGAAAGATGCGTACATAGATGCAAATTGTTGTCAATTAGCAGCAATAATTGATTGTTAGTAGCGAATAGTTGTTCCTGCCAATTGGCTCGTTATTCATTTACATTGTGCATGCTCGAACTTGCTTGCACAATCTTGAGCACCATTTACGGGTTAGCAATCGGCAAGGTAGATGCGCTGATTAGCACAGGAAAGCCCACTTTCTGCCTCTGACTCGCCCCTTCAAAATAAAATAAAATTAAAAAAAATTTAGCATATGCACAACTCAAAACTAACACAGAACGCACTAACACACCCTGTGCTAGTTATTTATTTATTTCTTTTAGCTGTTGGGTGCGTATTAGTGCCTAATACAGCTTAGTGAAAGGACTCCTAAGTTTGATACCTAACACCTCCTTTTACAAAACCGCACAAGAGATTTTTAGCGCCGGCTGGCACGCTGAATGCTATGCGCTGCCCCGACCCTCATAGGAACTCTATGATCGTCAGAGCAGTGCAGAGCATTCAGCGTACCAGCCAGCGCTAGAATCCTCTTGCGCAGTTTTGTAAAAAGGGAGTAAATGTGTCCCTTGTTTTCAGTAAAACTGTGAGAGGTGTGTGATTGACATCACGCCGCTTTGTGGGGGCGTTGTGGGGGGTGTGGGGGGTTGTAACCCCCCACATTTTACTGAAAACTGAACTTTTTCCCTGTTTTTAGGGAAAAAGTTCAGTTTACAGTAAAATGTGGAGGGTTACAACCCCCCCAAACCCCCCATAACGCCAGCGCGATGTCTATTAAGTAAACTGGGGGGGGTTCCCCAACAAAACCCCCCGTCGGAGCACCTAAAAACTGTAATTTTGTGCGGCACGCACTCCACGCTGCGCTCAATTGTCGGCGCGCACTTTTGTCTTTCGCGACGTTGTCTATGAACCAAAATATTACGGCAAGCATATGGTAATGAAACAATTAGCCGTGCTACATACTCTCACAGACACATCTTCCTCATCTGCCATAACAAGACCTACAAAGTTCTTCCTCTCACTGTGACCCAACAATGAAGGCTACAGCAGTTCAACTGCAGGTTCAGAAACTGCAATGTACGAGCTATACAAGATCCAGCGCAGCATTGCCATGCCTACTTCACAGAGAGAAAAATAGATGCAGTCTCATTACTTTTCAATCAGTCCCAAAAAGGAGCATCCAACCACAGACACAAGGCAGCTTTTTGTAAAAGTTCACTGTGCAGATTTAATTATTGAGATGGGCTGAGTGGGCAGGTGGTAAACAAAACTAAAGAAAACCAAACACAATTATATTCATCTCTCTGGCAGGCTGTGAGGTGCTGATAGAATTAACTAGCAGCTGGGTCTGTCTGACAGGGCTGCAAGAATAAATAGAAATCAGATTCTCTAGAGCAGTGATTCCCAACCGTGTCCTGGAGGAACACCAGGCCAATCGGGTTTTCAGGCTATCCCTAATGAATATGCATGAGAGAGATTTGCATATGATGGAAGTGATAGGCATGCAAATTTGCTTCATGCATATTCATTAGGGCTAGACTGAAAACCCAATTGGCCTGGTGTTCCTCCAGGACAGGGTTGGGAACCACTGCTCTAGAGCAATGGTTCTCAACCCTGTCCTGGAGGACCACCAGTCAGGTTTTTGTGATAGCCCTAATGAATATGCATGGGAGAGATTTGCATATAATGGAGAATGAAAGTCATGCAAATCTGCCTCATGCATATTCATTAGGGTTATCCTGAAAATCTAACTAGCTGGTGGTCCTCCAGGACAGGATTGAGAACCACTGCTCTAGAGAAACTGAGGTTCTCACATAGTTGGCAATGATAGACTTAAGGCACAGCTGGGTTTGCCCAGGAAGCCATGTAGAGGAACTAGGAGATCAAATATTTGATCAACTGTCACAGTAGCATTATTGTTTATTAAGGTTATTACACAGCTTTTTTACATTACATTAGTGTCTTCTATTTTAAAACTACGATTTGGTTCTAGGCGGATTACAAAAGAATTGGTCTGGGCATACCCAAAGAAATTACAAGATAGATAGTTAGCAGAAGCGTTAAGATCCGGGGATATATTGAGAAGGTTAGTTAGATCATTTGACAAATTTCTTGAATAACTTGGTTTTTAATTTTTAATTAAGAATAGAGATCCACTTTTGATTGAATTCAATATCCTCGCAAAATATTCTGGGTTCTTTTGATATTCGAAGACCCCTAGGGATATATTCTTTTTTACAATATGAACTGGGATCAACCTACTTTCAATAATTCAGCTTTATGGGATGAGATGATTATTTTATCCAAGCGATATATCCGAGCTGAACTTCATGGGGCAACATTAAAGGAATATTGTAAAAAAGAATATATCCTCAGGGGTCTTCGAATATCAAAAGAACCCAGAATGTTTTGCGAGGATATTGAATTCAATCAAAGGTGGATCTCTATTCTTAATAAATGCTCCTTAGACCTAATGGTATTGATCGTAGACCGAACAAAGAAAGCTATGTCTACTATTAAAAGTGAGATTGAAGACAAATTAAAAATCTTGAAACAGAATTCGAATGACACTGAGTTTAAGCAACAACAAGACGCATTAAAAATTAAAGTTGATGGATTTAGGGCCGATATTCAAAAGGATAAATATAAAAAATTCAAACGAGATGAACAAGATTATTTGCAAAACAAAGTATATTCCTGGATGAAAACAAATGGGTCTGGTAATCCTCTGGATAAGAAGGTTACGTTTGACTAGACTTCTGATTCCTCTAATTTTAGTGCAAGTTCTGATGACGATTTTTTAGGACCAAAACAATGTCCCCAGGTATGTAGTCACCTTGAAAACAATTCTTTAGGTACCACATTAGTTCAGTTGGGAAACTCTCCTCGGGAGCCTAGCAAACACAGGGTATGGAAGGCTATGTATGTTAATGCACACAGTCTAGGCAACAAAATTCTGGAATTAGAGACTGAAATAATGTCTGCTGACCTGGATATGGTAGCAATTTCTGAGACTTGGTTCACGGACTCTCATGGGTGGGATATGGCTATACTGGGTTACAACTTGCTTCGTCAAGACAGAGAGGGAAAGGTAGGGGGAGGGGTGGCACTATACACCAGAGAAGGCATCAAACTTACGAGAATCACAGATGTCAAGTACACCGGGGAATCCCTCTGGGTTAACCTAGCCAGAGGCAACGAAAAATCCCTATACCTTGGTGTAATACACAGACCTCCAAGACAGCTGGTAGACAAAGACACAGAACTAATCAAGGACATTGAGAATATCACTTTACGGGGGGATACGGTACTACTAGGGGACTTCAATATGCCCGATGCAGACTGGAACACACTTTCAGCATCTACCAGCGGAAGTAAAAGGCTATTGTCCTCCATAAGGGGAGCACAACTCAAACAATTGGTGTTGGAGCCTACTAGGGCCCAGGCGATACTGGATCTGGTACTCACCAACGGAGGAAGTGTCTCGGAGGTATCAGTGGGCGACAAGCTAGCCTCCAGCGACCACAACATGATATGGTTCAACCTCAAGAAAGGGTTCACTAGATCTAACATGACAACAAAAGTTCTCAGCTTTCGAGGCACTGACTTTAAAGGCATGGGAGATTTTGTCCATCAGGCACTGCGTCACAAAGCGGTGACCAACGATGTGGAGGCTATGTGGTCAACCTTGAAATCAACCCTACACGCAGCAACAGACCGTTACATAAAATCTGTGAGTAAACGGCGAAGAAAAAACAGACCTCAGAGATATCTGACCTCGTTAAAGACAAGAAACGAGCATTCATTCACTATAAACGCACGAAGGGTAAAGAGGCTAAAATAAAATATATGACTAAGTCGTCAGCGGTCAAACTGGCAGTCAAAGAAGCCAAGCTCCGAGTAGAAGAAAACTTAGCGAATAACATTAAAAAGGGGGACAAATCTTTCTTCAGGTATATTAGTGATAGAAAAAGAAACACAGATGGAATAGTACGCCTCAGAAAACCTGACGGAAATTATGCAGAATCTAATACAGATAAAGCTGAACTACTAAATAAGTACTTCTGCTCAGTCTTCACCTGCAAGGCGCCAGGGTCAGGTCCAAAGTTAAATGTGAAGCATAACTCGGGAGACCCATTTCAGAACCACGAGTTTACACCCAGTGACGTATACAACGAACTATCGAAACTCAAGGTGAACAAAGCTATGGGACCGGACAATCTGCATCCAAGGGTGCTCAGAGAGCTGTGTGACGTCCTGGCGGAACCGTTAGCCGTACTCTTCAATCTCTCTCTCAGTACGGGAAAAGTCCCATTGGACTGGAAAACAGCTAATGTCGTTCCTCTGCATAAAAAGGGCTGCAAGGCAGAAGCTGCAAATTACAGACTGGTGAGTCTCACTTCGATTGTGTGTAAGCTCATGGAAACACTAGTCAAACGCAAACTAGACACGATCCTTGATGAGGAGAACCTACGCAACCCCCACCAACACGGTTTCACCAAGGGTAGGTCATGCCAATCCAATCTTATCAGCTTCTTTGACTGGGTAACTAGGAGGCTGGACCTGGGAGAGTCCCTAGACGTCGTGTACTTGGACTTCAGCAAAGCTTTTGACAGCGTCCCCCACCGTAAATTACTGAGCAAGATGAAATCATTGGGATTAGGTGATACACTAACTGCATGGGTCAGCGACTGGCTAAGCGGGAGACTTCAGAGGGTGTTGGTTAACGGTACCCTCTCTGAAACGTCGAGGGTGACCAGTGGAGTGCTGCAAGGATCAGTCTTGGGCCCGATCCTTTTCAACATATTTATAGGAGACATGACTCAGGGGCTTCAAGGTAAAATAGCATTAAGAACATAAGAACATAAGCAGTGCCTCTGCCGGGTCAGACCACAGGTCCATCCTGCCCAGCAGTCCGCTCCCGCGGTGGCCAAAAACAGGTCAAGGCCTGTCTGAATCATCAGAAGGGGCTCCCCTGCCACCTTGGTTTCCCATTTAAGTTCTACCCTCCTATCGAAGTCCTAGCCCTCCGGTCTTGCACATGCACGACCAGGTTGGTTTACTCAGTACCCCACGATCCCTCTATCCCTCAGGAATCCATCCAATCCCTGCTTGAATCCCTGTACCGTACTCTGCCTGATCACTTCCTCCGGTAGCGCATTCCAAGTGTCCACTACCCTTTGGGTGAAAAAGAACTTCCTTGCATTTGTTTTGAACCTGTCTCCCTTCAGTTTCTCAGAATGCCCCCTCGTATTTGCTGTCCCCTTCAGTCTGAAGAATCTGTCCCTATCCACCCTCTCCAAGCCCCTCATGATCTTGAAGGTCTCTATCATATCTCCCCTGAGTCTCCTTTTCTCCAGAGAGAAGAGCCCCAGCCTATCCAGACTCTCGGCGTACGAGCAGTGTTCCAGCCCTTTTACCATTTTTGTTGCTCTCCTTTGGACTCTCTCAAGTACCGCCATGTCCTTCTTGAGGTGCGGTGACCAATACTGAACGCAGTATTCCAGATGCGGACGTACCATCGCTCGATACAATGGCATGATGACTTCCCGTGTTCTGGTTGTTATGCCCTTCTTTATGATGCCCAGCATCCTGTTGGCTTTTTTCGAGGCTGCTGCGCACTGTGCAGATGGCTTCAGTGATGCATCCACCAGCACACCCAAGTCTCTCTCGAGTCTGCTGTCTCCCAACAATACCCCCCCCCCAATTTGTAGTTGAACAACGGGTTCTTTTTCCCTATATGCATGACCTTGCATTTGTCCACGTTGAAGCGCATTTGCCATTTGTTTGCCCAGTCTTCCAGCTTGTCCAGGTCCCTTTGTAGGTCCTCACACTCCTCCCTGGTCCTAACTCTGCCACACATTTTGGTATCGTCTGCGAATTTTATAACCTCACACTTTGCCTCCTTTTCCAGGTCATTGATGAATATGTTAAAGAGTAAAGGCCCCAGCACCGATCCCTGTGGCACACTGCTCGTGACTCCCCGCCAGTCAGAATATTGGCCCTTTACTCCAACCCTCTGCAGTCTACCCGACAGCCAGTGCTTGATCCATCTGTGCACATCCCCTCCCACCCCATGGCTCCACAGCTTCTTAAGTAGCCTTTCATGTGGCACCTTGTCGAAAGCCTTTTGGAAGTCGAGGTAAATGATGTCTATGGGCTCCCCATTGTCCATCCGACTGCTTATTCCCTCAAAGAAGTACAGAAGGTTCGTTAGGCACGACCTTCCCTTACAGAATCCGTGCTGGCTTGTTCTCAGTAGGCCATTCCTCTCGATGTGCTCACAAATGCCGTCCTTGATCATAGCTTCCACCATCTTCCCTATTATTGAAGTCAGGCTCACCGGCCTGTAGTTCCCGGGGTCACCCCTCGATCCCTTCTTGAAGATCGGTGTGACATTTGCCAATTTCCAGTCCTCTGGCACCTCACCAGTTTTCAAGGATAGGTTGCAAACATGTTGGATTGTGCCCGCTATTTCCTGTCTTAGTTCTTTCAGCACCCTTGGGTGGATCCCGTCCGGGCCCGGTGATTTGCCGCATTTTAACCTGTCTATCTGTTTGAGGACATCCTCCCTACTTACCTCTATGTGCTCTAATTTTTCAGCCTGTTCCCCACTCATGAGCTCCTCTGAGTCCGGTATATTAGATGTGTCTTCGCTCGTGAAAACCGACGAGAAGAACGTGTTCAACCTCTCAGCTACCTCTTTATTCTCCTTAATCACTCCCTTCCTGTCCCCATCGTCCAACGGCCCTATCTCCTCTCTCGCTGGTCGCTTCCCTTTAACGTAACTGAAGAATGCCTTGAAGTTTTTCGCCTCCTTGGCCAGCCCCTCTTCGTATTTCTCTTTTGCTTTTCTAACCTCCCGGTGGCATTCCTTTTGGCATTTCCTGTGCGCCTGGCGATTTTCCTCTGTTGGGTCCTCTTTCCATCTCCGGAAAGATACTTTTTTGTCCTTTATCGCCCTCTTTACTTCTATTGACATCCAAACCGGGTCCTTTGATCGCTTGTTCTTGCAGCCTTTCCTGAAATTGGGGACATACATTCTCTGTGCTTCCTGCAGGGTGTCCCTAAATAGGGTCCAGGCGCTTCCCACAGTCTCCATCCTAAAGATGTTTCTGAGCTTCCTCCCCACCATTTCCCTCATAGCAGGGTAGTTCCCTTTCTTGAAGTTCAACGCAGTTGTTGCGGTCCTCCTAACTATGGGTGTCCCTCTTTCTAATGTGAATCTGATCGTGTTATGATCACTGTTGCCTAGTGGTCCTCCCACTTCTACCCCTCTTGCAGGCCCCCCTAATCCGTTTAGGATGAGGTCAAGAGTAGCACCCCCTCGCATCGGTTCTTTGACTAGTTGCTCCATGAAGCAGTCCCTCACAGCTTCTACAAATCCTGTCTCCCTAGTGCAGTTGGAGTGACCCGTACTCCAGTCTATCCCTGGGTAGTTGAAGTCCCCCATCACTGTTACACTTCCAGTCCTGCACTCCTGTCTCAATTCCGCTTCCAAGTCGTGTCCGACTCCCTCTGGCGTACCAGGTGGTCGATAGTACAGCCCCAGTTTAATGCTCGCACCCTTGTTTCCCGGTAATTTGACCCACAGCGATTCCAGCCCCTCTGCCTTCGTTGCCATATCCATTCCGACCGAGTGGATAGATTCCTTTATATATAGTGCTATGCCTCCCCCCTTTTTGTGTGTCCTGTCCCTCCTATAGAGCTTGTACCCTGGCAGCGCTATATCCCATTGATTTTCCTCTGTCCACCAGGTTTCTACAATTCCAATTATATCCAGGTCCTCCCCCTTGGCGACGACTTCTAGTTCACCCATCTTGGCCGTGAGGCTTCTTGCATTTGCGTATAAGCACCGCAGGTCCCGTCGTTTTTCTTCCACTTCTGCATTTACCTGGTCCACTTGCCCTTGGATTTCTGGCAGTTTTCCCGCTCTCTGTGTTTCTGTTTTACCCTCAGCCTTTACCCTCTTAGCTTTCAGCTTCCCCACATTCCTGCCACCCCACTTTCCCGCTTTTCCTCTGGGATTTTTAGCCCTACCGGCCCCCTCCTGGGCTGTCATCCCTTGAGCCTCTGTTTGATCCCCCTTGCCTTGTGGTGCTTCTATATTACCCTCGGCTTTCGCCCTTGTGCCACCCAGTCCCCCTGTGTCCCCATGCCCCTTAGTCTTCTCCCAGCAATCTCCCTTTACCTGATGATTCCCTCGCTGTCTGATCTGTAGATCTTCCGGTCCCTCTGTTTCCTCCCTGCAGTCAGCCCGTTCAGCATCTGTTCTGGATGCTGTTGTCCGAAGCGTCAACATCAGATCTGCTGTCGGCTTTCCCCCTCTCTTCAGTTTAAAGCCCTCTCGATCTCCTTCCTCAAATTGGTTGCCAGTAGTCTGGTTCCCGCTGTGCTCAGGTGCAGGCCGTCCCGCCGGTAGAGCTTGCTCTTTCCCCAGAAGGACGCTGACGATGCCAAATTATGTAACACTGTGAGTGACACCGCAAGTAAAAATGATTTGTCCGACAGCATGAGGCAGGACCTGCTTTTACTGGAACATTGGTCCACAACCTGGCAGCTGGGCTTCAATGCGAAAAAATTCAAGATCATGCACCTTGGTAACAATAATCCGTGTAAGACATACACACTGAATGGTGAAACCTTGTCCAGAACTACAGCAGAGCGGGATTTGGGGGTGATCATTAGTGGAGACATGAAATCAGCCAATCAAGTGGAGAAGGCTTCATCTAAGGCTAGACAAATGCTGGGATGTATCCGTAGAGGCTTTGTTAGCCGGAAGCCAGAGGTTATAATGCCGTTGTACAGAAGCATGGTGAGACCTCATCTGGAGTACTGTGTGCAATTCTGGAGGCCACACTACCGTAAGGATGTGCTGAGAGTTGAGTCGGTGCAGCGAATGGCCACCAGGATGATCCTGGGGCTCAAGGATCTCTCGTATGAAGACAGGCTGCACAAGTTGTGGCTATACTCTCTCGAGGAACGTAGGGAGAGGGGAGATATGATAGAGACATTTAAGTACATCACTGGCCGCATAGAGGTGGAAGACGACGTTTTCCTTCTAAAAGGACCCTCGTCCACAAGGGGACATCCGTTGAAAATCAGGGGGGGGGAAATTTCATGGGGATACCAGGAAGTACTTCTTCACTGAAAGAGTGGTGGACCATTGGAATGAGTTCCCGGAGCAGGTGATCGTAGCCAGCAGCATACAAGATTTCAAGAATAAATGGGATGCCCACATCGGATCCCTACGAGGGTAGCATAGAGGAGGGCAGCTTGGGGACGAGTGAAAGAGTGTAGATTAGGGGAGGGTTGTTGGAGTGGGCAGACTTGATGGGCTATGGCCTTTTACTGCCGTCATTTTCTATGTTCTATGTTCTATGGCGGAGAGGCAGTGGACGGAATCAAGGCCAAAGCCATTTTCAGTATCAAAATCAAGGACAATATACAGGGCAACGCCCACAGACCAGATCACAGCGAGGACAAAGATATCCTTAGATAGATGTGCATTGAATACTAAAGATCAAACTTTATGTGGCGAGTCTTCCCTTGTTGTGAATTTATCAAATCACCGACTTACGGCTGATGAATATTGTATATTAAATAAAGGCTTGTCCTTTGTCCCTACAATTCCTGTGGACAATTTTCAAACTAAGATTGATAATGAAAAATTTTACCGGATCTTAAAAATAAAATCTTTTTTCTCTAAAAATGATGCTAGTAACCAAGATGAACAGACTTCTATAGTTATTCCTAAATCTACGTGGACACCTCCGGGCCCAGTTGACCCAGTGATTGACACCTTTCATAAACTTGTACACGCTGATTTAGCCAAAATAGCAAGGAATAATTTTGGTGAACACCACAACATGAGTAAAAATGAGAAACGTGCCATCAAGACTCTTCAAGCTGATAAAGATTTGATCATAAGAAGAGCAGATAAAGGGCGTAAAATAGTGTTATTAAATAAATCTGACTATATGGCAGAGGCTCATAAACAACTGTATAGTGATGATTACGAAATACTTATGTTGAACCCTACTGAACAACTTCAATTAAAGATAAATATTCTAATAAAACAAGCTTTGGAAAAGGGTTATCTAACGAAAAAGGAATTTTGTTTTTTGAATGTACACTATCCAAAAACTCCTCTTTTCTATTTACTACCCAAAATTCATAAATCCTTATCTGCCCCTCCGGGTAGACCAATTGTTTCCAACAAAGGAGCACTTTTGGAAGCTCCGTCGATATATATAGACAAATTTCTCCAAGAATTTGTGAAACAAACGTTTTCATATATTCAAGACACCACTGAGTTTTTGAGAAAACTTGAGGAAATAGATCCAGATCCACATACTTTAATGGTAACGATTGATGTTTGCTCTCTCTATACAATTATCCCCCAAGGAGAAGCCTCTCAAATTATCCGTAGTACTTTGGAAAAAAGATCTAATTTGAAAGTACCTACTGATTTTTTATGTCAACTATCTGACATTGTCTTACAAAACAGCTTTTTCATGTTTGAAGACTCTTTATTTCATCAAAAGTCTGGCATTGCTATGGGCATAACTATGGCTCCATCTGTTGCGAATCTTTTTATGGATAATTTTGAACATACTTGGATTTACCAGGCTGAAGACTTTAAGTATGTGAAACTATGGGTCCGCTTCAATGACGATATATTTTTATTGTGGAATGGTGGAATTGAGAAGCTGTTATGCTTTATTACCTATATGAACAACTGTCACTCTAAAGTGAAATTTACCCATTCTTACAGTCCAACTAGTATTTCATTCTTGGATGTATGTCTTAGCGTCAATGACGGAAAGTTTCACACAAAAGTTTATACCAAACCTACCGATTGCAACTCTGCACTTCATTTTTCGAGTGCCCATCCGAACTCTTTGAAAAAAAGTTTACCTTTTTCTCAGTTTTTAAGAATACGAAGAATTTGTACTTCGGATGAGGACTTTAAACAACAGGCAGATATATTAAAAAATAAATTTTTACAAAGAGGATATCCGCCTCTACCTATAAAAGAGCCTGGTATAATCATCGTGAATATCTATTGATGAAGAAAGATCGTAGCAGTCATGTAGCAGATGATCAGCATCTAACTGTGTGTTTTAACGTATGCCAAAGACAGCTATCAGGTGGCTCGATCTTTAAGAAAGCATTGGGAAATGCTCAAAATTGCTAGAGTGTTTCAAGATTGCCAACTAAGAATAGCATATCGAAGAAATCATAACCTGCAATAAATATTATGTCCCTCTATGCTCCCAGAGAGTATTGATGAGGATAGAAACATCTATCAAGGACATCAAAAATGTGATAAATGTCAAATGTGTGAAAGAATGATTTGCACAAAAGTTTTTTGTCACCCGACTAACCACAAAGAATATATCCTCAGACATACCTCCAATTGTAAAACCCAAGGAGTGGTTTATATCTTAATGTGCCCATGTGATCTCATATATATTGGGCAAACATCTAGGAAGTTCAATGTCTGGTTGACGGAACACAAAAGCAATATAAAAAATCATAATATGGGGGCACCTTTAGCAAGTCATTGTATAACACAACATCATGAATTTGAAACTTTACGGGTCCTTGTATTAGAGGTTCTAAAACCGGGCAGGAGGGGGGGGGGGTGATTTCAAAAGATATCTAGCCCAGCATGAGCAACGCTGGATCAGCCGACTTGACACATTATATCCAAAGGGGTTAAACAAAAACACGGAGTGGCAACATTTCTTTTGATCTCAGTGTTGTTCGTTTTAATTATTTATGATGTCATCACGTTTATGCATTGATGAAAAGAACGCTGTCGCCATTTTGTACTTGACTGAGAATTGTTGATGAGACACTGCGATTAAGTGAGCTTTTTTGAGTATTTTTATCTGCTTTTCAGATTCTAACCTATTGTTATGTTTACTGCAGAAATTTATCATGCCATGACATTGGCCCTGACGCAGCGGATGAAAAACATACCCGCGAAATGCTGGCCACGTCAGCTCTTTTCTGAGGCACCTTTTTGAGTCATGGTTGCCCTGGCATGTTCTCAAACTTCCATTAGTTTCAGATAAGTAGTTACTTTGAAAACTTTAACACTTGTTCTCAGTTTTATGGATGAGTGCATAGAAATAATATGTTTAATACTTTGAATGGTGGGAAAATATAGATAAGGCTTTAAGGCTATTGAAAAATTAAAAAAGCTAAAAAAAATTAAATAAATGAAAACTGTTTTAAATAAATAATTAATTAAAAAGCTAGGAAATAAATAAATACAGGTTTTTTGGCCAATGATTGGAGCCAGGAGCTGACACACTACGCTGAATTCCCCAGTCTATGACTGTGCGTAGGCTCCATCTCTGAGGCCTTTTCCTGTTTAGTGCATTTCTCCTGTTGAGTGGATTTTTTGCTATTTATAGAGAATAAAGTGAAACAGGAAATAAGGATGAAATAATTTATGAAGCAAAATGTCATCTGCAAATTGAAGCACAATGATACATGAGCTGTCTTGTTTCTTCACTACTGTATGTTAACATTAAACTTGCATTAAACCAGAATAATTATCATTCAAATTACTTTGTGTCTGGAATGTTAACTGATAAATATTCCATTAAAAGTAATTATATCTTTTGCAAAAAAAGGTTAATAAAATAGAGGGTTTTTTTTTTTCCTGAGTTGCAGAGAATTTATAGCCACAGCATGGAATCACTTAATAAAATCAACTGAAGTAAAAATCGTAAAAGTGAAAAAGGCACAAAATGTGGAGTATCTCGCTGCTCTCTCTGAACTATATCATAGGCATCTTGTAGTAACATGAGCAAGAGCAGGCCTGGAGCCAGGACAAACTGGAACCATTCAACAGGTGTAGGTAAAAGAAAATACTTTTTATTATAATTATCATGTAGGGTCCTGTTCCATTCTCAAGTAGTAACAAGGTTCTCCAGTGGCCTGCTCCTGCAAAGCCACGGTATATATTGCAGATACTCAGTATGGCAATACACTTTATTTGTGTCTGGTCTGGTTCCCCAGAGTTACCAATGTCATCTCTAGCAGTACTTGGGTCAAATCCCAAAGTTGTAAGGTTCCAAGTTGAATATGGCCTACCTGACTGTAACAGTGACAGCTCACACATAGGTGGTAGAGGTAAATGCAGACGGGCATTGCTGCGTCCCTCTGGGCATCTTTAATCTACTGTACCCTAGATTTTCATACTTCCTGGAACATTTCCTCCTTGTTCCACCCATCCTAGGTTCCTTCCTACATGGGCAAGCCTATGGTTTTAAGGAGGCTCTGACACTATGAGGGAGTATCCTTAAGGGGAAGTGACAATAACCTGTAGACACCCTCACATACCCTCCCCTCAACTAAACTGTGCCTAGTTGAGCGCCTGTCCTGTCAGGGTCACTCACTGCATTTAGAGAATCACAAGGGGGGGGGAGGGGGAGGCAGAGATGCTGTATCTATGGGGAGAGAGAGATGCCAGACCCATGGGATTGGTGGGGAGAGAGACAGATTCTAGAATATAGGATAGTGAAGAGAAGGAGAAATGCTAGACTCATGTGGGGGGGGGGGGGGCAGAGATGCAAGACATACTATGGGGAGGGAGAGATGCCAGACCTGTGGGGGGAAAAAGAGAAGAGATAGAGAAATGCAACACCTGTGGAAGGGAGAGAGGGAGAAATGCCAGATCTATGGGGGATGGGAAAGAAAGGGGGAGAGCTGATGGACCTGAGAAGGAAGTAGAGGAACTAAACCTATTAGGAAGGAGAAGGGAGAAATGCTGGACCCATAGTAGGATGAAGGGGAGTTAGAGAGAGACAGGATCAGGGGATGGGGCAAGAGAGAAGGAAAAATGATGGAGCAAGGGATATAGAAAGAGATGCTGGACTGCAGGAGAACAGGGGAGAGAGTGAACTATACTAGACCTCAAGGTAAAGGATGCAGGAGAAGGGGACATGAGAGGCAATAAGTTGGATAAGGGGAGGGACAGAGACACAAAAAAAGATGCTGGGCATGGAGGGAACATAGGGACAGGGATAAGGAGGGGCATTCTGGATGCAGGGTGAGGGATACTGAACATGGGGCAGGCTAGAGACAGGGGCATAGAGGAAAGATGCTGGAAATGATGAATACAGGACACAGAGGAAAGATGGATGATGGACATGGAGAGAGAAGAAATGTAAAATGGGAAGGGTAGGAAATCTCAAGCATTTTTCTCTGTCCTAGCAAGCTCACAGTCTATCTAAGGTACCTGGGACAGTGGAGGATTAGATAACTTGCCCAGGGTCACAAGGAGTTAATTTCACATGTATTATGTTTATATGAAGGTTATGCTGTAGCCGATCTGCTCCATGTTGAGAGTGGAATATGACAGCTGGGCAATAGAACTTTGATTATTGTTCTTGTATCTGTTTTATTTTGAACTGTATTTTTGGAAGAATTATTTTCTGGTTTGTGTTCTATTGTAAGAATTGTATTTTATGCACTGCATTATGTAATTCTGCTGTAAGCTGCCCATTCAGTCTCCCATGTGGCATCTGTTCTCACCTTGAATGCCAACAGGTTAGTGTTCAGATGCGAAAGCTAGACACTACGGAAACAAGACAGAAAGATTGACTCATTTGAGCTTTGGTGCTGAAGAAGGATTTTAGGCGTGCCAGAAGAACAAATAAATTGATTCTGGAAGAGATCAAACCAGCTATATCACTTGAAGTCCAAATGATAAAGTTATGACTGTCTTATTTTGGTCACACCATCAGAAGAGAGAGATTACTGGAAAAGGACATCATGTTTGGGAAGTTCAAAGGAACCAGGCGAAGAGGACAACCTGTTGGACACATTGAAAACAACCGTGGGGATGACATTGGAGGACCTTTCAGGACTAGTACAAAACCAATTTCTTTTTAGATCCACAATTCATCAAGTCACTAGGACTCGAGCATAAGTTGATGGCACCAAACACCAACAATTTTCAGAAGCACTTCTCCAGATAACAGCAATACTGAATATCTTTACAGACCTCCTCTGAACTATGTGGATTGTGCCAGGGTGGAACATGGGCAGTTCTAGTTCTGGCATTTAACACCTTATCCAGATAGTACCTGCCACTGTCCAGATAATGGTGCAGAATATCCTGATACTTTTTGACTGCCACCTCAAGCATTAAAAAAAAAAAAGATACAGACTACAGCGGCTGAATATCGACCCACTAATATTGTTATTCAGTGGCCTGGCTGAATAATAGCTTTATTCCAGCTTCTAAGAGGACAATTCTATAAAGGAATGTCTATTCTATAATGAAAAGAACGCACTTACTTCAATGTGCTCCTCACGACCCCAGCGGCTCTCCCTCTGATGTCATTTCCTATGCGCAGTACCCAGAAGTGACATCAGCGGGTGAGCTGACGCAGTCACAAGGAACACATTGAAGTTGTTGCTTGCAGTGGTGAACACCTAGAGTTGTAGGGGGGAGGGAGTGGTGCTGGTGCTCCCACCAACATGGTGCCATATTTAAGAGTCCTCAACCATTAATTTTATACAAAAACCATACTACATTCTAAACTGGCAACATTATGCCAAAAATTTTTTGAACATTATGATGCCTCCCTATACACAAGCACTCATATTTATTTTAATCAAACTAGTTTGTCTTACACCACACAGGCATTCTGCCTTGTCGGCGTTATACATACGATATCCTTTTAACTAACTTATTTCAATTCTATCTTTTTAATCTGCTATTTCGATGGTAGTTTGTAAAATCAAAAGTTATATTTTTTTAAAAAACCACACTGATACATCATTTTTCTACAAACCGGTGCTTATAAAAAACTATTTGAAAATGGCGCTCGTATTTTCAACAAATGATTGCTAACATGATGTTGCCTAACTGATTGCAATTGTGCTCTTAAAGTTGCTATTCCTACATTCGTTTGGGACATCCAAACTTAGAGGTCCTTTTATTAAGGCCCGCTAACCGATTTAGCACACGCTAAATGCTAAGGCGTCCATAGAATATAATGGATGCCTTAGCATTTAGCATGCACTAAATTGGTTAGCGCCCCTCAATAAAAGGACCCTTTACTTTTTTTAGAAATCAAACCGGTGCATCCTTCTTCTGCGATCTGGGGCACCGGTTTGATTTCTAAAAAAGTAAGTTAAAATAGCAGATTAAAAAGGTAGAGTTCCTGCAGGGAGGGGGAAATATTTGTCCCCGTGTCATGCTCTAATCTGAACTGCTAGATGTCACTGTTGATTAATGGTTGGTAAACTCTCTCCTGGGTACTGTGACGGGTAATGCATCCAGTGTTTCCCACAAAGTCACAGGTTTAGGAACTACACCAGAGTTTCTGGCATGGCCGTAAATAGAGCTTCTGGTGAGTTATCTAGCATGGACATCCTTCTAATTGTTACGTTTGCAGAAATTCCATCATTGATTTTATCAAAGTTACTTCTCTATTTACTCAACGTCCAAATTTTGGATGGCTAATATGGTAGTTCCCTACCACTTTTCATACAAGTAAATGTTATACAAAATATTTCTTTCAGATTTTCTATAATGTAGTGAAAAAACAAGCAATCAAGCTTTCATTTTTAGCACTATATTGTAGGATTTAAACAAAAAAAAAAAACCCTCAACATTCATAGGTTCAACATAATTGCCTGCTGAATTCTGATGCCGCTTTTGGACAATAGTTAAGTAAATGTGCTTATTTTTAAGAAGTCACCATGAATTCTTTATGCTGTAATTGCACACATTTTGCTTCCTAGCACAGTATGACATGTTAAAAACATTCAGTTGGTGATCAGAGGTTAGAAATGAGACCTTCAGGACTACAGCCTGTTCAGTTTTTTTGCATTACAAAACTACAAACTTTTTTGGTTAAAACAAATTCAAAGTTACTTGAATATCATTTGCTTATTTGCTAAGCTGCTGAATATGAGAAACACCTTATGGTTTGGCAGCTGTATGGTCATGATGTCATTAGACATTTTTTTAAAAGAGATTGTGATGTCACAAGTCATAAGGCACAGACAGTATACAAAAAGTGAAGTTGCTTACCTGTAGCAGGGGTTCTCTGTAGAGAAGAGGGAAATGCAACCATACTTTCTAGTGGCGTCACCCATCATTGCCAAGGTGCCCAAAGCCCTTCATCAGCTAATAAGTTTTGGTTTTGGTTTTAATTAGAGCACTTGCACAAGAATTCCAATGCTGCCATAAAGACATTCACCTGATATTATAGTAAAATTTCATTCACCATTCACTACATACAATATGACACCTTGCACAATTTCTTTGGGGTTTTTTTGAGGGGGGGGTTGGGGGCTCCTTTGTTCTGTTCACACTTTACATATTTCTTCTGTTGTCCTTATTTAATTATAGGGCTTCTTTTATGAAGGTGCGTTAGGGCCATAATGCGCGGAATAGCGTGCACTAAAATGCCGCGCGCTAGCCACTACCGCCTCTTGAGCAGGCAGTAGTTTCTCAGCTAGCGTGCACTATAGCACACGCTAATCCGTTACATGCGCTAAAAATGCTAGCGCACTTTTGTAAAAGGAGCCCATAGTTTTGATTCCTTTATCTTGCTGACACTTTGCATGTAATTTTACATTTTTATTTACAACGGTTCTAAGCTGCCTTAATCTAAAAAATATTTTCTTTATCAAAGCAGATTTCAAAGAACAGGTTAGAATCTAGTATAAGACCAAATACCCTAGACTTTTCTTCAGTCTTCAATAAATCCCCAGAAAGTAACGTAAACTCAGAAACTGGACAGGAACCCATTTGACCAAAAGCACAGAACCTTAGTTTTGTTTTTTCAATTTTAGAAAATTAACTTGAGCCCACTTATCAACTCTGAAATAATACTTTTAAGGTGATCTAAAGCAGTGTTCTTCAACCTTTTTACACCTATGGACCGGCGGATATAAAATAATTATTTTGTGGACCGGCAAACTACTAAGACTGAAATTTAAAAACCCATTTCCGCTCCGTCTCTGCGAGCTCGGTCATCCGCACAAGCCTCAGTTATGATTTTATATTGAATGTATTTTATTAAAGTATAAAAAGAAACAATATTCTGTACAATTGTCATTTTATAAATACAAATATACAAAGCAAGGACCAACAAAACCCCTGTCTCCCCTCCCTTCCCCTTCACATATATCCCCTCTACTGAACAAGCCAAATTATTACAGAATGCTACACAGAAATATCATGCTAACAGAGTCCAACATCTGGTTTGTTTCTGGTTTTTCTCTCTCACTATCTTCCTTCTGCTAACATTTTGAGTCCTCCCACCTTTGATCTAGGTCTTTCTGTCTGTCTCACTCTCTTTGCCTTCCTCCTCCCCAGGGCCTAGCATCTCTCTCTCCTCAGTTCAGGGTGTTTCTCCTCTCTACCCCCTCTAGTCCAGCATCTGCCCTGTCTTCCCCCCTCCCTTTTGGTTCAAGTCTGCTTTCCTGCCACTCCTCAAGGTCCTTTTCTGTCCCCGCCCCCAGTGTCCAGATCCAGCATCTCAATGAGTTTTCCATTTGGTGGCATTCCATTTGGTGCCAGTGCATTGTAGGTACACACACCTACAATAAACCCCTTTTTATGCCCATCTGCCTACTGCTGCAGTAAGCCTTACTGCTTGAAATGTCATGCAGAAAATCATTTTTTTTACCACAGCATGTGCAGCGTGCCTGCAGTATTGTTTGCCGCAGGGCAATATACTACTGTGCCTTAGTAAAAGGGTCCCTATATTTACTCAGCTTCAAATCAATCTGGAGTGTTCTGCGAAAATTGGCTCCCTATATAGGTACAAATTCAGTTTAAATGGGCCCATATTCTTTTTAAATTGTTTGAAGGAGTTGGCCCTGAGTATACAGTATGATTTGAATCTTCTCTTATCCTATTAAAGCTAAGACTTCCAGATCTCATTCAGTGCCTGTTCTTCATTTTCCCTACCAAAGGGTATACAGTATCTTAGGATCTTAAAAAATTCCTTTGGGTTTCAAGATGTTCAAAGCTGGAATTCTCTTCCAATAGATATTAGATTTTCAAATTCATGTTTTCTTTTTAGATGATCACTGAAAACTTACCTAGTTCAGAAATATCTTGGTTGATATCCTTGTGTATTTGATATTTTCAATCAAATACACAGGGCCTTACCTCCACTGCTTCCCTGCCTCTACTCCTTCACCTGATGGTGCATAGCATTGATGTTGCAGCCTGCCACCACCGGGCCCGTCACAACGGGTGGGGCCTTACCTCTGCTGCTTCCCCGCCCCTACTCCTTCACCTGACGGTGCATAGCGTTGATGTTGCAGCCTGCCACCCACCGGGGCCCTCGTGATGGGCGGGGACTTACCTCCGCTGCTTCCCTGCCCCTACTCCTTTACCGTGAGCAGGGAGGGGTAATTTGCAAAGTGTTTCAGGTTGCATGCCAACCCCTTCCCTGCCCCTACTTCACCGAGAGCAGGGAGGGGTATTTTGCATAGCGTTCCAGGCTGCGCACCACAAACGTTATGCAAATTACCCCTCCCTGTTTACGGTGAAGGAGTAGGAGCGCGGAAGAGGGTTGCCACGTGGCCTGGAACGCTATGCAAATTACCCCTACCTTCTCACGGTGAAGGAGGAGGGGCAGAGAAAAGGAATGGCATGCAGCTTCGATGCTGGTAGAGGGATGAGCAGGGAGATCTGTGGATGCAAGATGACAGCCGAGTGCTCCCCTAAATTAGCCAGGCAGAGCGCCTGGCTAAAGCACGATAGGGAGAATACTGCGGCCCTGCATGGACCGATAGGAATTTTCTGCGGACCGGCACCAGTCCACGGATCGGCGGTTGAAGAACACTGATCCAGCATAAGACATAATAAAAAAAACAATGTCATCTGCATTTGAGAGTATAGCAACATCTAGAGATGATAAAACCATTCCTAGAGTACTCAAATACAGAAAAATCCATAAGCTATTATTAAGAAGGAATTGGGAAAACCCACTGCTTAATCCTGGGATAAGCAGCATAAAATTTGTTTTACTCTTTTGGAATCTAACAGGTACTTGTGATCTAGATTGGCCACTGTTGGAAACAGGATTCTGGGCTTGATGGATTTAGTCTGTCCCAGTATGACAATGCTTATGTTCTTATGTTCTTGTGACTGGGACCAAAGGCTTCCAACAAAGGCGTAAGCTAGCCACACATCAGAAATGTAAACAGAATTCCCCTGTAAATTCTGGTCCCTGTTCTTCAGACCATTGTGTGTGTGTGTGTGGGGGGGGGGGGGGGGGGGGAGTTGTTTGTATCCTGTTTTGCTTTGCACTTTTTGATATCCCTTTTATTGTGTTGTCTTGGACTGCTCAAATAGACCAATACCAAAACTTTATACTTAACACTATAAGGGATCAGTAATCAATGATATTCTTTGAATAATGGAGATAGTGTGTTTAAAAACCATCATGTATCAGATTAATCGCTGTATTCTGTACTAACTAAAGATATTGTAGCAATACATAGGGGTAGCCCATTATATAGTGAATTACAGTAGTCTAACCAAGTGGTTCTTAAACCGATCCTGGGGACCATCAGCCAGTCAGGTTTTCAGGATATTCCTAATGATTATGCATGAGAGAGATTTCCATGCCCGTTACCTCCATTATACCACCACCACCACTACCACCACAACCACTACTACCACCATATTATTGCCTATGTCATCCTTTACAGACGATATAAAAGATCAGATCGCTGTAATTTTGGCAAAGATAAAACTTTGGATGTTCAGAAAAAACAAAATTTTTTCTTGCTAGTCCAAACTATATTATTTCATACAAACAAGTTCTAATCAACGACCAAACTTTTGAAATTGTCCCCTCTATTAGGATTCTGGGAGTTATATTAAATCACCACTTAGCGTTTGAAGAGCATACAGATTTTATGATTAAGAAATGTTTTCTGATTCTCTGGAAGCTTCAAACTATTAAAAGATATTTCAACTTTGCCTCTTTTAGACTTTTGGTACAGTCTTTAATTCTGTCTGTTCTTGACAATTGTAATATTATTTATTTGGCATCCTATAAGAAAAACTTAAAATGTATTTGTTTATTAATAATAATAATAATAATAATAATAATTTTATTATTATATACCGCCAAAGCCATGGTAGTTCAAGGTGGTTTACAATAAGAAGAGCTGGACAATCAGCGACATAGTTACAATGTAGAATCAATGAATACAAATATACAGAATAGGAGTTAATGAACAAAAAATTCTTAGGTAACAAATTGCTTAAACAGTTTCGTTTTTATTAATTTTCTAAAACTAAAATAGGATGAGGAGTGCATGATAATGTTACCCAGCCACTCGTTCAGTTTACCCGCCTAGAAAGCTAGAGTTCTGTCCAGGAATATTTTGTAACGGCAGGCCTTTATTGTTGGGTGGGTAAACATGTGGATTCTACGTGTGGGCTTAATAGCACAACCCAAATTGAAGTGGGAAACCAGGTACATAGGGGTCAAACCAAAGACTGATTTGAAACAGAGACAAGAAAATTTAAACAAAACACTCTTGCTTCCAGGGGCAGCCAATAAAGTTTTTGATAATAGAGACTTATGTGTTCCCATTTTTTTAAACCGAAAATCAGACGTACTGCCGTTTTGAATAATTCAGAGTCTTTGAAGGGTTTTCTTAAAAGTTCCCAAATAAATGAGGTTGCAATAGTCCAGCATGCTTAGAATAGAAGATTGCACCAGTAGACGGAATGATGGTGCATCAAAGTATTTTCTGATGGTTTTTAGTTTCCATAATGTCGAGAAGCATTTTCTAGTCAATAAATCCGTGTGAGCGTCTAAAGTGAGGTATTGGTTGAGAGTCACTTCCTGAATTTTTATGGAATCGACAATAGGGAAGTCCTGTCCATTCAAGGAAATTTTATCGTTGGGCTCACCAGAAAAAATTCGGTTTTATCTGAGTTGAGTTTCAATTTGAATTCTGTCATCCATAATTTGATTTGCTTTAGGACCAATACCAGATGATTCTTTGTCTCAGAAGTCAGGTTTGTGAGGGGAAGAGCTATAGTGACGTCATCCACATAGATATAGAATTTGACTTTTAGGCTTTGCAATAGATTCCCCAATGGGGCAAGGTAGATGTTAAACAGGGTAGGGGATAGAGGGGAACCCTGCGGAACTCCACAAGTGTTTGTCCATCTGCAGGATTGATTATTATCACTATAGACTTGGTAAGATCATCTACTCAAGAAACCTTGAAACCAATTTAACACTTTACCAGAAAGTCCAATTGACTCCAAACAGTCGATTAGAATGTTGTAATCGACTAAGACAAAGGCAGTACTTAGATCTAGTTGTAGGACTAGTGCACTAGAACCTTGGCTGAATAAACTATGAAGGAAATCTAGCAGTGAAGCAATAACTGTTTCATACTAAAACCTGAACGGAAACCTGACTGATTCTCTTGCAGTATGCTGACGTTGTCCAAATACATTACTAAGTTCTGGTTAACTAGGCCTTCCATCAGCTTTACAAATAAGGGGATGCTTGCAATAGGTCTGTAGTTTGATGTCAACTTGTTGGATTCCTTGGGATTTTTTTTTATAATCGGAGTGATCAGAATCTGACCTAAATCCTGGGGAAATGTACCGATCAGTAATAGAGAAGAAAGCCAATTATATAACTTGGCTTTGAAGGTGACAGGAGCAACTTTCATAATATTTGATGGGCAACAGTCTAGTCTGCAGTAAGAATCAGCGTATTTCTTATAAAATTTGCTGAATTGTTGCTAAGTAGGAATGATGAAATTATTCCAGGACATGTCTACCCTAGGTTCGTCTTTGTATTTTGCCAGTGGGTAGTTCAAATGGTTGGATGTGGGGACCAGCAGTTTGGACCTCAAATTAATGATTTTGTTGTTGTTAAAGAACTCCGCCAGCACATCAGCAGATGGAGGAGAGTCTAAGGTAGAATAGGAAAAGGCCTGTGTGTCGTAGAGATTGTTAACTAATTCAAAAAGGTTTCTACTGTTGATGATTGGTGAACCAATTTTTTGAGCATAAAAATTAGTGTGTTTAATTGTTATTAGTTTTTTGTATTCTTTTAGCTTTAGTCTCCAATTCGCTCTCCCTTTGCTATCTCCTGATTTCAGTCATTGTCAGGTAGCTTGCTTCAAGGAAATTTTGGGGTTCTTTAGAGGAAAAGGTGACTAGATCTAATTGGTGGCCTTTTTTGGTGGGTCTTTTCTGGGGTCGGCACAAAGAAGTCTATTGAAGAAATAAAGGATAGTAAGTCTTCAGAGTCACCCTGCTCTGACTGCTCTAGGTGAATATTCAAATCGCCGGTCAGTAGGTTATAGGGGCCTGCTATTGAGTTTGTGAGGAGGAATTCGAAAAGGTTGTCCTTAGCTGTGGACCATTTCTTGGGGGGTATGTAAAATAGAGTAATTGTTAGACCATCTTCTAACTGATCTGACCAGAGTTTACAGGAAAGAATTTCAAGAATACGGCGGTGCACCTGATTTTTGGCCTAAAGAAATATGACATAAATTGCATTGGTTACCTTTCGAGGCACACATTCTTTTTAAATTAGGCTGTCTTTGCTTTAAAGCTCTTTTTGGTCTGGCTCTGGGATACCTATCCTCTCAATTCAACTTTTATAGATCATTAAAAAATACTCGTAATAATTTTATGTGTATGTACCCTTCTGTTCAGGCTTGTCATTACAACAGATTTTTAAATAAGACATTTGCCTTTCAATTAGGAAAAATGAATTCTTGGTTAAACCCCCTGATCTTTCAAATGTATTCTTATAATGTTTTTAGAACATTTTTAAAAACACACTTGTTTGATAAGTTTGTTCTTAACCGTATATTTTTATCATGCTTTTTCCTGATCTTATCACCAACTGTATAGTTCTTCTTCTTTGTGAACTACCTGGAACTTTTATGGATGGGCAGTATATAAGAATAAAGCTATTATTATTATAGCACTACTGGATGTACACAGTGCATCTCTCTCAGGCATTTTAATTAGGGGGATCCTGAAAACCTAACTGTGACAGTCCCCCTGGAGAGGTTTGAAAACCACTAGTCTAACCTACTGATTAATAAAGCAAAAATCAAGGTAATCAAAGCAGTCTTCTGAAGAAATGGTTTAATAGCTGAAATGAATTTAAGAACTTGAGAAACTGAGGAAATCCGAAGTCAGAAGGAAAGTTGCAAGCAACCCTAAGAATCCTAAGAGATTAAAACAAAGGTAGCTTATGGCCAAGGAGAAGCAGAGCACAGGTTGGTGAAAAGGATCTCCAAGTTACCCACTTTGAAAGAGTCTTCAGGGGATTAAGCTTAAGGAGGGGGATTTACACTTCTTCTGTAGTCGTGGTTTCTGCACTCGCGATTTCAATTATTCACGTTTTTTAAAATTTCTGGCTCCTCTCATCAGAATTACGTCATCCATGGTTGCAGAGAAAAATTTTGCTGCATTTTTCCAGGCATCGATTCCCAACATGCACAGAGAAAATCACAGATTTCCAGCCTCTTTTCAAGAATCAATCAAAAGAGACCAAGTCACACGCATTTGGCTGCACTCACACACAGCGCACCCCTCATTCATACACACTCAAGGACCAGGTATCCCCTTCCCCCATTTCTCACAGTCTGACATCTTCCTCTCTTTCACTCTCCCTGGTCAGCATGCCTCCCCCCCCTTCCCTGGTATCTTTCCCTCCATGCTCCTACCGCAACCGAGGTCTGGCATTTCTCGCTCATTTTCAAACTTGTCTCTGAGGTTGCCGGCAGTGGTGGTAATTTACACGGGGTTGCCTGCAGCAGTCCCAGAGCTTTCCCTCCACCGCATCCCGCCCCACCAGAAACAGGAAGTTGAGTCAAGAGAGGAGGCAGGATGCGGCACATGGAAAGTGGTTGTGTCAGAGGGGGGAAGGGAAAGCTCTAAGGTTGGTTGTAGGTTTAGTGTTAACGAGCGACATCAAAGATAGGTTTGAATGTGGGGAGTGGGGATGAAGTAAGGTTGGAATAAGGGTAGGATGTGGGGAGCGGGGATGAAGTAAGATTGGAATAAGGGTGCGCTACCAGAACGCAAGATTGTTATTCGCGGTTTCACCAAATGCGGGAGGGTTTTTAAAAGAAAACCGCAAACATGAAAAAGTTATTTGCGGTTTTCCAATATTCACAGTCTTGTTAATCCTCTATCACCGCAAATACGGAGGGAGACCTGTACAAGTATATAGAATGGTTATGTATAATGTCTTTGCACCCAATTTATACAATCATACTGTAAGTTTTTGTTTTCAACTGGTGGCTTGGATCATAAATTATGATGAATTCCATAGGGCAGTAGCTGGAGATTTTAATATCCCACCATAGACTATAAGCCCTCTAAGAAAGCACCTTAGATAGGAAGGGAGTAAATTTTCAGATGGGTGAGCTAAGATTGATGTGCATTATCCTCCACACAGTCAATGAGGATAACTATACTTTTCTTTTCCATACCCTAAGGGAATGCATGTGCAACTAAATTATATAAGGATTATGCAGCTTCCACTGAGCAAGGTAACCAAAGCAAATATTGGTTCTTACAGGGACTCAGATCATTCCCTGATAGGGCTTGAGATTAGCCTGGGAGGGTTGGAAGAAGATATATAAAAGGAACAGAGATGACTAAAGGAAGAAGACACAAAGGATATCCACCCAGGAGATAATCAACCCATGTGTACCTATTATATAGATTGCTGTGGAGGTTTGTTCTTCTGTTTTTTTAGTGTTAGAAATAGACCATCATTGGAAAATGAATCCAACTTTGTACCTAGATAAGGAGTTTCAACTGTATTTGAAGCAGACATGGCAGCATATGGAGGCAGAAAACACAGGCGAGGTAGATCTGAGGATATGTTGGGAAGTTGGCAAGGCTGTCATGCATGGGGAAATCATTGCATGCTCAGCAGGAGCCAGGGAGAAAAGAGAAGCAGATATACCTTCACTCTGACCCAGAATGGCAACTCTTATGTGAAATTGAGTAAGACCAAAATAGCATTTATTCAACATACCATGGACCAGTCCAGGCAGGCATATATGGAAGCTAGTAAGAAACCAAATGAACTTCTACAATATGTAACAATGATGTGGTACAAATATCAAATAGGTGGGGAAATAAGACCTGAAAATTATACTACTTGCATTTGGGGACCAAAGACAACTAAAGGCCAAGAAAAAGGAAAACCTATTTGTGTATCCACATACGCCCAAAAAATTACACTGAGCAGCTCAATATCACCACCATCCACACAACTTTGAAGCATCCTCTTTAACGGAAAACTTTTACTGTTCTTTATATATTAGTCACATCATACTGTTTCACCATAGAAGCTGAATTACAACATCCATCCACAATAGGCTGTGACCACACTCAGTCATGACCAACATGGGATAAAGAACAAAGTTGAAGAATTTAAGTTTGGTCTCTACAAATGGATTATCGTATGTTAAAAATGACAAAGCAGATGTGAACAACTTCTTTCATTTTCACTTTATTAAGGCGTAGAGTTCACATCACTCAACCCATTCACACAATATCCAAGTAGACTACATTTATGACGATGACTTTTCTACAGTTTGCATATATTACATAATTGCCATAATTTTAATATTTGCTTTACACCTCTCATATGTTAGATGCTGTCTGAAGATTCAGCAAGCATTGATTAAAGCAATCTCCAACCTCTGATATACATGGCAGTGGAATTGGGGATCACGTAATGGGAAGGTCACAGCCCCTTCTGGATGACCTTCCCTATGGCATACAAAGCAGGAAGTTCAAAATATACTTAGGTTTAAGTAATTTATTTGACCTACACTCATCAACTCTCAGTTTATAAAGCAAATAAGCCAAGTAAGGTGAAATATGTTCATTTCCTTTCCTTGAATCCTGCTAGACCAGTCCCTCTACCAGCTGATAAAGGTAAAGAATTGAAACATAAAGGTGGTGCCATCTGGAACTCTCCAGTACACTGTTGTCAAAGCAGTTCAATGAAACCAACAAGCTCGCAAACTTAAACATCCCATAGGGAAGCTCAGCAGAAACTTTCAACCACCCCTTCTTCAATGAACTATTTATGTTTTTAAACTAAAGTGGGGCAACAATCAAATCCAAGAATATAGTGTTCCAGGACAGGACCTGGACTGGTCTAGCAGGATTCAAGGAAAGTAAACTAAGAAAGTATGAATAAATTTCACATTCCTCATCATCCTACTAGACCAGTCCAGATGAACGTGATGCTCAAAAGCAGTATGTTCTAGGATAAAGACAAAAGCCCCCTGAATCATTACCCTGGCAGATGATGCTATGCTCTGGATTAGACCACCGATTTTGGAATGCTTTACCAAGGAACAGAGTATTAACAAGATCAACACTTTACAACTATCCTCTTGGGATACACAATGAACCTCAGCCCAAGAAATTGCTTACATCCAAGTGAAGTAGAACTTAAGAGCCAAAGGGCACATTTATTTTTAACGTACACAGGCTAACCCAATATCCAATTTACTGCACTACATTACAGAAGATGCTGAAGCTGAGCTCCTTCCACATGGACCCTGAAAAGGTCCAAGGAGATTATGCAGTCTCCTGAGAGTCTCGTCACTGACTAGCATCTCAGGAGAACTTAGCAAGCATCCAGGTTGAGAAGTTGCAAGAAGAAATCGAAGGGCATTCCTGCCAAAATGGAAGTAAGAATACCACCTGATTAACATGAATGAAGAACCCATTATCAGTAAAAGGATGGAGCAGTACATGGAGATATCTCTCTTGCAAACTTATGCTTGACAGGCTGAACAACTGGTCTTCCAAGGAGGTCAGCTTCCAGGGCTGAAATACTGGTCCCAGCAAAGCTCCGAGACTGTTAAAAGGTGCCAATGTAATAGCACCAACCACAGAGTGGGCTGAAATTTTCCATACCACCAAAAAAGGAACTAGATCTGGGTAGATCCCTAGAAAACCACCTGCATCTTGTCTGAGAACAAGACAAAGCTCCTATCTAAACTTTGAAGGAATCGAGAGTCAATCCCTTCTCTAGGGTGAACCATATGAAGATGAAAGGAAAACCAAGCCTGCTCTCTAAACCAGACTTAAACTAAGGTTGAAAGATCTACCAGCTATAGGAAATGTAACCTTAGAACACAGTGACCACCTCTCCAGACAAGGCCATGAATCAGAAGGGACCTGGGCTGTCCCAGATGAGTGGTTACTGTATCAGTGGCCCACATCCCTTCATGGGAGGCACAAGTAGACCCACTGGGAGCTGAACCAGAGTCATAGATCACAGATGACATGACTGGTTTGGAGCCAATAGGATTGCCAGAGTGCCTTCTGGAGAGCTCCACCTATCAGAGGTCAGAGAGAAAAATGCACTGAAGCCCCTACAGCAGCAAGGGTTGCATGAGCACAGTGAAGCCAATGAATCCAAGCTTCTTTCTGTAGCAAACAGACAAATAACAAATCAATTTTGTAAGGACTCCAACCAGTCCCAAACCACCAGAGGTTGGAAGACTGAGGAACTCCCCTCCACTCTCACTGAGGTAGTCTACCTGCTCAGTGACTGTCCTTACCTTGCAAACCAGTGAGAGCACTGCAATACACTGCTCTAACCAAGCTGCAAGCCAACTAGTTTCTGATACAAAATTTTTCCCACTAAAGGAGCCTGCATGTTTGCTAATTTATACCACGGGACCTTACCTGGATTGCTGTCTCCTATGGTACGAGCAGGAGGACCTGCAGCACGAGACAAGCAGCCCTCATCCTGAATTGATTAAAGACCTCACCTAGTCCAACTGCAACCAACAGCCCAGTGAAATTCAGCTAAGACACTAGTTCTCTCAAAGACTCATAGCCATGGTCACTACCACACAGACAGGCAGATCCAGCTGGACACCCATGAGGTGATGTGCTAGGACACTTCTTAACAACAAGGGCTAAATTGAGGGGTCCAGTTTGACAGTAGCACCCTCTTAAGGTTGATGCATGTGGGCCTATGACCCCACTGTCCAGCCCAACAACTGAAGACAAGCTCAGGCCTGAGAAGTTTGCTGTTTACAGATGACTCTCTTCCATAGTGTTTCTACTCTTTGAAAAGTCATTCCTCTAGAAGATTTATGACTCCCTATTGTATGTCAAATCTCACTTTTAGGTTTCAGCACCTATAACTATCCCATCTGACTCTTGATAAGGCTCATTCTCTCCAAGCCATTCCAATAACCGCAAGCCCTCTCTATCATGACATGGGCTCCACTTCCAAGGTGGCTCGGATGCAGAAGGCATCAGACACAAAGAGATCCTGTGGGGATGCATTGCAGCAGCAGCAGCAGAGAGCTTTGTTAGGACCAGGGAATTTAAGAATCCTCCCAGCCTGAACTAGGCTATCCCTGAGTGAAGTGGATCCAGAGGCATAATATCTTCAGGGAAACATACATCCTTTTCTGGTCTAAAGGAGTTAAAAGGGTACACCCTTTTGGAAATGACCAAATAAAGGGAACACTGGCCTAAGCTGCACTCCTAAGAAGGTGATAGCACCACTGCATCCAGCGAAAGTAAATCACTAAAAAGTGAACTTCCTGGCTTCCCTTTGAGAGGGAAGCTGAAGGGAGATAACTAGGCTTCTGAAGTGGGGTGTTCATGTCAGGAAGAAACCCTGCCAACCAGCTTCATGCACTGGCCCAAGATAAGGCAGACCCACTGATGGTAAAAGCCAGCCAACCAAGTGTGAGGAAGCCAACTGAGCAACCTTGAGGTATGTACTCTACCCTCTGAAAAAAATTGAAGCTCCAAATTTCTGGCATTCTTTGCTCCAGAAAGGGTTCACTCTTCTGTGGCTTCATAGACATAGGAATGGTCTAAGGCGCTAGTTACTTCAGTAGTGTCCTAAACCTTAGGGTGTTCTCTACTCCCCTGCAGCATCCAGCTACTGAAAGGGGCCCTCAGGAAGCTACTGAGGTCTGGCCTCCTCTTCCCCAAGTCTTCCCCTAAAGGGGACGCTTTTTCAGGCAGGCTTTGGAGTCTGGGTTGTGCCACCCCATGAATGACCTGCAAACCCCTTCTGGGGTTCCAGAGACCGGCGTGCTCTCATATACTGGATCCTTACCAAACACCCTTCCCTCCACTGGCCTGAATCCTACAGCCAAATTCATTGTGCTTTCATGTCCTCTCTCTCTGTTTGGTTTGTTTTTTTGTTTTTTTAAAATAGCTTTATTTTCCTAGCAAATTGATAGAAACAACTCAGCAAAAATTTTACTTTAAGTCTCTGCCAAAGCATAGGGGAGGGGGGATCAGGGGATGCACACAGTCACACACACATATCCACTCTGGATATGGGCTTGAGGCTCTAGAGCAGGGGTGTCAAACTCAGGCCTATGGGCCAAATTTGGTCTGCAGGGTAATTAAATTTGGCCCACCATTCCTTCCCTTCCTCCATCCTGGCTTCCTGATCTCCTCTTGAAAGCAGCCTGCAGAGGATCGCCAGTAGGCTGTAGCGAACCTCGTAGGCTGCCATTAACCTCCGCAGCACATTTCCTCTGCTGTGACCCCGTACGTCAAAGGAGGGGCGGGACTACGGCAGAGGGAACGTCCTGTGGAAGTCGACGACAGCCTGCGTGGTTCATACAGTCGACTGGCGATCCCCTGCCGGCTGCTTTCAAGAGGAGACCAGGAAACCGGGATAGAGGAAGGCAAGATAAAGTGGGCCAAATCTTGAAGGCGAGACCGGGAAGAAGGGGGAAAACAGTATAGCACAATTGTCAAAACATTACACTAATGTGTGTTGTATCTGAATATTGATTATTGCAATATTTATTATTTTCATTTAATGGCTTTAGCTGCCTATATATACTTTAAAAATCATTTTTGCAGTGTGAGGTTATTGCAAAGAACTGCTGTTGCATTTAATCTCTCTGGGGTGGGGGGAGGGGAAGAAAAAATGGGTCTAAAACAGAGGAGAGGAAGAGAGATGATGAACAATGGGATGGAGGGAGGGAAGAGCTGCGGGGATGGAGACAAAAAAAGGAAAGATGCCAGACCTCCTGAGGAGGGAAGGGAAATGGAAGGGGAGGGGAAGATAGAGATGGAAGATAGATGGTTAGCACGGAGAAAGAAGAAAACGACAAATAAGAAAGAGACCATGGCAAGTGAGTTATAAGAAAACAACCAGAGCCTGTGACCAACATGATTTGAATAATGACCAAAGAAAGGTAGAAAAAGATAAGTTCAATTATAGCATCAAGATGGCGTCAAGAGTGGACATCTGAGCAGGTCACAGCGAGTTATGGAGATTTTTTTTTCCTTTTTACACTTAACGCTGAAGCGCTACTCTAACCCGAATAGAGAAGAGAAAGGGAGCCGTCCGCCCTAACCCTCCGGCGCCCGGGACCCCGCAGCGTATAATTCAGCCAACGATCTTGAATGCTTTTGCCTGCACAGCCTTGGAGAACCCCTCTACCTCAGGGGTGAGCCAGGAGCTTTCCGGCGAACTCAGCACAGGAGCAGCCCGGGCGTTTCTTAGCCTGGAGCAGAGATCAATTTCTCCCCAACCCGGAAGTGCTTCAATGCAGGGAGCTGCAGGAGTTCAGCAGCCTGATGTGGGAAGAATGGACTCCAGCAGTGGAGGGACGCCGGTACCGGAGCCTTTGCAGGACAGTGTTGAAGATATTGGCCATCTAACCCCTGACATTATAGGAGGAGAGGTGAGAGGAGCTTCTGGAGGGACGAACATCAGTTTTGGGGAGCTGAAAAGACCTGAGAAGATTGATATGGAAGTGCTTTGGCAGGCCATATCTATCATGGACGCCAACCTAAAATTGAGTCTTTCAATTATCAAAACTGACTATGGGACTATCTATTCCAGAGTGGAGCAACAGGGAGTGCGATTAACTAATTTGACTGAGAAATTGGAGAAACAGGAAGAAAGTCTGAAGGAAGTGAAGACTGTTCAATTGGAAATGGTTAAGGAAAGATCATTTATTTCTCGTAAGCTGGAAAATTTTGAAAACTCACTTAGGAGGAATAATTTAAGATTTTTGAACTTTCCTAAATGCCCCGTCATCTCTCCAGTAGAGAAGGCAAGAAAATAGTTCTGAGAGGTCCTAGCCATTCCAGCGGACAATTTACCTCCAATTGTTAGGGCTTATTACTTGGATATTAAAAAGACCTCAAGGGGAATCTACCCCTAAGTGAAAATTTGAAGACAATGTTAACCTATCTTTATTTTTGGAAAGTTCTCTTGAGGTGGTAATGGTTAGAACCACTCTCTTGCTGACTCTAGCTTTGGAAAGTGATAGAGAATATGTTTTACATTTATATTTCTGTCATCTAAATGATAAATTTTTGGGTTCAAATGTTAGAATTTTTCCGGATCTAGAATTGAAAACCCAGAGGCATAGAAAGGAGTTCTTGGATTTGCGGTAACCCTTGGGGTTACTTTTTTGCTTAAATTTCCATCAAAATGTTTTGTTTCTTATCAAAATAAAAATTTCCTTTTTCTTGAACACAAACAGTTAATAGATTTTTTTTTTTTAGTTCAAAATATTTTTATTGATTTTTTTTTTAGGACCAAAAGAAGAGTTGGTTTCTTAGTCCATGGATGAATGACCTGCCTACCGGCTATAGAGAGGGTATCCATTGCCGTTACTCTATATTGTATAATTTTCTGTATTTGAAATTTATTCTTTCTCTTGATTCTATTTTGTGGACTAAATGTATTTCTTAGTATATATGTTAAAAAATTTTCTCATATTTGGATATTCTGATCTCCTTTCAAGAATGTAATGCTTGAAATTGGATTGTAAAAGGATAACAAAAAAAAAAAAAGGTAGAAAAAATAATTTTATTTTCTGTTTTGTGATTACAATATGCCAGATTACATTACAGAGCCCGCGTGGGGTTAGAAAGGTTGTAACCCTATATTTCTACTAAGATTATTATTAAGGTGCACATTTAGCATGCGATAAATCGGTTAGCGTACCCCTAAGGACCCCTAAGTATCTTAATAAAAAATTTGGCCCGCAACTTAGCCTATGTTTTAGATTTCGGCCCCTTATGTGATTGAGTTTGACACCCCTGCTCAAGAGGAAGACAATTCAGGCTCAACTGTGAGCAAGGGCCATGGTCTGAACCCAGAAGAAGCCTCAAGGATCATGGACTGTGGACTGTAGCCTAGGGAGTGAGGTCCAACATTAAAGCCTGCTGTACCAGCCTGACCTATACCATCTGCTAGAGGTACAGAAATACTAGAGAGCTCTAGGCTGTACCAGTTCTCATACTGGTGATATCACTGGAACATTTCCGTTCTCAACTGCTAGTACGGGGATACAACCCATTCATCTGGACTGGTCTAACAGAAAAAGGAATTATTTAGAATTATAATAAAAAGAATGTTAAACATTCATCTATATCCACACACCTTATGCTAACAATAGTGTTTTATGCATTCTCAATGTACAATGAAAATTGGTTTTGATGTTATAATAGCCTGAGAAGCATCATCTTTGGTAAGAAGCAGCAGTTACATGAGCACATCTGCACAGGATTGTGCAGGAAATTTGTAATACTGACTGAGCTTCTCTCCCAACAGAGCAAACATTGGACCTAAGTGCAATCTACTGGCACCTTAAGTTTTAGAGCTATATCCTGACAAGGATTGGCAATATCTGCCTCTGAAGCTGTCTTGTATGAACTGTTACTTTAACTTCCCCTTGTGGATTTGGAGGGAAGCATTTTTCTGATGAAAGTTGATAACAGCAATAGCGCCTGAATCAAACTGTTTATTAACCCCTTCTACCACCCTCCACCTACATATGTTCACTTTACAAAACAGAAAAAGATCAGCTGCCTCATATTTAATCCAAAGTAAACTTTTCCACATTTGCCACATAAATGCTGCCCATCCTTTATAGAAAATAACTAGTAGACAGTTGTGCTGTATATTTCCCTTGGCTTATGCAATACTCTATTCACTAAAGAAACCTTGTTAGCTGTTTTAATTACAAAGAAACTAAATAAAACAAACAAACAAAAAAAACCCCAACTTAGCATATATGTATAATGTTACCCACTGCTACTATGCATGTCTATAAAATAAATTGTTTTACTAATATTTCCTTGGAAAGAGTTCGGTCAGATGCACCTTGGCAACATCAGAAGGCGACTTGGGGGTCAGATCTTCCGGCATGCTTTTGTGCTGACCAGTAAAGAAGTAGATGGGACAGGGGAAGTAAAGGAGTAGATGGGACAGGGGAAGCCGTACTCAAAGAAATTAATGCTCAACTGCTTTTGGTGAATACCGAGGCAAAGTTATAGATAAGTTTTTGCAGCACAAGCAAGTCTTCAGTTGTACTTCGGAAGTAAAATTTTAAAGACCAGATATTGCCACACTAAGTTTTGAAAATATTTTCATAAACATATACACATCATAGAATACTTCTTTTACAGCCATTTTACATTTAAGTCTTCTGTTCTGTTTACAAATGAGTAATAGAGGATTAATGATTACTTCTCTCTCCCACAGATCCATTTGAAATACAATTAAATAACTTGGGGAAAATAAGTCAGAGATGAACTCTCACGACATCGTGAGTAGGAACTGACTTCTCACAATCCCCGCACAGTATTGATGAGAACTTCTGTTTTTCAGCTATGCAAGGACGGCACATGATGTGGCCACATGGAAGCTGGTAGATGGGTTCTGTTTTGAAATACAGAGAGAATGTCCTTGAGCAGGATACACATCTTTGAGCCGTGGTGCTTCTACTCTGCTCTGGAAACCATGAGAAGAAGAATACGGAGTTAGTTATCTTTACTATTGAGAATGCTAAACCATCACTTTAAAAAATAAACCTAATTAAGTATTTTGCAGACTAGTAACAGAACAAGGTCAACATTTTCCACTAGTTGCTAACACAAAAGCCATTAGGGAGTTTAAAGAATAGTGATATAATACTCAATGTACTCTGTATGATTTTAATATAAAAAGAGTTACATGTGACAAGACAATCATTTAGCTGCTCATAACAGAATTTCTTGTAGTGATGTTTTCATGTACAGCTCCCCCTCTTGATTCACGGTTTCCCCACTCGCGAATTCGGTTATTCGCGATTTTTTGCCCCCAACCTTACCTCCCTCCTGTATCTCCGACCTTACCTGGTGGTCTAGCAGTGATGCAGGGCAGGAGCAATCTTCCTACACTCCTGCCTCGTACAGAGCCGTGATCAAAATGGCTGTCGTGAGTTCCCATTGTAATCTCGAGACTACAACGGGAACTCATAGGGCAGGAGCATAGGAAGATCGCTCCTGCTCGCATCACCGCTAGACCACCAGGTAAGGTCAGGGACACAGGAGAGAGGCAGAGAGAGTAGGTCACAGCCGGCCCAAAAACTTATTTGCGATTTTTTTCCTATTCGCAGGCCAGCTCTGCACCTAACCCCCGCGAATATTGAGGGTCTGCTGTAGTGCATGATAAAACAGTATTACCCAAAGCGTGATAAAGAAAACTTGTACATAAAAACATCTTCCAACCATACAAAGCATTTTGTGGAAGGACTGATCTAATACAGCAATGGAATGAGATCTAGAGAAACCAAGATCCAGATTCCCCTTTGCTTACACTCTCTAGCTGACTCAGTTGCCCACAAACTGTAAACTCTTCCTAGACTTATGATATCCAAGTTCTAATAATCTTGAAAGGTGAAAACTGAACTCATTAAAAGAAGTGGCAAAGTCAAGCAGCCTGAACACACAAACAGGAGGAGGAACGGAGTCGGCCCTGATCCTGGATAAACTGCCAAGGAGCCAAAGAGCCTGCGCTCAAATCCACTAGTGAACAAACCTGGGGCGAGCTATGCTCATAAGGGAACAGTCCCCAAGCTCCTGAATTGTTAATGCAGGCTGTCCAAGTGGGTGTAATGCAAAGCAGCCAACCCCTTAGACGAGAATTATTTGGGCGGGCGAGGGATACTGCTTCCAGCATGGGGGTGTGATGCCGGTTATCGGGGGGCGTTTGCGGGCGGGGGCGAGTGAAGCCGGTTAGAGCGGGGGGATGCGATGCAGGTTCGAGCGGGGGGGGGGGGGCGCGTTTGCAGGGGGGGAGTGATGCCGGTTCGAGCGGGGTGGAGCAGCGCCGGTGGCCTCGTGGGGGGTGGGGAGGTGGAACCAATCAAGCGAGTTTTCCTTACTTCCTATGGGGAAACTCGCTTTGATATACAAGCAATTTGATTTATGAGCATGCTTCTGGAACAAATTATGCTCGTAAACCAAGGTTCCACTGTATAGTTTTGCAGACAGTTGAATATAAACTGTTGCAATAATACAAAAGAGATAAAATGAGAACTTGATCTAACAACAAGAATGCTCTTCTAAAAACAAAAAATATGGCATGAAGTCAACGTCATTTTAAAAAGAACTAACATTACTGTTGATGTCTTATTGGAAAAATAAGAAGCCAGGATAAAGACTATGGCCTATATTCACTAAGCCCACCAATCCTACTTGATCCATGGGTGATCCGTTGCAGGCCAACTGAATCTCCACACGTCCTCATGCAAATGGGGGTGATCGGAGGCACGCCCCCCACCAACCACACAGATCGCTACAGAGCGATCCTGACGCATGCGCAGACCATCTTCTTTGCCTGTAGATGGTCTGCGCATGCTTACAGAGTTGGAAACTTTATTTTTTAAAATTTTTACTTCGCGAGCCTGTGGTTTTAACCTGTTTTAAACCCGTGGGTTAAAACCACAGGCTCGCACTGCGGGGAAGGGTGAGCAGGGCAGTTGGGGCAGAGAGCAGGGCAGTCAGAAAGGACTGGTCCCCAGCAGTCGTTTCTTTGTTGATCGGCCAGCCCAGTCAGTGTTCCTGATTTTGGTTAGTGAATCGCTGCCTTCCGACTTTGCATGCCGTTTCCCCTCATTTGCATGCGCGGATCGGTTCAGATCATGATCGGCACAGAGGTTAGTGAATCGCGATGGAGGAAAACTGGGTCGTACACGATCGCAAACACGATCAGTGGGTTTAACGAATCTAGCCCATGTATGATCTATAGAATGTACATCTGAAGCCAAGCTCCTAAAAATACTAAAGAGCCTCTTTTGATCCATATAGTTGTGTCCAATATGTTCGACAGACATGTAGCTGTTTTATATCGTCTTCATGAAGAGAACTGTCATAAATTCAGACATATTCCTAGTGCCTTCTTGGTTAGTACCTTCTTGGTTGTCATTTTTGGTAATATTAAGTCCAACAAGAAGTGACCACTAGTGATGTACACTGTTAGCTAGGCTGATTAGAATACATGTTTTCAGTCTTTTCAGTCCTCATTCAGTAGTGTCACAGGTAAGGTTTCAAGGAACAGGGATAGGACATATGCAAGACCTAGGCAGGCTACATTAAGACAAACTAAGAAAAAGTGAAATGGAGAGGAAAACAAGGGGAGAAATTGAAGCATAAAGTTCCCTGGCTAAAAGGTAGAGATAGTGGCTCCTTGTAAAGCAATATATGAGTGCTCTTTTATTAACTGCTAGGTGTCAGAATTGACTAATGGTTAGCAGGCCCTTTCCTGAGCACTGAACAGTGCTTCCAGTGTCTCCAGCCCCTGCTAGCCTAAGGAGAAGGCACCAGATTTAGGAACTGAACCAAATCTTAGGCATGGCAGTAAATAAAGCTACTGGTGAGTTATCTGGCAGAGATACCTTCTAATTTTTTTTTATAATTTGCAGAAATTTACTTCTTCATTTACTCAGTGTACAAGTTTTGGAGGGCTAATATGGTACTCCCCTACCACTTTCACTCCTGCAATTGTTATATGATATTTTTTTTTTCAAATTGTCTTTAATGTAGTGGAAAGACAAGCAATCAAGCCTTCATTTTTAGTACTATAGATTTGAAAAACCCTCACCAATACAATTACTAGCTGAATTCTGACGCATCCTTTGAACGACAGTTAAGTAAATGCACTCATTTTTAAGAGTCACCTTGCATCCTTTATGCTGTAATTGCACACATTTTGCTTTCTAGCACAGTACGACATGTTAAAAATATTCAGTGGGTGATTAAAGAGTAAAAATGAAACCTTTGTGACTTCAGACTGTTCAGTTTTTTTCTCTAGTTACAAAAAAAAGGATTACAAACTTTTGGTGAAGAAAGATTCAAAGTCAATGGCGGACCACCCTGGGCACTGTCTTCAGGAGGGGGGAGTGTCAGCGTCTTTCCTCCTGTCTGCCCCCCTGCGTACCTCTTTAAATGTTCACCAGTGCAAGCAGAATCTTCCACTAGCTGCTCACGCCAGCCTTGGCTCCCTTCCGACATAGGATGTGACATCAGAAGGGAGCCGAGGCCGGGCGAGCAGCAGATAGAATATACTGCTCGTGCTGGTGAACATTTCAAGAGGTACATGGTGATGGGGAGCACTCAAGCGGCAAGGAAGAGTGGCGGGGACGCTTAAGCGGTGGGGAAGAGTAGGGGGCATGGTGCGGCAATGCCAGGCACCACCATCCCAGATGTCATCCTCCCTCACAACGCCACTGTTCAAAGTTACTTGAATATCCAATCCAATCCTTGGTCTTGTATACCAAGTCATCCCCAACTGTGGGGCTCGATTCGGTTTACAAAAGAATTAACTAATAAGACAAGAAAAATGAATTATTAGAGCAAAGGCATCATCAGTTGTAATCCTTATTTATCAGTTAGAAATTTCTGAAATAGATAAGGTTTTCTGAAAAGTTATCAGAGAGGGAAGAAGTCTAACTAGATATCGGAAGGCCTTATAATTTGGCAGCTGATATCATTAGACATGTGTATGATAAATTTTTAAAAAGCACAAAAATAAGACAATGTGCAAAAACTATAGTCACATAGAAGGGTATGCTGAGGAAGTACTTAAGGTAGAAGCTAGCATGAGATTTCTGTGCCTATAGCACAAGATGTACAATTTTGACACTGTGCTGTTTGTGGGCAAACTGTTTTATTAATTAAAGTATAATTAGCAACATCACAAGAGGAACATAAGAGAACAGACTGGCAGGTGAAGTGAGTCAGGCGAAAAAGGGAATTCTTATGATGCCTAACTAATAATGATCACCACTAAACAGGACAGGAAGAAAATGAAAGAATATAAAGACTAATATTAAATCCACTGAAAAGGAGGAGATTATGATAATAGAGGACATAAGAACATAACAGCCATACTAGGGTAGACTGATGATCCATCTAGCCCAGTATTTTCTTCTAGCAGTGGCTATTTCAGATTGGCCTTTTAAATATGGTGTTTGAGGAAAGAATGTTCCAGAACAAGAGGACATAGTATGACACCAGAGTAATATCAGAAAATATTTCTTCACTGAAAGGATGGTGAACAGAAAGGCGTGAAAAGACCGGAATTTCACCCACCACACTACAACACAATCCAAACCCATAGTGGAGCATCACCAGAGAGAGCCAGTCCGGGTAGCCAGTGTTATAGGTCATATGCTATGGAAAGGGAGAGCAAAGAGTGAAAAACACAGAGGACTTTAATAGATGGCTCAGAGCCTGGTGTCATCAAGAAGGCTTCAGGTACATAGGAGGATGGGGAAATACATGGAAGGACAAGAAGCTATATTGCACTGATGGGCTACATATTACTACAGCAGGAAAAAGAAACCTTGCAGAGAAATTTAGACAATATTTTTCTAGGCATTTAAACTAGAAGGTGGGGGTGGTGTATGTACGAAGGACAATTATAGAGACCAGCCCCGGCAAAAGAAAGGATGTGATAGTAGTAAAGGCTGCAACATAAGCAGTATCAGCAACTCATTTCTTAGTATTGCAACGGAAAGTGAAACGACACAAAAATCCATACGAAAAAGGAGATTATCGCTGAAAAATAGCTGGAAAGCGATGACCACAAATGCTCGCAGTCTAAGCAACAAAGTTCATGATCTGCAAGCCCTGATATTAGAGGCAGATCTAGATATTGTTGCTATCACAGAGACATGGTTCAGTGAATCACATGGATGGGATGCAAACATACCGGGATATAATCTTTTTAGGAAGGACAAAGATGGTCATAAAGATGGCGGAGTAGCTCTCTATGTAAAGATCAATATCCAAGCGACCGAAATGCAAGGGACCTGGGGAGAGGAAGAAGCGATATGGATTGCTCTGAAAAGAGAAGATGGAACTTCTATCTATGTGGGTGTAGTCTACAGATCTCCGACTCAATCGCAGCAAATTGATAAGGATCTGATTGTGGATATCCAAAAGTTTGGAAGGAAAGAGGAGGTTCTGCTGTTGGGAGATTTCAACCTGCCGGATGCGGACTGGAATGTTCCGTCTGCGGAATCGGAAAGAAGTAGGGAGATTGTGGATGCCTTTCAAGAGGCTCTGCTCAGACAAATGGTGACGGAACCCACAAGGGAAAAAGCGATATTGGATCTGGTCCTCACAAATGGAGAGAGTATCTCTAATGTTTGAGTGGGTGCTCACCTGGGTAGTAGCGATCATCAAACGGTTTGGTTTGATATAACGGCTAAAGTGGAGAGCGGCCGCACGATACTTAAAGTCCTAGATTTCAAACGTACGGACTTTAATGCAATGGGAAAGTACCTGAAGAAAGAGCTGTTAGGATGGGAGGACATAAGAGAAGTGGAAAGACAGTGGTCTAAGCTGAAAGGAGCGATAAAAATGGCTACGGACCTTTATGTGAAGAAAATCAATAAAAACCAAGAGAAAAAGGAAGCCGATATGGTTCTCCAACCTAGTGGCTGAGAAAATAAAGGCGAAAGAGTTGGTGTTCATGAAATATAAAAAAAACCAAGAAGAGGAGAGCAGAAAGGACTAAAGGGTGAAACTGAAAGAAGCCAAGAGAGAGATATGTTTGGCGAAGGCACAGGTGGAAGAAGAAATGGCTAAAAATGTAAAAAAGGGAGATAAAAATTTTTTCAGATATATTAGTGAAAGGAGGAAGATAAAAAATGGAATTGCTAGGCTAAAAGATGCTGGGAACAAATATGTGAAGAGTGATGAGGAGAAAGCAAATGTGCTAAACAAATACTTCTGTTCTGTGTTCACAGAAGAAAATCCTGGAGAAGGACCGAGATTGTCTGGCAAAGTTACACGAGCAAATGGAGTAGATTCTGCGCCGTTCACGGAGGAGGGTGTTTATGAGCAACTTGAAAAACTGAAGGTGGACAAAGCGATGGGACCAGACGGGATCCATCCCAGGATACTAAGGGAGCTCAGAGAGGTTCTGGCGAGTCCTATTAAAGACTTGTTCAACAAATCTCTGGAGACGGGAGTGATTCCTGGGGATTGGAGGAGAGCGGATGTGGTCCCTATTCATAAAAGTGGTCACAGGGATGAAGCAGGAAACTACAGGCCGGTGAGCCTCACTTCAGTTGTTGGAAAAATAATGGAAGTGTTACTGAAAGAAAGGATAGTGTACTTCCTTGAATCTAATGGGTTACAGGATCTGAGGCAACATGGCTTTACAAAAGGTAAATCGTGCCAAACGAACCTGATTGAATTTTTTGATTGGGTGACCAGAGAGCTGGATCGAGGACATATGCTAGATGTAATTTACTTGGATTTCAGCAAAGCCTTTGATACAGTTCCTCATAGGAGGCTGTTGAACAAACTTGAAGGGCTGAAGTTAGGACCCAAAGTGGTGAACTGGGTCAGAAACTGGCTGTCGGACAGACGCCAGAGGGTGGTGGTTAATGGAAGTCGCTCGAAGGAAAGAAAGGTGACTAGTGGAGTCCCTCAGGGTTCGGTGCTGGGGCCAATCCTGTTCAATATGTTTGTGAGTGACATTGCTGAAGGGTTAGAAGGAAAAGTGTGCCTTTTTGCAGATGATACCAAGATTTGTAACAGAGTAGACACCGAAGAGGGAGTGGAAAATATGAAAAAGGATCTGCAAAAGTTAGAGGAATGGTCTAATGCCTGGCAACTAAAATTCAATGCAAAGAAATGCAGAGTAATGCATTTGGGGATTAATAATAGGAAGGAACCGTATATGCTGGGAGGAGAGAAGCTGATATGCACGGACAGGGAGAGGGACCTTGGGGTGATAGTGTCCGAAGATCTAAAGGCGAAAAAACAGTGTGACAAGGCAGTGGCTGCTGCCAGAAGGATGCTGGGCTGTATAAAGAGAGGCGTAGTCAGTAGAAGGAAGAAAGTGTTGATGCCCCTGTACAGGTCATTGGTGAGGCCCCACTTGGAGTATTGTGTTCAGTTTTGGAGACCGTATCTGGCGAAAGACGTAAGAAGACTTGAGGCGGTCCAGAGGAGGGCGACGAAAATGATAGGAGGTTTGCGCCAGAAGACGTATGAGGAGAGACTGGAAGCCCTGAATATGTATACCCTAGAGCAGGGGTGTCCAATGTCGATCCTCGAGGGCCGCAATCCAGTCGGGTTTTCAGGATTTCCCCAATGAATATGCATGAGATCTATGTGCATGCACTGCTTTCAATGCATATTCATTGGGGAAATCCTGAAAACCCGACTGGATTGCGGCCCTCGAGGACCGACATTGGACACCCCTGCCCTAGAGGAAAGGAGAGACAGAGGAGATATGATTCAGACGTTCAAATACTTGAAGGGTATTAACGTAGAATAAAATCTTTTCCAGAGAAAGGAAAATGGTAAAACCAGAGGACATAATTTGAGGTTGAGGGGTGGTAGATTCAGGGGCAATGTTAGGAAATTCTACTTTACGGAGAGGGTAGTGGATGCCTGGAATGCGCTCCCGAGAGAGGTGGTGGAGAGTAAAACTGTGACTGATTTCAAAGAAGCGTGGGATGAACACAGAAGATTTAGAATCAGAAAATAATATTAAATATTGAACTAGGCCAGTTACTGGACAGACTTGCACGGTCTGTGTCTGTGTATGGCCGTTTGGTGAAGGATGGGCAGGAGAGGGCTTCAATGGCTGGGAGGGTGTAGATGGGCTGGAGTAAGTCTTAACAGATATTTTGGCAGTTGTAACCCAAACACAGTACCGGGTAAAGCTTTGGATTCTTGCCCAGAAATAGCTAAGAAGAAAAATTAAAAAAAATTAAATTAAATTAAAAAAAAAAAAAAAAAAAATTTTTTTAATTGAATCAGGTTGGGCAGACTGGATGGACCATTCGGGTCTTTATCTACCGTCATCTACTATGTTACTATGCTATCTGACCTAAAACTGAAATCGTATATATACGCAGATGACATCACTATTATCATTCCTATAACCCCTTTTACCCAAGAGACTGAACAATTCACCTCTTCCGTCCTCACCAAGATAGAACAATGGACCACATTATTCAAATTAAAACTGAATCCAGAAAAAAACCAAAATTTTCCTGGCTAGTCCCACCAACAAGCTAACAAATACCTCCTTGAAATTAAACGGGTTAGACTACCCAATTAACCCCACTATCAAAATCCTTGGAGTCATCCTGGACCGATGCCTGACTTTCGAAGTCCATACTAATGCATAGGTTAAAAAATGTTTTGGTACCCTCTGGAAACTTCGCACCATCAAACACTATTTCGACTTCCTCTCCTTCCGACTGCTGGTCCAATCACTAATCTTAAGCATCCTAGATTACTGCAATATTATATACCTGGGATCCTTTTAAAAAAATAAAAACATACATCAAACGCCTAAGAATCGTTCAGAACGCTGCCGTTCGCCTCATTTACAATCTCAAAAAATCAGATCATGTAAGCCCTTATTACAAAAAAACTGCCAATGGAGGCAAGGATCATCTTCAAATTTGTTTGCCTCTGCTTCAAAACCTTAACAGGCTCGTCTCCAATCTACCTGTCGGATCACTTCGAACGTTCAGGCCCCATCCACACACGTAATGCCCACCTGTTTGCTTTCCCATCCCTAAAGGGCTGTGTCTACAAGAGATTCCTTGATAGATCTCTGGCATTCCAAGAAGGCAAATGGAATAAATGTCTAACCACTCTCATTTCTAACTCACCCTCCTACCAAACTTTCAGGAAATCAATCAAAACCTATCTCTTTGATAAATTTCTCTGACTCCCTCCCTGCCTTGTATCTCCGATATGCCTCCGAATATCCTGACTACTCCCGACTTGCTAAGTTAAGCTGACTGTCTTGTTGTAACATCGCTGTCTATGTACAGTCTCTTACTCTGTTAACCGCTCTGAACTATTATGGTATTGCGGTATACAAAAATAAAGTTATTATTATTAAAACTTAGATTAGTAGACCGGGTCATCCCCAATAGGAGCTCGACTCGGTTAACAATAAGAAATTAATATATAAATGAACAAAAGAAAAGAGAGAATAATCAAATTTAAGGAAAGGTTAATGTGATAGATTTTAAAAATATTTAGCAAACAAAATTGTCTTCAGGGCTTTCCGAAATTATAAAAAAGGCTTAAATTCCTTAATAGAAGTGGCAAGCTCTTCTAAAGTTCTGTCAATTTGAAAGAAAAAGAACGGCTAAGTAATATCATTCAAAAGGTTCAAAGGATCTCAGAGAGAAACAAAAGGATATCTAAAAAAGCAGAGAGGCAGGGAAGATAATCAAATTCAGATTTTACAGCACATGTTGCAGAAGTAATATAAGAGGTAATTAAAATTTTAAAAATGGGAAAAAATAAGAGAGTCATAATATTGCAGGGTACAGAGAGGATAACAAGGACAATTCACAGGTTTTTGGTGCTGATCTATATTGCTGTTTTCTTTGGAACTCAAAGATTAAAAATATCAGGTCACATTTTTCTAAGAGACAAAATATAACATAGCTGCTGCTTCTCCTGTTTCCCCAGTATTATACAGTGTTCTTCCCACTCAGGTTTTTGTAGGGAGTTATCCTTGAGTTTTTAATTGGTTGTGGGAAATATGCATAGTAACATAGTAAATGTCGAAAGATAACGTCTGTCTAGTCTGTCTAACAAGGTGGCTGGAAATGAAATCTGGCACTCTGTTCAGGTTCCACTTCTTCATAATTAAAAACTGGCATACTTAATCTCTCTCCCCCCCCCCCCACCCTTCCTGTCAATTTTGTGGCACAGTCTGCAGAAGTCTGACTGGATTAACCATCAAAGCCCACTCCAGTCTTGATCTGCTTTTGCCATCTACAGGACCCAGACCATAGAAGTCTGCCAGTATTAGTCTTACTTCCTAACTTCTGAAGTTACTGTCAAAGCTCACTCCAGCTAAGAGGTCATTTAGATTTTGCTTTAATTGAATTCCATTTTTCTATAAAAATGATCTTCTGTGTTTATCCTATACATTCTTGAATTCCATCACCATTTTTTTCTTAGCCTCCCGTGAAAGGGCATTCCAGGCATCCATTACTATCTGTGAAAAAGTATTTCCTGACATTGCTCCTAGATCTCCCCCTACTCTGCAACCTCAACTCATGACCTCCAGTTCTACCACGTCCCTGTATTTGAAAAAGATTAGTTTGCACATTATTACCTTTAATTATTTAAACATCTTTATCATATACCCCATCACTTCTTTCCTCTAGGGCAGGGGTGTCCAATGTCGGTCCTCGAGGGCCGCAATCCAGTCGGGTTTTCAGGATTTCCCCAATGAATATGCATTGAAAGCAGTGCATGCACATAGATCTCATGCATATTCATTGGGGAAATCCTGAAAACCCGACTGGATTGCGGCCCTCGAGGACCGACATTGGACACCCCTGCTCTAGGGTATACATATTGAGGTCTTCAAGGCTCCTCTCATGTCTTTTGGCACAAGCTTCAAATATATATTTTTTGATGACTTCCTGAGCCACCTCGTCTTTTGATGTCCTTAACAAGATACAGCTTCCAATACTGAACACAATACTGCAAATGAGGTCTCACCAACAAGTTGTACAGAGGCATTAACACCTCTTTTCTTCTACTGAATATACCTTTCTCTATGCAGCCTAGCATCTCTTATATATATGGTCACTGACTTGTCACATTGATTTGTTGCTTTAAGGTTCTGCAAAACTATCCCAGGTTGTGCTTATCAGCTTCTCACCCACTAGCAAATATAACACTTTTGGGTTCTTGCAACCTATGTGTATCATTCTGCACTTCTCCGCAATAAATTTTAATTGCCAAACATTAGATTGTTCTTCTAATTTTTTTTTTTTTAAATCACTTCTCATGTTGTCTTTTCACTCCAGGGTGTCTACTCTGTTTAAAATATTCATATCCTCTGCAAAGAAGGCACATTTTCCCTTCTAAACGCTTCAGCAATATCATTCACAAATATACTGAATATAATTGGCCGCAATACCAATCTTTGGGGCACTCCACTACTCACCTTTCTTTCCTCGAAGTGAATTTCATTTACTACCGTCTTGTCAGTCAACCAGTTTCTAATCCAGTTCACCACTTTTGGTTCTAACTTCAACCTATTCAGAAGTCCCATATGAGGAACCATGTTAGCGACTCAAGCATGTGCCCTCAATCCAGTTCTCTGGTCACCTAGTCAGAAAAATCAGACTTGTTCGACATGATTTTTCTTTAGTAAAGCTATGTTGCCTTGGATCTTGTAAGCCATTAGATTCCAGGAATTTTATTACCCCTTCTTTCAGCAGTGCCTCCATTACTTTTCCTACCCTCATATCCAAAGATCTATTATATAAAGCTTTAAGTTGGCCCACCACAATCTCTACCTACTGGTTCTCAGCCACTTCCAATCTCACTATTTCTAGCCTTCCTCCTTTCTCCAATATACCTGGAAAAAAAAAGTCTTAGGGCTAGATTCACTAACCTTCAGATCAGAGGCAGGCCGACCGATTCATCAAACATCTCTATGCAAATGGGGGCGATCGGAGGCATGCCCCCATCCGACTACACAGATCACTGTGTAGCAATCCTGATGCATGTGCAGACCATCTACTTTTCCTGTAGATGGTCTGCACATGTGTTTGCTGTCCATTTTTGCTGTTTTTTTTGTTTTTGTTTTACTGGCCCCGACTCTCCTGCTCTCCCAGGGAAGGGCGATCCCCGGCGGCAGCAGCCTCTTCCCCTTTGCCGATTCAACACTCGACAAAAGTGCAGACTCTAGCAGTGCTCAAGTTCACTGCCCCGGCAAGTCCCTGCCGTGTGAAGATCCACATCTAGCCTTGGTGAGTCCCTGCTGCAAAGAGCCACAGCTAACTTTTTTAAAAGCAAGCATAATTATTGACTCTCCTGCTCTCTGCTGTCCTTCTCCGCAGTGCTGCCTCGCTTTAAACCTGCAGGCTAAAACCACGGGCTCACACTGCAGGGAAGGGGGACAGAGAGCAGGAGAGTCGGGGTGGCAAGAGCAGGGTATGGGCTGGCCTCCGGTGCTGTTCTGGGAAGGACAGGCAGCAGAGGGCAGAGAGCAGGGTGCTTTTGATGGGGCAGAGAGCAGTTTTTTACACAAGCAACTGGTCCTCACCAGTAGCTTGTTTTTTGTTCAGCCAGCCAGTGTATCAGGAAAAAGTGTAGTGAATCGCGTCCTTCCTGCTTTGCATGCACGGATCGGTACACAGGTTAGTGAATCAGGTCAAAAGGAACTCGTGTTGCAAAAGGCTTGCAAACTGATCGGTACACGATTGGTTTGCTTAGTGAATCTAGCCCTTTGTCTCCTCTATATGGACACCCTTTCACAAAGCACAAAATGATGCAGCCCATTCAATTCCTTTAGGCTGCATCGCATTTGCCAGGCTGGGAATCGCTACCACAGTTTTGTAAAAGGGGCCCTATGTCTCTAGCCATTTTTTATTCGCCTGTACTTTTTGCCAGACATATTTCTCTTCACTTTTGAGTTTTATGCAGCATTCTTTTCTATGTTCTTCTTTCTATATTCTTCTGTACTTCATAAATGTCACCTGTTTTGCCTCTATTCCTTCACTTGTGTGCTGAACCATAGAGGTTTCCTTTTCCTCTTGCTTTTTATTTTTCTTCCATAAAAATTATTTGCTATTTTTATTGCTCTTTTCATCTTTGATGATACGTATATGTGTATTTTTCACAGCAAAGTAGGAAATGCACTTGTTTCTATTTCTGCAAGGTTGTACTTCATGCACAGTCTGTCTTCTTGGGGATTCCAGCTCAGTTGTTTGCTTCCATAAGTTCTTATCTTCTGCCAATACATTCTGAAGAGCTAACTTCAGCTGAATTTTAATTTATTTACTATACAGGGGGTGGTTCTGTAATTCTGAATGTCTTCTGTTGTGTAGTATTAAACTCACACTGCAGTTCTTCTCATTTGTATTTAATGTGAGAATATCTTCTTTCACATATGGATGGATTCCCCCCTTCCTCCCAAGATTAGGGTAAACTTGACAGGGGTGATATCTGAAGGCATAGTATTTTATCTTTATATTTTTGTTTAGAGTATTTTATATTGGTTTGGTTTTTTGTTTTAGGCATTTTCTGTGATGTTCACTATTTTCAGTACAAATATAGTTTGGCTTATTACATACAGTGGAACCTTGGTTTGCGAGCATAATTCGTTCCAGAAGCATGCTCGTAAACCAAATTGCTCATATATCAAAGCGAGTTTCCCCATAGGAAGTAAGGGAAACTCGCTTGATTGGTTCCACATTCCTCCTCCCCCGAGGCCACCGGCGCTGTTCGCTTCCATCCTACCCCTCGAGAACCAGAATTGCCCTCCACCCCCCAGAGAACTGACAAGGGCCACCCTCCCAAACCCTAACCGCGATCTGGCATTGGCATGCAGCACCAACCCACAGGATGTGCCGGTGCTGGAAGAGCCTGCCTTTTGCTGCCAATCTCTGCTGGGCTGGGCCTTGAGCATCTGTGCATGCTCAAGGCCTTCTGGCTCCTGCTCTCTCCAAGAATCTCATTAGAACACTCGCAAACTGCATTACTTGTAAACCGAGGTTTGACTGTATTTTGAAATTAGTTAAAAAAAAAATCATTATGGAGAGGATAGCATATATTCATGGGATGGCCTCATAGTATATATAGATTGTGGAAGCAAAAACAGTGAGGGGATTCAAGAGAATGTCAGGAATAAGCATAAATAATGGTGTTGCAAAGAAGTAAAAGAAAGCCAAAAATCAACTGGGGACCCACATATGGCCATCAGCAGATTTTTATTTAGCTTTGAGGGCAGTCACTGTGGATACAGGAATAGACTAGAATGTTAGAGTCAATTTATTTATCTGCTCTTTAGAAACATCTTGGAAAATGGTGTTGAACCAGCAGCAGTCTGGGTACAGTGTCCTAGTGGTTAGAACTGCTGCCCAGCACCCCAAGGTTTGGATAGATAGGAAAAATACTACCTGATTACTACTCAGTGTATTTAAAACAGCTTTGGGTGATCTCTTTTTGCATCACTGCAAATGGCAGTTAATAAATCCCAATAAATAAATATTCTGTATTTCTATGTTTATCAATAAACACACATACTTGAAGCTTTCCACTCAAAGTAGCAGAATTCTGTCTGACAAAGATTTGCGGGTATTTTTCAGATGAAGATTAACAGAACAGATGCCTTGCAGGTTTTGCTTATCTACATAATAAGGGAAGTCAAACCATTCTATGCTACCTCTAGCCTTTAAAGCAGGGGTGTCAAAGTCCCTCCTCGAGGGCCGCAATCCAGTCGGGTTTTCAGGATTTCCCCAATGAATATGCATGAGATCTATTTGCATGCACTGCTTTCATTGTATGCTAATAGATCTCATGCATATTCATTGGGGAAATCCTGAAAACCCGACTGGATTGCGGCCATCGAGGAGGGACTTTGACACTCCTGCTTTAAAGGAAGAAGCTGTGCCCTCGCACTCTTACCGAATACAGTGCTTGAACTCCAAGAGCTGTTGCTATCACATCCCTTACGGAGCTGTTGCTCTCCTTTCACCAGTTTCGTTGTAAATGATGGTCTACAGCCAAGTGCAGAATTCAAGGCTATATCCAAACTTTCAGACAGTCTTTGTTCATGGGAGACTGGACCTGCACAAAAACAGCAACGCAAATATAGTTTACAACAGGAAAAACTGAACGATGTGGATGAAGAACAGGTCAAATTGTGAGGCCTACTTGAGGTGAAGGACCTTACTATGAACTTCTGATCCTTTTATGACTCCTACCTTTTTCCTTATCTCTTCCTACTATCTCAACCTACCTCAGAGATAAATGGGCCTGTTCTTATAATGAACCTCATCTCATCTAAACTCAAATTTTATCTTCATCTCCTTAAAAAAAAAGTGTTTTTACAATACCTACAAGGAACATATCATTATTTGCAAATTCCTCCTTCAAAAGGACCTATAATTTTGATCAAGTTCTACTTTGATCTTGCCATGTTCTCTTTTATATGACTTTGTAAATGAAATCATTTACGTCCAATTTACATTTATTTAAGATTGAATTCCAAGTATCCAGAATGTCTGGCATCTACAGACATTTTTGATTTCTTTAACAACTAACTTTGCAATAATAAAATGTGCACATCTGATCAAATTTTACAGATGTGATAAAGAATAAGAATAGAAAAAGAGCACCAAAAGAAAACACAGCAATGGCCACGAATCTGGACTTGGAGGATGAGATATACGGTGTCTGCATCTATGAGACAAATGTGGTTTTTCTTGTTGCATAAAGCATTTTGGACCCCTGTTTGGTTACAGAAGTTAGATAGTTCCAAGTCTAATAGATACTGGCACTGTCATCTCGAAATTGGGACTTTGAATCCTCTATTGTACCTTGATACTTAAATTTTGGAGATCCATCTGGGATCAAGTGAACAAAATATTGGAAAATTCAGTGGCATTGACGTAAGATACCATCCTATTTGGTATGTTAATGAGGGTTAAAAGCCAAATATCTACTCGGAATAACACAGCTTATTTTGAGGAACTGGAAAAACTGGGATCGGTTAAATTATACTTTTTGGTGGGAATCTCTGTCACACTTTTAAAATGGAGTGTATGATGGCCATACAACAGGGACATTATAGGAAGTTTATGGATATTTGGGAGCCATTGACAAAATTCTGTAAGGAGTGATTGTTGATGTTGCCCTTTGATAATACATGTCCAGGGTGGGTGGGAAGATATATTTTTAATTTGAGTGCAAATTGTTGGATATGTAGTGGGGGGGGGGGTGCTATATGTATTTGTCATAGGATATAATTTGATTGAATTTAAGTGCTGTTAAAGTATAAAATGACTGTATAATATGTTGCACTTATTTTTGGCTTTAAAATGAATAAAGATTTATTTAAAAAAAAAAAAATAGTTTTAACCAATTTTTTGCTCAAGAAGAGCAATCAGTAGGCAAAAATAAAATTGTTGGACACATAAGGGGCCATGCCCTAAAATATTTTTTTAAAAAGCAAAGAAACAAACAAGCATCCCAACTGAAATAAAGCTAAAGTTTCTATGGGTAGCCAATGAAAACTACACAAAAGAGGGATAGCAGAATCAAATATACTCACTTGGTATAATAGAGTACAGTATTCTGCAGTGTTTTTTACCAAGTCATTTTTTTTTTCAAGAAACCTAAAGAGGATTACTGTAGTCAAATATGGAAAGAACATACGATGGACAATTGATCAACCAGAAAATAACCACCTTTGTTGTAGCCTCCAAAAAGGGAAGTGACTTAAATTCTATTGTCAACAACAGATCTAATAGGATACCTAAAACCTTTAAGGCAGCTTTGACATGAAAATTCAATATGAGCTCTAACTCAAATGACTGCTAATTATACACAAAGCCTAGCCAGAGAAGTTTGTTTTCTCCTTGTTTAATTTCAACATCTGTATGCCAAACCCCAACACTCCAATGCTCTTAACTAGCTGGCAATACTAAAGCAGCTGTTACTCAGACATGTGATCTATGCACTCTTAACACAACAAAAATCACCAAATACTTCCACAGGAAAAAGGAAAAAGCCAAAAACAACAACAAAAAAACCCCTGTGGAAACGATGTTCTTGATTTAAAAAGTTTTTAATTACAAATGTTCTTCAAAAATAAAAGCGGTGCAGTTAATATAAAATCAATCCATATGATACACAGCAGAAAGTAGTAGAGCTGACCTGACACGATCCGTGTCTCGGTTATGAATAACCTTCTTCTGGGGTCCTATGGAAATATGTGTCTGCGTAATTATACAGAAATGAACACAGTAAGTGAATGTGATTGAACATGGATGGTATGTAATGTGAATGATGGATATGAGCGAAGAGAAATCTAAGATGAATGAAAGTGAAGAAAGGTTTCAACAAGTGATGCAAAAAGGATGAAGAATAAAAATATCCATTAAAATGGTAAGATTGGTGAGCTTACCAATTAAAACAACTAGGAAAGTGACAAAAGCTCATAGTATCCACCAAGCCAAATTCGATTCAGAACCAGGCTTCAAGAAATGCTTAACTGATCTTCAGATGCACCACTCCATGTTCAAACTTTATCATAACCATTAAGCTTGATGTGCAAAATCTTCCCTGGATCAATATATTATAATTCATAATAGCTTTAAATATTTTATATATAAACTGCATATAAGTTAACTATTGTTAAAAAAGTGCTAACGTTTAAAGAAATATTTAGTCAAAATGACTTAGCTTTTATTGTGTGGTCGTTTAAGGGACTTCTTGTGACATGTTTCGCAATGAAACGCTTTATCAAGGCTGGGTCCCTAATAATATAACGCCATCGATCTTGACCACTGACTTTTTACCAAGTAAAGAATAGAAAAGCTCATAGTATGCATAGAAAAATATCAACAGACCAAATGGAAATGCACCACAGAATTTTACTTTTATTCTTCATCCTTTTTTGCATCACTTGTGGATAATTATTGTAATTACTGAGATCTGTCATGTGGAAGTTTGAATGTGGGAGGAGATCCTGTATATCTACTAAAAAGAGAGTACCACCAAGGAGGAAGCTGCACTGTTTCCTCTAAGTCAGCGGTCTCAAACACACAGCCTGCGGGCCGCATGTGGCTCTCCAGGTTTTATTTGCAGCCCGCGGTCTGGAGGCCATCATTCTCTTCCTTTTGGAGCAGCAGCCGGCTCGTTCGCTCAAAGCTGCGGGTTGGCGGCTCCTTGCGCTATCCACTCCTGCATCGGAAGCCTCTCTGATGTCACAACATCAGAGAGGCTTCAGACGCAGGCGCGGATCTAGCAAGGAGCCGCCACCCGCGGCTTTGAACGAACGAGCCGGCCAGACACGCTGCTGCTCCAGTGGCGTACCAAGGAGGGGGGGTCCACTGTTCTCTTCCCTGCAGGGCCGACCAACTCTGGCGGCCCGACGTCAATTCTGACGTCGAGAGGACGTTCTGGCTAGCCAATCGCTGCCTGGCTGCCGGGAACGTCCTTTCCAACGTTAGAATTGACATCGAGCAGCGAGAGTTGGTCGGCCCCGTGCAGAAGAGAAGCAGGGAGATGGCCTGTTCCCGATAGCGGCAGCAGCAGCAGCCTATTCCGCGGCGGCGGTGGCATGGGGGAGGGCAGGAAGGAAGGAAGGAAGGAAGAAAGAAAGAAAGAAGGTGGGGTGGGAACAGGGAGCCAGAAAAAAAAGCAAAAAAATGGGGCACGGAGGAAGGAAGAAAGAAGGAGGGGGGACAGGGAACCAGAAACAAAGCAAAAAATGGGGCACGGAATCAGAGAAAGACAGACAGAGAAAGAAAGAAAAAGTTAGGGGAGGGAATGAGGTCTGGAGGAGAGGAAGCATACAGGAGGCTGAAAGAAGGGAAGAAGTATTGGATGCACAGTCAGAAGAATAAAGTGCAACCAGAGACTGATGAAATTACCAAACAAAGGTAGGAAAATGATTTTATTTTCAATTTAGTGATTGAAATGTGCTAGTTTTGAGAAAGAAAAGATATTGAACTTTAAATATGAGTGCTGCAGAAAAAAATAGAGTTCTTGGAGGGCCGCAGAAAAAATAGTTAATGTCTTATTAAAGAAATGACAATTTTGCATGAGGTAAAACTCTTTATAGTTTATATATCTTTCCTTTTAACTGTTAAAGAAAAGTTTTATAAACTATAAAGAGTTTTACCTCATGCAAAATTGTCATTTCTTTAATAAGGCATTAACTATTTTTTCTGCGGCCCTCCAAGTACCTACAAATCCAAAATGTGGCCCCGCAAAGGGTTTGAGTTTGAGACCACTGCTCTAAGCTGAGCAGCAGACCAACTACAGTCTTGCCAGTTGGGGGCGCTGTTTCACAATCACATATCCAATAGTGGACAGGCCTGTCTCTAGCAACTGAAAGTACAATATGGAAGCACCATCCCCCTTGAGCAGCAATGCAGTTGAATTCCTCCTGCTCAGCTTAGAAAGAACAGTGCACTTTTGATAAGGAAAGAGCTTGCAGGTGATCCAACTCTGTGGCTGATAGCCAAGATGTACCCTTGACATTGTGCCTAGGAATATCTAAGACAACTTAGGAGCCAAAGCAGAAAGCCGTGCATTACAGCTCTGCACCAACATGTTGTGCAGGATTCCCTACCACATGGATTTTAAAAAAAAAGTGTACCCAATGGAGTAACAAAAAAGAATGCAAATAAACTGTGTACAAAAATAGGAGAGAATGCTAAATACATAGCAGCTATATCTAAAACACAAAATCATTATATTGGGACTTGATACATGAATATACATCAGCACATGTACAGATACATACACTTTTGAACAGAATAGTATTCCAGTTCATGTGCCGATGTATGCACAAGGAATTCAAAGTGCTTCATTTGTCAAAAGTCTCACATTTTACTCTCTGTTCCTTCCCTTCAGCTTCTCCCCCCTATTTTTTGGACTCATCCTCTTCAATGAAGCCAGAAAAAAAAGGTTGCAAAACTTCAAGTAAAGAGGGGAAACAGTATAAAATCCTCACTAACCTGACAGCAAAACAATCAGCTAACCTTTTACTCCTCCTTAGACCTTCCATGTACAGTGGTGCCTCGCATAACGGACGCCTCGCACAGCGAACGCTGCGCATAACAAACTTTTTGTCTTGCTCCCTATAACGAACTTCGTTTCACACAACGAAGTCGCCCGAGGGGCCCGGGGGGGTGGGGGGGCGGAACTACTCTCGCCGAAGCCGGGAACAGCAGCACCCTCCTGTCTGAATGCAGTGTTCCATCATCTCCCTCCACCTTACCTTAGATGCCGAGTTTTCCGGCTTTCTTTTTCGGCCAGCCACACACTTTCAAAGAGCAGCACATGCGCGCATGCTCTGTTGTTCAATCTTCTCCTCTGACACAACTGGAAACCGGAAGTTGCAGGAGAAGAGAACATTGATCAACTTCAGCAGCTGCGCGTTCACAGCTTTTTGAAAGCGTGCGGCTGGGTGAAAAAGAAAGCTGGCAAACTCTGCATATAAGGTGAGGTGGAGGGAGGGAAATGTAGGGCTGCAGAACGAATTATTTTCTTTTACATGTATTCTTATGGGAAAACGCGTTTCACACAACGAACGTTTCACATAACAAACTTGCTCCTGGAACGGATTAAGTTCGTTGTGTGAGGCACCACTGTACTAGAAAACCATGTGCTCAGCCTTCTGCGCAATTCTCTGCATCTGTGTTGAACTACTAACACTTCCATTAACATGAAATTTCAATGAGTTGTGTACTGATGACAACGTGAGTTTTTGTGCCAATTTAGCTCATGCGCAAAACTCATTTTAACGTAGGGCACCCACAGCAATGCATAAAATTGTGCATAAAAGCCGAGCTAAGCTGTGTACAAAGCCTGGAACTTTGTTACATCAGCCCCTGCGTCAGCTGACTTTTTTTTTTCTGTGCTGTCATCTGCTATGGTAAAAAAAAACAACAACAACAAAAAAACACACAACTTTTACAGCTGCCATTCTTACCACAAAAATCAGATTCTCCTGCAAAGATTTTTACATTATGCAAGTTTCCTAATGGGTATCTTTAAGCAAATTCCCAGGTTCTTCCTACCAACTAAATATGAGGTAAGTGAATGCAAACCAGTGACAGATTATTCTTTTTAATATTTAAATAAATCACGAATCATTTATGAAAGATGCAAAGATGGAGAGCTGCTAGGGTCGATATCTTTATCAATTGTGCTATTCCTCATATGTCTCAAAAGTAAAAAGCTACACACGAACTCATGACGACGTCCATAGTAAGGGGCTTCATTATTTTCTTCTAGTTTTAAGGTTTCAAGGACAAAAATATCACCAACAGATAACTGCAATGGCTGGGAGCCAGCTCTGCAGTAAAACTACAAAATGGAACAAGAGAGCCAAATCCTGATCACCAGATTACCTATAATGTCTGTTATATGGAAATTAATCTCTCTTTAACCTGAATGTGATCTGGTTCCAAGACATTCTAAGAAAAAGTGCAAAACTATTACATTAAAGACTTGTTAGAAAATATCTCGCAGTCCTCAATATACAGCCACTTGTTTAAGGTCCTGATCCGATTATGACCAAAGACAAAAAGGATAAATGAAGTTTTAGGGTTTTGTTGTAATGTGTTTTCTATTTGGTAACTGGCTGCGTCTAGTTGGTAAAACTAATGTTTTGCATGTTTTATACTCACCATCGTAAAACCACCTTGAACTTGGTAAATGACTGAAGCGGTATAAAAATGTCATATTAAAAAAAGGGTAAAGAAAGAATAGAAATGGAAAGGATTTGAGCATACTCAACTCGGTATTTTCAGAAATTCAGTGCAACAGAAATTAACATTTCTACACACCAAACTACTAACCTACCATCTTTTCAAAAAGTATTATAGACTTATAAAAACACAAATCAGGCTTGATGTCTATTGTACCTGCTGAGCAATCCATCTGTGCAAAATCTACTTCAGCGATAAATTTCATTCGCTTTGCACATGCTTCTGCGGCTGATGTGACCACACAGTTTCTAGCAGAAAAACAGAAAGGTTCTACATTCTTGTCGTTCGAAGTTGGCTCTATATAATCTATTTTCCTTTTCAAGGAAGACACTGCAATGGTAGATGTGCGGACAGGTCCAGCCTGAGCCCTCCCTAGAATATTGGTGCCTGGTATGGTATGCTGCAAAAGGAAGGAGTCTATCCTTGCCTTTAAAGGTGGGTGAGGCAGAGGATGAGAGTGTTGGCTGTAGGTCACTCCTGTAAACGGATCACTGGGCATCCTACCCCATGCAGCTTCACTCTGATTACATTTTTCCAAAGTACTCTGATCAATAACTTTGCCAGAGGGCAGAAGCATAGGGAAAGTCATGATCTCCAAAGTGATTGGGTCCAAAAATTCTTCAGGTACCTCCAAAACAATGTCCATCTGTTCCTGGAGGTTTTGTTGACGGTTGTCTGCACTACTGTTTGCCATGTAGGCATCTGTTGGTAAAACAGGATTTTGTAAGCCAGAACTTGGGCTTTTGCTCTTACAGATGACTTGAAGCAGACTGTCTATTACTTCCTGTGAACAGGATTTTGCTGGCTGGCCCCATACCTCTAATTTTTTAATACATGGAAAAGCTCCTCCAGTCACATGAAAGATAACAAGTTTTAAGTGTGTCACATTGCTTAGTGAGGAGGGACCTTTAACCCATAGATCCTGGGTTATACTGTCAGGATATAGGAGAAAAGAGTCTGTCTGGTGAAATGGAGGCCTTGGCTTGAAGCCTCTGTGATTGAATGTCACTCTGCTTTGGCTTTTCAGCAGGACTTTACCCACCAATGTGAAGATATCTTTGTCAGAAAAATTCTGGCAGGCAACAGGAGCAACGGGGGACTCTATGCTATTCCAGGAGGCTCTGTTTAATGAGGTAGATGTGTAGATTTCAAGACCAGTTGAGTGCTGGGGCCCTCCCACTGAGGTGTCTATATTAATCCTGCATATGTCTATATTAAAGGGAAAAGTGAGTGTGATATGAACTGGTGGCTTAATGAAATATTCACTTCGAAAGCCTCGATTTCTTCTTGTAAGGTCTTCAGAAATGAGATTTTCAACTTCATAACCATCTCCACTAATCTACAAAGGTAAAAAAAAAAACACACACACACGTGAAACTTTACACTGAATTTCTACAAGTAATGAACAGACATTTATTTTACTGTACCCAGTTAAATATTTGCAATACATACATAAGGCACACAAAACATTGAGAAAACTCCTCTGTATCTTTCAATCAGCCCTACCCCCAAAATCAGCCACAGAACTAGGATCCTTTAGTCATGAAAAACTTGAAGAAATACATGTTTTAAGAGTTCTCTTGATTTTAAGAAACATCTTATCAGATGGCACATCCATTTTGGCAACAGGTTCCATAAAAAAGGAACAATAGCAGAAAACACAGCTTCCCTTGTGATAGCATAATTTGCTTGTGTTGAATAAAATGGAGAGAGCCCAAGAATTGCTTGAGAGATGATAATTAATAAATTAAAGCAAATGTGGAAAAATTATCAGAAACCAGTGCAAAGATCTTAACACTAACATAATACCTGATCAAACACCAATGCAATTGCCTCAATCCATAATTAAACTGGTTATCCACAGGGAAAAAGATTGGGTATCAGTAGCATAGTTTCTGAAGGGCACAATAGTCTCAAATACAAAGTAAAACAGTTAATACAGAAGGTCGGAAACCTATGGTATCTCATAAAGTGATAAACATCAGATATGCCCACAAGATCTTTCATCTGCATTGTCTGATCTGAAAAATGAGAAAAACCAAGAATACACCACCTTGTAATCCACTGTATCAAAAGCAGATTTGTCCAAAACAAAGCAAAACATTTCTTCTAGTATGTCAGTTTTGTAAACTAACTGATATTACACAATCTACGAGTAGTATATGCAAAAAAAGTTTGCATTAGAATAATAATTCATTACTTTTACTAACAACGTGGAACTGAAGGAAACCAATATCAAAGTTTAGCATTACTAATCTTAAAAATTTGTTTCTGAACTTACACAAATATTTTCTGGTTCACTCAAGCTGAGATTAGAAATTTGGGCAATACTGGTGAGCCAGTCTACAAAAATTTGGGAATATCCACTTTTTTTTTTTTAGGCTAAGCAGTATAAAATCTGTTTTATTTTTTTTATCGTCCTAGATAATTGTGACCTGGATTGGCCACTGCTAGAAATAGGATACTAGACTCGATTGACCTTCAGTCTGTCCCAGTATGGCAACTCTTATGTTCTTAATTAAGAGAATAGGCAACAAGATCTGATGTCCCTTTCCATGTGCACTAGGAGTATAAAAAACAGACCAGAATTTCAGAGGTTGTGGTAAAAGCGGATATCATAGCTGGTTTTAAGAAAGGTTTGGACAATTTTCTGGAGGAAAGTCCATAGTATGTTATTGAGAAAGACATGGGAAAGCCATAGTTTGCCCTGGATCGGTAGTATAGAGTGTTGCTACTTTTTGGCTTTTTGTCAGGTACTAGTGACCTAGATTGGCCACTGTGAGAACGGACTACTAGGTTTGATGAACCATTGATCTGACCCAGTAAGGCTATTCTTATGATCACATAAAAGTAAAAAAATTACCATATTTTTCGCTCCATAAGATGCACTTTTTCCCCATGGAGCAAATACAACACCACCACCACTCACCCCGGTACCTTTTTTTTTTTAAATCCCGGCAGTCCAGCGCGCTTTCCGTGCTCCTGCCTCGCTGGATGGCTGCTGATCTCTTTCCTTGATCTCTTCTGGCAGTGGCAGAGTGGCGCACAAGGCAGGCACGAGATTTTTGTGCACCGCTCTCTGAATGGCTGCCGTCAGTTCTCGCAAGTCCCGCAAGAACTGACATCAGCCATTCAGAGAACGGAACTGACGGCAGCCATTCAGAGAACGGAACTGACGGCAGCCATTCAGAGAGCGGAACTGACGGCAGCCATTCAGAGAGCGGAACTGACGGCAGCCATTCAGAGAGCGGAACTGACGGCAGCCATTCAGAGAGCGGCACAGGACCAGGCAGGCGTGCAAAAAGTTCACGCCTGCCTTGTGTGCCGCTCTGCCGCTACCGGAAGAGATCAAGGGGAAGAGATCAGCAGCGACCAGCGATGCAGGAATGCAGAAAGCGAACTGGACCATCAGGATTAAAAAAAAGGTACTGAGGGGGCTGCCTACCACTAGACCTGCCTTGTACCCTGTCTCGACCTACCACTAGATCACCAGAGGGGGGACAGGGCAGGGCGGTGGGCAGAATTTTTTTTCTTTGGGGTTTACTTCTCTACAGGGGGTGCGTCCTACGGTCGGGTGCATCTAATAGAACAAAAAATACGGTAATAAAACTTAAAACTTATTGGGGGGAAAAAAATCTATCAAAAATCTTGCTGTACATCATAGCAATTTCCTGGGAAACAATAGGAAAATTGGGTTGTTTTGAGAGTCATTCAGTACTGGCATGTTTTTGAAGTACATAAAATCTTCCAGCAACTGCCTAAATTTGCTTTTCCCACAATTGAAATCTGAAAGAACATCTAACCAAATATTTTTACTTTTGCACTGGTAGTACAACTAATTCCAGCATACATAGTCACTCAGGGGCAGATTCTGTATAGGACGCCAGTGTCAGCTGGTGTTCATCGGGGGGGGGGGGGGGGGGGGGGGGGGCTATATGGAGGATAGGCATGCTGGTGTTCAGCAGCAAGTTTCTTCAGTACCAACAGTAAACACGATGCTGGCTGGGGGAGTGGAATTTCTAATTTCATGCCTATGTAAATGCCAGAATCTCTATATATAAAATCGGAGGTATGTATGTGTGTGTGTATGTGCCGCGATCACGCAAAAACGGCTTGACCGATTTGAACGAAACTTGGTATGCAGATCCCTCACTACCTGGGATGATATGTTCTGGGGGTCTCGCGGCCCACCTGCACACGTGGGTGGAGCTACAAACAGAAAATCAGATTTCACCCATTCATGTCAATGGAAAAAATGTAAAAACCTGCCATTCTCACAGTAATTCAAAACCGCCTTGACCGATTTGAACAAAACTTAGTATGCAGATCCCTCACTACCTGGGGTGATATGTTCTGGGGGTTTCGCTGCCCACCTGCACACGTGGGCGGAGCTACAAACAGAAATTCACATTTCACCCATTCATGTCAATGGAAAAAATGTAAAAAGCTGCCATTCTCACAGTAAATCAAAAACGACTTGCCAGATTTGAATGTAACTTGGTATGCAGATCCCTCACTACCTGGGGTGATATGTTCTGGGGGTCTCGCGGCCCACCTGAACACGTGGGCGGAGTTACAAAAATAACATCTGATTTCACCCATTCATGTCAATGGAAAAAATGTAAAAACCTGCCATTCTCACTGTAATTCAAAACCGGCTTGACCGATTTGAACAAAACTTGGTATGCAGATCCCTCACTACCTGGGGTGATATGTTCTGGGGGTCTCGCGGCCCACCTGCACACGTGGGCGGAGCTACAAACATAACATCTGATTTCACCCATTCATGTCAATGGAAAAAATGTAAAAACCTGCCATTCTCACTGTAATTCAAAACCGGCTTGACCGATTTGAACAAAACTTAGTATGCAGATCCCTCACTACCTGGGGTGATATGTTCTGGGGGTCTCGCTGCCCACCTGCACACGTGGGCGGAGCTACAAACAGAAAATCAGATTTCACCCATTCATGTCAATGGAAAAAATGTAAAAAGCTGCCATTCACACTGTAATTCCAACTATAAAACACTTTCTATGACACTATAACCACTAGGGACATCGTTTCTATTCTACCACGGACACCATACATATAGAGTTTGTATGTTCTAACTGTGTTTGTAACTGTTTCCTTCATGCACCCCAGTTCATAATGTTATTACATTACATGAGTACTCACATATCCTGAACTAGGAACACAGGTTCCATTCTGAACCGGGAACAAACTGCATGGAGTTTCTTTTCAACCTGAGTTTCCACATATTGAGTTGTTTAAATCAATACTGAAACTTTTGGATGCCACTTATTCCAACAGATCTTCCTTTTCAGTTTAAGAGATTGCAAATTCCAATGAGACTTGCATTCTCTATCACAATCAACAAATCACAGGGACAGACTATTACATACTGTGGAGTGGATTTAAGATCCCCCTGTTTTTCCCATGGACAACTCTATGTTGCTTGATCAAGGGTGGGTTCACCCAAGAATTTATATGTTCTTGCTCCTGGAGGTGAAACTAAAATTGTTGTTTATAATCAAGTTTTGTGTTAGTTGTATTGTATTCATTTTGTCAAATATTTCACATTATAATTTGATTATTGTACTTTTTATAAAGCTGTAAAAAAATAATTTCATTCACCACTATAAAGTATCTTTATTTCAATCCATTTACTGTGTTATTGCTATAATTAAATACCCGTGCAACACCGGGTCATCAGCTAGTGGTATAAGAAAGGGGGCATGGAGAGAGAAAGACAGACGGACAGAATTTATATATATTGTCTATATTTTGCACTATGGCCTCCTTTTACTAAACCGCAGTGCCTATGAGCATCGAGAGGGCTTTAGAGTACTTTGAAGGTGTGGTGGTCAAGAATTAAAAAAAAAAAAAAAAAAAAAGATATAAAGAGGATGGAGTCAGTCCAGGGGATGGCTACTAAAATGGGCAGTGGTCTTCATCATAGAGTGCGAGGAGAGGCTTAAAGATCTCAATATATACTTTAATGAAAAGGAACTTGCTTGTGAGTAGAAGGAGAAAGAGGAAATAGGGTAGCATCCGTTACACTTTTGCAGTTCTAGGAGAAATTTCCAGATATTTTACTGTATATGAACACAGATAAAATGCAACCCTTGTTAAAAACAGCAAAGAAGGACAAAAACAAGTGCCTTTACCTTATTGCAGTGAATTCTTGGCTTAAACTGGGGGAGGCAGAAGTTTACTACCATTTTTGCTGGTCTAAAGAAGTATCTATTCTTCTAGCCTTAAAAGAGAAAACGAAATGTAAGTGTACTGAAAGTACAAAAGCATGCCAATTTGGTTAGCCTAAGTCAACTAATAAGTAACTCCTATAAGACTCCAGTCCTGAGAAACAAGAAACAAAAAAATCATAGTACAGACTCATACTTTGTATAAAAAGTATTATCTGTACACTGGAATCATAAGAACTGGAACTTCATGGGCACATCAAGTACTTCTGGCATATGAAACCCTAACATTGACTCAAATTAAATGGAACAATTGTTTTGAAGACATTTATTACTGCTTTGACTATGAATAATCCATCTACTACTGGACAATGCACACTTTTGGGGACTAGTCTGTTATTGAGAAAGACACGGGGGAAGCCACTGCTTGCTCTGTATCGGTAGCATGGAATATTGCTACTCCTTGGGTTTTGGCCAGGTACTAGTGACCTGGATTGGCCACCATGAGAATGGGCTACTGGGCTTGATGGACCATTGGCCTGACCCAGTAAGGCTATTCTTATGTTCTTATTAGATATGCTGACAGCAGGAAAAGGCCATCTACACACCCTTGTACATTAGACTGTCCATCATGAACAATATAATTCAAAGTAGAGCATGGCACAGTGACAGAATTAATCATTGTTCCTGTCCCCATGGATAACTGCTGGAAACCATCCCCATGTCATTCTTTTAAGGAGACAGGGAAGAATCAGAGCACAACCACTGACTCTTAAGCCTTGCATTAAAGAATGCAGGTGTAGAAAGACTGAGGTTGACATAGACACTAAAGAATGACATGAGATGGTTTCCCACGGTTATCCGCGGGGATGGGAACAATGATGAATTCTGTCACAGTGTTATTCTCTATTCAAAGTACGAGTGCATGTCAATGATCTACACCAGGAGTAGGCAATTCCAATCCCCGAGAGCCACAGGCAGGTCAGGTTTTCAGGATATCCACAATGAATATGTATGAGATGGATTTGCATGCACTGCCTCCTTGAGATGCAAACCATCTCATGCATATTTATTGTTGATATCCTGAAAACCTGACCTGCCTGTGGCTCTGGAGGACCAGAATTGCCTACCCCTGATCTACACAATTTACTCTACACTTTCATCTAGAAATAATCAAAATGCTGTTAACAAGAACCCAGTCTTCACGCTCATAGCTTCAGTCCTTGGAATCACCTTCAACAGCAACACCCATGAGTCATTAACCCATTGTCTAGCAAACGTTGAGCCGTGGCACACCAAACAGGCGGCTGCAGCTCATGGGCACCCGGATGTTGCCATGATGATGTCACACACGTGTGACATCATCATGTCAATGTCCACGCATGCGCAGAGGCCCTTCAGCCTGAGCTGCCAGTGGAGATTGCCGACAAGAGGCGTGGAGAGGAGAATAAACGCTGGCGGCTGACTGCCTACAGGCCGTCTCTCGCCACAAGAAGCACATCCTGAAGGTAGTCAGCCGGCACCGATGCCTCTCCTCCTCCCCGGCATCTCGGGGCACACCTGAAATCTCATGTGGCACAAAGTTTGCTATACACTGCATTAACTCTTTAATTGGCAGATAATAAAACTGGCTGCTTTAAGTAACTTGATGTTGAACATGAGCAACAGTGCCAAGTAACAGGCATTTGGAGATGCAGATCTCTCATACGAGCCTTAGAAAAACATGTTGCTTCTGAGCAACAATACCAAATAAAAGGTTAAGATAAGTCGCGACCTTAGAATTACATGGTTCTAACTGTACCAAAAGTCATTCTCAGGAATTTGAAGTGGAGGTTGGTGTTCAATGACATGTGCGGATTTATTTATTAATTTAACACCAGAACAGAGTTTCTCCAAATACTACATGATGATAATATAAAGATAATGTCAGATAGAAACCGGAAGTCATCAGAGTTAAAAATACTGAAAATTGTCACTTAGAACCCTGTAATTCTAAGGTTGCAAAGTTATCTGCCAACTCTGCACAGAAGGACGGTACAGCTCTTCCCCATTTCTCTTGGCAGAAATAGTGATCATCTGTGGACTGCAGTCCTCAAGTCCTGCCAGAGTTTATATTGGATTCAGACTAGACCATTCAAGAACATTCACTTTCTCCTTCCCGAGACATTCTATTTTTTTTTTTTTTTTGCTTTGTGCTTAGATCTTAGTTGTGCTGAAAGGTTAATCTTCTCCCTAGTCCAAGGTTCATGGTAAATTGGAATGGGTTCTTCTTCAGAAGCTGCCTGTACTCTGCACCAGGAAGACCAAAGTAAATGAAGATAAACTACTGCAATACTGATCAGTCTATTAATAAAAGCAAGCCCGACATGGCACCTTTGTCAAGTAACTGAATCAAGGGTGCAACACCCATAAATAGAAAAAAGAATGTGAGTGTAACATACATACATACATACACTAAAATGTCCAAGAGAAGAAATTAAACTAAATGGAAGGGAAAAAAATGTTATACCAGGTGGGGAAAAAAAATTAAGAGAAGACTTACCATACAACTATCCTTTTTTTCTATGTCTGAGAATAAACATCTAAGAAATATAATGGGTTGCTTACTATAGCAACACACGGAGAATATGTTAACAGTCCATACTCAGAACAGCCACTAGATGTCAGAATGTTGTTTTAAAAGAAAACCAATGAAAATGAGATCTACAGTATAGTATATAAAAAATACATTGGTACGTCAACATGTTATAAAGCACAAAAGTAATACTAAATAGTCTATGAACAGCTAATCATTAAAAGTGATTAAAATCATTTTATTGTAAATAAGTATAAAACCAGACAAAACTACCAATGTTGTAGAAAAGAACCCGTATCCTACTTTCAGTGGGATGTTCTTTAAAGTCTAAAATGAAATGTAATGTGCTCACTTTGAGGAGAAAGTTTGAAGTATTAAAAAATTGGTAGTGTGGATGTAATATTGGCCAGAGGTAGCAAGGAAAGGTCACACCTTAACTGACTCCTCAGAGCACAGGAAGTAAAAGAGAGCAAGGGGCACAGAAGTAAGACAAAGGATTCAGGTCTTACAGAAAGGAAGGAGGTCTTACAGAAGAAAGACCACTAGAAAGAGAGCTTATACAGATTTATCAAGAGTGGCTGCAGTGGGTGAGACTACATTACCCACAATGCCTAGTTTACACACCATAGCAGGAAGCGACTGTAGCATTAAGGTTCCATAAATGAGAATAGCCTTAAACACATCTTAGAGCTAAGTCATAAAACTAGTGTAGGGCTGCTGGGGGCAGAACACCTATATCTAGCCTTAGAAACCACAAAAACTGTAATTTGGAGACCCCACACAAAGAGACACCGATTTTCCCATATGCTATTATGGCCTTACTCACTGTGCTGTGCTATACTGCTTCAGCTCTCACTGCAGTTGGGTAGTAGAGAGGACCCTAGCCTCAAACAAGCAAATCCTCAGTTCAGGACCGTTCAATCTTTGAGCTGATGATCAGGCTAATGCTGGCCTGTGTCCTCAGACCCCCCACCCAGACCTACACACTGCAATGGTGGGGGGGGGGGGGGAAGGAAGGGAAGAGAGAGAAAAAAATGCAACCAACATCCGTCAAAGTCTTCCCAGACCACTGTGGAGTCAAACAGCCTGCACTCAAGTGCTTGATAAATCAGGGATGAGCCTTGGATCCCAGGGGAACAATCCCTGAACTCCTTAACTGAAACTAAACACTTCAAACTGAAACTAAACACAGAAAAGACAAAAGTCTTCCTGGCAAGCCCCAAGAACAAAATTACCAGAACATCGTTACAATTAAACGGCCATGAATGCCCAATCTCCAAAACCATAAAAATACTGGGAATCACACTGGACACACACCTAACCATGGCTGACTACACGAACTTAGTGTTGAAAAAATGCTTTCATACACTAAGGACCATTAAAAAATACTTTGATGAGAGGAAGTGACATCATCGTGGCTGATGGCAGCCTAGGGAGTTAGCTCTGCGGTCCCCACGGCGTTTTTAGGCTTTTTCCAGCTCCCTCTTTCGAGCTTTTGAGCGTGGCACATTGAAATTAAGTGCAGGAGATACAGAGGACGGTGCAGCGATGGCGACGTGCAAAAAACAACTGGATATTAAAACTTTCTCCTCGCCAGCAGCAAACGGGCCACTGAAGCCTGAACTGAAGATGGCGGCTGAGCGTGTTGGGCCTGTGCTGGCGGAACAGCCGCTTGATGCGACTCTGCCGAGCTTACGTCAGGAGATGCACGGCTGGTTCCAGGAACTGAAAGAGGAGCTTTCAGCGGTTCGCGCTGATATCCATGGCGCAATTGCTGATTTGAAACGAGATGTCAACGAGATCGGGGGGGAGATTGGGTGAGGCGGAGACTCTGCTGGAGACTCACAGCACAGATTTACTTCATCTGAAAGGGCAGATTGCTGCGCTGGAAGAATGCACTGAAGCCTCTACATTAAAAATGGAAGATTTGGAGAACCGCTCGTGGCAGTGCATCCTCCGCTTTCGGGAGTACCGGATATGGTCTCTGATGCCCGTTGCATGGAGGTCATTGATCATATCTGCATTAAAGCGCTGGAGACGGCTGGGGCCCCGGTAGAGGTGGGTAAACCATTGCTGGATCGTGCTCACAGGATCGCGGGGCCCCGAGATGTCAATCGCTTTTGTAATGTGGTGGCATGTTTTCATAGATTTGTGGATAAAGAGCATGTACTGCATGCTGTTCGCCGAGGGGGCGGAACCACCAAATAGGAAGAAGTGGACATTAAGATCTATCTTGATGTGGCTCCTGCAACCCTGCTTCGAAGGCGATCCTATCGTGACTGTACTTAGCTTTTACAGGAGAGAAATATTAGATATTGCTGGTTGTACCCCATTGGATTGGCATTTACGCATGCCGGCAAGACCTATTCCGCCACGGCAGTGGCAGATGTGCGGGCCCGTCTGGTGGAGGCGGAACTGCTTTTGGCTACTGATTTGCCTCCCTTGCCCCAGCAGACTGCTGTTTCTACCTCTGTGCGGGGCCAGGGTTGGCAGGTGACCCGGACTGGATCAGCTCATCATCCAGTGCCCGCTGAGGCAGCTGCTAAATGACTCTTGCTGTGGTTTTGAGTGACATGTTTCTTTCTTTTGCTATACTGTGGTTTGTTTTGCTGCCTGGGGGGGCCTGGGGCTGTCTCTTTACACTTCCTGATTGCATGGATTCCATGTGCTTCGGTGGATGGACCATGTGGGGTTGGGGTGAGTTGTTGGTGGGGGGGGGGGGGGTTGGTGTGGGGGGCTTGGGACGGGATGGAGTGTTGTTGAGGTTTGGTGTTGAAGGGATTGGCTGGAGTTTGATTGTGGTGTGTGACTGGTTGCAGGTGTGCAGTGGGTTACTTGGGATGTTTTGGGGGGCCGGGCTCAGGGCAATGGGTAATCTTCAATTGGGGTCTTATGGTTAAGTATACTTTTTTATCTTATAATATCCGGGGCTTGAACACCCCCCAAAAGCGGAGTTTGCTGTTTAAAGAGTTGGGTCGTTTGAAAGTGACTGTGGGGTTCATACAGGAAACCCATTTTCAATCCAGATTCGAGAAACTGCTCACACATAAGTGCTATCCTCATGTATTTCTTTCTTCTAATAGGATTCATAAAAAGACCCAGAGGGTGGGTATCCTCATCCATAAAAAATGTATCATTTTTTTTCTGAGAGAGGCAATTTGGGATGCAGAGGGGAGATACATATTAGTTAAGGGAGAGCTAGATGGCCGATTGTATAGTTTGCTAAATGTTTATGCCCCGAATACGGGTCAGGGAGCCTTCTTTGAGCTTTTGGAACGCGTGCTGTTGGATTATGCGGAGGGCACGGTCATGGTTGGGGGGTATTTCAACCTCACTTGCTACCCTCAGGAGGATAACTCTACTTCGTCAATTCGTTATGCTCAGGGTGATCGTCGAGCGTTGTTACACTTATTGCGCTGGTTTGAGTTGGTAGACGTCTGGCGTTATCACCATCCGGGAGTGCGCGATTATATTTATTTTTCCTCTTTGCATCATTCTTATTCTAGAATTGATTTATGGTTGATTCCTCGCCTTTCATTGCCGTGCAGAGGCTCTACTATTGAGCCTCGTGTATGGTCCGACCATGCCCCCCTTTCTCTTGTGTGGAGGGTGGGTCAAGATAGGGAAGGAAGTAGTAGGTGGCACTTGAATGATTTTTTTTGTTGACCGACCCCTCTACCCTAGCATTGTTGGAAAAAGATTTTAAAGAATTCTTTACCTTAAATGATACCGGTGAAGTTAGTGCAGGAGTGCTTTGGGAGAGTTTTAAGGAGACTTTGCATGGGTGGATTACCCGGGGTGCCTACCGGAATAAATGTCGGGTGGCGCTTCGACTGGACTTATTAGCTTGCGTACGGCGGTTGGAGGGGAGGCAAAAATAGCATCCCACAGTGGAGGGGAGTGCAGCCCTAGGGGCTTTAGGTGTGATTTACAGGAGCTGGACTTAGAGGGGATGGCCTGGGCGCTTCACCGGCGGAAACAACGCTATTTTGAGTGGGGAGGTAGAACGGGTCGTTTGTTGGTCACGCAGCTGCGGCAGACTCTGGCCCGCTATCTAATCACTAAAGTGAGGGATGCTGCTGGACAGCTCCAAGTGCAAGAGGCGGGCATTCATCAGGCCTTTTTGGAGAATTATTGCTCTTTATATACCCCTGAGTATCCTACTTCAGACGTGGAGGTGGAGGCATTTTTGTCGGGCGTTTGTTTGCCCCGGCTAGCAGCGGTGGATGTAGAGTGGCTTTCTTCCCTTATTCAGTCTCAGGTGTTGGAGGCCATTCAACATTGGTCGGCCCATAAAGCGCCTGGGCTAGATGGTTTTTCCCCATTGTTTTATTAAAAAATGGCAGCATACCTTGTGGATCCTTTAATTCGGTTGTTTAATTCTTTTTTAGAGGAAGAGTCTACCGTATACTTTTCGTCAGGCGGCAGTATTGCTCATTCTAAAGCCATGGAAGGATCCTGAGTTGTGTGGTTCTTATAGACCGATTTCCCTATTGGTTGTCGATTATAAGTTATTTACCCGTATTCTAGCACTCCACCTACAACGTTTTATGCCCACTCTAGTTCATGGGACCAATGTGTTTTTATTTCTGGTAGGAACCCTGGGGATAACATCTGTAAAATTTTAGATCTTATTTGGGCGGCCAGGCATTTCTCTATCCCTTACATATTGCTTTCGATTAACGCCAAGAAAGCTTTCGATCAGGTTTTCTGGCCTTTTATGCAGGCGGTGCTTCGGCGCATGGGATTTTTGGGTAATTTTTTGCGTTGGCTGACTCTGTTGTATGCTAACTCAGAGGCTTGCTTGCAGGTTAATGGCTGATACATGACCCCTTTTTTGATCCAGCGTGGGACTCACCATTTTTGCTTTGGTGATGGAGCCGTTGGCTGAGGCTGTTCGGGCGCATGTTGATATTCATGGGATTACCCCTGGGGAGCAGGAACATAAGGTATCGCTTTATTCGGATATTCTATTCACCCTTTCTCAACCGCTGGAGTCTCTGCGGACAGTGCTTTCAGTGTTGGAGTGGTATGGCCAGGTGGAGGGGTTTAAAAATTAATACTACTAAATCTGAGCTTCTTAATATTTCTCTTTCTGCAGATGCTGTTATCGGCTTGGCAGGGGCCTTCCCGTTCCGATGGGCTGTATCATCGCTTCGCTACCTTGGGGTTTGAGTCTCTCGTGATTTGCCCGAGCTGTTTCGTTTAAATTATCCACCATTATTGCGGACAGTGTTTCATGATCTTGATCAGTGGGAGGGCTTACGATTGTCATGGATGGGGAGGACTAGTGCCCTGCGCATGAATGTTTTGCCCCGTTCTGTATCTGTTCTCCTGTATGCCTCTCTCAGTCCCCAAGCAATTTTTGCTCCGGCTTCAGCGCCGGGCTTTTACTTATATCTGGAATCATAAACCGCCACGGTACGAAGGGAGCGTATATATTGGGATAGGCAGCTTGGTGGTATGGGAGTTCCAGATTTTTTTGAACTATTACCATGCTGCTCAACTACAGGTTTTGTTTCACTGGGCATTTCCATCCTGTTGTTGGGTTTCTTTGGAACGAGAGTTGCAACCTACTTACCCCCTGGCGGCTTTGCCGTGGCTTCCCTTAGAGACTATTCGTGAAATTCAGCAAAGGGTTCCTTATGGTATGGCTTGCACTCTCCAGATGTTGGGACAGGTGCTTTGGACTTGGTTCCCACGACAGCGCTATTTTTATGCTACCCCTATTAGATATGCTCTGGGATTTTTACCTGCCCCGGGACTCGGGGATTTTCTGATGTTGGGAGAATGGGGGACTTAGAGTTCTGGGATAGCTGCTTCTTCAGGGTGAACTGATCCCCTTTGCAGCTTTGAGGGATGTTTATGATCTCCCAGCGTCGGATGTTTTTGCCTACACCTAACTTCGGGATTTCTTGCGCAGGAGGGTGGTTCCAGAATGGGAGGGGGCGGACTCTGCCTTTCTTCAGGTATTCCGTATGGGCTCAGCGGTTGGATTTATTTCCAGCTTGTATAAAGCTTTATTATATAGCCGCCCCCAAGTTCAATCCTTTGAACATAAATGGGAGGCCCTAGATTTGCAGCAATGGGAACATCTTTATAGTCAGTTGCTGAGGGTATCGTTAGCCACTCCATTGGTTGAGCAGTGATATAAAATGTTTTTTCAGTGGTATTATACTCCAGAGAAATTATTTCGGTGGTTTGCCCATGGAAATGGCCACTGTTAGAGAGGTTGGGGGGGGCGTGGACTTTTGAGCATATCTGGTGGGATTGCCCTAGGGTGGTTCTTTATTGGGAGATGATTCAACGGTTTGTGCCTGAGGTATTGCATATTCCTGTACCATTGCATATGGATGTTTTCTTACTTAATTACCCTGCTCAGGGGTTGGACAGTGATCCTGCCCACTTTGTGGCTCTGGTCGCCACAGGGGCCAGATTATGTGTGGCCCAATTTTGGAAACAGCCTGCTCTCCCTGCAAATACAGACCTTCTTCTTAAACTGGATGATATCTATTTAATGTCTAAACTGACTGCTTTACGGACAGATACCTGTGGTTCTTTTAACCATGTATGGAGTGCCTATGGTAAATGGAGGGGCCTTGCATAGATGTCTGGCCTTGACCATGGGTAGCCGTTACCTGCCTTTTTTGAGTAGACACACTTGGTTGGAGGCGGGAGGGTGGGGGGATTGTTTTTGTAAAGGACTGTTTCATTGTTCTTGCAGTTGGCATTCAGCCTGTGTATGCTTATTGTTTTGCTTAATAAAACACTTTGAAAAATTAAAAAAAAATACTTTGACGCTACATCCTTTAGATTATTGGTACAGTCTCTGATCCTATCAATTCTGGATTACTGCAATATCGTTTATCTAGGTATTCCAAAGAAAACAGTACAAAAATTAAAAATAGTGCAAAATACGGCTGTTCGCTTGATCTTTGGATTGAGGAAAAACGACCACATTAGCCCTTATTACAAAAGGTTGCACTGGTTGCCAATGGAGGCGCGAATACTATTCAAGTTTGCCTGTATTTGTTTCAAGCAAGTCTGGGGACTAGCACCTTCTTATCTACTACCACATTTCATATTACACAACCCTACACGACCAACCAGAAACCAGAAAGATCACAGGCTGCAAATACAAATCCTTTTTGGACGGGTCATTCATGTTCCAAGCAAGCAAACAGCAGTTCTGGCTGGGAAATTACATTAATGGAACCAGACTGACCTACGGCGCATTCCGGAAAGCAATTAAAACCGTATTATTTGACAAATTCATCTCCTAAACAGAAGCTTCACCATTTACTAAATTATACTTTCCCTCTGTCAATCTCGATGTAATATGCTGTCCTTTTATCTATTCCTTATGTAATAAGTTGTACCCTCACTTCTTGCATTCTGTAATTCGCTGATTGTCCAGTCTTCTTCGATGTGAACCACCTAGAAGTCTTTCGACTGTGGCGTTACAGAAGAATAAAGTTATTATTATTATTATTAACTGTTAGTGCAGGCTACCAACAGCAGACAGCTCGTCAAAGGATTTGTATCCTCTCCCAGGCAGAGCTGCCCCAGGGCCACTGGGGACCTTTTCAGCATGGAGAAACTCACAATCAGATATAAAAAAACAAAATAAAACTTCTCAGAGCAAATCAGAAAGACACCTTCCAACTCGCTTGCAGAAGGAAAAAACTGGGGAGATGCAGGTGGAGCTGAAGAAAAAATTTGATTCCTTCTTAACAGCTCACAATTGAGGAGACTTAAACCACTTATCAGTACTCATATGCCTTGCATAACATGATCTGGGAAATGGATGAATGAGGTGATCAAATTCGTAGATTAAACACATTATTCAGTGTGCATAACACACAAATAGACTGTGAGGAACTGCAAAAAACTGGGAGACTTGGAACAATGGGCATATGAAAAGCAGAAAAAAAATCATCATATGTGCAAAGTGACGCAGTCTGATTCATTGTCCTCCCAATTATGAGTATGCAATGCTTGGAGTTGCTATGAAAAATAAAATTTAGATCTTTAACCCTTTATTTGGCATTGTCGCTGAGAAGCAACATGGTATTTCTATGGCTCTGTTGCTCTCATTCAACATCAAGTTACATAAAGCAGCCGTTTTCACCATCTGCCAATTAAAAGTGTTAATGTGAAGCAGCCCCCCCCCCCCAAAAAATAAAAAAAACCACAACCACCCCCAAAGTTAGGAATGATTTTGAAATAACAAGAAAACTGGAGCTATAATATTGTCTTTTAATCAATACATGCAGCAGCCATATTTAAGTACTCTGTGCAGTTCTGGGCCTAGATGCACTAAACAGGATCGGTAAGACTGTATGGGTCCGCTCCAATCCCATTTTTGACCGATTCTAAAAGAGCTATTGATGCACTAAAAACTTTGCATGCAAATGATTTACAGGGAGGTTTGTCGTAATCCCCGTCTCTCCTGTTCGACTGATCACTGTGAAAGTGCGCACTGTGCACACATGCGCAGAGCCAGCAGGGGAAGCCCTGAAAGCAGTCTCCTGCCACTCAGCTGTTCAGAACAGGAAATATTTTTTCTTTTTTTATTTAATTAGACACATATGTTTTGTGTGTGTTACACATGCTCAATATCTGTCCCGTTAAAAAAAAAAAAGAACCCCCCCTGCCAATGATGGCCCTCCCTGATGTTCCATCCCCTCCTCCCGATGAACTGACACTTGTACCATGAACCAGTACCGGCACTCCCCATAGCAGGGAACACAGCAGGAGGGATGTCCACTCCTTCCTGCCATGCCAACTCAACCCTCTGCATGAGTAAAAATGGCAGGAGGGATGCCCACTCCCTCCTGCCAACTGAGGCCCTTCCCGCACCAGGCAGCCCCTCCTCCCCTATCTCCCACCCCCCAAAAAAGAAGCAGGAGAGATGCCCACTTCCTCCTGCCACCGGACGCTCCCCTGAATCCACCTAAGGCCCTGGCTCAGATGGCTGATTGGGAGGGGCCTTAGACCCTTCCCCGTATATCACATGATGCACCGGGGAGGGGAAGGCCCACCATTTTGGACTGGCAGGCCTCGGAGCAGGTGGGACCACATCCCTTCTGTTCCCAACTTGTGAAAAATGTACCAGGTGGGTTCTTCCAGTGGCAGGCGGGAGTAGGCATTCCTCCTTTGTGCTGCCTGGAATGGTGGAGTGGTGCCTCCGTTGGCAGGAGGGAGTGAGCATCCCTACTGCCATTTTTTCTAACGTGAGGGGTGGGGCGAGCATCCCTCCTGCCATTTTCGCTGCCACAGTGGGAGGGTCGGCTCCCAGTGCTGGTTCATCAGGTTTGGCTGTCATTTGGTGGGGATGGGGCTTTTTTATTTTAAGAGGGCAGATATTGTGTGTGTGTGTGTAACATGTACAACATCTATGCCCATTAAAAAAAAAAAGGGCTGAACTATGGGTAGACAGGTAAGCAACTGGCCTTGACCAATCGCTTATTTTGGATCACTAAAACCCATTTATTTTTTGTGCATAATCAAGCAATGTTAGTTCATCACTTGCTTAGCTAGTTTGCATGGGGTTTTAGCTAATTCGTATGGCCGGGTCAGAAAATGAGTGATCAAGGGGAAAAATACACGGTGAGCCATTTTGTGCTTTGGGTCAGCAAATATGATCGTTGCTAAAGCAGTCAAAACTGGTTTAGCAACAGTCACTGACTTAAGTTTAATAACAAGGGCCCAGATGCACTAATTTAAAGCTAGCAAACCAAAAAGAACAACCAAAATGGATTAATGGAATGGATTAGCTCCCTTATGAAGTTAAGCAGATTAAAGCGTCTTCAAGTTTGAGAAGAGATGGCAAAGGGCGTAACAAATGTTTATAAAACTATATGCGATATGAAAAAAATATTATTACATTGCAAGTGTAATATACCTGGTTTTAAGCATTTTCTACAGTGGATTTAATTACTTGCTTTTCTAAATCCAAAGACACATCAGGTTATAATTTAGACATAGGAACCTCAGCATTCCATTTATTAAAACATACTGCCAAACAAGGCAGTTTTTGGTTAGCCCTTCAAAAAATATACTCTCTAAAATTCAGCTCATAGCAGTGATCTATTCCAGTTTGAGCTGCAACCCAAATAATACTTCTTTAAGGAGCCTTTAAGAATTGTGATTTTTCCTGCTGTTTGCTATTGAACCTGAAGTTCTTTAATACTGTTAAGTGGAGTTTTTTGCGATCCATGAATGAACTTGGGCGTGCTGTTTGAAATGGGCTTGTTCCATAATAGCACTGCCTGGTATTGTTACTGAGGTATTCTTTTCTCTCCACTTGATTTTGGGGTTCATCTGCAGCAGATGAGATTATGTTTTGAGATTATTGACGATTGATTAGTACTCTTTCCTGTGTTATTGTTCATGAGTACAATTTGGTATCCCATGGGTTTCTATGAAGGCCAAAAAGTTTGATTTTCAAAATTATCCCTATTAAGATGAATACTGAGATGTCCTGTATATTCATTAAAGATATCCTGAAAACTAGACTGACCCCAGAGACCCCATAGGCATCCCATGGAGAGCACTTCAGCACCATGGAAAGGATTCCCGAGACCCCCTCCCAGCAACAGGAGTCAGCAAAGACAAGGGCACCACGATCATTAACACAGACATGCTGCCTGCTATACCTAGACCTACCTCCTCACAGGGGACATCCTTCAGGGTCAGAGTGCATCAAACTGCTCCCATTCACATGCAGGGCAGGAGACAGCTACACTGCTGAACTGCCAGATTCTTGCAGAACAGGATTCATGAAGGATGGTAACATTACCTATGTCACCCCAACCATGCACTAGCCCTGACCCAAATTCACCATGCCAGGACCAGGTTCATCTTCCTATACCCAAGCAGTTCTTGGCCCTTGCAGGCCCTGCTGAAGTCAAATTCTCCTAAGTTCTTTTTTTTTTTTAAAAAAAACCCCACAATGTTTATTCCTTTAGTCAAGGATCAAAGGAATAAAGGGAGTCAAATGAAGTGCTACTCTCTTTTTTTCAAATGGACTCTGCCATAGGGACCCGAGGGCCTGCTATCAGCATGCTTCACCATCGCGCTGAAGCCTGTAGACTAAAGTTCATAATAAGGAGGCTAAGCCCTTTCTGCTCCAGCCCACAGAAATACTGAGGAATTCCAACCTGCAACAGCCCTGATACCAGTGATGCCACTGAAATACTTAATTCTCTTCCTCCATTTGGTATTCGGGAAGACACACAATCTACTGACATGGGCTAGTCTAGCACGATGAAAAGGAAGGGTAATGTATTTGTGCCTTTAGATGCAAGATATGACTAGCAAGAATATCAAAGTTGTGAAACTCAGTATATAAAGGAATTTCAATGGTCATTTGAACTCTGTTTACATACTTTTAGTCCTTAGCAAAAAAAATGATCAAAGCGACTAAACAGCTGCTCAAATAACAATACTGAAGCAGTGCAGATAGAGGCTCTCCACCCTTACATTGCCAATTACAGATCACTCATCCTTTAATGAAAAAAAAAAAGCACAGCACAAGATCTTGTTTTATTTCATGTACTTGGTTCTGGAACTTCATGGACATTATCCTCAGGAACAGAGATTCTTTAACATCTAATTCTCAAGAGTAATGCCTCTAATAGGTTAGTTTTGTACATGATAGTAATCTCTCTCTTCACATATTCCCCTCTTTGAGAAATATCATTTCTAAGGAGTGTAATATTTATTGAATTCACAGACCATTCCATATAACAGAAATGAATGGCCAAGGGCATTCACTCTAAAATAGTCACCCTCAGGAAAACAAAAACACTGACACAGACAAGCCATTCTGCAAGTCCACATGCTAATTATAATATAAGGGCCAGATAGAGAGAACATCTGGCCTTTTATAGTCCTACTAGGACTTTAATATCAGCCCCATAATTTCTCTGTATCCTGCCACTCTGATGAGACTGGTAGGGATTCAAGATTTGCTTGTTACAGGGATTTTGTTGTTGTTCAAATGATAAAGTGCCTTCTTACCACAAGCTTTTAATGGATATTTGCTCACTTTTTAATCATTTAAGATTTCACCAGCTTTCAAAATGTTTTCATTGTAGTACTATTTTAAACAGTCATTTTACTGTTCCATGATGCTGACTGTATCTTGATTATTGCATCCTGAATGTTGATTACAGATAAGTAAATTTTATATATGTCTGCTGTGGGAGGGGGGGGGGAGAGATTCCTTGGAAAGGGCTACATCTATGCGAAGGTATTCATTTTAGTTATGTACTATGGAAAACAAAGTAAAACAACAAAAAAAATTATTAAAAGCACTTAATGAGGTTGGTCCTATAGATATGGCACTGTATGAAGAACACAGGAGACCGAAATTTGATAGAGCAGCAAGGGATTCTGGGGAAGGAAGGAAGATAGTTGCCACTCCTGTGAGGACCCTGGCTAAAAGAGCAAGCTTGCTAAGGCTGTCTCATAGAAGACTTTCTTAAAATCTACAAAATACTGTACAGGATGGGAGGTATACAAAAAGGGGGAAAAGAATGGAGCGTAATCTATATTTAAATGGCCTTTTAAAAGAAATGTCAATGTGCTGCTAATCATAAAAGAATGATGTGGCCAGATACCACAAAATACAAATTCAAATGAAATAACTTTAAAAATGCCATCAATTGGATTTCAGTTTTTAGCCCCCTATATCATCCTTTTTTATTCTCTAAAGAGCAGACAGGAAGTAGCACTTGAATGCCAGAGCTGATCTTGGAAATTGTGTTTATCTTGCACCTCTTTACAAAACAGTACTTTTTACAAAAGCTGGCAGCCTTTGTTAAATGTCTTAATATTCCATTAAACTTTTGCCTGCCAAAGTCAAATACACCTGGATAATTTTAGATTATGTTTGACTTAACTTCACAACCAAAAGGTTAAACTTTATTAGACTTTTCAGTTTTTTAAAGTCATGGATTGGAATGACACAAGGGCAGTCAAAAGACAAGTCAAGTTAGGCAAGGCAAATTTTGGGAGGTGACCTGGCTTTGCTTATTGACAAGCAGGAAGGCCCACAATGGGGAAGAAGATCAATATCAGAGATTGGACTGCAATATAAATTAGATTGTTCAACGTGATCTTCCGCTTGACTTATCAATAAATAGATCTAGCTAATTCAAACCTGTGTCTCCAGTTTGTGTTTGGAAAGCTTTAAAAGGTAAAGGGTCATGGATTTGATATATTGCCTGTAGTACAATAAAGTTTAAGATATTGCCGCTCAGTCGGGTACTTTTACAAAGGTGCATTAACAAGCACTAAATGTTGGTTTACACATTCTGTTCCTATGAATTGCTCAGCAGTAACTGCAGAACTCCTGCTGACAGCTGTTTCCTTAAAATCCTAATACAGAGTTAAACATATCCAGGGAGCCCAGCCATTTGTCAATCATAGCTCAGCCTCGACTTCCACATCAGCTTCCCATTTGCTTCTGGTGCCAAAAGCTCTGAAGTCCAAATCAATCAAGCAGACTGCCAAATGCTAGAGCTTTAGATCAAAGCATGACAGGAGTCTGCCAGTTAATTTTAGGTAACATCCAGTTGCACAGATAAGAGATTAGAGCTACTTTTTTTTATATATCTAGGGGGTTCTATATAGATCACCCAAAGTTGGGTGTGGAGCACAGATACACATATAAACTAGTCAATGGGGTGCTAACAACCAAATAATGACACTCATTTGAGTCAACTGGCACTAATTTGGATTTGCATCTGCCTACATACTATAATGCTGCGCACCCAAAATGTCTCATTTGCAATCCTAAAGAAGGTATGGCCATGGAGGGGCATGAGCAGCTCAGGGGCATTGCCAATATTTAGGTGCAGTATTATAGAATACTGGGGTTACATGCCCAGCTTGTATACCAGATTTCAGCTGGTGTTAAGTCCTCTTGCCCAAAGGTAGGCATGGGAATCTACTCTATTCTACTGTTTAAAAGGGTGCTCAACATGGAATGCCCTTTATAGAAGAGCACTTAAGCTTGGATTTTCTTCAGCACCTAAATTTGGGCATCTTACAGGAACTGCTCTCCCCAAAAGGGCTTTTACAACGTAAGTTACTCTAATGATTCAAAGCAAACGTAGGATCTCTTAGAGAGAGGAAGCGATAAGGGTTACTGCAGATGGGAAAACTGGATGGTTTTTATCTACCGTCATGTTTCTATTGTTTATCTATGTTTCTATTTACTTAAGCAGCCAGATCTTGGTGGCTGTATGAAATGTTATATATTTCACATAGTTTGTCAGTAAGCAAAGAATGTGCAATTGCTCTTATTAGGGGTCAAATTGTGACTCGCAACCTTGCATTCCTTACCCCGATACTGTAAGAAACGTACATTTGCACCAATGGTAGAGCAAAAGCAAAAATATCATTGATTTTACTGCAAACATGAGGATTCTTCAAAAGTTTCTGCACTTTCATATTTTCATGGGAAATGGTTGAAGCAGAAGAAGTAAGATGGCGTGTTGTAGAATGTCATGTGATTAGTCAGTCAAAACAAGAAGATTATGTAGAAAAGTGATGTAATTTATTTTTTAAATACTTGTATTAAATATGTCAAAAGCAAAAGTGTGGAAACTTTTTTGAAGATCCCTCATATTAATATCTGTGTATAGTCATAAGACAATGTAAGATATTCAATTCAAACTGTTCATTCTCCAAACATACACTAGATAATAATCATATATGAAATATATTTTACAAAAATAAGTATAAGATAAATTTGAAATTATTTTGAGAAGACCAGTAAAGCCATGATAAGTATTTGTCTCTGGTAGAATTTCCATAGAAAATCTAAGAATTAAATATTTTGTCCCATTAACAGCTACTGTAAATACATTATCTCTTGCTATCACATCATTTTAAGAGTGTCAAAGACTTTGTGGCGCAAATAGGCCAGTTTCTTTAAGCGGGTGCAACGGAGTAGAGGAAACCACTCCCAGTATGGTAGTTCCAGCACAGTGTATCCCAGCTGGCGTAGCTGTCTCCTCTTCAAGCTGTGCAGGCCCAGAAGCCGCTTAGAAGCATAACAATAATGGTTCCTATGGGACACCTGAATAGCCAATTTTAGGATTCCTGTGGCTTTTATCAATTTGGGCATACTTTCTTCCTGACAGATCTTTGACGCAGTCAAGTTATACAGAAGGTGATCTGTGAGGGGTACACCTTCAGAAAAAACAGAATGATCACATGCCAAAGTATCTGTAGCCAGCCCCATTTCTTTCTGCTCTATTACCCTAGACTCTGATTTGACTTTTTCACTTTCCATAATATTCTTTGGTCTATCTTTTCCTTTGAAAAGCTGGCCCATTAAGTCATCAGTAACATACACTCCTGTTGCTTTCATTTCAAGATTTGGCAGGGCAGCCTCTGTAACTTCTTTGTTAAAAGGTATTGGCTTTCCATTTATATCTAAGTGCACTTCCAAATCATTAGATCTAGTATGAGGTAAAATCATATGGTTTTTTATATAATGGGAACCACCCAAAATTGTCTCCAGCAGTGTGACAGCTTCTAAAATTTCTGGCTTCACACAGATATCCTGGCTTGCAAAATTCCATACCATCTCTGTCACCTCTTCTCGAAGATGCAGTTTAAGACGATTGCCTTTGTAATTCAGACACTCAATTTCCATGCTACCATCAAGAGTGAAAAGATCCTTTTTAAATTCATGCTTGCTCCCACAAGTGGCCAGTTGGACAAATCTATCACTGAGAGCCACGTCTATAAGATCAAGGGGAAACTGCCGTGCAAATGCCAGAGCCAGCAAACTAGTCAGAAAGTGTTCAGGAAACTTCTCAAATTCATGTAGCCTTTTGCGAATCTCTTCAATGAGGCTGGAATAAAACTCTCCTGCATTCGGTGGTTCATAATTCAAAGACCCAAATGCCCACAAAAATTTGGCTATGTCTTTGCTCCGGCAATATTTTACCCTGGAAGGCACCACTGCAGCTATAACATTCATGAGTCTTTCATCAAAGTAATGCAATGCTGCACATGCCAGAGCAATATGCATGATGCCTTGTGTACCAATACCAGAAATTCGTTGTGGGACCACCTCACCAAGGTGTTTCAAAAAATTTAAATGGGCAATATGAGTATAGCGGAACATTTTAAGTACATTCACCAAAGCAAAGTTACTAATTTCTTTCATTCTGGTGGATATCCTATCACCTATCTTATACATGATATGCTCAGAAAGCCCATTGTTAGATTTAAAGAATCCCAAACAAATGACACCAATCTCCTCTTCATTCATTACATCCAAATATTTCAACACTAAAGAATCAAGCTTCAGCATTAGCTCTTGTGGTCCTTTACGGCCTTCACCTATAACATAGGTTAGCTGAACTAGCTGTGGTAAGGTAAGGTCCTTCCAATGCAAATTAACAAAACTTAAAAAGATCTCTAAATACTGAGGTACATGTCGGCCTAACAAACGCCACAAATCAGCCACTAATAAAAGCTGATTAAGATTCATGTCCCATACCCGGCGGCAAAATTCTACTTCATATACATGCAGCATAGAATGGGTTGGCAGAATACCTAAATGTACAAAAGCCTTAAGAATATTTATTAGTTGGTCCACACTAAAGAGATGCAAGTTTTCAATGCTGTTACGGCACAGTATAGCAAACCTAGTGTTTGATTGGACAGCCACAAGTTGTTCCAATGACAACCTACTAAGTTTACAAAATGAGTCAATAATTCCTTCCAATGTCAGACTGCTTTTCAATATAGCTATTTTGTGTAAAATCAGATCCCCTTCTTCCACAGAAAGGCTCCTCGAACCTTCAGAGCTGTCAAAACAAAGGGATCTATATTCTGGTCTCAGATTTTGAAAAGTCCTAGGATCTACTTTTGTGTTATAGGCCTCAACATTAGACTCTTGTAAGTCTTCCTTTTTCTCTTCTTGTTTCAGGGTCTGCACTGAAGTAGACTGGGGAACAGACTTGTTAAATGGTATTTCCAGAAGTGTATTTTTAGTGCTGGACAACCTCCGGGAACATGTTACACTATATATATTCTGAACTCTCTTCATACCTGTGCTAGAATAATTATGTTCTGGCAAATCTTCACAGTCTTCAATAACATTTTTCACTTTGCTGTATGCAAATGGGTTGTAATATACTCTGTACTCTAGAGTGTTGAATTTTTTAACAGTTCCTGTGTTGTGTTCTTTGCTTTCAGGATCCCAAATGTAATCCTTGCAGTTCTCAGAAGTTTTCTTCCATGTACACTTGGCAGTAGAAGAAAATGCAGCTGCCTTGCTGACTCTCTGTGGAAATCTTCGGCAAACCAAAGTAGCCATGGACCACAAGTTATGGGATCAGATATGGTTCCAGGTACTGAAAAAAGTACATGAAGAATGAGTGGTTTCTATCTATTGACATGTATTTCCATTTTTACATAAGCTTAAATGTTATACAAATATAGATGTTATGGCATTTTCATGAATCCTTGATTTTACTCAGAATTAGAATATTCACTCTTTCACCTCTACTTCCGCCCATGATCAATTCTCTTTCCTCATCTCACTTTTTTTTTCTCTTAGAACCCCATCCCTTTTTTGCAGGCCACTCTTGCTCTATCTTGCCCTCACTGACCCCAACTATTAAACTCTCCTTCCTTTCATTGCTCCAGTTGGACCTATGATGTTGCTACAATCTTCTCTTGCTCCTGGGCCTATTAGCAGATCAAATAAATGCCATCAAGGTATGTCCATTTATGAAACCCTAGGTATAATTCAGGTAAACATTCTAATAAACAAAATCGAGGCCAGCTTATCCTTGACAAATAAACCCAAGCTGACATCCACTAAGATGATGTAGTTGTCTGCTAAATGTGGAAGCATTGTTCACTTTCTTTCCAACTGACTTACCTAGACTGACAGGCCTTAAAAACACTGCACACATTACTCACCCATCTTAAGAAAATATAGTTTTACAGACTGCAAAATATGGGCTTGGGGAGATAACAACACTAGAGTGCAGTAAGACATATATTGCTAAATGCTCCTTTTCATGAACTATTTAGAATCTACAGCAAAATCACAGAGAAGACAGCTTCAAAATTCAAAGAGTGTAGCATCATGTATAAATGTGCTATTTTAATAAAAAAAAGTTTTTACACACTAAGCAGCTAGTGATACATTTTATATTACTTAAGTTGTTGGGTAAATGACCATAAAAGCTGCTTTATCTCATGATTAACCTAAAAATGCGCTGCCACTGACCAGTCTTCCCACAACTCCAGGTTGTGAAGTTTCACAACAGAGAATCTTGTCCTTCCCCCCCCAAAAAAAATAAAAAGTGGACACTACAGTTCTCTCAATATCAGTAAAAATGCTATCCAAAATCATTCAGATGACTTGGGTCTGATTTCTGGGTGCAGCTTTCTGGGTTAATGAATGGTTATAGCTGCTGCATAGGCAGCATTTAATCACCAGGGAAGCAAATGGCTGAGAAAATTCATTGTCTGAGCTATGTGATTTGGGAAATTGGATATTATTATTATTATTAAGAGGGGGAGGCTTGCTCACAATGCCAGTCTAATAGAAGTCGATTCTTTTTAAACTAAAAACAAAATTTTTAAGGAAAAACCATCAGATGCATAAAAATTTTCAAAACTCAATCCAAGCAAAACCTCAAAATGAAACCTCAGTAACAAAAAACTTTTAGAAGATAGGAAACAATTACATAAATTCTCTGTGACAGCAAATATACAACTATTTCTATTTATTTAGTCAGTTTTCTATACCGTTCTCCCCAGGGAGCTCAGAATGGTTTAGATGAATTTATTCAGGTACTCAAACATTTTTTCCCTGTCTGTCCCGGCGGGGCTCACAATCTGTCTAATGTAGATTAGGGCAATTTGGGGGGGGGGAGGGATTAAGTGACTTTGCCCAGGGTCACAAGGAGCAGTGGGGGTTTGACCCCAAAACGTCAGGGTGAGGAGGCTGTAACTTTTTAACCACTGCGCCACACTCTACTACTAATCACTTCTACAGCTAGACAAGAGCTTTTACTTCACCAAGTACACAACGCACGTCCAGCAGTATAGAAAGCAGACAGGCGGCTGTTTTCGCCGCTCGGATTTTGCGCTGTCACTGGAACATGGGTCACACCGAGATAGAAGAAATGAGACGCAGGAAGCAAGCCCCCACCCCTTCCCTATGCGCTTGATGGCAGGCCTCCACTTACCTACCCTCCCGCTGCCGATGAGCCCTCCGCCAGCTCTTCCGCAGCTCCGCTAGGCTCTTTCAGGACCGCGGAAATACCACAATGCTCTGCGACGGCGTCACGAAGCGTCGCCTGATAAGGACGTCATTGTGACTCGAGCGCCGTCCCCGGGAGTGGTGGTGGGGGCGTTTTGGCCGCTCTGTCTGTTTCTCGGGGAACGTGTAAATGCTAAAACGCACTGCGTCCTCGAAAGCCTAATACAAGGCCTGGATTGACCGCTGCTGTCTAGGCATAAGGTTACAGCGTGCTCTCTGGGCGGGTTTTATGGGACTTGCATCTTGGCAAGGGACCACGACCCTGTGGACAAAATCTTGGAGCCAAAGTACAACTTCGGGCGGGCGGGCGGGGCGGGGGGGGGGGGGGAGGGGGTGATAAAGCGCGGTGAGGGTGTGCACTTTTTAGGGGGCGCGTTGGTTCCAAATTGAGACTTGTTAGGTTTGCCAAGTTTTTCACGGGGGGAAAAAACCCCCTTTCGTCTGCTGCTTGCGCTCCCAACAGTCCCATCCCGTGCCCCGCTCCCAGACATAATTACAGTGAAACAGTCACTGCGGTAGTGCAAGGCTGGAAGGGAATAGATTTCACCCTTCTCAAAGTGTTAAACTCAAATATACATTGTGCACCTACACATATTCTTTTCCTAGCTTCTCCCCCAAATTGAATTCAAGGGAACACTCCATGAAATTACGTATTAATACTTTTAAAACAAATTATGTGACCATCTCTGGGGAAAAAGTGACTAAAGTCTCATTTCCAAAATGTTTGAATGACTCATTTTTCATGTCATGAGTCAATAAGCAGTGTGAAAAAGTTCCATGTTTGAACATCTGAAAATTACTTTTTCACATAAAAGACAAATTTTCTCCAGTCGCACTGGGATGGGGTGACCAAGATTTCGCTCGGGCCCAGCCTCAGAAAAGCTGTACTCTACTTGCCTTGGAGACTGCATTGACAGTGACAGTACAGAAGAGCAAGGTAGACTTTGTAGTCCTGCATCTTCCTCTCCTTCCCTTAACAAGCCTCTCAAGGAGCTTCTGTCAGCAGGGTAGTGGCTGTTGCACTCTGCCTGAGGCTGACCCAGAAACCTCCTCTCTGCTGCATCCTGCCCCTCCCTAATGCAACTTCCTGGCATGGCAGAGGGTAGATTTCTGGGTCAGCCTCAAGCAGCATGCAATCACAGAGCAGTGGGACACCCCAGAGGGTTCCTTGTGGGTAGCTAAGCCTATATCTAAGCTTTACCCCATGGCGCCTGAATTTCAACAGCTCTTTGTGCAGCCAAAAGTAGATTCACTGGTGACACAGGTTACCAAGTGTATATCCCTACCTAGTTGAGGAGAGGTTAAAAGCTGCGTAGGACTGAAGAGTAGATGTTCTTCTTCAAACGCACTGGGGACTAAAGCTGCAGTGGCAGTTTCCTTCATTGCACATGCCGGCCATACTAAGTTACAACAGATTCCAGAGACAGATGACGTTGTATGTCCCCAGTTTGTTCTGGCAGGAGTGGATTATGTGGCTAATGTGCTCTATGATATTATTAGAGTACTAATATTCTGCCACCAGAATGATCTGGATCAGGCAATGGGAGGGGGATTCAGCCTCTAAAGCCATTTTAAGCAGTGAGAGGAAAAGGAAGATGGAAAGAAGAAGAAAATCATGGAAAATTCTGGTATAAAGTCCTTGTATGATACAGGTGAAGCAGGATAAGTCCTTTGGATAACATTAAAGGTGAAGAAACCAGACCTCAAAGAAGAACCCCCCCCCTTTCTCCCTCCTGCTCTAATAAATCAGTATATTAACACAATAAAGACATTTCATAATCCACTTGCCAGCTGGCATATACTGATTGGGAAATACCCTGTTGCTATCTGCTAAGCTAAGCAAAACTTGTAAGAAACAAGACTTAACTCTGACGCATGGCAATAGGGCTTGCACCTGGCAGGATATTATGCAAAGATGAACACATCTCATGGTCAGAAAATAGAATTCTCAAGAATATCATTTAGCAAGACTTGTCTTGTGATACCACAGCAGGGAGGGGGTTGAGACTCGGAATTGCTTATATGGTAAAGGAAAGGGGCATTTGCGGGAAAAGGTTAGGCCTTACGGTAAACTGAACAGACGTATAGCATGACACAAATGTATAAGCCAATAAATGAATCTAGTTATGTAATGACGTATAAGAAAATAACCAATAAAGATGTATCATGTGATTTAGGCCAACGTGGTGTTGACCACCAAGAAATGTATAAAAACAGGCCTGTAAGCGGAAGTAATCAGAACAGACATCAGAGATCCTCAGGCCTGAAGATCACATTCTGTTACTCTATATACTGAATGATTTATTCTTGTAAGCTGTTGCTGATTTGCTAATAAATATACTTTGATTGAAATCGTGTATAGCGTGTGAGGTCTCCATTTCGAGGTAGGCCTAGACAGCGGCCTACTTCAGCAGGCTTCCATTTAAGGGCCAGATGCTCTTTGAACTGGGCTGTGATCAGCCATTTGTCCAAGTATGGATGCACCTTGGTCCCTACTTTCCGCAGATGCGCTGCCCCCCATTCCCCCCATCACTTTGGTGAAGGTATGAGGAGCTGTGGCCAGACCGAGAGGCAGTGCAGTGCAGAGCACTGGAAGTACCTCTCCAGGACAGGAAATCTCAAGTACTTTCTGTGGTCCAGGAATATGAAAATAGGACTCCAACAAAATCCAGAGAGACCAACAATGTATAGCCTGGTTGTGGTGAATTGAAAGTCTTTTATGCATGTTATCCTCTGAACCTCTGTGAATGTTTTATTTTGTTAACTGGTTAGTTATAGGCAGTCAAGAAATTTTAGAAATAAATAAATTCCCCTGGCGCCACTGCCGCAATGACTAACCACACTATTTCCATGCAGAAGTGAGGATCTCTTAAAACCGCTTTCAGGTCCAGAATTGATCTCCCATTGTCTGAGCCTTTCTTGGGCACAATGAAGGATATGGAGTATCTGTCCAAGCCCGTTCTTCACTGGGAATGGGCTCTATAGCTCAGAGATCAAAGAGCCTCTTTACTGTCACACAGTCCCTGATCACTTTTTACCGTCATCCGGCTGTAAAAACTATAAAAAGGTCTGGTAGCAGATGAGAGAACTCAATCTTGTATCCCTCTCAGATAACATCTAGGACCCGATCCGAATAGATCCGTGCCTGAGCCTTCCAGAAATCTGACTTCTGTCTGCCTATCTGTGGGGCTGCAACAGAAGATCTGGCATCATTGTGCTTTCTTGGGCGCTGCTGTTATGCAACAGCCAGAGGCTTGGGGTTTCCTGGCACTGCTAGATCGCTCTCTCAACACTCCTGATACAATCTATGAGTAGAGGCAACTCCACAGTACTGATGATATCTCCTAGATCCTTGAAAATTATTCCGATCAGACCTTCTAAGGCCCCTAGGACTTGTTCAAGGGCACATATGCGTTCCTCAGAATTTCCTGTTGTTCCACTGGTCCCCATTCACTGCAGTGACTATTCCTTGGATAGCGGAGTCATGGAAGAGCTTGCATTTGGGGCTCCACCCAGACTGTGGGTGTGCCTCTGCAAATATCCTGAGTAACATTGACGAAAGATGCCAGCCTGTTTGGTTAGGGAGGCCATTGCAGCAGGCATCCGGTTCAGGGCCAGTGGTGGCTTGCTCAGAGAAATTGGTCCATCAATCCTCTGGAGCTACAAGCCATTCATCTGGTGTTAAAGATGATGAAAAAGTCCCTAGAAGGCATAGCAGTCCAAGGGACCTTGGACTGTAGCATATGTAAACCAGCAGGGAGGCACCAGGACTATTCCCTTATGGCTGGAGGCCCAGATATTATTTAGTGGCACTCTCAGCAGCTCATGTAGCAGAAGTGAAAAATGTACAAGCCATCTACCTCAGCCAGCAGACTTTGGATCGTGGAGAGTGGTCATTTTCCAAAAAGGTGCTCAACCGCATTTTTAGGTGTTGGGGTCACCTGATCATGGATCTTATGGCCTCAGCCACAACCAAGAACGTATTTTGCTTTCACAGCCAACAATTCGAGCCTAGATGTGCCAGGTTGAACATTTTGGTTCAGCCATGGCCAGAGGAAGGACTGTTGTACGTTTTCCCTTTGTGGCCCATGATCACACCACCCTGGGCCTGTGGTTCTTGTGGCCTTGGATTGATCACGTTGCACATGGTACACAATCTTGTTCACCTCCGGGGACAGATGCTTTAAGTTACCAGTTCCTTCAGATCTTCTCAGTCAGGGTCCAGTTTCTATAGAGGATCCAGAACGCTTTGGGCTTTTGGCAGGGCTTTTGCGCGCGCAACTCTAGCAAAGAAAGGATACTCGGTGATAGTTGTTTCTACCCTTCATAGATTGAAAAGGTAAGCTATGGTGGTGGCCTACACCAAGGCTTAGAGAATGTTTCAGCAATATTGCATGCCAGAGAGACCATAGAACCCTTCAGAGCCCCAGTTTCTGTGGTTATGGACTTTTTACAGGCTAGGCTGGTCAAGGGGTTGTTGGGTAGCTCTCTTACAGTACAAGTTGCAGGTCTCTCATGCTTTAGTGTTAAAGTGAACAAGGGGTTTTCGGGCACCTCATCCAGATTTGTCCAGGTTCCTGAAGGGGGTACTCAGGCTGCGTCTTCCAGTACATCAACCTCTTTCCATCATGAGCTCTAGCTGAAGTTGTTGCTGCTAGATCTTACTGTTAAGATGGTGTTTCGGGCGGCAGTAACATCTGCAAGCAGAGTCTCGGAGTTGCAGGCACTCTTGTGTAGGGGGTCATTTCTCAAGATCATAGAAGCTAGAATTGTTTTACGCATGGCTCCTTCATTCTTACCAAAGGTTGTTTTGGCCTTCCATATCAATCAGGAAGTTATGATAAACTTTTGAAATATGTAAAAAGTCCTTCTCCGCTACCATGAGTTTTGACTACCTGATCATATCTTGTTTTGTCCAGCCAGGCCAGATGAAGCAGGCTAGCTTCTAGAATGACCATTTCTAGATGGATTTGAATGGCGATTTCTTCGACATACATTGGCTGTGGAAAGCAACCACCTCTCTCTCTCAAAGCACACTCCATGCTTTGGTTCATCACCTACTGCTTGGAATCCTTTGTTCTTTGCACTGCAAGGGAAAATGAGGTTCTTACCCGAGTAATTTTCTTTGTAGTAGAAGGGCAAAGGATTCCAAATGCCCCACCCTGTCAGTTACTTTGCCAGTTTTCTGCCTCAGACAGATATGTAGGTGGTTTTCTTCTGTCACAGAGATTCCCATTTCCCTCCTTCATATTTTCTTAGTTACAGTGGTGTTTGACTGCTTTGGTACAAACTGACAGTGGCAGGACAGTCCACTGGGGAAGGAGGCGAAACTGAAAGATATGATCGACATCTCTCTACAATCAGTTCGCGAGAAGGGGGAATTCACCTACTGTCTGGAATCCTTTGCCCTTCTACTACCTAATTTTCCCATAGATGTACTGTTTGAGAGCTACGTCTCTTTTCTATATACATTTTTTTGTCCATAATCACTATAGAGCCTCCTTTGTCTATAGGCTTGATGGCAAGTTCTGGTTATAAGGCTTTTTACAGCTGCTCTTTCTGATAGAGAGGGATTGTCTAGAATTTTGTTTTGTTTGCTGAGATTGTGATTTCACCCTGTGGCAGAAACTCATGTGTTTTTTTGTTTTATCCATTTTGTGGAATGAAATATAAATTCTCTTCTAGAAATGTACTTTCAGGCAGCATTTCCTTTCTAGATCTGAATATACTTGAATTTCATCTTATTTACTTGAAGGGCAAAATGGAAATCCTTTAGATAATACTGAGATCTCATGCTGTGATAACTGGTATGTAGAGAGGTTTATTATTCCCATGTGATTTACACTTCCATCAACTAGAATTTGCCTGCAGGGGATCCGCTGACTCTTGTGATCTCCTGGTGTGTTTGAATTATGGTTTTCTTATTCCTCTGATTGATTGGAAAGTGTGTTCAAGTTATTTAGATCTTCTCCATCAGATGTTGCTCATGGTGAGCTGGGATGAGATGTTCTCTGTGATTTTGGAGGAGAAAAGGTAGCTTTCTTTGCTTCTCATGTTACGCATGCAGTGTCCCTTACATATGTCTTTGCTTTGTTTTATGGCGCATCATTTGGCTTTTCTTCAGCAGTGGCTTCCTTCTTGCTACACTCCCATACAGTCAACATTTTCTCCTGTATCAGCCAAAGACCTCTGTATTTCTTTTAAAGTAACCTTAGGCCTCACCATGACCACCTTCGGCAGTTTCCTTAACCTATGGCTGCTAAGGATGGGTCAGCCTTATTGAGTTAATGGCATTTGGGAGAAGACTTTTTAGGTTTCTTATTCTTAATTACTTTTTGAAAATTTAAAACAATTGTTCTTTCACACTGAAAGTGTTGGGTATGCTGTGTAAATCAGTGAAACAAACTTCTTTTTAATATGTTTTGAATGATATTATTTAGACAGCCGCAACCAAAAGTCCAACAGGATGAAAACCCACAGGTACCAAATAGATATCCAATAGTTGTCCAGGTCTGAACCACCCAGATGGTACTCACCTTTTGAACATAGATTTGGATATATTCTATCACATCCTGCAATGCCGTGTTGAAGTAGTGATGTTGGATGCTGGGCCGCAGCTATAAATCATCAAGAGAAGCCCGTGATAACAGGTGTTACTATCACAGGCAGTGGCAGGCATCACAGTGGGGTTAGGTACACAGCATATGGATAGGCATTGTGATAAGGACAGTAAAGAGCCATATCTCTCTGCTTTATATAGTGTAAGGCCCTTTAACATTTGCACATTCAACAGCTGGCAGTAAAAGGGCCAATCCTTAGACAGGATGGGACAAAAGATATGGGTAAAGCTGTCATCTGAACATTATAACCAATCCACTGGGGGTTACATAGTATATCTGGCCTTGCTACCATTTAACTGTGTAACCCCCAATTTGATTGGTTATAATATTCAGATGACAGTGCATTGTTATTGGTTGAAGAAGAGGTTGTTAATTACTATTTGCAAAGACATTTGTATTTGTAATCGGTATTTATGGCTGCAGCCTTAATAAAATACACATTTGTTAAAGAAATATGGGCTGGTGTTTATATTGACAGGAAGCAAAGTGTGTCAATCTTTTAAACATGGCTTCCCCAGGAAATCAGGTTGTTTTATTCAAAACTTAGATGTCATAAGCTTTGAAAAAACCTCCTCTTCTGAAAAGCTTAAAGAAACCCCTCACACTCAAGTTTTGTATAGAAATAACTATACGCAGGGAGAGATTGTGTTCTATGAGTTTCTATAGTTTTTAGTCCACTACAGCAACCATTAGGCTAGTCCTCCACTTCTTTCATGTAACTTTCTCCAACTCATTTTGATATACCCTGTGAGATCTCCATTTATTTTAACTTTATCTATTTGATCTGGTGATCTTAATGATGGTCCTTTAAGACGTCATATTTTGTGACATCTTTATGCTTTATTTATATGAAACACCACCCTTCCTTTGGGAACATCACTGGCAACTTGCTATGGATGAAAGCTAAGTACATTATAGAAAATATAGCAAAAGGACCAAATGCAGTGACTACTATTAATTTCTATACCAAGAATTTTATTGAAAAGAAATAACCAACTAATAGAGTTACTTTTTATCAATAAAGATATATAATTAAAATAAACTAATATTGATGAAAAAATAGGGGGGGGGATTACATGTGACCTGTGATAGCTCATGGAATGGTTGGATTGGCAAGACTAGTTCTAAAGTCAAACAACTATGAGCACTTGAGGCCACTGTTCCCTAGCAAATAAAGTAAAAAAAAATAGAATAAGAATTACTTCCCATTAATATCACAAAGGAAGGGTGTTGTATCATTGACAGAAATTAAATACGATTGTATATTATTTATATGAAACACAAACACTGACTTGCTGAAGTACTGGGAGCAATTCTGTAACATGGCATGCCCATTTAGGTATCCCACTGCTGTATCAGGACAGCCTATTCTATAAGGAGAAATTAATTTTTACTAATTTTCTTTCCTTTAGGCCTTCCGTACTAGTCAGACGCTGACATAGGGGATATGCATGGCTACCAGCAGATGGAGACTATAACAGGGTGCCTCCATTTAGGTGCCCCATTGCAGCATTGGGACAATCTATTCTGTAAAGCAGTGTATCGCAAAGTGTGTGCCCTAGCAGATTCCAGGTATGCCACGAGAGCCCGGCGAGGAGGAGAGGCGCCGGCTGATTGCTTACAGGACGTGCCTCTTACGGTGAGAGCCACGTCCTATAGTCAGGCAGCCGGCGCCCCTGTTCCTTCTCCTCACCTTTAGCACCCTTCTGCTGGTAATAGGAGGCTAAGGGCCATGGCTGGAGGATGTCTGTGTACTGCTGGGTGCCCTCCAGCTGCGACCACAAGATTAGTGTGCCGCACCTGCTCTTTCCTTTAGACCAGGGGTAGGGAACTCCGGTCCTCGAGAGCCATATTCCAGTCGGGTTTTCAGGCTTTCCCCAATGAATATGCATGAGATCTATTTGTATGCACTGCTTTCAATGCATATTCATTGGGGAAATCCTGAAAACCCGACTGGAATACGGCTCTTGAGGACCGGAGTTCCCTATCCCTGCTTTAGACCTTCTAGACGACGCAGACACCAAAAAGAAAAAATAAAGGTACTCGTAGAATAGCAGATGCATGTTTGGATCAAATGCACTGAACTTATCCTGTGTTTCTCATACGCAGCTTTCAGCAGGGCAATTTTCTAAGCAATATGTTTAAAGACTGTAGTCCAAACAGCCATTCTTTCCATCTGTACCTCATATCACTGCCAACATATGAGCAAAACCAAAATAATTATGACTTGCGTTTCCTTTTCAAGGTGTTTTCACATAAGCTGACTGCAGGATTGAGTATGGTCTTCTCTCTGTTTTCCACTGGAATCTGCCTGGGCTATTCCAAGCTATTCATAGAAAACAGGCACTTTGCATTGTGTTATTTGTCTCTTACACATCACCCCTCTAGGAAATGAAAGCCAGGGATGCCAAATTACTATACCTTTTAACATTTATTGCAATCATAAGACTGTCGGAGTCTGTTCATGGCATGTTCATATCAATAATTCGTAGACACCAGCTCTGCTTTATCAGAAAAAAAATAATCTCAATGTAATGAAAATATTTCAGCTCAGCAGGCAGGAATATTTTAGTATTATATGTATATTACATAACTGATGCTGTACTTAGTTTAGAATTAAAGTAGTTTTAGAAACCATGGAGCAGATATCAAAAGGACAGATGAGTACAGCAAATATCTGGGCCCAAGAATATATATGATACAGTCTCTTAATTGAAAGGGATGATACATTTTGAGGATAAGGATACAGCACATAGCATGGAGAAGACATACAACAGATTACAGCAGTGAAGGTCAAGAGTTCTGCAGATAAAGTACTGGCATATCGTGGGTACAACAACAGATAAGAGTTAAGATGGCATGGCTGTAGAATGGTTTTCCTTTCTCCAAAAGATTAAATATACTCGTATAACTTGTTAAACGCGTAACTCAAGAAATCTCAGTCCTTGGAGCAAGGCTTTTCCTATATGAACCACAGTAAAGCACTTCCCTTCAAAAGACTCCAGAATTGCTCATACTGCTGTCAGTGGAGCTAGGAGGCTAGTATCAATTTTGTAGCCCCATCCAGTTGCCAACATTTGTCTGAAGGTACATTCGGGGCTGTCAACTCTTAAGTGCAGGGACCTAGCCAAACTGCACTTTCTCAGCTATCCTAAATTCAAAATGTGTCAGGTTGATTTAGAAATTATGCAGCTAGCAAACCGTGTGCACAACTCCTCTTAAAGTGCAAGGATTTGGCTTCCTCACTTTTGCATAAACAGCTCAAGTAGTTTATGATTTTACATATACATTTACCCTCTGCCTAATCCTTTGTGCCCTAGCCTAAAGTGCGCATAGTGCAAGCTAGTGTGCACTTTTACAGCAGATGTGCATAGGGGCGGAATCAGGGTGATTGTGGGCAGAATTTCAATTTAGGAATGTATTTGCTAACATGTATAGCTGCCCCCAAGCAGGCATAATGTCAGTGCCTTGAATGTACATACTATTTCTACAGGAATTGCACTGGTGAAGTCACAAATGCACCTATTGGCCCCATTTTAGACAGAATGTGGAAACCGAAATTGTTACATCCAGGTTGGGACATGCACAGATTCAGCAGTGTTTTAGAAAAGGATCTGCAGAGGTAGAGCCTTTTCTAAAAGACATGCAGAACTGCACATGCATTTGCCCTGTGCATGCAGCAGGAGCAGTCAAATTATAAAGATACTTGTTGAAAAACTGAACAAAGGAATTTGGTAACTTACATGCGTAAGTATTTGTTTTAATTTTGGAGAGGGAAATAAGCAACAGTAGACTAAGGGGGGAGAACTCCCTTAATTCCTCATTTTAAAAACTGGCCTAAGTGAGCATATTTTACAAGGCTGAGCTGCAAATCCTGATGCTGATATATTGGGATATACATGTACATTCCTTTTCTGAAAAAGATGTAGATTTTGGCTCCACCCACACCCTGTTCCCTTGCAGTCTACAAGTAGTGCAAGTAGTTACACAGATTAAATACTGGCTTTTTAAATCTAGGATTTGCCTGTGTATACAAAATACACATATAAATGTGTAAATCGTAAATAACGAATAGTGCCTTCTTGTTTACTTAATTTTAGAATAGGACATCTAGATTAACCCCTCATCTCCCACTGGCTAGGCCAGAGAATAAATACCAAATATAGCAGCAGAATATTCCCCCACTTCCACCCCACCCATTCAGTATTTTGAATATAGGATTCCTATTTGTCATAAATTATAATTGTAAATGTATTTAAGTGCTTTTATAGTGTTATATGATGATTGTATTATATCCTGCACTTAATCATGGCTTTAAAATGAATAAAGAAATTAAAATTAAAAAAATATAGGATTCCTACTTCTAATGCTTTATCATTGGTAAAATGCACATTTCAGGAGAAAGAAGGGAGATTTATAATCAGTACTCCAGGACTTTTATTGTTGCCCCTCCTGAACTAAAATGTAAAAACAGTGATTTCCCTCAGGTAAGTCCTTGGCAGGACCATCGAGGGATAAATGAAGCAAACATTAAGGAGAGAAAATTAGGAAAACACATTTGCTCATACTGTACAACCAGGTCAACAACATATAAGTCACAGAATTTGATTTTAATAATATATACAGGACTAGACCATTATTTACATACAAGTACACTTGTCTTAGTATATAACTTAGCAGCATATAGTGTATAATACATTTTCTATGTAAACTAGTAAGCACTTCACATACATAAAACTGCCAGTGATTTTCCATACAGTTCTATGCTAGTGACATTTGTCTTTCTGAATAAAGGTGATCAAGAGATTCAATCTATATTCGAACAACTGGGGGCAAAAAAGAGAGGAAGCAACATGATTTTAATGTGTGTGTATATATATATATACATATATATATATATATATATATATATATATATATATATATACATACACACACACACACACACACACATATACACACACAGATACTATGCCATAGATCATCTTTCTGAATAATGCCAAGCTGCATTACATGTCTCTTGGATAACATATGATTAACAAGCTATTTATGTTTTACATTTGAATTAACAAAGCAAAACTGATAAAACGGGAAGACAAATGATACTAGACAAACAACATTCTGAAAGCTTGATTTAAGGACTGGGGCAAATATCTTACTATGCTATCTGTATGCGTTATTTTTTTTCGGTTTTAAAGTTTTTGCCTAGTGCCAAACTGATGCTTTGAGCAAGGATGTACCCTATTTTCAAACTGCACCAAAATGGGTTTGTTCACCTTTTTCCTGGTTAGTGTAGGAATTGTGATGTTTATGGGTTTTTTTTTGGACAAATACAACAAAGTGTGCACTGAAGGTTCCACTAATTAATCCATTTTATTTTGCAGGGAAGAGGCCATCAAATCTAAGCCTGTGAGTCATATAACTCTTTCCTACATACTTCAGTATTACTTATGCGCATGCACACTTGTCAGCAGAATGGTACATCTCCACTCACAAATGCCCATATTCACACACCAAGTATACCACAAAGCTTTCTTTGCTAAGTTTTGATTTACACCAAAAAAAAGAAAAATTAGGCAAAGATAACAAAACAAGGAAAAAAAGTAAAAGTAAAATTTAGTTCTATCTTTCTGGTGAAGCACACTTGTGATTCTAACCATCTCTTGTTCAATATAGATAAGATTATGGTACTTGGAATGGTCATGCATGGGACAGCTATCTTGAAGCTTATTGGTGGTAGTGCCTTGTGCAATGGAACTTTCTAGTGAATTCTAGATGGCAAGGAATGGTGGAGCTCATTTTGTTTTTGCATTTCAGATTTTACATATAAGTAGTTATAAAGCCCTTACATTTGTGTAGGTACTGCCAGTTAACACAGTACTCTCTAATGGTGACGATTCACTCTCATGACAAGGGCCAGAGTTGCACAGATTCCAGATGGGCCAAGCTACCTAGTTCCAAGAGGGAAATTTTAAGCCAATTTGGGATTTCAATAGACCTTACCCTGGGGCCTGCTGCATCGATTTCATTGGTAGAATCAAAGAATGCAGATACTATACTGCTTTTGGGATGTCAACCAGGATTGGCCAAAATGTCTCCCATTTGGAAGTGGGTAACTGACAGTTCTGAGTGTTCACAACATAGTTCAGATGCACCCATCCAGAAGATTACATCATACTGATCCATACAGCATATCAAACTCAATCACAAAGGTGCTATTCTGGTATCAGAGTTTCCCAAACCTGTACTGGTGTTCCTGTAGGGAGTAGGAGTTTCAGAATATTCATAGCAAAAACTCATGAGATAGATTTGCATGCTTTGGAGACATGTACACATTTTTCTCATGCATATTCACTATGGATATTCTGAAAAATCACACTGGCTTTTAAGAGGCGGTGGGCATTACTAGCAAATGTTTGAGAAGCCCTGGCCTAAGTACTGCAGAGTCAGGCATGATGGTTAAAAAAAAGGCATTCCAGTACTATCTGAAAAATACAGAAATCCAGAATAAATGCATAACAGTCTGAAATGCTCCCACCATACAGTGGCACACCCTGAAAGGCATTCTCAGTAGATGCTCCACAAATTGACACATCTGGGACTATCAGAGGAGCAAGGAAGCACCAAACTTAAGGTACAGAATAAACACTTGAGGATTCTTGTGGTTTTCAGTTGTAATTTCCATAGTTTTCTTTCAGCTCACCTCTTTCTCATCCTCAGCATTAATGCATGCATATGCCTCACTTATTTGCTTAGTAAACATAGACACAACTATGCGAGCGTAGCATCATGTCACATGTATGATACAGAATCAATCCATTTAGACAGCTACCATTTAATAGACACTAAAGTGCACTCTATGTCAGCTGTCACCTTGGAGAACTGCTCCAGTAGCCAGTGTGGCTAAAATGCCTTGAGGGCCCAATGCCACTCTGGATTTTCTACTCCAGTTTAAAAGAAAAAGAGCCGTAACAGTTGCATCACTTTCAGTGAGCAGCTGAAGGGCCATAATCATCTTAACTTTAAAACACAACAAGTGTCCCGTCCTCTGTACTATTGTGGACATAATCCCACCATTTTACCTACAGAGCTCCAAAGAGCACAGTAAGGGCGTACAGTGTAAGCACCTGTCACAAAATAGCATATTGTTCTTAGGAAGATCACTGGCTGCAGTAGGTAGTACATGCACTACAACAAAGTTATTTTCTATCAATTCGGACTCTTAAAAGTTTTTTAAATTTCTGTGGATTCTATCCTCTCTAGCCTCGAGGAAGTCCATGGTTTCTTGTCCTCTGCTGGTGGCGTGGTTGCCTTGGTGTTCATCTCGTTCACCTTATGCTCCAGGTGTTGGTTTTTCTGGTACATCTCCACATAGCTCAGCTGCAGCTGCTTCTGGTACTTAATCACTTTCTCCTTCTCCTCCTGCCACGTGCGCCGTTCTTCCTCAAAGTCCACGACCTGCTGGTCCCGCTGCTGACGCTCCAAGTTCAGCTCCATCTGCAGCCTCTCCACTTCTTTCTTCAAGGTGCCGACACTGTCCTCACTTTGGCGTTTCATCTTTGCTTCATCGCTTTCACAGGCCAGGGTGTCCCGCAGTTTCTCTGTGAGCTCTGGGCTGAACGAGCTGTGGCCCAGGCTGGTCAGTGCTTGCTTTAAGCCAGATATTTCCAGCTCACATTGGTTCAGTTTCTCCCGCTGGTGCTGCACTTCATTGACTTTTCTCTGCAGTTCATTCTCACAGATCTCCAGGCTGACACTCTTGGAGCTATAGGAGTCCTTCAGTGAGAGTATCTGCTCCTCTTTCTCTCTCAGGAAGACCTTTGCCTCTTTGAGCTGGGTTCTCAGCCCAACAATCTCGTTTAGTTTCTGGGTGACTTCCGCTTGAGAGTCCTTCAGCTGCTGCTTCAGCAAAGATATCTCCCCAGCCTTCTGACAAACCTGAAATAAGCAGAAAAGGATTAAGAAGAGTTTGGCTAGGCAGATGTACAATATACACTATTTTAAAGAATCCTTGAATTGCCAATTTCATTATACATACGTGACAAAACATAACAAAGGCTGCAGTAAATGTCTGGAACACACATACCTGAACTTGCTAGGATTGTTAGTGCAAATTCAACAAAATAAAATCAACAATGTCATTTTCTCGTGAGAATTCACGGGACCAGTAAGGAAGCCACTCAGCGCCAAATCGCACTGCTGCTCATGCCGCTCAGCTGAAGAAACTGGATCTGCGCAGCTGATTAGCAGTGGGGCAGGAGTTCGGAAAACTTGCTCCTGCCTGCTGCACCTCCACCAGGGATCGGCAGAGGACCCACTGCACCGCAGCAGGGATCGGCAGAGATATGAGCCTAGGGCAGGGAGGAGGAGGGGGGCAGAGCCTGGAGATTATGGTGGCCTAAAGAATTCTGGGAGGGGGGCGTTGGCCCGAATATAAACCAGGACCCCCATTTTGGGGCCAGTTTTTGGGCCCAAAAATCCCGGTTTATATTTGAGTATATATGGTAATCATCCTGTCTACTGCAGCAGGACTGAGGGAGTTCAAAGGGAGTTTTTCCATAGGCACAGAATATAGAAAGCACGTTTGAAATAAGGCCAGATTTCTCCAATGTGGTTCTATTTGAAAAGTTGTAACACTGGCAGTGTTATTTGTATTGAGAAAGTGGATTTCTTATGATTTCATATGAACTGTTAGAAAGTGTTTGACCTCCCCCTGCTACTTCCAATGGATTAAAAACTGGCTGGCTGGCGGATAGGAAACAGAGAAGGGGGGTAAATTGACAATACTCAGACTGGAAAAGCGTCACGAGTGTAGTAACGCAGGGTTCGGTGCTTGGACTCGTGCTCTTCAACATATTTATAAATGACCTGGAAATTGGTACGACGAGTGAAGTGATTAAATTTGCAGATGATACGAAGTTATTCAGAGTAGTGAAGACGCAGGAGGATTGCAAAGACCTTTAACAGCACAAACACGCTCGAGAAATGGGCTGCGACATGGCAAATGAGGTTTAACGTGGATAAATGTAAGGTGATGCATGTCGGTAACAAAAATCTTATACACGAATACAGGATGTCCGGTGCAGTACTTGGAGAGACCCCCCCCAGAAAAGAGACTTGGGAGTACTGGTCGACAAGTCAATGAAGCCATCCGCGCAATGTGCGGCAGCGGCAAAAAGGGCAAACATAATTTTAGGAATGATTAAGAAGGGGATCACGAACAGATCAGAGAAGGTTATCATGCCGCTGTACTGGGCCATGGTATGCCCTCACCTGGACTACTACGTCCAGCACTGGTCGCCGTAAATGAAGGACACAGTACTACTCGAAAGGGTCCAGAGAAGAGCGACTAAAATGGTTAAGGGGCTGGAGAAGTTGCCGTACAGTGAGAGATTAGAGAAACTGGGCCTCTTCTCCCTTGAAAAGAGAAGACTGAGAGGGGACATGATCGAATCATTCAAGATAATGAAGGGAATAGACTTAGTAGATAAAGACATGTTGTTTACCTTCTCCAAGGTAGAGAGAATGAGAGGGCACTTTCTTAAGTTAAAAGGGGATAGATTCCGTACAAAGGTAAGGAAGTTCTTCTTCACCCAGAGTGGTAGAAAATTGGAATGCTCTTCCAGAGGCTGTTATAGGGGAAAACACCCTCCAGGGATTCAAGACAAAGTTAGACAAGTTCCTGCTGAACCAGAACATACGCAGGTAAGGCTAGTTTCAGTTAGGGCATTAGTCTTTGACCTAAGGGCTGCCATGTGAGCGGACTGCTGGGCACAATGGACCACAGGTCTGACCCAGCAGCGGCAATTCTTATGTTCTAATTAGGAGTTAAGGAGAGTGGAGCACCATTGCTGTACAGGAGTGAAGTATTTGAGGGACTTAGTACTGTAAATAGTACTTAACCAGCTTTTAATCCAGTTTGTCACTTTAGGGTCCATACCGCATGCATTCAGTTTATTTATCAATCTATGCAGCACTGTGTTGAAAGCTTTGCTAAAGCCCAAGTACACTACATCTAGCACCCCTCCCATATCCAATTGTTGGTCACCCAGTGAAAGAAATCAATCAATCGGATTTATCTGACAAGACCTACCTCTCATAAAACCATGTTGCCTTGGGTCCTGCAGTCCATTCAGTTCTTGAAATTTCACTATCCTCTGCTTAAGAAGCGTTTCCATTAGTTTACTCACTACTGAGGTCAGACTAATCGCCTGTAATTCTCAACCTCCTCCTTACTTCTACTCTTGTGCAAAGGGACCACATCCGCCCTTCTCTAGTCCCTAAGGAAGCATTAAAAATATAAGACAATGGAGCTGCCAGAATCTCTCTGAATTCTTTGAGTATCCTGAGATGTATCCTGTCAGGCCACATCGCCTTGTCTATTTTTAATTTAGCTAGCTCCGTCTATTTTTAATTTAGCTAGCTCCTCACAAACACAGTCTTCCAAGAATCTTTCCAGATCTACTACACTTCTATTTCCATTTGAATTTGTTTTCTGTGGTCCTACCCCTGGTCTTTCGTCTGTGAACACAGAACAGAAATAATTGTTAAGCGGTTTCTGCATATTTGTCCCCTTCACCCTTAAGCCTCACTATGCCATTTTGACACTTCTTCCTATCACTTACATATCTAAAAAAATATTTTATCCCTCAATTTTACCATATTGGTTACCTTTTCTTCATCTTTGTTTTTCTGACAGCTTTTCCACATATTTATGTCCATCTTCCTCTTTCTGTTATAACTTGTAATTTATGAAGGCTACCTTTTTTTCTCTCACCTTTTCAGGTAATGCATTTGAGAACCAAAGCAGCTTTCTTTTCCTTTTACCTTTATGTACCTTCTTAATATAAAGGTTTGTCACCTTCAGAACAGCCTCCTGGTAAAGGTAGTGAAGACAAAGACTGGGTCTGAGTTCAAGAGAGCATGGGACAGGCATGTGGAAACTCTTAACGAAAGGAAGAGATAGATGCTGTGTATGGGCAATTGGATGGGCCATTTGGCCTTTATCTGCCTTCATGTTTCTGTTTCTTGAAATTTGCTTGGATTTGGGCCATTAGCATAAGGGTTGAATCTACTTGGGTATTGGTAGGGAGATAACTGTTTGGGTACTGTTAAGATAGGTGTTTGTTCTCTTGCACTTAGTCCTTTTTGTGGTTGGTAGGCATCATAATTTCCATTTCCACTCACTACTGGAATCCCTGAGGTCTCTTGGTCTACTGGGCTGAAGAACATTCTTAATATTGTTTCAGGATCTATTTTAGGCAAATTTTAATAGGTGACCCAGAAGAGCTGAAAGTCTTTATAGGTTAACAGTCTTCCAATAATGTTGGGTGCTACTTAAGCAAATTTCAGCAAGTGGTAGCACAGGCAGTAGATCAGGATGACCAAAAGCCCCACTTCTATTCCTCACCTCCTTCTTATACTATTCCCCTTCCCACTCAGGCAAAGGGTCCTTCAGCAACTCCCACTAATTTCTTCTACCCACACAAACTCATACTCAGTGACTCCCCAAAGAATCCTATGCCTCCTGCTCTGCAGCAGAGGCATTCATTGGTGTGGGGGGTGTCACATATATATTATCAAAATAGTACTTCTACATAAGGAATTTTTAAATATCCATATTTACAAGCAGTTTGTTCTCTGTGCAAAGATGAACACGGGATTACTCTTAAAATCAGGGTTAGAAAAACTGGCATAACAAGGGTAGGAGGCGCCCAGGCAGGTGGCACCCTTCCCATGCCTTCCTCTCCATCCCCCTACTCCCCATGCCACACTCACACCCTCCCTTCTCCCGTACCTCTTTAAATCTTCACCAGCATGAGCAGTTTCTTCAGCCTGCTGCTCGCACCGGCATTGGCGTTCCCTCTGACGTCACTTCCTGGCCTCACGACCAGGAAGTGATTTCAGAGGGCAGCCAGGCCAGCACAAGCAGCAGGCTGGAGAAGTTGCTCACGCTGGTTAAGATTTAAAGAGGTACGGGGCAAGGAAGGGTGTGAGCATGGCATGGGGAGGGGGGGGGAAGGGGGCAGAGAGGTGCCGGCGCCCTCACTAACACAGCACCCGAGGCAATCCGTCCCCCCTCTTACTATGCCATTGGTTAGAAACCAGTCAAGGATATTTTTGTTAAAGGTTTCAAGTTACCTTTTGATGGCTGAACTTCTATCTGAGAAAATCTGAAATTGTAACTATGGTGTTGAAGATGGGTATAAAGTGCATTCTGATAACTCTATGGGGTATGTCTACTAAAGTGCCCTAGTAAATGGGCTTAGCATATGACTTTCCTGCACACTAAGCTTTAACGCCCTTTAGCAGGTACCGGTATACCCCTTTGACTCCTCAACTTATATCTCTGATAAACTTCCATTTCTGGCAAAAGTGCTGCCTAGAATATCTTCTTCATTAGTCGATGAACAGGAATAGACTCCGTTTTGTGACTATTTCTTGAATATTAGTATGCACCTAAAGGGCCAACAGAAGAAAGTCCCAGGCCATGTTGAAAGGGGGGTACTATAAAACATAAGAACATAAGAAGTTGCCTCCGCTGAGGCAGACCAGAGGTCCATCTTGCCCAGCGGTCTGCACCCGCGGCGGCCCATCAGGCCTAATTGCCTGAACAGTGCCCCTGACTAATTTTGTAACTGCCTCTAATCCTCTAATCCTATCCCTATAACCTACCTCTACTCCTATCTATACCCCTCAATCCCTTTGTCCTCCAGGTACCTATCCAAACTTTCTTTGAAGCCCTGTAGCGTGCTCCTGCTTATCACATCCTCCGGTAGCGCGTTCCATGTATCCACCACCCTCTGGGTGAAAAAGAACTTCCTGGCGTTTGTTCTAAACCTTCCCCCTTTCAATTTCTCTGAGTGGCCCCTTGTACTTGTGGTTCCCCATAATTTAAAAAATCTGTCCCCGTCTACTCTTTCTATGCCCTTCATGATCTTGAAGGTTTCTATCATGTCTCCCCTAAGTCTCCGCTTTTCCAGGGAGAAAAGCCCCAGCTTCTTCAGTCTGTCAGTATATGAGAGGTCCTCCATACCCTTTATTAGCTTAGTTGCTCTTCTCTGGACTCTCTCAAGTACCGCCATGTCCTTCTTGAGGTACGGCGACCAGTACTGGACGCAGTACTCCAGGTGCGGGTGCACCATTGCACGGTACAGTGGCAGGATGACTTCCTTTGTCCTGGACGTGATACCCTTCTTAATGATGCCCAACATTTTGTTTGCCTTTCTTGAGGCTGTGGCGCACTGCGCCGACGCCTTCAATGATGTGTCTACCATCACTCCCAGGTCTCTTTCAAGGTTACTCACCCCTAGCGGTGATCCCCCCATTTTGTAAGTGAACTTCGGGTTCTTTTACCCTACATGCATGACCTTGCATTTCCCTATGTTGAAGCTCATTTGCCACTTTTTGGCCCACTCTTCCAGCGCTGTCAGATCATTTTGGAGATCTTTGCAGTCTTCCGTGTTTTCAACCCTGCTGTATAGTTTGGTGTCATCCGCAAATTTAATAACCTCACATTTTGTTCCTGCCTCCAGGTCGTTAATAAATATATTGCACAGGAGCGGTCCCAGCACCGACCCCTGCGGAACTCCGCTCGTGACCCATTGCCAGTCCGAGTAATGGTCCTTTACTCCAACCCTCTGTTTCCTGTCCGCCAGCCAGTTTTTGATCCATCGGTGGACCTCCCCTTGCACCCCATGGTTCCATAGCTTCCTTAGCAGTCTTTCGTGTGGTACCTTGTCGAAGGCTTTTTGGAAGTCAAGGTAAATGATGTCTATAGATTCCCCTTTATCCACCTAGCTGTTTACCCCCTCAAAGAAGTATAATAAATTTGTGAGGCATGACCTGCACTTGCAGAAGCCATGCTGGCTCGGCTTTAGCTGCCCAGTGTTTTCGATGTGTTCCCAGATGCTGTCTTTAATAAGCGCTTCCATCATCTTTCCCGGGACAGAGGTCAAGCTCACCGGCCTGTAGTTTCCTGGGTCTCCCCTTGAGCCTTTCTTGAAGATGGGCGTGACATTTGCTATTTTCCAGTCTTCCGGAATCTCTCCAGTTTTTAAGGATAGGTTGCATATTTGTCAAAGTGGCTCAGCTATTTCGTTCCTTAGTTCCTTGAGTACCCTTGGGTGAATGCATTTATAGAAACATTTAAAAAAATGTGTTTCTGTTCTGGAAAATAGCAAATGTAATTCCAATCTTCAAAAAAGGATCGCGAGGAGAACCAGGCAACTATAGACCTGTGAGTCTTACGTCGGTGCCCGGGAAGATGGTTGAAGCACTAATCAAGGATAGCATAGTGCAACACCTGGAAAATCACGACCCGATGAGAGCCAGTTAACACGGCTTCAGGAAGGGGAAGTCATGTTTGACGAATTTACTTCAACTTTTTGAGAAGGTGAACAAACATATCGACAGCGGAGACCCAGTGGATATAATATACTTGGACTTCCAGAAAGCGTTCGACAAGGTTCCACACACTAGACTTCTGAGAAAACTACAAAGCCATGGAATAGAAGGGGATATACTAAAATGGATAGGCAATTGGCTGGATAACAGATTGCAGAGGGTAAGCATAAATGGGAAGTTCTCGGACTGGGAAAAGGTGACAAGCGGTGTGCCCCAGGGCTCAGTTCTTGGGCCCATCTTATTCAATATCTTCATAAATGACCTGGAAGAGGAAACAACAAGTAATATAATCAAGTTTGCAGATGACACTAAACTATGTCAGACAGTTGGGTCACACATAGACAGTGAAGAACTCCAGAGAGATTTGAACCAGCTAGAGAAGTGGGCAGAAAAGTGGCAGATGAAGTTTAATATAGAAAAATGCAAAGTGATGCACCTGAGCAGGAGAAATAAGGAACATGAATATAAAATGTTAGGTGTGACATTGGGCAAGAGCGAACAAGAAAGGGACCTGGGAGTACTGATAGAAAGGACCCTGAAGCCGTCGGTTCAATGTGCAGCGGCGGCAAAGAAAGCAAACAGGATGTTGGGCATGATAAAGAAGGGAATCACAAGTAGATCGGCGGACGTCATAATGCCGCTTTACAGAGCAATGGTCAGACCACACTTGGAATACTGTATCCAGCACTGGTCTCCCTACCTAAAGAAGGATATAACCCAGCTGGAGAGGGTGCAGAGGCGAGCCATGAAGCTAGTTAACGGTATGGAGAATTTGAGCTACAAAGAGCGCCTCGGAAAACTGGGCTTGTTCACCCTGGGGAAGAGAAGACTGCAAGGCGATATGATAGAGACTTTCAAAATAATAAAAGGATTTGACAAAATAGAGCAAGAATCACCGTTATTCATGTTGTCAAATGTGATTCGGACAAGAGGTCATGGACTGAAATTGAAGGGCAACAGGCCCAGGACAAATGTCCGGAAGTTCTGTTTCACACAACGAGTGGTGGACGCTTGGAATGCTCTCACGGAGGAGGTTGTGACGGAGACCACCATTCTGGGATTCAAGGGCAAGTTGGATGCACACCTTCTTGCAAATCACATTGAGGGGTACGGGTAAACAGGGTCTTCATCAGGGAATACCTAGCTTAGTTTCCGCGTGTGTGGGTCGCCGGACTAGATGGACCTAAGGTCTGATTCGGTGAAGGCATTTCTTATGTTCTATATAGAGAGGGTATGTCATTCCATGATCTGGTAAATACTTTATCTTCAGTTTTGGGGGACAGAAACATCTTCATGTTTAAAAACTGCATTTTTCTAGTACCAAATATATAAAGGGTCTAATATTCAAATGATTTATGCTCCTAACTTTGAGAGTCATGCCTCTTTGAAAATTTATAAATGTTGAGTGCATAAATTTACATTTTAAATTTTACTAATCTCAAATGCAGAAGCATATAAAATGGGTGGCAACAGGGGCAGATTTAGGATAGGTAAAGTTAGGAGCTTAGCACTGGGCTCATAAATCAAGGCAAATGAATGATTGGCCTACATTTATAAGCATAACCTTTAGGCTCCTAAATTAAGATAAATTTTCAGCTGAAAGCTAAGGGGCCTTTGTACTAAAGCTTAGTGCACGCTAATGGAATTAGTGCATGCTAAATGCTGAATGTCCTATTTTATACTTATGGGCCAAATGGTACTTAGCATATGATAATGTCTATTAGAGCTTGTTCAGCTTTAGAAAAAGGGCCCCTTAGGCTCCTAAATTTTGCTGAAAATAGAATGCAAAATTAGGAGCTTAATTTAGGAGCTGTTTCGTTGAAGACTGGGACCATATGTTTTAGGGCCCCTTTTATGAAGGTGCAGTAGCGGTTTTAGTGCATGTACCAGATTAGTGCGTGCTAGCCGAAAATCTACTGCCTGCTCAAAAGGAGGCGGTTGCGGTTAGCGTGTGCAGCAATTTATCACACGCTAGTCTGCACGTTAAGCCCTAGCGCAGCTTTGTAAAAGGAGACCTTAGTCCTCCACCTTACTAGTTTCACACATAGCTTAGTCTATCTCCCCAGTTCCAGAGCCAGATTAAGGCTAGGGGGAGCAAGAACAAGATAAAGCCTACATGGCCTGTGTGTGAGAAGAGCAGGAAAAATTATGGCATACCCAAAAGAGAACTAAAAAAAAGAAAGAATAAAGAGAAAACCAAAAAAATAACTTTTCGCTTCGCTGCTACACTTTTGCAATCTGTCAATTTTGGGGAATTACCTAGTGCTATTCTTCCTCTAGATTTCCAGCTGCTTGGACATCAGTATGCCTACGAGAGGTGATGAGATTCAAACGAAATCATCAAAGCGCTTGGTCTAAAAATTATAGCTGTGCATACTGTAACACAGTCTGTAATATAACACCTAGGCAAAAATTACAAGTGAGAAACACAAGACAGTAAAAAAGCAGACATAATATTTCTTCTTTGAAATGCACAATACCCAGAATACAGCAATACAATCTGCTCTGCCCTTATAAACTTGAGCATTTCAGTACTATTACTTATTTCATTTAAGTTGCATGCTTTTGCATTTTTTTGTGCTTTTTGCACACAGTCTTGAGAAAAAAAAGTTTCCATAATGTACAGAGAAAAATATTGCAAGAACTAGTATTCACCCCCCACTCATAACTTGGAAGAAGAATGTGCTACCAAAAATTGTTTGCTACATTGGGCGTATAAAAGCTAATTAGATCCTATGCTCGAAAAAGATATACAAAAGGCTTCACACATCTTGGAGGAATGCTATAGTATGAACAATCTCCCTTGATATAAGAATTTAGGCTCACCTACATTTCTCCCACCATAATTTTCAGTGCATTACAGACTATGTCCATCTGCAATGCTGGCTTATGTTGCTATCATATTGCACTCTATACTGTGCCTGAGAGATTTGTCAAGACAAGCCTGCCTTGCATCAAAACTTTTGGCTGTAACCCTGACTCTATTCAGTGACAGATCCGACTGAATCTGAAGGCACCGGAGCCTCTGGAATTTAGAAAGGGAATGGGGAAGAGATATTCACATGGCAACAAAGACATACTTGGGCCAGATACTAATAACAGTGCCATAAGCATAAGCATCCTAATACCGCTAACTTAATTGTTTTAATTGGTTTATTGGTGCAGTAATTGACTGTACCAATTAAAAAACAAAACGTTGTAAAAACAAAAACTGAGGAAGTGGCCTTAGGTGCTGTTAGGCACATCCTTAGACACAATTCTCGTAAATGGTAGGTGCCACAAATATAGGCCTTTAAAACCTTGGCGAGAGCGGACCGCTGGGCGAGAGCAGACCGCTGGGCGAGATGGACCTCTGGTCTGCCTCAGCGGAGGCAACTTCTTATGTTCTTATTTCTGGCACCTACCTTTCATGTAGGCGTGATTCTGCAAAGGGTGCCATTGCCCGATTGACATGCAAAATAGTGCCATGTTTGAAGGCGCCACCCAATAACGGTGCCATTTGCAGAATCCAGCCCTATATCTCTAACAATCAGATACAGACCACACACATATCAAGATGCTATCTTGATTTGAAGGACATGTCTTGATACATTTCTGTATAAAAGATGCACTTGCAAAGGCAAAGAGTTAGCACTAATCCTGAACACTCATCAAGAAGATTAACACCACATCACAAGGATCAAGGGCCCAGGACTAAAACCAGTGATCATCACTAAACCTTTTTTGACAGCTTTAACAACGATTGCATTTGCCGACCCGATGCACAAAATGGCTTACTGCGTGGTTTTCTGCACAATCACTCATTCTCCGATCCAACCATGTAAATAAGCTCATTAATACTGAAATGCCATGTAAACTAGTAGAGTAATTGATGCTCTAACATGGATTCCCGATGCACAAACAGTGATTGTTTTTAGCGATCCAAAAAAAACGACTGGTCAAGATCAGTCACTTACTTATCCAACCATAGTTTAACCCTTTTTTTTTTTTTTTTTAAAGGGCACAGATGGCATGTTACACATGCACAATATATGCCCCATTAAAAAGAAAAAAAAAGCCTCCCCACCAACTGATGACGGCCCTCTCCGACATTCCCTCTAACAAACCGGTACCAGGAATCGACCCCCCTGGCAGTGAAAACAGCAGGAGGGATGCCCACTTCCTCCTGTCATGCCGACCATCTCCTTCTGCAGCAGCCCATTCCCTCCTGCCACCAAAGGCTCACTACTGCGCCAGGTGTCCCACCTCAAACCATCCTCTACCCTTCCCCTTTCCCCCAAAAAAGAAAAAGGCAGGAGGGATACCCACTCCCTCCTGCCACCGGATGCTTCCCCCCAACCCCCCTCGGTACCATTTTTTTAAAAATGGAAGCAGGAGGGAAGCACGGTGACACCACCTTCAATGCCCGCCAATCCAAAATGGCATGCCTTCCCTCCTTGGTGCATCATGTGATGCACGGGGAGGGACCTTGGGCATCTGAGCCAATCAGGGCCTCGGGCACTTTGCTCTGTATTCTATGTGATGCATAGGAAGGGGCCTAAGGCATCTGAGTTTTGCTAGTACGGGGGGGAGCATTCTCGATTCCGTGTTCATCATTGATTGTTGGGGAGGGCAGTCGGTGGCAGGGTGGGGGGCTTTTTTTAATGGGGCAAACTGTGTGTGTGTACACAGACAGCAACTGTACCCAAGATCTGTTTACTGGTATTTCCATAGGTGGTCTTGTTGCAGTGGTTCTAGCTGGATTGATAGTGTGTAGCTGGTCTCGTGAATCGAATCTTTGTTTTAAAATATGAGCATTTGGCTAGTTCTGGGGCTTTTGGAATAGAGCCCCAGAACTAGCCAAATGCTCATATTTATGATCTAGTTCGTGTTGGTTAGGTTATTTAATATTGAGAACCGCTTGTTGATTTTAAGATTATCTTCTATGCTCATCTGTTTAGAATAGTACTCTTTCTTCTTTTGCGTCAGTTATATTCTAGGATTTTCTGGCGCCACTTAGTCTTCTTTTCTGCGGATGAGTGTTTAAGCCAATAGCGCTTGGCTTGTTGGCAAGCTCTTTTTAGGAACATAAGTGCTTATTCGAACCACTTCTCTGATGATCTGTGGATTCTTTTGCTGCATTTGAGTGGGGCTAGTTTATTTAGGATTTTTTCATGGATCATTTTCCAATGGTCCAGGAAGTAATGGTCAGGGATGGGGAAGGATAATAATGAGTTATCTATTTCATTCCAGTTATGATTCAGGGGCTTCTTTGCTTCTATTATAAGAGGCTACTCGGGGGGGGGGAGGGGTTGGTTGGTTACTGATATCGCTTTTCAGAATATGGCAAATTTTAGGAGTAGGTGGTCTAACCAAGGTTCTTCGGATATGGAATTAACTTCTAGGTAGCTTGTGATTTTTGCTGAAATGGAAGAGGCGAGTAGATCTAACTGATGGCCCTTTTCATGTGTGAGTGTTGAAACAAGGGTTTGAGGTCTACCTCTTGTATGAGGTCAAGGAATTTCAGGGTTTGAGAGTTTGAGGTTGAGTCTAGGTGGAGATTGAGGTTTCCTATGATGAAAGTGGAGTTATATTGTGCCATGGGTCTTGAGATGTCTGAGAACTGTGGTTCAGCTTCTAGCCACTTTCCAGGAGGGATGTAGAATAGTATGCAGCAGATGGGACTTTGGGAAAAGACGCTGCAACCAGTTCTCGATAGGTGGGTGATTTTGTAGTCTACTGGGTAGAGTAGTTGTAATCTGGGGTCATCTTATTTATTTTTAATATTTATATACCACTTATAACCTAAGTGGTACACAAGCATTGTTCCCTATCTGTCTTGGTAGGCTTACACTCTGTCTAATGTACCTGAGGCAATGGGGGATTAAGTGACTTGCCCAGGATCACAAGGAGCAGTGAGGGATATGAATCCACAACCTCAAGGTCCTGGTATACACGTTTCGGTTAGGAATAGAAAGTAGGGTTGTAATTCATCAAACAGCTCTTTTATAATTTCAGTCATGACAACCACTGAATTTGTATTAACATATCCAAATAGGATTGAGGCGAGTACGACTTCATTAGTGTAAGTGGTTAAGATTCTTATTAGGTTGTCCAGGTTTGGTTTAGTGTTATGATTGTGGTATAGTTTTTGGAGTCTGTGTGGTCCAACCAGTGTTGGGATTATCCATTGCATGTGGTCGGCATATTTTATCATAGGGTAGTGTTGCTACATTTTTCTCCGGGAAACCCCAGACGCATGACCTCGCCCCATTCCACCACAGCCCCTCCCAGTTTTTCCTGCAGCCCCGCCCAGTTCCGTCCCAAAACCTGCCCCCACAAAGCCTCCTTTCTTCTTCGAGAGGAGCTCTAGCCACGTCTGGAGGACCTGGAGCATGTGCAGATGTGTGACGTCATTCACGCATGCTGAGAGGTCTTCCAGATGTGGCCAGAGCTCGTCAGGGTTTTCAAAAAATCAAACAAATGCTGGGTTTTGGAAAGTCTGTCCGGGAGCCCAGGCAGTCCTGTAAAAAGAGGACATGTCTGGGTTTTCCTGGACATCTGGTAACTCTATCATAGAGTGACAGGTTAGGGGTCACCCTGGGGAGTGCTGGAAGGAGTCAGCAGGCGGATAGCAATGTCTCTTTTGTAGGAAAGGTAGAAGTGGTGGAGAGGTTACCTTGGAACTGGTAATCATGATTTTTTAACGTTCTCTCAAAGATCCTGTCTTAGAGGATATGTAACTACATCTGCATGAGTTGGAAATCTAAACATGCCAGACTTATTGGGAAGCCCTTGTTACATTGATTGCCTTCTAGTCCCAGGAACTGCAAGCACATGCCGACGACTACCAGTTCCTGGGACTAAGGGGCAATAATCTCCTGTGAGTTAAGCAGAGGGCTAGGCTGATGCTTCTCAGGAGCAGAATTATACAGTTTGTTGCAAGTTGCATTATTTATGTACTGTGGAAGTCACTAACACTTGGTAATAAAACATAGCAATATGATGGCAGATAAAGGCCAAATGGCCTATCTAGTCTGCCCAACCACAGCATCCACTAATGAGCTACGACAGGTTGGCAACTAAAATAGTAAACTAAGCTGTGTTAAAATTCCAGTTTTAACTGAAGTTAGTAATTCCCATCTTTACTGTGAGAGTCACTAATCTTCAGTAAAGAAGTAAAGTTAAGCTGTGGTAAAATACTATATTTCACTGCAGCTTAGTAACTTCCACCCTAAATATTGTTATTGCTGAGAAAAATAGGTTTGGAATAATTTGGTATTTTGAGATTTCAAGGCAAAATGACTTCCATAACATGCAGCCCTAGAATCTACAATGACCACAAGATGGCCCAGTTGTTCAACGAATGTTGAAGCTGATCTTAATAAGGGATTTTTAAATTTTTTTATTAAAAGGCCAGTAAATTTAGGAAAATCTGTCACCAGACCACAGATGACACTTTATTCCAGCCTTGAGTTGTTGCATTTTTCAAAAATGATTATTTTTCAGCGTAGACTGAGTATGTTTTCACCCATGCCAATCTATCAGGTATATTGCGAGTTTAATTTTATAAATGGTACTTTTTCTAAGCATTTTGGAATGTGCCAATGTGCTTTGAAAATACAAAATGTTTTTAAATAAATCAATAAATAAAATGCTGAAACAAAATTCCTAAAAAAAGGACTGATCTAGTGAAAAACAGCACTGGCTCAAGGTCTGATGGACTGAAGTTAGCTGTGAAATATCAGCCGTGGAGTGAATTTGAAGGCCTTAATATATTCATTATCCTACTGCATGGAGGTATAAACGTTAAGAGGTTACAGATTAATGGCTTCCAATATCATTCAAATATACTGTAGTTTTGGTTGTGGGTTGTTGGGGGGGGGGTTTATTTTAAGAAAGCCAAAATTCTTTGTTTAATTTTTTCATTTATTCACCTATGTATTTAAGTGTTTCTTAAGAGCACAGCTCTATCTAATTATTTTTAATGTCTCTCATTGGTAGTAAAGCATCTACTACAAAGTTATTACACCATTACAACTGTCTGTGGGAATATTTTTAATAATTATTGCATCAAAATTAAAAAATACAAACTCCAGTCTTAAAATAAATTTGACACACTGAATAAGTCACTTATAGAGAATCACAATGTGTCAATATTACTCAAAAGGAAAAACGACAACTGCAAATTGTTCAAAACACGGCAATAAAACTAATCTATGATGCTAGGAAATTTGATCACGTGACTCCACTCTTCAAAGATGCACATTGGCTTCCTATTTGCCAGCGTATACAGTTTAAAGTTTTACTACTTATCTTTAAAAACTTGATTTTCAAAGAACCTCAGTGCATTTCTAAAATGCTAATTCCCTATAGTTCCGCACGCGCACTCAGGTCATCTTCCCAAAACTTATTAGTTATTCCATCTTTAAAAATTATAGGCACCCGTAGATTAGACATGTTTTCGGTCGTGGGCCCCCAATGGTGGAATTTATTGCCCCAATATATAAAAAATGAAAAAGACATTCCCTCTTTTAAGAAATCTTTGAAAACATTTCTTTTTAAAAAGATTTTTAATTCATAAAAATTTTTTGTTTTTTTAATAAAAATTTTTTTCGTTTCAAGAATTTTACTACCTCCTCAATGTTTTACCCTTAAATGTGTTTCTTATTATAAGATATGTAACTTTAACCTCCCTTTCCTCCCAATTGTTGTTTGTCTTGTCTAATATCTAATGTTTATATATTTATTGTATGTTTTTATCTTAATTAATTGTATTTTAATGTACATCGCTTTGTATAAAGATATAGCGATTTATCAAATATTTAATAAACCTTGAAACCTTGTCATTCAATATTCAGTTCCAAAGTAAGGTTAAAAAAACTATTACGTAATCAGAATATCCCATTTACTATTGTCTATGCCGGTGTGTCCTGCGACTCAGACTCGGCCTCCCCACTCGTCTTCCATTCTAAGATCACACTACACCCTTCAAACTGACCTTTTGTTACTCCATTGTCTTAATGCTTCTTTTGCCTCTTCAATTTTGTACCATGTAGTACATCTACACTGGTTATTCTATATCTTCTCTTTCTGTAAGATGCTCTGGGTACTAGATACCGACTAGCAACAAAAGCCCCTTAATACAAACAAGAAATGTGCATTAAAAAAAGCATCTATTGTATTTTCAGACTACACTGCTATTTACTAATTACATTTTCTCTTCAAAGCAGATAAGAACATAACATAAGAATAGCCTCTTACTGGGTCAGACTAATGGTCCATCAAGCCCAGTAGTCTGTTTTCACGGTGGCCAATCCAGGTCACTAGTACCTGGCCAAAACCCAAGGAGTAGCAATATTCCATGCTACTGATCCAGGGCAAAACTAACAGGAAGAAAATAATTTCAAAAGACAAACAGCGTGAAAAAATTCAAGAAAATAGACAAAAAACATGCTAGTGTAATTGCTGTAACTTTTTTAAAAATCCTCTTAGAACTCCATATTCCTTATTCTTTAATCAGCTGATCCAGGGCAAGCAGATAATATTTAACTCTAATAAAAGATTAGCCAAAGTAGCAGTACAGAGTTCTGTAGATGGGTTCATCTGCATCATTGCTTGAAGAAATTAAAATGGCCTTTTAGAATTCTGTCAATTAGGTATTATTCATGGTCACCCAGAGAGTGGTAGACAACTGGAACGCACCCTCCAGGGATTCAAGATGAAGTTGGACAGGTTCCTGCTAAACTGGAACATACGCATGTGAGACTGGACTCATTTAGAGCACTGGTCTTTGACCTAAGGGCCGCCGCATGAGCGGACTGCTTGGCAGGATGGACCACTGGTCTGATCCAACAGCGGCAATTCTTATGTTGTATAAATTCTTATGTTCTATAAATTTTTTATATCAGCGTCTATAACTAGTACTACATGTATTAAATGTATTTGAAAAAACCTTTTCAAAAAAATATATATAGCCAATACTACTCTAGGAAGAGCACCACTGAAGAATTGGCTAAAACACCTAAATCCTAGGGTGGTAAGTCTGACAAAACAGTCACTCAATGGGAGGAAACAACATTTAAAATGGTGGACATCAGTATGAGCCCTTCGTGGATAACGAGAACCTCTGGCTCAGGCAAAATCTCAGAGGTGACCAGCACCAGACATAAGTCTAAATGAGAGTTGCCTCATACATCATATAGTCCATAATGAAATTAGTCACCTGTGAAAAAAAATCACACTCCCAATGAAAATACCAGACTTAACACTAAGGAAGAAGGAAAATAAAGGCATTCAAAAAACATACATTCCCTAAAGACTGACCCAATACAAAATGTGTGAAGTGAACTGTGTATATGAAAAAATATCACAATAAGACAGACTCCTGGAAAAAGAAAAAGAAGAATCAATAAATAGGTCAAATGACATGGATAAATTGATGATTAAATCTAACTGAATAAATATAACTGGAAAATTACATGCTAATATAGAGTATAAACACTAAAAAGTTACATACTGCTATAAAGTGCGAGTGCAAAAATTCCTATTGTGGAGTTAATTGCCAGAAACCAGAACTAACTTAATAAATGTAAGAGTCACAAAACTTGATGAATAACCTAATGCCAAGCTAATAAAGTAAAAGGCACTAACTAAATGAATATACAGAGGTCAAGCTAGAAACTAAATAACAATACTAATGAAAGTATAAAGTGCCAATCCAAAAATGCATTGGTGAAAAATAAGTATAAAGTGCAAATGCAAACAACTTAATAACAGTGCTGATAGAATAATAAAGTGCAAATGCAAAATTCATTAAAACATATCCTAGGATATGTTGTTTCCTCCCATTGAGTGACTGTTTTGTCAGACTTACCACCCTAGGATTTAGGTGTTTTAGCCAATTCTTCAGTGGTGCTCTTAAATGTATTTGGACATCTGAATCTGCTTGGTTGGGATCTGATGACCAATGGATAGATTATTTTAAATATACACAACTTCCTACAATATCTACCAGTCTAATGCAATTACTATATATTTTTTTTCAATAAAGCATTCTGGACTCCCAGTAAGTTGCATAGGGCTCTTCTAACGGATTGAAAAGAATGTTGGCATTGTAATGAAAGTTTAGGATACCTTAAACGCATGATTTACGATTGCCCAATTGTCCAAACATTTTGGAATTCGGTTTGGAAAACCATATGTACCATACTTCCTATTTCCTCCCAATTATCTTTTGAAATTGTTCTCTTTCGATCTCAAGCCTGCCTGGTACCCAAGATAAATGGCATTCTAAGCTATTTGATGCTCTAATGGCTATTACTTTACAAATTATTCTATCACATTGGAAATCTGTCCAACTATTAAATACCTCTTTTTGGTGGGCTAAGGTCCTGATGATTCATAATTATGAATATAAAGCTAATTCCCTTACAAATAAGAGCTTTAAAACTAATAAAATATGGTCGCTGATATGAAATGTCTCTTCTCAGTCTTAAGTTTTGGATACATTTCAACTGGTATATACATGGAATATATTATTTAGCCCTTATGTGTTTTTTTTTATTGCTAGCTTAGATTATTTGGTTATGATATGATCTAATATTCTGATCTCCAAAGGAGTTTTAGGATTTTTCTCTCTTTGTTTTATATGGCTTCATATTTATATTAAATTAGATTACATGTCTTCAATGTTCACCTCCCTTCCTTTCAATAGTCATTACTTTTAAATACTTTTTAAACTCTATTTTAGTATTTTATTGTAAACCGGCTAGATACTCGTTGGTCGGTATATTAAAAATCAATAAACTTTAAACTTGATGGATGCTTGTTAGCCCTCTCTGCATCTGTGTTTAATATGTATGTATTATCTGGACTGTATAATTCCTTTTGTTGTATTTATTTAATTTAATGCTACATTTAATATGCTAAAATTTTTTTTAAAATTTTTTTTAATGAAAATGGAATGTCTTATTTCAGTTCACCAATTTATTGATTTTTGAAAATAAGTACAAAGAAAATAAGCTTCATACTAAGGGCCTGTTTTACAAAGCTATGCTACCAGCTGCCGCTTGGCAACAGCCCCACTGCCCTTTAAATCTCTGTGGGCTTCGGGGCCATTACCGCACAGCAGCTGCTAGTGCGGCTTTGTAAAACAGGCCCTAAATAATCTCTATATACAAAATTCTGCAAGGCACTGTGAGTAACCTCCCCCTCCCTAGGGTATCACACTTAGTACAATGGTCATTTAACATTAGTGAGTACCAGTGTTAACAATCTGGCAAATCTTCTCAAAGAGCACCACATAGTTAAAAAGTGATCTAGATTATCACTTCTCTCAGCTATGTTTCATATTATATGTAAGATACAATAAATTCCCCAAGTTTTTCCAGTCACAGATAACATATTGTATTGCCCGTTGCCAACATAAGGCTTGATTCATTCATTAAGCAAACCAATTGTGTACCAATAGGTTTGTGACCCCTTTGCAACCCGATTCTGATCCGTGCATGCAAATGAGGGGAAACGGCATGCAAAGTAGGCAGGCAGCGATTCACTAAACAAATCTGGGACACCGACTGGGCTGGCCAATCAACAGAAGAAGCGATTGCTGGGGACCAGTCGCTCACGTCCTTTCCAACTGTCCTTGCCCTGAAATCTCAGCCCTGTAGCCCATCAAACCATCAAAAAAGCCCCCTGCATCTCTGCCGCTCTGCTTCGAAAGGTGAGACCTGCTCTCTGCCTCCCTGACTCTCTTTCTCTCTCTGCCGCCCCGAACCTCTGGTGCTCTCTGCTTCACCGACTCTCTCTCTCTGCTGCCCTGAACCTGCTCTCTGCCTCCCCATGCAGAGTCTCTCCTTCTCCCTCGTCTCTGTACTTCCACATCTCCCTGTGTGCCTGGTGAATGACAAGACTCCCTGTCTCACCGCCCTGAATCTCCTCCCCTGACTCTCCTGCCCTTCCCCAAGCAGTGCGAGCCCGTGGTTGTAACCCACGGGTTTAAAGTGGGTTAAAACCATGGGATCGTGAAGTAAAGTAAAAAAGTAAAGTAAAGTAAAAACCGCAGCTTTTCCTTCACGGTGAGCATGCACAGACCATCTACAGGCAAAAAAGATGTTCTGCGCATGCTTCAGGATCGCTCACTAGTGATCCATGTGGCCGGTGGGCGTTTCTCCGATCGCCCCCATTTGCATCCTGGCCCGTTGTGGATCAGTCGGCCTGCTGCGGATCGGCCACGGATTGGGCACAATTGGGCAGGTTAGTGAATCTAGCCTATAATCCTTAATAAATACATAGTAACATAATAAATGACGGCAGATAAAGAACCGAGTGGTCCATCCAGTCTGCCCAACCATACATGCTCCATAAATTAATTTAATTTAAATGGTCCTTTTTCTTAGATATTTCTGGGCCAAAAATCCCAGAGCCCTGCCCAGTAATGTGCTTAGGTTCCATCTACTGGAATCTCCATCAAACCATCCCAGCCATCGAAACCCTCCCCAGTCTGTCCTCAACTGAATGTCCATATATTTAGTCCTCAACTGAATGTCATATATTCTTCTCCACTGAGTTGTCACCTACAGTAGCAGAACCCCCTGTCATATCTTTTTATTATTATTACCCCCCCCCCCCCTCTGCTGTTAAGATACCAAGTTACCGATTCCAGGATGGAAATGTTTGGCAAGTACTGGTTTTGAACTTACATACCAAAGCAGTGTGGGATATGCAGTGCCTGATTCTGCCCATTGAAATCAGGGTTGAAAGAACGGTAATACACCTGGACAGGGTGATCAGAAATCCAGGACTGTCCCAAAAGCTCCAGCCTTGACCTGGGTAACTTGGCATCTCTGCAGTTGGCGGGTTAATAATCATGTGCTCATTCAGGTGGTACCCCCCCCCTCCAAGTCAGCCCACCATCCTGTGAACTACTGGCATTTGTTTCGTCTTTTTCCTCAGCTGCCAGCAGACCCTTCACACTTTCCCCTATTCTTCAGTCTTACTCTTTTGCAACAATCTCACCCTCCCCAAGTTACATTAAGAAAATGGCTGCTGATTAATATATAGAATCTTACAAGTTATATATCTTACTCATCTCAAGAGCTTTTTCCAAAAGAGAAATATAGCATTATGTTGACCCCTATACCTTAGCATTTGACAACTAAGACAAATGATTTTACTAATTATAGACCAGTTACTTTCATTCTATTGTTGGTTAAGATAATGGACGGTTTAGTACAACAGCTCATGCACTATGTTGTCATTCTGTTCTCTACAACTCTCAGACTGGTTTTAAACCTAAATATAGCTGAATTTAGAAGGGAAATTAGTGTAGGAAGAAAGATTATTGTGCTTCACTTTGACGTATCAAATGCTTTTGACACTGTTGATTATGATAAAATGTTACAGCTTTTAGATAACATCTGCATTATTGGGCAGGTTTATAGAAGGTTTAAAGGGTTTTTTTTGTTGGAGAGATCATATTGGGCTAAGACGACAGGAATTATTTTCTCCCCTCGGATCGAATCTCAAGACTCACCAATCTCACCAATTTTATTTAATATCAAGATGGCTCTGTTGGGAAGGAAATTGGCAAAGTTGGGGTTAAATCCCTTTAATGCTGATGATAGTACTATTTTTATTCCCTTCAAGAGTGATATACTATATATAATATTCATGCAGCTACACTATATATAAAGAGGATTAAATACCATGGAATCCTGGGCAAGCAGCTTTTAAGCTAAAGTTCAATAGATATAAAACATTTTTAATTTTGTCTAGCACTTTTAGTCTGGTTTCATATAGTAGTTTTAAGATTCCTAGCAGTGTCTATTCTCATTTCTTCAGTAAAGGAGTGGTTAAGATAAACGGCCATAGCACAAAGTGGTTCCAGAAATATTTACTAATTTGATATAATCTGTTGTTTTATTAGTATCATAATTCCCAGATATAAGTTCTGGGTTATTTTTGTTTTGTTGTGCAGTGGCTAGAGCCCGTCTCCATAAGCTGCCTTTGCAGCCTGAGTTGCCAACACCAATGAAGCTCACAGCGGCAGCTAAATATCTCCAAGTGCATACCCGCACCAACATTTATCTGGCTCCCATGAAACTACTTCTGCTGCCCTAGTGGTATCATCGGGAAGCAGCCACTCATCCCTTAGGATAGTTATTCTACCTGAGACGAAGGGCTCCTTTTACTAAGCTGCGATAGCGTTTTTAGTGCGTGCAGAATTTTAGCGTGTGCTAAATCCACGCTACGCGGCTCAAAATAACGCCAGCGCGCGCTAAAACCGCTATCGCAGCTTAGTAAAAGGAGCCCTAAGCTTTCATGTAGTTCTGCACACTCTATTAGTTCTGTTCCAGGTCGGCTCCCAACCCAAACAGTAGCTGTGGTCAACACTTTTGCACTGTCAGTGTTCCTCCATGGTCTTACTAGTACAGGTCCTCACTTTCTGATAAACCTCGCCCATTATTCCCCCCATGGCAGCCACAGGACATGCCATTTCTATGGTTGTGAGGCCCTGGGAAGTTTGAACTTTTGCTTGAATTGCCCAGTAATCATGCAAGTCTGATAAGTTGCTTAATTACATCTTATGAGCTCCAGAAGAATGCTTTCTTTGGCACAATTCAGGTACTATGGGAACAGTAAATTTTAGGAATTTTAGTAAATTTTAGCAGTAAATTTTAGGAAACTGATATACACTTCCTATTTTAGCTTAGGAGTGAAGTAAATTACTGTCATTGTATGTGCAAAACTACCTTTTTTGCAGTCTTTGCTCCTGAGAGAAATCATGTAGGAGGTTGCACATGTTAAAACATACCCTGATATCTGAGGGAGAGGGGAAGGAGAAGGGGTGGAGATAAAGATAGGAATAAGAAAGAGGACTGTTAAGGTAGGAGACATGGAAAGAGACAAAGAGGTGAGACCCTTGATGGGAATGATGGAAGAGGAGGGATGAAAAAAGGATCCTGAAAGGGAGAGATAAAGAGAAGAGTGAGGAGAAAAGACCCTTGGGGGGGAGAGAGAGATAAAGAGAAGACTGAGGAGAAAAGACCCTTGGGGGACAGAGAGATAAAGAGAAGAATGAGGAGAAAAGACCCTTGAGGGGGAGCGAGAGAGATAGAGATGCAAAATAAAAGAAATAAAGAACTCAAGAGACGAGGGGATAAAGTGAAGAAAGAGGAACCCAACTCAACAGGAAGGCCACATTAAAAATTCACAAATGAATAGAAAGAGCTAGTCAATGAAGAAAATTAGTAGATGACAATCAGAACAATTTTCATAGTATTAGAAATGTGACTCAAATAGTTGATTGTGAAAACATTCCTTTTGAAAACACTTCAAAAAAATTGTGTAAATCACACTAAAACACCTACTATCAAACACGCTTTAAGAGAAGTAACAGTCAGTGTTCACTACTCAAAGATAACCGATCTCCAGTGTCTGCAGTCAGACCTCAGAGCAAATCATAAGGAATGACTCATATGCAGACTATCATTGATCCTATGTTATCTCAAGAAAACAATTCTAGTGAGCAATTTTGACTGTTGTTGACTGATACTCTATAGAACAATTTTAGATATTATTATGTTCAAACTTCTTATTTGTTGTTCATTATCCTTATGTATTGTTCCTATATATTAAACCGAAACAATACTGTGAAGCAATACTTAGCTTGGGTGGAACTTCTCTACCCAGCCAGTTCAGTGAGCTCAATCCAATCCAAATCGAAACATTCCTTTTGGCCATTTTTTAAATTTTTTTTACAGTTGGAATACTGGGAGGAGTTCTTATGCTTTTATACAATAAGCACTGTGGTAGCCTCACATTACAGGAGATGCTCCTGGATTTGAATGGCCATAAATAAAGAGCCAAAAGAACTTATTCCTCTTGGGACATCATCCAATCCAACACAAAAAACTATTCTTACAGAGAGAGGCCTTATGAGAGACAAGAACAGAATTCAAAAAGGTTATCTACTCAGCCTACCTGAAAAAATAATTACTGCAGGGGGCCCTCATGTAGACCTCAAAAAGCAGCATAAAGGCATGTACTTGTGGTATGGTCAACTCAAAGTAGATACCATGTAATCTCAAGTTACCCTTGCTATAATTCACAGGTGCTTTTAACATTTCTTTTGCCCTATAGTAGTGTCCTTTCCTCTGGAGGTTGTCTTCCCCAGTCAAAATCAGCAGAAGAGGGCTTTGAAGAGGAAAGGAAAGGGAAATTTGGTGGCATCATGTTGCTCGTCAATGATACTCTCTGAAAGGATATTAGTAGTTATGGTTGAGGAGTATAAGAACAGAAATCACTATCACTAGTTTACAGGTTTCACAACAGTAGCCCATTTTTTTATGCTGCAATAAAACAAAGCTGGTTTACAAAAGCAAAACAATACCTAAAATAATTATCTTCAGTTGTTTAAGGTATTCTTATACTATGTAATTATTTTTAAGGATTTCTGTCACAAGCACAAATTGCTAGAAAATTCTTTGGATTTGTGTTTGAGATGTTTGAATTCAATCCTATGTCAAAAACTGAATTCAAACATGCCAAATCAGTGTTCAGCTGGCATTGAAAGTTTCTACATGCTGGAAAAAGGTGTTTAATAAATCTTAATAAATAGATACATTTTACCATTAAGTAAATCCTCTTTGTTCACAAAACCTAGCTATCTATCTACAACATTTCAACTAGACTTCTGAACAACAAGACAGCTTTACGGGTTTAATGACTGCTTTCCAGAAACTCAAGGATGTACTACTATGCTTTACCTCCCACTTGGTTTCCTCAATCTTTGGAAGAAACTCAGCTTGTTCTTTCTTGAACACCATGCATTTTTTTTCTAGTTCTTCTCTCTGTTGAAGAAGTTGCCCAACATCATCTTGAAGCTTTTTTTTCTCCTGTTGAAGTTTGAAGATCTGCAGTTGCAAAGCCTGTTGTGCTCTCTGGGCTTTCTTGGACACTTGTTGCAACTTATTTGCATAGTTCTGCCGGAGGTCCTCCATTTCACGTTCCCAGATCTTTTGCTTTTCTTCAAATACTTGAAAAATAGCTGCCTCACTTTTATCTAAGTTTCTTCTCATCTGGAGGACCTCTTGCTCTTTCTCCCACAGTCTGTCTTCGAGATCTTGAATGATGTCATCACTAGATGGTGAATGAAAAGGCATTGTTTCATTGAGTTGGTTCAATCTGTTGAATGATGATGTGCTCTTACTTGAAGATCGCCCACTATCTGAGGTAGATATTCCATTATATCCCACTATGTTCTTATCTACATAAGTAGTCCCAATACGGTTAATATGGCTAGTTGAAGCACTCATTGGGCCAACATGTTGACTGTAGCCTGTCCCATATGTGGGTAAGCTTGTCAAGGAGTTGCGACCAGAATCAGAGAGACCTCCCACCTGATTTGTAGTCCTGTTAAGGCTAGTCTTCTCATGTCCACTTTTGATCACAGATGAGCTATTGCTGTTGGCATGATTTAAGCTCTTTCTATTTTCTGTTATTCCATTATTCTGTGGTGGACACAAATTCTGCATGGAGTGGAAGTTTTTAGGAACCACTGGTTTAAAAGCCGAAGGTCTAACTAAAGGTTCATTACTCTGTAAAGTAAATAGAGAACAAGTTAAAAATAACAGATCATCTTCCTATAAAAATACAACATACATTAAGGCAAACATGTTTTTTAAGACTGGCAGACAATGTGGAAGTGGGATTTTAGGTGAAAGACATTTCATGTATCAGTTCTAATACTGAATACAACAAAGAGGACAAAATAATTTAATTTATAGTTGATGTGGGATTAGTTAGAACAAAGACTCCATTGGTTTCAGTCACCTTACAAAAGGAAAAAAAAAAACTCAGCAAACAACTCCTGTAAGGAGAAAAACTGCTGTGCTGAAAAAACTTAAAAAGCTAACTAATAATAAATTTAACACACTCTACTCCGAATAAGCCCCAGTTTTACTACAAAAAATGTTGCCATAAATTTAAAAAATGTGTACACATAAAACTTATGTGCAGATTGTTGAAAACCATCTTCAATAGGAGTTCAGCACATAAGAACATAAGAGTTGCCATACTGGGACAGACTGAAGATCCATTAAGCCCAGTTTCCTGTTTCCAACAGTGGCCAGCCCAGGTCCCAAGTACCATATATACTCAAATATAAACTGAGATTTTTGGGCCAAACAAATAGCCCCAAAATGGGGGTTTTGGTTTATATTCAGGTCAGCACTGACCTGCCCCCCTCCTGAACCTGTTGCAGGCCTTTGCAGGGCCTGCAGTAAGACCTGGTGGTCCTGCGGTGGTCCAGGAAAGGAGTGATCGCTCTCGTCTCCTGCCTCAGCCAACTTTAACAATTTTTATCACCCTCCCACTACCTTCCCCCTCCCCCCGGATCTTTTAAATCCCTGGTGGGCCAATAGTGGGCCAGGACATGAGGGACTCCTTCCGTCTCCTGCCCTGGCCGTCTTTAAACAACTGTTATCTTCCTCCCGTCCCCTCTGCATACGTATTAAGAACTTGGTAGTCCAGCAGTGAACCACAGCAGGAGTGACCTTCCTTCGTTCCTACCCTTGCAGTGCCGCTAACAGGGAGGGAGGCCTAACAGGGAGGGAGCCTGGGTGCAGAGCCTGGCAGGGCAGGAAAGGGGAGAGATGGGGAGGGCCTGGAAGCAGAGCCTGGCAGGGAAGTGCACTTGAATATTAACCCCCCCCCTTTATATTCGACTCTACCTTTTCTCCTCCTTTTTTTTTTTGGGGGGGGGAAGATTACCTTGGTTTACATTTGAGAATATATGGTACTTAGCTAGATCACAAGTAGTACAACAGTAGTAATCTTGTTTCATTTTTACTCTGATTTCAGCTGGCACTCCATTCATTATAATCCTTTCATCATGCACTTCATTCCATCACCATCCAGCAGATAACTGCATACTGCCTTTACACATCGACAAAGGCCCCTTGTTTCGCTTGTCTCTGCATCAGGTAGATACATTTCCTCAGGAACTTTCACTCACTTTTTCAGGCACCAAGATGGTGGACCTGTTACAAAAATGCCACTATATAAGGTAACTAATCAGCTTAAGTTTCACATTTAAATGGGCACAATTTTTTCATAAAAAACATTCCACTCAAAAAAACAAATTAATGCCTTTTAATCTGAAAAGCCAATGTGTTTTTTCTGTCTACAGAGTTTTTTAATATCAGCCCCCTCTCAATGACCATACACCATAATTCCTCGAAAGAATGCCCCAAATGTTGATGGTGATGAACCATGTACACTTACATCTTCTTTTTATTAGCACTTTGATGATATACTATTATCCTCGTTTTAAAGGCATGCGATAACGGTCCACAGGGACAACAGGAGCTTATCAATAACTTCAGGTGAATAGCTTTTACACCCTAAGGCTTTGGTCTCAAAAGCCATATCATAAGCCTAAAATGCTCCAGATCCTCCAGAGTGATGAGATCCTGTGAAAGGAGATTTGGATGACAACGAAGTCTGAAAGCCATGTCCCCCTGCAGACACACTAAGTCTGAGTATCACGACCGCCTCGACCAATCTGGAGCTACTGGGATCACTCAACCTGGATGTGTTCTGACCCGCCAAAGCACTCTGCTTATCATTGACCATGGGAAAACACATATATGAGCTCCTTTGCAGGCTAGGCCTGGACTACAGCATCCAGCCTGGTGCCTCCAGACTTCTACCTTCAGCTGAAGAAACAAGTCTCCTTGTTGGATGCTGAGCCATGAGAATGTCGGACGTCCCTAGTGCCCGACTATGCAGTTGATGGCCTTCCAAGAGAGGGACCACTCCCCGGGATCCAACATCTGCTGACTTAGGAAGTCCTCTTGCACCTTCTCCACTCCGGCTACATGAGCTACAGAGATGGCCAAGAGATGGGCTTCCTCTCACTGGAAGAGCAGGTGAACTTCTAAGCTCAGCGATGCACTCCTGGTACCTCCTTGCCTGTTTACATAGGCTATTGCACTTGCATTGTCTGAGAAGACTCGGACTGCCCTTCCTTCTAGGGTGCTGCCCAGGGCTCACAGAGCTAGCCATGTCGCTCTCAGCTCCAAGCAATTGATTGATCACTTCCTCTGAATGGGGACTACTGCCCTTTTAGTGGGTGTCCCTCACAATGAGCTCTCCAACTGAATAAGCTGGCATCCGTCATCAGGACTGTCCACTGGGAGATGCATAGCAGCATACCCCTGTTCAAGGACTGTGGCTCCAGCCACCATTCCAGGCTACTCCATGCCTTGCCCTACCACAGCAGTAGGATGTCCACGGCGTCCAATTGAAGAGACCACCTTGAGAGGAGCAACTCTTGAAGTGGGCACAAATGTGCTCTTGCTCAGGGAACTATATCTATCATGGCTACCATGGATCCCAGTAGTTAGTTTATTTTAAAAAATTTATCAACCCCCTATATATATATATATATATATATATATACACATACACACTAGTCTTTAAGCCCGTTACATTAACGGGCACTAGAATAGATGTGTCTGTCTGTCTGTGTTTCTTTACCTCTCTCTCTCCTTGGCCGCTGTCTGTATCCTTCTGTCTCCCCCTCACCCCCGAGCAAAGCTGTCTGCCCCCACACACATCTCCCCCCCAAATGTCTCTCCATTGCCCTCTTCTGTCTTCCCCCCAGAGCAAAGCTGTCTGTCCCCAGCACACCTCCCCCCAAAGCAACCCCCTTTCCCTCTCCCTGTCTCTCCATGGCCCCTTCTGTCTTCCTCCCCAGAGCAAAGCTGTCTGTCCCCAGCACACCTCCCCCACAAAGCAGCCCCCTTTCTCTCTCCCGCTGATTCTCTCTCTCTCCCTGGCCCCCTTTCTCTGCCTGTCTTTCTATCCCTCTCCCTGCCCCTGTGTCTTTCTTTCTTTCTGTCTCCCTCCCTCCCTCCCGCTGTCTGTCAGTCATTTTTCCCCATTTCCCTGTGCAGCAGCATTTCCATCCCACTTCCCTATGCAGCAGCAACAGCATTTCCCTCCTATCCCCCACTTTCCTGTGCAGAAGCAGCAGCGGTATTTCCCTTCCTCTCCAAGTCCCTGTGTAGCAGTAGCAGCATTTTCCCCCACTCCCCTTACCCTTCCCTGCTCTGTTCGGCCCCTCCCCCTTCTTTTACTGCCGTTGTCCTGCTTGATCTGGTCTGCTCCTGACCCTCCCTCTGCCGACAAACCTCCGGGCTCCAGCCGCGTAGGCAGCACTTTAAACATGCTGCTTCGCGGCCTTCTACTGCCAATTTCCTCTGCCGCGTCTGTCTCCGATGATGTCATCAGAGACGTGGCAGAGGAAATCGGCAGTAGAAGGGCGCAAAGCAGCATGTTTATAGTGCTGCCTACGCCGCTGGAGCCGGGAGGTTTGTGGAGGGTCAACGGCCGGAGCGGGGCTGTGTCCACCACTCAGTTGCTGCTACTGGTGCTGCCGCTGAAGCCAGGAGGTTTGGAGAGAGCACAGTCGCGCTCCTTCAGCCACCGCACGCGCCTCCAGCCCCTGCAAGCGCCGTGAGGTGTCAAATAGAATACTGCCACAGAAGCACACCTCACAACGCCAGGAATCACGAATTTTCAAGAGCGCATGTGCGCTCTAGGGTTTTATTATTATAGATATATCTAGGCGGCATTACAGTAATAACATGCACAAAATATGTCAAACAGGACTTTCACATACATGTTGGGTTACAGGTGAATAATTGCATTTTAAATAATTCTTTACAGTACAATTCATCTTAAAACTAGCATTCAACGTCTCAACTTTATTGAAATGCTTCTAAAAATAGTGTGGTTTTAAGGATTTTTTTAAAAACTTCTGAATATCTGATAACGCTGTTAGCGGTCCTGTTAATTTGTTAAAGATACTGCCAAACTGTGAGGGCCTGCAGGCCGCAGATCTCCCGAATTTACCTCAAGAGCTTCATTTTGCGTGCTTCTGGGAGAAGACCCTGTTCTGTGCCATCTCAAAACAGATTCCCAGGTATTCCAGGGACTGAATCGGATAAAATTGACTATTCCTGAAGTTGGCTACCCAGCCCAACATCTGTAGGAACTGGATCACTTGCTCTACTGCCATCACTCCAACGTCCCTCGAGGGTGCTCTTATGAGCCAAGTGTCTAGTTAAGGATGCACCCGAATTCCTGCATTGCAGAGGTAAGCTGCCACAACTACCATCATCAGGTTCATGGAGCTGTTGCTATGCCACAGGGAAGAGCAAAGAATTGGAAATGCTTGTCCAGAATATGAAGCCTCAAGAACTTTCTGTGAGCCAGAAAGATTGGGAATATGCAAGTATGCCTCTAAGAGAACCAAAGAGACAAGATATGCCCCAGTGCGACTGAGGCAATGACTGACTGCACCGTTTCTATGCAGAAGCAGGGAATCTTGAGGGCTGCATTGACTGACTTTAGATCCAGAAACGGTCTTCAATCTTCTCTTTTGGGTATGATGAAGTATATGGAGTATCTGCCCAAGCCCCATTCTCCTTGCGGTACTGAAAGGTCACTTTGGGCAGCCAAAAAACCTAGAGACTTGAAGAAGGCACAGATAGTTTATTAGCATACGTATGCGACTCCCGAGCTCCAAGCTGGCTTCAGAAGTGCCAAAAACAGGACGTTACAGAAATATTTATACATTCTTCTGGCAATACAACTGAATTCTAGAAAAAACTTTTCACGTGTTACTTTTCTTAACAATCATTGGTCCTCAGCTCACACTAGCAGGTTACTAGCAAGTCACTTATCTAGGCCCTGCAGTCTTTCTGTTGCATGTCGTTTATGCTGAGATAGCCATAAGAAGTTAGAATGTCCAAGCTAACACCCAGTACAGGCAGGTTAGGTCTGCAGCTAAACATAATTCAGCATTTTATTAAAGGGAAAACTTAGTTCAACACTTAGGAAAACCAGACCCAGACTCCTTCAGTACTTGGAAAACCAGTCCCAGACTCCTTCAGTACGAGCTCTATGGCTCCTAGAGCAATGAGCCTTTTCCAGCATTCCTGCCAGAGATCTAGGAGGGGTCAATAGAATTCTAGCTTGTAACCCTCCTGAATGATTCCAGCACCCACTGATCTGAAGAGATCTGTGTCCAAGCCTGCTAGTACTCTGCCGATCTGCCCCCCACCCTTGGGGGAATGGCTGCTGTCCTTGCATCATTGCTGTTTCTTGGAAGCCACAGAGGAATGGGCTCCGGATCCTTGAGGATGCCTGGTGTACCCAAACCTTTGTCTCTGGCCCTGGAATATCCTCTGATTGGAGGACGCTTCCAAATACTGGCAAAGTGGCAGAAGCCACAAATATTTCCCTTGCCAGACTCCCTGGCATTCCAGGTTCTGTTATCTGGTAGGGATTTTGGCTTATGATCCACCACACTAGCCATGAGATTATCCAGGCTCTATGACCAAAACTGGCCATTTGGTTTCAGCAAAAACCAAAATCATAAATCAAACTGCTCCCCTGATCATAAAAGCCACCTTTCAGTAGTGGCCTGCTCCTAGGATCACTCTCCTGTGCCCCTCCTTCCAGGCCTCCCTTAGTAAAGCCCTTCTTGTTTAGTGGCCTCTTTGGGAGCAGAAATAGACCCCCTTCATTTCTGCCCCATGCAGCAACCCCAATCCAAATGGCTACTAAGACTGCTGCAGAAAGTTCCAGCAGCCATGTTGCAACTGGAACCAACCTAGACAGGAACAAGTCTTTACAAAATATTAGAATAAGTGGCAGAAATCATGACTACAGTCCTCTAGGGTAAAGGTCTATGCATATAATTTTTTAAGTACATGCTTAGATTAGTATACATAGCTTTGTCATCAGTGGATATTGACTAGAATACTAATTTAATTTAATGTGGTGTCTTATATTCTGCTAAATCTCCCAAAGGATTCAAAGCGATTTAAAAACAATTAAATTGACTTAAGTAATGGCCAAAAATCTAATCAGGTACTTTGAATTTCCCTCTCTGTCCCAATGGGTTCACAATCTAACTATAGTACCTATGAAAGAAATAATTACTTACATTTACTTATATAAAGAGAAGGAAGAGAGGAAAAGATAATACAATAAATTCAATATATAGATATGCGTAAAAGGGATAACAGAAGGGAAAATTTCAAAATCAAAAACCCCCAAAGAAAAATCATAAAAATAAAAGTAGGAAAAAAAAAAATAGTAAAATTGAACAAGTCCAACAAAAATAAAGCAAAAAGAATATTGAAATAAAATAAAATACTACAGCATCTTACAATAAGATTACAGAAATAATGCAACTGCAGGTATTTGAAATAAGACCAGCTTTCACAGGCTCCTAGTAAAGGATCAACCTAATCAGTATTTACTGATTTTTACCTTTCATCATACTGTCTTAAGGTTACCAGATGTCAAGATTTCCCCGGATATGTCCCTTTTGAGGACATGTCTGGGAGTCCGGACGGCTTTTCAAAACTCAGCACTTTGTCTGGGTTTTGAAAAGCTTCCAATGTCAGGACGGCATCCACGAACGTGCGGATGCAACGCAGTGATGTCGTCGCATCCGCGCATGCATGGATGCAGTCCCAATGCACAAACAGGTTAAGGGGGTAGGAGGCGTGCTGCGGGTGGAACTGGGCATGTCTGGGGGTGTGACCATGGGTACAGATTTTCCTTCGGGAAAATCTGGCAACCCTATACTGGCCTCTTATTGCACATGCAGATGGCAGTCAAAATGCATCATTACTCTTAAGTACAAGATTCATGTAAACACTCCAATGTTATTTACCTGCTCTAACTTTCCAGAAACTGGTAATATCTTTGGTGGATTACTGGGTTCTCTATACTGGGGAGGAGGAGGCGGCATGTTTTTCTCATTGTTTGCTGCTACATTCCCGCACATATCTGCCTTTGTCTTCTCACTTTTGCGCATGTCTCCATTGATGTACATGGAACTGGATATCTTTTCCGACTTGTAGGTTTGCTCTTCCCCTGAGTAGCGATTAGACATCTCTCGATTGGAATATCCATTTCTAGATCCATCAGGCTGCCTAATGCTGTTCTGAGTCCTGGTTCCTACACTTTTCATTGCAAACTCTTGATCGTTGGCTACTCCACTCCCAACACTTCCCATCGTGTTCTGGGAAGTAGAGTCGGATGATGTGCTAGCAAAAGAGTGGAAAGACTCCTGGCCCTGGTAACTTGGATCACCGAGAACAGACCGTGTATCTAACTTTGCCATGGCAACTCAGAAAAGAAGCTGAGGCAGGAGACAGTGGCACTGAAAGAGAGAAGAAAAATATTATATTTCTTTAATAAACTGCCATTTCTTCATCTCTATCTTTGCATTTTCTGTCAGCTTGCTTTATTGTAAACTAGGGATGCACACTCGGCTTAATTAGTGTGCTTAAATTTAATGCACGCTAAATCAATCTCAAATGCATTAACCTACAAATTAACGCATGTTAAACTATCACGCATTAACCCCTCCCTTTTACAAAACCACGATGATGTTTTTTTAGTGCAGGCCGGCACGCTGAATACTCTGCGCTGCGTCCAACGCTCATAGGAACTCTATGAGTGTCAGGTGCAGCGCAAAGCATTCAGCGTGCCGGCCTGCGCTAAAAAACACTATTGTGGTTTTGTAAAAGAAAAAAGGGGGGGGGGAAATAATTTTATGAACACAAGTACTGAAGAGAACTTTTCCAAAATTCACTCAATCCATTTTTTTATGTCAGTTTTAAGCTATGTGGTTAATTTAGTATATCAAGGCAAGATTCATTTACTGTAGCTTATTCCTGTGCTAAAACTCACTAAGTTCATGAGTTTGGACAAGAATAAGCTGACGAAATGAATCTTGACTTGATGAACAAATGTGACTGAATGAATTTTGGAAAAGTGCTCTTCAAATGTGTAAAGCAAACAAAAAACAGTCTTTGAGAATTGGAGAAAAAAGGTAAAATGAAACAAATTTTTGTCCTATGCACATCTCTAGTACACATTTCCCATTAGAGGTGGGGATGCTATTTGTGGTGAGACATCTTCAACATCAAGCCTTTACAAAATGTGTTGGTATTTCCTTTTGGCCCAGAAGCGTAGAGAAACATGGTTCAGCCTCTTCCCTACCCCTAAAAAAACACACTGACTTTTTAAAATATTAGCTACAAAGTGAGTTCAGTATTTCTTCAAACAGAATGCTTAATTAAAATATCTAAACAGTGACTTTTGTCATTTTTCTAGTGACTTCTGAAACATGGCAGGACTCACATTTCAAAGCAATCCCACTCACTGATACTGACACTAATATTTTGTGTGTTGATGTGAAGACCACAAAACTCCCCTGTTATTTGCCTATGGACTATGTGTGTTGTAACATAGGATCTCTACAAAGAGAAGCAGTACTGTTTCAGAATAACTCCATAGCACCCCTTTCTTTTCCTTTCAGTAAACATGAATTTCATCCTGAGTAAGGTATGTCCCAAGCACTGGGAGGCGTCTAAGGCTTTGGGCCCTGTCTAAAGGGGCTCATATGGTAAAGAGTTTTTCTCTCATTCTATGTCAAGAAAAAGTGTGCTTGGTACAGAGGGTCCAAAATGGGGAGGGGGGGGGAATTGTTGGTATATAAGCCTCTTTGTGTGCTCACTAGGAACATTTTCCCTACATCAAGTTCAAATATTATTATAATGCTAGCTGTCATCTAAATTCCATGAATGGCTCTGTTGGTGAGTTTCACAACCCATATCACTTGTACACTGAAGCCCCTTAGTTCTTATTAGTAATAACATCACAAACAGCATGAAATTTGCAAAACAGCTGTAGATTCTTAAGGGCAATCTGCAAGTGTTCATATACAAGGCTATGCAATTTTAGAGAGATACCTGCATTACTACATTTATCCCCTGCATACATAATCCCATAGTTTTGTAGCATTCCAGTGGACTAAGGTCAGGGCCGAATTAAAGGGTAGGCCCAGGAGGCACGTGCCTAGAGCCTGAAATTGTCAGGGGTCCTAGGGCTGGTGTTAGGGTGGAGCAAACAGGGCAGCTGCCTGGGCCCCACAGATCCAGGAGGACCTGCGGTCCAAACTTCTTTATTCAACACCTAAAATTTCCTTATCAGAGGGGCCCCAACACGGCAGCTGTTCTCACAAACTGCCGGCGGCTGCCCCAAAACTTTCCCTCTGCGGCGATTTGCCCTGTCGGAAATGGGAAGTTGTGGCAGAGGGTAAACGGCTGTTGTCAGTGAGCATGGGGCATTGACGCCATTTGTGAAAGCTTCAGGTTTGAAAATAATTCTACATGCAAAATGACACCAGCGCAAGGTTTTAAAATTATAACCAGGATTTATTGAATTATTGGTTCTATTTTTCCATTATTAGATCAAAAGAATAGCATAATTGCTTACGTTGCGCTCATGGGAGATCATCATCGTGGCCAAAGACTGGCCTTCTCACAATGGTCTCGTCTTTCTATCTCATTACAGTCTATTATATAACTTTTGGTTTAGTGACATCATCAAGTTTGACGACCAATAACATTTCTATGGGTGGTCTTAAAGTTTAGACAAAGAAACATTCCTCCATGTTTAAAAGTTATACAAAGTTTCAGATGATTTCTGAATTAACATTAACATTCAAAAGAATTCACAATTATTAACATGGTAAATTCTCAGTCCTTCCATGCTGACAAGTTCTGAGCCTTAAAGAAAAAAAAAACTCCTAAGCTGACAGATTCAAATTGCACAGCCTTACACAGAAATCTTACTCAGGAGGAAAAAGGGGGGGTTAAATCCCCCTCTCCTCTTCCTGAAGCGTGTTTATGCTTATAAAACCATTTATATATCCACAATCATATTTTACATTCATGTCACCACATATCACATTCATGGGCCCCAAACATTCATAATTTCATTCATATCTTGGCCATTCATACTTCATACATTTTATATCTCAGTTTGGAATATGGAATCTAATATGCTTTTTCTAACTGGTCTAAGCACATCTGTTTTCAATTAGAACCACGAGGCTAAAGGCAGGAAGCTGAACAAAGAACAGAAACTATTCACTGGCACAAGATGCTGGCCTAAGACAGGACAGTCATAGTAAAGAACCTAAACTGGACTCCATGTCTCATGTAGTCATGATTTCCACTATGATTTAGCTCAACAGCAAAATACACAAGAAAACACCATTCTTTTCCTTATATTAATCTTTAGTGTGTTTTTCTTTCTTCTGGCCTTAGCTACATTATATTTAAATGTTTTATTCACCTATTTTTCGTACGCTTCTATTTGGGCGTGGTCCTTAACTAACACAGATGTTTGTCTAACTAGAATTACCCAGAATCATACGAAAAACTACAAAAATACTGCACTATCATGCTTCTGACCTCCATTGCATCGTACCATAAACAGCACGCTAGCCACGCGCCACGCTTCCATAATCCCCTCTTGGATATTACTGAATTTATGAAGTAATATTCAGAATTGAGCTCGTGGTCTTATCTGTGGCGCTGGGGTTTACTCTGGGTACGGTTCTTCTCATGGATCAGTGTGTCTGTGCAAGTATATTCTTTTAAATGCCAATTAGATAGCAAAAGCCAGAAAAATGTACTACCTAGGCCTGCAACGGCAGGTGCCTAGAAGATCTTACCCAAAGCTTACTTGAATTCTCTAGTGAGAATGCAAGCAAATCCCATCCACTATTCTAGATAAAACCCATCTAAGTGTACATTTATGTAAGTTGCTGTCTAAACCATATCATATAGGAAACTTACCATTCCAGTGGTAGTTAGGCAGTGTCTGTTCTAGGTGCAAGTACAGTCCTAGAGCAGAGACGTCTGTTGTTTTATTCATAGAGGTATTCATGAAACTCCAGTACTTTTAAAGTTTAAAAGTCAGAAAATTTAGAGAAAGTATAGTTAAAGAGAAATAGAACCCTAGATTTCCCTAAGATAAAGAGAACCTCAGTATTACCTAATTTAATTAGTCCCTATGCTCAAAAGTGTTATGTTATAAAATCTTGGAATTAAATCAATAAAGTGTAAAATAATGCACAGTGTTAAGAAAACCCAAATATATGCTTAATATGGAAATGTACTCATGTGCAGATAATGCATGCACATCAGATATAAGTTTTCTTTTTCTGTGTGTGTTGCAGGAACTCATTTCTCAAATTTAAATTAAAATCATTAAAAGGACTGATGATATCAGCTGTTAAACCCAATTAAACAATATTGTGGCACTGTGTTACAGCTTAGAAGCTGCCACTGTGTATAGAAATACAGTCATATGAAATAAAATTTAAAATACAGGATACACAAAATATTTTCTGAGAACAATGCATGAAGACAATGATAAAGAAAATACAGTTGTTAATACAATATCAGAATAAGTCTATGAAATTATGCAAAAGCATAATTAAAGTTCAGAAGCCTAATTCAAATGAAGTGATTTAAAGTAACATGGTTTAAGATAAAGTCTGTTTTTTCCGTTCAAAATTTTTTTTATGAGTCCAGAAATGTCTTTTGCAAATAGTTTTAGCAACTTGTAAGGTCGGAGTCTCTAAATTAATTTCAGTGAAATTTAAATCATGGCTTTAAAAAGTTCATGCTGCAACGTTTTCATAATTCAAGCTTGGCTTTTCTGTAACTATGAAATTGCTTTTTTCTTTACACCCGGTACAACTGAAAGGTAAGCACAGCTCATTAGTTGAAGACAAAGGAATACTGAAATTCCCGCCGAAAATTCAGCATCGGAATTTTTTTTTCTGTGTTCTCCACAGCTCTAGTGGTGGTATGTGGTACTGCTGGTCAGTGTAAATCCTGGAAGGAAAGCACATGTTCATTAACAAAAGAACAAAGAAAAAAACACATAGCACTTTATCCCCTCTGCAAACAGTACTAATTCTTGTATTGCAGAGTCTTCTGTGCAAAATTGTTGAAACGATTCAAAGAAGGTTCTTAACTGAAACACAAAACATACAGATTAAATAGACTTTTTTCAGGGTCCTGTAGTACCAAAATTGGCCACAGGAAAATTTAAACATGCAGACACATTCTCTACATGGTAAAATTAGACTTTCTTTTTTTCTAACATCAGGGAATTATTCTCAATTTCATATTTTTTTATTAGGTTCCTATCCTGAAGAGCTTACTTGTAAAAAGTAAGAAAATTTCAATTCCGAATTCATCCACTTACATAAAAGTTTATTATAATTGTTCTTTTCTGTTAACCAAGTTAGCAAGCCCTTTGTTTCACATTTATTTCGATTTTCAAAAAAATATAGGTACTTAACCTCTACTTTCGTTAATCTTTTTATTTTAAACTTCCCAATTTAATTTTAAAATGTATTTAAATTTAATTACTCCCTAATCATACATTTTGGACAATGCACAAGTTTAAAAATACTTTATAAACCATGCAGGGGAACAAAAATTCATATTCAAAATTAATTTGAACCCTGAGATAAAAATATAAAGGCAGGGATTTTATTTTTCCCTTATGCACACTTGCCTGCTTTTAAGCATGGTATCTGTTTTTTGGAATAAATCTTTTTTTTTTCCACAAAATTATCCTTTCACTGTTGAATACATTCCCAAGTCCAGCAGAATTCTTTTCTCTTCTCCCATCTTCCCTATCGAACTTCTAATTAATACATTTCACAAGCTTTCTTTCCACATTCCTGTACATTCGTTCTACAGACTATCTCCCGGCTTTGAAATCGCCAGACATTTAACTTTCTTTTCCTTTTCACTTCACTTTCTTGTTTAAAAATCACTTTCCAATTCCTTCTGATCCTACAGTTCTGTTCCAATATTCTGATAACCTGTTGGAAATCTGTAGCCCTGAGACAAAGGACTCCATTGCTGCTATTCCCTCCCCCTCTTTCCTCACGTGATAGCTCTGTGGAAGGCGAGGGAGGAAAAAGGTGGGGGTGAAAATCCCCCATTTGCAGCCCGCTCTTTCAAACAAAGGAAACTGAAGGGAACGGGAAGCCATTAACTTTATTTTTCTTTTTCCAGAGACAAGAGAAAAAGTTAGGGCAGAGAGAGACAGAACTGGAGTTTAGAAAGACAAAGCTGAGAAACACAATTTCTTTTTTTTTTCTTTTCAAAGTAGTTACTTCAGATAGGCACTGAAAATGCAGAGAGAGAGACAAAGAAAGAGGGGGGGGTGCCCTCAGCCCGTTTTTTTCAAACAAAAAGACGGGACAGAGGGAAACTTTTCAAAGTCAGATTAAAACAGACAGTTTTCACTTTCACAGAGAGAAACAAGTTAGTTCAGAGACAAAGCTTAGACACACAGCAGGAAAGAACAAATTTGTTTTTTTTCTTCAAACTTAATAACGCATTTTCAAACAAGCAAAAACTTACATTCACAGAGGAGACCTGCTCTCTACTGGGCACTTTTTTTCTTCTTTCAGACGGGCACTGCTCAGTTTAAAAGCCAGATGGAAAAATGCCAGCACTGCAAGGTTTTTTCTTTCTTTTCACAACATTCTTTCTGTGTTACTTTTATTTCTAATTTTTTCTTTTTTTTCTTTTTCCATTAATATTTAATTTCTTATGTACAGATATATACAAGCATGCATGCTCCTTACTGTTAAATAATTTTTAATATTTTTAATTTTTAATTTTTTTTTTTTTATTATTATTTTTTTCTTTAATCAGGCGTAATACTCACAATTTTCCAGTTTTCCGGTCCCGTTTTATCTCTAATTTCCGCCATATTCCTGCGCAGCCAGTCAACCTGTGACTACCTTTTGTTACACAACCATGCGAAATCTCTAAAGGTCATAGAGCTTCTATGAATAACCTATAAGCTTTTTCAATGCGTCAAATTAGTTAGTTCCCGGGTTTCGGCACCAATTGAGCATGGGGCATTGACGCCATTTGTGAAAGCTTCAGGTTTGAAAATAATTCTACATGCAAAATGACACCAGCGCAAGGTTTTAAAATTATAACCAGGATTTATTGAATTATTGGTTCTATTTTTCCATTATTAGATCAAAAGAATAGCATAATTGCTTACGTTGCGCTCATGGGAGATCATCATCGTGGCCAAAGACTGGCCTTCTCACAATGGTCTCGTCTTTCTATCTCATTACAGTCTATTATATAACTTTTGGTTTAGTGACATCATCAAGTTTGACGACCAATAACATTTCTATGGGTGGTCTTAAAGTTTAGACAAAGAAACATTCCTCCATGTTTAAAAGTTATACAAAGTTTCAGATGATTTCTGAATTAACATTAACATTCAAAAGAATTCACAATTATTAACATGGTAAATTCTCAGTCCTTCCATGCTGACAAGTTCTGAGCCTTAAAGGAAAAAAAAACTCCTAAGCTGACAGATTCAAATTGCACAGCCTTACACAGAAATCTTACTCAGGAGGAAAAAGGGGGGGTTAAATCCCCCTCTCCTCTTCCTGAAGCGTGTTTATGCTTATAAAACCATTTATATATCCACAATCATATTTTACATTCATGTCACCACATATCACATTCATGGGCCCCAAACATTCATAATTTCATTCATATCTTGGCCATTCATACTTCATACATTTTATATCTCAGTTTGGAATATGGAATCTAATATGCTTTTTCTAACTGGTCTAAGCACATCTGTTTTCAATTAGAACCACGAGGCTAAAGGCAGGAAGCTGAACAAAGAACAGAAACTATTCACTGGCACAAGATGCTGGCCTAAGACAGGACAGTCATAGTAAAGAACCTAAACTGGACTCCATGTCTCATGTAGTCATGATTTCCACTATGATTTAGCTCAACAGCAAAATACACAAGAAAACACCATTCTTTTCCTTATATTAATCTTTAGTGTGTTTTTCTTTCTTCTGGCCTTAGCTACATTATATTTAAATGTTTTATTCACCTATTTTTCGTACGCTTCTATTTGGGCGTGGTCCTTAACTAACACAGATGTTTGTCTAACTAGAATTACCCAGAATCATACGAAAAACTACAAAAATACTGCACTATCATGCTTCTGACCTCCATTGCATCGTACCATAAACAGCACGCTAGCCACGCGCCACGCTTCCATAGTCAGGGCCCCTCTGAAAAGGAACATTTTGGCTACCGGGCGAGGCAGAAGCGGCCAGCCCCGGGTGCTCCAAGGCGTCATTAACTTCTTTGAGTAGCAACAGGGTTTACAATTTGCTGCTGTTGCTGGCTTCGGGCCTTCCACTCTACCGGGTCCTGCCTACTTCCTGTTTCCATGAAGGCAGGACCCAACAGAGAAGAAGGCTAATCTTTGTTTTGAATTTAAAAAAAGAAAGAAATACAAGTAGAAATAAAGAAGTAAAGAAGAAAACAGATAAATGGGGGTGGGGTGGGGCAGGGGGTGGGCGGGGCCTTGAGTGCCTAGTGGCCCTCAAAGAATTAAAATTTTTAAGATTTTACATAGTATCTTTGCTCCTCTTGTTCCTCTGCTATGGAATGTTTATAGATTTTCATATGCGAGAGAAATTCATCGATTTAAACTTTCTCTTCCTTCTAGGAAAGGAATTCAAGGAGTTAAGAATTTTAGCAGCTCTCTGGTGTTGAAATTTCCCCAACTATGGAATGAGCTTCCCCTAATTTTGAGGTGTCCCAGTTCCTTCCAAGTCTTCCGTAAACTTCTAAAAACTTTTTTATTTGCGAAACATTTTAAAAACTAACTTTTATATTTCAGTTTATTTTATTTTATTTTTTTAAATTATTGTTAACCACGTCGAGCTTCCTTTGGGTGAAGACCCGGTATATAAGGTTACGTTTTAGTTTAGTTTAATCTTGCCCTGACTGCAGTGCCTACAGAAATAGTTCCCAGACTGTGAGGCACAGCTGCTTTTGAGGTCAGATGTGGCAAGGTTTGGAATGAGGACTTCATTCCTGCAAATTTCAAGAATAAAAGGATGCAAAGAGTCTGTGCTGCTGACCTTATGGTTCTTTTTTCTCCTTCCACCATGCACTTCCTTTCTAAACAGGAAGCACATTGGAAAAAGAATGTTCCAAGCCTCCTCAACTATTGTGTGCTTCTGTGTTCTATCTCTAGGATGTTGAAATTCTCTCTCTTATCCCCGACATATTGTTCTTTTCTGTCTTCCACCATCTCAAGGCTATAGGTATCCTCTCTAACTTGCTGATATTTTCTTTTTGCTAAATTCTATGTGGATGCAGACATTTTGAAACAGTAGTTAATAATAAACTTGATAAACAAACCGCGTTAAGGTCTTATTGGACATACAATCACTCAGAACAATGAAACAGTGAACAAATACATACAGTGGAGAAAAACAGACTTCAATTACAATGAATTATATACAGCCCATATCATAGGTCTGAAAAAAATCCACATAACATGTACAATAACTCACATTCAATTTTCTATTTTTTTTCCTTAGTTCACTTAATATCCACATTAATATACTTGAACTAAACTTTTATATCATTTAGATTAACTATTCATAGTGTGTCCATGCAAGCCCTCAAAGACCCATCTTGATTATAAATCGCTATTGTCGACCCATCTTGATTGTAAATCGCTATTGTCGAACAAAATTACTTAGCTTAATCACTTTAGACAGCAGGAAGGCTGAAGTTTTCAAATGCAACTCCCGAGAAGGGGCACTCCTATTTCACCTAACTAGGCTACATCAGGGGAAAAGAAACTCTACTCCCTATCAGGCCATTTTGAAGTCACCAGATGAACAGTGTGCCGATATTGAGAAGAGTTTTTTCCCCTGATGTAGCCTGGTTAGGTGAAACAGGAGTGCCCCTGTCGGGAGTGGCCCTGCACTCTAGGAAGAAGAAAATAGATTGATAACTCTGACGAACATCTTTGGGCACTGCTGCATATTCTTTGCCCGCCTTACTGGTTCAACAGTAAAGAATAGCTGCACCAAGTGAAAGGTATGGGCGTGGTTGGGAGAGGTAGGGTCAGAGGGACTATGGGAGGTAGCACTCAGAAGAAAGGCAGGCAAGCAAGTATTTGGAAGAGGGGAAAAGAGCCATGGAGCTAGAAAGTAAGAAGGCTGTGGTGGAGAATGGGAAGGAGAGCAATCGGGATGGGGATGTGAGAAGGAAGGTGGAAAAGAGGGCTGTAGGAGGGAGAGGGCAAGCACTCAAATATGGTGACGGGAGGACAGGAGGGAAGGTACTTAGAAAGGGGGCATGAGTAGGGGAAGCAGGGGAGAAAGGATATCAGCACTGAGGAAGGGATCATATAAGAAGAAACACAACAGAGATTGCAGTCAGGAAGACAACATAATTAAGAGAAGAACAGGAGAGAATGCATCTAGGAAGGGGCCATGAGAGTCAGCTGTCAGGAAGGGGCCTTGAGGGGAGGGAGGGCAGACAAGAGAGGAGGACCAGTAAAAGGACCAAAAGTGGAAGGAGCAGGAAGGAAGAGACCTGAAAGAGGAAAACACCTAACAGAGGGTGGACATCAGTAATGTGGCAGAGTGAATTCATGAGCAGACAAGGCCGAAGCAGCCTGTTTAGAGTGCTGCTGGCCCGACACTGTTCAGAGAGGTAAGTAGGGCTAGCGGCAGGGTTCAAATGGGAGGGTGGGAAGGATAGGAATTCTGCTGTGTGGTGGGGCGGGTGCTGGGGGGGGCTGTGCTTGCACAAGGATTCTGCTGCACAAGGGATGGGAGGGTAGGATAGAAGGTGGGCAAGGGTCCTGCTGCATGAGGGATGGGAGGAAGGGTAAGATAGAAGCTGGGCAAGGGTCCTGCTGCACGAGGGATGGGAGGGAGTGTAGGATAGAAGCTGGGCAAGGGTCCTGCTGCATGAGGGAGGGGAGGAAAGATGCTGCACATGTGGAAGAGAGAAAGGAAAGAGGAAGAATTGGGGTGAAGGAGAGGAAGGGAGAGATGATCATGTGCAAACCCCGAAAATAAGACCTAGTGCCTTTTTTGGGCCTAAAATTAATATAAGACACTGTCTTATTTTCGGGGAAACATGGTATCTTAACCCTCTGAGAGAGTTGGTTAAGATAAAATTAGTATTCAGGGAAGGCAATACATTAGCAGTAATACTAAATTAATATTTTGCTTTGACCTTTATTGTAGAGGATATTAAGAAATACTCATGCATCATTCTTTGATGATGATAAATCAGGGCAACTGAAGAAAGTTATTATGGATCAAGCAGATGTAAGAGAGCAAAGAGTAACATATGTGTCGTAATCTAAGAAAAGGTACCGAGTCTTAGTGCACGCTTACTTGAGAATCGAGGCAACAATGTCCGTTGGGTTCTATTTACAACTTTAAAACATTTTTAGCTTGTCAGATACAAATTTGAGCAGTGTGCTCCCACGCTTTTTGGCTCACTTGCTTAACACCAACAATTTCATCATAATACGGCCTGTGAAAAGGTACCAAGTCTTAGGGCTCCTTTTACTAAGATGCGTTAGGGCCTTAACACGTGGAATATCGCACGCTAAATTGCTGCGTGCGCTAGACCTTAACGCCAGCATTGAGCTGGCATTATTCTAGAAGCGTACCGTGCGGTAATTTTGTGCGTGCGCTAAAAATGTTAGCACACTTTAGTAAAAGGAGCCCTTAGTTTTTTCACCCGGTTTTATATAGCAAGTTACAAACTACTTTCTCTTTATTTAGCTTGCAGCATCAGTCTTTTCTAGCTAAACTAAACTAAACTAAGCCTTAGGTTTATATACCACATCTTCTCCACAGAAGTGGAGCTCGACACGGTTTACAAAGTTTAAAAAATATAGGAAGAGAGAAGAGAAAGAGTTTATAAAGCATAAAAAGAGGGGATGTAATCAGGAGAAGAGATGTTATATGCTAGAGAAAAGCCAGGTTTTCAGTTGTTTTCGGAATAGTTGGAGGGAGCCCAGGTTCCGCAACGGGACAGTGAGATCGTTCCAGAGGCCCGTGATTTTGGAGAGGAGGGATCTACCCAGTTTACCTGCTGTAGGGAGTTCCCGACATAGTCTCGAGAGACTACGGGAACTCCCAGCAGCCATTTCCTCATGGCGATCTGCACGGGGCAGGAGCGTAGGAAGATCGCTCCTGCCCCGAAAGCCCTCTAGACCACCAGGTGAGGCCGGGAAGGCGGCAGGGAGGAAAAAAAGATGGATTTTTTTTACATTAAGACTGTTTTTTTAATTTTCCCCCTCCCCAGAAAAAAATCACGATTATATGAAACCGCGAGTGCAGGAACTGCAAATGGGGAGGGGGAAGTGTACATTTTGCAGTTTTCTTCAAAAAAAAATTTTTTTTAAAAAATTCTTTTGATCTTGATACACATAAGTTCCGGATTTTCAGGTTCAATTCCAAAACTGGTGTATTCATTAATCATTATTAGGAGTGCAGCCTGGGAATATCTGAAGATCAGCGTGCCTAATGGAACAGGATGTTAACCAAAAACGAAATCCCCAGCACAAGGTTATTGAATGACTAGACCTACAGAATGATTACTAGAATACAGCTGACTGACCCATGGATCTGGAAGAGTGCCAAATTTTGTTAATGAAAATCGAGGCTACAGTACCAAGTAGTGTGGGCGTAAGTGGAAACCAAGTGCAGATAGCACACTAGAACCCACGAACTGTTTGTTTGTTCAGTTTTCTATACTGTTCTCCCCAGGGAGCTCAGAACGGTTAGAGCCCTTCAGCTTGGAGAGAAAGTGAAGAGCAGATCTATAAAGGTCTATAAAATCATGACCTAAGGCAGGGGTAGGCAATTCCGGTCCTCGAGAGCTGAAGCCAGGTCAGGTTTTCAGGATATCCACAATGAATATGAATGAGATGGATTTGCATGCACTTCCTCCTTGAGATGCAGATCTATCTCATGCATATTTATTGTGGATATCCTGAAAACCTGACCTGGCTCCGGCTCTCGAGGACCGGAATTGCCTACCCCTGACCTAATGGCTCCTTTGACTAAGGTGCGCTAGCGGTTTTAATGCATGCTATATTGCTGCACACGCTATGCTTTAACACTTCCATAGAGCTTGCGTTAGTATTTTTCATGTAGCGCGGGATTAGCGCGCGCTAATCTTTATTGCATGCTAAAAATGCTAGTGTACCTTACAGCCTCTTTTACAAAGCCACGCGGTAACAGCCCCGAAGCCATTTAAATCTCTATGGGCTTCGGGGCTGTTAGCGCCGTGCATCCGCTAGCGCGGCTTTGTTAAAGAGGCCGTTAGTAAAAGGAGCCCTAAGTGAAAAAGGTAAATAGGAAATGGTGGTTTACCCTTTTTTTTTTCTTTATTGAATTTCATTTTTTTATGATAACAATCATAATGAAATTAAACAGTTCCCAACATATATCCAGTTACATATAAGGAATAATATAACAAGGAAAAAACAAACATTAATTAGTCCGCAATCATTGGGGGGAGGAGTGACAATAAAAGCGAAGATTTTTTCCTTTAAAAAATGGATGGAGTAAAACAATCAGGCAACCTGAAGTAGACCCAAGTTATTAACTACGAGTATTATTCCTGGCTATTGCTAGGGGGCAGTAGTCACCTCCTTTTCCAAAATAAGTCTCGATAACTGTATGGAATAATAAAAAATATATCTAGCTCCCTTGAAATTCACCAAACACTTACATGGGAATCTTAATACAAAGGTAGCACCCATTTTTAAAACCTGAGGTCTCAAAAGTAAAAATTGTTTCCTCTTTTTCTGTGTTACCCTGGACACATCTGGATACATTCTTATATTTTGATTCAGAAAAAGAACATCTTTATATTTGAAAACCAACTTTAAAAGCCACTCTCTATCTGAATCTAAGGCTAATTGAACAAAAAGTGTAGCAAAGGGTAACTGCTCTGATTCTGACTGCTCTAATATATTCATCAAATCTAACACATCTATTGCTGATTCCTGGTGATCCTCCGGAGTTTTCTTCTTTCTCAAGGAAATATAGTAAAATTTTGAGATAGGAGGAAAAGAGTTTTGTGGGACTTTCAGAACCTCTGAGAGATATTTCTTAAACTTATCCAATGTTGAAGTAGTAATTGGTGTAGGAAAATTGATCAATCTCAAATTTTGTCTCCATGATAAGTTTTCCACCACTTCCATTTTAAAGTTAATACTCCCATTATCTTTAATAACGAGCTGATTTTGTGCTCCTAGAATTTCCAGTTTTTTTCTTGCTCCACTGAATTTTTCTCCAATTTGCCTACTTTTTGTTGTAAAGTTATAGTCTCAGATATTATCCCAGCACAATGTGTAGATAAAGTTTGTATTTGAGTTCCCAGGGAAATTTGTAAAGATGAAATTGCATCCCAAATGGAATTCAAGTGAACCACAGAAGGCTTTTAAAGGGAAGCTAGTGAATGATTAAATTTTAAATCCTTACATTTCACAGTACCTGCTTGTATACTCGACAATGGTAACTCTTGCTGTTCCCTGACCAGCTCCAGGACTCCACACAGTGGCAGCTGTGGTAGAGAGGCAGCAGAAACCCTCTGGACCACCAGATCTTCATCCTCCTCTTCTTCGCAGCTCTCGGAGGGAGCTGCATAGCTCCTCTCACTCCCTGTGAGCTGCAATACTGATTGGGGGAGTGGCTGTGCTGGCATGTTACGCTCTTCCGGCGAAAGACTAGTCGCCTCGAATGAGGTGTCCGGGCTCTCCAATATGCCCCCACCTCGCGCCGAGGACTTTCCATCCGAATCTCCTTGGGGCCCGCGTTGGACGAACTCGTCCATCGGCCCAGGCAATTGCTGTGTCCCGGACTCTAAAGGATAAGCCCAGGTCTTAGATTTACGCTTCACCATGAAAATGTTAAGTAGTAAAAGGCTCGATAGCATTCAGCGTTCAGCCTAGAACCTATAGGTCACCATCTTAGTTAGACTCCTCCCCTACCCTTTCATATACTACTAAGATGAAGTGACACTTCATGAAATTAATAAGTAGCAGATTTAAAACAAATCAGAGAAATGTTTTTTCACTCAAAATTATGCTGTGGAATTCTTAAAGGATATGGTTAAGGTAGGTTGCATAACCAGGTTTGAAAAATATTTTGACACATTCTTAGTATCGTACAAAAGGGGGGAGGGGACAGATGATGGACCACCCCAGATGCAACCAATAAGGGGGTGCTCCCAAGGCCAACAGTAGCAGTGTTTAACAATTTGATGCTCTGCAAGTGTTGGGCTTTCCTTTCTAACAGTCCTGCCTTCATGAAAGCAGGAAGTAGGCAGGACCAGTAAAGAGGATGGCCTAACACCAGCAAGATGGGGGGAAAGGGAGAGAGAGGGAGGGAGAAAGAAGACCAGAGAAGGGAGAGGAGAGGTAGATGCCAGACAATGGGAAAGGGAGGTATGGAGGGAAATGAAGGAAAGGAGATGCCAGGGCATGGGGGGAAGGAAAGGAAGGAGACAGAGATGCCACCGGGGGAAAGGAAGGAGAGGACATGTCAGAGCATGGAGGGGGACAGGGAGGATAAATGGAAGGGAAGGAGAGGAGAGAGATGTCAGGGCATGGGGAAGAGAAGGGAAGGAGAGAGAGAGAGATGCCAGCAGAGGCATAGTAAGGGTGAGCAGCACCCTCCTGCCCTTTCCCTGTACCTTTTTACCTCTCTGGCATGAGCAGCATGCCCATATCGGTGTCGGATCACCCTTTTATGACACTTCCTAAGTGCAGGTACCAGAAGTGGCATCAAAGTGTCAATCTGACGTGGGCAGCAACCTTGTACCGGGGAAGTAAAAATGGTATGGGGAAGGCAAGGGGCGCACCAGGGAGAGGGGCAGAGAGTAGCAGGGGTGCCATGCCCTTAGGAAGACCACACCTGGGGTGGACCTGCCACTGGATGCCAGAGCATGGGAGGAAAAGTTGGAAGAGAAAAATGAAGAGGGGGTGAAGCTGAAATGAATCATATATAAAAGGACATAAGAGGCACAGGATAGACAGTTTATGGAAGGGGTATAGAAAGAGGTATGATGCCATTTGGAAAGAGGAGATGGCAGACAGTGGATGAAAAAGAGAGAGAGAGAAAGAGAGCGAGAGAAAGAAAGAGAGAGCAAGAAAGAGAAGATGCTGCACGGAAGGGAAAGAGAGGACAGACACTGGATGGAATGAAGAGAATAACCAGAAGATGATTAAAGCAGAAATGACAAAAGGTTGAAAAAATATTGGGTTTTTTTGTTTCTTTAGAATAAAGTATTATTGTAACTGCATTAGAAATAAGGTAATCTTTTTATTGGACTAATTTTAATACATTTTTTACTAACCTTTGGAGACTAAAACTGCTTTCCTCAGGTCAGGACAAGATACCGTAACAGCAATATACTGTACTGATTGAGGAAGGAGGTTTTGGCCTCTGAAAGCTAACTGAAAAATGTATTAGTCCAATAAAATGGTATTTTCTTATTTTCGTTTTATTTCTATTTGTTAATTTGTAAAGTGATGATTGTTAATTTTTTCAAATTTACATCTGCTGTCTTTATATTTTGCACAGTATTAAGGGACATGTCACTGTTTCTGTGGTGTTGCACTGTATGCAGAGTCTGGCTTCTTGGCAATTCAGTTTAACTTTTGTATACATATTTCTATTTTTAGTTTGTGATCACTTTTTTTAGTTCAAAAATTTTATTGATTTTAATATACAAGTACAAAAAGAGAAATGTTAATGAGGCAAGACACAGACAAGTTGTACAAAGGAAAAAGGAACATACAATAATATCCATGTACTACAACAAGCTGTTCCAAGCCTATTTAGAAGAAGAATATCAACACAATTCGCAGCCATAAGCATCTAGAATAGTGTTTTTCAACCTTTTTACACCTATGGACTGGCAGAAATAAAATAATTATTCTGTGGACCGGCATCGGTCCGTGGACCGGCGGTTACAGAACACTGGGCTAAGTCGTGGGCCAGATACCGCCCATCTCTACCCAATCTCCACCCTAGACCCCGCCCCCATAATAGTACTAATTGCACCTTGCACGTCCTGTGCCTCATCAGAGAGAAGGCTTCCGGTTCAGGCGCAGGATGCCCTTAGGAGTCACTGCCTGTGGCTTTGTGCACTGAATCAGTTAGGAAGAGGGAGCTGGTTCAAAGATAACGCTGCATCGATCGCACCGTGGACCGGCGGTTGAAGAACACTGTTTTGGGCCTGATGCACGTGCTGGTCCTGTGGACCGGCACTGGTCCATGGACCTGTGGTTGAAGAACACTGATCTAGAATATCCAAAGTACTGAGAGATAGCAGGACTATAATCTGGTAGCAGATCGAGACATGAGCCATGATGTGGGATAATTTCTGTTGTAGATAATCAAGTCCTAGCTCAATAACTGAATGCCATCAACTAATGTTGCAATAGGAGTTGACCGGGCTCCAAATCTTAAAATAGGAACTCATGGACCTGTGTTTTTCTGCAATAACGCTTTCATATTTTGCTGTGAGGCATACCGTATTCCACCAAGTGGTATAGTCTGTCTGGAATAGATCCTTCCAACAATGTAGTATATTTTTGAGGGCCAAAAATAGGAGGTTGTTAAGCAATCTCACATTATGATCTAACAAAGGTTGTCGGAGGCCATGATGTCCCAATATAATATTGTGCGGTTTTATGGGCTCATGTATATTCAGGATTGAAGAGATGGTTTCCCAAACTTTACTTCAGTAGACAGAGAGGTGTGAACAGGCATAAATCATATGCATTAACATTCCTTCCAGAGAGTTGCAAGACAAGCACATGGGAGAAAGACCATTTGAAAACTTTGCCACCTTTACCGGAGTCCAGTGTGTTCTATGTAGAAGGAAGAACATAGATTGAAGTACATCAGCTGAGCGAGATGATCTGAACATGTTAATCCAAACGTCCCTCCAGGCCTCTTCTTCTAACAAAAGTCCCAGATCTTCATGCCAAGCATTCATCATGCTGGATAATGAGGGAGTTAAAGACTTTTGCATAGCAGCATACCATCGAGAGGCGATCCCTTTTTTGTTATTATTAATTAGAGATATCTGCAAAAGATTACTTATTCCATACTGGGTGAGGGTGAAACTGTGTTCTGTGTGTATGAAAAGGACATGGTTTTCTGTTAGCATTGACTTGAAGGATCGATCGGTATTAATCCGGTTTGTTTAGTTTTACAGTAGGTGTATTGATGTTCTAATGCTCACTGCAGTTTAAGATGCTGCCTTTTCCTAGGTGTACCCTTGTTGTGCGACTCATGGATTATTACTACAAATAATTATTTTTATATAGAGGAGGGGGTGTTAAAAAATGATCAGCCCTGGGTGTCAAATAAACTAGGTACACCACTGAGTGCATTCCAGTTACTTCTCGACAAGAAATCTTTATCGGTTCATCCCTTGATAATTCATTTTATGAAGGGCCTATTTCACACAAAACTGAGAGTCCCTTTTATCAAGCTGTTCTAGAAGTTTTTAACATGAGCCAGTGCAGAAAATGCGCCAACGCTCATAGAATTCCTATGAGCGTTGGAGCACTTACATCCCCAGCCCCGCGCTAAAAATCTCTAGTGCAGCTTGATAAAAAAGGTGTAGGGGGGGTAGTGCATCTTGGGTCCAGCAAATTGCAGAACACAGAGTACCATTACTTCACTAAAGGAAAATCATGTAAAAGAAAAAGATTAATTTCATTTGTTTGCTGACTACAGAATTAGATCACAGGCAAGCAATTGATGTCTACTTGGATTTCAATAAGGGCCATATTTATTAAATGTTAGTATATGTTAAAATGTTAGGGTGCAATAACTGCTACTATACCCTTGTTATTTTTCTGGGTATGATAGCAGTTAGTACAGGCTATCTCCCCCTTAGCTCATGCTAAAGTTTACTAAACATGACCCTAAGTAGTCTGGAGTGGTACCCCAAGGTAACTGACTAGATTAAAACTGGTTGAATGGCAAACAGGATGTAGTGGAAAATAGAGTTACTAAGGCTGGTTCTGTTTAATGTGATATTGCAGAAGGATTAGAACAAATTTATTTATTTATTTATTTATTTATTTTTTTGCAAATGACCACAAGACTTGTAACAGAGTTCACACTTCTGTGGGTGCTGACAGAATGATGAGTGATGCATTTAGAGAGCAGTACATTATGGGCTAGATTCACTAAGCAAACCGATCGTGTACCGATCGGTTTGTGACCCCTTTCCAACCCCGACCCGATTCAGTAACCTCGTGGCTGATCTGATTCCAATCCGCGCATGCAAATGAGGGTGAACGTCATGCAAAGTAGGAAGCATGCGATTCACTAAACTTTTCCAGGAACACCGACTGGACTGGCCGATCCAAAAAGAAGCGACTGGTGGGGACCAGTCGCTCACAACCTTTCCTGCACTGCCAACTTCTTCTGCCTTGCTGCCCTAACTTCTCCTGCCTTTCAGTCCACACTTCTCTTGCCCCAACTCTCCTCTCGCCGCCCCGACTCTCCTGCCCTTCCCCCACAGTGCGAGCCCGTGGTTTTGACCTGTGGGTTTAAAGCGGGTTAAAACTATGGGCTCGTGAAGTAGGAAAAAAAGCAGCTCGCAGCTCTGTAACCATGCGCAGACCATCTACAGATGGTCTGCACATGCTTCAGGATTGCTCACTAGCGATCTGTGTGGTTGGTTGAGGGCATTCCTCCGATCGCCCCCTTTTGCATGCTGGCCTTTAGTGAATTTGTCGGCCTGCCTGCAATCGCCCATGGATTGGACACGGATCGAAGGTTTGTTAATCTAGCTCTATGTTGGCTGTGACACTGGGGGGATTAAGTGGAAGAGAGGATTCTCAAGGTAGAAAGCAGTGGCCAAAATCACAAGAATGTTAGAATGCCTAAGAATAGATATAAATATGATATATTAAATATGATATCCTGTACAAATAGTTTTAGTGAGACCTCATTTTGGATGTGTCCAATTTTGGTGTCTAGGCCTCCAAAGGATCAGAGAACAAAGGCAATTCCAAGAAGGGCTGCTAAAATAAAATTGTCTAATGACTGTTATTTTCTATTTTATTTTGTAAAACTACTCATATCAGATTAGAAAATATTAAACTGGCTGTGCAAACAAACAAAAAAATACCATTCAGATCAAGTTAGCTTATCAGTATATACAAATCAACCTTCTTACTGCTTAACAAATGTTTAAAAAGGAAGGGGTCCTTTTACTGAACTGTGGTGAAAAGCGGCCTTATGTGGGGTTTTCCTGCGTGTTATTTTGTGTGGCAGCCATAAAATGATTTTCTGGGTGGTTTTCTAGGTAATATATAGAAATAAAACAAAGGGAATAAGGTGATACTTTTTTTATTAGACTAACAATGCATCTATTTTTATTAGCTTCGGACACCTTCTTCAGATCAGAAATAAACAAATGTTCACAAATATCAGTATATGTAGGTGAAACATAAAAGCATTCCAATGACAATCTCAGGAATGACAGGAAGAAGGAATAGGTGGGCAAGGTGAGAAACAGGGAGGGCTGGGTGGGTAAAAGACAGAGATATGGTTGGTGCAGTGGCATAGTAAGGGGGGAGGGGAGGACAAACCACCCTGGGCATCATCTTAGTGGGGGCACAAGCATCTCTCCGTCCCTTCCACGCCACCCTCATCCTTTCCCCACCTCCCGTACCTCTTTGAATCTACTACTCTGGCCTGCCGCTTGCGCCAGCCTAATTCCCTCTGAAATCACTTCCAGGTCATGATGCCAGGAAGTGACAGAGGGAAAACAAATGCCAGTTTCAGCAACAGGCCATAGAAGCTGCTTATGCTAGCAAAGATTTAAAGAGGTATGGGAGTGGGAAGGGAAGGCCTGAGTGTGGCGTGGGGAGTGCCGAAGGAGCAGGGGGCAGAGAGGAGGGCAAGGGGGGGCACCTCTTACCCTCGCTATACTACTGGTTGGGTGATAAAGTGATGAAGCAGTATAATTGTATGGTTTGTAACGCAATAGAAAACCAAGATCTTTGTTAAGGCCTGTATGGCGGGTGTCAAACTATGTTAACACTTTGATTTCAAAGGTCTTAAAAATTTCCTTTTAGCATTCTCACCATAAAATCACTGATGAGGTGTTCTGGTTTTCTGAAGTGTTTTCCAATAGATATACTCTCTTGATTGGTATTACAATGTTTAATATGATATCTGTGTAAATTGATCCTAGTCTTTAGCATCTAACTTATTTCTCCAGCATAGCACCCTTCTTTACACTATTTTTTCTATTAATGACCACGTGCTGATGTTGCCGTTAATGTTTACGTCAAAACAAACCAGAAGAAATATTTCCATAATCCGAGCAGAAAATGAACAAACCACAGCGGAGATACGTAGTGATGTTGGTGAGCAATTTAATCATGAACCATAAAAGTCTGTGCGGTGGCTCGACACGCACGTGTTTCGGCCAAAATGGCCTGCCTCAGGAGCCTTTTCGAGAATGATCAGTTACTTGAGTGAATCACCTCACATAAGTATTGCAAATTCAGTTGAAGACCGCATGTAGAGTACACTTGTTTTCATATCCCTCCATAAAATTCTGTCGTTATAAGAAGTTCCTTGAGAAAACCCTCTCATTTCAAGCCGCTAAATTGAATGGTTGGAAAAATTATGTTAGAGGTCTCTTCCTATCTTGATTTTAGAAAATTGTTAAAGACTCAACTCTTTGATAGGCTGGTATCTTAATGCATTCTGCTTCATTTTTTTCAGTCAAGTTCCTTATATTCAACTTGATGTATATTATCTGTTCTATGTATTACTTCTTTCCCTGCCATGCCAGCATTTTCTGCATTATATTGTAAATGCTTTCTGTCTATCTGTTTTTAAGTCCATTATTCTAATTTGTATTTTATCTGTATCCCATGTATTAGCTCACCTTGTTGTGAACCGCTTAGAACTTTTTCGGTTTTCGGTATGGCGGTATATAAGAATAAAATTATTATTATTATTACTGGTCTCTATGCATACGTTTAGCCATTTTAAAAAAAGTTACCACATGAGCACTTACTTTTGTAGATGGTTAAGGGTAATCCAGTGCTAGCCAGTTAGCATGCGGTAATGTAGCTGCGCTTAGTGCAGGGATACCCGCTCTCCACCCCGACACGCCCTGATTAATGCACACCAATTGGTGTGCATCCTATCATAAGCTAGCACTTACTGCAGCTTAGTAAAATGGCCCCTTAGCTCCTAAAGATTGCACATAGTAACCTAGTAGATAATGGCAGATAAGACCTGTACTTCCCATCTACTCTGCCCGCTATTCATTGTTAAATTTAAAAAAACAAAAACACAAAAACAAAACCTAGATGAGGGTCCTAAGGACCAAGTTTTGAAAAAGAGCAAGCTCAATAATAATAATAATAAAAGGGTGGCATACACATGGAACATAATCCTAGTGGTAGTGGTAAAGATAAAAGCAGTGATGAAATTTGAAAGAAAGCATGGGATAAGAACAGATTCTTTACATTTAGTTTCAGGAAGGCAACTAAATGTAAGACCATCCTATCACCTAGACCTCTGCTATTTTAAAATTACTATGCTATTTTAAGAGCTTCTCTCATTGCCCTTGTTGGAAGGGGGGGAGGTTGTACCCACCGCTCTATTTTTATCTCAACATACTCATCCAAGTTTATCTCTGCATTCTTTAATGTCCTGAGCTGCCACCACTTCTCTTTCTGCTCGTCTTGCCACCTCCTCAGCACTCTGGCTAGAAGTGCTGCTTCCTGACAGAAATCGGACTTGGCATTTCCTTACTGACAAACTGACCACCCACACTCCTGAACTGTTTCATCCTAAATACCTGTCAGCAGTTTCTGTGAATTTTTTATGCAGACTGCCCCTTGCTCTCGCCATCTTCTACACTCCTCACTGTACTATTTTGAAAGCTGAAGAGCTAGATGGTTAAGATTCTTTTCCACTCTTCTCGTGTGTATTTATTTGAAAAAAACCAGGCAATGTCCTCACCAAATATTGGTCTAGTGTAGAGCATTAACATTCCTTCACACAAATGGGATTTATAAAGTACCAGTATTTGTGGATATCACACTACAAGTGAAGTTTTTTTCTTAGTTTTTCCCCATGACAACTAAAACCAATATTTCTTAAATTACCAAACATCTTACTGGTGATCTGCGCTCTAAAAGTATCCTCGACTCCACTATGTGCAGTGGAAGATTAAGGACACTATTGTTTTGTTCCCTCCAAATTTTCCTCTTGGCACCTTACAAACAGTACAAGGATATATGTATTGCTGTCAGCCCACTATTATCACAATATGTATCAGATATACAGAACACTTTACATAAGACTTGATTTTATAACAGGACACTTATAAGAGAAGTCTAAAGTTGCCTGTCTTATCCCTATTTAATAAAATAGGGATAAGGCACCACTTTGCAGCTTGAACACTCAAGCAAAGTTCTGGGCATCATCATTGATTCTACACTGTCCTTTAATGACCACCTTAACTCCCTAGGAAAAAAATGCTTTTTCAATCTTCACATGTTAAGGAAAGTGAGATCCTGCTTCCATCAACAACACTTTGCTGTCCTCGTTCAATCCATCATTCTTTCCAGACTAGATTACTGTAACTCCATCTACCTAAGCCTAACAAAGAAAAGCCTTCATAGACTCCAGCGGATTCAGAACACCGCGGCTAAACTAATCTAAGCAAAAAGCAAATTCGACCACGTCTCCCCGCGCCTGCCTAACCTTCAAGTCTCTACATGGCATCCTTCCTCCCCTTTTTCCACTATCTTGGAACTCCTCGAATCCCAACACCACCAGATCTACTCAAAAATTCAAACTATCCTTCCCCTCTTTAAAGGGCATATCCCATGCAGGAAAATTAGGGACATCCCTCTTCTTCGGGATCACCGAACTCTGGAACAGCTTTACTATCCCACTTCGGAGTCTGACCTCCCTCCAACTCTTCCGAAAACATTTAAAAACATGGCTTTTCTCTAAAATGTAACGATCTCTCCCTCTTCGATATACTAAGTCTCTCTAAACTTCTCTGTACCAAGTTCTTCTACTTTTCTTTGGAGTTCCTTTCTATATCAATTCATGTAAACCGTGCCGAGCTCCACTTCTGTGGAGATGATGCGGTATACAAACTTAAGGTTTAGTTTAGTTTAGTTTAGGCACTTAGAACCAACTCCAACAGCATACAAATGCTGATGCAAATATTTACACCTGCTCTGAAGTTGGCATAATGTGTACATTTATTCTATCTCCCTAATTCTATAATATTGCATGCAAGTTAAAGAATAGTGACACGTATAATTGCTTAATTAGTTGCTAAATCCCAAATCCTGGGTCTAGCAGCTCTCCTTCCCTTCCTCTCCCCTCAGGGGGAGGGAAGAGAGGGAGAGATGCCAGACTGGGATTTTGGCACTCGGAGCCAGTGCCTCACCTGGTCTATATAAGTTGAGCTGGCCCTGGTTACAGGAGGTAGTGCAGCCTAATGGTCAGAGCAGTAGGCCGAGAAGAAGGGAAAGCAAATATGGGAGCAGATCCTATTATCAAGATGCAACTAAAGAATAAATATAAGACCACATTTTTTTCATTTATTCTTTAGTTTGCATCTTTAATATTCGGATACACTCCTCCATGTCCCTTCATGGTTCTCTGCCTCTTATTTTTCTTTTTCTTTGTGAGAACTAGGGAGGCCAGCACTCAGATTTCACCGATGCTGCAGTCAACTGTGCTTGCTAGCACACAATAACTCAGTAACACCTGTTTGTAATCTACCCTTTGATTACAAGTTCTCTGAGTCAGAGAACTGTCTGTGTACCCGAAGGAAGAGGCACAAGCTACATCCAAACATATGAGAATGTTTCTATCTCTGTGTGGCAAATTAACATTTATCTTCTCCCCAAGAGCAGTCTGTAAATTATTGCTATGAACAATTAAAATCCAGAACAAAAAAACCACAGTGACTTACTCCAATCAATAGCCATTGTGCAGGTTTTATATAGGCTTCTCAGTCCTTACCCCGCATTTTTTCTTCTCCTTGGCATCCCCGTTAAGCTGCATTCTGAAAGTGTTGATAAAACCTCAAAAACCTCAAAGCTACTTCAGAGAACACCAGCACACTGTTTCACATTAAAAAAAAAAATCTCTGGTATGTCCTGCAATGAATGGATAATAGTGTTTCGCCTCAACTGAAGCTATTTAAATCTTGAAGAACCTGCCAAGTTAAATTTCATTCTTATCTCTTTTTAATATTGTGATGGCTACTTTTACTAGTCAATTGAAAAATACTGGGATACCCTTTTGTACCTATGCAAATGATATTACTGTTCTGATCTCCTTTTGTTCCTCTGTAGAAGATATTATGCCCCATATCAAACATTTAATACTTAGGGCTCTTTTTACTAAGCTGCGGTAGCATTTTTAGCGCGCTTAAGATTAGCGCGTGCTAACTCCCGCGCAACGCGGAAAAACTAATGCCAGCTCTATGAAGGCGTTAGCATCTAGCACGCGCGGCATTGTAGCATGCGCTAAAACCGCTAACGCAGCTTAGTAAAAGGAGGCCTAAATTTCTAAATAAACCCCACTGACGTTCAACCATGAAGTTTGTAAGGCTTGACTATTCTAGTGTCATTTTATCAGGGTGAAAAAGCCTGAGAATATAGAGCAGTGTTCCCAAATTCACTGACTCCTGCTCACGTCACAGGCAAAAACCCTGTAAATCTATTTTATTTATTTATTTAATTTGTTTATTTATTTTTTCCATTTCAATTGTATTACCTTGAAGAGTTTGGAAGGCTAACAGCGTGGAGTCAGTTACAGAGAAGTCAAAACGGCAATTACTAGCTACTAAAACTGAAATTACAGTGCTAGAAAGCTACTTTTATGATTTTTTTTAAAAAAATCTTTATTAATTTTAAAAACAAACAAAGTGCAATAGAATATACAAACAATTGGTACAATATACAGCACTTATATCTAACAAATAATAATATAAGTACATATCACCCCCCCCCCTTCCCTCCCTCCCTGGATGTTTGTGAAACTCAATCTGAAATTAAAGGCTTATACTATTGATCAGATTTTACAAATTTTGTTAATGAACCCCAAGTCTCATAAAATTTTTTATAGTGTCCCAATTGTTCCGAGTTCATTCGCTCATATATATAAAATTGGCACAGGGTTTCCCACCAAAAGATATGATTTAGTCTGTTCCAGTTTTTCCAATTTTTTGTAATTAGCTGCATGGCAACTCCTCTCATAGCAAGAAGTAATCTATTCTTGCTTGCATTAATTTTGGACTCTTAGACTTTAACAAAGTCACAAATAATACTATGGGCTCCTTTTACTAAGCTGCGCTAGCAGTTTTAGCACGCGGTACAATGCCGCACGCACTAGACGCTAACGCCTCCATAGAGCTGGCGTTAGTTGCGCGCTAATCTTCAGCATGCGCTAAAAAAGCTACCGCAGCTTAGTAAAAGGAGCCCTATGTCATAGGACAATGGAATCAAAGCTTCCAATATCATGTTGATTTTACCCTATATAGACTTCCAAAAATTGAGTATCAAGGGAGAACAACAGATGATCCAGTGTCCCTATTTCCAGATGACAGTGCCAGCATCTATTAGACTTTGAACTATCTAACTTTTGTAAATGAACAGGGGTCCAAAAAATTCTATACAACAGAAAAAACCATGTTTGTCTGATAGATGCTGACGCTATACATCTCATCCTCCAAGTCCAAATCCGTGGCCATTGAGTAGCAGAAATCTGCTGCTTAATCTCAATGCTCCAAATGTTTTTTTAAACTTGTTTTTGGTTTTTTTATTCAGATATTAATTTGTACCACTTGGCAGCCTGATGCCCTTGGAAATCTGTCTGGAAACATAGGCCCGGCAAGCTATACTGATTTTTTAAGTTGCGCCAAGGGAACCCTTTCTGAATGGCCTGTTTCAACTGCAACCATTTATAAGCTTGAGACTTTGATATGCCAAATGATTGTTGCAGTTGTAATAAATTTAGCATTTTCCCATTTGAGATCACGTCATCTAAAGTACGTATGCCTGCCTGCAGCCAATGTTTCCAGAGGATTTTAGACTCGCCGATTTGTATCTTGGAGTTTAACCATAGAGATTGACACGTGGATTGTTGTATTGGAGTAGATGTTAAATTATTGATAAATTGTAATGTCTTCCAGGTGGACAGAAGAATACTATTGTCCTTATATAATCTGGCAGATTGATACTCAAAATATGGTTAAGATGTAATGGGGACATGAGATGATTCTCTAATATCAGCCCATCCGGCAGATTCTCCATGAGTTCAGGAAGGATCCAATACATACCCTGATGCAAAATGAAGGCTTGATGATGCCTATAAAAATTTTGAAAATTACCCCCCCCCCTCCCCTGGCTGATTGAGGTTTTTGCAGAGATACTAAGGCTATTCTAGCAGTTTTACCCAGCCAAATAAATTTAGTAAGAATCCCATTCAATTTTTTATAAAAGGACCCATGGAAATAAACTGGCAGCATACTCATTTGGTAGCAAACTACAGGCAAAATCATCATTTTGATGGTTTGGACTCTCCCCCACCAAGAAAGATGTAATGGGTTCCAATGCTCACACATTTCTTTGACTTTCAGCAATAAAGATTTTTCATTTACTGTCATTGTCTTTTCCAATGTTTTTTTGAATCATTATACCCAAATATTTTATTCCCTCTTCCTTCCAAAGGAATGGGAATAGATCAATTAAGCTTTGATGATAATAAAATTGAAATGAAAAAAAAAATAATAATAATAAAATAAACAAACAAAATAGATTTACATGGTTTTTGCCTGTGACGCGAGCAGGAGCCAGTGAATTTTTTCACAATTCAAACCCGAATTGGGTACACTGCTCCATATTTTGACGCTTTTTCAGACAAGAAACATCCCTTGAAAAATTTAAATGTAAATTAAAAACATTCCTCTTCAAAGATGCTTTTTCAATTTTAAAAACGCTTAATTTGAAGCGACCCCTAACCTAATGTACTAATGGCTAGGAAGGAACCGTTTTCTCAGCAGACTTTGTATTATGGAAACTCAAATAAAGCGAGAAGAATGTTAGCTAATTATCTTAAAGCTAAAAAAAGGAAAGTTAAAATGGTGGCTGTTACTGATGAGAATGGGGAAACTGACACTCAAATTGGAAATATTTTAGAACAATTTTTGAAATATAATTACATTACATTACATTAGTGATTTTTATTCCACTTGTACCTTGCGGTTCAAAGCGGATTACATAAGAAGAAAGCTGGACATTTCCAGGAGGGTACATGACATTGGAGAAACAGATTGAGGGTAAGACTTAATAACAGAATGAGTGTAGACTTAGTAATATTGGAAGATAGATCAAGTTACATTACATTACATATCAATAGTCTGTTTCCATGCGTTGGTAGGTAATCGGTTTCGGTAGGATGAATTAGGTTCCATGTTTTGTTTTTTTTGTTTTTTTGGTCGATTGAGGGTAAGGTTCCAGGGAGTGAGCAAAACCTGGTCGGTGTAGTGGAAGAGGAGAGGGAGATTAGGTAGATTGTATATACTTTTTGAATAAAAGCTTTATATTCTTCCAAGCTTTATTCAGATAAGGAAATAGATGGAATAGAATTTTTAAAATTAATTAAGGGACCTAAAATTCCCGAGCATATAAAAAGGTCTCTTGATTTGCCTATTACACTGAAAGAACTACAAACAGCATTGAAGTCCCTTAGAGTTCGCATTGTATTTTTGCCATTGTATTTAAGCTCTTACCATCTCCCACTTTCCCTTTTTATTCAAGTATGTCTATTTGTTTTGTCATCCCCCCAACTTTTTTTAACTTTAAAGTTTTTATTTTATTTTATCAATACTCTGATAATTGTAAACCGTTTAGGTATGTTTTTGATAAACAGTATATCAAACATTAAATAAACTTGGAAACAGTACAATAGTCAAGCCTTACAAACTTCATGGTTGAACACTGGTGGGGTTTATTTAGAAATTTAATATTAGATACTTGCTGACCATATTAAACATTGACAGCTGGACTACCAGATTCATTAAAAAAATGAACGATGAAAGATTCATTTGGTTAGGCCTACCTTCCATGCCCTTCCCTACATATATTATAAGATCAAATTTGATAATATTTAATTTGATATTATACCTACCCTGCAATTCTAGGAGTGACTTTGGACTCCAATCTATAAAAGATCAAACAAAGAAGGAAGTCCGGAAGGTCTTTTTTAAACTTAAGTTGCTAAAGCATGCTAAGAATTACTGTTCTTTGGATCATTTAGAACTGCTTAATCAAGACATGGTTTTGTCTACCTTGAACTATTGCAATTTACTTTATCTGGAATGTTCTAAAGTATCTCTCACCCGATTACAAGTCCTCCAAAATATGACTGCTTGATTGTTTATCAAAGTATGCTCTGCAGACAGAGATAACCCACTCTTACATCAAAATTCACTGGTTTCCAATTCATTCCCAATGTTTTTTAAAATACGGTATCTAATATTGTTTAGTATCTAGTTATATGCAGGGCATGAAACTAGCCTGTAATTCAATGAGAGTTTCATGAGGAACCATTACATTATCTTTACAATTTCCTCTGATAAAAAGACAGATATGAGAGAAGAAAAAAAAAAAGAAGAAGAAGAAAAAAAGAAAGACAGATATACCAGATTTCATACTGCTTCTTTTCCACACCATGTAGCCTAAGCTCTAGAATTATGTGCCACTTGGTATTAGACTTGAACCTTCCTACCTTAGATTTGAGAAGGCTTTAAAGACCTTTTTATTTAAGAGATTTCTGCTATGATGCTATGGGCTCAATTAAATTTAATTGTTAAATTCAGTGACTGATATTGCATGAAATTTCTTTGTGGAATCTGCTCTCAACCTTTTGGGAAGATACAGAATACAAGTACCCATATAGTATTGTATTGTACAAGGTCACAACACCTTTTCATTTTAATAACTGATCCAATGTCTCTAAACCCTACATATCTACCCAGGCCAAATAATGCAAGAAATGTTCAATTAAAATACTAGACTGTACCATGGAAGCATCTCTTCATTTTACTTTTCAGTGGGCAAGAAAAAAATATATAAACAGTACATGGAGTTGAAAGTCATATGACAGAAGTGTAGCAATTTTATAATGGGATGCCTATGTTGAAGGTCTATGAAGATGCCTATTTTATTTAGGTTAAACAATTTTTTATTGATGAGAAATAACAACATACAGAGTAATATGAAATCAAGCAGAACAGAGCCAAAGAACTAGGAACAACAACTAACAGAGCGAAGTAATCATCATCAATTTTTATAGAAACCTCCCAGGCATTGCTATCTGACAAGAACCAACCAAGTATCCCAGGGCCCTTGGTTCTAATAGGCCCCGGAAATAAAAAGAAAATAGATGCCGTACTCCCTGTTGTCCTGCTACCTTCCTCAAGCAACAGATCAGGAACCAAGAAACTGTCAGCTAACAGAAGAGAAACTATCCAGCCAACCACTACCAAACCCCATTATACCTATTTTATAAAAGTAACACAGATGCAGTGGCGTACCTAGGGTATGTGGCACCCGGGGCCCATCATTTTTTGACACCCCCCCCCCCCCCCCCCCATGTAAAAAAAATTTTTTTTTTTTTTTTTTTTTGCAATAACCATGAAATGGAATAAATGGTCAGAATAGAAACAGGCAGTGAAAATTTTCTTTTATTGAACCTCATATATGTAACCATTATTCCAAACATAACATAACATAAATTATGTCTAAATTGTCATGACATTAGAAGTACATATGGAGTAGTTGCAGGTGATGCTTGGGACAGTTCTGATTGTGTTAGTTCGGTTTTATGTGTTTTTTGAATAGAAGGGTTTTTATTTCTTTTTGAAGGTTTTGCAGTCTGTGGTTGATATCAATTGGTTGTAGAGTTGGGGGTCGAGTGTTGCAGCTCGAATGGCTAGGAGGTTGTCGAACAGTTTTTTTCTTTTGACGTTTTTGGTTGGAGGGTGTGTGAATGGTGCACAAGTTCTCCTATGTCTGTTTGAAGTGGATTGAATTATTTAGCTGAAGAAATTAGTTACCCCCCCATTCCACACACATTAATTCTCTTCCATTTTTGTTCCCATTATAAAAAACACTGATAAGTTCCCAGAAAAAAAATACATTAAAATAAGAAGTGAAAACAAATGCCCCTACAGATGAGAACATAACATAAGAATAGCCTAACTGGGTCAGACCAATGGTCCATCATGCCCAGTAGCCCATTCTCATGGTAGCCAATCCAGGACACTAATACCTGGTCAAAACCCAAAGAGTAGCAACATTCCATGCTACCGATCCAGGGCAAGCAGACACTTCCCCCATGTCTTAATAACAGATTATGGACTTTTCCTCCAGGAATTTGTCCAAATCTTTCTTAAAACCAGCTACACTATCTGCTTTTACCATAACTTCTGGCCACTTCATTTTTAAGTTTAGATCTTTCCTTTCAAACAGAGACCTTGCTAGATGTCAAATACAACACAAGGGAACTTCACACGGACTTAGCTGTGCAGGAAATGTGAATCTCCTCATACACCCACCATATAGTGCAAAAATGTGCAAAGGTCTGATTTTTTCTTTCGATCACTACATAGCCTAATGCCACACAAGCAGCGCTGTTACAAACATATTCTGTAGGTCAATGCTAAGGATAACAAAGTTTCCTTCCTTGGACCAGAAGGAGATAAACCACTGGAAGAGATCCCAAAACAACACCCAAAGACCCACTCAGTGTGTGAATCAGTTGAGTGGAGTGGACTAACTGGGGGGTGGAAATGGGCCCGGAGTTTGCTCAGCAGAATTTCCCAGACCACCTCTTCCTCTCAACACATTGACACGCTGCCACCATCACCACTAGGAACACCTCACTGGGTAGGCCAGCTATGCTATAAACTTTATAAAACACATTATTATATTTTCTTATAAAGCACATATTTTAACTGACCTCTCTGACATCCTCAGCCTTTCCATTCACAAAAATAGAAGGAAGAAAAGTTCCCATTTCCTGCTGTCTCATGTCCCCGGCCTATACAATATTTTTTTTCTGCAGACCCTTCAAAAGTCTGACCAAATCCTCGTTTCACTTGCATTATAAAGTACTGAGGATGCCATCTCTCCCCAATCCCAGGTCCTAAAGTCTAAGACAGTAGCGCAAACTAATGCTGCCAGATACAGGAAAAAAAAATTTTGATTCGATTCAGCCCTATTGAATTGGTTTTTCAATTCGATTTTCCTGCCCAGTTGGGTGATTTTTTTCAAAACTCCTGGTGGGTTTTATAGCTTTTTCACCCCCTTTGGCTTCTCCTAACCACACTGGCGCTGTGGTGTAAATAAAATAAAGAAACAAAAAGGACTTTTCCTCTTTCTGTTAAATCCTAGCTCACGTTTGCAGTCCAACACCAGCTCTGGCAGGATACACATTTCAAATCTGACATGTCATAATCACAAAACAGAAAATAAAATTAATTTTTCTACCTTTTGTTGTCTGGTTATATTTCAAATCTTGTTGGTCCAAGGCTCTGGTTTTCTTCTGATAACTTGCTTGCCAGGGTCTCCTTCTTTCTGCATGCTAACCATCCATCTGCCAACTCTGTCCTCCCTTTCCATTTCCCTTCCCTTCCCAGGAAGTCTGGTATCTTTCCTTTTTTTCATCTCCCTCCACAGATCCACCTTTTCTTAAATACCCTTTCATCCGGCATCTCTCCCTCCTTCCCCACCATCCCAGAGTCCACCATCTCTCCGTTTCTTTTCCTAATTACCCTCCTATCCAGTATCTCTATCCCTCCTCCACACCATCCCTTGTGTCCAATTTCTCTCCCTTTCTGTTCCTTCCCTCCCTAAATCCCATGGTCCATCATCTCTCTCCCTCTCCTCTATTTTCAGACCCATTATTTCTTCCCCCCCCCCAAAGTTTGGCATATGCATGTCTCTTTGAACACCCCCTTCCCTCTGTGTACTTCTAAATCATGGTCCCCCCCCCAAAGACCTGTCCCCCCTTAAAGGTCTGCCTGTCCCACCTTGAAGGCCTGCACCCCCCTTGAAGGCCTGTCCCTTCCCCTTGTAGGCCTGTCCCCCCCTTGAAGGCCTGCCTGCCTGTCCCCCCCTTGAAGGTCTGCACCCCCCGAAGGCCTGCACCCCCCCGAAGGCCTGTCCCCCACTTGAAGGCCTGTCCCACCCCCTTGTAGCTTCTCCCCCCCCTTGTAGGCCTGTCCCCCCTTGAAGGCCTGCCTGCCTGCCTTTCCCCCCTTGAAGGCCTGTCCCCCCTTGAAGGCCTGCACCCCCTTGAAGGCCTGCACCCCCCCCCTCGAAGGCCTGCACTCCCTTGAGGGTCTGCACCCCCCCCCCCCCGAAGGCCTGTCCCCCACTTGAAGGCTTGTACCACCCCCTTGTAGCTTCTCCCCCCCTTGTAGGCCTGTCCCCCCCTTGAAGGCCTGCCTGCCTGCCTTTCCCCCCCTTGAAGGCCTGCACCCCCTTGAAGGACTGCACCCCCCCCGAAGGCCTGCACTCCCTTGAAGGTCTGCACCCCCCCCGAAGGCCTGTCCACCCCTTGAAGGCCTGTCCCACCCCCTTGTAGGCCTGTCCCCCCCTTGTAGGCCTGTCCCCCCTTTAAGGCCTGCCTGCCTGCCTTTCCCCCCCTTGAAGGCCTGTCTCCCCCTTGAAGGCCTGCACCCCCCTTGAAGGCCTGCACCCCCCCTTGAAGGCCTGTCCCCCCCCCTTGTAGGCCTGTCCCCCCCCTTGTAGGCCTGTCCCCCCCCTTGTAGGCCTGTCCCCCCCTTGAAGGCCTGCCTGCCTTTCCCCCCTTGAAGGCCTGTTTCCCCCCTTGAAGGCCTGCACCCCCTTGAAGGTCTGCACCCCCCCAAAGGCCTACACCCCCCCCGAAGGCCTGCACCCCCCTGAAGGCCTGCCTGCCCCCCTTGAAGGCCTGCACCCCTTGAAGGTCTGCACCCCCCCCCCCAAGGCCTGTCCCCCCTTGAAGGCCTGCCTGCCTGCCTGTCACCCCCTCCCCCTTGAAAGCCTGCTTGCCTGCCCGCCCGCCCCACCCTGAAGGCCTGATGCCCCGACCCACCCCGAAGGACCGCTCGCCCCCCTGGCCTCCCCGCACCACCTATGAACAGCCGCAGCAGGATCGCGAAGTCAGCGTCAGCGATCCCTGCGCTGCTTCCTGCGCCACGGTCCCGCCCCTCCTCTGACGTCAGAGGAGGGGCGGGATCGCGGCGCAGGAAGCAGCGCAGGGATGCTGACGCTGACTTCGCGATCCTGCTGCGGGCTGCTTCACAGGTGGTGCAGGAAGGTCAGTGGGGCGAGCGGTCCTTCGGGGGTGGCGGGGGACTGAACGGCAAGGCCGGGAACACCCCCTTAGGGCTGGTACCCGGGGCAGCCCGCCCCCCCGCCCCCCCTAGGTACGCCACTGCACAGATGCCAACAGTTTTTTTGTTTTGTTTTAAGAGACACTCGGAACCAGTCCCTGTCATGCACAAATTCACACCTGCTTCATGCATGTGTATTTTATCCCCCAAATTCTATGTTAGGTGCTCAACTTTACGCTTTGTGCACAAAGTTGTACACACAGTTTATAGAATATGGTCAATTACATGCCTAACTTGTTTAATTGGAAGCTAATTAGCTTTAGCAACCAATAATTCCCAATTACTGGTGCTAATTGGCTCTAATTTGCAGTTCGGTGCATAACTGACCTGAGCTGGTATTCTATAAACTGGACGTGCAATTTCCGTAGTGCACAACAGGGAGGGCCATGGGCAGGTCAGGGGCTTGTCTAGGAATTACATGTGCAGGTTACATAATAGTAGCAATTACATAACTGCCTACAGTTAGAGGCAACTAACAACTTTGTAGGTACTAATTTAAGCACAGACAATTAAGGCCTTATCGACGTTTCTCATAACCCAGATCTTCAGACACACCACACTAGGCTTAAAACCTTTCATTTGCCTAGTGATTAACGTGTCATCTCGTCACTGGATCTATATTTTAACTGTGTAACTTCATGAAATCCCAATTTTGTGAATAAAGTATTACGATACAGTTGTATTCTTATTATTTCTTATTAACAAATAGTAGTACTTAGCTTTGTGGTCATTAGACTAGGGATCGGTACGCCAACATGTTTCATCTTGCGTGTTTTTTCAAGACCCGAGTCCCTATTATTTACTCGCCATCCTTTTTGACCAAGCCTTGAAAAAACACGCAAGATGAAACATGTTGGCGTACCGATCCCTAGTCTAATGACCACAAAGCTAAATACTACTATTTGTTAATAAGAAATAATAAGAATACAACTGTATCGTAATAATTTATTCATAAAGGTGGGATTTCAAGAAGTTACACAGCTAAAATATAGATCCAGTGACGAGATGACACGTTAATCACTAGGCAAATGAAAGGTTTTGAGCCTAGCGTGGTGTCTCTGAGGATCTGGGTTATGAGAAACGTCGAAAAGGTCTTAAGGCCAGATTCACTAACCTGCCTGATCAGGCTCGATCCGGGCAGGTCTGACGAATTCAGCAAACTCCAACATGCAGATGAGGGCGATCAGAGGAATGCCCCCATCTGCAGGCACAATTCGCTCTATAGCGATCCCCGCGCTTGCGCAGACCATCTGTAGATGGTCTGAACATGCGCTGGACCTCCGGGCCGTCTGAGTTTTGTTTTGTTTTTTTATTCTATTTTTTTAATGCTTGTTAAACTACTGAGCGCAGCCAGGAAACCTGAAAAGTGCTGGACCTCGGGGCTGGCATAGTTTTTTAAAAATAGGCGATCGCAACTTTTTGGAGCCCGTGGTTTTAACCCGCTTAAGCCCGCGGGTTAAAACCACGGGCTTGCAGTGCGGGGAAGGGTGGGAGAGTCAGGGCAGGCAGGCAGGGTGTTCGGGTTCGGGGCTGGAAGGCAGGCGCGTTTGGGGCTGCAGGAGGCTTTTGGGGCAGCAGGAGATCGGGGCTGACAGGGAAGAGAGCAGGGCGGCAGAAGGCAGGGCATTCGGAAAGGGCTTCAGCGACTGGTCCTCAGCAGTTGCTTTTTTTTGATCAACTAGCCCAGTCGGGCCTACTTTGCATGCCGTTGCCCTCATTTGCATGCATGGATTGGAGGATGGTCGGAAGAGAGGTAAGTGAATCAGGCCGGGGTCGCAAACCGATCGGTACACGATCGATTTGCATTGTGAATCTAGCCCTTAATTGTCTGTGCTTAAATTAACACCTACAGAGTTGTTAGTTGGTAGCTGAACTTATCTTTAATATTGCAAGTGCAAAGTATCGATTTCAGTTATACAGTTAGATGCAAGCATTTATATCAGCCATTTGGCAGGCATTAGGGCTCACACCTAAAGTTAGGCATGGAACGGAGGACATACTGCTGTTACAGAATTTGCATTTCTTGTGCTTCATCTTAGCACCTAAATTTTGGTGATTATTTGAAAATGTATCTCTCTGTGCGGTATATAAATAACAGTTTATATACCGCAGGACCATGAAGTTCTATGTGGTTTACAATGATTAGAAAGATGCTACAATAACTGGAAAAATTATACTAATCTTAATTATACATTTTGGTGGAATTCGGTATGCCATATTTTTAAGATGGAAAGAGCAATTGCAATACAGAAAGGGAACTATAATTTTATAAAGATCTGGGGGCCATTGGAACGATATTGTAATGAGTAAACATAATTTTCCTTGGATGAATATATGTACATATGGGGGGTGGGGGGAGTTTTTCTGGAAATTTCACTAAATTATATGTTTATATTATATTTATGATATAATTGATTATAATATTTGAAAGAAGGTGGGTGGGACGGGATATAATTTTTATGTTTTTAGAATTATATGAGAGTTACAAGTGTTATTGTTGTTACTAATGATATATTCCAGTACGCCTGCTGTAAGTTTTCAAAATGAATAAAGAATTAAAAAAAAAAAAAAAAAAGAAAGATGCTACAGATTAAGTGGAACTTACATAGTTGGAGATTAGTGGCTAACAGTTTAAGATATCAGTTGTTATGGGAGAGATTGTGCAGATCAGCTACCAAGGTATTTCAAGGACAGGTATGTTTTTAGGTGTTTCTATGCCTTCCTAATACACGCATATATTACAACCCAACCTCTATTCTGCACATACTATGTACCCAGGAATGCCTACACACGGTCTTTCAGCATGTGTATTTTTTTAGACACATATACTATTGTGCAATTTTGTAAAAGGTCTCTTTTACAGGTTTTACACTCGGAAGAACCTTTTTAAGATTACCCCCACAATGACATCATTTTCTGTGACTTATATGAAGTTTTGAGACAAAAACCAAATTGCTGTATTCCTGCCTTACCCACAGACATCTCTCGCACCTCTGCTTCACACAGTGTAATTACAATCATGGAAACCAAATCACCACACTAGATGCGCTACTTAAGCAGCAGTAAAAACCAGGGCAGGATTAACTCTTTCGTGGGTCTTAGGCAAACAATTACATCCCCCCCCCCACCATCTTAAAATAAACGCATTTTAAAACCCTTAAAAATAGGGCCCTAGTTTTGATAGCAGTGAAAGAACAGCGCAGAGGAAGCAGCAGGTAAATGCTGCTTGCCAACATCTCCCGCCAAATGTAGGACAATATACAGAAAGACATCTGATTCCCACCCACCCACACCACCATCATCACTCTTCTTTCTGCCAGTAGTTGACATATATACATATCTAGGAAACCCCCTTCTAAACATTTGGGCCCTAGGCACATAACTAACTTATTGATGCTTTAATCCTACCTTGGGGAAAACACGAAGAGTGACTTCCATGGAATTCTTTAGTGTGTGGGGTGTGCGTGTGTAACCCAAAAGGTTGTTTAAAGGAAATGGTTCCCAAATACAGTACAATCTCAGTTATCTGGCACCCATGGGGATTGGTGGATACTGGATAACTTTTTCTGGTGCTGTGTTAGAAACCTTGTCTAATCCAGATCTCAATTCCCCTCCCTCCTGCCCCGAAGCACCAGTGCGGCCTTGAGCCTCAAAGCCCCACGCTCCATCCTTCCTTTCCTTACCTTACCTGAAATGGCAGCTGATCAGCAGGAGGCAGCACTCAAAGCAGGTGGCCAGCCTCGGCAGGGCTTTTTCTCTAATGCGGCTTAGAAAGCAAATAGAATGTTAGGAATTATCAGGAAAGGAATGGCGGTTTTTCTGCTTCCTTCAGTCTCGCAATTCCATTTTTCATCTTCCTTCTTTCACTAATATACCTGAAAAAAATTTTGTCTCCTTTTTTATCTTTCTAGTCATTTGCTCTTCAGCCTGCACTTTTGCCAGATGTATCTCTCTCTTGGCTTCTTTCATTTTCATCTGGTATTCTCTTTTGTCCTCCTCTTCTTGAGTATTTTTATATTTCACGAACACCAACTCTTTTGCCTTTATTTTCTCCGCCACTAGTTTGGAGAACTGTATTGGTTTTCTTTTTCTACATAAGAACATAAGAATTGTCGCTGCTGGGTCAGATCAGTGGTTCATCATGCCCAGCAGTCCACTCCCGCGGCAGCCTCCAGGTCAAAGACCAGTGTCCTAACCGAGACCAACCCTATCCACGTATGTTCCAGTTCAGCAGGAACTTGTCTAACTTTGTCTTGAATCCCTGGAGGGTGTTTTCCCCTATAACAGCCTCAGGAAGAGAGTTCCAGGTTTCCACCACTCTCTGGGTGAAGAAGAACTTCCTTATGTTTGTACGGAATCTATCCCCTTTTAACTTTAAAGAATGCCCTCTCATTCTCCCTACTTTGGAGAGGGTGAACAACCTGTCTTTATCTACTAAGTCTATTCCCTTCAGTATCTTGAATGTTTCGATCATGTCCCCTCTCAGTCTCCTCTTTTCAAGGGAGAAGAGGCCCAGTTTCTCCAATCTCTCGCTGTACGGCAATTCCTCCAGTCCCCTAACCAATTTAGTTGCTCTTCTCTGGACCCTTTCGAGTAGTACCATGTCCTTCTTCATGTACCAGTGACCAGTGCTGGATGCAGTATTCTAGGTGAGGGTGTACCATGGCGTGGTACAGCGGCATGATAACCTTCTCCGATCTGTTTGTGATCCCCTTCTTAGTCATTCCTAGCATTCTGTTCACCCTTTTTGCTGCTGCCACGCATTGCGCGGACGGCTTCATCGACTTGTCAATCAGTACTCCCAAGTCTCTTTCCTGGGGGGGGGGGTCTCTCCAAGTACCACCACAGACATCCTGTATTTATGTATATAAGATTTTGTCACCGACATGCATCACCTTACACTTATCCACGTTGAACCTCATTTGCCATGTTGCGGCCCATTTCTCGAGCGTGTTTATGGCACGTTGCAGATCTTCGCAATCTTCCTGCGTCTTTACTACTCTGAATAACTTAATATTGTTTGCAAATTTAATCACCTCACTCGTCGTGCCAATTTCTAGATCGTTTATAAATATATTGAAGAGCAGGGGCCCAAGCACCGAACCCTGTGGCATTCCACTGGTGACACTTTTCCAGTCTGAGTATTGTCCATTTACTCCCACTCTCTGTTTCCTATCCACCAGCCAGTTTTTAATCCACGTATTTCACCCTCGATTCCATGGCTCGCAATTTTTCGAAGTAGTCATTCATGCAGAACCTTGTCGAACACCTTCTGAAAATCCAGATATACAATGTCAACCGGGTCGCCTTTGTCTTTCTGCCTGTTTACTCCCTCGAAGAAGTGCAGCAAGTTCGTCAAGCAAGATCTTCCTTTGCTGAAACTGTACTGGCTGGTCCTCATCAGATTTTGTCTGTCAAGGTGCTCAATGATGCGGTCCTTTATCAGCACCTCTACCATCTTTCCCAATACTGAGGTCAGACTTGTTTTTATTTTCCTCACAAAAATCGGTAGCCTTTTTTTTTTTTATTTTTTATTCCTTTTAGCTTGGACCACTGTTGTTCCACTTCCCTTATGTCCTCCCATCTTATTAGCTCTTTCTTCAGATACTCCTCCATTTTACTGAAGTCCACCCATTTGAAATCCAGAACTTTGCATTTTGTGTAGCTACCCTCTGCTTTAGTTGTTATATCAAACCAAATTGTCCGATGATCACTACCACCCCCAGGTGGGCACTCACTCGGACATTAGACACACTCTTCACATTTATGAGCACCAGATCCAGTATTGCTTTTTCCCCTCATTGGTTCCATCACCATTTCTTTGAGCAGAGCCCCTTGAAGGGCATCCACTATCTCTCTACTTCTTTCCGATTCCGCAGATGGAATTTTTCAATCCACATCCAGCAGGTTGAAATCACTCAGCAACAGTACCTCTCCTAGGCGGCTTTAATAATTACCTTAGTGTCACAAATTGGCACAATACTATGTAGTCTGTTGGGAAGCTGTAATGTTTGCTAAGTTTCTATTTATAAGTGTTTTATTAAGATGTGCAGCTAGGAATCTGGCATTGTAGACATACACCTTTCACCGATTTAATGCTGCCTGTAAATGTTATCTAATTTGCAGAGAGAGATCTGAAACTGTAGGAATGCAGTGTGGGGGTGAAAGCAAAAGGGATGATGTGAGTTATTGCTCTGCCACTGACCTTGCATTGCTTTTTTAGTACCAGGGATTGCATGGTGTGTAGTTTTCCTCTACTGATCAACGACTGCATGCATCGATAGTTTTTGTCTTGGCTAGACAGTAAATTCTGACTGCACAAAGAATAAGATAGGAGTGCAGGAGTAGCCTAGCATTTACAGCAATAGGCTGAGAACCAGGGAAGTCAGACTTTAAAATCCCATTGTCACTCCTCGTGTCCTTGCATAAATCATTTACCTCTTCATTGCCACAGGCACCAAGATTATAAATCCAGCAGGGGAGAGACATATACTTGAACGTAACCTGCCCATTAAAAAGGCAAAATTAAACTAGAAGTTTGTATTTCCGTTTCCCTTACAACCTACAAAATCTCTAGAACAGAACATGTTTACACTTAGGAAATATTTACCCTGTCTTATTGGCAAATTCTTCCTGATGCTATTGAATAATTAACTCTAAGTCAGATTTCTTCTGGGCTCAGAGAAAAATCATTTTTACTGAATGAAACCCTTAAGATCCATTTTTAGGGCAGCAAAGAAAAAAAAAAAAAAAAAAGCAAGGCAGTGAACTAAAAACCTGTCCTGTAGCTTAATAAAGCAGAAAACAGGGTGAACTCAGCCACATGAAAGCAGTTGAGATTAGAAAATCACCCCCAGCCAAAACAAAAACAAAGGAGAATATGACATTAATAGCAGAAAACACCATCTTAACAACTCATTCATTGCCAACAAAGTAGAAGGGGAAGACCATGCAAAAATCTATACAAAAGAAAGCAGTGGGCACAAAGCTTGTAGTCTGAATAACAACTTTCAGAATCTGCAAGCTCTGATGTTAGAGGCAGACTTAGATACTGTTGCTATCACAGAGACATGGTTCAATGATTCCTATGAATGGTAGACAACCATACCTACCAATAATCATTTTAGGAAAGATAGGGATGGCTAAAGGGGGTGAAGGAGGGGGTGCCATATGTGAAAACCAGTACACTTCTCACTCCATATTCACTGTGATAGGGGATTAGCAGAACCGCAAATACAGAAAAACCACAAATAACTTTTTCATATGTTATTCGCTGTTTTCTATTAAAAACCATCGTGAATATGGTGAAACTGTGAACAACATGGTGGGAGACCTGGCCTGTTCCTGAAGAAGAAGCAAAACACGGTTAAGAAATGCTGGGAATCAGCGATTTTCTCTGTAAACACTTAGAATCAGTGATTTCTCTATGCAAGCTGATGTAATTTGGAGGGATTGCTGAAACCGCGAATACGGAGGGAGAAGTGTATTAAATAGATCAAAATGCAGGGGACCTGGGGAAAGAAGGAAGTAATATGGATCGTCTTGAAAAGAGAAAATGGAAACTCTACCATATGGGTGTCATTAACAATCCTCCAATACAAATGGAGAAGCTGGACAATGATCTAGTTGCCGATATCCAAAACTTGGGGCTCTTTTGCTGCCAAATACGGATTGGAATGCCCCTACCACAAAATCATAAAGTAGAGATTTTGAGGATACTTTTCAAACCAGCCTGCTCAGACAATTAGTGTTGGAACCCATGAGGGGAGGGGCAACGCTAGATCTAGCACTTACACATAGAAAAAAATGTGTCTAATGTCCAGGCGGGTGCCCAGCTGAGTTGCAATGACCATTACACAGTATGGTTTGATATAAGAGCTAAGATGGAACATGGACACACAAACCTCAAAGTCCTGAATCTCAAACATGTTGACTTTAGTAAAATGAGATGGGACCTGAAGAAACAGCTGATGAAATTGGAGAACATGAGAGAAATAGAAAGGTGCTATAAAAAGGCGATGGAATTCTATGTAAGGAAAGTTAATAAAAGTAAGAAGAAAATGAAGTCAATACGGTTCTCCAAACAAGTGTATATGAAAATAAAAGCAAAACAGTTGGTGTTCATGAAATACAGATAACATATGGATCTGGAATGGCTGAGTTGTTGCCCCCCCACCCCAACTTACACCCTTCTCTCTCTTACCCCCTCTTGATCCCCAAGCCCCTCACTTTTCTTGTTAACCAAAATGCATCTGACTTCAGCATTATCAACAATAAATAAACCATAGACACTTTATTGATGATAATAACCAGGCTGCAGCTTTGTTTATTGGGTCAACAAATAATTAAGCAATCAACAATTTCTTTGCCTCCTGAACTACACAAACATTATAATTGACAATACTCAAATGTAATCCCCTGACCCCACCACGTCAGCAAGAGCCTAGGGGGTGGCATGGACCACCATGCCCCTATTTCATGCCACGTGCCTTCGTGACATATTCGCTCACCTGAGCTCACTTCCCCCTACCTGCTCATCTCTGAATGAGCCTAGGGAGGGGGTAGGCATGTACCTCCATGCCACCCTTTCCAGGTCACCTAGCCCATGATGTCACCACTCTATGGAGCTCAATATCAAACTAACCGCTCATCTTCTGATGAGCCAAACCTTGTAGCTTGGGATTACCACAGCTGCAACAACCCCTAACTCCACCACCTCCTGAGCAAACCTTCGATACCTAGGGGAGGGTGGGAGGGAAAGCGGCCTCCGAGGAACAGGGAAGAACCCTGAACCTCAGAGGCACGTGTTCTATATATCCCCCACCCATTCTACCAGGCTCCACCTAGCCCTGCCCATACACTTCCCGTCTCCTGACAGGAAGCCCAGTTCTCCTTGCCTACTACCTCCCCCCCTACCAAATTGCCTATGAGCTGCTTCTCCATGGGCGGCCAACCCGGGCCATCCAGCCCATTGTTATAGACACCCGTCGAGACAAGCTCTCGGGCTCTTTTACTCAAGAACATAAGAATAGCCTTACTGAGTCAGACCAATGGTCCATCTTGCCAGTAGTCCATCTGCACGGTGGCCTATCTAGGTCACTAGTACCTGGCAAAATCCCAAATAGTAGCAAAATTCCATGCTACCGATCCAGAGCAAGCACTGGCTTCCCTCATGCCAGTCTCAATAACAGACTATGGACTTTTCCTTCAAGAACAACACAGAAAAGAACACCAGATAAAACTGAAGGTGAAAGCACAAGTGGAAGAACAAATGGCTAGAAATGTAAGGAGGGGTGATGAGGTTTTTTACAGGTATATTAATGAAAGTAGGAAGATTAAAAATGAAACTATAAGTAATATGAAGTTCCAAGGGGACAGATACAAGAGGAATATCAGAAAACAGGGTTGAAAATTTTATGAAATCCTTTTCTGCGGGTAAATCACTCTTTTACCTGGGGTAAAGGCTTTGAAAATTACCCTTTTAAAGAGTACAGAAGAGAATGTTATATTGATCATTTTCTCAAAGCCCATTTTCTGAGTCAATATAAATACAGGTTTCTTCCTGTTTAGTGTTTGCATTGAAATCATTGTTCTGAATAAAGATTGAATGTTATCTTATTACCATCCTGTTCCTATTCCTATTTATCTGGCATGCACATCTGTTGCTTTTGTGCATTTAAAAGTAGGTCAAGTACAGTTCCCTTGGAAATTGTCACTGCTTCTAAATGAGGCAGAATTGTCAAGCTTTGACTGTTCATTGAGAAAATGGCCACATATGCAGGTGTGTGTTTTGCCCATGTTCCAAGATTAATATTTTGGCAATGAATCTTCAAATAGGTTTATACTTGATATACTCGATAAAAACAACTACAGAAATATTATGAATGCATTGTGCTTTATATCCTTTTGATCAAAGAGAGAGTATATTCACCCCCAAATTCTATATATGGTGCCTAACGATCAGTAGTGGATTGATCGGCATGAAATTGAATTGCTTAACTGGGTCAATTACTAGTTAATTGGTGCAATTATTAGTGTTAACACTTAACAGATGAATCAAACCACAGTAGAGATACTGTGTTGGTGTGCAGTTTGTTCAACAGTCATAGAAACATAGAAATAGACGGCAGATAAGGGCCACGGCCCATCTAGTCTGCCCACCCTAATGTCCCTCTCCTACCTTTGCCCTGTGAATAGATCCAATGTGCCGATCCCATTTGGCCTTAAAATCAGGCACGCTGCTGGCCTCAATCACCTGCAGTGGAAGACTATTCCAGCGATCAACCACCCTTTCAGTGAAAAAGAATTTCCGGGTGTGTGCAGTGGCTCAACACGCAAGTGTTTTGGCCAATTTGGCCTGCCTCAGGAGCCTTATGCAATATATTCAAATTCTTGAAAGATGTTGACTGTAGTAAATGATACACCTCATGGAAGTGTTATGAATTCTGTTCCAGTCCCCCAGCCTCTCACAGTCTGGCTGGAAAAAAATGTCTTTCTCTGCCTCTTTCCGTCTCCTGATCCTTCTGCTGGGCACCTCCCAGCTCCTCCCAGAAGAAGGATCAGGAGATGGAAAGAGGCAGAGAAAGACATTTTTTTCCAGCCAGACTGTGAGAGGCTGGGGGACTGGAACAGAATTCATAACACTTCCATGAGGTGTATCATTTACTACAGTCAACATCTTTCAAGAATTTGAATATATTGCATAAGGATCCTGAGGCAGGCCAAATTGGCCGAAACACATGCATGTCGAGCCACTGCACACCAACACCTTTCGTATCTCTACTGTAGTTTGTTTCATCTTGATTGGATTGTGGAGAACCTTCTCCTGGTTTTTCTGACCATAACACTTAATAAACACCAGTTAGGGATTACATGTGAATCTAATCCACACATTTCTCCACCAACCGTGTCTAACTAGTCTCACAGTAGAAGCCAATACGGTGCAGAAATTGGCCAAAAAACTTTCGGCCAAAAAGTTACCACCATGATTTTGGTTTCAGCCAAAACTAACTGTGTATTTTCAGTAGAAGCCAAAAATGTGTGCTTTGTCCCATTTATCCCTTCCCTCTCCCTGCAGGGGACCCATGGGGGTCTATTTTACAATCCCTGGCATAGTCGAGGCAAGAGTGATTCCTAGTCGCTCCTGCCCATGCTAGCTCTGCTCTCAAAATGACTGTCATGACCTATAGTGGCACTCTCATGAGACTACTGCAAGAGATATGGCAGACATTTTAGGAGTAAAGCTGACATGGGTAAGAGTGTCTGGGACTCACTCCTGCCCCAACTACACCACTAGATCACAAGGGATTTTAAGATAGTCTGGGGGAGGGAGAGAAGCTACTCTTTGTATTCTTATTTTTGTGTATGTGTGTGCAATACTATTGCAAGTAATGCAGTTATGATCTTGCACAGTAGTTTATAGGGTAAATAGAGAGCTCTAAATAAATTCTTTTGATGCAAAAGTGTGTAGCATGAATTTAAATTTGTAAATTTTGAATGATATGATCCATAGGAATTAACTGTCACGCCAAATGTGGCATAAAGTCAGCCATTGTAACAGCACTGTGGCTTTTAGTTTGTTTTCATTAGATGAGGTCCATATGTATAGAGGCTATTTTGTTTGGAGGTAAAATATGGACTTTCATTATATAAATTCAATATATATATTCTGATTTGAATATTATTTTGGGTAATTCTAAAGAATTTCTAGGCTCTATTGAGTATGATGAGAATACAGCATTTTAATCAAACTTTTGGCATCCAGAAGCTAGATTATATGAGAAAAGAACCTGCAGTGACTGTTTTCAAGCAGAAGTACTATTCAAGCTTATAGTGTTAATAGGGAAATGATATTACAATGCACTGAAGCTTATATTTTAAAACATAGCAACGTATTGCTCAACTGTAATTTTTCAGAACATGTAGTTCTCGTGTTCAACGTGCTTTTTTTAAATTTTGGATTGTGTATCAAGCTGATATAGGGTTCCTTTTACTAAGGTTAGCGCGCACTGCCCCCCGCGCTATGTGTAAAAACTAACGCCAGTTCAATGGTGGCGTTAGCGTCTAATGCATGCGGCAATGCAACATGCGCTAAAACCGCTAGCGCAGCTTAGTAAAAGGAGCCCATAGTGTCCACACTGTAGAGTAGACCAATGTTTGGACTCCTTTCCTTTACCCTATTTTAGTAAGAATCTAATTTGTCTCTTCTATTCATGGGCATCATCATCTCCCTCCTCTCCCTTACATGGGTACTCTCTATTCCCTCCCCCTCTCTCCCTATCACTCTGGGCTCATCATTTCCTTCCTTCTCTGTCCCATCTCCCTTGTTTTTTTTTCCATCCCTATTTCCAGAATCTGGCCCTTTCAAAAATCACCCTGTTCCACCATCTGCACCTTTCTCCCAGTAAATCTTTCTGTGCTCATACCCCTCCTTCCCCCAATCAGTTATCCCTCTCCCCTCCCTTTCCCCAGTCAGGTATCTCCCTCTCCCCTCCCTTCCCCAGTAAGGTATCTCTCTCTCCCCTCCCTCCCCCCATCAAATCCCAAGCTGCTCCTTGTGACCCTGGTCAAATCACTTAATCTTCCACTGTCCCAGGTACATTACATAGATTGTGAGCTCACTGAGACAAATAGGAAAAAAGCTTGAAGTATGTAAACCACTTTGAGTATGGTTGTAATAAAAAACTACAAAAGGCGGTATACAAGTCCCAATTCCTACCCTATCCTATTCCTTTAAGCAAAAAACTGAAACAAGTGTTTTATTGGATAAACAATGGAAAACACTACCTGTCTTTTTGGACCAGATTCTATAAACAGCACCACTCAATCAAAAAAGGCGCCGTTTATAGAATCACGCTTAAGGATGTCTGGTGGAAGGGATTGTTTTGTGCACAAATGTGAGAAATGTGTTGTTGCCTTTTGACTATTTTGTTGGCACTTCTTTGAAAATTTTAATAAATATATTTAAACATAGAATCACGCTTAGCAAAACTTAAGCACACTTAGGCATTATTAGGTGTCCTAGACATGCCTAATTTGGCAGTGTCTATGTCAGACACCTAAGTCAACCACACCTATTCTCCACCCATAAGCATTCCTACTTTTAAACATAGATGTCCTTAGGCGTGGGATGATACATCCACTTAGGCATCCTAAGAATTTGGTGCCAAACACTTATTTATTTTATTTAAAAAATGTTTAACCCACCTAGACCTAAGTGGCTTACAAAAATACAAACATAATCATCACTGCACCAAGCAGAGCACAGAGGGCCCATCAAAACTTTTTCTTCGGCGTGAAGCCCCACCCCTTTCTTGCCCGGAGCCAGCCATCTTCAGCCCTCTAAAGGGCTCTGTTACCCTGCGTGTGGCTGATCCAGCCGCAGCTTCTTCAGCACAGTGAGGGGAAAGGAGCCCAGACATTCACCTCACTATACCGAGCAGAGCAGAACGGACCCATCGAAAACTTTTTGTTTTGCTGGAAGCCCTGCCCTTTCCTTGCCCAGAGCCAGCACCGAACAGATCAATTGGAAACTTCTTTCTTTGGTGTGAAGCCCCGCCCTTTCTTCCTAGAGCAAGCCATCTTTTCCAGCCTTAAAGGGCTGCTAAGCAAGGGCCCTTGGCGCATTCCTTTCATGTGAGCCAAGCAGGACAAGGCCCAAACCATGCCGGAACCCCCTCAAGACCCCTAGCCAATCAAATACACTGAGCCCTATCTCAGCTATCACACTTATACTTCCCATAATGGCTCTCCATATCCCTGTCATCACAGGCCAGGGATGCTATGGAGACCTGACAAACTACTCTCACATGAGGCAAATGACAATCAGAACCCCAACTTCATAAAAATCCCACCAAATGCAGAGCTACCAAAACAAATTCCATCAAAGTAGCTCTAGTAAACACCAGATCAGTTAACGGCAAAGACCTCATCCTTCTAGATGCCATAACAGACAACAGATGGGATCTCCTTCTAGTGACTGAAACATGGCTAGAAGACAATGATGGAGCCACCCTGGGTGCACTATGCCCTCAAGGCTACCAAGCACTGGCATGTTCCTGACCCCCCCCCCCCAAAAAAAAGGGGGTGGGGTTGCAGCTATTGCAAAATCCAATCTGAACCCAAGACACAAACTCCATCTCACTAGAAAGCCTGGACGTCCTCATTTTCTCTACAGGCCATGACAAAAAAAACAATTCGTATTAATCAACAGAGCACCCTCCTCCCCTATGTCTGTACTAGACAAACTAATAAACATTATAAGTGACCTCTCAGTCAACCACAAACAAATTATCATCTTAGGACACTTTAACTTTGCTGAATACCCAGACATCACCGGTGCACCAAGGGAATTCACAAAGACACTGTCTGACCTAGGTTTCATTCAAGTCAACTCCCCCACCCACTCCTGGAACACTCTAGATCTCATCTTCATCTCCAAAGGTCCGCTACTTGACACAAACCAACCCAGTTAATAAACAAACACTCAGGTCCCCTGGACCAACCACCATGTAATCTCGTTCAACCCATACGTCAAGACCAGAGGGCCCACAGAAAATCCAGCATCACAAAAAGCAACCACACTCGACCCAAAGTCGGTAAAACCTTCATGATTTTTTCATTGGCATCTCCAAAATAAATCTACTCACAAGTTCCACGACCAACTCACTAGAGGAAAAGGCACAGATATGGCATTCTGGCATAAAGTCACTATACAAGAAATTATCAAGAGTCAAAAAACTTGACACACACATAAGATCTTTCTCATCACCCTGGTTCACAGATAGACTTAAAAAACAGAAAAGGAAAGTAAGGAAAGTGGAAAAAAACTCAAAACGCCGAGAACAAATCTACCTGGAAAAGCCTCTTGAAAGATTACAAACTAGCAACACTCAAAACAAAAAAGGCATACTTCACAAAATCCCCAACAGATCAAAGGCCATCTTCTCACTGTCGAAAAACCTTTTCAACTCCTCCCAAGGACCTTACCACATCTAAAAATCAAACTTAGACAGTGAATCCCTCTTAAATTTCTTCCATGACAAGATATCAAAGATATGAGAATCCTTAGACTTAGAAGCCAAAGCTTTGCCGAGCAACCCAAAGACTACACCAAATAATAACCTACACCTGATAAGACTTTCTAGACAGTTTCAAACCAGTTTCCATTAACAACCTAAAAAGTACAATATTCTCCCTACACCCCACAACATCAATCCTAGACCCATGCCCATCCACCACACTTCTAGCTACCAGCGAATCCTTCCTGAACTCCATCTTACCTCTAATTAACGAGTCCCTACAATCTGGCACAATACCACAGAGCTGGAAATCTGCTGTAGTAAGACCACTTCTAAAAGACCCATCATGGACCCAGACAACCCAAGCAGCTATAGCCAGTCTCAAATCTCCCATTCATCTCAAAAATACTAGAAAAGATTGTACTCACACAACTACGAGACTTCATGGAAACAAACACCACCCTCTCCAACTTCCAATCAGGATTCAGGAAACACCACAGCACAGAAACGGTGCTTCTAGACATCATAAACAACTGCTGGAAAATCTTTGATGAGGTGGAAAGATGCTCTGCTGGTCCTATTAGACCTGAGCGTCGCCTTCGATACCATCGATCACTCTCTCCTCTTATCCAGACTACACACTATTGGAATCCATGATATCACACTGGCATGGTTCTCCTCCTTCTTAAACAAAAGGTCTCAGAAAGTATTATTGGAATCCTTCTTATTGGAGCCAAAACCTCTCAACTATGGAGTGCTTCAGGGTGCACTACTATCCCCACTCCTCTTTAACATATATGTCAAACCAGTACTTGACATTGCAGAAAAACACCAAATCAAAATACACTCATGTGCAGATATACCTTCCCCTAGGTCAACACCGAGATGTACAAATGGAAAACCTTCACTGCTGCCTAACAGAAATAAAAAAACTGGATGACTGCAAACAAACTACAGCTCATGTGTCAAAAACAGAACTTCTCTGGACATAAGAACATAAGAATTGCTGCTGCTGGGTCAGACCAGTGGTCCATTGTGCCCAGCAGTCCGCTCCTGCGGTGGCCTCTAGGTCAAAGACCAGTGCCCTAACTGAGACCAGCCCTAACTTTTCCTGCACCCATATGGACTCATCATTCTCCATGAACAAGTATGATAATTCAGCCACACTTGGTAATTGTCTTCAACAAGTTGTTAATACAAAGCTGCCCTCTCTAGCTTGTTAAGTGATAAATGACACCCTCACAGCCAAAGACAAGTCTAGGAGTGACTCTCGACTCAAACCTGTCACTCTCAGGCCATGTATCAAATTTAGTATCTTCATCCTTCCATTACCTCCGCCAACTAAAATGCATCCGTGCTTACTTTTCAGAAAATGACTTCGCCCAGCTACTATATGCGTTTGTAATATCCCGCTTAGATTACTGCAATGCTCTACTAGTGGGCTTACCAGTGAAAACACTCTCCCATCTACAAGGTGTGCAAAATGCCGCAATCCAACTCCTAAAAAAATATGGGCTTCCATGATCATGTCACCCCTGCACTAACATCCATGCACTGACTACCTATCCAAAAACGATGCGCCTTTAAAGCCTTAATGCTAACTTTCAAGAATTTCTACAAAATGACACCAAACTACATAGCATCAAAACTTCAAAATTATGTCCCCAACCGATCACTGATATCCCAAACAGAAAAAGGGCTAGTCCTGCCACCAGGCCACTCACTCAAATCTGAGACAGCCCTTTTTCTGTTTGGGATCTCAGTGATCGGTTGGGGACGTAATTTTACATACCCAGAATATGGCACATCATCCCCCCCATCCATTAGATCACTAGACAGACACTTCAGAAAAGCTGTGACAACCTTCCTCTTTACAAACCCAGCTCCTTGAAGACCCACGTCTACACCCTGGATGGACAGAATCCCAAAGACACCACCTAGTATACCAAACGGAATCTCGCTAAAACTCGTATGCCACCGCAAATATAACTAAACTAAACCTTAAGTTTATATACCGCATCATCTCTTTGGATGTGGAGCTCGGCACGGTTTACAAGAACTTAAAATATAGGAAGAGAAGGAAAAAAAAAAAAGGTTTACATGAACTTATATATAGAAGAGAAGAGTAAGGGGGGATAGAATTACATTTTAGTGAAAAGCCAGGTTTTCAGTTGCTTACGGAATAATTGGAATAATAACCTGAATTGCTACCACTTTTCTCTGACAACAAAGATGCACCCACCTGCAAAGAAAGCTATTTCACTTCCTAGTATATCTACACTGGAAATGCTGCAATTTAAACCACCCTATGTCCACTAAGTCTGTATTTGTAAATCTGCATGTTATGTCTATACTGTAATTGCTTTAATCTAAATCCCTTGTCCATGCTGTAAATGCTGAAGAGTCAATGTCTCACTAAAGTTTGTCCTACCCATTCTATGAATGTACTCCTATAACCTGTTCTGGGCTCCTATGGGCAGACGGGCTAAATAAATGACTAAATAAATAAAATATAACCAAATTAGATTGTGAGCCCATTCGGGAAAGAGAGGGTAGCTCAAAATGCCTATGTATTAGTATTGTAAACCAATTAATACTTATGTTCAAGCAGTATATCAAATGCAATAAATCCAATCCAATCCAAATAAACAAACATATCTAAAACCTTTTCAATCAAGATCCTAGGTCGATCAAGAGAATGCCTCCATAAAGTTGTTTTAAAAAGTTTCTTAAATTTTTTTGAATATCAGAAAGCAACCTCAGCTGTCTTGTTAGATTATTCTACAATAAAACACCTTCAATTGATTATTTATATGTTTTCATATTGACAAAATGTGCATTCGCTAATCCATCTGTTGATAGTTGTAACTTTCCCTCTGAATCTTAATGACCTAAACCGGGGTGCCCACACTTTTTTGGCTTATGAGCTACTTTTAAAATGACCAAGTCAAAATGATCTACCAATAATAAAATTAAAAACAAAAACACAAAGTACACTGTACACAGAGAAAATGTTAATTATAAATTATATTCAGGCTTTTTTTATCAAAGAGTTCAAGGCAGCTGACTTTAAAATATGCAATGTTACCTCAGTAATAATATAAAAATAGACAAATATACCACCTCCCCTTTTACTAAATCGCAAATGTTTTTTAGCACAGGGAGCTGCGCTGAATGCCCCATGCTGTTCCCGACGCTCATAGGCTCCCTGTGCTAAAAACCTCTATTGCGGTTTAGTAAAAAGGGGGCCATGGTGCAAAATATAGACAGCAGATATAAATTCTCAAAACGTACACATTTTGATCACTAAATTGTTGTCTGCTGATTTCACGAGTATCTGGATACACTTCCTGCTGACTGTGAATCCAATATTTTTTCCCTTCTTTCTGTCTCCTGCATGCTTCCTCTCTTCCAGACCTCACTCCATTCCCCAATCAACATCTCTCTCTGATCCTCCATGAGTCCAACTTTTTCTTCCTCTCTCCCTGCCTGCCCCCTAACACCCTCCATTCCCTCCCCCAACTTTTTCTTCCTCTCTCCCTGCCCCCTCCCTTTTCTTTCTCTCTCTCCCTTCCCCCTTCTTTCTTTCTGTTTTTCTCCCTGACCCCTTTCTTTCTCTCTCCCTGCCCCCTTTCTTTCTGTCTGTCTTTCTCTCTCTCTCCCTGCCCCCCACAAGCCTCCTCCCCCCACCCTGGACATCAATATTAATGTTGGAGAGGAAGTTCCAGGCCTGGCTGGGGTGAGGCTTGTAGGCCCGGCGTTTGTGCAGTTGCTGCACGCGCCTGGCTTTTACGGCATTGGGGAAGCAGGGAGAATGCAAAGGCAATGTGAATGTATTGCAGAGCCCAGGATGGGCTCCACGATCCAACTCGCATTGCCTTTGCGATCTACTGGTTGATCGCGATCCATCTTTTGGGCACCCCTGATCTAGTTGGCTGATAAAGCCTCATCAATTGTGTTAGATACCAAGGGATATTATAATAAATGATTTTAAAAGTTAATACCAGAACCTTGAAAACAATACAAAATTTGACAGGTAACCAATGATTAATTCATTCTTTTTTTTTTTGATTGGCTGAAAACCAGCATGGTCAATTACCATGCTGATTAAGTCAATTAAAAAACAAAAATTGAATATGCATTTCAAACTTAGGTGTCGCTAGGTAGCTGCAATTTGGGTGCCTAGCAACACCTAGGGCTCCTTTTGAGTAGGCGGTAGATTTTTAGCTAACGCGCCCTTCGGTAATGCACCTTCGTAAAAGGACTCCCTAATGTAGGCACTGTTTATAGGATTTCCCCAGCTTGTGTCTTTTATGTACTATTTATTTTAAAATTTATATACCGTCTACAACTAGGTGGTTTTCAAAAATAAAACATACACAATAATAAAAACAGTACAATGAAAACTGTGTCCATTGTGCATTTTGCTTCCAAGTCCCTTCAAATCTTATAAAAATGCTGTTACGAATAATTGGGTCCTTAATTTACATATGTACATATTTGATTCCACCAGACTGGAGCTTACAGTAGTACATGTGGCAGGAAAATATCAACAAACACTGATTTATGTGTACCTTCAAAGAACCCCTAATTATAAGGGAAATTAATGTCAAAATTTATGCTTACAATTTATAAACACCTTAAGCAAACTTAAATATAATAAAGCAGTTTGCAGATGAAAAACTGAAAAGTGGCAGCACGGTCTTAGCCTAGCATAGTTTGCTGGCCAAACGAGTTTAAGAGGTCACATTTGGAAAATTAGAAAGTCCTTAGCTCCTCTTATCTGCAATGCTTTGTCAGTCACTTTTCTTGTTACAGTTTTCTTGTTATAAGCTACAGAACATCCACCATTCTGAGATTTCCCTCCTGACGTGAACTGATACCCACCAGACCACTTTGTATAACCCTTGCTTTCACCAAGAAAGCTATTTTCTCTGCCCTTTCATCTTCCTTAATTCTCTCCCTCATGTAATACTATATTATCCCTTCTCCTATTGTTTCCTGTGTTTTTCTCTCCCTTTTCTTTTTTTTTTTTTTAATTTTATGTTTAACTAAACCTTAGGTTTGTATACCGCACCATCTCCACAAGCGTAGAGCTCGGCACGGTTTACAGGGTTAGGTTGAAAAAGAGCTACAATGAAGGGTTATAGGAAAGGAGCTAGGAAGATAAAGAACCAAAGAGCGGGAAGTGTTAGATTTTTGAAAAGAGCCAAGTTTTCAGGTGTTTGCAGAAGGATTGGAGGGAACTTGAAGAAACTCTGAGCGGGGATGTGAGGTTATTCCAGAGTTCTGTGGTTCTAAAGAGGAGAGATGTTCCTAGTTTTCCTACGCGGGATATACCTTTTGTAATCATGTAAACCTCTTAGATTCATTGATTTAGGCAATATATCAAATAAAATGAACATTTCCAAAGAGCTGAAATTAGAGAATGACACGGGGACAAATATTTCTCCATCCCCGCAGAAACTCCTTGCCCCATCCCAGCAAGTTCTTTTCCTGTCCCTGCCCCATTCCTGCAAGCTCTGTCCTCATCTGCACAAGCCTCAAACACTTTAAATTAATCATAAGTGTCTGAGGCTTGTGCAGTTAAGGCAGAGCTTACAGGAATGGGACAGGGACAGCAACAAAACTCATGGGGGACAGTAAGGGAAAATTGAGTTCCTGTGGGGTCGGGGAAAAATTTGTCCCAGTGTCATTCTCTAATTGAATCTTTTCTTACAAAGGTAAAGATGGCATTAAGCCAGAGTCTTTTACTCTCCAATATGCATTTCCTGAATCTTATAAGTACGAGTATATACAAGTCTACCACTGTATAATAAGTTGAAGAGTCTGCTGACCAATCACGCAGATGCTCTTATAACAACCTTTCTGACAGTGAATGATATTTCAATTAGGACACTATTCTGCAAATGTATTCATGCAAGTAATATTTTTGCTCACAGAATAATAGCCTTTTCAATATTTTGTCTCACCAGTCTATGTGTTGAAGTCCGATACCTATCTCTTGTGCAAAATTGAGTTTAATGCATTGCTCATGTTTTACACCACTCTTGTACCCAAAAGGATCTTACGGAATTTGTTGGCCATAAACATCTGACATGCACAATGACAAAAGGTATGGTTACAGATTTCTTTTAAACAGCCTTATGCAGCTTTATGAAATTTTTCTCTTTACAAAATAATAGGACATGCACTAAACTTGAAAAAAAAGGGCTCTGTAGGCTGACCACCATGATTAGTGATGGAGTCAATGCAGTCTTAGGTATTCTCTTTCTTGGCATGGGAAAATAGTGGGAAATCAATATGTGTGCAAGTACTACCTTCCAGGAAGAGGCAGACTATGCAAGCCCACAAATGCCACTTCATCAGATCAAGGAGAGGGGAAGAGCAACAAAATGAAAATGACCCAAGTCCTGGAGAGAATGCCTTCTCCCCTCCCCTGCCACCAAACCTATTCTAACATAGCTTGGAATAGGCAAAATCGCTCATATCAAGCCTAAATCATTTCCTGAATCATAAGTGTGTAGCTGTGCATGCGAGTATGTGTTTGGGGATGGGGAAGAGTCACATAAGGAAAAGAAAAGTGGAACAGACCTGACAGATAAGTAAATCTAAGTCTGTCAGCACCAGAGAGAGAGAGAAAGAATGAGCAAGCAAGCAACTTGGATATTCTGAACACTTTTGAGTGTCCCGATCCGAGCACACGTTATTAACATAACATCTTCTTTAACTCACGAGGCCCTACTTCTATATCTTTTTCCCTTCATTTTCTGTGCAATACCAGTCCAGCTGCTATAATTATTAAAATGGAATAACTATCCCAAAAGCTTTAATTCTGAATCATGTGCACTACAGAATGAACAAAACATCTGCAGGATTCTTTACACTGCTATTTTACATTTTATTTTTTTTTCTCATTCTCTGTAATAATCACATAAATCTGAGTAAACTGAGTTTTAAAAAAAAATAAGCCAAGAATGATTGTGAAGTGATCAACAGCCAAATGGTTAAAGCACTAGACCTAGGTATGAACTAAATTGAAGGAGGTTTGCTCATTTCTAATAACTGTTACTGAATATTTGTTAGCACATCTTAAAAACATTTAGGGCTTCTTTTACAAAGCCGCGAGGCAAACCTCCGATGTCCGTTAATTTACTATGGACGTCGGAGCGATTACTGCACCAGCAGCTGCTAGCACGGCATTGTAAAAGGAGGAGGGGTTAATGCAGGTTAAATTTATTGTTTCCATTTGTTTTACACATTCATTTTAGGAAAAGTAAATTTTAATATGTTAAAACTTTTTAAATGTATTAATTTCTAAAAATCAGGACAGAAATTTGAAACCAGACTAAAAATGAACCCCAATTTTTTTTCCATATGCATTTCCCTAATAACTGGCTTAAATCAAAAAATCTGAACCGGAAAAGCAAACAGTACCAGCAGTGCCAATTGGGACCGATGTTGACACAATAGAGTAAATATTTCAAATTTAAATTTTATTTAATATACCACCTAAAAAAATTAGATCTACGCAGTTTACATTTTTAAGTTGTAGATTATGAGAAGAGGGATAGAAAAGGAGGCATAGATTATAACAAACTAACTCCCTTCCCTCTTTATCGAGCCATGCAGCCAAGCAGCAAAAGCGAAATGCCGAGCTGCCCATTAGGATTAGAATGGGTGACTCGGCATTTAGCTCGCGCTGCTCGGCAGCGTGGCTCGACAAAAGGAAGGGTAAGTAGTTACAGAGGAGGTTTAAATTTACTCTATGAAACATACTGTGCTGTGGGGATACTAAGTCAAACAGAAGCCAAATTATCACAAAGGGCTCCTTTTACTAAGGTGCACTAGCATTTTTAGCGCACGCTAACCCCGCGCTATGCGGCTAGAACTAACGCCAGCTCAATGCCGACATGAGCGTCTAGTGCGCACGGCATTGTATCACGCCCAATTCCACGCGTTAATGCCCTAAAAACGCGGCTTAGTAAAAGGAGCCTAAAGTGTCTTTACAAACTATCAGTCAATTCTTTTTTTTTTTTTTATAATCTTTATTAAATTTTCCAACTACAATTGTGCATACAAATAATTCATGTGCATATAATATTGCAAGAAAAGCACAATAAACTTACATATAGTAATAAGCAATTATTTTCCCCCACTCTCCCACCTATTAATCAAGAAAATAAATACCCACAAGAAACTATCTAAAAATTCCCAAACAATTCCAGTACAAACCCCTCCCCCCTCCCTCCGACTCTTGTCAGTCAATTTTTGTTGCTTACATGAAACACATCCTAGAAGGAAAAGCACTCGTATATACTTACCTAACAGTCTGAAGCCACACTTACATTTCGCTTGTCTGCTAGCTTTTACTGAGCAATAACACTTTAACCATAGCAGGCTGCAGGGTTCTCATGTGAACACTGTACGTTGACAGAAGAGTGTGACAACGGTCGGCACTTTGCCTATCTGCTTTCAGCCTACACAAGTGAGCATACAAGGCACTCTATTCCTGACAGTGTCTTGACTTGTACAAGCGCTATACAACACAGGGAAAGGACGTTACCAGTTACACCACACACCAGGTGAGACACAAGCATAATCTAAGCCAATATAGCCCAGAACTGATGTATTTCTGTCAGGCATATTATGACAAATTCCATAGGTAGGAGTTCCATTATACACAACAATTGGCTCTTTGTTTAGTGAAATATAAACCTTTTGAACCTAGTTTCAGTATCATAGCTAATAACTATAGTTATGCTTTGCTGGCAGTACCTTCCCTTTAGTGCTATGGTATGTCAAGATCCCATAATTGTTCCTTTGTTGTTTTTTTTCAGCCTTCCATTTCATAAGAAGAGAAACTTATCTGATTGTACTTATCTCTCTGTGTGTTGCAGTTTCTGTCTTTGTGTCCACCCCCCCTTGTAAAATTTGTTTTAACAGCTGTATCTAACTTAACTATTTTAGTTTTCAAGCTCTGTGAGAAAACATGCAGATATTTGTTATGGGATATGCATTGGAAGTACAGTACTCCCCTGAAATTTGCGAGGGGGGGGCATGTTCTCGGAGTGCCTGCGAAAAATGAAAAACCATGAAAAATGGATGTGGTACAAAAATGCCCTCCCCGCTCCATTTTTGGCTTCTCGTTGCCACAGTGACGGCGTATCGTTCTCAGCCAAGCAGCTGCTGCCATTGGTCGCCATCAGCTGGAAGGCTCCATCACGCGTACGCGCTCTACTGCTGCAACTGCAGTCTCCCTCAAAGCAGCCACGCAGGCACCAGAAGTAGTAGGTGCCGCTGCAGCAGCTGGCAGGCCAGATTCCAGAGCGCGAGGGGTGCTCACTCTTTGTTTTACTGCTTACGGCACCTTGGCTCACCATTGTCTTAATAACTGCTCAATGTTTTAATTTGTTTTATCGTCTCTCACCTGACCTTTCGCCGCCGCACAGCGGCGGCGCGCCGAGGACTCCGCCCCCTAATACCCCGGTACATGACATTTAAAGTCACGTCTCTTGCGGCGCACGCTGCTCACTCTTTGTTTTACTGCTTACGGCACCTTGGCTCACCATTGTCTTAATAACTGCTCAATGTTTTAATTTGTTTTATCGGTAACTATAATTTTTTAACTTCAACTATTCAAGTTTCAATTGCTGTTTTTACTGTTGTTATTTTACTGTGGCTTTATTCTTTACAGTAAAACAAAGGAGCGCACCTAAGGAGCAGGTCCTGCTCCTTAGTGCGCTCCTTTGTGCGAAGCCGGAGTGCGCTGACACCCCCTTTATTCACAATCGACATCTTAAACAATTTGCTAACACTAATCTTTTCTATATCTTCCTAGCGACCATGAGCCTTCTTATCTCTGAGTCACCCATGAACCCATATAGCCAGGGCTCAAGTGAGCCTTCACACATACCGGTTCACTGGGGCCACCGGCCCCCAAAACCTAAAACAACCGAACCACGACAGGTACTAATTAAACCTCTTCAACTAACGCAAGGCAACACCTATAACAAAAATTACGCCTCTAACGTTATTATACCACCCACAATTCGTTCTAACTCTCTCATACCCAATTCAAACAAACTAAAGCTAGGACTTATAAATTCCAGGTCTATCAAAGGTAAATACCACTTAGTTAAGGAAAAAATTATTACAGAAAGCTTACATTTACTCTGCATAATAGAAACCTGGTTAACAGAAGGCGAAGAAGCTTACTTATCCTATTGCTGCCCACCAAACTACACATTTATTTTCAATCACCGTCAGAACCGAAAAGGAGGTGGGTTAGCCATAATTTATTTAAAGGATAGCCTAAATACTATCGAATATTCCACTGGAAATACTGAAATTGAATTCTTACAGGTCCAACTTAACTATTCCTAAAATTGACATACTTTTATTGTACATTCCACCTCCAACAAATCAGAATAGTTTATTTTCTCTTCAAAATTTGATCTTTGATTACAGTTCCACATCGGAATTTCCTCTAATATTAGGAGACTTCAATTTTCATTTCGACGATCTTTCCAACCCCCTCACAAAAGAGCTCTTAACCTACACTGAAATACTTAACCTACATCCCCTCATCCATGAACCTACACACAAGGCCGAACATATTTTGGACATGATTTTTATCCCCAAATCAGAGCATCTTTACTGCAACAATACCTTAAATACTCCAGTTCCCTGGTCAGATCATCACTTAATATCTTTCGAGTTAACGATAAACAATAAAATAAATCCAACTCCAATTCCCAAGAAAATAACTTACCGTGATTACACTAAATTAGAACTCTCTTCAGTTTGTGCTTTCCTTCTCTCAAGGCCTCTCTTATTAGAAAGTGACACCCTCGAACACCAACTTAATTCTTGGAACGAAACAATCCAACTCCTTTTAGACAAAGAGGTTCCCCTAATTAATAAAACAATACCTAACAAAAAAACCCAAAACCCATGGTATACACCAGAACTTTCACTAATTAAAAGGCAACTACGATCTTTGGAAAGAAAATGGCGAAAAAACAAAAATAACGTAAACTTAAAAGTTTTCATAGAACAATCTCAATACTATAAAAATAAAATTAATGAGTCCAAGAAAACTTTCTACTCAAATAAAATTAAATTAGCCAGAAATTCTTCTATCTTATTCTCTATATTAAAATCCTTCAATCCAAAACCTCAAAACGAAAATAAACGCTCAAATCTTTCAGCTCAAATCATGGCAGAGGCTTTCTGCGAAAAAATCACAAACATCCGTAAAAACTTTACCTCTGATCCTACCATTAACCCCTCGGAGTCACACACTAATAACCTAATCCCATGCGCTAAGTGTTCTAACTTTAAAGTTCCATCGTTAGACGAAATAAAATCAATTTTTCAAAGTATTAATTTAAAAAACACCCCCTCTGAGATCATTCCTCCCTTAATTTTAAAAAAATATTTTTCTTGCTTTGGCCCACTATTGCACTCAATAATGAAAAAAAGCCTTTCATCAGGGACAGTACCAACAAGTTGGAAAGCATCAATAATATCTCCTATATTAAAAGACCATAAAATCAGCTATGACGACCCCACTAACTATCGTCCAATTGCTAATATTCCTTTCTTAGCAAAAATCACAGAGAAAGTAATATTCACTCAACTATCAGACTTTGCCAATTCCACCAATGCATTACATCCCAATCAAACAGGCTTCAGGAAACATCATAATACAGAGTATTCCTTAATTGGGCTCACCACCAATATCATTTATAATCTTGATCACCACAACTCGGTAATTTTATTTTCTCTCGATCTCTCAGCCGCATTCGACACAATTGACCATTCTCTTCTTCTTGACAGACTCCATTCTATAGGCGTTAGCGACCTAGCCTTGCAATGGTTTACCTCCTATCTCTCTAACCGTACTTCCACGGTACGCTTTAACAATACAATTTCGAAACCTTTTTCCCAAAATTATGGTATCCCCCAGGGCTCTATCTTGTCTCCTCTTTTATTTAATATTTTTTTAGCCCCCTTACTAAACCTAAGCCAATCCATAGGCTTTACCACCTATGCTTACGCAGACGACATCCAGTTGACTCATGCATTCAACCCGGAAAACTCAAATGACATAGCTCAAATTAACCAAAAATTAGAACAAATAAAAAATTGGCTAGTACAAAACAAACTAGCACTAAATGTATCCAAGACAAGGGCTCTATTTTTCCCTTCAAAACAAGACCTAAAACTATCAATCCCTTTTTCGATTAGCAACACACCAATAGAATTAGTAACTTCACTTAAGATTTTAGGTGTAATCATCGATAGTAAATTCTCTTACCAAGAACATATTAGCAACACAGTTAAAAACTGCTTCTACCGTCTGCGCCTAATCCGTTCAATGTCCAAGTACTTAGAGCCAAAATCAGTAAATATTTTAGTCCACTCACTCATAATATCCAAATTAGATTACTGTAATTCCTTATTACTAAACATAACAAACAAGGAACAAAGACGTTTACAAATAATTCAAAACACCGCCATAAAATTAATACATCATGGAAAGAAATATGATCACGTGACTCCATATCTGATGAAATCTCATTGGCTACCCATTAACCAGAGAATAATATATAAAATAGCATTATTAGTCTTCAAAACAACTACTACAAATGAACCTCAGTTCATTAACCGCTTATTAATTCCACACTCCTCAAATCGCTCTCTCCGGTCTAATAGTCAGGAGCTACTTATGGTTCCATCATTGAAAATAATAGGAACTAGGCGACATGATATTTTTTCAGTCAAAGCCCCGCTTATCTGGAATTCTCTTCCTTTCTACATTAGGAATATCAAAGATCTTACTTTATTTAAAATAATCTAAAAACATTTCTATTTAAGACTTCCTTTAACCCTTAAGCAGGAATCTTCTTTTATCTATTGAAAATATCATAAACTCCGAAAATTTTCTACTTTTAGGTACCCCCATCCCAACGTTCTATCCTACCCTATCCAATTTTCTTCGTCTATCTATGTGGACACAATAACATTGTAACTTTTTACCCCACATGTTTTTCCCAACCCCTCCAGTAGTGTCTGTTTTGTTAAGTGTTCACGAATATGTTTGTTAATGCACAATAATGATCTTAACTGTTTTTACCCTTATATTTATTGTAATGTTATTCGCTTAGAATTTTTAAGCGAACCATTAAATTTAAATAAACTTGAAACTTGCTTGGAACTGCGTCCTCCGAGTCGACTCCCACACAGACGCAAGTTGCCGCTTCTCCTCATAGGTCCTTCACCTGAGCGCTGGCCCTTTTCGAAAGCAGCAGGACAAAGAATAAAAACCCCTGCAAATGACCGAGGCCACAAACGTTGAACCGTAAATTCGCAGGGGAGTACTGTACATGAGAATATAAGATGTGCTACTTTAGGTAAGGACAACGGTCCATCAAGCCCAGCATCCTGTCTTCAACATTGGCCAATCTAGATTATAAATATCTATGTAATCCTTACTTCCCCAGGTGAGCATCAGGAAGACTACGTTAGTACATTTTTTAGTTTGTCAGGAGGCCAGGGTCAGCATAAGAGCCCCACATAAGAAGCTTGGAGAAGCTCCAAACACTAAAGTACAGTTACAGTTATTTTATTTGATATGCCGCCATTTTTAATAAAAAATCAAATCAAAGCGGTGTACAATAAATAAAAACAATGGGCTATATTTAAAATAAAAACATAACAAGGGGAATGTACACAGACAAATTAACCAAACTAAACCCAAGAGGACAAAAAGGACAGGAAAGGTTTACAATACAATATCTTAAGGGAAAAACAAGCAGGATACGAACAAGAGGGTAGGATGTTGACAGAATAGGGAGAAAGAAAAGTAAAGATAAGTATAAGGTGGTGACTACCTGGTCACAAGTAGTATGAAAAAGTTACAAGGAAATTAACTACCCAGTCAAGAACATTTATTTATTTAAAAAATTTATATACCATTTAAAAGGATGATCTTTCCTTACCTGCTGCTTTCTCCCCGACTCTGAAGGCTGCGGAAAAAATGAAATCACGCAGGGGGGGGCAGAGTCCTGTGTGTGCTGCTGCCAGCTCTTCTCATTCGTCTCCTTCTTTCTCCTCCTCTCCTGTGATGTAACTTCCTATTGTAGGGTGGGAAGAGGAGGAGGGAAATGAGGAGAGCCGGCAGCAGTATGCACAAGGCTCTGGCCCCACACATGATTTAATTTTCTTTGCAGCCTCTGGAGTCAGAGAGACAGCGGCAGGGAAGGGAAGATCACCCTTCCTACTTGGTTCTTGCCACCACGGATTTGGGCAGGCAGCAGCCCAACGGAGGAATCAGTGAGTGAAGGATGGAGAGAGAGAAAGATGGGGTAATTATTGGGTGAGGGGCTGAGATGGGACAATGGTGATGGATGGGACTCGTGGCAGGAGAGAGAAAGACTATGGGGGGAGAGAGATAGATGATACTGGATGGAAAGGGGGGAAGAGACAGAGGAACTTGCACCCCAAGGATTTTAACGTGGATCACCATACCCCACATCACCCCACCCCAGACATGAGTCACTGACCGCCTATGAGGACCAGTTTGCATTGGGAGGCTAATTGACACAATCTACCCACTCAGCACTCTCTTTTCATCCAGTCAGTCCACTTCAGAGAGTTACGTAATACTTTGACTTGGGGTTTTCAAACAAAACAAGGAGACAATGATCAGCATCAATTATATTACAGGCAGCAGAAGAAAACAAAATAATTTCCAACACAGTCTTAATCATGTGTCTTTAGTACAACCCCCAATTGGGGTGGGTTTCTGAAAGCTTGAAGAGAGGTATTTGTGACCAGTGGGTTTGAAAAACCAGCAATTATCTGTCTGTGTTAAAAACTGAAAAGGGGTTTCTGCCTGCCACTTATCTCACTGCAGGAAAATTGAATCCAATTTATGACGTTACATGGCTGGGTATGCAGAGAGGTTTGGTTAACACCTTATGCAAATTATGCACCGAGGGATGAACATTCATACACTTGGGTGAAATGTTATGCATTTTAAGAGATTATTTCATGAGTGGGAGTAATGCCTGTGGGCTCAAACGAATATGGGGATATGAACAGAACAGAGCTAAATCAGAATACGGGAAGTGGAAATCCACTCCCCATGAGTTCAAAGGAGGGAGAAAATAGTGGGGAGGCAAGCCCAGAAAGTTGAAAATTGGTTCTGAAAAGTCTGGAACAAATCTAGGTGAACAGGAATCTTAATATAATAAAACGGTAAGCACGCATGCGCACTTGTGCCGTGTGTTCCCTGATCTGTCGCGGCAGCACGAGTGCGCATGCGCGCCAGACAAGCTTCCCTGCTCTCCACCTCACAATAGGGCCCTACCGGCCGAAGTGTCTTTAGATGCTGCCGCGGCAAGGCAGTACGGAGCGGCGGCTGCTGGGAGGAGGCCGCGGCAGCTTGAGGCGAAAGGCGGTGCAGAGCGGCGGCTGCCAGCCGCTAGCACCCCCTGCCCTCTTCGTCGCGGCTCAGGAGAGACGTGGCAGTGCAAGGCCTGGATGTCACCGCCGCGCGATGCAACACCTGTGTGTTGCAGTAGGGACTCTAGATGAAGTGGCTAGAAGTGCAGACACTTCCCGCCCAAGCCCCAGTGTATCCCAAGCACATGAAGAGGAGGATTTTGAGAATTTTGAAAGTATGTTTGCCTGTGAAGAGTTTTATGATCTTACTATGCAATTTAGTGACAATCCCATCCAAACCTCACTTTCCGCTCGCTTAATTCCTTGCCTACACCATCCTTTCTCGCATTCTAAAAAAAATACAAACTGCTGCACAAGAAAATGGACAGGGGAAGAAATGCTGCTGCAGCTGCTGTACAGGGAAGTGGGGAGGGAGGAAAATGCTGCACAGGGAAGTAGGGAGGGGGGAAATGCTGATGCACAGGGAAATAGAGGGGGAGGGAATGCTGATATGGCTACTGTACAGGAAAGTGGACAAGGGGAGATAAATGCTGCATAGGGGGCAGGAAGAGAGACAAATAGAAAGAAAGACAAATAATAGGAGGGAGGGAGACAGAAAGAAAAGAAGAAAGACACAAGGGCAGGGAGTGAGACAGAAAGAAAGAAAGACAGACATACATATATTCTAGCACCCGTTAATGTAACGGGCTTAAAGACTAGTTTGGAAATAAATTTAAAGGCATTATTACTCAAGTTGAGAAACACAATTATACAGTCAAGAAACAGAAAATGAGGAAATTGACACGAGATAAAGATTATGAAACTAACAGAGTGTATCCGTGGATATATAGAAAGAAAGAATCCAGTTCAGCAATGGCTCAATCCTCACAAGCAGATCTACAATTCTCTCTAGGTTTCTCTGTACATAGTGATTCATCCAGAAAAAGAAACTATAGAAGAACCAGAGAAGCAAGAAACAATAGAAGAGGCAGGCAGTTCCGGTCATAGAGCCAATATCAGCAGTAATCAATTTGTCATCACACGTATTAACTACTGATTAAGAAAAAATGCATTTTTGGAGTTTTATCTTTTGTGCCATCCAATTATTTTGACGAGCTCCAGTTCCGATAAGATTTTTGAAAGATTCATATGTTCGCAGAAATTGAAGATACATTTTCAAAATACTAGTAGCTTTGACCGCTCAGTGGTTTATAATAGATCAAATTGGGTTCCATCAGGACCACTGGATGCAACATTATCTGTTTTTAAACAGATAGTTTTAAAGAAAATGGCATGCTTGAAATTTATTTATAGCAACAATAATTTGACTAGATCTGTAAAGGAAGCACTTACAAAATTAAAAACTGATCCACAAGGGGGGCACTGTGGTATTAATGGACAGGACTAATTACATTGAAGAAGCATTAAGACAACTAAATGATACATCAGTATATAAAAATATCACTTTAGATCTCACCCCAAGATTGAAATCTCAGATTTCAAAAATCACCAAATTGAGGTTAATGAGTGGGTTTTTAACCAAACGTGAGCATAAATTTCTCAGTGGGTTGTTTTTTTTTGTAATTCTTTTTTCATTTTTATAACTTACATCAAGTGTATCAAAAGGTATCAACCATTTTAACTTAAATATATCACTTGAAATTCTACAATTCTTCATATTGAATAGAATTATCCCTTTCCCTCCCATCCTTTCAACATCTCATAACGCTTATACCATATAATAAAATCCCTCTCCCCCCACCCCATTCTTACATTTCTATAAATTAGGGAAAATAATACTTATTCATTGCAATAATTTGTTAATGGCCCCCACACATCTTGAAAGTTATTAAAAATTTCCTTTCTGAATAGCTAATGTTCTTTCCATTTTATAAATATGACACACTGAATTCCACCAAAAACTGTAGTTTAATCTATTCCAATTTTTCCAATTGCATGTTATTTGTTGTATGGCAACTCCTGTTAAAATAAGTAAGAATTTATTATTTTTGGAAGATATTTGGCTCTTAGCCCTCATAGACATTCCAAATAGTCCTGTATCATACAATAATGCCACATGATTTTCTAATAAACTATTAATTTGGCCCCAAATTGATTTCCAAAAATCCATAATAAACGGACAATAGAACAATAAATGGTCTAAAGTCCCTGCTTCAATATGACAATGCCAACATCTATCAGACTTAGAGCAATCTAATTTTTGTAAACAAACAGGGGTTCAGAATGCTCTATGCAACAGATAAAACCATGTTTGTCTCATAGATGCAGACATTGTACATCTCATCCTCCAAGACCAAATTCGTGGCCATTGAGACGCAGTAATTAGATGCTTAATCTCAATGCTCCAATGTCTCTAAGACCAGTCTTTGGTTTTTTTATTCATAAATCCAGATATTAATTTGTACCACTGAGCGGCCTGGTGTCCGAGGAAGCCCACATGAAAGCATAAGAACTCCAAACTATATTGATTATTTAGATTTTTCCACTCAGGGAACCCCAATTTTTTTTTCTGTGTTTTATTTGCTACCATTCCTGTATTATATTTGTTACCAAAGGTACATAAGAACACCAGTAAACCCCCTGGACGTCCAATAATTTCTGCGAGAGGCTCTCTTCTGGAACCATTATCAGTTTATGTTGATTGTTTTTTTGCGGGCAGCAGTTGAAACACAACCATCATATGTGAAAGATACTACCCATTTTTTGAACACTGTGCGCATAGAAGAAATGTTTTTGATGGTTACCTTAGATATTACGGCATTATATACCTCCATCCCTCAGAAAGAAGCCTTGGTGGTGATTAGAGAAGTTTTAGATGTACGCATGCATCCACATTTGATTCCAACTGATTTTTTAATGTATTTAACAAGAATAGCCATGAAAGAGAATTTTTTTTTTCATTTTTTAGACAAACTATGTTCAGCTTTCTGGCATAGCAATGGGAACAACGTTTGCTCCATCTACAACAGGTTTGAAAACGACTGGGTGTTTTGTTCACCTTTTGGGGAAAAATAATCATTCATGCATCGGTTCATCGATGATGTTTTTCTATTATGGACAGGTACAGTAGATATGTTTTTAGCCTTCCATAAATGGTTAAATTCATGTAATGAAAAGAATAACAATATGTAAATTGAATTTTATCAGACTCTTTTTTTGGATGTTAGCACTGAACAATCTCAGGAAGGTTTTAAAACAAAATTTATATTGTAAGAACGCAGATCGTAATACTTTCCTTTGTTCATCTAGCTGTCATCCAAAGAAATGTAAACAAAGGGCTCCTTTTTTTTTTTTTTAAGTTCAAAAATGTTTTATTAAGTTTCCAAAAACATAATACAAAGGACAACATAAATACAGCAGAGAGTATATGGTCCATGTACAGAATAACAAAATATTGTGGTCAAGTATCAAGCAGGCATACTATCAAGGGAAAGTAAGAGGTAGCAAGAAAGATCTTGTCTAAGGGAGTGCAGTAAAGATATATCAGATTCCAGTGGCAGAAAAGCTATATAAATTCAATGAGAAGATACAATATCAATTTACACATTCAAACAGTATTGGTGTATAGGAGACCAAACATTCTTATACTTTACAAGGGCACCATTTTTTTCTGCTATAACTCGTTCATATTTACTATGAAGACATAGTGTGTTCCACCAAGCATGGTATTCAACATTTTCTAAATGTTTCCAACTAAAAAGAACATTTTGGATTGCTAACGACAACATGATTGTCAGGAGAGAATCGTTATGCTTATCTAGGGGAACGGTCAAACTGTGAGACATTAGTATGAGAGTTCTGAGAGAGAGAGGCTCTGAAATGTCTAAGATTGTGCATATTGTGCCCCACACCTTATTCCAGTAAATCCCAAGGTGTTTACAATTGAATAACAGATGTTCCAAAGACCCATCGACATTGTCACAAGACCAGCATTTGGATGGAGTAGATGGATCTATTCGGTGTGATAAATGAGGAGTCCAAACAGCACGGTGTAACAGGAAGAATATGGACTGTAGCACAGAAGCTGATCTTATGGATTTATGGAATGTTAGCCAAATCTTAGACCAGTCAATGGCATCTGAAGGTAAGTTTAATACATGTTGCCATTTAATTTCAGAAGACAGGGGATCTTTGCCGGAGGCCTTTTGAATCAACTTGTACCAAACAGAGGCTTTATAATTGAACACAGAGGACTTGGCCAAAAGTGCACTTAGACTCGGTTCATCAACCAGGGCCTGTAGGTCAGGAAGGGCGGCCCGTAAGCAATGAGTGAGTTGGAGCCACGCATAGTACTGATTATTAGGGATATCTCTGGCAGCTGCGAGTTCGTGGAAGGCCATCCATCCTTTCACATTAGTTAAGTCCTTGATCGTCTCAATACCCCTCTGCTGCCAGAGAGGCCAACAAAAAGATTTAGCCTGGATCAAAAATCTTTGGTTGTTCCAAATCGGTATTAGAGAAGATTTTTCCCAGCTATGAGGCAGGATAGTGTCTAGAACTTGTATCGCAGATTTGTAAGACAGAAGGATGCAATCCTCTTTATCTCGGCGAGAAAGAGTATGGCCAGGAAGGTATTTCATGCGGTACACCCCATACAAGTGGATTTCCAAATCAATCCAGCCTGGTCTATCTGGAGATCTGTTAGCAACATGACCTTGAGACCAATGCCTTATGAGAAAAGCGCTGTGGTATTTATAAAAATCTGGAAAATTCTCCCCCCCTCCACCTTTGCCAGTTTAAGTTTTCCTAAAGCAATATGAGGCTGTCTCTTATTCCAGAGGTATTGCGTGAGAATAGAGTCCAGATTCTTGTAGAAGGAACGAGGTAGGAAGAACTGTAACATGTTCAGAACATAGTTGATTTTAGGAACAATCATCATGCGTATCGATTCCAGCCTGCCCCACCAAGAAAGGTTGAGAGGGGACCACATAGATGTTGTATGTCGGGCTATGCGTAGTAAGTAATCAGAATTAAGTTGTATTGTTTCTTTCAGAGTGGGTCCAAAGTATACTCCCAAGTATTTCATTGCAGTGGCGGACCATTGGACTCCATATGATTCCACGTCAGTCTTGACCTCTGGACAGTTGAGAGGCATAATCAGCGTTTTATTCATGTTCAGTTTGTAACCAGACAACGCAGAGTATTGCATGATTGTTGTGATTAAGTGCGGAAAAGAAGGAGGAGAGATGTATAAAAGTATATCATCGGCGTATGCCGAGATTTTGATCTCATCCCTACCGGTTTTGAACCCTTCAATGAGTTTATTAGTACGGATGGAGATGAGTAGGGGTTCCAGCGCCAGATCGAACAGTAGGGGGGGACAAAGGGCATCCTTGTCGGGTGCCACGTGTCGGGTGAAATGTAGAGGACAACGTTCCATTTATAAAAGTTCTGGTAGATGGAGATGAGTAAAGGATCTTAATCTTTTTGATGAAATCCGCGGAGAATCCATACCAGGCTAGGACTGTGAATAGGAAAGCCCACTCCACGCGATCAAAGGCTTTCTCTGCGTCCAGCCCCACTGCCATAAGTTCTTGGTGGTGGTTCTGAGATTGCGCAATGATATGGGAAAAGGTTCTGGAGTTGTCAGAGGAAAACCTCCCAGTGATAAAACCACTTTGATCCGACTTGATCAAAGTGGTTATAACACCCTGCAACCTGTTAGATAGAAGTTTTGCATATATCTTCGCGTCGACATTTATGAGTGACAGAGGTCTGTAGTTCGATACTGAGCGAGGATTTTTATCAGGTTTCGGGAGGACAATGATGTGAGCTTCGGTGAATGAACCATGTATTTGCCCTGACTCAATAACTGAGTTAAGAAATTGTAGATAATAAGGGTTAAGTACATCCTTAAATTCCTTATAGAACTCAACTGTTAGAACATCAGGCCCGGGCGCTTTATGAGGAGCCATGTCATCAATCACTTGATCAAGTTCTGATACAGTCAAGGGTTCATCCAGTGGCATACTGTCCTCCTGGGAAAGGGTAGGATGAGGTAGATCATCCAAAAATTTTGAAGCAATCTCATTATTATCCAATTCTGAAGTATATAACTTCTCATAAAATGACTTGAAGGCTTGAGAGATGTCCTGGTTGGTGGTTAAAGTGTCCCCGTTTTCCAGTTCAATAGCAACTATGTTCTTTTTATCTGCTCTCTTCTTTAGGTAAGAAGCTAACAAGTGTCCACACTTGTTGTTATCGGCGAAGTAAGAAGCTGATTGTTGAAACACCGAATTAGCAGCTGTTTTACTGAGCAGGGAGTTGTATACATAACGAGCCTTAGCCATTCGAGTGAGAGTGGGGACGTCCAGCGGATCCCGTTGATGTACTTTTTCCAGATCTTTAATGTCTCGTTCCATCTGAAGGGTGGCTTCCGTCTGGGACTTACGTGAACGCGCTGTGTGAGAAATGATGACGCCTCTTATGTAGGCTTTGAAGGCATCCCAACAAATAATCCAGGAGGTATGTTCCGGGGTATTGAAGGAGAAGTATTCCTCAATAGCCTTGCGCACATCAATCTTGAATTGTGGATCTTGGAGCAAAGAAGCATTGAAGCGCCATTGTCGGTGTGGTGGTAGAGGCGTACTGCACTGAAGTTGGAGTGAGATAGCCGCATGGTCTGATACAGATATAGGTAAAATGTCAGCAGCTTTAACTGAGTCGCACAAGGCTCTGTCGAGTAAGAAATAATCTATGCGAGAGTACGACATGTGGGGGGTTGGAGTAGAACGTATAGCCTCTATCAGAGCCATGGGTACTTCTCCAAATGTCCACTAAGTGTAGGTCTGTGATCATGTGGTGAAGAGCAAACCACGCTTTAGATTTTTTGTATCTGAAGTGGGAGTTTCTGTCAGTTTCAGGGTTCAAAACCAGGTTAAAATCGCCTCCCAATCAGAGTCCTGTAAAATTGATGAAGAGATTCCGTTGAAGAACTCAGGTGAATCTATGTTTGGGCCATATACATTAAATAGAGTTATTTTCCGTCCACCGTGTTCAATTAAAACCTTGACCCATCTGCCCTGTAGGTCATGCGAGGAGGCGATAACTTTGATATCCTGATTGTTCTGAACTAGAGTCAACACCCCACCCTTTTTCTCTATGGCAGGAGAGTAAAATGCAGGCAGAAACCACCCAAATCGAACTTTATCAGAAGCCACACTGTCCAGATGGGTCTCTTGTAGCATAATAATGTCAGGCGTTTGTTGTTCAAGATATAGCAGTATTTTCTTGAGTTTGATCGAGTTATTTAGCCCTTTAGTATTTAAGGATAAACATTTAAGGGTCATGTGAATGTGTATTGGGATTAACAGAAAATTGGAGACAGACTAGCTTCATAGAGGCAGTAATAGGGAGTAATTGTAAATATCTGTTGCACAACCTATGGAGAAAAGACAAGTTAGTACGCTGCATTGCCTGAGACAATAGTGGACCAAAGTAACTAAGAAATGACCTAAAGCCATACATTATAAAACACATGTGCGCTGTGAGAGTGAAACAGCAGCTGTGAAAGCGAAGCACCCATATGAATGAAACAGTATAATATATGCAGTGGAAAGCACAAGAACAACATGATGTAATAAACATTGTGCAATAAGAGATATACTAGAACATGAGTCAGAACAATTAATGAACTATTGCAATCAGCAAGGTATCATAATACAGGCAAGATGACTTGAAAACAGCCCCTGAGTAGTAGTTAAACCTGGTGGATGGGGGTAGGAGACTGCAATTCAATAAAGGCAGCTAAATCCTCTGGGTTAGTGTAATTTTTGGTTTGATTGAAGAGAGTGACTCTCATCCTGGCTGGGTATAGCATGCCAAATTTGGCATTGAGCTGCTTTAATTGAGGCCGATAAGAGAGCAGTTTCTTTTTCCTTGCAGCCGTGGTTTTGCTCAGGTCAGGCAGGAAAAGAATGGTGGCACCGTCGTGTTTAATAGGTGCTCTGATTTTGGCACGCTGCATAATGTCTAAGACATGCTGGTAACGGAGGAGTTTAATAACCACCGGTCGAGGGTAGCGGTCATTCGGATTTTTAGCAGAAGGAACTCTGTGCGCCCTCTCTATTTCAAACTCACGTGTGAAGGTAAGGTCCAGCAGTTTAGGGATTAAATCCTCCAGGAATGTGACCAAATTGTTGTCATGCGATCCTTCCTTAAGGCCAAGGAGACAAATATTACAGCGACGCGACCTATTATTATTATCTTCCAGTTCAGACTCCAGGAAGGCAATTTTCCTTGTTTGAGCTTTCAGCTCAGCCATGTGCTGAGAGGTGGCCTCCATTTTGTTTTCCATAGTCTGTACTCGGGTCTGGAGCAGAGAAAAGTCGGTTGTCAGTGTAGTTAGCTTTTCATTTATTTCCTCCGTTGCAGTTTTAGTGTCAGAGACTAAATTTTTTAACTCGCGAAGTTCAGTGAGTATCTCCAATGCACTTCCGGTATCGGGACCCGGCAGCGGCACTTTAGAGGGCGACGGGGGGTCTGGTTTGTGGCGCTTATTGACCTTTTTATCCGCCATTTCGCCAAGAAAAAAGTAGCGATTCCGAATGGGGACACCAGGAACTTGCCTGTACTTTATTTTTGAAGCGTTTCTAAGAGCCGACGCAGCGCTGCAAATTACGATTTTTCATTCGGGTGCAGGAGCTCCACGTTTAAGCTGCCATCACACGTGGGCTCAACAGCGCCCCCTCAAAGGGCTCCTTTTATCAAGCCGCGTTAGCGAAGTTAGCACGTCTGACATTTCATCATGCGCTAACCCCCGTGGCCGGCTAAAATCCTAACGCCTCGTCAATGGAGGCGTTAGGTACTAGCGCGGCAGGCGGTATCCCACCCGTTAAACCGCTACCACACCTTGATAAAAGGACCCCAAAGTCTTCATTATTCACAATTTTTGCGATATTGCTGCATATGCAGTGAAGGACAAGACTTTAAACAACAATCCAAAACATTAGGGCAAAAGCTATCTGGAAGGGGATATAGCAAAAAGAATTTAAAATCAGTTTATACAGGTGTGAAATATAATCACAGGGAATATCTATTATCCTCCTCACCAAGGCAAACATCAGATGAGAATATACAAATGTTCATCACAAAGTAAACTAGTGCAAGTTCAACAATAATGAGTATAGTAAGAAGACATTGGAACATTGTGCAGACACATGAGATCTTTAAAAACAAAGCATAAAGAACAGCATATTCACGGGGTAAAAATTTAAAGGAATTTTGAGTCCTTCGGCATTGAGAACAAAATCAGCACAGTCACTACAAGGTTTGAAAGGGAACTTTAAGTGTGGGTATTGCAAAAATTGTGACATTGCTTCATAAACATGTATTTTTGCAAATCTAGTGGATTTCAAAGAATATCAGTTAAGACGTTTCAGTTAACTGCAACAGTTTTTGAAATATATTTTATCATAGGTCATTGAAAGAAAAAAAAAAAAAAAGTCTACGTAGGCAAGACAACCAGAAGCCTTAAAATCAGATTGAATGAACACCGTTCCAATCTGAAACAAAATAGAACAGAAGCACCACTCGTGGTTCAATGCAGAGACTTCCTACACAATTTTGAAAATCTGTGATGTCTTGTAATTGATATGGTGAAGTATAGTCAAAGAGGAGGAGATCGTGCTAAGATTCTATAACAAAGAGAACAACATTGGATTTTTACATTACTTCAAAGCGTTAGAACCAAATGGGTTTAAACAACCAAATTGAATGGAATGCCTTTCTTTGAATGAGTGATCAAATCATAGGAAGGCTTTGAGCGCAATCTTTTTTTCAACCATTGACCAATTGTTTAGTGCCAGGAAGTAATATGAGTGGCAGATGGCTTGTCAGTAAAGTCGAATAACATTGAAGCTAATTACTATAAATTAACCACGAGAATGACAGAAGCACTGTATTGTTAACGTTCTGGTGACATTGCCATAAAGAAAAACATTTGACTTTAGTGAAAGGCATAAACAAGTTCCAGTATGATGTTTTAGAATGTACATCAAGTTGTGATTTCCAGCCTTTTTCCATTTCTCAGCCAATCACATAGTTGTGTTAAGAATATCAGCAACACAATTGGTTGATAGATCATCAACAAAGACAGGTTTCTGAATGAAAGTTGAGCTGTTGTCTCCACTCCTTCATTTCTCAACCAATCATACAGTGGTGTTAAAAATGTCAGCTACATCAGTATTTCTCAACATGCGGTATGTGTACCCTTGGGGGTACACAGCCTAGCTGCCAATTCTCGCTCTAGAGGCTGCCACAGCTAGGGATCCTGCATGCCTGCCCCTTCCCCCACCGCTGAAGCCACTTCTGATGATCTCTGCCTGCCCGCCTGCTCCCCATCCCTGAAGCCAACATAATTACCACCTTCTTCAAGTCGTACCCACTCCCCTGTCTTCAGCGGGGACGGCGCACACAGCAATTCTCACTCTGCACGTTAAGTAGCTGACCCAGAAACCTTTTCTCCAACGTCAGAGTTGAAGTCGGAGGGAAGGCTTGTGGGTCAGCCACGTGCTGCAAAGGTAGGGATAATGATTTTATTTTCAATTTAGGCCTCCTTTTACGAAGCTGCAATAGCAGTTTCTAGTGCAGGGAGCCGCGCTGAATGGCTTGCGCTGCTCCCGACGCTCATTGAGTTCCTATGAGCGTCAGGAGTAGCGCGGGCCATTCAGGGCGGCTCCCCGTGCTAGAAACTGCTATTGCAGTTTCGTATAAAAGAGGGAGTTAGTGATCGAAATGTGTCCGTTTTGAGAATTTATATCCGCTGTCTATATTTTGCACTATATTTGTCTATTTTTCCATAATTGTTACTGAGGTGGCATTGCATATTTTAAAGTCATCTGCCTTGACCTCTTTATCATTTATATTTTGGGGGGGGGTTCCAATTAACATTTTCTCTGCGTACAGTGTGCTTTGAGTTTTTTTAATTTTGTGGTTGCCATTAGATATTAAAATTATATTGTGTGTATATGAATAATGGATGGAAGAAATTGCATTACAATTAGTACTATTATTATGGGGGTGGGGTCAGGGGCAAAGCTTGGGCTGGGGTACTCTGTTGATATTTATTAGACTTAGGGGTACTTGGTTTGAAGAAGTCGAGAAACACTGTCTTAGAGAGAGGAAGAGATCATTGTTACTGCAGATGGGCAGACTAGATGGACCATTGGGCCTTTATCTGTCATCATGTTTCTATGTTTAATAGCTGTCTTAACCCTTCCTTTCTGGGCAGAAGCCCCTAGAGATGCATATTCAGCATGAGAAGATACTGAATCCCCCGATTGGCAGGTCCCGCCTATAGGATTACTTCCTACTATACCAGGGGATGCTTTCCTTTAAGAAGACCTCCTCCTCCAAGGCAGCAGAGACCCTCCAAGTCTGTTAGTCTAGCCTCAAGAAAATAGACTCATTCACAGAGAGCTAGGAGCTCTTTGCATCGAGCACACATGTATATCTTCTTCCCAACTGGAAGATAATCATACATGCAACACTCAAAGCAAAAAAACTAGATAGTAGCCCTCTCGCTGCTGGACTACCTGTCTGCATCTTAGTATTAGTTAGGTGTTTGATTAATTAAAGTTGTCAAAGGTACTAGGGATATTAGACTAATATAAAAAGTCTCATGATTATATGAATTATTTAGTGTTTGCTTCTCAGCAAGTAATGTAATTAATTAAAATTATGTAAGGAACATTCTCCTATTATCCTAATTAGAATAATTGACTATAAATAAAAGAAAATATGCAAAGGGTGGGTGGGAGTTAGTGCTTCCCAAGATTCCATGCTAGTTTGTCTCTATCCATCCATGCACAAACACTATTAAACAACTCTTCAGTCTCTCAGCCAACTGCCCTCCCCCCAACCCAAGGACTGAAAAGAAAATTAGAAGGAATAGGTCTAAAGTTCTATTCAACATTCTCATTAGCATTTTTTTATACCTGAGAAATGAGTGTCTTGCAAACTGCTGCATGGATTTTGGCAAATGACCATGAAACAAGTCTGAAAGATGTATCTGAACTGTGATTTCAGGGCCCAGAAGCAGAATAGAAAAAATAAAATGCATCAATACCTTATTTTAGTGTCTCTCTCTTTCAGTATAGAAGCTATAAAAATAAAGGGCTGCATAAATATTAACAAATATTTAGTAATGTTTGAACTTTTCTAATTTCTACATTATCCAGATGTGGCAGTGGTATTTTAAGTAAATTGTTATCAACCATTAATTGCCTGTCTGTTTGTAGATTGTAAGCTCTTTGAGCAGGGACTGGCTTCTTTGTGACTCTTTACAGCACTGCGTATATCCATTAGCACTATAGAAATAATTAATAGTAGCAGTAGTAAGAAATCTCTCATGATAAATGCCTTGAATGTCATATGGTATACAAATGCTACCATTACCACATTTTGCACAGATGCTGTTGCTAATTGTGCTGCATCAGGACTGAGTTCTATTGTGCCTAATCAAGCTGGACAGTGTGCGTAGTGACACTTTACCTGGAATTGAAAAGGAGGTCCTCATTATGTGTGGGCGGGGCCTACTGTATATAGACAACAGCAGTTCTTTGGTCTCTATTGATCATCTCAGATTAGACATAGGATTACTGTTCTTACTGCCTCCCGAAGGGAAGCATAAAAAAAATAAAAAAAAAAGCCTTTGAATTTCTGTTTGCAAGAGTAAGACTAACTAGAAATTCAGCTCAATGCATTACAAACAAAACACAGCAAGTGAAAATGTCCATGATCCTAATGCAACCAACGGAATGAGCTTAACAGATAAGCTCTGTTATATTACTGTAGATCACATACAGAATTAAGTAACCTTGACATTATGAGTCTCATGCAGTTTAAAACAGCTCATTTATGTTTTTACAGCTGGCTATTAATTAGAAGAGGTTCCCTGGGGTGGTACTCAATGTAAGAAAAAAACATAAAACTTACTCATACAATTCGCTACTAACTTCCCCAGGGATTTTTCATCTATTTTTTTAATGTTTGTTTTTGAAGGATCAGATTCAACAAAATCAGTATCTGCTCTGAAGTACATCATGCATAAAAACTTCTCTCTTGCTCACAGAAACATGATGGCAGATAAAGGCCAAATGGCCCATCTAGTCTGCCCATCCACAGTAACCTTTATCTCTTTCTTTCTCTGAGAGATCCCAGGTGCCTATCCCAGGCCCTTTTGAATTCAGACACAGTCTCTATCTCCACCACCTCTTCTGGGAAACTGTTTCATGCATCTACCACCCTTTCTGTAAAAAAGTATTTCCTCAGATTACTCCGGAGCTTATCACCTCTTAACTTCATGCTATGCTCTTCTCATTGCAGAGATTCCTTTCAAATAAAAGAGACTTGACTCATGTGCATTTACATTACGTAGGTATTTAAACGTCTCTCTAGAAAAATAAACAACAATATATAAATCAACCTCTAATTAAAAAGTGTTGTTAGCCAAGTGGTAGAAATGCCCACTGAAAAACCATTTCCTTACAGTGGAGAAAAAGCCTCAACTTTATTTTATATGCAGACGGCAACCCAATGAGTTTTTCAGCCGTTCTTATTCTGTATCATGGGCAAAACACTCCACTACTTCTCAAAAATGTAATCTTTCAAAACGGGAACATATCCCACCACTGTGCACAGGGAACAGGTAAAAGAACCTAAGGAAAAGTTTCACTTATCTTCACAGCTGTTAACAAAACCAGGATCGCGATCCGATGCAGTGATCTTCCTGTAATAACATATTCGGCACTGAAGTGAAGATAAGGAACCAATGTCCAAATCCTGCATATGAAATAAAGTTGAGGCTTTTTCTCCACTGTAAGGAAATGGTTTTTCAGTGGGCATTTCCACCACTTGGTTAAAAACATTTTTTGATTAGAAGTTGATTTAAACGTCTATCATATCTCCCCTCTCCCACCTTTCCTCCAAAGTATACAGATTGAGATACTCATATGCTTTATGATGAAGACCACATACCATTTTAGTAACCTTCCTCTGGACCAGTGGTCGGTAAACCGTGGCTCTATAGCCACTTGAGTGTGGCTCATGACTCTGCTAGCTAGAGCCAATCGCTGCTTGGCTGGCCCGGAACTTCCTCTTCGACGTTAGAATTGACATCAGGTGGGGAAGGTTGGTCGGCCCGGTGCTTCAGCATCCTCTTTACGTGGAAGGGAAGCAGGGAGAGCTCAGAACTTGGTGGCGGCCTGTTCCCTGATGGCTGTGGCGGTGGTGGTATGTTCCCCGATGGCGGTGGCTTGGGGAAGGGCAGGGAGAAAGAAAGAAAGTAAGGGGGGGCAGGTAGACAGAAAGAAAGAAGGGGCAGGGAGAAAGAAAGAAAAAGTTGGGAGAGGGAATGAGGTCTGGAGGAGAGGAAGCATACAGGAGGCTGAAAGAAGGGAAGAAATATTGGATGCACAGTCAGAAGAAGAAAGTGCAACCAGAGACCCATGAAATTACCAGACAACAAAGGTAGGTAAAATGATTTTATTTTCAATTTAGTGATCAAAATGTGTCCATTTTGAGAATTTATATCTGCTGTCTATATTTTGCACTATGCCCTCTTTTTACTAAACTGCAATAGTGGTTTTTAGCGCAGGGAGCCTATGAGCATCGAGAGCAGCGCAGGGCATTCAGTGCAGCTCCCTGCATTAAAAACCGCTATCGCAGTTTAGTAAAAAGGGAGGGGGTATATTTGTCTATTTTTGTATAGTTGTTACTGAGGTGACATTGCATAAAGTCATCTGCCTTGACCTCTTTGAAAACCCACGGAATATAAATGATAATTAACATTTTCTCTGCGTACAATGTGTTTTGTGTTTTTTTTAATTTTATTGTTGGTAGATCATTTTGACTTGGTCATTTTAAAAGTAGCTCGCAAGCCCAGAAAGTGTGCTAGAGAATGACAAGTCACTGACTGGGCATCTCCCTCCCTCCCCCTTACCTTCGTGGCAATTTTCTTTTTGTCTTCCAGATGCCCAAGCCGGCTTTCATCAAGTCGTGTGTGGCTGCTGAAACTTCTTCTCTGATGCAACCGGAAACAGGAAGTTGCATCAGAGGAGAAGTTTTGGCAGCCACACGCGACTTGATGAAAGCCGGCTCGGGCAGCTGGAAGACAAAAAAAAGAAAATCGCCATGAAGGTAAGGGGAAGGGAGGGAAGCTGCTGAAAGACATCTAGTAATCCTTGAAGGCTTGAATGTGCAGGGAATTATTTTTGTAAAATCATGTTTTGTTATGCGACTGGCATTATTTAGACTTTAATTTCTATGAATGAATAGAATGAAAATGATATAAAATTGCTTGCTTGATTTTATGCGCGTGCGCTGAGGGTAAGTGGAGAGAGAGTGGACTGAGGACGCTGAAGGGAAATGGGGAAGAGAAGTGGAGATTGGGGAGAAGATGCGGATTTATAAATTGACAATTGTTTCTTTTTATACTTTAATTAAGTTCAGTATAAAACTATTAAAGGCTTGTGTGGATGGGATCAGATGGTTTGCGGGGACAGGGATTGAGCTCACAGGGATGGGGACAAATTTTTTCCCTACGTGTGGGCGAGTGGGGTGTCATTAAATACGTGGTTTGTCATATTTATATTTTAATGTAAAAAATATTTTGTCAATAAATAAGATTATGATATCTGGTTTTATTGAATGTTAGTAGCTAGTTAAAAATGACTCCTAAAAACATGGTTCTTGAAAAGAAATTTGGCTCTCAAAAGAAATCTTAATCGTTGTACTGCTGATCTTTTGGCTCTTTTGACTAATGAGTTTGCCTACCAGTGCTCTGGACCAACTCCATCCTTTTTATATCTTTTTGAAGGTGCAGCCTCCAGAAATTGTACACAATATTCTAAATAAGGTCTCACCAAAGTCTTATACAGGGGCATCAGTACCTCCTTTTTCCCACTAGCCATACCCCTCACTGGATTTACTCTATTGCATGCAGGGACTTCTAGCCTTGCTTTCCTTACATTGGGAAAATCGGAAGAACAAGTCCCTGCATGCAATAGAGTAAATCCAGGACTGGATTAACCTTGTCAAGAGAATCCAACTGACTACCCTAACCAAAGCATTGTTCAACAGGTCTTCTAGGCTGAAATGGGCCTATGGTTTTACGATCATGTTTCGCCTTACAATTAATTTGCTTCCTCTTGAATTTTAATCTTTAAAATAAGGCCTTGTGGGAGACTAACCTGGTTTAGCTGGCTAGCCTGTGCTGACCTTTCTGGGCAAACCATATACAGCCAAGACACAATTGCACATAAAGAGAATTTTTATTTGTTATCGTTTGTCTCATACCAAGTAGAATGAATTTGGCTTACCTCAGCCAAACTGCTACAGGCACCAGTCTACTTTCCCAAGGCCTGCCTCTGCCTATCTCTAGGAAAAGCTTGAGAGTTTCTCTTTCTCCCTTGGGGACCTCTCTAGAATAAACCCAGCCTGGGTAGAAATATCTCTTTCCTGTAACTCAACACTGCATGCTGGGACCTGTATTCTACATTTGATTAGCACCTCCTGCTACCCATATAAAGCAAAATACAAAAAAGGACAATGTTACACCAGATAATAGGAAAAAGACATAAAAGTACAACCAACCTAACACCATGGGCTCCGCTTATGATGTACTGTAACTCTTCAGTACATGACTAAACGATGGCCTAGATTCACTAAGGACACCGATCGTGTCCTAACCACTTTGCGACCCGATTTTCCTCCGACCCAATTCACTAACCTCATGGCCGATCATCCTCCAATCTGAGCATGCAAATGAGGGGAAACAGCATGCAAAGTAGGAAGGACACGATTCACAAAACTAAAGAAGACACACCGACTGGGCTGGCCAAAACAAAAACAAGCGACTGGCGAGGACCAGTCGCTTGAGCAAAAACCCTGCTTTCTGCCCCAATTCTCCTGCTCTTGGTGCTCTGCTCTCTGCCCCAATCTCCTCTGCTCTCTGCCCCGAGTCCATGGTTTTAACCTGAGATGCAGCCCCGCTTTCAACCCGCGGGTTAAAACCAGGGGCTCGCGAAAGTTTCCAGCTTGATAAGAACGACAAAAAAAAAAAAAAAAGCATGCGCAGACCATCTACAGGCAAAGGAGTTGGTCTGCGTATGCGTCAGGATCACTGGGGAGTGATCCATGCGGTCAGTGGGGGTGTGTGATTACAATTGTCCTCATTTGCATAAGGGCACTTCGTGAATCAGCCCCCCGGCCACGGTTCAGATCCGATCAGTGGCCTTAGTAAATCTAGCCCAATCTTGCCTAAATAGAGTTTAGGAACATACCAAACAAATTCTTAAAGTATCCCTCTACCATTACGCAATCCCCTCATGCCCCCCCCTACCCCACATAGAAAGCAGATTCAAATGAGACCGTGTGTACTACTGCTCTCCCAGTAGCCCAGTCCTTTAAGAGTTTCAACAAACAGGCCATATTATAAAGAACCAGATTAGGGATACCCAGTCCCCCTTGATTCCAGCCCTCAACAAGATAAGTATATCTAAGTTTAGGCTTGTGGCGATTCCAACAAAAATCAGGACAACAGGTGAGCTAAGCAGTGTAGGTCTTTCTTTAACAGTTTGAACGGTAACATTTATAATACATACAACCATTGTGGAAATAGGACCATTTAAATCAAGTCTATTCTACCCAGGAGCGCCAGAGGTAGATCTTGCCAGCTGGCCAGTCTTCATATGTTGCATTAACTGGGTATCTCTAACAAAAATTGGTCCACAGTCAACGTTTATTCAAAACAGGAAAAAAGATTGAAAAGGACAGATTACTAATAAATAAATAATCTAGAAAAATAGTTGTATAAATGTAACTATGATCCCCAACCCTTAAACAAGATAATGCTGTCAAGTTTGTCGTGGATTTGTATATATTTTTGTTTTCTAACTATAATTTTTTATATTTATGTATATATTATTTATTTTATGTTATTTATTTTTTATTTTTTATTTGTTTGATGGACATCAGTATGAGCCATGTGAAAGGTGCCCAGTATAAGGCTCAGGCAGTAACTTTGCGATGATTAGCATCATCCAGATAATATCTGGATAAAGATTGCTGCCTCATACATCATGTTTGTCCATGACCGAAAAACAAATCCACAGAAATGAAAAGATAAATCACCAAACTGTCCCTTGCAATCTTAAATCCCCGAGATATGGCATATAACCTCCTAAGGGTGAGTTAAATAAGGTATCTGTGGCAAAAAATGCTATAGCTGAAATGAAATGTTGTTTGATATAAATAACTGAAAAAAGTGCTAATGAAAAAATTGAAATGTTCAAAACTTAAATAATGAAAAAAAGTGAACACGCCCACCAAGAAAACAAAAAAGAAAAAGGAAAAATGAAAAAGGTGACAAGATTTCTGATCAAGATTTCAAAAGGGAAGCTCAGATTTTACACAGCAAATTTACAGCTAGGGGGTACCCCAAGAATGTGCTCCGGAAAGCTTTTCTAAGGGCATGGCATGCCAACCGGGATCTAATGTTGGCTGGTAACAGAAGGGAGACCCCCTCGAATCACATTTGTGTGTTATCACATTCCATTCAATCTTCCCAAATAGCAGCAAGCATTAGGGCTCATTGGCATATCTTACAGCTTCATCCAGTATTTCATGAGTATCCTTGCATTGCTTTTACTCGAGGAAAAAATTTGTCTGAGCACCTGACTTCCTCGGATTTTCAAATCAAATCTTCAGGACCCCGGGGTAAAGGGTACCATTCCCCTTGCGGGAAGTGTTCAGTATGCAGCACGTCAATTACAGCCGACAAATGGGTTCATCCTTTAACGAATCAATCCTATTTTTTGAAATCCATCACTTCTTGCAATTCTCAGTTTGTGGTGTATGTTATCTCCTGCCCATGTGGCTTAATTTACGTAGGATGTACTACTCGCAGCATTAGAACGCGTTTAATTGAACATCGCAGTTGTCTTAACACCAAAAAGTTGACAGCCCCCATGGTTCCACACAATGATACTTACCATCATGACTTTTCCCAACTTCGGTGGGGAATCTTGGAACAGATTCACTCCAACTATAATGGGGATCGAAGCAAGTATTTGCTTCAACGGGAGAATTATTGGATTTTCCATCTTAAGTCCTTTCCACCTATGGGACTCAATGAAAATGTGGACAGATGTTTCATCACGTAATTCTCTGAGTTTCATTACCATCATCATTATTACTTTTATGATTCTGTGTATTTCCCTTTAAATTTTCTGACGACACTCAGAAATCTTAGGGGGCGTGGCCCAGCTTGGGCTCCCGCAGCGTCTTATTCTCCTGAGGCGCCATTTTTTGATTTCACTTTGTGAGGTGGTGGCTTTATTTGAGACCGCTCCAGAACAAGAGGTTGATGGTTTTGATTGTTTGCCCATCGCCTATCCGACAGCCTTATTGCAGGCTTGCCGTTTGATTCAGATTACCAAGGATCTTCGCTCCTGACGAAGGTGTACGAAACGGAGCTCTGTTGAGTGGAGATTTCTTGCGAGTGGAGATTGATTTCAGAAACACTCGCTTTTCTACATTGAGTGAATGGAAGCTAAGTATTTATCATTTTCTCAAACTGGGGACATATGTGCATTCAAGTGATGACTTATAGAATTTATGTTCTCTTTGAATTTTTCATATGAACTGCTGGACTTTGAAACATATTGATTCGGATTTGTTCAGCGCTTTTCACTCAGATCTAATGGATTGACTGCCAGTCATTTTTTATCTTATTGCTTGAATCTTTAGTCCCTTCTTTTAAGTATGTGATTTTGAATATTTGGACTTCTTGTCACCTTTTTCATTTTTCCTTTTTCTTTTTTGTTTTCTTGGTGGGCGTGTTCACTTTTTTTCATTATTTAAGTTTTGAACATTTCAATTTTTTCATTAGCACTTTTTTCAGTTATTTATATCAAACAACATTTCATTTCAGCTATAGCATTTTTTGCCACAGATACCTTATTTAACTCACCCTTAGGAGGTTATATGCCATATCTCGAGGATTTAAGATTGCAAGGGACAGTTTGGTGATTTATCTTTTCATTTCTGTGGATTTGTTTTTCGGTCATGGACAAACATGATGTATGAGGCAGCAATCTTTATCCAGATATTATCTGGATGATGCTAGTCATCGCAAAGTTACTGCCTGAGCCTTATACTGGGCACCTTTCACATGGCTCATACTGATGTCCATCAAACAAATAAAAAATAAATAACATAAAATAAATAATATATACATAAATATAAAAAATTATAGTTAGAAAACAAAAATATATACAAATCCACGACAAACTTGACAGCATTATCTTGTTTAAGGGTTGGGGATCATAGTTACATTTATACAACTATTTTTCTAGATTATTTATTTATTAGTAATCTGTCCTTTTCAATCTTTTTTCCTGTTTTGAATAAACGTTGACTGTGGACCAATTTTTGTTAGATATTAAGTACGGACAGTATTGGTCACAGAGTCCTTAAGGGTTTCTAGAAGCCTAGCATTAACTGGGTGACATTAGCAGGATAAAGCATGCTTACTGAGGCTTTGAGCTGTATACCTAGATATCAAGTTTCAAGTTTTATTAAAATTTCTTATACTGCTCATTCAGACTTCTAAGTGGTGTACAATTAAAAATAAAATATTTTATTTTTACAAAAAACAGAATTACAGGTTAAAACTTTACAAAATAAACCACAGGGAGAGTTAATAAAATGAATAATACACAATCTTGAGACAGATGGAAAGAAGAGGGAGAGATGGGGAGAACAACACTAATCAAAAGAAAGTGAACATAAAAGGAAAAATAAATGTAATGTAATGTAATTTATTTCTTATATACCGCTACATCCGTTAGGTTCTAAGCGGTTTACAGAAAATATACATTAAGATTAGAAATAAGAAAGGTACTTGAAAAATTCCCTTACTGTCCCGAAGGCTCACAATCTAACTAAAGTACCTGGAGGGTAATAGAGAAGTGAAAAGTAGAGTTAGAGGAAAAATAAAAATAAAATAAACATTTTAACAAGACAGCATTGATCTAAATACTTTGGAAGGTAGAAGAGAGGAGAGAAAGGAATAGAAGCATGATGAAGTGATGAAGTGGAGCAAGTAAGTGTAGGAGGAGCGATTGACGTTTCCAGAAAGGGCTTCTTCAGGGAAGAGACTTGGCCGACAGTCCCAGGATGCCTATGTCTCCTCCCCTGAGATGTTCTCCCATCCATGCATTCCCTCCCAGACACACTGCCCAATCCAACAGGAAATGGAATCTGAGTGAAAATTAACAGGAAAAGTCTAGCCCTGATAAGGGCAGTTAAATATCAAAAGTATCCTGAAAGAATCAGTCACCCATTGCAGCAGGAAAGACGAACCCCACAATTGCCTGAAATCTGTTGATGACAGTAAAGCCTCCGATTTAATGAGAGTCAGCCGGAAACCTGCAAAATCATTATACCCTGCAATATTCTCCTGTAGATCCCCCAATGACCAGTCGGGATCTGTGATATGAATCACTACATCATGTACACAAATGGCCCAATTTAAAAGCAGTGGTCTCCTATCTGCCTCGAATGTGTGGATTGACATGAATAATTGAGAATAAGAGAGTCCAGTAAAAGAATAAAGTAACAGCAGTGACAGGGGAGCAGCCCTGCCTGATGCCCCTCTGGATCGCAAACAAAACCCATAAATTAATTTTAAAAAAGTGATTGCCTTGCAATGAACCCGCTTGGTAATGTGATAAATATGCAGAAATTTTGTACACTCATGTGCACAACTGGTGCTGAAATGCTTGTACCCAGTTATAGAATTACCTCCATAGAGGAACTCCCTATATTTGACTGGTTTGATCTTACCTGAATCCAAAGCTACACTGGGAGTCCTTATCAGGTTCACGTTCCCTACAGGTTTAGAAGGAACAGGAGTCAGAGAAACTGGCCTAAGCTTATCCCCCCTCCCCTCCCTTTCTGTACTGTTGGCTTCTACTCTCAACTCAGGTCTAAATTGATTCCTTTGAGAATTCAATCAGGTATATAAAAAAAAGACTGAATGATGTATCCGTGGCTACTGCCAGCACAGCACAGAGGATAAGGACTCTCCTTGTTTCAGCTCCCCTAAGCAAAAAAAACCAAAACCACTCTGAAGGTATATCCCATGCATCAGGGCCGAGTGTTACATCATGCTTTGGGCATGCTACTTCTCTTGAGGTCTGCCTACAGATGTTTCTGGTACCAGAAGAGCAGGAAGGGGACAGAGAAGGATTGAATCAAGAATGGCTGCCTCTATCCTCCTGCTGGGTTTATTAAGAAAAAGCTGAATGAATTCTGTTCCTGGATAGACTCAGGAGAACTGAGAAATACCAACTAATAGCAAACATGAGCTCACTTATTTACCAAGCTCAAATAATTCAGAGTAAACAACTTTCATTTCAAGAACCAACCATGAACCACTTCCAGCAATAAGCACTGTTTCCATGGCAACCCAAAACTGGCTTTATTTAGGAAAATAGAGTTGAGGTCAATTACAGAAGCATCCCCTGGAAAATGCAAGGGCTAAAAGAAGAATGTAGGAATTAGCTTGTGCCTACAGAAGCAACAATTAGTTTCCTCCATCAAAGGGGCACAGTGCTAGGGCAGAGCACTACCATATTTCTCCATATATAGGCCGCGGCCTATACATGGGTTTTACAAACCCGTGTATGGGGTGCGGCCTAGTTATATGGGGCGGCCTATGTATGGACTTTACATCATCCCCTCCACCCCGGTACCTTTATCGGAGCCCCCTGGATGGCAGACGGTGAATCTCCAGCGATACAGGACAGCCGCAATCTCTTCAGCATCCGGCCTGCCCCCGCACCGCTTGCTGAGTGACTGACGTCAGTTCTCGCGAGTTCCACAAGTCTCGCAAGTCCCGCGAGAGCCAACGTTGGCCATTCAGTGGGTGGTGCAGGGGCAGGCTAGATGCTGAAGAGATCGCGGCTGCCCTGCACCACTGGAGATTCACCCTTCAGGGGGTTCTGATAAAGGTACCGGGGATGGGGGGGATGATGTTAAAAGACAGGGGAGGTACCGGAAGATAAGCCGCAGCTAATACCATGGGGCGGCTTATCTTCCAGTTTTTAAACATAGGCTGCCCTTTTCTGCGGCCTACACATGGGTGTGGCCTATATGTGGAGAAATACGGTATATTTCAGAATGTGACAATCGTGGTTACAGAATCTTAGGTCAGCCAAACATTTTAGGCCAGTTACTTTGAAGTTATTCCTTTAACAAGATATAACTCACTTTATGCATTAGACCCGTGGAGCGGCATAATAAAAAAAAGTCTAAGTCTGTTTTGGGCTTAAGTCGCTAGTTGTCCAAGTTGGAAATGTCCAAAGTCCATTCTCGAAAAATACATCCAAAATATTTTTTTTTCTTTTTCAAGAATCGTCTACTTCTACATCCAGCCATTCGATCATCCAAACCGCTAAGTCATCTATCTTTATACCCCATTCTTGTCCAATAAATCGTCAAACTCAAAATGCCTAGACCAAGACTTTTTGGATGTAGGAGAGACCAGCAAAGTGATGGACTGGACACCTAGACATGGCAACACACTAGTGGGACACTTTATAGGGCACTGCTGTGAACTTCACAAAAAGGGTGCTACAAACATCTCACCAAAACTCCCTTATAGGTCATGATGAGCTTCCCAAAACACCCCCAAAACCTACTATACTCACCTGCCTATCACTCAATCGCCCATATGGCTGCAGATGGAACCTATATGGCAGTACAGTAGGGTTTGGGGTGGGGGGTTTGGTGGGTGCACATGTTTCACCATGAATGCAGTGGTTAGAGTGGCTTATGGGCCTGGGTCTTCCTCTCTATGGTTTCATAGTTTTCTTAAAATTTGATGGAATGCTAAAAATAAAATTTGAAGTGTTGTACAATAAAAACTTTTATATAAAAAAATAAATGGGGGGGACTAACACCAAACAACAAATTAGACAGAAGAGACCTAACAAACAGGACATAGGATAGCCCAACCCCCAGACTACATAAGACACCTCTGTGCAGCTCTAGTAAGCTTTCCTATGCCAGATGCTGATGTTCTGGAGGTAGGTATGTACTTTTTTATTCCGATTTTTATGGTGGTGGGAGGGTGGGGGCCAGTGATCACTGGGGGCATGTGAAGGGGTCTTTACTTTGTCCTGCAGTGGTTACCTGATCACTTTTGATACCTTCTGGGCACTTATACCTGTTTTTAAATCACCTTCCGTTTAGGAAGTCTCTTTAAATTTCTGATTATCGCTCCTGGACGACTAAGTCTAGGTCAGCCCACATCCTGCCTACCTCCCGCCCTAACCATTCCTTCAAAAAACGCCACTTTTCACCCTGGGCGTACAGTGGCAGGGAAAAGGCCTAAGCTGTTTCGATTATCGGCACTTGGATGACCTGTCTTTTTGATCGTCCAAGTGCCAATTTAGGCGGGTTTTTAGATGTATTTCCATTTTGATTATGAACCTCGTAATGTACTGAATGAATGACTCTGAATGAATTAGCTGGGAAGTCTACAGTACTATAAGAAATATTCAAATGGTCATAGATTTAGCTGTTAATAGTTTTGTGAAAAATATGAAATGGATTAGGGTCAGCAAAGAATGAAATGCAAATATCAAGAAAGGTGACATTTTAAAGGAAATATCCTGTACTGTTATTTTTAGCACAGGGTTCGGGTCAGCTTGACTCAAGACTTATGGCAAAAATAACAGAGGAAGAGAGTTTAAGAGGACAGTACTCTAAAACAGTGGTTCCCAAACCTGTCCTGGGGGACCCCCAGCCAGTCAGGTTTTCAAGCTATCCCTAATGAATATGCATGAGAGAGATTTGCATACCTGTCACTTCCATTATATGCAAATCTCTCTCATGCATATTCATTAGGGATATCTTGAAAACCTGACTGGCTGGGGGTCCCCCAGGACAGGTTTGGGAACCACTGCTCTAAAAGAACAAATAATAATTCAATTTTATTTTGTACAATGTCTTCTGTTACTAGCATCTGTAACATACAGATACACCAACATAAAAAAATAAACAATGCATATGAATGCTTTTCTGTAGGGATGCACTGAGATCATACCATAATAACCAAACTCTGAGCTCCAGGAACTTACGCATTTCTAAAATAATTCATGTCTTCTTTACTCTAATGAATTAATTACAGTGGAAAACTGTACCATTATCAGTATATCAGGCACTTGCAAAATAAGAAGAATGGTCTTTGTTAAAAATAATGGTAGCACTTTTATCTATTTCCAAGATCAAAACAAATGAAGTCTAAAATCTTCCCCTTGACACAGCATTTTGCCATACAGGGGCACTAGAACGAAGGGTGGTGCACTGCAGTGCATACAGTACTATAAAATCTCTGTTCTTTTCATATTAAACTTTTAGACAGATTTAATATGGGAAACAAGTGTATTTTTGCAGGCTCCTGGTCTTGTTTTAAGAGAGTTTTGTTTCTTGGCATGGTGCAGTAACTACATCAAAAGCTAGGACGAATTGAGACATCCAAGTTTTACTTCCACTGAAAGCAATGAACTAAGGAGGACAGATTGAGACATCTGGGTTTTGTTTCCATTGCTTTCAATGTCTCAATCCGTCCTCCTTTTTCTGGAGCCATATGGTAACCCTAGGCATACGAGTCTTGAACCAGTGGGTTATTCACTTCTAATCGCGAATTGTGTAGAAGGCATCATATACATTTTTTTCAGCTCCACCTCCTGTATCTAAGGCCTGTACTGTAGTTCCTCAGTTCATACCAAAGGCATCATAGCAGTGTTTTACTCTGACCTGTCGGCATGGCTTCCTCAGGAAAGAGGAAGGCCTTTCACGTAAAAACAGACCTAGGCCCCCGCCTAGTCTGCCCAGGCTACACAGATAAATTTACCAAGAATGGGAGACACAGTTCAAGTATTGTTAAACTGTCAATTCTAGGCATTATTTGGTAAGTGGTCTGAGCACCGTCAGCCACAATCATGAAATTCATAAATGGTTCACACAGTTGTCAGAAATGTCCAAAGTTCAAGTATGGCATGCAATTAGGGCTGGATTAAAGGATAGGCCCAGTAGGCACATGCCTAAGGCCCAAAATTGTGATGGGAGCCCGCTAAAGGAGGGCAAACACTCACTATAACCTTTCTAATTTTTTTATTTTTTATTTTTTACAAAATGGTGACTGAGGGAGGGACGGATGGCCGACAGTAAGATCGCCCCCCCCCCCCATCATGGACAGCAAGATCAGGGTCCCCACCGGCATAGGCAGCAAGATCGAGAGCTGCCCAGAAAGAAACAGGAAGCTGCGTCAGAGGGAAGCTTTGGGCTGAGCACCGCTTGTAGTTGCTGTTGCTGATCGTGCTGCCTATGCCAGCCCCCCCCCCCACCCCCCACCCCCACACACACACGATCTTGCTAGAAGGGAGGAAGGGAGCGGAAAGAGAAATGCCAGAGCAGTGAGGAAGGGGAGGAGATAGATACTAGACCTGGGAGGAGGAGGAAGGAGACAGATACCAGATCTGTGGGGAAGAAAGGAGGAGAGAGATGTTTGGGCCTTGCATAGAACTAAAACTGTACACTGGCACTGGTATGGTAATCTTTGTTGTTTGTTTTGAATTTTATAATAAAAGGAAAAAAAATACAAGTGGAAATAAAGAAGTAAATAAGAAAACAGGTAAATAAATGGGGGCGGGAGAGGGTAGGGCTAAGGGGCCCAGTGTATTTGTGTGCCTAGGGGCCCTCAAAGAATTAATCCTGCCCTGCATGCAATATAATTCCCCTGGACTTTCCCAGGTTAAGGACAGTCCTCTTCACCAGGGTTCAGGTAAGTAGAAATGCCATGAAAAATAGATTTATACAAGAAAAGAAAAACTGTAAAACATGGAAGGCAAACACAGTAGCAAAACATAGGCAATAAAGCCAAAGTCCCCAGCTTAACTTGTGAGGTATAGTGTCCAGCTCTCAGCTTTTGCTCCGTTCAGAGCTCAGTGGTTAACAGGGCTTATCAGAAACAGTTCAGCTTTTCTGTAGACGTAGCACAGGAGAGTGCTTTAGACCAGAGGTTCCCAACCCTGTCCTAGAGGACCACCAGGCCAGTCGGGTTTTCAGGATAGCCCTAATGAATATGCATGAGAGATCTGCATATAATCTGCTCCACGCATATTCATTAGGGCTATCCTGAAAACCCGACTGGCCTGGTGGTCCTCCAGGGCAGGGTTGGGAACCACAGCTTTAGACAAGGTACTATTGTTGCAGAGGCTTTATCACAGAAACTTCACAGGTTTAAATTTACAGCTTTTCAGCAAACAAAGCATCAGAACAGTGGAGAAAATGGAGAGGTTTTTTCCTCCTCTGGTAATCAAGATCACCTGGCCCCTGCTTGCAGAGAGCATTCAAACACACAGAAACAAACAAAAACCCCTCAGTCCTTATATCCTGGTTCCAGCTGGCATCTGAAGGCAAGTCAAAAACTTTCATTGCCTCTTCTCCTACCCAGCTCTCAGCAGTGGGTCTCTAGTTAGAGAAGTCCTCTGCCATTTCTACGTCCTCACTGCTGTGAGGATGAGGAGAGAGACTCCTCTCCTCCTTCTTGGGCATGCTCCTGCTGGTGTCTCTGCTTTGCTTCTCCTGCCTCTGTCTCTCCTGTCCCCCCCCCCCCCAGGGCTCTTCTTTTAGTGTGGAGGGGGGTTGGGCTGAAAATCCCTATGGAAATAAATCTGGTTTCTCCTAGGCTGACGAAAGTGTGAATACCTTGCAGGACCAGGTCTCCACTTCTCAGTAAAAGTCCTAACAGGCTTTCTGGTATATTTACTCTGGTATGGCACATTCTGCTGAATATCCTTAGGCTCATACCCTTTCCTGCTCTATCTCACTGTCTGAGGGGTAGTCAGCCATTTCTATATCATTACTTTTAACCTGGTCAACTCTCCTGACCAGGGACTATGTTTTGCTTTTATTACTCACAGGGACAAAGCTGGTCATGGGTTTGTCACAGTGGGAACTCCCAGACAAAGCCAAATCTGCTCTGCTCTTAACTAATACAATCAAAGAAAGCAATGTCAATTGGAACGCAACATAAAATAAGGTAGAACAAAACTATACACCTATCTGATTGCAACTGGCAATCACGCTTATGTAGTTCTCATAATCTCTCATTTGTGTTTTAGCCATAGAGAGTAATCTGATCACTCTTCAGACATGATTGACAGGTGAAAGACTGTCTGAAAATACATCTGACTATCTGAAAATACTTACATGTCTGAGACAATAAGAAGGCTAATTGAAATCGGATAGGGTGGGCCTTCAAGACTCATATGCCTTTCTACTAGAAAGAGGTAAGAAACTAATCTTCCCTTCTAGTGCAAAAGACATACGAGTCTTGAACCATTGGGACATACCAAAGAAGTCCTCTGAATCTAGGGCAGACAGGTGAGCCTGCTGTTAGCACCGAGGACCCAAAAGTGGCATTCCGTCATGCTACTACATCAACTTTGTAAAATTCTGTAAGCGTATGAAAGGTGGACCCTTTTTGGTCCTAGTGTTCCTTCAGAATGGGCTCAATGACATCAGAGCCTTAAAGGGCTCCACATTCTGCTTAGCACAATACACTGAAACCTTCCGCCCAATGTGCAGTGGCGTTCAAAAAGCAAACAAGATGCTAGGAATTGTTAGAAAAGGGAGAGTAAACAAGACTAAGAATGTTATAATGCCTCTGTATTGCGCCATGGTTCGACCTCACCTGAGTATTGCATTCAATTCTGGTCACCTTATCTCAAAAAAGATAGCGGAACTAGAAAAGGTTCAAAGAAGAAGGAATTCCTCTCATATGAGGAAAGACTAAAAAAGTTATGACTCTTCAGCTTTGAAAAGAGACAGCTGAGGGGAGATATTATTAAAGTCTACAAAATCCTGAGTGGTGTAGAATGGGTACAAGTGAATCAATTTTTTTTACTCCGTCAAGAATTACAAAGACTTCGGAACACTCGATTAAGTTACAGGGAAATAGTTTTAAAACAAATAGGAAGAAATATTTTTTCACTCAGAGAATAGTTAAGCTCTGGAATGTGTTGCCAAAGGTTGTGGTAAGAGCGGTTAATGTAGCTGGTTTTACTAAAGGTTTGGACAAGTTCCTGAAGGAAAAGTCAATGGTCTGCTATTGAGACAGACATGGGGGAAGCCACTGCTTGTCCTGGATTGGTAGTATGAAATGTTGCTACTATTTGGGTTTTTGCCAGGTACTCGTGACCTCGATTGGCTACTGTGAAAATGGGATACTAGGCTAGACAGACCATTAGTCTGACCAGTAAGGTTATGTTCTTAGAACTCCGTTCTACCAGGATTTGGTGGGATATAAGATCACATATAACATAGCATATATAATCAATTTTCTTGGCCATCTAATTCCAAATTTTAAATGCTTCTATATAAAGGGAAATACTCTCAGAAGAGTGGCGATAGTAAGACAGAAATTCAAAATTCAACACCTGAATATTAAAACTGCTGCTCTCAGAAATGCACTTTTTTTCCCCCCAAGATATGACATTACTAAGTCTTTTTTCATCTCAACACAGGAGGGAATACAATTCAGTTTTTAAACCCCTTTCATTTACAACATGCAAAGAAAACAGATTTGCTACAAAGTGGTGTCATCATCCATATGGTGACATATGCTGGGAACAGTCATTTGCATGACGAGGAACAAACACCTTTCTTTCCAAGTCCTATTTCTGTCAGAGTGTACCAGCAACTAGCAACATGGCTCATGGAAAACAAAAGTTTCTCAGTGCAAAAAAAGGACTAGACTCTGCCAGTTTCATAAAGTTAATGAAATTAATGTACAGCCAAATCTAGCTGCATACTGAAAAAATAACAGATTTTGGTGGGTGCAACAAATGGAAACAGGAGTGTTAACCAGGTGCATAAGAAGTTAGAAGGAAAATGGACAGTTGAATGCAGATTAGGTGAGGGTTGTTTTCTGCTTATACCCTGATAAATTACTAGTATTTTGAAATATTCATCCTTTAAGTATTGGTGTCCCAGATAATTTGTTTATAGACATTCATTGCTCATTTGTTTTATTACATAGTTCGGTGGATGAAGGAGGGTTTTGTCGGTGGGGGATTGAGGAGCAATTTAGGGGGTTTATATATATCTGTTTAAAAATTAGAGGCTCTCATTTGGGCCTTTATTTTGACTGTTGAACCCAACACACCCCTCCTTGAATTGAACCTATTCTCATCATTTTCTGGACGCATCAGACTACTCCTACCTGTCAACAGAGCCTTTTCCGCTCCCCTCCTTTCCTTCCCCTCAAACAAAATTATTCCAAGTCTCACCCCGGCCCCCTTTAAACCTCTCTGTAAGTCACCTAGAGCCTGAATAGGTATGAACGATAAACAAAAGCAAGGAAATTCGACCATGTGACACCTCTTCTTAGGGAAGCCCATTGGCTACCAGTCACACATCGTGTAACTTATAAAATATGCCTGCTTACATATAAAACTCTTCTTTTCAAAACCCCAGCATTCATTCATAAATATTTGATTCCATATACTACTAATCGAATATTAAGATCTACAGAACAACATCTGCTATCGGTCCCCTCTCTTAAATTCATAAATACTCGACGACAAGTTATCTTTTCTGTTTCGGCGCCCCAAATCTGGAATTCTCTCCCTATCTATCTAAGGGAAGAAACAAACTTAGAAAAATTCAAAGGTAAGCTGAAGAGTTTTCTCTTTAAAGATGCCTTTTCTACTTAATCATTTCTACACGAATTAATAATAATTCTTTTACCTCTAATCTTTTACTGAAATATTCAGCCTTTTCCTTATGTATTTTCCCTACTTGTTCTTCTATCTTTAAAATATATTGTAACTTTTACCCATGCTTTCCCTCATGTATCATGTTTTGTTTTGTTTTGTTTCGTTTTTGTCAAAAGTATTTTTTTGTCAATAATATGTTCAGTATTATTCAGTGTATTATTCCCCTTTTATTGTAATTTTAGTAATATGTACATCACTTAGAATGTGGATTAAGCGATTAATCAAATTTTTAATAAACTTGAACTTGACAAATGGAAGATTAGATTAGATTTTACATAATGTATATTTTGCTTCTTATGTTATGTATATTGTCTTCTTTTTTTATGTAGACCTCTAAAAATTAAAAGAGAAAGTATTTGTTTCCTTTCTTTTGCAGCTCTTATTTCTGTGATATGCCTAACTAGGTCTTTGCCTACTGAAGTTAATGTAGTTAGATTAAAAGCTTATGGAGGTATTGCCATAGCAACCCGACTATGATTGTACTAAATGTCTCGAGGCCACTACAGAGCTATCTAGATTAGAAGCTCACTGGACAATATGGCCATTAAAGGGGCTGTGGTGTGTTTTTTTTTTTTTGGAAGAAACAGCAAATAAACTCAATATTCAGATTCATTAAGATTTATAAATACTGATCCATATAAAGTTTACATTTATATTCCATGTAGACAAAAAAAATTGGTAAAATGACTTACGGTACTCCAATCCACTTCTATGTCCATGAACAAATTTTCTCTCTCTAATCATTCAAATAACTCAACTCAAAGGTCTAAATACAATAAAAGCAAGTACTTTCCAGTGTAAATGATGTTCTAGAACAAGAAATCACAGGATGAAGTTCAGATGCAGGAACAAAACTAGCAAATATGGTAGATGCATGGAGTGCCCCCTCTCCCCATGGAGGAGATTACTACTATCATAGCTTATTTCTTTTTAACATTTTTGTAAACCAAAAAAAACTCTGTGGAGTGACGATGTTCCTAAATGGACTTTATTTGAAAGTGTCAAAGTTCCAAAGGTACATTGAAATCATCCACATAAAAGCCTTAAAGGACCTAGTCCGCTAGGGATACAGGACCAAACACGGTCCGCGTTTCGACAAAAAGTCTTCTTCAGGGGTCCCTGGGGGTCCTATAAAGGTGAGTACGTGGGAAACAATTGCAAGCAGTGTCTCACTTCCGGCTCACCACACAATTGTTTCCCACATACTCACCTTTATAGGACCCCCAGGGACTCCTGAAGAAGACTTTTTGTCGAAACGCGGACTGTGTTGGGTCCTGTATACCTAACGGACTAGGTCCTTTAAGGCTCTTATGTGGATTTTTATGTGGATGGAATTATTTTATGTGGATGATTTCAGTGTACCTTTGGAACTTTGAAATAAAGTCCATTTAGGAACATCGTCAATCCATAGAATATTTTTGGTTTTCTCTGGATTTTCTTCTTTGTGGATATTTTGGGGTCAATTCCTTTTGTTTTTAACATTTTTGTAAGCAATATTGCTGGAGGGCTGTCTGGTAAGATTTGCCTCTTTGCGGATGATACCAAAATCTGCATTCGACACCCCTGATGATGTAAACAACATGAGGAAGGACCTTGTGAAGCTTGAGGAATGGTCTGAAATTTGGCAGCTAAGATTTAATGCTAAGAAATGCAAGGTCATGTATTTAGGCTACAAAAACCTAAGAGAATGATACTGTTTAGGGGCTGAAGAACTTTTGTGCATGAAAGAGGATCAGGACTTGGATGCGATAGTATATGATGATCTTAAGGTGGCCAAACAGGTTGAAAAGGAGATAGCAAAAGCTACTGTAGAAGGATGCTTGGGTGCATAGGGACAGGAATGATCAACAGGAAAAAGGAGGTATTGATGCACCTACGTAAGACTCTGGTGATACCTCATTTAGAATATTGTGTACAATTCTGGTGACTACACCTTCAAAATGATATAAATAGGATGGTGTCAGTCCAGAGGAAGGCTACTAAAATGGTCAGTGTTCTTCAGCATAAGGCATATGGAGAAAGACTTAATGATTTGAATATATAGAGGAGAGAGAAGATATAATAGAGATATTTAAATACCTATGTGGCATATAGGTAAGAGGCATGAGGCAAGTCTCTTTCAACTGAGAGGAAGCTCTAGAATTAGGGAGCATAGGATGAAGGTGAAAAAGCATAGATTCATATATAACCTCAGAAAATACTTTTTCATGAAAAGGATAGTGAATGCTTGGAATGGCCTCCCGCTGGATTTAGTGGAGAGAAAGAGTATGTGTATTTGAGTTCAAGACAGCTTGGGAAAGTATACTGGATCTCTAATGGAGAGGAGGGGATAGTGGATGGCACGACTGGGCAGACTAGATAGAAAAGTGAAGACAGATAAAGACCAAATGGCCTATGTTTCTATGTATAATGCTACTAGACACACATCGTGCTGTACAGAGCTTACAGACGATAAAACTCAAGGCATGGGATAAGCAAAAAGGATCCTTAGCTGTAAGCAGTAAATGAAAGGATACTAGAAATACACTATTAAGGAGGTATTTATTAGTCCAATATAAAAGAAATTTGGTAAACTCAATAGGCTTTACTTTTCTTATCTTTGTCATATTCTATGTTCCTAGTTGATTTTGGTTCCTAACATAAAAACATAAGAATTGCCATACTGGGCTAGACCGAAGGTCCATCAAGCCCAGCATTCTGTTTCCAACAGTGGCCAACCCAGGTCCCAAATACCTAGCTAGATCCCAAATAATCAGTGGATTTCCCCAAACCATCTCAATAATGGCTTATGGACATCTCTTTTAGGAAATTATCCAAACCTTTTTAAAACCCTGCTAAGCTCACTGATGTCACCACAATTTCTGAAAACGAATTCCAGAGTTTAAATTACATGTTGTGTGAAGAAATATTTTCTCTTGTCCATTTTAAATCTACTATTTAGTAGTTTCATTACATGCCCCCTAGTCCTAGTATTTTTAGAAAGAGTAAACAAGCAATTCACATCTACCCTTTCCACTCCACTCAGTATTTTATAGACCTCTAGCATATCACCCCTGAGCTGTCTCTTCTCCAAGTTGATAAGCTCTAGCCATTTTAGTCTTTCCTCATAGGGATGTCAACCCATCCTTTTTATCATTTTCGTTGCCCTTCTTTGTACCTTTTTTAATTCCACTACATCTTTTTTGAGATATGGCGACCAGAATTGCACACAGTATTCAAGATGCGGCCATACCATAGAGCAATATAAGGGCATTATAACATTTTCATATTTGTTTTCTATTTCTTTTCCTGATAATTCCTAATATTCTATTTGCTTTCTTAGCCACCACCACACATTGAGCCGAGGGTTTCAATGTTTCCTCAACGATGACACCATTTCCTGGGTAGTGACTCCTAACATGGAACCCTGCATCACGTAGCTATAGTTCGGGTTCCTCTTTCCCACATGCATCACTTTGCACTTGTTCACATTAAACATCATCTGCCATTTTGACACCAAGTCTCACAAGGTCCTCTTGCAATGTTGCGCAATCCTGTTGCGATTTAAGTTCAAGTTCAAGTTTATTATTTGATGAATCACCTATATAAAGCATTCTAACAACTCTGAACAACTTTCGTGTCATCAGCAAATTTAAATTATCTCATTAGTTATTCCCATGTCTAGATTATTGATAAATATGTTAAAAAGCAGCAGTCCCAGCACAGACCCCTGGGCAGCATTGAGCATGCTGTAGTGCCATTAAAAATCCAGTCCTTGAAATTCCCTGACGCAGCCATCCAGCGAAACACTGGCCATCGTTGGTTGGGCTGGGAGTTCCTATCGCTACCACACACGCTGATAAGTTACAGTTTTAAGTTATCTGCTATCTCAGTACTTAACTTATCTGATTTAAGAATGTTTAACCTAGTCGGAGGTTTTTATGCCTCTTGAGTTAGAGGAGAGTTTCCTCCCAGACGGGCTTCTGCGACTTTTCCTCTGAATAGCTAAAGTAACTATAATGAGACAGAAATTCTACCTGTTTTCACATATATTGCACAACTTTTTGAGGGGATTTGTTATACGATTTACTAGCTGTGGGGTTTGGAATTATAGTGAACCCTTCTCCATTGAGAATATTGACCATTTAAACCTATTCTGTTTTCTGTCTTTCAACCAGTTCTTAATCCATATTAGGACATTACCTCCTATCCAGTAATATTTTTTCCTCAAAAATAACTAAAACAAGGCTGACATCAACTAAAGATTCATCGTTTAAAACTGTATATTGCAAATACCAGCACAGCCTCTTGAAAGAGGGAACAGGTTAGAGTTTTCTCCTAGACTCCTCCTACTGCTGTTCTCTGGCTTTTCACTGTTTCACATGTGACATAGGCCTCATCCAGGGACTAGAAAGGGAACAGTTGTTCAGTAATCATCTCTGACTAGTTCAAGGCATAAGAAACAAATTCAGATCTTATCTTTGTCAATAGAAGGGGTAGGCCTTCACTGTGACAGATTTGGAGCATGCTTGGAACACACATAATAGCAGGACAGAAAGCTCTGCATTAAGACATACAAGGACAGAGTTGGTCCTGGGTTGTATTTAGGATTTTAATATATCCATCTGAACTGGACAGACTGAATGAGCCATTTTGATCTAATTTGTCATATTCCTGCCATTTCAGTCCACTAGGGAGCCTGCATTATCTAATTTATAGGAGTGAGTGTTTTGTTATCGGTTTTTAGAGTGGATAAGATCTAAAACTAAATCTAGAAATAACTGAGATTCTGTGGGCAGGGAGAATATCTCCTTCCTCAGGACTTTCCAGAGTGTAAGTATAAAGAAGAAGCGAGTCTCCAGTTACAGACTCAGGTTGTAGTGGTGGGACAGAAAAAAATCTTAGGGTGATAGCATTGCAGTAGTCCAGATGAGTAAAGGCCACTGACTGCATTATCTATATGGGTCTACCTAGGTATTTCCTCCAAACACCACAGGTCATACAAAATACTGCAGCAAAAATATGACAGCTATGAATCATTTTTGATAAGTATCTGTCAAATGTACACAGCGAGAGGATGCAGTTTTTGCCCATGTTTTTGTGACAGAACAGTTCAAGCTCTTTCAAGTTGGCTGAGTATCATCATGTGCCTTCACATTTTTGCCACAGATTTCATATTGGATTCATGTCACTGCTTTACTAAGCCACTTTCTTCCTGCTGAGCTACACCATTGTTGTTTTGCTTTGTTCATAGGATCACTGTCCAAAGTAAAATTAATCTCCCTCCCCCCCCCCCCCCCCCCACCCAGAACCCAGTCTATGGCAGACTGGGACAAGTTTTCCTTCAGAAACTGCCAGTACTTTGCACCATCTATCTTTACCTCATTCTTTACAAGTCTCCCAGTTCCTATAACATAATGCTGCCACCACCAAGCTTTATTGTAGGAAGTAGCAAGTTGATACACTATGTTTAACACTACACATCATAAACAAAAAGGTATACATCAAAACATGGAACCATCTCCCACATAAAAACAGTGTTCCTAAATGAGGGGGATTATCAACATGTGCTACAGCCTTAAGGGAATAATGTGTGTTACATTACTATAACACACATTATTAGATACCACATTCAAATGCATCCAAACAGTTCATTGAATAAATCAGCATTATTCCGGCAAAAATACTGCTGGCAAAGAACTGGCAGCATTTTCTCATCCCAGGAGCACTGGGCCGCAAACAACCAATGCCCTCATAACAACCAAAGCACGCCCCGTCCTCCTATAGTGCCCTTCCCCAGAATACCTTTAGTAAATGCCTGTATCTACTGGGTTTAGGGCATGAGTGTTTTCTGCTCCTTGCTGGCACTGGATTCAAACTGGCACTGGTACCTGTGAACATTAGCATTGCAATACAAGTTCTAGGCAGTCAAGCTACAGTTGTGACTGGATACAGGTGGGTTCAATTTATCTTATTTGGTGCCTTATTGCAAACATTTTGAATTGGAACCAATTTTGGATTGCTATGACAAAAGGCTGCGAAGACTTACGTAATCTTGATTTTTCTTTTCTAATTCTTAAGCACTTTTTAAATATTTAATGTATCTAGAGTTGTTCTCTCATGTAGATAGTTTAGAGTAGGTTGAGAAGATCAACCAAACAAACTCCTACTTTAATGTATTTTGAGTTGTATTTTTTAGACAGCAGAATATAAAAAATGTTACAAGAATGTGGGGAGTTTTGCAAAGCACTGTAACTAATAACACACCAACAATGCTCTGAGGGTTATACAGTACTAGTAAGACTCATTTTTGGTCTGAAAAAAATATGACTCCATCTCAATATACCTCAAACAACTCCACTGGCTATCCATCTCATCCCGAATAAAATTCAAAACATCCCATGCATCATATAATCTACGGAAACTTAGCCACCCCTCTCATCAAACTCTTATCTGATGCATGGTCTGCCTCTTGCAGACTACTTAACAGGATTCAACTGAACCTCCCGTCAGCAAAAAAATCTCAAGTACAGAAGAATTGTCCAATCCATGTTCACCTTCCTAGGAATCAAAATCTGGAATGATCTCGCAGAGACAATAAGAACAGAAGCCAACCACGCACAGTTCCGGAAGAAACTAAACTACACTTTGACAATTAAATTTACAAGATCGCCTTACGCACCTGTTCTTTTGCTTAGTATGGTTAGGTTTTCTCCTCCTTCTCCCCTCCTTTCTTCCTTACAGCCCCTCTTTGCCCACTCTACCCTTTTCTTTCTTCAAGTCACCTAGAGCCTGTTTAGGTTTGTGCGACTCACAAATATTAGACTAGATGATATTGCCAAAAATGTGAAAATACAGAGATGATGATGACTTAATAAAACGTTACTTAAGGCACCTTTGTGTGCTCACGTCCACCACCTTCTTTCTTTTTAGAGATGGCCAATACATTTTCCTCTTTGGGCTATTAGACCAGACTTCATTATTATCTGGACTTTTTGTCTCAGGTTGTTCCACTACAAGCCTGTTGTTTTTCCCATTTGCACATACAGAAAATGCTGTATTAAATAGGCCTTATATCGGTATGGTTGGGTTGTTTTTAGATATTTTTATGATTTGTTGTCCAATTGGATAACTGGGTGGGGGAAAATAAGTCTTCTCATTGTTTTTTTAAAAGTGTATTGTGCTGTAATGTTAATATTTTATGTAAATGTATCATCTTTTGTGCACAACTGTAGTTTTAAAAATGAATAAATAAAGAAGTTAAAAAAATAGGACTTATATCGATATGAACTCCTTTTATTCTTAGAATTTTCTGTCATCAGGTAATGATATATCCTGTGACGTATCCCACAAAGAAAGAAGGAAAATAACTAATTTCTCACCTACAATTATTATATCAGTAGCAATACATGAAATCTCCTTTGTGTACCCTCTGTTCAATGTGCTAAATGGAACTGCTGAAATAATTACTTATAAATTATTGATAAGTACTATACAGAGGTACATGTGCACCCTGCAGGTAATATGGGGGCAGATTACCGTAATAGATCCTTCAAACCATCTCGCTACATTATATGTACTAAAATCATTAACTCTTAACTGAGCGCAGCAGTTTATGAGGCACTGCAGTGAAAACAAAAATGTTTACAAAATTACAGCGAGAACATTACCTATGACAGCTTGAACATATTTTTTTTTAAAAAACTCTTCCCATAATTAAAAATACTATAAGTATATTTTATTAAAATAAAATTAGTCTTTAAGATGCCAAGTGCCTCTTTCAATTTTGTTTATAACCAAGATCTATACATCCCTCACTAAGGTTGCCAAAGAGTTCTGAGAAATGATTCTCTTCCTGTAGTTTTATTAGCAGAAGAGGACATGGTCATGTTCACCAAGTAAAAGTTCTGCTCACATTTCAGAGCACTAATACTGTACTTGATGTTTCAGAAATTGTTCAGAGTAGCTTAACAAATGGATGAAATGAAAATTACAATTTGCAATTTTAATAGGTTTTTAATAGTGCCAAGAAATTTTAAACTACCCTTCCTTTTACCTTTTTATGTTTCTTTCCTATTTGACATTGTGTTTTTCCCCCTTTTTCTTTCCTATTGTACTTGTAAGTTTAAATTTGTGTTACTTTATGTATAGGTCATTGTAAAAAAAACCCAAAAACAAAACAAAACACTTTTTTATGTACACTGCCTTGGTATTGGGGGATGGGAGGACAGTTCACAAGTACAAAAGGAAAAGAACATGATCCTCCCTGCACATAATGAATGAATCATGATCCAATGACAAAACAGCCACTTTTTCTGCCAATAACTGTGCCTGTCCACGACTGACACACAACAGGTGCCTGTTTTCTAGGTGCCTGCCACAGGAGGCGCCACTTACAGAATCAGCCTCTTTATGCCTTTCAGGACTTGAACTGCCTTCTTAGGAGTTAAGTTCCTTAAAGGCCTCAGTTTTGGAGGGAAAGTGTTGTTTCTGTTTACCTTCATTGCAGTGGCGTACCTAGCATATGTGACACCCGGGGCCCATCATTTTTGGTACCCCTCCCTCCATCTGTACGAAAAACATGAATTTTAGTAACAAGCCATACATCACACATGAGTACCTAGGAAAAAAGGCAGCATCTTACATACTGCAGTGAACAGTACAACAGCAATACACCCATTGTAAAACTAAACAAGCCAGACTAGTAAGATCAATCCTACACCGTCAATCCTAACAGAAAATCATGTCTTTCGAACACACAGAACACAGAAAACACCTTCGCCTAGTATGGAATGTCATCACAAACTAACCCCTCCCCCTTTTACAAAACTGTAGTGTGGATTTTATACACGGTGGTAACAGCTCTGATGCTCATGGAATTCTGAGCATCAGAGCTACTACCACCACAGCTGGTGCTAAAAAACGCTCCACAGTTTTGTAAAAGGGGGATAAAATAGAAATACATAGACAAAGGTTAAATTGAACCAGCAAGAAGCTGGACTCTGCATACAATGCAACACCACAGAAACAGTGACACATGTCTCCTAAAGCAATAAATAAATAGAAAATTTTTGTGCTACCTTTGTCTTCTCTGGTTTCTGCTTTCCTCATCTTCTTGTTACTCTCTTCCTTCCATCCACTGTCTGCCATCTCTCGGCCCCTATATGGCATCTTCTCTCCTTCTATGCCACTTCCAGAAACTGTATGCCTCCCCCTTCCATCTCTCCTTTCACCCCCATTGATCTGGCATCTCTCTCATCTCCTTTCCTCTCCCACACCTCTTTTCTGCAATCTCTTTCTTCCCTCATTTTCCTTTTCAATTTATTTTCTGCATCCATCTAGATTACGTTCTTACTACCCTCTCATCAATTTCCTTTTTTACTGTCTACCTACAGCTCACCACCTCTTTCCCTCACCCCCTCCAGTATTTCCCCCAACTCAATCCTTTTCCCCCCATCATGGGCCCTCCTTTTAATTTATCCCCTCCTTCCATCATGTGCCCTCTTTCTCTACCCCTTCCATCTAGTACCCTCTCCTCTCTCTGTCCACTTCCATTGTCTGCTCCCCTCTTTCTCTCCTCCCATTTCCTTCCTGCATTTGCTCCCTTATCTCTCCTATCTGCACTTCCATCCAGCATAGGCTCCCCCTCTACCTGCCACACTACCATCCAATGTCTGCCCTTTCTTTCTCCATCCCCCCTCTTCAATCAGCATCTGCCCCCTTTCTTTCCCTCCGATCCAATTCCAACCAGTATCCTTCCCCCTTATGTCTCTCTCCCCTTTCCCTGTACATCAATTCCATCAGCACCCCCTTCCACACCACCCTGCCCCCTTTCTCTCCCTGCACCAGTCTTTCATTCCAGCAGTCCTGCTCCTTTCTCGCGATGACTGTAGATGTCGGCTGCCGGTCCACCCCACTCCGACATACTAGCTCTGGAACAAAGTTGGCAGCCATGTGCTGGAAGGTCCGGCGATGACTCCAGGCTTTGCTCCAGAAGAAGTAAGTTACGTCGGAAGGGGTTGACCCAGCAGACGCAGGGAGTTGCAGCAAGGACCCGCGATGACTGCGTCTGCCAGGTCCACCCCCTCTGACATAACTTACTTCTTCCAGAGCAAAGCCGGCAGATGAGTCATCGGTGACCTTCCTGCACCTCAGCGCAGCTGCCAACTCTGCTCTAGAGCTGTGTTTTTCAACCTTTTTACACCCGTGGACCGGCAGAAATAAAATAATTATTTTGTGGACCAGCAAACTACTAAGACTGAAATTTTTTTTAAAAACCACATTTCCGCCCTGTCTCCGCAAGCTCAGTTCCCGCAAACCATCTGATCCCATCTGCACAAGTGTCAATTATTATTTTATATTGAACATATTTTATTAAAGTATAAAAAGAAACAATATTCTGTACAATTGTCATTTTATAAATATAAATATACAGAGCAAGGACCAACAAAACCCCTGTCTCTCCTCCCCTTCACATATATCCCCTCTACTATCAAGAAAACTGAACAAGCCAAATTATTATAGAATGCTACACAGAAATATCATGCTAACAGAATACTGCAGTCACACATTACAGGAATAGTGTTAGGGGAGTGCAACTAGGGCAACTGCCCCCTGGTCCGAGAGAGCCCTAAGCCAGCTAGAAGCTCCCAGTTATGTCTCTAGCAGGATATATATTTCAAATCTGATATATTCTAATGACAAAATAGAAATAAAATTATTTTTTTCTACCTTTTGTTGTCTCTGGTTTCTGCTTTCCTTATCTTCACATTCAATTCTTTCCATCCACTGTCTCTCTTCTCTCTGCGTCTTCCATTTGCTCTGTTATTGTGCCTCTCCCTTTCTCCCCCCTTCCAAATTGGTCTAGCACCCATCTTCTTTCCTCCTCTCTCTTCCCCCCCCCATAGTCTGGCATCTCTGTCTTCTTCCCTTCCAGCATCTTCTCCCCACTCTCTGTTTCCCATTTCCCTTCAGCATCCTTCTCCCCCCTCTGTCTTCCCTATGTCCTTTCAGCGTCCTTCTCCCCCCTCTGTTTTACCCATTTCCCTTCAGCGTCTTTTCCTCTCCATCTCACTTTTCCTCCCTTTCTCCTTCCCTGCCCCTTACATTTGTGGCGCTTTCACCCCCCCACCAACAGGCCCGATCCGACAAACCTCCCTGCCCTGTGGCCGGCGCTTCTTCAGCAGCCGGAGTGTTGTAGTTGCATATGGCTGCTGTAAAGGTCGTCTCTGATGCAACTTCTGCCAGCACACCAATTCATCACCCAGCAGGAGGAATGTCCAGTCCCTATGCTGGAACTCCCAATGCTGCTCCAACCCCGAAATGTCCACAGCAGAAGTGCTGATGTCTTGGGTGAGGGGGTTGGAGGGATTCTATCAGGAGGGACTGGGCATGTCTCCTGCTGGGGGGAAGGGGTGTCCGGCAGAAGGACCTGGTCATGCCTCTTCCCAGGTGATGACTTGATGTGGTGGAGGCAGGAGGAATTAGGCACGCCTCCTGCCGCAGACATTCAGGGGTTCCAGTAGGAGGGACTGGGCATCCCTCCTGCCGGTAGTCTTTGCAGGGGGCTTGGGCACAGGTTTTCTGCCGCTAAACTGATCGCAGAAGGGAGATTCCCTTGTCATGATCAGCTCAGCGGCAACCCAATTCTCTAATCAGCGCCTGTGACATGGACGCCAGTTAGAGAATCATAACATAACAACTTTATTCTTCTATACCGCCATAACCAAGCGATTTCTAGGTGGTTTACATAGAAGAGGGCTGGACAATCAGCGAAATACAAATTATTTAAAATACAACAAGTTTCTTACATATACATAGTGTAAAAATTTTGCTAACAATAGTACTCACAGTTAGGAAATAAATTTGTTCAAACAGCGCTGACTTAATTCCTTTTCGAAATGCACCATGGCATTAGGCGGGCTCAAGCGTCTGTCCGTGAGGACATCCGTGATTCTACTGTATACAAGACACCCGTGTGAGATTCTCAAAAGCTGCTTAGGCAGCTTCTGAGACCGGGCATCCTATACAGAATCCAGCCTTAGGTGTCCATCTGCACTGAGTTTATAAAACAAGTACAACATAGGTGCTTATGTGCTCTCACTGCTAAGGTACTCTGTTATAAAACTACCCTCACAGTTTTAGTGGGAAAAGAGAACATCTCCCAGGTCTTCACTTGCTAGACACACAATATGGAATTATAGTTTCAAAAACAATTATATCCTGTACACAGGGGCCAAATCATCCAGCAGATTATATTATACTGCTCTCTCCAAGTCAGCTACAGCACACTGAATAAATCAGCAAGCCGTACCGCCCTTATAATACTTGGCAGCTAACTTGAGCACTGAATAGACTCCCAGCTTTCAACTTCTTGCAGTACAATGGAGCCCTTGGTGTTATTTAAAACAGGCTACCTAGTTTTCATGTTCTGATAGTCGGACCCTGGTATGACGAGGCTCTTTTCAACCTTGTTTAATTACATGTGTTGTATTAGTAATTTTCTTGCACAAGAACTTTGTACTACAATAAGCTGGACACAGCACAAAAAGAAAACGTCATGTCTAGCAATTCCCTTGAAAAACAATTTTAGGAACATCAATGATATGGAAATAACTAGTTAATGAAACGACTATGCAGTTAATAATTAATCCGCACCGGAATTGTTCAATCCTGTTTCTTCTGTTTTGCAGTACTAGTAACATACCACAATGAACAAGAACTAGCTGAAACCCACAAAACATCTATGGTCAAATTAATATTATATCTTAATTGCAGCAATACTTTGGTAAATATAAAATATGAAATTATTTTTGTCAATATTCTAAAAGAATCAAACTTTCAGAAAACCCAAAGAGAAGAGGGAGTGAGAATTAGGGCTAGGAGAGAGGACGAGGAGGAGGAGAAGAGAAAATGTCTCTCTTTCAGCTTCAGTCTTACTCCCTCTTGCATTTCTATGCTCCCACCCCTTCTTATCCCCAGTTACAGTCCCCTCAAAATCAGAATCTTGATACCAGTCTCCTCTCTAACACACATCGCCCATTCTGACACAAAGCCTAACCTGTCTCAATATGGCCAACATTGTAACACTCACTGCTACCCTGTCCCCTTTCCCCGTCGATACAACCACTGCCATCACCACATCTTCCTCTGCTAGTGCCAATGTGGAGACACTTCCCATCCTACCATCACTCATTCCCCCCATTACCCTCTCGTATGAGGAAAGACTAAAGAGGTTAGGGCTCTTCAGCTTGGAAAAGAGACGGCTGGGGGGAGATATGATTGAAGTCTACAAAATCCTGAGTGGAGTAGAATGGGTACAAGTGGATCGATTTTTCACTCTGTCAAAAATTACAAAGACTAGGGGACACTCAATGAAACTGCAGGGAAATACTTTTAAAACCAATAGGAGGAAATTTTTTTTTCACTCAGAATAGTTAAGCTCTGAAATGCATTGCCAGAGGTTGCGGTAAAAGCGAATAGCTGGTTTTAAAAAGTAGCTGGTTTTAAAAAGTAGCTGGTAGCTGGTTTTAAAAAGGTTTGGACAAATTCCTGGAGGAAAAGTCCATAGTCTGTTATTAAGTCATGGGGGAAGCCACTGCTTACCCTGGATCGGTAGCATGGAATGTTGCTACTCTTTGGGTTTTTGCCAGGTACTAGTGACCTGGATTGGCCACCGTGAGAACGGGCTACTGAACTTGATGGGACCATTGGTCTGACCCAGTAAGGCTATTCTTATGTTCTTAGTTAGTTAAGAAAAAATGATTCTGCAGATCATGATAATTCTCCATTGAACACTAAACACAAACACTAAACACAAAAAAGTGACAAACTGTAACAAACACAAAGAAATAAAAAGACCTTATCAAACTCATGAGGATCTAATGCTTCTTCCCAAAATGTGTTTCAACAACCAAGTTGTAGGTGATGTGGTTGTTGGACTAACTTAATGTATCTTTACAAGTTATTGAAAGTTATCTTCTCTATTAGCTTAGCATTCTCTTCAAAATGTAAATATTGTAGTAGTGGATGCCATAATCTTTGACCTGCAACCAAAAAAAGCACAAGATCTGATACCTGGAAGATATTACTGGTACTCCAGCCCAATTAAGTGCTAAAGCCCCATGATCCAAACACCACAGTCCGACTCTACATCTGCAGTCCATGGCTTCTATCTATGAGGGTAATTTTAAAAACAGTTCATCTAAGTTTGTAGGTGGAGAAGACATCTATTTTTAGTCTATATGATAAAACAACATGGAGCCTAGGTGCTCTTATAAATGCTAGTACAAATACTCCCAAAATAGCAATTGATGCCACATATGTATATTTATATATGCTTGGGAACAGGCATAAATGTTAATGAGTAAACTGTGACTCACCTGTACTCTACCCAAACGCTTCCCCTGAACATGTCTTCTCTAAAGTCACAAAGAAGTACATACCATACCTAATTGCACTGCATGCACTTGTTTTCATGAGATCATTTTATAAGAGACCTTGGGCTAGATTCACTAAAGCTTACCTTGTTAGGCGATCAGTGGTCGAGTCTTGCCGGGCGACCGATTCACTATGTGTCCTCATGCAAATTAATTTGATTGGAGGCACACCCCACAGATCACTGCAGAGCGATCCAGACACAAGCGAGGTCAAAACAAAGGGGAGGGGGTGGCTGCAATTTTGAGTAAGCAGAACACACTAGTCAGGACAGAACATGCTGCAGATGGAACAGAACATGCTTTAAACCCGTAGGTTAAAACCACAGTCTCGCACTGCAGGGACATGGCGGCAGAGAGCAGGAGTCGGCAGCGACTGGTCCTCAGCAGTCGTTTCTTTTTGGATCGGCCAGCCCAATTGGTGTTTGCATGCCATTTCCCCTCATTTGAATGGGCAGATCGGATCAGGTGGGAGGTTGACCTTCTGCCCAATGTGCGGCGGCAGCCAAAAAAGCAAACAGGATGCTGGGAATTATTTAAAAAAGGGATGTTTAACAAAACTAAGAATATCATAATGCCCCTGTATCGCTCCATGGTGTGACCTCATTTGGAGTATTGCATTTAATTCTGGTCTCCTTATCTCAAGAAAGATATAGTGGCGCTAAAAAAAGTTCAAAGAAGAGGGACCAAGATGGTAAAGGGGATGGAACTCCTCTGGTATGAGAAAAGACTAATACGGTTAGGGCTCTTCAGCTTGGAAAAGAGATGGCTGAGGGGAGATATGATTGAAGTCTACAAAATCCTGTGTGGAGTAGAACTGGTACAAGTGGGTCGATTTTTCACTCTGTCAAAAATTACAAAGACTAGGGGATACTCGATTAAGTTACAGGGAAATACTCTTAAAACCAATAGGAGGAATTTTTTTTTTACTCAGAGAATATTTAAGCTCTGGAACACATTGCCAGAGGATGTGGTAAGAGCGGATAGTGTAGCTGGTTTTAAGAAAGGTTTGGACAAGTTCCTGGAGGAAAAGTCCATAGTCTGTTATTGAGAAAGACATGGGGAAGCCACTGCTTGCCCTGTATTGGTAGAATGGAATATTGCTACACCTGGATTGGCCACCGTGAGAACGGGCTACTGGGCTTGATGGACCATTGGTCTGACCCAGTAAGGTTATTCTTATGTTCTTATGAAAAAAGGGCAATACATTTCTCAAATTATTTTCTAACATATAAAGGTTCATTTCACTTTAATGTCATTTCCCTACCGTGTTTCCCCGAAAAAAGACCTACCCCAAAAATAAACCCTAGCATGATTTTCAGGGTAGGTCTTAATATAAGCCCCACCCCAAAAATAAGCCCTAGTAGGTCGGTAGCAGCATCTCGCACTGGCGCGTGCGTGCCTGTCCGCACAGTTGGCAGGGGGGTGGGGAGGTCTGCACTCGCACGCCTCTGGACAGGCAGCAGGCTACTGTAAAAGGAATCTTGTTTCAGTGCATGTGTGCAGAAGGAGATGAGATGGGAAGCGAGCAGAGGTGCAAGCTAAGGGACAGGCATTTTGGATCATCAGAAGTTGCGCGCGTTCCAGGAAAATAAGGTTGTGTGAGGCTGGGGGTGGGGAAACAAGGTTGCCGGGGGAGAGGATATTCGCGTATACACGCCAGTTAGTTGGCTGCTTGCGGCAGGTGTCACTGTCGGCATCAGTCTGGTCTGAATAAGGAGAAGGGTAATGAGGGGATAGGCTTTGGGATTGCCCTTCCCATCTGTTAGAAAGGGGAGTGGGTGCCGTTTTCTGATGGGCTCCCTCCGTGGTATTGGAGGCTGTCAAGTTTTATTGAGTGGTATTTTTACCTGGTTCTGGAATGCTTTTCTTTCAGGTATCTGCCTATCCCTATAAATGACCAAAATTACAGCACACCAAGGGGTTCAGAATCAAGAGAAAAACTTCTAAAAACTGGCCTAAGTCGGCACTTGGACGAACATTGTCCAAATACGTCCAAGTGCCGATAATAAAAACGGGTTTTGGACATATTTTTAAATGGCCTAGGCCTTCATAGTGCCGCTGAAAGACCATAGTTAAATGGGGCGTTTCAGGAGGAGTGTCGAGGGCAGGATTTGGGCGGGACGTGGGCAGGCTTAGACTTAGTCACACTGCATGTAAAACCGAAAATTATACCGCACAGGATCGTCAGAACTTGGACGTTGTGACTTAGACCATGTAAAACATGGTCTAAGTCACAAAAACCCACCTAAAGTCGTCAGATAAGCACTGCAAACACATAAACCAGACCCCCACACACTATCCCAGTGATCACCAACCCCCCCCCCACCCCCATAAAAATATTAATCACGCCTTTAAAATTCAGCCTCCAGACCATCATCACCTGGCATAGGAAAGCCTAGTCGTCCAGCACAGAGGCTGCTTAAGCCATCTTGAGGGTGGGCTAGGGACTCATGGAGAGGAGGACCCACACCCATAAGCCCCTGTAATTACTGCATTGATACTTAAACATGTGCACTCCCCTATACACCCCCCAAACCCTTTTTTACTGGCATATAAGTGGCTCCTGCAGCCATAAGGGCTATTAGGGTGGTAGATAAGTGGGTCTAGGGGATTCTGGAGGTGGTTTGGGGGGCTCACCATGATCTATATAGGGAGCTGTAGTGAGGAGAAGACATGGCACTCTTTTTGTGAAGTTCACAGCAGTGCCCTATAAGGTACCCCACTATTTAGGTGCCATGTCTGGGTGTTCAGTCCATCACTTTGCAGACCCCTCTCACGTCCAACAGGGCTCGTTCTAGGCATTTTTGACTTGGGACAAAAAGTTGGAGGAAAATGTGGTATAAAGATGGATGATTTAGCGACTTGGACAATCAAATCTGCAGGACATATAATTAGACGATATTTGAAAGAAAAAAAATTTGACATATTTTTCAAAAATATGTCCTAGGCTGTTTATTACTTTGGATGACTTGCTGCTACTATGATTTTATCATTTCTATAGAACTGAAGGTAAAATTATGTAATTACCTGTTAATTTTCTTTCCTTTAGAAGCAGCAGATGAATCCAGAGACCAATGGGATAGCTCACATCTATCAGCAGGTGGAGATAGAGAAACTGATTAACAGGTGTACTTATTTGCTGGCACTCCTCCTGTCTCATCAGTATAGCTCCTTGCCCAAGCACATTTAACCATCAATAGGTATAGCATGTAAAAAACTTCTTTCCCAGAACATATCGCAAATAGCAATGATACAGAATACAATCATTAAGAACACCCAATCACTAAACGTCGCATACGAAACAACCGACAACCAAATACCAGAAAGGGTGGGGCTCTGGATTCATCTGCTGCTTCTAAAGGAAAGAAAATTAACAGGTAATTACATAATTTTACCTTCCTTAGCAAAGCAGCAGATGAATCCAGAGACCAATGGGATGTAGCAAAGCAATCCTCGATCTGGGTGGGAAGCAAACGCCGCCTCCGCAACAACCGAAGCACAAAACGCCCCTACCGTAAGTGCCCCCACATCCAAGCAGAAATGCGGAGAGAATGCACTCTCGTAAGACCAAGTAGACACGAGACAAATCTCCTTCAAGGAAAAACCCCTGGGCCGAGCCCCAGGAAGTAGGCATCGCTCCTGCAGAATGGTCATGAAGTCGTTCACCAACTGCTTCCCTGCCAGCAAGCAAGCATAAAGAATGTCCTCCTGGACCCATCGAGCGATGGAGGCTTTGGACGCCGCCATCTGTTTGAGGCATCCCTTGAAGAATACCAAAAAAGGTTATCTTAACAACAAGAAGAAATTAGAAACCTTGCTCGCAGAGAATGCTACGCACTTTCAAAAAAACCAGTGAGGAAAAGTACGTCTCCCCAGTTCTCCTCCCAGGAAGAAGGAAGGCAAAGTGAGCGTGTCATAAAAAAAAGGATGACACCTCCTGAGAAGTAATTGTGGTACCATCTGAACTGATACCCCAGATTATGGAAATCAGAAATAGGCTTCCCCGCTGAACAAGGCCTGCAACCCGGAAAACTGCAGAGCCAAAGCAATGGCTACAAGAAACCCCGTGTTCTATGGCACAAGGACATGAAGCCTTCGGAACTGCGAAGAAGCACCTGAAAATTGCATTCCGGACTTTCTAATTGGTGTACAAATATACCGTAATCCGTTTAGGAACTGAACTACATGAAGCTGAGAAGTAATATACCTGGCTCTTGTCACCAACTAAGAACGGCACTAGAAGCGGAAGAGAATTGAACGCTAAGCCCCCGGCAATGCCCCTGTGCCCAAAAAGGAACTCCGGAAGGGTGCAAATATGGAGAAGTATCCAAGAAAGAAAAAACCTCCAAAGGGAAGCAGAAGCCACAGGTTAAGACGTCTGTAGCGCCTGGATAAGAGAAGAAACAACCTGCTTCGCATAACAGGTCCGTCATGACTATTCAAAAGCTAGGTCGTAATACCAAAGTAGCACGAATATCCATATTGAGCGGACCCTAGGTGAGCAAATCCGGACATACTCGTAAACTTCATAGTCCGGCTGTCGAAAGACTCATCAGATCCGCATCTCAAGGATGGCGCAGCCAAGCCAGAGATTCTACAAATACTGTGCCCGGAAGCGAGCTCGAGATAGCAAATCCCAGCTAAGATCAGCCAGGGGAAAACACTGAAAAAAGGGAGAAACGAGAGGCGAGAAAGAAGCCCCGCTGCTACTCCCTCAGACTCCCCGTCCCTGTGCCGGCTGAAGAAGCTAGAAAGCTTGGAATTTTGAGACGAGGCCATAAGGTCCAGGACCAGGAGATCCCGCCTCCATAAAAAGAGCTGGAACGCCTGAGCCAAAATTCCCAATATCTCAGATGTAGAAGATTTCACTGCTGACTGTCCAGCACCTCTTATTTGTATTCATTGATTCTAATTTGTAACTTATCGCTGACTGTCCAGCGCCTCTTGTTGTAAACCGCCTCGAACTACCCTGGCTTTGGCGGATATATAAGAAAATTCTTCTAGAGAGTACACAGCGCCGCACCTATTAACATACACAAATGGGCCATGCTCCGAAGGCACGGAGAGAAAGTCTATCTACATTCTTTCCTGACTCATAACATGAATCGCCAACAGAAGAGGAAGATGAGGGTCCACCCATCGAAGTAGAACCACAACAGTACCCGCCAACCGAGTACAGCACCTACTGCCCAGGCTGTAGAGAAATACCCCCCTCATAATACAGACTGAAAAGACCTACAGTGTCACTCCGGAAGAATGGTCTGAAGCTCCAGAAAGGTAGCCTGACCATGCTCCAGAGTAGACGAGCGAACAAGTCCTGAGTCGCCTATTAATACCAGACTCCTGGAGCTGAGGATGGAAGGTATCCAGCCCCCCAACCCGACAGCCCGGGATGTGTGGTGACCATAAGCTAGTCCAGCAAAGACCGAGGCATGCCTTTGCCAAGAGAAATCTCGGTGAGCCACCCAATCCTACAGAGCTATGCTTGAGGAGCCTACCAAAGAATTGGAGCCCTGAGATATCGGGAACCACCGGAACAAAGCGACTGCTGGAGCAATCTCACGGGAAAGCAAGCCAAAGTTCCCAGTGGAATCACTAACCTAGATCTAAAAATCTGGACAGAATCCCATACGCATGTTCTAGGGGACTGAAGAAGGCAAACCTGATATCGTAATCTGTCGCCCCCGACTCTGGGAAGAACCCCAGTCCTCTCCCATTTGAACAACATCCCCTGATGTTCCAAGGATTCGTCCAGGAGAAATGAGCTCTTTGGAAAAGTGAAGATTCACATCCAAAGAATGGAAGAAAAGAAGGTCAAATAAAAGAGATCACCTGATCGTGTCTGACAAAGCCACCTGGCTGGAAGACATCCAAATCAATCAGTCTTCTAAGAAAGAAAATACCGGAATTTCCGGTCTGTGCCAAAACGCCACCACAGCCAACTGCTCTAATAATCAAAAATGGTCATGGAGTCGTGGAGCGGTCAAACGGCATCAGACAAAACTGATAGCGCTGCTCAAGGAGAGCAAAGCGAAGAGAGAGCAATTCAGTGCCCATAGCGAAAGTGTAAATACAAACTAATGTACTATAATGAGAGCCAGCTCCCCCATCTAAGGCACCAAGGAAGTAAATGGAATAACTTCCCTTAGTCTAGGCCAAAAGAAGTCTGCCGAAACCTAAATTGCTGCTCGAGAATAACCAAGCGCATATCCTGCCAATATGGTGGCCAGATGTGAAAATTCAAGTAATCTCCCAGTTCCCTTTGGAAATGTTCAACTTCGAGAAATGAAGAGATTCATATGAAATCTAGTGCTAGTCTGATCAAGTCCCCCTTTTTAATTTTGGGCCTCATGAAGCAAAGGGAACCACTTCCCTCAGATCCGGAAGAGCTGAAACCATCGTCCCAAATACCAGCAACCCTGAAGGGGATCCCGCACCAGCGTCACCCCGGAATATTCAACACACAGGAACACCAAGAAAGAATCCGAAATGGGAGACAGGAACGCAAAGGCGCAAGAATTGTCAAAGTCCCGTGACTTGGCAATATTACAGCTCTTGTTCTGCGAGATTGCATACAGAGCTTGCCGCGGAATTAACGGCCCCTACAAAGTGAAGCAGAGGTCAGGGAACGAGCTGGAGGAAAACCGTAAGCTCTGATCAGAATACAGGAACACTCCTGAGAACAAACTAGTCATGCAATTGAATAAGGACTATGAGGGAAGTCTGAAAAATAAGACTAAGCTTTGGCAGCCTGCGGAACCTGAAAATCGCCTGCAAGCTGCTCCAAAATCCAACCGTTCTTAACGGGGAACCTTTTTTTTTTTTTTTTTTTTTTTTAGTAATCAAGGCGGCCCAGGGAAGGCAACAAGGTTGAACACCCCTGCTGAAAACCCTGCCACACTAGAAACAGCAAAAGACAGTCATGTCCGCAGGAAAATGCAAAAGTCAGCATGCCCCATATGTACCGAAACAATTTCCACAACGCTACCAGACACACTCAGCGCTGCATAAAGGCACCCACATTAAGGAAACTGTCAGATCTATCTAGGCCCACCCTGTGGAGACAGCGATAGAGATTGAGGAGACACCTGAATAAAGCACCGGGTAATCGCCTATGACTGACATAAGTCGCACTGTGAGTTGCCTGCTACCGACCCAGAACGGAGGAAATCTGAAACTGGGTGGTGAAACAGAGAGTAGATGCTCCCTCTCTTCCAAGCGCCTGTAGAGACTCCCAAAGAGCCAACACAAACGGGTCAAAAAAGAAAAATCAACTCGGGAGACTTCCACACACCAAGCTGCACTGTCTCAGACATGTAGAGAACCACCATAACTTCCGACGCATCTGCCCCGAAGGCACAGAAGCTGCGACAGACGCCAATAAAAGTCCACTGACAGAGAAACACACTGAACGCTGCGGTGCTTCCACCAGCGCCGGTGTACAAGCTCAAGCCACATGTTCCTTGCAAGACAGCGTCTCCTAGGAAACAGTTAAAATAACTGGCCAGTGGGATAAAAGAAGACGAACCACAGTAAACACTGACTCCCAGTCAGCCTCGTGGGGAATGCTAACCATGCTGTGGCGAACCCAGCAGAGCACGATAACAAGCGTGAGACTGTGCCGCGGACAACTGCTGGCCCCAACTAAACTCGCTGAAAAAACATAACCGGAGCAAACCGACATGGCCGGAGCCCTCATACTGGAAAAGCAATGTTGCTGAGACCTAGCAGGAAAGGATCAACCAATTAAAAAAGTTGGAGCCCACCAGGCGAAAATAAGTCTAAAACATGAGCAAACTGTCTCAAGTGCAGTGAGTCAGAAATCAATAATCAAGGTGGCGAACCACGCGACTGCACAGCCGCAGTTTCCACAGAATTCACAGCTCCAACCCACTAGGAAATATAAACCACAGTTCAAAAAGAAATACTCACAACCTTGTCGGCAGGGCTGGCAGACGCCGGCAGACACCGGCCGAGCCCCACAGGAAGGGCACATTCACATATAGTAAGTTAGGTCTCTTTCACTGGTTTTTTTTTTTTTTATATAAGGGAAAGAAGAAAAAAGAGAGACCTAAGTAAACCCTCTATCACCGGAGGGAGGGTGAGGCAGGGACAAGGGAGGGCCCAAGTGTAACCTCCAAAGCCGGCACCGATTAGCCGGACACCCCTGACTCACTGAAGAGAAGATCTCAACAGGAGAAATAAATCAACCAGCTCACTGAAGAGAAAGCCTCAACAGGAGAAAAGAAAGGCCCCTTCACAGCCAGAGTCCAGGAGCTAGTGGAACAGTGACCACACCTGCTGGGAGATAGAGAATACTGATGAGACAGGAGGAGTGCCAGCAAATAAGTACACCTGTTAATCAGTTTCTCAATCTCCACCTGCTGATAGATGTGAGCTATCCCATTGGTCTCTGGATTCATCTGCTGCTTTGCTAAGGAAAGGTATATGCAGCACTGTACATTTAACATGCAATAGATGGACCCTGCTCAGAAGAGCTTACAATCTAATTTGGACAGACATACAGGGATGGAAAGTTTCTTGCAGAGAGAATGATAGGATGCACATAAGTATCTTATGGCAAGTGGGAGTTAGGAGTTGAAAAAAAAAGGGCTTTTAGCTTGGATTTGAATACTGCTAAGAGACGGAGCTTGATGTATTGACTTAGGCAGTCTGTTCTAGGCATATGGTGCAGCTCTCTGACCACAAGCATGAATAATTCAGAATTTCATCTCTGGAACTTGGAATACTTTACTGTCCAACTATTCTCTCTTATCTCTGCCACAAAGCTCCTGTTCTTCAAATCATTACTTGCAATTGCATCAAACACACATAAAACAAAAAGGAGAGAAGCTCCCTCCTCTCAGACTGCTTTATAATTCCTTGTGGTCTAGTAGTATAGTCAGGGCACAAATGATCCCCAGTCACTCTTGCCATGCTGGCTCTATTCTCAAAATGGCTGCTATGATCTCTTCAAATGCCACTAGAGGTCATGGCAGCCATTCTGAGAGCAGAGCCAGCATGGGCATCACTCCTGTCCTGACTATACTCTTAGACTACCAGGGATTGTAAGACAGTGCTAAGGGGAGCACCTATAGGCAGGGGGAAAAAGGGCAGGGGATGGAGACAAACAGGACAAAGCACAAATTTTCTCTTTCCACCGAAATATGATGGCAGATGAAGGCCAAATGGCCCATCCAGTCTTCCCCTCCACAGCATTCACTAAGAGATCCCATATGCCTGTACCATGATTTCTGCCACACCTGAAACCAAAACCAGACAGAAAGGATTTGGGTCAAATTTTGGCACAAACCAAAACTAAACTTTGGTCGGCCTCTACTCTTCCACAACTTTGAATTGTTTAAATACTTACTTACACTTTATGGATATCACCAGAAGAAACTTTCTTTGTGAACACTACTCATCAAGTTATACATCATTTCACTTGGCACAACACAATATGGCATAGGTTTATTCATAGAAAAACAGAGCCCAATATTTAAAGGTTTTTATGCTTTTAACTTTGAGTTATGTTCCTCAACTAGTCTTTTTGAAAATTTACTAGTGCCAAGTGCATAAATTTATGCTCAAAATTTCATAATAAAACTCTTAAATTTAGGAACATAAAAAGTAGGTAGGAGTGTCAAACTTAGCAGCAAAGCATTGCTTTTCAGCCCTGGTCCCCAGATTCTATAAATGGTTCCAATATCTGGGCACTTATCCAAATGTGCACTCAACTAAGAGCTAGATGCACTAAAGACAGTGATCATAGCTAAACCAGTTTTGACTGCTTTGCGATGATCACATTTGCCAACCCGATACACAAAATGGCTCACTGCTTGTTTTTCCCCAGAAGAGTGGAGGCCCATCCTGGATCCCAAACACATCAACACAGCCCCAAGAGGTTCTCAGTTCTGGATGAAGACCATTCGGTCTGTCATTGCAGCGGTGGAGCCAGGAAAGTTTCTGGCCACCTTAGATTTGACCTTCATATCCCAATCTTCCTAGAACATAAAGTTCCCGAGATTCCATGTGTTGAAGAATCACTATCAATTCTCAACACTTCTATTTGGATTGGCAACAACACCTCGAACTTTCACCAAGGTTATGGTGGTGGTGGCTGTACTTGGACCCGAATAGAAATATAGAAGGTAGTAGCAGCAATTATGGAGGCGTTAAAGAGCCTAAGAGAGACTGTGAATTTTTGAAAGAGCCAACTTGTTCTAACACAGTCCTTGGAATATTTGGGGGTCTTATGGTAGAAGGCCAAGTCTTTATTCCAGTGGCATACAAACACGAGCTTCACAGGCCAATTATAGACCTATTGACCAAACCAGCGCCCTACTGTGTGGCATTATCTTCAAGTCCTTGGATCAATGACGGCCATGATAGAGGTGGTGCCTTGGGCGAAGGCGCATATAGTAACATAGTAAATGACAGCAGATAAAGACCTGAATGTTCCATCCAGTCTGTCCATTAGTGATACTCATTTAAAAATTACATGATTTGATTAACTTGTCTCTTGTTTGATACTTCTGGGCCATAGAGACTGTAAAGTCTGGTATTGTCCTAGGTTCCAAATGCTGAAGTTGCCGTCCAAGCTCACTTCAGTCTATCCAACCATCCTGTTGTTTGCAGGATATCTACTGTAAAGTCTGGCCAGCAACATCCTCATGTTCCATATTAGTAGAGTTCACATTAATGCCCACCCCAGCCCATCCTACACCAAATCACCACATACGAGACACCGACCATTCAGGTCTGTCCAATACCAGCCTTAGTGCTTTAATTTACATCCTTTGTTTTTTAATTAGAGATCCTCTATTTTTATCCCATGCTTTTTTGAATTCCATCACTGTTTTCCTCTCCACCACTTTCCTCAGGAGGGCATTCCAGGCATCTACCACACTCTCCTTGAAGAAGAATTTTCTAACATTGCTCCTAAGTCTTCCTACCCGTAACCTCAAATTATGCCCTCTAGTTTTACCATTTTTCTTCTCTTGGAAAGATTTGGATCTATATTAATGCCTTTCAAGTATTTAAACGTCTATATCATATCTCCCCTGTCCCTCCTTTCCTCCAGAGTATACATATTTAGGTCTTCCAGTATCATCTCATACTTGTTTTGGTTCAAACCTCTTTATCATTTTCATCGCCTTCCTCTGGACTGCTTCAAGTCTTTTTATATCCTTCGCCAGATACGGCCTCCAAAACTGAACACAATACTCCAAGTGCGGCCTCACCAACAACCTGTACAAGGGCATCAGCACCTCCCTTCTTCTGCTGGTTATTCCTCTTTTTATACAGCCTAGTAACCTTTTGGCAAGAGCCACTCCCTTATCACACTGTTTAAATGCCTTTAGATCCTTAGACACAATCATCGCAAGCTCCTTCAGAGCTTATCTGCCTCTCACCTTCCAGCACATATGGTTCCCTCGGATTTCTACCCCCCCAAATGCATCACTCTGCACTTCTTCACTTTGAATTTTAGTTGCAAGATATTAGACCATTCTTTTAACTTTTGCAGATCCTTTTTCATGTTTTCCACTCCCTCCGGGGTGTCCACTCTATTACAAATCTTGGTATCATTTGAAAAAAGCCTAACCTTACCTTCTAACCCTTCAGCAATGTCACTCACAAACATATTAAACAGAATCGGTCCCAGCACTGATCACTAAGGCACTCCAACTAATCACCTATCCCTCTTCCGAGTGAATTCCATTAACCACCACCCTCTTGCGTCTGTCAACCAGCTTCTAATCCAGTCCACCACTTTGGGCTCTAACTTCAGCCCATGGAGTTTAAAAGCCTCCTATGAGGAACCATGTCAAAGGCTTTGCTGAAATCTAAGTAAATTACATCTAGTGTACGTCCTTGATCCAATTCTCTGGTTACCCAGTCAAAGAATTCAATCAGATTTGTTAGGAACAATTTACCTTTAGTAAATCCATGTTGCCTTGGATCTTGCAATCCATTTGATTCTAAGAATTTCACTATCCTTTCTTTCAGCAACATTTCCATTATTTTTCCAATAACTGAAGTGAGGCTTACCAGCCTGTAATCTCCTACTTCATCTCTGCAACCACTTGTGCGAAGAGGGACCACATCTGTTCTTCTCCAGTCCCATGGAGTCTCTCCCATCTTATTTTACAAATCTTTAAGAGGACCTGCCAGAACCTCTCGGAGCTCCCTCAATATCCTGGGATGGATCCCGTCTGTTCCCATAGATTTATCTACCTTCAGTTTTTCAAGTTATTCATAAACACTTTTTTCCGTGAACGGTGCGGTATCCACTCCATTCTCAGGTATAACTTTGCTATCCAATTGCGGTCCTTCACCATGTTTTTCTTCTGTGAATTCCGAACAGAATTATTTGTTTAGCACAGGAGTGTGTGGCACAGTGGTTGAAGCTATAGCCTAAGCACCCTGGGGTTGTGGGTTCAAACCTCGCGCTGCTCCTTGTGACCCTGGGCAAGTCACTCAGTCCTCCATAGCCTCAAGTACGTTAGCTAGATTGTGAGCCCACCAGGACAGATAGGGAAAATACGAGTACCTGATTGTAAAACTGCTTAGATAATCTTGATAGGCGGTATATAAAAACCTAATAAACTTGAAACATTTGCTTTGCCCTCATCACTCTCCACATATCTTCTTTCAGTCTCGTAATTCCATTTTTTGTCTGTCTTTCTCCTTTCATTAATATACCTGGAAAAATTTGTCTCCCTTTTTTATATTTATAGCTATTTGCTCTTCTGCTTGTGCTTTTGCCTTTGCCAGACGTATCTCTCTCTTGACCTCTTTCAGTTTCATCCGATATTCCTTTCTGTACTCCTCCTCTTGAGTTTTTTTTATATTTCACGAACACCAATTCTTTTGCCTTTATTTTTTTCACCACTAGTTTGGAGAATCATACTGAGTTCCTTTTTCTCTTATTTTTATTTAATTTTCTTCACATAATAAAGGTCAGTAGCTTTAGTCATTGCACCTTTCAACTTGGAGCACTGTTTTTCCACTTCTCTTATGTCTTTCCTTCCATTCAACTCTTTCTTCAGGTATTCTCCCATGCTACTAAAGTCTGTACGTTTGAAATCCAGGACCTTGCGTTTTGTGTGGCCATCCTCCACTTCGGCTGCTATATCGAACCAAACCGTATAATGATCGCTACTTCCCAGGTGGGCCCCCACTCGGACATTAGAGACACTTTCACCATTTGTGAGCACCAGATCCAGTATCGCTTTTTCCTTCATGGGTTCCATTACCATTTGTCTGAGCAAAGCCCCTTGAAAGGCATCCACAATCTCCCTACTTCTTTCCGATTCCGCAGATAGAACTTTCCAGTCCGCATCCGGCAGGTTGAAATCATCCAGAAATAGCACCTCCCCTTTCTTTCCCAACTTTTGTATATCAGATATTAAAACATTCAAGAGACAATTCCTGCTCAGTAGAGCTTATAATACAGTCAATGGACAAACAAGTAGGGGTTAGGGAGTTTTCCAGGCAGGCATGGGTACTTTACAAGGAATAGGGATAAAACATGCAAAGAAAAATATTCAACAAGGAAATTAAATCCCCTTTGATCTATCAAGAGAAAGAAATGGCGCATATATCAAGAACATCCAAAACTGAACACAGTAAATATGATACCAACGTTTTATAGATCAGTGACACAGCTTTTTGCTGATTGGAAAATTACAAGTGACTTGCTGATGTTTGCTTTTTGGGCTGAAGTGAAAGACACAACCCTTGAAAAAGCTTCAAGCGAAATGGTCAGGCCACCATCGGGCCATCAGAGATAACTGTGCTTTCATGTTTGGGGCAGTTTTTCTATTTCATTATAGCCTCTTACTTTCATAGTAATTCAACATTTTTTGCTACATTCAGCCTTTATTGACAGCAAGCTCCCTGTGACTTAGTTTTTTATATAATAAATTGGGAATCAAAGTGTCAGCATAAATAAAAAATTTTAATTAAAAAAATTTCACATTCTGGTGTCACAATGGTTTTTTTTGACCCACGATAAGAATCTTTACCCCATTTGATTGTCACTTCAAAACTTCATTTTTTTGACAAAGGGGAATTTAAGGTCTTTTTTCCCCCCCATTGTGTACATTGGTATCATATTTACCGTGTTCAGTTTTGGATGTTCATTTGTGAGTAATAACACAGTATTCCTCCACTTTTTTGGATCACTTTGTGCATATATCAAGAACACACAATAAGAAAAATGTATCAAGTGCAAGACCAATCCAGAGATGGGAGTAATCTATTCTGATATTTGCTGATGACTATTCAGCTCTTCAAACATGTGGTGGTTAAGCCGCTTCTCAAAAAACCCTTGCTGGACCCCTCCTGCCCGTCCAACTATTGCCCTGTCTCCCTTCTTTCATTCCTATCCAAGATACTCAAGGGTACTATTCTCCATTGCTGCCTAGACTTCCTTTCAACTCAACAGATTCTTGATCCTCTACAACCTGGTTTTCGCTCCCAACACTCCACAGAGACTGCCCTCACTAAGGTCTGCTGTGACTTGTTCATGGCCAGATCTAAGAACCTTTACTTCTATCCTTATCCTTCTTGATCTGTCTGCTGCCTTTGATACTGTAAATCACAGCTTACTCCTTGATATGCTGTCCTTGCTTGGATTCCGTGAATCTGTCCTCTCCTACCTTTCCCAAAGCACCTTTAGTGTACGTTTTGGTGGGTCCTCTTTTGCTGCTACCCCGTTAGTGGTTGGTGTATCCCAGTATTCTGTCTTAGGATCTCTTCTCTACACCTCTTCCCTCGGTGCCCATGGCTTCCAGTATCACCTTTATGCTGATGACTCCCAGAACTACCTCTCTACTCCTGAAATTTCACCGTTAAGTCCAAGAAAAAGTCTCTGCTTGTTTGGCCGACTTTGCTGCCTGGATGTCCTTCCGTCATCCGAAACTAAATATGTCCAAGTCTGAGCTGCTTCTCTTTCTTCCTAAACCCTCTGCTCCTCCTCCTCTTGTCTCCATCTCTGCAAATAATGCTGTCATTGTCCTCTGCTCACATCAAAACACAGCCCCGAGACAGCCATATCACCGCCACATACCTCGACTCACACTGGCTCCCAATACAAGCAAGAATACTATTCAAATTTTACTGTCTACTATTTAAAGCCATGAACGGAGACAGCCCAGCTTATATGAACAACAGCCTTATCCGAACTACCATAACCAGGCAAAGGATAACCAGAAATTGTAATTTATTTGCCTATCCAAGGATCACTGGTTGTCCTTTTTGGATAGGACTTTTATGTTTCAAGCAAGTAAAAATCAGTCCTGGTTAGGTAATTACATCAATGGAGCAAGGCTGACCTATGGCGCATTTCGGAAAGAAATTAAGACTGTATTGTTTGATAGATTTATTTCCTAAATAGAAATTATATTACTAACAATAATTTTACTCTGACTATTCTTAAGAAATATGTTGTATTTTTGCTATTTGTATTTTATATTTCGCTGATTGTCCAGCTCTCTTCAGTGTAAACCGCCTAGAAATCATCCGATTGTGTCGGTACAGAAAAATGCAAAAAAATGTACAATGGCCTACTGGCCACGCAGGCAGCGAAACTAGACTGCCAACTATCCAATCTACTGACCACGACACCAGACTACAAAACTTTCAGAAAAGAAATAAAAACCCTGCTAGTCAAGAAATCCATCAGAACAAACTTAACACCGCAGAAAGCACTTCAGTCCCCCGAAGTAACCCGTTCAACTCTGTAACTCTTCTGGAAATGTCCAGATAACCTTTTATGTAATTTGCCTTGAACTGCAAGGTAATGGCAGAATAAAAGTCACTAATGTAATGTAATGCAACCTTTGAGTCATCTTCGATTCTGACCTCTCATTTTCTACGTATATCCAACAAGCTGTTAAGACCTGTCATTTCTATCTCTTCAATATCACCAAAATTCACCCCTTCTTCTCTGAGCACACTACCCGGACCTTTGTCCAAGCTCTCGTAACCTCACGCCTAGATTACTGCAATCTACTCCTAACTGGTATCCCTCAATGTCGCCTCTCCCCCTTGCAATCTGTGCAAAATTCTGCTGCACGACTCATCTTCTACTAACCTTGCTACGTTCAAGGCACACTTTTCAGTCTGTAATTGGCTGTTAGTCTGTGTCTCTTTTAAGCCCCGGGACTTTCTCTGGAGTCATTGTAGTTTTAAATCACATACGGAAAAACCACGAATGACTGAGTCCGTGAAATTGGAAAATGCAAATTTGCAGGGGTATACTATACTCCTATAACCCATTCTGGGCTCTTTTGGGAGGACGGGCTAAATAAATGAATGAATGAATGAATGAATAAATAAATAAATAAATATTGTATTGTATTGTAATTAGATGGAGAAGTTACTATTGACATTTTAGACTTACTGTAGCAGGACTCAAACTAACAAGAACATTGACAGATGGTATAATTGTAACATTCAGAGTATCCCGATTACTCTAACTTGTAGTACCAGATAGTCCAGAGTTTTTTACTTCCTCCCCAACCAAAAAAAAAAAAAAAATCAGTTGGCAAAAGATTCAGGGGCAAAACATCCACACTCTCCACATAGAAAGGGAACAGAGTAAGAACCATCAATTAGCTGAGGCCAATGGGGGGTGGATGTCAGTTGAATCAGCAACTGTTTAAGTCCCAACACTGGACTTAAAATTGTCCAAAACAATAACAAAATTATCCATGGAGCAGGACGGACAATATCTTTGGATTTTACCCTCTGTTTGATCATAGTTGGCACAACGACTTAAAAAAAAAAAAAAAAGTATAAAAACACAATATTTCTGGGTTACTACACCCCCACAAGTCCAGAAAATACCACCAATGTTCTCATATTCCATTAAGTTTCATGTGGCTCCAAAGGGGCTCTCATCGGCCACATGCCTGTAGTTATATTCTACAATATGTTACCTCTAACTTTACTAATCAATTCATACTAGCTTTATTAATGTTCTTCAGAGCCTCAGCGCCACCACTGCACCGCTCAAAAGACTTTCATAGCAGCGAGATTTATGCGTTAGATCGTCATTGGCACCACCATAGAATAACCAACTCCTCCCAGTGGGGTGTATATGAACAAGAATAATAAAGCGGTGATTAGACAGAAAGTGGGAGAATCATATGGACCGAGTTGAAAGGGAAATACAGAATAGAGGAATACATTCTTGGCAGTTGCTCATAAAGCCTCCTAGAATGTAATTCTATAAAATACCTACTAACATAATAATAATAATTTATTTCTTGTATACCACTATACCAAAAGTATGAAGCGGTTCACAACAAAAAAAATGCATGCAATCAATATCTAAAATACAGAATAAACAATCGATATCTGAATACAATAAAAACAGTCAGTAAAGGAATGCATCTGATAAAAAAACAAACCAAAAAACCCAATAAAAGTTAAGACAATAGAGGAGTTAAGGCATAAAAATTAATAAGAATTCATGGTAAATTATGCAGTAACAAAACTAAGAGGAAAATATGTCAAACAAGCGTGTTTTTAGTGATTTTCTAAAATCAAGGTAAGAAGTGGCCTGTAGAATTGATTTTCCAAGCCATGTATTCAGTTTGGAGGCCTGGAATGATAAAATTCTATCAAAAAACTTCTTGTATTGGCAAGATGTAAAAGAAGGGTAATTGAATAAGTTTATTCTGCGAGTAATTTTATTAGAACTATTCAGGGAAAACTGAGATGCAAGGTAATCAGGTAGCATCCCAAAACTGCTTTGTAACTGAAGCAGGAAAACTTAAAATAACTCTAGATTCCACTGGCAACCAATGAAGTTTTTGATAGTAAGGGGTAACGTGATCCCATTTTTTTTAGACCATAGATAAAGTGAACCGCGGTATTCTGGATAAGTCTTAATTTTTTGAGTGTTTTTTTTTATAAGCCCCTAAATCAGTGGTCTCAAACTCAAACCCTTAGTGGGACCACATTTTGGATTTGTAGGTACTTGGAGGGTCGCAGAAAAAATAGTTAATGTCTTATTAAAGAAATTACAACTTTGCATGAGGTAAAACTCTTTATAGTTTATAAATCTTTCCTTTAACAGTTAAAGGAAAGATTTATAAACTATAAAGAGTTTTACCTTATGCAAAATTGTCATTAACTGTTTTTTCTGCAGCCCTCACATTTAAAGTTTAATATCTTTCCTCTCTCAAAACTGACACATTTCAATCACTATATTGAAAATAAAATCATTTTCCCTACCTTTGTTGGCTAGTGACTTTATTTTTCTGTGCTTTTAACTATGTTTCCAGGGCCTTCTTGTCCTTTGACTGTTTTTCTCTCCGTCTTCACTTTCTGCCTTGCATCCAACTTTGGCATTAACTTAATATTCAATTTTTCTGCTTTCTTTTCAAAATCTACGTTTCCATGTCTTACCTTCCCTTCTATCTCTCTCTTCTTCCGTCCCTATTTCCATAATCTGACATCTTTCTTTTCTTTCTCTCCCTCCCTCCTTCCTTCCCCCTGGTCTGGCATCTGCCTCCTTCCCTCCCCCAACTTTTTATTTCTTTCACCCTGCCCCCTTCTTTCTTTCTTTTTCTCTCTCTCCATGTCCCCTTTCTTTCTATATGTCTGTCTTTCTCTCTCTCCATGCCCCCTTTCTTTCTATATGTCTGTCTTTCTCTCTCCATGCCCCCTTTCTGTCTGTGTCCCGTCTCCCTTCTTTCTTTCTTTCTGTCTGTCTCCCTGTCCCCCTCCTTTCTTTCTTTATTTCTCCCTGCCCTCCTCCAAGCCACCACCATTGGGGAACAGGCCGCCACCGCTGCAATCGGGGAACAGGCCAGCGCCAAGGTCTTAGCTCTCCCTGCTTATCTTCCCCAGCGCGGGGCCGACCAATTCTCGCCACCCGACGTCAATTCTAATGTCGGAGAGGAAGTTCCGGCCCAGTCAGGCAGCAATTGGCTGGCCTGGAACTTCCTCCCCGACGTTAGAATTGACGTCGGGTGGCGAGAATTGGTCAGCTCCGAGCTGGGGAAGATAAGCAGGGAGAGTTAAGACCTCGGCGCTGGCCTGTTCCCCAATTTCAGTGGCTTGAGGGAGGGCAGTGAGAAGGTAAGGGAAACAGATTAGGGACCCCTGCTTTAGGCGAGCCACAGTCGCGGTCTGTACGTGATTGTCCTCTCCACAATCGGAAAACTTGTGAAGTAGAGAAGACAGATCGCGGGCCGCAAAATAGTCCCTGGGGGGCCGTGTGTTTGAGACCGCTGCCCTAAATATAGAATATTACAATAATCCAAAATACTCAAAATTAATGTTTGTACCAGTAGACGGAAAGAAGGTTCGTCAAAAATTTTTTTAATGGTGCGAAGCTTCCATAAGACTGAAATACATTTGTTGAACAGTAGATCTGTGTGTTTTTCCGGTGTCAGTTGTTTATCAAGAGTTACACCTAGTATTTTTATGGATTGTTCAATTTTGTATTCTCATCCGCTCACTTGAATCAAATCTTCTTTTATCTTTTCATTGGGAGTTGCTAGAAAAAAAATTTAGTTTTTTCAGTATTTAATTTTAATTTAAAAGCAATCATCCAGAGCTCAATTTGATTTAAGATGTTAGCTAAAAGATTAATAAGGTCTGACGACAAATAGGTTAATGGAATCACAACAGTGATGTCTTCTGTGTAAATATAAAAGTTGAGCTTTAGGCTTTGCAACAGATTGCCCAGTGAAATGAGATAAATATTAAACAAAGTTGGAGATAGGGGGGGAACCCTGAGGTACCCCGCAAATGTTGTTCCAGCTGTAAGATAAATTGTCATCCTTGAATACCCGATAAGCTCGTTTGCCTAGAAATCCCTGGAACCAGTTAAAAACATTTCCTATAATACCGATGGATTCTAGACTATCCAATAGAATGGTATGATCTACCAGGTCAAAGGCGCAGCTTAGATCCAGCTGCAAGATCATAGCACTAGTGCCTTGACTAGGGGAGAGTGTGGCGCAGTAGTTAAAGCTACAGCCTCAGCACCCTGGGGTTGTGGGTTCAAACCCACGCTGCTCCTTGTGACCCTGGGCAAGTCACTTAATCCCCCCATTGCCCCAGGTACATTAGGTAGATTGTGAGCCCACCGGGACAGACAGGGAAAAATGCTTGAGTACCTGAATAAATTCATGTAAACCGTTCTGAACTCCCTTGGGAGAACGGTATAGAAAAATTGAATAAATAATAAAATAAAAAGAGAATGTAAGTAGTTTAGTAATGAGGCCATGACTGTTTCTGTGCTGAAGCCATATCTAAAACCTGATTGGTTATTATGCAGTATATTAAAACTATCTAAATAGGTAGTTAGTTCGGCATTTAGCATCCCCTCCATTAGCTTAGTAACCAGCAGAATGCTTGCAATAGGTCTAAAATTGGATATATTATTTGATGATTCTTTATTGTTCTTTTTAATAGGTGTTATTACAATTTGGCCCTGGTCTTCTGGGAACTTTCCCAAAGATAACTGAAGATTAACCCAAACTAGCAAATTGGCTTTGAAATTAATTGGGGCTACTTTCATCACATTTACATATGTACTACTTACATGTGCAAATGTTTAGAATACATGTGTGTATATATATACACACACATATACACATGCTAGTTATGCACCTAAGTCAGGTCTTGACAAATTTTCTTGGGATTTAGGAGTCAGTGGCTGAGATCCTTCTTAACCCCCTTTTTCTATCACCATTGCCTCCACTGAAATCAGGAGAGGGGTGGGAACTATTCTAAGGTCTATGTGAGTTTCTTCAGGGTCCAAGGGAAAAAAGTAAACTTAGTAAACCAGGCTCTTAATGCATTCCTAAATATCATTGGCAGTAATACCTAACAGTCCAGTTTACTCTCTTTACCACCTCCCAAATCGTCACCCAGCCTCACTCTCTCTCTCTCGTTCTTCCAGTCTTATTATTCTTCTCCATGCCCTGTAGTCACCCAGTCTTTTTCAGACCATTCCACTCACCTGTCTCCTTCCTCCCTTATCAGCCACACCTATCCCTCACCCCAGGGGTAACAGATGCCTTTTTGTTTGGGGGTGTCCAAAGTTTTATCACCAACTGTTCTCTACCAAGCCATAGTCCTCTCCCTTATTGTCTAGCATCACTTTCCTTCCTTCCTTTCCTTCCTCCCCTCAATTCTTTCCAGCATCCCTCCCCTTCCCTCCCTCCCCCAATGGTATCCAGCATCCCTCCCCTTCCCTCCCTCCTTCTCATCCCTCCATGGTTTCCAGCATCCCTTTCCTTCCCTCCTTCCTCCAGTGGTATCCAGCATCCCTCTCATCCCTCCATGGTTTCCAGCATCCCTCTCCTTCCCTTCCCCTGCATCATCTCTCTCCTTCTCTTCCCACCCTCTTTGGCATCTCTCTCTTTTCTTTCTTACCCACAGTATCCAACATTCCCTCCCAACTTCTGCATCTCTCTCCTTCTGTATTTTGCCACAGCCACCAGGCATTTATTCCCTCTACATAAATTTAAGTCAATTGATGCAGGAACTGTCACACTGGTCTTAAGTCTCACAAAGCCAGAGTGGCTGAGCCATCTACTGCACAAACTCTTACGTTGGCCTTGCAAGACTTGAGACCAGTCTGACAATTCCTTCATCACTCAACTCAAACATATGCAGAGGTATACAGCACAGAGAAGAGGAATTTTCTGCTTTGGCACCAGCAGTGCAAGCCAAAAATGCTTTTAAATGTGCAAAAAAATTATATTTAATAATCCAGATGCCAGCAACAAATTTCTAGTCACCATGGAGACATGGTATTTGGGATTTCTTGAGCCCTGGCCTAAGCGTTATTCTATAAATATAGGCATATCTCCGAAAGCATGCAGTTTGAAGACAAGCGCATGTATGGGTGGAGTCTAGGTGGAGTGCAAATTTATGTGCCTCTCTAGACCACATATGCATGTACTTATGCTAGTTCTATAGCTAGGTTAAGTGGTCGCGCCAAAATGTAGACATTTGTAGCTACATAGTTATGCTAGTATTTTATAAAGTATAAAGCAGTAGTGCAGCCATGTCCACCCCCGCCAAACAACTGGCACATCCCACCAACTGAAGAGATCCACTGTCCAAACCGCCCCAGTGCTGCCTCATCAGCAAGAAAGTTGGCGGCCTGCTTTCCAGGACATGGCACCATAGGCGTCGGAACAGGGGGTGGAAGGCACAGGGGCTGTGACCTCCCCCAAAATTGCCACTTAATCCCTGGTGGTCCAGAGGTGCAGCGGGCAGGAGCGAGCTTTCCAGCTCCTGCTTGCTGCTCACTTGGTCAATCACAGCAAATTTTTTCTGCCGCTGAGCAGCAATGAGTAGAGCGCGCTTTGGCGCTCAGCAGCTTCTTTGACTGGCTTCCGTGAATTCTTGCGATTCATGAGAATTCATGGGAGCTAGTCAAAGAAGCCGCTGAGCGCCGAGCAGGAGCGCCAAAGCGCGCTCCCATTCACTGCAGCTCAGTGGCAGAAGAAAGCAGCCGCAACCAGGCTAGAAGAGGTAGGATGATGGTGCAGGTTGAACAGCGAGTGAGCAAGGAGGGAGGGAATGGGGCTGGATGCAAGCAGACGGGTGTGTGTGGGGGGGGGGTGCAGAGTCTGACAGGAGGAGGTGACTGGGGGTGCAGAGTCTGATGGGGGTGGCTGGGAGTGCAGAGTTAATGCTAAAGTTAAAATGCTAAATGTTAAAAGTTAATGCTAAAGACGGATGTATGGCAGAAAGTGAAGGAGAGAAAAACAGCAAATGGATAAGATGGCCCTGGATACACAGTTAAGAGCACAGACAGAAGGAAATGCAGCCAGAGACTGGGAAAAGAAGGTTTGAAAAACAAAATCACCAGACAACAAAGGTAGGGGAAATTATTTTATTTTCAATTTAGTGATTGAATTGTGTCAGTTTTGAGAAATTACATCTGCTGTCTATATTTTGCACTGTTCAGGAAGAAATGCATTTTTTTCTATTTCTCTGGGGGTTGTACTGCATGCAAAGTCTTGCATCTTAGAGTTTTGTTTGTATATATTAGTACTTTAGTTTCTGGTCCTGTATTTGCATAGGAGTTATCTGTGTTCTGCATGTGTGACCAAGGCCAAGTGTTCTGGTAGAAATGAATGTTGAGAAACATACAGTGTGCTTTGCGTAGTTTAATTTTGTGGTTAACCATTATGTATTGTTAATAAGATTATATTGTGTGTATATATGAAAAATGAATGGAAAATGGTATTACAATTAGTACTATTATGGGGCGGGGTCTGGGGCAGAGTTTGGGTGGGGTCTGGGGTGGAGCTTGTGGGCCCCCTCCCAAACCAAAAAAGCATTCCGCTGCCTATGCCTGGCACTACTCATGCAAACTCAGTTCATGGGTGAAGAGTGCTTTCATCAGTATCTGGAAAGCATGCTGCCAATTTTCTGGCTGCTGAGCACTAGTTCAGTTTGGACAGTGGATCTCTTCAGCTGTTAGGCATTAAACATCCCTGTCAGCAAAGGAAAGTTTATTAATGTGGTGGGCATGGTGAGCAGAGAGAAAATGGATCCCCTGCCTCCCCCGACCAAAAAAGTCAATCAAATGCTGGCTATGCCCCTAGTATAAAGTAAGCACCTACATTCTTTTATAGAAATATGCACCAGTCAGGTGAACTCTGTGTGCCTGGTATACTCTAGAATTGCTTCTAGCATTAGACTGGTCTGGAAGCACAGAGAAGGGAGACTGGAGGGATGAAAAACTCCCAAAACTAAATAATTTGTAAAATTCAATTAAAAAAGAAAAGAAAATTAAGAGTACTTTACCTTAACATGCCTTCTGTAGACAGAAATAATTGCAATAAATGATACGATGGACACATTGAGACATTACTCAAATAAAAAGGACCCCTGAATGTAACATTGTAGGATACAACTTGGGACAGATAGGGAAAATGCTTGAGTACCTGACTGCAAAACAGCTTAGATAACCTTGATAGGCGGTATATAAAAACCTAATAAATTTGAAACTTGAGATTGACCAAGACCAAAACCCAATCCAAGGCTGAAATCCGCCCATCGGTTTTAGTCAGAACTGAAAATTAAATTGTGACTCCACAAGACTGTCCCTGTCTCTCCCCCCACCCCTCACCCCCACCCAAAGGCCTATTCCCTCCATGGGCTGCTCCCCAACTCTACTTTTTCCCCTCCACAGACCCTCCCTGGGCCTACATTTTAAGAGGCCTGGTGGTTTAGAGCAGTGGTCCCCAACCCTGTCCAGGAGGACCACCAGGCCAATCGGGTTTTCAGGCCAGCCCTAATGAATATGCATGAGAGAGATTTGCATATAATGGAAGTGACAGGCATGCAAATCTGCTCCATGCATATTTATTAGGGCTATCCTGAAAACCCGACTGGCCTAGTGGTCCTCCAGGACAGGGTCGGGGACCATTGGTCTAGAGGTCTCTCTAGGGCAGAAGCAGCATTTTTGGCAGAAACCAGAACTCGGATTTCGTGTCCGTTTCAAGCCGAATCCGAAACTTGGCCAGCCTCTACATATAACTGCAATTTATTTACATAATATCTCAAAAAGGCACAAAACCCAAGCTAAGCAGACCACAGGCTCTAAAAAGAAACCGAGAGGCTATGAAAAATCTGCAACGCATATCTGTACTATACACAACTAGCTTTATTACCTGTTTTATGCACTCCATTCTTAATTAAAGTAAACACCGAGAGCAAAGCCCTACCAGCTGTGTACAAAATATTAAAAAGGGGGGGGGGGGGGGGGTACAGATTTCTGTTTGAGCCAGCGGTGTGCATCTCAGCTATAAACGAATGTACATCGTTCTTCTCTTTACACACCCCCGGGGCTTATTTGTTACTAACTGCACCGTTGTGTTTCCTTTTTTTCCAGCCTATGAAAGAGCCCAGCAAGCGGAGAAATAAACCGAGTTCGTTTAAAACAAGCAGCTACGGCAGAAAAATAGCCCGTTGAGGAAACGGGAGGAGGGTGGGAGAACAGAGGTTTACCTTTGCAGATCAGCATGTAATCTTTGCAGTTCAGAACCCAGCTTTTAGGCGCTCTCTCCCTTCAAATGCCATTACCTGCTGCTTTAAACAGTAAATCACCTGTGCCCTTAGCGCAGACAAACAGCTCCTTCCCATTGGCTAATACTAGGAAGTACTCGCCTTGCAATTTCTTTAACCCCTTCCTTACTGAACACAGCATCTACAGCGTCCATGTTTCAAAAAAGCAAAATAAGACAGTCAGCCTATAGCAGTGGTCTCAAACTTGCGGCCCACCAGGTACTATTTTGAGGCCCTTGGTATGTTTATCATAATCACAAAACTAAAATAAAATAGTTTCTTGATCATATGTCTCTTTAGCTATAAATGACAATATTATTATTAAGACTTAGCCAAAAGGAAAGATTTATAAACTATAAAAAGTTTTACCTCATGCAAAAATGTTATTTCTTTAATAAGATATTAACTATTTTTTCTGCAGCCCTCCAAGTACCTATAAATCCAAAATGTGGCCCTGCAAAGGGTTTGAGTTTGAGACCACTGACCTATACAGTTATGGTTTGTAAAAATGTTCTGAAAACTAACTCGCGGAGTCCCGATGAAAGTTTGTAACTGCAGAATGCAGGTGTGCACGTGAACAAAGCTGCACATTTTGGGCCTTCTTTACTAAACAGTGAGTAGCACATGGGTGGCCAACCACGGTCCTCGAGGGCCACAACCTAGTCGGGTTTTCAAGATGTCCACAATGAACGGCGGTAATGAACGTGCATGAAATCTATTTGCATATAACGGAAGCAATGGATGCAAATCAATCTCATGCATATTCATTGTGGCCATCTTAACAACCCGACTAGGTTGTGGCCCTCGAAGACTGTGGCTGTCCACCCTTGTGTTAGCATGTGAGCTACTGGGAGATATCATATGCTGTTCCTACATTAATAGGAATAATATGAGCCCTGCAAAAAATTATGCAAACTAACATGGTTCATCATTTCATAAAGAGAAGAGAAAGTAAATGGCGTACCACGGGGAGGGGGGAGGGCGGTCTGCCTCAGTTGCACGCCTTGGGGGGTGGTCCCACGATGACTGCTTCTGCCGGTCCATCCCCCTCTGACGTCACTTACTTGCTCCGGAAGAAGTGACATCAGAGGGGGATGGACCGGCAGAAGCAGTCATCGCGGGACCTTTCAGTAACAGATCCGGCTGCATTGCGGTTGATGCTGGGATGGGGACCCGTTGCCGTTCATGCCGGGAGGGGGGCCCGTTGCCATTGATGGCAAGGTGAGTCGTCCTCCTTCAGCCGGCCCCCCTCACAGTTTCGGGCCCTAGGCATGTGCCTACTGGGCCTATTGTTTAATCCGGCCCTGCTCCCTGCCCTTGATATGCTAGCGATATACATTACACGTAGATCTGGCATTTAGATACAAGCACATATACCTGCTCTATGGTAGGCGTAAAGTGTTCTAGCCTACATTACAAGAACACGTTTTTGCTGTTACACTATTATTCTATAAAGAAAAACAGGCCCCTCCAATCCTTTTTAGAATAGGCTCCTACCAAGTGCCTTTTGGACATCTATTTTTAGGAGCACAGTTATAGAATCACCTCCATACTCTTGAGTACAAGAGCATTTTTCAAAGCCATTTATGTGGCAAAATGTAAAATACAAAATGCATTTTATCTATGTAAATCAGTTGCCCCCAAATTTATCTTTCTTTGATAGAGCTTATGGTACATATACCATTCCTCAACACTTACTTTTAGCTCTATTAAGAGGAAGCATCCCCAGGAGCCTTTGTTGAATGGGCAAGGAAAAGAATGCATGCTATTTTTAATAGGAAAAAGCATCCAAAGTAAAAGCAAGTATAAACATCTGTGCTTTCAGTTTAAAATACTGGGCAAAGTCTACAGGGGAAAAATACCATCAAACCTTATTCCAAAACAGAATGAACATTTTTTCTGATAAATGTGCTATATCCTGACTTGGAAGGCTAATGCTATAGGAATCAATGGGAAAGGTTCCTACATTATTTGACAACTGCACAATCATACACAGGGTTTTATATGTGAAAATAATTATAGGGAAAGAAGCAATATCATTGCCAACTGGGGACCAATATGTAGAATCACTCTGATCCAGAGTATCCACTCTCTTCTTTTGAGATTTGGTAATTTCTTGGATCACCTGCCACCTTGGTGCCAAAGCACTTAGGGAAGACTCATCTCTCTCTGGTGGCGAATGGGTTGATAGTGAGTCTGATACTTGCCTTTGTTGTATTGGGTTACTGGTGTAATGCACACTCAGTAGGTGCTTTGAATGGGACCTTGCTCACATGAATATCTGCTATCAAGATCCACTTGACTTTAAGGTGGTTCATAGACATAATCGCGCGAGACAACGGCGTGCCGACAACTGAGCGCAGACAACTGAGCGCAAGATTGACAGTGCGCCAAGAAAAGCACTATTTTAAAGGGTTCCAACGGGGGGTATTGGTGGGGAACCCCCCTATTTTACTTAACAGACATTGCGCTGGTGTTGTGGCGGGTTTGGGGGGTTGTAAACCCCCTCATTATACTTGAAACCGAACTTTTTGCCTGTTTTTTAGGGAAAAAGTTCAGTTTTAAGTATAATGTGGGTGGTTACAACCCCCCAACGCCAGTGCAATGTCTGTTAAGTAAAGTGGGGGGGTCCCCCCCCACACCCCCCATCGTAGCCCTTTAAAATAGTGCTTTTCTTCGGCACGCCGTCAACCTTGCGCTCGGTTGTCTGCGCTCAGTTGTCGGTGCGCCGTTGTCTTGCGCAATTTAGTCCTGTCACCATCTAGAAGCTGGAGACGTGGGGCATGATGAGGTGGCTTGTGCCTCTAGAGGAGCATGTTGTAAAAATTTGAATTACTTACCCTCTGGTTTTTGAGGATAAGAGCATAAGAAGTGACATCTTGTTCAGGTTAATGTCCATTAAACTCACAGCATTCTGTTGCCAATGATGGCCAGTCTAGGTCAGTAGGAATGACCCATCAAATCCCAAATATGAAAGCACCTTATCATGCTTATTCCTCTCAGACACAGAAGCTGAAGATATCTAAGGCTATTCTAATAGATTATAGACTTGTCCTCTAGCAACATATGCAAATATTTTTTTATACTCGGCTAAACTGAAAATCTTGAACACATTCTATAGTAGCAAATTCCATAGGTAATTATGGGGTCCTTTTACTAAGGTGCACTAGCCGATTTAGCGTGTTAAATGCTAACGCGTCCATTATATTCTATGGACACATTAGCATTTAGTGAGCACTAAATCGGCTAGTGCACCTTAGTAAAAGACCTCCCTATGTGTTGACTGAAATGTTACATTCTAAAATTTATTTTAAATCTGGTACCACTTGACAGGCCTAGTGGAAACTCTAAAAAAACACTCAACTTGTGCAACGTGCCTATGATACTCAATGCCTTTACCAATTGAGGCACGAATTCTATTCAAATTCTCCTGTTTTTGCTATAAACTGGTGTGGGGAATGGCCTCCAGCTATTTACTACCTCATTTTGAATTTTACTCCCCCACAAAGATAACCAGAAATCACAACCTCTTTGCCTACCCGAAAATAGCAGGCTGCAGGTACCGAACCTTCCTGGATAGAACATTCAAGTTTCAAGCTGGTAGGCAACAAACCTGGCTAGGCTGCTTCATTGATGGCGCCAGGTTGACATACGGCGCTTTTCGGAAAGAACTAAAGACCACCTTGTTTAAGAAATTTATTTCCTAGCCAGACTCTCTCCCCCCGGATCAAAGCTACCGCTCATTATACTGAATTCACTTTTCCTCTCTATCAGTATTCTGTATCCTCTAACTGTACAATGTCTTCTTCTCAATTTGTACTCAGTTATTCGTTGGCTTCCAAATTTTTTCAACGTAACATGTCAAAATTATATTGTAACCTATGTTTATCTATCTTCTTGCCAATTTGCACCTTGTATTCACTGACCGCTCAGTGACCTCCTCTCTATTTGTACACTGTAATTCGCTGACTGTACAGCTATTCTTCATTGTGAACCGCCTAGAAGTCGCAAGATTATGGCGGTATAGAAAAAATAGTTATTATTATTATCTCCTTTCACTTAGCTCTTCTCCAAGATATCCCCAAGGTTGCACTGAAACTTTTGTTACATGCAACCATAGATGTCAAACAAATACAATGCAATGGTTGCAGATGTGCTGTTTGCTCTGTTTAGTATATGCTAACATTTTTTTAGTGCATACTAAAATTGCAACAGTGCACATAAAAATATTATGTATATTGGTATTAGATCCCTAGCAAGTGTCAAGTAGAATAAAACCTGTATTGAAGAACCTTGCACTGGAACTATGCCAAATTGGAACCGTAAACTATGTAGATTGGTATTAGATCCTTAGTATGTGTTAAATTAGGATAAAAAACTGTAATTATGGCAAATTGTAATCTGTTAACTGTATATTATGTATGTCAACCTGTAACCCGTTCTGAGCTCTTTGAGGAGAAAGGGATAGAAAATGAATTAAATAAATACATAAATGAGTCCACATTAAAACAAAATGAAAATTATGCAAAGAAAAATTTTGTACTATGTTAATTTCTCTGAAAAACTCAAATTCAACCTGGGAGGGAGGGAGTAATTCTCATGCTTCTGCTTTTCAATCACTGGGTAAAAAAATACATGCTACAATATCTGCTGTTGCTGAATTTCATTTCTTGTAAAGACACTGTGGTGTGAAATCAAATAAATCCAAATATAAATGACAGCCATTATGAGGTTGGATTCAGCAAGGCGGGACACTCAGAGATCGTAGGGGTGACTGGGATCAATCCTGCCGAAAATCCACTGGACCACCAGGAGATGGATGGTAGGCCGAGGAGGTCAAGGAGGGGGGCTCTTTCTGTGCACAGTAAAGGAGGAGGGAAAGTTAGGGGAACTAGCATTATGTTTTGGTTCCAGCCAAAACTGCACTGGCATTTTCAGCTGAAACCAAAACAAGGCTGAAAATTAATTTCGGGCTGGTTTTGGTGCCAATGAAAAACAAAAATCAAAATTTGGTCAGCCTTTTGTCTGAAAATTCTTAATGAAGGCTTTCGGCCCTTACATCTTATTTTCTTCCATGCAAGACTCATGAGTTACTGTTTTTTGCGACTGGATGGGTGGGCAGACCAGATGGGCCATATAATTTTAATTGCCATCATTTTTTTGTTCTGTTTCTGACTCTACAGCTATATCTACTAATAGAGACCACTGACCTGAGATACAGGTAAGCACTATTGACAAGCAATTTTACACAGTTAAATTTTTTTCAGTTACTGTTTCAGTTCTACTCTTTCTTGCTTTGCTCTTTAACTTGTATGTCTTATATGCATGTTAACCACTGTGACCTTCCACATTTTTGGCACATAAGACTTCTTGATAGTGAAGAGTAAATGTTTGAAAATGTTTGATAGTGAAACTCAAGAGTTTTCCAATGTAAACAAGTTACGCCTCTGTACTAAGTTGGGAAAAATGCAGTGCCCGTGGTACTTCTCTAAAACATGTCAGAAAACAGAAACTGGTTCTCCTTTTACATGATGGGATGTTAGAGCAGCCCTGGCATTACTCCCATTTCCTTAATAATAAAAAGTAATGTAAACAATCAGCACACACACTGCCAACTCTGGATTGCATTGCGATGATTTACAAAACCTGTCCCTATGGTAATTCATTTATAATTAGTAGGTTTATGCTTACCTAGTGGCATTGCAGAGTTTTCTGCCATTAGGTTTGGTCAATGAAGATATGTTGGCACTTTTAAGTCCCATATTTTTAGTAACATGCACTAAGGTCTTGCAGTTACCATGTGGTAATGGCCAAAATTCCAAGTTTCTTTTGTATTGGATATACTGCTCATTGGCACAGCCATCTGAATAGTTAACAATCACTTCACAATCTAATCAGGTACGCTAAGTATTTTCCCTATCTATCCTGGAGGGCTTACAATCTATCTATGGCAGGGGTGCCCAACACGTCGATCGCGATCGACCGGTAGCTCAGGAAGGCAACGTGAGTCGATCGCAGAGCCCATCCCGGGCTCCGTGATAGACTCGTGTTGCCATCCCGATCTACCGGGCCTATCAGCCTTCCTCTCCCCGACGTCAAAGACGCCGACGCGGGCATTAGGCTGTTTTTGTCATTTCGGGTGGGGGGTGGCAGCGGCAGCAGCCTGAAAAAGAAATCATCCTGGCCGGGGTCGGTGTCATACTCCGGAGCTTCTACAGCCTTCCTATCTCCCTCTCCCTTCTACCTGCTTCCGGCCACACCCCCTGCTCCGCGGCTCTCTTCGGCAACTCAGCAGCAGCGATCGACACAAGCTTCTTACGTTGGGGCCTACCCTCTGCGAGTCCCACTTGTTTCAACTTCCTTTTTCCACAAAGGCGGGACTCGTAGAGGGAAGGTCTCGATGTCGGCAGCTTGTCTTGATCACCGCTGCTGATGAGTTGCTGAAGAGAGCCGCTTGGAGCAGGGGGGTGTTGCCAGGTGCAGGTAGAAGGGAGAGGGCCAGATGCAGGACTCGTGGGTGAGGGAGGAGAAGAGAGAGAGAAAGAGAGAGGGGAGGGAAACAAAAGGAAATATTTCATACTGGGCTGGGCTGGGCCGGAGTGGAGGGAGGGTGGAAAGATTCTGGCTACCGGGTGCAGTAACAAAGGAAAAGGGGGGAAAGCTGAAAATGGAGATAGTGACACAAAGAAGAGAAAGGGTAAGCAGGATCTACTGAATAAGGATAGAGATACAGAGGGGACATGAAGAGGAGGTGAAATAGAGACATAGAAGTAATGCTGAAAAAGTGGGGGGGGGATAAATAAATTGAAAGGGCAAATGGTGAACATGGGGTAAAGACAAGGACAGAGACAAATGAAGATTCTGAAAAAGTGGTGAGATAGGGATATAGGTGAGATGGACACAAAGAAGGGTGATGCTGGAAAATAGGTGGAATGGTAATTCTGACAAACACTGAAGGGAAATGCTGGATCAAGGAGAGATGGGGCTCAGGCTGGATGGAATGAGGAGAAATGCCTTGTTGGCCCGGAACTTCCTCTCCTACGTCAGAATTGACGTCAGGGAGCAGAATGCTGGTCAGCGTGACGCTTCTGCAGGGAAAGCTTGGGACGGCGGTGGCTTGGGGGCTATTCCCCGATGGCGGTGGCAGCAAACCGAGTGGCTTGGGGGAGGGCACGGAGAAAGAAAGAAAGGGGGCAGACAGGGAGACAGGAAGAAGGGGGAACAGGGAGACAGAAAGAAAAAGTTGGGGGAGAGAATGAGGTCTGGAGGAGAGGAAACATACAGGAGGCTGAAAGAAAGGAAGAAAGATTGGATGCACAGTCAGAAGAAGAAAGTGCAACCAGAGACTCATGAAATCACCAAACAGCAAAGGTAGGAAAAATGATTTTATTTTCAATTTAGTGATCAAAATGTGTCTGTTTTGAGAATTTATATCTGCTGTCTATATTTTGCACTATGGCTCCCTTTTACTAAACCGCAATATCGTTTTTTAGCGCAGGGAGCCTATGAGCATTGAGAGCAGCGTGAGGCATTCAGCGTAATTCCCTGTGCTAAAACCTACTATTGTGGTTTAGTAAAAAGGGAGGGGGTGTATTTGTCTATTTTTGTATTTTGTTACCGAGGTGACATTGCATAGAGTCATCTGCCGTGACCTCTTTGAAAAAACCCGGAATATGAATAATTAACATTTTCTCTGCCTTTCATTGTGCTTTGTGTTTTTTTTTAATTTTATTGTTGGTAGATCATTTTGACTTGTCATTATAAAAGTAGCTCGCAAGCCCATAAAGTGTGGGCACCCCTGATCAATGGTACCTAAGGCAAAGGACAGTTAAGTGACTTTCCCAGGGTCACAAGGAGTGGCACTGGACTTGAACCCACAACCTCATTAGTTCTAACATGCAGTAACTGCAAAACCTCTGCACTAGGTGATGGGGGTGTTCCCAGCATTTTTGTGAGGGTTGAAGAGAAAAATCTGTTCCTGTGTGCTAACTGCATGACTGATGACATGAGAGGCAGTTAGTTTAGCCATACCTCTTGAGGCATGGATTGCTGCAATGTACTTCTCACTGGTCTACCACTACGCCATATCTCTCCACTTCATCCTGTTCAGAATGCTGCTACGCGCCTCGCATTCCGCCAGGGTCATTATACCCACATTGCTCCTCTCCTCTGGTCGTTTTACTGGCTCCCGGTCCATATCTGCACACGATTCAAACTCCTCTTACTGACATTCACGTGAACTTGTTCTGCAGTTCCTCAGTATCTCTCCTCTCTTGTTACTCTCTATACTCCCCTCCGGGAACTCTGCTCATCAGACCAGTTCCTCCTTTCTGTATCCTTCTCTACCACCAACTCCCATCTCCATTCCTTTTACCTTGCTGCGCTGCATGTTTGGAACAACCTGCCTGGCTCGCTACGTCAGGCTCCATCTCTGGCGGTATCCAAAGCCAGGTTAAAAACCCACTTATTTTAAGCTGCATTTAAACACTGACCCAACCATCATATCTGTCTTTCATTCCCTTAATAGTCCCTTACCAACTATAGACCCCTCTGTGTGTCCGTCATAATTAGATTGTAAGCTCTTCTGATCAGGGACCATCTCTTGCATATACAATTTACAGTGCTGCGTGTGCCCGATAGTGCTATAGAAATAATAAATTGTTGTTGTTAAAAGCCATTTTAACAGTTAACAAATGGTAATAACCTCCACATTAAATGTAAGTCACAGTCCCTACCCATTCATGCTCTAAACCAGTGTTTCTCAACTCATTCCAGTCCAGTTTTCAGGATATCCACAATGAATAAGCATGACAGAAATTTGCATATAATGGAGGCAGTGTATGCAAATCAAGTTTATGCATATTCATCGTGGATTTCCTGAAAATCTAACTGGCAAGAGGGTATTCTAGGACTGAGTTGAGAAACACTGCTCTAAACTGAGTAAACACTGCTATAAAGGAATAGTGCAAGATGTATAACCACAAGAAAACCCAAATGATTCATCACAGGAAGAGGGAGAGGAGAGTTTACTACTTCATTACAGTAGACCTTTAAGGGAGTATGGGCTAGATTTACAAAGCAAACCGATTGTGTACTGATCGGTTTGCGACTCCTTTCCAACCCGATTTCCCTCTGGCCCGATTCACTAACTTCTCCTGCGATCTGCTTCCGATCCACGCATGCAAATGAGGGGAACGGCATGCACCGATTGGGCTGGCCGATCAAAAGAAGAAGCGACTGCTTGAGACTAGTCGCACACGTCTCTACCGACTCTCCTGCTCCATTGCCGCCCTGCACTCTGCCCCGATCTTCCAGCCATGTCTGATCTTAGCTGTCAGTCTCGGGGTTTTATTTTTCTGCAAGCAACAAAATGGAAGCATGTCCAGTCTTGATCTTCCAGCCCTGCTTTCTCCCCCATGTCCTCTCTGCTCCAAGACCTGAATCTCTGCCGCCTTCCCTGCAGTGCGAGGCCGCAGGTTTAAAATGTGGCTGCATGCTGCAGTGCAGCCCCACTTTAAACCCGCGGGTTCGCACTGCAGGGAATGCAGCCGAGAGCAGGGCATGACCAGCTGACAGTGTCGGTGAAAGGGAAGAGGCTGCTGCCGCCGGGGATAGTCCTTCCCTGGGAGAGCAGGAGAGTCGGGGCCTGAAAAAACAAACAAGCCCCCAGCAAAAAAAAAAAAAAAAGGACACAAAACACATGCACAGACCATCTGCAGGGAAAACAGATGGTCTCCACATGCATCAGGATTGCACTGTAATCTTTACACTAGCGATCCGTGCGGGCAGAGGGGGGCATTCCTCCGATCACCCTCATTTCAATATTTGGCTGTTGTGAATTGGTCGGGCCTGCTGGAATCGGCCCTGTATCGAACCCAGAAGACAGGTTAGCGAATCTAGCCCTATGGCTCTTAAAAGCTAGTCAGAAATGTTAGTCCAATGAAAAGATTAAATTTTATAGATCATTACTTGTCTGTAAAAGACAGTGAAGGAAATAAAACTATGTTTTTACCCCTAGAAGCAATCATCTCAAAATGGAAGTGCATTGGTGGGATGGTGTAGGGGGAAAACAGCATTCCTACAGATGATGCTTCTTTTATGTGGTTCGCCTGTCTGGCATTTCCCGCCAGCTTTACATTCACTATTAAATTAGAATAAAAACAAACAAGCAAGTAAAGATAGGGAAGTGTGAGATGCTACCATCACCATGGCACACCCACAAACACAGAGGATTTTAATTATCAAGTCCTGAAATATGAATAATTTACAATAGCAGAACAACTTTAAAAATAGTAGTTTGCAGTTTGTGTGAAGAGTAGCTGACAAAGATATCTCCAAATCAGAGAAATGCGGAGGTCCTGATACTCAAAGGTCTGGTGCTAAAGCCAACAATACAAATATGAACAGCAAAGAAGCCTAGCTCTCCAATGCTCAAAGCAAAAGGCATTCAATATTTATGTGAGCTATTAAACTGAAAGCAATGAAGAAAAATGTGTCTAGTGCATGCGCAGAAAAGTTCTGTCGTAAGCAAAGCTCTCATGCGCAAGCCCAGGCAAAAAAACTGTAACTGCAAGCTCACATCAATGCTGTACTTTTGTGCCTTTAAATATTAGCTTTTCAAAAATTGTTTGCACTAAAAAGTTTGAAAGGTTCATATTTAAGTGTAGAAAAGCTGGCGCCAATGTGTGCTTTCACTTTTGCTTGGACGCGCACACATGTCTTTCTCACTATCAGCGCTTCCTTCAACTTTCAAAACAAAAAAACCAGCAGTTTAATGTCAGAAATTTAGAAGAAATCCTCTCCTCAAAATCTTCAATGCTACCCCTGAGCTGGTGGTATTTTTTATTTATTTATTCGATTTTTTAGCCCGTCCTCCCAAAAGAGCCCAGAACGGGTTACAATGAATATATTGGTGCATTAAGATTATAAGTAAGATAGGTACTTAGAATTTCCCTTACTGTCCCGAAGGCTCACAATCTAACTAAAGTACCAGGAAAAATGACAATTAGAAGAGTAATAAAGAAAGAAAATAGAGATAGAGGAGAAAAATAAGAAAATAAACATACTAATAAGATTACAATGATCTAAAGGAATTTGAAAAGTTAAAAAGAGGGGAGATAGGAATAGATGCAGAGGGAGAACCGTTGAAGCAATAGAATTCTGGGGAAATTTAAATGAAATTTGAATGATAAAATAAAACAAAACAAGTGGTAAAACAATGAGTGAGATTTAAAAAATATATCATAAACTAAAAAGAAGTGAAAATAAAATCAAAACAGTCAAAACTGAAGTCCAGCTTGAACGGGCCCCCGAGCCAACCGTTGGTCCGAAGGCCGGACTGCAGCCCTCCTCCGTCGGCTCTCCCCTGCTGGAATGGGGGAGGAGCGAAGACAGTGTTGGGTGCCCCGCTGGAACGGGCCCCCGAGCCAACCGTTGGTCCGATGGCCGGACTGCAGCCCTCCTCCGTTGGCTCTCTCCCTTTCATTTTGAAGGCCAGTATTTTTTTTTCTATGTTGTTGTTTTGAGTATTGGGAGTAAATATCAAGTAACCTCATTAACATTTATTTCAATCCATTTAAATAAAACCTATGGCCATCTTTGGTGCACATGTTGATGCCTACGCTAAAGCTCTCTGAACATTTTGGCCCTGATTCTATAAAGGCACCTAAAGGGTGCCTAAGTCCTGTCTAACGCTGAGTGGGAATTAAGCATCCAAACTGAGTGGTTAATGAGCCATTTAAGGATCTTAACGAGCGATAATTGGTACATGGATGTCATTTTGTAGGCGCCTCCACAATTTCATGGACGCCCATTGAGAAAACTCACACCTAACAGAAAAGGCGTGGGCATGGTTTGGGTGAGGCTTCAATATGGGCGTCCTTTGATTCATTCGCATAACACTGAGCAACCTGGGGCGTCCATCTTATGCCTACATTTTAGGCGAATGAAAACCAGTTCTTCTTTTGAGCATAGTTTGGGTTTCAGATAGATCTGATTTCTATGGACATAACTTAGGCACAGTTTGGACGTCCTTAATGCGATCTGTGAAATAGCTCTCTGGGTTTTTATTTTTGCTTTATTAAGCTCAAAATACATTTAATAAGGCACCACATAAACAGGGCACATCAAAACAGATATATTGCATGCAAAACCTTCTATTTTTGTGGACAAACAGCAATGCTATTTGCTAATTAGGGGAAAAATACATTAACTGAAGCACAGCACATAAAAAACACAGCTTTATGTTTCTTGCTAAAAAGCTACCCTTTTTTCTGACTAAACAGTACTCTAATCAGCTCATTCCTGAAAGCAAAGAAAGCACATGAAAAAAATAGATTGCATACATAACTTTATTTGCAAAAACTTAAAAACAGATACAGATCTTAGCATGGCTTCTACTTCATTTTCAAATGGAGGTGTGCAGCTGCACAATGCTGACCTCATTGTGAGATCATCAAGGTGCACCTGCAAGGTAGAATGCCACAATTAAAATATGCACTGGGATTTAAACCTCTGGAAGATGGGAACAGGGCTTTTACCCATTGAGTCACAGCAGCTTCTACTAATGTCTTTCTTCTTCACATCTGATATGATAGCTTAGGGATCTGCTAAGCTATGATCTTGTCAGATATTTTCACCTTCACATGGCTAGGATCACTAAGCTCTCATGGTAGGAACCCCCAAAACTGAAAGGAAACAGATGTGAGTCACCAGGTTTCCATGGCGCTTAACATTAGACGTACTTTGCAGAATCAGGGCCTTTGTGCACATTAACTTGTGTGTTATTCCGGCATTAATTGCTTTTAACAGCGACGTAAGGTTTTGAACAGACAAACATGTACTGTAACTCCTGATAAATTACTCACTATCACAACCTAAACTTTTTTGTGCTGAATTGAACTAATGATATTATGTCACATAGATTTAAGTTAGTCCTTCAAAAGGTTATTTGGTGATCTTTATTTCTACGAGATGTGGACCAAAGTCTGCAGATATTAACAGCAGATATATATAATAAATGGAGCAAGTAACAGGATAACGTGCTTATTCTGTCTTTTTTCTTTAATAAATTTTTATTAACTTTTGCTTCCCCCAGTGGCATGAAAAACACCAACACTGTAAAAGAAACCAAAGATAACATTAACACCATCTTCCCCTGAATCCCTGTACATAGCAATAGAAACATATGTCATGACAATGGTGACTTAAGCACAACCAAAACAGGAACCTACTCAGCTGTGGTACAACACTAATGCCTTTCTCACTCTCCCCTCCCCTCTTCTTCCTCACTTCACCTGTTTTCCTGTGTTATCTATGATCTGGTATAATTTTTTTTTTTTAAATGGAGCCTGCTATTTATAAAATAAATCTCCCTTCCTGTTTCATTCAAATGTAATCTAGTCCATTTTTGGTGATAGCATTGTCTAGTGGTAGGTTTCCTAGAAGCCTCTAAAATGTCTCTTACAGACTGAGAAAACTGAAGAGGAGTTATGTTGAGAGGTACCAAGCTGTCAGGTGTAGAGACTGCAGGTTGGGATGAAGCAGAGATCCCTGACTCTGTGTAAGCAGAGATGGAAAAGCTGGTAGAAGGTATGGCTCCCTGCTGCTGAGTTGAAGTAGAAGGGAGTACCAAGGTTGTCTCGGCCACCGAGGAGCAATCAAAATCATGTGGCATGGTCGTTCTTTAGCTTGACAAGAGTCTTGAGAATGAGAGGGAATGGAGGGAATGCATACAGGAAGAGATTCGTCCATTCCAGAAGAAAAGCATCTGCCTCGAGGCGATGAGGAGAATAGATCCTGGAGAACTGAGGCAGTTTGTGGCTGTGGGGAGCTGCAAAGAGATCTATCTGAGGCATTCCCCACTGTGAAAAAAATGTGATGAAGAAGCGAGGAATGAAGTGTCCATTCGTGAGGTTGCAGAAGACGACTCACGTTGGCCGCCAAGCAATTTTTCACCCCTTGGATGTAGACAGCTTGGAGGAAGGTGTTGTGGTGGATTGCCCAGTCCCAAACCTTCAGAGCTCTTGACAAAGGGAAGAAGACCCCGTCCCTCCCTGTTTGTTGACATAATACATGGCGACTTGGTTGTCCGTCCGAATGAGGACTATTTGGTCTTGAAGAAGATGTTGAAAAGCTTTGAGAGCCTTGAAAATCGCTCTGAGTTCCAACAGATTGATGTGACACTGACGATCTGTACTGGTCCAGTGGCCTTGAGTACGGAGACCATCGAGATGAGCGTCCCAAGCATAGGACGAGGAATCTGTTGTGAGGACCTTCTGATGAGGGGGACGTTTGAAACAGCAAGCCTCTGGAGAGATTGGAAGAGAGCATCCACCAGCAGAGAGACTGTCTCAATGAAGGAGTGACTGCAATGTGTCGAGAAAGTGTGTCACAAACCTGTGTCCACTGAGATGCCAGGACCCTGAGGAATTCTGAAGTGAAGTCTGGCAAAAGGAGTCACGTGTACTGTGGAGGCCATGTGACCCAGAAGTACCATCATGTGTCTCGCTGATATGGAGGAGCGGGAAGCCACTGTATGACAGAGTTGAAGGAGAGCTTCCAGACGTTGTTGCAGAAGGAATGCTCTGAGTTGGATAGTGTCCAGAACAGCTCCGATGAATCGTAGATTCTGAGAGGGTTGAAGTTGGGATTTGGGAAAGTTGATTTCGAATCCCAAACTCTGTAGGAACCACGTAGTCCGTTGGGTCGCTACAATAACCCCTTGAGATGTTGAATCTTAGATGAGCCAGTTGTCCAGGTAGGGAAATACTTGAAGACCATGGTTTCTGAGAGCTGCAGCTACCACTACCAGGCACTTGGTGAACACTCTGGGAGATAAAGACAGGCCAAAGGGCAGCACTCTGTACTGATAATGCAGATTCCCCACGCAAAATCTGAGATATGGACGGGAGGCCAGATGAATGGGAATATGAGTATAAGCCTCCTTGAGATCCAGAGAGCATAACCAGTCGTTCTGATCTAGGAGGGGATAAAGGGATGCCAGGGATAACATGCAAAATTTTTCTTTAATTAAAAATTTCTTGAGAGCCCTGAGATCCAGAATGGGCCGCAAATAACCCGTCTTCTTCGGAACAAGGAAGTAACGGGAGTAAAATCCCCTGTTCTGCTGTTCCAAAGGAACTGGCTCAATGGCAAGGAGACAAAGCAGAGCTTGAGCTTCCTGAAGAAGAAGGGCAGTCTGGGATGGATTGGAAGGATACTCTCTTGGAGGAAGCTCTGGAAAAACCTGATTGAAATGAAGAGAGTATCCGTCCCTGATGATTGACAGCACCCAGAGGTCGGATGTTATTGTCTCCCATCGGTGGTAAAAATGATGGAGACGACCTCCAATAGGGGAAAGAAAATTCAGAGACAGAACGGTGGAGGTTATGCTCTGTTTTAAACAGTCAAAAAGGCTATGTAGCTTTAGGTGCAGCAGAAGGTTGAGGTTTCTGTTGCTTCTGAGTCTGCTGTTTCTTGGGAGGAGGGTGAGTATAAGGAGCCGCCCTTGGAGCAAAACGCCTCTGGTAAATAGGAGGAGGGCATGCAGGCTTGTCAGGAGCTGGCTTTGGCTTAGGTCTAACAATAGAAGCAAAAGATTTTTCATGGTCAGACAATTTCTTGGTGGCTGCCTCAATAGATTCATCAAAGAGGTCATTACCTGCACAAGGAACATTAGCCAAGCAGTCCTGAAGATTAGGATTCATATCAATGGTACGAAGCCAGGCAAGGCGGCACATTGCTACAGAACAAGCAGCCGCCCTGGCAGACAACTCAAAGGCATCGTAAGAAGACTGAAGTAGATGTAATCTGAGCTGTGATAGAGAAGCTATGACTTCTTGAAATTCAAAGTGCTTTTGAGTGTCTAAATAACTGAGAAATGTAGGCAAAAGAGCAATGAGGAACTCAAAATAAGTAACAAAATGGAAATTGTAATTAAGGACTTTAGAGGACATCATAGCATTTTGATAGATGCGATGTCTGAACTTGTCCATAGTTTTCCCTTCCAGGAGGAACGGTAGCATAAACCTTGGAAGGATGGGACTTTTTCAAGGAGGACTCCACAAGTAGGGATTGATGAGATAACTGCGAATTCTCAAATCCTTTGCAATGGAGAGTTTTTTTTATCTGGAGTCCAATTTGCCTGGAACAGATGGAATTGCATAAGGAGTTTCCAGGCATCTGGTAAAAGTCTGAGACAAAAGCTTGTGAATAGGAAGCTTAAGTGACTCTGCTGGAGGTTGAGGAAGATGCATAATTTCAAGATACTCCTTAGAGCATATGGAACCAGCATCCAATTGAAGGTCCAAGTCAACAGCCATCTGACGAAGAAAAGATGAGAAAGATAGCTGATCCGCCAATGCCTTGCCTCGAGAAGGACTCGAGGTCGTCGAGGCAGCCTGGGTCGAAGATGATGCTTCGGCAATAAAAAAGGCATCAAGAGAACATGGAGACTTGGACGAAACAATCGAAACTGCTGAGTCCTCGCGGTGCGGAAATGGGGACCTCGATCGAGGAGTCGGTGGTTTAGTAGAACTGGAAGGTGTAGTTTGAGGTTTAGTCGAAAAAGGGCGTTCTTTGGAAGAAGAGGTATGCCTGGAAGTATGCCTCGAGGAAGGCCTCGATCGTCTGTGGGAATGATGCTTGGAAGCAGACCTCGAGGATCGAGGAGACTTCGCTTCGGAGATAGAAGCAGTCGAAGCCACCAGGGAATGGATAGGGCTGGAAGCTGTGGATCAAAGCTCCAGAGGCTTGATGGAGGAACCTCGATGCACTCCCAAAGACTCTGCTCCTTGTATAGAGTGTGAGGATTCCTGTCGAGGCACTTGCAAAGAATCTGCTCCTTGCTTTATGTGCATAGATGCCAGACCAGACACTCGCAGAGACTCTGCTCCCTGCATAGAGTGTGTAGGCTCAGACTGAGGCAACGGAAGAGGTTAGACCTCGCGGGAGTCTGCAGAATGCCCAGGCTGGATTAGAGTAACAAGCTTCGGTCCCATGTTAGTAAGGAACTGAATGAACTGTTTCTCTAACACGGTCTGGAAAGAAGCCGGCACCACCTGCTTTGGCTGGAGGTTCCAGAGAGGCAGTGGAAATGTGCTTCGACTTGGAAGTCTTAGGCACCTTAAGCACCACCACTGAACTTTCTGCTGAGCTATCTGACCTGAGGATACAGGGGAAGATACAGCAAACGTCGTCGAAGAAAGAGCCGCTGCAAATGAAGAAGGTCTGATGAGGCTCGAGGTCGAAGCAATGGAGGCAGGAGGACCCTTGGTCGAAGGCGGGTTCGAGGTTGACTTCGGAGTCGAGGACGAGGTCGAATCCATCCTGAAGAGCTTTTCCACTGAAAGTAGATGACGTTTAAGAGCTCGGGGTTGAAGAGTAGCACAGCGCTGGCACGACTTCGGGTGATGGTCTGGCCCAAGGCACCTACTGTGTGGGTCCATGAGAGAAATCACACGCTGACACTGGCTACACTTCTTGAAGCATGTTGTTGGCCGGGACATAGGAGGAAAAACAGCCGCCGCAAAGTCGAAGCCTCTGGGCTGTGGCCGAGCGGCCTGCCCCGGCAGCCAAATGGAAGAAAGAAAATTTTTTTTTTAAAGAGAAATAAAAGAAAGACACAGTGATTCGTGAAGAAAAAGAACACGTACCGCGGTGAGAGAAGGCATGAAGTAACAAAGTTAAACGCAGAGAGTCAAAGACGGACTTCTTGGCTCCACGGAAAACTGAGAACTGAGGAGACGCGCCCTGTGCTGGGCGGGAAGGCACTTGCGCATGCGCAGTGCAGCTGACTCGAAACTTCTAGTTTCTACAATCAAGTCTGCTTGCGAGGCTTTCGCATCGGGGCTCCGTCGATGACATCACTCATATGTGAGAATAGGCTGCCTGCTTGTCCTGGGATAAACTTTAATACAAAATACTATTCGTACCTGTATTGCAAGACCTCGCTCGTTTAGAACAGTCACTACACTCCTGCCGCATCAGAGAGAGAACCACCATCGACTCAGTTGTGATGATGTGACACGTGTATACCGTATGTTCTCGTATTGCAAGACTTTGCTCGTTTAGAACAATTACTACACTCTTGCAATGGGTCAGAGAGAGAAGAACCATCGGCTCAGTTGTGATGTGTGTATACTGTATGTACTTGTATTTCACGACATTGCTTGTATATCAAGTTAACATTTAATAAAATGCTTTGCTTGTCTTGCAAAACACTTGCTAACCAAGTTACTTATAATCCAAGGTTTTACTGTATGTTGAACTAGATTATATTGTATTTGTCTCAGACTCATGATAGATGAATGGCTCCACAATTATGGAACGCCCTACCCCAGTATCTTAGAGATGAAAATGACCTAAACCATTTTAAAAGCAAACTGAAGTGCTTTCTTTTTAAAGACGCTTTTAATTTATAAATATATTTAATGTTTACTTTTTTTTTTCTCTCTCTCTCTTTTCTTTCTAAAGGGAAAGAATAACAAAAAAAAAAAAAAACAAAACCCAACTTTTTACTCCCCCTTTTTTCTATTGTTTTTACTGTTTATGTCCTCTCCTTTACCTAATAATAATAATTTAGTTTAGCCCTTCTTTTCCATATGTATCTGTAAGTTTGTATGTCAGTCCGTTTAACCCATATTATTTACTGATTACATTGATGTAAATTATATTTTACTTGTTTTAATTTGTACATCGCTTAGTAAAATTTAATAAGCGATTCATTAAGTTAAAAATAAACTTGAAACTTGACTATACCAGTGGTTCCCAAACCTGTCATGGGGGACCCCTAGCCAGTCAGGTTTTCAAAATATCCCTAATGAATATGCATGAGAGAGATTTGCATACCTGTCACTTCCATTATATGCAAATCTCTCTCATGCATATTCATTAGGGATATCTTGAAAACCTGACTGGCTGGGGGTCCCCCAGGACAGGTTTGGGAACCACTGGACTACACAAATGCATGCACATTATCCCCACACTTCATCCCCTGGGTCTACCTGTAACCAAGATTCCCACAGCAGTTCTGCGCTACTACTTTGCCTTTGCTTTTTTCCCTCTAAGGCTCATACAATTCTAGACAGTATCCTGGTGGAGACACCTGCCTTAAAGATGACCACCTCCACATGGTGCAAGGCATAAACAAAGTTGTCCACCACTCCTTTACCCCAAGAGAAAATCCCTTAAATGAAAATATTGGTAAAAAGGAAACCTACAATTAAGGATTTCCTGTAAATGGTCCAAAGAAATACAACTTCCTATGAAATCATCATCAAGCTTGCAACAATTTACCTTCAAACAATGTGAAATATGAGTAGGGTTACCAGATTTTACTTTAGTAAAATCTGGACCCCCTAGACCCCGGCCCGCCCAGTTCCACCCATCCCCACCCTGGTATGCCCCAGCCCTGCCCCCACTGCCTGCTCTCGTCTGGCAGGAAGGCATCTGCACATGCGTAGATGCCCTCCTGCCCAACAAAATTTTGAGGAAGCTTTTCAAAACCTGGACAAAGTGCCAGGTTTTGAAAAGCCCTCCGGACCTCCAGACATGTCCTCGAAAAGGAGGAAATGTCCAGGGAAATCCGGATGGCTGGTAACCCTAAATATGAGTAGACAAAGGATGGAAGTCCGCCAGCTTACTATATAGGAAGACTTTACCTGAAAACCTTGTTATTCTCCACCTTGCTGTCAGAGGAGCCAGAAATATATGTCTTTTCCATTCTGACCACACCTCTGTCCACCGTGACTCCACCATCTACCCACTCAAATAAAGGGGCTACAAAAAGTACCATTCTAACCAGCCCATTGTGTTTCTGTCCAGGCCAAATAAAATAATCCCTAACTGCATTAATGAAAACATAGAAACATGACGGCAGATAAAGGCCAAATGGCCCATCTAGTCTGCCCATCCGCAGTAACCATTATCTCTTTCTCTCTCTGAGAGATCCCACGTGCCTACCCCAGGCCCTCTTGAATTCAGACACAGTCTCTGTTTCCACCACCTCTTCTGGGAGACTGTTCCATGCATCTACCACCCTTTCCATAAAAAAGTATTTCCTCAAATTACTCTGGAGTCTATCACCTCTTAACTTCATCCTATGCCCTCTCATTGCAATTTCCTTTCAAATGAAAGAGACTCGATTCATTTACATTACATAGGTATTTAAACATCTCTATCATATCTCCCCTCTCCCACCTTTCCTCCAAAGTATACAGATTGAGATCTTTAAGTCTGTCCCCATACGCCTTATCACGAAGACCACACACCCTTTCAGCAGCCTTCCTATGGACCGACTCCATCCTTTTTATATCTTTTTGAAGGTGCAGCATCCAGAATTGTACACAATATGCTAAATAAGGTCTTACCAGAGTCTTATGCCAATATGTAATACCTACATAAATTAAAAGCTCCCACCCTTCCACTAGATTTCCACTCAGCCAGCTTGAGTAAAGTCACTCTAAGTCTACCAACTTTCCAAACGAATTGCTAGAACAGTTGATCCCATTCAGAAAACTGTTTCTGTGGGATCACAATAGGACAATGCAAAAAGATTACTTTGGGCAGAATCACCATATTAATAGTGCCCGCCAATCTCCATCAGATCAGAAATAGAGGGGTCCACATACTCAGTTCCTGCTTATTATGTTGGGTCAGCTTCCTATAATTTAAGACAGTGTGTCTCAAACTTTTTCTAGCTCCAGTACACTAAATGGAGCAAATGTTTTTTGCGGAACATTATAATTGAAATTATAAAAATTACAAAGCCAACATAAAATTAAATTTGAGAGTTATTTATTTAAAGTTCTTTAAGCTATGCATGGGTAATTGAAACAACAGTGAAACTAAAGCAGATAGAATTGCTAATCAATGCGATTGATGAGCTTGTTTTTGAGTGCAAATTAACTCAAATCGTGGCTTGATAGTCGACAAGCAAGCATTCATTCACCATCTACCATTTGCAGTCGTTCTCTTTTTTAAAAAAATTTAATTTCTGTCAGAGGTGAAAATCCAAGTCTGCAAAGATAAAAAGATCCAAACAGTAGCAAAACCTTGATTGCTTTGCTGCTCAAGTTAGGATAACCACTGCATAAAAAATGAAAATAAAATCACTTGCTATTAGTTTTCAAGGACCAATCACGTCAAAGAATGATGCTGGTCTACGCAGTTGTATCCTTACACATGCAGACGCTCAAAACATTGACAGACTTTTGCATACATGACTAACAAGTCATCTATTCTAGTGTGAAGGAAATTTTTTAAAATAAAGTAAAATTCTGGAATCTTTCGTGGCACACCCGAAATCTCTTTGGAGCACACCATTGTGCCACGGCACAGTTTGAAACATACTGGTTTATGACATATAGATCTACCATATTGTTGAAAATATGAGCCCCCAAATCTCTCATGCTACCTTTTACTATTTTAAAAGGAAAGTTTGCCCACGCTCATCTTGAGACAAAATGAACGCCAATGTCTTTGTTAAAACCTGAAACTGAACCAAAACCCCAGAGCTCCTTCAATAGTCCTACTGTGGATTTAATAGGATCACTCATGAAAATAAGAGTACATCAGCATAGTTTTGAAGAAGAAAGAACCTATAGAAAAACAGGTCTATACTTATGCATGTACATTTTCCTGGGCAATTTTAAAAGAGAAGGTACATGCATACTTCCCCTTTGAAAACTTGTGCAAATGCAAAAGCTATTTGATAATAAAAAAAAGTTTGGAATTTTCCCAGAGAAATTCAAAGGAAACAGGATACTGTGCTGGATGGGCCATTGGTCTGACCCAGTATTGTTATTCTTAAGCTCTTTGCAGGGTTTTGCATTACTTCTTGATATACCGTACTTCTTTGGTACTGAAGGGGAGTTTTCTGTAGCAGTTACTGAGGTGACATTACATATTTCAAAGTCATCTGCATTTACCTCTCTGAAAAAAGCAGAATATAAATGATAGTTAATTAAAATTTTCTCTGCATACAGTGTGCTTTGTGTAGTTTATGTTTAAAAATGTATTGTTAATAAGATTATATTCTGTGTATATGAAGAATGAATGGAAAAATTTGCATTACAGTTAGTTCTATTATTATGGGGGCAGGGACTGGGGTGGAGCTTGAGTGGGGTCTAGGGTACAGCATGGGCAGGGTCTAGGCGGAGTTTTTGCCCCTTGCCCAAAACAAAAAGTGTTCCGCTGCCTATGGTTGGCTACTAAGAAGCTAGATGCTGGGCAAATTGGGGAGACTCTTGTTATAACCATTTAAAAGCGCATTATAGTAATGGGTTAGGTGGAAAATAAGTGTGTTATCTTTTTTTTTGTTCTCTCTTTTGTATTATTTCATATGTTCTTCTATAATAATCCTTAAGAGTTTTTCAGATTGGAATTTTCTTGGTATAGTTACTTTTATATTGAATAATGTGATCTCAGCTCTATTTATGAACAAGTGTTCTATTTGAATGTTATATGTTATAAATTTCATTAAAAAAATTAATTAAAAAAACATTGTGCAAATTCTACATGTAAAAGTACCCCTGGATCTGCAACTATCGGTACCTGTAAACTTAAGTGAGTATTGTGGCTACTTGAGCACTCCCAATATTGCACAAACTCATTTACTGTGACCAGGGATTTACTGTGTTGAATTTAGCACCCCCAATCATTTTGAAAAGTTTGTTCCTATGCCTGTGAACTTTTGAAAATTCTCTGCAGCCTTTAAAAGGAAGAATTCTAAAAATCTACTAATACAATGTTTCTTTCCACACTTCTTTGGTTGTATACTGTATTTCAGTAGGGCATTCTCTTCTTTCTTTTTTTTTTTATAAATCTGTATTAATTTTCAAATGTTAATAATGCCATACAATGAATTTAAACATAAACACTGCACAAAACGCACTTTAAATACACAAATAATTCAAAAAACAATAATTTTCTCCCCCTCCTCCTCATAATTAATAGAAGTACATATTTAATTTCAATAATATAGATAATTAAGTATAGCAAACAATAATACATTCCCCTCCCCCCATCCACCCACCCTGGATGTTTAAGGAAGTCAAATAAAAGGAAAGGTACATGACAGTTATTGTGACTCAATAAATGCAGTCAATGGGCTCCACACCATTTTGAATGTGTTACTATATCCCAAACATTCCGCGTTTATTCTTTCATACTTGTAAATGGAACATAGGTTTGCCCACTAGAAAGTGTAATTCAATCGATCATAACTCTTCCAATTACGTGTAATCATCTGGATGGCTATTCCCGTCATTAGCAAGAAAAGCCGGCATTCTCAATATGTGATTGCACACAGATAAGCACTGCTTTATAAATGTTGATCGATATAATTTTTTGTTTTGTTGTCATTCTCTGATTGCAAAATTATCTAATCCCAAGTCAATGAAAACTCCCTGGAGTAAACAGGTTTTTCCAGTCAGAAAGAATAAGAAGGCCACTAAATTCATTTCCCTCTGAAAAATCAAGAGGCCCTTTCTTCTTAAGATCAGCAATCAAAGTGCAATAGCCCCTAATGACTTCCTGCTTTCTTTCCTAAAAATCCATTAAGACAAACAAATTCCCTCTGCAGTAGTAAAAGTTAAGAGACCCAGGAGATCTGTGCTCAAGTCCTAAGACACTAAGAAACATCATGACCTCAGGAAAATTACTTTAACTATTTTTGATTCATACCTGATTATGATGCATACATAAGAACATAAGAATTGCCGCTGCTGGGTCAGACCAGTGGTCCATCGTGCCCAGTAGTCCGCTCCCGCGGCGGCCCGTAGGTCAAGGACCTGAGCCCTAACTGAGTCTAGCCTTACCTGCATACATTCTAGTCTAGCAGGAACTTGTCTAACTTTGTCTTGAATCCCTGGAGGGTGTTTTCCCCTACAACAGCCTCCATAAGAGCGTTCCAGTTTTCCACCACTCTCTGAGTGAAAAAGAACTTCCTTACGTTTGTAAGGAATCTATCCCCTTTTAACTTTAAAGATTGCCCTCTCATTCTTCCTACCTTGGAGAGGGTGAACAACCTGTCTTTATCTACTAAGTCTATTCCCTTCATTATCTTGAACATTTCAATCATGTCCCCTCTCAGTCTCCTCTTTTCAAGGGAGAAGAGGCCCAGTTTCTCTAATCTGTCGCTGTAAGACAACTCTTCCAGTCCCTTATTTTAGTCACTCTTCTCTGGACCCTGGGAGGACTGGTTGATAAGTCAATGAAGCCGTCTGCGCAATGTGTGGTGACGGCGAAAAGGGCAAACAGAATGCTAGGAATGATTAAGAAGGGGATCACAAACAGATCGGAGAAGGTTATCATGCCGCTGTACCGGGCTATGGTACACCCTCACCTGGAATACTGCATCCAGCACTGGTCGCCGTACATGAAGAAGGACACGGTACTATTCGAAAGCGTCCAGAGAAGAGCGACTAAAATGGTTAAGGGGTTGGAGGAGTTGCCATGCAGTGAGAGATTAGGGAAGCTGGGCCTGTTCTCCATTGAAAAGAGGAGACTGAGAGGAGACATGATCGAAACATTCAAGATAATGAAGGGAATAGACTTAGCAGATAAAGACAGGTTTATCACCCTCTCCAAGGTAGAGAGAACGAAAGGGCACTCTCTGAAGTTAAAAGGGGATAGATTCCATACGAACGTCAGGAAGTTCTTCTTCACCCAGAGAGTGGTGGAGAACTGGAATGCTCTTCCAGAGTCTGTTATAAGGGAAAACACGCTCTGGGGATTCAAGACAAGGTTAGACAAGTTCCTGCTGAACCGGAATGAATGCAGGTAGGGCCGGTCTCGGTTAGGGCACAGGTCTTTGACCTTGGAGCCACCGCGTGAGCGGTCTGCTGGGCGCGATGGACCACTGGTCTGACCCAGCAGCGGCAATTCTTATGTTCTTAACAAAATCTTTTCCAGAGAAAGGAAAATGGTAAAACCAGAGGACATAATTTGAGGTTGAGGGGTGGTAGACTCAAGAGCAATGTAAGCAAATTCTTCTTTGGTGGATGTCTGGAATGTGCTCCCGAGAGAAGTGGTGGAGATGAAAACGGTGATGGAGTTCAAAAAAGTGTGGGATGAACACAGAGGATCTAGAATCAGAAAATAATAGTAAATATTGTAGAACTAAGACCAGTACTGCACAGACTTGCATAGTCTGTGTCTGTATATGGTCATTTGGTGGAGGGTGTACTGGGGAGGGCTTCAATGGCTGGGAGGGTGAAGATGGACTGGAGTGAGCTTTGACGGAGACTTCAGTAGTTGGAACCTAAGAACAGTACTGGGCAGAGCTTTGGTTTCTTGCCCAGAAATAGATATGAAGAAGAAGAAAACAATCCAACAAATTTTTAGATTGAATCAGGTTGGGCAAACTAGATGGACCATTTGGGTCTTTATCTGCCATCATCTACTATGTTACTATGTTACCTAAGCAGAGGCAGCCAGTTATAGAATTGCTTCTAGTGGTCAGAAAATGCTCTGTTCAAGCCGATGCTCCTATATCTTCTTGCAGCTTATTCATTAGTATACTTGTGTTGTGAGAAAAGGCAGGAGCAGATGCACAAGAGGAAAATACCTACTTTACCTCTTGGCAGTTCCATCTCAATGCCACTAATCTAGTCTTGCTCACTCTTCACAGATAATGGCATAGCTCCGAGGACATCACGCCACTAAGAGCAAAATATTCCTAATACTTGCATTTATTATTTCCTCTTCTGTATTTCATTCCTTCTTTGTCACTTACCTTCTGTCTTCCCATTTCATCTCCTGCCCATTTCATACACACCTCCACCTTCTTTCTCTTGATTTTCATCTCTCATGCCCTCACTACACTATGCTTTGCTTCCTTGCCTCCTATTTTCCACTGTTCTTTCCCTCCTTTTGAACCACTATCTCATGCTTTTTACCTGCTAGCTCTATGATTATGTGCAGGCCACAACACCTCATCTATACTAGCCCCATAAAGCTCCATCAGTTTCTATTTGGAAAATAGGACATAGGAATCCGTCTTTTGTTTAGCACACACTAACCCCTTTATTCTGTAAATCTCCTATTTTTTGCACTTAGTGCATAAAATCATGCATGCAGGTTACAGAATTGTGACGGTTATAAGCTAAATTAGATGCTAATTGGCTTTAATCAATAATTTATTTATGATAGTTATAGTTAATTGGTGCTAATTTGCACTAATGAGTGTAACTGCACTTAGGGTTAGATTCACTAACCCTCCGATCCGTGTGCGATCCATTGGCAATTGGAGGCAGGCCGAACGATTCACCAACCATCTGCATGCAAATGGTGGTGATCGGAGGCACGCCCCCAATCGACTGCATGGATCACTAGAGCCCTGACAGTAGTGAAAGGAGAAGCAGCCTCCTGTTACTGCTGTCAGGGCTTCTGCCAGCTTTTAAAACGGGCAGATATTTTGCGTGTTTTACACACGCAAAATATCAGCCCGATTTAAAAAAAAAAATAAACCCCTCTCCCTTTCCTGAGAAGTGCCCCTTCTCCTCTCCCTCCCCAAATGAAAAAAATCAACCCCACTTAAAAATTTTTGGCAGGAGGGTTCCCAATCCCTCCTGCCATCTCTACTATTTTCCCCACCCCTGGTCAGGCCTGGCCTGGCCGGCCAGACCCTCCCCCCCTCCCCGTACCTTGAAAAATCATTGGGAGCAGGAGGGGTGCCCAGTCCCTCTTGCTCCTTAGGCCTCCATGATATCATCTTCGGGAGCAGGAGGAAGTGAAAAGTCCTCCTGCTTCTCTGCAGGGCCGTTTCGCAATACCAGCCTTAGGCCCCGCCCTGGTGCATCACATAGAAAATCTAGTCTATTTTTGGAGATAGCATTGTCTAGTGGTAGGTTTACTAGAAGCCTCTAAAATGTCTCTACAGGTTGAGAAAACTGAAGAGGAGTCATGTTGAGAGGTACCAAGCTGTTAGGTGTAGAGACTGCAGGTTGGGATGAAGCAGAGATCCCTGACTCTGTGTAAGCAGAGAAGGAAAAACTGGTAGAAGGTATGGCTCCCTGCTGCTGAGTTGAAGTAGAAGGGAGTACCAAGGTTGTCTCGGCCACCGAGGAGCAATCAGAATCATGGTGGCATGATCGTTCTTCAACTTGACCAGAGTCTTGAGAATGAGAGGAAATGGAGGGAATGCATAGAGGGAGAGATTCGTCCATTCCAGAAGAAAAGCATCTGCCTTGAGGCGATTAGGAGAGTATATCCTGGAGCAGAAATGAGGCAGTTTGTAGTTGTGGGGAGCTGCAAAAAGGTCTATCTGAGGCGTTCCTCACTGTGAAAAGAGGCGAGGAATGGAGTGTCCATTTGTGCGGTTGCAGAAGATGACTCAGGTTGTCCTCCAAGCAATTCTTCGCCCCTTGGATGTAGACAGCTCTGAGGAAGATGTTGTGGCGGATTGCCCAGTCCCAAACCTTCAGAGCTTCTTGACAAAGGGAGGCAGATCCCGTCCCTCTCTGTTTGTTAACATAATACATGGCGACTTGGTTGTCCGTCCGAATGAGGATTACCTGGTCGTGAAGAAGATGTTGAAAAGCGGTGAGAGCCTTGAAGATCGCTCTGAGTTCCAACAGATTGATATGACATTGACGATACGTACTGGTCTAGTGGCCTTGTATACGGAGACCATTGAGAAGAGCGCCCCAAGCATAAGTCGAAGAATCTTTTGTGAGACCTTGTGATGGGGGGGGGGCATTTGAAAAAGCAAGCCTCTGGAGAGATTGGAAGAGAGCATCCACCAACGGAGAGACTGCTTCAATGAAGGAGTGACTGTGATGTGTCGAGAAAGTGTGTCGCAAACCTGTGTCCATTGAGATGCCAGGGTCCATTGAGGAATTCTGAGGTGAAGTCTGGCAAAAGGAGTCACGTGTACTGTGGAGACCATGTGACCTAGGAGTACCATCATGTGTCTCGCTGAGATGGAAGAGCGGGAAGACACTGCTTGACAAAGTTGAAGGAGAGTGTCCAGACGTTGTTATGGAAGGAATGCTCTGAGTTGGACATTGTGTCCAGAACAGCTCCGATGAATTGTAGATTCTGTGAGGGCTGAAGTTGGTATTTGGGAAAGTTGATTTCGAATCCCAAACTTAATAGGAACCACGTAGTCTGTTGGGTCGCTACAATAACCCCCTGAGATGTTGAATCTTTGATGAGCCAGTCGTCGAGGTAGGGGAATACCTCAAGAACCATGGTTTCATAGAGCTGCTGCTACCACTACCAGGCACTTGGTGAACACTCTGGGAGATGAAGCCAGGCCAAAGGGCAGCACTCTGTATTGATAATGCAGATTTCCCACCCGAAATCTGAGATATTGATGGGAGGCCGGATGAATGGGAATTTGAGTGTAGGCCTCCTTTTTTTTTTTAATATCTTTATTCATTTTTAACACTTTCATTAAGTGTAAAATTCATTTTAACTTTATAGATCACTTAAAATCCTTACAATATATAAATAGATCAATATATTTTTCCCATCAAAAAATTATATAGTTATTAATGAAATATATTCATATCCTTCAAAAAGTGCAAATAACATATTTTTCATCTTTATAAGGAAATAGTAAGCACCTATATAAATATTTAATTATTCAAAACCCAAACTAATCCAACCCACCCCATCAATCAATAAAAATTCAAAAATGAAATTCAAAGAAAAATCCACCACCCCCTCCCCCTGGATGTGCTTTTGATATATCAACAAAATTCAAAACTATAATAATTCTACAAATGACATCAATGGGCCCATATTAATTTAAAATTTTTTATATTCTCCAACAAATCAGCAATCATTTTCTCATATTTATAAATTATACACATTATAGAGAAAACGACAGCGCGAACACTATGCATTTTCCTCCCCATGCCCCCTCGTCAGAGCTCTTTAAAAATAAGTTTTTCTTCAGGTTTCGGCGGCGCGCCTCTGTCTTGCGCTGAATTGTCAGTGCTGGATTGTTGGCACACTGGTGTCTCGCGCGCGATTATCACATCACCGAGGAAACAGGGGAAGATGTAGCAGACGTCGTCAAAGAAAGAGCCGCTGCAAACGAAGAAGGTCTGATGAGGCTCGAAGTCGAAACGGTGGAGGCAGGAGGGCCCTCGGTCGAAGGTGAGACCGAAGTGGGCTTCGAAGTTGAAGATGTGGATGAATCCATCTGGAAAAGCTTCTCCACCGAAAGTTGATGACGTTTAACGGCTTGAGGTTGAAGAGTAGCACAGCGTTCGCACGACTTCGGATGATGTTGTGCCCAAGGCACTTGAGGCCCCTAGTGTGAGGGTCCGTGAGAGAAATTGAACGTTGATACTGGCTACACTTCTTGAAGTCTGTCGCTAGCCAGGACATAGAAGGAAAAACAGCCGCTGCTAGGTCATAGCCCCTGGGCTACGGCCGAGCGGTGTGCCCCGACAGCCAAATGGAAGAACTAAAAATTTTTTTTTTTAATGGAAAATAAAAGAAAGATCGTACGAACAGCGATTCGTGAAGAAAAAAACACAAACCGCGGTGTAGAGAAGGCACGAAATGAAAAGTTAAATGCAGAGAGTCAAAGACGGACTTCTCGGCTCCGCGGAAAACTGAGAACTGAAGAGACGTGCCCTATGCTGGGCAGGAAGGCACTCACGAATGTGCGGTGCGGTCGACTCGAAACTTCTAGTTTCTACAAGCAAATCCGCTTGCGAGGCTTCCGCATCCAGGCTCCGTCAATGATGTCACCCATATGTGAGAATAGGTTGCCTGCTTGTCCTGGGATAAATATAAAAATAAATATATATATATATATATATATATATATATAGGTTGCCTGCTTGTCCTAGGATAAATATAAAAATAAATATATATATATACTGTGGTTGTACAAATTTTGATGGGGAGTTTGTTCCACACTTTTGCTATTTGGTAGTTGAATGATTTGCTATATGACGTCTTGCATTTTATATCTTTCAGAGTTGGAAATCATAGGATCAGGCTGTTAGAGTTATGTTGATCAGCAGATCTACCTAATAATTCAGTAAATCTGGAGAAGCTACTAGAGGCATCATCGTATAGCATTTAATGCTAAACAACATAGTTTGTATTCTCTTCTTTTTTCTATCAGTAACCAGTGTGGTTCTATGAATAGTGGTGTGACACGGTGAAATCTTGATTTGTAGTATCTGAGTTTTGCTGCAGTGTTTTGTATCAGTTGGAGATTTTTCATTATTTTCACAGAGATACCTGAGAATAAGAGAATTGCAGTAGTCTAATAGTGACAATATCATTGACTGCCCTAGTATCGTGTAAGGCTGCTGGAAAAAGTAGGGTCTTACCCTTCTTAGTTATTGTAGTGTAAGAAAGGATTTTTGGACTAAGTTGTTAACATAATCTTCAAAACTTAACGAGTTATCTAAAATGACTCCTAGTACTTTGGACATTTTCTCAATGTTGAAGCTTGTGCCAGATGTCAGAATGGTAGATGGGATTAGGTGTGTGCGTTGCCCAAACCATAATAGTTTGGGGTTTTTTAGCATTTAGCTTGAGATAGCATCTCCTCACCCATTCCTGCACTTTAGTTATCATTCTAGTCAATATGATAGTCATGCTTGCTTGGTTCAGACTTGCAGGGATTAGTAGAAAGATATCATCTGCTGTCTACTAAGATTATAAATAAAACAGTCGCTAGTATCAGTTAGAAACTTCATTTTTATTTTCAATTTATCAAAGGGTACAGCTTAATGTATATACAGTGCGGGCATATTTTGTATGAGAAACCCTGATGTTTGCAATTTGAAACAGAGGTTTTCTGTTCATTTCTATGCATCAAGGGACAAGGAAACATTTTAGCCCACAGAGTAGAAGTACAGTCAGTGTTGCAGGAATCCAAGTCATCCTTTGGATCTCTACAAATGCTCCTCAGCTGCATACAACTCAAGACACTGGCATATACCTGGCCAGAATACTACATTTAACTGGTATCAATGAACATTTGGGTAGTGAACATTTTTGTGGGGTATTTCAAAATTTAAGTTACACACATAAGAAAAATAATACATACCTGGGTTTGAGATCTATCAGTTGGCTAATATTCAGCTCCTCCTTTCTGAGAAGCTGAAAAGAATTTTCTGAAAAATATATAGGTAAAACAAGTTTACTTAATAGAAGCCAGGTCTTAAATTACTTTGCTCTGATAAAAAGGAAAAACAAAAGTAAATCAAAGACGTACCTGGTATGGCTGACATGTTACATGTTGTTGGGACATCCTGCCAGAGATGAAAGAAAGCCTTTATTTTTGCAGATGTGACACCTATAAAGCATAATTAAAGGTTAATGGTGTTTAGCCTTCAAAGAAGCAAAGAGGAAAGCACAGTATTTTGGGCCTGTTTTCATAGCAAAAACCATTAAAATAAACCACAGTAGCACACTTGTGATCAAATAAGATTTGATGAGCTTTTTGACTACTGTTATCAATATTTATTTGTTTTATTTATATGTGCTCTGACCAACTTGGTTCTCTCATTTTCTCTATCATTCACTTACCAATCCCCGAGAAAATAAAAACTAGACAAAAGACAATGGGGGTCTTTTACTAAGGCACACTAAATGCCACAGAATATAATGGGCGCATTAGCATTTAGCGTTCACTAAATCGGCTAGCGCGCCTTAGTAAAAGACCCCCAATATTTGTCTGATGTTTCTTACTATCCTCCCCCTTGAAACAATCTTTATTAATTTTATTCTAATGCCAGCCCATCAACTGCATTTCTGGGGAAACCTTCACATGATCATCCATAGCATAGAGAGGTGGTTTCTTGTTGTGCTCACCCAACAGGAGGGTTGGTGTTCCAAAACGAAGCTCAACTCCTAGTGACACAGCAAACACAGGCTGTTGACCCTGCCTGTGTTGGTACAAGCTTTACATGTGGCATCATGAACAGGGTATACAGCCACTAACTGGAGACAAACACCTTCCTCAGCTCAAAGTAATATTGCAGTGCCAGATTCCATGATAGAAAGGATAAATAAAATTATCACTTAGATGCAATCTATAGAAGAAAGACAAAGACCAACTTCAATAAGAAGGTAAGTAGAATATATAATGAACCACAATGTGCCAAGAGTAACTGTACTCAGAGACAAGATAATCTTTGATTTTTATAAAGTCAATGATAGAAGACTTGTTCGTGTAAGTCTGGATTAAACAGTAAACAGCAGCAATGAAAATTCTGAAAGTGGCACCTGAAGATGAAGCTGAGATAATGAAAGATCATTTGAAAGGTTAAACAAAGTACCCAGTAGGAAAATACAGTAAATCTTTGATTTACTAATGCAAATGTATGGAGACAAAGTCTCTCTAAATATGGGGATTCAGAAGCTCCATGAGCACAACCAAATCAAGCATTTGCCTATCAAACTACAGGAGAAACTAGCAAGAATAGTAAACAGATGTGGAAATTATGCTGAAAGATCAGATTGAGATAACACTCTTTGTACAGAAATGAAGATACATGCAGCCATTTCCTGGGCAGAATAGAAAGGGATCCCATGTAGGGTAAGAGAAACTGGATTCTTCAAAGAAGCTGAACTGAAGCACTGGTGAGGTCTTATTGGTAAAAGTGAATCATTTACCTTCAACTTATAGACCTGAATAAAACAATAGAACAAATGGAGAATAAAGCAAAAAGAATTGTAGCAGAATTACAGTTCCAACAAACTGGTGGATATCTTCATCCAACCAGATATACCAAATATGAACCTGATCAAGTGTCATCTGCACAGAAATTAGCTGTTTTATGGAATGTGAGAGGTGAATTGATTTGTTTCCAATACGATGAACTGGGACATATTGCTCAAGAATGTCAAAGGAAAAGAAGGTATTATATAGACACAGAAGGGAGATGATTGAAAGGTAGTCTACAAGTCAACTATGAGCCCACAGTTAGGCCTAAAGACAAGGTACCAGAAAGAATACTTCATAATCACAAAATAGATGCCATTCTTAGACCCTAAATTTAGATACAAAAGTCTGACCATCTCCATGAAAAAAAAGAGGAAAAAAATGAAAATTCCATTAGCATGAGCCCAGTTTTGATGGCGTTAATTGGAAGAGTTGAGATCAGATGTATTGTGTACACTCTCCCCCAGATTTTATAATTGGCACCTAAATTAGCACCTGATCCTGAGATCCAGCACAAATAAATTAGACAATATGCCATCAAGCAATTATTGATGTTGATTGACAAAAATTTGGATTTGCACATGGATCTGGCTGTGCATGATTCTAGGAAGATCTGCAACCAAATCCTCTTGTACACAACCCAAAAGGGGAAATGGTCAAGGGAGGGCCAGGCACATTCACAAAGATGCATACAGTGTTACAGAATTCTGGGGATCTGTATCCAACTCAGTTGCCAAGATTTACATCAATTTTCAGCTGGTATAAGTCCTCAAGCCCAAAGCTGGGCGTGCAAATTCCCATTAGGTGCTATTCTACGAAAGGCCCTCATCCTGGACCACCCTTTTTAGAATAGCACTGAGCACTGATTTTCCCGGCACTATTTACTGAATCCAACCTCTGTCTGGTATGTCATCTAGTCCATGCTACAAGCATTTTAACAACACAGAGGAGATAATTCTATAAAGAAGCATCTATTTGGAGCCTTCTTTCCTTACAGAAAACTAACAGAGCAGGTCAAATGTGTACCTATATTTTAGGCGCAGACAGTTACATCCATCCCTAGAACTGATGTAAATGTTCATGCCTAGATGTTAAAAAATACATATAGAAACATAGAAACATAGAAATTGACGGCAGAAAAGGGCCACAGCCCATCGAGTCTGTCCATACCAACGACCCACTCCCTGACTTCTACTCCCCTATAGATCCCACGTGAATATCCCATTTCCTCTTGAAATCCAACACGCTGCTGGCCTCAATCACCTGCTGAGGCAGCTCGTTCCAATGATCGACCACCCTTTCGGTGAAGAAATACTTCCTAGCATCACCTTGAAACTTCCCTCCCCTGATTTTCAGCGAGTGCCCTCTGGTTACCGAGGGCCCTGTAAGACTGAAGATATCATCTTTCACCTCTATATGCCCTGTGATATACTTAAAGGTCTCAATCATGTCCCCCCTCTCTCTTTGCTCCTCCAGTGAGTACATCCGCAATTTTTTTAACCTTTCCTCATACGTGAGATCCCTAAGCCCCAAGACCATCCTGGTAGCCATACGCTGAACCGACTCAACTCTCAACACATCTTTCCGGTAGTGTGGTCTCCAGAATTGAACACAATACTCGAGATGGGGTCTCACCATGGATCTGTACAGTGGCATTATGACTTCAGGTTTTCTGCTGACAAAACCCCTCCGGATGCAGCCCATCATTTGTCTTGCCCTGGACGAAGCCTTCTCCACCTGATTGGCAGCCTTCATATCATCGCTAATGATCACTCCTAAATCACGTTCCACCGTGGTCCTGGACAAGGTTTCACCATTTAGTGAGTAAGTTCTGTGTGGATTTTTTTTGCCTAGGTGCATTACTTTACATTTTTTAGCATTGAAGCCTAGCTGCCAAGTTGATGACCACTGTTCCAATTTCTGTAGGTCTTGCATCATAAAGTCAGGAACACTGCCTTTGCCTACTATGTTGCATAGTTTGGCGTCGTCGGCAAACAGTGATACTTTTCCTCTAAGCCCTTGGGTCAAATCTCCTATGAATAAATTGAATAGAATCGGCCCTAAGATGGAGCCCTGAGGTACTCCACTCGTTACTGCTGATGTTTTGGAGGGGGTACCGTTTACCATTACCCTTTGAAGCCTACCATCTAACCAATCCTTTACCCATGCAGTGAATGTATCCCCTAATCCCATCGATTTTAGTTTGTTCAACAGCCTGCGGTGTGGGACGCTATCAAAAGCTTTGCTGAAGTCCAAATATATCACATCCAGGGACTCCCCGGCATCCAGACGACTGGTCACCCAGTCAAAGAAGTCAATCAGATTAGATTGGCAGGACCTTCCCCTGGTAAATCCATGTTGGTGTGGATCTCGTAAATTTTCTTCGTCTAGAATCTCGAGTTTCTGCTTGATCAGTGTTTCCATGAGTTTGCACACTATGGATGTAAGACTCACCGGTCTGTAATTTTCTGCCTCTGTTCTGCAGCCCTTTTTGTGGAGTGGAATTACGTTAGCTGTTTTCCAGTCTAGGGGTACTTTTCCCGTGCGCATGGAAAGATTGAAGAGCACGGATAGTGGTTCAGCCAGAACTTCACTCAGTTCTCTGAGTACCCTGGGGTGTAGATTGTCAGGTCCCATGGCTTTGTCTACTTTGAGTCTTGAAAGTTCGTGGTAGACACTACTGGGTGTAAACTCGTAATCATGAAACAGATCATTTTGGCTGTCTCTTATCTGTAGTTGCGGACCAGCTCCTGGCGCTTCACAGGTGAATACTGAGCAGAAGTATTTGTTTAGCAGTTCTGCCTTGGTATAATCAGATTCTGCGTAGTTTCCGTCTGACTGCCTAAGGCGTACTATCCCATCTTTGTTTCTCTTCCTGTCGCTAATGTATCTGAAAAAGGATTTGTCCCCTTTTTTAATATTCCGTGCCAGATCTTCCTCTGTTTGAAGTTTGGCTTCCCTGACTGCCTTATAGTATTCTATAATTTGTGTGTCAAACTGTGCACTCTGTCCAGACTCCACCTACAGTATACATACACTATAGCTCTCTCTAAGAACCAGGTTGATGTGAGCAAAAGTTTTCAGTTATGTTATCCTATGTGCTATACATAATATGGTAAGTCATAACAGAATACATTTGAAAATGCATTTATTGAAAAGGCATGTTTATTTAAACCAGGGGTGTCAAATGTTGGTACTCGAGGGCCAGAATCCGGTAGGGTTTTCAGGATTTCCCCAATGAATATGCATGAGATCTATTTGCATGCACTGCTTTCATTGTATGCTAATAGATCTCATGCATATTCATTGGGGAAATCCTGAAAACCCAACTGGATTCCGGCCCTTAAGGACCCCTGATTTAAACTATTTAGGCATCATGAGTGTAAAATAAAAACATTTCCTTTTTCGGATTTCATGTACCATTTCAATAAATAATCAGCGATACATGAAGTGCACAGTTTCTAATGTTAGTATTAATGGCATTCACTAAGCTGAATCCCCTGTTGCAATAAATACTGTACTAGAAACTTAAAAAGTTCAATAAACACATAAGAGCTATCTCTGTGGGTGCTGAGCACCCCTAATACTGAGAAAGCTTCTTCAATATGTTCAGGGATTACCAATCTGTATTGTGTTTGGTACTCCCCAATCATTTTAAAATGTTGGCAACTATGCACAAGCATCTACTAAAGAATATAGTTCAGTAAATCATTCATGTTAGTATGTGAAAGTTAGTATGTCCTCAAATGTTTTTACTTGTCTACTTTTCATTTTCTCAGATATAAGTAACTTAAACTGTGAATACTGTTCACAGAACATAAGAATAGCCTTACTGGGTCAGACCAATGGTCCATCAGCCCAGCACCCGTTCTCATGGTGGCTAATCCAGGTCACTAGTACCTGGGAAAAACCCAAAGAGTAGAAACATTCCCTGCTACCAATCCAGGGCAAGCAGTGGCTTCCCCCATGTCTCTCTCAATAATAGACTATGGACTTTTCCTCCAGGAAATTGTCCAAACCCTTCTTAAAATCAGCTATGCTATCTGTTCTTAGCACAACTTCTGGCAATGCGTTCCAGAGCTTAATTATTTTCTGAGTGAAAAAAAAATTTCCTCCTATTGGTTTTAAAAATATTTCCCTGTAACTTCATAGTGTCTTTGCAATTTTTGACGGACTGAAAAATCGATCCACTTGTACCCGTTCTACTCCAATCAGGATTTTGTAGACTTCAATCCTATCTCCCCTCAGTCCTAACCTTTTCAGTCTTTCCTCATACGAGAGGAGTTCCATCCCCTTTATCATCTTGGTCGTTCTTCTTTGAACCTTTTCTAGTGCCACTATATCTTTCTTGAGATAAGGAGACCAGAATTGAATGCAGTCCTCCAGATGAGGTTACACCATGGAGCGATACAGGGGCATTATAACATTTTTAGTCTTGTTAACAATCCCTTTTTAAATAATTACTGGCATCCTATTTGCTTTTTTGGATGCCGCCAAAATAATTTTCATCTGTGTTAAACAAAATGCAATATCAGCTAGCTCATTTGGTAAACTGTTGATGCTCAAAGGTAAAATTTTCCATATTGGATGAAGTAGATGAACATTCTCTATCAAACACAGACCATTCTTACATGATGGCAGATAAAGGCCAAATGGCCCATCCAGTCTGTCAATCTGTAGTATCCACTATCTCCTCCTCTGCCTAAGAGATCCCATATAAGAACATAAGAATTGCCTTACTGGGACAGACCAAAGGCCCATCAAGCCCAGTATCCTGCTTCCAACAGTGGCCAACCCAGGTCCCAAGTACCTAGCTAGATCTCAAGTAGTAAAACAGATTTTATGCTGCTTATCCTAGGAATAAGCAGTAGATTTTCTCAAGCCATTTCAATAATGGTCTATGGACTTCTCTTTTAGGAAATTATCCAAGCCTTTTTTAAACCCTGCCAAGCTAACTGGTTTTACCATATTCTTCGGCAACAAATTCCAGAGTTTAATTTCACATTGTGTGAAGAAATATTTTCTCTGATTTGTTTTAAATCTACTATTTAGTAGCATCATCGCATGCCCCCTTGTCCTAGTATTTTTGGAAAGAGTGAACAAGCGTTTTACATATACCCTTTCCATTCCACTCAGTATTTTATAGATCTCTATTATATCACCTCTGAGCCGTCTCTTCTCCAAGCTGAAGAGCCCTATCCACTTTAGCCTTTCCTCATAGGGAAGGCGTCCCAAACCTTTTATTATTTTCATCGCCCTTCTCTGTACCTTTTTGTCACCCTTCTCTGTACCTTTTCCACCACCTCTACCAGGAGACTATTCCATACATCTATCACCCTTTCTGTAAAACAGTATATCCTTAGATTACTTCTGAGCCTATCACATCTTAACTTCATCGTATGCCCTCTCATTTCAGTGCTTTCTTTCAAGTGAAAGAGACTCGTTTCATGCACATTTATGTCACGAAGGTATTTAAACCTCTCTATCATATCTCCCCTTTCCCACCATTCCTCCAAAGTATACATACTGAGATGTTTAAGTCTGTCCTCATACAACTTATAACGAAGACCACCAAACATTTTAGTAGCCTTCTTCTGGCCCGACTCCATCCTGTTATATATATTTTTGAAGATGCAGTCTCCAGAATTGTACTCATTCTAATTTAGGTCTCACCGGAGTCTTATTTAGGGGCATCAATACCTCCTTTTTCTTACTGGCCATACCTCTCTCTATGCACTCTAGCATTCTTCTAGCTTTGGCTGTTGTCTTTTCAACCTGTTTAGCAACCTTAGGGGAGGAATATGTAGAAGCTGGTAAAGAAAAGGGCGAATTGCTTAACAAATTTTTCTGTTCTGTGTTCACAGCTGAAGTGGGACCACAGAAGACAAACATGAATAGGGATGGAGGAGTAATAGACCCTGATCGATTTTCAGAGGGTTGTGTTCATGAGGAGCTAGCTAAAATAAAGGTAGACAAAGTGATGGGACTGGATGCTGTACATCTGAGGGTGCTGAAGGAACTTAGGGAAGTTCTGGTAGCTCCGCTGACTGACCTTTTCAATGAGTCTCTAGAGTCAGGAGTGGTACCAGAGGACTGGAGAAGGACGGATGTGGTACCTCTCCACAAAAATGGAAGTAAGGAAGAAGTAGGGAATTACAGGCCAGTAAGACTGACTTCTATGATAAGTAAATTAATGGAAACACTTTTAAAACAGAGAATGGTCAAGTTTCTGGAATCCTGTGGATTACAGGACTGGAGGCAACATGGATTCACTAGAGATAGATCTTGTCAGACAAATCTGATCAATTTCTTTGACTGGGTGACCAGAGAATTGGATAGAGGATGTGCATTATATGTGGTGTATTTAGATTTTAGCAAAGCCTTTGACAGTGTTCCACACAGACTTCTGATAAATAAACTGAGTGCCCTTGGGATGGGTCTCAAAGTGGTGGGCTGGGTCAGGAACTGGTAGAGTGGAAGATGACAGAGGGTAGTGATCAATGGAGATTGCTCTGAGAAAAGGAATGTTACCAGTGGTGTGCATCAAGGTTCTGTTCTTGGGCCTGTTCTTTTTAACATTTTTATAAATGATATTGCTGAAGGGTTGTCGGGTAAGATTTGTCTCTTTGTGGTTGATACCAAAATCTGCACTAGAGTAGACAAGCCGGATGGTGTGAATAACATGAAGAAAGACCTGCAAAGCTTGAAGAATGGTCTGAAATTTGGCAGCTAAAATTTAATGCTAAGAAATGCAAGGTCAGACGAGAGGATCAAAGATGGCATCAGAAGCAGTCACCTAAGAGGAGGCTCCGCTATTGAGCCGCGACAACTCTGCTGAGCAGTCTTCCCCTATCTGAGGATATGGGGAAGAGAAAGGGAGTGACCCGCATTGTCCCTCCGGCGGTGCTGGCAACCCAGCAGCAGATGCTGCATGCGACGATAACAGAGGCATTCTCCAGTTCGGGTGAGTCTGCAGTCCTACTTCAGGGGGAAGCCTGGTTTTCTCGGGCAACCCTGTGCAGGCAGAAAGGGCATCATTGAACCCTGAGCTGCGGATGATACCGCTCCAACCCAGAAGTACACCGGTGGAGGGAGAGTTGGAAGCGCCGTTCCTTAGATTGGAATCTTCACTGCCCGACTTTTGAGGGAGCCCAGCTCAAGCCCTGTTGGAAGAGGGAGAGAGGGGAGAGGATCAACAGCCCAACACTGGGTCTGAGGTGAGAGGTGCTTCGGGAGGGACCAACATACAATTTGTAGTGTTGGAGAAACCCGTAAAAATCGATATTGAGGCACTATGGCAAGCTATATCAGTTATGGTTGCTAATCTTAAACTATCTTTTTCCACTTTATCTACTAACTATGGAACAGTCTTTTCCAAAGTTGAGCAACAGGGTGTAGATATTGCTCAAATGAAAGAAAAATTTGAGAAACAGGAGACAAAGCTCTCCGAAATGAAACAGGTAGAGTTTGGACTGTTAAAAGAAAGAACTTATATGGCTAGAAAAATGGAGAGCTTTGAAAATCAGCTTAGGAAGAACAATTTGAGACTTTTGAATTTTCCTAAATCTCCGGTGATCTCCCCTATTGAGATGGTTGGAAAACATCTTAAGGAAATATTATGTATTCTACCTGATAATTTACCTCCTATAGTTAGAGTTAATTATCTACAGTTAAAAAATTCTGGGGAGGCTTCTACTCCTAGTGAGGTCTTAGGAGATAAAGGGGGGATTTGGATTTGCCAACCTTTTTAGAGAATTCACTAGATGTGGTAACTGAAAGGAGAACCCTATTAGTTACATTAGCTTTGGAAAGTGACCGTGAATATATTCTGTGTTTGTATTTTCGTCATTTAAATGATCAGTTCTTTGGGGCCAAAATTTGTATATTTCCTGATATGGTTCAAAAGTCCCAGAAGTGGAGAAGGGAGTTCTCCTTGCCTTGAGTGGAACTTTTCTGTTAAAATTTCCTGTAAAATGTTTCATTACCCATCAAACTAAGAATTTCTTATTTTTTAAAACCAAACAGCTGTTAAGAGTTTATTGAATTAAGAGAAGGAGAAGCATCAGTAGCAAATAATGTATAACTTGCTATATTGGATTTAGGTAATTCAGAACAATGCCGCTTTCTTATTGTGTTGCAATATTTCATCTGATTTTATTTCATGTTGATCTTCTCAAAATATTGTGGACTAAATATCTAAATATTTGTTTTTCCTATTTATAGATGTGTCTTTTATGTTTCATTGATCCATTCAAGTTGTAATCATTCTGCTTGATTGTAATAAGAAAGTTGTTATAAATATAAAAATTTTAAAAAAGAAATGCCAGGCCATGCATTTGGGCTGCAAAAACCAGAGGAAATGGTACAGTTTAGGGGGTGAAGAACTTATGTGCATGACTTGGGTATGATTGTATGTGATGATCTTAAGGTGGCCAAATAGGTTGAAAAGGTGATGGCGAAAGCTAGAAGGATGCTAGGTTGCATAGAGAGAGATATGGCCAGTAGGAAAAGGAGGTATTGATGCCTCTGTATAAGACTCTGGTGAGACCTCATTTAAAATATTGTGTACAATTTTGGAGGCTGCATCTTCAAAAAGATATAAAAAGGATGGAGTTGGTCCAGAGGATGGCTACTAAAATGGTGTGTGGTCGTCGTGATAAGTATACAGATCTCAATCTGTATACTTTGGAGGAAAGGAGGGAGAGGGGATATATGATAGAGATATCTATGTAATATAAATGTGCACGAGTCGAGTCTCTTTCATTTGAAAGAAAACTCTGCAATAAGAGGGCATAGGATGAAGTTAAGAGGTGATAGGCTCGCGGAGTATTCTGAGGAAATACTTCTTTACGGAAAAGGCGGTAGATGGGTGGAACAGTCTCCCGGAAGAGGTGGTGGAAACAGAGACTGTGTCTGAATTCAAGAGGGCCTGGGATAAGCACGTGGGATCTCTCGGAGAGAGAAAGAGATAATGGTTACTACGGATGGGCAGACTAGATGAGTTATTTGCTCTTTATCTGCCGTCATGTTTCTATATTTCTATCACATTCTATCACACCAAAGACCCGCTCCTTTTTCCGGCCTAAAAGTTCTTCTCCCCCCTAAACTGTACCATTCCCTCATAGTCCGGAAATCTTTTATCCATATGATTGTTTGTCTGCTTAATAAACTACTACTACTATTAACTATTTCTAGAGTGCTACCAGATATATGCAGCGCTGTACATAGTCATGAAGGAGACAGTCCCTGCTCAAATGAGCTCACAAGCTAATCAATCAAAATAGATGAACAGGATGCCAGGGTAGCAAGGGATTGTTAAACTGATGACTAGGGTGATGAGCAAAGGGAGAGAATTAAGTGTTGAAGGCAGTCTCTAAAAGGTGGGAATGACACATGGCCTCTGGTAGGCTAATCCAGGCATATGGGGTAGCTAGGTGAAAGGAATGAAGTCTGGAATTGGCCGTGGAGGAGAAGGGTTCAGATAAAAGCAATTTATCTGAGAAATGGAGTTCTCAGGGAGGCATATAAGGAGATACGAGGGGCTGAAGAATGAACACACTTGTATGTTAGCAATAGGAGTTTGAATTGTATACGAAAGCTGATAGGGAGCCAGTGAAATGATTTGAGAGAGGTAACATGAGCATACCAAGGTTGGTAGATGAGTCATGCAGCAGTTTGTCACAGATTGCAGGGGGAAGAGGCAGCTCGGTGGGAGACCTGTTACAAGTACATTGCAGTAGTGTAAGCTGAGCTTATGAGGGTATGAACAAGGGTCCAGGTAGTGTGCTCAGAGAGGGAGGGGTGAATTTTGGTGATGTTGTGGAGATAGAAGCAACAGGCCTTAGCAGTCTGTTGGATGTGCATAGAAAATGAGAGGTCGGAGTCAAAGATGAATTCAGGCTGTGAGCAAAGGAGACAGGAATGAGAACAGTATTATTTACAGAAAAAGAGAATGGAGGGAAAAGAGAGGAGGGTTTAGGAGGAGTAGCTCAGTCTTGGACATGTTTAGTTTTAGGTGGACATCCAGGCAGCAATATCAGACAAACAGGCAGACATTTTCTTAGATTTTTGGTGAAATCTCAGGTGTAGAGAGGTAGTTTCCAAGTTTATTTAAAATTTGTTACACCGATCAATCGGACTTCTGAGCGGTGTACAGAAATAAAAACAGTAGACTCCATACATTTACAAGAATCAAGGTTAAAAACTGCATGACATATGACAACAGGGGAGGTTAGTAAACAAAAGACTACAATCTATGACAGACAAATGAATGGTAAAGAGGGGAGAACTACAATATTTGATAGGAAAGAAGAACAAATCAGGGGCAAACAATAGGTGGGGAAGTAAATTTTTCAAGAAAAAAAAAAATTAAGATTTTAAGAATTTAGCCTTTATAAGGGCAGTTAAGTTTCAAAGGCATACTGGAATAGAAATGTTTTTAATTTTGCCTTAAAATGAGATAAAGATTTTTCTTCCCGCAGATAATTCGGTATGGAATTCCAGAGTGTTGGTGCGGATACTGCAAAGTTATTTGATCTCAAAGTGTTTATATAATTTAGAGATGGGATTGTGAGGAGATTCTGAGTCATTGAACAGAAGGCTTTAGGAGGATAATAGGGAATGAGAAGATTATTGATGAATTCCGGTTGATTACTTAAGCAAGTTTTGAACATGAGTAGGAGGAATTTGTAACTTATTCTATGTTCTACTAGTAGCTAGTGCACCTTACGTAGAAGGGGGAAAGCATGGACCAATCAGGCTTTAGGCATAGAGGGTCCGCCCATCTCCACTAACCCTAAGGTGTGATTGGCCCAGGCTTGTAGGATTTCGGGGGGAGAGGGTGGCTTTCTGGCAGGAGGGGTTGGGCACCCTCCTGCCAGCGATTGGGAATTTGAGGGGGTGTTCCGGCAGGAGGGGTTTGGCACCCTCCTGCCGGCGATCAAGAGTTTTGGGATGGGTGGGCGGCGTTCTGGCAGGAGGACAGGCGGCGATCGGACAGGCGGCTGCTATACTTATCCTATGCCACGATAAGTGTAGCGGCCGCGTCTACTCTAACCCGATTCTCTAAATGGCGTCTGTAACATGGACGCCGGTTACAGAATCGGGGTTAGTGTAGGCCCGATTCTGTATAGGACACCTCTCCCAGGCGTCCTATACAGAATCAGGGCCTTAGTGCATATATTTTATTGTCATGTCTATATTGTAAATTACTGTAATGTCTATATTTTAATTTATGTAAATTATGTCATCTCTGTCCTGTCTTGATTATTATGGATGTACTTTGTAACACGTTCAGCCCTGCCCATGCCCTCTCCTGTAAACACCCCTCTTACAAATACACAATATATAATTTTAGTGTGTGATCATGGAACAGCACTTAGGTGTACTACTGACGTTTATATGTGTAAGTAAATCCCCCCCCCAACATGGATGACAGTATTCTACAAATTTAAACACACAGAAGACACTTAAATTTAGATGATCTGTTATAGAATGAGAGGGACATGCTTACCTGGGTATGAGTTCTAGTAGTTTAATATTTATCATCTCATTTCTGAAAAGCTGGGAAGAGTATTCTGAAAAACATAGAGGTACAAGGAGTTTACCTAAAAGAATCCAGTGCTTGGGTTACTTTGTTCTGGTAAAAAGGAAGACCAAACCCAAGACTTATCTGATATTGTTGACTTGTTGCAAGCTGCTGGGAGATCCTGCTCAGGAACGGAAGAAAGCCTTTATTTTTGCAGAGGAAAAGCCTGATCCTGTAAAGTGTAATTAAAGGTTAATCTTGTTTGGCTAGGAGCTCTCAGATATTAAAACTTTCCTTTCCTTCCCTTAAGGGCAAAATCAAATCTATCAGAAAACTTAGCCATTCTTTCACAAACTAACAGCTTTGGAACAACTTGCCACTCTCGCTAAGAAGCTTAGGCCCCTTCTTATCTTTCAAGAAGGCTCTGAAGACAGTCTTGTTTGCCAAACATTTTGGAAATTAATTATTCTACTTTTTCCAAATTAGATTTCTTTTGTTATGTTCTTTTGTATTACTCTATTCTTGATGTTAACCAAAGTCGAGCTCCAAATTGGTTGACCCAGTGTATAAAACTAAGGTTTAGTTTAGTTTAGTTTAAGAAGCAAAGTATGTTGGGCCTGATTTTATGTTCACATAAATTTTGATGAATTTCTTGATTACTGTTATAAATATTTTTTTTTATTTGTTTTCTTTAAAGGTGCTTTCATCACATTGCTTCTCTCATTCTGTCTACCACTTACCTATCCAGCAACACAGAAAATAAAAAATTTGGGGCTCCTATTACTAAGCCGCGGTAGAAGTTTCTACCACAGCCTGGAGAATTAAATGCTCCGATACCGCTCCAAAGCTCATAGGAATTCTATGAGCATTGGAGCAGGGTCAGAGCATTTAGCGTTCTGCACCACGGTAGAAACCTCTACCACAGCTTAATAAAGCCCAGCATTGGTTAAGTCCCACCTTTTCCTACTACCATTCTCTTTCAGATAACCTTTTTTTTTCTCTCTAGTGCTACTCCCTGAACTACCTCTGGGGAAATTCTACACAATAGCAGAGGCCTGTATTTTTGTTGTGCTTCACCCAGCAGGAAGGTTAGTGTCTCCCAGTGATACAGGGGAGCTCTGACTCTGCCTTCATTTGTACAAAGGTTACATAATGAAGTATTTATAGCATAGCCAAAGTATTAAATTAAACATATGCATCAATGAATTGAATTTTCCTTCTCACATTATTTCAATCAAATTGCTTTGATCTCTGAATAATGCTTCTTTTTGTATGCCTGTTTGATAATCTTCATGAATCGCCTCTATGGACAAGCTGACCTTTATTTGTTAGCAACATTTAGGGGCCCTTTTGCTAAAGCTTATGGGCTTCTTAGCTTTTAGCATATGCTAATCCTGATAGTGCATGCTAAGCTTTAGTAAGAGTTCCTTAGTTATTTTTATAGATATGTCTCACAGTCTAAAAATAATTACTCATGGTGGAATTTTTACAAATATTTACAAATTTTTACAAAAATATTACAAATTCTTATGTATCCATGTTACTCAATACAATTACTATTTCTGAGTAATAATAAACTAAACCACAATGCAGTAAAAAAATGTTAGTTCTGAAAGACGGAGGGATTTTTTTTTTTTTTTAAAGCATTTAGTGCAGTATTCACCCAGTACTGTAATAATGTATATAAAACCAGAACTAAAGGGTAGGGATCTTAATTTTATCAAATTGTGAAGCCCAAGGAAAATTCCAAGCTGCAAGCAAAGCCAAATTCTTGTGGCTGCCAATCCCTGTGGTAACACAGTGGTGTTTGTTGTTCTTGCCAAAAATGACAGCAGTTTCAAGAAATCAGTGCTGATGACAGGTCATAACTTTTCTCAGGCTATGGTACTCTACACTGGCATTATTATTACACGAGGGTTTGGGATCGGGGAGGGTGTATGTTGGAGGAAGTGTGGTGTATGAGGCACATATAAGTGTGCATGATGGGACTGTGGGGTTGTTCAACAGTACTGGCCATACATCTTTCAGTGGCTATCGCAAATGTGTATACAACAGATTGCCTGATTCCTGGAGATTGCTTTGTTCAATATGCCAGTACCAGGGAGGATGAGGGGCGATTTTGAGCTAGTCAGGCCCCTCCTACTGCATCCCAAGATGCATTGGGAGAAGGAAGGCCTATCATTCTCAGCATGCGGCCATAAAGGCAGGAGGAAGTGGGCTTCCTTCCTGCCGATTTTATAGCGGAAGGTGTGGTGGGGGCGTTCCCATTTTGGGAGATGTCATGGGGATGTTGGGGATGTCCGTAGCTCAGCTGATCCTGATAGGAGGAATTCCCATCAGCTGAGCCGGCAGGAATCCCCAAAACTGGCTCAGCTGATGGGGATTCTTCCGCTGCGATCAGCTGATGGCAAGCCCTCAATGTGCTGGGTTTTTTCCCCATCTCTAGGTGGTAGGAGGGGGTCAGTAACCACTGGGAGAGTAAGGGGGGATCATGCCTTAATCCCTCCAGTAGTCATCTGGTCAGTTTGGGCAGCTTTGGGGCACTTAGACGCAACTAAAACAGGTCTAACTGCCGGCATCTAAGCTTCCTTTAGGAAAGCTTTGATTATCGCTGCAGTACATCCAGGTTTAAGCCCGCCTTCCCATAACACACCTGCAAACATGCCCCTTTGAGCTCTGGATGCACAGCAACTTAGAAGTGCTGCTGCACATCCAAAAAGTTGTTTTTGATTATCGGTACTTGGACGTCCCTGCTATTAGGACATCCAAGTGCCGACTTAGGCAGGTTTTTGGACATTTTAAAGTTTTGATTATGCCCCTCACTTTGTACAGCACTGCATACATCTAGTAGCGCTATAAAAATGATTAGTAGTACTGTTACATATAACAAAGTCTGAACTTTTGAACAACACTGCAAGAGGTTTCAACTGTGGAAATTAGTAGTAGGGGGAAGATAGATATTGCAGGTTTGCTCTTTGTTGAGGGGAAGGGGGGTGGGCTGGGGGAGCTGTTCTTGTTTATGCAAAGTTTGGGAGGGTGGGTGCATGTATACCTACCATGTGCATTGTCCTTAATTCTGGTAAGCATTGATAAGTTTAAAAAAAAATTCCTCTCAGGCTTCATGGATTGCTAAACTAAAATCCACAAAAACCAGTTGCTATAACCATATGGCAACAGAGATTCATCTCCACATTTCTCACCTATGAGGTGGTGAGTTCGATTTCCACTGCAGCTACGTGTGACTCTGGGCAAGCAGCTTAACACTTCATTCCCCCAGGTATAAAATAAGTACCTGTCTAAAATATGTAAACCCAGTGGCGTAGTAGGGGGGGGGGTCTTGGTGAGGGTGCCAGTACCTCTCCTCCTCTCCAACCCCTTGCTGCGCAGGCCTTCCCGTCCCTCTGACACCCCAGACACAAAACGCCCACCCCCACCCCTCTCCCCAAACCCTGGTGGTCTAGTGGGCTGGGTGGGGTTCGGATCAGACCCCCCCTCCACAGCTCATGAACCCTCCCCACCCGACACCACACCCCTGTACCTTGTGTCAAAAATCAGGCAGGAATGATGCCCACTCCTTCCTGCCTTGAAGGGCTGCCTCTTCATAATGGCGGCCCTTCCCCCTCCCAGTGCATCCTAGATACACTGGAAGGGGCCTAAAGTCCTGATTGGCTCAGGCGCCTCTCCTAGGGGAGGGGCCTTAGGCACCTGAGCCAATCAGGGCCTTAGGCTTCTCCTAGTGCATTACCGGCATGCTCTGGGAGGGGCCTAAGGCCCTGATTGACTCAGGTGCCTTAAGTCTGAGCCAATCAGGATCTTAGGCCCCTTCCAGTGCATCCAGGATGCAATGGGAGGGGGAAGGGCTGCCACTTTGAAGCAGTGGCCCTTCAAGACAAGAGGGAGTAGATATCCCTCCTGCCTGATTTTCGATGAAAGGTGTGGGGGATGGTGTTGGGGTAGAGGGTTCTTGAGCTTGGGGGGGGTCTAATCCGACCCTCCCAACCCACTAAACCACCAGGATTTTGTGGGAGGGGTGATCGGAAGGTGGGCGCGCTTGATGTCAGGAGGGATGTCATGGGGTCCTGGTTTTGGTGGCAGGGAGGGGGCATGGAAGTGCGCCTCTGCCCTGGGTGTCCCTACCCTCACTATGCCACTGTTTTAACAGCTTTGATTGTGTAAAAAAGTGGTGTACAAGTCCCATACCCTCTCTTTACCTCTACCCTCTCCCACAATACATATACACTGCTTGCTCAGTCTCTCCTGCCAGGCAGCCATTTACCCCCAACAATCCAGCCTGTTCTCCCCAATTCCTAACCAGACAGCCATCTGTCCCCAAAACAGTTAATCCAATCACTCATACCAGCTTGCCTTTCTTTTCACAAACAAGCAGCCTGTCCTCAATCTCAAACAAAATTTTTCTTTTTCTTTTTAAGGGGACATGTCAGGGCAGATAGTAGGTGTTTCTTCGCTATTTACATTACCAAGCAATAACTAGTTAATATATAGATAATACAGGAGCCCCTGCCATCTATAAAGTAAGTGGCGAAAAGTGATTACACTGTAATATTTAAAACAGCTGTATGCTAATGGCAACTTTAGCACATGGTCATTAAAGAAAAAAATGGCAAATTGGGGCTTTTACAACTATGATAAACAGTTTGTGCAAAGGGGAAAGCCCACCACAAGGTTGCACTAGGGCCTATTTTTACCACAGTTTAGCAAAAAGACTCCTAAGTCGGATGCTAATTTATTCTGATGCATCCAGGAGGGCCCAAACAGTACAATGAATCTGTTCTCGACATTTTATTAATATTAATATTCCAGGTAGCAAAGAAGGGGAAAATAAGACATTTGCAAACTTCTTCAGAGTGAATCTATTCTGGTGAATCTTCTGGGAGGCAGAGCTGGTGGTGGCAATAAAGGCATTTGCCACAAGTCTACGATTGCTCCTCCACTCAAATGGCCTGAATGCATATTTGAGCCTTTAGTAAATTTTTTTAAATCTGTTTTTAAGATGGTTCAAACTCATAAAAGGTCTCTCCACTCACCATCTTCATATCATTAAAAAAATGTATGTAAACTGAACCCTCTATGATCTTAAAAGAACTGAGAAGGAGCTATCACAAGGGCAGAATCCAGAGTCAGGGAGAAGAAAAGACAGGTGACAGAATACCGCAGCAATACCATAATTGCTGATTACCTAATCACTTCTTGCCTCATTCATTTCAGTAACTGGCATCTCTGGAGGAGTAATTATACCTATATTGCGCATGGAAGAAAAATATTATTACATTCACTTCTAAGTCTCCATAATTAGCCCTTTGAACAGTAAGTAACAAATCCTTTATTTTTATACCCACAAGGAAAATATTTTGAATTAATATTTCTTTTTATCATAAGTACACTGATATACTGAGGGGAACTGAAAGAAAGCTTGTGACAGGGACTAGTCTTTAAGCTCTACTACTGATATGTAACAATACAGAAAGCAAAGGGGTCTATGGACTCTTACCAGGTGTGTACTCCTCCACATGTTGGACATATTGAACATGAAAAAGTGTAGTGAGCACCCCTCAAAGGATTAACCCTAGGTGTTCATAAAATGCCCCAAGAGAAGTTTCTAGGAGTTGGTGTGCTAGAAATTGAAAAGGTAAGCAGGCGTGATAACTCAACGATGTCTCTACAAACTCAGATTAATTTGCTCAATTACATCGCTCCTGGACTCCTCTTCTATCCAAATCCTGATTCACTCACTTGTCTCACTGGCTACCAATAAAAGCAAGATCCCAGTTCAAATTCTACTGTCTACTATACAAAGTAACACACGGAACAGCACCCATATACCTAAACAACAAACTACACCGTAACCTATCTCATAGATTAAGGAGAACTCGGAGCCTATTCATTCACCCCCCTCTCAACGGAACAAGACGAAAGAAAATATACGACAGCCTTTTAGCGACACAAGCAGCAAAGATTGATCCCACCATCAACAATCTACTGATAAATTCAACAGACATCAAAATATTCCGAAAAGAAATCAAAACTTATCTCTTCAAAAAACACTTCCCATCATCATAACCCCTCAACAACAATAGAAAATACTCTCATGACCACCACCATCACCACCATAGCAATACATCAGAACCCTGACTTTTATTATTTCTATTCATCACAAAAACCTACCAGAATCCTGACTTTATTATATCTACTCATCACAACTACTTATCACAATCTACTATTAGCTTTCAAGTTCCTCCGAAAAACCCAGATTAACAATTGTATCTTGACACATTCTTGAATCTATGTACTGCACCGCTACTGGAAATGTCCAGTCTCATAAATTGTAATCCGCTTAGAACCGCAAGGCACAAGCGGAATATAAATCACTAATCTAATCTAATCTAATCATTTCCCAAATTGACTACTGTAATTCTCTATATCATGGCATCACACAAAAGGAAACCCGCAGACTTCAACTCATTCAAAATACGGCCATCATGCTCATACATGTCACCCCTTTACACTGCGAAGCACACTGGCTCCCCATCTCACATCGAAACAACATACAACATTCTTCTACTTGTCTTTAAGATTAAACAAACAAACAAACTCTCCAGCATTTCTCGATAAACTCCTTATTCCCTATGCCCCATCATGTGCCCTACGATCCAACAATCAAAACTTACTTAATATCCCATCCATAAGAGAACTATTGTACACACGCAACACTATTTTCTCTGTTACAGCCCCTTCCCTATGGAATGCTCTACCATCAGATATCAGACTTGAAGAATCCCTTGACAAATTCAGATGCAAATTAAAGATCTTCCTATTTAGGGATGCCTACCAGCCATGAAAACAAACAAAAAAATAAAATAAAAAGAGAAGTCACAACAACACTCCTGGCCAAACAGAGTAATAACCACAAACCGCTTTTAAGAAGCGCTATCCCCTTCCTATTGTTATTTCCACCCCTTTTTTTACCTCCCTTTTAATTTATTTTATCTCGATGTACTTTACTTATCCTTACCCATGGGCCCCTTTGTTACCATATAATAATAATAATAATAATAATTTATTTCTTATATACCGCTATATCGTGAAGTTCGAAGCGGTTTACAATAAAAATACATTTTAACAGTACATGGGATACAAACGGTTTACAATAAAGATACGTTTAGTCAGTACATGGGATGCAAGTGGTTTACAGTAAAGATACATTTTGTCAGTACATGGGATACAAGTGGATTACAATACAAGTGGTTTACTATAAAGATGCATTTTGTCAGTACATGGGATGCAGGTGGGTTACAATAAAGATACATTATGTCTTTGTCTGATCCATCTTTGATATTTTAACTATGAATGCCTCCCCTTTCTTTTTTTTTTAAGTTTAGTATTGTAAACTGTCTAGGTAACCTTTGATAGATGGTATATCAAATATGAAATAAACTTGGAAACTCCTGTCCTCCTGCCTGCAGTGGTTTTACAAATTATGATGGTTCCCTGTAACTCTTTGTTCTGTGGTGTTACCTGAAGTGGAGAGTTTTGCCAAATTGGGAGAATAAATATGATTCCTGGGATTTGTCTTCAAAAGAAATAAAAGACCCTAGAAAGTGATATCAGATAGTTTAAAAAAAAAAAAAAACCCCAAACAAACCCACACCAAAAAAGACCTGGTGAATAATCACAGAAGATACTGGACAAGACCATCAACCATCCCAGCTGAAGCACTGAGGTACCAGCCTTATGCTACAAAGCTGATGCTTGAAGAGAGATCAAGCAGAGATGATTCGCTGCAGAACTGATTCATAGCAGCAGTCCTCCCCACCCCTGTTACGTGTTCACACCTTGTGGTTGAAATTAATGTATCAAATACCTTCACGGGGGAGGGGGAGGGGGAGGGAGTGTGAAAGTGTCTGGGTGGCTGTGATCTTCGTGGTAGTGGGTGGGAAGTGTGAGGAGGTGCAGGTGGCTAAGGCATGAGGGAGTAGGCATTCCTCCTGCCGATGATCTTCGCAGTTGAGGAGGGGGTCAGGTTTCTGGAGTAGGCATCCCTCATGCCTATCTTTTTTTTTTGGGGGGAGGGGGGAGTATCATTAGAAAGGAACCATTGTTGAGTTGGGAGCAGCATGACTTTAAAAAAAAAAAAATGGTGTCAGATATTGTGTGTGTTAACACACATATCTGTGCCCAATAAAAAGTTTAAAAATTCTTTCTGTCCCAAACAGTTGAGCGGCAGGAGGCTCCTCTTGCCACTCAGCTGTTTGGGCTTCCCTGCCAGCTCTATGAAAGTGTCAAAGTTGCTTTTCTAACAACTGATTGGATGGGATTACGGAAGACCTCCGTGAAACTCATTTGCCTGCACAGTCGTTTGAACATTGATCACCATTTTATTTTTCCAAACGTTTATTCAAATGGCAAGATACACGAAAAATAGCAGATACATCAGTTTTCAATATACAACAAAAACCAAACAGTGAGCAAATAGAACTAGGTAATACAAGTAGAGTCCAGGTTTGGGTTCTTATAAGCCGGACTCAGCTATGCCCCCCCCCTGCTCATCCCCCTCCCCGCTGCGATCCGGCATCACCAGGCATCCACCCACCCACCCAATCACATTTCTTACCCCCGTTTGGCACCGGCACTGGCACCAATGCTCAGGACATGCCGGTGCCCGAAGATCTTCCTCCTTTGCACTGGGCCTTGAGCATCTGCACATGCTCAAGGCCTTCGGGTTCCCATTCTCTCCGAGATTCTCAGAGATCCGTTCTCTCCGAGAATCCGTTCTCTCGGAGAATCTCAGAGAATCTCGGAGAGAACAGGAACCTGAAGGCCTTGAGCATGCGCAGATGCTCAAGGCCCAGCGTGAAGGAGGAAGATTTTCGGGCACCGGCATGTCCTGTGTGTTGGTGCCGGTGCCGGTGCCAAACAGGGGTAAGAAATGTGATCGGGTGGGTGGGTGGATGCCTGGGGGATGCCAGATCGCGGTGGGGACGGGGTGCAAAGCGAGCGGAGGGTGCCGGATCGTGGGGGGGAGGGTGCCAGATCGCGGGGGGGGGGGGGGTGTGTGCTCATAAATCGAGGCATGCTCTGTTTCCAAGGCGCCGATTTTGTGAATGTTTTGTTCGTCTTGCAAAACACTCGCAAACCGGTGCATTCGCAAACCGAGGTACCACTGTATTTGCGTACTGGTTGTATGATCTCTGTTACAATTGCCAATAAACATATTTTTTTAAATAAGATTAAATTTATTGCGCCAGATTGTGGGTGGGAGTCCTAAAGCCAGTGATTCAGGATGCACTTTTTCCCCACAATATAACCCTTGCGGAGAAGTAGACTATCGCCAGCAGAGAGCCCTCCGAGATGGCCCTGAGCCAAAAAGATAATCCCTTCAACCTGCGAGGGGAGGGTATAGCCCACCAGGGTCTGCAAATAGCAACGGACCTCCAGCCAAAAGGTAGCAATAGCTGCACACAACCAAAGACCATGTGCCAAGGAGTTATCAACCCAATGACATTTTAGACAAGTAGGGGTAGGGGCGCACCCAAAATGAAAAGCCTGTTTCTGGGAGATATAACCACTATGAAGGACTCGAAATTGACATTCCTGAAGCTCAGTGCTCTGCACTACCCTGGAGATCTGCTGCACCAGAGGAGCCAAAGATGCCACCCAAGGGTGGCGGCCCAAATCTTGAACCCACAAAGATAGGAGTGTTGATATTCCCTCCTCATGTGCAGAGCCACCAGCGGGCGATGGTATTGGGAGATCAAGAGCCAGTCCCAATGAATATCAAAAAAGAAGTCCTGTAAGGTGACAAGAAATGTCTGAGTCAAGGACTCTCTAGATAAAGAAGCTACATAATGAGCAAGTTGTCTATAGGCAAAATGATATGTAACACTCAGGGACAGGACGCCTGGAGAGCCGGGAAAGGAGAAAGACTGCCATCTGCCAAAAGTTAATGCCCCAAATATCAGAGCCCCTTCCGCACCCATCGTTTTAAAAACAACATTATCCTGTCTGGGACTAAAAGCTGCATTACCCACAATATGCAGCAGAACCAAGCTAGAATACGAGTGGCCCCAAAACTGCAAAAGACACCACCAAGCCCTGCGAAGCAGTTCAACCAAACAGCTATGGGCCCCAGGGTCCAACTGCACCTTCCCATCGCAATGCAAGAGATAAGGCAGAGCCCAGGGGAAGAAATAATCTGCCTTCAACACTACATCAGGATACTGAGAACCACAAAAAGTCAGTCTCGTAAATGGCGAACCAGGCATGCCAAGTTATAAAGGTGAACCAATGGAAGCCCCAAACCTCCTGTAGCCCAGGAGCCCTGAAGAAAAGTACTACCATATTCATCTTGCCTTTCTTGCCCCTCCAACAAAAAGGTAATATCAGTTGTTGGGAGACTCACCAGATCCTTTTTCAGGAGAAACAGAGGAAGCGTTTGCAATAGATATAACCACTTAGGAAAGATGATCATCCTAAATAGACGAACGCGACCCATCAACGAAAGAGGAAGACTCATCTAGCTGTGCAGGAGCACTCTGGTCTCATGTAACAAGTGATCTACATTCAAATGGTACAATGCCTTAATGTCCACAGACAGCTGAATGCCAAGGTAACGAAAAGAATGATCAGCCCAATGTAAGGGAAATCCGGGTCCCCACCCTGTTCTCAAAGAGTCCGGTAAAGCAAGAGCCTCCGACTTTTGATAGTTCAAACGGAAACCTGAGAAATCCCCATATTCCCTGAAGCTCTCTAAGAGGACTGGCAAGGAGACCCGAGGATCCGTCAAATACACTAGTAGGTCATCTGCAAAGGCTGCCACATTAAAATGAGCCCCCACCACCATCCCCATGATCTCCAGGTTGGCCTGAATGTCCCGGATAAGAGGATCCAAAGTCAAGATGAATAACAAGGGCGAAAGGGGGCATCCTTGGCGAGTGCCCCTGCAAATCGGGAACGGGTCTGACAGAACATCATTGGCCCACACCCGCGTTTGCACAGCTCAAATAAACCAAGGTCCCAGGCCGTAAATTCGCAAGACCGCAAATAAAAAAACCCCAATCCACCTGGTCAAAGGCCTTTTCAGTGTCAAAGCTGATCACCAGGGAAGGAAGTTGATCTTGCACTGCCTGTTCCAAAGCCGCTAAAATGCGCCGCACATTCTTTGCAATAGCTTGATTGATCACCATTTTTTAATCAGACAATTTATCGGCCCTACAGCGACCCACAGGATTTTAATGATGATTTTTGTGTACCTGGGTCTCAGCTCTTATATGAAAGATATGGGGGGAGGGGGGAGGATTTGGGATGTGGTTCAGGGGAGCATCCGGTGGCAGGAGGGAGTGGGCAAACCTCCTGCATTTTTAAGGGTAAAGGGGATGGTTTAGGGGGAATGCCTGGCGCAGGGGGCCTGCCGGTTTGTTGGGGGGATGACAGGAAGGGCTGTCATCGGGTGGGGGGTGGGGGGATTTTTTCTTTTTGATGAGACAGATATTGTGCATCTATAGCACACGCACATCTGTATCCATTAAAAAAAAGAAAAACAAGGTTTCCTGCCCCGAACAGCTGAGTGGCAGAAGGCTTCTTCGGGGCTTCCCCTGCTTGCTCTGCACATGTGTGAGAGTCACTCTCACAGCAATTCATTAGCGGGATCAGACAGGGATTACGACGAGCCTCCACTCAAATCATTTGCATGCAAACTTTTTTGTGCATCAAAAGCTCTTTTGGAAATTGGAATCGACCAAAAATCAGACGGACCCATGCGGTTTTACCAACCCTGTTTAATGCATCTCGCTCTTAGTATCTACTGTAGGTGATGAGACACTAGGATGTCATCAGATATTAAACAGCTCTTTTCTCCTCTTGCCTGCTATAGATGGAAAGGGCAGGCTGCCTGGATGACAACACAGGTACCCTAAATGAATCCTCTCTCTTTCCCTGGACTACTCAGGAGAGAATAGTTCTCTGGACTATACAGGGGTGGAAAAGTTCATCATACCTTCCCATTAAAACAAGCCAGAAACTGGGTTTTAGGTCTGTTACTTCTCCCTTGGTCCTTCAATCCTTGCTCCTTTTAGCAAGTGCTTTTTTAGTGCCAACTCGTGGGAGTATAGCACGCTGATTCTACATGCAGGATTTCTACATCAGACCGGACAGGAGGAATTTCCCTCTTGGCATAAATCAAAGGCAGGAGACAGAACCCAAGACAAATTTGGCAGGCAAAGAGGAAACTTATAATACATAGGGAGGTGGGGGTAGGGAGAAAAGTGCTGCCACCAAATCCTTCCCCGAGTTGTCATAAACCTTCCTCTTCTTCCTGCAGTTTCCATAAAATTCTACCCTCTCTGGAAACTTCTAGTGTGAACACGTGACTTCCTGACAGTCCATATCCCATTTCAAAGCAGCAGATAAACATTTTTCAATAAAATTATAGCTTGTTACCAAATTTGTATTGTATTACTGAGCATCTTTACAGACACATCGGGCTCCTTTTACAAAGGTGCGCTAGCGTTTTTAGCGCACGCACAGGATTAGCACGCACTAGCTGAAAAAATGTCGCCTGCTTAAAAGGAGGCGGTAGCGGCTAGCGTGTGCAGCATTTTAGCGCACGCTAAAACCACCAGCACACCTTTGTAAAAGGAGCCCATCTAAAACCAGAAATGATTAGAATATTAAATGCAATGTGGCCAATATTGGATCAGCGCACGTTCTCTGCGATTCTCCTATTCACTTGAAGGCTCCAAAAGGTTAGACCACGATTTGCCCTCACAATAGCCTCCATGATGGTTCAGAGATTTTTAAAAGGTATGTTTATTTATTTATTTTATTTGAGATCTATTAACTGCCTTTATGAAGAGATTCACCCAAGGCGGTGTAGAGCAGGTATAATCCAAAATAAACCTTACAATTTAATACAACGTTAAGCAGTAGCACAGTTTAACAGCAGCCAAAAAAATATTCAGCTAATTAGAACAATAGCTGTTTCTTTTATTCCTTTCCCACGCACAAACACACCAGCTCTCTGCATGACTTCACCAAGTAATTCAAGATCCCCTGCAGGCTGAAGAATATATGAGAAATTCTATAAAACGTATTCAACTTGTTCTGCACTCTGCTTCCCCTATTCCTATTTAAACACATCATCTCTGTGACATGTTGAAACCATACAGCTCCATGTCTGGGAGGAAAAGCTAAGCCACTCCTAGTTTTACTCCATTGTATGGAGAAAGCTGTATGCTGGCAGCTTTAGACAGTAGAGTAGCCAGAACCACTTTTTTTTTTTTTTTTTTGGGGGGGGGGCAGGGGATGGGAAAGGAAGTTAACTTGGACTAGGCACCCCATTTCCTCTGCCTCTCCTTCCCCACCATAATTAAAACTGAAGCACAAAGATTCCAAGTTGCCCAGTTCCAGGATGGAGACTTTTTGGCCAGTCCTGGTTTTGACCTTACATCCCAAAGCAGTGTGGGATTTGTAATGCCTGATCCAGTTAATTCAAATCAGTGCTGCAAGTCCCATAATATACCAGGACAGGACGGTCAGAAATCCAGGACCTGCCCAAAATCTCCAGCCTGGAACTGGGTAACTTGGCATCTCTGTAAATACCCTAGCCAACGGGAATCCTCAAGTCCCACCATCTGAAGAAATCCATAGTTCCACCAGTCAGTAAATCTCAGCTGTTAGGGGCAGCACATTTTTTTGCTGATGCCAGCATTGTGAGAAAGTCAGTTCTATGACGGAACTGAGCATGTGCAAAACCTGAACTCGCTCGCAATGCTGGTAATCAGAAGCTCAATGTGCTGCCACTGATTACCACGCTTTACTGACTGGGTGCAGCTCTGGATTTCTTCAGTTGACAGGGCTTGAGGATTCTCACCAGCTTCGCCATTGGTATGCCAGACTGATATGTGGGCCTGGGGCAAAAGTAGAGAGGCAGGCCCATCCGCGGCTAGGACCATGATTAAAGAATTTGATTTGGAACTTTATAACTACACCTGCAATGGGATAAAACCAGAACTGGCTCAATTTATGCTCCTGAGTGTGGAGCTATATGATTGCCTGGTCCATGTTGCAATGATCAGGAGGAACCACAGTGCTAAACGTTGTCATGCCATTAAAGAGCTTTGCACTCGGTACCGTTGGTCCTATATTCTGACTTTCCTTGAAGGCTACCATCCTATAAGATCATACTTAAAGAAATGAAGCAGTAAGACTATTATTTTTCAGTTTCTATAATGCAGCATGGGAAGAATTGAATTAACAGGGAATAAAAAAAGCAACAGCCACATTAGAACTAAGAACTGCTTATGGCATTTCAGCCCATGATAATGAGTCATTCAGAGACGTTTCTTCATACCAAACACCCAAAAGTACTCATGACTTTTCCATTTCAAACTCCCACATGCATTCCAATCACTTTATCTACAATCCATTTCATATCACAAGTAAAATGGTCTCAGCATATGTGGAGAAAGCAGAGCTGAATCCTCTATAGCAAGGCATGACAGCTAAAAAAAAAAATACTCTTTCTTATCAGCCTAGCCAGAATGATTTAATACTTTTTATCTCCCATGAGCCTGATGTATGAAAATGTTTTTCCCATTTTGTGTTATAGTAAAAAAAACAGTACACAGATCTCTAAAGGGCCTAAATACTAAAAAGCACATTAAATTTCTGTTAGATGTACTTGCTAAGACACTCAGAGGGGCATAATCGAAAGGGACATCTAAGTCCGTTTACTTCCAACTCGCAAGTCGTCCAAAGTAAAAAACAGCTTAAGACACATTTTCGAAAAATACGTCCAAATTTTTTTTGTTTCGAAAATCGTCTAATTATATATACTCCCTGCTGATATGATCGTCCAAGCCGCTAAATCATCCATCTTTATACCACATTTTCGTCCAACTTTTTGTCCAAGTCCAAAACGCCTAGAACAAGCCGTGTTGGACATGGGAGGGGTCTGCAAAGTGATGGACTGCACACCCAGACATGCCACCTAAATACCTTACAGGGCATCTGTACCTTACAGGGGTACCTTACAGGGCACTGCTGTGAACTTCACAAAAAGGGTACCATGGCTTCTTTCCACTACAGCTCCCTTATAGGTCATGGTGAGCCCCCCAAACCACCTCCAGAATCCCCTAGACCCACTTATCTACCACCCCAATAGCCCTTATGGCTGCGGGAGCCACTTATATGCCAGTAAAAAAGGGTTTTGGGGGTGTATAGGGGAGTGCACATGTTTAAGTATCAATGCAGTGATTGCAGGGGCTTTTGGGCATGGGTCCTCCTCTATGGGTCCCTAACCCACCCCCAAGATGACTTAAGCTGCCTCTGTGCTGGACGACTAGGCTTTCCTATGCCAGGTGGCCAGGTGATGATGGTCTGGAGGCTGAATTTTAAAGTTGTGATTAATATTTTTAGGGGGGGGGTTGGTGATCACTGGGGTAGTGTGTGGGGGTCTGTTTTATATGTTTGCAGTGCTTATCTGGTGACTTTAGGTGGGTTTTTGTGACAACGTCCAAGTTCCGTCTAGACTCTGTTGTAAAACTTTCGGTTATACATGCTGTACGACTAAGTCTAAGCCGGCCCACATCCCGCCTAACTCCCGCCCTCAACACTTCCCGAAACGTCCCGTTTAGCTTTGGTCGTTCAGCGGCACTATAAAGGCCTAGGTCATTTAGAAATACATCCAAAACCCGTTTTTATTATCGGCACATGGACGTATTTGGGAAATATTCGTTCAAGTGCTGACAGGCCAGTTTTTGGACGTTTTTCTCTTTCGATTATGAGCCTCTCAGCATGTACACTAAAAATAGTCTAATTTAATAAAGTGCAGTGTGTGTACATACTGAAAGGTATACCTAAATTAGAGCATGGATCCATTAGCATGTACACAAGCTGCATCTCTGTCCCCCACGATAATTAGCTTCCATTTTCACCTAATTAATTATCATGGGAGATAGACATGCAGCTTGGTATTGCATTCCATTCTACACGTACCTTTCCCCACAATCAAGGGTGAATCCCTTCCATAAGGATGATCTGATCCCCTCCTGCCTCCAGGAGGGGGGTGAGACCTTCATCCGGATACTGTGCTTTGTTTATCCCACTTTGTTTTGCTCCTGTACATTTACAGCAAGGGTATTTTTTGTCCCTTCTTTTATCCCCTTATGGTATTGGAACCAAACCAGTATTCATCCACAGGCCATGCTGAACAATAATTTTTTTGGGTAACTATTTTCCAACTTGGTGAGAAAGTGGTAAAAGATGTTTCCAACTTAAATAAACAACTTTGGGTTGAAGCTGGGGATAATCAGAGAGCTGCACTGGATAACAGAATGAGTTTTATTGGATATGTCTGTGATTTATGAGGGTAAAACAAGTTTAATCTTGGGTTTAACAAACCTACTATATGTGGTTTTCTTAAAAAAAAAAAAAAAAAAAAATCTCTTTGTCAATTGCCTGCAATTATTTAGTTAATAAAAAAATTCAAACAAACAAAAACTGGAACCAAGTTCCACAGATCAAAATAAAGCAAAGCAAAAAAAGTGGGAATGGATTAAATAACTAACCGAGGGACATTGATTACAACTTTGCACAAAAGAATGAAATCTTCAGGGATTCTTTATTTGCTCATAATAATAGGACCCAACATGTTCTGTGTTTCGACTCACACAGGAGCCTGCCTCAGAGGTCACAATAAAATAATCTTTCTAAAAATATTTAAAAATAAATCATTATTCAACAAAATGAGAAATAAGTCATAGGCATAGTACATAGTAACTATAATTGAAAAAGACATTAGAATATCAATAAAAACCAAATCATAAATGAAACCTCATAAAGTTTATAAAAATAGAAAATAAATTATATACATATGCAGAATAAAAACTATATGTAAATAACTGAATAAAAAAATGACAACTAACAGTGTTTAAAAAATGTCTTTGTAACTTTATTCTATGAACTCCTAGTCCTTTAACACATTTGACTTTGAATACTTGGACTCATTTTTAAATCATTTTCTCTTTTTTCTTTTGGGCGTTTTTATTTATTTCTTCTTTTTTTGGTTGTATCACTTATGTGTATTTACTGTTGATAAATTTTAATGTAGCACAGGCACTTTTTTATGCCATGGACACTTTATTCTAGCACAGGCACTTTTTGCCATTGACACTTTATTTAATAAGCCTTGGGAGTTTATGCGCTGCATCCCAGGGGTAAATGGTTGAAAGGGACTGTTTGTTGACTCACTTTTACACATTTGAGGTTTTTTCCTATACCATGGACAACATGATGTATGAGGCAGTAACTTTTATCTAGACTTCGTCTAGGTGATGCCAGTCATCGTAAAGTCACTGCCTGAGCCTCTAACATATATTGGGCGCCTTTCAAATTGCTCATACTGATGTCCATTGGAGTAATAACATATAGGTTAGAGGTTTGTTTCAAAAACCGATTAAAATTGAGTTTCACTATTATTGAAACTGCCTCTCTCAATCTTTTTCTCTTGAAATAAATTTTGATTGTGGGCCAATTCCTTTTCCTTTTTTAGTAATTTAGTAAGGACTTTATTGGCCTCAAAGTCCTCAAGGGTTCTTAGCGGTCTAGCTATTATTTTTATATGTGGACCATCCCTCTCTTCTACGAAACTGCGCTAGCAGTTTCTAGTGCAGGGAGTCACGCTGAATGGCCCGTGCTGCTCCCGACGCTCAAAGGAACTCAATGAGTGTTGGGAGCAGCGCGGCTCTCTACGCTAAAAACTGCTAGTGTGGTTTCGTAGAAGAGGGGGCATAAGTATATAGATAAAAGTTTAACAACAATGTTAGGGAATTACAATATAGAATCCAAAAAGCACAGTTACTTACCATAACAGGTGTTATCCAGGGACAGCAGGCAGATATTCTCATATGTGGGTGACGTCATCCACAAAGTCAGGTACAGACAGTGAAAAGTGTACTGTTACTTTAAGCTTCAATGAAGCTTCACGACTGCCCACACCATGCACGCGCAAGTGCCTTCCTGCCTGATATTAGCTCAGTTCTGTAAACCAGCTAAGAAGCCAACCAGGGGAGGTGAGAGGGTATGTGAGAATATCTACCTGCTGTCCATGGATAACGCCTGCTATGGTAAGTAACTGTGCTCTATCCTAGGACACTAAGGCAGCATATTCTCACAAGTGGGACTCCCTAGCTTAACTGAAATGGGATGGTGGGAGTGTTGGCTTTCAAGAAGAAAATAAATTCTGAACTACTGCTTGGTCCAATCTTGCATCTTGTCTGGAATAAATTTCCAGACAATAGTGAAATGTGAAGGTAAGAATTGAGGACCAAGTAGCTGCTTTGCAAATATCTTTAATGGGAGCGCAACGTAAAAGAACTACTAATGCTGCCATAGCTCAGAGCTTGCGTGCTGTAACACACCCCTCAAGCTGCAGCCCAGCCTGAGTATAGTAAAAGGAAATGCAGGCTGCTAACCATATGGAAATAGTTTGTTTGGTTACAGGGGCAGTCCAAATCTGTTAGGGTCACAACTGAACAGTTGAGGTGAAGACCTGTGTAGCTTAGTCCTCTGTATATAGTAATCCAAGGCATGTTTACAGTCCATTGTATGAAGAGCCATTTCTCCAGGATGAGAATGAGGCTTTGGGGAAAAAAACAGGTAGCATAATGGATTGATTAAAGTGAAAGTCCATGAGTACTTCTGGGAGGAATTCAGAATGAGTTCTTAGAACCACTTTGTTCTGATGAAAAACTGTATACGATGGGTCACAAACCAGCGCTTGAAGTTCACTCACTCAACGCGCAGAAGTGACAAAGATCAAGACGATTGCTGTATTTTCCAAGTGAGAAACTTGAGATTAGTAGATGAAGAGGTTCAAATGGAGGTTTCATGAGAACAGTGAGAAATACATTGAGATCCCAAATAACAGGAGGTGGTTCTTAGCAGAGGTTTTGAATTTAAGAGTCCTTTCATAAACCCAGAAACAAGTGGATGAGCAGCTAAATGTTTATTATTGAAAGGAGCATGGAAAGCATTAATAGCACTGAGGTGCACTCTGTTTAAGTGGTTTTAAGTCTAGAGTTGGATAAGTAGAAAAAGTAGTCCAACACCGAAGGAATAGAGGAAGTGGAAAGATCAAGGTGATGGAGATTACACCGTGAAGTAAAGTGTGTCCACTTGAATCAATAGCATTGCTGAGTAGAAGGTTTTCTGGAAGCAGTTATAATGGCCTGTACTGGGGCAGAGAGATTAAAACCTGCTGAAGTCGGGATGAGAGGTACAAAGCTGGTAGGTGCAGAGATAGCAACAACCTGCAATAGGTCCAGGAGTGGGGCGGGTAGGTGATGACCCGAATATAAGCCGAGATTCCAACTTTTGGGCCATTTTTTTGGCCCAAAAATTTTGGCTTATATTTGAGTATATACAGTATTTTGAAAGAATTCCATTGGATCTCATTTGAATATCACACTAAATTTAATGTAGATCTATTATATTTAAGGGAGTATGTGGAGATGTATGTACCATTGAACAACTTATGTTCTTCTAACCAAGAACTGCTGAATACATTTGAAAAAATGAGGCTGAAGGAAACTGATGTAGGAACATTTCTTTATGTAGGACCTAAATTATGGAATTCTATTCCTTTAGAATTATGGCAATTGAATTGTTATGGAACCTTAAAAAAGTTGAAACCATGATGCTTTATGGATATGTTTAAAAAAGATATAGATGGAGATTATTGGGAAAGGAAAGATCTTATGATGATATAAGTTTTTCTAAAATTTTATCTTACTACATGCTCTATAGAGTGAGGTAAGTAATCCAATGATTTTAAAGTAAAAAAAATTACAGTATTTAAAATAAAATGTTACATCACCAGTATAAGGATTGGGGAAGCCTGGAATCCTTCAGTATGATACTGCCAAAGCAGAACAAAGCCAAATCTCAATTTTGTGCCCCATAGGGAACTACTGCAGCAAACATACAAATTCTAGGGGATAGCAGGCACAGCCTAAAAGGTATCCCTGGCAATGCAGTCTTTCAGGAAGGGCCCTGGACTAGACTAGCAGAAATCAAGAAAATAATACTATCAAGTATGAATAAATTCACCTTTTATCAAATTGTTAAAGCAGTCCAGATCAATGGTATGTAGAAAAACAATACCTTACTAAAAGGGAGAAAAAAAAAAGGTTCCTCTGGATCACTGCTCTGCCAAAGTCCACATCACCTTGGACTGGAACATCATAGTACAGTACTTTACAAAGAAATGCACACCACCTTGCAAATGGCCTCTAGTGTGACTGCCTGGGCTATAGCCCAGAAAGTCAGCTAAGCCAGAGTGAAATGTACACATAGAGAAGCCAGGACAACTTTCTGACACATGACATAAGCTGCCTCAATCGCAGCTTTAATCCAATATGCTTTGGAGAATTTAGATGGGAAAAGGAAAGAAGAAAAAAAACCAAGCCTCGAACTACAATAGAGCAAACGACAGAAAGAGGCACTGGAAATGTCAAAACCAACTTGAAAGTCAAACATCTAAAAAATGGGACTTTCTTTGTTTCATTTTTTAGATGTTTGACTTTCAATAAAAAACTTGTAACTTAACTTTATTCTTTATTTGTATTGTATATTAGGATATATTATGATATTATTATATGCGGGAAAATGAAATTATTGAATGATATTTATGTTACATGTATAGATAATAGTATAATATGTGGAATATCTTTTGTTCTTTCATTTGTATGACACTGCTTTTGATTAAAAATCAATAAAGAATTAAAAAAAAAAAAACCTCATAACTATTAGTTGGTTTTGACATCTCCAGTGCCTCTTTCTGTTGGCTGCTCTATTGGAGAATATAGAGGCATCCTGCCCTTTGGAAGGTCCCTGAAACAGCATGAAAAGTGTATCAGATATTCAAAAGGAGTTGGTGGTTCCCATATAATGCAACAGCATGCTGAGGACATCAGAACTACAGATCATGAAGGTTCCAAATCTCCCTGCTTCAAAAAGGCAGGGAGAGAGACTACCTAATTTACGTGATCTCACTTTTGGTGACCCCTCCCCCTCATGTAAAATGAGAGACAGCATCAGCTGAAAAGGACAAATATGGACCCCTGCAATTAGATATATGTCTGGCAGAACACATGGCTCCAAGAAAATTTTCTTCAAAGGCTCAAATGGCGAAGCTGTCAAGGCACTGAAGACCAGGCTAAGATCCCACTGCAACAGAACAGCCTGGAACAGAGACCAAATGTGCTTTACTTTGTGCAGAAAATGCACAATATCCTCCAGCACTGCCAGAAAGATCTCATGGACCTTGATCTGGAAATAAGATAGAACCATCACCTGAATCTTCAGGGAGCTAAGCACGAAGCCCTGCTTCAGGACTCTGCAAAAATTCCATCTGTCTGCCAGTCAGACTCACAAGAATGTCTCCAGGCCTTGATCAAAGTAAAAATGGCTGAAATCAGATAGCCTCGTTTTTTTCAGGCAATGCCTTTCAAGGGCCAGGCAATCTGGATCCTCCATCATGACCGGGTCCTGCCAAGGAAGCGGTGGGGGGGGGGGGGAGGCACACAAGATCTATTCATACCATAGCTAAGAAGGTCAGTCCAGAGTCACCAGGATCAGGAGAAAAATGGATGCTTAGATACTCTCTGGAGTATATTGCTGATCAAGGGCCAGGATAGAAACTTGTAGATAGGATCCCACTGCAGTTAGGACTATACTAGTGCATTTCATCCTTGCCAAACCAGACTCTTCCAGTGATTGAAGAACAGGGAATATTTTACATTCTCGTATAACACTATCAGATAGAAGCACAGAGGGCCCCAGCAGTCCACGAGAAGCTGGAAGGTTTAGGAACTTAGCTTTCACATTCCGACTGAGAAAACCTGCCTATACATTCTCCATTCCTATAATGTGCACCACTGAGATTGGCAAACTGATGCTCCTGGATAACTTTTTTTCAATAAATAAAATAAATACAAAAACTCAATTATTCTGACATTATCTAGCAAGATAAAAAGGAAAAAAATTCATATACCATTTTCTAAAACTGAAGCTAAATCAAAGCAGTATAGCAAATAAGTTACATAATTTACAATCCCTACCTTTTATAAAACTGGCCGAGGTGGTAACAGCTGTTAACGCTGCAAAACAGTATTACATTACTACAGTTTTATAAAAGGGGGAGGGAGTGGAATATTTGTTACCGTATATACTCTAATATACACCAATCCGAATATAAACCAAGGTAATCCTTTTTTCTCTCAAAAAAGGAGGAAAAAAGGTTGACTCAAATATAAACCGAGGGGTTAATATTCAAGTGCAGTGCCTTGCCTGGCCCAGCTCTGCACCATGCTCCCCCTCTCTCGCTGCTCTACCAAGCTCTACATCCAGCCCCCTCACTCACTCCCCTCCCATGCCAGTTTCTGCACCCAGCCTCACTTCCTCCCTGTCCCCACGCTTTCCTGATGACTTGCAGGCTTCCACCAGGCCTGCCGAGAGACCTGGTGGTCGGGACCCTTCCCACCTCCTGTGCCAGCTGATTCTAAGAATTTTTACCTCCCTTCCTCCTCCTCCATGTACCTTTAGTATCCCTGGTGCTCCAGCAGTGAATCACGGCAGGAGTGATCTTCCTTCACTCCTGCCCATGCAGAACTGCTAGCTGATTGGCTGCTGCAAGTTCTAAAGGTACACGGGGGAGATGGAAGGGAAGTAAAAATTCTTAGAATGAGGTGGGGCGGGAGGGATCCCTCCTGTCTCAGCCAACGTTGGACCACTAGGTCCCACGGCAGGTCTGGCCAAGGCCTGTAACAGATTTGGGGGGGGGAGAAGTCAATGCTGACCCTATTCGAGTATATACGGTATTATGATGTTTCACTTGGCTCACATTGAAGAAAAAAAAAGGTGCAGTATATTATAGTTTTGGCAGTTTGAAGCCTGAAATCAGCAGAAATCAGAAAGAAAATGATTTCAACCATCTTGTATTGGCATTTTTACAACATTATTGAGGAAATAATGTCCTACTGTTTTTCACTGTGCAATTTTTTTTAATGTCTTCCCTCCTCTGAATGGATTACAGTTCTTAAAAGTTTATCACAAACAGATTAGGCTTAGACACTAACAAAATGTAGTATTTGAAACTTGTTCACTAAGCATTATTTAAATAGGTTTAAGTGAAATTACAAAAGCCAAATTACTTAATTCACCTTATTGGCCCTGTAGGGAATATATTATAAAACATTAAGAACTCAATGCAAAGTTTTCAATAAAACAAAAATAAAAATCAAGAATAAAAAAACTAAAAAATAAACTTGTAAAAGATATACTTTGAAATGCAGCTACACTAGGTCCTTGTCCACAAGCTTGTGACTTCAAAATGATCAGATCTGATAATGTGGTTGTGTTACATTAACAGTCCTTACACCTTGGTAAATCATCAGCCTGTGCATTGCTGAATAGGGTTCATAGACAATGGTGCGAAAGACAAAAGCGCGCGCCGACAATTGAGCGCAGCGTGTGCCACCGCGCCGCTCTAAATTACAGTTTTTAGGGGCTTCGACGGGGGCTTTTGTTGGGGAACCCCCCCACTTTACTTAATAGACATCGCGCCGGCGTTATGGGGGGGTTTGGGGGGTTGTAACCCTCCACATTTTACTGCAAACTGAACTTTTCCCCTAAAAACAGGGAAAAAGTGAAGTTTTCAGTAAAATGCGGCGCGATGTCTATTAAGTAAAGGTGGGGGTTCCCCCCACGCCCCCCCCCGTCGGAACGCTAAAAACAGTAATTTAGAGTGGTGCGGCGGCGCGCGCTGCGCTCAATTGTCTGGGCGCGCCTTTGTCCCGGCGCGCTTTTGACCTGACACTGCTGAATAGTATTGCTATATAGAGTTTGAATGCTATAAGATGCCAGTTGTGAGGGTTTTAATTGTGCTCTCTAGACCTTCGCGAGTTTTCCAGGTACATAAAGATATTCTCTTATCTGTGGTGACTGAGAATATTGAATGCTATGTACACTTCTCCCTCCGAATTTGCGGTTTCAATATCTGCAGATCTGGTTATTCGTGATTTTTTTTAATTTTTTAAATAAAGCGGCATCCTGGACCTTCCCCGCCTTCCCCCCCGGCATCCTGGACCTTACTTAGTGGTCTAGCGGGGTTTCAGGACAGGAGCCCCTTGCAGATCACTCATAGGAAATGGCTGCCATGAGCTCCCGTCGTAGTCTTGAGAGACTATGGGAACTTACGGCAGTCATTTCCTATGAGTGAGCTGCATGGGGCAGGAGCGTAGGAAGATCACTCCTGCCCCAAAAGCCCGCTAGACCACCAGGTAAGGTCTGGGATGCTGTGGGGGTGGGGAAGGCAGGGGGGGGGGTAAGAGCTGGCCAAAAAGTTATTTGCAAATTTTAAACATTCGCGGGCCAGCTCTGCCCCTAACTCCCGCGAATACTGAGGGAGAAGTGTAGCGGGTGGGTTTGGACATGGAAAGGTCAGTACTGAATCAAAACATAAAAATCTAAACCCAAGGTATGAAAAAGCAAAAAGCTAGGTATTAAAGATTATTTGTAATTGTAGTGGAAAGATTAGTCTAAAAGGAGTTCTTTCATGTCTATACTATTTTTTATGAATGCGAAATGAAAAGATACAAAAACAATAAAGTGTCAAAACTGTTATCCTTCCAGGCAGCCCAACTGCACTGGGAGCTGCTCCCCATTATATTGTCCTCCTCCTCATACATGCACTTCAGACGTAGCCTGAAAACCCATTCGTACAATAAGTTCTTGACAGAACATTGATCTATGTATCCGTATACTTCTCCGACTCTGCCCAGTCTAGAACAGTGGTTCCCAACCCTTTCCTGAAGGACCATCAGGCCAATCGGGTTTTCAGGCTAGCCCTAATGAATATGCATGGAGCAGATTTGCATGCCTGTCACATCCATTATATGCAAATCTCTCTCATGCATATTCATTAGGGCTAGCCTGAAAACCCGATTGGCCTGGTGGTCCTCCAGGACAGGGTTGGGAACCACTGGTCTCTAGACCACTGCTCTTAAACTATGTGCTGCCTTTGTTCACCCTTTACATCAGGGGTGTCAAAGTCCCTCCTCGAGGGCTGCAATCCAGTTGGGTTATCAGGATTTCCCCAATGAATGTTCATGAGATCTATTAGCATACAATGAAAGCAGTGCATGCAAATAGATCTCATGCATATTCATTGGGGAAATCCTGAAAACCCGACTGGACTGCGGCCCTCGAGGAGGGACTTTGGCACCCCTGCTTTACATAATTCTGTTAACTGCATCAAACTATCAGGTGTATAGCGGTATATAAATAACATTTTATGTTATGTTTTATGTTAGTACACAAGTCAATCAATCTGTGCTGGTCCTTTAAACTTCTCTTAAGCTCAACATTTCATTAGAAATTTAAGCAACAGCAACAAATAGCACATAACAGATAACACAGTATGCACAGAAATTATGAAGTAACACTACAAGTGAGGTGCAGGCAATTTCACATGACACCATATTCTTTCCCAATAGTCTCAAAGCAGAGAAAAGCAGTATAAAATATGAGAGAATATGATAAAACCAACATTGCACATTATTTTCACCAGACTACTTAGCAACTTTATAGCTTATCCAAAATGCCATATGGAGAATAAAGAAAAAAATGTCAGCGTTAAGGATATAGACAAAGAAGGATTGAATTGAACTTATCTAGATCCAATTCTTTTAGAACATAAGAACAGCCATGCTAGGTCAGACCAATGGTCCATCGAGCTCAGTATCCTGTTTCCAACAGTGGCCAATACAATGCCATAAGCCTGGCCAAATCCCAAATAGTAGCAACATTCCATGCTACCAATCTCAGGGCAAGCAGTGCCTTTCTCCGTGTCTATAGCAGACTATGGGGCACATAATTAAAAAAAATTTTTAAGTCCAATAAGCGTCCTTAATCAGCCCTTGGACGTCCTAATCACTAGGATGTCCAAGTGCCGATAATCAAAAATGCCTTTCTAGACATTTAGTGAGATATCCCAGCCTCTGTGCGTGCAGAGCTTGAGAAGGGCATGATGGAGGCATGTTAAGGGCAGGCTTTGGGCATGCCTAATGGTAGGTTTGACTTAGATATCTTTTTGCAAGACATCCTGGACAGAACTTAGATGTTTGGAGCTAGACCTGTTTTAGAACTGTCTAAGTGCCACAAAAGTGCCCAAACAGACTAGATGACCACAGCATGCATCAAGGTAAGATACCCCCACACTCCCCCAGTGCTCACTGACCCCATTCCACCACACAAAAATGAGAACAAAAAGGTACATACTTGTCTCTAAAACAGCAGCATCTGGTATGGGGAAGCCTAGTAGAGCTGCACACAGGTGTCTTAAGTAGCCTGGTGGGTGGGCTAATGAACCATAGAGAGGAGGACCCAGGCCCATAAGCTACTCTAACCACACATCTATGGTGTTAAGTATGAGCCCATCAAAACCCTATTATATTGCCATTTAGGTGCCACCTGTAGCCATAAAGGCTATTTGAGTGGTGGATAGGTGGGTATAATAGGTTTTGGAGGGGTTTGGGGGGGCTAACCATAAATTATAACGGGGTTATGGTGAGATATACATCTGGCACCCTGTGACAGAGTTAAGCTCCTGTCACTAGCCAGCAGAGGGAGTCTGAGCAGGGGATAAGAGCTCCTTTGCATAGAAGCAGCTGCAAAGGCACCTGGAAGCTGTCCACTCACCCTAAGTGGAAAAGGGTGCTGAAAAGAACAGTTTCTGAGCAGAAAGCTTGGGAAAACAAGAGCTCTTTCAGGAGCCAGGTGATCCCCAGAAGGAGGAATGCCGGCTTTGGCCTAACCTTCAGTAAGTCTGTAGACTGGCCTGGCTTGGAGTATAGAAAGGGCTCAAGCTTGATGACCAGCAGAGGGCCTAGTGGAGAGAAGGAGACTAAGTGACTGGGAGAGTCCTTAGGGTGTGTGTCTGGGAGAAGACTGGAACATCAGAAATGAGGCATTTAAATGTTAAATTAATTAATAATGGTGCCTTTTACTATGCAGTATTTCTACACTTCTCAAACCATAATGAATTTTCATCCATTACATAATGTGACAAAACAGAAATGGTTTTTCTTGATCACATGAGATGCAGGCTTTATTAGTTTTCTTGTTATGGCACAAATAGTATATCCATCTATTTTAGTTTGGGTTATGCCTTTCTATTGGCAAACCCATACTTGTATATTACATATGTAATCATAAAATATATTCTAACAATAAAAAGTATACAAAATACATTTCAACTCAGTCCTCATATTAGAACCATCCCTTACTTATGCCCCAACCCCTCCATTAGTCAAGCAAAGGACAGAGAGAGAGTATATGTGAGTATGTGTGTGTGTGTGTGTGTGTGCCCGCGCGCAAGCTCTCCTCTCCTACGTAGTCAGATAGCACTATTACAGAATGAGAATGGATTTGAGGCAATATATTTTTAGCAAGGCAGAGCTCCATATGCTTCTCAGTTCTGCAGACAATGATGAAGAATGTGACTTGCCAGCTAGCCTGCAAAGCTGTTTATTTGTATGAATGCTATCATGAACAGATTTTTAGTATTTATTCATGCTGGAAACCAGGAGAAATTCAGATTGTAGCAGATCATGCTGACAACATAAATAGTGAATGGTCAAAATGCCTCAAATATAATAAATTTTATTAATCATATTTTATGACAAGTGGAGGGGCATAATAAAAAAATACCTCTAAGTCCCCTTTTGGCCTAAGTCAATAGACGCTGAAGTTGGCAGCAGGGAAATGTCCATTCTCAAAAAAAACATCCATATTGAAGGTTTTTTTAGAATGGTCTTCCTGCACATTCAGCAATCTACTGGCCCACATTTCCGACCAAAAAATCGCCCAGTTCTAAACGCCCAAACCCAGACCTTTTAGGCGAAGAAGGAGCCAGTCCTTTGCCTAAAAGCAGAATTCTGTAACAAGCATCTGTCAAAAAATGCCAATTACAGAATCCTGTAACTGGCCCACCCCCACTACAACGATCGCGGCAGGAGAGATGCCTAATCTCTCCTGCCACGATCGTGATTCCCCCCGATAAAACCCCGAACTGGCAGGAGGGATCCCAAGCCCTCCTGCTGAAGGCGTACCCCCGTGTACCCCCCGAACCCCCAAATGGCCCCCCGAATAACTCTCCACTACCAGGCACCCCTAACCCCAGACACCCCCCCTCCTTGCTTACCTTAAGTTGGCCAGATGGATGGGTCCCCAGTCCAGCCGGCTGGCAGGCCTGCCATCCTCAGAATGCAGGCCTAGGACCCGATTCGCCCAGGAAACTAAGGCCCCGCCCATAGGAGGGGCCTTAGGTGCCTGGGCCAACCAGAATTGGGCCAGTTGCCTAAGGCCCCTCCTAGGGCGTGTTGTCGGGGATGGGGGGGGTTCCGGGAGTGCACCTTGGCAGGAGGGCCTGGGATCCCTCCTGCCAGTTTTCGAGGGGGTGTGGGGGTGTGCCTCGGCAGGAGAGTTTGGGCATCTCTCCTGTCGATATTCACGGCAGTTCAGGGGGGATCACGATCGCAGCAAGGGGTGGGAAGGTTGCCGGGGCTGCTGAGCTGATCATGGCAGCCACGATCAGCTCAGCGGCCCCTATTCAGAACTTATACCTGTTTTGACTTGGTCTAAGTCAAAACGTATAAGTTCCGACTGGGCAACCTCGTTAAACTTTTGGTTATGCTTGCTGTATGACTAAGTCTATGACGGCCCACCTCCCGTCCATTTCTCGCCCTTTCCCCTCCTCCAAAAACACTTCTTTTCACTCTAGGCGTTCAGAGGCAGAGGAAAGGCCTAAGCTGGTTTTAGATACGTTTAAAACCATCTTTGATTATAGGTACTTGGACGATCTGTCTTTTTGATTGTCCAAGTACCAATTTAGGCCACTTTTTGGACGTGGGGTTTTTTAAAATTATGAGCCCCATAATGTATATGTAAATATTTCATCACAAGAACATAACATGTTCTCATGTATTCTTTAAAACAGAGAAGTTTCTAGAAACCACTGGATTACAGGACCCAAGACAATATGGATTAACTAGAAGCATGTCTTATCAGACAAATCTGATCAATTTATTTGCCTGAGTAACCAGAGAATTAGATAGAGGGAAAGCTACATATAGTGTATTTAGATTTTAGCAAAGCCTTTCATACTGTTCCACATGGGCATCTAATAAATAAACTGTGTGCCCTTGGTATGGGCCCCAAAGTGATGGACTGGGCCAGGGACTGGTTGAAGGGAAGGTGACAGAGGGTAGTGTACAATGGAGATCGCTCTGAGGAAAGGGATATTACCAGTGACGGTGAATCGGGGTGAGCTCACTGGGACAGGTAGGAAGAAATGCCGAGTACATAAATGTAAACTTCTTAGGCTATGAGTGGTGTATAAATACTAACATAAATAAAAATTAGAATAGTAGTAAAAAGTGAGATTAATAAATCCAAGTTCACGTATTTTGGGTTGTGAAAATATGTGTTGGCAATGGTGGTCTCATAAACACTGCAGTTCCAAGTACGTGTCTGTGAATATAATTAACAATTCAAAACTCACTCCTCGACTCAAGCTGACTTTCATCATAGCTTCATCAGGAAACATGGGATTTCTTAGGGAGAGGAGGAGATAATGGGTGTTGCAGATGGGCAGACTGGATGGGCCATTTGGCCTTTATCTTCCATCACATTTCTATATTTCAATGAATAAGGAAGGGCACACTCTCCAAATTAATCTCACCACTGTTAGCAGTAACAGTAATTGGTAACAGTGGTGAGATTAACTTGGAGAGTGTGCCCTTCCTTATTCATTGAAATATAGTTACTATGCAGGTGTATTTGAGGGTCTGAGCACATTATTTTACATCGTTATTCCTTGAATCAAGCCAGACTAGGTGGATATACCCTCCCTCCACCAGTGGGAGATAAGAGTAAAACTTATGCACTTTCCCTATATATATGCTGGTGCAGGAGGAAGCTAATCATTATATCATGTGGCAACTTATACATATACATGCATGCATACATACACACATTATAATTATATATATTTATATATAAAAGCCCTGGGCAGGTTCATGGTCTGGCAGGACTGAAGGAACGATAATTATCAGGCAAACAATCTCTGATCCTTCCTTTTCATCCCCAGCAGATCAATCCAGACAAGAAGGATAGTCCTCTCATAATGCCAATGGACTGCCTCCTCCTCGCTCTCCTCCTTAACTCCTTCTCTCCTCTCATTCTCCTGTTCCTTGCTCCCCTCCTTAACTCCTTGTTCTCCTCCCGCTCCCCCTATCATTACTGCCTCCCTTCCCGTGCTCTTCTTCTCCCCCGTCCCTTCTCTCTCAACGTCTTCTTCACCTGTTTCTACTGCGAATGCCTGTAATTTTTTTGTCCTGTAATTTTATTGTGAATGCCAACTGTAACCCATTCTGAACTCCCGGGAGAACAGGATGGAAATCTAACAAAATAAATATAGATCAAGAGAAAATTTGCCATATTTAGTGCAACCATAATCTAAAGGCTGTTTGTTCCCTGATTCTGAAGTATAAACCATAATGCTATAAGAAGAAATGCAACATTGTCCATATCACTGTGCCACAGATTTCTTCTGGTGAAACTGATCTACATTCTGCCCAGGATGTTACCCGGGACCTGGTGGAGTGTGTTTTCAATTCCTGCAGTACCAGAGACCTCTGTGGAGAATAAGCTTTTACCATGGTAACCATTATGCATTTGGCTAAGGAGTAAGAAGACTTTTTTTTAGATATCACTTTTCACATCCACAGACGGTCAAAGAGCACAAAGAATTTGTGGGTCTTACAAAAAGGCATCAATCTCCTTGTTGATAAAGCGTCATTTCCTCCATTCATTTTCCTCTTTGCAGTACCTTCTGCTTCTCTGGAAGACTAACTACATATTGGGGGTCTTTTACTAAGGCGCACTAAATGCTAACGCGTCCATAGAATATAATGGGCACGTTAGCATTTAGCGCATGCTAAATTGGCTAGCACGCCTTAGTAAAAGACCCCCATTATGAACTCAAGATGTACAAGAATCTGATTTTTAAAGCCACACTTTTTTATAAGGTTCTTTATGCCACTGACAATTTGTCTGTTCTGTATCCAACGACTGATTCTCATTGTATGCTACTATGATTCTATCACACCACTATTTGGACTTACTCTGTATATAGCATGCTCTCGTTATTCACAGTAGTATGGTTCACAAAAATGTTCGTAAACTGCGAAACCCGTGAATAACAAAACATTGTGTCTATGGGAAAATAGAGGTTAGATTTCACCTATACACATCGTGCCTTTAAAGCATGAAAAGTGAATAAAGGATCCTATTGAGAAAACAGAGTTAGGGACACTTGGAGTACCTGTAGATGCTTGTAATGCACTCTCTGGACGCTTGGGGGCCATATCTGAAAGCAGATGCCAAACCATAAAGTGAAAGTGTTTTTGGAAGAGCAGGTCAATGAATAAGTGAACACACAGCATGAATAACGTGACCATTTATTTTTTTCATCAAAACGGGACATCTATTAATATTCAGTCCCGCCCCCAACCCCACCCTAGCCACACCCTCAATCCTGCCCTAGCCCCGCCCCAGCTCCGCCCCCAATTTCTTCCATTCATTTCTCATGTACACATAATATCTTATTAATTCATAATGGTAACCATAAATTTTTTAAAAAATCACAAAGCATACAATACGCAGATAAAATGTCAATTGTCATTTATATTTGGGGGGTTTTCAAAGATGTAAAGGCAGATGACTTTAAAATATGCAATGTCACCTCAGTAACTGTAGAAAAATAGACAAATATAGTACAGATATAAATTCTCAAAACAGACACATTTTGATAACTACATTGAAAATAAAATCATTTTTCTTACCTTTGCTGTCTGGTGATTTCATGAGTTTCTTGTTGAATTTCCTTCTAACTGTGCATCCTTTCTTTCATTTCTTTCTTTCTGCACTCAGGCCCAACAGTTGTCCCTTTCTATTCCCTCCCTCCTTCCTTCCTATGTTCTCAGTGCCCTCAGTGCCTCCTTCCTGTGTCCTTAGTGCCCCTTCCTGTGTCCTTAGTGCCCCCAGTGCCTCCTTTCTATGTCCTTAGTGCCCCTTCTTATATCCTTAGTGTCCTCGGTGCTTCCTTCCTATGTCCCCCTCACTGCCTTCCAGCCTTTGTCTCCACCCCCTTCCCTATGCTCTGGCATCTCTCTCTTCTCATTTCCTTCCTTCCCACTCCACCACATGGAGTGGCATCTCTATCTCCTTCACATCTCTCTCCATCTCCCCCTCCCACTCCATTATCTGGCATCTCTTCTTCCTTTTTCTCCTTCCTTCCTCCTGGTCTGGCATCTGTCTTCTCCCCCTCCCTCCATATACCCTGATATCTTTCTCCCCCTCCATGGTCTGGTAGCTCCTTTCCTTTCCCTCCCTCCCATGGTCTTGGCATCTCTTTCCTCTCCTCCCCTCTCTCTCCCCAATTGGGTGCAGCAACAGCACTTCTCTTCCCCTATCCCCTCCCCAATTAGGTGCAGTAGCAGCTTTTCTCTTCCCCTCTCCCCCCCTTGGGTGCAGCAGCAGAAGGTTTATCTTCCCCCCTCGAGTGCAGCAGCTTTTCTCTTCCCCCCTCCCCCCTTGGGTGCAGCAGCAGCAGCTTTTCTATTCCCCCCTTCCCCCTTGGGTGCAGGAGCATCATTTCTCTTCCCATCCCTCCCAACAGCAGAGTCGCAAGCTTCCCTCCATCGCTGACCTATCTTCCATAGGTCAGCGACGGAGGGAAGCTTATAACTTGCTGCTCTTCCTTGCTTCGGGCCTTCTTCGTTGCCGGGTCCTGCCTTCGCTGAAACAGAAAGTAGGCAGGAGTCAGACCAGGCAGCGAGGAAGGCCCGAAGCAAGTTTTAAGCTTTCCTCCGTGTCTCCCTTAGCTTCCCTCCATCGCTGCCTGTAGTGAACTCCTGCTCTGAGGTTCAAATGTGTGTGTGCCGGCTTCCCTTCTCTTCTCCTCCCCCCTCCGGGACATAACTTCTGGTTTCGGAGGAAAGAGAAGGGAAGCCGGCATGCACACGTTAGAGCCCCAGAACATGGGTTCAATTTGAATTCTGGAGTCAGTCCGGGAAGGAACATCGACAGCAGCAGCAGGATTAGGGTGCGGAGAACACTGCAGGGGTTTGGTGCTGGACCGACCGTCCCCTTGTCCCTGCGCACAGCTTCGGGACGCTGTCCCTGAAAACGGGACATTTCGGTGTCCCGAAGCGGTGGCTCGGGACAACGGGACGGTCGGTCCAATAACGGGACTGTCCCGTTGAAAATGGGACATATGGTCACCTTAAGCATGAATGATGAATAGCAGTCAAAATGGATGCAACTGCAGATGTGTGAAATCACGCCTCGGGAATGCATGAATAACAAGAACGGACTGTGTATGAACTCATACCCAATATTCAGTTTTCAGACCTATACACCTCCAAATCTACAAAAAACAATAAAGAAGTTTCAAGTTTATTAAAATTTTGATATACCGCCTTATCAGAATTGAAAGCGGTTTTTACAACAATTAAAATTGTTTAAAAATTACAGAACAAGGGCATTAAATTAAGACAAACAAATATACATGACATACTGGGAGATGGGGAAGAACTACAATGATTGGATAGTAAAGAACAAAAAAGCGGGAAAAACGAAAGGAAGGGAAAACGAAAAAGAAAGATAAGAACACTAAGGAGCTCATAATAATTTAAAAAAAAGTCCAAACAGTGGCCTAAATCGGTACTTGGGTGATCACAAAACCAGATTGTCCAAGTACCGATAATCAAATCTGGTTTAAGACTTATCTAAAACCAGCTTAGGCCTTTCCCCTGACTCTAAATGCCTAGAGCGAAAAGTGGCATTTTTAGAGGAGGGGAAAGGGCGGGAGGTGAGCCAACCTAGACTTAGTCGTACTGCAAGTATAATCAAATCTTGAACATGTTACCCAGTCGGAACTTATACATTTTGACTTAAACCAAGTCAAAACAGGTATAAGTTCCAACTAGAGGCCGCTGAGCTGATTGCAGCTGCCGTGATCAGCTCAGCAGCCCCGGCAACCTGCCCACCCCCACTGCAACGATCGCGGCAGGAGGGATGGCTCATCTCCCCTGCTGTGATCGCAATCACCCCTCCCACTGAACTGTCATGACCCATGGCAGGAGAGACGCCCAATCTCTCCTGCTGCGTTTTTAATCAATACCCACAGGAGGGAGCTCAACTCCTCCTGCTGAGGCGCGAGCCTCGTGACCCCCCCCCACCCGACACAATACCGGAAGCAGGGAGTCCAACCCCTCCTGTCGAGACGTGAGCCCCGCGACCCCCCCACCTTCCTTAAAATACAGGCTGGAGGGAGTCCAACTCCTCTTGCCTATGGCGACCTCCCAACCACCCCTAAAAAATATGGGCAGGAGGGAGCCCAACCCCTCCTGCCAATGGCGACCCCCCTAAAATACGGGCAGGAAGAATCCCAGGCCCTCCTGCCCATGGCGCACCCTCCCCCTGTGAACACCCCACACAACCCATAATCATCCCCCCGAAACCCACGACCCCTCGACCCAGACCATGTGTCTAAGGCCCCATCCACAGGAGGGGCCTAAAGCAATTGGGCCAATTCTGTTTGGCCTAGGTGCCTAAGACCCCCTCCTGTGGGCGGGGTCTTAGGCACCTGGCCCAATCAGGCTCTAAGGCCCGCCATTCGGAGGAGGATGGGCCTGCCGGGCGGACAGGCTTGGGACCCATTCGTCCGGCCAACTTATCGTAAGTCAAGGGGGGGGGTCGGTGGTCATGGGGCTTGGGAGGCCGATCGGGAATTTGTTCACGGGGGTGCGCCATGGACAGGAGGGCCTGGGATCCCTCCTACCTGTATTTTAGGGGGGGTGGAGGGTAGCCATGGGCAGGAGGGGTTGGGCTCACTCCTGCCTGTATTTTAGTGGGGTGGGGGGTCACCGTGGGCAGGAGGGGTTGGGCTCCCTCCTGAATGTATTTTAGGTGGGGTGGGGGGTCACCATGAGCAGGAGGGGTTGGGTTCTCTCCTGCCCATATTTTATGGGGGGTGGGGGGTCGCCGTGGACAGGAGGGGTTGGGCTCCCTCCTGCTCGTATTTTAAGGGATGGGGTCGCGGGGCTCACGCCTCAGCAGGAGGGGTTGGGCTCCCTCCTGCCAGTATTGGTTCGGGGGTGGGGGGTGGATCGCAGCAGGAGAGTTTGGGTATCTCCCCTGTCGCAATCGCCATCCCCCTCCCCCAAACTGCAATGAACCGCGGCAGGGGAGATGAGCCATCTCTCCTGCCGCAATCGTTGCAGAAGGGGGGGGGGGGGGTGTTCTGTAACCGGTGTTGTTTTTCACAGACGCCGGTTACAGAATCCTGCTTTTAAGCAAAGGACTGGCCCCTCCTTCGCCTAAAAGGTCTTATTTTGGGCATTTAGGACTTAGGCTATTTTTTGGTTGATAATGTGTTGTAAGTTTAGACGTAGTGGTGGTCTGGGCGTTTAAACTGCTGAACGTAGAGGTAGGCCATTCTCAAAAAAACGCTCATTTTGGACTTTTTTTTTTTTTGAATGGACATTTTCCCTGCTGCTACTTTCAGCATTTAGGGCCTTAGGCCAAAAGGGGACGTTGACATTTTATTTTATTATGTCCCTCAAAGAATCTAATTCACTAGGGGACCTTTTTAATAAAGGATCCTTTTACTAAGGCGCGCTAGCTGTTTTAGTGTGCGCTAAAAATTAGCACGTGCTAACACGTCCATTATATCCTATGGACGCATTAGCGTTTAGCAAACACTAAATCGGCTACCGTACCTTAGTAAAAGGTAAGAAATGGGCTTAATGCATTTTAACATGGGACTTTACCGCTTGCTAAGCCCATTTATAATGTTGCCCACAATTAAGGATTTTTTTTTTTTTTTTTAATTTTGCAGGTCCTAATTTTTCCATTAGCAAAATTATTAATGTGGTACTACGACTGCATTATCCACCTAGCACATGCAAAAGCAAACATGCTAGATGAATAACATTTCCATGACCATCCTCCGTACTTTACTCACAACCCTCCCAAATAAAATAACAAAAAAAATAGTGTGTTATTAACATGTTTTGACAAGGAAATTGCCACAAAATGCTTTAACACCTTTTGCGGTAAGCCTTTTTTCTTGTGTTAAGTGTACATTAGCACTTAGGGGTCCTTTTACCAAGGCGCGCTAGCCAATTTAAAATACGCTAAATATCAGCGCGAGCTAAATGCTAATGTGTCTATTATATTCTATGGACGCGTTAGCATTTAGCATGCGCCTTAGTAAAGAGGGGGTTAAAACAGTTTAGTAAAAGAGCTCCTAGGCCTTTTCCTCACAGATATGAGAAAAAGTGTTTTTGCAATTCAGGCCCAAGGGATGGACAGAAAGTAGAGTCCATAAAAATAAAACTGGCCTTGCGACAGACAGCGCACATTGAGTATTCGTAATTCCCCCCCCAACAATGTATTTCTCAGTCTAGATTTTTATATGCCCTTTTAATTTTGCATGAAAATACTTTCCTGTTTTAAAATGCTTACAAATATGTTGTTTTAACACTAATTAAGCTAAATAAATGTATATTACCTAAGATTTAAACTAAACCATTTATTTAAAAAAATAATTTGGTGGACTAAAGGGGCTAGAATCTCATTCTTCCCACAAATTCTGCCTGCCTTATCTTTGGCTCTCATATCAGAGGAGAATTTAGATAAGTATAGCTACTATTATTTAATCCACAGGTGTCAAAGTCGGTCCTCGAGGGCCAGAATCCAGTAGGGTTTTCAGGATTTCCCCAATGAATCTGCATGAGATCTATTTGCATGCACTGCTTTCAATGCATATTCATTGGGGAAATCCAGAAAACCCGACTGGATTCCGGCCCTCGAGGAGGGACTTTGACACCCCTGAAATATGAACAAGCATTAGAAACCTTTTTGCACACTTATAGGTGCAGATTTAGCACTGGCATACAGATTAAATGAGTCAGTGCATCTGGAAAGTTCATTAGTAATGGCACAATTTGAATAGCATGAAAAGGTTAACATAAAAAATGATTCAGTGAACAGACTGCAGTTAACTTTCACACAGTCATTAATTTACCTAAAAATATCAATGGACATGGTGTGACTACTGATGTTACCTAGAGTAAAAGCCACAGATGATGAATGATAACAGTTCTGCATTCTCAAAACAGAAGCCATGTCTCACTAGTGCTTATGCTATTTTTCAATCCCTAGTTCTGTACTGGTAACTGAAATCCATCATGCTGAAAATTACAAGAACACACAAAAATATTTTCCTAATTTTTCACACTGGCCTCATATATGGAGGGAAAGGAATGGCATAGAAGAAGGGGGAAATGCAGCCCAGGAATGAAATGCACAGTATACAGTACAGTTAGTTTGTGGCCTTGATGCATGAAGTTGAAATGTGTAAATGAACAGCAAATAATATAGAAACATGATGGCAGATAAAGGCCAAATGGCCCATCCAGTCTGCCTATCCACAGTAACCATTGTCTCTTTCTCTCTCCGAGATATCCCACATGCCTATCCCAGGCCCTTTTGAATTCAGACACAGTCTCTGTCTCCACCACCTCTTCCGGAAGACTGTTCCATGCATCTAGCACCCTTTCTGTAAAAAAGTATTTCCTCAGATTACTCCGGAGCCTATCACCTCTTAACTTCATCCTCTCATTCCAGAGCTTCCTTTCAAATGAGACTCGACTCATGCACATTTACACCACGTAGGTATTTAAACGTCTCTATCATATCTCCCAGCGGCTTTAAAAGACTAATCCCTCATGATATGATATGACCCAGCTGTTCAACAGATATTTTCTGTGAAATGGAGCTGATTTCTAACAGATCACACTTTCTTTGGCATACGAATGCTTAAGAAGTTATTTTGTATGTCTAAAAATTTTTCCCATCCCCAGCAGCTTTCTGAAGGACTATTTTTTTTTTTTAACTAAAAGATTTGACAAATTTTCATCTTTCAGAAATCAAAATAACTCACATATCTCTATGTTAATCCAGTAAGATTATCTGATGGTACCTTTGCACTTTAAAAACATAGGTGTCTTAGAGTTTTAACATTCAAAATGAAATTATAAAATGGACACTCCTGGGTTAACCAGGAAACTATCAAAAACACATTGCTATTCATACCATTTAGTGCCTCAACAGAAATGAGAGAAAAAAAAAACATCACATAAAATAAAACCCTATCATTCCTCTGCTAGGATTAGACTATTATTTTAATTAAATTCAACTTAGCTTTTATTGATATAGATCAGATCCTGTTTTCTCCTGGCTACCACATAGAATTTTTTGTGAAGAATTTCTGTTATAATGAGCCCTTCTAGTCTGGTTATAAAATGACCGTTTGCTTTTTATATTCTGGTTTGGTGTGCTGAATTAGTTTTATGAGGCGATGTATTAGGGGCAGGAGGGAGCCTAGCCAAGATATACAAGCTTGTTACCCCTATCCCAGGAATTCAAGGGAAACCTGTGATAATATATCACTAAATAAGCATTGTCAAGTTTATCTGAAGCCCACTGTTAGTATGTAAGGATCAAAAGTCTCTTTTATGATTGATTTAAATAATCTTATTTTATGCTAGTTTATTATGCAACTTGCTAAACTCTAGCAGAGAAATGTAACACAGGATAACATACAGTACCTATCAATGGGAGATAACGGCAAGTGATTCAAAACAGCTCAACATGCTCTGGAGTGCCAAAGCACTTTGATTTGTGTCTCACTAAAGCCCAGTTCTGTTCAATCTGACAGAGTGATCAATTCAATAATGTAAAGGAGGAAACATTAAATAGAAGTTCCGCAGAGAAAGAAAATGGACAACATACCTGTGATCAGTTACAGACTGCTGATTACTTACCAGTGTTTTATGCTCTAAACACTTACAGGATGAAAACGAAAACTATTAAATGTTCCAAGATCTGTTGCGACAGTCGTGCAATACCAGGAAAATGTAGGTAGCTGAACATGAATGGTGTGGAATTATACCATAGAAGTGATCAGAGTGACAGTCTTCTTTATCAGGATTAGCTCGCAGTATGCATCCACCAGGAGTCTGGTAAAGGCAAGAGAAATACTTTATCCTGGGGCAGGTTTTGCAACGTCTCTCCTCTTCCCTTAGAATTCATCCAAGAAAACAAGTTCGTATTCTGCTGGAGGAGGGAAGCTGCCATGGTTACAGTTGTCCCCCATCACTGCCTGCCAAGTCATCTGTCATACTGTGGGCTACTACTGCACTAGATGCATAAGGAACTTTATGTGCTTCCATGCTGCTCATTGAAAATGTAACGTCTGGCACACGAGAGCAGCCACCCCCATTCCGCCTACTAAAGAGGTTGTGCTTGTTTATTTTGGAAAGCAAAAGAAAGAAATGGTTGCATATATGCATATGCCTGAAGTGCTCTGAATGATATTACTTGGATATGTAAGCATGCTAGAAAGTCACACTTCTCTCACAGTACATATGAACAATCTTTGAGATATCAGGCTGGTTTATTACAAAGAGCATGTTACCTAGTTCTTAACTTAAGTGGACCTCTGGAGTATAAAGGGGACAGGTCAGGATTGACGTGAACTGTCACTTAAAAAAAAAACAGAAAAACTATGCACATGGCATAGGATTACTAGATTGCTTCAGACCATAGAGGACAAGCTGAGCCTGTCCTGGTTTTATTTTAATACAATGTACTAGAAATAAAACCAAGACTATCTCAGTCTGTTCTCCATGACCTGCAGCCATCTGAAGGATGTTTTGGGGTAAGAGGAGGGCAGAAAAAATGGGGTCCTTTTTCACTACCTTGCATTTCCTCTTCGTTGCCCTCATTATCCTGGTCCTCAATCCCAAGCCTCCAACCCCCCCACCTCATGTCCTCTACAGTAACTGTAGCGCTCCTAAATTTCAACCCCCTAATCTCTGGTGGTCTCAAATTCTTGTCACTAATTTCCTCTCCCTTGAAAACAGCCTTCATTAGCAACTCTCCTCTCCCTCTTGGCTAGTAAGGTACAAACTTCCTCTTTGAGCTGGAATCAATCGGCTCTCCTCTGCAAACCATCTGCACTCCCTGCTCTTCTCAAATGATTGGGGGTCCTGGAAGTCCAGAACTTGCCTTGCTTTTTTCCCTTCTTTGAGGGGGAGGCAGCAGAACTGCAAGGTCTCACTCACTCTTTCCTCTCCCTTCAAACACTACACCCCTTCATATCCTTCTCTGATCACTTTACTAACATCTTTTGATTCTCACACTCACACCTCAAGTCTCTTAAATTCCATCACTCGGACCCCAAAGTACCTTCGAATCTCTAATTCTTTCCTTTCTCTCTCACTTAACCCATGGCACCTTCAGTCCCCTCACTTTCTTGCCCCTGTGCTACCTTCACTCTTCTTTTCCTATCATCAAGTCCTTCACTCATTCATTCCCTCCATCACTATGTTCACCAGGAGTAGAAGCACCAGATTCAAGACACTGGCATGATAACTAATACAAGGACCAGGAAGTCAACATACTAAGTAGCAGAATAAACAGTAGTCCTAAGAGGCATTCGCTCCTTGTCTCTCCAACTGTATCTGTTCCTCCTTATGGCTCCTCAATTGTACAAGGAAACTGCAAAAATTAAGGCCATGTGGCTACCACCATCTCAGGATAAGAAATTCCAATGCTTCTGGATTAGCTCTGCATTGTTCAGGAGCTAGTAAACCAGAAATGATCCACACCCACCAGCAGCTCTATTTCATTTCAGGGGGAGCCAGAATGCTTTTTACATTGCCAGATCTTCTCCACGTCCCTGGGGCCCAGGAAAAAAAAGTGCTGGGATGTCATTCAGAGTTGTTCTGCAAGAATTTAAGCTCTGGATAACAGACATTAAAAGGGGTTGAACTGGCACAAGTTTGAAAATACAGGAAAAAAAATAAAAAGAAGAACCTGCCTCCATATAAAAACAAAGAATCAAACAGTACGAGGGGCCACTGGAAAGTTCTCAGCCCAACCAAGAAGAGAATGATGTGGAGCCATGAAACTTATAAGTTATTCCACTTTTCTTGACACTTTTCGTTTCAATGATATGAAATGAAATGAAAAGTGTCAAGAAAAGTGTGAAACAACTTGCAAATTTCATGGCTGCACATCTTTCTCCTCTTAGTTGGGCTGAGACCTTTTCAGCAGCCCCTCACGGAGATAACCAAAATATAAACAGCATGCGAATCAAAGTTGTTACAGAGGTCCTTTATTTTAAAAAAACAGTACTTATTCACAGTAACTTAGTGGAACTCAACATGGGCTGTGTTTTGGTGCTTTCGCCTGCATCAGGAATCTAAACACAATCTTGAGCTTTCACATAAATGGTAAAATAATATAATCCCAAAAGATAATGTAGGACAGATCAAAGTGGAACTGTCAGAAAGGAAAGTGCAAAGTGTAAGTGTTGGCAAACCTGCTTAAAAAAACTTTTTTGTTGTTGTAATAGCCTAAATGACATTGCAACAATGATATTCAACACTTAACATCGCTTCTAGAACAGCCAGCATACTAGCACTAGATACATCCGTACATTAATTATTTGGTACAGTGCTCATACAGATACAAAAATTAAACTATCTGACAGTACCCAACCCCCAATCATGCTATTATAAACATAGAGAACAATGAACATGGCATCCTCTCTTATTTGTGCTCCGACGTCTCATCACAAATGGCTACACCATTGTATATAAGAATTCCAGATCCTTAGAAAGCTCCAGAGTCTATTGTAGCGCAGCACAGTGAGTCTTGATATTCGACAAACATAGTCCACTTTAAGCAGCACTTGCTGTCTAGTGGGTGTTCCAGGCTGTTTCCAAGCAGCTGCCAAAGACAATCTGGCTGCTTTTGCAATGAAGGCAATAAGTTTATGATATTTAGCTGGAACTCCCACTGGTTTAAAATTTAAGAGGCTACATTCCAGATCTTTCCTAATCGACACCCCATGAATTTCAGTCAACCAATCAAATATTGTAGTCCAGTACATCCTAGCCTTAGGGCATTGCCACCAAACATGAAGGAAAGTTCCTTGCTTCCTACATCCATGCCAACAAAGCTCTGAGCTATCCGCTTTGATGTGATGAAGTTGTACTGGGGTTAAACACCACTGATATAATGGTTTAAATCCATTCTCCACCAAATTACTCACTATGGATACTTTAAGAAGTGAGCTGAAAATCTGCCACCATTGAGCTTGGTCAAAATGTTAGTATATCAATGTTTCCCACTTATTCGTATATGTGTTAGGGGGATCACCTTGATACAATAAAGCCTTGTAAATTTGAGAGATACTGCCACCTTAAAAAACATTTTTGTTAATATTGTAAATGCTCAAGATTGTGTTTGAGCTCCTGATGCAGGTGAGAGCACCGAAACACAGCCCATATTGAGTCCCACTAAGTGAATAAGCGCCGTTTTGGGGGTTTTTTTTTTGGGGGGGGGTTAAAAAAGGACCTCTGTAAGGATTTATATCTGAAACTGCTTATATTTTGATTATCGCTCCTTTTTGATTCACTCTCACCATTTTAATATCACCAATCATAAAGCTGAAGTCTTGAAGATCAAAATTTGTGAGCAGCAATTCACCCCTTTTTGTATCTGTTCCTGGATCACTCTCTCTATTGACTCCTGCAGAACATAGATTAAAGAGATGGTTTTTTCAAGTCTTGACTAGCCTGGAAGCCCCAAGGACTAAACAGGGTATAGCTTCAGGCAGAGGAACACTTTTAGAAAATAGACTCCAGAGAAAAAATACCCAGGGACCCAGATGAAGATGCAAATATAGACTGTGAGGAAACCAATAACTGAAATTAAGAAATATAAATTAGAGATGTTGAATTATTGTGGAATGGTTAAAATATCTTTGTAGTTGAGACTGCCCACTGACCTGTTTGCAGAAGTAGCACTTTGTTTGATACCCTACAGTATGAAGAAGTTACAGTCAACAGCAGGGTTCACTGTGAAACTATGGCCATGAAGTTACTCCCCAACGAGTTCCAACTGTAACTTAATTAAAGCACAAAACAGATCTTTTACCACTACCAGCGATGGTTGCTGTGGTGCTGGTAGAGGGACACCATATCATCACTACCACTATCTGATTCATAGAGAGTAAAAGGAACCAAACCACTAGCAGCAGAGGAAGCAGTCATAGACCTTTCATTTCTTTGAGTGCACCTTAGCAAAAGAACACTTCTTTGCAGGCATTCAAGTTTTTTTCCCTAAAAATGTTAATTCTATACTTTTACTTTGAGTGTCTTTAAGATTAGGTGCAAGAAGGGCTGTGGATATATTGGTATTTGTTTGACAAATTGTTGGAAAAAAATCCTGGATTTTCATCATGAGGTGACAATTAGACCCCCTTTTACAAAGCTGCGGTAGTAAAAGCCAGTGCTATTTAATTGTACATTGTTTCTTCATATAACGGCCGCAGTGTATGCAAATCAAGTTTATGCATATTCACTGTGGATATCCTGAAAATCTGACTGGCAAGGGGGTACTCCAGGACCGAGTTGAGAAACACTGCTACTCGCATAGGATAAAATTTTTTGTCATATACTGTATATACTCGAATATAAGATGAGATTTTTGGGCAAAAAAAATGGTCCTAAAATCTTTAACTCTTAAAGAGAACCGCTTTTAAGAAGCGACCCCCCCTCCTGTATTCATTCTATCCCTTCCCCTTCTTACCTCCCTTTTATTTTAATTTTTACTTCAATGTAATTTTGAATCTTCCCCTCACCCAGTGCCTATTGTATCAACTTTGTCCATATCTTTGTCTTTGTCCGGTCTTTATGTCTCCCTGTTTTATTTATTTTTTTCTTTTATTATTATTATTACTCTTTTTTAAACTCCAATATTAACAATTGTAAACCATCCAGATATTTATTTGATGGTCGGTATATCAAACTGTGAATAAACTTGGAACTTGGAGATCTCATCTTGTATTCGGGTTAGCGCTCACCTCACACTCCCGGACTTGTTGCAGGCCTCCGCCAGCCTGCCGTATGACTTGGTTGGCCAGGTCAAGAGGGATCCCTTCCGTCTCCTGCCCCAGCCAGCTCTGACTAATTTTTTCCTCCCTCTGCATATCTTTTTGAATCCCTGGTGGTCCAGAGTTGTACCGGGCAGGAGTGAGTTTTTGCATTCCTGCCCAGCGCTGAGCAGCTCATTGAATGGCTGCCACCAGTTATCGAGGAACTCGTGAGAACTGGCGGCAGCCATTCAGGGAGCGGTTCAGGGCCAAGCAGCAGCGCAAAAAGCTCACTCATGCCTCGTACACAACTGGGCCGCGAGAACTTGAGGCATCCGTTTTATGTAGCGCATTCTCCACGATTCTCCACATACTTGTTACTCCACGTATCTACTACCATAGGACTTTCAGGGACCCCTGAGGAAGACTATCTTGTCGAGTAACTAGGATACTGAAAAAGGTCGACACTCCCGGGAGGAAAAAAAAGGGCTTGGAGTAGCCCAAAGGCCAAGAAATAAAATAGTGACAAAAATGAATTAAATTTGGTTAAAATACTGGCACACAAGAGAAACAAGATATTATGAGAAAGATAAGTACAAGAAGGCCCAAAAAGAGAAGGCAAAAGTTTGACATGCTGAAGAGATAAGTGAAGACACAGCTTCTCAACTCCACGGAAAACAAAGAACTGATGGCCCTGCAAGCCAATGTTGGGCAGAAAGGCACCAGTATGTGTACAGTATGGGCACTGCCTAAAATTTAAAGTGACAGTGCACTTGATAATGTCCATACCAGGATCAGTGGATGAAGTCACCCATATGTGAGAATATTATACCTGCATGTTATCGGAGAAAATTCTTTACTTTGCTAATCAATTCATGCATTTCCTTTATGCTTATGTTTTATAAGTCTGGATCAAAATTGCATCAGTGTTCATAGAAGAAAATCCTGGAGAAAGATCATGGTCAGCTATTAAGGGTACATCTGGAAATGGAGTGGATATTGTACTGTTCATAGAAGAAAATGTTTATAGATAACCTGATAATCTTAAAGTGACAAAGCTTTGGGGTCAGATAGGAACATTCTAGGAAAATGAGGAAGCTCAGATAAATTCGGGGGGGGGGGGGGGGGGAGGGGAAGGGGGATGACCTCTTAAGGATTTATTTAGACATGAAAGAGATTTTGTGGGATTGGAGACATGTTGATGTGGTATCTCTTCAAAAAAATGAGGATAGGGAAGAAGTGAGAAACAGGCTGATAAGCCTCACATCAACGGTGGGCTGAAGGAGTTGCTGCAGAAGGAAAAGATAGTTAACTTTCTAGAATCTGAAGGACTGCAGGATTTGAGGCAACATCAGTGTTCTCCCCAGAAATTTTTTCCAGCCGGGTGGCATGAAAAAGTAGCCGGGTAGGGCGGGACGGGGAAATTTGGTGGTTCAAATTTGGTGTTATGCAAATTACCCCTCTCTGCTTACGGTGAAGGAGTAGGAGTGGGGAATAGGGTTGGTGCATGGCCTGGAACACTATGAAAATTACCTCTCCCTGCTCATGGTGAAGGAATAGGGCAGCAGTGTCCAACCTTTTGGCTTCCCTGGGCCACATGGGATGAAAAAAATCTGGGGCCACACAAACACTAACACTAGCTGATGAGCAAAAAAAAAAAAAGGCTGAGCAGGTCCCAAATTTGCAATCATTAATATAGAAGATGTACGTATCTAATAATAAACCTTCATTAAAGGTACACTGTGGAGAGGAACCCAAAAAAGCAATAACGCTTACCCTGACTGAGTGATCCTCCACGAGGACCGCTGACAGTGGGAGCAGCCATAGGCTTCCGCATCCCGACTCTAATGAACAGGGATGCCTGCTCGTGGTTTTCCCATTCACTTCTATTACAGCTACGGTGAACCTTTTCAGAGCGGGGATGCTACATCAGTTGTCAGCGGTGCATGTGGAGGATCGTTCAGTCAGGGTAAATATTACTGCTTTTTTGGGCCTCCCACTTTGAGCTTAGGCTCCCTCAAAATGAACATCTCCCTGCTGTAGCTAGTAGAGATCCCCAAGCCTCACCACCTGATGGCCACCTCCTCCCCTCCAACTTTCCAAGTTCTGCAGCTGGCAGCAATATTGCAGAGCTGCTGCCTTCCCTCCTCCCTGCCCTCACCCCAATCACCTTGGCTTTCCTGCATGCATAAAAGCAGTGGCAGCTTGAGGATATTGCCATTGGCTGCAAAGCTTGGAGATTTTGGGTTGCCAGACTGGAGGAAGATGTCTTCAGGTGACAGGGCTTGGGAATCCCCAATAGCTCAAGTATTTGTAAATTGCACTCAGGTGGGAAGAAACTTTGGTACCCATCCACTAATTTTGGGCTCCAATCCCTCCCCCAAATCAGCTGTATATGACTACGCCACTGACTACAAAAATAATTGTGATGCACATATCCCAAAGATAACATATTCTAGTTAATAAATTCAAAATAAAACAATTTTTTCTATCTTGTCTGGATATTTTGTTTTTCCATCATCTTGGTCCCAGTTTCTCTTTTTGCTTTTTGTCTATCTTCAACTAATTCTCTTTCCAGTGGCTGCTGTTTAATTTTTTCTCCTCTTGTTCCATTTCCTCCTTAAGCTTGTCTCCAACATATTGATTTTCCCTTTCAGCTTTAACTTTTTCTTTTCTTTTTTGCCTCTGTCCATTCAAATTTTGCTTTCTTTCTCACCCTTCTTCTTTTTAAATGTTCAGTTACCTCTCAATTCTCAATCTTCTCTGTCCCTAGCTCTCCCATTTCCCATTTCACTCCTTTCCCAGCCTCTTATTTCCTGCTATCTACTCCCCATTACCACATTTCTACTACGTACTCACTTCTCTCTCACTCATCTTGTCACCATCTCTCTTTTGACCTCATTCACGTGGTTCACCATTTTCAGAATCCCCTTCCCTCTCTCTACAGGTCAAGCTATAACAGCGATGGCGAACCTGTGGCATGCGAAGGCCTTGCAGCTGGCACGCGGGAAGGTCCGCAATAGAGAGCTGCACGGGTCGCGGGGATCCCGTGGGGACGCCTCCGAGGGTCGCGGGGTTCCTGCGGGGCTGGATGTACTAAGTCACGCGGCTTTTCTCCCTACCTGCTCTGCTTGCAGCACAGAGCCGAACAGAAGTCTTCCCAACGTCAGCGCTGACGTCGGAGGGGAGGGAGGGCTTAAACAAAGCCCTCCCTCACTCCGACGTCAGCGCAGACGTCGGGAAGACTTCCGTTCGGCTCTGTGCTGCAGGCAGGGTAGATAAGGAGGAGTAGCCTCGCGGCTCGAGTGGCTACCAAGGGAGGGGGGCGGTCCGCCCCGCCCCGTGTGCAGCACAGCCGGCCAGGTCCCCTTACTTTTGTGGAGCTAACCCGACCGACCGACAACAGCCCTGGTCCGACAAACCTCCCTGCCCTTAACCGCAAATCTAAATTACCTTCTTACAGCAGCTGTAAGAAGGAAATTTAGATTCGCGGTTAAGGGCAGGGAGGTTTGTCAGACCGGGGCTGTTGTCGGTCTGTCGGTCGCGGAAGCGCCACAAAAGTAAGGGGACCTGGCCAGCTGTGCTGCACCCGGGGCGAGAGAGAAGGAGGGGGGAGAAGGACGCTGAAAGCACTGGGGAAGACAAAGGGGTGAAGAAGGACGCTGAAAGGCCATGGGGAAGATGGGGGGTGGGGTGGAGAAGGACGCTGAAAGGCCATGGGGAAGACGGGGGGGGGGTGGAGAAGGATGCTGAAAGGCCATGGGGAAGACAGAGGGGGGAGAAGGACGCTGACAGGACATGGGGAAGATGGGGGGGGAGAAGGACGCTGAAAGGAAATGGGGAAGAGAGAGTGGGGAGAAGACTCTGGCAGGGAAGAAGACAGAGATGCCAGACTATGGGGGCAGCGGAGGGAAGAAGATGGGTGCCAGACCAATTTGGAAGGGGGGAGAAAGGGAGAGGCACAGTAACAGAGCAAATGGAAGACGCAGAAGGAAGAGAGACAGTGGATGGAAGGAACTGAATGAGAACATGAGGAAAGCAGAAACCAGGCAACAAAGGTATGAAAAGAATTCTATTTCTTTTTTTCTTTTTTTTTTTTGCTTCAGGATAAAGTAATATATTAGTTGTGTTGATAAAAATTTATAAACAAAAGAGGCTCTGGTAGAAACCCGTTTACAAAGTGTGTATTCTTCCCAATTAATATTTCCAAATTAATAAAGTCTTTTTGCTTATTTGTAAATGGGTTTCTACCAGAGCCTTTAATTCAGTAGCATAATTAAATGAAATAACTATTTCTGAAGTTTATAGGGACGGGCGGGGACGGAGGGGATTCCTCACGGGGACGGGCGGGGACGGAGGACATTCCTCGTGGAGACGGGTGGGGACGGAGGGATTCCTCACGGGGACGGGTGGGATTCCTCACGGGGACGGGTGAGACTTTGGCGGGGACGGGTGGGATTTCTGTCCCCGCGCAACTCTCTAGTCCGCAATTAAGATATGTGGCGCGGCGGGAGGCGAGTGTGCTGGTGTCTGCTTTGCAGCTCACCTGGCAACAGGGCCGGACTGGCCATTGGGAGGACCGGGCATTGTCCCGGTGGGCCGCGCCCCATCCTCCTGTGCTGGCTGCAGTCCTGTGAGTGGATGTTTAGCCTGCCTGTCTTCCCCTTAGTATCCTATGAGCCAGGCAGTGTGTGAGGGGGAAGTGGGGGGAGGAAGAGAAGCTTCACACTGAGTCTGTCACAGGAACTCAGTGAGGCTGTAGTGTGACTCCACATGTGACATCTGTAATCAGGAACAGTTCCTAGTGCTCCCATGCTAGAGAGGTGAGGATATGGGGGAAGTTAATGTGTCTAATAATGTGCTCCTCTGTAAAAACCTCTGTATCTTCCATGGGGAACATGCTAAATTCGAGGAAATAAAAAAGCTGCTTAGGATGATTGCATAGAGAAGTTCAGTAAGTTGAGAGGAGGGCTGGGCTCTCTGTGAACAACCAACACACTAATCCTCTGCGCTGTACCTTATGGAAAACTCAATATAGCAAAAAACAGTAAAGTGTATATGTGGCCCTTCACAGTGCTTTTGTAAACATCATAATAAAATAACAAAGGCTCCAATAATGAAAAATAAAAGTCCTTTTCCCATACACTCAGGTTGCAGAAGTCCGGTTTTCACCCGGACAGTATATTTTTTGACCAAAACGGATGTCTACAATTAGTAAAATTCCCCAATAACATATTTTTTTATGGGGACGGATTTGTATACAGCACTTCATTAGATTTTTTTTATTATACAAATTTTATCTTTTTGTAGACTTGAAGTCTTGAACAAAGAAAATGAGTACAGCAAAAAAAAAAGCAAAAACAGATAGTGGAAGACCATTCCAAGAGGCCTGGACAGAGTACATATGGAGTGATTGAACGCAGTGGGAAAGCATTGTGTATTATGTGTAATGAAAGTGTTGTGTCTCGCACATCAAGTGTCAAACGTCACTTTGAGACCAACCATAACAGTGTTGCTGAACTTGGTTTAGCTCAAAGAAAAGAGTTCCTTGTAGGAAAATTAAAGAAATATCACTCCCAGTCTCTTAGTTTTAGCAACTATCTTTCAAAAACTAATCATCTTACAGTTGCCAGCTTTCAAATTTCACTGTGCATGGCAAAACATGGTAAGCCCCTCTCTGATGGAGATTTTATCAAAAAGGCAATTTTGGCTGGGAGTAATTCACTCTTCCATGATTTCCAAAAAAAAGGATAAAATTGTGCAGCGCATCTCTGAGATGCCGCTAAGCAGAAATACTGCAAAAGATAGGGTTCTGCAAATGGCTGCTGATGTTAGTCAACAGCTTACTTGCGACTTACAAAAAGCACCCTTCTACTCCATGTGCTTGGATGAAAGTACAGATATTACTAACCATGCAAAACTAGCGCTCATTTTGCGTTATGCTACTGGTGACATCATGAGAGAAGAGCTGGTAAAACTGCTGTCTTTGCCTGGAAGAACACAAGGGATAGATATCCACAATGCTGTAATGGAGGCTTTTTCATCACTAGACATAAGTCCAGAAAAAGTAGTTTCAGTTACTAGCGATGGAGCACCTAGCATGGTGGGGACAACATCAGGATTCATTCATTTCTTTGCTAAGGAAGCAAAACATCCACTGATTCAATTTCACTGCATAATACATCAAGAGGCTCTCTGCGCCAAAGAAAGCAGCAAAAAACTTGACGATGTCCTCAAAGATGTAACAAAAATGGTGAACTTCATCATGGCACGTGCTCTTAATTTTCAACAATTCCAAGCCCTTCTTGATGAGGTTCAGGCACAATATAACACTTTACTGATGTACAATAATGTCCGGTGGCTGAGCAGAGGACGAGTGTTAGAGAGATTTGTGGCCTGCTTGGAAGAAGTTAGGCTATTTATGAACGAAAAGGGGGAAGACTATCCTCAACTCACCAACATGGCCTGGCTTACCAACCTCATGTTCTTTACAGATTTTACTAACCACTTTAATGTACTAAACAAAAAATTACAAGGCATGGGAAAAACAGCAGAAAGCATGTTTAGTGACATCAAAGCTTTTGAGAGAAAATTGCATGTTTTTGAAAAAGACCTTGAGAGTGGACAGCTAAAATATTTTCCCAACCTAAAAATACATTTGGATAATTCTACAACATTTGTGGACAGTCATAAAAAACACCAGGAAATCCACAAAGCATATTCCACCATTGTAGCCGAAGCAAAGGAGAATTTTAGTAAAAGATTTTCTCAGTTCCGTAAGATGGAGACAACCCTTTCATTTATAACTTCCCCAGAAAAGTCCACATTTGAAGATCTTGATCTTTCCTGCTTACAGTGGTTGGATATTCAAAATTTGGAAATGGAGCTACTGGAATTTCAAGAAAGCTCTATCTGGAAAAGTAAATTCAATGACCTGCGTGCGGCTCTTGAACGTATTGAGTGTGAAAGGGTGACAAATGAAATCACTGCTAGCAGTTCTGAAAATGAAACCCTAAAAGCGTGGAATTCTCTGCCAGACAATTTTAAGTCCATGAAAGCACTTGGGATTGCTCTTCTTACTTTGTTTGGGTCATCCTATGCTTGTGAGCAGCTGTTTTCGGCTTTGAATCATATAAAATCTGATGCTAGAAACAGATTAACGGATGACATGAGTGCTGCATGTGTTGCTCTGAAATTAACGCACTATGAGCCAAGAATTGACAAGTTATCAGCATGCATGCAACAACAAAAATCACATTAATTTTTTTCAGAGCATGCCCAATGCATATGTTTACATGAAGCAGTGTTTTCAGTTTGCAGTTAAGACACTTTCTAAGTTATTTAAATATTATTTAAAGATGTTATTTAAAAAAGGGACTTTACATGGCCCTGTTGTATTCCAATCTGGAATTTCCAATAAAAACGGTAGGTTTAATTGAAAGCTCTTTTGTTTTCTTTACATCATATTATTAGAAATGTAATGATTTAACTATTTTCTAATTTGATTGTAAATTTTACAAAAAAACATGTATAGACTCTTTGGGAATGCACACCGAGTCTTGACCCAGTTAACAGTTTTAAGAAGTTTATCTTTTTTTTTACTCAGGATACATTTGACATGTTATGTGAATAATACATTTAAAATATATTGTGTAACTGAATCAAATTCTTCCTAAATTCATTAAATTGAATGAAATCATTAAAACATTATAAATTGCCAATAAATTGAAATGAAAACCAAAGGATTGTGAATCAAATTGATTCTCTGACAATACAAAGATTCCAACCTTTAAAAATGATGTTACATAGTTCAGGCAACTTTATAAAGAGTTTTTAGATACTAAAATCTTGTTATTAAGGTTTATTGACGTGCTGGCACTTTGAGGAAATTCTTTGGTTTTGTGTGGCAGTTTGGGCACTCAGGCTCAAAAAGGTTAGCTATCACTGACTTATAGTGAGAGGTTTAATTATCAGGCCCAATGGCATAGAGTGTGAGTGGTGCCTGGGGTGGTAGCACCCTCCCCTCCCTCTTCTCCACCCCTCACTCCTTCCTGACCCCCACTCCACGCGTGCCCCCCTTTCCCATACCTCTTTAATTTTCCCAGCGCAAGCAGCATCACAAACTTGCTGCCCGTGTCATGCCGGCTCTCCCTCTGACACCACTTCCTAGGCAAGGGACCCAGAAGTGACATCAGAGAGAGCCGACACCGACATGGGCAGCAAGTTCGTGATACTGCTCGAACCAGGAAAATTAAAGAGGTATGAGGGAAGGGAAGGGGCACACAGCAGGGGGTGGTGGAGAAGAGGACAGGTGCTGGCGCCCCAACCAAGATGGTGCACGGGGCTGACTGTCCCCCCTCCTACAACCACTGATCAGGCCCAAGGCAAGAGACAGCTAGTCATGAGAATCTAGCTAGGTACTTGGGACCTGGGTTGGCCACTGTTGGAAACAGGATGCTGGGCTTGATAGACCTTCAGTTTGTCCCAGTATGGCAATTCCGTGTTCTTATGAATCAATCACAGACACGGAGTTCTTCTTAAATGCATTAGGAGGCTTCTGTGATGTATCCGGAAAAATAGCCAAAATGAAATAAAACGGCTGAATTCTGAAAAAATGGAACCTGTGAGATGCAGAAAAGTAAATAAAACTTTAAAAGTGGCATTATTTTCTAAAAGTTAATTTCTTGTTTATGTAAGAAAGTCATTCTCCTCTTGATGAGGGCTATGGAATCTATTAAAGCCTGAGTGAAATTATATTTCTTTTATTTGAGTATTGAATCTAATCTAATCTAATCTAATGATTGGCTTTGTAAACCGAGACTTCAATCGAGGAAAGCTCGTCTCGGTTTACAATAGTTAGTTTAGGCAATAAGAACTATAGAGAAGGAGATATCAAAAAGAATTAGTTACCAAAATGCTTAGTGAATTACTATAGGTATGATAAATGGTGTTTATTTTTATTATGAAATGTAATGCATTGAAAAGATTTTCCAATATAAAAAAATAAATAAATAAAGGAACAGGAGAAAAATAAAAGTAAAAATGATCCCATGCTACTCAGAAGGTGGCTGGAAAGCCAATCAAAAATTACTGAGAGAGAAAAAAAATTACACAATAGTCAGAAGACATGTCTTTTGTGCTCAGTGAATGAAGAGAAAACTGTGGGCCCCGCAATAGTTGGGCAGGCAGGTAGAAACATGAACATGTATGGTAGAACCCACCAAAAGATTTTAGAATAGAAAATTGAGCAGTGCGTGTACCAGTGCTCAGTGGATGATGTCACCCACATGTGAATACATACTGTCCTGCTTGTTCTCAATAAAAACTTATAAGAAGCAAACTCCAAACAGAATCCTAAATATAAGAAAATGGCATTAAACTTTTCAAATAACACAGAGAGGGTTAAAGTACGGTACACTAAGAACAAACCAAACAAAAAATCACCAAGGGCCTCAAATGAATTGGAACTAGTCTTTATTGACCCAACACACAAGGCGTGTTTCAGCGCACAGCACTTGTACCAGGGGTCTACAATAAATAACTTGTACATCAATATTAACATGCATAAATACAGTAACTAAAAAGGTCAACATACAAAATGGAAAATAATAAAAAAAACATTGAATAATTAAATTACCACATACATTACATAATTACAATTGCGCTGTAAACAAATATATTAAATTGGAAGTGGAATCAATTATTGTAAGTATTATATATGAAAAAGTCAAATGAAATGAAAACAATGAAAAAAATGATGAAATGTATGTTACGTATGATCTTGAATGAATGCTGAAATTATGTGAGTAGTGAATCTGTGAGAGTGATCTATAAAGAGATATGTAAAATGGATGAAAAATGGAGTGACGTAATGCAGTGATTGTGTGAATATTACATTACATTACATTAGTGATTTCTATTCCGCCATTACCTTGCGGTTCAAGGCGGATTACAAAAGAAGTTATCTGGCCATTTCCAGAGGAATTGAAGACTAGAGCGGGTTGCTTCAGAGAATTGGGATGAGTCTTGCGGTGTTAGTTTGTCTTCAAGGATTTCTTGAATAGCATGTTTTTTATTTCTTTTCTGAACGATTTGTAGTCTGGGGTCATTATCAGTAAATTGGAGAGCTGGTAGTCTAGTTTGCTATTTGTGAATAGTGAATACCGACCCATTAACTACAATGGGAGAATGCAAGATATAGCTTACTGTCTGGTTAAATACTACCATCTATTAGGTGTAAAATCCAAACTATGATATAATAGTGGATAATTTGAAATAAGTAAACAGCATTAATTTTTGTGTGATCAGCTCAGCAACGGGGAGAGAATGATTGCATTATGTTGAAATAAATACTCAGCAATAAATAAACAGTATTTATTTCAACATAATTAGACAATCAAAAGAATAAGCTGTGCGCGGCAGAGCATGGCTTAGACATTGCAATCCAAAAGGAACCAAATGTAAATTAGAACCAAACTTTCCAGTGAAGAAAAACAGCAATGAAAAACTTGAGGGAAAATGATGATTGTGATAAAGGCAGCAGACAAAGGAGGGGTTACTGTCATAATGAACACTCCTGATTATCTCAGAGAAGTTCATTGACAATTCTATGATACTGTGTCTTTATGCTTATTTGATCAAGACCCTATGGAGGAACTCAAGACGGAAATCAATTTTTGGATTGACTTTGGATAAACTTTTGGTTTCCTGACATAGACAAAAAGAGAATTCCTGATTCCTGATTATCTGGTGATACCTAACATTTACATATTACCGAAAGTACATAATTCTATCATCAACCCTCCAGGTAGGCCTATAGTAGCTGCAACTGGATCTCTATTGGAGCCACTATCTGTATTTGTGGACACTTTTCTTAGACCCTTTATCCAATTGGTAGAATCACACGTACATGATGTAGCACTTGACATCAATTTGCTACAAGATTTTGAGGTGATATTACGAATTTGATTCTAGTGGCATCTGATATTGAGACATTATACACCAATTTTCTTAAAGAGAAAGCTCTCACTAAATTAACAGAAGTATTAAGTGGAAGAACAGAGGATTCCCACATTATTCATAATTCAATGGCTTTGGCTCTCAAAGAGAACTTCTGTTTCCAATGAAAGTTCTACAAGCAAATTAAAGGCTTTAACATTGGTGTGACAATGGAACCTGATATTGCCATTCTATAAAATAGCACAGTTTGAGCTGAAATTTTTGAATTCAAATCCTCTCTCAGAAGAGGTCAGGTTATGGAAGAGGTACATAGATGATATTTTGATACTCTGGAAAGGAAGTATATACAGGCTTCATCAATGTCACATCTGATTGAATTATTTGGGCGACAATTTGAAATTTACAATGCACTATCATCATGAAAACATTTCAAGATTCTATTTTATTTTGATATACCGCCTATTGTAAAATCTAAGCGGTTTACATAAAGGTTTTACAAAATATAAATACAAGGGGAAACTAACACAGATTATTAAAAACATTGAAAAATACAACACTGGATACAAAACGGAAGTCAGTAAAAGGTATACATTTCCTTTTTGTATATCCGTATTATCAAGAACACGTATGGGTTTGATAAGACAATTTATAGAAAACCCACAGTCAAAAAAATCATGTATTGCATTTTGAAGGTTTCCAAACCAGGTGTTTAAAGAAAAACTTTCCCTATTCTAAGTGTCTGTGTCTAAGGCATTTATGCAGTTCCTTTGAGGGACTGGAAAGAGAATCTCTACCAATGTCTCCTGTTGTGAACTGCCCAGAACTACTGGTTGGGCGGTATACAAGAAAATAAATTATTATTATTATTCATAGAAAGAGGATATTCTATAATCCTGCATCAACATTAGAAAAAGCAAAAGAAGCTAGCACATTCACTACTCCATCCACACATCAACAGATCTCCCCTGATTTAGTATGCAGCTTGAGATTTTCACACTTATCTGTTGACATCTGAAGGATATTAAAGAAAAATTGGCATATACTTGAAGGCCACCAATGTTTTAAAGAAAGAAAGCTTACAACTGCGCACACACACAGGCAAAACGGCAAGGAATTTGCGACTCCTTCAGCCTTTACTACTCAAACACCAGAGATCAACCAGAATTCAGGCCACTATCCTTGTGGATCTTGATCTGTCTGCCCATCCTCTAACAATTTTAAATTTTGTAATCTCACTACTGGAAAAATGTATATGCTTCAACAACGTACAATCTAACACAGAAATTGCTGTTTACAGCATCATTTGTCCATGTTATCTGATTTATATTGGTAAAACTAAGAAAAATTAAAACTCTCATGATTGAACACAGAAGTAACGTCAGGCGAGGCAGTATAACTGCACCACTGGTTCAATATTGTCTCAATTATTCACACACTTTTTCTGATCTTAGTTTTTTTGTATACAAAGTGGCTAGACCACCTTGGTGGGGTGGCAATATTGATTCCATTTTGTTTCAAATAGAGCAATGCTGCATTTTTGAAATGAACACTATTTTACCAGCTAGCTTAAACAGTGAGTTAGAACTCTCTGTATTTCTTTAAGAATTCTCGACAAGCTGAAAGCCTCTAAAATTAATGGGGGTTTGAATGTACCAGATTTTCATTTTTATTATATCGCATCATTGGCCAAATATGGAGCCTATTGGATTATTAACCCTAGTACCCAAGACTCACCAACCTGGTTTGACCTGGAACGGTTTTTATGTGCACCATTACATGTTTCATGCTTGTTGACGGTGCCAGTGCCCAAACTTTTGAGAAAATACTCCTTATTGAGTGCAACGCAGCATGCCCTTCACATACTAGACGTAATCGCAGAGATTTCAATTAAAGACAGTCCACTCTTGTCCATTTGGAATAACCCCAAAATCCAAATCAATAGTAAATCTCTTTCATGGAAAAGGTGGCAGTGGGCTGGTTTGTGGTCTCTCCATCAGATAACCACTCTCACTTCGTTTGTTCCCTTTGTCACAATTTGCTCTACTTACTCATTGTCTCCTTCTGCTTACTCACAGTGGCTTTCTCTTACTAAGACGTTATCTTCTATGTCTATACGCTTTGATTATATGACATCCATTCACACCTTGTATCACTGGTCCACATTGGCTATATCAAAAGGTAAAGCGATATCTCTCTTTTATAGTATTCTAAGAGATCACTCTTTCACATTTTCCTCTCATTCCATGAAACATTGGGAATCTATGCTGACAACCTCACTTACTGATGTTGACTGGGAACTCTTCTGGTCATCGACAAACCGACCTCTTTTATCATCCAGAGTCTCACAATCAATGTTCTTCATTATGTGGAATGCGGTATGGACACCCTTTCGGATGTGGAAAGCTAACCTAAAACAAGACTCTATATGTTGGAATTGTATGAAAGAAGCTGGGACTCTTGATCACATGCTTTTTCACTGTGCTAAAGTTCGTTCCTTTTGGACATGCATTTGGGACACCATAAAGTCTATTACCAATTGTTCAGAAGAAATTTCCTTTGACATTATAATTCTCCGATCTCAACACCCTTGTTTTACACAGTCTAACTGTCCTCCTAAACTCATTGATGCAATGTTTGTGACTGCCCTTATGCACATCTTGAAAAATTGGAAGTCCTCTTCATTACTAAACTATACCTTTTGGTGGAATTCTTTGAGCATGTATCATAAATTTGAATCATATGCTTATGAAAAGAAAAATATAATTCGACTTTCCAAAAGTTTGACACAATGTAAATCACCCTGGAAATTCCTAGACTCATATGTTCAATCTATTTCATAGACACTCCTCTCTTCTTCATCTTCTTTTTCTTTACCTTCATCTTTTTCCTCATTTTATTCTTTTTCTTTCTTCTTTCAATTTCTCTTTCCTCTTATCTTTTCTTTTATTATCTTTTCATGAACAGTCCTAGTACTTTAGATCTTTTAAAACGATTCAATTCTACATTGCACAATACAACTGAATATTTGTTATACTAAATGTTTTGTTTTATTTTTTGATACCCTGTACTTGAACTGTTTCTTATATTTTTTCAAAAAACTCAATAAAAAATATTGAACTCAAAAAAAAAGAATTCTCAATTTGTCATGTTACCTGTTTCTGTTTATTTTTCTTTGTATGGTAAAATAGCACAGTTACTTACCGTAACAGGTATTATCTGGAGACAGTAGGCAGATATTCTCACATGTGGGTGATGTCGTCCATGGAACCCAGTACGGACAGTCAGATGTGTACTGTCACTTTAAGTGTTTCAGAAACTTCGTGACTGCCCGTAAACCAGCTAAGAGCCAAGAAACCAACCAGGGGAGGTAGGAGGGATGTGAGAATATCTGCCTGCTGTCTCTGGATGACACCTGTTATGGTAAGTGACTATGCTTTATTCTAGGACAAGCAGGCAGCCTATTCTCACATGTGAGACTCCCAAGCTGAAAAGACAGGGAATGGAGGTAAAGTTGGCCATCTTGTCTTGAGAAAGTCTCCAAACAGTAGTGAGATGTGAAGGTATGAACAGAAGACTAAGTTGCTGCCTTGCAAATATCTACAGTTGGGGTAGAACGCAAAAAAGCCACTGATGCAGCCATGGCTTGCACTTTGTGTGCTGTAACACATCTCTCAAGGTGCAACTTAGCCTGATCATAGCAGAAGGAGATGCTAGCCAAGAAGAAAGAGTCCGTTTGGTAACTGGAACTCCCAGTCTGTTAGGATCAAAGGAGCCGAACAGTTGAGAAGTTCTATGATCTTTAGTTCTTTCCAAGTATGAGTAATAAGTAAGAGCTCACTTACAGTCCAAGGTATGAAGGGCAGCTTCTACCGGATGAGAATGAGACTTCGGAAAGAAGACAGGTAACACAATAGACTGGATGAGATGAAAATCTGCGACCACTTTTGGAAGGAATTTTGGATGAGTGCAAAGGACCACCTTGTCATGGTGAAATGTGGGTCACAGACAAGTGCTTGAAGCTCACTGACATGTCGAGCTGAAGTAACAGATACTAAAAACACTGTTTTCCAAGTAAGATACTTGAGATGTGCGGTTGCAAGAGGTTCAAATGGAGGCTTCATAAGAGCTGAAAGAATGACATTAAGGTCTCAGACAACTGGAGGTGGTTTCAATAGATATTTAGAGTTGAAAAGACCTTTCATAAATCTGGATACGATAGGATGAGTGGTTTAGTGTTGAGGAGAACATGAAATGCATCAATGGCACTAAGGTGAACTCTCACTGAAATAGACTTGAGGCCAGAGTTGGAAAGATGGAGCAGATAGTGCAACACTGAAGGAATGGAGAGGGTGGTTGGATCCATGGAATGGAGGACAAACGGGTCCACTTAGATCAGTAACATTGCTAGGTAGAAAGTTTCATAGGAGCAGCAATAATGACCATGACTGAAGCTGAAAATTCCGTATCTGGCTCAGTTAAGTGGCAAAGAATCAAGCTGTGAGATGTAGTGATTGCATATTGGGATGCAGTGAACCATGGCTCTGAGTTATCAGAGAAGGGAAAATTTGTAACGGCATGAGATCCTTGACAAATAGGCAAAGGAGAAGGGGGAATCAAGGAGCAATTAAAATCATGGTGGCCGGTTCCCACTTGAGCTTGAACAATGTTTTTGTTACAAGAGGAACTGGTGGAAATTCATACAGGAATTTGTGAGTCCAGTCCAGAAGGAAGGCATCTGCTTCCAGCCAATGTGGAGAAAACTGTCTGGAATAGAAGCAAGACCTAATTTGTGATTGCTGGGAGCAATTGAGAGACATTTGTGTGGTTGGAGAAATCTGCTGTGTTTGGCCACTAAAGCTTTGTTCTTGCCTGGTATATACCGTATATCACTTTGAGAAAGATATTTTGTGAGATTGTCCACTTTCAAATATGGGAAACCTCCAGACAAAGAAGAGATCCAGTTTCCCCCCTACTTGTTGATGTAATACATCGCCACTTGGTTGTCCATCTTGACTAGAACAAATCTGGTTGAAAAGATGATCCTAAAATGTCCTGAGAGCATAGCAGATTGTCCAGAGTTCCAGGAGATTGATATGTAGAGTTTGCTCTCGAGTAGACTGAGATCCTTTAGTGCACAGGTTGTTGAGATGAGCCCCCCACACATAGATGGAGGCATCCATGGTTAATATGATCTGATGCAGTGGAATATGGAAGAGGAGACCTCTGAATAGGTAGGCTGGACACAGCCACCACTGGAGAGAGAGAGAGTGACATAGAAGGGAGAAGACTATGATTTTTTGTGACAAGGGGTCCCAAGCTTGAGACCATTGGGAGCAAGACCACTGGGCTGGTCTGAGATGGAGACAGGCAAAGGGAATCACATGGACTGTGGACACCATGTGACTGAGTAGACACATCATTTGTCTGGCCGAGATGCATTAGTGTAGATACTTTTTGAGCAAGCTGAAGTAACACACTGAAGCGAGGTGCTGGTAGGTAAGCTTGAGTAAGGTTGGTGTCTAGCACAGCTCCTATGAATTCTAGTCTTTGAGTAGGCTGAAGATGAGATTTTGGTAATTTATTTTGAAGCCCAAAAATTCCAATAGCCGGATGATTAGCTTTGTTGCTGATTGGACTGCATGAGGTGACGAGTCTTTGATTAGCCAGTCGTCCAGGTAAAGAAACATTTGCAATCTGTGGTTTCGAAGGGTTGCAGCCACCATCACCAGACATTTCGTAAAGAGTTTGGGAGATGAAGCCAGTCCGAACAGGAAGACCTTGTACTGGTAATGGTGACTGTGAACACAAAAGTGAAGGCATTTTCTGTGAGCTGGATGAATGGGAATATGGTTGTTCGCCTCTTTGAGGTCTAGAGAGCATAGCCATTCATCCTTGTCCAGAAGTGGATATAAAGTTCCGGGGGATAGCATGTGAACCTTCTTTTTGTACAGATATGAGTTGAGAGCTTGGAGCTCGAGAATGGGACATAGACCTCCTGTCTTCTTTGGAATCAGAAAGTACTTTGAATAGAACCCTTGATTTTTCTGATCTAGGGCAGGGGTAGGTAATTCCGGTCCTCGAGAGCCACAGACAGATCAGGTTTTCAGGATATCCACAATGAATATGTATGAGCTGGATTTGCATGCACTGCCTCCTTGAGATGCAAATATTTCTCATGCATATTTATTGTGGATATTTTGAAAACCTGACCTGCCTGTGGCTCTCGAGGACCGGAATTGCCTACCCCTGATCTAGGGGAATGGGTTCTATGGCATTCAACTATAAAAGAACTTTGATTTCCTGAAGAAGAAGGGAAGTCTGTTGCAAAGTGAATGTGGACTCTCTTGGGGGATGATTTGGATGGGTTTGAGTGAAATGTAGGGAATGACTCTCCTGAATGATTTTGAGGACCCAAGAGTCTGTTGTTATTAAAGTCCAGCATTGATGGTAAAATAGCAGATGACCTCCGAAGGGCTGTGGACAAAGACAAGAACAATAAGGATAGCCGTACTCTCCAGTAGATGGTCGGTTTCTGGGGCGCAGAGGTTCGAGGCTTTGTTTCTTCTGGGTAGAGGTTTAGATAAAGAAGATGATGATGGATAATGCCTTTTATAAGCAGAATATGGTTGCTTATGGTAAGGTCTGGAAGTTTGAGCTTTAACAGCTTAGAAGTGGACAAAGTAGATATGCTTTGTTGATGGCAGGTGAGCATTTGTGTTGTCTCTTCTACTTTATTGCCAAATAATTTCTCACCTAAACATGGCATGTTGGCTAAGCAGTCTTGAACATTGATGTCCAGGTCAGACATCTGCATCCAAACCATATGGTGCATTGCAATACTCATAGCTGATGCCCTGGAGGTGACATCAAAGGCACTGAAAATGAACCGGGCCATAAACTTCAAGTCTGGAGGTTTTGGGAGGTCTCCTGAAACTGGGTGATACACTCTGGTGGAATGAACTGCTTGAAGTCAGAGAGCTGCTTCACTAACTGCTTGAAATAAAAGGTCATAAAAAAATTGTACCTGGTATACAACAGTCCCAGAACAGAACCTGGGGCACTCCACTATTTACCCTCCTCCATTGAGAATAATGGCCAATTAACCATTCTCTCTGTTTTCTGTTCAATAACATTACATTACATTAGTGATTTCTATTCCGCCATTACCCTGCACTTCAAGGCAGATTACAAAGTCGATATCTGGCTATTTCTAGGGGAAATGGGAAGGTGCTTGTGGTATTACGTTGATTTCAGGAATATTTTTAAATTCTTTATTCATTTTTATAACTTACATCAAGTGCATCAAGAAGTAACATCATTTTAACTTAAATACATCACTTGAAATTCTACAATTCTTCATATTAAATATAATTTATCCCTTTCCCTCCCAACCCTTCAATATCTCATAACACATATAACATATAATAAAGACTTTCCTTCCATTCCATTCAAAGCAAATAATGAAAATTCAAAAAATTACCCCCTTCTCCATTAATTCATTTGTAGTAATCAGGGAAATTGATACCTATCATTGCAATAATTGTTAATGGCCCCCACACATCTTGGAATTTATTAAAATTCCCTTTCTGAATAGCTAATGTTCTTTCCATTTTATAAATATGACACACTGAATTCCACCAAAAACTGGTTTAATCTATTCCAATTTTTCCAATTACATGTTATTTGTTGTATGGCGACCCATGTTAAAATAAGTAAGAGTTTATTATTTTTGGAAGATATTTGGCTCTTAACCCTCATAGACATGCCAAATAATACTGTATCATACGATAATGCCACATGATTTTCTAACAAACTATTAATTTGGCCCCAAATTGATTTCCAGAAAGCCATAATAAATGGACAATAGAACAATAAATGATCTAAAGTCCCTGCTTCAAGATGACAATGCCAACATCTATCAGACATAGAGCTATCTAATTTTTGTAAACGAACAGGGGTCCAGAATGCTCTATGCAACAGGAAAAACCATGTTTGTCTCATAGATGCAGACATCATACATCTCATCCTTCAAGACCAAATTCGTGGCCATTGAGACGCAGTAATTTGATGCTCAATACTCCAAATGTCCCGAAGACCAGTCTTTGGTTTTTTATTCATAAATCCAGATATTAATTTGTACCACTGAGCGGCCTGATGTCCCAGGAAATCCACCTGAAAGCATAAGAATTCCAAACTATATTGATTATTAAGATTTTTCCATTCAGGGAACCCCACCTGAATGGCCTTCTTCAGTTGCATCCATCTAAAATTTTGTGATTTATTAAGGCCATATTTATGTTGCAACTGTGAAAACTCAAGCAGTTTACCATTAGAAATAACATCTTCTAATATACGTATTCCTGCAATCATCCAATGCTTACAGATGACCTTAAATCTGCCAATTTGAATCTTGGAGTTCAGCCATATAGTTTGATTTGTTGATTTGTAAATTGGAATAGGTGATAAATTACTCACATATCTTATTGTTTTCCATGTGTCTACAAATAATCTATTTTCTTTATATAATCTAGGCATTTTGATACTAAGTACAGGGCATAATCGCAGAGGATACATGAGGCACCATTCCAACCATAACCAATCCGGGATATTATCAACAGGCTCTGGGAGGATCCAATACATACCCTGGCACATAATATAGGATTGATGATATCTATAAAAGTTGGGAAAATTTACCCCTCCCTCTGTAATTGGTTTTTGTTGAGATACTAAAGCAATTCTAGCCTTTTTGCCCAGCCAAATAAATTTTGTAAGAATACAATTTAACTTTTTATAAAAGGACCCCTGAAAAAAAACTGGTAACATATCCATTTGATAACAAACCACAGGCAAAATCATCATTTTAATAGTTTGAACTCTCCCCCACCAAGAAAGATGTAAAGGATTCCATTGCTCACACATTTCTGTTACCTTCTGTAATAAAAAAATTTAAATCACTTTCATTGTTTCTTCCAATGTGTTTTTTATCCAAATGCCTAAATATTTTATTCTATCCTCTTTCCATAGAAAGGGGAATGTTTCAAATAAACCTTTTGTACAATGGACATTAAGTGGAAGAACTTCTGATTTACTCCAATTTATCTTGTACCCTGAAAATTTTCCAAATTTTTCTATCAATTCTAGTAAGCTTGGAATGGTTGTTTCCGGATTTCTCAAATGAAGCAATATATCATCTGCATAAGCAGAAACTTTATATTCCCGATCTGAATAAGGAAAACCCTATATCTCATTCGCCTGCTGAATAGCTAATAACAAGGGTTCTAATACAATATCAAAAAGCAAAGGAGACAAAGGACAGCCTTCTGCATACTAAAACGCTCTGACAAATTATTATTAATACTAGTGTTTAAGCCCGTTAGATTAACGGGTGCTAGATGACCGCCTCTCCTGCTTTTGAACCTGGGCAGGGGCAGAGGCAGAGCCGGGGCGGGAGGGAGTGACGGTGGGAGAGCAATTTCAAAGCCTCGGAAGCGGCGGCTCCTTGACCAATCCGTGCTTACAACGTCCCCACACTCGCGGTCTGGCTGGCTCCCCCACCAAAGCCCTTCGCAGTGGCAGCCCCAACCCGCATCCATCCCCGCGTCCCAAGCCTCTCCGAAGGCCGGCTCCCACGAAAATGGTATCCCTCTGTCCAAAGCCGCGGCGGCAGCCTCCCTCAAAACACATTTCAAATCTGACATATTGTAATCACAAAACAGAAAATAAAATTATTTTTCTTACCTTTTGTTGTCTGGTCATTATTCATATCATGTAGGAGTCCCAGGCTATGGTTGGCTTTTGATAACTCGCTTGCCAGGGCCCCTTCTTTCTTCTTCCCTCCCTCCATCCCTGCAGCTGAAGACAGGCACCTCCCCCCAGTGGTATGAGACAGGAGGGAGCAGTTAGGAGAGGGTCTGAGGGCAAAGAGGGGGCTCAACAGCGCCCAACCACCTTTCCTTCCCTCCCTCCATCAGGTGCAGTGAATCCACCAATGTTAAAAGGAGCCGCGTCGAAATCGGAGGCCTGCCACTGCCGTAGCACGTTCCCCTCTGCCTTGGTCCCGCCCCTTCTCTGACATATGGGTCCGTGGCAGAGGGAACGTGTTACGGTGGCGGCAGGGCTCCAATTTCAAAGCAGCTGCTTTTAACATAGACGGAGCTGAACTGACGTGATGGAGGAAGGGAAGGAACAGTGGGGCAAATTTCGGCAACGGCAGGAATTGTTTGGCGGGCCAAGCACCGGTTTCTTTAGGCAGCCCCGGTTGTTTACTTGGATTAAATGTGAGCCATAAGAGGAAGGCCGCCGCAGCCTCGCAGCTAGGTAGGGGGACAACAATGGCGCTTATGCTCAAGCCCCCGCCGCAGCTCCTCTCTGGATCCTGGTGCGGTTCGAGAGAGGAGTCGTGGCGGCGGCTTGAGCATAAGCGCGATTGTTGTCCCCCTACCTAGCGGCGAGGCTGCGGCGGCCTTCCTCTCACGGCTGGCGGCCGGTGAACCCTAATGCTGACATTGAATCCAAGTAAACAACCGGGGCTGCCTAAAGAAACATGGTAATCATATTCTGTTCTGAAAGCCCCCGCCGCAGCTCCTAGGCGGTTGAGGGGGGAAGGTTGTGGTCGGAGTTGCTAGGCTGCAGCGGATGTGTGAGTTGCGAGTGTGGGGCCTGTAGCAGCGCGAGGTGGAGAGCAGGCTGTGGTGACGTAGTAGGCGCGCATGCGCACTCGTGTTTCCGCGACGGGACCAGGGAACACGATTTTTTTAGTGCGCATGCGCGTCCTACCATTTTATTATATTAGATATAATCTAGCAGCAGGGGAGCTATACAATGTTTGGATCATTTGTATAAATCCTGAACCTATACCAAACCATTCCATTGCTTGATACATGAAGGCCCATTCTACCTGATCAAAGGCCTTCTCTGCATCCAAGGATATGGAAAAGGCTGGATCATTCATGGCTTTTGTTAAATTTAACATATGAAAAGCCAATCTGGTGTTATTAGAGGAATGTTTCTGAGCAACAAATCCTGTTTGGTGCACACCAATAATAAAAGGGAGAGCCTTGGCCAAGCATAAAGCCAAAGTTTTAGCTAGAAGTTTGCCATCTACATTAATTAAGGAAATAGGCCTGTAATTTGAAACCAATGCGGGATCTTTATTTGGCTTCGGCAAAACTATAGTAACAGATTCTGCCATAGTACCTATGATGCAACCATTAGTTAGTTGGACCTGATATAAATTTAACAAATAAGGTAATAGGATATTTTGAAATGATTTATAAAACTCTACTGTGAAACCATTACCACCTGGAGCGGATCCAACTCTAAGGGACTTCAACGCTGTTTGCAACTCTTTTAGTGATATTGGCTTTTCTAAGCTTTCTTTTATATGCTCAGGAATTTTTGGTCCCTTAATTAATTTTAAAAATTCTAAACCATCCTTTTCTTTATCTAAATAAGGCTCAGAAGAATACAGGTCTTTATAAAAATTTAAAACTTGTTTTAAAATCGGTCCAATTTGAGAATAGGTATTACCTTTCTTATCATTTACTGCTATTATTTTTGTTTTTGGTTTTTTTTTTGCTTTTAGATAATTTGCCAATAATCTTCCTGCCTTATTTGAATTTCCATAATACAAAGCTTGTTGAGAAAATAAGTCTTTCCTTATCAATTTAGAAGAAATCTCATTATATTTACCTTTAGTCTTCAAGAGAGCCTGTAATGTTGGAAAATCCCATTTATTAATCAGTTTTGATTCTAATACCTTAATATCTTGTTCCAAACTGGAAAATTGTTTTTTTACTTGCTTCTTAATATATGCCGAAAATGAAATAATTTGGCCTCTCATGGTTGCCTTAAAAGCATCCCATAAAGTCTCAATGGAGATTTCTTCCATATTATTAATTTGAAAATAATCATTTATTTTTAACTGAATTTCCTCAATGAAATTTGGTTCCGTAAGCAATGTATTATCAAATCTCCATACAGATCTACTATTTTTTTTATATTTAAGTATTTTTATTGATTTCAATATATTATCAAATATAACTTGTACAGAAAGCAAATTTAACCAAAGCATATTAATCATTAAACAATAAATCCTTACTTAACAAAAATTAAGTAAAATTACAAGAAGAATTATTATGGTGAAATTAGCTCAAGTCCTCTTTAGATCCAAGAATTATATTGGCAAGAAATAAGAAGAGATATAATCAATACATCAAAGTAATGCTGTTCTATACATCGGGAACGAAGCTACTATTTTCCTTTTAGAGCTCAAGATTGAATTTTATCCTTGTCCAGACGGGACATAGCCACAAAATTAGTCAATTGTTGAGGTTCAAATAATACATATTTAGTTGAGTGATACCGAACAATGCACTTACAAGGGTGTCTTAAGTAAAATGTAGCTCCTAGTGAGATGACCCCCTGGTTTTAAGAGAAGGAAATCACGCCTACGTTTTTGCGTTTCCCTTGAAACATCAGGGAACATTTGAATTTTACAACCAAGAAATTCCTTCTGTTTATTCTTAAGAAAGTCTCAATAACCATGACTTGTCAATAGATAGAGCCAATGTAACAACTAATGTTGCTGGTGTTGCCACCTCAGTGTCTAATTTCTCTAATATTTAATGCTTGTCCTTGAGTAGATTCAGATTGCTGTTGATGCGGAATTTTGCTTGGGAGATAATACACCTGAGAGAATGGTGGAAGATTTCCCTCTGGAACTTCTAAAATTTCTGTTAAATATCTCCTAAGCATGTCTCTAGGTGAAACCATGATTACTCTTGGAAAATTTATCAATCTCAAGTTATTAATACGTGCATGGTTCTCTAATGAACTTAGGAGCAAAAAGAAAATTCCCGATTATTAAAATGAAATATTCGCCATATATCTTTCAAATCACAATTCTGTACCAAATTATCTAATCCTAATGACTTCATAATTCTACTGGGGTTTTTTTTATCCTTTAAAGGATCTATAACAGCATTAAAATCCCCTGCCACAACTAAATTTGAAGCAGCCAGTGGTAGTGACAATTGTTGTAGAGATTTTAAAAATTCAATTTGGTTCAAATTTGGTGCATATACATTGAAAAGCACCAGCATAGTATTTCCCAGGCTCATGTCAATATGTAACCATCTCCCTGAAGGATCAGCAGCAATCAACTTAAACATAGCATTGCATTTTTTTATTAACCAGAATAGCTACACCTGCCTTTTTCCCCACAGCTAGGGGCAAAAAAACAACAACAATGTTTTACCCAATCTCCTTCTAGTTTTTTGGACTCTAAGGCCGATAGTTGAGTCTTCTGGATATAACATATATCTACATTTTATTGTTTTAAAACCAAAAGTGTTTTCTTCCTTTTTATTGGATGGTTGAAAATAATTTAAGCTCCATTAAGATATTTATTTACTGAACACATGAAGCCCATCAAATATTTCATCTTAATATAATTTTTCTGTACATAACTCATTTCCCTTAATTTACTATGTGGAACATCCCCGTCTTCCCTTGATTTCCTAAATATTATATTTCTAAGATCCCTAAAACCCTTCCCTATTCTGTCCCATAACCCCTCCCTTCTTATATTACGATAACTTGAAGACATAAATCAGACTGGCATCCCCTCCTCTCTCCCAGGCATCTTACTTTACTATTTCTTCTATATTATAAAAATTGAACAATCAATATAATTTAAAGTTTTTGGTTTTTGTTGTTTTTTTTTTTTTAATCCCTCAATTCCCCTTTAATTCGATAATTATCAATGAAATGTATATTTCGAGCTTATGACATAAATATCAGTATGAATTCATTACAAAAAACAAATGTATAATTATATGTTACATTATGTTCTTTAAATCAATTTATTGCCTAAAATACAAAAGAATTCTCTTTATAATTACCCCTTGACAGTATTACATTAACTTTAAGATATAAGTGCATTACAATACTTCAATCCATCAAATCTAATTGAAATAAGAATTCAATTTTGAACTGGCTAAATTAGAAATATCATATCATTAAAAATCTGTTACCCCTTATTCATGAATTAGAATTAATGAATTAATATGAAATAGATAAGGACCTTTCTTTTTAATAATATGACAATAGGAATTGTGATATATTTCAAATCTTATCTAGGATAATAGCCATATAAAATTATTATATTTTCTTTAAGAGATATCCATTTTCTACAAACGTATAATACAACCATATACTATTAAATAAATGGATATGAAGATATAATATTCTCTGCATCAACTTGCATCAATTCTGCTGACTGCTGTCATCTGCTTTGTAAGTAAGGCTTATTGCATTATCGCTGGGTCTCTGGGCATGACCCACCATCCTGTCCCTGTTAATTTTCATCTTCACCACCTTCAGACTACTGCTGCAGGGGCCATGATCAGAAATACCCGCAAAATCTAAGTCTAGATCTTACCCTTGTCCTGAATGTTCATAAACTGGTTACCTGGAATCTTTGGGCACAGCTGTCTCTGGTGGCTTTACCTGCTGATGTGCAAGTGCACATATCCCATGCTTGAGACTGTCAGTAAAAGAATGGAGTTGGACGCTTTCGCTGTGGTTGAGACTGTTGCTGCTGTTCGTTAGGGAGAGCCATCTACAGGTTTCTTCCCCTTCGCCCAATGGCATTGCTCCAGCTCCCCATTCTACAGGCTCTCCTTCCATCCAGGGCCCACCAAAAATTCCTTGCCAAAAGCGGCGGCCAGGCACACATCAGCTACTCCTTACCGCCACATCACCATGTCCCATGACCCCAGCAACCCCAGCTCTCCTCTCTCCATCAATAAACATCAAACTCCACAGCCTCACCACCCCCTTCACTTCGCGAGGGTTGCCACACTCAAACTCAGTCAGGTGTACAAACACATCCTCCCTGTTATTACTTCCATTGACGAAGCACTCCACAGTTGCCTTCGCCCGCGCGGTCAACACTATCTTGTCAGCCTTACTGCGGAGCGTCGTCCTCTGAGGCGATGTCTGCGCCATTAGCTTCCCCGCTCATGTCGCATTTGTTTCCTTTAACAATAGCACTTGCTTCCCTAAACCCAAGGGGCAGAGGCAGTATCAAATGAGGATCCGATTCAGTGATTTAGGGATTGGGGATCACCTCGATATTTCCTCCATCCAACCTGGAACCGGAAGACTCAAGGCAGCGGGCGACACGGCCAGGACGGACCAAAGCCACTCCCCGTCAGAAACACAGTACTGCTTACCTCTTTACCACACTGCCACAGTCTCCCATCCAATCTTCAGAAAAACTTCAAACATCAATGCTCCAAATTAGAACGACTCTTCAAAGCTCTCTTTGCCACTCCTCCCCTCCTCATCCTTGATTTCTCTGATGTCAGGTAAATTTTTGAATATATTAACTACATCAGCAGATTTTCCTATTCAGGTGCAGAATCTTCTAATGTTTTAAATTATAACTATTCGATTAGTTCCATTTCAGTTAAAATCAGTTGCAGCAGCCATCTTCAATATCAAATAAAATAGTAACATAAATATTCAGTTATTTCTGTATTGCTATATTTCTCAAATTTTCCAGATCAAGGTAAAAAACAAAAACCCCAAATCATAGTTTTCTTCAATATAATATTATTTTAAATCATAGGCGTTTCTTGAGATGATAGAAATTCTTTAAGTTTTTCTGGATCTTCAAAATGATGACATTTATCTTTATATGTAGCTCTCATTTGTGCTGGATAATATAGTCCATATTTTGCTCCAATTTCCTTTAAAGGTTGTCTTAATTGTTGAAATTGTTTCCTCAGTTGAACAGTCTCTTTTGCAAAATCTGGGACAAAAAGTAAATTGGAGTTTTTGTATGCCAGATTTTTTGTTTCTCTTGCAGCTTTTAAAATTTCCAGTACATGCTGAAATCTCAATAATCTTAATATTACTGGTCATGGTTTTCCTTGATTATGAGGTTTTCACACCAATCCTGTGTGCTCACTCAATTTCCATTGGCATTTTTAATTTAAGAGGAAGAATTTTTGGTATTGCTTCTTCCAAAAAGCATAACATATTTTTCCCCTCAGCTCCTTCCTTTAATTCTAATATTCTTATATTCTGTCTTCTAGATCTATTTTCAAGATCTATCATTTTTATTCATTTCTTTTAATATGTTATGATCTTCTTTGCTATCCTATTGTACCTGTTCTATCTTCTCTATTCTGTTTTCCATCTTGTCCATTCTGTTATTTACTATATCCAGTTTGATGTTCATGAGGTTCATTTCCTTCTTCATCTCTATTAATGATAAATTGATATTCCTCAGTTAAGAACATAAGAACATAAGCAATGCCTCTGCTGGGTCAGACCTGAGGTCCATCATGTCCAGCAGTCCGCTCACGCGGTGGCCCAACAGGTCCAGGACCTGAGCAGTAATCCTCTATTTATACCCTTCTATTCCCTTTTCCAGCAGGAAAATGTCCAATCCTCTCTTAAATCCCAGTACTGTATTCTGCCCTATAACGTCCTCTGGAAGCGCATTCCAAGTGTCCACCACACGTTGGGTAAAGAAGAACTTCCTGGCATTTGTATTGAATCTGTCCCCTTTCAACTTTTATTATATCTAATGCATCCATAGGCAGAGGACTCCCACTAGGATTCTATGGATCTTCCTTTAATCTTTTAATCTTTCCAGTAGATTTTGCTGGAGTCTTTTGCATCTTCTGCTTGTTTGATGTCATTTTAGAGGTTTTTATATTCAAATGGAAGAAGATTTGTTACTGTAAAGCCTAATAAATGATGCTCAGAGGAGGGAGCTCAACTGCTAGCCAGCCATCCACCAAGCTTCCAAGTTCCGGAATCTCAGGAATTTTTTGAAAAGTAGAGTCTTTATTTCTTTTCTGAACATTTTGTAGTCTGGGGGTCGCTATCAGTAGATTGGAGATTTGGTTGTCTAGTTTTTCTGCTTTTGTGGCTAGGAGCCATCATACCGTTTTTTCTGTTTAACTTATTTGATTGGAGGGTGTGTGAATGGAGTGTGGGTTTTCCTACGTATAGTTGAGGTAGTTTGGATTAGGTGGTTGTTCATGTAGGTTGGGCTGTCACCGTTTATAGCTTTAAATAGTAGACAGTAGAATTTGAATAGTATTCTTGCCGGAATTGGAAGCCAGTGTGAGTTGAGGTATGCCTCTGTGATGTGGTCATGTTTCCTCAATGAATAGATAAGTCTCAGTGCTATGTTTTGGATAGTTTGTAGTTGTTTTGTCATTGTTGCTGGGCAGGGGAGATAGAGAATGTTGCAATAGTCTAGAAGACTTAGGATTAGGGTTTGTACTAAGAGCTGGAATTGTGGTCTGTTGAAGAATTTTTGAACTTGTCTTAAATTTCTCATAACTATGAATGATTTTTGTATTGTTTTATTGATTTGTGGTTGCATGGTGCAGCATCTGTCTATCGTCATTCCTAGTAGTTTTAGGGTGGGTTGAATGGAGTAATTGATTGAGTTAATTTCTAAATTGGTTATGGTTGGGACTTTGTTATATTCAAGGAGGATGAATTCTGTTTTGTCTGGGTTTAGTTTCAGTTTGTGATCTTTCATCCATGTTGCTACAATTCCTAATCCACAACTGAACATTGCCTCCTATCCCATGACTCTTTAATTTTCTCAGGAGCCTTTTATGAGGAACTTTGTCAAAAGCTTTCTGAAAATTTACATACTCTACATCAACCAGCTCACCTTTATCCAGATGTTTTTTTCACACCTTTGAAGAAATCAAGCAAATTGGTAAAGCAAGACATCCATTGGTTGAACCCATGCTGACCCTGTCCCACTAAAGCATGTTTGTGTAAGTGTTCCACAATTTTATTGAAGAACCAACACCACCTTGTTGGTAGCCAGATAGCTCTCCTTCACTGAGTGTACCCCGATCAGCCAGTTGTACTCCCAAATGCTTTCCTTGTATAACATCGCTACCACTACCATGATCTTTGTGAAGATCCTGAGGGCTGTAGATAGGCTGAAGGGCAATGCCCTGAACTGGAAGTGCTGGCCCAACGCTGCAAACCAGAGGAAGTGACGATGAGGAGGCCAGATTGGAATATGTTAGCACCTCCATGAGATCCAGCAAAGTAAGTAACTTTCCTGTATTGCCGCAATTACTGACCACAGAGTTTCCATCCTAAAATGCCACACTTGCAGGACTTGGTTGACCCACCTTAGGTTGAGCACTGGATGATAAGAGTCTCCCTTTTTTGGAATAATGAAATAAATAAATGGAGTGCCTCCCCATGCCAAGTTCTGACTGTGGCACCAGAGTTACAGCCACTATTTCTAACAAAGAACTGAGAGTGGCCAAAACTGCATCCTGTTTGGTGAAAGAGCAAAACAGTGACTCCACAAAGGAATCTGCCATTGAGGAGGCATATTCTAAGCTGAGAATGATATCTAGGACCCACCAGTCTGTAGTAACTCTAGTCCACTCTCTGTAAAGAGAGACAAACATCCCCCACCTCAGTGTCTCGCACACTTTTCCGTCCAGCAGCACACTAAATGCAGTGTCCTGGCCAGAAGGCACCTGGAAGTTGATGCGATGATGTCACACACATGAGTGACATCATCGCGTCAACATCCGCGCATGTGCGGAGGCCAGTCTGGCCACGACCCCACCGTTACAGGGATCCTGGAGGTGTGGGGAGAAGAGGAGAGATGCCGGCCAGGAGGAGAGTCATCCGCACCGGCTGCCTGCCTACAGGACATGTCTCTTGCCGCGTCTCTGTAGGCAGACAGCCGGAGTGGACGACTCTCTTCCTTGTGGTGCGGCACACCAGAAATCTCAGGAGGCACACTGGTGTGCCGCGGCACACAGTTTGCATTACACTGCCCTATCTGAATAGGAGGAGGGGTGTGATCCAGCTGTCCATCATTGGGCAGGTCGCTTATCAGCAGGGGCACAGGACAACTGAGAGCAAGAGCGTCTGTCTCCACAAAAGGACTGCTTCGACTGAAACTTGGACCTCTGAAAGGACTGGAACCTCTGAAGGGACTGGTAGGACCAGGCGGTACTTCTTGGAATCCTGGTACTTAGCTTGTGCAGGAGCCTGAAGAGCTAGCCCTCGTGGACGATCTTCTGGCAGGTATTGAGGCCTCATCCTGCTCAGATCTTTAACCAGCTTTTCCAAATCCTTTCTACAGAGGAGCTTACCCCTAAAAGGAAGCTTTACCAGTCGCTGCTTTGAAGCTGCATCAGTGGCCCAGTGGTAAAGCCACAGGAAATGACGAGCAGTGACTGCCAAAGCTATCTGTTTACCTGAAGCATGTGCCAGATTGTATAAGGAATCTGCCAAACATGCGAGCCCCAATTCTATGCTCGGTAAGAGAAGTGGCTGTGAGGATTCTACCTTCTCCAGGGAGACTGCCACTTGCTGCACCCAACCAAGGCATACCCTAGATGCATAAGAACTGCAGATTTCAGCATGCAGTGATAAGGACACCACTTTGTAGGAAAGTCTCAGGGAGGACTCGAGCTTTCTCTTCTGAACATCCTTCAGGGCAATGCCACCCTCCACTGGGAGGTAGTCTTCTTGGTGACAGCCATCACCAGTGTATCCACCTTAGGTCATTGCAGCTTCTCCAACTCCTTGGGAGAGATGGGGGTAAAGCTGAGCCATGGCCCTGGCCCCCTTAACACTGGATTCAGGCATACCCCAATGTGTAGCAATCAATTCTTGAATTCTCTCATGCATCTGGAGGGCCCTGGAGGGTCTCCAATTGCCTGCCATCTTGTGGTCCACCAGTGATGCCATGGAAGTCTCAAGATAGCTAATGTTAAGAGCCTCTAGTGCCTTAACTATCAATTAGGGCAACTCCTCTTTGCAAGAGACCCGTATCATTGTTGGATCATCCATGAAGTTTTTAGGCAGCTCACCTTCCTCCAACTCCACAGGGCCTATGAGGCTTCCAAAGAGAGTAGGCATGATTGCTTCTGTAAGACATCCCCTGGGTTTCCATGTACTCCTGATGCAAGAAGCACCATGGGCGTGCTTGCTAGCAGAACTGTAGGCACGACTGCGTAAAACATGGAGGAAGGAGTCACAGGTACCCAACTCTTTGACATGTCAGAATAGTCTTCACACTACCAATAGGTTGTGCACCGCTTCCCACAATGGGAACAGCACTTTGCTGCCTCTGATGCCATTTTGCTGAGTCAGCATGGCACAGGTGACATGTGGCCAGACAAAAGAAACCCCCCTCCATGGGACTAACCCACCAGATCAACTGCACATCGGGTCTTTCCCCCCCTTTTCTTGTACTCACCAACTGGTGATTTTCTGCTGCCCAGTTAGGCAAGATTACTGCTCTTTTGCTATATTTATTTTTGACTAGGTTTGGCTCCAATAAATCCAGTGGGGGTTTATTATGAGGAGGGAGTGCAGAGTGGGCAGCAGAAGAAGAGAGAGGTAATGGAGGGGGGTATTGACCTGGCTCCCCCAGGTATATCTCCTAGGCACCCAATCAACCTAAGCTCCACAGGCTCCACCAAAGCAGAGAACTACAATGGGAGCCTAAAATTAGATCAATCCAGGAGCATGGGCAAAGCCATCCATCTGCCTGCTGGAGATAGAGAATACTGGGGAATCAAGGAACATGCCATCCTGGATAATGGATCACAAATCTGGTGTTCTCTATCTCTGCCAGCTGGCAGATTGACTTAACCCATGCATCTGTATTCATTTGCTGGCTGTTGACAGGAAAATTATCATTTCTATTGATATTAGTTTGATCAGCACAACCTTTCCCTGTGGTGCTAACTTCGACACAGTGTAGATATCGGGTGTTGAGGACATCCATTGTTTGTTCATTGGGACAAACAATGGCATGGACTGAAGTTTCATATTACATTACATATGGTGCAGCAACGTGGAATAAACCCCTGAAAAAGGTTCATGAGGACTGAAACACTGAGGAAGGTAGAGCGTCGGGTGTTCAATAAAAGCCAGCCTGTCGTTTTTTTTCTGACAGCTAAAACCTCTGGGTTGTTAGGGGGTTTTGCATAGCCAAGCAATGTTAGTGCATCAATTGCTTGGCTACTTTACATGAGATTTTAGCTCATTTGCATGGCCAGATCAGTAAATGGGCGATTGAGGGGAAAAACACATGGTGAGTCATATTGTGAATTGGGTCGGTTATAGAGATCGTTGCTAAAACTATGAAAACAGGCTTAGTGGCGATCGCTGACCTTAGTGCATTTGAGGCTATGTCACTAAATTTTATTAAAATTGGAGATGTACAGCTAGGAAACTTTATTGAATATAAGATTTGGTGCTGCTAGTTCATCCATCGTGCCCAGCAGTCCGCTCAAGTGGTGGCCCTTAAGTCAAAGACCAGTGACCTATTTGAGTCTAGCCTTACCTGCGTATGTTCTGTTCCAACCTTTTCTTGAATCCCTGAAGGGTGCTTTCCCCTATAACAGCCTCTGGAAGCATTCCAGATTTTACCACTCTCTGGGTGAAAAAGAACTTCCTTACGTTTGTATGGAATCTATTCCTTTCTAACTTTAATGAGTGCCCTCTTGTTCTATTCACCTTGGAGAGGGTGAACAATCTCTCTTTCTCTACTAAGTCAATTCCCTTCAATATCTTGAATGTTTTGATCATGTCCCCTCTCATTCTCCTCTTTTCAAGGGAGAAGAGGCCCAGTTTCTTTAGCCTCTCATTGTACGGCAACTCTTCCAGTCATTTACTAGAATTTATGAAAGTAGTGGATGTCGTAACTTGAGTCAGTATGGCAAACCCATGTTGACTCAATATACAGGTACATGACACACACTGCTTATATACGTGTATGAATAATAGGGTGCCAAAGATGCCCTTTTTTACCACCATTGATTGGCTATTTACTAGAATTTATGAAAGCAGTGGATGTCATAAATTGAGTCACTATGGCAAACCCAAAAAGCTTAGCTGTACCATGCAATTTCACACCTCTGGCTCATTTGCATATTAAATAATAGGATGCCAAAGATGCCTTTTTTACCATTGCATGTGTACGTGCATACATTTGAGACCTAACTTCTTATCAAAGCAAGACTGGGTCAAATATGAAACATGGGCTTTTGTATAAATAAAGACGCTTTTTCAAGTGATATAAAAAAAATTGGACAATGTACAGTTCAGATATCTGTACCTATAAAATTACCAAAATTTGTATAAAGCACTAATATTATTTATTTGAGTAATTATATCTTTCCTTCCAATTGATTGCAAAGCCTCTTAATGCAAATCCTATGTGCATGTCATGTGCCATGATTGCTGGTACAGTTATGGCTTGAATCAAAATACAAGTCAGGAGCAATGAGGAGTCAACGTAGGCAATAAATTTATTTTATAACATTTTTTGCCTACTTTGCTGGCTCATAAAAGGGGAGGTAAACTAATGTTACTTTCCAAACTTTGCACATGAAGTTAGTGCCAGGGATTATATTAATCCGAGAAATTTCTATTCTCGGATTTTGTTGAGCTTAGTGCCGTTCTGTGTTACACAAAGTACAGTATCCAAGAGTGACCTACGTTCTACAGCCTCTAGGTCTCAAACCAATAGAGATCCAGCTGAAAAAATGTTCATGGTTTCATTTGAGGCTACAGGGAACATCCACACATAATTTTATTCAATTTGGAGGAGTTGAGTGATTTGGAGGGGATGATTTTTAATATTGAACCACTTGACATGGAATGACCCAAATGTACAACTTTTGGATGACAAGAAAACAAGCATAAAAACTGGCATCATTTTGAAATGGTCACTCAGATGTCCCGGTGGAGCAGCCTAGTGGCCAGTGCAGTAGACTTTAAAAATATGGCACCCCAGGTACACTTTCCGCTATATCTCCCATTTAATGGCTTGTGAGTCCTCCAGGCACAGGGAAAAAAAAACCCAACCCCAACCTACTGCACCTAACTGTACACCACTTCAAATACCTTCCAGCCTGAAGGTGTCTCCTATATTTAGGTACAGTAGATATTTAGTTGGTTCTGGAGAGCTCACAATTTCTACCACAAATGAATTAGGTAGAGTAGGATATGGGCCTGGGTTTCCTTGTGCACATTCCATTGCACTGACCACTAGGAAAATTCAGAAACCTGCTTGCTGCTCTGTTGGGTATGTCCACAATACCTGCAGCTGTTAAACAGCCTGGCATCCACTGCCACTTTCACGTCTTAGGGTTGTAAGAGGGGATCTGCCTTAATCTCTCCAGTGGTCATATGTCAGTCAGAGCACCTTTTTGTAACCTGGACTTGACTGAAACAGGCCTGGACAAAAAAAATGCCTTTTTTGTTGTTGTTGTTGCCTTCGACATTTCCTCCTGTTCCATTATTGCTGAAAGACGTCCAGCTTTTTGGCTCGCCCTGGTCCTGCCCATGTCACACCCCCTTGCTATTTGGACAAACTCAATGTAAAACATTCCAATTCTGCCTTTTTGAAAATCATGATTTAGATATTTTCCTGGCCAATTTGAGATGGCCATCTGCTTTGAAAATAAGTGCCTCAGTAAACTCCAAACAGTTCAGATTTTTTAAGATTCAAACATAATGCAATGGCACCAAGCCATCCAGAAATAGTCTGAATTCTGTCAGCAAGAAAGGCCAGAATGGCATTCAATCTGTCACAATTAGCAAAAATAGCAGCATGTCATCCTTTCTGGAAGTAGCCCTAAAAATCATATTCAGAGCTAAGAAAAATTTAGGGCTTGCACAACTTTGAGACAGCAACTCTTTTGGATGTGCTAACAGCGGTTAACGTAGCCGGTTGTAGCCCTTTATTTGGCACTGTTGCTCAGAAGCAACATGTGTCTTCTATGGCTCTTATGGAAGATATGCATCTCCAAATGCCTGATACTTGGCACTGTTGCTTTCGTTCAGCATCTAGTTACGTAAAGCAGCCATGTCACCATCTGCCAATTAAAGGGTTAAAAAAAGGTTTGGACAAGTTCCTGGAGGAAAAGTCCATAGTCTGCTATTGAGACAGACATGGAGGAAGTTGCTGCTTGCTCTGGTATCGGTAGCATGAATGTTGCTACTATTTGGGTTTTTGCCAGGTATTTGTGACCTGGATTGGCCACTGTGGAAACAGGATACTGGGCTAGAAGGACCACTGGTCTGATTCAGTATGGCTGTTCTTATGTTCTCAAATGCATAAGAATATGAGAAATGCCATTCTAGAGCTGACCAAAAGTCCATCCCATCTAAATATCTTGTTCCAAACATTGGTTAGTCAAGGTCAATGGCAAGTACCGGTATGTGAATCCTTGCAGATACCAAAGGAAAGATAATTTCTTGTTGATTACAGTTGCAATTTGAGTCTGCCTAACATTAATTAATGGGTCTATCCTCCAGAAATGTATCCAGACCATTTCAATTCTTTCCAACATAATAGAAATGGAAGCAAAATAATTCTCTAAATATTTAACAGAACAAGCCCATATTTGCTGTACACCACCTTGCGGGAATTTATCCAAAACTGGTACTAAAGGAATCCTAATAAATGATACCACCCCCCCCACCCCCCAATTTTACAAAACTGTAGCGTGTTTTTTAGCACTGGCCATGGCGGTAAAAGCTCCGATGCTCTGTTACTGCTGCAGCCAACACTAAAAACCATGTTACTCCTTGGAGTGATGATAGAGGCTGCACCATGCAACCACAAATCAGCAAAACTATCCAGAAATTCTTCGCTGTCATGCATAAACTACATCAAATTCGAAAATTCTTTGACAGAGAGCAATTCCACCTCCTGGTCCAATCCCTTATCCTGGGACTCCTAGACTACTGCAACATCCTTTACTTACCTTGCCCCACAGGCATGATAAAACAATTACAGACTGTACAAAACACAATTACAGACTGATCTACTACATCACCACCACATACCTAGAGACACACTGGCTCCCACTACAAGCATGCATACTATTCAAATTTTACTGTATAAATATTCAAAGCCCTAAATGGTACAGCCCCCACATACCTGAACGACCGCCTCATCCAAAAAAAGTCAACAAGGTCAAGGAGAACACAAACACCATTTACCCACCCCACAATCAAAGGCATACAGCACAAGAAGATATGCAATGGCCTACTAGCAACCTAGGCAGAGAAACTTGACCACCACCTCTCCAGCTTGTTAATAGCAACGCCAGATTATAAAACCTTCCGAAGAGAAATACAAACCCTGCTATTCAGAAAATTTGTCAAGACAGACAAATGCCGTACCTAATCAAGTTCAATACTAGATATACATTATGTTAAATTGGTGTCTTCTATCCCACCAATACCTTTCAGTTCTAGATGGTTTACAACAAGAATTGGACTGAGCATTCCCAGGGAGATTACAAGGTTAATAGATATAGTATGCGTCGGGATCTGGGGAGGGTTGATTAGGTTTAGTTAGATCATAGTACCCAATATTGTTATTCTCCTGGATATGTCTAGAATACCTCTTCTTGTAATCTGCCTAGAACTGCAAGGTTGAGGTGGAATAAAAGTCACTAATGTAATGTAATTTTGGCTAAAATCAGGATTTTTCACCCTCTTTCGCTTAAGATCAATTTGAAATTATTTAGATAAAGATGCCCTATATACACTGTAGCTCCCAACTTGACTACTGTAAAGTTGTATATGCAGGCATTCCAAAAGCCAGCTTAAATGACTCTAAATGCTACAGCAATTTAGTGCTCTCTATCTCTGCCTGCTGGTGGATGGACTTAACCTATGCGTCTGGATTCATCTGCTGCTAATGAGAGGGAAAAGCCAACTTAAATGAATACAAATGCTATAGAACACTGCTATATGAATCTTACACCGTTCATGAAGCAGGAACCATATAACTTCTCTACTTAAGCATCTGCATTGGCTGCTGATTGCTCTCTATCCTATTTTTAATCATAGAGTTCTTTTCCTATTGATTTTATAAAACTGTAAACCACCTTGACTTATGCTGCAAATAAGGTGGTATAGTAAATTTAAATAAACAATATGTGGCTCATAATCGAAAGAGAAAAACGTCCAAAAACCGGCCTAAGTCAGCACTTGGATGAACATTTCTCAAAAACGTCCAAGCGCAGAAAATAAAAACAGGTTTTGGACGTATTTCTAAATGACCTAGGCCTTCATAGTGCCGCTCAACGTCCAAAGCTAAACGGGGCGATTCAGGAGGCGTGTCAAGGGCGGGAGTTGGGCGGGACGTGGGCCGGCTTAGACTTAGTCGTACAGCATGTAAAACCGAAAGTTTTACAACAGAGCTTAGACGGAACTTGGACGTTGTGACCATGTAAAACATGGTCTAAGTCACAAAAACCCACCTAAAGTCGCCAGATAAGCACTTCAAACACATAACACAGACCCCCATACACTACCCTAGTGATCACCAACCCCCCTACCCCCAAAGAAATTTTATTCACAACTTTAAATTTCAGCCTCTAGACCATCATCACCTGACCGCCTGGCATAGGAAAGCCTAGTCGTCCAGCCCAGAGGCAGCTTAAGACGACTTGGGGGTGGATTAGGGACCCATAGAGAAGAGGACCCATGCCCATAAGCCCCTGTAATGACTGCATTGATACTTAAACATGTGCACTCCCCTATACACCCCCAAAACCCTTTTGTACTGGCATATAAGTGGCTCCTGAAGCCATAAGGGCTATTGGGGTGGTAGATAAGTGGGTCTAGGGTATTCTGGAGGTGGTTTGGGGGGCTCACCGTGACCTATAAGGGAGCTATAGTGAGGAGAAACCATGGCAACCTTTTTGTGAAGTTCACAGCAGTGCCCTGTAAGGTACCCCCACTATTTAGGTGGCATGTCTGGGTGTGCAGTCCATCACTTTGAAGACCCCTCCCACATCCAACAGGGCTTGTTCTAGGTGTTTTGGACTTGGACGGAAAGTTGGACAGAAATGTGGTATAAAGATGGACGATTTAGCGGCTTGGACGATCAGATTGGCAGGACGTATAATTAGACAATTTTCGAAAGTAAAAAAAAGTTGGACGTCTCTGTTGAAAATGTGTCTTAGGCTCTTTTTAACTTTGGACGACTTGCGAGATGGACGTAAACGGACTTAGACGTCCTTTTTGATTATGCCCCTCCACATGTCTGATGTTGTGGTTTAACAAATTTTACAATCGTTACGTCCAACTAGGTCAATGGATGATCCAGGTTCACTTTCTATAGTCCAAGATCTAGGGGACGGGGTTTTAACATCTCTATCTATGATTGTGAATAAATCATTGCCTACAAGTATTATGCCAAAATTGTTAAAAACTGCTACGATTAAACCAAAGTTGAAGAAAGCAAATTTGGATGAAACAGATTTAGGGAATTATAGACCTATAGTAGAATTACCTTTTCCAAGGAAAACCATAGAGAAAGCTGTTTTAAAGCAATTGGAAAGGTTTGTAGATAGTGAAAATTTACTTGATTGCCACCAATTTGGCTTTTGTATGGGCCACGGTGTTGAATCATTGTTAGTGACAACTGTAGATGAAATATGAAAAGGCACAGATAATAACAAGACATTCTGTATGGTATCCCTAGATGTATCATCAGCATTCGATACGTTGATACTGAAATTTTACTTCAAATGCTAATGAAGATGGAATAGGTGGTTGAGTATATAAGTGGCTTGTTTCAAGATCATTCAATTATGGTGAAGAGTAATGGACATGCATCGAAAATAATGCAGGTGTCCAAGGGTGTTCCACAAGGGTCTGCACTATCGGCCTTACTCTTTAATCTCTACATGGCTTCTTTGGGAATTGAGTTTCAGCAACTAAATGTCAGTTATCATTTCTATGCAGACAATATTCAGTTCTTTTTTCCAATGAATGATTGGAGAACTGAACTGCAAATGAAACTGTCATCTTGTTTGAAAGTTGTAAATAATTAGATGGTAGGGCATAAGTTGGTATTAAATCTCACCAAAACACTATGGGCTCCTTTTACGAAGGCGCTTTAGGGCCTTAATGCGTGGAATAGCGCACGCAAAAATGCCGTGCACACTAGCCGCTACCACCTCCTCTTGAGCAAGTGGTAGTTTTTCAGCTAGCGCACTAATCCAGTGTTTGCGCTAAAAACACTAGCGCACCTTCATAAAAGGAGCCCTATATGGCCCCAAACCATTGATGTAGATAGTATAAAACTTGTGATATATAAATGACTGAAAATGCTGGGGGTTTGGTAAGATACTACATTGAGCATGAAAGATCAAATAATGGCACTGATTTAAATCTGCATTTTACCACATGTGCCTACTTAATAGAGTTAAACCTATGTTATTAGGTTATGATTTTCAGCTGGTGGTACAAACCACAATCATCTCAAGGTTAGATTACTGCAATGCACTCTATCTGGGCATAGGATCTTCGAGATGTAAAGCATTGCAGATGGTTCAAATTGCTGCAGCACGTTTGATATATGGCAGAAGTCAATTTGATCATGTTACACCACTGTTGATATAACTTCACTGGTTGCCTGCAAATTTTCACATTATTTTTAAAATCCTTGTATCACTCTTTAAAGTGATTCATTATAAAATACCCTGGTATTTGTAGCAAGTGATAAAACTCAACCGGCCGCATAGATCTTTAAGGTCGGAGGGAACAATGTGATTATCTACAAATGGGTCCATGCATGTACATTATGAAAATATAAGAACGACTGTAATTTTGATAGCAGGGGTATCCCTATGGAACAATTTGAAGGGACCTCTGAGATTACTTTCAGACATGGAAAAATTTAAGAAGATACTTAAAACAACTCTATTTATGGAAGCTTTTTACTGAAAAAAGTAACATTTTATGAGACCACTGAAACTATGTTTTGTTTGTATGTTTATTTGATGCTTATGACTGTATTTTGTAAGCCACTTAGGTTTAAGCGGGTAAGACATTTTTTTAAATAAATAAAATCAAGTCCATCAAAAAAATGGCCCTGAGCATGTTTATGGGAGAAACAGTTCCAACTCCTACAGCACAGAAACTCATAAAATACTCATAAATAAAGTCCTGACATTTTTAGAAAAATATTTAAAACCTTACTCCCCATTTAAATCTTTAAGATCAAAGGATATAGCCCTATTAATAGGTCCTTCTTTAAAAGTGATCTATCCCGGAGAGACATGATTTTTCTGTTTCGGCCCCCCAAATCTGGAACTTACTTCCAATTAACCTAAGAAAGGAAAAATTGTTGAATAAATTTAAAAGTCTTCTAAAGAGCTGGCTTTTTAAAGACGCTTTTCAATAAACTGGTACTATTATACTTTAGGGTAGGACGTGGAGGTTCACTGAAATATGTGGGTACTTGTTTCCCTTCCTTTGTGTATTAAACCTATGCCCGATTTTTTTGCAGTTTTATTTTTTTTAATATTGTATTTTATACTGCCCTTTTCCCTAATGTATTAATGTCTAATGTATTAATGACTAATAGTATTCTATGTGATGTATGTGGATTTTATTGTTTTTATCTGATTTGTTATTTATTGTAAATCGCATTGAAATAAGATTTTGCGATCAAATCAAAGAATCTATTAAACTTGAAACTTGATGCACTGAAATGGTGATTAGGGAATTGCTTCTTTACTATTTTCCTTAGTCATAGACATGAGCAAATGCACAAGCAGGCGCACACACATTAAAAAAAAAAAATACTCACAAACACAAGCAAACAAAGAAGTGGGGAAGTGCAGAGCAATGTTTATTGAATTCATTCCAACCCCCATGTATGCAATGAAAATACAGCTGTGCACCAACTTAAAGCACCTGCAGAAATAAATGCAATGGCAATATTTCATGATACATTAAAAAATTACTCAAAGTTAATATAGTAGGGTAGCTAGTAGCACACTTCATAAATTGTTATTTAGATGGAAAAAAAAACTAAGTACCTGCTGATTTCAATGCTATTTCAAAATAATTATTAAACCAGCTTTACCAGAACACCCACAGTTATCGTGTATGGTGCAGTCCAATTTTACTGTTGCATTTACACTTGGAAAAAACTAAAATGTATATTTTCTATACAGCATTATATAATTATCAAGATCCTTGAAGAGAAAACAAGAACGAGAATCACTGAGCTCCCAACCACAAGCTCTCCAAAGTCCTAAAGGCTACTGTATGCTCTTTCCTCCAGTGTCCCCTCCTTACCCTGCACTCACTGTCTCCAAATAAAGGTCTCTGACTTGATCCATTCGCATTTTAATAAGTTGAATCAGTGAGGGGAAAATACGCGTTGCATTTGGCAAGATTAGTGCCCACCAGTTGATAAATATCATTGCAGAAACCATTATTTTCCCCAACACATTAGTGCCAGGCAATTTAGCTCCGGCACCGATAGATCCTGCCTTCGGTATTTTAACAATCTCATTGTTGCCATCTTGCACGTACTAAACTGCTTCGGGTTTCTCTAACTGGACAAAAGCATTGCTAATCCTGAATTACGCAAAATGCTTATTCAACAACTAGCCAGAGATACAGTCCGTTCTCATTATCCGCGCATTCCCGATGCGCAATTTCATGTATGCACAGTTGCATCAATTTGCTACCAATATTCCCTATTCGCACCACTGTGTTTGCATTTTCATGGACAGGCTCATTTTTAAAAAACAGCCTTTTTTTGCTTTCATTTTCACCTCGCACTCAGGCGTTTGCTTCTAGATATGGTCCTTGTGCATCTGAAGAGTGAATTGCAGGTACTCCAAGTGCTGCCCCATGCAGAAACCTAACCCTATTTTCCCAATAGGATCCATTGCTCACTTTCTGCGGTGTTGAGGCACAACATGTACTGCTGAAACCTAACCTCTATTTTCCCATAGACTCAGCATTTCGTTATTCGTGATTTCACGGTTCACGAATAATTTTGGGAACCATGCTACCGTGAATAACGAGAACAGACTGTAGTTTGTTTTAATACCTTTGCTTAAGTGCGCGAGCACATACACACACACACACACATATGCTTTCTATTATATTATCTATGAAGACAATTATTATCTAGATTTAAGAAAAACAATTGTGTTGTTTTCTGGTATTTTGTGTTCAATGTTCTCAACAGCTCAAGCCAAGATCTTCTGGAAATCGATAAAGATATGGAAAGGTACAGGAAACAATCTTCCTTGAAGGACAAATTCTTTCTCCAGTTATAAATACATACACAAATAGATCTTTGATTAGTATATATTCAGAAAATTGCCATTTCTTTCACAGAATTAAACCTTAAATGGAGCAATTTCCTACATACAAGAATCAAAATATGATGTCACTCAATCTATTCATAAGCATTAAAGTACTCATACTCTATACAAACTAGTCAAGTTCTGATTTACATGTCCCACTGAATAATCTAGTATACCATTAAAGGTATAGGAGTTTGACCACCATTTTATCCAGAAACTCCTGACAGAAACACATTTTCTACATCGCTTAAAGAATATCAAGGTACTTATTCAAAAAATGGATTTTTTTTGCCTATAGGTACAGGATAGGGAAAAATAATTTCTGAATAAGGTCCAAGAGCCATATTGCTTGTATGATACAAAGGCACACAATATGAAAACAAAATAATTCCTAATTCATTCTCCATATATGAATACTTGTTCAAATATCCTAATGATTTAATATGCATATATTTCTTTCTTATGTACATGATAGCTGAAACACTTCACCTTGTCATATATACACACATATATATGCATATATATACACATATGTGCATATGCTACACATTCAATTCTATATATACACATGTATACTATTACATCTATTAGGCCAAATTCCTTTTGAAGGCAGCTTTCTACAATGCTTGACATTTTAATTTTGTAATTCATTCATCATCAAATGCGGGCGCCCCGCCCCCCAATCCCTCAGTAGCACACTAATATTTTGCTTCACATAATTTATCCTAATGGCAGATACTAGCAATTCTAATAAAATCCCATTTTTCTTTCCAAACCAATTTCCTGGCTCAAAAAAAATCTTCAAGGTATGTTACACGAGATATTCTATGGAAATCTAGTACTGGCTACTGATACTCAACCCTGATCAAATCTTATCTGACAACGCGATCCAACTACATATGTAAATGCATAATCTCACCCTGTTGCTTATTTGGTTGCTATTATATGTGCTATGAAGTAATCTTCTCTACCACACATCTCTGCAGAGCTCGATGATGCCACATTTATTACAGAGGAATCCACATGAAAATACAAGATACTACTGTATATGCAGTTAGACCAGGTAAATGTAAAACCGGTCAGCTCAGACGTCTAAACATCTACATAATGAGCTTAAACGTGTCTACAATGTTATTTTCTGCAATTAATTTTTTAATTCATTAAACATGTTTACAATACAGATGTTGCAAGAAGGTTTGATTGTGCCACAGTAACCCCTCTCTCTCTGCTAGCTGCAGCCATATCTTGTCTCTACATTTGTGGAGGAGCCTGGGCTTCTAGTGCTAAGCTCTCTCGCTTTCAGTACTGAATATTAGGCTGCTGCCTCCCCTGTTGCTCTAGTTCCAACCTCTGCAGTGGATGCTGAAAGATTGCTTGTGCCCAAGAGCCCACAAGCTCGCTTCTATTTCTCTGTACAGGTGATGCGTCGTGCTGCCAATATCCATCTCTCCCCCAGGGTATTGCTTGTGTCCTAGGTTTCTCATATCCCTGCAGAGGATGATGTCTGCTTGTTTCCTATCTATCTACATAGGTTCACCCCTACCGGTTTGCTTTCCCCCTATCCACCTGCCTGCGGTCATACTTGATCCTCACTACTTTCTCTTACGACATGGTGCTATCTTTCCTCTTCCCTGCACTGGACACTTGCCAGTACTTCTCCGTTGCTCGCCACTGGGCCGTCCCAAAATTCGGACTAGCATTAGTACCACACCGGTCCGATACCTGCACACCACCGGCGCTGATTTTGTCAGACTGATATTGACAAGCAGACCAGCATGAGGATACAACGACATTGCCAGCTGAGCAAATTTCCCACCATTTTTTTTTTTGTTTGTTGAGGGGGGGGGGGGGTATTTATTTTTACCTCGCCATCGTTGACTACGGGCTCTGCTGCTTCCCTCTTTCCACCCTCCTGCTTGCATCTCTGAAGGGGTCTGCGAGGCGACCAGCACAGCGCTCTTTCGCGCATGCGCTTCCAGATGAAAACGTCATCGCCTGTAAAAAACCAACCGCAGTTTTCCAGTATAGCCTTAGCTACTTACCGTTGCGCGTGCTCCCCCTTCAGGTCTAATGTACAAAGGCGCGGGAATGCTGTTGTAGCGTCGAGTGGGTGGTGATGTATCACCCCGGCCTTCTGAATTAGTTGTGAGTCTTGGAAGAGGCTAAAAACGGAATGGACAGGGGCGTAGGGAGAATTTTTTTTTTTTTTTAGGGGGGGGTTGGGGAAAGGTAGGGACAAGACATCTGCTCTCTATCTATTAGAATGTACCGTCTTTCTTAGGATGGTACAAAATGGTTTACGCATTTTATATATTAACAGTCCACATTCAAATAAAACCTATGAATGACAAGAATTTGTAAACAGGACAGAACACATAATTGGTGGTAGAACAGTATGATCATGAGCTGATTCAGAAAGAACCGTTTCGTGCTACATTGTATGCCTAAAGACCAGTGGTCTCAAACTCGTGGCCCACTAGGTACTATTTTGAGGCCCTCGGAATGTTTATCATAATCACAAAAGTAAAATAAAACAGTTTCTTGATCATATGTCTCTTTAGCTATAAATGACAATATTATAAGAACATAAGAATAGCCTTACTGGGTCAGACCAATGGTCTAATCTAATCTAATCTAAACCTTAGGTTTGTATACCGCATCATCTCTACATTCGTAAAGCTCAACATGGTTAACAAGAGTTAGGGTAGAAAGGAACACCAGTGGAGGGAAGAGGCAAAATGAAGAGAAAATTTAGAGGACTAGAATAACCAGAGAGGGAGGAGGAGTTACATTTTTGAGAATAACCAGGTTTTCAGATGTTTACAGAAGAGTTGGAGGGAGCTCAGATTCCTAAGAGGAGAGGTAAGGTTGTTCCAGAGCTGAGTGATTCTGAAAGGGAGGGAAGAACCTATTTTTCCTACAAGTGAAACGCCTTTTAGAGAGGGAAAGGAAAGTTTCAGTTTTTGGGTGGATCTGGCAGAATTGGGGTTAGAGGAGTTCCAAGAAAGAGGAATGAAGGGAGGGAGAATACCGTGTAGGATCTTGAAAGTGAGTCAGGCACATTTGAAGTGGACTCTGGAGATAATTGGAAGCCAGTGGAGCTTGGATAAAAGCGGTGAGACGTGGTCGAATTTGCTTTTTGCGAAGATAAGCTTAGCAGCGATATTCTGAATCCGCTGGAGTCTTTGAAGGTTTTTCTTTGTTAGGCTAAGGTAGACAGAGTTGCAGTAGTCCAGTCTGGAAAGGATGGTAGATTGGACAAGGACGGCAAAGTGTTTTGATGGAAACAGGATCTCACTTTTCTCAGCATGTGAAGGCTGAAGAAACATTTTTTTTACTAGGGAGTTGAGGTGGTCGTTGAAGGAAAGTATAGAGTCAACGATGACTCCCAGAACTTTACTAGAATAATCAAGATGCAGAGTGGGGCCAGAGGACAGTGGGATGGAGGTGGGCAGTTGGTCCAATTTTGGGCCGAGCCAGAGAAGTTTTGTTTTAGATTTGTTCAGTTTCATCTGCACAGTGTGGGCCCAGGATTGAAGGTTCGATATACATGAGGATATGTTCACCAAGAGGTTGGTGAGGTTCCGGTCGGGCTCGAGGAGGACAAAGATGTCATCTGCGTAAGTGTAGAGTGTTTCAAAGGGGGAGAGATGGAGGAGTTTAAGGGAGGACATATAAATGTTGAAGAGGATAGGAGAGAGAGGTGAGCCTTGTGGGACTCCACAGATCGGGTTCCAGGGGAAGAAAGAAGTGCCCTTCATGTTGACTATGTAGGAGCGGGAGCGTAAGAACTTCGAGAATCAGTCAAGGACTGTGGAGTTTATGCCTATCTCGGTGAGTTGGTAAATTAGAATATCATGATGGACGACATCAAAAGCTGCAGAGAGGTCGAATTGAAGAAGGACGGCGAACATGTTGCGAGAATGGAGATATTGAACTTTTGAGATTAAGGAGGTCAGAAGGGATTCGGTGCTGAAATTGGGACGGAAGCCGTATTGGTAGAAACATAGAAAGATGACGGCAGAAAAGGGCTATAGCCCATCAAGTCTGCCCACTCTACTGTCCCACCCCATTAAGTCAGAGTGCTGCTCGACCCACGTACAGATCCCACATGGATGTCCCATTTATTCTTAAAGTCGAGCACGCTAGTGGCCTTGATCACCTGCACCGGTAGTTTGTTCCAGTGATCCACTACCCTTTCTGTAAAGAAATACTTACTGGTGTCACCACCAAATCTCCCTCCTCTGAGTTTGAGCGGGTGCCCTCTTGTGACTGAAGGTCCCTTAGGAAAGAATATGTCGTTTTCCACCTCGACACGACCTGTGACGTACTTAAATGTCTCAATCATATCACCCCTCTCCCTGCGCTCCTCTAGAGAGTAGAGCTGCAACTTGCCCAGTCTTTCCTCGTATGAGACCCTTAAGTCCAGAGACCATCCTAGTGGCCATTCGCTGGACTGACTCAGCTCGAAGTACATCTTTACGGTAATGTGGCCTCCAGAATTGCACACAGTACTCCAGATGAGGTCTCACCATGGTTCTGTACAGTGGCATTATGACTTCAGGTTTACGGCTGACGAAGCTTCTATTGATACATCCCATCATCCGCCTTGCCTTGGATGAGGCCTTCTCTACTTGTTTGGCAGCCTTCATGTCTGCACTGATGATTACTCCCAAGTCCCGTTCTTCTGAGGTCGTAGCTAGTGTTTCTCCATTCAAGGTGTATGTTCTGCATGGATTTCTGCTGAACATACACCTTGAATGGCGAAACACTAGCTAGGACCTCAGAAGAACGGGACTTGGGAGTAATCATCAGTGCAGACATGAAGGCTGAAGGGTTGGGTTGAAGAATGGTGAATTTCTCAAGGTAGGAAGATAGTTGAGTGGATATGATGGGCTCTAGCATCTTGGTAAGAAGGGGAATGTTAGCTATTGGACGGTAGCTGGATGGTGTAGAGGGGTCAAGCTCAGGTTTTTTCAGTAGTGGGGTTAAGGAAATATGGCCTATTTCTGGGGAGAAGAGACCCGAATGGAGGGCGGTGTTTATGAGAATAGTAAGAGATGAGATGGCCTGAGGGGGAGTGTTCTCGTAGAGGTAGGAGGGGAAAGGATCCAAGGTACAGTTGCAGGATTTCAATTTGAGGCAGAGATTATAGACCAGGGATTCGGAAACAAGTCCAGTAGCTAAAATCCTGCGTGCGCTAAAAACGCTATCGCAGCTCAGTAAAAGGAGCCCTAAATTTCATCTGCCACTTGGACACCCAGTCTTCCAATTTCCTAAGGTCTGCCTGCAATTTTTCACAATCCGCATATGTTTTAACAACTTTGAACAGTTTAGTGGCATCTGCAAATTTAATCACCTCACTCATTGTTCCAATTTCCAGATCATTTATAAATAAGTGAAATAGCATTGATCCCAGTACAGACCCCTGTGGCACTCCACTGTTTATTCTCCTCCATTGAGAAAAATGATCATTTAACCCTACCTCATGCAAAATTGTCATTTCTTTAATAAGACATTAACTATTTTTTTCAGAGGCCCTCCAAGTACCTCCAAATTCAAAATTGGCCCTGCACAGGATTTGAGTTTGAGACCACTGCTATAGACAGTAAGCAGTACCAACAAAACCCCCAAATATTTCATGATCCAATTGAACTTTGTTTAGTCGGTTTCCCAATTTATTCAGAAATACCTGATGTGATAGTGAAGTCTAAGATGGATATTGACCCTTGTTTTGACGATGAAGCAATGGTTATATTTTTGAAAGGTAAATTACTAACTGCACAACCTTTTTAGTATCTGCCCCAGACTTTCTACCTCTCTCCAATCAGCCGCCAGCATTTCCCACTTACTCCCATTATCTGCTCCTGCTGATAGTGGTGGAAACAGACACTCCATTCCCTGCTACTCTTATCTTTTCTGAGGCCTGACCAACACCATGCACATTTGGGTGGTACATCCCATTCATGCACAGGAGCCAACTTTTCAAAATAATTGGAGGTGCTCAACTGGGCACAAATTACTAAGTCCAAATAAAAGAAAATAAAGCATGGTGAGATATCAAACACAACTGGGCAGACAGTCTTTAAACCCACTCCCCCCCTTTTTTTTTTTTTTTACAAAAGCGCATTAGTGTTTTTAGCGCCAGTGCTCATAGAATTCCTGAGCATCAGAGCTGTTACCGCTGCAGCCAGCACTAAAAACGCTAGAGCGGCTTTATAAAGGAGGGGGTAAATGAAGAGCATAGCAAGTGGTGCACACACAGGTAGGACTTGTGGTAGCAGTAGCACTGCAAATTCCAGCAGTCTCTTTTCCTCACCAACCCCAACTCATTGCCACAGCTTACCATCCTACTCCTAATTCATCTACACCAGTGTTTCTCAAATTCATCAAGCCAAGTACCCCCTAAGCTTACCAAATACCAACTGAGTACTCCTGTCCAAGCTCCGCCCCTGACACCACCCCATCATAGTACTAATTGTAATGCAATTTCTTCCATCCATTTTTCATATACACACAATATAATCTTAATACATAATGGTAACCACAAAATTTTTTTTAAAAAACAAAGCACACTGTGCGCACAGAAAATGTTAATTATCAAGTATATTTGGGTGTTTTTTTCAAAGAGGTCAATCAATAACAACTATAGAAAAATAGACAAATATTGAGCAAAATATAGACAGCAGATATATTCACAAAACTGACACATTTTGATCATTAAATTGAAAATAAAATTATTTTTCCTACCTTTGTTGTCTAGTGATTTCATGAGTCACTGGTTGCATTTCCAATATTTCTTTCTTTCTGCCTCCTTCACGCTTCCTCTTGTCCAGACCCCATTCCCTTCCCCAACCAACATCTCTCTCTCTCTATTTCCCTCCATGAGTCCAACTATTCTTCCTCTCTCCTCCACCTCTATTGGCAACAAGACTCTCTCTTTCTCACTGTCCATCTGTCTTGAGAACCAGGCATCTCTCCCACCCTCTAGTGCCACATCCAACATTTCTCCCTCTCTCATTCCCCAGATCATGTGCATTTTCACCACTGCCCACCAGCCCCATGCCCATTCCACATCTCACCCTCCATCACTAGGTCCAACATTCCTCCCCCTTGCATCCCCTTCAATCTGCCCTCTCCACCACCATATCCAACATTTCTCCCTCTCATCCTATTCCCCATGCATCTCTACTTCACTCCTCTCTCTATGCCCAGTTTTCCTTTCTTCCTTTCCCCAAGTGCACCATCTCTCACTCACACTCATGCCTATCAATTCTCCTTTTCTATTCCCTCCTTCCTATGTCCCAAGTTAGTGCCCCCCCCCCCATGTTCATGCCCTTTCCTTCTGTGTTGAGTTTATGCCCTCCCCCTGAAGCTGATCTGTCCACAGAAGCCGCAGGCGCTGCTGAGGATCCCTGCCTGCCCCCCGCTGAAGCCACCACCGCCAGGGATCCCTCCCTGTCTGCCTGCTACACCATCTCCCACCCCCGAAGCTGATCCTGCCACCTCACCAGAGCCGACACACTCCATCAGCAGCATCCAGCAGCAACTCTGCACAGGGATGGGCCAGAGCTTGTGCAACGACTCACATGCTGCACACAGCCAGCCCACAAGCCTTCCCCCTGATGTCAATTCTGACAGAGAGAAGGTTCCGGGTCAGCCAGGCAGCGATTGGTGTTTAGCCTCCCATTTAATACGTTTTAACTTTTTCAATTGACCAGCACTTAATGCTCTATTCATGTGATAAGAGAAATCAGCCTTTGAGATAGGCATATTTACAAATGAGTTTGATCACTTGGCCACACAGAGTTTTTAAGTTCTATTTGCTCCATTCACTCTTTTAACATATTTCCCAGTGGTGATATATTGATAATCACTTTTTGGGACATTTCACATTCATCTGGTCTTTAGTCTATACCTATCTTCGCTTATTTTGCATCTTCCTTTTCTGCTCTCCAATTTTCTAATTCCATTTTTTCTCTCAGACAATATCTTTGATTGTACTGCTTTTATTTATCATTACTTGTGTACCTTTAATAGAATTGTATTTGATTGTAAATGTCTAACATGTTTTGTTATATCTTTGTTTTACATCAAAATTTGCATGTACTATTCCATCTGTCTTTACTACTACTACTATATATTATTTCTATAGCGCTGAAAGGTGTACGCAGCACTGTACATTCTAACACACAATAGACAGTCCTGGCTCAGAATAATTTACAATCTAATTTAGACAGGACATTTCAGGGTTGGGGAGATTATAGTGGGAGTTAAGTGAGTGGGAGTTAAGAGTTGAAAGAAGTTTCAAAAAAGTGGGCCTTTAGCTTGGATTTGAACACTGCCAGGGACGGAGCATGACGTATTAATTCAGGCAGTCTATTCCAGGCATACGGCGCCGCAAGAAAGAAGGGACGGAGTCTGGAGTTGGCAGTGGAAGAGAAGGGTACAGATAAGAGGGGCTTGCCCAACAAGCGGAGATCACTGGGGGAGCATAGGGGGAGATAAGTGAAGAAAAATATCAGGGGGCTTCAGAACGAATGCACTTGTAAGTCAGCAAGAGGAGTTTAAACTGTATTTGGAAATGGACGGGGAGCCAATAAAGCGACTTGAGGAGAGGGGTAATGTGAGAATAGTGGCTCTCACAGAATATGAGTTGCGCAGCAGCATTTTGAACGGATTGAAGAGACGGGCACGTGGGAGACCCAAGAGAAGTACATTGCAGTAGTGTAAGCGTGATGTGATGAGAGTGTGGACAAGGGTTTTGGTCATGTGTTCAGAGAGAAAAGGACAGATTTGGCGGTCTGTTGGATCTGAGCAGAGAAGGAGAGAGAGAAGTCAAAGATCAAGGTTGCAAGCAGACGAGACAGAGAGGAGGATAGCGTTATCCACAGAAATAGAGAATGGTGAGAGGAGGAAGTGGGTTTAGGCAGAAAAATAAGGAGTTCAATTTTAGCCATATTCAGTTTGAGATGGCGGCGAGACACCTAAGCAGCAATGTCAGACAGGCAGGCTGAAATTCAGGCCTGAACTCCCGCAGAGATATCCGGCGTGGAGAGGTAGATCTGGGAGTCATCAGCATAGGGGTGATATTGAAAACCATGAGAGGAGATCAGTGTACCAAGAGAGCGGGTACATAGGGAAAAGAAAGGGCCCAGGATAGAGCCTTGGGTTACGCCAATAGACAACAGGATGGCGGCAGAGGAGGATCCACCGTAACATACGCTGAAGGTTTGACAACAGAGATAGGAAGAAAACCAGGAAAGCACAAAACCCTAGAATCCCAGCGAGGACAATGTATTGAGAAGGAGGCAGTGATCAACAGTGTCGAAGGCAACAGACAGATCGAGAAGAATGAGGATAGAGTAGAGTCCATTGGATTTGTCCAGGAACAGGTCATTAGAGACTTAAGCAAGGACATTTTTTTTGAGGGGGGGGGGAGGTTATTTATTTATTTTTACCTCGCCATCATTGACTACGGGCTCTGCTGCTTCCCTCTTTCCACTCTCCTGCTTGCATCTCTGAAGGGGACTGCGAGGCGACCAGCATAGCGCTCTTTCACGCATGCGCTTCCAGATGAAAACGTCATAGCTTGTTAAACCAACCGCAGTTTTTCAGTATAGCCTTAGCTACTTACTGTTGCGCGTGCTCCCCCTTCAGGTCTAATGTACAAAGGAGCAGGAATGCTGTTGTAGAGACTTTAGCAAGGGCAGTTTCTGTAGAATGGAGAGGGCAGAAGCCCGATTGAAGCGGGTCAAAGAATATTAAGAAAAGAAAGGAAGTCCAGGCAACGGCAGTGAACAGCATGTTAGAGTAATTTGGATAGGAAGGAGGAGGAGGGAGATAGGGCGGTAGTTGGAGAGGGACATAGGGTCTAGCGAGGGCTTTTTAAGGAGGGGCGTAACTACATCATGTTTGAAGATATCAGGAACCATAGCAATGGAGAGCAAAAGGTTGAGGATGTGACAGATGGGAGGGATTACAGAGGGAGCGATGGATCCGAGTAGGCAGGTAGGAATCGGATCAGAGGAACAGGTGGTGGGTTTGGAGGAGGAGAGAAGGTGAGCAGTTTCCTCTTCCGTAACTTCAGAAAAGGAAGAAAGGGTTTATGCTTGATGTGATATTATCAGTTTATATTATGCGCTTCATATTATTATTATTTTTATCATTTTTAATTTGTTATGGCTTGACTCTTGACAAAGGCATAGTTGCCGAAACACTGTCAGTGTCAAGTCTTCAAGTCTTCGCAGTGTTCCTAATAATAAAGTGAACTTTACACCCAAGGCTGAATTATTGACATCTCATCCTCACGACTTCTCCGTTGTGCTATAGGGATTTATAACATTTGAGCTGGTTCAGTTGGACTATTTTTCCTTTTCTGACTTTCTTGTGGCAGCATACTCTGCTCTAAATGTGAGAGGGGATATAGATGTTGACAGGGAAATGTCAACCAGTCAATATGCTTCCTCTCATGGAGCAAGATACATAGGGCATATTTATTTATTTAAAATTTTTTTTTACCTTTTACAAAAAAACTAAATGGTTTACATCAATTAAAACATACATAACATAAAAACAAACCATATCATAAAATCTACATAATAAAACAATTTCTTCTCTTCACTTGTCAACTAATAAATCACAAGAGTACATTAGCAAACATGGTTAAACAGATTATTTTCTTCAAAAGCCGACTAATAAATCACAAAAATGCAGTAACAAACAGCTGAGATTTCAACTGTTTCTTAAATTGAAACTGGTTTACACAGTCACAATTGGCCCAGGCAATTCCACATTTTGACACCAGCAATTCATAAAGTTATTGCTCTAGTTTCTGCATAATTTCCCTGCACTATTGGAATTAATAGCTTTTGATTTTTGGATTCTAAAAATCTTTCAGGCTTATAAAGTGCCACAACTTGTTAAAAGTACCATGGTATTTGATGGTAAATAGTCTGATGGACCACAGAAACAACTTTATGTGGATATCTTTTGTTTCATGAGTAAATCAAGGACATTTTTTGTTGTTTACCTGCAATTACATCACTTTCTTTTCCAGAGATAAAGCAAAAAAAGATTTGACATCAATATGTGAACATTTCTTAAGAAAGAACTGAATATTTCATGGGGTGTCCTAATATTTTCACATGACCGTACATAAACATGGATTAACGAGACAAAGCTAACATGGATTTAGTCAAGGAAGATCTTGCCTCACCAATCTACTACATTTCTTTGAAGGGGTGAATAAACATGTGGATGAAGGTGAGCCAATTGATACTATGTATTTGAATTTTCAAAAGGCATTTGACAAAATACCTAATGAGGAAATTAGAAAGTCATGAGGTAGGAGGTAAATTAGATTGTAAGCTTTTCTGAGCAGGGACTGTCTATTATATATTAAATGTACAGTGCTGTATATGCCTTCCAATGCTATAGAAATGATAAATAATAGTGGTAGTTATGTCCTATTATGGATTAAGAACTGGTTAAAAAATAGAACAAAAAGAGTAGGATTAAATGGTCAATATTCTCAATGGAGAAGTGTAAATAGTGGGGTTACCCAGGGGTCTGTGCTGGGACAGCTGCTTTTTAACATATTTATCAATAATCTACAGATGGAAATAACTAGTGAGATAATTAAATCTGCTGATAACACAAAGTTGTTTAAAGTTGTTAAAATTGCAAAAGGATTGTGAATTATTACAAGAGGACCTGGTGAAACTGGGAGATTGAGCATTAAAATTGCAGATGACAATTAATGTGAGCAAGTACAAACAGGTCAGGATTAACCAATAGGCCAAGTAGGCACGTGCCTAGGGCCCGAAATGATCAGGGGGGCCCGATGAAGGAGGGCATCAACATTGTTTTTTCCAAACGGCGATGGGCCCTCCAGCATCGATTGGTAACATGGGCCCCACTCCCCATCGACGGAAAGTAAGACAAGCAAGCAACGTGGGTAAGAAAGGTAATGAGAACTGTAATTGTGCAAACGGTGCTGCTTGCCCAAAGCTTCCCTCTGACGCAGCTTCCTGTTTCCGCCTGGGTGCATGGTGGGGTGGGCAGGGCAGGGGTCCAGTGTACTTGTGTGCCTAGGGGCCCTCGACAAATTAATCCTGCCCTGAGTGCAAAGTGATGCATGTGGGAAAGAGGAACCCAAACTATAGCTAGGTGATGTAGGGTTGCACGTTAGGAGTCACCACCAGGAAAAGGATCTAGGTGTCATTGTTGAGGATACAATGAAACCCTCAGTTCAGTATGTGGTGGTGGCTAAGAAAGCAAATAGAATGTTAGGAATTATCAGAAAAGGAATGTAAAACAAAGATGAAAGTGTTATAATGCCTTTGTATTGCTCTATGCTGTGGCTGCACTTCGAATACTGTATGCATTTCAGGTCACCACATCTCAAGAAAGAAATAGCAGAATTAGAAAAGGTACAGAGTAGGGTGATGAAAATGGTGAAGGAGATATGACAACTTTCCTATTAAGAAAGGCTAAAGTGACTAGAGCTCTTCAGCCTGGAGAAAAGACAGCTTAGAGGAGATATGATAGAAGTCTATAAAATACTGAGTGGAATGGAACGGGTAGATATGAATCACTTGTTTACTCTTTTCCAAAAATACTAGGACTAGGGAACATGTGATGAAGCTACTAAGTAGTTGATTTAAAACAAGCTGGAGAAAATATTTTTTCACTCAACATGTAATTAAACTCTGGAATTCATTGCCAGAGAATTGTAGTGAAAGCAGTTAGCTTAGCAGAGTTTAAAAAAGGTTTAAATAATCTCTTAAAAGAGAAGTCCATAAGCCATTTTTAAGATGATGTGGGGAAATCCACTGCTTATTCCTAGAAAATACAGTATAAAATATGTTTTACTTTTGGGATCTTGCTAGGTACTTGTGACCTGAGTTGGCCATTATTGGAAGCAGGATACTGGGCTTGCAGTCTGTCCCAGTATGGTAGCTCTTATGTTATGTTAACTCCACAAAGAAAGGCTTTTCTTGAGCAAAATGTACTTGCTGGAGAAAAGATAGAAAAGGGGAGATATGATAGAAACTTTAACTTATTTGGTAAAATTCAGTGAAGTACACATGTGCTGGTTTTGAGTCTAACTGTAATTTTTATTAATAGTTTTCCACAGTGGAAAACATCACAATCTAGTTATTTATATGAACAAATATATTACTCAATATAATGGGAACCAAAGTATTCCTGTTTAAGTACAGGAATTGTACACACAAGTTTGTAATCCTCTTGAGGTGCTCTAATTATTTCTTTCCCCAAATTAATAAGATATCAACATTTATAGTTTCTCAAAAATAGAAAACAAGCAATAAACTATTATAATTTATATTATATCAGGTAAAAACTACTCAGACATTTTGTGAATATGGCATGTATTGTTTGCAACTGAACACTAGTTGCAGTTCTGTTTTTTTTGAGCCTGGTTTGTCTCAACATACTTCTAGCATTTCACTTCTCATTGGTCTGCAACACAGAATTACTGAGATTCTCTGAGCAAGTGGCTCTAGCACAAAGGTTCATAAACCTGTCCTGGGGACCCCCCACACATTTGGGTTTGCAAGATACAGTAAACTCTGTTATCCGGCACCCATAAGGATTGGTATTTGCTGGATAACTTTTTCTGGTTGCTTGAGAGTTACTGTAAAAATACTGTACTGTGTACAGTGGCTAGAAAGACAATAAGTGTCCTAACCCAGATCTCAATTCCTTCCCTCCAGCCCCAAAGCAGCAGCAGTCCTGAGCCATGAACGCCTCCCCCCCCCCCTTCTTACTGAAAGCAGCAGTGGCAGCCGGTCAGCAGAGGCAGCGCTGAAAACAGGCTGCTTAAGGCCAGCAGGGCCTTTCCTCTGACGGTTTTCAACGCTGCTGCTGCTGCTTCGGTTAAGGAAGAGAGGGGGATTGCAGGTCAGTACCGCTGCTGCTTTTGATACTCCAGGGCTGGAGGGAGGAGGGGTTCATGGCTTCAAGACCATTGCTGCTTCGGGGCTGGAGGGAGGGAGTTTTGCAGTTCAGGACCGCTGCTGCTGCTGCAGGGAGGGAATTCGCAGCTCAGGACTGCTGCCACTTCGGGGGACTTTTTTTCCAGCAATTTTTTTTTTGTCAGTTCGGTGAGTGCCACTTGCTTGAATACCAGTTAATTGGGATTCTACTGTACCCCTAATGAATATGCATGATAGAAATTTGCATGCCTACTACCTATTTTATAGACAAATCTTACTCATGCATATTCATTAGAGATATCTTGAAAACCCGACTGGTTGGGGGTCCCCCAGGAGAGGTTTAAGAACCATTGCTCTAGCATGCTGTTAAGCATGACACTTGTTTACTTGTTTTACAGACAAGAACTTAGTAGATCTAGGCCTAGATGGATTGGTTCTGATCTGTCATTTACATTGAACTCCACAGAGTCTGAATTTCCTATCCTACTATACATCTAGGATCTCTCTGGTAGTGTTTACATCGTGGTATTAATTGTAATGACATCCAAATGCCATTACACAACATATTGATCTATTTTTATGCAGACAAGACAAACGTTCATGTTCACAAATGATAACACAAGATTTGGTCAACAGACTAACTCAAACATGATAAATTTAATATTCTTATGAAGGCAGGCAATAAATTGATTAGACATTTCTGGATGTGAAAACAGTGAATTACATTTTCCCTTTCATTTGAGGGCAAGATACAATGTTTTTAAATTTGAACACCATTTAATCCACAAATCCTATTAATACATTCTGATATGAAGTTCACTTTTTTATAATAGAAATTTATTACTGGCTCACATTCTGTTCTGCTGTGATCTAAAGATCTTCTGCCCAGGCAGTTATTCATCCATATTCAATTTATACATTAGACCAACTCAGGGGTTCTCAACCCTGTCCTTGGGACACACCTAGCCAGTCAGAATTTCAAGATACTCACCATGAATATGCATAAGATATTTGCATAGATTTGCATAGAATGGGGGTAGTGCATGTACATTTATCTCATGCATTTTCATTGTGACTATCATGAAAACCTGACTGGCTAGGTATGACCTTGGATGGGGTTGAGAATACCTGGACCAACTTAATACATATATAACTAGCTTTTGATAGTTATCCTCCTTTCAGTATGATAAATCACTCGGCTCTTCTCTCCTTTTCTCCTCTGATGGGACTTGTTTTTCTCTAGCTCTGCAACTGCTACTCCTGTCTGACAACCAGTATGCCAGAGTGAGGCTAAAAGATAAATATAAGAATTAAAACTCATCCTTAAACTCCAACCACAATACAAACTATTGCATCAAGATGTAAAGCAAGACTATAAATAGTACATACATTTCCACATTTCCCCACTTACCTGGACTTCAGAAAAAAACTCAAAACTCACTTATTCCACAGACAGAATCCCTAACACTCCCTCTCGCGACTTCTACTCCCTTCAATACACTTGAACCCCCACCTTCCCCCCCTAGGTTCCCTCCAAACCTATTAACTTCCCGGACACTCATGTATATTCCATGTACTATATTCCCAGTATATTCCTTGCATATTCCTTGTATTTTCCTTGTACCATACTCCTTGTATTCTCCTTGTATATTCCTACTGATGGTATTTTATATCGACTTCATCTTGTTAAATTCCTGTTAACTTCAACGACATGTACATTCCAAAAAATTGTAAATTCCAACGTTATTTTCATGTGTAATCTTATTAACTGCTATGAACCACCTAGAACTCTCTGGGTATGGCGGTATACAAAATAAAGTTATTATTATTATTATTATTATTAAAAGAGCCATAAGTTCCACTCCAGGTTAGACCCCAGTGCATGCCAGCATTTACTGGTGTAAAACCTGTACTGAATGAACCAAACTTTGCATGCACGGATTACATGCAAGTTTAAATGAAAAATGAATATTGCATAAGTTGAAAAAAATGTTAAACAGCTGGAAGTGGTAATATACAAGTAAATACTTTTTCTAGCTTTTCCTTTAAGAAAGGGGTTATACTTTTGGAGCTGCCAAAGGGAGGCAAAACTGAACAGGGGCCTCAACATTTATCAGGATGCAGGAAGCAAGTGATTCTAGGTGTCTGAAGATAAGTACACAAATCCTGGAAAGCTATTTTTTTCATGCAGTGCATAATTAAGCTGTGGAATCTTTTGCTAGAGGATGTGGTGAAGGTAACAAAAGTAGCAAGATTCAAAGTAGGTTTAGACAAATTCCTGAAGAATAAGTCCATTAACTTGTACTGAAAAATCTTGCAGTGTAGCTACGGCAAACTGTAACCTATAAACTGTATATTATATATATTGGTATTAGATCTCTAGTATGTGTCGAGTTAAGATAAACTTGTATCAAAAAAACTTGTACTGTAACTATGGCAAATTGTAACCTGTTAACTGTATATTATGTATGTTCACCTGTAACCCATTCTGAGTTCTTTGGGGAGAACAGTATATATAACATGAATTAAATTAATGAATTACATTTTATTAGCCAGGTAAACTTTGGAGAGCCACTGCTCATTCTGAAAATGAGATATGAGAAATATACTCACCCACCCACCCACCCCTTTTACTAAACCGCGATAGCGGATATTAGCACAGGGGGCCACACTGAATTCTCCATGTTGCTTCCAACGCTCACAGGAACTTTATGAGCATTGGGAGTTGCACAGAGCATTCAGCACGGCTCCCTGCGCTAATAACTGCTATTGCGGTTTAGTAAAAAGGGGGGAGGGGGGATAGTGATGTGAGAGAGGGTTTTTTCCCCCCTTCTGATTTCCTCTATTATTGCATTTATGTCACACTGAATGGTTTCTGAGTCTGGTCTTTAAACCAACTCCGTAAGGGTTCAAATACTACTACTACTAATAATAATAATCATTTCTATAGTGTTACTAAATGTACCCAGCACTGTACACTAAGGTGCTCATAATCGAAAGAGAAAAACGTCCAAAAACCGGCCTAAGTCAGCACTTGGACAAACATTTCCCAAATACGTCCATGTGCCGATAATAAAAACGGGATTTGGACGTATTTCTAAATGACCTAGGCCTTCATAGTGCCGCTGAGCGACCAAAGCTAAACAGGGTGTTTTGGGAGGAGTGTCGAGGGTGGGAGTTGGGTGGGACGTGGGCCGGCTTAGACTTATGCAGCTCAGGATCGACGGAACTTGGACGTTGTGACTTAGACCATGTAAAACATGGTCTAAGTCACAAAAACCCACCTAAAGTCACCAGAAAAGCACTGCAAACACATAAAACAGACCCCCACACACTACCCCAGTAATCACCAACCTCCCCACCCCCATAAAAATATTAATCACACCTTTAAAATTCAACCTCCAGACCATAATCACCTGGCCGCCTGGCATAGGAAAGCCTAGATGTCCAGCACAGAGGCGGCTTAAGCCATCTTGAGGGTGGGTTAGGGACTCATGGAGAGGAGGACCCATGCCCATAAGCCCCTGTAATCACTGCATTGATACTGAAACATGTGCACTCCCCTATACACCCCCAAAACCCTTTTGTACTGGCATATAAGTGGCTCCTGCAGCCATAAGGGCTATTGGGGTGGTAGATAAGTGGGTCTAGGGGATTCTGGAGGTGGTTTGGAGGGCTCACCATGACCTAATAAGGGAGCTGTAGTGAGAAGACATGGCACCCTTTTTGTGAAGTTCACAGCAGTGCTCTGAAAGGTACCCCACTATTTAGGTGTCATGTCTGGGTTTTCAGTCCATCACTTAGCAGAGCCTTCCTATGTCCAACAGGGCTTGTTCTAGGCGTTTTTCACTTGGACGAAAAGTTGGACGGAAATGTGGTATAAAGATGGACGATTTAGCAGCTTGGACGATCAGATCGGCAGGACATATAATTAGACGATTTTCGAAACAAAAAAAATTTTGGACGTATTTTTCGAAAATGTGTCCTAGGCTGTTTTTTACTTTGGACGACTTGCGACTTAGACGCAAACGGACTTAGATGTCCCTTTCGATTATGCCCCTCCACATGTACATCAGACAGTCCCTGCTTGATAGTTTACAATCTAACTAAGATAGGCAGCAGTTTTTCCATCCTCCCTCCCTCTCATTCCCCCTGTGCAGTACCTCCTGTCCAACCTCTCTCTCCTATCCACCTCCACCCCCACTGCGAGATATGGTATACCTTAAGGCCTCCCAAAGTAGCAGCAGCAACGCTGGGAACAGGAAGCTTGTGGCCTGCCCCACCAGGGCTTCCCTCTACTGTATCATCAGTGAGGCAGCAGAGGGAAGGCCTAGCAAGGTAGACCGTGAGCAGCCTATTCACAGCGCTGCTTCTACCGGCCGGTGACCGCCGCTGCTGCTGCTTTAGGAGGTATGTCAGGTCTCAAGGGGGAGGGGGAGTGCTGGTCACTGAATTGGTAAGTCTGATATTTTCAGTCAACGAATCGATTTGATTTGGGCAGCACTAGTGCACAGGTCACAGTGTGTGCAGTGTGATGGCAGCCGAATCTCCTTTGGTTTCCTGCTCCTTTTTTCACAGTGGCCATTTTGTCTCATCAGGATTCTTCCTCTGTGGATAGGAAGATGATTAGAGAAGAGGGAGGAACAAATCCCTTCCACTTCTGGGGCTTCATCAGGTATCCAATCACCGCACAGGGGGATAGTGCAGATCAGTCTTAGGCTGTGTTTGCAGAAGAGCCATTTTCTCTCAAATTTTATTCTTTTATTTCATAAGGCATACTTGTTGAAGGGGGCTATGCCAGCAAACTTTTCCAGATCCTTCTTCTACTCCAGTGCTGCAGCAGAGACAGAATTATTCCAAGTGCAAGAAATTGTCAGCTTCTAAGTTGGAAGTGGTATTCTTCCTGGCTCATTCTCCAACAGTTACATAAAGGGCAGAGTCACCCTCAGACATGATCCTGGGGGATCTGGACGAGGAGGAGATGCCGCTGGCAGAGTTATTTCTAAAGCCCTGTACAGTCTGAATATTTCAATTCCAGATGCTCAGTCCCAGGCTGTGGTCAATCCGTTGATGGCTGGAACCATGAGGTATCCTAAGACTTATCCTGTGCATGAGGCCATGCAGGAATTAATTTCAGTACAATGGGATACTCCTGGTGCTAGTCTGCGAGTGGCCAAGACAATGGAACAACTTTATCCTATATCCCAACAAGGACAGAAAAAATTCAGGTTTCCAAAGGTAGATGCCCTAGTAGTAACAGTCACCAAGACTACGCTTCCAGTTGAAAGAGGGGTAGCTCTTAAAGATGTACACAATAGAAAGCTGGAAGGTTCATTAAAGATGTCCTTTCAGGTTTTGGCTCTGGCGTTGCACGCAGCTATCTTTAATTCTTATGCATTGCGAGCGTGTCTTTGCTAGGTACAGCAGATTACAGATTCGGTCGTTGAGTCAGACTCTCAACTGCCCAAGGAGCTTCCTGATGTGGAGACTGGGCTAGTGCATTTGGAAAATTCCTTATACAGTATGATCTTATCAGGGCCTCAGCAAAGCAGATGTCTTCTAGAAGGTCCTTGTGGCTTCACCATTGGTCAGCAAATGCCATTTCTAAATGATGATTAGTGAAGCTTCCCTTTAAAGGTAAACTTTTTTGGGAGATCTAAAAATGTTAGTGAAGGACTTTGGGGATTCTAAGTCTCAGCATCTACTTGAGGATAAGCCTAAAGCCTAAAGTCGCAAGTCCGTCTTTGCTTCCGAAATGCCAAATGTTATAGTCCAGGAAAAGCTCCTGTATGTGAACTGTTATGTGGACATAAGATAGAGAGTCAATGAAGTGACATGAAGAGAGGGCTAATGTGAGCATAACAATGTGGAATATGTCAAGTAGCAGAATTTTAACAGACTGAAGGGAGAGAGATGGCTTAGCGGGAGATCTGTGAGAAGCAAGTTACAGTAATTAAAGCGTGCGATGATAAAAGTGTGAATAAGGGTTTTGGTAGTGTGCTGAGAAGGAATAAAATTTGGTGACATTATAAAGAAAGAAACAGATTTTAGTAGTCTTGTTAGATTTGTGCAGAGAAAGAGGAGTCAAAGATAATTCCAAGGTTACAAGCTGATAAAGACAGCGAGAATTAAAGTGCTATCCATAAAAATATGAGAATGAGGGAAATAGAGAGGTGGGTTTAGGGAGAAAGATAAGAAGTTCAGTCTTGTCCCTCTAAAAATGAACCAGACCCACCAAATGGCGGTGAAACAACCAGGCAGCAATGTCAGACAAGCAGGCTGAGATTTGGATCCAGATACTGAAAACCATGGAAGGAGAGCAGAGCACCAAGGGAATACGTATATACTGTACATTCACCCTTTTGTCCTGGGTCATCAAGTGGTCTAATTTTAGAAAAGTGTCCCACCTCACCATCAATGATTTTGATGAAACTTTATATGCTGAATCTTACATGACCCAAATGAGCTCTGGTAAAGTTTAAGGTCCACCAGTGAAATACTTGTGAAGATATATTGTTTGATACCATACCATGACCATGCACAATTTTGGTAACTTTGAGTCAAAATCATTCCTTGGCCATTGAAACTAAACAAATGAAACTTTGCAATCGTATACAACTTTTTACATCTATTCAATGGAACTAATGCAGATTTTCATTTTTTTTAAACTGACATATGTAAAAAGCCTCAAAGTGGGCCAAAAAAATGTACCATGCTAAAAAAAATTCAAAGTTTAGCCTTCTGTGGCTCCTGCAATAATGAAGTTAACCCCGTCATGAGCTTGATAGATGAAAGGAACAATATACTGAAGATTTATTACAAAAACTCACCAATACAGTAAAGTTCATCATCATCAAAGATAAGTACAATATTATTTTGTTATGTATATCTTTGATATACTGATATAGTGAAGATCTTGACAGCAGCTATGGAGGTAGGGTAGGTGCAATGATGTTTGATATTACACCTCTTATTATATGCCGTTGCCGGTATTAAGTGGTGTTTTTCTTCTGAGCACTATTATTATTTATATTACTATAGAAACATAGAAACATAGAAATAGACGGCAGATAAGGGCCATGGTCCATCTAGTCTGCTCACCCTAATGACCCTCCCCTACCTTTGCCCTGTGAATAGATCCCATGTGTCGATCCCATTTGACCTTAAAATCAGGCACGCTGCTGGCCTCAATCACCTGCAGTGGAAGACTATTCCAACGATCAACCACCCTTTCAGTGAAAAAGAATTTCCTGGTTTTCCACAGATGCCCCTGATTTTCCACGGATGCCCTCTTGTTGCCGTGGGACCCTTGAAAAAGAAGATATCTTCCTCCGCCTCGATGCGGCCCGTGAGATACTTGAACGTCTCGATCATGTCCCCCCTCTCTCTGCGCTTCTCGAGCGAGTATAGCTGTAATTTGTCTAGCCGTTCTTCGTACGGGAGATCCTTGAGATCCGGGTGGCCATTCTCTGAACCGACTCCAGTCTCAGCACATCCTTGCGATAATGCGGCCTCCAAAATTGCACACAGTATTCCAGGTGGGGCCTTACCATGGATCTATACAATGGCATAATGACTTCCGGCTGACGGCTGACGAAACCCCTGCGTATACAACCTATGATTTGTCTTGCCTTGGATGAAGCTTGCTCCACTTGATTGCTTATTGAGTTAGTAAGATTTTTTTTTACTATTTCTATATGAGAAATCCTGTGTATAATTATTTTTCTTCTGCTTTTTGACTAGTTTGTTTTATCTAGATAACTTTAGGGCATCACAAAACACCAGGATATTGTGTGTTGATGCCTGCATAGGGGAAGCACTGAATATCTGAGTCTAATTTAACCAGTAGCGGTTAGAATTTAAAAAAAGGTTGACTGCTGCTGGCTGAATTATCATACCCTTCTAGTTCATATTTCACAGAAAGTTTACCCATCTTAGATACTATACATTTGGATAGAAACACAACAAAATAAAACTTGTCCCTCACAAAATAATGTCATAGTGTTTTCTTGAATATCATTTCCCACAGCGTTTGTTGTGACTATATCCTCACAGATCAGTGAGAACACTTGTTTTAGAATACTATACAATATGCTTCAACATTATCCAAATTAAGCATCATATTTTATTAACTAACCCAGCATGGATTACGGTAATGGCACAATAAATCATATATCCTACAAAGGAAGCAGCTGAGTGGAGTCTTAAATGGGAAATAGCCACACACTAAAAGCACCTTGTTAACTTAGTAACACCCACTGCTATTGCTTGAATTATAGATTTTAATGAAAACTGATCAAATGCCATGCTGTCTTTGCTGATGAGTTCTATTTATAACCTTGAGAGGCTCTTGTATCTTCCTGGCTTAGAAGTAGGTACAGCAATGTGATATGTGAGAGGAGAGACTAGGACTTCTCTTTTATAGGCCTTTACAATTTGGTCCTCAGTATATGGTCAGGGCTTGATACACTCTGTAGCTGATATATTTAAACACTGAAGAGCTTTGACTGTCCTAACCTACCACCTTAGTAGTGTTGAGGGGATCTTTTATTCAATTTTATAAAAGGATGAGTCCATGAAAGCACATACAGAATCTCAATACTGAAGAGTTAAGAGTTGGATTTAAACAAAAATTTATTATCTGTGACATTACAATTAATTATGCAAAAAATAATGGCGATAGGTTGCATATGTTTTGTTTCCATATTGATATATATATATTATAGATCTTTTCTATTTTTCTCTATCATTTATCTGCAAAGTGTGATTTACAATATATTTGAACCTGTCAATAGTTTTTGATTTACGTACAGTATACTGTAAAAATCCATTCACAGTCATAGAAAGGAGAGCCTGAACCCCATTATTTATCCATGGGCTCTTTTACAATACTGGAGTCTATTTAATCTTATTATTATTTTCTTATTATTCTTATTATTATTTTGAAAGTTTGTTGAAAAAAATTACTATATTGGTAAGAACTAGACACAAAGGGGCTGATTCTGTATGGGACACCGGTCTCGGTGGCCATCCCCTTGTGCAGCAGCTCTGAGGCCTCCAAAAAGAGTGGCAGCGCTCTGAATGGGCCTTCCCTCTGCAGCGTCTTTCTATTCCTCTCTCCCATCCCTCTGTGCAGTGGAACCCCACCGACCCACCGTGAGCTTGACATACCTCCAACTCCGAAGCCTCCAAAACAGCGGCAACAGCTCTGAATGGGCTGCTTTGAAGCCTTCCCCGTGAAGCAGCCTGTTCCCTGTGAAGCAGTCTGCTTAGAGCAGCTGCTGCCACCATTGTTTTGGAGATTTCAGAGTTGGAGGTATGTCAGGCTCACGGTGGGAGGGTTGGTGAGGTTCCACTGCACAGAGGGATGGGAGGAAGGGATAGAAAGATGATGCAGAAGGAAGGCCCATTCAGAGTGTTGCCGCTCTTTTTGGAGGCCTCAGAGCTGCTGCACAAGGGGATGGGTGAGAGGCGAGGTAAGATGCTGCACATGAGGGGGTGGGGGGAGAGAAAAGAAAGAGGAAGAATTTGGATGGAGGAAAGGAAGGGAGAGATGATTGTTGTACATGAAAAAAAAAAAAGACATGCCCCAAAAATAAGCCCTAGTGCATTTTTTGGAGCACAAATTAATATAAGACCCTGTCTTATTTTCGGGGAAACATGGTATTTAAAGTATACCAAACATACATCAACCAACATATCTGTAAAAGCCAGACCACTGAATATGAATTCCTAACTTATATGGATAAGTTATCCATGATAGGTATAACTTATCCAGATAAGATATCTTTATCTAGATAAATCTTTCTCTGCTAAGGAATTTGATCTTCCTTAGATATGTTCAGTCTGTGAGTAACTCATTTTATCTTGCCTTCCACCTTGTAAATTTCAAAGTTTTAATCAGAAGGATAGCTGCAGAATTATGAAAACATGGAATGACCTAGTAGTGAGAGCCTAAATTGAGAACCAAGAATGCCAGGGTTCAAATCCTATTGATGGCCCTTGTGACCTGGAGCAAGTCACTTTACCCTCCCCCCTCCACACACACACATTGTTTCATTTACAGACCAATTGCAAGCCCTTTGGGGATAGAGAAATATCTACTAGTACAAGTACAATCTGTTAGAACAGTATTTTGATTCAAGGAATGAAAAATGTTACATATGGGCTGATTCTTCAGAAGAACTGTGTAATAATGGAATATGGGCTCTCATTACCAAACCACATTTGTAGAATTTTATTACTCAAAATGTTGCAGACTCTACCCCTAGAAATTCATTCAACTATAATGGACTTTAATTTTGAGAGTATGATCAACAATGGAAAATGATAAACCTAAATTTGTCTATGGTGGGACAATACCAGAGATCTTCAAATCATCACTGTCACTGGGCCCTGTAATTAATCAATCATTTTTATACAAATATGACTGAGGCTTTTCAACATATCAAGCATTTATTATAACTAATCAAACTAAATGTTGCACTGAACATCTAATGGTGTTCTATATAGTGATGTGAAGATTACTTTGAATTTAAGAAAAACTACCCTTGATTTGCAGGCTAGTGCTTTAAAATATGGCTCATACTTGTACACATATTATAGATAAGAGGTTCATCATACCATGTGATGCAAAAACATAGGTAGATATATGAGCAGCAAGTCTTCACTCAAGCAGGAATCAGTGCAGTCAGACTGGGGTGCAGCTGATGTCATGAAAAGAAGATGAACAGTTCTTAGGGCATGCTGAAGGTCAAATGTTTCCCTTGCTTCACCGACGGCACTTTGATTATGATACTGGCTGAGACAGTTTGCAGAACATTCGTTTTAGGTAAGACATTTAGGTTCAGCCACAAAACCTAAAAAACAAAAGAGCACTAACTTTGCAACAATAGAAAAAAAATGCAAAGGAAAGCAGCATACACATTTCAGGAAAGTTATATCAATGCATGGCCAAAGACATTTATTTAAAAAAAACAACACAATATCCACAATTTTGCCTGCTACTAATTTGAAAACTCACTTTCTTCTGATTTTTTTTCTTCTGCTATGCTCCTCTCTGTTTAAATAAAGATTAATGCACATGTGCTAGAGGTAAAAAAGCAATGAATACACAAAGGGCCTGAATATGACTACCCTTACACCACCACCAGCAACACCTCGAATCCGGACAGTATTATATCCATTCGTCTAAACAACAGAATCCGGACAATATTATCTCTATTCGTCTAAACAACCTATCACTATCTACTATCTACTACCAATTTATCCTGGAAAAGTCCAGAATAACAATTGTAACTTAACGCACTCTTGATTATATGTACTGCAATGCTACTGGAAATGTCCAGTCTCCTAACTTGTAATCCGCTTAGAACCGCAAGGCACAAGCGGAATAGAAATCACTAATGTAATGTAATGTAATATATGTAGTGCAACCAAAGTTATGTGTGTAAATCTGTACACACTGCCGATCTGTGTGCGCAACTTAATTGTTTAACAAGTTAATTAGTGCCGATAAGTGGCAATTAATAAGTACTGTAATAATTGTCACAAATTAGAATTTGTACACACAACTTTATAGGCATATTCTATAAAGTGGTGAATGTAAAATCTATTATCCCAGGACAAGCAGGCAGCATATTCTCACATGTGGGTGATGTCATCCACGGAGCCCGGATGAGGACAGCCTCGCAAGCAGACTTGCTTATAAAACTTTTAGAAAGTTTGTGACTGCCACACCATGCATGCACGAGTGCCTTCCCACCTGACGTAGGGCACATGTCTCCTCAGTTCTCCGTGGATCCGAGAAGTCCTCTACTTTGTGCCTTCTCTCACCGCGGCTCATGTATTTTTTTTCTTACAGGGTCGATGTGTTTTCTGCGCGTTTTGGTTTCTTTTTTTTTTTAAAAAAAATTTTTCAGTTTCGTTTCTTTTTTTCTTCGTGTCATGGCATGGCCTACCCCGCAGCCTCAGCCTACGAGCTTTGATTTCACCGTGGATATTTTCCAGTCTATGTCCCAGCCAGTCACAGGCTTTAAGAAGTGTAGCTGCTGACAGCAATATCCCTCACTGACCCACATTGGTAGTGTGTGCAGTATTTAGGATCTGACCATCGTCCAGAGTCATGTGCCCGCTGCTCTACCCTTCATCCTCGAGCCTTAAACATCGTCGAGTTCAGGTAGAGAAGATATTCGGCGGTATGGATAGACCTTTGCCTAAGGTCCTTACCCTGACTCCAACCCCGATCTGGACCCCAAATCCAGTCAAGTTTTCTACGGGGTTCCTATTTTGGACCTCAGAACACTCAACAAATTTCTTGTCACAGAGAAATTTTGACTGTTGTCTCTGGCATCTCTATATCCCCTTCTAGATCAGAACGATTGGTTATGTTCTCTAGATCTCAAAGAGGCTTACACTCACATTCCCAAACATCCAGCTTCTCGACAGTTCCTCAGATTTTGGGTGGGAAATCTGCATTTTCAGTACAGGGTGCTACCCTTCGGCCTGGCATCATCTCCCAGAGGGTTCACCAAGTGCCTCGTTGTAGTGGCAGCAGCTCAGCGCAACTATGGTCTTCAGGTATTCCCGTACTTGGACGACTGGTTCAAAGAATCAATATCTCAGGGGGTTATTATAGCAACCCAATGGACTAAGTGGTTCCTCCAGAGTTTGGGCTTTGAAATCAACTTTCCTAAGTCCCTGCTACAACCCTCTCAGACTTTATAGTTCATCGGAGCTGTGCTAGACACTGTGCAACTCAGAGCATTCCTTCCTCAACAACGTCAGGATGCTCTCATTCGACTCTGCCAACAAGTGTCTTCCCTATCTTCAATTTCAGCAAGACACATGATGGTTCTCCTCGGACACATGGCTTATACCGTTCACGTGACTCCTTTTGCCAGACTTCACCTCAGAATTCCTCAGTGGACCCTGGCATCTCAGTGGGCACAGGCTTTCGACCAACTCTCTCAGCAGATTACAGTGACTCCTTCGTTGAGACAGTCTCTCCACTGGTGGATGTTCTCTTCCACTCTCTCCAGAGGTTTACTGTTTCTAATGCCCCCTCATCAGGTGGTCCTCACCACAGATTCCTCGACCTACGCTTGGGGGGCTCATTTTTTTTTTTTTTTTTAGAACTGCCTTCACCGGATCAGACCTTCGGTCCATCAAGTCCGGCGATCCGCACACGCGGAGGCCCCGCCAGGTGTACACCTGGCGTAATTTATAGTCCACCATATCTTTATATGCCTCTCTTAAGGAGATATGCATCTAGTTTGCTCTTGAAGCCTAGGACGGTCGATTCCGCAATAATCTCCTCTGGGAGGGCATTCCAGGTGTCAACCACTCTCTGAGTGAAGCAGAACTTCCTGATATTAGTCCTGAACCTGTCCCCCCTCAGCTTCATTCCATGTCCTCTAGTCCGTGTCAAATTGGACAGTGTAAATAATCTTCTCTGCTCTATTTTGTCGATTCCTTTCAGTATTTTGAAGGTCTCGATCATATCCCCACGCATTCTCCTTTTCTCAAGGGAGAACAATCCCAGTGTTATAAGTCTATCCTCATATTCCAGTCTCTCCATACCCTTCACCAGTTTTGTTGCTCGTCTCTGCACCCTCTCCAGCAGTTTTATATCCTTCTTTAGGTAGGGAGACCAATGTTGGACGCAGTATTCCAAGTGTGGTCTGACCATTGCCCTATAAAGCGGCATTATAACTTTCTCCGATCTACTCGAGATTCCTTTCTTTATCATGCCCAACATTCTATTTGCCTTCTTTGCCGCTGCCGCGCATTGTGCCGACGGCTTCAGGGTCTTATCTATCAGTACACCCAGGTCCCTTTCTTGTTCACTCTTCCCCAGAGTTGCACCTGACATTGTATACTCGTATTCCTTATTCTTATTGCCTAAATGCATTACCTTGCATTTCTCCACATTGAACTTCATCTGCCATTTCTCCGCCCATGTTTCTAACCGACACAAGTCGCTCTGGAGTTTCTCTCTATCCTCCTGCGATCTGATCGCCCGGCATAGTTTTGTATCGTCTGCAAACTTGATGATCTCACTGGATGTTCCTTCCTCCAGGTCATTGATATAAATATTAAAAAGGATCGGCCCAAGTACCGAGCCCTGGGGTACCCCACTAGTCACTTTCTCCCAGTCGGAGAACTTCCCATTTATGCCCACTCTCTGCTTTCGGTTTTCCAGCCATTTGCCTATCCATCTTTGTATATCTCCCTCTATGCCATGGCTTTGTAGTTTCCTGAGAAGTCTTTCGTGTGGAACTTTGTCGAACGCTTTCTGGAAGTCCAAGTATATTATGTCCACAGGCTTCCCACTATCAATTTGCTCGTTTACGGTCTCAAAAAATTGGAGTAAATTCGTCAAACATGATTTCCCTTTCCTGAATCCATGTTGACTGGGTTTCATCAAGTCGTGTGCGTCCAAGTGCCGGACTATGCTATCCTTGATCAGTGCTTCAACCATCTTGCCGGGGACCGACGTAAGACTCACAGGCCTATAGTTGCCCGGTTCCCCTCTCGATCCTTTTTTGAAAATTGGCGTGACGTTCGCTATCCTCCAGTCGTCCGGTATCTGTCCAGTTCTAATTGTCAGGTTTGCAAGTTTGTGCAATAACTCTCCGATTTCAACCTTCAATTCCTTTAAGACTCTCGGGTGAATTCCATCCGGTCCAGGGGATTTGTCACTTTTAAGTTTGTCGATCTGATAGTATATCTGGTCTAAGTCCACTTCAACTGTGGTGAGGCTGTCCTCTATTTCTCCTGGAAACACTTTCTCTGCTTCAGGTATTGTTGAGGTGTCTTCCTTCGTAAAGACAGACGCAAAGAAGGAATTTAGTTTGTCTGCGATTTGTTTATCTTCCTTGATGTACCCTTTTCTTCCCTGGTCGTCCAGGGGTCCCACTGCCTCTTTTGCAGGTTTTTTCCCTTTCACGTATCTAAAGAAGGGCTTGAAGTTTTTGGCCTCCTGGGCTATTTTTTCCTCATAATCCTGTTTGGCATCCCTCACCGCCTTGTGACATTTCTTCTGATCATCTTTATGTTTGTTCCAGGCTTCGGTTGTCTTTATGCATTTCCATTTTTTGAAAGAGTCCTTCTTTTCTTTTATGGCTTCCTTCACCTGTATGGTAAGCCATGCCGGTTCTCTTTTGCTCTTTGTTCTCCGATCTTTGGAAATCCTCGGAATGTAGAGATCTTGTGCTTCTGTGATAGTATTTTTCAGTAGGGACCATGCCTGATCTACCGTTTCAAGTTTGTCCACCATCTTCTCTAGTCGTTTTTCTACCATGGCCCTCATGCGATCGTATTTACCCTTTTTAAAGTTTAAGGTGGTGGTTAAGGTTTTGGCATGTTTCCCTTTCCCGATGTCAAGTTTAAAGTTGATTACATTGTGATCACTCGTTCCCAGTGGAACCACGACTTCCACTTCTGTTATCGGTCCCGTGAGGCCATTTAGGACCAAGTCCAAGGTGGCGTTGCCTCTTGTCGGCTCTTTTACCATTTGTTCCAGGAAGCAATCCCCTAGCACATCCAGGAACTTGGCCTCCTTGCCGCAGTTGGAGGTTGCTAGTTTCCAGTCTATCCCTGGGAAATTGAAGTCTCCCAATACAATTACATTGCCCGTCTTGCATTCTTGTTTGATTTCTTCCATCATTTCTGAATCAGTTTCCTCCGCCTGTCCTGGGGGACGATAGTAAAGGCCAATTTTCGTATCTGCACCATATTGACCAGGAATTTTGATCCAGAGTGACTCAAGCTTCTCTTTCATATCTGTTGTAACCATTTCAACAGAATCTATTCCCTCCTTAACATATAGAGCAATACCTCCACCTTTCTGCCCTACTCGATCTCTTCTATACAGTTTGTATCCCTGTAGTACTGTGTCCCATTTGTTTTCTTCATTCCACCATGTTTCTGTTATGCCAATGATATCCAATATGTCATGTCTCGCTATTGTCTCTAGTTCCCCCATTTTGTTACCTAGACTTCTAGCATTCGTATACATACATCTAAATTCCCTTTGTGTTACCTTTTTGGACCTTCTACTCTTGGCCGTCCCTATAGTTTCAAATACGGTATCCTTTACTGCTCCTGTGTTATCACCCTTGTTTGCTGTGTGGTCGTCCTCTCCTGTGTCTGAGTTGTCCCTTCCTGCTTTTTCTCCCTTATTGGCTGTGGGGTCGTCTTCTCTTGTGTAGGAGTAGTAGTCCTTGGCTTCTTCGTCGGGGCATCCTGCTATCCGTGCCATCGACCGGTGGTCGACTGTCGGCTTTCCCCTATCTTTCAGTTTAAAGCCTTCTCGATTGCCTTCTTCATGTTGCTTGCCAAAACTCGTGCTCCTTCCTTGTTGAGGTGTAGTCCGTCCCTTCTGTAGTACTTGCTTTTTCCCCAGAACGCCGTCCAGTTGCGCACGAAGTCGAAGCCTTCTTCTTCGCACCATCGTCTCATCCAGGCGTTGATTACTTGCAATTCCCCTTGTCTCTTTCCATCCGCTCTTGGTACTGGGAGGATCTCAGAGAAGGCCACCCTCACCTCCCTCATCTCGATAAAATCCGTACTCAAGGCCATTGGTCCAGCACGGATCGCCAGTGTCACATCAATCTGTTGGAACTCAGAGCGATCTTCAATGCACTCAAAGCTTGGAGGTACTGGATCCCTCCCTCTTTGTCAGGAAGCTCAAAAGGTGTGGAACTGGGCAATCCATCACAACACCTTTCTGAAAGCAGTCTACCTTCAAGGTGAGAAAAACTGTCTGGCAGACAAATTGAGTCATCTTCTGCAACCTCACGAATGGACACTCAACTCCTCGCCTCTTCATCACATTTTTTCTCAGTGGGGGACTCCGCAGATAGATCTCTTTGCGTCTCCCCACAACAACAAACTGCCTCAGTTCTGCTCCAGGATTTACTCTCCTCACTGCCTCGAGGCAGATGCTTTTCTTCTGGAATGGATGAATCAGTTTCTCTATGCATTTCCTCCATTTCCTCTCATTCTCAAGACACTCGTCAAACTCAAACATGCCACCATGATTCTGATAGCTCCTCGGTGGCCCAGACAACCGTGGTTCTCCCTTCTCCTTCAACTCAGCAGCAAAGAGCCACTACTTCTACCAGTTTTTCCATCTTTGCTTACACAGAATCAGGGATCTCTGCTTCATCCCAACCTGTATTCTCTACACCTAACAGCTTAGTACCTCTCAACCTAACTGCCACTTTACAGTTTTCTCAATCTGTAAAGGACATTCTAGAAGCTTCCAGAAAGCCTACCACTACACAAAGTTACAACCAGAAATGGACTAGATTTTCTGCTTGATGCACCATTCACCACATGGAACCTCAATCTACCTCCTTGTCTTTAGTTTTGGATAACCTGTTGCATTTATCTCAATCAGGCCTCAAATCCACATCCATTCGAGTCCATCTCAGTGCAATTGCTGCTTTTCATCAGCTTATCGAAGGGAAACCTCTTTCTGCTCATCCAGATTTATGAAAGGACTTTTCAATATCAAATCACCTCTCAAACCGCCTCTAGTGGTTTGGGATCTAAATGTTGTTCTTGCTCAGTTGATGAAGCCTCCTTTTGAACCAATGGCTTCGGCTCATCTCAAATATCTCACTTGGAAAGTGGTTTTTCTCACTGCTCACATCCGCTCGCAGAGTAAGTGAGTTTCAAGCTTTAGTAACGGATCCCCCTTTTACAGTATTCCATCATGACAAAGTGGTCATAAGAACATAAGAATTGCCGCTGCTGGGTCAGACCAGCTTAGCAGTCCGCTCATGTGGCGGCCCAAGGTAAAAGACCAGTGCTCTTAATGAGTCGAACCTCACCTGTGTACGTTCCAGTTTAGCAGGAACTTGTCCAACTTTGTCCTAAATTCTTACCTAAAGTGGCTTCAGAATTTCATCTTCAACCAATCCATTGTACTTCCAGTGTATTTTTTCCAAAGCCTCATTCTCATCCTGGAGAAACAGCTCTTCATACTTTGGACTGCAAGCGTGCTTTGGCTTTCTACTTGCAAAGGACTACGCCACACAGATCTGCTCCTCAACTTTTTGTCTCCTTTGATCCAAACAAGTTGGAACGTCCGATTTCCAAGCGCACCATCTCCAACTGCTTAGCTGCTTGCATCTCTTTCTGCTATGCTCAAGCTGGACTGCATCTACAGAGTCGAGTCACAGCCCATAAAGTCAGAGTCATGGTGGCATCAGTAGCTTTCCTGAGATCTACTCCTTTTGACGAAATCTGCAAAGCTGCCACTTGGTCCTCGGTTCATACTTTCATCTCTCATTATTGTCTGGATTCTTTTTCCAGATGGGATGGCCATTTTGGCCAGGCAGTTTTACAAAATTTATTCTCCTAAATTGCCAACACTCCCACCATCCCATTCTGGTAAGCTTGGAGGTCACCCACATGTAAGAATATGCTGCCTGCTTACCCTGGGATACAGTTACTTACCTTAACAGGTGTTATCCAGGGACAGCAGGCAGATATTCTGACAACCCACCCACCTCTCCTGGTTGGCTTTTTAGCTAGCTATCTGAACTGAGGAGATGCACGCCCTACATCGGGCGGGAAGGTGCTCGGGCAGTTGCAAACTTTCTAAAAGTTTTACATAAGCATTGCTTCTGCCGAGTCAGACCATAGGTCCATCATTGCCAGCAGTCCGCTCCCGTGGCAGCCCCCCAGTTCAATGACCTGCAGTGATCCATTACTCTACTACTCTTTTACTCTACAGCCTTTTGTACTGTATAGTACCCTCTAATTGTACCCCTGGATCCCCTTTTTCTTCAGGAACTCGTCCATTTCATTTTTGAACCCCAAAGTCATACTCTGCTCTACCACCTCCTCTGGAAGCGCATTCCAGGTGTCCACCACCCTCTGTGTGAAGAACTTCCTAGCATTTGTTCTGAACCTATCTCCCATCAATTTTTTTGATAGCCCTCTAGTTTTTGATGCCCCCGCCAGTCTGAAGAATCTGTCCCTCTCCACCTTCACTACACCCTTCATGATCTTATAAGTTTCTATCATATCCCCTCTAAGTCTCCGCTTTTCCAGGGAAAAGAGCCCCAGCTTCTCGAGCCTCTCAGCATATGAGAGGTTTTCCATGCCCTTTATCATTTTTGTTGCTCTTCTCTGAACCCTCTCGAGTATCGCCATATCCTTCTTAAGGTACGGCGACCAGTACTGAACGCAGTACTCCAGATGTGGTCGCACCATCGCCCTATTCAGCGGGAGGATAACTTCCTTGTTTCTGGTAGTGATATCTTTTTTGCTAATGCCCAACATTCTGTTCACCTTTTTTGAGGCCGCTGCGCATTGTGCCGCCGGTTTCATTGTTCTATCCACCAAAACCCCCAAGTCCTTTTCTAGGTTGCCTTCCCCCAGTACCATACCTCCCATCGCATAGTTGTACATCGGGTTCCCTTTCCCTACGTGCATAACTTTACATTTCTCTACATTGAAGCTCATCTGCCATTTATTTGCCCACTCACTCAATTTGTTCAAGTCCCTTTGAAGTTCTTTACATTCCTCAACAGACCTAACCTTACCGGAGAGTTTTGTGTCATCCGCAAATTTTATAACTTCGCACTTTGTCCCTGTTTCCAGGTCATTAATAAATATATTGAATAGAAGTGGTCCCAGCACTGACCCTTGTGGGACCCCACTCGTAACCCATTTCCAGTCAGAATAGTGTCCCTTTACTCCTACCCTCTGCTTCCCGTTCGCCAGCCAGTTTCTGATCCATCTGTGTATGTCCCCTTCCACTCCGTGATTCCACAGTTTCCTTAGTAGGCGCTCGTGAGGTACCTTGTCGAAGGCTTTCTGGAAGTCCAGGTATACTATGTCTATGGGATCACCTTTGTCCAAATGTTGCGAGGCTGTCCGCATCAGGGCTCCGTGGATGACGTCACCCACATGTGAGAATATCTGCCTGCTGTCCCTGGATAATACCTGTTATGGTAAGTAATTGTGCTGTATGGGCATCTCACAGGGGGCGTGGCTAGGGGAGGAACATGGATGGATAATGGGTGTTCTAAAAGTTAAGTACATTTATAGAATATCCCTCATCCACGCACAACTAAGGCCTGGTTTTCATTGGCCTATAATGGGTGCACCTAAATGTTAGTCATGGACTTCCGGCGGAAACATGGTGCTGTAGACAGCGTGCTGCTACAGCTCCGCTACACCAGACCACGGCGCGGCAATTAATCTGCTTTTTTCCCCCTGGTTCGGGTCGGCTGCGGCACTGGAGAGTTTGCGGGAGAAGCGGCGCGACTTGGAAGTACCTTTCACAGCAGCTCTGCATTACATTTTCGGGACGCCCGGCGGCCACGTGGCGCCGCAGGCAGCGTGCGGCTGCGACTCTGCTCAACTGGAACGCGGCGCGGCTCTCCCCCTGCAGGTCTGATTGCGGGTTCCCCCGTGCTTGGGAGTTTACTGGAGGCGCGGCGCGACTCTGAACTCGCCCTCCTAGCAGCCTTGCAGTTTCGGGCTCGGGACTACCGGTAGCCACGTGGTGCCGCAGAAAGCGTGTGGCTGGGATTCTGACCCCCGGACCGCGGAGTAGCTTTTCCCCTGCAGGCCGGATTCCGGGTTGAGTCTTCTCCCGGTGCTGGGGAGCTTCTTGGTGGTGCGGCAGGATCTGGGAGCCTAGGGTAGGATCGCCATGGCGACTAAGGCGGTCCGGAAGGATCGGGAGTGGAGTAAGCTGCCAGAGGCCAAGTTGGCGGATCCCGTGGCACCCCCTTCGCCGGAGGCTCCTCACTCATCCTGGGTGTCCGCAGTTATGGCAGAGGTTCAGGCTGCCCTTGAGAGCTCCCTGGGGGACAAACTGCAGCGCATACTTGATAAACTGGACACGCTGGACCAGAGATTTGCCTCCCTCATGTCAGAGGTCAAGGAGACTCAGCAGCGGGTGAGTGCTACGGAGGATCGCGTCCAGCAGCTTGCCCAGGAACAGTCTGCCCACAGTACAGCGTTGGCTGCGTTGCGTGCCAAGGTGGATGACTTGGAGAACAGGTCCCGCCGCAATAACCTTCGGTTTGTTGGCCTGCCTGAATCGGTGCGGGACGTGGAGCTGGGGGCGATGTTGGAACGCTGGTTGCCTGAGTCTTTGTCTCTATCATCTTCCTCGGGCCCCCTGCGGGTGGAGAGGGCACATCGCTTGGGGCAGCGGAGAGAGAATGCTGACAGACCTCGAGTGGTCATTTGCCGTATCCTGAATTATCATCATAAGATGGAGGTCCTGCGTGCGTTGCGACAGGGCAAGAAGCTCTTGTATGACAACAAGCCCATTCTTTGTTTCCAGGACTACTCCGCAGAGGTCTCTCAGGCATGGCGCAGGTTTTCACCTTTATGCACCCGTCTCATCCAGCACCACATTGCTTTTTCTCTGCAATACCCGGCTCGCCTGAGGTTGACACATCTGGGTAGAGCTCATCATTTCGACACCTTGGAGGCCGCGCAGCGTTTTGTGACGGAGATGATACCTGAAGAACCACTGCAGGGAGCGGCTGTGGACTGAGGAGACCCATATCTGGGGCCGGGTCTGTGGTTTGAGTTTGGACTGGGGGTTTCTCTCCTTTCCCTCTGCGTTGGGTCTCTGTGTTTTTTGAGGGACTGCCTGGTTGATGTGTGGGGGGATGGAGGGGGGTTGGCCTACTTGTCCTCTGTTAGTTTGGGTCTGTTCAGGCATATCTGGTTATTTGAGCACTGGGGATTGGGCTTGGTGAGTGTGCTTGAGGGTAGGTGTTGTGGCTGTGGTGTTCGTGGAGGGGAGGGGTGGGTTGAGTGTCTCGGGGGGTTTGGCTGATGGAGGATGTTTTTGCTATTCTCTGTGTTTTGGGGTTTGTGGGTCGGGGGTACTGGTCATTATTCTCGTGGGAGGGTGTACCTGGTTTCCTGGAAGTGATGCCCTTTTTGGGGTGTCTTGGGTGTAGATTGGGTGAGGGTTGGTTGTGGAGGGGGGATAGAGGGGTGGGGAGGGGGGAGTTGGGGGGTGGGGGTGGGTCTCGAAGGGTTTCAGGGAATTCAGGTGGGGCTTTTTGTGAAATTTTGGGGGGATGGGTTGGGGGGTTCTGTGCTAGGGGATTGACTAGGTGGCAGGGGTATGGCTTGATTCTTGGGGCAAGAGGTGGTGAGAAGCCGGGGGAGCGGTGGCTGGGACGCTTCTCTGGCACTCTACTGGTTCTTTCTTCTTGTGTGATTTGGCTATTGAGTGGATTGCTCTGGAATACACTTTAACTTCTTGGAATGTTGGGGGGATCCACTCCCCTATTAAGCGCTCCAAAATATTGCAGCGTTTGAATCGTTCTAAAACCTCTATTGCTTTTTTACAGGAGACCCGTTTATCCTCAGTGGAACATGCCAAGCTTTGTACCTGGTGAGTGGGTTCATATTTGGAGGCGCCCGCCGTGGGGGGAAAGGGAGGTGTTATTATTTTGATCCGTAAGGGTCTTCGCCTACTCACCCAGAAAGTGCTCCGCGACCCTAGGGGGCGTTACATAGTTGCCTTAGTGTTACTTGATAATCGGCCACTTTTGCTCTGTAATGTTTACGCTCCTAACAATCCTTCGGCCAGGTTTTTTAGGGGGCTTCGCAATCAACTCTTGCAGTTTGGAGATGTTCCGATGCTGGTGGGCGGGGACTTTAATGAGGTACCGGATCCAAAGTTGGATCGCTCTGCTTCGTGGGGTAGAGAGACCTCCAAACTTTATACGGGTGGTCAACTCTTGGAATCCACCTTGGGGTTGCTTGATGTGTGGCGGGTGCTTCACCCGTTGGAGAGGGATTACTCCCACTTGTCTAGGGCGCATGGGACGCTTTCCCGAATTGATTTTATCCTCATTTCTCGCGCACTGCTTCCCCGGGTACTGGGGGTTGATATGGGCCCCATTGAAATATCTGACCACGCTTGGGTGGGATTTCGGTAGACTTGGGGAGACTCTCCGAACAATAGGGTCCTGGCGGTTTCCCTGTTACTTGTATAGGGATACCCGTTTTCACGAGTTTTTGATACAGCGCTGGCGTGATTTTCAACTTAATAATCAGCAGCATCGTGATGATCCCATTCTCTACTGGGAGACGGCTAAGGCTGTTTTACGGGGGGATGTCATTTCTTATGTGGCCAGGGAGTCGAAGCTGAAGCATAGGCGGATTCTGGCTTTAGAGCAGAAGGCGACTGTGTTGAGACGCCAGTACGGCAGGGCGCCCTCATTCCTGCTTCGGGCGCAGCTTTTGGAGGTCCAGCAGGAACTGAATGAATTGTTGCATCTCCAGGCTCTGCGGACGAGGGAGTACTTTAAGTTTCATTTGTTTCGGTTTGCGAATAAGAGCAGTCGATTGTTGGCCCGCCTGGCGCATCTGAGGGGCGGACCTGAGAGCATATCGGCTCTTCGGGGCTCTTCTGGGGTGCTGCATCATCGGCCGGAGGAGATATGTGAACTATTGCGGGAGTTTTTTGCTGAGGTGTATACAGATCCAGGCCCAGAGCTTTTGGATGGGCAACTTTATCTTGACAGCCTCGATTTGCCTTGTTTCTCTCAGCGGGATGCTGCCGTTTTGGATCTTCCCATTACCGCAGAGGAGGTAGAAGGGGCGATTGGGGTCAGTCCGTTGGGAAAGGCGCCGGGCCCGGATGGGTTTCGGAGTGAGTTCTATAAGTTGTTGGTGACGGACGTAGCGCCAGTGCTGGCTGAGGTTTATAATCTGAGTGTTGCTAAGGCTTTCTCCCTCGCTACGTAAATCTAGCGTCTATTATAGTTCTCCCGAAGCCTGGTAAGGACCCTCTTTTGCCTGAATCGTACCGTCCTATATCATTGTTGAACTATGAGGCGAAGCTTTTGGCTAAACTTTTGGCTACTCGCCTGGCGCGCGTATTGCCATCGGTGATCTCTGACTCTCAGGTGGGGTTTGTGAGGGATAGGCTGGTGGCTAAGAATATCCGGCGTATCTTGTTAGCATTGGAACGGGTTGGACAGGACGGTAGCCCTGCCATACTCATTAGTTTTGATGCCGAGAAGGCGTTTGATAAGGTGCGGTGGGGTTACCTTTTTGCGGTGCTGAGGACGTATGGTTTGGGCCCCTTCTTTTTTGGTGCCATCCAGGCGCTGTACAGTGATCCAGAGGCGAGGATTTTGGTTAATGGGACTTGCTCTGGTTTTTTTCCTATTTGCCGAGGGACTCGCCAGGGCTGCCCCTTGTCGCCGCTCCTGTTTGTGCTTTCTTTAGACCCTCTACTTCGGGAGCTTCAGGCCAATGCGGATATTCGGGGATTGGTCTTGGGAGATTCCCATTTTAAACTGGCGGCGTTTGCGGATGACCTGTTGGTCTTTTTAACGGACCCGCAGCGTTCCTTGCCCGTACTATTGGAGAGCCTTCGGGAATATGGAGATTTCTCTGGCTTCGTCTTGAATTTTGCGAAATCTGAGGCGCTGGCTTCCTCGGTTCATCTTCGGCGGTTTTGGGGTAATAGTTTCCCGTTGCGCTGGGCTGACTCCTCTTTTAGATATCTGGGGATCAGGCTGACTATGGATGTGGCCCAACTGTATCGTCTTAACTTAGATAAACTCCTTGCGGATACTAAACTGTTGCTAGCCAAATGGCAGGCGTTGCCGCTGTCTTTGTTGGGACGAATTCATTTATTTCGTATGGTTATCTTCCCGAGATGGCTTTACGTTCTTCAGACTCTTCCCCTTTCTTTGTTGCAGAAGGATATTCGTTCCCTCACCTCCCTATTGATCCGGTTTTGTTGGGGTGGACAAAGACCTAAATTGAAATGGTCCTTGTTGGTGGGGCCTGCCTACGGGGGTGGTTTGGGGGTGCCTGACATCAGGGTTTATAACCAGGCCTGTTTGCTTCGTCATATTAGTGATTGGGTGATGGGTACCTCTTTTTATAAGGACCTTTCTCTGGAGCGGGATCATTTCTATCCTCTTCATCTATTGTATCTCCTCCATGCCCCGTTATCTAAACTGCCGCGACTCTGTAGGCGTAGTATCTTGTTTCGGTCCTTGTGGACAGTGTGGCATCAAATCCTTCGGTTGTGGAATCAGGACTCTCATACTAGTGCACTTCTCCCGTTGGTGGGGAATTTAGCTTTCCCTCCGGGGGTTGGACCTTCCGTGTTTGGTCGTTGGAGGGCTCGGGGGGTGGAACAGTTGCGGCATGTTCTGCGGGATGATGGGTCTCTCTTACCTTGTGCTGAATTAGCGGGGAGGGGGGTTCCTGAGATTGGACTTCCTTTTGCTTATTGTCAACTCAGTCACTACGTGGCTTCCCTCCAGGGGACTTCTTTGCAAGGGGATTTTGGGACCCGGCTCTGTACTTTTTTGACTGCAGATCCTGATTCCAGGGTCTCTATCTCTGTTTTGCATAGCCGGATCCTGGCTCTTTGCCCGCCGAGGGTTTTCCCTGGTATTCTGGAGGCCTGGCAGCGGGACTTGGGGGGAAAATTTTTGTTAACTGCCCTGAGACGCACTGCGGGCTTGGTACATAGTGCTGAATTACGTGAATGTCATTTTCGCACTGTTCTGAGGGCCTATGCTTCCCAGAGTCAGGCTTACCATATGGGTTGTATTGATACTCAATTATGCATCCGCTGTTCGGTGGAGGTGAATTCTTACTTTCATGGTATTTGGAGTTGTGAGGGGATTCAGGTATTCTGGACTGAGCTGGCCTCCTTTTTACAGGGCTTGTTGCAGACCCCTGTGCCAGTCTCAGTGCAGTCTATGCTGTTTGCCCATTTCTCTTTCTTGCATATGTACACTTCTTATGAAAAATTATTTCTTAGTAAATGTTTTATTTTGGGGAAGAAATGTATCCTGTGTTGCTGGCTTTCTTCTGAACCACCTTCTTTCTGGTATTGGAGGAATCGCCTTCATGAACTTCTGGGTTGGGAGGCCCGTTTGGCCTGTTCTTCTCGACGCCGGAGCAGAGACTTTGTTCACACTTGGACTCCGAATTTGAACATTTTGACTCCTGAGAGTCGTAGCCGTGTTTTGAATAGACTTCACCTCTGAATCTGTGCTTCTATGTGTCTTTGATGTTCCCTGCCTAAGAGTTTTCGGTATCTGTGGGGGGTTGGGGATTCTTTGCTGTGGGGTGGGGGTGAGGTGGGTCCGGGGAGGGCATAAGAGTCCAGTCCTCCGCGGGTGTCTGTTGAAAATGCATACCATGGTTGTTATGACTATTGTGTTTACTATTGCTTAATAAAAATAGATTTGAACATAAATGTTAGTCATGCATACAGGCACTAAGCATGATTATATAATCAGTGCATAACTTTAGAGGCATTTTATAGAATCATGCTAAGCGCCATCCTTTCAGCACCAATTTTTTTAGGCATCATATAGAGAATATGGCCCTAAGTACATAAACCTAAGACAAACACCATAACTACAGAAACCAATACACAAGTAAATAAAAAAGTGCCCTGCTGATAAGATACACCATTCATATGAACTAGAACCAAGGCAGATTAGCTGTCTCAGAATTCAGAAACTACTAGAGACTTTTGGCTATATGCACACCTTACCTGCATGTATACACCCCTGTGGAAGTACCTGTTTCTCTTTTTTTCTAGCCATGTTACAAACTTTTTAGCGTGATCACCCAGTGATTTTCATGTGTTCAAAAAGGTTTGCACTGTAAAACTATCATTATTTGAAAAAACAAAACAAAACCCAAACCAACCTAAACAAACAAAAACGGGGTACCAGCTTTCTGTTAATGGCGTCACAGTGATGTAGACTTTTGCCTGGGGAGCAAGTTTGGGTGGAACTTGTGATATGCCTCCAACACTGCAAACATTTATCAAACTCAAGTGCTGTAAATGATGAGACAGTCTGCCACAGGGACCAATTGATTATAGGCCTTTTGAAAATCCAGATACACAATATTGACCGGCTCTCACTTCTATCCATGTTTATTCACCCCATCTTTCAAAAAAATAAACTAGACTGGAAGGATATGCTGGTCTTCCTTTGATACTGAGGGGTGAATTTACACCCGGGTAGTAGGTATTATTCTTTCTTTTCTCCTAGACAATTCCTATAGTAAAGTGGATTACAGTATATTCTTTGAGGGTTTCATTCAGAACTTTCTTTGAGCACTTGTGTGAAGTACTGCCCTATCAGCTATTAGACCATCACCTGGTTGTTTTGATGATACAGGGCTGGGTATTTAAGCCTTAGACCAGTATATGGAGATTGAATCTATCCTTATTGGGTTAGAGGGAATTTGTGGCTACGATCCAGCAGACAATCCAGGTGTTTCAATATCATCTAAACCCTATGAATTATGATTCCGTGTTACTTTAGAAAACCTTGAAGGTTGCTTTTTGAGGGTAAATTTTTAGTTATGCTAGTTATTTCATGAGGGGTTTCAATATTGGGAAGCTCAAGTTGCTGAACTAGAGTTTCAACCTAAATGCATGGGTGCACAATGGGTTTATCAACAATTACACTTGTCTAGAGATCGGATTAGGGAACTGGAAGTTGTTGAAATCTAATGTTCATGGCATCTAGCTAGACTGAAGTACTATGAGCACAGGAAAATTGTGGTTCTTTGCTGGCTAGGGCTGTATGTCACTGAATGACTGTGATGACTATTGAGAGGTTGAGAGATGAGAAAGGCAAGTTGTATGCAAACTGGCAAAGCCTAAGGACAAATCTCCTGCATTATTTTTGAAAATATCTATATTGTGACCAAGCAGGACTTGTCCTGCTCTGATCACCGTGATTTCTTAGTTATCCACCAGGGGGAGCCGGTAGTATTAAGAACTCACCAGGTATCCGATATCCAGGTCACCACCGGGGGAGCCCAAGAGCTGTGCAGGTCTAAGCTGACTCAGCTAGATCAGGGCGAGGCCCTGCTCTAGAAAAGGCAGCAGTTTTGGAGAAACAGTTAGGCAGGCTAGGGAGAAGGATAAGGTTCCTCTCCCAAGATGATCCCCCTGGTCCAGGCAGAGGTGAGAGCTCTGCATCCATGGAGGTTGGATTAATTACCAGGTGCCAAGAATGACCTTTTGACTGTGAGTTTTTGTTTGAACTCTGCATTTTTGTTTGAATCTGGGAAGCTGTGAGTGTGTCTTTTTGGGTGAGGTTTGCAAACACCCAGGGAGGGAATTTTGATAGCTGTTTTGAAAGGCAAACCTAGGACACTCTTTATTTCCCAGCAGTGCTCCAAAGGCTGCTGGAGACTTCCATTTTGGGAACTGTGAACTGTGCACATAACAGAGCAGAGAACTATATTGTTTGTATTACATCCTGCTTGGGAGCAGGCTGTGAGCGCCTTGAGAACAGAAGCTCTGAGGAGAGCAGGATCTCAGGAGGATTATTATCTATTGTTTGAAGAAAAGAATCCTGAACTTTTATTGACTTATTTTGCTTTTGGTATTTTGTTTGCTTTATGATTCTTTTGCAAGAAGCACTATCTATTTTGCTTGTGCCATCCTTACCTTTATTTTTGAGAGTAAATTTCTGTTATATTATACAACTGGGGTTGTGGTTTTTGATTGAGTTCCTCTTGTCACTCCAATCCTGCAGGGTGACTCCAGGCCGAGTCACACATCAGTGCATTTTTCATGTTGAGCCACTAGTAGTGCTATTGAGTAGAGAATGACACGGTGACAAAATTCATCACCGTTCCCGTCCTCGCGGATAACCGCGGTAAACCATCTTCATGTCATTCTTTAAGGAGAGAGGGAAGAATCGGAGTATGAATGGCCACAACCACTGACCCTCAAGCTTTGCTTTGAAGAATGCTGGTGTAGAAGGACTGAGGTTGAAATAGACACTAGAAAATGACATGAGATTATTTCCTGCGGTTATCCGCGGGGACGGGAACGGTGATGAATTTTGTCACTGTGTCATTCTCTACTATTGAGTCCCGATCCAGGGCAGCAGAGTGGTTACAATATGCAGGCAGGAGAATGTACACCTGAGGCCTGTCAGGAGTTTTTAAGCCAAGATAATCTCCCTAGGCTTTTGGAAAACTAACAGGCCTATTTTGCTTATGAGTAATGAGGTTTAGAAAGCCATTAAGGGCTTGCAAAATGGAAAAAAAGTGTGGGCCCTAATGGCTATCTTTTTGAATGCTACAATAAATTCCAGGTTGAACTCAAATCCTATTTCCATGCAACAAGCAAAAAACTATTCCAAATATTATAAGATCTAACTAACACCATACCCTATTTGACCACTAACAATAACTCCTCCCCTTCAACCTCCCTCCTAGCTGAACACTTCAAGAATAAAATTACAAACACCAGAGCTACTCTCATTAGTAACCCAACCCACCTACTCGAAGTCACAATACTCCCCACAGAAAATGAATCTTGTGCTGCAGACAGATCTTGGTCCCAATTCCCTACGATACATTGGACCGAATTCAACAAACTCTACAATAAGTACAGCCACGCATCATGTGACCTCAACCACTGCCCACCATATCTCCTGTCATCAGCGAGCACTAAGTTCCGTACCTTACTCCTACACTGGATACAAACCATGCTCACAGATGGTATTTTCCCAAATGACCTCAGCGAAATCATCATCACCCCAATCTTAAAAGACCCAAAAGGACCAACAGACCTCTCATCCAACTACAGACCAATAGCCTCAATACCTCTATATATCAAACTAACAGAAGGATTACTAGCCAAATTCCTCACCAACTATCTCGAGGACCATAACTTACTCCATCCCACGCAATCCGGCTTCAGAACTAACTTCAGCACAGAGACACTACTAGGCTCCCTTATCGACACAGCAAGACAACACCTCAGCATTGGAAAAAAAATGCTGCTCATACAGTTGGACCTGACGGCAGCATTTGACCTGGTAGACCATAACATCCTACTGCAAATCTTGGACTCAATAGGCATCTCAGATAAAGTATACTCATGGTTTGAAGGTTTCTTAAAATCCAGAACATACAAAGTAAAATCAGACAAAGAAAAATCCAAACCTTGGTCCAACCCCTGCGGCGTTCCACAAGGGTCCCCACTGTCCCCTACTCTCTTCAACCTATATACGGCCTCTCTTGGCGTTTACCTGAACAAACAAGGCCTATCCTCTTATAGCTATGCTGATGACATCACCATCCTCATTCCTTTCGACCAACCAATGCTCTTAATGTCAGACACACTACACAGAACTCTAGCTACAGTTACAACTTGGATGGAAGACAACAAACTGAAACTCAACCCAGAAAAAAATTAATTTCATCCTCCTAGAAAATAACAAAATCCCAACCATAACCAACTTAGAAATCAACTCTATCAACTACCCTTTGCAAACCACCCTAAAACTTCTAGGTATGACTATTGACAGAGGCTGCACCATGCAACCACAAATTATCAAAACAATACAGAAATCTTTCGCAGTTATGAGAAACCTTAGACAAGTCCGAAAATTCTTCGAAAAAACACAATTTCAGCTCCTAGTACAATCTCTAATCCTAAGTATCCTAGAACCAGTGATTCCCAACCCTGTCCTGGAGGAACACCAGGCCAATTGGGTTTTCAGGCTAGCCCTAATGAATATGCATGAAGCAAATTTGCATGCCTATCACTTCCATCATATGCAAATCTCTCTCATGCATATTCATTAGGGCTAGCCTGAAAACCCGATTGGCCTGGTGTTCCTCCAGGACAGGGTTGGGAATCACTGTCCTAGACTATTGCAACATCCTCTACCTCCCCTGCCCTGCAATAATGATTAAACAACTACAGACAATTCAGAATACAGCTCTGAGATTAGTCTATTCATTGAAAAAACATGATCACATTACTGAGGCATTCATCAATTCTCATTGTCTTCCAATCCAGGAAAGAATACAATTTAAATTCTACTGTATACTATTTTAAAACTATAAATGGAGACAGCCCAACCTACCTAAACGACCGCCTCATCCAAACCACCTCTACCAGGCATAGAAAAACACACACCCCATTCACTTACCCCCCAATCAAAGAAGTAAAACGGAAAAAACTATACAACGGACTACTGGCCACTCAGGCAGCGAAGATAGACAACCAAGTCTCCAACCTGTTGACAACAACCCCAGACTACAAGATGTTCAGAAAGGAAATAAAAACTATGCTCTTCAAGAAATCCCTTAATAAAGCTTAATACCATGATAAAGCTTAACCCCCCTCTTACCATCCCCTCCCTAACCCCAGATCCTACTTTTCCCTCTTTTGGAAACCTTCTCTGATCTAACATTGTAACCCTTCTTCCATAACTCTTTTTGTAATCCGCTTTGAACCGAAAGGTAATGGCGGAATAGAAATCTGTAATGTAATGTAACATTTATCAACGTAAGTATGAATCTAGGAGAGGCTGGAAGCATGTTAGATCAACCCCCTCCTCATGTCATTCATTCACTCTGTAGCTCCTCAGTACCTCTCCTCCCTTATCTCTCCCTATACTCCTCTCCAGGAACTCCATTCATTGGGCAAGTCTCTCTTATCTGTGCACTTCTCCACTGTTAACTCCACACTACGTCCCTTTTCTCTTACTGTGCCGTATGCCTGGAACAGACTACCTTAGTTGGTACTTCAAGCCCTGTCCCTGGCAGTATTCAAGTCCAGACTTGCCCTAATGCACCCACTGTAGCCTTCTTATGACCTTGGGCAGGAAGCTTGGCACTCCATTGCCCCAGGTATAAAAAACTTTTAGATTGTGAGCCTGCTAGGGACAGAGATAGATAGTATCTACATATTATGTGTATAGCGCTGCATAGGCCTAGTAGCGATATAGAAATGTTGAATAGTAGTAGTAGTCATTTATGACAATAACTTGCAGCAGCTGTAAATATTTGATCCAGGAGACTTTGGGGATAGTGTTCATGGCATTTTTTGAGAAGTTTGGATCAACAGCAGGTTATAGGCTTAATCTTGACAAATCTGAAGATCAGCTACAGTCCTACAGAACTACCGATCATGTGGGGAGGCCGTATCAATGTGCTTAAAATTAATATTCTGCTCTATTTTTTTCAGTACTTACCATGCTCAGTTCTCCAACAACTACAATGTGCTCCCAGCTACCAAAGTGTACCTCCACCAACACTCGGCACCATAGAAACATCACCCGCACTCATATTTCATTTCAACTCACATACTGTAGCTCAACAGACATGCACAGAAAGGAAACAGGGATATGGGAGACAGCAAACAGTAAGTTTGGGAAGGGGCTATGTGACAGCAGGCCACAGATGGACAGATGGCTTCTTTTTGATGTAAATCGCCTTGAACTAAATGATATTAGAGTGATTCAGAAATCTTGTATTAGATTAAAAACTGAATAAGCTGTTGCCATACCCAGGACACGTAGAATGTCATACAGAGTGTCAGCTACATAATCCACACTAGATAAAAGAAACTGAGGGGGAGGTTCATCTTCCTCACTCTCCAAAATGAGTAGACGGGACGGACAAGCGCATGTGACACAGGACACCACCGGGGCAGCAGTGATTCCTAAAGCCACTCCCTTGAAAAGTCTCCTGAAAGCTACATCCACTCTGGGAGTCCTGAATATCTTTGAGCAACACAGTGCCTTCGCTCAGAAGGGAAGTGCGTTTAGTAACTTGGGCAACCAAGAAATCCACTTTAGCCTGACTAAAAATTTGCTGCAACTCCTGTACCACAGGATACAACTGTGATGTGGCTCTGGCTACTTCGAGAGACCCTCCGGATAATCCCATTGCTCTGAGATTAAGATTTTAAAATCTGGATGCCAGGGCAATGTCGAGGACCAAACTCAACTCCATACATGAGGAAGGAGGAGGTTTAAGCAGCTAGCTGAGTGTCTAAATCAACTCATGCAGAGGCTCCAAAATAAAATCTGACAAGGCAGCAGCTGTAAATAAACACACAATTGAGGGATCGTCCCCAGGTTCTAAAGCTAACTTAGGATCTAAGGTGCCAGTGTACATTCCCAGGCCCCATGTCATGAGAGGAACAGTATGCAAACAGGTCTCACAAGACCTGAGCAGCAGCAGACACTGAAAACAGATGCGTCCTAGAAGGCTATGTCTTGATTAGGCAAGATCAGAACACAGCGGGAATATGCAGGTGGAGCATGACTCTTCTGAAGGCTTTCCACAATAATTTACGAAATTCAGAGAAGAAAGCCTTACTAGGGAGTGCGGCATCACCTGGTAATGACTCTTCTTTGCGCTGCTTGGGCTGTGGGGCATCCGTGACCTTTTGTGTGGAACGGTCACCATATCCAGGCCCCGAAAATAGAAAAAGCTGCCGCAGTGAGCTAGCTGCCCTTTTATCAGCTCAGGACAGGTTAAGCTGGCTGTTACTGCCTCTCTGGTCCATGCGGTGTATTACATGGCACAAGGATGGTCCTGAGGTGTAGAATTTGCACAATCCTGGCATGAATTTGAGGTAGCAGAGACCATTGACTCCATCCAACTAGTTCTGAGGCAGAAAGTTAAGTTTTGGAAGTGCAGGAAACTTTTGAAAAAAAGATTGCTAAAAATCCAATATGGCTGCCAGCAAGATTTTCATGTCTAAAAACACTAAAATAACTAATTTTCAAAGTAAAAACCCAGCAAATTTATGATTTTTCAAGCACAGGGTAACATGCAGAAACCCTTAAAAATGCAATTTCCAGACCTCTCCCGATTCACCTCACAGGCTGTAACAGCCTTTACTCACTGTGACTTGTGCTGGCAATGTGCTATAGCCTGCCTCAGCTCTGTACAGTAGCTGGAATGAGAAGAAATCACTGCCTCATGCTGTGTCCACTTCAATGCTTATCTTCAGGCTGCCAGCCAGACACGGCATCTGACCGTACCTGCGGATGGATGTGCTACAGAAAGAGGGAGGCGTAAAAGTGCATCTGGCACCCTGCGAGACACCGCTGAGCCTCCTAAGAGAGTCTTACAGCCTATGCTCAAATCTCTGCTAAGCTGTAGGTGAGGGGGGAAGCAGGAACGGCCCCGAGCTCCAAAAATATATAAGCAGGCTGGCTAACTAGGTACCACCAGGGATTGGACTGTCAGCTGCAGACCACATTCTGCTTATTCTGTATGCAGGCAGAGCTAGTACTGAAACTGGAAAGCTCTGAGCACGCAAACACCAAAAACATTAAAAAAAACAAACCCTGAATAAAATAAAGGGGCGAGCAGAACAGAAGCACTCCTTCAGGCTTATGTGCAGAAGGGAAAAACTGCAGTTGGCAGCAGAGCTCCCAGTGAAGTAGGAGGATCCTAGAAAATTCTGGAATGGATTCTTTCTCTATATAGCTCATGGCCATGAGGAGATAACCTGCTTGTCCAGAATGACACACCTATTGAACTGGAAATAGTAATTTAACTGATTTGATCAACCTTAATGTTATATGTTCTGACTTGCCTGTGGAAGACGCTACATCTTGGGGTAATTTTAAGTGTGGACTAGAGAATGACACAGGGACAAATTTGTCCCTGTACCCATAGGACCTCAATCTCCCCATCCCATCCCCGTGAGTATTGTCTCTGTCCCATTCCTGTAAGCTATGCCTTAACTGCACAAGCCTCGAATACCTATGATTTTAAAGTGTTTGAGGCTTGTGTAGATGAGAATGGAGCTTGCAGGAATGTGGCAGGGACAGGAAAAGAACTCGCAGAGACAGGACAGGAAAATGAGTTTCTACGGAATGGGGAAAAATTTGTCCCGTATCATTTTTTAGTGTAGACCATATATGATGTGTCCTCCGATGATAGAAATTTGAGTGTATAAACATCCAAATACACATAAAGAGTTTTTACTGTGGGGTCATACCACTTATTGATCAAGTGGCGTTATATATTTAATTCAATGTCTCTGCTTACTGCTTTATGTGGGTCAGACATCGCACCCATATAAGACTTTTTTAATGGTACATCGTTCACGTGTGAACACTCATAGGATGGAGGAACCTACTGCCTGCAATGTCAGCATGATTTTGATTCCCCGAGATGTGCGATATTGGATCTATTCATTGGATATGGTATGTTCTAAGAGACTGAATGTGCGTATTGAGAGGCAAGTGGGTTTTTTTTAAATTAGCTGACAGGAATGCTAATTGGATGCCATTAGGAATGAGGGTGGTGCCTGAATTCAACAGGAAGTTATTTACTCTGGGTGTCTGTGGGTCTTGGCAATATTTTGAAAGTGTGAGAAGACTGTGAAGTGACTGGTGAACACCCCTAACATAGCTATAGGCGAAACGGGGAACCTCTGCCAGGTCTGGATGTGTGGATTTTAGCGTGGTTCCTGCTGGATAACAGATAGTGGATATTTTTTTGTTAAGATTTGAAAATACAGTCCAGATGACAAGGAACACAGCTAAGTCGCTATTTGATTGATCACTGTGTGGCTTTTTGTTTACATTGTTTGGCATAATGTAAGACTTTCTCCTGCTTGCTTATTTTTTGGACTTTGAGCTCAGCCAAAAAACAAACAAATAAATATTTTATTAAAATTTTTCTTTTTAATAAAACTTTGTAACATTATTTTTATTTTACACCCCTCTTGTTCAAACCTTAAGTATCTCTGTTTTCTCTAAACATTGTAGTTCTCCCTCCTCTCTTTATGTCTCTTTTTTTCCCCCTAGTAAGCCTGTTTAACATCTATATATGTTGTATCCCTCATTTTTTTTTTTAATCATTGTATAACGCTTAGAAATGTTGCTAAGTGTTAAAATCAAATTTTAACTAAACTTGAAGGTGGAGGGTTGGGGTTTTTTTTGACTTATGCAGCTGAACTGAGGGTTTTTTTTCTCCACTTTTGGTTTTTGAGGATACTGAATAAAGGAGTAAGCTTCTATGCTTGTTATAGGAGTACATAGGTATTTTTTTATTTCAATTACCTCTGTACTGATTGGGTAAATGTAACCATCAGGGCATGCTAGGGAGGTAAAATTCCTTGATGAAATCAAAGATTACTTTATGGAATAGCTGGTTCAGAAGCCAAAAAGAGGTGAGGCAATTCTAGACCTTGTCCTAAGTGGAGCACATGATTTAGTGCAGGAGGTAATGGTGCTACTTGATAACAGTGATCATAACATGATCTGATATAATCTCTGAAGAAAGTACACACAGAAAATCCAATTTAATAGCATTTAACTTTAAAGGAGACTAATAACACGAGCAGCTGCAAAGGTCAAAAATTTACATCAGGTTTAAGTTATTCAAAAATATAATCCTGATAGCCCAAACTAGATATATTCCATGTATTAAAAAAGGAGGAAGGAAGTCCAAATGGCAGCTGGTATGGTTACCAAGTGAGGTAAAAATTTATTACAGCTAAAATAAAATCCTTCAGAGAGCGGAAGAAGGATCCAGCTGAAAATACGAGAAAACACCATAGGGAATGGAAGTCAAATGCAAAGCACTGATAAGGAAGGCAGAGACCTTGAAAGAAGATTGAGTTGGAGGCAAAAACACATAATAAAACTTTTTTAGGTATTAGAAGCAAGAAGCCTGGACAAGAATCAGTTGGACCTCTAAATGACTGAGGGATAAAAGGGATGCTCAGGGAAGATAGCGCCATAGCAGAAAGCTTAAATGACTTGATCATAAATGGCATTACTTGTAGGGCAGCATATGTTGAAGTTATGGCCCCGTTAGGGACAAGTGATCACAATATAATCAATTTTACCATTGATATCGGAAGGGAGAAACCAATTAAAACTGGAACCACGACCTTTAACTTCAAAAGAGGAAATTACGACAGCATGAGAACTATGGTTAGAAAACGGCTCAAGAAGGGCAAGGCAGTTGATCAAGCATGGTCTCTACTGAAAAACGCCATCACAGAAGCACAGAATCTTCACATACCAAAGATATCCAAAGGAAGGCGAAAAAAGAACAAAGGAGAACCAGCCTGGTTATCCAAAGAGGTGAAAGATGCAGTGAGAGAGAAGAGGAACTCGTTTAAAAAATGGAAACGAGAAAAAACGACGGATGCCTGGAACTGTCACAAAATCGACCAAAAAAGTGTCATAAAGTGGTAAGAGGCGCTAAAAAAGTCTATGAGGAAAAGATAGCGCATGAAGCCAAAAACTTCAAGCCTTTCTTCAGATATATAAAAGGAAAGAAACCAGCAAGAGAGGCAGTGGGCCCTCTCGACGACCAGGGAACGAAAGGGTCAATTAAAGAGGACAAACAGGTTGCCGATAGGTTAAATTCATTCTTTGCCTCAGTCTTCACAGTGCCAACCACAGGGAAGATTTTCACCGGGGGCATAGAGGAAAGCCTCACAACAGTTAATGTGACGTTGGACATGATATACTTTCAGATTGACAAATTAAAAAGAGACAAATCCCCTGGACTGGATGGAATTCACCCAAGAGTATTAAAGGAACTTAAGGTGGAAATTGGCGAATTATTACAATCTGTAGCTAATATGTCCATTAGAACTGGGCAAATACCAGAGGACTGGAGGATAGCAAATGTCATCCCAATTTTCAAAAAAGGATCAAGAGATGATCCAGGAAACTACCGACCTGTGAACCTCACATCGGTTCCAGGGAAGATAATCGAAACACTGATAAAAGATAACATTGTACAACATTTGGAGGATCACAATTTAATAAGGGCTAGTCAACACGGCTTCAGAAAAGGGAAGTCATGTTTGACAAATTTACTACAATTCTTTGAGAAAGTGAACAAACATTTGGACAGTGGAGATCCAGTGGATATAATTTACTTGGACTTCCAGAAAGCGTTTGATAAGGTCCCACATGCAAAGCTTATGAAGAAACTACTAAGCCATGGAATAGGAGGAGAAGTGCACAGATGGATCGGCAAATGGCTAGAAAACAGAAGGCAGAGGGTTAGCATAAATAGGAAATTTTCAGATTGGGAGAAAGTGACTAGCGGCGTGCCCCAGGGCTCGGTTCTTGGGCCTATCTTGTTCAATATTTTTATAAACGACCTAGAAGAGGAAACAACATGCAATATAATAAAGTTTGCAGATGATACAAAACTATGTCGGGCAGTTGGCTCTCAAAGGGACTGCGAGGACCTCCAGAAAGATTTGAACCAGCTGGAAACGTGGGCGACAAAGTGGCAGATGAGCTTCAACATAAACAAATGCAAGGTGATGCATCTAGGAAGGAAAAACAAAGAACACGAGTATAAGATGTTGGGGGTGACATTAGCAAAATGCAAACAAGAAAAGGATCTGGGGGTACTGATTGACAATACCCTAAAGCCATCGGTACAATGTGTGGCGGCGGCGAAGAAAGCAAACAGGATGTTAGGCATAATTAAGAAGGGGATCACGAGTAGATCGGAAGATGTCATAATGCCACTTTATAGAACAATGGTTAGACCGCACTTAGAATATTGTGTCCAACACTGGTCTCCATACCTCAAGAGGGATATAACTCTGTTGGAGAAAGTGCAGAGGCGAGCCACGAAACTTGTCAAAGGAATGGAGAATTTGAGCTACAAAGAACGACTCAGGAAACTGGGATTGTTTACCCTCGAGAAGAGAAGACTGAGAGGGGATTTGATAGAGACTTCTAAAATATTAAAAGGATTTGATATAATAGACCAAGAAGCAGCATTGCTAACATTCTCGTATGTGACACGGACAAGAGGTCATAGCCTGAAACTGAGCGGCAGCAGGTTCAGGACAAATGTCAGGAAGTTCTGTTTCATACAGCGAGTGGTGGGTGCTTGGAATGCACTCCCAGAGGAGGTTGTGGCGGAGACTACTGTACTGGGGTTCAAGCGCAGGTTGGATGCACACCTTCTTGCATATCATATTGAGGGATACGGTAAAGTCGGGTCTCCAGAAAGGAGTACCTAAATGGGCCGCCGCGTGTACGGAGCACCGGACTAGATGGACCTCGGTCTGATCTGGTGAAGGCAGTTCTTATGTTCTTATTTCTTTGATTTAGTCTTCACTGATGATGATATGGGAAAGATTTTGGAGCCATAAATGGAATTTAGTGTGGAAGAGTCAGAGAAACAAACAAATCTCTGCAACACTGGAAGATGTAATGGGACAATTTGACAAACGGAAGAGTAGCAAATTACCTGGACCTGATGGTATACATCCCAGAACTGATAGAACTGAAAAATGAATTTGCAAAGCTATTGTTAGTAATTTGTAATGAAAGATAAGGTTCTTACTGGATAATCTTTTTGTTAATCCACTTAGAAGTCCATACGTATGGTGATCAATCAAGTCCTGAAAACTGGACTTGCAGAAGTGTAAATACTTTCAGCTTTGAGCACCTCCCACATAGAGGCGGAGCACAGTGCCCCCTTCCAGTTACGTCCTTAAACAACAGAGCTTTCCTAGAACAGAAAATGAAGAGGGTGGGGCACAGGGAACTTCCCCGCATAGAATACACAATTCTGTTCTACTTTGCAACTCAGAAATAAGAATTAGAACAACAACAAACATGAAGTCAATTCAGCTGAATTTGCATTTTATTTTTTTATTATTATTAGAAAAACAACTTTAGGGTGCCCAAGGCTGAGAGAGACACTTACACATATAAGATTTCTTGACATCCAGCCATTTGATAGGAAAAGGGCTCTAGGCCTGGAATCTAGAAATATTCAAGGCAGAAAAGCAGGCAAAACAGCATACACTGAAGGCGGGCCATATGGACTCCTGAGTGGATTAACAGAAAGATTAGAAAGGTAAGAATCTAATCTTTCATTCTGTTACATTCGCCGAGGAGTCCGTACATATGGTGACGTACCAAAGCGATGGCTGATGTCTAGGGTGGGACAGACAAGCCTGCTCACAAGACTAAGGACCCAAAAGCGGTATCCTTTTGAGCCGCCACATCCACTCTGTAAAATCTGGAGAAAGTATGCAGAGAAAACAAAATAGCTACTCTACAAATCTGTGGGAGGCACTGCCTGAGTTTCCGTCTATGAAGAGGCGACACCACTAGTAGAATTCACCTTAAGAGAAACTAGCAGCTGTTTTCTACAGGCCGAAGAGATAGAGATGGCCTTGTGAATCCATCTGGCTATAGAACCCTTGGATACCGGCCGGCCACGCTGGGACTGGCTGGTCAGTACAAGCAGATAGTCTGAAAGGTGAAAATCATTGATCCTTTCCAAGTACTGGAGCATGTCCACACTTTTTCAAAATTTTTAGCCTGTTTGTCTGAGCCAGTTGGTTGAAAGGCAGGCAAACAAATCTCCTGGTTGACATGGAAATCAGACACAACCTTAGGAAAAAAGGAGGAAACATCCTGCAGAATGAACCCGATTCTGTAATTCTAAGGAAGGGTTCCCTTCAGGAGAGAGTCTGCAGCTCCGAGATACTCCGTGCCAAAACAATAGTCACTAGAAACACAGTCTTACTAACTGTGAGATCCAAAAGGGAAGCGTTTCTGAGAGGCTCATATGGGGCTTTAGCGTGGCCCTTCAGAACAATATTAAGATTCCATAAAGGGAAAAAGTGGGCCTGAGTCGGAAAGAGGGGGCCTGAGTCAAATGCCCCTCTCAGGAATCTCTTCAAATCTGGATGAGCAGTCAGCAAAACCCAGTAGCTCTGCACCAAGAAACAGGAAAGGCCTACCACCTGCACCTTCAGGGAGGCCACTGCAAGGGCCTTTCTCCAGCCCAGCCTGAAGGAAAGCTAGGATTACTGAAACGGGAGCCTATAGTGGCTCTACTGTGTCTTTTTTACACCACTACTGAAAAGTCTTCCAAACCTTAGCATAGGCCACCATAATAGAAGGCTTCTTAGCCTGTAGAAGAGTAGCCCATAACCACATCTGAATATCCTTTACACATTAGAGCCGAGTGCTCAAGAGCCATGCTGTAAGACCAAAGCGTTGTGGATTTTCCATGGGGACTAGACCCTGTCTCAGAAGCCCGCGATGCAGGGGCAGCTTGAACTTCTTGTCCCATTGAAGATATACTAGGACCGCAGACCAGAGCTTGCAAGGCCAGTCCGGGCCCACTAGAAACACAAGTCCCGGATGGGGCATGATCCTGTGAATGACCCGGCCCACCATAGGCCAAGGGGGAAGACATAAAGGATGCCATTTTTCGGCCAGGGCTGGACCAACACATCCATCCCTGAGCTTCCTATTTTCTCTCAACTGAAAAAGCGCCACACTTTTGAGTTTTTGGCAGAAGCCATCAAATCCATCACAGGCTGCCCCAGCAATGCCCAATGAGACTGAACGCCCTCTGGGAGAGTGACCATTCTCCCAGGGTCAGGAACTGTTGACTATGAAAGTCAGCCTCTATGTTTACCACTCTGGCCACGTGGGCCACTGAAAGAGCCAGAAAGTGGGTTTCTGCACACCAGAAGATTAAATGAGCCTCTAGGTGTAAGGGAGCACTTCTGGTGCCTCCCTGTCTGTTCACATATGCCACTACTGTGGTGCCCTTCTTACCTCTCAGCCATTTAGCGGTCCAACTGATTCTTGTCTAGGCTTCTTACTTCTAATATACCTAAAAAAAAAATTATTATGTGTTTTTGCCTTCAACTTAATCTTCATTCAAGGTCTCTCTTTGCCTTCCTTATCAGTACTCTGCATTTGACTTCCATTCCCTATGGTGTTTCCTATTTTTAGTCAGATCATTCTTCCACTCTGAAGGATTTTATTTTAGCTGTAATAGATTTCCCTTACCTCATTTGTTAACCATGCCAGCTGCTATTTGGACTTCCTTCCTCCTTTTTTAATACATGAAATATATCTGTTTGGGTTTCCAGGATGATACTTTTGAATAACTTAAGCCTGATGTAAATTTTTGGCCTTTGCAGATGCTTCTCAAAGTTTCTTACTATTCTCTTCATGTTATCATAGTCTCTTTTTTAAAGTTAAATGCTATAGGGAGTCACATGATGCAGTGAGGAGCGAGGACGTGGTTCTTATCTGCTTCGAGGACCCTGCACCAAATTCCCGTGTTAACTGGCTCTTGATCCAGGATTTTCTTACATGACCTTCTTTAGTACATGAACAAATGCATTGTGAAGTCTGGCGGCTTTATGGTAAATAAAAACCTCAAGACAGACAAGGATAAGAATTGAGGCTCCGATGATAAGATGGCGCGCCTGCCGAATTTACAAAGGGACAACTTCAACAGTTGACCTTGGCAGTTACATGGGCTTTATACCTGCAAATGGAGAAACTTTTCAGCCAGAGAACAACCTCGTACAGACGGCTGAGATGACTCATAGAACTGGCGAACTTGAGCAGCATATGTCATAGTGGAAGATGCCGCCCACGCGGTTGCAGAACAGTGCAACAATTGGATTCCTGGCTCTGGGACTGCACGGCTAAACAAGACAATCTGGAAAACAGATCCCAGTGGAGCAATCTTCATCTCGTAGGCTTCCCAGAGCATATACCGGATCAGAGGCTGGGCCCTAGCCTGGAAGAGAGGCTCAAACAAGAGTTAACAGCTACCATCCGGTATGGGTCCAATTTGCCTGGAGCGAGCCCATTGGATGGGGAGGCAGACTGGTGACTGCCAGAGGTCCAGAATAGTTCTTGTCAAATTGCACAACTATCAGCATAGAGGAGTTGTTGCGCAGTTATCAAAGAGAGAGTCTCTGCAGTATGACAGCCATCTAATAAAGATTTCTCAGGACTTTTCATCCTGCAGGAGTGCAGGTGTCAATATCTTTGTGCAGCCCTGGTGGAGAGAAAGAGCAGATTTTTGTTTCTCTATCCTGCACTTTTGAAAATCCAAGTTAATGGCCTCTGGAAAACCTTTGAAGCGGCAAAGCTTTATGTTCACCAGCTTACTATGTTGGAGGTTCTTTCCACAGATCCCTAATTATTGGTATTTGACATCTCTGGAACACTAATTTTCTGTCAGGGCACTGACAGATCTAGACAGAATTGTCTTAGTTTCCTGTTGCTATCTGGTTTGTTCTGTTTGATTGCTTGTATGAGTGTGTGGGAGATGATGCAGGGTCCACTGCATGGCACGTGTTCTTACTTTACTACTTATGGTTGTAGGGAAGGTTGGTAGGTTTCATGGATATTATGGTGTTCCATTGGGGTCAGGGCAAGGAGGGAATTTATTTGGAATGTTTTTGGGAAGGCGAAGGGGTAGGGTATTTGGGCAGGATGATCAGAACCATTCTATACAGGTAATTTTATATTCTCGTAAGTCTTTTTTCAGAGGAATTAATAGCTGTCTGGATCTTGGCAGTATTTTTGAAAATTTCTGTTTTGGTTTATGATGCATAGTGGGCGGGGGTGATGACTTTACACCTTTGTCTTGTTGACACTGCTTTTCTTATGGCTTTGCTACATTTATTATTACCTGGAACATGGGGGCACCACTTCTCCGATAAAAAGGGCTAAGATTCTCTCCACTCTTAAGCAGCACAATGTGGGTGTAGCTTGCTTACAAGAAACTAGACTGATAGATGCAACATCAGAAACAAATCCAGCTGGGTCGGAAACTTATTCTTCTTCTGGGGTAGCAGTGTTAATTCATAAGACGTTGCCTTGTCAATCTGAGCTTCTTGCCAAGATGGGATGGCTGTTATCTATTGTTAAAACTGAGGTTGTATGGAGTGGACATAATATTATTGGTTATCTGTGGTCCTAATCAACTAGATAGGAATTTTTATAACCACCTGCTCCAGCTTTGCCATCCTCACCAATTGGGTAATCTAGTGGTTGTAGGAAACATGAATGCCATGGTGGATCCAGTGCAGGATCGTTCCGGCGGTGCAGGGGAGGGAAGCGGGGCTGGCTTTTTGTTGCTGAGCTCCTTTGATCCTCTCAAAAAATCTATATTCATCTCTCTGGGGCTCATGGTACTTATTCAGCACTTTTTCCCATCAATATCAGTGGTGATGGTGGGCCCTGGAAAGATTTTGGACCACTTTATGGGATGTGGATTTTCTGGATACAGGGCAGGCCAAGCAAGGCTGGCGATTCCTTGGTTACTTATATGGTGATTTCCATTTTAATAAATATCTCTTAGATAAGTGGGATGATTTTGTGCATCATAACTTATATGTGACACAGCTACTCTTATTTTGTCCCACAGCTGTTATGCGTAGCCATATTATTGCTTAAGTGAGCGCCTGGAACAAGAGACTGGTGCAGGGTATTCTGAACTTGGAGGTGCAGCTGAGGCATCACAAACAGTATATATTAGGCACCCCATGGCAGTAAATAAGGAGAATTTGCAGGCTACCCATATAGCATTAGACTCTAATATATGAATGCACCGCCAGAATTCTTATTTAGAGGACAGGCAAATTTCACCAATATGGCAAAAAGAGTGGGAAACTACTAGCCCAAGTAGTTAAGATCTGGTCGGGCTCTAGGGCAGTTGCTGTGTTGTGAACTCCCGCTGGACACATTGTTAACCATCTGAAATTGAAAATTTGTTCAGTATTTCCAGACTTATACTGCTAAGCAGCCCAGCTTACAGGAGAATATTTTGTCTTATTTGGTGGCTTCTGGGCTCCCCCAAGTTATCATCTGGTGCACTGGCAGATTTAAAATGTCCTTATCTCGGGGAAGGAGCTCCAGCAGGCTGTACATTTGATGAACCTGGGGTCTGCTCCTGGTCCAAATGAGTTCTCCAGTGAGTTTTTCAAGCAGCTGTGTGATTCTGTGTTAGGTCTTTTGCATGCTTACTATGATGCAGTTATCTTAAGGGGCATGACGCATGAATTCAGGTAGTTTATTCTAGCTGCCCCATATGCCTGTAATGGACTGCCTGAGATCATTCGTCACGCCCCTACCCTTCCCTAAAAGTGGGCTGAAAACTCACCTTTTTGATTTAGCCTTCAGTCCATAACCCTACTCCCCTCTGCCCATCACCCTAGCCAGCAGATTCCATCCCCCCTAACTATATTCCCATCCTGGCATCCTGTTTGTCTGTCTTTGTCTGTTTAGATTGTAAGCTCTTTTGAGCAGGGACTGTCTCCTTTGTAACTCTGTATAGCGCTGCGTACATCTGGTAGCACTCTAGAAATAATTAATAGTAGTAGTTCTTTTCCAGATCATGAAATTGTAGCCTTGATAACTTTATTACCTAAACCTGGTTTTGATCCAAGGAGCCCACAGCATATAGACCAATCTCTTTAATAAATGTGGACATTAAAATTTTGTCTGCCATTTTGGTGTCCTGGCTGGCCACCATACTCCCTCAGTTAATTGGGCCAGAGCAAGTTAGCTTTATGCGGAGAAGGCAATCGGTCTGCAATGTGTGGAAACTGTTGTTAGCTTTGGCATGCTGTCAGTATGAATGGATTCCCACAGTGATGGGCAGCCTGGATGCCGAAAAAGCCTTTGATAAGGTGGATTGGAAATTTGTTTACATTGCTCCACTATATGGGCTTTGCTGGCTGGTTTCTGGCAGTGGTGCGTGCATGCTACACGTCTCCTGCTGCCTGTCTTTTGGTTAATGTGGTGCACATCGCTCCTCTCCCTATTGGAGGGGGCACACGGCAGGGGTGCCCTTTGTCTCCTCTGTTTGTTTTAGCATTGGAGCCCCTTCTGTGTGTCCTTAACTTTACTGGAGAGATAATGGAGATCACGCTTTATATGCATCATATCCAGATGTTAACACTCCCAAGATGTTGTCATCATAAGCTAACAGATTCCCACAGGTAACTCACTAATTTGTTATCTCAAGTCTCTGCCTATGGCCAGTTATTGGCCATAGGCAGAGATTTAACAAAGTCTAAGGCGATGCCAGTATTGTTGAAGGTTCTCCATAATTGGACTGGCCCCTTTCCGTTACAGTGGGTTGATGCTTCTCAAATATTTGAGGGTTCCGATACCTCAGGACTTATCAAAACTTTATGCTATAAGGCCCTGATTCGATAAAGGGCACCTAAAGGTGAGCGGGACTTAAGCATCCAAACTAAGTGGTTAATGAGCCATTTAAAGGTCTTAACGAGCGATAATTGGCAGGTGGACGTCACTTTGTAGGCGCCTCCACAATTTCATGGGAAAACTCACGCCTAACGGAATAGGCGTGGGCGTGGTTTGGGCGATGATTCAATATGGGCGTCCTTTGATTCATTTACATAACGCTGAGCGACCTAGGGCATCCATCTCATGCCTACATTGTAGGCGAATGAAAACCCGGTCTACTTTTCAGCATAGTTTGTGCTTCAGATAGACCTGAGTTCTATGGACGGAACTTAGGCATAGTTTGGACATCCTTAATGCGATCTGCTAAATAGTTCTCTGGGTTTTTATTTTTGCTTTATTAATCTCAAAATACATTTAATAAGGGCACCACATAAACAGGGCACATCAAAACAGATTATTGCATACAAAACCTTTCTATTTTTGTGGGCAAACATCAATGTTATTTGCTAATTAGAGGAAAACATCCATTAACTGAAGCAGAGCATATGAAAAAAACACAGCTATAGGTTTCTTGCTAAAAAGCTACCCTTTTTTTCTGACTAAACAGTGCTCCAATCAGCTCATTACTGCAAGCAAGGAAAGCACATGAAAAAATATATAGATTGCATACATAACTTCATTTGCAAAAGCTTAAAAACAGAAAAAAAAATCCAGATACAGACCTTAGCATGGCTTCTACTTCATTGCAAATGGAGGTGTGCAGCTGCACAATGCTGACCTCATGGTGAGATCATCAAGATGCACCTGCAAGGTAGAATGCCACAATTAAAATATGTGCTTGGATTTGAACCCATGACCTCTGGAAGATAAGCACAGGGCTTTTACCCATTGAGCCATAGCCACTTCCTTTCAGCTGTGGGGGTTCCTACCATGGGAGCTTAGTGATCCTAGCCATGTGAAGGTGAAAATACCTGAGAAGATCATAGCTTAGCAGATCCCTAAGCTATCATATCAGAGGTGAGGAAGAAAGACATTAGTGGAAGCTGCCATTTTAGTAGCCTTCCTCTGGACCGACTCCATCCTGAATACTGAAAGGGCTGAAACAGTTTCTTCAGTGAGTGGTTTTATTGGGAATGAAATGTATCCTTTGTTGGTTAGACATCAAGCCTCTTATGTTCCAGCTTTGGAAAATGCAGATGATTATTTTGCTGAAACCTGAGAGAATACAGATTAGAAATTTTTCATCTCCTCAAGACCGTCAATTTTATAGAATATGGGGGAAAATTTTGGAACACTTTTCTCCCACAGCCAAAAGTAAACTCATGAATACTTGATGACGTAGTGGTTTGAGAATTATCCTGTCCAGTAGTGAGGGAGGGGGAGAGGGAGGGAAGGTGGGGGAGTATTTATATATTCAAAATATATTTGTCAATGATGTTACTTTCCTTTTCTCTAATAAATATGATTTTAAACATAAAGTTAACTGCTATTCTACTATAATAGATGTCATTCTGGACAAGAGCCTTGCAGAAGGAATCCACTCTGGATTTTTTTCTGAATCCCTCCTACTACACTGAGGGCGTTGCTGCCCCCTATATGCGAGCCTGAATGAGTGTTTCTGTTCTGATTATTTATTTTGTTGGGTATTTTCCTCCCAGATATTTTTTAAGTTTTCGGTGCTAAGAGCACCCCTGTTCAAAGGTTCAGCTTTGCTTGCTTGCATGGAGAAGCATGCAGCTGACAAACCCTTGTACTAGCTGTTAGCCAGCCTGCAGAAGCATTTTTGGAGCTCACCTACTGCTTGCAGGGGTTCAAGTGTAGGCTGATAGGTATCCGTTGGAGTCTCAATGGTGTCTCACAGGGTGCTGGCTGTGTTTTGCCTTCACCCTTGGTTTTTGTGTGTCCATTGGGGTGGAGGCTTGGTCAGACACCAATCAGACTGGCAGCCTGAAGATTCAGCGCTGGAAAGACATTTTCTGAGGCAGCGATTTCTTCTCCCTGGTCCAGCTACCTTTGGAGCTGAGGCAAGCTGCAGCGCATTTCCAGCACAGGTGAGTAAGGCTGCTACAGCCTATGAGGAGAATTGGGTGGGGGGGAGGGGGTCTTCAAATGTGATTTTTAAAGGTTTCTGCATGTTCCCATGTATTCCACCACCTCTAAAATCCTAAAATTGCTAGTTATTTGGAGTTTTAGTGTTTTATTGCTGCCAAATAGCTGACAGCAGCCATCTTGGATTTTCCCAATTTTTTTTTCAAACTTCTCCAAAATCTTCAAAAAGCCTCATTTTGCCTCAAAACTGGCAGGGATGGAGTCCTCAGGCTCCTTTGTCCCAAATCCATACCGGCATTGCACAGGTTGCACATTTACTCAAGATGTGACAATTCATCTTTCCTTTGTTGGTAATGCAAGGACGTTGTTTACCTATTTCATGTACTTGAAGAAAAGTACCTATGCATGATTTGACACCTAGGTGTGATTTGACACGTGGCCAGCACCATTTTTCTAGGTGCCGGCTGATTTAGGAGCCGTTTATAGAATCAGCCCCAAAGTGGATAATAATCAGAACAGCAAAAATAAAACAAAAAAAAAAATCAGAAACTATAAACAATATAGTAATTAATTTAGAAGTGCCCTTTTCACTTAAAGAACCTTAAGGTGTTTGGAATGTTTCTCATTGAGCAGCATAGCTCTGTTAACATTCAATTTTTGCTTTCACTATACAGAGCCTATTGTTTGTTAAATAGCATGGATTCTGCTTTACTACCATCTAACTTCCAGTGATGCTTCTCCCATTTCTACAGTGAACATTACACTAATATACTAGATTAACATGTCTACCTTTTCTTGCTGCTTTTCCACTCATTCCTCTCAATTAAACAATGCCCCCCCCCCCTCTCTCTGCCCTTCCATCTTTCACTAAACCATGTGACAAATTTTAGCTACTTTGTTTTATTGCCTTAGCTAGTTTTTCTTTTGGACTTTTGCTGTTCTAATAACCATCCACATTTCTTTTGGCTTTTCAAAACGTTCTTCCTGACCTTCAGTTTTAGAGATCACTTTCTAAGATTTCTGACTGATGGATTGGTACAGCTCCGTGATAGCTGAGAAGTAAAGATTTTTAAACATTAAGAAAAAAGGTACAGTACTTAATAGATATTTTTTTAAAGCCTACCTAATTTCTCAAATATACTGTCCTTGTTCCTTCCCCTTCCATATAAGGCACAAAAATCACTGACTGGATCAACCTAAAAGGTTCAATTCTATGGTGAAAGCTATGAAGAGTACTAATATTTGTCTAATTTTCTTTAACAATTTTATTTCATTTGAAGTATTTATAGAGCTATTTATTACTGCTCTATAGATTTGACAACACTGTTCAGCTGAAAAGCACATAGCACATAGTCTGGATATATAACACTCCTTTTAAAGGGGAAGCACCATATATTTCTCTTATATTTTATACAGTATCTAGAATGAATACTATATGGATCATAATTTTATTTTGATTAAATTCAGGCTGCTTTTGATAATGAGCTCCCTTTAAGCTGCTTTCCATATTACAAAATTATATTAAGCTGTGTAGGCAATGCTGCCAGTAGAACCTGGCAAAAGATAGTAAAAGATACCTGTAAGCAGGTGTTCTCAGAGGACAGCAGGCATATATTTTCACATGTGGTTGACATCATCCATGAAACCCTGTATGGACGCTACCAAGTGAACTGTCACTTTAAATCAGAACGGTTTACATTAATTTATTCAGGGTCTCAAGCATTTTTCCCTATCTGTCTCGGCAGGCTCACAATCTATCTAATGTACCTAGGGCAATGGGGGGATTAAGTGACTTGCTCAGGGTCACAAGGAGCAGCGTGGGTTTGAACCCACAACCTCAGGGTGCTGAGGCTGTAGCTTTAACCACTGTGCCATACTCTCACTCACATAGTGTGCAGAGGTGAGGACAATGAGGAAAACAGTTTTCTAAGGGAGAAGTTTGAGACAGAAAAATGTAAGTGGCTCAGAGGGAGACTTCATGAGAGTAGACAGTTAAGATGCCAGGCAACAGGTGGAGGCCTGATAGGTGGTTTTATGTGGAATAGGTTTTCATGAACAGACTACCAAGGAGCGAACAGAGAATTTTTTTGTCCAAGGGAGTGTGCAATGCACTGAGAACACTAAGATGTACATGAAAGAAATTGGTTTTTAGACCAGAATTAGAGAGGGGATAAGATGGTCCAGTACGGATGGTAGTGGACCAGTGATGGGTTCTAAAAATGAAAAGTACACCAGGAAGAAAGCATTATTATCACTTCAAATGGACAAGGTTAAGTGGAAGGTTTTCTAGACACTTTAATGATCGCAGATACAGCAGCTGAGGAGGATGCATTCATTTAATAATTTAAAAATAGCCTTACTGGTTCAGACCAATGGTCCATTTAGCCCAGTAACCCATCTTCACAGTGGCTAATCCAGGTTACAAGTAGTTGGCAAAACCCCAAATAGTAGCAACATTCCATGCTACCAATCCAGGGCAAGCAGTGGAGAAAGAAACCATACTGTTAGTGATAAGGAGCAGGGGTTTGGATGAAGGAGCAATCACTTGTTCTTCATCAGTAGCATTGGGGCAGCTGCAACTTGGTTGACAGTTCTAGGAGGAGCAAAAACTAAACCCAGCATTGCCAAAACGGTGCTATGAGTATCATGGTTCCTCAGTCTTGATGAAGTTTGAGTAGAGTTTTCCTGATGAGAGGTACTGCAGGAAATGCATAGAGGAATCTGTTCCTCCCCAATGAATAAGGCATCCGAGACATACGACGATTAGAGTCTAGAGCAAAACCTTGGAAGTTTGCTGTTGTGGGGGGGAAGTGAAGAAATCTATATCCAATATTCCCCATTTGAAACAAATCTGACGTAAAACAGAGGTGTTGAAAGACTATTCATGAAACTGAAGAAGTCTGCTCAATTTGTCTACTAAGACATTCTGCTTCTCTGCTAAGTAAACTGTTCTGAAAAGTATGCCTTGTGCTTAATCTCTATTGCCCAATTCTCTATTCCAAATCTCTATTGCTTCCATGCAAAGTGGGCGAGATCCCATGCCTTATTGTTCAGGTAGAACATGGAAAATTGTACATCCCCAGATTTAGAAAAGGGTGCAAAAAAAAAACCGAGCAAAAGATCCCGCATGGATAAACAATGAAGTGAAGAAAGCGATAGGAGACAAGAAAAAATCATTCCGGAAATTGAAAAAGGACCAAACTGAGGAGAACTGGAAAGAACACAGGAAAAGCCAAAAAGAGTGTCATCAAGTGGTTAGGAGAGCGAAAAGAGAATACGAAGAGAGGCTGGCCAGGGAGGCAAAAAACTTCAAATCGTTCTTCAGATATGTTAAAGGGAAGCAACCGGCAAGGGAGGAAGTAGGACCTTTGGATGATGGAGACAGAAAGGGAGTGATAAAAGAGGAAAAAGAGGTAGCCGACAGGTTAAACAAATTTTTCTCGTCAGTCTTCACAAGCGAGGACACATCCAGTGTACCAGAACCCGACGTGATCTTCCATGGAGACCAAGAAGAAAAACTGTCAACAACAAAGGTGAGCCATGAGGATGTCCTCCAACAGATAGATAGATTGAAAAGCGACAAATCGCCAGGCCCGGATGGTATCCACCCTAGGGTACTAAAAGAACTAAGAAATGAGATAGCGGAAATACTCCAACGAATTTGCAACCTATCCTTGAAAACTGGAGAGATCCTGGAGGACTGGAAGATAGCAAATGTTACACCTATCTTTAAAAAGGGGTCAAGAGGAGACCCAGAAAACTATAGGCCGGTAAGTTTGACATCGGTTCCGGGCAAGATGGTAGAAGCACTGATAAAGGACAGCATCTGTGAGCACATCGAAAAAAATGGGCTGATGAAAGCGAGCCAACATGGCTTCTGCAAGGGAAGATCGTGCCAAACAAACTTACTGCACTTCTTTGAGGGGGTAAACAGTCAGTTGGACAAAGGGGAACCCGTAGACATCATTTACCTCGACTTCAAAAAGGCCTTTGACAAGGTACCCCATGAGCGGCTACTTAGGAAGCTGTGGAACCACGGGGTGGAAGGGGACGTGCACAGATGGGTCAAACACTGGTTGGCAGGCAGAAGACAGAGGGTTGGAGTGAAGGGTCACTACTCAGGCTGGAGGAAAGTCACGAGCGGAGTTCTGCAGGGGTCTGTACTCGGACCGCTGCTGTTCAATGTATTTATAAATGACCTGGAAACGGGGACGAAGTGTGAAGTTATCAAATTTGCGGATGACACTAAACTCTGTAGAAGGGTTAGAAATGCAGAAGAGTGTGAGGACCTAAAAAGGGACCTAAACAAACTGGAGGAGTGGGCGAATAAATGGCAGATGAACTTCAATGTAGGGAAATGCAAGGTCATTCATATAGGGAGAAAGAACCCGATGTTCAGCTACCAAATGGGGGGATTAGTATTAGAGGGAAGTAACCTTGAAAGAGATTTGGGTGTACTGGTGGACACAACAATGAAGTCAACAGCACAATGTGCAGCAGCCGCGAAGAAGGCAAACAGAATGTTGGGTATTTTTAAGAAGAGTATTACGACCAGAATGAGAGAAATCATTCTGCCGTTGTATCGGGCAATGGTGCACCCGCACCTGGAGTACTTTGTTCAGTAGTGGTCACCGTACCTTAAGAAGGATATGGCAATACTTGAGAGGGTCCAGAGGAGAGCGACACGAATGATTAAGGGCATGGAAAACCTTTCATACACTGAAAGATTGGAGAGATTGGGGCTCTTCTCCCTGGAAAAGCGGAGACTCAAAGGAGACATGATAGAGACCTACAAGATCATGAAGGGCATAGAGAGAGTAGAAAGAGACAGATTTTTCAAACTTTCAAAACATAAAACAACAAGAGGGCATTCAGAAAAGTTGGAAGGAGACAGATTCAAAACAAATGCTAGGAAGTTTTTCTTTACCCAGCGTGTGGTGGACACCTGGAATGCGCTTCCAGAGGACGTAATAGGACAGAGTACGGTACTGGAGTTCAAGAAAGGATTGGACAATTTCCTGCTGGAAAAAGGGATAGAGGGATATAGATAGAGGGCTACTGCACAGGTCCTGGACCTGTTGGGCCGCCGCGTGAGCGGACTGCTGGGCCCGATGGACCTCGGGTCTGACCCAGTGGAGGAATTGCTTATGTTCTTATGTTATATGTTGGAGGCGATAGAAACATAATGGCAGATAAAGGCCAAATGGCTCATCCAGTCTGCCCATCCACAGTAACCACTATCTCTTCTTCTCACTAAGATATCCCACGTGCCTATACCATGCTTTCTTGAATTCAGACAGTCTATCTCCGACACCTCTTCCAGGAGACTATTCCACACATCTACCACCCTTTCTGTAAAAAGTATTTCCTTAGATTACTCCTGAGCCTATCACCTCTTAACTTTATCCTATGCCCTCTCATTCCAGAGCTTCCGTTCAAATACGAGACTCAACTCGTGTGCATTTACACCACATAGGTATTTAAACATCTTTATTATATATCCCCTCTCCTGCCTTTCATCCAAAGTATACATATTGAGATCTTTAAGTCTGTCCCCATTCGCCTTATAATGAAGACCACACACCATTTTAGTAGTCTTCCTCTGGACCAACTCCATCCTTTTTATATCTTTTTGAAGGTGCAGTCTCCAGAATTGTACACAATATTCTAAATGAGGTCTCACCAGTCTTACACAGGGGCATCAATATCTCTTTTCTTATTGGCCACACCTCTTCCTATGCACCCTAGCATCCTTCTAGCTGTCACTGTCACCTTTTCAACCTGTTTGGCCACCTTAAGATCATCAAATACAATCACACCCAAGTCTCTCTCTTCTGTCATACACAAGTTCTTCACCCCTTAAACTGTACCGTTCCTTCGGGATTTTGCAGGCTAAATGCTTGACCTTGCATTTCTTAGCATTAAATTTTAGCTGCCAAATTTCAGATCATTCTTCAAGCTCCATTAGATTTTCTTCATGTTATTAATACTATCCAGGGTATTAATAACTCTATTGCCGATTTTGGTATCTACTCTATTGCCGATTTTGGTATCTACTCTATTGCCAATTTTGGTATCTACTATAATAAAACGCTAAGCATGCATGCGCACTCCTACCTGCGTGTTCCGTGATCCGTATGTCTGTGGCCGGCAGGAGTGCACATGCGCACATACAATGGTCCCTTTCTCGCAGGTGATATGCGGTCTTGCCGTCTCCGTCTCCCTTACATTTCATAGCTGACGTTTATTTTTAAGTTCAAAGCCGCCGCGGCGACTCCTCTCTCGAGCTGCACCTGCATCGGAGAAGGCTTCTGATGCAGGCAGGGATCGAGAGAGGAGCCGCGGCGGCGGCTTTGAACTTAAAAATAAACTTCGCTAAAGAACCAAGTAAGCCTTATGCTTCAACGGGGATGTACAGCTATCCAGCCTGAGGGTATAAAAGTCACCGCCGAGCAGGGAAGCATCTGCTGAGGTGGCCCGAGGGTGTAAGAGTAACAGCATTATATCCCGGGAACGGGAGCGGCAGAGAGGGCCGGATCCAAAATCTCGCTACCTCGACGGAGGGAACAGGAATGGGGAAGATGGTAAAAGGAGGACTAGAGCAGGAACGGAGGATTAAAAAATTGGAGCGTGAGAGCCACGGAAGGTGAAGCGGGGTTGTGACTGTTCGAGTATGTGCTCTGGTACTTCCATTTGGCTTGAGAGTAAGCTGTAATAATTTGTAGACTAAAGGCTGAGCGAGGCCCCGAAGGGGAAGAGGTGCCCTGTCTCTGTATATAGCAGCTTTCAAGCAAGGATGTTATGTAGATTAAATAGAGTAGCTGTGTAGAGGTGATCCGAAGAGTAAAGAGAAAGGGAGAGCTTCGCAGAGGCAGGAGATGCCGGATTCGGGGGGGAGAGAGTGGGAGAAGGGAGAGATGTTGGAGTGAAATGAGGAAAGGAGAGAGAGAGACTCAGGGATGGTGTAAGGGAGGGAGAGATGTCAGATTTGGGAGATGGATGAGAAGGATAGAGGGGCTACAAGGGGGGCAGGGAGAGATAGACTAGGGAGGATGGAGGGAGCAGGAGAGAGAGAGATGGCCTTGGGGAATGACAGAGGGGACAGGAAAGGGAAAGATGGCAAAAGGGTTACAACAGGGTCAGAGAGAGACGGTAGAGGGTGTGAAAGGGGGAAAGGGAGAGATGGAAATGGTAGGACCGCTGCTGCTTTGGGGCATTGAGGGAGGAGGGGTTGGTACGTCAAGACCACTGCTGCCACCTCAGGTAATTAATGGGGGTCCAGGAGGCCAGATGGAGGGTCATGGGTGGGGTCAGGGTTTAGGTAGGGCTATTCTAGCACCTGTTACTGTAACAAATGTAACAGGCTAAAACACTAGTCATCCATAAAGAGGTAATCTCACCTGACAGCCCTTCAGTAGTATCGCTTATAAAAATGTTAAAAAGAGAACCTTGAGGCACACCACTGGTAACATCCCTTTCCTCAGAGCAATTTCCATTGACCACTACCCTCTGTTGCCTTTCACTTAACCAGTTCTTGACCCAGCCTGTAACTTTGGGGCCCATCCCGAGAGCACTCAATTTATTAGACAGTTTAGACTCAGTTTATTTATTAGATGGTTCTGGAATGTTCTTAGAGCATTGCCTATTGCTTGCAGTTCAAGAATATTGATATGACGGGTATATTCATGGCCAGACCATGCTCCTTGAGTGTTGAAGCCATCTATATAAGCACACCATTCTAACTTTGAGGCATATTTGGTTAGAAATTTGTGATGGCTGTGGAGGGGGATGGCTGGAAGGGAAAACCAAGTAAGATTGTGAGGAATCATCCATTACTGGAGAGAGTGACAGAGGTCCAAGGTAACTTGCATTGTCCTGTGGCTTGAGACCACTGAATCGACGGGGTCTATTATGAAACTCTGAGGTGAAGACATGTTAATGAAGTGACACGTACCTTGAACACCATGTGACTGAGAAGGCATAACATCTAAAATGCAGCAGGGAGGAGACTATTTAACATAGGTAAATGAGGCTGCCTACTCTGCTTTGGTAGAAAAGCTCAACCTTGAGTAGTATCCAGGAGAGCCCCTATGAACTCCAGCGTCTGAGAAGGGGGCAGATGTGACTTTTGGGAGTTGATGCAAACCTAAGCAGCTCTAGGAAAAAAATTGTTGAACTGATGGCATGTTGAGATGTTTGCAAGGATGAAGCCTTGATCCAACAGTCATCTAAGTAGGATAACACATTAAACCCCCAGGTGTGAAGGGTTGTTGACACTACCACTAGGCATTTCATGAAGACACATGGCTGAAGCCAGTCCAAAGGGCAAGACTTTGTATTAGAAATATAGAGATCTAATGCAAAAGTTCTCAGTAATGGCTCCGCAACTATGGAATACCTTGTCTCAATATATAAGAGAAGAAAATGACTTAAGTCACTTTAAAGGCAATCTGAAGAGTTTTCTTTTTAAAGACGCTTTTAATTTTTAACTATGCTTAAAGTTCATTTTAGTCCTTTTTTATTTTTTACTCTCCCCTCCTCCCTATTGTTCTTTCCATTCATGTCTTCTCTTATATTCTAATAAATACAATTGTAGTTCTGCCCTTCTTATTATGTATCTGTTAGTCTGTAAGTCTGTCAGTTAAACCCATTATATTTAATGACTAAATAGGTATATGCTTATACCTTTTTTAAATTTGTAAATCGCTTAGTAAAGTAAATAAGTGATTCATCAAGATAAAATAAAACTTGAAACTTGAAGATACTTTCTGTGAGCAGGTACGATGAATATATGAGTGTAGGCATCTGAAATCTAGACAGAAAAGCCAATCACCTTTTTCCAGGATCGAAGGGGTCCAGAGAGACCATGTGAAACTTCTCCTTCAGCAAGTATTTGTTGAGGCCCTGGAGGTCTAGAATTGGCTGACGACCTCTGGTCTTTTTTATTATCAGGAAATACTTTGAGTAGAACCCCTGGCCCTTCTCCTGCAGAGCAGCAGATTCTTTTGTATTTAGCTAGAGAAGGGCTGAGAGTTCTTGGTGAAAAAGGGTCTTTTGGAGGGAGTTGAACGGAGACTCTCTTGGTGGGTTGTTTGAAGGTTTAAGGATTAAGGTCAAAATGGATATGACTACTTCATTGATTCTGTTTACTTTGATAGTTGAGCTTGTTTTTATTATTATGTATGTTATATTGTAAGCTGCTTAGGCTTTTTAAGCGGATTATAAATAAAAATGTTTTCTGATCAAGCGTAAGGCATATAGCCCTGAGTGATGCCCTCAAAGTACCCACTAATCTGTTGTTATAAGAGTCCAACATTGATGGAAGTGGATTAATTTATTCAATTTCAATTTATTCAATTTTTTTTAGCCTATCCTCCCAGAGGAGCTCAAAACAGGTTACAAATCAGGTACTCGAGCATTTTCCCTATCTGTCCTGAGCTTCTCGTCCCTTTGAAGACAGGCCAGATCTGTATACCACGGACAGCAAGGCCAGTCCAGGGCCACCAGAATTACCAGGTCCGGATGAGTTGCTATCCTATGGATGATGATCCACCATGGGTCAAGGCAGAAATAGTAAATAAGTTCCTGAGTTGGCCAAGGTTGAACCAACACATCTAGACCTAAGCTTCCTGGCTATGCACTTCGACTGGAGAAGCGCCTGACTTTGGAGCTCTTGGCTGAAGCCATCAAGACTATTTTTGCTCTGCCCAAACGACTCACCGTGAGACTAAATGCTCAGATATCCTTAATGAACACAGGTTCTTGTGACTGAGAAAGTCTGCTTGTACATTTTCCACGCCAGCTATATGTGCTGTGGAGAAAGCCTAAAGGTGGAGATACACCCACTGGAATAGCATCCGAGTTTCCCAACTCAGAGGAGTACTTCTGGTGCCTCCTTGCTGAATCACTGACGCCACTGCTGTGGCATTGTCAGAAAACACCCTTACAGCTCTCCTGTCTAGAGTGTTTTAGAGAGCTTTCAGCGCCAACTGAATGACTCAAGCTCTACACAATTGATCAACCAGCCCTTCTGATTGAGCGTCCACTGGCCCTGGATGGAGCAATCTCCACAATGAGCACCCCAGCCTGAAAGATTCACATCTGTCATGAGAGTAATCCACTATCTGAATCTAAGAGGCATGCTCCTCCCAAGAGCCTCTCCCTGTATCCACTAGCACAGGCTTCTCCGTGCTGACTTCGTCCAAGGCAGTGGCATCTGAAGGGGATGCTGCTGGGGGAACCACTGAGACAGGAGGGACTGTTGGGAGAGGTTGCATGAGCACCCTGGCCCAGGGCACAACCTCCAGAGGGGCCACCATGGATCCTAGTACTCAAAGATACTGGCAAACAGTGGGACTCAGGAGTGCAAAGATATCCCTTTTTGGTTTGGTAGCTTCAGCATGTGTGGCTTGGGAAGAAACACATGTCTTTGGAGCATGTCAAACCAAACTCCCAGATATTCCATCATCTAGGAGGGCGTCAACAGGCTTTTCTTGAAATTGACAATCCAGCCCAGGCGCTGCAGAAGAGACACCACAGAGTTCATTAATTGCTCACACTCCAGTTTGGATAGTTCTGATCAACCAGTCATCCAGATAGGGATGAACTTGGACCACCAGCCTGCGGAAATGCACCACTGCCACCACCACCACCACCATCACTGTGGTGAAGGTGCAGGGGGCTGTCACCAACCCAAAGGGAGGGTTGTAAACTGGAAATGCTGTTGGAGAACATGAAATTTCAAGTACTTCCGATGTCCCTGGAACATAGGGATATGAAGATATCTGTCAGATCCAGAGATGCAAGAAATTATTCCGGAGCCACTGCTGTGATGACTGAATGCACCGTCCAGAATCTGCAGGAAGGCATTGGCCAACTTGAGATCCAGGATGGGCTTCCAGTCTTCTGCGCTTTGCTTTGGGACAATGAAGTATATCTGTCTGAGCCCGATTCATTTTCAGGAACTGGCTCTATTTTGTTTTCCCTGTCCTTTTGTGTTTTTACCCTTATCGGTCCCTCCTTTCCTATTATAAATTGTATTTCTTCCCCTTCTATCCCAATGTTTCCTGTTTAAATTTGTCTAGTTTTTTTTAAATATGATTTTTATATTTTTATTATATTATTGTTAATATTTTATCATGTATTTTCTGTATATGTAAATCGCTTAGTAATTATGATAGGCGATTAATCAAATAATGAATAAACTTGAAACTTGAAATGTCCAAGAGATGCTGCAGTTTTGCCCTGACCTTTAGCACCTTCTCTGGCCTTCCCATAGGAGAGACCAGAAATAAATCCAGTGGGAAACACAAAACGTCTATCTCAGAATTCCTGTATGATGTTCAGCACCCATTGGTCTGAGGAGATCTGTTCCCACTCCTGGAGGAACTCTGACAACCGGCCTTCAGTGTGAGGAAGCACGGCTGAGGCCCTGGTATCACTGGGACTCATTGGAGGTGGGGCTGGTGCAAGAACCCGAAGCCTGCTGGCTATAGCATCGTCTGTAGTTCTGGGAATATATCTGGGCAGACAAGCCTGTGGAATTGTGGTGAAACCTGCATGAGGGACGAAAAATGCTGCAATTTCCTCCCGGGGCATGTTGAGGCTTGTTATATGAAAGGGACTTAGGATGATGGTCCACCATACTAGCCATAAGGTCATCTAACTCTTTTCCAAAAAGCATGACCTTTAAGAGAGTCTGCTGAGAGCTGCCTTGGAGACCGAATCTCCAGCATAGTGGTGAATCCAGAACATTCTGCGAGCTGACAGCATAAACCAAAACCTTGCCCAGGTCACATAAAGCATCTATAACATAATCCACCACTTCGAGCTTCAGGTGGAGGAAGATGTCTTCTTCTGCTGAAGTATCCCGGCGCAATCTCATGTGACAGGCATGCACCACAAAGGAAACAGCAGGTTTCTTAATACTCGAAGAAGCCACTTCAAAAAGCTTCTACAAGACCATATCCACTCTGTGATCCTGAAAATCAGCATCACTCCTCCTGCACTCAGGAGGGCAGTATGTTTGGTCATGTGAGCTACTGCTGAATCCACCTTCGGCTGCTCAAATAGCTGCTGCAATTCTGGTGCCATAGGATAAAGCTTAGCTATGGCCTTAGTCAATCTGGAGTGTCCTACTGCACAGTAACCAGTCGTGAGATGCGGAAGTGGTGGATGTCAGATGTCCTTGCGTTTTGCATCTCCACCAAAAACTGGCACAGGGAGGTATTTCCTGCCCACTTCCTGGACCCAAATAGGCTCCCCAGCCTGGAGGAGGCGAGGCCTGAAACTCCAGCCCCCTTCCCTCGCATTCCATGGCACGCAGTACAAGGATTCTAGGTTCAACATGTAATTATGCCTTCCTCAGGGGACACTACAAAATGAGAATTCAAATAAAACTTTTATACAAGAACATATAAAATATAAGCATATAAATGTAAATATAAAAATTATTCCACACAATATATAATTAATCTAATACAGCTAAAAACAATGATGCAAAACAAATATTTAATAAACAAATAATGAGGACTACTCTGTAGTTGATTAGAACCATTAAGAATAAAACATAAAAAGAATTAAGAACTGGAGGCACAAAATAAAAAAATGAAAAATAAAAATTTAAAAACCTTGACAAATCTTATTGTCCATTTTTTCCAAGTATTTATATATTTTACAATTTATGCATATGGACAGGCTATAAACTCAGATATCCTTAATGAACTTGAAACATGTTAATACAAAAGACAATACCTCAATACTGCCAAAATGCACAATGGTAAGATTGTTGAATCAGCCAAAATGCAAAATAAGGGCAGCCTAGCCAGATACTAAAATAAGCAAAAAACAAATAAGTATACCAATAACAAATAAAATCTCATGATTTTTTTTTTTAAGAGCAATCCTATTTGACCAAAAAGAGTGGAGTATGAAATTAAGGAATCAGAGGTATGGATAAATGTGCATGAGAATCTCAGTGAAGGAAGTCGTTCAAAGTGGCGAACACAAGTGTGAAATCCAGAGACACAGACAGTAGCAATTGGAGAACAAGAATGTGAGACTCAAAGAAACAGCAATTGCATGCTGAAACTAAGATTCTTGCTGGGACGAATATTTACAAAATAAAACCTTTTCTGGAAAATTAGACATTTTTCTTGCCTTTTTTAATGTTCAATTACATTGAGAACATTTCTTAAAGCCACTCGGTATCCTCTTTTGCATGGAGGGGAAAACGGCTGACGCTAAGTGAAAGGGTTCAATGGCCTGGGTTGGTTGAGTAACTAGGATGCTGAAAATGGTCGATGCTCCCAGGAGGTAAAAAGGGCTCAAGGTGGAACCAGTCAGATAAAATACTACAATACGATTAAAAAAAAAAAAAAAACCACAACAAATAATACAGGAAGGAAAAAAAAAAAAAGGGGGGAGGGGCAAATGTTTGATGTACTGAAGAAAAAATGGAAGACGCAGCTTCTGAGCACCAAACTGATGGTTTGAAAGCTGATGTTGGGTGGGAAGGCACTGGCACACACGCATTCACACAGTATGGGCACTAAAAGATTTAAAGTGACAGTGCACTTGGTAATGTCCGTACTAGGTTCTATGTCACCCACATGTGAGAATATCGTGGCTGCTTATCCTTAGAGAACACAGCTATTTCTCTGCTTAAACCATGCCCTTTTTCAGTATCTCTTGCCATCCATTCCCATAGGGTCATCCTTTACAAAATACAGTACATCAGTGCACCAAAACTGTAAGCAGCTTTAGTGCTCTAAGAATTGTGACAATCTGCACTGAACTTTGGAAGAGAGCTTTAGGAAACTTGAGATGGTTGTCCTTTTTTTTCTGTCATAATTCCATTGCTTCCTTTGAATACTAAATGTTTCAAATTAGACACTACAAAATTACTACTTTAACAGAGATTCTCAGAAGGAGGGCAAGGATTTTTGTTATCATTTTTGTGGTTAATGGCATTTCCCCTTTAATTATCCTGAGACAAAGTGGCACTTGTAAACATAAATTTAGAAAACTGCTAAGCTGAATATAAAGATATAAATTGTTTAAATACCATATCAGCTTATGGATATTCATTGAAAAGCACTTAGGGAAAACGTACTTTTACTTTTTAAACATTATAGATAGCATACTGTTGTTCTGCAAATCTCTTCGCCCATCAATATATCATTCACCCATGTTCTTGTATCTCAGCAATGCCCTCATATTCTTCTAGAAGTGGAGCACTTTCTTCTCGTTTTGGTCTTACATTTCTCACAGAGGATGGTCTTCTCAATGTCCTTCCTGCGCGGAAACTTAATATTGCTGCAAAGACCGACACAACAAAGGAAAAGATGGCGAAGAAAAAGCTCTCTCCAAATGCAGTAATTAAATCTGTCTCCTGACTGGGGTATTCCTTAGCATTATTCAGGATTATTACAAAGAGGCAGGTACATAACACCACTGCAGATGCAGAAGACAAGGCTACAAAAGAAAAAAGAAACTGTCATTAGTAATATAATGAAACATTCACGTTTCATCTTTTTAAAAAAATCTATATACTGTATACATAAAATCAGATGTGTGTATGTATGTTCCAGCATAACTCAGAAACGCATGGAGCAATTTCAATCAAACTTGGTATAGCACAGTTACTTACCGTAACAGGTGTTATCCAGGGACAGCAGGCAGATATTCTTGACTGATGGGTGACGGCACCGACGGAGCCCCGGTACGGACAATTTTAGAGTGATCTCACTCTAAGAACTTTTAGAAAGTTCTAGCTCGGCCGCACCGCGCACGCGCGAGTGCCTTCCCGCCCGACAGAGGCGCGCGGTCCCTCAGTTAGTATAAGCCAGCTAAGAAGCCAACCCGGGGAGGTGGGTGGGACGCAAGAATATCTGCCTGCTGTCCCTGGATAACACCTGTTACGGTAAGTAACTGTGCTTTATCCCAGGACAAGCAGGCAGCTATTCTTGACTGATGGGTGACCTCCAAGCTAACAAAAAGAGGGATGGAGGGAAGGTTGGCCATTAGGAAAACAAATTTTGCAAAACAGATTGGCCGAAGTGACCATCCCTTCTGGAGAATGTATCCAGACAATAATGAGATGTAAAAGTGTGAACTGAGGACCAAGTAGCAGCCTTGCAGATTTCCTCAATAGGAGTGGAACGGAGGAAAGCTACAGATGCTGCCATTGCTCTGACTTTATGGGCTGTGACAGAACCTTCCAGTGTCAGTCCGGTCTGAGCATAACAGAATGAAATGCACGCTGCAAGCCAATTAGACAACGTACGTTTAGAAACAGGACGTCCCAATTTATTCGGATCAAAGGACAGAAAGAGTTGGGGAACTGATCTGTGGGGTTTCGTACGCTCCAGATAGTAAGCAAGAGCCCTTTTACAATCCAAAGTATGCAGAGCTTGTTCCCCAGAATGAGAATGAGGTTTTGGAAAGAAAACAGGTAAAACAATAGATTGGTTGAGATGAAATTCAGAAACAACCTTGGGGAGAAACTTTGGATGTGTACGCAGAACCACCTTGTCATGGTGAAAAACCGTAAAAGGTGGATCTGCAACCAGTGCATGAAGCTCACTGACCCTCCTGGCAGAGGTAATGGCAATAAGAAAAAGTACCTTCCAAGTGAGAAATTTGAAAGGAGAGGTAGCTAAAGGTTCAAATGGAGGTTTCATTAAAGCGGAAAGAACCACATTGAGATCCCAGATAACCGGAGGGGCTTTAAGAGGTGGTTTCACATTGAAAAGCCCACGCATGAACCTGGATACCAGGGGATGAGCTGAAAGAAGTTTTCCATGGACTGGCTCATGAAAAGCTGCAATGGCACTGAGGTGGACCCTGATGGAAGAGGACTTCAGGCCAGAATCAGACAAAGAAAGAAGATAATCCAACAACGTCTCCACCGCTAGGGAAGTGGGATCAAGGTGATGAAGAAGACACCAGGAAGAAAACCTCGTCCACTTTTGATGGTAACATTGTAGAGTGGCTGGTTTCCTGGAGGCATCCAGAATGGAACGAACGGGCTGAGACAAAAGAGTATCAGTCGAGTTCAGCCCGAGAGATACCAAGCCATCAGGTGTAGAGACTGGAGGTTGGGATGCAGAAGGGTTCCCTGCTGTTGCGTAAGCAGAGAAGGAAACAGAGGAAGAAGAAAAGGTTCCCTGGAACTGAGTTGAAGTAGAAGGGAGAACCAATGTTGCCTGGGCCACCTCGGAGCAATCAGAATCATGGTGGCTCGTTCCCTCTTGAGCTTGAACAAGGTTCTCAACATGAGAGGTAGAGGAGGGAAGGCGTACAGGAACAGATTCGACCAGTCGAGGAGAAAAGCATCTGCTGTGAGACGGTGAGGAGAGTAAAGTCTTGAGCAGAAACGGGGCAGCTGGTGATTGTGAGGAGCTGCAAAGAGGTCTATCTGAGGAGTGCCCCATTGAGTGAAGATAGACTGTAGAGTTACAGGGTCGAGTGTCCACTCGTGAGGCTGGAGAATTCTGCTGAGTTTGTCCGCTAATGAATTCTGTTTCCCCTGAATGTAAATAGCTTTCAGGAAGAGATGATGGTCTATGGCCCAATTCCAGATCTTTTGGGCTTCCTGGCATAAAAGGCGAGAGCCTGTCCCACCCTGTTTGTTGATGTAGTACATCGCAACCTGATTGTCTGTGCACAACAGAAGGACCTGAGGAAAGAGAAGGTGTTGAAAGGCCTTGAGGGCGTAAAACATCGCTCTGAGTTCCAGGAAATTGATTTGATGCTTCTTTTCCTGGGCTGACCAAAGACCCTGAGTCTGGAACTCGTTCAAGTGAGCTCCCCATGCATACAGAGAGGCGTCGGTGGTGATGACTAGTTGATGAGGAGGCTGATGGAACAGAAGACCTCTGGATAGATTTGAGGATACCAACCACCATTGCAGAGACTGACGAAGAGATGATGTCACAGATATGTGTCGTGAGCAAGAGTCCGACGCTTGGGACCACTGGGTCGCAAGGGTCCATTGAGGAGTGCGCAGGTGAAGACGGGCATGAGGTGTGACATGAACTGTGGATGCCATGTGTCCCAAGAGCACCATCATTTGTCTTGCTGAGATGGACGGCAGAGGAAGTACCTGGTGACATAGAGACTGAAGGGTCTGAAGCCGATTGGATGGCAGGAAAGCTCTCATGAGGAGTGTGTCTAGGATCGCTCCAATGAATTGAAGTCTCTGAGTGGGAATGATATGAGATTTGGGTAGATTGATCTCGAATCCCAGAAGTTGCAGAAACTGGATGGTTTGGTTGGTGGCCAGAAGGACCGCTTGGGCAGAAGTGTCTTTGATCAACCAATCGTCCAGGTAAGGAAATACCTGCAGGTGGTGAGAGCGCAGAAAGGCCGCCACCACAATGAGACATTTGGTGAATACCCTTGGAGATGAGGCGAGACCGAAGGGCAGCACCTTGTACTGGTAATGACAATGATTGATCATGAATCGGAGATATGGTCTTGAGGTTACATTGATCGGTATGTGAGTGTAAGCCTCTTTGAGATCGAGGGAGCATAGCCAGTCGTTTTGATTTAGAAGGGGATAAAGTATGGCTAAAGAAAGCATCTTGAATTTTTCTTTTACTAGATGAATGTTGAGATCGCGAAGGTCCAGGATGGGTCGAAGATCTCCTGTCTTTTTGGGAACTAGAAAGTAACGGGAGTAGAATCCCTGCCCCTTTTGATCTAGAGGAACTTCCTCTATAGCGTTCAGAAGGAGGAGGGATTGGACCTCCTGAATAAGGAGGGCTGATTGAGAACTGTTCAAAGCAGACTCTTTTGGCAGGCTTTGAGGTGGGAGAGTCTGAAAGTTGAGAGAGTAGCCGTGGCGGATGATGTTGAGGACCCATTGGTCCGAAGTGATTACTTCCCACCGGCTGAAGAACAGAGAAAGTCGACCTCCTATTGGTTGAGGCAGGAGAACAGGAACAGGGATACTGGCTATACTGCGGAGAATGAAGTCAAAAGGGCTGTGACTTCTGCTGAGGAGGTTGTTTCGCAGGTTGCTGCTGTTGCTGCTGTCGGGGAGGCTGACGTTGCTGTTGCCTCTGACGTCGAGGTTGTTGAGCAGTGGTAGGCAATGGACGGGCTGTGAAACGGCGTTGATAAGCCGATTGCTGCCTGTATGGTCTTGGTGGAGGAGGCTTCTTTTTATTCTTGAGCAGGGTATCCCAGCGCGTCTCATGAGCCGAGAGCTTTTGGGTGGTAGAGTCCATGGAATCCCCAAAGAGCTCATCCCCTAGGCATGGGGCGTTGGCTAACCGATCTTGATGGTTAACATCAAGCTCGGATACCCGAAGCCAGGCCAAACGGCGCATAGCCACCGACATAGCTGTCGCTCTGGATGTAAGTTCAAAGGTGTCATATATGGACCTAACCATAAACTTACGAAGTTGGAATAGAGACGACAAGCAGGAGTGAAAAGATGGATGTTTTCTTGAAGGAAGATACTTCTCGAAGGAAGCCATGGTGGTAAGGAGATGCTTTAAATAAAAAGAAAAATGAAAAGCATAATTACTAGCTCTATTTGCTAACATAGCGTTTTGGTAGAGCCTCTTACCGAATTTATCCATGGCCCTTCCTTCTCTGCCAGGAGGGACAGATGCATATACACTGGCTCCTGAAGTCTTTTTAAGGGTGGATTCGACAAATAAGGATTCGTGTGGAAGTTGAGGCTTGTCGAACCCAGGAATGGGAATTACCTTGTATAGAGAATCCAGTTTACGTGGGGCCCCTGGAACAGTTAAAGGAGTCTCTAAATTTTTATAGAAAGTTTCCCTCAAGATGTCATGAAGGGGAAGCTTCAAAAATTCCTTTGGAGGCTGATCAAAATCAAGGGCATCCAAAAAAGCTTTAGACTTTTTGGATTCAGCCTCCAAAGGAATGGACAAAGACTCACACATCTCTTTCAAGAAATTGGAGAAAGAGGAAGTGGTCTGTTTGGAGGATGGGTCAGGGAGAGCCGAATCCTCCTCCTCTGAGGAACATTCTCCTTCAGAAAGAAAGGGTTCCTCTGAGTCCCCCCACAGATCAGGGTCTCTGACATGGGAAGAATGGTCCCGAGACTCAGGTGTCGATGTTTGCATGTGTCGGGTTTTGCGTACCGACTTACCCGACCTCATCGATACCGAGTCAGGCGATGCTATCGGTCGCACCGGTGCCGAAGTCTGTACCGATTGATGGTGAGCTGTCGGCTCCGGTGCAAGGACTGGCATCGATACCGATGAAGTTAGGTGAAGCGGTACCGAGACAGTAGAAGCAGGTAAGACAGGTTCGACAACCGGTACCGACACGGGTTGATGTACAACCGGTACCGATGGCTCGGTGCGGACTGGCACCGGAAGGTTCGGTGTCATTATAGCAGGAAGGAGTCGTTCTAATTGCTCCTTAAGCTGCACATGAAGGATGGCCGTAATGCGGTCATCGAGGGATGGCACCGGTACCGCTTTTTTCTTCTGCGGTACCTGCGGTGCCGCTCTACGCCCCGGAGATGAGGAGCCCGATGTCGAGGGACTCACCTCAATAGGGGCGGAGCGCTTCCGCTGGCGTCTAACCGGCGGCAGGACTGGGCTCACTGCACTCGAGGCCGGAAGACGTTCCAGCGGGGAAGGCTTCTTAGCCGGCTTACCTGACTGTTGGGATGCCGGTGTGGAATCACGCGGCGTCGAAGACGAGGGTGCCGACTGAAGCGGTGCCGAAGCCGGAGTCGAAGGAACGGGGTCGGACATCTCGGCACCGAATAACAAACGCTGTTGAATTAAGCGATTTTTTAAAGTTCTTTTCTTTAAAGTAGCACAGCGGGTGCAAGAAGAGGCCTGATGCTCAGGACCCAAACACTGCAAGCACCAGTTGTGTGGGTCCGTGAGAGATATAGGCCTAGCACACCGCTGGCACTTTTTAAAACCCGGTTGAGGGGGCATGAAAGGGAAAACGGCTTCCGCCAAATCGAAGGCCGAGGCTTCGATGGTGGCAGAAGGCCCCGCCGGGGAAAAACCGAAATTGAAGAAAAAAAAAAAATGTAAGATTGTTTTTTTTTTTTTTTTTTTTTCAAAATAAAAGAAAGGTGAAAGAAATCAAACGTTTACGCGAGCGGGAAGGCAAGTTAAGGAAAAAATTTCAACAGCCGTTGAAAACGCGTCTTCTTAGCTCCGCGGAAACTAAGAAACTGAGGGACCGCGCGCCTCTGTCGGGCGGGAAGGCACTCGCGCGTGCGCGGTGCGGCCGAGCTAGAACTTTCTAAAAGTTCTTAGAGTGAGATCACTCTAAAATTGTCCGTACCGGGGCTCCGTCGGTGCCGTCACCCATCAGTCAAGAATAGCTGCCTGCTTGTCCTGGGATAAATATACTATCTGGGAATAAACACTGTGGGGGTGGAAAGGGGGGTGACATGTCAAAAGAATAAAAAACGACAGATATTAGTGTCTAATCCATAGCTTTCCATAGAGAGTCAGAGACAGGGCCATAGAGAGTGCCATTTTTGCTGCTAAAAAATAAAGATATCCATGATTCCTTTTCCTGCCTAATAGAAGATTGGGATAAATAAATATCCGTGCAACAAATGGAGAGATTTCAACCAAACTTACTATCTGGGGGAAAATACTGTGGGATGGGAAGGGGGTGACATGTCAAAATAATCCAAAACCATAGATAAGTGTCTAATCCATAGTTTTCGGAGTCTGTTCCAACATAACTCTGAAACACATGGAGAGATTTCAACCTAACTTGGTATACTTATCACTTACTATCTGGGGACAAATTCAGGGGGGGGGAAGGGGGTGACGTGGGTGGGGGGGCAGGGGGGTAGGAAGGGGGGTGACATTGAAAACGACAGATATTACTGTCTAATCCATAAACGCATGGACAGATTTCAACCAAACTTGGTATACATATCAATAAATGTGGGGGAAAATACTGTGAGGGTGAGAAGAGGGTGACATGTAAAAATTATCAAAAATGACTAGTGTCTAAACCATAGTTTTCGGGCTCACTGAAATGAATACTGACACTCCAGATGCCGTTTAAGTCCAAATTCAGCCCCATAAAAAGGGACATTCCTTTGGGACATATGGGGGGTAGGGCATGTGGGACATGGAAGGGGTGGGACATTTTGGGATAAATAAATATTCAAGCAATGCCGGGTAATCTGCTAGTATTTAATAAATCTCAAAACAAAACAAAAAAGACCCAGCAAATCAATACACACACTCAAATCTCTTACAATTATTAGGTAATAAATCTTATTCAATTTAAAACAGAATTGGAAAGTAAATAATTATCCATTGCCCTAGTAAATGATCATTTTATACATTTCAGGAACATTGTTACTTGCATTGATTGTTCTTAAATCCAAAGAAACTGAAATCAAGCCTCATGAAAGGAACTGGTGGGATTATCGCAGTATTTTGCAATTGCTCATTTTGCTGCCACCAACATGTGATTTATACAAAAATACCCTTCCAAGATCTGAAAGAGGTTCCTCCCTTCAGTAGATCCTAGTAGAAGTTGTACTGGGTGTGCTATAATTCCATTAGTTTACAGATCTTTATTATGATCCCTTTTTTCAAATTCCTCCATCAGGGTTCAGATTCTTTGGTCCTCATTAGAGAATGACACGGGGACAATTTTTTCCCCGTCTCAGCGAGTTCTTTTACTGTCCCTGCCCTATTCCTGCAAGCATCATCCTCATCTGCACAAGCCTCAAACACTTTAAAATCATACATGTTCAAGGCTTGTGTGATTAAGGCAGAACTTACAGGAATGGAGCAGGGACAGTGTATAGCAATAAAACTCATGGGGACAGGATGAGGAAATTGTGGAGACGGGGGAGAAATTTGTCCCTGTCATTCTCTATTACCCAATTCATTACATTTAATTATGTTGTATCACTTGTAAATCTATTGTCATTTATTTGCACATTTGTTCTAATGGGATTATTCTTCCACCACCTTTTGAAAATTCCCAGCCATTCCTGGTCTGATAACTCATTTTCAGGCTCTCTCTCTCACTTTATTGAACAAAAGATTAGATTCTTACATTTGTTAATCTTCTTTCTTGTAAATCCACGCTCTATTCCTGGACAAGTGGGTTATGCATCTCCAGAGACTGCTTATAGGGAGCTCATTTACATAATTTTTTCAGACCCTCCCCTCTTACCTCAGGACTGCCCTCAGGGTGAAAATTCAGTTTGTAGCAAAGCAGATAGTCTTACCTGTAGAGGACAGATAAAAGGAGGAGTACAGGAACACTCCAACAAATCAGTCTAATCCAGTGTTTTTCAACCTTTTTACACCTATAGACCGGCAGAAATAAAAGAATTATTCTGTGGACCGGCATCGGTCCATGGACCAGCAGTTGAAGAACATGGGGCTAAGTCGTGGGCCCGACCCCACCCATCTCTACCCAATCTCCACCCCAGACCCCGCCCCCATAATAGTACTAATTGCACCTTGCATGTCCCATGCCTCATCTGGAAGCCTTCCCTCTGACATTGCAACGTCAGAGAGAAGGCTTCCGGTTCAGGCGCAGGATGCCCGTAGGAGCCACTGCCTGTGGCTTTGTGCACTGAACCAGTTAGGAAGAGGGAGCTGGCTCGAAGATAACGCCGCATTAATCGCACCGTGGACTGGTGGTTGAAGAACACTGTTTTGGGCCTGATGCACGTGCTGGCCCTGAGGACCGGCAGGAAATTTCTGTGGACCAGCACTGGTCCATGGACCAGTGTTGAAGAACACTGGTCTAATCTGCTCATAACATGAAATATAACAATCAAACAACTGAAACAGGTTAAGTAAACAGTATAAACCTGAAATAAATCATGCTATAAAGAAACACAGCCTGTACTAATGGAAGGGGGTGCTACACTAAGGAACCCCAAGGCAAAGTGCATAATATATTTGGATGGATGGTACACTTAGAAAGGCTGGTCAAAAACCATAAGTCCAGCTTACCAGTATATAGCAGACGAGCGGCAAATCAGCATCTCCCAGGGCAGGTTCCAGGAATAGGGCGTGGCTTTACAAGAAAGAAGATTAGCAAAGGTAAGAACCTAATTTTTTGTTCTTGTACAATCCCGCTCTATTCCTGGAAAAGTGGGACATGACAGAGCAGTCCCATAGAGTCAGGGTAGGACTGATGAGCCTCCTGCTAAAACAGAGGAGCCAAAAGCAGCATCCTTTGGCTGCCACATCAAATCTTTACAACTTGGTAAAGGTATGCAAGAAGGACCAGGTAACGGCTCTGCAAATCTCCTCCAGTGAGTTCACCAACAACTCTACCCAAGAAGAGGAAGCGCCTCTAGTAGAATGAGCCCTGACAGAAATAGAGGGCTTCTTTCCGGTCGCAATGTAAGTAGATGAAATAGTTATGCAAATCCATCTGGAAATAGTGACCTTTGAGGCCGGCCTGCCCTGACGAGCAGGACCAGCCAGCACAAACAGGTGGCTGGAAACCTGAAACTCGTTTGTGATCTCCAAGTACCACAACATAATCCTGCGCACATCCAATGACCACAACACCCAGTCCTGTTCCCTCAAACTGGAGGGAGAAAAGGTAGGCAAAAGAAACTTCCTGGTTAATAGATACATAGAAACATGATGGCAGATAAAGTCCAAATGACCCATTCAGTCTGTCTATCCGCATTAATTATTATCTCTTCTTCACCAGTGGGGTGCCGGAGGGCTCGGTGCTTGGACCCGTGCTCTTCAACATCTGGACATAGGTACGACGAACGAGGTGATTAAATTTGCGGACGATATGAAGTTATTCAGAGTAGTGAAGACGCAGGGGGACTGCGAAGATCTGCAACGTGACATAATCAGGCTCGAGGATTGGGCATCGATATGGCAGATGAGGTTCAACATTGGTAAGTGTAAAGTGATACATGCCAGTAACAAAAATCTCATGCATGAATACAGAATGTCCGGGGTGGTACTTGGAGAGACCTCCCAGGACAGGGACTTGGGAGTTCTGATTGACAAATGACTTATAGGAGCTCCCTATAAGCCGTTCACGCAATGTGCAGCAGCAGCGAAAAGGGTGAATAAATGCTAGGAATGATAAAGAAGGGGATCACGAACAGATCGGAGAAGGTTATCATGCCACTGTACTGGGCCATGGTGCGCCCTTACCTGGAGTACTGCATACAGCACTGGTCCTCTTATGGGGAATTTAGGAGACACCTAAAAACATATTTGTTCCTAAAGTACTTAGGCAGCTACACTGAACAATCTTTCCCCACAATAACTGACCGCTTAATCTTAACTCTGTTAGTACTACTCAATCTGTAACTTTTTAATCATTGTAAACCGCATAGAACTTCACGGTCCTGCGGTATATAAACTGTTGTCATTATTATTATTTACATGAAGAAAGACACGGTACTACCGTATTTACGCGGATATAACGCGCACCCGTGTAAAACGCGCACACGGGTATAGCGCGCAGAAACCACACTTGTATGTACGGAAACTTTTGTATACAGCGCTCATGGGTATACCGCGCATGCTGCCCGACTCTCCTCTGGCCACCCCGACTCTCCTTTCGCCCTCCCTGACTCTCCTCTGGTTGCCCCGACTCACCGTTCACCCGCCCTGACTTTCGGTGCACTGCCCCGCCTCTCCGTGCGCTGTCCCGACTCTCCGTTCACCTGCCCTGACTTTCCGTGCACTGCCCCGCCTCTCCGTGCGCTGTCCCGACACTACATTACGGGCAGGAGGGATCCCAGGCCCTCCTGCCCTCGACGCAAACCCCCCTCCCCCCCAACGACCGCCCCCTCCAAGAACCTCCGACCGCCCCCCCCAGCCGACCCGCGATCCCCCTGGCGACCCCCACGACCCCCCCACCCCCTTCCCCGTACCTTTGGTAGTTGGCCGGACAGACGGGAGCCAAACCCACCTGTCCGGCAGGCAGCCAACGAAGGAATGAGGTCGGATTGGCCCATCCATCCTAAAGCTCCGCCTACTGGTGGGGCCTAAGGCGCGTGGGCCAATCAGAATAGGCCCTGGAGCCTTAGGTCCCACCTGGGGGCGTGGCCTGAGGCACATGGTCGGGTTGGGCCCATGTGCCTCAGGCCGCGCCCCCAGGTGGGACCTAAGGATCCAGGGCCTATTCTGATTGGCCCACGCGCCTTAGGCCCCACCAGTAGGCGGAGCTTTAGGATGGATGGGCCAATCCGGCCTCCTTCCTTCGTTGGCTGCCTGCCGGACAGGCGGGTTTGGCTCCCGTCTGTCCGGCCAACTACCAAAGGTACGGGGAAGGGGGGTGGGGGGGTCGTGGGGGTCGCTAGGGGGATCGCGGGTCGGCTGGGGGGGCGGTCGGAGGTTCATGGGGGGGGGCGGTCGTTGGGGGGAGGGGGGTTTGCGTCGAGGGCAGGAGGGCCTAGGATCCCTCCTGCCCGTAATGTAGTGCGAGGTGGGGGTAGGGGGTCGCCGTGGCCAGGAGGGTTTGGGCTCCCTCCTGGCCCGATATTGTCGGGGAGTCGGCGGTCCTTCGGGGTGGGGGTGCGAGCGGTGGGGGTGCGAGCGTCCTTCCGGATGATGAATCGGGCGTCGGGCGGGGTGTGAAATATGTAAAATAAATTTTGTATACCGCGCTCAGGCATATAACGCGCGAAGGGTATGCGCGGTACGTAAAAACGCGTATAACGCGCGCGTTATATCCGCGAAAATACGGTACTTGAAAGGGTCCAGAAAAGAGCGACTAAGATGGGTAAGGGATTGGAGGAGCTGCCGTACAGTGAAAAATTAGAGAAACTGGGCCTCTTCTCCCTCAAACAAAGGAGATTGAGAGGAGACATGATCGAAACATTCAAGGTACTGAAAGGGATAAACTTAGTAGATAAGGACAGGTTGCTCACCCTCTCCAAGGTAGGGAGAACGAGAGGGAACTCTAAAGTTGAAAGGGGATAGATTCCGTTCAAACGTAAGGAAGTTCTTCTTCACCCAGAGAGTGGTATAAAACTGGAACGCTCTTCCGGAGTCTGTCATAGGGGAAGACACCCTCCAGGGATTCAAGACAAAGTTAGACAAGTTCCTGCTGAACAAGGATGTACGCTGATAGGGCTAGTCTGTTAGGGCGCTGGTCTTTGACCAAAGGGCCGCCGCATGAGCAGACTGCTGGGCATGATGGACCACTGGTCTGATCCAGCAGCGGCAATTCTTATGTTCTCTAAGAGATCCCACATACCTAACCCACGCTTTCTTGAATTCAGACAGTCCGTCTCCACCACCTCTTCCAGAAGACTATTCTACGCATCTACCACCCTATCTGTAAAAAAAATATTTCCTTAGATTTACTCCTGAGCCTATCACCTCTTAACTTTATCCTATGCCTTCTCATTCCAGAGCTTCCTTTTAAATGAAAGAGACTTGACTCATGCACATTTAAGCCACGTAGGTATTTAAACATCTATCATATCTCCCCTCTCCTGTTTTTCCTCCACAGTATACATATTGAGATCTTTAAGTCTCTTCCCATAAGCCTTATGACGAAGACCACGCACCATTTTAGTAGCCTTCCTCTGGACCAACTCCATCCTTTTTATATCTTTTTGAAGGTGCAGCCTCTAGAATTGTACACAATATTCTAAATGAGATTTCAGAGTCTTATACAGGGGCATCAATACCTCCTTTTTCCTATTGGCCATACCTCTTCCTATGCTCCCTAGCATCCTTCTAGCTTTCGCAGTCACCTTTTCAACCTATTTGGCTACCTTAAAATCATCACATACAATCAAACCCAAATTAAACTACTGGAGAGATTAAGAGAGCAAAGTGACCAAAGATGCGGGTTTCAAAAATCTCTGCATCATGGGGTCTTCTCCCAGACGAGCACCGCAAAATCCCTACAGTGGTAGTACCAGCCTGCATAAGCAAAGGGATGGTCAAGTCATGTTGGTTGTCTGCGTCATCAACCAGCAAAACATCCCTGGACAAGTCAAGGACACAGGACTTAAGACCCGTGTCCTGGAAAGGGGTAAGACCCGTGTCCTGCGAGGACACCAGAGGAGACGAGAAAGGCACTTTTTTCTTAAGAACATAAGAATTACCGCTGCTGGGTCAGACCATGCAGTCCGCTCACACGGCAGCCCTCTGGTCAAAGACCAGCACCCTAACCAAGACTAGCCCTAACAGCGCCTGTTCTTGTTCAGCAGGAACTTGTCTAATCTAATCTAATCTAAACCTTAAGTTTATATACCACATCATCTCCATGAGAATGGAGCTCGACACGGTTTACAAGAACTAGCAGGAACTTGTCTAACTTTCTCTTGAATCCCTGGAGGGTGTTTTCCCCTATAACAGCCTCCGGAAGAGCATTCCAGCTTTCTACCAAGTGCTCTCTGGGTGAAGAAGAACTTCCTTACATTTGTACGGAATCTATCCCCTTTCAACTTTAGAGAGTGCCCTCTCGTTCTCCCTACCTTGGAGAGGGTGAACAACCTGTCCTTATCTACTAAGTCTATCCCCTTCAGTACCTTGAATGTTTCGATCATGTCCCCTCTCAATCTCCTCTGTTCGAGGGAGAAGAGGACCAGTTTCTCTAATCTTTTGCTGTACGGCAGCTCCTCCAACCCCTTCTAAGTCGCTCTTCTCTGGACCCTTTAAGCCTGATACATCATGTTAATAAAGTCCAACAAGCCTTATAATTGGACTGCTGGTCTTTTTACTGCCCCTCTGGCCCAAGCTCCACTGCCAGGGACCTTTACCATCCACAGAACACGCTGCGTACTCAACCTGGCGGAGTAATGCAGTTGGCCCTAATCCCGGACACACCTTCATGGAATTATGAAGCCTGTGCTCGATCCACTATCAGACAAACCTGGAGTGTGCCAGTTCCCAAGGGAACAGTCCCTGAACCCTGCTCTGAAGTGCAGGCTGTCCAGAGGGTGCACTGCCAGGGAGCCAACTTCCTAGAAACAGGCTTTTTCCTCAAAGTCTGAGATCTCCCGCAGCCAGAGCTGTCCCCGCTGGGAACCTCTGTAGCACAAAGGCGAAAAGCATTAAAAAATAATGACTTTAAAGAAAAATAAACACGAACAGAAAACACTAGCTCCTACTGTCCTGCTTGTAGGAAAGCAACTGAATCCCTTTGGGCAGTCCTGAGGTAACAGGGGAGGGTCTGAAAAAATTATGTAAATGAGCTACCTACAAGCAGTCTCGGGACTGCGGATGCATAACCCACTTATCCAGGAATAGGATTGTACAAGAATCATATGTTATGCTATATTTTGGACTTCATTTTAGCCAAATCTATTCTCTTCTAGTTGAACATACAATATGACGTTAGGTCCACTGTTTTTTTTAAATCAACCCTTAATATACTGCTGTTGATGCCAAGGATGTGTAGTTTATAGATTGTCAGAAACTAGGGGACTCATAATAATAATTTTAAAAAGTTCAAAAACCGGCCTAAGCCGGTACTTGGACGATCAAAAAGCCAGGTCGTCCAAGTATCAATAATCAAAACTTGTTTTAGACGTATCTAATACCAGCTTAGGCCTTTTCAGTGCTGCTGTACGCCCACAGTGAAAAGGAGCATTTTTGGAGGAGGGCATAGGACGGGAGGTGGGACGACCTAGACTTAGTTGTCCAGCAGCCATAACCCAAAACATTTGTCAGGTTGCTAGACGGAACTTATACATTTTAACTTAGACGAAGTCAAAACAGGCATAAGTTCTGGATCAGGCCAGTGAGCTGATTGCAACTGCCGCGATCAGCTCAGTGGCCCAGGCAACCCATCCCCCTGCACCTGTAATAATCATGGCAGGAGAGATGATCAATCCTTCCTGCTGGAACACACCCTGAACTGGCGCACTCTTCACCGGCAGGAGGGATGCCCAGTCCCTCCTGCTGGACACCCCACCCACACCCCTGCCGGATTGTCCATTTAGGACTTTTTTTCAAGAATGGACATTTCCCTGCTGCTTACTTTGTGCGCCTAGGGCAGGGAATCCAGTTGGGTTTTCAGGATTTCCCCAATGACTATGCATGAGATCTATTTGCATGCACTGCTTTCAATACATAGTCATTGGGGAAATCCTGAAAACCAGACTGGATTCCAGCCCTCGAGAACCAGAGTTGCCCACCCCTGGCCTAGGGCCTTAAGCCAAAAGGGGATTTAGATGTTGTTTTTGATTATGCCCCTCCAAGGATTTAACTCGGGATTTATGTGAATTTTGTATTGTTATTGAAATATTCCTCTTAATAGCTTTTGGCAATTTTAATACTTGGTCACTCCCCCTCCTCTATTTTTTTGAACTATACAGTATAGATCAATGGTCTCAAACTCACGGCCCGGGGGCTACATGCGGCCCACCAGGTACTAGTTTGAGGCCCTCGGTATGTTTATCATAATCACAGAAGTAAAATAAAACAGTTCTTGATCATATGTGTCTTTGGCTATAAATGACAATATTATTAATAAGACTTAGCCGAAAAGAAAGATTTATAAACTATAAAGAGTTTTTACCTCATGCAAAATTGTCATTTCTTTAATAAGACATTAACTATTTTTTTTCTGAGGCCCTCCAAGTACCTACAAATCCAAAATGTGGCCCTGCAAAGGGTTTGAGTTTGAGACCACTGGTATAGATGATTTGGGTTTTAGGATGATTGTTCAGCAACCTACTTACAAATTAGGGAATACATTTTAATTTGTGATTCTGTACATAGCTCAAGATAGAGATAATAAAGCAAAAATTAGTACATCAGATTGCTTTTCGAAATGCCAACAACCAGGAGCCAATCATGGCCTTCTAAAGGATGGTAACAATACAAACATCAAGTTGGTAGAAAATCACATGGAGGATACAGCCAACATACTTATTCTTAAACTCAAGACAACCCATAAGCATGGGAAGTATGAGAAACAAGATTCTGGATCTAGAAGCTGTGATGGAAATAAGATGAGTTGGATATAGTGGTTTACTTCTGAACTGACCCTTCTGAAGTGCCAACTATGATCACTTGAACGTAAATGGCATGCTGATCCTACCCTACATAATCTCTACAAATATAAAGAACATTCACAATTCTGTAAAAAACATTAAACTTAACTAAGAAGAAATACTATAATAGATGTATCACCTAGACTAGGAATTCAGCTACGCTTTACTCTATCCTCAAAAAACTCAGTCTAAACAGACAAAGTCGATATGTGTAAGGAATGCCCTACAACCCAAACACTTGCAAATCATTTTCTCCATGATCCAGTTACCTTTGGAGCTGAGGTAGGCTGCAACAGATTCCTAGGACAGGTTACAGTGAGTAAAGCTGTTATAGCCTATGAGGTGAATCGGGGGGAGGGGGGAAGAGGCTGTAGATCTGAATTTCAAAGTTTCTGCATGTTCCCATGTGTTTCCACACCTCTAAAATCACAGGTTTTATTTTTTGACTGTTTATTTGGAGCTAAAATGTTGGCAGCGGCCATCTTAGATTTTTTCTGATTTTTTTTCAAAGTTCTCCAAAAGCTTCAAATCACCTTGTTTTGCCTCAAAACTGGGAGGGATAGAGTCTTCAGGCTCTTTTGTCCTTAATTCATGCCAGGGTTGAACACCTGAAGAATGCCCTTGTGCCATGTGCCATACAGCACATGAAAGGGAGGGGGTGGGAACATCTGGCTTAGCCTCCCCTTTGTGCTCTGGGCCTGAGGAAAGGGCGGGAAGCCCCTTGATTTGGGCTGTATTTTTTACTGGCCCTTGGAACAGCAGCCGTCCTGCATGGAGAGATGTGGAGGCCGTGGAGCCCAAGAGATGCAAACTGGAGTCATCCTCTGGAGACTCAGCACTGCGTAGTATGGCTTTTTCACAGAATTTGTTAATTGAATATGGAAAGCTTTTCAGGAGAGCTGTCCTTCTAAAGAGAAGTCTGGCAGCTCTTCAGACACCGTATAGGGGGCAGAGGCTCCTAGGGTGCATCTACATCTACCCAGTGATATGGATGATGATGCTTCTCTTACTATACAAAAATGATACAAAATACCACTTCCAGAGAGTATGTATTCAGAATTAGTTCTACTCAGGGAAATGCCTCAGAATAGGAGCTTACGCAAAGTCCTATCATGGACTACAGCTTCAGCGTAACTATTCCTTGCTCCAATCATTGGCTTGAAAACACCTGAGAATATATCCAGCACAGTCTACTTAGGTTTCAATAAATATAATTTTTAACTTTTTTAAAACTTTTTCTAAACTTTTATAGAACCTTCATGTGTACTGTAACTTTTTAATGAACTAAGTATACATCTCTCTATTAGTTTGCAAGAGAGTTTGACAACTTTGTACTTATCTTGAACGTTGTCATTTTTAGAGATTGCCTGTAGGTTGCCAAAAGTTACCGACGTGGCCAGCGTTTCGTGGACATATCACTCGGTCCACTGCTTCAGGGCCATGGGCGAAAACATGCAGGCATCTATAGGATAATCAAATAATCATTTAAAAATCATGTCAGTAAAGATATTCCTATCCTATAGGAAACGCTGGCCACGTCGGCAACTTTTGGCAACCTACAGGCAATCTCTAAAAATGACAACGTTCAAGATAAGTACAAAGTTGTCAAACTCTCTTGCAAACTAATAGAGAGATGTATACTTAGTTCGTTAAAAAGTTACAGTACACATGAAGGTTCTATAAAAGTTTAGAAAAAGTTTTAAAAAAGTTAAAAATTATATTTATTGAAACCTAAGTAGACTGTGCTGGATATATTCTCAGGTGTTTTCAAGCCAATGATTGGAGCAAGGAGTAGTTACGCTGAAGCTGTAGTCCATGATAGGACTTTGCGTAAGCTCCTATTCTGAGGCATTTCCCTGAGTAGATATAATCTTTGTAGAACTAATTCTGAATACATACTCTCTGGAAGTGGTATTTTGTATCATTTTTGTATTTTGTGTTTTGAACCACTTCGGGTGAATATATCTTGGAGCTTCTCTTACTATGCCATTGTTGTTTCTAGACATGCCCTCCCTGTCTGGGGATACATGAGTGCATGCCGGCACTTTAAAGCCTATGTTGGCTCTTGTTCCCAAGGTTCTGTACTTATTTAAAATGATCACCGATTCGCTTGGACTCCCAGCAAGTCCCTTCTACTTCCTCCTCTATTATAGGTGGTGTGAGAGCTCAGACTTCTGTTTCCCTGGCATCCTGACATTAACATTTTGGTCGCGGAGCATTGGGATGCTGAAGAGGGGTCCCTTAAGGTGGAAAGAACTATGACTCAGCTATTCACACAACCTAGGGTAGATTCCTTAGTAGCATAGGTTACGAAATATATCTCCTTTCCAAGCAATGGTGAAGTGGTCTTAAAAGGATATACAGGATCACCGAAGGATGTGGTTATCGAAAGACTTTTCAAGGCTTTAGCTTTGGTAATCATGGTAGCCCAAGCCTGCAATACCAGGTTAAAGATTCTGGAGCGTGAAACTGACAACTGGTGCCCCAGCACCTTCTGACAGGAGTGGATTATGTGGCTTATCTTCTATACAACATCATTAGGGTCATGAACAAGGCTTTGGCTTATTTGATCTCTGCGCACAGAATGCTCTGGATCAGGCAATGAACTGGTGATTCCATCTCCAAACCTACCCTTAGCAGACTCCTTTTCAAAAGGCAATTGTTATTCGGGAAAGGTCTGGATGATCTTATGACCAGTGTGGTTGATTGTCGTCCTAAATCTTTGCCCGATAGCAGAACCTCTAGAGCAGTGTCTATAAAACTTTTTCAAGCTGAGGCACATTAAAGGTAGTGACCATGGCTCGAGGCACCCAGAAGTGCACAGACGTTGCCGTGACATCATCACGCTGATATCCACGCATGCGCAGAGGCCCTCCAGACAGGTCCTTAAATGCCAGTAGGATGTGCCAGCAGGGAAGTCTAACAAATACCAACTGAGTACCCCCAACCACAGACCTCTCAAGCTGCACTCTAGACCCACCCAAGCTCTTCCCCAGATCCCACCCCCTTTACTAATTGTAATGAATTTTTTTCATTCATTTTTCATATACACACAGTATACACAGCAGATATAAATTCTCAAAACTGGTTTGGATAGATTCCTTGAAGAAAAAGGGATTGAGGGGTATAGATAGGTATAGACCATTGCTCAGGCAATGGGCCTTATGGGCCACCGCGGGAGCGGACCGCTGAGCAGGATGGACCTAGGGTCTGCCTCAGCGGAGGCAACTTCTTATGTTCTTATGCTTATCTGAACACGCTAGTCACTGACCTCAAGGAATGTGATTCTGGTTTATATATTACTATTTCTGACTTAAAGCAACATTTCTCTTCCCCCTGCAGTCCATCTCCCTTCCCTTCCTCCTTTCTGGCCTCCCTCTCAGTCCAACATTTCTCCTTCCTTTCCACCTGTCCAACATTTTTTTTCTCTCTTCCTCCTGCATGCTTCTCCTCTGGTCCTCCTTCCCTCCCCCAACCAACATCTCTCTCTCTCTCTCTTTCTCTCACTCCATGAGTCCAACTTTTCACTCTGCCTTCTCCCCCTTCCCCAGAAAATAACATTTCGCCTTCCCTCCTTTCTGTCCTCCCCCATCCATCTTGCCCTCTCCATGAGTCCAACACTTTCTCCCTCCTGTACGCTTTCTCTCTCTATCCTTGCCTCTTCCCTTGAGTGGCATCCCTCCTTCCAATCTCCCAACCCAACATGCTCTCTCTCCATGCACCTCCATTACATTCTAGGAAGTTCACTATTCTTTCTTTCAGCAGCACTTCCATTATTTTCTCAACAACCGAAGAGAGGCTTACCGGCCTGTAGTTTTCCACTTCATCCCTGTGACCACTTTTATGAATAGGGACCACATCTGCTCTTTTCTAGTCACCAGGAACCACTCCCATCTCCAGAGATTTGTTGAACAAGTCTTTAATAAGATCTGCCAGAACCTCTCTGAGCACACTCACTATTCTGAGATGGTCCCCGTCCGGTCCCATCGTTTTGTCCACCTTCAGTTTTTCAAGTTGTTCATAAACACTTTCCTCCGTGAACAGCGCAGAATCTATTCCATTTTCTAGTGTAACTTTGTCAGACAATCTTGGTCCTTCTCCAAGTTTTTCTTCTGTGAACACAAAGCAGAAGTATTTGTTTAACACGTTTGCTTTTTCTTCATCACTCTCCACATATCGGTTCCTAGCATCTTTTAGTTTAGTAATTCTATTTTTCATCTTCTTCCTTTCACTAATATAACTGAAAAAATTTTTGTCTTCCTTTTTTACATTTTTAGCCAGGCATATCTCCCTCTTGGCTTCTTTCAGTTTCATCCGGTAGTCCTTTCTGTACTCCTCTTCTTGGGTATTTTTATATTTCAGGAACGCCAATCCTTTTGCCTTTATTTTCTCCATTACTAGTTTAGAGAACGATGTCGGTTTCCTTTTTCTCTTGTTTTTATTTATTTTTTTCACATAAAGTTCCGTAGCCATTTTTATTGCTCCTTTCAGCTTAGACTACTGTTTTTCCACTTCTCTTATGTCCTCCCATCCTAACAGCTCATTCTTCAGGTACTCTCCCATTTTATTAAAGTCTGATTGTTTGAAATCTAGGACTTTTAGTATCATGCGGCCACCCTCCACTTTAGCTGTTATATCAAACCAAACTGTTTGATGATCGCTACTTACCAGGTGAGCACCCACTTGTACATTAGATATACTCTCTCCATTTGTGAGGACCAGATCCAATATCGCTTTTTCCCTCGTGGGTTCCATCACTATTTGTCTGAGCAGAAAGGCATCTACAATTTCCCTACTTCTTTCCGATTCCGCAGATGGAACATTCCAGTCCGCATCTGGCAAGTTGAAATCTCCAAACAGCAGCATCTCCTCTTTCTTTCCAAACTTTTGGATATCCACAATCAGATCTTTATCAATTTTCTGCGATTGAGTCGGAGGACTGTAGACTACATCCACGTAGATAGAAGTTCCATCTTCTCTTTTCAGAACGATCCATATCGCTTCTTCCTCTCCCCAGGTCCCTTGCATTTCAGTCGCTTGGATATCAATCCTTACATAGAGAGCTACTCCTCCACCTTTTTGACCATCTCTGTCCTTTCTAAAAAGATTATATCCCAGTATGTTTGCATCCCATCCATGGGATTCATTGAACCACGTCTCTGTGATAGCAACAATATCCAGGTCTCCCTCTAACATCAGAGCTTGCAGATTAGGAACTTTATTGCTTAGACTGCTAGCATTTGTGGTCATTACTTTCCAGCTATTTTTCAACAGTGATCTTTTTTGTATAGCTTTTTGTTTTGTTTCATTTCCTGTTGCAAAGCTAAGAAGTGAGTTGCTAATATTGTTTGTGTTGCAATCTTTACTACTGTCGGAGTATAGCCTTCTTGCAAGCTTATTTTGCTACATATGAATGCTCAGAAACTGTTGCACTGAAAGAAGTCACAAAACCTTTTTTCTCTTTGTTATCTGTAGCTATGACTGCTTATGCTGGCTTTGGAATTTCCCTCCCCCCTTCCTGCTTGCCTGTAAGATGATGTCATGTATAAGAAATAAAACTTTGTTTTTCTAGGAAACGAAACTTAGCTTTCTTCAGAAACGACCTCCATAACTAGCTTGTGAATGCGCATGCACAAAGAGGGGGGACTATAAATATATGTGCTTGCCTACTGAATAAACAGACACCTCTTTAGATACACAACTGATTGCATGGGAGTGTGTGTGTGTTTTCTTTCTAAAGAGTGTCTCCGGATGCATCCATCCTGAGACGGCAGAGTTTGGGTGAGGCTGTATTGGGACCAGAACCTTTTCAGCTGGGGGCTACGTCTGGGATTGGATCGGTGCCCAGCTCCAGTGAGTATGGATTTCTGAATCTTGAAATATGTTCTTCAATACTTACTGGTGTCTGTGTCCTTTTCCAAGCCCTTATTTGTAATTGAGGCTTTTGGGAAGTCCTGCAACATAACTGAGGCTTTTGGGAAGTCTCTTACAGTTTTGGGAACTCCTGCCACATAATTGAGGCTTTTGGGAAGTCTCTTACAGAGTTTTGGGAACTCCTGCCACATATTTAAGGCTTTTGGGAAGTCTTTTACAGAGTTTTGGGAACTCCTGCAGTACATTTGAGTGGCCACATGTTCTTTTGGGAAGAACGATATCATTAATAGAAACGCCTGCCTGCTCTGTCGTCTGTGGGGTAAAAGCTTTGTGCATGCGCTTCTTCTTTCTATCGCTTAAAGTATAAGATTTATAGAGTATAAGATTTATATTACATTGTATATTACTGTGTCTTGTTTATAAGGTATGGTAAGAAAGATTTGTGTATTACCACGTTGTGTTTTGTAATGGGTCAGAAAGGCACTAAGGATCCTCCCCCTCCTAAGAAAGATGAGACTTGTGTTTGTGAAACAGTCCATTCTCCCTCCAGCTCAATTACATGCAGCTGAAAAAAATCTATCTGTGCCACCAGTCCTCCCCCGTATAATTTGCTAGTTCCACCTTAACACTGAGGCAGGAAATACTCTAATGTGGAATGAATTGCAAGCGGAGCTCGATAGCTGTTTTAAGTCTAGATCCTTCCTTCCTACTGCCGTAGCTTGTAAACAGAAACCTGGTGACACTGTTGTGGATTTTACTTTTTTCTTTTCTTCTGTTGCCATCATGCCTGATTCATCTTTTGAGTCCCTCCTTTGGCTGCTACCCTCTGCTTTGGAGGAAACATCTGTCGCTTATTGTGCCGTGTTTCAGCGTCTTCTGACTGCCAACCCTAAGATCTCTGTTGATCAGTTTTCAGAAGTGATTTGTTCTGTGCTGGCTCATAAAAAAAGAAAAAAAACCCATTCTGTTTTACAGGCTCTCTCTTGTGTGGAGCAGGCTAATATTTTTCTCACTGACCATCTGGCTGTCTGCCAGAAAGATTTGCAAGTTGTAAATTCTCGCTCTTTTCATGTTTCTTTTAATCTTATTTTTTTTCTCTGATTCTCTCTAAGGAAAAAATATTGCTAGCATCACTGTTTTTGTCTTTAATGCAGTTTCTGTAAACCGACATAGAATCCAGCCTGGCAAGAGGTCTTTGAACTGTTGCAATTCACCAGGGAGCTTTCGGTCAACAAAGAGGTTGCAGCTTGCATGGAATGAAGCTGAAGGCATATTCATTCATGTCTAATGAAACCACTGCATCATTTCTGCTTTCAGTCCTCTTTAGAGACTCTCTGCTCAGTTCAGTATTGATTTTAAGATTCCCTTTGTGACCTATCGAGTGTTCTGAGTCCCACGTGTGCTGCATTAGTAAGCATATTGCTGTGTTCATCCTTGACAGTCTCTTAGGCCCGGATTCTAAAAATGGCATCATAAGTTAGGTGCCGGTAAGCACCTAGATCACACTGACTAATGTGTACATAAGAACATAAGAAGGAGCCTCCGCTGAGACAGACCAGAGGTCCATCCTGCCCAGCGGTCCGCGGGAACAGTGGTCCCAGACTAATTTTGTAACTTACCTCTAATCCTATCCCTATAACCTACCTCTACTCCTTGCTTTAATTGCCATTTAACTCTTTAATTGGCAGATGGTGAAAATGGCTGCTTTATGTAACTTGATATTGAACGAGAGCAACAGTGCCAAATAAAGAGGCATTTGGAGATGCTTAAAAAGATATGGAACCACGGGGCACAAGGGGAGGTCCACCAATGGATCAAAATCTGGCTGGCAAACAGGAAACAGAGGGTTGGCGTAAAGGACCACTACTCTGACTGGAAAGAGGTCACGAGCGGAGTTCCGCAGGGGTCGGTGCTGGGACTGCTCCTGTTCAATATCTACATAAACGACCTAGAGGCGGGAACCAAGTGTGAGGTCATTAAATTTGCAGATGACACCAAACTATACAGCAGGGCTCAAACCAGGGAAGACTGCGAAGATCTTCAAAAGGATCTAACACAGCTGGAAAAGTGGGCCGAAAAATGGCAGATGAGCTTCAACGTGGGGAAATGCAAGGTCATGCACGTGGGGAAAAAGAACCCGATGTTCACATACAAAATGGGGGGAACACCACTAGGGGTCAGCAACCTGGAGAGAGACCTGGGAGTGATGGTAGATGCAACACTGAAGGCATCGGCGCAATGCGCCACAGCCTCAAGGAAAGCAAACAGAATGTTGGGTATCATTAAGAAGGGTATTACAACCAGGACGAAAGAAGTCATCATGCCACTGTATCGTGCAATGGTGCGGCCGCATCTGGAGTACTGCGTCCAGTACTGGTCACCGTACCTCAAAAAAACATGGTGGTACTTGAGGGAGTACAAAGAAGAGCAACTAGACTGATAAAGGGAATGGAAAATCTCCCATATACCGAAAGATTGAAGCAGTTGGGACTTTTCTCCCTGGAGAAGCGAAGACTTAGAGGAGACATGATAGAAACCTTCAAGATCCTGAAGGGCATAGAAAAAGTAGACAGGGGCAGATTTTTCAAATTAAGGGGCGCCACAAGTACAAGGGGGCACTCGGAGAAATTGAAAGGGGACAGGTTTAGAACAAACGCTAGGAAGTTCTTTTTCACTCAGAGGGTGGTGGATACATGGAACGCGCTTCCAGAGGCTGTTGCAGACAAGAAAACATTAAATGGTTTCAAAGAAGGTTTGGATAGATTCCTAGAAGAAAAAGGGATTGAGGGGTATAGATAGGTATAGACCATTGCTCAGGCAATGGGCCTGATGGGCCGCCGCGGGAGCGGACTGCTGAGCAGGATGGACCTAGGGTCTGCCTCAGCGGAGGCAACTTCTTATGTTCTTATGCTTATCTGAACACGCTAGTCACTGACCTCAAGGAATGTGATTCTGGTTTATATATTACTATTTCTGACTTAAAGCAACATTTCTCTGATTTGCAGTCTGAATTAGACAGAGCAAAAGCACTTTTGGCTGCCAGACCAGCTCCTGTCAGAACTTACTTACTCTATTGGGGTCCGTGCATGAATGCTAACCCTTCTATGGGAATTAATAGGGTTTTGACTAAATCTTATCGTATGATGCCCCTGTCTGTAGCTCACCCAGATACCAGCTCCACTCTATTTCAGCACTCTCTTCTCATAATTCCTCACTGCCCTGTTAGCATTCTTGGTCGAGTTCTTTTCTTCCCTCTCCTCATTCAGCTCACTACAGATGATGTGGGAGGCTTGTCTGTCTTTCCCCCCGTCATTCCCATTCGTCCTCCATCCAAATTCTACTTTTCCACTTGTCTAGACACGCCTTTGCCCCTCCCCTCAGACTCCCTGGTCTGGGCTTCTGATGACACTGATTTAGGCTCTATTTCATGTATTCCTTATCGTGCTTCCCTGACATCACTCATCCCCGTGTTTATCAAGCAATATCCGCTCTCCTGGGAAAAGGTGACGGCCATGACCCCGTTGATTACTTCCTTCCTTTACTCCGGCATCATTAAATCTACCATCTCGTCCTACAATACGCCCATCAATCCTGTCGTCAAAGCCGATGGCACCCCCCCCCCCCCCCGTTTCATTCAGGACCTTTGGGCTGTCAATACTTTGGTAGTCTCCATTGCACCCATTGACCCTGATGCTGTCCCTCTTCTCCTCCATTCCACCTGCAACCACCACTTTTTCTGTTATTGACCTTAAGAATGCCTTCTTTTCTGCCCCTGTTGATGAAGCTACTCAGCCACTTTTTGCCTTCACCTTCCAGCAACAGAGTATACTTGGTGTAGGGCTATATTGACTCCCCTGTAGTGTTATCCATTGTCCTTCAGGCTCCTCTGCAGCCATGGACCGACCCTCATGATTCTGTCCTCATCCAGTATGTGGACGACCTCCTTCTCTGTTCCATAACTCAGGAGACCTGTCAGGCCGATAGTTTGGACCTTTTACAATGGTTGTCTGTGTGTGGTCACAAGGTGTCACCAAAGAAACTGCAATGGTGTAAATCTGAAGTGGAATACCTGGGTTTTGTCCTGTCTCACGGTCAGAGGAAAATTAGTAGTTCTCACATTGCTGCTGTTCTGGATCTGCCCCGCCCAGCTACCAAGAAGGACATGCTCACTTTTCTTGGTATGATTGGTTATTGCCACCAATGGATTCCTGATTGTTCCTTCTATGACCAGATTCTGAGACAGGCCCTTGGGCCTGAAATGGCTGATCTTATCAGATGGACTAAAGAGATGTTGGCTGCTTTTGGACATTTGAAATGTGCTTTTGTTTCTAGCCTGGGCCTTCCTGATTATGACCAAATGTTTCATCTCTTTGCTCGAGACAATTGTAAAACCATGGCAGGAGTCCTGGCACAAGATCATGGCAGTAAATTATGCCCTGTTGCTTTTTTTTCTAAGGTTACTCCTGTCCAAGTACAAGGCATGCCTGCCTGTTTGAGAGCCCTGGCTGCATGTGCTATGGTGGTAGAGATGGCCACTCCTCTAACCCTTGGTCATCCCACTACTCTCCATACTTCTCCCGATGTCCAATCCCTCCTTCGCAACATCCACACCCAGCACATGTCCGCCCAGCGCCTTAGTGGTTATGAGATCATCCTCCTTTCTCATCCCAATCTCTCCATCAGATATTCCGCCCCGACTTACGGCCCCGCCCTTCTTTTAAATGGTCTCTTGGGCCTCAAAGGTGAATAGGATTCCCTCCCCCCTGGTCATTCCTGTGTCTCTCTTATCCAGCAGGACATTTCCCCCCCCGCTCTGACTTGTCCTCCACTCCTTTTTCTGATGCCTCTTCCATCTTTATCGATGGTTCCTGCTCCCGCCCCAATGACAGCACCTTACACACAGGATATGCTGAGGTTGAACTCCCTGACCTCATCCATGAGGCCCTTCCCCTTCCATATCCCTCGGCACAGGCTGCTGAACTTATTGCCCTCACTTGCGCCTGCCAACTTTTTTCCGGTAAGCGCATTAACATCTCCACCGACTCCAAATATGCCTTTGGGGTTGTACACGATCACGGTGTTATCTGGCATCGTCATGGCTTTGTGACGGCCGACGGTAAGCCGATCTCCCATTCTTCCCTTGTTTCAGACCTTCTCTCTGCCCTTACTCCTGCCCGCTGCAGTTGCTATCATTCATTGTCGCGTCCACACCGGTCTCCAGACTGCAGTTGTCAGAGGTAATACTCTGGCTGATCATGCTGCTAGACAAGCTGCCTTATCCTCCCCTTCTACCCCTGTTCTCCTTCCTCTTCTTTCCCCTCCCTCTTTTCCCCCCTTCCTCTCCTTTTTCCCAACTTCAATCCTTTGTTCCCTCCTCTGAACTTGACGCCAGGCACCTGGCCAGTGCCCACAGCCGTCCTTCGGACGGACTTTGGTGCAAAGAGGGGAAACCCTGTATACCAGCCGCTAGCTCCCCTTTATTCATTGCCCAATATCATGACATTGGTCATTGTAGTGCTCGCTCAAAATTTCAACTTCTTGCCAGTGACTTTTTTATTCTTGATCTTTGTTCCGATACAGATATATATAGCTCGATGTCTCACCTGTCTCCGCGCTAACCGCAACATACCCCATAAAGCACCACACCAACATCTTACTTACCCCACCTCTCCTTTTACACACTTACAGATTGACTTTACTCATATTCCTCATGCCACCGGAACCCGACAGAACTATGCCCTTGTTATTGTTGACATGTTCTCCTGATTGCCTGAAGTTTTTCCCACCACCAATGAAACAGCTCAGACCGTGGTGAACATTTTACTTTGCGAGATCATCCCTAGGTGGGGATGCCTCACCCACATTAACTCAGACAATGGTCCTGCTTTCACTGCCAGAGTATGCAAAGACTTAGCTACTGCACTCCGCATTGAGTGGAAATTTCATCTCCCAAATCACCCACAGAGTTCCGGTATTGTCGAATGTATGAATAGGACTCTCAAGGACAAAATCAGGAAAGCCACAGCTGGCACGTTTGTAAATTGGAAGAAGTTCCTCCCTATTGTTTTAGCTGAAATTAGGATGCAGCCTCACTCCACAACTGGCTACTCTCCCTTTGAGATCCTCATGGGACGACCTTTCCCCACCCCTTGGGTAGATAAACCCTCAATAGTTGAGTAGTGATCTCCCCTTAATACAGGAAGAGTATGTCCGACAGAAATGTTGCTTGCACTTCTCTTTTCTCGCCACAGACTCCCACCCATTCCTTTCAACCTGGTGACACTGTCATCATCCAGAAGCTCTCCAAGGACAGGAAGCAGTAGGACTTTCCCTTTGGACCTCCCACTGTGATCGCTGCAACCAGGACCGCCGTACTCATGGAGGAGTCTCCTATTTGGATACACGCCAGTCGATTGAAGAGGGTTGACCACACCCCAGAAGCAAGCATTCCCTGCGCAGACCTCCTCTCCAGTGGAGCACGATGATTTTGCCGCATCATTCCAGCCACTTTATCATTCTCCTCCTAGCAGCAGCACTGCGAGTCTATTTTCCTGTCTGGATCATCACCAACTGTGTCTATAGGGATGATGAGTCCTGGGTCCATGAAACTTTCTGCCCATACCCATCCGCAAATGGCACCCTTTCGCGACCATGGCATCACACTGGAATACCTCCTCCCATGGGCTGCCCTCCCCAGTTGGAATCCAAAAAAGGATAAACAGCATATTACCTTCTGGTACAACTCCATCAGTGTGTATGTAGCTACCTTCTCCTTTGCTTATTGTGATTATGAACTGTTCACACATTGATGCCAAGTGGCAGTGCCACTGGTTCCGCGATATCCCTAAAAAAACTAAAGCTATATCCATCTGTGTTATTGCCTCTTCTTTAAAGACCTTATTCTTGTTTTAGAGATGGAGAGAAGATGAATCGAATCAAAATATTTTTTCCTGAATAGGGCAGCACTAGCAAAAATTAATCTGCTACCTATCTAAGCTATGGCAATGTAAAATAAAACCTTACAGAGCTTATCTAGAACCCAAGTTAGGAAAGTTTAGAAAAAGTTAGCAGTTCAAGAAAGACTCTTGTACCAGGGTTAGCCAGAAAAGGAAGGAAAAGCCTTTTTTTATACCCCTACTCCCTTCCCTCCTCCCCCCTGTCCAGCAGTACCCCTTCTTCCTTCCCTGCTCCCCATGTTCAGCAGTACCACTTCTCCCTTCCCTGCTCCCCATATTCAGCAGTACCCCTTCTCCATTCCCTCCTTCCCTGTCCAGCATACCTCTCCTCTCTCTAGCCTAGCGGCAGCTCACTATGTAGTTTTAACTTCACCCCACAGCTGCCATTAGCAGTAGTTTAGCTGCAGTTTCATCAGGCAGCCTCAGGGCCTTTGCTAGGCTGGTCCACTTCGATGATGCAATGTGAGCTAGCCTAGCAAAGGCCCTTTGAAGCTGCTTGATGAAACTGCGGCTAAACTATTGCTAGCGGCAGCTGTGTGGCGAAGATAAAAGAACACAGAACTGCCGCTGCTGGTCAAGAGGTGCGGAGAGAAGACTAAGGCAGGAGTCCCGGAAGACATGCATCCGTAAAAGTCAGTCCCAAGTGGGCCAGTCTAGCAAAGGCCCCGAAGCTGCTTGATGAAACCGCGGCTAAACTACTGCTAGCGGCAACTGTGTGGCAAAGATAAAAGAACACAGAGCTGCCGCTGCTGGTCAAGAGGTGTGGAGAGAAGACTAAGGCAGGAGTCCTGGAAGACATGCATCCGTAAAAGTCAGGAGCAAGTCAGCTGACACAGGCGCCGAAGCCTCTCTTCCTGCCCAGTGTGCCGCAGCACATTTAAAACCTCAGAAGGCATACTAGTGTGCTGCGGCACACAGGTTGCGATAAACTGCTTTAGAGGTTCAGGGCGCTCTAATTTTCGTGGCTCCAGGTGGTCTCGGCAGTACTCAGGAGCCACATCCCAGAGATCCTTTCAGGGGTACAGACAGAGGTTTGCCGGATCCAGGTGCAAACAGGCCTCCAGTTCCTGTACTGCTTCTTCCACCCAAGAAGACAGGTCAGAAGTGGTCTCTCTCAAGATAGGGGGTTGGCTCTCAGACTTTCTGCAGGCCTGGGCACAGACATCCTCAGACCGCTGGGCTCTAGAAATCATCCAGAGAGGTTACAAGCTGAAATTTGCCCGGTCTTTAATAGACTCCCTAGCAGGGGCGACCAGCAAAAACAGTCAAAGTGTAGGCCACAATGAGATGAAATATAGAAACATGACGGCAGATAAAGGCCAAATGGCCCATCTAGTCTGTCCATCCGCAGTAACCATTAAGCACAGTTACTTACCGTAACAGGTGTTATCCAAGAACAGCAAGCAGATATTCTCACTGATGGGTGACGTCACGAATGGAGACCCTGTACGGACCACTTCAAAAGTGCATCGCTAATTTAAGTGTTTAGAAAGTTTGCAATAGCCCGCACCGTGCATGCGCGAGTGCCTTCCCATCCAATGTAGGCATGCAGTTCCTTCAGTAAAGATAAGCCAGCTAAGAAGCCAACCCAGGGAGGTGGGTGGGTTGTCAGAATATCTGCCTGCTGTCCCTGGATAACACCTGTTACAGTAAGTAACTGTGCTTTATCCCAGGACAATCAAGCAACATATTCTCACTGATGGGTGACCTCCAAGCTAACTAGAATGGGATTGTGGGAAAGTTGGCCTTTAGGAAAATAAATTTTGTAACACAAATTGGCCGAAGTGCCCATCCTGAATGGAGAAAGACTCCAGACAATAGTGTGAAGTGAATGTTTGAACTGAGGACCATGTGGCAGCTTTACAGATTTCCTCAATAGGTGTAGATCTAAGGAAAACAACAGAAGATGCCATTGCTCTGATTTTGTGGCCAGTCCAGTCTGAACATAACAGAACGAGATAAAGGCAGCCAGCCAGTTGGAAATCGTTCTCTGGGAAACTGGATGTCCCAACTTGTTTGGATCAAAGGAGACGAAGAGTTGGGGAGAAGTATGATGAGGCTTTGTCCTGTCAATGTAATAGGACAAAGCACGTTTACAGTCCAGAGTGTGCAATGTGGTTTCTCCTGCATGAGAATGAGGCTTAGGAAAAAAACACAATTGACTGATTGAGATGAAACTCCGTGACAACTTTGGGTGAGTATGTCGAACCACTTTGTCATGGTGAAAACGTACTGACCCTCCTTGCAGAGGGAAGGGCGATGAGAAAGACCACTTTCTAGGTGAGAAACTTGAGATGAGCTGTGGTCATTGGTTCAAATGGTGGCTTCATCAACCTGGAAAGAACTACATTAAGGTCCCAGACTACAGGAGGAGGTTTGAGAGGTATTTTCACATTAAAAAGCCCTTTCATGAGTCTGGAGACCAAAGGATGAGTAGTAAGAGGTTTTCCTCCAAATGGCATGTGAAAAGTTGTAATAGCGCTGAGATGAACTCTGATGGATGTAGATTTGAGCACAGAGTCAAACAGAGAAAGTAGATAATCCAAAACCAACTCTACTGACTAGTCCACTTTTGTTGGTAACACTGTTGAGTGGCTGGTTTTCTGGAGGCGTCAATAATATTGCGTGCAGGCTGAGAGAGGTGAAAAGAAGATGGATTCAGCCTGAGAGAAACCAAGCTGTCAGGTGTAACGATTGCAGGTTGGGATGGACAAGAGATCCTTGATTCCGAGTAAGCATAGGAAAGATTGGCAGAGGAATTGGCTCCCTAGTGCTGAGTTGAAGTAGAAGGGAGAACCAATGTTGCCTGGGCCTCTGAGGAGCAATGAGAATCATGGTGGCTGACACTCATTTAAGTTTGAAAAGAGTCTTCAACATGAGAGGAGTTGGAGGGAATGCATATAGAAACAGGCCCATCCAATCCAACAGAAACGCATCGGCCTCTAGACGGTGAGGAGAGGAGAGTCTGGAGCAAAACTGGGGCAACTTGTGATTGTGGGAAGCTGCAAATATGTCCACTTGTGGAGTGCCCCATTGAGCAAAGATGGGACAGAGAGCTGTCTAGCTGAGAGTCCATTCGTGAGGCTGCAGTATTCTGCTGAGGTTGTCTGCTAGGGAATTCTTCTTCCCTTTAATGTAGACAGCCTTCAAGAAAAGGTTGCAAGCAGTTGCCCAAGTCCAAATTTTTTGGGCTTCCTTGCATAGCAGGAGAAAGCCCATGCCTCCTTGCTTGTTTATGTAGTACATTGCTACTTGATTGTGTGAAGGAGGAGGACTTGAGGGCATAGATGATGCTGAAAAGCCTTGAGGGCATAATATATCGCTTTGAGTTCAAGGAGATTGATGTGAAACTTCTTCTCCATGGCAGATCAAAAGCCCTGGGTCTGAAGACCATTTAGGTGCGCCCCCATGCATAAGGTGATGCGTCCGTCGTTAGTACCTGTTGATGAGGGGGTAAATGAAACAGTAGACCTTTGGACAGATTGGAAGATGCCAACCACCATTGAAGCGACTGTAGAAGAGATGATGCCACAGAAATGTGTTTGGAGTGACGATCTGTCGCTTGAGACCACTGAGAAGCAAGTTCCCATTGAGGAGTGCGAAGATGTAGCCTTGCTAAGGGTGTCACATGAGCTGTAGATGCCACGTGACCTAGAAAAGAACCATCATGCGTCTTGCTGAGATAGACTGAATTTGAAACATCTGCTGACAAAGGCGAAGTAGTGTGTTCATGCGATGTGGAGGAAGAAACGCTCTCATTAAAGTGGTGTCCAGGATCGCCCCCATGAATTGTAGACGTTGAGTTAGAATAAGATGTGATTTGAGGAAGTTGACTCCGAATCCCAGAACCTGTAGGAAGGAGATGGTCCGAGATGTGTCGAGGTGCACTTCTTGAGAGGAGACAGCTTTGATCAACCAGTCATCCAGAAAAGGAAAGACTTGCAGGACGTGCAAACGAAGCGATGCAACCACTACAATTAGGCACCTCGTGAAGACCCTGGGAGACAATGCCAGGCTGAAAGGAAGAATTTTGTATTGGTAATGGTGTTCATTGACTTGAAAATGAAGGTATTTGCAGGAAGCCATATGGATTGGTATGTTGGTATAGGCTTCCTTGAGATCCAGAAAGCATAGCCAGTCGTTCAGATCCAGAAGAGGATAAAGAAGGGCAAGGGAGAGAATCTGGAATTTCTCCTTGACTAAAAATTTGTTGAGATCTCTGAGATCCAGAATGGGTCACAGTCCTCCCATCTTCTTGGGTACAAAGAAGTAACAGGAGTAGAATCCCCGAGTCCGCTGAGAGAGAGGAACTTCCTTGATGGCATTCAGCAGAAGGGATTGAACCTCCTGAAGAAGAGGAGAGGACTGCACAGGGTCCAAATTAGACTCTCTTGGAGGATGATCTGTAGTGATGAGCTCCTGACGAGTTACGTAATGCTGAAGACGTCCTCCAATCGGTTGAGGTAACTGTTGGAGAATGGGAACTGTGGCTATGCTCTTGAGGAACACGTCAAAAAGGCTGCGTTGTTTTTTTCTGAGAAGCCTGTTGCTTAGGTTATTGACGTTATTGCTGCTTTTGTTTCCTAGGCTGAGAAGGAGCAGGCTTAGCAGAAAATCTGTGTTGATAAGAAGGTGTAGGCCTGAAGGCACGAGGTGGCGGAGGCTTATTTTACGTTTGACCAAAGTATCCCACCTGGTCTCATGGGCAGACAATTTTTGGGTAGCAGTATCCATGGATGGTCCAAAAAGTTCATCCCCAAGACACAGAGCATTAGCTAAACGATCTTGATGGTTGACATCAAGTTCGGAGACACGGAGCCAGGCAAAACGTCTTATAGCCAGCCACATGGCTGCTGCTCATGATGTAAACTTGAACATGTCATAGGTACAGCGAACCATATATTTTCTCAATTGAAAAACCGTAGCAATGAGATTTTGAAAAGCTGGAGTTTAAGCAAATGTTTCAGGTAGAATGAAAAATGGAAATTATAGTTTCCAGCTCGGTTTGCCAACATTGCATTTTGGTAAAGGCGTTTACCGAATTTGTCCATTGTTTTACCTTCTCTGCTAGGTGATACAGAAGCATAGACACTAGCGCCTGCAGACTTCTTCAAGGTCGATTCCACAACAAGAGACTCATGAAGAAGCTGAGGTTTATCAAACTCAGGTATAGGAATCACTCTATACAATCAGTCAAGCTTTCTAGGAGCCACAGGAATGGAAAGCGGAGTCTCTAGATTTTTATAAGAAGTTTCACGCAGAATGTCATGGAGGGGAAGTTTCAGCAGCTCCTTTGGTGGCTGATCATAGTCTAGCACTTCCAAAAACGGCTTACTATATTTGGAGTCTGCCTCTGGTGGAACTGACAGGTCTGCAGACATCTTCCTAAGAAATCTGGAAAAAGAGGATCTCTCAGAAAAAGCAGCAGGTTGAGAAGAATATTGAGGTGAATCTGAACTGGCCGAGTCCTCATCATCAAACGAGAGTGGTTCCTGCTCCAAGTCTCCAAACAAGTATGAGTCCTGAATGGAGTGAGGCCGGTGTTGAAGGCTCAAGATGTTTCATCTTGAGAGGCCTTCCGAGACCGCACCGGAGTCAGTTCTCCAGATGTCTGTGTAGAAGATGACTGGTGCCATGGAATGGGGTTAGTTGACTCCTGTGTTGATAGTCCCCGCACCGGTGAAGTATCAATGGGAGGTGCAGAGAGTGCCTTTCGCTTAGACCAGTGGTTCCCAAACCTGTCCTGGGGGACCCCCAGCCAATCAGGTTTTCAAGATATTCCTAATGAATATGCATGAGAGAGATTTGCATACCTATCACTTCCATTATATGCAAATCTCTCTCATGCATATTCATTAGAGATATCTTGAAAACCTGACTGGCTGGGGGTCCCCCAGGACAGGTTTGGGAACCACTGGCTTAGACTGAACCGTCACCTGGAGAGCCGGTGCTGATGCAGTTTGGGCAACCGTTGTCGACAAGGGCATCAGTTGGGTTGGTACCAGCATTTGAAAATGCTCACCCAATTCCTCCCAAAGCACATTGTCAATTTTTTGCTTCAGTGAAAGCACTGGTACCATTTGCTTTTTAGCCGGTACCACTGGTGCTGCACTCTGGTCCGGCACTGAGGAGGCCGATGTTGAGGCACTCACCGAGATCGGGACCAGGCGCTTACGGGACATCTTCGAGACCAGCATGATTTGGCTCAGTGCCTTTTTGACCCGAATCCCAGATGGGGTAGGGGAAGGCTTCTTAGCTGGCTTACCCACAGAAGGTTGCGACACCGGAGATGTTTTTGCTGGTGTTGAAGGATGCGGTGTCGCCTTGGTCAGTGCCGTTGAAGTCGGTAGTGATGTCGGCTCCCCCTCCATAGCGGCTCCAAAAAGAAGTTTCTGTTGAAGAAGGTGGTTTTTCAGAGTCCTCTTCTGAAGAGAAGAATATCAGGTACAAATCTCCGGACGATGCTCAGGCCCCAAACACTGGAGGCCCCAGTGATGCGGGTCAGTTACCGATATGGGCCGAGCACAGCGTCCACACTTCTTAAATCCGTCTGCGGATGGGACATCAACGGGGAGACCTCCCTGGCAAGATCGAAATTGGAGGCCAAGGTGATATAACAGGCCCCACCGGGCCAAACCTACGAAAGAGAAAAAACAAAAATTGTTAAATTTGGTTTGGATTTTTGTAAATCAAAGAAATAAAGTAAAATGACTGAGAAGTCACAAACCATGAGAGCAGGAAGGCAGCGAAAAAGCAAAAAATTTCAACTGCCACTGAAACACAACTTCTTAGCTCTGCGGAAACTAAGAAACTTAAGGGACCGCGCACCTACGTTGGTTGGGAAGGCACTTGCGCATGCGTGGTGCTGGCTATCGCGAACTTTCTAAACACTTAAAGTGGTCCGTACCGGGGCTCCGTCAGTGACGTCACCCATCAGTGAGAATATGCTGCCTGCTTGTCCTGGGATAATTTCTTTCTCTCTCTGAGTGATCCCAGGCCCTCTTGAATTCAGACACAGTCATAGAAACATGGTTGTTGGAGATTCAGACCATAGAAACTCTATCGCCCGAAGACTCGGGCAGATACTCCACATATTTCATTGTGCCAAAGAAAGGCTCAGATGACTGGAGACCCATTCTAGACCTTATGTCAATGCAGCACTCGGGGTTTTGCATTTCCACATGGAAGCAATTTATTCTGTCATTGCGGCGGTGGCTCTGAGAGAGTATCTTGCCTCTCTGGATCTTACTGAGGCCCATATGCATATTTCCATCTTCCCAGACCAAGAAAGTTCCTCAGGTTTCATGTTCTGGAAAACCCATTACCAGTTCTCAGACCTTCTCTTTGTCCTGGAAACTGTCCCTCGCACCCTCACCAAGGTGATGGTTATGGTGGCGGCCCACCTGTGGAAGATGGGCTTACAGGTGCATCTCTACCTAGTCTGGCTGATTAGGGCTCCCTCATTTGCTGAAGGACAGCACATGATAGCTCAGGTCCTCCGTGTCCTGGAGAGCCTGGGTTGGATTGTGAATTATCGGAAGAGCCATTTGTCGTTGACGCAGTCCCTGGAATACCTGGGTGTCTTGTTCAACATGGCAGATGGCTGTGCCTTTCTTCCAGAAACACACAATGGAAGCTATGCTCTCAGGTAACGGTGTGACACTATCTCCATGTGCTAAGATCCATGGTGGTCACAATAGATGTGGTCCCCTGAGCAAAGGCTCACATGCGTCCTTCTTCAACACGCATTGTTAGCCTGGTGGTCTCCCCAGAAGGACTTTCTGAAGAAGTCTCTGCCTTGGACCCTGGAGGCTCAGGGTCCGCCCCTCAATCTCTCACCAAGGGCATGCCTCTCTGCATGGCTTCTTGGGTAAATATAATGATGGATGCAAGTCTCTTCGGCAGGGGAGCTCACTACAATTGTCAGCCGATTCAGGGGTGGTGGTTGGCCACCCAGAAAAAATGGTTGATCAGTAGACAAGCTCAGAGCCATTCAGTTTGCCTTACTGAAATTGCAGAAGACTCTGGAAGGCTGAGTCTTCTCTGACAATGCTACGGCAGTGGCCTATGTCAATCACCAGGTGGGCACCAAGAGTGCCCACCTGTGTCTGAAAGCTCGCTTGCTCATCAGCTGGGCGGAACGTCATCTTCAAGCAATCTCAGCAGCACACTTAGCAGGAGTGGACAATGTCCAAACTGATTTCCTCAGCAGGCAGACCTTGGATCGGGATGAGTGGACACTAGTGCTGCCCGATTCACCGATTCAAAAACAAAGAAAAAAAAAATTGGCCTCTTAATTTGCCACTGACCCTCCCCCCTTTCCTCCTAAAGCAGGATCGGCAGTGCTGCCTCTTGCTGGCCGTCCGCTACCTCTCCTGCTTTAGAGGGCGAGTGGGGAGTGTCAGTGCTTCTGTCCGGCTTCCCCCCTGGCCTCAATTTACCTCATTTCATCAGCCTGCATAACATCGTTAGTGTTAGCGATCTTTGCAAGCTGCCATCGGGTCTTCCGAGCTGCCTTCTCTCTGCCGCGGTCCCGCCCCCTCCTTTGACATCAGAGGAGGGGGCGGGACCACGGCAGAGAGAAGGCAGCTCGGAAGACCCGATGGTAGCTTGCAAAGATCGCTGACACTAGCGATCTTATGCAGGCTGATGAAATGAGGTAAATTGAGGCCAAGGGGAACATGCAGGCCTTCCGGGGGGAGGGGGGGTGCAGGCCTTCCGGGGGAGGGAGGTTGTACAAGCCTTCAGTGGGGACAGGCAGGCCTTGGATGCAGGCCTTCAGGGGGGACAGGCAGGCCTTGGATGCAGGCCTTCAGTGGGGACAGGCAGGCCTTCAGTGGGGACAGGCAGGCCTTGGATGCAGGCCTTCAGGGGGAACAGGCAGGCCTTGGGTGCAGGCCTTCAGGGGGGACAGGCAGGCCTTGGGTGCAGGCCTTCAGGGGTAGGGTGCAGGCCTTCAGTGGGGATAGGCAAATCTTGGGTGCAGGCCTTCAGGGGGGAGACAGACCTTCAAGGGAATGGGCCCTGGTGTAGAAGTACAAGGAGGGAGAGAAGGGGGGGGAGGGTCAAAGAAACATGCATATGCCGGACTTTGGGGGAAGAAATAATGGGTCTAAAAATAGAGAGGGAGAGAGTTGATGTGCAATGGGATTTAGGGAGGGAAGGAACAGAAAGGGAGAGAAGTTGGACATAAGGGATGGTGTGGGAGGGGGGGGAATAGAGATACTGGATAGGAGGGTAGTTGGGAAAAGAAAGGAAGAGATGGTGGACCCTGGGGTGGTAGGGAAGGAGGGAGAGATGCTGGATGAAAGGGTAGTTGAGAAAAGGTGGATCTGTGGATGGAGACAAAAAAAAGGAAAGATGCCAGACCTCCGGGGGAGGGAAGGGGAAGACAGAAATGGAAGATGGATGATTAGCATAGAGAAAGAAGGAGACCCTGGCAAGCAAGTTATCAGAAGACAACCAGAGCCTAGGACCAACAAGATTTGAATAAGGACCAGACAACAAAAGGTAGAAAAAAATCATTTTATTTTCTGTTTTGTGATTACAATATGTCAGATTTGAAACGTGTATCCTGCCAGAGCTAGTGTTAGACCGCAAATGTGAGCTAGGATATAACAGAGAGGAAAAGTCTTTTTTGTTTGTTTACACCAAAGTGCCAATGTGGTTAGGAAAAGGCAAAGGGGATGAAGAGGCTATAAAAAGGGTGAAGAGGTTATAAAATAAACCCACCAGAATTGGCTTAGTAGAGAAAGAGAGATATATTAAGTGATGTTAAAGTATAAATGATTGTATTATATGTTACACTTATTGTGAGTTTTAAAAATGAATAAAGATTAACACAAAAAAAAAGAGAGAGAGATTGTTTGTTCACCCTCTCCAAGATGAAGAGAACGAGAGGGCACTCGCTAAATTTAGAAGGAAAAAGATTTCGTACAAATGTAAGGAAGTTCTTCTTCAACCAGAGAGTGGTAGAAATCTGGAATGCTCTTCCGGAGGCTGTTATAGGGGAAAGCACCCTTCAGGGATTCAAGAAAATGTTGGATAAGTTCCTACTGGAACAGAACATACACAGGTAAGGCTAGACTCAAATAGGTCACTGGTCTTTGACCTAAGGGCCACCGCGTGAGTGGATTGTTGGGCACATTGGTCTGACCCAGCAGCGGCAAATGTTATGTTCTTATGAACAATAAACCCCTAGCTAAGCACCCGCTAGTTTCCAGGTTTATGAAATGACTCCTTCATTTTCAAACCTCCTCCAGTTGCTTGGGACCTCAATGCTGTTCTCTCCTCTCTGATGAAGCCTCCATTTGAACCACTGGCATCTTTATCTCTCAAACAATTCACTTGGAAAGTAATTTTCTTAGTCTTCATCACTTCTGCACATCAAATCAGTGAATTACAAGCACTTGTCTCAGATCCCACCCCAATACAACATTCTATCATGAAAGAGTTGTCCTTCGTACTCATCCAAAATTTCTACCTAAAGTAGTATTGGAATGTCATCTCAACCAGTCTATAGTTCTGCCTGTCTTCTTCCCGAAACTGCATTCTCACCCTGGTGAAGCTGAACTCCACACATTGGACTATAAACGTGCTTTAGCTTACTACCTGGATCAAACCAAGCCTAACAGATCTTCCATTCAACTGTTCCTGTCATTTGATCCTAAAAGGCTAGGAGCTCCAGTAACCAAATGAAAAATATCTATATGGTTAGCCCACTGCATGTCCTTCTGCTATGCTCAGGCTGCGCTACCACTGGAGGGTTGCATCATAGCACATAAAGTTAGAGCAATAGCAATTTCTGTAGCTTATCTATGTTCCACTCCCATTGAAGACATTTGTAAAACTGCAACCTGGTCCTCAATTCATACTTTCCCATACCACTACTGTCTGGAGAATCATTCCAGATGGGATAGTAAGTTCAGCCAAGCAGTTCTACAAAATTGATTCTCAGTTTAGATGCCAATTTCCCTCCATCCCTTAAATATTAACTAGGGAGTCCCAACAGAAAATATGCTGTCTGCTTGTCCTGCAATAATGCTATTCAACTAATCAACAGGCTGTATGGCAAGTAATCAAATAAAGTTCCAATAAATATCTCTTACCATATAAAATCAAGTTTGAAAAGAATTAGTCAAAGATATTTGAACACTGGGGATTCTCAGAACGCTACTCTGATGATATTCTATCAGCGTAGCAGCACTCCTCACCGATTTCACCCTGTGCATATTGTGACTATTGCAAATACTTATTTTATATTAAATATTAATAAATAACACTTATCTCTTTCATACTTATATAATGTAATTCATCTAATTCATTGTGTCTCTCAATCTCTTCATATTTTAGAATTCATTATTATTTTTAACTTGTCAATTCATTGCTTTCATTAATAAACTTAGCTTTAGTTCAGCTGTGTTGTTGCACTGCTCCCCACCAACGCATTTTGAATCTTCTTCAGGACGGGGCTAGTGCTGCAACTGAACCAAAAAACAAGCACATCTCATCAAATTATACACTCAAAACTACCTATTCTCTTTCCATAAGCATTACAAACATAACTTACCAACATTTTAAGCTCCACTGCTCTACTTATCCAGCGACCATTCTGACAACTAAATATGGCCGCAGCGTTCTTTGCAAGCTTAATATACATCCCCCCCCCCCCCCCCCGATGTCAAAATTCTTAGAACCAATCAGGGATAGGTATTCACAGGTCATTATACCTAATTTGTAGTCCCAAATCTAAAAATTCAAGCAGATGTATCCCAAATCTGCAAAACATGCCAAAATATATCCTGAATACTAACCCAACTAAATACAGAAACCAGAGTCCAAATCTACCTACATACATCTTCATTCAGCTAAAACCATCCAGTCACTCATTTCATTTAAATCATTAGGTTGCATACTGTTTAACTCATACATCCAACACAACTCTTTCAGATTTAGAGTACACTTATAACAAAGTATATTTATGGCTATTTAAAACTCCAGCAACCAATACAGTAAGAACTGGATACATGGATGACCAATCATCAACAGGATCCACATCAAGTGGCAACATCAGTACAGGATCGTCCACTATGGGAGGACAGAGAAATCAAGGTTCCCGCCCCCTCCGAGGCCAGCGAGGATGTCACAGACAACGAGCATCGCAGAGGAGGATTCCAGCCCCAAACAGGCACATACATGGTGCCGCAGACCAGATCCCAACGGAGGAATTATCAACCATAGTGAACATCTCTGGGATTACATTGACAGATAACCAATTAATGATACTGAACTTGGGACTTGGCTTTGTACCTATGACACGTTACGATGCTTTTGAAACAAGACTATCAGTGTATAGACTCCTTCGAGGTCTATATTTGAAAACATATTTTTTGGACAACCCCTTGATTCAGGACAGTTCAGTGATATCACGTAAATCTAGATGGTGCCCCCCTACTCCCTTACATGCAAATATTAGCACTTTTAGGGATCTTGTTCTTCATGATATTGAAGTTCTAGAATCCCATAGACATGTACAAAATGACAACTTGTCCCCAGCAGAAAGATCTGCCCTATATAAATTAAAATATATGGATTGTTTGATGATCTCTAGGGCAGACAAAGGAGGTGCTATAGTTGTTCAGACTACTTCACTGAATATGAGTGAGGCTTCACGTCAAATTGATGTTTGTAGATTCTATGAGAATTTGGAAACTGATCCAATAATGGCGCGCCCAGACAATTGAGCGCAGCGCGGAGGCGCATGCCGCTCAAAATTAATGTTTTTAGGGCTCCGACGGGGGTGTGTGTGTGGGGGAACCCCCCCACTTTACTTAATAGACATCGCGCCGCGTTGTGGGGGGTGTGGGGGGTTTACTGAAAACTTCACTTTTTCCCTGTTTTTAGGGAAAAAGTTAAGTTTACAGTAAAATGTGGAGGGTTACAATCCCCCAAACCCCCCATAACACCGGCGCAATGTCTATTAAGTAAAGTGGGGGGTTTCCCCAACAAAAACCCCCGTCGGAGAACCTAAAAACAGTAATTTTGAGCGGCGCGCGCCTCTGCGCTGCGCTCAATTGTCTGGGCGCGCCTTTGTCTTTCGCGCCGTTGTCTATGAACCGAATTAAAGAGTGAAATTGCAGCCATAGTGTCGAAGGCATATAAATCTAAAATACTAACAGTTAAAGAAGCTACTTATTTATGCCCTACGTTTTATATGACCCTGAGAATTTGTTTCTTATCTAAAATATACAAACATTTAACATCCCCACCAGGGCGTCCTATAGTATCTACAAAAAATTCCATATTGGAGTCCCTGTACAAATTTTTAGATGTTTTTTTTACAGGCAGAAGTAGTGAAGGTAAAATCTTATGTACAGGACACAACCCACATGCTTCGATTATTAGCTGAAATTGAGGATGTTGAGGATCATTGGCTACTAGTGACTTTAGATGTCACGGCTCTTTACACTATGATACCAACTCAAGGGACACTAGACCTATTGCAAACCATTTTTACTCGTCAACAGCGTTGTGATAGAATTCTTGTTCAGTTTCTAATGGAGTTAGCAAGACTAGTGCTTACCCAAAGTTATTTTTGGTACCAAGGAAGCTTTTACAAACAAATACATGGAATTGCAATGGGTGCATCGTTGGCACCCTCATTAGCCACACTATATATAGCTTAACTAGAAGAACGTCATCTTTACATGTCCCAATATTTCAAAAACATCCGGGTATGGAAGCGGTTTCTAGATGATGTCATATGTATCTGGACATCTACTACGGAATCTTTAGCTGAGTTTTTAGTATGGTTAAATCAGATTGATAATCATATTCAGTTTACAGCAAACTATACAGGAACAAAAAGTTTCTTTTTTGGATATCAAAATAATGAAAAAACAGAGCCAATTAATCACTATTATTTATCGTAAGCCTACTGATCGCAACAGTTTGTTAAGATATCATAGTTTCCATCCTTACAAACTAAAAGCTAGCTTGCCCATCAACCAGTTCTTAAGATTACGCAGAATTTGTTACTGTTTGGAAAAATTTAAGAAACAGGCTAGGGAAATGAAAAAGCGATTCCAGCAGAGAAGATACCCCAAAGCAGTGGTACATCAAGCCTACCTAAGAGCGAAATACGCTCAGTGGTCCTTATTATTACAATATCAACAAAAAACAGTCATGAAACATACTCTTACATTTGTACAACAGTACTCTCTCCTAGCCACTAAAATTGGGCAAATTATATACAAACACTGGCATGTAGTGCAATTAATAGATGATTCAATTGGGGAAATACCCATCTTTGCATATAAAAGATCGAGAAATCTAGGTGAATGTCTGAATTCCACTTATAATAGAAAGCATGATAATATGGTACCAGGCTCGCACAATGTTTGCGGTGCCTGTCAATGGTGCCAATATGCTATTATGGGGGATAGTTGGAATCACCCGGAAACTGGTAGAAGATATCAAGCAAAAGACATTACTGATTGCAACTCATCCAATGTGATTTATGTCATACAGTGCCCCTACCCCAAATTGTATGTGGGACGTGCCACTCGTTCCATTAAAATTAGACTCACAGAACATAAATCCCATGTACATACCCACAACGAAACAGCTCCGTTAGTCCGTCACTGGAAATCATTAAAGCACACGATCAGGGATTTAAGGTGGAGGGTTAAAATTGGGTGGGAGGGAGGAAATTATGAGCATACGCTAAATCTGAAAGAGTTGCACTGGATGTACGAGTTAAACACTATGCAACCTAATGGTTTGAATGAAACGAGTGACTGGATGGTTTTAGCTGAATGAAGGTGTATGTATATAGGTAGATTTGGACTCTGATTTCTGTATTTAGTTGGGTTAGTATTCAGGATGTATTTTTGCATGTTTTGCAGATTTGGGATATATCTGCTTGAATTTTTAGTTTTGGGGCTACAAATTAGGTATATGACCCATGAATACCTATCCCTGATTGGTTCTAAGAATTTTGACGTCGGGGGGGGGGGGGGGGGGGGGGGGGGGATGTATATTAAGCTTTCAAAGAACACTGCGGCCATATTTAGTTGTCAGAATGGTTGCTGGATAAGTAGAGCAGTGGCGCTTAAAATGTTGGTAAGTTATGTTTGTAATGCTTACGGAAAGAGAATAGGTAGTTTTGAGTGTGTAATTTGATGAGATGTGTTCATTTTTTGGTTCAGTTGCAGCAAGAAGATTCGAAACGCGTTGGTGGGGAGCAGTGCAACAATACAGCTGAACTAAAGCTAAGTTTAGTAATGAAATCAATGAATTGCCAAGTTAAAAATAATAATGAATTCTAAAATATGAAGAGATTGAGAGACACAATGAATTAGATGAATTACACTATATAAGTATGGAAGAGATAAGAAGCGTTATTTATTAATATTTAATATAAAATAAGTATTTGCAATAGTCACAATATAATAATAATAATAATAATAACTTTATTCTTATATACCGCCATACCCATCGAGTTCTAGGCGGTTTACAACAATTAACAAATGGTCTGCATTGACAAGCTTATTTACAACATGTTACAAGCAGATTTACAAACAAATTACCTGTAGATTTACAGTAAATTACAACAATTTATACACAGGGTGAAATTGGTGAGGAGTGCTGCTACGCTAATAGAATATCATCAGAGTAGCATTCTGAGAATCCCCAGTGTTCAAATATCTTTGACTAGTTCTTTGCAAATTTGATTTTATATGTCCTTCAATAAAGCACAATTACTTACCTATAACAGGTGTTATCAAGGGACAGCAGGCAGATTTTCTCACAATCCTCCCACCTCCCCTAGTTGGCTTCTTAGCTTTTTTACTTAACTGATGGTCCCGTGAGCCGATGGCAGGTGGCAAGGCACAGGCGCATGCGTGGGACAGGTGATCTTGAGACTTCTGAACTGTCTTTACCAGGGTTCCATGGATGATGTCACCCTTCTATGAGAATATCTGCCTGCTGTCCCTGGATAACACCTGTTACAGGTAAGTAACTGTGCTTTTTTCACGAGTGATAAGAGTATTAGTTAACTCTGGGCTTCTTTTACAAAGCCACAGGCTAGCGAGATAAATAATCCGACACTCATATGAATTCTATAAGCGTCGGAGCATTTACCTCACCGGTGCACAGCAGAAACCTCTACTGCAGTTTTGTAAAAGTCTGCATTTATTCTTTAAATAAATGAAGCAATAATTTAAAAAATATGTTGTGTGTTTACTCAGGTTCCCTTTGCCTAAGATTACATTTTGTTTAAAGATCAGAAACCATTCGGTATGACACATATGCAAGAATAAGGATATCAGAATGGGAGTAAATAGTTTTTCACATCATTGTATACTCAATTTTTTGACTTTGTTGAGCAGGAAGGAAAAACATACCCTCTGCAATTTAGTTTCTGAGCCAACCATAGTAAAGAGAGTACATTTTGCCATAACGGATGGTATTTAAAGAGTCATGGATCTAATACATCGCCTTTCTAGGGTACAACCAAAGCAGTTTATCTTTAGCATATAGAGGTACTTTCTCTGTCCCTAGTGGGCTCATAGTTTTTGTTCCTGGGGCAACAAAGGGTTAAGTGACTTGCATAGGGAGCTGCAGTATAAATCAAACATCATGATCTCAGTCCACTGCAGTAACTATTACGATATTCCTCTGAGGCTGAGACTGTTCTTTTGCCACTTGATTTGTCTTCCACATATGATACCATCCTTCATAGCCTATAATGTTCACAACTCTCCGAGTTAAGTGCTCAAGTATCCCACTTAAATGACTTCCTGAATTTAATACTACAAGTAGTAAATTTAAAACAAACCATAAAAAAAATATTTTTTCACTCAACATGTAATTAAACTCTGAAATTCATTGCCAGAGGAAGTGGTGAAAGCAGTTAACGTAGCAGGGTTTAAAAAGATTTGGATAATTTCCAAAATGAAAAATATACACTTCTCCCTCCGTATTCGCTGTGATAGGGGAATAACAGAACCGCAAATACAGAAAAACCACAAAAAAATTTCTCGTATGTTATTCGCTGTTTTCTGTTAAAAACCATTGTGAATATGGTGAAACCGCGAATAACATGGTGGGAGACCTGGCCTGTTCCTGAAGGAGAGGCAAAACACGGTGAAGAAAGTACTGGGAATCAGTGACTTCTCTATGCAAGCTGATGCAATTTGGTGGGAAGAGCCAACAAGCTAAAAACCGTGAATAATCGAAACCGCGAATGCTGAAACTGCAATACGGAGGTAGAAGTGTATAAGCCATTATTAAGATGTATTTGGGAATATGCACTGCATATTTCTAGGATAGGCTGCATAAAATCTGTTTTACTCTTCTGGGACCTTGCCAGACTTTTGACCGGGATTGGCCACTGTTGGAAAGTTTCAAGTTTATTAAAAATTTGATAAAATGCTAAACATAAATTCTAAGCGTTTTACAATAAAAAAATTAAAAAGGGGTCCAGTTAACAAACTATTAATGACATAACATAACTTACATGAAACAATAGGATATGAATAGGAAATTTGAAAGAAAGAGAGAACAATTAAGGAAAATAACATAGGGAAAGGGAAAAAAATAATTTTTTGTATAGAAAATGAATTTTTGTATTGAAAATTAGCTAGAAAAGTCCCACAGACCAATTAACAGTCATTTGCATCTTTAAATAAAAAGCTTTTGAGGCCACCCTTGAATTTATCAAAATTCTGTTCAGACCTTAAATATGATGGTAACGAATTCCATATTGTTAGAGGTATTGTTGCAAAAGAAGAACCCCTACGGGTACTAATAATTTTTAGGGACGGGACATGAAGAAGATGCTGTGATGCTGGATTTGATGAACCTTCTTTTCTGTCCCAGTACGGCAACTCTTACATTCTTATGGGTTGTTTTTTTGAGAAAACACAATGAAAAAATTACATCTTACCTGATAATTTTCTTTCCTTTAGTCCCATAGGATCAGTCCAGACTATTGGGTTATGCCCATTTACCAGCAGGTGGAAAGAGAGAGCACTAAGCAGCATTGCTCAGCAAATATTTGATAGCTAAGCAGTAGAAAAGTGACTCTTATGCAAAAATCTCCTACCTCCTTAACAATGAAAGCAGCATGAATGAAAAAAAGTCCAAAAACTACAAAACTTTGTGTTCAAAAACCAAAAATTCCCTAAACTATATTAATTAAGAAGAACTGAGCATCTATGAAGGGTGAGTTCTGGACTGATCCTTTGGGACTAAAGAACAGATAATTATCAGTTAAGAACCATTTTTTCCTTTCATTACATCATCAAAGGATCAATCCAGATTAATGAGATGTAAAAAAGCAGTCCTTAATTAGGGAGGGATCATGACAACCCAGCAAAAATAACCTGAGCTCCAAAAGAGGCATCTGATCTGGCCATTACATCTAAATGGCAATGCTTAACAAAAGAGTGAGAAGCAGCCCATTTAGCAAATCTACACATTTCTTCTAAAGAAACAGCTTACTGTATTTCCCCATATATAGGCCGCAGCAAATGCCGATGTATGTTTTAAAACGGGTAGATAAGCCAGCCCATGGTATTAGCCACGGCTAATCTTACCGGTACTTTTTAAAATCATCTCCCCTTAAATACCTCCCTCACTGGACAGCTGCCGGCTGCCTCCGCCAATCTCGCGGCCAGCGGTGCAGGGCAGGAGCGATCTTTTCGGCATCTAGTCTGGCCCCCTGATGGCGGCCATTCAGGAAGCGGTGCGGGGCCAGGCTAGATACCTAAAAGATCGCTCCTGTCCTGCACCACTGGCCGCGAGATTGGAGGAGGCAGATGGCAGCTGTCTAGCAGGTAATGTCCCATTTGACTGCAGCAGTCCAAGTAGGTTTGTGTGCTGGGAGAAGGGTGATGCTGGGGGGGATGATGATTTTTAAGATAGGCCGCCCCAGTTAAGCAAGCCGCACCCACTAGGCCGGTTTGCAAAATCAATGTATAGGCCATGGCATATATATGGGGAAATACGGTATACCTCAGCAAGAGAAGAAGATAGGGATCTTGTAGAATGAGCCTTAATATATAGGGGAGCAGACTTCCTGGACAGCAAACAACCATCTAGCAATTGTAGCTTTAGAAGCAGGTGTAGCTTTCCTGGGGCCTTAAAAAAGGATCAAAATATGGTCAGAATACCTAAAATTAATAGTAGATCTTAAGTAATGCAAAAGTACTCTTAACATCAAGGAGATGCAGTGAAGTGTAGCCAAAATCTTCCCTGAAAAATAAAGATAAGATTAATTTGATTAAAGTGAAAAGGAGGAAACTACTTTAGGTAGAAAGAAACACAGTCCTAATAGAATCTTCTGCTTCAGAAAAACACAGGAAAATCTCTTCAGGACAGAGACTAACTCTGAAAAACTTCTGGCGCAGGGAAGGGTAACTAGAAAATCAGATTTCAAAGTAAGATCTTTAATAGTGGCCTTGCAAAGAGGTTCAAATGGAGCCTTTTGAAGAGCCCCGAGCCCTGATCTAATCAAATTAAGATTCCACTCTAGACAAACCTTCCTAAGACGACGTCCTAAGACGACCTAAATGTAACTCCACATCAAAATGTGCTCCAATTGAAATTAATTGAATATGGCCTCTATATACAGCACACTAAGGCTGCAACTTGAACTTTGAGAGAATTAAGAACAAATTATTTTTTAAATCTTCTTGAAGGAAGGCTAAAGTCTGAGATAAGGAAGCATTAATTGAAGAAATATTTTTCTCTTTAGACCAATTTTCAAAAGTTCCCCAGACCCTCACATAAGCAAAGTTGTAATAACTTCATCTGAATACCTTTACGTCCTTAGTTGTGACCTTTCAATAGCCAGGCCATAAGACCAAAGGGGGAGAGATCCTCCATGAGAATCGGACCCTGATGTAAGAGACCCTTTTGAGAGGGTAGGTGTAATGAAGGAGCAACTTGTAGACAAATGAGGTCTGCATACTAAGATCATTTTGGCCAGTCTGGAGCTACGAAGATTACCCTCCTCAGATGATGAGCTATGTGCCAAAGTATCCTGCCATTAGTTTTATAAAGAGGGGAGTTAGGGCAATGGGTCTGTAGTTATCAATCTGAGTGGTTGCTTCTTTTTGGCTTTCAGAATAGGTCTGATGATGATGTGCCCTCTTTCTTTGGGAAACTCCCATTTATTTAGCATGTCTACCAGCCATGTGTAGCAATTAGCTAGAAAGATGAGGATTTAGACATCAGTGCTGGAGGGCAGGCATCGATGAGAAAGTAGGCATACACATTTTTTGAATGGTTGGTGAAGCTGTGTCCAATTTGGTTCATTGAATGAGCTCCAAGTCATGTTGGCATGGACTGTATTTTCCATCATATTTACTGGATTGATGTAGCTGGTGGGTTTTGTGCTATAACAGATTTTATACTGCTTATCCTAAGTAGTAAATTTTACCAAGTCCATCTTAATAATGGCTTATGGAGCTTTCTTTCAGGAAATTATCCAGACCTTTTTTAAACTCTAGTGCTTTCACCACCTTCTTTGTTAGGAAAGGAATGGAAAACAAAGATGAAAATGTTATAATGCCTTTGTATCGTTCCATGGTGTGGCTGCTCCTCGAATACTGTGTGCAATTCGGGCCATCGCGTCTCAAAAAAGATATAACGGAATTAGAAAAGGTTAACAAAAATGATAAAAGAGATGGGATGATTTCCCTATGAGGAAAAGCTAAAACAGCTAGTGATCTTCAGCTTCGAGAAGAGATTGCACAGGGGAGATAAAAGTCTATAAAACACTGAGTGGAGTGGAATGGATAAATATGAATCACTTTATTCTTTCCAAAAATACTATGACTAGAGGGAATGTAATGAAGCAAATAAATAGTAGATTTAAAACAAACCAGAGAAAATATTTCTTCACTCAATGTGTAATTAAATTCTGGAATTCGTTACCCGAGAATGTGTTGAAAGCAATTAGCTTAGCAGGATTTTAAAAAAGATTTGGATAATTTCCTAAAAGAAAGCTCTATAAGCCATTATTAAGATGGACTTGGGAAAATCCACTGCTAATTCTCAGTATAAGAAGCATAAAATGTGTTTTACTCTTTGGGATCTTGCAAAGTGCTTGTGATCTGGTTTGGCCACTGTTTGAAACAGAATACTGGGCTTGGTGGACCTTCAGTCTGTCACAGTTGGCAGCTCTTATGTTCTTATCTTATATTCTTATGAATGAGGACCAGATTATGCTCCTTGTGAACACTTCTAACATTTTCTTGGTTGAAAATTCTACTGTGAAATCTACTAACTGAACTGTAATGCATTCTTAAGGACTGCAATGTATAATACAAATACAGTAAAATCTTGGATTGCAAGTAACTTGGTTTGCAAGTGTTTTGCAAGACAAGCAAAACATTTGATTAAATTTTAACTTGATATACAAGCAATGTCTTGCAATACAAGTACATACAGTATACACACATCACAACTGAGCCGATGGTTCTTCTCTCCGATGCTGCAGGAGTGTAGTTACTGTTCTAAATGAGCGAGGTCTTGCAATACAAGTACATATACAGTATTTTGTATTAAAATTTTTGGGTTGTGGAACAAATTGTCTGAGTTTCCATTATTTCCTATGGGGAAATTCGCTTTGATATACGAGTGTTTTGGATTACAAGCATGCTTTTGGAACTAATTGTGCTCGCAAACCAAAGTTTTACTGTACTACTGACATGGGACAGGGTCATCCTTTCATCCAGTGGTCTGAAATACTATCACACTGGTTTGGGTTTTGCACCACTCAAATTGCCCCCTCACCTTTCTCCTCCAGGTCAAATGCACACAAAGACAACAGTGATATGCACATGCAGAGGGGTTGAAAAGAATTCCACAAGCCATACTCTGCAAACTTTCCCCAAATTTGATATAGATGAGAAGCACAAAATGTGTGAACATAAAATAGATAGCTTTTTAACACTGACAAATGAAGTGAATTTCATAAAAGAGGAAAGTGTCTTAAATGTTATGCTTCCTTCAGAATGGGTTCCCTTGCTAGCAAAGTCTAAATGCATTTCCTCTCTCACAAATAATTAAATTACGGCAATGAAAGTTACAGTACCTGCAAAAACATGTATTAAAGTTGCAATTTTCACACCCAGTATATCTAGTTTCTTTATCAGCAAGAAGTCAAGGAGGAAAGCAAGTAACCCCATCAATATACTCAGGTAACAACACGTAGCCATCAGAACCATGAGGGTGATGCCATTCTGATCGAACAGATAAAACTGACCTATCAAGAAAGTAGACAAAAATCAAAAGTTAGAAGCCAGGAGTATTCAAAACGTTATTTTAAAGTCTTTCAAGTGTATATAATTAGTGATTTGCAAAACCAGACAAATCCCGGGCACTAGGTTGTCGGTGTCAGGTCAAAAGCGCGCCGGGGCAAAGGTGCGCCCAGACAATTGAGCGCAGCGCGCGTTGTCTATGAACCAGGTTGTCATGATACCTAAACTTGTACACTAGCACCTAGGATTTCTTGCCTTTGAAACTTGTTTCTTCATTTCCTGCTACCATTTGGCTCTCTCTAAGCTTGAGCCACACAATGAAGAATATTCAAAAGGTCTTGAAACCACAAAAGTCTTGTAAGTCTTGAAATTGCAAGACCAGCCTGAAATTCCTCCACAACACAGTGCTGAGAGCTGAATAGGCAGCAAGGAAGTATGAAACATGTATTTCTTCTGCAACTTAGTAAGCAAATTAAGGGGAATAGGCATAGGTGGTCAGTGACTCAGATGTTTGGGGAGGTTAAAGTGGGATAGGGTTGGGGTGGGATGCGACATGGTGGGCCAAGTTAAAAACCTTGTGGTGGCGACACCTGTGTCACCAGTAAAGGCACAGTGGGGGCACTTTTGAAAACAGCTCCCCCTCCATCTAGTACCTCTGTTAACTTATGGTGTACATGCTTAACACACTCCAGGAACACAGTGTGCCAAACAATTGCAACAACAAACCACATATTTAAAACAATATTTATAGCATTCTGGAAATATTTGCAGGTACTGTACTTTAACACTTGGTCGCCAGCCAGCCCTAGCTCCCCAGTCCAGCATCTCTGTGCTGGCTATGTGAACAGTGATGTTCAACAGAACTCGGTTACTGGCAACCACAAAATGAAACCAGGTTTCCGTTCTGCTGTCCTTCAGTTAATTGTTGCATTACCAAACTTGTTTGGATTATGTATTAGTATCAGTTGTACATAGTGATTACAGCATTGGGCCAAATCAGGGAAACCAAAGTACAAATCCAATTGCTGCTCTTTAAGATCTTGGACAAGTCACTTAAACCTCCATTGCCTCAGGTACAAACTTCATACTGTAAGCCAGGGGTGTCAAACTCAATCACATAAGGGGCCAAAATCTAAAAAAAAGGCTAAGTCGCAGGCTGAATTTTTAATTAAGATACTTAGGGGTCCTTTTATTAAGGTATGCTAACCAATTTAGCGCGCGCTAAATGCGCACCTTAATAAAAGGACCCCTAAGTGACTAAGGCTTAGTCTTAGCAGAAATATAGGGTTACGACGTCTCCAACCCCACACCGGCTCTGTGGTGTAAACAAAATAAATATTGTAATTATAAAACAGAAAATAAAATTATTTTTTCTACCTTTTGTTGGTCCCAGGCTCTGGTTGTCTTCTGATAACTTGCTTGCCAGGGTCTCCTGCCCATTTGTCGTTTTCTTCTTTCTCCGTGCTAACCATCCATCTTCCATCTCTGTCCTCCCCTTCCATTTCCCTTCCCTCCCCTGGAGGTCTGACTCTTTCCTTTTTTTGTGTCCATATTTGCAGCTGCAGCAATCCACCCCACCATCCCAGATCCACCATCTGTCCGTTTCTCAACTACCCTTTCATCCAGCATCTCTCCCTCCTTCCCTACCACCCCAGGGTCCACCATCTCTCTGTTTCTCTTCCCAACTACCCTCCTATCCAGTATCTCTATCCCCACTCCACACCATCCTTTGTGTCCAACTTCTCTCTCTTTCTGTTCCTTCCCTCCATCCCATTGCCCACCATCTCTCTCCCTCTCCTGTTTTATTTCTTCCCCACTCTCCCTCCAAGCAAACATATTTCCTTTCTTTTTAGCCTCTCTTTCTATCCCTCCCTTTCTTTGTTCAGCATTTCCTCTCTTGTCCCTCTTCATTGAGCATCTTCCCTTTTCCTCCCTGCTTTCCCCTCCCACATGTCCAGTATCCACTCTGTGTCTTTACTCCTTCTCTCCATGCTTATGATCTCCCTTTGTCATTCTTCACCCACCCCTTATCTAGAATTTTCTTGGTCACTCTGTTCCCTGCAGTATCCAGTATCCCCATTTGTGTCCCTAAATGTCTGTATCTTTATTCTCCCCTCACTTCTCGTCAGTACGGCACATGCACGTCTGGACCCCTCCTTTTCTCCCTCTGGGTACTTCTACACCAGGGCCCGCCCCTGTCCCGAAGACCTGCATGTTTTCCCCCCTTCTTCCCAGTCTCACCTTCATATTTGGCCTGCCGTTCCTACCCTCCCTCCATCCCGGCTTCTTGGTCTCCTCTAGCCAGCTGGCAGTGGCTGCTGCTCTTCACGTGCCTTTAGCGAACCTCGCAAGCCTGTTGACCTCGGTAGCACATTCCCTCTGACGCGATCCTGCCCCTTCTCTGACGTACGGGATCGCGTCAGAGGGAACGTGCTACCGAGGTCAACAACGGCCTGTTAGGTTCGTTACAGCCGGCTAGCGATCCTCAGCAGGCTGCTTTGAAGAGGGTTCAGACGAAGGCAGATGTGAGTGAAGAGCAGCAGCGTTTCGTGCCAGTGGGCCAGATTGAGTATAAAATTGAAAATGTCTGGCGGGCCAATTTTTAACTCACCACAAGCCAGAGTTTGACATGTCTGCTGTAAGCCCTGCAAAAAATACCTACCATAGTATTCCTGAATGAAACTCACACTGAGCTACAATTGAGAATGTTGTGAACCATATCCAAATCCAGAATCTAGTGTTAGGCATATTGTAAAGTAATACAAAATGTTTAAGTCATGCAAAAGCTATAAAGCAAATCTACCATAATAGCACTTATTTCCAGGAGTCACATGAGGGCCTACCTAGGAAATGTAGCACTATAAATTAATCATTAAGCACTAGAACAGTGTTCTTCAACCACCGGTCCGCAGAAATTTCCTGCCTGTCCACAGGGCCGGCACATGCATCGGGCCCGAGACAGTGTTTTTTAGCCGCCGGTCCACGGTGCGATCGATGCGGCGTTATCATCGGGCAGCCTTCTCCCTGATGAACATCAGAGGGAAGGCTTCCAGATGAGGCGCAGGATGTGCGAGGAGCCACTGCCTGCAGTTTTGTGCACTGTGTCAGTGAGGAAAAGGGAGCCAGCCTGAAGAGAATACTGGGGGCGGCAAAAAATGGTCAGGCAGGAGCAGGCCAGAAGTTAAGGCACAGCATGGAGGGAGGGAGACAACAAAGGTAGGGGGAATGATTTTAGTTTTGAATTTAGTGATTGATTTACATCTGCTGTCTGTATTTTGCACTGTTCAGGAAGAAATGCATTTGTATCTTTTTCTCTGGGGTTGTACTGCATGCAGAGTCTTGCATCTTAGGGTTTCGTTTGTACATATTAGTATTTTTAGTTTTTGGTCCTGTATTTGCATGGGGTTATCTGTTTTCTGGTAGAAATGAATTTTGAGAAGCATACAGTGTGCTTTGTGTAGTTTAATTTTGTTGTTAACCATTATGTGTTGTTAATAAGATTATATTGGGTGTGTGTATTAGAGAATAATATGGGGAAAAAAATCTATCCCCGTCACTGCCCCGTCACCGGACCATCATCCCCTTCACCGCCCCGTCCCCTTCACCACCCCATCCCCGAACCCACCATCCCCTTCACCGCCCCGTCCCCATTCCCGCCATCCCCTTCACCGCCCTGTCCCTGCAGCATCCACCCTTCCCTCTCGCCACCTCACCGCTCTTCAGCAGCCTGAGAATCTCCCTCCCTCCCCCTTACCTTCGCGGCGTAAAGAAACTTAAGGGAGGGAAGGCGTGCAGTCACCGATTGCGGCCCCTTCCCTCCCTCCGGCCAAATCTATCTCCCTCCCCCTTACCTTCGCGGCGCTTTAGAAAAGAAACTTGATGCCGGTGAAGCCTGCCTGTACCGCCCTGCAGTCGCGCGTGTGTGGGCGGAAGCTTCTCCTCTGACAATTGTCATTTTATAAACACAAAATAAAACAGAGCAAAGTTCAACAAAACCATATCCCCTCCCTTTCACAAATATCCCCTTCACTATTGTGAAAACTGAACAAACCAAATTACTACAGAATGCTACATAGAAAAATCAAGCTAACAGAATACTTTAGTCACACATGGCAAGAATAATGTTAGGGGAGTGCAACTAGGGCAACTGCCCCCTGGTCAGAGAGAGAGCCCTAAGCCAGCTGGAAGCTAAAGAAGCACAGCCTGGACTTTGCGGTCCCCAGTTATGTCTAATACCAGCTCTAGCAGGATACATATTTCAAATCTGAAATATTCTAATCACAAAATATAAAATAAATTTATTTTTTTTTCTTTTTGTTGTCTGGTAATTTTATTCTTCAAATCACATTGGTCTCAGGCTTTGGTTTTAGGTTCCTTCTGTCTTCATCGTGGCATGGCTGGCTCCTGAAGGTAAAGTAGGCGCAAGAGGAGCTGGGGAGAAGATGCCGAATCTGACATGGGCACAATTTTTTTTACCACAGGGGTAAGACTTTTCACCGCTCTCATGGGGCAGTAAAAGATCTTGTCCCCATTCCCGCGGGGCGGTGAAAGGTCTTGTCCTCATTCCTGTGGTAAATCAGTTTCAAATGTCTCCATTCCTGCGGATTTGCTGCGGTGACCTGCGGTTTACCACGGTAAATGGTCCCCGTACCATTCTCTAGTGTGTATGAAAAATGAATGGAAAAAATGGTGTTGCAATTAGTACTATTATGGGGCGGAGATTGGGCGGAGATGTGCAGGTTCTGGCCCATTACTTAGCCCAGTGTTCTTCAACCGCTGGTCCGCAAACAAATTATTTTATTTCTGCCAGTCTACAGGTGTCAGAAGATTGAAGACCACTGCACTAGAACATTAATATGCCTACTAAACAAACTGGATTAGTACAGATCAATTCTACATAGATATTTAATGTTATCTAAATATCTGCCACTTTCACAAATGCAGAACATAAATGGACCCTCAGCAAGTATGGAATAAGTAACTACAAACTATAAATAGAAATATATAGACAAAAATTAAGGACCCTTTAACTAAGCTGCGGAATCAAGTGCCGCGCGGCAAATGCTCCTATGCCCTTTCAATTCCTATGAGCACTGGAGCATTTAACACGTCGGTTCATGCTGTCGGACTTAGTAAAAGAGGAAGTAAACTAAAACCTGAAGAAGCCAGACTCTACATGCAGTGTAACACCAGAGAAATAGAAAATGATGCGTTTCCTTCTGTACTATGTACATTTAAAAACAGATACATTCCACTCACCAAATTAAAAATTAATATACACATAGCAACCAACTTTTCAAAGTGATTGGGGGTCCTCTCACCCAGTAAAGAAAAAAAAAGGAAAACCAAAATACATTTGGTAGTGAATGACCAGCCTCCATATAAAATGTCAAAAAGAGGGCAGCAAATGTTGACTAGTGCTGCCCAATTCAGGAAAAAAATTTCAATTCGATTCAGCCTATTGAATCGATTTTTCGACTCGATTTTCCTGCCCAATTGGGTGTTTTTTTCAAACATCCTGGTGAGTTTATTTTATAGCCTCTTCACCCCCTTTGCCTTCTCCTAACCACACTGGCACTGTGGTATAAATAAAATAAACAAACAAAAAGACTTTTCCTCTCTCTGTTAAGTCCTAGCTCACGTTTGCATTCTAACACCAGTTCTGGCAGGATACACGTTTCAAATCTGAAATATTGTAATCACAAAACAGAAAATAAAATTATTTTTTCTACCTTTTGTTGTCTGGTCATTATTCAAATCTTGTTGGTCCCAGGCTCTGGTTGTCTTCTGATAACTTGCTTGCCAGGATCTCCTTCTTTCTTCTTTCTCTGTACTAACCATCCATCTTCTATCTCTGTCCTCCCCTTCCATTTCCCTTCCCTCCCCCGGAGGTCTGGCATCTTTCCTTTTTTTCGTCTCCATCCACAGATCCACCTTTTCTCAACTACCCTTTCATCAGCACCTCTCCCTCCTTCCCCACCACCCCAGGGTCCACCATATCTCCCTTTCTTTTCCCAACTACACTTCTATCCAGTATCTCTATCCCCCCTCCACACCATCCCTTGTGTCCATCTTCTCTCCCTTTCTGTTCCTTCCCTCCCTAAATCCTATTGTCCACCATCTCTCTCCCTCCTCTGTTTTTAGACCCATTATTTCTTTCCCCCCCCCCAAAGTCCGGCATATGCATGTCTCTTTGAACCCCCCTTTCCCTCCCTCCGTGTACTTCTACATCAGGGCCCTCCTCCCCTGAAGATCTGTCCCCCCTGAAGCCCTACACCCCATCCCTGAAGGCATGTTCCATCACTATACCACTAGAGGCACATCTAAAAAAGAGAAGATCAGCAGTCCTTGGGAGCTAAGCTCAAGGCAAGCAGCCTTTGGGAGCAGCTTAGGACATAAGAAAAGGGCCTGCGCAGGCACTATCAGTGGCTAAGGGCCGGAAAGAGCAGAGGAAGTCCTGATACTGATGGCTGCAGAGCCTATTGAGGGCTGGTAGTCTGAACCCCAACAGGGAACTACCTCAGAGGCTCCTCTTGAAGAGACAAGACTCCCGGGGTGCGGTCAGCATTAGTAGCCCAACAGAGGAATCAGGCTACCAGGTTGTGATCGGTACCAGTAGCCCTAGAAATAGTCAGCAAAGGAGGAGAACATTTGAAAGGACAACAACCCTCAGAGTTCAAGGAAAACAACCAGACTACAGTAGGAGCAGACCCACCAGCTTGGAAGAACAGCTGCCACCTACCCCTGAGAGTTTCAACGGATGGGTGAGATCTTGGGGACTGGGTAAATGTAGACTGAACATAAGAATAGCCTTACTGGGTCAGACCAATGGTCCATCAAGCCCGGTAGCCCGTTCTCACAGTGGCCTATCCAGGTCACTACTACCTGGCTAAAACCCAAGGAGTAGCAACTGGAAAACAAAAGGATTAAAGCACACAACCATGCCCACCTATTGACTAAACTGAGAAATTTGGAAGGAGCTTGCAACTTCCTTGTTAGCTATCAGAGCTGAAAGAGGTTTAAAGGTTCAAAAGACTATGAGAATGGTTTTGGATATCTGAAACTGATAAGTATCAGTTCAAGTGTGGAAATATTGAAATTGTTGAAAACCATTCGGGACATTTTATTTTATGACTAGGCCTATGTACATAGTTTAAATAAATCCAATTAATTTATTAGCCAACTTTGTTCACAGAAGCTTTTTATGGATTTTTCCTGGGAGAGAAAAGAGGGTGAACTTATCAGGTAACACTTCTTTTCCTCTGGTGGAGGCACTGAGCACTAACCAAGTGAGGGATCGACAAAGACTAAATTTGGGGGATTCTAGCCAGGTCAGGTCCTGCCTTCCAGATGATATCTTTCACTCTCTGCCTCCAGGCCCCTGCTCCAGTCCGACATGCAATATCGTCCCTCTCCCTATCACTATATTCATCCAGCGTCCCCATCTCTCTTACACCCCCCCACCACCTTCTCTGTCTCTTACACACTCCATCCAACATTGTTCCTCCGTCTCTCATCCTCTCTTTGCCTTCCCATCTAACCTCATCCTTGTCTCTCATCCCCCAATATCCACCATTGCTCCTTCCCCTCTCCATCCAACATCATCTGTCTCTCTCCCCCTTCAAAGTCCTATCTCTCTTTTCCCTCCTTCCCCTACCATTCATCACTCATTTTTCTTCCTCTCACCCCAATCTCTGACTTCTCTCACTCTGCTCCCCTTCCATCCTGATTACTCATTCAGTGGCACCTCTGCCAGGCTGCTGTCTTTGGGAGTTCATGTTGACACAAGAAATAGAACAGCAAGCTTCCCCTCCTCCCCTTCACTCACTGGTTCAAGTTTCAAGTTTATTAGGATTTTATATACCGCCTATCAAGGTTATCTAAGCGGTTTTTACAATCAGGTACTCACACTGCCACCTCCCAAAATTAGCTGCAAAGTGAAACCAAATGCAGGGATATATGCAAGATGCTGCAGGATCTGCTAGTCTCCTTCCCCAAAACAAAAACTTACATCACTGGTAAAGCTAGCAGCAGTGAACACAGCACTATGACCCCGCACAGTTTCACTTTGCAGCCGAATTGTGGAGTCAGTGGCATGAACCTGTGAGTGAAAGGACGGGATGGGATTTTCCTTTGAGAAAATATGGTAACCCTACGTATGCATCTTGACTAAAACCCTTAGATACTCTGCTTGGCTGAGGTAAGCCAATATTTCTTTTGTTGCTGAACACCTGTGAGTTGCTCTGAGATCAGACGAACATTAAAGGGCATTTGAAGGCATCTGAGCAGATTGAGGAGAACATGTCCTGTTTTTCCATGCCTAAAAATACCACCTTGTCTAATGTAATCTCTGATCCTTAAGAGTGATGCAACTATGTATGCTGGACAGTCTCCTCCAGTAAACAGAGTTTTAAAGCCTGCAACCATACAGAACCAGATGGTCAAAGAGCTCCGAAGTGTAGTATTGCCAAGGGATCTGTCTCACAAGTTTCTGATGCTGGCAGATGTAAGCACAGCACAAGAAATAGAGACTTGTGGCATTCTGTGTAGAAAGCTGATGCATAATGAATTTACTATTACCCATGTAATAGTGCCAAAGCAGTCTGCTGGACCAGACTACAGTACAGTGATATGGAGAATGTGGAAGAATTATTCAGTGTTCAAGATCAACATGATCTCCTCACAGAAGAAAGACGGAGAGAAAGAGAGAGGCTTAGACCAAAGGGGAAAGACAGGAGGCAGATACTGGAGAGGGGGGAGAGGGGGGAGAGAAGGGAAGGAGATAGAGATGTCAGACCATAGAGTGGAGTGGGAAGGAAGGAAAGGAGAAGAGAGAGATGCCAGAGCATAGGGGTGGAGACAAAAAATGGAGAGGGGTTGAAGCTGAAATAAATCATGTACAAAGGAGAGAAAGGGCACAGGATATAGAGTTTATTGAAGGGACATAGAAAGAAGGAAGATACCATATGGAACAAAGAGAGGGCAGACACTGGATGGAAAAGGCAGAAAGGGTGGACAGTGGATGCAAGAGGCAGAGATAGGGTGGACAGTAGATGGAAGGGGTAGAGAGAGGGTAGAGGCTGGGTGGAAGGGGCAAAGAGAGAGGACAGATGTTGCATGGAAGGGAGCGAGGACAAATGCTGAATAGAAAGAAGAGAGTGAAGAGAAGATGACTAAAGCAGAAACGACAAAAGGTAGAAAAAAAATATTTTTGTTGCTTTACGTAGAATCAAGTAGTATTGTAACTGTATTGATTAAAATTTATCAATAGGAAATGGAAATAAGGCAATTTTGGGAGGGAATAAACCCCTATCCTCAGGTCAGGACAGGATACCATAACAGCTGTATACTGTACTGTCTTGAAGAAAGATTTGGCCTCTGAAAGCTAATTGAAAAATGGATTAGTCCAATAAAATGGTATTTTCATATTTCTCATTATTTTATTTCTATTTGTTAATTTGTAAAGTGGTGACTTATGTAGAAGTTTTTTTTCAAATTTACATCTACTTTCTTTATATTTTGCACAGTATTAGGGGACATGTGTCACTGTTTCTGTCGTGTTGCATTGTATGCAGAGTCTGGTTTCTTGGTTCAGTTTAACTTTTGTCTACATATTTCTATTTTTAGTTTGTGATTATTCCATATTGGGCAAGGGTGTATCTGTTTGTGTGTATAAAAGGGACATGGCTTTCTGTTAGCAATGACTGTACAGGATCAATTGACTGTGTAGGATCTGGTTTGTTTAGTTTTACAATGCGTGTGTTGGTGTTCTAGTGCTCACTGCAGTGTTTAAGATGCTGCCTTTTCCTAGATGCACCCTTATTGTGTGACTCGTGGATTATTACTAAAAATATATTTTTTTTATATAGAGGAGGGGGTTGTTAAAAAAATGATTAGCACTGGCTGTCATATATACTAAGTACACCACTGGATTTAATGACTCTATTCTAACTTTACTGTTGACGTAGGTGTTGTCCCCCCAACACACAGACACACATTTTACAAGCCAGGTCCTCTGCAGCCGCGTGGAGGAGAGAGCAGCAGCGGCTGGAGAGGCAGGCTTGGAAGGGAGGAAGCAGGGGATAGCGGCGGCGAGGAGCGGGTAGCGGCGAGAGTTAGCTCCGCCCACCCGCGCCGCGTCATCAGCAGCGCCGGAGCCCGGACTCCCCCTTAAAAGGGGGCGTGCCAACGGCGCACAGCCGTTCGGCGCGAAGGGCCTTGAGAAGGGCCTAATCTAAACTCTTCATTCCACTCAATCAATCACACTCTTCCTCTTCCTTCTTCTCACACCCATACACTTTCTTCTCACACCCATACACTTTCTTGCACTCTTAGCTAGTTAGTTAGTTAGTCCTCCCTTGAACCTCTCAGACCCTATATATATTTTATTTAAAAAAAAAAAACTCTCTCTCTCTATCTTCATCCTTCTCCTCACATATTCTCTGACATCTCAACCTTTCTCTTTACAGAAATAAATCTTGGAAATGGCAGGAAGGACACGGAGTACCAAAGCTACAATCAAGATCGACACTCCAGCATCCAGAGGGACCCTGGGGATGGTCGAGGTCTGTACACAGAAGGCAGAGAGCGACATGGATCAGAGGGCAGAGGTCTCAGTGCAGACCGAGACCTTCCCCCCCCCTCTCAAAGTGCACTACAGTCTCTACACAGACAGAGGAGCTGGGAAGCTTAGGCGAGGATATCTTACAGGAACTACTGAGCCTCAGGGAGGAGGTAAAGCGCCTGAGGAGCATAAGGGATGACGAGGCCTTCATCGACGATGCCATCCTGGAACTGTCGCACCTCACAGAGAGAGCCCACAACAGGTCCAACAGAAGAGATCGAACTGTTTTGTAAGAAATTATCTAATTGAATAAAAGAGGAAAATTTATTGAAATGTCAGCTTTATGATGCGGATGAGACTGGTTTGTTTTGGCATTCCCTGCCAGAAAATACATAAGCTTCTAAAACAGAAAGACCGGTTTCTGGCAGCAAATTAAGCAAAGAGCGAATCTCTGTGTGAACGCTGATGGTTCTCATAAATTAGAACCAGTGGTTGCTGGCAAATCATGTCGCCCAAGAGCGTTGAAAGATTGCATGAATAAATTAGCCACAATTTATTTCAATTCTAAAGCTTGGTTTACATCAAGTATTTTTAAGACATGATTTTTTGAACATTTTGTGCCAGAAGTTAAAAAGTTCCAAGTGGAAAAATTATCCATACCAGCAGAAAACATCAAAGCACTGTTAATACTTGACAACGCACCAGCACATACATCTGAAAAAATTTTATGTGGTCAGGATGGGAAAATTACTGTATTTTTCGCTCCATAAGACACACTTTTTTCCCACCCAAAAGTTGGGTAGAAATAAGGGTGAGTCTTATGCAGCGAAAATCAATTTTTAAAATACCCCCCACCCCTTTTTAAATGTCCCATTGTTGGGGGGTATGCGGGCTGACTGCTGCCCGCCCCCGCCCACCTGTCACCGCCGCCGCAACTCCAGGACTGACGTCGGGGGAAGGCTTGTGGGCCGGCAACATGCAATCGCTGCATGCTGGCCCTTACCTTACCTTCCTGGAGTTGCGGCGAGTCACAGCAGACCAAGGGCAGAGGAGGAGGAATCAGCGATGGGTAGGCAGGCTTCAGTGCTGCAGGGAGGGAGGCAGGCAGGTTTTGGCACAGCAGGGAGGGAAGACGAAGGACAAAGGCTGGAAGGCAGTGAGGGGGAGGGGGCACGAACTTGGGACATGGGAGGGAGGGAGGGAGGATGAAGGAGAAAGGCTGGAAGGCAGTAAGGGGAAGGGGGCACGAATTAGGGACATGGAAGGGAGGGAGGACAAAGGACAAAGGCTGAAAGGCAGTGAGGGGGAGGGTGTATGAACTTGGGGCAATTGTTGGGCCTGAGGGAAGGAAGGAAGGAGACTCATGAAATCACCAGATAACAAAGGTAGGAAAAAGCACAGTTACTTACCGTAACAGGTGTTATCCAGGGACAGCAGGCAGATATTCTTAACGTATGGGTGACGTCACTGACGGAGCCCTGGTACGGACACTTTTAACTAGAAAGTTCTAGTTGACCGCACCGCGCATGCGCGGGTGCCTTCCCGCTCAACGGAGGAGAGCGTGGTCCCCAGTTAAGATAAGCCAGCTAAGAAGCCAACCCGGGGAGGAGGGCGGGTCCTAAGAATATCTGCCTGCTGTCCCTGGATAACACCTGTTACGGTAAGTAACTGTGCTTTATCCCAGGACAAGCAGGCAGCATATTCTTAACGTATGGGTGACCTCCAAGCTAACAGAGGGGGAGGAGGGATGGTTGGCCATTAGGAAAATAAATTTTGTAACACAGATTGGCCGAAGAGTTCATCCCGTCTGGAGAAGGCATCCAGACAGTAGTGAGTAGTGAACGTGTGAACTGAGGACCAAGTGGCAGCCTTGCAGATTTCCTCGATGGGCGTGGAACGCCACAGAAGCAGCCATAGCTCTGACCCTGTGGGCCGTGACAGCACCTTCCAGTGAGAGACCAGCCCGAGCATAACAGAAGGCAATGCAGGCAGCAAGCCAGTTGGAAAGCGTCCGTTTAGAGACAGGACGACCTAAACGGTTAGGGTCGAAAGATAGAAAGAGCTGAGGGGATGAGCGGTGAGCCCTGGTGCGATCAAGATAGTAAGCAAGGGCACGCTTACAGTCCAGCGTATGCAGCGTCTGTTCCCCAGGATGAGAGTGGGGTTTGGGAAAAAAGACAGGCAAAACAATGGACTGGTTGAGGTGAAAGTCCGAGACCACCTTGGGAAGGAACTTAGGATGGGTGCGCAGAACCACCTTGTCATGGTGAAAAACAGTGAAAGGTGGGTCGGCAACCAGTGCATGCAGCTCACTAACCCTCCTGGCATAGGTGATGGCAATGAGGAAAAGCACCTTCCATGTAAGAAATTTGAGTGAAGCTGAGGCAAGAGGCTCAAACAGAGGTTTCATGAGGGCGGACAAAACCACATTCAGGTCCCAGACGACTGGAGGAGGCTTCAGAGGTGGTTTGACATTGAAGAGGCCTCTCATGAACCGGGAAACCAGGGGATGAGCCGTGAGAGGTTTTCCGAGGACTGGCTCATGAAACGCAGTGATGGCACTGAGGTGAACTCTGATTGAGGTGGACTTGAGGCCAGCGTCAGATAAAGAGAGCAAATAGTCAACATGCTTGAGTACCTGAATAAATTCATGTAAACCGTTCTGAGCTCCCCTGGGAGAACGGTATAGAAAATTAAATAAATAAAAAATAAAAATAAATAAAAATAAAAATACAGTTTCCACCGCCAAAGAGGTGGGATTGTGGTGATGCATTAGACACCAAGAGGAGAACCGGGTCCACTTCTGATGGTAACATTGGAGAGTGGCCGGTTTTCTGGAGGCATTCAAAACATGACGGACAGGCTGAGACAGATTCTCTGGAGAGGTCAGCCTGAGAGAAACCAAGCTGTCAGGTGGAGCGAAGACAGATTGGGATGTAGTAGAGACTGATGCTGCTGTGTAAGTAGAGTAGGAAACACAGGAAGAGGAATGGGCTCCCTGGAGCTGAGCTGGAGCAGGAGAGAGAACCAGTGTTGGCGAGGCCACCGAGGAGCGATGAGAATCATGGTGGCATTGTCTCTGCGGAGTTTGAACAGCGTCCGCAACATCAGAGGAAGTGGAGGGAAGGCATAGAGAAACCGACCCGTCCAGTTGAGCAGGAACGCATCTGGGGTCAGACGATGAAGGGAGTATAGTCTCGAACAGAAAAGGGGCAGTTGATGGTTGTGAGGAGCTGCAAAGAGGTCCACCCGAGGAGTGCCCCACCGATCGAAGATGGAGTGGAGTGTGGTCGGATCTAGAGTCCACTCGTGAGGTTGAAGGATGCGGCTGAGATTGTCGGCCAGGGAGTTCTGTTCGCCCTGGATGTAGACAGCCTTGAGGAAGAGACTGCAGGCCGTGGCCCAGGTCCAGATGCGGATGGCCTCCTGACAGAGGAGGGGAGAACCGGTGCCGCCTTGCTTGTTTATGTAGTACATGGCGACTTGGTTGTCTGTGCACAGGAGAAGAACCTGAGGGTAGAGAAGGTGTTGGAAAGCTTTGAGTGCATAGAACATGGCCCTGAGTTCCAGGAATTTGATATGATGTTGACGCTCCTGAGGGGTCCAGAGACCCTGGGTGCGAAGTTCTCCCAGGTGGGCTCCCCATGCGTAGGGGGAGGCATCCGTGGTGATGATCATGGAGTGAGGGGGTAGATGAAAAAGCAGACCCCTGGAAAGATTGGAGGAGTTCAACCACCATTGAAGAGATTGCTGAAGAAACGATGTCACACAGACGGGATGAGAAAGAGGGTCCGTGGTCTGAGACCATTGGTTGGCTAGAGTCCACTGAGGTGTTCTGAGGTGGAGTCGTGCCAGATGGAGCACATGGTCCGTCGAAGCCATGTGGCCCAGGAGGACCATCATCTGCCGAGCTGGAATGGAGTGATGAAGGAGCACCTGACGGCAAAGATGGAGCAGGGTCCGTTGACGGTCGGAGGGAAGGAACGCCCTCATCAGAGTGGTGTCGAGAATGGCTCCAATGAACTGAAGTCGCTGTGTGGGAAGCAGATGCGACTTGGGGTAGTTGATCTTGAACCCCAGGAGATGGAGGAAGGAGATGGTGTGTTGAGTGGCTTGCAGCACAAGTGGAGACGTAGGTGCTTTCACCAACCAGTCGTCCAAATAGGGGAACACCTGGAGGTTGTGAGATCTGAGAAAGGCCGCCACCACAATCAGGCATTTGGTGAACACCCTGGGCGATGATGCGAGGCCAAAGGGTAGGACCTTGTACTGATAGTGGCGGTGCTGTATCTGAAAGCGGAGGTAGCGACGGGAAGACAGATGAATTGGAATGTGAGTGTAGGCCTCTTTGAGGTCTAGGGAACATAGCCAGTCGTGTTGAGAGAGAAGAGGGTAAAGCGTGGCAAGGGAGAGCATTCTGAACTTTTCCTTGACCAAACACTTGTTGAGGTCCCTGAAATCGAGGATGGGATGTAGGTCTCCTGTCTTCTTGGGTACCAGGAAGTAGCGGGAGTAGAATCCCTGACCCCTTTGGTCTTGGGGAACTTCTTCGATGGCATTGAGAAGAAGGAGGGATTGGACCTCCTTGAGGAGGAGGAGGGTTTGAGAGGAGTGAGAAGCAGACTCTACGGGAGGATTGTCTGGTGGAAGAGTCTGGAAGTTGAGGGAGTAGCCGTGGCGAATGATGGTGAGGACCCACTGGTCTGATGTGATGACCTCCCAACGGCTGAGAAAAAGTTGTAGGCGTCCTCCGATAGGTTGAGGAAGAGGTAACGCTGGTGAGAGACTGGCTATGCCCTGGAGAAAGGAGTCAAAAGGGCTGAGAAGGTTTTGACTGAAGGAGAGGCTTGGCAGGTTGATGAGATTGGGAGCGAGCCTGAGTTTGATGTTGCTGACGAGGTCGGCGAGGTTGTTGCGGAGGTGGATGGAGAGGTCTGGCTGAGAATCTGCGTTGGTAGGAAGACTGCTGTCTGTAGGGGCGAGCAGGCGGAGTCTTCTTCTTCGGTTTGATGAGAGTATCCCACCTGGTCTCGTGAGCCGAGAGTTTCTGGGTGGTGGAGTCTAGGGACTCTCCGAAAAGTTCATCACCAAGACAAGGTGCGTTAACCAGGCGGTCTTGGTGGTTAATGTCGAGGTCGGAAACTCTCAGCCAGGCCAGACGTCTCATGGCAACCGCCATGGCAGATGCTCGAGAGGTGAGCTCAAAAGAATCATAAATGGAGCACACCATGAATTTGCGGAGTTGGAGCAGACTGGAAATGTGTTGTTGGAAAAGAGGGACCTTACATTCAGGAAGATACTTTTGTAATGAAGAGAGTTGCTGAACCAGATGCTTCATGTAGAAGGAGAAGTGAAAGGTGTAATTATTAGCTCTGTTTGCAAGCATTGCATTTTGATAAAGGCACGTGCCAAATTTATCCATCGTTTTGCCCTCTCTGCCAGGAGGGGTGGAAGCATAAACACTGGAGCCCTGGGTTTTCTTCAAGGTGGACTCGACAAGAAGAGATTCATGGGGTAGTTGGGGTTTGTCAAATCCCGGGATAGGGATGACCCTGTAGAGACTATCCAGTTTTCTAGGGGCCCCCGGTACCGTGAGAGGGTTCTCCCAATTCTTGTAGAAAGTTTCCCGTAAGATGTCGTGGATGGGTAACTTTAGAAATTCTTTGGGGAGTTGCTCGAAGTCTAAGGCATCTAAGAAAGCCTGTGACTTCTTAGAGTCAGATTCTAACGGGATAGAGAGAGCCGCTGACATTTCCTGAAGAAATTTGGTGAACGAGGATTGTTCAGGCTTGGAACCGGTATTGATTGTCGAGGGTTCCTCGTCGGTTGATGAAGCCTCATCGTCGGTACCGGGTTGGGATTCTTCCCAGAGGTCCGGGTCCCTGACGTCGGTGTGTATAGGACGGGACGGTGGTGTGGATGGTTCTGCGTGGCGAGTCTTAGAGAGAGATTTGCCAGAACGCATGGAGACGGTACCGGGGGAAGAAGAGCGGTGCCGGTCTCGGTCTCGGGGGGCTTGGTGTCGTTCCCGATGTTGGGGAGGATCGGCATCAGAGTGTAGTTGCACGAGAGGATTGATTGGTTCCGCCGAGAGCACCGGCATGGACGTGTTTAATGGTACCGATGGAGTCGACTCCGGTGGTATGGTGCGAGGCTCGGGCCGGTCCGGTACCGGAAGGAGCGGGGCCAATATTGTTGGCAACAGGTGTTGTAGTTGTTGCTGTAGCTGCTCCTGCAATTGGGTTTGGAGTATGGCCGCTATGCGGTCGTCCAGAGGAGGCACCGGTACCGCTTTTTTCTTTTTCGGTACCATAGGTGCCGCTCCACGCCCCGGTGATGAGGAGGCCGATGACGAGGCACTCACCGAAATCGGGGCGGAGCGTTTACGGGGTCGGCTTGATGCCGGGAGGACCGGCGTCGCCGCTGTGGCAGGAGGGCACTCAAGAGAAGTGGAAGGCTTCTTAGCCGGCTTACCTGACGCTATCGACCCCGAGGAAGGATCAGGCGGTGTCGAGGTAGTCGGTGCTGACTTTAGTGGCGCCGTCGATGGTGTGGCAGACTCCATGGCAGATCCGGTACCGAAAAGGATATTCTGCTGGATCTGCCTATTTTTTAACATACGTTTTTTAAGAGTGGCACAGCGGGTGCAGGTGTCAGTCCGATGCTCTGGACCCAGGCACTGTAAACACCAATTGTGCGGGTCAGTGAGAGAGATCGGGCGTGCACACCGCTGGCACTTCTTAAAGCCCGGCTGAGGGGGCATGAATGGAAACACGGCCTCCGCAAAATCAAACCCGGAGGCCTGTATGTTGGCAACAGGCCCCGCCGGGGCCGGCCAGAAAAATAAAGGAAAAGACAAAATTAAGATTTTTTTTTTTTGAAACGAAACAGGAACCCGAAGGGAAAAAAGGAAGAAAATTACGCGAGTGGGAAGGCAAAAGTAGGATATTTCAACAGCCGCGGAAACGAAGAAACTGGGGACCACGCTCTCCTCCGTCGAGCGGGAAGGCACCCGCGCATGCGCGGTGCAGTCAACTAGAACTTTCTAGTTAAAAGTGTCCGTACCGGGGCTCCGTCGGTGACGTCACCCATACGTTAAGAATATGCTGCCTGCTTGTCCTGGGATAAATGATTTTATTTTCAATTTAGTGATCAAAATGTGTCAGTTTTGAGAATTTATATCTACTTTGTGTATTTTGAGTATATGAAAATTGAAAGGAACAGGGTGAAAAGCCTGGCAAGGAAGGGGAGACAGGGTGCAGAGCCTGGCAGGGATTGAGGGGAGCTGGATACAGAGCCTGGTATATATTAATACACAATTTGGTTCAGAATGTTTTACATGCTTTACAAAGCCGCGCTAGTGGCTGCAGTGCAGTAACGGCCCCGAAGCTCATAGAGATTTAAAGGGCTTCGGGGGTGATCCTGGTTATCAAATTATGTCGGACAGTGAGATAGCTGAAGAAGTTATGAGCCCAAAAATGACAGATGACGAGTGATGAAGAGCCTACAATAAAAAAAAATGAAACTGAGTCAAGTTAGAAGTCATTTCTGACTGCCCTGCTTTCTGCAGCCCTGCTCTCTACCCTGTCAGCCCCAATCGCCTGCTGCCCCAAATGCCTCCTGCAGCCCCGACTCTCCCACTGCTCTGATCTCCTGCCTGCCCCAAATGCCTCCTGCAGCCCCGCTGCCCCGGATCTCTTGCCTGCCCCGATCACTGCCTGCCCCAATCGTCTGCATCCTGGAAGGAGCTGTCTTTTCTTCTGCAGCCCCGACTCTCCCGCTGCCCCAGATCTCCTTCCTACCCCAACTCTCCCACCCTTCCCCATAATGCAAGCCCATGGTTTTAACCCGCAGGCTTAAGCGGGTTAAAACCACGGGCTCCCAAAAAGTTTAAAAAAAAGGGAAAAAAATTATCTTCCGGGCCCGAAGGTCCAGCGCATGCACAGCAGACCTCTACAGATGGTCTGCGCATGCGCTGGGATTGCTATAAGAGCGATCCGGGCAGGCAGTTGGGGGTGTTATTCCGATCGCCCTCATTTGCATGAAGGTGATTCGTGAATCAGCCCCCCCCCGGACACTGATCGGATCCGATCCCTAACAGATCGGATCCGATTCATGCTCTTAGTGAATCCAGCCCATTGTCTTTGTTTATTGTATCTGTTTGCTTCTATTTAGAATCCATTCAGATTTTCCGGACACTCGCATATAAACGGACACCCCTCTCCCCAGAGCAGTCCGTTTCATCGAGGGTTTACTGTACTTCAAATTTTAACCATATCTATATGAAATAGAACATATTGACTTGTGGAGGCACGTTACATTACATTACATTAATGATTTCTATTCTGCCATTACCTTGCGGTTCAAGGCAGATTACATATGAGTTGTCAGGACATTTAGGAGTACATTAGGAGATGTCTGGACATTTTCGGAGGTGTTAAAGGGTGAAGTGGATTGCAAATGGGGCTTAAGATGGATCTTGCTGTGTTAGTTTGTCTTTATGAAGTTTTTGAATAGCAGGGTTTTTATTTCTTTTTTGAAGATTTTGTAGTCTGCGGTCGAGATCAGTAAATTGGAGAGTTGATGGTCTAGTTTTGCTGCTTGGGTGGCTAGGAGGTCATCGTACATTTTTTTTTGTTTGGCATTTTTGATTGGAGGGTGCGTGAATGGTGCGTGGGTTCTCCTATGTCTGGTTGTGGTGGTTTGAATTAGTCGGTTGTTCCAGTAGGCTGGGCTGTCTCAGTTTATGGCTTTGAATAGTAGGCAATAGAATTTGAAGGGTATTCTTGCTTGAATTGGGAGCTAGTGTGAGTCAAGGTATGCTGCTGTGATGTGGTCGTATTTCTTCAGTGAGTAGATAAGACTTAGAGCTGTAATTTGTACTGTTTGTAGTTGTTTTATCAAGGTTGCGGGGCAAGGGAAATAGAGGATGTTGCATTAGTCTAGTGGACCACTAGCTGGAATTGTTTTCCTTCGAAGAATTTTCAAACTTGTCTTAGGTTTCTCATGACTGCAAATGATTTTTGTATTGTTTTGTTGATTTGTGGCTGCATGGTACAGCTTCTATCAGAAGTTTTAGTGTGGGTTGAATGGGGTATGTCATAGAGTTTATTACAAGGTTTGTTAAGGTTGGGTTTTGCTATTTTCGAGGAGGATGAATTTTGTTTTGTCAGGATTTAGTTTCAGTTTGTGCTCTTTCATCCATGTTGCAACTGTTTCTAGTGTTCTGTGCAGCGTGTCTGTCATGGAGGGCGCTGGTTGGTCAAAAGGTTGAAGTCTTATGTACTACCCTGGTACATATTTGCTATTGCATTAGGTTTAGAAACTGACATTCATTTTCTTCGTCTTTCACTACTCCATTGCTTCTGCTTTATGTTAAGAATCATTCTTCTGTTGAAAAGTTAACTTCCTATTCAATTCAAGGTCTGCAGCAGCCTGGTATATGTTTTCTTTCAGGATCTCCCAAACTATGCAGTGCTAATTTTACCCTCAATCTTCATAAGTCTCCTTGTCCATGATGCTATGGCAGACTTGAAGACTAGTGCTCAGAACATCCCACCCAATTTGACTAAGTAAGAAAAACGGGCAAAAACTGTTCCATTCTACAGAGTAAATCTGATAAGATAAATAATCCTAATTGACTCAAGGCTGTTAGTGTCGAAAGCCTTGTGTGTTGATAACTTCAAAGCTGAATCAATCTGATACACTATGATGGTCTAGCAGCAGTATTCTGTATTGCTAGGTAAAATGATCAACTCTCCCTTATTTCCTGGGAATGCCCATATTAGAGAGCTATTTTTTTGGGATCCTCCCAGCTCCCTTAATGACCTTCTATTTCTCCCTTATATTTTATTAGCCCTACTCCTCACCCCTGTCCCCTCATGAAAGCCCTCGAAAAGCTGGTCATGCAGATGCTTGGCAATGCAGCTGTCCCTTCCTCTCTTCGGCTCTCGCAGGTGTTGAGTGCACGAGCCACAGAGCCTCAGCGATGGCTCCAGCTGCTGAGCATGTGACAGAGCGGCGAAAGGAGGACACAAGAGCTGCTAGCAAACAGATGGAGACCCAGAGCAGGTGTCTGACCCTATGCTGCTACCTCTTCACTCACCCTGCCAAGCAACCGAGGAGCTGTCCCTGTGGGTTTCAGGGCAAAGGAAAACACCAGTGAAAGACTAGGCTTGGGGGGGAGGAGGGAGTATCTCTGTGTGTATGTCTGCACATGCCTGGAGGTAACAAAATTTGTCGCAACTAAATCTCCCTTAAATTCACCGCCAGTTGGTCACCCTATTGCTAAGGGTGATTTCATTGACTAAACTTCCAGCTCACATTTCTGCTTCTTGAGTAGGCATTCTGAATATAGACAGTTTTGATTGCTTCATTTAACAAAATAAGAACATAAAAATAGCCATATTGGGGTCAGACCAATGGTCCATCTAGTCCAGTTTCCTGTTTCCAAGTGGCCAATCCAGGTAATAATAAAATGAAAATCCCACTAAAAAGAAAGTTGGTATATCAAGCATCTGTCAACCAAGAGGTAGAAAAAGCCTCATAGGTGGAGCCAGCACTTATATAGGTGCCCAGTATGGAGTAACCACATTTGCTCACACTCAATCATCAGCAAAAATACTCAACTATTTTTAAAATTGTTTTCTTCTTTACTTAAAAGTGTGAATTATACCAAAAACTCAATATCAAAATCAATATCAAAATTACAATTCCATACAGTCATCAAAGAGGCAGCAAAAATGTATCAAACTGTACTTATCTCAGTTATTGAATAAATTTTGGTACTTCTAATCTTCTGAAAAGCACAGTTACTTATCATAACAGTTGTTATTTAGGGACAGCAGGCAGATATTCTCAACATGTGGGTGACATCATCCCCATAGCGGACCGCCACGCAAGCAGACTTGCTTGAAGATCTTCAAAGTTTTTTGAGTGCTCCACCGCGCATGCACGAGTGCCTTCCCACCCGAGTTAGGGCATGCGTCTCCTCAGTTCAGATAGCTAGCTAAAAAGCCAACCAGGGAAGGTGAGTGGGTTGTGAGAATATCTGCCTGCTATCCCTGGATAACAACTGTTACGGTAAGTAACTATGCTTTATCCCAGGACAAGCAAGCAGCATATTCTCAACATGTGAATGACCTCCAAGCTAACCAAAATGGGATGGTGGGAGTGTTGACAATTTAGGAGAATAAATGTTGTAAAAATGCCTGGAGAAAGTATCCAGACAACAATGAGAGGTAAATGTATGAACCAAGGACCAAGTGGCAGCCTTGCAGATTTCCTCAATAGGAGTTGATTGGAGCAAAGCTACAGACGTCGCTATTGCTCTAACTTTATGGCCCATGACTCGACCCTGCAGAGGGAGACCAGGCTGAGCATAACAGAAAGAGATGCAAGCAGCCATCCAGTTGGAGATGCCCCGCTTAGAAATAGGATGCCCCAACTTATTTGGATTGAAGGAGATGAAAAGTTGAGGTGCAGTTCTGTGAGGTTGAGTGCGATGCAAGTAGAAAGCTAAAGCACATTTGCAGTCCAGAGTATGAAGCACTACTTCTCCAGGGTGAGAATAAGGCTTGGGAAAAACACACAGGAAGAACAATGGATTTATTGAGATGAAATTCTGAAACCACTTTAGGAAGGAATTTAGGATTACGGAGGACCACCTTGTCATGATGAAAAACAGTGAAAGGTGGATCAGCAACCAAAGCTTGTAACTCACTGACTCTTCGAGCAGACGTGAGGGCAATGAGAAACACCACTTTCCAAATGAGATATTTGAGATGAGCCGAATCTATTGGTTCAAAAGGAGGCTTCATCAATTGAGCTAGGACTACATTGAGATCCCAAACCACTGGAGGTGGTTTGAGTGGTAGTTTGATATTAAAAAGTCCTTTCATAAATCTGGAAACCACAGGATGAGCAGAAAGAGGTGTCCCTTCAATAGGCTGATGAAAAGCAGCAATAGCACTTAGGTGGACTCTAATAAATGTGGATTTGAGGCCAGAGTGAGATAAGTGCAGTAGATAATCCAGTACTGAAGACAAAGAAGTAGATTGCGTTTCCATGTGATGTGCAGTACACCAAGTAGAAAATCTAGTCCATTTCTGGGTGTAACACTGTCTAGTGGATGGTTTTCTAGAAGCCTCTAGAATGTCCTGTACAGATTGGGAGAACTGTAAAGAGGCAATTAGGTTGCGAGGAACCAAGCTGTTAAGTGTAAAGACTGGAGGTTGGGATGAAGTAGAGATCCTTGACTCTGTGTAAGCAGAGAGGGAAATACTGGTAGAAGTAGAGGCTCCCTGGTGCTGAGTTGAAGTAGAAGGGAGTACCGTGGTTGTCTGGGCCACCGAAGAGCTCTCAGAATCATGGTGACAGGTTCCGTCTTGAGTTTGACAAGAGTCTTGAGAATCAGAGGGAATGAAGGGAACGCATAGAGAAACAGATTCGTCCATTTCAGAAGGAAAGCATCCGCCTCGAGGCGCTGCAGAGAATATATCCTGGAGCAGAACTGAGGCGGCTTGTTGTTGTGGGGAGACACAAAGAGATCTATCTGAGGAGTCCCCCACTGAGCAAACACTTGATGCAGAGGCGAGGAATTGAGTGTCCATTCATGCGGTTTTAGAAGACAACTCAATTTGTCCGCCAAACAATTGTGCTGACCTTGAATGTAGACAGCTCTGAGGAAGATGTTGTGAAGAACAGCCCAATTCCAAAGCTTTAGAGCTTCCTGGCAAAGAGGGAGAGATCCTGTGCTTCCCTGCTTGTTGACATAATACATGTCCACTTGATTGTCTGTCCGAACAAGGACCACGTGGTCATGTAGCAGATGTTGAAAAGCTTTGAGAGCATTTAAAATTGCGCTGAGTTCCAACAGATTAATGTGACAAAGACAATCCACGTTGGACCAATGGCCTTGAGTACGGAGACTGTCAAGATGAGCCCCCCAAGTGTAGGTTGAAGAATCTGTCATGAGGACCTTCTGTTGAGGGGATGTGTGAAATAGCAAACCTCTGGAAAGATTGGAAGAGAGCATCCACCAATGGAGAGACTGTCTCAACGAAGGAGTCACTGTAATGTGTTGAAAGAGTGGATTGCAATCTTGACGCCACTGAGATGCCAGGGTTCACTGAGGAACTCGGAGGTGAAGTCTGGCAAAAGGAGTCACATGAACTGTAGAGGCCATGTGACCGAGCAGGACCATCATTTGTCTCGCTGAGATTGTTGTGAGAGAAGACACTTGTTGACAAAGGTGAATGAGAGCATCTTGACGTGGTTGAGGTAGGAATGCTCTGAGCTGAAGCGTGTCTAGTATGGCTCCAATAAACTGTAAAGTTTGGGAGGGATGTAACTGGGACTTGGGAAAATTGACTTTGAACCCCAGACTTTGGAGGAACATAATAGTCCATTTGGTCGCTACAATAACCTCCTGTTGAGACGACGCTTTGATGAGCCAGTCATCCAGGTAAGGAAACACTTGAAGGCCCTACATCCACAGGGCTGCAGCTACCACTACGAGGCACTTCTTGAAGACCCTGGGAGATGAAGCGAGTCCAAAAGGAAGAACTCGGTATTGAAGATGGAGATTCACCCGAAATCTCAGGAATCTGCGAGAGGCTGGATAAATTGGGATATGAGTATAAACCTCCTTTAGATCTAGAGAGCATAACCAATCCCCTTGATCCATCAGGGGGTACAGTGTCGAAAGAGAGAGCATCCAAAACTTTTCTTTGACAAGAAATTTGTTGAGGGCTCCGAGATCCAGAATAGATCTCCTGTCTTCTTTGGGACTAGAAAATAACTGGAGTAGGGGGGGCGCTAGTGAGCGCGTGCACGGTTGGCAGCCTAGTAAACTCGCTCCGGAGACCCTCGTGTTTGTGCCTCAATAAACTTCACTTTTGCTGTTCTGACAAGCTACATTTTTGGCACATCGTTGTTCTAATCATGTCGGCTTCTAAGCTCGGAAAACGGAAGAATGCTGAGCCCGCCTCTCCGCACAAACTGACTGCGGGTAAATCGGAGGATGAGCAGTCCGCCATAATGGCTGAACTTTGCGGCATTCGCGAACTTCTCACTGACACTAAGCAAGATATTGCAGACATAAAAGACCTTACTAACCTGAATGGGGAATTTTCTAAAGCGCTCTCTTGCATTGATGTATTAGAAACGAGAGCTGCAGCGACGGATGAATCGCTGAAGATTCTACGGCGCCAATCAGCACGTGTTGCCACGTTGGAGCGTGCTCTGGAAGACGCTGACAACAAGGCCCGACGCAATGGTTTCCGTCTTCTTGGGCTGGCTGAAGGGAGAGAAGCATGTGACATTGTGGAATTTCTGGGTGCCTTACTGCCGCAGGTACTTAAATTGAATGAGGCTCCAAAATTGGAGTTTGATAATGCATTCCGGGCACCTCATCAGCGCCATCAGTCCACCAAGTTTCCTAGGCCGATTGTGGTGACAATGCTGCGACATAGTCAGACTATGCTCATCATGCAACACGCCAAGCTTCATGGCCCGATTATCTTTGAAGGTACCAAACTGCTCTTTGTGCCAGATTTAGCAAAAGAAAATAACTGGAGTAAAAACCCGTGTCCCGTTGGTTCAAGGGAACCTCCTCGACAGCTCGGAGGCAAAGGAGAGCCTCCTGAAGAAGGGGAAGTTGCAACATGCTGGAAGGAAATTCTCTTGGAGGGAGATCTGGTGGCACTTGAAGAAACTGAAGTGAGTAACCCTCCCGAATGATGGTAAGAACCCAGAGGTCTGATGTAATCTGCTCCCACTGTTGGTAAAAGTGATGGAGTCGACCTCCTATGGGTGGTAAAGAAGTCTGAGGGATGCAGGTGGACATTATGCTCAGACTTAGATTGTCAAAAAGACTGTTTTGGCTTAGCTGCAGCAAGAGTCTGAGGTTTTTGTTGACGCTGTTGCTGCTGCTGTTTTCTAGGCGGGGGGCCTGGAAAAAGCCGGAGTAGACTTTTGAGGGTAATGCTGTGGAGGCGGCTTATAAGGCTTAGCAGATGGAGTTTTAGCCTTAGACCACACCAGAGAGGCAAAGGATCGCTCATGCTCACAAAGACGATTGGTAGCCACCTTGATGGTATCATCAAAAAGCTCATTATCCTGACAAGGTAAATTAGCTGGACCAGGGGTGTCCAACCTGCGGCCCTGTGAAGTATTTTTTGCGGCCCTGGTCGAGGGCAATGCAGTGTTTTCCTCTGCTGCCCCCGGGTGTTTACCGTCTTGCCGGCTCTCTCCTCTGTCTTGCTGCAGCGTTTGTGCAGCCCCAGAAACATTTTTTTTCGGCCAATGTGGCCCAGGGAAGCCAAAAGGTTGGACACCCCTGAGCTAGATGGTTTTTTAAGTTGGGATCCATGTCCACAATGCGTAGCCAAGCCAAGCGTCACATTGCCACAGCAAAAGCAGTTACCCTAGATGACAATTCAAAGACATCATAAGTGGCTTAGAGCATAAAGACGAATCTGAGAAAAAGTCTGCTGAAGTTGTTTAAATGCAGGTAAACGATGGACAGCCAAGTCAGGAAAAAAATAAGGCATGGTTTTGATGCAGTATTTGCAGTAAGACGTGAAAATAAAATTATAATTGAGGACTCTATTAGCCATCATTGAATTTTGATAAAGAAGACAGCCAAATTTATCCATGGTGCGTCCCTCCCTGCCTGGAGGAGCTGCAGCATAGAACTTGGAGGGATTAAATTTTTTTAGGGATGATTCCACAACCAAGGATTGATGAGACAATTGTGGCTTCTCAAATCCCTTGCAAGGAACTGTACGATAACGAGATTTCATTTTTGAGGAAATAGCCGGAATGGAATAAGGAGTCTCAAGATTCCTGACAAATGTTTGTTTTAATACAGGATTCAGGGACTGAGAGCAGGACGCGCTGAGTTGCTCATCCCAGAACAGTGTCGGTTTTGAATAATTCTAGCGGTACCTTGCTTACCGCGATGCCTAAGAGACGGGGCCGGAGTGCCGCTTCTGCCTCGCGGCATCCTGGAGCCCCCCGGTCTTAGTAATATCCAAGATCTTCTGTGGCGTATGCAGGAGGTCACTGCAACATCGGATGGCGGCCTGCTGAGGACACAGGGAGGCGAACCCGCAGTGGACACTCCTGGGCCTGACACTACTCTAAGCCCCGATGTTAGGGCACTGCCCTCGCAGCCTCAGATTACCAGCTCTCCCAGGGGTGGGGAAACCCCGGATTCTGAGGTTTTCTCCTCTCCAGAGGCAACAAAGGTTCTTCAGGAGAGCTTGGAGGCTGGGGCTCACATTGCAAGGGTCCCCATGGAGATATCTGGGGCAGTAACATCTTAATATGAGGGGGAAGGACAGAAGACAAGCCCTAGAGAATGACACGGTGGCGGTTTACCCGCGGCTACTGCGTTTAGCCGCGGGTAACCCGCCAAAAACGGGGAATGAAAATTAGCAGCCTCTGCGGGGACGGGGACAAGGCCATCACCGCCCCGTGGAGCGGTGAATGGTCTTGTCACCGCAGTGAGGCATAAAGGATCGTGCGGTTCCCGCAGCCCCCACCCGTCCACTGGCACGCTGGCTCGATCGTTTAACCAGCTTCCTTTCTCCACCTCACCTTAGTTTGCCGGCTTTCTTTTTCGGCGACCGGAACGCTTTCAAAAGAGCCAAGCACGCGCGGCTGCTCAGTATTCAATCTTCTGCTCTGACCCAACCGGAAACAGGAAGTTGCAGCAGAGCAGAAAATTGAACTTTGAGCAGCCGCGCGTGCGCGGCTCTTTGAAAGCGTGCCGGTCGTCGAAAAAGAAAATCAGCAAACTAAGGAAAGCTGGAGAGCAGTAGCGTACCAAGGGGGGGGGGGCGGGAGGGGCGAAAAAGGTAATGGTGCCAGGCCTTGGAGCACCGAGGCAGACCGCTTCTCCCCCCTCCCAGCCGAACCCCCGCTGACCCTCCTATCTCTCCCCCCCCAGTGAACTTTTCCAACCCTCCCAGCGAAAGAAGCAAACCTCCCTCCAGTAGCGTCGGCTTTCTCCTCCCTCTGCCGCATCACTGATGACGTCATCAGTGGCGCGACAGAGGGAGGAGAAAGCCGCGAAGGAGGTTTGCTGCTCTCGCTGGGAGGGTCGGAAAGGTTCACGGAGGGGGGGGAGATAGGAGGGTCAGCGGGGGTTCGGCTGGGAGGGGGGAGAAGCGGTCTGCCTCGTGCTCCATTACCTTCTTCGGGCAGCAGCAGCGTTTACAATTCGCTGCTTTTGCCGGCTTCAGGCCTTGTTCTCTGCAGGGTCCTGCCTACTTCCTGTTTTCATGAAGACAGGACCCGACAAAGAGGAAGGCCTGAAGCGGGCAACAGCAGTGAATTGTGAATGCTGCTGCTGCCCGATGAAGTTCAGGACATCGGGGAAGGAGCAGGGAGAAATCGGCTGCTGGCTTGGGGGTGAGGGTAGGGAAAGAATCGTGGAAGTGGAGAAATTGGCATGATGGCTTTGTGGGGGCTAGGGGGAGAGAGAAAGAAAGGAAAAAATAAAGAGGGGGGGCCAGGGAGAGAGAGAAAGAAAGGCAGAAATAAAGAGGGGTCAAGGGGAGAGAGAAAGAAAGGCAGAAATAAAGAGGGGGTCAAGAGGGAGAGAAAGAAAGGCAGAAAGAAAGAGGAGGGCCAGGGGGAGAGAGAAATAAAGAGGGAGGCCAGGGGGAGAGAGAAAGAAAGGCAGAAATAAAGAGGGGGGCCAGGGGGAGAGAGAAAGAAAGGCAGAAATAAAGAGGTGAGCCTGGGGGAGAGAGAAAGAGGGGTGGGGGGCAGGAGAAGAAAGAAGGACCAGAAGAAGGACCAGAGACTCATGAAATCACCAGACAAAAAGGTAGGAAAAATGATTTTATTTTCAACTTAGTGATCAAAATGTGTCTGTTTTGAGAATTTATATCTGCTGTCTATATTTTGCACTATGGCCCCCTTTTACTAAAACGCAATAGCGGTTTTTAGCGCAGGGAGCCTATGAGCGTCGAGAGCAGCGTGGGGCATTTAGCGCAGCTTCCTGCGCTAAAAACCGCTACCGCAGTTTAGTAAAAAGGGAGGGGGAATATTTGTCTATTTTTGTATAGTTGTTACTGAGGTGACATTGCATAAAGTCATCTGCCTTGACCTCTTTGAAAACCCGCGGAATATAAATGATAATTAACATTTTCTCTGCGTACAGCTTGCTTTGTGTTTTTAAAATTTTATTGTTGGTAGATCATTTTGACTTGGCCACAAAGGTGAGGGAGGGAGGGGAGCTGCTGAAAGACATCTAGTAATCCTTGCAGGCTTGACTGTGCAGGGAATTATTTTTGTAAAATCATGTTTTGTTATGTGACTGGCATTATCTAGACTTTAATTTCTATGAATGAATAGAATGAAAATGATATAAAATTACTTGCTTGTGGGGACCGCGTGTTCCAGCTCACACAAGGAAGGAGGGGGTGAAAGGGAAAAAGTTTCTCTTCCTTGGAAATAGATTCTGAAGTGACCTCATCAAAGAAGACCAGCACCAAATGTACAAGAAATCCCTTAAACAATGTCAAAAGAGCCCAAAATAGAAAACTGCTACTGCCTTGAGACTCCATTATTGAAGGAATCAACTTGAAACACAGAAGAGACAGGAAAAGATTAAATGCCTCATGGAATCCTCAGGTACAAAACACAAACCAAATTGTGAATGAAATCAGAGCAGACAGAAAGAATTATAAAATTGATGTCATTATCCATCTGGAAAAAAAGGCGTACTAGAAATAATGCCTCAGCAATACAATTTTCAGAAGTTCTATTTGCTCATGGTAAGGGAGAAGAGAGACTGCTAGTGATGGTGGGGGGACTGATAGAAGATATGAAAGAAGGGTGGTAGAAAGGAACAGATGGTAAAGGAGGGAGGGAAGGGTGGTGGTGGAAAGGAATAGAACAGACATTGAAAGAGGGTAGAGAGGAACAGACCCTGAAAGGAAATGTGGAAGGCAGAGTGGGGAGAAGATGCTGGAAGGGAAGAAGACAGATGCCAGACTATGGGGGAGCGGAGGGAAGAAGATGGGTGCTAGACGGGGACGGTGACGGGGCGGTGAATGGGATGGCAGTGACGGTGACGGGGCGGTGAAAGGGATGGCGGTGACGGGGCGGTGCAGAGGATGGTGGGCCGGGGATGGTGCAGTGACGGGGACAGATTTTTTCCCCGTGTCATTCTCTAACAAGCCCCGAAGGAAATCTTCAGAACGGTGAGCACTTCACATTCACACAAACTCCAATTGTATTGATTAAACCTGCTGAAGTGACTTTAGATTCCATTAGGGACTTAATGGCTGGTTTTGTTAAAAATATAACTCCTACTTTTCAACAAATTGAAGGGAAAATTAAGGAACATAATAAAGAATTGAAGGACTTAAGAAAAGAAATGAACACCTCTAACTCATCCATTCAGAAAATAGAAAAGGAAATTATAACATCGAAACAATTGCAAGAGACTCTAGTTAAAGATAATATTAACCTAAGGAAGAAGATTGAAATGCTTGAGAACAATTCACGCAGTAATAATTTAAGGTTAATTAATTTTCCAAGGCTTGATCTGGAAACACCCAGAGATATGCTTAAGAGATATCTAGTGGAAACTTTGGAGATACCTGAAGAATCATTACCACCATTTTCACGGGTTTATTATTTGCCTGACAAAGAACAAAACCAACAACAAAAAGTAAAATCTTCAGACCAAGAACCCTTAAATATCTCACAAATCTTAGAGACATCTGAGAAGGACTTAACATCATCAGCCACTATGATTATTACCTTAGCTTTGCCAATTGATAAAACATGGTTGTTAAAACTTTACTTTAAAAATAGACAGAAAAGTTTCCTTGGTCATAAAATACAAATGTTTCCAGACTTGGCACGGGAGACGCAAAGGCGCCGCCGTGAATTTCTTCTTCTGAAACCCGGGGTTTTATCTTTGGGGGCGACTTTTTATTTGAGACATCCGTGTAAATGTATTGTGTGTTACCGTACTCTCAAATATGTGTTTTTTGAACCATCCCAATTGACAAACTTTGTGGCAATGTCTCGTCTGAATGCAAACAACCTTTGAGCCCTATAATTTGATTATTGATGACCTCTTTTCAGTGCTATAGCTTTCAGTTTCTTATGTATTATTATTAATTTCTTCCATTTTTCGCCAATTTTCTTTGACTCTTGGATCCTAAGTTGAGGACTTGAGCATAAATAGTAAAATTTGTTAATTTATGAGTTATATTTATTGTGTAATTGATATCTATTCTATTATTGCTTTCTGTACAAGTGTAATACTTGAAATTTAAATTGAAAAATCAATAAAAGATTTACGCATAATACAGGATTCACTGGAAGTCTCAAGGTTTGTTTTGCCAGATGAGGGAGCTCCATCTCAGCCAAATATTCTGGGGTATACTTGGATTCAGACTGGAGATCAAGCTAACCTTACCTTTATCAAAGATGAATTTTGTAAAGGATGAAGATTTAGAAGTCGAAGCTTCCTCAGGGGGTGAAGAGGAGCGAGATCTAGGTGCTGCTGAGTAGGATAGAGAAACTTCTCTAGAATATTGAGAAGGCATATCTGTATCCAACGTAAGAGACACTGAAGAAGCTCTACTTTGTGATATTGGTGGAGTCAGAGAGTGCTTACGTTTCAGAAGCCTCGAAGGAGAAGACCCAGGAGCCCAAGGAATGGAGAGTCTCAAGTCGTGCCTCGGAGAGACAGGTGGAGGATCCCTCATGCGTGGTCTCGAGGAAGGAGTCCTCGACATGCCTCGATGTGGAGAAGCAGGAGGCGTAGAAGGCTGTGAAGGTCAAGACCTATGCCTGAGCTTCAAAGGGGTCTCGATGGGCCTCGACAATCGAGGTACAGGAGACTGTCTATCCCGTAGAGGAGACTTTTTGGTCTTCTTGGAAGGAAGGTGCCTCGAGGACGAGGCATGCTTCGAGTGGTGCCTCGGTCGAGGTTTGGCCCCCTTATCCCAAACAGGCTAGGTGCTTGGAGACTCGGGCCTGGAAGGACGAGGCGAAGAGTCACTGGAGGACAATTGGCGAGACCTACAAGGCTTGTCTCAAGGTACCTCGATAGAATGTTCAGGCTGGCTAGCAGTAAGCAGGGTCGAGGCAGGAGCCAGCTGAGCAAAGACCGATGTAATTTGCATGGTCAATATGGCTTTCAACATGTCCTCGAACATAGGCACCGAGACCAATGAATTTGGTCGTACAGGTGCAGCAGTGCGTTCCAATGAGGGCGACCTCGAGGATGATATTCCCTATGTTTGTAGGCACGTTTGGATGGAGGTCTCGTAGAGGCTGGCACGACTGCACTTGTTGCCTGGACTGCCTGAGACTCAGCTGGAGGCTTCTTAGGTAGCATACCTGGAGAAGGAAGAGGAGACTTACCCGAGGACGGAACCTTAAGAGGCACAGCAGACGAGGCCTTCGAGGTCGAGGGCGACTTGCCAGAGGTCGACGTCTTCGAGGACGAGGTCACCACTGGGGTCGAGGTCTTCTCCGCAGACTGCTCCATAGTGCCAAAGAGCTCAAGAATTTTGACACGACATCTGCGTGGGCAGGACTCAGGTCAATGTTCAGGTCCTAAGCACTGAATGCACCAACAATGGGGGTCGGTCAAAGAAAGGGCCCGACCACATTGCCTACACTTTTTAAACCCTGTAAGAGGCCGGACATAGATAAAAAATACAGCCGCAGCTGAACGAAGAGCAGTGTCAGGGCCTAAGCCCAAGTCCCGCCGGACTAAGACTGACGGAAAAAATTAAAAGTTTTTTTTAACACGTGCCGCACAGCGACTTGTAAAAGAAATAAAAAAGGAATAAAGCCGCGGTGTGAGATGGTAGCTAGAACTGGCAGAGCTGTAGAAACAGGGCTTCTTGGCTCTGAAGAAAACTAAGAACTGAGGAGACGCATGCCCTAACTCAGGGCAGAAGGCATTCGCGCATGCGCAGTGCAGCACTTGCAAACTTTGAAGATCTTCAAGCAAGTCTGCCCGCTACGGGGCTCTGTGGATGATGTCACCCACATGTTGAGAATATGCTGCCTGCTTGTCCTGTGATAATGAAGTAGTTCTTTTGTCCAGGATATAATAGTCTTTCTTATTGCTCATATCTAGTAGCCGTGGCTAAACAAACCTGACTTGGCCAACGTTTCGCGATGATCAAAGAGTGAATTAGTAAATCAGGACAATAATAATAATAACTTTATTCTTCTATACCGCCATAATCGTGAGCATAAGATCAAATTATTAAAAAATTTTTTTTTAGAAATGTGAAAGCTTTCATTTTCTTAAACATCGACGTACTTGTTCAGAACTATCACATTGCATGTATACGAAAACTAACCTACACACATACTTATTGACTATTGGGCAAGCTCACCCTTTCCAAAAGGGGTTACAAAGTCGAGATTGCGCATATATGCTTTGTAATCCGTCCAGAATGTTAGATGGGAGAGAAAGTTTTACTTTCATGTGATGAAAGTGCCACGATTAGCTCTCACTAACCCTTCCTTTCCCTCTTTTCATTTCGCCTCTTTTACCTGTTTGGGTGAAATTCCCGCCGCGGTGTAACACATAGGCCACCCCAAACACACAGCAATCGCTGCCTAAGCGGCTCATTTCGTGCACTTCGATCCAGCTGGGGTCCGCTATCGCAGCACACATAGCTACTACTGCCAAGCATTGCATGAAGGCAGCGGACATACAACGCTTCGGGGGTGGTGACTCCACGCTCGCACTGCCACCAAGCGGTGAGGGTGGGAATGGGAGTGGGGCTGCTGCTGCTGCTGGTGGTGGTGGTGGTGGCGGCGGCGGCGGTTTCTCCATTATTCCGCGCTCCTCTGTTTACTTCCTGCATTGGGGACGTTCACTCCCGCCTTCTCCTCCCCACCGGCCATCGCGAGGCCACGCCCATAGCGCTGTGACGTCTACAGCCGACGAAAAAGCGGTGCACGCGCGATTCTGCAAAGTGAACTGAGAGGGTTCTAAGCGTGTTAAAGTCAAGAAACTCATAAAGAACATTTTTTGAGGAGGTCATGTATGTTCTAACTATATTTTTAGTCGTTCGTTTGTGACCTGATGGTATATGACCCAGTCAGAAAGGTATTTAAGTTGGATTGGGTTTATTTCACTTCCACCGTGTGTGCGTGCATCTGGCGTAAGGGAGCCTAGCAGCACACAAAGATGCATTTTAAAATGTGGCCAAAAAGCAGAAGCCCTTACAGCAGGGCTGAGCACAAAAGTGCTGTAGTAGCAGTAAATAACACTATTAATAAAGCGATGAGAGCAGGCAAACAAGCTCATATTGGCAGAGGTAGGCCACAATAAAATACATATTCTTGTACAATCTCTCTGGAGGCTGAACAGATGGGATCTTGCATCTCTGATAGCTTCAGCTGCAGGGCAACTAAAAGACGATCCCTCCCCTTTGGGCTACCTGCCCGGAGCTTCTTGACATGCCCAGTTTGTCCTGCAACTTCACTGCTTGGTTTCATTTCAGTTAATTCTGCTCCTGATTTCTTTTCAATTCCTAGTTCTTTTTTATTTTTATTTTTTGCAGGCTTGTCCACGCGCTGTAGTGGATCAACTTTGTGCGAATGATTCATCGGCAGGAGATCGCAGACATTTTAAAGTTTGCTTCTGGAGGGTGCTCTGTAAGCCTGAAACTGCAGTAAGCCCTCTGGACAGCCTGCAGAATGAATTGGGTCTCCAGGTTCGGGAGCCATCTCTCCCCTGGTTCGTCCAAAAAGGGGGTAGAGCGCAGGCTGCTGCGGTTCTGAGGAGGTACGCCGGGATCGGAACCACACCACGTGACTTCCTTGAGGGGACCTGGTGGTCGTGATCTGAGGTGACAGGGAAGTTGAGGTAGCCAGAAGATCCAGTTTAATCAGCTCCTGAGGTAATGATCTCCCTATGCTTGCACTGTGTATAGCTGCCATTGAAATGCATTGCAGCACATGTCTCTGGTGCCTGTGAGTCACAGAGCTTGCCAATTATGGGGGGTCCTCAAATCGGGATTTGGGGGTATCCTTGCATGACCTGTAAAATCATAAAATCACCGTTTTTAACATTTTCCTGCATTTTTAACGGTCGTTTTTCTGTCAAAATCAGCACCACGGCGGCCATCTTGGATTTTCTTTAAAGTTTTAAAAACTATATTTTTTGGATTTAAAAGCTTTATTTTTTGCTCCAAACTTTACAGATGGCCACCTCAGGACAGGATGGCATGGATTCATGCCGTAAATACGGCGGAAGACTTGCGGTTTTGCAGTCGCGTATTCTGTGCGCTGTGGCCTGTAAGGGGTGTAAACAGTGTTTGGATTCCGCACTATCCTCCTCCGGAGAGGACCTGCTTTCTTCCGTTTCCGCCAGAGACGCAATTCCAGCATCCAGGAAGCCGGAATTGTGCGAGGAGGGCATTTACACAAAACGCAAGCGCAGTTCCAGGGAAAGTCTCATCGATCTTCAAACAATTTCAAGTCTGAGTCCTGCTGATCGGCTCTAGCTGCCGAGGCTAATTTCCACCGGAATTTGTGGATATGATGAATCAGGCTTTCATGAGAAAGCGGGCTATGCCTGTGTCTCCTTATCAGACTGTGATGCGGCAGTCTGTACAGCCTTTGGATTCCAGCAACTTCTCGCTATTGTCTCGGTACCTGCGTCACTTTCTAGGCTGTTGCTGTCGTATGGCGCTTCGGCAGGCCCCACTGACGTGACTAGCCTAGCAGATCTCGGGGATTCCCAGAACACGGATTCTCACAATGTGGGTGAGTATCAAATAGTGCGCAGGCTAAGTCCAGTTGCCTTCTTGATCTTATCTCTGAATCCCTGCGGACATTGGGACTTGACTCAGACTCTCAGGCGGAGTGTTCGATCATGTGTTCTACACACTCGCTCTCCGCTGCATTTCCAGCTCACATGGACTCGGCATAAATGCTCTTGGAGGTTGGGGGGCTCCAGGGGTCCCCTGAAGTGCGCTAAGGCCAGGGCTACATTGTATCCCATGGTTTCATAATTTTCCAAGCGCCTAGCCCCACCGAGGTGGATTTGGCAGAGGCTCAAGGTTGCTAAACATACTTTCTTGCCCTAGGCTGGAGGGGTTGTCCTGAAGGATGTCCTGGACCGAAGACTAGATTTTGCTATGAAGCGTCTTTTGATCCGCTGCGACGGGAGTGCGAGCTGCAGCGACCACTTCCTCTGTGGCCCGAGCATGTCATACTGAACTTCGTCAAGTTCCTGTAGAGATTGTCCTTCAGGACCTCGGCTTCCTGGTTTCTGGAGTGAATTATTTGGCAGCCGCACTCTGTGATCAAGTTTCAAGTTTTTTATTAAATTTTGATTAATTGCTTAATCGTAATTCTAAGTGATGTACACAGTACTAAAATTACAAAATTTAGGGAACAATACAACGCATAACAAGAGCTAAGTCTTGGAGGACTATTGACAAACTTGACAAACCTATAGAACACTAGGGAGGGAAGGAAAAAAGAACTACATGATATTTGAAAGTAAGCAAGACATTCAAGGAAAATACATGAAGGTATGGGAAGTCAAAATGCTACAATGAGGTTATACAGTAGAGTTAAAATCAGCTAGAAAACTGGCTAGCTGGGGGTCACGTGATGGCTGGATCCTGAGCGGACGTCTGAGCGCCGAGCTCCGCTCTGCTTCCCCTGACTTCCTCCCCTCCCGGCGCACTCCTGACCGGTATTAGTTTTAAAACATGCGGCGCAGCCGTTGCTAGGCGCTGAGAACCGGCGGAGGGCTGAAAAACGCGGCTTGCACGCCTCCGTGGAGGAGTATGCCGCCAGCGATTTCCTGGCCGACACAGGCAGTGGGGAGCCCGACGCACAAGATGGCGGGGGACCACGTGCTGGCGGGTGAGCTTCAAAATTAAGATCTGCTCTGTCTCCCTTGCACTTCTCCGACCTCCTTCCTTCCCGGGGTGCTTTTGGATCGGACCTTGACAGACCCCTACCGGTGCAGTTGTTGCTGGGCGCCGGGAACCGGCCGGGGGTTGAGCACCACCGCGACTTGACTTTTCCAGCGGCGGAGTATGCCGCCTAAGGTTGCGAGGCCGACAAAGTCCTCTGGGAGCCCGGCGAGCAAGATGGCGGAGACCCAAACTGACACCGTTCCGGCCCACTCCCCTGACGAGGTGATGCAGGTCTCCATGAGGCACCTTTCGCAGCTGCTTGATGAAAAACTGGCCAAGCTGCATGCCTCTATGGATGACCTTAAAGATACCCTGGTGGGGCAGGCTGCACAACTGCAATAAGTAGAGGAGCGACTATCGGCTCAAGAAGACAGGGCTGGAATAGCTGATGGCAGGCTTGCTTCTCTGGAGGCCCGGGTTTCCCAGCTGGAGGAGAAAGTGGAAGATCAGGAGAACCGGGCTCGCAGAAAGAATCTTAGATTTATTGGAATACCAGAGACTGTACAAGATTCTGAGCTTAAGCACCTGATTGAACATTGGCTGCCCAAGGAGCTCGGCTTCCCGGACGTTGAGGGACCTGTGGTAGTGGAGCGTGTTCATCGTGTGGGGCACCGGCGTGACTCGGATGGTAATAACAGACCTCGAGCTGTGCTGGCCCGCTTCCACAACTATGCTGTTAAGGCCCGTTTACTTGATCTGTTTAAGAGGGCGCGGCATCTGCTATACGAGGGCGCTAAGCTACTGATATTTCAGGATTTCTCTACTAAAGTGGCGGAGCTGAGAAGAACCTTCACGCCTTACTGCTCTCAACTGGTTTCCAGAGGAATTCGATTTGCCTTTCTCTACCCGGCTAAGGTGCGCTTGACCTATGAGAACCGCACCTTTACGGTATCTAAGGCAGAGGAGCTGAAGCGCTTCGTTGAGAGTCTCCCTGCTCAGTAATGAGCTTGTTCTTCAGGGGGCATCCCTGCCAGAGGACTAGGAGAATTTCGCTTTGGGGGTGGGCCTTCGGGCCTACCATGCTTTCTCATGGATTCCTCTGGGACGAGGACTATTCTTGCCTGTTTGGACTGATTTGCTGCCCTTTGGATGGAGCCTATTTGTTTGGACATAGTTGCGCTGCCTCCGGACACATGCTGGGGGGCCTTTGGCGGTTTGCTGGCAAGATACTTGGGGAGGGGATGCTCCTATCCCTTTCAGCCAGCTTTTGAGCAGGATTGGACATCTGATACCTATTTTCTGACTCCCTCTTTGACCTGACCAGGAGAGCTGGCTGCCTTGTTTTGTTGTGCGGGGCTGGATGTCTTGGATCTCTTCTACTATTTTGTGAACCTCTGTGTTTGGCCTTTATGTCCAGGGGCTGTGATGCTTTCCTGTCCTCGGCTCTCCACTGTTTCATTTTATTGTAGTTTGGTCATGGCTGCAACCGGTACTTGTGGTTGGGGTTGCGGGGGGGGGGGTTGGGGGAGGGTGCGGGGGGAGTGTGAGCATCTGTGTTTGACTGCGGTGGGTGTTGGTGGCATGGGGATGTGGTCGCCAGTGTGGATGGGGGAAGAGGTGGTGGGGTTGCTGGAGGGGAGGGGGGTGGGTCATTTTGATTGCAGGGGGGGGGTTGTTTGAAGAGGTTGGCAGTTGAGTTGGTGGGTAGTTTGGGGTATGGGTTGCATCCTAGGAATCTGGCTCAGTCTGATGTTTTGTTTGAGTGGACGGAGCGCCGGCTCGGCTGGGAGGCTGGTGCTGCCGTCCCGTATGATCTTTGGTCTTTTTTGTGTATTTTGGTTATATCTGGTTATTATGTCTGGGGTTAAGATTGCTAGCTTTAATGTAGATGGGTTGCACTCTCCTGTTAAGCGTAGTAAGGTACTTCAGTACTGTAGGAAACTACAGGTGGATGTTTTGCTTCTTCAAGAGACACATCTCAACGCGTCTGAGCACGCTAAGCTCCGCAGGGATTGGGTGGGTGAGCTTGTCTTTGCTTCCTTTAATAACAGACAGAGGGGTGTAGCTGTGCTTTTCCATAAGAAACATACTTGTACTATGCACAAAGTGATTTCGGACTCTGAGGGCCGGTATGTAATTTGGGCAGGGGTGTTTCAGGGAACGAAATACGTTTTTTGCTCTATATATGCCCCTAATGTGTATTCTCATCGTTTTTTCTCTGTTTTAATTGCTGCCCTTGCTCCCTTTTCCGAGTACCAACTGGTGCTAGGTGGGGATTTCAATATTACTGCTGACCCCCTAATTGACTGTAAGCCTCCCAGGCCTCGTTTACCTCAAGGGGACCACAAGGGGATCAACTTTGTTACTTCGCAGTTGGGCCTTGTGGACCTTTGGCGCACGCTCCATCCAGACGAATCTGATTTTACTTTTTACTCCCCAGTGCATAAAGCACACAGTAGATTGGATTATTTGCTAGTTGCCCCACCCCTTCTGTCCGGAGTCCGGAGAGTGATGATTGAGGATGGAGTACTTTCCGATCATCACATGGTCTGGATGGAGCTTCTTGATCGCCAGGCGCCCCAGAGGACCTTGTCGGGCTGGAGAATGAATCCCACTTTGTATGAGGATAAAGATTTCCGCACTTTCTTGGTAAAACAATGGGATTCTTATCTAGCCGATAACCCCTCTTGTGATGTTTCCGAGGTGGTATACTGGGAGGCTAGTAAAGCTGTTTTAAGGGGTAAAATTATAGCTTACACCTCCTATAAGCGGAAGGTACAGGATAAGGCACTGCTGGATCTGTCCCGTCAGTTGGGTCAGGTGCGGGGGGAGCTGCATAGAAAGAGTTCCATAGCCCTCAAGAATCAATACATGGAGCTGCGACGTCAAATTAATGATTTGCTGGCGCAGAGGGCCCTAAGGGATATTCAGATGTATAAATACCGTTTGCATAGGTGGGGCAACAAGGCGGGGAAGTTGTTGGCCTCCTTGGTTAACCACAGGGCCCGTAGGCAACATATTCCCAAAATCTGGGCTCCTGATGGCTCTGAGGCAACTTCGCCCGAGGCTATTCAACAGAGCTTTGTACAGTTTTATCAGGCTCTGTATGATCGGGGGAGCTGTGACACTGAGCAGAGAGCGGAGTTTTTTCGCGATCTTCCCCTTCCCGAGCTGTCCCAGGACCAGAGAGATGCACTTAATGCTCCAGTGCAGGGCATTGAGATCCAGAGAGCTATACGGGCTTTAAAGCTTGCGAAAGCTCCTGGCCCAGATGGGCTGGGCCCCGAATATTACAAATTGCTGGGGGAGAAGATTATTGGTCCCTTTCAGGCTTTATGTCAGGCCATGTGTGAGGGGGGTTTGTCTCCGCATCGGCTTACTCATGCTCATATTGTTGTATTACCGAAGCCTGGAAGGGCGGAAGACCAGCTGGGGTCCTATCGGCCTATATCCCTGTTAAATCAAGATATTAAGCTCTTCGCGGCCATTATGGCTGCACGACTTGGCAAGGTCTTGCCCGGTCTGGTTCACCCGGACCAGGCCGGGTTTGCCCCAGGGCGGTATTCGTCTGCTAATGTTTTGCGAGCCTTATCTGTGCTTCAGAACCCGGCGCTGCTACGGAGACACCAGGGTCAGGAGAATGCCCTTATTGTAAGCCTGGATGCGGAAAAGGCATTTGATAAAGTTCTCTGGGATTATCTATTCTGGATTTTACCACAGATGGGTATCATGGGGAGCTTTCTGGCTGGGGTTCGTTCCCTATATGAGCAGCCGACTGCACAGATCTTGGTGAATGGGGCGCTCACCTCCTCCTTTTCCCTATCTCGAGGCACGCGTCAGGGATGTCCGCTCTCTCCTATGCTGTTCGTATTGGCCCTTGAACCTCTAGCGATTAAGATCAGGCACACTACAAACCTGTGGGGTATACATCTGGGGACGCAAGAATTTAAAATCAATTTGTTTGCTGATGATATGCTTATATTTTTGGGGGATGTTATTACGGGAGTGCCTGCACTAATTCAGATTATCCAACAATTTGGCATGTTTTCCGGTCTGAGTATTAATTTTGAAAAGTCGGAAGCTCTGGCGGTCCACTCGCACTGTGTGGCTCATCATGACCCTTCTTTCCCATTAAAATGGTCTGGGGGCACGCTTAAATACCTGGGAGTGTTTTTGCATGCGGACCCGCGGGTGGTATATAGAAAAAATGTACTAGACAAACTAGATGCGGTTGGAGCGCTTTGCAAGCGGTGGATGGACTTTCCGATTTCTTTTCTCGGTCGCGTTGCTCTTTTTAAGATGGTCCTCTTGCCAAAGTTGCTCTATCCTCTGCAGATGGTGCCTCTGTGGGTCACATGTAGAGATCTTAGGAAATATAAAGGCATTGTTTCATCTTTCATATGGCGCTCTAAACGGGCGCGAATTGGTTACCCAAAGCTTATTAGAGAGCGGTCTCAGGGAGGGGTAAATCTCCCGGATCTTCGTCTCTATAACGTGGCGGCTTTGCTTCGTTGGGTGCACGAAATCTATACGGGTGAGACTAAGTTTGCCCCGCGGGGATTTTGGTCCATGTTGGCGGACCCGGTATCAGTGTTCAATCTCTTGAGACCCGGGGCTGGCACTTGTGCTTCCTTGTTGCGACCTTTGCGGACCGCTTGGGGTTGGTGGCGCAGAGAAGTGGGGGGTTCGTCGGGCCCCTCCCCTTTCTTGGAGTTCGTGGCTAATCCTGCTTTCCCTGCGGGTACACATGTCTTCTTTGTGCGGGCTAGCAGATCCAGGTGCCGATTTGTTGGCCAGCTTGTGGAGCTGGGTTCGGGGCGACTGCCGGATTTTTTTTGCATGTCAGGAACACTGGGCGTGGAATGCAGGGTCCGTACTGTTCTATCTCCAACTTCGTAGTTATTGTTCTTCGCTTCGGCTGCCGTCCGGGGAGTTACCCTCCTTTTCCCCGCTGGATAGGGCTTTCCTTTCCCTCTCCCTTGAATTTAACTCGCTCTCGGCTTGGTACAAACTGGGGAGAGATTGGAGGCCTGCTGAGGTTTTTCTGTCCCGAATGGCGGATGGCTGGAGCTCTGAGTTGGGTGAAGAGGTTACGGTTGATGAGTTGTCCCAATGCTTTGCGGATGGTGCGGGGGCGACTCCTAACGTTGCTCTACATGAGATTCATCTTAAGATCGTGCATAGGGCGTATGTAACCCGCTGCGTTGGATACACTATGGGCCTGTGGCCTGATGCCTTTTGTACCCGGTGTCCTGCTCTCAAGGGGACGCTAGTGCATCATTTTTTGGAATGCTCTTTGGTGGGACCGCTGTGGGTACGTGCACTTCAAGAGGTGGAGGATGTTTTGGGGTGCTCCCTGGAATGGTCGTACAAGACTCTGCTGCTTGGTGTCACGGATCCCCTAACTGAGGCTGGTGTTTCTGCGCCTTTGCAACGCTTTGTGCTGGTGGCCCTTGGGCTCGTTAAGAAGCTAATTCTGCAGCACTGGGTGGGTAGTGTGTGCCCTACGTTTCAACAATGGAGAGCTAGTATGTCCCAGATGGCGGTCTGGGAGAGGCAACGCAAGAAGGATGCCACTAGCTGGCAATCAGTGGCCTATGTGGCGTGCTGGGACTCGTTCTAAGTTGGGTCGGTTCCTTGGGATGCAAGGGGAGGGGGGTGGGGGGAACTGGGGCGGGGGGAGGGAGGGAGGTTTGTTTTCCTGTTGTTCTGTTTCAAACATGAAAAATGTGACCTTTCACGAGAAGGCTATGTTTGAATGCCTAATCTATGGCCTAGCTGTATTGTATACCTGATTATTGTATCTATGCTGTTATTCTCTTTTGGCTTGGTTGCTGATTGTTCCTCTTGTGACTGGTTCATTCAATAAAAATATTTTCAAAAAAAGAAAACTGGCTAGCTAAGTATCAAAAGCGTCTTTAAAAAGGAAGCTTTTTAATTTTGACCGTGTTTACTAAGCTGGGTGCTTCTTCAGGAGACTGTTATGGATTCAACAGTGGTTGGGTGATTCTTCATCCATGTCTGTTTTGAGCAACTTACCCTTCCACGGTTTGCCATTATTTGGCCAAGGTTTGGATGACCCGATGGTGAGTGTGCAAGACCATAAGCCTCAGGTGCCTCCTGGCTCTGGACTTCATCCGTCCAGGAGGACGGAATGATTGATTTTTCGGCCCTCCTGGCGAATATCAGTACGCTGGACCCCCTGCGGTGGGGTGGCATTTTGGAGCGTCCTATAGACCTCGCTTTGGAGGTGCAGCGTGCCAAGAGCCTTCCAGCTCTCGATCTTCTGTCCATTCTAAGAGAACCTTATGATGCTGAGTCTCTGGCGAGGCCCCTCCCCCTGAATCGGGGGGCGGCTTTCGGCCTTCCTTTCAGAATGTCTAAAGCCAACCTAGGACCCGTGGATTCCTAGCGGTTTTAAACGATGGTCTTCGACTACAGTTCTGGCTGCCGCCAGACTTCTTCCGGTCCTCTCCCGAGGGAAATCCGGACAGGGCCGGCAAGCTGAGCATTATGGTGCGCCGGTTGATGGATTTTGTGGCCATGGAGTCCATTCCACGGGATGCCTTCGGCTCCAGGAGATACTCGATTTTCTTCATCGTGCCAAAGAAGGACTCCGATTGCAGACCGATTCTGGACCTGTGAGCAGAGCACACATTCTGGTGAGTTCTGTGTTACGGCTGGACCCGGGGCGTTCTGTCCTAGCATCGGTGGCATCCAGGGAGTTTTTGTCTTCTTTGGATTTCACGGAAGCGTGTCTCCACTTTCCGATATTCCCAGATCAGAGGTTCCTGAGGTTTCTTGTTCTTGGGAGGCATTTCCAGTTTGTGCCTCTCCCTTTCGGTTTGGCATTGGCAACCAGACCTTTACCAAGATTATGGTGGTTGTGGCTGCCCATCTGCAATCTCAGGGTGTCCTAGTGCTTCCGTACCTTGACGACTGGCTGATCAGAGCTCCTTAGTGGAAGCAGGGTCACTTGGCGGTTCACCAAATGGTGTCGTTGTTGGTACGTCTTGGATGGGTGCTCACTCTGAGGAGGAGGAGTCGCCTCGTGCCAACCAAGGACTTGGAATACCTGGGGATCTGGGTCAGCCAGGTTTGAACCAGGTGGGTTATTTTTGGTTTTTTTTCCAGGATCCAGAAGACTGAAACTTAAGAGTGCGATTTGGGACATATTAGCTGTCCCGACACCAACAGCTTGGCAGTACCTGCAGGTGTTGGGTCTCATGGTGGCAACCATAGATGTAATCCCATGGGCAGGAGCTCGTCTGCGTCCTCTTCAATTTTCGCTTCTGGAGCGGTGGAATCCCAAGAGAGATGCGCTGGGGGTGAAGCTGCCTTGGTTGGCAGCGGCACATAGCATTATAATGTGGTGGTTGAACCCAGTCACTCTGTCTACAGGGTTCCCTCTGTGGGTCTTGGATTGGGTGACCCTGACTACTGACGCGAGTCTCTCAGGTTTGGGAGCAGTTTGCATATCCGTCCAGGGCCGCTGGACACTGTGAGAGAGCCAATGGTCTATTAACTGGCTGGAGCTATGAGTGATCCGGTTAGCTCCGCTACGATTCCGAGGGAGTTACCGCCGAAAGGCTGTTCATGTGTTCGCAGACAATGTGAAGGCTGTTACCTATGTCTACTGTCAAGGGGGCTCAAGGAATCCTTAGCTGGGATTGGAGGCTCAGATGCTCTTTGCTTGGGCGGAGACTCATCTCTTGACCTTATCTGCGGCCCATGAGGACGGTGTTGGCAAAGTTCAGGCAGACTTACTCTGTCATCAGTCTCTGGTCCAGGAAGAATGGTCCCTGTCAGGGCTGGCTTTCGAGGCCATAGTGCACTGGTGGGTTCGTCCCACCTTTGATCTGATGGCGTCATCAGTGGACCGGAAGGTGGACAGATTCTTCAGCCACCGACGAGAGATCGGCAGCGTCGGATCGACACTCTGGTTCAGTCTTGGCCCACAGCGGAACTCCTGTACATCTTTCCCCCATGGTCCATGATAGGGCGTGTTTTGTACCGGGTGTCCTCGCATAGGGGTCAGGTGATCCTCGTGGCTCCAGACTGGCCCAGATGACCTTGGTACGCAGCCGTTGTGAGGTTGAGCTCCGGGAGCAGTCTGCGTCTTCCTTGCCTTCAGCAGTTGCTCACGCAGGGACCATTTGCACTTCAAGTTCCGGACCACTTTGGTCTTACGGCCAGGGGCTTTTCCTCTGTGGTTATCGCCACGCGCCTACTGAGCAAGCGGAAATGAACGGTCTCGGCCTATGCATAAGCCTGGAGGTGTTTTCAGGCTTGGAGTGCGGGGATTCGGGTGGTCCCTTTGATCCCATCACTGACTCATGTTCTGGACTTCCTTCAGGATGGCCTCAGGAAGGGTCTGGCAGTCTCTTCTGTACGTGTTCAGATTGCGGGACACTCCTGTTTGGGTCCCTCTTCGTTCAGGGGTTCTCTGGCTTCTCACCCGGATGTTGTTCGGTTCTTGCGGGGGGCAGGGAGTCTGAGGCCTCCCTTGTGGCTGCCTTCCTCATCGTGGAACCTGAATTTGGTCCTATGCTCCCTGACTCGTCCGCCCTATGAACCCCTGGACAAGTTCTCTCTGGAAGATCTTAACATCAAGACCGTCTTCCTGGTGGCAGTCACTTCTGCACGGCAAGTGTCAGCGCTTCAGGCTTTGTTGTGCAAAGATCTTTTTCTTCGCATTATGGAGTATGCGGTGATTTTGAGGACTGTGACTTCTTTTCTTTTGAAAGTGGTTTCTTCTTTCCACATCACCAGGAAGTTTGGTTGCCAGCTTTGGTTTCCTTCAGGTTCCAAATCTCAGGATCGTGTTTTGTGGTCTGTGGATGTACAGTGTCTTCTTTTGAGATACCTCGAGGCTACTAATGACTTCTGTCTGACGGACTTTCTGTTTGTCCTGGCAGGCTCACCCCCCTCTGAGTTTTGGACTGCTTTGATAGCCCATCCGTTCAGTCTCCAGCGAGATTGTACAAGAATGAAAGATTAGGTTTCTTACCTCTGCTAATCTTCCTTCTTGTAGAGCTTCTCTGGAGGCTGAACGCCCACCCATCTGTTTTGTCCAATTCACAGGTCGTCTCTTCAGTAACTGGTAAGCTGGATTTCTGTCTTTGACCAGCCTCACTAAGAATTTCATGTGTATTCCCCTTCGTAAGGTTTAAGGGGTGGTGAGGGTTCCCCGGGGGGTGCCCCTTCTGATTTTCAGGCTGTGTCCACATTCCAGGATTTTCCTGGGTTTTGCAGTTTATAATGTTTGCATTATGTGTTTGAATTTTTGCAAATGTTTTTAACATTTGTTTATTTTGATTCTTGTTGGCCATAGTTTTTTGTATAATAAGATATTGAGCAGAATTGACTGGTAGCGGGAGTTCCCGCACTCTCTCTTTCTTTTCTTCTGTTTCCTGTTGTCATTGGTCTCCATGGCTTTTCTACTAACTGGGCATGTCAGGAAGCTCTTGGGCAGGTAGCTCAAAGGGGATGGATCATCTTTTAGTTGCCCTGCAGCTGAAGCTATCAGAGATGCAAGATCCCATCCATTCAGCCTCCAGAGAAGATCTACAAGAAGGAAGATTAGCAGAGGTAAAAAACCTAATCTTTCATTATTGAAGAGCAACTGGAAAAGCGGTGAGTGCATGGATTTAAAGAGAGAAGCAGCACTGAGGAAGAGAGAGGGCATAAGAATGAGTTAACACCCTCCCCCAAATGCTATATACACATCTTCACTTACTGATGTACACACACCACTAGCTAGCCCTATATACCACAAGTAACCTATATAATATCAGTTATTGTATCAAAGACATTTTTTTCTATTTAACTCATAAATTACCCCAATATACTATTTTAAGTACCTGGGGGTCATTATCTCTTATTTTTGTCCCATGCATCCAAAATCGTGACACTTAAGTTTTTATGCTCTGCCCCAACTTTATGTCACTTGTGGCCATTTCAATAATGGATATTTTCTTATGTTGTACATGCATACTTGATTTCCAAATTGGATAACTAATGTACTAGTAACAGGATCTCTGGCTACCAGTTAAAGCACTTGAAAGCCCTCCAAAATTGAGCAGCCCATTTCATTTTTTGAGCACACAGGTTTAATTCTGTCTGTCCACTTTAATTCATCTACATTGGCTCCCAATCCAGTCATACACAGAAATCAAAATCCTTCCCTTGGCTTTTAAAGCTTTCAGAGAAGAAACTCCATCGTCTCTGGCCTCATGAGTGGTTCCATATACGCCCCATGAGAGTTGTACTTAATGATCATTGTTTAGCTGTTCCTCCTCCAGCTATGGCATAGCTCAGTATCACAGGATAAAGTGTTTTCTTCTTAGCCCCCACACTAGTAACGAGAACACCTGTTGAAATCCTTCTATAACATAGAAATATGACCACAGATAAAGGCCAAATGGCCCATCTAGACTGCCGTCATGTCTTCCTCAAAAACTCTCTTCCAAAAAAGCTTTTGGGGTTAGGGGCATAAGAATAGCCTTACTGGGTCAGACCAATGGTTCATCTAGCCTGAAGGGAGGGGGCTGCTGGACCACGTGAAGGATGCTGAAAGGGAGTGGAGGGAGTGAGAGAGGGGGAAGGGTGGTGGAGAGGAACAGAGACTAAAGGGAACTGGGTTAGAGAGGGAGGGGAGAAGACGCTGAAGGGAAATGAGGAAGAGAGAGAAATGCCAGACTATGGGGGTAGCAGAGGGAAGAAGATGGGTGCCAGACCAAAGGGGAGGGGTGGAGGGAGAGCTGGAAGGAAGAGGCACAGTAACAGAGCATATGGAAGAGGCAGAGAGAAGGCAGACAGTGAATGGAAGGAATTGAATGAGGAGAAGACGAGGAAAGCAGAAACCAGACAACAAAGGTAGAAAAAAAATTTATATTTCTTTTCTTTTTTTTGCTTTAGGATAACGTATATTAGTTGTGTTGATAAACAAAGCCCTGCCAGCTGAACATCTCTTTCTCTAGTTCAGCAGCCAGAATTTTGATTTATAAAATGACAATTGTACAGAATATTGTTTCTTTTTATACTTTAATAAAATAAGTTCAGTATAAAACTATTTGAGGCTTATGTGGATGGGATCAGATGGTTGGCGAGGACAGGGACTGAGCTCACGGTAATGGGGTGGAGATGGGGACATTTTTTTCCCCATGCCATTCTCTACTTTGGGTCTCATAATGCCACTTTTGCACTTCTTCCTGACTCTAATATATCTAAAAAAATGTCGTTTCCCCATTTTACCATGTCAGCTATTTTTTTCTTCCATTTTCATCTTTGCTTTTCTGACCACTTGACCCACCTTTCTTAACTTTTCCAGATATTTATGCCTGTCTTCCTGTTTCTATGATCTTTAGTAGTTTATGAAAGCTAACCTCTTTTTCTTTACCTTTTCAGCTACTCCTTTTGAGAAACAAAGCAGCCTGTTGGGCAGCCGCTGACTGCTGGGCACGATGGACCTCATGTCTGACCCAGCGGAGGCATTGCTTATGTTCTTTTCCTCTTAATGGTTTGCCCTCTGCTTTCCTACTTCTTCCAGATGCTCCCATCCAGACAGCAATTCCTTGATGTAATCCCCCATCTGAACAAAGTTTTTTTTAAGTCTAGAATCTTTACATTGAAGTGAGCCCTCTCTATACCTGTTTTAATATTAAACCACACCATGCGATGATCACTGGATGCCAGATGTTCACTCACTGTAACATCTGAAACACTTCCCCCATTTGTAAGCACTAAGCCCACAGGCAATGAAAGCTAGAAGAGATGGGTTGTGAGGGGAAGAGAGGCTGAGGGAAGAGTAAGACACATGGACTATGAAAGGTAGAAACAGAGCATAAGTGAATGCATGCTGGGGGAGGCATAGGATATGACACAAAGATAAGTGGGCGAGGAATGGGCTGAAGAAAGAAAACCAGCGATGAGGACAGGGAGAGGAACTGTGGGGTTTAAAGAGCAGGGGGCTGAGAAGAGTTCTGAGAGGATCAGGTTGGGGGTATGAAAGTGGCAGAAGAGGCAAAACTAGAAAGAAAGAAAGTAAGAAAAAAAATCAAGAACAAGCAAGGAAAAGATAGTTTTCAGATTTTTGGAGGCATGGTTCAAATCTATCAGAGACAAATTAACTCCTAATGTTCTATCCATGCCACTCCCTCCTTTATATTTTCTTTATCTCAATGTAATTTTTTTTACCACCTCTTGTTCCTTCCTCCTCTGTCATGTCAGTCTCAAGTAATATATGTAACTTCCCCCCTCCTCCACATTTAATTATTATGTGGTGGAATTTTTTTCTTTAACTTTTAACTCTTGCTTTTAAATATTTTTATTGTCTGTAAACCGTCTAGATAAATTTTAATGGACGATATATCAAAGAAATAGTAAACTTGGAGCCCAAGAATCACTGGGTAGGAATATATTATATTGTTAATTGAGCTAGCTCCGTTTTGAGTATCTGCTCTTTTCTTCCAACCTTGCAGTCACAGGGATAAATAAGGTATTTCTTTAAAAGGGGAAAGAGAATGAGGTTGTGGAAGCATGGAATTCCATGAACTGGATATCCCACTTTTACAACTTACTTTCTCTTGGCAGCTTTGGTATTGAGAGGGAGTATGGTCAGGGATTGAACTGAAGGGAAATAGAGAGTAGCACTGATCCAATTCCTCACAAAAATATTAAAATTATTATTCCACGTTATATCCTTCAGGAGGCAGAAATGGGCACTGGGCTATGTGAGCTTAAAAAGTAGCACAGCAGCAGCAGTAGGAAGAAGTGGCAGGAAATCATTGACACAGTTGGAGCGAGGGGGAGAAGGGACATAAGGAAGGGCATTTTCGATAGTGCATCTAAGTCTGACTTTGGATGTATCCCGCAAGATGTCCAAATATCGGGACAGGGAGCCATCCATTTTTGAAACCGCTAGACATCCGATTTTTTAAAAATGACCTATTTGGATGGCCCTTAGGACATCTAATTTTTTTGGCCATTTTCAAATACAAAAACGTCCATGTTAAAAATATCAAAATCAAGCTCATTTGGACATGGGAGAGACCAGTATTAATGAACTGGCCACACAGCCATCCCAACAAGACAGTGAGGCAACTTAGAGGGTGCTGCTGTGAAGGATGCCAAGTACATATTTCACCAGAACCCTCTTTTAATGTATGGTGAGCCCTCCAAAACTTTCAGTATCCATCTGTCTACCACCCCAGTAGCCCTTATGGCTGCAAGTAACACCTATATGGCAGTTCAGTAGGTTTTGGTGGGCTCACACTTAGAGTGGCTTATGGGACTTGCTACTCCTCTCTATGGTTCACTAGCTCACCCACCAGGCTACTTAAGACACCTGTGTTTAGGTCTGCTAGGCTTTCCTATACCAGGTGTTGCTGTTCTCTAGACAGGTATGTACTTTTGTATTCTGATCTTTGTGGGGTATGAGGAGTCAGTGAGCACTGGGAAAGTGTGTGCGAGTCTTTACTTTATCTATGCAATGGTTATCTTGTCACTTTGGATACCTTTTTAACACTTATACCCTTTTAAAGCAGGTCTGACTCACAACGTATAAGTTCGGTCCAGGACTTCTGCCAAAACATTTGATTATCCCTGCAGGACATCTGAGCCTAAGCCTGCCCAGAGCCAGCCCAAATGCTGCCCATAACACTCCTCCCAACATGCACCTTTGAGGTGTGGATGCTTAGTGGGAGAATTGTCTTGCTAGACATCCAGGAAAAGGGTTTTGATTATCGGCACTTGGACATCTTATCAATTAGGACGTCCAAGTGCCGATTTAGGTGGGTTTTTGGATGTCTGAATGTTTTGATTATGAGCCCAATTGACTCACAAACTCTGTGTTTCTTGGTTTGGCTCCCTTGCGTTCCTCGTGTTCAATTGCCAAATCCTTGTTTTTGGCTCTTAATAAAACTCTGCAGCCTTCTCCCACTGGATCAATATCATTTAGGCAGCCCAAACATAGTGGCTTAGTATGAGTGCATACTTCTATTCTCTGGGCTGCTGGAATATGTTTTTCCACTTAACATATAATCTCTAAGGATTCAAACTGTGATCCTTGCTGGGCATCCAGAGCTCGGGGTAAGCATGTAGCAAAGAATCTCATGTAGACTCTACAGGCAGAGAGGGTGGTCATTGGCCTAGAATTTCAGTACCAGGGGAAGTGCTTAAGTGCAAAAGGGGATGGAGAAGCAATCCCAGAAAACGGGAATGGGCCTGGAGCCAGGGAGAGTAGAGCAGGGACATGATACATGCCTGTGGTCAATACAGAGTCACAAATTGAAGGTGAGTTAAACCTACCAAAGAAAGGAAGTCTCGCCTGTAGAGGAGAGTGAGAAGTGGGAAGCAATGAAGAGATGGGTGAGCTAAACCTGCATCGAACAGCAATTACTTAGGAAAAAGTGCACTTAGTGGCATAGTAAGGTCGGAACATAAGCAGTGCCTCTGCTGGATCAGACCAGAGGTCCATCATACCCAGCAGTCCGCTTATGCGGTGGCCCATCAGGTACCAATACCGTGGGAGGGGGCACCTGAGCCTCTCTTCCCCGCCCTGCAACATCACGCCATCCCCCCCCCCACCCTGTACCTCTAGATCTTCGCTAGCACGAGCAACTTCTGCCAGTAGCTTGCGCCAGCCTGGTTCCCCTCTGAATCACTTCCGGGTCAAGGGGCAAGGAAGTGACATCAGAAGAAAAATCCAAATCTGGTGCGACACTGGTGAAGATTTAGAGGTATTGGGGGGGGGCAGGGACAGGGGGGGAGCCTCTTACCCTTACTATGCCACTGAGTGCACTGAAGCTTGCTGGGGAGTGATAGGAAATAGAAGTCTGGGTCAAGAGTTAATGAAAAGCAGAATCAGCTAAGAAAGATTTAGGGAGTAGAGCAGGAAGAGAGCTATTAAACTTCCTGCTCCTGTGCAAAAGGAGAAAAAAAAAAAAAGTGCAGAGGACAAGGAGATGCCAGGAAGAGAAAGAAATTAGAGTAAAATGAAAAAAAAAAAAAAATCAAAGAAATAAAATGTGGTGTACATGATGAGCTGAGGGACTGGTTGGAGAAAAATGCTGTAGATGGCCTGAATGGAGAGAGTATGATGCTGACAAGTTGCGAGGGGGAGGAGAGTCTTAGCTTTTGATTTGTCCACATTGCCTGTCCTGCTCTTGACATTTAGATAGATGCTGGTCATTCACTTCCAGAAGTAGGTTGTTTTTCCTTACTGGGTAAGGGGAAATTTTTTGTGAGTTTTGAGTTCAGCACCCCTATCATTTTCAAAAGTTGGCTCCTATATATCTTGCTATTAGCACCACATGAATTACCAAGCTTCTGAGGGCCAGAAAAAAATACATGGAGGACCGGGTTCTAATCCCAGGGCCATAGGTTGGACAAGCCTAATCTAATGTAATTTATTTATGTAATGTAATGTAATGTAATTTATACCGCTAAACTCCGTTAGGATTCTAAGCGGTTTACAGAAAAATAGGCAATAGGGTGCATTAAAATTATAAGTAAAATAGGTACTTAGAAATTCCCTTACTGTCCCGAAGGCTCACAATCTAACTAAAGTACCTGGAAAAATGACAATTAGTAGAGTAATGAAGAAATAAAATAGAGAATAGATAAGAAAAATAAGAAAATAAACATTCTAATAAGACTACAATGATCTAAAGGACTTTGAAAGGTTGAAAAATCTAGAGAAATGGGCAAGAAATTTAGTGCAAAGAGTTATCCTAAAGAATTTATTGCTAAGGGATACCATACGCCAGTTGCGTAGTAAGGGGGGGGCAGTCCGCCTCGGGCGCCATCTTGGTGAAAGCGCAGGCACTCGTGCTCCTTTCCACCTCCCAACTGTCACACGTGCTTGCTGCTTCCCTTGCCCCGTACCTTTGTAACGTTTCTGGCGTGAGCAGCAACCCCCAACCTGCTGTCGTGCCAGCATCAGCTCTTCCTCTGATGTCAATTCCTGGACCTGCGCCTAGGAGTGATGTCAGAGAAAAAGCTGACGCTGACACGACAGCAGCTTGGAGGTTGCTGCTCACGCCAAGAACATTACAGAGGTATGGGGGAAGGGAACAGTGTGCATGCAGCTGGAGGAGGTGGGGAAGGAGCGCTTGGAGGTGAGGGGCACCACTGCATAGGGACGTTAAAATGAATAGGATTTTAAGGGACTAAGGACAAACTTCAATACATGCACAGGGGTCTTAGAGCCTGTCTTATATCCCTCACAATTATTTCTGATACACCCACAGTACCCCAAAGAAAGCATTCACACTACACCAGAACATATTACACCATGCATGGTTATTTACTTCTCTTTATTCTAAATACTGTAGCTTATACAACACTAGTGCTGCCTGATTCAGGAAAAAAATTTCGATTCAGCCTATTGAATTGATTTTTCGATTCGATTTTCCTGCCCAATTGGGTGTTTTTTTATTGTTTGTTTGTTTTTTAAACATCCTGGTGGGTTTATTTTATAGCCTCTTCATCCCCTTTGCCTTCTCCTAACCACACTGGTGCTGTGGTGTAAACAAAATAAACAAACAAAAAAGACTTTTCCTCTCTCTCTTAAATCCTAGCTCACGTTTGCGGTCTAACACCAGCTCTGGCAGGATACACGTTTCAAATCTGTCATATTGTAATCACAAAACTGAAAATAAAATTATTTTTTCTTCCTTTTGTTGTCTGGTCATTATTCAAATTTTGTTGATCCCAGGCTCTGGTTGTCTTCTGATAACTTGCTTGCCGGGGTCTCCTTCTTTCTTTTTTCTCCGTGCTAACCATCCATCTACCATCTCTGTCCTCCCCTTCCGTTTCCCTTCCCTCCCCAGGAGGTCTGGCATCTTTCCTTTTTTTCATCTCCCTCCATAGATCCACCTTTTCTTAACTACTCTTTCATCCAGCATCTCTCCCTCCTTCCCCACCACCCCAGGGTCCACCATATCTCCCTTTCTTTTCCCAACTACCCTCCTATCCAGTATCTCTATCCCCCCTCCACACCATCCCTTGTGTCCAACTTCTCTCCCTTTCACTTCCTTCCCTCCCTAAATCCCATTGTCCATCATCTCTTCCCTCTCCTCTATTTTCAGATCCATTTTTTCCCCTCCAAAATCCGGCATATGCACGTCTCTTTGAACCCCACCCCTTCCCTCCCTCCCTCCCTCTGTGTACTTCTACACCAGGACCCCCCTCCCCTGAAGGTCTGTCCCCCCCTGAAGGCCTGCAACCCACCCCTAAAGGCCTGAGCCACCATCCCTGTTTCCCCCTCGAAGGCTTGTCCCCCCTTAAAGGTCTGCATCTCACCCCTGAAGGCCGGCCTGTCCCCCCCTTAAAAGCCTTTATCCCACCCCTGAAGGCCTGCCTGTCCCCCTTGAAGGCTTATCTCCCCCTTGAAGGCCTGCCTGTCCCCTTTGAAGGCCTGTCCCCCCCCTTAAAAGCCTGCATCCCACCCCTGAAGGCCTGCCTGCCTGTCCCACTCCGAAGGACTGCTAATTCCCCCCCCCCCCCTGGAAGGCCTGCATGTTCCCCCTGGCCTTCCACTGGTGTCCAGCTTCCCCGCACTGTTTACCTTCGAGGAGCAGCCTGCAGACAAGATCGCAGTGCTAGCGATCTTTGTACTGTTTCGGAGCTGTTTCCTCTGCCGTGGTCCCGCCCCTCCTCTGACATCAGAGGCAGGATCGCGGCGGAGGAAACAGCTCAGAAGCAGTACAAAGATCGCTAGCACCGCAATCTTGTCTGCAGGCTGCTCCTCGAAGGTAAACAGTGCGGGGAGGCCAGGGGGGGGAAACCGGATGCCAGGGGGGGAAGCCGACAGCAGCACTTCCCGACTGACCTTCCCCCTTGCCCTCTAAAGCAGGTGTGGCAGCGGCCGGCCAGCAAGAGCAGTGCTGCCGCTCCTGCTGTAGGGGGCCAGAGGGGAGGGTCAGCCAAATCGGAAAGCCAATTTTTTTGTTGTTGTTTTGAATTGATTCGAATCGATTCACCCGATGTGAATCAGGGCAGCACTAACACACACTCATAGAAAGAGGTTATACAAAATAGAAATGAACAATCACATTCACTAAGACAGATCTTTCAGGAAAATTATTATAAATGACAGACAAAAAAAAGAGAAACAGAACTGCAATAAGAATTATAAACTCAAAGAAATTCGACCATATCATACCATTACTCAAAAATGCTCACTGGTTACCAATCCCTCACAGAATTACCTATAAACTAGCCCTCCTAGCCTTTAAAATTCAACTATCAAAATTACCAGCCTTTCTGGACAAGCTCATAATTCTATATTCAGTTCCGAGGACTCTCAGATCCACAAATCAGCACCTTTTAACCATCCCCTCTTTACAGGTAATAAACACAAAACTTACGGAGATTTTCTCGATCACTGCTCCTCAAATCTGGAATCATTTACCACTTTACCTTAGAGAAGAATCTACCCTGGAGAAATTAAAGGGTTCGCTCAAATGTTATCTTTACACAGATGCTTCTGAAAGATAAATTCTTAGGTAGCCCAGTCACTTCCTATTGTTTTTTTTTCCTTTTTTGTGCTTTCCTATCTAAATTGTTCTCCCCTCTATCCTCCCCAAAGTACGTTATGAGTAATGGGTTTTTTTATGTTTCATAGATTATTTTAATTCTGTTGTAAATCGCTTTGAAATTATCTTGTAAAGCATTATCAAATTTTAATAAAACCTGAACATGTAATCGGAAAGAAGTAGGGAGAGTCCAAGGAGAGAGAGAGACAAAGAAAAAAAAACTATACAGACATCTACTCTAGCATCCGTTAATGTAACGGGCTTAAACACTAGTATAAACATAATACTCAAGACTTTCATCTGATTTCAGGTGAAGGATTGAATCAAGAAGCTTCACAAACTGTAAGAGCACAAGTGTTGTTTATCTTGTTACCTGCTTCTGTGATCTGCTATATATTGGGAAAACTAAGTGGCAATTTAACAAGAGGGATTATAGAGCAGGGGAGGACCATCAGATCAGATTTTTTTTTGTGCTGCTTCTGTCATGTCCATCATGGAGAGGGAAAGATGAGGACAACCTATTACAAGCAGAAATTCATTTTAAAATTCAATACCGTAGCTCCCCACAGACTGAATCAAGACATTGACTATTTTAATGTGGTCCTTTTGGAAAAATAAGTAGCACTGTTGCCATCTGCTATAATACCTATGTTTTTATGATTATCAAAACTGTATAATTTTTTCAGGAAGCAGTTTTAGAAGTGACCTATTTATGTGCAACTTTGAATTAGAGATGATTTTTTTTATTTTTGGAGGCAGAAACAATTTGTTTGTGATAAACCACAATAACATTTACTACATTTTTGGATGATGTCCTAGACACTTTTGTCATTGTCTTGTAACTACATTCTCTTTTGGACATTCACCTTATCGTACAGATTTTCTTTTAAGATTATACTGGATACTTTTAAGATTATACTGGATACTTTCTTTTAAGATTATACCTATTTACTACATGTCTTTTATACAAAATGTTTAAAATATATATATCACTCACCATATCACAGCTCTAATTGCTTGGAATTAAAAAAATGTGCATTAATATATTTGTAAAGTGCTCAGACCCGTAACCTTAGATGATGTTACTTCCGGGAGGTGGTTCTTGTGGAGCATTATAAAAAGAGCAGGTACAAATGGCACTCCTCTTTCAATCTTGATTCCCTTGCAATCCAAGTTGGTACTAGCTGTTAGCAGGTAGGTGAATAGGTATTGAATTGAATTAGTAAGTTATTTAAGTATAGATTAATGAATTGCAATAATTATATGTGATAACAATTTTGAATTGAAATAGCAATTTAGATATATTAAGATTAAGTTGTTATTTTAATTAACAGTGTCCCCTCCTGAGGAAAAGTTATGTTCTTATGATTCTGCCTCCACTGCCCTGCTCCAGACCCTTTGAGTTGGAATTCCTAAAGGGGAAGGAAGCTTGGCTGGCCTTCAGATTTTATTTACGAAGCAGAGTTTTGTAGGGTAGGATGGTGAGTTCTGCAGACTCATTCATTTTACAGAAGAATCCAGATTCAAGTAACCGGCACTCTCACCCAACCAGCAAAAAAAAATTGTCCCCAAAGTAAGCAGCAGTTATGAGATGCAAACCCCCCTCTAGCCCCGAAGCAGTAGCAGCGGTCCTGAGCCACAAACTCCCCCACCCTCCCTTACATGAAGTAGCAGTTGCAGCTGGTCAGCAGAGGCAGTGCTGAAAACAGTCTGCTTGCAGACAGCCTCGGTAGGGCCTTTCCTCTGATGCGTCACTTCTGCTGCAGCTGCTGCTGCTTCGGTAAGTGAGGGAGGTCCAGGAGTCCAGACTCGCGCAGTGGGGGGGAGGGGATATGTTCATTCATTAAAGATGCTGTGTATAAAAGCCCTGTACCATAGGGCTCAAAAAAATCTGCAAAATACTGCCAAGATATTCTGAGGTAAAATTGATTAATCCATTTTAGTAGGAAAAAATAATGCATAGTAAACCACTGTGATAATGGAAGAAAATTGATCAGCACAAAGAGTCAATTATAAAATTTCTGGACCCTTAAGTGAGGGGATAAAGTGGCTACAGAGGATTTCTACACCAGACATATACCACTCCTTTTTTGAATTAAGGGACAATGGGCTAGATTCACTAAGGTTACCTTTGCTGGGCGATCCGTGGCCAAGTCTTCGCGGGCGATTGATTCACCAAGCCTCCTCAAGCAAATTAATGCAATCGGAGGCACGCCCCACAGTGACTGCACGGATTGCTGTAGAGCGATCCTGATGCATGCACAGACCATTTTCTTTGCCTGTAGATCATCTGTACATGCACTTTGTTCTGTGGCTTTTGCTTTTTGACTTTCGCGAGCCCGTGATTTTAACCCATGGGTTTAAAGTGGGGCTGCACTACTCTGTGTTCAGGAACAGAACAGAACATGCCGTAGTGCAGCCTCACTTTAAACCTGCGGGTTAATACCATGTGCTGGCACTGCTGAAGACTGCTCTTTCATGACAGGTTCAGGTCTGCATAAGTCTAGCTGCAGGAAGATTACATGCCAGCAATCTCCTCCCGATGGAGAAGTCCTACTCTCACAGGTTCAAAAAAGAGCCCAAAAACTCGGCAGCAGAGAGCAGGAGAGTCCTTCCCTGCAGTGTGAGCCGGGAGAGTCAGGGAGGCAGAGAGCAGGGCAGTATGTATGGCGGAAGTATTACTTTGATTTCAGGGCAGCAAAGAGCAGGACAATCGGTGTTCTTTCTTGAGTTTAGTGAATCGCTGCCTTCCTACTTTGCATGCCATTTTTTCCCCTCATTTGCATGCACAGATCAGATCGTGAGGAAGGTTAGTGAATTGGATTGGGGTTGCAAACTGGTCAAGACACACGATCAGTGGGCTTAGTGAATCTAGCCCAATGTGTTCAGGTGGCCACCAAGACTTTTGTTAAGTCAAAATTGTCTTTACATGAAATTTCCAAGAATGAATCCTTGTTAATTTACTAATATGCGTTCAGGGATGATGATTATAGATAAAGTCAGAAAGGGTCTAAAGTTATAAATTGTACAACTGACCTGAAGATATTGCAAAATTCATGGGGAGTGATCAAAGTAAAGTTTATAAAATTGCTCAGAGATATGGAACTCTATAAGGAAGGCTTGAAAACCTCCCTTGGGTGAAGAGTTCACCTTCCAGTCATTGTAGTTTTATAAAAAAAACTTTGATCACTGACTCCACAGAATATTGCCTGAAGCTGTTTCAAAAAACTCTAACACTTGAGAGTCTCTGAGCAATTTTATAAACTTTATTTTGATCACTCCCCATGAATTTTGCAATATCTTCAGGTCAGTTGTACAAAAAAAAAAAAAAAAGAATGAATCCTTGGCTTAAATTCAAAGGTTGCACCTAATGAAAGCTCTATGGAGCAAAGACTGTCTCTGCTTTTGTGTCTGCATAGCATCATGCACATCTAGTGGCACTAAAGATGTGTTCAGTAATAATATCTGGTACTTACATGCAAAGTTGAATCAAAGCCCAAAGACTCTGAAGAATCAAATATAAACAAAATACCTTCCTGCACCAAAAAAAAAGTGGGTGCCTTGTCAGCCAATGTTCTAAAAGCAGTGCTTCTACAAACTTAGGAAAATAAAGTATAACTCACAAGCAATACTGCCATTTTCATATAAACTGTTACTTTGCAGTTCTTTGAATTTGTAAAAGCTGAGTGAGTTTAAAAGATATATTTATTATAATTAAATGTTGGTTGAACACATTTAGACCACGTCCTGTGGCATAGATACGGACTCTGATTTCAGGTTGATCAGAGAGTTGCTTGCTTGAGCCAGTTCTGCAATGGAGACTCTGCCGCGCTGCTTGATAAACTGAGCCACTGCTGTCATCTCCTCATGGGTGATATAGATAAACTTTCCTCGGTCATCTATCACACCTGTAAAACACATTACCAACAAATTCAATGCTAAGCCACCACACCCCAGCATTTCACCAAATAACCCTCACAACACATTGATAGAAAGGTGGTGTAATAAATTATTCTGTTACAATATAGGAGGTGCTGAAAGTTGTGAGTGACACACTTCTGCAAAACCCGGTTCACGGGAATGGATTGAATACCGTATTTTCACGTAGATAACGCGCACCCGTGTAAAACGCGCACACGGGTATAGCACACGGGAAACCGAAATATATGTAACAAAATTTTTGTATACCGCGCATGCTGCCCGACTCTCCTTTCGCCCGCCCCGACTCTCCTCTGGCCATCCCGACTCTCCTTTCGCCCACTCTGACTCTCCTCTCCCCCTTGAAGTCCTGTCCCCACCCTGAAAGCCTGATGCCCCCCCCCCGATGTCCGATTTACCCCCCCCCCCCCCGCAGGACTGCTCGCACGCACCCCCACACCCTCCCGACTCCCCCCCCCATCATGTAGAAGCTCCTACCGGTGTCCTGCTGCTTCCTCTTGGCGGTCCCGCCCTTTCTCTGACGTCAAGCCCTCTTGCCCCGCCGACTCCCCGACACGATCGGGGCAAGAGGGAGCTCAAGCCCTCTTGCCCCAGCCAACCGCGGCACCCCCGACACGATCGGGGCAAGATGGAGCTCAAGCCCTCTTGCCCCCCCGACTCCCCGACACGATCGGGGCAAAAGGGAGCCCAAGCCCTCTTGCCCCGCCGACTACCCAACTCCCCGACAATATCGGGCCAGGAGGGAGCCCAAGCCCTCCTGGCTCTGGCGACCCACCCCCTCCTGCTAGTTGTTTGGGCCAGGAGGGAGCCCAAGTCCTCCTGGCCCTGGCGACCCCCCCCCCCTGCTAGTTGTTCGGGCCAGGAGGGAGCCCAAACCCTCCTGGCCACGGCGACCCCCTACACCCACCCCGCACTACATTACGGGCAGGAGTGATCCCAGGCCCTCCTACCCTCGACGCAAACCCTCCTCCCCCCAACGACCGCCTCCCCAAGAACCTCCGACCGCCCCCCTGCCGATGGGGGGGGGTGCGAGCGGTCCTTTGGGGTGGGGGGTGCAGGTGCGTGCGAGCGGTCCTTCGGGGTGGGGATGCGAGCAGTCCTGCGGGGGGGTGAATCAGACGTCGGGGGGGGGGGGGAACTATGTAAAAAAAATTTTGTACAACGCGCTCATGCGTTTAACGCGCAAGGTTATGCACGGTTTGTAAAAATCGTGTATAACGCGCGCGTTATATGCGTGAAAATACGGTACTTAACATAGGGATTCCTGAGTAGATAAGAATAGGCTTACTGGATCAGACCAATGGTCCATCTAGCCCAGTATCCCGTCTTCACAGAGGCCAATCTAAGTCACCAGTACCTGGCAAAAACCCAAATAGTAGCAGCATTCCATGCCACCGATCCAGGGGAAGCAGTGGATGTCTATCTCAATAGCAGTTTATGGATGTTTCCTCCAGCAAATTATCCAACCCTTTTTTTAAACCAACTACATTAACTGCTCTTACCAAATCCTCTGGCAATGCATTCCAAAGCTAAACTATTCTCTGAATGAAAAAATATTTCCTCCTATTGGTTTGAAGTACTTGCCGAGTTTTACTTTTTGATGTTCCCCAGTTCAATTTTTATCTACTTAATTTTGTTTCTAATTTGTCACCCCATGTTTATATTTGGTGAGGATCTGTCAGCATGATAGTAATAACAAATGGGGAAATTGGAGGAAAGGGATCAGGGGGACCTCTCCTTTATTTCTGCCCTGGGCAACAGCATGTCCAACACTGGCCTTGACCTTTTCTGTAGCTGGTAGGATCTCCAAGCACAATCAGTTGAGGACCTCCTCCAAAGATGGCCGTAACTCCCTCTATTAAGCGTGGCAGCCGTTGGCAGCATCCTTGCACTAATGAGGTGCCAGCATCTCTATGGCTTAAGGTTGTTGTTGCCAAGCTCAGTAAAAGGCAGTTTTGGCCACCTTCAGAAGAAGTCTTCAGGAGGAAATTTTTTTTCACTCAAGAGAATAGTTACACTCTGGAACGCATTGCCAGAGGTTATGGTAAGAGCAGATAGCGTAGCTGGATTTAAGAAAGGTTTGGACAAGTTCCTGGAGGAAAAGTCCATAGTCTGTTATTGAGAAAGACATGGGGGAGCCACTGCTTACCCTGGATCGGTAGCATGGAATGTTGCTACTCCTTAGGTTTTGGCCAGGTATTAGTGACCTGGATTGGCCACCATGAGAATGGACTACTGGGCTTGATGGACCATTGGTCTGACCCAGTAAGACTATTATGTTCTTATGACAAAGCTTGAGGATCCTTATCAGCTAGAGTATTTATATTTTATATTTACATTAGAGTCTCTGGCAGAGACCCATTTATAAAGTATGTATTCTTCCAAATTAATAAAGTGTCTACTTATTTGTAATTATGTGTGCAGAAAGTGAAAAACTATCTAAACTTCACTTTCTGCATGTTGCACTGCTTTCAGCTGTGTATAGCTGAAATTATCAGAAGCAATTAAAGAAAGATTTATAAGCCATAAAGAGTTTTACCTCATGCAAAACTGTGATTTAGATTCTAATCTAAAGTATCAACTGCAAGAGACAAAATTTTGGTGTAGTCCTCTAGGCTTTTTTGTATAGGGGAGAATCAATATCCAACTTGTGCCTGGAAAACTTGTGCCTTAAGTGTTAACCTTCACCTCTCACCTCCTCCAGCACTGGACACAACCATCATCTTACATCAAGCAGTCACCGCCAGGAAAGGTGCCAAATTTCACGAGAGTTCACAAGATTAAGAACATAAGAAACGCCTTCACCGGATCAGACCCTAGGTCCATCTAGTCCGGCGACCCACACACACGGAGGCCAAGCTAGGTGCTCCCTGTTGGAGACCTTGATTACCTGTATCCCTCAATGTGATTTGCAAGAAGGTGTGCATCCAACTTGCGCTTGAATCCCAGAATGGTAGTCTCCGTCACAACTTCCTCCGGGAGAGCATTCCAAGCGTCCACCACTCTCTATGCGAAACAGAACTTCCTGACATTTGTCCTGGACCTGCTGCCCCTCAGTTTCAGTCCATAACCGCTTGTCCGTGTCACATTTGAGAAAGTGAATAATGATGTTTCTTGGTCTATTTTGTCGAATCCTTTTAATATTTTAAAAGTCTCTATCATATCCCCTCGCAGTTTCCTCTTTTCGAGGGTGAAGAGTCCTAGTTTTCCGAGGCGTTCTTTGTAGCTCAAATTTTCCATACCTTTTACTAGTTTCATGGCTCGCCTCTGCACCCTCTCCAGCATGCTATCCATTTCCCAGACTCAACCTGGTTCTCCAGCCCTGTAAGGACCCTGAAGAGGCAAGGCTTGAAGCCCCCGCCCTCTCCCCTCGTGTTCTACAGCATGTGGTACACAGATGCTCCTCTGCCAGTAATCCAGCACAATCCACACATGATTTTACATCTACACTGGTGGAGGAGTCCATCCCTGCCAATTTTCAACAAGTCGAGGGGTTGTGAAGCAGAAATTTGAAGTTTAAAATTAGATCGCTAAAAATCCAAGATGGCCGCTACCAGAAAATTCATGCCTAAAATGCCTCATGGAGATGTCACAAAAGTTCAAAAACCAGCAATAGGGGGTTTTGGGGGTGGGAGACCTGACCCCTATCCCCATAAATCACTGAAAACCCTGTTTTCATACCACCCCTCCCCCCCACCTCCGATTCTCCCATAGGAAGTTATGGGTCTGCACTTACATATTCCATAGTGCCTGCCTGTCAGCTCTGTCTGTGCAGCTGACGTGAAGGGAAAGAATTTTCTGCTTCAGATTTTCACCAAACAGCTTAATCTTCAGGATCTTTGGGCTGCCAGTCAGACAGATCCCGACCAAAACCTTCTCCCACACAGAGCCTCTTCACGTGACTGGGGGCAAGAAAATGCAGCCCGCGCCCTGATACCCTGAGGGCTGTTACACAGAGTGCATTCTGCCTGCGCTTAAACTTTTGACAAGGTCAGAAGGCAAACATACTCCCAGGAGGACAGACCCCCAAGCTCCGAAGGCAGCACATAGCAGGCTGGCTCCACAAGTCCACATGAAGCTTGCCCTGTGGAGCAGCAGTCTGGTTTCACAGAATTGTGTTCTTTCCCAGGCAGAGAACCCTCCAAAGGGTCTCCGGGCACCAGGGCCACCAAGAAACAAACTTTAAGCAACAAAAATAAGAAAGGAAGCAGAGCAGATCAGAAAGACCTCTGCATGGTTTGTTTGCAGAAATGAAAACTGCAGGGGGCTCTGTGTTCCTCAGACAAGTGGGAGGAGCAGAAGAGAAAAGTGTGTTGGATTTCTGCAAAACCTGGTTTGCAGGTTGGGATGAAACACCTGTTATAATGATTCTGGAGTGGATGTAACAGAATTAAGTGTTGGAAATGCTCCTTGGATGAATCTGTTGCAGTAATAGTAAGATGGTTGAGCAACTAGGCGTGTGATAGAAGGACACTGCAGATGTTAGGAGTGTGATCAGCAGGCAAGTTGCTTGTTGTCATATCAAAGGCAGAAAAGATACAAATGATGTCATTTAACAATGCTTCATTTAAATCCAAAAGCAGCTTCTGTAGTTTGTTTGTTTTGGTTTTTTTTAATCACTGAGTTCAGCTTCCATAAGAACTTAAGAATAGCCTTACTGGATCAGACCAATGGTCCATCAAGCCCAGTAGCCTGTTCTCATGGTGGCCAATCCAGGTCCCCAGTACCTGGCCAAAACCCAAGGAGTAGCAACATTCCATGCTACCGATACAGGGCAAGCAGTGGCTTCCCCCATGTCTTTCTCAATAACAGACTATGGACTTTTCCTCCAGGAAATTGTCCAAACTCTTCTTAATACCAGCTAGGCTATCCACTCTTACCATAACCTCTGGCAATGCGTTCCAGAGCTTAACTATTCTCTGAGTGAAAAAATATTTCCTCCTATTGGTTTCAAAATTATTTCTCTGTAACTTCATCAAGTGTCCCGTAGTCTTTGTAATTTTTGACAAATTGTAATTTTTGTTAAATTTTTCCATATTGATACTAGTATTTTATAAGACATTCCATCTAGCTGGAAAAGCCTATTTAAAGTCTAATCTCAAGCATCATGCACAAATGATATGAGGACAAAGTTTGTCCCCATCCCCGTGTCATTTTCTAGTGAAAGCTGTTACATAGATTCAAGTTAAAAGCAAATAGATAGTTTTAAAAAAGGTTTGGACAATTTCCTGGAGGAAAAGTCCATAGTCTGTTATTGAGAAAGACGTAATAATAATAATAACTTTATTTTTTCTATACCGCCATAATCTTGTGACTTCTAGGCGGTTTACGGTGAAAGAGAGCTATACAATCAGCAAATTATAAGGTGAGAAACAGGTAGGAGTCACTGAGTAATCAGTGTTTACAGCTTACAGTGTAATCTTAAGCATTTTACATCAAGGGGCTGGATGGTCAGCGAGTTACATAATACAGGTGGGGAGGAAGACACTGAATAGTCAAGAGAAGAACAGAATACATTTGTGAAGAAGTGTGGTATCAGCATAAAGAGAAAGGTTTTAGGATGGGGGGGGGGGTTATCTGGCTGGGAAATAAATCTATTGAATAGAGCAGCCTTGATTTCTTTCCGAAAGGCGCCATAGGTCTGCCTGGCTTTGTCGGTGAAGTTGCCTAGCCAGGTTTGCTGTCTGGCAGCTTGAAACTTAAAAGTTCTATCCAGAAAGGTTCTGTATTTGCAGCCTATGATCTTCGGGTAGGCAAAGAGGTTGCGATTTCTGGTTGTCCTTGTGGGGGTGTAAAGTTCGAAGTGAGGTAATAGGTAAATTGGGGCCATTCCCCACACCAATTATTGGCCTCCGTGAGGATGGGCTACTGGACTTGATGGACCACTGGTCTGACCCAGTAAGGGTATTATATTCTTATGTACTTTAAAAATAAAGTATCACTGATCATGTAACATAAAAAAGTACCTGTTAAAGATCCATCTGAAAGTAAGTCCTGTATCCTATGAATTGCATCCTGTGAAGACAAGAGAAAATGCTTTCAGGAATTGTCAATTTATTTTAACAAGGATGTTAAAAGCAATAGTAAAAATGAATAGGCCAGCTTGATGTCCCTGTGACAGTGCCATGCATTGTCACAGTAAGAGCAAGATTCCATTTTGAAACCTGGCCTCTGCTCTTCAGACTGAGTAGGATTCAATGTGCTACAGAGAGAAATACCGTATTTTCACTCATATACCGCGCACCCGTGTAAAACGCGCACACGGGTATAGCGCGCGGGAAACTGTAATTCATGTATAGAAATTTTTATATACCGCGCATGCCGCCCCGACTCTCCTTTCGCCCGCCCCGACTCTCCTCTCCCCCTTGAAGTCCTGTCCCCACCCTGAAAGCCTGATGCCCCCCCCGATGTCCGATTCACCCTCCCGCAGGACCGCTCGCACCCCCACCCCGAAGGACCGCTAGCACTCGCACCCCCACCCCGAAGGACCGCTCGCACCCCCACAGCCTCCCCACCTCCCCCCATCATGGAGAAGCTCCTACCGTTGTCCTGCTGCTTCCTCTGCCGGCGGTCCCGCCCCTTCTGTGAGCCCTGCGTCTGCGCTGCTTCCTCTTCCGGCAGTCCCGCCCTTTCTCAGAGAAAGGGCGGGACCGCCGGAAGAGGAAGCAGCGCAGACGCAGGGCTCACAGAAGGGCCGGGACCGCCGGCAGAGGAAGCAGCAGGACAACGGTAGGAGCTTCTCCATGATGGGGGGGTGGGGAGGCTGTGGGGGTGCGAGCGGTCCTGCGGGGTGAATCGGACATCGGGGGGGGGGGGAACTATGTAAAAAAAAGTTGTAAAATGCGCTCACGCATATAACGCGCATGGTTATGCACGGTTTGTAAAATTGTGTATAACGCGCGTGTTATATGCGTGAAAATACGGTAATCAAATTCCCTGGGAAAGGAAGAGTCACAGATATCATGGAAGGGAGGGAGGGAGAGCAAGAGGGAAGAAGAGGAAACAAATGACATGTCTCCAAAGTGATGTATTTTGTCTCAACCAAACAGTTGTACACTGCATTGGATACCACTAACTTACTAAAAACCTGCCCTGGCAGCTAGTGAAGTTTCCAAGCTATTTATGATTTTTTTTTTTCCCAATTCTTTTTTCATTTTTTCATCTTACATCAAGTACACAATATTACATCATTTGAACTTATACACATCACTTGAATTTCTTTCTATTATCATCTTAAAAACATTAATTTACTCCCTCCACCACCCATCTTTCCAGCAAATATTATAATCAAAAATATCATATAAACATTACATTTATAATTATTGATTAAACCTTTAAATATAACTATATGCCACTCCCCTTCCCATAATTATAAATGTACTTTCAGTGTAAAATGGTGTCTAATCATTACAATAAGTTATCAATGGCCCCCGAATCTTTTTTAAAATTATTATAATTCCCTTTTTGTACGGCAATTGTTCTTTCCATTTTGTATATATGGCACAACGAATTCCACCAGAAGGTGAAATTAAGTCTAGTGTAATTTTTCCAATTCCCGGTGATATGTTGAATGGCGTCTCCTGTCATTATCAATAAACAATAAATTATTGCTTGATGAAATTTGACTTTTTATTCTCATTGACGTCCCAAATAGAATTGTATCATATGATAGAGCTACATGGTTCTCTAATAAACAATTTGAGACCAAATTGATTTCCAAAAGACCATGATGCAGGGACATTACATTACATTAGTGACTTCTATTCCGCCTATACCTTGCAGTTCAAGGCGGATTACAAAAGAGCTGACTGGACATTTCCAATGACTTACAATAGTTTGTTTGTTTTTTTTTGGTTACAAAAGAGGTGAGAAAGCTGGATAAATTCTGGAAGAACTTGCAATTGGATAGTAAGATGACTGTACATTTCTAGGTAATATAACTTGCAATTGGATAGTAAGATGACTGTACATTTCTAGGTCATATAACAAATAGGTTACAGTTAGGTTACAAATAAGATTACATTACATTTCAGGGATCTGTATTCTTGGTTGGTGTTTTGAGGAGGAAGAGATTACCTAAGTGGAGGCTTTGGGAGGGGAATTTACCTGGGAGGAGGGGGAGGGGAATTTACCTGGGAGGAGGGGGAAGGAGGGGTTAAGATATCTGGATAAATTTTTTGAAAAGCAGGGTTTTGATTTCTTTTCAAAATGTTTTGAGGTCGCCCGTTGCCATCAGCAGGTTGGAGATGGAGTGGTTAAGTTTTGCTGCTTGCGTCGCAAGAAGGTTGTCCCTGCATCGCTCCTTGATAGGCTGCCACAAGTTCTCACAGGATTTGCAGTAGCCTATCAAGGAGCAGTGCAGGGCCGGCCGGCAGCACAAAAAGCTTGCTCCTGCGTGCCGGCCTGGGTGTGCCGCTGGCTACTACCTTTACAAAGGAGAATTTCAGTGCGGGATACAAGCTGGATCACCAGGGAACAGGTACGAGAGGGAGGGAAGGAGGGAGGATGATAATTATTAGTGTCGGCCGGGGTAGGAGACGTGAGGGATCCCTCTTGTCCTGACCTATCACTAGGTGGTTTAAGTTAAGGAGAAGGGTTAATCTGCTGGCTGGGTTAGAGGGGAGTAAGGGACAATCAAGCCATTGTAACATCACTGATGAGGTTGGCTCTTTTTAGGGGGAAGGGGGTATAGGGAAGGAAGGTGGGACAGTCTTCAGAGCCTGGCAAGGAGGGGGACTTGGTTCACTGCCTGGTAGGGAATGGGACTGAGTTCAGGGCAGGGAGGGAAGGAGGCTGGGTGCAGAACTTGGCAGGGCAGGACACTTGAATATTAAGCCGCCTGACTTATATTTGAGTCAACCATTTTTCCTCCTTTTTGGGGGGAAAAATAGGGGTCTCAAGTTATATTCGGATCGATTTATATTCAAGTATATATGGTAAGTATGTCAGGCAGGCCACATGAGCGACCTAAAGAGCGTACTTGTAGTGCTAACCATTAAATCACTCTGTGATGATAAAACCAAACTAGTATGAGCTGACTATCTAGACGGCTGTAAGTCCTACAATTAACTAGAAGCTCCAGTAGAAACACAAGCGTTCACATAGCTGGGTTACTCTGGCAGGCAATGCAAAGGGCCTGGAAGGCCATATATTTGTGAAATGACCATGCTAATATTGCAGGCTACCTAAAGTTTTGTGGCTAGAAATGAGAAAGATGGGTACCAAAGCAATATACAGGGATCTTGTATGCTTTTCTAACTGAGATAGTGGAATAGAAAGGAGGAAGACAGTAAACAGTCTGTCCTGGATATGAAGCAATATCTCAGGACAGGTGAGTTTGCTTTGTAGCTAGCAGCAGGCATATATCCTTAGTACTAAGGGCAGACAAGATGAGCCAGATGGTCTTTCTGCCATTATTTTGCTACTTTGTAATAACGAGTAGTATCCAATACACATCTCATTATTTTTCACTTTAGATCTTACCTGTGCTCTAAGACCAAAATGTGATCCCAAGTCTTCTAGAAGAACCACCTTGGAAGTCTATCAAAAGAATCATATGGAAAGAATTACATGGATGGATAAATTCAGTGAAAGGCTGCACAAAACATTTACGTTCCTTTAAAAAAGCATTATTTCCCTAAAAAACTACAAAAGGTTTTCGTGCTCTGAACTCGTGTAGATGCAATAAAAATCTTTGCTTTTTACTTTATTTTGTTTAATATTTATTATTTATTTAATATTTTAAAATTTCTATTCTGTTTAAAACCTAAGTGGATTACAAGCAAGAATAGTGAGCTGGTCACCATCTTGACTGCCCACTCTTGCGCCTTATTGCAGTCCTGCTGTATGGCATGCTGGCATATCAGCTGTGAGCTGCCCAATATTTATCTCATTCCAAATTTCACTTTCTGTGTTATTTCTATTTAAAAATAAACCATAGGGGTCTGGTCTATTGTCTTTTTTGGGGGTGAGAGGGGAAGTGCACAGTGAGGAGCAGGGTTTGGTCCTCAAGTATCATGTGACTTCCCTCCTCCCCTTCTGGATTGGAAGGGTGGGTAAGATCTTAAGCAATATGTGCAGCTGGATCAGCACTTAATTCAGGATTGTCCAATCCAGCACTTGCCTTACACAGGTTGATAAAATGAAACAATAGTGAATCCCTATACCCAACATGTATTAAAGATAAAGGACAGAGTCAAAGGGGTTTTGAAGGAAGCAAAAAGGTTCTCCCCTTAGGTATAATTAGGATTTTTCCACCTAGAGCAAGAGGAGTTGCATTTATTAGCAGCGAAGGGACAGGCATCTAATGGGGAAATATATCAGGTTTGGGAAGCTCCAGGAGGATTATGAATTAAATGGTAAGGATTACTTTTATTACTTACAAGTAATAAAGTATCTTAAGGGAACCGATTTACCAAGGATAATATTATTATTACAAGTATTGTTTATATACCACCTATTAGAGAATGACATGGGGACAAATTTTTCCCCGTCCCCGCAGGAACTCATTTTCCCGTCCGTCCCCATGAGTTCTTTTCCTGTCTCCACCCCATTCCTGCAAACTCCATCCTCATCTACCTCAAACATTTTAAAATCAAATGTGTTCGAGGCTTGTGTGGTTGAAGCAGAACTTACAGGAATGGGACAGGGACAGCGACAAAACTTGCTGGGACGGAATGGGGAAACTGAGTTCCTACGGGGACAGGGAAAAATTTGTCCTCATGTCATTCTCTACCATCTATCAATGGAAGCTGTCTAAATGGTTTATTCACGTAATAGAGGGTCTCACCCCACTGGAGCATCTTTAGGTGTTGAAAAGGCATCTAATGGTCCAATTTCACAATTGTATAGGATTGTGAGGGAATACATGCTTAAAAAGTTTAGATACACAGGTAGATGGGAGAGAGGTCTTTGGAAAAGCCTAATGGAAGAACCCTGGTGAGGGATTCTTGAAGGAGCTGGTTACTCATTAGTCTGCTGCAATAAAGGAAAACAGTTATAAAGATACTGTTAAGGTATTGAACACTAGAAATACTTCATAAACTGTCTCCTCTGATTTCAGAGAGATTGATTCACATTTGGTGGACTTGCTCAAAATGAGAGGGTTTGGGGGAGCAATATCAGAAGACCCTTAAAGATATTTTAAGGAGAAGGTCAAACTGAATCTTAATTTGGCTTTGTTGGAGTTGCTTCAAGGAGATATAAGAAACAAAAAATAGCATGCTTGGAGTAGTGGGTTAACAGACTACAAAAAGTGGCTATGATGGAAAAGATCATAGCCCTATAGCATGGGACTCTTGAGAGGTTTGAAGAGGACTGGACAAATATGCTCTCATTGACATCCCATGGGGGTGTAGCATTGTAATAATGTTTGCATTTCTCAGTTTATCAAATTAAAGAGCTAAGACCAGTACTGGACAGACTTGCAGACTTGTCCCATATGTGGTGATTTGGTGTAGGATGGGCTGGGGAGGGCATCAATGGGAACTCCACTAACTTGGAACATGAGGATGTTACTGGCCAGACTTTATGGTAGATATCCTGCAAACAGGATGGTGGGATAGGTTGGCAAGAGCTTGGATGGCAACTTCAGCATTTGGACCTAGGACAATACCAGGTGGACTTTACAGTCTATGACCCAGAAATATAAAAGAAGAGACAAGTTAATTTAATCATATATTTTTAATGGGTATAACTAATGGGCAGACTGGATGGACCGTTCAGGTCTTTATCTGCCGTGATTTACTATGTTACTCTTTTTATTAGTGTTTTTGGACTGAAATAAATCTAACATATCTCTGATGGGCTAGGTCAGGGGTAGGCAATTCTGATCCTCGAGAGCCACAGGCAGGTCAGGTTTTCAGGATATCCACAATAAATTTGCATAAGATAGATTTGCATCTCAAGAGGCAGTGCATGCAAATCCATCTTCCGTGGCTCTTGGAGGACCAGAATTGCCTACCCCTGGTCTAGGTAAACAGAAGATATAACAGCTAATGCTAAAACTAGAATATTAACTGCCTTATGGTCACAGTTTCCAAAAGTTTGCAAAATAGAAAAAAAAAAGCACTAATGTGATTACGATCACTGCTAAATTTTGTATGAGGAGGTGCTGAAAAGTTCTCAGCCCAACCAAGAAGAGAATGATGTGCAAATGTCAAACCATAGACAAATTGGCACTTAATTAAATAACACTCTTTTCAGCTACAGTGGTAGAATTTAGGAAGTTGGTTGGTTGGGCTGAGAACTTTTCAGCACCCCCTCATAACAGTCACATAGGCAAGAGTAAATGTGGCAACATGCACAACTTGTAATCACATTAGAGCAGTGTATATATAGTATTTGTTAAATCACTGGTATCAATACAAGTGAAATGTCACTTGCTGATGCCATATCAGCATAATTGCTGCCAGAGTATTGGATAGGAGCTCTTGAAAGAACTTAAAGTTATTACAAGAAACAGAAAGCTTATTGCTGTACTGTATATACTTGAATATAAGCTGAGATTTTTAGGGCCAAAAAGGGGGGTCTCGGCTTATATTCGGGCCATCGCCTTCCCGCCCCCTCTTGACCCAGCCAAATCCAACCTCCCCCCACCCCACACCTCATTTGCACACCCCTCACGTACCTCCCCCCCCCACGACTCATTGGTGGCCTCGTGGATGAGAACTTGCAATAGCCATTCAGACAGCGGCCTGATATGGAGCAGGAGAGCCCGAAGATCGCTCCTGCTCCATGCACACTGCACCGGCTGGCTATGTGGGACCTGAAAGGAACATGAGGGAGGTGGAATCAGCCAGCGGCTTCGAACAGAGCAGGAGGGCAGGAAGATCACTCCTGCTCCGTGCACCAACTGGCTACGTGGGACCTGAAAGGTGCATGAGGGAGGTGTGGATGTCCAATTTTGGTAGGCACAGGAGGCAGAAGGGATTCCTCCTGTCCCACCCACTGCGAGGCCACCAAGGAGTTGGGGAGTACAGGGGGGTAGATGGATTCGGCTGTGACAGTAGACAGGGGATCCCTCATAACCTGGACCACCAGGTCCTGCAGCAGACCTGGTGGAGGCCTGCAAGGTTATTGGGAAGGAGATGGTGAGGGAGGGGGGACAGGTTACAGAGCCTAGCAGGGCGTGAGGGAGGCTGGGTGCAGAGCCTGACAGAGAGGGAAAGGGGCTGGGTGCAAAGCCTGGCAAGGAGTGAGGGGGGCTGGATGCAGAGCAGGGAAGGGGGCTGGGTGCAGAGCCTGGCAGGTGAGGGAGTGGATGCTGGGTGCAGATCCTGGCAGGGCAGTTGACTATTAAACCCTCATTGTATATTTGAGTCAACCATATTTCCTTCTTTTGGGAGGAAAATGGGGGTCTCGACTTATATTTGAGTATATACTGTATACTATTCTATTCTGTTATGTGTACTCTTCAACTACTTGTTAGTAGACAAAGCATAAATATACCGTATATTCTCAAATATAAACCAAGATTTTTGGGCTCAAAAATGGGGATCTCAGTTTCTATTTGAGTCCTCTGGTCTGCACCACTCCTCCACCCCCCCCCACCCAGGCCTGCCTGAAGTCCTGGTGGTCCAGTGGTTAGCCAGGACAGGAGCGATCCTTCCTGAGTCCTGGCCTGGCCAACTGTAAACCATCCTGCCGCCCTCTCATCTCCCTGATCCCTGTAGACCTTACCTTTAAAACCCTGGTGGTCTAGCGGTAAAGCAAGGTTTATATTCAAGTCAACCTTTTTTCCTCCTTTTTGGGGGGAAACTGTTACCTCGGTTTATATTCTGGTCAATTTAAAGTCAAGTATATACAATACTTCCGAAATAAACTCATTGTCATTTTGTATTTAAAAAAATTAAATATGCTACACTAAAAACAGAAAGCTTAAATATAATAAGCCATATGATTATGCCTCTTTAACACTACAAAGCATTTGCAAAAGCACAACATGAAAACTTGAATGATCTTATTCACTGGAATTGGATCCATGTGGATCCTGCAATCCATGATTTAAAAAAAAAATACAAGAACAGCAGCAGGCTAGTTGTGAAGTCAGAGACAGCCAAGCTAGAGAACTGACTACCATGGACTGAAGACAACAAGCTGGAACCAGTTCATGGAATTCAGTTCTCACAGCTGGGAACTGCCAGAAAAATCATCAAATCTTCTTTTGTATGGATTAGTGCTTGGGGGGGGGGGGAGGCAAAGCATTTAACAGCAACAAAAGTCTCTCAAGTTGTAGCAGGATCTGTTTAAGTGTACCTAGCGTTCTCATAGATGTTCTCAAGTAATGTTCCTGATACAAAAGGCAATTCAGTGTTTAAGATTTATAAGCCAGCACACCGTTATCTACTAAAGCAGTTTGGGAAATTCATTTTGCAGCGAGAGTGGTTCTTTTTTTCACACTTAAAATGACAGAATGGAACAAATGACCAGTTTTTCTGAGAAATATGACTTACACAATAGGTTTTTTTTAAAAAGGCATTCAAAAGCTTGGCTTTTTACGCAGTCCTTTAAATGACTGAAGTAAGAATCAGTTTATTCCCTCAACTGAACATTTGAATCAGTTCTAATATGTACTTAAAAAGTTATTTATATAAGTTAAAGGAAAGGATTATTGAATTATAGGTGAAAGTCGGTGAATTTTTTTTGAGGGGGTAGCAATTATTTGAAGGCTTCCTGTGCTGTTGGTGAGGGATGGTTCCAGTGTTGCTTTGAGCAGAGACAAGCAATGATGTGTTTTAGTGGATGGGTTTTGTAATTTAAATGTACAGTATATTCCATGTTATTTAATATTTATTATATCTGTTTTATCATAAGCCACTCAGCTATGATGAGTGGCCTATACATGTTTAAATAATGTTTGCTTGTTTATTAAAGAGTATTCCACACCACTAATTCAGATGGGGTAAGTGGAGCTAAATGGCAAAAAGGTGATTAGTTTATTTTAATAATGTATTTGCCTACCCCAAAAGGAGGTAATTTTATAGGAGGGTACCTAGAATAAGGTGCTATGAAAGTGACACAGTAGGTGCCTATTTTTCTTTACAGAACAGTAGCATAAAGCACCTACACATACCACAGAGCCAATATAAATGCTTGTGCCTAAACTGCAAAAGAACATGCGTAGATATTTTTCATTGATTTTTCAGAACAAAATCTACAAGCACGATACTTGAAGGAAAAGCACATTTATCAAGAAGATCTAGAACAAATACAGTCGTCCTGGAACTAATCCCCTCCCCACACTGGATACCAGTGTGGGGAGGGAATTAGTTCCAGGACCCCCTGCAGATACCAAAATCCACAGATGATCAAGTTCTCTTAATTTCCTCCCTCTTTCACCCCCCCCCCCCCCATGACAAGGTCTGGCATCTTACACCTCGCTTTCTCTCTCTCAGATTCCCACATCCAGTGTACCTTGGCAGCCAGTGCACAGGCCTTTCCCTCTGACCCAGCCCGCCCAGGAAGTTGCATCAGAAGGGGCAAGAGTTACATCAGCAGGAAAGGCCCAGTATGTGAATGCAGTGAGTCCTTTACACAATGGGAAAGGACAGTCATATTCTAAACTCTGACAAATAGCACAAAGCTGTGAGGTTGAGGAGTAGGAATGCAGAAGAGCTTTAATCAAGGAGAGATGACCACTTCTCTACAAAACAGAACATCCATGTCTTTGGACTACAAGAAGGGTAAATGCACACTTACTAGGCACACAGTAAAATGGAAAAAATTGTTTAGCTATCCCAAAATTGAACCTTGAGAGCAGTAGTGACAAGAATTAAAGCTTTGAGCTCAAATACTATTCACAGGTTTCAAATCTGGGCTACTACATCCATTTTTCTGTACATGCTTGTGACAAATGAATTGACAAATGAAGTCGAGGACTGTAAGTGTCCAGAACAAAAAATATTCCATTCCTATTCGCTAGGGGACTCATAATAATAATAATAAAAAATATATAAATGTCCAAAAAGCATCCTAAATCAGCACTTGGACATCCTAATCGCCAGAATGTCCAAGTGCCGATAATCGAAACCGCCTTTCTGGACATCTTTTGAGGTGTCCTAGCCTCGGTGCATCCAGAGCTCGAGATGGGCATGGTGGAGGCATTATAGATAGGCTTTGGGCATGCAAGGATGGGTTACACTTGGGCATCTGGCAGTGATAATCGAATGTATTGCAAGATGTCTTGGATAGAACTTAGATATTCGGAGCTAGACTTGTTTTAGAAGCGTCTAAGTACCACAAAGTTGCCCAAACTGACCAGATGACCAGATGCATCAAGGTAAGATATCCCCTTACTCCCCCGGTGCACACTGACCCCCCTCCACCACATAAAAATGAGAACACAAAGGTACATACCTGACTATAGAACAGCGGCATTGGGTATGGGAAAGCCTAGTAGAGCAATCACAGAGAGGAGGACCCAGGCCCATAAGGCACTCTAACCACAACATCTGTGGCAGTGTTTCTCAAACTTGTTTGAGCCAGGGCACACTAGTGGCCACGGCTTGAGGCACCCAGAAGTGCACGGACGTCGCTGTGATGACATTACACGCATGCGTGACACCATCTCGCTGACATCCATGCATCTGCAGAGGCCCTCTAGATAGGCCCTGAAATGCCAATAGGGCATGCCAGCAGAGAAGTCTAACAAATATCAACTGAGTACCCCAACTCCACCCTAGACCCACCTAAGCTCTTCCCCAGATCCCACCCCCTTTACTAATCGTAATGTAATTTTTTTCCATTCATTTTTCATATACATACAATATACACAGCAGATATAAATTCTCAAATTGACACATTTCAATCACTATATATAAAATCATTTTCCCTACCTTTGTTGTCTGGTGACTTTATTTTTCTGTGCTTTTAACTATATTTTCAGGGCCTTCTTATCCAGTGACTCTTTTTCTCTCCATCTTCATTTTCTGCCTTGCATCCATCTTTGGCATTGACTTAACATTCAATATTTCCATTTTTCTGCTTTCTTCTCAAAATCTACTTTTCCATGTCTTCCCTTCCTATCTCTATCTCCTTCCCCCTCCCCCTCCTCGGCCCGACAACATCTATCTCCTTCCTTTCCCCCTTCCCAGTCTGGCATCTCTCTTCTCTTCTTCACATAATCTGGCATCTCTCTTTACTACTACTATTATTATTTCTATAGCACTACCAGACTCCCCTTCTTCCCTTCTATTACCTGGTCTGATATCTTGCCCTTCCTTTAGTCATCTCTCCACCCCTCGTGAAACATTTCTCTTTCCCTTCCTCCTTTCTGCCCCCTGCAGTCTATCTCCCTTCCTCCTTTCTGGCCCTCCTCCCAGTCCAACATTTCTCCCTCCTTTCCACCTGTCCAACATTTTTTCTTTTTCCTCCTTCATGCTTCTCCTCTGGTCCTCCTTCCTTCCCGCAACCAACATCTCTCTCTCTCCCTCCATGAGTCCAACTTTTCACTCTCTGCCCTCTCCCCCTTCCCCAGAGTGCAACATTTCTCCTTCCCTCCTTTCTGTCCTCCCCATCCATCTTGCCCTCTCCATAAGTCCAACACTTTCTCCCTCCTTCAAGCTTTCTCTCTCTGTTCTTGCCTCTTCCCTCAAGTGGCATCTCTCCTTCCCACCCACCCCAACCCAACATGCTCTCTCTCCCCATCTCACCCTCCCCTCTAGTGTGTAGCACCTTTCCTTTCCCTCCCTTTCTGCCAGGTTCAGCAGCACCTCGTCTTCCTTCCTTTTACCTCTCCCCTGTCCCACAGTACCCCTTTTCCCTTCCCTGCTCCCCATGTCCAGCATTACCACTTCTCCCTTCCCTCCTCCCCCATGTCCAGCATCACCACTTCCCCCTTCTCTGCTCCCCATGTTCAGCAGTACCCCTTCTCCCTTCCTGTCCAGCAATACCTCTCCTGTCACTGCTAGCAGCAGCTCACTGTGTGCTTTTAACTTCGGCATACAGCTGCCACTAGCAGTAGTTTAGCCCGGTTTCATCAGGCAGCCTCGGGGCCTTTGCTAGGCTGGCCCGCTTCGATGATGCGATGTGGGATGGCCTAGCAAAGGCCCCAAAGCTGCCTGATGAAACCGGGCTAAACTACTGCTAGTGGCAGCTGTGTGCCAAAGTTAAAAGCACACAGAGCTGCCGCTGCTGGTCCGAGAGCGCAGAGACGAGGAAGATAGGAGTCCTGGGGACGTGGAGACGAGGAAGGCAGGAGTCCCGGCAGATACGCACAATGCGACGGTAGAAGTCAGCTGACACAAACACCGGAGCCTCTCTTCCTGCCCTTTGAGCCGCTGCACACTTAAAATCTCAAAAGGCACACTAGTGTGCAGCAGCACACAGTTTGCAATACACTGATCTATGGTATTTAGTATGAGCCCATCAAAATCCACCCAAATCCTGCTATACTGTCATATAGGTGCCACCTGCAGCCAAGAGGACTATTGGGGTGGTATACAGATGGGTAGAGTAGGTTATGGGAGAGTTTGGGGGGATCACAATAAATTATAAGGGGGTTATGGTAAGATGTACATCTGACACCTTTTATGCGACGTTCACAGAAGTGCCCTCTAAGGTGCTCCACTGCTCTGTTGGGATGTCTATGTGGCTAATCTAAATCTATTATTATGCTGGCCCCTCCCACATCCAAAAGGTCTGGATTTGGATGTTTTGAACATGGATGTTTCTGTGTTTGCAAATGGCCAAAAAAGTTAAGATGTCCAAACAGGTCATTTAAAAAATAAAAAAAAGTGGATGTCTAGTGGTTTCAAAAATGGATGTTTTCCTGCCCCAATATTTGGAAATCTTGTGAGATATATCCAAAGTTGGACGTAGACACACTATCGAGTTTTAACAGATTCTGGATTTGTTTTCAATTCTAAAATTATAGAAAAATATTTTCATCTGCTTTCAAAGCATAAAATCACAAAGAAACAGAATATGTACCACTGATTCCTAAAATGTATGAAGGGGGTACACATATGCTATCTAGTAAGAAGAATGCTGGAAGCCTTGACAGCCAGCAGATTTGCAGATTATTAGCAATGGCACAAGAACATAAACAACCCTACAATTGATGACCTGTGTCCGCAACACATTTCAGGAAAGAAAATTAAAAAGTTAGGGAAAAGAGGTAGACTTACCTTAATGTAATCGATAAACTCTGTTAGAAAGCTACGGGACTGGGTATATCAAAAAGAAAACAAATTAACCAAAATTAAGATAAGAGAAATATTTATTTCATTAGATATGAGCAACATTAGACATACACATGACCAAATTTCAAGAAATATTCTTTTTTTCTGGACAAATACACTCCCAATCTTTTTTTTAATTTCAAATGAAATACTCAATATGGTGTCACATTTGCCATTTTTAAAAGTTACAAATTATCCAAAATTTCACAGTACATCTGATATTTAATCTGAATAAATTTGATATCTTTCCATTTATTTTTTTTTTTTTATCAGAAATTATATTGGTTTCCAATACAGGCCAGGGTATTATTCAAATTGGGATGCATTTGTTAAAAGATCATGTTTGGTTTAGTTCCTTCACACTTATATTCTCATATTTCATTTTCTTTACTAAAATGATCTTTGCAAAATATTACTTATTTCACTTTTCCGTCAGTAAAGGAATGCAAATATTAAAGATATGCAACCAATCTATTTTCCTACCAAATGGGAGTCTTAATTCGACCCTTAATTTCACTATCATTCCCTTACATGCATTTTAGAAGATTAATGAAAACTTAATTGTTTAGTAAACTCTGAAGATTATTTTTGAATATTTTAATTGATTATAAATTCAGCACTTAATTTGCTGGTTTTATCTTTTGTAAATCGCATAGGACCATGAGGTATCTGTGATTCATAAATAAAGTTTTATGTTTTGTTATTTGTGAACCCTTCTGCCACAACTCTACCCTACTATAATATTGTTAGACAAGTGTTATGTCTTATTTTTCACTACTGCCCTTCCCTTAAGTATCTTAGCTATTAAATACTAACTGTAGCTAATTTCTGTATAAATGTTATATTTGATTAACTTTGAAATTAATGTTTAGATTATATATATTTTATATAATTGACTCTGTAACTTAAGCCACCCCATCCTTTTCAAGTCCCTTTCCTTTATAGCAGTATATTAAATAAATTTGAACTGTAAACTATAATTAAACTTTTCAAGATAATTTTCACAGGGATTTCCACAGATTAAAAGAAATTTATTGATAGAATACATTCCACCCCTGCATTTAAAGACTGCCTTGGGACTTCCCTGGGGAAAATGGACAGAAACAGGGGGCAAGACCAAGGCAGGCCAAAGGAAACATGAATGAGGATTTGGTCTGAAATCTCCACATCTGTTTCCTTCTCCTTTTCCCCACAATAGTGATGACAAGGCAGATTTTGAAGGCAAACTCTTCAGGAAGTTCCTCTTCAAAATCTACTTGCAGGCCAACAAGTGCCTGGTACGAGGGGGTGCAGAAAAGTTTTCAGCCCAACCAAGAAGAGAATGACATGGATATGGTTCAATCAATGATCTAAAACAATATAAAAAAACATAGAATTTTATTTCTGCAAATTGGCACTTAACAAAAATGCCACACACACACTCTTTATGAAGCTGTGTTAGGCTCTTTTATTGCCGACCACAGTGGTAAAAACTCAGATGCTCATAAAATTCCTATGAGCATTGGAGTTTTTACCACCGCGGCTGGCAATAAAAAAGCCTAACACACCTTCATAAAAGCTACAGTGGCAAAATAATGCTCAGAATTTAGGAAGTTGGTTGGTTGGGTTGAGAACTTTTCAGCACCCCCTCGTACCTGTCCGCAAGCAATTGCCCTCATACACTCTAATGTAGCAGCATTAACAAAAAAAAACCCTCGAAAAAGAAAAAAAAAAAATTGAGAACTAAATTGGCAATTTAAAAAAAAAAGTACTTGAAAATTCTCTCTCCTCAATATCTCCCCTCACAGTTCTAAGTCTTGGTAATGCAGAGGCATTACTGTGCTACCCTTCATCAGAATCCCACACAAGAAGTATTGATAATTGACAAAATGAAAATAGCATTGATAGCTCAAAAGGGCACACAGCAAACTTTGTTAAAAAAAACCCCAATATGGGAAAATAGGCAGCTGTAATAAGTGCAAACTTTATAGTCTGAAAGGATTTAATTTGAGCAATAAGGTAAACTTGCACAGAAAAACACTGAATTCCTATAAATGCAATTAACCCCCCTCTTCTACTAAACCACGCTAGCAGTTTTAGTGCGGGGAGCCGCGCTGAATGTCCCGCGCTGCTCCCAACGCTCATAGAGTTTTTATGAGCATCAGGAGCAGTGCGGCTCCTGATGCTAAAACCACTAGCACGGTTTAGTAGAAGAGGCCCTAAATGAGGAAGCAAGAGTAAAGAAAAACACAAATTGCAATTTTAAATAACTGTTAGTATTGCTTCTTTAAGTTAGCATTTAAAGAAAAAGTATGAGCCCACCAGGACAGATAGGGAAAAATACTTGAGTACCTGAATGTAAACCACTTAGGCTATAAGTGGTATATAAATGCTTAAACAAATAAAAATAAATAAATTACAAGGCATGATTTACAGCTTTGATCTGCCCCCAAAGATTAGTTTCTACAGTTCTGTGCCAAATTCCCCTAAGTAAATCTTTTCCATTACTTGAAAATCAAAAAAAGAAGAGACATATTCCTACAAGATAGGAGTAATATTGTATATCTTCATCATACAGACAATTTTCGCACATTAAATTAACTTTTTCTTATAGCACCTCTGTCTGAATGGCTAGTGCAAGCACAGATCCACCACTTAGCTAAGTCCAAAAGCACCTTGGAACATGTTATAGGGCATTTTTTTAGTTCAACTGGAAAGAATAACAAACATGTAATCTCTAAACTCCTGGTTTTTAAAAAATCTTTATTATGATTATTCATTACAATAATAACAAATATTCATGAATATCCACAAAAACTCTGTATATAAAATACATTGAAACATATATAAGGTAATAAATCAACTTGATCAAGTCCACATTACAGTGGTCGCCAGAATTTAAACTAGGAAATCAACTCTATATATATTCTATCGTCATGGACAGGCTAAATTGTGGCTTACTTTATATATCATACATCATCCTCCCAAATGAAAATAGCGATAACAGAAGTTAAACTTTTCATAAAGGTTTTTCCTTCTAGCTGGGTTGGATCGAAAAACACATATTTATCATTTCCATACGAAATAAAGCATTTGCATGGGAATTTTAAAAAGAAAGTAGTTCCCACTGCCAAAGCTTTTGGCTTTAGCTGAAGGAATTGCTTTCTTTTAAACTGAGTATGTCTTGAGACATCCGGAAAAATTGTCACTTGTTGACCACAAAACAGATCTTGTTTTTTAAAAAAATATAATTTCAAAATAGCCTGTTTTTCAAGCTCCGTCTTGAAGGCCACCAACAGAGTAGCGTGTTTACTAATTATATCCTTAGAGGATTAAAGAAACTGCGATACATTCAAACTATCAGGTGAAACTAATTGGTCCATACCACCTTCTTCTATTATTTCCTTAGAAACTCTTGGAATGTAATAGAGGTTATCAACTTCAAAAGGTATTCACATTAGTATAATGTAATATATCCCTCAAGTACATTTTCAAGAGTTCTACTGGAGAAAGGTAATGTGTAATAGGAAAATTTAAAAGACGAAGGTTTTTAGCCCTAATAGACTTCTCCAGTTTCTCTAATTTAGCATTAAAGATGGTATGATAACCTCCTGCTTTTAACTAGAGATGGAATAATGCAGCCTTCTGACATGAGATCATACCAAGACACCCCAAATTAGGTTTTTAAAATATATCCCAACGACAATGGTGCACTTCCAGCATCTTGGAAAGATCATCTTTTATTCCCTCAATCAAAAAAACAAACAACTTATTGGCAGAGCTGGGGTTAGAACTCAGAATATTTTCACTCAAACCAAAGGCTAACCACATGGCCCTTGAATTTATATTTAAAAATTCTATGCAAGGTATTTCTATAATGCTTTAACTGTGGGAGTAGTAGTAAAGGTTCAATTCATCTCATTTATGAAAGGTTTTTCATTTCCCAGATAAGGAGCTGCAAAATGCAGTTTTTGTTGAATGAGAGGCCAAACCAACCAACTGCCACCCCAACCCCTTCAGTAATGTAGGGCATAAAGCTGGTAAGGCCATGGCCCCTGTGACCCAACCTGCTCTGCTGCCCATATGCCAAATCATTAAGGGGTCATTTTATAAAGACACATTTATGCCAGTATAAGGGTGTATAATGTGACTTTAACATTATCCTTCATGTATTTGTTCATGTCCTTTAAATAGCCATGCTCAGGGGTGGATTTTGGGAAGAATGCAAGCAGAGTTGCAATTTATGCACATACTTTATAAAATATGTGCATTTATACTTGCTGTTGAGCAGGTGTAATATCTGTGGCTTCCTTTTAGCTCTGATTTTTGCTGCTTTTCTGGGGCAATTTTATATAAGACATGTAGGCACCCAAAATCAGCCCAAATAAGCAGGTACTTGACCTTTCAATCTAGGTAACCTGATAAAATGATTACCATATATACTTGAATATAAGTCGATCCGAATACAAGCCGAGACACTCATTTTCCCCTCAAAAGGAGGAAAACTAGTTGACTCTAATATAAGACAGGGGTGTTAATATTCAAGTGCCCTGCCCGGATCTGCACCCAGCGTCCCCTCACTGACTCCTTCCCCTGTCATGCACTGCACCCAGCCCCCTTCTCTCCACCCTGTCCCCCTCCCTCCCAGGCTCTGTAACCTGTTCCCCCTCCCTGCCCTGTACCTTGTACCTCCTTGTCTGCCAATATCCTGCATGCTGCCGTGCCTTCCATATGACCCATGTACCTGGAATCCCTAGTGGTCTAGAGATGTAGCGAGACTCGTGAGAACTCGGCAGTCATTCAGGCAGCCGCTCAGCGCCAGGCAGCAACATACAGCTGAACTGTCAGAACTCGCAGTAGTGACTGGCTCAGCAGTGGGGCAGGAGCGCAGAAAGCTTGCTCCTGCCCACTACACCTCTGGACCACAAGGGATTCCAGGTACGCGGGTCATATGGAAGGTGTGGCGGCATGCAGGATATCAGCAAAGAGAAGGTACAATGACAAAGCAGGGAGGGGGGATAGAATGCAGAGCTTTGCAGCCCGGCTGAGGCCTGCAACAAGTCTGGGATGGGGCAGATGGGTGCTGACCCAAATATAAGCCAAGACACATTGTTTTGGCCCCAAAATCTCAGCTTATATTTGAGTATATACGGTAAGTGTTCTATATCTAGGGCACCTGCATATATAGGCTATGGATTGTTTTGTTTCATGTTAAATACCGTACTTTGCCTCTTTTTAGCTTTTCCATAAATTAGAGACATCTAAAAGCCTCAGGAAATTACATGATTTAAATTCTACTAGCATGCCCATATTTTAAGGTTCCTTCGAAGCACTGCTCTCTTCATTTTGTTTTCCCAGGCTGTGAGACTGCTCCTGTGCTCCTTTAAAAGCAAAAACAGTAATGAAGGGGGCAATGTGCAGTGATTAAGAAAAAGCTAAACTCCATGGTCCCTGCCATTTAATATAAAAACAGTGTCTTAGAAAGAGATTTCAGATTTAAAAACGTTCTTATACCACCCAGCCAGTAGCAAGTTGAGGAACAGGCAGTCTTAATGAATTCAGTCCGAATTGGAAAGCAGGGAGAACAAACTCAGTGTCTGGGGCACCGTAAAGTTAAATTTTAGATTTTCTTTTCCTATTCATTGAGCTACACTATCATGGCAGCAGAATTTACCTAGTTAAAGGCCACTCTTGTCACAAGGACTGCATCAGTCTGCACTGGGACTGTGGCACCACTAAATGCCCAGCTATTAAACTACAGGGATCCACACTAGCTACAGATTTAACAGCACAATAATGAAATTTTATGTATAACTTTGTTTAAAATAATCCAGCAAGAAAACAAAACAAAAATCAACCACACAAAAAGGAGCCACTGTGCAATCAGCTCCAATAAAAAGTAGCTGCTCTTTAAAATGCACAGATCTGAACCATTTGCTGCTTCATGACTAGTCTACTCCAATCATCAGCAACGCAGAACTAAATAACATATTTGTAGTTAATATTTATTTGTTTATTCTGCGTTTGTAATTCGCCTTGTACATCTTTATTGAAGCAAGAAGATGGAAAACAAGTGTTCAATCAAATTAAAGGCAGACAAGTAACACAGACACAACATGCATATGATGTATATGAAAGTCAATGATCATGAAAAATAATTTTATTTTAAATTGAAAAATAAAATTATTTTTCAAGATCATTGACTTTCATATACATCATATGCATGTTGTGTCTGTGTTACTTGTCTGTCTTTAATTTGATTGAACACTTGTTTTCCAACTTCTTGCTTCAATAAAGATGTACAAAATGGATTACAAACGCAGGATAAACAAATAAATAAACTACAATCACAATAATTCATACACATCCCTTAATCTCCATATCTTGTCTCCCATTCCTTAAAAAGCCACATCTTAAGAGCCTTACAAAACTAAATAATTGGTAACCTCCTTTAACACTTAAGGGAGCTTATTTTAATATGCAGGGACTGCCCCTGCATATTTTTTCATCTGAAACCTTATATTAGATTGTAAAGGATTATATACTCTATGTGTGTTTCTACAGCAGTGTACACCTGGCAGCTTAAAGGTTAGAGCAATGGACTGAGAGCCAGGAAAGCCCAGTTCAGGCCCTACTGGGCGACTCCATGTGATCTTGGGCAGGTCACTTAACCCTCCATTACCTTAGATTGTGAGCTTTTGGGGATAGAGACATGCTCACAATATCTGAATGTGCAGTGCTTTGATAGCTCTCAGACTTGCAGGTGGTAAATAAGAAATTCAACAACAAAAGAATGGCTTTCATCTTAGCCAGGAAGGACGCATACACTAAGGCAGCATAAGAGAAACATTTCAAAAACAGTGACATACCTCTTCCTCTGTCATTGCTTCTTCAAGCCCCTCTTCCTCAACCTCAAAAGTTTCCTTTAACTTCAGGTATTCTTCATGTTGCCGCTGCTCCTCTTCCTCTTTAGCCTTCCTAGCTTCCTCCTCCTATGGAAACAAATACAAAGCTAAGCTGTCATGTTGTCTTCTACAGCTTACAGGTATCCTTGCAGAGGAAGGCAAACTGTGCTGAAGATAATATTGCATCTATTTTGTTCAGAACAGTCCTGAAGCATAACGATTCTATTATCTGAGCACTTTTTCTTTTGGAAAGTCCAAGCTGGACTGAGCGCTTGATGTTTCACAGTGCATTTAACTGCACTGAAAGCAGAATATGGAATCTAGCTAGTGCCACAATGCCTTGGTCAAATTTGTCACAGGAGAAGCCCTCTTATATAGGAAACTGCCTCCTCAATTTGCATGTACATGTAGCATTTCAAATCTGTGGGAAGTCCCTCTCTCACACCAACCTCGCCTTTATTATAAGGCTTTATTTTTAGCTGCCAAGAGAAATTTTTTTTTAAAAAAAAAATTGTCCTGAACACAGAGCATACAAAGTACGAGGTGTCACAATTGCACATTTCCTGTGGTATCCTCTCCTTGCGCTTCTGTCTAGGCTCAGAAAAAACATGGGAATGTTAATGCAATTATTTCCTCAAAGCAGTTCTATCCTTGTCTGCTAACCTTTTCCAATCACAATGAATGCAGGAAAGTTACCAGTACACTAGATCCGATCACTCTCTAAGCAGACATGTTTTATGGAAAGGGTAGAAGGGAAAGGATTCAAAGCTTAAGTGCCATCTAGGCAAACTTTTGTTTTGTGGTGAATAAGGGGCACTTTTCATACTATCCACATTATCACAAAGTCTAAGGGTACTTCTTACCCACAGACGTCATGCCAATTTTTTAAAGTGAAAGCCTGTACATGCTTCAGTGCTTACCAAGATGAAGCCTCCTCACTGAAACTTGCACCTTTTTTTCTGACTACAATAATATACTACATTTCAAGTGCAATAGGAATAGTATGCTAAACCTTATGTTACTCTGTCCATTTTTGCGAGCATACTATAGAAAAATGTCAATTACAGCTTTCAAAACCTCCTCTTTCTCCAAGGAGTCTGCTGCCCCTTCAGTTTCTCTTTTTGCATGCAAGCATGAAAGGTGTCTTCTGATCTGCTCAATTTATTTCTTTTTTTTATTTTGTGATAGTTTTGTAGTTTTTCACTCTAGATTCCTTTTGATAAGGGTCTACTCTACCTGCATGGAGAGAAGCAAATTTTAAATCTGCAGCTGGCAGGTATATCCTTTGGGGCCTGTTTCAGCCAGCCTGTTGAAGATTAGTGAAGCTCAGGGTCCATTCCCCTGGTGTTTGCTTACCCCTTTGACTTGGTCAGGGGCTGGAGCGCAGGCTGTTTAGGTTCTAAAAATGTTCCTTCAGAGCGCTCATAGCACTAGTTGCGTTTCGTTGCCCCCCCCCCCCCCAACACACACACACTCTTTTCATGAGGTTTGGGAGCATTCAGAATCAGTCTGTAGAGGTCCGATTGGCAGCCTGAAGATTCCAGCAAAATGGCTGAGTGACTGAAAGCAGAGAGCCTCTCCTAGAACAGCTACATCTGAGAGATGCTGAAGCAGGCAGCAGCAGCAGCACCACCACTATTTTCCCACCACTTGGTCTGTGAGTAAGGCTGACAGCCAGTAGGAAAAATTGTGTGTGGGGGGGGGGAGGAGCTTTCAAAAGCTGTTTTTAACTGTTTCTACAACTAGGGCCTTGGTCCCCGCCCCCTCCCCTAAAGTCCTGTTTTTAAAAGTTTGTAGTCAGCCCTGAGGAGATTTTAAGCTGGTTTTTAGCACTAAAATTCACCAGCAGCAATCATTTTGGATTTTTCTGATCTTTTTCTAAGTTCTCAAACTTCTCCAAAACACCTCGTTATGCTTCCAAAGCGCCAGGGATGGAGTCCTCCGACTCTAATACCCCTATATCATGCCTTGTTTGCAAAGGATGGGTGCCGTGTCAAGCGAAGCGGGGAGGCAGGAACTTTAAGTTTAGCTTCCACATGGCCTCTGGTGCATGGCACACGGCTTTTGAACCTGTTAGGGGAGCGAAAATTTCCTAAGGAGCCCTGGAACAGCGGCATGGCACGCTAAACTGGTGCAGAAGCTCTGCAGCTAAAGAAGAGGCATCTCTTCCCTTCTAAAGGGGAAGGAGAGTTGCCTACTAAGGCCTTTACCCCAGAGTACCCCTCTTTATCACCGTGCATGTCTTCTATAGACAGATATAACTCATTTTAATTGCAGGGACCTGGTATTGAAGAAAGTTACTGGTAAATATTTTGCTCTTGATTACATGGTTGGAATGACAATAATTAAAAAAAATTTCATGAAAACCAGTTTGGGCCATTTTTCTCTTTCAGCAGCTTGTACTAAGATGCATGGACCTGCACTGCTGATATCTGACAAAAAATAGTACAAATACAGATAATTGCATTTGTTGAAGATGTGGGTTGCCTGAATCCATATCTAAGCAGCAGTGGTCCTGAGCAGCAAACCCCCTCCCCTCCAGCCCTGATGCAGTGACAACGGTCCTGAGCCATGAAACCCCCTCCCCCATCCCTCCCTCTCTTACCCGAAGCAGCAGTGGCAGCCAATCAGCAGAGGTAGTGCTGAAAACAAGTTGCTCGTGGCCAGCCCCAGCAGGGCCTTTCCTCTGTCATTTCCGATACAGCAGAGGAAAGCCCCTGCTAGGCCTGTCTATGAGCAGCTTGTTTTCAGTGCTACCTCTGCTGATTGACTGCTGCTGCTTCGGTAAGTGAGGGGGGTCCAGGAGGCTAGACCCGCATGGAAAAAGGACAGAAGGGGGGAAAGTTGGACCAGAAGTGTGTGTGGGCCTATTAGGGGAGGATCCAACAGGGGAGGGGCGATGGATGGATGCTGGACCCATAAGTGGGGGGAGAATAGGGGGAGAGAACGTGACCCAGAAAGAAGGGAAGAACAGATGCTGGACCTACAAGTGGGGGTGGGGGGGGTGATAGAGTGAGGTGGGAAGGGAGAGAAAACTATTTTTACAGTAATTCTCAAGCAACCAGATACTACAGTTATCCAGCATCCACCAATCCTCATGGGTGCTGGATAACTGAGAGTTTGCTGTACATACTACCTGTATTAGCTAAAATCCAGTAAAGCCAGAATTCAAATCCTACAGTAGCTCCTTTAAATCTCAGACAATTCCCTTAAACCTCTAGTGGCTCAGGTACACACGTAGACTTGGGTCAGGGAAATCTTTATTGTAACTGAATGTAACTCATCTTGAGCTGTTACTGTAAAAGCTGTGAGCTAAATCCAAATCTTAAATCCAGTACCAAGGATATTGTGAAGGACTTAGAGAGAAATTCTACCATACCATAAGAGCACTAATTTACAGACATCACCTAAAATCCAGAATTAATTTTCCTATATATTGTATTCTGAACCTCAATTCTGTAACCTGTATCAGCAATTGTTTGGTGGCTGGGCTTCATATTTCAGGACTCAAGGAGCATACCAGCTTTCACTCCTTGGCATGTCGTCTTTATGAACTTCTAACATCAGATCCTATTGTCTGACTGGAATTCACTTTAATTTTATACATTTTATTTATTTATTTATTTTTAATCCTAATTTAATTTATTCACTGAATACTTGTTGGGATGTTCATATCTTGTCTCTATCTCTGTTTTTTATATCTTTTCTATCTTTACTATTTTTAATAATTGTTTTCTCAGGTACTTTAGTTAGATTGTGAGCCTTCGGGACAGTTAGAGAACTTCCAAGTACCTATCTTTATTTATTTTTATTTTATTGTATCTTTAATGCATCTTTATTGTAAACCGCTTTGAACCTCACGGTATAGCGGTATATAAGAAATAAAATAAAATATAAATTAAAATAAATAAAAAGGGGGAATTCTATAACATGGCATCCTAGAATTAGGTGATAGGAACCTATTCTATAAAGTAACATAGGCTGATGCCTTTATAGAATACCAGTGTAACTGAGTATCAACACACCTAACATTTAGATGTGATCACTTATGCCAGCCAAAGAGTTGGTGTAAGTAGGGTTATCAGATTTCACAAAGTAAAAACCCAGACATGTGGCCCTGCCCCCAGTCCCACCCCCCACACAAACCTCCTCTTAAGTTTGCGGCTGTGTCTAGGGCCCTCCTCTGAGCAGGTGCAGATGTGACGCAATGATATCACACGCATGTGCGCATGCGTGTGATATCATCACATCACATTCATGCATGCTCGGTGGCCCTTTCAGACACAGCCAGCCCCGAGCCGAAAACTCGGACAAATACCTTACAGGTTAGAAAGACATCTGGATACCCGGACAGTCCTCAGAGGATATGTCCGGGTAAATCCGACGTCTGGTAGCTCTAAGTGTAAGTGTGAGCACCTATGTGATGCAGCTATTCAAATATCTCACAGTATTCATTAAATAATACATATGTCCTACCCACGTGTACCCTTCCTTACAAATACCCACTATGTAAGTTAAGTGGGCAGACTTAAGCTGATTTTATGTGGATTTGAGATAAAGAACAGAGCAGGAGTCCAGAGAATGCAAAGCTTAAATTCCTCATCAAATCCCTGTATAAGAGGTTTGGGGAGGTTAACCCTCCCTAGGCCCAACCACAACCTCTCCCATCCCCCCAACAGTCACTTTGCAGGTACTTAGTTATTCCAATAAAATGTCTCTTCATTTTCTATTTTTTCTATTAATTTGGAATTTAATGATTAGATTATATCAGTTTTGAAGAGTTACATTTGCAATCTTTTTATTTTGCACAGCAGAGGGGTAAATTTATACAGGGGAAAATATCACTGTTTCTGTATATTCGGTGTTGCACTGTATGCAGAATATGGCTTCTTGGAGTTTAATTTATGTCTTCACATTCCTATTATATTAAGTTTGTGGTTACTTATTCTCTTCTTAATGAGGGTGTGTATGGAAGAGAGTGAGGATGACTAACTGGCTTGGTGGTGGAGGCAGAGAGGAGATCAGACTGGTGAAAGTAAGATGAGGAAATCAAAAAAGAGAGGAGGATAATGAGAGTTAGAGTGTTTTGCGTATGTAACTCATTAGCTGAGAGAGATAATTTAGAGGGGTAATGATGGGAAGGGTTGCCGGCACCATTTTGAATCTGATACCAGAAAGAGGCCAGAGCAATGGGGGGGATCAATCCTGAATTGACCTCTCCACTAGACACAAGTGATTGTGTCAGGAAGTTATGCCAGGGAGTGGGGAGCTCTAAGTATCACATACAGTCCCCTTTAAGAAGTGCCTAGGGGAACTAAGCTATGGCTTTGCATCTTGATGCTCCTGGGATGGAATATTACCAGCTACTTTTTCCTGGCAGTATTGTTCCAGGAATAATGTGGTTTCCTCATTATTCAATTTATATAATAATGATCTGTTCTGCATACTTTACATCTCATTACTATACAGTATATCGCATTATGGCAATCTAACTCGCCTTATTGCCCATTAACACACATTAGCCCTAATTAATCTTAATAACTGCCCCTTTAATCATCTATAACAAAGCCTAAGACTTTCAGGATTTGAATTTTGCAGATTGTGAAGAAATGTACTTCACTAACCAGTTCTTCAGATAGAGGAAATACATGGACCCCCTCCCCAATATAATCAACATATATCTTTCCATTTCATACTTCAAATGTTCAGCATCTCCTATCCTCTTCTCTACCCCCTCCCTTCCTGCTATCAGGCCTACCTCTATCCTTTGTTTCTGCCATCAAGGATGTCGGCAGCGCCTGTTTCGCAGGTGCGGGGGGGGGGCTTTGAGCACATGTATGCACTCAAGGCAGGCCACATCCTGTCCCTTCTGAAACAGGAATTTTAGAGAGGGTGGGCTGAGTGAGAACATATGGTCAAAGATCCTGTGCTGATAGTCCTAATCATTCTTTAGTATCGCTGACTTCTACTGCATTGGCACCAATGCCAGCTCTGGAACTGTATTACCGTATTTTCACGTAGATAACACGCACCCGTGTAAAACGCGCACTTGGGTATAGCACGTGAAAAACACAAATTTATGTACAGAAATTTTTATATACCGCGCACACCCGTATACCGCGCATGCTGCCCGACTCTCCTCTGGCCACCCCGACTCTCCTTTCGCCCGCCCCGACTCTCCTCTCCCCCTTGAAGTCCTGTCCCCACCCTGAAAGCCTGATGCCCCCCCCGCAGGACCGCTCGCACCCCCACCCCGAAGGACCGCTCGCACGCACTCCCACCCGCACCCGCACCCCCACCCTGAAGGACCGCTCGCACCCCCACAGCCTCCCGACCCCCCCCATCATGTAGAAGCTCCTACCGGTGTCCTGCTGCTTCCTCTTGGCGGTCCCGACTCCCCGACACGATCGTGGCAAGAGGGAGCTCAAGCCCTCTTGCCCCAGCCAACCGCGGCACCCCCGACATGATCGGGGCAAGGGGGAGCTCAAGCCCTCTTGCCCCAGCCAACCGCAGCACCCCCGACACGATCGGGGCAAGAGGGAGCTCAAACCCTCTTGCCCCCCCCCCCCGACTCCCTGACACGATCGGGGCAAAAGGGAGCCCAAGCCCTCTTGCCCCGCCAACTCCCCAACAATATCGGGCCAGGAGGGAGCCCAAACCCTCCTGGCCACGGCGACCCCCTACACCCACCCCGCACTACATTACGGGCAGGAGGGATCCCAGGCCCTCCTGCCTTCAACGCAAACCCCCCTCCCCCCAACGACTGCCCCCCCCCAAGACCCTCCGACCGCCCCCCCAGCCGACCGACGACCCCCCTGGCCGACCCCCACGACACCCCCACCCCCCTTCCCCGTACCTTTGTGTAGTTGGCCGGACAGACAGGAGCCAAACCCGCCTGTCCGGCAGGCAGCCAACGACGGAATGAGGCCGGATTGGCCTATCCATCCCAAAGCTCCGCCTACTGGTAGGGCCTAAGGCGCCTGGGCCAATCAGAATAGGCCCGGGAGCCTTAGGTCCCTCCTGGGGGTGGGGCCTTGGGCACATGGTCGGGTTGGGCCCATGTGCCTCAGGCCCCGCCCCCAGGTGGGCCCAACCCGACCATGTGCCCAAGGCCCCGCTCCCAGGAGGGACCTAAGGCTCCCGGGCCTATTCTGATTGGCCCAGGCGCCTTAGGCCCCACCAGTAGGCGGAGCTTTGGGACAGATGGGCCAATCCAGCCTCATTCCGTCGTTGGCTGCCTGACGGACAGGCGGGTTTGGCTCCCGTCTGTCCGGCCAACTACACAAAGGTATGGGGAAGGGGGGTGGGGGTGTCATGGGGGTCGGCCAGGGGGGTCGCCGGTCAGCTGGGGGGGCGGTCGGAGGTTCTTGGGGGGGGGCGGTCGTTGGGGGGAGGGGGGCTTGCGTCGAGGGCAGGAGGGCCTGGGATCCCTCCTGCCTGTAATGTAGTGCGGGGTGGGGGTAGGGGGTCACCGTGGCCAGGAGGGTTTGGCTCCCTCCTGGCCCGAACAACTAGCGGGGGGGGGGGGTCGCCAGGGCCAGGAGGACTTGGGCTCCCTCCTGGCCCGATATTGTCGGGGAGTGGTGGAGTCGGCGGGGCAAGAGGGCTTGGGCTCCCTTTTGCCCCGATCGTGTCCGGCCAACTACACATTGTGAATATCCTGAAAATCTGGCCTGCCTGTGGACCTTGAGTACTGGAATTGAGTGGCCCCACCTAGGTGACATATTTTAATTTTTCTCAATGATGGCCTTTCTGTTTTAACTCAGAGCCTTTATTTGTTGTGTGTCTTGTCAGTCTGTCTTGACTAGATTTTAGGCTTCAAGGTATAGGGATTGTTCACTACGTATAACTATAGCCTTGCATGCATACGAAATCATACTTTAAAAAATATACCGTACATATGCTTTGAAAGAGTTTTGGTTGTGCAAGGAGAATGATGTTGATATGAGAAAAAGTCCTATGCATAGAAAAGCAGACCTTTACAGACAACCCTGCAGACCACTTGTGTCATGTCAAGTACTCTGTTTTGCAATAGAAAAGGAAGTTCTCTCTTGCTGATAAGCTGTCAGTTGGTAAACCATTTCCCCACCCAAAAAAACTCCAAAGAGTAAAAGGGAAATTCCCAGAGCAGTGCAGTGCAAAAGAAAGCACCAATTGCATACAGTAGCCTGTACTCTTTTCTAAAGCAGTCAATGATATCCTCCACACAATGCCAAACTGAAAAAAACATATCAAACGAAGCTGATTTGGCTGCAACCCTAGAGTGTAATAATTTATCAAAGCTACATTTGAAAAATTAAATAATGCCTAATTCTTCCAAAACAGTTAAGCATATGGAATAACGGATAAGCAGTTGACAGGATAGGATTCAGGAGCAACATAAAGAAATATTTTTTCATGAAATTGTAATGGCAAGAACAACAGTATCAGACTTCAGGAAAACCTGGGGCAAGCATAGAGGACCTTTACTTGTGAGGAAGGAAAGAAAGTCAGATCAAGTATGGAGGGAAAACAGGCAGAGAAACTGGGTCTTGCGATCTTATTTTGCCAATGATATTATTTCTACTGTATATTTTACTTTGAATACAAATAGCCTTTCCAGAAAGTTAATTTAAAATTAGTCATCTTATATACACTGCCAGGTAACATCAAATTGTGGCTTTTAAGGCTACAGTGAACAAGCTCACACAATAGAAATTTCTGAGCCTTTATTCCTGAGTTGCAGAATTCCTTAGTTCCTTAAAGCTCAGTATTTCCCCCAATGCTATTGTCTAAGTGGTTAATATTCAAAATGACTTAACTGGCCAGAAATGGCTGTTGACCAGTTCAAATTTTGTTTTGAGGCTATCTGCTAATTTTCAGCAGGACCAAACAGGTTATCACTGCTGAAAATAAATGGTTAGTGCCTAAGTGAAAACTGGTTATTTTGGGAGCATTCTGGGGGTGGAGTCAGCACTAGGCCTGAGACAGCACTGATATTCAGCACTTAACCAGCCAGGGTTACCACATAAATGAGACCATAATCCAGTGGTGTACCAAGGGCGGGGCGTGAGGTGCGGACTGCCCCGGGTGCCAGCCCTGGGGGGGTGCACAGCCAGTCAGATCTGTAACCTTCCGCATTGCTCTAAATGGCACCTGCACATCAGCGCGGCTGCCGTACTTATTCCGAAGCACAGTCGGCAGCCATGCTGAAGTGCAGGAAGGTCCCGCAATGACTGCGTCTGCCACCTCTGCCTCCGGAAGACGTGACGTCGGAGGGGGTGGACCAGAATCCGCAATCATCGCGGGACCTTTCCGCAACTCCCTGCATCTGCCGGTCCACCCCCTCCAACGTCACTTACGACTTCTGGAGGCAGAGGCAGCAGAAGCAGTCATCGCGGGATCTTGCTGATTTGGAGGGAGAGAGGAGCATAGAAGGGTGGTGGAGGGAGAGAAAGGGAGTCAGGGTGGTAGAGGGAGAAAAAGGGGCAGGGTGGTATGGAAGGGTGGTGGAAGGAGAGAAAGGGGGCAGATGCTGATGGAATTGGTGTGCAGGGAAAGGAGAGAGAAACATAAGGGGGAAGAATACTAGATGGAATTGGGTTGGAGGGAAAGAAAGGAGGCAGATGCTGATGGAAGTGGGGGGGGAAGGGAGAGGAGAGAGTGAAATGTCAGACCATGGAGGTGTGGGAGAGGGAAGGGAAGAAGAGGCGAGGATAGAGATGCCAGACTATTGGAGGAGGGAAGGGAAGAAGATGGATGCCAGACCAATAGGGGTGAAGGGAAAGATGGAAGGGGGAGACATACAGTTTCTGGAAGTGGCATAGAAGGACAGAAGATGACAAATAGAAGGGGCAGACAGTGGATGAAAGGAAGAGAGTGACAAGAAGATGAGGAAAGCAGAAACCAGAGAAGACAAGATAGGAAAAAAATATATTTATTTATTTATTTGCTTTAGGGGAGATAAAGATGCATTTGATAGCTAGAAAGCCAGATTAGGAGTCTCAATTGAATCCTATTTCCAAACTTTTTTGAAGCACACTGCTCTGTCCCCTCCTATTGTTTTTTTCCCATACTTGTCTTATTTACTATCAACAACTTGTATTTCTTTCCCCATATTTTCCTTTTGTTTAATATGTTTTTTCAGGTTAGTTCTATTCGTTTGTTTTGTTTCCCCCAGAAATTTGTAATTTTATTGTTTTGTACATCGCTTAGAATTTTGAATAAGCGATTAATCAAATTTATAATAAACTTGAAACTTGATAATAAACTTTATTTTTCTATACCGCCAACACCCAAAAAGTTCTAGGCAGTTCACAAAATAAAGAGGATTGGACATTCCAGTGATGATACAAAGCATACAGAAAAGCAGTACAATATTTCAATAGTGAAAAATACAATAAGAAACTATGACAGTCATCAATCAAGTAACAAATTTTTTGAACAAATAGGTCTTAACCAATTTTCTAAAGGTGCAATAAGATGCAGATTGTTGAATCAGGTCGTCTAACCATACCTGAGCTTTACCTGCTTGATAAGCCACAGATCGATAAAAATATTTTTTAAAACGGAAATTTTTGGGATTAGGAAAAGTAAATAAACCAATATGCCGAGTAGACCTAATCGAGCAGTACCATTCAAAATGAGAGAGGAGATATAGCGGAGCTAATCCAAACAACATCTTATAGCAAATACAAGCAAATTTGAAAAGTACTCTTGCTCCCATTGGTAACTAGTGCAGCTGAACGGTAGTAGGGGCTGACATGTTCTTGTTTTTTTAATCCGAAAATTAAACAGACTGCTGTATTTTGGATTAGCCTTAATCTTCCTAAGATGGTTTTATAAGCTCCCAAAAAGATTATATTGCAATAGTCAAGAATAGATAAAATTAATGCTTGAACTAGTAAGCTGAAAAAAGTAGGGTCAAAGAATTTTTGATGGAACGCAACTTCCATAATGCAAAGAAACATTTCTTTACAAGCATATCAGTATGTTCCCCCAGGGTTAAATGGCGGTCAAGTATGACTCTTAAAATTTTAAGAGATGAGGCTACTGGATATTCTTGTCCTCTTAAATAAAGAGTTTTATCTGTAATTTTATCGTTGGGACTAGCCAAAAAAGAATCTGGTTTTCTCAGTGTTTAATTTCAATTTAAATTCAATGGTCCATTGTTCAATCTGTTTTTGTGGTGATGCACTTTATGCAGAGTCCAGCTTCTTGGTGGTTCAATTTAACCTTTGTCTACGTATTTCTATTTTATCTCCCCCCCCCCCTTTTATAAAACTGTAGAGCGTTTTTTAGCGCCAGCCGAGGTGGCAACAGCTCTGATGCTCAGAATTCTTTGAGAGTCTGAGCTGTTACCACCATGGCTAAAACCCACACTACAGTTTTGTAAAAGGGGGAGGGGTTAGTTTGTGATTACAAATTCCAAACTAGGCGAAGGTGTTTTCTGTGTTCTGTGTGTTTGAAAGACATGGTTTTCTGTTAGGATTGATCTTTACTAGTCTGGCTTGTTTAGTTTTTCAATGGGTGTATTGATGTTGTACTGCTCACTGCAGTATGTAAGATGCTACCTTTTCCTAGGTACACTCTTGTGTGACATGTAGATTGTTACTAAAAATCATGTTTTTCATACAGATGGGGGGGGGGGGTGTCAAAAATGATGGACCCTGGGTGTCACACATGCTAGGTACCACAAATGACCCAGATATCATGAAAGCACAATGTGTAAAATGATAAACACTTTCAATAATGGTTGATACTTTAATGTCCTATAGTATTATACAAGGACAGCATAGGCTATTGAGTGAATCAAAATGAAGAAAAAAGCCTCAGAAAAGGGCCCTCCCACCTCCACCAAAGTGGTTAGTTAAAGGTGGTTGAGCGGTCACCTCATTGGCAAAAAAACTTCAATATAATTAAAGCCTTATGCTGTACTTCGCACCTGCCTCTTTCTGCCAAGGCAGATGGGGACTCGGGCGGCTGTCCAGCAGGGGAGCCTGCCGATGCAAAGCTGGACCACCAGGATTGCAGAAAGATAATGGGGGGAAGGGGGGAGGTTATGCAGAAAGATACCAGGGAAGGGGGCCCTCCTGCCAGAATTACGGTAAATTAATCATTTGTTTAAATTTACAACAAATGTAGAGCTGAGGCAAGGGGCCTTGTGCTGGACATGTGAATCGCTTTAAAAAAAAAAAAGAGGAAATAAAAATGTAAAGGCATCAGAGATTTGCATTTTCCAAAGCAGAGTAGGAAACAGAAAGACATCCCTGCCTGCCCTGCGCCCTGTCCCTACCTGCCTGCCTGCCAGCTACTAGGCACTTCCCTGTACCCTGTCTCAGCCTACCACTAGACCACAAGAGGGAGGACAGGGTACAGAGCCTGGCAGGGAGGGGGAACAGAGTGCAGAGCCTGGCAAGGAGTGTGGGGTTGGGTGCAAAGCCTGGCAGGGAGAATTTGGTTCAGAATGTTTTCTTCTTGTTTTCCTCCTCTAAATCTAGGGTGCGTCTTATGGGCAGGTGTGTCTTATGGAGTGAAAAATACAGTATTTGTATAGTGCTACCCAGTGTACATACATAGAGCTTTACAAACAATTAATGGTTTCTGCTTATTGGCGCTTACAATCTAATCAAGACAAATAGGCAAGATGTACAATAAGAAACTTAGAAGCCTTGCTTTAAGGTAAAAAGGTGTGTGTTTTTCAGAGAGGGTTTGCAAGCTATACCCAACTAATTTCTTGCAGCTTTACCAAAAATTCCCACATTTTTGGCATTTGCTATTTATTCTAAAATGAAAGATATCCAATTCAGGGCCTCACAACTACCCTGACCAAAGTCGTATTAAGGCATATGAAACTAGGCATGTGCCTTAGGCTCAAAAGTTTAGGGAGATGTGCTCAGGATTCAGGAGGCTAGGATTGCCAACTGTCAGGATTTTTTTAGGATTCTAAAGATGTTTGAACTATTTGTCTTAAAGCCAGAAAGATGGCTAAGAGTGTGCCTATTTTTCAGAGTTTAGCCCACTATAGCTCTCTAATACTCCTCCTTCTAGTGCAAGGGCTGTGGTAGATCCAGCTAATGGGAAGACAGGGCTGAGCTGCAAGGGCTATGGAGTAAGCTGAGCTGTGCACAAGGTCTCTGAAGAGAACCAGTGAGTGATCTTGGGGTGGAAATTGCTGAAAAGGAGTAGGACTAAAGAAAGAGGAAAGTGTGAAGGGTCTGCTGTCAGCTGAGGGAAAAAAAATTGGTAGCAAATGCTGGAATTTTACATGATGGTGGGCTGACCTGGGGGGGGGAGCAGTGCCAGAATAAGCACATGAATAGCAGGACAACATTTGAAGAGAGCTGAAGATGACATGCAGTGGTGTAGCGAGGGTAGAGGGCACCCTGGGTAGAGGTGCACTTTTGTGTCATCGTGTGTCCCCTACCTTCCCCCTCCCCCCCCCCCCGGCCACATGCATGCTTCCCAAACCCCCAGAACCCTCTGCAAATAAATTGCTAGGAGCTCATTAATATTTAAATGAGCTCTCCTATCGATGCACAAAAGGGAATCCCCCCTCATTTCCAGTCGCTAACTGCCAATAACTTGTGCATGTGTTATCCCATTGGGACATTTAAGCATTGTTACAGTAGAGACATTTTAGGGCAAAGTATTATATCTGCTGTCACATAATTTAAAAATGACCTCAGATGAACTGGACAGTTTTCTCTTGACTATTCTGTAAAGCATCCATCACCTTACTTGGTTCAGTGAGGCATTCTAGTTGTAATTCCAGTCTCCATGAGCCCCCCTATTCAAATATCTGTGTATTGTTTTAGTACCCTGTTAATGTATGTAGATTTAAAGGTACAATAATAATTCTGCCCTATGAACAAACACCTTTCAGAACTACGGCAAGGCGACCTATTACAAAACTAGCTAAAGAAAGCATAAAAGCACTATACATTCTATTAACATTTTCCATATTACCCTTAAATATCTATGTTAATGTTAGTACCACCTCCACAAGGTGATTTAGTATGACAAAAATAACAGAATGACATAATACACTTTCCATACTATTCAAGATACTGACCTTCACTTTTAAATATGGTCTTCTGTAGTATATGGACAAAATGCAGTCAAACACTGCCTACACATACTTACAAATACATATTTACTCTTAATGTATGTGTGAAAGACAAATATAGTGCAATTCTAGTTATCCTATGTAATAATAACATGAAACTCTAGACTTTCTCTAATAGGTTGTGCTCAAGTTCATGAACAGCTCTCACTGGCTAGTGTCCCTATTTGTGGGTGTGGGTGTGGGGGGGGGGGGTATTTTTTAAACAGTGCCTTTGTAGTGATGCTTCCTGACACCAGCAACTACATAGTAACCAGTTTCATTGACTCAGCTAAATGAGAGCTGCTGGTCTCTTTCCTTGGCCTGCTGCTATTACACAAATGGAAATCACACAGAACTGCAAGAAGTTGCTATTTACAGTACATTCATGTTTTTTCCCATCTTCCCACCAAACAAATGTTTCAGATGCACATATAGGAGGTAATTCTATAAAACAGATGCTAATGTGCTGATTACAAGTATAAATGCTTAGAACAAAGGCACACGTGCATAAATACCAAAATTCTACCTAAGCACTATTCTGTAAGTACTCTAAGCGTCAACTGCGACTCATAAGACCATACTTCCACCCACAGCACTTTGCTCTGATCGTTCAGATGATGGTCTTACCTCAACTGGGCTATTGCAACTCCGTCTACCTAGGCAACACCACCACTTTTATCCACATACTGCAACTCATCCAGAACACAGCCATTAGACTAATCTACAAATTAAAGAAATATGATTCGATCACAACCTTCATCAAGCAACTACACTGGCTCCCAATACCATCCCGAATAATCTTCAAAACCTCATGTATCCTACACCAGATTTTGTACAGAAACTCAGCTGCTCCCCTCATCTAACTATTCGCTACTGCTTGATCGACATCAAGAAGAATCCTTAACAGAATTCAACTAAACTTGCCATCCACAAAATACCTCCACTACAAGCAAATCTTCCACTCTATGCTAACTTATCTGGGTGTAAAACCCTGGAATGGCCTCCCAGAAGCAATCAGGAAAGAGACAAACTATACCTCATTCAGGAAAAACCTGAAGACTCATCTCTTTGACAACTACTGTTTCAGCTTTTGTTTATCACCCCTCCTCCTAGGCCCCTCCCCTTGCTTCTCCGAGCCCCCTTCCTTACTCCTTTTTCCTCTTCCTCTTCGATCTGTCGCCTTGAGCTTGTATAGGTTTGTGTGACTCACAAATGAAAGATTAGATTAGATTATATATCTACAAATAAAAAGGTTCTATGGAAGATGTAATCTTTTATTAAAAGCTCGACATGGCCATGTTTCGGCCATAGGCTGCATCAGGGGTACAATATGGACCATTTGCCAAATACATGCTATGTAAAATATACACATAATCAAAAACCACAGAGACTTGGTAATATAGAAATCCAGAAGACAAAGAACAATTTGACTCATGCTATAATGCCTTGTAAGGGGCATTATGAGAAAAGTTCTACATTGCTTTTTTATTCTGTAACTAAAATAATCTTGTGTTTGCTGTTTCATTGTGCCCCTGACACAGCCTGAGAGTGAAACATGGGCATGTTATGTGTTAACAAAAGATCACATCTTCCAAAGAACCGTTTATTTGTGATAATACTGTTTTTAGTCTTCTGGATTTCCACATGACTAAGCCTATGTATTTGGCAGATGGACATACACATAAGAAGAATCCAGGTGAAGCATGGTCAGGACTCATATTTACATATATAACTTACAGAACACTCTAAATTATGTATAAGAACATAAGAAATGCCATACTAGGACAAACTGAAGATCCATCAAACCCAGTATCCTGTTTCCAACAGTGGCCAACCCAGGTCCCAAGCACCTAGGCTAGATCCCAAATAGTGAAACATATTTTATGCTGTTTATCCTAGAAATAAGCAGTGGATTTCACCAAGCCATCTCAATAATGGCCTACAGACTTCTCTTTTAGGAAATTATCCAAGCCTTTTTCAAAACCCATTAAACTAAATGATTTCACTACATTCTCCGGCAATGAATTCCAGAGTTTAATTGCATGTTGTGTGAAGAAATATTTTCTCTGGTTTGTTTTAAATTTACTACTTAGTATCTTCATCAAATGCCACCTAGTCCTAGTATTTTTGGAAAGAATGAACAAGCAATTTACATCCACACTTTCCACTCCACTCAATATTTTATAGACCTCTATCATATCACCTCTATGCCATCTCTTCTCCAAGTTGAAGGGCCTTAGCCACTTTAGCCTTTCTTCATAGGGAAGTCGTCCCAAACCTTTTATCATTTTCATCACCCTTCTCTGTACCTTTTCCAATTCTGCTATATCTTTTTGAGATACGGCGACCAGAACTGCACACAATATTCAAGATGTGGCCATACCATAAAGCAATACAAGGGCATTACAACATTTCATCTTTGTTTTCCATTCCTTTCTTAATAATTCCTAATATTCTATTTGCTTTCTTAGCCACCACCGCACATTATGCTGAGGGTTTCAAAGTATCCTCAACAATAAGACCTAGACCCATTTCCTAGGAGGTGACTCCTAATATAGAACCCAACATCATGTAGCTTAGCTATAGTTCAGGTTCCTCTTTTCCAAATGCATCGCTTTGCACTTGCTTTGAAATTCAGGTGAACACCAGCTCTACAGCTGGTATTAGTGCTTGTGCTTACTTGTATATATGTGTATTTACTTGTCATTGTTCTAGAATTATCTCCATGATGACTGCAATAAATTGAATCTACATCCTGGATGAAAAGCAGTAATTTGGAAGGCAACATACTTAATGTCTGATAACATTATATGGTCTTTTGTTGTTTTCTTCTTTCTCCGTGGTAACCATCCATCTTCCATCTCTGTCCTCCCCTTCCAATTCCCTTCCCTCCCCGGAGGTCTGGCATATTTCCTTTTTTTCATCTCTATTTCCGTAGCTGCAGCGATGGACCCCACCATCCCCAGGTATACCATCAATCCTTTTCTCAACTACTCTTTCATCCAGCATCTCTCCCTCCTTCCCACCACCCCAGGGTCCACCAGCTCTCCCTTTCTCTAACTACCCTCCTATCTAGTATCTCTTTCCCCCCCCCTACACCATCCCTTGTGTCCAACTTCTCTCCCTTTCTGTTCCTTCCCTCCCTAAATCCCATTGTTCATCATCTCTTTCCCGCTTCTGTTTTTAGATTCATTATTTCTTCTATCCATCCCATATCCCCTCTCCATGATCTCCCCCTCCACCATCCATCTTCCCCCTTCACCAAGTTCATCTCTCCCATCCATCTTCTCCCATCTCTCCCTCTCCAGTCCATCAACCCTCTCAAGTCCATCTCCCCTCTCCATGATCTCCCCCAAGTTCATCTCTCTCTCCCCCAAGTCCATCTCCCCTCTCCATGATCTCCCCCAAGTCTATCTCCTCCTTCACCATCCATCTTCCCCCTCCCCCAAGTTCATCTCTCCCATTCAACTTCTCCCCATCTCTCCCTTTCCAGTCCACCAACTCTCCCAAGTCCATCTCCCCTCTCCACAATCTCCCCCAAGTTCATCTCCCCTCTCCATGATCTCCCCCAAGTCTATCTCCCCCTACACCATCCTTATTCCCCCTCCATCAAGTTCATCTCTCCCATCCAACTTCTCCCCATCTCTCCCTCTCCAGTCCACCAACTCCCCCAAGTCCATATTCCCTCCCCCCATCTACCTTTATTTTGACATTACAACATGTTGCTGTGATTTAGCGATTCACTCCTGCCGCCACTCTTTACGACTTTTCTCCACTGCGGCCTGCCCTCAGTGAAAACTTCCTGTTTCCGTTTGGGTCGATGAATGGAAAGAAGATGCCCGGAGTAGCGTCAGGGTAGTGAATCGCATTTGCTACCGCCGCTTTTGCCTGGCCGGGGAGGAGAGGAGAAATACTTCCGGCCAGGAAGGAGAAAGCCTTGCTGCCGCTGATCTGCACGCAGAGGTCCATTTGGGCTTTCCCTCTGCCACTGGAGTCCTTGCTTCTGATGTAACTTCCGGTTTCACAAAATCGGAAGTTACATTAGATGGAAGGATTCCGGTGGCAGAGGGAAAGCCCGAAAGGGTCTCTAGCAAGGGAGCCGACAAATCAGTAAGTTCAATTTTCTGCAAAAACAAAATCGATTTACCCGATGTGAATCAGTGAATCGGGCAGCACTACTTCACACACACGCAGACATTGACATGATGATGTCATGCATGCATGTGATGTCATCACGGCAATATCTGCGCACTTACAGGTGCCTCGAGCCATGACCACTACCTTTAGTGTGCCGTGGCTCGAGAAAGTTTGCAGGACACTGAATTAGACAGTGCCATCTGGCTGAAATACATGCTTCTAGTTTTTTTGGCGGTAGAACCAATGAAATGGAATGGACTACCACAGGAACCGAGTGTTACAGAGTTTAGAAAGAAATAAAGACAAAATAAAAAAAAAAACCAAATTAAAAAAAATACTGAGTGATACTAACCTAATGGTTAGAGCAGGGGGCTGAGAGCCAGGGGAGCCCGATTCAAATCCTGCTGCAACTCCATGTGATTTTAGGCAAGTCAGTCAATTAACCCTCCATTATCTCAGGTACAAAATTAGATTGTGAGCCCTCCAAGGACAGAAAATACCACATTGCTTTAATTGCTTTTGGGCTTGCAGGTAGTATATAAGTAAATAAGAGCTCTTTTTACAAAGCCGCGGTAGAGGTTTCTACTGCCGACTGGGAGGGAAATGCTCCAACTTTCATGCATCTTGATTTTAGCAGTGTGTGTTAGACTAGGTCAAAGGCTGCTGAGAGGTCCAGAAACCCTAGGAGCACATCTTCTCCTTTTGTTTGGTGTTTCAGGACTGAGTCCTGTACTGCTACTAGTACGGTTCCCTTGTTCAGCCCTAGTAAAAAGTGCCACACCCCTTCTGCTGGTGGAAAGGACTGGGTGTGAGAAACATGCTAAATTTGGTATGTATGCCTTGAGGACTAAGCAAACTCGGAAAAGTGCCACAAAAAGGTTGCGATGCACTGTATTAGACCATGCAGTCAAATAAAATCAATTTGAAGAAATAAGTAAAAAATGCACACTAGGAGACAATTCTATAATTGTGCACCACTATTTATGAATTACACTAGCATTCTATGAGAACACTTATATGTGTTAAGTGCTCTTATAGAATACTAGCATAAATGCGCCTAAATGTAACACTTACATAATTTACAGTATTCTGTAAGTTATGCATGTAAATATTAGACCTGTCCATACTCTTCCCTCTAAACACTTCCTTATATTTATACACTAAGGGGACCTTTTACTATTAAGGTGTGCTAATGGATTTATTGCATGCTAAATGCCATGCAACCCACTGTATACAGTACCTATGGGCTGCACGGCACTTTAATGTACACTGATTTGTTAGCATGCACTAAATCTGTTAGTGCACCTCAGTAAAAAGACCCCTAAGTGATTTGCGCATTTAAATTATAGAATAGTACTGCCTGTTCTGCTAGCATTCTACAAATTTAAATGTGCAAATGCACTTAATACCCTGTTATAGAGTGAGGGGGATTCTGTTGGGGTTTTTTTGTTTTTACAGACTCAGATGCCAGCTACTGCATTTGCTATTTCCTTACACAGAAAAGCAATTACAATGTTGAGTGTATCTCAGTATATGAAATGGATCATTTTACCTTTACGCTGTTCTAAACAATTTTTACGAAGCCTATCCAAAAGTGACTTTTAAAAAAAAAATCTGATATTATGTAGTTGTTTTGATGTTAAATCTAGACTGTCTGCATCTTGGTAGATGATTCATTTCATGTTCACAACAGATACACCCACACACTGGAATGGAGAAATTAGAATATTTGAGCATCACACCCTTCTGAACATCTCATACTACAGACACAACAATATTGTCCTTTAAATTCATCTTTTTACTAAGGGTAAAGCCTGTGCATATTAGTTCATTCAAGAGAGAAACTGACTTGTATTGCTATCATGGAGCTAGTGACGGTTTCTCCTTTCTAGCTCTTTAAGAGTATGTTGCTCATATTAAAATGCAAATCTAAAAGGCCATGCAGGGATCACTAAACTCAAGTAAATCCTAGAAGAACCAGTAATGTCTGCATATATAGCATATCCTGTGAGAGCTTAGATTTTGGACTTTTGACTCAACTGCCAACAAAAATTCTACATTTTTTAAAATCTGTCCCTATTTTAGCAAAGAGAGTACACAGAATGAATTATAAAAGGTCAAACACTACCTGTGAACTTGTCACCTTCATGACTGGGATGGTAGACTGTGGTTTAGATACAGCTATCGTATGGGTCATCTCACCTTAAAATGAAATGTTATTGTTCACATATCTGTTCTCTAGTGGGGATGTGCCCTCGAAGTTTAATGCAAGGAAAGTAGTATTCTTATTTGAAGCCTGTGTTTAGATAAATTAGATGGATAAATTAGATGGATCTGAAACCAACTGCTGTTCAGGTTATATACATCTGCCACTCAAGGGCAAATTCTATAAGAAGCGCCCAAAAGTTAGGCACCAATGTAGGCACTGTTCAGTGCGATTCAAGTAAAATTGGGTGCTGTTTAATGAATCACGCTGAGCGGCACCTATTTTGGAGGCGCCCATTAAACAGGCCAGCTCTATGCACAACTAAAAAAGTTAGGCACCCACGCGAGTGCTTAAGCACGCTTGAGAGAAATGACTCTGTAAGAAGGCGCCCAACACGTAGCCACGCCCATGCCTAACATGCATAGCGCCTATTTTTTTGAAGGCCGCCTAAATATTTAGAGGCGCCTCGTTAAAGAATTGCGATTTCTTGATAGGTGCCTATGTTTCAATCAGTGCTGATTAAAAAGCTTAATTGAGCTTGTCATTCATTTTAGATAGGCGCCTATCTTGATGGGCGCCTCCGAAATAGGTGCCTAACTTTAGGGGTTCATAGACAATGGCGCGAAATACAAAGGCGCGCCCAGACAATTGAGCACAGCGCGGAGGCGCGCACCGCTCAAAATTACTGTTTTTAGGGGCTCCGACGGGGGTTTTGTTGGGGAACCCCCCCACTTTACTTAATAGACATCGCGCCGGCGTTATGGGGGTTTGGGGGGTTGTAACCCTCCACATTTTACTGTAAACTTAACTTTTTCCCTAAAAACAGGGAAAAAGTGAAGTTTTCAGTAAAATGTGGGGGGTTACAACCCCCCACACCTCCCACAACGCCCCCACAATGCAGCGCGATGTCTATTAAGTAAAGTGGGGGGTTCCCCCCCACGCCCCCCCCCGTCGGAGCCCTAAAAACAGTAATTTTGAGCGGCGCGCACCTCCACGCTGCGCTCAATTGTCCCGGCGCGCTTTTGACCTGACACCAACTTTAGGCGCTGGTTACAGAATTTGGGCCTCAGTGACTACTAAAAAAGTATTATGATTCCTAAGATCCTTAGTGCTGCTGTGGAAAGATGCTGAACTGTTGTAACAGTTCATGAAATACCCAGCAAAATAACTATTTAAAACAGTGTATTAGTCACAAATTATGTTTGGTAAGTTATTCCATTTTGTTTTAGGTCTATATCTCTTGTCAAAGCTGATGACTGAGCTCTGGGCAACTGGGAAACCGAATAATATCATTACTCCCTTTTCCCTAAAAGGTCAGTAGCAACTGATATCCAAATATTGATATTGAATATCCAGGTAAAGTAGTGACAACCAGCATTATCTGGATACTGGCAATGTTCAGTGACGGCATCCAGGCAGCTACACTGACAACTTCTGACACAATTTTTGACTCTAGTCAGCACTGCATATTTGATTAATAGTACATGCTACCCAGATTAGTAGCTTAGAACACCTTGCCCTTAAAATTTAGATGCTAACAGTTCAATGAAATCCAAATATAGGAGAATTACACAAGGAACAGAGAAGGGTGAATAAATGATAAGGGATGGGACTACTTCCCTATGAGGAAAGGCTAAAGCGGATAGGGCTCTTCAGCTTGGAGAAGAGATGACTCAGGGGTGATATGATAGAGGTCTATAAAATACTGAGTGGAGAGGAAAGGATAAATGTGAATCACTTGTTTACTCTTTCCAAAAATACCAGGACTAGGGGGCATGCGATGAAGCTACCAAATAGTGCAGTACTCCCCCGAATTTTGAAAAACCGCAAATGCATTTTTTAGGCAGTGGAGAAAGGGCAACTGGAGTGCCGGCAAGTGAAGGAAGTCACTCGCAGTCTGCTCCGGCCGCCTCTTCCTGTAGTAATAATAATAATAATTTTATTTCTTATATACCGCTATACCCTAAGTTCGAAGCGGTTTACAGTGGAGTCGTGTCTAGAGAGAGTACAGTGTTGACAGTAGGATACAGGATAATACAAAGTGAGCAGGTACTGGGGTGATTACAGTAAGGTACGAGATATTAATACGAAAAAAACAGTTACAGTTGTAGTTACAGTAGTAAAGTTGAGCTACACCAATCAGGAGCTGCTTTGACATGCAGCTCCTGATTGGTGTAGCCCGACTTTACTACAGGAAGAGGCTGTTAGAGCAAACCGCGAATGACCGGGTCCCCAATTCGCAAATTCACAGGGGAACACTGTACATTTAAAACAAACCAGGAGAAAATATTTATTCACATAATGTATGATTACAGTAAACTCTGGAATTCATTGCTGGAGAATGTGGTGAAATTAGCTAGCTTAGTGGGGTTTAAAGAAGGTTTGGATAATTTCCTAAAAGAGAAGTCCATAGGCTATTATTGAGATGGCTTGGGAAAATGCACTGCTTATTTATAGGATAAGCAGGATAAAAATCTGTTTTTTACAACTTGGGATCTTGCTAGATACTTGGAATGGCCACTGTTGTAAATGGGATACTATGCTTGATGGTTCTTCAGCTTATCCCAGTATGGCAATTCTTATATTCTTAAGAGCTTGAAGCTCACTTATTTGGTGTGTGGATGTGAGAGATATGAGAAATACTACTTTCCAAGTGAGATGTTTGAGAGATGAAGATGCAAGTGGTTCAAAGGGAAGCTTCATTCGAGTGGAAAGGATAACATTGAGATCCCAAGCAACTGGAGGAGGTTTGATTGGAGATTTGGTATGATAAAGGTCTTTCATGAATCTGGAAACCAGAGGATGTACTGTTTATGGCTATTTTATCCAGAAGTGTATGGAAAGCACTTATAGCACTGAGATGAACTAACTGAGTAGTTTTGAGACCAGAGTTAGAGAGATACAGAAGATAGTCCAGAAATGATGGAAGAGGACAAGTGATCAGCTGTAGCAAGTTAAGATGACAAAAGATTGTGAAACGAGTCCACTTGAATCAACAGCAGTGCCAAGTAGAGGATTTTCTCAAGGCTTCAATAATAGTTCAGACTGATGTAGCTATCTGAAAAGTGTCCGACTGAGAGAGAGATACCACTCTGTGAGAGCTAGAGAATATAGGTTGGGATAGAGAAGATAGTCCTCATTCTATGTGAGTAACGCTGGAAGACTTGAAGGGTGATGGGTTCCCATACACTGAATTATAGGAGGAGAGAGGGAACCATGGTTGACATGGCCACTGAGGTGCTATGAGAAATCATGGTAGCTTATTCTTGGTGAAGTTTGAGTAAAGTCTTCCCGAGTAGAGGAATTGAAGGGAAAGCACAAAGGAACCTGTTCTGCCAGTCAAGGAGAAAAGCATCCAATTCCATGCAATTGGGAATGTAAAGTCTGGAACAGAAGGCTGAAAGTTTGTGATTGTGGGAGGAAGCAAAGAGATCCACCTCTGGAGCCCCTATCTGAAAATATCTGACATAAAATAAATTGAATTGAGTGACACTCGTGCGTTCGTAGAAGTCTGCTCAACTTGTCTGCCAAGATATTCTGTTTCCCTGCTAGATAAACCACTTTCAGGAATATGTTGTGAGGTATTGCCCAGAATCAGATTTGAATCACCTCTTGGCAAATTGGGTGAGACCCTGTACCTCTTTGTTTATGTAGTACATGGATACTTGGTGGTCTGTTTGAATGAGTACTATTTGATTGAGGAGGCAATCTTGAAAAGTGTATAGAGCATTGCAGATTGCTTGAAGCTTGAGGAGATTGATATGAAGAGTTTTCTCATAAGGATTCAAGCAAGATGCATCGTTATTCACGTTGTCAAATGTGACTCGGACGAGAGGTCATGTACTGAAGTTGAGAGGCGACAGGCCCAGGACAAATGTCAGGAAGTTCTGTTTCGCACAGCGAGTGGTGGACGCTTGGAACGCTCTCCCGGAGGACGTTGTGACAGAGACCTCCATTATAGGATTCAAGGGCAAGTTGGATGCATACCTCCTTGCAAATCACATTGAGGGATACAGGTAAACAAGGTCTCATTATGAAGCACCTAGTTGGGCCTCCAACGTGTGCGGCGTGTGCGGATCACCGGACTGGATGGACCAAGGGTCTGATTCGGTGAAGGCATTTCTTATGTTCTTATGTTCGCCATTGACCAACTGAGCATGAAAACATCCATTGTTAATATTTTTTGATATGATGGAGTATGGAATAGAAGGCTCCTGAAAAGATTGGCCTGTGATAACTACCACTGAAGGGAGTGATGAAGAACTGAGGCCACTTGAAAGCGTTGGGAAAGTGCTCTGGTGGTTTGAGACCATTGGGTTGAGAGTATCAACTGAGGTTCCCTGAGATGATATCATCAGTGACACGGCACAGGGAAGGCCGCAAAGCAACCTGTTCAGAGTGCTGCTGCCGCTGCTGTTTGGAGCAGAGGTATGTCAGTCTTGCGGTGGGAGGGTTGGCAGGGTTCTGCTGCATAGGGGGGAGAGAGGGATGGAAAGATGCTGCACAAGGGGATGGGTGAGAGGGGAAGAAAGATGCTGCACATGGTGGGTGAGGAAAAAGTCAGGGATAGAGTCAGGGACATTCAGGAGGGGCTTCGGCGGTTGATCTAACTAGGGCTTATTTTAGGAGCACTTTTAAAAATCACGCTAGGGCTTATTTTCGGGGAAACACAGTATTAGAGGCATCTGCAGGGCATTAGTGTGTATATACAGTGGATATCATTGGTATACTTACAAACAAACAAATATGCGCACACAAAACCCAAAAAGGTATAATTTCTGTAGTACATTCAATCTGATATGCCTACTTAAAATCATATTTCCATGTATTTCTCACAACACTGAACAGGGAAATTCAAAGTTCATAAGCTATAAGGGAAAAAAATTAAAAGCTGCTATGCAACATTGGCTCATAGTATAATTATAGGAACATGATTTTGAAAAAGGCTGTAGGAAAAAAATGGTGTTAATACAAACATAAATCAAGTGATTCCAGATCTAGAGTCTAATTATATTTTTTATTGTATACAAACAGGTAGATACTTACTGTTGCACCAAGCAACCGGGTTTAGTGTTTCATGCAAATATATTTTGGAAGTTTATGCAAATTATAGGAACAACAACAGGGAAAGAATGGAAGGCATTTTGCCAGTCAGTTTAAACCTCTTAGGAGGGTTGCGTGTACTTAATCGGGGGGAGGGGAGGTATTTTGTGTAATATGAGTGAAATGAGTTTGGGTGGCACACAAGTCAAATAAGTCGTGGCAGAAGGATGGGGGGATTACATGAGTCAAATAGAAAGGAAAAGCAAGGTTCAGGTGCATAACATTATGAAAGATCAGGCAAACAAGATGAACCGAAAAAATAAGTATCAAGCAGAGTGAGGGGGAGAAGGATGTGGAAAGGAAGTGGGAGAGATGAGTACATAATGAGTGGGTGACACTAAAAAGTTAAAGATAAGAGCAGTGAGTGTATAACATATGGTCTGAAGAACAGATCTGGATAATCTGGGTGTCAGAGAGTACCTGAGAGCACTAGATGATTCTGAAAAGCTTTCAGTAGAACTTAATTGCTTTTATCATGCCAATAAGATATTCTGTAAGGTTTTAAAAATTTACTAGAAGACATTAATGGTTGATTCTATAAACATCCTTATAAGTGTCAGTTAAGTGCTTCCTTTAGAAAATACAGAAACATGATGGCAGATAAAGGCCTAATGGCCCATCCAGTCTGCCTTTCCCCACTAACCATTTTCTTCTCTTCTCCCCAAGAGATCTCATATGCCTGTTCCATGCTATCTTGAATTCAGATCCAGTCTTCATCTTCACCACCTCCACCGGGAAACTATTCTACGCATCTACCACCCTTTCTGTAAAGAAGTATTTTCTTACATTACTCCTGAGCCTTTCACCTCTTAACTTCATCCTATGCCCTCTTCTTCTGTAATTTTCCTTAATTTAAAGAAGACTCACCTCCTGCACATTAACACCACAGAGATATATAAATGTCTCTATCAGATCTCCTCTCTCCAGTCTTTCCTCCCGCAGAGCGGGAGCAGTGCAGAAGGCACTCAGGGTGTGGGAGCGTGCTCCACCCCTCCCCATCAACTTTGCACCGTCTGGTTTTGCTCAACTGCTACTCTCAACCACAGCTTTCATTCCCAACTGTTACACCCAATCACAGTTTTCACTCCCAACATATGCTCTCTACAGCATTTACACTAAAATAATTCTTACTCCTACCCATCCAGGTACAACACAAGAAGAACAACTCTCTCACAGCCAACTACTCGTCTACCCCCCTCCAAAATGAAGCTAATCCCACAAACACACACCCTGGCCACCCTACTGATAATCCTCCTCATTACCAGTTGGAAAGCAGTAGCAAACAACTTACCAGCCCCACCCACATGCTCAACTGCAAACAAAATCCAACACCACAACAGGAGAACCCCAATAGTTAGAAGCTCAAACACCAAACTAGCGCTCAACATCCCATCACCTTAGCATGGAGAAGAAGACCACTTCCCAAGACCAAACCTCAACCTCCTCCTAAAACACTCATCTACCCTGAAACGACTCACAATTTCCAAACAGATATCACCACCCTAACATGTGCCTACTTAAACATCAGAGCCTTAGGACCTAAAACAGAACACATAAAAAAACTGGATAAAAACCGAAAACCTCACAGAAACCTGGTTAACCTCAGATGCAGATCCTAGAATAACAGAAGTTTGCCCTCAGGGATACAAAATAACAGTGACCTGCAGAGAGAAAAAAAGAGGAGGAGGACTAGCAATCTTAATCAAGGACTTCCTAACTCTAAATATACTCGAAAAAACATCCACCCCACAAATGGACTTCCTTGCCTGCCATCTCTCAAGCACCACTCTAAAAAACTCACTCAACTGCATGCTCTACTACATAACACCAGGAAACTGGACCACAGTAAGACCTGAATTTGAAAATTTAATATACCAAAACTCATTAACAGTAGAATACAACCTCATCCTAGGAGACCTAAACATACACTTTGAAGACCAAGCATCCAAACCAGCAGAAAACTGTCTATCATTTCTCAATGCCTTATCCTTCCAAATCCTAAACCCACAAACCACGCATGAAAAAGGACACCAACTTGACATTGCAGCCTTCATGATCCATCAACCATCTTCCCCAGAAATTCAAACACCTAATGGAACCTGGTTCCCATCCCTCTGGTCAGACCACTACACATACACATTCAACATCAACTGGACCAAGAACGAAACCATACCTAAATCCAAAAAAATAACTTACACCTCACGCAAACACATCAACCCCTCCAAATTCTGGACAAAAATAGATGAAACAATCCAGGACTGTGACCCCAAGGACTTCATCTCACAGTGGAACTTTCTGACTACCAACATCCTTGATGAACTAGCCCCACTACAAACCAAAACTAGAATCAGCAGAAGATCAGATCAATGGTTTGACAATGAACTACTCCTACTTAAAAAGACAATGCAGATGACTAGAAAGAAAATGGAGAAAAACTAATCTAGATCACACGAAAACCGCCTGGAAAAAAACTAACAAACAATACAAAATACTACTAAAGGACAAGAGAAAAACACATTACACTAATCTAATAGGCACAGAACCCAAGATACCAAAAAACTATTCCAAATATTAAAAGACCTAACAGACACCAAATCCTACATGACCACTAACAATACCCCACCCCCCTCAGCCACCCTCTTAGCAGAACACTTCAAGAACAAAATTACAAATGCCAGAGCCACTCAATTGTACCCCATCCCACCTAACGAACTCACAATTCTTCCCACAGATAAAGAATCAGCTGACAGAACATGGTCTCAATTCCCCAACATACAATGGTCTTAATTCAATAAACTCTACAAAAAGTACAGCCACGCATCCTGTGACCTTAACCACTGCACATCATATCTCCTTACAACCTCCAGCACAAAATTCTGTACTCTACTTCTGCAATGGATACAAACCATGCTCACTGATGGCCTTTTCCCAACTGACCTCAGCGAAATCATCATCACCCCAATCCAAAAAGATCCAAAAGAACCAACCATCCAACTACAGACCCATTGCCTCAATACCTCTATATGTCAAACTGACAGAAGGACTAGTAGCCAAACACCTCATCAACTATCTAGATCACAGTTCTTCAACCGCCGGTCCGCAAAAAAATGTTGCCGGTCTGCGAAGGATTCGGGTCCCCGCCGCAGCAAAAAGTGCCGGCGTCAGCTGACGTGCAACTTCCTGTTGCTGTCGCTATGCCGGCACTCCTGCCTTCACCTCCTACTCCTGCCGCGTATGTCTCCGCACCCCCAGATAAGCAGGGGCAGTTCTGTGTGCTTTTAACTTCGGCACACAGCTGCCCCTAAGCAGTATTTTAGTTGCGGTTTCATGAGGCAGCCTCGGGGCCTTTGGTAGGCCGGCCCGTTTCGATGATGCGATGTGGGCCGGCCTACCAAAGGCCCCAAGGCTGCCTCATGAAACCGCGGCTAAAATACTGCTTAGGGGCAGCTGTGTGCCGAAGTTAAAAGCACACAGAGCTGCTGCTAGCCTACATAGAGGAAATATTTGCTGGAGAGGGAAGGGAGTAGGGGTGCTCCTGGACAAGGGAGGGGAAGGGGCTAGAGTTACTGTTGGATAAGAGGAGGAGGAAAGGGAGAAGGGGGACAAGGGAGGGGAAGGGGGTACTGCTGACAGGGGAGAAGGGGAAGGGATGAGAATTACTGTTGGATAAGGGGAGGAAGAAAGGGAGAAGGTACTGCTGGACAGGGGAGGAGGAACATTGGAAGGAAACAGCTGGCAGGGAGATTAGAGGAGGGGAAGGAGTCAGGATGGAATGGAGAGATCAGATGAGGGAAAGGGGAGAGACAGAGGAATGACAAAGTAGAAAGAGATTGATGCTGGGAAGGGGGGTCAGATGAAAAATAAAGAAAGAGGGACAAAGATGCTAGATCTGGTGTAGGAGAGAGGGGCATAGAAAGAACGAAGATACCATATGGAAGGGGGAGGGGTAGAGGGCAGACAGTGGATGGAAGAGGCAGACGCTGGATGGAAGAGAGTGAAAAGAAGATGAAAGCAGAAACCAGAGACGACAAAAGGTAGAAAAAAATAATTTTATTTCTATCTTGTGATTAGAATATATCAGATTTAAAATATGTATCCTGCTAGAGCTGATGTTAGACATAACTGGGGAGTGCAAAGCCCAGGCAGTGCGTCTTTAGCTTCCAGCTGGCTTAAGGCTCTCTCTGACCAGGAAGCAGTTGCCCTAGTTCCACTCCCCTAACACCATTCCTGCCATGTGTGACTGTGGTATTCTGTTAGCATGATATTTGTGTAGCATTCTGTAATAATTTGGCTTATTCAGTTTTCTTGATAGTAGAGGGAATATATGTGAAGGGGAGGAGAGACGGGGGTTTTGTTGATCCTTGACCTGTATTATTTATATTTATAAAATGACAATTGTACAGAATATTGTTTCTTTTTATACTTTAATAAAATATGTTCAATATAAAATCATAACTATTTGAGGCTTGTGTGGATGGGATCAGATGGTTAACGGGACCGAGCTCGCAGGGATGAGGCGGCAATGGGTTTTTTAAAAATTTCAGTCTTATTAGTTTTTCGGTCCACAAAATAATTATTTTATTTCCGCCGGTCCATAGGTGTAAAAAGGTTGAAGAACACTGATCTAGTTGACCATAATATACTTCGCCCCACGCAATCTGGCTTCAGATCCAACTTCAGCACAGAGACATTACTAGGCTACCTCGTTGACACAGCCAAACAACACCTCAGCACAGGAAAAAAATGCTGCTCATACAACTAGACCTTACCGCAGCATTTGACCTGGTAGACCATAACATCCTACTGCAAATTTTGGATGCAATAGGCATCTCAGATAAAGTATACTCTTGGTTTGAAGGCTTCCTAAAATCCAAAACATAGAGAGTAAAATCAGATAAAGAAAAATCTGAACCTTGGTCCAACCCTTGCGGCGTACCACAAAGATCCCCACTATCCCCTACTCTCTTCAACCTATACACTGCATCTCTCGGAACATACCTAGATAATCTAGGCATCACCACCTACAGTTATGCAGATGACATTACCATTCTCATATTTTTTGATCAACCAAAGACCGCCATGACAAACACACTTCACCGAACACTAGAAACAGTAGCAACCTGGATGAAAGATCACAAACTGAAACTCAACACAGACAAAACTAAATTCATCCTCCTTGAAAATGACAAAGTCCCAACCATAACTAATATAGAAATTAATACAATCAACTATCCCATTCAAACTACCATAAAACTACTAGGAATGACTATACACCGATGCTGCACCATGCAACCGCAAATAAATAAAACAATACAGAAATCCTTCGCAGTGATGAGAAACCTAAGACAAGTCAGGAAATTCTTCGAAAAAACACAATTCCAGCTTATAGTACAATCCCTAATTCTAAGTCTACTAGATTACTGCAACATCCTCTACCTCCCCTGCCCTGCTACAATGACTAAACAACTACAAACAATCCAAAATACAGCTCTGAGACTCATCTACTCATTGAGAAAACACGGCCATATTACAGAAGCATACATCAACTCACATAGGCTACCAATCCAAGAAAGAATACTATTTAAATTCTACTGTTTGTTATTTAAAGCCTTAAACGGAGATAGCCCAACCTACCTGAACAACCGTCTCTTCCAAACCACCTCAATCAGACATAGAAAAACACACACCCCATTCACACACCCCTCGATCATAGAAGTAAAATGGGAAAAAAACTATACGATGGCCTCCTGGCCATTCAAGCAGCTAAACTAGATAACCAAATCTCCAATCTACTGATAATGACACCAGACTACAAGACGTTCAGAAAAGAAATAAAAACTATACTCTTCAAGAAATTCCTGAAACAGCCATAACTTCAGAAAAGAAATAAAAACTACACTCTTCAAGAAATTCCTGAAACAGCCCTAACTTCAAACTTACCGTTCTTCCCCCCTCCCTCTTCCCGCCACACAGAAACTACATAACCTACTCTTTACCTCTCTAGAAAGGACAAATGTTCTTCCATTGTAACCCTCTGTTTTTTATCTCTTTTGTAATCCGCTTTGAACTGCAAGGTAATGGAGGAATAGAAATCTCTAATGTAATGTAATGTAATATACACATTAAGTTCTCTAAGTCTGTCCCTATACGATTTTTGACAAGGGCCACTAACCAATATTATAGCAGCCCTCTGGACTGACTCCATTCTATTTATATCTTTCTGAAGGTGTGGTCTCCAAACTTGCACATAGTATTCCAGATGGGGCCTCAAAAGACTTATACAACAGCATTATCACCTCCATTTTCCTACTGGCACACAAGCATCTTCCTGTCTTTGACAGTCACCTGTTTTGTCACCTTGAGATCATCAGACACAATCACCCCCAAATCCCGCTCTTCTTTTGCACACAGAAGTTTCTCACTTCCTATACTATACCGTTCTCTTAGATTTTTGCAGCCCAAGTGCATTAAATCTTAGTTGCCAATTGCTTGACCAAGCTTTGCTAGATTTTTCCTCATATTATCCACACCGTAAAGCACATTGGCTACCTATTACTCATCGTCTCTCCTATAAAATACTCCTCCTCACTTTTAAAACAAAAAACTCTAACCAACCATCGTTCATAAATAAACTCTAACCAACCGGCGTTCATCATCTAGGACCCTCCGATCAAATGATCAAAATTTACTCTCCATACCATCAATACAGGAACTATTTTACGATACTACTCGCAGATCCATCTTTTCAGTTATCGTCCCCTCTCTATGGAATTCCCTCCCATTAGACGTTCAATTAGAGAACTCACTTGAAAAATTTAAAGCCAAACTTAAAACCTTCCTTTTTAAAGATGCCTTTATTCTTTAGTATTTGCTTCAGCCTCTTAATTCCTTGATTTATGTGAAGCTTTGAAACATCTAATACTTCTTTTGAAATGATTCCCCTCCTAATGTTTTTGCCACTCCCCATTTACCGTCCTTTTTTATTAATTTTACTTCGATGTATTTTAAACAACCTTTCCCTCCCTTACTTTTCTTGTTTTCATGTACGTTAATCCGAATTTGTCTAGTATCTATATAATAAAACCGTAGGCGGCGCATGCGCACTCTAATCCGCGTGCTTCCGTGATCCGTATGTCCGTGGCCGGCAAGAGTGCACATGCAAACTTACAACAGCTCGCACTCACGGTCTGGCTGGCTCTTTAAAGTTTTTTTCGGTGCCGGCTCACCTGCTCCGCCTTCCTCTTCCTGCCAGTCTCAGCCGGACTCACTCCTCCCCCCCTGGCAGCCCTGAACCTGTTCCTCCGTTCCCCGCCCGACGGGCCGGTAAGTGCTGCGCCAGGGGCAATGCAGGTGGAGACTATCGGCGGCGGAGCCGGAGGGAAGGGGGGGTGGGAGGCACGCGAAGCTGCAAGTCGCCGACTCCACCCCCCCCCTCTCTCGAACCGCACAAGGACTGCCGTTGACGAAATTTGCCCCACCGTTCCTTCCCTTCCTCCATCAGGTACAGTTCAGCTACGCCTATGTTAAAAGCAGCTGCTTTGAAATTGGAGTCCTGCCGCCACCGTAACACGTTCCCTCTGCCGCGGTCCCATATGTCAGAGAAGGGGCGGGACCAAGGCAGAGGGGAACGTGCTACGGCAGTGGCAGGCCTCTGATTTCGATGCGGCTGCTTTTAACATTGGTGGAGCTGCACTGCACCTGATGGAGGGAGGGAAGGAAAGGTGGTTGTGCGCTGTTGAGCCCCTCTGCACGCGCCCAAACCAAAAAAGGAGCCAGGACTCTTCCCCACCCGGCGCCGGCAGACCCGAAAAAACGGCCCTACCGAACAGACCCGCGAGCAGGGTTGCCATGGAAACCTAACCGGAATTACATGCAGTCGGCAAGGGTCAGTGAGAGGGGATCAGGAGCTAAAGAGAGATTGAAAAAAAAAAACAAACAGTGCACAAGTAGAGAGAGACACACAGACAGTCACAGAAGGACAGGGGGCTAGAGCAGAGATGCTTGCAGGGAGAAAAAGCTAAGCAGTAATGTTACAGCTTGAGAGTGCAGACTGAGGAAGAAAGCAGAGACAGCGCTACACAGGGAAATGGAGGGAGGAAAGAGACAGAAAGAAAAATACAGACAGACATAAATTCTAGCACCCGTTAATGTAACGGGCTTAACGACTAGTTTTTAATAGTTGATAAAATATTGCTTTAATTTACCTATTTTAATTGTCCCTTATAACTTTTTATATTGTACACCGTCTAGACACTTGTTTTGATAGATGGTATGTCAAAAATAAAGAAACTTGAAACCCTCTGGGGTGTTTATCCTATTATAGAGCTTGGTATCATATGCAAAAAAACAAACTTTGCCAGACAGTCCTTCTGCAATATCACTTACAAAAATGTTAAATAGAGCCGGCCCATGGGCAGATCCCTTCAGCATTCCATTAACAACATCCTTTTCCTTCAAGCAAACTCCATTTACTACTACCCTTTGTCTCCTTCCATTTAGCCAGCTTTTAATCCAGTTTGTCACTTTAGGTTCCATACCGCATGCATTGTTTATTTATTAATCTCATGCGGCACCATGTCAAAAACTTTGCTAAGTACACAACATCTAGCGCCCCTCCCATATCTAACTGTTTGGTCATCCAGTCAAATAAATCAATCAGAGTCATCTAACAAGACCTGCCTCTCGAAAAACCATACTGTCTCGGGTCCAGCAGTTCGTTCAATTTTAGAAATCTCACTATCCTCAACTTAAGAAGCATTTCCATTAGTTTACTCACTACCGAGGTCAGACTAACCATCCTGTAATTCCCAATCCCCTCCTTACTTCTGCTCTTGTGCAGAGGGACCACATTCGCCCTTCTCTAGTCCTCCGGGTCCATACCAGAAGCATTGAAAAAAAATGAAACAATGGAGCTGCCAGAATTTCTCCGAGTTCCTTGAGTACCCTGGGATGTATTCCCCTTAGGTTCCATTGCTTTGTCTGTTTTTAATTTAGCTAGCTTCTCACAAACACAGTCTTTTGAGAATCTTTCCGAATCTACTATACATCTATTCTCATTTGCATTTGTTTTCTGCAGTCTTACTCCCGATCTTTTGTCCATGAACACAGAACAGAAATAATTAAGCAGTTCAGCCTTAATCTTATTGGTTTCTGCATATTTATTCCCTTCATCCTTGAACTTCTATTTATTCAGATACTCCTTACAATTTTACTGCTTGTACTGTATTTTTCATGGCAAAACTATAAACTACAGGTTAGAAGTGGCTTGACGAGTAGGTAAACCTAAAGGTACTTTAACTTCAAGAAAAAGCTAATTAAGAAGCTTCAAAAATATAAATTTACTTTCTCTATATTTCAGAATACACTTGAAAGAGTATCTCACAAGAAGGAAGTCCCAATCTATAATACTCTGGATACAGTAGAATACTTTGTTGTATTCTTTTTTGGGTCATATGAGTAACATCAGGAAATACCGTGTTTCCCCGAAAATAGGACACTGTCTTATATTAATTTTGGGCCCAAAAAAGGCACTATGTCTTATTTTCGGGGTAGGTCTTTTTTTTCATGTACAATGATCATCTCTCCCTTTCTCTCCTCCACCCCAATTCTTCCTATTTCTGTTCTCTCCACCACATGTGCAGCATTTTTCTTCCCCTCTCACCCATCCCCTTGTGCAATGTCTTTCTATCCCTCCCTCCCATCCCCCAGTGCTGCAGAACCTTTGTTGCAGCTTGTATCCCTCCCTCCATCCCTCCCATCCCTTGTGCAACAGACCCCTTGCAACTTGTATCCCTCCCTCCCCCCACCGCCGTACACCCACCCACCGACCCTTCCATCTCTCCCACCGACTGCGAGACCGAAATATTGTACCTTGTAACAAATGGCAGCATCGTAGCAATGTAGACATGTAGCTTTGTGACTTTCTCCTGCCCGGGCTCGTGTGCCGAGTTGCTGATGGCATCATCAGTGATGCGGCAGAGGAACACCCGGGCAGGAAAAGGCCGCGAAGCAGTCTGTCTACATTGCCGCGATGCTGCTGTTGGTTACAAGGTACAGTATTTCAGTCTTGCGGTTGGCAGGAGAGATGGAAGGGTCGGCAGGGGGGTTGATGGGAGGTCGGTGGGGGGGTGCACGGGGAAGCGCTGCTGCTGGTGACTAGGGCTTATATTAAGATCTACCCCAAAAATCATGCTAGCGCTTATTTTCGGGTTAGGTCTTATTTTCGTGGAAACATGATATGCTTATTTTTAGTGAATCAAAAAATAAAAATACTTATAACTACTCTTTTTTTTATACAATACGTTTGTTGTTTTTTAGTCTTCATATTATGCCAACCACCAGCCACTTTATTCTTAGGCTTATTTCTCGTGTTGATTTACATATCATCATCAGACCTAAATTATAAATTTTTTTTATTTTTTTTAAAGTGCTCTGTGTATTTTTAGTTAGTGTCAAGAATTAAAATATATGTGGTTCTCAGAATAACTAGCTAATATATAGGAAACCACTGAGTATCTGTAGAACTGAGACTATAACTAGGAGAAACCTTTTTAATTTGGGTTAAGCCTCAGAATTTGGAGGTTTTTTTCCGAACAACAGGGGTGTCTTGTGGAAACAATCCACTTGCTCCTGTTCACCTCATTGGCAAAACCCGCAGGACGGTCACTTTATATTGCAAGGATTTACACATCAGGACCACCACTCCCCCATGTCGATCCCCCGGAGGAGAAATAAACCTCTCCCAACCAATACTGTTGAAGCTTCAACTGTTCAGCATCATATAACTGAGTCTTTTGAAGGCAAGCAAAAACAGCATCATGACTGCTCAAGGCCTGAAAAAGTTTTGTGCACTTTATTGGGGATGTGATCTCTCCCACATTCCAGGAGACTATCTTAGTGGAGTTAGGATGCATATGCTGGGGACACAGGGACCAGGTGACAATTCTCCCTTACAAAAGAAAGGGGAGGTTCCCAGCCCTCACCTCCCATCATACCTAGCTGTGAAGAAGCATTAAATGAAAGGAATAAAATCAAAGAAAAACAAAAAATTTAACAGTGTCATCCAATAATATCACCCATGCCTCATTCAAAATAATCCCAAGGAACCAAAAACCCACCCCCCTCAAGAGGAAAAATCAATTGGATATCGTGCACATAGATGTAAAAAGTGATACCCGGTGTTTGCAAAAGAAGTGCAAGTAGAAAGAGAAAAATATTGAGGACAGGTCCCATATCCCTATGGGACACCATAAGACAGAGTAACACTTGTGAAAAGAGACCTTCACCATTGTATCTAAAATACTCTGTTGGAAGCGTAGGATTTAAACCAATGGAAACTGGTTATTTGTGATAAACTAGATCTTGGAATCCTTAGGATTTATCTCATATTTCATGAGCATTTCTTTTGAAGAAATATAGTGTGGAGCACAATGACTGATGGCATGTTCTGAGCATTTGGGCTCCTATTTGCTTATTCCTACCTGTGTCATACTGGGTGTGAGTGCTGATGGCAATCTGGCAGAAGAAAGAGCTGGAAGCTCTAGCAAGAAAACTCTCTCAGCAGTGATAGAAGCAGCTGCTATTCCTGCCGCATTGACCAGGATTATGCAGGGGACAGGAGTAACCTCCCAGATAGAAGGGAGCAGCATTTCTGAACCAGTAGCTTTGGGATCACAAGCAGTAAGAATGAATCCTGTCTTTACTTCCACATTACATGGAATGCACTGCTTTTTGCATTTTTGTCAGTGTCCTGGATTGGTCACCCTGAGTACAGTTTACTGGGCTAGATGGACCATTAGTCTGAACCAATAATGTTATTCTTATGTTCTTACAACACCTAAATGAGATCTCACTGGACTCAATCCAACTGATATTCAATCCGCTGTGGTCAGCGTTTTTTTAAATGCTGACATCTGCGGGCAGAATTAGGCCAGTTATTCCAAGTCGGGTCATGTCCAGGCATTGGTACTGAATACTGGGGCCTAAAGTGAGACAGCTGTGGCTACCAGAGCTTATGCAGGTTCTGACAGATATTCAGCTTCCCGCCTTGAGCCTCATGGGCAAACTGATAACAGATGTGCTTGAGCTGATTAGGAAGAGCATATTAGGCTCCATATTCCAAAATGGAGTATAACATGTATTAAGTATAAATACAATATACCGTGTTGGATGTGTGAATAGGGCCCCGAATGAATGATGGATGCTATGAATGAGATGTGAGAAAATGATTTGTACTTATATTTAAATGTTTTATATATATATATATAAGATGTAAGAAACTCTAAGAAGAAATCCTTAGGCAACATCTGGAAATGGTTAGGTTAAAGCTAAAGCCAGGAACACTGTTACCATGGAAACCCTCTGACCTCTAGTATAGGAAGGGATCTGGGCCTTCTGTGTGTGTGTCAGTGAAACTTGAAACTGTCAGTTTTTGCAAAGCTCAGAGCAGAGGGGGAATAGCCCCTCCTTCATCTCACTGTGCTGACAGGAACATGAACTTTTCAGCAGGTTTAGATTTAAAGTTTTCTTTGGCTATGTTATAATAATGGGTTTATGCATATTCAGAAATTAATGTAAACAAAAATATGATTTTAAAAACTTTGCTTTTGAGTTTGAAAAACTTGTAAAGGAATTTCCTTTGTCCAAATCTAAGGACAGCCTCTGTTAATGGATTGGTTAACAAGTGTGATGTCATACTACCTTATGAAAAATATAAAAGGAACAGACCAGTATAGACTCAGAGATACCATCAGGAGAGGTGCAAATTTCAAGCCTGATGAGACTCCATCACACATATGATTTCTGAGACATGTAAGATTAACATTAATAAATAAATAAATTATAATATTGAACTGGTAATATATGTGTGAGTGCCATTATTCCTAAGCACCTAGAGCTTGGCGCAGAGCGCAGCACATGTGCGCTAATCAAGTCACACCCTGCCCCATGATGTAACTTCCTGTTTCCGAAAGGAACGCAGCACAGAGGAGACCTCCAGGGCCAGCACAGGCATCTTTTTCTGAAATGCTGTTGCTGTGCAAAAGAAACAAATTGAAAGGTAAACTGGGGGGAGGGGGGGCTGAGTTGTCACATAGCATGGGGGGGGGGAGAAAGTTCAAGACAGATTGGGAGAGGGAGGGATCCCCAATCTAGACAGGAGAGGGGAGGTTTAAAATATAGAAGAGAGAAAAGGAGGGAGATACCTGAGCTAGGCATAGAAGGGAGAGAGAAATGCTGGACCATGGGAAGGAGAGGAGATAGGGAGATATGTTGGACCAGGTGGGGGAAACAGCAGAAGGAAATGAGGGATTTTAGACATAGGACCTTGAGGCGAAATAGAAAAAGAGGGAGAAATGTTGGATTTGGATCCAGAAATGGAGGGAAAGGAGAGAGGGAGAGATTCAGATCATGGGTGGAGGGAGAAGAGAGAGAAAAAAAAAATGCTGGATTTGGCTAGAGAGTTGCACGGGGACAGAAATCCCACCCATCCCCGCTAAGATCCTCTCCATCCCCACCCATCCCCGCAAGGAATTACCTCCATCCCCGCCCGTCCCCATAAAAAGCAGCAATTACTTCTGACAGGATAATCAATTCCACAGTTTCTTTTGTGTTTGCGCTGCTGTTTTCCTTGTGGAATCTCTTTCGTGGAACCCTTTTTTTGTTTTCTGTTCAGGTAATTAACTTTAAACACCCTCTTTTATTAAGGCTATCGTGTCCATTAAATTACAGTGGTACCTTGGAATACGAGCATAATCCGTTCCAGGAGCATGCTCGTAATCCAAAATGCTCATTTATCAAAGCGAGTTTCCCCATAGGAAATAAAGGAAACTCGCTTTGATACGTTCCCACACCCCCGAGGCCAGCGGCGCTGCTCTATCCCCCCCCATGAGAACCAGCATTGCTCCCCCCGAAGGCCCCCCTGCGATCTGGCACCCTCCCCCCCTCCCCCGCGATTGGGCACCCCCCTGCCGCTTCTTACTGTCATCTCGGCACCGGCATGTCCTGAGCGTTGGTGCCAGTGCCCGAAGATCGGCCTCCTCTTCTTGCTGGGCCTTGAGCATCTGCGCATGCTCAAGGCCTGCGAGTTCACGTTCTCTCTATCTATACCCTTCTATCCCCTTTTCATTCAGGAAATCATCTAATCCCTTACCCCAATACCGTACTCTGTCCTATCACACCCTCTGGAAGCGCATTCTAGGTGTCTACCACCCTTTGGGTGAAGAAGAACTTCCTAGCATTGGTTTAAATCTATCCCCTCTTAATTTTTCCAAATGTCCTCTCGTTCTTGTAGTTTTTGAAAGTTTGAAGAATCTGTCCCTCTCAACTTTCTCTATGCCCTTCATGATCTTGTAAATCTCTATCATGTCCCCTCTAAGTCTCTGCTTTTCCAGGGAAAAGAGCCCCAGTTTCTCCAATCTTTCAGCATATGAAAGGTTTTCCATACCTTTTATCAATCATGTCGCTCTTTTCTGGACCCTCTTGAGTATCGCCATATCCTTCTTAAAGTACGGCGACCAATATTGGACGCAGTACTCCAGATGTTAAGTGCCAATTATCAGCACCAATTAAGCATATTAATCTATTAAGTTAGGCACCTACTCACCAAAAGCCTCACTTATAGGAGAAAAACCTGAAAAATAAAGAAAATTAATGCAAGAAGAACAGAGAAGCTCCTACAACTTCGCTGTAGAGAGTAAGACTGAAGAAACTTAGCACAGCCCAGAGTGAGAGGAGGACAAGCTGAAGAATATATAAATTAGGCTTTCTACAGACTTTGCAGTAGAGAATGACACAGTGGATGTTACCTGTGGCTAGCCGCGAGTAGCTGCGGGTAACCCGCCAAAATGGTGGAGGGGGGAAGGTGCTCACCGCAGGTACAGGGACAAGGCCATCCACCGCCCCGTGGAGCGGTGAATGGCCTTGTCCCCGCAGTTAAGGGAGAGAACGCAACTTCCAGTTGCGTCAGAGGATAAGCTTTTGCTCACACACGCACGCAACTGCACGAACACTCCGGTGGATTTCAACAAGCTACTCAAACCTTAAAACGCACCGCAAAGGTAAGGGGGAGGGAGGGAGATGCACAGACCGCACGAGGGGTGCCGAAGGGCAGTGAGGTGGCGAGAGGGAAGGATGGATGCTGCGGGGACGGGGCGGTGAAGGGGACGATGGGGACGGGGTGGTGGTCCGGTGACGGGGCAGTGACGGGGACAGTTTTTTTTTCCCCGTGTCTGCAGTAAAGGAGGGTAAATACTTGTTGGCCAAGACTGATATTCCTGTTGCATTAGAAACATAGAATCAAAAGTAATAGTAAAAACATCATAAAAACAGAACTACATAAAAATGTATCTTACCAATGGCATACCTAGGGTATGTGACACCCAGGGCCTATCATTTTTTAACAACCCCCCCTATAAAAAGGGATCAGAGGAGCACCCCCTAGGAGCTGCTCCTGGGTCAGACTGCCCCTCCCCGTATCCCCCTTGGTATGCTCCTGCCTGAATGGGATTTTGGTCTCCAAAAATTAGTAAAAAATGTATTAAAATTTGTCCAATAAAAAGATTACCTTATTTCCATTTTCTATTTATAAACATATATTAATACACTTCAGATTTTTTTTTAAACTCTCCTGTACTTCACTAGGAACTATAGCACCACCTGCAGTTAGTACCCAAGCACTGAGAGCTCTCATATTCAACGTGAAATAGAGACATGAAAGGGAAAATTCCCCCAAATAACTGTTCTGATCAACATGTAAACTCAAATTGAACAGCGAACAAGCATGAAAACAGCAGCTGGAATATCAGTGCAATAGAATGGCTGGCTGATTGAAGAGCTCCTCATACTCAGCAGTTATTTTTGAATATTTTATTAGTTTATTTTAAAAAATTTTTTAAAGAAAGTGCTGAAATGGCTTCATTAAAACAAACAAAACTAGAAAACTCCTTTTCTACCGGAGTTAAAGCAAAGAGATTGAAGCCTGAGTCGGTAATAGCTGCTCAAGTTCCCTTACCGAAAGAGAGTGCAGATCCTGTATCAGTGGATATTCTGGAAGAACTTCGGGTGATTAAATCAATGTTAAAAGATAACGCAGAAAATATGGCAGCTATGAGAGAGGAGATTTCTACTGTTACTAAGTAGCTGGCGATATCTAATCGAAGGGTGGATCAGTTAGAGTCCCGTATCGAGAAAACGGAAGTGGACCAGAGGCAGTGCAAAAAAGATCACGCTGAGCTTAAGGACCTGCAAAAACGTATGGAAGCTTATGAGAATTACTCTCGTAGATGTAATGTTAGGATCCTTGGGATGGCTGAAGGATCGGAAGGAAAAGACTGTGTCACCTTTTTAGAAAATTTGCTGCCAAATTTATTTTCAATTTCAACGAAGTTTTCGTTTGAAATAGAACGTGCACACAGAATTCCTGTGAGGCAGTTAAACGGGCAGCCTAGACCAAGACCTATAATATTAAAACTTCTCAGATTTCAGCATGCAATAGAAATTTTGCGGCTTGCTAAAGAAAAAAAGAAAATAGAATATAAAAATTCAGCTCTTATGTTTCCTCCTGATTTTGCCCCCAAAACAGCTGAAAAAAGAAAACAGTTTTTATTATTGAGACCGCAATTACAGCAATTAGGGGCAAGATATGGTCTCTTTTATCCTGCTTATATGAGGGTAACTCATGATAATCATACTATAAAATATGATGATCCTGTTAAACTTCAACAATATATTGAAGGCTGTGAAAATCGTATGGAATAGGATACTATCCAAGATTTAAACAAAAACTGCTATGATTTGTTACTAACTTCCTCAATTTGTTTGAATCCAAACTAGTTAAATCCAAACTAGTTTGTAGCAGAAATGTTTTAAATGCTATTACAACTTCAACATATAATACGAGACTTTTAATTTTCCTGAATTGCAATTTCATTGAAGCAATTTAACATTCAAAGGAAGAGTCCTGAAGAAAGACTTTTTACAAAGTTCTATTAATTTTTTGAGCATTTTTTCTGTTGTCTTTCCTGTGGTTTTAACAAGACTGACTTTCCTGGGGATATAACAAGTCTTTGAGGTCGACTGGTCCTGTGGTTTTGCAACTTCTTATGAAACCTAATATTGATTTGACAAGCTTGTCCTGGAAATTTTGTTCTGGTCATCAATTTTTTGAAATCTAATTCTATTTTCTCTGATGTTATGGATTAACAGATGATAGATGTTTATTTGATCTATTAATTATAATTTATATATCTTTTTTAATATTATGGCAGATACTTCCATAATAACATAAATAGTATAGAGATATGAGTTTTATTTTTATTTTATTTTTTTTATCCTCTAGCTGTAACATTAGTGTTTAGTAAATATGATTTGAATCTTTTATAAGTTGAGAAATGGATTACTTTTATCTTTAGATATGATTTTCTTCTAGTGTGACAAGTATTTAGTATTTATATATATTTATTCTTATATGTTCTTTGTTTGCTGATTTTAGGTTTTTATTTTATTATAAAATTTATAATGAGGGAATGAATGGATACGAATTTTAAAGGTTGGGAATACTGATTTGGAATTTTTATTATTTTAATGTTCATTTATATTCTGGATATCTACTAATAATCATTTTATTTAATCATTTAGTCTTCATTTTTAATATTTATTAGTTTTTCTAAATTTGTTACATGTTTTAGTTGAATAGGATGATAATTTTATATAATAATTTCTACTGTCTCTAATTTAAGATAATATAAATTATATAATTTAATATATTAATTTTAACATTTCATATTTGAATATTTATTATTTTAATATTTTATTGGGTATCTATTAATCATAAACATTAATTTATTTATTCATTTAGTTTTTTATATTTGGTATTTATTAATTTTTGTGATTTTTGTTTTGTTTGGATAAGTTGGAAATTTTATATAATAAGTTTTAATGTCTATAATGAAAAATGATATCAGTTATATAATATAATTTATTATTTTCAAGATTTCATTTTATGGTAATTTTAAGTAATGATTTTAATTTAATTTATTATTTTAAGATTTTATTATAGTATGAATTGATAGTTTGCTGGTTGGGGATTTCTTTCGATTTCCTGGTCTTTATGTGTGCTGTCATTCACTTATATTTGTTATGGGGGATGGGTGTGGGAGGGTATATAGGGGTTTTAAGGGAGGGTAATTGGATGTGTAATTGGGATAATTTATATATAAGAATTAAAATCTTTTCAGGTCATTTTCTTTGGTTCCTTAAAATAAATATAAATATAAATGTATTTTAAAATGTATTCGTTGAATGTTAATGGACTCAATCACCCTATAAAGAAAAAGAAAGCCTTATCTTTTCTTAAAAGACAGGGGGCAGATATTTATTTCCTGCAAGAAACTCATTTATCTGCATTAGAATCAAGTAAGCTGGAAGGGGGTTGGGTTAAACAGTGTTTTTTTGCCCCTGCTGTAGGCAAAAAAGCTGGTGTGGCTATCTTGATACATAAAAAATGTATGGCTACTTTTACTATGTTATCTATGGATCCTTTCGGAAGATGGGTCCAAGTAAAAATGAGTTCAGGGAAAGATACCTTGATACTGTTCAATATCTATGCACCTAATTTGAATCAATCTGAGTTTTTAAAAAACCTTCAACAAATAATTTTACCATCATCTTCCTCCAATTTAATTTTGGCAGGGGACTTTAATGCAGTAATGGACCCTATTTTAGATAAAAAGCCTAGTAAAATTTTAAAATCTTTAGGATTAGATAATTTGATAAATTCTTGTGGTTTAAAAGATATTTGGAGGATTTTTCATTTCAATGATCAGGAATTTTCATTTTAGTCCCATGTTCACAAATCATTTTCTAGAATTGATTATTTTTTCGTTTCAGATAATTTAGTACAGAAGGTTAAGAAGGCAAATATAGATTCAATTATACTTTCAGATCATGGGGGTATTTGGATTGATTTTGAGATAGATGAACAAGAAAATAATAGACCTGTTTGGAGGTTTAATAATACATTGCTAGCAGATTCCAATTTTATAGAAAAATTTAAGTTAAAAATAAGTGAATTTTTTCAGTTTAATGAATCAGAAGAAATGTCTCAGGAAATTTTATGGGATGCCTTTAAAGCTACCTTGAGAGGACACATAATTTCGTACTCAGCATATGTTAGAAAACAACTAAATAAAGATTTTTTAATTTTAGAACAAAATATTAGAGAATTGGAAATTAAATTAAAGGAAAAATGGGAACAAAGTATTTATCAGAATTTGCTAAAAGTAAAATTTAGATACAATGAGATATCTTCACAATTGGCTAGAAAGGAGTTTGTGTCCTATAAGGCATTGTATTATGGAACCTCAAATAAGGCGGGAAGATTACTAGCTAACTATTTAAAAGCAAAAAAAAAGGAAAGCTAATATAATGGCTATTTCAGATGATAATGGAATAATTCATTCTCAAATTAAAAATATTTTACAACAATTTTTGAAATTTTATGAAAGCTTGTATTCTTCTGAGCATTATTTTAATAAAGAGAAAGATGGTTTTGAATTTTTAAAGTTGATTAATGGGCCTAAAGTTCCTGATCATATGAAAGAAAATCTCAAAGCACCTATAACACAAAAAGAAATTCAGAGGGCTTTAAAGTCCCTTAGAGTTGGATCCGCTCCAGGAAGTGATGGATATACAGTATAATTTTTTAACTCCTTTCAAACTATCTTGTTATCCCATCTTTTCAAATTATATCAGTTTCAACTAAATAAAGGTTGTATTTCAGGTACTATGGCAGAAGCTTTAACAATAGTTTTGCCTAAGCCAAACAGAGATCCCATGTTGGTTTCAAACTATAGGCCTATTTCTTTGATTAATGTTGATGGGAAATTGTTAGCTAAAATATTGGCTTTGCGTTTGAATAAGGCTCTCCCTTATATTATTGGTATGCATCAAACAGGTTTTGTTGCTCAAAGACATTCTTCAAATAACACCAGATTAGCTTTTCATATTTTACATTTAACAAAGGATATGAAAGATCCGGCTTTCTCTGTCTCTTTAGATGCAGAGAAAGCATTTGATCGGGTAAAATGGACTTTTATGTATCAAGCAATGGACTGGTTTGGTATTGGTTCTCGATTTATACAAATGATTCAATCCCTGTATAGCTCCCCATCTGCTAGATTATATATAAATAATACTTTTTCAGAAAGGTTCTTTTTAGAAAGGGGAGTTAGACAGGGTTGTCCATTATCTCCTTTGTTATTTGATATTGTTTTGGAACCTCTACTTTTAGCTATTCAACAATCAAAGGAGATAGAAGGTATTCCTTATGCAGGTCGGGGATATAAAATCTCTGCTTATGCAGATGATATTTTGATTCATTTGAGAAATCCGGAGTCAACCATTCCACATTTATTGGATTTGATTGATAAATTTGGAAAATTCTCAGGTTATAAAATAAATTGGAATAAATCAGAAATTCTTCCACTAAATATACATTGTATAAAAGGCTTATTTGATTCGTTTCAGTTTAGTTGGAAGAAAGATGGAATAAAATATTTAGGAATTTGGATAAAAAGTACATTGGAAGAAACAATGAAGGTAAATGAAATATCCTTATTACTAAAAGTTACAGAATTGTGTGAGCAATGGAATCCTTTGCATATTTCTTGGTGGGGGAGAGTGCAAACAGTAAAGATGATGATTTTGCCTATAGTTTGTTACCAAATGAGTATGTTACCAGTTTATTTTCAAGAGTCCTTTTATAAAAAATTAAATAATATTTTGACAAAATTTGTTTGGCTTGGGAAAAAACCAAGAATTGCTTTAGTATCGTTGCAAAAATCAATTGTGGAGGGTGGGGTAAATTTTCCAAACTTTTATAGGTACCATCAAGCCCATATATTGCGTCAAGGTATGTATTGGATCCTCCCTGAGCTTATTGATCATCAACCAGATTGGTTATATTTGGAACGGAATTTGGTGTCCCCTATGAGACTTTCACATGTATTAAGTATCAAATTTCATAAATATGCTAAGGACAATATAATTTTATTGGATACTTGGAAAACTATTAAATTTATTGATAAATTAACAGAGGTACCAATAATGAAATCTACTTTACAGTCCTTATGGTTAAACTCCAAGATTCAAATAGGCAGTGTTGGAATAGCTTGGAAGAATTGGATGCAGGCAAATATTAGGACATTAGATGATCTTATTTCTAATGGTAATCTGCTTGAGTTTTCACAACTGCAGCATTCATTTGGTATTTCAAACACTCAACAATATAGGTGCTTGCAGTTGAAGCAGGCTATTCAGATGGGGTTCCCTGAATGGAAAAATTTGAAAACTTATTTTAGCTTACAAATCCTTTGCTACCAAACAGATTTAATAGGACATCAGGCTGCCCAGTGGTATAAATTGATTTCTGGATTTTTAAATAAAAAAACAAAAAATAGTCTTAGAGACATTTGGAGTATCGAGTTAAAACAGCATATTTCTGTTTCTCGTTGGCCACGAATCTGGACTTGGAGATTAAGATGTACAATGTCAGCATCTATGAGACAAACATGGTTGTTTTTATTACATAGAATTTTTTGGACTCCAGTTCGGTTGAATAAAGTAGATAGTTTTAAATCTAATAGATGTTGGCATTGTCATATTGATATTGGGACTTTGGATCATCTTTTGTTTTTTTGTCCATTGATACTTGGCTTTTGGAAGTCGATATTGGGGCAAATTAATAATATTCTTCAAACCTCTATTCCTTTGACATATGAAGCAATAATTTCTGGTACGATTCTTCAGGATAAACCCACTTTGAATAAAAATAATAGTCGTCTTTTTATGATCCTATCAGGAATAGGGGTTCAAATGATTACATCTAATTGGAAACATCATGATAGGATTAATTTTAGTTTTTGGTGGGCAACTGTATGTGCAACATATAAATATGAAAAAATTATGGCAGAACGTCTAGGGTTTATTAAATCTTTTAAGGGGATTTGGGATCCATTAACTAATTTTCTCGCATTATAATTAAAATGATTCCTTTTCTTTATGTTAGATTCCTATGCACATCCAGGGGGGGGTTTGGGGTAGGGGGGTGTTTTAATTATTTAGAGGTATAAATTTCATAATATTTTATAATATTGTTAGTTAAGTATACTTCATTATTATTGTAGGTTAAGAAGGGATTTAAAATATTTCTTGTATTAATTCTGATGTTAATAATGTAATGTAATGTAATGTAATTTATTTCTTATATACCGCTACATCCGTTAGGTTCTAAGCGGTTTACAGAAAATATACATTAAGATTAGAAATAAGAAAGGTACTTGAAAAATTCCCTTACTGTCCCGAAGGCTCACAATCTAACTAAAGTACCTGGAGGGTAATAGAGAAGTGAAAAGTAGAGTTAGAGGAAAAATAAAAATAAAATAAACATTTTAACAAGACAGCATTGATCTAAATACTTTGGAAGGTAGAAGAGAGGAGAGAAAGGAATAGAAGCAGAAGGGGGAGCCGTTGAACAGTAGAATTCTGGAGAAATTTAAATGATAGAAATAGAACAAAACAAAGACAAAAGGCAAAACAATAGATAAGATTAAAGATAAATCATAAGCTGGAAAGAAAAATAAAATAAAACTTTGTCTTCAATCCACGGTTTCAGCGTCAGTGATGAAGTGGAGCAAGTAAGTTTAGGAGGAGCAATTGACGTTTCCAGAAAGGGCTTCTTCAGGGAAGAGACTTGGCAGACAGTCCCAGGATGCCTATGTCTCCTCCCCTGCAATGTTCTCCCATCCATGCATTCCCTCCCAGACACACTGCCCGTGCCCCAGCCGCTCCAAGGAGGCTGCCCCAGATGAGGCCCACGGTGAATGCAGGATTCTCTCCTCTGCGGGAAAGCCGCCCGGAGCCGACAGTCAATCTTCTTAGCGGATTGCATGGGGGGAAGAGTTCACACTCTTGGTAGGATCGGGTCTGTGTGCTCTCGGTGGTTGTGGCTGGTCTCGTTGCTGCTTAGGTGTAAAAGCAGTTGATCTCCACTGCTGCTGATATTTAAAAGCAGGCAGATTGATCTCTCCAATGGACTGCAGGGGGAGGAGTTCACACTCCTGGCAGGATCGGGTCTGTGGGCTCTTGGTGGTTGCGGTAGGTCTCGCTGCTGCTTGTTTGTAAAAGCAGTTGTTTTTCTACTGCTGCTGATATTTAAAGCAGGTTTTCATACAGTATTCTTTTGATTTTATAACTGTATACATTGTCAAGTTCAAAATATCAATAAAGAAATTGAAAAAAAAAACAAAAAAAAGCATGAAAACAGCTCAGGAAAGACCCCTGCATGCATCAGAAATATATATACAGAATTATTCCCAGCCCAAAGGGCTGACAAGCAGCCAAGAATCAACTTGGAGAAGTATAAGCAGAATGAGACAGTAAGCAGGCACAGGAAGGACAGGGTGGGAGTCTGAAATGTTTCACCTATCTACTGGAAAATATATTATCAAGGTAAGGACAGTAAACAGCAGTCCTGGCTGGGAAATTACATTAATGAATCCAGGCTGACCTACGGCGCATTCCGGAAAGCAATTAAAACTGTATTATTTGACAAATTCATCTCCTAAACAGAAGCCTCACCACCCAGAGGAACGAAGCAAAGAGTGCTCCCACGAAAAATATTTTACAGAGGCCTGTCCAGATAATCTGTGAAGTTAAGTGGCATGATTCCGAATGGCAATCCCCAGTAATAGATATTACTATCAATGGAATAAAAACCCGGTGTACAATAGATACCGGATCAGTGGTATCAACTCTTGTAGCAAGCTATTTTTTCAAACATTTCCCTCATCCTGAAAAAATGGAAGAGGCTAGTTGGATGAAATTAACAGCTGTGAATGGCACACCATATTTGGTACTTGGATGTATAGAAGCAAAGGTGCAATTTGAAGAAAAAGATTTTCCTAACAGTTATGTTTTCACAGTGAGAGATCATCAATCACCTGAGGAGTTGGGAGATTATGCACCGGGATTAATTGGTATGAACATTTTAAAACATATGGGGAATTGTCTTCCTAGGATTTTGCAATTGTCTAATAACCAGTATAAAGAGACAAAATTACAAGTGATTAGAATTTTGGCGACGATTAAGAGAGTAAAAGAATATGAAGAAACTGCTGTAGAAACACGACTGGGATTTGTAAAAACAATTGGGAATGTAAAACATATTTTATCAGCTATGACCGAGAAATCTGTGATGGGAATATGCAACAAAGTAAAGAATATGTCTGTGTGTGATATGGTACTGACCGCTACCCGAGCGATGAATCTACCATTAGGAATTATGGTAGCAAGGTCATTAGTGACACCACAAGAAGGTATGGTCCCAGTGCGCATGATTAACATAAGCAGTAAAGATATAATACTTCCATCTCGTATGCTGAATTGTATAAACCGTGTGCAGTAATAAATCAAACTGAGATTTTAGAAAATAAATCAATTCTGGAATGTCAAATACAAGTGGAAGATAATGAGATTCCTCCTGTAGAAGTAAACTGGGATGAGTTGAACGCAGAGCAAAGTGGAAAATTAAAGGCCCTGCTGAAAAAACATAAAGAAGTTTTCTCATTGGATGACAGTGATATTGGTTTTACAAATATCATACAACATAAAATAAATACTGGGACTGGTCCACCTTTTAAATTACCCTATAGACGGGTTTCTCCACATCTGTTTAAGGAATTCAAAGATCATATTTGTGAATTGGTCAATAAGGGAATTTTAAGGAAGAGTAGTAGTCCATGGGCTTCCCCAGCAGTAGTCCTCAGAAAAAAAGATGGAAGTCTTAGATTTTGTGTGGACTATAGGAAACTAAATTCAATGACAATAAAGGATGCCTATCCTTTACCCCAGATTGATGAAGCTTTAGATGCACTGGGATCGGCTTGCTGGTTCACCTCCCTGGATTTAACTTCTGGCTATTTTCAGTTGGGAATGGCTCCAGCGGATATAGAGAAAACTGCTGTTACAACTCCGTTTGGACTTTTCGAACAGCTGCAAATGCCTTTTGTACTGTGTAATGCACCTGCAAGTTTCCAAAGGCTGATGGAAACTATATTAGATGAATATGTGTATGAACTCTTACTATTGTATCTGGACGATATACTAATTTACTCAGATACGTTTGAAAAGCACTTGGATAGACTAGATAAAGTTTTACACGTTTGAAAGAGACTGGTCTAAAATTGAAGCCTTAAAAATGCAAATTATTGTGTAAAAGTGTGAAATTTTTGGGGTAAATCATTTCCGAACAAGGAATTTCAACAGATTCTGAGAAAACTCAAGTCTTAAGAGGATGGAAGATTCCTGATTCAAGAAAAGCTGTGAGGAGATTTCTTGGTTTTGCCAGTTTCCACCGCAGATTTATTAAAGACTTTGCTCAAATTGCTGCACCCTTGCATAAATTGACAGGTTCCCCAAAGAAAAATAAAACTGAGAAGCCCTTTGTATGGACTCAGGAATGTCAACAAGCATTTGAACATCTTATAGAGAAATTAAGTAGTGCTCCTATATTATTATTTCCTGATTTCAAACTACCTTTTATTGTAACTATTACTTGCAGATGCAAGTAATAGGGGACTAGGTGCTATTCTAAGCCAAATACAAAATGGCACTGAGCATGTTATAGCCTATGCAAGTAGAGGCTTAAGGAAAACAGAGCGAAATGATCAAAATTATAGTGCGTTCAAGCTGGAGTTATTGGCATTAAAATGGGCCACTACGGAAAAATTCAGATAATATTTACAATATAAGAAATTTGTAGTTATCACAGACCATAATCCATTAAAGTACCTTAAGAGTGCTAAAGTACATGCTACGGAACAATGTTGGTTAGCCCAATTGGCAGAGTTAGATTTTGAAGTATTGTACAAGCCTGGGAGATTGAATCGAAATGTTGATATCCTGTCCCGATTACCTAATTCATCAGAAAGTGAACTGAATGAAGAGGAATCTATAGATGGAAAGGATTTCCTTGTGTTATTCCAAAACAGTAAAGAGGTGAAGTCGGATGATTCTGTACATCAGCCAAGCTATCTGGGTAAAGTTTGTACCACCAATTATCAAACTGAGACTGAAAAGCAACAAAGGGAAGATGAAGAAATAGTGGAAATAATTGAAGCAATTCAGAATAATAAAATCCCAGATTTGGAAGATCGCAGTTGGCAGTTTAAAAAACTATGGAGTCAAAGAAATAAGTTAGTAGTCAGAAATAATGTTTTATATAGAAAAATATTTGATCTGAGAGATGGATGTCCAATATACCAGGTTGTGGTGCCAAGAAAATTTCATCATGATGTTTTGAGAGAATATCATGATTTTGGAGGGCACTATGCTACAGATATCACAGAAAAAATATACGAAAAAAATATTTTTGGATAAATTTAAGCCAAGATATACAAGAGTGGATCTCTCGATGCAAGTCTTGTGCATTCTCGAAAGACGCCTGTCCAAAAGAGAGAGCTATGATGTAATGTTTTAATGTAAAAGAACCTTTAGAAATAGTAGCCTTAGATTTTACAATGTTAGAACCGCATTGTCATGGATTCCAGAATGTCCTAGTTATTACGGATTTATTTACAAGATTTGCAATTTCAATACCAACTAAAAATCAAACAGCCAAAACTGTTGCCAAGAAATTAATCCAAAACTGGATTACAGTTTATGATTGTCCTAGAAGAATCCATACAGATCAGGGCAATGCTTTTGAAGCCGAATTAATTAGAGAAGTGTGCAAGTGGTATGGGATAGAGAAAAGCAGAACTACTCCATACCATCCAGAAGGCAATAGTAGGTGCGAATGTTACAATTGAGCAATGCACCAAATTTTGAGAACATTAAGTGAACAGAAGAAAGAGAAATGGTCAGAGTATTTACAAGAAGTAAATCAAATATATAATAGCACCATTCATGGGGCAACTGGTTATACACCAGCTTATTTGAAAGATTGCCTCATAAAGAACTATTTGATCAGTCTGATTTGGACAATACTGAAATTAATTTGGATGATTGGTTCAAAGAGCATAGATTGAAACTTCAGAAGGCTCATAAATTTGCGACTGAAGCATCTGAAAAAGCTTCTCAAAATATTAAGAAGACTTATGATCGGCATTCTCGAGGAAGTCCTTTCGATATCAATGATTGGGTTTTGATAAGGAAACATAATTTCAGGCAAAGGCACAAAATTCAAAATGTATGGGAAACAGAACCATACCAAGTTATACAAGTGTTGGATGCACAAAGAAATGTATACAGGCTTAAAAGTCGTGAAGGAGTAGAAAAAATATTGCACCGTAACCAGTTGAAATTAGTGTCATGGGATGTATACAATGATGAACTTAAAAATATAACAAATGTACCACTCACTATGTGTTAGATCTAAATTTGAACAAAAAACTGATGTTGGGAATAAGTCTACTGTAACTTGTCCGTGGCATGTAATTCAAACAGTGCTAAATGATGATAATACGGGATGTGGAAGTTCATATTCTGATGCTTCAAAGGTGGATGAAAGTTTACAGTCAGATTTTGATAAAAACTATAACTTGAGAAAAGCAAGAGGTAACCTAAATATCTGATGGAACATTATGTACTAGAATGAAAAAATATGACTGTAAAACACTCATCTTGAGATTAGTGTTACTCAAAATGTGGGATGATTCATTGATAAGATTATCTAATCTAATCTAATCTAAACCTTAAGTTTATATACCGCATCATCTCCATGAGAATGGAGCTCGATGTATTAGTTAGGTGTTAGAGGGGATTTATATTGTTTTATTTTAAAAAATGTTTTTGTTAAACATTTTTTTTTAATTTGCCAGGGAGTAATATAACCAAGGTTATAATATAAATTAAATACCTGGTCCATTTTCCAGGGGCAGATACTGTGGAGTGTCAGATACTGTGGAGTATTTGTGCTGGTGTTGTGCTGTGGAATGTTGAGCCCACATTCAGCAGAGGTGCTGTTGGTAGTTTCCTAATGCAGTGCTATTGGAGTAAAGATATTGATTAGAATGTGTTGAGAATCTATGCTAATGTAAGAATGTTTCTGATTGGCTGCACAAGTCTGCAGGGACATCAACTGGCTTGTGACAGTTAAACAGACTGAGTTGTCTTTGAAGAAGGGAAACCGGTTCTGGTTTTGTTCTGTGTGTAAATGAGAGTAAGTGAGATAGAAGGTGAGGTATATGAATGAAACTTTAATAAAAATTGTGTGTATGACTAACAGATTTTTGGAACAGATTTAAGGCAAATTGTTATGTGAGAAAGGTGTGTGTTGTTTTAATGTCTGCCTAAGAAAATGGAAGAATATAAGTGAAGTGAACTCAGTCTGTTACAATAGTTTAAGGAAAATAAAAAAAATAGTTTAAATAGAATTCTAGTTATAGAAACTATTTTTATTTCTTTTAAACTTATTTAGTGGAACAGTTCTTAGGTATCCTGAGCTGACAGGCAAACTTAAGATACTTATAGGGAGTGAGGGTATTTTTCCTCTTATTTTTATTTGACTTAGAGAGGTGTAGGGAGAAGAACAGATGAAGGAAAGAGGCCTGAAGATTGAAGAATGAAGAACAAAGATAAGTAAAATTCACCAAAGACAGAAGTCATTTTAATCTCTACTAAGAACAACCTTTGCCTACCTGAAGTTAAGACTCTATGACTTTAAATGGCATTTAGGATCCTGAGAACTGTGAAATAGAAAGAAAGGTTTCTGTACTGTAAAGGAAACACTGTTGTTCAGTCATCAGTATGTAATTGTGATAAATAGTGAATGCTGAAACACATTAGAATATTAGAATACTGGATCCAGTTAGGCATATGTTATTAAATTATAATGATAAGCACTTTATAACTTATTAAAAGATTTTATTTGCTTTTAAACTTGTTTTTAACCATTTTAAAGACAAATTATTGAATTGGTGCAATAAATTTGTTTTTGCACCTTGCATCTATAGTCTGGCTACTCATTATAATGTTTATAACCTTTGTATATTTTATCTGATTTTCAGAACATTTAATCCTAGCCAGTTCTCTTAAAATCCAAGTTAAGAGTGGCTAGTGTTCATTTTTCTTCTGACTTTCCTCTTTTTCTGGCTGGGTGTTGAGCTAAGCCACTTGGACACCATGACTACAGTTTAGGATCCTCAGCACTTTGGTACAGAAAAAGGAGGGGGGGTTACACTAAGGCATACCTTCCCTCTGTCAATCTCAATGTAACATGCCATCTTTTTATCTATTTCTTGTGTAATAAGTTGTACCCTCATTTCCTGCATTCTGTAATTCGCCGATTGTCCAGCCTTCTTCGATGTGAACTGCCTAGAAGTCTTTCAACTGTGGCAGTATAGAAAAATAAAGTTATTATTATTATTATAATCTCTTTTTCCAGTGCAATAGGCGAGACATTCTAGACAAGTGGGACATACTAAAGCAGTCCCCAAAAGCTACGGCAGGCTGACTGCACGACCCTCAAGACTGAGGACCCAAAGGCAGAGTCTTGTCTTGCCACCACATCCACTCTGTAAAATTCAGCAAACGTGTGCAGAATGGACTTAAGTAGTTGCCCTTCAAATCTCCACAGGAGAGACCGCCTTAGCCCCGCTTAGAATGAGCACAAAAATATGTTCAGAGAGGCAAAAGTCATTTGTGACCTCTAGATAACGCAGAAGAATTCTGCAGATATCCAATTTCCGCAAAATGTGGTAATGCTTCTTATAACCAATAGGCTGAAAAAAACAAGCAAACACATTTCCTGATTAACATGGAATGCCAACACCACCTTCGGCAGAAATGAAGGAATCGTGCAGAGAGAGATCCCTGTCTCCGAGATCCTCAGAAAAGGCTCTCTACAAGACAGAGCATGGAGTTCCAAGACACATCTCACCGAAGTAACAGCCACCAGAAAAACTGCCTTTAGCATCAGGTCCACGAGAGAAGCATCCTTCAGACGCTCAAATGGAGCTTTGGTGAGCCCAGACAAAACCAAGTTATGGTCCCACGAAGGGAACAGCATTTCAATTGGAGGTCTAATGCAAAGAGTATCTTTCAGAAATCTGGCCACGTTAGGGTGAGACGCAAGCAAAGGACTACGGTCCTGGACTATGAAGCAAGAGAGCCCAGCGACTTGGACCCAAAGGGACGCCACAGCAAGGCTCCTGTCAAGACCTGCCTGTAGAAAGGATAGCATTACAGAAATAGGAGCAGAATACAGCCCCACACTTTCCTGGTCGCACCAATGTTAGAAAGTCTTCCACGCCATGGCGCAGGCAGACACAGTAGTTAACTTAGATTTCAAAAGAATAGAAATGACAACACCAGAATATCCTCTGCGCTCTAATGCTTCACGCTCAATAGCCTTGCCGTAAGAGAAAAGTGATCAGGATCCTCCACACAGACCCTGAGAGAGAAGATCTGGAAAAGCCTGCAACTGAAGGCTATGAGCTATGCAAAAATGTATCAGATCTGCGAGGTCAGTCTGGAGCCACCAGAATGGCCCTTCCCTGATGAGTCACAATCCGATAGAGGACTTGACTGATCATGGGACAGGAAGGAAAAACATACAGTAGGACTCCCTGCGGCCATGGCTGTACTAGAGTGTCTAAGCCCTTGTTTTTGGGCTCTGATCTTCAACTGAAGAATAGGTCAGCTTTCTAGTTCTTCGCTATGGCCATGAGGTCAAAGTGAGGCTGACCCCAGCAATGCACAATGGCCTGAAATGCTACCTAGGACAGCTCCCACTCGCCCGGATCCAAGACCTAAGTACTGATGAAGTCCGCTTGAACATGATCAACTCCCACCACAAGCGCTGCCAAAAGGGCCAGGAGATGATGCTCTGCCCAGAGAAAGAGCAGGCAGGCTTCCTGAACCAGAGAAAAACTCTTGGTTCCTCCCTGGTGATTGACATATGCCACCACTGTTGAATTGTTGGAGAAGACTCAGACCGCTTGGCCCTCCAGAGTCAACGGAAATTTCACCAGAGCCAAGCAAAGGCTCCCAGTTTCAATCAGTTGATGGACCTTTTCTTTTGAGAAGGCGACAATGCCCATGAATGGGACGACAGTTGCAATGGGCTCCCCAGCCGCGGAGACTGGCATCTGTCATCACAACTACCCAAGACACAATACGCAGTGGTATGCTCCTGAATAGAAACTGCAGAAGGAGCCACCAATTAATGCAAGAGAGAAACGCATGCTGCAGAGGACACATATGTGCCCTTGTCCAGGGGACCACATCTATATGACCACATCTTGGTCACCATGGACCCCAGGACTTGGGAGATAGTCTCGCACAGATGGAGCGGAGCTGGATTGTCCAGATGACAAAAAAATCTGAGAGCATAGCTTCTCTCTGCATGCCTGTGGAAGATAAACTTGGCCAGCTAGTTATTCCAGGGACTGCATCGGGGTCAAGTTGCTTTTCCTGTAATTCACAATCCAACTCAGGTCTTCCAGAACCTGGACTACTCGATCTACTGTGCGCTGACCCTCAGCCAACAAGGGGGCTCTGATCAGCCAATCGGCCAAATATGGGTGCACCTGCAGTCCCATCTTCTTCAAGTGAGTTGCTACGACCACCATTACCTTGGTGAAGGTATGAGGTGCCGTCACCAGGCCAAAAAACAGAGCTGAAAACTGGTAATGATTTTCCAGAACATGAAACCAGAGGAACTTCTGGTGCGCCGGATAAATAGGAATATGCAAGTAAGCCTCTGTGAGATCCAGTGAGGCAAGAAACTCTCCCAGGGCCACCACTGCCATGACAGACCGCACTGTCTCCATGCGAAAGCGTGGGACCCTGAGCACTGAAAGCAGTGGCTTCTCTCATGTATCACAATGATACATGGATTTTCCTCCTTGAACTTGCCCACAGCTTTTTAAAATCCATCTACGTTAACTGCTGTTCCCACATCCTCTGGCAATTAGTTCCAGAGCTAACTATTGTTTAAACGAAAAGATATTTCCTCCTATTTCCTCCCTTTCCCTAACTTATCGAGTGCTCCCTAGTCTTTATAATTTTTGATGGAGTAAAAAAAATTGATTCACTTGTACCCATTCTACACTACTCAGGAATCTATAGACTTCAATCATATCTCCCCTTCAGCAGTCTCTTTTCCAAGCTGAAGAGCCTTAACCTCTTTAGTCTTTCCTGATTTTGTTTGCTCTTCTCTGAACCTTTTCTATTTCTGCTTATCTTTTTTGGGATATGGTGACCAGAACTGTGCGCAGTACTCAAGATGAGGCATTATAATATTCTTGGGTCTTATTTAACATACATTTTAAAATAATTCCTAGCATCATATATGCTTTTTTGTTTTGTTGCAGCCACACACCGGGCAGAAGATTTCAGTGTAGTGTCTACATTGACACCCAGATCTTTTTCTTGGGTGCTGATTCCTAAGGTGGATCTTTCTCCATAAGCATCACTTTGCATTTATCCACACTAAATTTCATCTGTCATTTGGATGCCCAGTCTTCTTGCAATTTTTCATAGTTCGCATGTGTTTTAACAACTTTGAACAGTTAGTGTCATCCTAAATATATAAATGAACTTTTTTCTTTTACAACTAATAGACATAAAAGAACTTCAATTTGATTTTTGCTTTTCCGCCTTTTAAAGGATGCAAACTTTATAAATATCATCAGTATCTTCTTTCATATCAAGCAGCAGCATGGGGCACAATTGCTCATTTTTACTGAAATTTTTGGGGAATTTAGAAAACATCTAAAAACACATTTATTTCTGAAGTACTTAGGTAGTTAATTTGTAAAAAATTTATACTATGTAATTATCAGATTTTAGAGTTTTTAGCTATTGGTTCTTACTCTCTAATTTCCTTCTGCTTTTATTGTATTTCAAATGTATTTTAAATTGTGTAAACCGCATAGAACTTCACCATTTTGCGTTATATAAATAAACTATTATTATTATGAAACTGTTATCTGCAAATTTAATCATCTCATTTGTCATTCCAATTTTCAGATATTTTATAAATATGTTAAATAGCACCTGTCCCAGTACAGATCCATGTGGTATTCCATTATTCACTCTCCTCCATTGAGAAAAATGGCCATTTAACCCTACCCTCTATTTTCTGTCCAATAACCAATTTCTAATCCACAATAGAACATTGCCTCCTATCCTATGACTCTCTAATTTTCTCAGGAGTCTCTCACTAGTTAACGAAGAACTTGTCATAGTAGGTGGTGGAAGCAATGTGGACTTTGGAGTTTCAAATCCTTTGTGCTCTGGGGAGCGGAGGTGACAGAAGCTCGCTGCTCATAAAATCACCTTGTAGTTGCGATAATGAACCTGGAAGTTTCCCTTGGTATTTTCTGCACTACAATGTTTGCTTTTGGCACAGAGAATTTCTATATTAAGACCTGCAGTATAGTGGAATTTAGCCTCCTTTCCTTAAACATTTCTTCTTGGATATTGTTTTCTATTGTACCATGTGCCCTGTCCTTTTAAAATTTACTTCTAGCAATGGAATAGCCCACTGTAACCACTCTTATCTCTCTTGATTTATGCTTCCTTGAAGCTGGGGAGATAACCAAAGATGAATGCAGTGCTTCCATTTTGTAAACTCTGAGGTGCCAAGTTGTAGGTGACATCCAAGTATGGTAGGAACAATCTGAGACACTATGGTCCAGTCCCAGACATTTATAGCAGGTGGCATATTTCCAACTGGTAGGCATCTTCAAGTCATAAGGACATCTTTCAAATTCCCTGACAGCCACAGTAAATACAATTTTTGAAAGAAGCATGATCATAGATTTTTTTAAGAAGGTATAGAGGGGACTGGGAAGGAGGGAGAAAGAATTGTTCCAGTCTTCCTCCTTGATAAAGATGTCAGTCTGAGGGACAGAACAGGCTCCTCTGTAGAGGAAGAAAGAAGGACAAACCATCTTATTGTTCATGTGTCTTTACAGAGCTTATTGCGACATTAAAAGTGGATTCAGAGCACGGTATACTTTTCAGCTAGCTACTGACTTACAGAGAATCAATTTATAAAAGTTAAGATTCAGTATCAACTAATATAGCATGACAAATGATAAGGGCACAAATAGTAACAGCTTTATAAAAGTTGTTATTATAAAACAAAGCCAAGGCACCACTAAAGTAAATATTTTAGACTACCTAGATTCTTCTTCAGAAAGTTTTACTTCTTAAAACTAGTGCAGCTAATAACACCCCTTAAGTCAAATCAGGTTTTGTCATTTGAAATCATGTCAACTTTTTCACATCATGATCAAAGGTCTACCACAGAGGATTGCCAAATAAAATCACTGAGAAAACATAGTACTACATGTTAGATCACAGCCAACGGACCTAACAGTAAGAGTTTTGCGACCCCCCTCTACCCCCTCATTTTTCAAAAAATGTATGACTAATTACCAGTTCTTTCAACATTAGTAACTGTATTTTTCCATCATTAAACCAAGGCAGAACCCAGGACTAAATATACAAAACCACAAGAACCTCTTCTGAATTTGAAGTGGCACTGATGAGCAGCCCTATGAATAAGGAATTATAAGCCACACAGATTCCCTGTTGAAATGGGCATGATATATAGATTTGCAGTGCTCGTGGCACAGTGTGATAAATATGCCTCCGATACAGCCTCTGCCAGTTCATTAGGAAAGTATGCTAGGCAGCTTTGTTCTCTCCTATTGGTCCGCAAGGCATACTTGTAGCAGGGACAAAAGGTGCATGCACTTGAAAGCTTCCAAATCTTAGAGCTGCCCCTTTATCCAGGGAACAAAAGCCCTACCTGTCTTTCCTCTTCAAGGCGCAATCGCTCGTCTTCTTTGCGTCTTTCCTCCTCTCTTTTTTGCTCCAGTTTCTTGCGTTCTTCACGCTCTGCTTCTTCAGCCTGTTAAGCAACAGAAAAGGAAAATTACTACCACCTTGGCTCAAGTCTCCACAACTAAAATAGCAAGACATTTGGAAGAGGTGGTCTACATAAGCCCTGCTTCCACTAATACAATCTCATGCATGCTCTACTCCTGGTGGGATTCTGCACAAAAAAATTCAAATTCTGCACACAAAATTTACAAATTCTGCAAGTTTATTCGACAGTATTTAAACAATATTTTTTTGCTAATTATCATCCAGAATTTCAGTACAATTCAGTATGTTCATTAAATTATACTAGAGAAAACAGAGCCTTCACATTTTTATTACTTAATGACATTTTTCTAGCAGAAGGTTTCAAATTGAACAATGAAAACTTCTCTCTCTATCATTCTCTGGAGCAAAATCTCTCACCCCTGCGCGCCCCCCCCCCCCCAGCCAGCATCTCTCTCACCCCTGCACCCCCAAGCCAGCATCTCTCTTACCCTTGTGCCCACCCAGCCAACATCTCTCTAACCCCTGTTCCCTCCCTAGTCAGCATCTTTCACTCTCTCCCCATTGTCCCCATTCCAGCAATTTAGCTCAATGCCAATGCCAGTTAATAGCAACCTGCTGTTGGTTCTGCAGGCTTCCCTCTACCGTAAGGTCCCGCCGAAGAAAGAGGAAGTGACATCATTGATGGCAGGATTGTTGTAGAGGGAAGCCTGCACGGCCCACACAGGCTGGCCGAAGATGTTTTCAGCAGCGATTCGGGCCGCAGCGAGAGAGTGCCAGAAAGGACCACAAAATCTGCACAAATCAGAGGTAATTATGCAGGGGAATTCTGGACAAATTCTGCATTGCACAGTAGCACAGAATTCTGCCAGGAGTAATACTCATCAGGGATATACTGACCTGTTTGCACCCTCAAGGGCTGAATTTGAACACTAAAGGACTGGTCTAGTGACAGTGCTGAGCACAGATCATGCAGATGATCTGGTTTTAATCTCAGCTCATATCTTCTACCTCCAGGCATGTGGGGCAAATGCTCATAGCCCATAAAAGCTGTGATCTTACCTATTTTTTCTAGCAGGGGCCATGAGGATAACCCCCCTCCAAAAAAAAAACCTTCAGTGTGAGTGCAAAGATTATTACTTGATAAAACACTGGGCTGGAGAGGGAGTCCTTCAATGACATCTGTCTTGAGGGGTTCCCCTTCTGATGAAGTCTACTTCACCCCCCCCCCAAACATGTTGTTTCCATTAGCACATCTCTCTTTAACACATTCACCATTCCTGTTCCCCAGCACATAATCTTCCAATTCTGTTCACATTCCCATCCATTTTACATAAGTCAGTCTTCACCAACCAGTCTCCACACCAACTCCTTCAAGCTGCATCTGCTCCCAGTTTCTTAATCCTCCTTTATTTGCTGCATAGGTTTGTTGGCAGTGCTACCTCTCAACAGCTATTTAGCTTTCTTCTGGCTCTGACAAGTTTGAGTGGCTCAGTGTCCAACCTACCATGCTGCTCTACAGTGACATGCAGCAACATTTACAATAGGGTTTTCAGTAAATGTGCCAAAAAACAAGAGGGGCTCAATAGTACCAACACAGCACCTCCCATCTCTACAAAAACAACAAGAGGGGCTTGGAAGCCCCAACATCATATCTTTCACTGCAGCAAGAACACCATGGGTCTTGTTAGGCTCATTCTAACACCTGCCACTTCAAAGATAAACAAAAGAGATCTGGTGACCAATATTAACACTTCCCACTCCAGTGAAAATTAAGAGGATCTTGACGATTCTAACATAACAGTTTCAACCTTCAATGGAGTCAGTGGGACTCAGTGACCACCCATCCCAGAAAACCACCACCTGTACTTCATCAAAATCCTCTTTCCCACTGTAAACTATACCCAACAGCTTCTTCCTTTCCCTTTCTCTTACCCCTTGCACTTTTATCTTCAAGCCCTTCACCCACAATCTCCTTCCCTTATCCTGCTGTTCATTTACCTCTTCTCTCATGCCCACTACCTTTTCTCCCTCTCTTCCTATCCTGACCCCCCTTCCAACTTTCCTCTCTGTCCTATTCCACCACTCTTGCCTTCTTATGCACTGAACTTTCCTCTCTGCCCACCACCCCTCTTCCACTTTTACTCCACTTTTACTCCACACTCCCCTCTATCTTTCCATCTTTCCCTGACTCTGACCATATTTATCTTCTTTTTGCTAATCTATACTCTCCCTATGTAACTCCCAACCCTTCTCCCTCTGTAACCCGCCTTCCTTTGTTTCCTTATTCCTTCTATCTTAACATTCAAAAATCCAACCCCATTACATATTTCCCTCTGAGCCACACTGCTCCCATACCTTCTCTCCTTCCCTAAATTCCTCAACCATTGCCTGTCACCTGACCAGGCCAAAAAGTAACAGAAAATGTGTGTTTTATTGAGTTGAAGTTTGTTTTTATTGTAATCTGCTTTGGGATTAAAGTGGACTGTAAATGATTAAAAATAAATACAAGAGTCTCACTCAAAACCTATGCAGTCTACCACGTCAGCACAAATTCTAACGCAAGGACCCTACCTACAAAAAGGTATTGCAGTGGGTCCTATAATATCAATACATCTATCAGGAAAACGGAATAAGCCACTAGTAGCTAAGTGGTTAGAGCACTAGGCTCACAACCAGCCAAGCTCAGTTCAAATCCCGCCTCTGCTCCTTATGACCTTGGGCAAGTCACTTAATTCCCCACTGCGTCAGGTGGAAACAAACTGTAAGTCATCTAGAGACAGGGAAATGCATATTGCACCTGAATGTAACTTGCCTTAAGTTACTACCGAAAAAAGATGCAAATTATATGCAAATTAATAACAACAGAAAATTCATGCTAACAGAATACCTGGCCTCAGACACATACACAGAACACAGATAAATACAAATTAAATGGCCATAAACTGTACACCGCTCAGACATTTATGCACGGTTTATCAAGGCTAAAATAATTTGAAACTAGAAATAGAAATGTGTAGGAAGAAATTAAACTAAAACTCCAAGAAGCTTTTATCCCTGTATTGTGCTAAATATAATGATAGCAGATGTCAGGAATGTGTTAGGGGAAAGAAAAGGTGACCAGTTCACGTTTAGCATCTCCCTCCTCTGTCTCTATCTATGTTCCTGTCTTATCTTCCTTCTGTGTCCAAGTCTCTCCGAATATGATCAGTATCCCTCTGTCTATATTTCTTTCCTTAGGTCAAGAATCACTGCTCTCTCCAAAACCCTTCTTCTATATCTAACATCACTCTTCTATCCCATATCCTTCTCCCTGTAACAATAACTCTGCAAGATCATATTTCAATTCTGTCAGTACTCTGGGATGTATACCATGTGGTCCAGTCAATTTGCTATTGTTCAATTTGTCAAATTGACCCATTACATCTTCCAGTGTTACAGAGATTTGTTTGAGTTTTTCTGGTTCATCAGAACTTAATACTATTTCTGGCACCGGTAACTCCCCCACATCTTTCTTGGTGAAGACCAAAGCAAATAATTAATTTAATATCTCTGCTATGGCCTTGTCTTCCCCGAGAGCCTCCTTTTACCCTTCAGTCTTCTAGCAGTCCAACTGATTCTCTTCCCAGCTTCTTGCTTTTAATATACCTAAAAAATATTTTATTGTGTATTTTTGCTTCCAGCACAATTTTCTTTTCAAGATCTCTCTCTGCCTTCCTTAAAGCACCTTCCTTGTGCTGTTTACAATTATTTTCAGTGGGATCCTTCTTCCACTTTCTGAAGGATTCTCTTTTAACTCTAATAGCTTCCTTAACTTTTAAATCACACTGGATGCCATTTGGTCTTCCTTCCTCCTTTTTTTAAAACATGGAATATATCTAGTCTTGGCTTCCGGGATGGTATTTTTGAATAACATCCACACCTGATGTAAATTTTTTACTTTTGCAGCTGCTCCTCCAAGTTTCTTTTTTACCATTCTCCTCACATTATCATAGAGATTCATTTTCTAAGCACTTAAGACACACAGGGCAGATTCTGTATAGGATGCCGGTCTCAGCAGCTGCCTAAGAAGTGGCTGAGAATCGCACACCAGCGTCCTATACAAAATCGCGCCTAACCCTGCCTAACCACCCCAATTCTCTAAATGATGCCCATGTCACAGGCACTAGTTAGATAATCACCTAGTGATCTCTTGACATCAGCTGATCATGGCACGGTACTACCCCTGCCGTGATCAGCTGAGTGGCCATCTCAGGGAACCTTTCTCCCATGAAGTCCTCCGGCAGGAGAGATACCCCTGAACCCCTACTAAGCATCTGGGCAGGAGGGGTGCCCACTTCCTCCTGCCCCAAAACCCATGCCCCCCAATTGAAGACCGGCAGGAGGTATGCCCACTCCCCCTGAACCCCTATGAACAAGAAACCACCCCCAATACCCCCCAAGGCTGCAGGCTCCACACCCCTAACTCTACCCCCCTAACTCTACCTTGTATTTGAAAGTCCGACTGAGAGAGGCTCACACCCTCTGGCTGTCTGGCCTGGCACTTCACAATGGTGGGCCTACCCCTTCCCATTCTGGGATGCACTGGGGAGGAGCCCAAGGCTCTGATTGGCTCAGATGCCTAAGGCCCGTCCCATAGGCACCTGGGCCAACTGGTCTTAGGCCACTTCCACTGCAACCCAGGATGCACCAGGAAGGAGGCCTAAGACTCCAGTTGGCCCAGGTGCTTAAGGCCCCTTCTATGGGAGGGCCTTAGGCATCTGAGTCAAACAGAGCCTTAGGCCCCACCACAGTGCATCCCAGAATGCACCAGGAAGGGGAAGGCCCACCAGTAGACCACAAAATCATGCTACTATGCCTAGATGCAATGGGGCTCTCGGGAAAGGTAAAGAAATGGTTCCAAGAATTCCTAACTAACAGATCCTACCGTGTAGCCAGCAATGGAAATTACTCCATTACATCGCATCCTTAGGTCATCTACTACAAAAATTAAACTTAAAGCATTACATATACGCAGACGATATATCCATCTTAATCCCCTTAAAAGACATAACACATGAAATTATAGATAACCTCTCTCACACAATGATAGAAATCGAAAAATGGACAACCAACTTCAAACTGAAACTAAACACAGAAAAGACAAAAGTCTTCTTGGCAAGCCCAAAGAACAAAATAACCAGAGCATCGCTAAAATTAAACAACCACGAATACCCAATCTCCAAAACCATAAAAATACTGGGTATCACACTAGATACACATTTAACCATGACTGACCACACAAACTTACTAGTGAAGAAATGCTTTTATACGCTGTGGAAACTAAGGACCATTAAAAAATACTTTGACACGACATCCTTTAGATTACTGGTGCAGTCTCTGATCCTATCTATCCTGGACTACTGCAACATTGTTTACCTAGGTATCCCAAAAAAACAGTACAAAAATTAAGAATAGTGCAAAACACTGCAGTTCGCATGATCTTAGGACTGAAGAAAAACGACCATATTAGCCCTTACTACAAAAAATTGCACTTGTTGCCAATGGAGGCGTGAATACTGTTCAAGTTTGCATGTATCTGTTTCAAACAGATCTGGGGACAAGCATCTTCCTACCTACTACCACACTTCACACTACACAACCCCATACGAACAACCAGAAACCGAAACATCTTTACATACCCAAAGATCACAGGCCTCAAATACAAATCCTTTTTGGACAGAACCTTCATGTTCCAAGCAAGCAGACAGCAATCCTGGCTGGGAAACTACATAAATAGAGCCAGGCAGACCTACGGCACATTCTGAAAATCAATTAAAACCGTTCTATTTGACAAATTCATCTCCTAAACAGATGCCCTTCACCCACTATGATATTTCCCCTTTGCCAACCCCGATGTAATTTCTTACGTAATTCCCATTTCTTATTTAACATTTCACTTCTTGCATTCTGTAATTCGCTGATTCTTGCATTCTGTAATTCGCTGATTGTCCAGTCTTCTTTCAATGTGAACCGCCTAGAAGTCTTTCGACTATGGCAGTATAGAAAAATAAAGTTATTATTATTATTATTTTGGAGTGGCGGGCCTGACAGCCAGAGGATGTGAGCCTCTCTATGGCCAGACGTTCAAATACAAAGTACAAGGGGGGAGTTGGAGGGGCCTACAGCCTTGGAGGATGTCAGGGAGGGGTTTGTTCACAGGGTATAAGGAATTCCAGGGAGGTGGCAGCAGGATAGAGTGGACATCCCTCCTGCCCAGATGCTTCAACAGGAGGTGGGGGCCAGGAGGAAATGGGCACCCCCCTACCTGGATGCTTCGGGGGGGGGAGGGTTCGGCGGCAGGAGGGAGCAAGTATTCCTCCTACCAGGGGACTTGTAAGGGGGGTTTCCCTGCTGCAGCCACTCAGCTGATCGCAGTAGGGAAATTTCCTTGCCATGATCAGCTTGTAGCTGTATCTATTTGGCCCTAGGAAGTAGCCTAGAGCCGCTTAAGTTCACCCAAGGCCACTTCTGGGTGAAACCATACCCATGTCCAGCCTTGGGGGGTGCTTAAATGTCTTCTCTAATTTCTGATAACATTTCATCATCTGTCTGTTTATCTAGGTCAGGTTGATGGTAGTACACTCCTATCACTGTCCTTAAATACAGAGCAGGCTGATTTTAAAGATTGCAAATTATCCATGCCAACTATTGAGTAAATTGTGAATAGATATGACAAACATTGTTTTAAATGTCTGTATGCAAATGCCAGAAGCCTAAGAAACAAGATGAGAGTTAGAATATATTGCACTAAATAAAAAGATAGATATGGTGGGCATCTGTGAGACCTGGTGGAAGCAAGATAACCAATGGTATACTGTTGTACCAGGGTACAAACTATATTGCAGTGATAGGGTGGATCGAATGTTTAGGAGGGCCTTGAATCAAATGTACTGAAAATTCTACAGGAGCCAAAACACACCTTGGAATCCCTATGGGTAGAAATTTATTGTGTAAAGGGAAAGAGGACAGTGATAGGAGTGTACTACCATCGACCTGACCTGGATAAACAGACAGATGATGAATGTTATCAGAAATTAGAGAGGCTAACAAATTTGGTAACACAATAATGTGTGATTTCAACTACCTTGATATTGACTGGGTAAATGTAACATCAGGCATGCTAGGAAGATAAAGTTCCTTGATGAAATCAAGGACTGAACATAAGAATTGCCGCCGTTGGATCAGACCCGTGGTCCATCATGCCTAGCAGTCCGCTCACGCGTCAGCCCTCTGGTCAAAGACCAGCGCCCTAACTGCAGCTGGTTTAAGAAATGACAAGAGAGGAAGCAATTCTTGACCTAGTTCTTAGTGAAGCGCAAGAATTGTTATGGAGGTAATGGTGCTGGGGTCGCTTGCTAATAGTGATCATAACATGATCAGATTTGATATAATCCCTGAAATAAGTTCAACAGGAAATCCAATACAATAGCATATAACTTTAAAAAAGAGACTATGGGGCTCATTTTCAAAGCACTTAGACACAAATACCTTATTTTTCTATGGTACTATGTGGGGCAAATCCTATAAACGGCGTCCTGATAGTAGGTGGCGGTAGGCATCCTATCGCTGTCTAACCAGCCAATCGGGATGCACTTTTTCTTTAAAAAATAAAATAAACCCCGAGGGAGGCATCTACACAGTAGGTGTCTGTCATGATTAAGGGAGATGCGTCGGGACACTTAAGTGCTCCCCAAGGCTGGACGTGGGTATGGTTTCACCCAGAAGTGGCCTTGGGTGAACTTAAGCGGCTCTAGGCATCTTCCTAGGGCCAAATAGATATGGCCACAAGCTGATCACGGCAAGAAAATTTCCCTGCCGCGATCAGCTGAGTGGCTGCAGCAGGGAACCCCCCTTACAAGTCCCCTGGTAGGAGGAATACCTGCTCCCTCCTGCCGCCGAATCCCCCCCCCCTGAAGCATCCAGGTAGGGGGGATGCCCATTCCCTCCTGGCCCACACCTCCTGTTGAAGCATCTGGGCAAGAGGGATGTCCACTCTCTCCTGCTGCCACCCCCCTGGAATTCCTAAAAAAAGTGTGCCAAAAAAGCAACACTCAGTGCAAAAAACTGGATAGCCCCCATCTTGCTGCTGGACTGCTGCCTGCATCTTAACATTGGTGATTTCATTGTTAAGTTGCTAAGGGAGTTGAAATATGTGCACTAAAGTCCCCTAAGATTGCTGGTTATATTTAGGCTATGGTAGCATCCAGCATCCTCTTTGTGACCCTGTCCCTATGCTCTGCCGGTTTGGCTTTGTACACCACTTTGAAGAGCTAGTTTTAGCTGGGGAAGTGGTTAAGAAGAATTAGTCAATAAAATGATTTTGATTTTTGCAAATTTCAAAACTCTTCACCAGTTTGGATCTCTGCTTCCATTTCTGACTTTGGAGTTGCTGATGGAAGCAACTGACTGGTGTTTTCTGCTGCTGGTGGACAGCATTAGTAGTTGTGGCTCTTTTTCTTTCTTTCTCTTTCCTGCAGAAAGAATACCGCAGTTTCCCTGTTCACTCCAATTTATGCCCTGAAAACAGCCAACAACTTGCCAAATAGCCAGAGACAAGTCACTGAGCCTGAAAACATTGGCTCAAGTTAGAGAATATTGATCATGTCAAATTATGTAGATAGCATTAGTCTAATATTGATTTTCTCATGTTGCTTCATGTCATTTTTATCCCAAAACAACTAAATTCTGGGGTTTATCCTGTGCTATAAATAGCACATATTCTTTGGAAAATAATGCACCCTTTTATAATATTGCCCCGAAACAAAAAAAAAAAACAAAAACACACCCCAAAAAACAACCCTATAAAACAAAAATTCCTAACACGGAAAACTAAACAAAATGAAACTTTTTGGGCCGTACCATCCTAATTGTCTAGCACATGTACAGTTATTTATTTAAACCTCTGAAATGAAGCACTTACCTCTCTCTGTGCTTTCCTTGCTTGTTTCTCTTCTAGTTTCTTCTGTTTCTTTGCTCCAATTTTCCCAGACATCTGCGCTTCAGGTGCCTCATCCCTTTCTTCCACATCTGCAAAATTTTGAAAAAGAATTAAAAGAGATGTCTATAGTCTGAGATACTTAATTTTACTTTATAGCACCTTCATTAGTGTTGAGAATTGCTAACATATTATGTCACAGACACCATACATTCAAGGGCACCAAGCAAAGATAACATGGTTTAAGATGGATACACGTGAGACCGCTGAAGCAAGATGAGATAACAAGTAAATAAGATAAACCATTTTTAAGTTTTCCCCACCGTGGCCCATTTTTGTTTCAGTGCAAGGTCCATTTTTAACAATTCTTAGCATAATGTTTGTTTTTTTGGCCACCGCTGTACACTGGACAGAAGATTTCAGAGTAGGGTCTACAATTACACTTAACCTTTTTCTGTCCCGGATGACCGGACATTCCAAAAATGACATAGACAGTGGATAAACAGTCTGTATGGACTAATAAAGAGCCAGGAACACAAAATATTTGAATTTACAAACTTATGACTTATTTACATTATGTTTACAATAGCCGTAAATGATAACAGTGAATACAAAACTTTGCTAAAATAATTACGATTGGAACCAGAGTAACGTAAAATTTATTACGATAGGAAAAGGTTAAATTTTTTTCTTGGGTGCTGACTCTTAGGGATCCTAGTATCAGGTGACTATGATTTGGAATTTTCTTCCCAATGAGCATCACTTTGCATTTCTCTACATTAAATTTGGATGCCCAGTCTACCAATTTCCTAAGTTTGTCCTGCAATCCAACAACAAGTTAACCTACCTCTTTGGGGTCTCTACATCAGTGTTTCGCAACTTCTTCAAGCCAAATACCCCTTAAGTCAAACAAATATGAACCTAGTATCCCCGCCTGAGCTCCGCCCCTGACCCCACCCCCATAATAATAGTACTAATTGTAATGCAATTTCTTCCATTCATTTTTCATATAGACACAATATAATTTTATTAATACATAATGGTAACCACAAAATTTAAAAAAAACCCACAAAGCACACTATGCAGAGAAAATGTTAATTATCATTTATAATCATTTTTTTCAAAGAGGTCAAGGAAGATGACTTTAAAATATGCAATGTCACCTCAGTAACAACTACAGAAAAATAGACAAATATAGTACAAAATATAGACAGCAGATATACTGTAAATTCTTAAAACTGACATTTTTCAATCACTAAATTGAAAATAAAATCATTTTTCCTACCTTTGTTGTCTGGTGATTTCATGAGTCTCTGGTTGCACTTCCTTCTGAGTGTGCATCCAATACTTCTTTCTGCATGCTTCCTCTCCTCCAGACCTCATTCCTCCCCCAACCAACATCTCTCTCTCACTCTCTCTCCCTCCATGCGTCCAAATTTTTACTCTCTGCCCTTTCACCATGAGTGTGACATTTCTCCTTCCCTCCTTTCTACCCTCCCCATCCATCTCTTCCTCTCTCTATGAGTCCAACACTTTCTGCCTCCTGCACGCTTTCTCTCTTTCTCCTTGTCCCTTCCATCAAGTGACAACTCTCCTTTCCACCCCCCAGTCCATCTGTCCCCAACCCTACTCACATGTTCTCTTCCCATGCCCCATTTCTCCCTCTCTCATCACTCACTCATCCTGCAACAATTTTTCTTTCTTCCTTCCCTCCCCCAATCCCATTCACAACTAATATGCTCTCTCCCCATGCACCATCTCACCCTCCCCTCCAGTGTGCAGCACCTTTCCTTTCCTTTCTCCTTCAAGTCCAGTCGCACCTTTCACTTCCTCTCCCTTCTGCAGGTCCAGCAGCATTTCTTCTCCCTTCCCTTTGTCCAACAGCACCTCTCCCTCTCCCCATGTCCAGCAGTACCTCTTCTCCCTGTCCAGCAGTACCTCTCCTCTCCCTAGCGTGATTTTAACTTCCCCACACAGCTGCCACTAGTGTTAGTTTAGCTATGGTTCCATCAGGCAGTCTCAGGGCCTTTGCTCGGATGGCCCGCCTCCAATGATGCAACTTCCTCTTTTGTCAGGACACTCCCAAATAGCTGCTTTTCAGTTCAGTACTAATCAGTTAAGTGCTGTAGGACTGGACAGGACTTATTTCTAGCTGGTTAAAGCATACCCCAATAATTTTAGAAATGCTTTAACTATAATTTTATTCTGCTCACTTTTATAAACTAAGGCATGTATGTTTAGTAGAAAAGTTAGGTCATGGATTGGATTAGTGTGTAGGATGTGACAAAGCAGTTATCAACTGTTTTCACCCAGGGTTCCATTTGCTGAACATCCATCATTGGTTGCTCTGCTATCAAAAATCTTGACCTAGACAATCAGTTTAATTGGTCTTTTTCTAGTGCATTATGCTGTTGACTCTTAACATTTCTTTATGTATTTTTTTTAAACTTGTCTTCAGATTGTCACCTAAATTCATCATAGCACCTCCCTCTTGGCCACATTATTTTATCGAAGCTCAGATTTAGTAATAGATACTGCCAAATAAGTTCTACTTGGTGCACTAAAGACTGTCACCAGATTAAATGGGCATCCTAGGGAGTTTTGGTAGAGGCAGGAGTCCATTTCTCCTGTTGCAGCAGCAGCCAGCAATTTTGTGTGGAAGAAGAAGAGCCCTTTTCTGATGACATGACCACCTGGGCAAGAAAGGCAGACCTCAATGAACCAGCTCCTTTTCCAAGGACTGCCACACTGGAACTGAACAGGAATTTATTTCCACTGCAGCTGCCCTGAGTGGCCATCTATCTCATGGGAAATTTATGTTTGTCCATTGTTTGTATCATATGTTTAGTGACTAAAGGGCGACCAGGATATGTATGTAGCCAATGTGTAAACCGCATAATTTTACGCAGTATATAAATGGTTAAATAAATAAATCTACGTCTGATGCCTTATACCCTATCTCTACTTATAATCTTCCTTGCTTTTATCAGTTCCTTACTAAGATCAACTAGCAGCCAGAAAAGATTGAGAGCCAATGATGAAACAAGGGTGTCATGGGTCTTCTTTCCTGCTGGCATTAAAAAAAAATCACTGACCTGCAAGGTGAAATTTTCTGAGTGGCATGCTCTTTCCAGCAGAGGTGGTGATCCGTCAAAGCAGGTACACTATCTCATAAATCAATGTATTAGCAAGATATTGCATCACAATACTTGCATGCATGTTTTGTCTTGATTTCTGCAATATGATACTGGTAAAAACTGTTCTCTGATGATCCGTGCAGTTTAGCTCAATTCAAAACTCCAAGCCTCTGCTCTTTAATAAACCACAGCTTTCATTTTGCCAGCCGCTGATTTACGGCATGATTAGGATACTAGTCACAAAGTCACAATGGTGGTTAATCAGTTACTATTCTACAGCCACCCACCATTTTCCACAAGGCAAGTTTAAATATGAGCAACTGGGTGACAAATCGGTACAGTCATCCTTGCAAACCTATTTGTTCACAAAATCTTTCATCAGTTATCCCTTTCAAAATTTCAGCAAAATCTGTCAATCTAATAGGCCTATAGCATTGCCGTATGTAAAGGGCATAGTCCCCTTTTAGGAAGCTATTTTAAGCTCTTGTGATTCCAAATAAAGGCATTACATTATAAACCATACACTGTCTGGGTGTCTGCCCTGTCTGTTGCACTCAAGTTGCCACTTGGGGCAATTTCATTTTTTGCTTAAATTCATTTTAGGCAAAAAATTGAAGAAGCATGGTCTACCAAGCTGGAGCAACACCGACAGCCAAGGAAACTAACCAATCTGGCTGCATGCCCCATTTCAACTTCTTCCATTTCTTGCACTTGTATAATAAAGGGAACTAGTCCACCACCTCTATCCTCCAAACCCCTATACACCAATTTTTTGGCAGCAAGCAATGTGAATATGGAAAGAACTCAGAGAAACATAGCAATGATGGCAGATAAAGACCAAATGGTCTATGCAGTCTGCCCATCCACACTAATTGTGTAATTCTATAATCTGTCTCTTCCATGCTTCCTTGAAATCATATACACTAATCTCCACCACCTCTCCTTGGAGGCTTTTCCAGGTATCCACTACCCTTTCTGTATAGAAACATTTCCTTAAATTACTCCCAAGTCAGTCCACCCAAGATGGTCGAAGGTACATAACTGGAACAGAATGCCTTATGACTCTGTCTGTTTAACATTTTTATTTGTTTTCTGGTACTGATAATGGGCAAAAGAAAGGGGAAAAAAAGGTATTTTTCACCAAGAACACTACTAATGGCCAGATGATGCCGACACTGTTTGACGTGACTTCTTCATAAGAAGGCTCTGTATGTGTCCTTGCTGGTGCATTGGCACAAGGAGGGTCAATGCACTCTGAGGAGAGCATCTCGATTGGTTACAATCTGCTGCTATCAGTTCATTGGCTCCTGCAGGAAGGGCAGAGTGCATGATTACTCTGATGGATATGGCCATAGGAGAGAGGGCTAAGGCCCCTTGCATTTGCAAACATCAGGTCCAGCTATCCAGCCCAAGTGATTCTGGTCTGGGAGATGGTGTGGTTCAGATGGGCTTGTTATAAGGCTATGGCATATTCCAGGGCTAAGAAACCTTCTTTAGAACCAACTATGAAGTGTTGTATGGAGTCTTTGGAGATAATCCTTGCTACGATATGGCAAACTATAACCAAGAGGGAAACAACTGTGATTAGCAAGTTGGATCAGGAAGAGCAGTCTACTGGAAATGTGTTAATCAGTTGACTGGGATGGAGCCCTCTTTGGAAAACTGAAAAACTCAAGGTTTGGAGGAGAAAATTAAAGGGCTGCAAGAAGTACAAGACAAGATCATCCAAGACTTATCAATTGTCCTCATAAATTAGAGCACATAGAGAGAAAGGCTTTGTAATCTTACGATTTTTCTATTTCTCTAGAATAGCTATTATGCCTCCAAGAGAGTTATTTAAGTAGTATATGCTGAAAGTGTTGAAACTTTCTACTGATGCTTTTCCTCCAATAAAGTGTGTGCTATTTGCAATCTGTGGAACTTTGTTTCAATTGCAGGTTTGGATCCTGTTTCTTCTATCTTTAAAATGTCCCTGAAATTTTGGAAACTTCTGGATATAGTTGAGATTCTGGCTACTATCTTGGTATATCTTCAGGTTTGAGAGAGAAAAAAAATTTAGCTTTGAAATTGTTTTTCATGAATCTTGCATAATGTTTATAGGTCAAATATTTTAGTACTTTCTGGATATGTGCTGAAACCCAGGACAAGCCTAAATTCTCCCTGGCTCTTTATGCCTGTGCAGTATAGCATAATGCTAAAATTTTTAAAATGCTTTCCTTCAAAGTGTTTGGTTAAATTTCAAAATGTATTCTATATTTTCTTTAACCCAGAAAAGTATAAAGCTTTGAAAACAGATTTCCTTTATAGCTTGGTGGAGGTTCCCATGTTCTTGACTAAGAGGGTATTTTTTTTCAGAATTAGGATAATTATGTCTGGCCCTTAGGCTTTACTTTTGTTTCCTAGATTACCTTAGTGTGTTCTCTTTATGTTCTTCTGTTGGGCCTTATTATTTGGGAAGAAAGGATAGAATTTACATGTATTTTTCTTCTGTTCAATATTTTTCTTTTAATTTTTATTGTTGGTATAGTAGCCCTCTCTTGGATGATCTTGTCTTGTACTGATTTATGCACAACTTTATAACTTGTAAAACCTAAGGCCTCCTTTTACGAAACTATGAGCATTGGGAGCAGCGCGGCCATTCAGTGCAGCTTCCCGCGCTTGAAATTGCTATTGCAATTTCGTAAAACATGAAGTAAAATTTAGAAAATTTTTAAAAAATTGCTCCCGAGACTACCCCCTTACATCCTATGTCACTTGTTTCTGAGCCTTCTTCCCACTGAAAGAAGTTTGTCTCTTATGCATTTAAGCCTTTGAAAGCATATAAGAACATAAGAGTTGCCATACTGGAGCAGACTGAAGGTCCATCAAACACAGTATCCTGTTTCCAACAGTGACCAACCCAAGCCACTTCATATTTCTCCTAATAGACACCCTCTGGAGTGACCCCCATCTAGTTTATATCCTTTTGAAAGTGTGATTTTCAGAACTGTAGACCATATCCTAAAGGGGTAGTCTCATTAGAGGCTCATCCAGATGCAATATCACTTCCTTTTTTTTTTCATTTTGTTTTACAATTGCCAAATACAAGTAAAGAAAATAGAAATATGGAGGAAGTTTATAAAGATACAAATTATAAAGCAGTTCACATACTTCAAACAAATCCTAAACTAAATATTCCCTGTTGTCTCTTTTCCCATGTAAAAAGGATTCCTACTGAGCTGGATCAAAAAAAGATTAGAATTTTTCCCTAATACATTTCCAAGTTTATTTTGTATTTGATATACCACCAATTGGCACAGCCATCTGAACGATTCACAACTGATTCAGAATCTAATCAGGTTCTCAACGTATTTTCCCTATCTTTCCCGGGCAGGCTTACAACCTAACTATGGTACCTGGAGCAATGAAAGGTTAAGAGACTTTCCCACAAGGACTTTCCCACCCATCGCCCCCTAAAGCAGGAGTGGCAGCGCTGCTCTTGCTGGCCGGCCGCTGCCACACCTACTTTAGAGGGCGAGGGGGGAGGGTCAGTGGGAAGTGCTGCTGTCGGCTTCCCCCCCTTGCGTCCAGTTCCCCCCACCCAGTGTCCGGTTACCCCCTGGCGTCCGGTTCTCCCCCCCCTGGCCTGTGTTTCCACCCCCTGGTGTTCGGCTTCCCCCCTGGCCTCCCCACACAGTTTACCTGCGAGGAATGGCCTGCAGATAAGATTGCGATGCTAGCGATCTTTCTACTGCTTCGGAGCTTTTTCCTCCGCGATCCTGCCTCTGACGTCAGAGGAGGGGTGGGAACGTGGCAGAGGAAACAGTTCCGAAGCAATGGAAAGATCGCTAGCATCGCGATCTTATCTGCAGGTTGTTCCTCACAGGTAAATAGTGGGGGCAGGCCTGGGGGGAAGCCGGACATCAGGGGAGGCCAGGGGGAACACGCAGGCCTTCCGTGGGGGGTGGGGTATGAGCAGTCCTTCGGGGTGGGGGAGACAGGCAGGCAGGCAGGCCTTCAAGGGGGACAGGCCTTGAAAGGGGGGAGACAGGCCTTCAGGGGGAGGTGCAGGTTTCAAGGGAGACAGACCTTCAAGGGGAGGCAGGCAGGCAGGCCTTTGGGGGAGATGCAGGCCTTCAAGGGGGGAGGAGAGGCTTTCAAGGGGGGAGGACAGGCAGGCCTTCAGGGGTGGGATGCAGGCCTTTATGGGGGGAAAGCCTTCAAGGAGGAAGCAGGCCTTCAGGGATGGTGGCACATGCCTTCAGGGGGGACAGGCAGGGCTTTAGGGGTGGGGTGCAGGCCTTCAGGGGGAGGTGCAGGCCTTTGGGGGTGACAGACTTTCAGGGGAGGGGGGCCTGGTGTAGAAGTACAGGGAGGGAAGAAATAATGGGTCTGAAAATAAAGGAGAGGGAGAGAGATGATAGACAATGGGATTTAGGGAGGGAAGGAACAGAAAGGGAGAGAAGTTGGATACAAGGGATGGTGTGGAGGGGGGATAGAGATACTGGATAAGATGGTAGTTGGGAAGAGAAAGGAAGAGCTGGTGGACCCTGGGGTGGTGGGTAAGGAGGGAGAGATGCTGGATGAAAGGGTAGAAACATAGACATAGAAACATAGAGTATGACGGCAGAAAAGGGCTGACGGCCCAACAAGTCTGCCCACTCAAGAACCCTCCCTCCTTCGAGAATCCATCTTTTAAGCATTCCTCTGGAGCGACCCCAACTGTCTGTCCCATCATCCCTTGAAGTCGAGCGTGGTACTGGCCTCGACTACCTGACGTGGAAGACCATTCCATCGATCAATTACCCTTTCGGTGAAGAAATACTTCCTGGTGTCCCCATGAAATCTTCCCCCCCTGAGTTTTAGCGGATGCCCTCTTGTCACCGTGGAACCCGTAAGACAAAAAATTTCTTCCTCCACATCGATACGGCCCGTGATGTATTTGAATGTTTCTATCATGTCCCCCCTTTCCCTTAGCTCTTCGAGAGAATATAAGCGCAGCCTGCTCAAACGTAATTCATATGGGAGATTTTTTAGTCCTGAGACCATCCTAGTGGCCATTCGCTGAATCAACTCCATTCTCTTCACATCCTTTTGATAATGTGGCCTCCAAAACTGAACACAGTACTCCAGGTGAGGTCTCACCACTGATCTGTACAACAGCAGTATAACTTCAGGCTTACAACTGATAAAGCTCCTTCTGATGCAGCCCAGCATTTGTCTAGCTTTTGCTGTTGCTTTCTCCACCTGATTCACAGCTTTCATATCTTCTCGGATGATTACTCCCAAGTCCCATTCTGCTACAGTTCTGGTTAGGTTTTCACCATTCAGGGTGTATGTTCTGCTTGGATTTCTGCTACCAAGGTGCATAATCTTACATTTTTTGGCATTAAAATTCAGTTGCCAAGTACTGGACCATTGTTCTAGTAAAAGTAGGTCCTGTTCCATAGTGCCGGGCATGATTGCGCTATCAGATTCTGCTGTACTGCCCACAATGTTGTATAGTTTAGCGTCATTGGCGAATAATGTAATTTTACCTCGAAGTCCCTGAGGCAGATCCCTTACAAAGATATTGAATAGTATCGGGCCCAAGACCGAGCCCTGCGGCATTCCACTGGTCACTTCTGACGTTTTTGAGGGCATACCGTTTACCATTACCTTTTGAAGTCTACCGCTAAGCCAGTCTTCTACCCATGCAGTCAGTGTTTCTCCTAGGCCCATCGCGTTCATCTTGTTCAATAACCTACAGTGTGGGACACTATTAAAAGCCTTACTGAAGTCTAAATACATGATGTCCAGGGACTCTCCCTTATCCAGTTTCTTGTTACCCAGTCAAAGAAGTTTATCAGATTGAATTGACAAGACCTTCCCTTCGTAAAGCCATGCTGGTGGGGATCCCTTAGTCCTTCGTCATCCAGAATCGTGTCCAATCTATTTTGATCAACGTTTCCATAAGTTTACATACTATTGATGTGAGACTCACAAGCCTGTAATTTTCGGTCTCTGAACTGCATCCCTTTTTGTGGAGCGGGATAACGTTGGCAGTTTTCCAGTCCAAGGGAACTTTTCCCTTTGTTAGGGAAAGATTAAAAAGCTCAGCCAACGGTTCTGCCAGAACATCTCTCAATTCCCGAAGTACTCTGGGGTGTAGATGATCCGGACTCATGGCTTTGTTCACCTTTAGCTTTGATAGTTCGTGGTAGACATTGCTCGCCGTAATTGTAAAGTCCCGGAATGGGTCCTCCGAGCACCCTTTTGTCTGGGGCTGAGGTCCGGATCCTGGCGCTTCGCAGGTGAAGACTGAGCAGAAGTAGTTATTGAGTAGTTCTACTTTGTCCGCGTCTGAGTCAATGAAGTTGCCGTCAGGTTTCTTTAGGCGCACAATATCGCTTGAGAAAAGGTGGATCTGTGAATGGAGACGAAAAAAAGGAAAGATGCCAGACCTCCGGGGGTGGGAAGGGAAACGGAAGGGGTGGACAGAAATGGCAGATGGATGGTTAGCACGAAGAAGGAGATCCTGGCAAGCAAGACAACCAGAGACTGGGACCAACAAGATTTGAATATTGACCAGACAACAAAAGGTAGAAAAAAAATTTTATTTTCTGTTTTGTGATTACAATATGTCAGATTTGAAAAGTGTATCCTGCCAGAGCTGGTGTTAGACCGCAAACGTGAGCTAGGATTTAACAGAGAGAGGAAAAGTCCTTTTTGTTTCTTTATTTTGTTTACACCACAGCGCCAATGTGGTTAGGAGAAGCCAAAAGGGGTGAAAAAGCTATAAAATAAACCCACCAGAATGTTTGAAAAAACACCCAATTGGGCAAGAAAATCGAATCGAATCGAAAAACCAATTCAATAGGCTGAATCGAATTGAAATTTTTTTTCCTGAATCGGGCAGCACTAGTCTGGCATTATATGTACAAAAATGGCCACACAGACATCCCTGCAAAACAGAGGGGAAGCCTAGTGATCAATACAGTGAACCCAGATACAAGTCCCATCTTAATTCTATAAAAATGTTATTGTGAGCCCTTCAGGAACAGATAAAAACCTACTGTACCTCAAGGGACAACACTACAATAGCCAATATGCTTATAGGTGTCTTATAAATTCAGGTATAATAGGTATTTCTGTGTGCCAAGAGGACTCATATTTGTACAGAAATAAAAGCGTTACACTTGGGTCACAAATTGTTCAAACTCCAATGCACGGACCACTAGGCTACTCCTTATACTTGATTGCTGATCCATTAGTAATGGCCATAATATAGTAGACTCCAACATAACTGGTACACAACCAACTGACACGCTCAACTAACCGACAAAAAAAAAACAAAAAAAAGAATTGTTCTCCCTCCAGCCCTCAAAGTAGCAGCAGGTTGTGAACTGATGGCACCCTCCTCCCTCCAGCTCCTGAAGCAGCAGCCGCGGCAGCCGGTCTAGACCCAACAATCCCCCCCTCCCCTCCTCCAGCCTCTGAAGCAGCAGCAGCCAGTCAGCAGAGGCAGCACAGTAAACAGGCTGCTTGCGACAAGCCCTGGCAGGGCCTTTCCTCTGCCGCATCTCTTCTGACATGGCAGGGGAAAGGTACTGCCAGGGTTGGCAATAAGCAGCTTGTTTACAGTGCTGCCTCTGCTAACTGGCTGCCGCTGCTGCTTTGGGAGAGCCACAGGTAAGAGATACAGGCTCTACCTGTGTGGAGGGAGGGAGAGAAGAACCATAGGAGAAGAAGTGGACCAAAAGTGGGAGAGAGGGGGGAAGGAAGGGATATGGATGCTGGACCTGCAGAGTGAAGGGCAGGGGAGGGGAGATGGATGGATGCTGGACCCATAAGTGGTGGGGGGGAAAGAAAGTGACCCAGACCAGAAAGGAGGGTGGGAAGGGAGAAACAGATGCTGGACCTACAAGTGGGGATGGGGGGGATGATAGATAACAGGAAGAGAGAATGACTCAGACCAGAAAGGTGAGGTGAGAAGGGAGACAACCAGAAACTACATTTATCCGGCATCTACCAAAACCCAAAGTGCCGGATAACTGAGAGTCTACTGGTATCCAGTGTCACTTTTACTTCTTAGGGGGTTGGAGGGGGGTCAGTAATCACTGGGAGATTAAAGAGAGGCTCTGCTTTCATCTCTCCAGTAGTCAGCTGCTCGATTAGAGCACCTTTTTGTATCCTGGATATGCTTGAAACAGGTCTAGATAAAAACATCTTTCTTTTTTGCCTTGGACACTTCTTCCTGTTCCATTATAGCTGAAGGACATCTTAACTTTGGGTGTGCCCTAGTCCCTCTCAAAGCCCACCTCCAATACACCATCCCTTGTTATCTGGATGAACTGCAGCGTAAAACATCCAAATTCTGCCTTTCAAAAACTGCTATTTGAATGTTTTGGTTAGATGGGCTTTTTATGGCCATCTGCTTCAAAAATGACATGCACAAATTCAAATCTGAGAAATAAGTAAATGTGCTTAAAGTCCCTGGGGTAATTTTGAAAATCAAAATGTGTATAATGTACTTTAGAAAATTTGCTTGTACCCGCACAGAGAAAACTATAAATATATTATTTGTCTACCACGTTTAAAATTAACCCCCATAATAAATGCAACATTGTGGATTTAGTTAAAAAAAAAAAATAGCATAAGCCCATTTTTTAAAAGTTGAAAACCCTCTCAGTAAATTCCAGATGTTCTAGTTATCTTTTAAAATTGCTGCTTTACCAAGTCTGATGAACCATCTACAAAGCCAAAACATTTTTGCTGACTGAAGTGGCCAAACTAGAATCTAACACTGAAAAGAAGTTACTCCCCCATATCCACTACGTCACAGTTCTAAATACTGGAACCCATCTATCACTCTATTGCCTACGTATTCAGTTTTATGAGAACTCTTCATAGCTTTTTGCCATCAGCCAGCTCACTTTTTTTGATACATAGCCCGACTCAAAATTTCCTGTGGGGATTCAATGATAAAATGTGAATACAAGTAAGAGCAAGTCATAATAGGACATTCTTTCAAGTGAGTTAGCCTTTACATTTCACTTACAACAGCACTAAAATGCCTGAATCACCGATCAGTATTTCAATATGTCAAATTCAGAATTTTCACTCCGAGCTTCATATGTTCCAGCGCTAGGTCTGCTCTGATCTCTACTTATGACAAGTTATCAGAGTTCCCTATGCCTCAGTTTATCCAACTCTAAGTTAACAGTTCTTTTGCTTGAGTGGGTAACACTACTGTCAGGTCTCGCAGTGAGGATTTTTTTCTAAATAAATATTTAATAATTAGCCAGTTTCTAAAGATTTAGAAAGAATCCTCAAGCTGAAATAGCTAAGATGAATCTTTGAAGCAAATACACTAACCCCGCATGGCTTAAATGAAGAAAAGGAATGGTATCCATAGCAAATTAAATGATAGATAATCTTTACCAATTAACTTGACAAACTCGAGAAGCGAACTGTCTAAAGGTACCTTTAAGTAATGCAGGATCTCTGAAGTATGCTGTCCAGCTGTCAACTGACATCATGTTCAGGAGGAACTCTTTAAAAGACTGGAAAGTTGCTGCAGTCATTTTAATTTTTTAAGTTCAAGTATTTTTATTAAGTTTATAAAACAAATAAAGTGTACTAGAGAATGACACAGTGGCAGTTACCCGCGGCTAGCCACGTTTAGCCGCGGGTAACCCGCCGAAACGGGGAATAAAAAATAGTTACCTCTGCGGGGACGGGGACAAGGCCATTTACCGCCCCGTGGAGCGGTGAATGGACTTGTCTCCGCAGTGAGGCAATCAAGGATCGCGCGGTCCCCACTCGGCCATCTCCCTCCCTCCACCTCACCTTTGAATTGAAGAGCACTGTTCCTCAACCGCCGGTCCGCACAAGAAAAAAAAACAACCAAAAAACAAACCCTCTCCTTTTCCCCTGCTCTCAGTTGCAGCCGACAGGCAATCTTTCCTTTTTTTTTTTTTTTATTTATAATTTTATACAATATTCCCAAGCATAAACATCTTGTACAGAAAGATTGTATTAAGACAAATAAAAAGAAAGAAAATAAATTACAATACAGTATAGAAGATATTAAACATCTTAACATCTTCTCCTTATAAAAACAATCTCTAGTCCACAATTATTGGATCCAAGACTTCAATAGAGTGAGAAAAATTGCAAAGATCATAATAATAATCTTAAACTTAAGAAAATCTAAGTGGATGACATCGCGGGGAGCTTAATCATGAGTTTCTGTTGTTACTTTCATTTTTTCTCCTTTCTCAAGACGTTTCAACGCCACAAATTTAGTTAGGTGCATCGGATCAAAAAAACATATTTATCTGAACCATAATGAACAATACATTTACAAGGAAATCTAAGGAAAAATTTTCCTCCCACTGAAGTTACTCCAGATTTTAATAACAGAAACTGCTTTCTTCATTTTTGAGTCTCTTTGGTAACATCTGGAAAGATTTGTACTTTCTGACCCACGAACTCTTTAGTTACGTTGAAGCAGATTCCGATAAAGCCGAACTACTCAATGAATACTTCTGCTCAGTCTTCACCTGTGAGGCACCGGAACGAGGTCCACAGTTGAAGGCAACACAAAGCACAGAAGACCCGTTTCAGAATTTTGAGTTCACACCAGGTGAAGTTTACAGTGAACTGGCAAGACTCAAGGTGAACAAAGCCATGGGACCAGACAATTTGCACCCAAGAGTGCTCAGAGAATTGAGCGATGTCCTGGCGAAACCGTTGGCTGAGCTATTCAATCTCTCCCTAAGTAAGGGGAAAGGTCCCCTGGACTGGAAATTAGCTAATTTCGTTTCTCTGCATAAAAAGGGTTGCAGGGCAGAGGCTGCAAATTATAGACCGGTGAGTCTCACATCAATAGTGTGCAAACTCATGGAAACACTAATTAAAAGCAAATTGGACATGATCTTGAATGAAGGGAATCTTCAGGATCTCAGTCAGCATGGATTCACCAAGGGTAGGTCCTGCCAATCCAATCTCATCAGCTTCTTTGACTGGGTAACAAGAAAGTTGGACTTGGGAGAGTCTTTGGACGTCGTGTACCTGGACTTCAGTAAAACTTTTGACAGTGTCCCACACCGCAGGCTGCTAAGCAAGATGGAATCGATGGGGTTAGGAGAGACACTAACTGCATGGGTCAATGATTGGCTGAGTGGCAGACTTCAGAGGGTGGTGGTTAATGGTACCCTCTCTAAAACATCGGAGGTGACCAGTGGAGTGCCGCAGGGCTCGGTCCTGGGTCCACTCCTTTTCAACATATTCATAGGGGATCTGACTCAAGGGCTTCAAGGTAAAATAACACTATTCGCCGATGACGCCAAACTATGTAATATAGTAAGTGAATGCAGTTTACAGAATTATATGGCGCAGGACCTACTTACATTGGAAAGTTGGTTCTCAACCTGGCAGCTAGGCTTCAATGCTAAGAAATGTAAGATCATGCACCTCGGAAGCGGAAATCCATGCAGGACGTACTTCTTGAACAGAGAAACTTTAACTAGGACTTCAGCAGAACGAGATTTAGGAGTAATCATCAGTGCAGACATGAAAACTGCCAATCAAGTGGAGAAGGCTTCATCTAAGGCAAGGCAGATATTGGGTTGTATCAATAGAAGTTTCGTCAGCCGAAAGCCTGAAGTCATAATGCCGTTGTACAGGGCTATGGTGAGACCTCATCTGGAGTACTGTGTGCAATTCTGGAGGCCACATTACAGTAAAGATGTGCACAGAATTGAATCGGTTCAGCGGACGGCCACCAGGATGATCTCGGGGCTCAAGGGTCTCTCATATGAAGAGAGACTGAACAAATTGCAGCTCTACACTCTCGAGGAACGTAGGGAGAGGGGAGACATGATCGAAACATTTAAGTACCTCACGGGACGTGTCGAAGTAGAAGATGATATTTTCTTTCTCAAGGGACCCTCGGCCACAAGAGGGCACCCGCTCAAACTCAGGGGCGGAAAATTTCATGGCGACACCAGAAAGTATTTCTTCACAGAGAGAGTGGTTGATCATTGGAACAAGCTTCCAGTGCAGGTGATCGAGGCAGACAGCGTGCCAAACTTTAAGAATAAATGGGATACCCATGTGGGATCCCTACGAGGGTCAAGATAAGGAAATTGGGTCATTAGGGCATAGACAGGGGGTGGGTAAGCAGAGTGGGCAGACTTGATGGGCTGTAGCCCTTTTCTGCCGTCATCTTCTATGTTTCTATAATCCAGTTCTTATCTGGCATCAATACAACTGTTACCAGCAATGTCGCAGGTTTAACTAATTCCTTCATTGAACTTTCCAGTAGTGTAGTAATGTCCAATTTTGATTCCTGTTGTTCCTCGTTGATCAACTGCTGGTCCAATTTTCTATCAAGCAGGTAAAATACTTGTGTAAATGGTGGAATTAATTCTTCTGAAACTGAGAAAATCTCTAAAAAATATTTTTTTAACATTTCCCTAGGAGACATAGAAGAAATCCTAGGGAAGTTTAGGAACCGCAAATTATTGGCTCGTTGGCCATTTTCAATCATTCCAGTTTCATCCTGATATTTGTACTATCTCTAATCAATTCTGACATCGGAGAGGACGTTCTGGGCCAGCCAATCGCTGCCTGGCTGGCCCAGACCGTCCTCTCCGACTTCAGAATTGAGTCGGAAAGAAGACTTCTGGCTTTTTAGCAGCTGCAGCATGGCGGTAAGAGAAGGGGAAAAGGAGGGAGGCTTCTTTTTTTTTTTAAGCGGCAGGAAGGCAGCAGCTGGCTTTGGCTAGGGAGGGCGAAAGGTAGACAGGCAGGCAGGCTTTGGGGGTGGGACAAAGTGTGGAAGGCAGTGAGAGGGACATAGGAAGGAGGCACTAGGGGCACTAAAGACAGGAAGGGGCACTAAGGACATGGGAAGGAGGCACTGGTGGCACTAAAGGCAGAAAGGGGCACTAAGGACATGGGAAGGAGGTACTGGGACATTAAAGACATGGGAAGGAGGCACTGGGGGCACTAAAGACAGGAAGGGGCACTAAGGACATTGGAAGGAGGCACTAAAGACATGGGAAGGAGGCACTGGGGGCACTAAAGACAGGAAGGGGCACTAAGGACATGGGAAGGAGGCACTGGGGCACTAAAGACATGGGAAGGAGGCACTGGGGGCATTAAAGACAGGAAGGGGCACTAAGGACATGGGAAGGAAGTACTGGGGGGTACTAAAGACATGGGAAGGAGGCACTGGGGGCATTAAAGACAGGAAGGGGCACTAAGGACATGGGAAGGAAGTACTGGGGGGTACTAAAGACATGGGAAGAAGGCACCGGGGGCACTAAAGACATGGGAAGGAGGCACCGGGGGCACTAAGGACATAGGAAGGAAAGAGAGAGGGAATAGAAAGGGACAATTTTTGGGCCTGAGTGCAGAAAGAAAGAAATGAAAGAAAGGATACACAGACAGAAGGAAACGCAACCAGAGACTCATGAACATAAGAACATAAGAACATAAGAAATGCCTCCGCTGGGTCAGACCTGAGGTCCATCGCGCCCAGCAGTCCGCTCACGCGGCGGCCCATCAGGTCCAGGACCTGTGCAGTAATCTTTTATCTATACCCCTCTATCCCCTTTTCCAGCAGGAAATTGTCCAATCTTTTCTTAAACCCCAGTACTGTTCGCTGCCCTATAACGTCCTCTGGAAGCGCATTCCAGGTGTCCACCACACGTTGGGTAAAGAAGAACTTCCTAGCATTCGTTTTGAATCTGTCCCCTTTCAACTTTTCCGAATGCCCTCTTGTTTTTTTATGTTCTGAAAGTTTGAAATCAATCACCAGACAGCAAAGGTAAGAAAAATGATTTTATTTTCAATTTAGTGATCAAAATGTATCAGTTTTGAGAATTTATAACTGCTGTCTATATTTTGCACTATATTTGTCTATTTTTCTATAGTTACTGAGGTGACTGAGCTTGCGGAGATGGGGCGGAAATAGGGTTTTAAAATTTTAGTCCTAGTAGTTTGCCGGTCCACAAAATAATTATTTTATTTCTGCCGGTCCACAGGTGTAAAAAGGTTGAAAAACACTGATGTAGAGTATGCCGGCTTTCTTTTTCGCCCAGCCGCATGCGCGGCTGCTCGAGTTGATCAATCTTCTCCTCTCTTGCAACTTCCTGTTTCCGGTTGCGTCAGAGGAGAATATTGAACAAATGAGCAGTCGCGCGTGCGGCTGAGCGAAAAAGAAAGCCGGCATACTCTACAATACATCTAAGGTGAGGTGGAGGGAGGGAGATGGCGGAACGCTGCAATCGGTCGGGTGTCTGCTGTTTTTGTACCACTGCCTGCCTGCGCTTACGTTCCAGATCCTCCTGCATTTTTAGTGTGCACAAATGACCTGATTCGAGCTATATGGGGACACGTCATTGCAATGGAGGACAAGTCAATTGATTTATTTTATGTTCTGTTTTTACTACAGGGCAGAGGCACTGAAACAGATTCTCAGTTCAGTAGTAGTAGTAGTGGCAGGACTCTCTTCTGTCTTCATGGTGTTTCGCAGTACTGAGGCTTATATAGATGCTGCGGGGACGGTGAAGGGGATGGCTTTAGCGGTGGCGGGGCAGTGAAAGGGATGGCGGTGATGGGGAGATGAAGGGAACGGCGGTGACAGGGCGGTGCAGAGGATGGTGGGCCGGTGACAGGGAAAGATTTTTTCCCCATGTCATTCTCTAAAGTGTACAATTATTGAATAAAACATAAAACAAATCAACATTGCAAATCATGCAGATTATGTGTATAAAATATATATAACAGATGTGTAAGACTAGCACACGCATTATCAGTAAACATTATGTCTGCCTGCATACAAGCATATAAGAGAACTTCCAATGAGCATTACTTAATTGTGATAAGAGAAGATGATTAGTATAATCTTTATACCATATGAACTAAAATACTGATTGACGGTGGTCTAAATCAGTGTTCTTCAACCTTTTGACACCTATGGACCGGTGGAAATAAAATAATTATTTTATGGACCGGCAGTTGAAGAACACTGGGCTAAGTCATGGGCCAGACCCCGCCCATCTCCTCCCAATCTCCGCCCCAGACCCCGCCCCATAATAGTACTAATTGTAACACTATTTTTTCCATTCATTTTTCATATATATACATACATACACAATATAATTGTATTAACAACACATAATGGTTAACTACACAAAGCAAGCACTTTGTATGCTTCTCAATATTCATTTCTACAGAACACAGACAACCCCATGCAAATACGGGACCAAAAACTAAAAATACTAATATATACAAACAAACCCTAAGATGCAAGACTTGGCATGCAATACAACCCCAGAGGAAAAAGAAACAAATGCATTTCTTCCTGAACAGACAGCAGATGTATCTTCAGGCCAGCTCCCTCTTCCTCAGTGCTGCAATGCACAAAACCGTGGGCAGCGGCTCCTCGCGCATCCCACGCCTCATCTGGAAGCCTTCCCTCTGACATTGCAATGTCAGAGAGAAGGCTTCCAGTTCAGGCATGGGAGCCTCTGCTCACGGCTTTGTGCACTGAAGCACTGAGGAAGAGGGAGCCAGCCTGAAGACAATGCCGAATCCATTGCACCATGGACTGGCAGCTGAAGAGCACTGTCTGGGGCCTGATGCACATGCCGGCCCTGTGGACTGGCAGGAAATTTTTGTGGACAAGCACCGGTTCAAGGACCAGCGTTTGAAGAACACTTGTCTAAATTACAATAAGATTGGACCGGGCTTCAAATTATAAGGAATGATCTAGTGAAATGATGTTTTTCTGCTATTACACTTTCAAATTTGCTAGTAATGCAAACTGTGATCCACCATACTATGAATTCTACCTTGGATAAATTCTTCCAGCAGTGCAAGATGTTTTGGATAGCCAGAAACAGTAGAATATTTAGCAAGCAAACGTTGGGCTCCGTTAGGGATTGTGTGAGACCTTGTTGTAACGGTTCATGGATCTTTAGTATGGAGGAAATGGTGCTCCAAACTCTGCCAATATATCGTAAGCAGAGAACATTGATAAATCATTTTAAATTAACGCATCAAATGTGCAACACATAGACAAATGTGTTAGTGCTATGCAATAACCTTAGTTCTACCGGTAGTTTTGGTACAAACACAAACAATACCTATTTCCAAATGTGCCAATTTTAATATTCCAACTTTTGAAGATCTTAAAAAATATTTACAAAATATCAATATAAAGGGTACAGACATTAACACAATTTCTATTAAAACGACATCTCTCTTTTTTTGGTCCTTTTATTCAGAGAATGATAGAATCTAGTCTAATAACAGGACACATACCAAAAGAATGGAAAGAAGATATCATCCGACCAATCATAAAAAACTCAAAAGAAACAACTGCAATTGAATCGAATTACCGACCCATAGCCAATATTCCATTCCTTGCCAAATTAATAGAAAAAGTTTTTACTCAGATAACAAACTTTATTGAAAAAACTTACGCCCTTCATCCCAATCAGACAGGTTTTAGATCAAATCACTCAACTGAACATTCTATGATAGGGCTCAACTAATATACAGTATCACTTAGATCATCATAAATTTGTTCTTTTGATTTCTTTTGACTTATCTGCGGCATTTGATACTATAGATCATTATCTACTTATCAAAAGATTATCTTCAATTGGCATTTCCGACCAAGTACTAAATTGGTTTAAAGCATACTTTCAAGATCGATCGGTCAAGGTCATTTTCAATAACTCAACATCTAACAACTTCACCAATTCCTTTGGGATTCCACAAGGTTCAATTCTTTCCCCCCTTTTATTTAATATCTTTTTATCACCTCTTCTAACCCTCAGTCAGTCTATTGGATTTTCTAAATTTGCATATGCAGACGATATCCAACTTGTGTACCCTCTAAATTCAGAAGACACAAAGGAGATAATATCCTATATAATAAAAGACTAAGCGCACATGCGCACTTAGGATTTCGTGTTGCCTGCCGCTGTGGTGTGTGTTCCGTGGCAGCCAACCCAGCGGCAGGGAACATTCTGGCCACTCCCCTCCTCCCGCCCTCATTCACCCTGGAAGCCAGGCAAGCTCTCACCCTGCCCGCGTCCTCGGCAGGGAACACACCTCGGCCCTCACTCGCCGCCGCCGCCGCTGCTGCTGATCCTCCTGTAAAGAGCAGCCTGCGATGGTGGCCAGTTTTAGCGAACCTCGCAGGCCACTCTCCAACTCGGTTGCACGTTCCCTCTGACGCGATCACGTGCGTCAGAGGGAACGTGCTACCGAGACTGGAGAGCAGACTGTGAGGTTCGCTAAAGCCGGCCATCATCGCAGGCTGCTCTTTACAGGAGGATCAGCAGCGTGAGAGAAGCCGCCGCCGGCACTTTTAAAACTTAAAACAAAAACCTTTGGTCGCAGCAGGCCAGCTCGTGGGAAGGGAAGGGGGAGGGGCCTAACAGAGCAGGCCAGATTGCAGGGAGGGGCCAAACGGAGCAGGACAGCTCAGGTAAGAGAAGGGAATTGCTTCAGCAGGGATCTGGAGGGGAAGGGAAATATCACTGCTGCTTCTGCAAAGGAAAGTGTGGGGGGGAGAGAAGCGAATGGGGGGTGGGGGAAAATGCTGCTGCTACTTCACAGGGACCTGGAGGGGAAGGGAAATATCGCTGCTGCTTCTGCAAAGGAAAGTGGGGGGGAGAGAAGGGATTGGGGGTGGGGGAAAATGCTGCTACTACTTCACAGGGATCTGGAGGGGAAGGGAAATATCACTGCTGCTTCTGCAAAGGAAAGTGGGGGGAGAGAGAAGGGAATGGGGGGGTGGGGGAAAATGCTGCTACTACTCACAGGGATCTGGAGGGGAAAGGAAATATCACTGCTGCTTCTGCAAAGGAAAGTGGGGGGGGAGAGAAGGGAATGGGGGTGGTGGGGGAAAATGCTGCTACTACTTCACAGGGACCTGGAGGGGAAGGGAAATACCGCTGCTGCTTCTGCAAAGGAAAGTATGGGGGGGGGGAAGAGAGACAGAAAGAAATACAGACAGACAAAGGAGGCTAGGGAGAGAGACAGACAGAAAGAAAGACAGACAGGGGACTAGAGAGACAGACAGAAAGAAAGACAGACAGACAGACAAAGGGTGCCAGGGAGAGAGAGAGAAAAATAGCAGGAGGGAGAGAGACAGAAAGAAAGGAAGAAAGAGACAGGAGCAGGGAGAGAGACATAAATAAAGAAAGACAGACAGGCATATATTCTAGCACCCATTAATGTAACGGGCAAACACTAGTCTATTAATAACAAGTTAAAACAAATAAGCCAATGGCTCAAGGACAATATGTTGGCCTTGAACGCATCAAAATCTTCCGTAATGTTTTTCCAATGGAAAAAGGATCTAAAAAAATTTTCATCTTAGATACTTCTAAATAACATCCCTCTCCAAATAGTAACTACAACAAAAATATTGGAAGTAACATTGGACCAGGAACTCTCTTATCATAATCAAATTAGTTCAGTAGTTAAAAATTGCTTTTATAAACTACGTCTCATCAGATCATTATCAAAAGTCCTAAAACCTGAAGCTCTCAATACTCTTATTCATTCATTAATCATATCCAGGTTAGATTATTGCAATACTTTATACCATGCCATAACCAATAAAGAAATAAGAAGGTTACAGATAATACAAAATACAGCAATAAAAATTATTACGAGATCAAAAAAATATGACCACGTTACACCACTTTTACAGGCTGCACATTGGCTACCAATTACACCTAGAATAACTTTTAAAATCATATTGCTTACCTTTAAAATTCAACAATCATACGCGCCGATATTTTTGGATCAACTTTTGAAACCGTACTCTCCATTTAGGGCTCTCAGATCAATACAACAAACTTTACTAACTATTCCTTCTCTAAAAATAATAGGGACCAGGAGATATACCATTTTCTCAGTCATAGCTCCTCAGCTGTGGAACAACCTACTACTGGTACCTACGTAATGAACCATCCTTAGAAAAATTCAAGTGCTCCTTAAAAAGCTTTCTGTATAAGGATGCATTCAATACATGGACAGCTTAACCTCCCAAATATAAAATCTTCAGATCCTAATAGATTTTATGTGATTCCAGCCTATATGTTCCTCCCCAAATGTTTCTTTCTTTTTTTTTTTTTTTTTTTTTTAATTAAAGACTGTAGTCCATCCTATTTACCCTTTTTGTATCAGTTTGTATTAGAACTTATATGATTTGTATGTAATGTCATATTTTGTCCACCCTTTTTTTATTTTTATGCATTGGAAAATTGTTATACACATTGAAATATATGATACTGCGTAGATAACAAATCTTATTAAACTTGAAACTTGAAACTTGTCTTTAGATTTATTAGGAGGGCTAAGTTAGTAATTTTTGGCTTTCATTGTAGCAACTACAGATTCTAATCACCTCCCCTTGAAATGTGTATCATGTTGGAAAAGATGCTGTTGCAAAGACAAGCCCAGCAAAGATAAGTTGGCTAAGTTCAAAGTCGGAGGCCCAGCTCCCTCTCATGGTTATTCCCCCAATTGTGTTTAGTACAAAATGAAGTACTTGGCGAGTTTGTTTTGGGGTTTCCAGTTCAGTTTTGGCACATTTTTCTTATGCAACAATTGTTCTGCTTTAAATTATTTTGATGTTGTATTGTTTGATTCTTTACTCATTGCTGCATTAAAAATCATTTGTGGATCTTGGAAGGACCTCTCACAAGTTACCTACGCCAGATTTGTTTGCTGTGAAAATTCCTTAAACAAGTTCAAAACTTAACCTATAAACATTTCTATTCAAAGATGCTTACCAAAATTGCAGTTAAGAACCGTGATCAAGGGAAAATAAAAACTAATAAAATAGAGAACCGCTTTTAGGAAGCAACACCCCCTTTTTTCCTCCTATTTTAACCTCTCCCTCTCCCTCTTCCCTTCCTTTTATTTTCTCTTTTTTTTTTTTTTTTTTAATTCTTTATTTATTTTTAACATGAAAACCATCAAGAAAAAATAACTTTCTTGTTCAGATTATTGAGAAAGACATTACAATATATAATAAATGAATATAAAATATAAAGAAAATAGTTTTCTTAATCAATCTTTAGTCCATTATTTATAGATCCAAGAATGTTAATGAGTGAAAAAAAAAGAGGAAATGGAATCATCCAATTAAACAATAAGATAGTGATTTCCTGACTGTGGTTACAGGATTAACTACTAAATTAACTTGATGTTATTGGACCCCCTTCAAGGCGTTTCATGGTGAGAAAACCTGTTAACTGAGATGGTTCAAAGAATATATATGTATTGGATCTATATTTTACAATACATTTACATGGATATCGTAAAAAGAAAACTCCCCCCACTGCTGCCACCCCTGGTTTAAGAAGCAAAAACTGTCGTCTACGTTTTTGGGTTTCCTTTGTCACATCCGGGAACATCTGTATCTTATGTCCAAGAAATTCTTTGTCTCTATTTTTGAAAAACAATTTCAGTAACCAATTTTTATCAGGTGTTAATACCACCGTAAGTAAAAGAGTAGCAGGTTTTACTATTTCTTTAAGAGAAGTTTCCAAAATTGTTGTTACATCCATTGGAGAATTCTGATTTTGTTCCAACTGAGAAGATTCTTCTTTTATTTTTGTTGGCAAGTAAAACACTTGTAGGAAAGGAGGAAGCATATCTTCAGGAATATTTAATATTTCAATCAAATATTTTTTCAACATTTCTTTTGCGGATATCGTTGAAGTTTTAGGAAAATTCAAAATTCTAAGATTATTTAAACGCGAAGTATTTTCTAAACTTTCAACTTTCCTTCTTAAATTGGTATTATCTCTGATTAAAGTACCCTGTACCTGTTTTACTTCTAATAGTTCCTTCTCAATTGTGTCTACTTTAGTTTTCAGTAGAGAAGTATCTTCTTTCACAACTTTAAATTCTTCCTTTTGTTCCAAAACTTTCTTTTCCAAATCCAATATTTGTGGAGATAAAGTCTGTCCCAAGCTTGCAACTAGGTCCCAAATTGAATCCAGGGTGATATTAGTAGGTCTTATTGAAGCAAATGTACCTGGTTGTATTGATTGAATTCCTCCAGTCTCAGGGCTTATCTCTCCTTTGCCTTGTTCTTCTAACTGCTCCACCGCTGTTTCTGCCTCAAGATTGAGAACTTCCGGGGCCAAGCTCAAATTAGCCTCCCGGGGTAGAGAGTCCACCACTTCGGTTAGACTGTCGTCCCTCGGTGAGCTGGCTCTCTGGGGCTGTGGAGGCGGGGATCTTACGTCGGGGCTCAGCGTCGACTCGAGCCCAGGGAAGTTCACTGCCGCCTCACTCGTTGCCGGAACTTCCAGCGGGCGAATCCCCGACAAAATTGGATCCCGTTGTAGGCGCCTCAGAAACTCATCTATAGCCACCGTAGGAGGGGTATCTGCACGCCGCGAGGCTCCGACTGCGCTTCTACCCCTTCTCTTCGGCATTTTGCGAAGGTAAAGTAAGAAGCTATTCCGAAAGCGTCTCACCCACAGTCATTCAATCGCGGCCATCTTGGATCGCTCTCCTTTTATTTTCTCAATGTAATTATAATCTCCCTCCTCCCCCTGCGCCTCTCGTATACAACTTGTCTTAATTTTGTCCTTGTCCCAATCTCCCCCATTTTTATGTGTATTTTATTTTTTAATCTATTTTAAATTCTTAACATTGTAAACCGGCCAGATACCTGCAATAGTCGGTATATCAAGCTATAAATAAATTTGAAACTTGATATTGCCAATAAATCCAACTCATTTCTTTTAACAAGAAATGGTCAACCCTACAGTCATATGACCTAAAGTCTATTCTAATTTTTTCCGGTGATGTATGCTTCTATTATTTCTGTTCACTGTTATTTGTTTATATTGTATTTTATTGTTGGATTAAATAAACCAAGACTTAAAAAAAAAAAAAAAATCAAAACTGTCAGAAGTAATTGCTGCTTTTTATGGGGACAGGTAACTTTTAGGGGGGGATGGGCGGAGACAGAAGAGATTGCTCACGGGGATTCCTCGCAGGGTCGGGCAGGAATAGAGGAGGTTCTTCGTAGGGATAGGTGGGGTCAGAGGAGATTCTGGCGGGGACGAGTGGGATTTCTGTCCCCATGCAACTCTAGTGTACAATCAGGAGAGGAGGAACATATTAGGGGTCAGATGATCAGCAAGGAGCTCATGAGCCGAAACAGAAGCAAACAAGTTATGGCCTTTTTGCTGGATTTTCTTAAACAACATAATTAAATTAACTGCATAATTAACATTTTAAAGACAATTATATGACAAAAGATGCAGTTCAGACTCTTTGTATGTTCAAATAAATATTACTTAATTTCTACATATTTCAACTGTGATTTGATGTAAGACTCACTTCTGTATAAACCTTCCAGATACAGGGGTCTCAAAGTCCCTCCTTGAGGGCCGCAATCCAGTCAGGTTTTCAGGATTTCCCCAATGAATATGCATTAAAAGCAGTGCATGCACATAGATCTCATGCATATTCATTGTGGAAATCCTGAAAACCAAACTGGATTGCGGCCCTCAAGGAGGGACTTTGAGACCCCTGTGGAAAAGTCCAGAAGGAAAGCCAGGACTATCTAACTGGGAGCCTCCAACTGATTCCTAGTTCTCTACTGTGAGAAAGCCTACCAGGCTTTGGCAGAAGAAGCCATAGTAGACGGCACTTCGAACCTTGATGATGAGCGGTTAGTTGTAGGTAGTTTAGCAGCTTTACGAGAGAGATCATTGCATTACTCAACAGAGCGGCCATGCTCTTATGATTATCTATTTTGCCCAATCTGATAATTGGCTTGAACATTTTAACTATAAGAAGAAAGTTGTAATACGGCACTCTACACTGAGAATCAGACTCCTGAGGCAGGCCTTACGATCGAAACACGTACGTGTCGGGTCTTGATTTTAAATAAAGACATTGAGCACCACAGATCGCCTTTTCTGTTTTATTTTGTTCTACTGCAACAAGGTAGAATCTCCTGTTTGGATCTACAGCTGCACAGGAGCAGGTGTAAACATTCATGCATATTTTATGAACCGCACATATAAATCACAATTCTCCACCCAAACTCCACCCATGAAAATATCTACATGCAATTCACTTAAAAGTATATGCCTTCTTGTTACCATGTGTAACAGCTGGTAGTTGTATAAAAGTCCCTTATACATGAAAAATCCTTTACAAAGCTAACTAAAAAAAATCCCTGTGTGTATTGGGATGGGGGGGGAGACAACTGATAAAATCTCTGTGCCAATTAGTTAAAATATGCTAAAACATATTTGACTTCCCTTTGAGGCAAACATATTTCAATTGGACTAATTGAGTCCCCTGTACAAGAATGACCTTTCCCAAGAAAGTTAGATCTAGGTTTTGGCAAGTCAAATGTGACCAGGGTACAGTATTCTTCTTGACCCATTTTAAGCACTTTGCAGAGGAGTTCTGAAACTCCTCTATCTTTAAAACACAGCAGCCCACATAAAACCTGCTTACGAAAGCTGCACCTGCCAGTATATTACATGCCTCAGTAGTTACAGATATATTTCAAAACCAGTCTTGAGAAATAACCTCCTTCAGAAAATTGAGGCATGAAAAAATTGTAAATCAGCATTTTCACTCAATCACACAAAACATGATCAATATGGAATCCGTGAGCAAAAGCACGGCCTACATAGTAATCTCTGCTCTATTAGAGCCTCCATGGAAAATGCCATTTGACACTGAACACCCTCTGATTTTCTTTGCTTGTCTTGTTAATTTTAGCTCTTTTTGCCAACTACAGAATGAGCCAGAATTTAGTCATTACAGCTACATCTGACTGCTTAATATTCTACCACCCTACTATGTTTATTCGGGCAATTCCTTTTCCACTTTTAACAGAGTACTTTTGATATTGCTAATAGATTTATTGCCAAGTTTTTGACCGTTTAAATTATTTTTTCTTTTTCAATCACTGCTTAGACTTCTGCTTACTTTATATGTATTTTTTAAGTTTCAACCTTACACAAGTAAGGTTAGACTGAGAAAAATCATCTAAGTTGCATCAGAAGAGAGATTAGTAAGTAGCTACCAATCTTTTAATGGTATTTACCTAGTTCTCACTCTCAGAAGAGGGCCAGTTATTCATTTCTGCAGTAGTGTTGGATTTTTTTTACATGTGCGTTATACTATTCAAACTTAGGGGATCCTTTTAATAATGTGTGCTAAACAGTTAGGTGCTGTTTATAGAATCTGGACCTAAACATGCCTACATTGTATTTTCAGACAGCACTTAGGTCCCATGTCTAGAAGGATCTAAGCAGACTTAGGTATTGCTAGGCATCATAGAAGATAGGTGCTGGTATATAAGATCAGGTGTATACCAACTAGTGACAGAACTAAAAGATATCATGCATTCTCAGATCTCAACAGTCTATGAAACTTTACTGCCTGTGACAAATACAGAGGGTCATGCTTGTGTGGTACTCTATAAATAAGAATCAACAATTTATACTAAACTCTATATAACACTGGCAGCTAATGCAACTGTTTCAGGCCCAGTGTTACATGCTCCAACTTGCTGCGGAATTCTGGATGACCTGCCTTACACCATGTTTTTTTGCAATAAAACTCCAGAGTCCTATGTTGACTCGGGTAACAGCACAGCAGCAAAAAGGACATAAGACCTGAGTGTTAGTGTCCTGTTTACAAGACTGGCAGGGCTTCGCTGCAAGAAAGAGGAAATTAGAACAATCCTGGGACAGGAGAGAACAAGACTGCCACTACTGGAATTACTCAGGCTAGCCAAAGGGGCAGCACAAGGAAAACAAATCTCACAGTAGACAATGCTCTAGATCTCTTGACCAGTAGGAATATCTGTCAACTGAACTTCTGTGGTTCAGAAGCAAGGGAATCAAATAAAGGGCAAAAATGGTTGATGGAGGGGATAAGCCTTAGGAGCACTAAACAGATATGTATCTTAACACTGTTTAGTCCATTTTAAAGTTCTTCAACAGCAAAGAGAAAGAGTTTTCATTTGCCACTTGAAGGGTGTGTGCTCTAATCATACTAAAAATCAAAAGAAGCATTTATTTCCATTTACTCATTCTGAGAAATGTATATGTTCACAGCAAATATTCTCAGCGTTTAAAAAAAATAAAGTTTAGATGATGTGACATGTTAGTACTGAGATTCCCAGATGGTGGTCAGGAGACGTGACAGAGGCAGAAGTCTGTGTAAAAAGGTTCTACTGCTAGAGAGGCTGAATCAAGAATTCCATGATAGAAAAATAGAGTCGTCAAACCATTGACTGCTAATTGCATTGCCTACAAGAGAGATGGCATCAGAAAGGCATGTCATATTGGGGCTAATTTTCATCGAGCTGGCAGTGTATGCAAGGCCATGAAAACTTTGTACCTGTGGGCATACAGGCCATGTTACAAAAGTTAACTTCCAGAGAGCTTCCTATTGAAACTCTAATGCAGCCAGACAATGCTATGGGGAGATTTATTACATAATCTAAATCCCTTTTTTAAAATTCTTAAGTTTCCATGTATAAAGTATACAGGTTAAACATCATGTAGGGATTTCAAATAAAAAAACAACACTTGTATATACCAAGTGTGAAATTCTTGTGCTTATTTTCAGAAACCAGGAGAAAAGCAACCCATACTGTACAGCAGGTATTGCCCTAAGGGAGTGTGTGGCACAGTGGTTAAAGCTACAGCCTCAGCACCCTGAGGTTGTAGGTTCAAACCTACACTGCTCCTTGTGACCCTGGGCAATTCATTTAATCCCCCCATTGCCCCAGGTACATTAGATAGATTGTGAGCCCACCAGGACAGATAGGGAAAATGCTTGAGAACCAGTCGAGCCCTCTACAAGGGATGAATCGGTATATAAAACTAAAGGATTGGATTGGATTAAATAAATTCATGTAAACCGTTTTGAGCTCCCTGGGGAGAATGGTATAGAAAATTAAATAAATAAATAAAATACTAAGCAACCTGAATGCACCATAATGGTCTTTATCTACTATCATCCACTGTGTTATGTTTTGTTACCTCAGTCAGCTTACCCTTCTTCCCCCACAAAAAGCAGTCAATTTTCAGAGACATTTCTGTGGGTAAATGAACATTTCCTTGTAGAAAACCCTTGGAAAAATCGGGCCCACAATGCTTTTAGCTAGCATCCTATTTTTTGGTACTATGATTTCCCTTTGATTCTTTCAGCTTCAACTGCTTGGTCACATTAAAAAGAAGTTCTAAAGCTAGATTTACCTTCCATCTCTTCCTCGGCCTGCTGTGCTCTTCTTTGGGCCATCATTCTATTCATGTTCCTTCTCCGCCTTGGCATTCCTTCTCCTCGCTCCTCAGGCTGAGGCTGAGGCCAAGCCACTGCAGGCACCACATCCTCCTGATGTTCCAGATCAGCTGGGAGAACAAATAAGTTTGTTTTAAACCATTATACAATACAGTACAATCTTTATTTATATACCACCAATACCTCAAAGAAGTTCATAGTGGTTTACATAAAACAAACAAGTTAATACAAAAATTGTGAATTGGTTATCCTACAATTATAACTTAAGTACAAATTCCTCAAAAAGATAGGATTTCAGATCTTTTTTTTTTCCAAAACAGTTTTATTAAACGATAAAGGCCAAACAAACATAGTAGGTGAGACAGCATTTTCAGTCTACAGTATACAGGAACAGAAACAACAACAACAAACCACCCAAACAGGTGGAGACCGGTAGAGTTCAGGTTGGGTTCTTATACCCAGACTCGGCCAAGCCCCACCCAACAAGAGAAGCCTCCCCATCCCTCCCCCCCTACTACCCCCCACCCCAGTCCCCCTCCCCTTTAACCCACTGTCAACACGGGTACCACTGGTTTCCGCAACCAGTTGAGAACTTGGCTTTTAATCAGAGGGGGAAGAGTGTCCAAATAAGGTGCCCAAACAGACAAAAAAAAGCTTAGTACGATGACGAGAAAACCGAGCTGACAGGGATTCCCAGACCATTAGCAGATGGAATTTATTGCGTCAATACCAAATGGTGGGTGGGGAGTTCTGGAGCCAATGATTTAGAATACATGTCTTACCCACTATATAGCCCTTGCGAATAAGTAAAGAATCCCCAGCAGAGAGCCCACCCAAATAACCCGTGGCCAAAAAGAGGATCCTCTCCACCTGAGAAGGAAGTGTACAGCCCACCAGGGTCTGCAAATAACAACAAACCACCAGCCAAAAGACAGCAATGACCGCACAAGACCAAAGACCATGTGCCAGAGAGTTATCAACCCGGTAGCATTTCAAACAGATAGAGTAAGAGGCACACCCGAAGTGAAATGCCTGCTTCTGGGAAACATAACCCCGATGAAGGACCCAAAATTGACATTCCTGGAGGTCAGTGTTCTGCACCAACCAGGGTATCTGCTGCACCAACAGAGACAAGGATGCAACCCGAGGGTAGCAACCTAAGTCCCGAGTCCACAGAGACAGAAGCTGATGAAAGTCCCTCTGCGGCTGCAGAGCCACCAGACGGCGATGGTATTGAGACACCGACAGCCAGTCCCAATTATCGTCAAAAAAGAATTCCTGCAAGGTAACTAGAAAAGCGTGCTGGAGGGAGTCCCTGGGCAGAGTAGCAACATAGTGAGCAAGCTACCTATACGCAAAATGATCCAGGCCACTCAGGGACCAGGACACTTGAAGAGCCAAGAAAGGAGAAAGACTCCTATCCACCTGAAGGAAATGCCCCAGATTGCAAAGCCCCTTCCACGCCCAACGTTTAAAAACCACATTATCCTGGCCCGGACAAAAGGCCGTGTTTCCCACCATGGGTAAGAGAACTGAGCTAGAATACGAGTGGCCCCATAACCGCGATACACACCATCAAGCCCATGTGCAGCGGTCGAACCAGACAGCTATGAGCCCCTGGACCCAACTGCGGCTTCCCATCCCAATGTAATAGGTAAGGCAAAGCCCAAGGAAAAAAAATAGTCAGCCTCCAAGGTGACATCCGTGTGTTGAGAACCAGCAAAAAGCCAGTCCCACACGTGGCGGAGCAACAGGCCAAATTATAAAGGTGAACCGAGAGAAGGCCAAAGTCACCCGTGGACCAAGAGCCATAAAGAAAGTACTGTTCATCTTACCTTTCCTACCCCCCCCCCCCAACAGAAGGAGAGAACCAATCACTGAAGACTGACCAGGTCTTTCTTCAAAAGAAAAAAGGGAAGCATTTGTAACAGATATAACCACTTAGGAAAGATAACCATGGCTTTTTGGGAGATATCGTTGGGTGCTACATGGCTGGAGTTTGCTTTTAAGGCTGGTTCGGGACCTGGGGGGGTTTCTAGGTTTTATCAGGCTTTATTGCATAGAGAGGATCCGTGGGATCCTTATCGAGTGGCATGGCAGCGAGTGTTTATAGATGGAAGGTGGTCCCCTAATTGGGAGGTGGTTTATAAGGGCCTCTTTACTCCGACTCTTTCTATTAACTATGTAGAGAATGGTTATAAGATTTATTATATGTGGTATTTTACTCCTGCTAGGTTATATCGTATATTGGGGAGGGGTACAGATGGTTGTTGGAGAAATTGTGGGGAGCGAGGGGATTTCTTGCATATTTGGTGGGGGTGTCCATTGGTTAAAGAATATTGGCAATTAGTGGGTAGATTATTGGTGCGTATTTTGAAGAAGCACTGTCCGGTATGTTTGGAATGGTGTTTGCTGAATGTAGGAGTGCCAGGTTTTACCAAGTATGAACGGAAATTTGCAGCTTGTGTGTTTACGTCTGCTCGCTTGACTTTAGCTTCTCATTGGAGATCCCCAGGTATTCCTGAGGTTGGTGAGTTGTGTCGTCAGTTGGATTATCTTTAACTGATGTCTAAATTAACAGCTCTTCGACATAATACATTGGGTATTTATTCTAAGATATGGGATATGTATTTGACTTGGAGAGCAATATAATTTATTATGGTTTTGGGTTTTTTTTTATGATACCCCTTCTTGTAACTGCTTGATGGGAGGGTTGGGGAGGGTAGGGTTGTGGATTGTTAGTGGGCAAATTGGGAGGGGGGAGAAAACTGGAAAATTTATGAATGCTCTTTTTGTATTTTGTTCTTTTGCAATAAAGTTTATTGGGAAAAAAAAGGAAAGATAACCATGCAAAATAAGTGAATATGGCCCATCAAACGAGAGAGGAAGATTCATCTAGCGACGCAGGAGCCCTTTAGTCTCAAGTCAACAAACGATCTACATTCAACCGGTATAAGGCCCAAACATCCACGGACAGCTGAATACCAAGGTAACAAAAGGAACGATTGGCCCAGCGTAAAGGGAACCCGGGGTCCCAACCCACCCGGAGAGAGTCCGGAAAAGTAAGAGCCTCCGACTTTTGGTGATTCAGACGAAAGCCCGAAAAATCCCCATACTCCTGAAAACTCTTCAAAAGGACAGGCAAGGAGGCCCGAGGATCGGTCAAATATACCAAAAGGTCATCCGCAAAAGCCGCCACTTTGAAATGATGAGTGGACTTCAGATCTTTTTTAAAACTCTTACCCCCTCTTCTACAAAGCCCTGAAGCCCTTTAAATCTCTATGGACCTTCGGGGCCGTTACCGCACAGCAGCTGCTAGCACGGTTTAGAGAAGAGGCCCTTAAAGTTACTTTGCTGAATAATCTGAATAGGCAGAGTTTTCCATAGTTTAACCGCTTGATAAGTCCAAATTGAATTATAAATTCTGTTATATTTTATATTTTTAATTTCAGGGAAACGAAAAGGATGGTTTTGCCTTAAATTAAAAGCTGTCTCAGTGGAGAACTTAAAAAAAGTTGTGGTATATAATCTGGAGTGTCCCCATAGCGAGTTTTAAACAATATACATTAAAATTTATAATAGATTCTTCAACTGGTAACCAGTGAAACTCCTGTAGATAAGGTGTAATCCTATCACTCTTCTTCAATCTGAAAATTAGTCTTATAGCTGTATTGTGCAGAGTTTGTAGGTTTTTTTTTTAATGTTGTTCTGGGACAGTCTAAAAATGTAACATTGCAATAATCCAACAGAGACAAGAATAATAGTTGCACCAGCAAACAGAATTGATGATTTTTTTAAATATTTCCTTAATCTTCTTAGGGATACTTTTACAAAGGTGCGTTAGGGCCTTAACGCGCGGAATAGCACGTGCTAAAATGCCAGCAGGCGGTAGTTTTTCGGCTAGCGCACGCGCTAAAAATGCTAGCACACCTTCGTAAAAGGAGCCCTTAAGTTTCCAAAAAAAGACCAAATGATTTTTTGATTAACATGCTGACTTGGGGCAACAGAGAAAGAGTTATCAAAATTGTACTCCTAGAATTCTGATTATTGAAGCCAAAGTACAGTCAATATTGTTTACTGATAACTCTTTAACTTCACACCCCATTATTAGGAAATGCCCAGATATAAAACAGAATTGCAGATCACCCATACAAAATTCAATATTACAATAAAGGCAGACATATACAGCCCTTTATAAATTTTAAATGGAAACTCCAGCTGCACATAGATAGGGCTTAGTTTGACTTAATTTCTTGAAAATTATTTTGACTAGGGCTCCTTTTACTAAACTGCGATAGCGTTTTTAGCACACGCTAAACCCACGCCACGCAGCTAAAACTAACGCCAGCTCAATGCTGGCGTTAAGGTCTAGCACGCGCTAAAACCGCTATCGCAGCTTAGTAAAAGGAGCCCTTAATTTATTGAAAATACTTCTCAAAAAAAGCATTCTCTCAATTTTGTTTTCTATAGGTTTTCTTCAAATATATTTTCATGCTTGCAGCCCTACCCCTTCACCCTCTTGGAGTTTTGTATACTAATTTGCAAACATTTTCAGGTGAGATATGGTAGCATAGGGTGATTTGGAGTAGAGAATGATGCGGGGGGGGGGGGAGGGGGGAATCTAGCCTCATCCCCGCAAGCCTGGTCCCCGCCACCGCCTGATCCCATCTACACAAGCCTCAAATAGTTATGATTTTATACTGAATTTATTTTACATCAGTAGGCCTTTGAAGATTGTTCTCTGTGGCAGCTGAGGTTAAAAGTAAAACAGGAGCGGGCCGAGAGGGGAGTTGAGGAGGAACATTTAGATGTGCCGACTCGCAAAAAGGGGGGGGGGGGCTGCTGGACATGCAGAGATGCCAACCCGGGTGCAATTTTTTTTTTTTACCATGGGAGCAAGACCTTTTATGTTCCCATGGGGAGGTAAAAGGCCTTGTTACCGTTCCAGCGGTAGATGGCCAATTTTATCCTGTCCAGGCAGTTAAAACTGCGGTCTACCGTGATTTGCCACACTGTTCATTCACCATGTCAATCTCTTAATTTGGAGAAAGCGGTATCAGCAGACTTCAGTCAATAACATCATTTGCTTTTGTACAAGAAATTAATCACAGCTGTAAAACACATATCCAAAGTGTAAGTTAGAGAGCAATACTGTATATTTTACTTTCCATGATGAAGTAAAACCTATGATTTATGGCGTACACTACAACTTTAATGAGCTGAAAAAATATTTACATTGTGTTTCTTGCTAATATTTGGCCTATAACACTTCAGATTAATTCATCCATTTTGAGGCCAAAAAAGAGGGGGGGGGGGAATCCCTCCAATTTGTGCTTCTTTCATCCAATCAAAACTGATACTTTCTAGTCCTGGGACATATGTCAGCTTACAAATGACAAAGAGAGGAGGATTATTATTAGTATCAGTATAGAAATACAAGTGGGGAAAGCATGCAGAGCTTGGTTCATGAAATTATTTCCATGTGTGTATGTATGTATCTTTATGGATCAATAGGTTTATATCAGCGGTCTCAAACTCAAATCCTTTGCAGGGCCACATTTTGGATTTGTAAGTACCTGGAGGGCCGCAGAAAAAATAGTTAAAATGTCTTTAAAGAAATGACAACTTTGCAGGAGGTAAAACTCGTTATAGGTTATAAATTTTTCCTTAATTGCTTATAATTTCAATTATACACAGCTGAAAGCAGTGCAACATGCAGAAAGATGCAGGGAAGAACTTGCGTGAGGTTACAGAAGCGAAGCGGACAACATTCCAGAACAAGGGTAATATACCGAAGCCTCAAAATAGTACCTGGCGGGCCGCAAGTTTGAGACCACTGGTTTATATGGAGATGAAGAGTGGTCTAGTGGTAGAGCTGCTGCCTCAGCACATTGCAGTTGTGGGATCAAATCCCAACACTGTTCCTTGTGAGTAAGTCACTTAATCCTCCATTGCCCTGGGTACAAAATAAGTACCTGTATATATGTAAACTCTTTTGAATATGTAATCACAAAAAGGTGGTATACAAGTCCCTTTCCATTTCCTTGTGTTTTGTATATACATGCATGTTTGCATGTAAATCAGAGTTCCAACTGCTGCAGCATACAAACAACTTTTCCCTTGAAGGTTGTAGTTTTTTAGGTGTTGGAAGAATAGGGAACAAGGAGTGTCAGTAAGAAAGTACGAATACCCTGTTATTGTGCTGGATGCACAATGTATATCCATGCATTATTTACACAGTCAGCTAAACCAGGCCAACATGTAACGGAAGACTCACTTAATTTCTGTTTATTGTAAATAAGCAAAACAGAAAATGTATTGCATGCAGATAATCAAAAGCAAGAGTTTTGCCCAGGAAGGGTGAATCCTTGATGCTGATCTATTAGTTAACAGACTACCAGATTTAAGGAATGAAATTGAGTGACTAGAGCACAGGTGTCAAAGTCGGTCCTCGAGGGCCGGAATCCAGTCGGGTTTTCAGGATTTCCCCAATGAATATGCATGAGATCTATGTGCATGCACTGCTTTCAATGCATATTCATTGGGGAAATCCTGAAAACCCGACTGGATTACGGCCCTCGAGGAGGGACTTTGACACCCCTGGACTAGAGGGATGGATTCTTAATTATTGCATAGGTGGAACTTAAACTTTGGTGGAAAAGGAGATGCAAGGTTAGGATATTGGCCTCTTTGGTAGAATCCAGAGGGGAGAGAGGGACAGAGAACTGAAGTTAACTTGCTTTAGAGTTCAAGATGTAGAATTCTGTTCTGCGGAGAATTCACAAAGGGCTGAGGAAATAACCAATAGTCTCAGAGAATGTGCTTGGGGGCTAAGGCTGGAACCTGGAAGATTTCTCAGTGACTGAAGGAAATGCGTCATATCCAAAGGGTGACTTATGAAAACAGAGATAAGTCCTACCAGAAAGTAGTATCTTGGCTCATTTAATGCAAATAAAAACACAATAACTGTAAGTAGAAGCTCACAACTGTGAGGGTGGGGGCAGAACACCTATGTTTTACAGTATATAACTTTCTATATCACAGAAACTGGAAGCTATCCTTCCATAGAAATGCAATAGGGGAGGGGAAAGGGAGCTTATTTTTATTTCTCTGGAATCTCCAGTCCAATTTGGCCCCTTTTCAAAGTGTGTTTTTAAACTGTCTCCCTACTTCCAATGTCCAAGCGTCATTCTATTGTGGAGAATTATTTTGGTCTTGGAACCCTTTTGTCTATATATATAAAATCGGAGGTATGTATGTGTGTATGTATGTATGTGTGTGTGTGTGTGTATGTGCCGCGATCACGCAAAAACGGCTTGACCGATTTGAACGAAACTTGGTATGCAGATCCCTCACAACCTGGGGTGATATGTTCTGGGGGTCTCACGGCCCACCTGCACACGTGGGCGGAGCTACAAATAGAAAATCATATTTCACCCATTCATGTCAATGGAAAAAATGTAAAAAGCTGCCATTCTCACAGTAATTCGACAACGGCTTGACCGATTTGAACGATATTTGGTATGCAGATCCCTCACTACCTGGTGTGATAAGTTCTGGGGGTCTCGCGGCCCACCTGCACACGTGGGCGGAGCTACAAACAGAAAATCATATTTCACCCATTCATGTCAATGGAAAAAATGTAAAAAGCTGCCATTCTCACAGTTATTCCAACTACCTGGGGTGATATGTTCTGGGGGTCTCGCGGCCCACCTGCACACGTGGGCGGAGCTACAAACAGAAAATCAGATTTCACCCAGTCATGTCAATGGAAAAAATGTAAACAGCTGCCATTCTCACAGTAAATCAAAAACGGCTTGACCGATTTGAACGAAACTTGGTATGCAGATCCCTCACTACCTGGGGTGATATGTTCTGGGGGTCTCGCGGCCCACCTGCACACGTGGCCGGAGCTACAAACATAAAACCAGATTTCACCCATTCATGTCAATGGAAAAAATGTAAAAAGCTGCCATTCTCACAGTAATTCCAACTACCTGGGGTGATATGTTCTGGGGGTCTCGCAGCCCACCTGTACACGTGGGCGGAGCTACAAACAGAAAATCATATTTCACCCATTCATGTCAATGGAAAAAATGTAAAAAGCTGCCATTCTCACAGTAATTCAAAAACGGCTTGACCGATTTGAACGAAACTTGGTATGCAGAACCCTCACTACCTGGGGTGATATGTTCTGGGGGTCTCTCAGCCCACAACTCTATGTTGCTTGCTCAAGGGTGGGTTCACCCAACAATTTATATGTACTTGCTCCTGGAGGTGAAACTAAAAATGTTGTTTATAATCACGTTTTGCGTTAGTTGTATTGTATTCATTTTGTCAAATATTTCACATTATAATTTGAATATTGTACTTTTTATTAAGCTGTAAAACAATAATTTCATTCACCACTATAAAGTATCTTTATTTGAATCTATTTACAGTGTTATTGCTATAATTAAATACCCGTGCAACGCCGGGGCATCAGCTAGTATAATATAAATAAAAAAATAGCACAACAAGCAAAATACCACAAAATATTTTAACATATTTTGTATTAGCCTGTTTGCCACATTAATGCCTGTTTAGGGCTTAATGGCCTTTAGTAAAAGGGCTCCTTATAGTTTGCTCTGTCACACAAAAAAATTAGTCACACCTGGGAACCTTAGATTTATATGGTACAATACAGTTACAAAGAGGTCTAGGTTATTCTTTAATAAAGCTCAGTGAAGAAGTCTTGTTCTTAGACTACTGGGGGCTACTCTAGCAAATAATAATACTTGATGGGAGCGCTAGAAGGCTGACACCTTGGGAAAGGAGGGCATGAATCTCTTGCCACTAATGTGGCTGAACTGGGGCAATTTACCATATATACTCGAATATAAGTTGATCCGAATTTAAGTCGAGACCCCCTTTTCCCCCAAAAAGGAGAAAAAAAAAATATAAATGATTGACTCGAATATAAGTCGGGCGGCTTAATATTCAAGTACCCTGCTCTGTCAGGCTCTGCACCCAGCTCCCTTTCTGCCATGCTAAACTAAACTAAACTTTAAGTTTATATACCGCATCATCTCCACAGAAGTGGAGCTCGACACGGTTTACAGAAATTAATAAAGAAAGGAACTCCAATAGAAAGAAGAAGGGCTTGGTAAAAAGGAAGGAAAGAGGGGACTTAGTATAATGGAGAGGGAGGGAGTAGTTACATTTTGGAGAAAAGCCAAGATTTCAAATGTTTTCTGAAGCGTTGGAGGGAGGTCGAACTCCGAAGATGGGCAGTACCCAGCACCCTTCCCTCCCTCCCCTGTCAGGCATTGTACCCAGCCCCCTTCCTTCATTCCTTTCCTCCCTCCCCTGTCAGACTCTGCACCCTTCCTTTCCTCCCCATCAGACTCTGCACCCTCCCTCCGTCCCAGGCTCTGCACCCTGCCACCCTCCCTGTCCTACCCTCATACCTCTACTGCCGATCCCCCGTGGTGGTGCAGCGGACAGGAGCGAACTTTTGCGCGAGGATTTGCGGGAGCCATTAAGGAAACCGCTCAGCACTGAGCAGCAGCGCCAAATCGTGCGCCTGCTCGTTCTTCTCAGTGGCTGAAGAAACTCGCGGCAGCCAGTTAGCAGCGGGCAGAACTTGGAAAGTTTGCTCCTGCCTGCTGCACCTCCACAGGGAATCGGCAATAGAGGTATGAGGCTAGGATAGGAAAGAGGCAGGGTGCAGAGCCTGGCGGTGGCCTGCAATAATTTTGGAAGGGGGTGTATTGGCTCAAATATAAACCTGGACCCCATTTTTGGGCCAATTTTTTGGTGCAAAAATCCCAGTTTATATTTGAGTATATATGGTATGTAACTAAAATGTAGTCTACTCCCCCACATTTTCTCTCTCCTACATAGCAGCCTCTCCCTTCATCAACAACAGGAGATGTGTTAAGACATCATCTCTTATTGCCGCAAGACCAGTCTCATGATAAGAAATGCAAAGTCTCATATCATGATACTCAACCCGCGGTGGCAGGAAATTATGTTTTATTAAGGAATCTCCTGCTGCCAGAGGGGGCATCACACTTCAACTCTGGGCCTGGGGCACCAAGGAATGAAGCCAGAACGCAGACTAGATGGGCCATTTGGCCTTTATCTGCCGTCATGTTTTCATGACACGGGGACAGAATTTTTCCCCATCCCTGTGGTTAACCATGGGAAATCATTCTCATGTCATTCTTTAAGGAAAGGGGGGTGAATCAGAGTATGAATGGGCACAGCCACGTTATGTCAAGCCTTCCATTGAAGAAGACTGGTGTAAGAACAGAGGTTGAGACACTAAAGAATGACATGGATGGTTTCCTGCGATTATCCACGGGGAAGGGGCAAATTTTGTCCCTGTGTCATTCTCTATGATTTGAAGGGGCTGAGACTTATCCTAAGAGCTCCTTCTCAAAAATCAGGTACCCCCTTAGCAACTTTGCTCCTTTAACCCCATCTCAGCCAGATCAACCTTCATCAGCCTCTCTCACTTATCTCCCACCCTCATCAAGCTTGTTCTCATGTTAATTTGTTATCTATCCCTTCTAATCTTCATTAAAGGCTTGTTGCCAATGCTGCCTGCAAATATTTGCTATGTTTTCTTCTAGCTCCCAGGGCTCCTTTTACAAAACAGTGCTATGAATTAGTATGTACTCTCTTCTGTCAATACTTGCCCAGCCATGCATTGCGCTCTAGTGAACAGCATTGCTTGGAGGTCCCACCATTGAAGCAGGTTCAGCTAATATGCTATTGTCGCTCTATGATTGCAGTGCAGAGGGCCCAATGGTGGAACGCCTTACTACTTAAAATTAAAGAGGTGTCATTTTTACTGAATTTCCACAAATTACTGAAAACAGCATTATTTCAACAATATTTCTCTTGAAAACGAGACCGTTGACTATAAGTTATTGTTGGTTTTGAAGAGGTATCATTAGATTTTATCTATGAAATTGATTTTAAGAGTATTGTTATGTAAGATGTTATTTGTTTGTAATTGTCGATAATTGCATTATGTATGTCTTCTGTAACTCACTTAGAATTACATGGATGAGCGAGTAACAAATTTTTTAAATAAATAAAATGTGCTGAATGTGAAGAAGCCCATGAGAATTGAATGCGCTTCTTTGCATTCTGCACAGCGCTAACTGGTAGCACTGCTTTGTAAGAAGTCTTCAGTGAGTGTGCCTAAACCCCTACATCATTTTCATAATCTCCAAAACATAGCAGCCAGTTCTGAGCACAGTGGGTGCTAAGCACTCCCAAGCTCCTTCATTGTGTGCAAGGAGTAATTTGTATTGTTTTTTTTTACACTCACACGGAAATGTTGGTGCATATGCTCTAGAGCAGGGGTGCCCAACGCGTCGATCGCGATCGACAGGTCGTTCGCTCAGGCGACCCCAGTCAATCGCACAGCAGGTTCCCTTCTCTTTTTTTCCCCTCCTGACTGGCCCGCCTCTTAAAGAACACTGGCCAATCAGAGGGCTGGAAGGGCAGGGTGAAGGTCGGTGGGGGGCAGAGCTCAGCGCATCACAAGAAATAGAAGCGCCTGTAATGATTGAGGTAAGAGCGAAGCCTAATGCTGCCCGATATACAATTTTAAAAACCCCAAAATCGGCCTCCCAATCAGTGGCGTACCGAGGTGGGGCGGTCCGCCCCCGCCCCGGGTGCACGGCTTGGAGGGATGCACAGCCGTCCGGGTCCTCCTGCCCTACCTTTCCACCGGTCTGCGCACGGGGCTCGCACCCGCCACCCAAATGGTGCTGTTGGTTATCGCGAGACTCGTGGGAGTTGACGGCACCATTCGAGCATCGGTGCGGGACCAGGCAGGGGCAAAGCCCCGAGCGCGGACCGGGGGAAAAGAAAGGCAGGATGACCCGGACCTGGCCGGCTGTGCACCCCTCCAAGCCATGCACCCGGGCGGATCGTCCCCCTTCTAAATCCTTGTACTTGTCTTTTATTCAGTTCCACTAATGAGCATTGTGACAGGGAGTTCTTATGGGGCAGTTCTTGGAAGTATTTCTTTGTTTTTCTGTGCCTAAGTATTCTATTAATTTAACTTCCTTATTCCTGTGGGGATCTCCAAAGGGGATGAATGGGAGACGGCCGGTGGCAGGTGGTACTTTAGCAATTCTTACAGGTTGCCATAGGCCTCAGGGGCTGTCTTCCCTCTGCCGTGGTCCTGCCCCTCCTCTAAGTCAGAGACAGGCTTGGGGGCAGAGGGAAGACAGCTCCTGAGGCCTATGGCAACCTGCAAGGATCGCTAAAGTACCAGCGATCCTCTCTGCAGACTGCTCCCTGCTGGAATTAGGTAAATGGATGTGGGGAGGGTAGGCCTTCGGGGGGAGGGGGGGGGGAGTGCAGTCCTTCAAGGGGTAGTCAGGCCTTCGGGGGAGGGGGGCTGTATAATAAAAAAATATTTGAACATAAATACAAAGTACACTCGTTGTGTGTGTATATATATATATATATATATATATATATATATATATATATATATAAAAATAAATAAATATATATATGTTTAGCATTTTTATTGTTGGTAGATCATTTTAACTTGGTCATTTTAAAAGTAGCTCGCAAGCCCAAAAAGTGTGGGCACCCCTGCTCTAGAGCACTGGTTCCCAACCCTGTCCTGGAGGACCACCAGCCAATTGGGTTTTCAGGATAGCCCTAATGAATATGCATGGAGCAGATTTGCATGCCTGTCACCTCCATTATATGCAAATCTGCCCCATGCATTTTCATTTGGGCTATTCTGAAAACCCAACTGGCTGGTGGTCTTCCAGGATAGGGTTGGGAATCACTGCTCTAGAGCAGTGTTTTTCAACCGCTGTTCCGCGGCACACTAGTGTGCCACGAGATGTTGCCTGGTGTGCCGCAGGGCCGCCATCAGGGCAGTACTACCAGTCCTGCATTCAGGGGCCCGGAGCTGACAGGGGGCCCGAGGCAGGGGCGCCAGTAGCTCGCCAAGGCAAAGTGAGTCGATCACCCAGGACTCACTTTGTCTTGGCGATCTAATCTATCGAGCCGATAAGTCTTCTTCTCCCCGACGTCAATTCTGCAGTCGGAGAGGAAGTTCGGGCCAGCCAATCGCTGCCTGGCTGGGCGGAACTTCCTCTCCTATTGCAGAATTGACGTCAGGGAGAGCATGCGTCGGCGTCGGCTTTGGGGCCTGTTATCCATTGGTGGGTCCTGTTCCCCGATGGCGATGGCAGTGGCTTGGGGAACGGCTGGGAGAAAGAAAGAAAGGGGGCAGGCAGGGAAACAGAAGGAAAGAAGAGAAACAGAAAAAAAGAAAGAAAGGTCAGGGATAGAGGAAGAAAAAGTTGGGGGAGGGAATGAGGTGTGGAGGAGAGAAAGCATACAGGCTGATAGAAGGGAAGAAAGATTGGATGCACAGTCAGAAGAAGAAAGTGCAACCAGAAATCACCAGACAAGGTAGGAAAAATGATTTTATTTTAAATTTAGCAAAGTGGAGGCAGTATTACCACAGTTTTCAAAGGAATTTGCCCAAATAACTTAATAGTTAACTGGGTAAATTCCCAGAGATGAAAACTTCCCTTCACTTACTATGCACAGTTCTGAATTTATATCTGCTGTCTATATTTTACAATATGGTCACCTTTTACTAAACCGCAATAGTGGTTTTTAGCGCAGGGAGCCTATGAGCGTCAAGAGCAGCGCTGGGCATTCAGCGCAGCTCCCTGCGCTAAAAACTGCTATTGTGGTTTAATAAAAAGGATGGAGGGTATATTTGTCTATTTTTGTATGCTATAAAAACCAAATACAGAAAGAGACTGAGAGCTGTTGTCTTTCTTCGATTCCAGCCAGAATATCAGCTTTGTGTTCAGCCAAACAGGCCCAGGTTTCGCACTGAATAAAGTATTTTATAATTTTTCACTATTCTGTTTACTTAATATTTCATAATAAAGTAATTATAAAATACTTTCTTTGTGTTTATTTGATTCCTATTCAAGAGAATTACTTTATATATAGTCAATATAGGCACAGAGTTAAATTTTTTAACATTTTCTAATGGTGGTGTGCCTCGTGATTTTTTTCATGAAACAAGTGTGCCTTTGCCTAAAAAAGGTTGAAAAACACTGCTCTAGAGCAGTGGTTCCCAACCCTGTCCTGGAGGAACACCAGGCCAATTGGGTTTTCAGGCTAGCCCTAATGAATATGCATGAAGCAAATTTGCATGCCTATCACTTCCATCATATGCAAATCTCTCTCATGCATATTCATTAGGGCTAGCCTGAAAACCCGATTGGCCTGGTGTTCCTCTAGGACAGGGTTGGGAATCACTGCTCTAGAGAACAGGTAGGACTTGAGTCAACACTGGTTGACTCTCTCTATATATGTAACTTACAAGTCTCCAGGAAAGCCACATTTAGGGTATAAGGGACCTGTCACGAGCCTAACAGTAACATATATACAGTATACTGTAGTCTTAGACCTGGATAATATGTATACAAACACCTGATGAATACAACTGAGGATTTTCTCACGAATCGTACAGCAATGTTAAAATTAATCCACTTAATCTCTCATTTCCCTCTCACACTATAAGTACGTTGATTCTGAAGTGCCTCTCATACAAACAGAACAAGCTAAGGCAGCACAAAAACTGTGCACCAATTGCAAGTGCATCACCACACAAGTCATAAACTCTCGTTCCTTGGGCTGCTAACAACCAAAATCCTATCTGACAGCGCACGGGCACATGCGATGACTACAACTCCCTGAATCCTGTACAGTGGCTCTCACTGATAACGTAATGGCCCGGAAACATTAGTTAAAAGATTTGCACAAAAGCCGGGAGAAGCAGCTCCACTTCCCCACCGAAAACGGAACAGTCACAGGGTATCCACAGCGGCCAGAGAGGCGATCCCAGATGTTAGAACAAGGAAAACATGCTGCTGTTGGAGGCTACGCCACAAGCGCGTGCACCTTTCCCAGATTACGCACCCCTAGCGGTGCCCGTGAGTCCTTCACACCCTGAGCAGGTGCCACAAACAGCGCGTGCGTGCAAGCTTCATTACCCGGCCGTCCCCGTCCTCGGAGAAGACTGCCAAGCACCAGCGCCAGCACCAAGACCCCGGCGGTTATCAAATACAGCACTGCCGGCTCCATCTTTCACACGTCACCACTTTGAGCTCCGCCCACTCTCTACCGCTCTTCACGCGACGGTGAATTTGACGTCCTGACGTCAGACCCAACTGCAGTGGAGATTCCCATGGCGAGGGCGTACATTATGTTAAGCGGCAATTAGTAACGAAAAGGGCGGGCTCGTGGAATTTGTTGGGGGGTCGGGAAATTGTTGAAGAATACTTAGTTGCCGTTTGAGGCCGGCAGTAAACTAGCAATCAGTGTACTAGGCCAAAATACAGTACAGTATTTAACTAAAAGTCAAAATAAATTTCTATTTTAACACCTAAATAAAAATGCAGTGAAGATCACATAAAAAACGTACTTAAGTGAAATTTTAAAAGTTATTGCCTAGTATACTGCTACTACAATTGATGCAATTATTATTAACATTATACAGTGTAACACCGATTATCTGGACTCACCTTGGCAGAGGATAGGCCAGATAATCAAAAATCCAGATGATTGGATATTCATTTTTTTTTTTTCTTTTTAATAAAAAAAAAAAAATACCTTCAGCACCCCCCCCCCCCCCCCCCAACAAGAAAAGGCAGCAATCCACCTTCCTCCCTGAACAGGCACCACTAACCTCTCCAGACCCACAGGAAAGACCCTAGGCCTACCTTGTTTCCCTGGTGGTCTAGCAGCAGTGCTGGAGCAGGAGCGATCCTACTCACTCCTGCCCATACTCTGTCAGCTACAAAAATAGCTGCTGAATCTTCGAGGGGGCCCCCTGCTAGACCACCAGGGAAATAAGGTAGGCCTGGATCCGGGAGTAGGGTTACCAGATTTTACGTATTTTTCATATACAGTAGTGTTCCCCCGGTCGTTCACAGCTCCTGATTGGTAAAGCCCGACAGTGCAGGCAGTGGCGTACCTAGGGTATGTGGCACCCGGGGCCCATCATTTTTTGACACCCCCCCCCCCCCCCCATGTAAAAATTTTTTTTTTTTTTTTTTTTGCAATAACCATGAAATGGAATAAATGGTCAGAATAGAAACAGGCAGTGAAAATTTTCTTTTATTGAACCTCATATATGTAACCATTATTCCAAACATAACATAACATAAATTATGTCTAAATTGTCATGACATTAGAAGTACATATGGAGTAGTTGCAGGTGATGCTTGGGACAGTTCTAATTGTGTTAGTTCGGTTTTATGTGTTTTTTGAATAGAAGGGTTTTTATTTCTTTTTGAAGGTTTTGCAGTCTGTGGTTGATATCAATTGGTTGTAGAGTTGGGGGTCGAGTGTTGCAGCTCGAATGGCTAGGAGGTTGTCGAACAGTTTTTTTCTTTTGACGTTTTTGGTTGGAGGGTGTGTGAATGGTGCACAAGTTCTCCTATGTCTGTTTGAAGTGGATTGAATTATTTAGCTGAAGAAATTAGTTACCCCCCATTCCACACACATTAATTCTCTTCCATTTTTGTTCCCATTATAAAAAACACTGATAAGTTCCCAGAAAAAAAATACATTAAAATAAGAAGTGAAAACAAAGGCCCCTACAGATGAGAACATAACATAAGAATAGCCTAACTGGGTCAGACCAATGGTCCATCATGCCCAGTAGCCCATTCTCATGGTAGCCAATCCAGGACACTAATACCTGGTCAAAACCCAAAGAGTAGCAACATTCCATGCTACCGATCCAGGGCAAGCAGACACTTCCCCCATGTCTTAATAACAGATTATGGACTTTTCCTCCAGGAATTTGTCCAAATCTTTCTTAAAACCAGCTACACTATCTGCTTTTACCATAACTTCTGGCCACTTCATTTTTAAGTTTAGATCTTTCCTTTCAAACAGAGACCTTGCTAGATGTCAAATACAGCACAAGGTAACTTCACATGGACTTAGCTGTGCAGGAAATGTGAATCTCCTCATACACCCACCATATAGTGCAAAAATGTGCAAAGGTCTGTTTTTTTCTTTCGATCACTACATAGCCTAATGCCACACAAGCAGCGCTGTTACAAACATATTCTGTAGGTCAATGCTAAGGATAACAAAGTTTCCTTCCTTGGACCAGAAGGAGATAAACCACTGGAAGAGATCCCAAAACAACACCCAAAGACCCACTCAGTGTGTGAATCAGTTGAGTGGAGTGGACTAACTGGGGGGTGGAAATGGGCCCGAAGTTTGCTCAGCAGAATTTCCCAGACCACCTCTTCCTCTCAACACATTGACACGCTGCCACCATCACCACTAGGAACACCTCACTGGGTAGGCCAGCTATGCTATAAACTTTATAAAACACATTATTATATTTTCTTATAAAGCACATATTTTAACTGACCTCTCTGACATCCTCAGCCTTTCCATTCACAAAAATAGAAGGAAGAAAAGTTCCCATTTCCTGCTGTCTCAAGTCCCCGGCCTATACAATATTTTTTTTCTGCAGACCCTTCAAAAGTCTGACCAAATCCTCGTTTCACTTGCATTATAAAGTACTGAGGATGCCATCTCTCCCCAATCCCAGGTCCTAAAGTCTAAGACAGTAGCGCAAACTAATGCTGCCAGATACAGGAAAAAAAAATTTTGATTCGATTCAGCCCTATTGAATTGGTTTTTCAATTCGATTTTCCTGCCCAGTTGGGTGATTTTTTTCAAAACTCCTGGTGGGTTTTATAGCTTTTTCACCCCCTTTGGCTTCTCCTAACCACACTGGCGCTTTGGTGTACATAAAATAAAGAAACAAAAAGGACTTTTCCTCTTTCTGTTAAATCCTAGCTCACGTTTGCAGTCCAACACCAGCTCTGGCAGGATACACATTTCAAATCTGACATGTTATAATCACAAAACAGAAAATAAAATTAATTTTTCTACCTTTTGTTGTCTGGTTATATTTCAAATCTTGTTGGTCCAAGTCTCTGGTTTTCTTCTGATAACTTGCTTGCCAGGGTCTCCTTCTTTCTGCATGCTAACCATCCATCTGCCAACTCTGTCCTCCCTTTCCATTTCCCTTCCCTTCCCAGGAAGTCTGGTATCTTTCCTTTTTTTCATCTCCCTCCACAGATCCACCTTTTCTTAAATACCCTTTCATCCGGCATCTCTCCCTCCTTCCCCACCATCCCAGAGTCCACCATCTCTCCGTTTCTTTTCCTAATTACCCTCCTATCCAGTATCTCTATCCCTCCTCCACACCATCCCTTGTGTCCAATTTCTCTCCCTTTCTGTTCCTTCCCTCCCTAAATCCCATGGTCCATCATCTCTCTCCCTCTCCTCTATTTTCAGACCCATTATTTCTTCCCCCCCCCCCAAAGTTTGGCATATGCATGTCTCTTTGAACACCCCCTTCCCTCCGTGTACTTCTAAATCATGGTCCCCCCCCAAAGGCCTGTCCCCCCTTAAAGGTCTGCCTGTCCCACCTTGAAGGCCTGCACCCCCCTTGAAGGCCTGTCCCTTCCCCTTGTAGGCCTGTCCCCCCCTTGAAGGCCTGCCTGCCTGTCCCCCCCTTGAAGGTCTGCACCCCCCGAAGGCCTGCACCCCCCCCGAAGGCCTGTCCCCCACTTGAAGGCCTGTCCCACCCCCTTGTAGCTTCTCCCCCCCCTTGTAGGCATGTCCCCCCTTGAAGGCCTGCCTGCCTGCCTTTCCCCCCTTGAAGGCCTGTCCCCCCTTGAAGGCCTGCACCCCCTTGAAGGCCTGCACCACCCCCCTCGAAGGCCTGCACTCCCTTGAAGGTCTGCACCCCCCCCCCGAAGGCCTGTCCCCCACTTGAAGGCTTGTACCACCCCCTTGTAGCATCTCCCCCCCTTGTAGACCTGTCCCCCCCTTGAAGGCCTGCCTGCCTGCCTTTCCCCCCCTTGATGGCCTGCACCCCCTTGAAGGACTGCACCCCCCCCCGAAGGCCTGCACTCCCTTGAAGGTCTGCACCCCCCCGAAGGCCTGTCCCCCCCTTGAAGGCCTGTCCCACCCCCTTGTAGGCCTGTCCCCCCCTTGTAGGCCTGTCCCCCCTTTAAGGCCTGCCTGCCTGCCTTTCCCCCCCTTGAAGGCCTGTCTCCCCCTTGAAGGCCTGCACCCCCCTTGAAGGCCTGCACCCCCCCTTGAAGCCCTGTCCCCCCCCCTTGTAGGCCTGTCCCCCCCCTTGTAGGCCTGTCCCCCCCTTGAAGGCCTGCCTGCCTTTCCCCCCTTGAAGGCCTGCACCCCCTTGAAGGTCTGCACCCCCCCAAAGGCCTACACCCCCCCCGAAGGCCTGCACCCCCCTGAAGGCCTGCCTGCCCCCCTTGAAGGCCTGCACCCCTTGAAGGTCTGCACCCCCCCCCCCCGAAGGCCTGTCCCCCCTTGAAGGCCTGCCTGCCTGCCTGTCACCCCCTCCCCCTTGAAAGCCTGCTTGCCTGCCCGCCCGCCCCACCCTGAAGGCCTGATGCCCCGACCCACCCCGAAGGACCGCTCGCCCCCCTGGCCTCCCCGCACCACCTATGAACAGCCGCAGCAGGATCGCGAAGTCAGCGTCAGCGATCCCTGCGCTGCTTCCTGCGCCACGGTCCCGCCCCTCCTCTGACATCAGAGGAGGGGCGGGATCGCGGCGCAGGAAGCAGCGCAGGGATGCTGACGCTGACTTTGCGATCCTGCTGCGGGCTGCTTCACAGGTGGTGCAGGAAGGTCAGTGGGGCGAGCGGTCCTTCGGGGGTGGCGGGGGACTGAACGGCAAGGCCGGGAACACCCCCTTAGGGCTGGTACCCGGGGCGGCCCGCCCCCCCCCGCCCCCCCCTAGGTACGCCACTGAGTGCAGGAAGAGGCGGTTGGAGCATACAGCAAGTGATTTCCTGCACTCACCGGCGCTTCGGCTGCTCTCTCCTGCCTCTCCCGCTGCCCTCTCCAGTCTCCCCCATGAAAAACTGTATTCGCGGTTTTTCAAGATTCGCAGGGGTTCCTGGAACGGAACCCCCGCGAATATCGGGGGAGTACTGTATATACATACAATATAATCTTATTAACAATACATAATGGTTAACCACCAAATTAAACTACACCGTATGCTTCTCAATATTCATTCATACGAGAACATCTGGTCTTGGTCACACACCCAGAATACAGATAACCCCTATGCATACACAGAACCACAAACTAAAAGTACTAATATACACAAATGAAATCCTAAGATGTCAGACTCTATATAGTATTATAACACCAGAGAAATAGAAATTGACACATTTCAATCAATAAATTAAAAATAAAATATTATTCCCTATCTTTGTTTGGTTATTTTATTTTTCTATCATTTTTTTACCACTCTCTGCACTGCCTTCTGTCTGTGCTCTTAACTGTGTTTCCAGGGCCTTCTTATCCATTTGCTGTTTTTCTCTCCTTCTTCACTTTTTGCCCTACGTCCATCTTTATTCCAAAATAAACAAGGGGTATAGCAGAGTATATATTTCTGGGGGTAATATGATATAAATTTACTCCAAAATCCACCAGGACCAGAGAATCACTTCAAATCACTTTATAAATCCCAACTATAAAGCTTCTGTGTGCTCATAAATCAATGATTCACAGCACCATGCGGTAAAAGAAAACTTTCATCAGCAGTGCAATTCACAGCTTAATCATAGCACACAAACTTGTTAACACATATAGAGTTGAAAACATACTTGTTAACATAAAGAGTTGAATCTTTCAAAAGTAGCAAAGTTCAAAATTTAAAAAAACAGGTAAATTGAAAACACTTAGCTTTGCAGATCTGAAACCCAGCTTTGACACAAGCAGTGTTTCACAATAGCTGTTTCAAAAAGCCAAGCAGCAAACATTTGTGAGCCAAAGAATCTGAGACCCTTGAGGCTGACAGCTTCAAGACTGCTAAAGTAAAACTTTAAAATTTTTTGAAAACAGATGCCATCTTTGGAATTAACTTTTAACATTCAATTTTCTTCCATTTTTCTGTTTTCTTCTTAAAATCTACTTTTCCATGTCTTCCTTTCCCATCTATCCATGTGTACCATCTTTTCTCTCTTTCTTCATCCCTAATCCCATCTATCTATAAGAAGCATTTTTCTCTCTCTCTTCCCTGCCACACCCATTGCTGTGCACCATCTCCTCCCTCTCTCTTCCCTTTTCCTCCATCCCTGTACACTATCTCCTCTCTCTTGCTCTCTCATGGTCTGATATCTCTGTCTTCCACTAGCAATAGAACCTTCCCATAATTGGAAATCCTCTCCAAACTATTGGATGCCCCCAAACCAGGCCCCCCCCCCCCCAATGAACCAGCCTCTTCTGATTGAAAGCCCTTTGTTTGGAAGGACCCCTCCCTATAGCATCAGGGGCCTCCTGAAGAGTGGTCCCCCCTTCCCTATCCCAGACCAGCTGATTGTATTCTTTCTCATCCAAGGGGCAGCCTTCACCTGCCCCTGGAGATGGCTTTCATGCTCTTGAGTAATGGTCTTGCGAGACTACTGCTAGGGGTCAACCTTAGAATCTTGTAATTCTACCTCTGGCCTTATTCTTTTTCACCAATATACCTCAAAAAGTCTTGTCACCTCACTTTACATCTTTAGCCATCCTGATTTCTTTCTTTCTCTTTCAGCTATATCAGGCATTCAGGTACTCTGTTTTTATGTTTCTCTGTTTCTGAGGTCTTGTATTTTGTGAACACAACCTTTCTTTTTTTTTCTTAATTTTTGCAATCACATCTTTAGAGAACTATATTAGCTTATTTTTTTTCTCTTGCTTTTATTTACTTTCTTTACGTAAAGATCTGTTGCCCTTTTCACAGCTCTTTTCAGTTTAGCCCACTTTCTTTCTAATTCCCTTATATTCCCCCATCCTGATAGTTCCTCCTTCAGATATTTCCTCATTTTTCTGAAATCAGCATATTTGAAATCCAGGACTTTGAGTTTGATGTTACTGGACCCCACCTTAACTTTTATTATATCAAGCTACACTGTGTTGTTATCACTGCTACCCAGGTGGATGCCCACCTGGTCATTAGACACACTTTCTCTTCTTGTGAATACTAAATCCAGCATTGATCCTTCCCTTATGGGTTCCATCACCATTTGTCTAGCTCTTTGTACTACACTCACAATCCTACTTCTTTCCACTTTTGCGGATGGAATTTTCCAATCTGCATCCAGTAGATTAAAGTCACCTAGTATCATCATCTCTCCTTTCATTCCCACCTTTGTGATCATTGATTAGGTCTCTGAGCAGTGCTGTTTGATTGCCATGCAACAAATGACTGTGTATTACCATAGCAGGGTGTGTCATGCTGTTTTTTGACAGCACATACTTTTTCATGCTGTGGTAATTTGCATGCCATTAGTTTACTGCATCAGGAATAAAATATTTTTAGCGCATGCATTGGAATGCTTAGCGCAATAGCCTAACACACTGCTTCACTTCCCTCTCTGTTTTTATCCTCTGTGGGTGAACGGACACGTATCAGAACTTTAGTAAGTGTCCTTAGGCATATGTTGTTTAAAGATGCAAAGGTAGGCCCTGTTTATCTTTCCCTTCCTTGAAGAGAATACAAGGACATGAATGTTTAAACAGATATGTAGTGAAGTGAATTCAATTGTTTTGTTAAGCCGTATTTACAGACAGATTTAGATTAGAAGCTCTGCTGGTTAAGGCTTTTTCTGACCCTCAGTGGACTTCAATCTCCAGATAGGAAAAATGCTGATGTGTTTAAAGTTTCATGTGACCTTCCATATATGGTTTGTATTTACGTCACATGCTGACACATGCTGACAAACCTGATTCGTATAAATATGTGAAACTCATAATAAAATTTGGACATGTTTTGGAAGACGATTTCTGGTCTTTAAGATGTGTCCCCAGGTACCTGACTTACAAATGACAGAGACAGAGAAAGTATGGGGCAGGAATTGGGACCTGAATCCTTTTCAGTGGGTTGTTCTACCATACAGTTAGGAAGTCACGTGTTATATATTGTGAAAAAAAGTCATAACTAGAGCAAGCATAAAATGGCAGTACTGTATATCTAGATATGTATATTTTTTTTATTCCTTGTTTGTGAAGTGTTCCAAGTGCTTATATGTGTTTTTCTCAAGGATTGCAAGTGATTCTAACATGCAAAATAACTGGTGTTGCAGGGAAACTTTCACCTACCAGAAGTGCACTGGCAGTACAGTATTGTATAGTGTATTCTGTGTGCATAAAGTCATAAGAAGTAGAAAGATGTTGGATGCTCTTCAAGGGACTCTGCTCAGACATGTGATGATGGAACTCAGAGAAGGTTTGACAATGGATTCAGTACTCATAAAGGAGACAAAGTACTATGCCAAGGTGTGTGCCTACTTGAGCACTAGAGAATGACACAGGGATTCGACTGTGCTGGCCTATCAACCCAAAAAGCAACTGCTGAGGACCAGTCGCTGAAGCCCTTTCCGACTGCCTTCTGCCACCCTGCTCTCAGCCCTGTCAGCCCCAATCTCCTGCTTCCCCGATCTGCCTGCCTGCCCCGACTGTAGCTGCCCTGATCGCCTGCCTATCCTGATTTACCTGCCTGCCCCGACGTCCTGATCGCCTGCCTGCCCTGATCTGCCTGCCTGCCCAAGGCTGCCCTGATCGCCTGCTTGCCCCAATCTGCCTGCATGCCCCGATGTTGCCCTGATCGCCTGCCTGCCCTGACTCTCCCACCCTTCCCCGCAGTGTAAGCCCATGGTTTTAACTCGCAGGCTTTAAGTGGATTAAAACCACGGGCTGTAAAAAAAGTTTTTAAAAAGTGCTGGGCCGTTGGTCCAGCGCTTGCGCAGACCATCTAAAGATGGTCTGTGCATGCGCGGGGATCGCTATAGAGCGATCCATGCCGGCAGATGGGGGCATTCCTCCGATCGCCCTTATCTGCATATTGGAGTTTGCTGAATTCGTTGGACCTGCCAGGATCGGGCTCGATCAGACAGGTTAGTGAATCTGGCCTTAAGATTGTTTTGTAGCACTGTGGTAGGTATAGGGTGGAGAGTGTGCATGCTCTGTGCTAATTGATTGTCGCAGCTACTTTGCCATGTGATGATTAACACATGGTTAACATGTAAGCCCTTAATGCCTACAAAATAGGTGGCAATAGGGACTCATGCCAATGAGAAAATTAGTATGTGGTCATTAATAGAGAATACTGAAAAATCATCCATTTTATCCCAAAGATAAAAAATGACTTTAACGTGCAGCAATGACCCATATAAGGGCACACTGTGGCCACTTTTCACTGCAATTTGATAAAAGGGCCCCTAAATGTGTAACATAGACAAGAATATCTGGGAAACCAGAAAGAAATCTGGATAGCAAAATAATAAGATTGCTAAAGAGATAAACAAGGTGATGACTTTTTTCCCAAATTTGTCAGAGAAAGGAGGAAGTCCAGTATTGAGAAGAATTACAAGGAAACATAACTTCTGTGTGGTATTCATGGAGGAAGACTGTAACACTAAGAGTTATAGACAGGAATGGAGGATGTCACACTGTTCACAAAGAGAGTGTTTATGAAGGACTTGCAAAACTGAAAGGAGATAAATCCATGGGATGGATGAGATTCATCTCAGATCCAAAGAGAGCTCAGAGAGGTTCTTGTGGGTCTGCTGTAAGATCTGCTTAATAGATCTTTGGAGAATTTATGTAGAGCTGGAGAGACATGGTTATGATCTCTCTTTGCAAAAGTGCTAGCAAAAGGTAGGAAAGTACAGGCCATAAGCCTGTAACCCTGAATGGTTGGAAAATTTATGGAGATTCTATTAAAGGAAAGGATAATTATCTACAATCCAGGGGCTGCAAGAACTGAAACAGCATTTTTTTTTTGCCAAAGGCAGATTATGTTATATAAATCTTTTTCAGTTGAGTGACTTTAAACTTAGAATATTGGTAAATGTTGGATGTGATTTAGTTGAATTTCAGAATTCACATATGACACTCATGGGTAAACTGAACAGCCTGAGATGGGTCTCAAGGTGATGGATTAGCATAGAAAACTGATTGAGTGACATAGGGTAGGGTAAAATGGAATTCAGAGGAGAGACGGGTAAGTAGTGGAGTGCCTCAGGAATTGGTGCCAGATCAGTATTTTCTAAGTGAAATAGTGCAAGGGTTAAAAAAGGTTTACTTTTTGGGGGATGACATGAAGGGCTGCACAGAATCAATTTCTCTGAGAACATATTCGTAGTAACAGACAAAATGAAAGGTGGTATATAAAAGACTGGTCAAATACCTGACAGTTAAGATTTAATGAAAAGTGCAGAGTGATGCATTTGGGGTGCAGATATTCAAGAATTCTGAGCAATGGGGAGAAAGGCTGATGTTCATGAAGAAGGGAGAGACCATAGGGTAACAAACATTGATTGATGATCTACAGCAAGTTAGTGAAACAGTGTGAAAAGGCAGTAGCTAAAGGAATTCTGAGCTGACTCGTAGCCAATGAAGGCTTCATGAAATAGGAGACATGTGGAGGGGCATAATTAAAAGAAACGTCTAAGTCTGTTTGGGCATAAGTCGCAAGTCGCCCAAAATTAGACATGGTATAAGGTCCATTTTCGAAAAATACATCCAGCATATATATATATATTTTTTTGAAAATCGTCTAACTGTACGTCCAGCCATCTGATCGTCCAGACCGCTAAGTCGTCCATCTTTAAACCCCATTTTCGTCCAAAAATTTGTCCAAATCAAAACCTCTTAGAAAAAGACCTTTTGGTCGTGGGAGGGGCCAGAAAAGTAAGGGACTGAACACCCAGACATGGCACCACAGTAGTGGATACCTTACAGGGCACTGCTGTAAACTTCACAAAAAGGGTCCTACATACACATCTCACTACAGCTCCCTTATAGGTCATGGCCCCCCAAAACACCCCCAGAATCTACGGGACCAACCTATCTATCACCCCAATAGCCCTTATGGCTGCAGGAGCCACTTATATGGCAATACAAAAGGGTTATATTTTTTTTGTGGGGTGCACATTTTTCACCATGAATGCAGTGATTAGAGTGGTTTATGGGCCTGGGTCCTCCTCTCTATGGTTCACTAACCCACCCAAAAGACCACTTAAGGCACCTCTGTGTAGCTCTACTAGGCTTTCCTATGTCAGGCTGCCAGGTGTTGATGTTCTAGAGGCAGATATGTAAAGTTGTTATTACAATTTTTATGGAGGTGGGGGGTCAGTGATCACTGGGGCAATGTGTGGTGGTCTGTACTTTGTGTCTGAAGTGCTTATCTGGTCACTTTGGATACCTTCTTGTGATTTACACCTGGTTTTAGATGGCCTAAGTCACAATGTCCAGGTTCCGTCTAGGCAGTGTTGTAAAACTTTCGGTTATATATGCAGGACGACTAAGTCTAGGATGGCCCACGTCCCACCCAAATCCCACCCTCGACACTCCTCCTGGAACACCTCTTATACCTCTGGTTGTTCAGCAGCACTTGTGAAGGCCTAGGTCATTTTTAAATACATCTAAAACCTGGTTCGATTATCGGCACTTGGACGACTTGTCTTTTAGATCGTTCAAGTGCTGATTTAGGCCGGGTTTTAGACATTTTTCAGTTTCAATTATGAGCCCCATGAGTTCTATATTCAGTTCCATAGATAATCTTGGCTGCTGCATTCTTAACCAACTGCAAATAGTACAGATGTTTTCCTAGCAGGTCCACCAACAAACTGTTGCAGGGATGAAGTTTATGGAGCACTATGTCTTGCACAGCTGACCAAAGATGATCAGTTTAAAAAAGAGATTTTATTAATTGCAGAGAGAAAAAATGGACTTAAAGATAGCTTAAAATAATTAATTATCCATGACTCAGTGAGTGCAATCATCAGGGATCACCTTTACTTACCAATAGCACCTCTATCTTTGACAAATTAAGTTGTAGTATGTTATCACTCAATCACTGTTAATGGCTGATTCATATAATAATAATAATAATAATAACTTCTTCTATACCGCCACAATCTTGCGACTTCTAGGCGTTTTACATTCAAGAGAGCTGGACATTTCAGCATATGGAACGTTTACTCAATAAACTTGCCATTCTGCTTCCATAGGTAAGGACAGATCTTATGTTTAAATCTTTTTATTAAACATTGACAACAGCAGAAACAACAAAAGCATAAAACAATATTTACAACAGAATTTAGCCATCACGGAGGACTGGACTCTTATTTCCTCCATGGCCACTTAACAAACAATAACCACCCCTCCTCACAGAAAGAACCCCTCCCAACCCCCCTTCCCCCCCACCACCACCAGAAAATACAACATTGCACAGAGTTGAGATGTCAAACAGGTATGGCAGAATATAATTGGAGTCTATTTAGTATACGGCTACGACTCACTGGAGACAAAATGTTCAGATATGACAGATCTTTAGTTACCTGCATTAAGAAGTACTCAGTTTCACGGGCAGCCAGAACAGGGCGGGGCCATATGTTAAAATAGGGAATAGGGAAGGGTTTTTGGGATTTAAGTAATATAATATTTTGGAGATCAAGGGAAGATGGAAAAGATTTACATAGTGAATTAAGGGAAATGAGTTATGCACATAGAAACTATAATAAGATGAAATATTTGATGGGATTCATGTGTTCTGTAAGTAAATATCTTAATGGAGCTTAAATTATTTTTGTTAAATGTTAATGGCCTCAACCATCCAATAAAAAGAAAGAAAACACTATTGTTTTTAAAACAGCAGAATGTAGATATATGTTATATCCAGGAGACTCATCTATCAGCTTTAGAGTCCCAAAAACTAGAAGGAGATTGGATAAAACATTGTTTTTTTTTGCCCCAGCTGTGGGAAAGAGGGTGGGTGTAGCAATTTTGGTGAATAAAAAATGTAATGCTATGTTTAAGTTGATTGCTGCTGATCCTTCAGGAAGGTGGTTACATGTAGACATGAGCCTGGGAAATACTACGCTGGCGCTTTTCAATGTGTATGCACCTAATTCAAACCAAATTGAATTTTTTAAATCTCTACACCCGTTGTTACTACCACTGGCTGTTTCTAATTTAGTTGTTTAAACATCCAAGCTATTAGGTTCTAGATAGATAATGTTATATATATCTTAAGGAAGCCTCAGCCCCACCACTCCACCGCAACTGCGGGAAGCATTACGTGGTGCCTCATCATTGGCCATCCATATTAATGTGCTTAGAATGTTCTTTAACTGATTTATGTTTTTCAATAAATAAAGGAATAAATATCCATTATCAAAATGTATAAATGTAAAATGCTTAGTACTTAGCTTTAGATCTACTTTGAATTAGCTTCATTGTCAGCCAAACCTGGGAGTCAGACCCGACATGTTTCGCTCAAAAGAGCTGTATCAAGGGTCTCCCTGAGTGAAACAAAACAGTTCAGAGAAGAAAATTATAGGCAATCATTCATGTTTCATCCTCCTCTCACAAAAAAGTTTTTCACTAGTTATAGTATGAACATTCAGTCTTATGCAAAAAATTTTTACCGAGGTTGCCGCTGTCATCTGACTCAAATTTCAATATATGAGAAAGATGGCCGCGGCGTTCTTACCTCAGGTTTAAATTCTCCCGCTACAATCAACAATGTGCACACCCCCTTTGCCTCATTCACTCAGCCTTTCAATCAATCACCATCATCCATTCTATCTCCATGTTCAGACCCCTCGGTTCCACCGTATCCAATCTGAAAATAAAACGCTGTTCACTCATATTCAACCTTATTTGATCTTTATTTGGAGCATTGAGATTAAGCATCAAATTACTGCGTCTCAATGGCCATAAATTTGGTCTTGGAGGATGAGGTGTACGATGTCTGCATACAATTGGAAAAACTGGAGTAGACTAAACTATAGTTTTTGGTGGAATTCAGTATGTCATATTTATAAAATGGTAAAAACATTAGCTATTCTGAAAGGGAATTTTACTAACTTTCAAGATGTGTGGGGGCCATTAACAAATTATTGCAATGAATAATTATCATTTCCCTGATCTGTATAAATGAAGTAATGGGAGGAGGGGTAATTTTTGAAGATTTCATTGTTTGTTATGAAAGGAAAGGATAATCTTTATTATATGATTTATATATTGTGATATATTGAAGTGTAGGGAGGGAATGGGATAAATGATATTGAATATGAATAATTATAGAATTTCAAGTGATGTTTTTAAGTTAAAATGATGTTACTTTTTATTCCACTTGATGTAAGTTATAAAAATGAATAAAGAATTAAAAATAAATAAATAAATAGTATTTTAACCACCTGATAAAGAGGCAACAGAAGAAATGAAAGAACAAACTTGAGGAACTCCAGAAGACATCTGGAAGCAGAAAGGTGCATTTATAAGCAGGGATTTGGTTTGTTTTGGAGCCCTAATAGTGCACACAAAATCAATTTTAACATGATAGCCTTTGAATTAATGCATTTAAAATTGTTTCCTGTGAGCTCTGACATATGTTTAAAAATGTATTTCATTTACAAAACCTAGAGAAAAAGCCCTTTAACTTTGGTAAGTTCTGTTTTAGAAACTGTCACGTCCTATACCTGGTATGACCACTAGAGGTCTCTACATTACTATTCAACTACATTGCAAGATTCTTTGCTTTTCCTGAAACCAGTATGAATGTAAAAACATTTATCCATTCTTACTATGTATACATATGACTTTTGTATTCTTTTGTATTTTTTTAATATCAGGGTGATGACTTTTTATACATTATACATGACCAGGGCAAGATTCCATGGTACCAATCCCAGGGTAAGTATGAGTAGCTTTCCCTAAGTCTGTCTCCAGAATCTGCTGTTAACATACTATAGAAACATAGAAAATGATGGCACATAAAGCTCATATGGCCCATCCAGTCTGCTCATCCATATCATCTGCTATTTCCTTCTCCCCCAAAGAGATCCTACATGCCTGTCCCATGCTTTCTTGAATTCAGACAAAATCCTCATTTCCATCACCTCCACCGGGAGTTAGTTCCACGCATTTACCACCCTTTCCATAAAGAATTAATTTCTTAGATTTCTTTTGAGTCAATCCCCCTTCAACTTCATCTTATGTCCTCTTGTTCCAGTGCGTCCTTTCAGTTGCAAGATAGATATGAGGAAAGCCACTACTTATCCCTGGGATCAATAGTATGAGGTCTTGTTACTCTTTGGGATTCTGCCAGGTGATTATGATCTGGTTTGGCCACTGTTGCCAGGGCCGCCATCAGGGCAGTACTACCAGTCCTGCATTCAGGGGCCCGGAGCTGACAGGGGGCCCGGGCCAGTAGCGTACCTAGGGGGGGCGGTGCGCCCAGGGTGCACGCCCAAGGGGGTGCACAGGAGAGAGAGCTGAACGGGGACGATGGGGGACCCGCGGGGTTAAATATAACTCAAGCCGCAAGGCTCGTCTTCTACTCCGACTGCCCTGCCACTCACACAGCCAATCGGAAGTCTTCCCCGACGTCAGCGCTGACATCGGAGGGAGGGCTTAAGCAAAGCCCGCCCTCCGACATCAGCACTGAAGTCGGGGAAGACTTCTGGTCGGATATGTGTGCGCGGCGGGACAGGCAGGAAATAGAAGACAAGCCTACGCAGCTCAAGCTACATTTTGCTGAGAAAGTTGCTAAGATGGGCTGGGAGGCAAAAGGGGAACACAAAAGGGGGAGGGAGTGTTAATTCCGCATGATCTCGCTACTCTATATGCTATTAACGTGGGGCCCTTGTTTAGTTCCTTGTCTGCGAAGCTGCATATGTGGCATACTTTACCTCTCTCTTTTATGGGTAGAGTTGCATTACTCAACATAATTGTGATCCCCTCTTGGTTATATATCTTTCAAGTCTTCCCATTGTATCTGTTACATCCAGACGAGACCAAGTATATTCGTTCTCTTCAGTATTTCATTTGGAGGTGTCGTCAAGCGTGGCTATCTTATCTGCAGGCGGCGAGCCCACTCAATAAAGGGGGTCTGGGATTGCTTAATCTTCGCTACCTTACTATTGTTTGTGATATGCGCCATATCAATGACTACTTTCGGGGAATATATGATTTTTCCAATACTGTTTTAGAACTCACTTGTTTTCTGGGGGATCATTTCAGTGCATATTTGCATTCCATTTCTCCACCCTCCCCCTCTCATCGGGGGCTTCAGGTGTTCGGTTTATCTCTGAGGCGTGTCTGGGCATGGCTGTGCCGTTTTCATGGCATTAGTGCCCGCGAGTCCCCCTTTCCTGCCTATTCGCTTTAACAGATGCTTTTTTGCCTGAAATGCGGGTCTCGTGGTTCACTCATTGGGAGGCAAGGGGCATTTGGTTCATAGGGATGGTACAATGAAACCCTTTGCCCAGTTGTGTCATGACTATGGCATGACAGGTTTGCATATTTACAGATTCAACATTATGTGGCTTCTCTTCAGTGACCCAATTTGGGCGCTGACAGACTCCAAGGTACTTAAAAGAAGCCTCGGCCCATTGTAACGGAAACACACCTTCCCACTGATGACGAATGGAAAGATGAGACGGTAAAGCAACTGATTTATCAAGATTAATAACCAAGCCCGAATAAAACCCATATTCCGCTATCAAATCCAAAGCTACCGGAAGAGAGCGGGCCGGGTTTAAGGGTATAAACAGTAAGTCATCTGCAAATGCCAATGTTTTAAGTTCCTGCCCCGCAATACGCAACCCTCTCACCTCCGCAAAGTTCCTCAAAGTACATAATAAAGATTCCAGGGTAAGAATAAAAAGCAGAGGAGACAGGGGGCAACCCTGACGAGTTCCCCGGCGAATAGAAATTTCTCAGAGGATGTCCCGTTGACCAAGAGGGAAGCCATGGGGTTCGTATAAAGGGAACCAATAGCATCACATTAAAACACAGAAACACCAATATAATCCAGCGTATGATACAAATAGGACCAAGAAACATTGTCAAATGCTTTGGCCGCATCCAAACTCACAAACAAGATGGGAACCTCTACATGTTGAGCATGAGCCAGGGCAAGCAAGATCTTACACATGTTCAACACTGATTGCCTCCCCGGAACGAAACCCACTTGATCCCCATGAATCAACAGGGAGATATATGGAAGGAGTCTATTCACCAAAATACGGGAGAAAAGCTTAATATCTACATTGATTAGAGAAATAGGCCGATAAGAACTGGGGAAATCAGCAGTCTTTCCAGGTTTAAGCAAAAGAGCTATGGATGCCTCTTTAGAAAACTGCGGAAAAGAACCGCCGCGCACAGTCTCATTATAATAGGCAATCAAGGGACCACAAAGCTGATTCTCTAGGATGCGATAGAAATCTCCCGAAAAACCATCCGGGCCTGGAGCAGTGCCAGGGTTACTAGCCTTCTGTATCTCAGAGGCCTGCAAAGGCCGATTTAGCTGCTGAACCGCCTCCACTGGCAAACGCGGCATCCCCAAAGAGATTAAGTAATCATTAACCAAGTCCGCTGACGGCGAAGGGCCAGCATCATATTGGGAAGCAAAGTAGTCCCACAAAATACTGGCTATGTCAGTGGTGCGAGAAGCGACCATGCCCCGGGGTGAATGTATAGCCAGAATAGGCTGCTTGCCCATATGGGCATCCACTAATTTAGGCAACAATTTACCCGGTTTGTTACCATACCTCTGAAAATGGTATTTACGATAGGAGGCCCATCGCTGCATCTGGGACTGAAACAAAGTATTAAGAGTGACCTACAGACAAATGCAACTATCTCCACAACCCCATTTTCCACCCCTCACATAAAAAAATCCATTATACTCAGCCAAACCACACAATACCACTGTATCTGCTTTTATCAAGCTAAAGGAGAATGGTAAGAGTCAACTGTGGCCATTGAAAGATTGGAGACCCAGAAGGTCTAACAGGATGCAGCCACTCAGGCTGAATGGGGCTTACAGAGGAAGAGGAGAAACCTCTTACCACATGGTTCATGTTGTAACAAAGACGCTAGCCACCAGTGACCATAACATGGTATGGTTTAACCTTAAGAAAGGCTTCCCTAGGTCACAAACAAAAACAAAGGTACTCAATTTCCGGGGCACCGATTTCACACGCATGGGAAATTTCGTCCATCAGACGCTCCAGGTTCAAGAAGTAACTGATAATGTGGAAGCTATGTGGTCAACCTTGAAATCAACCCTTCATGAGGCAACTAAACGCTACATTAAATCGGTAACCAAACAGCAAAGAAAAAAGAAACCCCAATGGTTCACTGATGAGATCTCGTACCTCGTCAAAGAGAAGAAAAGAGCATTTCTCTCATACAAACGCATGGGGGAAAAAGAAGCAAACATTGAATACAGGACAAAGTCTGCAGCGGTCAAAACAGCAGTCAGGGAGGCCAAACTTCAAATGGAAGAAACTCTAGCGAAGAACATTAAGAAAGGAGACAAATCTTTCTTCAGATACATTAGCGACAGGAAAAAGAACGCAAACGGGATAGTACGCATTAGAACGCCAGAAGGGAACTATGTGGAAACAGATTCCGATAAGGCCAAACTACTAAATGATTACTTCTGTTCAGTCTTTACATGTGAGGCACCAGGGCACGGGCCACGTCTGGAAGCAAAGCAAAGCATGGAAGACCCATTTCAGAATTTTGAGTTCACACCAGCTGATGTTTACAGAGAACTGTCAAAACTCAAGGTGAACAAAGCCATGGGACCGGACAATTTGCACCCAAGAGTGCTCAGAGAGCTATGCGATGTTCTGGCAGAACCGTTAGCCATGCTCTTCAATCTCTCTCTAAGTACGGGGAGAGTCCCCCTGGACTGGAAAACAGCCAACGTTGTTCCTCTGCACAAAAAGGGTTGCAGAGCGGAGGCTGCGAATTACAGACCAGTGAGTCTCACATCAATAGTGTGTAAACTCATGGAAACTTTACTTAAAGGTAAATTGGACACGATATTGGATGAGGGAAATCTGAGGGATCCCTGTCAACATGGATTCACTAGGGGCAGGTCATGCCAATCCAATCTTATCAGCTTCTTTGACTGGGTGACAGGAAAGCTAGACTCGGGAGAGTCTCTGGATGTGGTGTACTTGGATTTCAGTAAAGCTTTTGACAGTGTCCCGCACCGTAGACTATTAAACAAGATGAAATTGATGGGGTTAGGTGAGAAACTAACTGCATGGGTCAATGATTGGCTGAGTGGAAGACTTCAGAGGGTGGTGGTCAACGGCACCCTCTCTGAGACATCGGAGGTGACTAGCGGAGTGCCGCAAGGATCAGTCCTGGGACCATCTCTTTTCAACATATTCATAAGGGATTTAACCCGGGGGCTTCAGGGTAAAGTAGCACTGTTCACCGACGACGCCAAACTGTGTAATATAGTAAGTGAAAGCAGTCTCAAGGGTAGTATGACGCAGGATCTGATCATGTTGGAAAACTGGTCCTCAACATGGCAGCTGGGCTTCAACGCTAAGAAGTGTAAGGTCATGCATCTCGGCAGCAGAAATCCATGCAGAACATACACCTTGAATGGAGAAGTACTAGCTAGGACTTCAGAAGAACGGGATTTGGGAGTAATCATCAGTGCAGACATGAAGGCTGCCAAACAAGTAGAGAAGGCCTCATCCAAGGCAAGGCAAATGATGGGATGTATCAAGAGAAGCTTCGTCAGCCGCAAGCCTGAAGTCATAATGCCACTTTACAGAACCATGGTGAGACCTCATCTGGAGTACTGTGTGCAATTCTGGAGGCCACATTACCGTAAAGATGTGCTTCGAGCCGAGTCGGTCCAGCGGATGGCCACTAGAATGGTCTCCGGACTCAAGGGTCTCTCATACGAAGAAAGACTGGGCAAATTGCAGCTCTATACTCTAGAGGAGCGCAGGGAAAGGGGGGACATGATTGAGACATTTAAATATGTCACAGGACGTGTCGAGGTGGAAGACGACATCTTCCTTCTCAAAGGACCATCGGTCACAAGGGGGCACGCACTCAAACTCAGAGGAGGGAACTTTAATGGTGACACCAGGAAGTACTTCTTCACAGAAAGGGTGGTGGATCACTGGAACAAACTTCCGGTGCAGGTGATCAAGGCCACCAGCGTGCTCGACTTTAAGAATAAATGGGACATCCACGTAGGATCACTACGAGGGTCGAGCTAAGGAACTAAGTCATCAGCACCCAGACTTAATGGGGTGAGTCAGTAGAGTGGGCAGACTTGATGGGCTGTAGCCCTTTTCTGCCGTCATCTTTCTATGTTTCTATGTGTTAATTCTGTTAGTGTGCATTAAGATTTAGTAAAAGGGACCCCAGGTGAGTTGCTGTACTGCTGTCCTATTACATTTTCTAGGTTTATAGCGATGTGTTAGACCAGTGTATCTCAAACTGAGATTCCAAGTGTGCCATGGCACACTGAGGAGGAAGAGAGGCGCCTGCCACTGACTTCCTTACGCGGTACAGCGCCAGCACTGCCTTATTCACCAATGGCCTGCATGTTTCCTCCTTCTCTCTAGCGTCCTCCTGCTTCCCCTCTGTCCTCCTGGTCTTACCTTTAAAGCTAATTACAGCAGCCTGCAGAGGATCGCCAGTAGGTAAAATGATTTTATTTTCAATATAGTGATTAAAATGTGTCAGTTTTGAGAATTTGTATCTGCTGTGTATATTGTGTGTACAGTGGTGCCTCGCATAACGGACGCCTCGCACAGCGAACGCTGCGCACAACGAACTTTATGTCTTGATTCGTACAACGAACTTCGTTTCACACAACGAAGTCGCCCGAGCTGCATCCTTCCGCGCAGGCACTGCGCTTAACTGCCCTCTCTCCGCCTGGCTCCCTCTTGCCCCCCCGACTCCCCGACACGATCGGGGCAAGAGGGAGCTCAAGCCCTCTTGCCCCCCGACTCCCCGACACGATCGGAGCAAGAGGGAGCCCAAGCCCTCTTGCCCCCCCCGACACCCCGACACGATCGGGGCAAGAGGGAGCTCAAGCCCTCTTGCCCCCCCGACTCCCCGACACGATCGGGGCAAGAGGGAGCCCAAGCCCTCTTGCCCCCCCGACTCCCCGACACGATCGGGGCAAGAGGGAGCTCAAGCCCTCTTGCCCCCCCGACTCCCCGACACGATCGGGGCAAGAGGGAGCTCAAGCCCTCTTGCCCCCCCGACTCCCCGACACGATCGGGGCAAGAGGGAGCTCAAGCCCTCTTGCCCCCCCGACTCCCCGACACGATCGGGGCAAGAGGGAGCCCAAGCCCTCTTGCCCCGCCGATTCCCCAACTCCCCGACAATATCGGGCCAGGAGGGAGCCCAAGTCCTCCTGGCCACGGCGACCCCCTAACCCCACCCTGCACTACATTACGGGCAGGAGGGATCCCAGGCCCTCCTGCCCGCGACGCAAACCCCCCCTCCCCCCAACGACCGCCCCCCCCCAGTCCCTCCGACCGCCCCCCAGCCGACCCGCGACCCCCCTGGCCGACCCCCACGACACCCCCAACCCCCTTCCCCGTACCTTTCTGTAGTTGGCCGGACAGACGGGAGCCAAACCCGCCTGTCCGGCAGGCAGCCAACGACGGAATGAGGCCGGATTGGCCCATCCGTCCCAAAGCTCCGCCTACTGGTGGGGCCTAAGGCGCCTGGGCCAATCAGAATAGGCCCGGGAGCCTTAGGTCCCTCCTGGGGGCGGGGCCTGAGGCACATGGGCCCAACCCGACCATGTGCCTCAGGCCCTGCCCCCAGGAGGGACCTAAGGCTCCCGGGCCTATTCTGATTGGCCCAGGCGCCTTAGGCCCCACCAGTAGGCGGAGCTTTGGGACGGATGGGCCAATCCGGCCTCATTCCGTCGTTGGCTGCCTGCCGGACAGGCGGGTTTGGCTCCCGTCTGTCCGGCCAACTACAGAAAGGTACGGGGAAGGGGGTTGGGGGTGTCGTGGGGGTCGGCCAGGGGGGTCGCGGGTCGGCTGGGGGGGCGGTCGGAGGTTCTTGGGGGGGGCGGTCGTTGGGGGGAGGGGGGGTTTGCGTCGAGGGCAGGAGGGCCTGGGATCCCTCCTGCCCGTAATGTAGTGCAGGGTGGGGTTAGGGGGTCGCCGTGGCCAGGAGGACTTGGGCTCCCTCCTGGCCCGATATTGTCGGGGAGTTGGGGAATCGGCGGGGCAAGAGGGCTTGGGCTCCCTCTTGCCCCGATCGTGTCGGGGAGTCGGGGGGGCAAGAGGGCTTGGGCTCCCTCTTGCCCCGATCGTGTCGGGGAGTCGGGGGGGGCAAGAGGGCTTGGGCTCCCTCTTGCCCCGATCGTGTCGGGGAGTCGGGGGGCAAGAGGGCTTGGGCTCCCTCTTGCCCCGATCGTGTCGGGGAGTCGGGGGGGGCAAGAGGGCTTGGGCTCCCTCTTGCCCCGATCGTGTCGGGGAGTCGGGGGGGCAAGAGGGCTTGGGCTCCCTCTTGCCCCGATCGTGTCGGGGAGTCGGGGGGGGGGCAAGAGGGCTTGGGCTCCCTCTTGCCCCGATCGTGTCGGGGAGTCGGGGGGGCAAGAGGGCTTGGGCTCCCTCTTGCCCCGATCGTGTCGGGGAGTCGGGGGACAAGAGGGCTTGGGCTCCCTCTTGCCCCGATCGTGTCGGGGAGTCGGGGGGGCAAGAGGGCTTGAGCTCCCTCTTGCCCCGATCGTGTCGGGGGTGCCAGGGACCACACGGAGTCACCCACCGTACCACCCGATTCGGGTAAGCGCAGGTATCGGTGGGTGGCTTATTTGCGGGGGGGTGCCTTATTTTACATTTTTTTCTAAAAAGGGGGGGCTGTCTTATTTGATGGCCCTGCCTTATCATCGGGGAAACACGGTAGAAAAAAAAAAAAATGAACAGTTAAGTCCCAGTTTTTGCCGCTGAGACTCTGCCCTCTCTCACTGTAAAATTAGACTCTACTTAGTCTGTCTTTAAATTTAAAAAATGTGTGTTGTTTTAAAAAACAATTATGTTTTTAGATGTATCTAAATAAAAAATAATAACCAAAAATTTATCTTTTTTTATGTCATCTTAGCATATTTTATGCTGCAGAACGAATTATTTTTTTTTACATGTATTCTTATGGGAAAACGCGTTTCACATAACGAACGTTTCGCATAACAAACTTGCTCCTGGAACCAATTAAGTTCGTTGTGTGAGGCACCACTGTATATGAAAAATGAATGGAAAAAATTGCATTACAAGGGGATGGGATCTGGGGCAGAGCTTGGGTGAGCCCAGGGAGGTCTATGGTTGGGGTACTAGGTTGATATTAGGTTGATATTAAGACTTAGGGCGTGCTTAGCTTGAAGTAGTTGAGAAACACTGCTGTTGGCCATCAGCTGGTGCCAGTCCCTCTCCTTCTCTCTGGCCCTCTTCCCTGCTGGCACCCCATACTGGCATCTCAGGGCCCATCTGGAGGGCCTCTGAACATGCGCGGACGTTGACGTGATGATGTCACGCATATACGTGATGTCATCACGGCGACGTCCGCACACTTCTGGGTGCTTCAAGCCATGGCCACCACCTATAGTGTGCCCAGGCTCGAGAAAGTTTGAGAGACACTGTGTTAGACAGACAATTGCAGGCAGCAGTGGCTTTGCCTTCCCCTCTCCCCCTTCCTCCCTGCTCCCATACACAATGTGCCTGATATTGAGACCAAGGCAGGCAGCCGGTATCTGGCCACTGGCATTGAAAATCTGGGTCAAAGTTCCCAGCTGTGGACTTAGCTGGCAAAGCCACTATTCATCAGCTGGCTGGCTAAGACCTAGTGGCCAGAGATAGATAAATGGATATTGGAGTAGAGCAAAAAATACCAACAGCCCCTATACTTTTGCTTCATCGGCTATAGCAAAGCTTTTGACTGTGTGGATCATGGTAAATTATGGAGAACTCTAGTGTAACCCAGGCAATTTCCAGTTACTCAGGAAATAGCCAAAGCTGCATAAAAATATTTTTTCACTCAAATATTTCAAATAAAATAAATTTAATATGCATTTAAAATTAACAATATATTACAGTTACCACAACTGTAGCTCAGGAGAAGTTTTTTTTCTTAATGTCCAATCACACACTGGTCTAGGACAGATGACTTCAGGCAAACAGGTGTTTATTTTTCTCTTCTTCTTTCTTTCTTGCGTGGGCTAGCGTTTGTTTGCAGTTCTTGTTGATCCCTACTACTCTTATCTATTAACAAATCAATAAAGGAAAACCCTAACTACTCCCCAAGATTCCACTTTAAACTAACTATATAAAAGAATAGATAATTGAGATAGCCCTAAACTATACCCACCCACAATTAACTAATATTTCAATAAATCTCTTATAACCCCAAAACACAAGTGCAAGTCACCAAGGTTAAAACTTGAAAAAAAACCCAAACATTGAATAAATGTTTCAGAAATACTATTATTATTACACAAATTACTCCAAACAGGATACAGTATTCTAACCAAAACTAAATTATTATTACTGTTCTTCAATAAATTAAAAATTTACCTTCAAAAATACAAACAACTTCCAACACACAGCTGTCTACAGAGAAAACCCACCCAAACTCAACTGCTCTCTTTGGCAGTTTAGAATACTAGCCACTTCTGACTTCCTGGAGAGAGAGCTGTGCTGTCCAGAATTCCAAAAGTGACATCTACAGCTCTGAATTTTTAAAGGTACAAAAATATGTTTAATAACCTTGGTTACACTAGCACAAATGGGAATACCTAAACAAATAACTCAGTTCATAAAGAGCCTCAACAAAAATCAAGAAGTTGCAGTGAGAGCTGAATATGGTAACGCTGATTGGTTTCCAATAAAACATGGTGTCAGGCAAGGATGCATCTTGTCAACCTTTATGGCGAAGCCATCTTCAGAAAAGCAAATTTGGAAGAAAAGAGCATTGGTGGCTGAAATATGAACAACCTGTGCTATGCAGATGATACAACGCTCATCACCAGCAGCAAAGAAGACATGCTGTATCTACTGAGAAAAGTCAAAGCCGAAAGTCATAACATGGGATTAGAACTGAACATAAACAAGACAATCATCATGAACATGAACATGGAAAATGATGAAGATTTTGAACTTGAGGGCGATAGAATAGAAGTTGTAAAGGATTTCAATCTTCTGGGCTCTTTCATAAACAAAGAAGCAACTAAGCAGGGAAGAAATACTCCGCAGAATAGCACTGTGTCACTCTTCAATGAAAGCTCTTGACAAAGTATTCAAAGGCAAGGAAATAACACTCCAAATGAAGATCAGACTTGTCCACACACTCATTTTCTCAGTGATCAATTACAGATGTGAAAGCTGGACACTACGGAAACAAGACAGAAAGAAAATTGACTCATTTGAACTTTGCTGCTGGAGAAGGATTCTATATATGCTGTGGACTGCCATAAGAACAAAAAAAATCGATTCTGGAAGAGATCAAACCGGCTATGTCACTCGAAGCCCAAATGATGAAGTTACGACTATTTTATTTTGGTCACACTATCAGAAAAGAAAGATAATTGGAGAAGGACATTATGTTTGGGAAGATCGAAGGAACCAGGTGAAAAAGACAGCCTGCAATCAGATGGCTGAACATGTTGAAAACAAACATATGAATGACGCTAGATGACCTTACTGGACAAGCACAAAATTGATCTCATTTTAGATCTGTAATTCATCAAGTCGCTAGGACTCAAGCATGAGTCGATGGCACCTAACTTAGCTACCCACTAGCCTTAGTTAGCCAGCCACTGAATATTGGCGGTGACTGGCTATGCTGTGCATCATAGCCAGTCACTGGCCAATCTAGCAAACCAGCTATTCAACAAGAGATAGCTGGCTATCTCGCACTGAATTTCAGCAGATAGCTCGCTAAGCCATGCTTAGCTATCTGGGAAACCCAGCTGGTTAAGTACTGCTGAATATCAGGGGGGGGAGGATGCTCTTTACTTATCAAGGCAAAGTCAGTCTGCTTTGGGAGGCCTTGAACTGGCACATTTGATTGGGAAACTCATAAATATTTGGCCCATAAGCATGCACATACTCATAGTTTTCTAATGCCTTGATCCTAACCTCTCTCTCTTTCAGCAGTGTCTGTCTAGGTCTTTCTGTTGCTGGGTCTGGGCCCTCTCAGTTGGCTCATATGCTGTGGCTCTAGCAGTGCTTTTACTCACTGTGTCCGTACTCCTCGGCTATCCTTAGATTTTCCTGCAGCCCATGCCACCTTCCTCTGGCACAGCATTTTACTCATATCAGAATGGTTTTGTTATTCACTGGAAGCTAACAAACAAGCCAAAGAGAATTGACCCCAAGAATCCACAGAGAAGAAAATCCAAAAAGCACTGTGGAACGACGATGATCCTTAAATGGGCTTTAATTAAAGATACAAAGTTCCAAATGCATATCAAAACATTCCACAAAAAGATAAAATAATCCACATAAAAACCTATAGGACCTAGTCCGCTGGTAGCACAGGACCCAACATGGTCCGCGTTTCGACAAAATGTCTTCTTCAAGGGTCCCTAAGTGTCCTATGGTAATGGATATGTGGAAAAACTGGTATGTGGAGAAAGAGGCACTGGGCACACACTTTCTTCATGTGACTTGGTCGTTCTCACCCTTTTCTCACAGGGAGGATGAGCTGCTACAGTAGCAAAAGAGGAAATGACTTGTGCAGCCGAGAGTCTTCATCTTGTGTGCCTGTTGAAGATACATTAGCTCAAAGTTGATAATGAGGGCTAAGAGAAAGTTCTAGAAAGGTGACAGTTTGTGTGTGCAATGTAGCCTAATCATTTAATTTGCTTTTGTGGCTGAATGCCCTAGTACTTGCTTGTTTGGATAAGTTGTTGTCATTTCCCTGAGTATCCCCTAAGGTATGATTTCATTTTTCATTGCACATCCATCATTCACATCTGGTGTTTCTTATGCAGGTGTTTGCTTTTATATTTCCCAGAAGTTGCTCAAGACCTTTTCTTGTCAAGGGAATAATAATGCTTCTCAGAAATAGAAGGTATGCAGTATGACCTGAATTAAATTTTAACAAGGACGTGCATGAAAGGGAATTTTTTCAAACATGAATTAATTTATTTTTGTTGGTAGTGTCTTTGCAAATTTAACCATGTTTCCCTTTAATGCTGGCCTTTTTTTCCACTTTTGTTTTATAGGTTTCCTTCCTAGCCACGTCCTGCTGAGTAGATATTAAAATAATGACTTCGCGGTAGGAAAAACTTGAGTTTTCATCACTATGGATTTGGGATTAGTCAAGTGCTGCTTTCCTAGCATGAGAACAAAACAAACAGCTCAGTTATCATTGATTTTTACTGTTGACATTTAGGTGCTTCCCCCATATCTTTCTCAATAACAGACTATGAACTTTTCCTTCAGGAACTTGTCCAAACCTTTCTTAAAACCAGCTATGCTATCCGCTCTTACCACATCCTCTGACAATGTGTTCCAGAGATTAACTATTCTCTGAGTGAAAAATTTTTTCCTCCTATTGGTTTTAAAAGTATTTCCCTGTAACTTCATCGAGTGTACCCTAGTCTTTGTAGTTTTTGACGGAGTGAAAAATTGATCCACTTGTACCTGTTCTACTCCACTCAGGATTTTGTAGACTTCAATCATATCTCCCCTCAGCCATCTCTTTCCAAGCTGAAGAGCCCTAACCATTTTAGTTTGCCCTGGGTGCCATCTTGGTGGGGGCATCGGCACCCATCCTTCTCTCCGCCACACGCTCCTTCCCAACCCCCCTGACGCATGCGTGCGCCCCTTTCCTCGTACCTCTTTAATTTTCCCAGCACGAGCAGCATCATGAACTTGCTGTCCGCATAAGTGTCAGCTCTCTGTGATGTCACTTTCGGCTCCCACGTCTAGGAAGTGAAATCAGAGGGAGAGCCAACACAATGCGGACAGCAAGTTCATGATGCTGCTCGCACTGAGAAAATTAAAGAGGTATGGGGAAAGGAAGAGGGGCGCACGGGCAGCAGGTGGGGGTCAGGAAGGAGTGGGGGGGGCAGAGAAGAGGGTGGGTAGGGTCGCTACTGCCCAGATGCCACTCACCCTCACTACCACTACACCAACCATAGAGCTAACATAAATGTGGGCACCTAAATGTGGCATGGATGCACATAACATACTGAATTGTCTAAGTTACATGCTATATAATTCCAGAATAACACTGAGGTGCCCTGTTGTCACTTTCATGGGTGCATTTTACATGCATAAATGCTCGCAGTCTACACATTAACTCATTTAAAAAGTGTGTGCTTAGATTATACAATTCGGGAGAATAGCCAGCAGCCCATTTTTATGAGGAGGAGGGGACTCTTTCCTCTCTGCTCTCTCTCTCCCCCATTAAAAATTGTACCTATGCTGTTGGGGATGTCTAAGCCCTACCAACTGAACAGCTCCACAGCCTGAACCTCACCAGTGGCATGTTTTCCAGCTGTTGAATTCTCACTCCTCGTACATACTCAGATTGTGCGCATGAGCTGATCATGCACAAAGAATGGAAAGCACTTCCTCACATCATGGGAGGTTCGGGCTCCTGCAGAGCTCTTTGGCTGACAGGGCTTGAACATCCCTGCTTGCCATTCAGGGTACTACAGTTTGTTTGGTTTGGGGGGGGGGGTTTGGGGGAGCTCCAAGCCCAAAGAGTGCATGGGAGGCCCAGACCCAGGCCCCTGTCCATGGCTATGCCACTGATACAATTGTCCTTTAAATGGGGGGGGGGGGGAAGGCTGGATTTAGGACTTTAACACACATAGGCACTTTTGGCAGGTGCTGAAGAGTGGACCTTAGGGTGCCCTACTCAGATCCTCAAAGATGATAATGATCCTTGCTTTCTACACACCCCTCTTCTTCTCTTCGACCCTCTTCTCACTTCCTCTCCTCTCATCCAGTATAAATAGGAGCACCCATATTAAGCATGCTAATGTAGGTTTATGCTTGTATTCTCTGAAGACATGCAGGGGAATGCAGGCACACTACTTGGTGAAGTCCTAGACTTATCCTGTGTGTCGGTGCTCTCCCCTAACTACAGTAAGCTTTTGGCTTACTGGTCATATGCAGGGACTTCCACTTTCTGCCTTGCCAGTTTTTATTCCTAGCCACTCCTAATCCAGATTCTAAAAAAAAAAAAAAAAGGACCGCCCAGCCATCTTAGTTGCCTCCTCAGGAACCCATCTGACTTGAAAAAACCCAAAACAATGAAAACAGATGGAGGAACTCGTCAGAATTAAAAGCTACTAAATCAACTGACACTGGAACCACAAGGAATTATTTTCTGCTGAAGAAATCAACTGTTCCTGCTTACCTCGACTCCTTTACTTCAGCAACATGACCTCGCCTCTCCTGCCAGCTGCACCGATAGCTCTCTCCCCCCAGGTCCCTGTTTTGGCATTGCTAGGGGAGGTGACACGCCGCTCCCCGACATGCTCAGACCGGGATAAGTCGGCAGAGCCAGCTGGAATGACATTTAGCAGCTGCATGAAAGCTTCATCCAGTTCATCCCTTCTCTGACTACCATGATGCCAGCATCGGGGGACTTTCTGCGGGTTGCCTCAACATCAGGGAAACACTAATTGAAGAAAAAGGCTCCTGTGGGCCCAGATTCAGCCTCATAGTCCTTCTAGATGATCCACAAGCAGCATTCAGTTTCAAAAGGTAAGGCTGCAAAATCTACTAATAAAAATGCCCCTCATGTCTCTAAGGCTACTTCACAGGCCCAGACTAAGTGCTGAGCACTAGAGAGCCCAAAGGCCGCAGATCTCCACCACCACATAAGCAGCAGCATCCACAAATTATCATGCCTCACCTCACCTAGCAATCCCCTCAGCAGCAGGCTCTATGTCAATAATCAGCTTCAACATTTTTAATGTTATTGCAGCGTTTTAGTCAGGGTAGTGCTGCTCTTCAAGAGGTTTCAAGCTACCCCACCCTCCCTCTCAGAGTCCCAAGTTCCTTTGTGGTCTGACGACTCATTTCAACTTTCAACACCAGGATCTATGCCTATTCTGCCTACAGATCCTCCATCAGCCAGTGAATGGGGACCATGTACCGCCATCTGTGCCTCCCTACCTCATGTATCAGTCACCCCAGAGTTTGGTCTGACGCTGAAAACAATGTCACACCAGATCAGGATCCACCAGAGCCTGCTCAGCTGCTTCAGGTGTTCACCAGAAGACTACTCATACCACATATTCCTCCTAAAGGTCTTTACCTTCCTCATCTTCAGCCAAGCTTCTACACTGGTGAACAAATGAGATTTACAAGCTGTTCTTCAATCTTGTCAAACGCCAGCACAGCACATCCTTCAGGACCTCCAGCTATCAAATTGGCAGAAACCTCAATCTGTCTTCACTACTTCAAAGTGTCTAGACCTCAAATACAAAGTTCAGAAGGCCCCTGGTCACAATGTTCAACAGTTACCACACCACTCAGTCTCCAAGTCAGCTATCAAGAAGACAAAGTCAACCAGAATTCAAATTAATGTGCCACCAGGTAAGGTCTGTTGCCTTTTGTATTCAGTCAGCCATAAAGTATACCAGGGGGCCATGCTCTCATCTATAATCACAGGCCATCAACTTCAGATCCTTCATTATCAACACTCAGTCCTACAACAACTACATGGAGCATCTCTAAAATCTATGGCAAATCTCCAAGTTGCGCTTCAAGAATCTACATATCATTTTATCAAGACCAACTAAGACACCTATGATATTATATCCTGTACAGCATCAGTTGCCATTGCAATTCGTTGCATGGCTTAGCTTAAGGCTTCAGATCTCAGAGATGATCTTCATGATCACCATGCAGATGCTCCCTGCTTGAGAGACAGACTAATTGATGAAAAAGTTAAAGATACAGTGTCCCAAATCAAAAAGGACTCCACTGCTATGCATGAACTCTCATTCACCCCTCTGATCAAAATCCACAGAATCGCAGATCTTCGTCCTCTGCCAATTATTGCAGATCCTACCATCAACATTTCTTCTATCAATACTAACCCAGGTGACAATTTACCCCTTACAATAGACCCAATCCATAGCGGAAACAACAGTCTTCCTACTCTTAAAAACAATGTTCCAGAGATTGGAAACAGGCCTCTACTACTCAACTCCCTCCTCTAAAGCCCAACCCTAGTATTTGATACACTGCCAGTGGGAGGCCAGCTCAGTCACTTTCTTCCAGCATGGAAGCCATTACATCAGAGGAATGGGTCCTGAACATCATATCATAAGGTTATTGTATCAATTTCCTTATAAGAACCAGATATTCCACAGGTCTCACATGCCATATCATCACATTCTCACATTCCACTTCTAGTAGCAGAACTAACCCATCTTATTCAAAACAATGCACAAAGTACTTCCCTTTGGCTTATCTTCAGTACCACAATTCTTCACAAAATGCCTAGCAGTAGTAGCAGCAAATTTGTGCAGGAAACACCACTTTGTGTTTCCATGCCTGTCATCAACTGCAAGAAATCTTCTCAGTTTCCAGTTTGCTCCTTAACATTCATAGTAGTGAACATAGACACCATCACACCGTGAGCCTACCTGCCCAGATAGACATTGCACAATCATAGCTCTCTCCACCCAACTGAGAAATTCCACTCACCTGCCTGCACATCACTTTTTGCGCTCATTAGGGCACATGGCAGCATCTCTCTCTCTCTTGTACCGCATGCAAGATTCCACATGCGGCCTTTGCAGGGTACCTCAAATTACACTGGAACGAATGAACCCAACCTCTTTTATGTTAAATTCCACTAACAGAGTCTGTGTAAGCATCTCTCCAAAGGTGGGTCAAGTCTGCATCTCTAAAATAAGGTTGTCTGTTTCAGCTCCCTCTACCTCAACTTACCCTCACGACAGACACCTCCAGCACTGGCTGGGGAGCACGTCTTGGACACCTCAAAACCAAGGCTTACTGGAAGCAAGCAAATCTATGTCTGCACATTACCTAGAACTTTATGCAATCTTCTACATATTGTGAACCTTTCAAACATTGGTGCATCACAAAAGAGTTCTCATATAGACAGGCAACCAGGTTGCAATGTTCTGTGTCAACAAACAGGGGAGTTTGGGTATACTACTCCTCTCAGAAAGGCCTACAAGCTTTCGCAATTTACTCTGTTCCTACAAATGCACTTCCAAGCAGTTTACATCCCAGGATGATCAAATATAATAGCGGACTCTCTCAGCTGCAAACTCAATCCTCACCAATGGTCTTTCAACAGCACAGTACTTCAAGGGCTATTCCAACTCTGGGGGAATCCAGTCATAGATCTTTTTGCCTCACAGGACAATGCCAAGTGCCCACAATTTTGTTCTCTCAGACCAGCGCATAAGGCCATAGGGAGGGATGCCTTTTCCATTCTGTGGATGGGATACCTGCTCTACACCTTTCCACCAACCCCACTCTTCTCCAGGGTCCTTCAGAAGGCCATCAAGGACTCCGCCCATCTCATACTCATTGCTGCATGTTGGCCCAGCAAGTCTGGACCTTCTCAAAGCTCCACCCGTCTGTCAGCCTTACGAGGCTAGCTGTCAGTATTTTCTGTTGGCCTAACCAATGTCAGCAAAAGCCTATGGGAATTTATATTAAACAGATCTGATCTTGAGCACGTCAGTGTAGAAAGTTCTAGGAATGCCACTAAATTACTTCCAAATTATTAGTGCTTAAGGTTAACAAAGAACCCTGATAGAAGTCTGGGTGGATCCACAGTATTCATAGATGTGCTAAGGTCCAGTGCTTAAAATAAAGAATAGCCCCAGCTGCCTCTTCTTAAAAGACAGTTATGGTTAATCAAGAGCTGTAGATACTGGAAACTACCAGAAACTCAAAACTATGAGGGACAGTTTCTCTCTCTTTTCTCCTTCAGTCTTTCACACCTCACATACCTTTCCTTACCATTGTAACAATAATAGATGCTAATTTTAGAACAAGTCTCAAACTTATTAATGTGGAGGTTAACATGCTTAACTCTCTCTCTCTGGAGCCTTGTTCATACCCCTCTCTCTGGGCTTTTCTCTTTCTCTCTCTGGATTCTTGCTTTCTTGATTCTTGGCCCTTGGCTCTCTCTTTGCCTCTTCCCCCTCTCAGCCACACACCTTCACATCTCACCCATTCAGAAACACACATTCATGCAGGTAAACTTTCTTTCTCTTTTACACACATAGAAGCAGCCTCTACATCTAACTGTATACTTGTAAAAGCCAATTTCTATCTCTATAATAGAATATTTTTCTGTACTTTAGTACCAAGCATATGTTTGATGTATCTTTCTACTAAGCTTTACATTTCTGTAAAATTAAGTCTATTTCTACACAATATATTTTATGCAATCACTCTTGGCTGTCAGTTATTAATTTCACTTCCCACTGAACCTCCTCTGAAGGCTTTGGACCCAGGACCTCTGGTGCATTATAGGCCACATCCTTACATTTGGGGGGCTCCGTCTTGGTCCTTCTAGGAGACTTTCAAGCTGGGTAAGTAGAATTTAAATTTTCTTGAATGCACAGTGCACTAGGTATGATATATGCTGCATAGACAAGGTGAGAGATTGTATTTTATACTCAAAAATCCTTGTGCAGTTTTGATTGAAGATATGATATAGGCAGAGTGCGATAGGAATCAATAGACCTTGTGAACCCCTTAAATTGTGGGTTTTAGACTTGCTAAGATTTTCCTTATCACAAGGCTCTGTATTAATCCTTGGTTTTAATTTTTACCTGTGCCTGATGCCATGTGGTTTGCATTTTATGATTTGCTATCATAGGCTTGTCAGAGTGTATTACATGTCAGAAAATTTGGTTTAATGTTTCAACTGTTCAGAATTGTGGTACTAAGGACTCTTTTTACTAAGCTGCACTAGTGGTTTTAGCGTGCGCTAAAGATTAGCACGCGCAAACCCTGCGCTAAACAAAAAATACTAACGCAAGCTCTATGGAGGCATTAGCGTTTAGCATGCGTGACATTGTAGCGTGCGCTAAAACTGCTAGCACACCTTAGTAAAAGGAGTCCTAAGTTTAAGTCATTCAGTTAAGATACCCCATGCCTGTACATGCTAACAACTCTACTTTTTGTAACTTCTATTTTCCTGTCAGTCTCTGCCCTGGTGAAAGACCAGTTCAGATTGGGCTGGAACTGGCAGCTGGCAACCCTGCTCTTATAACACCTTTGTATTCAAAGTAGGGGCATAAGTGCGGACTTTATGCTGACAACTCTGGCCTAACTTGCTTAACCTTCACTTTTTCTACTTATAACTAAAGTCTTCTTCCTTCATAAGTGGGAGCATTTCGACAGCAAAGGCTACACTCATAGGGCCATTTATAAGGCCATGTAAATAAATGAGTGAGGCCTCAGTACCAAGGCAGACTTCTGCAGCTTCAAATATGGATGCTTTTGATTTTAAAGAACACACAGCTATTGTACAGCAATATTTTGAGAATAAGGGAGGCCCATATGAAGGTGATTTCCCAAAAAACACATGGTTTGATATTCAAAAACAAATGGTTAATCATTCTCTGAGTGAAAAAAATATTTCCTCTTATTGGTTTTAAAAGTATTTCCCTGTAACTTCATCACGTGTACCCTAGTCTTTGTAATTTTTGACAGAGTAAAAAATTGATCCACCTGTACCCATTCTACACCACTCAGGATTTTGTAGACTTCAGTCATATCACCCTTCAGCTGTCTCTTTTCCAAGCTGAATAACCCTATCCTCTTTAGTCTTTCCTCATATGAGAGGAGTTCCCTCCCCTTTATCTTCTTTGAACTTTTTCTAGTTCTGCTATATCTTTTTTGAGATAAGGCAACCAGAATTGAATGCAGTACTCTGTGAATATACATGAGAGAGATTTGCATTTCCAGAAGGCAGTGCATGCCTTGAAGCTGAGATAATTGGGGAAGGAATATGTTGCTTGCAAATCTATCTCATGCATGTTCATTGTAGACATCCTGAAAACCTGCCTGGTCAGGTGGTCCCTGAAGACTTGGTTGAAAACTACCGATCTAGACTACTGCAATTCATTTGATATAATGGTTTGAAATTTGCTACCCTGAAAAGGTTACAGCATATTGAAAATAGATAGAGCAGATAAACTTTTTTTACTGTACAGTGACATTAATAAATTCTTTCTTTTACTGCTGATGCCTCTCTGCAGCCTAGCATACAGAGGAACAGTATCAAAAGTTTTGCTGGATCTGGTCTACTTAGATTTCAACAAAGCCTTTGATACTGTTCTTCATAAGATGCTCATAAATAAACTTACGACTTAGGATAAATTGGATCCGAAATTGATGGACCGATAGGTGGCAGAGGGTGATGGTAAATCAAAAGAAACACCAAAATGTTTTACGGTGATGCAGGGAAAACCAAGCAAAAGAAACAGGACTGTTGAATCTGATCAGTATGCTTTCATTTACTCTTTTACTCCACTCTTTTCCACCATCATTCATTTATGGCATGCTAACATTTCTACAGCACCTCTCCACTGTATTTCCCTAGGCTCAATGTATTCATTTAATTGGCCACCATCCATTATTTTGACATGTTTTTAATTTATCACATTCACCCGTACAATATCACTAGTGTGATATTGATCATTCTATTTTCTAATCACACATTTTACACTCATTCTGACCCCCACAATGGATCACCATCACTTTATGGCTGATCATTATTACTCTATAAACTACAGCGCTGTAGTTTATAGTTTATAGTGTACTTGTATATTCAAGTTAAAAAAATTCTTTGGTCATCTTTATTACTCTCCATAGTCCACTTGAACACTCACATTGCTGCATATCTTCATAGGACCCCTGAAGAAGGTTGTTATTGCCAAAACACAGACCATGTCGGGTCTACACCATATATCTGTACTGTGATATACATGGAATGATCCACTGATCTACATCACTTTTATTGTGAGGACTTTCAATAAACTTCTAATCAAGATCATCGATTCCACAGAGGGTGATAGTATACAGAACTCATTTGCAGGAGAGTAAGATGACTAGTGGAGTGCCTCAGAGATTGGTACCAGGTTGATTCTGTTCAATGGTTAGAGAGTAAAGATTGCCTTTTTGTAGCTGTCCATGACACAAATATTTGCAACAGAGTAGACAACCCAGAGGGAGTAGCCAACATTAAAAATGATCTGCAAAAATTAAAAGAATGGTTTAATGTTTATAAGCTAAAATTAAATGCAAAGAAGTATAAAGTAATGCACTTGGGGCCAAATTCTGTAAAGGATATCTAACTTTAGGTGTCCACACTGGACATCCATCGACTTAGGTGTCCAAATAAAGTGGATAATATGTCCAATTAATGACTTTAACAAGCATTAATTGGAACTTAGACATCTAAACACTGGACGTGATTCTACAAATAGATGTCCACAATTTCGTGGACACCCATCGGAAAAAGCTGCACCTAAAAAATGGGCGTGGGCATAGCATAGGCATGGCATGGGAGTGGCTTCAATTTGGATGTCCATTTAGAGAATCACATGCTGATCAGTGCCCGAACATGTTTACCTAATGCCTAAAATATATGTGTTGCAAAATCAGGTCTACTTTTGAGCTGGGCGCTAGGTAGACGCGAGTTAGGTGGATGTCACTTATGCGTGCCATAGGCATCTGTTTATAGATAAATGGGGTCAATCTCTCCTGCTGACACCTGCCGCGACTCCCTCTGAATAATCACAGCAGGAGGGATGCCCAGTCCCTCCTGCCCGGCACCCACTGCAATCCCCAATAGTACTCCAGCAGGAGAGATACCCAATCTCTTCTGCTGTGATCATGGGTGGGGGGGGGGCGCGGGTTGCCTGGGCTGCTAAACTGATCGCGGCAGCCGCCTAAAACCCTGTTTGATTATCGGTACTTGGATGACCTGCCTTTTTGATCGTCCAACTGCCAATTTGGGTGGGTTTTTAGATGTATTTCCATTTCTATTATGTACCTCATAGGTTTTTGTCCCAATGCAGACAATCTGAAAATTTTTCCCTATAATACAATAAAAGAGATAATATGCATCTTAGGGAAAGCTATAACAAATTTTAATATATGATCTTGTTTTTAGCTCAGAAAATAAGCACTGGGCCTGTCAAAAGTAGCTTTTACATAGGAAACTTATGGTGCCCTTGAAAAATAGGGGAATGATGCTGAAAAATGTGATGTGTGTCTTTTTCTAAAATTACTAATAAGCATTTCTGTAGAACTACTAAACAGACAAAAATGCTGTGCACATTATATGCAGGTTTATTTTCTGTGTCCATAGTGGGCTCACAATCTAAGTTTTGTACCTGGGACAATAGAGGGTTTTGTGACTTGCCCAAGATCACATAGAGCTGCCATGAGAATCAAACCCAACTCACCAGGATCAAAGCCCCCTGCATTAACTATTAGGCTACTACTTGTTAAAGTATTTTTCAAAACTTAAAAAAAGGGTTTAAAGTACAAAAGTCACTCCCACAAAAAGAAACGAGCTACAACCATCCTCATAATATTTAGGTACAGGTGTTCTGGAAATGAATAAATGCATTTATATCTAAAGGTTTCAGGAGGTGATGAAAAGGTATACAGGGGTGAATTAGTCTTTGTGATCCAATATGTAGTTGGAGTGGAGGACATTAATGCATACTTTGAATATCTTTTGCTTTTGCTATATTACTCTGCATCATTTTTTATTATCACATCTTTTAAATATCTACAATAATGCTGACTAACCTTTTTTTCTGATATTCACACTTCAGAGTTCAAAGCTAATTTAGGTAAATGGAATCCTGAGTAATTCTCTTTCACTTAAATAGTACTGTGGTTGCTGGATTCTTACTATAGGGTTACCATGTGGCTTCAGAAAAAGGAGGACAGATAGAGACATCTGGGTTTTATTTCCATTGAAAGCAATGGAAGTAAAACCTGGATGTCTCAATCCATCCTACCTTTTTTTCTGGAGTCATAAGGTAATCCTACCGACCATCCAAAAAGAACTCATTGAATGGGGGATGGGATGCACAGAAAAATGCTTTCATTTTGTTCTCCCCCCCCCCCCCCCTTCATTTTATTTGCCCTGTCATTTCATTTGTTTTGTTTGGTGTTTATTTTTATTTTAGTTTGTTTCGTTTTAAGAAGCATACAATGATGCATTTCAAATCTACATGGATGGATAGATGGGCAAGTAAATAAATGGACAGACCCTTCCCAACATACACCTACATTTGAACAAAGAGTATCTAGGAAAAGAAAATTAAAGGCCCTCCATGAAAACCTCTCTGGCTCTTACTCCCACTAGACTCACCCCTCCCCTTCCTGGTGCTGCCATTGAGATCCTCCTAGTCTGGCTTGCCCTACTGCCAAAAAATAAAGAATAACCATGTAACAAAATGGCCCCCAGTTCAAGGTCAGCCGATACCATTTTGAAAAGAGAACAAGACAGGCTAGGAGTGACTGGGAATGGTGCCTGCCCCATTTAGAGTATGGCAACCCCATGTGGGAAAGGTGTTCAGGACTGGTGGGGGGAGGTGTCAGGAAGGCTGTAGGGGTTAATTTGAAATACTGGGCTATTGTGTTGGGAGGGAGATTGGGGGAATGCCTAAGTGACAATCCTGAGGTTTTAAGCAGTAGATAGAGGACCCTTCAAGGCTCAAGGAACACAGTTTGTGTATGGATTTCTTTTCATTTCTAAAATAAAAGATGAAGAAATTTAAAAAAGAAGTATTTCAGAAGTAGATGATTCATTTCATTTTCTAATTTTATATATATAGTTTTGTCCCCTTTCATTAGAAAATGAATGCACATCCTACAGTTGAACTGCTCTCACTTCATGCATGAATTACCTATCTAGGAAGTAATATAGGTTTAGTTTCTGTCTTCGTGTCAAACTGCCATTTTATTGTTTCATTATCACTAGTGACTCAGTTATGCTACCTGTTTCAATACATTAATTTCTTCATTGACTTTTCCCTCTTACTGTGTCTGAAGATTGCTCTATTAAATCTGTATCAATCAGTTTTGTAAATAACTGACTGATGCATTAGGCCATTACACAAAAGGCCCTAACACCAGAAGACTATTGATACCATGTTAGGAAAAGCAGCTAGGAAGGACAGTAATTCCATTTCAGAATACACAAATTATATTTTCCATTGATTATTGATATGGTTATCAGTGTAGTATAATGGGTGCAACACACAGCAGTGATACCTGGAGTGTCTAGTACTAATAAGGCCTTGATTTTGTAAAATCCTGTGATATTTAAAATCTTAAGCATAGGGACAAATCCTGGGAAGTTTCTCTTTGAAAACTGGCATTTAGGCCTGTGGTACAATGTACCTGTGGATCTGCAAGTTCCGTGAGAAGTTTCAAAATTGTTTTCCCTGTTAACAGTATCCAAATCCAGTACAGATAAAACCTCTTAGATACCATGGCCCTGTAAAATCTTTCATCATCGGACCCTCCTCTTCTTGCCTACATACACCTATATTTGAATACTATACCTTACCTTTATCCATATTGTCCCTCACAGCCACTTGAATCAGTGAAGTAATAGGATTAAAGGGAGTTGCCTTGCATTTTTTGTTAAGAATTAGTGACAGCTGGTGAGTGATATAAGGAATGTAGTAGGGTGGTCTCTTCACTCTCTCTAGTCTCTTGTCTCCCTTTCCCATTGTCTCTCTCCTGTGCATGTAACCCATATTTTCACTTTTCCAAAACTGATTATCCTGTACCCTTATCTCTCACTTTTTGACTCCCTTTTCCCCCTCTTCCTGGGCCCTGGATCAGTAGCTGCTGTAGCATGTTCTCAACTTCTTTGTACTGTGCTCAGGCTTTCTTTTCCATGGCAGGTTTTGGGATTCGTTGTCTAGCCCCCCTCCCCCCCCAAGGAGTGGTGTAGCCCAATGGCAAAGTTTTGGAGGGCCAATGGATAGAATGGGTGGCTCCCTGCTCAACCTAAAAATTAATACTTTGGCTGGCGGGGATCCTCGCCAGTGGCAGTGCTCCCAGCAACTGATGCCCCATGCATGCCTAGTTCTTGTGCACAGAGGTTTTTTTGGTTTTTTATAGCCATTCTATATACGGCGCCTAAAAAAATCCAGGGCCCAGAAAGAGGGGGAAAAGGGAGTCAAAAAGTGAGAGATAAGGGTACAGGATAATCAGTTTTAGAAAAGTGAAAATATGCAAGCCTAATTCTATAAAAAGCCCTAAAACTTTGGGTACACTCCTAATTTGCATGAACAATTTAATTGACTAATGAGCCAATTAGTACTGATAACTGGGATCTTAACATGCAATTATTGGTGCTAATTGGAATTAATTGAAATTTATGTGCATATTTTTGGCTATGGGATCCAAATGTAAAATTTACGTGTGGTTCCAAAAAGAGGGTGTGGCCATGAGAGGGTCATGGATGGATCGAGGACCTTCCTTCAATTTATGCATGCGGTTATAGAATAAGGGTGGACCTGCACCTAATTTAGGTGTTAGGAGTCACACCATGTTTCAGTTGGTGTAAATCACCACACCTAATGCTAGGTCTGATTTCTGGCATCAAGCGCTATTCTTTAAACAGTGCCTAACTTGGAGCACTGTTTATAGAACAGCGCTATGTGCTATTTTTTTCAGCACAGATTTTTTTAGGCGCCGTATAAAGGTGAGTATGTGGGAAACAATTGTGTGGTGATCCGGAAGTGAGACACTGCGACTGTTTGAGTCCTCCAGCTCCCCCCTCTTTATCTGCCCTCCCGTCGTCCCCCTTGATGCGGCCCTGACCAATCCCGAGTCTTCCCCTCGGTGGGAAGACTCAAATCTTTCCCCCTACTCTAACCCCTCTCACAACCCCGCCCCCCATCCCAACAGGCGCTCTCGCGGGCCTCCAGCCCCACCTTAGATGCGCCCATCGAGACAGATTCTCGGGCTTTCTATAACAGCGGAACCTGGAGCAGCTCGCTCTCACAACAAACCTCTTATCACCCCACCCATCCTAAGTCCCAATAACACAATCCACACTGTCATTGGTGAAAACCTGGCCGCAGCCCAGTTTATTGAAATAAACATATAACTTCAGTAAATTATAACCATGTTTAACAAACAGGCATTGTAAACAACATTGTAAACAAACACATCTTGAACCCGAGCTACTATGGCCATTAAATGGCCCCCCGACCCCGCCATGCTAGCAAGGGTCTGTAATATAATAATTAAATGGTCCCTGACCCCGCCTTGCTAGCAAGGCTCCGAGGGGTGGCATGTCTCCACATGCCCCATTGTCCAGGGTCATCCGACCCACCAGGCACGGCTCCGCGCCGGCCCACCGCTCATCCCTTGATGAGCCTAGCAGCCAGTAGCTCGGGATACCGCCACAGGCCTCCCCCCCCCCCAATGAACAGAGCTGCGGCTAAGGTCCCAACCAACGCTCACAATAGAGGCAAAGTCATTCAACAAAAGGTCCAATCCAATGTCAGAGAGTTGCACCCGATCTCTAGAAAACAAACCCGCACATGCCACATATACCCAATCATGCCGTATTTGCACACACACCCTGACCTCGATCCATCTACCCACCTGCCTATTCACCTTACAAAGTCCCCTAGTCCACCTAGACAAAATGGCCATTTTTGAAACAGCCAAATGTCTATCTATCTTTTTCCAAAAATGACCATTTCTTAGTGCATCTATCTTTTTTTCTTCTTTTTTTTTTTACCATTTTTGGAAAACCAAACATGTTCAAATGAAAAAAAACGCACAGAACAAGCCATTGGGATGTAGGAAGGGCCAGCATTTTTAGTAGACTGGTCACAAAGACACTCTGGCAGAGCAGTGGGGCACCTTAGAGAGCACCATACAGAGCTTCACATAAAAGGTTCAAAGTCGAGCCTTACTGGGGATTCCAAGATGGCGGCAGCTTACCCTCGGTGGCTCTGACTTTGACCTGCAGGAGCGTCTGAGTTTATGCTTCAGCAATTATGACCATGCCGCATTCAAAGAGGAAGGGAGTAGTTCGAGCCGATCCCCCTGCAGCATGAACTTCTACTCTCTCACAGCGCTCCATGCTCGAGTTCGTCGGGGCAGGTTCCCTTCTCATCGGGGCAGAGTCTGGCGGCACCCCAGCTGGAAGAGAGGCTGGGGACTTGGACTGGGAGGTATCTCTCTCCCCTCCGATGTCAGTTCCATCGCCGTTCCCAGCACCCGACGCGGCTGACCCGATGTGACTCCCGATTTGGCATTTTCGAGGGAGACCCCGGGAGCAGGGGCTGTAGCCACACGGAAGAAGCTGGAGGCAGGAGAAATTTTGGAGATTTCTCCCCAATCAAAGAAATCTGAGGCAGTGTCACTCGAGAGCATTTGGGAGGCTCTCATGAAGATTAACACAACAGTTTCTAGCTCTTTTAAAGAAATTGCAGCACTTGTGAGTACTGTTAATGCCTTGGGAGAGAAACTGCAGGGTACTATAGACCAATTTAATGTGGAAGTATCCCAGGTCAAGACTAAAGTTATTGATTTACAAACTCTATCTTCAGAATTGGTCAAAAATAAAATAAATTTGAATAAGAAAATAGAACAATTGGAAAATTATAATAAAAGATTAAATGTGCGAATTCTCAATTTTCCTTATTCAATTGGAGTGTCATCTAAGGAAATGCTAAGAAAATATCTTGTTGAAGTATTGAAATACTCAGTTGACTTAATTCCTCTGGTTAATCGTATTTATTATATTCCTACAAAAAAGTGAAGAGCCACTCCTCAAATTCCTCAAGGTCCAGCTATGGAGCAATTAAATTTTACAGATATACTTGAATCATCACTCATAGACTCCACAGAGTGAGCCACTTTACTGGTTTCTTTTGTGTTTCAGCAAGACGCTAGTTCACTTCTCAGATTATACTTTTGAAATTCTCAATTACCTTTTCTGGGGAAAAGGTTTTGGATATACCCAGACGTCGCAAGACAAACACAAGAGAGACGTAAACTTTTCTTGGCAATGAGAACTGAGACAGTGACGCTGGGAGCAACTTTTCTCTTAGTCTATCCATGTAAATGTGTAGTTAAATATGTTTGTTTTTTTACCTGAACACTTGCGCGCATTTCTTGATATGAAGAAACTGTCTGCTGTTAGTGTTAAATAAGTTGTACAGGGAACCTTACTGCTAAGCCTATTCTTTTATATTACGTTGTTGTAAGAATTATTGTTTCTCTTCACATTTTCTAGGAATTCTCCAAGGATTGACTGTGGTCTAAGAAAGTTTAAATTGTTTCTTTAGAGGAATGATTTAATTTGTATTTGTACCATTTACAACTGATTTTCTTGAACAAGGTTATCTTGTGATTATTTTGAAAATTCAATAAAGATAAAGTTAAAAGAAATAGGTTCAAAGTCCACATCTCACCATAACCCCCTTATAGTGTATGGTGAGCCCTCCAAAACCCACCCAAAACCTACTGGACCCAGCTGTACACCACACTAATACCTGTTTGCCTGTAGGTATCACCTGGATGGACCACTCGGGTCTTTATCTGCTGTCATTTACTATGTTACTATATATTTTACTGTAGTTCAGTAGAATTTAGGTGGGTTTTGGTAGGTTCACACTTTCTACCACAAGTGTAAATGGAATATGGGCCTGGGTCCCTCTCTCTGAAGTCCACTGCACCGACCACCAGGCTACTCCAGAGACCTGCTTGCTTCTCTAATAGGACTACCCATTCCATCTGAAGCTATTGTACAGGCATGTATGTACTGTTTTGTTCACATCTTTGGGGGTGGGAGACCACTGGGGGAGTGTGGGGGGATCTTGTTTACATCCCTCCAGTGGTCATCTGGTTAGTTTGGGCACTTTTTTTGGCACTTATTCATTATTAGAACAGATTTAGCCCCAAACATCCTAAATGTACCTTGGACGTATTCCTAAATGTTTTATTATGGCAGAAAAATGTCCAAGTCATAAACCTGCCCTAGTCCTGCCCATATCGGGCCTTCAATACACCCTTTAGAGATGTGGAGGAGCATACTGTATTTCCCCATATATAGGCCACGGCCTTTACATGGGTTTTATAAACCCGTGTATGGGGCGTGGCCTAGTTATATGGGGTAGCCTATATAAAACTTTTAAATCATCCCCCTACCCCCAGTACCTTTATAGGAAGCCCCCTCGCTGGTGTGTAGCTTGAGTCTCCAGCAGTGCAGAGCAGCCGCGATCTCTTAGGCATCTGGCCTGCCACCACACCGCTTACTGAGTGGCTGAGGTTAGTTCTCGTGGATCACAGCTGCCCTGCACCATTGGAGATCTGAGCCATGCACCAGCAAGGGGGCTTCCTAAAAATGTACCAGGGGCGGGAGGGATGAATGTAAAAGGCAAGGGAGGTACCAGAAGATAAGCTGTGGCTAATACCATGGGGTGGCTTATCTTCCGTTTTTTAAACATAAGCCGCTCTTTTCTATGGCCTATACATGGGTGCGGCCTATGCAGAGGGGTGGCTTATATGTGGGGAAATACGGTAATCAAAAATATGTCTAAGTCCATTTTGGGCCTAAGTCGCTAGTCGCCCAAAATCGGACATGTCAAAAGTCCATTCTCGAAAAATATGTCCAAAATATTTCTTTTTTTGAGAATCGTCTACTTCTACATCCAGCTGTTTGTTCATCCAGACCACTAAGTCGTTTATCTTTATACCCCATTCTCGTCCAAAATTTGTCCAAGTCAAAGACACCTTTTGGATGTGGGTGGGGTCAGCAAAGTAATGGACTGGACACCCAGACATGGCAACAGAGTAGTGGGGCACATTACAGGGCACTGCTGTGAACTTCACAAAAAGGGTACCATATAAACATCTCACCACAACTCCCTTATAGGTTATGGTGAGCCCCCCCAAACACCCCAAAACCTATTATACCCACTTGTCTATCACCCCAATAGTCCTTATGACTGCAGGTATCACCTATATGGCAGTACAATAGGGTTTTGGGGGGGTGCACATGTTTCACAATGAATGCAGTAGAGTGGCTTATGGGCCTGGGTCCTCCTCTCCATGGTTCAATAGCCCACCCCCCCAAACTACTTAAGCTACCTCTGTTCAGCTGTTCATAGCTTTCCTATGCCAGGTGCTGATGTTCTGGAGGCTGGTATGTACATTTTTATTCTGATTTTTATGGTAGTTTGTTGGGGAGGGGGGGTTAGATCACTGGGGGAGTGTGTGTGTGTGTGGGGGGGGGGTCTGTACTTTGTGTCTGCAGTGGTTATCTGGTCACTTTGGATACCTCCTGTGCATTTAGACCTGTTTTTAGATCTCCTAAATCACTATGTACAAGTTCCATCTAGGTAGTCTCGTTAAACTTTCGGTTATACTTGCAGTACGACTAAGTCTAGGTCAGCCCATTTCCCACCCAAATCCCACCCTCACCACTCCTCCTAAAATGCCCTTTTCAGCTTTGGGCATACAGCGGCACTGAAAAGGCCTAACTCATTTTGATTATCAGCACTTGGACAACCTGTCTTTTTGATCATCCAAGTGCCGATTTAGGCAGGATTTTAGACGTGTTTCCATTTTGATTATGAGCCCCATAGACAGACTACTATTCAACAACATAGATATCTGTTTAGAACATAAGTTTCAAAAATAGTGAACTAGAAGAGGTTTGAGAAGAAAAAACATCCATCTGTCCTTTTATGCTACTTTATGGAACCTTTTCTGTTTTGAAAATGAGCCCCAAAGACAGTTAACTCAATATGAACAATCAGGTTAATAAAGTAATAAAAAAATACCTTTATGACTTTGAGGAAATGATGAACTGTTAAGAAGTATGTCGAACCTCAGGTCTTTCAACTGCACAATTATTGGGCCTTTCCTAGATAGATTATAGCAATATCATTTACATATGATGTATGTCACAGAAGGTTAGACTTCAACTTATACAGAATGCAGCCATTAGATTAATTTGTTCTATTTCTAAATTTGAATCCATTTCACCTTATTTTGTGCAATTGCATTGGTCTCCAGCGGACTGTCAGATATATTTTAAATTGTGTATTTTTAAATCTTTGTATGGTGATTTACCTTCATATATACAACATTTATTTCAACCATTGCAGTGTCCAGTGAATAGGAAGACAAAAATATCTATTGGGATTTCCTTCTGTTAATGAAGTTAGATTTTACAGATTACATAATAATATATTGCCTTATCAGGAAGCGTTGATATGGAACTCCCTTCCTTTAAGCTTAAGACAGGAATCTAATTATCTCAGATATAGGCATAAAGACTATTGTGATGTACAGGTGGGTACAGTAAGTTTTTGGGTGGGTTTTGGAGGATTCACCATATAATATAAGCAGGTTATGGTGACGGGTCCCTTGGGACTTTTTAACATGCCATTCACTGCAGTACCCCCCTAGTGTGCCCCTTTGCTCTGCTCATATGTCTGTGTGACCAGTTTGTTAAGAATGCTATTTGTAGGTCTCAATGGCTTATTTTTGTGCATATTTCATTTGAACGTTTTCATGTTCAAAAATAGTCAAAAAAGATAGATGCACTAACATAGAAACATAGAAACATAGAAATAGACGGCAGATAAGGGCCCACGGCCCATCTAGTCTGCCGACCTTAATGTCCCTCCCCTACCTTTGCACTAAGAGCCAAAATGTCTGAATAGGTTATTTTCGGGAAAAAAGTCTCCCTCTTTCGAAAATTGACATTTTTCTACTGGATTTTGGATGTCTTTCCCAAAACATCCAAACTCAGACTTAGATGTCCTATTGAAAGTGCCCCTCTTTGTGTGCCCATGCTCTATCTATGTACCATATTTTTCACTCCATAAGACGCAATTTTTCCCCCCCAAAAAAGTGGGTGGAAATAAGGGTGCACCTTATGGAGTGAATATAACCCCCCCCACCCCTCGGTGGTACCTTTAAATTGTAGTGGTCACTGGATGGCTGCCTCCTTGTTATGTTGGGGCCAGTGGCACACAAGCGCGATAATGCCTGGGCCCGCGAGACTTAATTGGGCAAAGTGGGAGATCGGCATTCGGCTAACACAGTGGAGATTGCCGCAGACATCTAAGAGGCAAATAATGGCAGGCTGGGGACGGCGTTAGAGAGGGGAGAAAGTTTATCAATGCTGGCGATCCCAGCAACGCAGACTCCACCCAAAGGGAGGCAGCGCGCAACTATTGTCATCGGCCTCCGAGCTTAGCAGCCACCAGCATGGAAGAGAGCAGGGGAGAGGCCAGGGCTTCGTTAACGCTGAAGGGGGACTGACTGCTGATACAGCTGGAGTCGGCATCCCCCAGCAGGAAAACCGAAGCATTATTGGCCTGGGTCGCACCATGGAGAAATCCGATTTGGTTTGCAGTAAACAGCATTTCCTTGTCCATGCACTGAGCAGATCTACCGGTAATTTCAAAGTAGACTTTAACAGTCAAATAAGGCCCATTTATTTTGGTTTCATTCTCACCCATTATGATTTAATTTTGATCTAATGACATTTCTTAGTTTTTTGTAAATCTTTATTTTGGATCTAATTTTTTTCCCCTTTTCACAGCATACAACCGTTGGTTCTAACTGTCCACCAGTTTCTCACGCACTAGGCATTCTACTTATCCTTCTGCAGCAGGGTTTTTGCTTTAATACTTGGGGGGGGTTCTCATCTTCATTCTTTCCATTTTATTTTATTTATTTTTCTGTTTATTTTATTTATGTTTTATTGTTCTACTACTATTATTGTATATATTTCCTACTGCTGGCCCCAACATAATCATAGGGGGGGCTGGGATGAAATTTATAGGTGCCTGGGACATAATTTAAAGGTGCCGGGTATATATTAATTTACAATTTGATTCAGAATGGTTTTTTTCTTATTTTTCTCCTCTAAATCTAGGGTGCGTCTTATGGTCAGGTGCATCATATGGAGCGAAAAATACAGTATATCCCCCCTCTTGCAAATGTGTGCTGTAGAATTTAGGCAATAACTTTATAGATTTAGTAGTTCACTGCAGTTACCTACATAAGTGCAAATTTTAGCAAATTAATAACTCTTAATACTAATTATTCCCATAGTTATTCATGCAATGTTATAGAATTAGGGGGTAAGTGATTTTATCATGTTTTTTTAGTCTGCTTTTAATTTTAATTCTGTTGCTTGATTCTCGTTTTGCTTGACTTGCACAGCATCAGTTTCTGTCTTTGACTGTGGTAATAGGAAATCACAGTGAAAACATTTCACTGCAAACAGTAATGCTCCATTTGTACTATTTCTTTAAATGGAGAAATACATCTTATTTTAGATTCATGCTAATCTTAGATGCATGCTAATAGACAGAAAAGGATTGACTTGGCATAAGTTTGAAACATGTGAGCTTTAGTTAGCATCAATGCTTCAAACCTGACTACTGTCCATTTGCACATTTCTCATATACATTGTGTAACGCCCCCTTCAGGGCAGCTCTGGTGCTAGAGCCCAACCTGGCTGGAGTCCCCCGAAGGCAATCTGTATCGATTCCTCACTCAGTTAGTGCTTGGTGCCTCCACCTGAGGAAAATAATTGTTAGCGAGTGGGTTCACCCTCTTCTCCCACCAGGAAAAACCAAAATAAAACTGTGAACAAGGTTGGCTAATAAATTAAACAGATTTATTTGAACGGTGTACATAGGCCTAGTCATAAAACAAGCTGTCCGTAATGATATTCAACAAACTAATAGCATTAATTTGTATTTCAGATATCCAAAACCATTAGCTCATAGTCTTTTGAACCTTTAAATCTCTTTCAGTTCTGACTGCCAACATTATAGCTGCAAGCTCCTCCTAAATTTCTCTGTTTAGTCAATAGGTGGGCGGTGCTGTATGTTTAAACCCTCCTTTCCAATCCACCCTCACGTAGTCCCCAATATCTTATTCATTTGTTGAAACTCTCACAAGAGCAGCTCTCAAGAGATTTCGGCAGTTGAAATCTCTTGAGAGCTGCTCAAGCTGGCTCGTGGACCCTAAAGTAGGAGATTCTTGAGGAAGCCGGAGAGTAGGATCTCTGCTTTGCTTCTGCAGTTTGTGAAGTAGATCACCGCTGGAAACAGCTGATGATGTCTGAAGGAGCACAGCTGTAATTGGAGCAAGCTAAGTAGATTCTGTTTTTCTGCTGTTCTGCTGGTTTTTTTTTTTTATTCATTGCTTGCTGTGGTTGTTAAATTTGAAGAATTTTGAAGACTGTGGGATATCAAGTCAGGAATATATTTTCCAATCCAAGATCGTATTATTAATATCAGAAGTAGTTGGGAGGTTTTATTGGCCTATGATGCTCAACTGAGGCCTTTTTCTCCCGACTTAGGGATTGTTGACCACCAGCAGTTGAGGGTGTTAGGCAAGGGATTCCTGTATTTTTGATGCGAGTAAGATATTGAGAGTTCGTAGTGAGTTACGAACTTATTCATTCTCCTACATAGATTGTGGTTATTATGCCTTCCACCATTTTCACTCCCCTTTGAACTCACAGGGAGTAGAGTTCTACTTCCCTTATTCTGATTTAGCTTTTCTCAGTTTATATCCCCACATTTGTTTAGGCCAACAAGCTGTATTCACATTCATGAAATAGTGCCTTAAAAAGTATGATATTTCTCTCAAATGTTCTCTGTGTGTTCATCCATCAGTGCATGATTTGCATAAGGTATATTATCCAGCCCTCTGTGCTATGTAATCTGTGTGAACTGGATGTAATTCTCCTGCATCACAAATGGATGGCAGTCATAACTGTTCCCATTCAGTTTCCATGCAAACAGATAAAAGCTGATTTTAAGCCAACTATACACAAAAATTTCCTTCTTTTCAAGCTTTATCAGAAATCCACCCCCATTTGGGAAGGTGGGGGGGGGGGGTAAATTATATAATTCAAGCATTGTTAAAGAAAACAACAGTCTACAACAGAGAGTAAATTTCACATTGTTTACCTCATGCTTGGTTCCAGAGTGACTGAACAGCATGCTGATTTGCAAACTCTTCATGAGTTTCCTTGGCAAATTTAAATATGTTAGTGAACAGATTTGTAGATGAATGTAATTTTCCAGGGATGAAAGGGGAAAGGTGGTTGGCATGGTGTCCTGGGGATTGAATCTAAACTCATCAAAAACAAATATGAAAGACCTAAACAAACTAAAAATAAAAATATAGAGATATAGTACTCCCCCCGAAATTCACGGGGGTTCCAATCTTGAAAAACCGCGAATACGTTTTTTCATGGGGGAGACTGGAGAGGACAGCTGGAAAGGCAGGAGAGAGCAGCTGGAGTGCCTGCGAGTGAAGGAAATCACTCGCTGTATGCTCCGACCGCCTCTTCCTGAACTAAAGTTGGGCCTTACCAATCAGGAGCTGTATGTCAAAGTGTCGAAGTAGAGCTTCTTATTTTAGGTGCTCAGTTATACAGTGATAATTACACCAAGAATGTGAAGTCTCAGAGTAGCAATGGCTGGCTTTATAAACCTATGCTCATCTTTAACATATTTCAAATACAATCCAAGCACAAATGAAATCCGATCCAGTAATGATGATGGGGCAGAAAGTCCAAAGCTTTTCAATGGAAATAAATATCTTAATAGCAAATTCAATTAATATACCTCGTATATAAAATGCAGTGCTATGCACTTAGAGCCATTTTCTATATATGGCACCCAAAAAATGGGCGCCAACTAGAATGGCACTTATCATAATTCTATAGAAGGTACACACACCTTATAGAATCACTCTAAGTACCAGTGTGTGTCATAACCTATAGGTGCACCCATTTAGGCCAAGGAAAACCAGGCCTAAATATCTGCGCCTAACTTGTGTGCACATCAGGCATATTCTATAACATTATTTTTTTTTTTTAAATTCTTTATTCATTTTTAAACTTTCAACAGGTGATTTAGAATACAATCATATACACTTTAATATCACTTATTAATCACACATATATTAATTCTTAATATAATTCCTCCCTCCCTCCAATATAACATTATAGTTTCAGATAACTTTAAATTAAACCCACCCTCCCCCCACCATATACTTCAATAAATAAAAGGGGAAGAAATAAATTATTAATTATAATCAATCCATACAATAATTTGTTAATGGCTCCCAAACATCCTTAAATTTTGTATAACATCCCTTCTGAATAGCTAATATTCTTTCCATTTTAAAAATATGGCACAGTGAATTCCACCAGAAATTATAACTTAGTCTATCATAATTTTTCTAATTTTTCGTAATTTCTTGAATGGCAACTCCTGTCATTGTGAGTAAAAGTTTATTATTTTTAGAGGATATTTGGCTCTTTGTCCTCATTGATGTACCAAATAATATTGTATCATATGAAAGCGCTACCGGATTTTCAAGTAAATTATTAACTTGACTCCAAATAGCTTTCCAAAAGCTATGTATTAGAGGACAAAAAAACATTAAGTGATCTAAATCACTTTAAAATATGTTAACATATTAATGAATGTTAGCCAATTTAGCCCACAATCTGTTAAATGTTACAACTATCAAATTCAAACAGTGTACATGACATTAATATTGATTAAATAAAATTGCAATGCAAGATTATTAAAATGTTGCTAAATGATGTAAGATATTATACCTGAATGTCCAGCATGCTCTTTATAAATGGTGGATAATCAGTTAGTAAAAGGCAGTTTTCATATCCCTTTTCTCATATAAGAAGATCACTTACAGATATTCCTGTACAATTCCGAGTCTCAGTTCATTGTTCCCTAACAATATATGTTTGATTAGTGTCTATACTTTAACAAGCAGCTTCTGTGAGGAGAATCTTTTTGATAGCTCTCTGTCATCATGAAAATCCATAGTGGAACAAAGGTTTGTTATATTTGCCATTTGCATGGTTCTTATCCTTTCAAAGATCCATTTTTTAAAAACATACCTCTCAAGAGAAAGCAAACATTTCCTGAAATTGAAACATCATTAAATCTTTAGCACAGTGGCTTTTATATTTATATTTGCCATGGATTTATTTCAATAGTTAAATTTAATGACATTTTGGTAGCACATAGTAGGATAAGTTGGCATTAGGCATAAGACAGCATGCTGGAAATAATTTTGTTTTAAAAAACCCAACCAGTTATTTCAATCCAATCCTTTAGTTTTATATACCGATTCGTCCCTCGTAGAGGGCTCGACTCGGTTTACAAGTATTAAAAATCAAAACAAAAGAAGATCATGGTTGACAGAGAGAAGATCATTAATTAGATACAGGTGAATTTTTTTGAAACTTCTGAAACAAGTAAGTTTTTAACTTTTTCTGAAAAATTGATAATTGAGAAAGGATTCCAATCTCTGATAGAAACTCATTCCAAATCTTTGCAAATAAAAAGGTAAATGAACGACAGAAATTAGCTGTAATTTTGATACTCTTTAAGGTAGGAAAACTATGGGCTCCTTTTACTAAGGTGCATTAGTGTTTTTAGCATATGCACAAGATTAGTGCACGCTAGCTGAAAAATTACTGCCTGCTTAAAAGGAGGCAGTAGTGGCTAGCATGCGTGGCATTTTTATGCGCACTAAGCACACACTAAAACCACTAGCGCGCCTTTGTAAAAGGAGCCCTAAGTATATTTGTGGGCACTTCTAGAATTAAATGCAAAAATTTAGAATTACACTAACACATTTAAAATGTATTCTCCAATAAACTGGCCTTTAACAGAGGAGTAACATATACGTTTACCAAAGATCAATTTTGCAGCTGTATTTTGAATAAGTTGCAACCTTTTCAGGTTGCATTTACTCAAACATATATAAAGTGAATTAGCATAATCTAATTGGGATAGAATAACTGCTTGAACCAGAACACCAAAGTGTTGTTGAAAAAATAAATGACGGACCCGTCTAAGTATCCGGAGACTAAAAAAACATTTTTTTGCCACATTATTAATTTGAGAAGAAAAAGAAAATGTAGAGTCCAAAATAAGGCCCAAAACTATGGAAGTGAACTTAATCTCCAATAAATCTGAAACCAGTTGTACAGAAGGAGGTAATAATTCTATCTTAGGCCCAAACCACAATGGTTTTGTCTTTGTAGTATTTAATTTCATATGAACCGAAGAAGCCCAAACCTGGATTCTTGAAATACACGAATTAATGTTAGCTGTTAAATTATTTAGAGGGTTGACTTGAAGCAGGATAAAGATGTCATCCACATAGGTGTATATTGATTCAGTTGGAAATAGTTTCAAATATTGTAATATTGTCATATAAATATTAAACAAGATTGGGGACAAAAGTGAACCCTGCGGCACTCCACAAACTGGGGACCAGAATGAGGAAAGTTTACCTTCATTATGTACTTGATATGATCTTAATGTTAAAAATCCTTTAAACCAGTCTAGAATTTGCTCATCAATGCCGGTTTGCCAATAGACGGATCAAAATATTATGATTCACAACATCAAAAGCAGCTGATAAATCAAATTTTAATAAAAATAACATAGTGACCTCATAATTACCTCATAATTACTTCATAATTTGTACCACTGTGGTCTTCTTGCTCTTGGAACACCAGCATGACTCAGAGAGATGATCTCTGATATTTCTATAGCCAAAGATTATAATATAGGAGCTCACTGAATAGTAGATTGAAGAAAATATGCCGTAGATATCATTAAACGGTTTGCTCTCACGCTCATTGTGTATGAATCCTCCTACAATGGCGACCCATACTACGTCACTGGAAATCCAGCAAACTACATAAAGAGAAAGCAGTGAAAGCAAAATTTTAGTTGCCTGGAGTGTGTGTTTGTTGTGGCCATTGAGAGTTGTTAGCATACCTCTGATTTGTCTCCGGTGCTTGCAGATAAGGTCAATTATAAAGACATTTAAAATGATCACTATGATGATTACTATTAAATCCAGACTGACTGATGCATATGTTGTAAACATGATGTAGAAATTCTTTGATGTGGTTAGGCAGTTGGTACTTATAAAATAAGTTATGGTCTTGTTGTGGTCATTCAGCATACTGTCACAGAGGAGATAAGGAATATGAAAAATGATGCTAAAGATCCAACAGCCAGCAGTAGTCCAGTTGGTATATTGTCCCTGATGGCTATGAATGTACTGCAACCACTGGCAGCTAGGTCGCCTAATTTTGATCAAATGGATGAAGCTTAAGTTCTCAACCGAACAAATGCTGACCAGCCTTAGAGTATGGTAAGTGTAGAGCAGGATCCTGCAACCTGCCGTTCCGTAAACTCTTGTTTGGAAAACAAGGAGCAACCCAGAAATCTCCTTGAAACAGCATAGCAGAAGGTTCACCAGAGCCATGTTGACTATAATTCTGTCCAGGGGCTGTAGTATTTTGTATCTGATTGCATTACTGATGAAGGCAAAGAGAATAATAAGGTTACCTATAGTGCCGAACAGAGCTGAGAAATAAATGATGATAGAAGCAACATCTGGACTGTTAAATATCATGTTGAACTGTGCTTTTCTTTTATCTTTTCAGCTTGTCTCGACCTTTGAACTTCTGTCTTCTTCTCTTCCTTAATGCCCTCTTTGTTTTGCCTTAATGACCTTAACATCTCAGTAATTTTTTAAAATCCTGTATCCCAGCATTTAAGCTTGTGCCCATGAAGAAGTAATGATGCCGTTTTTCTGGCTTGGATTTTTTGCATTTTCCTTTGTATTTTGTTTTAACATGATGGGCATCTCTTTTATAGTCTCCTGTGGAGATCACTGATAGGTGCAGTTCCTTTATTTGCATAACCATGGTTACCTTATTACAGCCAGAAAGGTTAGTCATGTAGAATGCAGGCTAGATGGTGACTCAGAAAATATGCAATGATGGTAAAATACTGTACATTTAGCTGCAGAGGAAGAAAGTCAAGGTGAAAACAGCTTCTGGTTTTCTGGTAATTCAGTGGAAATATTAGTATTGTGTAATAATTCTCCATTGGCTTAGTTTATGACCCAATACTAGTTTTGATATGTTAAATGAATGCATCTTAGATATATTGATATTTTAGGTAAATGGGATTATTGCATACTGGTACGTTTTAGGTTTGAAATACCGTATGTTAGGCTCTGTGTTGATGATTACGGTAAGTGGTTGTAGTAGAAGGTACAGCAGATCTGTGATAAAGGCAAACCATCTTCATCATTCTTTTTTTTTTTGTGTGTGCAACTTTAACTAATTTTGCATTTCATGAAAACTCATAGGGGGAGAGAGAGAGGGGATTCTACATCCATACCTGCTAGCTAGTAAGTAAACTTAACATTTTTTGTGAAGTTGTTTTTTTTTTTGTACACGTCCCTGGTAAGCAGTGTGCAACTCTGCTGATCTCACTTCTAGACCCCTGAGATTTAAACCATCTGACGAGCAGTGCTAGCCACTAGTGCTGTCTGATTCACCGATTCGAATCAATTCACTTATTCACTTTGGTGAATCGATTCAAATCAATTTGTTGTCTTAAATCGAACTGACCGATTCAGCGACCCCCCCCCCCCTGACCAGACATACCTCCATGCCTCCTAAAGCAGCAGCAGTGGTAGCGATGGCCGGTCAGCAGAGGCAGTGCTCTGAAAGGTTCATAGACAAAACCGCCGAAGACAAAGGCGCGCGCCGACAACTGAGCGCAAGACAGAAGCACGCGCTGAAGAAAAAGAGTGTTTTTAGGGGCTCCGATGGGGGGTCTTGTTGGGGAACCCCCCCCCCCAGTTTACTTAATCCAGATCGCGGTGGCGTTGTGGGGGGCTTGGGGGGTTGTAACCTCCCTCATTATATTGGAAACTTAACTGTTTCCCTGTTTTTTAGGGAAAAAGTGAAGTTTTCAGTAAAATGTGGGGGGTTACAACCCCCCAAACTCCCCACAACGCGGCGCGATCTGTATAAAGTAAAGTGGGGGGTTTCCCCCACACACCCTCCGTCGGAGCCCTTTAAAACAGTCATTTTCTTCAGCGCGCGCCTCCGTGCTGCACTCAGTTGTTTGTGCGCGCCTTTGTCCCGGCGCGCTTTTGACCTGACACCCTCTGAAAGGGGTGCTCATGGCCTGCCCCACTGGGGCCTTCCCTCTGCTACATCTTAGTCAGGCTACATCAGGGGAATAACAAAAACACTAACTTCACATGACATCCAGATCGCAACAAACTTGCTTTCAAAATTGGAGTGAATGGTTAGAAGTGAATTGCTTGTTTGCTCTTTCTCAAAAATACAAGGTGGTATGCAATGAAACTACTACCATAAGAAGTACATTTAAAACAAATTGTAGAAAATATTTCTTCACTCAATGTGAAATTAAATACTGAAATTTGTTGCCAGAGACTTTAGTAGAAGCAGTTAGCTTAGCAGGGTTTGGATAATTTCCCAAAAGTCCATAAGTCATTATTAAGATGAACTTTTGGGATCTTGTCAGGACTTGTGACCTGGATTGGCCACGGTTGGAGACTTATAACATCCAGGATCATAGTCTTTTTCCTTCATCTACAATTTCACATGAAGAGCACACCCCCTTCCTATTGTACTCACTCTTTTTGTATATCTATCCTATTAATTATTGTATTTCCCCCCCCCCCACCTTACCATATGTATAAGAATGTTTTGTCTCAGTTTGTGAATTAGTATGTGATATTCCTGATTTTTAAATTTTTATATTTCAATGTACACCACTTAGACATTAATTAAGCGGTATATCAAATTTTAAATAAACTTGAAACTTAAGGATGGACCTTTGATCTGTCCCAGTATGGCAACTCTTATGTTATCATAACATTGGCACTGTAAGCTTCCCTTTAAAATCATTCAACACCATGATTACCTATGAATATCATATGACTCAAGCACCTCCCCTGAGATACAAAAAATACAATTAAAGAAATCCTTCCTCCTGCTCCTCTACAAAGCGTACACCTTCTTTGTTTGTTTTTTTTGCTGCAGTTATGATCAGCTGATATGTGTGTGTTGGCTGAGGATCAGTAATGTGAAAAAAGTATGTAATTTCCAGACACACATGTGGTATTTCTGTCATTCAGAAATAGCACATCCCTGTTATTTCACCTTTTTTTCCTAGTAATGATTGACTCTAATCGTACTGCTTGTAAGCAGATGGAAAATGTTTCCATAGAGTAAAATACTGTGTTTACTAGGTTTCATGCCTGTCATCTGTATTCAGTTAGTTGATAACTATGAGAACTCGCAGGTGGCCAACTCATTAAGATTAAAAAAAAAAAAAATCCTAGTACTTGTTAAAAAGGAAAATGATAAAGTCTTTGTATTCATCATTACTTCATGACAGGCTCACTCAAAGAGACTCTATGGGCTCCTTTTACTAAGCTGCGCTAGCGGTTTTGGGGCATGCTGAATTGCCATACATGCTAGACCCTAACGCCAGCATTAAGCTGACATTAGTTCTAGCCACGTAGCGTGGGTTTAGCGCGCGCTAAAACACTATCACAGCATAGTAAAAGGAGCCCTATAGCTTTTGGTGATTCACTTTTGATGGTTAATAAAGGGAGGACAATTTTTCAAAGCAATTTCTGAGGGTACATTACCTGTGGGAATAGGGTTTTATAAAATTGCCCATTCAGTATATGGGTATAAGAAATTTAGGGGCCAATATAGCTGGTTCTTGCAAGGGATCATTGAGAATCCCAAGTAATAATATTGTAGCTACTTTTTATCATATTGGGACATTAAAATCAAGTTCCAGGGAATATGCAGATGCTCATGTAGCCAAGTCTGTCTGGCAAACCATGCAGGGGATCTAGGAGCCTGGATGTGCTATTTAGATTATTCTAGAGCCCATGTGTTCTGTACAGGACTTCAAATGAGGAAGACAAAAAGACTGTCATAGAAAGCAGACAAAGCCATGGGCCAAATGAGATACATCCTAGAATATTGGGGGAACTCAAAGAAATCCTGGTGGGACTTCTGAAGGATTTATTTAATAGATCCTTGAGGATGGGAGAGGTACCACGGGATTGGAGAAAAGTGGATGTGATCCTGTTTACAAAAGTGGGGACAGGGAAGAAGTGGGAAATTACAGGCCAGTAAGTCTCATTTCAGTGGTTGGAAAACTAATAGAAATTGCCAGAAGACAGAATAATCAACTTCCTAGAATCTAACAGGCTGTAAAATCTGAGGCTGAGTGGCCAGAGAACTGCCCTTCTCTCTCTCTCACCTCCACCCCCAAGATGTCCTTCTCTCTTACACACACATACACAGGCCACCTGCCCTCAGAAAAGGAAAAACAAAACAAAAACAGCAGAAGACTTAAATATCAAATGGAACATAAGCAGGGGTTGGAAATTTAGATGGTAAAAAGAGATTATGTTCTTTCCTTGATATCTTTTCCAGTAGATAGGTGTGTCTTTCTAGACAAGCAGGTTATCTACCCATGGCTGCGAGCCATAAGCGGAAGTAATACATTCCAGATTTTTTTCTGTGACCTTCCTACTTCACTGGGAGCTCTACTGCCATCTGCAGTTAGTACCCAAGCATGCAAGAGCTCCATCGAAATCATGTGAAGTAAGAGAAAATAGGACACTTCCCAAATCAATAAACTGTTCTGCTTGAACATAATAACACTTTTAATCTAATCTTTCATTTGTGTGTTACGCATACCTATTCAGGCTCTAGGCGACTTACAGAGAGGCTTAGAAGGGGATCAGGAGGAGACATAAAAGGAAGGCCTTAAGAGAGAGGTAGGGGAAGAAGGGAGCGAGGAAAAACCCCTCAGTTATCAGAAGGAGTAATCCACTTCATCCAGGCTAAGAGTTAGGTTCTTTTCTGATGGAGATGTGTTGGCTTAGCTGTCAAAGAGGAAGGTTTTCAACTTCTTCCAGAATGACGTGTGGTTGGTTTCTTTTCTGATCTCTTCTGGTAGGTCATTCCAAACTTTTACTACCATGAAGGTAAACATGGAAAGAAAAATTCACCTATAGTGGAGATTTTTTTATAGAAGGCAGGTTTAATTGTATTCTATTTATGATTCTTCTAGAGGTGGACCACGCCATTGAGAATAGTTGGGTGAGGGGGGGGGGGTGGCTGAGTTTCAATGGATTATGTGGTGTAAGATGCTGGATATTTTGAAGAATATCCGCAATGAAATGGGTAGCTAGTGCAATTGTTTGAAGAAGGCTGAGCTCGAGTTGTATTTCTTTAAGTTGAAGATGAGGTCTAACAGCTGTGTTCTGGATGAGTTGTAGTTTGTGCACTAGAGTGTTATTGATTCCCATGTAGGTGGAGCTGAAGTAATCCAGCTGAAGCAGTACCATCAACTGGACGATCAGAGAGAAATGGTGTTGGTGGAAGTATGGTTTGGTGAGTTTTAGTTGGCGCATGGTGAAGATGGTCTTTTTCCGGAGGCTGGAGATTTGTGGTTTCATTGTGAGTGTGTCATCTAGGATGCAGCCAATCACTTTAGAGGATTTTTCTAAGCCAGGGTGGTACCGGATTGGAGGTTTATGCTTGTTGGGGCGATCTGCTGAGCTGTGTGGAAGCAGATGGCTTTAGTTTTGCTGGCATTTAGTTTAAGTTTGTTTGTGGTTGCCTAGGTATGGATTCTTGCTATGTTTGAGATTTTGTCCTCTATGTGTGGCTGGTTGTTTAGTTATAGGGATGAGAAGAAGAATCAAGGATTTTTGTTATAATAGGGATGCAATCAATGAGCCTTTAGTTTGAGGTTATAGAAAGGTCTGCTGTAGAAGTTTTCGGTATGGGTGTGAGAGTGATTTTTCCCATTTCTTTGGGTAGTTGGCCTTGATTCAGGAAGTTATTTAGGAGGTTGGCAAGCCAGGCTATAACTTTTTTTTTTTTTTTAGCGGGGGGGGGGGGGGGGAGTAGCAGATAGGAGGTAAGCAGGGCAGTTGTCTAGGGGGCTACTACATGTAGAGAACAATCAATGAACAACTAACGGCCAACAGAAGCATCAAAGGAACTCAGGTAGTATCCCTGTAGATGCTAAAACATAGTATACAACATTCTTCAGGGCCCAAAGGGCTGACTGGCATCCAAGACAGGAAGAACAGGGGGTAAGGGGTGTGCAGTGGGCAGTGGGCCTGAGTCCAAAATGGGTGGGCACTAAATTTCTTTCCGCCATGCCCCATGCCTCCTGCCCAAATGCAAAATTATAAATACTTAAGTTGGTGGGCTTCCCAAAGCCCTGCCAGCTGAAGACCTCTTCCTCTAGTCCGGTGGCCAGAATTTTTCAAACTCTGCAGCTGGTGGCCACTAGCTACAGAGCTTGGAGATTTCTAGCTGCCAGAGTGGAGGAGGTGGTCTTCAACTGGCAGGCACTAGCTACAGAGCTTGGAGATTTCTAGCTGCCAGAGTGGAGGAGGTGGTCTTCAACTGGCAGGGTTTTGGGATCCCCACCAGTCACAGCAAGGGAGATGACTAGTTTTTGGTAACCTGAGCCTAAGACCCCTTTATATTCAGTTCAGAAAGAAGTACATATCTATTTTCATTTCTCCATTATTGTAATACATTGTTAGTTTAAGTTTTTAAGTTTCTATTTGTGATCCCATGTTCTGTATTTGGTAAAAGTTTGTGTTTTGTATGTAAAGAACTCCCTTTGGAACAATTTTTGTTCACCACATACCCAGTTGCTGTACTTTGTATGTAAAGAAGCCATTTAAAGTTGTTATATGTGTGGTAGTAATGGGAAGTGGGGATATTGGGGGAGAGTGCAGAGAGGAGAGGGGATCAGGGGCCCCCTCCTTAATTTCTGTCCTGGGCCCCAACATGTCTAAAACTGGCACTGGCCTACCTTCTTTTTGTAGCTGGGATTTCTAGAGGAGCAGGACTGGTACTCTTTACCCTAAACCTTAAGATAGGTAGGAAAAAACTCTTTCAAGTAATTGCCCCATGTGAACTCTTCTACCACAATCTCTGAATCCCCTTCATAGTCAGCCAATTACTTCCAAAAGTGCAGAGATCCAGTTCAAATGACTGGTCAAATAAAAGGGGACTTTACATTTTTTAAATTCCAAAATCAACACAAAGGAGAAATTAGATTCTTACCTGTTAATTTACTTTCTTTTAGCCTCTCCAGACCAGCTTAGGGTTAATCTTACAAGCGGGTACATATCTCATCATGATCAGCAGGTGGAGACTGAGACAAAACTTTGGAACTGTACATATCATGTGACTCCTCCCTAATTATCTCAGTCTGCCGAATAGCCAAGTAGAACTAAGAACTATATACAGAAAACAAACAGGACTCCAAACAGGAGTATCAACAAATAAAAACAGGAATGCTGTTGGAAAATGCAAAGGAACAAATGCAAATAGCAAAGGTCCCCACAGCTCACCAGCTACGCCAACCAAGCCACAGCCGCTGTTCTTACTCTCCCCGGCCCTAGAAAAATACTAGAAACCGACTGAAAAATGAAAATCTGCACACAAGAAAACGACAAGAGACAGGGTGGGGTCCTATGCTGGTCTGGAGAGGCTAAAAGAAAGTAAATTAGCAGGTATGAACCTAATTTCTACTTCTTTAGCAACTCTCCAGACCAGCATCGGGTTAATCTTACAAGCGGGACATACCAAAGCAGTCCCCATCATGGGTGGGACCTCCGAAGGGCTAGCATTAGAACACGCTCACCGAACATCCACATGGTAGTGTCTGACAAAGGAATGTAGAGAAGACCAGACTGCCGCCTTACAAATATCAACAGGAGGCACCAGCGAAGACTCAGCCCATGAAGCTGCTTGACCCCAAGTAGAATGAGCCTTGAGAAATTCTGGAACAGTCTTTTTCTGAAAAGGATAAGCGGAAGCAATAGTCTCCTTGATCCAGTGTGCAATGGTAGCCTTGGAAGCACCATCCTCCCTACAATGACTTGCTAGAAGGACAAAAAGATGATCTGATTTCATGATCTCCTGGGTCCTCTGCAAGTAGACATGAAGGACCCGCCCAACATCCAATTTGCGCAACTGTTTCTGCTCAGAAGAACCTGCCCGACTACCCAAGGCCGGGTGGACCACTGACTGGTTGACATGAAAAGGAGAAACTACCTTTGGCAGAAAAGAAGAAACAGGCCTCAACACTACCCACTCCCTAGAAAACTCGAGGAAGGAAGACCGACAAGAGAGAGCTTGCAGCTCTGAAACACATCTAGCAGAAATAATAGCCACCAAGAAGATCGCCTTAAGATTAAAGTCTTTCAATGTGCAGGCACCCAAAGGCTCAAACAGGGGGGGGGGGGGGGGGCGCACAAGCCCGGACAGGACCATATTCAAATCCCAAGAGGGAATAGATGGTCACACGGGACGCTTGAGCAATTTTGCCACCCACAAGAAGCGAACGACATCAGGAATGGCAGTCAGACACTGACTCCGTAATAACCCATGATAGGCTGAACCTGGAGAGAAGGCCAAGCCAGACCCCTGTCCAGGCCATCCTACAAGAACTCTACGATGTTAGGCAGGGAAGTGTGAAAAGCAATCACTCCTCGTGCCGTACACCACTCCTCAAAGATACGCCAAACTCGCACATAATCCCGAGAAGTGGAAAGTCTGCGGGACCCCAAGAGAGTGGAGATCACTTGGTCTGAATACCCCTTCTTACCTAGGCGAATCCTTTCACGAGCCAAGTCGTAATACAAAAGGGACTCAGATCGAACATGGGAATGGGACCCTGAGTCAGGAGATCGTGCGAAAGAGGCAGAGGAAGAGGATCCGACACCAGATGCCTCACCAGATCCGCGTACCATGGTCGCCTGTGCTAATCCGGAGCCACCAGAACCACAAGGCTCAGGTGATTAACAATGTGGAGTAGAACTCTGCCCACTAATGGCCATGGAGGGAATACATACAACATGGTTGAACCAGAGCATCCAGACCCTTGGCCTGATCATCTCTGCGATGACCGAAGAAGCGAAGAGTTTTGGCATTGACTCCTGTGGCCATGAGGTCCACTAGGGGCTGACCCCAAGCCTGCACTATCAACTGAAAGGCCACGTGGCTTAGACACCACTGTCCGAGATCTAATGTGTGATGACTGAGGTCCGCTTGAACATAATAATAATAATTTATTTTTATATACCACCTAACTAGCAGTTCATAGCAGTTTACACAATTAGGTACTCAGCATACAACATAATAATAACATCATACATAATAAAATCAGAGTAACTAATACAAGCATTAAAACTAATGAATAAGGATAACATAATATCAACTAAAATAAGTACAGATAAAAAGATAAAAAGTACATTATAACTATACGATAATATGAAAATCAATAATGTATATTATATTGTTTAAATAAATGGGTTTTAAGATCTTTTCAAAATTGATAGCAAGTAAGAAATGGAGAAACAAGCAGATTCAAACATGGATTCATTAATCCTGTTTGGAATGCTAGGGTCCTATCCAAAAATTTTTTGTAGCGACATGCATTTGCTGAAGGAAAATAAAACCAACCAGATCTATGGATATTTTTCTTAAAAATAAAAAAACTAAAATGAGAAACATTCTCCACTCTGTCTATGTGGGATGCGATTCTGCCTAGAGCATGAGCAGAGCAGCCTCCTGCACTACCTGCGTGCTCTTGTTGCCCCCCTGATGATAGACATAGGCCATCGCCATGGCACTGTCTGACAGAACCCAGACCGATTTGCCAGTTAAGAAGGCTAACAGCGCCAGACGGATGGCTCTAGTCTCCAGAACATTGATTGACCAGGTTGCCACCTCCATGAACCAGGTGCCCTGAGTTGAGTGACCTAGACACTGAGCTCCCCAACCGAGAAGACTGATGCCCAATGTGGCTGATTCAGACTTGTCCCTTGAAGAAGATGGGAGATCTGGAGCCACCAACGAAGACTGGAGTGAGCCAAGCCCGTCAGAGTAACAGGGTGATCTAGACTGAGGGTCTGGGGCGACCACCTCCAAAGCAGGGCATACTGAATAGGATGCATGTGGGTCCGAGCCCACCTCACCACGTTGAGGGAAGCTGTCATTGTCCCCAAGACTTGGAGGAAATCCTGTGCCCAAGAACACCGGAACGCCATAAGCAGGCAAATTTGAGAGTGTAATTTGCTTACCCGGGTCTCTGGGAGAAAGACCTTCCCCAAGGAGGTGTCGACCACCACCGTAAAATACTCCAGGCACTGCGAGGGGACCAACTGGCTCTTGTCAAGGTTGACAACCCATCCCAGTGACTGCAGGAACTCCACCACCCGAGTCTTGACCTGGGTGCTATCCTGGAAGTATTTTGTGCGAATCAACCAGTTGTCCAGGTAAGGATGCACCAGAATGCACTCTGTGTGCAAGGCCGCCGCGATGACCATCATAATCTTGGTGAACGTCCAGGGAGCTGTGGCCAGACCAAAAAGGAACGCACAGAACTGAAAGTGCTGGCCCAAGATTGCAAAATGAAGGAAGCGCTGATGAGAGATCCTGATTGGAATGTGTAAGTAGGCCTCTGTCAGGTTGAGAGAGGTTAATAATAATAATAATAGCAGTTTATATACCGCAGGACTGTGAAGTTCTATGCGGTTTACAATGATTAAAAAGAATGCTACAATTGAGTAGAACTTACATAGTTGGAGGTTGGTGACTAACAGAATATGAGAGTGGTTGTTGTGGGAGAGATTGTGTGGATCAGCTACCTATGTAATTCAAGAACAGATATGTTTTTAGGTGTTTCCTAAATTCACCATAGTTATTTGTATGCCTAAGTAGTTTTTCCCGGTCTTTGCCCCATGATGCTGCTTGATATGAGAGGAGATGTTGATTGTGTCTTTTAAATTTACATCCTCTAACCAGTGGGGAGACGAACTTCAGGTGTGAGCTTCTCTTATGTTTGTTGGTTGAGAAGGAGAAGAGGTCAGTTATACATTTAGGGGCTAAACTGTATAGTGCCTTAAAGCAGAAACATCCCAGCTTAAACTTCGCATGTGCCTCCATTGGCAACCAGTACAGGAGTCGGTAGGAAGGGGTTATGTGATTGGACTTCTTCAACCCCAAAAATCAGCCTAACTGCTGTGTTCTGCACCAGTTGTAGTCTCTGCAAGTTCTTCTGGGAGATTGCCAGGTGGGTGATATTACAGTAGTCTAGGTGGCTTAGTATAAGGGATTGTACTAGAATTACATTACATTACTTTACTGACTTCTATTCTGCCTGTACCTTGCAGTTCTAAGCGGATTACATCAGAAGATAACTGGACATTTCCAGGAACAAAAGTTACAATTAAGAGAACTGGATATTTCCAGGAAAAAGTTACAATTAAGGAGCTGGTTACATTATACAATTAAGGAGCTGGTTCATAATAAAGTTTTGAGAAGAGGGTACCAGATAGATAGAGAGAATAGGAAAAGCGTCAGATGAAGCTAGAAGATTACGAGGATGTTAAAGGGTAGAAACTGTTACATTGTTGAGTCTTAGGGGGATAATACAGGTAGAAAGGGCGAGAGGGGGGAGATTGCAAGAGGGGAGAAGAAGGGGGTTAAGCTATCTGGATAAATTTTTTGAATAGCAGGGTTTTGATTTCTTTTCGGATCGTTTTGAAGTCAGTTGTTGCTGTGAGCAGGTTTGAGATATAGGGGTCCAGTTTTGCTGCCTGTGTTGCTAGTAGGTGAATGATGAAGTGTCAAAGTATGCTTTGATGGACCGAAGCTTCCAGAGAGTGAAGAAACCCCTTCTAACCAATGAGTCCACTTGGTCTTTCATGGTTAGGCCTTAGTCAAGTATTACTCCCAGAACCTTCATTATGGTATCTATACTGTAAACCGCTTTGAACCTCACGGTATAGCGGTATACAAGAAATAAAATTATTATTATTATTGTAGGTTGGATAGGGTAACTAAGTTTGTTGATGCATAGTGATGTTTTAGTGACGAGAGGGTATAGCGAGGCTACAAAGAATTTAGTTTTTTCTGAATTAAGCTTCAATCTAAATTCAGTCATCCATTGTTCCATCAAGTTTAGTACTTCGGTTGCCATAGGGGTAGCTTCAGAGAGAGAAGTAGCGAATGGGATAATGATTGTAAAATCTTCTGCGTAACTAAATAATTTTATTCCCCGCTGGGCCAGTTGTGCACCTAATGATGACATGTAAACGTTAAAGAGCAGTGGGGATAGTGGTGACCCCTGAGGAACTCCAGATGGGTTGCTCCAGGTATTAGAGAGGTTGTAATTGAAACATACTTGATAGATGCGGGATATAAGGAAACCTCGGAACCAGTCCAATACCTCTCCTCTGATGCCAATTGCGTGCAAGCATTGCAACAATTTCTCATGATCCACCAAATCGAAGGCTAAACTCATGCCAAATTGCATGGTCAGGGCATTGTGGCCCTTGCTAAATAAGGAGCGTAAGTTATCCAAGATGGCTGCGATTACTGTCTTGGTGCTAAATAAAGGTCTAAAACCAGATTGGGTTTCATGTAAAAGAGAGAACTGATTCAGGTATTCCATCAATTGGGTATGTACCAGTCCTTCCATGATTTTTACAAAGAATGGAATGGATGCCACTGGTCTATAGTTGGTCACTGAAGCCAATGATTGTTTACGATTTTTTGGAATTGGGGTAATCATAATGTGACTGTTATTAGTAAGGAATTTTCCATTTTTGAGATTATCGGTCAAATAGTTCCACAACGTTAATTTAAAGTCTAATGGAGCTGCTTTCATGATATCAGGGGGGCAGGAATCTAGAATGCAGTATGATTTTGTGTACTTGTTGTATAGTTTGATGTAATTATTCCATTCTAGATCTTGGAAGGAATTCCAAATCATATCTGCTGGTATTTCATTTCAAGTTTCAAGTTTATTAGGATTTTATATACCGCCTATCAAGGTTATCTAAGCGGTTTTTACAATCAGGTACTCAAGCATTTTCCCTATCTGTCCCGGTGGGCTCACAATCTATCTAACGTACCTTGTATGTTAGTTATTTGATGTGCACATATGCCATTTATCGAACAGTTATTTCTTAGGTTTATAATTTTTGTATCAAAATGTTGTGCTAGATCATTTGCTGAAGGCAGCTCAATATTCTGCATGGATTGAGTGTGGTGTGTGATGTCGAATAAATTTGTGACCAAGTTGAACAATTCTTTTGTGTTGATTCCTTTCGAGTTTGTATTGGATGTGTCAATTTTGGATGAGTAGAATGCTTTATGTTTTTCTTTTGTCAATTGTTTATAGCTTTTTATGTTGGATCTCCAATTGTTCCGGTCTGATAATTTTCCTGTTTTTTTCCAGATCCTTTCTAGTTGTCTTACTGATTGTTTCATTTTTAGTAGTTCGGTGTTGAACCATTTATTATATTTATTTGAGCAGTTTTTACTATTTCGTTTAGGGACAATTTTATCTAAAATGAATGTGCTTGTTTTCATCCAGTGATCCCCGAAATCATCCCCTTCTCCTATCTCCTCTCGTAATTCGTATTGTGACCAATATTCCTCTGGATTGATATGGCCCCTTGTGAGATGTTCTTTTTTTTATCTTTGTGTGTGTTTTGGATTTTAAATGAGTCCATATTAAATTGAAGTAGTAGGTAAAGTGATCAGACCAGATATCATGACACCAGGTACCGTCGGAAAGAGAGATAGAAGGATCTATGATCTCCTTTGTGGACATAGCTATCACGTCTAAATGATAGCCTTTTTCATGTGTTTTTTTGTGGGTAAAGGGAGATTATAGTTGAGCGAAGATAGAAAGTTATTAAAATCTTTCACATCTGGGTTGTCTTGGTTTTCTAAATGTAGGTTTATGTCTCCTACAATAATATTGTAAGAAGGAATAATAGTATTATGTAGAACAAATTCTCCCCCAGCTGAATCACCAGAATCACCGATCGCAGTGTCTCCATGTGAAAAGATGGAACTCTGAGATAGAGAGTTGCGCGGGGACAGAAATCCCACCCGTCCCCACCCGTCCCCGCCGAAATCTCACCCGTCCCCACCCGTCCCCACCCGTCCCCGTGAGGAATCCCTCCGTCCCCACCCATCCCCGTGAGGAATCCCCTCCGTCCCCACCCGTCCCCGCGAAGAATCCCCTCCGTCCCCGCCCGTCCCTATAAACTTCAGAAATAGTTATTTCATTTAATTATGCTACTGAATTAAAGGCTCTGGTAGAAACCCATTTACAAATAAGCAAAAAGACTTTATTAATTTGAAAATATTAATTGGGAAAAATACATACTTTGTAAACGGGTTTCTACCAGAGCCTCTAATGTTTATAAATTTTTATCAACACAACTAATATACTACTTTATCCTGAAGCAAAAAAAAAAAAAAAAAGAAATAGAATTCTTTTCCTATCTTTGTTGCCTGGTTTCTGCTTTCCTCATGTTCTCATTCAATTCCTTCCATCCACTGTCTCTCTTCCTTCTGCATCTTCCATTTGCTCTGTTACTGTGCCTCTCCCTTTCTTCCCCCTTCCAAATTGGTCTGGCACCCATCTTCTTCTCTCCGCTCCCCCCATAGTCTGGCATCTGTCTTCTTCCCTGCCAGCGTCTTCTCCCTACTCTCTCTTCCTCATTTCCTTTCAGTGTCCTTCTCCCCCCCATCTTCCCCATGTCCTTTCAGCATCCTTCTCCCTCTCTGTCTTCCCCATGGCCATTCAGCGTCCTTCTCCACCCCTTTGTCTTCCCCATGTGCTTTCAGCATCCTTCTCCCCCCTCTGTCTTCCACAAGTGCTTTCAGAGTCCTTCCCCCCCCCCGCCCTTCCCATGGCCTTTCAGCGTCCTTCTCCACCCCTTTGTATTCCCCCATGTGCTTTCAGCGTCCTTCTCCCTCCTCTGTCTTCACCATGGCCTTTCAGCGTCCTTCTCCCCCCTCCTTCTCTACCGCCTCGGGTGCAGCACAGCCGGCCAGGTCCCCTTACTTTTGTGGCACTTCCCCGACCGACCGACAACAGCCCCGGTCCGACAAACCTCCATGCCCTTAACCGCGAATCTAAATTACCTTCTTACAGCTGCTGTACAGCTACCGCCCCCCTCCCTTGGTAGCCACTTGAACCGCGAGGCTACTCTCCTTCTCCTTACCTGCCCTGCCTGCAGCACAGAGCCAAACAGAAGTCTTCCCGACATCAGCGCTGACGTCGGAGGGAGGGAGGGCTTTGTTTAAGCTTTGTTTAAGCCCTCCCTCCCCTCCGACGTCAGTGCTGACGTCGGGAAGACTTCCGTTCGGCTCTGTGCTGCAAGCAGAGAAGGTAGGGAGAAGAGCCGCGCGACTGAGTACATCCAGCCCCGCAGGAGCCCCGCGACCCTCGGAGGCGTCCCCATGGGATCCCCGCGACCCTAGGGGGCGTCCCCACAGGATCCCCGCGACCCTAGGGGCATCCCCACGGGATCCCCGTGACCCGAAGGGGGAACCCGCGGGATGCCCGCGGGTCCCGCGGGATTCCTGTCATCCCCGTTCCCGTGCAGCTCTCTACTCTGAGAGCCCTGTTGACCCCCTTCAAATCTAAGATGGGCCAGAAAGTCCCCACTTTCTTGGGCACCACAAAGTAAATTGAATACCTGCCAGTGCCCGACTCCTGAGGGGGCACTAGAACCATATCTCTGAGATCTAGCAATCTTTGAAGGGTCTGGCAAAAAGCCTGCTTCTTCCACTTGGCATGACAAGGAGAAGCTAGAAAATGATCTGGCAAGGAATGGGCAAACTTTAGAGCATAGCCATCCCGAATCACCTCCAAGACCCACTGATCGGACGTGATCTCTGACCATTTGTCAGAAAATTTTCGCAGCTGGGCACCCACTAGAACCAGAGGGGGCACCGGCAAGGAGTCATTGGACAGGACGGGCTGCAAGGAAGTGGCAGGAGGATTTCCAGCCCCTCGAAAGGACTGCATGCGGTGGAAGAAACACCCCTGGGAAAACCCAGAAGACGGGAAGGTAGCAGCCCCACGACCAATGCAAAATCTGTGGAAATTCCGCAGACGCTCCCTAGCAGTGCCTCCTCTAACTGCCTGATGGGCACGATCCTCAGGCAGGCGGAACACCTTAGAGTCTGTCAAAGTCTGAACCAATTTATCTAACTCCTCTTCAAACAAAAAAAGACCCCCGAAAGGGAAATTTTGTGAGTTTAGTCTTGGATGCCACATCTGCCGACCAAGCGCGCAGCCACAAGGTATGACGCTCGGCCACCCCAAAAGCCATAAACTAGGCAGAGAATAATACCAAGTCAGAGAGGGTGTCAGAGAGGAACGAGGCCGCAATTTCAATATTTGTGACCTCTTGATCCACTAAGGACCAATCGTCTGACTCACAGTCAAGAATACGCTCAGCCCACTGAAACACGATGCGAGCCACAAATAGATGCCTGGACTCCTAAGGCAGAGACATTAAAATTCTGTTTAAAGAGAGTTTCCAATTTATGCACCTCAGAATCATGTAAGGCAGAACCACCCTCTACAGGCACAGTATGCTGCTTTGAAATACTGAGACCACCGCATCAAAGTAGCCCTATCCATCTCTGGGATGGGATACAAATGAGCCATGGAGCGTGAAAACAGAAACGGCTCCTCCGGCATATTCCACTGTGCCAGAACAATATCCCAAATATCCTGATGCATAAGAAAAGAGCGGGACGCCGGGCGGATCCCCCGATGAGGGTCCCCCACCCACAGGGTCTCAGGAAGCATCTCCTCAAAACTTAAAACCGAGGAGAACTGCTGAATAAAAAAATGGGAGCTCGTCTCTGTGAAAAAGGTGCACTGCGGACGCCTCCTTGCCGGTAATCGGAAAAAACGAGCTCCTACTACAAGCAGTGGTCCCCTCAAGAGGATCCCGGAGGTCCTCCCAAGGGTCCAGGTCCTCATTGAAATCTGCACGCTCCTCAGACCACAAGTCTTCGTCCCAAGCCACTCATGGGTGCTTGGACAAAGGAGGAGGAGGGGAAGTGAAAGAAGTAGAAGGGGGCAAAGCCGCATGGGGTGCGGGGAGCACAACCTCCCCCGAAACCCCTGGGCCAACTGGAAAACTCCCAGCCGCCTGAAAATAAGCTCTGCATAAATTAAAAAATAAATCAGGGAAAAACCACCCCCAGTGGCCCCATGGGACTGCCTGCCCGAGCAGGGGTCCCAGCAGTAATCTGCCCCTATTTTTTCAAGACAGGGGGAAGGTTACCTGAGGTGGCAGAGCTAATGGAGGGTTTATTCAGTAAAAATGGCGAAGTTCCTGCCAAAAATAAACCCTACAGGGCCTGTAGCGGCTGGGTAACCTGAACAATCCCAGCCACTAAAGCAGGCAAGCCAACATCAGCTGATTTAGAAACAGCTGAGAGGGAGTCCCAAGCCAAACCGGTGATAAGGGAATCCTTTTTACCCTCACCGTCGGCGGCTGAGGAAAACCCTCTGTGGGCGATAGAGGAAGACTGGGCTTCACCACTGCTCACAGCCAACTTGTGAGGTACCAGCGGCGCGGAGTTCTGGTCACCTGCAGCCGCTGCTGATGGAGCTCCTGTACTGCAGTGGCCTGTACACCGCTTGCACAGGCTGGCCGGGAGTGTCTTGTGTCTGGAGCAAAATGAGCACTTCTTCCCTTGAAAAGTGCTCATTGCTCCATTCGTGACCTAGCTAGAAAAAAGTGCCGGTTAGTTGAAAAATACAGCAAATTTAAAGGGAAAGCAACCCTTCAGACCAGCATTACCTCTGGATTTTTTTTTTTTTTGTGCTTTTAGAACAGACTCCACTAGCTCTCTAAATAATATGCCTTACCACTAGGGGGTAAGACTTACTGTTGAGGCACCTCTACAAAAATGTTGGGAGGTGGAGGAAGGTGGGGGAGGGACTCTGCTTGAGACCCACAGGGTTTGACACCCCCGAGGTTGGATGGACCCCCAAACAGGGTCCACCCAAGCTCAATCTGGCATCAAAAAGGGACAAAAATTCCTAAACAAATTCCAACAGCCCTACCAAGGGATGGGTACAGCTCACCACACCTGCTGGAGCCTGAGAGAAGACTGAGGTAATTAGGGAGAGGTCATATGATATGTACAGTTCCAAAGTTTTGTCTCAGTCTTCACCTGCTGGTCATGATGAGATATATACCCGCTTGTAAGTTTAACCCTATGCTGGTCTGGAGAGTTGCTAAAGAATGACATTTTTTTTTTTTAAACTAAATTCAAAACACAAATCAGATAAACACAGAATGGTAAATCTTTTCACAATAAACTCCAATCTTCACTCCTATAAGAAAAATTCAGACACAGTGTTTCCTCAAGACTCATGGTTTCTGTCAGGCTAATGACCAAACTACTGAATCAAGTGATTTTAATTCTTTGAAGTCACTCCTCCTTTTTCTCTCTGGTTTCTTCATCCTCTTAGTTTCAGGTTTTTGAGCCCTCCTTAATTTGTTTTAACTGAAAGAGCATCAATGGATAAAAATCTTTATTGTTTTAATAGAACATAGATAGCTTACAGATTGTGCTTGGAGAAAATGGCTGACTTCACTACCTTTTGCTTAGCTTCTTTCCTCTATATAACACTATTGCTGAACCTTTGGTTCCCCCTCTCTTATGGTCTCTAAAGGCCAGATTCTGTAAAGGACGTCTAACTTTAGGTGTCCAGAATGTGGACTTCCATTGACTTAGGTGTCCAAATAAAATGGATAATAAGCATAAGCATAAGCAGTGCCTCTGCCGGTCAGACCATAGGTCCATCCTGCCCAGCAGTCCGCTCCCGCGGCGGCCCAAACAGGTCACGACCTGTCTGAATCACTAGAAGGGGCTTCCTTGCCACCTTGGTATCTCGTTTAAGTCCTGCCTTCCTATCGAAGTCCTAGCCCTCCAGTCTTGCACATGCACGACCTGGTTGGTTTATACTCATTACCTGGTTAACATTCTATACTTGTGTTACATCCCAGCTCCTCCCTCAGTATCCCATTAATTGGAACTTAGATGTCTAAACATTGGACGCAATTCTACAAATAGATGTCCACAATTTTGTGGACACCTATCAGAAAAAGTTGCACCTAAAAAATAGATGTGGGCATGGTAAAGGTGTTGTGTGGGAGTGGCTTTGATTTGGACATCCATTTACAAAATCACATGCCGCTAAGCGCCCGAATGCGTCTACCTTACGCCTAAAATGTAGGAATTGCAAAACTAGGTCTACTTTTGAGCTGGGTGTTAGGTAGAAGCGAGTTAGATGGACATAATTTAGGCGTCGGTTGGGTGTGCCATAGGTGTCCATTTATAGGTGAACGGTGCTTTTATTTGTGGGATATAGAGGATTCCAGGTTGATATTAAGGTCAAAAGATGTTTAATAATGCACCACTTAAACAAGGCACATGAAAAAAATATATTTTGCATACTAAACCTTCTATTTTGGGGGCTAAAGAGGACTACTTTTTGATAATAATAGAAAAAGATATTTAATAATGCATTACTCAAGCAAAGCACATGAAAAATATATATATATTGCGGAACTTCAGGGTACGTATTGTCTCCAGCAAAATACCAGCAAGGAAAGTGATCGACACTTTAAATAACAGATATACGTTAACAGTTTATTGCATAAAATAACATTTAACCTAGAAATTATTCAGGTAAATATTCTCTTATAAAATTTCTTATACCTTATTGTTTAACTTATCTCTGAATTCTATAACACTGAAACTTTATCTTTTCTCTCATAGGTAAACATTCAGGAGTATTGCAGATAAGTACCCCTTAGTTTCCTTCTTTTACCTCTTTGGCCCAGATTCACTAAGGGCACTGGTCGGATCTGATCCATGAGCGATCCGATCCGTGTCTGGGGGGCTGATTCTTGAATCGCCCTCATGCAAATGAAGGTGATCGGAATCACGCCCCCCAACTGACCTCCCGGATCGCTCTATCGCAATCCCCACGCATGTACAGACCATCTGTAGATAGTCTGCGCATGCATCAAGGAGCAGTGACCTTTTTTTTTTACTTTTAACTTTTTACTGAGCCCAATGAGCCTGTAGTTTCAACCCTCTTTAAACCCGTGGTTTAAAACCACGGGCTCACACTGTGGGGAAAGGCCAGGGCAGAAGCATGACAGCACTTGAAGCAAAAGGCAGGAGAGTCGGAGGCAGAGAGCTGGAAAGTCATGGCAGAGAGAGCTGGAGATTCGGGGCAGAGAAAACAGGAGAGTCGGGGCAAAGAGCCGGAGATGCAGTCGGAAATGATGTGAACGACTGGTCCCCAGCAGTCACTTGTTTGTTGATTTCCCAGTCGGTGTTGCAGTTATTTTTTTTTTTAGTGAATCGCTGCCTGCCTACATTTGAATGCCGTTCCCCCTCATTTGAATGCATGGATTGGAGGATGATTGGAACAGAGGTTAGTGAATCGGGTCGCAAAGGGGTTGCAAACTGATCGGTTTGCTTAGTGAATCTAGCCCTTTGTGTCTACTTCACTCTTTTCTCTATTGTGTCTTTTCTTTATTAAAGTTTAATAATTGTTTCTTTTCTGTGCAGGAACCTACTGAAGCTTCTCAGGTAAATGTCACTTAAACAAAATTAAACCTACTGTGTGCACACAGAAAAATAAAGTTAAAAGAAAACCTTTTCTCTGCTTGCAGGCTTTCTTGCGGTGGCTTGCATTAGTTGAGGAAGAACTCCATCAGGAAACTGGCATCGGATGGCACTGGAAGCAGTTGACACTAGACTGTAGTCTTAACTCTGGAAGCCACCACACAGTCAGAATACACTGGAACCAGGATCAGCAGAAACCTCAGGAACAAGTTTACCTACTACTCTGACTTAATTAAATAAAAGGAGGCAAATTTCACTCCCCGTGTATTTATATCTAATAGAAATAAAATTAAATAAGGTTCCCTAACACTAACCCTCTCTCTCAGGGGTAGACACACACTTCCAGTCTTAGAAACATAGAAACATAGAAATAGACGGCAGATAAGGGCCACGGCCCATCAAGTCTGCCCACCCCGGTGACCCTCCCTATCTATCTTTGCGGATAGTTCCCACATGTCTATCCCATCTGGCCTTAAAATCCGGCACACTGCTGGCCTCAATAACCTGAAGTGGAAGACTATTCCAGCGATCAACCACCCTTTCAGTGAAGAAGAACTTCCTAGTGTCACTGTGCAGTTTCCCGCCCCTGATTTTCCACGAATGCCCCCTTGTTGCCGCTGGACCCTTGAAGAAGAAGATGTCTTCTTCCACCTTGATGCGGCCCGTGAGATATTTGAATATCTCGATCATATCTCCCCTCTCTCGACGTTCCTCGACGCTCCTCGTACGGGAGCTCCTTGAGTCCCGAGACCATCCTGGTGGCCATTCTCTGGACCGATTCCAGTCTCAGCACATCCTTGCGGTAATGCGGCCTCCAGAATTGCACACAGTACTCCAGGTGCGGTATCACCATGGATCTATACAGTGGCATAATGACTTCAGGTTTACGGCTGACGAAACTCCTGCGTATGCAACCTATGATTTGCCTTGCTTTGGATGAAGCTTGCTCCACTTGGTTTGCAGACTTCATATCTTCCCTGACAATCACCCTTAAGTCTCTTTCTGCTTCAGTTCTTGTCAGGATCTCGCCATTTAGGGTGTAAATCTTGCATGGATTTTGGCTTCCCAGGTGCATGACTTTGCATTTTTTGGCATTGAAACTGAGTTGCCAGGACCTAGACCAGTGCTCCAGCAGAAGTAAGTCATGCACCATATCGTCTGCCATTGCTTTTTTGTCTGTTGAGCTTTTGCTCACTACATTGCTCAGTTTGGCATCATCAGCGAATAATGTTATTCTACCTCGGAGCCCTTCTGTCAAGTCTCTTATATAGATGTTGAACAAGATCGGTCCCAGGACGGAGCCCTGTGGCACTCCACTTATCACCTCTGACATTTCGGAGGGGGTGCCATTCACCATCACCCTCTGAAGCCTACCTCCAAGCCAGTTCCCAACCCATTTGGTTAATGTGTCGCCCAAACCTAAAGAACTCATCTTGTTCAGCAACCATAGTCAGCACTCTCTCTTTCTAGTTTCCCAGTTTTACAATATTTTTAATTAAACTAAATTAAATTATCATCCATTAATTTCTCAGGTTAATCTCTGGAACACTTACATTTAATTTTAGTGAGTCTCTGCAGCTTAGCACAGCACTGCTTCTCAAAGTTCCATGACACCTTACTCTTAAAACTATTTTTCTTCAAGGATTATTTCACCCAAAAAGTGTTAAAAATAAACCCATAAGGGTTTATTTTAATTTATTTTTAACCTTTTCTCAAAGCATCTCCATAAATTATAAAGCATCTCAGTTAAATTTTCTTCACAGAAAAAAAAAGTTCCTTCACCAGACTACATTTACCAAAGAAATTCACATTGGCAAAACTTTTAAAATTACTTACTTTAGATTAGCTCCTTCAGAGCAACCTCAGTTTCTCTAACCATAAATATCAAAAAGTGCCAATAACAAATCTGTTATTTTTCCTCATAATCTCTCAAAACAGCCACACAAACAACCCCATTAGCAATTACAAACATATTACCAATCAACTAATTAAATTCCCATTTTCTACTCAATTTTCCTTAAATATTTACTCTTTTCCTACAGACAACCCCCAGCTCTGATGAAAATCTCAACTGTCTGTATCTCTAACCGACTCTTCAGAACTGTTGAGAATTTCCACATGCATACTCTCTTAGAATTTCTACACTTCGTTACATCTGGAACTCGTTACCAGAGGATGTGGCAACTGCAGTTAGTATATCTAGGTTTAAAAAAGGTACCTGGAGAAAAGGTCCATAGTCTGCTACTGAGACAAACATGGGAGAAGCCACTGCTTGCCCTGGGATTGGTAGCATGGAATGTTGCTACAATTTGGGTTTCTGAATGTATTATGAGAATATGGGGTAGTAAAAATCTATTTTTACCTATAACAGAGACTCTCTCACACTTCATTAACAGATTTTGTATATAGACACTGTTAACGAAGTGTGCAGAGTCACTGTTATAGGTAAAAACAGATTTTTACTATTTCACATTCTTATAATGTATTCAGATTTCTATTGGGGTAATTAGTTAGAAGCGTTTTTAATACTTCCTAGCCATTCGGAGAACAATTTGGGATTCTGCCAGGTACTTGTAACCTGGATTGGCCATTGTTGGAAGCAGGATTTTGAGCTAGATGGATCATTGGTCTGATCCAGGATGGTAATTCATATGTTTTTAATTTCTTATGCTTGAAGCTATGCTAGTCTAACTATCCTTCTTGTCTTAATTTTGTTTCTTTTGCAACATTTCCCCTGCCCTCCTACCTTCATCTCAATTTTGCCAGGTAGCATTATTTATGTAAATTATGTCATCTCTGTCCTGTCTCAATTATTATGGATGTACTTTGTAACCTGTTCTGGGCTCCTTTGGGAGGACGAGCTAAAAAAAATGGAATAAATAAATAAATAATAGGGCATTGTTCATACACGATAGAATAATTGGTCTCATATGGTTCTGTGCCTAGCATAAAGGGCTAGATTCCCTAAGCTTTGCGAGCCTTCTCTGACCATTTTTGAGCCTTCTGCGACCCGATTCCCTAACCTCCTGGCCGATCAACCTCCCACCTGATCTGATCCACCCATGCAAATGAGGGGAAATGGCATGCAAAGTTGGAAGGCAGCGATTCACTAACAGAAGAAGGAACACCGATTGGGCTGGCCGATCCAAAAAGAAGCAACTGTTGAGGACCAGTCGCTCACGTCCTTGCTGACTGTCCTGCTCTCTGCCACCCTGAAATCCCAGCATCAAAACAGAAATAAAACCAACAAAATAAAACATTGTACAAAAAGCACAAGAAGGCAAGCTCTACTGCTCTCTGCTGCCCTGTCCCTGCCAACTCTCTTGCTCTCTGCCGCCCTTCCCTCCAGTGCGAGCCCATAGTTTTAACCCGTGGTTTTAACCCACGGGTTAAAAGTGTGTTCTATTTCTGTTATATAGCTCTGGCTAAAGCATGTTCTGTTCCATTAAAGCCCCCTCCCCCTTATGTGAAGAGCAAGTGAATGCACGGACCACATCTACAGGCAAAGAAGATAGTCTGCGCATACGTCAGGATCACTCTGCAGCGATCCATGGGGTCGGTGTAGGGCGTGCCTCCGATCGTGTTAATTTGCATAAGGACTCGTAGTGAATTGGTCACCTGGCCACGGATCGGATTGGTGAGTTTAGTGAATCTAGGCCATTGTAAATATACCAAGGATTTTGTGAGAACAATATGGAAGCTTCAGTGTGATTTCTTTTTTTTTTAAAATCACTAGTTTGCCTGTGAAGTGGAGCAGAGGAACACTTCACACAGCAACAGAGGGTGAAGTGTTCCAAGACCTCACCCTAAGTAAGATGTTGGGTTTATTGATATGGGTTGCTTGCTGAAGTTGCTCCTTTAACACTGCTAATGCTCAGTACTCAGCTTGCCTGCTGCTTCTTCAGCAGTACGGAGGTGTGGAAGAACACTTGAATAGCTGCTTTCACTATTGTTTGCTCTTATCTTTCCTCTATTTATCCACTTCACCAGTGAGAGGCTTGTTACCTGGTAACCAGTGTCCTTTGATAGCAACCATTACTCTGCAACTGCACCAAGCTGCTACAGAAATGAAGGGGGGGATCATCAGCTTCCGTGCACTGTCTCTAGAGAACCACAAACAGGGCTGGATGTACCGCACATTTGCAGTAGGGAACCTGTAAAATGATACCTAAGAAAAGTTTTAAATGGCTTGCGTAGATGCAAAGTATGCAGGCAAATTTTTATCATGTTTAACTTGCACCTAATTTTCACCACTAGTTTCTTTTTGACAAATAGCTATCAGAAAAATCACATGCAGTACGTATTATGTGCCTGCTTGTTATACAGGTGAATGAGATGGGATGAAACACATGTTTCTGAAAATGTGATGTTAACGATGATGTTTTCCTCTTCTGAGTTAAGATCACCAAGAAATGCTTTCTAGGCATGTTTTGCACCAAGCGAGAGAGCCTGTTGGCAAAGCTGTGTCAGCTTGTCTCTTTGGCCATCTGTCCTAAAGCACCTATTTGAAAATCATGGGTTTGGTATGGCCTGTACATGAACATACATCATATTCCACCCACATCTGCCCTACTTCCATTTATATACCCTGCGTATTGTCTTCCCAACCCTTCACTCACAGTCACACACCACCCAACCACTCACACTTTTGTGCATACACATACACTTTGACCAGTCACATATGAGCTATTCCACTGACTCAAAAATATCCCATCCACCTCATTCATGCAATATCCCTGCCTGCCCACTCATATATAGACAAACTGTCACACTCGCACATCCCTATATACAGATATAGAATATTAACCATACTGACAAGGGGAACATGCATATGTGCAATGCTTCTAGCAAGTGCATCTTACAACTAGTTAACGCTGCCAAAAGTACACATGCCTGCATGTACTTTAGGATGTGAAGGGCAATTTTTAACCAGGCCAATTCACTGGAGTAAATGGCTTTGAAAATTGCACTAAGTTTGAAAATTAGTGTGTGGTACATGTGCTAAATGTGGCCACAACTTTCTACCTGTTATTTTGTATGGGCAGCCAAGGGGACTAATACAGTACCTGTAGTTTTTTCAAAATATCATGTATGTGGGATCCCAACAATTGGTAGGGAAATAATTTGTAGGAAGACAAGTCGTAGGATAGGAGAAAGGGAGAAAATATAATTATATTTTGTATTTTGTGATTTCAATATTTCAGATTTGAAATGTGTATCCTGCTAGAGCTGGTGTTAGATAGTGAGCGTGAGCTAAGCTAAGACTTAACAGAGAGAGGAAAAGTTTTTGTTTGTTTATTTTGTTTACACCACAGTGCCGGGATATGATGAATGAAGAGGCTACACAATAAACCTGCCAGGATGTTTGAAAAAAAAAAATAAAATAAAAATACCACCCAATTGGGCAGGAAAACTGAATCGAAAAATTGATTCAATAGGCTGAATTGAATCAAATCAAATTTTTTTCCCTGAATCGGGCAGCACTATTCCCCACAATCTAAACACTTCCAGAAACACTTTCTCAGGCCTCTGCTTCATATGTGTATATTGTGAAAGAGCAGCCCTGTTTTTAGCTGGCCTCAGAAAGGCAGTTTTCAAAGAAGGAAACAAGAACATTAATGCAGATAGATTGCTTTGGAAACTGCCTTCTCCAGGCCCATTTGAAAAATCTCACTGAACCTATAACATGTGAGACTAATGTAATCCATCCTCTGCTTATCTGTGTTGCTCTAGGCAATGTTTGCGTTGGGGGATGAGATCTGCATTGCAAAGAGATATGTCTATTATATTCTCATGTGTGGAAATATAACTTCTATTTGCAGGGCATCAGCTATCTCATGTAGTATTCTGTACTTTTGCAGGGGCTATGGCAGTGGTAGGCAATTCAGGTCCTTGAGAGCCACAGGCAGATCAGGTTTTCAAGGATATCCACAATAAATATGCATGAGATAGATTTGCATCTCACGGAGGCAGTACATGCAAAGCCATCGCATACATACATACATCCTGAAAACCTGATGTGCCTGTGGCTCTCGAGGACCGGAATTGCCTACCCCTGGGCTATGGAAAATTAGTTTGCTCCTGTTGTTTTCGCATAGATCGCCCCAGGCCTTCCCAGTTCCACCTCATTATGCCACATCACACCCCAACCTTACCACCAGCCCCACCCCCTCAGCCTGTTCTCGTTAGTTGGGAGGGCATCCATGCATGCACGGATGCCCCCTCCTTATGCAATCTGAAGAGGAAGCTTTTCATAACCCGGACAAAGTGTTGGGTTTTGAAAAGCCATGTTTGGAAAAATCCAGACATCTGGTAATCCTAAGTATAACCCCATACTTCTCCAGCTGAGCATCAGGTGGGGGTTACTCTCAGTAAATTTTACAGTTTTGTAAGGAGTTCAGAGCTGGGATCAGCTCTGATGTGGGAGGCCAATTGGCACAGAAATTCACTCATTCAGCACTCTCCAATCATCCAATAAGCCAGTCCAGGTCAGAATTTTAGTTCTGAGCTAAAGGGTTTACTTTAACTTGCATTATTCAGACAAAACAATGGGACAATGTTCTGAGTATCAGCTATACAGAGATGCCAAGTTACTCACCAGACTGGAAACTTTTTGGCCAGCCCTGGTTCTGAACTTACATCCCACAGCAGTGTAGAATTTGTAGTGCCTCATTCTGCCCATTAAAATTAGTGCACAAGTCCTATAATGCACCAAGATGGGGTGGTCAGAAATCCAAGCTTGTCCCAACATCTCCAGGCTGGAAATGGATAACTTGGCATCTCTGACTAAATACAGTAAAGGCAGAAATAAAAGCAAAAATAGTTTAATCATTTATAGTCTCTGTTGGGTTTCCTTAGGAATATTCAGGTTGCAGGAAACTCCTAGCAAAAGACCCTGTAGAGCTTTACTTTCTCTGGGTCCCTCCTCCAGAGAGAAGCTGCTCTGTAAGCCTCTAAAGCTCTGAGCTTTTTAATGCAAAACTATTTAGTAGCTTGTCCCTTCCCCAGTGGAAGTTGTATTGGGGTTTTCTTTCCTTTTGGATCTATAAGGACTTACTCCTCTGACTCCTCTTGTTCTCTCAGGCTGGTTTTTTGAGCACTTCACTCCTTTTTGTAAGTGAAAATAGGTTAAAAACTTACCCATTTGGGAGGAACGGTGGGCTGTCCTGGGCTTGTTGGTTGTTTTTTGTTTTAGGACCTTGGCATGGCCCAGAACATCTTTATGCCTGCCAAGGTTTGCAGGTAGTACTATTCAGGAGCTGTATGGCTATGTAAAAGTCCAGTACAATTTCAGTGTCAAGCGGTCACTTTGTTGCTGTTGGCAGAGACTGCTGACTGGTCACTCTTATGTCTCTGCATTCTCTCTCTGGTCTTTTCCAGTCACTACTGGCCACTTCTGGTCACTAATGGTCATTTGGGTCTCCCAGTACCTTGGTCCTCATAGACCCTCTAGTTATAAGTCAGTTCAGGTCTCCTTGTAATTTTGCCCCTGTTGACCCTCTGATCACTAGGGTTAGGTGGATACCAGTACACATCCTCCTCATGCACATTTATGCTACATAGGTATTTAAATATCTCCCCTCTCCCACCTTTCCTCCAAAGTATGCATATTGGCATCTTTAAGTATGATAATGAAGGGAATAGACTTAGAAGATAAAGACAGGATGTTCACCCTCTCCAAGGTAGAGAGAACAAGAGGGCACTCTCTAAAGTTAACAGGGGATAGATTCCGTACAAACGTAAGGAAGTTCTTCTTCACCCAGAGAGTGGTAGAGAAGCGGAATGCTGGAGTCTGTTATATGAGAAAACACACTCCAGGAATTCAAGACAAGCTTGGACAAGTTCCTGCTGAACCAGAACGTACGCAGGTAAGGCTAGTCTCAGTTAGGGCACTGGTCTTTGACTTAAGGGCCACCGCGTGAGCGGACTGCTGGGCACGATGGACCACTGGTCTGACCCAGTAGCGGCAATTCATATGTTCTTATGTTCTCATATGCCTTATGATGATGGCCACTGACCATTTTAGTTGCTTTCCTCTGGACCAACTCCATCCTGTGTATATCATTTTGAAGGTGTGGTCTCCAGATTTATACACAATATTCTAAATGAGGTCTCACCAGAGTCTTATACAGGGGCATCAATACTTCCTTTTTCCTATTGACCATTCCTCTCCTATGGTCATTCCTCTCCCTATGCACTATTGGCCATTCCCTCTCCCTATGCACTATGAAATTTTCCTATTGGCCATTCCTCTCCCTATGCACTATGAAACTGTACTTGACGTCTAGCTTTCGCTGGCGCCTTTTCAGCCTGTTTTGCTACCTTAAGATCATCACATACTCTCACACCCAAGTCCTGCTCCTCTGGAAGCCCTGAATATGTATACCCTAGAGGAAAGGAGAGACAGGGGAGATATGATTCAGACGTTCAAATACTTAAAGGGTATTAACGTAGAACAAAATCTTTTCCAGAGAAAGGAAAATGGTAAAACCAGAGGACATAATTTGAGGTTGAGGGGTGGTAGATTCAGGGGCAATGTTAGGAAATTCTACTTTACGGAGAGGGTGGTGGATGCCTGGAATGCGCTCCCGGGAGAGGTGGTGGAGAGTAAAACTGTGACTGAGTTCAAAGAAGCGTGGGATGAACACAGAAGATTTAGAATCAGAAAATAATATTAAAGATTGAACTAGGCCAGTTACTGGGCAGACTTGTACGGTCTGTGTCTGTGTATGGCCGTTTGGAGGAGGATGGGCAGGGGAGGGCTTCAATGGCTGGGAGGGTGTAGATGGGCTGGAGTAAGTCTTAACAGAGATTTCGGCAGTTGGAACCCAAGCACAGTACCGGGTAAAGCTTTGGATTCTCGCCCAGAAATAGCTAAGAAGAAAAAAAAAAAAAAATTTTTTTTAAATTGAATCAGGTTGGGCAGACTGGATGGACCATTCGGGTCTTTATCTGCCGTCATCTACTATGTTACTATGTTACTATGTTACTATGTTACTATGTTACTATGTTTCATGCACATAAGTTCTTCACTCCCTAAACTGTACTGTTTCCTCTGGTTTTTGTAGCACAAATGCATGACCTTGCATTTCTTAGCATTAAATCTTAGCTGTCAAATTTTGGACCATTCCTCAAGCTTCACTAGGACCTTCCTCATGCTATCCAAACCATCAAGGCTGTCTCCTCTATTGCAGATTTTGGTATCATCCATAAAGAGGCAAATCTTACTATAGAGCCTTTCTGCAGTGGGGAGTATGTGGTGCAGTAGTTAGAGCTACAGCCTCAGCCCCCTGAGGTTGTGGGTTCAAACCCTACACTGCTCCTTGTGACCCTGGACAAGTCACTTAATCCCCATTGCCCCAGGTACATTAGATAGATTGTAAGCTCACTAGGACATTTATGGAAAAATGCTTGAGTACCACTTAAGCAATAAATGACATTTAAATACTTAAATAAAATAAATAAATTTTGTTGTACAGCTGAAGTCTGATCCTCATTTTTGCTTTGAAATGTCTTTACTTTTTATTCTTTTAGAATAATGCTTCACGGCCTTTCTTTTTATTTTGTAGCACACATGAGTAGGCCCTGCAAGATTACCAAACTTCACACACTGATGTGAGAGTAAAGCCAGCAACAAAAGTACATGAGCAAGAAGTGGGGCTTTTCTTCTGCTTGTTGGAAGGAAGGAGAAAGGGAAGATTTTCTGGTGAATCAAGTGGACTCTTTCCATGGAAAAGTGTACTAATCTACTCTCAAACTACACTGAAATCCACTTTATTTAAATGTTGTCTTTGGGCTGGTGGTTGTATCCTGCATCCAAGAGAATTTAGTATGCATCAGAAAAACATTAAAATAGCCAACACAAATCAACCATTTCCAACATGTAAATTCTATGTGGAAATAAGCTGAGGACAGAGATTGTGAACTGGGTTTGACAGCTTTGAGATTACTCCTTGAGTCATACAGCTACTAGATCTAGGAATCTATTTATAAAGGACCTGACATGGTCATTCCTAGATCTCTTATTTTCTTTATCTCACATCCTCCATTCTCCCTGTGCAAAGACTGGCTTTCCTGTGCCAGGTGCTGATGTTCTGGAGGCAGGTATGTACATCTTTATTCAGATTTTTATGGCGGGGAGTGGGGGGGGGGGGGGGGGTCAGTGATCACTGGGGGAATATGTGGGGGTATGGACTTTGGGTTAGATTCATAAACCTGCCCAATCAGGACCGATCCGTGTCTGATCTAGGTAGGTCTGATGAATTCACAAAACTTTAATATGCAGATGGGGGCGATGGATTGCTGTTGTCCAATCCCGACGCATGCGCAGACCTGACAGTAGTGACAGGAGAAGCAGCCTCCTGTCACTGCTGTCAGGGCTTGTAATTTTTTTTTAATTGGGCACATATTTTGCATATTAACACACGCAAAATATCTGCTCAGTTAAAAAAAAAAAAATACACCTCCCCGGAAGTGCTTCCTACCTCCTCAAACCCCTAAAAATTGCACACACCCCCAAATGTGGCCCCGCCAAAGAAAAGGCAGGAGGGATACCAAAACTCCCTCCTGCCATGTGAAACCCCTTTTTGCCTTGCCAGGCCGGGCCCACCTCCCTCCCTCCCTCCCTGTACCTTAATCTAGGCTGGCTGGCTGAGCCCAGCCCACCCCCTCCCCGTACCTTGTAATATCGTTGGGATCAGGAGGGGTGCTCAGTCTCTCCTGCTCCAGGCCTCCTCCGAAGCTGGCCGACTGACCAGGCAAGGCCTACCCCCTCCCCATATCTTGTAATATTGTTGGGAGCAGGAGGGATGCTCCACGCCTCCTCCACCACAAGTACAGCCTTAGGCAATGCCACAATGCATTATAGCAATACAGTTGAAAGAGAAGGCAGTATAATTAATAAGCACGTAATAGAGAAACAATGGATTTAACAGACAATATAACAGTGCAATTGAGATATAGAGCAAATATATTTATCAAACAAATAATAGAAGGTAATAGATTTACCCTGCAGATTGCACTAATAAGGTTTAAGCAGCAGTAGAATTTACTTGTGATTCATGTTTTATATTCTGGTATTGTCGATATGGCTGTATTTCTGTAAGCAAGTTGTATCTTGTAAAATAATTTTAAAGTTGCATAAATAAAAAAAATTAACTAAAGTAAGAAAGAGAAAAAATGTTTTATAAAATTAGTTTCTATATGCCCTACATGTTGAAGGTCTTGCTGGCAGACTGATACATCAGGCAAGATGGTCTCAATTGAATAAAAACTCATCAATAGAGATGGACTTTTCCAACATTGCCAGGGGAAGTCCATCTTTTCAAGCCCCATTCCATCTGGTACAACTGAATCTGTTCATGTTATGGAGGAGTAGCCTACTGGTTAGAGCTCTAGGCTGAGAAAGAGGGGAGGCTGGCTCAAATCTCACTGTAGTTCCTTATGATCTTGGGCAAGTCACTTAAACTCTCCGAGAGCAGTGCGGCCCGGTGCTGGATTGTTCTTTCTCTGTGCATCTTCTGCCTGAAAGCGATGAGTCAGGGCTGCAGCAGCTGGAAAGCCCAAGATGATATCTGTCCTGTCTGGACTTTTGCCATTGGGATTATTTAAAATATGCTGAGGCAACAGAGCTGCTTCAGGAAAGTGGATTTCTGTCAGACTAATTTGATTTTTTTTCCCCAGTTTATGAATTATTTTAAATTTTATTCCATTGTTTTTTACCCCTATTGTTTTTATTTTATTAACTGAATTCTATTGTTTATCGGTTCCTCCCTTCTATTCCTTTTTACATATTACTTTAATTCATTTAGATATCATTTACATAGATGGTGCTCCTATCTGTAAAGTTAGGAATTTCTATGAAATATTCTACATGCTTCTCTCCTCTCCACTCCTTCCTACCCTCTATAGTTCTCCCTCTCTACCCTCTTCTAACCCCCTCCTCTTTAATGTCGCATAAAGCTTGTATAAGTATGTGCGACGCACAAATGGAATAAATAAATAAAATGCCTCTGGCACAAACCAAGATTGTGAACTCTGCAGGGACAGAAAAATATCTACTATACATTAATGTACACCACTTCAGTAGCCTGCAGGCAATACCTAAAGGAAAAAATAGAATTGACTTGCAGTGGATTTAGAGATTTGTCCTCTCTCCATTTTATTGGTTTTTTTTGTGTGTGTGGGGGGGGGTGGGGGGGTGGGGGAGGGGGTGTCCTTCTGTCTTGTTTTCCAGGTGTTCTGATGGAAATTCCCTGATGCATCTGCCGACATGTTTCAGTGATTCACTATGATGTTTGCTTTAATTTGTAGAACTTTTTCTGAAGTTAATGTAGAAGGATTTTTTTTAGATTTCTTACTATATCTGTGCCAGTAAATAGCTTCTAGTGCTAAAACTGGTATTATAATGTTCTGTACAGATGGTGTACCTCCTTGTCTCACATTTGCATTGCCTTCTTTAATTATGGACATGTATTTGGCTTATCAAAGAAACATATATGTATAAAGCATAGCACTGAAAAGGTATAAACAGATCACATAACATAGGTAGCAGTGGTTAACAAAGAACTTAAAAAAGCAGGGTTGGGTCACTGAAGGTCAGGCAGCATGAGATGAGTGTAGGATGTTACTCCTACGTGATGTGACTAAACTGACTTAGTTGAAAAGCAGCTTATGAATGATGAGGCCTTTACAGCTTTGATGCCTGTGGAAAAAAAATACCAGCACTTTGTTCTTGCTAATTTTAAAAACAAAGAAAAAAGTTACCAAGACTAATTGTGTCACAGAGGACATAAAGTGTAAAACCAGTAACTTACCTGCATATATAGATGGATGGACACATTATATTCACTGTAGTTTTCTTTATGACTGATATTAAGAAGGAAAAAAAAACCAGGAGAGTGGAAGATAAACCCTTTCCAGGTAGTATTAATGCAAATTTTATTTCTCACCTTTGTACCTACAATTTTGATTGTAGGATAAATTTTTGCAGGATGTGGACTGACATTTCTTCATAATTGCCAATGAGTTGATAATTTTGCACTTTACCAGGTAGTAACACTTCTGTATTGTTTCTGAAGATCTTTGCTCCAGTGCGGCCTGCCACATGTGCCAATGAAACCTCTCACTGTTTGCCCATCTGCTGGTTCTTGTAGATGAGCAAGCACTCTTCTTAGTCTTAGGAATGGACATAGATCAGAGAGGATATAAAATAGATGCAGGCAATGTTTGCTGTTATTCACTGGTTAATCAAGCATGTATAATGTTGTGGAGAAATGGTGCTATCTCTGTAGATGTGACATCTGTTTCCTATGGATTAGCCTCTTGGAATTTTCATTTGAAGGACTGTGGTACAATGTGAGTGGGGTTAGGTTTGGGCCAGTGTCCACACAGCCAGACGCAGTCACAGGCAGTAAAGAAAAACTCTATTGATTAAAAAAAAGAAACAAAAATACCTTGTACCCTGTACATAGATAATTAGATAAAGAACAGTCTCTTTGTCTCTTTGAGGAGTGTGTGGCGCAGTGGTTGGATCTACAGCTTCAGCACCCTGGGGTTGTGGGTTCAAACCCTGCGCTGCTCCTTGTGACCCTGGGCAAGTCACTCAGTCCTCCATAGCTCCAGGTACGTTAGCTAGATTGTGAGCCCACCGGGACAGAGAGGGAAAATGCTTGAGTACCTGATTGTAAAACCGCTTAGATAACCTTGATAGGCGGTATATAAAATCCTAATAAACTTGAAACTTGTTCAGAGAAGCAAAAGTCCTGAGATGGCTTATGGCTTGTAAGTGCCAAACATAGTCTGTAACAGTCCTTTCTGGAGATAGATACAAGATCTGGTCCCCACCAGACCTTGGAACAAGACCCATAAGTGTTCAGTCAAGGAAACTTTGTCTTACCTCAACCAGAGTGTCTATTAGTTTTAGTTGAGGTGCATATGGGAATAACCTTTTCCTTTCTCTCCCCTGGGCCTCCTTAACATAGCTCTGGCCCTGTCCTTATACTTCCTGATCCCAAGCTCCTTAATTGCTCGCTCCCGTGTCACTTTCCATTAAGGTAGCTCTGACTTTGAGAGGGAGTATCCAGCAGGGGGAGTGGTAACGTCCTGTAGACTCTCTCACAGGTTGGTTGACAGGGCTTAAAATTGTTCAGGTCTAACATAAAACAAGCAGAGCCAGTAGCAGGATCAGTAGTAGAAAAGACCAGCTGGAATAGAACAACCCATGAAACTTGGTAGGCATTGATCAGTTTTCTTCTAGGAACTTGAAAATTCATGGTTTTGGAATGTGCTAACTAGACCAGCTAAAGTAAAAAAGTTTCAAGGACTCAAGCAGAGAGAATTGCTAACATAGAGGAACATTTTCAACATGACGTCTAAATCCAAGTATAAACATCCCAAAATTCAGTAGAGGAAATGACCATTTTCAAACTAGAAAGCAATCCATTTTCCCCTAATATGACCATTTCCTAAAGGTGTTTGCCCTCTGTTCCTCTATCTATTTGAGCCATTTTTGAAAAAACAGTCCAAATGAAAACCACACAAAAACCAACCATTGGGATGCAGAAGGAGGTCACCCTAAGGGGCACTGCAGTGAACTTAACATAAAAGATGCCAGGTACACATTTCACTATAAACTCCTTACATAATATGGTAATCTCTCTAAAACTGCCCCAAAATCTACTGTACCCAACTGTACACCACAACAATATCCCTTATACTTGCAGGTGTTTCCTATATGTTGGCACAGGAAGTTTTTAGTGGGCTCACATTTTCCATTATAAGTGTAATAGAGTGGGATATAATCCTGGGTCCCCTTCTCTGTAACCCACTACACTGACCACTAGGTTACTCCAGAAATCTGCTTGCTACTCCACTAGGACTGCCCATAACATCTTAAGCTGTCATGAAGGCTGGTATGTTCTTTTTCATTCACATCTTTGGGAGGTGAGGGGTGGGAAGAGGTCAGTAACCATGGGAGAGGGCTTAGGGATCTAGCCAATTGGAATTTTAGGCCACTCCCAGTGCATCCCAAAATGCAATGGGAAGAGGGTCTAAGACTCTGGTTGGCCCAGGCACCTAAAGCTCCTCCTATGGGAGGGGCCTTAGGTACTTGGGCCAATCAAAGCCTGATGCACCAGGAAGGGGAAGGCCCGCAATTCAGAAGAGGTGGGTGTCCCAGCCAGAGGGAGTGGCCTTCTACAAAAAAGAACAGGGGAGGGTGTGAGTGAGTTTTGGGGGGATGGGGGTGTTTGGGGGGGTGCCAGCTGGATAAATTGGGCATCCCTCCTGCCAGGGATGTTCTGGGAAGATGCCAGGGTTTCCCAGGCCTATATTTCAGTTAAACTAAACTAAACTAAACCTTAGGTTTGTATACCGCATCATCTCCGCAAGCGCAGAGCTTGGCACGGTTTACAGAGGTTGAGAGGAAAGGAACTACAAAGATGGATATGGGAGAGGGACTGAGAAGATAGGGAGGGAACAGGGTACTAGAGAAACGGGGGGTGATTAGATTTTTGAGAAGAGCCAAGTTTTCAGGTGTTTACGGAAGGATTGGAAGGAGCTAACATTTCTGAGCGGGGATGAGAGGTTGTTCCAGAGTTCTGTGGCTCTATTATGCCTATTATGCCTATTATGGCATGATTCATGGCTGGGTAGCCGCTTTAGATCGTCTTAACGCCACTTCGGGGATTGACCATGCCTACTTTGGCATTCTGCGGCCTAAAGCGGCTTACTAGCCGCGATTCCAGCAGCCATTTCAGCCGTCTTTTATTTAGGTGTCGTTAAGCGCTTCAACCCTGCTTTTTCTGACCATTGGCAGGGCGCTTACTGATGCCCAAATTTAGGCGCTGGTTATAGAATTTCTCTCATTATATCCAAGGAGTGCTCAGTGGGCAGGGATCTATCCTGGCTCTTAATCTTCCATTTAACAGGAATAGCACTGAATACAGAACTGTTGGAGCACACATCCAAAAATTTATTATTAAACTGTATATACCGCCTGTTACCAAGCGGTTTCCATTTAAACATATATATCATTAAGACAAATATCATTACGAAGACAAGAACATCTTACTTTGCATCTTCATTACAAACTGCTAAAAAAATTACATAAATGCATTAACAAATAAATGTTTTCAGCAACTTCTTGAAATTTACATGATCAACACAGAGTCGCAAGTTCCCTGTTAGTTCATTCCACATGTTCACTCCAGCTATTGAGAAACATTGTAGCCCTAGTGTAGCATAGTGTGCTCCCAATTCCCTAGTCACTGTCAATCTCATCCAACCCTCGGACCTCAACATTCATCCTGGTCGATATATTTCCAGAAACATTTGAAAATACACTGGGGCCATCTGACATAAAACTTGATGTACTATGGGTATTGCACTCTCTGCTGTACCGGAAGCCAGTGTAACTGTTTCAAAACAGGTGTAATATGGGTTATTGTAGAGACTCCAGTAATCAGCCTCGTGGCTTTAATGCAGGTACATTAGATAAATTGTGAGCCCACCGGGACAGATAGGGGAAATGCTTGAGTACCTGATTGTAAAACCGCTTAGATAACCTTGATAGGCGGTATATAAAACCCTAATAAACTTGAGACTTGAAACAGCAATTGGTACAAAATGTGCTATTGCAGCATTAACTTCAACAAAGTTTACTAAATAGGAATCACTAAGAGAATGCACAGCAAGTTCATTTTGAACATAATGCAGATCTGAGCTTCTTTTATCCTCCCTGATGAATTAGAACTATATTCAAAACCTTGAATACTATAATTATCAAAAGTAATGTTTGTGATGATTCAAGCTAGTGAATAGGAACTCAGCTACCTGCTTTCCATAAATGAAAGATTATGAACCCAAGAAACCTTTACTAATATCAAATGCACCAGAGCTGTTCTGAACTAAAAATCACATTATCAATGCAGGCTCTTGAAGAGACACATTCTTCTTTCTGCAGCAATGCCCCACTTCATACTTTTATCACATACTTCAATAAACTCATTCTGGGTGGTGGATGCCTGAAATGCGCTCCCGAGAGGTGGTGGAGAGGAAAACGGTGATGGAGTTCAAAGAAGTGTGAGATGAAAACAGAGGACCTAGAATCAGAAAATAATAGTAAATATTGAAGAACTAAGGGCTAGATTCACTAAGCAAACCGATCGTGTACCAATTGGTTTGTGAGCCCTTTGCGACCTGATTTCCCTCCGACCCGATTCACTAACCCGTGTAACAATCTGATCCCGATCCTCCCATGCAAATTAGTAAAACCCCATGCAAAATAGCCAAGCGATTGATTCACTAACAATTGCTTAGCTATTTTGAATCGGGTTTTACTATTGGCAAACTCGACTGCTGCAGACCTGTCGGTAACTGACTTACCCAAACTATAAACACGGATCAATTTATAAATTATCCAACCCACACTCCAATGTATACAAATTAGCAAAAATGGGGGTCTAGGATAGCTTATACTACCTTTATTGTGATTTTTCTTGCATCTAAAGTGCTTTAAATTATAAACGATTTAATTTATTAACCCACTTGTTTTGAACCTATAGACAGTAACCTAATTTAAAGATAGAACTCATCCCCATCCTATAATGAGGTTGAAGTATCATAAATATGCATCATTCTCAGTAAAGAGACCTCTTATAACCTAGATGGTATTTCAAGTCTTCATTCTGAAAGCATATGATGTAATCATCTACTTCAAAACTTCCTACCTATAAATGTATTTGTTTCTATATGATTTATTAAAATATTTATTGAAATATTTATTAATGAAATGGTTAAAAAACCAACTAACTAACTAAGGAATACAATTTTAAAATTATTAGGCTTAATCAATATGTGTATTATTCTGGATATGTATTTTATACAAGAGCAACAACACTTATCTTAGTGGCTTTCCAGCCAAAGCCAACGTTGGGGGACCATGAACTGCCCCTTCATTTATGGTGTGTAAAGAACACAGGAACAAGTAGCTATCAATAAAACCCAACCACACAGCACACATACATTGGAGTGTGGGTTGGATAATTTATAAATTAATCCGTGTTTATAGTTTGAGTTTTAATATATGTGATAGGATCAATTATTGATAGTTGGATTAGGGTTTCATTTACACAGCCGTGTGCTATGTGGTTGGGTTTTATTGATAGCTACTTGTTTCTGTGTTCTTTACACACCATGAATGAAAGGGCGGTTCATGGTTCCCCAATGTTGGCTCCTTTTACTAAGCTGCACTAGTGGTTTTAGCACGCGCACTAGACTCTAATGCCTCCATAGAGCTAGCGTTAAGTTTTTCCATGTAGCGTGGGGGTTTGTGTCCGCTAATCTTCAGCGTGTGCTAAAAACGCTACCGCAGCTTAGTAAAAGGAGCCTAAGGTTAGCATCCAAGATTATTTCTTTCATTCTAGTTATATTCACTCCTGAGAAGGCTCGCTGGAGGGTATCACATTGTACAATTTCTTTTGATGAGGGTACAAATTATTGCTGCCCGATTCATGATTCGAATCGATTCACCAATTCACTTTGGGTGAATCGATTCAAATCAATATACCACCACAAAAAATTGGCTTCCCGATTCGTTGACTGATCCTCCCCCCTCGCCCTTAAAGCAGGAGCAGCAGCACTGCCTCTTGCTGGCCTGCCCTTCATGCTTTAGAGGGCGAGTAGGAGGGTCAGTCGGGAAGTAGCTTACCCGCTGGCCTTCCGCTGGTGTCCGGCTTCCCCACTGGCCTCCTGGAATCAATTTACCTAATTTCAGCAGCCTGCATAAGATTGCTGGCACTACCAATCTTTGCAAGCTGCCATACGTCTTCGGAGCTCTCTTCTCTTTGCTGCGGTCCTGCCCATTCTCTGACATCAGAGGAGGGGCGGGACCGCGGCAGAGAGAAGACAACTCCGAAGACGTATAGCAGCTTGCAAAGACTGCTAGCGCCAGCGATCATATGCAGGCTGCTGAAATTAGGTAAATTGATTCCGGGAGGCCAAGGGGAACACGCAGACCTTCCGGGTGGGGGGTGCAGTCCTTCGGGGGGGGGGGGAGTGCAGGCCTTCCAGAGGGGTACAGGCTTTCAGAGGGGACAGGCAGGCCTTCAGGGGTAGAGTGTAGGCCTTCGGGGGGGGACATGCAGGCCTTCAGGGGTGGGGTGTAGGCCTTCAGGGGTGGGGTGCAGGCCCTCAGGAGAGGGGGCCCTGGTGTAGAAGTACACGGAGGGAGGGAGGGAAGAGGGGTTTCAAAGAGACATGCATATGCCCGACTTTGGGAGGGAAGAAATAATAGGTCTAATAGAGGAGAGGGAGAGAAATGGTGGACAATGGGATTTAGGGATGAAAGGAACGGAAAGGGAGAGATGGTGGACTCTGGGATGGTGGGGCAGGAGGGAGAGATGCTGGATGAAAGGGTAGTTGAGTAAAGGTGGATCTGTGGATGGAGATGAAAAAAAAGGAAAGATGCCAGACCTCCAGGGGAGGGAAGGGAATCGGAAGGGGAGGACAGAGAAAGAAGATTGATGGTTAGCACGGAGAAAGAAGAAAGAAGGAGACCCTGGCAAGCAAGTTATCAGAAGACAACCAGAGCCTGGGACCAACAAGATATGAATAATGACCAGACAACAAAAGGTAGAAAAAATAATTTTATTTTCTGTTTTGTGATTACAATATGTCAGATTTGAAACGTGTATCCTGCCAGAGCTGGTGTTAGACCGCAAACGTGAGCTAGGATTTAACAGAGAGGAAGTCTTTTTTGTTTGTTTGTTTACACCAGGGGTGTCCAATGTCGGTCCTCGAGGGCCGCAGTCCAGTCGGGTTTTCAGGATTTCCCCAGTGAATATGCATGAGATCTATTAGCATACAATGAAAGCAGTGCATGCAAATAGACCTCATGTATATTCATTGGGGAAATCCTGAAAACCCGACTGGACTGCGGCCCTCGAGGACTGACATTGGACACCCCTGCTTTACACCATGGCGCCAGTGTGGTTAGGAGAAGGCAAAGGGGGTGAAGAGGCTATAAAATAAACCCACCAGGATGTTTTTAAAAAACACCCAATTGGGCAGGAAAATCGATTCAATAGGCTGAATCGAACCAAAATTTTTTTCCTGAAATGGGCAGCACTAGTACAAATAGTGATGCTCCATGAGATGACCTGAGGTCTCGATGTTGTATAAAGGGTTAGCTTGTTCTTTAAGTATTCTGCCCCATTTTGTCTGAGGGCCTTGAAAATCAAACAGAGATTTAAATTTAGCCTTCTAAGATTCTGGTAGCCAGTGTAGTAGGTGCAGGAAAGGTGTGATGTGCCTTCTATTAGTCATGCTGAAGCATTCAGAATTAGTTGTAGCTGATGGAAACTCTTTTCGGTTAGACCAGTGTACAGGGCATTGCAGTAGTCTAGTCGTGATGTTATCATGGCATGGACCATGGTCAGACTTGTCTTTTCAATATATAGAGATGGATTTCATAGCTGTTGAAGATAATAGAGACAACTTTTAAAGGTTGTTTGAATTTGTAGGATCAGAGTGAGTGTTGAGTCTAGCAGTATCCCAAGATTCCTAACCTGTGATTTTAGGGAGAGTTCATACTTTCCAAAATATATTTTGAAGTCTGGTGTTTGTCCACTTGTGTTAGAAACCCAAAGAATCTCTGTTTTGCTTGGGTTCAGGCAGAGTTTGTTTTTGATTGCCCATTCCTGAGTTGCGTTAGACAGGAAGTCAGTTTGCTCAAAGCTGTGGGTAGATCTGGTTCAATGGATATGAGTAGTTGCACATCACATGATTGATTGTTAAGTGCTTAGAAATGTAGTAATAAGTGGATTATACATAGGGTTACCCATTTGGCTCCAGTAAAAGGACATATTGAGACATCTGGATTTTACTTCCATTGCTTTCAATGAAAGTCAAACCCAGATGTCTCAATCCATCCTCTACTTCCATTGCTTTCAGTGGAAGTCAAACCCTGATGTCTTAATCTGTCCTCCTTTTTCTGGAGCCATATCGTAACCCTAATTATACATCTATTAATTTTATTTGAAAATCTTTTGAATTATAAATCTGTTAAAAATGAAGGGACTAGTACTCAGCTGGTGGCGATCAGCATTTTGTTGACTACTACTACTATTTATTATTTCAATAGCACTGAAAGGCGTACGCAGCGCTGTATAGAGTCAGAAAGAGTAAGAAAACAGTCCCTGCTTGAAAGAGCTTACAATCTAAACAGGCAAGACAGACAAACAAGATGTTATGAATATATTTAAGGGGGAACGGTTAATCTCTGCCTTGGTATTATCTCTGGAAATTCAATGCCAGGCCATGTCCAGGCTCCAGCATTAAATCTGTGGGTGTTTTGGAGCATATCCAGTTAAGTGCGATATTCGGTACTTAACTGGCTGAGGCAAACTGCATAAAGACAGGACTGCCTTTTATGCAGTCTTATGTATGTGGTTACCTTGGCCAATTAAGTGCTGAATGCCCCCCAAATAGCCAGTTTTTTGATGGGTGCTAACAGGCCATTTTTCAGTGGCAGTTACCTGTTAAGTGCCGCTGAATATACTGGTTAGCCCCAAACAAACAATTTGATTGGCCACAAGTCATTTCTGGCCTTCGCATACAGTTCAAGCATCTATTGCTAACCTGCAAATGTGTTCATTCTGCAGCCCATCAGTATCTCTCCTCTCTTGTCTCTCCTTAAACACTTCCCCGAGAACTCCATTCCTCAGACAAGTTGTTTTTATCTGTACCCTTCTCCTCCACTGCCAGTTCCAGACTTCATTCTTTTCATCTTGCTGCCCCATATGCCTGGAACAAATTACCTGAGCCTGTACATCACACCTCTTCCCTTACCTTGTGCAAATTCAACAATCACATGCTCCTATATTTCTGGATCAGATCTTGATACCATATTCTCCATTTAGGGCACTTAGATCAACACAACATTTACTGACTATTCCTTCTTTAAAAGTAATAGGGACCAGAAGATCTATCATTTTCTCTGTTATAGCACCCCAGCTTTGAAACAATTTACCTTTGTACTTAGCAATGAATCTTCTTTAGAAAAATTAAAGTGTTCCTTAAAAAGTTTCCTTTATAAGGACGCATTTGGAACATAGACAACATAACTTACCAATCACTAAACCTTTTAGACCTTAATCAGACCTACGAGTAGGTCGCAAACTTATCCTTTATTTTTTTTTTTTCTTTGATTATTTCTGCCTTTATATCTCCTTTTTTTTTTCTTATGTGTTCCCACCATATGTGTTCTTTCCTAAATGTTTCTTCTCTTCTTTTAAAGAGTTCATCCCCCTTGCCTTCTGTACCAGTTATGTATTAGAACATATATAATTTGTATTCAATTGTATAAAAACATTTTGTTTTGTTCTCCTTTCTTTTAAAAATGTTATACACATTGAAGTATATGATATTGCGTAGATAACAAACCTTAATAAAACTTGAAACTTGCAAAAGTAGACTGAAACTCTACCTTTTTGAGAGAACCTTCAACTCTTAACCCTTCTCCCCGCTGCCTCTGCTCACCACCCTAGCCAGCAATTCAACCATCCCCGCGGCGCTAACTGTAACCCCTAGCCTGACATCCAGGCATTTTTTTAATGTTTTGATTGATTAGATTGTGAACTCATTGAACCAAGGACTGATTTGTGTCGGCTATCCCTCCGATGTCACCTCCTAGGCGCGGGGCCCAAAAGTGACATCAGAGAAAGGCGACACCAACGCAGGCAGCAAGTTCGTAATGCTGTTCGCACAGGGAAAACCAAAGAGGTACAAGGGAAGGGGTGTTGGCGCGTGGCAGGGGGAGTCGGGAATGAGCTGGGGGGTGGGCGGAGAGGAGTACAGGTGCCAGCACCCTTACGAAGACCATGCCTGGGGTGGACCCACCCCCTTTACTACACCATTGCCTGCTCATGAGAGCATCAGGATGAAACAGCAAAGCCAGTGTAGCTCAGGACCAGAATAAGAGAGACACTGTGCACAGCAGTTTTTAGAAGCATTAGGGGCTCATCTACATTAAATAAATCTGTCCTTGGTGCTTTATGCACAAAGCAGCAGAACAGCGTAGTGCTGGCCTCATTAGCTTATTTGTGCTGACAACAAATCTTAATAATTATTTTTAGCTCCGCTTATATTCTCTGTACTAAAATCCAGGTTGCATTCTTCTTCAGTCTGTTAGCTCTCTGTATGTGGACCAAGCCAATATTTCAATGTAGATTAATCATTATGTGATACATAACATAGAGAAAACATTAGTTAAATCTGTTTAGTCTTAGAAATATCACGCAGAATAAATGCATCAATATACTGAACAATTTTTCAAACAGAAGTCATTCTTTAAGTTAATAACCAGATACATCAAAATAGAAAAAAAAATCTGCATCTCCTGTAGGGAAAACAAGTTGTTATTATAAGTTCTATTTTTCTAGTGTGCTGAAATATGACATTTATAGGGTAGTTATTAAGCTGCACAATGGCTACAGCACACATAATTTGCCTCTTAATGTATGTTAAAGGGTCAACGGTATTGTAAGTCTAAAATATATGAATGTAAACAGCTCCTTACATAGTAAATGACGCCAGATAAAGACTTGAATGGTCCATCCAGTCTGCCCTGTAATCACAATTTCATGATTAAATTGAAATATCTTTTTTCTTTGATATTTCCTGGCCATAGACCTTAGAAGTCTACCCAGTACTGACCTTAGTTTCCATCTAATGGAGTTGCTGTTGAAACTCACTCCAGCCTATCCAAACTATTTCCTTTGTGGGATTCAGACCATGAAAGTTTGCCCATTCATATTCTAAATAGTGATCTTCTGTGTTCATCCCACACTTTTTTGAATTCCATCGCAGTTTTCCTCTCCACCACCTTCAGAAGGGCATTCCAGGCAACAATCACCCTCTCAGTGAAAAACAATTTTATAACATTACTCTTAAGTCTACCACCCATCAACTTCAATTTATGCCCCCTAGTTTTACTAATTCCTCTTCTCTGGAAAAGATTTGGTCCTATAACAATACCTTTCAAAGATTTAAATGTCTGTATCATATCACCCCTGTCTCTCCTCTCTTCCAGAGTATACAGTACATGTTGAGGTCTTCTAGTCTCTTCTCGTACTTCTTTTGGTATAAACTCCCTACCATTTTCATCACTTTCCTCTGGACCGCTTCAAGTTTTTTTATATCCTTGACCAGATATGGCCTCCAAAATTGAACATAGTACTCTAAGTGGGGCCTCACCAATGACCTGTATAACAGCATCAACACCTCCTTTCTTCTGCTGGTTATGCCTCTCTTTATACAGCCTAGCTTCTTCCTGGCTAGAGCCACCGTCTTGTCACACTGCTTTGTCGCCTTCAGATCCTCAGACACTATCACCTCAAGGTCCCTCTCCCCATCCGTGCAGTTCTGGATAGTTCTTGATATGGAAGAATTTAACTGAATTTATGTTACCAATTTTTTAAAAAGTTTTCTCCTTTACAGTGCTGCATACACCTTTCAGCGCTATATAAGTGACGCCACTGCAATTTTGGATATGAGTTTGAGAGTAAAGACGTTACTAAACCTCTGATGCAGCCAGCTAGTAGCAAAATAGGGAATCCCTGTCAGGTTATCAGGCAGCAGGATTGTGAGACCCGTGAAGTCTGCTTGGAATTGGAATCATGAGAAGATTACTGCAGCTAAGTGTCCCGGTTTCATTAATTTGCCTTGCCTTTACTATGAAGTTTAATTAAATGTACTATGGCACAATTTCAACGGAGTATGGATTGTGCTAAATTACTACTGAACTAATTCTCTCTATGAAGTCCAGTTTATGACGCTGATTTAAGATTTGAAAGAAGAATAATGGACAAAGTGGAGTTTTTTTAACCTATGAATAGGGTTACCAGATTTTACATACGTAAAATCCGGACCCATAGACCCACCCCAGGCTTCCCAGTTCCACCCATCCCTGCCCCATTACGCCCACACCATGCCCCATCCTCACCCCTAGCCCCGCCCCTCAACCTGCTCATCTCGGTAGGGAGGACATCCGTACATGCACAGATGTGACATGATGACATCATCGTATTGCATCCACACATGCCCCTACCGACACGATCTGTTTTTCAAAACCTGGACATAGTGCTGGGTTTTGATAAGCCGTCTGGATGCCCAGATATGCCCTCTAAAAAAGAAGGCATGTCCGGGTAAATCCGGACGTCTGGTAACCCTTCCTAGGAAGCACAACTGAGGTTTTTCTCTACTTTGTTTTTTCTTTTTCAGTATTGTGTTTTGAATAGCTTGGTTTGGTTCCTTGAGCTGGGGCTTTTGAGAATGGTTCTGAGATGCATATGGAGCATATGTAGAATTTATTAGTGATTTCAACTACCCCAACATTGACTGGATAAATGTTATATCAGGAAGTGCTAGGGAGATAAAAATTCCTAGACGTCATAAATGACAGCTCCCCCTCTTTTTGGGTCCTGGACCAGTTGTTCCAAGAAGCAATTTTAGATTTGGTCCTTAGTGGAATGCAGGACATAGTACAGAAGGTAACTGTGTTCGGTCCGCTGGGAAACAGGGATCATAACATGATCAAATTTGAGCTGATAACTGGAGTGACGTTGCTAAAGAAATCTACTATAGAAGCATTTAATTTTTGCAAGGGCGATTACATGAGAAAAATGGTTAAAAAGAAGCTAAAAGGGTCTGTGGCAAAGGTCAGAAGTGTAAACCAAGTGTAGATGTTGTTTAAAAATACCATTGTGGAAGCCCAGATCAGATGTATTCCACTTATTAAAAAAGGTGGAAAGAAGAGAAAACGAGAGCCGGTGTGATTAAAAGGTGAAGTTAAAGAGGCTATTACAGCCAAGAAAACATCCTTTAAAGAATGGAAAAAGGATACCATTGAAGAAAATAAGAAGAGACATAAACACTGGCAAGTTAGATGCAAAGCATTGATAAAGAAAGCTAAACAAGAATATGAAAGAACAACTTGCCAAAGAGGCAAAATTCATAGTAACAATTTTTTTGGGTACACTAAAAGCAGAAAACCCTTTAAGATAATCTGTGGGAGTGCTGGATGATCAAGGAGTAAAAGGTGTGCTCAGGCAGGATAAGGTCACAGCAGAGAGACTGAATTAATTCTTTGCTTCGGTCTTTACGGAAGAAGATGTAAGAAATGTTCTTAAACTGGAAATGGTTTTCAAGGGTGGATGAGGCAGAGGAATTGAAACAAATTTCAGTGAACCTGGAAGATATACTAAGCCAAATCGACAAGTTAAAGAATGATAAATCACCTGGACCGGATGGTATACATCCCAGGGTACTGAAAGAACTCAAACATGAAATTACTGATTTATTGTTAGTGATTTGCAATCTGTCACTAAAATCAACTGTAGTACCTGAAGATTCGAGGGTGGCCAATATTAGATCGATTAGAGAGATCCGGGGAATTACAGATTGGTAAGCCTGACCTCAGTGCCAGGCAAAATAGTAGAAACAATTATAAAAAATAAAAATGTGGAACATATAGACAAACATGATTTAATGAGACAGAGTCAGCATGGGTTCATACAAGAGAGGTCTTGCCTCACTAATTTGCTTGACTTCTTTGAACCAGTTCATGTAGTGCAGGGATCTCAAAGTCCCTCCTTGAGGGCTGCAATTCAGTCGGGTTTTCAGGATTTCCCCAATGAATATGCATGAGATCTATGTGCATGCACTGCTTTCAATGCATATTCATTGGGGAAATCCTGAAAACCCGACTGGATTGCGCTCTCAAGGAGGGACTTTTTGATCCCTGATGTAGTGTATCTAGATTTCCAGACTGCTTTAGACCAGGGCTGCCCAAGTCTGGTCCTCGAGATCTACTGGCAGGCCAGGTTTTCTGGATATCCACAATGAAAATGCATGAAAGATTTGTCTGCACTGCCTTCTTGGTATACAAATCTCTCTCATGCATGTTCATTGTGAATATCCAGAAAACCTGGCCTGCCTGTAGATCCCAAGGACCAGACTTAGGCAGCCCTGCTTTAGACAAAGTTCCTCATGAGAGGCTCCTGGGAAAATTAAAGAGTCATATTATAGGAGGCAATGTTTATTTGTGGATTAGGAATTGGTTATCGGACAGAAAACAGAGGGTAGGCTTAAATGGTCATTTTTCTCAGTGGAGGAGGGTAAATAGTGGAGTGTCACAGGGATCTGTTCTAGGACCAGTGCTATTTAACTTATTTATAAATGATCTGGAAATTGGGATGACAAGTGAGGTGATTAAATTTGTAGATGACATTAAACTGTTCAAAGTTGTTAAAATGCATGCAGACTGTGAAAAACTGCAGGAAGACCTTAGGAAATTAAAAGACTGAGTACACAAATGGCAGATGAAATTTAATGTGGACAAATGCAAAGTGATGCACATTGGGAAGAATAATCTAAATCAGGGGTAGGCAATTCTGGTCCTCAAGAGCCGGAGCAGGCCAAGTTTTCAGGATATCCACAATGAATATGTATGAGATGGATGCATGCACTGCCTCCTTGAGATGCAAATCTATCTCATGCATATTTATTGTGGATATCCTGAAAACCTGACCTAGCTCCGGCTCTTGAGGACTGGATATACCTACCCCTGATCTAAATCATAGTTACCGGATGCTAAGGCCAAACTTGGGGGTTAGCGCGCAAGAAAAAGATCTGGGTGTTATCATGGACAATACACTGAAACCTTCAACCCAATGTGCAGCAGCGGCCAAAAAAGCAAACAGGATGCTGGGAATTATTAAAAAAGGGATGGTTAACAAGACTAAAAATGTTATATTCCTCTGTATTGCTCAATGGTGTGACCTCACCTTGAGTATTGCATTCAGTTCTGGTCTCCTTATCTCAAAAAAGATATGGCGGCACTAGAAAAGGTTCAAAGAAGAGCAACCAAGATGATAGAGGGGATGGAACTCCTCTCGTATGAGGAGAGACTGAAGAGGTTAGGGCTCTTCAGCTTGGAAAAGAGACTGCTGAGGGGAGATATGATTGAAGTCTACAAAATCCTGAGTGGTGTAGAACGGGTACATGTGGATTGATTTTTTACTGCATCAAGTTTTACAAAGACTAGGGAACACTCGATAAAGTTACAGAGTAATACTTTTAAAACCAATAGGAGGAAATATTTTTTTCACTCAGAGAATAGTTAAGCTCTGGAATGCATTGCCAGAGGATCTGGTAAGAGCAGTTAATTGTAGCTGGTTTCAAAAAAGGTTTGCACAAGTTCCTGGAAGAAAAGTCCATAGTCTGCTGTTGAGATAGAAATGAGGGATGCCAGTGCTTGCCCTGGATTGGTAACATGGAATGCTGCTAATGTACTTTTATTTATTTAAAAATTTATATACCGCATATAACTATGCAGTTTACATATCACATACATAAAATCTTATTTCCCTGCTATTTCCACATATAACATGGACATAACTAGACAACATCATTAATATCCTCCCAATATAAAATGTCACTATATCAAATCAAATCAGATTTCAACAATTAAGGAAGCAAAAAGGCATTAGATCAAATGATCCATTCCAAGGTAGATGACAAAACAGATCCACATATAGAGGCAAAACAAATCAAATTCCAACAATTCAGGAATGCAAACAAACTTTAAATCATACTTTACTGTCAGCATATTCTGAAGAAGATATTTTCAGATGGAATAAGCATTAGTATTGTGCAATGGTGCGGCCGCATCTGGAGTACTGTGTCCAGTACTGGTCGCCGTACCTCAAGAAGGACATGGCAGTACTTGAGGGAGTACAGAGAAGAGCAACTAAACTGATAAAGGGAATGGAAAATCTCCCATATACCGACAGGTTGAAGCAGTTGGGACTTTTCTCACTGGAAAAGCGGAGACTTAGAGGAGACATGATAGAAACCTTCAAGATCCTGAAGGGCATAGAGAAAGTAGACAGGGATAGATTTTTCAAATTAAGGACCACCACAAGTACAAGGGGGCACTCGGAGAAATTGAAAGGGGACAGGTTTAGAACAAACGCTAGGAAGTTCTTTTTCACTCAGAGGGTGGTGGATACATGGAACGTGCTTCCAGAGGCTGTTGTAGACAAGAAAACATTAAATGGTTTCAAAGAAAGTTTGGATAGATTCCTAGAAGAAAAAGGGATTGAAGGGTATAGATAGATATAGACCACTACTCAGGCGATGGGCCTGATGGGCCGCCGCGGGAGCGGACCGCTGGGCAGGATGGACCTATGGTCTGCCTCAGCGGAGGCAACTTCTTATGTTCTTATGTTCTTATCCTCCCAACACAGAATTGTAGGATACCAGGCAGGGCATTCCATAGTTCTACACCAGCCACAGACATCATTGATGCTCCAATGCTAACATGCATAATCGATATTCTTCCCTCCAAACTTAATTTCATCCCATTTACAGATCTAAGCTCTCTTCTTGGTTTACTTGTGATTTGGATTGGCCTTCGTGAAGACGGGATACTGGATTAGATGATCCATTGGTTTGACCCAGTAAAGGCTATTCTTATGTTCTTACTAGTTCAATTCTATAAAAGGTACACCTTGAAGAATTGTGCTAAGTGCTGTTCTAGTTGGCTTTGATTTTTTTTTTAGACACCATATATAGAAAGTGTCAGGGGCAGAGAATGGGGATGGATATGATAATCAGCTAGCACACTGATATTACCACTGCGCTAACTGGTTAGCGCATCCATAATTCAGAAGCAGTGACATACCAAGGATGAGGTGTGGGGGCAGTTCACCCTAGGTGCAGTGATCTTGGGGGTGCTGGAGTGGTAGCAGGTCTGTGTTCTACCTGCATGCAGCCATCAGCTCCACTGGCCCCTCTCCCCTTTGATATCAACTTTCTGTTCCAGGACGGGGGACCAGTAGAGGCGACGGCCATGCACAGGTGAACAGCAAACCCACGACCGATCCACGCACCTTCCCACTGGCTGGAAGAGGGGGGGGGGTGCTCTAACCAAAGGATAGGGTTTTCTGCCCCAAGTCCCCATCCTGCCAGTTATGCCACTGTGCAGGAGTCCTTAGCATCTCCTGAATAGAAGATGGCAAGTGCACCCGCATTAATTGTTTGAAATGACCACATGCTAGTGCTAACATTAGCACACAGCCAGAAATTCAACAAATAGAAAAAAATCCTTCATGATGGCCATGATAGAAATTGGCTTAGCGCACAGGAAAGCCCTGCATAAGTATATGCTAAGCCCATTTACTAATGCAACTTATTAAAAGGGTCTTCTATGTGACTTGCCCAAGCAGGTGTGGGATTTGAACTGGTCTTCTTGTTAACCCAGTGCTCTAACCTCTGTGTATACAGAGAGTTGAACAAGATATGCCAAGAAATAGATACAGTTCTCAAGCTCCTGGATATTGGCCCTTTATATTTATACTTTCAAATGCAGAATGACAAGTTTGGTAATGAGAAAGAACACAGTGTGATGGTGCACAAGATACAGAATTATTGTTGCTGTGAATATTCTATTAACATTAGCACATTCTTTTCTTCCAAGAACATTTCATTTCTTAAAACCAGGCTGTTTCTGCAGCCTCTTCATGCAGCCATTGTTCAACTGATTGTTATGTCTAACTCATTAGTTAGATATTCTTATGCAAATTATGTGCTTGAGATGGTACCACCATAGTTTCTATTTGCAATGTTCCATTTGAACAATCCCAGCTGATTTATGTATAAATAAAAACTGGCTTATGGTTTCTGCTTGAAATCGCAATTGCAATGAGTCGTTATTCCCTCCAGAGCATCCCACTTCTGTACAGCAGCCAGAAACACCAAGGAACAGATGGATTGGGAAACTGTACCACATTTTGGCAACCCTGTTTTATTTCTGTACACTATGAACTTTGTAATTTATTTCCAATTATACTATAAACGAAAGAGCAGAACACACTGATGTAAGGCTGTATCAAAAGACATGATGCTAGCTATCTTGTATAGTCCTTTTAATTAAAAAAGGCAATTTAAAACAAGCTCACCAGTGGCAGTCTGTAGTATCACAGTATGAAATAATGTCCCTTAATATTGCTTTTTTTTGGCCTAAGATCAGGTGGAACATCTTAGCCATAAACTGAGATTGATCTCAACCTTTTGGTTGAGATTGTTACCCTGCAGCACTTGGGGAGTTAATAATCTATCATCTCAGCCCACTAGATAAAGCAAGATAATTAAACATTTTCATACAAAAAAAATATCTACCAGTTTTCTAAGTGATTTTATGCATCATTTCCTGGAAGCTAATTTTATCATTAGATGAGTTTATGCTCTGCAGTAAACCCCCGTATTGCCATGGTACATATATTTTTAATGATTGGATTTTCTTTGTTTCTTGTTATATGGTTGGGTCAGAGAACGTTGGAGCCAAAAAAGGCACCACTACTGTAAATGACGAAAAAAAATCTAAACTAGTGTCTTTAAACTTCTTAATGACAGATGGGCAATTGAGCCAAGTTCAGAAGAACCATCGGCTCAGTTGTGATGTGTGTTTACTGTAGGTACTTGTATTGTAAGACATTGCTTCTATATCAAGTTAAAATTTAATAAAATGTTTTGCTTGTCTTGCAAATCACTTGCAAACCAAGGTTTTACTGTATATTGTATTTATTACCACAGTCCTAAGGAACACAAAAGACAGAACTGATGACCATCTGTGCCTTATGAAGTCAAACTAACTATTCTGATGAAACCAGCTTAAACCCAGCCTTTTAGTTTGGAGAAAAAATTATTTCAGTTCTTGCTTTAGCTCTAATAAGGATTTTCAAATGATTATTGAAGTGGAAAGTAGCTCTTAAAGTTCTGACTAATAATAATTATTTGGCAGCTTTTAGAATTAGCTTTGAAACACATTGTAAGCTTGCCTTGCCTAGATTCTTTGAAACTGTAATTGTAAATGCATCCACCCCCAGAGAATAATTTGCATGATTGTTTGGATGATTTTATGAATAGGAGTATCTAATTTACAACTATTTGAGGATAAGAAAGAGAATCAAACAGAAGATAAGTTGTTATCATAAAATGCACTCAAAACTGATATGCAAAATATGTATTTATCAAGGAGTGGGCATTAAGCCTTTAATGTGCCATTAGTACACTCAAACAGGCGTCTTGAAAATCATTTTAAAGCATCTTTTTAAAATGGTGTTTTTCACTTAACTTAGACGCCAGCAGGGCATCTACTGGCATCTAAGTTAAGACATTGTTTATAGAATATGGGTCTTTAGTGTCCCCTAAATAAGAATTGACAGATGCTTCAGTATTCACTTTTGTAGAAACCACATGCTAATATCAAAATTAGCACATGACCTCAATAAAATATATATTTTTTAAATCCCTCAGATCTGCTGCATTAAATCTGAGCTCAGCATGTGGTACAATCCCGCATTGATTTTCTCCTGCTTTCTCCTGCCTTGAGGACTGTAGCAGAACGTGACTTGGGGGTGATCATTAGCGAAGACATGAAGACTGCCAATCAAGTGGAGAAAGCTTCATCCAAGGCCAGACAAATCATGGGTTGTATCCGTAGAAGCTTCATCAGCCGTAAGCCCGAGGTCATAATGCCGTTGTACAGATCCATGGTGAGACCCCATCTGGAATATTGTGTACAACTCTGGAGGCCACATTATCAAAAAGACGTGCTGAGAGTTGAGTCGGTTCAGCGAATGGCCACCAGGATGGTCTCAGGACTCAATGATCTCACTTATGAGGAACAGCTGGGTAGGTTGCAGCTATACTCACTCGAGGAACGCAGAGAGAGGGAAGACATGATAGAAACGTTCAAATATGTCATGGGCCGTTTCGAGGTGGAAGAAGATCTCTTTTTTCTTAAAGGACCCATGGCAACAAGAGGGCATCCGTTGAAAATCACGGGAGGGAAATTTCATGGCGACACCAGAAAATATTTCTTCACCGAAAGGGTGGTTGATCGCTGGAATAATCTTCCACTACAGGTAATTGAGGCCAGCAGCGTGTCAGATTTTAAGAAAAGATGGGATTGGCATGTGGGATCTCTTCATTGAGGAAGTTAGGGGGTGGGTCATTAGTGTGGGCAGACTAGATGGGCCGTGGCCCTTTTCTACCGTCATTTTCTATGTTTCTATGTTTCTATTAAGCCAGGATTCTAGTAAAAGGGTCTTCAAAAGTCATTCTAAACCTATACTCTTTCCATTTACAGAAAATTACATAACAATGAACAGTTTAAATCATTATCTCATTCAGATATTTCCCTTCCAACTAAACCTAATTAATCAATTGCTTGTTTATAATGAGGCTTGCTAAATTCTCCAAAGTCTGAACTTTCAGTTTCAAAGACTGAACTTCTGAGAACTGTTGGTTGGTAACCTGAGTTTGAGTGAAAACAGCCTCAGAGAATTCTCTCTAGTCAAAGCACAGAAGTTTACCTGCCTTTTATAGTGTCCCGCAGTGACTCCAACATCAGAGCAGCAGATCTCTGTTTAGCCCGAGTTTCAAGAATGGAAGCGGCCTGGTTCATCACCCTAACCAACTTACTTGCAGTTTCCTGCCAAAAGATCCTGGATGCAGTTTCTAATATCGGAACTTCCTGTAGAATGAGAGTCATATTTGCTACAGTCTGCCCCCCTTAATGACAGAAATCTGCCTCCAGTTCCTGGGGCCACTCAAGTAAATTCTGAATGGGTTGTGAGGGCACCATCTATTCCATGAGGCTCAATGAAACTCCTTCCAAACTGCTATCAATGCTTCTAAAACAGGCATGGCAGAAGGGGAAGAAAGCTTTTGGGCCACCAGGACCCTGAAATCACTCCAGAGTCACTTGCTTCAATATTGGGGTAGAGATGGGGACCAAGTGGGGAAGGAGAAATGCCGGTCGAGAGGGAAGGACAGATGCCGGGGCTGGGGTGTGGCAGAGGCAGCGGCTGAAACACCTGATTAAAGAGGGAGAGATAGGAAGGAGGGAAGTAAAAATTTGCTGCCCCCTAAAAAGGGTTACCAGACGTCTGGATTTCCACAGTCACGTCCTCCTTTTGAGGACATGTCTAGGAGTCCAGATGGCTTTTCAAAACCCGGCACTATGTCCGGGTGTTGAAAAGCTTTCCTTCGTGAAGTAGAGCATCCGCGCATGTGCGGATATGACGCAATGATGTCGTACCCATGCACGCGTGACATCATCTCAACACATCTGTTCATGCGCGGATGTCCTGTCCGCCAAGAGCAGGCAGCAGGGGCGGGGCTGGGGTGGGATTGGAGGCAGGGCTGGGGTGGAATCAGGGTGGGATTGGGGGAGGGACCAGGGCGGGGATGGGTGGAACTGGGCAGGCCTGGGGACGGGTCTTAGAGTGCAGATTTTACAGACAGAAAATCTGGTAACCCTACCCCTAAAGAGTGCTACCTGAGGCCCTCGCAATGGCCTCATTATAGGGCCACCCCTGCACACTAGAATACACTAAACAGAAAAAAATCTTTTCAATACATTTCCAAATCATGTATGGACTCTTTGGTCTGCAGTTGAAAGAATGGACAAATACCAGGAGTGTTCAATAATTTATCTACCTGAGTATGAAAAAAAAGTAGCAAGTGTGTTGAAACAAGTCTGTGAATGTTGTGATGTATCTCTAGGTTACTCGTACACAGGTGCTGCTCAGTTAGAGTCCATCATTCAAGAGACAGAGTGTCAGGAGAGTCCTCGTTCGAATCAAGAAGAAACTGCTAGATTTGGAGCACAGTTCAGTGATAACATTTCTCACAAAGGAAGGGAAAAAGCTAAAGGATATCTATGAATGCATGACTGCAGTTTATGGTGAGCCTACCCCATCATCCTATAGAGTAAAATTTTGGAGTAAGCAGCTTATGTGGGGTAGAAAGTCGATTGAAGATGATCCTCAGTCTGGATGGCCTGTGGAAGTAACTTCCACAGAAATGTGCAAGAAAGTTGAGGATTTAATTTTATCAGACAGATGAATTAAGGTTTCTGAATAGCTGAAGAAATGGGTATCTTGGCAGGTACAGATTGGAAAATAATTCATGAAAAGTTGAGCCTGTCCAAGGTTAGTGCAAGATGGGTTCCAAGAATGCTGATGTCATGTCAGAAGGCCACGAGACTCCAGTGCTGTCAGGAGAACTTGGAGATGCTCTGTGAAGACCAAGGGAATTTTTATCATCATTTGGTGACTGGGTTTGAGACTTGGGTCTCTCACAGAGATCCTGAGTCCAAAATGGAGTCAATGCAGTGAAAGCACAAGTCACCCCACCCCAAAAATGTTCAAGACAGAAAAATCTGCAGGCAAAGTCATGGCAATTGTCTTCTGGGATGATGGACTCTTGCTTCTGGAGTTCATGCCACACAAGACAACCATAACCAGGGAGAGTTTCGCCAATACAATGATCGCTTTATGGGAGTCAATCAAGGACATAAGACAAGGAAAACTCACAGCAGGCGTACTGCTTCTTCACAACAATGCATCACTGCATATGTCAGAACAATCAAAGGCTGCCATCCGAGACTATGGGTTCCAGAAGGTGAACCATGCACCTTACAGTCCTGACCTGGTTCCCTTGGATTATTTCCTGTTCTGAGTTTTGAATAAATCTTTCCATGGACAGTGGTTTAAAGTGATGAAGACATCAAGGAAGCTGTGACATTCTGGTTTGAAGGTTAAAGAGAAGAATTATTTTCAAAGGAGTTAAAGTCCATTGCAGGAAAAGTGGATAAAGCGTATGGAGCTATCAGGAGACTACATTGAAAAATAAAACAAACATTTTTTGAAAACTATTTTCTTTTCTACCTAGGTAGATAAATTATTGAACGCCCCTCGTACCACTATCTTGCAAAAATGTATAAAGCCAAGGAAGCAGTTAATACATTTTTCAGGCTTGCTATATTCTTAAAATTACTTGTTAAAATGCATAATGCAGCTCAAAATATCAGAATAGAAATGTTCTTATGTAACTAATTTAAAATAGGTTGGGTTTTTTTGTTATTTACTTTTTCAATTGATGTACTGTTTCAAAGTGCCTGAAGGCTGTCAGCACTGCTTAATGGGGAAAGAGAAAGAAATAAATGCAGATGTTATCAGTCGTAAATGAATTACATCTATATTTAGCTTAAATGATTGTTTTCTTCTGTTTTCTGGCACACTTGATGCATGACTGATGTACCTACCATTCTTTATCCCTAATTTACCATTTGCCTAAATAATTAAGAATCTGTCATGCAGGTAGCAGGCACAATATTCTACAGCTTTATTTAACAATGGCCCTCAAGTCGTGTTAGAGTTTTTTTTATCGCCGGCTACTGAGGTAAAATCTTCGACGCTCATAGAATTCCTATGAGCATTGGAGCATTTACCTCACAGCTTTTAATAAAGGTTTGGACAATTTCCTGGAGGAAAAGTCCATAGTTTGGGCTAGATTCACTAAGCTCAACGAACATGTCCCGACCAGTTTGCGAGTGTTCCCCGACCTGATTCACTAACCTTGTGGCCAATCAATCTCCCACCCGATCCGATCTGCCCATGCAAATAAGGGGAAATAGCATGCATAAGTAGGAAGGCAGTGATTCACTAAACAGAAGAAGGAACACAGATTGGGCTTGCCGATCCAAAATATCCCTGACAACTTTCCTGCTCTCTGCTGCCCTGAAATCCCAGATTGTCCCTGGTGACTATTCTGCTCTCTGCTGCCTTGAAATCCCAGTAAATCCTTATATATTCTGCAAAAAGCGTGAGCCCGTGGTTTTAACCCACAGGTTAAAAGCGTGTTCTGTTCCACAATCTGGCTGCACAAGCGTGTTCTGTTCCATATAATCTGGCTGCACCTAAGCCAAATTAAAATGATTCCTTAATGTCCACTCGTAGGGCCAGCTAAACTGCAGCCACCGCTCCCCCTTTGACCTTGCTTGTGCTAAGAGCTAGCGCATGCGCAAATCACATCTACAACCAACAAGGATGATCTGCGCATGCGTCTCGATTGCTCTACAGCAATCCCTGGGATTGCTGTAGAGCAGTGTTCTTCAACCTTTTTACACCCGTGAACCGGCAGAAATAAAAGAATTATTTTGTGGACCGGCAAACTACTAGGACTAAAATTTAAAACCCCGTTTACGCCCCATCTCCGCGAGCTCGGTCCCCGCAAACCATCTGATCCCATCTGCACAAGCCGCAATTATGATTTTATATTGAACGTATTTTATTAAAGTATAAAAAGAAACAATATTCTGAACAATTGTGATTTTATAAATACAAATATACAGAGCACGGACCAACAAAACCCCTGTCTCCCCTCCCCTTCACATATATCCCCTCTACTATCAAGAAAACTGAACAAGCCAAGTTATTATAGAATGCTACATAGAAATATCATGCTAACAGAATACTGCAGTCCCCAGTTATGTCTCTAGCAGGATATATATTTCAAATCTGATATATTCTAATGACAAAATAGAAATAAAATTATTTTTTTCTACCTTTTGTTGTCTCTGGTTTCTGCTTTCATCTTCTTTTCACCCTTTTCCTTCCAGCATCTGCCCGTTCCATCCAATGTTTGCCCTCTCCCCCTTCCATATGTATCTGACTTCTTTCTATGCCCTCTTCCCTGTCCATCCAGCCTGTTCCTCCTCTCTCCTTTTTACATCATTCATTCCAGCTTCACTGCCTTCTTCATTTTTATCTCTCCTACACCAGATCTAGCATCTTATCCCTCTCTCATTTCTCTGCTGACCCCCTTTCCAGCATCAATGTCTCTCTACTTTCTCATTCCTCTCTCTCCCCCTTTCCCTCATCTGATCTCTCCATTCCACCCTGACCCCCTTCCCCTCCTGTAATCTCCCTGCCAGCTGTTTCCTTCCTTTTTTCCTTTCTCCCTTCCCTCCTTCCTTTTTTTCCTTCTCCCTTCCCTCCTCCCTCTATCCAACATTAACTCTTCCCATCCCTTTCCCTCCTCCCCTCCCAGCAGCATCTCTCCTTCTTCTCCCTTCCCTCCTCCCTCTATCCAACATTAATTCTCTTCCCATCCCTTTTCCTCCTCCCCTCCCAGCAGCATCTCTCCTTCTAACTCCCTTCAAGTCCAGTAACAGCTCTCCCTTTATCCAGCAGCTTCCCAGCCTCCTACAGTGGCTTCCTCCCCTTCCAGCAGCTCTCAGTACTTGCCTGCAGGAAGTTGCTGGTAAAGCACTGCCCTGGCAAGTAGGAGAGCTGGTGGGAGGGGAGACAGCCACTGATGAAACTTGCCCGTTTGGTGATAAACCATAATTTTTTCTGGTATAAGGGAGAATTTTACAATCAAATACAGGGTGTTGCGATGGGAGAGATTCTGGCACCCTCTGTGGCTAGTCTCTATGTGGAAAAATTTGAACAACAACAAGTTTACCCTGCTGAAAACTTTAAACATGTCCTCCTGTGGAAAAGATATCTTGATGATATTCTGATTTTTTGGGATGGATCCGAATCCGAATTACAAATATTTTTTGGGTTGGCTTAACTCCCTAAACCTGCATTTATCTTTTACTATGACCCATCACTTTGATAACATTCCATTTTTGGATATACGAATAATGAGAGATATTAACCATCAACTATACACTACTTTGTATAGGAAAGAAGTAGATAAAAATCATTTTCTCCATTTTACTAGTTTTCATCCGTATTTCCTAAAATTTAACATTCCTACCAGCCAATTCTTGCGAATCCGAAAGCTTTGCTCTTATCAGGAGGAGTTCGAGAAGCAGTCTAGGGTACTAAGTGAACGATTTTCTATAAGGGGTTATCCTAGAAAAGCTATCCGTAGAGCTTATTTAAGGGCTAAATATGCTCAACGGGCCCTTTTGCTTATGGATAAAGATGACCAACAGATAGAAATTCAGGAAGACCGTTTAATTATGGTGCTTCCTTTTACAACCTTGAGTGTCTCTTTTTTTGAGATCGTTAAACGTCATTGGTCAATACTTCAACTTGATGCTCAGTTTCAACAATACCCTATTGCCTCCTATAGGAGAGGGAGAACCTTAGGAGAGATTTTATCTCACCACAAGTTTGAAATCAAAATGCGAGATAGATCTACTAGTTTTGAGCATTCAGTCTGTAATGATTGCCAATGGTGTGAATATGCCATCACTGGTCCCATTTGGAAACATCCAGTGACTGATAAAATTTATCATGCTTTTTCCAACACCTCCTGTCAGAGCTCTATGGTTGTATACATGATCCAATGCCCATGTCAGCTCCTTTACATTGGGAGGACTAGTCGTAAGATTAGTGTGCGTCTGACAGAGCACAAGTCCCGCATAAATACTGGCAACATTGAGGCACCTCTAGTACAGCACTGGAAGGATAACAATCATAAAATTACGGATTTAAGATGGAGGGTTATTGATCAGATTCATGTGGGGTGGGAGGGTGGCGATTTTAAGAGCAAACTAAATTATATGGAGCAAAAATGGATTTTTTCTCTAAATTCTGTGATTCCCACTGGCTTGAATGCCGAAATAGAATGGACGACCTTAATATGAGGCTAAAAAAGAGTAGGGGGGCGTTTTTACGCTAAGATTGATGTCATCACGCTCTGGAATAATCAGGATATTTAAAGGTGTGAACGCCGCGGCCATGTTTCCTGTCTTTAAATCCGACGCGGGGAGCATGAGGTAATTTAAAATTATGCTGAAACTACTAAACTATGTCTAAACTATGCTAAAACCACCTAAGTGTGACTTATTATAGTAGAGTGATACTACAATAATATTTCTAATATTTTGCAGGGGGATTCCTTGATACAGCCCGTAAGGGCAAAACGTAGTCTACGTCGGAGTGCGTACCCCCACCCGCGTAGCTAAAGATAAGTAACATGCTTTACAATATAAATCTTAATCAAAATTATTTAAAAATTACTAAATTGATAAGAGACCAATGACGATCAGGGGTGCCAATAATTCTACATGCTTTAAAGTATAATGGCATGTAGCTGGTACTACTGAGGTCTGAGATATAAGCTAAATGTCTAGTTCAATCAGGGATAGGCAGGTTCCCTGTAGTCCTGTAGAGCATGCCTGTCTCTCACTATTGAAAATAGTGAAACAGCACCACCCACTGACAGAGCTGTAGGTGGAGAACTCCTGCTCAGCTTAGAGGAGACAGTGCCTTAAAACTACTGTATTTACTAAAGCCCGGACTTGCAAAAAAAATATAGAAGAAATGTCATAATAGTTTTGAAAGGTTTTAACAGAAAAAAGAAGCTTTTTAGCATGAGATCAGATGGAAATCAGTGATTGGATGTCAGAACAACTTTCCAGTTGCAGTGGCCTGGAGTGCAATGTTCACACTTTGCAATGCTAAAAGTCAACTGATTTCTTTATTTAGTTCAGTTCCAAAGCAACAGTGCGTGACACTGTGTTTATGGCTAAAGCACAGTAAACACAGTTCGGCGTTGTTTGCAAATGAAATGCTACTCCAGAGCTTCATTTGACTGAAACAGCATGTTCATGCTTTCAAGTGCCTATGTAATGATTCATCATTAAATGGTTCTGTTTTACATGTAAATTACTGCTTTACAGTTTCACTTTGCTGAAACTGTATGCCAGCACAGCGGCACCACCAGCATTAAGCTGTTATATATTCATGATGCAAAATTGGTTAAAGGATTATGTCTGAAGGATTGACATTGGACAACTAGAACTGCTGTTGCAGCTTTTGAGGCGAACAATTGAACCTTTGACGATACGACCTGCCAAAGGCTACAAATATCAAGTTACATTTCCTTGTAATAAATATGTTCTTGAAAAGTGCCAGTCTATCCTGGTTTTAAAGGAGCAATTTTGTTGAATTATACTGACTTCTGTTATTATTCAGGCACTACTGGATGTAATAGTTGTATCCTTTGAGGAAGCCTGAATAGCGGACAGTGGGCGTTGTCGGCACTGCCCACAGCAGTGCAAGTTTGAAAAGTACGAGTTTATTCAGCTAAGATTCCGAAGGATATGTAGATTAATAATCATCAATCATATATACATATCTGAATGTACAGTTTTATTCAAAAGCAATCACAGCATGAGTTCAAAATTTTTTTGGACGTTTTAAAAATAGAAGACTCATTACACAAAAAGAGACTACAGTGGCTATGACCGATGTCTTTTCCCTCCTATTATTATATACCTGATGGACTTTATTTTTGGTGAAGGCACAATTGTTTGGTGTCACGGATCTAGCATTATATACTGAGCACAGCAAAAGCGAGAGAAAAAAAAAGTCCAAATAGGAGAGAGCACAGACATACGGACAGGCTGGTTTTCTTTTAGTGTCACAATAAATTGACTCTTGTAAAAAATTATAATTATTGGACTGTCTGGATGTGGGTCTACTGAGTATAATGAGGGTAGAAGAAAAAAAAAAAATCTAGACAGAGCAGAGGCACAGGCAACCTGTTTGTCTGCCAGTATCATAGAAAACTGGATTTTAAAACTCTCTTAAGCTCCAAGGATCCAGGCAACCTGAGTGCCTAAGGCCTAGATTCGCTAAACTCACTGTTGTTGGGCGATCCATGGCTGAGTCTTGCCGAGCGACCGATTCACAACAGCTTCAGCATGCAAATGATGTGATCAGAAGAATGCCCTACAGCAATCCCATGGCTTGCTGTAGAGCGACTGAGACGCATGCACAGATCATCCTTGTTTGTTGTAGATGCGATAAGGAATCATTTCAATTTGGCCCAAGTGCAACCAGATTATATGCAACAGAACACGCTTATAATCTGTGGGTTAAAACCATGGGCTTGCACTGCACTGCGCTTTAGGAGAGTCGGCAGGGACAAACTGGGATTTCAGGGCGGCAGAGAGCAGGAGAGTTGGCAGGGACAGGAAGCGACTGGTCCTCAGCTGCCTTTCTACTTATGCATGCCATTTCCTCTCATTTGCATGGGCAGATCGGATCAGGTGGGAGATTGATCGGCCAGAAGGTTAGGGTCGAGGAACGCTCGCAAACTGGTCAGGACACGATCAGTGAGCTTGGTGAATCTAGCCCTAAGTCAGGAAGAAAAGGAAGCTATTAAGTACAGGCAGAGAAGACAGTCTGTCCACTTCTACCTGTCATCTACAACTACTGTGTACTACTACTACTACTATTTATCATTTCTATAACACTGATCTTGGCACTCTCAAAACTTTCCCTTCCCTTACAAGGCTCCCTTCCAGCCCACAACTAGGAAAGGTTTTCTTTGTGGAGATTTCTGCCCAGGGACCAGAAGAGGCTACAGCATTTATTCAGTTTCCTGCCTGAGGACTGCCTCTGGGACTCAGCAGGGTTGCTGAGCCCAGAGCATCCTGGGGTCTGTAGTTCATCCCCTCTTGTGCTAATGCCTCCTGCTGCCCAGTGGTACAACTGCAGTCCCAGTGAGGGAGAATCTCTGACTCCCTCACAGCGAGAAAGGGATAAAAGTAAAAGGAATTAGGGCAAGAGAGACATGGAGTAGGAAAGTGAGAGAAAGAGACAAGGAACAAGGGTGGCACAAGGGAAAAATGGCAGTCCTAATTGTAAGGATAACCTAGGGTGGAGGTGAGATGATTATGGTGTGGCTACTCATTCTCAAAAATAGCTATGTATACTAGATTACTGTAGTAGCAGTTCACAAAGGCTTTTCTTTCCTTCTAAAAGACCTTGATAAAAGATTATGCCAAGGACACGGACAAATACAGCAATGTGTTCAGACATAGACATGAAGGCACACAGACACATACAAATAAGCATACTGCAATGCAGAAGTTTAGATCAATTTTTTTTACTTTCCAAAGATTTTGAAATATTAATCATAACAGTAGAAATTTTAACATTCTGGCCAACTTTGGTGTCTAAAATATCCTTCCCCTCTAGATCGCTCTCAAATTATAAAAACTGGATGCCCCCTGTACAGTCTGTTTCCAGAAAACTTGATACAGCTAGATCCAGTAATTCCAAGCCTTCATCTTTAGGGATACAGTTCAAATACAAAAGTGAGACACATACATCAATCATATATAGTTTTTATGAGAAAACTGGTATCTTTTCCTTCTCCTTCCTCCAAGGCACTTCCAGACTGAGAAAACTGAGGAGGCAACTTCCTGTTCTGCATAGGTAGGATGCTTCACAAGGAAAAGTGAGGCTCTGGGGCAGCTCATTTCAATTGCTGCGGTGTGTCTGCCATAGCAAATGAGGCACGTTAGCACCATCAGACCTTGGGGAGCCAGCAAGAGGACGAGACGCTGGAACCATGGGGAGGGGAAGAAATGCTTGATCTGTATGGGGAGAGGGAAAGGGAACTAAGTGCTGCTCTCTAGACTGGGAGGGAGGAAGGAGAGAGGGACAAACATGAAGAGGTGCTAGAGGGAGATGACAAAAGAGATGCTGGACCAACTTGTAGGGGGTAGAAGAGTGACTGGCTGACTGACTAGGGGAAGAAAGGGTAAAAGATGCTGAATGGAAGGAGGCCCTGGAGACCTATAAAGGAAACATACAGAACTGGGGGGAGGGAGTGGAATGAGAGAGGGAGAGATCCTGGCCTCAGAGTGGGGGTGGAAAGAAGGGGAGGGACAGGGAGACAGTGAAAAGATGCTCGGTATGGAGGAAGAAGAGACAGGAATACAGTGGGCCAACACTGGAAGGGGGGTGGAGGGAATAGGGACACGGAAGCAATGCTGATCACAGGAGGGGATAGGGACAATGAGGGAAATGCAGGATAAGAAAAGACAAAGATAAGAGGGGAAATTGATGAATGTAACAGCTTTGAGGGCAGATACTGAAACTGGAGAAAGGAAAGGGACAGAGATACATAAGGTTGTAGGAGGCAGCCAATCAGAGTTGCTGCCACAGGAAATGATTTTCTTAGACCAGAAGGTGAGGGGAACGGGAGAGTAATGTCAGGCTTTGCTGGGGGAAGAGGAAGAGATGCCAGGATATAGGGCTCCCTGGAGCTATTTTAAGCTAGTTGTGGGAGGAGGGAATGAGAGAGAGGAGGGAAAATACTGCACCAGAGGTGGTGGGAGGGGACTGGAGGAAAAAATGATTGGCTTAGAAACTAGGGTGGCAGGGGTGAGATAAGATGATGGATAATTGAAGGAAGGGAAGAGGAAAGGAGAAGTAGTGGAATCAGGAGTAAAGAACTAAAATGGGATTATTAGAATTTCAGACAGGTGTAATACATAAACAATTAAAAGCAAAATGGATACCAGTTACTGGAAAGAGAATTAACAGAAGACACAGAAAGGCAGAAAAGGGTATTTTATTTTGAATTTAAGTGGAATATGTTAGCACTGGGATATGCGTATCACAGGTATCTTTGTATTCTGTTCAGTTGCACAGCCAGACCGCTGATTGGGGGGAAGGGTGCCAAAGTTTCTCCATTCACGCTGCCCAAATGCAAAATAGAAATAATTGACCTGGCAAGGATCCCCAAGCCCCACCAGCTGAATTCCCTTCCTTCATTTCAGCAGCCAAATCTATCTATGCTCTGCAGCCAATGGCAACTCAGGGACACTGTAGCTGTCTGCCAAGCTTGGAGACTTCTGGCTGCTAGACTGGAGAAGGAGTAGGTAGTCTTCAGCTGGAAGGGCTTCGAGATCCCCACCAGCCATAGTAAAGGAGGTGGCTAATTTTGGTGGGGCCTAGACTCAGGACCTCCTATGGCTGTGCCACTGATTACACTGGGCATCAAGCATTTTGCTACTGGAGTTCTGTCACCTGTACCTTAACAAGGGCCACATGCTGACTCTAAATCTGAAAATAGTTTTTGTCTATCACATCCTGTTGTTAAGTTATGTATCAGTTTATGTTTATATCATTTTCGTCAATAACGCTACTGTGAAGCGTCGGTATTTTACTGTTTCTGTAACACAATATAGAATTTTAGGACAGTTCATCAATCACATACTGTAAACCATATTGTAAATCAGTAATTTGAAAGTTTATACTAAAAAGTGATTGTGCTGCTTTTTCTACCTGTGAATTTTTATATTTTGTTTGTTTTTGTCTAAGATATTATAATTATGAACAGACGAGGTTGTGTTAACCATCCTGATAATTTCTGTTATGTCTGCGGACAATTTACTGCAAAATCAGCACCTAAGAAGTACGTTTGGTTTAGAGAAAAGTGAAGCCAAAATCAAAGAAGGTATTTTTGTTGGACCCGAAATCCATGAACTGATCCTTGATGATGCGTTCAAACAGAAGCCGAACCAGTTGAATCAGCAGCATGGCAAGTATTTGTGCTGGTTGTTCAGAATTTTCTTGGTAATCACAGATCAGAGAATTATACTGAGCGTGTGGAGAACATCTTGACAGCATATTAACTAATGGGTGCCAGAATATTACTTAAAATGCACTTCTTACATTCTCACCTCAACCTCTTCCCACCCAATCTTGGTGATGTCAGCGATGAGCACAGGGAAAGATTTCATCAAGATATCAAGGTGATGGAAAGCAGATATCAGGGAAAGTTCAATCCCAGTATGATGGGAGACTATTGTTAGCTCTTGCAAAGAGAGACAAATGTACAGTACAAGTATAAAAGCAAGTGTCTCAAACATTTCTGAACAAGCTGACATCACTTTATGTGAGTTAAGAGAGGCGTAAATACTGTATATGCTCTAACATGTCTCCTTATTGTCTTCGTGTTTGTTTTTAGAGTAAACTCCTTAATACAAGTTTGATGGGACACAGTTCATACTCGCAATATTGTGCCAATATGGCAAACTGTCTAAAAAATCAGTAATATGTATCTCAGAAACCTGACGTGCTAGCTGAATTTCAATTACAGATCTGAAATCAGCGTCATTAAATTAACTAAGAACATTTCTTAAGTTCTCAGTATCAAAGAAAAACTTTTTTTTTTGTTGACCAGTGTTATGTTCAGTACAAAAAGAAATGCACTTCTGGTTTCGTTTCTCTAGTGTTGCGGTACTTGCTGAGTTAAATGTCATGGGGTTCCCAGTTCAGTTTTGGTCTTCATATTTCTATTTCTATTTGCAGTCCTTGTTCTATATTTGGTGAAGGACTGTCTGTGTTTTGCGTGTGAAGAAGACATTTCATTTAATGTTGTTTAATGTGTGGTAATAATGTCAGGTAGGGAAATCAGGGGGGATGAGAGTAGGATTTCCATATGGCTCCAGAAAAAGGAGGATGGATTGAGACATCCGGGTTTTACTTCCATTGCTTTCAATAAAAGTAAAAGCCAGATGTCTCAATTCATCCTCCTTTTTCTGGAGCCATATGGTAACCCTAGGTAAGAGGCAGGGAGGAGACACATCTGGGTTCCCCCTCCTTAATTTCTGCCCTGGACCCCAACATGTCTAAAATCATCCCTGGTCACTAGTACTTGGCACAAACCCAAATAGTAGCAACATTCCATGCATCTTGGGCAAGCAGACTATGGACTATTTCTCCAGGAAATTGTCCAAACCTTTCTTAAACCCAGCTACGTTAATCACACTTACCACAACCTCTGGCAACGCTTTCCAGAGCTTAACTATTCTCCAAGTGAAAAAAATATTTGCTCCTATTGGTTTTAAAAGTATTTCCCTGTAATTTCATTGAGTGTGGCAGTCTTTCAACTGTTTATGAACACTGCCACAAATTAGAGAATAGTAGTAAAAATAAAAACAAAGTCTCTTTGAATTCACTGAAATGTGTTTCATATAATAGTTGCGAGGCTTTTTTTAAATATTATCTCTCCATAGCCAGCAGAGCAGGTGGGCCACTGTGACTGGGGCCATGGCCTAACCAATGGGAGTAGGACCACTGCTTAAATTTTTGGGGCCATTCCAATCAAAAATGTTCTGCTGTTTCTGATATCTTTCTTGAACTTTGTTGAAAGCCCTCCTCAACAGGTTGGTGAGTTAATTGTCAAAAATACTCTCACTATTCCTTGAAAAGGATAATCTTCAGGCCAATGTGAAGTAAGAATCATAAACTTACTGATGCTATCATTAACCGATCCAGTGCTTTATTGCAAAAGACATATCAATTATGCTCACAAGAATACAAATCGCAATAACAAAATATAAATTCAATATATGAAAAATTGTTAATAGCCTAGTGGTGGAGATACCCCATGAAAATACATTTATAATAGGTGGAGAAAAAGCCTCAACTTATCAACAATATACGGACGGCAACCCAATGAGTTCTTAAGCCAGTCCTGCTCTGTATCATAGACAAAAAACTCCACACTTTTCAAAATGTAATATTTCAAAACGGGACCAAAGCCACCAATTATGCTACCATCAGACTTGTATCAGAGAAAGTAAATTTTCATATACTCTGTTGATTGCATAGGATCTCCACATGCACAGGTAGGAGAGTTTTTAATGTGCCATTTATGCATAAGGGGGCCAATTCTATAGACGGTGCCTAAATTGGCCGGCACCTAAAAAAAAGGCACTGGCCATGTGCCAATCGCACTTAGGCGCCATTTACACAATCACCTATGTAACAACTTAGGTGTCAGAAATGTAGGCGAGGATTTAAAGGCCTAAATTTCAGGTGCCTAGGTGTTTGGAGAATCGAGCTTAGCGGCACCTAACTCACACACCACCCACAGAAATGCCCACTTAGGCGTTAGGTGCTGCTAAGTACATTGCGTTAGGATGGTCTCGGGGCTCAAGGATCTATCGTATGATGAAAGGCCGAAACATTTGCGGCTGTACTCACTCGAGGAACGTAGGGAGAGAGGAGACATGATCGAGACGTTTAAGTATATTACCGGCCGTATCGAGATGGAAGAAGAGATTCTCTTTCTCAAAGGACCCTCAGCCACAAGAGGGCATCCGCTCAAACTCAGGGGCGGGAAATTTCATGGCGACACCAGGAAATATTTCTTCACCGAGAGAGTGGTTGATCCTTGGAACGAGCTCCCAGTGCAGGTGATCGAGGCAAACAGCATGCAAGAATTTAAGAACAAATGGGATGCCCATGTGGGATCCCTTAGAGGGTTAAGCCAAGGGAACCTGTCACCAGGATTGGGATCCCTAGGATAGTAGACTTGGGGGGTGGGTCAGTAGAGTGGGCAGACCTGATGAGCTATGGCCCTTATCTGCCGTCATCTTCTATGTTTCTATGTTATTGCCCATTAACATTTTTTTTAAATCAATTATTGAGGCTGTTAAGGGTATTTTGCCAATTAAGTTAGGCGGCTAAGAGGCATCTAACTTTAGGCGCCCTTTTATAGAATCAGCCCCAAGATGCTTCCATCAGCTATAGTCGATTTAGGAACAGCCATGCTTTATATGACATTTTAAGTCCACAGGCATTGCAGGGGGTCAAATAATAAGCTTTTGCTATAATAAAACTCACTTTTTTCATTCATCTTCAAAATTTTAATTGTAAGGTAGAGCATATCACATTTGTACTTTGCAGGCATGTAACACATCTCCATGGAGATAAGGTCTGGTCAGCAGCTAGGTCCCTCTGACTTACACAGAACTGGTATTCACTGTGAGTTCTTTGCCAAGTTTCTTTAGAAGTTTGGCTGTCAGTACTTCTTTCAGTATGTTCCTAAAGGCCTGTTTCAAGACTACCTGAAATAGAGATACCAGTGTAATATCTTGTTATCAGTTTGGTATGTCCCTTGAGGAAGGCAGTGTTCTGCCGAAACCAGGATCCTAATTGAGACTTCCCATCGGAACTTTCAATAAAATCCCTTGTGTTGTATTGTGACATCAACTTTGCCTTTCTTTTGTTTTGCTTCTTGCTGTGCTGGCAAAGGAAGACTCCTCTTTTTCTGTTGAGTTGTTACACGGAAGGACGTGACCTGCAAACACATAACATGCAACCTTTCCCCTCATTGCTGAGACCTCTGGAGTGTTCTGCTTCCCCTTGTCTATGTTTGCAGCGTATCCCTGTTTCTCTGATTCAATGCTTATTTATCAGTTCCATGACATTATGACTCAACAAAACCAAATCCATGTAGACTTGATCAAATAAGTCTGTGTGGGCCTGTAATCACTGTGGCTTGGGGCGTAGAAATGACGATTTGTAGGACCCTAAGGCTTAGTACTACAATTCACATCCAATTTTATTATACTCAGCATCTCATCATGAAAACCAGATTAGGGCTGTTTGATTGAAGCTGCTGCTTTACACAGCCTGAATCAAATAGATTTAAATGGCATTAAACAGGCCAGCTCTGTACTTTATGCAAACTAGGATTTCATTTGTCATTTAATTTGATTGCAGTGTTGGAAAAGGTCTGGAATGAGGTTAAGTTTGTTATTAAAAGCTCTTTTATTTCTTTAGTAAATGTCAGAAGAATTCTAAAGTGGGCACTTTTGGACTAGACTCAATAAATCTGGGCACCAGAAAAAAAAATCTGTGCCTAGTGCTATTCTTTAAAGCTGTATCTCGCAAACTATGTCAAGCCACGGCACACTAAACGTAGTGGCCGCGGCTCGAGGCATCCAGAATTGCCTGGACGTCGATGCAATGATGTCACACGTGAGGCCCTCCAGATGGGTCCTGAGCTGACAATAGGGGGGTGCTGGCAGGGAAGACGCGCGGAAAGAAGGAGAGGAGCTGGCGCCGGCTGATTGCCTACAGCATCACGCGGCACACCTGAACTCTCAGGAGGCACACTAGTGTGCCGTGGAACACAATTTCTGATACACTGCTTTAAAGGGTACTCTGGATTGAGAGCTCTTAAAAAAAAAAAAAAAAAAAAAAGCAACGATTCCTGCACTGAAATGTGGAAACCAGGACTTTTGCCTGTTGAAACTAGGTGAAATTTCTAGCAGCCAATTTGGGTTTGCATCCCCAGCGTTTTAAAATATGGTGTCAAGAGTAAGGGCCTCTGGAGCGCTTGAGACCTTTTGGTCACCTTCTCTATTGTTTTTTGGAGGGTTGGAGAGGTTACTAGTTCTTGGTTGATTGGGAAGGGTTTGGATGGGATGGGATGGGATGAATACTATCAGAAAAGTTGTGAATTGTTGAATACTGTTTACTATGGACTGTGTTAGAACATAAGAACTGCCATCTCCGGATCAGACCTTTGGTCCATCAAATCCGGCAATCCGCACACGCGGAGGCCCAGCCAGGTGTACACTTGGCGTAATTTTAGTCACCCATATCCCTCTATGCCTCTCGTAAGAGATGTCAAAAAAGTAAACCTCCCAAACCCAAGAACTGGAACCAGAGAAGGGGGAGAGACAAGAGCGGAACTGGTGGAGTGACAAGTATACAACTACCAGTAATTGATGAGTGATAAACACAGGAGAGCCCTCAGTCACACAGCCACCCACTGGAACATCCAGCGGGAAAGGCTGTCACTTGGCTTACACCCAAAAGGGTGTTAACTGTGAAACATCCCCGGGCTTTTACTCCGTGTATAATTTATAATAAAGTGCACCAAACAGTGCTCGGTGTGAAAAAAGATAATAATTAATCAAAAAAACACACACAAATACTCCACCATTAACAGCGATTGTCTCTGCCCCTTATCCGGGGGGCCAAATTCAAACGTCCAGATCCAGCAAAGTAAAAATGCCAACAGGAAGTACTTAGCTTCTCCGTGGAAACAAACAGCCAGCAGAGATCTTAAGGGGCATATTAAGCTTTTTCAAAGCAATTTTCATAAAGCTTCATAAGAAAGTATTGTGACAGGGTAAGAGACAGATGAATCCCAAACCAGAAGAAGAAAAACAGTCCTGTGCCTTTAAAAACTTCTCTCAGTAGCAGAAAGGAGAGATCCCCTCCCCCCAAACATCCCTGAGACCGTACTGAAAAGCCTAACTGCCCTAGAGCAGTGTCTCGCAAACTTTGCCAAGCCGTGGCACACTAAACGTGGTAGCCGCGGCTCAAGGAATCTGGAAGCGTGCGGACATTAACGTGATGACATCATGCGCATGTGGGATGTCATCATGTCGACATCCATGCATGCGCAAAGGCCTTCCAGATGAGGTCCTGAGCCGCCAGTGGGGGGTGCTGGAAGGGAAGACGTGCAGAGGAGAGGTGCTGCTGCTGGCTGACTGCCTACAGGATGTGCCTCTTGCTATGAGAGGCACATCCTGTAGGCAGTCAGCCGGCACCGGTGCCTCTCCTCCCCGGCATCTCGCGGCACACCTGGAATCTCGGGCAGCACACTAGTGTGTCGCGGCACACAGTTTGCGATACACCGCTGTAGAGACTGGTCTGCTCTAACATAGTTTAATCAAATTGAAGGACAAAGTAGGACTGGATTGGGTAAAGCAGAGTGGCAAAATCTCAAGCAATTCCCTTGGGAGTCTAAAACAGAGCCTAGCCCAGCTCCTTGTTTTGAAGTAGAGAACGACATGGTGACAAAATTCATCACCATTCCCGTCCCCGCGGATAACCGCGGGAAACCATCTTCATGTCATTCTTTAAGGAGAGAGGGAAGAATCAGAGTATGAATGGCCACAACCACTGACCTACAAGCTTTGCTTTGAAGAATGCTAGTGTAGAAGGACTGAGGTTGAAATAGACACTAGAAAATGACATGGGATTATTTCCCGCGGTTATCCGCGGGGACGGGAATGGTGATGAATTTTGTCACCGTGTCATTCTCTATTTTGAAGTTCCCCCTGGTAGTGCGTTCCTGCTGGTTAATAACAACCTCTCAGCCGACACAGGTGAGATTTATTGGGAGACTCTTGCTAACCAGAAAAAGGTAACTTGCCCAGAGGAATTTTGGGGCAGCCTTGGGCTCTGAGGAACAATGGAATAAACTGTGAGTATCAGTAACATTCTCTCTAAAACAAAAGGTCCCTTTTTGGGGTGAATTCCTAGCTGTGCAGTTAGAAAGGAAAGGAATTCAAAAGGGTTGGAGGGAAGAAGGTCTTTTAAGAGAGCCATAATACTTGGAAGAAAAGAGAACATTGAATTTAAAGAAACGAGAACTGTATAAGGGATTTTTAAGTTACAAATCTCCCAAATAGACACTGAGAAATGACTGAAAAGGGGGGGGGGAAGGGGTAAGGGAAACTCAAAGACCAATATTACTGACAGGCTACAAGTTGGCAATTATTTATTTGGTGGAAAAGGCACTTTAGCATCTGACTGTTAATATAGCTGCAACCCAAATTTTCTTTTTTGTTGTTGTTTTTTGCTCAGACTGGAGATTTGTTTGAGTGGATTAGGAACTGCATGTTGAGGTAGTCTTGAAGAAAAACCTGAGGTTAAGGCTGGCTAGTGAGGGCCCTACAAAGCGCTGCGAGCTGCCGTTTGAAACAGGACTAATAGAGCTGGTGATTTTTCTGTTTGAGAGATACTTCCTTTGATTTTTGGTGATCTGAAGAGACTTTTGGTACTATACCAATCGCTGAAGAAATTACTTAAATCTTCCTATAATAAATTGCCTTAACCCATTTTGGACTAACTTGTTTGCTGGAAACATTGATTAAACATAGACTTCCCCAGAAAGAGTGTAGTCACATGAAACAGATTCATAGGGGCATTTCACAGTATGTATACTTTTAGAAAATTCTTTAATAAGTTTTCTGAACCATGAAGCAGGTGCAATACTAAGTACACATGCTTTCTCTTTTGACCTAACTTTTTCCCATTTCCTCTCACTGGCAAAAGCATGCATGTTGTGAGCAATGTGTATGTACACTTCTACCCACATAGGCTGGAAGGGAGTAATATTTAATTTAGTTCTTACCAAGGGTAAATTCTTCTTTACCCAAATGAAAAGTTCTGAATATTATCCTCTGAGAGTGACTAGACATAGCTGACTGCCGAAATTAGATAGGTGTATATTTAGCTACATAAGACTTGCCGCTGCTGGGTCAGACCAGTGTTCCATCGTGCCCAGCAGTCCGCTCACGCGGCGGCCCTTAGGTCAAAGACCAGCACCCTGACTGAGACTAGCCCTATCTGTGTACGTTCTGGTTCAGAAGAACTTGTCTAACTTTGTCTTGAATCCCTGGAGGATGTTTTCCCCTATGACAGACTCCGGAAGAGCGTTCCAGTTTTCTATCACTCTCAGGGTGAAGAAGAACTTCCTTACGTTTGTATGGAATCTATCCCCTTTAAATTTTAGACAGTGCCCTCTCGTTCTCCCTACCTTGGAGAAGGTGAACAACCTGTCCTTATCTACTAAGTCTATTCCCTTCAGTACCTTAAATGTTTCGATCATGTCACCTCTCAATCTTCTCTGTTCGAGGGAGAAAAGGCCCAGTTTCTCTAATCTTTTACTGTACGGCAATTCCTCCAGCCCCTTAACTATCTTAGTCGCTCTTCTCTGGACCCTTTCAAGTAGTACCGTGTCCTTCTTCATGTACGGTGACCAGTGCTGGATGCATTACTCCAGGTGAGAGTGCACCTTGGCCCGGTACAGCGGCATGATAACCTTCTCCGATCTATTTGTGATCCCCTTCTTTATCATTCCTAGCATTCTTTTCATCGCCACTGCACATTGCGTGGACGGCTTCATCGACTTGTTGATCATAACTCTCAAGTCTCTTTCCTGGGAGGTCTCTCCAAGAGATCAATATAAGCACCTCTGTGGTTAGATAGCTGGATCCCTTTTGATATTTTTTCTGTACGTTTGTTCTGCCCCTGGCAGCCCTGCACTAGTTTAATGGCACAGCTCTAAGATGTGTTTAATGCTATTCTCATTTAAGGAACCTTAATGCTACAGTCATTTCCTGCTATGGTGTGTAAACTAGGCATTGTGGGTAATGCGGCCCACCTCAACCACTCTTGCTTATCCTTATAAGCTTTGTTTCTAGTGGTCTTTCTCCTATAAGACCTCCTCCCTTTCTCTTAGCTAAATCTGAATCCTTTGTCTTACTTCTGTGCCTCTTGCTCTCTTTAACATTCTGTGCTCTGAGAAATCAGTTAAGGTGTGACCTTTCCTTGCCACCTCTGGTCAAGCTCTGTTCCTATTGCTCTCAACTGCACCCTCCCCCTGCCTTGTGGATGCTCTTTCCAAATCCTATGTTCAGAGCTCTCTCTCTCTCTCTCATGCCTCAGCAGCACATGGCTGGTCTCTCTGAATAGAGGACTGTCTTTTTCACCTTGAGCCATCCATCACATGCCTGTATGATCTTCCACCCAGCCTCTGGAATCATCTCACCTTAACAACTGTTCTTCAAAGTCTGCCTCAAACTTCTGCCTTTCCAATCTCTTGCTTTACCTACTGAAATTACAAAGCCTGTGCCCAGGGACCACAAAATCTACCAAATGTAAGTACATTTGAATACTGTTCAATAAAGAATATTTCATAAAATTTATAAGGACTTTCTGCATGTGCATTGAGGCCAAAGTTTAGCTACGTGTTAATGTAGTCATGTTTGCCAAGAGAGCTCCTAACTGAGGCTATTGCTACAGAAAACACGACAATGTTTTCTTTACAAAAGTGCTTTCCAGACACATAAATAGCCTACATATGTGATATCTTATATTTCTCATTATAATGGAGTACTGTATATCAGGAAATGTTTCAATACGTAGCTAAGAGGAGTATTCTAATGGTTAGTGCAGTAGGTTGAAAACCAGGTTCAATTCCTACTGCAGTTCTTGTGACCCTGGGAAAGTCGCTTAACCCTCTATTGCCCCAGGTACAAATACTTATTTTATACAGTTACAGTGATATTATTTATAGCTCACTATAGCCAGAAATACTATAGTTCATAGCAGGTAACAACCAAAGTTGCTAGATCAGTAATCTAGGATGTAATAATATTTAAATACCAAGAACATTTTAAATGAGTATCGCTCAGTTTTACCTGTCAAGAATATATTTTTGAAACAGAACGGTATCAGAGCTTTTTTGAAGAGATTTAAACTAGATAAAGATTTCACTTCATTTGGAATGGTAGACCAAATATTTCCTGCTTGGTAAGAGAGCAGAGACATGAACATTGTTTTCAGTGTAACCCACCCTGGGGCTTAGAAATAATAAGAACATTGGATTTTGGAAAATTATAACATTGGCAAGCAAATGACATGTACTGTATATTAGATAATTCATATATTCAGGATCAAACCATTCAGAATTTTAAATATCAAGCAGCACAATTTGAAGACTATTCTGGCCTCAGCTGTCTCGTCGGCTCACAACCTCGGGGTCATTTTTGACTTGTCTATTTCCTTCTCTTCAATATACAGCAGACTGTCAAACCTTATCACTTCTTTCTATACAGCATTGCTAAAAATCTGGAATTTTCTTTCTGAGTATGCTGCCAAGACCCTCATCAAACTCTTCACCTCTCGCCTAGATTACTGCAACTTGCTTCTCACAGGTCTTCTGCTTAGCCATCTCTCTTCCTTTCAATCTGTTCAGAATTCTACTATGCACCTCATATTCTGCCAGTGTTATTATGCTTGCGTTACCTTTCTCCTCAAGTCACTTCATTGGCTCCCTGTCCACTTCCTTATACAGTTCAAACTCCTCTTACTGACCTGCAAGTGTATTCACTCTGCAGCTCCTCAATATTTCTCCTTTCTTATCTGTCCCTATACTTCACCCTAGGTACTCCATTCATTGGGCAAGAGTCTTTTGTCTATACCCCTCTCCTCTAGTGCCAATTCCCAACTCTGTCCCTTCTGCCTTCCAGCACCGTATGCTTGGAACAACCTACCTAACTTGGTACGTCAGGCTTCATTCTGGCTGTATTCAAATACAGGCTGAAAACCTACTTTTTCGAGGCTGCATTTAAGTCCTAATATGGTAAAACACCATATTTATTATTCCCATTGTAATCCTCTGTCCTCTCTAGTAGTATGAAGGAAAAAGAGTTACGGGCTAATTATATCAAGACTAGGGGGGGCACTCCATGAAATAAATTCTTTGGGGAGTTTTTTCCCAGTCAATGCACAATTAACCTGTGGAATTGTTGCTGGAGGAAATGGTCAAAATCAGTAATATAGCTGGTTCTAAGATTGTTTGAACATGTTTCTGGAGAACAGGTTCATTAAAAACTGGGAAAACTTGGCAAAAACATCTCTCTTCTGCTGGGAAATGACAGAGAACAACAGGAAATTAATCTCTCATAGAATCTTCTGGGTTCATGATCCAAACAATCAGGATTAAGCTACTGTTAAACAAAGGATGCCAAGCTTGATGATTAGATCCAGTATAGCAAAGGCAGCGGAACGCTTTTTTGTTTAGGAGGCCCAAAATTTCTGCCCTGACCCCACCCAATCTCCACCCTTGACCCCACCCCCATATTAATGATAGTATTAATTGTAATATCATTTTTTCTATTCATTTTGTCATATACACACACACAATATAATCTTACTAGTGTTTAAGCCCGTTACATTAACGGGTGCTAGTAGAGCCTCCTTCCCTCACATGTGCCCTATTTTCTGCCCCAGCTCCAAACCCATTTTTACGCCCCTCCCTCCCACCACGGTCCAACAGCACCTCTTCCCTGCTCCCCCGGTCAGCAGCACCTCTTCCCTGCTCCCCCGGTCAGCAGCACCTCTTCCCTGCTCCCCCGGTCAGCAGCACCTCTTTCCTGCTCCCCCGGTTCCTCTTCCCTGCTCCCCCGGTCCCTCTTCCCTGCTTCCCCAGTGTGACAGAGCCGGTACCTGTATTTTCCGGAACCCGGTCTCTGCTCACCCGAGCGCAACTCCGGCGTGCTTCCGATGAAGGAAGGAAGTCCTGCTGGTATATCCTTACTTGTCAGAAATCCAATATAAAAAATAAACAAATCAGCTTTACTTGTTCACAGTCACTTTATTCAGTGAAGCGATGATGGGAGCAACGTCTCCCTTAAGCATTCAAAGCAAAATCAAAGTCCAAGTAGAATGCTGTATCCAAATAACAAAAATAAAGTATGGAGTGGACCCACCGGAATGGGTTTACCACTGCTACCTTCAATCAGGCAATTCAGGTAAGTAACAGTTCAGTATTGCAATCACTAACAGAACTTTAGAGGGGTTGTCTTTACCTTTAAGAAGGCAAAGGAACCTTTTTTCCCTCACACAAGTTCTGGGCCTACAAGCTCAGCAAGTCTCAAAGCTGGGCTGTAACCAACAGAGAAGCTGTTGGTGGGGGAGGGGAGTAAAGGAATTCACTTATCACTTTTCTGATATTTCAGAATGCCAATAATGGCCCCACTACCCCAACCTGGATCTTAAGTGAATTCTCCCCAAAATGACAACATTTACTTCCCTCACATTCACATACATGAGTCCCCAATTCAGGCCAATTGAATTAACAAAACAAAACGTTTTTTTTTTTTCTTAGCACAAGTCTATGCAGTTTCCCACACACAGCACTACTGCACAACAATACTCTATTAAACAGAGAAAGCTCCTGCCTGCACAAACCTCCAGACCTGCCACTTATCCTCACTCCAGGAGCATGTCTTCAGGCAGTCCAAGGTTTTCTCCCCAATCCATGGGTTCAGGCAGAGCTGGCTGGTTGGCAATAGGGTCAGTGTCAGCTTCCTGCATTATCACATCCTCACAGTCAGGAACATAATCAGGAGAGACCCTTCCCTGAGCTGGCTCAGGGCCAACTAACTTTCCTCTCCTCAGAGCAGCCTCTATATTGTTCAACCGAACACACCCTGCTCTCTGAGGGGGAGGAGTTACCTGCACTGTTTGCTTAGTTTGTCTTGGGTTTTTCATTATGGGTCTCAGCTGAGAGTGAACAGGAGGAGGGAGGTTCCTCTGAAGCTCTTCTGAGCTGTTCTGCTCCCCTTCCTCTACTCCCTGCAGTTCAGCCTGCTTTAAGTTAAAGGGAAATCCACATTTTCCCCTGGGACTAGTCACAATCCTATCCCCGTGGTTAGCTCGCTGTATGACTGGATAGGGTTTAGTCACCGGCAGCTCTGGGATGAGCGGAGCCACAGGGGACGGATTGTGACACCAGTCAGCAGCACATCTTCCCTGCTCCCCCGGTCCCTCTTCCCTGCTCCCCCGGTCAGCAGTACCTCTTCCATGCTCCCCTGGTCAGCAGGACCTCTTCCCTGCTCCCCCCGGTCCCTCTTCCCTGATCTCCCGGTCAGCAGCACATCTTCCCTGCTCCCCCGGTCCCTCTTCCTCGCTCCCCCGGTCAGCAGCACCTCTATTCCATGCTCCCCTGGTCAGCAGCACCTCTTCCCTGCTCCCCCTGGTCCCTCTTCCCTGATCCCCCCGTCATCAGCACATCTTCCCTGCTCCCCGGTCTCTCTTCCCTGCTCCCCTGGTCAGCAGCAACTCTTCACAAATCTCTCGCCTGTAGCAGCGGCCGCAGCACTCTACACACGCTGCTTCACGGCCTTCAACTGCCCTGATTTGATTTGCCGCATCTCTGATGATGTCATCAGGGATGCGGTGGAGCAATCAGGGCAGTTGAAGGCAGCGAAGCAGCGTGTGTAGAGTGCTGCAGCCGCTGCTAGAGGCAAGAGGTTTGTGGGGACCGCGTGAAGGGGGGGCGGCAAGGGAGTAAGGATAGCGGTCAGACCGCGTGAAGGGATTCGTGTGCGACGACACACGGAAACCGACTCCTCCTGGGGTCCGCGGGAAGGGAAGGGTGGTGTGGCAAAGGACTTGGGTCCGGGGCGGCGGGGTCAGTTTTTCGGTTCGTCCCGGGGGGGGGGAGGAGGCGGTCTTTGTACCCCAGTCCCGGCTTGTGGAGGCGATCGTCGGGTGGCTTGGAGAAGGCTTGTGGAGGCGATCGTCAACGTATGAAGAAACTTACGTATTGTGAGGTGGCTGTGACGTAAAACCCGCGCATGTGCACTTGTGTTTTCGCGACGGATCAGGGAACACGTTTTTTTTTAGTGCGCATGTGCGGCCTATCATTTTATTATATTAGATTAACAATACATCCTGTAATGATTAAACACAAAATTAAACTACACAAAGCACACTGTATGCTTCTCAACATCCATAACACCTGGCTTCGGTCACACATGCAGAACACAGATAACCCCTATGCAAACACAGGACCACAAACTAAAAGTACTAATACAGTTATACCTTGGAATCCGAACGTAATCCGTTCCAGAACCCCTTTTGAGTTCCAAAGTGTTCGAGTTCCAAGACAATTTTTCCCATTGAAAATAATAGAAACTGGCCTAATCCGTTCCTGGGTCCCACAAACTCAAATTTTAACAGGAAATACACTGGATTTTAAGGTAAAATATTAACAAATGTTCCAAAGCAGCATTCAGATTCTGGGGCACAAACACACACATACAATGTGCAGAGCGTTCGGATTCCAAAGCAGAGTTCGGATTCCAAGACAAAATTTACTACAAAAAAAGGTTTGGATTCCAAGTCGTTCGAGTTCTGGGATGTTCGGATTTCGAGGTACCACTGTATACACAAACGAAACCCTAAGATGTCAGACTCTACATGCATTATAACACCCGAGAAATAGAAATAAATTCATTTCTTCCTGAACAGTGCAAAATATAGACAGCAGATATAAATTCTCAAAACTGACACATTTCAATCAATAAATTGAAAATAAAATCATATTCCCTACCTTTGTTGTCTGGTGATCTAATCATCTTTTAACAGTCTGTGGTTGCACTTCTTTCTGCCTGTGTTCTTGTGTTTCCATGGCCTTCTTAACCATTTGCTGGTTCTTCTCTCCTTCTTCACTTTCTGCCCTACATTCATCTTAGGTGTTAACCTTTAACATTCAACTTTCTCACATGTTTCTGCTTTCTTTTCAAAATCTACTTTTCCATGTCTTCCCTTCCTATCTATCCATGTGTATCATCTTCTCTCTCTTTCTTCTCCCCTATTCCCATCTATCCCATAAGAAGTATTTCTTCTATCTCTCTTCCATGCCACACCCATTGCTGTGCACCATCTTCTCCCTCTTTCTCCAGTGGTCTGAATCAGTCTTCCCCCTTACGCCATCTTATGGTCTGGCATCTTTCTCTTCTCCCATGGTCTGGCATCTCTCTCCTTCCCTCCCTCCTCCCATGGTCTAACTTCTCTCTCCTCTCCTTCCCGCAGTCTGGTATCTATTTCTTCTCTCCTTCCTTTATCTGGTCTGGCATCTCTTTCCCCTTCCAGTAGTCTGACAACTCTCTCTCCCCTTCCATCACCTTTCTCCAGAATTTGACATCTCTCACTTCATTGAGTCATCCCTCCCAGTGTAATATTTTTCTTTCTCTCGTCTCCACCACTATCATGTCTAACAATTCTCTCTCTTCTTCCTTTCACCATGTATACCATCTCTCTTTCCCTCCCACTCCATGCACCTATGTACAACAATTTCCTTTTTCTCTTCCCTCCCCCACTGGCAGCATCTCTCTTTCCCTCACTTCCCAGTACCCCATCCATGCATCATCTGTCCTTCCCAGTCTCCCCCAGCCCGTGCATCATCTGTCTTCCCAACCCCCTCCCAGCCTGAGCAACGTCTGTGCTTCCCTGCCTTCCCAACTGCCCTCCCATGCCATATTTCTCCCTTTCCAACTATCCTATCCTCCTGTTCTATACATCTCCCTCTACACCACCCCCAGGTCCACCATCTCTGCTCACCTTTTTGTTACAGGAGAATGCCAGCTGTGGCAGTGACTCTAAAACACAGCCTGCGGCCTACCTCACTGCGTTCCTCGTGCTGAAGTCCATCCAGGCTGAAAAAGAAAGTTGTGTCATTGGGAATGGAACATGGCGCAAGGAACGTGGGGAGGAAGGCTGCAGGCTGCATTTCAGAGGCGGTGGTGAAGGTGATGTTGGACCAGCACGCTTAGCTGCCCTGTTCGCATGCCCCCTAACGCTGGCCCTGCAGCTCCAGACTTCCACACACCTGCCCCCCCCAGGTCACTATCATTTTAAATGTTACGGCAGCCACAGCGATGTATCCACCAGATGAGACTTCTAACCTCAGCCTGCACTGGAACTCTTAATGCAGCAGCCACCTGCCTAGGCGGGAACAGGAAGTCGCTGCTGCATGAAGAGTTCCAGGGCAGGCCGATGGCAGAAGTCTCATCTGGTGGACGCTGTACCATGGCTGCCGGAACATTTAAAATAATAGCAATCCGGGGGGGGGGCAGGCAGCAGACAGGCAGGTGTGGGGAAGTCCAGAGCTGATGGTGCCGCAGGGTCCCGCTGGGGGGAGGGAAGAAGGAAGGAAGAGGAGGAACCGTAGCAATGGGAATTTTTCGGGAGGCCACGGCCCCTGTGCCATCCTCCCCTCCTCCCAGTTCTGACGCCTATGCAGTATAGTATTTCTTATGTTTGCCAGCCAGTGGTGACATTTCTGCTTTCCCTGTGTCCCTTTCTCCCCTTCCTTCCACCAAAGCAGATGATGCTTCTTCTTGATCCTTCACACAAAAATGTTGGTTGTCAATCACCTCTGCTAGTGATCCTACTCCTTTGTGGTGATTCTCTTTTTGCCTTATTCTCTGACAGTGATAGTTTGTTTCCCCTTACCCTAATGACAGCTTTCTTCCTTTTCCAATCACCCCTTCTCATCACCCCTTCCAATCACCCCTACCCTTCATCTCTTGCCCAATATTTGTCTCCTACCATCCATTGATGATGGTCCTCCACACTTTTACCTTTAGATTCTAAAATATCTCACCCATGGCATCAAGAGCAGGGTAATGGTAGAGAAGAAGGCTCACTGACATTGGGAAAGACAAGAATAAAGAAAGAGGGAATCAATCCCAGGTTAGATTGAACAGGGAGATTCAGATGACATGGCAGAAGAACCAATGGAGGAAGCTCCTATTGCACTAGAGCAGTGCATCACAAACTGTGTGCCACGGCACAACAGTGTGCCTCCTGAGATTTCTGGTGTGCTGCGACACACTGGCAAGGAGGAGAGTCATTTACGCTGGCTACATGCCTACAGGACAAGAGGTACGTCCTGTAGGAAGTCAGCCGGCGCAGATGACTTTCTTCTGGCCAGCGTCTCTCCTCTTCTCCCTGCACCTCCTGGATCCCTCTACCGGTGGGGTCGCGGCCAGACTGGTCTCTGAGCATACATTGAAGTCAGCGCGATGACATCACACATGTGCATGACATCATTGCTTCGACTTCTGGGTGCCTTCTAGCTGGGGCACTGGATTTAGTGTGCCGTCGGCCAAAAAGATTGCGAGACACTGCTCATGAAGCTAGGAAGATGCCAAAATATAATACTGAGGATATGGCCAACATAGCCCTTGCCAGTTTAAAATACCATACTGGACTGAGAAAGACAGCAGAGGTTGCTACTGCTGCCTAGATCGATGCAGGACTCATCACTCACTTGAACACTGCTTTGGTGATTGATAACAGATTAGAATCATGAAAAAATGGAAGAAGAGCAGTAGAATGGCATCAGTTCTGTTTTCTTTCAAGGTTTTATTAAAAATTTGATTAATTGCCTATTAACATTCTAGGCGATATACAATACAATTAAATTGAGGGGAATCAAAATTAAAATAATTAATGAGAACCAAAACACGGACAAGACCCATCGACAAACGGAAAACAAGAGGGTAGAGGGTGAAATACAATATTTTAGAAAAGAAAACAGTTAAGGATAACACAAAGGGGTAGGGGAAAGTTAGCTGAGAGTTGCCTTATCATAGATTGTAGAAGAGTCCTGAATTATGGAGTAAAAGCGTCTCTGTAGAAGAAGCTTTTTAATGCTCCTTTAAAATTTATCAAGATTTGATTCTTCCCTCGGATAAGAGGGCAGGAATGATACCAGGGTCGTGTTAAAGACAGAAGAGAATGGTAAAATGTACCCATGTATGGAGCCAGGTGGCATTTTATTTCTGCAAAGGCAATTAAAGAGAAGACTCATGCAGAAATAATTGCTGATGGCTGATCATAGCATTGCCTCTGTAAACTGGATAAGAAAAAAGATTTCTTCTAAATCTGTTAACACTGATTTTGAATTCATATATTCTATTTCTTTACTAGAGGATCTTAAGATTGCCAACCAGGTAGCATAACTCTACAATTGCCATCGGTCCAACTAGAGGTTTTTTTTTTTGTTTTTTTTTTTTTAATAATCTTTTCTATGTGCATATGAACCCCAAACTGACAGTTAAGTTTACTATTTCCTTATACTTTTACAATTATCTTGCAGTACCAGCTCTTCCGATGCGACTCACGTTTCGTTACTTTCAGGGTTGAGGTGTCCCATGCTGCAATAAGAGCTCAGCGTTATCATTATTACTTTTCACAAATGTTTTCTTAACCAAAAAAAACCTTACCTATCGAGTTTACCCTACTTTGACTACGCATCATCTACTGCTGCACAATTTAAAATGGCTGCGACATTCTTACCTACATATTATAAAGAAAACCCCCTCAAGACATCGCTACCAATCCTGATCTAGGGGAATAAGACCCTCCCCCTGCATTACATTCATATAATAGTTGAAAATTACAAAAGCAAGATAGGTATATTTGTGTGTAAGCAGCCTATCTATAAGAGCACATACAGAAACAAGAGATTCAAAGACTGCTAACTGTTGAATATCCCTGGAGTTATTAATCAACTACGTCCGTCCATTCGGCATCCTCATTAAGACTGTGGGGAGCTGATTCCGGAACTTGGAGGCAATGAGGATGGCTGTGTGAGTGCAGAGCTCCTCCCTTGGACAGACACACTGAATAATTTATGACTATCTGATTCCCTTCAGTTGACCAATTTGATTTCTGATGGCCTCAGGAACACAACTAACTCTGGATTCTGCATTTGCTACTAAGGGGAAAAACAAAAGATCAAAACCAACCCCAGTGACTCCATCTAAAGTGCCTTTACCATCTGACTCTATGGAGATCCTTGAACAGCTGATGGAAGGAATGAAAAACCTGCAGGTGATGTTACAAGATAACTCTCAACTAGAGAATGACATGGTGACAAAATCCATCACCGTTCCCGTCCCCGCGGATAACCACGGGAAACCATCTTCATGTCATTCTTTAAGGAGAGAGGAAAGAATCAGATTATAATTGGGCACAACCACTGACCCGCAAGCTTTGCTTTGAAGAACGCTGATGTAGAAGGACCGAGGTTGAAATAGACACTAGAAAATGACATGGGGTTATTTCCCGTGGTTATCCGCGGGGGCGGGAACAGTGATGAATTTTGTCACCGTGTCATTCTCTACTCTCAACAGCTACAGGATAATTCTCTAAAGTTAACCTCACTTCAGGATGAGCTGACAGATTTGACCCATCAAATACAAATATCCAATACCAGGCTGGATAGTTGTGAACAGAGAATTTCAAACTATGAGACAAAGCTGGTCCAGTCCCAGATGGAAAGAAGGAATAATCTCTGGCTTCTAGGAATTCCTGAAAATATTGAGGGACAAGATATGGCAGATTTCTTGAAGACTTTAATTCCTAAAGTGCTATCAATAAAATTTTCTCCACCTCTAGAAATTGAAAGGGCTCATAGAATCCCTTCCAGGAAAAATAATACTGCTACTGGCCCCAGACCCATAATTTTCAATTTACTAAGATACACACAAGTGTTGGAAATTATAAAGGTAGCCAAGGAACAAAGAAACATAAAGTGGCAGGGGGCTAAACTGTCTTTTTTCCTGACTATGCAAAGGCCATGGCTGATAAAAGAAAGCAATTTTTGGCACTTTGCCCCCAGCTGAAATAAATGGGGGTGTTGTATGGTCTATTTTCCCCTTCCGTGATGAAAATTACTCACTGCAACAACACAATATATTATGAGGACCCGTTGAAATTACAAGAATACATCAACAAGCAAATGGAATGTCCTACAAATAAGGAGTGATGTGATTTAAATCAATACATTTTATTCTTTACTTTTTGATAAGAAGATGGAGATATATGTTTGTATGAAGTTGGTTTTTCTTTACTTTTAATTTACTTTATTTTACTTTTAATTCTTCCTTTCCAGTTTTTGGCCTCAAATTGTGTAGTCAGTTAAAATTTGAATTGGGTTCTTTCATTCTCTCAACAGTGAAGATTTGAACACTCTAAGAAAGGATGGTGGTTCATCAGAATGAGGCTTGGAACGCTAAAAGATGACATCACTTACCTATGTGGCTCTTTGAGTGGTTTGGGGAGTCGTGCTCTGCTCTTCTCTCTGAGATGCCCTTGTGATTGGAGGCTGTTGGATCGCAGTGAGTCAGTGTCTGTTGGGGCTCTCCCTTCTTCGGGCCAACTTGTGTGTGACATGTCCGCATGGCAGCCGTGAAGACGCAGGTCTGCGGTTGACGCTGGGGGAATGGGCCTCTTGATTGGGGTTAAGGAAGTGCGGGACCGCTGACTTTGCTGGATTGCTTTTGATGTCTCGGAGGGGGCAGGCCCAGGTCTCAGGTGGATGTTCGGGGGCTGTGCAGCTCACTTTAACATTCCCTGGTTTAAGAGCTTATACAGCTGCGGGCCATGCGTATAGCCCTCACTGAGAAAGTACTTGTTGCACAGCAGCACACAGTCCAGGCCCTTCTTGGCGCGAGACACCACCTCACCGATGTTGTTGCACCATCTGCGTATTTGCCTCACTAAGAGCGAAACATACCCAGGAAGGAAAATTTTTCTAAACAGAATATCACAGATTTTCTCCAGACATGGGGAGTCAATGGAGAGACTGGCGCATGGGCAGATATTAAGGAGTTGGGTACTTGGGAGCTGGCTGTCAGACAACAGACCTACAAGACAGCAGTTGAAACTGCTATCCTGCTCCTTCGAATTGACGATATTTGTCTTGGGGCACAAGAAGAAAGGCGATGAACAAAATAGACCTGCTCCAGAGCCCAGCCCAGGACTGATGGGGTGCAGGAAAGATTAGGGAGAAGTGCACTGATCCCAGAAAGGAGTGCAGTACTGACTCGGTCCTGCTGCTTTACATTTGTCCTCTTCCATGCTGTGTTCAGACAGGGGTGATTGGTTTACAAGTATTTACTGTCTGAAGAGGCAGAGAAAAAAGCTATTCCCGGGCACAAGATCTTGGAAGATCATTGATGGAGTTGGCTTTTCTGATGCACTAGATCTGTTCCACTCCTCTTTGCTTTCAAATAATAAACATCTATTCATTTTGCTAATGTTACTCAAATTGAAGATGCGGTTTCACTGTGGGGGAAACTGAAACAGCAAAAGGCGTCCGATAGGTGGCAGCCTGACACCAAGGAGGAGTACGTAGACTCCAGTTGAAACGTTGTCAACAAAAAACATAGGGGAAGTTAAAATGAGGCGACATTGAGCAAATGTTTCCTCAGATTCTCTGGCGCTGCTGAAATCAGTAATCATAGTAAAATACTAAAGGAACTAAGGAGTAACTACTGGAATTACTTGTGTTAGATCAGTAATCATATCACAGATGAGAAGGGTGAAACATTCTCAAATTGGAACTATTTTAAAACAATTTTTGAACTTTTATAAAGCTTTATATTCTTCTGAGCTTTATTCAAATAAAGAACTTGAGGGTTTAGAGTTTTTAAAGTTAATTAAGGGATCAAAAATTCCCAAGCATATAAAAGGAAATCTTGAGGCACCTGTATCACTGAAAGAACTTCAAGCAACGTTGAAGTCCCTTAGAGTTGGATCCGCTCCAGGTGGTGATGGGTTTACTGTATAGTTTTATAAATCATTCCAAATTACCCTTTTACCTCACCTATTAAATTTATATCAGGCATAACTAACTAAAGGTTGCATTAAAGTACTATGGCAGAATTTTTAACTATAGTTTTACCAAAGCCAAATAAAATCCCATGTTAGTTTCAAATTACAGGCCCATTTCTTTGATTAATGTAGATGGAAAACTTCTGGCTAAATTATTGGCTTTACACTTGGCCAAGACTCTCCCTTATATCATCGTTATGCACCAAACGAGGTTCGTTGCTCAAAGACATTCTTCAAATAACACCAGACTGGCTTTTCATATGTTAAATTTGATGAAAGCCATGGATGATCCTCTTGAGCAGGCAGTAGTTTTTCAGCTAATCCTGTGCATGCGCTAAAAACGCTAGCGCACCTTTATAAAAGGAGCCCTTAGAGTGGCAACTTATGTCCCCATTACGTTGTTTCATGTGTTGATTATCAAGTTACCTAGTTATTTTAAGGACAATAGTATTATATTTGACACCTGGAAAACTTTAAAATTTATTAACAATTTAACAGAAATTCCAGTAGAGAAATCCATGTGTCAATCCTTATGGTTAAACTCCAAGATTCAAATTTGCGAGTCTAAGATCACCTGGAAGCACTGGATGCAGGCAGGCATACGTACACTAGATGATGTTATATCAAACGGGAAAATGCTTGATTTTTCAACGACTGCAACAATCTTTTGGTATTTCAAAGTCTCAAATTTATAAGTGGTTGCAGTAAGGGTTCCCTGATTGGCGAAATTTAAAAAAATCAGTATAGCTTGCAGGTCTTATGCTTCCAGACAGATTTCCTAGGGCATCAGGCCGCCCAGTGGTATAAATTAATATCTGGTTATATAAATAAGAAACAAAAAACTAGTCTTAGAGACATTTGGAGCAATGAGATAAAGCAACAAATTTCTGTGTCTCAATGGCCACGAATTTGGACTTGGAGGATGAGATGTATGGCGTCAGCATGTATGAGGCAAACATGGTTTTATGTGCTACATAGAAATTTCTGGACCCCTGTTTGTTTGCAGAAATTAGATAGTTCTAAATCTAATAGATGCTGGCATTGTCATCTTGATATAGGGACACTGGATCATCTGCTGTTCTATTGTCCTTTGATACTCAACTTTTGGAAGTCAATATGGGGACAAATTAATACCATACTGGAGTCATCGATTCCATTGATGTATGAGGTTGTCATATGTGGGATGATATTGCATCTTAAACCCTCATTGGATAGGTATAAATGTCAGCTTTTCCTTATTATGACTGGGATAGCCATGCAAATGATTACTCGCAATTGGAAAAATTGAGATTGCCTTAGTTTTTCTTTTTGGTGGGCGAATTTATACTTAAGTTATAAGTATGAGAAAATGAATGCTGACATGCTAGGGCATACTAAGATATTCAAATTAGTTTGGGGTCCATTGACGTCTTTTGTGGATTCGTTATATTTGTTCTTTATCTTTATTTTCCGTTGTTTTAGCACCCACACATCCAGGGGAGGGGGGTATATCTTTTGTTTGGTATTATTCCCTGATGGAAAATGTTGAATGGGAGAGGAAGTTTTATTTTTGTATTGATACTGATTGATTATAAGTGCTTATTTGATTATTATTATTTGTATGTATATTGTATTGCACTTCTTGTTGGCTTTGAAAACTAAATAAAGATTAAAAAAAAAAAGACTGTGGGGAGCTATTGTGTTCAATTCAAAGATCCATCTAAGTTTTTTCAAACTAAGTATCTTTTCATAATTGCCTCTCTCCCACCCTACATATACCGGATCAATAATTCACCATTTCATATCTTCTAAGGTGTGATTCATCAACTTCCAGTGGCGTACCAATGGGGCAGTTTCATTCTGTGTATTCACCCTGGATTTATGCTCATTTAATCTCACCTTTATCGATCTGATGATTCTACCTGTGTATACTTTTTGGCAGGGATATTGTATCATGTATGCTGTATTATAGACTGTGTTAGCTCATACCCTGTAGGATTTCCCTGTAGCTGGATATATCCAGCTATTGCCTTCGATAGTAAAAGGGCATCGCTGACATCTGCCACATCTTGTATGTCGACCATAAGGTCCCCTTCAATTGAGTCTTCTGAATGCATGTTTTACTTAATTCACCAATGTTCTTAGTATGGCAATAAGAAATCACGGTTCTATCCCCCATTTGATCATTAGCTAACTTGGCCACATGCCAGTGTTATAACGAATGCAATTAAAACTAAGATGAGAAACTGACTAGAAGTTTAATACCTTACCAATTTAATGATTAAAATATATCTACACTCAGGAAGCAGTGTTAATCTGAATAGTGTTTATAATTTGTGGAAAAACAAGAGAGGAACATGGAAATAGTTTTCACACCATAATTTGAATGTAGCCAGTTTTTTTCTATGTATATAAGCTTGTTCATGTCTGGTTCTTATGAGTTTGGAATGATGTGTAAGTGATATGTCTTGCTAGTTATGTTTCAGCCACTGATAGTATCTATCTATCTATCTATCTCTTTCTCTCTTTCTCTCTCTCTCTCTCTTTTTCTTTCTCTCTTTTTCTCGCTTTCTTTCTCTCTCTCTTTTTCTCTCTCTATTTCTCTCTTTCTGGTAGATTATTCTTGAACACCCACTGAGAGCTAAGCTTAAGTCTTAGCGGTGATGATCTAAATCTGCATTTATCCCTAATTATGTACTGAAGTGGTACACTCTTATTTTACATTCTTTGTGGTGCCTGAATAGTTTAAATGAACACGCTACTTCAATAAATACCTCTTCAATGTATAATGCATGAAATTTTGGCTTATTTACATATAAATGAATTACCATATTGCATAATACTGAAGAGTGCTTACAGGATAATGCAACCGAAAATTTTTACTGATGAAGAAAATGTTAGTTTACATAGATGTCAAACATAGATGTCACAGGGAACTTTGATCACAAGACATGCATGTAGGTTATAAAATGCACACGTGTACATAAGTATTTCAACCAGGTACATTTACACTTGCTCCTGATGTAGTGTAAACATAGGCAGTTGCAATTTTGGCAGTTTTTATCCTGGTATTTTATAGGCATATAGGCAACCAAAATTACCCTCCAGAAATTCTACTTACGGGTAAATGCTTAGCTAACATGAATGTTTGTTGGCTGCTGAGCAGATTAAACAATAATATTACAACTAGAGAATGACGTGGTGATAGAATGTGTCACCATCTCCCGGGAAACCATCCCCATTTCATTCTTTAAGGCAGTGTACCACAAACTATGTGCTGCAGCAGATTTCAGGTGTGCCGCAAGATGCCGGCGAGAAGGAGAGGCGCCGGCACCAGCTGACTGCTTACAGGATGTGCCTCTTGCGGCAAGGAGGCATGTCCTGTAGACCTTTTTTCTTCAACCACCAGTCCATGGACCACTGCCGGTCCACAGAAATTTCCTGCTGGTCCACAAGGCCAGTACGTGCATCAGGCCCAAAACCGTATTCTTCAACCGCCGGTCCACGGTGCGATCGATGCGGCGTTACCTTCGAGCCAACTCCCTCTTCCTAACTGATTCAGAGCACAAAGCCACAGGCAGTGGCTCCTACGTGCATCCTGCACCTGAACCGGAAGCCTTTTCTCTGACGTTGCAACGTCAGAGGGAAGGCTTCCAGATGAGACATGGGACGTCCAAGGTGCAATTAGTACTATTATGGGGGCGGTGTCTGGGGTAGAGATTGGGTAGAGATGGGCAGGTCTGGCCCACATCTTAGCCCAGTGTTCTTCAACCGCCGGTCCACGGACCGATGCCGATCCACAGAATAATTATTTTATTTCTGCCGGTCCATAGGTGTAAAAAGGTTGAAAAACACTGCTGTAGACTGTCAGCCGGGCACTGGCACTTCTCCTCCTCGCCAGCGTCTCTCCTCTTCTTCCCACACCTCTCCTCTGTCAGTAACCCCTACCGGCGTAGAAATAAACTCAGGGCCACAGCTGGAGGGACTCTGTGCATGCACAGATGTTGATGTGATGATGTCACGCATGTGCATGACATCACATCGACATCTCCGCACTTCTGGATGCCCTCCAGCTGCGGCACTGAATTTAATGTGCTGTGCTGTCAAAAAGTTTGTGGGACACTGCTTTAAGGAGAGAGGGAAGAATCAGAATGAATGGGCGCTGAAGGCTTGCACTGAAGAATGCTAGTGTAGAAGGACCGAGGTTGAGATAGACATGGGATAATTTCCTGTGGATATCCATGGGGAACAAAGACAGTGACAAATTCTGTCACTCTCTAATTACAACAACTGAATTATTTTATTTATTTTAGTATTTATTTACCACTTATGGCCTAAGTGGTTTTGCATTCAGGTACTCAAGCATTTTTTCTTATCTGTCCTGAAGGGCTCACACTCTATCTAATGTATCTGGGGCATTAAGTGACTTGCCCAGGGTCACAAGCAGCAGCATGGGATTTGAACCCACAACCTCAGGGTGCTGAGGCTGTAGCTCTAACCACTGTGCTGCAGAGTCTGTCTTCTGAAAGCATCAAATATTAGACCACCCTTTTGAAAAATGGCTAGCAAAACCATCACTACAACTGCCGGGTGTGTTACTGCCAATGATAACGTTTTTTTTCTCCACTCAGTGAACTGCAAAATCAAAAGTAAAAATAAAATTATAATTTAACAAAATAATTATAACTTCCAAGAAAATGTTGGCAATATATTCAGCAGAAAGGAACAGTGTATTACTGTAGGTTGGTGAAATCCAATATTTCTGTCCTGCTATTCATATCAGAAAATAGAGAATTAATCACCCAACCCTGAACACACTAAAGAGATGACCTCAGTGCAGAAAAAAAAATATCTTCCAGTCTGGAAGTGAAACCTGTGTTATCTTTCAACTCTTTCTATAATTTTCTTGGCCTTCCCAGAACATTTTTCAATGTTGAAATGAAAAAAATATGTTCAAAACCCCAAAACACAATTATGGAAATAAAAATATTATGCAATAATTAGGTTACATGCACAGCTTGAAAAAGGATTGAAAGATTTTCAATACAATTACTTCTTTAGGAGAAACTGGGTAAAGTCCAGAAAGTAATCACCTTCTCTGCCAGATATTTTTGCTTTCTATCCCTGGATTGTCCATCCTTTGACCTATATCATCTATCCTTACACACAGATCCTCATAACATTGACAAACTCTTTTGTACACAATGTACATGTCATCTATTCTAGTGTATATTTATGAAGGGAATTTTTTAAAATAAAATAAAATTCTGGAATCTCTTTGGGGCACACCACTGTTTGAGAGACACTGCAGTAAGGCTATTCTTATAACCTCATCTACCACCTCTAACTCCCAACCCAATTACTCATCCACTGATCACCCTCATCTGTTCATTTAGCTCCTTGACACTGATTGTCCTACTCTACATCTACCTCTACCTCTACCTCTTCTTTTAAAAATAATAGGGACCAGGAGATCTACCATTATCTCAGTTATAGCACCCCAGCTTTGGAATAATTTACTATTATACTTACGTAATGAACCTTCCTTAGGAAAATTCAAGCGTTCCTTAAAAAGTTTTCTTTATAAGGACGCATTTGAAACATAGACAGCATAATTTACCAATCACTAAATCTTTTAGACCTTAATCAATCCTACGAGTAGGTCACAAAATTATCCTTTTTATTTCTTTTCTTATGTGTCCCCCACCAAATATGTTCTTCCCTAAATGTTTCTCTTCTTTCTCTAAAGATTGTAGTTCATCCCCCTTGCCTTCTGTACCAGTTATGTATTAGAACGTATATAACTTATATTAGAACGTATTTAATTTGTATTCAATGTTTTGTTTTGTCCTCCCCCTTTTTAAAAAATGTTATACGCATTGAAATATGATATCGCGTAGATAAATCTTAAAACTTGAAACTTTATACTTAACTCCCTTTTTCCGATAACTTCCTTATCTACGTAATGAACCTCCCATCACTCAGCAACCCCCATGTGTTCACTGGCCCCCCACTGATATGTGCAGAGAAAAAATGTGGCTTGTTTTACTTTTCTCAGAATTTATCTCAGTTTTTGGATTTTTGGGTGTTATTTTACATATTTGTTTTAATGAAAAGTTTTAAACAATGTTATTACTGTGGTTGTATCCCACTGTTTGTGCTCTTATAATGTTATTAAACAGCATAATAGCAAACATTTTATAAGAAATAGAAATTGCAATAAAATTCCAAGGAAAGAAAAGAGAAAACAAAACATTGTATAGTAGAACACCGATTATCTGGACTAACTCCTCGGCAGAGAGCAGTTTGGATAATCAAAAATCCGGATGATTGGACATTATTTTTTTTTAAAAATAATAAATTAATAATAAAGAATAATATTTGTTTTTTAATCATAATTATTTGTTTTTAATAATAAATGTTACAAAATACCATCAGCGCCCCACCCTCCCAATAAGAAAAGGCAGCGTTTCCGCTCCCTCCTCGAACAGACACCACCAACCCCCTCCTGAACCCAGAAGAAAAACCCCAGGCCCACCTTGTTTCCCTGGTGGTCTAGCGGCACGCCGCCAATGGAAGTCTCACCAGCTACTTTTGTCTATGAAAGAGCAGGAGGAGCAGGAGCAAGTGGGAATTGCTCCTGCCCCAGCACGCTGCTAGACCACCAGGGAAACAAGGTAAGCCTGGTGTCCTTCCTCTGGGTCTGAGAGGGGGGTTGGTGGTGTCTGTTTGGGGAAGGAGGGGGAACACCCTCTTCTCTACTAGGGGGCATGTTGACAGTGGGGGGGAAAGTCTCCCAGTTCAGGGGGGGGCTGGGCTGGGCTGATGTCAGCAGCGGCAGAAGCAGAGAAAGAACACTAGTGGGAGGGAGGGTGATAGGAATGGTACTTCAGGGGGAACTCGAATATAAAGTGAGAGCCCCCCCAAAGCATTCCAAATAATTGGACATCTGGATAATCAGCGTTCTACCGTAATTCGGTCCCATCTCAGTCCCTCAGCTTAGTGTTCATTTTTAAATGAAACAAGACTGTTTTGAAATGATTGCATATCCCACAAATTTATTAGGGATAGACATTTTGGGACAGATTCTGCAAATGGCGCCTACATCGGCAGCCACCTTCAAAAATGTCGCCAATCGTGTGACAATCATGCTATAGTGCAGTGGTTCCCAACCCTGTCCTGGAGGAACACCAGGCCAATTGGGTTTTCAGGCTAGCCCTAATGAATATGCATGAAGCAAATTTGCATGCCTATCACTTCCATCATATGCAAATCTCTCTCATGCATATTCATTAGGGCTAGCCTGAAAACCCGATTGGCCTGGTGTTCCTCCAGGACAGGGTTGGGAATCACTGCTATAGTGCTTTTGCAGAATTGTGCCTACCATTAAACATAGGCGCTGATAATGTAGGCCAGGGTTTGAAGGCCTATATTCCCGGTGCCTATGTTTGGTGAGAATCGCATCTACAGAGGTACCTAACAGTACCTAAGGTCATTTCCAGTGTAAACCATGCCTATTTTGACCTTAGGCGCCTCTGTAGATGCAATTACGGCATCATTTTTTGTAGGCGCCTATGTTGTTTTTTTTTATAATGACATTTCAATTGGGTTTTAAATGATGCAGTCAATTACTGCGCCAATTAACCCCAATTAAAATGATTACCCCCCTTTTTATGAAGCTGCGTTAGGATTTTTTTTATCGCTGGCCTTGGTGGTAAAAGCTCTGCCACTCATAGAATTCCTATGAGCCATGGGCAAGGCTAGTTGGGGAGTAGAATTTCATGGCTCAGACCTTACACTTGATCTGAGCCAAAATGTCATGCATGTGTTCAGTAAATTCACCAAATGAAAACTCAAATCAAGCCTGATCTGCCCCTTATGTCCTTGAGAAAATAGTAGATGCGTGCTAATATGGGTGTAGAACTGTAGATCAATGTATTTGTATGTGAGTAATTTGAATTACAAATGATTTTCTGAATTAAAATATACATTTCTGAGAAACCAAACCAACATTACCATGTGTCATTTTCTTAAAATAGTTCTCTTTTTCAGTTGGTCTGAGCATGACAGATATGTATACTGAAACAAGATAAAATGTAAATTTAGGTAAATAAAGCTGTGCAAGTACGATCCCTCTGTGCATTCATAATTATAAAAGTTCTTTTGAAAACTATTAAAATTCCATTTTTAATCAACAACAGTTCAGTTCATTTAAAACAAAGAATTAGGCTTGTGCAGTGGGGATTTAGGTTTATATATGAATTAAAGGGGGGAGTAGAAACTGAGCAATTTTGAAGCTTTTTAAAAGAAGTAATGCTAAACAATGTGGGGGCAGTTTGAAGACTGTTTTGACCCAGAAACATTCCCTATACAACAAGGATGTCAAAGTCCCTCCTTGAGGGCTGCAATCCTGTCGGGTTTTCAGGATTTCCCTAATGAATATGCATGAGATCTATTTGCATGCACTGCTTTCATTGTATGCTAATAGATCTCATGCATATTCATTGGGGAAATCCTAAAAACCCGACTGGATTGCGGCCCTCGAGGAGGGACTTTGACACCCCTGTTATACAACATACTCTCCAGTGCGCCTATCTCACCCATGTTGTTGCAACCAAACAAGGAAATCAATGGACAGGACTCTGTTTTGGAGTCCCCTGCCTGGGCAGTATTAAGTGACCCACATTCTTACAAGGTACTTTAGATTGAGAATACTGTGAGAATGAGAATAGACTGTGGAGTCCATTGACTATATTTGTAACATCATAATAATTGTAATGTATTTATTTATTATGTATATATATTTTATTTTTGAGGTTGGTAGAATTCCTTACACATCCAGGGGAGGGAGGGGGAGGGAAAGATATTTTGTTTATTAAAATACTTAATTATAATATTATAATTACATAATTTGTCTTATTGTAGTAATTTGGTAAGGGGTGGAGAAAATGATTGTTCTAAGTATAAATTGTATGTTTAATAATGCGTTTTATGAAATATTTATGTTTAGATAATTGTACTGCATTGTCAAAATTTAAAAATCAATAAAGATTAAAAAAAAAAAAGAAAGAATAAGAATACTGTACTTTGGCTCTTTTTCAGATTTTGCCCAATTGTTCTCCATTTTGTGTGTTTCACATATTCATTTTAATACTACTACTACTGCTACTACTAATGATAATGCTAAACTATTCCAGTTAAAGCATTTTTATTTTTTTCAACCTAATAGAAATTAGAAAGAATTATATATAAAAGGGGCCAAGAATGCCTGGCTGTCCGTCAGCCTGTCTATTTTATCTAATCATTAGCTAATCATTAGTGCACACTAAAGTGGTTAGTGCATGCTATCTCGGATAGCACCCCTTCTTAACTTGTCGATTTGGCTTAGTACTCGTACATCTTCCATATTCACCGAGATTTCTTTCAGTTCCTCCGCATCATCACCCTTGAAATCCATTTCCGGTTCAGGTAGATCTCTTACATCTTCTTCTGTAAAGAATGAAACAAAGAATTAATTCAGTCTCTCCGCTATAGCCTTATCCTCCCCGAGTGCCCCTTTTGCTCCTTAATCATCCAATGGTCCCACAGATTCCCTCACATGCCGGTTCTCATTTCCTCTTCTTTCCACCTTTGCTGATACGCACTAACCCCCAAGGTGAACCCCTAGCATCTGGTAACTGTGATCTGGGTTATTCTTCCCAATGTGCATCACTTTGCATTTGTCCACATTAAATTTCATCTGCCACTTTGATGCCCAGTCTTCCAATTTCCTAAGGTCTGCCTGCAATTTTTCACAATCCGAATGCGTTTTAACAATTTTGAACAGTTTAGTGTCATCTGCAAATTTAGGGGGGTCTTTTACTAAGGCACTCTAGCCGATTTAACGCGTGCTAAATGCTAACAAGTCCATAGAATATAATGGGCATGTGTGCTAAATCGGCCAGTGCACCTAAGTAATAGACCCCCTTAATTACCTCACTCATCATTCCAATTTCCAGATCATGTATACATAAATTAAATATTTTGGTCTATTCTAAGTCTTACTTCAAAGTTATTTCTCCACCAACCTCTCTTATCTATAGTCACAATTTCCGTTTTTGTGAATAATTCATTTGTATAGACCTTCTGATTGTAACTAGGCACCACACTGCCGGTTACTATATTCTGCGTCAGTGCAATCTTTATTAAACACCATTTATTTTTTGGCCTTTTAGCTCATTTATTTATTTATTTATTATTATTATTATTATTTTTTTTTTTAAAAGATATATCCATTGACTTTTAATCTCTCCTAGAGCCTAATAGTTTTCATACTTCTATTAGCGCTATAGTTATAGGAAAACCGTCACTTATTTTAACAGTGGACAGGGAGAGGTGCAAGAGGAACTGTCCACTGTTAAGATAAATGACGGTTTTCCTATAACTATAGCGCTAATAGAAGTATGAAAACTATTAGGCTCTAGGAGAGATTAAAAGTCAATGGATATATCTTTTTTTTTTTTTTTTTTAAATAATAATAAATAAATAAATGAGCTAAAAGGCCAAAAAATAAATGGTCCACCGTCTACCCCAGAGAGATGTGGTGTAGAGACCCAAGCGCTGCCAAAACTGAAGAATACTAGGGCAAGACCAGAACATATGTCCCAGCGAAGCATGTAATTGAGTACATTTCGGGCATTGATGTACCTGATAGGCTTGCATGGGTGATATATAAAGGCGAAGTACAAACTTCAGCCAGCCAACTTAAAGATACTGTGGGGTCCGGGTGGGCTTGGAGGGGTGTCGGGGTACTTGCCCTTCAGGGTGGTTCTGGCAGGAGGAACTGGGCATCCCTCCTGCCAATGATCTTAGGGGGGTTCTAGCAGGAGTGACTGGGCATCCCTCCTGCTGGGGAGATGCCTTGGGGGGTGGTGGCAGGAGGAATTGGGCACTCCTGCCACAGAAATTTGGGGGTGAGGGAACAGACATTTGGGGGTTATGGCAGGAGAGACTGCCATTAGTCTTTGTGGGGGGGTTGAGACGGGTTCCCTGTCGTGGCCACTAAACTGATCACAGCAGGGAGACTCCCTTGCTGTGATCAGTTCAGCAGCTGCATGTATTTGAATTGTAGGCCAGCATTTTGCTAGCCTACATTTCAGGCGCCTAGGGCTGCCTAAGCTCACCTAAGGCCACTTCCATGTGAAACCACGCCCACACCTAGCCTTGAATGAGCCCTATGCGCCTCCCTGCCTTGGGATGTTTTTTAAAAAACACCTTGCATCCCTACCTCCACCTACAATAGGGACGCAGTTTATAGAATTTGCCCCTTTCTGTCTAAAATTTAGAAATTTTGCCCCTCGCCCACATAACATTGTAAATATTGATAGATAAAGGCTAGCATGGCCCATTTAGTGTGCCAAGTAATACGGTTAGGATTGTAACTGTTGGTTATTCCACCTTTGTCTAAGCTTGTTGTTGAAGTTCTATGCATTTTACCCCCTTCTATGCCTTTCTGAAGTAATTTATTTTTTGCTTCGAGTGAAAAGAATCTATAGAAAGGGTATATTGAGTAAAAAGAGTTCTGCCTTAGATGGATGGGTCTAGTAAAGTGTTGAACTTGTTTATTTAACAAGGTAGGCAGTTAAACAAAAACCAGGCAAATAAAAATGAAAGCAATTCTTCACCTCACATACATCAAAGCTAAAGAAGAATACTCTATTGGAAAAACACAAAGTCCTCAGAAAAGTCTCCCACTCCCTTAACAAAGTTCCTTACAGACATCTTTATCCTCAACTCTTCTAGTATTTCCCCTGAAGCATCGCTATTCCCTCTGAGTGTATAGGATTAATTTCCAATAAGGGCTATCTCTATGACCTAGGTAGTCAGATAAGGAAGGAGATGTTTTACAAAAGTTGGCGATCATGTGCCTAGCAGCATGTATTAGATGACCCACTAGTTTTACATTCTGCCCTCAGAGCCCCTCATCTCTCCAATACCTAGATAAACAAGGCAAAGCAGTGGGGGACAATAGTTTTGTCCAAAATCATCCAGCTTTCATCAACCACCTGTTGCCAAAAATGAACCATTAATAGACAAGACCATCACAGAGGTGGTTAATTGCTCTTTCTACCAAAGTCTCTGAAGCATAAGTCTGAGATAACACCCATGCATCTGATATAAAAGGAAGGGATTCTATTCTATAACATGCAGTATAATAACTGGACCATAATTCTACCATGTGGCAGAATCTAGAAACATTGACTTGTGAATTCTTCTGCAGTTTCCAGATGAAGGAAAAGGCTCTCCTAACCAGTGAGGTGATGGTAGGAGGAGACCCCTGTTTGAAGAAACCTGGTATTGGCATAAAACCCCAGCCCCATTTGAATTCTTTGGCTTTGGCATCTGATTCCTTGGTCACTGCAGCACTCTGTAAGGGACTCAAGGTCTTTGGATAACCCAGTGAGACGTCACAGGAGCTGCTTAGACTTCTTTTCTTCAGTTAAAGTGTACCCTGTGCCAGCACACCACTGCTTCTAATAAGACAGAGAGAGGATTTAAGCAGTTGAAGTACAAAAGAGCAACAGGGAGCCACTCATCCTGGAAAAGGAAGAGAAGATATAGTAGATGCCCCTTGGATCTAAATGAGGAGTGCCAAACAGCTAAATAGAGCTTCGTCTGGAATCACATTTGAGATCAGTCCAGCTCTGAAACTACAGTATATAGAAGAGAGAGAAAGCTGGTCCCTGAAGGCTAAATAGCACTGAATATCAGTCTCTATCCTATCTTTATATGGTAACCCATAGCCACTTAGGCTCTAAATATTGATTTAACTGGCTAAGCTTTAGCTGGCTCCGCATAAACTAGATATTCAATGCTAAAGCCCAGATGTGACCCAGCGTTGAATATCTGGGAATAATGCCAGTAGCAGTCAGCAAAACACTAGCTGATTATTGACCCTCTACTTTTCTTTATAGCATGAGTAACCTTAAGCATGCCTACTTTGCTGGAATGGACATTTACATTGGCCCTAGAGCTGGTGTAGATGCTCACATCCAGACTGCAACAGAAAGCACATAGATTACAACAGTGATTCTTAAACCTGTCCTAGGGAACCCTCAGCCAGTCGGGTTTTCAAGATATCCCTAATGAATATGCATGAGTGAGATTTGCCTATAAAAGTAGGTAGTAGGTATGCACATTTCTTTCCTGCATATTCATTAGGGATATCTTAAAAGCCCAACTGGCTGGGGGAGCTCCCCAGGACAGATTTAAGAGCCACTGGGTTACAAAATTCCATAATCTACAGATGTAAGAGTGCACCCTGCTGCACTCCATCTTTATGCTCACTTGCAAAGTATGTGGCATCACATCATGGTGCATAATTAAAGAATAACAAAAAGAGGAAACAGGGTAGATAATCACAAAGTAACATAAAACAAAATAACAAAGAAAAATTCTAACCATAGGATTCCAATATAATCCTTAGGGGTTGAATGATAAATAATGTGCTGTTTGTATGAGATCATATGCTAGCATTATATTTTTTTTGTTATTTTTTTTATTTTGTTTAGGGGTTGTGTTTTTTTTTAGATTATCCACCCTGTTTTCACTTTTTTGTTAATCAGTTTTTTCAGGGTTGTATTTGATATATTAGATACCCTCCCATTTTTTTGCAGACGTAAAGAATAGCATGCAGACAGAAAATGGTATTAAGCACCTATGTGTGTACATACGTACATAAATAACCAGAATTGCAACATTTATTCATTCTTGTTGCCTAACAATAGACAGTTTCTGATAAAATTTCCCCTAAATGTCAACATTAGCATTAATGGCCTTTAGTATAAAGACAGTTACATTGAAAGTAATTGGGGGGGGGGTCTATTTTTAATCAGGTCTCTTTATTAGAGATTAATTAACAGATATATTTCATAAATTGCATGATAAATATCTGCTTTGATGTATAACATTTTGCCTTGGTACATTTATTGTACTTTGCCTTCCTTTGTCAAATTTGAGGTTTTAGCCATTGGTAATTTGCAAGATACGAGGTATCTATCATAACCCCTCTGCTTGAAATATACAGTGGTACCTTGGAATCCAAACTTAATCCGTTCCAGAACCCTGTTCAAGTTCCAAAACGTTCGAGTTCCAAGACAATTTTTCCCATTGAAAATAATAGAAACTGGATTAATCCGTTCCTTGATCCCACAAACTCAGACAGCAAGAATGGCAAAGTCAGCAAGATCGGGACGCCCACTGGCACAGACAGCAAGATCAGGACCCCACCAGCACAGACAGCAAGATCGGGACCCCTACTGTCACAGGCAACAAGATCGGCAACGCCAACTGCAAGCCCAAAGCTTCCCTCCCAGGTGGAAACAGGAAGCTGCGTCAGAAGGGAAGCTTTGGGCTAAGCATGCTTGCAGTTCGGATTCCAAAGCAGCGTTCGGATTCTGGGGAAAAATTAAGAAAAAAAACAGTTCGGATTCCAAGGCGTTCGAGTTCTGGGGCGTTCAGATTCCAAGGTACAACTGTACAGTAAAATCAAGAACCGTTTTGGGTTAGTTTTATTATTTTTGCCATGGTATGAGAATATTTCCTCGGATCTTAGATTTTAGGCTTTCCTCGCTGTACTTTTATTATAGATTTTGTCTGTACTTATATTTTTTGGGGTGTGGCGGAGGAGAAGAGATAAAAATATGCTGGTAAATATTCATCCAGTGCTGGCCAGCATTTCTTTAAATTCTGGCTGCTACCAGATGAACGATTCCAAATATTAGGTTCTGCCACTTATCTGGTTACTAAAACAGAATATTTGGGTACATGGCAGCTGCCAAGCATCACCTAGGTGCCACCAGTATTCAGTGGCGATATCTGGATATCTACCTGGTGAACTTAAGAACATAGGACAGCCTTTGTAAATTGACCCCATAATGATTTTGTTTTACAAATTTACCCAAAATGACTACTCTTATGTTCTAATAATAAACTCGGTCGGGGGATTATAACACTGTTATACAGTACTGCTCAGATAAGCGGTTTTCTTCATTATAAGTTTCTCAATGCATGTATTGTTCATTGACTGTTTGCTTTAAGTGCATCTAAGAAGATTTTTCTTTTTTTTTTTTCTTGCCAGTGATGGATGGTTTAGAGTAGAGCAACACTATTATAGCTCACTCCGTTGATACATGGAACTTTCCCTGCACCAACTGAGGCTTTTGTCCTTCTTTGTAGAAGTGGATGTATATTATTCTTTTTGATATTACTGGAGTGCTGTTTATAAGCATAAATTGTACTATTATGCTCTAAGAGAGACCATACAATTTTTGTATAGCTACTGACACCAGTTATGGTATGTTTGCTATTGTTCTGTGTGGCATGCTGAAAGTAGAGACAAAGCTTTGAAGTGTTAGCTAGAGAAGCAGCTGGGCCGTCATTCAAATTTGCTTTAGTACTGGGGGAGTAGTTGATGGATCCCATAGAGCCACATGACTCAGTAGTAGCAGATGGGGCTGTGGGTTGTATTGTATTTATAACGATTGATGGGAATCTGCAGAAGGAACTGATATTTTGGTGCTATTGCTTGAAGTAGGGCTTTTTGTTTAGTTTCACTAGAAGATTATATATTGTGAATCCTGACAGTTTTAACTGTCTCCAAATTCTTTAGTCGGAAAATTTCCTTAAGTAAGTGTAGAAGTTGGGCAATTAACAAATAATATGCCAAAATAGATTTTAAAAATGAATACACTATAATAAACCTAAGGCTCTCAAAATTCATATACCTTAGTCCTTTTAAAAAAATTGGGTCATGCTAAGATCCTATCAAAATAATTTATATGAGCACAAAAAATGTATGGGAATCCTAATCAGAGACAAAAATAATTTTACTCCTACTCACAAACATGGATATGATGGCATATGCACATTCAGTCCCTGACTAAGTTGAAAGCCCCATTGTAAAATTGACGCAATTCAAATGTTCATCTGCCATCGATGCTGAAAGATCAATGTCCAGGATGGAGCATGCAATGGACAATCTGACACCAAGGACGTCCAGTTGCAATTATGCATGGGGCATCAACGTACAGGACTGGAAATGTAAACCTCGCCATTTACACCTGCTATAAAAGATGTCCTAAAAACCCAGCTCCACCCTTTTATTTGGTCCACTAACTAAGCATCTGACTGCAAGAGAATTGAGAGTGAGCAACGAAGCACTCTGGCCCGGATTTTCTAAACAGAGCCGTTGTCAGTAGCCACCTTAAAAGCGGGCAGCAATTGCGTGTCAATCAAGTGACCTGCCATTTAGAGAATCACGCCTCTGGCATAGGTAAGCCAGGGTTTTCAAGACCTACATTTCCATTGCCTACCTTTGACATGAATTGTGCTTAACACCACTTCTGGCATTAGCCATGTCTACAGTGGTGTTAGGTATCAGTAGACAGCTCCAAAGGCATGATTCCAGTATTTGAAACAGCATTTCCAGTTAAGGCACCGTTTAGAGAATATTGTCCTCTTAGATTATGGAATGAGCTTTCCTCCCATAGTTGCTTTAAACGATCTTTTCCAAAATTTTAATTTGCCTGGAGGGGAAGGGGAGGGAGTGAGACAAACAGAATAAAGCCCTTTTCAGCTTCCACAAAAAAACATACAGTCGGTTTTGGCTGAAACTAAAACCATAGCTGTAGCCTTTTGGCCAAACCAAAACTGGCCAGAAAAAGGGTTTTGGACTTTTGGCATAATAACCAAAATCGAAATTTGATTGGCCTCTTATCCATGTATCATGAATACCTCAGGGATATCTGTTAACTGACTACTCAAAACACATAAAACACAAATTACTTTGTCCTTGAAATCTACACAACCTCATGCTGGACAGATGGAGGGAAGGTCTCTGACTTGAGGTACTACAGGAGATGGGGCAACTAACTGCATTAACATAGAAGATGGCCAGCAGCAGGAGGCTCTGGACCAGTGGCAATGATCACACAGGATCATATTGACAGGATGAAGTGTACTCTAAAACACATGCTGCATACCCTTAGGGACATGGCATCTGCCTTAGAGCTCTCTAGCACCATTCAGATGCCTCCCCCCAGAGATGCCCCCTTCCCACATCCAGTAAGGCCCCCAGGCCTACCTGAACATCCATTGTGGTCCAATGGGTCATCTGAGCAGGAGTGAACCCCATTATCTTGCATCATTCACCACATACTTTATGGTAACTCTGCGGCCCCACTCATCCAACTCTTCTCAATAGCATGGTCTACTTCCTGCAGAACCCTCAACCGGATGCTACTAAATCTCCCATCCACTAAAGGTCTTCACTATAAACGAGTTTTCCACTCCATGCTTACCTTCCTAGGAGTCAAAACTTGGAATGGCCTTACAGAAAAGACCAGAACTGAACCTTGCCACATCATCTTCCGAAGAAAACTGAAAACCCATCTGTTCGATACTTAATCTCCTTTACCCTCTTTTCTCTCCCTTTCCCTTCCTCCCTTCCTCCTCTCTCCCCTCTTTTTCTCTTCATTTCCTCTCACTTTTACCTATCCACCTCCTCTCTCTCCCTCCTCTTTCTCTATCCTCTTACCTCTCTTTACAGTTGCCTTCAGCCTATATAGCTATGAGCGACGCACAAATAGAAGATTAGATTAGGCAGAAAAATGGCCACTGCTAGGGGTCACCCTCCCTGATGTTTTCAAAAATTGTCCCCACAATAACATAGTTCACTTATTCCTAACACAGATCAGAATAAGATACCCCATAGTTTTATATCACCTTTCTACTTAGTGAATACTTTTCACTTATGTAAGCTTTCATTTTTTTACATCAGTAGCTGAAAAAAATATTTATTGGTTTTATTGAGATCATACAGTGTCACCCATAAGCAAAAGAGTTTTCAGTGACAGCTATACAGACAGTCCCTCTAATTGCTTCCTATGTTTTCACCCTGTCTGTGGGGTTAAGAGAATGTATGAAATTGTCTCCACTGCAGTCCATCACTTCAAAGGCTCACTAATTAATTATGACTGCAATGGAACTAGACGCACATATGAAGTATGCTACAATAGCTACAACTGTTCTACCATATATTAGCTCAGTACTCATTCTAACCTAAAATGTATTTATTTATTCAATTTTCTAAAGCATTCTCCCAAGGGAGCTCAGAATGGTTTACATGAGTTTATTCAGTTACTCAAGCATTATTCCCTTTCTGTCCCGGTGGGCTCACAATCTATCTAATGTATCTGGGGCAATGACGGGATTAAGTGACTTGCCCAGGGTCACAAGGAACAGCATGGGTTTGAACCCATAACCCAAGGGTGCTGAGGCTGTCGCTTTAACTAGTTCCTCCTGAGAACTGGAGACATTGTATTCAAGTCACCACACACGTTTCCAAGATCCAGAAAGCAAGCCCAAGTCCTGGGCATAAGATAGTCTTATTGTATGTAGGCAATGGAATAGTCTGATGGACTTGATCAAACATTACTCGAAATCTGAGATCAATTTTCAGTAGGTACCTGTAGGCAAAATATTTGGGGGTAATTCTAGAAAGAGGGTACCGACATTCAGGTGCCAAGAACATGTATAAATGATCAATGTACCGGGATACTGTATACAAATGTGAGCGCACACATGTATTATTGTTAATATTCCAGTTATATGCTAGTCTATAAAATGCTTAAATTTAATGGCACATAGTTTGAAGGTGGATGTATATATGGACAGAGCCTAGGCAAAGTGTGGGCAGGTCATATAGTTGCATGCTGTTAACCCTTACTATGCCACTGCCCTCAGATCTTCTGACTCACCCTCTCATTTAAGTGATCAAAATAGGAGCAGCAGTGATCTTGGACTCCTTCACCCGTGCCATAGTTAAAAATGGTGTTTCTAGTCCAAGGCCTGCACTTTTTCAAAGTATATCATCAACGGAGGGGGGGGGGGGGTTGGTGGGGAATATACGAGGCATTCTGGGGAGAGGGACAGTTTTTGTGCAATGCTGAGTTACTGGTAACTAGTTACTGTAATTAATTACTTTCCTGCAGTATTTGATAAAGTAGTTAACTAATTATTCACTATTCTAGTAACTAATTCATTACTTTTAGAGAGTAATAGCACATTACAGAGCATGTGGATGGTATGAGTTGGTTAAAAATATCAAAGATTAGGGAACACTCGATAAAATTACAGGGAAATACTTTTAAAACCAATAGGAGGAAATATTTTTTCACTCAGAGAATAAAGCTCTGGAACGTGTTTGCCGGAGGTTGTGGTAAGAACGGATACTGTAGCTGGTTTTAAGAAAGGTTTGCACAATTTCCTGGAGGAAAAGTCCATGGGGGAAGCCACTGCTTGCTCTGGATTGGTAGCGTGGAATATTTGGCCAGGTACTAGTGACCTGGCTTGGCCACTGTGATGACAAGATCCTGGGCTAGATGGACTATTAGCATGACCCAGTAAGGTTGTTCTTATACTCATACAGTATTTATTTTTTCATATATTTTTAAAATGTCTTCTTTGCTTAAAGCCTCCTTAAAACAAGCATCAGTATGCAATATTCACATTGGAGTTGTGCATAAGATGGATATTTTACCTTTTAACATACTATAAGGCTTTTTTACCATAAATATTCTTTGATGTGGTATTGGTAAAGGAAAAGCAGTTAACTACTCTAAAAAGGTAACTGTAATTAGTAATCAATTACATTCCTAAACGAGTAATATAATTACTGTAACTAATATTTTTAAGCTGAGAAGTAACTAGTAACTGTAATTAATTACCTTTGAAGAGTAACAGCACAGCCCCGGGGTGAGGAATACTTTTGTTTAATTTGGTTTGCACTAAATTAAAAAATGAATAAATATATAAGAACATAAACCTTGCTAACTTGTACTGGAGCAGACCAAAGGTCCATCAAACTCAGTATGTCGTTTCCAACAGTGGCCAATCCAGGACACAAGCACTTGCCAGTATACCAAAAGAATAAAATGTAAATTTGATCATGTGACCCCTTTGCTTCAGAGTCTTCATTGGCTCCCGGTTTATTTTAGAATTCAATTTAAATGTGCTTGTATTTCTTTTAAAATTCTACATGGTATTTTTAATTCTCTTATTCCTTTATTTTGGAATGTTTACTGATTCTCCTTTGCAAGAGGTATCCAACAGTTTAAACTCTCCCTTCCTTCTAAAGATGGGATTAAAGGAGTCAAGATCTTCAGTCAATCTTTGGTCTTTAAACTCTCTCAACTCTGGAATGATCTCCCCTTTTTTTAAAGTATAAAAAGAAACAATATTCTGTACAATTGTCATTTTATAAATAAAAATAATTCAGAGCAAGGATCAACAAAACCCCTGTCTCCCCTCCCCTTCACATATATCCCCTCTACTATCAAGAAAACTGAACAAGCCAAATTATTACAGAATGCTACACAGAAATATCATGCTAACAAAATACTGCAGTCACACATGCCAGGAATAGTTTTAGGGGAGGGCAAATAGGGCAACTGCCCCCTGGTCAGAGAGCGCTGGAAGCCAGCTGGAAGCTAAAGAAGCACTGCCTGGGTTTTGCAGTCCCCAGTTATGTCTAACACCAGCTCTAGCAGGATATATATTTCAAATCTGATATATTCTAATCACAAAATAGAAATAAAATTATTTTTTTCTACCTTTTGTCGTCTCTGGTTTCTGCTTTCAAGCTTCTTTTCACTCTCTTCCTTCCAGCGCCTGCCCTCTCTGTCTCTTCAATCCAGCATCTGCCCCTTCCATCCACTGTCTGTCCTCTCCCCCTTCCATATGGTATCTGTCTTCTTTCTATGCCCCTCTTCCCTTTCCATCCAGCTTGTGCCCCCTCTCTCCTTTTTACATGATTCATTCCAGCTTCACTGATCTCTTCATTTTTATCTCTCCTACACCAGATCTATCATCGTTGTCCCTCTCTGCTTATTTTTCTGCTGACCCCTTCCTATCATCAATCTCTCTACTTTCTCATGCCTGTGTCTCCCCTTCCCCTCCTCTAATCTCTCTGCCAGCTGTTTCCTTTCTTTTTTCATTCTCCCTTCCCTCCTCCTCCTGTCCAGCAGTGACTCTCTTCCCTTCCTCCTCTCCCAGCAGCATCTCTCCTTCTCCCTCTCCAGTAGCAGCTGTCCCTTTTTTTCCCTTGCCCACAAGCTTCCCTCCAGGTCCAGTAGCAGCTGTCCCTTTTTTTCCCTTGCCCAGCAGCTTCCCAGACTCCTTTCCCTCCTCCCCTCCCAGCAGCATCTCTCCTTCTCCTTCCCTCCAGGTCCAGTAGCAGCTGTCCCTTTTTTTCCCTTGCCCAGCAGCTTCCCAGATTCCTTTCCCTCCTCCCCTCCCAGCAGCATCTTTCCTTCTCCCTCTCCAGTAACAGCTGTCCCTGTTTCCCCTTGCCCAGCAACTTCCTAGACTCCAATAGTGGCTTTCTCCCCTCCCAGCAGCTCTCCTTACTTCCTAGTGCAGCAATTCAGGAAGGCAGTCTCAGGTCCTTTGTTGGGTCGCGCCGCCTCTGAGGAAAGAGGAAGTTGCATCATCAGAGGCAGCCGCGACTCAACAAAAGCCCCGAGGCTGCCTTCGTGAATCGCTGCGCTGGGAAGTAAAGGAGAGCTGCAGAGAGGGGAGAAAGCCACTGTCGGAGGCTCCCCAAGATCCCTCCGGTCCACCGCAGATTTCAGCTGTTGATCTTGCTGGCCCTGCGCGGACCGGCAGGAAATTGAAGGGAGTCAATCTTGCCGGCCCTGCGCGGACCGGCAAAAATTTCCTGCGGACCTCCACTGCTCCACGGACCAGCGGTTGAAGAACTGTGGCCTAGGACCCTGGGGGAGTCCGGGCCCCCTGTCAGCTCCGGGCCCCTGAATGCAGGACTGATAGTACTGCCCTGATGGCGGCCCTGGGCTGGGGCTTGAGGTGATTGAGGCAGGAAAATCTGTTGGTGATAAATTTGAATCAGGGCGAGAAAAACAAATTTGAATTTTGGCAGGAAAATCCATTGATCACTATTTTAAATTCTGGCAAGAAGGCTAGAAACTTTGAGAGGGAGGGAGAAGGATTAGCTTCTGCTCAAAATGCTTTTCTGCATTGGGCACCCAGAAAATTCTGCGCAGATAACATGCATACTGCGCATAACTAGCTGCATTAACTTTCTGCATCATTTCCTTTGTGAATTGCTTGTTCACTCTTTTCAAAAATACTAAGACTAGGGTGCAATGAAGCTAAGTGGTAGATTTAAAACAAACCTGAGAAAATATTTATTCACTCAACGTGTAATTAAACTCTGGAATTTCTGGCCAGACAATGTGGTGAAAGCAGTTAGCTTAGCAGGGTTTTGAAAAGGTTTAGATAACTTCCTAAAAGAAAAGTCCATAAACCATTATTAAGATGGACTTATTTCTATGATATGCAGCATAAAATCTGTCCTTCTCTGTGGGATCTTGACAGTACTTCTGACCTGGGTTGGCCACTTTTGGAAACAGGATACTGGGCTTGATGGACATTCCATCTGTCCCAGTATGGCAACTCTTATGTCCTTTATTTATCATGATACTAATAGTACAGTAGTTTAGTTTTGCCATCTTTATCATTCATATAGTAGCTTGTGGAGGCAGAAGATATTTCACACAGTAATACTTGTTAAAAGCACTGCCTTCGCTCATATTCTGTCTGTTTCCAAAATGCTTGTCACTAATAAGCAGCTACCTTCCTAGTCCTTGGATAACTTGTAGCATCTATTACAAAAATTACATTAATTTTCCTTCTATTTTCACTCCTATAAAGCACTGGGGTTTTCCTGTAAAATGAGGACATCACAGGAATACAAACAGTATGAGTACATGAATACACAGGTGAGTTGTGACACCAGAGATTGTCCTATAGGTGGTCAGTAGGAAGTCATAGAAAAACTAGCCCTCTAGGTCCTGTCATAAAGCACTTATTGTGCACAGATGACAGCTGCCCATGTATTTGAGAAGACAGAAGGAAAACATCAGATGGTTTGTGGGTACTCAGAACACCGTGATTCTGCCAGAGAGAGAATAAGCTGGTTATGAAGAATGTCATGTCACCAAACAATCTGTTATTCTTTATTCACAGAAGACCACAGCTATTCTTAGGCAATTATAGTGCTCGTTCCTCCATTCCTCGCAAGTCAAAAAGCAAAGACAAAACACTGTAGCACCATATCTGTCTTAAAAAGAAGATTAAGGAGTTGCACGCGTGTTTCCTATGTCAACTGACTTGGGAGAAGGGAATATTGTATCAGAGGGGTGCCCACACTTTTTGGGCTTGCGTGCTACTTTTAAAATGACCAAGTCAAAATGATCTACCAACAATAAATTTAAAAAAAAAAAAACCACAAAGCACACTATACGCTGAGAAAATGTTAATTATCATTCCTATTCCGGGGTTTTTTCAAAGAGGTCAAGGCAGATGACTCTGTGCACTGTCACCTCAGTAACAACCGTATGACAAATATAGACAACCGTAGACAAATATACCTCCCTCCCTTTGTACTAAACCACAATAGCAGTTTTTAGCGCAGGGAGCTGCGCTGAATGCCCAGCGCTGCTCTCAACTGCTATTGCGGTTTAGTAAAAGGGGGCCATAGTGCAAAATATAGACAGTAGATATAAACTCAGACACATTTTGATCACTAAATTGAAAATAAAATCATTTTTCCTACCTTTGTTCTCTGGTGATTTCATGAGTTCAAGTTTCAAGTTTTATTAGGATTTTATACACCGCCTATCAAGGTTATCTAAGCGGTTTTACAATCAGGTACTCAAGCATTTTCCCTATCTGTCCCGGTGGGCTCACAATCTATCTAACGTACCTAGGGCTATGAGTCTCTGGTTGCACTTTTTTCTGACTGTGCATCCAATCTTTTTTCCCTTCTTTCAGCCTGTATGCTTCCTCTCCTCCAGACCTCATTCCCTCACCCAACTTTTTCTTCCTCTCTCCCTGCCCTTTCTTTCTCCCTGCCTCCCTTTCTTTTATTCTCTCTTCATGCCCCCTTTCTTTCTTTCTGTTTCCCTTCTTTCCTTCATGCCCCCTTTCTTTCTTTCTTTCTCCCTGCCCTCCCCCAAGCCACTGCCGCCGCCATCGGGTAACAGGCCCCCAAAGCCGCTGCCACCCCAAGATCTCCCTGCTTCCCTGCGTTGGGCCGACCAGCTTCCTCTCTCCGACGTCAATTCTGCTGTCGGAGAGGAAGTTCCGGCCCATCCAGGCAGCGATTGGCTGGTCCGAACTTCCTCTTCAATGGCAGAATTGATGTTGGGGAGAGGAAGGCTGATCAGCCCGGTAGATCGCCAAGGCAAAGTGAGTCTATCACAGAGCCCGGGATGGGCTCCGCGATCGACTCACTTTGCCTTGGCGATCTACCGGTCGATCGCGATTTCACCTATTGGGCACCCCTGTTCTATCATATATGGCATCTTATAAGAATAAAAACATCCAGACATCTATAGTATTCGACCAGACAAGTTTAGCTTGTGCAAACAGTGCCAGTGAATTATAGTTCATATAATTGCTCCAGGACCATTATGAAAGATTTGCAATGTACATATATCAAAGTTCCGGCCAGCTGAAGACCACCCGAGCTAAGTATTTGAATAACTATAAATATAATAGTAGTTAAATATAACAATTTGCACAATAAGATTAAAGTAATTGAAATAAAATAACACAACAAGGAGTTAAAGGACCGATGATAGCTCACAAGTTTAGTTTCCTGCCTAGACTCGGTCAGTTGGCATATAACTGTGAGCACTTGAGATCCTAATAACCTTCCATTTCAATCTTTGGATGTTGTGTAGGACTCACATTATAGCCTATTTTTTCTGAGGATTTCAGTGTGGTTCACAAGTTTTTGTAGTGATTTTGATTCCCCGAAAATAAGACAGTGTCATATTAATTTTGGGACCAAAAAACACACTAGGGCTTATTTTCGGGGATGTCTTATTTTTTTTCATGTACAAAGATCATCTCTCCCTTCCTCTCCTCCACCCCAATTCTTCCTTTATCCTTTATTCCCCCCCCCCCAGTGACGTGCAGCATTTTCCCTCCCCTCTCATCCATCCCCTTGTACAGCAGAACCCCGCCGACCTTCCCACCCATCCCCCTGTGCAGCATCTTTCCATCCATCCCTCCCATCCCATGCATAACCCCGCCGACCCTCCCACCGCGAGACTGACATACCTCCGCTCCAAACAGCAGCAGCAGCAGCACTCTGAACAGGCTGCTTTGTGGCCTTCCCTACCAGGGCCTTCTCTCTGCTACATTATAGGAAGGCCCCGGTGGGGAAGGCTGCAAAGCAGCCTGTTCAGAGTGCTGCCGCTGCTGCTGTTTGGATTGGAGGTATGTCAGTCTCATGGTGGGAGGGTCGGAGGGGTTCTGCTGCACAGGGGGATGGGAGGGAGAGATGGAAAGATGCTGTTTAAGGGGATGGGTGTGAGGGGAGGAAAGATACTGAACATGGGGGGGTAGAAAGTGCTGCTGCCGGCGAATCAGGCAGCACTATTGTCAGGGATGGAGTCAAGGAGTGTCAGGGACATTTGGGAAAGGCTTCAGGGGTAAATCTAACCAGGGCTTATTTTTGGGGTAGGGCTTATATTAGGAGCACCTTTAAAAATCATGCTAGGGCTTATTTTCAGGGTAGGTCTTATTTTCAAGGAAACACGGTAGTATCTAGTAGGGGGCAGAAAAGATTTTGGACATTTCTGTCATGCTGGCACCCAGTTGCAAAATTCTCTTCTCTTCTATTCTGTTTCTTTAGGCCACAATATTAACCAGGATTGTTTGCGGATAACAAACCGAGAAATATCCCTCAGCCTGGGAAATTACAATTATATAACTATCACAGTTATTTTAATTAACCCATTAAAAAGATGCATTTTCAGTTCCTTGTGAAACTGAAAAGAAGAACTGGTCTGCCTCAAATGAAAAGGCAGATTGCTCCAAATCTTAGATCCTAAATCAGTGGTTCCCAATCCCACCACTAGCCAGTTGGGTTTTCGGGATAGCCCTGATGAATATGCATGAGAGAGATTTGCATATAATGGAGGTGACAAGCATGCAAATCTGTGCCGTGCATATTCATTAGGATTATCCTGAAAACCTGAATGGGTGGTGGTTCTCCAGGACAGGGTTGGGAGCCACTGTTCAAAATAGACAAAAGAATAATTTAACATCTATTCCGATTCATAAATCTACCTGTCAGTCCCTTTGATTGAACTCCAAGATTCAAATTGGTGGATTTAAGATCATCTGGAAGCATTGGATGAAGGCGGGCATACGTACTTTGGATGATGTAATGTTGGATGGAAGCTGCTTGACTTTTCACGACTGCAACAAACATTTGGAATTGATAAGTCTCAAGTTTATAAATGGTTGCAGTTGAAGCAGGCCATTCAGAAGGGGTTCCCTGATTGGCAAAATCTTAAAAGCCAGTATAGCTTGCCGATCCTATGCTTCCAGACAGATTTCCTGGGACATCAGGCCGCTCAGTGGTACAAATTAATATCTGAATTTTTCAATAAGAAGCCAAAGACTGATCTTCATGACATTTGGAGCATTGAGATAAAGCATCAGATTTCTGCATCTCAATGGCCACGATTTTGGACTTGGAGGATGAGATGTACGGCGTCTACATCTATGAGACAAACATAGAGCATTTTGGACCCCTGTTCGTTTACAGAAATTGGATAGTTCCAATTCTAATAGATGCTGGCACTGTCATCTTGACGTAGGGATATTGGATCATTTATTGTTCTATTGTCCCTTGATACTTAGATTTTGAAGATCCATTTGGGTTCAAGTGAATAATTTACTGGAAAATCCAATGGCGTTGAAGTATGATACCGTGTTATTTGGCACATCAATGAGGGCTAAAAGCCAAATATCTGCTAATAATAATAAACTTGTATTTATTATGACAGGGGTAGCCATACAACTTATGAAGAATTCGAAAACCTGGGACTAATTGCATTATACATTTTGGTGGAACTCTTTATGCCATATTTTTAAAATGGAGCGTGTGATAGCCATACAGCAGGGGCATTATAATAAATTTAAGGATGTTTGGGAGCCATTAACAAAATTTTGCAAGGAATGAGTATTATTTTTTCCCTCTGAATATACACGTCCAGGATGGGGGGAGGGGGATGTTTTAATTTATTTATGGTTGAAGGCAATTGTTGGGTGTATAATGGGAGGGTTTTTTTTTTATATATATAGTTGACATGAAACATAATTTGTTTAAATATTAAGTGCTGTTAAAATGTGAAATGTATTTATTACTTATGTTGCACTTATTGTTAGTTTTAAACTCAATAAAGAATTCAAAAGATTGTTCAAAGAGGCAAAAACACTGTACTTATATTTACCACTGAAAGGAAATTTAACTTGTAACATTGTGGCTTGCGAGTTTTCAAGTTTCAAGTTTTATTAGGATTTTATATACTGTCTATGCATTTTCCCTATCTGTCCCGGTGGGCTCACAATATACCTGGGGCTATGAAGGACTGAGTGACTTGCCCAGGGTCACATGAGCATGAATAAAAGAACTACAATATTCAACATATGAATTAATCCAAAAGAACTATAACAATGTATGGCCTTATGAATTAAATATGCAATTGTAAATAATACCTTTTTTTTTCACCAGAAGCCAATGAAGATCCTGCAACAATGGAGTAATCCTCTGAAACCTACTTGAACAAAAAAATTAATCTTGTAGCTGTATTCTGCAATCTGTTATGCAATTTGTCAGATATTCTGTAATAAAGAGGTTGCAATAATCTAAACAAGGCAATAAAATGGCCTGAGCAATAATACACAAACTACCTGGAGACAAGGCAGATCTTATCACTCTAAGTTGTTTTAGATGAAAAAAATGGCAACTTTGACCTCCTAGAGCAGTAGCAGCTACTAAGTAGTAGATTTAAAACAAACCTGAGAAATTGCTTGTTCACTCTTTCCTCCTGGGGGTGGGTGGCCTAGGGGATCTGGCCAATCAGAATCTTAGGCCTAAGATTCCAGTTGGCCCAGGTGCCTAAGGCCCTTCCTATGGGCGGGGCCTTAGGTGCCTGGACCAATCAGAAGCAGGTATAGTGAGGGAATAGAGAAGAGAGAGGAGAAAAGACAAATGACAGCAGCCGCGTGAGCAAGAATTAGCAGATAGACAGGAAAGCAGAAAAGAGAACTGGAACCAATGTGATGGAAAAAAAAAGTCCAGACAACAAAGGTAGAAAAAAAGTACTTTATTTTGAATGTTTTTATTTCTAATTTGTGATCCCTTGCTTGGTATTCGGTGAGGGTCTGTCGGTTTGATAGTAATGGCAGATTGGGAAATTGGCGGTGAGATAGGGAGGGGAGGAGGGGAGGAGAGTGAGGGGATCAGGGACAAGGCCCCTCCTTTATTTTCTGACCTGGGCCCTAACAAGTATAATGTAACCAGGGTTAAAAAATAAAGTATGGATTCTGGGGGGAGGGATGTATTTTATTCATGTTAGTGTTTTAGCTGGTTTGGTGCAGGAGCTGCAGAATTGTGAGAGACATAGCACAGGCATATATGTGCCTGCTGGTTGCCCTGGTAACCAGGCTAAACATTCTGATCGCTGCTGTTGCCTGACAGTTGAGAGGGCTTGAAGAGGTGAGACAGATTTTTAACTGATGTGTACTTGAAATTGGCTTATTTAGGAACTTAAGGTAACATTTAGTTGGGAAAGAGAAGGTAAACTGAAAGTTTGGAACTATAATTTTTTTTAATTAAATTTAATACATTTACAATATCATAAAGATATCAAGAAAAAAAGGTTTCCATACAAATTTTCAATACAATACAAAAAAAAACACAATCCTTTACAAGCCCACAAAATGGGGAAACATATTGCTTATTTACTAACTTAGTTTTAAAGGAAAACAAAGAAATGGGTTGAATTCCATTGAACCCAAATCATTCCCTACTAAACTAGAACATGGACATTCCTAACCTAATTTCTCATCAAAGAATGAAAGAAAAATAAAAGAGAGGAAAAAAAAAAAAATCTCACTTCTGTTCACGAGCTAATAAAAATTGTTGCAATTGAATGGGATCCCAAAAAAACAAATTCAGTATCTTGTATCTTAACCAAGCATTTACAAGGAAACTTTAAATAAAATGATGCCTCAAGTGCCAATACTTTAGTTCTCAATTTCAGAAATTATTTTCTTCTAAACTGGGTGGCTCTTGAGACATCTGGAAACATACTAACCAAATCCCCACAGAACTTGGTCAGTCTATTTTTAAAATAAAGTTTCATTAACAACATTTTATCTGTCTCATTCATACATGTTAGAATCATTGTGGACCGAGTCTGGATAACATCTTGAGAATCTTCTAAAAACTCTGGCAAATTAACATCATCTGTTACCAGATGGTCCACATCCTGTACAGTTTCCTTTTTCTTCTGGGGAATATGATAACAATTATTGGAACTATAATTAAAGATTGAGCTTCGCAGGTTTAGTGGCTCAAGGAATATGTGTATTATTCATACCAAATGATGATAAAGGGCAATTGTGAAGTAAAAAAATATATCAGATTTGCCAGTGTTAATTCTAAGTCAAGTCATTATAGGATTGCTTCCTGACTGTGTGAACTAAAGTGATGGAACTGCCAAAGAAGAAGCAAGCATGTTCTGGTGTAAAATGGAGCAATTGTCAGATTTGTGAGCATGTGTGTGAGTAAGACTATTAGTCTGACCCAGTAAGGCTATTCTTATGTTCTTATGTTGCCTACTTGTCTCCACTGATATTTTAGATGTTGATATTTGCAAAATGGATGATACAACCACACATAACCACAACTTTTATGTCCATTCCTGCATGTATTTTAGAAAAGACTCTATAACAGCAGGTCCTCTTCTAAAATAGTACCAGAATTTGACATATTCTGATTTGTACATTCTTTCTAAAATCTGCCTTTTGATCTTACAAATTCTAATTAGCTTTATGCTTTCTGGGGCTTTTCTGAACCTCTTGAATAACATGCTTATTTTCTTCCTTTATAATTTGTGTTTCTCTCATTACCTTTTGTACGGGTATTATGTATTGCCACCCCAACCTATACATCTGACGTGGAGCTTTTATTTTCCACTGAATAAAACATTAAACAAAGGAGACAAAATTAGATCCTATTAACTTAAGAATGCTATATGACAAGGACCCTGCCCTGTCCTTTCTTATTTTAATTTTGGCCCTGGGATTAGCATTCGTTTTCAGGAAAACCGCAGGACATATTGGATGCCTGAAGTTTAAAGTGAATGATGAAATGTCAAGCTCCCCAGGTTGTACAATATAATTGGAAAAAGCTGTGAGCTGAATTAGCCCTGCAACTGTGAATGGAAACGCTGGAGGGACAGTTGAATATAATCCTCTAGGCCCCATGCAGAAGCAGCACCCACACATTAGATTATTTGCTTTCACTGCTAGGAAGATTACAAAAACAAAAAAAAAACTGTGTGCAGAAATGGCTCGTGTGGCCTTCATTTTGCTGACCTTTTGTGTTCAATGTTAAATGAGATTTGTTAAGTAAAATGGCTTAGTACACATGCACAGGCTGGCATGCTCTCTACCTGTAAACCTGGTCGATTAATGGGAGTAATTGAGGGATTATTTTGGGAAAGAAGAACAGTTTTTTAAGCTTAGGACTGAAATGCATAAAATGGATATATGGGGACAAGATTAAATAAATGTGGTCATTTGGGGGGCAGGGTTGTGGTATTTTTTTTTAGGGTGTACTAAAAAAGAGAAATAGTCTGCGAGACCTGGGAACTTGTAACAAGCTTCCAACCAATATTCAGTTTGTGGCCGGTTATAGGTTGGCTGCTAAAAATCAGTGGCATAACCACAGGTGGGCCCGGGTGGGTCAAGGCCTGCCCAAAATTTCATCTCTTTCAGAGTGGCTGGCAGGAATTCATACTGAAGAACTTGACATTGTTGGGCAGCTGCTAGCACTATCCTAGAGCCATCACTGTTCCTAGCCACGGGCTACTCCTTTTCTGATATATGCGCAAAATGTAGCATACGCACATGTAGGCTGTTGGCAGCAGCTCTAGGACAGTGCCAATGGCTGCCCAACATGTCAATTCTTTTAACAGGAAGGATGACATTGGATCTGCTCAAACCACACCCCAAAAACACCTAAGCACAGGTTGTGTAAAATTAGACATATTCTTTTAGTGAATCTACTTTTCACACAAGTGTAACAGTATGCAATTTTATAACAGCCACTTTCCATGTGCAAAACATATTTTTTAATGTAAAAACTACTTTATAAAAGTACTACTATCATATCTCAAGTGAAACATATGTTATTAAAAAAAAAACAATTTAAAAATGATATAAATGGTTGATTGGATAGGTGTGGATAGTTTTTATTTTTTATTGTATTAAATTTCAACTATGGTATTTTTTGCTGTGTGTTTTTATGGTGATCTTTGGGCTTGAAAGGACAGTTTATACAGAAAGCATACTAGTGCCAGAAATGGTATTCAATGCTGGTGAGTCAGAGAAACTGAAACAAATCTCTGTAACACCGGAAGATGTAATGAGGCAACTTGACAAATTGAAGAGTAGCAAATTGCCTGGACCAGATGGTATATATCCCAGAATACTGATAGAATTGAAAAATGAACTTACAGAGCTAATGTTAATAATTTGTAATTTATCTTTAAAATCCAGCATGATACTAGAAGACTGGAAGGTGGCCAATGTAACACTGTTTTTTAAAAAGGTTTCCAGAGGTGTTCCAGGAAATTATAGACCAATGAGTCCAACTTCAGTGCCGGGCAAAATAGTAGAGACTATTTAAAAGAAAAAAATTACGGAAGACCATGTGATGCCTTGAGCGGAGCAGGACGTATCCACCCAGTGCTGCCTAGAGGACCCCCAGAATCCTCAATCACCCTCCATCCTTTATGATTTTGGAGTTTTTCAATACCCTAGCAGTATGTGTTTTAAACCTATGGACAGATTTATCATCAAATCTCCGGAAGCTTGGGGGCAGGGCTGCAGGTCCTTTAGAGGGGATGAGGAGAGAGAGAGAGAGAGAGAGAGGGAAAAGCAGGAGCATTGACTGGCGATCAATTGGAGAAGGAAGGAACGTAAGCAAGAGTCCTAGATGTTGGAGAAGTCAATAGAACGTTGGAGAAGTCTATAGAATAGCAACCTCCAGAACATAAAATTATGTTGAATGTTAAAGGCAAGTGAAAAAGCTGTTTTTTACTGTTGAAGTTTGAAAGGAAGATTTGCTATTGTTTTCTTACTTATGCTGGTAACCAGAGTGCATAGTGTCTGTCCTAAGAAGATGACTATTTTTCCTGCCAAGTCTAAAGAACTGCCACTTTGTGCCTAAACAACTAATTGCTAGATTGCATGGACTTTTCTTTTCTTTTTTGACTTGAGAATGCGGGTGGGGGAAGAGCACTAATTTAGATGCTGCTGGCCCAGCCCTCAGAACTGAACATTTGCTTTCCTTTTATTGTGCTTTACTGACAGACGGAGGAAGGGACACAGAAAGACAAGAAGAAAGACACAGGGGCAGGTGCGGGACAGCGGGAGTCACGTCAGGAGGGGTGCGGGATGCCGCAGAGGAAACTTTTCCAATGGGTGCAACTGGGCGGCTGTCGGGAACCTCTGATCAGGGGCAGAGCAAGGTAAGTGAATCATAGGGATAAGAAGCAGGAGGGGGGAGAAAAAGGAAGGGACGCCTACTGCTGGACAGGGGGAGAAGGAAAGAGGGGGGTGAAGAAAAAGGAACAGAGGCCTAATGTTGGACAGGGGGAGAAGGAAAGAGGTGCTGCTGGACAGGGGGGAGGTAAAACAAAGGGAGAAGGGCTGCTGCTGCATAAGGAGAGTAATGAAGGAGTGGTGGTGGACACAGGGGAGGTAAAAGGAAGGGAGAATGGACAGGGAGAGCAGGCAAGGGTTGGTGATGGACAGCCAAGGAAAAAGAAAGACAGAAAGAAAGAAAGCGACTAAGGAGAGAGAGAGAAAGAAATAAAGACAGACACACATATATTCTAGCACCTGTTAATGTAACGGGCTATAAGACTAGTTCTAACATATAAAGGCTTATCAACATTCTGACCAATTGTTTGACACAATTTTGTCTTATTGTGTTTTGAAAGAAACACTATGATTTTTGAATTTTCACTTTGTGAATGGTTTGTTTTTCTTTTATATTTTTGCATTGTTTGAATGCTATTGGAAAAGCCACATATCTTTCTGAAGTTTGTTTGCCTCACAATAAACTTGAACTCTTGTCACGCTGGCGTTTTTGCCTCTGAGCAAGTGTCCTGATACCCGGTGCACCCCTAGTGGTCACTGGGAAAATTGCCACTTGCACCCTCAAGGCAGCCATTGCCTTGGGGTGCCTATGAGAGCACGTGGATGGTAGACCGTATCGGATTGAGTGCGCTCATTGCTTGGGTGGAGGCGTGATGGGGGAGTTAGGTCTCGACCAGTTATTGCGAAATTTCACAACTACAAGCAAAAAGCTGAGATTTTACATCGCTGTAAGATGAAACGTGCGGATCTTCATTACGAAAATTTGTCCATTCAGATCTTCCAGGATTACTCTCAGGCCCTATCTGATCGTCGATGGGCCTATCATGAAGTTTGCACCAGTTTGGTGGAACGCAAGATACACTTCATGCTTCTCTATCCAGCCCAACTGAAGGTGAACATTGAGGGCAGCTGGCGAGTTTTTCATTCTGTGGAAGAGGTGCACACCTGGCTTGCTTCTTTGCCGTAGCCCTTCTTATCTGGGCTGGATTCTGATACTGTCATTTCTGATTGGATTTCCTACTTGACTTTTGTTTTGTGCTGAATGGGGGGGGGGGTACTGGGTGGAAATAGCAAAATTGTCTAACTTGCAGCAGGTGTTTTTTGTATTCTGTCCATGAGTCTTTCATTTGTTCTGCTGTTTTTCAACTTTGCTGATGTGTTTCTGTGGGGACTGTTGTCCCCTGTTTGTAGTTTGTACCATGTTTCAAGTTGACATAAATAAAGTTAAAAAAAAAAAAGAGCATTTTCTCCCTTCCCCTGCCTAAGTTTTAAGTGCATCCATTTGCCCCACTGGTAATGTGGTGCGAATCCTCGTGCCTAAAGATAGGCACAGAGCCCATTATTGGTACATATTGGTACACACCCAACTAATGGAATATCTCGACCAATTCTCTCTTCTGCACAAAACTCAATCTGGTTTTAGGCCTCTGTTTAGCACTGAGACAGTAATTGCAGCCATTCTGTACAACTTGCATTACTTGTTCAGTAAGGGCCTCAACGCCCTAATCATGCAATTTGACATGAGTTCTACCTTTGACTTGGTGGACCTTGGAAAACTGTTACAATGCCTAGATGCAATTGGAATCAGAGGAGAGGTACTGAACTGGTTTCGAGGTTTCCTTATATCATGCACCTACCAAGTCTTTTTTAACCACGATCTCTCTGACACATGGAGCAATCCATCTGGTGTGCCACAAGGATCACCACTATCCCCTTTGCTCTTCAATGTTTACATGTCCTCATTGGGTGCACAACTGTCCCAGCTGGGGATAAAGCTATTTAGCTACGCTGACGACTTCACGATAATTATCCCATTCACCAACTGTGTCTCAGAAGTCACCCCCAAAGCAACAGAAGTACTAAATCGGATGGAGCAATGGATGACTGAATTCAGACTAAAACTAATCTCAGAGAAAACAAAATTTTTCATAGCATAGCCATACCCACTTGACACTAAAGCACCAATGTGCATCAATAACCTTAGTTATCCCATTCAACCCACTATGAAGATATTGGGAGTAACACTAGACCAGAACCTGACCATGAAAGACCAGGTAGACTCCTTGATCAGAAAAATCTTTCTCACCCTTTGGAAGCTTCGGTCCATCAGAGCTTACTTCGATGTCTCATCATTTTGAATTCTGGTACAATCCCTTATACTGATTCAACTCAATTATTGTAACATCGCCTACTTGGCACTCCCCCAGAAGAATATGCGGCAATTGCAACTAGTTCAAAATGCAGCGGTTAGACTACTTTGTGGACTGCAAAAGTTTGATCACGTAACACCTTCCTATCGACTTCTACACTGGCTGCCGATTGAGGCACGTGTGAAATTCAAGTTTGGTTGTTTTTGCTTCAAGGTACTTTATGGCTTAGCCCCTAAATATATAACAGACCTTTTATCTTTCACAACCAACAGACACAAGCGAAGCTCACAGCCGAACTTTGTTTCTCCACCGGTTAGAGGTTGTAAATTTAAAAGTCATCACCAACATCTTTTCGCACATCAAGCAGCATTATGGGGTAAAGACCTTCAACAATTGCTCGTGCCTACTACCTATGGGGAATTCAGGAAAAGCCTAAAAACACACCTGTTCCTGAAATACTTAGGAAGCCAATCTATACAATCTTAGTCCTCAACAAACGATCTCTAGAACTATCAATCACTAAGTCTGTACTTTGTTTATTCCATTCAATCTGTAACATTTCTAATCATTGTAAACCGCATAGAACTTCACGGTCCTGCGGTATATAAATTGTTATTATTATTATATTATTCTGTAATTACATGCGTAACTTTGAGGAATGCCCTCGATCCACCCAAGATCCTCGCATTTCTATGCCCCCAATTTGTGCCATGTGTATATTTTAGGCGTAGATTCCATGCCTAAATTCACGTGCAGAAATTTAAATGAAAAGCAATTAACACTAATAATTGCTTGTTAAGAAGCCACATATCAGTGCTAATTGGCTCAATCAATTAAGTTGTGCATATGTCCAAATTTGCATGTGCAACCCTAAGCACCATGTATAGAATTCAGGGGATAATGTATAAGAATCAAGATTTTAAATTATATCCCGCTAGCTGATCAAATAATAAGGGTGAAATGTGATCTCGTTTCTTAGCATTGTAAATAAGTTTTTATACGAGTTCTAGACATTTACATTGGTTCAAAGGGATAGAGATGCAATAGTCAGTATGAGGGTGCCTTTTTTCAGTGTGTGCTCAGTCTCTGGAACCAGTTACCACTCACATTACAACTGACCTTGATTAAGTTCAAGGGATACAAGAGGTATGCTTTAAATGTGCAGCAGAGTGCAGTTCTATATGGTTTTCTTTTTTACGTGTGTGACATAACATTTCCTAGCTGAATGTGGAGTTCTATTTGTGTATATTTTGTGTTATTTTTGGCTAAACAATATATCAATTTCTAATTACGTAAACTAAACTAAACTATGATTAATGACAAGTGCATACAGCACAATCTGGAAAGCTTTATGGTCCCAGGAATGGCTTCAAGGTCTAATTTTTCTAAGAGCAACACAATATTATTGAACCAGCCTGGAAATATGTAATCCAAAAGTTAAAGCATTATCAAAAAGGACATCTAGAGATAAGAACATAAGAATAGCCTCACTGGGTCAGATCAATGGCCCATCAAGCCCAGTAGCCCATTCTCATGGTGGCCAATCCAGGCCACTAGTACCTGGCCAAAACCCAAGGAGTAGCAATATTCCATGCTACCGATCCAGGGCAAGCAGTGGCTTTCCCCATGTCCCTCTCAATAACAGACTATGGACTTTTCCTCCAGGAACCTGTCCAAACCCTTCTCAAAACCAGCCACGCCATCTGCTCCTACCACAACATCCAGCAACATGTTCCAGAGCCTAACTATTCTCTGATTGAAAAAAAAACTTCCTCCTATTGGTCCCTAAAGCACTTCCCCACAACTTTATCGAGCGTCTCCAAGTCTTTGCAATTTTTGACAGAGTGAAAAATCGATCCACCTGTACCCATTCTACTCCACTCAGGATTTTAAAGGGTACATGTGGATCGATTTTTCACCCTGTCAAAGAATTATTATTACTTAAAAGGAATAGCAGGATGGTGGTTAGGTTTCAGGTTTATTTAAAATTTGATATACCACCTTATCAAAATTCAAAGCGGTTTTACATAATATATAAAAACAGGGTATAATAAGAATGTACATTAAAAACAAATAGCAAACAATGCTTCAAACAATCAGACACACTGACAAACACTGACATACCGATACAGGATGGAAAAGAGCAGAAATACAATATATGTAAAGAGAGGGGAAGAGGGGGGGAAACCCCAATAACAAAAGAAAGGGAAATAAAATATAAATAGTCTAAAATAATGTAAAATAGGCTAAAATGATTGTAAAATAGCAAGGAACAGATTTCCAATGCCATCCTTAAAAGGACTATTATACGTCATATGCATCTTTAAAAAGGAAAGAGGGTTGCAAAGGAATAAGGTCATTCCTCCTTCAGAGGATTTGAAATCGATTTATATTGGGTAATCCATGTAGCTATTCTAGTAAGGTTATCTAAGAGAGAGTGGTTGATCATTGGAACAAGCTTCCAGTGCAGGTGATCGAGGCAGACAGCGTGCCAGACTTTAAGAATAAATGGGATACCCATGTGGGATCCCTACGAGGGTCAAGATAAGGAAATTGGGTCATTAGGGCAAAGACAGGGGGTGGGTAAGCAGAGTGGGCAGACTTGATGGGCTGTAGCCCTTTTCTGCCATCATCTTCTATGTTTCTATGTTTAACTAATCTGAAAAGAAGTGTTCCAAGAGTCACGGGTAATGAAATGTTGAATATCATGTGAGTAAAAAGCCAGGACAGACAAGGAAAAATGCTTGAGCACCTCAAAAAATTCATGTAAACTGTTCTGAGCTCCCTCTGAAAAGCTTGACAGTATACCTTCCTCAGATCTACTTATGTGGTTTACTAAATTCTTTGTCCTAACTGATAAGCTAGCACTTGTATCTACTTTGCCTCCAGCAGCATGCCAAATTTCCCTATTTTGACACATTTCATACTACCAAATTAGCGTTTTATCTTTCACTGAAAAGTTGTAACCCCATTATTGGTCTCTTCAGATTGTGTCTGTTTTGCTGATATTCCACAGTCCTTAAATTCTGTTTTGAGGAGCACACGGTTTGGGGGTTTTTCTCTCTTTCTCAGTTTAGCCCCACATGACATGATTTTTCTCATAAGCCTGGTTTTAATGCATTCCAGATCAAACTTAGTCACATCCGAAATATCATTTAATTCTAAATATTACTGTATTGTATGTTCAATATTGACGGAAACCTTTCTCTTGGCAAAAATGTTAAAGACCACGGTTTTACTCATTATATTAGATTTCAGCGGGTTCATAATCTTCAAATGAAGTAAGGAAAGGTCTGACTAGGTCATCTGAACAATAGGACAGGAATGGGTTTGTGGAACTATACCTAGACTGGCTAAGAAAATCCAAGTGCAAGTAAAACATGTATAGTTCTTTTCATCTGTATGTGTATGCCTTCCAACATAAATGAAACCAAATTGAGATGGGGTTCCCACTAAAGCTATGTTTACTTTTATATCCTACTTTACTAAGAGAGCCAGATGTCTGTAGTTTCATTTGCAGTGATCAACCAGGAAAAACATGAACGTGCCAAGTGAACAAAGAACACCAGTATGGCACACAGAACAAAATGTATTGAACAGATCCAAGGCAGCCATGTTTTGGTGAATGCCTGTATCAGGGGTACAAAATCTATTGACCAAGGGAAAAAGAATATCACAAACCTAGCAAAGCCTAAGTCAGGTGCCCTCCAACACCTAACAATGCCTTCCTGAAAAGTAGGTGTGGTTAGGGGCGGAGAATAGGCGCTGCAAATGTAGGCATCGCTAGGTGTGTGAGATAGGCATCGGCAAATGAGGCCAGGTAAAATCTGGCCTAATATTCTGGTGCCTACCTTAACAATGCCTAAGGATGCCTAGATGCCACTAGGCATAATTCTATAAAGGACACCTAGCAGTTGATTGACAAGGGCCATATTCTATATAGGTGCCTAAAAAGTCAATGGTGCTTAATACAATTCTACAAGGTACACGTACCTTTTACAGGATCGCGCTTTCACCTGGTGGGTGATATATAACTTAGGCATAGGCATTTAGGCCAGATATAACCAGGCCTAAATGCTTGTGCCTAACTTGTATGCGCATTATGCGTTTTCTATAACAATGCTCACAACTTTTAGAAATGCCTCTGATCTGCCCTGGCTATGCCCTCTTTCCAAATTCACACACTGAAGCTGGCGCATGCTTTTTACAGAATTGCGCTTTCCAAGTTGTGCATGTAGCTAATGTTTTCCGGGTCTCGCCATTTTTGGGTAGGTAGAACCAATGTTTCAGCCATCATGCTGTGGCTTTCTTCAGGATTTGCGATTAGTATATTATGCAATCGTGAGGTCACCGGTTGTGGTTCTTGAAGTGAGACCCAGAAAACTGCAATAATCATGACGCCAGCCGCGGAAACCTAAGAGAACAAACTTTTAATTATTCACAATTAGCATCAATTATCTAATCTAATCTTCCATTTGTGTGTCGCACAAACCTGTGCAGGCTCTAGGCGACTAAGGGCTAGATTCACTAAGCAAACTGATCGTGTACTGATCGGTTTGTGAGCCCTTTGCGACCCAATTTCCCTCCGATCTGATTCACTAACCCGTGTACCGATCCGATCCTGATCCGCGCATGCAAATGAGGGGGGAACGGCATTCAAATATAGGCAGGCAGCGATTCACTAAACAAAATGAGGGACACCGACTGGGTTGACCGATCCAAAAATAAGCGACTGCCGAGGACCAGTCGCTCAGGTCCTTTCCGACTGCCCTGCCTTCTCTGCTCTCCTGCTCTCAGCCCCCAACTTTCCAGCTCTGTCTCGCCGCCATGCTCAGCTCCAATCTCCTGCCCTTCCCCACAGTGTGAGCCTGTGGTTTTAACCCGTGGGTTTAAAGCGAGTTAAAACCACGGGCTCGCAAAGTAATGAAAACCCAGTCAGCTAGTAAAAAAAAGTAAAAAAGCTCTGCCGGGCACAAAGGGCCAGAGCATGCGCAGACCATCTACAGTCAAGGATCCGTGCGGTTGGTGGGGGGCATGCCAAGATCATCTCCATTTGCATGCAGGCCTTTAGTGAATTCGTCGGCCTGCCTGCAATCGCCCACGGATCTGACACGGAAAGGAAGGTTAGTGAATCTAGCCTTTACAGTGAAAGGAGAGAGAGAGGAAAAGGTAGGGGAGGAGGTGTTAATTGCCTATTATCATGCCAATAAGGCCAATTGAGCAATTAAGCTGTGCATGTACACTGACTACGTGCAAAGTCTGCGTACAACTTTAGACGCTATATACAGAATTTGGGGGTAAGTGCTCCCATATTGTCAACATTATCCAGTGAGCTCACATTAATACAAATGTGTTAGCTAGATAACACTTCCATGCTCTTGACCCTGCCCATGACCCACCACCTCCCCCCCAAAAAATGTGCAGTTAGCATGCTCTGAATGGCAAATTATTGCAAAACATTTTAGCATGTTCAGTAGTAAGAACTAAAACATGGTTTAGTAAAACAGCCCATAGGTTGCAATTACTAATCCCTATTTCAGTATTTTTTTTAAAAAAAACCAACTCTTTCTGCTTTGTCTTTCCAATGTGTTATCAATCACACTGGCAGATTTCATAAAAATCATAGCAACCCTACCACTATCGGACTGCCCTGAAAAGTGTAACATTTTTCCGGCCCATACTACTCATAATCTATTTTTCTGATTCATCCCTACATGTGTTTCCTGAAGTAGGAAAATGTCTGAAGGCATACCAGTCAGTCCTGGATCCTTAAATGCTGTTTTTTTCTCTTCAGCTATAATTACAAACCCCTGACAGTAAAGCAGGTTAGCAATAATGGGGTTACACACTCCCCCATCATTGCACTCCCTGAGGGAAAATATGGCACAAGCTAGCATGCTGACCAGCAATCCTAATATTGTTTTATTTATGTTGTATACCACATGGATTTTTTTTTTAATTAACAGAATGACTTATAAATATAATGAATAAATAAATAAATAATGGAATGCTGCCCCAGAGTAATCTCAACACAATCAACCCTACTCGCTCTCTCTAGACAAGTATGCTGTGCTGAATGTAGGCGACCTCCCGCCCGCATAATATACCAATCAAAGCTGAGATAACTCAAGAGACCCAAACTCCATAAAGCAGAACATTGGCAAATGAGGAAAGCGAGCCAGTAAGGCAATGATAACTCAGCCTAATGGAGAAGGGCCTCTTTGCCCTTGTCCGGTAACTCTCTGGTGAACTGCATGTTTATTTTATTTATTCAATTTTTTATATCGTACTACCAGGAGAACTCAGAACGGTTTACATGAGTTTATTCAGGTACTCAAGCATTTTTCCCTGTCTGTCTCGGTGGGCTCACAATCTATCTAGTACACCCGGGGCAATGGGGGGGTTAGGTGAATTGCCCAGGGTCACAAGGTGTAGCATGGGTTTGAACCCACAACCCTGCCAGGGTGCTGAGGCTGTAGCTTTAACCGCTGCACCACACTCTCCCCTTTCATGTAATAATTGTTGTCCAAATGAGCTTCTATTTCTGCAGTTAGCCAAAATCTGCAACAAATATTGGAATCAAACTAGACTGAAAAGCCTATAGCTCTTCAGCTTCAAGAAAGTTTTATCAGAATCCCAATCATAGTTGCCACCACAAAAAAAGGCTCTGTGCTCAATTTTACACAGTTGCATTTTTTTTTTTTTTTTTTTTAAAGAAAAGGCCGAATGAATGCTGAGCCTTTTGTAAAAACCTGTCAGCCTGTGAGAAAAATAGTTGTAGTTTTCAGCATATTGAGTGGGAAAAGACATTTTACAAAGGAATACATAAAAAAAATTAGCATCACTCAGGTTTTTGAACATGTATCACCACTTGCATGTGTAAATGCCAGATTTTACAAAAGAGGACATCCAAGGGGAGCCAATCAAGGAGTGAAAATAGAAAACTCTGCAGCCAGTATTCAGAGGGTTCAGGATTCCAACTTTCAGGGTTAGAAGTGGCGTAGGAAGGGAAGGTGGTGCCACACTCGCACCCTCTCTTCCCACCCCCGTATCTCTTTAAATCTTCGCCAGCATGAGCAGCTTCTCTGGCCAGCTGCTCACGCCAGTGTTGGTTTTCCCTCTGACATCATTTCCTGGCCCGCCAACCCAGAAGTGATTTCAGAGGGAGACAGGCCAGCGCAAGCAGCAGGCCAGAGTAGTTGATCATGCTGGCAAAGATTTAAAGAGGTACAGAGGAGGAGGAGGAGGGATGGGGAAGGGATGGTGTGAGTGTGGAATAGGGGGTGGGTGGAGAGGTGTCAGAGTCTCCGCCCACCACATCACTGAGAGTTAGATTCTGAAAATTGGACTCTGAATATTTAATAGGGTTGGGGGACTTACCACAGAGGACCCTAAGCCTATTTATAGCTATAGGAGGCACAACTTACTGGTAGGCTTAGAAACCCTCTTCCTAGTTTCTTCCCTGGATTCTAGCATGCTTAACATGTCTAGTCATACTAAGCTCCTAAATTTGGAAGCTTAAAATGTAGTGACATAAGGAATGGATTTAAGTGAATTTTAAACTCAAAATTTAAGGCCTAAAACTCAAAAAAGCTGGATTGAGGAGTCCAGTGTTAGTTAATGGGGAAAAGCTGGGAGGAGGGGAACCCAGAACCCATTCCTGCTTTTAGAAGGGAGGAAGGAAAGGACCTGCCCTGGCTTAACTGCCCCCTTGCACTGTGGGCTGGTTAATGCACTAAATATAAAGATACAGAGTATGTGGCAGCCCTTGTATCTAAGCATGCTCCCCATCTCATTAACTTAGGGGCCCTTTCACTAAAGCTTAGCGTGAGCTAATGGACATTAATGCACGCTAAAAGCTGTACGTCTTATTTTATTTCTCTGAGCCATGCGGTACTTAGGGCTAGATTCACTAAGCTCACCGATTGTGTCCCGACCACTTTGCGACCTGAATTATTTTTGCAAGGATACTTGAACCCCTGGGGTTGAAAACCAAAAAGGGCATCTCTGGTCCTGTTAAAGTGGTTGTATGGCCTTGAATATTGTTGGAGGTGTCATATACTGTAGAGGTGGATTCTACCCAGGGTGGAAAAAAATTATGTGCCAGAAATATGGGCACTAAGGATCCGATTCTATGAACAGCACCTAAGCGCTGTAGGCATCACTCTGTCTGGTTGTCAGTCAACTGATAGGTGCCAATAATTATAGAATCATGCCTAGCAGCGCTTAAGCGGATGTAGGCATCGCTAGGCACTGTAGAGGTAGACTAGGTTTTATCTGACCTAATTTACCGGCACCTATCTTGCACATCTAGTGATGCCTAAGTTTGCCACGCCTATTCTCTGCTCCTAACCATGCCTACTTTTCAGGTATGCCTCATTAGGTGTCGTTAGGTGTCCGCGCGGAACTCTTAATTGGTGATTTAATTTTTGGGGATTAGCTAAAAACTGGCATGGTCAATTACCGTGCCAATATTTTTTTAAAGTTATGCGCAGATTCTGAAGTTAAGCGTCATTAGATATCCTTAATTAAGGTGCCTAGCCGTGTCTAATGTAGACATCCTATACAGAATCCAGCCCTAAGAGCCAATTCAGTAACAGTAATTGTGCTCGAAATTACCATAATGGAATAAATCAGCATGTGCCTGCCTAATTTTAGGCATTAACACTTACACCATATCAAAGACCGGGATAAATACTAACATCTAAAGTTGGTAGTTGCACACAATTGTTAAAAACTTAATTTTTCTCCAAAGAAGAAAAGTGGAGAATTTATGCTGACAATCCATTTTAGTTGTTGTCTGGTTAGGAGGAAGAATATGCTTGTATTTTGCATGATTTGATAATGTAAAGAGGTATACCGGTAGTATTCAAGCATGCATTTGTGAAGAATGTCTATTAATGTCTTTATCTTTGCTTACTTGTAGGAGAAGCAGGTAGGATCGGAGAGCTGAGGGGAGAAAGCCGGGACGCAGAGCAGGGAGAGACAGCCAGCGAGGAGGGGAAGAAACTAACTGGGGCAGTGGCGAGAGAGAGCTCCGCCCACCCCCACCGCGTCAGAGGTCGCTTCGGAGCCCGGGCTCCCCCTTAAAAGAGGGAGAGCCAGGACCACGAGGCAGACCGCGGCGGCGTTCAAACCTTTTCTCTTTGTCTTTGCTTACTTGTAGGAGAAGCAGGTAGGATCAGAGAGCTGAGGGGAGAAAGCCGGGACGCAGAGCAGGGAGAGACAGCCAGCGAGGAGGGGCAGAAACTAACTGGGGCAGCGGCGAGAGAGAGCTCCGCCCACCCCCACCGCGTCAGAGGTCGCTTCGGAGCCCGGGCTCCCCCTTAAAAAGGGGAGAGCCAACGGCGTGCGGCTGTTCGGCGCGCGGCGAAGGCAAGCGGCAAAGGCGCTCGCCTTAGCGAGGGCCGCCTTCGCGAAGGAGCCGAGAGAAGGAGCCAGGAGGCCAGGCTGATCAGCAGCAATTTTCAATCTTCAATCTTCTTAAATAACTTCTAAAAAAAAAAAAAAAATCATATCCTTTCATCTATACTCATTATTTCTTCTCTCTCTACTTCTCCACCTAGCTACACGTCGGGCTCACTCCAGCGCACCAACTTTAAATCAGAAGGAAGGAATAATGGAGGCACCAGAAGGCCAGCGAAGCTTTCCAGTATACTGCATAGATTGTCACATGTATGACTACCTCCCTTCCGGGAGGCAGGCCTACATATGCAGTCGATGTCAGGAACTGGCTAGCCTAAAGAAGGAGGTCGGGAGACTGCAGATCAAAGTACAGGAGCTAGAGGGACTCCGCTCCATAGAGGAACCAAGGGAAATTGAACCAACTGAGGACATCACCAGAGAAAACCACATCAACGAACAGGTCAGAGAGCTCGAAGATTCATCGAAGAGGCCTGCAGGATGGTAGAAACACAGGATCACCCACTCTTCAGAAGGGAACAAACGGATGGAGGACAGGACCCGCCAGGAGCCACCAGGACCCACCAGGACCCACCAGGAGCTGAGGGAGAGGAACCTTGCGGAGGAACCATTCAGGAGAAGGAAGGATTGGAGGACCCAATCATCGACACAGACCTGAGACCCAGGAGGAAGCTGAGGAGAGGAAAATCTGCTATCATGGTGGGAGACTCAATCCTGAGAGAGGTGTACAGTCACATAGCAGAAGGCAGAGCGGATCGCCTAGTGACATGTCTCCCAGGGGTGAGGACAAAGGACATCTCCGACAGAATAGAGAGAATCATGGAGGGAGCTGAGACAGAGGAAACAGCAGTGATAGTCCACGTCGGAACAAATGACCTCAGCAGAAGGAATTTCAACATGACTACACTGAGCGAGCAGTTTAAGATCCTGGGAGGAAGCTGAAGCTGAGGACAGGGAAGATAGCCTTTTCAGAGATCCTGCCAGTACCAAGGGCAGATGCGAGGAGGCAGACCGAGCTGCAAGCAACAAATGGATGGCTGAGGTGATGGTGTGATGAGGAGGGTTTCCTCTTTGTTCGGAACTGGTCAACCTTCCTGGGGAAAAACAAGCTCTACAGGAGAGACGGACTGCATTTGAGCACGGCTGGGACGAGGATGCTGGCACGTAACATCCAGACCTGCATAGACATGACTTTAAACTGATAACAAGGGGAAAGCTGATAGTCGATCTGACCTCGACACATTGGACCACAGTATCGAGCAAGGATACTGAAACAGGAAATGGTGATAGTGGACTAGAGACAAAATGGACACTTTTTGGACATAAACCCAAAGATGCAGTATAGGAACCCGAGAGACAATTAGAGCTAAAGAGCAAGACAAGGAGGAAACAGCCGGAACCAGAGGGCTATCAAAGAACAAAGAAACGGGCAGAGGACGGGATAGACACACCACAGGAGGCAGCCCGTGAGGAAACCGGCAGGAGCAACAGATCAAGAGTAGATCCAAAAGAAAAGGTAACAAACTGGGACTTAAATTGCCTATACACAAATACTAGGAGCCTAAGGACTAAAACGGGGGAGCTAGAAGTTATAGCCAGAAATAAGGACCTAGACATAATAGGAATCACGGAGACATGGTGGTCAGAGGACAACAAATGGGATGTGGCCCTGCCAGGGTACAAACTCTACAGGAGGGATAGGGCACACAAGAAGGGGGGAGGAATAGCACTGTATATCATCCAGAACAGAAACAACAATAAGGACAGACTGTCTGGAGTCACTATGGGTTAAGTTGACAGGAGGGGAAGGAGCGGACATCAAATTGGGACTGTAATATCGTCCACCAGGACAGCTAGAAGCAAACGACCTGGAACTGGAGGCCGAACTGAGGCAGGTGTGCAAAAGTGGAATGGTGGTGGTTATGGGGGACTTCAACTATCCGGGAATAGACTGGGACATTGGGCACTCAAATTGCACAAGAGAAACTAAATTCCTAGAGGCAATAAGGGACTGTTTCATGGAGCAGCTGGTCACGGAACCAACGCGAGGAGAGGCCACTCTAGACCTAATCCTCAACGGCCTAGAGGGACCCGCAAAGGAAGTGGTGGTACTAGCACCATTAGGGAACAGCGATCACAACATGATCCAGTACAAATTAAACATGGGAGCATCAAAGGTTAAAAGAACCACAACGACAGCACTCAACTTCAGAAAAGGAAACTACAAGGACATGAGGAAAATGGTAGGAAAGAAACTCAGCAGCAGCTCAGGGAAGGTGAAGACCGTAAAGGAAGCCTGGACACTGCTTAAAGGCACAGTGCTCGAGGCGCAAGACCTGTACGTCCCAAGGTTTAGGAAAGGGTGCAAAAAAAATCGAACTAGAAACCCAGCATGGATAACAACTGCAGTTAAAAAGGCGATAAGCAACAAGAAATCATCCTTCAAGAAATGGAAAAAGGAACCAACAAAGGAAAACCAGGAAGAGCACAAAAGACACCAGAAAGAATGCCATCAAGAGGTCAAGAAAGCAAAGAGAGAATACGAGGAAAGACTGGCAGGAGAAGCAAGAAACTTCAAACCCTTCTTCAGGTATGTGAAAGGGAAACAACCAGCCAGAGAGGAAGTGGGACCACTGGATGACGGAGACAGGAAAGGAGCGATAAAGGAGGAAAAAGAGATAGCTGACAGATTAAACAATTTCTTCTCGTCAGTCTTCACCAGAGAGGACACATCCAATATCCCAGAACCCGAGGTGATTATAAACGGAGAACACGACGAAAGGCTGGTACAACTAGAGGTAAGTAAAGAGGATGTCCTCAGACAGATAGAGAGACTAAAGAGCGACAAATCATTGGGCCCGGACGGCATCCACCCAAGGGTACTAAAAGAACTGAGAAACGAAATAGCAGAGACACTTCGCCAAATATGTAACCTCTCCCTAAAAACAGGGGAGATCCCAGAGGACTGGAAAATAGCAAATGTCACGCCCATCTTTAAAAAGGGATCAAGGGGTGACCCGGGAAACTACAGGCCTGTGAGCTTGACTTCGGTACCAAGAAAGATGATGGAAGCAATGGTAAAGGACACAATCTGCGAACACATAGAAAACAATGGACAACTCAAGGCGAGCCAGCATGGTTTCTGCAAGGGAAGGTCGTGCCTCACGAACTTGCTGTACTTCTTTGAGGGAATAAACAGTCAGATGGATAAGGGGGAACCCATAGACATCATTTACCTTGACTTCCAAAAAGCCTTCGACAAGGTACCTCACGAACAGCTACTTAAAAAGCTGTGGAACCACGGGGTGCAAGGGGATATCTACCGATGGATCAAACACTGGTTGGCAGGCAGGAAACAGAGGGTTGGAGTAAAAGGCCAATACTCAGACAGGCAATGGGTCACGAGCGGAGTTCCACAGGGGTCGGTGCTGGGACCTCTACTGTTCAATATATTTATTAACGATCTGGAGACAGGGACAAAATGTGAGGTTATCAAATTTGCTGATGACACCAAACTCTGCAGCAGGGTTAGAAACACGGAAGACTGTGAAGACCTGCAAAGGGACCTAACGAAACTGGAAGACTGGGCAAAAAAGTGGCAAATGAGTTTTAACGTACAGAAATGCAAGGTCATGCATGTAGGGAAAAAGAACCCGATGTTCAGCTACAAAATGGGGGGAACACTGCTAGGGGTGAGTAACCTTGAAAGGGACCTGGGGGTGATGTTCGACACATCACTGAAACCATTGGCGCAGTGTGCGACAGCCTCAAAGAAAGCAAACAGAATGCTGGGCATCATCAAAAAGGGTATCACAACCAGGACGAAGGAAGTCATCATGCCGCTATATCGTGCAATGGTGCGCCCCCACCTGGAGTACTGTGTTCAATACTGGTCGCCATACCTCAAGAAGGACATGGCGGTACTCAAGGGAGTGCAGAGGAGGGCGACTAAACTGATAAAAGGTATGGGAAATTTTTCATACGCTGACAGGTTAAAAATGCTGGGGCTGTTCTCCCTGGAGAAGAGGAGACTTAGAGGGGACATGATAGAAACCTTCAAAATCCTAAAGGGAATAGAGAAAGTGAATAAGGACAGATTCTTCAAACTGTGGGGAGCCACAAGCACTAGGGGTCACTCAGAGAAATTGAAAGGGGACAGGTTTAGAACAAATGCTAGGAAGTTCTGTTTTACCCAGAGGGTGGTGGACACATGGAACGCGCTTCCGAAGGATGTGATAGGTCAAAACTCTGTACAGGGGTTCAAGGAGAGTTTGGATAGGTTCCTGGAGGATAAGGGGATAGAGGGGTACAGATAGAACTTGAGGTAGGTTATAGAAGTGGTCAGAAACCACTTCACAGGTCGCGGACCTGATGGGCCGCCGCGGGAGCGGACCGCTGGGCGAGATGGACCTCTGGTCTGACCCAGTGGAGGCAACTTCTTATGTTCTTATGTAACTTGATGTTTATGTTTTGACATGTGAAGCTAGAGGTGATTTGGGCTTGTGGGAGTGTTTTTATGTGTGTTTGTTTAAGGGCTCCTTTTATAAACCCGCGTTAGCGGCTTTATCACACAACAACTTTTTAGTGCGCGCTAACCCCCACGCTAGCCAAAAAAGTACTGCCTGCTCAAGAGGAGGCGGTAGCGGCTAGTGTGGCTGGCAAAATTAGCGTGCGCTATTATGCGCATTAAACCACTAACGCGGCTTCATAAAAGGAACGTTTTTCTTGTTGTAAATCGCCTAGGATTTTAGATGGGTAACAAACAGTTTTAAATAAAATAATTTATAGTATTCAGTAACTGCAAGACACGCCCCGACACGCTCATGGCAACTCCTTCTTTCTAGTTATATGCTCTATATCATTTAGATGTTATGAGGGGCATAATCAAAAGGAACGTCTAAGTCCATTTATGTCCATCTTGCAGGTTGTCCAAAGTTAAAAAGAGCCTAAGACACATTTATGAAAATCGTCTAATTATACGTTCTGCCGTTCTGATCGTCCAAGCCACTAAATCGTCCATCTTTATACCACATTTCCATCCAACTTTCCGTTCAAGTCAAAAACGCCTACAACAAGCCCTGTTGGACGTGGGAGGGGTCTGCAAAGTGATGGAATGCACACCCAGACATGGCACCTAAATAGTGGGGTACCTTACAGGGCACTGCTGTGAACTTCACAAAAAGGGTGCCATGGCTTCTCCTCACTACAGCTCCCTTATAGGTGACGGTGAGCCCCCCAAACCACCTTCAGAATCCCCTAGACCCACTTATCTACCACCCCAATAGCCCTTATGGCTGCAGGGGCCACTTATATGCCAGTCAAAAAGGGTTTTGGGGGTGTATAGGGCAGTGCACATGTTTAAGTATCAATGCAGTGATTACAGGGGCTTATGGGCATGGGTCCTCCTCTCTATGGATCCCTAACCCACCCCCAAGATGACTTAAGCTGCCTCTGTGCTGGACGACTAGGCTTTCCTATGTCAGGCAGCCAGGTGATGATGGTCTGGAGGCTGAAATTTAAAGTTGTGAATAAAATTTTTATGGGGGTGGGGGGGGGGTTGGTGATCACCAGGATAGTGTGGGGGGAGGGTCTGTGTTATGTGTTTGCAGTGCTTATCTGGTGAGTTTAGGTGGGTTTTTGTGACTTAGACCATGTTTTACATGGTCTAAGTCACAACGTCCAAGTTCCGTCTAGGCTCTGTTGTAAAACTTTTGGTTATACATGCTGTACGACTAAGTCTAAGCCGGCCCACGTCCCGCCCAATTCCCGCCCTCGACACGCCTCCTGAAATGCCCCGTTTAGCTTTGGACGTTGAGTGGCACTATAAAGGCCTAGAAATAAGTCCAAAACCCGTTTTTATTTTTGGCACTTGGACGTTTTTGAGAAATATTCGTCCAAGTACCGACTTAGGCCGTTTTGGGGCATTTTTCTCTTTAGATTATGAGCCCCTATGTTTATAGAATATTGCCTAAGTGCATTTCTACACATAACTACAAATTTGTGCAAATTATCACCAATTAACACCATTTAAGAGCTATTATTAGTACATAATTTCAACTGGCACCTAATTTACCCCCTCCCCCTGCCACTTTTACAATTCTGCGGAAATGGTTTCTAGCGCAGGCCAGCGCGCTGAATGCTCTACGCTGCTTCCGATACTCATAGAGTTTCTATAAGTGTCGGGAGCAGTGTGGAGCATTCAGCGCTCTGGCCGGTACTAAAAACCGCTTTTGCGGTTTTATAAAAAGGGGGGGGGGTTAACTAAAAGAAAAGGGTATACAGAACATACTCATTGTAAGGAAAAAAATAATTATATCAAACAATCCTTTTTCACTTAAGAAACCAAATGGGAGGAGATCTGAAACATTTTTTTAAAAACCCAACTTTTTCTTATTTTTATAAATCAGAACTGTATTACGATGTTCAAGTAAAAGGAATAAAAATGATAAGTTCTCTATAAACTATCCTTCTATAATAGCATTTTTTTTTAATGAAAAGGGCAGGTTGTGCATACATTTTCTATAGAAGATTTCGTGGGGAGGGTTATAGTGAAACCCTCTCTTTAGGTTGTCATAGTACATTTTCTATTACAGCATATCATGGGTGCTTGAACCACAATATTTTGCATTGTGTCTTATGAGGCACTGGTAGCATAGCTGCAAGATAAAGTTGCAAGGCCCATATCATAAAGAACCAGAACAGCAAATAAAATAAAAATAATCTCCCACCTCCCTTTTACTAAGCCACGGTAGAGCTTTCTACCATGGCTCAGAGCACTAAGGGGTCCTTTTACAAAGGCGCGGTAGCGGTTTAACACACGGAATACCGCGCGTTAAACCACCTGCCGCGCTAGTACCTAACGCCTCCATTGACGAGGCGTTAGGATTTTAGGCTGCCGCGGGGGTTAGCAAGTGATGAAATGTCCGACGCGCTAACCCCCATAGCGCGCCTTGATAAAAGGAGCCCTAAATGTTCGGATGTTGCTCTGACCTACATAGAATTCCTATGAGTGTCGGAGCAGTGTCAGATCATTTAGCGCCCTGGGCCCTGGTAGAAACCTCTACCGCAGCTTAGTAAAAGAGGGCCAATGTGTCTTATAAGAGCTTTTAAATGTTCCAGGATAGGCTGTTTGCCATAATATATATTAGGTGATTAATAGGGGCATATTCAAAACACAAAAATTGGCACGCAGACTTTTTTCTCTGCAAAATATCCAAGTACTGTGTTAGATGCATTTAAGCGCCAAAAAGTTACCCAAATTGACCAGATGAGCACTGTAGGGATTAAGTAATGACTCCCATACTCTCCCAGTGATCACCTCACCCCCCCCCCCAAAAAAAAAATAAAAAAGAATATGACTAAAACAGTACATACCTGTCTCTAGAGCAGCAGCATTTGGTATGGGAATGGTTAATAGAGCATCATCACCCTGAGGTTATGGGTTCAAACCCCACACTGTTCCCTGTGGCTCTGGGCAAGTCACAACACAACAACAGCGTGTCTTCTGCTTTATATACATTTAAATACATTACATTACATTACATTAGTGATTTCTATTCCGCTTGTACCTTGCGGTTCAAAGCGGATTACATAAGAAGAAGCTGGACATTTCCAGGAGGGTACATGACATTTAGGGTAAGACATAGTTACAGAATGAGTATAGACTTGGTAACATTGGATGAGAGCAGTTATATTACATTACATATCAAATCTTTTTCCGGTTTTTGGTCGGTTGAGGATTTGGTGTCAGGGAGTGGGTAACCTGGTCGGTGTATGTGGAAGAGGAGATTAGGTGTTATGAATATGCTTTTTGAAAAGTAGCGTTTTGAGTTCTTTGCGGAATGCTTTGAAGTCAGATGTTGAGGTTAATAATCTGGTTATGGAGGGTTCGAGTTTTGCTGCATGCGTTGCTATGAGGTTATCGTAAAGCTTTTTACGATGAGTGCCGTTGAGTGGTGGGTATGAGAATGGTGTCAGTGTTCTTCTTATTCTGGGTGGAAGGTTCCGGTGTAGGCGATCGATTAGATAGGCAGGTGCTGTACCGTTGAGTGCTTTGAAGATTAGACAGTATAGTTTGAATTGGATTCTGGCTCTGATCGGTAGCCAATGTGAGTCTAGGTAGGCGTTAGTTATGTGGTCATATTTTCCGAGGGAATAGATTAGTCTGAGAGCCGTGTTCTGAATGGTCTGTAGTTTTTTGATCATTTTTGTGGGACATGGTAGATATAGGATATTGCAGTAGTCCACAAGTCCTAGTACCAGGGATTGAACAATGATCCTGTAGTGTTCTTTGTCGAAGAATTTCCTTATTTTTCGTAAGTTGCGCATTGTGAAGAATGCTTTTTGGGTAGTTTTGTTGATTTGAGTCTGCATAGTGCAGCATCTATCTATCAGCACTCCCAGGATTTTGAGGGAGGTCTGGATTGGGTATTTGGTAGTTTTGATTTCCAGGTCTGATATGGATGGGATTTTTTCCATTTCAAGCATTAAGAATTTGGTTTTATCCGAGTTTAGTTTTAATTTGTGGTTTGTCATCCATTTTTCTACTTCGTCCAGTATTGTTTCCAAGTGTTCAGTAGCGGAGTTGTCTTGGGTTTCGAAGGGGAGGAGGATAGTTATGTCGTCTGCGTAACTGAAGGATGTTACGTTTAGGTTGTCTAGAGTGGTACCCAGGGAAGAGATGTAGAGGTTGAATAGAATGGGCGAAAGTGGAGAGCCCTGAGGGACTCCACATGGATTAGACCATGTGTTGGATTTCGTGTCGTTTATCTTAACTCTGTAAGTTCTTGTTTTAAGGTATCCTTGGAACCAGTTGTACACCACCCCTGAGATCCCTATTGCGTCAAGTATCTGGAGTAGTATGGTATGATCAACTAGATCAAAGGCTGCGGAAAGATCTAGTTGGATAATTAGGATCCTGTGACCTTTACTGAGGTGTTGTCGGGCTATGTCCAGTAGTGTTGCTAGTAGAGTTTCCGTGCTGTGGTAAGATCTGAATCCTGATTGGGATGAGTGAAGTATATTGTGGTCTGCTAGGTAGTTAGAGAGGTATTGAGCCACGAGTCCTTCAATCAGCTTGACATAGAGTGGGATTGAAGCGATCGGTCTGTAGTTGGTAGGTGTGTCTACAGGGCCTTTTTGGTCTTTCAATATGGGTGTGATTATGATCTCTCCTAGATCTTGTGGGAATTGGCCTCCTATGAGAGTGCTTTGTATCCACTGCATGAGGCTGGTTTTGAATTTAGTGGAGGCATTTGTGAGTAGATACGATGGGCAGTTGTTCAATTCGCATGAGGTGTGGCTGTATTTTTTATATAGTCGGTTCAGTTCAGGCCATTGTAGAGTTGGGAAGGTGGTCCATGTTCTATCTGCTGTTATGGCTTCTTCTGTTGTGGGGGTAGTTATTAACTCGTTGAGTATGGTAGTTGAGTTATTGAAGGTAGTTCTGATTTTGATGATCTTGAGTTTGAAATGGTCAGCTAGTTGGGAAGCTGTTGGGGTTTTGTTGCCTTGAGTGGCAAGGTATGGGTTTGTGTCTGTAAGTTTTTTTACTAAGTTGAAGAGTGTTTTTGTGTCGGGGTTGTTTGTGCCAATTAGTTTAGTGTAGTAAGTTTTGCGCTTTTCCTTAAGTTTGTTGTTATATAGTTTGATTTGGGTTCTCCAAGCGGATTTGGTTTGGTCATTTCTCTTTTTTCTCCAAGATCTTTCAAGTTGTCTGCAATGCAAAGACAACTGTTTCCCTTTATTTATTATGGGTATGCTAATGAGCCTTAGAAAGGAGGACCTAGGGGCCCATAAGACATTCTATCCACTACATTTATGGTGGAAAGTGTGATTTTTGACTGGGGTGGCAGACAGGTGGGTATAGTAGGTTTTGGGGAAGTTTTGGAGGGATCACCATATATCAGTAGGGGATTATTGTGAGATGTATATCTGGCAGTGCCCTATAAGATCCTTTAAAATGCCGGCTCTTCCCATGTCTAAAAGGTCTGTTTGGACATTTCTACCTTTGGGGTCCTTTTACTAAGGCGTGCTAACCGATTTAGCGTGTGCGAAATGCTAATGCCCCCATTATATTCTATGGGTATGTTAGCATTTAGCATGTGCTAAATCGGTAAGCACGCCTTAATAAAAGGACCCTTTAGAGTTTTGGGGGTTGAAAACTGTGAATAAAGTTAGACATCTTGGTTGTCTAGATTTTTTGGCAGCCAAGACGTCCAAGTAGGGGATTTTCAGAAAAAAAATTATTTGAATATCCCATTTGAAAATGGCCGTTTCTCCGCCTCCAATTTTGGACATTTTGCAGGAAACATTCAAAGTCAGACTTAGACATCCTATCAAAAATAGCCTTTTAAGTGACTCATCTTTTTCTCCTCTAATCCACCCAAAGCCTACTGGAACAGCAAAGCAAAGCCTTCCCCTTGTTAATGCTTAATTACAACGTGTGAAGATCCTCTAAATTAACTCAGGGATAAATGAAAGCTCCCTAGATCGTTAAATCCTGAAACTAGATGCGATCATTAAAGTATCAACATGAAGTTTCAATTATGTGTTCATTTGGCAGTAGTTCCGGGATGAGCTTTTGTTGCTCTGTGTTTGCATTATCAATATTTGCAAGGACTTTTGTTTATATAGTGGCACTCTGGTATTCAATGATTTCTTTCCAAAATGACTTTATCAGGCGACAAGGTGTCTTGAGCATTGCACAAAGCCAGATGTTATCTGAATAGCCTATGGCTGGCCTCTGGGGCCCAAATGTATTTTGTGCTGCCCAACAAGTCAATCTACATTTCCTTCAAAGGAACAGAGCATGTGGAGCTGTATCAGTTAAAGGAAACATTTGCTTGGCCTTTGGGGTGTTCTGTTCTCATTAAAGAATTTACTAACTTCCTAGTAAGCACAGCAATTAGATTATTCCCTTGAACAAAGATGGCAATGAATTTTGGAGTGGTTTTAACTCTGCCTCTACATTCAAATCTTTAGACGTAATTATGAACACTTCTGTTAGAATTCTTACTTAAATATGGTGTTTTGACCACGTTTACTCCCCCATCCAATTGTTTTGTTGTTATTGGCTCCTGGTTTCCTTCAAAGTTCAGCACAAAATCTATACTTTGACCCACAAAGTTCTTTACACTGGAAACCCCCCCTACCTAACCACAGTAGTCATCCCCTACACCCCGACCAGAGACAGTCTATGTCCTCCGTTTTCAATTTGCCTTGATTCCAGAAGACATGTGGGTTGTTGTTTGTTTGGGGTTGGTTGGGTTTGTTTGTTTGTTTTTTTGGGGGGGGGTCCTGTAATCACTTCATCTCTCTGGAACTCTTTTTCTCCTTTTCCCCCAGTCTGAATCCTCCTACATTAAATTCAGATCTGCCCTGAAAGCCTACCTTTTCTTCCAAGTTTCCTCAGATCTAACCTGAACATAAACAATGTACAGGGATCCTATCCTACTCTCTTCCCTCTTCTCCTTCGCTACCACCTCCCTCCTTATTACTCTCACCATCCATTTTCCTATACATATATTGTAGCTCTTTTCTGCATCTTGCTTTTTTTTTTGCAGCTGGTATCAGGTGCTATACTGGTATAACTTTAAATACCATGGGCAGCATTTTAAAGCATTGCTGACCATAGGGTAATAAATTAAAATAAAAAACATCCATACATACAATACAGCAGCATATGTTGATGGGCTGAAGGAAAAAGGAGCACCCATAAAGTAACTGCCCTATTTACTAACCCACATGCTGTGGACTTAAAGGTGACACCCACACATTGTGTGCACTGATTGTACGTGCTATAAAATCTATCTGTTGATCACGAGGCAGCCTGTAAGGAAAAAAAAAAAAGAAGTGTTTGGTTTCTGCAATAAAAAAATGCTACAGGGGGTAATGACAAGTTTTAGAAAGAACGTCAAGGATCAGGAGGAAAAAGAAGATAATGAAAAACAGAAGAGGAAAGGGGCCTATGTCACTTCTCTCAGGGCACTCTGGAATGCTAAGTCATCTCATCTCCGCCATGAAAACTCTCAATAAATTCAAAACCTTCTTATTCCAAGACGCATTCCATAACACTTGATAATTACCTCCCTTTACTGCAGCAAACTTCACATAAAGAACCGCTTCTATGAAGTGAACCCCAATCCTTGTTGTCTTAACCCCTTCCTTCATACCTCTCTTTATTTTTACTTTTATGATGTACTTATCAACTCCCCTCTCCCCCAACTCCCTCAAGTTCAGATATGTCAATGTCTTAGTCTTCTTTATTTCACTTTTTTTTTTTTTAACCCGTTTTATATTTGCTATTATGCTTTTAGCTTTGTAAACCGGCCAGAAACACATTGATGGTCGGTGTATTAAAATGTAAGTAAACTTGGAAAAGGAGCCGGGTAATTGCCCTGCTTGCATCCCCCTAACGCCAGCCCTGGCCAGAACTCAGAAGTTAAAGGAGGTTGATTCTGGCTTAGGAGGATGAAACAGAAACATGATGGTAGATAAAGGCCAAATGGCCCATCTAGTCTGTTCATCCACAGTAACCATTATCTCTTTCTCTCTCTGAGAGATCCTATGTGCCTATTCCAGGCCCTCTTGAATTCAGACACAGGGCTCCTCTTACTAAGGTGCACTAGAGATTTTAGCGCATGCACAAGCTTTGCCGAAAAATTATCGCCTGCTTAAAAGGAGGCAGTAGCGGCTAGCGCGCGTGGCAATTTAGCATGCGCTATTCCGCGTGTTAAGGCCCTAATGCACCTTTGTAAAAGGAGCTCACAGTCTCTGTCTCCACCACCTCATCTGGGAGACTGTTCTACGCATCTACCACCCTTTCCGTAAAAAAAGTATTTCCATAGATTACTCCAGAGCCTATCTCCTCTTAATTTCATCCTATGCCCTCTCATTGCAAAATTTCCCTTCAAATGAAAGAGATTCAACTCATACGCATTTACATTACGTAGGTATTTAAATGTCTCTATCATATCTCCCCTTTCCCACCTTTCCTCCAAAGTATACAGATTGAGATCTTTAATTCTGTCCCCATACGCCTCATGATAAAGACCATGCACCATTTTAGCCTTCCTCTGGATCGACTCCATCCTTTTTATGAAGGGAGTCCATAGCATATTATATGGGGCTCGGAATATAGCATTTAGCAGGTCAAAGAATCTTAAACAACTGAATTGGAAATATGACAGCAAAATTCAAGATAGTGAAGGCAGTCTCCCCTCTCTAGCACACCTCCAACTTTCATGTCCTTCCTGTGAATCTTTTCTCAACTACTTCTGGTAGGTAAAATATGAAGAATACTGGACCACAGTGTCAAAGTTTATGGTTACAGGAGGAGTATATATATCCCAGAAACCAACCTGGCTTGAAACTTCAACTACAGATAAAGAAGCAGATATAGAATTTGGGATGAAGTTTTGATGAAATTCTGGAAATATTTTTAATGAACATCAGTTGCTCATATCTATCTAGCTAGAGAGACAGAGAGGGAGAGAGAGATTGGGAACTCTTTAAAAGATAAAAATAAGAGAATAGGGTTAAATGGACAATTCTCTCTGTGGAGAAAGGTAAATAGTGGAGTGTTGCAAGGATCTGTACTGGCACTGGCAACCTTTATTAGTGCATCTAGCCCTCTGTCCCATTAAATTATATTTGTCTACGTGTTTCACAATTTCATATTTTAGAATTGTTTCCACCATTTTGCCACTGAAGTCAGGCTTACCAGTTTGTAATTTCCTGAATCTCCCCTGGAATCTTTTTTATAATTTGGCATAACATTTGCCACCCTCCAATCTTCAGGTACTAAAGACAATTTTAGTAACAGGTTACAGATCATTAACATCAAATCAGCAATTTCATGTTTGAGTTCTTTCAGTACCCTGGGATATATACCATCCGGTCCAGGTGATTTATCACTTTTTAACTTGTCAATTTGGCTTAGTATGTCTTTCAGTTTCCTTCACATGATCACTCTTGAAAAATATTTCTGGTTCAGGTAGATCTCTAAATATCTAATGGAAAAAGTCCTCTCCTAGGTAAGTACAATACAGTTTAGGACTGAATAATATATCATCAAGATAGAGTTTAATCTCTTCAGCTCTCAGATGCCTGCGTTGGCTGAATCATTGTCTGTAAGCCAACAAAAGCAGACGGAATGGTATCTTTCATTGAGCTATGAAGAGTTTTTTTTGATATAAATGTTTATAAGTTTTTTTAAATATGCAAATAAAATTTCAAGCATTTCCTTTAAAAGTGCATTGAAAAAAAACCGGCACTTAGCTTTAAGTAATGTTGCCGGTGTAATCCGTTAGTCGTCACCCAACGGGCCCCGTTTCACCCAGAATAGGGCTTCATCAGGGGTCGGATTATTAATCTACAAAACATAAAAGTTTATAATTAAAATATAACATTCTACCTTAACGATAACTCAAATTTTGAGCTAGAAAGCTGTCGGGTACTCACCGAGCAATTTAGGCTCGTTCTTTTAGTTTGTAAAAATGGCGAATGCAATAGTACAACGCCACGCATGCGCTTTATATCTCATATCATACTGCGCATGTTTAGAACTTTTGATAAAAGTTTTTTTGAAATTTTCAAAGAAATTTTATAGTTAGAATGTAAACACAATAAAGCATGACTCAGTTCAAAAGAAAGAGTGCCATTCTATGGCAGAATTTAATCCTTGGGGTTTCAGCGTGTTAAGACGGAAAATCCATCGAGATTCCCTTTGTAGAAGTTTTCTTTTTCTATCACCACCTCTTAAGTTCGACTCTTCTTTATCAATGCAGAAAAAGCGGAGATCAGAGAAATTGTGAGATTTTAAATTACAATGTTCTACCAAGGGGGCATTGAGTTTTTGACATTTAAGGCTGGATTTGTGTTCTGAAATTCTAATCTTGAAAGATCGAGTTGACATTCCTACATATAACAAATTGCATGGGCATATAATTATGTAAATTATGTAATTAGAATCGCAAGTCAGGAAATGTTTGATCTCATATTCCTTGCCCGTTTGAGGATTTTTAAAGGTTTTTTGAGTGATTGTCAAATGACAAATGCTGCAGTGACCACATTTATGGAACCCTTCAGGTAAAATTCTCGAAGGTTTTGCAGAACTAGCAAACACTGCTGGTGATAAAAGATCCTTAAAGTTGCTACCTCTTGAAAACGCTATTAGTAGATCTTGTTCCTGGAATAAAGGGTTAGTTTGAACAATTTTTAAAGAGGATAGTCAGTTCCTTGATACTTGGAACAAAATTCTAAATAAATGTTCTTTAGACCTTATGCTATTGATTATTGAGAATAGCAATAAGGCCATCAATTTACAAAAAGAACAATTGGACAAAGATATCAGCGATTTAAAAGCCAAATTAACAGAGAATGACTTCAGTAAGAACTTACAAGATCTCAATGAAAATATGGACAAGTTCAAGGAAGGATTAAAGAAAAACAAACTGAAAAAATTCAAAAGAGATGAACAGGACTATGTAAATAACAAAGTGTATCCCTGGATGTCTTCAACCGATCAGGCAGTTAACAACATTGATAATAGCTCAAATTCTGATATTTCCTCCTTTTCATCTTCTAGTAGTGGCAAAAGTGGAGGAAATAATCCCTATTTTTTACGGGGAGGCCAAAACAGCCGCAGAGGCAGAATGAGAGGAAACAGAACGATACAACGATCGAGACCCACAACTCGTTCTCAAACACGCAAAAATCAGTGGTAGTGAATCTATCAAACAGAATATTTAGTGAAGTGGAAGAAAAAGTTTTATCGTTGGGACTTTCTTTTGTGCCTTCTACCAGGTTTGATGAATTTCAATTTTTGATTGATTTTGAAAAATTCATAAGAAAACTCCATTTAAAAACATTTTTTGGAGAGAAAGAATTCAGGAATGACCGGACTGTTATATTTCCTAAATCTAGTTGGTCACCACCTACTCCATTAGATGTGACAATACATGCCTTCAAAAAATGTGTCTTAAAAGACATTAAACAATGGCAGCAAACAAATATAAGATCATTTGACAATTTAAGCAAAGAAGAAAGATCAGCTATTGAAGACTTAAAGAATGACACTAATATAGTTATAAAAAAAGCTGATAAAGGTGGTGCAATTATAGTTATGGAGAAAGAAAATTACCATAATGAAAATTTGAGACAGTTAAATATTAGAGATACATACGAGAAACTCACTTTAGATCCCTCTAAACGTTTACAAAGACAAATTTTAAAAATAACTAATCAAGGGAGACAAGAAGGTTTCTTGACTGTTAAAGACCACAAATTTTTAAACAAACATGCTCCTATAGTTCCAGTATTCTATACTCTTCCAAAAATTCACAAAGATCTAAGTAATCCTCCAGGAAGGCCAATCATGTCATCTCAAGGATCCTTATTAGAACCATTGTCTAAATTCATTGACGAATTCTTAAAATACGAGGTAATTAAAACTGATGCGTATGTTCAAGATTCAAGAGATATCATCACAAAACTTATGAACAACGAAATAAAAGACTTTCCTTTTTTATTAGTCACCTTTGACGTCACGGCTTTGTACACGTCAATCCCACAGGATGAAGCCCTGCTTATTATTAAGAAAACATTGGAAGCTAGAGAAAGACCACATTTAATTCCTACCTCTTTTTTATTACAATTAGCCAGAATTGCGATGAAAGAGAATTTTTTTGTCTATGATAATAAGTATTATAAACAATTGAAAGGAGTGGCAATGGGAGCCGTGTTTGCTCCTTCGGTCGCAAACTTATACATGGCTGATTTCGAAGAAAACTGGATAAAACATTCTCCCTTTGAACCTCTAATACAATGTTGGTATCGCTATATTGATGATATCCTGGTATTGTGGAAAGGTACAGAAGAAGATTTGAATAATTTCTGGGGTTGGCTAAATAGTTGTGATATTAACATCTCTTTCACAATGAATTTTTCTAAGAAACAACTAGTTTTCCTGGATTTGTTAATCATTCAACAAAATGAACGTTTTGAGTTCGAAGTACATACCAAACTAACCGATCGAAACACAATATTGAATTTTAAAAGCTGTCATCCTCTTAGTTTGAGGAAAAACTTACCTTTCTCCCAGTTTTTAAGGATAAAGAGAAATTGTTCATCTGATAAAACTTTTAATAAACATGCGAAAGTTTTATGCAAAAAACTGGATGAGAGAGGATACCCACAAGATGTAGTAAAGAAAGCATTTAAAAGATCAAAATATTATCAAAGAGATTGGTTATTACAAAAAAAGCAAAAAGAAATTAACCCCTCTGATAAATTTACTTGTACTCTTCGTTACTCTACCCATGGGAATGAGATAGCTAACATCCTTCGAAACAACTGGAAAATTGTTCAAACTAACCCTTTATTCCAGGAACAAGATCTACTAATAGCGTTTTCAAGAGGTAGCAACTTTAAGGATCTTTTATCACCAGCAGTGTTTGCTAGTTCTGCAAAACCTTCGAGAATTTTACCTGAAGGGTTCCATAAATGTGGTCACTGCAGCATTTGTCATTTGACAATCACTCAAAAAACCTTTAAAAATCCTCAAACGGGCAAGGAATATGAGATCAAACATTTCCTGACTTGCGATTCTAATTACATAATTTACATAATTATATGCCCATGCAATTTGTTATATGTAGGAATGTCAACTCGATCTTTCAAGATTAGAATTTCAGAACACAAATCCAGCCTTAAATGTCAAAAACTCAATGCCCCCTTGGTAGAACATTGTAATTTAAAATCTCACAATTTCTCTGATCTCCGCTTTTTCTGCATTGATAAAGAAGAGTCGAACTTAAGAGGTGGTGATAGAAAAAGAAAACTTCTACAAAGGGAATCTCGATGGATTTTCCGTCTTAACACGCTGAAACCCCAAGGATTAAATTCTGCCATAGAATGGCACTCTTTCTTTTGAACTGAGTCATGCTTTATTGTGTTTACATTCTAACTATAAAATTTCTTTGAAAATTTCAAAAAAACTTTTATCAAAAGTTCTAAACATGCGCAGTATGATATGAGATATAAAGCGCATGCGTGGCGTTGTACTATTGCATTCGCCATTTTTACAAACTAAAAGAACGAGCCTAAATTGCTCGGTGAGTACCCGACAGCTTTCTAGCTCAAAATTTGAGTTATCGTTAAGGTAGAATGTTATATTTTAATTATAAACTTTTATGTTTTGTAGATTAATAATCCGACCCCTGATGAAGCCCTATTCTGGGTGAAACGGGGCCCGTTGGGTGACGACTAACGGATTACACCGGCAACATTACTTAAAGCTAAGTGCCGGTTTTTTTCAATGCACTTTTAAAGGAAATGCTTGAAATTTTATTTGCATATTTAAAAAAACTTATAAACATTTATATCAAAAAAAACTCTTCATAGCTCAATGAAAGATACCATTCCGTCTGCTTTTGTTGGCTTACAGACAATGATTCAGCCAACGCAGGCATCTGAGAGCTGAAGAGATTAAACTCTATCTTGATGATATATTATTCAGGTAGATCTCTTACATCTTCTTCTGTAATGACCGAAGCAAAGAATTTATTCAGTATCTCCGCCATGGCCTTATCCTCCCTGAGTTTCCTTGATCATCCAATGGTCCCATAGATTCCCTCACTTCTGATGTATTTAAATATTGTTACTATGAATGTCTGCCTCATTGCTTTGCATCCAACTTGCCAATGCTTATGTCTCTTCTTATTTTCTTCATTTGGATCCTTTTCCATTCTTTAAAGGATGTTTTTTTGGCTCTAATAGCCTCTTTCACTTCACCTTTTAACCATGTACTGGAGGTAGCTGACAAGCTGTGATTCTGAAAGTGATTATCCGCCTTAAGACGTGGTTCGCAAAACAGACAGCCTCTTTTACAAAGCTGCGCTAGCGGCTGCCCTGCACTAACGGCCCCGAAGCCCATTTAAAGGACTTTGGGGCTGTTGCTGCGTGGCAGCCACTAGCGCGGCTTTGTAAAAGAGGCAGAGAGTGTTCCTGTTGGGATATCGATTGGAAGATGCAAGCTGGATTGCAAAGCAGATACGTGTTATGACTGTATTTTTTTTTTTTTTTTTGTTTCAGCAATTTTGATGAAAGTTAAAGAAGTGTAGCTGTGTGTGAAACTCAAAATGGACTGCTCTAGAATTTTGGAGTCCCTATTCTGCTTGCCGTGCATTGCATAATATTGCATAATACCACATTTATTTATTCCCACAGTGAAAGAGAAACATTTGCTATATATTGGATATTTTGGATGGTGGTGGAGTTTTATTTTAATGACCTATGATTATTATGAGTATGCCATAATTGCAGAGTTCTGCTTTAAATGTTATAGCTCTTTTTTATACTGAGGTCTTTTTCGCCACTATTTTGGTGTCTTTTTCATATAACTGGTTTTCCCATTCAGTAGCAGAGGATGGAATTTTTTTTGTATTGGTTGTTAATTTACTGCTCTAATCCTTCATTGATAATTGTTAGTGTTAATTGAAATCACCCATTATCATACTGTTGCCCAATTTGCCAGCATTCTGAATCTCTGTAAACATTTCTTCATTTATCTGCTCATTCTGTCCTTGAGGACAGTAACTGGGTGTCAGGTCAAAAGCGCGCCGGGACAAAGGCGCGCCCAGACAATTGAGCGCAGCGCGCACCGCCGCGCCGCTCTAAATTACTGTTTTTAGCGCTCCGACAGGGGGGCTTGGGGGGAACCCCCACTTTACTTAATAGACATCGTGCCGCGTTGTGGGGGCGTTGTGGGGGGTGGGGGGGTTGTAACCCCCCACATTTTACTGAAAACTTCACTTTTTCCCTGTTTTTAGGGAAAAAGTTCAGTTTACAGTAAAATGTGGAGGGTTACAACCCCCAAACCCCCCATAACGCCGGCGCGATGTCTATTAAGTAAACTGGGGGGGTTTCCCAACAAAACCCCCCGTCGGAGCCCCTAAAAACTGTAATTTAGAGCGGCGGTGCGCAAATTCTATAAGAAGCACCCAAAAGTTAGGCGCCTATATAGGCACTGTTCATCGTGATTCAAGTAAAATCGGGTGCTGTTTAGTGAATCACGTTGAGCGGCACCTATTTTGGAGGTGCCCAATAAATAGGCCAGCTCTAGGCACAACTAAAAGTTAGGCTGTGTAGTTCACAATAAACTATGGATAACTCTAGTGTAAATGGGAATACCAAAACACATAACTCAGCTGATAAAGAGCCTATATGAAAATCAAGAAGCTGCAGTGAGAACTGAATATGGCAAAACCAATTGGTTTTCAATAAAACGTGGCGTCAGGCAAGGATGCATCTTGTCACCTTATATGTTCAACCTGTATAGTGAAACCATCTTCAGAAAATTTAAAAAAATATCTTCCCACCCCCTCCCACCCTGGACGTGTATTATCAAAGGGCAAAATCAACAATCACTCTTTACAGAATTATGTCAATGGCTTCCAAATATCCATAAACTTCTTATAATATCCCTGTTGTATGGCCATCATACGTTCCATTTTAAAAGTGTGACATAGAGATTCCCACGAAAAAGCATGATTTAACCAATCCCAGTTTTTCCAGTTCGTCAAAATAAGTTGTATGGCAACCCCTGTTATTATAAAGAGAAGTTTGTTATTCCGAGCAGATATTTAGCTTTTAGCCCTCATTAACGTACCAAATAGGATGGTATCGTATGTCAATGCCACTGGATTTTCCAATATTTTGTTCACTTAGAAACATAGAGTATGACGGCAGAAAAGGGCCGGCAGCCCAACAAGTCTGCCCACTCCAGAACCCTCCCTCCCGCAAGTCTGCCCACTTAATCAATACGAACCCACCTCCCTGGGGCATCCATCTTTTGGGCATAGCCCTGTTTGTCCCATCGACTCTTGAAGTCGAGCACACTACTGGCCTTGACCACCTGGCGTGGAAAATCATTCCATCGATCAATAACCCGTTCAGTGAAGAAGTATTTCCTGGTGTCACCATGAAATCTTCCCCCCTTAAGTTTCAGCGGATGCCCTCTTTTTGCCGTGGGACCCTTTAGAAAGAAGATTTCTTCCTCCTCTTTAATGTGACCCATGATGTATTTGAATGTTTCTATCATGTCCCCCCTTTTTCTGCGCTCTTCGAGAGAATATAAGCACAGTCTGGTCAGACGTTCTCCATAAGGGATGTCTTTCAGTCCTGAGACCATTCTAGTGGCCATTTTCTGGATTGACTCCATTCTCTTCACATCCTTTTGATAATGTGGCCTCCAAAACTGGACACAGTACTCCAGATGAGGTCTCACCATGGCTCTGTATAATGGTAGTATGACTTCAGGCTTTCGGCTGACAAAGCTTCTTCTGATGCAACCCAGCATTTGTCTAGCCTTTGCTGACGCTTTCTCCACCTGATTGGCAGCTTTCATATCTTCCCGGATGAGAACTCCCAGGTCTCTTTCTGCAGTAGTTCTAGTTAAGTTTTCCCTGTTCAAGGTGTATGTTATGCATGGATTTCCGCTCCCAAGATGCATTACCTTGCATTTTTTGGCATTAAAGTTTAATTGCCAAGTACTGGACCATTGTTCCAATAAAAGCAGGTCCTGCTTCATGGTGCTGGGCCTGGTTGCGCTGTCAGGTTCTGTTGCCCTGCCCACAATGTTGCATAGTTTAGCGTCATCGGCAAATAATGTAATTTTGCCTCGAAGTCCCTTAGTCAGATCCCTTACAAAGATATTAAATAGCATCGGGCCCAAGACCGAGCTCTGTGGCACTCGTCTGGTCAATGTCGATGTTTTTGATGGAATACCGTTTACCATTACTCTTTGAAGTCTGCCGCTTAACCAGTCTTGTACCCATACTGTCAGTGTTTCTCCTAGTCCTAATGATTTCATCTTGTTCAGTAACCTCCGGTGTGGAACACTATCCAAAGCCTTGCTAAAGTCCAAATACACGATGTCCAGGGACTCATCCCCATCCAGTTTTCTTGTTACCCAGTCAAAGAAGCTTATCAGGTTGGATTGACAAGACCTTCCCTTTGTAAAGCCATGCTGGTGGGATCTCTTAATTTTTCATCGTCCATAAACGTGTCCAATCTGTTCTTAATCAACTTTTCCATGAGTTTAAGCACATAAGCACATAAGCATTGCCTCTGCCGAGTCAGACCATAGGTCCATCATGCCCAGCAGTCCGCTCCCGCGGCGGCCCCCCCAGGTCAATGACCTGTAGTGATCTATTACTCAAGAGCATTTTGTACTGTATAGTAACCCTCTAATTGTACACCTGGATCCCCTTTCCCTTCAGGAACTCGTACAATCCCTTTTTGAAACCCAAAATCATACTCTGCTCAACCACCTCCTCTGGAAGTGCATTCCAGGTGTCCATCACCCTCTGGGTGAAGAAGAACTTCCTAGCATTTGTTCTGAACCTATCTCCCTTCAATTTTTACTCACTATTGATGTGAGACTCACCGGTCTATAATTTTCAGCCTCTGACCTGCATCCCTTTTTGTGAAGCGGGATAATGTCGGCAGTTTTCCAGTCCAGGGGTACTTTTCCCTTGCTAAAGGAAAGGTTGAATAGCCCTGCTACGGCTCTGCCAGGACGTCACTCAATTCTCAAAGTACTCTAGGGTGTAGATTGTCTGGGCCCATAGCTTTATTTATTTTTAATTTTGATAGCTCTTGGTAGACTTCGCTCGCAGTAATTTCCATGTCCCAGAATGGGTCCTTCAAACTTCCCTTTGTCTGTAGCTGAGGACTGGATCCCGGCGCTTCACAGCTGAAGACTGAGCAGAAGTAGCTATTGAATATTTTTGCTTTGTCTGCATCCGAGTCTGTAAAGCTGCCATCAGGTTTCTTTAGGCGCCCAATTCCACTTGTGCTCTTCTTCCTGTCGCTAACGTATTTAAAAAAGGATATCTCCCCTTTCTTTACCTGCCTAGCTGTGTTTTCTTCCATCCTGAGTTTGGCCTCTCTGACTGTTGTTTTAACTTTTCTGGATTTAGCCAGATAGTTTCTTTAGCTTCCGGTCGTTGTGATTGTTTGTAGGTAACGAAAGCTTTCTTTTTTTGCTTTACTAGTTCTGAGTTCTCTGCGGAGAACCACTGTGGTCTATTGTTTCTGCATCGTTTGCTCACTGTTTTTATGTATATGTTAGTTGCTTTATGCAGGGTAGACTTCAGAGTAGACCATAGTTCCTCTACATTGTCCGTTGCGCTTTGGTTGTTCAGCACTTTGTAGACTTAGTCCCCCATGCCCTGAAAGTTAGTTCCTTTAAAATTTAAGACCTTAGTCAATGCCTTTGATCTAGCGGTTCCTTTTTTGGAGGCGGAACCAAACCATGTTGTGGTCGCTGGATGCCAAGGTTTCACCCACCGATACCCCTGTGACACTGTCTCCTTTGGTGAGCAACAGGTCCAGGATTGCCTGGTCTCTGGTGGGTTCCAGTACTATCTGCTTGAGGCGTGCTCCTCGCATGGAGGCTAGTAGCCTCTTGCTGACGCTGGATGTAGCAGAAGGTTTGTTCCAGTCCACATCGGGCATATTAAAGTCTCCCACCAGCACTGTGTCCCCACGCAGTGTGATGGTCTCAATGTCTTCCATTAGTTCGTCATCTGCGTCCTCCTTTTGTCTAGGTGGTCTGTATACGACGCCAAGATACAGGCATTTGTTATTGCCCCTGGCTAGGTTTACCCAGAGGGATTCTCCCGTATACTTGATGTCTGTGATTTTGGTAACTTTGATGTCAACTCTAATGTATAGAGCTACCCCTTCTCCTGATTTGCCTTCTCTGTCTCGGCGGAGTAAGCTATATCCCGGTATGACCATATCCCATCCGTGGGACTCCGAGAACCATGTTTCTGATATCACCACTACATCCAGGTCGGCGTTTCTCATTTCCGTTTCCAGTTCCAATATTTTTTGCCTATGCTCCGGGCGTTAGCATACATGGCTGTCCATTCTTTCTGTTCTTTCCATTTGCATGGAGGGTTTTCTGACTGAGATAGTTTGTCCCCTTCAAACCTGCCTTTGTTCTCTTCAATCTTGCCTTTGACCCCTTTAATCTTGCCTTTGACCCCTTCAGTCTTGCCTTCAATCTTGCTTATGTCACCCTTGTTATTGCCTCTGTCTCCTTCAGAGTCCATGCTATTTCTCCTCCCTGACTCCCTGTCCATGCGATATTTCCCCCCTGGCCCCTAAATGTAGTCTCCATCTCTCCCTCTGTCACCCACTCTACCGACATTGTTACTTACCTCAGATGTTAAGTCTGTCTCTCGCTCCACCTCCCTCTCTCCCTCTGTGCCCTTTAATATTCTAATATACTAATATACTAATATTTTAATATACTAATAACCCTTTGGATATTTCAACAATAACCACGAAACTAGAAAAAATATCAGATTGGTTAAATATCAATCGGCTTGCGTTGAACATAAATAAATCAAATATAATGCTCTTTCCCTGGAAAGATAATTTAAGTATTAATTCCCCAATCACTATCAAGGGCATCCCGTTACAAGAAGTCAAAAAAATAAAAATCTTAGGGATTATATTCGATAATAAACTCACTTTTCACGATCATATCAGCAGTGTCGTTAAGTTATCTTTTTTTAGGCTCAGACAAATTCGTTCTATTTCCCAATTTCTTTGTGAAAAGTCTCTTAAAATTCTTATCCATTCTTTCGTTTTATCCAGAATAGATTATTGTAATTCTCTGTATAATGGTATTGCCCAAAAGGAACTTAAACGCCTTCAGATTATTCAAAACACATCTATAAAATTGATTACAAAAGCAAGGAAATTTGACCATGTGACACCTCTTCTTAGGGAAGCACATTGGTTACCAGTCACCCACCGAGTATCTTATAAAATATGCCTGCTTACATACAAAACTCTTCTTTTCAAAACCCCAGCATTCATTCACAAATATTTGATTCCATATACTACTAATCGAACATTAAGATCCACAGAACAAAATCTGCTATCGGTCCCCTCTCTTAAATTCATTAATACTCGACGACAAGTTATCTTTTCTGTTTCAGCTCCCCAAATCTGGAATTCTCTCCCTATCTATCTAAGGGAAGAAACAAACATAGAAAAATTCAAAGGTAACCTGAAGAGTTTTCTCTTTAAAGATGCCTTTTCTATTTAACCCTTTCTACACAAATTATTAACAATTCTTTTACCTCTAATCTTTTACTGAAATATTCAGTTTTTTCCCTTCCTCATGTATTTTCCTTACCTGTTTTTTCCTTCTTTAACATATATTGTAACTTTTCCTTATGTATCATGTTTTGTTTCGTTTTGTATTTTTTTTTTGTCAATAATGTGTTCAGTCTCATTTAGTATATTATTCCCCTTTTTTATTGTAATTTTTAATAACATGTACATCGCTTAGAATGTAGATTAAGCGATTAATCAAATTTTTAATAAACTTGAAACTTGAAACTTGAATATTCGCACGATTCCTTACCTCCGAGTTACATACCCAACTTGTGTGAGAGTGGGTCCCCTCCCCCAGCTCACCTAGTTTAACCCCCAGAGACCCAAATATAGAAAAAAACGTAAAAAAATGTTTTCGAACGTTCACATGTTGTTATAGGAGGCTTGTGATCCCTAAATCAGTGTTTTTTTTTTTTATTTTGACATTTTAGTAACTTTTGGGGAGGATGTTGTAAAATTGCAACGCTGGGCCTGTAAGGTAGCAGAATTTCAATAGTGTCACTCTCTCTCTGAACACATGTAAGGAATAATTAAAAGTTTATTTGTACTTTACAGCTTATAAAGACCCACCTAAGTTTATGTATATACACAACAACAATAGTATAATAAAGAAAAAAGTAATTTTTATTATCAATTTAATACAAAAAATGAGTATCATATAAAAACGCAAATTTTTCCCTGTGAAGCGCCCATTGACTTCTATCAGCGGTAATCAAGAAATTTCGTGTTTTTGCACAAAAAATTTCATGTTAGCGCAAATACGGGTAAAAACGGCCACGCTATGAAATAGCACTTGTGCTATTTTCATAGCACGGTTTTGTGAATCGAGCCCTATATGTGCATGTTTTATTTGTTCATTTATTCAGTTATGGTAGTTCCAAAAACAGTTATTTTGCTCTGAAAAGCACAGGCGAACATTGCACTTCCTGCAAAGTGTGTTGGTATAGCCTTTTGCACAGTGTCGGCACCGTCCTCTATCGGCTTTGATGGGAAAATGTCCAATCATGTCCTTGCAAACTTCCTTTGGAGGGTGTGCATTTGACTTTTTGGCTGTCATGGCAGCTGAAGAACCTCCATCATCTGTAAACTGCCTCTTTTGGGAAGTCAAGGTGCCCCCTCTTGATGAAACTGGGCTTGCAGATGGTCGCCCTCGCTTTGACACTGACCCAGCCGTTCCGATCAGGATAAGAGAAGATGCCAACTGGGCCTGAAACATTCTCCTGTTTAGCATCTGTTTCTTTGGGATATCCAAAGCTTTGCAGTCCCTTTTGTACAGGAGCCAAGCATTGATCACAGCTAGGTTAATGGTGTGCCAGAAGATGTAAAGGTACCAGCGGTAGGACTTCAGTGGAAACTTGTATTTTGCTGCAAATGAGTCTAACAAATCCACTCCGCCCATGAATTTGTTATAGGCAGCCACGATATAAGGCCTCTCAACTTCAACAAATCTTTTGGCAGTTTTGTCCCAGCGTTGAATCTTCTCCACTGGTTGTGGGCCAGCAAAGGAAGACACAAGTGTAACCTGTCTGTTGTCAAACCATTTCACAGCACAAATGTTGTGATTTGACTCCACTCTGACATCAAAGCTTCCTCTTCCCTTTTTCTTCAAGCTTTTCTCATCCTCAAGATTACAGTTTGGAAGGCGCACTTGTCTGGCTGTTCCTGTGTAATGAATTCCACAATCCAGCAGCCTAACTATCAATGGGATGCTGGTGAAAAAGTTGTCTGCATAGATCTTGTAGTTGTGACTATGTGGAAGTGTGGAAGCAAGTTTCATCACAACATCCCCTGATAGTCCAAGTTCAGATCTTGCCCGTATTCCATTCACACTGCCTTGGTACACATCAAAATCACAAAGTATACCAGAGATTCCAGTCCTTGCCCACAGCTTGAACCCCCATGGGTTTGGCTTGCCACGCATGTACTGTTTGATGCTGCTGAATTTCCCCCTGAAAGGGATCATCATTTCATCAACAGAGTTATGTTCTTCAGGGACCACTTTTAGGCATTTCTCTCTGAAAGCATCAAGCCATGGTCTGAGTTTCCAGAGTTTGTCACTTTTTTGTTCCATCTCAGACACGGTTAGATTGTTCACAAAATGTAATGATGTCAACAGAGACTGGAATCTGTTTCGTGACATTACATCAGCGACAGGACTGTATCTTGTGTCTGCTTCCCAGTACATACGGACTCCAGGCATTTGGACAAGACCCATCTTCAGATACATGCCAATCATTTGCTCTATTTCCTTTGTGTTTGTGTTTATAGATGATCCTTTCTTCTGAAAACTGTACTGATTTGTGTTATCTGCCAGAGCGTTGATCATATCTTCTGTCACAAACTTCTGAAAGTACTCCAGTGGTGTGCAGAGGGAATGGACATCATTACTCCAAAGCAGGCAACAGGGTTGTATGACTTCATGGCCAGATAAACAGACCTATTTACACATTCAACCATCCAATGGTGTTGCAGAACTGAACAATAGGTTCTATTAGTAATGTACATGAAGTTTTAAAAAGAAAAAAAATGGGGGAGGGTTTATTTTGTAGCCTTAAATGTGATGTTGTAATATTACAACACTGGGTCTCAGGGGAGTGCAGACAAAACCTTGCTATCACTTTGACCCACTGTTGTAAAATTACAACATAGAAATAACCAGCTCTAAATCTCTTAAAATCAGTATATTCAATGATGTCATAAAATCTGCATGATCTACACATATTAATGATCACATAAAAAAATATTTCAAGCTTTTTACTTACTTTAGTCCTGATGTATCCCGTCCAAAACAACAAGATGATATACTCCAAAGCAGGCAACAGGGTTGTATGACTTCATGGCCAGATAAACAGACCTATTTACACATTCAACCATCCAATGGTGTTGCAGAACTGAACAATAGGTTCTATTAGTAATGTACATGAAGTTTTAAAAAGAAAAAAAATGGGGGTGGGTTTATTTTGTAGCCTTAAATGTGATGTTGTAATATTACAACACTGGGTCTCTGGGTGTTAAAGCCTTTTGGAGCAAGTGTGCTAGGCATCGTCCCAGGACGTTCTTCCCTCTTCTGGTTAGGTGCAGCCCATTTGGTCCCTGCAGTCCCTGAAGTGCCTCTCCATGGTCCAGGAAGCCGAAGTTCATATCCTTGCACCATCCCCATAGCCACTCGTTTGTCCTCTTGATTTGTTCTTTTTTGGCTCTTCCTTTGTCTCTTACCGGTAGGATGGAGAAAACCACATGCACTTCCAGTTGCTTCAGTTCCTCTCCTAGGGCTTTAAAGTCATCCTGAATCTTCTCCGGTGAGTTCCTGGCAGTGTCGTTTGTCCCAGCGTGGATGAGGAACATTGGATAGTGGTCTTGGGGCTTGATTATTTTTCCAGTGCAGTTAGTCATATCTCGGATCTTGGCTCCTGGTAGACAGCAGACCTCTCATGCTTGTGGATTTGGTCTGCATACCAGTCCCTCTGTTCCTCGCAGCATAGAGTCCCCAATGACGACCACTCTGCACTTCTTGGTGGGGTGTTGATTTGTTGCTTCCTGAGTTGGGGTAGTCTTCCAGGTGTCAAGATTACACTCCTGGATGTCTTTCTGAATTTCCTCCTGAGTTCTGTTGACGGGTCTTTCTTGTAGGAGCTGAAATCTGTTGCTCAGGGTGATCTGGGGAGTTGATGTGAGGTTGCTTGCTTGAAGGTAACCAAGAGGAGGACTTCCTCCTGTGTTTGCTTGCAGAGGTGACTAGTTGCCAGATGTCGTCGTCTCGAGTCTCTTCTTGTACCCCAATGTTGCATGACCGTGTGGTTCGGGTATCTTGGGATCAGACCTGTCTTCCTGCTCTTGCTCGGAGACCTGTGACAGTTCTAGGAGGACTCCATCGATGAAAGCCTCGTTCTCTCGGATGCTTCTTAGCTGCTGCACCTCTTCTCTCAGACTCGTCAGTTCCTGGAGTGTGTCTTCGTTGAGCTGTTGTTGGGTGTCTTCTTCTGTCTGCACAGAGACTGAAGTCTTCAGGTGGGGCTCATCTTTTGTCTGTACAGAGATCTCCACCTTCTATCGGGGGGGGGTCTTCTTCAATATGTACGGAGACTGTGGCCTTCATCTGGATTTCTTCGGCAGTCGAGGGGTTGATCTTGATGGTAGTCTTGGTGCTTCTCGTCTTCCCTGCCATTCCTGGTCTTGTCTTTTCTCTTGGATTAGTACTCCGGTTGATGGTTTGTCTGCTTGTGTTGGTTAGCCTGCCTGCTGTGTGTTGGTTTGGCCTGCTGAGTGTTGGTTAGCCTGCCCACTGTGTGGTGACTGTTGCTAGTTAGCTATGTGTTGGGCGAAAGTTTAAGTATCAAGGGACAATAGTACAATAGAGGATCCAACATCCCAACTTCGAGATGACAATGCCAGCATCTATTAGACTTGGAACTATCTAATTTCTGTATTCGAACAGGGGTCCAAAATGCTCTATGTAACAAGAAAAACCATGTTTGTCTTATAGATGCAGACACCGTACATCTCATCCTCCAAGTCCAGATTCGTGGCCATTGAGATGTGGTAATCTGATGCTTTATCTCAATCCTCCAAATGTCACAAAGATCAGCCTTTGGTTTCTTATTCAAAAATTCAGATATTAATTTGTACCACTGAGAGGCCTGGTGTCCCAGGAAATCCGTCTGGAAGCATAGGACTGGCAAACTATACTGATTGGCTACTTCTGAATGGCTTGCTTCAACTGCAACTACTTATAACTTTGAGACTTAGCAATACCAAATGTTTGTTGCAGTCCCAAAAAGTCAAGCAGCTTTCCATCAGATATTACATCATCCAGAGTACATATGTATGTATGAATTCCACTTATTAAAAGCTGGGATTTAGGTTATCTCCCCATTTCATGTTACCTCACTAACAGAAAAGAAAACCAGTTTAACACTGATCTCCCTGAAACTGTGAGTGGTCAGTCTAACTAATAAAACAAAACACTATCAAATACAGCAGATTGTGGCAAGGTTTCTGTGTAATCATTGCACCTTCCTCAATGCCATCACATGTTAAGACTTACCAAATGCATTTCTGCATTTTGTGTTGGATTGAAACCTGACTGATAATAATCCACATGACCACTATTTTCTAATAATCCCAGTAGTTTGTATGCGACTGCTCTCCCATTTATTCTTCAAACAATGGCATATTTGAGACCAGTCTGAAATTTTCTGGACTATTCAGATTTAAGGATGGCTTCCTCAAACCAGCCAAATAATAACATACCACATTTCAGAGAAGCATTTACAAAATTCATAATCCAAAGTACTAATTCATCTATAATAGATTTTAATAACCATGAAGGACAGGAATCCTAATGACAAAGAGTAAGTGGTTTTAAATTCACTTATAACTTCCCTTTAATTGTATTCTTCATTTTAGGTAATGTCATTTTTCTTTCAGAGTAAAATTATAATATAATTAGTGTCTGGATTTTCTGTTGGAACCACTAACATCCTTTTAGAGCAGATTAATACTGTATATATGCTCGACGGGGAGAATAAAGTCACTCTTAACATGTAAACTAATTCATTTCTTAGACATCACATCATTTCTAGTGCTTATAATAGGGTGCATTAAAAAGGATTTTAAATTTTTTACAATCTAATTTAAACATTTATATTTCAAATACAAGTTGATTCCATTTTCAAACAGGAAGAAGAGCTAGGCCATTAACATGTTTTTCTAATCTAAATTGTCTATTAGGTTATAGATTAATTCACAAATAAATTCACGAGGCATTCTGTCCTTAGCTGAATATATATCTTGTTTCTCCCTCCCTCCGTTCCTGACTGCCTTCCATGTACTCCTTGTTCTAGTTGAGGAGAGATGAAATCAAAACCAAAGACAAAAGAAGGGGGAGGGGTCTGTGCAACAGGAAGGAAAGTGAGCGGCTAATTAGCATGTTATTAATTTTAATTTTTCAGGAAAGGAGTGGGGAATGGGCATGGAAGTATTATCTAGCTAGTGCATTCACGTTAGCACGCCCTAACTGGACAGTACACAGTTAATGCAGGAGGAGCTCTTAGCACCTCCTAAATAGGAGACAGAGGTGGCCCTGAGTTCATTTTTAGCAAGTCCATATACTAATATAGTGCAAAACCTGCAAACAAGGAAAAAAAAAAAAGAAAATGGGACACAAATTTAAGAACCTAACTTATACCCCACCCCCACCCTTTTACTAAGCCACTGTAAAGGTTTCTACCATGGCCCAGAGTGCTAAATTCTCTAATGTTGCTCCAGGCTGCAGTAGAAACCCCTGCTGTGGCTTAGTAAAACAGGGCCTTAGACATGTTTGCTCAGAGGAAAGAAAGGTGAGTAATGGCATTCCTCAGGGATTGGTACTGGGACCCATTTTGTTCAATATTTTTGAGTAATATTTCTGAAAGGTTAGAAGGAAAAGTGTGTCTTTTTTTTAGATGACTCAAAGATTTGCAACAGACTGAAGATGCCGGAGGCAATAGAAGACATGAGAAGAGGCCTGGAAATGTTAGAAGAATGGTTTAATGTTTGGCAGTTAAACTTTAATGTGAAGAAATGCAGAAAAGCAAAGGAACTGTATGTGATAGTGGTGAGAAGCTGATTTGCACAGACTGGGAGAGGGACCTTGGATAGTTTACGAGGATATCAAGGCTGCGAAACAATGTGACAAAGCGGTGGGCATAACCAGAAGGATGCTGGGCTCCATAGAGAGAGGAACTGCCAGCAGAAAAAAGAGGTGTGTTAATGCTCTTGTACAAGTCATTGGTGAGGCACCACTTGGAATATTGTGTTCAGTTCTGGAGGCTGCATCTTGCTAAGGATGTAAGAAGACTTGAAGCGGTCCAGAGGAAGGCAACAAAAATTATATCGGGATTGCGTCGAGAAACATACGAGAAGAGGCTTGACTACCTGAATATGTATACTCTGTTTAGAGGAAAGACGGGATAGAGGAGATATGATACAGATGTTTAAATACTTGAATGGTATTAATCTACAAACAAATCTTTTCCAGAGATGAGGAAGCAGTAAAACTAGAGTACATATGAGGTTGCAGGGTGGCAGACTAAGGAGTAATGTCAAGAAATACTTTTTCACAGAGAGGATGGTGGGTGCCTAGAATGTCTGCCCGGTAGAGGAGACAAAAAAAGGGATGAGGTTCAAAAATGTATGGGATTGTCAAATAATTCCTAAAATAGGAAGAGGACAGTATTGAAATAAAACTTGACAGATCAACAGCTATAACTTTGTTTATGATGTGCAGGAGGTGCTTAAATGGCACAGATGGTAACACAGATCGGAATGGGCTGCTGGAGTAGGTTTGGACAGCACCTCAGTAGCTGGGAAGTAGGGCCAGTGCAAGGCAGACTTTTTATGGTCTGAATGCTGAAAATGACAAGGATGGATCAGGAGCAAGTTTGCATATTTTATACCACATTCATATCGTCTGAGTACACTTCTCCCTCCGTATTTGCTGTGATAGGAGATTACATTACATTACAGATTTCTATTCCGCCATTAACAGACCCATGAATACAGAAAACCCATGAATAACTTTTTCATATGTTATTCACTGTTTTCTATTAAAAACCATCGTAAATATGGTGAAACCGCGAATAACATGGTGGGAGACCTGGCCTGTTCCTGAAGGAGAGGCAAAACATGAAGAAAGTGGTGGGAATCAGCTATTTTTCTCTGTAAACGCTTGGAGTCAGCAATATCTCTATGCAAGCTGATGTAATTTTGGGGGGGAGCCAGCAAGCTAAAAACCATGAATAATCGAAACCGCGATTGCTGAAACCACGAATACGGAGGGAGAACAGCTCTTGCATATCTCGGGGGAGGGGGAAGACATCTTATAGTTGAACTTGGCAAGTAAAATGTAATAATCTATTGGATTGTTGGTTCAACATCGCCTTGAGAGTGAATGTGACTGTTGGGCAGAATGGATGGACCACGGAGGTCTTCCGTCTGCCATCATTTACCGTGTTATTATATTGTGTGTGGAAAATTGGGCCTAGTGTTACTTATAGATGGCGACATGTAGGGTTTTAAATGTCCAGAAAAGGAGGCATGTTCTGGGCATAATTTGGGTATAAGCCATATTTCATAGCAGCAATCCACGTATATCTCCAACTCATTTATCTTTTGGGCTTGGGCTTAAAGGAGCACTTGATAGTTGTAATGTGCTTACCTGTCTGAGTGGCAAATTTAGCAGCTTCCCCCAAGCCAAAGTTGACATTTTGAGGAAGGCTTCCTAGCTTGCAATTATTGTATGTACAGTATACTCATATTCTGCCACACACATATATATATATGTATATATATATATATACTTATAGATAGCAATACTGTGTGTAACAATTTATAAACTCTTGGTATATCCATGTGTACAATATGTAGCACTGTATGTATATTTGTTCTTTCGCTTGTGCCAAGCATTTTAGGAAAATACCTGCCTAGTATTATGTGGCCAGAGCTAAGCATCAGTTTAGCCACTTATCTGTTTATTCATGCTATACAACAATTTGCACTAAAGATGCATCAAAGTGATTTACAAATCAGAACAGAGAAACCTAACAAGAGGGAAGTAGGGTGTAAGGCTGGTCTCAGGCCTTATACTTAGCATTAACATATGCCTGGGTTTCCCCAGACATGTCCTTTTCAGTGCTCTGTTGGGCATCCAGGCAACTTTTACAAATTTGTTCTGTTCGGGCATCAGGGCAAAAGCCTGAGAGACATGCACGGTGCTCTGGTCCCTTCCCCATACTGCAGCCTGTAATATTCAAGCTGCCGGCAGCTTCAGTGAGCAGAACATACTGTCTTTGGCAGCTTAGAAGCTCTCTCTCTGCAGCAATCTGCCTCTGCAGGGACAGGAATTTGAAGCAGAGGGAAAGCTTTCGGGGCCTCCAGAGGCAGGCATATTCAGCTTACTAATGCAGCCAGTGGCCTGAAGATCACAAGCGGCAGCCTCAGCCTTCAAGGAAGAGAGAGAAGTACCCATCTAGCAGGAGAGAGAAATGCCAAGTCCAGGGGAGGGAGGGGTAAGGGTAAAAGGTGCCAAATTGGGGGAGGGAAAAGGAATACCAGGGAAGAAAAAGGAAAGGAAGGATGAAGATAGATACCAGATAAGGTGGGGAGGGATGGAGAGGAAAGATATGACAGAGCATGGGGGGGAGATGGAAGGGAAGGAGACAGGGTAAGTTGATATTATATATATTCTTTTCTATATATTTTTCTCATTCTGATTTGTATATATTTGTACTTTAGCATGTTTTTCTTTCAGCACCTTGATCACAGTCTTCTATCATGTTGATGGTTACCACATTTTTTTCTGCATGACACTACACATTTTATTCTCTATATTTTATTCTCTATGTCACTTATATTGCTTCAAATTACTTGCGATAGCTCACATTCTCACATATACCTTTTATATATTTTTTTATTATATACAATTGAGTTGTGTTGTTATGATTTATTAGGACCCCTGATGAAGGCGTGTTTATCGAAACACGGACAGTGTCGGGTCCTTTGGTTTGGTACAAGGTGGTAACATTAACTGGATTCATGATTTTGGTTTAATAAATTTAGCCTGCATCTTTGTACATCTGTCTGCAGTTCTCTTTATTTTAACCTTCCTAGTGACACCACTGGTTCTAGTGCTCACTGCAGTATTTAAGATGTTGCCTTTTCCTAGATGCACTCTTGATATGAAGTGAAAGAAAATTGAATACGAAAATCAGTGTTGCAAAATGTGAAGAACAGGAAAGAAACAGCAAATCCATAAGGAGGCCTTGGAAACAGAGTTAAGAGCACAGAGGGAACAAGATGATCAGAAAAATTAAACTGCCAGATAAAGGTAGGAAAAATGTTATTTTCAATTTAGTGATTGAAATGTGTCAATTTTGAAAATTTACATCTGTTTTTATATTTTGGACTGTTCAGGAAGAAATGCATTTTTCTATTTCTTTTTTTAAAATCTTTATTTAGTTTTCAATGTCAACAAAAAGTGCAATACAATATACATACAAATAATAATAATCAATTAAGCACTTATAATCAATCAGTATCAATACAAAAATAAAAAAACCCTCCCCCATCCAACATTACCATCATGGAATAATACCAAACAAAAGATGTGCCCCCACCCCTCCCCTGGATGTGTGGGTGCTAAAACAACAGAAAATAAAGATAAAGGACAACTATAACGAATCATTTTTCTATTTCTTTTGTGGTGTACTGTGTGAAGTCTGGTATATTAGGGTTCTGTTTGTGTACAGTAGGGTTTTTTCCAGTTTTCTGTGTATGTGACTGAGGCCAGGTTTTCTGGTGGGGATGGAAGTCCTGAAACTTTGGTTGGTGTCGTAGGCCCAAGTAGGAAGTATTTGCTGGCTCTCCTTCAGCTTTTTTGAACTCAGAGTGGCCCTAACTTAAAAATTAATGAAGACCACTGTCCTATTGGGAGTTTTACGGTGATTTGTGTTGAGTGAGCGTTGAACTCACAATGCTTCAAAGTTTATGCAATATATATTGTTTATTAAAATTAGTTATAAAAAAAGGAAACGGGATACTGTGCTAGATGGACCATTGGTCTGACCCCGTATTGCTAACGCACTTTGTAGTGTTTTGTATTACTTCTTGATGCAGAGTGTGTGGCACAGTGGTTAGAGCTATAGCCTCAGCACCCTGAGGTTGTAGGTTCAAATCCTACGCTGCTCCTTGTGAATCTGGGCAAGTCACTTAATCCACCATTGCCCCAGAGGGCTCCTTTTACTAAGGTGCGTTAGGACATTAATGCGCGGAATAGCGCACGCTAGACCTTAATGCCAGAATTGAGCTTGCGTTAGTTCTAGCCACGTAGCACGCAGTGTAGTGCGCAGTAATATCCTGCGTGCGCTAAAAATGCTAGCGCACCTTAGTAAAAGGAGCCCAGAGTGTAAGCCCACCAGGACAGATAGGGAAAACCATTTAGGCTATAAGTGGTATATAAATACTTAAATAAAATAAATAAATACTTCTTTGACACTGAAGGGGAGTTACTGAGGTGACATTGCATATTTTAAGGTTATCTGCCATGACCTCTCTGAAAAAAACAGAATATAAATAATAGTTAATTAAAATTTTCTGTATACAGTGTGTTTTGTATAGTTTAATCATGTGGTTACCATTATGTATTGTTATTAAGATTATATTGTGTGTCTATGAAGAAGGAATGGAAGAAATGGCATTATAATCAGTAGCATTACTATGTGACGGGGCCTGGGGCACAGCTTGGGTGGACCTTTCTCCCCTCCCCCCCAGCAAAAAAGCATTCTGCTGCATTGAATGGGAATTGGTCTCTCAACATTGGGCCGCTTTAATGAAAGACACTGCTTTCCTTCACACTAAAATTGAAACTTTTGAGACTTGGACCAAGAAAAGGAATCTTTGTTTTATTAATTTTCCCAATGGTTATGTATAAAAAAATATATGTTATCAGGACTGTCCTGAGCCAGACACACGCCATGTGTGACAAGACCCCTAGATCTCCTATCCTGCCACTGGTCACAGCCCAGCAAGGAAGGGAATGGACAGGACACAATTTTGAAGCCCCACCTCCCTTGCACCCTGTGCAGCCACACTGTCTGCACAAAGCTTGCTATGGCCCTGTATGTTAGAAATATTGACATATTCTGAAGGATTAATTCCACCTGTGGTTATGTCCTTTTATATTCCACTAAAAATAGTTCCAAAACAACCCGAGGTCCTGGTGGATTCTTTAGAACCTATTGCTTCAGATGAAAAGCAAGCGAGTCCTACAACTATGATTTTGTCTTTAGTGTCAAGACATAACATTAAGAACATTTTTCCAAAGTATACAGTACATGATCCTTTTTGTGGATTGACGATTCATGTTTTCCCAGTAATACAGAAGAACCAGCAACAATTTATTTTATTGCACCTGAAGGTTATTTCAGTAATGACAACTTTCCAATTGAAATTTCCCCGTAGATATATCCTAAAATATAGGAGTGTGAAATATGTTGGGGTTTTTTTTTTAATACCTCTTCTTGGCAAGGCATTCACAGCACAGGAGCTCATGGAAGCAATTTCTTCTCTAGCTCCCAAGAAATCCCCGGAACCGGACGGACTGACCACGGAATTCTATAAAGCTTTCTTGCAGACATTATTGCCCCACATCCTAGCCTTCTTTCACCATCTTTGTGCCCAAGGGACTGCCACTGGCTCTTTTACCGAAGCCACATTGATTGTTTTCCCGAAACCGGGAAAAGACCCTCAGGACGTTAAGAACTACCGCCCTATTTCCCTCATTAACGTTGATGCCAAGATTTTTGCTAAAATCCTGGCCTCTCGAATGCAATCTGTTCTTTCTTATTTGATTAGCCCTGATCAATCTGGATTCCTTCGTGACCACTACTCATCGAATAATACTCGCCTATTTTCCCACATTCTTCATCATACTGACTCCAATCCCGATAGGTTCCTTATTATGGCATTAGATGCCGAAAAGGCCTTCAACCGTGTTGAATGGCTTTTCCTCTTTCACACGCTCTCTTGGTTCGGCTTTCCCGAAACATTCATTCGAATGGCCAGAACCCTATATTACCACCCCCATACCAAAATCATGATTAATGGACATTTAACTTCATCTTTTTCCCCTTCGCGGGGTACCCGACAGGGCTGTCCTCTTTCTCCCCTTCTCTTTAATCTTGCAATTGAACCTCTTCTTTTAGCCATCCGGACAGACTCTTCTATTCAGGGATTCCAACACGACTCTTTCTCTGCTAAACTTTCTGCTTACGCAGATGATATCCTACTTTATGTCATCCCGGAGTCTTTACCCTCGGTCCTGTCCCAAATTCGCTGCTACTCCGCTATCTCCGGCTATAAGCTGAATATTTCTAAGTCTGAAATTATGCCACTAAACTGTATAGATGTGCAGACGGAGGTCACTGGACAGGGATTTCTTTGGTCCCCCCAAAAAATAAAATATCTCGGAATCTTCTTTGGTCCCTCTCTGAATTCCACTTTACAATTTAACACCGAATATCTTATCTCTATCTCCGCTCAACCTCACTTGGTTTGGTCGTCTCTCTACTATTAGGATGATGATCGTCCCTAAACTAAATTATGTTCTCAGCATGCTTCCCATACTCCTCCCTCACACTGTCTACGCCCGCATGGAGAAACTCCTTGTGGACTTTCTTTGGCAAGGAAAACAACCCAGAATTGCGCTTAAAAAATTGAAATCCCCTCTTGACTTTGGGGGTGTTAATTTTCCTTGCTTTAGAAGTTATCACATGGCCTTCTTAATGTCACAGGGCTCTCTTTGGCAGGACTCTAATCCAATTTCCGTCAATCCCAATTGGCTACAACTCGAACTCATCTTGACGGATCCATTTTCTCTTAAACATGTCCCTTGTATGCCTCTAACCACTTCTATAAAAGCTAACCCCATTCTCCTGAGTACTTGGTCGGCGATTTGTTACGTTGACTCTATTTCTCCTCATAAATGGGCAGCTTCGTCAGCTCCGGTCTGGAAAAATCCTCGTATCACAATTAATAAGGAGATGGTGGCGTGGAATAGATGGCAACAGCAGGGAATTTGGGATATTCACCATCTTATCCAGAATGACCAATGGCTCTCTTTTTCCGATCTCATGGTCAAATACCACATCCCTCAATCTCAATACTTCCTCTGGATTCAGCTTCATCATAGCCTCAAATCTGCCTTTCCATCTCCCGCCTCTCTTGCTGATCCTCCTAACTTACCTAACCTATTTCTTTCCTATTCTACTATGAAAGGTCAGACATCCAAGTGGTATAAATATATCCAATCTCACACCACTGCACCTCCCCATGATACCATAGCTAAATGGGGCGCCTCTTTAAATACATCATTCACCGAACATTCGTGGCTACTCATGTGGCCTAAATTATTGAAGTCACTTTGATCAGCCTCACATGTACAAACAGCTATATTCCTGTACTATAGGGCCTTTTGGACCCCTGCTAAATCAGCTAAAATAAACCAGTCATATGACGGTTGTTGCTGGACCTGTAAATCCTCTGATGGCTCCTTGCTTCATATGCTCTACTCTTGTACACATGTCTCAGCTTTCTGGTCGAATGTGTGGTCTACAATTGCCCGTATCTTGCAAATTACTGATGCGTTTTCCTTTGACTTACTGTTTCATGGCTCTTCGATACTCTCTTCCCCTTTATCCATTACTCATGAACATTTGTTAATTATACTTCTACTTACTGCTCTCTCCACTATCCTCCACAATTGGAAAGATACCACTAAACTACATGTCAATCAATGGTGGAACTCAATATGTCTTCTTGTGAAATATGAATGTCACTTTGCTGAATGCAATAATTCCATGTCCTCTTATGCAAAAATTTGGTCTCCCTTGCTTGAATATTGTAAATCAGATTCTTGACTTCTGTACTTATTAGTATACTCTGTATTTTGCCTCACCCTTTGTCGTCTAATTTCAGGCACCTTTCCAGTTGAACCATGTTTCATTTCATATTGTATATGTCAATTTCTTTATTTTAGGCTTGGATCAATTAAGCTGATCACTTTGGTACATTGTTAGAACTTATCACTTAATGTGTTTTATTTCCTTTTCTTGAACTTCTGTCTTCTCAACTTTCTATTTTATCTCTGATGCATTCAATCATTTGTGATTATTATTTCACTGTGGATACACTTCACATTTGTTAATGACATTGTTATACTGTGTTCCTTGTTGGAGCACACATATTAGTGGCTTTGTATTTCATCTTTTATAAAATCAATAAAACTCTTTGAACTAAAAAAAATAAATAAATAAATGCCTCTCAATTGGTTTTCTTTATATTTTATAAGTTACCACTAGAAGCATCCAAGTTAATTGATATGCTGTGTTCTAGAGTAGTGTTCTTCAACTGCTGGTCTGCAGACTGGTGTCGGTCCACAAAAATTTCCTGCCGGCCCACAGCGCCGGCATGTGCTTCGGGCCCAAGACAGTGTTCTTCAGCCATTGGTCCGCAGTGCGATCGATGCGGCGTTATCTTTGGGCCGGCTCCCTCTTCCTCACTGCTGCAGTGCACAAAGCTGCGGGCAGCGGCTCCTATGCGTGTCCTGCGCCTGAACCAGAAGCCTTCTCTCTGACGTTGCAGTGTCAGAGGGAAGGCTTCCAGATGAGGTGCGGGACACGCAGGAGGCCACTGCACACAGCTTTCTGTGCTGCAGCACTGAGGAAAAGGGAGCCGGCCTGAAGATAACACCGGGGGTGGCATAAAACGGCCAGGTGGGAGCAGGCCAGAAGTTAAGGCACAGCATGTCTGGAGGGAGACAACAAAGGTAGGGAGAATGATTTTATTTTTGAATTTAGTGATTGAATTGTGTTAATTTTGAGAATTTACATCTGCTGTCTATATTTTGGACTATTCAGGAATAAATGCATTTGTTTCTTTTTCTCTGGGAACGTACTGCATGCAATCTTGCATCTTAGGGTTTGTTTGTATATATTAGTACTTTTAGTTTTTGGTCCCTTATTTGCATGGTGTTATCTGTTTTCTGGTAGGAATGAATGTTGAGAAGCATACAATGTGCTTTGTATAGTTTAATTTTAAGGTTAACCATTATGTGTTGTTAATAAGATTATATTGTGTGTGTGTGTGTGTGTGTATATATATGAAAAATGAATGGAAAAATGGTGTTACAATTAGTACTATTACGGGGGCGGGGTCTGGGTCAGAGATTGGGCGGAGATGAGTGGGGTCTGGCCCATGACTTAGCCCAGTTAATCGCCGGTCCACAAAATAATTCATTTCCGCCGGTCCATAGGTGTCAAAAAGTACATTGTTCTAGAGTATTAGCAGCCCTGTAATTTAAAGTTTTGATGATTAGAATTCTGGGGGGGGGTTCTTTGATGTTTTTTTCCTTTGAAATGAGTGTTAATCTTCCCCCCCCCCTATTTGTTGGAATTTAATTTGGGGGTACTACATTTTCAAATAAATTTCCTCTATAACTTTGAAATAAATTAACTTTGTATATCTACCTTCCATATTTTTTAGCAAGATATTCTCTTGTTACTATATTGTGTAAAACTATAAATAAATTGTGTGGCCAGAAAAGATGGCAGGTAGGAGAAAGTTTTTGTGAGGAGTGCATGGCAGACCAGAATGAAAACCTTGTACAGTATTTTCTGTAGGCAGGGATTGGGAAACAGTGCTCCAATTTCAATAGCAGGGAGCAATGATGTTCCTAGCATATTCAACACCCAGAGTGGACTTTTATTTATTTATTTTTTAAACACTCTCTTGTGCCACCTCGCCAATCTTTCATTCTCCCCTACTCATAATCCAAGCAGCTCCCTCTCTCTCAGACTTCCTAGTATACTTTTAAACATAGCTTTCTCCCTTCTAAAGGCAGCCAACATATTAGTGATTCATATAACGCTACCTGTGCTGTTTCTGGAGCCTTCCTTTTGCTGCATTCAGCCCCTGTAGAAACAGGAGGCGGGACATGGAAAAGGAAAAGCTCAAGGAACAGTGAAGGTAGTGTTACACGAATCTAGAGTTACCATATTTTAGGCCGCAAAACTCCAGATCCATGGCCCCGCCCTGTTCTGCCAAGTTCCGCTCCCACAAAGCTTCCTCTCATCTTCCCCGATGAATTCCAGCTGCATCTGGAGGGCCAGGAGCATGTGTATGACATCATCCATGCATGCTCAGAGGCCCTCCAGCTATGGCCGGAGGTTGTTGGGGCTTTCCAAAACCTGGACAAACTGCCGGGGTTTGGAAAGTCCATCTGAGCACTTGGACAGTCCTCAAAAAAGAGGACAAGACCAGGTTTTCCCGGACATCTGGTAATCCTACATGAAGAGATTGGAGAAACTGGGCCTCTTCTCCCTTGAAAAGAGGAGACTGAGAGGGGACATGATCAAAACATTCAAAATACTGAAGGGAATAGACTTAGCAGATAAAGACAGATTGTTCACCCTCTCCAAGGTAGGGAGATCGAGAGGGCACTCTCTAAAGTTGAAAGGGGATAGATTCCGTACAAGTGTAAGAAAGTTCTTCTTCACCCAGAGAGTAGTAGAAAACTGGAACACTCTTCCTGAATCTGTTATACGGGAAAACACCCTCCAGGGATTCAAGACAAAGTTGGACAAGTTCCTGCTAAACTGCAACATACACAGGTGAGGCTGGACTCATTTAGAGCAATGGGCCGCTGCGTGAGCAGACTGCTGGGCACAATGGACCTCTGGTCTGACCCAGCAGTGGCAATTCTTATGTTCTTAATACTGCTACAGAATGACACAGGGATAAGTACCTGCAGTTAACTGTGGGGGCAGGGATAAGGACAGAGTCCATGGGGGGGGGGACAGGAACAAACTTTGTCCCCATGTCATTCTCTAAAAACTTGAGACTAGTATCGATATGTATAAAATTAACACATTTTAAGACAATTAGCAACTGAATTCAAACTGCAGAAGCTGCTTTTGGATTTAAATGAACTACTGTTACATGACATCATTTGTGTCTTGTCTGCCTTTTGGTGTGGCAACAGCAGTCTTGGCCGCTGATCAGACTCCCACCCTCCATCATGTCCTTTCATCATGTGCCCAGCTGCTAAAGCATCTTGCTGTTACTTCAACAGATTCATTCATCATCGCTGGCATCAAGGAGCATTTCCAAAATTTAATAGACATTTATTTTCTTGTAAATCCACTCCGCAGTTTAGGTTCTCTTCTACCCCCATGTCTGAAAGATAATCCAATTACCTTCCCAGATGATGTAAAAACATAGGCAACTGAATCTTTGGGAAGGTTGCACCAAAACCAGATCAAAATAGTTGTACAGAATATTGTCCCTTTTTATACTTTAATAGAAATATTTAAATAGAAAATCATAAGTGTTCAAGGCTTGGGCAAATGGGGACAGGGCCTGTGCGGACAGGGTGGGAACATGCTGTGTCCCCATGTCATTCTCTACTGGCTGACTCTAGAAAGGAGAAAGCTATGTTTAAACGTAGATAGGGGGCGGGGCATTTAAGAGAATATTGAGAAGAAAGGGGGGGGACTCAATCCACAGGGAGAAGGGAGGGAGAGAGATGTGTTGGACAGGAGCAGGGGATTGGTATAGATGAGATTGATGGGTTGCATTCTTATTGCCTGGGGGGTTGCACTCCCAGGATTGACTGCTTTCACTGTCCTGCCCTTGGTATGCCACTGGTGTTTGCATTATAGAGTGGACTGGACAAGTTGGAGGTGTTTAAGTGAAATTAACAGAAACCCATTATAGAGGGCATTGCAATAGTCCAGACACGAGATGATGAATGAGAGGATCAGTGCGTAACTGAACCACAGATGTATATAAGAACGTAAGAATAGCCTTATTGGGTCAGACCAAAGGTACATCAAGTCCAGTAGCTCATTTTCACAGTAGCTAATCCAGGTCACTAGTACCTGGCCAAAACCCAAAGAGTAGCAATATGATTTTAATGAACCTAATTCAATGAAACATTGTAGACAAACTATGTTATCAATCTGGGGCTTGAAGGAGGAAGTGGAATCTGATGTAACCCCAAGAACAAACGGTGTCAAAGCAAATGTATTTACTACCAGATAGGGTGTGTGGCAGTTGTAGAGAGGGAAAATGAATAGCCTCACATTTCATGGAACTGAGAAAGCAAATTACCACCTATTGGTCTTCCTAAAACTGGACTGTAGCAGTGTACTGTTGGTAGAGAAGGGGCCAATACTGAAAATAATTTATATGTTATCAGAATAACAGTAGGGGCTGCAGACCAGAAATTGACTCCGCAGGGGGAGTAAAGCCAGGAACTTTTTAGACTAGAAGAAAGCAAGGAATTTTATGGAACCCCACAATTCATATAGTGAGAAACCAAGAGAGTGGAATCCAGTGTGAAAGCCTGAAAAGAATGGTAGATAGTATGGGAGCCAGGACAAAACAGATGAGCATAGCATAGGCCAAGCTCTTGAATGGAATGATCTACCAGATCAAAAGCTAAAGAGATTCAGACTAGCATGACTGAATTACATTGATCAACAGCTGACCTAACTCCATTCATGGCATGAATGCTATGGCCAGGTCAGAAATTAACCAGCCTTGAGTGAAGAACCAAACACTTGTATAAAAAAAAAAGGTATGATGAGACAGCACTAATTTGAGTACCTATGAAAAGGAAGGTTAGAAATAGGATAATAAATCAGTAGAGCAGATAAATCTAGATTAGGCTTCTATAACAGAGGAAGAATCAGTGTGCTTCCAAAGTGATGGGACCAAACCATGAGATAGGCCTGCCTGAAATGGAGGCAGAAGTCTAGGAATGATAATGGAAAGAAATCTCAAATTGAGAGAAGCATGCCAGGGATCTATAATGGAAGACAAAGTTTACATTACAGATATAAGCTTGTTTTGTCAAAACTGAGATAAGGGACGAAATACCAACCACAAAGAGTTAGAAACAAGAGCCCAAGATGAAGGAGGAACAAGGCAATGCCAAAGAGGTAGATATTTAGGATTGTCAGGGAGATAACAATTTTGGTGATCAAATAATCCTTAAAATAGTCCAGGGAAGGAGCTTCTATGCTTAAAGATGAGTAGGGAATGGCCCATCATGGTACACAGACTCTAGTATTTGGAACAACTTTTTAGGTCTGTTGGAAGAAGCAGCTATCTAGCGAGAGAGGTGGTTATAGTTAATTATTTTATTTGATATACTGCAATTTTTAACAAAAAAAAGTTAAATCAGAACAGTTTACAAAAAATAAAAACAATGGGCAATGATTAAAATCAATAAAGACAAACAAGGAAAATAGACATAGACAAATTAACAAAACTGGACACAAATAGGCAAATAAGGGCAGTAAAGGTTTACAATATCATAGGGGAAAAAACAAACAGGAGAGGAACAAGAGGAAAATAGGCTTTTAAAAAATTATTTTCAGCTCATCTGACCTTTCTTAAAAATTACTAGTTCTGGCTTTACAGACCTGTAGAACTATAGAAGAACAATGCAGAACTTACAGGAATGGGACAGGGAAATTGAGTTCCTACGGGGACAAATTTGTCTCCATGTCATTCTCTAGTCTGGAGAAAGGACTGTCACAGCAGGAGGGATACAAGTGAGACATGGGTCAGGAAAGCATGCTTAAATCTTGTGAAAGGAAACTCCTACAAGACAGAGCAATGAGAGTAAGAGGCCATATTGGGCTTAGAGCAAGGAATGACAGTGTCAGCAGCTGTTTCAAAGAGTGTTTGGAGCAGAAGCCAGGATAAGAATGGCTCAAGAGGCACCCAGGGAGGACCTATTCCTCAAGGCATGCCACAGCAGCACAAGTACTTTGGTGACTGGGTCCCTTTTTGGTGGCTTTATGAGCCATCGCCTGGTATGGTCTGGAACAAAGAGGCAAATCAGGAAAGCCAGAACGGAGCCAGGACAAACTGTTATCCTTTATGATGTCTCTTATAGAGGAGTCATTTTGCAATAAAGAATGCAGAGCTTCATTTTTTTTTTTTTTTTCCCAATATCGAGTATATATAACAGAGTCTTCAGCTTTTATTGTAATACTAGCTGATGACCCGGCGTTGCACGGGTATTTAATTATAGCAATAATACAGTAAATGGATTGAAATAAAGATACTTTATAGTGGTGAATGAAATTATTTTTTAACAGCTTTATAAAAAGTACAATAATCAAATTATAATGTGAAATATTTGACAAAATGAATACAATACAACTAACACAAAACTTGATTATAAACAACAATTTTAGTTTCACCTCCAGGAGCAAGAACATATAAATTCTTGGGTGAACCCACCCTTGATCAAGCAACATAGAGTTGTCCATGGGAAAAACAAGGGGATCTTAAATCCACTCCACAGTATGTAATAGTCTGTCCCTGTGATTTGTTGATTGTGATAGAGAATGCAAGTCTCACTGGAATTTGCAATCTCTTAAACTGAAAAGGAAGATCTGTTGGAATAAGTGGCATCCAAAAGTTTCAGTATTGATTTAAACAACTCAATATGTGGAAACTCAGGTTGAAAAGAAACTCCATGTAGTTTGTTCCCGGTTCAGAATGGAACCTGTGTTCCTAGTTCAGGATATGTGAGTACTCATGTAATGTAATAACATTATGAACTGGGGTGCATGAAGGAAACAGTTACAAACACAGTTAGAACATACAAACTCTATATGTATGGTGTCCGTGGTAGAATAGAAACGATGTCCCTAGTGGTTATAGTGTCATAGAAAGTGATTTATAGTTGGAATTACAGTGTGAATGGCAGCTTTTTACATTTTTTCCATTGACATGAATGGGTGAAATCTGATTTTCTGTTTGTAGCTCCGCCCACGTGTGCAGGTGGGCAGCGAGACCCCCAGAACATATCACCCCAGGTAGTGAGGGATCTGCATACCAAGTTTTGTTCAAATCGGTCAAGCCGGTTTTGAATTACAGTGAGAATGGCAGGTTTTTACATTTTTTCCATTGACATGAATGGGTGAAATAAGATTTTCTGTTTGTAGCTCCGCCCACGTGTGCAGGTGGGCCGCGAGACCCCCAGAACATATCACCCCAGGTAGTGAGGGATCTGCATACCAAGTTACGTTCAAATCGGGCAAGTCGTTTTTGAATTACTGTGAGAATGGCAGCTTTTTACATTTTTTCCATTGACATGAATGGGTGAAATCCAATATTATGTTTGTAGCTCCGCCCACGTGTGCAGGTGGGTCGCGAGACCCCCAGAACATATCACCCCAGGTAGTGAGGGATCTGCATACCAAGTTTCGTTCAAATCGGTCAAGCCGTTTTTGAATTACTGTGAGAATGGCAGCTTTTTACATTTTTTCCATTGACATGAATGGGTGAAATGTGAATTTCTGTTTGTAGCTCCGCCCACATGTGCAGGTGGGTCGCGAGACCCCCAGAACATATCACCCCAGGTAGTGAGGGATCTGCATACCAAGTTTCGTTCAAATCGGTCAAGCCGTTTTTGAATTACTGTGAGAATGGCAGCTTTTTACATTTTTTCCATTGACATGAATGGGTGAAATCTGATTTTCTGTTTGTAGCTCCGCCCACGTGTGCAGGTGGGCCGCGAGACCCCCAGAACATATCACCCCAGGTAGTGAGGGATCTGCATACCAAGTTTCGTTCAAATCGGTCAAGCCGTTTTTGCGTGATCGCGGCACATACATACATACACACATACATACCTCCGATTTTATATATATAGATTAAAATTCAGAGTCTGGATAATGTTAAAAATGAGAGCCTTCAAATCCGGTGGAGGCAAGAAGCAACAAGAGTTTTTTAAAAATGATACACTGTTTATTATCGAAGCATACATCATCGTATCATAATTAATACATTTGGCAATAATACCTACTGCACTAAAGCTATTATGGGCAGCATATTCTCCTTTTCAAAAACCGAGTTATATTTTAGTGCCTATCAATCACTTTGGACAAAGTATGGAAACACATCACTTGACTGTGAACAAGCTATAATATACTGTATACTCTAGAAAATATATCAATCTATCTTGTTTTTACTTCTATAATACCATTTCATTCGATTTTATAGACTCTGGGAACAGTACTAAGTGTGCTTCAATGAGGCTTTTCAAGACTGTTATGAAGGTGCAGTACAGAACCTATATCAGCTATGCCACTAAGAGGCCCTTTTACAAGCTGCAGTACCAACTAGAGAATTTTGCAGGGACAAATTTGTCTCGAACCCCGTCCCTGTCCCATTCCTGCAAGCTTTGTCCTCATCTGCACAAGCATCGAACACTTTAAAATCATAAGTGTTTGAGGCATGTGCAGTTAAAGCAGAGCTTGCAGGAATGGGACAGGGACAGAGCTCACGGGGACAGGATGGGGATATTGAGAACCCAAGGAGACAAATTTGTCCCCGTGTCATTCTCTAGTAAGCACTAATGTGTGCATACTGCACCAAAAAAATGGCTTACTGTGGAGTGCACCGAGGAATTATCTGGGGCTAAGCAAAAAAGCTCTGTGGAGTGACGATGTTCCAAAATGGACTTTATTTGAAAGTGTCAAAGTTCCAAAGGTACACTGAAATCATCCACATAAAATAAATGCATCCACATAAAAATAGGTTATCCACATAAAAGCCTTATGTGGATGCATTTATTTTATGTGGATGATTTCAGTGTACCTTTGGAACTTTGACACTTTCAAATAAAGTCCATTTTGGAACATCGTCACTCCACAGAGCTTTTTTGGTTTTCTCTGGATTTTCTTCTCTGTGGATATTTCAGGGTCAATTCCTTTTGTTATTATCTGGGGCTATCCACGTGCTAAAAAATAAAATTTATTTTTTTTAGTGCCGAAGCAGTTCTGGGGGGGGGGGGGGGGCAGAGAGTAGGAATTTACACCAATTAGCACAGGCTTTGCACATGAGATTCAAGCCCAATAGTGAACATACCTGCTAAGCAAAACATGAACTCAAAAATAGTTGAACATAAGTAAAAAAACAAAACAAAACAAAAAATAATTAGTTAATAGGCAAGGGCATTGATTTACAGTATTCATTTTATTCATTTTTTTTAAATGCAAAAATGCATTTTATGGCGGATCAGTGCATTATTATAAGAACAAGGTCTTGGTTAATTCCATTAAATCTTTCCAGAATGGTGCCAAGTATGTATTTTGTAAGCATTAAAGCAATTGGAAGTCATCACTCTACATGGAATTGAGGACATCTGTTGACTAGAAGCCGACATAGCAGAGAATTATGCCTAGCTCATCATTCCTGGATGTTGGGTATCATTCATTTACGTGAATATCAATATCTGTTAGGTTTTTAAACTTTGATTTCATTTATATATTTCTCCAGTGATGAATAGGATCCTTTTTTTAAAAATCCCAGTATTTGGGAAGGCAATTGTCGGTGCACGTTCAGAATTTCAAATCTTGGTAATGAGTTTGGAAACAGCTTGAATGGGGGACTAGGAGCAGGGAGAGGTGCTGTCTCCGACTTCAGTTCAAGCTCTGCTACTGTTACTGTCGGTGACTTTGGAAAGATCATTTTATCTTGCTCCTCATTCTAAACATTTATTGTAATAGCAGTGCTAATATATAATATTAATTATCTTATTGATAGTTGAATTGACAGTTTATTTTATCATTATTTCCCTTCTGGGAAGTGTGATGCAGTTCATTTCAAATATGGTCTCAGGCTGCCCTAATAAATTCTGCATGCAAAATTTCTGAATTGCTAGTAATCCTTCAGCATATGGGGATCTTATTTAGATGAAAAGATGTTTTATAAATGAACTATAGTAATATTTTACTTCATTCACCATAAATCAGTGTCCCATGTCATAGGCACTGGATGCATGCCTGTTTAAAGATTATGATTTTCTAAGCATTTACAAGATGCACTCATGTCTTTCTGGAACTTTCAGTGCCTCATGCATGCTTGCAGCAGATAACCTCCTATTAATGTTCCTGTATTTGCATCTCAGGAGGTTCCAAAAAGTCGTCCTTAAATCTCGATTAAAGAAGGCATAGATGAGGGGATTTATGAGAGAGTTTGTATATCCAAGCCATAGGAAAGTCCTCTCGAGTCTCAAAGGCATACAGCTGCACTCGATGCCACAAATGAAAGGCCGGGCAGTGGACAACAAAAAGAAGGGCAGCCAGCAAAACGTAAAGCCTCCAACAATAATGCCAAGAGTCCGGGCTGCTTTCTGCTCTCTTTTAAAGATAGAAATATTCTTTCGATCTTGCCGCAACAGCTTGGACAGTGTTGCACATTCCTCCGCCGCTTTGCTTTTCTTGGAGCTGTGCTGAGCTCTGATTTTTTCCTCCATACAATAGATCCCCTCTTGCTCACACAACCTGGGGATGTTTATGAATTTGTGTTTCTCGGCACTGATCTTGGCAGCTTTGAAGATCCTGTGGTACATAACGAGCATGACCGTCATTGGGATGTAGAAGGCAACTGCAGTTGAGTAGACTGTATAGCCAAAGTCTTGGCTGATGAGGCACATCCAGTCAACTGTGACGTTTTGAGCCCAGCCAAATAATGGAGGAAGAGTTATTGAAGCAGACAAAAGCCAAACTATAAATACCATCTTTGCCATTAATTTTCCATTTTGTCTTGCAGGATATGTTAAAGGTCGAGTTATTCCAAGATACCTGTTTAAAAAAAAAAAAAGGGAAAGTTTAAACTATCACTAATATAGTGCGTATGCTATAAACTTATAGTAATTGCTTAAGAAAATGAAGTCTGACTAACGTATATTTTAAGTGGAGGAGTAGTCAAGTGGTTAGTGCCCAAAATAAGTACCTGTGTATAATACAGTGGTGCCTCACACAACGAACTTAATCCGTTCCAGGAGCAAGTTTGTTATGTGAAACGTTCGTTGTGTGAAACGCGTTTTCCCATAAGAATACATGTAAAACAAAATAATTCGTTCTGCAGCCCTACATTTCCCTCCCTCCACCTCACCTTATATGCAGAGTTTGCCAGCTTTCTTTTTCACCCAGCCGCACGCTTTCAAAAAGCTGTGCACGCGCAGCTGCTGGAGTTGATCAATGTTCTCTTCTCCTGCAACTTCCGGTTTCCGGTTGCGTCAGAGGAGAAGATTGAACAACAGAGCATGCGCGCATGTGCTGCTCTTTGAAAGTGTGTGGCTGGCCGAAAAAGAAAGCCGGAAAACTCGGCATCTAAGGTAAGGTGGAGGGAGATGATGGAACACTGCATTCAGACAGGAGGGTGCTGCTGTTCCCGGCTCACATTAGGAAGCGGCGAGAGTAGTTCCGCCCCCCCCCCGGGCCCCTCGGGCGACTTCGTTGTGTGAAACGAAGTTCATTATAGGGAGCAAGACAAAAAGTTCGTTATGCGCAGCGTTCGCTGTGCGAGGCGTCCGTTATGCGAGGCACCACTGTATGTAAATGGTTTTGATAATAGCCACAGAAAGACAGTATATCAAGTATCATCCCCTATTCCTTAAGTTCTAATAAAACAAATCTTAACTATAGCAACTATAGATTTTACTGGCTTTCATCTCTTTATTAATAAATGTGTCACAATCTAAGAAAACGTCTTGGTGCACGTTTATTTGAGAAACGAGGCAACAATATCAATTCGGTTCCATTTATAAGTTGAATTATATTGTTAACTAGCTGATGACCCGGCGTTGCACGGGTATTTAATTATAGCAATAACACAGTAAATGGATTGAAATAAAGATACTTTATAGTGGTGAATGAAATTATTTTTTTACAGCTTTATAAAAAGTACAATAATCAAATTATAATGTGAAATATTTGACAAAATGAATACAATACAACTAACACAAAACTTGATTATAAACAACAATTTTAATTTCACCTCCAGGAGCAAGAACATATAAATTCTTGGGTGAACCCACCCTTGAGCAAGCAACATAGAGTTGTCCATGGGAAAAACAGGGGGATCTTAAATCCACTCCACAGTATGTAATAGTCTGTCCCTGTGATTTGTTGATTGTGATAGAGAATGCAAGTCTCACTGGAATTTGCAATCTCTTAAACTGAAAAGGAAGATCTGTTGGAATAAGTGGCATCCAAAAGTTTCAGTATTGATTTAAACAACTCAATATGTGGAAACTCAGGTTGAAAAGAAACTCCATGTAGTTTGTTCCCGGTTCAGAATGGAACCTGTGTTCCTAGTTCAGCATATGTGAGTACTCATGTAATGTAATAACATTATGAACTGGGGTGCATGAAGGAAACAGTTACAAACACAGTTAGAACATACAAACTCTAAATGTATGGTGTCCGTGGTAGAATAGAAACGATGTCCCTAGTGGTTATAGTGTCATAGAAAGTATTTTATAGTTGGAATTACAGTGTGAATGGCAGCTTTTTACATTTTTTCCATTGACATGAATGGGTGAAATCTGATTTTCTGTTTGTAGCTCCGCCCACATGTGCAGGTGGGCAGCGAGACCCCCAGAAGATATCACTCCAGGTAGTGAGGGATCTGCATACCAAGTTTTGTTCAAATCGGTCAAGCCGGTTTTGAATTACAGTGAGAATGGCAGGTTTCTACATTTTTTCCATTGACATGAATGGGTGAAATAAGATTTTCTGTTTGTAGCTCCGCCCACATGTGCAGGTGGGCCGCGAGACCCCCAGAACATATCACCCCAGGTAGTGAGGGATCTGCATACCAAGTTACGTTCAAATTGGGCAAGTCGTTTTTGAATTACTGTGAGAATGGCAGCTTTTTACATTTTTTCCATTGACATGAATGGGTGAAATCCGATATTATGTTTGTAGCTCCGCCCACGTGTGCAGGTGGGCCGCGAGACCCCCAGAACATATCACCCCAGGTAGTGAGGGATCTGCATACCAAGTTTCGTTCAAATCGGTCAAGCCGTTTTTGAATTACTGTGAGAATGGCAGCTTTTTACATTTTTTCCATTGACATGAATGGGTGAAATGTGAATTTCTGTTTGTAGCTCCGCCCATGTGTGCAGGTGGGCCGCGAGACCCCCAGAACATATCACCCCAGGTAGTGAGGGATCTGCATACCAAGTTTCGTTCAAATCGGGCAAGCCGTTTTTGAATTACTGTGAGAATGGCAGCTTTTTACATTTTTTCCATTGACATGAATGGGTGAAATGTGAATTTCTGTTTGTAGCTCCGCCCATGTGTGCAGGTGGGCCGCGAGACCCCCAGAACATATCACCCCAGGTAGTGAGGGATCTGCATACCAAGTTTCGTTCAAATCGGGCAAGCCGTTTTTGAATTACTGTGAGAATGGCAGCTTTTTACATTTTTTCCATTGACATGAATGGGTGAAATCTGATTTTCTGTTTGTAGCTCCGCCCACGTGTGCAGGTGGGCCGCGAGACCCCCAGAACATATCATCCCAGGTAGTGAGGGATCAGCATACCAAGTTTTGTTCAAATCGGTCAAGCCGTTTTTGCGTTATCGCGGCATATACACACACACATACATACACACATACATACCTCCGATTTTATATATATAGATTGAAATGGTATATCTCCAGCAAATGAAAAGATGTAGTTTGTTGCATTTGAACCAGCATCTTCTTGATTACTTAGCCAGTGAATAATTCAATTTCTAAAGACTTGAACCCTTTTCTTGGACTATGAAATAAATAGAAAATGGGAGGCTAAATCTATGCTGTAAATTCTTTGAAATACAGAATGTATTACACTGCATGTCTAATTCTAACTTTTCATAAGTATAGTCATACAGTGGCAAAGTGAGGGTGAGAGGCACCCCTCCCTCCTCCCTCCCTCATCTCCGCCCCCTGCTCCTTCCCCTGACCCTCCCTGCCACATGCGTGCCCCCTTCCCTTCCCATGTACCACTAGTTGTTCACCACCGGGTGAGAGGCGCCCCTTCCTCCCTCATCTCCGCCCCCTGCTCCTTCCCCCGACCCCCTGCCACATGTATGCCCCCCTTCCCTTCCCCCGTACCACTAGTTGATCACCACTGGGTGAGAGGCGCCCCTCCCTCCCTCATCTCCGCCCCCTGCTCCTTTCCCTGACCCCCCTGCCACATGTGTGCCCATTCCCCTCCCCGTAGTACTAGTTGTTCACCACTACGCCAACAACTTCAACATACTTCTGGTGACCGCGTCGGCTCTCCCTCTGACATCACTTCCTATGCACGACGCCCGGAAGTAACATCAGAAGGAGCTGATGTAGTCGCAAAGAGCGCATTGAAGTTGTTACTCATGGCCATGAACCACTAGAGGTTACGGGGGAAGGGAAGGGGACAGAGAGGAGGAGGAATGCCGACACCCCCACCATGATGGTGCCTGGGGCAGACTACCCCCCCCTTAATGCAGTCATAGAACCTCTGTTCTCCCTTTCCTTTTACTCCATTCATAACTCTCCTATCCTCAAGCTATAATGTTACAAACATTCTGTAATTCCTTATAATGTAAGTCGCCTTGAACCTTTTTAAGTATAGCAGGACTCAAATAGATTAGATAAGTAAGACTCTACAGTAGTATATAGATGAAAGCCATCAGAATTATTCAGAATGAATAATTTTGTGATATACTGGACAGCATGGAATGTTGTTACTATTTGGGTTTCTGCAAGGTACTTGTGACCTGGATTGGCCACTGTTGGAAACAGAATACTGTGCTACCATGTTTCCCCAAAAATAAGATCTCCCCTGAAAATAAGCCCTAGTCAAGACCCCTCCCATCATCTTTGTGCACCAGAACACCACCGACTGCCTTACATACCTCCGAAGCCTCAAAACTGGTGGCAGCACTCTTAACGAGCTGCTTCGCAGCCTTCCCTACCGGGGCATTCACTCTGCCGGGGCATTCACACTGATGATGTCATCAGTGATGTTGGTGGTGTTCCGGTGCACAAAGGGATGGGAAGGAGGGATAGGTATAACACGGTGGGAGGGCCGGTAGTGTTCAGGTGCTCAAAGGGATGGGAGCGATAGGTTATAACATGGCAAGTGTCAAGGGTAGATACCGTGTTTCCCCGAAAATAAGACATTCCCCGAAAATAAACCCCAGTGCATTTTTTTGGAGCACAAATTAATATAAGACCCTGTCTTATTTTCGGAGAAACACAGTAGATGGACCATTGGTCTGACCCAGTAAGAGTATGCCTAAGTTAGGAAAATAAAGCTAGAGAAGTCCTTCTCTTTCACTTAACCTGCCAGCCACTGAAAGAACAGGACACCCCGCTCCCCAAGAATCTTATTTTCAAAACGTTATTTTTCAGTAGCAGAGAGAATGGAAATAAGAGTCCAGACAAATCACCATGACACAAGCAGGAGAAAAACATGGCATTTGCCAATTTGAATGACTGCCAAGACAAAAAAGGTCATAACTGAATACTACAGAATCTGCATTTTCAATGGATAATGCCTCTTGATCTGTTTCTCAAATTATAGCCGCTATCCTGATTATTAGAAGCATCTCTATGATAATACTGTATCATGGTAACCATTTATAACCATAGTAACTGCATCAATACATCACAATGTGCCAAAGCAGCATAGAAGAAAATATTGTACCTTATTATCACTTTTGTATTTATATAGGATGTATAACTGAAATGGACAAAAGGATGATAATGGTGAGTAATGTGAAATGCTGCCATGTATCACAAGAAAGCATCAGATCCAGCTCAAAACACAGCACTTCGTAGGTACTAGTCTAAGCATGTTTCAGTCCACGAAAGAAATGAATCCATTATAGATCAAAATATTGGAGGAAATTCTTCCACACACACCACCCCCACAAAAAAAAAATATATATATATATATAAAAAACAAAGCTTAATCTATATATATATATATATAAAATCGGAGGTATGTATGTGTGTATGTATGTGTGTGTGTATGTGCCGCGATCACGCAAAAACGGCTTGCCCGATTTGAACGAAACTTGGTATGCAGATCCCTCACTACCTGGGGTGATATGTTCTGGGGGTCTCGCAGCCCACCTGCACACGTGGGCGGAGCTACAAACAGAAATTCACATTTCACCCATTCATGTCAATGGAAAAAATGTAAAAAGCTGCCATTCTCACAGTAATTCAAAAACGACTTGCCCGATTTGAACGTAACTTGATATGCAGATCCCTCACTACCTGGGGTGATATGTTCTGGGGGTCTCGCGGCCCACCTGCACACGTGGGCGGAGCTACAAACAGAAAATCAGATTTCACCCATTCATGTCAATGGAAAAAATGTAAAAACCTGCCATTCTCACAGTAATTCAAAACCGGCTTGATCGATTTGAACAAAACTTGGTATGCAGATCCCTCACTACCTGGGGTGATATGTTCTGGGGGTCTCGCTGCCCACCTACACACGTGGGCGGAGCTACAAACAGAAATTCACATTTCACCCATTCATGTCAATGGAAAAAATGTAAAAAGCTGCCATTCTCACAGTAATTCAAAAACGGCTTGACCGATTTGAACGAAACTTGATATGCAGATCCCTCACTACCTGGGGTGATATGTTCTGGGGGTCTCGCGGCCCACCTGCACACATGGGCGGAGCTACAAACAGAAAATCTTATTTCACCCATTCATGTCAATGGAAAAAATGTAAAAACCTGCCATTCTCACTGTAATTCAAAACCGGCTTGACCGATTTGAACAAAACTTGGTATGCAGATCCTTCACTACCTGGGGTGATAAGTTCTGGGGGTCTCGCTGCCCACCTGCACATGTGGGCGGAGCTACAAACAGAAAATCAGATTTCACCCATTCATGTTAATGGAAAAAATGTAAAAAGCTGCCATTCACACTGTAATTCCAACTATAAAACACTTTCTATGACACTATAACCACTAGGGACATCGTTTCTATTCTACCACGGACACCATACATATAGAGTTTGTATGTTCTTTTTTTAAGTTCAATCATCTTTATTAGTATTTTAAAATGTACATCCATAGGCACGAATGACAGTAACTTTGACAGTGATGACAGAAAGCATATGTAATAGCATTCATGCCACAATGCACTTCATAAAAAAAAAAATGAAGTAACAGGAACAACCAACAAAACCAGAACTAAAAGTACTGGTCAGACGTGAAGGTGAATGGTCAATATAATTCAACGTATAATGATGTATATCTTAGCTCATAGGCTAGGTTGAGGAGTAATAAACAACATATCAACAGTACAATCATAGCATCGCAGTGGTTACAGCAGTATTGTCATTATCAACAATGTAAACATTAAGCTCTTTATAATTGTTAAGTTCGTTAGGTCCACAGGGGCCACAGCAGCACACAACTCACATCCTATATTCCGTAAATGTAAGTAATGATGCCCACATTTTTTCAAATCTAAATAGGGATCCCCTCCGGGTAGCTGCTACTCTTTCGTACTTGGCGTAGAGACATACAGTGTTCCACCATTCAGTGTGTGATACATTGGAAAAGTCTTTCCAGTTAGTGAATACAATGCATAGTGCAACTAAGAGTAGAAATTGAAGTAATGGAACTTTATCAAGAGGTATTAGCATATGTGAACTAGTTAAGCTTATAAGTAATATCGAATATGATAATTGTTCCTTAATTTCTAAGAAAGAACAAATTTGTGACCACACCAAACACCAATAACTATGTAATAGGGGACAATCATAAATCATATGTTTTAACGTCCCTATGGAGAGTTTGCAGGACCAACATAACCCATTCATCTGTTCTTTTTGTAATTTTGAAAGTTTACTTGGTGTCCAAAAAGCTCGATAAATCAAAAAGTAAAAGGACTGATATAATGTTGCCGAACTAGTCATCTTATAAATCATAGACCACATTTGAGTTTGTATGTTCTAACTGTGTTTGTAACTGTTTCCTTCATGCACCCCAGTTCATAATGTTATTACATTACATGAGTACTCACATATCCTGAACTAGGAACACAGGTTCCATTCTGAACCGGGAACAAACTACATGGAGTTTCTTTTCAACCTGAGTTTCCACATATTGAGTTGTTTAAATCAATACTGAAACTTTTGGATGCCACTTATTCCAACAGATCTTCCTTTTCAGTTTAAGAGATTGCAAATTCCAGTGAGACTTGCATTCTCTATCACAATCAACAAATCACAGGGACAGACTATTACATACTGTGGAGTGGATTTAAGATCCCCCTGTTTTTCCCATGGACAACTCTATGTTGCTTGATCAAGGGTGGGTTCACCCAAGAATTTATATGTTCTTGCTCCTGGAGGTGAAACTAAAATTGTTGTTTATAATCAAGTTTTGTGTTAGTTGTATTGTATTCATTTTGTCAAATATTTCACATTATAATTTGATTATTGTACTTTTTATAAAGCTGTAAAAAAATAATTTCATTCACCACTATAAAGTATCTTTATTTCAATCCATTTACTGTGTTATTGCTATAATTAAATACCCGTGCAATGCCGGGTCATCAGCTAGTATATATATAAAACCTATACCTATATATAAAACAAAGCTTAATATATATACATATATATATATTAAGCTTTGTTTTATATATATATATATATATATATATATATATATATTAAGCTTTGTTTTTTATATATAGGTAAGCTTTGTTTTTTGCATGCATGTTGAGCTTGATGCTTTATTCTGATAGATGTAGGTTTGGGTTTTAAGCCAAACGCAGAGATATTTTAGGTTCCAATTGCTCCTCTGGTCGTTATATCTTCTAACCACATAAAGAGGAGAGCCATTCAGGAGACCTGCATCTTTTCCTGCCCACGTACTCAAGTATTCTATGTATAAATTTGCATATTAGTCCAACTTATGACAGCTTATGGAGAAATCCAGTTTCGGGGGTTTCCTTTCCCTAAAACCTGAAACCATTTTGGCCCTTTCAGGTTTAATACATGCATAATCTGTCACATAAATGTTTATCCTGCTTAAAGTTTAAGGTTCCATTTTATGAAGTCTGGGGTATGCACACATTAGACCTCAAGTGCATACAAATAGCAAGAGGGTATTGGCCTGGGCATGTTTTCAGTGGACCAAACAGAGAAAATCCACTCTGCAACAAATCCAAAGAAGGAGTAGAGTGAGCCTAGTCTTCAAAAGGAACCACACTTTAATAGCAAGCAAACTGTTCGCTTAATCTTCAGACTGAGAAAAAAAGACCACATCAGCCCCTACTACAAAAAACTACACTGGTTACCAATAGAAGCGCGAATACTATTCAAATTTGCATGTATCTGTTTCAAACAAGTCTGGGGACTAGCACCTTCCTACCTGCAAACTCACTTCGTTCTTCACAACCCCACACGAACTACCAGAAACAAAAACATCTTTGCCTATCCAAAGATCTCAGGCTGCAGATACAAATCCTTCCAGGATAGAACCTTCATGTTCCAAGCGAATAGACAAGTCTGGTTGCGAAACTGCATAAATGAATCCAAACTGACTTACAATGCATTCCGAAAAGCAATAAAAACCGCCCTATTCGACAAATTCATTGACTAAAACAGACCACCCTTAAACTAAAACAAACCCCCCGTAAACGCTATTCAATCTCCCAGGAAGCTCCAATTTTCATGTATCCTTTACCCATGGAACTTAAATTAGTATGTACCTTGTTTATGTAACTTTTCTATTTTAGGTTCCTTATCATTCGCTGACTGTCCAGCCTTCTTACAATGTGAACCACCTAGAACTTGCCTGACTATGGCGGTATAGAAAAATAAAGTTATTATTATTATTATTATCTAAGAACATAAGAATAGCCTTAATGGGTCAGACAAATGGTCCATCAAGCCCAGTAGCCTGTTCTCACGGTGGCCAATCCAGGTCACTAGTACCTGGCCAAAACCCATGGAGTAGCAACATTCCATGCTACCGATCCAGGGCAAGCAGTGGCTTCCCCCATGTCTTTCTCAATAACAGACTATGGACTTTTCCTCCAGGAACTTGTCCAAACCTTTCTTAAAAACCAGCTATGCTATCCGCTCTTACCACAACCTCTGGCAACATGTTCCAGAACTTAACTATTCTCTGAGTGAAAAAAATTTCCTCCTATTGGTTTTAAAAGTATTTCTCTGTAACTTCATTGAGTGTCCCCTAGTTTTTCTAATTTTTTACAGAGTGAAAAATCAATCCAATGTACGTGTTCTACTCTATTCAGGATTTTGTAGACTTCAATCATATCTCCCCTCAGCTGTCTCTTTTCCAACTGAAGAGCCCTAACTGTTTTAGTCTTTAGGGCTCTTCAGCTTGGAAAAGAGATGGCTGAAGGGAGATATAATTGAAGTCTACAAAATCCTGAGTGGAGTAGAACGGGTACAAACATGGGACTCGACACAAATTATGTTTCAGCAATATGTCTGCCTCCGGAGTCCAAAGGTGCTGGACAATGCTCTGAAATTAGTGGTATTAGTCAATACCTTAGTATATTGTATCACATCTTACGATGAAGTGTTAAGATCTGTAGCATGCACTTCTTCGTCACTATCAGCGTATCTATTTATTGGGATTTATTTCAAGTTTCAAGTTTAATGGTAATTTGATATATCGCCTATTGTAATACTAAGTGATTATACAAAATATTATAAAATCAGGGGATACATATCAACAAAATTACATGATGACAAAGATACAGTATAATCTCGTTAAAATGGACTTGCTTATAATGGAACTTCGCCTAAAGGGAACGAGGTCCTCTGGTCCCAGCTGAGCGCCATTATAAACACACAGAAAATCATCGGATATAGCAGACTCGCATATAACGGACTTTCGGATATAACGGACAACTATTTTGGTCCCAAGAGCCACTTTTAGCTGTAATTTTCTTTGGCTATAAAGCACATGTAGGCTCTGCCTACAAGGCGCATGATATATACCGGTGATATAGTATCAGATACTATATACCGGTGATATAGTATCAGAATACAGCCCAGAAGAAGATGACAGAGTATTTTTCTTTCCAGTACAGTACGACATCTTTAAGTGTTCTGGTTTTGCAATCATTTCGTGCCATATCAATGTTTTGCTGAGTTTTGTTCTTGATGTTGCTGATATGGTTGTGCAGTGACCGTTGTTCATTGATTGAACGTTGTTTCAAGTTGACCTAAATAAAGTTTTAAAAAAATGCAACTCTGGATATAATGGACTCTGGATATAACGGACCATTTTTCCAGGTCCCTTGAAGTCCGTTATAACGAGATTATACTGTACTGACAAAACGGACTAACATGGTACATAAGGACTAGGGATGAACTACAATAAAGTACAGTAAAGAAGAGAGAACGAGAAAGGATAAAACAGTAGGAGTGGAAGGGTTTCGCTCAGGCTGCCTTAATCAATTTCGGAGGAAGAATCTGGGAATGAAAGGACTTAAATCATTGTTCAAAGGCATCTCTATATAAAAAACATTTTAAATTTTAAATTTTAAACATTTTAAACATTTAAAATTTATCTAAACTTGCTTCCTCCCTAATGTATGGAGCAAAGAGTTCCAGATGAGGGGAACAGTAACAGCGAAGCAGGTTGAGTGGCAAGTGCCAAATGTCTTAGGAGTAGGCACAGAAAGTAGGTTTTGGGAAGATGATCTGAGAATTCTAACTGGAGTATGAGGAATAAGTAACTTGTCATTGAATTTAAGCGTTTTCATGAAGAGATTCACCCAAAGCGATTTACAATACATTGAATAGTAATCAGGTACTATTAAGTACTTTCCCGATCTGTTCTGGGGGCTCACAATCTAACTATAGTATCTGGGGCAATGGAGATTTAAGCGACTTGCCCAGGGTCACAAGACGCAGTGCTAGGATCAAACCTACTACCTCAGGGGGCTGAGGTAGCAGCTTTAACCAGCAGGCCACTCCTCCAGTCTCGTAATGCATTTTCATGACTGAAAGTGTGCATGCATGTTCCTAGCTCCCCACACCTCTATTATCTGCATTCAAAGCAGTGAGGTACGATCAAGGGAATGAAAGTACAGAGATTTAGCAGACAATAAAATGCTGCATAAAATTTCATATGTATGCCTTGCATCTGCTCCCATGCTGGCTTAAAGCAGGCAGGTCATTTTTGTACCCACATTTTCAAAGGGAAGCTCCATGAGGAATTTCCCTTTGAAAACGAGCTTGCAGTTTCACAGGTACTTGTTGCCCAAAGGACAGCAAGATCCCTGTGGGTGTCAAAATTGCCCTTGTAAAGATTTAAAGACTCAGTGGTGGCAAATGGGTCCTCACAGATTTGCATAATTTCACATTCGTTCAAAATATCCAAGAGATTAAGGGTTCTTACCTGTCCACACTGATGACACACAAAGTCATGATTGAAGCTGTGCAACACATCACATCCATGGCAATAAACACATTGCAAAATACCTTTCCAAAGAGCCATTTTCCCCCAACCAGGTCTGTGATAATTACAAAGGGCATCACAGCAAGTGCTACCGACAGGTCAGCTGCCGCCAGGGAGACAACCAGATAATTGGATGGCTGCCTGAGTTTCTTTACAATGCAGACGGAAATGATCACCAAGCCATTACCAGCAATGGTCATTAAAGTGATGATGGACAACACTATCCCAATGACAATTTTTTCAACATCTCCATAAAGCAGGATCTCCTCTCCACAGTCCGTGAAGTTGGTCAAGTTGGAGGACACCAAGTCTTGCTCAGTTGGAAAGGAGGGTCCTTCAGTCATGAATGGAGTTGGAAGAAGGCCCCAAGTATAACAGACTTTTTCTGTGTTGTCTGAAGAAAGGGGATTCGCCATATAATGGTTCAGGTTTATCTGTATCAGCATTTTTCTTGCTTTTCATGAGTGGCAATGCATATGTACTCACATTATGCAATTCTACAATTAAAGAAAAATGTACATGCCATCAGTCAGTTATCATACATACATCTCTCTTATCACACACACAAAAAAAAAATTAAAAAATCAGGCTTCTCAAATCTTACCTATTAAGTATGCACTCTCATCTACCCAGCTATAAACCTAAATCACCTTCATCATATTCTCTATTCCTACACACATAAACACAAGTAATACATAAGAGAGTTTATGCAATTTAGATTTATAATTAACAAACAATTTGCATATCTGTAAGAAAAGTACCAATATATATTATTCACACTGTTACATATTGAAATAATAGCCTTATTTCAGAAAACTTTTGTTTTGTTTTTTTAAATTATAAATCTACATTGCATAAAAATTCTTCTATATTATTTAGAATCTTAAAACTTAATTTCATGAGCATAAGGCCGAGTAATAGTGCTGGGAACTGCCAAGTGGGGCCCTTGGGGGGTAGAAAAAATTGCTATACCAGGGCCCTGTCAACCAAAAAAGAAATTGTCAAATGGACCAGGGAAGGCTATGGGAATCAACACATTTAATTAGAAGCTGAACACCATTATGGTATTAGAATGAAGGACTTTGAGGAAAAAAGTCTCAGAACCCCATCAGGGAGCAAACTCTCCTCACAAATGGAAAGGGTAATTACTTCATGGGCAAAAAAACCCCTCCAAGCTCGTAATAGTCTCTTATAATTTAAAATATATTTTATTAATTTATAAATTCCCCAACAGGAAGTAATTATCCTTTCCAGTTTCGAGGAGAGTTTGCTCCCCGACGGGAAGTAATTACTCTTTCCAGTTGTGAAGAGAGTTTGCTCCCCGACAGGGTTCTGAGGCTTTTTCCTCTAAGTCAGGGGTGTCAAAGTCCCTCCTCGAGAGCCACAATCCAGTTGGGTTTTCAGGATTTCCCCAATGAATATGCATGAGATCAATTTGCATGCACTGCTTTCATTGTATGCTAACAGATCTCATGCATATTCATTGGGGAAATCCTGAAAACCCGACTGGATTGCAGCCCTCGAGGAGGGACTTTGACACCCCTGCTCTAAGTCCTTCATTCTAATACCACAGTTGTGTACAACTTCTAATTGAATGTGTTGATATATAATTGTTAGCTGAAGGTTATGGGAATCCCCAGACCCATGCAACCAAAGAGAGAACGGTGTTGCAGGGTGGAGCAGCATGGTTGACAGGTATCCCCAGGTCCTGTTAGCCAAAACTCCCCAGTGTTCAACCTCCTCCTAAATGCCAGTATAGTAGGGGTCTCAAAGTCCCTCCTTGAGGGCCACAATCCAGTTGGGTTTTCAGGATTTCCCCAATGAATATGCATGAGATCTATGTGCATGCACTGCTTTCAATGCATATTCATTGGGGAAATCCTGAAAACCCGACTGGATTGCGGCCCTCAAGGAGGGACTTTGAGATCCCTGCAGTATAGCATCTGAATATAGTGGACTTATGTTCATTTGCTACTATTGAACACAAGTCCATTTAATATTGACCTGCAATAAGTTGTACAGTACACAAGTGTGTGCCCAAAAGTTATTTTCCAGCAGCTCTGAAAGAATGTTCCACACCAGAACAAGATGGGGAAACATGACCTCTCTGTGTAGCCCCACTGCACCTGTTTGATGCAACTCAAAACAGAACTAAAAGTATGTTTGCCATCGTAACATTATCTGATCTCCCACCACTGCCAGGAGGAAATGTAACCATGATATTGCATCAAAATTAAATCCAAGTTTAAAACACTGCAAAAGAATAAAAACTATCAAGTCTGCATGTTCCACTTCTTTGGTATATAGAAATGCTCTTCTCTACCACTCATCTGTTTAGGACTAACAGGAAAACCAAATGCATTACCTGTGCTGTTGGGGCTTAATATCTGGCAGAAATTGCCCCTTGCTTGTTCTCTTGACACATTCATCTTCAAAACATCTGTTGAGGTTTCTTCTAAACATTCACTTCAGATGTCCAAATTTATCCAACTTCTAGCTCCTTAAAAGGAAAGAAAAAAAAATAAATAAAAAGAGAAGATATAGTATATATATATACACGACTGTTTCCTTTAGGATGAAAGATCATCATTCTCCACTCACCATTCTCTCCATCCCAACCCCAGAGCATTTTAGCACCCTTGAGGGGATATTAAAATCCTCAATTTCCAGTCCAAAACAACCTCTTTCTGCATGACTGATTTTTATATTTTCATAATGCAAATCAGTTTGTTAGGCATTCACTGGTGTCAGAGCACATTCTATACCCTAGCCCAGGGGTAGGCAATTCCGGTCCTTGAGAGCCAGAGCCAGGTCAGGTTTTCAGGATCTCCACCGTGAATATGTATGAGATGGATTTGCATGCACTGCCTCCTTGAGATGCAAATCTATCTCATGCATATTTATTGTGGAGATCCTGAAAACCTGATCTGATCTTGAGGACCGGAATTGCCTACCCCTGCCCTAGCCCAAGTAGCAATATAAAATATTCTGGCTCCATTATATTTTTCTAAACCAGTTCAGTGTAGTTTATAAGAACTTTATATTGCGTCACTAAAAAATAAAAATAAAACCCTCTCAAGCAGGTTATAACATTCACAATTTGCAATAACCAGCCAACCCAAAACAACTCATTCTTGTTCAAAGAGTAGCCCTCAACCACTGTTGCTGGGAATAAACTCCTCTTGCTTGGTTAAAAATTTGAATCCTCAAAATTGTAGAAGGTATGAGCTAGCTCTCTCTCTCTTTTTCATAAGCTTCATTATCATCACACGGTCATATTTTTAAAGCTTCAAAGAACATTTATGCAGCAACTAACTGTATCTTCCAGTCATAGATTTAGCAATGCCATTGCATGCAAACATTTTACCAATCAACCTTTAAATATCTACCATTTTATCTTCTTTAGAAAGCCATCTTAAGCAGCTACAACACTGTTAATCTAGAGATGAGGCAAACATAATGCACCAAAATGGGTTACAGCAACAGCCCAGTGGCATCTGATGCCTTAGGCAAGACTTGAGCCAACCACTTCCTTCTACTCCCTTAGTTAGACAACATCTCATCCCTATCCTCTTCTCTTACCCCTACAATTCTTGTGCCACTGCTGCTACCAATACCCTACCTCTGAGTGGGCCGAGACTCAGCAAGGTACATGTCATTGAGCCCAGCCCCACCATGTTCCCCCTCCTCCTCCTCTGGATGCAAAGCTTGTCAGAAGGGATAGGCAATAGAGTTATATCACCATCCCTCCATATATGCTGCTTTAGGCAGGATACTTATCCCACTAAGTGGCAAAGCTGATCCTAGTAGTCAGAAATCTTGGTAACATTTTCCATCACTTTTATTTCTAAAACATCTGAGCGGGAGTCCTCCACCTCAGTGGTGTACCAAGGGGAAGGCGGGGGGGGAGGAAGGTCCGCCCCAGGTGCAAGCCCTGAGGGGGTGCTCCCGGCCTTGAAGTCATTGGCATCCGGTTCACCCATCCCTCGGCATCCGGTTCCCCCTCCCCCCCCGGCCTCCCCACACCATTTACCGTAGAGAAGCAGCCTGCAGCAAGATCGCGATGCTAGCGATCTTTGCACTGCTTCGGTGTTGTTTCCTCTGCCGTGGTCCCGCCCGTCCTCTGATGTCAGAGGAGGGGCGGGACCGCGGCGGAGGAAACGGCACCGAAGAATCATAAAGATCGCTGGCATCGTGATCTTGCTGCAGGGTGCTTCTCTACGGTAAATGGTGCGGGGAGGCCAGGGGGATGAGAGGTCCTTTGGAGTGGGGAGGGGCGAGCGGTCCTTCGGGGTGGTGCGGGGCAGCAGGCCTTCAGGGGGGAGACAGGCCTTCAGGGGGGACAGGCAGGCAGGCCTTCAAGGGAGGGACAGGCCTTCAAGGGAGGGGTACAGGCCTTCAAGGGGGGATTGCAAACCTTTAAGGGGGGGGGACAGGCCTTCAGGGGAGGGGGGCCCTGGTGTAGAAGTACACGGAGGGAAGGGGGAGAGTTCAAAGAGACGTGCATATGGCAGACTTTGTGGGGGGAAGAAATAATGAGTCTGAAAATAGAGGAGAAGGAGAGAGATGATGGACCATGGGATTTAGGGAGGGAAGGAACAGAAAGGGAGAGAAGTTGGACACAAGGGATGGTGTGGAGGGGAGGGATAGAGATACTGGATAGGAGGGCAGTTGGGAAAAGAAAGGGAGAGACCCTGGGGTGGTGGGGAAGGAGGGAGAGATGTGTGATGAAAGGATAGTTAAGAAAAGGTGGATCTGTGGAGGGATAAAAAAAAGGAAAGATGCCAGACCTCCTGGGGAGGGAAGGGAAACGGAAGGGGAGGACAGAGATGGCAGATGGATGGTTAGCATGCAGAAAGAAGGAGATCCTGGCAAGCACGTTATCAGAAGACAACCAGAGCCTTGGACCAACAAGATTTGAAAAATAACCAGACAACAAAAGGTAGAAAAACTAATTTTATTTTCTGTTATGTGATTACAATATGTCAGATTTGAAATGTGTATCCTTCCAGAGCTGGTGTTAGACCGCAAACATGAGCTAGGATTTAACAGATAGAGGAAAAGTCCTTTTTGTTTCTTATTTTATTTACACCACAGCGCCAGTGTAGTTAGGAGAAGCCAAAGGGGAAGGGGGGTGTGTGAAAAAGCTATAAAACAAACCCACCAGGATGTTTGAAAAAAACACCCAATTGGGCAGGAAAATCAAAACGAAAAACCAATTCAATAGGCTGAATCGAATCAAATTTTTTTTTCCTGAATCGGGCAGCTCTAGTTTGCGCTACTGTCTTAGACTTTAGGACCTGGGATTGGGGAGAGATGGCATCCTCAGTACTTTATAATGCAAGTGAAACGAGGATTTGGTCATACTTTTGAAGGGTCTGCAGAAGAAAAATATTGTATAGGCTGGGGACATGAGACAGCAGGAAATGGGAACTTTTCTTCCTTCTATTTTTGTGAATGGAAAGGCTGAGGATGTCAAAGAGTTCAGTTAAAATATGTGCTTTATAAGAAAATATAATACTGTGTTTTATAAAGTTTATAAGCACTGCTGGCCTACCCGGTGAGGTGTTCCTAGTGGTTGTGGTGGTGGCAGCGTGTCAATGTGTTGAGAGGAAGAGGTGGTCTGGGAAATTCTGCTGAGCAAACTCCGGGCCCATTTCCACCCCTCAATTAGTCCACTCCACTCAACTGGTTCACCACTGAGTGGGTCTTTGGGTGTTGTGCCTAGGTAGTTGTTTTGGGATCTCTTCCAGTGGTTTGTCAATAGCTTGTGGTCCAAGGAAGGAAATTTTGTTAACCTTAGCATTGACCTTCAGAATATGTTTGTAATAGCGCTGCTTGTGTGGCATTAGGCTATGTAGTGATCGAAAGAAAAACCAGACCTTTGCATATTTTTGCACTATATGGTGGGTGGATAAGGAGATTCACATTTCCTGCACAGCTAAGTCCGTGTGAAGTTACCTTGTGCTGTATTTGACATCTAGCAAGGTCTCTGTTTGGAAGGAAAGATCTAAGCTTCAAAATGAAGTGGCCAGAAATTATGGTAAAAGCAGATAGCGTAGCTGGTTATAAGAAAGTTAAAGTCCATAGTCTGTTATTAAGACATGGGGAAGTGTCTGCTTGCCCTGGATCGGTAGCATGGAAACTCTTTGGGTTTTGACCAGGTATTAGAGACCTGGATTGACTACCATGAGAATGGGCTACTGGGCATGATGGACCATTGGTCTGACCCAGTTAGGCTATTCTTATGTTATGTTCTCATCTGTAGGGGCTTTTGTTTTCACTTCTTATTTTAATTTATTTTTTTTCTGGGAACTTATCAATGTTTTTTTATAATGGGAACAAAAATGGAAGAGAATTAATGTGTGTGGAATGGAAGGGGGGGTAACTAATTTCTTCAGCTAAATAATTCAATCCACCTCAACCAGACATAGGAGAACTCACGCACCATTCACACACCCTCCAACCAAAAACGTCAAAAAAAAAACCAAAAAAAAACTGTTCGACAACCTCCTAGCCATTCGAGCTGCAACACCCCAACTCTACAACCTATTGCCTTGACCATAGACTACAAAACCTTCAAAAAAGAAATAAAAACCCTTCTATTCAAAAAACACATAAAACCGAACTAACACAATCAGAACTGTCCCAAGCATCACCTGCAACTACTCCATATGTATTTCTGATGTCATGACAATTCAGACATAATTTATGTTATGTTATGTTTGGAATAATGGTTACATATATGAGGTTCAACAAAAGAAAATTTTCACTGTCTGTTTCTATTGTGACCATTTATTCCGTTTCATGGTTATTACAAAAATTATTTTTTTACATTGGGGGGGTGTGTCCAAAAATGATGGGCCCTGGGTGCCACATACCCTAGGTACGCCACTACTCTACCTACAGTCCTGCCAGTGGGGGGTGCTGTTTCTCAATCATATTTTCAATAATGAAGGGCAGGCAAGCTCTGCAGGACCCCAGGGAACCTTCCTATCTTAACCAGTTGAAAAAACACAGTATTGAAGCACTACCCCTCATTGGCATAAATGCAGTTGGAGAACTGCTGCTCAGCTTAGAGCAGTGCGCTGCAAACTTTTTAAAGCCAGGGCACACTAAACGCGGGACTGCAGCTAGAGGGAATCCGGAAGTGTGCAGACATTGATGTGATAACATCATGCACACGTATGACATTATATAGATGTCCGCACATGTGCAGAGGTGCTCCAGCTGCAGCCCTGAGCCTCCTATTGCCGTTGTTGGTGGGGTTCTGAAGAGGGAGAAGTGCGGATAGCAGGAGAGGCACCGGCTGACTGCTTACAGCAGGGGTAGGGAACTCCGGTCCTTGAGAGCCGTATTCCAGTCGGGTTTTCCCCAGTGAATATGCATTGAAAGCAGTGCATGCAAATAGATCTCGTGCATATTCATTGGGGAAATCCTGAAAACCCGAATGGAATACGGCTCTCGAGGACCGGAGTTCCCTACTCCTGGCTTACAGGATGTGTCTCTTGCCGCGAGAGGTATGTTCTGTAAGCAGTCAGCTGGTGCCTCTCCTCCTCGGGCATCTCGCCGCATACCTGGAATCTGCCGCAGTACACACTTTGCAATACACTGGCTTTGAGGGAACAGTGCCTGCCATGTACTCGTGACTGGCCACTGGATTGTTCACAATAGGAAACAGGATGCTAGAGGGACCTTTAATCTGACCCAGAATAGCAAATCTTATGTTCTCAGATTGTGTTCCAAAACAAATTAACTCAATCCATAGTTTCACTAAGTTTGTTCCTCCTCTTCATCATCTCAAGATACTAAAACTTAGTATGAACTAACAGAGCTGCTCCCCCTTGTCTTGCTTCCTGACACCCTAGATTGGTTGTTAAGTTGGTATAAAGCTGTTAGAGCTAATACATTTATGGCTATGCACACATCACTGGGACTTTCAGAAGGGAATAAAAGGAGAAACAAAAGCAGCTGCCTTGACTCATCCAACGCCAAAGGTTTGCCCTGGATTGAGGAAATAGTGAGTAGAGAACTGATGTGGTCAGGCCAGTTATGATGTAACCATAGTTTCAGGGTTTGCTTTGTGGTTATCAGTGTTTGATTGATGGAAATTATATTACATGGCTTCTGTGAATTTGCCTGCTTAGCTTCAAAAACTAAAGAAATAGGAGGGATGATGTTATTTCACTGTTTGAATTTTTCTCAAAAAGTTCAATAAATAAATTGAACAAACCCCCCCCCCCCTCCAAACCTAAAGAAATAAAGCCTAAAATATAGAAAAAGATTGGAAAGTAACATGTAGACCTGGAAGAACAAAACCAATAGTATGCTGTAGTACAAATTATATTGAAATGACAGTGCAGATCAAACTAGTAGATGGGTGGCACTGTGAGGTAAGGATAGTAAAATCTGACAAGAAACTAAAATGTATTGTGAAAGCTTAATGCAGTGATTCCCAACCCTGTCCTGGAGGAACACCAGGCCAATCGGGTTTTCAGGCTAGCCCTAATGAATATGCATGAGAGAGATTTGCATATGATGGAAGTGATAGGCATGCAAATTTGCTTCATGCATATTCATTAGGGCTAGCCTGAAAACCCAATTGGCCTGGTGTTCCTCCAGGACAGGGTTGGGAACCACTGGCTTAATGCATAGATATTTATTTTGGTGATAGGGAAGAATATAGCAGTGGTGGTATACTACCTGGCCAAGGTAAGGTAAAGACAGTGAAATACTAACAAATTACATTATTAAAAAAAATGGAAGATTTCAAATAGCCTGGTATGGAGTATAAACTGCATAAATGGCTCATTGGGATATCCCAGGGGGTAGGCAATTCCGGTCCTCGCGAGCCGGAGCCGGGTCAGGTTTTCAGGATATCCACAATGAATATGTATGAGATGGATTTGCATGCACTACCTCCTTGAGATGCAAATCCATCTCATGCATATTCATTGTGGATATCCTGAAAACCTGACCTGGCTCCGGCTCTCGAGGACCAGAATTGCCTACCCCCTGGGACAGGGGTGTCCAATGTCGGTCCTCGAGGGCCGCAATCCAGTCGGGTTTTCAGGATTTCCTCAATGAATATGCATTGAAAGCAGTGCATGCAAATAGATCTCATGCATATTCATTGGGGAAATCCAGAAAACCCGACTGGACTGCGGCCCTCGAGGACCGACATTGGACACCCCTGCCCTGGGATATGCTAAGAAAGTATAAAGGGCCATTTTAGATTTGTCTGGGTGTGCAATGGTGAATGCTGGTTGCAGTATTTTACAAAAACAAATGGTAAACTTGTAGGTCAATGTAAAATGCATTTATCTTTGCCCTCAGAAATCAGCATGGGAAAAGAGACATGCAAATGGTATGAAATACCATGTAAAATACCTAGAGTTTAACAAGGGTTTCAGCTCATGCAGTTTGATGTGACTGGCCAAAATGCATGAGCATATAAGCAGGTAGACAGCCCTGCACATGGAAACCTATGGCATATACTACACTTCCCCCTCCTGATTCGCAGTTTTAGGGCTCGCAATTTTGATTATTCGCAATTTCCTAAAACCAGAATCACCCCCACCTCCCGGACCTCACCTGGTGGTCCAGCGGTCTTTTGGGGCAGGAGTGATCTTCCTACGCTCCTGCCCCATGCAGATCACTCATCCAAAATGGCTGCAGTGAATTCCCGTCGTAGTCTCGAAAGACTTCGGGAATTCACAGCAGCCATTTTGGATGAGTGATCTGCACGGGGCAGGAGCGTGGAAAGATCGCTCCTGCCCTGAAAGACCGCTAGACCACCAGGTAAAGTCTGGGATGACAGGGGGAAGGTGGGAGGGAGGCGGATCAGAGTCAGCCCACAAGGTATTCGCGGGCCAGTTTTGCCCCTAACCCCCATGAATATTGAGGGAGGAGTGTATGTGCAAATGGCATTCACATCCAAGTGTCAGTATTTTGCACAACTTATTCATGTGAGTCTATTTATGTCAAGTGCCTGTCTTCTGGCCTGAGAAGAGCTCCTATATCTATTGAAAAGCTGGGGGCTCAAGTCCCATCCAAGAAAAGATTTATAACCAGTTTTTGATAAAATCATTTACAAAGCACGCCTTGCAAATGCCTTCCTGCTCTCCTAATGCTAAAATAATGTTTCTTGTTCCTTGTTATGCAGTAACCCAATAAATGTGCCATTTTTAAAAGATTGTCAACATAGCAACTAGGAGGAAGAAGACCCTAAAGCAGTGTGATATACCCGAAGACAGACAGAGGACCCCAGAGGCCCCAAAAGCTCTGCCCTAGACCTGCCCAAGCTCCACCTCAGGCCCCACCTAAGCTCTGCCTCAGAGAGAGAGGGGAGGATCCAGGGCACATCTCTCCTACCCTCTCTACTGCAACCAATGTTTCTCCCTCTCTTATCCCCTGGCTCCTGTACACCATATTTTGCCCCTCCCCACCAGCCCCATGCCCAACATTTCTCCTATCAACCCTATCCAACATCATGCTGCATCTTTCTCTCTTCCCTCCATCACCATGTCCAACATTCCTCCTTCTTGCATCACTTTTCATCTATCCCACCCATCCCTCTCCACCACAACATCCAATATTTTTCCCTCCCTGTTCTCCACCAGTATCATGTCCAACAATTCTCCCTCTTTCTTCCTTTCCCCATGTGCACCATCTGTCCTTCCCTGCCTTCCCAACCCATGCAGCATATGTTCTTCCCTCCCTTCCCAACTGCAGCCCCCCAAGCAGGATCCTGTAGCATGACCTTTCTCTCCAGCTCCTGACTCCCCCATCTACCTCCTCCCTGGCCGCTGTAATTTTAAATCTTTGAGCAGCTGGCAGTGGCAACGATGTGAGCCTGCTACATCGGCCTGCCCTGGAACCCTTCATTCTGCAGTGTCCCACTTAAGCGGGAACAGGAAGTTGCTGCAGAATGAAGACTTCTGGGGCAGGCCAAATCGCAGAAGGCTCACTTCGTTGTTGCTACCAGCTGCCCAAAGATTTAACATTACAGCGACTGGGGAGGAGGTAGGTGGTGGGGAGTCGGAAGAGCCATAAATGACTCTTCTGACCTCTGACTGCCAATTCTTGGGGGGCCATGTCCTCTGTGGCCACCCCCCATTTTGACACCTATGCCTAAAGAGGTGCTGAGTAAGGATGTGCTAAGGGGAAGAAAAACTCCTCTGGAATATCCTATTTGCTGGCATTCATATTTGGGAAATGGTAAACTTGGGTTTCAGTAAGTTATATCATTGTCTTTTTCAACTTTAATTCAGTACTTTGCTTTTTCAGCAAAGTCAGTTTAGACAACAGTGGAGCATTAGAGGTTCTGTTAAGAGTTTTACAGAAAAAGTGTTTTAGTCTAGGTTAGTATTTTAAGGCTGCAGTTCAGGAAAGTCTCTGTTTAGTGTTTAATTCCCTCCCACCTTCCCCAAGGCTGATCTTTTGATTTATAGGCTCTTCAGACAATCAGGAAGAGGACATTGCTTTGGTAGGAGTTTTTTCTGCATTTTCTTTTTTTTCTTTCATCAGTTTTGAGTTCTTCTGCAACCACAGTATGGCAACTACAGTATGGGAAATACTGTATTGCTAAACCTGTTGCCCAGATTACAGCTTTTGTCTCTGTGTAGACAGAAAATGTTACCTAAGCAGAGGGGATGGTTCTATGTGCAAGCTGTCTTCAGCTTGAATTCCTCATGAAGGAAATAAGACAAGAGGTGGCAATGCTGAGAAGCATCCACAAAAATAAGAGCATCAATGAAATGCTTCATGAGAAAATCAAAGATTTCCAGCAGTGGGATAGAAGCCGCTATGCTGATGGAGAACGACTGGACACAGGTTACAAGACCCTGCAAGATCAATACTGTGACTCTACCTACCCTTGAACTGAAGAACGGGGATGCAGCCCTGGAAGTGGGGAGAGATGACAGCATCCGAGGGAGAGGAAGGACCAAAGCTTGAAATTTCCAAAGTTGCTAGATCCGTGACCACTAGGAGGCGAAAGGGAGTGGTGGTTGGCAATTCTCTTCTGAGGGGTACAGAAGTGTCCTTCTACAGACCAGACATAACGTCCTGGGAAGTGTGCTGTCTGCCTGGTGCCAAAATCCAAGATGTTATGGAGAGCCTGCCGAGACTCATCAAGCCTAATGACTATTATCCAATGTTACTGCGAGGTACCTCTGGGAACATCAAAGTGACTTTGTGGCTCTGGGAAGGAAGGGTAAAGCAATCAGGTGCACAGGTGGTGGTCTCATCAATCCTCCCTGTCAAGAGTAAAGGCCAGGGCAGAGAAGCTTGCATGCTGGAAATGAATGTGTGGCTGCATGGATGGTGTCGTCGAAAGCATTTTGGCTTCTTGGAGGCTGGGATGATGTTCCAAGGGTTGTGAGCAGGGATGGTATTTTAGGCAGCAGACTGGCTAACCTACTGAAGAGGGTTTTAAACTAGAATCATTGGGGCAGGGTGATCCCTTTTTACCAGTATGTATGCAAACATCTTCCCTGGAGCAGATATAAATGTGTGGCTAGTTTCCCTGGAGTTATAAAGTCCCATGTGCATATTTTGTGCCTGTGGTCTGAAGGACCTACAAGTCCTCAGCGGGCCACCACATACTCAAACCATTTCATTGCGTCGGAACCGACGCAATGGTGGAGAGAGCTGTATGAATGGGAGAGGAAGTCTTGATAAAGCCCTTGGAACTAACCGGGCGAAACATGTTGACGACATCTGTTCCCTCCCAACTAGCGTCGAATATATTGAGCTAAGTATTCTTAGCATATATCTAAATAATATTTATAAAAAATTTCACTCAGAAAGATTTATAAGATTGTTTATCGGGTCCGATGAGGATTTGGAGCATAAAGCCACATACAATGAAATGGTTTGAGTATGTGGTGGCCCGCTGAGGACTTGTAAGTACTGCTGAATTAGACAGAATGAAGTCTGGCAAAACTGTAAGATAACTTCTTGCTGGTTCTATATTGGTATATGAGTATAGTCTTCATTCGAAATTTACATTAATAGTGCCTATTGTTTCATTATGTGGTCTGAAGGAAGCATATGCACCTACATATCAGCCTAGATCAGGGCTTCTCAACCCAGTCTTCAGGGCACACTAAGTCACATCAGACTTTCAGGATATCCACAATGAGAAAGAGAGTGTGAGAGCATGAGTGTGAGTGAGAGCATGAGTGTGAGTGAGAGTGAGAGAGCCCTGAGGTGGTCTGGCCTAGGTATCCCATTATAAAATTGCCCTTCATGCACACAGTTTTATCCTCAACTTAAACCCTGGCCCCAGAAATGATATATCAATATTCAGACTTTAAGCTACATTAAAGGAGAGCAACTATATAACAGCTGATTAAACTCAGTTAAAATACCTTGAAAAGTGCCTTCTAAAAAGAGCATTTAGTGACACATTCACTGGGAATCTCCTGTTACAGTTCAGATTGCTATGCACTCTTCCTTAATATAGAACCTCTAAAAGGTGTTTTGAACATGCACTTAATTTATATAAGAAAATGTTTCTTTTATTCTTGCAAAGTACTTACAAAAATTGTCAAATACACAAGTCCAACAGGGAAAACAAACATTAAAAAGGTGTAATAAATTCTGTCCTCATGTTGGCCTTGTCAATTTCCTCTTCACACTACCCTATTCTCAATAACAAGGAAGTTGTCTGAAGATACAAATACCCACGAGTGCTTTCAGTTCATTCAATATTACACGTCAGCCCTTCCTTTGTATATCATTTACTTGTTTCAGAAGTCTATAAAGTATATCGTATCTTTCTAAGTGTGCTTCAACAGAATAAAAATGTTTACTCAGAGCTCATTCACTGTAATCCACAGGGAAAGCAGACTGCCATAAATTTCAACAGTATATTTATAACTACTTAACTTTAAAGACATGGAAACATTAACAAGATCCAAATAAGCAAGGCATAAGGGAAAGGACTGAAATGATGAAAGGGAAAAAACACTGGGGTCCTTTTACTAATGTGGTTAACGCGCTTTAGTAAAAAAAAATCCATAGTGCCATTTATAAACAAGACAAAGTAATACAGAAATCAAATTGCTAGGACAATAGTTATTACATAAACTATATTTAGCAAGTGAAGCTGGAACCCATCCAAGGAGATGTCACTAGGGTAGGCAGTGACTGACAAGTTGTACGATAGGCAATTTTAGAGATAAGATATATATATATATAAAAAAAAAAAAAAACTTAGATAAATCATTTCCCTTATCTAAGTTTAATATATAAAACAAATAATTTTCTTCAGGTTTTACAAAAGGTAATTCTGAGGATAAGGAAGAGGAAGAGAATATATATAGTTTGGTAGGACTAGAGGAACAGGTCTTAGCAGTTTACTTACGTTATCTCTGCAATGACAATAATATTAATAGCACCCGCAGCTAAGAGTATTAGAAGAGCTAAACCAAGAGTGTTTAGTCTTTGTTACAAGGTTAATTAAAATAGACAGTTAAGTCTAAATATGCTATATCAATACCAGGGCTGTGGAGTTGGTCCATCAAGCCTTCAACTCCGACATCTATTTTTCTATTGTCCAACCTCGACACCTACTATGTACATCTAACAAATTTCATTAATTACAGAAGCAGGATATTTCTTTATGTGCAAAATTATTTTTGTTTAGATCTGAACAAAAATGATGTTATCAAATGAAGATAAATACTTATAACAGAGTATTGCTCAATTCTGAAGCTGGCGTCCAAGCCGGTACATTTTTACTAACTCAGACTCCACCCAGAATTACTTCTATTTCCACAGTCCTAGTCAATATTTGATCTTTGAACCTGAAAAACAACTTTCCATTTTGCACTACATTTTTGGCATTAAAATTTGAACAGAAAAATAGATCTTACTTGGAGAAAAATTCAAGGCAAACAGCTTAGATATACAAGTGGAATCTATTACCATTAAGCCCGACTTGAAAGAAAAGTAGAATTCAAGGAACAGGGGCAAGAAAACCAGAAATATTAGGGGTTATCCATTAAGGAAATGTCATACCCAAAAGTTTACTAAAGAAGAAAATTCTCACAACAGGCCACTGCTTTTTTTTAATTTTTTATTGAGCTATAAAAATATCAGGGATCCAAAAATGCCATATGAAGCTTAAACTAAAGACTGTATAACATTCAGCTAATATGTGAACTTCCATCTCTAAGATACCCTCCCCCACACACACACTTTTACTAAGCTGCAGTAGGTTTCTACAGAAACCCAGAGTACTAAATGCTCCAATGCTCATAGAATTCCTATGAGCATTGGAGCAGTGTGAACATTTCGCACTGTGATGCGATAGAAACCTCTACCGCGGTTAGTAATAAAAAAAATAAAGGTGGGGAGGGGTGCATAATTTAGTTGTCTCACTTATACAGTAAAACCTTGGATTGCAAGTGTTTTGTAAGACAAGCAAAACATTTGATTAAATTTTAACTTGATATACAAGCAATGTCTTGCAATACAAGTACATACAGTATACACGCATCACATCATCACAACTGAGCCAATGGTTCTCTCTCTGCAGGAGTGTAGTGACTGTTCTAAATGAGCGAGATCTTGCAATACAAGTATGTATAGTATTTTGTATTAAAGTTTTTGGGTTGTGGAACGAATCGTCTGAGTTTCCATTATTTCCTATGGGGAAATTTGCTTTGATATACAAGTGCTTTGGATTCCAAGCATGCTTCTAGAACGAATTATGCTTGCAAACCAAGGTTTTACTGTACTAGTTTATCTATCAACCGCATTTGAAACTAACTACTGCATGACATCTTACATCTATAGGAGTTTGGTGTTAATGGTACTGCTTTAGCTGAGCTCTTTCTTAACCAACAGATCACAGCGAGTTTTGATCTAAAATCAGCATTCCCATGTTAAGCTTACTTGGAGGGTTTCTCAAGATTTGGTGTTGCCATCGATCCTTGTAACATACACTTGCACGCCACTGTGAATGTAATTCTGAATTTTGGAGCAGCTCTGTTGACAGACCAATAGCACATCACACAGCTCTGAGAGTAGGGCTGGTCTTTGGGAGGCCACCTTGTATGACGTAGCTGACTAGCTTAGGTCCCCTTACAGGTGCAGCTAGATGCTAGTGAAGCATAAAAAGTCTGACCACCAGTAGTGTGACAGCAACAGCAATGTTGGCATCCCACTGGTGCATCAGACAACACCCATTTCGTCCACTCCTTCCAACATCCCTGCTTTGGAGTAACAACCAATAAATGCAAGGAACTTGGTATAGGACTTTTGTGATCCTGTTTATATGAAGACCTAGAACAGTGTTACCTGGAGTACCCCCTTGCCAGTCATATTTTCAGGATACCCTCATTGAATATGCATGAAAGATTTGCATATAATGGAAGCAGGGTATGCAAATCAGTTTCATACTTATTCATTGTGGATATCCTGAAAACCTTACTGGCAAGAGGGTACTACTCCAGGGCCAACTTGGGAAACTCTGACCTAGAAGACCTGACTTTTTCAAGATGCATTTTGTCTATAATATTTTTATGTGGTTTCATGTGCGTGTACCCTTATAAAAAAAGGTTACCTGGAGCTTTATTGGGTAAGTATCTCAAATTTTAACAAATACAAATATTTGATAACAATATTCAGCTGTGCAGCGAAACTAGGCATGATCAAGCTACTGCAGTAACTACAGTGGGCTTACTGGCTGAAAGTACTGTTGTACTGGAAATGTTACTGGTGAATAAATAGGAAAGCACTTTTCAGTCTTCCCTCTATTCAGATAGTCTTATGTTACAATCTAAGCACATGGTTCATTATTGAAGAGGAATCTAAATAAATCCTCATACCAGGGGTTCTCAACCCAGTCTTTGGGACATAAGCCAATCATGTTTTCAGGAACCCCACAATATGTATGAGATTTGCATACAATGGAGGTACAGTAGTACATTTTATTCATTCATTCATAGAAACAAGATGGCAGATAAAGGCCAAATGGCCCATCCGAAGTAACCATTATCTCTTTCTCTCTCAGAGAGATCCCACGTGCCTTTCCCAGGCCTTCTTGAATTCAGACACAGTCTCTGTCTCCACCACCTCTTCTGGGAGACTGTTCCATGCATCTACCACCCTTTCTGTAAAAAAGTATTTCCTTAGATTACTCCGGAGCCTATCCCCTCTTAACTTCATCCTATGCCCTCTCATTCCAGAGCTCTCTTTCAAATGAAAGAGACGACTCATGTGCATTTACATTACGTGGGTATTTAAACGTCTCTATCATATCTCCCCTCTCCCGCCTTTCCTCCAAAGTATACAGATTGAGATCTTTAAGTCTGTCCCCATACGTCTTAAGATTAAGACCACGCACCATTTTAGTAGCCTTCCTCTGGACCGACTCCATCTTTTTTTTAATATCTTTTTGAAGGAGCGGCCTCCAGAATTGTACACAATATTCTAAATGAGGTCTCACTAAAGTCTTATACAGGGGTATCAATACCTTCTTTTTCCTACTGGCCATATCTCTCCCTATGCCCCCTAGTAACCTTCTAGCTTTCGAGGTCACCTTTTCAACCTGTTTGGCCACCTTAAGATCACATACAATTCATTCATTCAATTTTCTATACCATTCTCCCAGGGGAGCTCAGAACGGTTACATGAATTTATTCAGGTACTCAAGCATTTTTCTCTGTCTGTCCCAGTGGGCTCACAATCTATCTAATGTACCTGAGGATTAACATTATGGATATCTTGAAAACCAGACTGGCTTGTTGTGTCCCAAGGATGGGGTTGAGAACCCTTGCTCTAAACTATGAGTGTGCGCAGTGGTAAATAATTCCCTCGTGTACCTACACTGGATTCAAAATAAAGGGAGAAAAAAGCAGCCCTACATTGGATTCAACAATTGTAGCCAGTTTAAGGTTCATATATATAAAAATTTTGTTACTCAAAAGCACAACAATTTATTTCTGGATTTAGTGCTGATTTTATTTTAAATATTTATTCAAGCAACAAAAAACCCCCCACAAAACAACCCACAATAAGAAAAAAGAATGCATCATACATCAAGGCAATTATAAAGCCATCACAAACAAGCAACCCCTCCTGGTGAGCTCTTATCTTGGTAGATTACAGGACAGCAATGTTGCCGCTATTTACTTATTTATTCTAATAGAGCCACAAAAATCTTCCCAAACTTACTTATACCCCCCAAGCAATCTACATTCATAACTTCTTCTAAACAACCCTGCCCTGTCCGCCTCTTCCCTCACCTAGAACTTCAAAGTTTAATAAGGATAGACTTAAATCCTTTAAGTGGTCATTATGCCTAGGGTCACGAGAAACAGCATGGTTTTGAACCCACCACCTCAGGGTGCTGAGGCTGTAGCTTTAACCACTGCGCCACACACATTATGGGTAAAAGTAATATCAGGGCATGCTAGAGAGATAAGATTCCTTGATGACATCATGGACTGCTTTATGGAGAAGCTGGTTCTAGAACCAACAAATCTAGTCCTTAGTGGAGCACTTGATTTGGTAAAGGAGGTAATGATGCTGGGGCCACTTGATAACAGTGATCATAAAAGTCAGAGATCTGCAGTAAGTACACACAAGAAATCCAATACAATATCATTTAACTTAAAAAAAAAAAAAAAAGACCGATAAAAATGAGGAGAATGCAGCAGTGGCTCCTCTTTCTTTTTTACCAAAGGTAAAAAGTTTACACCACGAAAGATATTACTCCAAGATACTGTCATGGAAGCCTGGGACATATATATTCCATGTATTAAAAATGGAGGAAGGAAGGCCAAACGACAACCGGCATGATTTAACAAGCGAGGTGAAGGAAGTTGCTAGAGCTAAAAGAAAATCCTTCAGAAAATGGAAAAAGAATCTGACTGAAAATAATAGGAAACAGCAAATAGAATGGCAAGTCAAATGCAAGACACTGAATAAGGAAGGCAAAGAAACCTTGAAAAGGAAAATTGGGTTGGTTTCAAAAATACATAGTAAAAAAACTTTTAGGTATATTAGAAGCAAGAACATAAGAACATAAGCAGTGCCTCCGCCGGGTAAAAGAATCAGTTGGACTACTAGATGATCGAGGGATAAGAGACGCTCAAGGAAGACAAGGCCAATACAGATAGATTAAACAAATTCTTTGCTTTAGTCTTCACCAAGGAAGATGTGGGGAAGATATGGATGCCAGAAATTTTAATTTAATTTAATTCTTATATACCGCTAATAACTGTGAGGTTTCTAAGCGGTTTACAAAAATGATGCATTAAAGATACAATAAATAAAAACTAAATAAATAAGATAGGTACTTGGAAATTCCCTAATTGTCCCAAAGGCTCACAATCTAACTAAAGTACCTGAAGAAACAGTATGAAAAATAAAAATAAAAAGACAGAGGTAGAGGTAGAGATAGAGATAGAAATGAAATATTCCAACAAGTAATGAATAAATAATTTAAAGATAGAATTAAAATAATAATTAAAGTAAACAAAATAGAGATAAAAATAAGCATAGAGAGAAACAGAAACACACTCCAAAAAAGCATCAAGATCTTTGACTTGTAATTATTATGATCATTTAACACCAGATCTTAAATGCCTTTCCGGAATACATCATATCCCTATCCCTCTCCATACCTACCTCCATCTCCACCCCAATTCCCTTTCTATTCTTTAACTGCCGTCAACCCCAGTTCCGATGGCTATCATCTGGATCCCAAGTTTCCTCCAAGAACAGGCGACATCTCTGGCAAGGTAATCTCCACCGCTGCCGCACATGATGCAAGATCCTCAGAGGTAGACCCTTCGGAATGGGGGAGGAGTGAAGAAATGGTATTCAATGCTGATGAGTCAGAGAAACAAATCTCTAATGCTGGAAGAACTATAGCTATGTGATGCAGGGTTCCATGAAATGGATTTAGGTGTCATCATTGATACATTGAAACCCTCAGCTCAGTATGCAGCAGCGGCTAAGAAAGCAAATAGAATGTTAAGGAATTATCAGGAAAGGAATGGGAAACAAAAAATGAGAATGTTTATAATGCTTTTGTATCACTAAATGGTACGGCTGCACCTCAAACACTGTACAAAAATTTGATCGCCACATCTCAAAAAAAAAAAAAAGATATCAAGGAAGTAGAGAAAGTACAGAGAAGAGCGATGAAAATGATAAAAAGGCTAAAGCGGCTAGGGCTCTTCGGCCTGGAGAAAATGGTTCAGCAGAGATATGATAGAGGCCTTGTAGACCTATCAGTTTTGATACATAATAGCCTCTTAAAGGATTTAAGTCTATCCTTATTAAACTTTGAAGCTCTGGGTGAGAGAAAAGAGGGACAGGGCAGGGTTGTTTAGAAGAAGTTATGAATGTAGACTGCTTGGGGGTATAAGTGAGTTTCGGAAGATTTTTATGGCTCTATTAAAAAATAAAATAAAATAGTGGCAACATTGCTGGCCGGAGGGGTTGCTTGTTTGTGATAGCTTTATAATTGCCTTGATGTATGATGCATTCCTTTTTCTTATTGTGGGTTATTTTTTTTTTTTTTTTTTGGGGGGGGGGTTGCTGCTTGAATAAATATTTAAAATAAAATCAGCACTAAATCTAGAAATAAATTGTGCTTTTGAGTAACAAAATTTTTATATATATGAACCTTAAACTGGCTACAATTGTTGAATCCAATGTAGGGCTGCTTTTTTCTCCCTTTATTTTGAATCCAGTGTAGGTATATGAGGGAATTATTTACCACTGTGCACCCTCATAGTTTAGAGCAAGGGTTCTCAACCCCATCCTTAGGACACAACAAGTGAGTCTAGTTTTCAAGATATCCATAATGTGTGACACAATAGTTTAAGCTACAGCCTCAGCACCCAGAGGTTGTGGGTTCAAACCCATGCTGCTCCTTGTGACCCTGGACAAGCCACTTAATCCCCAGATACATTAAATAGATTGTGAGTCCGCCAGGCAGCAGCTCCTATGCATGTCCTGCAGCTGAGCCGGAAGCCTTCCCTTTGACGTGGGAGGAGCTTCCTCTGACATCAGAGGGAAGATTTCTGGTTCAGCCGTGATGTGCGTAGGAGTTGCTGCCGACGGCTTTGTGCAAAGAAATAATTGTGGCTGGAAGGAGGAGGGAGCTGGCCAAAAGGTAAACACCCGCCATTGTTGATTTTCTGAGGATTATTTGTTTATGCTTATTTGTCTGATTTTACAGAATTATGTATGTAAAATTATGTAAACCATTTAGGTTTAAACGGTATAGAAATTTTTTAAATAAATAAATGATGAGGAAGGTCGAGAGGTCTGTGCTTTAGACAAAAGTTGTCATAGTATCTGTGTGCTTTTTGATTTTATCTGCAGCCTCTTCAAGTTTTTTTTTCTCCAAATAGGTCATCTCCTTTGCTGAAGACATTGGAGAGGCGTTCCTGAACTGAAGTTTCCAGATCTGAGATTCTAAGCCAGGGCAGTCTACACATTGCAATGACCACTGCAGATGTTATGGAAGGAAAACATCAAAAACTGCTCTAGCTGGAGGAAGATATTGGTCAACGTCTTGAAATAAATGGAAATGTAAAACTGATAGTCTATAATTCTGTTAACAAGCACTGAAGACTGGAATAAGCGTTTGCTAAGAGTCCAATGTTCTGGCTTCCCTGCCTGAAGAAGCAGAAACGTATGATCATAACTGCATGAACATTTGAGGGCAGATTCTATGATAGTGAACGGTGTTGAATTTGAGCTCTGTCAAATCCTGGACATGTTTGTAACATATACATTGTACCTAATTTTCTAGGAGCTATTTGTACTGATAAAGTCTCTTTCATGACTTTGTGTAAAGGTACTTTTAATACACTCATTTGGTGAAGTTTCAAAGTCAAGGAGCTCATAGAGTTCTGATCGAGGTTCCTCCTATTTCCATTTTGATGGACAAGACCTGCCCCAGTAGTCTTATGAAGCCAGTATAACAGATGCTCTCAGGTGAAGATGTATGTCGTGGAGGAGAAGGTGAAGGATCAGAAGGGATAATGTAAAATTCTTCTGCTGTTTATTCTGGCAACTGCTCACTTGAGTGAACTGAGATATCAGAATCAGATTCATCAAAGTACTCCTTTCTAGATGTATCAGGGTGTGTGCATCAAGGAGAGCATCAACCCTGCATAGAGATGCATTAAGATAAAATAGGAAATAATTCTTCCATCAATGATGATACGTGCATTTAGTAAGTTCGAATGGGCTCCGATGCTTGATGTTGAGCAGGAGTGCATGATCTTATCCTTGATCAATGCTTCAATGCATCCTCTGTGCCCAACTGTGGGTGCAAGAACTTATACCAGCTGAAACCCGATGTAAATCCCGACGTACAAGTTGGGTGCAGATCCCCAGAATTCTAACACACTGCGCCCATCTTTTGAGAATGCCCATGCCTCTCCCATACCACCTTCTGGGTTCTGCTCAATGGGATTTGGGCACCCAAGCATATGGAATAGCACACAGCGAGATGTGCATGTGCAACCCCTAATTGGTGCCAATTGTCAATATTCAATTGTTAGCATCCAACTATTGAAGTTAATTGACTCGTTAATTAGATTGTGCATGCATCTCTAGATCGCGCCCAAACTTTGGGAGTGGATATTTGGGGGCCCTTTATAGAATCCAGAGGAAATTGCCTAAAGCGGTGTTTCTCAACTTGATCCTGGAGTACCCCCTTTGCCAGTCAGGTTTTCAGGATATCCACAATTAATATGCATAAACTTGATTCGCATACACTGCCTCCATTATATGCAAATTTCTTTCATGCATATTAGTTGTGGATATCCTGAGAACCTGATTGGCGGGGGTACTCCAGGATCAAATTGAGAAACACTGGCCTAAAGATCTCTTGAAAAACACTATCTCTATAGTGGGGTTTGCCAGACATGAAAGATCTTGGTGTTTTGTTTAGCACCGATTTAGAAGAGATACAAAAAAACAGAATTTGGACTGCAATTCAAAAAGTCCATGGACTAAAAATTAAATGGTCGCCACTGTTTTTCATTAGTGGATAGGCTTAAGGCAATTAAAATCACACATGCATCCTAACATTTATATATGTGTCTTGTCAGAAAATGCGTATTCTAACTCGCCTGCCAAATATATGCTTGATGTTAACACTATCTCATACATATCACTAACCAAAAAGTTATTAAGATTACTATTTAATAAAATACCTTCCAGTCTATTGTACTATTCAGACCTTTAGGACTCATAGTCTGGAGTCTATAGATCCATCTTATCTCCCTTTGTGCAATGACGACCAGAAGTTTTAGAACCAGAATGATCGAACACAAATCCAACATTAAACTAAATAAAAGGACGGCTCCGTTGGTAGAGCATTGTAATACAGCTAAACACAAGTTCGAAGATCTCAAATGTTGTTGTATAGACAAAGAAGAAAATCATGAAAGAGGGGGAGATAGAAAAAAACGTCTTGCACAAAGGGAGATAAGATGGATCTATAGACTCCAGACTATGAGTCCTAAAGGTCTGAATAGTACAATAGACTGGAAGGTATTTTATTAAATAGTAATCTTAATAACTTTTTGGTTAGTGATATGTATGAGATAGTGTTAACATCAAGCATATATTTGGCAGGCGAGTTAGAATACGCATGCGCTAATATCGTCATTAAGTAACCTATATAAGTACAACGCATGCGTCGGCGTTCACAGAGCTTTAACGCCATTTTGTCTCGTGAACCCGAGCCAATATATAAGTAAGTTTGTAAGCTTTATCTTGTTAGTTGATATTTAGTTTATTTCTTTCCTTCATCTTAAAAGATTTTAACTAGTATTTTCTTGATTTGTATCTTTTTAGAACGTTGACCCCTGATGAAGCCTAGTCAAGGCGAAACGGGTCCCCGTAGGGAATAGCGGCTTTTTTCAAAAGCCTCAGGGCACAGTGGTCTCACTTAATGCTTCACTAAGATAAGTGCTTTATATTTATTAGTTTCTACACTTAGTACACTGTGATATTTTGTAAGGTACTCAATGATTGATATTCGATCCCGCTATAAAAGGTTGTTGAGATCTTTGATGATCAACCTAGCGGATATCTGAGAGTACAATAACTAGTTTCTCTAGTTTTAAAATCTTAAGTATTTCCAGTCTGTTTATTAGTTGATTTATTTTCTAGACTTGGAACATTGAGTTAGTTGAGTTATATACTTTGTCAGAAAATGGACACTTAAACCAATTTTGTACATACAGATCTTTTTAAAATAAAAATACTAAGAAAAGCTCCCCTTTATCAAAACACATCTAGAGCCACAGGGGAAAAAAGCATCTATTTATTGCAACATGCATCATAAGACATTGTACAAAAGAGATACACAATGCTGATTCTCTAAATAATACCACCTACATGTATAAGCAGCATTTTTCTTTGGCAGAACCATACATGCAAGGGAAACCAATTAAGCAGCCAAGTATTTTGCATTTGTAGGTATTATTTATCCCCAAAGAGCTACGCACAATTCCCTCTGCTAGCTCTCCTCCCAAGGCCAGGTCATGACAGTTGTACAACTCAAAAACATTAAATATTTGGATGCACTGCCTACAAATCGACTCTGGAAGAGATTGTAGCCATGCCGTGGACTGCCAGAAGAACTAACAAATCGACTCTGGAAGAGATCAAACTGACTATAACACTCAAAGCCCAAATGAAGTAGTTACGACTGTCTTATTTTGGTCATGCCATCAGATGAGAAAGAACATCGGAGAAGGACATCATATTTTGGAAGATCAAAGGCACCAGGTGAAGAGGGCAGATGGCTGGACACGTTGAAAACAACAATGGGGTCACTAGGACTCAAGCACGAGTCGATGGCACCTAACAACAACAACCTACATCAGGGGTCTCAAAGTCCCTCCTTGAGGGCCCCAATCCAGTCGGGTTTTCAGGATTTCCCCAATGAATATGCATGAGATCTATGTGCATGCACCGCTTTCAATGCTTATTCATTGGGGAAATCCTGAAAACCCGACTGGATTGCGGCCCTCAAGGAGGTACTTTGAGATCCCTGACCTACATGCATGCATATGTGGCAGCTTTCCAAATATTGCTTCCTCTATGTCACAGGTGTCAAAGTCGGTCCTCGAGGGCCGGAATCCAGTCAGGTTTTCAGGATTTCCCCAATGAATATGTATTGAAAGCAGTGCATGCAAATAGATCCCATGCATATTCATTGGGGAAATCCTGAAAACCCGACTGTATTCCGGCCCTCGAGGAGGGACTTTGACATCCCTGCTCTATGTGTATGCAGATTTACACGTGTAAATCTAGTTTTTAAAAAAAAAAAAATATGTAAATGGTATCTAAAATCATCTCTATAGTGTCTATAAATTACTCTGTGCTGAGCTCCTTTACATAATACTAGCTTAGAGAGGATTTCACACCTAATGCATTTATGTCTGCTGATACTAGGTGTAAATTTATTTCTTCATTTTTCTATACTGTTCTCCCAATTTATTCAGGTACTCGAGCATTTTTCCCTGTCTGTCCCGGTGGACTCACAATCTATCTAATGTACCTGGGGCAATGGGGGGGTTAAGTGACTTGCCCAGGGTCACAGGGAGCAGTGTGGGTTTTAACCCACAACCCCAGGGTGCTGAGGCTGTAGCTTTAACCACCGCGCCATGGTGCTTATAATCGACTTTATTCGTTATAAAGGTTCAGCGTATGATATAAAAGAACTACTTATACATCAGTCAGGACTATATAATATGCAATATGATATAAATATAACAAACTCTTTGAAAACAAGATTTCAGCAACCTTTAAAAATAAAAAATAGAACACAAACTTTTTCAGGAGGTAAAGTAACTCCAAAACCTCAGAAACTGATGCATAAAAGAATTTGCAACAACACAGGTGGGCACGCAAATCACAGTATTTTGTAACATCGCACCTAAGCTCTAGGGATGCCTCCTGATCTGCCTCTCTCTCAACCGTGGTCACACCCCTTCTAAGATGCATGCTAGAAAATTAAGTGATGAAGGCAGATCTAGAGGTAAATGCAAGTTGCTGTCGATTAACTTCAATTATCGATTATTAATACTTTGTTAACTACCCTGTTTCCCCGAAAATTAGCCCTAGTTAAGATCGACCCCTGAAGCTCCCATTCCCCCCCAAAATGCCCCAGACAGTCCCTGACTCCATCCCCGACATCAGTGCTGCCTGATTTGCTGAAAAAAATCGGATTCGTCAATTCAGCAATCCCCACCCCTGCTGCTTTAGGAGGCCTCAGAGTGGAGGTATGTCAATCTCACAGTAGGAGGGTCGGTGGGTTCTGCTGCACAAGGGGATGGGTGAGAGGGGAGGAAAGATGCTGCACATGGGGGGAGGGGAGAAAGGAAAGAGGAAGAATTGGGGTAGAGGAGAAAAAGGGAGAAATGATTGTTGTACATGAAAAAAATGACATCCCTGAAAATAAGCCCTAGTGTGTTTTTTGGACCCAAAATTAATATAAGACATGGTCTTATTTTGGGGGAAACACGGTATTTAGTTTGTGCGCATCTGCACTAAGTGCCCAAATTTGTGCACCCAACATTTAAAACGACCTACCACCTACTATAAGATTGGAAACCATTTTTAATATATTCAAGTCATTATTTTTTTTTTTTTAAATCACTATTTCAGGTTACAGGTTACAAGTGGATCAATTTTTCACTCCATCAAAAGTAACAAACACTAGGGGACACTCGAAGTTACAGGGAAATGCTTTTAAAACCAATAGGAGGAAATATTTTTTCACTTAGAGAATAATTAAGCTCTGGAATGCATTGCCATAGGTTGTGGAAAGAGCGGTTTTAAGAATGGTTTGGACAATTTCCCGGAGGTAAAGCCCATAGTCCGCTATTGAGGCAGACTTGGGGGAAGCCACTGCTTGCCCTGGATCGATAGCATGGAATGTTGCTACTATCTGGGTTCTTGCCAGGTACTAGTGACCTGGATTGGCCACCGTGAAGAAGGGCTAGTGGGCTAGATGGATCACTGGTCTGATCCAGTAAGGCTATTCTTATGTTCTTATCTATGGTTTAAATTCCCTTTTTGAAGACAAGGATCCTGTGCGTCACAGATACAAAATTTTTATTGTTAGTATCAGTCTGTATGCATGTGGCTGCCAGTCCAATCCTCTCTGACATCACCTTCCTGTTCCAGTGCACAGCTAGAAGATGTGCTTATAGAGATTGCAGCACCAGGACCGATTTACACTGTTTTGTCACTGCTGCTTTTCTACAGATGCAGCAGCTGTGGTATTGGGGAACAGAAGATGCTAAGGGTGAACATGGGAGGAGGGAAAAGACAGAGGTCAGATGTTGGTTGGAAGTGGGAGAATAGAGAATTTACAGTAGTTGATGAAAGACTGGGAATAAGAGGAAGGGGAGAGCCAGTAAGAGGGAAAGTGTTAGAAAGCTGGAGATAAAAAAAAAAAAAAAGAAATAGGGAAACTGAAGACTGGATGATATCTGTACAGGGGCAGAAAAATGTTGAAGAAAGCTAAAAAGGTAGAGGGATGACAAATGGACAGTAAATCCTGTCAAGAGAGTTAAGAAAAAATGGAAAAAACCCAGAAACCAGCGACTGGGACCAATACGATTAGATAAAGTGGTGAGACAAAAGTAGAAAAGAGAATTGTTTTAGGAAAAAGGTGGTGGTTTTTTTTGGGGGGGATAAAGCTACATTGATAAAGGTTAATGAATACAAACAAATGGAAATAAAAAGGTGATACATTTTTTTATTGGACTAATTTTGACACATTGTTTGACTAATACTTGGAGACCAAATCCACCTTCCTCAGGTCAGGAAGTTTAGCCTCTGAAAGCTAATTGAACATGTATTGAATTAGTCCAATAAAATGTATCATCTTATTTTTCATTACTATTTGTTAATTTGTAATGTAGTGATTAAAATGTGTCAGTTTTTGACATTTGTCTGCTATCTTTAAAATCTGCACAATACAGGTTAATGTGTCACTTTCTCTGGTGTTGCATTGTATGCAGAGTCTGGCTTCTTGGGGGTTCAGTTTAATTTTTGCTTACATATTTCTATTTTTATAGTTTGTGATTAACTATAATGAGTGCATGTGTTCTGCGTGTGTGAAAGACACCAGGTTTTCTATTAGTCTTGACTGTCTGCATAGGATAAATCTGTACTAATCTGGCTTGTTTGGTGTTCTAATAGGTATAATGATGTTTATTTATTTTAAAAATTATAATACCCACTACAATGTTTATAGTGCTGTGTTTTCCTAGGTAGGCCCTTTTTGTGCAACTCATGAAAATTACTGCTATAGTAGAATTGCTCTGTGGGTCCTGAGTAACATATCTAGTATTACTGCACATATGCTTAGTGCTGGATTTTGGAATAGACTTAGATCACACTTTTCTCAGTAGTAACTCAAGGCAAGTTACATTCAGGTAAGCCCTGAAAGGTAAAGGAAAATACAATCTGAATTTGTACCCAAGGCAGTAAAAAGTTAAGCGAATTGTCCAAGATTTCGATGAGCAGTAGTGGGATTAAAACTCTGGCTTCTTCCCATACTGCTTTAACCATTGGGTACAGCTAATATAGAACATACATATTCTAAACATGTTTTGTAACTCAGCAGTAGACTAAAGGCTAGATGAGCCGAAGCCTGGTGGTCATTTGGCAACTTACCAAAAAAACCTGATAAGTAAACTGGCAACATAGTTGCCAGTAACCTCAGACCTTCAATTACAGTACTAATGAACACCTCTCACATGGCCAACAGGAAGATACCAGAAGCTAAGGCTGACTAGGACCTAAGTGTTAGAATAGCTTCTGCAGTATTCTGGAAATATATCCAGGTACTTTAATATGTATTATTTTGGTATACATTATTTTACTTTTTTGGGGGGGAGGGTAACATAATTCTCTGGAGCATAATAAATGTGGCTAATACCATCCGCAACAGAAGTACTGGGGGAAGTAACTTGGACACAGTGAAGGAATCTTTCCCTGCTGTGTTAAAAGGTGTCCCTATTGCTCCTCTTTAAAAAAAAAAAAGAGTGGTGTTCATATAGAGGAAGCAATGTTCCCTCTAAGCTGCACTAAACATCCAGTAGTTCAGTAAAATTCAGAATAACTATAAACACAGTTAACCCTTTAATTGGCAGAGGGTAAAAATGGCTGCTTTATGTAACTTGATATTGAACGAGAGCAACAGTGCCAAGTAACAGGCATTTGGAGATGCAGATCTCCCCATAAAAGCCATAGAAACGCATGTTGCTTCTAAGCAACAATGCCAACTAGAAGATTAACCAGGTGAACAAGTAGGAAAAGCAGAGCATAACTCATAGAATTCTTTCCAGCCTCCATCCGAGTAGCTTTGTATGTGTGTGCATTCATGTACATCTTTATTTCTAACTGTAAAAAAAAGGCTCTACCTGTAAGAAGAGTAATGTAAAACTGTTTGCTCAGTCAACTCAAGTCACACTCCCACACCAATAGTGCACAAGGATTCCTGGCCCACAACTATAAAGATTTGAGGACTGTAGCTAGAAGTAGCAGAGATAGGCTTTTGCTTCTTTCAGCTGGAGAGAGGGTTTGGCTGTTGAGAGTTGATTAGCAGATGAGGGTGAGAAAGATGCCTAGGAGTGGCAGTAATGGAGAGGTGTGACACTGAACAGGAAGATGGAAGTGGCTAAAGAGGGAGAGGCAGCCAACGGAAAAGGGTTAGCTTGTAGAATGCTTTAGTCACACATGTGACTTGCGATGGCAAGCTCACACAGTTCAAGGCACTTTTCCCTCAATTTGGCCTCTCCCTGTTTCAAGGGCAATGCAGGTATTTCACACTGCAATATGATCATAGGCTCACAGTTTTGACCTCAAAATCCCAAATGCCTTGCTGCAGGATCTTCTGACAAGCTGTACTAGAAACCCAGGGACCTTGATTTAATATATTCAATCACATCACAAGAAAAGTGAACAAAAAAAATCATACCAATGTCCACCAAGTAACATTATTTTTGCACACTATTACAGTCAGAGCCAAAAGCTCCAAAGAAGATATCCTACTACCCTTAAATACCACTGGGTATTTCGTTTCTTGAATGAGCTTGATGCAAACATTTACATAGATCACAAATTGACCAGCCCAGAACATTCATTGAAAAAACCTCATATTTGCTGATTCAATAAATCATCATTTTTCCAACTGATTGTAGCAACATTTAAAATGGGCATTTCCTTACAATAAAGTGTATTACAGATATTAGATAATGATCCAGAAAGCACACATAATTAACCTACAAAAAGGAAGAGAAAAGCCAAACTTTAAAGTGATGAATCAAAAGAAGCAATCAAAAACGAGCAATCGCAACTCCTTAAAATGCTTTTTATTACTTCTAAAAGTAAACCATCCTTTTAACAAAAGACTTGTAACATACTACTGCAGTCAGATTTGAATAACCCACTTGATTTTTTTTTTTAACAGCTTTTACATGTTAAATAGAATACACCACAAATGGCTTAGAAAAAAAATAAAATAAACCGACATTACAATCCTCATTCTTTTGCCAAGGAGTAGACAACATCCAGCTGGGCTATTCAAAAGCCTTCTCAAGAATTCCCGAGAAATAATCCATTTCAACAATAATGAAAACGCAGTGGTACATACAGTATAGCGACTACCACAAATAATTCTTTTCTTTTCTTCCCTTCTGTTCTGTATAAGCGGCTCATGCAATGACATACCTACAGATGGACACAATTTTTAGCCAGACTTCAGACCTCTCCTAGCGCTCTTTGCAGTCAGTTACCTAGAGAAAAATGCATTATATACGATTGCTGGAAGAAAGTGAACGCCATAGCTCCACATTTCTTTAGTCGGCTAGACTTGATGGACCGAAGGTCTGATCCGGAGATGGCAGTTCTTATGTATGTCCTTCTCTCTGTCTTTGATTCTTTATGCAGTGACAAGTTATTGTGAATGCTTTGAATAGTTTTCGCATGTCCAGTTAAAGAGCTAACGTGCGCCTAACACAGGCTTTACCTGCAAGAGACCCCGCCAGCCACCGACGGGACTTCCGACAGCAAACAGCAGCAGCTTTAAACCCATCCATCCACACTAAAAAAAAAAAAAAACTTCTCGAGCCCCGCTCCCGCTCTGCGTTTAGGCAGGGACAAGCGAAGCCCCGCCCACTCTCTATTTCATAACGTCCACCCAATCAGCGTTACAGAGGGAAGGCGGTCCTCCGCTTCTCTCCGCCCCACAGAACGTTGTGCAACCAATCATGTTAGGCGCTACCTGTGGCTCTCGGCCAGCTTCTGTTAACTCCTCTTCCCTCACTCTCGAGGACAGAAAACATAAGGGGATGGGCGTGTTCACATTATAGGAGAGACGCATAGTTTAGCTAGGACTGGAATTCGAGTCGATTGTACCTAATCTATTAGTTTCTTTAACTTGGAAGTGGGGCAGGGCAGGGTTGAGGTTTCTAGGGTGATGTTCATTTCAAAGGCGGAGAAATCGCCCTTTGACCTAATGTACCCAAAGGCCGATGCTTCTTTCACCATCAAATCCCTCGGAACCCCAGGGTCAGACCCGATTCTGGCTGCAAATACAAGGGCACAGACAGTGCCCCCTTCAGTCCTGTCCCGCGCGCTTGGCAGATCGCTACTGGATATGGCTACCACTCTGTCCAAACCACTAGCTTACTCTTTGTTGAAGGAGGAGAGTGTTGGAGCCCCGGCTATGGAAGGAGTAGGTGTGATCACCGTACACATTGATGCTTTGGGTGGAGGACTTTTTTTTCCTGAATCAGGCAGCACTAGAATCTGGGCCTATGTAGGCTCGTCAAGATGGCAATAAAGAGGGAGCCTGAGTTTACTCCATTCCCACCCCCCTCTTAACCCAGAACTTCATTCTTCCCCATTTGTCAAATTGCCACAGCTCTCCCACTCCCCACAATTCCACCACCGTGCTCACATCCCCTTCGTTCTCATCAGCTCAGTGGCCAAGAGTTCCCACTCTCTCCTGGTCAACCTATGGTTCCCTTCCTTTTTCCGAACCCAATAATCGTATCTCCATTCAAGATAATATGGCAGCCTGCAGAGAGGATCGCCGGTGGTGTAGCAATCCTTGCAGGCACGTTCCCTCTGACGCGGTCCTGCCCCTCCTCTGATGTCATGGGCAGGATCGCAACAGAGGGAGCGTGCCACTGAGGACTATGGCAACCTGCAAGGATCGCTACAGCACCGGCGATCCTCTCTGCAGGCTGCCATATTATCTTAAGGTAAGAGCGGGGAAGCTGGGGGAACATTCCAGACTTCTCAACTGACCCTCCCCCTCACCCCCTAAAGCAGGAGCGGCAGCGGACAGCCAGCAAGAGGCAGCGCTGCCGCTCCTGCTTTAGGAAGGCACGGGGAGGAGGGTCGGTCACAGAATCGGGAGGCCGATTATTAAAAAAAAAAAAACAATGAATCAATTCAAATCGATTCACCCGATTCGAATTGGTGAATCGATTCGAGTCAGAAATCGGGCAGCACAACCAGATTCTCAAAATTTTAACACGGCCATTAAACTGGTTTCTGATGGTTTAGCCTGAATGCATTTTGGCAGCGGATTATCAAAAGGGATTATCTCTGTCGTGAGCTTTTTAGCAGTTTCCAACACTGCCATGCAAATGGGCTCTTCAACATTGAAATGAGCACTCCAGTGGATTCTTAAAAATCGCTGAGCCATTCTCCAAGAGCATCATCGGCTTTTGGCGACTGGTCTTGGGATGCCGGTACAGTGACAGCACTGTTAAAAGTGCATCTTGTGGTGTGTGTTTTGCCTGTGCATTATAGCCCCCTTTGGTATGCTATCTCTCCTATCACCAACCAACCCTCCTCTAACTCCCCTCGGCAGCGGGAGAGATGTCCAATTTCTCCTGCCCAACTGACCCCCCCTCAGCGGGAGAAATGCCCAACCAACCAACACCCCAAGCTCCCCTAGACAGTGGGAGAGTTGCCCATCTGGAGAGGTGCCTAATGCTCTGATTGGCCCAGACGCATAAGGCCCCCACATATAGGAGGGGCCTTAAACAACCTGGGCCAGTCAGAGCTTCAGGCCCATCCCTGGATGGGCATCTCTCTTGCTGCTGAGGGGAGTTGTGGGAGTGGAAGGTCCGCCATTTTGAAGAGGCGGGCCAGCTGGCTGGAGGAAGAAGGCATCCCTCCGGCTAGCCATGTGAAAATAAGATAAGGGGGATTGCGTGGCAGCGGGAGAGTATGGGCAGCTCTCTCACTGCTAAGGGGAGTCGGGGGAGGGGGGTGTGTTGGTTGGGTGGGAGAGATTAGGCATCTCTCCCCGGGAGAGGGGGGTCAGTTGAGTGGGAGAAATTGGTCATCTCTCCTGCTGCCAAGGGGTGTTGAGGGTGTGTTGGTTGGCAGCAGGGGACATTGAAGAGACAAAACAACAAAAGAGTCCTTGCCTTGAATTGTAACACACAGGGAAAAAAAAAGGCAAGTCAGATGTCTAGATCAATCAACAGGTCTTTTATTGATATGACAAGGTATGGAAATCCTAACTAGGATCCCTGTTTTGGCAGTATGAACTGCCTTCTTCAGGGGATATACAATTAACTAGAAATACAAATAAAAACATGTAAATGCATAATTCCGTAAAAGCAAAAATATAAAATGACTGACATAAATCCTTAAAAATAAAACTTAAGAAGTGCAATTTGACCATTAAAAACAGAACGTCTATGTAATTACATAACATTTAGAACAAAAAACATATATATAAGGTACAATGCATAAGATAAACCTAGGTACCATAAAGAAGCAAATCCACAGGGCTAGATTTAAGCCCAAATCATGCAAAGGTGATTTTTTAAATAAAGTTAAATGCCCAAAAGCATTAAAAACTGAATACAGGAAAGAAAGAAAGAATGAATATAAAATCAAGACCAGAAAATTAGTAAGTATATACCAAAATAGAATAGCAAGGACAGTATGTACCAACCAAGACACGTGTCAAAAACAGTGGCAGTGATAGAGATATAGAACTACTATTCAAATAAATAATGTCTATATAGAAGCTAAAACGGTGAGGCACTGTACAGAATAGCGAGAGAGGCCAGATAAAATGGTATCCCAGTATGATAGACTTTATGCGTGAAAGTTAATATTTTAAATTTGACCCTATATTCAGTTGGTAACCAGTGTAAATGAGCAAGTAGAGCAGCCCAGCAAAGAATCTGAGCAGCTGTGTTTTATTGAGTTTGTGTTTCAAATTAGAGATCATAATTCTTGCATTTACATTACAGTAATCGAAGTGCATGTTAATTGTATGCATAAAAAGTAAACAAAGAGAATCATCATCCCCACATCATTTCTGATGGCTCTCAATTTCCAGAGCAAATAAAAGGGATTTGAGGGGAAAAGGAAAGTGCCTAATTATTAATAATAATAGCAGTTTATATACCGCAGGACCGTGAAGTTCTATGCCGTTTACAATGATTAAAAGATGCTACAGATTGAGTGGATTTAACAAAATTAAGAGCTAGTGATTAACAGCTCTAGGGGTCAGTTATTGTGGAATTAGATTATGCAGTTTAGTTGCCTAAGTACTTCAGGGACAGATATGATTTTAGGTGTTTCCTAAATTCCCCATAAGTAGTAGGCGTAAGCAATTGTTCTAGATCTTTACCCCATAATGCTGCCTGATGTGAGAGAAGATGTTGATGATGTCTTCTAAATTTACATCCTCTAACCAGAAAGGAAACAAAATTCAAGCGTGAGCTTCTCTTATGTATGTTGGCTGTGAAAGAGAAAAGGTCCTTTATGTATATAGGGGCTAAGCCGAATAGTACCTTAACACAGAAACAACCAAACTTAAACTTCATACGTGCCTCCATCGGCAGCCAATGCAGAAGTTGATAGGAAGGTGTTGCATGATTGAACTTCTTCAACCCGAAGATCAGTCTGATCGCTGTATGTTGCACTAAATACTTAAGATGCAACTGGAGTTATTTGTCTATCTACTAGAAAAAGAACAGAGGAAAGGGTTTTTCTAGATTTAAGATGAGACAATGTCAATGTAGCCGTGTAGATACCTCTTGTAGTAAGACTGTAGTGGTTGAAAGTTTATAGATGTAGCAGTGGTGTAGCGAATGAGTAATGCCACCTGCATATAAGTAAGAGCTAATATCTTGAGTCTGTTTCAATAGGGAAAGAGGACTTTAAAAAAATGGAAAAGAAAATGGAAAAGGACAGAGCCCTGGGGAATACCACAGGAGAGGGGAAAGGAGCAAAAGTAAGATCCAAGGAGGATGAAAAACAGCTAAGAACAGTTCCGGAAAGCCCAATGGAGGCTAGATGCTGAAGAGGCAAAGCATGGTTAATCAGTTAGGTCCAAAAGATTACACTAAAACGTAACCTGTGTTAAGTTAGTCATGCAGTTCTCTCAGTAATATGGTAATAACTGTTTCTGTACTGTAACCCTTGGGCATAGCCAATAAGGTGCAGAGCAGGGTGCAGTTGCACCCACTAACTGACCGAAAATGAATGCAATGCTAAATGTTTTCAGCCAGCCTCGCCAGGGCCGTTGCTCTGCCGCAAAAGAATTTGACGCACACTGGCTTCCTATTTCCCACCGCATTACGTTCAAAATTCTTTGTCTACTTTCAAAACTAAACACTCCAACGTTCCTTTATCGACAAACTCCTGATCTCCTATGTCACAACCAGAACATTACGTTCCAATAATCAAAACCTGCTAGTGGTCCCATCCACATGTAAACTATTCTATTATTCTAACAGAAAGGCTATTTTCTCCGTGACAGCACCTTCACTTTGGAATGCTTTTCCCGTTTACATTAAACTAGAGCTCTCTCAAGAACAATTTTGGTCCAAAATCAAAACCTTCCTTTTTAAGGACACCTTCAGTACCAGATCCATTGATTTCCCCATCAGAGACTTTCTTCTGGCTCTCTCAACCAAACGTTTCTCTTGAAGCGATCCCTCTTTTCTTTCATGTATTATCCTTCCCCCTCTCCCATTTTATTTTGGTTTTTATCTTCATGTATTTTTCACTACCCATTGTTCTCCCCCTTTACAGGTCTTGTAACCCCCCTTTATAGTAAATCCTAATTATTAGTATGTGGATTTTATTTTACAACACGTTTTTATTTTTTAATAATTGTAAACCGTCTAGGTAAATTGATAAATGGTATATCAAATGAAGAATAAACTTGGAACGTGGCAGAGGAAAGATTCTGGCAGGGCTGGCTGCAAGCAAGTTGTCTACAGCATTTCCTCAGTTGGCCGACCGCTGCTTCTGTTTTGGGAGGGCCCACAGGTAAGAAATATGGGCTCCACACAGGTGGGCGGGTCAATTGGAGGCCAGACCCTCATGGGGAAGGGAAGGGGTTGTCAAGTCATGATTAGGATGACAGGGAGATGCCACAAGGGGGGGTGTCAGAGATTGTGAGAGGTCAGACCTGCAGAAGGAGGAAGGGAAGGGGGACAAATGGAAAACTGCAATGGGGGAGCAGGGGACATAGATGGTGGACCCACAGGGTGGAGGCGAGGGGACAGAAGTGGATGCTGGACCCTTAAGTTGGGGGGGGGGGGGAATGTGACCCAGACCAGAAAGCAGAACGGAGGATGGGAAGGGAGGAAGAAATACGAGTGAGAGAGTTGGTGGGGTGAGGGGACATGGATGCTTATACACTCTGAAAACTTATATAACATGAGTGCTCTCTGCTTCTTTATTCAATTTCAGTCTTCAGGCAGTTGATCTAAAATCAACTTTGTGAAGTAACAGAGCAGTTTAGTGTAATTACTTGGTTTTTGGCATTTTAAGTGAAACAATGGATATAAGGATATTTGTGGGAGGTAAGTTTTAAAATCTTGTCCCAACCATGTACTATGAGTACTATTGAACGCTTGTTTAGTACTTTGCACAGAGAGAAAATTTGGTTGTGCTCAACAATGACAGAGGATAGCTTGAATGGGCTGTATAATGTTGAGTGTGTATCGAAAGCTGGTTCGAGAAAAAAGGATAGAAATAGAAAAGGAAGCTCTGGAAAGGTTTAGCGCAGATAGAAGAAAAATTGTTTTAGTATAAGTTGAAGACTAAGGGCTTATTGGTTTGGTTTATTTATAATCCGCCTTATACAAGGAGAAGTACATCAACACATTCATAAATATTCTCAAAAAAAGATGTCCATAAGAATGCAACTGGCACTCGGCCGTCTTACTAGTCAAAACATCCAAGTGGGCAGTTTCAAAACTGACTTTCCAGACATCTTTATGGTTGTTTTGTCTCCAAATGCATCTAAATCTTAAGGGGGCCTGTTAGAGGTGTATTTGGGGCAGGCTTAGGGTGGGCTTAGGACTTGGACGTTCTGCAGGGATAATTATCAAACCTTTAACAAATGTCCAACGCTTTTTTTTAGACATTTGGAGCTAGACTTGTTATAAAAACGAATAAGGGCAGAAGTTTTATTCAGCTTTCTTCACTGGGTATGGGACCCTTGATTACGGACTACGTAGAAGACTCTGGTGTCCCCCAGCTAACTGTTCTGGAGCGGGATTTCCTTAATGCGCCGCTGTTGCTTGAAGAAATTCATCAAGTGATTACTTCCCAACGTAATTATTTAGCGCTTGGTCCTGACGGTTTTACCGCAGAGTTCTATAAATTGCTCTCTCCTTATTTGGAGGCCCGGTTACACGATTACTATTCCCAAGTAATTGGCAAGGGGGAGATGTCCGCAGGTACTAATGAGGCTTTGATCACTTTACTTTTGAAACCTGGGAAAGACGGCTCTTCCCTGGACTCATATCGCCCGATATCACTACTTAGGACTCCTTTTTCAAATAATACTATTATACTACTTTCAAATAATACTAGAGCCTTAAATTTGGAAGCATTGAATGATAGCAGGAATACGTATTTTAGATGACGTTATATCTATTGGTACTGCTTGATTTTTCACAGTTGCAACACAAATTTGGTCTTGATAAATCACAAATTTATAAATGGTTGTAATTGAAACAGGCCATTCAGGCAGGGTTCCCTGAATGGAAAAATCTTAATACTCAATATAGTTTAGAGTTCTTATGCTTTCAGACGGACTTCCTGGGACACCAGGCTGCGCAGTGGTACAAACTAATATCTGGATTAATGAATGAAAAACCAAAGACGGGTCTTAGAGATATTTGGAGAGATATTTGGAGCTTCTCAATGGCCACGTATTTGGTCTTGGAGGATGAGATGTGCAATGTCTGCATCTATGAGACAAACATGGTTTTTCTTGTTGCATAGAGCATTCTGGACCCCTGTTCGTTTAAAAAAATTAGATAGCTTTAAGTCTGATAGATGCTGGCACTGTCATCTTGAAGCAGGGACTTTAGACCATTTATTATTCTATTGTCCATTTATTATGGAATTTTGGAGATCAATTTGGAGTCAAATAAATTGTTTATTAGAAAATCATGTGGCATTATCATATGATACAATATTATTTGGCACGGCGATGAGGGCCAAGAGCCAAATATCTTCTGAAAATAATAAATTATTACTTATTTTGACAGTAGTTGCCATACAACAAATAACACTTAATTGGAAAAGTTGGAATAGATTGAACTTTAGTTTTTGGTGGAATTCAATATGCCATATTTATAAAATGAAAAGAACATTAGCTATTCAAAAAGGGAACTTTAATAAATTTCAGGATGTGTGGAGGTCATTATCAGAATATTGTAAAGAATAAGTATATTTCTTTTTCCCTGATTAGTACAAATGAAAATAGGGTGGGGGGTGGGGGGAATTTAATTTTTTGGAAAATGTTTTTATGAAATATAAAAGGATGGGAGGGAAGGGGATAAATTTAATTTGATAAGATTAATTCTAGAATTTCAAGTGATATACATATGTTAAAATGATAATACCAATGTTGATATACTTGATGTAAGTTATAAAATGAATAAAGAATTTTTAAAAAATAATAAATTGCCCCGCGCGCTAGCCGCTACCGCCTCCTTTTGAGCAGGCTGTAGATTTTCAGCTAATGCACGCTAATCCAGTGCGTGCATTAAAAACACTAGCGCACTTTTGTAAAAGGAGCCCCTAATGTAGATTTTAAAATTTTAGCAAAGATTCTTGCTGAGAGACTCTCGGTGCATTTACCCCCTTTGATAGGCCTGGAACAGGTGGGTTTTGTTCGAGGACGGCAATCCGTGATTAATGTTCGCAAGGTCTTACTTCCCTGTCTTATGCCCATCATCATCATTAGCTTCCCACGTTAATTGTTAGTTTAGATGCAGCCCGTGCTTTTGATCAGGTAGACTGGACTTATCTTTTTACAGTGTTGAACTATATTGGGATGGATGGTTGGTATCTTCGAGCTGTTAAGACACTTTATACCTCTCCAGTAGAGAGATATTAGTCAATGATATATGCACTGACCCCTTCCCAAACGAACGAAGTACACGTCAGGGTTGTCCCCTGTCCCTCTTATTGTTTTTACTTTATTTAGAGCTGTTTATATGGACGATTGTAGGAGACCCTGACATTATTGGAGTTCATATCTCTACTCATGTTATTAAAGTATTAGCTTTTGCAGACGATTTACTTTTCAGCTTGGGAAAGCAATTAGACATCTCCGTCAAGCGTTGGACAAATTTCATTTCTATTCAGGTTTTACTTTAAACCGTCAGAAATCTCTGATTATGGCCCTTCCAGCTACTTTACAAGATTCTTGGGCGGGGGATTCTTGGGCCCGTGACTCTCTCAAATATCTAGGGGTTATATTGCCCAGAGATCTCTCCAAGCTTTATGCTACAAATTTTGATTCTCTGTTCTCTGATACTTTGAAATTGCTGCAGGTCTGGACATCTTTCTCTATCATAGGTAGAGTGGCTTTATATAATTTGGCTCTATTTCCCAGGTGGTTATACCGATTCCATATGTTACCTTTATTACTTCCACGCTCACGTGAATCACGTTTAATTAAGGCTCTTCAACAATACTTGTGGTGTGGAAAGAGGGCACAGCTTTGTAATTTGGAAAAGCGTTCAATCAAATATCATGAATAAACTTGAAACTTGAGAGAGGAGGATATGGGCTGTTAGACATTAGATCAGGGGTGCCCACACTTTTTGGGCTTGCGAGCTACTTTTAAAATGACCAAGTCAAAATGATCTACCAACAATACAATTTTAAAAGAACACAAAGCACACTGTACGCAGAGAAAATGTTAATTATCATTTATATTCCGGGGTTTTTTTCAAAGAGGTCAAGGCAGATGACTCTATGCACTGTCACCTCAGTAACAACCATACAAAAATAGATAAATATACCCCCCTCCCTTTTTACTAGACCACGATAGCAGTTTTTAGCGCAGAGAGCTGCACTGAATGCCCTGCGCTGCTCTCAACCCTCATAGGCTCCTTGCGCTAAAAGCCGCTATTGTGGTTTAGTAAAATATAGATAGCAGATATAAATTCTCAAAACGGACACATTTTGATCACTAAATTGAAAATAAAATCATTTTTCCTACCTTTGTTGTCTGGTGATTTCATGAGTCTCTGGTTGCACTTTCTTCTTCTGACTCTGCATACAATCTTTCTTCCCCTCTTTCAGCCTGTATACTTTCAGCCTATATGCTTCCTCTCCTCCAGACCTCATTCCCTTCCCCAACTTTTACTTCCTCTCTCCCTGCCCTTTCTTTCTCCCTGCCTCCCTTTCTTTTTTTTCTCTCTTCGTGCCCCTTTCTTTTTTTCTATATGCCCTCCCCCAAGCCACTGCCGCCGCCATCGGGGAACAGGCCCCAAAGCCACCGCCACCCCAAGCTCTCCCTGCTTCTCTGCATCAATTCTGTCATCGGAGAGGAAGTTCCGGGCCAGCCAGGCAGCAACTGTCTGGTCCAGAACTTCCTCTCCGACGGCAGAATTGACGTCGGAGAGAGGAAGGCTGATTGGCCCGGTAGATTGTGAAGGCAATGCGAGTCTATCACGGAGCCCGAGATGGGCTCCGCGATCGACTCACTTTGCCTTCGCGATCTACTGGTCAATCACGATCGACGCATTGGGCACCCCTGAATTAGATGGTATGCTATATAGCTTGCCAAATGAGACATATAAATGATAGTTCCAAAGGTGTCAGCATATGCTAAGGCCCTCCAGATGCGACCGGAGCTCATTGGGACTTTCCAAAATCTGGACAAACTGCCAGATTTTAGAAAGTCCGTCCGGGCACCTGGACAGTCCTCTAAAAAAGAGGACAAGTCTGGGTTTCCCTGGACGTATGGTAACCCTACATATTAGCAATCTATAAATATTAATACTAATGAAATGCAATATAACTAGCAGAACGTTGAGGGACTGAGATCACATCCTGGCTTAGAAATGAGGTTCATTATGTAAGAGTATGACATAATCCGTGCTGAGTCCAGTCAAGATTTACTGAGTCCAGTATCTTATCTCCAACAAAAGATGGTTTGAGCGACAAGTACTCAGCTCGGTTTCTTAGAGCTCATTTCCAGGAATAACCAATAGGTTTCTGAAATCTCCCTGCCAATTTTTTATGGATTTTTCCTCCAGGAATTTGTCCAAACCTTGTTTGAATCTTGCTAGTTGCCTTGAACATATTCTCAGGCAATGGACTTCACAGCTTAATTGCATGCTGTGTGAAAAAAAAAAAAAGTCCTTTCTGCAAATGTTTTTTTTTAATCTGCTGGTTGTTGGTTCCATGGGGAAAAAAATGTGAATGAGTCAGGCAAAGAAAATTAAATCTGAGGGGAATAAAAGACATTTGAAAATAGAACAGAAACGATAACAGATGATTCAAGGTTCTAATTTGAATACAGTTCTACAATGAAGTCAAAGTTAGCAAAATACAAAGAGAAACTTTTGTGCCTGGAGAAAAAAATTAAGAAAGCTATATTTATTTCCATAATATCTGAGCTCTTCTTTTAAGAGAATTAGTGCTGATGCTTCCTTGTCTTTCCTTGTTTCTCACCGCTCTGTGCTACATGCAAACTGAAAGAATGATAACGTTTTACTCATCTAGTTTTCTGTCACAAATTGCCCACAGGGAGAGGACCTCCAGATTTTACATCTGTATTTTTTCAGGAAGATTTTTTTTTTTTTTCTTCTGGAAAACCAGTTGTGCATAAATTTGGAAATTCAATCTACACACATTTTCCGAATATTTGCAGTTTGTTCCTGCGCCAATGCTAGTTACCTTGTGAGCATTCCAGGGGCAGAGTTAGCTAATGTGCAGTTATGGCAATATTCAGCCCTTGACCGCATCAGCATTACTTCTACTACTATTTATTATTTCTATAGCGCTGAAAGGTGTACGCAGCGCTGTACATTTTAACATATAATAGACAGTCCCTGCTCAGAAGAGCTTACAATCTAATTTAGACAGGACATTTCAGGGTTGGGGAGGTTATAGTGGGTATAATAATAATAATAATTTTATTTCTTATATACCGCTATATCATAAGTTCAAAGCGGTTTACAACAAGATACATACAATGAGGGTAAGAGATGTAATGGGAAGAGAAAAGTACTTTCAGGGATACAAATTACAAATGGAAGAGAACCAAGTTGGTTTGAATCAAAAGGATGTCTCTAGTCAGAGATTGAAGTGCGGGGGAAAACAATTTGGATGGAATACAATTACAAATGGGAAGAGCATGAGTTAATCTAAAATCAAGAGAATTAGGGAATGGGATGAGGATGGCTGAGGGGGATTGGACAAGGATTGGGATTAGAATGTGTTAAAGAGATGGTTTTTCAGTGATTTTCTGAAGTCAGCATATGAAGTGGCCTCGAGTATGGGTTTTACGAGCCATGTGTTCAGTTTGGCTGCCTGGAATGATAACATTCTGTCAAGGAATTTCTTGTAATGATGTGATTTCAGGGATGGGTAATTAAAGAGATTTATTCTGCGAGAGCTCTTATTAGAGCTGTTGAGGATGAATTGAGAGGCGAGGTAAGTTGGTAGCATCCCAAAGACAGCAGTGAGTGAGACTTAAGAGTTGAAAGCAATTTCAAAAAAGTGAGCCTTTAGCTGGGATTTGAACACTGCCAGGGACGGAGCACGACATTGATTCAGGCAACCTGTACCAGGCATAAGGCAGCACAAGAAAGAAGGGACGGAGTTTGGAGTTGGCAGTGGAAGAGAAGGGTACAGATATGAGGGGCTTGCCTGATGAGCGGATATCACGGGGGAGGGAGCATAGGGGGAGATGAGCGAGGAGCAATATCCGGGGGGGGGGGGGGCTTCAGAGCGAACACACTTGTAGGTCAGCAAGAGAAGTTTAAACTGTATTCGGAAATGGATGGGAAGCCAATGAAGCGACTTGAGGAGAGGGGTAATGTGAGAATAGCGGCTCTTGCAGAATATGAGTTGCGCAGCCGCATTTTGTTGGGTTTTTTTTAAAATTCTTTATTCATTTTCAGACTTACAATAAGTGTGACAATATGGCCAAACAAATTAACAATGGAGCCATTAACAAAATATTGTACTGATTAGATGACATTGTTTCCCTTAAATTTACAAGTTCAATGGTGAGGGGGGTAATTTTATTATTACATATTGTACAAGATATTTGATTATATGATAGGAAAGGGTGGGAAGGGTGGGTGATAAGAGCATATTATTTGTACCATTGATGATTAAGTGATATATTTATTGTTAATTTGTTTGGACATATTGGTGCAGCAGCATTTTGAATGGATTGATGAGGCGAAAGACAAGCGTGCATCAGCTGCACAGCCCCACTGCTAGCTGGCTAACACACAGAAAGAGGGAAACTGTTTAAATTCAGCTGCATAAATAACAGTCTTATTCAGCAGCGTAGTGAGGGTGAGTGACAACCAGGGAAGTGGCAACCCTCCCCGCCCACCTGTCACGTTCACGTGCCCCTTTCCCCTACCTTTTTAACTTAGGCACGAGCAGCCACCAACTTACTGCCTGCGTTGGCTTCGGCGCTCTCCCTGACATCACTTCAGAAAGAGCGCCAAAGCCGACATGGGCATCAAGTTTCTGGTTGCTCGTGCCTAAGTTAAAAAGGTACGGGGTAAGGAAGTGGCATGCATGCAGCAGGGGGAGGCGGAGAGGGGGTAGAGGGGTACCGTTCTCCCCCCCCCCCCCCGAGCAAGATGGCACCTGGGGTGGACTGTCCCCCATCATTAGTACGCCACTGGTCCTATCTTTAAGTGGTTCAGCTTATGCGATCAAAGGCTCAATATTGCACTTAACCGCATAAGATATAGAGGTCAGTCTATAACCAGATAGTCAGTGCTGGGGCCTGGACACGGCCCAGTATTGAATACCTGGGAACACAGCCAATGGCGGGCATAAATATGCAAACCATCGCTTGCTGAATATCGGCCAACTTGTGTTCCAACCTCAGCCTAGTGGGATATATAAATGAGGTTTGGACAGGTTACTTGCTGAACTTGGGAGAGTCATTGCTCATCCCTGGAAATGAGTTATGAGGAATAGATGTCATTTTTGAAGTCTGCTGGTTACTTGTGACCTAGACTGGCCACTGTTGGAGACAGGGTGCTGGGCTTGCTAGACCTTGGTCTCACTCAGCATAACTTTTCGTATGAAATGTTCACTTCCTTGTGTGTCCCGATGAGACTGACCTAATTGAAATCTTGCATTATTATTATGTTGTGAATTTGCTTAGCTTTCCTAATGTCTGATAGCAATTCACTGACTGTTTCTTGATCCTGGCCAGGTGGATGGCAGTGTTGTATTCTTCCCTTTACACATTCAAATTCAAATATTCAAAGTTTATTCAAATAATTTGATTAAACGCTTTTCAAATTACAAAGCGTTTTACAGAAATAAAATGAAAATTTTTTTTAAAAAAACAACTTTAATACATAATCTTTATAATTAGACCAACAGGGGTAAATTGAACAAGGGAAACAATAGGAAAGGGGGGAAAGAAATACAATTTTTTTTAAAGAAAAGTACATAAAAGGGAAGTACATTAGGAGGGGGGGGGAAAGAAAGTTGGTAGTAGAGAGAGATCAAATGAGAGAAATACTGATGCTATAGTTTTATGAATGGGAAAGATCATAGAATGGTACCTCATAATGGATTTGGTGGATTCAGTTAAAGGCTTCTTTAAAGAGAAGACACTTTAAACTGCTCTTGAATTTCTGCAAATCTTGTTCGAGTCTTATGTATAGAGGGAGAAAATTCCAGATCGTTGGTGCTGTTACCGAAAAAATAGAGGCACGACATGTTCCGATAATTTTCAAGGAAGGAACATTAAGGGTAGACTGGGAGGATGATCTAAGAACTCTTGATGAACTGTAAGGAATCAGGAGCCTATCACATGGAATTTCTAAGAACATAAGCAATGCCTCCACTGGGTCAGACCTGAGGTCCATCGTGCACAGCAGTACGCTCACGCGGCGGCCCAACATGTCCAGGACCTGTGCAGTAATCCTCTATCTATACCCCTCTATCCCCTTTTCCAGCAGGAAATTGTCCAATCCTTTCTTAAACCCCAGTACCGTACTCTGCCCAATTACGTCCTCTGGAAGAGCATTCCAGGTGTCCACCACACGTTGGGTAAAGAAGAACTTCCTAGCATTCATTTTGAATCTGTCCCCTTTCAACTTTTCCGAATGCCCTGTTGTTCTTTTATTATTCGAAAGTTTGAAGAATCTGTCCCTCTCTATTCTCTCTATGCCCTTCATGATCTTATAAGTCTCTATCATATCCCCTCTAAGTCTCCTCTTCTCCAGGGAAAAGAGACCCAGTTTCTCCAATCTCTCAGTGTATGAAAGGTTTTCCATCCCCTTTATCAGACGCGTCGCTCTCCTCTGAACCCTCTCAAGTAACGCCATGTCCTTCTTAAGGTACGGCAACCAATACTGGACGCAGTACTCCAGATGCGGATGCACCATTGCCCGATACAATGGCAGGATAACTTCTTTCGTTCTGGTTGTAATACCCTTCTTGATTATGCCTAGCATTCTGTTTGCCTTCTTAGCGGCCGCTGCGCACTGTGCTGTCGGCTTCATTGTCATGTCCACCATTACCCCTAAGTCCTTTGCTTGGGTACTCTCATTTAATAACTCCCATCGTATAGTTGTACCTTGGGTTTCTGTTCCCCATAAATATTTCCACAGCACATTTTGTTTCCTGCAGTACTTTTGTCCTGCTCGACTCTACGCCATCTTTAAAACATTGCGCTAATTTTTGGAGATCTCTTCTCATGCTTTCTACTCCCTTTGGGATATCCACTCAATTAGCTATCTTTGTGTCATCAGCAAAAAGGCAAACTTTTCCCTCTAACCTTTCAGTAATGTTTCTCACAAAGGTATTAAACAGAATCGGCCCAGTACAGACAGCTGAGGCATCCTCTTTTACCTGTCGGTCAACCAGTTTCCAATTCAGTTCACCAGTTTGAGTCCTAGGTTCAGCCTTTTGGGTCCTGAATTGCTTATGACTCTCATTTTATCTTTATATCTTTTGATAGTTTTCTCTTTCCCTTTCCTATTGTTTTTAACCTTAATTGTTTTTCTTTATAATCAGAATGTATTTCTTTCCTAGCCTTTCCTTGTGTTTTATTATGTTTGTATAAGTTGGTTTTTTATTATGTTTAGTAGATTTAGTTTTTTTGTTAGTTACGTTTGTTTCCCCCAACTCTGTAATTTTTATCGATCTGTACATCGCCTAGAATTTGGAATAGGCGATTAATCAAATTTTATAATAAACTTGAAACTTGATAAACTTGTGTTATATACATGTGCATGTTACATACCGTATATATTTGAATATACACCGATCCAAATATAAACCTAGGTATACTTTTTTCCCCCTCCAAAAAAGGGTGAAAAAGGTTAAATCGAATATAAACCAGAGGTTAGAAATTTGGGTTATCATGGTGAGCCAATCTATAAAGACTGCTCACCTTCCCTCCCCATCAGCTACCTCCGAAGTCACTAAACATAATACAAATATCTGGACGCATATATCCCAAAGCTAATATAGTCACAACAAGGCCCCTGCGTAGGAAAATATAACTACAAGCAACCACAAACTTAAATAAATGTAGACAAAAATCAAGCTTAAACCTCAAGAAGTTATATGCAGTTCAACACCAGAGAAAGAGAAAGAGCACTCTACACTTTGGAAAATAAAAAGAAAGTGTGTGTGTGTGTGTGGAGGGGGGGGGGGGGGGCGGGATCAAGACCTGTAGTGACTTGGCAAGAGGGAAGTCCCCTGTGGCATCTGGTTTCTTCATTGCCAGACAGTTTAGTGGGACTGGGACTGGAACTGAAGGCAGGGCTCGCAATCCCTTCTCCCGGTGGCTGGCAAACAGCATGGACGACCGCTGCAAACAGCATGGACGACCGCTGCAGCTGCTACCAAGAGGAATTGGCTGCCTGCCTCACATTTCGGGCCTGCCCTGGACCCATGACTCCGTTCCCCACAGCCAGACCCCTGGTAGGTTTAAATTTTGATTTTTTTTTTTTAAAGTTAGAGAAGTACTCAAGTGTAGACTCAAATATAAACCAAGACCCCCATTTTTGGACCATTTTTTTGGCGCAAAAATCTCAGTTTACAGTCAAGTATATACGGTACATAAAAATATAGTATTTGAAAGAGAAGCAGAAGGGACTGAGAGTTACAGGGAGAAAGGAGGAAGTTGCAAAAATTTGAAAACCAAGGGAAAAGACTTTGAGGTAAGGGCACGTGGAAGAAGTAAAGGGAAGTTAGAAGAAAGAACCCTGTTCTGAGCTGTGAGGGGGAGGGGGTTAATGTGAAATGAAGCAAAGAACTATAGATTGCAGGATCATGAATGAGAAGAAAGTTGAAATGAATGCAGGGGGGGATATCAAGCTAGTGGATGGACTGAAGAAGGACAGCAGCAGAGACAGATCTGAAGAGAGAAATGCCCCCTGCTGCATTCTGAATGGATTGTACAGCAACAGTATGGAAGGTGAGGCAATCAGGGCAGGGGAAGGAGAGCTCAGATTAGGGTTTTATCTGTGGAAGGAAAATGATGGACGAGATCTTAGCCATGTTATAGAGGTAAAAGCAACAAGACAGAGGACAAGTGAGGATGTGCTGAAGCCACTGAAGGAAACCTTAAGAATGGAGGAGGTGCAGGAGAGGGTATATAATAGAGGAAATAATGTCATAATTGGTTGGCATCCATTATATAATTATGTACGAGATTGTCACATCACATCTGGGATGTGGTTTGATGATAGAATGTCTTATGGGATAAGTAAATAAAACTACTTAAGAACATAAGAATATCCTTACTGGGTCAGACCAATGGTCCATCAAGCCAAGTAGCCCGTTCTCAAGATGGCCAATCCAGGTCACTAAGTACCTGGCAAAAACCCAAAGAGTAGCAACATTCCATGCTACCAATCCAGGGCAAGCAGTGGTTTCCCCCATGTCTGTTTCAATAACAGACTGGACTTTTCCTCCAGGAACTTGTCCAAACCTTTCTTAAAACCAGCTACGTTAACCGCTCTTACCACATCTTCTGGCAACGCGTTCCAGAGCTTAACTATTCTCTGAGTGAAAAAAAAAATTCCTCCTATTGGTTTTAAAAGTATTTCCCTGTAACTTCATCGAATGTCCCCCTAGTCTTTGTAATTTTTGACGGAGTAAAAAACCAATCAGCTTGTACCTTTTCCACACCATTCAAGAGCTTGTAGACTTCAATCATATCTCCCCTCAGCCATCTCTTGTCCAAGCTGTAGTGCCCTAACCTCTTTAGGCTTTCCTCACACGAGAAGAGTTCTATCCCCTTTATCATTTTGGTCACTCTTCTTTGAACCTTTGCAGATATGACAACCAGAACTGAACGCAATACTCAAGGTGAGGTTGCACTATGGAGTGATACAGAGGCATTATAACATTTTTAGTCTTGCTAACCATCCCTTTTTAAAATAATTCCTAGCATCTTGTATGTTTTTTTTGGCTGCCGCCACACATTGGGCAGAAGATTTCAGCTTAATATATGATAGTTCAACTCTATAATTATGTGAATATGCAGAGTTTTATTGACCACACAGACTTTTCAAGGAATAATACAGTACACATTAGTGTCCTAAACTGAATGGAAATTATCAATTTCCCCTGCAGTTTTTCAAGTCATAAGCACTGAGCTCCCTCCAGTGGCTGAAGGGTAGCAGTACTACCAGTGATGGAGAGAGTTGATTCCAGTCTGCACATTAGCACTTAATTGCTTATGTTTTAGTTCTTTTTTTTTTTTTTCTTTTAATAATTCTTTATTCATTTTCAAGATTACAATAAGTGTTATATATGTTCAATCACATTAACAATAAATACATCATTTAAAAACTATCATTGGTATCTTATCCCTGCCCCCTCCCCATCCCTCCCTACCATATATTCCATTATCTTATATAATATGTAATATTAAAATATCCCCCTCCTTCACAATTAAACTAATAAATTAAGGGAAACAATGCCAACTAATCCGTACAATATTTTGTAAATGGTTTCCACACATCCTGAAATTTCCTGAAATATCCCCGCTGCGTTGCAATAAATCTTTCCATTTTATAGATATGACATAAAGAGTTCCACCAAAAATTATAATTTAATCTTCTCCAATCCTTCCAATTATATGTAATTTGTTGAATGGCAACACCAAGAAACAAACTAATAAAGGAACAATACAGCTACTTCAAAGATCTTTTAACCTTAAGTGGTGCTCAGATTCCGAGATGGAAATAAAGAACTCAATGTGGGGACTGAACCCCTATAGAGACTCTTATGGTATCTATCATTGCACCATTTTGTGGCAACGGTTTATGGAACGTGGATACCCTAATGGCATCATTAAAAAAGCATACAAAAGGGCTTTATATGCTCACCGGACTTACCTGTTACAATCTTCTGTTGATCAATCTGAACCTCGGATGGTTTGTACGCTTCCATACTCGTACAAAGCATTTAATATTAAAAAAATTATTAATTCACATTGGCACATTTTGCAGGTACATCAAAGTTTAGCCCAACCTCCTCTTTTTGCTTATTCCAGAGGAAGAAATGTACGGGATAGTGTGTCCTCTTCCCATTTTGTTAGTACACCAGCAGATATTATGATTCAGGAACCCATCGGGCATTTCAAATGTGGACACTGTACTATATGTGTGCATGCTTTGGAAACTACCTGTATACATCACCCCAGGTTACCAAAAAAACATGTCTTACAGCAGTACTCGGATTGTGATACGCATGGGGTTGTTTATCTAATTATGTGCCCATGTAAACTGCTTTATATTGGTCATACTACCAGAAGTATCAAGACACGCATTATTGAACATCTGAGCAAAATTAGAAGGGGAGACATTAGTGCCCCCTTAGTACAACATTGGCAGGCTACTTCGCACCAGTTACAGGATTTACAGTTTACAGTACTTGAGGTGGCCCATGGCAAAAGAGGGGGAAATTCTCAGGCTTGGCTATGGAAGCATGAACAAAGGTGGATCTTCTACTGGCAGACAGTGATACCCTCGGGTTTAAACAAAGAAGTGGAATGGTGGGCATTCCTCCACTAGGTGATTGACATTTCTTCCAGTGTATAAATATCGGGCGCTCAGCTGAGCGCTTACGTCACAGGAAACGGAAAATTCATTGATTCAAATCAGATACCCTGCCGATAGCGTCGAGAGCTTGGTAAAGTTTTTTCAATAGCTCACTACAGTTTATAACATATTTATATTCATCTGTATCATGTCCTTTGTTTTATTAGGACAAGCTTTGAATACAAGTTTGCAAGCGGGTTCTCTGAGGAAGCCAGGGCGGCGAAACGCGTCAGGACCTAGCAAAACCAACGCTTTCTGTATTCTTCAGCTAAGTCTTCTTTTTTGAAGTTTATTTATTTTGAAGTTTATCTACATTGAAGTCATTTAAAAGATTGGACAATATTTTGCAATTTCATGGACTAGTGAACATTATGAGACAATTCTCAACAAGCACTTTAAAATATCTTTTCCATATGGTACAATGATAGATACCATAAGAGTCTCTATAGGGGTTCAGTCCCCACATTGAGTTCTTTATTTCCATCTCGGAATCTGAGCACCACTTAAGGTTAAAAGATCTTTGAAGTAGCTGTATTGTTCCTTTATTAGTTTGTTTCTCGATATGGACATTTAGGAACACTTCTGTCTTTTTTTAATTTACCCAGTCGTTTATATTGGGAATGGCAACACCAGTCATTATAAATAATAATTTATTGTTGTTCGCAGAAATCTGACTTTTTGCTCTCATTTCCATACCAAATATCACAGTATCATATGATAATGCCACTGGGTTATCTAATAAATTATTAATTTGGTCCCAAATTGATTTCCAGAAATTCATAAGAAATAGGCAATAAAATAATAAATGATCTAAAGTTCCTGCTTCTAGATGACAGTGCCAACATTTATTAGACAAAGAGCTATTTAATTTTTGCAACCGAACAGGGGTCCATAACGCTCTATGTAACAGAAAAAAACAAGTTTGTCTCATAGATGCCGACACTGTACATCTCATCCTCCAAGACCAAATTCGTGGCCATTGAGATGCAGTATTTCATGCTCCAAATCTCATCTCATCTCAGTGCTCCAAATATCTCTTAGACCAGTTTTTAATTTCTTTTTAATAAATCCATTTAATACTTTGTACCACTGTGTGGCCTGGTGACCCAAGAAGTCTGCCTGAAAACATAGAAACTCCATACTATATTGATTATTAAGGTTTTTCCAATCAGGGAACCCCACCTGAATGGCATGCTTCAGTTGCAACCATCTAAAATTTTCTGATTTATTAAGTCTAAATTTATGTTGCAACTGTGAAAATTCAAGCATATTACCATTACCGTGTTTCCCCCATTATAGGACCTCCTCCTTTAGTAAGACACCCCCCTTTTTTTCCCCACCTGGGAAATATAAGGCCCCCCCCCCCCGAAAATAAGGCACTATTTGGCAAGCATGTCTTGGCGATCCAGAGTACTGGTACAGTACCGTATGCGTGGTCACACAACTTCCTGCTTCCGCTGTCCAGGAAAACAAGCCCAGGAACAGCCTCTGTACACCGAGGCCCTGATTCTCCAAAAGTGCGTCCCGATTTTAGGCAGCTGTAGACGTCCTACAGCTGTCTAATCAGCCAATCGGGATGCACGTTTTTAAAAAAAAAATGCTCCCTAGGCAGGCCGCCCGGGAGAGGCGTCCTATACTAAACGCCGATTCTGTAACCGGCGTCTTTAGAGAATCAGGTTAAATTAGACGCGGCCGCTATACTTATGGCAGCAAGGGATCTCCCTGCTGCAATATGTATAGCGGCCGCGGTTGTTGCGGCCGCCTGTCCCATCACCGACAGGAGAATGCCTAACTCCTCCTGTCGGAACCCCGAGCCCCCTCCCCCCCAAACTCGTAATCGCCGACAGGAGGATGCCCAACACCTCCTGTCGGAACCCCGGAACCCCCTCCCCCCCAAACTCGTAATCGCCGACAGGAGGATGCCCAACTCCTCCTGTCGGAACCCCGGACCCCCCTCCCCCCCAAACTCGTAATCGCCGACAGGAGGATGCCCAACTCCTCCTGTCGGAACCCCGGAACCCCCTCCCCCCCAAACTCGTAAGGGCATCCTCCTGTCGGCGATTACGAGTTTGGGGGGGAGGGGGGTCCGGGATTCCGACAGGAGGAGTTGGGCATCCTCCTGTCGGCGATTACGAGTTTGGGGGGGGGGGGGCTCAGGGTTCCGACAGAAGGAGTTAGGCATTCTCCTGTCGGTGATGGGACAGGCGGCCGCAACAACCGCGGCCGCTATACATATTGCAGCAGGGAGATCCCTTGCTGCCATAAGTATAGCGGCCGCGTCTAATTTAACCCGATTCTCTAAAGACGCCGGTTACAGAATCGGCATTTAGTATAGGACGCCTCTCCCGGGTGGCCTGCCTGGGGAACATTTTTTTTTTTAAAAACGTGCATCCCGATTGGCTGATTAGACAGCTGTAGGACGTCTACAGCTGCCTAAAATCGGGACGCACTTTTGGAGAATCAGGGCCTTAAATGTTTTTCTGGTTTGTGATACAGTTTTTTCTGGTTTGTGATACAGCTTTTCTGGTTTGTGATGACCTGTACCATATACAGGTAATAAATGTCTTTTTTTCAGCAATAAATGTGTACTGTATTCTTCTTCATGGAAAAATAAGACATCCCCCTGAAAATAAGACCTTGTGCATATTTTGGAGTTTTTAAAAATATAAGACAGTGTCATATATTCGGGGAAACAGGGTAGAAATAACGTCATCCAATATACGTATTTCTGCTATCATCCAATGTTTCCAGACGAGCCTTTCTCCGCCAATTTTGATCTTGGAGTTCACCCATATAGATTGATTTTTAGATTTGTAAATTGGAATAGATGTTAAATTGCTAACATGTTTTCCATGTATCAGCTAATATTCTGTTATCTTTACTGTAGCTAGGCATTTTGATACTGAGCACATGGCACAGGCGCAATGGAGACATGAGTTGCCATTCTAACCACAACCAATCTGGGAGTTTTTCCATGAGTTCTGGGAGGACCCAATATATACCTTGGTGCAAAATATAGGCTTGGTGGTACCTGTAAAAATTTTATATGTTTTAGTTCTTGAATCAGAACGTCCATCAACCTTAAATGTTGTTATCTCAAAATATTCCAAAAGTAGCAATTAATAATTAAACAATGTTCCATTCTTTTGTCTGTAAGAAACTGAAGGGCCAGTTCACTAAAGTACAACTAACATCCATTATTAAGGCATGCAATTCTGGCATTTAGTATGCATACTAATGGCTGATGTTAATGACATGTAAATGATGAAGACAGTAAAGCATGCACACACATTTTACATAAGGACAATATTACAAAAACTGAACTATACCTCCTCGAGGTCTAGTTAAGATTTTCTGCATTAATGCATCTAAAAAAGCAGTTTGTGCCAAGGTTTTTTTTATAATTAGATTTTGCATAGTTTTGTATCTCATTGGCATGGCTTTCACATTAAAGCTATCATAGGCTGATTTACATTAACAGTGTTGCTATCATGAGTAAACCTGGTTTGCATATGCTAATAGTACTGTCAATGTGTCTTAATGTTTGGAATAATCTTTCTGGGTGTAGGAGAGTTAATAATAATAATAGTTTATATACCGCAATACCGTTAAGTTCTATGCAGTTTACAATAGATTAAGCGAGGTACAAATTGATTGAATTTAAGAGGGGGGACGAGGAGAGTTAATAGGACCGGAAATGCATTGTTGAGGAGAAAGAGATTAATAGGACAGAGGAATCACTATGGAGGAGAAAGAAGATGAGTGGGTCAGTTGTCTAGATACTTTAGGAACAGTTGAGTTTTTAGACGTTTTCTGAATTCCTCATAAGTAGTGGGCAATAGCAGTTGATCTAGGTCTTTACGCCACAATGCTGCTTGCAAGCTTAGATCCACAGTTCCATAACCTAAACCAATAGTCTTTGACCTCTTCCATGACCTAAGCCAATAATCTTTGACCTCAGCAGTATGGAGAAAGAACAGTGTCTAATCAGCTGGATATTCTAGCCTCTTCTAGAAAGAGGGAGAAGTTAGGCAGGATATATTAATCAGCAGGAGGAACTGATGCTAGAAGAAAACTCTTTGGCTTTAAATCCTTGATTAACAGTTGTAGCCATGTCTGAGGTTCCTGTTCCTCCTCAACTTCTATCTTTAGTTACCAGAGCTCAGCCTTCAAGCCTAAGCCTTAACCTCATAGACCAGACATTATTGAGACTGGTGCTGTGCTACCCAAACCAGTGCTTTAAAAGTCAAAAGAGTGATCAAGTGTATCTAGGAGTAGAAAATCACTTAGACACCCCCCCCCCTCTTGAGTTACTGAGGAGGAGAGACTGGTCTATTCATGTATATATTCAGGGCCGCCATCAGGGCATTACTACCAGTCCTGCATTCAGGGGCCTGGAGCTGACAGGGGGCTCGAGCTCCCCCAGGATCCTAGGCCACAGTTCTTCAACCGCCAGTCCGCAAACTGGTGCCAGTCCACAGGAAATTTTTGCCGGTCCGCACAGGGCCGGCAAGATTGACTCCCTTCAATTTCCTGCCGGTCCGCACAGGGCCAGCAAGATCAACAGCTGAAGTCTGCACTTGGCCGGAGAGATCTTGGGGAGCCTCCGACAGTGGCTTTCTCCCCTCTCTGCAGCTCTCCTTTACTTCCCAGCGCAGCGATTCATGAAGACAATCTCGGGGCTTTTGCTGAGTCGCGGCTGCCTCTGATGATGCAACTTCCTCTTTCCTCAGAGGTGGCGCGACCCAACAAAGGACCCGAGACTGCTTTCCTGAATCGCTGCGCTGGGAAGTAAGAAGAGCTGCTGGGAGGGGAGAAAGCCACTATTGGAGTCTGGGAAGCTGCTGGGCAAGGGGAAACAGGGACAGCTGCTACTGGAGAGGGAGAAGGAAAGATGCTGCTGGGAGGGGAGGAGGGAAAGGAATCTGGGAAGCTGCTGGGCAAGGGAAAAAAAGGGACAGCTGCTACTGGACCTGGAGGGAAGGAGAAGGAGAGATGCTGCTGGGAGGGGAGGAGGGAAAGGAGTCTGGGAAGCTGCTGGGCAAGAGAAAAAAAGGGACAGCTGCTACTGGACCTGGAGGGAAGCTTGTGGGCAAGGGAAAAAAAGGGACAGCTGCTACTGGAGAGGGAGAAGGAGAGATGCTGCTGGGAGGGGAGGAAGGGAAGAGAGTTACTGCTGGACAGGAGGAGGAGGGAAGGGAGAATGAAAAAAGGAAGGAAACAGCTGACAGAGAGATTAGAGGAGGGGAAAGGGAGACACAGGCATGAGAAAGTAGAGAGATTGATGATAGGAAGGGGTCAGCAGAAAAATAAGCAGAGAGGGACAACGATGATAGATCTGGTGTAGGAGAGATAAAAATGAAGAGAGCAGTGAAGCTGGAATGAATCATGTAAAAAGGAGAGAGGGGGCACAAGCTGGATGGAAAGGGGAGAGGGGCATAGAAAGAAGACAGATACCATATGGAAGGGGGAGAGGACAGACAGTGGATGGAAGGGGCAGATGCTGGATTGAAGAGACAGAGAGGGCAGGCGCTGGAAGGAAGAGGTGAAAAGAAGATTGAAAGCAGAAACCAGAGACGACAAAAGGTAGAAAAAAATAATTTTATTTCTATTTTGTGATTACTATATATCAGATTTGAAATATATATCCTGCTAGAGCTGGTGTTAGACATAACTGGGGACTGCAAAACCCAGGCAGTGCTTCTTTAGCTTCCAGCTGTCTTAGGGCGCTCTGACCAGGGGGCAGTTGCCCTAGTTGCACTCCCCTAAAACTATTCCTGTAATGTGTGACTGCAGTATTCTGTTAGCATGATAGTTCTGTGTAGCATTCTGTAATAATTTGGCTTGTTCAGTTTTCTTGATAGTAGAGGGGATATATGTGAAGGGGAGGGGAGACAGGGGTTTTGTTGATCCTTGCTCTGAATTATTTATATTTATAAAATGACAATTGTACAGAATATTGTTTCTTTTTATACTTTAATAAAATACATTCAATATAAAATCATAACTGAGGCTTGTGTGGATGGGTTCAGATGATTTGTGGGGACCAGTGTTCCCGCTAAGGTGTGCTGGCCTGCGCGCGCGCACAAAATATTACATCGCAGCGCAAAGTTTCTCTTCACAGCGCACACACGCGTCGCAAAGGTAAGGGGAGGTAAGGTAAGGGGACGCATTGGGGGGATTGCACTTCCCCACAATTGCCATGCTTCGGTTCCTCTTCTTCCTTCCTTCCTCCCCCCCCCCCCCCGCGGGACCCTGCGGCACCATCAACTCTTACTCCCTCTAATGTCGGCCCTGCAGCTCCAGACTTCCTCGCACCTTCTCCCCTCCCCCTTTGGATCGCTATTATTTTAAATGTTATAGCCGCGGAGCTGTATCCATCAGTGGAGATGTCTAACCTCGGCCTGCCCCGGAACTCTTACTGCAGCAGCCGCCCGTCTAGGCAGGAAAAGGAAGTCACTGTTGCAGTAAGAGTTCCGGGGCAGGCCGAGGTTAGACATCTCCACTGATGGATACAGCTCCGCGGCTATAACATTTAAAATAATAGCGATCCAAAGGGGGAGGGGAGAAGGTGCGAGGAAGTCTGGAGCTGCAGGGCCGACATTAGAGGGAGTAAGAGTTGATGGTGCCGCAGGGTCCCGCGGGGGGGGGGGGGAGGAAGGAAGGAAGAAGAGGAACCGAAGCATGGCAATTGTGGGGAAGTGCAGAGCTGCAGGGAAGAGTGTTGCGGTACCCAGCTGGAGGGAGAAGGAAGATGAGGGAGGGAATTAAAGGAGATGCCAGGGCTTGGAGCATAGGAGGAAGGTATGCCAGTCTAAGGGAAAAGGAAGGGGGAGATGTGAGAGCATGGAGGGGGAACGAAAGATGGAAGAAAAGGAAAGGAGAGAGATGCCAGAGAATCAGGGAAGGGGAGATACCAGACTATGAGGAGAGGTGTGGGAGAGGGAAGGCGAGGAGAGAGATGCCAGACCAATGGGGTGAAAGGAGAGATGGAAGGGGGAGGCATACAGTTTCTGGAAGGGGCATAGAAGGAGAGAAGATGCCATATAGGGGAAGAGAGACGGCAGACAGTGAATGGAAGGAAGAGAGTTACAAGAAGATGAGGAAAGGAGAAACCACAGAAGACAAAGGTAGAAAAAAATTTCTATTTATTTATTGCTTTAGGAGACATGTGTCACTGTTTCTGTGAAGCATTATATGCAGAGTCCAGCTTCTTGCTGGTTCAATTTAACCTTTGTCTATGTATTTTTATTTTATCCCCCCTTTTACAAAACTGTGAAGCGTTTTTAGCACCAGCCTTGGTGGTAGCAGCTCTGATGCTCAGAATTTTATGAGCATCAGAGCTGTTACCTCCGTAGCTAAAATCCACACTACAGTTTTGTAAAAGAGGGAGGGGTTAGTTTGTGATTACATATTCCTTACTAGGCGAAGGTGTTTTCTGTGTTCTGTGTGTTCGAAAGACATGGTTTTCTGTTAGGATTGACGGTGTAGGATTGATCTGTGCTGGTCTGGCTTGTTTAGTTTTACAATGGGTGTATTGATGTACTGCTCACTGCAATATGTAAGATGCTGCCTTTTCCTAGGTACTCATGTGTGACGTGTGGTTTGTTACTAAAAATCATGTTTTTCTTACAGATGGGGGGGGGGTGCCAAAAAATGATGGGCCCCGGATGTTACATATGCTAGGTACGCCACTGTATGTAAAGATACCAGAAAGCTGGCGTAGCAAAAACTTCTAAGTTTTGAGTATTTAACCCTCCCACAATCTCACGGGCACTCGTTTCAAGTTTATTGAGATTTTGATTTAAACGCAATATCAAATATTTTCAATGCGTATAACAAAAATAAATTTGGGGAAATAAATAAAACCATTTGAACCAGTGTTCCCGCTAAGCTGCGCTGGCGTGCGCTGGCGCACAAAATATTACATCGCAGCGCACACGTTTCTCGTCACAGCGCACGATCGGAAGAGGCGTACGGCAGATGGCAGGGCGGCGAGAGGAGAATCGGGCGAGTTGGCTCATAACTTGCTGGCGCCCGATATTTTTGGCTCACGGTGAAAAAAGTTTGCTCACAACACCCGCCCGCTTAGAGGGAACACTGGTGGGGACCGAGCTCGCAGAGATGGGGCGGAAACGGGGTTTTTAAATTTTAGTCCTAGTAATTTGCCGGTCCACAAAATAATTCTTTTTTTTCTGCCGGTTCACGGGTGTAAAAAGGTTGAAGAACACTGTCCTAGGCCACCATAGCACAAATTCCTGTATTATGCTTCTGCTGTGCACAACAATAAACAATAAACACTGCTATCATACTTTTTTTTGTCCCCTGCCGATTTCCTGATAGCACCCCCCCGGACAAAAGTGGATCCGTCTACCTGGCCCGCGGCCGGTGATATACTAGGTGCGTGCCTCTCGTCTCCTGACTCCTTCACCAAGGCCCGCCCTGTCTCCACTCCGATTGGCTTGGGCTTAGGGTGCCTAGCCAATCAGGAGACACATCACTTGCCTGCCACTGAATCTGCGAGAGCGGGTCGGCCGGATGACGTCACCATGTCTCTAGAAGGACAGGACGAGAGGAGCAGCACGAGGAGCTGCAGAACTAGTAAGGCAGTGATCAATTTAAACATGCACCTTTCTTCCTCCATCCCATGCACCTTTCTTCCTCCATCCCATAACACACACAGCCTGGTGGTGATGATTATCAGATTGATTCATGAATATATAATGATGTTATGAGTGTGCACCTCTTCCTTCCCATCCTCCTTAGCATGTCACATACAGCATGTTACATTACACAAAGTCCTGTATGTGACATGCTGAGGAGGATGGGAAGGAAGAGGTGCACACTCATAACATCATTATATATTCATCCATAGCTGCATGTTAATGATGTGCTCATATGCACTTATTTATCATCATAACATATACATCATCATTAACATGCAGCTGTGGATGTGTAAGGACAGGCTGAGGAGGATGGATGGGAAGGAAGGAAGGTGCACATAATCAACATATCGTACATTTTTAACATGCATGATGCAGCTATAGGCAAGCTGAGGAGGATGGGATCATACAGATGTGTATGTTCAGATATGCGCTCAGATATGTAGTTTTTTCTGATATATTTATTAAGCTTACAGTATTTATAAAAACACATTCAATACTTGTTACAAAAAATATTGTGCAATTGTGATCTACTTCTGGCCTACAAAGGTCAAAAGAAATCCTTAACTGAGATTTTACATTCAAAAGTGAATTATAGCTACTATAATTATTTATTAGTTATTTATTATGCAGATGTTTGTTAGTTTGTTATTAGTTCAGTATTAGACATATGTTAGTTTAGAATAGATAGGTATAGATTAGATTAATTTAGGTTAGGTTAGGGCCCTGCTGAAAGAGTCTACCTTGACGTGGTTGCAGGCTTACAAATCTTTTGATCAAAGAGTGCGGCGACAGAGAAAAGTATGTGTGTATTCGGCCCATGGAAGAAGGGGGGCCGGGGGGAAGGGGTGTGTAGGGGGGCCCAATAGGATTGCTCAGTAAGGGACCCAGAAATTTCTGATGGCGGCCCTGTATATATTGCTTGAAACCGTTGCCTTTGTATTGTGCCCGTTGCCTCTGCCAAACTGAATTACGACTACTATTTATTATTTCTATAACGCTACCAGATGCACAAAGCGTTGTACATCAAACACAGAAGACATGGTCCCTGCTCAGAAGAGCTTACAATCTAATTATGAAAGACACATTGGCCAAAAAATGGTGAATCAATATATGCTTGCCCTTAATTGACCGTAGTAAAATGTTAATTCTGATCAACAGCTATGGAGATGTTTCAGTTATTGAGTGGACAAAAGTGTGAAAGAACTGCTTATTAAGCCTTCTAGTTTATTCCAATGCTGACCCTGGCCCCTAAAACCAAAAATTTTTTTTTTCTTTCACTTTTGGCAGCCGGACTCACTCAGTGCATCAGCTCAGAAAGAGAGATTTGTTCGCATCAGTTTCAAAAATTTTGATGACCATTTTACTACATTGTTTTCCATATCACTCTCTACATGTGATATATTGGATATCTCGAACCCCTGAGGAAGGAGTGTTTCTCCGAAACACAGACCGTGTAGGGTCCACATTCCAAGTATATGAGAATCATTTTCAAAGGATTACAAATTTATATATTTTTTTAAAATAAAGATTCCTGTCCTTGTACATTTCCATCTGCAATTTATTTCTTGCTTTTGCATTTACCTATCCAGTCCTTGTGCTTTTGACTATCCTGCCATCATTTCAACAGGAGTTTTGTGTTTCTACCTAAATTCCAATCCAATTTTAAAACTTGGGTTTTATCAGCAAGTCTGCATCTTCAGCAGAAGATGGCAGTATTAGTGCTTCTGCCAAGTCTAAATGGAAGCTGTTTACTAAGCAACAGTAAAATAATGTGTTGTTGCACTATTGTACAATGAACATAGTTTTATTTTGGGGTTTTGTTTTTTACTGCATGATAGATTTTTTTTCTTTTCTTTTGCATTGCTGCTGCTGGAAATATCACACATTTCCAGCCAAAACACAAAACTAGATGCACTAAAGATAGTGACTCGATCACTGTTGGCTGATTCTCTGGTTGATTCTCCAACAGCGATCGATGCACTATCAAGTTTGCATGCAATCTTGCATTCAATCTCTCAGTGAGCGACTGACACATGCGCAGAGCCCTAACAGCAATGACAGGGAAAGCAGCCTCCTGTCACTGCTATTAGAGCTTCTGGGTTTTTTTTTAATGGCACAGATATTGTGCGTGTGTTAAACACGCACAATCTGTCCCATTAAAAAAAATCCCTCCCCCCCCAATGCTGGCATCCCTGAGCCACCATCCCCACTAAGCCCCAAAAAGATGGCAGGAGGGATGCCCACTCCCTCCTGCCAGGAAAGACATCCCCCCCAAAAAAGATAGGAGGGATGCCACTCCTTCCTGCCACTGGAGGACCCCCTTCCCCTCGAGGCCCCCCTCCCCTGTACCTTTTGTTGGGGAATAGGAGGGGTGCTCAGTCCCTTCTGCTTCCTCTGATGCGCCGTCCAGAATGCTGGGCCTTAGGCCACTCCTCAGTTCATCATGTGAAGCACGGGGAGGGGCCTAAGGTCTTGATCTGGGATACAGGAAGGAGCCTAAGGAAGGCCCTGATTGGCTCAGATGCCTAAGACCCCTCCCAAGGGAAGGGCCTGAGGTGTCTGAGCCAATCAGGGCCTTAAGACCCTTCCCATGCACCACATGATGTCTTGGTTCAGCTTTAGTTTGTGGTCTTTCATCCATTTTATCACTGTTTCTAGTGTTATGTGTAGTATGTTTGTTGTGTTGGAGGTATGTTGGTCCAAAGGAAGGAGGATGGTGATGTCGTCTGTGTACCTGTATGAAGTTATGCCTAGTTTGTCCAGTCGTATACCGAGTGTGGTTTTTCAGCTATGGACCTATCCTTCTTAGATTTACTCATTTTCCCATCTTGTTTTTTATTTGATTTTTGCTCTTTCTATATTTGAGTAATTATAAAATGCATAAATAAAAATAACTCGGATAAATATCATCAGGTCCTGATGATTTTTTACTATTTAATATGTCAATTTGTTCTACTACTTGCAGATTCACACGGATTTGTTTCTATTGCTATGATTCATCACCTATGATGAACCGTTCAAGTGTGGTCAGCTTCTCAGCAATTTCCAATGTAAAGACTGGGGCACAGAATTCATTAACCCCTCATTTTACAAAGCCACATGGCAATGGCACAGAAGCCCATTGATTCCCCATGGGCATTGGCACGATTACCGCAGGGCACTGCGGTAATCAACTTTGTAAAAGGGGGCTGTGGTTTTTCAGCTATGGACCTATCCTTCTTAGATTTACATAGCTAGGCAGTTTATAAATACATTATATTCACTCTTGACTTGCTTTTAGCCTTTTACTTCTAAATTGCTATGTATATATGCTTCTCTGTTTTCCTCATTGTGTCTTGCTTTCCATTTTTGAAAGGATACTTTGTTCGTTTTAATGTAAACAGCCTTATTTAGTTACCCTGATTTGATTCATTCCACAGGGGGGAAAAAAGGCCATGGCTGTACAAAATAGCTATACATGAGCAGAAATATTTTCTAAGCTTTGGTGCTGGATCATCCCAAACCATATGTGAGACTGATTTAGTTGTAAATAATAGAAATAAGGTCAGGAAGTCCACAGTAGGAAAGTGAGCTCTTGATCATAATATGCCTGAGGACATGAGAGACACGGAGCCTAATTTCATGGCAGGGCATCTAAGTAAAAAGTCCAACAAGCATCTATTTTATCAAGACAACCTTCATGAAATTGACTAGTATAGTGACTTCCAGTAGAGACCTTGCATAAAACTGCACCTGCGTTGAAGGTGTTAAGGTGTGTGTATGTCCTGTGTGGACTTTTGTATTTTATAAAATACGTGCGCACATCACAACTCCACCAAAACTACTATAATGCCTCTTGAAATGCTTATATGCAGACCACTACCAAGTGCTTTTTTATATATACCTCTGTGCATGTTATAAGAGCCTATTTCCATATATAAAACAAGCTTATAAAATTATCCCCATGTGTTTATGAGACAGCCAGGGCAGGAGTAACCACTAGGCCAAGTAGGCACGTGCCTAGGGCCCGAAATGGTCAGGGGGGCCAGATGAAGGAGGGCATCAACATTGTTTTTTCCAAATGGCAATGGGCTTCGATCGGCAATGCGGGCCCCTCCCCGATCGGCAACGCAGGCCCCCCCCAATCGACGGAAAGTAAGACAAGCAAGCAACGCAGGTAAGAAAGGCAACGGGAACTGTAATTGTGCAAGCGGTGCTGCTTGCCCAAAGCTTCCCTCTGACGCAGCTTTCTGTTTCCGCCTGGGCGCATGGTGGGGTGGGGCAGGGCAGGGGGCCCAGTGTACTTGTGTGCCTAGGGGCCCTCGACGAATTAATCCTGCCTTGGAGACAGCGGAAGGAGAACATAGGCTAAAGGAAAATAAAGCTCCCCTTTTTGGTTCGTCAATCTGGAGTAAAAGAAAGCAATGCCCTCCAGTTGTGGAACTCACTGTCTGTCCTTTTTCAAAGTCAGGGGGAAATGCTCAAAGGTTATTGTGCTTGCAGCATTTCACTTTGACTGGTTTTAGCCATTCTAAATGAAACATTATTGTGTGCCTCATAGGCGTCAGAAAGAGGGGGGCCACAGGGGTCTTGGCCTCCCCAAAAAAGCCTGTCCTGTGGGGGGAAACCACACTTGCCAGGCTGGGAGCAGCACCTGCTCCCCTTCGCCGGCATCTGCTCCTCCCCCTCTTCTCTTCCGCTCGCTTGCCACGTGTCTACCTGGTCGGCACTCTAATGCGCCCCTACCGGCATCTACTTCTCTCCCTCCTCCCTCCCGCCCACAGCTTGTCTACCTTTAACGTCTTAGAAAAGCGCTGCACAGGCCCGGTGTCTTCTCTCCACTGCAGCCCACCCTCTCTGACAACGTCCTGTTTTCGCTAGGGCTGGTCGCAGAGAGGGTGGGCTGCAGTGGAGAGAAGACACCGGGCCTGTGCAGCACTTTTCTAAGACGTTAAAGGTAGACACGCCTCGGGTGGGAGGGATGAGGGAGAGAAGTAGATGCCGGCAGGGGCGCATTAGAGTGCTGACCAGCAGACAGCAGACTAGATGTTTTCTAGAGATGGAAGGAGCATATGGGACTGGGGGAAGGGAGAGAAGTTGGACTCAGATGAGGGAAGGAGGGAGAGATGTGAGGAATGGAGGGAGGGAATGATGTCAGATGTGTGAGGGACAGGAAGAAACTGGATTTGGGGATGGCAGAGGGGGTAGAAGGAGGACAGGGAGAGTGGAAGAGGGGGGTGGGAGAGGGACATTAAGATGGATTTGGAGAAGGACAGAGGGAGTAAGAGAGGGCGAGATGGACATGAGGGAAGGGGGGAGGGAGAAATGGATGCAGAGGAGGCAAGATGGGGAGAGGGAATGAGATTCAGGGGATGGGACAGAAAGGGGAGGGAGAGATGGAGAACACGGGGAAAGCAGAGAAGGAAGAGAATACATGGCTAGGGAAAGGCAGAGGGGATATGGACTGGAGGCCAGGAGAGGTGACAAATGTCATATCTGGGAGCGCACCAGAACCTCTGGCCATTGCTGCTGCTGCCTGTGGCTTTGTGAAGAAAGAAGTGCAGCTGGAAAGAAGGAGATGGAGACCTACTTGGATGTTTTAGCACCAGCCAGAACACAGGTACACACTCTTGGGAGGGGACATGAACTTGGGACAAATGAGGGAGGGGCTTGAACTTGGGACATAGGATGGAAGGACAGGGGAAAGAGTTGCTGAGGTGGGGGAGGGAATAGAAAGGGAGAACTGTTAAGCATGGGTGTAAGTGAGAGGGAAAGAGATGGTATATATAAGAAAAGGAAGATGGGAGAGGAGTGAGGTAGAGAGAGATAGGGAGAAATATTGGAGGATGTGGTGGTGGAGAGAAAACAGTGGGACAGATGGAAATAGATGCAAGAGGGAGGAATGTTGGACATGGTGGTGGAGGGAATGGAGGAAGAGATGTGGCATGGAGCTGGAGAGGGGTGATAGAAGCAGAAATGTTGGACATGAGGCCGGTGGGCAGAGGCGAAAGATGCTGCACACAGTCCGGGGGATAAGAGGAAGAAATATTGGAAGTGGCAGTAGAGGGCATGGGAGAGAGGCACCCTGGATCCCTCTCTCCCTTTCCCCACTCCCTTTGAAGCAAAGGAGAGAGGGAATATGAGAGAGAGATAGTGGACAGTGAAAGAGAGGAAGAGGTTGCACATGGGGGTGGAGGAGAGAGAAAGAAATACTGTGCAGTGGTGGGGAGGAGAAAAAGGGTGCGCTTTGTGTAGTTTAATTTGGGAAGGGGTAAAACACGGACCTCACGGATCTCGCGGATCTAAACCCGTATGGCCTTAAAAATCTGAGGTCCATGTCGGTCCGTGTCCGTGGCGCTTGTAGTTTCTGTCGCTGACAGACCTTGATGAGATTTTAGCGCTGACGGATCCGTCTCAGCATAGGGAGGGAAAAGTGTTAGGATCCGTCAGCGCTAAAAATCTCTTCGAGGTCTGTCAGAGCCAGAGACTAGTGCTGGGGCGGCAGAGCAGAAGCCAAGTGAGCGAGGACATAGGTTATGGACGTGCGTTATGGAAAAGAAGTTTCCAAACTCCAGCACTAGTTTCTGGCTCTGACAGACCTCGAAGAGATTTTTAGCACTGACGGATCCTAAAACTTTTCCCTCCCTATGCTGAGACAGATCCGTCAGCGCTAAAATCTCATCAAGGTCTGTCAGCGACAGAAACTACAAGCGCCATGGACACGGACCGACACAGACCTCAGATTTTTAAGGCCGTACGGGTTTAGATCCGCGAGGTCCGCGTTTTACCCCTTCCCGTTTAATTTTGTGGTTACCATTGTGTATTATTAATAAGATTATATTGTGTGTATATGAAAAAGGAACAGAAGAAATGACATTTACATTTAGTACTATTATGGGGGTGAGGTCTGGGGAGGAGCATGGGCAGGTCTGGGGCGGGGTCTAGGGCGGAGCTTATGGGCCCCCCCTCAAACTAAAAGTGTTCCGCTGCCTTTGGTGTGGCTAGTACACAAAGGCTTTCAGCCAAGGCTTTACCGTGAACAGAAGCAGAGGCCAAAAATCATACGCGAATGAGCTCACGTATTAAAATGAGCTCATTAGTGACTCTATGCAATGTTTAGAACAGTACACAGAAGCCGTCTGCCCTAATGACTAGGAAGGTGTTAGTTGGGTGACGGGACAAAATCGCGTGAGACAACGGCGCGCCGACAACTGAGCGCAGACAACTGAGCGCAAGGTTGACGGCGCGCCGAGCACTATTTTAAAGGGCTCCAACGGGGGTGTGTGTGGGGAGGAACCCCCCCACTTTACTTAACAGACATTGCGCTGGCATTGGGGGGGGGGGTTTGGGGGTTGTAACCCCCCACATTATACTTAAAACTGAACTTTTTCCCTTAAAAACAGGCAAAAAGTTCGGTTTCAAGTATAATGAGGGGGGTTCCAAACCCCCCACAACGCCAGCGCGATGTCTGTTAAGTAAAATAGGGGGGTTCCCCACCAACAACCCCCGTCGGAACCCTTTAAAATAGTGCTTTTCTTCAGCGCGCCGTCAACCTTGTGCTCAGTTGTTTGCGCTCAGTTGTCGGTGCGCCGTTGTCTCGCGCGATTTTGTCTATGAACCGGTGACGGGACTAAATCGCGCGAGACAACGGCGCGCCGACAACTGAGCGCAAGGTTGACGGCGCGCCGAGCACTATTTTAAAGGGCTTCGACAGGGGTGTGTGTGGGGAGGACCCCCCACTTTACTTAACAGACATTGCGCTGGCATTGTGGGATGGGGGTTTGGGGGTTGTAACCCCCCACATTATACTTAAAACTGAACTTTTTCCCTAAAAAACAGGCAAAAAGTTCAGTTTCAAGTATAATGAGGGGGGTTACAACCCTCCAAACCCCCCACAACGCCAGCGCGATGTCTGTTAAGTAAAATAGGGGGGTTCCCCACCAACACCCCCGTCGGAACCCTTTAAAATAGTACTTTTCTTCGGCGCGCCGTCAACCTTGCGCTCAGTTGTCGGCGCGCCGTTGTCTCGCGCAATTTTGTCTATGAACCGTTAGTTGTTAGGACAGGGTGACACTGCTGTGCTTGCCTCCTAACTTCTCTGGCAGGAGCAACAGCTTTTTCTCACTCAGGTACTTCCCCCATCACTTCCTATTTCCAGTCCCCCGCCCCCACCCTTTCACATGCACACACGAACTGTACCTATCACACAGCTCTTGTAGGCATGCACTAGGAAGGTCCGAGCACTTTACCAACCAATGCTCAACATTTGCAGTGTGCATTGTATTTGTATGCAATTCGTGGTGAACATTGGTTGCAAAAAAAAAAAAAAGGGCTCCGCCTGGTGTTTTCTGGAGTTGTAGAGAACAGCGCTGGAGTTCTGTGCACCTCCCCACCCCCCTCAGTGAGAAAGCATGCAGCAGAACTCACAAAGTAACACAGCAGTCTGAGAGAAGCCATTATGTTTTTGCTAGGTCTCTGCAATGGGGCAGAGAGCGCCATCTCACCTTGCACAAGCCTGCTGAATTAGGATTTGAACTAGTGGCCTAAAAGCAAAAGGCTCTCTAATGCTGCAATTATTCCCCTGAGAGTTCTTGAAGATACATATTATTGTTTCAGAGAAAGAAATTCAGCTTTAAGTCAAAGTACGGGTTAAAACCAGAGATCAGTTTAGAAACCTTGTGCAAGGATCAGTGGCGTACCAAGGGGGGGCGGGGGCGGGGGGGGCGGTCCGCCCCGGGTACCAAGCCCTGAGGGGGTGCTCCCGGTCCGGTCCAGTTACCCCCCCCCCCTGCGCCGGGTGTCGCGTCTGGAAACAGCCTGCAGCAAGATCGCGATGCCAGAGATCTTTGCCTGCTTCGACTGTTTCCTCCGCCACGGTCCTGCCCCTCCTCTGATGTCAGAGGAGGGGCGGGACCGCGGCGGAGGAAACAGCCGAAGCAGGCAAAAATCTCTGGCATCGCGCGATCTTGTTGCAGGCTGTTTCCCCAGGGCAGTAGCGTACCAAGGGGGGCGAGGGGGAGGTCCATCCCGGGTGCCGCCTTAGGGGGGGGGTGCACAGCTGGCCCGGTCCCTATCGCGCTCCTACCCTCCCAGCGAAAGCAGCATCGGCGCCATTATCGAAAAAGGTAATGGCGCCAGGCCTTGGAGCACCAAGGCAGACCGCTTCTCCCCCCTCCCAGCCGAAACCCCGCTGACCATCCTATCTCTCTCCCCCCCCCAAGTGAACCTTTCTGACCCTCCCAGCGAAAGCAGCAAACCTCCCTCCAGTAGCGTCGGCTTTATCCTCCCTCTGCCGCATCACTGATGACGTCATCAGTAACGCGGCAGAGGGAGGAGAAAGCCGCGAAGGAGGTTTGCTGCTCTCGCTGGGAAGGTCGGAAAGGTTCACGGGGGGGGGGGAGATAGGAGGGTCAGCGGGGGTTCGGCTGGGAGGGGGGAGAAGCGGACTGCCTCGGTGCTCCATTACCTTCTTCGGGCAGCAGCAGCGTTTACAATTCGCTGCTGTTGCCGGCTTCAGGCCTTGTTATCTGCCGGGTCCTGCCTACTTCCAGTTTTCATGAAGACAGGACCCGACAGAGAGGAAGGCCTGAAGCGGGCAACATCAGTGAATTGTGAATGCTGCTGCTGCCCGATGAAGTTCAGGACATCGGGGAAGGAGCAGGGAGAAATCGGCTGCTGGCTTGGGGGTGAGGGTAGGGAAAGAATCGTGGAAGTGGAGAAATCGGCACGATGGCTTTGTGCAGGCTAGGGGGAGAGAGAAAGAAAGGAAAAAATAAAGAGGGGGGGCCAGGGGGAGAGAGAAAGAAAGGCAGAAAGAAAGAGGGGGACCAAGGGGAGAGAAAGAAAGGCAGAAATAAAGAGGGGGACCAAGGGGAGAGAAAGAAAGGCAGAAATAAAGAGGGGGTCAAGGGGGAGAGAAAGAAAGGCAGAAAGAAAGAGGAGGGCCAGGGGGAGAGAGAAAGAAAGAGGGGGACCAAGGGGAGAGAAAGAAAGGCAGAAATAAAGAGGGGGGTCAAGGGGGAGAGAAAGAAAGGCAGAAAGAAAGAGGGGGGCCAGGAGGAGAGAGAAAGAAAGGCAGAAATAAAGAGGGGAGCCAGGGGGAGAGAGAAAGAAGAAGGATCAGAAGAAGGACCAGAGACTCATGAAATCACCAGACAAAAAAGTAGGAAAAATGATTTTATTTTCAACTTAGTGATCAAAATGTGTCCGTTTTGAAAATTTATATCTGCTGTCTATATTTTGCACTATGGCCCCCTTTTACTAAACCGCAATAGAGTTTTTTAGCGCAGGGAGCCTATGAGCGTCGAGAGCAGCGTGGGGCATTCAGCGCAGCTCCCTACGCTAAAAACCGCTATCGCAGTTTAGTAAAAAGGGAGGGGGAATATTTGTCTATTTTTGTATAGTTGTTACTGAGGTGACATTGCATAAAGTCATCTGCCTTGACCTCTTTGAAAACCCGCGGAATATAAATGATAATTAACATTTTCTCTGCGTACAGCGTGCTTTGTGTTTTTAAAATTTTATTGTTGGTAGATCATTTTGACTTGGCCACAAAGGTAAGGGGGAGGGAGGGAGGGGAACTGCTGAAAGACATCTAATAATCCTTGCAGGCTTGACTGCAGGGAATTATTTTTGTAAAATCATGTTTTGTTATGTGACTGGCATTATCTAGACTTTAATTTCTATGAATGAATAGAATGAAAATGATATAAAATTACTTGCTTGTTTTTATGTGCGTGCGCTGAAGGAAAGTGGAGAGAGAGTGGGCTGAGGATGCTGAAGGGAAATGGGGAAGAGAGTGGGGAGAAGACGCTGATTTATAAATTAACAATTGTACAGAATATTGTTTCTTTTTATACTTTAATATAAACAATTCAAGGCTTGTGTGGATGGAATCAGGTGGTTTGCGGGGATGGGGACCGAGCTTACGGGGATTAGTCCAATAAAATTGTATTTTTTTATATCTCATTATTTGTTTTATTTTTATTTGTTAATTTATAAAGTGGTGATTGTTATGTATCAGTTTTTTCAAATTTACATCTACTATCTTTATATTTTGCACTGTATTAGAGGACATGTGTTACTGTTTTTTGTGGTGTTGCATTGTATCCAGGGTCTGGTTTCTTGGAGGATCAGTTTAACTTTTGTCTACATATTTCTATTTTTAGTTTGTGATTATTCCATATTGGGCGAGGGTGTATCTCTGTTCTGTGTGTATGAAAAAGACATAGTTTTCAGTTGGCATTGACTACAGGACCAATTGACTGTGCGGGATCTGGCTTGTTTAGTTTTACAATGTATGTGTTGGTGTTCTAGTGCTCACTGCAGTGTTTAAGATGCAGCCTTTTCCTAGGTACACTCTTGTGGTGCGATATGTAGATTGGTACTAAAAATCATATTTTTCATATAGATGGGGGGGGTGTCAAAAAATGATGGGCCCTGGGTGCCACATACCCTAAGTACGCCACTGCCTGCAACTACTCCGTATGTACTTCTAATGTCATGACAATTTAGACATAATTTATGTTTTGTTATGTTTGGAATAATGGTTACATATATGAGGTTCAATAAAAGAAAATTTTCACTGCCTGTTTCTATTCTGACCATTTATTCCATTTCATGGTTATTGCAAAAAAAAAAAAAAAAAAAATTTTTACATGGGGGGGGGGGGGGGTGTCAAAAAATGATGGGCCCCGGGTGCCACATACCCTAGGTACGCCACTGGCAAGGATTATAGACAAAATCGCGCGAGACAACGGCGCGCCGACAACTGAGCGCAGACAACTGAGCGCAAGGTTGACGGCACGCCAAAGAAAAGTACTATTTTAAAGGGTTCCGACGGGGGGTGTTGGTGGGGAACCCCCCTATTTTACTTAACAGACAGCGCGCTGGCGTTGTGGGGGGTTTGGGGGGGTTGTAACCCCCCTCATTATACTTGAAACCGAACTTTTTGCCTGTTTTTTAGGGAAAAAGTTCAGTTTTAAGTATAATGTGGGGGGTTACAACCCCCAAACCCCCCCCCCCCCACAATGCCAGCGCAATGTCTGTTAAGTAAAGTGGGGGGGTTATTCCCCACACACACCCCTGTCGGAGCCCTTTAAAATAGTGCTCGGCGCGCCGTCAACCTTGCGCTCAGTTGTCTGCGCTCAGTTGTCTGCGCTCAGTTGTCGGCGCGCCGTTGTCTCGCGCGATTTAGTCCCGTCACCGGTTCATAGACAAAATTGCGCGAGACAACGGCGCGCCGACAACTGAGCGCAAACAACTGAGCACAAGGTTGACGGCGCGCTGAAGAAAAGCACTATTTTAAAGGGTTCCGACGGGGGTTGTTGGTGGGGAACCCCCCTATTTTACTTAACAGACATCGCGCTGGCGTTGTGGGGGGTTTGGGGGGGTTGTAACCCCCCTCATTATACTTGAAACCGAACTTTTTGCCTGTTTTTAAGGGAAAAAGTTCAGTTTTAAGTATAATGTGGGGGGTTACATCCCCCAAGCCCCCCCCCAATGCCAGCGCAATGTCTGTTAAGTAAAGTGGGGGGTTCCTCCCCACACACACCCCCGTTGGAGCCCTTTAAAATAGTGCTCGGCGCGCCGTCAACCTTGCGCTCAGTTGTCTGCGCTCAGTTGTCGGCGCGCCGTTGTCTCGCGCGATTTAGTCCCGTCACCCTTGTGCAATACGTACATGTGTAGACTGCACACATGGGATGAACACAGCAATTTCAGAATGCAATGTTGACAGGAATAGATGCCTTGGAACACACGGTTCTAAAGGGAACGTGGTCTGGATGGTACACAAAATTATGTATGTGTGTTTCCATTTTACAATGAATGGATGCTTTTTTTAAGTTCTGTTAGATTTTGCTTCACTTCTGAGGCACACATAAACTGGTTTCAGATGGAGCTTGAAGCGAGTGATTGAAGGAGCAATTCTGCTTAGTCTTTTGATAATTTCTGTTAAATACAAAATATAAAAATGTGCCTGTTGCAGCTTTGCTTCTTAATTGACTGAACTTATTAAACATTAATGCCTAAAATATGGAACCCAGATGTATAATTGTCAGCATTTCTACAATGAAGCAGCAAAACTCACTACTTTACACAGATAGTTCATTCTATTAATACGTGATGTTGTGTTCTAGAGGGATCTTGGCACTTACATGGAAAAATAGCAGAGTGATGCCCCCTTTTTTCCTGCATGGGTAGGTTTATGAATATTGAGACTCTTATTGAATGTGTCAACAGATTCATATGTATTTGTCAGGGCCCTTATGCAGTATGTATTGCATAGGACACTCCATGTCCAACAGAACCTGCCAGAGAACCTTCTCAAGGGTAACCTCCCATATTTTGAAATTTAGGGCTAGATTCACGAACCTGCCTGATCGGGACTGATCCGGGCAGGTCCGATGGATTCTTCAAACTCCAATATGCAGATGAGTGCGATTGGAGGAACGCCTCCATCTGCCGGTACGGATCGCTGGTATGCGATCCCGTTGCATGCGCAGACCATCTGTAGATGGTCTGCGCATGCCCATCCAAGCCATGACTTAAAAAAAAATCTTTTTAGCCCAGCGAGCCCTTGGTTTTAACCTGCGGGTTAAAACCACAGGCTCGCAGTGCGGGGAAGGGCAGGAGAGATTCGGGGCGGCAGGCAGGAGAGATCCGGGAATGAGAAGAGGAGGATAGCAATTCAGGGCAGAGCAGGCAGGAGAGATTCGGGGCAGCAGAGAGCAGAGCTTCAATGGAGTTGGAGAGTCGGAAAGCTGTTTGTGAGTGGTCTCCAGCAGTCACTTCTTCGGTTGATGGGCCAGCCCAGTCATTTTAATAAATGTGTCTAGTGAATCACGTCCCTGTCTACTTTGCATGCATTTCTGCACATTTGTATGCACAGATTGGAAGTGGATTGCAAGAGAGGTTAGGGAATCAGGCCAGAGGGAAATCTGGTTGCAAACCAATCGGTACACGATCAGTTTGCTTTGTGAATCTAGCCCTTAGTCCCAGAGGGGCTACATCTAACTCAAGACTTCAGGAAGCAGGTGAAAGCCTGGCTCTTCTCCCATACCTTTAACACACAGGGTGAATGCCCATATACCACTCTGTATCTGGACTAGCTTGCTACACACACTGTAACCCCACATTTGTTATTTTGCTGTGGGATTATTTCAACACCATTCCCCTGAAGACGTTTGTATGAAATGGGGTCTGCCATTGGGATTGGAGAGATCTAGGACTGCTTTTGACAAAGTTAATTTTCTGCTTTGGAGGCGTGGAGGGGCATAATAAAATTAAACATCTAAGCCCCCTTTTGGCTTAAGTCAGTACACACTGAAGTTGGCATTCCATTCTCAAAAAAAAAAAAGGGTCCAAATTGAGGTTTTTTTGAGAATGGCCTACCTGCACGTTCAGCAATCTACTGGCCCAGACTGCCACTATGTCTATCCCTACACCACATTCCCAACTAAAAAAAAAAAAAATCACCCAAGTCCCAAATGCCCAAACCCAGCCCTTTTAGGCGAAGGAGGGACCAGTCCTTCAACTAAAAGCTGGATTACAGAATCTTCCTTCTCCCCCCCGCCCCTGCAATGATCGCGGCAGGAGAGATGCCTAATCTCTCCTGTCGTGATTGTGATCCCCCCCCGAACTGCTGCAAAGCATGGCAGGAGATGCCTAATCTATCCTGCCGGCATCACCCCCAACAAACCCAATACTGGCAGGAGAGATTGGCCACATCCCCTTGCAACTACCGGCAGGAGGGATCCCAAGCCCTCCTGCCGACAAGCCCTCCTGCCGACACCCTAAACACTTCCTGAATACTGGCACGCCAACTCTCAAACTGGCAGGAGGGAGCCCAAGCCCTCCTACCGGAAGGCAGAGCCCCTGAACAGGTAGGAGGGAGGCCAAGCCCTCTTGCCGGAAGGCGAAGCCCAACCCCTGAACACCCCCCACCCCAAACCAGCAGAAGAGAACCCCACTACCGTGAGCCCCCTGAACCACCCTCCGCCATGGACCCCCCCCCCACTAATCATAAGGTTGGCCGGCTAGGTACTCGGTCTGTCCGGCAGGCCTGCCATCCTCAAAATGGTGGGCTTGCCCCTTCCCGGTGCATTGTGAGATACACCAGGGAGAGACCTAGGGCCTGATTGGGCAGGGCCTTAGGCACATGGGATAGGTTGGACCATGTGCCTAAGGTCCAACATTTTGGAGGAGTTGTTCAGGGGGGATTGTTTGGGGGGGCTTGCAGGGCTGGGGTTTGCCCTCCTGCCAGTTTGGGGGGTCATCTTCCAGCAGGAGGACCTGTTTTATGGGCCATCTCCCTAGGCTTTTGGTTATACTTGCAGTATAACTAAGTCTAGGTTGGCCCACCACCCATTTCCCCTCCTTTAAAAACGCCTCTTTTCACCTTAGGCATTCAGAAACAGGATCAAGGCCTAAGCTGGTTTTAGATACATCTAAAACCAGCTTTGATTATCAGTACTTGCATGATCTGTCGTTTTGATTGTCCAAGTACAGATTTAGGCTACTTTTTGAACTTTTTATTATGAGCTCCTTATTGTTTGGTTCCATTGAACTTGTTTATGGCTGCAGCGTTAATTGATATCCGTGAATTGCCTGTTGGTGAGAACTGCTTGGCTAGTTCATATATGTGAAGTTTTTTGTGACTGATGATGACAGAGCCTACTATTAGCTGTGATGTGACACTCCTGTTTCCTTTGCTGTCTCTTTTCTCCACTTTAGATAGAGTGGTGGCCCTTTGGTGTTCTTTTCCCCAACAAAAGAGAGTTGCGTTTGGATTGTTAGAAATGTAAACATCCTATTCTGGGCTTTCTTATTTCCTTCACAGAGGCACCGTGGAAGATGGGATTTCATATGTATTTGTGGATGTAGAAACAGAGAAAAATGAAAGCAGATAAAGACCATATTAACTAACTAATCTGTCTAACCATAAGAAGTGCCGCTGCTGGGTCAGACCAGTGGTCCATCGTGCCCAGAAGTCCGCTCCCGCGGCAGCCCTTAGGGCAAAGACCAGTGCCCTAATTGAGTCTAGCCTTATCTGTGTACGTTCTGGTTCAGCAGGAACTACTATCCTCTTCTCTCCCTTAGAGATCTAACATACTTGAATTCAATACACTTTTCATCTTCACCAGGACATTCCAAGTATTCACCACCCTTTCCATAAAAAAGTATTTTCTGAGGTTACTTCTGAATTTATCTCCTTTCACCTTCATCCTCTAACATATCTCCCCTCTCCCATCTTTCCTCCAAAGTATAGATATTGAGATCTTTAAGTCTGTCTCAACACACCTTATGACAAAGACCACCAACCATTTTAGTAGCCTTCCTCTGAATCTACTCCATCCTGCTTTTATCTTTTTTTAAGGTGCGGTCTCCAGAATTGTACACAATGTTGTAAATGAGGTCTCACTAGTCTTATACAGTGGAATCAATATGTCCTTTTTCCTACTGGCCACACCTCTTCCTATGCATCCACGCATCCTTCTAGCTTTCGCCATCATCTTTTCAACCTGCTTGACCACTTTAAGATCATCATATGCTATTACACCCAAGTCCCATTCCTCTTTCGTGCACAAAAGTTTTTTATCCCCTAAACTGTGCCATTCTTGCTGGTTTTTGCACCCAAATGCATGACATTGCATTTCTTAGTATTAAATCTTAGCTGCTAAATTTCAGACCATTCTTCAAGCTTCACTAGATCCTTCCTCATGTTATCCATACCATCAGGGGTGCCTACTCTATTGCAGATTTTGGTATCATCCACAAAGAGACAAATCGTTCCGGAGAATCCTTCAGCAATATCACTTACAAAAATGTAAAAAAAAAAAACAGGCCCAAAAACTGAACCTTGAGGCACACCACCAGTAGCATCCCTTTTGTCAGAGTATTCTCCATTGACCACTACCACTACCCTCTGTCACCTTCCAGTCAACCAGTTCCTGACCCAAGTCCGCCACTTTGGGGGCCCATACTGAGAGCACTCAGTTTATTTATTAGACACCTGTGTGGAACACTGTCAAAGGCTTTGCTAAAATCTAAATAAACCACATCTAGCACTCTCCCTCTATCCCACTCTATTCTCTGCCCACCCAGTCAAAGAAATTTATCAGATTTATCTAAGACCCATTTCTTGTGAATTCATGTTGTCTCAGGCCCTGTAATTCACTGGATTCCAGAAACTTCACTATTTTCTGTTTTAAAAGATTATTTGTGTTGCAAAGTGTACCATGGCTTCTATACTGATTTGCAGTGATTTGAATACACATGAAATAAGTTTGTATGCATTTGATCAATCAAGCCATTTTGCATTTTCTGGCTAGCTGAAAACCAGGCCTGTTTCAGGTAGTCTCAAATTTTTTTCATTTTTACTTAACACATTTATCAGCTCTAGTTTACTTCCATGCAAAGTTTGCATGTATTTGATCAACCAATTTCAAGACTATTCAAAGTAATACAAGTTACTAGCCCACAGATGATTACATACCCTACTTATAAAACCTACATAAAATGAGAGCTGCATTTCTCACTTATTCCTGTTACCTTCTCTGTTCAGAACATATAAAATAGTCTACTAAATTCTAGACATGTTGCAAAAAATTATTTTCTTAGCAAGGTTCTGTTCTTTATTAAAAAAAAAAAAAAATTAGACAGAGACAAAAGACATCATTTTTATTTTATAAATACAAGAGTTCCTTATACAATAAAGGAATTATTCAAGCAACTCTTTTATCAAAAGAAAATTAGCATTTTACAGCATTGACACTACCCAGCTATAGAGGCATGCATTTAAATCATATTTACCAAGTGCAAGATACAGTATATTTTCTATCTATACAAATTAAAAATGGTCTGTTTTGCCACATACATTCCAAGAGATAGACAGGAAGGACTCTAAGGGATGCGAGAACCGGAATAATCCCAGCAAAGTGCAAATCCTTCAAGCATAACTCCAAGCACTAAGCTTATGTTTTCTTTGGATCCACAGTTCAGAGGATTCTGTTGCTCACTGCTTTTTTTGGAAGAAAAGAGTGAGAATAAAAGCTCTCCTGCTTCTAGAATAGTGCTATCCCAGGGTCTAAACCTTCATTTCATATTATCTAGCTTCACATATGGTTAATATGTATAGCCCATGGGTCTCAAAGTCCCTCCTTGAGGGCCACAATCCAGTCAGGTTTTCAGGATTTCCCCAATGAATATGCATGAGATCTATGTGCATGCACTGCTTTCAATGCATATTCATTGGGGAAATCCTGAAAACCCGACTGGATGGCAGCCCTGATGGAGGGACTTTGAGATCCCTGGAATAGCCTGACCTGCACAGACTACCCATCTGTCTCTATATATAGAATGTACACATGGTGTCTGGAAAAAATGGGACTCGCAACATTTTTTTCAAATATCCCAAAAATGTCCAATGGCAGCAGAAATTTCTGCCTGAAATTTGAGACATTTCAGAGTACTTAATTTTTTTTAGCAAGATGGAGCTCCAGCAAATCAATGTCCCCAACAGTTTAACTCTTGAAATCCCAGAATTCACTGAGCCAACAGCTCAGTGGCATTGAAGATTTCATAAATGTGTCAAAGTTGATGGAGGACACTTTGAACACAAATTATGAAATTAACTACAAAGAAGCCCCATTATACTAATGTCATTCTAAAGATCATATGTTTAAATAATCACAAAGTATTTTGAAACTATGTACAGGGTCCTCCTGTTTTTTTCTGGACACCCTGTATATTATATGAGCAGCTATGTTAAAATAAGTGCCTCCAAGCATAATTCTTGTAATATCGATCTTTCTACTTCAAAGAATGCTTGGTTCCGATTGTTTTGCTAAGGAGAAACTGACAGGCAAAGTCAGTGCCCAGCAAGAAGCGCTGTGACAGCATCACTTACTCAAAACAGTTCAATACAATATTTTAACTTTGCTGTTCAAACAAAACTTGACATGGTAGCTGTGCATATTTCATGGTCAAATAAGGACATTCTAAAATGGACTTTAAACTGTTAAAATAGGCACTTCAGTTGGAGTTTTTAAGAGCTGTTGAATATGCGGTGGGTTTGCGTCCCATATTCTGCTGGCTTTTTCCAGTTAGCTTAAGTTAGTCCTTTATGCACATACAATTTGAACTGTATAATAGAAATTTATTGACCTTTGCTGACATATCCAGTTATGTAAAGTAAAGCTTTATATCTCTGATACTCAAGTGTTGAAAAGAAATATGTATTGGTACTGACAAAGCTAGTCCTTTAAAATTTCTAGAACTCTATACTCATGGGATATTCACGTGGGATCTATAGGGGAGTAGAAGTCAGGGAGTGGGTCATTGGTATGGGCAGACTCGATGGACTGTGGCCCTTTTCTGCCGTCAATTTCTATGTTTCTATGCATTTAGTTCCCTGTTGACCATAACGGCCAATGTTTATAGATTTGCCAAGGATTACCAGGTTTGTAAAGTTGGGGCTGTGCATACGTGCACAGAAATACTTTAAGGCTCTGCCTAACTTTCCTTAGAAACATCATAGAAAAAGGACTGGCCTTCTTAAATGACGATCAAGAGAATGTAATGTGTCATAGGAGTTCAAGGGGAACCAAGTCTTAGGGGAATAAATCCCCCTGAATTATGACAAAAAATAACCCACAGATTTTTATTTTATTTTATTTACATCAAGATCATTAACATCTAGATCACTTTGCCTAATTTACAATGTAAGGCTATATTTCCCCAACTATACATGAAGTAAATGTTTTGTTGCTGTATAGTAACTGAATTCTTTTATTTCTCTATCAAAAAAGTTATGCAGGTATTTTGCTATTGTATATTAGTCCTTAGAACCTGTTAAATCCTTTTGGGCAGAGGTTTCTGCAGTCTCTCCAAGCGGGCCCAAAAATCTACAAAGCTACAGCATCTAAATAGAATCACTTTTTATATGTTCACTAAAATAGTGCTTCTCGGCCTGGTCTTTGGGACACACCCAGCCAATCTGGTTTTCAGGATTTCACAAAGAATATCCAAGAGCTATCTGTATATAATGAAGGCAGCAAAATGCAATCTATCTCAGGCCTATTCATTATTGATATCCTGAAAATAAACTGGCCAGGATGTGTTCCAGGAGAGGGTGGAGAACTACACCAATTAAAAAACAAAACAAAAATGCAACTTTCTAAGCATCCCAGTAATATATGTAAACTAAGGTGTATATCAAGTATTTCCTCAAATTTCTTTTACTCAGATGCAGGAGGTTCAGACATAATGCATAGATATGATCTTTATTTTTATAAAACTCTCTGGCCTGGATTCTGTACCCAGTGCCATGGTTGGTGGCTGTCAATTGCTTGTCAATCGCGCAACTGATACAGAACTGCACCTCTGGCAAAGGTAAGCATGGGAAATGTAGGCCAGGGTTTTCCCGGCCTATATTTCCAGCAACTGACTTTGCCTCCATAGGCACTTTAGGCTGCCTAATGACACTTCTGGTGTTAACCTTGCCCACAGTGGCATTAAGCCGTTTAAAGCACTTATGGAGGCACGATTCCAGTGCCAATTTTTTAGGCACCTTTAAACTCGGCCTAAAGCCTCATTTAAATGGTGGGTTTTTTTTAAAAAAAATTCTTTATTCATTTTCAAACATACAATAAGTGTATCAATATGATAAGACAAACTAATCATAAATATAACACTTAATAATCATCAAGATAATAAATAATATGCTATTATCCCCCCTTCCTATAATATAATCACATACATTGTATAATATATAATAAAATTATCCCCTCCCTCCTCTTAATTGAGCCTGTAAATTCAAGTGAAAAATGTCATCTAATCAGTACAATATTTCGTTAATGGCTCCCACACATCTTGAAATTTCTTAAAACACCCTCATCGTATTGCAGTAAATCTTTCCATTTTATATATGTGACATAGGGAATTCCACCAGAAATTATAATTTAGTCTACTCCAGTTCTTCCAGTTATAAGTAATTTGTTGAATGGCAACCCCAGTCATTATAAGTAATAATTTGTTATTGTTTGAAGAAATCTGACTTTTTGCTCTCATTGCCATACCAAATAGCATAGTATCATATGACATTGCCACTGGATTATCCAGTAAACAATTAATTTGGTCCCAAATTGATTTCCAAAAAGCCATAACAAATGGACAATAGAATAATAAATGATCTAAAGTCCCTGCTTCCAGATGACAGTGCCAACATCTATTAGACTTAGAGTTATCCAATTTTTGTAACCGAACAGGGGTCCATAATGCTCTATGTAACAGAAAAAAACCATGTTTGTCTCATAGATGCAGACACTGTACATCTTATCCTCCAAGTCCAAATTTGTGTCCATTGAGACACAAAAATTTGTTGCTTGATCTCAATGCTCCAAATGTCTCTCAGACCAGTGTTTGGTTTCTTTTTAATAAGTTCAGATAATAATTTATACCACTGGGCAGCCTGGTGACCCAAGAAGTCAGCCTGAAAGCATAAGAACTCCATGCTATATTGATTATTAAGGTTTTTCCACTCAGGGAACCCAGCCTGAATGGCATGCTTCAGTTGCAACCATCTAAAACTTTCTGATTTATTCAGACCATATTTATATTGCAACTGTGAAAACTCAAGCATTTTACCATTAGAGATAACATCATCCAATAAACGTATTCCTGCTATCATCCAATTCTTCCAGGCGAACTTTGTTCTGCCAATTTGAATCTTGGAGTTCAGCCATATAGATTGATTTGTAGATTTATTAATTGGAATAGTTGTTAAATTACTTACATATCGCAGTGTTTTCCATGTATCAGCTAATATTCTGTTATCTTTACTGTACCTAGGCATTTTGATACTGAGCACATGGCAAAGGGGTATTGGAGACATGCGTTGCCATACTAACCACAACCAATCTGGGAGTTTTTCCATGAGCTCTGGGAGGACCCAATACATACCTTGGTGCAAAATATAGGATTAATGATACCTATAAAAATTGGAAAAATTTACCCCTCCCTCCGAAATTGGTACCAAAGCAACTCTAGGAATTTTTCAGAAGGTTTTAGGTTGCAGGGGGGGGGGGGTGTTGCTTTTTTACTGAGCTTGGGCACCTACCAGCGCCGGTTAGAGAATTCAGGCCTCTGTGCCTTTGAAACAATGGCTGCCAAATGTCAAACTAGGAAGACTGGAAGTTTAATTAAGTGAATTAAAACCCATTGGTATCTATAAGGTGCATCATTTACTTCATCACATTTGTATATAACTCATAGTAAACAAGTAAAATCCGACATGAAATATAAATCTGCCTTTCTCCGATATGCCTGTACGCTTCCCAATCAGCCATATACATTATCAAAGAATACAAATAGAAGACACTGTTAGAAAAGGACTTTCTGTAGAAAGATAATAGGTGGAAATTTTTCTTTGCAGGAAGTAAAATCAAATTAAAGAATTAAGTAAAGATTAATGTTGTTCTCGACAGGGCTATAGTTGTCTTAAAGAAAGGAATGAAGGAATTATTGAATGGAAAGACAAAGGGCTCCTTTTACTAAGGTGCGCTAGGGCTTTAACGCACGAAATAGCGTATTACATTGCCGTGCACGCTAGACCTTAATGCCAGCATTGAGCTGGCGTTAGTTCTAGAAGCATAGCGCGCGGTAATTTCCTGCGTGCACTTAAAACGCTAGGACACCTTAGTAAAAGGAGCCCATAGTGTGTGTGCTGGAGGAACTTTGATTTTTTTTTCAGGGAACATCTAATACTACAAAAAGGCACCCAATTACTGCACCTTTGTTACAAGCACCTCAACTTTCAAATTCTTACTAAAATGCTCTCAGAAAGAAATCTAGTGTCAGCAACCATATTTCCTAACCTGTGTCAAGAACTATTGAAAATTGAATTAGGGATTTTCTTATCCAGTGCAATGCAAACAAATATGTTGAAATTATTTGTACCTGCTAATTTCCTTTCCTTGAGTCCTGCTAGACCAGTATTTCTGACCTTGGTCCTGGAGTACCCCCCCCCCCCCTTGCCAGTCAGGTTTTCAGGATATCCATAATAAATATGCATAAACTTGATTTGCATACATGGCCTCCTTTCTGTTCAATGTATCATCATATTAGTTTAAATAGCTAATCTAAATCTTATTGTAAACTGTGTCAGGCTCCACAGTCAATGGGTATGATATGCCATATGAGACAAAAGATTAGATTACATTTCATGGCAAGGAGACACTCCAGGAACGAGTTGAGATCTGGTACACTTTGCTAGATCACACCAGATCAGCAGGTTATGCCACTTTAGGAGGAGATGGAGACAGAGACTTTTGAACTTTCCAGTCACATTAATGATATAAGGAGTGGTGCAGCTTGAAACAATTCAGTACACTATTGCCAAAGCTGAAATTACTTTGAATGACTGACTTTTGGGATATTTCATCAACCAGCTCAGGCTCTCCGACAGTCCAATCAGTTGAAATGTAGTCACATGAGAGTTTGACACCAATTCGCCTAAGGTCATCCAATCAAATTTGCTCTTTATGAAGAAAAGTAGTCATTGCCACCACCATGATCTTTCTGGAGGTCCTAGGCACTGTAGCCAACCTGAAGGGGAGAGCTCTGTACTGGCTGAGCAGACAGAACTTCAGGTAGCACCTGTGCATTTCCCTGATGAGTATGTGAATGCAAGGACTCTATGCAGAAGTGTAGTACCCTGAGAGAGGCACCAAGTCCCTTGAGATTCCAAATGGGCCAAAATAAATTTCCTTATTTTTAGCACCATGAAATAATTGGAATCGGATCCTTGTCCTGTTCTGAAGCTAACACAAGCTTGCTACCCCTAACTGAATGAGCCATTACAACTTGACTTCAATCCCTCACCTTTGAGCCACAAGACATCACAAAGATGTCTGAAATGGGCTCTGCAAAGTCTAGAACAGTGTTTCCTAAGTTGGTCCTGGAGTACCCCCTTTGCCAATCAGGTTTTCAGGATATCCAAAGAGGTCTGCATATAAAGGAGGCAGTGTATGCAAATCAATCTCATGCATATTCATTGTGAATATCCTGAAAACCTGATTGGCAAGGGGGTACTCCAGGACTGACTTGGGAAACACTATCTAGAGAATAGCCCAAACATTTGATCTCCAGAACCCATTCGTTGAAAGTATGGCCCAATCCCAATGGAATAGGTGGAGCCAACTACTAACCTGTCTGTATTTCTTGCTTCTCATTGAGGACCTATGCAGAGAACTTCCCCTTTTACCATTTGTATTTCTCCTAACCTGCTTACCCTATTACTTTGTAGTTCTTTCCTTACCATTTTTCCTTATGTGCCTGTAAGTCCTCTTTGTTTTTGTTCATTTGACTATTGTTTTGGTTACTGTCTCTTAATTTTGAACTGTAAACCACACTTTGGCAGCAGAGGTGGCAAAAAAGTGACGCTTTACAGTATATTTCTGTAGCTCGTTGGCCACGAATTTGGCCTTGGAAATGTACAGCGTCAGCATCTATGAGACAAACATGGTTATTTTTATTACATAGGACTTTTTTTGGACCCCAGTTCGATTACAAAAAATAGATAATTCTAAATCTAATAGATGCAGGCATTGCCATATTAATATAGGGACTTTGGATCATCTGTTATATTTTTGTCCATTGATTCTTAGTTTCTGGAAGTCAATTTGGGGACAAATAAATCTCATTCTTGAGTCAATTATTCCTTTAACCTAAGAAGCTGTAATTTGTGGTATGTTACTACATGTTAAGCCTTCTTTAAATAAGTATAAAAGTTGCCTTTTCCTGATCATGACAGGAATAGCTGTTCAACTGATCACACATAATTGGAAGAACCATGACAGGATTAATTACACTTTTTGGTGGGTAAATGAGTGTACCACATACAAGTATGAAAGAATGATGGCAGACCGTTTGGGAAATAGTAAGTCCTTTAATGATGTATGGAGTCCATTGATTACTTTTGTTGCATTACAGTAAGGGTCATGTTTCTTTCTTTTTCATTAGATTTCTTTACACATCCAGGGAGGGTGGGGGAGGGAAATGTACTTTGAGGAGTTAAAATATTGTAATCACTTCATATGTATTATTGTATTGATAATTAAGATGAGGATGGGAGTAAATGACTGTTTAATGTAATAATTGTATAGTTATTAGTGCATTCTATGCAGTATTTATGATTTACCAATTTTATTGCACTATCAAAGTTTGAAAATCAATAAAGATATAAACACAAAAAAAACTGATGCTTTCTGTGGTCCTCTTTGTCCTTCAAAAAACTTCTCTGGCCAGTGAATGTGCCTCCAGTCCCTTGAACAAGACTTGGACCCCAATGTTCTCTCCAGATGGATCCTGTCCTCTCAAAAATGCTAGGGCTGGCTTCATCTGGATCTTTAACAGCTTCTCAAAATCCTCCCAAACTGCCCCTAAAAGAGAAACTTTCTGAGACATGACTTGGAGACATCAGCTAACCAGTTCTGCAGCCAATGCCAACAGCAGACCATCATTACTGAGACTATAGTGTGGGCACAGACCCTGATGAAATCAAACAACATCCAGCATGCCATTCCCCAATGCTGAATACCTCTAGCAATATAGCCTCCATCCATGAATGCCCAGTGTGGAGGAGTTAAAGGCCTCCTTTAGAGTCATTGCACTCTCAACTGTAATGCTGTGTTTTCTGTCACCACCATAATAAAACATTACACTAGGGAATCCCAGGACCCTATCTAGAATCTCATGCAGTGGGGGATACAATTGGCACAATACCTAAGAACCCACAGCACCATGTCTAAGGCCTCCCATTCTGCTGTAATCATATGCAAAAGAACCTTATAGAGGGGAAATGCCTTGGATGGCTAGTGGATGCCCATCCACACTCCTTCTGGGCCACTCTCACAATCGAGTGCCTTGACCACCCAGTCAATCAGAGGGCAACTTTTCCTGCAAAAGAATCCATTATTAGGATTCTCACCCTCTTCTTCCAGGGACAATTCTCCAAGCTCTGGAACAGGTCCACCCTTGAGAACTTCTCAGCCATCGTCTATGAGAGATGTAGCTGCAATTGTATTACTCCCAACTATGGACTCCTCACTGAGAAGCCTAGGGGGCTTGCCAATTTTCATTGCTCCTGCTGTGGCTCCCAAGGCTTCCACCAAATTCATGCCCTTTTTGCAAATTAGGCTCCCTGGAGACCTAACAAGGCTACCTTAATACTCTCTGAAAGGGCTTCTGTAAACCAAGGTTCAACCCATATTTGGGTCCATTTCTGGGGCCCTAACCTCCAGTGGGTGTAAAATCAAGCACCTCTCACTGGAGGGAGTCAGTACTTGATCTTGCAGTGTCCATAAAGGAGCTACCACTCCTGCCATAACTGGCTCTCTGGTACTGTCCCCATTGTTTCAGTGGCAGGATGATTGTGATCTGCTCCGCCAAAGCTGCTTTACCCCCATAACTAGTGATATTCCAGCTCCTGCAACCTTGCACTTCTTTCTCACTGGCACCATGGTGTGAACTGATTCCCACCTACATCCAGTTCCACTTAGGTATATGCAAGGCTAGTGCTCTTATTCCCTGTGCAGCTCTCTCTTTTTTAAGGAGTCTTATATTGGAGTTAAGGCAGGATTCTTTCTATTTTTTAAAAATGAAAAATCATCTGTGGTGAGGAAGGGGGGTTAGTAAAAAAGATTAAGGGACCAAAATTCACCCTTTTGGCAGGGCCTCTGGGGCTACATCCAACTTCAGCACCCAGAGTAAAACCCATTGGGGCTAGGCTCTGGAGCACAGAGGGTAGCACCTTCCTGAGCTCATCTGAATGAAAGTTGATGGACCAAGCCCTAGAAGCAATGGCTATGGACTCTTCCTAACGACAGCAGGCCATAGACTGTGGCCTGGGAAGACAGGCCTAGGCTTCTGTTCTGCTGGAACAGTCCAACTTGCTCCATCAGCTGGAGGCAAATACTGAGTTGGTCTAAGCTGCACCAGTCCTTATTATCAGTGATGTTACGGGAAAGGTCAGAGTTTGTCTCCATTTGCTGGAATGGTGACATAACCTGTCAGTCTAGACTGAACTAATAGGATAAGGAAGTTAAACCCTCTGAAGATAGCAAAGTACCATAGCTAAACAGAATATATAGCAATGATATGGTGTATATATAGTTAAAAAATGGAATAAATGTAATACTTTGAATTGAAATGAAAACTAATGTATCATGCATGATCTCAAGGTAATTTCCAGTTTTTGATATGGTATAACTGCATGAATGTAACTGTTTTAGGCCCTTTTGATATCACTCAATATGTATATTTGATTCTGTGAAGAGAGAAGATAATTATTACTTCTTTATTCTGGATCCTAGTCTTCGCCCTATGCTAGCATAATCACTAAGTGTTCTTACTGTTAATAAGAAAGGATTTTTTTTAAAAATCCCAGATATCATGTACATTAAAGCTCAGACTCTGAAGGTGTTAATGCAATGTAATGAATCCCACCACTAGAGTGTATTGATTCTTTAAAGAATTTTCAAATGATATATAATTTTTCTAAATAAACTATATAAATTACCCAATTTAGCAAATTGCTAAACGTAAGCTGCAATAGACGTGACCAGGCTACCATACATAATGCAGAATTTCAGAGCACTCTAGTGTAAAGTTTAACTTGACATATATTACTTTTTGTATTCTAGATCCTTATTTGGATTTACCAGTAGTATATTTGGCTTAGATAATTGATAAATGAATTGGACATATTTTATAAAATGGGTATATCTTCTGGTGACATTCTAGTTGATGGTATTGATTACCTATTGTGTTCCTTATACATAGTACTATGTTACTATGTATAAGGAACACAATAGGTAGTCAATACCATCAACTAGAATGTCACCAGAAGATATACCCATTTTATAAAATATGTCCAATTCATTGTATAGTGTATACTTAGCTCAAAGTACCATTTATAAGTGAATACATATTTCAAAAGATAATTCATTGGGGTTTTTTTTTTTTTAATGGGTATCAACAAATGCCAGATATACTGAACAGCATCACATAGGACAGCCTATTTAGACACACCATACACTCATTCCAATTCAATGGTCCATACGTCTCTGAATACTGGCTAGTCCAGTTAGGAAAAAGTAAGAAATTAAGAGTTTTGATCAAACTCAGAAAGGATACATGCCAAACATTTCTGGTGTCAGGGTTTCGTAGGTAATTCTTAAGAGTATGCCACATAAAGCACAGTTACTTACCGTAACAGGTGTTATCCAGGGACAGCAGGCATATATTCTCACATGTGGGTGACGTCATCTACGGAGCCCCGGCGCGGACAGCTTTTCAAGCAAACTTGATTGAAGTTTCAAGTTTGCACACTGCACCACGCATGTGCATGCCTTCTCGCCCACTAGAGGGCGCATCCCACCTCGTGGTCCTCAGTTCCATAACTAGCAAGGAAGCCATCCCCGGGGAGGCGGGCGGGTTGTGAGAATATATGCCTGCTGTCCCTGGATAACACCTGTTACGGTAAGTAACTGTGCTTTATCCCAGGACAAGCAGGCATGATATTCTCACATGTGGGTGACCTCCAAGCTAACCAAAAAAGGGCAGGTGGGAGGATGGCAATTTAGGAAAACAGATTTTGCAAAACTGACTGGCCAAACCGGCCGTCACTCCTGGATAAAGTGTCCAGGCAGTAATGAGAGGTGAATGTATGAACCGAAGACCAAGTGGCAGCCTTACATATGTCCTCCATCGGAGTGGATCGGAGGAAAGCTATCGAAGCTGCCATCGCTCGGACCTTGTGCCCCGTGACTCGACCCGGGGGAGGAAGGCCAGCCTGAGCGTAGCAAAAGGAAATGCAAGCGGCCAACCAGTTAGACAGAGTGCGCTTGGAAACTGGATGCCCTAATCGATTGGGATCGAAGGACAAAAACAATTGAGGAACCTTCCGATGAGACCTGGTGCGTTGAAGATAATATGCCAACGCCCTCTTACAGTCAAGCGTGTGAAGCGCCGTCTCGCCAGGATGGGAGTGGGGCTTCGGGAAGAACACAGGAAGGACAATGGACTGATTGAGGTGGAAGTCAGAAACAACTTTAGGTAAAAACTTAGGATGGGTGCGGAGAACCACCTTGTCGTGATGAAAGACAGTGAAAGGAGGGTCCGCAACCAAGGCTTGCAACTCCCCAATCCGCCTGGCGGAGGTGAGGGCAATTAGAAACACCGCCTTCCAAGTCAGAAATTTCAAGAGGGACTTGTTGAGTGGCTCAAACGGGGGTTTCATCAGTTGAGCCAGAACCACATTCAAATTCCACACGACAGACGGAGGCTTAAGAGGGGGACAAACCCTGAGTAACCCTTTCATGAAGCGTGTCACCAAGGGATGGAGTGACAGAGGGCGTCCCTCCAGAGGTTGGTGGAAAGCAGAAATCGCACTGAGATGAACCCGCACCGAAGTGGTTTTCAAGCCGGAGCGCGACAAATGAAACAAATATTCTAAAACCGAGGATACCGGAACTGATACCGGATCCAGGTGAAAAGACGAGCACCAGGTGGAAAACCTGGTCCATTTCTGCGCATAGCAAAGCCTCGTCGAGATCTTGCGGGAGGCTTCCAACACCTCCTTCACCGATTGAGACAGGTCCGGAGGAGTCAGGGAACAAGAAACCAGGCTGTCAGGTGCAATGACTGCAGATTGGGATGTAACATGGATCCTTGACTCTGAGACAGCAGAGAAGGAGAGACAGGCAGGGGAAGAGGCTCCCTGGCACTGAGCTGGAGCAGCAGGGAGAACCAGTGCTGACGCGGCCACCGAGGTGCTATGAGAATCATCGTGGCCGTGGACGATTTTAGGTGTACCAACGTTCGCATGATCAGAGGGAACGGAGGGAATGCATACAGGAACCTCCCTTCCCAGTCGAGTAGGAAGGCATCCGCTTCCAGACGGTCCTGCGAGTACATCCGAGAACAATATAGTGGTAGTTTGTGTGTCTCCGGAGAGGCAAACAGATCCACCTGTGGCGTTCCCCAGCGAGCGAAAACCTCGCGTAGAACTGCTGAGTGTAGAGTCCACTCGTGCGGTTGCAGAAGTCGACTCAGTTTGTCCGCCAGGCAATTCCGTTCTCCTTGGATGTAGACCGCCCGGAGGAAGATGTTCCGGGAGGCCGCCCACTCCCAGAGGCGAAGAGCTTCGGAGCAGAGGGGCCAAGACCCCGTTCCTCCCTGCTTGTTCACATAATACATTGCCACCTGATTGTCCGTGCGGACGAGGACCACCTGGTCCTGCAATATGTGAACGAAGGCTCGAAGTGCTAGGAAGATGGCTCGCAGCTCTAGCACGTTGATATGACACTGACGGTCTTCTGTCGACCACAGGCCCTGCGTGCGAAGACCGTCGAGATGGGCTCCCCACGCGTACTCCGAGGAGTCCGTGGTCAGGACCTTGCGAAAAGGCGGAGTGCGAAACAATAGCCCCATGGACAGATTTGAAGAGTCTGTCCACCAACGCAGCGATTTCCGCAAGGGCGGAGTTACCGAAATGAGGCGAGACACCGGGTCGCACTCCTGACGCCACTGGGACGCGAGGGTCCACTGAGGGATCCTCAGATGTAGCCTCGCAAACGGCGTGACATGTACCGTCGAGGCCATATGGCCCAGCAGCATCATCATGCGCTTGGCCGACACCCTCGATAGTTGGGAGACCTGGCGGCTCATCCGTACCAAGGTTTCCAACCGCTGGGTCGGCAGGTAGGAGCGTAGGCGCACCGTGTCCAGCACCGCACCTATGAATTGAAGAGACTGCGACGGCCTCAACTGAGACTTTGGAAAGTTTATCTCGAACCCGAGAGTTTGCAGGAAGGCAATAGACTGTCGGGTCGCTGAGATAACCCCCTCCCTGGTCGGGGCTTTGATGAGCCAATCGTCCAGGTAAGGGAACACATGGAGTCCACGTGACCTGAGGGCTGCCGCAACCACCACCATGCACTTCGTGAATACTCGTGGGGACGCGGCCAGGCCGAAGGGCAGTACCCTGTACTGGAGGTGGAGGTCCCCCACCTGGAATCGTAAGAATCTTCGACAGGCGGGGTGCACCGGAACATGGGTGTATGCTTCCTTCAGGTCGAGGGAGCACATCCAGTCCCCTTCCCCCAAGAGGGGGTACAAAGCCGGGAGAGATAGCATTTGAAACTTCTCCCGGGCCAGGAATTTGTTGAGCTTCCTGAGGTCCAGTATGGGGCGCAGGTCCCCGGTCTTTTTTGGGACCAAAAAGTAGCGGGAGTAAAACCCCGTACCCCACTGGTCCTTGGGGACCGGCTCGACCGCCCGAAGCTTCAAGAGGGCTTTGGCTTCGGTTATAAGGGTCGGTAGCTGCGAACGGTTGCAGGGGACTAAACTTGGTGGACTGTCCGGCGGCGAGGACACAAAGTTGAGCGAGTAGCCCTCGGAGACGATCCGGAGCACCCAAGCGTCTGAGGTAATCCCGGTCCATGCCTCCCGGAAGGACCGAAGACGGCCCCCGATAGGAAGGGGTTCCTGTGAAAGTGCGGAGGGGAACCCGCCCCGTCCGCTCAGCCCGTCAAAAGGAAGGCGCGGGCTTAGAAGGGCCCTGCGCCTGGGCTTGTCCCCCTCTGCCTCGCTGAGACGGACGTCTCGGAGGCGGTCTCGAGAAAGCCGGGGTCGATTTCTGAGGGTATCGGCGCGGCGGAGGCCGAAAGGGTTTCTGCGGCGGGGGTCTAGGTTTGGGGCGGACCAGGGATGCTAGAGAGCGCTCCTGTTCCGACAAGCGTTTGGTCGCCGCATCCAATGACTCGTCGAATAACTCGGACCCCACACAAGGCAAGTCTGCCAGGCGTTCCTGCAGGTTTGGGTCCATGTCGAGGGTGCGAAGCCAGGCCAAGCGGCGCATGGCCACCGCGAGGGCCGACACCCTCGAAACCAGCTCAAAGGCGTCGTACACTGCATGGAATAGGTACAACCGCAATTGGGACAGGTTGGACATAAACTTTTCGAATCCTGCTCTTTGGGAGTCCGGTAACGAGTTTCGATATTGAGGAAGGTCCTTCACCATACCACGCAAATAGGAGGAAAAGGTGAAGGCGTAATTTAGAACCCTGGTGGCCATCAGGGAATTTGAATAGAGGCGACGGCCAAACTTGTCCAGGGTCCGCCCCTCCCTGCCTGGTGGAACCGCCGCAGAAACCCGTGAGGGCTGTGATTTTTTAAGAGCAGACTCCACCAGAAGAGACTGGTGTGAGAGCTGCGCCTTATCGAACCCTTTAGGGGGAATCGTCCTATACTTTGATTCCATTTTTGAAGGCACAGACGTGACTGTAAGAGGGTTTGACAAGTTCTGCAGCCAGGTTTGCAGAAGGACACTGTTGAGAGGGAGTCTAGGCACCTCCCTAGGAAGAGTGGGGAGGTCCTGTTCCTCCAAAAATTCTTTGGAATACCGAGAGCCTACCATCAGGTCAATCCCCAGGGCTTGGGCCATGTCCTGAACGAAGGATGAAAATGAGGACGGCCTAGCCTGGGGAGACGGGGTTCTCGACCGCCCCACCGAGGAGAGGGGGGAGGCCTCATGGGAATAATGAGGATCCCTAACCGATCCCGAATCCCAGGATCCCCTCTCGAGGGCCCTCGAGGGGGAAGGGGAAGTTATCCTCCTCGCAGAACCCTTGGGTGAGGACCCAGGGGTTCGTGGGACACTCTCCCGTTTCCTCGGCGAGGCGGCCCGGGAAGACTTCCCATGAGGTGAGCGGAGGAGCCTCGGGTTGTCGAGGCGCAACTCCGACACCTGCAGCGCCTCGCCCCCGAACGACGAGGAACGGTCGCGCCGAGGCGAGCCTCGGGGCCGTTTAGACTTCCTCGATCGACGCCCCGTTCGAGGTCGCGTCGAGGGCGAGGCGTGTCTGGAAGACCCGGAGGAAGAGGAGGAAAGACGGCGCACTCTGCGCAACTTTTCTTTGGGCCTTACACTCCGCTCAGGGGGTTCCCCCGAGGTCGAGGTCCGGGGCGGGGCCGAGACCGAGGTGAACGGGGCCACCGTACCCGAGACCGAGGTCTCCGAGGCCGGGGCTCCCGAGGGAGCCGAGGCCGGGGCCTCCGAGACCGAAGGCGCCCCGGCCGAGGTCGAGGCCGCCGGAACCGCAGCACGCTGCAACACTTCCAGGGCTCCCGACAGCTCCGATGAGATTAGAGCTCGGAGGAGATCCTGGAAGGCCGGAATCCCCACGAAGGTGGGGAGTTCCGAGTCCGGGGCACACTCCCTGGAGGGCGACCTCGGTCTCGAGTATTCCCTCGGGGTGTGCGGAGTCGAGGTCCGATGCGGGGCCGGGGTCGACCCACCCGCCTTGACCTGACTCGAGGATGGCTTCTTTGCTGAAGGGGATGGAACAGAGGACTTACCCGAAGCTTGCTTCACTGACGACGCCTTCGAGGAAGAGGGCCGAGGCGAGGCCGAGGCCACCGAGGACGCCGAGGCCGAGGTCAAGGCCGGGGCCGGAGCCGAGGCCGACGTCGAGGCCTTAGGCGGCGCGTCGACGGCGAACAATTCGGCCATTCTTGCCTTACGGCGACGGAGGGCCCTGTTTTGGAAGGTAGCACAGCGATCACACGAGTCTGTCGGATGTTCGGGCCCAAGACAGACAATGCACCACCGGTGAGGGTCAGTGATGGAAAGCAACCTCTCACACCGGTTGCACTTTTTGAATCCCGTAACAGGACGGGACATCCACGAAGAAAAGGAAGAAGGCCGGGAACGTACCGACGTCCCGCGGCCACGGATTCCGGGAGCCCCCGGAGTCCGAGAAAAAACGAAAGATTCTTTTTTTTTTTTTTTTTTTTAAAGGAACCGAAAAGAAAAACAGCACCGCGAACTAAATCGAAGGGAAAACAAACTAAACGCGGCAGCTAGAAGGCAAAAACACTGGAGCTCAGATCCACAGGGCTTTCTTGCTCCGCGGAAAAATTTGAACTGAGGACCACGAGGTGGGATGCGCCCTCTAGTGGGCGAGAAGGCATGCACATGCGTGGTGCAGTGTGCAAACTTGAAACTTCAATCAAGTTTGCTTGAAAAGCTGTCCGCGCCGGGGCTCCGTAGATGACGTCACCCACATGTGAGAATATCATGCCTGCTTGTCCTGGGATAATGTCTGATGTGTACATTCAGGCTCTGAATCTGATATTCTTAAGGGTTCTCAAAACCTAAAAAGTGCACTAAGAACACACACCCACACTCAAATTTCACTAAGATGTAACCATTTTCTCAGAAAACAATCCCTTCAAAACATGTTAGTTAATATGGCAGAAGATAACAGTATAGTATGGAGACCACAAAAACTAGCTATATCTAAGCATGAGGATTTTCTTGCAGATAAATGGCCCATTTTCCTCAGAAAAATTCAAAAGCAAGGATCACACTTACAGTATATATCCACTTAGCTACAAACAGTAAAAATCTGAGAAATCAGCTGGGTGCAGTATTGCGGTGGTCCCCAACCCTGTCCTGGAGGACCACCAGGCCAATCGGGTTTTCAGGATAGCCCTAATGAATATGCACGGAGCAGATTTGCATGCCAGTCACTTCCATTATATGCAAATCTCTCTCATGTATATTCATTAGGGCTAGCCTAAAACTCAATTGGCCTGGTGGTCCTCCAGGATAAGGTTGGGGACCACTGCTGTATTATGTGGATCACCATTTTTCTAATGAATTTATTTTCCTGACTACAATTCTGAGAGCAATAGGAATTAAATAACTGGCTGAGTTGTTTGATTAGAAAACCACATATTACAATCATCTTTGTAACATGCTTTGTTATATGGATAACAAAACTGCACCATAAAATAGGTACCGCCATTTTATGTATAACACAGTCTTCTTATGTTTACTTCCTTTTCTTCTACTCATAATTTTTTCCTTTAGGGAAGAATTTTTACTTTCAAACTGCTGTTATCTGGCAACAAATTTGAGTTTAATTACACATTGTGTGAGGAAACATTTTCTCTGGTTCTTTCAAATCTACTACTTAGTAGCTTCATCACATACCCCCTAGTCCTAGTATTTTCGTAAAGAGTAAACAAGCGATTCACATCTACCCTTTCCACTCCACCTGGGTCAATCAGGGCCTTAAGGCCCCCTTCCCAGTGCATCCAGGTATAAACACAAATTTATAAAATAGGAACCTATCTGTAACTCTGACATAGGCACCTGTTGTAAAATTATCCCAAAATGTCCAAGCAATTCATATCATTTGAATTTCAGATTTAATTTCCCGCTTTTTGCAAATCTGTGCTAAAGAGAAGCTACAATTCAGGTACTATAGTTATTTCCTTGCGCAAAGGGCTTACAGTCTAAGACAGTGGTCTCAAACCCTTTGAAGGGCCACATTTTAGATTTGTAGGTACTTGGAGGGCCTCGGAAAAAAATAGTTAATGTCTTATTAAAGAAATGACAATTTTGTATGAGGTAAAACTCTTTATTTTTTATAAATCTTTCCTTTTGGCTAAGGCTTAATAATAATATTGTAATCAAGAAACTGTTTTAGTTTACTTTTGTGATTATGATAAACATACCGAGGGCCTCAAAATAGTACCTGGTGGGCTGCATGTGGCCCCTGGGCCGCGAGTTTGAGACCACTGGTCTAAGATGTGCCTGAGGGTGAAGTTACTTGCCAAAGCCCCCAGAGCATCAGTGGAAGAAGTAAGTTTGAACCCTGGCTTCCCTGGTTCTCAGGCTGCTGTTCTAATCCCTAGGCTGCCCCTCTGCTGTATGAGTCATACCTATAGTTGAAAAGTGTGAGCACTGTTCAGAGAGGTCCTCCAGAAAAGGTTTCCTACCCATCCCTGGACTTTTCATTGTGTCCAGATACATATCATGCATAGCCATTCTGGATTATAACAAGACCTATTAGGTGAGCTCCAGGATCAAGTCAGAGACAACTGTTCTAGGAACCCGAACTATAGCTCTGTGATGCACGGTTCCACGTTAGGAGTCTTGTCCAAGAAAGGGATCGTGGTGCTATCGTTGAGAATATGTTGAAACTCTCAGCTAAATGTGCGGCGGTGGCTAAGAAAGCAAACAGAAGGTTAGGAATTATCAGAAAAGGAATGGACAACAAAGCTCAAAGTGATATAATGCCCTTGTATTGCTCTATGGTACAGCCACACCTCAACTACTATGTGTAATTCTAGTCACTATCTCAAAAAAGATATAGTAGAATTAGAAAAGAACAACAAAAATGATGAGAGAGATGAGATGACTTCCCTATGAGGAAAGGCTGAAGTGGCTAAGGCTCTTCAGCTTGGAGAGGAGGTGGCTCAGGGGAGAGGTCTATAAAATACTAAGTAGAATGGAAATGACAGATGCGAATCATTTGTTTACTCTTTCCAAAAATACTAGGACTAGGGGGTAAATGATGAAGCTACTAAGTAATAGATTTAAAACAAACTGGAGAAAATATTTCTTCATGTAATATAATTAAACTCTGGAATTTGTTGCCAGATAATGTGATGAAATGAATTAGCTTAGCAACATTTAAAAAAGGTTTGGATAATTTCTTAAGAGAAGTTAGGTTGGTTTTTCTTTGTTACATAGAGCAGTTTGGACCCCAGTTCGGTTACAGAAATTAGATAGTTCCAAGTCTAATAGGTGTTGGCACTGTCATCTTGAACCTGGGACATTAGATCATTTATTATTTTGTTGTCCCTTGATGCTTCAATTTTGGAGTTCCATTTGGGATCAGGTAAACAAAGTAATGGAAAATCCAGTGGCACTAACATATGACACTGTGCTATTTGGCACTATGATGAAAGCTAAAAGCCAAATATCATCTTACAATAATAAACTTCTCTTTATTATGACAGGGGTTGCCATACAGCTTATTTTAAGGAATTGGAAAAACTGGGATAGATTGAACTATACCTTTTGGTGGGAGTCTCTGTATCACGTTTTTTAAGATGGAATTTAATATGGCCATACATCAGGGACATTATAAGAAGTTTCTGAAGATTTGGGAGCCATTGACAAAATTTTGCCCTTTGGTCTTACATGGGGGAGGGCGGGTTTGGAATGTATTTTTCAATTTCTCAATTTGAGTGTAGTTTTTGGTTATAATTATGGGGGGGAGGGGGTGATATATCTTTATTGTAATTGTATTTAAGTGTTTTTATAGAGTTACATGATTGTGTTATAGTGTGCACTTACTTATGGCTTTAAAATGAATAAAGAAATTTTTTTTTTTTTTTTAAAGAGAAGTCCATAAGCCATTATTCAGATGGCTTGGGGAAATCCACTGCATATTCTTCTATACCGCCACAATCATACGACTTCTAGGCGGTTTACAATGAAGAGAAGCTGGACAATCAGCGATTTACAAAATACAAATAGTAAAAGTACAACAGATTTCTCAAGGACAGTCAGTATCAAATTATTAAATTTAGTATGACTTCAGTTTAGGAAATAAATCTGTCAAACAATGCAGTCTTAAGTTCTTTCCGAAAAGTGCCACAGGTCAACCTAGCTCTATTTATATAATTGCCTAACCAAGCAGAATAAAATCTGTTTTACTAATTTGGTTCTAGCTAGGGACTTGAGACCTAGGTTGGCCACTGCTGGAAACAAGATACTGGGCTGGATGTGCCCTAAAAAAAAAAAAAACAACCTTCCTAATAAATTAGGTTAGGTATATCAACTAGAAAATCAGATTAGGTGCAGCAACTGAACTTTAGTTCTAAATTTCTTTGAAGCTCACCGTTTTCCCCCCTTCCTATTGTTTTTTCCCTTACTCGTCTTACTTACTATCATTAACTTTCCCTATTTTTTCCTTTTGTACCATATGTTTTGACAAGTCAGTCGTATTTATCTGGTTGGTTTCCCCTTGATAATTGTAATTCATTATTTTACTCCTTTGTACATCGCTTAGAATTTTGAATAAGCGATTAATCAAATCCATAATAAACTTGAAACTTCCTGCCTTGAACAGCTGAGCAGTAGGAGACTGCTTCGGGGCTTCCCCTGTCACTCAGCTGTTCCAACTTTCCCTCTCGGCTCTGCGTATGTGTGAAAGTTGCTTTTCCAGCGACTTGTTGGATGGGATTACAGGCAACCTCTGCAAAACTAATTTGCATGCAAATTTGGTTGTACATCGATTGCTATTTTAAAGTCAGACAATGAATCGACCCACTTGACTAGAGCAACCATTTTTAGTGCATCCAGGGCCTCAGTGTGCTTGACCTGTGTGTTGTCCAAAATTCTACACTGCTCAGTCTTATTTGAACAGTGTGGGAGTTTGTATGCTTGAAAGCTCCACAGTCCTGAAGGAAAACAGAACAATTTGTTCTGGAGACAGTGCTAACAGCAAGCCTCTGGACAAGGTGGGGAGACGTCTGAATTAAGGGGAGAGAGTTATGAAGCCACACCTGGGGTTAATGGGAGCTGCCACTGGTCCCTGCAATGAAAAACACTGCTCAAAGGGCTTATTTGCCCGCACAACTTTGTACGAGTTATTTTTCTCATGCAATGCTTTATACATGGAAAAGTTATTCCCTTTAAACATTTTTCTACTATCAAAAATACACTTGCTACAAAAATCTGTATTCCAATATTTCATTTTATGTTTAACAAGACTTCACAAATAATTCAGAAAGATAAACACTGTGGGATACTTGGGCTAATAACATGCAGGAGCATTTTCAAAACACTAAGACGTCCAAAATATGGCATAAACTGGCACTTGGACGTTTTTCTCACCAAAACGTTCAAGTGCTGATTTTCAAAACTGACTGTCTGGTCATCTTACTAGGCTTCCTAGCCTCTGTGTGTCCAAAATTCAAGAGAAGGGTGTTATGGGTGGGCTTTGGGCGTGTTTAGACTTGGACATTTTGTGGCAATAATCAAACCTTTCCCAAGACATCCAGGATAGAACTTAGATGTTCAGAACTATACCTATTTTAAAAGTGCTTAAGTGCTTAAAAGATACCCAAACTGACCGGATGACCACTGGAGGGATTAAGTAATGACCCCCCTACCACTTCCCCAATGGTCACTGACGCCTCTCCCAAAATTGAATGAAACAGTACATGCCCGTCTCTAGAACAGCAACACCTGGTATGAGAAATTCTACTAGAGCATCACACAGGTGTCTTAAGTTTATGGAGGAAAAGTATGAGCCCACCAAAATCCTACTATAATGCCATACAGGTGCAGCCATAAGGGCTATTAGGGTGGATATAGTAGGATTTGGGTGAACTTTGGAGGGCTTACCATACATTATAAGGGGTTTATGGTGAGACGTGCATCTGGCACATTTAATGTGAAGCTCATATCAGTGTCCTTTAAGATGCCCCATTGCTCTTTTGGTATTCTGTGTTGGCCAGTCATTACAATGCTGGTCCTTCTTGCGTCCAAATGGTCTGGATTTGGATGTTCTGAACTTGGACATTTTGAAATTGGACATTTTTGTGGTCAAAAATACCTACAAAAAGTTAGGTTGAACATCCTGATGGCTAAGAAGTCTAAGTCTAAGAAAAATAACATTTGGACATCTAGCGGTCTCAAAATTGGTCATTTTTGGAATTTGGATATATTTCTCAGGGCTTCCAAAGTCAGACTTAGATGCACTATGGAAAATGCCCCTCATGCCCCTCTCTGTCTCAACTTCTTAGAGCAGGCCTAATAATTAGAACTATTCTATTGATCTTTTGTGCTGAAATTCCTGCAAATGGACAGGAGGCAATTCTATAAGGATCCATCTAGACCAGGGATCTCAAAGGCCCTCCTTGAGGGCCGCAATCCAGTCAGGTTTTCAGGATTTCCCCAATAAATATGCATTGAAAGCAGTGCATGCACATAGTTCTCATGCATATTCATTGGAGAAATCCTGAAAACCCGACTGGATTGTGACCCTCAAGGAGGAACTTTGAGACCCCTGATCTAGACTTAGGCAGCAAGAATGCACGTGTCAGCATTCTAGTCATTTACATGTGTATGTGAACACACATGAGCAGTAAATTTCTGGCACATACTTTGCAGGTAGGCCTTCACATAGGCAGAGTTGGGCCAGAACATGGATGCTGCACAAATTTATATACATAGAATAGATTTTAAGATATATGCATTCTTTTTAATACTCTTAAAAGTTGGTATTTACATCAGCTGTATGGCTGGTATGTTCATGCCTAAAAGATAGGTGTATATTTGACTTGTTATAAAGACACCCACTTTTCTTAATAGAATGGGCTCCAAATAGGTGACCTTTTATGTACCAGATCATGAATATTTAACAAGGACATTCATTTTAATGTTCATCACCTTTAAAATTTTGCCTTCTTGCCCACTAAATTTAAATGATGAAACCACTGAACAATTCTGGCCTCATTTTGTTATGTTAAATGCATGGAACTCATTTCACTTGGGAGTAATCTTATTCTATTCCCAGTGTCTGATTCTCTAGGTGCCAAGTAAATAATACTCCTATATCTGATTAAAAAAACAAAATTGCACTACATTATGTTAACTGTATCTTTCCATAAAAGGAAAGTCTTCCATGGATGAAAATTACATTTTCTGGAACATTCATAACTAGGAACTATGCAGGTTTGTATAAAAAGATAGAAAAATTAGATTTAACCCTCCTTGAACTAGACTTTTTTTTATTTATTATATTTTACACAAAATTACTTACACTCTATTTATATAAAACTTAACCAACTTTTCAGATAAACAAAGCTTGTTTTTTTCATATTAAAGAGAAAATAAATCACTTTTTTGTGTTAAACCTCAGCTTCAAATATTCTTTGTATGCCAAGTTTTCAGGGACTAATTAGCTGAGCTGAATATTTACAATCGTTTCATAATCCTCTTTCTCCTAGTTTTTCATCCTTTTCTTATTTCCTTCTCATTTTTCATTGTGCTCTTTTCCTTCCTGCCAGTACCTGCATATCAGAACAACCTACGGCAAAAAAACTGAACTGTGCATCATGCCACAAGGTGTCAAATAGTCAAAAGGAAAACAAGTACTGTATGCCACAAAGCAAAAGAAACAAACTAAAACTAAAAAAAACCCAAACTCTCCCTGTTACTCCAAAACATAAAACCAAAATAGAGAGCAGTAAAATTTGATTTGTTCATATTACCAATAAAACAAAACATGTAACCTTCGCAACAACAAACACAATAACCACTAAAAGTACAATTATAAAAGTGCCCTTAAAGATGCAACAAAAAGACAAACAAAATTCACATATCAGACTAACAGGAAGAGCACCATGGCTCACTGTCAGCTTAGAGCTTCCTCCATAGAAAAGAGGACAATGTTTTGACAGGCTACAAGATTTAAAAAACCAAACAAACCTCAAACCAAAACATATTCAGCAACTGGGTTGAACCCAGTGTAAGAAAACTAAACCAAAGACAACTAAATCAACCACCCAACTCAAAAATCTGTGGCAAGATTCCCATAGATAGAAATGGATTGCACAAAAACCCTTCTTTCTTATGTATGTATGTGTCAATCTTCTTGGCTTAAGAGTGAGGGGAGAAGTCGTACTGTAATGCACTCAAAGTTTCAGAAGTCCATGAAACTGCGATTCAAATGAAAGGCCAAGAAAATATTATTCTACTTGTGGTATGACAAAAAGTTTGTACTGCACCCTTTTTAAAAAAATATATATATATTTTGTGTGTTTATGCTGGGATAGGTCAGTGTTTTTAAAAGGAGCTCACAACAACAGTTACAGTCATTGCCCTGCAATTCTTATTCTAAGGACACTGCCTATAAGCAGATATTTATACTTTGGTCCTTGTAATGTCCTTACAAGAGGAAAATGCTGCATCATGAATGCCAAATTAAAAAACTAAAAAAACCCAGATCAAACCAACTAAAAAGTTGTTAACTACTGACTTCAGTTGCTAAGTCTATGCTGTTGTATATTTTGGATAAAGTATTAGGTTTTGGTTGGCATTAATATCTTTTGATCTGAGCCATTGTGAGAAGGTCTTTAAAACTCAACTAGTGGAGATCATGTGTTATTACAGCTATGGTGCATTTTCCCACAGCTCAAAATAATTTGAGGACTATATAAAATGTATATTAGGCTGACTTTTTATATTCCAACATAAAACAATGGTAAGGCTTAACCCTTCAACATATCTGGGGCATTACTATTATTTGTTCTTCCAAAAACATGAGAATAATTCAAACTTTGGATGCAGTGATTTTCTTTCACTTCCAAACACTGTAAAAAAATTAATGAGGACTTGCATATTATACATAAATATATATATTTCTATAAAGGTGGAAGTGTACAACATATATATAAATAAATATATAATACCCTCTTATTAAATTTAAATCAATTATTTATTAAACACTTTTTATTTACAATTTCACAATATACATAATGCACATAAATAACATCATTACATTCATAAGTGGCTGCTGTCTCAGACCTGCCATCAATTTCATTTGATTTTTCCTCAGACTGTTGAAGAGAGTTGTTTCTGCCCTGCCGGCTTTCTCTGCTATGAATATTATGAAAAACATGAAGCACTACTAAATAGAACCTCCCCGATGACGAGCAAATCGAAATTCAGCTTGAGTTGGAGGTGGGAGATCACTGGTAGCAGTGGAAAACAAATTTAGAAGCAGCAAGGTTTCAGGAGAAAAAAAGTTTTACATGGAGGTGGTTCACAAGCACTGAACACTGAGCACTTTATTTCTGAACTGGGACTTGGCTGCAATTAACAAGAAAAGTAATCCGGACAAAAGAAATTGCTGAGTGGCAAGACTACAATGGACTGTGCAAACTGAACTGTTGTGAATAATTTAAGGACTAAAAAACACTTTTTCTGCTAGTCTTACAAAAACAAGAATCTCTTCAACAGACTGAGGAAAAATCAAATGAAATTGATGGCAGGTCTGAGATAGCAGCCATTTATAAGTATACAGTACACAGCACTTTATGAATGTAATGATGTTATTTATGTGCATTATGTATATTGTGAAATTGTAAATAAAAAGTGTTTAATAAATAATTGATTTAAATTTAATGAGGGCATTATATATTTATTTATTTATTGTCAAGTAATGAATGTCAGAAAATAGATAAATCATTCCATTTTTGTTGTTTGTATATATATATATATATATATATACACATACACACATATATATATACATATATTTGATTTGTGTGCTTTCTGTGTGTGTGTGTATATATATATATATATATATATATATATATATATATATATATACATACATACATACACACATATATATATACATATATTTGATTTGTGTGCTTTCTGTGTGTGTGTATATATATATATATATATATATATATATATATATATATATATATATATATATATATATATATACACATACATACATACATACACACACACACAAAGCACACAAATCAAATATACCCTTGTAAAGATCAACACATTTGACTGGTATTTAAACATGTTAGGGACTGACACTAAATTACTTTGTGCACAAAGGAAGCAGTTGTGGCTGCGCCAACATACAATCTCAGAACTATAGAATATTAACATACAACAAAGTAAGGCTCAAACAATTCTAAAATGCAGCACAAATTCATATAACATAGCTTAAAGGTAGTTTAAACCCAGTAGCAGTACGAGTGCTACTAAGAAAATCTACATATGAACATCAGAGAAAAAAAATTGAAGACATCCACCATGGAGCATTCCAGTTGTTACAATGAGCTTACATAAATCTGTAAGAAAAATTTAAAATCTTCAGATGGTCCTAGTTAAACTCAAATGTAAACCAGGAAGGACTCAAGCCGATATAATAAGATTCTTAAAGACCTCCTGCTCAATACTTTTTGTAGATTTGCAGAAAGCAACCATTTACAACTGTAGAAACAAGAAAAATTATTTTCTTTCAATTCGCAAATCATTTACAGCGCACTGTTGACTGAAAAGATCACTTCTTGTTCCTCAGTGGCTAAACTATTCAGTGCAAGGATGCTAGCTTAGACAGGATCAATTAAACATTCTGCTTTGGATCTAGAAAAGACAACTAAAGACCAAAATAATCAACTCTTTAAAAAAAAAAGGGACAAATATTATCTATCTACTTACATATTTTAACGTTCAATTTGTTTGGGACAAGGGACAAAGGTATAAAAGTGACTATTTTTCAAAGTAAAGAACAGCTGACGACTCCTGGTCAGCACAACTCAACAACAGAAGTATTTCATCTTTGGAGTTTCCAGTTTTGTACATGACATAAGTGTGTTTGCATCAAAGATATCAAGAGGATCAGAACCTCTTAACCATTCCTTTTAGCTTACAGACTTGCAATTTTGGTTGATCCTCTTGTCATGCTCCTGGATGACGATATTATCAGAGGAAAAGCTATATATATAGTCCAACCCAGAAAGAAAGGGTGAGGGTGGAATCAGGAATATCCAGTCATTGCCCCAGTCAGAGGGGGGCCTTTCCATAGATGTGAATTCCCTCTAATGCTCTGCATCCATTGCATCCAGGTATTTAGATTCAATGATTCTGGGTAGCAAGTTGTACCTACGAATGAGAGAAAATCATTAGCTCCTCTCTATACCTGAACTCAATCACGTTTCTTAAGTTCTAAGGAAGCGATTCTACAAGTGGATGCCTCCATTTACAGTAGGTGCTCAAGGGACATGTGGGGAACATCTATTCTAAAATGGCAAGAGGGCACCCGGATTATTCCTTATAGAATACTAGAATAACCCAAAATCAGCATGCTTAACATTTAGACACCATAGACCTAGTGTAACTGCAGCTACTTAAATGCAGAAGGGACACATGTAACTTACAGTACTCCATAAATAACACATGTAAGAGGGAGCCTTTGCCCATGTTCCATTCATCAATATGCTATATAAGTTAGGGGAACCATGACAGAATGTACCAACTGATCTCCTAAATTTCTACCCCTATTATACTTCCAAAGTTGTCACCCAAATGCGATGAAATCTAATTTTTAAAGTTACAAAAACTATGTTCCACCAGGGAAGAGTTTAAAGTCCAGGTTTATGATATGAATCAGAGATTTTATGAGAGGGGGTATCCTAAAACTGTAGTTCAGGGAGCATATAAGAGAGCATAAAATGCTCACAGGGATTGGTTATTATGACCTAAGATAGTAACCAACACTGATGAGCTGGTTTGTGTGTTGCTATTTTCTCAAGACGAAATTGGTAAGCAATGCCATAATACAGCATTGGCCAATTTTAGGTTACCATGGGATTTTTCAAACACATCCGAAGTTTGCATATAAAAAGGGTAGAAATTGAGGAGATCAGTTGGTACATTCTGCTCCCAATGTATATGATGATAAAGAAAGAAGAGGGGGTCATTCTCAATGTTATCGTTGCTCTTGTTGTAAATACTGTTGGGAAGCACGGGAAGTTCAGATCCCAGGAACGGACCATTTGTTTTATTTGAGAGACAACACAAACTGTGTTTCGTCAAGAGTTATATATTGTATCAAATGCCCCTGTGATCTGTATTATATAGGCAGTACCAAGAGAAGTATAAAGATAATGATCGGGGAACATTTCAGTAACACTCATCTTCAGAAACGGGAGGCACCCCGAGTAGAGCATTGACTCTCAGCCTGTCACTCTCTTACAGATTTATGCTTTGTTGCACTAAAGCAGATCCAAATCCCATGTGGTGGAAACACTGGCCTTAAACTGTTATGTTGTGAGCAGCGATTTATATTCCAATGGAACACTGTGCTACCACATGGCCTAAATAGAGAAGTCGAGTGGACAAGTTTATGATTAGTTATCATTTATACCTTTATGAAATCACTGTGATTGTGATATAAAGTTTGCAAGTGTTGCAAGTGATATGACCTCCCTGTTCTTTGTTGTCATGCTCTTGAAGTGGAATCCCTGGGAATTAGCGGGTGGTTGAATGAATAGGAAATCATAAGAGGCATATGCGATCAACGCAGAATCAATAGGAGCTCCATAAAAGGGAGCATGTGATATGCGCAGAAGAACACAACAAAAAGCAAAGAAAATGATCCAAGTTTCCACAAAGAAAATGGCAATCCAAATAAAACAAAAGATGTGGAAACCAACAATGTTCAATGCTTTATTTCTTCAGAGAGAGCTAAAAACACTATCCACATTTATGTTTTATGGACCCAACACGGGCCGTGTTTAGGTAAAACACTTCCTCAGGGGTCCAATGGAAAAAGATGTTATAAAATAATGTTGCTAACCAAATGTAAAGAAGTGTGGAAGCTACACTATAAACCCTCGCAGGGTGGGAAAGATTCCCCTGCATGAGCCATGCGAATATGAATATTCGTTTGTAATAGAAGTCTGAAGTATGTTATTTTCATAGAAGATTGGAGTTTATTTTATCCGAGGAAGTCATTTTTTGGATTAACTGGGATCCTAATTGGGTTTTTGGGTGTGCACAGCAGCGCCACTGCAAATATACGGACATTGGAGAAACTTTGATTCATCTTAGACAGCACTGGAAGAAATACATTGCGATTATCTTTGGAGAAGGTTTTTTGAACTTTACAAAATAAGTGCACTTTTATTCTTTTCTCCTGTAAAAATTGTTTTCACTAAGTGCAATGATTGATATGGTGCTGTCTTGTCTCCTGAATAAGAAGTACAAAGAGCTATGGAATAGCCATGTTCTGAGCACTATATACTATATAATTCTCATATGTAGGAGGTTATGAGGATAATAGAAGAGTTGCCTGATTAAATGAATTAAAAAGAATTGCTCTGGGATTTGTGAAATATATTGTTAATGAACCAGGGACTATTCACTATAATACTCCTTTCTATATGGAGAATTATATATGCCAGACACAAGACAAATAAAATTTAGGTCCTGATATATTCAGCCTAATGCAAAGTAAAATGGAGATGGGAGAAGAAAGGGACGAAACAGATTGAGGCCAAAGTTGTATTAGTTCCTCCTCACCAGGGCCTCACTGATTGCAGGCTGAACCTATATGGAACAGAAAGAGGTACGGGGAAGAGGCAGAAACAGCAGTGTGAATGTAGTAGTGGGATGGGAGAATGTGTATGTAAAGCTGAAGGGGGGAGTGAGCTGGGAGAGTTATTTAGCAGAAATGCTAGACCACAATGGCATTGCTCTGAAAAATATGCTTTAATTCAGTGTTACTAATAAGCATGTTGTTCTTACACCAGTCAGAAGCAAATTGAACTTCGTGGTCTAGCTTTGGCAAGTTAACTCAGATCTATGCCATCCTAATTCATGCTGAAGTAAGAAGGGTGGATTGATTGAGTGGGAAGGAGGTAGGGAGGAAGGAATGTTGACTGGTGTGCCAAGGTTAAAGCTCAAGGAGACAATGATATGGTGGCAACACACTATACCCCACTACAGCCTTTTAGTCTCCATTAAGCCATTAGCCTCAAAATGGCATAACCACACCTCTCAGTTTACAGCACCACAGATTTGCTTGAACAGAGCTCAAAAATATGGAACAAATTAGTTAAAAGCAGAGAAACAAGATGTGGTACAGCAGGACATACCAAATAAAACTAGAAATTGAAGTATTTTCTATAATTGTACAGTGCTGCACAATGCTTCTTATGTTAAAAAAATTACAGCGATAAAAAATAAGACCTATGTGGAATGGAAAACATTTGATTACATAATTAAATGGAAATAAGACATTAAGAATTAAAGATAGCCAGCTAGTAAAATAACAGCAGCAATAAAATGAAGCAAGATAGTACTTGACTGGAGAATGGACAAGATGGCGCTGTAATGAGGACGCTGAGAAAATCGCTCCTGCACTTATCTTATTGCTGACCCGATTTCAGGTATAGATTTAAATTTTTGAGATGCCTAAAAGAAGGGGTAGAGTGGCTGCTTCAGCCCGGCAGCCCAAATCTACCCTAGTGCAGCAGGGGACAATCACCAGTTTTCTGACCTCTTCTCCAGGGGGCGAACTGGTTTTGCCGAATGTGAGAGACACGTCGGCATTCGGTAGCGAAGCTTCGCTAAGCCCCACAGGAACTGCCCCTCCCCTGCAGCCATGAGTGTGTGGAATCTCGGAAGCCTTGCAGAGATGAGAGTTAATGTCGGCTGTGATGGTGTTGGGCTTGCAGACTTCCTAAACAGCCGCGGCAGGTAATATCTCAACCAGAAGAGGAGAGCTTGGAAGGTTCAGCAGGTCCAGGACAGATTCCACCAGTCCTTCCTTTGGTAAGACCTGTTGAAATTATATTAGTCAATCTGGACGGCATTAGACTCTCTGGTTCATGCTCAGACAAAGAGGTTGGATAAAATTGAGGAAGAGTTGAAAGTCCAGGGGGAAAAGGTTATACACCTAGACCAAATTCTCTTTAATGCAAGATAAACTATTGTTAGTAAGGAAAGCTGAGACTTTGATAACTATATTAAAGTGTTAAATCTTAGGATTCTAAACTTTCGAAGTACAAATAATTTAAGATTTCTGAGGGATCCAAGATGGCCGCTGGATAGGTTTGCTGAGATACATGCCCTTGTGGGTTTTCTCTAGATATCTACTTTTTGTTGTTTTTACCTGATATTTCTATCTGGATAATGCCAAAGAGGAGGAGGAGAAGTGCCGCTAGTGCTGTCTTCGGGAACATAGAGTGACTCATGCAGCGTATGCAGGACATACTGGCATTGTCAGCGACTTCTCCATTGAAGACACTGCAGAGAAGCGAGACGCAGCAGATCTCCCAGGGTTTGGAAACAACTCTCAATCCTGACATGAGTGCACCGCCTCTGCATCCCAGAAGCTCTTCGCGGTGGAGCTTCTGGGAGTTGGAACGCAACCTCCCTCGGAGGCTAGAGAGATTACTATGGGGACTGGAGATTCAGGCTCTCAGTCTCCACAAGGGAGCCTGAACATGGATTCGGAAGATTTGATAACATCAGGAACTGGATTAACACAGCCAGAACATCGACAAGAAGACTTGCCAATGGGTAAGCAAAGCACTTTACATTTGCAATTTTCTCAATTTCAAAAACCCCGTGAAGTAACATTAGATGCCTTGTGGGATCTTGTGGCTAATTTAGGTATTACTATTAATCCCAAATTTCAACAGATTGAAGGGAGATTAAGGGCTCCTTTTACTAAGTTGCAATAGCATTTTTAGCGCACGCAGGATTTTAGTGTGTGCTAAACCCGCGTTATGTGGCTAGAACTAACGCCAGCTCAATGCTGGCATTAAGGTCTACCATGCGTGGCAATTCAGCACGTGCTAAAACTGCTATCGCAGCTTAGTAAAAGGAGCCCTAAAAGAACATGATAAAGATATTACCAACTTAAAGCAAATGACTGGCAACTCTAAAATTGCAGTAGAAAATTTGCAGCAAGAAATAAAATCTTCAAAACAAATACAAGAGACGCTAATCAAAGATAACACAAATCTAAGAAGAAAACTTGAATCACTTGAAAATGCTTCTAGAAATAATCATCTTAGATTGATAAATTTCCCTAGGATTACTAGGGAAATGTTGAAACGTTACTTGGATTGAAATATTGGAGGTCCCTGAGGCTTCATTACCTCCCTTCACACAAGTTTATTACCTTCCAAGTAAGGTGCAAAATAATCAACAAAATGTGAACCAGGACTCATTGAATGTGTCAGCTTTATTAGAAGTTTCTGATAGGGAAGTAGCCACTCCTGCTACTTTACTTTTGACAGTTGCCCTTACTTTAGATGAGACATGGTTGTTACCAAGGGGGGGGGCCTTAGGCGCTTGGGCCAATCAGGCTTTGGGATCCTGTGGGCAGGGTAGGGGCGGGCTCGCCTCATTTAGACGGAGGTGGGCCTGCTGGAGCTGTCCAGTCCAACTTGCTGGTAAGATCAAGGGGGGGGGGGTTCTGGGGTGGTGGTGTTCGCTGGGGGGCGATCCGGCAGGAGGGGTTGGGCACCCTCCTGCGGCGATCTTAGGGGAGGGTTGGGGGGTCCGGCAGGAGGAATTGGGCACCCTCCTGCCGGTGATCTTCCGGGGGGGAGGGGCTGTTGGGGGGGGTTTGGGGAGGGATGTTGGGCACGTTAAACCTGATTTTGTAACCGGCGTCTGCAATATGGACGTTGGTTACAGAATTGAGTTAACTTTGGACGGGTGTAGGCCCGATTCTGTATAGGACGCCCGGGATTGACGTCCTATACAGAATCCAGGCCTAAATCAGTAGTGTCTGGCTCAATCGCTATCAAAATAAAGATGTCATCTGCATAAGTAAACAGCTTAAAGAGATTAAGGGTAGTCATGTAAAGATTAAATAGAATTGGTGAGAGCAGGGAGCCCTGAGGAACTCCACAGTAAGATTGCCAAAAAGCAGAGTAAGAACTGAGTAAGAGCGATATTTAAGAAATTTGGAAAACCTGTCCAGAACGGTTTTGTGGAGGCCTATATCTATAAGTAGTTGGAGAAGAATGTCATGGTGAACCACGTCAAATGCACCACATAAACTGAGATTGACTTTGTTGAATTTTAGAAAGGAGAGAAATCAGCAGAGTTTCAGTACTGAAATTAGAGCAGAAGCCATGTTGAAATAGTTGGAGAAGAGAAAATGTATCTAAATAATTGGTGAGCTGGCTGGCTACAATTGATTCTAGCATTTTTGTCAGTAAAGGTATGTTGGCAATTGGACGGTAATGAGAAGGAACAGTTGGGTCTAAATCAACTTTTTTAAGAAGAGGGGAAAGTGTTATTTGACCCATGGAATGTGAGAAATGACCTGTTTCTAAAGAAAAATTAAGTAAAGCAGTCAGCCAGGTAATGGTATAAGAAGGGATGTTAATGAACAGATAAGATGGAAAAGGATCCAACAGACATTTACTCATCCTATCACACAGTTTAAGAAAGGGAGTAATAATGTCTAGTCACTCTGTTGAGTAGTAAAATCGATTGACTAGTTAAAAAGTCTTTGAATTAATAGAAGATATAACACTACAATATTTTATTTATCTTTTCCTTTGCTTATTATTAAGTTAAATCATTCTCTCTGATGTGTGAATTGTCCCTCCCTAATGAGGACAATCAAGAATCAGAGCATTGTTTAAATTTGGAATAGTATTTTTTAGTTGTATATTGTGGCAAAGTCTCTGCTCATACATATACAAGTTTCTATATATAAATGTTATAAAAAAAAATAAAAGATAGTACCTGATTGGAATCATGCCTATCATAATAAGAGGAAAGATCATCTTCATATAGGGCAAATGTGACATTCCAAATCCACAGAGGATTACAAGCTGAAGGACTTGAAGACCAGTGAAATAATGGATTTTCCTCTGCGGGACTCTGCGAATGTAATGCGTTGGAGGATATGCTGTCTGTAAGGGAGAGGAAAAAAGTGGATAAATTAACCTACTACAACAAAAATTTGGCACTAATCCAGCATTTTGGGTTACATTGGTTTATGAAGTCAAGAACATGCTGAAAGTATTTAACAAATGCACAGGTGGTGAAGTCACCATTTACTCTTTAAAAAGCATTGTGCTAGTAACAATTTTCTTTCTATGGTTTCACAACACATTCTGCCATGTAATCGAGACCCATTTTTGGCATTAAGGAAATCATGAACTGAAAGTTGTTGGTGAGCAAACATTTGGTGCAACAACTAGACAAGAGCTGCTCAGAGTCCCAGTAATGCTCCAAAACAAATGCTCCAAACAACGCATTCTACTAGATATGACTGCACACACAAGGTTCATCCCAGGGTACAGTCTCTCAAACTGCGCACCACGGAACAGTTATGTGCCTTGAAGAGGTTCCAGGTGTGCCACAAGCAATTCCAGAATAGATTACATGTACGTCACGTATGCAAGAGTCTGTCAATGTTATGTGTAAGGATATGACCGCCCAGACAAGCATCATTCCTTGAAAACTAACGGCAAATAATTTTATTTTTATGTAGTAGTTATCCTAACTTGAGCAACAAAGCAATCAAGGTTTTGTTAATATTTGAATCTTCTTATCTTTGCGAACGGATGCCCTCTTGTTTCAAGGGTCCCATGACAACAAGAGGGCATCCGTTGAAAATCAGGGGCGGGAAACTACGAGGTGACACCAGGAAATTCTTTTTCACTGAAAGAGTGGTTGATCGCTGGAATAGTCTTCCACTACAGGTGATTGAGGCCAGCAGCGTGCCTGATTTTAAGGCCAAATGGGATCGGCACATGGGATCTCTTCACAGGGCAAAGGTAGGGGAGGGACATTAAGGTGGGCAGACTAGATGGGCCGTGAGCCCTTATCTGCCGTCTATTTCTATGTTTCTATGTTTCTAACTTAGATTTTCAGTTCTGACAGAAATTAACTTAAACAAAGAGAACGACTGCAGATGGTTAATGAAATGCATGTTTGCTTGTCGATTATTAAGTCGTGCTTTGAGTTAATTTGCACTCAAAAACAAGCTTATCCATTGCACTGATTAGCAATTCTATCTAGTTTAGTTTCACTTTTGTTACAATTAACTATACATAGCTTAAAGAACTTTAAATAAATAACTCTCAAATTTAATTTTTTATTGGTTTTGCAATTTTATAATTTCAGTTATAATGTGCCGTGAAAAACATTTGCTCCGTTTAGTGTGCTGGAACTAAAAAGTTTGAGAAACACTGTCCTAGGGGAAGCAGGACCTGGAACGAATCTGCCAGATTAAGCTTCCTTATAAGACCAAAGAGAAGGGAGAGGACCTCATGATGTCCACTACGGCAACTCTGGAAAAGGAAATGATGAGAGGCCTGGGGCAAATCACCTTAATTCACACACCCCTCCTCAAAGACAGCTCTAATTGCACCTCTTATATGAAAAAGGCTTGACCAATATAATTTGCCCAAGGTATTTCATAATGACAAAAAATAGATTGCCAAGAATATTACCAATTCCCATTCCCAAGGGTAGCAACACGGTCTGGATGCCAAGATATCCACAATAAATACTGCTTAGATGTGCATGAATATGCTTGCACTGTTTGTTTGTTTTTTCTGCCATTCCCTTGACAAAAATCAAGCTCCAGGATATTCAAATCAATTAACAAAACGAGCCTCAGACAAGTTAAGCAGGACATTCAAGTCCAAGCTAAAGCATTCAAGCCACACAGGCTTTTAAAGTCTCATAATCACAGGCTCCTCTTACATGTGGAGAAGCATAGTAAAAAAAAAAAACCTCAACACATGTTTGAGAAAAACCTATGCTCCAACCCACACGTAGAGACAAAAGTAAACACAGTGCTCAGAACAGGGCAGTGAACTTAGACGTAGTTGTAGAAAACAAAAATAACTTAGCTGTGAACAAAGTCTCTCTCTCAGTTGATTGAAGCTGTAGAAATGCACTGCAAAACGCTATCAACTTGAAGAGAGCATTTGCTGTTCAAACACAGCAAATCTCATTTCCCAGTCAGTTGGAGCTGAAATACACTCCACACAGCTACAAACGCTGACAATTCCGAGGGAGCTACAGCTGACTCTGCCCTCACTGTAAATTTCAGAGGGCTCTGTACAGTGCTGTGTAACTTGATTTTTGTCAAGGGAATGTGTACTAATTGCTAATAGTTTTTGACAAAATTACTTGATCACATTTCACCTTTTCTCCAACAATTGCACTCGTTACCAGTTATTTTTAGAATGCAATATAAAGTAGTAATGATTTGCCATCAATTCTTGTATGGAACCATACCTGAATTGTTCAAGAACAACATATCTAATTATTTACCAAATACATCATTACGTTCTGAGAATTTAGTTCTACTAAAAACAAATGCTAACCCGAAGCATGTGGAGACTGGTAAAATAATAATAATAATAATAACAGCTTATATACCGCAATACCATGAAGTTCTATGCGGTTTACAAAAGATTAAGCAAAGGTACAAATTGACTGACTTCAAGAGGGGAAGAAGAAAGAGAAGTAATTAGACAGGAAATTCATTGTTGAGGAGAAAAGTGATCAAAAGGACAGTAGGTCCTATTGAGAGGAAAGAGATAAGTGGATCAGTTGTCAAGATGTTTTAGGAACAGGTGTGTTTTTAGACGTTTCCTAAATTCCTCATAAGTAGAGGGTGAAAGTAATTGTTCTAGGTTTTTACCCCATGATGCTGCTTGGTGTGAGAGAAGGAATTCATGGTGTTTTTTCAGTTTGCAACCTCTCACTGGGGGGGAAACAAAGTTGGAATGTGAACTTCTCTTGTGTCTGTTGGTTGAGAAGGTGAAAAGGTTAGTAATGTATTTGGGGGCAAGTCCATGTAATGCTTTAAAGCAGAAACAGGCAAATTTGAACTTTACGCGTGCCTTCATCGGCAGCCAATGTAGCTTCTGGTAGTAGGGTGTCACGTGGTCAAATTTTTTTAGTCCAAAGATTAGTCTGACTGCCACATTCTGCAACAGTTGTAGGCGTCACATATTCTGTTGTGCAGAAGTTAAAATATGGAACTCCCTTGTGGGCCAAATACGAAAATGCTGTGAAAAAAAGGGTAGTTTTAGAAAATTACTTAAGACGTAATTGTTTGAAGAGGCCTTTTTCTAGCCAATACTTTTTTTAGTGTTGATTGCAGAATCACTCATGATTCTTTGAATAAGTTTTTGGTATTATTTTATGGATATGTTTCCTGAGGATTATTTGTTTAATTATGTTTTTTTATGTATGTAAATCACGTAAACTGTTTAGAAGCTGAGTTTACAGAGAGGGAAGAAATGCTGGTTGCAAGGGACAAGGAGAGGAGATGCTAAGAATGAAAGAATCTATCGGAGGTTGTCAAGGAGATAAGAGAGAAGGATGGCGAGTATAGAGGGTAGAAATGTGGTAATGGGAAGCAGATAAAAGGGAATAGGAGGATGGGAAATGTGAGAGCCAGAGAATGAAAGGAGATACACTTCTCCCTCCTTATTCGCGGTAGATGCGGGCAGAACATAGCCACCAATATGGAAAAACTGCAAATAACTTTTTATATGTTATTCACGTTTTTTTGAAAAAAGGCACTATTATTACTATTTGTGGTGGTGGGAGGGGAAGAAAAGCTTGCAAGGCTGAGGAGAATAATGATGCACCCACTCCCCAATACAGTATAGAATTACTCAGATCGAAAAAGGAACGGGGAGCAAGAGTTTAAATCCAAATTTATGTACCCCATTAAACCAAACAACGGAAAAAAAAGGAAACACAAACGAAGACAACAATTCCCAAACCTAAAGGTAGTGAATGCTGAAAGCTGGAGAGAAGGGCTCTCGCTAAGTTTCTTGCTATCTGAGTGGTGTAGTGGTGCGTGCCAAAGTGCGCTCTCCGCAGTTTGGAAGCTGCAAGAGAAGACGAGAAATGTGTGTTTTCCTCCTTGTCATGCTGAATCACTTACAGTGCTGGGAAGCATAAAGGCAAGGTTTGTTAGCGCAGCAAAAACCATAACTACCCCTAAACCCCAAGTCAGAAAGGATGTCAGATGATAAGGAAGCATGGTGGGAGGAGATGGCAGGGCCCCACCACTTGCACCCGGTATCCACAGTAACTGACCTGGGTGTCTGCCTGTGCTGGAGTTGCTGGGAAGCAGTGATTTTGAGGGTGAAATATTTTAAGCTGTGATTTTATGGGAGAAAGCATGGAAGCAGCGATTTTCAGAGTGAAAGTTGGTAAGCGCTAAACTTCATCAGTACAGTAAAAGAAAAGGAATTTTACTCACGACATAATTTTTGGGGGTGGAGTCAGCATCCCAAAAATTGCAAATAAGAGAAACCACGAGTGCAGAAACCGTGAATATGGAGGGAGAAGTGTAGAAAGTTGATAAAAAGTAAAAAGGAATAGAGCAAGAGGGTGAAATTTGAGTAGACAAACAAAAAAGAAAAATGGATGAGCGCATTGTAAGATAGATATGTCAGATATGTAGTAAGTGAATGTAACAAGGAAGGAGGAGAGAGAAAAATAAATTATCAGCGGCTGCTGAACAAAATAATTAGCGGAAGATAGGAAAACAGAAAAAAAATAAACAGACTAATGTAATGAAAAAATAAAATGCCCAGACACACAAAAGGTAGGAAAAAAAAGTGCTTTATTTTGAATTTATTAACTGGAATATGCTAGCTTTATGAACTATACGAGTATATCACAGATATTTATGTATTGTATTCAATACAAAGGGAATTGCATTTAATTTTGTTTCTCTAGTGTGACAGAATATGCTGAGCTTAAGTTCTTGGGGTTCCCAATTCAATGTTTTGTCTTCATATTTCAAACTTTAATTTAGGATCCTTGTTCTGTATTTGGTGAAGGTTTGTCTGTGTTTTGCATGTTTACATATAGTTTCTCTGTTGAGATCTGTAACAGTTCCACTTATTCTGTTTTATTTGTATAGACGTTTTGGTGTTCTAAGGTCCAGTGTAATATTTGTAGTGCTGCCTATTCAGAAATTACTCCTGGGGGAATTCTGTGCCAATGCACAATGCAGAATTCTGCACAGGACATGGAAGGGGACAAAATAGGTCAGGTTTCTGATCCCCCTCTTCTTGTGGCACACACCCACAGACCACTCGAAAAAAATCCCCCGTCTCTAACCAGGCTTACCCTGTCCTCTTGGATCATGTGGCATAAAAAAGAAACAGATGGCTGTGCATCATACCACGTTTTTCCTCCTTTAATAGTCTAGGCCCAACTGCTGTACAAAGTCCACATGGTTCAACTAGCAGTGGGCCCGGGCCAGTAGAGAAGGAAGTAGTAGTTTGATGCGCAGTTGTTTGTTTCTTCCTTATGTCACATTTTCCAAGAGGAAAACAGTAATGTGGCGGTAAAGAGAGAGAAAATTCAGAGAGACAGGGGTTGGGGGGCTAAGGGGAGAGAAAAAACTAGGGAGCAGAAAAAGCTGGGGGGGAAGAGGAGAGAAGGGATTCAAACTAAATCAGTGTGGGGGAGGGTAGAACCTGAAATAAGTTGGAGAGAGAGAAAACTGAGTAGGTTGGAACCTGGAGAGGGATATTACTGGTGAAAGAAGCAGCTGTGAGAGTGGTTTAGGCTTTCTAATTGGGGAAATTAGAAATAAAGATGCAGAAGTCTAAAATATTGGGTGGGTGCGTGAAAATGGTTGATTATGAGTATGTGTAAGTTGAATGTGCTTTTATTGTATTATTATATGTTACACTTGTTGTACTGCACTATTGAAGTTTTGAAAATCAATAAATTTAAAAAAATAATAATAATAATAATAATAATAATTTAGTGCTGCTGGGCAATTAGGAGAAGGGGACTGATGAAACCAGTCTGCTGCTGGGAATAGGAAAAGGAGGCTGGGGGGCAAGTGGGAGCTAGGGGTTGGTGATGAGCCTGAGGCAGAGGATGGGAGGAAGGCATTGGAAGTAGGAGGACGAAAAGGACAAATATTGTTGGGGAGGAGGAAGAAACATGGGCATATGCAGGGAAGTCCAAATTGACACATCTAGACCTGGTCATCTTCATTTCTATTTGTACATTGTTTCTAAAATCTGCCTTTAAATTACATAAGTAGTACTGTTTTTGCCCCGGATCACAGCTGATGAAATTTCTTAGTAATGAAACCAAACGTGCTCTCTTATATCTCCTCTTTGTTGGAAGCTTGATTATATTTGTTGAATTCCTTTTGAAAATGATTATATTTTCTTATACTTAGGGCCTCTTCTATCAAACTGCGCTAGCAGTTTTTAGTGCGAGAGCTGCGCTGAATGGCCCGCGCAGCTCATGACGCTCATAGGAACTCTATGAGCATCGGGAGCAGCACGGGCCATTCAGCGTGGCTCACTGCGCTACGAACTGCTAACGCAGTTTGATAGAAGAGGCCCTTAGTTAATTACTGTTATTAGCAACTTAAAGATGAATCAATGTTTGACAAGTTATGTATATGCAATCAAACCCTTATTTTTGTGGCTACAAAACAACAAGCATTAATTTGTAATAACTTTTACCAATTTCTTTTAACACCGAGAAAACAGAAATAAGCAGTACAAATCCTTCCTAACATTAGCATTTTTCCATTAAAAAGTACATCTCTAAGATGCACAAATACCAGTGCTAGCTTATTATCAGGCAGAAAAAAGATTTCACTTAGTATTTCTAGAATCTTAACCCTTTGCCCCAACATCTGCAGCACCATGACAACAGGAGAAGGAAGTAATATACAGAACCAAAATGAAATTACATACACAGAAGTTCAGGGATATTAAGAGACTTTGCAACAATAGGACCCTGCATAACTGACATTTTAAAAATGTGGACTGTCTAGAATGAGAAGAAAATGCCAGGCCACCTCTTGTCTGTGTGCACGGATATTGAGTTGCAGTAAACACGCATGCATTATCACACCAATACAATTCTCTCAGTAGGGATGTGAAAAAGGACTGCTATTGTAACCTATCTAGGAACTTGTTCTCATTGCCCTTTGAGACATATCACCCACTCAATATGTGCTTTTATTTTAGTTCTCCAGGCTCTGCGTACTTGCAATATCCCACCAGCAGTACACGTGTCATTTTGCATTGACTGCATGAAGTGCTTTGCTTCCTTCTACACTGCATAGGTTATTATCACAAGAGACAAAGAACAGAAAATATAGAACAATTTGTATCTTTCAGAGAAGTCTGTAGATTTGTGGGTTGTTTTTCTTTTTTTAATTGTTCAAGTATATCTTCAGCAGGGCTGGCCCACCCTTTATGTACGATTAGGCAGTCACCAAGGGAATAAGTTTGGGAGCAGTGATGGGCAGCTGCAGTCAAAGTACAAGAGGTTCTGATAGTCCCACAAACTCCAAGAACCATCAGCGAATACTTCTAACCTCTATGGTTGTAAGATTTTTTTGTGCGATAAATCATGATTGTTGAATTTAATTATCTAAATCTTTGGGGGCTGGGTTCCAGGAAAAGGGCCTAATTGCTAAAATCAGTGGGGGTGTCAGGCAGGAGGATTGCAAAGGCTTGCACCTGCTCTGATCTTTGGGCAGTTCTAAAGCACATGGTGGAGATTTGGCAATGCTGACTCCAGGCCACAAGAGGCAGTACAGCTGAAGATCTCAAAGCACCCACTCACTGTCCTCTGCACAGCAATACGAACCTATGAGAAAAACAATCTCATCCATTTGCTTAAGGTTAATTTAAACAGAAAGAATAACCTGTGGGAGTAAAGAAAGCTCAAGAATGCATGCTCTGAGGACTATAGAAGTCCCCTTACTCAAACGCATCTGATGATAATCTACTTTCTATTAACATGAAGAAGAGCACAAGTGGATCAATTTTTCACTCCGTCAAAAATTACAAAGACTAGGGGACACTCGAAGTTACAGGGAAATACTTTTAAAACCAATAGGAGGAAATATTTTTTCACGCAAGAGAATAGTTAAGTTCTGGAATGCGTTGCCAGAGGTTGTGGTAAGAGCAGATATTATAACTGGTTTTAAGAAAGATTCTTGGACAATTTCCTGGAGGAAAAGTCCATAGTCTGTTATTGAGAAAGACATGGGGTAAGCCACTGCTTGCCCTGGATCGGTAGCATGGAATGTTGCTACTCTGAGTTTTTGCCAGGTACTAGTGACCATGAGAATGGGCTACTGGGCTTGATGGACCATTGGTCTCACCCAGCAAGGCTATTCTTATGTTCTTGTCAACTCAGAGTAAGATCTCCAAATGGGTTAATTTTGTACAAAGCATTGTCAGGCATGAACCTCACCCATCCGCCAGAGTACTTAGGAGATTATCTCAATCCCTGAACCTCACCCATCTGCCAGGAGATTATTTCAGTCCCTCAGACTTACTGCTTGTCCCTTCTGAAGTTCCTGTGTCAATATTCCTCTTTCGTCCGTTTGTTCACTCTCTTGGAACCCTTCTCAATTTAAACACGGAGCTTGTAGCCTAAAAGCAGTCATACATTATTTCCTAAATTTCTACAGGTGTGAATTAATTGTGGCTAACTCCCTTAACTTTTTCAGGAGCCTTATCACTGAGCTTATATCCACAGCAGAATGTTATCTGCATCTGCAGTGTCTGCACTAGTGCATAAGCTACAGTTGGACATCTTTGTCTTTTGGGTGATGTGTGGCCAGTATGAATTTCTTTTTTCTTCCTGTCGTACTTTAATTGTGGTGGTGGCCTTACTGAGATTTGGTATAGATTTTATACAAGGTCAACACATGAAGAACTCAGCATGACTGCCTCACATAAGCAGAGCAATTCATCAGCTCGATTGCTAAATTTTAGGTTGTGTTGTCTGGTGAGCCCTCCGTTTTCTATGCAACATCTCAGGTGTGTTTTCAGGATGAAGGCAACCTAGACACATATTACTGCAATGTCCAACTTCAGCACAACCTGGTGTATTGTAATAAAGATGTCTCAAATTTATTATTAGATCTTTTAACTCTTTGGTATTAAAAAAAAAAAAAAAGTGCAATGGAGGAAAGAGAACTCGGACAAATGAACAGCAGATTTTCATCCATTTGCCCCATAATAAAATAACTATAGAAAGCCATTCTGAGATTTTTGAAGAATCCAGAGAACCTATATTTTTACACTGATTTTCTGTATTCCGTGAGTACTAATAATGGCAACATTACTCGGCCTCAAAATCTCTCCTAAAAATTGCCAAGTAATGCATGATACCAGAACTGCAGAAAAAATCTACTACTCTCTAGCCACCTCCTTGAATGCAAGTTTTTGTGTTGTGATCCAAGCTATTTGGAATCCTGTCTGAATAAATGTTTTCACAGAAGGAGGGTAAAAAACTTGTCTGAGAGCCTACAAGTAGAATGTGTTATGTCATTTCATTTTTAGACCGCCTATCAGGATAATTTGGTAATCATAACAGAATTTATTTAGTGTGGCATTCAATGCTGTTTTACCAAAAAAGGCATGGCAAGGACTTATTGCACCAGAGTATCAGACAAAAAGAGAAATCACATTTTTGCCAGTTGTTAACTCTGTTTTAAAACTGTCTAGAAAGATTTGATCCTGACTGCCTTAAAAGGCTCCTATTGGTTCCTGCAGACAGATTGCAGCAGGTAGCATGGCAGACTTCAGCTGTTCTTAAAGTTTAAATCAAGGTTTTAAGGTGATTAATTGTGAACACAATGGGCCTAATTCCCAAAACGGCGTCCTGATTGTAGGTGGCTGTAGGCATCATATCACCGGACCAATTGGGACTTTTTTTTTTTTTTTTTTTAAATTGATGCGGCAAATGACGCTTGCTTGCTTGATGTTGAAAGTAAGATTGGATTTTAAGTATGGGTGAGGTAAAGATTGGCCTAAACGGGAACTTTTCACAGGAGTAGATAGTATGGACCTATGATAAGTTTCAGATGTATGGCAGGTTATGTGAATGGTTTGTGGGAGGTTGATGGGGTATTTGTTGGGATAAATAAGTAGAAGCATGTTGGAATAGTGAATGTAGTAATATATGGGTGAGAGTTAATAAGTAAATAGTGTATAATGTTCAAATGAGTGGTTTGATGAATGGATATGGGCTGAGAAAGAGACAATAGAACAGTGTATGATAGTGAGGTATTGAATGATTGAATGGCATGAAAAAGGCCATTGTGAGTTGGAGTGCTGTGCAATGTGGGGGATTAATGGATGGCATAGTTGTAAGGTTTAAAATGGCGAGCATGAATGTGATTGAATGAAGCTGTCTGGAAGGGACAAGAACACGTTTTGTAGTTTACTGTGGCATGGTTGAACAGGTTTAGAATAGTGAGCATAAACATGATTGGATGAAGTAGTCTGAAGGGGACAAGAAAGTGTTTCATAATTCACTGTGGCGCCATGGTGGTGGGCCTTTGAACCTAATGGCTCAAAAACACCGACATTGTGTAATCATCTGTAGAGCTGTTAGCCGGAAGGAGTCTAGTCCAGTCTGTGGGATGCCAGTACACTGAAGTAAGTTTATTATTTATATTATGATGACACATATAGAAATGTTGTTATGAAATGACTACATGTAACTGAATGAAGTGTTATGTGGCATTAAAGTGACATTTTATATAGGATTAAGGGCTTCCTGATGAAGCCGACTGGTGAAACCCAGATCTGAGTCAGGGAGAGCCAACAACGTATAAGGATGGGTTGTAAGCTTTGAGATTGTAATGAGACTTCAACACTGTTTGTGAGAGCAAAGGTCTTGAGAGCATTGGATTTTGGACAATCAGTGCATCACCACCTACCTGTTCAGATAAGTGATTTTACTTAAAAAAAAAAATAAAAAATAAAATAAAATCTGAAATATGGTGTGGTGGGAACAAGTGAAGTGTGATCATGATTTACCAATATCCTTTCCTCTCAATAGGAAATACAACTGGCACTGAGCACTTCTTGCACAGTTTACATGTATGTGTTCAAGCACAGTGTTTTGGTTTTTTTATTATTATTATTAGTCAATTTGATATTTTTCAATACACATTTTGAGATTAAGCCCTGAGAGTTTGAAAACTTGTGATTTATGACAGATAAGAAGATACTTTAACATTTTAAACCTAAATCCAAGATAAAACTACATTCAGAATGACTGTGGGTGGTATCCTCTTAAGCTACATCTGTTTAAAAAAGCCAAAAGATACATGATACTGTGACAAACCATAGCAATAACCCTATGTCATAAACATTGACTCAATGCATCATGTTATCTTAATGAAATGTGTCACATTTATAGCCTAAACTAATATAAACTAAACAGAAGAATTTCCTCCTGTAGTGAGGTAAAAAGGAAGGACAATTCTTGGACGACACAGTTGTAGCAGCATAATAAATATGGCAATGTTACAGGTGATGGCAAGAAGTAGTACCGGATGACTTCCCAATGCAGAAAAGAATGGGACAGAATTAAAAAAACAAACAACAAAACATCAGCTATGCTAGTAACAATATTTCTGAAGCCGCTGTAACTCATTCTCTGGATGGATTTCCTCAGGAAACATGCTGTTAGAGCATTTTCTCACTGCTCATCCTGTACACAGGTTACATTCCAGCTGGATACCACATACCTGCTCTTTCAGCAGAAGTGCCACCCGTTCAAAGAGCTGACTGCCATCAATGGAGGTCAGGGCGATGTACAGGAAAAGCCCATAGAGGACTGGCTTTGGAATCCACTGGAGTGGAAAAGGCAGGAGGAAGAGGGAGAGGCCCACCAGGATGTTGGCCACCAGAGATGTCAGTCGGGTCTCTTTCACACTCACAATTCTAATGTGGTGAGGAGGAAAAGAAACATGATTAAACAAAAACAGTTTCTTATGAAGAAATATCTTAATAAAAACACAAAAGGACTAAAAGCAAGGGATTTCAGAGTAAACTAAATTGTTACACTGGAGTGATTAAATTCACATTTTTAACTACCGTATTTTTCACTCCATAAGACGCCCTCCCCCCCCCCCCCAAAGTGGGTGGAAATGGCTGTACGTCTTATGGAGCGAATATTGCGTCTAGTGGTAGGCTGGGACAGGAGGGATCCATCCCAATCGACTAACAATTTTTTACCTTCCCCTGTACCTTTTAAAATCCTGGTGGTCCAGCGGTGTATCGGAAGGAGCAAGCTTTCCGCACTCCTGCCCTGTGCAGAGCCCCTCCCTCACTGGACGCCTGCCTCAGATCTCACGGTCAGTGGTGCACAAGGCAGGAGTGAGCTTTTTGCACTCCAGCCTGGGCCCGTGCTGCTTCCTGAATGGCTGCCGTCAGTTCTTGTGGGACTCGTGAGAACTGACGGCAGCAATTCAGGGAGTAGTGCAGGGCCAGGCTGCCTTGTGCACCGCTGGCTGTGAGATCTGAAGCAGCCACCCCGTGAGGGAGGTTCTCAGTGTGACACAGGAATGTGAAAAGCTTGCTCATGCAGATACACTGCTGGACCACCAGGATTTAAAAAGGTACCCAGGGGGGAGAGGTAGGAGGGGGAATGGTGGCTGGGATGGATCCTTCCTGTCCCAGCCTACCACTAGACCACCAGGGGTGAGAGGGTACAGGGCATGGAGGTGGGACAGGGTGCAGAGCCTAGCAGGGAGTGAGGGGGGCTGGGTGCAGAGCCTGGTATATTTTATTAAATATATTAGTACACCATTTGGTTCAGAATATTTTTTTTCTTGTTTTCCTCCTCTAAACCTAGGTGCGTCTTATAGTGCGAAAAATACGGTAAACTGTGAAAAAATGCAAACAAAATACCTCCCCACTACCTCTATCTACTCAGCAGACTATGGAGTGAGGCACTCATCTTGCAAGTGCTCTGCCTTCATCTCCAATATCAACTCATTTTGGGCTTATCTGACTCAGGGGAAATTGTCCCTTACAGTTATCATTGAGCAGAAAACCACAAATAAAAAATATTCAGCAGAATATGCTATTTCTTCTACCTTTAGTTTGTTATTTCAGAAGGTAAATACCACAGTTAGATCAGTCTTAAGAGCAGCAAAGTTGAAAATCTGCAGCTTTCTATTCAATCTGTCATATGCATAGCAAAAGACCCAAAGCATACACATTAACTTTGCCTCCTCTTTTACAAAGCCACGCTAGTGATTTTAGTGTTGACCGCAGTGGTATGAACTCTGATGCTCGAATTCCTATGGCATCAGAGTTCTTGCTGCCGTGACTAGCGCGGCTTTGTATAGGAGGGGGCTTATTAGCTACTTTGACTTGTGGGCGCTAACAGTGTAACACTATGTAATCTAATCTAATCTAAACCTTAGGTTTGTATACTGCATCATCTCTACATTCGTAAAGCTCGACATGTAGAGCATATATCTAAATCTGATTGACTACCATCAACAAAGACAAAAATCATACATGGAGAAATACTAAAGTAAAATGAGGGCAGTGGAAAATCAGAACCAGAAGCAGGAAAATGCAAATTATCCAAAAGGTGTCTACTTTGTTTCACAGAATTCAAGTTGCAGTTAACCAGTTAATCCAACTCTTTCCTGTGCTGATGCAAATAGGAAGTCCCCTGGTTTGTCTCTCTTGTGCATTAAACTACAGTAAAACCTTGGATTTCAAGTGATTTAGTTTGCAGGTGTTTTGCAAGACAAGCAAAACATTTTATTAAATTTTAAATTGATATATAAAATCTTGCAATACAAGTACACAAAGTATAAACACATCACATCCGAGCCAATGGTTCTTCTCTCTCTGACGCTGCAAGTGTAGTAGTGACTGTTCTAAATGAGCGAGGTCTTGCAATAAGAGTACATACAGTATACACGTGTCACATCATCACAACTGAGCCAATGGTTCTCTCTCTGATGCTGCAGGAGTATAGTGACTGTTCTAAATGAGCGAGGTCTTGCAATACAAGTGTGTATAGTATTTTGTATTAAAGATTTTGGGTTGTGGAACAAATTGTCTGAGTTTCCATTATTTCCTATGGGGAAATTCGCTTTGATGTACAAGTGCTTTGGATTACAAGCATGCTTCTGGAACGAATTATGCTCGCAAACCAAGGTTTTACTGTATTTTCTTTTTCAGAATGCTCCGACAGGTTTTAACATTTACTCTTTAATTATGTTTTACTTATTCTATATCAAAAAACTGTTGCTAAGGTATTGGGCACACCAGGCCAACATTTAAGCTTAAAGCCCTCAATATCCAAGCTCCTAGCTTGTCAGGTTCCTCCACTATAATTAAATCTACAATTCTGATTATCCTACATTTCTCAAAAAACTCATAACTGGATATCTAATTTTAAATATTAAGTTTTGTTTGGCAGATAAAAATGCACACTTGAGTTTGTGTGGCTGTCTGAATCTACTGCTTTGCACTGAACCAATTGCTTTGCACATGATGCACTTCAACCAAGACACAGGAACAAATGGACTACAAATGGATGAGAGTCATGATGAGGAAGAAAATTAGGAAGCAAGCATGGTCCCTTTTTAAGGAAACAGTCACCGAGGCGTAAAATCTATATATACCACGTATCAACAAGGGTTCCAAGAGGAAAAAGAACAAGGAACCGGCGTGGCTCACTGTAGCAGTGAAGGAAGCGATCAGACACAAGAAGACTTCGATTAAGGAATAAAAAAGGACAAAAACGGATGAAAACTGGAAAAAGCACAAACAATATCAAAGCAAGTGCCATAAGGCAGTAAGAGGTGCTAAAAGAGACCACGGGGAAAAAATAGCCAAGGAGGCAAAAAATTTTACGCTGTTCTTTCAATATATTAAGGGGAAACATTCCGCGAATCAAGCAGTGGGGCCGTTAGATGACCATGGAATAAAGGGAGTACTAATGGAGGACAAAGCCATCGCCACCAAACTGAACACATTTTTTGCGTCTGTATTTACCGAAGAGGATATATCCAATATACCAGAAGCCAACAGGCTATACACAGGAAATGAAGACGGGTAACTGACAGGGTTGACGGCCAGTCTAGAAGAGGTATGCAGATTGATAGGCATAAAAATGATAAATCCCCGGACCGGACAGCATCCACCCTCATTTCACCCGAAGGTAATTAAGGAACTGAAAGTGGTTATAGCCGAACTGCTTCAACTAACAGCCAATCTGTCGATCAAATCAGGAAAGATTCCGGAAGACTGGAAAGTGGCGAATGTTACACCGATCTTCAAGAAAGGTTCAAGGAGATTTCCGGGAAATTACTGACCAGAGAGTCTGACTTCGGTACTGGGAAAGATGGTAGAGACGCTGAAAAAGGATCGTATCATCGATCACCTTGACGGACACAAACTGATGAGGACCAGCAAACATGGCTTCAGCAAAGGAAGATTTTGCTCGACAAACTTACTGCACTTCTTCGAAGGAGTAAATAGGCAGATAGACAAGGGTGACCCAGTCGACATCGTATATCTAGATTTTCAGAAGGCATTTGACAAGGTCCCACATAAAATGTCTACTTTGAAAAATTGCGAGCCATGGAATCGAGGGTTATATATTAATGTGGATTAAAAACTGGTTGGCGGAGAGGAAATAGAGTGGGAGTAAATGGAAAATACTCAGACTAGAAAAGTGTCACAAATGGAGTGCCGCAGGGTTCAGTGCTTGGGCCTGTGCTCTTCAACATATTTATAAACGACTTAGAAATTGGCACGAGTGAGGTGATTAAATTTGCGGACGAAACAAAGTTATTCATAGTGAGGTCACAGAAGGATTGCGAAGACCTACAACATGACAAACACACTCAAGGAATGGGCCGCGAAATGGCAAATGAGGTTCAACGTGGATAAGTGCAAGGTGATGCATGTCGGTAACAAAAATCATATGCACGAATACAGGATGTCCGGTGCTATACTTGAGAGCCCCCAGGAAAGAGACTTGGGAGTACTTGCAGACAAGCCACTGACTCTGTCCACGCAATGTGTGGCGGCAGCGAAAAGGGCAAACAGAATGCTAGGAATGATTAAGAAGGGGATCACAAACAGATCTGAAAAGGTTAACATGCCGTTGTACCGGGCCATTGTATGCCTCCACTTGGAATACTGCATCCAACACTGGTCGCCATACATGAAAAAGGACATAGTACTACTCGAAAGATTCCAGAGAAGAGCGAGAAAAATGGTTAAGGGACTGGAGGAGTTGCCGTACAATGAAAGGTTAGAGAAACTGGGCCTCTTCTCCCTTGAAAAAAGGAGACTGAGAGGGGACATGATCGAAACATTCAAGATATTGAAGGGAATTGACACAAAATATTAATATACAATATATTGAAGGGAATTGACACAAAATATTAATATACAAAGACCCTGCATTTAAGAAAGATTTCTTATCCCTTATACTCCTACAAAATTTTTAAGATCCGAAGAAAAATCTTTACTAGTAGTTCCCTCACAAAAACTCATTTTATTCAAGGAGGGATATGATTTTTTTCTGTTACAGCCCCTCAAATCTGGAATTCACTCACGATCAATATAAGAGAAGAAAAAGTACTTAGCAAGTTTAAAAGTCTTCTAAAAAGTTGGCTTTTCAAGGACGCTTTTAACTGATTCATTTAAATTTCACCATAGTAGGATATTTTTCAGTGGCCCAGAAGTACTGTTAAGTGAAAATTAAGTGGGTAACCTTCCCCAACCTCATGTTTCATTACCTATCCCTTTTTATTTGTTTAAGAATTGTATTTATTCCTTTTTTCCTCTCTCCTCAAACGTATTACTTTACTAAAATTGTATTAATTGTCTTGTTTAATTTTTTATATTAACTTAATTTTTAACTAAATGTAAATCGCATTGGATTTGGATTTTGTGATCAAATCAAATATTTTAAATAAACTTGATAAACTTGACTTAGAAGAGAAAGAGAGATTTTTTTGGTATGCGATTAAACAGAAACACAGAAAATGACAAAGATCATACAGTATTATCCAGTCTACCCATCAATACCAACTTCTATTAATCCTTCTTCTTCCTTTGAGATCCTCTGTGCTTATCATACCATGCTGTCTTGAATTCAGTTAAAGTCCTTATATCTACCATGCCCTTTTTCTCTGGTGTTACAGAAGAACTGTGCTTCAGGTAGGACAGAGGGTCACAGAACCTCCTTCAAATTTTTATCCCTACAATATGCTACTCAAAAGCTTTCCCCTGAAAAACTTCACTTGTATTCATGATGTGCCAGATGCATAATGTAATGGAAACAACAGAAATATTTATTAATCTAATTGATAAGGAGTTTAAGTTGCAATTTAAGACTACTTATATATCAGAATATGTCTACAGTCTGCAGTATTCCTGCAATAAAGTTTATATTGAGTAAATCTCTCATAGGTTCAATGTGTGACTTGAAGAATATAAAAGTAATATAAATGGAAAAAGCTTTGCTACTTCTATAGTTAAGTACTGTGTCCAGTTACAATATGAATTTTCTGAACTGAGAGCTGTGGTGTTGGATTGTTTATTCCCACCAAAGACAGGAGATAAGAATTACTTGCACAAAAATGAACAGAGATGGATCTATAATTTACAATCCGTTGAACCATTAGGTTTAAATGCCAACACAGAATAGCAAAAATTGCTTCTGGATGGGTGGGAGACTGCTCACCTACTTCCTTCTGGTAGATGATCGCTTGCCCTTGACAGCATGGTAATTGCAGCCTACCAGCAATACAGAAACAAGAGGCAAAAGAGATGCAGCCTCCCAGTCACCGCAGTTTTTTGTAAGTAAGATTTTGTGTTTGCTGGACTGCTAAATTGTTACCTTTCAAGAAATAGTGGTTTGATCTTTTGTTTGCTGGACTTTTAATCTTTACCATTTAAGAACTTGAGACTCCTGATGCAGGCCTTAGGGCCGAAAACTATATGTCGAGTTTTTCCGTTGATGGATTAAAGTATTCAGCACTATTGGTCGCCTTCACTACTTCTTGTATAAACAAATTCTATAGCATGCAACTGTAAAAGAAGTATGGATGGGGGGGGGGGGCAGTATGGGCAGTTCAGGGGTGTGCCCAGCACTTATACTCTAAGATTATAAAATGCAGACAGTTAAGACATCTAAACTTAACATTTCAGCACAGATATTTATACCAGTCATTGACATGGTGTAAGGGGCTACACCTAAATGTTGACGTGACATTAACTGGCAACTTATGCTAGTATTCTATAACAGCAATTACACACGTGCAGCATCCCTACACCTAACTTTAGGTGATCTACACTGAATTATCTCCTGTATCACTGTACAGCGATCAGTGCTGGATGCAGTACTCCAGGTGAGGGTGCACCATGGCCCGGTACAGCTGCATGATAACCTTCTCCGATCTGTTCGTGATCCCCTTCTTTATCATTCCTAGCATTCTGTTTGCCCTTTTTGCCACTTCTGCATCGACTTGGTGATCAGAACTCCCAAGTCCCTTTCCTGGGAGGTCTCTCCAAGAAGTGCCCCGGATATCCCAATAAATAAATAAAATCTTAAAATATGTTTTAATACACAATATAGGAAGAGTCTACAGATAAGAGTTGCACTTAAACAAAAAATACCCTTCTCCCTTACTTTGTATTCAAATGCAAATTTATGCATGTACAGAAGTACAAAAAAACAACTACTAAGGAAATCAAAATATAACCTAAACAAAATTCCACTAAGTACTATGGCTACAAATGGGGATCTTGATTTGTAGGATTCATGCTGGAAAACAGTGAAACTACCAACACTGCCAATGTAAGTCATGCACCTGGTTCTTTGTGTGCTTTACTAGGCTCATACTGTGCTTAATCTTTCATTTATATTCTTAAAGGTTTACAAAAAATGTATGAAAACCATCTTAACATTTAAAAAATAACTCCCTGGATGAAAAGTAGCAATTTAAAAAAATGTATAGACTGTACAGATTAATACTGCATCTATCTTGTATAAAACCCAAAATGTAGCATGTAAATAAACTTAAATATTCCATCCTCTCTCTTTGGAAGCAAGTGTAAAATATGCATGCATGGGTGTATTTTATAATGAACACACCTACATATGGGTTACATAAAAGTATGCATCTTCTTGGCATTGCATGCACTTTAAAACCTGTAACCCATGAGATAATTTCATAAAAATACTTATAAAAAGGGTGTGCCTGCTTTTGCACAGTCTGCACATAGGCATTCCCAGGGGCAGAGTTACAGTGTGTGTACATATAAATACACAAGAACAAGGTATAAATTTATGCTTATTATCTTCTATATCTTTGGCAAAAATGTAGTTTACCTTTTTTAGCTGAGAGGGGGCAAAGGGTAAAGAAGATATAATGGGAGTGGAAGGATGGGGACCAATTCAGCATTAACACCTAAAACATTTGGGAGGGGAACCATGTCCCCCCCTCCAATGACCACCTCAAACTACACTTACGATCTCTGAATGACGCGTGTATGTGAACTGTGCACTATTGGAGCTGATTCTAGGTGCCTCTTATCAATATAAAACTTTGGGAGAGATACTCACATATAAACATTTAGATTATATAGAATTCCAGACATCACCACTGGTCATTATCAATGCAGCAGATGTCAATGGTGCTTCTATACATTAGATGGTATTAAACTGAACAATACACAGACAGTGAAAATTATTTGTTCCAGAGGAAAAACAACATGTGGCATCTATATTGTCATGTGTCCTTGTAATTTGGTAAATGTAGGGCGCACTGGAAGACCTATTAAATTACGCCTACATGAACATAAATCAAGAATTATGAAACAAGTGATTACAGTACCTTTGGTCCAGCATTGGATGGATAGAAACTATTACATAAATGATTTATGGTGGAGAATTTTGGATTCAACTGCACTGGGTTGGGAAGGGGTAATCTTGAGTATTTTTTGAATTATAAAGAACAATGATGGATTTATGTTTTAAATTCTGTCACTCCTTTTGGGCTCAATTTAGAGTCTGAAAGGAAATCAGTTATTTAAAGTAGAGTTGAGATTGGTCCTTTGAGATCATGTGATTGAGTGCTGAAAATCTATAAATAGATGTTGCCATCATATTGTTGGGCTGCAAGATGAAGACAGAATGAAATACTTCAGAGGACATTTGCTATACGACTCTGCTGGATCCTTTGGCTTAATGTTATTTTTTATCTTTTCAGAAGACCCGATAACTCTGATACAGTCAAGCAAAACATGATTCGTGTCAGCTGTCTTCCTGATTTTTGTTGCTAAAGATGAGTGACTAATTGTCCTGACTTTAAAGATAAACTAAAGTTTAAAACTATGCAAAATTTAAGCACTTAAAAAATTCTCTAGACTGATGAGGATATGCAGTGATCACTTAACCCGTGAAAGAGTAGAAACGTATGGCTGCCACTTCTGATTTGTCCACAAAAATTAAAATATGGTACCTTTGTGATGTGACTAAAGCCTATGTTTACTGTGAGTGGTAGCTCAGTAATAAGTTTCATCTGATTTAATGAGACATATGCGCTGGGATTTCTATACTGTATTTGTGACAACTTCCCCCCCCCCCAACATTTTTGAAAAAAGGAAAAAAAAAATGGGACTATTTCAAGCTACTGTTTTAATAATAATTATCAATTTATATACCGCAGGACCGTAAAGTTCTATGCAGTTTACAAGTTTCAAGTTTATTAAATTTTGATTTTACGCAATATCCAATATTTCAATGCGTATTACATAATTGTAAAAGCCAGGGATGACAAATACAAATAAGACTATTATACAAACTAATCATTATATTCTATTAATACAAACTGAAACAAGTAGGTAAAAGGGAGAAATACAATTTATAAAATTAATTAAAAAAGAATAAAAAATGAAAAAAATGAAAAAGAATACAATTAATTAATAAAGATGCACAGACCCCCCCCCCACACCAGTTGCCTTTGTGAAACAGACACCCTTTTGGACTTTCCATAGGTGCCTTCTTATATATTTGCCTCCACAATGTAGAGCTGAATACTACTTAGTTTTATAGATCCTCAGAAATGTAAAGGTTTTTAGCACACTTACGTCTCATAGATATGCCCATTTTCAACTCTCTCTTCCACATTTGCAAGTGCCCGTACGTGCAATGGAGAGTGAGGGAAGGCAGCATGTATCCAAGGCAATCCAAAGACTGACAGTCCTGTGTTAATTAAAGCCACGAGGAGAAGATCCCAGTGATAAGCTGTTCCTTTCACTAACCTACAAGAAAGATTGCACTACTCATTAATATTCAAGCTAAATGATGTCTTCTCTATCTGCTACTTTTTTACCTACTGTGTCACACTTCTCGCTCAGTCAGAGGCATTCTGGAAAGAAAGAATTAGAATAAATCCTCAACACGCCTAACTTGGGTGCCAGTATTTATACCAGGTTTCAGCAGGCATAAGTCTCGTATCTAAAGTTAGGTGCTGGAATCGGCACCAAACACAATTCTATAAAGGGAGTATGCCTTTACAGAATCTCTCTTAGCGCTGACTTTCTTAGTGCTGAATTTTGAGCACTATTCATTCATTCCAGTCCATAGTGTTCACTTACATTCATGATAGGCATTAGGGCCAGATTCTATAAAGCATGCTTACAATACAAGTGCCATGTCAGTCACAAGTTAGGTGTGATTTATAGAATCGTGCCTAGCGATGTCTAAAATGGGCTTAGGCACCAGTAGGTGTCCTTACCTTAGGCACACCCTATTTATGCCAGGGATTTATTGGCCAAAATGAATATGCCTAAGCCTAGTAGGCACCTACATGGATAAACACGCCCACAACCCTCCTTTATCCATGCCTATATTCAGGAAGGCGACTTCAAATTTTGAGGCACACACCTTGACCTAGGTGTGTTTGAAATTGTAGGTGCCTACAAGCCAGTTATGTGCCTTTTAAACAATTAAGATAGGTGCCTAGGCATGACAATCTAGGCGCCTACCTTTTAGGCATCTTTTATAGAATCTTCCGGTATTCTACAACTTACATGCACAAGTTGCTTTGTGCATAAGTGTGAGGGGCATACACAAGTGGAGCATGGGTGGGCTTCACAATTACATATGTAACTTACAGTGGGGAACTAAAATGTCACATTTAAGAACCAACAGTTACACCTGCCATAGACACAGAGAAACTGTTCGAACCTTCATTTAGGCATGCCAGTGCTGACTTACGCTATATGCTATAGCAGAATCCACCATACACAATATTCAGTATCCAAACGAAACGTTTTTTAGGATCTTGATTCTAAAAAATAGTACACAAATTGGGATGGTGCAGACCAGATGTCTCAAAGTCCCTCCTTGAGGGCCGCAATCCAGTCGGGTTTTCAAGATTTCCCCAATGAATATGCATGAGATCTATGTGCATGCACTGCTTTCAATGCATATTCATTGGGGAAATCCTGAAAACCCGACTGGATTGCAGCCCTCAAGGAGGGACTTTGAGATCCCTGGTGCAGACAAAGTACAAAAGGGGGGACTTTTCTTGAAGCAACCTACGGGCGAAACATGTTGAAATGACAGGTCCCTTCCCGATGTGAACAAGAGAATAACATTAAGAAACAAAGATAAGTTTTTAATGTTAAAAGTTAAAAAGTTTATTATCTTTTATAAATGATAAATTATAGATAGAGCACATAGCACTTTAAAGCTTAAGAAAACCAAAGAAAAAATATGGGGCTAGTGAGGAAGCCATGACCACAAATATACTGGTAGCCATAGAAAACATTTGGCTAACCATTGGCATATCTGAAGCACTAAAAGGAAGAATAAAGGAGTTAAACGTTTCGTTTGGATACTGAATATTGTGTATGAGGGATCATCTCACAGTATCTCACTGCTACTGACTGCAGGATATACTGTATAGCAGAATCCAGGCACATAGATGCCATTACAGAATTAACGCTCACTGTGCAACATTGGCAAACCCAAATTATGATGCCTAGTTATAGAATCCCAAGTCATTTTTATTGTACTCAGCTTAATACTATAGATAGGTTTACTAGAAATGAAAACATTTAGGGGTTGACTGCTAGAATTTGAATGTCAGAAATCTATAGATGTAGGGCCCTAAAGAAATCTTACTGTGTGTAAAATTGAATAAACCCTCACCACAAAGTTGTTCAAACTTGTTAAATCGCAAGAGAATTGTAAAAAATTCCAAGAGGACCTTGCGAGACTGGAAGTCTGGGCGTCAAAATGGCAGCTAATGTTAAATGTGAGCAAGTGGGAAAGAGGAACCTGAACTATAGTTATGTGATGCTGGGTTCTGTGTTAGGAATCACTGCCCAGCACAAAGATCTACTCTTCTCTTCCACTGCCAACTCCAGACTCTGTCCCTTCTTTCTTGCGGCCGCCATATGTCTGGAAGAGGTTGCCTGAATCAATACGTTGCGCTCCGTTCCTGCAGTGTTCAAATCCCAGCTAAAGGCTCACTTTCTTGAAACTGCTTTCAACTCTTAACTCCCCTATTCCACTCACTGATGTCAAATACCTATACCCACTATAACCTCCCCAATCTATCTAAATTAGATTGTAAGCTCTTCTGAGCAGGGACTGTCTATTGTATATTAAAACGTATAGCACTGCGTACGCCTTTAGCACTATAGAAATAATAAATAGTAGTAGTAGTGGTAATATTTATTAAAATTTTTATATACCACATATACAGCCAAAAAAGGATCAAAGCGGTTTACAATATAATTCAATCAAAGAACTCCATTTAAATAGAAAAAAAAGTAACATTTCTAATACATAATATAACAATCTAAATTAATAAAATGAAATTAAAAATCAATTAATTAATGAAAATGAAAAATATAAGAATAGGTATCATTGTTGAGGATACATTGAAAGCTAATAGAATGTTAGGAATTGTCAGGAAAGGAATGAAAAACAAAGATGAAAATGTTATAATGCCCTTGTATCGCTATATGGTAAGGCCGCACCTCAAATACTGTGTGCAGTTCTGGTCACCATATCTTAAAAAGGATATAACGGAATTAGAAAAGGTGCAGAGAAGGGAGACAAAATGATAAAAGGGATGGAACGACTTCCTTATGAGGAAAGGCCAAAGTGGCTAGAGCTCTTCAGCTTGGAGTGGTCTATAAAATAATGAGTGGAGTAGAAAGGGTAGATGTAAATTGCTTGTTCACTCTTTCCAAAAACACTAGAACTAGGGGACATGTGATAAAGCTATTAAGTAGTAGATTTAAAACAAACCAGAGAAAATATTTCTTCACACAACGTGTACATAAACTCTGGAATTCGTTGCCGAAAAATGTGGTGAAATCAGTTAACTTAGCTGGGTTTTAAAAAGTATGGATAATTTCCTAAAAGAGAAGTCCATAGGACATTATTGAGATGGCTTGGGGAAATCCACTGCTTATTCCTGGGATAAGCAGCATAAAATCTGTTTTACTACTTGGGATCTAGCTAGGTACTTGGGACCTGAGTTGGCTACTGTTGGAAACAGGATACTGGGCTTAATGGACATTTGGTCTTTCCCAGTATGGCAATTATTTTGTTCTTAAGCCAGCTATCTAAGCACCCAGATTTCTCCCAGAAATCTAGAAATTAAATAGAATTGAAAATAGAACAAAAAAAAAACCCCTCACTGACTGGATGAAGAGGGCCAAAGCAGTAACTCTTTCAAGTTTCAAGATGTATGCATTTAGAGATGCCCTACATGAAAGTTTTCTTCTTCTGTTTAACTTTACACTTTTAATGACAGTTATTTCTATGTCATTTTACATTAAGCTTCAATTAATGACATGCCTCAAATTACATTGTGCATGGTTCAGTATGGGTTACAGCTCATTGGCCCCAGAAAAAAAAATGTCAAGGTCCGTCGGTAATGTTTGCCAAATCTGTTCATTATAATTCTTTAATAAAATGGTATTCTATCCATAATCCAACCATGTGTGTTACTTCTAACTTTGTAACTCCAACTACAGTTCAACATCTGACCAATAAGGAAAATGTACATAATAGGCTAAATGTGAGAGGAAGAAGAATTTTACTTGCTCTAGCAAATTTAAACAAGGGGGGTCACTGTACTGCTACCTGCAGTGAAGCATCTGGAGAACTTTTGCTGAGAAAGCTGCAACAGAAGGATTAAATCTAAACAGGAAGGAGTGACCTAGTGGTTAGAGCTATAGCCTCAGCACCCTGAGGTTGTGGATTCAATTCCAGCACTGCTCCTTGTGACCCTGGGCAAGTCACTCAATCCTCCATTGCTCCAGGTACATTAGATAAATTGTGAGCCCACAGGGACAGAGAGGGAAAATAACTGAGTACCTGATTGTAAATTGCCTAGTTATCCTTAATAATATGATAGTACTCTCTAGGAATGTCCTCAGCCAAAAAAAAAAGTGGTTGTGTTTGTTTTAAACAAAATTATCCCCAGTTTTGGGGAATGTTTTCCTCAAGGGATAATATTGGTCTAACTTACAATGCAGAAGGTGCTGCATAACACATAGTAACATGGTAAATGATAGAATATAAAGACCTGAACGGTCCATCCAGTCTGCCCAGTCACATTCATTATACATTAACATGTTATTTGTTCTTTGTGCGCACATCATATATGCATTAGAACTTTAATCCTGCAAATTGATTGTAAGTGCATTAGTTCATATGTATACAGATACACAAGCAATTTGAGCACACTAAATTTTTAGATACCCAAAGGAACTAAATTGGGAAAAGTCTATAAATGGGTGCCTCCATTTAGGTACCACCATTGCTGTGTGCCAAGATTCCATTATAGAATACTAGTGTATTGGCACACCCTCATTTAGGTGTGCAGACTTAAGCCATGTTAACAGCAGACATAAGCAGGTGCGCCTAAGTGTGCCAAATACTGCTTATAATAGTGAGCTATAAACTATGGGCTGGATTCTGTAACCGGCACTGATATTGGCTGCCGCCAATCACGTGTCAAATCATGCATTGTCGCCGGTTTTAGAATCACGCCTAAGGGAAAGATAGGCACCGGATATGTAGGCCAGGGTTTTCCAGGCCTACATTTCTGGTGCCTGTGTATGCATCACATTGGCCACACCTACTTTGGTATTCGACGGCCTAAGCACCTACATATGTGTGATTTTGGTGCCTTTTATTTAGAATTTTCCCCTATGTGCATTACTGGAACACATGCCCATTGCTCACCCATGCTCTGTCCACATGTATGCACACATGCAGTTATGTGCTATTCCATAGGTTAGGGTCTATCAATGGTGCTTTTGATATGTTTAAGTGGCACATACATACCCCTAGGTGCCAGCTTCCACTATGGTCCTGATTGGCTATTATGAGTTTTCTAAGAAAACACTACCACTGATATGCCACATTATAATAATTTGAATACAAAAAATTAAACCATATACACAATGCTACCCTATTACAGAGTTCTGTTAGACTAAAACAAGTTTTCACAGTGCATTCCAAAACATCCTGTAGAAGATGAATGGTTTGAAAAGTGTTACTTAACCCATTCATTCCTCTTACCCTCCTTACCATAAAAAAATGCTGGAAGCAATATGGCAGTGATTGTATGTATAATTAGCAAAGTCAGTAAACATTCATAGACCAGTTGTGAAGGGCATAGTTTTGTATTCATTACTGGGGTACAGGATTTAACCGTTTAGATTACTAAATTGTGCACTATTTTATACTGTTCTTTTCCTTTGTTTCTGTTTACCCAAGTGCGCATAAAATATGCTCACAATATATGCTTACAAAGTCTTCAACATTTAATTACCTGGACCTCAGCGCCACCACTCACTGCCCCATTGTTTTTGAAAGCGGGTAGATTTATGTGGATATTTCTTCACTGGTCTTGGAATTATATTAATCTTCACGTGAATGTTATTAAAATAATTAATATAATTCCTGATTGGTGAGGCCCGATTTTAGTACAGGAAGAGGCGGTCGGAGCATACTGCGAGTGATTTCTTTCACTCGCTGGTGCTCCGGCTGCCCTCTCCTGCCTGGTCATTCATGGTCGAAAATTACCGCGAATGATCGGGACCACAAATTCGCGGGGGAGCACTGTGCATATTCATAAGAAAGCCAATAATATTAAGTGGAATTAGTTCTTTTCCTTTGAGCATGTATATACTGTATGTGTGTGTGAGGAAACCTTCAAACTCCTATCTATGCTTCTATCTCTCATAAGTCTTATTAATGGTGCCGTAAACGTCTCCAATCTTGTACAGCTGGAGGAGATGGGCCCATATCATATAGGTAGGCCTGGTCTGCTATAAGAAGCTTCCAGAAATACAGTGCCATTTGCTTTAAGCAGCTGGCTAGCTGCAGCAGGTTGCCATAGCTACTCTCAAGGGTGCAAATATTTATATATTTATATTTATTCAATTTTCTATACCATTCTTCCAGAGGAGAACAGAATGGTTTACATGAATTTATTCAGGTACTCAAGCATTTTTCCCTGTCTGTCCTGGCAGGCTCACATTCTATCTAATGTACCTAGGGCAATGGGGGGAATAAGTGACTTGCCCAGGGTTACAAGGAGTAGTGTGTCACACTCTCAATGGCACATACTGCAGAGTGCCACAATGATTTCTTTTTTTTTTTTTTTTTTTTGAGTTCAATAATTTTATTGAATATTATAAGTAATATACAGAAAGCAGTTCAAATACATAAAAATTGAATAAGAAATAGTGATGTAGAACAAAAGAAATCATAATTGCAGTCATTTGCATATAATAGATTAGTAAGAAGAATTCAGAGTATTTGAAACTGCTAAGAAAAGAAATAGAGAGGATAGAGAAGCAAAGAGGATGAAGTAAAAAGAAAAAAGAGAGATGAAAAAAGAGAGAGAGAAAAAGAGAGAGAAAGAGAGAGAGGCAAAAGTGTCTACAAGGTAGAATGAACATATGAATCTAAGAATGAACAAGGTGATTTATTTCGCATCAAATTTGTAGAATAACGGGATATCATGTTCTTTTCATATGCATATGATTCGAATTTGTGGTACATGCTCAAGGAGTTCTGAAATAGGCCACAATGATTTCTAGTATACCACAAACTGCATCTTACAAAGGGCACAAACAAATCGCCACAATTCCCCTCAGATATCCAAAATACCTTAAGGAAGATGGCTAAAAAAACAGCACACACTACTTGAGCTTATCACCCCCTTAGTAGCAGAATTTAAGGTGTAGAAAGTGCAAAAAGTTCTATGGTAAATGCTGAGAAGTAAACCGCAGAAACCAGTCACGCCTATAACCAAAGTCATTTATTGGTTAAAATGTTTTTGAGAAGGAGAAATCTGTGCAAATGTGAGCCTTAAAAAGCCCTACTTATCACATCATTTGTCTCGTTCATGAATTTTATAAATATTTCTCTCAAGTATACTTAATAAACGTACACTGGGAACTGCTAAAACAAATTACATTGTGCAACAGATTTAATTTGTGGCGTTTTGGGGGAGAATTTAAAAAACAATTTATCTGTGCATGAGAACATATTGCCTGTAATGCCTCTTTCTGGATTGTGGGTGGTGCTTTTTTCTACTTCCCCTCCAGTAGGGGTTGAGCCGTGTTGAAACAGGACTGCACCTCAATTTTGCCCTTGAATACAAAAGGACTTGGGCTACCTCCAGTACTATGTGACAACAGGACTGTGTATTCAGCTAAGTACTCAGAGGGAAGAATGATTGTGATTTATATTTCTTGTTTTTGGGTCAGTGGGCTCAGGCATTACTCAACAGTTGATTTCCTGCTTTTTACTGGCATTCCACTTATTTATTAGGCACTTGTTTGTCACTGAATTTGTACTTACTAAGCACAAAGGAGCACCTAAATGATGGTGTGCGGATGGTTAGAGTAGTATTGTCTGCTCTGTTTGCCGGCTCTTCTTCTTTAAGCATCACAGTGGCTCTGCCGAGTTGCTCTTAAGAGCTTTCAAACCCATGCTGAGGGTGCTTTTTCACTCAAAAATTTAAAACTTAAATTTAAGCTTATTTGCTGTTTTCAAGTATGAAGGCCAGAGAATCATATTACCTGTAATGCCCTAGGGCAGTGGTCGGCAAACTGCGGCTCTTTAGCCATTTGAGTGCAGCTCTGCCAGTAGCAGAAGGGCCCCGATACAGCAGCTGTTCTCACAAGCTGCCCCGAAGTTTTCCCTCTGCCGCAACTTCCCGTTTCTGACAGGGCAGATCGCCGCAGAGGGAAAGCTTTGGGGCAGCAGCCGGCAGTTTGAGAATGGCTGCCATCAGGGCCTGATTGCAGCAGTCATCACCCCGCCCCCCCCAGCATAATCGTCCCGGGTGCCCCCCCGGTATCATCACTCCGGGCCCTCCCCGTCGACCCTCCCACTGCGAGAAGACCGACAAACCTCCCTCCAGCACTCGTCGGCAGCTGCAGCACTCTAAACAGGCTGCTTTGCAGTTCGCGGCCTTCTGCTGGCGATTCCTACTGCTGCATCACTGATGACATCATCAGTGATGCGGCAGAGGGAGGGAGGAAGAGATGCCAGGGCATGGAGGGAAGAGAGGGAGGGAGGGAGGAAGAGATGCAAGGGCATGGGGGAAGAGAGGGAGGGAGATATGTCAAGACATGGCGGGAAGGAGGAAGGTATGCCAGATCAAGGGAAAAGGAAGGAGGAGATATCAGAGCATGGATGGGGAGGGAGAAATGAAAGGAAAGGAGAGAGATGCCAGGGAATCAGGGAAGGGAAGGAGACAGATGCCAGACCGTGGGGTGAGATGGAGAGGAGAGAGATGCCAGAGCATAGGGGAGGAGGTGGTGACAGAGAAAAATGGAGGTGGCAGAGTTGAAATGAATCATGTACAAAGGAGAGAAGGGGCACAAGATAGACAGTTTATGGAAGGAGCATAGAAAGAAGGAAGATGCCATATGGAACGGGGAGAGGGTGGACAGTGGATGGCAGGGGCAGAGAGAGAGAGGGCAGACATGGAAGGGGCTGATGCTGCATGGAAGACAGAGAGAGGCAAGATGCTGGCTAGAAAGAAGTGATTGAAGACAAGATGATTAGAGTAGAAACGGCAAAAGGTAGAAAAAGATTTTTTTGTCAATAAATAAGATTATTATTATTATGATATCTTGTTTTATTTAATGTTAGTAGCTAGTTTAAACCAACTTCTAAAAACATGGTTCTTGAAAAGAAATTTGGCTCTCAAAAGAAATCTTAATCGTTGTACTGCTGATATTTGGCTCTTGACTAATGAGTTTGCCTACCACTGCCCTAGGGCATACCCTACTCATATTATGATGTTTCTTTTTTTCTTGATCCCTCTTCAATCAATATTCTAATTCATTGCCTAGTAATTTCAACTATAGATTACTGTAATGCCTTTTATCAAGGTATAACTCAGAAAGAAATCCGTTGTCTACAACTATTGCAAAACACTGCTGTTAAATTAATCTATCATGCAAAAAAATTTGACCACGTCACTCCTCTTCTTCGTAAAGCACACTGGCTACCTATTACTCATCAACTCTCCTATAAAATACTCCTCCTCACTTTTAAAACTAAAAACTCTAACCAACCAGCATTCATTGATAAACTCTTAATATCTTATTCATCTTCCAGGACCCTTCGATCAAATAATCAAAATTTACTCTCTATACCATCTATACGGGAACAATTTTACGATACTACCCGCAAATCCATTTTTTCAGTCACTGCCCCCTCTCTGTGTAATGCCCTTCCTTTAGATGTTCGATTAGAGAAATCCCTAGAAAAATTTAAAGCCAAACTTAAAAACTTTCCTTTTTAAAGACGCCTTTTTTCTCTAATACTATTTTCAGCCACTTAACCCCTTGATTCATGTGAAGCTTTACAATATCTAATATCTCTTTTGAGATGATTCCCCTCCTAATGTTTTTCACCACTCCCCATTTACCATCCTTTTTTTATTAATTTTTACTTCGATGTATTTTAAACAACCTTTCCCTCCCCTAACCTCCTTCTGTTTCATGTATGTTATGTCAAATTCGTCTAGTATTTAATATTTGATAAAATATTGTTTTTATTTACCTATTTTAATTGTCCCTTACAATCTTTTTACATTGTACACCGTCTAGATATTTGATTTGATAGACGGTATATCAAAAATAAAGAAACTTGAAACTTAAACTAGGAACATGCAAACAATCTTTGTTGCCTTATCAATAAAAGCCAAAGCAGTTTACAATTAAATTAAAGGAAAACATAATTACAATAGAAAATAAATTCAAAAATAAATTTAAACATGCCATTTATTACACACACACACAAAAAATCAAACGCTACACTGTTGAACTGAAATGCAGTGGAACCTTGGTTTGTGAGCATAATTCATTCCAGAGGCATGCTCATAAACCAAAGTGCTCATATATCAAAGCAAGTTTCCCCATACAAAGTAAGGGAAACTCAGATGATTTGTTCCACATCTCAAAAAGACCCCCCCAAGGCCACTGGCGTGCTTCCACCCCACCACATCCCCAAAAGACTCCCCCCCCCCCCCAGGCCACTAGCGTGCTTCCACCCCACCTCACGGAACCGGTTTTGCTCCCCCACCCCAATGTGGCCCAAACCCTTACCTCAAGCGGACAGGACACCGGTACGCAGCACCAACTCACAGGACATGCCGGTGCCGAAAGAGCCTGCCCCGCCTGCAGCTGATCTCTGCTGGGCTGGTGCAGGGCTTTGAGCATCTGCGCATGCTCAAGGCCTCTGGCTCCCACTCTCTCCGAGATTCTCAGAAAAACCGAGAATCTCTTGAGAATCTCGGAGAGAGTGAGAGCCAGAAAGCCTTGAGCATGCACAGATGCTCAAGGCCCTGCAGCAGCCCAGCAGAGATCAGCAGCAGGCGGGGCAGGCTCTTTCGGCACCGGCACGTCCTGTGGGTTGGTGCTGCATGTCGGTGTCCTGTTCGCTCGAGGTAAGGGTTTGGGCCGCGGGCGAAGCCGGTTCTCAGGGGCTCGCATATCGAGTCAACGCTCTGTTTCCGAGTCAAAGTTTGCAGGAGTGTTTTGCTCGTCTTGCAAAACACTCGCATACCGTGTTACTCACAAACTGAAAACTTTGTTCCTTTATACAACAGAATCAAATGAAAACGGCACATTATGTAGTATAGATTTGAATAGTTGCCATCGAAGGAAAATATTACTTGATCAAAGGAAATGAATCACCATTCCCCTGGTTGGATAAAGAGATCATGCCACTCTGCAAATGGCAGATATTGATAATGGACTTTTCTTGACCACAACTTCATCTAAGGTACTGAACACGCTTAATGAACTTTAGAAAAAGCTGTCCAAACCAAAAAGTAACAGTAGTGGCAGATATTTTATACATTAACTGCACTGAGCCACTTGGCATGCATGTGACTTGTGTGGCAAAGAACCAATATTACACAGAAGTGTTTTACCTGTTCTCTGGTGCATTTGTGAGCGATGCTACAATGTTCTGTTCTATGAAGAACAACATGGATAGAAGGAACCCCAGGCCCATGGCACTCATTATTGAACCTACTGAGAGGGATCTGATTGATGCCAGTACAAACAAACTCTCTGTTTTGATATAGTTAAATGAAGCAACTGCAATATAGAAAGAATTAAATAGTTAGGTCACTGTTTACTATTCCACCAGTAAAATACATGATAATTATTTCTCTCTTTGAATCTCAGTGAACATGCAAAACAAATAAATGAACCTTGTGATCTTGCATACTTTTAAGCAAGCATCAATTGCTTGTTTTGAAGTTGCATATTTCCTGATTAGTCTTACAAAATATACTTAAGGAAGGCTTTTTAAAACATATCGGTTTTATAGTCTCTAACCTTTATTAGTACAAGCATTTTCATACTATTCACTAAAACATACAGTGCAAACATTATATACTAATAAACACTGGCATCTGTACCAATATGATGCAATGTTCTAATTAAAGAAAAATTCTAAATAAAAGGTTTTAACTTAATGAGATTTTTTAAAATTGTTCCTCTATGCTTAGCATTTGCTCTGAATGTTCCAGCAGATTTACAACATGATAAATTAATTTAAACATAAAGCTGGCAAATATCAAGCCAACATTTTGTCATAGCAATCAAAGTACAAATGTATTCTTAAAAATGCTGACCTCAACTCAATATCTATTCTGATTTCCAAGTTTTTATTCTATTGGGAGCTGGATCATTAACATATACATTGGAGCAGAAACGTCACAATACTGTTACTGCATTTTAAATCAGATTTTTTTAAAAATCTGGTTTTGTTTGAGTGGTAAGAAAAGAACGAACTGCTACTCTAGGGTACACTGTCTGTGTTTTCCCACTGTTAATTCAGTTATGCTAGACTTGACAATCAAAGTACAGAAAACAATTTTTCATTTGCCCTGACTGATAGAAATTTCCTGATCATGAACATCACAACAGGACAATATAATACCCTAGTGTCCTAATTATCTTTTCCTGATGTGGAAAAGCTGAACCATTTGGCCTTTGAAGGCTGCATAGTTCTTACATTACTATTGTGCATCTCAGCATCACACACAGTTTGGTCCATTAACACGTTCTGCATTTGAAAAATAAAGCAGAGATTACAAAGAACAGATAATGGGAGTTTTAACAGCACATCTGTACAATGAACATCAAGTGTATTTTCCAGCTTTCATGACTAGTCTATTCTTTGTGATGAAAACAAGCTTGGATCATAGTTTGGCATTTTATTCATTATTTTCTGCTAGAGTAGTATAAAGCAAAGAATGTGAATGTTAAGTATATTCATTTCACATATGAATTCATGCAAGCTTTGCCTCCAGGTTTTACAAACTAAGCTGCTGTAGCAATGCTCCTGTTGTAAACACACCAAAACCCATAGGAACTGAATGGGCTTTGGGGCATTTACCACAGCAGGCTTGCTACCGCAGCTTTGTAAGTGGTCTTGAATCACTTGGGCCTCTGTCTCCTGCTACCCTGTGCCCCTTCCAGCCATCTGTTGGGTCATATTTTATCCCCACAACTTTGTACTTTCCCTCCTTGTTCTATTTCCTATGGCTTCATTACACTTTCTCTTCCTGACTAACTCTTCCCAGTCTTATTTCCCCTCTCTAACCACAAATTAACATTTTCCCTCTTCTGTCTGAGCACATTTTACCTTCATCGCTGTCATCATGCCTCTCTGACTTTTCCATACTCTCTTGCTTCTCCTTCTTTCTGCTGGGAATATCATTCTTAATCCTGGTCTTCCAAATCAACTCTCACTCCACCTGTGCAGGTCAAACCACCACCTCTCCGAATTTATTTCTGTTTCTCTTCTTCTTTCCTCTTCTCTCTCCTTTTCATGTGTACTGTGGAGTGTTTGGTCTATCCAGCAAGCTTGCCTACATTCCCAATCTCTCAATCTTCTTGCCCTTACAGAGACCAGGGCTTTTCCTTGAAGATTCTGCTTTAGTTGCTGCCTTTTATCATAGAAATTATTTTTTCTCCTATACACCTCACCCCACTGACTACGTGGTGATGCTGGGCTACTACTCTCCCTTTGTTGTAGTATTCTCAGACTCACTCCTTTTCTTCCTCTAAGTCTGCTCCATCTGTTTATTTGCTCCACTACCTTTCAGGTAGCATTTATCAACTTCCTGATACCAGTGATTGAAAGGAGCCTGCCTCGGGGCTTCCATCTTCCCTGGGATGCTTCCTGCCCACATGGAACAGGAAGTTGCATCAGATGAGGCAGGATGTCTCCCAGGGAAGACAGAAGCTCCAAGGAAGACTGCTTTCAACTGCTGCAATGCCCCTGCCATCAGTGGGTGAGACAGATTAGCACTATCAAACAGCAGAGAACCATTGGGATGGAGAGAGAAAAGCTGCCAGTAGCCTACGTCAGTAGGTAGAGTGAGAGTCACCAAGGGGAAGGTAATTCTATAAAAGGCATCACCTAGATTAAAACGGCAACAGCAGGACACATGAATGGTGATATTTTAATCATTTTTGTGTCTTAAGTGGCATTTTTTTCTCTTAAATGACCTCTAGGAGAGGATGTTTTTTCTGTCCAGCATGCTGTCAGGGAGGGAGAGGTTGGCTTTTCTTTCCAGTACGCTATCAGGGAGGAAGAGATTGACTTTTTTTTCTAGTACACTGTCAGGAGGGGTGGGTGGGGGGCGGTGTCTTCTTCCAGTGCACTATTAGGGAGTGAGTGTGTGGTAGAGGAGTTGGCTTTTTTGTTCGGTTCGCTGTGAGAGATTGGGGTTGGCTTTCTGTCATGTGTGCTATTAGGGAGGGAGTTGAGGATGCCTTTGTGGGACACTTATGCTGAAATCAGTGCCTTTTGCATAGCGAACAGTGATTTTAGAAAGTTGCTACCATATCTCTGTGTTTTTATGTGGGGGAAGGTGATACTTCCCCCACCCCTTCCAATGTCCAAATGTCACTGTTCCCTTAGAGCATGAACATGATTGATCTTTGCTATTTTGCAAATTTTGCTATTTTGCAAGAGGCTTTACACTTAGTGAAGCCTCTTGTAAAATAGTAAGAGAATACCACACATCCTGACTTGGATGCTGGAATTCCACTCTGCACATCCATTCTACAATGCTCCTCAGGGTGTTCTCAATACTATGCCCTAAGGTGGTAAGTCACTGATGCTTCTCAGCCTTTGCCAAATGCTATCACTGCGAGGCCCCTTTGTCGATACTGAATTTGTCTCTCTTGATGTCAGTGAATTCCCACTATTTAGTGCAACTTCTGGACACCTGTGAATGCTTCAGATATAGAAGTCATCAGTGGACTGTACTTGGAGGTTCCTAAGATTTTATCATATGGCTCTTCATGGCTCCAAATTCATCTTTTTGTCATCCGAGAATGTTTGCAATTGGGTTCAATGCATTGCTATTACCAATTATGGGTTATCTGCCCTGCCTATATTCTTTGAGCAGCTGGGGGCTTTCTTGTGGGATATGTCACTGGGTTGAACAAAAAAAACAGCACAGCAAAACCAAATGATTTGACTTTCAAAGTTAAAAAGAAATCTGTGTGAAAGTGATAAGTACAAAATTTAAAAGTTACTAGAACTTGAGTAAAGGCTAGATACATCCTTTAGGTACCACAGAAAAACAGACTGAGGAGGTTTCATGACACCAGTGAGCAGAAACTACACACATGCAGAGGTAGTGCCTTTTAAAATCATCTAGAAATGCTTCTAAGCTGAAGAGGTTACTCTGCATAGGCTACATCATCTGATCTCACCTCTGAGAGCTTCCTTACCCATAAGTCCTGGAAGGAAACATCCTATCCAAAGACAGGATCATCATATCAAATAATCCAGAGAAAACTACCCCACCTCAGTATATTTCCTGAAGCATTTTCTATTAATATTGACAGGGCTTAGTCCTGCTTAGATTCTGCAGTCTTACACGTCAAAAACATAAATCTGTAATCATTTAGGATATTTATGGTCAGCATAGTTTTATTCTGCTTTTTATTCCATAGATTAATTATAATTGAAAATTATAATGGTAAACAAAGGGACTTACTTTCTATTTCCTTGAAGAAATATGATCCCACAACTGAGAAGGTAAGGACAGAGATGGGTAAGGCACAATCGGACAGAATTTCCCGGACTCTAGAGTGCAAATAGGGGCTGAAATTTCAAAATTATTATTAGATTTGAAATACAGGCTTTTCCTTTCTGTGCTGCTACAGGTTTTTCATTTTGTGGCACATTTTTGAGTTTGTTCAGGCCTGATGGCATACATTCAGTTTTGCATAATCTTTTCTTCCCACTGGCAGGAGAACAGCACTTTTTACCTGCATGTGCCGAACGCTGCTAGTTTTGTTCTGACATCTGAACATGCAAGGACAGCAGGCGATGCAAGATTACAAGACTCCACTCATTCAGACTGAAGTCAAAAGAGAAGGTACATTCAGGTAAGAAGTGCTGTTAAGGGGAGGAAAGAGAAGGCTAAGTCTGAGAAACTTGTTCTCTGTAGTACTAGAGTTCTGAGCAATCAATTCAATTTGGTGGAGAGGATGGGGGTGTACTGTCCAGTGGACTCTCGCCATGAAAAACTGCACCAATCTACTGTCAAACTATGCTAGAAAACACACTCAAAGTTTTGCTGAACAGAAATCAACTCAGACTTCTCACCATCAATAGAGTTGCTCAATAATTACTTCCAGTCATTTCACTGTAATAATTTACAGTGACAGTATTGTAATTAGATAAAGTGATTGCAATACCCCAAACACCTCACCTCTTCTTAAATTGGTACAATGTGTGACCCAGCCAAAGAGTGCCCAACATCAACATGAGGCTCAGCACAGCCGTCTCACGTCCATGATGTTCAATACTGTGTGATCCAACAAATCCTCCGCCAGTACAGAACTGTTTTGCTGATGAGTTGATAAAGGAGCTGGAGTTGATGCCGAGGCCTGAAGTAGTGAGCATCAGGCTCTTTCTCCAAGCAGTTGTGTGGCCATAGACATCTTGGTAATTATATTTTAATACTGTATTAAAGAATCAATTTTCACTAAAGGTTGCTCATAGTAGAAATTTCAACAAGAATAAATAAGAAAAGTAATAGAGGGAAAAATAAGAAAAGTAATAAACAGAGGGAAAAAAATGTTCATAAGGGCAAATACGGACCAATATTCAAATGGACTTGTATGTCCACCAGCAGCCAGTGAGAGTGTGATTCTATAAAGCGGACCCTAACAGTTACATGCAGACTATGCATTTAAAGCATTAGAATAGGTAGATAGATGTTGGTGTGTATATGGCATATACTGTACATATAGACAGGAAGGACTTATACTTACAGAATACCATACATTACACCTGTACTCCTGGAATGTAGATGCACATATTTACACCAGCTCTATGATTGACGCAAGTGCTTGTGCATATTTTTGCCACTATTATTCTATAAAACTGTGCATCACAAATAGTGTGTCACCAGGGATTCGAGAACACATGACCTGGGCGAGTCTGTCAATGCCAGCGCAGGCACCTCGCCTTCTCTCTGCCCCCACACAAACCTCGTTTCGCCTTCCCTGAGCTTGGGGCCGTGTCTGGAGGGCCTCCGAGCATGCGCGGATGTCAGCATGACATCACCTGCACGCATGCGATGTCATGTCAATATCTGTGCATGCTCGGAGGCCCTCTAGACGTGGCCCCAAGCTCAGAGAAGACAAGATGAGGTTTGTGCAGGGGCAGGGTGGAGCAGAGCGGTGCTGGGGGTGGAATGGGGCAGGGTTTGTGGGCAGAACAGGGTGGGGCCACATGTTCTCTCGTGTGTGCCACAGAAAAACATTGGTTCTGTTTGTGCGCCAAAGCTAAAAAAAAAAATAAAAAAAAAAGTTTGGAGGACAGTGCTATAAAAGGAACCTCATTAGGCACCCGATTTTAGAATTACTCCCTCATACATAAATTCACTATACATGTACTTTTACTTACTATGAGAGTACCTGAATATCAAGTTGGCTAGGTTAGCAGGCTGAGTAAGCACCTATTTCAAGCTTGCTTTATAATGACAATTAGCATAAAACTAATGCAGCAAATATTGCAACAGGAAATACAACATGGAACTATCTAGGGGGGAGAGAACCATTACACCGTAGGCAATCTGAAACCTCTCCCAGCTGCAAAAAAGGAACTAGGACCAGCAAAGCAGTTAATCTCTCTTTACCCCCCAAACCCCAAGTAAGGCTTTTTCTTCTCAATCAAACTTTTCTAAGGGAATTGGTTTGCTTTAAAGTTCCAAAGTACAAACCATCCAGTCTATGTCAGTCATTGGTAATTACTTCCTGAACAAGTACTGGGCTTGACATTTTGAGGTGCCTAGATCAAATCCTCCTTAGAGAAGTGCAAAATATTTAGCAGCAGCTTTTATTTTTAAGCCTTTATTTATTCAGCACTGCACAGAAATGGAACAAGGTACATACACCATTAGCAAATACAATTAAAAGGACATAAAATCACAAAAAGCAATTGAAACAACAATACTGTACCACTCAAATCTTCTATAAGCAACTTGTGAGGAGCTAGCTAAACTAAAGATGGAGAAAGCAATGGGTCCTGATGGCATACATTAAGGGATACTGAAGGAACTTAGGGAAGTTCTGGCATCTCTGTGGGATGAGCCTTTGACAACGATTAACGGAGAAATGCCTTAATGCTTCTGCCTCTGGCCCTGAAGCAGTGGACCGAATGTTATGTCCACGAAACGCTGGCCACGTCGGCAACATATTGGCAGTGAACAGGCTATATATGAACAACGCTGAGATAAGTATTCAATATCCAGTTGTCAAATATTCTCTCCCAAACCATCAGAGAGGTGTATCCATAAGATTGAGAATAGTTTGAAGAAAATATTTAAAATATTTTTAAAAAGTACACATATTTATTTAAAAATAATTAAAATATTTAAGTGAATTAAAGAAAATTTTCAGGTTTTTTGGCCAATGATTAGAGCAAGGAGCTGCTACGTTGAAGTTTCAGTCTGTGATAGGACTGTACGTATGCTCCTATTCTGAGGCCTTTTTCCTGAATGAATATTAATATATATTGGATACATTCTGTCTGGAAGTGGTATTAATGGACTAGTTTAGTACAGTGTGTTTGGAACCACTTCGGGTAATTATATCTTGGAATCTCTGTGGGATGACCTTTTCAATGCTTCTTTAGAGTCAGGAGTGGTTCTGGAGGCCTGGAGAAGGGCAGAAGTGGTCCCTCTCCACAAAGCGGAAGTAAGCAAAAGGTTAGGAACTACAGTCAGTAAGTGTGACTTCTGTGGTAAGTAAATTACTGGAAACATTTAATACAGAGAACAGTAATGTTTTTTGGAATCCAATAGGTTACAGGACTGGAGGCAGGTCTTGTCAGCCAAATCTGATCACTTTTCTTTCACTGGGTGACTAGAGTTGGATCAAGAAAAGCATTAAATGCGGTGTATTTAGATTTTAACAAAACCTTTGATACGGTTCTGCCTAGAAAACAAACAAACTGAGTGCTCTCGGTATGGGCTTTAAAGTGACCAGACTGGGTTAGGAATCGGGCTGAGTGGAAAGATAGCACAGGGTAGTGGTATATGGAGTGGTGAATGGAGCTCACACTGAGCCAGGGCCAGCACCTCTTCTGTGTCCCTGTTCCTCCCCATGTTCAGATTCCCTTCATCCCACATCCCCCAACACTCCATGGGCTGACATTTCTCTCCCTGTCCCTTTAATGGTCCAGCATCTGTCCCCCTCTCTTCACTGGACCAGTCTCTCTTTCTGCTCCATCTTCCCCCTCTCCACGGCAGTCCTGCATGTGACCCCTCTTTCCCACTTTGCTCCAGGCCCTGCTTTTTATCTCTCCTCTGCTCCCCAAACTCTAGTTCATCTGCCCCCCTTTCTTCCCACTCCCTTTGCTCCAGGTCTCTCTGTCCCACCCCACTGGCCCAGTTTGTCATCGCTCTATCCCTGCCTCCTCCCTGTGCCTGGATCTCCTCCCTGTGCCTGGACATATTTCCATTCCTTTTCCCCCTACCTTCCCTCTCATGGCCCCGTGAGTACAAACATTGCTCCAGCTCAACTCGCAGCAGAGAAGAGTACTGGAACTCATTTCTCTGTCCAGCAAGCCCTTTCCTGTGTGTGTCCCACTTTTCTGATGCAATTTCCTGTGGACAGGATGCACACAGGATAGGCCTTGCTGGGCAGAGATGCAGGCTTCAGTGTTCTCTCTGTCATTTGAGGAGGACTGGTGACAAGTGGGAGAGGGAGCTGGTGCGATGTCAGACCCTGGGGGAGGGGGGAGGTGTATCCATGAGGTGCCCCAAGGCAGCCCCTACTCAGTAAATATTTCTTCACGGAAAGAATGGTGAATTTGTGCAGTGATCTCCCAGTGGAGATGAAAAGTGTATCTGAATTCAAGAAAGCTTGGTACAAGCACATAGGATCTCTATGGGAATGAAAGGGAGAGTAGATGCCATGAATGGGCAGACTATGTTTTTAAGTAGCAAAAACATGCCCACTCCCCCTTTCATATTTTATAAATGCACATTACAGAAAAATACAGATTAAATCTTTTCCAAATATATTAAAGGGAAAACTGGAAACAGCGATGAGTTCAACAGAGAACACTACCATATTCTTTTTTTTTCTTTTTGTTTCTAGCTTTCTCTGGGTCCTGTTTGTTTGCTGTAGCGGTTACATAACATTGTCCTGTAGAGAGCACATGTCAAGATCAACAAGAAGCACCCACTGTGAGTAATGTTGTTACAGTATGAGAAACAAGAATCCAGTGAAAAAATAATTCTTACAACATATATGTTTGGGTTGGTGGAGGGAGTTGAACGAGAAACAAAATGCCAGCTTTTTCTATAAATTAATAAACAAAGAACAAACCAGTCAAATTAATTTACAGCACTTACTTTTGATAATTCCTTTTAGTGCATCAAGCACAAATGTTATGGATATAAAAAGTGCTATGATTTCTTCTGTTGACCTGTAATGAGATAAGAAGCACTAATATCAATTACAAAAAAACAAACAAAAAAAAAACCTTTATTAGTATGACAATATTGTGTGTATAGCAGGAAACACTAGGATTGGGTCATACTTCTGGGTGGTAATATTTGTCATACAAAAATGGGGGGGAGGGGTTAAAGAAAGAGATAGAACTGACACCTGCAACAGGATTTATTACAATTCAAAGGAAGTGCCTACCATGACACTTTACCTCTGCACCGTGACCTGCCATTCCATCTTTTAACACTAGGGTGAATCTATTTCAACGGGGCAGTATCAGGTTCCCAGGTTGTACCACATAGATCAGTAAACAATATTATTTTAATCAGTTAATAGAAATGTGTGCCTAGACGTTCTATACCAGTCTTGATGTCTAAAAGAACATGAAGACAACAGACCATTTAAGATTTTAATTAAAATGAAGCCTCACAATTTAAAAAAAAACAACAACTGCTAAATCTTGATTGTTTCAACAGGTAATGATTTGTTTCCATGAACTTTTTGAACTTATTTTAGAGGGGTTTTATTTTACGATTTTATATTGTATGATTTATGTTTTACTTGTATAATGCTCTTTGTCATATATATTTATTGAAAAAGTATTTAGAGCCTGATTCTGTATAGGAAGCTCGGTCCCAGCAGCCGTATAAGCAGCTTTTGAGAACCGCACACACGGGTGTCCATTATAGAATCATGCCTAACCCTGCTTAACCACCATGATTCTCTAACCAGCGCCCATGTCACAGATGCCGTTTAGAGAATCGCGTTGCCAGTAAGCTTATCACAGCAAGGGAATCTCCCTGCCACGATTAGCTGAGCGACAATGGCAGGGAACCCTCAACCCTCTCCACTGTCTGCGGCAGGAGGGATGACCAATCCCTCCTACTGCAAATTGCTAAACAATCCCCAGAAGGAGAGATGCCCATTCCGCCTTCTGGCACCCTTCCCCATCATCCCCAGCAAAAGGGATGTCCACTTCTTGCACCTGAGCTTAAGCGTCCCTAGGCGCCTCCCTGCACTCGTGACCATGCCTATAGTGTAGTTGGCCTGCCTCAGGTTGTTTTTTAAAAAACATGCATCCCAATTGGCTGGTTAAACAGTGGTAGGATGCCTACTGCCGCCTACAATTGGAACGCCGTATATAGAATATGGTCCTTAAGAGTCTGCCAGTCCAGGAAAATATTCCTTCTCTCAAAGAAGTAATAATACAGTGCTTCTCAACCCTCTCTTGGAGGCAACTTTATCAGTTAGGTTTTCAAGATTACAATAATCACTATGCATAAGAAAGATTTGCCAGATTTCAATATATGCAGATTCTCATGCAAAGTCATTGTGATAATCCTGATAACCCAGCTGGCTAGATGTACCTCCAGGAGAGGATTGAGAAACATCAATCTAATAAAGAAAACATGAACATAAATTGTAAAATAATAATGATAATCCCAAAAGATAGGAAAAAGTCTAGGCCAAGGTGATAGAAAGCACAAAAGTGAGGGAAGGCTTGATTAATCTAGAGGGGCACATGAGTACAAAACTGGGAATAGTGGTTATGCAAAGCAGCATAATTTTCAGTGTAGAAAATCACACAGGCATCTAATATTAGAGAGAGTCCAGCTTGTTATTAAGTTTAAAATTAGATGTTTGTTTAAATAAACACTTTACTAACAATATAGGAGGAATATATTCAATAGCCATTTACCCAGGTATACTGGCTGTCTGAAAACGGTGTTCCTTTTCCCTGGGTAAAAATATATACATAGATCAACACAATCTTTTACATGGATTAAATGTGATGTCAAAATTGGAGGTGGTATCGGTGTGTAGTATAGAGACTTCAAAATTTTGTAAGTTGATTTCAATAGCAAAAGTATCTACACAAATAGCAGATGCAGATCTGTGAAGGTATGCTTGTACTTTCCAGTTGAAAATTTATTCAAAGTCTGCAGATAAAAGTACCCTTGAATTTTGTACTATGTGGGCATGTGTGAAAACCACCTCAATAAAGAGAATGTCCTATACGTGTTTTCAATTTTCCTACTGTCCCCTGCAACTTGAATTATGTTAGTAAAATTCTATATTTTATCATTTTAAGGTGTAGGGAGGGGGGAATATTATTATTATATGTTTTATATGATAATGGAATATATGGGTGGGAGGGATGGGAAAGGGATAAAAATCTATGTAATGTATCAATGATTGTTTGTAAGTGATGAATTTATTGTTAATGTGAATGAATATTTTTAACACTTAATGTAATCTTGAAAATGAATAAAGAATATAGTAAAGTTCTAACATTCTTGGGTCTATTAAAACTAACCAAGGTGACTGTAAAATGTTCTGAGTCAGACTCTGTTTCTTCCAGGTTTTGGAAAATGTTTTGTCTTCAGTTCTTCTTGTTAAAAGGTAGCAAATACATATGCTTTTGGCACAGAAATCACAGGTGCTGAAATGAACACCAAAAATGACATTGTCTCTCTCCTGTGAAAGGAACCATTTTCTGATCTAGCAATTTGGTAGTAATTTTACTGAAACTTAATATATTAATCCCATTTTTTAATGTCTGATTAAGAATTTTGCAAAATTCTTAATATCTTTTTTATTTAGCTAATACTCTCCATATAATTGTTTTTTTTCTTTATGTACCAAGCATATGTCTATATACTATATACTCAATATATGCACTAAGGGCTCCTTTTACTAATGTTCGCTAGCATTTTTAGCGCACGCAGGAAAATACTGTACGCTATGCTTCTAGAACCAATGCCAGCTCAATGCTAGTGTTAAGGTTTAGCGCGTACTATTCCGCACGTTAAAGCCCTAACGTGGCTTAGTAAAAGGAGCCCTAAAACTTCCTATATTATAGTTTAATATGATGAAATATTTGCTGTATAAAAATAAGCCAAAAATCACTGTAGAGGTAATAAACTCAACTAATTTGTTGTAGAGTGATTAAAGGTACAACTACAGACCTTGAAAAAAGTCGCTCCGTTAAGCTCAAAACTAAATTCAACCCAATTTTAATTTATTTGCATATCTAATAGAACTCTGCTCAGAGCCATGAAGGCTGAATGCTCCGCCTCACCACCCAGTCATCGCAGTGTTCAATGCGAATACGTACCAGGACTCATAATAGTTCATTATTTTATCACTGGCTACTCAAGCTCTAGAAAATATCTCTTTTAGATTGCTTGAAAGTAATATAAAATTACTAGAACTTAGCAAGTTCCAGTAATTTTATATTACTTTCAAGCAATCTAAAACTATTATGAACTATTATGAGTACTAGTGCGTATTCGCATTGAACACTGCGATGACAGGGTGGTGAGGCGGAGCATTCAGTCTTCATGTCTCTGAGCAGAGTTCTAATATGCAAATAAATTAAAATTGGGTTGAATTTAGTTTTGACCTTAACGGAGTGACTTTTTTCAAGATCTGTGTAAAAATAAGCAGCAATCTGATATTGAGCTATATGTCTTCAATAACAACCATTGAAACCGGTTTGGCTGTACTTTGACTAAAAACTGTCAGTTAAAAGTCATTCTGTGGTAATAACATGAAGAGTGGGTGATCTCAGTCTAGCTTCCATCATCACTATACCACCACCACAACCTACGCCTAAGATGAACATCTAATGGAAGAGACCAAAAGCTGAGTCACTCAACCTGTAGTTATGGTATATATCAGGGGTGCGGCCTGCATGCAGCCCCGTGAAGTATTTTGTGTGGCCCCGGTCAAGGGCGATGCAGTGGTTTCCTCTGCTGCCCCCGGGTATTTACCGTCTTGCTGGCTCCCTCCTCTGTCTTGCTGCAGTGTTTGCGTGGCCCCAGAAACATTTTTTTTGGCCAATGCAGCCCAGGGAAGTCAAAAAGTTGGACACCCCTGGTATATATTTAACGGAGGATTTCAGCTTCCATTTATAAAACCATGAATGTACATGTGTGTATTCTGATATGGCATATCACCTTACAAGTCAACTTTTACAAGTCAACTTTAGGTGCCATGTAAATCCATGATAATGCAGATCCAAAACCAGTTCTCCCCCCCCCCCCAAGCCCCCTTCCCCCCCAAAAAAAAACAAACAAACCCGGAGTTACCTTTTAAAGAGCTTCATCAATAAACTGCAGTTAAAAAGGGAGTAGAGCACAAGAAAACAGCTGTTCCAAAGACCAGTCCAGGCATAGAATGCCTTAAAATCCAAATTGTAATCATCACAGATCCCCCGGATAACTGTAAAATAATGCATCACTTTATCACTGTCTCTGAATTCACGTAGCAGGAAAGCAGAAAGCATGAAAAATGGATTTGTTTAGTGTAAAGTGAAGGGGTATAGAACTAGAAATAGAGGGTACATGATGCAGGATATTGAAGAAAATGCAGAGCTGAGACCTTGCCTATTAAAATCACACAGTATGCCTTGTTATGTGGTAAGATAACGCATATTGCCCCTCATACACTACCCTATGTATGCAGATTTAAAGGTGTATACCTGACTACACAAAGCCACAGCTACACACACTGTTGATCTATGTTCATAATCCCCTTAAGTCTATAAACTTCCAGGCACAATTTTTGCTTAGTGTGCAAAGGTAAGCATGCAACTTATAGAGTGTTGATTATGTGCATAACAAAATTATTAGCTGACAATTGGCTATAATTGGTGGTGTTTGGCATTAATTGGAACTAATTAGCAATTACATGCATAACTAGCCTTGGATGGCTTATGCCACCTACTCATGGCAACACGCACAGTGAGGAATCCTGTGATGTTTCATGGTAGAGTACAGGACTGGTTTGCCACGGCCTTCTCTTGCGCAGTGTGCGGCTTCACTATGTCACATATGCCCAACATAGGGCCCCTCAGTCTCCCATCTGTGTACTAGTCAGGCCCGACCCTGCTTAGCTTCCAATAGTAAAAGCGGGACTACTCATGGCAGCCAGGCTGTAGGAGTTACTATCCTTAGGAATTGCAAATTCTGATATATAAGAGTTCTTCATAACATTTCCGCACTCATATTTTCATGGGAAATGGTTGGGGTGGGAGAAGTGGTAAGAGAGCGTGTTGTAGAGCATCATGTGACTAGTCAGTCAAGGTAACAGGGTGATTATGTGGAAAAGTGATATAATTTGCTTTTGAGATATTTAATAAATAGTGTTTAAAGAAATAAAAGTGCGGAAACTTTTAGAAGATCCCTCATACAAAATCCATTGTACACAACTGCAAGGGGGTATAGATCTGGGAGGAGCATGGGTGAGCCTAGCTCTTCTACCTAATGGTTACAGAATATCATCAGTTTGGTGGGAACATTTTCAGGAGCCATTGTGCTAGCCTAGGCGCTTGCACCTAAAGCTAGGTATGTAACAGTGGATTTCTGCTACTCGTATAAATACCATTCTAGAAGTCATGCTTAGCTTGCATCATCTCGGTGCCTAACTTTAGCCAATTTGTTGATAACTATCCCTTAGTATCGGAGGGATGCAGTATGTGTAATTGGGAAATACAGAGCGGTGGTATTCCTCCTAGCCGGATGCCCATGTGCACCATCACTGAGTGTTATGCAGTCAGAAACATGAAGATGTCCCAATAGAGAGCCATCACTGTGCACACTGAAACCTATTATATACTTAGAATGTATTATTGAAGACAAAAAAACAGTATATCTATATTATGCCACCATCATCATTATCATCATAGGACAATACCAAAAAGTCTTAAATTGTCTCAGCTGATACAAGTCATTATAATTTGTAGTTTTTAAAAAAAAAAAATTATAGTCCACCTTTAACAAGGCAGATCACAAAATCACATCCATAATAAAACATAACAAAATACATTTAATCTTAGGGCCACACTATTCAATTTTCATCACCCATACTTCATTTCACAAAATGAAATGAGTTTGGAACTAGATGACCAGGGGGATCATATGCATTTATCTTTTTTCTTTTTTTTTTAAGTATTTGTTGTGACAAATCAGACAAGGCATACTTGTGCAGCAAAGGCTTATGTTTTACAAGTGACCGAGTAGTATAAGCAGCTTTAACTGGGCTTCAGTAACCTGGACGGTAATGACCTCTGTCCTTTTAAAGGTAGAATTTTAGATAAACCTACCACCAATATACAACGCCAGAGGGGCTGTGGTTAAAAGTACAACCAAAGGTTGCCCAGAAAATAGAGCATAAATAACTCCTCCGATGCACTGCCCAACAATAGTCTTCTGCACATCTAAAAAGAAAACCGTTTAAAGAAGCAGTGAAATAATATTTCTATAAATACTCATTTCTCACTACATTACAAATATACATGCAGGAGGCACTCCAAGTCTATGGGAGATCGAAACTTCAGGTGACCCATTCTAGCACAAATAATGGCACTGTAATAAAATGGATCAATATGGTGCCTTATTTCCAAACAAAGTGCTCAACTATTATATACAGTAGCTTGAAAAGATATTCATGCTGACATCTCTGAAACCTGTAAAATATTTCTGGCATTTTACTTGCAAGAAGTCTTCCAAAGAGAAGAAAGAAAAAAATATTGTTATTGATTTATTATAGTCAGGTACACAGAGGGAGGGAGATAACACTGACTTGCTGAGGTTCAGAGACAGGAAATTATGTGAACAAAAAAGATCTCTCTTTTCCTACAGGAATTATAAATTTTTATAACTAAATTTTCTTTGCATAACAAAGAAGAAACCAACATAGACCAATACTTATGACAAATTTAATGTTCCTTGACAAAGGGGTGGGGGGAAGAAGTGTAAAGAACCATACCAATAACTCCCCCGGTACTTTCATCATTCAAGGATCCAAATGCAATGGATGGTAAGAGGCAGGCAAAATACAGAAAAATCATAGTCGTGATATACTTTCCGATTGCCTTATTGTTGCCAATAATACCTGGGGAGAGTCAGACACAATAATAAAAATCACAAGCTCAAAATGTATAGCTAATTAACTCGGATGTATAAAGCTGGAGGCATAGCTTAACTGCTATGCTTATTGATTTATGTAGCAGAATGCTTAACTTGTTTACATTGTACATTAAAGGAATACTAGTGTAATGAGGTGGTGAAAGTTATTTAGCTATATGCATTCGTCTATACAGTGGATTATACATGTACAAGTATAAAATTTCAGTCTGGACTGTATTACCAAAGTCAGCAACTAGAAACACTAGACCCAATCTTTAAATGGACTTACAGGGACTGGAGGCCTCTGGGGGATATCTGATTCAGGTGCTTAAAACCCTTTAAATCCTGCTGCAAAGAGGGCAGATCTTTTTAAAATTTTTCATGCACCGCCACAAGTGGAAATGCACAAATTTCCCGTCTACTGCAATATGTGAGAAACTTCTTACAAAGTTTTAACAAAGAGATATAAATGAGCCAAAATCTCATCTGCATCTTGTAACTACATTTCACAAAAATGGATACTAACCACAAACATTTCCATGAACATCTAAGGAGCAATTCTAAAAAGTAATGCCTAGAAGTATGCATTCCTTTTATTGTTTCAAAGGCACTATTAATTGATGATTAGATGACTATGGGGGTCTTTTACTAAGGCGCGCTAGCCGATTTAGCGTGCGCTAAATTGGCTAGCGCACCTTAATAAAAGACCCCCTATGTGCACTAGGTGCTATTCTATAATGCAAGGAGTGTACATGTGGGTGGAGCATCCAGTGACATGCATAGTGAATTCTGTAAATTACTTGCGTCATGGCAACACTTAGGTGCACCCACTTACACCTGCCACTGAAATTTTATCATGAAATCTTGGTGCTAAGAAGACATTATAGAACTAGCCTGAACTTATAGAACTGTCCTTTAGGTTTGTAAATCAATTTTCAAGAAATAAATGCTATACTTTTATTTTTCAAAACTAATTTTTTGTAGAAAACAATTTTATGGAATCTTTGTACGTTGTGGTATTATGTATTATAAGAGCTTTTGAGACCACCTTTAATAGGACTCTCGTGGCCCTGTAAACTCATATATTGCTACTTAGGACTCGATTCAGTAACTCATTTTTCTGGGCGATCCATGGCCAATTCTAGCAGGCCCGACGAATTCACCAATCTGAAAAATTCAAATGAGGGCGTTCGGAGGAACGCCCTCATTTGGCCGACACGGACCGCAAACGTGTGATCCCACGCATGCGCAGACCATCTGTAGATGGTCTGCGCATGTGTCAAGACACCTCCGGGACGTGACTTTTTTTTTTTTTTTTCTGTTTTGCAGCCCAGCAAGCCCATGATTTTAACCCGCTTTAACCTGTGGGTTAAAACCATGGGCTCACTGAGCGGGAAAGGGAAGGAGAGATTTAGGACAGCAGGCAGGAGAAAACTGGGCCAGAGCAGGGTGGTGATATTGGGCAGAGCAGGCAGGATCATCGGGGCAGAGCAGGGCGGTGATATCAGGCCAGAGCAGTGCGGCGATATAGGGGCAGAACAGGCAGGAGATATCGGGGCAGAGCAGGCAGGAGACATCCTCGAGGCACAGCAGGGCGGCGATATCAGGGCAGAGCAGGCAGGAGACATCGGGGAAGAACATCGGGGCTGTGGGCAGGAGAGATTTAGGGCAGCAGAGAGCATGGCGTGTAGAGAGCAGGGCTTCAATGGAGCTGGAGAGACGGAAAAACATTTGACTGGTCCCCAGCAGTTGCTTCTTGGGTTGATCGGCCAGCCCAAAATTTATTTGGTGAACCGCGTCCCTGTCTACTTTGCATGCGTTTCTCCTCATCTGCATGCATGGATTCGAAGCGGAGCGCAGGAGAGATTAGTGAATAGTGAAGGAGGGAAATCTGGTCCCAAAGGGGTCGCAAACCGATCAGTACACTATCAGTTTGCTTTGTGAATCTAACCCTTTGAGTCTCCATATTTTCTAAAACCAATGTATTTATTGCATCTTCTTGTAACAAAAAGACAAAAAAAATTCATCAGAGTGAGAGATTAAGGTGGCAATTCTATAAACTGGTGAAAACAATTTAGGCACCCCAATGTCATACACTTAGGTTCTATACAGATTCTATACAAGTCACCTAAAAAACTGGCATCCTAATTTTTTATGCGCACAATGGTTCCTAAGTCAAAAACATACACCTAAACTTGAAAACGTTCACAATCTGCCCCAACCATACCCACTTTAAATGACAAGCTTTGTACAAGGTACATAACACTTTGTGTCATGTGCCTACCAAGCTGTGCGCCTAATTTCTAATTAACTTCAATTAACATTAACAGGTGTTAACTGCCAATTAGAATTAAGCCTATTTAATTAAAATATGCTGCATAACTTTAGACATCAAATATTTGGGGGTTCATATCAATTCTATATCTTGGCACTGAGATTCCATTATTGAAATCTTAAGTGCCAACAGTATTTCAGAAACATGCCCATAACCCGTTCATACTCCACCCTTGTTTATGCCCCCTTATATTTATACACTAAGTGATTTTGGCACAGATGTTATAGAACAGAACCTAGCACTTATGCATGTTAAAGGTGCCACTCCCTTGCATAATTTCTATTATTCTATAACTTACTCACATAATTGTCACTTTGCTTTATGTGCCAATTTATAGAATTGCCCTTTAAGCACCTGCCAATCTGATTAGTGACCACTTTTTCTGAGAACAGAAATAACCAACGTTCAACTGTTTTTGGAAATTCTGGTTACAAATGTTTTGTGCGCCTTATTGGAACCTGCAATAATCAATACAATTCTTATCTTCCCTTTTGTGCGTCGTTCATACTTAGTCTGTTTTCAAACGATTGTGAATATCTACTTGTAACCCGTTCTGAGCTTCTGGGAGAACGGGATAGAAATCAAAATAAATAAATACCTATACAGGCTCTAGGCCAGTGTTCTTCAACCTTTTTACACCCGTGGACCGGCAGAAAAAAAAGAATTATTTTGTGGACTGGCAAACTACTAGGACTAAAATTTAAAAACCCTGTTTCCGCCCCATCTCTGCGAGATCATCTGATCCCATCCACACAAGCCTCAGTTATGATTTTATATTGAATGTATTTTATTAAAGTATAAAAAGAAACAATATTCTGTACAATTGTCATTTTATAAATAATTCAGAGCAAGGATCAACAAAACCCCTGTCTCCCCTCCCCTTCACATATATCCCCTCTACTATCAAGAAAACTGAACAAGCCAAATTATTACAGAATGCTACACAGAAATTTCATGCTAACAAAATACTGCAGTCACACATGACAGGAATAGTTTTAGGGGAGTGCAACTAGGGCAACTGCCCCCTGGTCAGAGAGCGCCCTAAGCCAGCTGGAAGCTAAAGAAGCACTGCCTGGATTTTGCAGTCCCCAGTAATGTCTAACACCAGCTCTAGCAGGATATATATTTTCAAATCTGATATATTCTAATCACAAAATAGAAATAAAATTATTTTTTTCTACCTTTTGGCGTCTCTGGTTTCTGCTTTCAATCTTCTTTTCACTCTCTTCCTTCCAGCATCTGCCCTCTCTGTCTCTTCAATCCAGTATCTGCCCCTTCCATCCACTGTCTGTCCTCTCCCCCTTCCATATGGTATCTGTCTTCTTTCTATGCCCCTCTCTCCCCTTTCCATCCAGCTTGTGCCCCCTCTCTCCTTTTTACATGATTCATTCCAGCTTCACTGCTCTCATTTTTATCTCTCCTACACCAAGAATCTATCATCGTTGTCCCTCTCTGCTTATTTTTCTGCTGACCCCTTCCTATCATCAATCTCTCTACTTTCTCATGCCTGTGTCTCCCCTTCCCCTCCTCTAATCTCTCTGCCAGCTGTTTCCTTCCTTTTTTCATTCTCCCTTCCCTCCTCCTCCTGTCCAGCAGTAACTCTCTTCCCTTCCTCCCCTCCCAGCAGCATCTCTCCTTCTCCAGTAGCAGTTGTCCCTTTTTTTCCCTTGCCCAGCACCTTCCCAGACTCCTTTCCCTCCTCCCCTTCCAGCAGCATTTTTCCTTCTCCCTCTCCAGTAGCAGCTGTCCCTGTTTCCCCTTGCCCAGCAGCTTCCCAGACTCCAATAGTGGCTTTCTCCCCTCCCAGCAGCTCTCCTTACTTCTCAGCGCAGTGATTCAGGAAGGCAGCCTCAGGTTCTTTGTTGGGTCGCGCCGCCTCTGAGGAAAGAGGAAGTTGCATCATCAGAGGCAGCCGCGACTCAGCAAAAGCCCCGAGGCTGCCTTCGTGAATTACTGCGCTGGGAAGTAAAGGAGAGCTACAGAGAGGGGAGAAAGCCACTGTCGGAGGCTCCCCAAGATCTCTCCGGCCCAGCGCAGACTTCAGCTGTTGATCTTGCCAGCCCTGCGCGGACCGGCAGGAAATTGAAGAGAGTCAATCTTGCCAGACCTGCGCGGATCGGCAAAAATTTCCTGCGGACTGGCGATTGAAGAACTGTGCTCTAGGCGACTTACAGAGGGAGGGGTTATAATGACTAACAGATATGTTCCAATATGGTTTTTGGACAGGAGACAATTTAGAGTCTTTATTGGTCTTTACGGCTGATGAATTGAGAAGATTGGATAGGAATAAGATCTTTTGCATTGTATCTGCTTTTGATACAGTTGACATTGCAACTGTACAAAATGCAGCGGTTAGGCTACTTTGTGGATTGAAGAAGTTTGATCATGTAACACCTTCCTATCGACTTCTACTCTGGCTACCGATGGAGGCACGTGTGAAGTTCAAGTTTGGTTGTTTTTGCTTCAAGGTACTTTATGGCTTAGCCCCTAAATATATAACAGACATAGAAGTGCACATCCGAACTTTGTTTTTCCACTGGTTAGAGGTTGTAAATTTAAAAGTCATCACCAACATCTTTTCTCACATCAAGCAGCATTATGGGGTAAAGACCTGGAACAACTGCGCGTGCCTACTATTTATAGGGAATTCAGGAAACGCCTAAAAACACATCTGTTCCTGAAGTACTTAGGTAACTGACCTATACAATCTTAGTCCTCAACAAATGATCAGAGGCAGACTAGATGGGCCGTGGCCCTTATCTGCCGTCTTTTTCTATGTTTCTATACTTCAGGTGATCGAGGCAAGCAGCGTGCCTGATTTTAAGAAGAAATGGAATCGTCACGTGGGATCTCTGCACAGAGTTAAATAGGGAGGGTTATTAGGGTGGGCAGACTAGATGGGCCGTGGCCCCTTATCTGCCGTCTTTTTCTATGTTTCTATACTTCAGGTGATCGAGGCAAGCAGCGTGCCTGATTTTAAGAAGAAATGGAATCGTCACGTGGGATCTCTGCACAGAGTTAAATAGGGGAGGGTTATTAGGTGGGCAGACTAGATGGGCCGTGGCCCTTATCTGCCGTCTTTTTCTATGTTTCTATGATCTTTAGAACTGTTATTCACTAACTCTGAACTTTGTTTATTCCACTCAATCTGTAATACCTTAATCATTGTAAACCGCATAGAACTTCACAGTCCTGCGGTATATAAACTGTTATTATTATTATTGTTAGATAGACTTGTTACAAAGGGGATAAATGGGTCAGTTTATAACTGGTTTGTTAAGGGGATAAATGGGTCAGTTTATGACTGTTTGTTTCCTATTTTCAAGATCGGTTTATTCAGGTAAAGAGTGGTGGAAAGGTTTCTAAAGTTTGGCTTGTTTATAAAGGAGTTCCTCCAGGATCATCTTTATCAGCATTACTTTATCTTCTATCTCTGAGTGACACTGGCTCCCAATCGAAAACAGGATGAAATTCAAGATCTTGTTGCTGACTTACAAAATAGTTCATCTCTCAGAACCACAATTTCTAGCAGACAAGACTACATCACCACACACCAGCACAAGCACTACATTTTGAGCCAAAAGCTCCTGCTGGAAATACCCTCCTTCAGAAACATCAAATACCAAAGCATCAAGGAAAAGAATATTCTTAGTGATAGCTCCAAGGTGGTGGAATGCCCTTTCTAAAGAACAAAAACTAGAAAAGGACACTGGAAAGTTCAAGAAAGGAATGAAGACCATCCTCTTCACAGAATACAATAGCCAATAATGCAACAAAGAGGAGACAGTTAACTAGTCCCCACTAGGAACATCTATAGGATAAACACAGTAGGGACTGGGGATAAGACAGTACATATAACTAGATTTATCAGCAAGTTAATACTTCCAAGATGAACATAGATCACGATACAGACACTAAGCGCAAATAAGAGTAGTATGAACAGTACATGAAACTAAATATGGATGTACAGTATATAGAAACATAGAATATGATGGCAGAAAAGGGCCATCGGCCCAACAATATTCTGCCCACTCAAATATTTTTATGTGTGCATAAGAAGGTATATTTATATACCGTATTTGCCGGCATATAAGACGACTTTTCAGTACCTTAAAATCCTCCCCAAAGTCGGGGGTCATCTTATACGCCGGGTACTGTTTACATGCCCTTACTTTACATTAGAGAGCTGCACAGGGACGCCCCTAGGGTCGCGGGGATCCCGTGGGGACGCCCCCTATGGGTCAACGGGGATCCCATGGGGACGCCTCCGAGGGTCGCGGGGCATCCTGCGGGGCTGGATGTACTCAGTCTTCTGGATGTACGCGGCTCTTCTTCTCCCTACCTTCTCTGCTTGCATGCACAGAGCCGAACGGAAGTCTTCCTGACGTCATCGCGTGAAGTCGGAGGGGAGGGAGGGCTTAAACAAAGCTTAAACAAAGCCCTCCCTCCCTCCGACGTCAGCGCTGACGTCGGGAAGACTTCCGTATCTTCTCTGTGCTGCAGGCAGGGCATATAAGGAGAAGGAGAGTAGCCTCGCGGTTCGAGTGGCTACCAAGGGAGAGGGGCGGCCCGCCCCGCCCCGGTTTGCAGCACAGCCGGCCAGGTTCCCTTACTTTTGTGGCACTTCCCCCGACCGACCGATAACAGCCCGGGTCCGACAATCCTCCCTGCCCTGTAGCCGCGAATCTAAATTACCTTCTTACAGCAGCTGTAAGAAGGTAATTTAGATTCGCGGTTAAGGGCAGGGAGGAGGTTTGTCGGACCGGGGCTGTTGTCGGTCGGTCGGGGAAGTGCCACAAAAATAAGGGGACCTGGCAGCTGTGCTGCAACCGGGGCGGTAGAGAAGGAGAGGGGAGAAGGACGCTGAAAGGCCATGGTGAAGACAGGAGGGGGGGGAAGGACTCTGAAAGCACTTGAAGACAGAGGAGGGAGAAGGACGCTGAAAGCACAATGGGGGAATACAAAGGGGTGGAGAAGGACGCTGAAAGGCCATGGGAAGGGCGGTGGGGGGGGAAGGACTCTGAAAGCACTTGTGAAAGACAGAGGGGGAGAAGGATGCTGAAAGCACATGGGGAAGACAAAGGGGGGGAGAAGGACGCTGAAAGGCCATGGGGAAGACAGAGAGGGAGAAGGACGCTGAAAGGACATGGGAAGATGGGGGGGAGAAGGACACAAAGGAAATGAGGAAGAGAAGAGTAGGGAGAAGACGCTGGCAGGGAAGAAGACAGATGCCAGACTATGGGGGGAGCGGAGAGAAGAAGATGGGTGCCAGACCAATTTGGATAGGGGGAAGAAAAGGGAGAGGCACAGTAACAGAGCAAATGGAAGATGCAGAAGGAAGAGAGATAGTGGATGGAAGGAATTGAATGAGAACATGAGGAAAGCAGAAACCAGGCAACAAAGGTAGGAAAAGAATTCTATTTTCTTTTTTTTTTTTTTTTTGCTTCAGGATAAAGTAGTATATTAGTTGTGTTGATAAAAATTTATAAACATTAGAGGCTTGGTAGAAACCCGTTTACAAAGGATGTTTTCATTCCCAATTAATATTTTCAAATTAATAAAGTCTTTTTGCTTATTTGTAAATGGGTTTCTACCAGAGCCTTTAATTCAGTAGCATAATTAAATGAAATAACTATTTCTGAAGTTTATAGAAACGGGCGGGGACGGAGGGGATTCCTCGTGGGGACGGGTGGGGACGGAGGGATTCCTCACGGGGACGGGTGGGATTTCTGTCCCCGCGCAACTCTCTACTTTAAATGCCCTAACATCTCCTTCCTTACCTCCTTACGGTGCTTACGGTACTAGTAAACCTGCCGGGACATCAGCGGGGCCATGGCGGGACATCAGTGTTTCAAGGGTGCCAGCTCCTTCATCCTGCGCAGCGGGAAGCAGTGGCGCTCTGGCCCCACCCCTTTTCTCTTTACTACGTCTCTCGCACATGCGGCCGTGTGTGGAGTCTAGCCCTTAAGGAAGTTGCGGGGGCGAACAGGAGGCTTTTGAAGGCTTTTAAAGGGAAACTGTCATGCCAGCAAACTTGCTAGGGACTTGCCCGGCACTTGCTCTCTCCCTCTATGTGTTATCTTCCTTCTATCATTGACAGTTTCAGTTTGGTTAACAGTTTAGAAAACAAATAGCATGGCAGCTCCCATGGGTTTATTGTTCTATTCAGCTTTAGTGAATTAATTAAAATTGTTGAAATAAATTCTGATGTTCTTTTAAGTTCTTATTTGTTGTGCAGATAGGTGTGCGGAAGAAGGGGTAGTCTTATATGGCGAGTATATAACAAACTCTATATTTTAACTGTAAAAGTTGGGGGGTCGTCTTATACGCTCAGTCTTATACGCCGGCAAATACGGTAGGGATGTACAAGTAGGTATGTATAAGCAGGTAGATTATATATTATAAGCAGAAATACGAAAGAGGATTGAGGGCTGTATTGAGAACCAACTCAGAAAATGCTAACTCTGTACTGTAACACATTTACAAAAGCACAAGTATTGATTATAGTTTAATAAATGTCTGTATTGAAACCATCCCAGGAAACGCAAACTCTATATTGTAACACCATTACAAAGCTCATATAAACTGCTCTGAATTGACTCCTCCAGTCATTAGCAGGAGAGAGAGAGAGATGTGAACACAGAAAATCTCTAATCAGAAAATGACAGACTTGCAAAGTTTGTGTCCCATATATGGCTAATTTGGCTTAGGATGGCTGCAGAGGGCTTTGACGGAAGTCCAGTAATATGGGATGGTATAGATAGGCTGGAGTGAGCTTCGGCGGTAACTGCAGTAGTTAAACCCTAGCACATTACCAGGCAGACTTCCAAAGTCTATGACCCAGAAATATCAATGAACAAAAACAATTGAACTTAATCATGAATTTGTAATGTGTGTACCTATTGGGCAGACTGGATGGACCATTCAGGTCTTTATCTGCTGTCATTTACTATGATAGAGGACAAAGAGGGAAGAGAAAATTAAGTGATTCGGTTAAAGAGTAATACCCCAGAAGCAGTAAAACTTGTACATATGAATATCCTTAGCTACAGCAATGTACAAATGGAATAACCAGGTAAAAAGAATGAACCAATTAGATCTTACCTGCTATTGACACTATTCCACCGAGGAACTGGACCAACATAGCCAATGAATTTCATATTGGCACGTACAATGACTTTTGTTTACTACTGACCTTAACAAAATTTGAGTGAGTGGTGAATCACTCAGTACCTCTGCACTATTTGGCATGAGGCGTTTATAATTTCCTTCTGTTATCATACCCCATTTAACATAAGTAGATGAAACCATTTTTTCTGAATAGTAGAATAAACTATGAGCAATAATTAATCACGAAAACATAACAGATCTAATCTAAAAATCATAGAATGGACTCACTTTTCACTTTTACAAAATTATTAGTATCTTTATATTTTAAGAGAGTTGGCTTCAATTTACACTGTGAACAGTCATATGCAGCTGCCTGTAAATTCCATTGTAAGAAATATAAAACCAGGTATCTCAAATATGCTATGCTGACACTACTCAGTTTCAAATGACAGGAGTGCCTACTACCATAAACATATTAACTGTACATACATAGAAAAGAAAATAAAGATTTACATTCTTGGTTGTCAAGGAAGTGCTACCTGGGATTCTATTACTTGGTAGCTAAGATTCAGATGGGTTGGCTTTTGCCCAGGTCTGTCCTCAAGGCTATTCTAATATACATTAGCCCAGAGTAGGGAAAAGAGGGCAGATTGCCTTTTTTGTTTGTTTGATCAGAACTAGGATTGGTGTTATCTTAACATTACAGGTTTGGATTGACTGGAGATTAATAAAATCTATTAGTTTACCAGCCACCCTTTACCTTTGCTCCACAATCATCTGGATAAAGTAATACTGAATACCCTATGTTAGTTGATTTTCATTTACATACTATTACTCCCTTAGCCTGCTTAGTCTCTGACTTTATATCTACTGTGTCTTGCCTGGGATATCCTCAACAGTTATAGTGGAAAAGAGAAACAAAGAAAGATGTGATCAGGGAACCAGACAGGGTATACATTTATTACTTCACTAAAAGCAAGGTCATTCTTTCAAATCTGAGCTCAAGGAGAAACAAATTTAATTTCATCACTTGGCAAGATGGAACCCTGAATGATTTTCATCAACGTCTTTCCACACTCCCTAAGAAGGAGAATCTTCATCTGCAGATTACATTTTTTAAGCAAACACTGAACATGATTACTCCACTAAAACTACCCAAATCACTATGAGAAAAACATCCCTTATTTACTGAACATCCTTAGATATCCAATTAGCTGTAAATATGAAGGACTTACAACCCCCCCCCTCACATACACACACACAAAAAGCCGATAAAGGGATTTATGCAGAGATCCTAAAAGCTAAAAAGTGAGGATAATAGTCAGGAGAAAATAATGCTAAACAACATGCTTAACCCATTTAGGGGACAAAAAGTCAGATGTTATAGAACAGGCTCACTGCCTGTGTAAATAAGGTGCTGAAATGTTGGTGCCCAGTTATACAACTGCCTCCAATGTCCTAAACTGGTTTCTTACTTCGTTTAATAAGAGAATGTAGAAAGCTTAGAAACAAAGGAGGCAATTTTACAAAATGGTGCTAATTTATGCATGAATGTGTTTAAAACAAGCATATAGACACGTATGTGTGCATATATTGCAAAATTCCATCGATTCTAGCACAAATTATAAGTGGGCATACATGGGTGGAACCATGCACATATGTTCTACATTTAGGTGCAAGCATTTGTACTTTAGCTCTAAGGTTGGTGTTCTCTCCTGGCTTTCTTCCTATCTTTCCCATCGTATTTTCAGTGTATGTTTACAGTGAGATCCCTCCCTCCTCTGCCATCCCATTGTCCATCGGTGTACCTCAAGGCTCATCTGGTCCCTCTACTCTTTCCTTATATACCCGCTCTCTCGGTACACTGATCTCCCATGGTTTTCAATATCACCTCTATGCTGATGACTCCCAGATCTACCTCTCCATACCAGCATATCTCTACAGAAAACTCGGGCCCAAATCTCAGCCTGCCTGCCTGCCCGACACTGCCCGCTTGGATGTGTCCGCTGCCATCTCAGACTGAATATGGCCTAAAACTTGGACTCCTTAACTTTCTACCTAAACTCACCTCCTTCTCTTGCCATTCTCTATATCTGTGGATAACACTCTCCTCATCCCTGTCTCGTCAGCTCACAACCTCAGGTGTGATCTTTGGACTCCTCTCTCTCCTTACTGCTCAGATATCCAAACAAACCGCCAAATCCTGTCGCTTCCTCCTCTATAATATTACCAAAATCCACCTCTCCTCTCTGAATGCACTACCAAAACACCTTATCCATACTCTCATCACCCTCACACTTAAACTACTGCAACATACTTTTCTCAGGCCTTCCCATGCATCCATCTCTCACCCCCTTCAATCTGTTCAAAATGCTGCTGCACGATTTCATATTCCATGAGTCGCTATTCTCACATTACCCCCTCTCCTCAAGTCACTTTTTCCAAATACAGCTCAAACTCCTCTTACTGACTTAGCATTCACTCTGTAGCCTCCTCCCCCAATATCTCATTTCACTTATCTCCCCCTACGCTACCTCCTGTGAACTCCTTTCATCAGATTAAGTCCCTCTTATCTAGTACCCTTCTCCTCCACTGCCAACTCCACACTGTCCCTTCTTTCTTGCCACGCCGTATGCCTGGAACAGGCTGCTTGAATCAATACCCCATCTCTAGCAGTATTCAAATCTAAGCTAAAAGCCCACTTTTTTCAAACTGCTTTAAACTTTTAACTCCCACTCACTGTTGTCAGATACCTGTACCCACTGTATTATTTCCTCTACCAGAATCTTCCTAACTCTGAGATGTCCTGTCTGTCTGTCCAAATTAGATTATAAGCTCTTCTGACCAGGGACTGTCTATTGTATGCTAAATGTACAGCGTTGCTTATGCCTTACAGTGCTATAGAAATGATAAATAGTAGTAATAGTAATATTTATCATGCATTTATTTTTGCCTATATTTAGTTGCATTGAACTAACTGTACTTTGTATATATTGTAAACATTGCATTTAAAAAATATAAGAAATCACTGAAACTGAAAATATAATTTCAGATGATCACAGGAAAGGATTAATCCTCTGTTTTTCTCACCCCCATTCTGACTGTTCTCTAGTCAATTCAGAGCTGGGGTATATGACAACTGAATAAACTAGGAGTTTAGCTTGTTAAAAAAATCTATTTCCAGGTGTACTATGTGTCAGTAATTTAGGCCTCTGCCAGCTATAAAAAATTCAAAAAAGAGAGACATGTAAAATACCCTATAAATATACATATTGGCATATATTATTGCTTAATTATAAACAGGCATGTTATAACAATCGTTTTGATATACAATTTTAACACTTGGTGCCAAAAAAAAGTGAGGCTGAAAAGAGACTGTAGTTCATTAAACTTGTTTATTTTTCTCTCATGAGCTCTGGTTCATGTCTTACAATTTCCCATTTCACAGAAACTTTTTTTCTGCACAACATAGCAATATAAGGAAAATGAATTGCCAAAACCTTAAAAAGCAATTTTAGCTTGATTAACGATCCAACTTTGTTTTGGCAATTGGTTAATATATTAACGACTATAACAGCAGTAACATTTTTAATGCAACTTACGGTCTCTTTTACAAAGCTGCACTAGCGGCTCCGAAGCCCATAGAGATTTAAAGGGCTTCGGGGCTGTTGCTGCGTGGCAGCCACTAGCGCGACTTTATAAAAGAGGCAGTTAAACTTAAAAATCTGGCCAAATTATAAATGGCATGCATACGTACCATCAGTGAAGTCCAAAGGATATACTGCCAATCTGCGAGCAATATCATCAAATATTCCCTTCCCCACGTTAAAAAACTGGTGCAGCTAGTGAAAGGAAGGAAATATTGCATCAGTGAAAATGGGTTCATGAACCACTAAAATAGCCTCCCAGTAGTTACACAATGAAAATAATTACAGCAGGCAGGGAATTTAAAAATACAAATATCTCTCCCTTTCTCTAAGATAGATATAAATAAGTCTGAGGGAGTTAATAGTTTAAATAGAATAGATTTTGCATCGTTCCAATCCAGAAAAGCAAAGCCGCTAACCTATAATAGTAGATGACATCATTAGATGAAACCCAGATTGGAATAGCGACTCTAAAGGTTCTAGAGCAGGGGTGTCCAACCTACGGCCCAAGTGCCCCATGAAGTATTTTGTGTGGCCCCGGTCAAGGGTGATGCAGTGTTTTCCTCTGCTGCCCCTGGGTGTTTACCGTCTTGCTGCAGCGTTTGCGCGGCCCAGAAAATTTTTTTTCGACCAATGCGGCCTAGGGAAGCCATAAGGTTGGACACCCCTGTTCCAGAGTTTCTAACATGTTTTATTAAGCATATGCCTGATGACCCATGTCATGGTGGCTATGTAAGGCCATCTCAGTTGATTACAGAATATGCAGCCTTCCTAGGTGAGAATTTCTAGCTGCACATATATAATAAATCTAAAGATGAACTGACCAGTTAAAATGAAAGCTTACAGTACTTTAGGTAATAACTTAGGATGCTTGCTTACAACTATCATATTATTAAAAAACTTTCTTTACAATGGATAAATCACTAGGATCTCGAGACCTCCTACTCAGCATGCCAAAATGACCACAACTAAAAATATGACCATTTGGGTCAAGCACTTTAGCTCACAAGAGTCTAATGGCTAAAGATAAGTATGGAGTTCCAAGACACAGCAGAAAGGAAAGGATCTACCGTAGATTTTAATTCCTCACACAAAGAGACAAACATTATGCATTTAAAACTATAAAACTTCCTAGTGGAATCTATTCTGGTTTAGAGAACTAAATGCTACTCTCTCTATGAAGGCTAGGAACTTGATGTTGGGATGAAGCACTCTCTCCTGATTTTCTGAAATGAGAGTTGGCAAATTCTCAATTAAATTAGCTCTCTGATGGAGAACTCCCAGGTTAGGGTTGGGAGCCAAATCTGTCTCAGTCAACAAGGTTTAGGATTATAATATCCCAATCTCTCAATGTTAGAGATTAGAGAATGACACGGTGGCGGTTACCCCGCGGCTAGCTGTGTTTAGCCGCGGGTAACCCGCCGGAACGGGAAAGAAAAATAACAGTCGCTGCAGGGACAGGGACAAGGCCATTCACTGCCCCGTGGAGCGGTGAATGGTCTTGTCTCCGCAGTGAGGCATTAAGGATCGCGCGGTCCCCCGCAGCCACCACCCGCCCGTAGCGTTTAGCCAGCTCCCCTCCCTCCACCTCACCTTATATTCTGAGTTTGCCGGCTTCCTTTTTACTGAGCTGCACGCATTCAAAAAGCCGTGTACGCGCGGTTGCGCGAGTCCATCAATCTTCTCCTCTGACGCAACCGGAAACAGGAAGTTGCAGGAGAGGAGAAGTTTGATGGACTTGCGCAGTCGCGCGTGCATATCTTTTTGAACGCGTGCGGCTCGGGAAAAAGGAAGACGGCAAAACTCAGAATATAAGGTGAGGTGGAGGGAGGGAGCTGGCTAAACGCTGCGATCGGGTAGGTGGGGGCTGATAGATCGTGCGATCGCGTGTATTCCCGGCTCATACTAGGAAGAAGGGAGTGAAAGGAAAAAAAATTCTGGGCCAAGGGGATGAAGAGGGAAAGAAAGAAACCCACAGCAAGAGAGAAAGGGGAAGACAGGCAGCTGAGCCAGATGCTGGAAGCAGGGGGGAGGGGGGAGAAAGAGGGAAAGAAGCTAGACGGGGTTGAAAAGAAGAGACACACTGGTATGGAAGAGGAAGATAGGGGAAATCTGGACAGAGGAAGGTAACAGAAAGAGGGGAAATTATGTACATGGGGCATAGGGATAGAGACATAAAGGGGACATGCCATGGGGATGGTATATGGACACAGGGGGAGGGGGCAATGGCAGATACATAGGAGAGATATTAGAAATGGGGAAAATAGGAGCACAGAAGCGAGATGGTTTGTGGGGATGGGACAGGGACCGAGCTCGCAGGCTCCAGCGGCTTGCACAAATTACATTGTAACGTGCCACGAAAATAAGAGGGAGGGAGGTAGATAGTTAGGCCACGCGAGAGGAGCTGAAGGGTGGTAGAAAAGAACAGATGGTAAAGGAGGGAGGGAAGGGTGGTGGTGGAAAGGAATAGAACAGACATTGAAAGAGGGTAGAGGAAAAGACCCTGAAGGGAAATGTGGAAGACAGAGTGGGGAGAAGATGCTGGAAGGGAAGAAGACAGATGCCAGACTATGGGGGAGCGGAGGGAATAAGATGGGTGCTAGACCAATTGGGGGAGGATGAAGGGAGAGGCACAGTAACAGCAAATGGAAGATGCAGAGAGAAGACACACAGTGGATGGAAGGAATTGAATGAGAAGATGTGGAAAGCAGAAACCAGACAACAAAGGTAGAAAAAAAATTCTATTTATTTATTTATTTTTTGCTTTCGGATAAAGTAGTATATTAGTTGTGTTGATAAAAATTTATAAACAAAGCCCTGCCAGCTGAACATCTCTTTCTCTAGTTCAGCAGCAGGAACTTTGATTTATAAGAAAGGAATAAGCTAAATATTACATTACTAAGGCTTATATGGATGCTGTGGGGACAGTGACGGGGCGGTGAATGGGATGGCAGTGGCGGTGACGGGGTGGTGAAAGGGATGGTGGTGACGGTGACGGGGCGGTGAAGGGAATGGCGGTGATGGGGCAGTGCAGAGGATGGTGGGCCGGGGATGGGGCAGTGACGGGGACAGATTTTTTCCCCGTGTCATTCTCTATTAGAGATCATAAGCACCAGCAAAGATCCCCGAGGCATTTCAAAATGTAACTTTCTTCATGAGGAAAGCTGTCTATTTAGTCCTACTCTAACCAGTTGCTGATCCACAGTAAGATGTTGTCTTTTACCACATAACTTTTTTTTTTAACTAAGGAATTTCTCATCAGATACGTTATCAACTATATGCAAAAAAATCCAACTACAATGAATGATCAGTTTGCTTTTATTTGACAGCCTGGAGAGGCCTAGACTCTGATGCAACATGGTGCAAGAGGGAAGCTTCATCCCCTTCCCCTCCTCACGCACTCAATGTTATCAATGCAGCTAGCACAGATGATAGTCGCTTGGCCATGGATACTGCTAAGATACTGCCAGATGCAGTTAGAGTCTCCATGGTCAACTGAATCTCTATGAAGTGTCATCAAGTGCTAATGTTACCAATTCTATCAAGATAGATTCTGTTCTCAAGTAGTTTTCTTTAACTCCCACGACCGATGGATTACAAAGAAATGTATTTTGGTTACTAGACCATCAGTATGTATTGCATTAGGATAAAAACTTATATTGAAAAAACTTGCACTATAATTATGACAAATTTAACCTGTAAACTGTATATTATGTATGTTTAACCTGTAACCCTTCTGAGCTCTTTGAGGAGAACAGAATAGAAACAAAATAAATTAATGAATGACTCCCACAGTAAAGCAAGCAACAGAAAAATTCCAGCTTCTAACACAGCTTAGTAACTTCTCCACTAAACCTCAAAGCTTCTTGTGGGTTGGTACCCTGCAGCAACAATTGCTTTTCCACCCCTCCTAGGTCTGAGCATTTGATTCTGCTGGCACTGTTAAATTCTCTCTAGCTGTAGAACACAGGGATGTACTGCTAAGCCACAGATTCTTGTTTACTATGTAATTTTAAAACAAGTGAAGCAAATCATCAGTAAGCCACAAAGTAAAGGGAAGAAAGACAAAAACTGCTTGCACCTTCTTGCATTTTGCTGCGACATGAAAATTTTCAATAAAAATAAAAAAGACAAATCTAAAGATTCAGGACGTTTGCTGCAGACACTAAATTCTGTTCTGCAAAAGCCATGTATATGGATGCATACCTGGACTCATTCAGTCCACAGTTGTTTCCATACTTGCAAATACAGAATTTGGCCAGATCTTGGGGAACAGCTGGCTTTTCCCACACAGATTTAATTATGTGAATAGCTTCTTGCAAACATTCAAATTAGAGGCCTAGGTGATTTTGATGAGAAATATTTGTAATCCTTTCCTACAAAAGTGTTTCCTGCTTCTCTTCAACACTTAACATATAATTTAGTGCTTGGGAAAGATAATCGACTGAAATTATGAGAACGCTGGATGCCTTCTGTTTACTGTCGTAACAAGATAGGTCTAGTGCAAGCAGAGGCAGTAGAAAGCACATTTTTACACATTATGCAAATATTTATTCAATCCTTTGTATTGCAAGAGTTCAAGTAGCAGCTATAGCTATTGTCTTTTGTGAAATAATCCAGGCCATACAGTTAACATTTGGGTATTTCAAAGTACTGCGATTCTAACTGTACTTGAGCTTTTCAAAATGCTGCAAATCACTAATTCTATGCAATATACTCTCTTCATTGACATTTTGTTCTGATAAATATTTAAGGCCTTGGCCATTTGAATTGCCTGTCTGGAGCTAACCAGGCATTTTCAGTGGCACTTAACTGGATAGTGCCACTGAAAATTCCTGGTTACGATCAAACTGAAACCAGATATTTTGGGGGGTTTTCTGAGGGTGGAGTTGGCACTTAGCCTGTTAAGTACCAATTTTCTTAACTGGCTAAGATATAAAGACACAGTCCAATATTTGTACTATGTTTTCGCTGGCTCCTTATACCTGGAAATTCAATGCAGGTGCCCAAACATGGCCCAACATTGAATTTCCAATTATAATACTGGCAGTAGTCAGCAAAACACTGACTGTTGCCAACTGAATATCAAGCCTTTAGAATATTTTTTTGTGTTTGTGTATGGGGGGGGGGGCTTAGATTCTGATGGTTAAAACGATTAAGCTAGACAGGAGAGGCTCCTCCCCAGTTATATCATGTTGAGAGGGTTAGAAGGAAATTCAGTGACATTTAACTGCGGGGGGGCCACAAAACATCCTCTCTGATCACCACAGAACTGTCCAGACAGTGCCAGAGCTGAGCTGGGAGTTTTGTTAGTACCGGCAATATTTAGTGCCAGTGCCTGCATAGCTAACCATGCAAAAAAGGACTGCTTAAATACCAGTCCTATCTTTGCCTAGTCAGCTATATGGCTATGACACTGAATATTAGCTGTACCCATATAACTTTTAGGTACCATTGTAGGAACTAGATATTCAGTGGTGGAGCTTGGATATGGCTCAGCACTGAATACCTGGGTCTAAATTAGCCAGTGGCAGTTAGGCAGACTCAATATTGACCTTATTGAATTTGCTCTATGCATGACACTTTGGTGTTGAAGACATTGGGCACAGGAGGCCAGTGGCCCCAATTCTCCTGATCGGTACCTATTAGCAGCTCCAACTACAAGATCAAAGAAGAGACTACTGGATTTCATCCTGTCACTCCACTGTTCTTGTCAACACAGCCATCACTGTCAAAGCACAAGGCTGACATTATCTGCCAGCTGATATCGCAAGAAGTAAGGAAAAATTATGTTCTTACCTGTTAATTTTCTTTCCCTTAGACGCAGCAGATGAATCCAGAGACCAATGGGATAGCTCAAATCTACCAGCAGGTGGAGATAGAGAAACTGATTAACAGGTGGTCCTATTGGCTGGCACTCCTCCTGTCTCATCAGTATAGCTCCTTGCCCAAGCACACGTAACCAGCAATAGGCATAGCATGTAAAAAACTTCTTTCCCATAACACATCTCAAAATGCAATAATACAGAAAACAACCTGCCATAATAACAAACTGCGAAAGTTGCAAAAGAAAAAACCGAGAGACAATATCCAGAAAGGGTGGGGCTCTGGATTCATCTGCTGCGTCTAAGGGAAAGAAAATTAACAGGTAAGAACATAATTTTTCCTTCCCTAGCAACAGCAGCAGATGAATCCAGAGACCAATGGGATGTAGCAAAGCAATCCTCAATCTGGGTGGGAAGCAAACGCCGCCTCCGCAACAACCGAAGCACAAAACGCCCCTACCACATGCGCCCCCACATCCAAGCAGAAATGCGGAGAGAAAGCACTCTCGGAAGACCAATTAGCCGCCAGACAAATCTCCTCCAAGGAAAAAACCTCTGGGCCGAGCCCAAGAAGTAGCCATCGCTCCAGCGGAATGGTCATGAAATTCTTTCGCCAACCGCTTCCCTGCCAGCAAGCAAGCATAAAGAATGTCCTCCTGGACCCATAGAGCGATGGAGGCTTCGGACGCCACCAAACGTTTGAGGCGTCCCTTGAAGAATACAAAAAGGAGATATAAACAACTAAAAGTCGTTAGAAACCGAGCTCACAGAGAACGCTACGTACATATCAAACAATGCAGTGAATAAAAGTACTGCTCCCAATTTCTCCTCCCAGGAAGAAGGAAGGAAAAGCGAGCATGACATAAAAGAAAGGATGACACCCCCCTAGAAAGAAATAATGGTACCATCCGAACTGATACCCCATATTTCGGAAATCAGAAATAGGAATCCCCGTTGAACAAGGCCAGCAACATAGAAAACTGCAGAGCTGAAGCCTGGCCACAAGAAACCCCATGTTCAACGGTACAGCCCTTTAGAGTCCCAAAAGACAAGGATGAAATGAAGCCTTCGGTAAACTGAGAAGAAGTACGTGAAGATTGTACTCCAAACCGGGCTTTCTAAGAGGCGCATGAATATACCGCACTCTGTTTAGGACCTGAACTACATGAAGCTGAGAAGTAAGCGAAGAGCAATATACCTAGCCCTTGTAACAAGCCAAGAATAGCACTAGAAGCTGAAGGGAATTGAACGCTAAGCCCTCGGCAATACACCTGTGCCAAAAAGGAACTCTGGAGTGGTTCAAACGTTAAGAAGCACCCAGGAAAGGAAAAACCTCCAAAAGGAAGCAGAAGCCACAGGAGAAGACGTCCGTAGCACCTGGATAAGAGAAGAAACAACCTGCTTCACATAACCCTTACACGTCAGCCAAGATTTTTCAAAAAAACTAGGTCGTAATACTAAAGTAGTACAAATATCCATGTTGAACGGACCCTAGGCGAGCAAAGCCGGAGATACCAGGAAACTTCTTAGTCCGGCTGTCGAAAGACTCATCAAATCCGCAAAGGATGGCGCCACCAATCCAGAGATTCTACAAATACTGTGCCCGGAAAGCGAGCTCGAGGTGGCAAATCCAAGCCATCATCAGCCTGCGGAAAACACTGAAAAAAAGAAGGCAGAAGCGAGAAAGGAGCCATGCAGCTACCCCCTCTAACTCCCACTCCCTGGGCCCGCCGAAGAAGCTAGGAAGCTTAGAATTGAGAGACGAGGCCATGAGGTCTAGGTCAAGCAGATCTCACGTCCATAAAAAGAGCTAGAACGCTTGAGCCACAAATCTCAATATCCAGGATGCAGAAGATTACACTATTACTAACATGCACACTTTCCAGAGCGTACACAGCGCTGTACACTGTCACATACAAGAAATGGGCCATGCTCAGATTCCGCGGAGAGAAAGTCTATCCAAACTCTTATCCTGATCCATAAAAGGATCAGCCAACAGAAGACGAAGATGAGAGTCCACCCATTGAAGCAGAACAACTTCACCTGCCAATGAGTACAACACCTGCTGCCCAAGCAGTAGAGAAATACCCCCATCCTAATACTGACCAAAAGGACCCTTAGCGGCAATCCGGAAGAATGATCTGAAGCTCCAGAAAGGTAGCCTGACCCTGCTCAAGAGCAGAAGAATGAACAAGTACTGAGTCGCCTCTGAAGACCAGACTCCAGGAGCTGAGGATGGAAGCCACGGAGCCCCCCAACCCGACAGCCCGGGATGGTCGGTGGTCATGAGATAGTCCAGCAAAGACCGAGGCATGCCTTGAAAAGAGAAATCGCGCTGAGCCACCAAATCATACAGAGTGATGCAGGAGGAGCATACCAAATAATTGGTGCCCTGAGATACCGGGAACCACCGGAACAAAAGCGACTGCTGTAGCGTAAGAAGGGGAAAGCAAGCCGAAGTCCCCAGTGGAGTCAGCAATATGGATCCCAGAAACTGTACAGAATCCCATACTCTTGGTCATGGTAAGCGAAGAAGAATACCAATCTGAGACCGAGACCCCCACGCCCAAGTCTCCGGAAAGAAACACATGTCTCTCCTATAAGAATAAAAACATCACCCAGATATACCTATAAATAGTACAGGAGAAAAGAGCGCTGTGCAAATTCAAAGATGCACGTGTAAAGAACTGAGGAAAAGATATCACCCTTTTCGTGTCAGTCAAATGGCCCGACTGGAAGTCGTCCGAATCAAGCAGGCAGTCAAGAAGAAATTAGATGAATCGCCTGGTAGCGCCAAAACGGTACCACCGCCCACATAACCTAAAACGTTCGTGAAGCCTTGAGTAGGCGAAATGGCATGTGCCAAAACCGAAAGCGCCGCTCCAAGAGAGGCAGGCAAACCAAGTGCCGATTCGGAGTCCATAGAGAAAATGTAAATATACTCCCAGGTTGTCTGCAGAAATGTGTAACCTCGAGAAACTAATTCAGCAGAATGGGATCCAGCCTGCCCAATGGCCCCGTCTCGGGCACCTAGCAGTAAGTGGAACAACGTCCCTTAGTTCCTGAAGAACTACAAGAACTGTCCTGAGGACCAGTAACACTGAAAAGGGAAATACAAAACACAGAGACTCCAAGAACGAACTGGAAACCTGAGGAGGATGCAAAGATGCAAGCATCCTGAAAAATCTTCACAGCCCCCTGACCTGACATTATAGCATCTTCTCCCTCATGAGAAAGCCTGAAGAGTCATTGGAAGAAGTCAAGATCCCCTCAGAATGAAGTGCAGAAGGTCAGGGAATGGCAGGATGAGACTGTAGGATCTGCAAGAAGAGTCTCCTAGGAAAAATCAAGTTTCACAATGTAAAGAGGAATATACTGGAACCATGAAAACAGTACTAACCCTATGCAACATGAGCGAAATATGTATGTCCTTTAAAGTGAATACGTACTAGACTCAATCAAGGTGTTGCATCTACCGCCCTGTGGAAAACAACAGCATCCTTACAGGTAGCAGACAAAGCTCATATCGCTAATGAGAGCTTCAGGGATGAGGCTAACAGCCACATAGCGCGTGATCCTCCGTGGGTTTGATAGAATAGGTGACTGGCTCCTGGTTAAAAGGAGCTGTACAGCCCTTCCTGTCTGTTCGGGGGAGCCCGTCTAGCATGTGCCATGAGAAAATGGTGACAGGAGAAACCAGCGTGATAAGCATGGAAATCTGAAGTCCAGTCCCCCTCAGAAATAGAGAAAGAGAGTCCTGGCCACAGGAAGATGCGCACTGTCATTATGCCCACAGAGACAGCCCAAACTTGGAAACTGTTTGTACTACCTTTAGGCATATATATCCTGTGCCACTACTAGACACATGCAGCTCAGCACAGAGGCCCAAATAAGGACAGTTACCAACAGACAAAGGCTCAATCTGCAGGGACCCCCAAGAGAGACAATGAGATACCTGTGTGAAATACAGGGCACTATCTTACTGCTGATCTCACTGTGCCGTGAGCTGCCGTATGTCGCCCCAGTCCGGAGACAAACCGAGACTGGGTGACCTAGCACAGGTCAGAGTCTCTCTGGTAAACCCCTTGAGTGCTAACCCCAGAGTCCGATTAAACAAGCAGCTTCCTTCAAGGGAGTACAGCAGGAACACAGACATAGACATATAAAGCTGCCCAAGCTTGTCCCAAAGCTGGTGAAACACATACAACTTGTCTGAACCGGAAAGGAGAGAAGCCTCGGCATACCCTGAGCAAAGTCAGCTGGAAATAAACTACCGGAACGCCGCAGCTCTCCCACCATCGCCGGAGACCCAAGCACACGCCTGATTCTGACACGTGGCCGCTGCATCAACGCTCCTAGAAACATAGTCGGATTCAAGCCTCGCAAAATTTACCCTGCCGCGGCTTGCATAGAAATAAAATCAGACTCAGGGAATAACCAGAAGAACGGCCCACAGCGCCGGAAAAAACATGTCCCATCTCATGCTGCTATAAACTGGCACCTGCACAATCAGTTGCACATGGCTGTGACAAACACCGATGAAAAAGAGCCTCAGAATAAACAGGACTACTGCTGCACTGAAACCCCAACAATGAGAACAAGTGCGAGCAAGAAATCGCACCGCTACTGCCGCGCTGTAACCAACAAGGAAACCAAGCGCGTGCATGCAAAGGGCGGGAAGTCCTGGCTCCCTCCAAGGATTTCTAGTCATAAAACTTAGCCACAATAAAATATCCATGCCTTAAATGTATGATGACCGAACCCACAGTACTAAGACTCCCAAACAGAACCTGAAGTTCAAACAACTGTAAAAGCCAGACATACTCACAGCTTGTTGTTAGGGCCGGTTGAAGCCAGTTTGCAGCAAAAGCATGGCATAATGTAGCAACTGTGGTCTCTTTTTTTTTTTTTTTTTAACAGAGAAGGGAAAGAAGAAAAAAATTGAGACCCAGTAAGACCCTCTAGCAATGGAGGGAGGGTGAGGCAGGGACAAGGAGGGGCCCAAGTGTAACCTCTAAAGCCGGCACCGTTCAGCCGGACACCCCTGTCTCACTGAAGAGAAAAATCTCAACAGGAGAAATAGCACTGCCAGCTCACTGAAGAGAAAATCTCAACAGGAGAAACAGAATGGCAGTCTCACTGAAGAGAAACCTCAACAGGAGAAACAGAATGGCAGTCTCACTGAAGAGAAACCTCAACAGGAGAAACAGAATGGCAGTCTCACTGAAGAGAAACCTCAACAGGAGAAAATAAAGTTCCAGCCACAGCCAGAATTCAGGAGCTAGTTGAATAGCGACCTTTTCCTGCTGGGAGATAGAGATTACTGATGAGACAGGAGGAGTGCCAGCCAATAGGACCACCTGTTAATCAGTTTCTCTATCTCCACCTGCTGGTAGATGTGAGCTATCCCATTGGTCTCTGGATTCATCTGCTGCTGTTGCTAGGGAAGATCATACAGGAAGTGTCAATCATGAATTTTCAACAACCCGCTGAGCAGGCACAGAGCAGATCTAGGCAGGGATATCCTTAGCACTGGAGATATGGGCCTTGAGGAAAAGTGTTGGTGGGTATTGCCAAGTCCTGCTTGCTGAAAACCTGGGATAGCAGACTGCAGTGCCACCAGGAATCACCAAATGAAGACTGGAGAGTTGACTTTCAAGATTCCCTCTAGCTGTGAACTGTACTGTCTGTTATAAAGCCTACAAACCTGGAAGGAACAGCATGCATGGGGGCTTGTGGGGGTGAGAGGAACAGCATGATGAGGAGAGGAGAGATGAGTAAGTAGGAGAGTGTGAAAGTAGAATGGGGAAGAAGAGCAAGTAGGGACAGAGAAGTGCTGAGAATGCAAGTTGAGGCTTGTGGGAAGGGGTGGACAAGAGGAAGATATTGTGGAGTGGGAAAGGGATCATAGGGTCAGGTAGAATAGAAAGCAGAAGATAGAAAAAAATGTGGGATATCTACCAAAATCCCTCCACTGATACACACCATTCCATAATTTGAGTGCTTATTCTATAAAGGAACATAGTCATTTACTTTCCTTCATAGAATTTGACTAATGTAACCCAGTATATACACATCTATATTTTATATGTGTGATCAGTTAACTAGCTACAGACCTACTACTGTGTTTCCCTGAAAATAAGCCCTAGCATGATTTTCGGGGTAGGTCTTAATATAAGCCGTACCCCCGAAAATAAGCCCTAGTTGTAGACAGCCACCGAACCCCCGCTGACCCTCCATCCTTCCCTCCCAACCGATCCTTGCCAACCGTGACCATAAATACCTTGCTGCAGAGGAGCATCGTACCAGCAGCAGTATTCACAGGCTGCTTCGCGGCCTTCTCGCTGAGGCTATCTGTGTACTGATGATGTCATCAGTACACAGAAGGCCCCAGCGAGAAGGCCGCGAAGCAGCCTGCGAGTACTGCTAGCCCGACGTTCCACTGCAGCAAGGTATTTATGGTCGCGGTCGGTGGGAATCGGAGGGAAGGATGGAGGGGCATTGATAGTTCGGCTACGCAGTAGGTGCTCAAGGGTTCTGCTGCTCGAGGGATGGGAGGGAAGGATGAAGCTGGGCAAGGGTTCTGCTGCACAGGGGGATGGGAGGGATGGAAGCTGGGCAAAGGGTTCTGTTGCACAGGGGGATGGAAGGGAGGGGAGGATGGAAGCTGAGCAGGGGTTCTGCTGCACAGGGGGATAGTAGGGAGGTAAGGATGGAAGCTGGGCAGGGGTTCTGCTGCACAGGGGGAAGGGGGGATAGAAATATGCTGCAGAGAAAGGCATAAGGGGATGGGTGAGAGGGAAGGAAAGATTTTGCACATGTGGGGGAAAGGAAAGAGAAAGAATTGGGGTGAAGGACAGGAAGGGAGAAATGATCATGTATATGAAAAAAATAAGCCCTACCCGAAAATAAGACCTAGTGCCTTTTTTGAGCCCCAAATGAATATAAGACACTGTCTTATTTTCGGGGAAACACGGTATTAAGTGCTCATGCCTAAAGGGAGGGACACAAGGATCTATGGGCTTACACTTCTAATCTCTTATGTACTTCTACTTTGCATGCTTATGATAATTACAGAGTACTAATTCTTACATAGCAAAAATATTCAAGTTTATCTTTCCTGTTTCTCTCGCACACTCTGATTGCCTGCAGAGTCCACAAACAAACTTAAAACTTTTAGAGATGAAAAATGATGGGAAATACACAGTATCTCCATTTTCTAGCTTGCTACAGAGCTTAGTTTCAGAAAGGGTAAAAGCATCTTGTGTTTGTTATCAGCCTACAACTGGTGGGGGTGAACAAGGGGAAACATGACCTGCAACCTGAAAAGCTAGTACAAAACAAATACTAGTGGAAAACACAGAACGACTCTGCCCTTTCTAAACATACATAGTGCAGGATTCTTCAGGTGATCAATACCAAAATCTCATAAGCATATATGAATACTTCTGAGATACTGCAAGTTGCATGGTACTCCAGAATATCCCTAGTGACTAAAAGTAAACAGATGGAAGAAAAATAATTCTCCCCCCCCCCCCCAAATACCTTGAGAGGTTTGTGGCTCTGTACTTTGTGGTCCTCATTCATATCTGAGGGCCTCTGATTCACCACAGTTAACAGATGTCGTTGGTGTACCAAAGCTTCCTTAAATTCTTCTTCAGTTTTGGTTTCAAGAAGCTTCTGCCGAAAACCAATGTCTGAAAACATGGTGGCAAAAGTCCGCCCCACTTCTGTAGCGGTTTTGGTACTTTTCTGAAGAAAAAAAGTACATATATAAAAAAAATACACACATTCTATATTTATATCAGATTGTTCAAAGATTAGTCACAATTAGGGCTTCTGTTTTTGGGTGTTTGAGTTTGAAGATAGTACAATAAATCAGTGTTTTCATGATATACAAGTGCCACTACTGAATGTTATTTCCAGTAGAATCTAATACATACATTTGTGCAGCTGAGATGGTGTCAGCAGCAAAAAGGAACAAAAACAAGATCCGGAGCAGAAATGGAGAGGAAGGAAAGAGTGCTAGAGAAAATGGTGATTTTCAAGTGTTTATTCTCATAATAAATACCTATAGTATTTTACTTTTTTGCACGGGGGATATTTTACTGGTGTTTGCTAGTTAAAGCCTAAAATCAGAAACCATAGTTGCAACATATATAGGAACTTAAAGCCCTTGCATATATCTATAAAACATCTTTACATTGATAGCACATTTTTTATCATGCTGTGGATAAATACACACTGGGAAAATATGAGCTAAAAAACTATTTAGTGGGGCTAGGACTATAGAGGACTGCGAAGGTTTACAAAGGGACCTGAACAAACTAGGGGAGTGGGCGATGAGATGGCAGATGAAGTTCAATGTAGAGAAATGTAAAGTCTTGCATGTAGGAAACAGAAACCCGAGATACAGCTACCCAATGGGAGGGCTGTCATTGAGTGAGAGTACCCAAGAAAGGGACTTGGGGGTAATAGTAGACAAGACAATGAAGCCGTCGGCGCAGTGTGCAGCGGCCGCTAAGAAAGCGAATAGAATGGTATTACAACCAGAACGAAAGAGGTTATCCTGCCGCTGTATCGGGCGATGGTGCGCACACATCTGGAGTACTGCGTCCAATATTGGTCGCCGTACCTAAAGAAGGATATGGCGATACTCGAGAGGGTTCAGAAGAGAGCGACACGTTTGTTAAAAGGTATGGAAAACCTTTCATACGACGAAAGATTGGTGAAACTGGGGCTCTTTTCCCTGGAGAAGCGGAGACTTAGAGGGGACATGATAGAGACTCACAAGATCTTGAAGGGCATAGAGAAAGTGGAGAGGGACAGATTCTTCAAACTTTCGAAAACTACAAGAACGAGAGGCCATTCGGAAAAATTAAGAGGGGACAGATTCAGAACCAATGCTAGGAAGTTCTTCTTCACCCAACGGGTGGTGGACACCTGGAATGCACTTCCAGAGGGCATGATAGGACAAGGTACGGTACTGGAGTTCAAGAAGGGTTTGGACATTTTTCTGAAGGAAAAGAGGATAGAAGGGTAGAGGGTTACTATACAGGTCCTGGACCTGGTGGGCCCCCGCATGAGCGGACTGCTGGGCATGATGGACCTCTGGTCTGACCCAGCAGAGGCACTTCTTATGTTCTTATGAGTGAGGTCGTATAGTATTTTTTGTATTAAAGTTTTTGGGTTGTGGAACGAATCGTCCGAGTTCCCATTATTTCCTATGGGGAAATTCGCTTTGATATACGATTGCTTTGGATTACAAGTATGCTTCTGGAATGAATTATGCTTGCAAACCAAGGTTTTACAGTATTTTGTGTGTTCTCTCATACTTCTGACAGTATTGGAAAAACTATTTAACTGGAATGATTGATTGTCACTATTCCAAACAGAATTACCATATATACTCAGATATGAACTGAGATTTTGTTTGGCAATAAAAAAGGCATAAAAAATTATTTGAGATCTACCTACCCCTCTCACCCCCATTGTGTCCAGCATTTCTCCCGTTCGTTTCATCTCCATTAGGTCTCTCCTCCTCTGCCACTCCCCCAAACTAGCATAGCTCCCACTTATTTCCTTTCTCTTTCAAAGAACCCCCTCCCTCCCTAAGCCTACTAGTATATCTGAGAAGGGGTTTGTCTGTTCAGGGAGTGGGGGAAAGGAGGGAGGAAATAAATGGGAGCGTTACCAGTTTGAGGGAGCAGTTAGTGGTGGAGGGACACAAAGAGGGATGAAAGGAAGAGGAGCTTTTTTCCTCTAGAAAATATCCTTTTGGCTTATATTCAAATAGGCTTATATTTGAGTATTTACAGTATTAATTACTAAGAAAAGCTGAAGGATTCTGGTACCTAAACACATTCTCATACATAAAATTGTTTCGCAATCATTAGTGACTAAATAAATATCAGCTAGTGTCACTAACATGTGTGTTAACATTTAACACATAATATTAGTAATTAGGTCTCATTTAGGACCTGCTGTAAAATAACCCATGTAAACAGCATTAGTGTATGCTAATGTAGTGCATGCAACTAGCTTATTTTACCTAAAGGATCCCTGTTATCACCTCTTTTGTTTAACAAAGATTTAAGTTCTTTGGGGAGTTGATTAGAATTGATGGATGTGAAATATTATAGTTATGCAGATGTTACTGTTCTTCTTCTAGCTCCTATATTACCATTAAAAGAAACTAAGCATATTGATGAAGTAATGAATATAATTGAAAAGTGGGTGACAGATTTCAGATTAAAATTGAACCCCGAGAAAACCTAAGGTTTTTTTTACAAAATTGTTTGAATTTTAATTAGGATCATGTTGTTATTAGAGGTAAATCTTTTCCATAAAATTTCACTATTAAGATCTTAGGAGTAATATTAGATCAGAAATTAACTATGGAAGCATAGGTTAAAGAAGTTACCGTATTTTTCGCTCCATAAGACATACTTTTTTCCCTCAAAAAAGTGGGTGGAAATAAGGGTACGTCTTATGGAGCGAATACCCCCCTCCCCCACGGTACCTTTTTGTAATCTGGCAGTCCAATGCTTCCACCGGCAGCCTTCCACAATCCCACAGTGCTGAGCGCATAGGAGGACCACCCTCCATTCTGGGAAAAAGCGTGGAGCATTGCTCCCGTCCCTCTCTGATTGGTAGCTCGGAGGTTAGTGGAACTGCAATTGATCAGCGGCAGGCCCAAGCTTCTACTTCTCAGGTGGCCAGGGGCTGGGCTACTATATGTAGCGTAGTGCCGCTGCTAACATGTCGGGTAGAGAAGGTGCAGTGAGAGTCCGGGTTTTACGGTTGTAGCTTTGACGCTGTGCACAGTTAAACGGGGGAAGGCGCCCAGTTCATAGTGGTACAGAGCTTCATGAGCAAGGAAGCTGTCTTTTGCACGTGCGAACCGTAGTGCGGGATGGGCTAGCGCCTGTGTCCGCGAATGGACTGGGGCACCATATTGCCTTATTCTCGTTGAGTTCGATGCATTCGGATGGCTTTTCAAAACCCGGCACTTTGTCTGGGTTTTGAAAAGCTTCCAGCTAGACGCGATGTCAATACAGCGCTGGAACTGCTACTAGGCCTGCCTACCTTGTGCCCTGTCCTTACTTTCCTGCCAGCCACTAGGCCTGCCTGTCTGTCTGTCCCTACCTGCCTGCCAGCCATTAGGCCTGTCTGTCCTGTCCTACCACTAGACCACCAGAGGGGGGACAGGGTACAGAGCCTGGCAGGGAGAGGGGACAGGGTGCAGAGCCTGGAAAGGAGTGTGGGGTTGGGTGCAGAGCCTGGCAGAGAGAATTTGGTTCAGAATGTTTTTTTCTTGTTTTCCTCCTCTAAATCTAGGGTGCGTCTTATGGTCAGATGCGTTTTATGGTGCAAAAATACAAAAGGGGTTTGGTGCGTTTTAGGGTGCGAAAAATACGAAAGGGGTTTGGTGCTCTTTGAAGATTATGATCTGTTCGTTCTTATTCTGATACTTTCATTTTGGATTTTATTCCGATCATTGATACTTAGTATCACGGATTATTGCAATCTTACATGTCCTCAGAAACACTAAAATCGACTACATATACTCCAAAACCCAGCTGTTCATCTTATCATAAGAACCTAAGAATAGCCTTACTGGGTCAGACCAATTGGTACATCTAGCCCAGAATTCTGTCTTCACGGAGGCAAATCCAAGTCAAAAGTACCTGACAAAAACCCATGCCACTGATCCAGGGCAAGCAGTGGCTTCCCCCATGTCTGTCTCAACAGCAGACTATGGACTTTCCTTCCAGGAACTTGTTCAAATCTTTTTTAAAACCAGCTACATTAACCGCTCTTACCACATCTTCTGACAATGCAATCCAGAGCTTAAACTATTCTCCGAGTGAAAAAATATTTCCTTATTGGTTTTAAAAGTATTACTCTAACTTCATTGAATGTTCCCTAGTCTTTCTAAATCTTGATGCAGTAAAAAAAAAAAAAAAAATAGATCCACTTATACACATTCTACACCACTCAAGATTTTGTAGACTTCAATCATATCTCCCCTCAGCCGTCTCTTTTCCAAACTGAAGAGCCTTGACCTCATTAGTCTTTCCTCATACGAGAGGCGCTCCATCCTCTATCATCTTGGCCGCTCTTATTTGAGTTTTTCTACTGCAGCTATATCTTTTTTGAGATAAGCAGATCAGAACTGAATGCAATAAATCAAAGTGAGGTCATACCATTGAGTGATACAGAGGTATTATAACATTCTTAGTCTTGTTTACCTTCCCATTTCTAATAATTCCTAGCATCTTGTTTGTTTTCTTGGCCGCCGCGGCACATTGGGTGGAAGGTTTCAGCATATTGTCCATGACAACACTCAGATCTTTTTCTTGAGCGCTGACCCCCTAGGTGGATCCTAGCATTCAGTAACTATGATTTGGATTATTATTCCCAATGTGCATCACTTTGCATTTGTCCACATTAAATTTCATTTGCCATTTAGACGCCCAGTCTTCCAATTTCCTAAGGTCTTCCTGCAGTTTTCCACAGTCCGCATGCATTTTAACAACTTTGAACAGTTTAGTGTCATTTGCAAATTTAATCACCTCGCTCGTCATTCCAATTTCCAGATCATTTATAAATAAGTTAAATAGGATTGGTCCCAGTACAGATCCATGCACTATTTAACTTATTTATAAATGATCTGGAAATGGAACTACAAGCGAGGTGATTAAATTTGCAGATTAAAAAAGTTTGACCATTTGATATCTTTTTATAAACAACTACACTGGCTTCTACTTGAAGCACGTATATTATTTAAGTTTGGCTGTTTTGTTTATAAGGCCTCTTGGTGTGATTCTATAAAATACACCTATCAGTTAATTGACAACCAAGAGGGGCACTGCTTTCAAGTTAGGCACTGCTAGATGCCATTTATAGAACTAGGCCTAATAAGTTTTGTGCCCTGGGAGAGCAGTTCCATTCCGGTGCAGTCAGATGACATCATTCATGTGTGCACTTTTATCAAACATGCTGTCTATGGAAAGCACTTGTTAGAGGGTAAGCAACATTGATGTTCCACAGTAAGTTCCCATACCATAAAATCTCTAAACACCTTCATTGTCTCTAATCTTCAGTGCATACATCCATAATGAAGAAAGATGTGGTGTTAAATTGTTAAACTGAAATTCTTAATAAACAAGAAAATAAGATTTACAATATAGGGTCAGACCAAAGGTCCATCAAACCCAGTATTCTGTTTCCAACAGTGACCCATCCAGGTAACAAATATTTCGCCGGATCCCAAAAAGTAGAGATATCCTAGACCCGTGGTTCCCAACCCCGTCCTGGAGGACCAGCAGGCCAATCGGGTTTTCAGGCTAGTCCTAATGAATATGCATGAGAGAGATTTGCATATAATGGAAGTGACAGGCAAGCAAATCTGCCCCATGCATATTCATTAGGGCTATACTGAAAACCCGATTGGCTTGGTGGTCCTCTAGGACAGGGTTGGGAACCACTGTCTAGACAACTATTTAATTTTCCTACGTCTCCCTCTCTAGCAAATTTACTGCAGATTGCAAAGAACAGTTATTTTTATTTAGAAGAGGAAACATATTTATTGCTTCATTATTTTTACTGCACTGTTATATTTCTGACCAGGGCACAAACTCATTTTGCTCTCGAGTATTTCTGACATGACTTCTAATCAGCATGAATAATCAAGGGTGTAGCCAGGATCTGAGCTGGGGAGGGGGGTGCCAACGATCTTAGACTGAGCGAACTATACTATCTCCCCTCCCCTCTACCCTGCAGGTCCAGCATATATGTCCCTTCCTCTTCTCCCCCGCCTTTTTGGCTCATCATCCATTTTCCCTCTTTTCCCCACTCCAATTGTAGTCCACCATCTATCTCCCCTCCCCCTTCTGTAGGTCTACACTCTCTGATGATCCCCTCCCATGGCATCTCCCTGCTGTCCTGCTCCTGACCCAGACAACCCCCCTCCCCCATGTGGGTCTGGCCTCCAATCAACCCCCCCCCTCACTGTGAGGAGCCAGCATCTCTTACCTGCAGCCCCTCCCAAAGCAGCAGAGGCAGTGCTGTAAATAGGCTACTTGTAGCCAGCCCTGTCAGGGTCTTTCCTCTGCCGCATCAGCAGAGGAAAGTCACTACACAAAGTTGGTTTTAGACCGATGACTGAAAACTGAATAACAGAAGCAGTCAGAGAGCATATTTTGTTTCCGTAGATTGGTGGACTAGATCATGTGACATGCATGGTGCACCTTTGAGCTTCACCACGTGCAAGTGTATTTCAAATAGATCAATGAACGATCATTTATGTTTTATTCTTTAAAATTGTTGTCCTGGAATGTTCTAGATTTTGCACAGGACAGGAAAAGCAATATCTTGGCAGAATAATAAGAAAGAAAGCAAACGTTTCTCCAGCCTGGGTTGGTTAATATTTTAAAATATGACAAATTGCTTGCTTTTGGTTAGGGAGGTGCAAGTGCACCCTGTTGGCTATGCCTATGTGAATAATATGGGTCCTCTCTTCATTAATATCACCATCAAGTCAAATTCAAAATGCTAGACAGATTGAGGGAAACCACAGGAGTCCAACCATTTGCCAGGAAAGACTTCCTTCCTTGCCATCTTTATGCAAATAACTGAGCACTACAACCAATAAGAAACTAATATTTTAACCCTCAATTCCCTCCCCCTCCGCCTGAAGCCATAAAAACATATATTAGCATAACACTTACCATTTTAGGAGGCGCCAGAACCAATATGACAAACCTCACTTCACAAGAGTTCTCACCCCAGTTCTGAGGCCTTTCCAATCGACTGATGCAAACATGGCGTTTCTGAAGACATTTGATAGTGCAGCTGCCAAAATGAAATGGAAACAAATTACTGAAAAGACCAACATCTTCTGTGTTTTTATTATAAGCACAATACATAAATACTTTTTGGTTTACATATTCATTTCATACTAATTTATAATCTGCTGCTTTAATCAAAATCCTATTATATGCCTGGACTCCTGTCACAATTTTTGCAAATTTATGAGCCTGACATCAACAGATGAGAAATAAGGATTCCCCTGTGGCAATATTGGAATTATTTGTATTCTTTTTGTTTGTTATTGCATACTAGAAAATGTTCTCTTTCAGGAAAGGTTTCTTTCCCACTTTACAATGCAGCAATTCTTCACTTCAGATTTCTCAGAAAGATCAACCTTAAATTTATCATTTGGAACTACCAGTGGGGGTCTAGCAAATCCTTCTATAGTAACAATATCAATGGAACATGTTTTAAATGCACAAAAGCAAAGTGATTTAAAGCAAGCGTAAACTATAGCCAGATAAGTTGAAATGCCAAACCCCAGGTGCAATATCTCGCACATATACTTACATGAAAAATATATTAAGAAAGAAGTTATTTTGGCCACATTTTTTCCTTTCACATAAACTTGTATAAGATCTCCTCCTCTCCTGCTATGCCACCTTTCTAACAGGATAAGTATGGTGGTAATGGAGGCCACAGGCAGTCAGCACTGGAGAATCAGAACTTACATAAAAATCACACATTTGCAAACTTTTCTTATTAAAATGGTACACGATGTAACCCAATAATGCAAAACACCTGCAGTTGAGCATTTTGACATAGGCAATTTTTGGCTGACCAGGCCGAAATTCTATTTTAATCTGTCAATAACTAATTTGTTATTTTTATTTAATTTTTAATGTACAAAAATAATTCATTTGCTTCTTATGCTAGACCTTTAAATGCGAGAGAGGGAGGAAACTGATGTTTGCCACTAGTAACAATGCCTCATGAAGAAGCCGTCTTAAGTCAGTTATTCCAACATATTGCAGCTGATGACACGTTTAAACTAAACTGCTGAGCCATGAATGCACAGTACCAACATATTTTCAAAGTAAAAATAGCTTTCATAAACCTAATTAAAGGTTTCCTAATTTTAATAAGGCTTTAAGATGTTCACCATCCCTGTACTGGCTCGCATGCCCACTGTAGGATTGATCATTTCAAAGGACAGATAACATATGCAGCTATGGTCCGAGAACAATGAGCGATGACTAGTGGAAGAAAGCTGGCCAACATAAATGACTGTAATACTAACACCTCACCATAAGAAATAAGTTATATCCTACCAAATCCTCGTTAATTAGAGTGCTTGGCGGGATAAATGGGCGGTATTATGAAGTATGCAGCTTGGAGAAGTTGTTAGAGACCCACAATTAATCGATTCACCACAGCTGATTTTCTAAACAATGTTCAAAGTCTGCTTTAAACTAGAAACAATTTTTGGTTTTCCTATTATATTTTTGTACAAAATATGAATTTACTTTTGCATTTACTGCAGTTCTGCCACCACATACTTGTTATATGTACGAGAGCTAAACAGTATTTAAATACTTTGAAAAAATGGAGTACAATAATTTCAAACACAAAGGCAAGCATAGTATTTGCTTTAAAAATATCACCCTTTGCACAGTTTGCATCTGGAAGCGTTTTTCATAACTAAAGTGTGGCAGTATCTGGTCAGTTTCACTGTACCAAGAGAAATTGAGGGGGGGGGGAGACTAACAAACTCATCACAAAGAGATTATGCACAGAGACTAAGTGATGTGCTTATGGACATACATTAAGCACTGGTAATGGGATCTGATCCCTAAAATCTCTGGCTCCTGACTACTAGTTTAGACAGTAACCCCTCTCCCTCACCTAAGGATTTAACATCATGGTGTAATAGTATTTCCCTTCTTTCTCCTATTTAGTTACTGCTTTAAATAACATTCTGGCTGAAATAATGAAACCAAGCCCTCCATCTTGCACAGAGATATGCTTATGCATATGGTTATATGTGCAATACTAAATAAGTATATTGTTCTATGCAGCTATGAAAAATTAACTTCAAATTATATTTGTATTGGACATTTTATTCATAGGACATTTTATTCATGGGTTTCTTATGGACAATTATATTGTTTGCTTTATGGAACTAAACAATTAGGTGGGTTGGATATTAGCAATGCCCAATTTTCACATGCGAGAGCTCAGCCCCCCTCATCTGTGATCGTATTGCATTTTAATTTCCTTCAAACTGGCTTTATCTTACGATAGACAATATGCATCTCTCTTAGGGATAGAGCACATTTAACATAATTCAGATCATATTACACTCAAGTTGTGTTATCAAAGGAATTATTATACAGTACAATAACTATATATCTGGCTATTTCTGTGCCTATTTTATGTCATGTTCTTCCCAACAGTTCTATTTCTTTAACTATTACAACAATCACATAAACTGATTTCACTAACTTCTAGAGGTGGGACAAAGATTACAATTAAAGCTGCATAGAACAACTGATTTTAACCCACTCTAATAATCATGCACTGGTGAGTGGGTGGCTGTGTTGGCCTGTAACAAACTTATTTTCTCCAGAGGTATGGTTTGATTCACCAAAAACAACATAAGTGACTGGATACAAGAAAAGTGCTTGAAGACACAAGGGTTGAAAGGACCATCCACTGCTTACAATGAGGTTATCTGTCACATTGTCCACATCTCATCTTCCCTTTATCCAAGTAAACTGGTAGAACTTCAGTACTCTACATGAACAGAGATACTAACAGTTAATGAATTGTTAGCAACGAGTTCTTCACTGTTATGTTTTTTCTTCTGCCTTTTATTGCCTTTTCTACAGCATATACAGTAAAACTTGCAAAGTAATGCAACAATTCCCTCTTTTGTAACAGCCCTGCAAACGCGAATGTGCTGAGGTGGCCAGATCCAGTGAGCTAGAATTGTAATTACCGTAGTATTCTGTACTGCAGAGCAGGAGACCTGGATACAAATCCCAGGTGAGGCTTCTTTTCCAGGGCATTCAAAGGCTGAGTAGTACAAAGGGCTACTGTGAGGAATCAAGTACTACTCTTAAGGGAACGTCAGTGGCAAGCCAGAGCAATTGTAGAAATCAAGTGTTAGCTCTACCTCTATCTTCCTTTGTTGATCACAGAATGTTGCCACAATATAGTAGTTGGGGGTGGGGGAGGACTGACCAAATAAAAACTAGAAGTCACAAATGATAGTTCCCTAATTAGAGATGGATGAAAAGGATTAAGGGGTGGGTGCTCACAGGTAAAAAGCAAACAGAAAAATATAAAGGGGGGAAATTCTATAAACTGTGCTCAAAAATGGGTGCCGGAAATTGACGCTTAGTTTCGGTTCCCATGCCCAACTCTGGGTGCCAGACTTAAGCCTGCTGAAACCTGGTAGAAACACCAGCGCCCAAGTTGAGTGCGAAAGCTCCTTAGCACTGTGCACAGCTTTATGGAACATCCATAACCCGGCCATACCCTCCCATGGCTACGTCCTCTTTTGAGCCCGATAGAATTGTGCATGTGCAAATCCTAATTGTGCCAATTAACATCAACAATCAGTTGTGAGCATCCAATTATTGATGGTTAACAGTTTGTTGGTCAATTAAGTTGCACACGCATCTCTGAACTGTGCTCAAATTTGGGTGCCATATAGAGAATTCAGGGGAAAATATTTTAACCTAATCCTTGCTTCCGAGTCAATAATTCTCATTTCTTCTCAAATTTTCTTCCTTTTCCTGGTAACTATGGAGATTTAAAGCTGTGATTCTAAACTCCATTCACTAAAACTAGTTATTTTTGTACATGGTAAAACGCTGTCTTACAAAAGTAAGAAATCATATCAGTACAGCTGGCCAGGACAGTTAGACTAATAGATACTGGCTGGGCTCCTTTGCAGGAAAGTCTTAAACAGCACATTTCACTTCCTATAGATAAGGCTTAATAGATGTTAGACCTGTGCCAAAGGTGGTGGCAAATAGGATAAGTAAAATAACAAGCATAAACTAAAGAAAAAATGAAACACTTTATGAAATCTCAACTATAAAGTAGACAATACAGAACCATAATACTGAGAGCATTCATTTTTCCATTATGAAAAAGAAGATTTTACCAAATGATCTATAGTAGAATACAGTAACTCCTATTCCTACAGTCATTTCTAAGCACTGAAGATAAACTGGATTTTCAATCCAATACAGCAGCCCGATCCAAAGGAGACATTCTGTGTTTTGTTAAAGCCCGTATCAAAACAACAAAATGTAAATAGACAAAACTGAACGTATTCTGATTTCACTGCTTATTCTTTGGAAGAACAGAATGAAGAATATTCCAGAAATGCAGCCCTAATCTCTTTCTGCATTTGCTCATTTTGTTCTGTTGCTAATCATGTTTGGTAATCAGGCTAAAAGATTAGACTTGATCAGAATAAAATTAGATTTGGCGGGGCATTTTCAAAAGGATATTTGAGTCAGAATAGGGATGTCCACATCAGAAAATTCCAAACGGATGTCCATCTTACAAGTATTTTTGAACAAGAAATACATCAAATACATGAGATGAACATCCATGTGAGGGAGACATCCAGCATTAACAGCCACTTTACAAACTGAAACATCCAAATTATAAACAGGAGAAAACAAGGGACATGGACATCTCTGTATGGCAGCATTCTTACAAAACGATCACACTGATGTCTACGCAGAGCAGAGGGGCAGCCTAGTGGTTAGTTCGGTGGACTGTAAACCAAGGGACCCAGGTTCAAATTCCACTTTAACACTTATTTTGCAATTGTAAACCCTCCAGGAACAGAAAAAATAGCTACTGTACCTGAATGTACACCAATTCACTAGCCTTCAAGCTTGCAGGTGACTTACATATTTAGGTATAGTAAGTAAAAAAACAAAACAAAAATACTAAATGAGTTATAGTGGGATTTGAACCTGGGTTCCTTGGTTTACAGTCCACTAACCACCAGGCTACTTCTCAGATTTGCTTTCTACTCTGGCCCTGATGCACAGCGCTCTGCCGCCACAGTAAAAAAATGCTGTTGCAGGAGCAAATTTTCCCAATAGGTGATGCTCTGCATGAATAGCATGCAAATTATATGCATGCTATTTGTGTGGAGCACCCATCTCTACTGTTAAAATCTGCCTGCTACCACTGCTCTCCGTGCCAGCTGAGCTAATCACAGAGGGGGAATCCCACAATCAGCTCTGCCGGCAGGAAAGCATCAGCAGTGGCAGGCAAAAGATCCCCCCCTCCTTACAATCGACAGTCAGGAGGAGGGATGTCCACTCCCTCTTGCCCAATGACACCCCCTACTCTTCAGCCGTCCCCCACCAATACCTTTTAGATGCAAAGTTCAGCAGGATGGATGCCAATTCCCTCCTGCCCCGGCCCACCTCTTCAAAATGGCCAGTCTTCCCCTTCCCGGTGCATCCAGGCATCCATGAGGAGGGGCCTAAGACATCTCTCCTGCTGAACTTTGCATCTAAAAGGTAGAGGGGTTCGGGGGTATCCTCAGGCAGGAGGGAATGGGCATCTCTTCTGCCTATCATTGGGTGTGGGAAGTGCTGGGAGGGGGGGGAGTCCTCAGGCAGGAGGGAATGGGCATCCCTCCTACTAATTGTTGGGTGTATGGGAGGGGGTTATTTAAAAAAAAAAAATTTTTATTGGGGGCAGCTGTTGTGCATATGTTGTGTGCTCACATTGCACACACAGCAGCTACTGGCAGCTCCAGAGCTGCTAGAAAATATCAGCACCAATTATTTGATGTTGGGTGCCCTAGTCCAAGGGTAGGCAATTCCGGTCCTCGAGAGCCAGAGCCAGGTCAGATTTTCAGGATCTCCACAATGAATATGTATGAGATGGATTTGCATGCACTGCCTCCTAGAGATGCAAATCTATCTCATGCATATTTATTGTGGATATCCTGAAAACCTGACCTGGCTCTGGCTCTCGAGGACCGGAATTGCCTACCCCTGCCCTAGTCCAATCCAGCACACAGCCACAACATTGCCCCCTTGCTATTTGGACGTATAGCAGTGTCAGATGTCAAAATCCTACCTTTACAAAATTGGCATTTGGATGTTTCAAGCACACGAAAGTCCATTTCAGCATTTTGGGATGCCCATATGCTTTGAAAATAAGTGCCTTAACTATCAAATTTGCTGGGTTAAATTCAAGGAACCAAAAGAGGGAATGCAAAGCTCAGAGAACCAAGTACAGCAGAAAAAGTACAAAACACTTTATAGATCATGTGTGGCATCCAAACTAGAATGCCTGCATCTGGGGTCATTAATAACAGTGATAACACAGAGGTTCATTTACCCGTTCTTTAAATGTAAGTTAACAATGCCAACAGATACAGTGAGAAAACTAGCACTTCTATATCATTCCAATGAAGCAATAATGCATCCGAAAACATTAAGGGCCTCTTTTACAAAGCCGTTTAGCGCGGGCCGCTGTGGTAACAGCCCCGAAACCCATAGAGATTTAAAGGGCTTCGGGGCTGTTGCTGCGCAGCTTAGTAAAATAGGGGGTAAATATTATGCCTTCCAGCTATGAAAAAATTCTAGAAATCGCCATAGAGAGCCAGAGGAAAATCAAAACACACAGATGACCAATTAAAATTGATAGAATAGGAAAACAAAAGATTAAAATTAATATTTCACCTACCAACACATAAAATGGCATAAACAGCAAAATTAGATAATTATAAAACAAAAAAGCCAAAAATAAATAATAGGACAAATTGAGTCCATATGGTGTCACAGTTTTAAGAACATAAGAATTGCTGCTGCTGGGTCAAATCAGTGGTCTATCGTGCCCAGCAGTCCACTCACGCGGTGGCCCTTAGGTCAAAGACCAGTGCTCTAACTGAGACTAGCCTTACCTGTGTACGTTCTAGTTCAGCAGGAACTTGTCTAACTTTGTCTTGAATCCCTGGAGGGTGTTTTCCCCTACAACAGCCTCCGGAGAGAGGAGAGAAGAAGAGGACATTTTTCTTTCTGAGAGGAGAAGAGAGGATATTTCTCTTTTTGAGAGGAAAGAGGAGAATTCTCTGGGTAAATATACATTAGTTTGCTCTGAGCTTTGATAATTTGGGGGATGAAAGCTAAATTGTAGGTTCCTTTATATAGACAGTTTAGATTAAAAGAGTAAATTTTACTTAGCTAGTTTCCATAGTATAAAAGCCTTTTATAGTTTTACAGTTTTTAAACTTGAGTTTTCTGCTAGAATAAATCTCTGACAGGCACAGCAGGAGGCAGGCAAGGAGAAGGAGAGAAAAGAAGGAGGCGAGAAGGAGCAAGAGAAGGCAGGAGAGAGCAAGGGGCATCGGCGAGAGATAGCTCCACCTACCCCACAATGTCATCCACTGAAGCTCCTCCTTAAAAGGGGAGGGGCCAATGGAGTCAGTTAAACAGGCTTGGGCAGGCAAGCAGGAGGCAGGAAAGGAGGAGAGAAAAGAAGAGAAGCGAACAGGAGAGGGGAAGAAGGAGTATGAGAAGGCAGGAGAGAGCAAGAGGCATCAGTGAGAGATAGCTCCGCCCACCCCCGACATCATCCACTGGAGCTCCTCCTTAAAAGGGGAGGGGGCCAACAGAGCTCAGCCGTTCGGCGCATGTCGAAGGCGAGCGTTAAAGGTGCTTGCCTTAGCGAGAGCGCCTTTGCAAAGAGTCTTAAGAAGGGATGAGCAAAGAAGAAACACTAAGGAAGGACACCTACACAGGCAAGTACCACAAGGGCAACAGGACAGACAAGCAGTAGATAAACAAACACAGTAGTAGCGGAGGGCAATCACAGCAGACAGAGGACACACACAAGCAACAGGGGTAGCAGGTTTAAAATTAAGAAAAGGACTTCACAGTAACACCGAGGACGCTACACAGATTCCTACACAAGGAAAAGCCACTTCAGATGACAGACCGGCAAGCGGACAGCAATGGATGCAGCAGACAAGCAGGATGTTGAGCTACCCAGTTTTCTGCACTGTTTGCCATATGTATGACTATCTCCCCTCTGGGAGGCGGTCTTATGTATGCACTCGTGCGAGGAACTGGAGGGCCTGAAGAAGCAAGTCAGACTCCTGGAGGGCTGAATACTGGAACTAGAAGCACATCAAGCAGTGGAAGAGGATAGAGAGGCAGAAAACTTCATGACAGAAGAAACTGTTGAGGAATAAGTCAGGGAGTTAGAGAAGTTCATCAAACAGGCATACAGGGAGGCCGTAGAAAATAAACAACAACAGTAGAGCTGGCAAGATACACCTATAGTGAGCGAGGACCACCTGGGGGACAACCACAAGGAAGACGAGTCTGGTGCAAGCCAACGCCAGGATGAGGGAAGATGGAAGTACACAGAGGACACGGACCTACAGCTGGAGAGATGGTCATACACCAGGGACATAGACCTGCAGCTAGAGAGGCAAGAGAAGATAAGAGAGGACAGCAATTGTCATGGAGGACTCCATCATCAGACAAGTCGACAGCCACATAGCGGGAAAAAGACAGGATCATCTGGTGACCTGCATACCAGGAGCCAAGGTAGAAGATACAGTGAGCTGCATTGACATGATCATCGACAGCGTGAAAGAGGAAGATACGGCAGTGGTGATCCACGTGGGGACAAACAATGTGAGCAACAGAACTACAGCAGGGAAGGACTGAAGGACCAGGTTCCGGATGCTAGGAGGGACGCTGAAGACCAGAACACCAAGGGAAGCGTTCTCGGAGATCTTGCCAGTGCCCAGGGACGACAAGAAGAGGCAGACAGAGCTGCAAGCAGTCAACGCATGGATGAGACGCTGGTGTGAAGAAGAAGGATTCCACTTCGTGTGCAACTGGACGACGTTCTGGGGGAAGAGCAAGCTATTCAGGAAGGATGAACTCCACAACAGCGGAGACGGAACGAGGTACTTGCAAGCAACATCAAGAGAGAAATTGAGAAGTTTTTAAACTAGGAAGAAGGGGAAAGCCGACAGTCGACCAAGAGTCGATGGTTCAGGAACCAGTATACCCAGAGGATACCATGCAGGAAGATAGCAGGGAAGACTCATCAGATCATAGGCAAGACAGAAATCCTGACGGATCGAAAGGGACACAAGAGTGAAGGAAATGCAAGAAAGTAACAGGCCGCAAACTCAAGTGTATGTACGAATGCAAGGAGCCTAAGGAATAAGATGGGGGAATTGGAAGCTAAGGCACAAAAAGATAACCTTGACAACATTGGCATCACGGAAATATGGTGGAACGAGGAAAACGTCTGGGACACTGTACTACCGACATACAAGCTATATCGCAGAGAAAGAGTGGGTCAAAAAGGTGGGGGTATTGCCCTAAACATCAAAGAGGGAATTGAGTCTACTGGAGAGAACACGCCGGAAAATAAAAATAAGGTAGAGTCTCTATGGGTCATAATTCCGAGAACAAATGGAATGGAAACGAAGATCGGCATCTACTACTGACCCCTAGGGCAGTCCGAAGAAACTGATGGAGAAATGATGGACGAGATTAAACGCAACTGCAAGAAAGGCAACACAATTATCATGGGTGACTTCAATTATCCGGGGACCAAGTTACTAGTTACTGTAGGCGATTGCTTCCTGGAACAACTTGTCAAGGAAAATACGAGAGGAAATGCAATTCTGGACTTAATTCTAAATGGACTACAAGGACTGGGAAGAGACGCTGGGAAGCAGTGATCACAATATGATCCGCTTCAACCTGGACATAGGGGCAAAACATCGATCCAGAACGACAGCCACTGCACTGAACATCTGAAAAGGGAATTACGAAGGGATGAGACTCATGGTGGGGAAGAAGATAAAGAAGAGGATAAGTTCTGTAAAAATGCTAGAGCAAGCATGGTCCCTTTTTAAGGACACAGTCACTGAGGCGCAAAATCTACATATACTGCGTATCGACAAGGGATCCAATAGGAAAAAGAACAAGGAACTGGCGTGGCTCACTGTAGCGGTGAAGGAAGCGATCAGAGACAAGAAGACTTCGTTTAAGGAATGGAAAAGGTAAAAAATGGACAGAAACTGGAAAAAGCACAAACATCAAAGCAGGTGCCATACGGCAGTAAGAGGGGCCAAAAGAGACTACGAGGAAAAAATAGCCAAGGAGGCAATAAACCTCAAGCCGTTCTTTCAATATATTAAGGGGAAATGACCCGCAAAGGAAGCAGTGGGGCCATTGGATGACCATGGAATAAAGGGAGTGCTAAAGGAGGATAAAGCCATCGATGACAAACTGAACACATTTTTTGCTTCTGCATTCACGAAGAGGATATACACAACATACCAGAAGCCGACAGGCTATATGCAGGAAACGAAGACGGGAAACTGACAGGGTTGACGGTCAGTCTAGAAGAGGTTTGCAGGCAGATTGATAGGCTTAAAAACAATAAATCCCCAGGACCGGATAGCATCCAGCCGAAGGTAATCAAGGAACTGAAAGGGGCTATAGCTGAACTGCTTCAACTAATAACTAATCTGTTGATCAAATCAGGAAGGATTCTGGAAGACTGGAAAGTGGTGAATGTTAGCCGATCTTCAAGAAAGGTTCTAGGGGAGATCTGGGAAACTACACATCGGTGCCTCTGACCTCGGTACCGGGAAAGATGGTAGAGGCGCTGATAAAGGATCGCATCATTGATCACCTTGATGGTTACAATCTGATGAGGACCAGCCAGCATGGCTTCAGCAAAGGAAGATCTTGCTTGACGAACTTGCTGCACTTCTTTGAGGGAGTAAACAGGCAGATAGACAAGGGTGAATTGGTCGACATTGTATATCTGGATTTTCAGAAGATGTTTGACAAGGTTCCACATGAACGACTACTTCGAAAAATTGCGAGCCATGAAATCTAGGGTGAAATACTCACGTGGATTAAAAACTGGTTGGCGGATAGGAAACAGAGAGTGGGGGTAAATGGACAATGCTCAGACTGGAAAAGTGTCATGAGTGGAGTGCCGCAGGGTTTGGTGCTTGGACCAGTGCTCTTCAACATATTTATAAACGACCTGGAAATTGGTACGAGTGAGGTGATTAAATTTGCAGATGATACGAAGTCATTCAGAGTAGTGAAGACGCAGGATTGCAAATACCTGCAACGTGACAAACACGCTCGAGAAATGGGCTGCGACAAGGCAAATGAGGTTTACTTGGATAAAGACAGGTTGTTCATCCTCTCCAAGGTAGAGAGAACGAGAGGGCACTCTCTAAAGTTAAAAGGGGATAGATTCCGTACAAACGTATGGAAGTTCTTCTTCACCCAGAGAGTGGTAGAAAACTGAACGCCCTTCCGGAGGCTGTTATAAAACACCCTCCAGGGATTCAAGACAAAGTTAGACAAGTTCCTGCTGAACCAGAACGTATGCAGGTAAGGCTAGTCTGTCAGGGCACTTATCTTTGACCTAAGGGTCGTCGCATGAGCGGACTGCTGGGCACAATGGAACACTGGTCTGATCCAGCAGCTGCAATTCTTATGCTCTTCATTCCTGCCCACCCCTAGCACTGTTTATTACATATTTTTATTACATTTTGTTACATGCTAACACAAAACCGATTTTTTTTAGATCCACCAATTCATCAAGTTGCTAGGACTTGAGCATGAGCCGATGGCAGCTAGCAACAAGAAACAAACACTAAATAAAGCATACAATATAATCTTAAAGCTCTCTATACTAGTCTAATATTCCTAGTACCTTATAGAGTTTAATTATCAGCTGAAAAATAAGATGCAGACAGTAGTCCAGCAGCACAAGGGCTACTATCAAGTTTTTTGCACTGAATGTCACATGTATGATTATCTTTCATTTGGTGAGAAGTTATACATGTGTGTTTGCTACAAAGAGGTCCAAGCTCTCTGTACCCTTGAGGCTAGAGTTGCAGACTTGAAGGAGCTGAGGCAAACACAGAGGTATATAGAGGAAATCTACAGGGACATTGTAGAGAAGTCCCACCTGCAGTCTTGCAGAAACATAGAAAATGATGGATGATGGTGCTTTCTTGAATTCAGATACAGTATTTGTCTCTACCTCCTTCAACAGGAAGCCTTTCTATAAAGATTAGTCCTGAGTCTATATCATTTCATCTTCATACTATACCTCCTCATTCCAGAGTGGCCTTTCAATTGAAAAGGCTTGCCTCCTATACATTTATGCCATGGAGGTATTTAAATGTCTATCATAGCTCTCCCTTTCCACTTATCTTCTAAATACATATTGAGATTGTTAAGTTTGTCCCATAAGCTTTATGATAAAACCTACTGACCATTTTAATAGCTGCCCTATAGACCGATTCCATACTGTTTATATCTTTTTAAAATTGCAGTCTTCAGAATTCTACACAGTACTCTAAATGGGGTCTCACTAAAGACTTACACAGAAGCACTACCACCTCTTTTTCCTGCTGGCATTTCCTTTCCCTTTGCACTCAAGCATCATTCTGGCTTTTGCCATCACCTTTTCTACCTGTTTGGTTACTTTAAGATCAACACATACGATCACACCCAAGTTCTGCTCCTCTCGTGTGTAAAAGTTCTTCACCCCATAAACTTATTGTTCTTTTGGGATTTTGCAGCCCAAATACTTGACCTTGCATTTCTTAGCATTAAATCTTAGCTGCCAAATTCGAGACCATTCTTCACACTTCACTAGATCCTTCCTCTTGTTATCCACACCATCAGGGGTGTCTATCCTATTGCAGATATTGGTATCATCCGCAAAGAGGCAAACCAAATTTGGTCAGTTTCAGTAGAAACGGAAACAAAGCTGTACCTTCCATTCCCTCCATCAAACCTGAACAAAAAAGCCCCCTCCTAAGCCTCCCCTCATGGTGTGCCCCTCTCCCTCCACCCTCCCTGGAATCGCTCTCCATCCTCCATCCCACCTGGCCAGGCCTTCTCAGAGCTTACCTTAAGAAGTCCTGATGGTCTAGAAGCCTCTTAAGAGGCAGAAATGAACCCCACTTGTTCTTGCTTCATGCCACTGCTCTGATGCAATGGCTGCCGAGACTGCCACAAATAGTCCTGGCAGTCATTTTGTGACAACCAGCATGTGTGGTGGGAGTTTGGAGTTTCAGCCAAAAATGCACATACATATTTGTCCAAAAACCAAACCTGGATTTCAGTGCTGAATCCAAACCAAAATTTGGTTGGCCTCTAAATCTACACCACCACTGTATGTACTACTTACACATGCTTGTAGCAACAATAAAAATAATTTAGAATTGAATACCTAGTCAGCAGCTTAACCATCCCCTCTAACTGTAACCCATAACCTGGCATCACTTTTGTCAGTCTTGATTGTTTAGATTGTAAGCTCATTTGAGCAGGGACTGTCTCCTCTGTGACTCTGTAAGTGCTGTGTACATCTGGTAGCATTCTAGAAATCATTAATAGTAGTAGTAGTAGAATACAAAATATTTTACATTTCACAATCTTATTATCCCTCCAAGCTAACCAGATACTACCTCCTCCCAAAGTGTAATCAGTCTTTAATGGCAGAAATACAACACAAATTGTGTATGATGCTATGTATTTATGTCAGTTTCATTTAGTAAATAACAAATATGATTAACTTCTTACAGAATTTTATCTTTATTCCACCTGTAAAAAAAAAACAGTAGCACTATATCTGTATTCATAAGTATATTTAAAACCCATTGGAAGCCATCATCCCAAATCTAGCTCTCACAAAAATAGCACACAGGACTGTATGCTGATAAATCTGAGCTGGTGCAATGGTTAAAGCTACAGCCTCAGCACCCTGAGGTTGGAGGTTCAAATCCTGCACTGCTCTTTGTGACCCTGGAAAAGTCACTTATCGCATTTTTCGCTCCATAAGACGCACTCTAGATTTAGAGGATGAAAACAATAAAAAAACATTTTGATCTAAATTGTGTACTAATATAAACCAGGATCTGCACCCAGTCCCCCTCACTCCCTGCCAAGCTCTACACCCTGTTGTTGTTTTTGGGTTGTTGGTTTTTTTTTTTTTTTTGGGGGGGGGGGGGGGGTTTTAAGAAAGGTATAAATTTTTCTAAAACTGCCCTCCGTCGGGGGTGGGTCATGGCATAAAGCAAATCAAAGAATGCCAAAGTGAGTGTGTTTTTAGACGGCTTTTCTCAACAAGTAAACTATGCACAACGTGCGTCTCTCACGCCTGCGGTGCTCCCTCTGAGCCATCCTCCAGCAGGGTTTTCGGAGCACCAGACCCATCTTATGGCGAAGGAAAAAGCCACAGCGCCGAACAGAAAAAGTCCCAAGCCAAAATCTCATGATGAAGAGACAGTTCTGCAAGAGACTCAGTGGATTCCCTGACAGGCAGCTTCTGCCTCTCGCTCGTATCCCTTTCCACTCCTGTCTGGGTAGCGGGAAGAAGCGGGCCTGGCTGATTTTGCCCCACTGCATACAGTGAATCGTAGCTCTAATCTTCAAATATCAAGAACTAGGATTCTAGACATAAAAGCGGGGGTGGGGAAAGGGAACAACAATTACAACCCTGATTATCGCTCAGATTGGATAAAAACCATGCTGGTCTTTATCTCAGAGAAAAAACCCAGGACAAGAGCACACTTCCAATGACATAGGGTGAAGCTGCAAACCTAGAAACAAGATCTTATAGTTCAGGTGGAAAGCTTTTGTCTTGGCTTGGAAGAAATAAGACTTGAACACAAATACAGTACTCCCCCCAACTCAACCAACACACCTGATAAAAGCGCACTGCGACTCACAACTGGGAGAATCCCTCGCAGGAGAAGCAGATGGAGGTGGCAACCTCGACTTCGTAGTAGAAAGCCTTGAATAGCCTCGAGGTGTAGAGAGGCGAGGCATGTCTCAAGAAGAGGATCTGTGCCTTGATGGATGCCTCAACTGATGTGGATCTGTGCCTCGAACCAGCCAGGTCTCGCTGAGAAGAAAGTCAAGGAGTCTTTGCCCTTTGCCTCGGGAAGGGCAATGCCTTATGTGAGGAATGAGGACTGGAGGCTGGAGATCGAGACACCACAAGAGACTGAGCTCCTGGTGTCAAGGCATCTCGAAGCATTGACAAGGACTCGGCTCCTTGAATAGCGTGCTTGAATAGCGTGCTTATGCTCCAGACAAGACACTAGTAAAGAATTGATCCCTTGCATACAGAGTGTGGAATCCTCTTGAGGCACTCCCAAGGACTCGACTCCTTGTATAGAGTGAGGAGATTCAACTCGAGGCCCAGCCAAGAACTCGACTCCAGGTGTTACTGCTAAGTGCTCAGGCTGGACTGCAGGAAGCAGAGTCGAGGCAGGAGTATGTTTGGCAAGAATATTGCCCAACTGATGATCCAAAATGGTATGGATCAGAGCCTCCAAACATGACTCCGAGACTGGAGGATCTGGCACTTTTAGCGCAGCAACAGTCTCCGAGGAAGAATGACTCTTCGACTTGGAGACATGCTTCTTAGGCAGCTTGATAACTACTGCTGGCACCTGACCTGAGGGAGGCAGCGAGGCAAGCGTCTCATCAGGAGAAGACTTTGCAGATTTACTCAAGGACAAGGTCCCATCGAACGAGGCAGGCTTGATCAAAGATGAGGTTGAGGAAGAAGGCGGAACCCCCATAGCCTTGACTGTATGTGAGGTCAAGGTCGAGACCGGGACAAGGGGATCCATACTGCCAAAGATCTTCACCTGAACTCGATGACGCTTGCGGGCTTGAGGTTGAAGGGTAGCACAGCAAGTACATGACTCCGGACGATTGTCAGGTCCCAAACACTGAATACATCACCTATGTGGGTCAGTGAGGGAGATTGCACGCTGGCAACGGCTACACTTTTTGAAGCCTCTGACTGGCCTGGACATAGACGGAAAGATGGCCTCAGTGAAATCGAAACCCACCGGCGGAGGCTGCAAAGCAGGCCCTGCCGAAACAAATAAAATTAAAGTCTTTTTTTTTTAGAAATGAAAAACGTGCAAGAAAAACACAGCGACCCTGAAAAATAACAAAACACGAGCTGCAGTGAGAGAAGGCATGAAGTTTAGAACTGAGTATAGCGCAGAGCATCGAAAACACGAGCTGCAGTGAGAGAAGGCACGAAGTTTAGAACTCAGTGTAGCGCAAAGCGTCGAAAACAAGACTCAGCTCTGTGGAAAACTGAGAACTGAGGAGACGCAATACCTGCACTGGGCGGGAAGGCACTCGCACAAGCGCAGTGCAACAGTCGCAAACTTTCTAAAAGTTCTACAAGCAAGTCTGATTGCAAAATTGTCCACATCCGGCCTCCGTGGATGACATCACCCACATGTTGAGAACAGGCTGCCTGCTTGTCCTGGGATAACAAATTTTATGAGAAAAATTTATATACAATGGAAGCAGTAAGAATGCAAATTGCTCCATACATATTCAATAGGAATATCCTGAAAACCTGACCCATTGGCAGCCCTTGAGAACTGGGAGCAAATACTAAGAGTAATCATTGTCTGTGCTAGAAAACAGACATTTAGGGGGGAATTCATCAACAGTCACTAAGGATCTAATTTTGTAAATAACGTCCTTTATCAGCGGCCACCTATAAAATGGCAACTGATTGTGTCAATCATACAACAGTGCCTTTTACAGAATCACGACTTTCATAAAAGGTAGGAGCCAGAAACATAGCCCAGGGTTTTAAAAGCCTACATTTCCAGCATTTATCTTTGAAGAGAATTGTGTCTACAGAGGTGCCTTAGAATGCCTAACCATGCCAATTTCGACCTTAGGCATTCTAAGGCACTTCCGTAGATGCAATGAGGGTGTTATTTTTCTAGGTGATCAATTTGGTGAATCAATTTGAATCGATTCATTTTCTTAAAAAATTACACTCACCAATTCAGTGAATCCTGAGTCTCCTGAAATATGGCTCTTAAGAACATAAGAATTGCCATACTGGGACAGATCAAAGGTCCATCAAGCCCAGTATCCTGTTTCCAACAGTGGTCAACCCAGGTCCCAAGCACTTAGCTGGATCTCAAGTAGCAAAACAGATTCTATGCTGTTTATCCAAGGAATAAGCAGTGGATTTCCCCAAGCCATCTCAATAATGGCCTATGGACTTTTTTTAAGGAAATTATCCAACTCCTTTTTTAAACCCCGTTAATCTAAGCTTCCCTCTGCCACGTCCCCAAAGTCATCACTGATGATATAGCAGCCTGTTTGCCACTGCTGCTGCTTTAGGAGGCTTAGTTGAGATCTCACGGTGGGGATCGATTGGGAAGTGCTGCACAGGGGGATATGAGGGAGGGATGGAAAACTTCTGCCCAGGTGGATGGAAGAGAAATATGGAAAGCTTCTGCTCAGGTGGATGGGAGAGAAAGATGGAAAGCTTCTACTCAGGTGGCTAGGAGGGATGGAAAGCTGCTGCACATGGTGGGGTAGAGGAGAAAAAAAGAACTGTTGGACATGGGGTGGAGGAGATGAAGGGAAAGATACAATAAAGAGGTAGAAAGGGATGAGATGTGAAAGGGAAAAATCCTGCATATGATGGAGGTGAGGGAGATATGCATGGAGAAGAGAGAGAGATAAATGATGGACATAGGGTGGCGGGTAGGGAGAGATGGTGCTTGGGGAGAAAGAAATGTTGCACATGATAATGAGGGGATGAAGGGAGAAATGCTACAAGGAGGAGAATAGAGGTTTGACCCAGGGCACAAGGCAGGGAGAGAGAGAGATAGATGGTAGATAGTAGGAAAGAAACAGAAATGTTGGATTTAGCAGTGGAAGGGAAGGTACAGAAATGGAAAATGGATGGTGAGCACAGAGAAAGAAGAAAACGTCAAATGGGCAGGAAACCCTGGCAAGAACAGAAACAAAAGCCTGGGAACAACATGATTTGAATAATAAAATGACCAGACATGAAATAATTTTATTTTTTGTTTTGTGATCACAATATGGCATTTATCCTGCCAGAGCTGGTGTTAAGACAGCGAGTATGAGCTAACAGAGAAAGGAAATGCCTTTTTTGTTTTGTTTACACCACAGCATTATTATGGGGTTGGACAGGGCAAAAAGGGGGTGGGGTGAGTGAAGAGGCTACAAAAAAAAACCCCACCAGGTCATTTGCAAAAAAAAAAAAAAAAAAAAGCCTGATTGGGCAGGAAAAGTGAATCAAATCAAATTGAAAAATCAATTCAATAGGCCAAATCAAATAAAAAATATTTTCCCTAAATCAGGCAGCATTAAGCACCAGTAGATGCTTACATTTTCTTTTAAATGGCTTTACCAATTAAGTTAGGCGCCGTTAGGGTGCCTACTGGCACCTAACTTAAGGCACTGTTTATAGAATATGAGCCTAAATGATTTAGTGCGCTAAATGCTAAGATGCCCATAGGAATATAATGGACATCTTAGTGCTTAGCGCCCTTTGATAAATTCCCCCTCTAGGTCCAATAAATGTGGAGCTTTTTATAAAATGCATATAGCACTGAAAAAAAATACATGTATCTGGGGCAACATGTATCAGAAGCAGCCATGTTACAAAATGTTCAATAAAACAGCATCACTTGGGGTTTGCAGATATAACACAGTGATTTTGCTATTTACTAATTTAAGTGGTGTCATTTATTCAAGCAATTGGCAGATTCTAGAAATCTGCAAGCCAGAGTTGTTCTCCTATAATTTAATTTTTGGCAATTCAAGTTTTTTTTGCATGCCAGAAAGGATGCACAATTTCCTTTAAACCCAAATGAAAAGTCAGCTGACAATTATATTGACTCAAAGTATAAGTAAGGGAAAGGGATTTGGATTTAGTTCATGCCTTTCTCACACGTTCAAGGTAAGCAACATTCAGGTACAGTAGCTATTTTCTGTTCCCAGGGGGCTTACAAGCTAAGTTTGTTTCTGAATCAATAGAGGGTCAAAAGACCTGCCCAAGATCACAAGGGCTATCAGTGGGATGTGAACCCTGGCTTCTCTGAATTTTAGCCTGCTGCTGAAATAATTAATAGTAGTAGAAATACATGTTGCCATTTTAAAATATGGAATACATGACTATTTTGAGGTCCAACCAGAATTTGCATCCTTGAAATCTCTGCATCTGTTCATGAACTGCTACTTATATGTATATGAGATTTACATGTGTAGCTCAGTTTTTGAAATGTGTATATGGTACCTAGCCTTTCTAAAGTTGCCTCTAAAATGTACAGACTGCAAGCTGTTGAGCTGGTTATATGGACAATCCTCCCCCCATTTCCTACCCCTGCTTGTCAAGTAGTTCCTTATGCCTGAAGCCAGGTTCTCCCTTATCTGTCAGCACAGAGAATAACATATTACTAAATGCAGACTCTTGTCTGAGAATCTCAGAGTAAACAAATTGATTCTGGCAGCCTTGCTGCTGTTTGAGCTAAGCAGGCTTGAGCTGTGCTGCAGTTTAAATCACAACTGACCGTCTTAGTCTCAGACATGAATTTGCATATGGTAGCAGTAGGCATACATTTTAGCATGAGGGCCACACTGATACCCGTAACTAAGGTCTCTCATATTACCCTCCAATATCTTCCTCCCTCGGCTTTTTCTACCCTCCTTTACTCCCTTTACCTTACACATTTCCCTTCTAATTGCATCTTTAGTCTTTCACTTTGCCCTCCCGGCTTTTCTTTTGCATCTTTCTGTTTTCCTTCAGCAATTTCTCATCTTGTTCTCTTCTCCTTTTTTACTCATTCAGTCTGACCCTCACATTGTCCTCTTTTCTCTCCTCTTCAGGTTTTGGGCTTACTCACCTCCTATTTTCTCCGCCAGTAGTAAATGGACCTCAGCCTCATGCACTGTGCTCCAATCTCCTGGCAACAAGTAAAAACTCAGTCAAACCATGCTTGCAGTGAGTGTGGCACACAGAAACAAGTTGACTGGCTTGGTCAACCTCTTGCGCCTGAGATGGGCAGACTAGATGGGCCATTTGGCCTTTATCTGCCGTCATGTTTCTATGCACCATACTCCTGCCTTCAAGAGCTACTGGCAGGCATGTGTGACAACTGTTTGGTCATGATGGATGTACGGTAATATAGCACAAGGAGAACCTGAGGTGGGAAAAGAGGGGAGAAGACGCAAAACTACTAACAGATTGGGAAAAAGAAGATTTGCGATTAGAATGCCCCATAAATGAGCCACTGCTGGGGTTTACTACTACTTATAAGTTTTACAATGCTGTCAAGACATATGTAGCATTGTACATTACATGTACAAGAGAATATAGAAGGAAGAATAGAAATTAGAAGGCTGAGCAGTATTCCCTATCTAGTAAAGTTGCTAAGACTCACTCTTTCCCATTTTTGAAACTCCTGCACTAAAAAGCAATACAAAAGTTTCCAAACCGGAAACTGTTAGATTTAACATATTTACCAGCAAAAACAACAGAAATGCTTAGAATGATTACTGATGTGCCCAAATATGAGCATGAGCAGCTACACTACTGTGGCGAGAAAGACGACGAAACAGTGCTCTGACGAACAAAAGGCAATGAAAGGAGAGGCTATGGGCATAAAAGACTGCAAGGAAAGGAAGCAGTGAGATGGGAGACTGTAGAAAGAAAGGGAAGAAATAAATATGTACAATAATGCAGATTGGATAGCTGTCCTCCAAATGTTATGAAGGTAGCCCAGATTAATTTCAAAGCCAACCTGCTAGTTTGGGTCAATTTCCAACTATCCATAGGGCATTTCCCCAGAGCAACAGGGTCAAATTGTGATAACACCTATCAAAAAGAACATTAAGGAATCATCAAATAATATATCTAATTTTAGACCCATTGCGAGTATTCCGCTGATCACTAAGTTAATGGAGGGGGATGGTAAATGCAGAACTGACTACTTATTTAGATAAGTTTAATATCTTGCATAATAACCAATCAGGCTTTAGGTCTGGCTTCAGCACAGAAACAGTTACGGCCTTACTATTAAATTATTTACATTCCCTCTTTAGTCAAGGCACAAGCGCTATGATTTTGCAGTTGGACCTAAGCTGTGCCTTCGACCTGGTGGATCATACCATCTTACTGGATTGTCTGGAATCCATTGGTATTGCAGGAAATGTTTTAAACTGGTTCCAAGGTTTCCTGGGCAAAAGATCCTACCGGGTGTTCAAGGATGATAGCTTATCTTATAGCTGGGACAACACTTGTGGGGTGCTGCAGGGCTCCCCTCTATCTCCGACTTTGTTTAATATCTAGCTTATTTTGACAGAGAGAAAAATGGAGAGGTGGCAGAGCTGAAATCAATCATGTACAAAAGGAGAGACGGCAGTTTATGGATGGAGCATAGAAAGAGGGAAGATGCCATATGGAACAGGGAGAGGGCGGACAGTGGATGGAAAGGGCTGATGCTGCATGGAAGACAGAGAGAGGACAGATGCTGGCTAGAAAGAAGAGAGTGAAGACAAGATGATTAAAGCAGAAACGACAAAAGATAGAAAAAAGATTTTTTGTTGCTTTAGAATAAAATACTAGTGTAGTTGTATTGATAAAACTTTTAGAAACAGAAAATAAGGTAATCTTTACTAGACTTATTTTAATACATTTTTTACTAACTTTTAGAGACCAAAACCCCCTTTCTCAGGTCAGGACAGTATAATGCAACAGCAGTATACTATATTGACCTGAAGGAGGCGGTTATGGCCTCTGAAAGTTAATTGAAAAATTGATTAGCCCAATAAAATGGTATATTCATATCTTCAATTTATGTTTTATTTTTATTTGTTCATTTGTAAAGTGGTGATTGTTATGTATCAATTTTTTTCAAATTTACATTTACTGTTTTTATATTTTGCATAGTATTAGGGGACAAGTGTCACTGTTTCTGTGATGTTGCATTGTATGCAGAGTCTGGTTTCTTGGTGGTTCAGTTTAACTTTTGTCTACATATTTTTATTTTTAGTTTGTGATTATTCCATATTGGGCGAGGGTGTATCTGTGTTCTGTGTGTATGAAAAGGACATGGTTTTCTGTTAGCATCAACTGTACAGGATCAATTGATTTTGCAGGATCTGGTTTGTTTAGTCTTACTGTGCGTGTGTTGGTGTTCTAGTGCTCACTGCAGTGTTTAAGTTGCTGCCTTGTCCTAGGTGTACCCTTGTTGTGCGACTCAGATTATTACTAAAAATAACTTTTTTATATAGAGGAGAGGGTTGTTAAAAATGATTAGCACTGGCTGTCAAATATACTAGGTACGCCACTGGATTTAATGACCCTATTCTAACAACCAAATTTCCCCGTCCCGCCCGGCTACTTTTTCATGCCACCCGGCTGAAAAAAATTTCTGGGGAGAGCATTGATGCCCGTTACATTAACAGGTGCTAGAACAGATGTGTCTGTCTGTCTTTTTCTGTCTCTCTCTCTGTCTTTGGCCACTGTCTGTCTGTTCTTCTGTCTCCCTCTGTCGCTCTCTGTGTATGTCTGTCTTTCTGTGTGTCTCTCTCTCTCTCCTTGGTCTGTGTGTCCTTCTGTCTCTCTCTCTCTCTCTTTCTCTCTCCTTGGCCGCTGTCTGTGTATCTGTCTGTCTTTCTGTCTCTTTCTCTCCTTGGCCGCTGTCTGTGTATCTGTCTGTCTGTCTTTCTGTCTCTTTCTCTCCTTGGAGCTGTCTATCTGTCTCTCTCTCTCCTTGGCCGCTGTCTGTGTATCTGTCTGTCTTTCTGATTCTCTCTCCCCTTGGCCGCTGTCTGTGTGTCTTTGTCTTTTTCTCTCTCTCTCGTTGGCCGCTGTCTGTGTGTCTGTCTTTCTGGCTCTTTCCCTTCCTCCTGTTCCCCGCCTGCGCCCCGCTCCCCTTCTTTTGTCCTCCCCCTCCCCCCACCCCCTCTCTGCGGCAACGCCACCAGCCTCCAACACCATGGCAGCGAATAAACAGATCCTCAACCTCAACCCGCCCAATGAACTGGGCAGGCAGAGAGCGCAGCTCCTGCGAGTTGCAACGGTGCTCTGACCCAGAGGGTAGAGTGGAGGCAGAGAAGACCGTGCGACCAGGGAGCAGCAGTGGTTGTGGCCTTCCCTCCCCTAGCTCCATAGCTCGGTCACCGCTGCCTCCTTCTCTCTCCGGTGTTACCTCCAAACGTGCGCACGCACCGCACGCCACAAATCGAACACGGCCATAGAGTCAGAAACCACGGCGGCAGGGATCACAAAATAGTAAGCGCGCATGCAAGCTTAAGGTTTTATTATAGAGGATACAAACTTCATACTCATATCTAATATACATTCTTCTCCTCAAAGAATCATTCAGAGAGGGGACGAAGATGTCATGCCAGTCCCTTCTCCGTGGCCTCCTGCATTAGGAGTCAGCAAGCAGTGCTCTTTACTTGTTGCTGCCACTTCCTCTGCTGGTTTCCTTTTAAAGTCAGAACCAAACAGCAGGTAAGATGCACTGCGTGCTGACTCCCCCTCATGACATCTATAATGCTTAAAGGAAGAAGGTGTGTGTTTGTGTGGGGGGTGGGGGTGAGGGGAGGAGGGAAGAGATAATTCTATGGGATGAGTAGGGGAAGAAGAGGGAAGGTGGAGGGGTGCCATAAAGTGAATTCGGTACTGGGCATGCCACAACAAAAGGTTGTGAGAGACTACTTTATTTGCCCCTTTGTTTATTTTTGTGTGTTTAGACTTGAACAGTACCACGAGCATTTACTGTTTTGTTTTGAATGAATGTACAATAAGAATATGAAATGCAAACCTAGCATGAATCCTGTAAACATAGATGGCATACATTCTGCCAGAATGACAGTTTTTTGTTTTGAATGAATGTACAATAAGAATATGAAATGCAAACCTAGCATGAATCCTGTAAACATAGATGGCATACATTCTGCCAGAATGACAGTTTTCCAGTTTGGTAATAAAAAAACAAACAAACCAATTACTGTACACGCACAGTCATCATCACATTCCACATGGCAATTATGAAATGTTGATTAAGATGCTACCAAGGAAGACATCCAGGAAAAAAAAATAGTACAAAAAGTCCCACTGAGTAGTGAGTTTACCAGCTTACTGGCTATTATCCTATACTTTGAGTAATAAAGTGATGCGGTAAAGTACTAATAATGACTTGTTTCAACAGTACCCTAGAGCATTAGATTTGAGGACTTTAGAAATAATACTCAAAGGGGCCTATGTAATAAAAGGCATATTTAAAAACAGCAGGTAATGTGTTACCCATCAGCGCTAATGCAATTTTTCAAACATAATTGTATAAGAATCTATGTACCAAAGGTTTATCGATTCCAACGTTTTGTACCCAATTTCAGCAAACTTGGGTCATTCAGAAGTGCCCAGCCTATATTAATGAGATATGCTCCATCCTAGAAGAGGAAGCAATTCTACAGTCTACCTAATAATGGTCAATGGATCTACTCTACATACAAATATATATTTTTTAAACTATTAGCATTGATTACACCCTTCAGCAACAAATTACACAGTTTAATTGTGAGATGACTAACCTTAAACTGACATGGGGGTAATTCCAAATTATGGCCCCTTTTATCAAGCTGCGCTAGAGGTTTTTAGCGTGAGCCAGTGCGGTAAATGCTTCGATGCACATAGAATTCCTATGAGCATTAGAGCACTTACTGCAGGCTCTTACTGCACTTTTTTGGCTTGTGAGTTACTTTTAAAATGACCAAGTCAAAATTATCTACCAAAAATACAAATTTTAAAAACACACAAAGCACACTATACAGTAACAGAAAACTGTTAATTCTCATTTATATTCAGGGGTTTTTCAAAGAGATAAAGGCAGACGACTTTAAAATAGGCAATGTCACCTCAGTAACAACTACAGAAAAATAGACCAATGTAGTGCAAAATATAGACAGCAGATATAAATTCTCAAAACTAACACATTTTCATCACTAAATTGAAAATAAAATCATTTCCTTCTGACTGTGCATCCAACATTTCTTTCTTTCTGCCTCCTGCTCACTTCCTCTCCTCTGGAGCTCATTCCCTTCCCCAACCAACATCTCTCTCTGTCCCTCCAGGAGTCCAACTTTTCTTCCTCTCTCATCCCCCAGATCATGTGCAGCATTTTTCACCACTGCCCACTAGCCTCATGCTCATTTCTCCTTTTATCATCCCTCTCTAACACTATGCGACATATCTTCCTCCATTACTATGCCCAACATTCCTCCCCCTTGCATCCCCTTCAATCTATCCCTCTATTCCCTCTCCACCACCATATCCAACCTTCTATTCCCCATGCATCTCTACCTCACTCCTCTTTCTCTCTATGCCTAATTTTCCTCTTCCTTTCCCCATGTGCACTATCTCTATCTCTTTCCCTCTTATTTACACACTCAGGCCCAACAACTGTCTCTCTCTATTCCCTCCCTCCTATGTCCCAAGTTAGTGCCCCCTTCTTCCCTTCCTTATGTCTGTCCATGCCCCCTCCCTTCCTTCTATATCCCCAAGTTTGTGCCCCCTCCCCCTCACTGCCTTCCAGCCTTTGTCCCCCTTCCTCTTCTCCCCGAAGCCAATCCATGCAGAAGCCTTCCTGCCCCCTCCCCGGCTGCCAACCAACATCTCCATTCAATCATTCCCTGCCACCGCATCTCCGGGCAAGGAAGGGCCAAGCGCGTGCAACGGTTACATGCCGCTGGCCCACAAGCCTTCCTCCCCCTCCCCCCCGATGTCAATTCTGACATCAGAGAGAAGGTCCGGGCCAGCCAAGTTTTTGAAACTTGCTTACTACATACACATATACAATTATACACATACAATTAATGTGTGTGTAATTGTATATGCATATCAAGGAGGTATTCCTGGGACCAGGTTTGTGGCTGAAAGTGTATCGACATGTGCACTTTTGGATTTTCTCAGGAATATTTACATGCTTATAATTATACATGTATATTTGTCCATGTGATTTTATAACAGCACTTTTAGGAGTGAAAAGAATGTTTATTACTTTCCCGTCTGCATTAAACATTCTGATCCACTCCTTGATAATTCAACAAATCGATTACTGTAATACATTATATATTGGAATACAACAGAAAGATTTAAAGAACTTACAATCGATCTAAAACACTGCCATTCATCTGATTCACAAAGCAAAAATATTTGATCACATTATGCCACTACTAAAAAGAAAAAAAGCACACCAGCTCCCACTATCCCACAGGATTACATACATGTTCAAATCACATTATTATGACCGCCTGCTAATATCTAGATTAACTGCATCTGGCAGCATGGCCGGCTGCTAGATGCCATGGGAGTGACTCCATAAGATGTTGGATGGCTGATAGAGGTATCTGGAGCCATTCAGACTACATTGCATCTGATAGTTGCCTAACACCAATTCTGGCATTAGCCACGCCTACAGTGGAATTAGGCATCGTAAAGCGCCTCCGTAGGTATAATGCTTTTTTTTTTTTTAAAGTGTTGCAACTTAAGTTAGGCGCAGGTAAATGCTTACCAGTGCCTAACTTAGCGCGCTGTTTATAGAATATGGGACATTATGAATAAAATGAGTCTAGGCACTTGACAAACTAGCTCGCCAAAAAAATAATGTAGTGTTGTTCTATTAGGGGAGATGGTCCTTTGGTTTGCTTATAAAGTCTATAAATTGGATTACAAGTTTCAATATCAATTACCTTACTGGATAACTACTACTACTATTTATTATTTCTATAGCGCTACCAAACGCACGCAGCGCTGTACATCAAATTGAGTGAATATTGTGCGCTATAGTAAATGTGGAACTCTAGCATTAGTGAATAGAAAATATCTAAGTGTCTAATGTTAGCTGGAATACATAAGTAAAGGACAGTTTACATACACTAAAGGCTTTCTTATTGTCAGTTTCTTTTCACAAAGTTAGCTATTTATCGATATAAATGTCACTTATGTAAAGTACTTTTAAATTTCTCTTGAAATGTTTAAAATACAGAAAGTTTTAGGAGGTTTCACTTACATGATACAGAGCCAAGACTGCTGATATTGCACTCCCATAGCAGTTGCTGTGACCCCCTGAATTGTATCTGATAGGAGGTGAACTGGAAAACAAATTTAGTAAAAAGATATCAAAACAATTTAAGAGTTTACTTGACTTTAAAAAATGTATGCCATCCCAGTTTCATGAAAAGCAAAGTTACTTACTTGTGACAAGTGCTGTGAACAGGAAGATTAATCAGGCACACAAGTGGGTGGCATCATCCGCTGGTGCCAGGACAGAACAGATAACCAGTGTACGTTTCTTAGCATGCATAGCCTCATCCATATGCAGTGCATTTAGTTTAAAGCTCACGATTCACTCTTAGAAGGGTAGGTAGGATTGTAAGCCTGATTAATATTTCTGTTTACAGAGACCACACGTTGCAGGTAAGCAACTTTGCTTTCACTGTCCACAATCAGGTTTGAATCAGGCACATAAGTGGATTACTTCATTTTTCCAAGTAAATTTCTCAGGGTTAAGGTGTAACCCAGGATGACATAAGTTGAATACATCACAAGACAGATTTCTTTGTTCTGCTTGTCTGAATGCACTGTTGCTGACTGAAAAGTAGTCCAGACAGTAGTGTGAAAAGAAGATATGAAGCAAGGCCAAAGTAGCTGCCTTGCAGATGCCATTTAAGAAAACAGTTTCTAAAACATCTACAGTTAACATTAATGACTCTGATCTGATGAGGTTTGACTGCATTGAATAGAAGAATACCAGTAAGATAAATAGAGAATATTAGTGTATGCTTTGCCTCAGGCGTACAAAGTCTGTTGGGATCAAAGGAAATGAAAAACTATGTAGACCATCTACTGGACTTTCTTCTTCTAAATATAAGAGCCCACTTACCGTCCAGAGTATGGAGGGTTTTTTCATGTTGGTGTTTATGTGGTTTAGTATAGAAGATAAGTAGAACTATTTCTTCAATAAAGAAAAAGAATCATCATCTTTGACAGGAATACAGGATAATCATGTAAAACTACTGTATGATGATGTAACTGGGTATAAGATCAAAAGTGACATTCTTCTAATCTACTAGAAAAAGTATTTTCCAATATTAGTCTTTTCAGCACTTGTGTAGAGATTAATAGACTACATTCAAGTCCCACTGTGGGAAGCTTCTGTATTGGTGGTTTTAAATGAAGATGGTCTCTCATAAATTTAGATACAATAGAAAACTGGGAAGCAAGAGCTTGACCTATCATGAGATGATAGGCTGAGGAAATACTGAGATGTACTCAAATAGAGAACATCTGATATTCAGTTTTGTGAAGATGAAGCAGATAACAGAATATGTTAGAAAATCAGACAAAAAATGTCTCCATTTGGAGGCAAGCATATTGTGGAAAATTTTATGGCTTCCACTAATGTCATGCATTGGAAGTGGCAGTCCTAATGAAGCAACTAAGCACTGCTCATCTTCCATAATGTCAGAGTAACAGACCTAAGGTTGACATATAAAAAGTCTACCAATCGGGTCATTCCATGTCAAGTGGTCTAATTTTAGAAAAGTGCCCCTCCTCATCATCATGGATTTTGATGAAACTTTGTATGCTGAATCCTACATGATCCAAACGAACTCTGGAAAAGTTTAAGATCCGCCAGTGGAATACTTGTGGAGATAAAGCTCTTTGTTTGACACCATATCACGACCATGTACAGTATCCCTCCACAATTTTTGCAACCGAGTCAAAATATTTCCTTGGCCATTGAAAATAAACAAATGAAACTTGGCAATCTTATACAACTTTTTATGATTTATTTAATGGAACTAATGCGGATTTTAATTTTTTGAAACTGGCGTATGTATAAAGCCTCAAAGTGGGCCGAAAAAATGTACTAGCATTATTCAATAAAATTGGCGTGTTATCTGCATACCCCCAAATTCTATAATGCCGCCTAAAATTAGGCGTCTACATCAGTGCGCCTAAATTAATAGGCTTAATTAGTGCTGACAACTGGTAATTAATACTTCATAATTGTTGTTAACTGGATTTAATTGAAAGTTAGGCACCTAACTTAAAAAATACAATTCTATAAAAAATAGGTGCCTAGTTCAATGCGCTTATGTAATTAGGGGGCAGGTCATAAGCATTTTTTGAGTTAGGAGCCTGTTTTTGACTTAGGCACAAGTATTTAGTCCATGAAACCTTGGCATAAATATGGTGCGGCTAAAAGTTGGGACACTAGAGTGTGATTCTATAAAGTCTGTCTAAATTTTTATACAATCGTGCTTAGCACTACACTAGTTGCCAATTTTTTAGGCAACCTATATAGAATTGGGGCCATGGTATATAATAGCAATATAACAGCAAATGGGCTGTATTGGTGGGTGGAGTGTGGGCATGTCATGGGCGTTCCGACTAGCAATGCACTTACCTTACAGAATAGTATCGGATGACTGTATTGCTTGGTGCACTTACGCATGCCAGCTTATTCCTTCAATTGAATAGGCGAAAGCTGCCACTTTTAAGTTTTAGGGCGCTAAAGCAGCTTTGCGCTATTATTCTGTAACGGGGTTAAGTACACCTTAATGCCATTATAGAATTAGTGTTACTATACCCCATTATCGTGCCTACAATTAGGTGCCACTTTATAGAAATGCTCTTAAAGATTTCCCTTATTTATTTCTGACAAAAGTCACACACAAAAAAAAGCAGAGTAGGAAAGAGAGTTTAACAAAAGACTAGAATGATGAAGGACTGTGCTCCTAATCAACACCAAACTGGAAAAAACCTATAGTACTCCTATTTCACCCTTTCCTTGAGTGACTAGAGAAACCTTAGAAAGTATTTGGTTATAAGCCTTAATTCAGTTGTGGATTACCATTCCCTTCTCTGGGCATCCCTGAATCAGTAAATAAAGTGCTCATGATTTTCTCAAAGTTGCAGGTTGGTTCTGCATTATCTGAATCTTCGGCAAAACGCTTTAGCATCTCCCGCAGAACGTCATCCAGAGAAGTCGCTGTTTCATCTAGTATTATGATGGCTCTTGCCAGGAATCCATCCAGATCACGATGTGCTCTGACTTCTTCCTCAAAATTCTTTAATTTGAGGTACTGTACTCAGAAAAAAAGGCAGTGTATTAGCAGTCATCCTCAAGCAGCCTAACACACATAATGCTAGTACTATGATTTGAAATTCCACCTCTCACTGTTGGCCAACCAAACTGATCAGTTGGAGGGGGAGGAGCTGGAATAGTACATGCACGATTAGATTTTAAGAAGAAAAAACACTTTTAATTTTGAAGAACTTAAGAAAAGTTTATTTCCAGGTTCTTCCACATTATGTGGATGAGCCCGTGCTCATTGTTTGGGTCACTAAAAACAATTCAGATCAGTTTGTCATTTTCTTGTGCTAGAATATATACAAAATACTCCACATCAGACCTGCTACAGCATTCAGATACAGTGGCTTATATTAACTGGGTACAAATTAGAGAATTGCACAGGGACAGAAATCAAACCCATCCCCACTGGAATCAAACCAGTCCCCGTCTGTCCCTATAAAACTTCAGAAGTAGTTTTTTCATTTAATTATGCTACTGAATTAAAGGCTCTGGGCAAGAACCATTTACAAATAAGCAAAGACACTTTATTAATTTGGAAATATTAATTGGGAAGAATACATACTTTGTAAATGGGTCTCTGCCAGAGCCACTAATGTAAAATATAAAATATAAATATTCCAGCTGATGAGGACCCCCAAGCTATGTCAGCTGAGGATTTCCTCTGCAGGTGGCCGGGGGTCCCTTTTGCCAAGCTTGGCAGGCAGCAGTAGTGTCCCTGAGTCACAGATGCTGGCACCTCAGTGGCTCATGGATGCTGCCAGTGACTGCTGCGCTTGGTGGAAGGGAGTTCTGGCCGTCTCTAGAGGAGGTCCTCTGCTGGCATTGTTTGGGGATCCCCACCAGCCAGAGCAAGGGTCAAGTACTTCAACACTGGAGAAATAAAACCAGAAATTTCCTTTTCTTTTGAACACAATACAAAGACATTTGCTATATACATTTCCCAAAGCTAACATATTTCAGTCAATAAATTCATTTTTTACCTTTGTTGTCTGGAGACTTATTTTTCCATCAAGTTGGTTCCAGTTTCTCTTTTTTCTGCTTTTCCCATCTTCTGCTGTCCATTGGTTCCTACCATGATCCAGCATTTCTCCCTTCCTCCCATTGTACAGCATCCTTCCTCCCTTCTGTCCTGGATCAATCTCTCTCTTTTTCCCCTCCCCACTCCTGCACAGCATTTCTTCCTCTCTCCTCCACCCCATGTGCAATATATCTTCCACTCTCTCTCACTGTCCAACATATCTTTCTCATTCTCTCCCTTGCTGCAAAGGGAGCTGGGAAAGAGAGAGGGATCCAGGATGCATCTCTCCCATCCCATCTACTGCCACATCCAACATTTGTCCCTCTCTCATCCCCCGAACCATGTGCAGTATCTTTCATCCCTGCCCACCAGCCCCATGCCCAACATTTCTCCTTTTATCGCCCCTCTCCAACACCATGCCACATCTCTCCTTCTATTCCCTCCACCACTATATCCAATATTCCTCACTCTTGCATCCCTTTCAATCTGTCCCACTGTTCCTTCTCCACCGTCACATTTCTCCCTCTTATCTTTCTCCCCCATGCATCTGTACCTCACTCCTTTCTCTCTTCCTATAACCAAAAATTTTCCTCTTTCTTCCATTCCCTCTGTACACCATCTCTTTTTCCTTCTTACTGACACACTCATGCCCAACAATTCTCACTTTCTATTCCCTCCCCCACCTCAGCATCTCTTGCCCTCCCTCCATCCTATGTCCCAAGTGTGTGCCCCCTTCCTCTCTCCCTCCTCTGTCTCAAGATCATGCCCCCTCCCCCCTTCTGTGTCCAAACACACTCCCTCCCTTCTGTGTCCCAGGTTTAGGCCTCTTCCATGTCCCAATGTGCTCCCTCCTTTATACCAAGTTCATGCCCCCTTTTTCTCCTTTCCTTGATCCAACTTGTGTGCGTGTGCACACCCGCTCCCTCCCTCTTTTTCTTCCCCCTCCCACAAGACTGTACCGGAGCTGTCCAGGTCGGTTGCCTCCTTCCTGCTTTCCAGTCACACTTCTTCGAGGGGCTGCAGACCCTGCACGTGGCTTACCCGAAGCCTTCCTTCCGACGTCAGCTCTGACATCAGAGGGAAGGCTTCCGGGTCGGCTACAGGTGGCTTGCTGGGAGCGCTGCGCGCTGCTTTGTAGAGGTGCAAGTGCTGGCGGAGAGCAGCAAAAGGAGGCACACCAAGGTATTCGAGAATCTTGAGCTGCCTCCAACCCTGCAGGATCCCCGCGACCACAAGGGGGGTCTCCATGGAATCCCACAACCTGAGGGGGCATCCCCACGGGATCCCCATGGGTTCTGCGGGATTCTCGTCACCCCAATTCCTGTGCTGCTCTTTAGTACAAATAGCCAGATTTTTATTTTGTGTGTTGGGTACTAGAATGATATTTGCCTGCTTAGTTCAATAATTTATTATGCTCTGATCTTCTTGAAACCTTAAGGAGGTAATGCTGAAGAGGGCTGTACACACACAAAAAAGCCTTACATAAAACTAAACTGCCATTTCTGCACCTTTAAGAGCAAATGTCTACAAGATCATGCATGTGTATAGGCATTCCTGGGAGTGCCTTTTGAGTGGAAGGGGAGTTAAAATATATGCATGTGTTTTATAAAACAAAATTTGTGCATATTTACACTAATGTGTAAATGTGCATGCTGTTGGGAGTCTACTTGATATAGGTAAATAGACAGCTATGTGGTCTTGAAAAAAAAAAAAATCACATGATCTTATAACCAACTAGCCTCCAATTAGGGCAACTTATATGGACACAAGGAACTTAAAAAAAATTTTTTTTATTAGGGGTCAGTATTATTTCTAAAGATAACTCACATTCCCCCTCTTTTACTAGCCTTTTTAGCACGTGGGGGGGTCCGGGGAGGGGGGTCATTGGGGGTCCGGCAGGAGGGATTGGGTACCTTCCTGCCGTGATTATTGGGGGCGGGAGTGGGGGGGACTGGCAGCCGTGGCCGCTATACTTATTGCGGTAGGGAGATCCATTGCCACGATAAGTATAGCGGCAGCGTCTATAGTAACTCGGTTCTGTAACCGGCGTGTGTAACATGGACGGCTACAAAATTGGGTTTATTTTGGGAGAGTGTAGGCCCGATTTGGTAAAGGAGGAGGAACAGTCCAGAGTCTGTTACTGAGAAAGGCACAGGGAAAGCCACTGCTTGCCCTGGATCGGTAGCATGGAATGTTGCTACTCTGGGTTTTGGTCAGGTACTAGTGACCTGGATTGGCCACTGTGAGAATGGGCTACTGGGCTTGATGGACTTTTGGTCTGACTCAGTACAGCTATTCTTAAGTTCTTATATTTACTAAGTGCAAGGAGGGATAGTTTCCAGTATGTGCAGGCTGAATTTGTGACTGTAGTCTAATGTTTTATATGTATTTATGTACATACATATAAAAGATTAGACTACAGTCTCACAAATTCATCCTGCACACACTGTAAAACTGTCCTCCTTGTAGATCCTAAACCAGAAAGCTCCTATCACAATGGCACTGAAACCTTGAAATATAATTTTAATGCGAGGTGATCATTCCAAGACCCTGTTCTCAATGAGTTACTGCACTGATGGAATCTATTATAGGAATGAAATATTGAATTGTACTGCATTCTCCATTTCATGCAAGATATCTATAACTAGCGAAAACAATGGCAAGGCCAAAGGCACTAATCAAAGCAACAATTTTCAGTGGGGCATCTGTGTAAAAACCAAGTCTTTTTCATTGCTTTGGTCATTACATCTAGTGGCAAGCTTTATAAGACAGTTTCTAAAAGGATACCAAGAATGTGTTCCTGTCAGCTGCATTTTACATCTTTGATGTATTAAAGCATGGCAGCAAAGGAGGATACAAAGGGCAAACATTTGAACTGTGCACTTTATCATGCAGTCACTTGTGCTGCCCTCATAAATTTTTATGAAGCATATATTACTACTGGGATGCCATCAATAATTATCTCAACACTTTTCTTCTTATTTATTGATATTTTTATATAATTCAGGTAATAACTTTATTTAGGAGGAAGCGAGAGATAAAAAAAGAACGGCAGAGGTGAGGAAGCTGCGGGGCAGAAGAGAGAGGTGCCTGCAGAAATAAAGACATACCCGAATATACAGATTTACCAGGAGAAACGGCTTCTTTTTGGGTCATAGCCAAGGAAATATCTCCTAATTTCTTTTTGGTAAAATGTTGGTGCATCTCAGAACCTGATAAATCTAGAGATGGAATGAGGTACAGCCTCAAAATGTTGTTTTTGAGTTTCAGGAATGACTCAAGTTATACAATTAAAACCACTGCAGGTTATGAGCCAAAAACTGATAATTGCTGTGGTGGGCTTTTACCAAGGTGTACTGCCAAGCAGTGCACAAAAAATGCCAAGCTGCCCATCGACATAGCTCAGCATTTAGCATGCTCTGCTTGGCAGGGCACCTTCATAAAAGGACCCATGTGCTCCTTATTAATGGCAAGACAGATTTGTTTCGCTTATCTAACGGAACAAACTTCCTTCCATGTAGAATCAAAAATGACATCAACTGGTAGATTACTAATATAATATTAATTACGAGGTCAATATTAAAATGGTTTGTCTAACTCTTACAGTATCGATGTGGGCTACAAAAAAATAGGAGCCACACTAAAAGTGTCAGGCATCTCTTCACAGGTTTGGAGAGCTATGTATGTTAACGCACACAGCTTGGGCAACAAAATCCTGGAACTAGAAACAGATAAGGAATGCTGACCTTGACGAAGTAGGGATATCCGAGACCTGGTTCACAGACTCGCATGGGTGGGATATGATTATACCAGGCTACAATCTACTTCGTCGAGACAGAGAGGGCAAGTTAGGAGGGGGGGTAGCACTATACACTAAGGATAATATCAAAACTACCAGAATCACAGAGGTTAGATACACAGGGGAATCACTTTGGGTAAACCTGGCCAGAGGGAATGAAAAATGCCTTTACTTCGGTGTGGTATACAGACCTCCAAAACAACAGGAAGAAAAAGACAAGGAATTGATTGAAGACATAGAGAACATCATTTTGCGTGGTGACACAGTACTGTTAGGGGACTTCAATATGCCAGATGCAGATTGGAACACACTCTCCGCGACTACGAGTGGTAGCAGAAGAATATTAACCTCCATTAAGGGTGCACAACTCAAACAAATTGGATTGGAGCCCACAAGGGAACAGACAATACTGGACCTGGTACTCACCAATGGAGACAGTGTCTCAGAGGTATCAGTAGAAGACACGTTGGCCTCCAGTGACCACAACATGGTGTGGCTCAACCTCAGGAAAGGCTTCTCTAAATCAAACACAGCAACGAGGGTCCTCAACTTTAGGGGCGCAGACTTTGACCACATGAGAGACTTTGTCCATCAAGAGCTGCAAAACCATGCAGAAACTGACAATCCGGAAACTATGTGGTCAAATCTGAAATCCATCCTGAACGAAGCAATTAACCGCTACATTAATACAGTAAGCAAACGCCGGAGAAACAAAAGACCACAATGGTTCAGCAAGAAAATTTCGGACCACATTAAAAAGAAAAAAGAAGCATTTATCACCTACAAACATCTTGGGAAGAGGGAGGCAAAGGAAGACTATCTAGTCAGATCGAAAGCTGTCAAAAAGGCAGTCAGGGAGGCCAAACTACGAACAGAAGAAGATCTAGCACGGAACATTAAAAAAGGGGATAAATCCTTCTTCAGGTACATTAGCGACAGGAAGAGAAACAAGGATGGGATAGAGCACCTTAGGCAGTCAGATGGAAACTACGCGGAATCTGATTCTACCAAGGCAGTACTACTAAACGAATACTTCTGCTCAGTATTCACTTGTGAAGCACCGGGAGCTGGTCCACAACTACAGAAAAGAGACAGCCAAAAAGACCTGTTTCAGGATTTCGAGTTTACACCCAGTAGCGTCTACTACGAACTTTCAAGACTCAAAGTAGACAAAGCCATGGGACCAGACAATCTACACCCCAGGGTGCTCAGAGAGCTGTGTGAAGTTCTAGCTGAACCACTATCCGTGCTCTTCAATCTTTCCATGCGCACGGGAAGAGTACCCCTGGACTGGAAAACAGCTAACGTAATTCCACTCCACAAAAAGGGCTGCAGAACAGAAACAGAAAATTACAGACTGGTGAGTCTCACATCCATAGTGTGCAAACTCATGGAAACACTGATCAAACAGAAACTCGACCACATACTAGACGAAGAAAATCTACGTGATCCACACCACACGGATTTACCAGGGGAAGATCCTGCCAATCTAATCTGATTGACTTCTTTGACTGGGTGACTAGTCATCTGGATGCCGGGGAGTCCCTGGACGTGATTTATTTGGACTTCAGCAAAGCTTTTGATAGCGTCCCACACCGCAGGCTGTTGAACAAACTAAAATCTATGGGATTAGGGGATACACTCACTACATGAGTTAGGGATTGGCTAAGCGGTAGGCTTCAAAGGGTGATGGTAAACGGTACCCCCTCCAAAACGTCAGCAGTGACGAGTGGAGTACCACAGGGCTCCGTCTTAGGGCCGATTCTATTCAATTTATTCATAGGAGATATGACCCAAGGGCTTAGAGGAAAAGCGTCACTGTTTGCCGACGACGCCAAACTATGCAACATAGTAGGTAAAAGCAGTGTGCCTGACACTATGACGCAGGACCTACGGCAGCTGGAACAGTGGTCATCAACTTGGCAGCAAAGCTTCAATGCTAAAAAAGTAAAGTGATGCACCTAGGTAAAAAAAATCCACACAGAACTTACACACTAAATGGAGAAACCTTGTCCAAGACCACGGCAGAACGTGATTTAGGAGTGATCATTAGTGATGATATGAAGGCTGCTAATCAGGTGGAGAAGGCTTCGTCCAAGGCAAGACAAATGATGGGCTGCATCCGTAGGGGTTTTGTCAGCAGAAAACCTGAAGTCATAATGCCGCTGTACAGATCTATGGTGAGACCTCATCTGGAGTATTGTGTTCAATTCTGGAGACCGCACTACCGGAAAGATGTGTTGAGAATTGAGTCGGTTCAGCGAATGGCTACCAGGATGGTCTTGGGGCTCAGGAAACTCACGTACGAAGAAAAGGCTAAAAAAACTGCGGATGTACTCACTGGAAGAACGAAGAGAGGGGAGACATGATTGAGACCTTTAAGTATATTACGGGACGTATAGAGGTGAAAGAAGATATCTTCTGTCTTACAGGGCCCTCGGTCACCAGAGGGCACTCGCTGAAAGTCAGGGGAGGGAAATTTCATGGTGATACCAGGAAGTACTTCTTCACCGAAAGGGTAGTCGATCATTGGAACGAGCTACCTCAGCAGGTGATTGAGGCCAACAACGTATCAGATTTTAAGAGAAAATGGGATATTCACGTGGGATCTCTAGGGGAATAAAAGTCAGGGAGTGGGTCATTGGTGGAGGCATGGGTCATTGGTGGGTCATTGGTGTGGGCTGAGGCCTTTTTCTGCCGTCAATTTCTATGTTTCTATGTCCCATTTTATGCAATGCGACCTATTTACTTATTATTTGGGTTAACAGTAAAATAACTCATTGATGATTCTCTCCTTAATCAAACAAATCCATGTAGTTTAAATCTTACCACCAACTCACCACCTTATTGGCAGGGCAAATCATGGAATGAAAGGGGATAGGTCTTGATATACCTCTTTTCTGTGGTTACAATCAAAGTGGTTTCTATATTATATGCAGGTACTTATTTTGTACCTGGAGCAATGGAGTGTTAAGTAACTTTACAAGGAGCTGCATTGGGACTCGAACCTAGTTCCCCAGGTTCTCAGGACACTGCACTAACCACTAGGCTCCTTCTCCACTTGTTGGGGGTGTTTCTGGAGCCAGGTCCAATGGGAACTGGCTTCCAGGATAACACTAATTGGATAAACAGCTGACTTAAATGTAATTGGATAACTATCTAGATATGTGCAGCAGAAACCTATGTATCAAATTGTCTGAATATCTAGATAAATTTACCCAGATAAAAAATTATTTGAACAAAAAAATTAATATGGATGTCAGTAAATATGAATTCTTCAAGAAAACTAAAATAAATTCATTTTTAGCTACTTGGAAAGAAACAAACTGAGGCAAACAATCAGGTTTAGATTATATAGAATATGCTATATATGCACTTGCAATTAAATATACATTAATGCATGTACATGAAAAAATAAAATTAAAAAAATCCACCCCTCATTGCTAAAGTAATTTAATGACAATTTCTTTTAAGCAACAAGACCTCAATCCTGGTAAACTACTGCATTCAAAGCTTGCAGCTACAATTCTAGGCAGTCTATAGTGTCCCCTGGCTACATGCAATTAGCGCTACTGCAGTCAATTTAAACCACAGGAGGCTGCTATTGCATCCCACAGCAAAGCCACACTCTGCTGTTAGTTTTCAACTGCAGGTCCTGGGGGAGGAGAGGAGGAAAAATATAATTGTTTAAATTAAGATGACTTACTTTTCTCGATGTATGTAATAATACACATCCCGAACTGTCATTCTCTGTCAGGAAGAAAGGTAAAGAGATGGTAATGTTATCCCTGGGATAAAGTAGGAAAATGCAACATACCAAATTAAAAAAAATATATATTCTATGCCAGCACAGCAAAGAAAGCAACATAACCACATTACAGATGCATACCTCAACTCTCACTGGCTTCCAATTCCAGCAAGAATACTATTCAAATTCTACTGTCTACTATTTAAAACTTTAAACGGAGATAGCCCAACCTACTTGAACAACCATCTCATCCAAACCACCTCAACCAGACATAGGAAAACTCACACCCCCATTCACACACCCGCCAATCAAAAAAGTTAAACGGAAAAAAAATGATGGCCTCCTAGCCACTAAAGCAGCAAAAATAGACAACCAAAATCGCCAACCTTCTGATAGCGACCCCAGATTACAAAACGTTCAGAAAAGAAATAAAGACTATACTTTTCAAAAAATCCTAACCTCTCAAGCTTCCTTCTTTCATCCTTCTAACCCCCTGAACCCCCCAATCAACATGCTCTACTATTTTTTCCCCAAAAAGAACAAGAAATCTTTTTGTAAAACACCCTCTTTAACACTTTTGTAATCCGCCTTGAACCACAAGGTAAGGGCGGAATAGAAATCCCTAATGTGATGTAATAAATTTATATTCTACAGTATCAGGACAGAGGTCTATAGATGTCAAATAAAATTTATAGATATAGATATGACTAATGTCACTCATTTCAGTGATAAACATTTAAAAATGCACCTTTACCACAAAAAAATATCTGGCCCTGATGTAGCAAACTGTTAGGGCCTGTTTTACAAAGCCACGCTAGTGGCTGCTGTGCGGTAAAGGCCCCGAAGCCCATAGAGATTTAATGGGCTTCGGGGCTGTTGCTGTGCGGCTTTGTAAAACAGGTCCTTAGTCTCAGTGCAGGTGGTTTATTTCCAACTTAGTGCTGACTTTTTTACGCTTCGATTTTACTTATGATTTGGTAAGATCACAGCACACAAAGATTGCTGTACTGGAAGTAAACACCACATTAATCGTTGTGCTATTAGCTTGGAAATGGAGCTGCATACAAAATTATTTCTGATGAAGCAAACCAGAGGTGAAGTAAAAGTTAAAGATCCCTGTGCCAAGTGCCTAGGTCAGTTAGAAGAAGGGATTTGATATCTCACCTTTTTATGATTACAATCAAAGTGGTTTTTCTGTCCCTAGCAGGCTCACATATTTAAGGTTTTATTTCTTGAAGAGTCCCAGGAATAGGATTCCTGGGCCTGTAAGCCTTCAAAGTTAAGTCTGAGATAAAGTTAGGTGTTAACTTTCCCTCTGTTTTAGTTAAGTTCAATGGAAGTAGGGTTACCATAAGGCTCCAGAAAAAGGATGATGGACACTAAAAATCGAGTGGCCGAAAGAAGTCTTTATATATATATATTTTTTTTAAATCCAGCTAGACATCTAATTTATTTTGCCATTATCAAAAAAAAATCCAATTTAAAAATGTCCAAACAAGCAATTTGCATGTAGGAGGGGCCATCATTTTTAATGGACTGGTCACACAGACATGCCACTAGAGCAGTGGGGCACCCTAGGAAGCACTGCTGTGAAATTCACATTAAGGGTGCCAGGTACACATCTCACCATAACACCCGTACAAACTCCCCCAAAACCTACTGTACCTATCTGTTTGCCTTCCCATCCTTAAAGGGCTGGATCTACAAGAGATTCCTTGATAGATCTCTGTCATTCCAAGCAGGCAAATGGAATAAATGTCTAACCACCCTCATTTCAAATGCACCCTCCTACCAAACCTTCAGGAAATCAATTAAAACCTATCTCTTTGATAAATTTCTCCGACTCCCTCCCTGCCTTGTATCTCTGGTATGCCTCCGGATATACCTGACTTCTCTCAACTTGCTGAGCTAATCTGAATGTCTTGTATGTAACATCGCTGTCTGTGTACAGTCTCTTCCTCTGTAAACCGCTCTGAACTGTTGTGGTACTGCGGTATACAAAAATAAAGTTATTATTATTATTATTACCCGTCTATCACCCCAATAGTCCTTGTGCCTGCAGATGTCACCTATATGGTAGTATAGTGGGTTTTTGGTAGACTCACACTTTCTACCACAAGTGTACTAGTCAGGGTGGCAAATGGGCCTGGGTTCTCTTCTTAGAGGTCCACTACACTGCCCACCAGGCTACTCTAGAGACCTGCTTGCAGCTCTACTAGGACTAGTCATAGTACCTACATCTGTCATAGAGGCAGATATGTACAGTTTCATACAGATATTTGGGGGTGCAAAGGGGTAAGTGACTACTGGGGGAGTGTGTGGGGGCCATATTGGATGATGGTCGCTCTTCATTGTTGCAAGCAGGGGGGTGATATGTCCACTATCTCCTTTGTTGTTTGTCTAGTACCTGGAACCCTTATTGCGTACTCTCATGCTGGATGCTGCGGTGTCGGGAGTCCTGGTGGGGGCACAGGAGATAAAGTCTTGGCTTTTGCGGATGACCTCCTGGTGGTCTTGACGCAACCGCTGGTCTCATTGAACGCCATGTTGGGGGTGATCGATGAATTCTCTTTCTATTCTGGGTTCCAACTCAACCGTCATAAGTCGCTCATTCTTCCTTTGGATGCCACTCTGCCTCATACCTGGGTGGGCAAGTTCCCTTTTCTCTGGGCAGGTGACGCTATAAAGTACCTGGGTGTATGGATTCTGAGAGATTTATCCCGCTTATCTACACTAAATCTACAGATCTGCATGCAGTTCACAGAAACTAAATTTAAAGCTTTGGTTAGCATATCTCTTGTCGTTGATGGGGAAAATTGCCTTATATAACATGCTACTATTTCCCTATTGGTTGTACCTTTTCCAGATGCTCCCTCTCTCTTTTCCTACCTTGACATATTGGGCCTTTGTGTGCATGTTGAACACTTTTCTGTGGAATGGAAACAGCCCCAATTGGCATATCGGGTGATGGCAATACCTAGGGATAAGGGAGGCTTGGGGCTTCTGAACTTGAAGCTTTATATTGTAGCATGTCAGATGCGTCACCTCAACGATTGGTTCCGTAATGTCTCTCAGTTCTCGTTTACGGTGGCAGAAACCTTGTTACTGCATCCTCTGCATTTTAGTAGTCTGCTTCCTGCTCCACTGTGGTACTTCTCTACTGATATCCGATCGTTTCCCCTTTATTTTTTGATTTGTAAAGCTTGGCGACAGTTCTAAGGACTGTTGCGGATTCCATCAATAACGACCGTACTTCTACCAATTGGGGGTAATCCTCTTTTCACGCCAGGTATGACATCCACTTCAATTTGTTCTTGGCAGTTTAATAGTCTCTTATATCTTCACCAGGTCCTATTGGAAGATGGCTCCATCCACCCCTTTGTGGATCTTCGGGTGGAATTTTGGCTCTCGGCTTCAGATCATTTTGCATATTAGCAATTGCGCCATTACGTGTGTACACTGCTCACCATGGGGAGGAGGCACTAAAGACAATGGGGAGGAGGCACTAAAGACAATGGGGACGAGGCACTAAAGACAATGGGGACGAGGCACTAAAGACAATGGGGACGAGGCACTAAAGACAATGGGGACGAGGCACTAAAGACAATGGGGACGAGGCACTAAAGACAATGGGGACGAGGCACTAAAGACAATGGGGACGAGGCACTAAAGACAATGGGGACGAGGCACTAAAGACAATGGGGACGAGGCACTAAAGACAATGGGGACGAGGCACTAAAGACAATGGGGACGAGGCACTAAAGACAATGGGGAGGAGGCACTAAAGACAATGGGGAGGAGGCACTAAAGACAATGGGGAGGAGGCACTAAAGACAATGGGGAGGAGGCACTAAAGACAATGGGGAGGAGGCACTAAAGACAATGGGGAGGAGGCACTAAAGACAATGGGGAGGAGGCACTAAAGACAATGGGGAGGAGGCACTAAAGACAATGGGGAGGAGGCACTAAAGACAATGGGGAGGAGGCACTAAAGACAATGGGGAAGAGGTACTAAAGACAATGGGGAGGAGGCACTAAAGACAATGGGGAGGAGGCACTAAAGACAATGGGGAGGAGGCACTAAAGACAATGGGGATAAGGCACTGGGGGCACTAAAGACAGGAAGGGGCACTAAGGACATGGGAAGGAGGCACTGGGGCACTAAAGACATGGGAAGGAGGCACTGGGGGCACTAAAGATAGGAAGGGGCACTAAGGACATGGGAAGGAGGCACTGGGTGCACTAAAGACATGAGGAGGAGGCACTGGAGGCACTAAAGACATGGGGAGTAGGCACTAAAGACATGGGAAGGAGGCACTGGGGGCACTAAAGATAGGAAGGGGCACTAAGGACATGGGAAGGAGGCACTGGGTGCACTAAAGACATGAGGAGGAGGCACTGGAGGCACTAAAGACATGGGGAGTAGGCACTAAAGACATGGGGAGGAGGCACTGGGGGCACTAAAGACATGGGAAGGAGGCACTGGGGGCACTAAAGACATGGGAAGGAGGCACTAGGGGCACTAAAGACATGGGAAGGAGGCACTAGGGGCACTAAAGACAGGAAGGGGCACTAAGGACATGGGAAGGAGGCACTGGGGGCACTAAAGACAGGAAGGGGCACTAAGGACATGGGAAGGAGGCACTGGGGGCACTAAAGACAGGAAGGGGCACTAAGGACATGGAGAGGCGGCACTAAAGACATGGGGAGGCGGCACTAAAGACATGGGGAGGCGGCACTAAAGACATGGGGAGGCGGCACTAAAGACATGGGGAGGCGGCACTAAAGACATGGGGAGGCGGCACTAAAGACATGGGGAGGCGGCACTAAAGACATGGGGAGGCGGCACTAAAGACATGGGGAGGCGGCACTAAAGACATGGGGAGGCGGCACTAAAGACATGGGGAGGCGGCACTAAAGACATGGGGAGGCGGCACTAAAGACATGGGGAGGCGGCACTAAAGACATGGGGAGGCGGCACTAAAGACATGGGGAGGAGGCACTAAAGACATGGGGAGGCGGCACTGGAGGCACTAAAGACAGGAAGGGGCACTAAGGACATGGGAAGGAGGAGGCACTAAGGACATGGGAAGGAGGAGACACTAAAGACAATGGGGAGGAGGCACTAAAGACAATGGGGAGGAGGCACTAAAGACAATGGGGAGGAGGCACTAAAGACAATGGGGAGGAGGCACTAAAGACAATGGGGAGGAGGCACTAAAGACAATGGGGAGGAGGCACTAAAGACAATGGGGAGGAGGCACTAAAGACAATGGGGAGGAGGCACTAAAGACAATGGGGAGGAGGCACTAAAGACAATGGGGAGGAGGCACTGGGGGCACTAAAGACAGGAAGGGGCACTAAGGACATGGGAAGGAGGCACTGGGGCACTAAAGACATGGGAAGGAGGCACTGGGGGCACTAAAGATAGGAAGGGGCACTAAGGACATGGGAAGGAGGCACTGGGTGCACTAAAGACATGAAGAGGAGGCACTGGAGGCACTAAAGACATGGGGAGTAGGCACTAAAGACATGGGGAGGAGGCACTGGGGGCACTAAAGACATGGGAAGGAGGCACTAGGGGCACTAAAGACATGGGAAGGAGGCACTAGGGGCACTAAAGACAGGAAGGGGCACTAAGGACATGGGAAGGAGGCACTGGGGGCACTAAAGACATGAGGAGGAGGCACTAAAGACATGAGGAGGAGGCACTGGGGGCACTAAAGACATGAGGAGGAGGCACTAAAGACATGAGGAGGAGGCACTGGAGGCACTAAAGACATGAGGAGGAGGCACTGGAGGCACTAAAGACAAGAAGGGGCACTTAGGACATGGGAAGGAGGCACTGGAGGCACTAAAGACATGAGGAGGAGGCACTAAAGACAGGAAGGGGCACTAAGGACATGGGAAGGAGGCACTGGGGCACTAAAGACATGGGGAGGAGGCACTAAGGACATGGGAAGGAGGCACTGGGGCACTAAAGACATGGGGAGGAGGCACTAAAGACATGGGCAGGAGGCACTGGGAGCACTAAAGACATGGGGAGGAGGCACTGGGGGCACTAAAGACATGGGGAGGAGGCACTGGGGGCACGAAAGACATGGGGAGGAGGCACTGGGGGCACGAAAGACAGGAAGGGGCACTAAGGACATGGGAAGGAGGCACTGGGGGCACTAAAGACATGAGGAGGAGGCACTGGAGACACTAAAGACATAAGGAGGAGGCACTAAAGACATGAGGAGGAGGCACTGGAGGCACTAAAGACAGGAAGGGGCACTAAGGACATGGGAAGGAGGCACTGGGGCACTAAAGACATGAGGAGGAGGCACTGGAGGCACTAAAGACAGGAAGGGGCACTAAGGACATGGGAAGGAGGCACTGGGGCACTAAAGACATGGGAAGGAGGCACCGGGGGCACTAAGGACATAGGAAGGAAAGAGGGAGGGAATAGAAAGGGACAATTCTTGGGCCTGAGTGCAGAAATAAAGAAATGAAAGAAAGGATACACAGACAGAAGGAAACGCAACCAGAGACTCATGAAATCAATCACCAGACAGCAAAGGTAGGAAAAATGATTTTATTTTCAATTTAGTGATCAAAACGTGTCAGTTTTGAGAATTTATGTCTGCTGTCTATATTTTGCACTATATTTGTCTATTTTTCTATAGTTACTGAGGTGACCGAGCTTGCGGAGATGGAGCAGAAACAGGGTTTTAAAATTTTAGTCCTAGTAGTTTGCCGGTGCACAAAATAATTCTTTTATTTCTGCCGGTTCACGGGTGTAAAAAGGTTGAAAAACACTGATGTAGATAGAGTATGCTGGCTTTCTTTTTTGCCCAGCTGCACGCGTTCAAAAAGCCGCGCTTGCGCGGCTGCTCGAGTTGATCAATCTTCTCTCTTACAACTTCCTGTTTCCGGTTGCGTCAGAGGAGAATATTGAACAAATGAGCATCCGCACGTGCGGCTGGGCGAAAAAGAAAGCCGGGAAGAGATGGCGGAACACTGCAATCGGTCGGGTGTCTACTGTTTTTGTATCACTGCCTGCCTGCGCTCACGTTCCAGATTCTCCTGCATTTTAAGTGATTCGAGCTATAAATGAACATGGGGGGACACGTCATTGCAAGGGAGGACAAGACAATTGATTTATTTTATATTCTGTTTTTACTACAGGGCAGAGGCACTGAAACAGATTCTCAGTGCAGTAGTAGTAGTGGCAGGACTCTCTTCTGTCTTCATGGTGTTTCGCAGTACTGAGGCTTATATGGATGCTGCGGGGACGGTGAATGGGATGGCGGTGACGAGGCGGTGAAGGGAACGGCGGTGATGGGGCGGTGCAGAGGATGGTGGGCCGGGGACGGTGCAGTGACGGGGACAGATTTTTTCCCCGTGTCATTCTCTAATCCATAACAATGCTATGTCTGTACAAATTCTCTTTGGCAAATAAAAATGATTAAAAAGTAATAGCTGTCCCCTTTTGTTCACTGGTGCTGCCTCATGGTGAATTGGTTTTCTATAGCTCAGGAAACCCTGCCTGATCAGGATTTATCAGACCCAGCCCATTTGTCAGCATTGTGTCTTTTCTCAAGAAACAGACTTGGGCCTTTGTAAGGAAATATGTCTTCATTGTGTAAAGCATGATTCCAACTCAGCAGCAGACCACTCGTCTTTGGACAGTAATCTCAATGGAATTGCTTGGCGCCAGTAAACTGAATTCCCCTTATGAACATTTGAAAGTTATCTGAATAGGCACTTCTTAGTATTCAGGAAGGTGCTATTTTTCCCCGTGACCTTCTGATGAGGATTACTGACTTTAAGTATCAAAGAATGACCTCTTATTGAAAGGATCATAAAAACATGCTTCCTCTTTCCATTATTGCAGAGGGGAAATTCTGATCCATTAAAACTTTTTCTTATGTAAGTACATCTTGCATTCTGAAGCATAAAAATGGAAATCTTTTTTATTTTTTTTTGTAAACCATTTTAATTCACTCATTAGGAATTTGGCCATCTTTATAAACAACATATTATGTATGGTTTTTATAACATGCTCAACCACAAATACTGTATCTTAAATTCAGAGTAACTGAATAATAGAGTGACTTTATATGGACAAAAGTGCTAGCTACTACCTCAGCAACATTTGTAAATTAAAGCATTAAAGAGCAGCAAGCCATAGTACACTGCATGAATAGTAAACCTGAAGTGTTTTTACTTTTGATGTGCCATATATACAGATATGTGTAGAAGCTATGAACAGGTATAGGAGAGGGTCGGAGTACATCAAATAAACAGAGAACAAAACAAAGCACAAAGGGCCATCCAAGTGTAGGGTACTCAAAATTTATTAAGCTACATTATGGAGGTCATTTTAGAAAGTTGCACAACAGCTACATGTGTAAATGGTTATGTGTGTGTAAATATTGATTTTACAATTCCTCTATTTACATGCATAGATGTCACAAGATGTATAGATTTAAAATGGGGGGGAGGGGCTGTTCAGAAGTCTGTACGTGTATTTACAGTTTTCATAGTTTTATAAATATCCTTTCATATTTTGGCTTGATCAGTGCCACATTAGTAAAATCCAAAACTTGACAAGATATCTCATCTTTTGATTAACAAATCATCTCTGATCTTTTAACTTTAATGTTTAAACAGAAACTGGGTTTTGATTTTGTAAAACAGCAAATATCTTAACTAACCAATTTCCTAAGGTAGATTTTTATAGTGTTGGGTTTTGTTAACTAGTTTGCAAAGAGGGATGGGAGATGTAAATTAATTTCCACATTTTGTTTAGCTTGCATAAAAATCTGGAATTTGAGGATTGTTGTGAACCTCTGGGAGTAAAATAATAACATAAAATGACAGCAGATAAGACTAATAAAAAAAACAAACAAATCATCTCTGAAAACAAATGTGTCATATGTACAATTTTTGCATGAAATGAGATGGGCATATTTCAATATACTGCTGTAAGATCTTTTTTAATACCAAATTGTTAAAATTTCTGAAAGGTCATACCTCAAGTAAAAGATTAAAATGTTGATATATTATTGATGATTTACAATATACATTAAACTTCATTTCTCTTTTTCTCTGTTTCGCATCAAGCACACATACAACTTTTGCTTTTATGCGATGAAATGTTTGTTTTCTATATTACTGGAACTTGGTTGTTGAATACACAGGAACTACAAAACAAATTTGTCTACGAGGATGCCCTTCCATGGGAGGTGATAAGAGATGAAAACGGTAGAAGAATTAAAAAAATGGGTGGGATAAACATGGAACCAAACAAGCTTAGCGGTGATTACCGGTAGATGGCAACACCAGTAAGTGAGCAGCAAAGCCAGTGTTGAGCAGACTTCTATGGTCTGTGCCCTGAAAATGGCAAGGACAAATCAAGATCAAGTCTGCATATGTCGTATCACATCACAACTTAGCATATCTTGTTGGATCGATTTTTCACTCCATCAAAAATTACAAAGACAAAGGGACACTCGATGAAACTGCAGGGAACTACTTTTAAAACCAATAGGAGGAAATATTTTTTCATTCAGAGAATAGTTAAGCTCTGGAATGCGTTGCCAGAGATTGTGTTAAAAGCAGATAGCGTAGCTGATTTTAAGAAAGGTTTGGACATATTCCTGGAGGAAAAATCCATAGTCTATTATTGAGAGAGACACGGGGGAAGCCACTGCTTGCCAGGTACTAGTGGCCTGGATTGGCCACTGTGAGAATGTGCTACTGGGCTTGATGGACCATTGGTCTGACCCAGTAAGGCTATTCTTATGCTCTTATGACAGACTGGATGGACCGTACAGGTCTTTATCTGCCTTCATCTACTATGTAGGATACATTTATGAACCCAAAATGCGTGTGGTTGGAAAGGAAAGAGGTGGTATGATTATAATTAGGTATGCTTTATAAGCAGCTCATGAAAAACGGGTTAGATGGTTGTGAAGTGGTTTTTTTCTAAAGTTTAATGGTTGGGGACCCTGTTTGCTCCATTAGCTTCTTGATTCTACTGTATCATTTGAGTTTTTCAATTCATTTCCAAAACGTACTCATATACAATTTATAGTCCTAAGAGATTTTATTTTAATTTGCAATAATGATCATAAAACCACTTTGCTTCAGTCTATAGACAGAGAGTCTTGTAGCCAATACATGAAAAAGGACACATCTTGGATTTAGTCATTTTGTCCGAATGTAAATAACCTTGAGGATAATTTCTTCTTATTGAACAGATTCTTTGGAAAGATCATGTCTTATCCCCTTTTCATTATGATTTAAAAACAAAACAATTAACTGCAATACCTAAAGGCAACTTTGATTTAGAATATTTTGTAATTAAACTAGATTAAGTTTTTTTAAAAATTGGTAAGATTGGATTATAATGTAAAGAAAGTTATATTTAAATTCTGAAACTGAAGAGCAGTGTGAGACAATCAGTATTATTCCATTTAATTTCTTTTTCAGGCAGTCTCCTGGTTAAGAACACATTCAGTTTTGTAAACCGTTCTTAAGCTGAATTTGTATGTAACTTGGATCCTGTACAGTACACACAGTCTATAACAAACATTAAACATTAAAGAAACAGTCCTCAAAACAAAGTACTGTAGTTTAAATAGAAAGAAAAGATAGGTTTACACTTACTTTTGATCTTCATTCATCCCACTATTCCCTCTCTACCACCACATCCAACATTTCTCTCTCTCATCTCTCTCTTCCCCATGCATCTGTACCTCATGCTTCTCCCATCATGTCCAATTTTTCTTGCTCCCTCCCTATGCCCGACAATTCACCTCTTCTAACACCATATCTCTTCTCTCCAACCTTTCTTCCAACGTGTACACATTGAGGTCTTTGGTCTGTCTTCATACACTTTATGATGGATTGATTTTTTTACTCCATCAAAAATTACAAAGACTAGGGGACACTTGATGAAGTTACAGGGAAATACTTTTTAAAAACCAATACGAGGAAATATTTTTTTACTCAAAGAATAGTTAAGCTCTGGAATGCATTGCCAGAGGATGTGGTAAATGCAGTTAACATAGCTGGGTTTAAAAAAGGTTTGGACAAGTTTCTGGAAGAAAAGTCCATAGTCTGCTATTGAGAAAGACATGGAAAAGTCACTGCTTGCCCTAGATTGGTAGCTTAGAATGTTATATCTCCATGACATAAAAGCATAGAAGGCAAGTCTCCTTCAACTAAAGGAAACTCTGGATTGATTTTTTGGGATAATTCATTAATCTGACATTTAAAAATCAGTTTAGAATCCAATATGATCCAAAAACTTTAAACTTGTTTTCTGTTTTTAGTATCTCACCCATAAATAGTTTTAAGTTCTTTATATGGAACTCCTGAGAAATTCCCAAACTCAACTAAACTTGAATTGAGAACTCCAAGAAATTAAAAAGCAATAGGAATCACTGCTGCTGCCAGAGATCCTTTGATCAGCCTGAGCAGCTCATTAAAGGAGGGAGATGAAGGATTGCAGGAGCCCAACTTGCTTTCCCCATGCCAGCTGTGAAGTGTGCACTGCCGCTGAGTGGGCCCAGGCTCATCTGTGGCTCCAACCCTGACCTCTACTGTGTTCCTTACTTTTAAATCACTTTTCTTCTTCTCCTTTCTTACATTACATTATCTTTGACGAAACCAGGAATATTTTACTTAAGAAGTCTCCAAAATGGAGGTAGTCACGAAATATACAAAAGTTACCTATTTTCAGTTTGACTATGCATAGTGTTGGCAGGAAGACGTACCTGTTATGCTCTGTGGAACTTCCAAATTGACATGCACAAAAAACCTGATGCTGTCACCAGAAACGATGGAAGAATTAACGGTATCAAAAAGTTCCTCTCCTCCTCCAACCTCTTCTCTTGCTTCACATCCATCATCTGTATCACACTTAAGGTAACCTGCAATCAGACAAACATTTATTCCTTAATTATAAAATCTCGTATTTATCATTCAAAGCAACAAACATATTTCTTCATTAGACAGTTAGGTGCCTAGATCGAGGCACCTACCAATCTAGGAGCCTACCAATTTTTAAATTTGGCTCGATTGGTGCTAATTGAAAGCACCATTAAAAACAATTAAAAAAATTAAGTAGCTGGTAGGTGCCTTACTTGGTAGGCATTTACACTGAGGTGTCTATTAGCAGGTAGGCGTGCTTAGGAATGGATTTGGGGTGGAATTTGGGCATGGATTCAGTTAGGCATCGGTATTTTAAGCCAAGAAACCCTTGGCTTAATATACCGATGCCTAAAATGTATGCACAATTCTACAAATGGCATCCAGTTTTGATTGACACGCAGTGGGTGCTGTTTTCCTAGGTGCCTACTGAGTTAGGTACTGTTTATAGAAGCTGGCCCTCTTTGTCCTTTCTAAGCAACCATCCAATATTCAACACAAACAATTTTTTTTTTTAAATAGACTAAAATAATTGATCATTTCTGGAATATTGGAGCGCTCACAAAACAAATTAGAAAAGATAATATATCTGCTAGTGAACAGCAAGACTCAAATAACTGGTGAAAAAGCGATGAGAAAGTAGGTAATCCTGAGGAGCAGGGTTATCTTCAAGATTAAAATGGTAGAGGCATAAAATCATATTTCAAATGGGGATGGACAACATTTGGAGAGCTAGATGTAGCATGCCAAAAAGGATTAGGCTGGTTGATGCCTTAAAATTCTGAGACTCATCATTTCACTAATACTTTATCAATCTTTTAATCACATGAAAATTAAATGGTAGTTAAAATATACACTGGCTTACACTCTCTTGTAGGAACTACTTAATAGGCTTTTCCTAATTAATGTTTTATTTTCCTTTTTGTTTTCTAATACTTTACATATAAAAACAACAATTAGGAGGGTGCACTACTGTAAAGTTCATATTATGCTTGTATGCTCCAAGAGTAGCAAAGACTCGGACACAATGTCAGGAAATCATGTTTCATTGAAATGGTGGTGAATACCTGGAATGCCCTCCCAGAATTGGGGGGGTGGGGGAAGGCAAAAGGCATGAAACAAACAAAGAAAGATGGATGAGTAGCCTAACGGTTAGTGCAGTTAGCTAAGAACCAGGGGAACTATGTTTCATTCCCACTGCAAGTCACTTAACCTTCTTCTACCCTGTCAGCTCACTAGGCACAGAGAAAGTACCAAAACATAATATGTAAACTGCTATGGTTATACCTTACCCTTATTACTTATAAAAGGTGGACAGCAGAAGAATGAACTATGGGAAACCACAGGACATGGGGTAGCCAACAGAGTCATTTTACTACTGTTATGCTGTTAACAAAATTGTAAGTTTTATGTTAAAACTGCCTTGTGTGAATATCTTCACAAAGGTGGTTAATAAATCTCAATAAAATGTTCATCTAAAAACTTGAACCAACTTCTTTAAAGCAGTTCTCAATTGTCTGAAATATGGTCATGTTTCTACATTGTTTTCAAACCCTGTCCAGGAGGTACAGGTAATCGGTCAGGCTTTCTGGATATTCATAACACACACTCATGAGATAGACCACCTGTGTGTGCCCAAAAATCTAGTAAAAGTATAGTGCTTTACTAGTCAATAATTTTAAAGGCCCATTCACAATAAATATATTGTATTCCTTTGCAGTTTGTAAATTGCATTTGTAAAACAAAGATTATTTTTATAAATTGCTTTTTTTTTTTTTTTTTTAAACTGTGGATGATACTCAATTTTAAGCTTCAATCTTTTGATTAAACAAAGAGCAACAAGGTAGCACTCTATACTGAAAATGCAGATTCTCCAACCGAAATCTGAGGAATGGTCGAGAGGCTGGATGAATGGGAATGTAAGTGTAATCTTGTTTGAGATCTAGAGAACATAACCAATCGTTCTGATCCAGAAGGTGGTATAATGATGCTAGAGACAGCATGCAAAATTTCTCTCCGACAAAAAATTTGTTAAGGGCTCTGAGATCCAAAATGGGACGCAGATCGCCTGTCTTCTTCGGAACTAGGAAGTAACGGGAGTAAAACCCCTGGCTCTGCTGTTCCAGCAGAACCTCCTCGATGGCACGGAGACAAGCAGAGCTTGAGCTTCCTGAAGAAGAAGGGCAGTCTGGGATGGATTGAAAGAATACTCTCTTGAAGGCAGATCTGGAGGAACCTGGATGAAACGAAGAGAGTATCCTTCCCTGATGATGGACAGCACCCAGAGGTCTGATGTAATGATCTCCCATCGTTGATAAAAATGATGGAGACTACTTCCAATGGGAAGGGGAGAGGACAGAGGCAGAACAATGGAGGTTATGCTCTGTAGTAGCTGGTCAAAAAGGCTGAGAAGCCTTAGGTGCAGCAGAAGTCTGAGGTTTCTGCTGCCTCTGCTGCTGTTTCTTAGCAGGCGCCCTGGTATAAGGAGCTGCCCTCTGTGGGAAATGCCGCTGGTAAGATGGTAGAGTCCTGAAACCCTTAGAGGTGGAAGGCTTAAGCTTAGGACGAATGATGGAAGTAAATGCTCTCAACTGAGCCTCCAGAAGAGTGACAACCAACTCCTGACTCCTCTGCAAAGCCAGTTTAGTAGAGCTGATTTCCTTCATTGCCTAAAACTTAGGTGTTGAGTAATGTGGCGCTTAAGCAAAGTGGTAGGAGCCTACTAAGTTAGGCATCTACTATCCAATTAAGTGCAATTTACGTCAATTATATAGCGCTAATTGTTATTGGCCTTTTAAGTTAGGCATCTAAATCGGCTAGGCGTACCGATCTAGGTGCCTAACTTTAGGCATCATTTATAGAATTAGGGCCATAGTTCCTTAACTGCAAATAAGCAAACAGGTCAGTATCCGACAAGGAAAACTGAGCTTTTAAATCTGGAAAGGTTTCCTTTTACCCTCAGCATTCACCACATGTAGCAATCATCAGATCCTTTTTGATTCCAAAAAGTTTTGTTATCTACCCCAGGCGCAAATGCAGGATTATTACAAATAGGTAAATAAGGGGTCGCTTTAGCTGAAAAAAATGACATTTACATACCTATCTCTGAACTGCTTTACCGGTTTTCAACAACACAGCCGGGTAACACAGTAGTTGGCATACCAGCAACAGAATGAAGTATGCAGCCAACATGAACTTTGGGAATTAAATGTGTTTTCAAACTCATTACTGAAATGAGTTTAGCCAAATTAAACCAATCAGTGATGTATCACATTCCGCAAGCAATAGTCATATCATAAATTTAACAAGCCTAATCCTCCCTGTGCAACAGGGATCTGTAAAGTGGTAACATTAATCCACGCTTGCATTCCAAGCCATAAATATAGTTGGAGTATGTGATCCACCAACTTTTCATCTCTTACTTTTAATGGAAACATCTGAAAAATATAGAGCCAGCAAGACAAAAGAATCATATTATACTCGTACAGAGAAATCCTCCCCAACAAGGATAGAGGATATACTTTCCATTCAATTTGAAATGCAGATCTTTCAACAATGCTCAATGCTCTAGATCTCAAACATTCATCACGTGTACTCAATCTAATTGGTAACTGTACCCCTAAATATTTGAATGTGGAAGCCTCTCAAATAAAGAGGAAAGACTCCCAATTTTCTCTTACTCTTGACAAGACCACCAGAATTTAGAACTTCTCCAAATAGAGCATAAATCCTGTTAATTGTTCAAATGTGTTAAGTGAGCAACCTAGTAAGGGAGTACTGCAGGTTTGTCAGGAGGAGCAACAGATCATCAGCAAACGCCAGGACTTTGAGGTAAGTATCCACAATCATCACTCCCTGGAGGTCCTCTGTCCCTCTCAGGACATACAAAGGCTCCAGAAAAAGCATAAATAATAATGGAGAGAGTGGAGACTCCTTGCTGTGTGCTCCTACATAGGCGAAAAGGATGTGTCTGCAATAGTTGAGTCAAAGGTTGGGAGTAAAGAGCTATGGCCTGCAAAAAAACAACCCCCAATACCCACATACTCAAGCACAAAAATGGAAGGCCCACTTAACCTCATCATATGCCTTCCCTGAGTCAAGGCTGACAGAGAGCGCACATCAAATTTCTGAAAGTAAAACATTGCTAGTAAAGCTTTATGCATATTTAATACCAACTGTCTTATTTTTAACAAATCTCATTTGCTCCTCTTCAAGAACCCTGGTTAAAAAAAAAAAAACCTGCCTATTTATCAGCTAACACCCTGTACAAGATTTTAACGTTCACATTAATTAATGAGACAGATCAGTAAGATTCTGCCAATTCTTTTGGACAGTTAAGTTTGGGGATCAAATAAGTTAAGGCTACATTTGCATGGTGAGGAAAGGCACCCTGACCAATCACCTCAGAGTAGTAAGACAGTAATGAACCAATTATTTGTGGTTGCAACAACTCATAGAATTCAGGAGAATATCCATCTAGACCAGGAGCTATATTAAGCCACATATTCTTTATAGCCGTTTGGATTTCTTTAGTTTTAAGTGGCTTGTTCACTGCACAGCCTCAGGGGACAAATGAGGAAGCCTGGAATTTGCCAAATAAGTAACTATGTCATCTTCCCGGGAAGCATCTTCCTCTACATACAGCTGTTAAAAATCAGCTATTTCAGATGAGTTGTTAGTTATGACCCCCTTGGAATTTTTAAGGGAGGCTATGGCAAAGGATCTTCTCCACACCTTCAGCACCTGAGCAAATAAATTTCTAGATTTATTTCCATGCAGGTGAAATTTATATTTGTGATAAAACAGCATTCGATGAATGTGCTCATGAATTAGATAATTTATTGGAATATGCATGGAAAGGATATTTTCATATTTACTTGAGAAGAAACTTGGCCTTATGGCCTTATGCAAATTAGCCTCTAGATCAGTGGTCTCAAACTCAAACCCTTTGTGGGGCCACATTTTGGATTTGTAAGAGGTAAAACTCTTTATAGTTTATAAATCTTTCCTTTAACAATTAAAGGAAAGACTTATAAAACTATAAAGAGTTTTACTTTTTGCAAAATTGTAATTTCTTTAATAAGAAATTAACTATTTTTTCTGGGGCCCTCCAGGTACCCTATTTTTTCTGCAGCCCTCACATTTAAAGTTTAATATCTTTCCTTTCTCAAAACTGACACATTACAATCACTATATTGAAAATAAAATCATTTTCCTTACCTTTATTGGCTGGTGACTTTATTTTTCTGTGCTTTTAACTATGTTTCCACAGCTTTCTTGTCCTTTGACTGTTTTTCTCTCTGTCTTCACTTTCTGCCTTGCAGCCATCTTTGGCATTAACTTAATATTCAATTTTTCTGCTTTCTTTTCAAAATCTACGTTTTCATGTCTTACCTTCCCTTCCTATCTCTCTCTTCTTCCATCCCTATTTCCATGATCTGACATCTCTTTCCTTCCTATTTCCATGATCTGACATCTCTTTCCTTCCTATTTCCATGATCTGACATCTCTTTCCTTCCTTTCCCCTGGTCTGACATCTGTCTCCTTCCCTCCCCCCATGCCCTGGCATCTCTCCCTCCCCCTCCATGGTCTGGTATCTCCTTTCCTTTCCCTCCCTCCCATGGACTTGCCATCTCTTGTTCCTCTCCTCTCCCTTGTCTTCCTTCTCCTTCCTTCCCTCTGTTTCCCCAATTGGGTGCAGCAGCAACATTTACCTTCCCCCTTTCCTGTGCAGAAGCATTTCTCTTCCCCTTCCCTCCCCCTGTGTAGCAGCAGCAGCATTTCCCTTCCCCCTTTCCTGTGCAGCAGAAGCATTTCTCTTTCCCCTCCCCTTCCTTGTGGAGCAGCAGCATGTCTGGCTGGCTCCCTTGTTCAGTCGATCGTTCCGTTCAAAGCCGCGGGTGGCGGCTCCTCGCGCAATCCACGCCTGCATCAGAAGCCTTCTCTCTGATGTCGAGAAGCCACCATCTGCGGCTTTGAACGGAATGATCGACTGCAGCAAGGGAGCTGGCCAGACATGCTACTGCTCCACAAGGAAGGGAAGGGGGAAGAGAAATGCTGGTGTGGATGGCACGAGGAGCCGCCACCAGCTGCAGCTTTGACCGGAACAATCGACTGCAGCAAGGGAGCAGTTGATCATCGCATTCAGACCGTGGGCCGCAAAATAGCACCTGGAGGGCCGCATGCGCCCCGCAAGTTTGAGACCGCTGCTCTAGGTGGACAATACCCACTGACAACTTTTTATTATGACACTGGTAAATGCTATAATGTCTCCCACCCCCACCCCCTGCAGAACTGTTTTATCAGCACTCCAAAACAAAGTGAATTGGCTACAGTATATGTTGCTGATAAAGTGTTAGAATTCCTCCCATTTTTTCACCAAGTAGTCAACAAAATGGGTTATCATGCATTAAAAAAGCAGGAAAAATCCAGCCACTAGACTGCTGATAAAAAGCAGGAGCTTCCAGTTAAACTTATGACAAAGAGTGATCAGACACCTCTCCAGGTCCAATAACCACAGAGGAAACATTACAAAACAGATCATGACTAACCAAAATCATGTACCATGAGTCCTGGAGAGATGTGTAATCTTTCTTGGAGGAGTGACACAGTCTCCAAGGATATATCAGATCCAACTTAGTAACAAAAGTGGACAAATCCTCCCCACCTCTACAAGATCCCAGTGGGTCCAAACCTGAGCAATCTAAAATAGGATCCACCACTAAGTCCATATCTCCTGCAACAATAAAATTATGATGTTGATAAGGGAGTCACAAGGCCAATATAACTCAATAAAACTATTTCTCATATTTGCCAAAGCCTTCTTATGCTAAGGTATATTTCAGTTGATAATCGCCTTTTAGAATTTTTTTGACAGCAATGTATGATTTAAAGCTTGCTTGTATTTCTGAATTGATTGAATTTGCGCTCTATCCCTGTTTATAACAGGGTCGATTAATGATGTTGTTTAGATGTTATATGTGATATTCATGGAGAAACAATATTCTATGCATGTGATATGGAAACCACATAGTTGTATGCGGTATATAAATTTTTAATAAATAAATAAATAAAGTGTTCCATCATATACTGCTCACAGAATGATATCAGTCCTGAAAGCATAGCTTAAGAAGGACATAAAACCCTTAAATATCCCTGGCCAGCAAATCATCCTGATATTGTAAAGACTTAAAACAGCACTGCAATGCCTCCCCTTCTATTCCCAGAAGAAGAATAAAATACTTACCCCTCCCAAATGTGCTAAAGTTTTAAGATATTCCATATCAATAAGCGAGTTTCCTGCAAAGAAGCTATGTCTACTGCATAACTACTACTACTATTATTATTATTATTATTATTAATTATTTCTATAGTGCTACTAGACGCACGTAGCACTGCACAGAGTCACACAGAATAACAAAACAGTCCCCGCTCAAAAGAACTTACAATCTAAACAGGCAAGACAGACAAACAGGATGTCATGGATACAGTTAAGGCAGTGGTCTCAAACTCGCAGCCCAGGGGCAACATGTGACCCGCCAGGTACTATTTTGAGGCCCTTGGTATGTTACCATTGTTCTGGAACATTGCCCGCCTCACTGCTGTAACCTCACGCAAGCGCTTTCCTGCATCTGTATGCGATTATGAGGTGGCATGGAGAGGACAATCGCATACAGGAAAGCACTTGCATGAGGTTACAGTGTGAGGTGGGCAATGTTCCAGAACGTAAGGTAACCATTGGAGGCAGTGCAGCTTGTGCATGTGTACGTAATCTCGCAAAATTTGGCACCTCTCCTGCCGTTGACTGCTTGATGTAAGATGGCGGTTGTGTCCGGTGCTGGATAAGGTGAGAGCTGAAGACAGTTGCGGACGCGACCACCGGACACTTAAGGCACAAGTTTTTCAGGCACAAGTCGGATATTGATTCTCCCCTCTAAAAAAAAGCCCAGAGGACTACACCAAAATCTTGTCTCTTGCAGTTGATACTTTAGAATCTAAATCACAATTCTGAATGAGTTAAAACTCTATAAATTTATAAATATTTATTTAATTGCTTCTGATAATTTCAGCTATACACAGTTGAAAGCAGTGCAACATGCAGAAAGTGAAAAACTATCTAAACTTTATTTTCTGAATGTTTTAACTGCTCTTAGCTGTATATAGCTGAAATTATCAGAAGCAATTAAGGAAAGATTTATAAACTATAATGAGTTTTACCTCATGCAAAGTTGTCATTTCTTTAATAAGACAAACTATTTTTTCTGCGGCCCTCTAAGTACCTACAAATCCAAAATGTTGCCCTGCAAAGGGTTTGAGTTTGAGAACGCTGAGTTAAGGGGAACTGTTAAACAGCTGGCTGGGTTGGATGGCAGAGGAGTAGAGTTAAGGATTGAAAGCTATATCAAAAAGGTGGGTTTTCAGTCTGCTTTTAAACAAGGGAAGGGACTTGAAGGACAAACTCGGGTAATTTATTCAAGGCATAGGGGGCAGCTAGATGAAAGGAACAAAGTCTGGAATTGGCAGTAGAGGAGAAGGGTAACGATAAGAGTGACTTAACTGAGGAACAGAGTTCTCTGGGAGATGTGTAAGGAGATAGAAGTGAAGAGAGATATTGAGGGGCAGCAGAATGAACACACTTGTAGGTCAGCAATAAGAGCTTGAACTGTATGTGATGATAGATAAGGAGCCAGTGAAGTGACTTAAGGAGAGGAGTGACATGAGCATAGCGCAGTTGGTAGAAGATGAGTAGTGCAGCAGAGTTTTGCACAGATGCAAGGGGAAGAGGCGACACTGTGGAATACCAGTTAGGAGTAGATTGCAGTAATCTAAGCGTGAGGTTACGAGAGCTTGGACAAGAGTCCGGGTAGTGTTCTCAGAGAGGGTGAATTTGGTGATATTGAAGAGATAGAAGCGACAGGTCTTAGAGAGGAAGGGGCAAATTTGGTGAGATTGAAGAGATAGAAGTGACAGTCTTAGCAGCTTGTTGGATATGCGTAGAAAATGAGAAGAAATGACTGGAACAATGACAGTATTATTTACCGAGATGAAGAAAGGAGGAGGAGGAGCGGAGGAAAGAGAAGCAGCTCAATCTTGGACATATTTAGTTTCAGATGATGGCAGGACATCCAGGCAACAATGCCAGCCAAACAAGCAGAGACTTTTTCCTGGACTTTAAGTGAAATTTCAGGTGTAGAGAGGTAAATCTGCGAGTCATCAGCATATAGGTGATACTGGAAGATACTGGAGGAGATCAGGGCACCAAGGGAAGAGGTGTAAGAAGAGAAGAGGTCCTAAGACAGAACCCTGGGATACACAACCACTAGAGGGTTAGCAGCAGAAGAGGACCCACCAACACATACACTAGAGGTGCATTGGGAAAGGTAGGAGGCAAACTTATCAAGGCAGAGAGAAGGAGGGGCCTTAAGCAACTTAGGCCAATCAGAGCCCTTAGGGCCGTCCCTGGCGCATCCCAGGATACACCGGGAAGGGGAAGGCCCATCATTTTATAAGAGACGGGCCTGTCAGCTGGAGTGGGGTAGGGTCCCTCGACCGATCTTTCTCAATAAGGTAGGGAGGGGCGGGTCATTGAGGGCATGGGGGGAGTTGTTGGGGTGGTTGGGCGATGGTGGGAATGGGCATCCCTCCCACTGCAGGGGGGTACAGTTTATTAATGTGCGAGCGCAGTGGGAGAAAGAGGGCATCTCCCACTGCCAGGGGTGGTTGTCCAGAGGTTGTGTAAGCGCAGCAGGAGAAAGTGGGCATCTCTCCTGCTGATCTTCAATTTGGAGTTTGTTTGGTTTTTTTATTTTAATGGGGGGGGGGGGGATCTGAGCTGTCAAACCTTTCCTTCCTGTCAGTGTCCAGCTAAGGCACTGATCAGAAAGTAAGGCTATGACAGCTCAAACCTATCAGCAAATTTTGGATGCAAATGTGGCCCAATAAGGTTAGGAAATCACTCCGTGATTATAGAGAATCGCTTGGAGTGCTCATTTTAATATTAATGACCTCATTGTACTACATCTGCATGGCAGTATTGAAGACTGCTAAAAAAAAAAAAAAAAACAACCCTCAGAAAAGGCCATGGTAAGCCATTTTGATAATCTGCCGCTAAAATGCATGCATGCTAAACCGGCTGGAACCAGTTTAGTAAGCACATTAAAGGCGCATTTTAGTTGTGAGAATCTTCCCCCAATTTGTTAAGCCCACAGCCACCCATTCTTGCTTGTCACTCCAGTTCATAAAGCACACCCACTCAGATAAAAATTCTTACCTAGAAGATTGTCTATCTCACCCACACATCCAACTCTCCCCTCATCCCTGTCTTATTCCCATTCCCAACAACTAACACTATCTAATCCCCTCTGATCGCACTAATCCTTTGCCTCACCAATGAGCAACAAAGGGAGAAACCAACCAAGAGATGCTGAATATTTAATTTTCTCTCCCTGTGAAAGGTTCCGTTTCAGAAACCTTAAATTTTTTAATAATGTGTTTGCAAATTCTTAGGCCATAGTTTACTGCATTTAGATTAAAACTGAATGTGGGAAAGACACAAATATTAATTTTTATCAAATTAGATTGATCTTACACAATTACTTTCTTCAGTAAAATTTGATAACAATGAAAATGGGATTTCACTTGAATGTTAAATATGTTGGAGCTGTGTTGGGACTCCAAATTGTCTTAAAATGCAGATTAAAAATGTTATTTAGATGGCTTTTTAAAGATTGCGATTGAGAACTCTTACGAAATTATCAGAAGTGAATTTTCATACAGTTTTACAGGTTAAGGGACTCATTTTCAAAGCAGAAAGATGTCCAAAAAATGGCATAAACTTGTACTTGGGCGTTTTAATTGGTAAAACGTCCAAGTGTGAACAGAATGTTAGGAATGATTAAGAAGGGGATCACGAACAGATCAGAGAAGGTTATCTACCGGGCCATGGTGCATCCTCACCTGGAGTACTGTGTCCAACACTGGTCACCATACATGAAAAAGGACACGATACTACTTGAAAGGGTCCAGAGAAGAGCAACTAAGATGGTTAAGGGGCTGGAGAAGTTGCCGTACAGCGAAAGACTACAGAAACTGGGCCTCTTCTCCCTCGAGCAGAGGAGATTGAGAGGGGACATGATCGAAACATTCAAGGTACTGAAGGGAATAGACTTATTAGACAAGGACAGGTTGTTCACCCTCTCCAAGGTGGGGAGAACGAGAGGGCACTCTCTAAAGTTGAAAGGGGATAGATTCCGTACGAATGTAAGGAAGTTCTTCTTCACCCAGAGAGTGGTGGAAAACTGGAACTCTTCCGGAGTCTGTCGTAGGGGAAAACACCCTCCAGGGATTCAAGACAAAGTTAGACAAGTTCCTTTGAACTGGAACGTATGCAGGTAGGGCTAGTCTCAGTTAGGGCGCTGGTCTTTCACCAGAGGGCCACCGCGCGAGCAGACTGCTGGGCACAATGGACCACTGGTCTGACCCAGCAGTGGCAACTCGTATGTTCTTATGACTTTTTAGATGCCTTGCAAATCATTTCCCCCCCCCCCAGTACATCTAAATCTTAAGAGGGCATGTTAGATGTGTGTTTTGGGCGGGATTAGGACTTGAAGGGATAATGAAATCTTTTTTTAAGACATCCAGGGTGTCATTTAGGAGTTTAGAGTTAGACCTGTTCTAAAAGTGCATCAGGGCCAAAAAGGTTCCCAAACTGACCAGACGCCATTGGATACATGAAGGCATGACCCCCCCCCATACTACCCCAGTGGTCACTGACCCACTCCCATCCCCTACCTCCAAAGAAACAGTGCATACCAGCCTCTATGACAGCTGCAGATATTATGGGAAGTCTTAGTTCAGTATTAAGCAGGTGTCTGGAGTAGCCTGGTGGGCAGTGCAGTGAACCATAGAGAGGGGTTCCAGGCCCATATCCCACCCTAACCACTACATTTATGATGGAAAGTGTGGGGCCACCAAAATTCACCCAAAACCTGCAGCCATAAGGACTACTGGAGTGGTAGGCTGGTGTGCATAGTAGATTTTGGGAGAGTTTTGGAGGGGCTCACCATACACTATAAGGGTATTCTGATAAAACATGTACTCTGGCACCCTTTATGTGAAGTTCACAGCATGTCTAAGTGGTTAGTTCATTAAAATGCTGGCCCCTCCCATATCCAAGTGGACCTGCTTTGGAAGTTTTGATTTTCGAAAATGGCCAAACGTCTATACAAGCCATTTTTGGGAAAAAAAAAAAAAAGATAGATGTCCTGCAGTTTCAAACCTTTAGACCTTTTATCAATCTTACGAGTAGATCGCCATCAATCTTTCGAGCAGGTCACTAAATTATTCTTTTTTTTATTTTATGTGCTCCCACCACATGTATTTTTCCCTAAATGTTTCTTTTCTTTCTTTAAAGATTGTAGTTCATCCCTCTTGCCTTTTATACCAGTTTCAGAACGTATATAATTTGTATCCAATGTCTTGTCTTGTCCTCCCCCTTTTTTTTTTTTTTTTTTTTTTTAACAAATTGTTATACGCATTAAAATATATGATATTGCGCAGATAACAAATCTTAATAAACTTGAAACTTGTTTTCCCAACCCGATCTTTGGGCATCCTAGTCCTATCGAAAATGCCCCATGATTCTAACTGTATTAGACTACTGGTTTGTGGGTTTGTTTTTTTCTTTTACTTTACTTTTACTTTACTATTTGATCTCTCAGGCTGTTCAAAAATCAGCTGCAAAGTTTTTGAAGGGATTATCAAAATTTGATCATGTTTCTTCAGCTCTTAGAGAACTGCACTGGCTGCCTGTTTTTTGGCAAATCAGATTTAAAGTATCAACTCTGATGTTTAAGGCTTTATGTGATGATGCCCCACTTGTTTTGTCTTCTTCCTTGAAGCTTTATAAACCAATCTGTAGTGTTCAATCAGATGACAAACTGTTGCTGGATATACCACCTTTCAAGCATATAAAATTGTAAATGAATCATACAGCTATGTTACAGAATGAGGGAGCAGATATCTAGAAGGTTTTATTTTATTTGAATATTAGGTGGGAGGGTGGAGGGGGGGGAAATATAATTGTACATTAATAATAATTTTATTTTTTATATACCGACAAAGCCATGATAGTTCGAGGCAGTTTACAACAAGAGGTGCTGGTCACAATGCAAAGTCATCGAATATAAGGTTACAGAATGGAAGTAGTGAAAAACTATAATGTCTGAAAGTTTATTGTGCTTGTCTTGTAATATTTTATGTATATGAATTACTTGTTGCACAATTGTTTGAAAATTCAATAAAGATATACAAAAAATAAAAAGTGGAATTGAGAACATTAACATCTATAACTCAGTTTAGGATGTGTTTGAAATTTTTTTTATTTTTTGCCCAAGCATGTGTAGATTAATATTAGCAGCAGTCTTATTAGTATTATGAATTTTTATAATTAATGATTGTGGGGGAGGGGGGTCTTCTAAAAGTGTTTATTAATTTTTTTTATTGTCAAGTAATATGTGATTTTTGGTTTTTATGATTATGTTTGCTAATATGTACACTGCCTAGTACTGTTGGATAGAGCACCTGTGAATTTCAATTGCTGAGCTGGAAGGAGATGGCTCTTGGGGTAGTTGACATCAAACCATAGCAGCTCTAACACCCAAATGGTTCTCCCAGTGGCACAGCCATGGGTGGACTTAGGTCCACTTAAGATTCTAGAACTCTTGCTGTTACTAATGGGGATCCCCAAGCTTTACCAGCTGAAGGCCTCCTCCCCCTTGAACAGCCAGCACTCTGCAAAACAGCAGTCAGTTGCACTATCCTCAAGGCAACGTCCACACTGGCCCCTCCATACCTGCTCAGGTTTCATGCAGGTGCAAGCAGTGAGCATGTGCAGCTTGCTAGTTGTGGCAAAAACCAGGGAAGAAGGTTGCTGACTGCTGCTTGGAAAAGTTTTGGCTGTTCGAGGGCAGGAGGTCTTCAGCTGGTGGGGCTAGGGGATCCCTGGTAACTCATGTATTTAATATTTTGGGTTTGCCGGAGGAGGGTAGACATCAGAGAATGGGACAAGAGGCGAATTCCATGCCCACCCACTTTGGGCTCAGGCCTACCTGAAAATAGTCATTTGACTAGACCACTGGATTCTCTACACTGATTCTTGAGCATCTTCCTTGGATATGCTCTTGACCAGCCAATTGTCCAAACAGAGAAACACATGCTACAACTATGGTAAGACTTTGTAAATACTCTAGGAGAGGAAATGAGGCCAAATGATATTGTTAACGGTGTTTCCCTATTTGAAATCTGAAACACATTCTGTGACAAGGATATATCTGTACATGAGGGTACTCTCTAAAGTTGAAAGGGGATAGATTCCGTACAAACGCAAGGAAGTTCTTCTTCACCCAGAGAGTGTTGGAAAACTGGAACGCTCTTCCGGAGTCTGTTATAGGGGAAAACACCCTCCAGGGTTTCAAGAATAAGTTGGACAAGTTCCTGCTAAACTGGAACTTACGCAGGTGAGGCTGGATGCATTTAGAGCACTGGTCTTTGACCTGAGGGCCACAGCGTGAGTGGACTGCTGGGCAGGATGGATCACTGGTATGACCCAGCAGCGGCAATTCTTATATTCTTATTATGGGTGTAAGCATCCTTTAAGTCCAGACAGCATAGTCAATTATTTTCCCAAATCATGGAGGATGAGGGTGCCCAATGAAACCATCCTGAATTTTTCCTTGACTAAACATTTGTTCTGGGCCCTTAGGTCTAGGATGGAATGAAATTCCCTTGTGTTTCTGGGCACAAGGCTAGAATAGAATCCATTCCCTTTGTTCCCCGATGACACAAGTTCGACCACAAGGGCTTTTAGAAATGAAGAGTTCCTCTACAAGAATGGCCTGATGCTAAGAACTCTACTACTCTCAATGGACAATTTGTAAAAATTTCTCAATTAAGGGGGAACCCCCCCAGATTATTTTGAGAACCCAATGGTACGAGGTTACAAGGGGCCATCAGCCTCCCCCCTACTGGTAGGCCATCTGGTAAGGTCACTTTTTCTGTGGCTATGCTCTTGTGGAGCTCACAGATCACCCCTTGCTTTGACTGGGGAGCTGGCTGGGTCTTCCGAGTCCTCTGTTGCCAGAAGAAAGAGTGAGAGACCTGGGTTTATTGGGGAGGGTGGGCAGGAGAAGTGAACCTATGCCTCAGAGTAGTACCGTATTTTCGCGGATATAACGCGCGCGTTATACGTGATTTTACGTACCGCGCATACCCCTCGCGCGTTATATGCCTGAGCGCGGTATACAAAAGTTTTTAAACATAGTTCCCACCCCGCCCGACGACCGATTCACCCCCCCAGCAGGACCGCTCGCACCCCCACCCCGAACGACCGCTCGCACGCGCTCCCACCCGCACCCGCATCCACGATCGGAGCAAGAGGGAGCCCAAGCCCTCTTGCCCGGCCGACTCCCCGACGTCCGATACATCCCCCCCCGGCAGGACCACTCGCACCCTCACCCCGAAGGACCGCCGACTCCCCAACAATATCGGGCCAGGAGGGAGCCCAAACCCTCCTGGCCACGGCGACCCCCTAACCCCACCCCGCACTACATTACGGGCAGGAGGGATCCCAGGCCCTCCTGCCCTCGACGCAAACCCCCCTCCCTCCAACGACCGCCCCCCCCCAAGAACCTCCGCCCGTCCCCCAGCCGACCCGCGACCCCCCTGGCCGACCCCCACGACACCCCCACCCGCCTTCCCCGTACCTTTGTGTAGTTGGGCCAGAAGGGAGCCCAAACCCTCCTGGCCACGGCGACACCCTAACCCCACCCCGCACTACATTACGGGCAGGAGGGATCCCAGGCCCTCCTGCCCTCGACGCAAACCCCCCTCCCCCCCAGCCGACCCGCGACCCCCCTGGCCGACCCCCACGACCCCCCCACCCCCCTTCCCCGTACCTTTGGAAGTTGGCCGGACAGACGGGAGCCAAACCCGCCTGTCCGGCAGGCAGCCAACGAAGGAATGAGGCCGGATTGGCCCATCCGTCCTAAAGCTCCGCCTACTGGTGGGGCCTAAGGCGCGTGGGCCAATCAGAATAGGCCCTGGAGCCTTAGGTCCCACCTGGGGGCGCGGCCTGAGACACATGGTCGGGTTTGGCCCATGTGCCTCAGGCCGCGCCCCCAGGTGGGACCTAAGGCTCCAGGGCCTATTCTGATTGGCCCACGCGCCTTAGGCCCCACCAGTAGGCGGAGCTTTAGGACGGATGGGCCAATCCGGCCTCATTCCTTCGTTGGCTGCCTGCCGGACAGGCGGGTTTGGCTCCCGTCTGTCCGGCCAACTTCCAAAGGTACGGGGAAGGGGGGTGGGGGGGTCGTGGGGGTCGGCCAGGGGGGTCGCGGGTCGGCTGGGGGGGAGGGGGGTTTGCGTCGAGGGCAGGAGGGCCTGGGATCCCTCCTGCCCGTAATGTAGTGCGGGGTGGGGTTAGGGGGTCGCCGTGGCCAGGAGGGTTTGGGCTCCCTTCTGGCCCAACTACACAAAGGTACGGGGAAGGCGGGTGGGGGTGTCGTGGGGGTCGGCCAGGGGGGTCGCGGGTCGGCTGGGGGACGGGCGGAGGTTCTTGGGGGGGGGCGGTCGTTGGAGGGAGGGGGGTTTGCGTCGAGGGCAGGAGGGCCTGGGATCCCTCCTGCCCGTAATGTAGTGCGGGGTGGGGTTAGGGGGTCGCCGTGGCCAGGAGGGTTTGGGCTCCCTCCTGGCCCGATATTGTTGGGGAGTCGGCGGTCCTTCGGGGTGAGGGTGCGAGTGGTCCTGCCGGGGGGGGGGGGATGTATCGGACGTCGGGGGGGGCATCAGGCTTTCAGGATGGGGACAGACCTTCAAGGGGGGACAGGACTTCAAGGGAGGACAGTGCACGGAAGTCAGGGGGGGTGAACGGAGAGTCGGGACAGCGCACGGAAAGTCAGGGCGGGCGAAAGGAGAGTCGGGCAGCATGCGCGTTATATGCCTGAGCGCGGTATAGAAAAGTTTTTGTACATATCATCGTGATTTCTGCGCGCTATACCCCTGTGCGCGTTTTACAATGGTGCGCGTTATATCCGCGAAAATACGGTAGGTCCTTCTCTGACTATCACACAAAAATTTCAAAAAGGTTGAGATGGCAGAAGGAGTTGTCCAAGATAAGGGACTTTATGGCATCAGTACGTTTCATGATGAAGCCAGCGACTTCCTCCACTTTGTCCCCAAAAAGACTGCAAGGGATGTCTGCTGGTATTTCCTAAACTGCAGGTTGTAGGTCCAAACCATGCAGTCAGGAAAGCCTGTGTATGCCAATACCTAAAGCAGAAACTCAAGCAGCATTGGTTGCCTTAACCCTGTACTTTTGACACTCTTTCTGCTTGGCCATTAACTCATGGAGCCATGCAATCTGTTCTACAAGTAATCTGTCTGAAAATTCTGCTATACTGTCCATCAAGTTCCACAAGTGGCTGCTCATATAGAGCTGGTAGGACTGTATGCAAGATATGAGCATAGAGTCCTGAAAAACCTTCCTCCTAAAAAAGTCTACATAGGGAGCAGGTATTTAGAAGGGAGACTCAAAAGGGAAGGGGGAAAGAGCTGTAAAAGGCTGATGTGAAGAGGTGCAGCATCCAAGTGTGTGACCCCAGTGTATGGGAATGAGAATATTATAATAACAGATCCATAAGTAAAGCTAACGTTGACAAGACAGTAAGGAGAAAGAGGCTTAAGCTGCAGAACAGCTCAGAGAAGATATCACCTTGTGGGTGGATCCATGGATGGAGTAAGGAGAAGAGCTATGTTTGCAGCAAGCTCAGAGGGAGATCTGAATCAAGTAAGAGGCTGCAGAAACAAAGAATAGCATACACAAAAGTAGGGACTAGTAACAGCATGCACAGTACAAAGTACATCTGTCTTCAATTAATCTACCGAAGTTGCCAGGAGTGGCTGTTTTTACTTCAGTTGTGCTGTCGTATTTCTTTTGAATGGCTATTTCTAAGTTATGCCTATAGAACAAGGATCTAAATAGCGGTAGCACCCTCTGGTATTTATAGAACATTATGTTGATTGTGCCTGATGAAATCTGGCATACTGCCTAGAATACCTTTTATCCTTATTTGTACGTTCTTTCTTATATCAAAGGCATCTTTTCCTGTTCCAAGGAATACTTATTAAGTTGAGAGCTTTATTACACTATGCTTGTAAGACTATATGTACCCAAAAAAATTCTTTTGAATTACATTCTTTGCTTGTTTCAGTACAAGACTGCAACTGCAATTGACTTGCTTTTTGTTCTTTCTCCTCCCTGACCATCATGTTATGCTATTAGATCTGTATGACTTTATGCCACTATGATACAGCATCTATCCTGTCTTTGAATGTCTTATGCTATACCAGCTTATTAAAAGGTTCAAGAATGTCATACAATTATTGCAAAAACCATAAGAAAATAAAAGGAAACAAGAGCTAATGTTTTAATTAAACAATCTAGCTTTAGAAACACAAGAACACCTGGATTTGCCACTGTTGGAAACAGGACACTGGGTTAAGATGGACCGTTGGGTCTGACCCAGAATGGCTTTTCTTATATTCCTATGCAAGGTACTGATCTTTATTAGGACTGTGCTTCCCAAAACTGCACCGGGGGACCCCTATCCATTCAGAGTTTTAGGGTACTTTTAATGAAAATGCATGCAAATGTATCTTCACATACATCCTGGAAACCAGGACAAGTCTGGGATGACTTAAGATATCTGACACAGAGCCCCTGGAACCCAAATATCATTTAATTTAGTCATTTAGGGCCGGATTCTGTAACCAGCACCCAAGTCGGTGGGTGCCTTAAAAGCGGACACCGATCGCCTGTCAATCATTCGAGGGCACTGGTTAGAGAAGCTCGTCTATTCAGACAAGATAGGTGGCTGAAATGTAGGCTCATAAAACCTTGGCCTACATTTCAGCCACTTATTTTTGCTGCTAAACTGCAGCAGTCGAGTGCGGTAGGGGAATTCACCCCTCCCCCATCTGCTGAGCAGCAGGGACTCCCCAAAGCCACGAATCTGTAACTGGTACCCAAGTCAGATGTCTGTCAATCATTCTAGGGCACTGGTTATAGAATCGCGGCTTTGGGGAGTCCCTGCCACTCAGCTGTTTGGGGGGGTGAAATGCCCTAGTCGCGATCAGCTGAGCGGCTGCGACAGGGAACCTCCAAACCCCACCACACGTTGGCCAACAGAAGGGATGCCCAATCCCTCCTGCCGCCATCCCCGCTAACATCCCCAATAGGAAGAATGCCCAAATCCCTCTTGCCACCCCTCCCCCCCCCCCCCCCGGCAACATCCTCGGCATCCCTCCTGCCGCAGACGAGGGGGTGGGGGGTGAGGGTGGCCCTGGGAGAGAGTGGCCATCTTTCCTGCTGGCCAACTTGCGTTGGGGTTCCCTGCCACAACCGTTCAGCTTATTGTGGCAGGGGATTTCCTCCCTCCCCCATCAGCTGAGTGGCAGGGACTCCTCAAAGCCACGATTCTGTAACTGAAACCCTAGAATGATTGACAGGAATCCGACTTGGGTGACAGTTACAGAATCACTTTGGGGAGTCCCTGCTGCTCAGCTGATGGGGGGGGGGAGGAATTCCCCTGCTGTGATTGGCTGTAGCAGTCTAGCGGCAAAGATAGGCAGGAGAAATAAGGGGAATTTCCCCAAACCAAGCTGCTGATCTGAAGAAACAGTAATATAGTTAAAATATGAACAAGTCTGTGAGAGGAACAAGAATGTAAGAAAATATAAGTTAAGCAAGAACATAATAATTGCCGCTGCTGGGTCAGACCAGTGGTCCATTGTGCCCAGCATTCCACTCACACGGTGCCCTCTGGTCAAAGACTAATGCCTTAACTGAGACTAGCCCTACCTGCGTATGTTCTGGTTCAGCAGGAACTTGTCCAACTTTGTCTTGAATCCCTGGAGGGTGTTCTCCCCTATGACAGACTCCGGAAGAGCGTTCCAGTTTTCTACTACTCTCCGGGTGAAAAAGAACTTTCTTATGTTCGTACGGAATCTATCCCCTTTCAATTTTAGAGAGTGCCCTCTCGTTCTCCCTACCTTGGAGAGGGTGAACAACCTGTCCTTACCTACTAAGTCTATTCCCTTCAGTACCTTGAATGTTTTGAAGGGAAACAAACCGCCAGAACGATGGACCACCAGTCTGACCTAGCAGCGGCAATTCTTATGTTCTTAATAGTCTGACAGTAAAATCTTAGCTATGAGGCCAACCATTAAGCTTGAATCAGAAAGCATTTGCATCAGATAATTTGCTGGGCGGGGGTTCAGCATACCATCCCTTTCTACTGGAAAAGACATTGTCAAGGTAAGAACCTAATCTCTTTTTCCAGTGCAATAGGGATGGTATGCTGAACAGTAGGGATACATCTAAGCATTCCCCAAAGTCTAAGGTTGGAGAGATGAGTCTGCACATAGTACTGGGATCTGAAATCATCATCATCATCCTGTGCTGCTATGTTCACCCTGTACAATTTGGTGAAAGTATGAAAGGAAGACTAGGTAGCTGACCTACAAAACTCCTCAGGGGGAAGTCACCCTTGCTTTCGCCCAAGAGGAAGCCACTCCTCTTCGCCGATTGTCCAGCACTTCTTGTTGTAAACCGCCTCGAAACTTACATGGCTTTGGTGGTATATAAGAATAAAATTATTATTATTATTAAATACGCCTTCAATGAGATAGGCTGCTGTTTGCCACAACCAATGTATGTAGAGGAAATAGCTCTATAAATCCATCTAGAGATGCTGGCCTTGGAAGCAGATCTGCCTCAACTCGCCTGATTGGTTAACATGAAAAGATGATCTGAGAGATGAAACTCATTAGTCAACTTCAGGTAATGCAGTAGGGACTCTCCTGACGTCCAAAACCTTTAAGGTTTTGTCTTTTTTCCTGGACCATGTGTTGGTGAAATGCTGATAATATAACCTGTTGGTTGACATGAAATGCCAAAACGACCTTTGGTAGGAAGGAGAAAACCATACGCCAGGTTACTTTCACTTCCGTGAACCTGAGGAATAGCTCTCTGCATGACAGGATTTACAATTCTAAGACTCTCTTGGCAGAAGTAATTGTCACCAAGAAGACTGCTTTGATGGTCAGATCCTTGAGGGATGCCTTCTGTAAGGGCTCATACAGGGCTCTGCTGAGTCCCTCTAAAACTATATTAAAGTTCCAGGATGGAAACAGGTCTCGAACCAAGGGTTGTAGTCTCAGGTTGCCCTTCAAGAACCTATGTCCGGATGGGTCACTAACAAAGCTCTCTTCTCAGCTCCCAGAAGCATGAGAACCCTGCTATTTGAACTCTATGGGACACCACTGTCAATCCCTTGGTCAAGGCCCTCTTGGAGAATGCCAGTACAGATGAAATTGGGGCACTGCCTGACTCTAACGTTTCTCTGCTGCACCAGAGCTGAAAAGTCTCCCATGTCTTAGCATATGCTGAAACTGCGTTGCCTTTTTGGCACGAAGGAAAATAGCAATAACTACTACTTTGGACTAGTGCTCAAGAGACCCAAGCATACCGGATCTTCTAGGGCAATTGGCCCCTGTGAGAGCAAATCTGGATGTACCTGGAGTCAGAGAATTTGCTCCTTTTGTAGTAGTAAGAGGTCAGCCTACCACAGGCGCCCGAGCCAATCTGGTGCTACAAGAACTACTATTCCTGTGAGATGTGCTATTTGGAGGATCACCTGGCCTATCATGGACCAGGGGGGAAACACGTACAGTAGCCCTGTCTCTTGTCATGGTTGAACCAGCGTGTCTGCACTTCCTGGTTTGTATCTTTGACTGAAGAACCAATTCACCTTTTTGTTTTTTGCAGACATCATGAGGTTGAACATCAAGAGGACCCCATCTCCCCACAATGACCTGGACCACTTCCAAGACAACAACCATTCTCTCAGGTCTAATAATAATAATTTATTCTTGTATACCGCCATATTGGGAAAGTTCAAGGTGGTTCAAAAAAGTAGAGCTAATACATACAATGCAGATAAAAAATACAAGCAGATAAAAATACATCAGGTTAAAATAAGAAAAAAAAAACTTATTCAAGTTAAACCATGATGCATTAAGATACCAACCTATCAAATAGTTGTGTCTTTAACAGTTTTCTGAAATCAAAATAGGAAGACGACTCTAACATAATTTTTCCAAACTATACATTCAATTTAGCAGACTGAAATGAGAGTTCTCTCAAAGAACTTCTTGTAACGATAAGATTTTATAGGGGGGATATGTAAACAGGTGCACTCTGCGTGTATTCTTGTTAGAGTGATTCAAAGAAAAGTGAGGAACAAGATACCCAGGTGACATACCAAAAATTGATTTATAACAAACAAGAGAATTTAAACAAAATTCTAGATTCTATCGGTAACCAATGAAGTTTCTGATAAAGAGTGATATGCTCCCATTTTTTTTTTAAACCAAAAATGAGGCGAACAGCAGTATTCTGAATCACTCTTAATTTTTTAAGAATTTTCTTGTAAGCACCTAAATATATAATATTGCAATAATCAAGAATACTTAAAATTGAGAACTGTATCAATAAACGAAAAGAAGTTTCATCAAAATATTTCTTAATGGTGCGAAGCTTTCAAAGCACCCAAATACATTTCTTAAACAATAAATCAGTGCATTGTTCCAATGTGAGATTTGTCCACCCAGTATTTTTATGGATTGTTCTATATTGTAGTCCAAACCATTAACATGAATCATTGTTTCTTTGATCTTATTGTTGGGAGTTGCTAGAAAGAATTTAGTTTATTTCCGCATTTAGTTTCAATTTAAAAGCAGTCATCCAGAGTTCGATCTGACTTAAAATGGTCACTAACGAATTTATAAACTCAGGTGACAGACAGGTTAATGGGATAACTATAGTAATGTAGAACTTAAGCTTTAGACTTTGCAGCAGATTTCCCAGAGAGGCAAGGTAAATGTTAAACAGGGTGGGGGACAAAAGCGAACCCTGCGGAACCCCACAGGAATTTTCCCAACGATAGGACAAAGGGGTCCTTTAATCAAGCTGCGGTAGGGGTTTAATGTGCATTAAACCGCCTGCCGCGCTAGCCGCTAATACCTGTATTGAGCAGGCATTAGCTTTTTAGCCGGCCACAGGGGTTAGCGCGTGATGAAATGTCCAACACGCTAACCTCGCTAGCGCAGTTTGATAAAAAGACCCCAAAGTATTGTCCTTAAACACCTGGTACGATCATGTACCCAGGAATCCATGAAACCAATTCAAAATATTTCCCGCAACTCCAATGGATTCCAATCTAAAAGAATGGTATGGTTTATTAGATCGAAGGCGCTGCTCAGATCTAGCTGCAAAATTAAGACGCTTCTACCTTGACTAAATAGTGAGTGCAAATAATCTAACAAAGAGGCCATAATTGTTTCGGTACTAAAGCTTGACCGAAAACCAGATTGATTATCATGCAAAATGCTAAACTTGTCTAGGTATGTAACTAGTTCAGCATTAACCAATCCTTCCAGTAACTTAGTAGCCAGCGGAATACTAGCAATGGGTCTAAAGTTAGATGCAATATTAACTGATTTAGTATTTTTTTTATAATTGGTGTAATCATGATTTGACCTAGTTTTTCTGGAAACTTCCCTATAGATAGTAAAAAATTAACCTAGATCAACAATTTGGCCTTAAAATTGACCAGAGCAGCTTTCATAACATTTGGAGTACAAGTATCAAGTCTGCAATATAAATTGGCATACTTGTTATATTTATTTATTTAGATTTTTATCCTGTCCTCAAAATAGCTCAGAATGGCCTATAAGCAAACATTCACAGTGGAGTACATTTGGACAATACAAAGACTATACGGTTACAACTTACTAAAGGTTTCCCAGTCAATAGCAGTAAATTTGTTCCAACTCAAGTATACTCTGGGAACCTCAAAATTCTGAAGGATAGGGAAGCACCGATAGCTGTTAACAGGGTCAGTTAAAGTAGACCTCAATTTTTGTATTTTAGTATTGAAAAAATCCACTAAACTATCCGCAGATAGGATGGACTCTTCAGCGGAATCAGTAAATGCCTCTAAATCATAAAGGTCATTAACTAATTTAAAAAGGCTACTACTATTAGATGATACATTGCCAATCTTTTGGGCGTAGAAATTTTTTTGTTTCTCCTTTGTCAAGTCTTTATAGTTTTTCAGTTTTTGCCTCCAAGCCTCTCTATGCTCCAAGGTTCCCGACTTTAAACCATTGTCTTTCCAGTTTCCTTAGTTCCCTTTTTATCATTAGGAGATCTGTATCAAACCATCCATCTAAATTTCTAAATCTCTTTCTTCTTACTTTAATAGGGGCCATGTTATTTAAAATATGGGTACTCGTATTGATCCATGAGTCCATAAATTATTCAATCTCTGTATTTTGTTTTGAAACTATATCATAATGGGACCAAAAATTCCACAGGGTTAATCAAACCTTTGCTGGTGTGGAATTTTTTATTTCTTGTTTTATCGTCATTGGTTTTAGATTGGATTGTCTTAAGATTGCCAGTGAAATTTAAAATTACATAGTCTATGATCAGACAATAAAGAATCAGCCCAATTTGCTTGTTTCCAGTGAATTTTAGGATTAATTGATCCTTTAGAAGAAAAAGTAATAAGATCTAGATGATGACCTTTTTGATGAGTTTTTACTGTGGAAGGTTTAAAGAAACCTAATGAGGAAATGAAAGACCAAAACTCTAAGATTTCAGGATGATCTAATTGTTCAAGATGAATATTAATATCCCCACTCAATAGATGGTACGAACCTGTTATTGAATTAGTTAACAGGAATTCAAAGAAGTCCTCCTTCGCCGAATTCCATTTTTTAGGAGGGACATAAAACACAGTGGTAGTTAGGACATCTGCTAAAAATTTTGAAGCTAGTTTAAGAGACAAAATTTCTAAATTAGAAGTAGATTTGGAATTTAAAACAGTACAATTTAAATAATCTCTAAAAATAATAGCCAGATCCCCCCCCTTCCCCAAGCTCTCACTAACGATATAATTTTAAAACCTGGAGGAAGGCATTCTTGAATAATAATGTCATTATCTAACAACCATGTAAGTAGGATAAAATCAGGATTGGTTTCCTTCCAACCAGTCATTAATCAATAGAGATTTGTTTCTCAATGATCTTATATTTAAATATAAAACCACAAAGATTTTGGTAACTAAGAGGATCAGTTGGACGAAGATGGGAGTATGTCAGATTTTTTAATACTCGTCGTTTTTTAGTATAGGGCTTATTTAGTCTACTAGAGGCTGCTAAAACTGATATAGAAAATGGACCAGATTCAGTGTAGTCATACCAGACACGATACGGGGTCATTGGTAAACTTATCTTTACAGCACGAGTTGTAGTAAAGTGTACAGGATTAGGGACAATATGAGACAAAACAACTGTCCTACTTCTAAAACTGATTAAGTAAAAGAAGAGAAGTGGTATGATCAAACGATTGTTTAACAGTGCCATGGTGCAGCACTTCAATAAAAAATTAGATAGCTGGAAATAACAGTAATTTAAAATTAAATTCAATACTTATCAGTCTTGTATCACTGCTTCGCATTGGTGCCAAAACAGCAGCGTGTTGTGTCGTTGAGCTCTGAACAGAGCCGTTGTAGTATAGTCGGCAAATGAAAGGGAGCGCTCTTATAGCGATGTAGAAGATCTTTACGGTGTACAGTTCTAGTAGCAATGATTAGAATGGAGCAGGCTCTCCCACCCTAGATTGGAGGAGACAGCTTTGCAGAGAGTAGTCTTATCTTCTAAATTGTTTTAAGTTATTTTAAGACAACTATCCTCAGACCTCAGTCCTTCTCTCAGTCGCTGTCTGTTGCGATAATTCACTTGAACATTGTCTACTCCAGCCACATTCGCCACAAAGATCACCTGCAGGTATGTTTCTGCCCAACAGAACAATGCTTTCATCTCCTGCTGGAGTTGCGAGAGTGGGAAAAATGGACATGGGGTGGGGGGAGGGATAAATGATACAGTGGGAGAGAGCATGTTAAGTTGCGTCAGAGGAGAAGCTTCCGCCCACACACACGCGACTGCAGGCAGGCTCGGCTGGCTTCAACAAGTTACTTTATTAATGTGCCACGAAGGTAAGGGGGCGGGAGATAGATTCCGTAGGTAGTAAGGAGGGAGGGGACCGAGCGCTTTCTCTCCCTTAACTGCAGGGACAAGGCCATTCACCGCTCCAGGAGGCGGTGGATGGCCTTGTCCCAGTGCCCACAGTGAGCACTCCCCCCCCCAACCATTTTGGCGGGTTAGCCGCGGGTAACAGCCTCCGTGTCATTCTGTAGTTAAGACTCATGAGATTTTCTGGGAAGGAAGTGTGGAGAATATCAGAGACTTTGTATATATTTGTTTGTTACTATTCCCACATTCCTCTATGTTGTGACTGTGTATAATTTGACTACATAAATAGTTGGTTCAGAACAGGAGCACTGGAATCACCATAACAACTGAATAGAGTGACCAAACGTCTACAAGAAGTTATTTATTCAACCTCCTGGTAATACCACCCCAGCCCTTGTCCCAAGTTAATAACTACTGTTAATGTACAGGGTTTATCCACTAACTAGGTACGTCCTAGGTGACTGCCTATATGAAAAAAAAATCCCATTACAGTAAAACCTTGGTTTGCGAGCATAATTAGTTCCAGAAGCATGCTTGTAATCCAAAGTACTCGTATGTCAAAGCGAATTTCTCCATAGGAAATAATAGAAACTCAGACGATTCATTCCACAACCCAAAAAAACTAATACAAAATACTATACGTACTTGTAGTGCAAGACCTTGCTCATTTAGAACAGTCACTAACTACACTCCCGCAGAGTCAGAGAGAGAAGAACCATTGACTCAGTTGTGATGATGTGACGCGTGTTGTCACAATGTCACCCCTGTACTGGTAAAGGAAACCCTGCAGTGCCCAAGAAACAGGGATGGAGGCACGGACTGGACTGTAGGAGATGCAATACCTGTCCCCCGAGTTAGGTCCAGAGCACTGCAGTACCAGCAGAATCCTTTACCACCAGTTCTAAAACTGGTAAGTTAGCCAAAGCCTGTTCTAATCTCCCTAAAAAGCTAACAAGGAAAGAGCATGGACTACCAGTCCCAGATTGCCCCAGGGTTGGAGCCAGACAAACCAGAGCTGGAATGGGTGGCTCAATCAGCTCAGGTGCAAGGAGCTGTAATCAGCTCAGAACAACCCAGAGAGTTGATGATTTGAGCCAGGGGAGCTCAGGTGATTGGAATGCTAATAAGTCCCAAGGAACTGAAAAGGGAGTGGTCAGTAGGAACAAGGAGCTCACCAGGGGGGCTCACCCAGGGAAGCTCATCTTAGCTCCCAACTACAGACTAAATGTTCCTGAAGGAAGTCTACTCCAGCATAAGGCTGAAAAGCAGCAAGCAGTCACCTCACCAAAGGCTCAGGTACAATCCTTTAATTTTGATCCCGTTATGAGGATGTTATATAATGGAGCCTGAAGTTGGGAAAGCCTCAGAACTTTGCAATATGGAGTTTGCAGAGTATGGAGGAGGGGTGGACCTAGATGGCATGGAGGTTAGCTAAATGCTGCCATTGCTGGAACCAGAGCTTGCTGAAGATAGAAATAAGTTTTGTTGGATTTTCTCTGCTGAAATTGTTTGAGAGCTGATTAAGCCTCAGCTATAGTTTTGGTTTGGAACTGTGTTTTTCTCTCTTCTGTTTTGAAATCTCAGGCTTGGGGAAAGAGTTTTTCCTTTTCATGTTTTTCCCCCAAACACTGCTAATTGAACACTGGGCACAACAGCTGAATTACAAGCCATTTATGATTTGTTGTTTTTTTTAATTGCTCATGATTTACCTGGTCTTCATACTTTCGGATAAGGCCAGAAGCAGCAGAAAGAATGAATATGGAATTTTGTATGATATGTTTTGTGCACCATTATGAAAAGCTTATGAAACTATAATAAGTACTCAACTTTGTAAGCCAATAAAGCACATTTTCTTTTTCCACCTTAAACACCTGTGTGTTTGCTGCCTTCATTCCACTCCACCTACTCCAAGCCTCACCTTACCGCTAAGCCGAGGCCTATGTGCTTCAGGTTAGGCCCGAGCTATGGCCAAGCCCGGTCACAGTGTATACTGTACGTACTCGTATTGCAAGACTTTGCTTGTTTAGAACAGTCATTACACTCTTGCAGTGTCAGAGAGAGAAGAACCATTGGCTCAGTTGTGATGTATGTATAGTGTATGTACTAGTGTTGCTCGATTTACGATTTGAACCAATTCACCGATTCACTTCGGGTGAATTGGTTCGAATCGATTCGTTTGCACAAAAAATAAATCAAATTCACCGATTCAAGGTCGGCCCCCTTGAGACCCGCTCACATTCGGGCTTTCCCTCTGCCGCCGGAGTCCATCTAATGTAATTTCCGGTTTTGCGAAACCAAAAAGGACATTGGCATGTTCATGTGCGAGTGTGTGATCTGTGGCGGTGGCGGCAGCAGCAACTTGCAAACACATTGATTTTTTAATAGTTGTTGGCTCTTGGCTGGTTCGTTCCCAAAAGCATTTCTCTTCTCCTCCCAAATCCCCGCATCTAACTTTCAGCGTAAGTAAAGGATCTCTCTGCTGCAATGCTCTCTTCTTTTCCTGAGGCCATGGAATTGGGGGGGGAGGGGGGCTGGGGATGCTCTGGGCCTGGAGAAGCTGCAAAATCGGAAGCTGAGAATCGTCTCTGTAGGCCGAGGAGGGGAAATATGGGGTCCTTTCTTTGGGGATGCTCTGGGGAAGCTGAGAATCGGGGCGGGGGGCTGAGGAGGGTGAATATGGTAGTGCTGCCAGATTTCCTTGATATTGCCTTGCTTAAATAAAATGTTTAAACTTGAAAAGCTATGTCATTGAAAATGAATCGAATCGAAAAAGCAATTCAACAGGGTGAATCGAATCAAAATATTTTTCACTGATTCGGGCAGCACTAGTATGTACTTGTATTGCAAGACATTGCTTGTATATCAAGTTAAAATTTAATAAAATGTTTTGTTTGTCTTGCAAAACACTTGCAAACCAAGTTACCTGCAATCCAAGGTTTTACTGTACATAGTTTTAGGAAAGCACATGAAGTTTATTTCTATAATTTTCTGTGGGGTGAAAAAGTGGAGTCACTAGAAAGTAAAGGGAATCAAGTTTTTATTTGCAGGTAACATTAAATATTTCTACATCTAGCTGGCAAATCAGATAAAAGCTTGTCTGTATTTTTTAACTTCCCCTAGTGCTATATTCCACTATTGGATAGCTTCAATATATAACCTTTATTGCTTTCAGAATCCCAAGTGCATGTTATTAAATAAGTGTGCAAAATCAAGAGAATTGACCCAATGATCTTCACAAACAAATCCAACATAAAACAATGTGTATAAATTATGTTCCTGAGATGGACTTTATTAATATGAAAACTTGGCAAACTGGACTTTATTAATATTAAAACTTGGCAAACCACATAAAAACCTCTAGGACACAGTCCGCTGAAAAGCTTTAGACCCTGGACCCAACACGGTCCGTGTTTCGACAGAATGTCTTCTTCAGGGGTCCCTATGAAGTCCTATAGTAAAGATATGTGGATAAAAATGTCAGTTGGAAATAAACTGTTCCGTAGAAGCTGTGTACAGGTAAATTAATGGATGCAAAAATAGAGGAAACCAATTGGGCAGATCATGCCCCAATATGGGTGTACCTAACATGGGGATATACTAAGATAGGGATACGATATTGGAAACTAAATGATACTTTATTAAAAGACCCTAAGGTGGTTCAGAAGATAGAACAGTCTATCAGAAATTTTTTGGATAATAATAGTATTGATCATTACTCACCCATTATGATATGGGAATCTCTAAAAACTGTTCTAAGGGGAGAACTGATTTCTATAGCCTCTTATAAGAAAAAGATCCAGGAAAAGGAGGAAAATAAACTGAGAGAAAAATTGATGGGATTAGTAGTACAACATAAGAAGGGATTTGGTGGTGAACAGCTTAGGACTCAAATAAAAGAGATTCGTATTACTCTAGGAAAAATGGAAGATGAAGCCATTCAATTTAATTTAAACCGCCTTAGACTGAGAACTGAGCAGGGAAATTACTAGCACACCATATTAAGGTACAACATTTACAAGGTAATATTATGAGTATACGATATGAACATGGAGATCTCCTGACAAAAGAGAAGGATATTTATAATAGGTACATAACATTATACTTAGACCAAAAAGTTATACGCGGTTTACAAAAGTTTATAAACATTAAACATAATCGTATATTTGAATGAGTCAGCTAGTCAGGTATGTGGAGAAAAGATAGGTTTTTAGCTGTTTTCTAAAATGTCTGCAAGAAACAGCTGTGAGCAACAATGATCGAAATTCTTTTTCATGAGAAGCTGCCCGAGAAGCTAAAGAGTGATTTTGTGAAATTTTACAAGAAATTATATACATCAGAATATCAGGGACAGGAGGCTTCTCTGTCACAATATTTGTCTCAACTAGAACTAAATAAGCTTCAAGAATCAAAGACCCAAAGACTGGATGAAGATATTACAGAGGATGAGATACGAGGAGTAATACATCATATTAAATCAGGCAAATCCCCAGGAATGGACGGATTTATGAGATTGTTTTATAAAAAGTTTATATCTTAAGTAACTCCTCTTTTAGCAAGATTATTTAATAATTTAAATACTTTGAGATTAGCAGGAATAACAATTTTACCTAAATCAGGAAAAGATAATACATATTGTGCTAGTTATAGGCCTATTTCCTTGTTGGGAATAGACACAAAACTCATGGCTAGAGTCCTTGCTGACAGATTGTCATCAGACGTGCCATCACTTATTCAACCGGATCAAGCAAGTTTTATTGGTGGGAGGCAGGCAGCTGATGGATTAGGAAGGTGTTAGATTTGGTATGGAGGGCTAAAAGAGAGGGAACAGAATGGGTGGCAGTCTCGGTCGATGCTGAAAAAGCATTTGATGGAGTTGAATGGAGATTTATGGATGCAGTATTGGGATGCATGGGTTTTGGGATAAAGTATAGAGAGATTGGATATTTACATTATACAATAGCCCATTAACATGTGTTAAAATAAATGGATTTTACTCCTCTACATTTGAGCTTCAGAGAGGGACAAGGCAGGGATGCCCATTGTCCCCCCTGATTTTTGCATTAGTTATTGAACCTCTAGCACAGAAAATTAGACAATCCCAACAGATAAAAGGCCTGAGGGTGGCGGATGAAGAGCAAAAGCTGTCCCTGTTTGCAAATGAGTCGACCTTAACTGCCCTTAAGGACACCATGGGTGAATATGGTCAACTGTCAGGATTTAAAGCTAATTTATATATGACGGAAGTGATGAATATATCAGCATCTATGGAAAGGATTAAGGAGTTACAGAGATCAGTGCCCTTGAGATGGGTAAAGGGATCTATTTGCTACTTGGGAATAACTTTGGGGAGTAGATTGGACACTTTTGTTCCAGCAGAATTATATACCATTAGTAGCAGATATTCAGAAAGATCTAGAAAGGTGGAATAAGTTGTTCATCTCATGGCTAGGACGCATGGAGATGGTAAAGATGATGATTCTTCCTAGGTTTCTTTATCTATTCCAAGTATTACCGATAGAAATCCCAACATTGTATTTCCAAAAATGGAATAATATGATATTAAGATTTATATGTGGAGGAAAATGCCCAAGGTTTGGAAGATATGCAATGTTTAAGTCTAGGGCGGAAGGATGTTTGGAAAATTATTATAAAGCTGCACAGTTGAGAGCAATAGTTGTATGGCACTCATATTCACCTAAATTATGGGTAAGGGCAGAACAAGAAATGTTAGAAGGGACAGAGGGTATTAGAGAATTGAAACACCTACCATGGGTGGGAGAAAAAGATTTATAAGTAATCCTTTTAGTAAATGTTCCATGGGAATATGGAAAAGTGTTAAAAAAATAAAAAACAACACACAAAAACTTAGGAAGAGAAAAAAGTATTTCTTTTTTCTCTCCTATACTACATGCGTGAGATTTTATACCAGGTAGGGAAGGGGGAATTTTTAAGAAGTGGGAGGCAAAAGATTTAAGGTGTTTTGGTCAATTAATTGATGAAGGGGAGGTTAAAGCTTTTACAGATCTTCAAGATCAATATCAACTGGAAGCGAGAGATCTTTTTCCCTATTTACAGGCAAAAAAAAATTACATTTTGACATATAAGGGGATGGGTAAAGAAGTTTTAAAGAAATCTGAATTTGAAATGGGGTTAGGGAAACCAGTTGTAAAAGAATGTATTTCCAGGGGAACGGAAATTGAGCTCCACAAGTCCTAGTGCAGGCCAGCCAGGCAGGTATCCCAAGGGTTGCCCTTCTAGCTGCAGACTTTTCCCAGAGTGTGCATCCTCTCAGGCAAAGCTGACCCCCTGGGAACTTCTAAAGCACCCCAAAACCTCCAGATTTGGATAAAAAACCCCAAAATAAGAAAGAATGATCAGAGCAGATCAGAATAATACCTTGTCAACTTGCTTGTAAAAGAAAAAGCTGATGAAGGAGGCGGAGTTGAAGAATGTAAATTTCATCCTTCTGCAACACAACTCGTGAGCAGAGGGATATTACCTACAGTCAGGACTCCTTTACTCTTTGCACCAGAAACAGAAGTTGCATGTAAAGGAAAAGAGCAGTCATTAAAGCTGTTAGGAAAGGGGTCCTATTCCTTTCACAAGTAGGAAGAAAAAGGTAGCATAAAACTAGTCCATAAATGTACCTTGTGTGGCCTGCTCCTGCAGGCCACTGTACCTTACTGGCTTCTCAGTTAACAAGACACTTTACTTGTCCCTGGCCTGGTTCTTCAAAGTTACTAGGGAAGTTTCTATTGATTACTTAAGTATAAAATCTGAAAAGTTCCAAATGGAGCTTGGCCCACCTGACTGCTACAGCAGCATTTCAGTGGTGGAGGCACACATCATGGGGCATCATTGCTTCTTTGTGGTCCTTTTTACCTAGCTATTGCCTAGGCTTCCTAGACCATGTTCTCCTGGCTCCATCCCTCCTTGAGTAGAAGGTAGCCCTGACTGGCACTGTAAAATGAGAGAGGAAACATCCTCCCTCAGTGGTGCACAGCAGATACTGTATAGTCTAACATAAAACTAACAATTTCTCAGCCTGCAATGTGACTATCAGTTGAAGTACTTGGAGAGACCACTATAGGAAGACACAAATATCAGCAATCTCAGTAGCAGGTCCAAGTTTGTGGAACACACTGCCAGGATATCAGAAATTATGTAGGGTCAAAGGCACGGATTCTATATAGGATGCCCATCCCGGCGTCCTATACAGAATCGGGCCTACACCCGCCCAAAGAAAACCAACGTCCATGTTGCAGACACCGGTTACAGAATCAGGTTTGTTTAGACGCGGCCACTATACTTAATCGCAGCAAGGGATCTCCCTGCCGCGATTAGTATAGTGGCCGCAGGTACGGCCGCCAGTCTCCCCTCCCCAATACACCCCCGTTGATCGCGGCAAGAGGGTGCTCAAACCCTCCTTCTGGACCCCCCAAAAAAAATTTTGTTTGGGGGTGTCATTGGGGGTGGGCACCCTCCTGCCGCAATCGTCTGAGGTGGGATGGGGGCCTACCGGCAGAAAGGGTTGAGCATCTTCCTGCTGGCGAACATGGGTTTTGTCAGCAGGAGGAGTTGGGGGGAAGGTATTGGAGGGGAGACTGGCGGCCGTAGTCGTTATACTAATCGTATATATATATATATATATATATATATATATATATATATATATATATATATATATATATATATATATATATATATACATACATACATACATACATACACATACACACACCTCTTTCTGACTTCTAGTATAGATATCCAGTTCCCTTATTCTTCTGTAGGAAAGCAATTAGTATACTCGTAGCCCCGTTTCGAAATCTGCTTCAGGGGACCCGAGCTAAATTGCAGTAAGTGTTAAAAAAGTTTAGCTAATCTCCGGAACAATTTATCTCCAAGATAACGTGGTCGTATCTTTATGAGGAGTACAAAATTCTTTCAACCGACACGTGTACTCCTCATAAAGATACAACCACATTATCTTGGAGATAAATTGATCTGGAGATTAGCTAAGCTTTTTATACTTACTGCAATTTAACTCGGGTCTCCTGAAGCAGATTCCGAAACAGGGCCATGTTGGGACCCCCAGAAGATGTAAAAGATAAGTGGAGTTTTTCCTATAACCGGTGATTTCTGTCTGCATGCAAATTAATATGAATTATCTATAAAGTCATTAATTATTTATAATACTACTATAGTGACAAGAGAAGAAAGTCTATAAAAAAGTTAAAAAGAAGATAAAAAGTAAATCATACAGCATCTCAGAGAGTAATTCAACATTCAAAGATTGGACTGGACGATAAATTCATCCCGAGAGTAGAGGGTTTCCTTCTCTCTTGGAGTTTTATGTCTCTGAGTAGACCAAAGCATTCAGTTGATCACTCTCTGGGGGGCACTTTAGCTATAGAGGTTAGTTTCAGTTAAACTAATCGCGGCAGGGAGATCCCTTGCCATGATTAAGTATAGCGGCCGCATCTACTTACCATGTAGGCCAGCATTTTGCTAGCCTACATTGTAAGCATCTCCCGCTCTGCTAGGGAGACACGTAGGGCCACCTAGGTTCGCCTAAGGCTATCCCTAGCCTCAGGCGAGCTTAGGCAGGCTTGCGGGCTTCCCTAGGCTCCCGGAGGTGCTTTCAATATAGTCAGCCTGCCTAGTGAACATTTTTTTTAGAAAACGTGCCTCCTGATTGGCTGATTAAACATCTGTAGGACGCATACAACTGCCTACAATCGGGATGCACTTTGCAGAATCAGGGCCAAAATGTCTTTTAAAAAGCAATTCAAAACATTTTTATTTGTTAAGGCTTTTTGTTAGCTTACTATTGTGAAAGCTATTTTAGAGCTTTGTAAGCATATTCATATATGGAAAAAGATTTTGATGATACTGCTTTTGCTATGTTTATATGTATTTAAATATGTATATATTACTGTTATCCGCTTAGTTATTAAGCTGAAAAGAAATTTTTAAAATAAACAAATAAATTTTATTAAAAGCATAACAATAATAAAATGAGCAAATATAAGAATAGATACAATAATGAGGTAAACTTGCAGTTAGACTAATTGAATCCTAGTAACAGGAATAACAATTTGCCTACCTCCAAGTTTACCTCATTGATTAAAAGTAGAACAGTAAGGGTGATCATTTGGCATTCAGTGATCAACAGATGGTGTGGTTCAATATTAGGCTACATGTTGAGGGTTCTTTCATAAATGAAGTTCTTAAGAGTTTAAGAAAACTTAATTTTGTCAAGATGAAGGAATGCTTTAAGGCATTATTAGAAGAACGAGAACAGCTGTGCATCTTTAAATACTGCTTTCAGTAAGAGCATCGAGTCATATTTTTCAAAAATCCAACTTTTATGCCACTTTTCAAAAAAAGAGTCAATCAGCTAAATTAGGCAGCCAAAGTTTTGTCAGCTAAATCCATCAGATTTTCTAGAGAAAATTTTAATGTTGAAAATCAGTCCTGACAACCATCCAAATCTTCCTCTCAAATAAAGACTTATTGCAGTGGACGAAGGGTACCCTGACATCACCTCCCAGTGGCAAAAGCCTACTATCCCAAAAAGTTTCCTATCCAAGCTAGCAGGACAGTCTTTTTACTCACCCAGGTTAGCAACTAGTGGGTTTAAATCTGTAGGCGAGTAAGAGATTGTTTGAGAGAGGGACTTTCAGCACTGCTACTTTCTTTTCAATCTGGCAGATAGGGAGGAGTTCTATGGGGCTGTAAGAATCACAATTTCATTCTAATAAGGTAGAATAATGGGAATCATGGTGTGGAAGATAGAGGTTAGTTCCTCTTCTTAATATATTTTGCATCTTGGTGATCAAAATCAGAGATGTTCTGGCAAGAAGTTAGATTTAGCTACACAAGTTAGGTACACAAAGGCAATTTTATAACTAGGCAATTCCAATTAGATGCCTACAGGGTACAAGGAGCCTATTCTATAATGGAACTAGCCTTTAACTTGTTATGCTAGTACAGTGGTGCCTCGCATAACGGACGCCTCGTACAGCGAACGCTGCGCATAACGAACTTTTTGTCTTGCTCCCTATAACGAACTTCGTTTCACACAACGAAGTCGCCCGAGGGGCCCGGGGGGGGGGGCGGAACTACTCTTGCCGCTTTCTAATGTGAGCCGGGAACAGCAGCACCCTCCTGTCTGAATGCAGTGTTCCATCATCTCCCTCCACCTTACCTTAAAAACCGAGTTTTCCGGCTTTCTTTTTCGGCCAGCCACACACTTTCAAAGAGCAGCACATGCGCGCATGCTCTGTTGTTCAATCTTCTCCTCTGACGCAACCGGAAACCGGAAGTTGCAGGAGAGGAGAACATTGATCAACTCCAGCAGCTGCGCGTGCACAGCTTTTTGAGATCGTGCGGCTGGGTGAGGGAGAAGGCTGGCAGGCTCTGCATGTGAGGTGAGGTGGAGGGAGGGAAATGTAGGGCTGCAGAACGAATTATTTTGTTTTACAGGTATTCTTATGGGACAACAGGGCTGCAGAACGAATTATTTTGTTTTACAGGTATTCTTATGGGAAACGCGTTTCACACAACGAACGTTTCACATAACAAACTTGCTCCTGGAACGGATTAAGTTCGTTGTGTGAGGCACCACTGTATTTTAGAATGGAACCTAGCAATGCACCTTACACTATACCATTAAGTTAAAACTGATTAGAAATACGAATAAGAAAATACTTACCAGTTTCTTCAAAGAAATATCCATTTCTGGACATCGCTGCAGGTGGACTCTCTGAAAAGAAAAGTAGAAAAGGTTATTATGGCAATTTAAGCGATTCTAATGGCTGCATTTCTCTTATGCTCATGAATCTTGCATTTATAATTCATACTTACTAAATATTAGTTTACCTCTATTTAACCAGAAAAAATACTGAGGTAGACAGCTATGCTGTTCTAGCCCCTCCAATATCTTAACTTAGACATGTAGCTAACTACATATCTAGTTGTATTGTCCATTTCCTCCTAACATTAATCTTTTAAAAAGAACTTTAATAACTATACAGTTAAGTTATTCACCTGTAGCAGGTGTTTTCCTCAAGGACAGCAAAATAAATATCCACACTGATGGAAAATATAATTTATACGAACCTGGCACAGCAAGCATTCCCCAGTATTCTTCTCAAGGCTTTCTGAAGCAGCCTAATATACATGTATGAACCTTCTCGCCTGCCATCACTGCATAGCACCAGTCTAGTCTAGCTGATTGAATACAGCTCTAAAGGGAAATGGGTAAGGCAGTGTAGATATTAATCCTCAGAGAACATCTGCTATAGTAACTGCTTTCTCCAAGGTCAAGCAGGAGGATGTACACACTGATGGGAATCCCTATCTACTAGGCCTGCAACAGATAAGGCATAACAACCAAACAGAGAACTTCGTTTTTGGAATTCTCTCTCTCTAATTTATTTTTTTTTTTTTAACAGCCTAGAACTGAAACAAATGGGCCTAGGTGGGTGAGATGGATTCTAGACCAAACCAGCCGTCACATTTGTAATTCTGATCTAGACCAGACTTATCCAAACTTTTTCTATCAGAACATAAGAATAGCTTTACTGGGGCAGATCAAAGGTCCATCAAGCCCAGTAGTCTGTTCTCATAGTGGCCAACCCAGGTCCCTAGTACCTGGTCAAAACCCAAAGAGTAGCAACATTCCATGCTACTGATCCAGGGCAAGCAGTGGCTTGACCCATGCCTTTCTCAATAACAGACTATGGACTTTTCCTCCAGGAAATTGTCCAAACCCTTCTTAAAATCAGTTATCCACTCTTTTTACAACCTCTGCCAATGCATTCCAGAGCTTAACTATTCTCTGAGTGAAAAAATATTTCCTCCTATTGGTTTTAAAAGTATTTCCCTGTAACTTTGAGTGTCCCCTAGTCTTTGTAATTTTTGACAGTGTGAAGAAACGATCCACTTGTAACCCGTTCTACTCTACTCAGGATTTGTAGACTTCAATCGTATCTCCCCTCAGCCATCTCTTTTCCAAGCTGAAGAGCCTTAACATTTTTTAGTTTTTCCTCATACGAGAGGGGTTCCATCCCCTTTATCATTTGTCGCTCTTCTTTGAACCTTTTCTAGTGCCGCTATATCTTTCTTGAGATAAGGAGACCAGAACTGAACACAATACTCCAAATGAGGTCGTATCATGGAGCGATATACAGGCATTATAACATTCTTAGTCTTGTTAACCATCCCTTTTTCAATAATTCCTAGCATCTTGTTTGCTTTTTTGGCCGCCGCTGCACATGAGGTTTCATCATATTGTCTACAATGACAACCAGATCCTTTTCTTGGGTGTTAAGCCTCAAGATGGACCCTAGCATCCGGTAACTGTGATTCGGGTTATTCTTCCCAAAGTTATCACTTTGCATTTGTCCACATTAAATTTCATCTGTCATTTGGACACTCAGTCTTCCAATTTCCTACGGTCTACCTGCAAGTTTTCACAATCTGCATGCGTTTTAACAACTTTGGACAGTTTAGTGTCTTCTGCAAATTTAATCGCCTTGTCGTTCCAATTTCCAGATCATTTATAAATAAGTTAAATAGCACTGGTCCAAGTACAGATCTCTGTGGCACTGCACTGTTTACTCTACTCTATTGAGAAAAATGAACATTTAACCCTACCATCTGTTTTCTATCTAACTAATTCGTAATCCACAAATGAACTTTGCCACCTATCCAATGACACTTTCATTTTCTCAGGAGCCTCTCATGAGGAACTTTGTCAAAAGCCTTCTGAAAATCTAGATACACTACATCAACCGGTGTACCTTTATCCACATATGTTTATTCACACCTTCAAAGAAGTCAAGCAAATTGGTGAGGCAAGTTCTCCCTCGGCTGAACCCATGCTGTCATTAAATCATGTTTGTCTACATGTTCCACAATTTTATTTTTTATAATTGTTTCCACCATTTTGCCCGGCACTGGAACCCTTTTTAAAAATAGGCACAACATTGGCTACCCTCCAATCATCAGGTACTACAGACAATTTTAGTGACAGTTTACAGATCACTAACAGCAGGTCAGCAATTTCATGTTTGAGTTATGTTAGTACCCTGGGATGTATACCATCCGGTCCAGGTGATTTATCACTTTTTAACTTGTCGATTTGGCTTAGTACATCTTCCAGATTCACCGAGATGTCTTTCAGTTCCTCTGCATCATCATCTTTGAAAACCATTTCCGGTTCAGGTAAATCTCTTACATCTTCCTTAAAGACCAAAGCAAAGAATTAATTCAGTCTCTGCTATGGCCTTGTTCTCCCTGAGCGTTTCTTTTGCTCCTTGATCATCCAACAATCCCACGGATTCCCTCACAGATTTTCTGCTTCTGATGTACCTAAAACAACTGTTATGAGTTTTTGCCTCTTTTGAAAGTTTCTCTTCATATTATTTCTTAGCTTTCTTTATCAATGCTTTGCATCTAATTGCAAGTGCTTGTGTCTCTTATTTTCTTCATTTGGATCAGGAGTCATATTTGATTTTTTTCAATTTTTTTTTTACATTCAGGAGGGCCAAAACACCCATTGTCATATTTTGCCAAACAATTCATCAAATGCCAGCAAACTAAAAGAAGTACATCGTCCTCTCCTCAGCTTTCACCCAGTCTCACTCTTACTCATATACACCAACATCCCCCCCCCCCAAGCTTTCAATCTGTCTCTCCTGCTCATGTAACTTTCCCAGCCTTCACCCAGTTTCTTTTCCCTCACCTGGTTTCAGCTACATAAGTAGACAATGAGATGCCTGCTTCCCCACCACAACTTGGTTGTCTGCAAGATTGAGCAATGTGGTGCTAGAAGTTCTGGTTGATCTCATGGTTTCAATTCTCACAAGACTTGAATCTGCAAGATGAACCTGAACTTCTAGCACTGCATGCATGGCTCATGCTTACAGAGAGCCAAGTTGCAATCAGGAAGCAGAATCCCTCTATGAGCACCACAAGAACTGCAAAACTTCCAAGGGCTAGAAAACAGATGCAACGCACATCCTCCCTGCTCCATGGGGGGAAAAAAACCCCCCAAACAGAATGGACCCTGTACAACATTTGGGGGGAAACATATATATGCACCATAGACTGCTTCCCAAAGCTTCAAGAAGAATGCTGGGGAGCACTTGCCATGTCAGGCTCTGTCAGTTGACATGATCCATCAGTGTGGAGATATCATCCTGCTTGTCCTTAGAGGATGCATGAAACCATTATGAATATAGCAGCTTCTACCTGCACTCATTTTCTATGGCTGAATCTGATGTGGTCAAATGCTCCCAGTGCACATATCAGTATCCCCAAAAATGCAGAATTCATCTTGTGTGCTTCAAGCATGCTGGGTAGTATAGCCTACTTGTATTTACATTTCTCCTGATATTCAAAATGATTTAAGTGAGTAGAAGAGGCTCCTGCCCACTTGAATTGATTGGAGCCACCCTACAAATATTCAGCAGCAATTAATCAGGCAATGCTAATGAATATCAAATCTAACTGCACTTGTAGAAAGTGGGCAGGTCAGGGGTAGAACAGAAGGTGGTATTGTGGAGGAGCTGGCAGTTATGCAAGTTCTGGCAATATCCAGTGCTGGCACCTGCATAGCTAGCCATGCAAATTTAGGACAGCTCAAAACTATTTTTGAAGATGCAGCCGCTAAAGTCAGGAGTGAATGGGGCTCACTCCCACCCCATCGCCTTCAATGTACCACCAAGGATCTAAGGTATGCTTTGGGGGTCTAATGAGTCCAGGGGGGATGACGGGCATTCTTGGTGTTGTGGGATGGGGAGAGGGGGAACACGAGGGCCTCAAAGGCCTACTGGATAATGGATACTGGCCAATATTCAGTGCCAGGGCCCACTGTCTTATATAGGCCCCGACTGAATATCAACTGGCACCTCCATAAGTGCCAGTGGATAACAGCGGGATAATTATCTCCAGAAATGGCCACATGGCCCAGCACTAAATATCCAGGGCTAATATAGTTGGCAATGATCATTGTTTAAAAAATAAAAATGCTGATCGCTGCCAGAACGTGAACTCGCATGCCTTGAGCATGCTCAGATGCTCAAGGCCCAGCAGACGAGTAGGCCGATCTTCAAGAGCCCAGATGAGGGTAAGAAGCGGCGGGGGGGGGGGGGTGCCCAATTGTGTCGGGGTGGATGTCGGATCGTGTCGGGGGGGGGGGGGGTCGGATCGTGGCGGGGGGGTGCCGGTTCGAGGCAGAGGGGGTGCTCATAAATCGAGCCATGCTCTGTTTCCGAGGCACCGATTTTGCAAATGTTTTGCTCGTCTTGCAAAACACTCGCAAACCGGTGCACTCGTAAACTGAGGTACCACTGTATTTATAACCAGCACCGGGACCCCCCCAGCAAAAATGGCAGGAGGGATGACCACTCCTTCCTGCCAATGAGCCCTAGGTGTCTGAGCCAATCAAGCCTTAGGTTCCTCCTTGTGTATCCCGGGATACAGAGGAAGGAACCTAAGGCCTGATTGACTCAGACCCCCCCCTTGATTGGGGCCCTTGGGAGGGGCCTTAGGCATCTGAGCCAGAGCCTTAAACCCCTCTCCATGCATCACACGATGCACCAGGGAGGGGAAGGCCCACCATTTTGGACTGGCAGGCCTTGGGGAAGGAAGGTCCAAGCATCCCTCCTGCTTTCAACTTCTCACAAAGGCTTGGGGGAGGGGCAGGAGTCTCCCAGTGCCAGCTCATAGGCGTTCTGGGGAGGGCCGTCATCAGCGGGGAAGGTGGGGGTGGCATGGCAATTTTTAATGAGGCAGATATAGTGCGTGTGTAACACACGCACATCTGTGCCATTTTAAAAAAAAAAAAATAGAAAAAAAAGCCCCAACAGCTGCGGGGCTTCCCCTGCCAATCAGCTGTTAGGGTTTCCCCAAACTGGCTCTGCAGACGGGGATTACCACGAACCTCCGTACAATTTGCATGGAGGCTTGTTGGTGCATCAACTGCTATTACAGAGTCGGCCAAAAAATTGGCCAAGCGATTCACACAGTCTTAATGACCGTGTTTTGTGCATCTAGCCCACAGATAATAGTAAATAAATATATGCCACCGTACATCCTTCTGCAACTTTTTCAGAAAAAAAAAGCTCAAAGTACAGCCATCACACCTTTATACATTTCTCATATTCTTTAGTCTAAAAAATGCAATTCAAAATAAAACAGAAATATAGTTCTCTGATCTTTACATAGCATGTAAGAATAATTCCAGAAATGTTCTGGTTCTTTAAATTCTTACTTTTGAATATCTTGATTATCTAGGTTTCTGTGCCCCTTGACTCAGTATTTGGTAACAATAACAGCCATGAGAGTAAAAAGTATGTGGCAGCACTGAATCAAGGACAGTTTGACAACAATGAACAAGCTAGCAGGAAGTAACTGCTTTTGCACCTGTTTAAAAAAAAAGAAAGAAAAGATTTTGGCTAACCCAGAAACAGAAACGATAGGTGAAGACTGATTGACCTATCTTATTTGCAAAGTCCACATGGGCAGGAAAGCTACTGTGGTTAAAATTTGCTTGATGAGAAATGTCATTTCTTCTTGAATGACTTTCTACAGTTCTCTTGGTACACTATCATCTTCATAGTCTTCCCAACTAATCTCAACCTGCTAATGGCCTGCTTTCTAACATTTTCCCTTCATGGATTACTGAATATATAACTACTGTGAAAGCACATAAGACAATTTTTTAATTTCCAACTTTTGTGCTCCATTGGTTTTTCCCCCCATTTACTGCATTTGCATTTAATGCATTATCTTAAATAAAGGCAATGCCAACAATTAGAAATTAGAAATTTAACCAATATCCATAATGCATACAGAGCAGTGTTGAAAAGTAGGAGGTAATCACATACAGTAGGTTAACAGCTCTGATGAAACATCCCTGGGTCTGCTACTAAGATATATGGATCCTAATCTATCCTAAGACTGAGGGCCGGATGCTCCAAAACTGCTGTTAAAATCCTGTGGGTCACTGTGGTGAAGGTAAATTATCCGATTTGAAAACAATGGTCGATGTTCAAACAATTTCACTTTGCAAATGAATTTCGTGGAGGTCTGTCATAACACCATCCAATCAGTTGTTGAAGAAAGTGACTGACATGCAAAGAGAGACAGCAGGGGAAGCCCCGAACAGCTGGGTGGCAAGGAAAGTTTCAAGTTTATTTAGGACTTGATATACTGCTTTTATAAACAAAGCGGTTTCCAATTTATACAAAGTATTAAAAATATAATAGAGGGAACAAATTCAGTTACAGTACAATCAAAACATCATACATATGGGCTGATGGGGAGGATACATTGCTTAAAATAAAAGACAGGGGAGGCAAAATACAAAAGGAGTAAAGGGGATCTTTAATGTAAGGCCTGATGTCTTGAGTTTTTAAATAAGGAAAGCTAAGTATAGATCTCAAAAGCATCTCTGAAAAGAAATGTTTTGAGATTAGATTTAAAGTTGTTGAGATTCTTTTCTTGTCTCAGGATCAGTGGTAGGGCATTCCACAGTGTGGGTGTGGTTACTGAAAAGCACAGTTACTTACCGTAACAGGTGTTATCCAGGGACAGCAGGTAGATATTCTCATGTATGGGTGAGGTCACCGAAGGAGCCCCGGTAAGGACCACTTTAAAAGTGCATTGCCACTTTAAGATCTTAGAAAGTTTGCGATAGCCTGAACCGCACATGCGCGAGTGCCTTTCCACCCAATGTAGGGCGTGCGGTCCCTCAGTTAAGATAAGCCAGCTAAGAAGCCAACCTGGGGAGGTGGGTGGATTGTGAGAATATCTGCCTGCTGTCCCTGGATAAAACCTGTTACAGTAAGTAACTGTGCTTTATCCCAGGACACGCAGGCAGCATATTCTCACGTATGGGTGACCTCCAAGCTAACGGAAAAAGTATGGTGAGAGAGTTGGCCTTAAGAAAATAAATGTTGTAATACAGATTGGCCAAAGTGCCCTTCTCGTTTAGAAAAAGATTCCAGACAATGGTGAGAAGTGAATGTATGAACTGAGGACCAGGTGGCAGCTTTACAGATTTCCTCCATAGGAGTAGATCTGAGGAAAGCCACAGAAGCTGCCATAGCTCTAATTTTGTGGGCTGTGACACGACTCTCCAGTGCCAGGCCAGTCTGAGTATAAGAGAACGAGATGCAGGCAGCCAGCCAGTTGGAAAATCGTTCTTTTGGAAACAGGACGCCCAACTTCTTCGGATCAAAACATATGAACAATTGTGGAGATGTTCGATGAGGCTTTGTCCAGTCAACGTAATAGGCTAAAGCTCGTTTACAGTCCAAAGTATGCAAAGTGGGTGCCGCAGCGCCGTCTGGAAGAAATGCCTCCTCTGTCCGCCAGCCACTAGAGAACCCCTGAGCCAACGCAATGCCGCTGAGCCCACGCAATGCCGATTCCTCTTCCGTCCGCCGGTCAGCCTTCCACACTGGGTGCCTTCCGTATGTTGGAGAGCCTATGAGAGCCCACGCAGCCGAGTGCCATCCCACCTGTACGTTGCGTATGATCACGCACGCCGATGATTGACGTTGTGTGTGATCATACACAATGTGTAGATGGGACGGCACTCGGCTGCGTGGGCTCAGACAGAAGATCTCCAACATGCAGAAGGCACCCGGCGTGGAAGGCTGGCTGGCAGACGGAAGAGGAATCCCCCTGAAGTGGCGCTACCTGCAGCTGTAAGTGCTCGTTTATCAGGGCGGTGCTCGTTTTGCGAGACAAAAGTTTGCCGAGTGTTTTGCTCATCTTGCAAAAAACACTCAAAACTGCGTTACTCGCAAACCAAGGTTCCAATGTATTTGGTTTTTTAATATATCGAGGGAAAAGGACCTGGGTGTACTGATAGATAGGACCCTGAAGCCGTCGGCACAATGCGCGGCAGCGGCAAAGAAAGCAAACAGAATGTTAGGCATGATAAAAAAAGGAATCACGAGTAGATCGGAGAAAGTCATAATGCCGCTTTATAGAGCAATGGTCAGACCACACTTGGAATACTGTGTCCAACATTGGTCTCCCAACCTAAAGAAGGATATAAAACTGCTGGAGAGGGTGCAGAGACGAGCAACGAAGCTAATAAGAGGTATGGAGAGCTTGGAATATGAGGAACGACTCAAGAAACTGGGACTATTCTCCCTTGAGAAGAGGAGGCTGCGAGGGGACATGATCGAGACGTTCAAAATGCTGAAAGGCATCGATAAAATAGAGCAGGAAAATAAATTATTTACATTGTCCAACGCGACACGGACAAGAGGACATAGTTTGAAGCTAAGGGGGGACAAGTCCAGGACAAATGCCAGGAAGTTCTGCTTTACACAGCGAGTGGTGGACGCCTGGAATGCTCTCCCAGAGGAGGTTATTAAGGAATCCACTGTGCTAGGATTCAAAGGCAAATTAGATGCACATCTCCTTACGAGAGGCATAGAGGGATATGGGTGACTAAAACTACATCAGGTGTATACCTGACTGGGCCTCCGCGTGTGCGGATCGCCGGACTCGATGGACCATGGGTCTGATCCGGAGATGGCAGTTCTTATGTTCTTATGAAAGAAGATTTTGGCAAAGCCAGTCATACACAAGATGCAATTTTTGATTAATATCCATGATTTCAGCTTGATTGTGGCTCTGGACTGCCACTTAGCTGTTCGAGAAAAGAGGAGGAGCTTTTTATTTTTATGACCAGATATGTGTGTTTTATATAAGCACATCTGTGCCCATTTAAAAAAAAAAAGTGTCACGCCAGCACCCCACACCCCCCTAACATTTAAAAAATATATATATATATATATATATATATATATATATATATATATTTTTTTTAAAATTTTTTAAAATTTTTTAAAATTGCATCTTGTGTATGACTGGCTTTGCCAAAATCTTCTATATATATATATATATACATATATATATATATATATATATATATATATATACTGTATATTGGCAGGAAGAAGTCCACTCCCTTCAGCCTCACCTATCAGACCCCCACACACACACTCCCGATCCCCCCTCTTTCAGTTGAAGATAGGCAGGAGGGAAAAATTATGTTCTTACCTGTTAATTTTCTTTCCCTTAGACGCAGCAGATGAATCCAGAGACCAATGGGATAGCTCACATCTACCAGCAGGCGGACATAGAGAAACTGATTAACAGGTGGTCCTATTGGCTGGCACTCCTCCTGTTTATCTAGTATAGCTCCTTGCCCAAGCATCCGTAACCATCAATAGGCATAGCATGTAAAAAACTTCTTTACCATAACAAATCTCAAAATGCAATAATACAGAAAACAACCTGCCATAATAACAAACTGCGAAAGTTGCAAAAGAAAAAACCGAGAGACAATATCCAGAAAGGGTAGGGCTCTGGATTCATCTGCTGCGTCTAAAGGAAAGAAAATTAACAGGTAAGAACATAATTTTTCCTTCCCTAGCAACAGCAGCAGATGAATCCAGAGACCAATGGGATGTAGCAAAGCAGTCCTCAATCTGGGTGGGAAGCAAACGCCGCCTCCGCAACAACCGAAGCACAAAACGCCCCTACCACATGCGCCCCCACATCCAAGCAGAAATGCGGAGAGAAAACACTCTCGGAAGACCAATTAGCCGCGAGACAAATCTCCTCCAAGGCAAAAACCTCTGGGCCGAGCCTAAGAAGTAGCCATCGCTCCGGCGGAATGGTCATAAAGTTCTTTCGCCAACCGCTTCCCTGCCAGCAAGCAAGCATAAAGAAAGTCCTCCTGGACCCATTGACTGATGGAGGCTTTGGACGCCGCCATACGTTTGAGGCGTCCCTTGAAGAATACAAAAAGGAGATATAAACAACTAAAAGTCGTTAGAAACCGAGCTCCCGGAGAACGCTACGTACGCATCAAAAAATGCAGTGAATAAAAGCACTGCTCCCAATTTCTCCTCCCAGGAAGAAGGAAGGAAAAGCGAGCACGACATAAAAGAAAGGATGACACCCCCCTAGAAAGAAATAGTGGTACCATCCAAACTGATACCCCCTATTTCGGAAATCAGAAATAGGAATCCCCGTTAAACAAGGCCTGCAACATAGAAAACTGCAGAGCTGAAGCCATGGCCACAAGAAACCCCATGTTCAACGGCACAGCCCTTTAGAGTCCCAAAAGACAAGGATGAAATGAAGCCTTCGGTAAACTGAGAAGAAGTACGTGAAGATTGTACTCCAAACCGGGCTTTCTAAGAGGCGCATGAATATACCGCACTCTGTTTAGGAACTGAACTACATGAAGCTGAGAAGTAAGCGAAGAGCAATATACCTAGCCCTTGTAACAAGCCAAGAATGGCACTAGAAGCTGAAGGGAATTGAAAGCTAAGCCCTCGGCAATACACTTGTGCCAAAAAGGAACTCTGGAGTGTTTCAAACGTTAAGAAGCACCCAAGAAAGGAAAAACCTCCAAAAGGAAGCAGAAGCCACAGGAGAAGACGTCCGTAGCACCTGGATAAGAGAAGAAACAACCTGCTTCGCATAACCCTTACAAGTCAACCAAGATTTTTCAAAAAACTAGGTCGTAATACTAAAGTAGTATAAATATCCATGTTGATCGGACCCCAGGCGAGCAAAGCCGGAGATACCAGGAAACTTCTTAGTCCGGCTGTCGAAAGACTCATCAAATCCGCATAGTAAGGATGGCGCCGCCAATCCAGAGATTCTACAAATACTGTGCCCAGAAAGCGAGCTCGAGATGGCAAATCCAAGCCATCATCAGCCAGCGGAAAACACTGAAAAAGAGAAGGCAGAGGCGAGAAAGGAGCCATGCAGAGGCGAGAAAGGAGCCATGCAGCTACCCCCTCTAACTCCCACTTCCCGCCGAAGAAGCTAGGAAGCTTAGAATTGAGAGACGAGGCCATGAGGTCTAGGTCAAGAAGATCTCACGTCCATAAAAAGAGCGAGAACGCCTGAGCCACAAATCTCAATATCCAGGATGCAGAAGATTACACTATTACTAACATGCACACTTTCCAGAGCGTACACAGCGCTGTACACTGTAACATATGGGCCATGCTCAGATTCCGCGGAGAGAAAGTCTATCCAAACTCTTATCCTGATCCATAAAAGGATCTGCCAACAGAAGACGAAGATGAGTGCACCCATTAAAGCAGACCAACTTCACCTGCCAACTGAGTACAACACCTACTGCCCAAAATGTAGAGAAATACCCCCATCATAATACTGACCAAAAGGACCCTCAGCGGCAATCCAGAAGAATGATCTGAAGCTCCAGAAAGGTAGCCTGACCCTGCTCAAGAGTAGAAGAATGAACAAGTACTGAGTCGCCTCTGAAGACCAGACTCCTGGAGCTGAGGATGGAAGCCACCGAGCTCCCCAACCCGACAGCCCGGGTTGGTCGGTGGTCATGAGCTAGTCCAGCAAAGACCGAGGCATGCCTTGAAAAGAGAAATCGCGCTGAGCCACCAAATCATACAGAGCGATGCAAGAGGAGCATACCAAATAATTGGAGCCCTGAGATACCGGGAACCACCAGAACAAAAGCGACTGCTGTAACGTAAGAAGGGGAAAGCAAGCCGAAGTTCCCAGTGGAGTCAGCAATATGGATCACAGAAACTGTACAGAATCCCATACTCTTGGTCATGGTAAGCGAAGAAGAATACCAATCTGAGACTGAGACCTCACGCCCAAGTCTCCGGAAAGAAACATATGTCTCTCCTATATGAATAAACACATTACCCCGATATACCTATAAATAGTACAGGAGAAAAGAGCGCTGTGCAAATTTGAAGATGCACGTGTAAAGAACTGAGGAAAAGATACCACCCTTTTCGTGTCAGTCAAATGGCCCAACTGGAAGTCGTCCGAATCAAGCAGGCAGTCAAGAAGAAATTAGATGAATCGCCTGGTAGCGCCAAAACGGTACCACCGCCCACATTACCTAAAACGTTCGTGAAGCCTTGGGTAGGCTTTGGCATGTGCCAAAACCGAAAGCGCTGCTCCAAGGGAGGCAGGCAAACCAAGTGCCGATTCGGAGTCCATAGAGAAAAATGTAAATATACTACCATGTTGTCTGCAGAAATGTGTAACCCCGAGAAACTAATTCAGAAGAATGGGATCCAGCCTGCCCAATGCCCGTCTCGGGCACCATGCAGTAAGTGGAACAACGTCCCTTAGTTCCCGAAGAACTACAAGAACTGTCCTGAGGACCAGTAACACTGAAAAGGGAGACACAAAACATAGACTCCAAGAACGAACTGGAAACCTGAGGAGGATGCAAAGATGCAAGCATCCTGAAAAATCTTCACAGCCCCCTGACCTGACATTATAGCGTCTTCTCCCTCATGAGAAAGCCTGAAGAGTCATTGAAAGAAGTCAAGATCCCCTCAGAATGAAGTGCAGAAGGTCAGGGAATGGCAGGATGAGACTGTAGGATCTGCAAGAAGATTCTCCTAGGAAAAATCAAGTTTCACAATGTAAAGAGGAATATACTGGAACCATGAAAACAGTACTAACCCCATGCAACATGAGCAAAATCCGTATGTCCTTTAAAGTGAATACATTACACTCATCAAGATGCTGCATCTACCGCCCCGTGGAAAACAACAGCATCCTTACAGGTATCAGACAAAGCTCACATCGCTAATGAGAGCTTCAGGGATGAGGCCAACAGCCACATAGCGCGTGATCCTCCGCGGGTTTGATAGAATAGGTAACTGGCTCCTGGTTAAAAGGAGCTGTACAGCCCTTCCTGTCTGGTCAGGGGGCCTGTCTAGCATGTGCCATGAGAAAATGGTGACAGGAGAAACCAGCGTGATAAGCATGGAAATCTGAAGTCCAGGCCCCCTCAGAAATAGAGAAAGAGAGTCCTGGCCACAGGAAGATGCGCACTGTCATTATGCCCACAGAGACAGCCCAAACTTGGAAACTGTTTGTACTACCTTTAGGCATATACAGTGGCGTACCTAGGGTATGTGGCACCCGGGGCCCATCATTTTTTGACACCCCCCCCCCCCCCCCCCCCCATGTAAAAAAATTTTTTTTTTTTTTTTTTTTTTGCAATAACCATGAAATGGAATAAATGGTCAGAATAGAAACAGGCAGTGAAAATTTTCTTTTATTGAACCTCATATATGTAACCATTATTCCAAACATAACATAACATAAATTATGTCTAAATTGTCATGACATTAGAAGTACATATGGAGTAGTTGCAGGTGATGCTTGGGACAGTTCTGATTGTGTTAGTTCGGTTTTATGTGTTTTTTGAATAGAAGGGTTTTTATTTCTTTTTGAAGGTTTTGCAGTCTGTGGTTGATATCAATTGGTTGTAGAGTTGGGGGTCGAGTGTTGCAGCTCGAATGGCTAGGAGGTTGTCGAACAGTTTTTTTCTTTTGACGTTTTTGGTTGGAGGGTGTGTGAGTGGTGCACAAGTTCTCCTATGTCTGTTTCAAGTGGATTGAATTATTTAGCTGAAGAAATTAGTTACCCCCCATTCCACACACATTAATTCTCTTCCATTTTTGTTCCCATTATAAAAAACACTGATAAGTTCCCAGAAAAAAAATACATTAAAATAAGAAGTGAAAACAAAGGCCCCTACAGATGAGAACATAACATAAGAATAGCCTAACTGGGTCAGACCAATGGTCCATCATGCCCAGTAGCCCATTCTCATGGTAGCCAATCCAGGACACTAATACCTGGTCAAAACCCAAAGAGTAGCAACATTCCATGCTACCGATCCAGGGCAAGCAGACACTTCCCCCATGTCTTAATAACAGATTATGGACTTTTCCTCCAGGAATTTGTCCAAATCTTTCTTAAAACCAGCTACACTATCTGCTTTTACCATAACTTCTGGCCACTTCATTTTTAAGTTTAGATCTTTCCTTTCAAACAGAGACCTTGCTAGATGTCAAATACAGCACAAGGTAACTTCACATGGACTTAGCTGTGCAGGAAATGTGAATCTCCTCATACACCCACCATATAGTGCAAAAATGTGCAAAGGTCTGTTTTTTTCTTTCGATCACTACATAGCCTAATGCCACACAAGCAGCGCTGTTACAAACATATTCTGTAGGTCAATGCTAAGGATAACAAAGTTTCCTTCCTTGGACCAGAAGGAGATAAACCACTGGAAGAGATCCCAAAACAACACCCAAAGACCCACTCAGTGTGTGAATCAGTTGAGTGGAGTGGACTAACTGGGGGGTGGAAATGGGCCCGGAGTTTGCTCAGCAGAATTTCCCAGACCACCTCTTCCTCTCAACACATTGACACGCTGCCACCATCACCACTAGGAACACCTCACTGGGTAGGCCAGCTATGCTATAAACTTTATAAAACACATTATTATATTTTCTTATAAAGCACATATTTTAACTGACCTCTTTGACATCCTCAGCCTTTCCATTCACAAAAATAGAAGGAAGAAAAGTTCCCATTTCCTGCTGTCTCATGTCCCCGGCCTATACAATATTTTTTTTCTGCAGACCCTTCAAAAGTCTGACCAAATCCTCGTTTCACTTGCATTATAAAGTACTGAGGATGCCATCTCTCCCCAATCCCAGGTCCTAAAGTCTAAGACAGTAGCGCAAACTAATGCTGCCAGATACAGGGGAAAAAAATTTTGATTCGATTCAGCCCTATTGAATTGGTTTTTCAATTCGATTTTCCTGCCCAGTTGGGTGATTTTTTTCAAAATTCCTGGTGGGTTTTATAGCTTTTTCACCCCCTTTGGCTTCTCCTAACCACACTGGCGCTGTGGTGTAAATAAAATAAAGAAACAAAAAGGACTTTTCCTCTTTCTGTTAAATCCTAGCTCACGTTTGCAGTCCAACACCAGCTCTGGCAGGATACACATTTCAAATCTGACATGTTATAATCACAAAACAGAAAATAAAATTAATTTTTCTACCTTTTGTTGTCTGGTTATATTTCAAATCTTGTTGGTCCAAGGCTCTGGTTTTCTTCTGATAACTTGCTTGCCAGGGTCTCCTTCTTTCTGCATGCTAACCATCCATCTGCCAACTCTGTCCTCCCTTTCCATTTCCCTTCCCAGGAAGTCTGGTATCTTTCCTTTTTTTCATCTCCCTCCACAGATCCACCTTTTCTTAAATACCCTTTCATCCGGCATCTCTCCCTCCTTCCCCACCATCCCAGAGTCCACCATCTCTCCGTTTCTTTTCCTAATTACCCTCCTATCCAGTATCTCTATCCCTCCTCCACACCATCCCTTGTGTCCAATTTCTCTCCCTTTCTGTTCCTTCCCTCCCTAAATCCCATGGTCCATCATCTCTCTCCCTCTCCTCTATTTTCAGACCCATTATTTCTTCCCCCCCCCCCAAAGATTGGCATATGCATGTCTCTTTGAACACCCCCTTCCCTCCGTGTACTTCTAAATCATGGTCCCCCCCCCAAAGGCCTGTCCCCCCTTAAAGGTCTGCCTGTCCCACCTTGAAGGCCTGCACCCCCCTTGAAGGCCTGTCCCTTCCCCTTGTAGGCCTGTCCCCCCCTTGAAGGCCTGCCTGCCTGTCCCCCCCTTGAAGGTCTGCACCCCCCCGAAGGCCTGCACCCCCCGAAGGCCTGTCCCCCACTTGAAGGCCTGTCCCACCCCCTTGTAGCTTCTCCCCCCCCCTTGTAGGCCTGTCCCCCCTTGAAGGCCTGCACCACCCCCCTCGAAGGCCTGCACTCCCTTGAAGGTCTGCACCCCCCCCGAAGGCCTGTCCCCCACTTGAAGGCTTGTACCACCCCCTTGTAGCTTCTCCCCCCCTTGTAGGCCTGTCCCCTCCTTGAAGGCCTGCCTGCCTGCCTTTCCCCCCCTTGAAGGCCTGTCTCCCCCTTGAAGGCCTGCACCCCCCTTGAAGGTCTGCACCCCCCCTTGAAGGCCTGTCCCCCCCCCCTTGTAGGCCTGTCCCCCCCCCCTTGTAGGCCTGTCCCCCCCCTGAAGGCCTGCCTGCCTTTCCCCCCTTGAAGGCCTGTTCCCCCCCTTGAAGGCCTGCACCCCCTTGAAGGTCTGCACCCCCCCAGAAGGCCTACACCCCCCCCGAAGGCCTGCCTGCCCCCCTTGAAGGCCTGCACCCCTTGAAGGTCTGCACCCCCCCCCCCGAAGGCCTGTCCCCCCTTGAAGGCCTGCCTGCCTGCCTGTCACCCCCTCCCCCTTGAAAGCCTGCTTGCCTGCCCGCCCGCCCCACCCTGAAGGCCTGATGCCCCGACCCACCCCGAAGGACCGCTCGCCCCCCTGGCCTCCCCGCACCACCTATGAAGCAGCCGCAGCAGGATCGCGAAGTCAGCGTCAGCGATCCCTGCGCTGCTTCCTGCGCCACGGTCCCGCCCCTCCTCTGACGTCAGAGGAGGGGCGGGATCGCGGCGCAGGAAGCAGCGCAGGGATGCTGACGCTGACTTCGCGATCCTGCTGCGGGCTGCTTCACAGGTGGTGCAGGAAGGTCAGTGGGGCGAGCGGTCCTTCGGGGGTGGCGGGGGACTGAACGGCAAGGCCGGGAACACCCCCTTAGGGCTGGTACCCGGGGCGGCCCGCCCCCCCCTAGGTACGCCACTGGGCATATATATCCTGTGCCACTGCTAGACACATGCAGCTCAGCACAGAGGCCCAAATAAGGACAGTTACCAACAGACAAAGGCTCAATCTGCAGGGACCCCCAAGAGAGACAATGAGATACCTGTGTGAAATACAGGGCATTATCTTACTGCTGATCTCACCGTGCCGTGAGTTGCCGTATGTCGCCCCAGTCCGGAGACAAACCAAGACTGGGTGACCTAGCACAGGTCAGAGTCTCTCTGGTAAACCCCTTGAGTGCTAACCCCAGAGTCCGATTAAACAAGCAGCTTCCTTCAAGGGAGTACAGCAGGAACACAGACAGACATATAAAGCTACCCAAGCTTGTCCCAAAGCTGGTGAAACACATACAACTTGTCTGAACCGGAAAGGAGAGAAGCCTCGGCATACCCTGAGCAAAGTCAGCTGGAAATAAACTACCGGAACGCCGCAGCTCTCCCACCATCGCCGGAGACCCAAGCACACGCCTGATTCTGACACGTGGCCGCTGCATCAACGCTCCTAGAAACATAGTTGGATTCAAGCCTCGCAAAATTTACCCTGCCGCGGCTTGCATAGAAATAAAATCAGACTCAGGGAATAACCAGAAGAATAACCAGAAGAACGGCCCACAGCACCGGAAAAAACATGTCCCATCTCATGCTGCTATAAACTGGCACCTGCACAATCAGCTGCACATGGCCGTGACAAACACCAATGAAAGAGAGCCTCAGAATAAACAGGACTACTGCTGCACTGAAACCCAACAATGAGAACAAGTGCGAGCAAGAAATCGCACCGCTACTGCCGCGCTGTAACCAACAAGGAAACCAAGCGCGTGCATGCAAAGGGCGGGAAGTCCCGGCTCCCTCCACGGATTTCTAGTCATAAAACTTAGCCTCAATAAAATATCCATGCCTTAAATGTACGATGACCGAACCCACAGTACTAAGACTCCCAAACAGAACCTGAAGTTCAAACAACTGTAAAAAAGCCAGACATACTCACAAGCTAGTTGTTAGGGCTGGTTGAAGCCAGTTTGCAGCAAAAGCATGGCAGAATGTAACAACTGTGGTCTCTTTTTTTTTTTTTTTACACAGAGAAGGTAAAGAAGAAAAAAATTGAGACCCAGTCAGACCCTCTAGCAATGGAAGGAGGGTGAGGCAGGGACAAGGGGGGGCCCAAGTGTAACCTCTAAAGCCGGCACCGTTCAGCCGGACACCCCTGTCTCACTGAAGAGAAAAATCTCGACAGGAGAAATAGCATTGCCAGCTCACTGAAGAGAAAATCTCAACAGGAGAAACAGAATGGCAGTCTCACTGAAGAGAAACCTCAACAGGAGAAATAGAATGGCAGTCTCGCTGAAGAGAAACCTCAACAGGAGAAAATAAAGTTCCAGCCACAGCCAGAATTCAGGAGCTAGTTGAATAGCGACTTTTTCCTGCTGGGAGATAGAGAATACTGGATAAACAGGAGGAGTGCCAGCCAATAGGACCACCTGTTAATCAGTTTCTCTATCTCCGCCTGCTGGTAGATGTGAGCTATCCCATTGGTCTCTGGATTCATCTGCTGCTGTTGCTAGGGAAGGATGCTCATTCCCTCCTGCTACCAGCGGCCCACACCCTACAACCCCACCCCCCTTTAAATGGAAGATCGGCAGGAGAGATGCCTGCTCCCTCCTGTTGATGCCCTCCACCCCGCATACCCCCAACCCTATACCTTTTCAATGAAAATCCAGCAGGAGGGATTCCCATTCCCTCCTACTGACAGGCCTGCCTATTCAAAATGGCAGTCCTTCCATTTCCCAGTGCATCCTGGGATGCACTGGGAGGGACCTAAGACTGACTGGTCGAGGTACCTAAAGCTCCTCCTATAGTAGAGGCCATAGGCACCTGAGCCAATCATAGTCCCAGGATGTACTTGGAAGGGGGAAGGCCTACCATTTTAAAGATGCAGGCCTTCTGGCAGGAGTGGATATCCTTCCTGCCAGATTTTCATCAAAATGGTATAGGGTTGGGAAGGGGGTTACGGAGAAGTCAGGAGCTTGAAGGGGCCCCAGTGGCAGGAGCGAGGGGCATCCCTCGTTGATCTTCCATTTAAAGATGGGGGGGGGGTTGCAGGGTCTGATATATCAAATTTTAATAAACTTGAAACTTGTTTCTGGCGGCAGGAGGGAGTGGGCATCCCTTCTGCTGTTTTTTTTATGTAATGGGGGTGGGGGGGGTCGGGTAACTGAGGCAGGAAGGAAGTGGACTTCCTTCTTGCCAATTTTTTTTATTTGGGGCGTCGTTGGGGTAGGAGAGAGGAAAAAAGGTTGACTTGAATATAAACCACAATGTTAATATTCAAGTGCAGTCAGTGCGTTGCCAGACTCTGCACTCTGTTCCCCCTTCCTTGTTGCTCTGCCAGGCTCTGCATCCAGCCCCCTCACTCACTCCCTCCCCTGCCAGTCTCTACACCCAGCCCCACTCCCTCCCAATGCCTTGCAAGCCTTCACTGGATCTGCTGTGAGACCTGGTGGTCCAGCGGTGGCTGGGGCAGGAGGGATCCCTCCCACCTCCTGTCCCAGCATATTCTAAGAATTTTTACCTCCCTCCACTTCCCCCGTACTCCTTTAGTATCCCTGGTGGTCCAGTGGTGAATTGCGGCAGGAGCAACCTTCTTTCGCTCCTGCCCGTGCAGAGCCGCTAGCTGATTGGGTGCTACGAGTAGACCCACCAGGGACCACCGATTAAGAAATTTTAAAAAATTAGAAAAAAAACCCCAGTAAGATTCAACCCATTAAGTACGACTGCAACTATCGACATTTTATAAAACAAAAACAAGTATAAGCTGGGCAGGGAAGGCGGAAGGGAGGCAAAAATTCTTAGAATCAGCTGGGACAGGAGGCAGGAGGGATTCCTGCTGCCCGGCCACTACGGTCTCACGGCAGGCCCAGCGGAGGTCAGTAACAGGTTCGGGAGGGGGGAGGGCGGAGCAACACTGACCTGACTATAAACCGAGAACCCCATTTTTGGGCCGAAAAATCTCGTTTATGTTCGAGTATATACAGTATATTTGATGTTTGCAGTTAAAAGTAAAAGTGGAAGGGAGATGTAAATGAAAATTCTTCACTAAACCAAATGAAACAACAAAACTGGGAACAGGATTTTGCAATTGCAAATCTCGTCATGCAAACAGTGATCATTTCATCTTTAATTTTGCTGTTCAGTGAATATTGCCTATAACAGTGGAGCTGCCTGTGTTTGAACTGGTTAGATGAGTTGGGTCACTTTAAAGTGGAGATGAAGCTGTAGCAATTCTTGATGAACAAACATTATAGTTGCGGAATTTTTACTTTTGGAACTTACTTACTTTTTTACTCTAGTAAATTTTTAATTTGTTTTCCATTGTACTTTTTACTTAAGTATCAAAATATACATGTACCTTTACTTAAAGTACCTTGACCTAGTACTTTAAACAACACTGATAACTCCTTTGAAGTATTGTACTGGCTTAAATGAGCAGTTTAAATCTGTGAATCATACTTGGTTTGTTTCCCATAAAAACAGAAGAGCAAAGAGAAAGCAATTGCTGTAGGAAATAAAAAAAACAAGCATTGCATCCAGATCTAAACTGCACAATCTTCACCTGCTGCTGTACAAGAAGAAGAAAAGTACAATGAGTTCCTGAAAGCTTAGCTGACAGGAACAGCAGCATTCATATGTCAGTAAACAATGACATGTTTCAGGGTGCCACTTTTCACCATGGTAGCCTGGCTAGTGGTGATTCAGGAAGCATAATGCCACAACTTACATCAGAAAATAGAATAGTGTCTAAACATATTTTTTAAAAGTATCTGGTTTGACTGGTTTAGCGACTGATCGGATTAGCCGATCCTATGCACAAAACGGCTCACCGCGTTTTTAATGGAGCACATATTATGCATGTGTAACACACACAAATATCTGTGTCGTTAAAAAAAAAAAAAAAAAAAAAAAGCCCCAACAGCTAAGTGGCAGGGGCTTTCCCTGCCACTCAGCTGTTCAGGCTTCCCCAAACTGGCTCTACGCATGTGTCAAAGTCGTTCTCACAGCGACTGATCGGACGGGATTAGGGGGAACCTCCGTGCAAATCATTTGCATGCAAAGTTGTTAGAACATCAATCACTGTTCCAGAGTAGGCCAAAAAAAATGGCCAACAGTGACTCACATGGTCAAATGACCGTGCTGTGCATCTAGCTAGCCCTCAGTGAACTGAAAATCTGTGTGCCACATTTCAAACATATTTTTAAACATTTATTAATAGTTGGTGAATACACTAATGTTGTTAATGCACGTTACAGTAGAATCTCAGTTAATCCGGCACCCGTGGGGTTTGGTGAATACCAGATAACCGTAGTTTGTTTGCTTGAGAGTTACTGTAAAAATAAGTTGTCTCCCCTCCTACCTCATTCTATCATCCCCCCACCCTCACTTGTAGGTCCAGCATCTGTTCTTCTTTCTCTCCCACTTTCTCTTCCTTCCTTTTCCCCCCCACTCACTCACTCCCTCCCTCCCTCCCTAAAGCATCAGAGTATTCAGACAACTCTACTCCCCTCCCTCATTCACCCAAAACTGTAGTGGCAGCTGGTGAGCAGAGGAAGCACTGTTAAAGAGGCAGCTTCTGGCCAACCTGCTTCAGGAACGGGGGGAAGAGGAGGGTATGTCAGGACTGGCTGCCTGCTGCTTTGGGAACAGAGGGAGGAATATTTGTGGCTGCTGCTGATGCCTCTGGGGCTGGAGGAAGGGGGAAGGGTGTTGTTGGGTCAGTAGCACCACTTTGAATGCTGAGGAGCGCAGTAGATAATTTTTTTAATTTTTTTCCGATTGAGAGTGCCGGTTAATCGAATACCGGTTAATAAGATTCTACTATATCTATTATTAAATTACCCTATGGGGCGGGGGGAGTCAAGAGAGTGCTTAGAGATATTGAAGGATGAAAGGATCTAGTAGATCGAGAGGGAGATAACATTTCGTATCTCAGAAGATCAGAGGCAGAAAGCGGACAGTAGGAAGGGAAAGGAGATTCAGTCCCATGACAGGAATAATCCCCTTAATCTCCCCTCCCTCTTCAATTCCTCCTTCAATAGAATTTCCTAAGATTCAGGGGCAATGTTAGGAAATTCTATTTTACGGAGAGGGTGGTGGATGCCTGGAATGCGCTCCCGAGAGAGGTGGTGGAGAGTAAAACTGTGACTGAGTTCAAAGAAGCGTGGGATGAACACAGAAGATTTAGAATCAGAAAATAATATTAAATATTGAACTAAGGCCAGTTACTGGGCAGACTTGTACGGTCTGTGTCTGTGTATGGCCGTTTGGTGGAGGATGAGCAGGGGAGGGCTTCAATGGCTGGGAGGGTGTAGATGGGCTGGAGTAAGTCTTAACAGAGATTTCGGCAGTTGGAACCCAAGCATAGTACCGGGTAAAGCTTTGGATTCTTGCCCAGAAATAGCTAAGAAGAAAAAAAAAAAAAAAAAATTTAATTTGAATCAGGTTGGGCAGACTGGATGGACCATTCAGGTCTTTATCTGCCGTCATCTACTATGTTACTATGTTACTATGTTGCTATGTAATCTATCAGTGTTCTTCAACCTTTTTACACCTATGGACCAGCGGAAAAAAAAAAATTATTTTGTGGACCGGCAAACTACTAGGACTGAAATTTAAAAATCCTGTTTCTGCCCCGTCTCCGCAAGCTTGGTCCTCACAAACCATCTGATCCCATCCGCACAAACCTCAGTTATGATTTTATATTGAATGTATTTTATTAAAGTATAAAAAAGAGACAATATTCTGTACAATTGTCATTTTATAAATACAAATAATACAGAGCAAGGATCAACAAAACCCTGTCTCCCTCCCCTTCACATATATCCTTTCTACTATCAAGAAAACTGAATTAGCCAAATTATTACAGAATGCTACACAGAAATATCATGCTAACAGAATACCGCAGTTACACACAGCAGGAATAGGGTTAGGGGAGTGCAACTAGGGCAACTGCCCCCCTGTTCAGAGAGAGCCCTAAGCCACTGCCTGGACTTTGCAGTCCCCAGTTATGTCTAACACCAGCTCTGGCAGGATATATATTTCAAATCTGATATATTCTAATCACAAAATAGAAATAAAATTATTTGTTTCTACTTTTTGCTGTCTCTGGTTTCTGCTTTCATCTTCTTTTCACTCTCTTCAATCCAGCATCTGCCCCTTCCATCCACTGTCTGCCCTCTCCCCCTTCCACATGGCATTTGTCTTCTTTCTATGCCCCTCTCCCTTTTCCATCCAGCCTATGCCCCCTCTCTACTCATTCCAGCTTCACTGTTCTCTTCATTTTTATCTCTCCGACACCAGATCTAGCATCTTTGTCCCCCTCTATTTCTCTGCTGACCCACCTTCCCATCTCTCTACTTTCTCATTCCTGTCTCTCCTCTGCCCCTCCTCTAATCTCTCTGCCAGCTTGTTTCCTTCCTTTTTCCTTCTCCCTTCCCTCCTCCCCTGTCCAGCAGTAACTCTCTTCCCTTCCCTTTCCCTCCTCCCCTCCCAACAGCATCTCTCCTTCCCTCCAGGTCCAGTAGCAGCTGTCCCTTTTTTTCCCTTGTCCAGCAGCTTCCCAGACTCCTTTCCCTCCTCCCTTCCCAGCAGCATCTCTCCTTCTCCTTCTCTCCAGGTCCAGTAGCAACTGTCACTTTTTTTTCCCTTACCCAGCAGCTTCCCAGCCTCCAACAGTGGCTTTCTCCCCTCCAAGCAGCTGTCGGTATTTACCAGTGCAGCAATTCAGGAAGGCAGCCTTGGGTCCTTTGATGGGTCGCGCCGCCTCTGAGGAAAGAGGACGTTACATCATCAGAGGCGGCCATGACTCAGCAAAAGTCCCAAGGCTGTCTTCCTGAATCGCTGTGCTGGTAAGTACCAACAGCTGCTGGGAGGGGAGAAAGCCACTGTTGAAGGCTCTCCATGATCTCCCCGACCCTGTGCGGACTTCAGCTCGATCTTGCCAGCCCTGCGTGGACCGGCAGGAATTTTCTGCGGACTGGCGGTTGAAGAACAGTGATCTATCACTATCTGTGATTCCCTCTCTCCTAATTTAAATTCTCATCTTCCTGTATATACTTTCAATCCCTCACTTACTCCCCCTCCTTCATCTACCCAACTCAAATCCTATAGTCATTGTAGCTTAGTAAACAACAGCAAATGAAGACCAGCATGTCCATTTAATCTACCCAACAAATTGGCTGCAGGACAACTTAACCATACAATATCATGTCATGGAGTAGGAGTCATTTTTACTGACTGCAATGCCAATTCCATACGAACTCCAGCTTCAAAATAAAAACTTATAACATTGTAATATACAGTACATTTAGATCCTTAGCCTGGATCTAAAGTGCTGATAAATATAAGCTATATTTAACAGTATAGGTGCAAGTTTTTTTTATCCAAAATCCTTGGGACCAAGCATATTTTAGATTTTGGAATTCTTTTGGTTTTCAGAATGATAATGTTAAGTCCTCTTGCGGAGAACCCAGAAGCCTGTTATGCTCCAAACACATTTCTTGGGTTTTTTGTTGACAGGGATGGGAGAACACATGGCAAGGAGTTAATATTTTACTGTGAATCTATGGCAATCACATATTAAGAAATTTTAAATAATTAGGCACCCCCCCCCCCCCACCGGCAGGACTCACCCATGAAGTATGACTGCAACTTGCTGATCAATATTTTATAAAACAAAAATAATAAGTATAAGCTGGCTTCAGCCATGAGCTGTTTGGATGTTGTGTACCAAGTGTATGGTCCTCTGCAATCTTACTTTGCAGCTGCTTATAACCCATTTTATGTTTATGCTTTTTTACCAGGTTCCTCTGAGGCAGACAGCACCAGAAAAACAGAATGTTTGATGCTGTGCATTGGAATATGAATTTTCAAACATTGATGTACCTGAAGTTGACCCGAAAATTCATCTTTCTAGCTTTAAGTGACATCTTCTGCAACTTCGGAACAGAGCGTGCAAGAAATGTCCCATTGATCAAGACCTAGGCAGGCATTGTGGGTCCTTACCTGAAATGGTCCTTTGATACCAAGTGCACAGTTTGAACCCGCTTAATATCTTGGACATTGACAGGAAAACCGCTGCCACGAAATCAAAAGACTCAATGGTTGGAGGGAGATCAAGTAAAAGATATACTGGAAAAGGGCCATGCTCCTTGCTTTAGAAAAGGCTGAAAAAAGGCCGGGAGGCCCAAAATTAAAATTTAGTCAAAAAAATAAAAAATTTTGGTATTAATCAAGAAAACAAAAAATTATAACTAGAAGACAAAAAGGCATAAAAAGTATACATACAATATGTGTATAAAAAATGGCACACTTAGGAACTGTGTCTTCGCTCCAGAAAAAAAAAAACAAAGAACTGATGGTCCTGCAGCCAGCAGTGGGCGGGAAGGAACTCACGCGTGTGTGGTATGGGCAGCTCAAGATTTTTTTCATTTTAAAAAGTGACAGTACATTTTGGCACTGTCCATTCCGATATAAAATTTGTACTTAGTGCACCACATTCCAGAACTTAACTTTAAGAAATCTTTTCAGAATGCCCCCATTATGTACAGTAAGTTACGCACCTAATTAGGAGCCCTACACATGAATACGCTTCCCTTGAATTTATGCACTATCCCGCAAATTCTGTATAATCACACCTAAGGCTGTGCACACACATCAATGTGTGTAGCCAATGTACATACACAACATAGATTAGTTTAGTCTGTGCCAATATTTGGCAATTAGCATCAATTAGAAGTTGCATGCACAACTTGGTAGGAGCATTACACAAAAGTTATGCGCCATGTAAGGACATGGTCAGAGGCAGATCATGGATAGGTTGGCACATAACTTAGGTGCTAGCATTTAGGCCATTTTAGCTCACCTAAATGGGTGCACTTAAAAGTTATGACATGCACCGACGTTAAGCGCGATTCTATATGAGAGAACGTAACTTTTACAGAGTTGCGCTTAGTGCCCTTCTAGGCAGAGCCAATTTTTTTAGGCACCATTTTTATAGAATCAGTCCTCGTGTGAGTTAGGCATGCAAACAGTGTTTATGCACCCAGCTGGTACTTTTGTAGGCAAGTATACACTTTACATGCATAAGTGCCAGTATTCTAGACTTACATGTGCACAGGGCATATTAATGCAGTGGCCTAAATTATTGAATGCCCTTCAATGCAATGAACTGTTTAATAAATCTTCAAACTCTAATTTTATATATTAAAAAGTGAGATATTTTTGTGGACGGCAGTAACCTTCATTCATTCATTCAGTTTTTTAGCCCATACTCCCAAAGGAGCTCAGAACGGGTTACAAAATCAGGTATTCAAACATTTTCTCTATTTGCCCCGGCAGGCTCACAGTCTATCCAATGTACCTAGGGCAGTGGAGGATTAAGTGCGGATTTTCCCTCATTGAGGCATCGTTTATCTAGAGATAATAATGCATGTGTTCCCAGATGCCAATTGCACTCATACCCATAATTTGGAAAGTACTATGTTACTATCAACTGCCACCTACATTTCTCCTGTAACAGGATTCAGGTCCGGTCATTAACTCTTTGCTCATGTCGTCTTCCCTTATATGCATGTATTCATAAAACTTAGTGAACACTTGAATTTCCATTATTAAATCAGAGCCTTTATATAACTATAGAGGAGATCTTTTCAGGCTAAAGTCGCATCTGGATCAAGCCATATGACAGCTTCAACTGACTCATCAACTTCAATGATGATATTTTATAGTACAGTATCCCTAAGGAGTCAATTATTTCTGTTTAGATCAGGTCTCTGCCTTTATACTCCCAGATCTCAAAACATGCAAAACTCCCTAAACAGATATATGATGTCATAAATTGAAGTTGTCCTGTACAGAGTTCAACACTGCATGCTACAGAATTTAACTTTCCATGAATAAAGAAAAAACAGATTGGATGATTAAATTAATAAGATCATAAGAAAAATGAAAATAATCCTTTCATCCTTCTGCAAGTATGCTAGACTTTTTCTTTTAGACTTATCTTAGACAGGTCACAATAGTTTTGGCTCACTGGAAAAAAGCTGCTGTCCATTCTACGTGTTTAATCTAGGTGGGTGGGTGAGACGGCCTTCCCAGTGGAACGTCCTTGGCTCTGGAATACTTTTCCCCAGGAAGCTTTGGCTCTGCGGTAGCCTGGCTGACTTAGAGATGATAGGGAAAAAATGGTCTTTTATTGTCCAAGCTTGTTTATTCAAAACCTGATGACATTGTTCCATGGTCTTGTTCCTGGGTCTTCCAGGTATTGTGCAAGACTGTTATTGTAATATATTTTCAAAAAGAAAAAAAAAGCCCTCATGCTAATTTGCTCTTCAGAAGAAAAAAAAGATAAAATGCAATCTTAGATCTACTCAAGCTCAATAACAAAGGAAACATGTTAAGTTTTGCTCTGTTTCTCCAAATTATTTGCATAGAAGAAGCAGAGCACTGAAACTGTGAAAAGCATTTAGCATAAATACAGAGACCATACTCTGCCTATAAGAAAAACAGAAATGATTACTCCAGTCTGAATTCTGCAATGGTTGTTCTGAAATTGGTAGCTTGGCATTCTTGTGGCAAAGCTCAGCCTTGTTACCTGCACCTTACTACTTGAGAAAATGGGACAGATAGCTCTGTATCAGATACCGAAAAGCATTAAATCTTCAACGTTCCTCTTCCCTATGAGAAAACTGACAGTTATCAATTGCTTAATTCCTTCACTATATTCAAATAATCCTAGTCAGAATTTCTGTCTGCTGTGTAGACCTCGTTTTCTTTAGGTGGTATTGAGATTTCAACGAGGTGGTTTGGAGTCTCGATGAAGGTGTTTCTGGCTGTTGATATTTTGTTTCTGAAGAATTCAGCCAATTCATTGACTGGGGGGAGGGGCGGTTTTGGTGGCCAGGTAGAGTTTGGTGTCTGAGTTCCTTTAATAGTTTGAAAAGTTTTTTGGTGTCTTGGATTTCTATGCCTATCTGATTGGTGTAGAATGCCTTTCTTTTTTCTTTTAGTTTTTGTTTGTATTGTTTGTTCAGTGTTCTCCAGGTTGTTTTTATGTGTTCTCGGTTGTTTTTTCTCCATTCTCTTTCAAGACATCTACATTGTCATTTGAGTTGCAGTAGTTCATTGTCAAACCATTTATCCGAGCATCTGCAGATTCTGGCCTTTTTCTGCGGTTGTGTCATGTCTTCAAGGATGGATATGCTTAGGGTGCACCAGTGGTTAATGAAGTCCTTGGGGTTTCCATCTTGTATCATGGTGTCTACTTTGTTCCAGAATTTAGGTTGTTCAATCTTTGTGTGCTTCATAGAAGGACAAGGTACTAATCGAAAGGGTCCAGAGAAGAGCAACTAAAATGGTTAAGGGGCTGGTGGGGGATGCAGTGGTGCATGCAGGTGGAGCAGTAACCACATTTATATGGTTACTCCCTGCTGGGAGGTGGTTTCTGTTGCTTGTTACTATAACTGGAATTGGTGAGTTATAGTTTCCTTTTGCTTTCTGGAATGTTAGGATCAAGAGTACTAGGGCGATGACTATTTGTTTCTGTTTTATTGTTTTCATTTTTTGTGTAGTTGGGAGGTGAGGATTGGGTAGAACGAGCTGTGTTTCTTTTGGTGTTTTCACTGGTGATTTTTGTGGTAGGGCGAGGATTATTTTGTTGTAGGGGGGTCTTTTTGGTATAGTTTGGTGTCAAAGGGCCACCCAGATGGTCCACCAGCAGGATGTGTCCTCTTTTTTTTTAGTGGCCCGCAAACAGGGTTCAAGAGGTGCAGGAGCTCTGTAGTGGGCAGAGCCAGGCTCGATTCTCACGTTTGGAGTAGTGTCGTGAAGAGGGAGAAGGGAACCTTCCTCTGCCTTGCTGTTATCTGGAAAAACCCCTTTTTGCGGCTCTCAAGTAGGGCTGAAGATGAGCAGGAACTCTGCAGTGGGCAAAGCCAAGCCCGATCCACGCGTATGGAACGGCGTCGGGTGGAGGAGCAGGATGGAGGGAACCTTCCTCCGCCTTGATGTTCTCTGTGAAGGCCTATCGGTGGCCTCTAATAGGACTGATGAAGAACAGGAACTCTGTAGTGGGTGGAGCCTGATCTTCGCATCTGGAGCAGCGTTGGGCAGGAGGAGGGACAAGATGGAGGGAATCTGCCTCCTTCCTCTGCCTTGCTGTTTTCTGGAAGAAAAAAAAGATACCTTTCAGCATCCCTCAAATAGGACTGAAGAGGAGCAGGAACTCTGCAGTGGATGGAGCCAAGCCCCATCCTCATGTATGGAACAGCGTTGGGTGGAGGGACAGAATGGAGAGAACCGGCCCTCAAATAGGGCTGAAGAGGAGTGGGAACTCTGCAGTGGGTGGAGCTAAGATCAAAGTCCTTTCAAGGCGAGGAAGAATCAGGAGTAAGACCTGCATGAAAATGTAGGCGAAGACCCCTGAGATCCCCCCAAAAAGTTATACTTCCAAGAGAGACATTGTGCTTATGAATTCAAGCCTCAGGACAATCATATTTCTGCCTGTCAGCAGGAGACAGGGCAGATGTGAAAAGGCAAGAGGAACTACAATCAATAAATGCGTGGATGAGGAGATGGTGCGAGGAAGAAGGATTCCACTTCGTGAGGAACTGGGGCAAGAGCAAGCTCTACAGGAGAGATGGATTGCACCTGAGCGCGTCGGGAACTAGACTTCTAGCAAACAACGTCAAGAGAGGAATAGAACAGGCTTTAAACTAAGAAGAAGGGGAAAGCCGACAGTCGACCAAGCATCGATGATTCGGAAAAAGGTATCCCGTGAAGATACTAAGGGGAAAAAAGGCTGGGATGAAACAGGGGACAAATTACAGGAGTCGACTAATAAAGAAGAGGAGGTTAGAGGAGCCAAAGAGAAGCCAAAGAGAAGAATCCAAAGACCGAAGCACAGGGAAAGGAAATGAAGGCAACAAAATTCCAGGACCTAAATTGCATATATACAAATGCAAGGAGCCTAAGAAACAAAATGGGAGAATTAGAAGCCATGGCCATTGCAGAGGATCTAGACATTATTGGAAGCTCTGAAACATGGTGGAATGAGGAAAGCAGATGGGATACAGCACTGCCGGGGTACAAGCTCTATCGCCAAGACAGATCAGGACAGAAAGGCGGTGGAATAGCACTATACATAAAAGAAAGCATACAATCGACAAGAATGGACACAGTAGAGACGGCCAACAAGCTAGAATCACTATGGGTTAAAATACCAGGAAGGAAAGGGCCTGAAATAAAGATAGGCCTATACTATCGTCCACCTGGACAAACCGGAGATATCAATGAACAAATGGAAGCCGAGATGAAGCGAGAATGCAAAAGCGGTAACACAGTTATTATGGGAGACTTCAACTACCCTGGGATAGATTTGAGTCTTGGAAGCTGAAGATGCGCTAGGGAGGCAGAATTTCTGGAGACTGTACAAGATTGCTTCATGGAGCAGCTTGTTAGAGAACCAACGAGAGGAAATGCCACTCTGGATCTAATCCTAAATGGGCTAAGGGGACCTGCAAAGGAAGTGGAAGTAGTGGGACCGTTGGGAAACAGCGATCATAATATGATCAAGTTCAAGGTGGAAATAGGAATACTGAAAGGAAAGAGAACCATAGCGACAACTTTTAACATCAGGAAGGGAAACTACGATGCAATGAGAGGAATGGTAAAGAAGAAACTTAGGAACACTTCCAAAAAAAATGGCAGACGGTAAAACATGCATGGTCCTTTTTCAAGGACATGGTGAGCGAGGCGCAAAATCTGTATATCCCCAGATTCAGAAAAGGGTGCAACAAGAGTCGAACAAAAGACCCGGCATGGATAACTAAAATAGTGAAGGAAACAATAGGCAATAAGAAAAATTCATTCAGAAAATGGAAAAAGGACAAATCTGAGAGAAACTGGAAAGAGCACAGGAAGTATCAAAAAGAATGTCACCGTGTGGTTCGAAAAGCCAAGAAAGAGTATGAGGAGAATCTAGCCATGGAAGCACGAAATTTCAAGCCGTTCTTTAGATATGTTAAAGGGAAACAGCCGGCTAGAGAGGAGGTGGGACCACTGGACGACGGAGACCGGAAGGGAGCGGTAAAGAAAGAAAAAGAGGTCGCAGAAAGACTTAACATGTTCTTTTCGTCTGTGTTTACAAGCAAAGACACAACCAACATACCGGAACCTGAACATATCAAGCTCAAAAGTTAAACATCCATGGAAGTGAGCCTTGATGATGTGCGCAGGCAGATAGAAAAACTAAAAACTAACAAATCCCCCGGTCCGGATGGAATCCATCCAAGGGTTCTGAAGGAACTAAAGGAGGAAATAGTGGAACTACTACAGCAAATTTGCAACCTATCTCTGAAAACAGGTGTGATCCCGGAGGACTGGAAGATAGCCAACGTTACGCCCATCTTTAAAAAGGGATTAAGAGGTGACCCGGGAAACTACAGACCGGTGAGTCTGACCTCAGTTCCGGGGAAAATGGCGGAAGCACTGAAAAGAAAACATCGATGAACATTTTGAAAAAAACGAACTTCTGATAACCAGCCAACATGGTTTCTGCAGGGGGAGATCGTGCCTGACTAACTTATTGCACTTCTTCGAGGGAATTAACAAACAGATGGACGGAGGAGACCCCATAGACATCATATACCTAGATTTCCAGAAAGCCTTTGACAAGGTGCCTCATGAACATCTACTCCGGAAACTGAAGAACCATGGGGTGGACGGAGACATAGAAACATAGAAACATAGAAAGATGACGGCAGATAAGGGCCATAGCCCATCAAGTCTGCCCACACCATTTACCCACCCTCTTAAGTCTACTGACCCCCTAAAGAATAATTGTAATTATACTGTCACTCTACTGACCCGCTCATTCAGTCCTAGTGACCCTATCCCTTGGCATGACCTCGTAGGGATCCCACATAGGTATCCCATTTGTTCTTGAAGTCTGAGATGCTGCGTGCCTCGACCACCTGCACTGGAAGCTCGTTCCAATGCTCAATCACTCTCTCCGTGAAGAAGCATTTCCTGGTGTCTCCACGAAACTTCCCTCCCCTGAGCTTGAGCGGATGTCCTCTTGTGGTCGAGGGTCCCCTGAGAAGAAAGATATCATCTTCCACCTCTACCCGTCCCGTGATGTACTTAAATGTCTCAATCATGTCTCCCCTCTATCTACGCTCCTCGAGAGTGTAGAGCTGCAATTTGCTCAGTCTTTCTTCGTACGGGAGACCCTTTAGCCCCGAGACCATCCTGGTGGCCATCCGCTGAACCGATTCAACTCTGAGCACATCCTTACGGTAATGTGGCCTCCAGAATTGAACACAGTATTCCAGATGCGGTCTCACCATGGCTCTATACAGCGGCATCATGACTTCAGGTTTCCTGCTGACGAAGCTTCTCTTGATACAACCTATCATTTGCCGTGCTTTAGATGAAGCCTTCTCCACTTGAGTGGCTGCTTTCATGTCAGCACTGATGATTACTCCTAAGTCTCGTTCTGCCGTAGTCCTGGCTAAAGTTTCTCCATTCAGGGTGTAAGTTCTGCAAGGATTTCCGTTGCCGAGATGCATGACCTTACATTTCTTGGCGTTGAAGCCCAGCTGCCAGATCAAGGACCAACTTTCTAAAGTACGCAGGTCTTGCTCCATAGCATCCTGAAGATTACAACCGTTTACTACATTGCATAGTTTGGCGTCATCAGCGAATAAGGTTACCTTGCCTTGGAGCCCTTGAGTCAGATCCCTAATGAATATGTTGAAGAGGAGTGGGCCCAGGACCGAACCCTGTGGCACTCCGCTGGTCACCTCCGACATTTTAGAAAGGGTACCGTTGACCACCACCCTCTGAAGTCTGCCACTAAGCCAATCCTCAACCCATGCAGTTAGAGTCTCTCCTAATCCCATAGATTTCATCTTGTTCAGCAGCTTGCGGTGTGGGACGCTGTCAAACGCTTTGCTGAAGTCCAGGTACACGACGTCCAAGGACTCTCCTGAGTCTAGTCTTCTTGTTACCCAGTCAAAGAAGCTTATTAGATTGGACTGGCATGACCTACCCTTGGTGAATCCATGTTGGCTGGGATCCCGGAGATTACCCTCGTTCAGGATCGTATCTAATTTGTACTTAATTAGTGTTTCCATGAGTTTGCACACTATTGAGGTGAGGCTTACCGGTTTATAGTTCGCAGCCTCAACCTTGCAACCCTTTTTATGTAGAGGAACGACGTTGGCTGTTTTCCAGTCCAACGGAACTTTCCCCGTACTTAGTGAGAGATTGAAGAGCACCGCCAACGGTTCTGCCAGGACATCTCTCAATTCTCTGAGCACTCTTGGGTGTAAATTGTCCGGTCCCATGGCCTTGTTTACCTTTAGCCTTGCCAGTTCGTTGTAGACGTCCCCAGGAGTGAACTCAAAATTCTGAAACGGGTCATCCACGTCTTGTATTATCATCAACTGTGGTCCGTGTCCCGGTGCTTCGCAGGTGAAGACTGAGCAGAAATATTCATTTAGTAGTTCTGCTTTTTCTGAATCCGCCACCGCGTAGTTTCCGTCCGGTTGTCTAAGGCGTACTATACCGTCTGTGTTCCTTTTCCTATCGCTGATATACCTAAAGAAGGATTTGTCCCCTTTTTTAATGTTTTTTGCCAGAGTTTCTTCCACTCGACGTTTGGCCTCCCTAACTGCTGTTTTGACCGCTGCAGATCTGGTCTTATATTCTACTTTAGTTTCTCTTCTCTGGGTGCATTTGTAGGAAAGAAATGCTTTTTTCTTCTCCTTAATGAGGAGTGAGATCTCTTCAGTGAACCATTGGGGTTTGTTGTTTCTTTGCCGTTTATCTACTGATTTTATGTAGCGATTAGTTGCTTCGTGTATGGATGATTTCAGGTACGACCACATAGTTTCCACATTGCCGGTCTCTGCTTGGTCCTGTAGCGTCTGATGAACGTGATCTCCCATACGTGCGAAGTCGGCGCCCCGATGGATCAGAAACTGGTTAGAGGGTAGGAAACAGAGGGTAGGGGTGAAGGGCCACTACTCAGACTGGAGAAAGGTCACGAGTGGTGTTCCGCAGGGCTCGGTGCTCGGGCCGCTGCTTTTTAATATATTCATAAATGATCTAGACACAGGGACGAAGTGTGAGGTAATAAAATTTGCGGACGACACCAAACTATTTAGTGGAGCTCGGACAAAGGAGGACTGCGAAGAATTGCAAAGGGACTTGGACAAACTAGGGGAATGGGCAGAGAGATGGCAGATGAAGTTCAATGTTGAGAAGTGTAAAATATTGCATGTGGGAAGCAGAAACCTGAGGTACAATTATACGATGGGAGGGATGTTATTGACTGAGAGTACCCAAGAAAGGGACTTGGGGGTAATGGTGGACATGACAATGAAGCCGACGGCACAGTGCGCAGCGGCCGCTAAGAGAGCGAATAGAATGCTAGGTATAATCAAGAAGGGTATTACAATCAGAACGAAAGAAGTTATCCTGCCACTGTACCGGGCAATGGTGCGTCTGCATCTTGAGTACTGCGTCCAGTTTAATATACACAAAAGCAAATAGAAAACAAGTAATCATATATAAAAATATAAAAGAGAAAAGGACCCGATGACGAGCTGACACGTAAAACTTAGAGCAATGAGATTTTATTGAGCTCTAAGTGGTGCCGCTGAGGATCCTGTGAATAAGACATATCCATAAGGGTTGCGTGCAAAATAGTGGAAAAGCTTACTATTTTGATGACCAGATAAAAGAAAGGATGACACCACCTTAGAAAGAAATTGTGGTACTGTCTGAACTGACACCCCAGAATTTGTAAATCAGAAATAAGAATCCCTGCCATACAAGGCCTGCAACTAAGAAAACTGTCGAGCTGAAGCCATGGCCACAAGAAACACCGTGTTCAACGTCACAACCTTTTAGAGTCTCAAATAACAAGGTTGAAATGAAGCCTTCTGTAAACTGCGAAGAAGCACCTTAAGACTGTACTCCGGACAGGGCTTCTTAAAAAGTGTATGAATATACTGTATTCCTTTTAGGAACTGAACTACATGAAGCTGAGAAGTAAGCGAAGAGCGAGATACCTAGCCATTGTAACAAACTAAGATTGCCACTTGAAGCTGAAGGGAATTGAACAATACGCTTGTGCCAAAAAAGAAAGAATATAAATCATAGAACTCTGGAAGAGTGCCAATATTGAGAAGTACCCAAGAAAGGAAAAGCCTCCAAACGGAAGCATAAGCCACAGGCGAAGACGTCTGTATCACCTGGAGAAGAAAAGCTGGATCATAATATCAAAATAGGATGAATATCCATGTTGATCGGACCCTAGGTGAGTAAATCCGGAGATATTAGGAATCTCAACAGTTTGGCTGTTGAAAGACTCATCAGATCCGCATAGCAAGGATGGCGCAGCCAATCCGGAGATTCTCTAATTACTGTGCTCTGAAAGCGAGCTTAAGATGGCAAATCCATCCAATCATCAGCCAGGGGAAAACACTTAAAAAGAGAAACCAGAGGCAAGAAAAAAGCAATGCTGCTACCCCCTCTGACTGCCACTCCCTGCATCTGCTGAAGAAGCTAGGAAGCTTTGAATTTCGAGACAAGGCCATGAGGTCTAGTTCTAGTAGATATTACCTTTATACAAAGAGCTGGAACGTCTTAGCAAATAGTTCCCAATTTCTAGGATGTAGAAGATTTTACTACTACTATTTATTATTTCTAAAGCGCTGAATGGCATACACAGCGCTGTACATTTTAACATACAATAGACGGTCCATGCTCAGATTTTGTGGTGAGAAAGTCTATCTAAACCCTTTTCCTGTCCTGTAAAATGATGCGCTGACAGAAGAGGAAGATTAGATTCCATCCATTGAAGTAGAACCATTACTTTACTCGCCAACTGAGTACATCACGTACTTTCCTGGCTATAGAGAAATACCACTGTCCTAAAAGACCTTTATCGTTATTCTGGAGGAATGGTCTTAAACTCCTAAAACATTAGCCTGACCATGATTCAGTCCAGAAGAATGAACGAGTACTGAGTCTCCTCTTAATACCAGACTCATTGTGCTGTGGATTGAAGGCACTGAGCCCCCCCCAACCCGACAGCCTGGGATGTTTGGTGAATTTGATCCAGTCCAGCAAAGACCGAGGCATGTGTTTGAAAAGATTAATCTCACTGAGCCACCAAATTATATTGAGAAATGCTTGAGGAGCCTACTAGATACAATTGGAGCCTTGAGATACCGGGAACCACTGGAACAAAAGCGACTGCTGTAGTGTTCTCATGTGAAAGCAAGCTGAAGTTCCCAGTGGAGTCACTACCATAGATCCTAGAACTTGTACAGAATCCCATACTCTTGTTCTTAGTGACTGAAGAAGGCAAACCTGAGACTGTAATCTGTCGCCCCAGTCTCTGGGAAGAAACACATTCCTCTCCTACGTGAACAATATCCCCCCGATATTCCAATAATTAGTACAGGAGAAAAGAGCTCTTTGGAAATTTGAAAATTCACATCCAAAGAATTGAAGAAAAGAAGTTCAAATAATAACAACTTTATTTTGTATACCGCAATATCAGAAGCAGTTCAGAGCGGTTTACATAGGAAGAGACTGTGCACAGACAGCGTTGTTACAGAGAATATTGTCAATTACATTAGTAGAGTAGTCAGCAATGCAATAAGTATGTCAGAGATACAACAAGGCAGGGAGGAATTGGAGAAATTTGTCAAAGAGATAGGTTTTGATTGATTTCCTGAAGGCTTGGTAGGAGGGTGTGTTAGAAATGAGGGTGGTTAGACATTTATTCCACCTGCCAGCTTGAAATGAGTGTTCTATCAAGGAATCTCTTGTAGATACAGCCCTTCAAGGAGGGGAAGGTAAACAGGTAGGTGTTACGTGTGCGGGAGGGAACTGGAAATACAAAATGGTTCGACAGGTAGATCAGGGATGAACCTGTTATGGTTTTGAAGCAAAGGCAGGCAGATTTGAAGATGACCCTTGCCTCCATTGGCAACCAGTGAAGTTTTCTGTAGAACGGGCTTACATGGTCTGACTTTGAGATCATAAATGAGGCGGACTGTATGATTCTCAGGCATTTGATGGTTTTCTTAAGGGATCCCAAGTATATGATATTACAGTAGTCTAAGGTGCTTAAGATTAGTGACTGAACCAACAATCGAAAGGAGAGGAAGTCAAAGTAGTGTTTGATGGTATGGAGTTTCCAGAGGGTGCAGAAGCATTTTTTAATCTGGGCAGTGGTATGGTCTTCAAACGTCAGGCATCGGTCCATGGTGACTCCTAGGATTCTGATGGTGGAATTGATTGGGTAAGTTAGCCCGTTTAATTTCAGAGAGGTATTCGTTAGCTTATGGTTGGGACTTGCCAGGAAAAGCTTAGTTTTTTCTGGGTTTAATTTTAGTTTGAATTGAGTGGTCCATTGTTCTACCTTGGTGAGAACAGAAGAAGAGAATTGCTCAGTTTCTTGTGTCAGTGAGGTTATGAGGATGATGATTGTAATGTCATCTGCATAAATGTATGATTTCAGTTTTAAATCAGATAGCATATCACCCAATGATGCCATGTAGACATTGAACAGAGAGGGGAGCCCAGAGGGGTTGCTCCAGGATTGGGAAAAGGTTCCATCGCTGTGAACTTGGTAGGTGCAGATTTTTAAGAAGCCTGTGAACCAGGTTAGTACCTGTCCCGAGATGCCAATAGAATCAAGGCATCTGATCAGAATGTCATGGTCGACAAGGTCGAAGGCACTGCTTAGGTCGAATTGAAGTACCAGTGCGCTTTTTCCCCAGAGAAAACAAATGGTAGAGGTGATCAGTCAACAATGCTAAGACAGTTTCCGTGCTGTAATTTGTAAAAGAAATCACCCGTTTGTGTCTGACAAATTGACCACTGTTACAACGCTAGGAAGAAGTGAATTTTAATGAGACTTCATTACCCACAGTTTGAGATGATATAGCAGAGCAATGTCGGTTCCCTGAAGCAGTACCGAAATGTGGCACGTCGGAACCAGTTAACCTGAAGTTAAGTTTCACCATCTTAAGTAATTTATTCAAGATACAGAGCTTATAACCAATTTGGCAATTGCAAGTTTAACATTCACCATTGTTACTGTTCTGACACTGTATTGAGCAAATGTGATGTTTGGGTAGTGAGGCGGTTACATCTGCCTTCATGTCTCTGAGCATTAGTTTCAACAGTAGTCGATGGGACATTTGCTTCTAACTCACTGTAAAGAAATACAGAGCAACTTCTTTACATTATTTGACAAATTGACCTGACTGGAAGACATCCGAATCAAGCAGTCATCTAAGAAAGAAAGTACCTGAATCTCCTGTTTGCGTCAAAACACCATTACTGCCCTCATTTTCTAAAATGTTCATGGAGCTGTGGCTAGGTCAAATGGCATCTGCCAAAACTGATAGCGCTGCTCAATGAGAGCTAAGCGAAGATACTGCAAATTCGGTGACCAAACAGTACTAACTCCATGCAGTGTTAGCCAAAAACTTACTGCCTTTAAAGTGAAGACGTACTAGATGGAATCTAGACGCTGCATTGACCGCCCCATGGGAAATAATCCACACCCTAATTGTTATCAGACAAAGCTCACATCTCTAAAGAGAGCTTCAGGGATGATTCCAACAGCCACATAGCATTTGCTACTCTGTGGGTTTGGGAGAATAGGTAACTTGTCCCTGGTTAGAAGGAGCCACACAGCTCTTCCTGCCAGTTTGAGGGACTGTCTAGCAAGTGCCATGAGAAGATGGCGACCTGAGAAATCTGTGCGAGAAGCTTTGAAACTTGCAGTCTCTGGCACCCTAGAAATAGAAAAGACAGTTCAGGAATCAATTCTAGAGTGCTACCAGACACACACAGCGCTGCACAGAGGCACAAAGAAGAAGAAAACCTCTAAACTTCCATAGACTCACTATTCAGGAACACCAAGAGAGACAAGAAGATACCCGTATGAAACACAGGGTACTCTCATGCCGCTGACATCACTTTGCAGCAATTTGCCTTCTGCCGACTCATAACAGCAAAAAACTGAGATTGGGCGGCTAAGCACAGGGCAGAATCTCTTTCTTAAGCACCGTGAGGCATAACAGTACAGTCGCAATTAAAGTAGTTCAGTCTTTTCAAGCAGAGAGAGTGGGGAAACACACACACAAGGTGACACACAAGGAAACACACTGCAACAGTGGCAAAAGTTGTTGAAACACACCTGACGCGTAGAACCCCGGAAAACAGTTAAGCCGCAGGATAGTGACCTAAGTCAGCTGCAAAATAAACTCCGTGAATGCTGCGGTGCTCCCGCTAGCACCAGAGACTCAAGCGCGTGCCTGTTAATGGCGAAATGAGCTGGCTCTATAAAAAAATGCATTAAAAACCAACCATTAAAATATTTTTCACACTGTCATGGTATAAAATGCTTAAAATGAATATTGGAGAGAAATAAATGAATGCTGCTTTGTTCTCAACTTAGGAAAATAAGTGCATGCCTCTTGCGCTCAGTCAGAAACCGGCTATGTGAAGAACATACCCAGAGCCATCCAAATATTTACCTCCACCCAGCCGCGGGAACTGCCAAGCAGAGTCCGCCTTGGGAATAAATCCCACTACCGCTGTGACGCTGCTGGCAGAATATGAAAACAAGCACGCGCCTACAACATGCGGGAAAGCACTAGTTCCATCAATGGAGCTCTATCCATACACCTGAAGCCCTTTACTGAATAAACTTCATACAAAGGTAAATTTACTTGTCAGTCACTAAACCATTTCCACAACTCTACAAAATATAACGTTTGATAAAAAACATATTCCTTCTGTAGACTCATACCGAACGCGCAGCTCCACCACAACCAGAAAAGAAGTTCAAATAAAACATATACTCAACTTTATTGATAGTGCCAGGAGATGCCGGTTGCTCAGCACTATGAAGGCAGAATTGTTTAATATTCACTGTGGTCTTTTTTTTTTTTACAGTGAAGGGAAAGAAGAAAAATTGAGACCCAGTCAGACCCTCTATCATTGGAGGGAGGGTAAGGCAGGGACCTGAGGGGGCCCAGGTAACCTCAAAAGCCGGCACGTTCAGCCAGACATCCCTGTCTCACTGAAGAGAAACCTCAACAGGAGAAATAAAATTGCCATCTCACTGAAGAGAAACCTCAGCAGGAGAAATAGAATGGCAGTCTCACTGAAGAGAAACCTCAACAGGAGAAAATAATTTTCCAGTCACAGCCAGAATTCAGGAGCTAGTTGAATAGCGACCATCACCTGCTAGGAGATAGAGCATCATGGGGAAAGAAGAAAATGTCAAAATGGGCAAGAGCATACTGAAGATTCAGGAGGTGTGCCAGCCAATAGGACCACCTGTTAATCAGTTTCTCTATCTCCACCTGCTGGTTGATGTGTGCTATCCCATTGGTCTCTGGATTCATCTGCTGCTGTTGCTAAGGAAATGTTGTATATGGCAGTGGAAGGGAAGGTACAGAGACAAAAGATGAATGGTGAGCATGGGGAAAGAAGAAAATGTCAAAATGGTCAAGGGACCCTGGTGAGCGAGTTAACAGAAGACAAACAGAAACTATAGCCTGGGACCTACATGATTTGAATAATAAGATGACCAGACAACAAAAAGGTAGAAAATATAATTTTATTTTCTATTTTGTGATTACAATATGTCAGATTTGAAATGTGTGTCTTACTAGAGCTAGTGTTAGCGAGCATGAGCTAGGACCTAACAGAGAGAGGAAAAGTCTTTCTTGTTTTTTTATACCACAGCACTGGCGTGGGGTTGGAGAGGGCAAAGGGGGGTGGGGTGGGTGAAGAGGCTACAAAAATGAACCCACCAGGCCGTTTAAAAAAAAAAAAAAGTGAAGTGAAAAATCAATTCAATAGGCCAAATCGAATCTAAACTTTTTTCACTGAATCAGGCAACACTAGTGGCAGTATGATTCTCTCTCATGCTACCAAAGGTTCATTGATTACATTTTGTCCTCCAACCATCATATGTTCCCTCAGAGGCCAATTTTCTTTGCCCAGTGTTCATGTTTGGCTCTACTATCCCAAAGGCATAAAAAATTAATAAATTCAACCATATCTAAGAAATTAGAGTTAATGCGGTCTATCCAATGCAATTTTCTGAATCAGCACCCCAAATAACCCCAATAAAAAGGTCAAAAACCCCAAGGCACCAAGAATTTTGTTGTTGTTGGCCTGTGTAATTAACCATTAATTTGTGGTTAGGAGGAAGATACAGAGTTCATAGTGTACTAGATGATGCAAAGGTGTATAAAGGGACACCTGAAGCTGCTGAGCTGTAAATAATAATAATTTTAATGTGGCTGACCGACAGGCTAAATGCAGAGAAATGCACTTCAAATACTTCCCCCAGAATCTACTGGCCATGCTCCTTGTACGAATACCCTTTACTGGTAATGGATCAGTGAGACCTAGGAATTAATTTCTCATGAAAATAACTGTATTTATAACAACTGTTAAAACTCATTGTATGTGTTCATACTCTTGACGTTAATACATGTCAAACACTCAGTTATATTGTCCAGTAAATTTATAAACAAGGCTCAGAGGAGTTTTAAAAATAAGGCAGGCATTTAGACCCCCATAGCAAACTCAGGTTTGTGGGTGACAGATATTGTAGAAAAGTCTGCCACATCAATACGCAATTAAGGTGTTAATGTACTCTCTCTATATTGATTATATGTGTAGTTTTTACTTTGTTGTGAACCGCTTTGAACTTCTGGTATAGCGGTATACAAAAAAAAAATATTATTATTATTATTATTATAACAGGAACAAGCCTCAGATTGTGGAATAATTTTCCATTCTGGGATTTCTTCCAAGAGAAAGAAAGTTATTTTCTTTTACTCCTCCTAGTTAGTTAACGCTAAGTACTTTAAGGGCTCCTTTTACAAAGCTGCACTAGCGCGCACGCTAGTTGGAAATCTACCGCCTGCTCAAAAGGAGGCGGTAGTGGCTAGCGCGTGCGGCAAATTAGCACACGCTATTCCGTGCATTAAGGCCCTAGCACAGCTTTGTAAAAGGAGCCCTAAGTCTTGAGAAGCATTGAAGTAACTTATAGCACATAAGCACTTTGAAGCACCAGTGTTTGTCGGTTTTGAGTGTTGAAATTCTAATGAAAAAATTCCCAACCAACCATAAATTATTATTGAATTAAAGGTTTTTTAGATTTTCATATTTAATTAATTTAATAGGTGAATGAAAATTGATTAAAGATTAAGTAAGGAGATATCAATTTAAGGAATAAATTATGGTTTTAGTTATGGTTGGGAGGATGGGTTCAAGCCGGTGATGTAACTAGGAGTAAGAGAAAAGAACTTTCTTTCTCTTGGAAGAAATCCCAGAATGGGAAAATTGCTCCACAATCTGAGGCTTTGTTCCTGTTTAATTAATTAATAATTAGAGAAAATAACCTGCAGAGTCATTTTGACTTATATCAGTGGTTCTTTACTTTATAATTAATTAATAGGTAACCATTTAGTCTTAAGTCCATTTTAGGCCTAGGGCGCTAGTCACCCAAAGTAGGCAGCATCTAAAGTCCATTCTCGAAAAATACGTACAATACGTATAAGTTCCGTCCAGGCAGCCTCGTAAAACTTTCGGTTATCCCTCCAGTATGACTAAGTCTAGGTCAGTCCACATCCCTTTCAGCTCTGGGCATACAGTGGCATTCAGAGGCTTAAAAAGTCCCTGGAAACATCTTTAAAAAAAAAAACCCATTTCAATTATCGGCACTTGGATGACTTTTCTTTTAGTTCATCCAAGTGACAATTTGGGCGGGTTTTAGATGTATTTCTGTTTCGTTTATGAACCTCATTCTGTATTATGAATGCCAAAAATGTACCACATTCCTAAACTGAACCCTTAAAGGAATAACCAAAATAAGTTTGTACCCAGCTACAGCAAATCAGGCCAAACTAATTTTGGTTTAAAATGTATTTATTTTTAGTATTTATATACCACTTATAGCCTAAGTGGTTTACATTCAGGTACTCAAGCATTTTTTCCCTCTCTGTCCCAGTGGACTCACACTCTAATCTAATGTACCTGAGACAATGGGGGATTAAGTGTCTTGCCCAGGGACACAAGGAGCAACATGGAATTTGAATCCACAACCTCAGGGTGTTGAGGCTGTAGATCTACCCACTGCACCACACTAAGAAGAAAGAAAAATCTACCAAGGTCAGCAGATGGACAGTTGGGCTTCAGAGTTAGACTGCATTTGATAGTCTTATAATTTGTTGGTTTGGTATGCTTTTATTTTTACCTTTGTGGAAAAAAAATGAAACAGATACTTTACTTGGTGCACCTCTCCTACTCCAGCACAAATGTTGTTAGTAAAACACAGCACACTAATTAAGAGACTGATGTAAAAAAAAAAAAACACAGACCTAAGCTTTTAGTGCAACATTTTACTTAGAATTGGGTACACATTTTTTGTACTACCCATGAAGCAATGTTCAGCACACCAAATCTCTACTAAGAAGTAACATACGATGCTAATCTTATCACAATTACAATTAAAAAATGCATACTAATTGACTACATATGAATTATTCCAGACACAGAAACTGTACTAAATACTGGTGCAGATTTTTTTAAAACTTTCAGTAAACACCAGATCTTTACCTCCAGAAGTGAGCTATGAAAATAATAATAATGATTTTAAAAAAAAAAAAAAAAAACACTGGCCACCGGAGATTCCAGTTGGCCCATGTGCCTAAGCCAGGGCCAATCAGGCCTTAGGCCCCTCCCTGGTGCATCCCCACAATGCATAGGAAGGGGCAGGCCTGCCTCATTTCAACAGAGGTGGGCCTGCCGGCTGGTAAGAAGATCAGGCCAGCCTACTTTTCAGGTTGGGGGGGGTCTTTAGGCAGGAGTGGTTGGGCTCCCTCCTGCCGCGATCTTTGTGGGGATGGGGGGAGGTCTTCGGGCAGGAGGGGTTGGCTCCCGCCTGATCATCTCCATGCAGCTATCAGGTCTAAAAATATCAGGGCTCAGCTGAGGTTACTGAGTTCAAATGATCCAGCACCAGTGTTTTTAAATGAAGACTATGGAGAAAATTTAAAAAAGGATACATTCCTCAGCTAAAAAGGTATGTATTGTGGGTAGTACGGTAGGGTCAGGGCTCTAGTTCCAGTTACAGGCTCTCTGGGCTCCAGTGGAATGGTTAAGAGGCATTAGTTAAGGGTCTTTACAAGTGGAAGCTTAAATTAAAAGAAAATAAAATTAATGTTAAAAGATTTGCTTTATTTCTATTTTAATGCAATTTTTAAAAAACATTTAGTGCTTTTCTCTACAGTGAATATTGTATATCATTAGTTTATTAACACAGAAGTATAAACATCTGTATTAAAGATCAAAGAAAGCCAAAAACCTGTCTTAAAGACATTTGGAGCATTGAGATTAAGCAGCATATTTCTGCATCTCAATGGCCACAAATTTGGACTTGGAGGATGAGATGTACAGCATCAGTATCTGAGACAAACATGGTTTTTGTTACACAGAAGTTTCTGGACCCCTGTTCATTTACAAAAATTAGACTGTTCTAACTCTAATAGATGCTAGGCTAGCACTGTCATCTTGATGTAGGGACACTGGATCATCTGCTGTTCTATTGTCCTTTGATACTTAACTTCTGGAAGTCAATATGGGAGACAGATCAATGCCATACTGGAGGCATCAATTCCATTGACATATGAGGTAGTCATATGTGGAACGTTATTGCATATTAAGCCCCCCATGGACCGCTATAAATGCAGGCTTTTCCTAATTATGACTGGGATAGCCATGCAAACGATTACTCGCAATTGGAAGAATTGGGATCGCCTTAGTTTTCCTTTCTGGTGGGTGAGCTTATGCTTAACTTATAAGTATAAGAAAATGAATGCTGACTTGCTGGGGCATAATAAGATATTCAAATTGGTTTGGGGTCCATTGACATCTTTTGTAGATTTGTTATAGTTGCTCTTTATCTTTATTTTCCATTGTATTGTACCCACACATCCAGGGGGGTATATATTTTGGTTTGGTATTATTCCTGATGGTAATGATGGATGGGAGAGGGAATTTTTATTTTTTGTATAGATTCCGATTGTTTATAAATGCTTATTTGATTATTATTATTGTATGTAAATTGTATTGGACATTCTGTTGGCATTAAAAACTAAATAAAATTACAAAAAAAAAACCCACCACAAAACCTTTTAGTACTTTTCTCTACAGTTTATTAACACAGAAGTATAAACATCTGTACTAAAGATCAAAGAAAGTTTTAATTCAGTCTGTACCTGAGAAAATGTGTACCTGAGACATTATTTTAAAAAGTCTTATTAAGAAAATAGGAGCCCAAGACCTTGTGTCGACGGGCGGAAGTAATGCGGGGCTGGTAGAGCCCTCGCGTTGCCCGTCGGCTGGGGGAGTAGGCGGGTTAGGGTAGTTAGGGGGAAGGGCAGAAATAGACAGGCATCGATTGGTTGTAGAGCCTGTCAGGATAGATAGTTTAAATTAATTGGTGGATCGGCGCGGGGGCGAGGGTTTATAGCCGGCACCCTGGAGGACTCGACTCCTCCTCAGGTCCTCCAGGGCGTTTTTTTCATCCGGCACGTGTGTGCAGAGCGGGCTCGTGCTGTTGCCAAAAAAATAAATAAATAAATAAAAAATAAAAAAACAATAAACATTATGGCTGCTCGTCTGGAGTCTGAATCGGCGTCGGAGGAGGAAGTATAGGTCTCCCTGTTGGCGGGTTCCTCGTTGGTGGAGGACCCGTCCGAGCAGGTGGGTGGCAGTGGGGTTGGTAGGCCGGAGAGGCGGTCGAAAGCGGAGGCGTTGTCGGCCATCGCGATCGCCAGCTCCGGTTTGGGTTTGCGTGGGAGAGCTTCCGTTGGGGCTGCGGGGCCATGTGCAGGGTCACAGTCTAAGAAGAGGAAGGGGAAGTCGGGCGGGAAGAGTTCTGCCGGGCCGGCTGGCTGCAGCTCAGGCACTTCTAGTGCACTGTTGGAGGAGACTTGGTTAACTGTGGAAGGTGGCTCTGGAGGGGTGTCTGCTGTTCAGGCTGATGTTGGGGGGTTAGTATTTGCTGGTGGGTCTGCAAGGGGTGGTGAGTCCTTACCGGTTGGTGGGAGGGGGGAGCGGGGCGGTGCGTTGGGCGCGGTAGTTGAAGGGGCGAGGCCTCAGACCCCTTTGGGCAGAGGTCTGGGCCCCTGTCCTTCTGGTTTGCAGGGTACATGGGGTGCTCCATGGGGTTTTCCTCAATGGTGGGCGGGTCCGGTAGGTTGGGGGCCGGGTTCCTCTTGTTCCCCTTGGGGGGGGGAAGTGGCTACCCTGGTGGTTTGGGGGCTTCTGGTTTTGGGGGGTCGGGTTGGCAAATGCCTGTTGGTGGTTTCCTGGGCTCGGCTTCTGGCTCTGCTTTATTTTCACAGGGTTCGTCGGCGCCTGAGCACCCCTACAGCACAGAAGCAGCCTGGAGCCATCCGTCCAGCTCAGCTGGAGGCGTGTCGGAGATGCAGCGGGATGCCAGAGCGGTGGCGACGGTGTCCTGCGACCCAGAGACGGCGAGGGCAGGGGCTGGTGGTGGCACTGCTGGTTTTTCTGCTCCGGTGGGGGCTGCTGGGGGCGGCGCCTCTGTGTCTACACACGGATCTACTTCGGAGGCCGGTCCTGCTGCGAGTGGCGTGTCGGCTGCGGAGATCGTCGCGGGACCATCTACATCGGGTAATGTGGCGCCTGCGGTGGTTGCTGGGGGGAAGAAGGTCAGGAAGCGTGGGAGGGGTAGACGGAGGTGGCGTAGGGGGGTCATCTTCTTCTGGGTCTTCCTCTTCTTCTTCATCGTCTTCTCCGTCTTCTTCTGGGCATATTACTGGCGGCGCGAGCGGTTCAGTGGTTGGCGGTGGCGAGGCGCCGGCTGGGCCGAGTCGGGGTGCTCCGGCATTAGTAGTGTTGACGGAACTCTGGGAGAAAGTACCGAGAGCACTGCGGCGCAAGATATCGGCGGCGTTCCTGTATTGATATATTTCAGCTTATGGAGGGCAGAGTTCATCGTCGCAGTCGGAAGAAATCGAAGCGTGGGGTTAGTGAGTCTAAGCAGTTACCAGTAGCTCGGTCCATCCTTAATTGGATGCGCTCCTTTTTGCGGCTGGCTAGTGTTTGGGGGCGTGCGCGTCCAGGGGACTATGGGCTGTTGTTGGCTTATGCGGACTCCGTACTTGATTCTTATCAGCGTTTTGGGGGCTGGTCGTGGCTTAACTACGACGAGGCTTTTAGAGACAAGATGGAGGAGAATGCCCACATGTCGTGGGGCACGCAAGATGTTAACTTGTGGCTCACACACATGTCAGCCAAGCCTTTGAGTGCGCCTGTGGTGAGTGGCCGTGACCCACCAGGGAGTGCGGGGGGTGGTCGGCCCTTTCGAGCAGGGGTGGGGGTGGGGGCGGGAGTGGGAGGGGGATCAGATTTTTGTTGGAGATTTAACAAATCCAGCTGTCCGTTCCCAGACTGCAGGTTCCGCCATGTCTGCTCTCAATGTGGACAGCCGCATTCCGCCCTCAAGTGCCCAAAACGTCCGGCAGGGGGTCCGGCCGCTGCGAGCAAATGAGGGTTTGCCGGGGCAGTTGCCCACTCCTATTCGGGTGGGGGCCTTGCGTCCGTGGTTGCGCCGTTATGGCAAGGTTCGTGCGGCGGAGATTTTGGAACGTGGTTTTTCTTTTAGTTTTGAGATTCCTTTTCAGGGTGAGATTTCGGTTGCACGGGTGCGCAATGCGGTTTCTGTTTCTCAATTGTCTGCGGTGGTTCGTGATAAGTTGAGGGAGGAACTTAGCTTCGGTCAGATTGCAGGGCCTTTCCACGAGCGCCCTTTCCCGGAAATGATGGTTTCACCATTGGCGGTGATCCCTAAAAAAGAGCCGGGCAAGTTTCACTTGATTCACAACCTTTCGAGACCGGTTGGCGCCTCGGTGAATGATGGTATTCCCCGTGACCTGTGTTCTGTGCGTTATTCGTCTGTGGATTGTGCCTTGCAGTTCATTCTGAAAGCTGCTAGGGGTGCTTTGTTGGCAAAGGTCGATATTGCATCTGCTTTTCGTCTGTTACCCATTCATCCGCGGTCTTATCCTCTTCTCGGTTTTCGTTTTGATGGCGCTTATTTCTATGACCGTTGTTTGCCTATGGGCTGTTCCGTTTCTTGCGCCTATTTTGAACTCTTCAGTTCTTTTTTGCATTGGGTGGTGGTGCGGCAGGCGGGTTTGGATTCGGTGGTACATTATTTGGACGATTTTCTGTTCATTGGTGCTGGGGGTTCTAATGATTGTGCTCGGTTGAAGGAGGTTTTTGAGCAACTGGCAGAGGAGTTTGGTATCTCCTTGGCCCGGGAGAAGTCGGAGGGTCCAGTGTCCTCCCTGGTGTTTCTGGGTATTGAGTTGGATACGGTGGCGATGGTGACGCGCCTGCCGACGGCCAAGGTTCAACAGTTGATAGGTTTTATTGAGCTCGTGTTGGCTTCGCAGAAGACCACATTGCAGGCGGTCCAGTCACTGCTGGGCTCTCTCAATTTCGCGTGTAGGGTTTTGCCCATGGGAAGAGCTTTTTCCCGCCGCTTGGCTGCGGCCACAGCAGGGGTGCGCGACAGGAAGCATTTTTTGAGGCTCCCTGCGGGTGTGCGGGCGGACCTCCGCATGTGGGTTTGTTTTTTGCGGGATTTTAACGGCACCTTGCCTATGCAGGCACCGGCGGTGTCTAATGGAGATCTAGAACTGTACTCTGATGCTGCGGGTGGAGTTGGTTTTGGTCTGTATTGTAAGGGTGCTTGGTGCGCTGCGCAGTGGCCTGCGGATTGGGTTGAGGTTGGGTCTTACCAAAAATATCACTCTTCTGGAATTATTCCCCTTGGTAGTTGCCTGTGAATTGTGGCCTGACCTGTTGCGTGATCGCAAAGTTGTTTTCTGGTGTGATAACATGGGTGTGGTGGAGGTGGTTAACAGACAGGCTGCACGCTGTTTAGCTGTTAATGGGCTGATGCGGGCGTTGGTGCTGCGCTGCTTACGGCTCAACTTGTTTATTAGAGCGCGTCATGTCCCTGGGATACAGAATGGAATTGCTGACGCTTTATCCCGTTTCAATTTTCAGCAGTTTCGTCGGCTGGCGCCAGAGGCAGCGGAGGAAGGTACTGCGATGCCGGAGCATTTGTGGCGCCTGGACGTGAAGGAGTTTGGGAGATGCTCCGCCTGTCGGTAACTCCTGCCACGTGGTCCCGGTATTCTGCAGGGTTTCGGGTAGTAGCGCTCTTTTTGTCTGGTAGAAGTTGGTCCCCGGGGGATGTGGCCGAGTCCTTCCTGGAGGACTTTGTGCTGGATTCCTTCAGAGCTGGGGTTTCACGGGGGGTGGTAAGTGGGCGTTTGGCTGGTTTTTCCTTTTTCTGCCGGGCTCTGGGTTGGGCTTGCCCTTCGTCCAGTTTCATGCTGCAGCGTTTGCTTCTGGCCATGGGTAGAGCAGTGCCTGAGAGGGGGGACACTAGATTGCCGATTCGGCATGAGCTGCTGGTGCGGTTGCTTCAGGTTTTGCCGGAGGTTGCTAGTTCCCCTTTCAAGGCCTGTTTGTTTCGGGCTGCCTATTCTTTGGCCTTTTTCGGTGCGTTTCGAGTGGGCGAGTTGTTGGTCAGTGCCGCGGATGGGGCCAGAGGTAGGGGGTTATTAGTGCAGCATGTGCGTTTGGGTTCTCAGTCGGTACATGTTTATGTGGTCAGTTCTAAAACTGACCAAGAGGGTCGGGGTCAGTGGGTTTTGCTAAGGCGTGTGGCCGGGTGTATCTCTTGTCCCGTTGAACGGATGGGAGCTTATTTAGCAGTGCGTAGCGGGGATTCTCCGGTCCTGTTTATACATGCGGATGGGGCTCCGTTGTCGCGGTTCCAATTCCTGGCTGTTTTGCAGCGGGTATTGGCGAGATGTGGAAAGGAGCCTGGGCGGTTCGGGACACACTCTTTCCGAATTGGTGCGGCGACGAGTGCTAGTGCAGCCGGCTTGCCAGAGGCCGGCATTCAACGTCTCGGGCGCTGGGTTTCTGGAGCTTTTCGGGGTTACATTAGACCTGGGAGCGATGTATCGGGAGCGGAGGAAGGGAATAGGGGCCAGTGAGTGGGGAGAATCTGGGTGTTGCAGTGTGGGCGGGTGTGTGGTACTGTACTATGCTGAGCTTGTTGTTTTGCTTTTCAGATGCCAGATGGAGGGGTTATTCCGTTTGGATTGTGGGCCATTCGTTCGTTCATTGGGCCGGTGAACGAGCAACTATCCGCCCAGGGGGACGTCATCTTGGCTTGGGTCATCGCGGAGTCCGTGTGTCCTGGTGGGGTCAACGCGGCATGCGATGGCGTCATCTGCTGCCTTTTTTGGCGGATCAGCGCGGTTGTACCCGTCATCCGGACATCATCTTGTTACATTTGGGGGGTAATGATTTCGATGACATGTCTGGGAGACAACTCATCAACATGATCAAAGATGACTTGCGGGTAGTGTTTCAGTGGTTCCCGAGGGCTAGGGTGGTTTGGTCGGACGTTATTCCCCGGCCTCGGTGTCTAGCGTCTAGGCGTTGGACCAGGGGGCTGGGGAAGTTTAATCGGCAGGTGGGAAAATGGGTGGTGGAGTTTGGGGGTGGTCAGATCCTGCATGACTGGGTGGATGTCACGTGTGCGGGTCTGTATCATAGGGATAGAGTACACCTCTCCGATGTTGGTTGGGATCTCCTGTTGGATGATTTCTCCGTAGGTTGTGAGAGGGTTCTTGGGTTGGGTGTGTAGCCTCAGCTCGGTTTATTGGGGGGGCCTGTAAGGTTACAGGCCTGTGGCGGATTCCCGAGCTACAGGGTCAGGAGGCTCATCAGGTGATGAGTGTTGGGACAGCAGGGAGCCGTGCCCGGTGGGTCAGGTGACCCGGGAAAGGGGCATGAGGGTCATGCCACCCCTCTGACTCTTGCTGTGGTGGCAGGGTTGAGGGAATAAATTAAGACACTCTTTAGCTTGGGAGGTTTTGGTTTATTCAAATTCATTATGTTAATGAAGTTAAATTGTTATATGTTTGGTTAATAAACTGAGCTGCGGCTAATTTTACCAACAAAAATGACTCTTAGTGGTTTTTGAGAATTAAGAAAGGGGTAAAGATAAGGGGTTGGTGATTATATATATATATATATATATATATATATATATATATATATATATATATATATATATATATATATATAGGCAGACAGCAGGGTCTATCCAGATCCCGCTGTTACTGATGTGTAGCAAAATTGACAAAAGTAAAATCGGGGATTTTTATGTTTTTTTAAATCTGGAGCTACTAATTTCTATATGAGTATCACTATGAGATGCATTAACTAGAGTGTAGCTAAGTGCTATGGATTTACAAGGAAAGAAAATTAGCTTTTCCAACTTAAGAAAAACACAATGATTTTTAATATTACCAGTTTTAGAATCGGCTAAAAAACAGATTTTATCAGAGTTGGGAGCCTTTTTGGAGCTCACTCACACATGAAACATGCAAAAGAATTTTAAATATATGCGCAGTGAGCTGGAGTGCCAAATAACCTAATTTTTATTTTTTATTTTATTGTAACCCATTCTGAGCTTCTGGGGAGGACGGGCTATAAAAATGAATAAATAAATAACCTCAGTGAATGGAACCTATATACACCATTATTAGTTGCCATGGAAATGTATGCATGTATAAAAATAAGAATTTGCTTCCTGGTGGAGGATATATTTAGAGGGGAATTCATCAAGCAACATTAGAGCTTTAAGTTACATTAACTGACCCTTAACATGACATAAGCAGCCTTAACACTGCTATTCTAGAAACAGCATGGTGATATGTAAGTTGCCGCATGTTAGTGAGTAATGAGATTCAAAATAGCCTAATACAAAAGCAAGCCAAAAACACCACCCAGCTTTTTTCTGGTGTTATTTTGCCATCTGGGAACAATGGGTTGCAAATCCATGGCCTGAAGCTCTTTCACCCCCTCAGGTTCAGTCCTGCTTTAGTAGCTACCTGAAAGAAACCATCTGGGGTCTGTTTAGCCAAGAGCGATGCCTAAATTGCTCTAGGCCACTCCAGTGCAATCCTTGCAATGGCTCCCCTAATGGTAATAAAAACATGATGGCAGATAAAGGCCAAATGGTCCATCCAGTCTGCCCATCTGCAGTAATCATTATCTCTTCCTCTCTCTAAGAGATCCCACGTGCCTATCCCACACTTTCTTGAATTCAGACAATGTCTCTGTCTCCACCACCATAGAAACATGATGGCATGACTTAACATTAAGAGATCATAATTCCATATAAGGAAACATTTCCTTGTATGGAAATATGATTCCTAGCGATAGTGAAGCGAGACTACCACTAGGAGCATCACTGCGCCAGAGTGGCCAGGAGCGATTTGGCATCAATCCTGGCTGCAGGCTAAGAATATCAGGCCGTGGCTTTGAATGGCCCGATGCTCCTGGGCCACAGTTATAATACTGCTGGCGAGATTGTTCACAAGCAGCATTATTCTTCTAAGATGGGATTCAGCAACTCGCAGTACCAGAAACCAGCAGGTTGCTGAGCCCTGTGGGGCATCAAGGTTGAAACTTTACTGCATCTTGATGAATTCACCCCTTAATATCTTACTGTACATTGGTCTTCATACTAGATGTCTTGTTTACTTTGTAATGTTGTCATCATGTAATTCATACATAAGCAATTCTTTGCAATAAAGATTAAGAAATAAATTGTCAGTAATTACCTACAATATTGTTTTAGCATTTAAAGATTTTGGAGTCCTTTTACTAAGCCGCCCTAAAAAATGAGTTTAACATATCCTTACATGAGCCTTTCCCTCACTGCTTGTAAAAGGGCCCCAGTCTTAAATGTTAAAAGCAATATTGTAGGAAATTCGTGTATATATATATATTTTTTTTTTTAATTCTTATTTTTTTTAATACTGCAATAGCATTTAGCACCTCCTATTAAAGAAATGCTAAGGGCTCCAATATTATGGACATGCTAAGCACTTCCTCCTATCTGCAACCATTGAAACAGCTCCAAAGATATTTCTTTAAATCAGACTTCTGTATGCCAATTACTGTATGCTTTTGTCCTGTCTCGCTTGGACTATTGCAACAGCTTGTTTGCCAGCCTACCAAACAAAGAGCTATATCGATTATGAAGAGTTCAAAATGCAGCAAAAAACCTAGGCACATCTGACCACATCTCCTCTGCATTGAGGAAAGTACATTATTAGCTCCCAGTAAAGCAACAAACTATCTCCAAACTATTGGTAGTAGAATTCAAACAATTCCATGGCATAGCCCTCCACTATATAATGAGAAAGCTTCCTATATATTACCCAAGAAGACTGCTCCAAACCCAGCAGAATCCCCAGCTCTGCATTCTACCAGCGAAATTTCTCTACCTGGAAACTGCCCAGAAATGATCATATTCCCACCAGAAGAATAAACACTTTTTTACCTTTCCGGAAAGTCATGAAAACACTCATGTTCGCCAATGACATCATACTTGGGCAGACTGGATGGACCACTCGGGTCTTTATCTGCCATCATTTACTTTGTTACTTCGAGTTTATGACTGTCTTAACCTCACTGGGAGGGGGGGGGGTCGCCCTGGACAAATATGTACATTGTCTATTGATCCCCTGCCCATTGTCTGCTCACTGTCTAAATGTAGATGTACCTATGTAACCTTGCATGTTTTCTATTGATCCCCTGCCCATTGTCCACTCACTGTTTAATGTATTTGAACTAATGAGGATGTACGCGGATGATATTCAGCTCATTCATCCCATTCAACCAGGCAACCCTGCACAAATTCAGGAAATCAATCATAAACTTACTCTCATTAGTAATTGGTTATCTCAAAATTTACTCGCCCTCAATATTGCTAGAACAAAGAAAATGAAACACTGAAAGCCCAATTATGCATCCCTTCTACACCAATCCAACTGGTACAGACCATAAAACTTCTAGGAATAATTCTTGATAATTCTCTCTCTTTTAAAGCTCAAATTAGCTCCGTAGTGCAAAAATATTTCTTAAAACTAAGGATGATCCGCTCTAGACACAAAAGCGCTCAATATTCGAATACATTCCTTGATCATTTCCAGTCTAGACTACTGCAATTCCCTCTATCACCCCAAAACAGATCAGGAATCTATAGATAATTCAAAATACTGCTATTAAAAACATCTTCAAGGCTAAAAAAATTAACCATATCTATCCTTCTTAAAAAAGCCCATTGGTTACCTATCACACACAGAATCTCATTCAAAACTCTATTACTAGCGTTCAAAGTTCAACTCAATCATTCTCCCATGTTCACTGATAGGCTTTTAATCCCTTATGAATCTTCAAGGTCACCGAGATCCTCTAACCAACATCTCTTGAGTATTCCCTCAATTAGCCAGCTATTCTATAATAGAACACAAAAAACTATTTACTCAGTAGTTGTGCCCACACTTTGGAACGCCCTTTCCCTTACACGATGACAAGAAACTGAACAATTTCAAAACAAACCTTAAAACTTTTCTTTTCAAAGATGCCTATGAGATTTATGATCGATAACGGGGGAAAAAAAAAAAAGAAGAGATAAACGCGAAGCTGTCTGTTCCTGACATTCCCTCTCCCTTGTCCTTTTTTTCCTGTACTCATCTTTTTATTTTTGATATTGTACCCTTACCCTCTTCCCTTTTGTTTTGACCCTTTTGTTTTTGTCCTATATGTCAGTATTGGTTGTTCTTCTTTCCCCCAAGTTTTTAATTAATTTTTAAGATTGTAAAGTTGTAAACCACTTTGTTATGTAAAAGCTGAATAAACTTGAAACTTGATGTACCTTTGTAACCCGTTCTGGGATCCTAGGGAGAACGGGCTAGAAAACTAATAAACAAACCTTGGCGGCAGTATCAATGCATTAGCTGATTACGTATTCTCCATCTCCAAAATGTCCCTCCCAAAATACCCCCCAAAAATAAATAAATACTGCAAACTTAGGGCCAGATTCTGTAAACGGCACCTAAATCAGCAGCGTCTATAAAAATTGACCCTGACCATGTGTCAAATCATGCTTAGGCGCTGTTAACAGAATTATAGTTAATGACACCTAAGAAAAACCTTAGACGCCTGCAATGTAGACCGGCATTTTACTGATCTACATTGCAAGCATCTATGTTCTTTGGTGAATCATGCCTAACAGCACCTAAATATCACTCTACTCCTAATCACTCCCACTTAAGACGTAAGTCACCGTTAGGCATCCTGCAATAGATGCATTAATGACGCCTACACTATGGACACACCTCATGATGCCTACATTTTTAAAAAAAGATTTTTAAATGGTTTTAAAAAAGACAGTCAATTACTGTGCCAATTAAAACAATTAAGTTAGGCAGCGGTAGGGCACCTGCCACCACCTAACTTATAGCACCTTTTATAGAATATGGCCTTTAGGGCGTGCAGATAAAATAAACAAAATGCTTTAGAACACCCTGTATTAGGCCATTTTTTCTGCATTAGGCACACATTGACGCAAAGGGGCCCTTTTACTAAGCTGTATTAAATGCTAATCTTCTCTAGCAAAAAGGACACCCTATGCCAGGGGTGTCAAAGTCCCTCCCCGAGGGGCCGCAATCCAGTCAGGTTTTCAGGATTTCCCCAATGGACTGTGGCCCTCGAGGAGGGACTGACACCCCTGCCCTACGCCAACTATCCTCACTTTACATCAAGCTTCCACTTTTAATGGGGTTACACTAGAAAAAGCAAGCAAACTGTTCAATTTGCACTGCTTCTATGCAGTCTAATCTTTCTTTCTTTCTTTATCCTTAGTGGATTTCATGTTAACTACACCATCAGTAAGGATGATGCAAGTAAACAACCAGACTAATTTTTTTTCATGCCAGGAGACAGATGTGAATATAGGGATCCAATCTCAAGTCTGCAAATTTGTCAGGACCCCAAAACAACCAGCTTTCCCTTTAGCCTCCTAATTCCAAGGCATTACCAATGGTGCAGGGAAGTATAGCATAGGCTATAATTTATCTTTAAGACTTTCCAAATCCAGAAAAAGCAAGTTAAAAACCAAGTCATTCCATGCTACGAGAGCTTATAAAAACATCTCTTTGTAAAGTTTCCAGATTCTTACATTTTTGTCATTTTTATATTCCTATCACATAACAAAATATTAGAGACACAAAAGGTCATGCCATATTAAGATCACAAATAGCTCCAAGGAATTTCTCCTTTCATAGAAGTTTAAATTTTCATGTCATAACAATAAAAGTCCTCTGCATCTCAGAAAAACTCTAGATTAGAAAGTATGTGCATTTTCAGAATATTTCAAAACTAACAAAAGAACTTTATAGCAATGGCATTTCCAAGGAACTACAACTTTAACTTTTTCTTTGATTAAAATTCCATATCGAGATATTTTTCTTACCGTCTCCCCCCCCCCCCCAACAAGCACCTAACACATTATGGGATACATTTACTACTGTAAATTGTGTACAGTTCCTATACTGTTTGGCGGTTATATTTAGCTTTCTCTAGGCTATCTTAGCCCTTGATGTTATTCCACATTTGTAAAGTTCACGTTACCAACATTTTGGATCCTTGAGGAAGGTGTGTTTTGCCAAAACACGGCCCCCGTGTTGGGTCCTTCCATCGCAAATGTAGATTTGTATTTTTAAAGGATTTGTTAAATAAAATCAGCGTCAAGAACATATTTCTTTTTTTTTGGTAAATTTTTATTTAGAAAAATGAACACTTCACTTAATCATCAGTACAAGATACATCAAATACAATACCGCTAGCAATACATGAGATGAAGAAAAGAACATTGTATTTCCACAGCTTTGTTTGTTTGGATTGTATATTTACTAAAGTGCACACTCTAATACATATTACCATGTTATTTACCACAAGGCCTATTCACCTTTAACGGAAATAGTGCACATTACTGAGCTGGTGTTAGATATGCTAAAGTGTACCATGTGATCCCTAGATTATGAATTTGAGCAAAGAATCTTCTTCATCTACTTCTAACAAACTTCTAGCTTTAGGAATTAAATTAATCCGATGAACAGAGTTTTCAAGGACAAGGCACTCCACATATTAAATCACTTTTGAGACTGAATCTTATCCTTTTTTCTCCTATTTCTAGAAGATAATTAAGAATATCAAAGAACTGTATTAAGCTAGCTTTTAAATGTTAATGGATTCTTCAAATGCTGCATTATTCAAACTTCTTGTTAAGGATGTGAAATCATACCTACCCACTCCACTTTTCTTATATAAAAGCCCTTAAGCCTTGTTCCTTGCAGTACTACTCATAAAAACTTAAGAATTGTCATATTGGGACAGACCGAAGGTCCAACAAACCCAGCATCCTGTTTCCAACAGTGGCCCACCCAGGTCCCAAGTAACTAGCTACTGTATTTTTCGCACCATAAGATACACTCTAGTTTTAGAGGAGGAAAAAAAGAAAAAAAACCACACAATTCTGAATCAAATTCTCCCTACCAGGCTCTACACCCTGTCCCCCTTCTAGTAGTCTAGTGGTAGGCAGGGACAGGACACAGGGCAGGCAGGCAGGCCTAGTGACAGGCAGGGCCCCCCACCCCGAGGCAAGAAAGCAGGCAAGCAGGGCCCCCCAAAGTGCATAATCTTTTTTCTCTTCTTCACTATCCATGTGTACCATTTCCTCCTCTTCCATTAAGTATCACATCTCTGTATATTTATTCCTCCCCTTTCCAACATTATTCCATGTCCCTGTCCCTATGCTCCCTCCTCCTTCAGCATTTATTTGCTCTGTCTCTTTTCCTCCCCTGGTTGCCACGATTCTTATGCTGGGATTGTCATTTTCTTCCTCCTGTACTCCTCATCCCGAGGCAGGCAGGCAAGCAGGAATCCACCCCCCCTCCCCCCCGTATCCCCTCCGACCTCTCCCCCATACCTTCAGTTCCTCCGGCGCAGCTTGACGGGCCTGTTCCTCCATATCCCACCCAAACGCGAAGGGAGTTAGAGGAGCGGCAGTGGAGGCAGCTGAGGCCCGGATGTGCTGCCCATCGCTGCCATGGGGGATAGGAGGGAGGAAAACAGGAGGCCGGAACCAGCCACCGCTGCTGCTATTTCTGTAGCCGCTCGCTCTCTTCAGGGCTGTGCCGCCTTTCTGGGACTCCTAGCTGCTTCTGGATCCGATGTCTGCTCTCACGCCCAGCCGCAGGGAGTGTGTGGGAAGCAGGACTCACTGTCTCCAGCTGCCTCTCCAGCGGAAGAGCAGTGTGCAAGGCTGCCTGCTTGGTTGGCTGACGCGGCTGCCTCCTATTCCTTTCTGTAGCAGCAGATTGGCACAAAAGGCTGCCTGCCTGGTCCTGTGCCACTTCCCGCGAGAACAGAAGCGGCGCGGGATTAGGGATGCAGCCTTGTGTCTCGCTCTACCGCTGCAGAAGGGAAGAGGAGGCAGCCGCATCCAGCGAGGGAGGGCACCAACATTAAAAAAAAGGTAACGGGTGGGGGAGGTTGGGTATTCGCTCCATAAGATGCACCCTTATTTCCACCAAATTGTTTTGGGGGGAAAAGTGCGTCTTATAGAGTGAAAAATATGGTAGATCCCAAGTAGTAAAACAGATTTTATGCTGTTTATCCTAGGAATAAGCAGTGGATTTCCCCAAGCCATCTCAATAATGGCTTATGGACTTCTCTTTTAGGAAATTATCCAAGTCTTTTTAAAATCCCACTGAGCTAACTGATTTCACCTCATTCTCTGGCAATGAATTCCAGAATTCACATGTTATGTGAAGAAATATTTTCTTTGGTTTGTTTTAAATCTACTATTTAGTAGCTTCATCGCATGCTTCCTAATCCCAGTTAAGCATCTCCCCAATTGTGCTCTTCTCCCCAAGATATGAGCAAAGCAGCTTAGAAGGTAGCATTTTTTAGGGGGGGGAGGGTGAGCAAGGGAGGGGGAACAGGCACCCTTGAAAATAATATGATGCTAATATTTTTATATACCACTTGCAGTGTTATACCTAGCGCCTTTTAGCCGGTTGCTCCGCCCAGCTAATTCAGATAACTGCCCAGCTGTCATCTTGGTTGCGAATCCTGCTGCCGCCGCTGCTCAAAATTTTTTTTTTTTTTTAAACTCACCGGCTTGGGGATTCTCCAGGCTGACTCGGCACATCCTGAAGAGCTGCCAAAAGTTCCATGTTTGACTCCTGCCTGACTTTTTTTTTTTTTTTTTAAACGCCAGTAAGCGACTTGAACCCATGCTCCGGGGCTTTAACGGTAACACTGTGTGTGCTGGCTTCCCTTCTCTTCCCTCCAAAACCAGAAGTTATGTCCCAGGGGTAGGGGGAGGGAAGAGAAGGAAAGCTGGCAAGCACAGTGTTACTGTTAGAACCCCAGAGCATGAGTTCGCTACAGGCTAAGGCGCGAGATAGGTCAGCGACAAAGGGAAGCTTACAACTCCTGCCTACTTTCTGTTTCTGCGAAGGCAGGACCCGACAATGAGAAAGGCCCGAAGCAAGCAAGAGCAACAAGTTGTAAGCTTCCCTCTGTCGCTGACCTATGGAAGATAGGTCAGCAACGGAGGGAAGCTTAAAACTTGCCTTAGTCTATCTGTAGCGAATCTGCCGATGGGTCTGTGAGATGGGAGGGATGGGAAGAGAAATGCTGCTGCTGTACCAAATTAGAGGAAGGGAGGGGGGAAGACAAATGCTGCTGCTGCACCCGATTGGGGGGGAGAGAGGAAGAGAAATGTTGCTGCTGTACCCAAATTTTTTTGGGGGGAGGAAGAGAAATGTTGCTGCTCTACCCACATTTTTTGGGGGGAAGGGGGAAGATAAATGCTGCTGCACCCAATTGGGGGGGAGGGGGGGAAAAGAACTGCTGCTACATCCAATTGGGAAGAGAGAGGGAAGGAAGACCAGGGAAGGGATAGGAGAGGAAAGAGATGCCAAGACCATGGAAGGGAGGGAAAGGAAAGGAGGGGGCAGAGAGATGTCAGGGCATATGGGGGGGGGGTTGGAAACAGATGCCAGACCAGGTGAAAGGAAGGAAAGAAAGGAAGGAGAAGAGATACCAGATAATGGAGTGGGAGGGGAAATGGAAGGAGAGGAGAGATGCCAGGGCATGGGGGAGGAAAGGGAAACTTAAGGAGACATTAAATGTCAGACCAGAGGGAAAGGAAGGAGAGGAGGTGCCAGAGGGAAAGAGAGGAGAGAGATGCCAGAGCATAGGGGAGGAGGTGGAAATAAAAAAATGGAGAGGGGGGGGTCAAGCTTAAATGAATCATGTACAAAGGAGAGAAAGGGCACAGGATATACAATTTATTGAAAGGACATAGAAAGAGGAAAGATGCCATATGGAAGAGAGAGGGCGGACACTGGATGGAAAGGGCAGAGAGAGGGTGGACAATAGATGGAAGGGGTAGAGAGTGAGGGCAGAGGGAGGCTGGGTGGAAGGGGCAAAGAGAGAGGACAGATGTTGCATGGAAGGGAGAGAGGACAAACGCTGAATAGAAAGAGCGAAGAGAATATGATTAAAGCAGAAACGACAAAAGGTAGAAAAAAATGTTGTTGCTTTACGTAGAATCAAGTAGTATTGTAACTGTATTGATTAAAGTTTATAAATAGGAAATGGAAATAAGGCAATTTGGGGGGGGGGACTAAACCCCTTTCCTCAGGTCAGGACAGGATACCATAACAGCAGTATACTGTACTGTCTTGAAGAAAGATTTGGCCTCTGAAATCTAATTGAAAAATGGATTAGTCCAATAAAATGATATTTTCTTATTTATTATTGTTTGTTTTATTTCTATTTGTTAATTTGTAAAGTGGTGATTGTTATGTATCAGTTTTTTCAAATTACATCTACTGTCTATATTTTGCATAGTATTAGGGGACGTGTCACTATTTCTGAGGTGTTGCATTGTATGCAGAGTCTGGTTTCTTGGCGGTTCAGTTTAACTTTTGTCTACATATTTCTATTTTTAGTTTGTAATTATTCCATATTGGGCGAGGGTTTATCTGTGTTCATGAGAAGGACATGGTTTTCTGTTAGCATCGACTGTATAGGATCAATCGACTGTGCAGAACTGGCCTGTTTAGTTTTATAATGCATGTGTTGGTGTTCTAGTGCTCACTGCAGTGTTTAAGATGCTGCCTTTTCCTAGGTGCACCCTTGTTGAAACTCATGGATTATTACTAAAAATAACTTTTTTTTTTATATAGAGAAGGGAGTTGTTGAAAAATGATCAGCACTGGCTGTCATATATACTAGGTACGCCACTGGATTTAATGACTCTATTCTAACTTTACTGTTGACGTAGGTGTTGTGCCCCCCTCCCTCCCCCCACACACACTATAAAGAATTAAATTAAAGTTGTATTAACATCAAGCAGCTTTCAAATGACATAAGCAAATAAAAATAAAATATTTTTAATACATTGCTAATTATTACCTGCATCTTTACCTAAACAGTTTTGCCCTAGCTCTCACTTTGGGCTAGATTTACGAACCTGCCTGATCGGGACTGATCCATGGGCGATCCGGGCAGGTCCAATGTATTCTTCAACCTCCAATATGCAGATGGAGGCGATCAGAGGAATGCCCCCATCTGCTCACACGGATTGCTGGTGTGCGATCCCAACACATGTGCAGACCATCTGTAGATGGTCTGCGCATGCGTCTAGACCCGTCTGAGCCACAACTTTTTTTTTTTTTAACTTATATTTCAACTTTTTAAAAACTTTTTACCCAGCGAGCCTATAATTTTAACCCGCTTAAACCTGTGCGGGGCTCGCAGTGCGGGGAAGGGCAGGAGAGATTTGGGGCGGTAGGCAGGAGAAAACCAGGGATGAGCAGGGTGGCAATTCGGGGCAGAGTAGGTAGAAGAGATCCGGGGAAGAGCATCGGAGTGGCAGGAGAGATTTGGGGCAGCGAGAGCAGGGCTTCTATGGAGTTGGAGAGTCAGAAAGATGTTTGACTGGTCTCCAGCAGTCGCTTCTTGGGTTGATCGGCCAGCCCAGTCGGTTTTTAAAATTTCATTGGTGAATCGCGTCCCTGTCTACTTTGCATGCACGGATTCGAAGCGGATCACAGGAGAGGTAAGTGAATCGTGCCGGAGGGAAATCTGGTCACAAAGGTGTCACAAACCAATCACTACACGATTGGTTTGCTTTGTGAATCTAGCCCTTTGATCTTTATCTGCTACTTTTTTATTTTGCAGTAGTGCAATCACACAGGTCTCCTTCAAAGCTCAGTAACACCTCTCCATAAATTATGTGGAAGAGGTCTGGAAGTGGGGATCGCATCTATTTCATATCCTCAGTGAGACTTCAGGACAGAACCTAGTGATCAAAAACATTTTTAGAGGTGCAGTTTAAATATACAAGTTATACACAGGTACTTTTTCTGTCCCTAGTGAGCTCCCAATCTAAATTTTGTATCTTATATGATTGGATGAGCTATATTTATTATCTTTTTTTTTTTTTTTTTTTAGTTAATTAAATTCATGCAGAAATAAATGGCTAGACTGAACCTAATGGCTTCATTAACATTAATGCATTTCCCCTTTTTTTAAACTATTATACCATTTGAAAGAAGGCAAATATCTAATTATTCACTTCTAGAATTGGATACTTCTTAAATTTAGTAAAACTATTTTGGCACAAGTGTCAAACCTTAAAAAAGGAAGTCATATTGAACATTGGAAAATAATATTAATTAACTAATAAAAATAGTACACATTTAATTTTCACCACCACCAAATTTCCCCGCCCCCACCAGAAAAAATTTCTGAGAACACTGACTTGCAAGCCCAAAAGTTACTGGAACAATGGGCATTCAAGTACAGTAGGTACTTTCCTGTCCCAGTAGGGTTCAAAATCTCAGTATGTATCTGAGGCAAAAGAGGGATAAATGACTTGCCCAAAATTACAAGGAATAGCAGTGGGATTTGAACCAGGCTCCCTTGGTTCTCTGTCTATTGTTCTAACCACTAGACTACTCCTCAGTTCTTATGGGAGGCAGTTAAATGCAGTGCTCCTTTCTAAAAAGTCTTTCCCCAAAGCTGTGGGTTAATTAGCAAAGAAACATAATTTTACATTGGTATCATATACAGATCTCCATCACAGATAGAAAAAAAAAATGGAGATGTATATCAATTAAAGGATATCCACAAGGAATATATGTGTAATCAACTGACAAAGTGCAAAGAAATCTCTCTTAAATATTTATTGTGAATATCCTGAAAATCAGATTAGCTGGGGGTATTCCAATCTGAGAAACTCTAGATCAGTATTAAGAGTGCTCTCTTGACAGATCTAGGTCCTAGATTTCAGGAAAAAATGGAGATGTATATCAATTAAAGGATATCCACAAGGAATATATGTGTAATCAACTGACAAAGTGCAAAGAAATCTCTCTTAAATATTTATTGTGAATATCCTGAAAATCAGATTAGCTGGGGGTATTCCAATCTGAGAAACTCTAGATCAGTATTAAGAGTGCTCTCTTGACAGATCTAGGTCCTAGATTTCAGGAAAACTATCAAAGGAAGAGGAGAACTCCCCAGGTCGATAGGAAAATCTAGTTAAGAGGAATCTCCAAGGATTAGCAGTTTGATTGGAAAAATCTAGCTAGGGAAGGAGTAGTGGAAAAAAATTAAAAGATGTTGCAAAGGCAACACGAGAAGAGAAGAGAGGCCACTGTTTTTCCAAGGTAGAAATTCAAAGGGTAAGGAAAAAAGGTTACTGTTTATCAGATACATGAGAATTTTCAGGACGACAGGCAAAGATGTGCAGAAATATTAAGAGAAACTGGGAAAGTACCATATATACTCTAATAAAACTGGGATTTTGGGGCCAAAATGAGGGTCCCGGTTTATATTTGGACCCAACGCCCCCCTCCCAGACTTATTGCAGGCTGCTTCCAGGCTCTGCACCCTGACTCCTAACCCCTCCCTGCCCGTCGTACCTGCTGTGCCGATCCCTGGTGGTCCAGAGGTGCAGCGGGCAGGAGCAAGCTTTCCGTGCTCCTGTCCCACTGCTAACCAGGTCAGTTGCTGCTATGGCCGCGAATTCCGGTTTCTTCAGCCGTTGCGCGCCATGAGCAGGAGCACGCTTTGGCGATACTGCTAAGCCGCTTCCTGACTGGCTCCCGCAAATTCTTACGAGAATTTGCAGTAGCCAATCATGAAGCCTCACAGCACCAAGCAGTAGTGAAAGTGCACTCCTGCTCGTGCCACTCAGCAGCTGAAGAAACCAGAATTCATGGCAGCGACCAACCAACCGGGTTAGCAGCAGGGCAGGAGTGTGGAATGCTTGATCCAGCCCGCTGCACCTCTGGACCACCAGGGATCGACAGAGCAGGTATGTCAGGGCAGGGAGGGAGCTGGGTGCAGTGCTTGGCAGGGAATAGAGGGAAGAGAGCTGGGTGCAGTGCCTGGCAGGAAGGGGGCTAGTTGCAGTGCTTGGCAGGGGATGGATCAAAGGGGGTTGGGTGCAGAGCCTGACAGGGGAACGAGGGGGCACAGATCTGGGCAGGGCACTTGAATATTAAGTCACCTGACTTATATTTGAGTCAACCATTTTTCCTCCTTTTGGGGGGAAATGGGGGTCTCGAGCTATATTCGGATCGACTTATATTCAAGTATAAATGGTAGACTGGACAGCAAAAAGGCAAATGGAAGAAAAAATAGCTAAATGGTAACAAGGAAGCAAAACTTTGTTATTTAAGGTATATTAGTGACCGGCAATAACAAAAAAGTGGTTTTGTGAGACTTGGGGGTGAAGGAGAGGAATAAGAGGCTAATAAGAAAAAAAAAAAAAAAAAAAAAGGGGGAACTGCTCAGTCTTCTATGTAATGCTCAGAATAGAAAGGCTGGGAAAAGGACTATAGAGAACTTCCACAAAAAGGAATGGAAGCACGGTAGACCTTGAAAGAAAAAAAATCTGTGGAGCGGCTAGCTAAATTAAGTTGACAAAGCAATCCAAGGAATTACGAGAATTTAGGGATGTTACAACTTACTACTAATACTTATCATTTCTACAACACTGGTAGACATACGCAGCAGCGCTATACATTAAACATGTAAGAGACAATCCCTGCTCAATAGAACTTGCAATCTTATTAAAACAGACAAACAGGACAAATAGGGGTTAGGGAATTTCTTACAGAATGCAAAGATAAAACAGTTATTTTACAAACAAGTGCGGGTTAGGAGTTAAAAGCTGCCTTGAAAAAGTGGGCTTTTAGCCTAGATTTGAATACTGCCAGAGACAGAGTTTGACATACCGACTCAGGCAATCTGTTCCAGGCATACAGTGCAGCAAGATAGAAGGGGCAGAGTTGGCAATAAAGGAGAAGGATACAAATATGTATGGCTCACAGGGATATTTGGAGAAAGCTCGACTGGGCCATCTTCAGTCATCCAAGTTTCACACTCCTTCTTTAACTCAAGAATGACTCCTTCTCCACATCAAGTTCTGAGGTCCCAAAATTAGGAACTGCCTCCCGACCTGCTTACATCAGACCTCCTCCTATCTACAATTTAGGAAGGTGCTAAAAATGCATCTGTTTTTATTATGTCTTGCTACGATTCATAATGTCTATGTTGCTAACCCTACCTTATTAATCTTACGTAAGCCGCAATGATTCCCAGTTGACCACACTGCTCCTTGTGACCCTGGGCAAGTCACTTACCCCCCCCCCCTCCCATTGCCACAGGTACATTAGTTAGATTGTGAACCCACCAGGACAGACAGGGAAAAATGCTTGAGTACCTGAATAAATTCATGTAAACTGTTCCGAGCTCCCCTGGGAGAACAGTATAGAAATTTGAATGAATGAATGAATAAATAAATAAACAAACATTTGTGGGGTATAAGAAACAAAATGGTATGGTATGGTATACGTAATAGAGACTTACCCAATGAACAGAGTTCCTGGGGAGGAGTAAAAGGAGAGATACTGAGAAGCTACAAAGTGAGTGCAATTGTAAGTCAATAAGAGGACTTTGAAATGAATGTGGCAATGGATAGGAAGCTAATGAAGTGGGGGGGGCAGAGCCTGACAGGCACAGTGATCAGACGTATGGGGTAATCGCTCCTCCACACTGTTCTACTTTCTCAGATTCTGCAGAGAATTCAGGTGAATTATCAATCTCCGAATAATTCATTTCGCTTTCCTTAACTAACGGGCATGACGCCTCCAAAAATCAATAAAGGCGATCCATCTCCGACAGCTCCCACGGGCGGTAAAAGGCCTAAAACAGACCCGGGCTCGCTGGACAAAATGGTGCAGAAACCCGATGACTCGCAACTCGATCTCCTGCTTAAAGAAATACGCTCAGTCAAAAAAATTATGCAGGAGCAAGTCACGGAAACCAAACTATTAAGGGAAGAAACTGAATCACTTAATGCTCAGTTTGTCGACGCAAGGCATCGGATTGATGCTCTTGAAGAACAAACTACATCTATGCAAGCGAAATTGTTGTTGGTTGACAAACACGATAAACTCATTTTCTCCCTACAACGGGATCTGGAAGATCTATCAAATTGCAATAGGAGATCTAATATTAGAATCATCGGCTTACACGAAGCTTCGGAAGGCGCTGATATGGCTGCATTCTTGGCCGAGTTTCTATCTAAAGCTTTGGGTCTTTCCTTCTCGGTCCTGTTTGAAATAGAGCGGGTGCACCACATGCCCTCCAAACCGGCTTCACACATCAAGACTCTGCGGCCTATTGTAGCCAAACTTCTCCGATTCCAACATGCCCTGAAAATCATCACTGCAGCGAAATCACACTCGCAATTGCTGCATCAATGAAGGAAATTCTTCATAGTTCTGGATTTGGCCAAAGCCACTGCGCTTAAGAGGAAAGCGTTTTCTTTCTCTTCGCCAAGAGCTCAAAGATATTGGCGCGAAGTATGGCCTAATGTACCCAGCCAGAATGAGGGTGACATATAACAACCGCACCACTTCTTATTTGGATCCTGATGAACTCAGTTTATTCCTTGAATCCTTGAAAATGCAGTAATTTGCTTCATGCTGAATTTTACTTCTGCCACGTGTAGTATTAAGGCTTTTGCCTCATATAACCACCTGAATACTCACCTATACTATTTGTTTATTGTTAGTGTGGAGCTGTTTTTCCGGTTGCTCCCAACGCTCACCATTCATTCCATCAGGAACACCCACATATTGTTGTATGTACGTGCACATCTGTAAGGCTATTTGTTCAGCTATGCACCTTGGCAGCAGAAATCCGTGCAGAAATTACACCCTAAATGCTGAGACCTTAGCAAGGACCAAAGCAAAGCGTGATTTAGGAGTAATTATTAGTGAAGACCTGAAAGCTGCCAATCAAGTGGAGAAGGCTTCATTCAAGGCTAGACAAATGTTGGGCTGTATCCGTAGAAGTTTCGTCAGCCGGAAGCCCGAGGTCATTATGCCATGGTAAGACCTCATTTGGAATACTGTGTGCAGTTCTGGAGGCCACACTACCGTAAAGATGTACTGAGAGTCGAGTCGGTTCAGCGTATGGCCACCAGGATGGTCTCGGGGCTCAAGGATCTCTCATACGATGAGAGGCTGAATAAATTGCGGCTGTACTCTCTCGAGGAACGTAGGGAGAGGGGAGACATGATTGAGACATTTAAGTATGTCACCGGTCGTATTGAGGAGGAAGATTATATTTTCCTTCTTAAAGGACCCTCGGCCACAAGGGGGCAACCACTAAAAATCAGGGGCGGGAAATTTCATGGCGACTTCAGGAAGTATTTCTTCACCGAAAGAGTGGTTGATCATTGGAATAGATTTCCTGTGCAGGTTGTCAAGGCCAGCAGCGTGCCAGATTTTAAAAATAAATGGGATGCGCATGTGGGATCTCTAAGAGGGTAATAGTGGGGGGAGAGTCATCGGGATAGGCAGACTTGATGACATATCTGGGAGAATAAATTTAGGGAAGGGGATCTTTAGTGTGGGCAGACTAGATGGGTTATGGCCCTTTTCTGCCGTCATTTTTCTATGTTTCTTCATACTCTCTCGTTTTGCAGGAGTGGTCTCTCTATTTCTGTTCATTGCAATGTTTTTCTGATATGTTTCTTAGATTATCAGACTATAACTTATTGTGTTACTGATTATGGCTGATTTACCCGTTTTTCTCCTACAATGTTAATGGGTTGAATCATCCCATCAAACGAAAAAAAAAGATTGCTCAATATATCAATGGTAAACATCCAGATGTTATTTTCCTTCAGGAAACTCATCTTCCCTCTGCAGCAGCTGCTAAATTAGCCATTAAAGGTTATTCTTCCCATTTTTTTCTCTCCAGCAGCTCATAATAAAAAAAATGGTGTTTCCATTCTTTTCAATAATAAATTGCCAATTAACATTTTGTCACATAATACAGACTCAAAGGGAAAATAGTGCTTGATTCATGCTGTGTTGCACTCCTCCGAATGTTTTTCTAAACATCTACGCTCCAGTTTTAGATCACCCAGAATTTTTTAGGGAGATTCAAACCTCATTATTGCCTTATGGCTCATGTTCACTTATTATTGGAGGCAATTTCAACCAATCTCAAGATCTTTTTTTAGATAGATCGCCCAAGTGCAAACCATCCAAATCTAAATCCTCTCAAGAACTCCTTAATCTCAAAAATAACTACTCTCTCATTGATCCATGGTGAATACTAAACCCAAAGGGTAGGGAATACTCACACTATCCCCCCACACACATAATATATACTCCAGAATAGACTATTTTCTTATCTCTCCTTCATTAACTCATTCATTGTCCAATGTACTCATACACCCAATTACTCTCACCAATCATGCGGCTCTCTCTCTTCATCTTGCTATTTCCCCTCTATCTTCTAACACTCCCTCATGGAGACTTAATAATCATCTTCTGCTAGATGTAGAGATCTCTGAAAAACTTCAACTCTTCACGGTTGAATATTTTGCTATCAACTCATCAGATCCTGATATTTGCCCTGCTATCATTTGGGAAGCATATAAGGCCTCCCTCAGAGGAGAATTAATTAAACTATGAGCGTGGAGAAAGAAACTCCAACTTCAAAAAGAAAAAGACCTTGAACAATCTATTAAACTGTTAGAATTACAACACGTCTGTCCCTACGAACAATCCTTCAATCTATCAACAAATTCTAAAACTTAAATACGCATACAATTCTATTCTCTCATATAAAAGCTAGACAGGACTTGTTTCTGCATGCTTCTTGTCATTATATGGGGGATAATGTCATGGTGAACCTCTAGCCAAATATCTTAAGACTAAATAGAAAAAAACTTCATATTTCGTCCATCCAAAACTCCTCTGGACATATTGTCACCAAGACAGACATGATTTCTGCACAATTTGAACACTTTTACTCAAACCTCTACCAATCAGAATTCTCTAAGTCAGACTCAGACGTTAATTCTTTCCTTGCCAAAATAGAGCATCCTTTATTGGATGATTCCACCAAAACCGAGCTGGATACCCCTATCTCTGCTTCAGAAATATCGCTGGCCTTTTCCTCCTTGGCCAACAACAAAGCACCTGGATCTGATGGGTTTACTAACAAATTCTTTAAAAAGATTTCATGACCTTTTAGCTCCTCATATGCTCAATTACTACAATTTCATACATCAATCTCCTGATAAACAATTTAATTTTGCTGATGCCACCATAATAGTTTTTCCCAAACCAGACAGGGACCCCACCCAAGTTAAAAATTACAGACCTATCTCCCTCCTAAATTTGTATTATAAAATTTTGGCCAAAATTCTGTCCCTGAGACTCAATAAAGTAATCTCCTCTCTTATACATAAAGACCAAGTTGGTTTCATCAAAAACCCAATTACTAAAGATATAAGAACAGGACAACCTACATCTTTTTCATCATATTAATGTTCATGTCAAATCGCTTCAGGATCCGGTGGTGGGTTTGGCCATAGATGCAGAAAAGGCATTTGATTGTGTTGAATGGCCCTTCTTGTTAAGAGTCCATCAATGATTTAATTTTGGACCATATTTTATCAAATGGATTAAAACATTGTCTGGCAACCCACCTCATGTATCCTGATTAACAACTCTCTCTCCAATAAAATCTCTCTACATAGAGGAACCCAAGGCTGTCCTCTTTCATCTTTGCTATTTAATTTAGCTTTAGAACCTTTACTTGCCTCTATCCATCAAAATCCCACAGTTCAAGGTATCACATCCACTGCTAGACAACTCAAACTCGCTGCGTATGCTGATGACATTCTTCTTTTCATCCGAGACCCTTGCTCTTCTTTACCTGTTCTTATATCTTTAGTCACTGAGTATTCCCTGCTCTAGGGCTACCTGGTTAACTGGGAAAAATCTGAAATCTTTCCATTAAATGACCTCATTACCTCTTCTGAATTGTCCCACTTCCCATTTAAATGATCTTATGATCCCATTAAATATTTGGATATTCTAATTCATAAAGACCCTTCGCATGTCATGGATCTCAATGTAACCAAGATCAAAAAACTGATCACTCAAGCAACTTCGCATTGGTCCCCTCTTTTCTTGTCCTGGTGGGGTAGAATTGCCTCCATTAAGATGACCTTAGCCCCTCAAATTACATATATACTATCTATGCTCCCCTCCCATTGCAAAAAAATCATTATATCAATGGATAAACACCTCACTATCCAAATTCCTTTGGAAAGATAAAAAAAAACCTCATATTGCTCTTGCCAAATTGAGGTCTTCTAAATCCCGTGGAGGCATGAACATTCCTGATTTTCACTTCTATCATATTGCCTCTCTAACTAAATATGGTGCTCATTGGTTTCAAAGATCTCTCTCTCATAATCCTCCCGCTTGGCTGGAAATGGAACAATTCATATGTTCCCCATATCCTTTGTCCGTCCTAAGCACCATGACTATACCTAAACGATTAAGAGTATACACTTTGCTGAGTGCAACACAGCTAGCTCTACAACATCTGGATTCAGCTGCTGATATTTCTATTTATAATAGACCTGATATGTCACTATGGTATAACTCCAAACTCCAACACAATGGAAAATCTTTTTCTTGGAAAAAGTGGCAAAATGCTGGTCTCTGGTCAGTGGATCAATTGAGAACTTCTGACTCGATCATACCCTTCCCCACATTTTGTACTCTTTACCCCACCTTGCTCCAGTGCCACTTTCAATGGACTCTTCTGATATCTGCTATATCTCAAGTTTCTCTCCATTTTGAGAATGTAGCTACCTTCAACACCGTTTATCGCTGGTGCCAAGTTTGTTCTTATTGGTGGTAAAGCTATTTCAACCTTCTATCATATTCTATGATATCACCATTACACTTTTTCTCCTCATTCTATGAAGCATTGGGAAACCATGTTATCTATCCCTATACAAGACATTGATTGGGAACTGCTATGGTCAGTGACAAACAGACCCTTGATGTCATCGAGAGTTTCCCAGTCTATGTTCTATATCATGTGGCATGCGGTCTGGACTCCGTTCCGCATGTGGAAAGCCAGACTCAAACCAGATCCTAAGTGTTGGCATTGCCTTGAAGTTGATGGCACTCTTGATCATATGTTGTTTCACTGCAAGCAAGTCTACTCCTTCTGGTCCTGCATTTGGTCCACTATCAAAGCTGTCACCTCCTGTACCTCGGAACTCACTTTCAACATGATTATTATCAGATCCCAACACCCTTGTTTTGCCAATTCTAACTGCCCCTCAAAACTGATTGATGCTTTGTTTGTAACAGCTCTTATGCACATACTAACGAATTGGAAGTCAGCTTCCTTACTGGATTACACCTTTTGGGGGAACTCGCTATGCCTGTATCACAAGTATGAATCTTATGCCTATGAAAAAGGTTGTATTTCCAAACTTTCTATACTTACCTTCCATTCTCCTTACCCTTGGAAATTCTTGGATCATTTTATACAATCTGGCTAGTAAACCACTCCTGCTGCATGATGTACTTCTCTCCTGTAGACCTTGTTTCATTTTTATCTTCTTTCTATCCCTTCCCTTCTCTTTCCTCCTCCTCTCTCTATACTGCCTTTAGCCTTTTCTTAAGGCTTTGTTTGTACTGGTTTGGTTTGGGGGCTAATGGCATAGTGGAATGTACATGGTTGTGTTGACCACGCATGTTTTGATATGTAGTGATTTGTACTTTCACTGTATTTGTAATTTCTGACCGTTGTTTATATCCCCAAAATTACAATAAAACTTTTGAACTAAAAAAAAAAAAGGAAACTAATTAAGTGACTTGAGGAGAGGGGTAATGTAAGACTGTTCTACTGTCTGATCTATTCTACATTTCTTTAGAGTCAAGATTGGTTCCAAAGGATTGAAAATGGAATAGATGGTTCCTCTCCTCAAAAGTAGAAAATCAGAAGGAAGGAGAGGTGGAGGAGACTGGGATAGTCAAACTGGTTAGCTTGATTCTGATGGTGAATAAATGGAATTGCAGTTAAATAAAGAGGTTGGTGCAATTTCTAGAATCAAATGGATTACAGGATTTGAGGCAGCAAAGTTTATCACAGGTATATCTTTGTGTGATGATGCTGATCAATTTCTTTGATTAGGTGACTTGAGAGTTGGCTCAGAAGGATGAGTAGACAGAGGGGCATTTTCGATATGATATCCAAATCAGAGAATGACACGGGGACAAATTTTTCCCCGTCCCAGCAGGAACTCATTTTCCCATCCAATCCCCGCAAGTTCTTTTCCTGTCCCTGCCCCATTCCTACAAGCTCCGTCCTCATCTGCACAAGCCTCAAATACTTTAAAATCATAAGTGTCCAAGGCTTGTGCAGTTAAGGCAGAGCTTACAGGAATGGAGCAGGGACAGCAATGTCAGCTCTGATGTCAGAGAGAAGGTTTCCGGGTCAGCTACGTGCAGTGTGTGAACCGCAGCCTGTGCATCCCTGCAACGAGAGCTGCTGAAGGCAGAAGGAGGTAACTGAGAAGACACACAGCCCGCTGACTCAGAAGGCTTTCCTCTGATATCAGTTCTGAGATGGGAGGGAAGCCCTCTGGTTCGGCTTCTGTGTAAGGGGATGGGCAGGAAGGAGGGATCCCGGCTGCTTCTTTGACAGAGGGTAGAGGACAGGAAGGAGGGATCCCTGATGGTGGCTTCAAAGGGCAGGCAGGCAATATCCTCAGCGACAGTCAGTGCTGCATACCCCCAATAAGCGGCTTCCGTATCTACACCACGTGCTGAAAAACACTGCTCTAAGAGGCAAAATCCTTTAGTCCTTCTCATGCTTCAATCTATTGGCAGGGTGCTAGAGTGGTTGAAAGAGTTTTAGCTGCCATCTCTTAAATTTTAGATTTTAACAAATCTTTGTCAACACCTGTTTTATAATGGGAAAAAGGTGAAATCCGAGTGCAAGGCTAGCTGAGTTGTATTCTCCAGTGCTGTAGCGAGGGGCGGTGGCGCCCCTCTCCTGCCCACTTCCCCACCCCATACCTTTTTATCTTCGGTTGCTCGTGTCAGCTTCAGCACTCTCTCTGATGTCACTTCCTTGGGGCAGATCCCAGAAGAGATGTCAGAGAGAGTGCTGAAGCCGATGCGAGCAGCAAGTTTGGAGCTGCAAGTAGGAGGGGTGCCAGCACCCCGAGGAAAATTGCATTCAGGATGAACCACTCCCCCCCCCCCCCCTCTTACTATGTCACTGGTGTCCTCCACTTTCCAGAACAATGGATTACAGACTGAGGGAATTTTCAAAGCATACCTGATTCAAGAAGGAAAAAAAAATAAAACTCCTTTGCCACATTCTCCATTTTCTCACTGGTACAAAGACAACACAGTACTATCAAATCCTGCAAGCTCTTCCCTCACTATATATTTTTTTCTTTGACAGAATTCTTCCCCATTATATCGTTCCTTCCTTTCCAATCATTTTTCACTCTTTTCAACAGTGCTTAAATTTTTCACTGTCACTACCCAGAACGGAAATGGGTAATACAACAAAGTAAACCTGTACTTTCTCTGCACTTCCAGCCACTAACACATTTCAGTAACATCAGTGCAACCAGAAATAAAAATGTCTTCATCTAAAATATGATAGCACAGAAATATAATTTCAACTACAACTGGAGTTTCATCAGAATTTCTAAGCTATGCAAGCCAAGCAATAGTCATTTAAAGTCATTGTACCACCATACAACAACATTCCTGAATCACTGCCAACAGCAACTAAGAGAAAGGATCACAGACAGATTGAAGTCTTCTCCCACATCATGGACAAAACTGGAATGGATATAGTATGAAAGTTAGATACACCAAGGCCCTCTTCTATTAAATTGCGCTAGCAGTTTTTAGCGCAGAGAGCCGCACTGAATGGTCCGCGCTTCTCCCGACGCTCATAGGAACTCTTTGAGCATCAGGAGCAGAACGGCCCATTCAGCGTGGCTCCCTGTGCTAGAAAACTGCTAGCGCAGTTTAATAGAAGAGGCCCTAAGATATAATTTTTTAAAAGGCCGGAAAATGTGATAAAATCAGTTAGCTTAGCAGGGTTTTAAAAAGGTTTGGATAATTTCCTAAAGGAGAAGTCATAGGCAATTATTGAGATTGTTTGGGGAAATCCACTGCTTATTCCTAAAATATACAGCATAAATTCTGCTTTACTGCTTTGGATCTAGCTAGGTACATGGGACCTGGGTTGGCCACTGTTGGAAACAGGATACTGGGGCTCGATGGACATTCAGTTTATCCCAGTATGGCATTCTTATGTTTTCATTAGATATCCTTTTAACAAATTCATCAATGCAACTTTCAGATGTTGATATACTTAACATCATGGCACTTAAATTTCTATGGCCAACATTCTGAATATTCACAGTCACCAATTCTTGATGGTATTTTTTTTTTTTTGCTTGCTTCATTACCATCAAACCAGTCAATGGCATGCGTCCATGCCTTCTTTGCCGAACCCACTCAATCAGATCTAAATGTTTATTTTTTTGCCCTATGCAATCTTCTTGATTTTCATTAATTTCTGGTTATTAATCTCATTGTGAAACTTCAACAACAACTTTCCGAGTAGAATCCGCAGCTCTTTGCCAGTTTCCTGCCCTCCACCTGGAACTGCAGAGATCAGAAGAAACACATGCATTTGCATTGGTTTCAGTGTGTGTCACGTTGGGGAGATTGACTACTTTCAGTCTGCGTGGCAAATTTTGGTTTTTGGAGCTTTTCGCTTTTCAGAATTTTGGGAAAAAGGATCTTGTACCTGTACTTTCTTTATACAATACAGTGTGTTCTCACTATTCACTGTGGTTAGGTTCCTAGAAAACCCATGAATGCTGAAAACAGGAATATAGAATCACTGATCCTATGGGAAACAGGGGGTTAGGTTTGCAGTTGCTTCCTAACATCATAAACTCATCACTTCTTGTATCTGTAAAGAACAGCTTAATTATTATATTGTGCATTTTATAAGTGTATTTTATACACTTTTTTTTTTTTTTTTTGCAAAAGTACAGAATGTATAGTCTTTTGCTGTAACAATACTCACACACAGCTCTATGAATATCTTTATCCTCATGGGAACATACTGTACATGGCCGTGAATAAGCAATAATGCCCGTAAATAGTGAAATTTGCGATAACAAGAACACAAAGCTATGTGAATACTTCACCTGCACACATTTACAACTGATGATGATCAGGTATAAAAGCATACAAAAAAAGAAGAGATGATGCTTGTCCTCCCTATCTGTATGATACATGAATTTATCAGCCTCAAAAAGCATAACTTTTTATAGGTTAGTAGAAGTTTTAATCTATAAAACAAAACGAACATACAGCCAAGATAATGTATTGTGATGACTGATCACCAGTACCCCGGCACCTCAAAACAGAACAATTGCATGAACCAACAAATATAGCTAGTATAAGTCAAAAGTCTGCTGATTACTGTTAATAGTCTGAGGGAGAAGCAATATTTAGAGTGATGGAGTAGCCTTATGGTTAGTGCAGTGGCCCGAGAACCGGGTTCAATTCCCACTGCAGTTCCTTGTGACTCTAGGCAAGTCACTCAACCCGCCATTGCCCCAGGTACAAAATAAGTACCTGACTATAAGTGGTAAACCACTTTGATTAAAACCAAGAAAAGATGGTATATCAAATTCCATTCCCTTTCAGTGAGATCATATCAAACTTCCTTAACCAGAATTGCATTTTTAATGCATCATACAACAGACAGACCACCAAGTTTGTTAAAATGTTAAGGGGGGGAAAAATACGGACCCACTGTGAAGAGACCAGTGGCATTCAGAAGCAATAGCAGTCATATTCGCTGGACACTACTCTCATCGTCTGGATCAACATTTTCAAACTAACGAATTTACATTGCATCCAAGTTTTCCTTGGCATTATTTAGAGCTGCTTGGCATTATTTAGAGGTGCAGGTAATACAATCAAGAAATTGCTACATGGAATTGGAACATATTAGCAACCAATACAATATTCTTAGAACTGGAACTAGACTTTGCATTGGTTCAGTTCACATGAATCAAAAGAGAACACACTAGTGCAATATTGCATACAGAAAGCATTAGTTAATGAGAGAACAAACTTCTCCATCACACTACTGCTTTGCGAACCTATCTGAAAAAGGTGGAACACAAACTCCCAATCATTTAGAGCAGGAAAATAATGGCCCCCTCTGAAGAGCACAGTGACATCCCGAGGCAATATTCTATCATCATGTCTTTTCTCTTTTGGCTTAAACAAAACAAAAACAACAACTTAGGGCTCCTTTTACTAAGGTGCGCTAGCGTTTTTAGCGCATGCAGGAAATTACCGCACACTACGCTTCTAGAACTAACGCCAGCTCAATGCTGGTGTTAAGATCTAGCGCACGTGGCAATGTAGAGCGCGCTATTCCGTGCGTTAAAGCCCTAACGCAGCTTAGTAAAAGGAGCTCTAAATGTTAAGGAGTGGAGGAAACTCAAACAATAACTGGAATCTCTCCACTAAAATGCGTAATATAACAGTTCCCAGCAGTGGCCAGCATTTAATGGTTTATGACCACCTCATCAGGGTATTTGGGACTGTATAAATACACAAACTCTTGTCTTCCTTCATACTCTTCTTTTTTGGCTACATAGAAACACAAAAATTTTGCTTTATGCCTGCCAGCTTCTGGTTGCTTAAAAGGGGAGATTTTTAAATCAAAAATAAGCCACACAAAAAAAATAAGTGAGAGAGAAATCTTGTATTTGTATAGGAAACATTTAAAAGCTGCTTATATTTCTGCACCCTTATTTGGAACAAATTGTTAAAATCCTTTTAGAAACATAAAGCACAGTGTAATCAAATACATTTAGTTTTCAGTAAACCCATGATCTCCACTCCCACCACTAGAACCAGAGCATAGGTTACATACAACAGAACAGGTCTTTTGACTTCTTTTTAAAGAGAAAAGAGATGCAGATTAAAGAGAGCAGGGATGGCAAATGTATACAGTCAAACCTTGGTTTACCAGCCTAATTCGTTCCAGAAGCATGCTTGTAATCCAAAGCACTCTGATATCAAAGCGATTTTCCCCATAGAAAATAAAGGAAATTCAGACAATTTGTTCCACAACCCAAAAACTTTAATACAAAATACTATACATACTTGTATTGAAAGACCTCACTCGTTTAGAACAGTCACTACACTCCCGCAGTGTCAGAGAGGGAAGAACCATCTGATCGGTTGCGATGTGATGCGTGTATACTGTATGCACTCATATTGCATGTATGTAATGTACTCGTATTGCAAGACTTTGCTTGTTTAGAACAGTGACTACACTTGCTGTGTCAGAGAGAGAAGAACCATCAGCTCATTTGTGATGTATGTATACTGTATGTACTTGTATCGCAAGACATTGCTTGTATATCAAGTTAAAATTTAATCAAATGTTTTGCTTGTCTTGCAAACCAAGTTACTTGCAATCCAAGGTTTTACTGTATATCCACAGTAATGAAAACCAATACCTATTATGCACAGCTCAACGGTGACCGGGGGTTTTGTTCAAAATGAAATTGATCCAGTAGCGCAATGGACAAAAAAAAAAAAAGACAAGCAGAAGCTAGGTCATCAGATTTCAGATGGCCATAGAACCAGTGACAGCCAATGTGCCTCTGCATTGCAAAAAGCTTCCGATATTCTGTCGACGGTAGCAGGATGCATTTCATCAGCTAAAGAGCCTTTCATTCCCCTCTCTGCTAGCAAGGGTGTAAAAAAAAAAAAAAAAACCGAAAAAGGGAATAAGAAAAAAGTGTCGTGGATCTGACAGTCTGATGCATCAAAAGGATGTCGCCTCACGCTGTTTCCTTTCACAATAACGTTTTACTGTCTGACCAACAAGAAAACAATCCAAACAGAACAGAAAGGGAATCACCAGGGGAAGCGGATAACAAGGTTTGAAATCCCCCCCTTCCCAAACCCAATTACACTTGCAAGACAAGGTAAAGAAAAAGCTGCCATTTAAGTTTTATCAGCAAGCCGATTCTTAGTTTTCAAGCAATTCTTTTTCCCGCCCATTTCTTTCCATATTCCTCAACAGGATTGATCTACAACCCTTTACCCCCCCCCTTTCGGAAAGCAGCAGCCGGGTTAGGAAAGCTTTGCAGCCAACGCGATTGCACCTGGACCTTCAGAACCTGTTCAAAGAGCAGCGAGACCTGAGAAGGCAAAGCGAGGAAACCGTCTGCGCCACTCCGCAAGAGGGAGACCGACGTCTCCCAGCAAAGAAAATGTGACCGCTAGGGGTCAGAACAGCAAGCACTTGGCAAAAAGAATCAGCCTTAACTCAACACATGAGTGGGGAAAGATCAGGTGCTACCGTTTCAGCAGAAACTCCTGGCACTAATAAGTACTTTAAAAAAAAAAATTCGTATCCTTTAAACTATTTATGCAGGTAAGGCTTAAGGGGTGGTAGTTTTGCATCCATAGCACTCAGATAACATTGAAATCAGAGGTTGTGTCCTGGCAAAGTAATAGTGGGAAAGAAAGGAATTTACAAAAACAGGGTTTAAAAAAAAAAAAAAAGGGCAATGCCTAGATTCTGCAAGTTTTTAAAAGCTCTCTCACAACAACTTCATAACACGGAGAAAAATTCTACTCGCGGGATCATCAGCTAGCAATCCATCTCCTTTTCCGCTTCCCTCAAAACCAAAAAGCAGCTCGCAGGCCTGCCACAGGACATGCGTTTAAAAATAACTGCAGGTCATTCCAGCCAGCCTTACTTGCGCGAAGCAAGTGTGAAAGGGGAAGCTCAGGCACTTTTATAAAAGTGAGGACGGGAGCAATAAAGCGAGCAGTCTCTAGAGATCGAGTTCTAAAATTAGAAGGTGGAAGATATTTACTCCATCCCTGCAGCCCCCGCTGCGCCAGAGTACCAGCTTCTGGCAAACGCACTTCAAAGCCCGCCACAGGCAGTCGCAGAGCCAATGGTTTAGCAAAAAGTCAAAGGAAAATAGCAGAAATGCCATTATCCCACAGGACAGCGAATTTTTAAAAAAATGGATTTGAGCTAGACAAGTCTCCCGTGTTTAATTAACCGTCTGATTGAATAAAAATAAGATATGCACAACCCATGGAGACGAAGTGCAGGGGGAACAAGAAGACATTATGTCATATCCAGGAAAGTAGTCTCTTACCGGAGTTATAAATATTAGCTTTTGTAAGTGAATTCAGAATGGTCCTAGTCAACCAAACAGAAAAGGTGCCTTAGCCTACCTGCACTCCAAATATCAGGAGAAAGAGCCTTAAAATTGGGAAGATACAAGTTTGTGTAGCCCCCACTCAGGTGTCCTCCCGTGCCTGACTCCGTTCCGAAGGGCCCTCGCGTGCAAGGGGGGAAAGAGCGAGAGCATTTGCTGGCTGTTTCTCCACCTGCGTCGACATTAATGCGTTCAGCGCATCCCTGTCCCCGGCTTCCGATTGGTCGGCTGCTTGGCTGGGTGGAGTCCAGAGATGGACCTTGAGATTACAGAGGCATCCCTCATTTGGGCTGCGAGCCGGATCACCCTTGCCAAGGGGGAACGAGACCGATTGAAATGCTGATGCGCTGGCAGGCGAATTATTCCGGGGACCCCCATGTTCCGTCACAGGCTTGACTCAGCAACGTCTGTCGTCGCCTAGCGTTGGCCTGCCATTCTGTTCCTCCACCCACCTTTCATAGCTAGCTGATCTTTAAGACACTGGCAGGAAGGGAGCAGAGTAATGAGATTATTTAGTGATCCTGTGCTACTTAAAGCTAGCGCTTTTGCCAAATCAATTATCCAGCATAAGCTCAGCAGCTGGAGACTATTTGAGGGGGGGGGAGGGCGAGTAGATATCTATTACAAAAATGAAAGAAAAAGAAAATGTAAAGCGCCAGGAAAAATCCAGTGAAAAAAGCTTCAAAATCCAGCAGGGTGAGATGCATTAGGAGTGCATAGGGAAATTCTTTTCTTCATTTTCTAATCAATTTTGGAGGTATTTTGGCAGATGTTCAGACTTTTTTCAGTTTATTTTGGAAAATGAATGGGCTTAAAAATTTGGAAGTGAATAAATCATTGTAACATACATTAACTGAGAGGCCTATGCATATACCCCTCCAAATCGTTGTGCAGGCACATTGGTGCACATAGCTGTGTGTGCGCCACTGATGTAGAGTATTTGCCAGAGCCCGAGTCTTCTTCGGGAACTGGTTCTATGCTTGATTGACCAATAGCTTTTGCACCATTGGTTGGACCCTGGTCTCTTTTTCTGGCTGTCCAGCTGGTAAGTTGATGAACAGATCTGGAGGAAGGCAATAGAACTCAATCTTGTGACCCTCTCAAATAAGATCTAGGACCCAGTGGTCCGAGGAAATTTGCTCCCACTCCCTCCATAATGCCAACAGCCTCCTGCCATGTGTGGGGGTGTGGCTGCTGACTAGCATCATTGTGATTTCTTGGAAGTTGTGCTGACACGAGACCCTGAGAGTTATTGGTGCCTAGAGTTGCCAAATCTTTATCTAGATCTCTGAGCGGAGAAACCTGTGTAGTACTGGTGGGAAAGTCACGAGGAACAAAAATTGCCTCTGCCTTCCCTAGCAGGTTGGTGAGGCCTGCAGTCTGGCAGAGATTTAGGGTGGCAATCCATCACATTGGCCATAAGGTCATCGAAACCTTTACCAAATAGAATTTATTATTTATTTAAAAGTATAACCCCCCATCCACAGATCTGGGTGAGAAACAAAAGCAACACACATAATAGCAACAGCTAATAAATACAAAAAAATGGCTGCTGGGCTCCAACCAAATGTGGGATGGTAGCCCAACTTAATAAGCCACTGCACCGATGGATCTTCTCCCTGGTTGAGAACAACTATCACCTCTTGACTCCCAATCTCTGACAAGGAATCGGAATCCTCTAGGAAAGCAGCTGAGCCCTGGGTTCATAAAAGCATGGAGTCTGACCTCCAATTCTCCCAGGCCTGCTCCGTTTGGTCACTTAGGCTGGGAGCCAGCTTTCTCCACAGTGGGGAGACCTCCAAATGAAGGATCTCTCCTTGGTCCAATGTGCATCCTGGACCCATCAAATAAGCTTTCCACATGAGATTTACAAACTCTGGGGTAAATACTTGAATAGGTGGCCCCACAGACCTCTACAGGACCTCAGACTGACTTATCTTAGGCTACACAGCATCCATTTACTTCTGTTTCACACCTCTGTGTGTTTGAGGTCTCTAAAAGGGATTTTCTCCCTACCATTCAGACCCCTTGAGGTTCCCCAACTCTAGAGGACTCAGTGGAGGCTGAGCCTGAGTCTCCCACAGCAAACAATACATGAATGCTCCTCAGCTGACCATCCAACACAAAACTGGCATGATAGGGGCAGAACAGCCCAATGAGTCCATACCAGTCAAGTTTGAGGCAAATTGGGAGGTTTTGAGGCTTAAAAAAAAGATCGTTTAAAATCCATGATGACCACTGCTAGCAAATTTGCACCATAAAAGGCTCATGGGGTCTCCCCTGAAGTTCAAAAAGCTCAGGAAAAGGGGTTTTGGAGAAGAGGGACCTTAGCTCTGGCCCCTTTTTCTGACACTCTCCCCCCCCCCTTTATCCCCATAGGGAATGAGCTGTACTCACTGTGCTTTGCTGCCTGCTTGTGTCAGTTTTGCTTTAGCCTGACTGGAGATTTTCTGCCCAAATTAATTCACAAATAGAGATCTTCGGGCTGTCAGTTGGACAGAAACTAACCGAGGACTCCACCCCCACAGATCCTTGGGATGGGAGGAGATTAAAATGCAGCCAATTCTCTCAAACCCAAGAGAAATCACACAGGGGACTTACAGCCTACGCTCAAGCCTCTAATAAATCAGAAGGCGAGCTGGCTCCCAGGGGAACGAATCCTGATCCTCCAAGAAACCCAAAGCAGGCTGGTTCATCAGGTACACTTGGGGGTTACCATGCGAGCTGCTATCTGCCATTGCGGAATCTGTGTCCTCTCCCAGGCAAAGTAGCCCCCCAAAATGTGATTCTCTGGGCTCAAAGCCTCAATAAACTGAACAAAAATACTCAAAAATAATAAAAGTCAAACAGAGCAGATCAGAACATAGTTTCTCAGTTCACTTGCAAAAAGAAAAACTGAAGAAGGCACTATATCGCCACTGGTGAAGGAGGAGGAGCTGAACGATATGACTGACATCTTTCTACAAACTGTGAGCACGGATTGATCACCTTATGTATAGACTCCTGTGTTTATGTAACAGAAAAATCTGTTGACTAGTGACCTTTACCTGACATGCAGACCCTCTGGGCTACCCTCTTGCTGGTTCACTGTCTTACTTACTTCTGCTCCTGCACCATTCCTGTTACTTCTCTGGGACTCCAAGCAGCTGCAGCAGCAATAGCAAGAAGACGGCAGATAAAAGGACCACTGCCATTTGCTCAGCCAATCCCAGATACAGGAAGTTATATCATATCTTGTAACTTTCTGTTTCTGAGACAGAACAATCAAAGAGCAGAATACATAAGGGAAATGTCCCCCATGCCTGCCTTCTGCTTGCTATTACCAATGCACCCACCATGCAGACCCACAAGAGCAGAATTGTGTCAGTGAACAAGTGGGAAAGGGAACGGAATGAGATAGATGGGGGCAATACAGTATATGAGGAATGGTGATATGGACCAATCTTGAATGATAGTGGTGGTGAAAAGCAGAGAAAAAAGGGCCAAAACTGCATAGTGGAAGGAAATAGACAAAGGGATGGTGCATTCAGTTTTGATTTTCTTTCTTGTGACTCATACTCAGCAGTGACTTATAACCTGAAAATATGTTAGCTTTAGACGACCTTTTGAAAATTACCCACTGTGTGCATTAACCAGATTCTCAGACAAAATGCACTCAAATACATCTGATGAGATATACACAGCCTGAAAGTCAGACTGGCGTTGCCTATCTCTGTTAAAATGCAAGTCAGAAACATAGTAGATGACGGCAGATAAAGACCTAAATGGTCCATCCAGTCTGCCCAACCTGATTCAATCTAAAATTATTATTATTATTTCTTCTTAGGTATTTCTGGGCAAGAATCCAAAGCTCTGCCCGATACTGTGCTTAAATTTCAACTACTGAAGTTTCCGTCAAAGCTCACTCCAGCCCATCTACACTATTTCAGCCATTGACGCCCTCCCCAGGCCATCCTCAACCAAAAAGCCATATACAGACACAGACACAGAAAGAGTGTGTGGTCCGTTATGAATAAAAACAGAGGGGGGGGAAAGAGTCTCTTAATAAATAAAATATCAGCACAGTTAGTAGCTAGCATATAATAATGGAAATACAACTGTGTGTGGCAGCAAAATACCCAATCTCCAACTCTGACCCCCAAGCTCTCTATTTACTGATGCTGTACTGGGCAAAATTTTGGATGGATTCCCCCCCACACACACACACTTCCAATTCCACTATCTAAGACCCTCTTTTACTAAGCCATGGCAGAGGTTTCTACCGCGGCTCGGGGCACTAAATGCTCCGACGCTCAGAGGAATTGTATGAGCGTTAGAGCAGTGTCGGAATATTTAGCGCTCTGGACTGCAGTAGAAACCTCTACTGCAGCTTAGTAAAAGGGGGTTGGGGGTAAGTTAATATATATAAAAAGAGCAACAAAAAGAAAGGAGATGATAATTATGCCATTGTAAAACACACTGTGGAATGACAAAATTATAGAACAAGGAAGAAACCTGGCAATTAAATCTACAGAGAAAAATGCTAGTCTTTGTGCTATGCTTGTATGTAAATGATTATATTACTCTATAATTGAAAGCACAGGGCATTATTGTTGCTGGCTGACATTTCCCCATTTCAGGGCCAGTATCTCCACTAATCAGTTAAATGTGGCATTCTCTATTTGTTTTATGAAAGTATTCTAAAAACTGAAGTATTTTTTTGAAACTACTCTAAAATGGGATTGTTTATTTTAATATATTGATATCTTTTACTTCCAATCGCTTTTACAAAGCCCGACAGCGCAGGTTGCTACAGTAACTGCCCCAAAGCCCTTAGGGATTTAAAGGGCTTTGGGGCTTTTGCCATGCAGTTTTGTAAAAGTGTATGTTGGAGGGGCAGGGAGTAAATTCTATATATGGTGCCCAAAAATCAGCAGCAAAAAAGTATTATTCTCTAAGCCACAAAGTTAGGTGTGGTTTATAGCACTTATACCCCCCACCCCATCACATAAAAATTTCAATAGCAACTCATATTGACTGCATAACAGCAGACATCAGGAAGACAGGACTAACACAGTCACAGGATTGCCCATAATCCCTGGAGTGATTTATCTATGTAAAAATATCCTCATGCACACAGACCTAGACATGACTCCTACTTCCAGGTCAGAAAAACTGGCACTAAATTAAAGCCTTGCATCCTGAATACTGTAAAGGTAATACATGTTCTGTGTCTGATAAATACGAGTTGATGCACAGGAAAATTAAAGTTTGTACATAACTCATTATATACTGAGGAGCATCAAATTTAGGAATCAAACATTAGTGTCTGTCACCGATTTAAATAGCCTTTGTGCTTCAAACAACCCAACAAAAGATACTGAATTTTTTGCTCCATAAGACGCACTTTTCCCCCCCAAAAAAGTGGGTGGAAAAAAAGGGTGCGTCCTTTGGAGCAAATACCCAAATCTCTGCCCCCCTCCCATTACCTGATTTAGACCGCTGCCCACCCTTCACCCACCATCGCTGCCGAAAGTAGAGGAAGGGAAAGGCCAGGTGGGTGCAGCAACTGCACACCGCCGGCCCAGAAACCTTACCCCCAACATCAATTCTGAGGATCTTCTCTCCAACGTCAGAATTGACGTCGGGGGTAAGACTTCTGGGCCGGTGGCATGCAATCGCTGCACCTGCTGGCCCTTCCCAGCAATTCCTTCCGTTATGGTGCCGCGCTGCTGAGCCATGAGTCCCAACTCTCCCCCCTCCCTCCCCCCGCTGCTGCTGCTTCATCGACGTGTCCTCACAGCAACAGCAACGGGAGGTAATTAAATCCAGCGCATGGGCAGGCTTTGAGGGGCAGAAGAGGACAGAGGCTGGAAGGCAGTGAGGGGAACAGGAGGGAAGGAGTAAGGGACAACTGTTGGGCCTGAGTTGTGGGGGGGGGAAGAGGACAAAGGCTGGAAGGCAGTGAGGGGAACTTAGGAGAGAGGAAGGGACAATTGTTGGGCCTGAGGAAGGAAAGAAAGAAAGAAATCACAAGACAACAGGGGGAGGAAGAGGACAAAGGCTGGAAGGCATTGAGGGGGAACCATAGGAGGGAGGGAGGAAGGGACAATTGTTGGGCCTGAGTAAGGAAAGAAAGAAAAAAGAAATCAACAGACAATAAAGGTAGGAAAAATGATTTTATTTTCAATTTAGTGATCAAAATGTGTCAGTTTTGAGAATTTACATCTGCTGTCTATATTTTGCACCAGATTTGTCTATTTTTCTATAGTTGTTACTGGGGTGACATTGCATATTTTAAAAAGTCATCTGCCTTGACATCTGTGCCCTGTCTTTGCCTACCCTATGCCCTGTCCCAGCCTACCACTAGACTACCAAAGGGGGGACAGGGTACAGAGACTGGCAGGGAGGGGGGACAGGGTGCAGAGACTGGCAAGGAGTGTGAGGTTGGGTGCAGAGCCTGCAGTTTTCCTTCTCTAAATCTAGGGTGCGTCTTATGGTCAGGTGCGTTTTATGCTGCAAAAAAAAAAAAATACGGTATATGTCTTTTATAAGATAGCTAAACCTATAAAAATTAAAATTGCTCTCAAAAACAGTAAGCAAATCTCTCTGGCATATTTCTTGGAAATGTCCTAAAAATCAAGAACGTTTCAGGGTTTCAAAGATTAGATTTGAAAGACTGTGACAAAAAGGAAAACAGTTTCTACTCTGATTCTTTCATAAACAAGTAACCTACTTAAGCTTTGTGCACTAAAAAGGATAAATGAAAAAAAGAAGAAATCCATGTACATTTAAGGAATAAATTATTTCATAGTTGCAGCACATATTTTAATTTTGGATCAGTAATTAGAGCAAAATTCAGTTCCAAGAAACTTATTTCAAAATTATCTCATGCTGTCAAGTAATTGTTAATAATAACTATGGATTTGTTACATAGAACAAGGTTCTAATTTTGGATCAAGTTAGTGGGCTTTGCTTTCACGGATGACCGGATTAAGAGCCTGGAAAAATACCAGGCAGATAGATGCCTTATCTCCAAGTTTATATAGTCTATTTATGGAACACAAACTATTTTGGGGGGGGGGGCTAAATCAGGGATGGACAACTGGTCCTCAAAAAGCCACGTTTTTGGAATATCCACAGCAAATATGAATGAGATATTTGCATACAATTACATCACATGAATATTCATTGTCAATAGCTCTTGAAGGCCAGAGTTGGCCACCCCTGTAGTTAATACACTTAAAAAATAACATCAGGATGCTTTGTAATGAGACAATGTGATATTTTCTTGCATTTGATGGGATGATTAAACCCATTGACATTATATGAGATTATATGTACATCAGCCATTGCATGAATTATGAGATTCAATGAAACAATAATCAAAGTAATAAACATCTATAAAATGAATGACCACTCCTGATAAGAGACTGTGAGAGAAAAGAACAGAAAAAAGACAGAAAATCAGAGAACTGAACCCACTGCATGACTATGAAAAAGGCAGTGAGGTACGAGTGAGGTATAAGCAACAGAATTTGTGGGTGCTCCTGCAGAACACAGATGAGGAACACAGGGAGCGAGCAGCAGCTCCACACTATCGGTAACAATACTACAGGTGGGTATTAAAGCAAAACAGAAAAATGTGAATAGCAACTGGCCATTCGAGGAAGACTGGAGTCATTACATTTTCAGAGTCTAAGAAGGATTTAAGGTCTTTTGGATCAGTGTATGAGGAAGTCCAGTTGTTATACATTACCCTCATCCTGGCCGGGTGCATGAGGCCATATTTTGCACAAATGTCCTTCAGTTCCTGGCGGTGAGAAAGGAATTCTTTGCGCTTAAGCGCCATTGTTTTGGCGAGGTCAGGAACAATAAAGAATTTTTGCCTTGATAGAGCAACTACGGGTGGAATTTCACTGCAGAAATGAGTTGAAGAGCATGTTGAAAGCGCAGCAGTTTCGCAACAATGGGTTGTGGAGTATTCAAGTGTGCGGAGGGCAGAGATAGAACATGGTGCGCACATTCAAATTCCAGCGGAGCAGAGAAATTCAGGCCGAGGGCTTTCAGCAGGAATTCAGTGAGGAAATTTGTTAGGTCGGCCCCCTCAGAGGTCTCCGGAAAACCGATGATTCGGATATTGTTTCTCCTGCTGCGATTCGATAGATCTTCCACATCACGCTGCAGGGCTGAGATAAGTTTTTCATGTTTGTCCACCAAAAGGAGTTTGGGTTGAATTCAGGCAGTTTGTTCCTCGAGAGCATCAAGTCTGTGTCTGGCATAACTGGGCATTAAGAGTTTCAATTTCCACTCGCAGCAGTTTAGTTTCTTCAACCTGTTCCTGCATGATATGCTTTGCATGCACTGCTTTCACTGCATGATAATAGATCTCGTGCATATTTATTGGGGAAATCCTGAAAACCTGACTGGATTGCGGCCCTCGAGGAGGGACTTTGACACCCCTGCCCTAAGGACTTCATGCATTTACTGCACCAGCCTGCGCTATTCGGCTTGATAAATGAAGCCCTTAATTTGTTTGCTTCAGTGCATAACATATAATGTTTGGTTTTCTCTGTATAAACATAGCTCCTGTATAAACATAGCTCCTTGATAAGAGTATCAAGTTGTGAGTCCTCGTGTTTAGATGCCATCTTTTCAGGCGTGCAAGGATCTGTCTTCGGCCTTTTACCGCTGGTATGTGGCGTCGGTGGTGATTCTCCTTTCATAGTTTTCAGCGGAGTCATGGATAGGAATATGTCTTATACAACTGGTGTGAAATATAGCAAAAAATCAGCTTGCATATACTACAAAAATCTATATTTAGATGCCGGTGTAGAAGAGCGATAACTCCATGCATCTGCTCCGCCCCCTCCCCGCTAACATTCTCATTGAATTTTGTGGGCATCCTAGGATTGCTAATTGGTGCAAGATTTTCAAGACAGTCAAGTTGATCCAGTTCTGGTCTTACTCCACTGCATGCACATGACTTGTAGTCTTGTTCATCTTGCAGAATGGAATTGGGAAATCAGAACTGCAAATCTGCACAGAGACCTGGACTAAATAAACACATGCTCAAAATTTGGAGCCAGAAGCCAATCCTGTCCACAAGCTGAAATGGGTTAGCATTTTTTTTTAGTTTTTCATGCAGTATGTCTCACTGTGACAACACAGTAGATACAAGCAGTTGATTCAAATAAAAAAGGGGATTCACTGGGGCCCGATGTTTATTAGTCAGAAAATCACTAATCTGAAATTAGTGCACTATATAATCATCACAGGCCACTGTCTCAGCCATTTTCAACACTCATAACCACAGCAGATTAGCAAGATTTCTCCCTATTCATAGAATTTCTGGGAGTAAAGAAGCCCAACAAAAAGGGACTGAAGAACCCAAATATACTGCAAGCTGTTCCTTTGGAGATGCAGACATGGTAGGTTAGCATTCTTTTTTCCTGTTCTCACCGTTTCTGGAAATGATGAATTAGAAATAAGTCAAAAAACTCTTAGGCTCCAAGTTTGAAAAAAATGAGAGATCAGTCCAAAATTGAAAAGGAAGAGGTACTGTATATGCTATCAATACATTAGAAAGCAAACTACATACAAACCTTGATTATAGGGCATGCATTGCCAAATTCCAGCAAAAATATGCTGATAGTCAAATTACAATTTAAGATTCAAGAGCAAAAAGAAAGGCATGATCTGAGTCTGCAACAGCCTCAGAATTTTCATTTGGTCAACAGTTTGAATGGCTCTGCTGACACCACAGTGAGTGTATGGCTCTGTCGGGGCCTTTTTTATTGGAGGTGGCCAGGTTTAAGGAAAGAGAAAGGTAGATTTTTGGAAAGTCCTTCCAGAGGTAGTGGTAGGGACAAACATTAACAGAATGCAAACAAAGCAAGGGATAAAACATAAAAGATCTCCTAGGCAAGAGAATGATAATGAAACATTGAGGTAACCTGCCTTAAACAACAGTTAAAATCTTGAACAAAAGTGTTTTGTTCCATATTATCATAGTACATGACACGAGATGAAGACCCACATGGACCATCTGGGTATCCAATAATTTGGCTACAGCATAGTTTAATCATACAATGTTATGTGAAATCAATATATAAATCAGTGTGCCATTATATCCATCCACCCCTATATTATGCCTAATTATCACAGCTACATAAGAACATAAGCAGTGCCTCTGCTGGGTCAGACCAGAGGTCCATCATGCCCAGCAGTCCGCTCACGCAGTGGCCCATCAGGTCCAAGACCTGTATAATAATCCTCTATCTATACCCTTCTATCCCCTTTTCTTTCAGGAAATCATCTAATCCCTTCTTGAACCCCAGTACCGTACTCTGTCCTATCACACCCTCTGGAAGCGCATTCCAGGTGTCCACCACCCTTTGGGTGAAGAAGAACTTCCTAGCATTGGTTCTGAATCCGTCCCCTCTTAATTTTTCCAAATGCCCTCTAGTTCTTGTAGTTTTTGAAAGTTTGAAGAATCTGTCCCTCTTCACTTTCTCTATGCCCTACACAGTTACAATTAACTGAAAACTACTAATGTTTACATTTTTTTCCAGAATTATTATGAATACGTATGTATGGACTGTAGAAGTTTCTGCACAATGCCAATTTTGCATAACCAAGATTGTTGTTAAAGCACTAGTCCCACAAATGAGCCACTTTATCCAAGCTTTCAACATTCAAACCCCTTGTTCTGTTCAAGTCAAAGAATCATCAAATGCTTTTGATGCTCAACCCTTGACCGTCATCTGTAAAAGATGCAGGCTGACTGTTCCACTCGCAAATTCTTACAACTTTGTTGTGTGAATTAGCCTTTAGATAAATCATAATTTGCACTAATTGTGACCAGAGTTGAAACCCCTGCTCTGTGCAGCTTACACATCTCTATATTCTGTTTAAAGTAAGAAGGACATTTAGTTTTGCTTTGATTCCATACTTTTTCTATATAGGGATCCCCTTTTTATCCGACATAGTTCAAAACCGTTTGAATTGCTCACACAAGCGTTGCTTAAAATTTTCCCTGATGCAGCAGGAGTGTTGTTTGCCCCATGAAATGCAGGCCGCAACGGATGGATTAAAGATAGTAAAACGAGCAACAGCTTAGCTCTACAGATACTGAGCATGAATTAAAGAATTTTAAAGCACCAGAGCACTTTTCAAGATAAGTACTAATAATTATGTTACTTAATTAATTTTGACTTTGCATTAATCTGTCGGTTCTGTTATTTGAGATGAGCTGATTGCAAATGCAAGCAGTGTCTCACTTCCAGCTCACCACACAATTGTTTCCCACGTACTCACCTTTATAGGACCCCCAGGGACCCCTGAAGAAGACTTTTTGTCGAAACGCGGACAGTGTTGGGTCTTGTATCCCTAGCGGACTAGGTCCTTTAAGGCTTTTATGTGGATGATTTATTTTTATATGGATGATTTCAGTGTACCTTTGGAACTTTGACACTTTCAAATAAAGTCCATTTAGGAACATCGTCACTCCATAGAGTGTTTTTGGTTTTCTCTTGTTTATGGGCTCTGCAGAAGGGAAGGGAATCGGGGGGCCATTCATTTTCGATGATGGGTCTGGCACTCAGGCACTGACAGGAAAATAAAGCTAAGACAGCTCAGACCCTGCCAGTCAATATTGGCCCCAATTTCTCATAAATTGAGGGACATTCCTTTTTATGAATTGCAAAGAGAGCTCATTTTAATATTGATGACTTCATTGTAGAACTGTTTGGAAACATGATGGCAGATAAAGGCCAAATGGCCCATCCAGTCTGCCCATCCACAGTATCTATTCCTCTCTCTAAGAGATCCCATGTACCTATCCCAGGCTTTCTTGAATTCAGACACAGTCTGTCTCCACCACCTCTTCTGGGAGACTGTTCCCACGCATCTACTGTTTTAATATTAATGGCCTCATTGTCCTACATTTGCATAGTACAATCAGAGGCTGCTAGAAATCATGGAAAAGTTCACGGTGTGTGTTTTGAGAATAGGGAGGTAAAATATGTGCATTTAATGATAATTTAGCACCGTCATTAAATGCAGTGACTTTAGAGAATCTGGTCCCGAGACACTTGCTTTAGGTGGCACCTATAGTATCGCAAACCCTTATCTTTACGTGGCGCCCGCAAGGACCACATAACCCATCAGTGCAACAGTTATATATTTACATACCCCATACATCTGGATGAGTTCATTCAGGACCGTAAGCAGGTGGAAGATTCAAAGTGATCTGAGTATTTGGTACACAAAGGTTTATTAGCATTAGTCAGTTTTGGTTTCGATTTCTTTTGGTAAGTTTTTGTATACTGCTCTTTTCTCTCCCATGCTATGGGCTAATTTTGATTTACCTTTATGTTTAATGATTGAAATTTATAACACATATATTTTCTAACTGGATTTTATTTTGCTATTTTAATTTTGTATACATTTATATATCATTCATAGACATTTCCAAACATGGTTATGTCAGATGTTTACTTTGTATGAATCATTAAAGGTTTATAAATTTCACTCTTGGGTTGTCCATCCTGTTTTAGGTCTGTTTGGTGTTTAACTTTGTAAAATGCAAACACTGTGTCAGCATCTGTTCACTTAGCACAAAGGCATTCAACTTTTTTTCAGCAGTGAGACACATGCCCAGAAATGTGTGTGTGCATGAGGAACATGGATGTTTCTTTCCTAATAGGCCACAATCAAAAATCCACATGTGCTCATCAAAATATATGAATCTCTCCTGAAATCCTGCTTTATATTCAGTAAATAGTTCTGCAGTGCTTCAAAATCATGCAGACCAACTAATAAGGTAAAAATATTTTTGCAGAAAAATCGCAAGTGGGACACATTCCAAAGGCAGGCAAGTCATATTTGACCCACAGGCCTTATATTGGTCAAATTGTATTCTCCTAAGTCATGGATGTCCAACGTGCCTAAAAATTTTGCATTTAACTATACAGGTTGCAAGGATTTGCAACATTTTTAAAATGTTGCCACTATAAACAATCTTACCCTTATAATACTGAAATCATTTTTACAGGACAGACCCATTGACCATGGGGTATCTGCAGACATGCCTGGATGGATACATTTAATCTGGTATGTGTTTTTTTTTCCCTACTGACAAACATAAAACAATATAATCCTAAAAAAAAGTCTTTATTATCTGGAAATCATTCTCACTCTCAGGAAAATCAGGGTTGAGGGTCTCTTCAAGGAACTCCCTTTTTGTCTAACTACATCTAATGCATTAAGATAAAGGTCATTTAAAGGTATAAAATTGCTGTGTATTGGTATTTTTGCAGGTACAATTGCTAGGTTTCTTTCCTGGTTGAAAGAAATACTGACGTGTGTATAGTTGGGAAGTCAATGCAGAAGTGACACAAAAAAGTATTATGGAGGATCCAAGTCAGACAAGAGCAAGGGTGAGCTTCTAGTGTTTTACCCTGTAAACACATATTTAACTTTTTTTTGGCATGGGGTATTAATGTTTATGTGAAGCTAGTGCTCAAAATCCAAATCTTACCACGATACCACGCTTAGCTTTGATTAAATCCAGCACGGCCTCCATAAGGCTTGAATATCAAGTCCGACAAAGGTCCCTGTTTTGTAACCTGCTCAAAATCACAACAAATAATACGTGTACAGAACTACATATCTAGTGAAACTAGATCAAAGTTATAACAAGGAGGGTGGGGACCTCAAACACCCAAACGTGGGAACACACTCTGCATCTTGCTGGGGTCATGAATATTATCACCGGTTTTCCCATTCCTCCTTGCACTCTTAAGTGTTTTTTTAATTTTTGTGCTTAATTTACACCCAAAAATAGTGGATAATATATGCTGTTGCAAAAATAGAGAAACACTTAGCTTTGGCCAATCAGGGACTTCCTTGGGCTACTCCCTAAGGAAGTCCCTGATTGGCTCAGGCGCCCAAGGGAGGAGCCCGAGGCACCTGAGCCAATCAGGGCCTTAGGCCCCTCCCCATGCATATGATGCACCAGGGTGGGGCCTAAGGCCCAGTCGTTTCCAGGAGGCCTACGGAGCAGGAGGGACTGATCACCCCTCCTGCTCTCAACATTTTGAAGTACGGGGAGGGGGTCACGGAGTGGGGGTCCGGGGTCGATGGCAGGAGGGAATGGGCATCCGTCCTGCCGGGTTTTTTCAGGGGTGGGGGAGGTATTTGCCAGCAGGAGGGAGTCGGCATCCCTCCTGCCGTTTTGCTGGAGGAGGGGGTTTGTCAGGGAGCCAGCCGATGGCTGGAGGGAGTGGGTTCCCGCCTGCCTTTTTCTTCATGGGGGGTGCGTTTGTCAAGGGAGGGGCTTGATTTATTTATTTTTTTTTTTATTGGCCAGATATTTTGCATGTGTAATACATGCAAAATATCTGGCCCATTTTTTATTTTTTAAATGAAAAAAATAAGAAAAAAAGCCACTGACAGCAGTGACAAGAGGCTGATTCTCCTGTCATTACTGTCAGGGCTGCCCCGACTCAATCGCTCACTCAGCAATTCAGTTGGGGAGTTTGCATGCAAATGATGTGCACCTCTGTAGGTACTAAATCAGTCACTGTTTCAAAATCGGCCAGTAATCAGCCAGCAGCGATTGAATCGCTACCTTTAGTGAATCTGGGCCTTAATCCTCCATTGCTTCAGGTACATTAGATAGATTGTGAGCCCGCCAGAACAGATAGAGAAAATGCTTGAGCTGAATGTAAACTGCTTACACAATCTCCATTGATAGGTGGTATATAAATAACTTAAATAAATAAATATCACCCATGCTGTGAGGACTTGCTATCCTGCTTGTTCTTAGAGAAATATTTTCTCATGGCAAGCATAGTGGATGCCTGGAATGTCCTCAAAGAGAACACAATAGTGACTAAAAAATTCAAAGAAGAATGGAATAAACAGAGAATCCCTAAAGGGCAAGAGGAGAGAAATGAAGTCTTGAGCTACATGCATGGAATAACAGTTACAACCCTAATTACCAAATTGGGCAGGGCATACTAGATGGGTCTTTTCAGTCTTTAAGAATGACCAATTGTTGCTACACCATGTTCAGATGTACTGAAAGGTGTCAGATAAAAGGGTAATTGAATTAAGAAATGTGCAATGCCCATACTAATATAGAGGATGGCAGTAGATGTTTAGTCAAAATTCAAAATTTGGCAATAATATTACTCATATGTATATTTTACAATTTTACACATCCCATGAAATTAGGGTTCTGGCCCACCTTTTAATTTTTAATTCCTAATTGACTAGATTTTCAGAGTTTGTCCACAAGTTACTTTAGAACAGACGCACATTCTCAGCCATGTTCTCTGCAAAATTCAACTGATGCATTTCTGGATTTAAAAGGAAAGGGGCATATGCAGAAAACCACACAGTAGAGTCATACACCAATGGCTAAGCGTGCAGCTTCCAATATGAGCTTCCTACAAAAGTTTGCTGCCATGATGCCATAATCAATAAGCAAGCAAACTACTGCTGCACTACTATCAGAAAGTAACAATACACATCATTACAGTAATCTGAAGCTGAAATGTTTCCCTTCCTGTCAGCATGTGAGCATAGACTCGCTCATATACTGACAAGAAGGGAGACATTGAAAAAAAAGTTCTGACAATCTCCCCACCCAGAAACAATCTGACCTCCTTCTGCATCCAACTCATAAGTAAGCCCTGGTAATCTGGTCTGCCCCTTCCCTCCTTGCCCCCATCCTGACCCCCTTACCCCAGATACACAAAAAGCCCTGATAGTCTAGTGCAGTGTTTCTCAACACAAGTTACGCATTCCCTTGGGGGATCCCTCCCTGCCTTCCTCCTTGTCTGCCCACTGCACCACCTCCCACCCCCGAAGCTGACCCTGTTACTTTGTTAGAGCCAGACTGGCTCCCTCCTCCCCCAACAGCACTCTGTGCAGGGACGCAGGCAGCGACTCACATGCTGTGTAGCTGACCTGGAACCTTCTCTCCGACATCAGAATTGACATCAGAGGGAAGGCTTGTGGGCCAGACATATGAAGCGTGTGAATCATTGCACGTGCTCTCCCTGAACAGAGTTGCTCCTGGAGGAGGATGGGGAGCGAGTCCGGCTCTAACAAAGTAATAGGGTCGGCTTCAGGGGTGGGGGGTGGTGCGGGGAGTGGGCAGACAAGGAGGTATAGAAGGGATCCCCGGCAGCGGCTTCAGAAGGGGGCAGGCAGGGATCCCATGCGACGCCTGCAGCGCCTGTGGAAGGGTCAGCTTTGGGGGAGGGAGGTGCAGGTTGGCAAGGCAGACAGGGATCCCCAGCATGCAACTTAATTTTGGGACAAAGCTGGAAGGCGGGGAGGGGACACGAAGTCGACACAGAAGGATGGGAAGTGGCATGAACATGGGATACAGAAGGGAGGGAATAGAAAGGGAGAATTGATGGTCATGAGTGAGTGAGAGATGGTGCAAATGGGGAAAGGAAGAAAGGAAAACTGGGCATAGAGAGGAGTGAGGTAGAGATGCATGGGGAATAGAAGGATGAGAGGGAGAAATGTTGGATATGGTGTGGAGAAATGTTGGATATGGTGGTGGAGAGGACAGATTGAAGGGGATGCAAGGGGGAGGAATGTTGGACAAAGTGATGGAGGGAGAAATGTGGCATTGTGCTGGAGAGAGGTAATAGAATGAGAAATGGGCATGGGGCTGAGGCTAGTGGGCAGTGGTGAAAAATGGTGCACATGATCCGGGGAATGAGAGAGGGAGAAATGTTGGATGCGGCAGTAAAGGGGGTAGGAGAGATGCCTGGATCTCTCAAGACATATGGATAGTGAGAGAGAGAGAGAGAGACATTTTGCCAATAGAAGTGGAGGAGAAAGGGAAAAAAAAGTTGGACTCATGGAGGGACAGAGAGAGAGATGTTGGTTGGGGAAGGGAATGGGATCCGGAGGAGAGGAAGCATGCAGGAGGCAGAAAGAAAGAAATATTGGATGCACAGTCAGAAGGAAATGCAACCAGAGACTCTTGAAATCACCAAATAACAAAGGTAGGAAAAATAATCTTATTTTCAATTTAGTGATCGAAATGTGTCTATATTTTGGACTATATTTGTCTATTTTTCTTTAGTTATTACTGATTGCATATTTTAAAGTCATCTGCCTTGACCTCTTTGAAAAAACCTGAATATAAATGAATTAACATTTTCTCTGCGTACAGTGTGCTTTGTGGGGTTTTTTAAAAAAAATTTTGTGGTTACCATTATGTATTAATAAGATTATATTGTGTGCATATGAAAAATGGATTGAAGAAATTGTGTTACAATTAGTACTATTATGGGGGTGGGGTCAGGGCAGAGCTTGGGAGGGGGTACTCGGTTGGTATTTGTTAGGCTTAGGGGGTACTTGACTTGATGAAGCTGAGAAACACTGGTCTAGCGGATCCCCATGCCCCCAACATAAAAAATAAATCTCTTTTGGTCTAGTAGACCTCTTTCTTTCCTAAAACCCTCACCACCAACTTCAAAGAGTCAATAGGCTCTTCCTGCCTTCAGTGCCACTGTTTTTCAAAATAGCAGTGCCTGACCCCTAGTGGTGCCCCCTAGAGGTGTCAGTCTACCCTAAGAGAAGGCGGTTCCATTAGACTACCAGGGATTTATTTTTGATATCAGAGCAGCGGCATCAGGTCAGCTCAGGTCAAAGGGGAGGAAAGGAGAACCCACTAGACTACCAGGGCTTTAATTTTTTTTTTTTTTTTTTAATTCAATTTTCTATACTGTTCTCCCAAGGGAGCTCAGAACGGTTTACATGAATTTATTCAGGAACTCAAGCATTTTTCCCTGTCTGTCCTGGTGGGCTCACAATTTATCTAATGTACCTGGAGCAATGGGGGGGATTAAGTGACTTGCCCAGGGTCACAAGAAGTGTGGGTTTGAACTCGCAATGCTTTAACCACTGCACCACACTCTCCCCCAAATGCTGGCTAAATCTTCTCAACTCTTCTACACCTCTTCATACTTGACATTCAAGTTCTAGCGCTATGCTCATGTTAAACATCTTCTGCATTCTTCTCTTCTTAGAGCCAAATAATTAATAGCCTCATTACCATTCATCTTAATGTGCTGTGTGCCAGTCTCATGGTGTTATCTTCTGCATGAAACACTTTTTTGAATCATGTTAGCTGCAAAATTGTGTGCAGAAGCCTCACTAGCTATGCACATCCACCCACACAATCTTTCTGCTTTGGGCCCCAAGTGTGGTGATTCTTGGTTTTGCCCCGACAGTAATATTTAGCCACTTTCACTCCTGAGCTTCTCTTCCAAGACTAGTTTTGCAAACACAGAAAGATATTAGAAAAGGACCATAAGGCCCACCCAAACTTGCCAGTTTACTGTTTGTTTTTCACTCTGGTGATAAGATCAGAAACAATACTACAAAAATAAATGATACCTTTCATTTCACATAATTAAAGAGCTTAGCTGGCAATTGGCTCTATTACATAGCTAATTATGCTCATTGAACAATCCTTACCAGAGGAGGCCCACCCAAATGGGATACTGTGCAAACCAAACACTGAGGCATGAAGCTCAGAAGGAATCCTTTGTAATGCTGAGGACAATGACCAATCCCAAAACAGTAAGGCTGCTCAGGACACAGAATTCTCAGAACTAAATCCATGCATTTGCATTCTAAAGTATCAGAAAATGACTCCACCCATATTAGACCCAGGTCATCCAAGTAGAAGACAAGAATGTTGCTCACAGGTATACAATGAAACTTATTTAAACTATACAGTACTAAGAAAGTGAAAAAGTTGAGGGAAAAAAAGCAAAGAAATACTAAATCTGACTTAAAACAACCAGAAGCTTGCCCTTCTCTTTTGTACTCCCACCCCGTCCCCACTAATCCCAACAGCCAACGTACTTTGCTGACTATTTATATATAAAAAATTTCACATATTTCTTTTCTAAATGTGCAGTTGTAGCTATTTATCTAAACTTGTATATCTATATGTATCTGATACTGTTTTAACTGTATAAATATACACTTAGATCTCTATCCGCTTAGGTCCTCTTTTACTAAGCCGTGGTGGAGGTTTCTACCGTGGTTCGGGGTGCTAAATGCTCAGACGCTGCTTCGATCTCATAGGAATTCTATGAGTGTCAGAGCAGCATCGGGGCATTTAGCACTCTGGGCCACAGTAGAAACCTTTACCATGTCTTAGTAAAAAAGGAGGGGGGATTAATTAAAATCTTAGTGGCATACATACATCTCTCTCATATATAATCCACACATACAGACAAACAAATATACAAAACTTCACAATATCCTCAATTTATCAGGCAACAACAAACTGTCACCTACCTCAGTGAATTTCTACAAGAAGTAAGAAAATATATTTAAAGAATTAAGACTCCCCCCTTCCCTCTTACTAAGGTGATTAGTGCAGACTAGTGCAGTAACCGCACCAAAGCCCTTTAAATACCTATGGGCTTCGGTGCAGTTGATCCACGGCACTCGCTAACACTGCTTAGTAAAAGGGGGCCTAAGCAATTAAAAATAGCCAGTCAGTGTAAACCATGGGCTGCGACCACTGATACCATATGGTAGCCAGTAGAAGCACACAGATATTCTAAATATTCTCCCCCTCTGATATCAAGTTCCTACATGAAGATTTGCATCCATCACCACAGTGCTCCACCTGAAGCCCAACCATCCACCTGCACTATAAGATGATAGTTAGGGAGTCGGTGCCATGACCACCCCACCCAACTTAACCCCATCCTCGTCTAACAATGGATTGGGTAGGCATGGAGGAATGGTGACCTTTAAACATAACCTGCTTACTTTTTGGCCCTTCCTCCATCATATGATCACATCAATAACTCACATGAAAATCTGCTGTGCAATCCAAAAAAATCACTCATCCCTAAGCATTTCTGTGAGGAAGGGGGTGAGTAAAATAGTTACTCATAGTAACATAGTAAATGACAGCAGATAAAAAAAATTAAAAAATGTTTTGGTACCCTCTGGAAACTCCGCACCATCAAACACTACTTTGACTTCTTCTCCTTCCGATTACTGGTCCAATCACTAATCCTGAGCATCCTAGACTACTGTAATATCATCTACCTAGGTTCCTTTAAAAAAACCATCAAACACTTAAGACTCGTTCAGAATGCAGCCGTTCGACTCATCTATAATCTCAAAAAATCTGACCATATAAGCCCTTTCTACAAAAAACTGCACTGGCTGCCTATGGAGGCGAGGATTATCTTCAAATTTGCTTGCCTCTGCTTCAAAACCCTAACAGGCTCGTCTCCAATCTACCTATCAAATCACTTTGTCCGTCTTGGCCCCACCCGCACACGTAACGCCCACTTGTTTGCCTTCCCGTCTCTAAAATGCTGCATCTACAAGAGATTCCTTGACAGATCCCTGGCGTTCCAGGCATGCAAATGGAACAAATGTCTATCCACTCATCTCTAATTCTCCCTCCTACCAAACTTTCAGGAAGTCAATTAAAACTTATCTCTTTGACAAATATCTCTGACTCCCGCCCTCCTTGTAACTCTACTTTTGACTATGCCTTGTACCTCCCACCTTCCTGCACCTCCCAACTACCTGCCTCCTCCCTACCTGCACCCGACTTCCTAAGCCATGCCGATTGACTTGTTTATAACCTCTCTATCTCCTTCTTGCCTGCTCCCGACTTGCTAAGTTATATTGATTGATTGACTTATTTGTAAATTTCGCTGTAGATGTACAGTGTCTTGTCATGTAAACCGCTCTGAACTATTCTGGTACTGCGGTATACAAAAATAAAGTTGTTATTATTATTATTATTATAAGGACCTGAACAGTCCATCCAGTGTGCCCAACATTCACACATTATATTTTCATGGTTAAATTATCTTTCCTTTAATCTTTCTGGGCAATAAACCATAGAAGTCCGCCTGGTACTGTCTTTAGGTTCCCAATGCTGGATTTGCCACTGAAGCCCACTGCAGCCTATCCTAACCATCCTGAAGCTTCTATCAAAACCCTCCCCAGCTCATCCTAAACCAAATCACCATTTACAGGATGCCCACTACTGGCCTTGGTTTGTTTTATACCATTCATTTTCTAATTAGAGATCTGTGTTCATCCCACGCTTTTTTGAATTCCATCACCATTTTCATTTCTAACCACCATCTTCGTGAAAAAGAATTTCCTAACACTCCTGGGTCTGCCACCCCGCAACCTCAATTCATGCCCTCTAGTTTTACCATATTCCTTTCCCTGGAAGATTTGTTTCTATATTAATACCTTTAAAAGTATTTAAACGTCTGTATCATATCTCCCCTATCCCTCCTGTCCTCTAGAACAGTGTTTTTCAACCTTTTTACACCTATGGACCGGCAGAAATAAAAGAATTATTCTGTGGACCGGCATTGGTCTGTGGACCAGCTGTTGAAGAACACTAGGCTAAGTTGTGGGCCAGATCCCGCCCATCTCTACCCAATCTCCACCCCAGACACTGCCCCCATAATAGTACTAATTGCACCTTGCACGTCCCGTGCCTCATCTGGAAGCCTTCCCTCTGACGTTACAATGTCAGAGACAAGACTTCTGGTTCAGGTGCAGGATGCCCGTAGGAACCACTGCCCGTGGCTTTGTGCACTGAATCAGTTAGGAAGAAGCAGCTGGCTCGAAGATAATGCCGCATCGATCACACCGTGGACCGGCGGTTGAAGAACACTGTTTTGGGCCTGATGCGCATGCTGGCCCTGTGGACCGGCAGGAAATTTCTGTGGACCGGCACTGGTCCATGGACCAGTGGTTGAAGAATACTGCTCTAGAATATACAGATTCAGGTCTTCCAATCTCTTCTTGGATGTCTTTTGGAGCAAGCCCCATACTATTTTTGTCACTTTTCTTTGGACTGCTTCAAGTTTTTTAACATCCTTAGCCAGATACAGCCTCCAAAACTGAACACAGTATTCCAGGTGGGGCCTCACCAATGACCTGTACAGGAAAATCAGCATCTCCTTTCTTCTGCTGGTTATGGCTTCTTTCTATACAGCCCAGCATCCTTCTGGCTATAGCCACCATTTTGTCACACTGTTTTGTTGCCTTCAGATCCTAAGACACTATCACCCCAAGGTCCCTCTCCCTATCAGTGCATATCAGCTTCTCACCTTTCAGCACAAAAGATTCCCTCAGATTTCTACTCCCCAAGTGCATCACTCTGCAAGTTTCCAAGTTTATTTAAAATTTGTTATTCCACTTATTCAGGCTTCTAGGTGGACCACAATAATGTTAAAATAGTGGGTGATGCATAAAATATATTTCACACACATATGAAAAAGACTAGCAACAGACAAGACAGACATACTGGAAAAGTAGGGAAGGGGGGGAGAACTACATTAGTTAAAGTAAAGAAGAATGATAATGGAAAAAGTACATAAGGGAAGGGGAACCTGTCTAAGAGTTAAATTAAGGGAAAAGTATACTGTGTGTCCTTAACAGGACGGTTATAAATCGAAAGCATCCTTAAATAGAAATGATTTTTAGCTTTGATTTAAAACGGACCCTTAACTGAAGCAGAGTAGAGTTCCAAGTTTGGGGAGCAGTGGCGGAAAAGATTGTTGAACGTCTTGTGTTTATGTATCATAAAGAGGGTCTATGCTGAGAGTTAGATCTGAGTGATCCGCTGGCGAATATGGAATGAAGTCTATCTATGAATTCAGGATAGTTAGAAATACGAGTTTTGAAAGTTAAAAGGAGTATTTTGTATATGATTTGATGTATTATCGGGAACCAATGTGCTTTAATCAGTAATAGGGTCATGTAGTCGAATGTTCTTGCTTTTACTATTAATTGTTGTATTCTGTATAATTTGCAACTGCACGATTTCCTTCTTCACATTGAAGTTTAGTTGCCAAACATTAGACCACTCTTCTAACTTTTGCAGATCCTTTTTCATGTTTTCCACTCAAGGAAGAAACAATTCTTCAAGTCACATAATATGGAAATCCTTGCCATTTCATGCTAAACCACCCAAAATATTTTTTAAAAAGTCAAAATACTTTAATTAGGCTATTATTTCTACTTATTGTAATTACTTTGTGGAATAGTTTTAAAAGTGATCATAATCATCTACAGTATACATACATACACACACACACACACACGTACACACATATACATATACACACAGAGGTCCTTTTACTAAGATGTGCCAACATATTTTGCATGTGCTAACAAATTAGTGTGTGTTAAGTGCCATGCAGCTCCCAAGGTATACAATGGGCTGCACAGCATTTAATAAAAGGACTCCACAGTACTATAATAAATATAGATCAATAGCATCTTGCAATTGAGAATTTTCCCACCTCTTAATTATGTCTCATTAAGGTTCCACTATAATAGCCTGCATTTTTAGCACCTGGTTTTGACTATTAAGCAGTGGAACATCTGAAAATTCCTGTAATTATTAAAAATGGTACGGAGCACCAATTGAAGTTATTTCACTGCTAAATTATTTCAGCCATGTAAGTGTCATGAACCTTGTCTCAACCATGTGTTTATTAACTCGCCCCCAACTGAGCATTCCCATCATTTCCCCTTTCTCACAAAGAATACATTACCATCCCGGTTTCTAGGTGATCATTTGCAATGAAGCTGCCTCAGACTATCTCAATCTGCTACCAAAAATTAGTTCAGTAATGAAGCCCTGTAAGTCACAGAGGCTGTCCAATCAATATTTTCTTTTGTGTAGTTACATTAACAAAACATTAGTGAGAGAGAGGAAGTTGTTATAAGTATATTTGATTGAAGAGTCTGTTAGCTAATACCGGTTTATTATTAATGCTGACTAAAAGCTCTTATAAATATCAAGCTCACATGAAAATATAGTCTTGTTTCTACAGCAGTCCGATATGGGTACCGTAATCTGTAAAAGATCCAAATCTTTTGGATGTTCACATTTTTACACTGTATGCACATTTCACTTGAGGCAAAAAGGAGCATGACTTGATGACACTGAATTACATTATTGATAAATTCCTAACAAGCTACAAAAAGAGAAGAAAAAGCCAATTGCTCACTGGGGTGACAATGCTATGTGCATCTAGTGCATGTGTGTCTGTTATGGACTCGTACATATCACTTTTCTTCTGTTCTGACACACCTGATAGACAATAATAATCCACAGCAGAAAAATGCCTATACAGGCAGTTCCCAGGTTAAGAACGGGTTCCGCTTTTTAAAACGTTCTTAAGTTGAATTTGTATGTATTCTCTCCACCTTCTCCACCTCTTTGAGGCCCCTCTTGCATCCCTTTCCATCCATATCACTGTTTCCTCTCCACCACAACATCCAACATTACTCCCTCTCATCTTTCTCTTCCCCATGCATCTCCTCTCCCACCACCATGTCCAATAATTCTCTCTCCCTCCCTATGCCCAATAAAGCAGTTACTTACCTTAACAGGTGTTATCCAGGGGCAGCAGGCAGATATTCTCACTGATGGGCGACGTCACCGACAGAGCCCCGGTACGGATACTTCAAGAACTTCAAAAAGTTATTGACGCCCACACCGCGCCTGCGCGAGTATCTTCCTGCCCGACATAGGCGCTCAGTCCCTCAGTTAAGATAAGCTAGCTAAGAATCCAAACCGGGGAGGTGGGTGGGTTGTGAGAATATCTGCCTGCTGTCCCTGGATAACACCTGTTACGGTAAGTAACTGTGCTTTATCCCAGGACAAGCAGGCAGCATATTCTCACTGATGGGTGACCTCCAAGCTAACAGAGATGGGATGGTGGGAGAGTTGGCCAAAAAATACAATTGGAAAACATAATGGCCTAAGTGCCCATCCCGTCTGGAGAAAAAAAACAGACAATAGTGAGAAGTGAAGGAATGAACTGAGGACCAGGTGGCAGCTGTACAGAGTTCCTCAGTAATGTAACTATAAGGAAAAACAACAAAAGCTGCCAGAGCTCGAACCTAGGGACTGGGACACGATATCCCCATGCCAGGCCAGTCTGAGTAAAGAAGAACAAGAGGGAAGCAATCAACCAAGTGAAAAGCGTTCCCATGAACATAGGATAGCCAAACTGAGTTGAATCAAAAGAAAAGGTTGGGATAAAATCACTGTGGCTCCGATCTGCGTAACAAGGAGGACAAAAAAACACTTATAGGACAAAACATATAAAGCCAGGATCCTCGTAGGGAAAAACAAGGTGCAGGAAACACAGACAGAAGAACTGACTGAGCAAAATGAAAACAGTAGAAGATACTGTGGACATAAACATAGAAACACCTAGGCTGGATGAAAGACTGATAAGAATGAAGCTGCTAGCACCAATACCCCTGAAAGAGGGGAGAGACATAAAGGAAAACAATCATTGTCCAGGTAATAAAGGCAAGTGGCTTCGGAGGATGCAGGGAGCTGTGTCGGTGAGTCCGATGGAAAGCCCGCTGAGGATCCCGTGAGTAAGCGAGACCAATGGGATTCCTATTGGGCCAGATACCACTCTTAGCCCGGATATCAGAGCACCACCTCCTCCACCACAGTTGGCCAGCTCTCCCAGGAGAAGGGGCGATACTTTCCCCAGAGGCAGGAGACTTAAAATCTGAGAGCTTGGAAATGGAGATCTCGGGTTGGGCAATCTCCGGAGAAGACTCTGTGGGAATTAAAACAGCTGGAGGAGGACTGAGCCAGAAGGAACAAGGGCCAGAACATTCTAAGGAAGGTGAGAGACTTTGCACTTCCATACAAGCTTCTTTTTGGGATAGGCCTGCTGAGGTGACCTTAGAAGCCCTTTGGGACCTGGTAGCAAACTTTGGGAAAGTAATTAGTCCTAATTTCCAACAGATTGAAAATAAACTTATCCGTCATTCAGAAGAATTAGGAAAATTAAAATTGGACATGACTTCTAATAAATTACTTCAAAAGACTCAGCAGGGACATGGTCTCAGTAAAACAACTCCAGGAAACTATAATTAAAGATAATTCGAATCTTAGAAGAAAAGTGGAGTCATTAGAGAATCAACTGCATAGCAATAACTTGTGATTGATAAACTTTCCAAGAATAAATATGATTACACCTAGAGATATGCTTAGGAGATATTTATTAGAAATACTTGAAATTCCAGAAGATAATCTTCCACCATTTTCTCAAGTTTACTATCTCCCCAGTAAAACTCTGCATCAACAACAACCTGGCCCTACTGAAGGACAAGCATTGAATATAACTGAGATCTTGGAGAAGTCAGAGAAAGATGTGGTAACAACTGCAACTTTAGTAGCCACACTGGCTCTTTCTATAGATAAATCTTGGTTATTGAGGCTATTTCTAAACAGAAGGAATTTCTTGGATGTAAAATTCAAATGTTCCTTGATGTTTCAAGGGAAACTCAAAAACGTAGACGTGATTTTCTTCTTTGGGGGCTACTTTTTATTTAAGACATCCTTGTAAGTGCATTGTCTGTTATCATTCCATTAAATATGTATTTTTTGAGTCCCAACATTTGACAAATTTTCTGGCTATGTCCCACCTGGACAAGGAGAAAATTTAAGCTTGAGCTCTAAAAGAAAACAGTAACTCCCTTCCCAATCTATAGGTATATTATTACTCCTTTCTGATTGTTTCTCTTGATTTTCTCGCAATTAAAATCTTGGATCTAAAGAGGACTTGAGCTAAATTTACCATAACAGTTTTTCTTGTAAACTGCTTAATTTTTTTTTTAAGTATGGCTCTATATGATTGTAATATGCTTGGTTAAATTTGCTTTCTGTAAAAGTTTTACTTGATATTATATTGAAATCAATAAAAATACTTAAATATAAAGGCAAGTGGAGCTGATGCCATTGTTACAAATGGTAGCATCAACAACCAGGAAAGAACCACAGGAATAGTCCAGACGATAGAAGAAGGAATGAGGTGTGGTTACACACATGAAAAATTACCCTGTCATGAGCCTGGGAACCAGAAAAGAAATCAGAAAGAGGTTGCTCCTCAACAGAACAAGGGGGAAAAAATGCAATAGCATGAAAAAGAAGTCTGAGAGCTATAGACTCGAGACTAAAGTCAAAGAAAGAAAAAATACCACCGGTTAGGAAGGTGGAAACAGGCAGAGAAAAAGACACCAGGAAAGAAAACGAAACCACATTTGATATCAACAAGGGCGAGTGGCTGTTGTCCTGGCAGAAATCAACAAATGGGATGAAAAAGATGTAAATGAAACGGACGCAGCCCCAAAGAAAAAACCAATGAAGATTGGAAGAAATCAAAGAGTCCTGAGTCGGAGTGAACCAAGCAGGAAAATGAGAAGAAGAAAAGACTCCCAAAATGTGAGTGGATGAAAAAAGGAAAACCCATGTTGACTGGGTCACCATGCAACATGGTGGGAACAGCTCTTGTGAGCTTGATGAAAAAGCTCAACAGGAGAAGAATACATATAAAAAATATGCTCGCCCAATCCAGGAGAAAATAACCGTTGCCAGACGAAGAAAAATCCTGGCGTAAAAGGATTAAAGAATCCTGCTGAAATTGGCTGCAAGAAAATTCAGTCCCCCCATAAATAGCAGCAAGAGCAGATGGCCAATCATCTCCAAGATCACAAAAACAGGGCCTCCTGACATAACAGGAAAGAGCCCTAGACTCCTTGCTCAATTACATGTAGTGTAAAAACCCCTAAATTGACTGTGCAAGGGAGAAGGTCTTGAGGACAGAGGAGATGATGAAAATCATGAGGTCCTAAAAATATAATTAGAAAAAATTTGGTAAAAATGAGAAAAATGCGTTGCCTGGCAGTCAAAAGACCCGGAGGTTACAGAACGCTCACATGTACCCCCCCCCCCCCCCAGGGAGAAATTAAATGCAGCAAGCATGAAGACCATGCAAGGAGGTAACAAGTAGAAAAAGGGAACCTCTGGAGAGACTAGAGGAGATCAAAGATATACAAGTTTTGAGATATAAGCCCCCACCTGGTACCACTGGAAAACCAAAGAACACTGAGGAGTAGAAGAATGTAGGTCGCCCCGTGGCATAACAGAGACAGGAGAATGCCTGTTGTTCAAAAGGAACAACATGTGGAAGATTGAAAACAATCTGAAAAAGAAATACTCTCAGGAGTGCGTAGTCCAGAAGTTCCCCAAAGAAACACAAACAGGTGTACAGGTACTGAAAAAGCAAGCGGGTAAAAAACCGGATGTTCTAAAAATGGAAAAACAAGAAGGCCCTGTAATCGAATAGATGTGGCCAGCACAAGCAGACACTCCTTGAGAAATCTGGGAGGAAAACAAAACAGAACTGGCAAGGAGTACGGTTGAAAAAACCAAGCGCGAAAGCCATATGAATTGGAGCCTGTAGCGGCTGACCGGACAATCAGGAAGCAGAGCCATGAGGTCTGAAATCCAGAAAAAAACACAGTCATCCACTGAGCTTGACAATTAAGAGAAAAACCAGTAATCGAAGAGAACCTTGCAAGGAGAATTAGGAGGAGAAAACAGGAAGGAATGCCTAAGATCCCACACAGAGTCTGAGAGTAGGAGGAAAGGATTAATGAATGAAGCCCCCAGATGAAGAAAACTCAGAGAGCCTAGGCTCGTAGGAGTACAGGAAGACTGAGAAGATAGCCACCGTGACAGTGAAAAATGCTACTCAAATGCGGCCAGAGAAAACTCACCAGGATCATTAAAGTAGAGGAAACATGTTCCAGCACAGCTCAAGGAACACGTTCCCAAATCAGACAAATTCAATAAATTGATCTGTGGAGTAATGAGAAAGACAGAAAGTCAGATGGAGACCAGATCCGTAAAAAACAGATCTGCAAAAACAGGTACTCAAATGGAAAATCGGCTACATGGAATGTGTATACCAATGAATATCAAGGAAAACCATTCAGGCAGGAAGGGAATCTAGGAAATCGGTTTGGCGAACCGGACCCCAGCCTTGTCCACTCTGCCCAGAAAAACAGAGGACGACACAGTAGTCTTGAGAAGGAACTTTACCAGGAAGGAAACAAAGACACATGGGAACTACTTCATAGGACATGCCCATAAAGTGCCCACAAAGAGCCAGGAAGGGAAGAAAACCACCAGGAGGAGATAAGAGTAAGGAAAGAAAAGAAATTTCGTAGGGAAAGAAATGATTGTACTAAGTCAAGTCCCAAAGGAATGCATTTACAGAAAATTCCCGAATGGTGCAATTATGAAGGCTTTGCGACCCCCACTCAAGGGAAAAAAGCACATGTGATGAAGAAGCACCCACCACTTCAGAGAGAGATGGGGTGTATGTCTAAAAGACACCCAAAGCTTTTCAATCAGTCAAAGCCAAGACTATCAAGGAGTCGAAGTCTAAGGCCAAATACAGCGGGACAACTGTAATGCCTTCTCAAACCAGAACAAAATTGACATCGGTAACTACAACGACAACTGGTGTCACGGGATAGGAGTCGTGAAAAGCAGAGAAGACTCAAGTAAAAAAATGGCCCCGGAATCAAAAATTTCAACCGGGCAGCACTAGAAGAGACGATTGCAACAGGGCAGACAATCCAAACAACTGGACTTACAACTGAATGTGTCGATGTCGACAAGAAAGTCCGACATCGACCTGGATGTCGATATGGACTGCGACATTGATCAGACATGATGACAGTAATATGACGTCAAAAGTGAAGTCGACCTCCAACAGGGAGGTCGACACCAATGAGAAATTTCGGCATCACCGACAGGAACAGTGGAAAACATGCCGACGTTGACCAAAATCGTGGCATGAAAGAAAAACACTGTTAAAAATGAAGAGCCGGTACCAATGGATACAATGCTGGTACCAAGGGGCAACCCTCCCTAGATGAAAAAAACTGGTATCAAGACACACAGCACCACTGGAGTAGATGGGAAAAGACACCGGCACCGCTGGTCCATGACCGATACCAATGGTGGCAATCCTAACCAGAGAGAAAAGGACACCGGCACCGATGGTTGTGCCCCAGGAAAGATAAAAAGACGCCAGTACCATTGGGCTATGACTGGTACCAATGGCGGTAAGCCCCAACAAAGAGAAAAGGACACCGTTTGTCCACGACTGGTGCCCAAGGTGTCATTGTCCATGACCGGAACCGACGGTGTGAGTGATAAGCAAAGAGAAAAAAACACCGGTACCCATGGTGTCGGTCTAAAATAGAAAGAGAAAAGCACTGGCACCCAAGGCCCATGATCTGTACCCTCAGTGCCGCTCCTAGAGGGGAAAGAAAGAACACCGGTACCCATGGTTCCTGACCGGTACCATTGGTGTCGTTCCACAGCAGGAAGAAAAGAACACCGGTACCGTTGTCACCTGATCAGTACCATCAGTGTCACTCCACGCTTCCAAGATGAACATGCTTATATCTAGACAGCCATCGACATCGAAGCAGAGCCAGATAGAGGTCTGAAAAAAGACAGGATTAGACTCACTGCTACAATGACCTGAAATCTAAAGGAGAAAACTAACTTACCAAAGAAGAAGCATCACAGGTGGTGCGGACCGGAGAAGCGGTGCTGGAAGTACACTGGGTACCGGAACACTGGCGTCACCTGGTGCCGGATTCCTGGTACCAGATTCATGGTACCGGATCACTGGCGTCGACTGGTGGCATCAACGGGAAACAGCCTCTGGAGAAAGCACATGAAAATGCGCCGGAGAGGAAAAAAGCAAGGGAAGAAAAAAACGCCAAGGCCGAGGACCCAACAGTGCTAAAATAACCGAAGGATGTTGGTGAAGACAAGTTCCACCACAAAATAACGGCGTGGAGGAAGAGTGGGCAGGAAAAACCAGCCCGGGACAAGAGCCATGCAGAGTAGAGAAAAGAAAATGGCGATCCATGAGGCCTCACAAGGCCAAACCGACAAGTGAAGAAAAAATTTAGAGGGTTTTTTTTTTATGGAGAAAAAAAACTATAAAAGAAGAAACTGACAAAAAGTCAGGAAATCCGTGAGAGTGGGTAGGCAGCAAAAAGAAAAATTTTTCAACAGCCACTGAACGTGACTTCTTAGCTCCACGGAAACTAAGAAACTGAGGGACTGCGTGTCTACATCGAGCGGGAAGGCACTCGCACATGCACAGGCGTCAAGAACTTTTTTAAGTTCTTGACCTGTCCGTACCGGGGCTCCGTTGGTGACGTCACCCATCAGTGAGAATATACTGCCTGCTTGTCCTTGGATAATTCTCCTTTTTCATCATCTCCCCATGTGCACCATCTCTCTTTCCCTCTTACTCAGAAACCCAATTCTCCCTTTCTATTCCCTCCCCCACCTCAGTATCTCTTTCCCTCACTCCCTCCATTCTTCCATCTTTTATGGCTCATGCTCCCCTCCCTCTTGTCCCAAGTTCATGCCCCTTCCCTCCTTACTTCCATCCTTCGTCCGAAGTTCGTGCTCCCTCCCGAGTTGCAACGTGCCCCTCTCCCTCCCATGTCCCAACGTGCCCCTCTCTCTCCCTCCCTCCATTCTGTGCCCCAAGTACGTGCCTCCCTCTGGCAAGTGTTTACCTTCTTCTGGACGGCTCCCTCCTCCTTCAAGCCACAGTCATTTCTCTGCACAAAGCTGCAGGCAACGGTTTCTACATGCATCCAGAAGCCTTCCCTCTGATGTGGGAGGAGCTTCCTTGGACGTCAGAGGGAAGGCTTCTGGCTCAGGCGCAGGTCGCGCATAGAAATGTTCAGAGAAATGACTGTGGCTGGAAGGAGGAGGTAGCCGGTCAGAAGGTAAACACCCGCTGGAGGGAAGCACATACTTGGGGCACAGAAGGGAGGGAGAAAGACAGGCGTGTTGGAACTAGGGAGGGAGGGAGAGGGGCGTGTTAGGACACCAAAGGCAGAATAGGATCCCCATTCGTAAGTACAAGTCTGACATAAATCGGATGTTCGTAAAACGGGGAGTGCAAGGGAAAGCTAAAATATTCTTTACACCCAAATTTAAGGTTTTAACAGGTGCTGTAGTCATTCTAATTTTTAAATGGAATTTTTGGAAATCTTTGTGTATTTCTTTTGGCTTACTCTATACATTCAGTTTAATTTAAAAAAAAAAAAAAATTTAGCTTTAAAGTGGTTAAATCAATTTTGCATATACCAGATAAGGGATGATGATGAACACGCATCTTTAGCTCGTTCTCTACCACTTATCTCTTCCCTGGCCTCCAACATTTTTTTTCTCTCTTACTCTTTTTACACATTTTCCCAGATCCTCCATTTACATGTTTTCTCACTCTTTCATCTGCCCCTTTCCTCTGCCTCTCACATCTTTAACAGCCCTTCTAAATTCTTTGCCACAGCCCACTTTTCTATATGTCTCAAATACCTGAGATCATCTAACATACCATTGCACATACCAGCATGCCCAGTTATTTTTCAATCAGTGCCACTCAATTCTTGCATCTATACCGTCATTAAGCTCCTTCCCCTCATCTTCAAGTTGCTATCTTAATTTAAATTCTGGGAATGTTGTTTTGGAGAGGCATTTGCCAATCTAAGGTTCTCTTCCTATAGCAACAATTACACCAGCCTCACCCTTCTCTCTCATGCCCCCCCCCTTCCCCAGGCTTATCCTTGCTCCCATCCTATCCCCAAGCTCATCCCATCAGGATCCACACCACCAGTATTATGACTTATAAGTCCCACAAAGTGTCTGCGTTCCACAGCTATAATTAAAAGTAATTTCCAGGCCCGCCTTGATAACTGACTTATCCTTATTACAACCTATGAACTTCAGAAGGGAGCTTTCTTTGGCATAATGTAAGTACTATGGTATCATAACAGATTGAGATTATACTATACATATTTTGTCTTAGAAGAGTGAAGTTCACTATTGTCAAGGATGTATTCACACATTTATTTACATTTCAGCCTCTCCAGACTTATGCAAAGGCCCTCCAAATGGCTTATCATCCTTTTGCACCCCCCATGAGCCACCCCCAATTACTGTCTTGGTATGTGCAAAGGTTAATTCATTTAGAGATACTAACCCTGAGAAATGGACAGACTTTCTCTTTTTTTTTTTTAACTCTCCCTCCTCTTTTTAAAATGATGAAGAGCAGGAGGGTTTCTAAGGCTATCTCTTCAGCCAGTAATGGCAATGAGCATGGCCTTCAAGGGGCGACAGCAGCTACAGAGAAGGGAGCAGAATGCAACATTGCCAGGCTAGTGGCAGAAGTGCTCACAGTGGTATGCAGTACAGTATACAGTAGTAGTGATTGCTGAGAGGAGGAAGGGACAGCAGATGGATAACATTTCCAGCTTGAGCTAATAGAAGTGATGGCTGGGGGAGGGGGAGTGAGATTGATAGAGATTTCAGGTACTTGGCTCCCTGCAGGTACATGTAGTTGTTAAGTATCGTATAGGCTTGCTGTTTAAAGCCAAAGTTTCAGTGACAAACCTCCCAGCTTTTCACGATACTTTTTTTTTTTTGGCACCCAAATTTGGACGCAAGTTTCTGAGTTTAGTTCATTATAACTACATATTTTTGCAGCACTATACCCGTATGCACATTGTGGGCCAATTTAAAGACTATTTGGTTCTCAGAATGTCACATTCTCTTCCACACCAATAAAACTTATTTGCTGGTACATTCTTCAGAGGGAAAGGGGGGATGGGACTTTAATGTATACCATCTTCTTGTGGTTACAATTGCAAAGCGGTTTACATATACAATACTCCCTGGATATTTGTGGGGGTTCCATTCCAGGAACTCCCGCGAATATTGAAAAACCGCGAATACGGTTTTTACCGGGCGAGACAGGAGAGGGCAGCCGGAGAGGCAGGAGAGAGCAGCCGGAGCGTTGGCGAGTGAAGGAAATCACTCGCAGTATGCTCCGACCGCCTTTTCCTGCACTAAAGTCGGGCCTCACCAATCAGGAGCTGCGTGTCAAAGCAGCTCCTGATTGGTGAGGCCCAACTTTAATGCAGGAAGAGGCGGTCGGAGCATACCCCGAGTGATTTCCTTCACTCACCGGCTGCCCTCTCCTGCCCGGTCATTCGCGGTCAGAAAATATTGCGAATGACCGGGACCACAAATGACCAAGGGAGCACTGTATACAGGTACTTATTTTGTATCAAGAGCAATGGAGGATTAAGTGACTTGCCCAGGGTCACAAGAAGCAGTGCTGGGAATCGATCCCACAACCTCAGCTCTACCTCTAGGCCACTCCTCACCTCAAGAGTAGACATTCTTCAAATTATTTGAACCTGTTTAATGACCTCATGTAGTCATGTCTCATGCAACCTCTTTCTATTTTGATGCTCTGTTTACTTTTGTACATAAAAATGTTTATAAGAATTAGATTAAAATACATACAATTCTCTATCCTCAGAAATACTGTGGAACCTTGGTTTAAGAGCATAATTTGTTCCAGAAGCATGCTCGTAAACCAAATTGCTCATATATCAAAGCAAGTTTCCCCATAGGAAGGGAAACTCACTTGATTCGATGTCGTCGACCCCCCGAGGGCACCAGTGCTGCTCCACTTTACCCTCCAGCCCCGAGGTCACCGGTGCTGCTCCACACACACCCCTGAGAACCGGCATCGCCCCCCTCCCCCCCGGCATCCCCCACCCAAATACAATCCCTTACCCCAATCTGGCACCAGCACCAACGCACAGGACATGCCTGTGCCCGAAAAACCTGACTCTTGCCTGGACTGGGCCTTGAGCATCTGTGCATGCTCAAGGCCTTCTGGTTCTCGCTCTCTACGAGATTCTCGGAGATCTCCGAGAATCTCGGCGAGAGCAGGAGCCAGAAGGTCTTGAGCATGCGCAGATGCTCAAGGCCCAGCCCCAGCAAAAGGTAGGATCTTCGGGCACCAGCACGTCCTGTGCGTTGGTGCTGGTGCCAAATCGTGGTAAGAGATTGTGTTTGGGCGCACAGGCGGGGATGCCGGATCACGGGGGTGGGGGGGAGCGATGCAAGCGGAGGGTGGGCGATGCCGGTTTGCGTGGGGGGCTCGCACATCGAGTCAACGCTCGGTTTGCAAGGCACGATTTGCGAGAAAGTTTTGCTCGTCTTGCAAAACACTTGCAAACCGCGTTACTCGCAAACCGAAGTTTGACTGTACTGTATACTACATAGAAACAGAAAAGAACACCTCATAAGACTTGGGCTACAGTGAACTACCAAGAATTTCAAGTTCTAATCCCAATCCTGGACCAGTCAACTGTGTATCCAGAATGGGTACACTGTTGGTCCAGTTGATCCAGAATGTTGGATCAAGCCATTTCATCTCTAGAATCCCAAGTTTAGACAACTATATATGAATAATAGTAACCAAATACATTATTTACCGCTGGTTCAGATAGAGAAATTACTTAGAGTACCTGCTTACTATTCAATATATTGTAAACCACTTTGATATCCATAGAGAAAAGGCAGTACATCAATTAAAGAAACCATAACAATTTCTTGTCCCCTTTCACCTTTGTAACCAATTTGGCTACATTGGGATTCTGTTTAGAAGAATTCAGATAGGAGCAAACACTTCATGAAAGATACAAAGGGCCAGATTCACTAAACGCACCGATCGTGTCCTGATGGTTTTGCGATCATTCCCCAACACGATTCACAAATCTGTGCCCGATCAAATCTCCCACCCAATCCGATCCGCCCATGCAAATGAGGGGAAATGGCATACATAATGAGGAAGCCATCGATTCACTAAACAAAAGAAGGAACTTACTGATCCAAAATGAAGCGCCTGCTGAGGACCAGCCCTGAAATCCCAGTATCAAAATAAAAAATAAAATCATCAAAGTAAAACTGTACGTATGCATCTCCCTTTTTATACATTGTGCAAAACGTGTAGTGCGAGCCCGTGGTTTTAACCCATGGGTTTATAGCGGGGCTGCACAAGGCGTGTTCTGTTCCGTGTTGTTCCATAGTCTTGCTGCAAAGCGTGTTCTGTTCCATTCTGGCTGCACAAAAAATTGAAATGATTCCTGAATGTCCACTCGTGGGGCCAGCAAGTGCAGCCACCCCTCCCCCTTTGTTTTGTCCTCAAGCTTGTGCAGAGAGCAAGCGCATGCACGGATCGCATCTACAGCTGAGGATGGTCTGTGAATGCGTCTGGATTGCTCTGCAGTGATCCATGGGATCGCAGTGGGGCATACGTCCGAACACATAATTTGCATGAGGACTCTGTAGTGAATCGGTCGCCTGGCAGAACTTGGCCACGAATCACCCAACAACGATCCAGACCGGTGAGTTTAGTGAATCTAGGCCAAAGTCTCTTTTCCCTCCTCTGTACTCCATCCTGTTCCTCCATCAAGAGAGTACTGTTACAGTGAAAACTGCCTGCAAATGTATTACTTACAGTACTTAGCAAATGTTATGCATTGTCCAACTTAAAAGGCAAAAAGAATGACAGCATTTACAGCACTTATAAGGAAGTGCTGATGTGCTTACAAAAAAAAAAACAAACCAAAACCTAACACATCATTGCACAACCTTCAATTTCAGTGTGTTCTGAAACTCATATACATCAGTACTTATTTTTTCAAGACATCTAGATTAAATATGCACTATGTCTTTCAAATTAATGATAAAAATATATTTTCACACAACTCTTTGGATACCTGACTGGAATAATAGAACACATTTTACAACCTAAAATTAAAACACTAACAAAACCTTGCCAATAGCTTCTTAGGTACCAACGTTTCAAAACGACTGGAGATGCCAAACACAATACAAATTACCCCTCCCTAGACAAAATAAAGGAGTTTGCTTAATACCAATGTTTTGTTTACCTTTGTAAGAAATTAAAATGCTGAAAATTTCACTCTTATATAGGAAATAAGAAAAAAAAAGTAGTAACTTTTTTTCAAAGTTATTTATTTGGGTTTCTATCTCGTCCTCCCAGTACAGTACACAAGTCAACAACTGGAGAAAGGCACAATCAGGTGTAAAGTAGCTATTTATTTCAATGCCATATCAACACTAGGTTCTAAACGCTGTCAAATTAACATGAATTTACGAATAAGGCGTGTATCTGTCTCATCAAACTCTGTAACTCGGGTTTATAAACAAACGGGCTGGTAAACAATGATGCAACTCAATCACAACTGGCAGGTTTTTCAATTTAAGAAGGATGCATAAATATCGCGCATTCCAGAAGTAGAACAGAAACAATAGACCGGATTGTTTGAAACACACCACTTCCACAACTGCTGCACTTTTTCGCAGCATTTTACTTAGAAGATGCTACGTTACAGGAAAAGCCTACGAAGTGAAGCACTGCATTCCCCCCCCCCCTCCCTCTCGCCAATGGTTGCAAACCTAAAAGGCTTCTGTACAAACCCGACGAGGGAGAGAGCGCTGGCCCTCGCCGCTCGGAGGGAAGGATGAGCCCGGTCACTCACCGCATGGCTGGAGGTGGAAAACGCGTCTCGCTGCCATCGCTAATCTCTCTGCTCTGCTGCCCCGTCTCACCCCATCTTCACCATCTTGATACTTTTCTCGAGACTTTTTTATTTTTTTTTTTTCCTGCTCAGGATCCGCTGCAGAAGCGAAACTCTGGTGCGGGGCGGGGGGAGGGGGAAGGACAGAGGCACACCCCCCTCCCTTGTGCGCTTTGGATCGGGTCCTAGCGCCTCCCCTTTTCGTCTCCTCCTCCTCTTCCTCCTGCGATTATAGTTCGGGCGCAGCTGCTGCGTCTCTCATAACGTACGAGATCCTCTGCCCGCGTGTGTATACTTTGGCGAGACTTTTGAAACTGTCGGTGCCTGTAAAATTATAGGAATCCGGAGAGCGACCCCCCCCAACCCAAAGCACAGCTGCTCATCTCCCAGTGGCGGCTTGCAAACTCCTTTTCGTTTAGCGCTTGTGTAAGACTCGGCATATGTCCACGCTGCCACCTAGTTTAGACAAGTCACTGAGCATGCTCCAGTTTGCTTCGTGCTGCTCCTAAGGGGCTAACCCAGTCCTTGACACTCGCCTCCACATGGCTTGAACACAGCCTGTGTAGGAACGAAAAGGCTGGAGGTTTCAACACGTTTTGGGTTTCCAGAAACGGTTTATGTTCAGTACTTCAGGCTCTGTGCACAATAGTATGACTAGACTGTAAGCACCATGGAGCAAGATTTTTCTCTTACTTAGGGTTACCATATGGCTGCAGAAAAAGCAGGACGGATTGAAACATCTCAGTTTTACAAAACCCAAATGTTTCAATAATCTGTCCTCTTTACTTCAATTCTCAAGCCATCCTACTCCATGCAGTTTTAGAATCAGCCAGGCCATATCAGCATCCACCCTACTTAGTTCCCTAACCATGTTCAGGGCCGGTTTTAGACATGCTGGGGCCTAGAGAAGAAAATAAGGAGGGGGCCCCTCTCACAATTTCTACCATATATTCATACTGTATAAAACAATTTTAAATGACTTCTTCACACACAGAACACTGGATCACAAAATACAAATAGAAATATGAATACCAAAACTGAATTGGAACCCCCAAAACAAACTCAGCACTACTTCATTTTGTACTAAACTTAACTGGTGGCATAAAGCATGAGAGGAGGCTGGGCCTCTCACTTTGAGCTTAGGCTCCCTCAAAATGAACATCTCCCTTGTAGTTGGTGGGAATCCCCAAGCTTCACCAGCTGATGTCCAGGTCCACAGACCAGAACTTTCCAAGTTCTGAAGCTTGCAATAGTGCTGTTGCTGCTTCCCCACCCTCTTGGCTTTCATGCATGCAAGCAGTGGAAGCTTAAGGATACAGCCACTACTATGTTTCCCAGAAAATAAGACAGTGTCATATTAATTTTAGGCCCAAAAAAGGTACTAGGTCTTATTTTCAGGGTATGTACATGATCATCTCTCCCTTCCTCTCCTTCATCCCCAATTCTTCCTCTTTCCTTTCTCTCCCCCTCATGTGCAGCATCTTTCCTCCCCTCCCTCCCTCCCTCGTGCAGCAGGACTCTTGCCCAGCTTCCCTTCCCTCCCTCCCATCCCTTGTGCAGCACAGGGACCCTTGAGCAAGTACCTACCACACAGCCGAATCCCCATCCTTCTCTCCCTCCCATCGGAACCCGGCCGCAAGTCCTACTTACCTCCATAAGCAGCATAGGGCCGACAGCACTCTAATAGGCTGCTTTGGCCTTGTCTGCCCGTGAATTCACTCTGCCACATTACTGATCAATGCCACGTTAGCTATCAATGCAGCATTCCCATGCATGCCTTCCTTCTCTTCCCCCTTTCCATCCAGCCTAATCCCCCCTCTCCCTTCACATAACCACCCTTGCTGCTAAGCAAACTACAGCCACCACAAAGGCTGGACTCTTCATTTATGCGGCTGCCAGCTTTGCCCTAGAACAGGAAGTGGTGTCAGAGGGAGGAAGGACTTTCAGTCACAGGTATGAACAGTCCAGCCCCGTAGTGACTGCAGCTTATTTTGCCACTGTTGCAAGCTCATCTAGAGCTTAGATGGTGGCAGGAGGGAAGAAGGGAAGATGTGCCAAAGCACCCCTGTGAGTTGGCTGTGGCACAATTTGGGAACCATTGAGCTAGTGTAATAATAAAGATTTCTTTGGATCAGGTGACTTGAGGTGTGAAACATCAAGAACTACCAATACAGTCAGGAGTACCAATGGCATTTTGGTTTTATTTGGTATATGTGCTACTTGAGAACTAGCAAACTTGGCCAAGAGTGTCACTCTGGACACCTATATATAGATCTCCATCACTGTTCAAATAATGATACTTTTCCAAGCTCCCAAAGATTGTAGAGAACCAGTGTCCAGAGAGCCACTATAGAAGAGTTCTCACTCCTCCCTTCTTCTCTTTCTCCTACCTCCTGAAAACTAACAGCTGGTAGCGAGGATTCTAGATGCTGTAGGGGCAACAGAATTAGACATAGATTCCCCATCCATTGCACTAATTCTCCCTCATGGCATCTATTTTCCCACAGTACATAATTACACAATGAGTCCCTATACATGTCCTGGTAAACTAAACATTAGGGGCCCAAGCAAGTCACAGGTCTATGATTCTGCAAGGCCTTTAAGATACAAAAGGTCAACTTTTAAAATGTCCATGCAGGGGTTTCACAAACATACTAGCATGCCTGATCAGCAGAAGCCTTAGACATAATTAGACATAAAAGCCAAAGTATATAATGTCAGCTTGACACTGGGAAAATAACGCAAGATGGCATTTAAATAAAGAAAAACATCCTACCACTTTAGGGGGATTTTTTTTTTAATTCCATAATTAACTATGACTCAGACTCTGAGAATGTTTTAATTTTTGCTGTAGGGTGCCTTTCTAAACGTACAAGTAAGAATTTAGCGCCAACTTTGTTCATCTGCTTAAAATGGATTTATGCAGGCCAAATTTATTAAAACACTTTTCCTGTCCCATGTGTACCTTTCTGTCTGTAAATGACAGTCCAGTAATGAAAAGTCCAGTATACCTACAGTACCAAAATTATAATCTAAACCTGCCTTCTGATGCCATATATAATGTCATTACTTCATGTTAAAGGTTAATACATTACATAACAAGTGCTATTAATGCACTTTAATTTACCATGGGTGTGACTAACCTGTGGTAGCTTAGTCTCACATCTCATTCACTTCGATGGTACAAGAAAAACGCTGCTTGCAATCAACCTCACGAGCAATGTTATCATCCTGAGAGCACTGGGCTGCCAGCAGTCATAATCAGGACATCCCTCCGCCCTGCCCCTCCAGAATGGCATTCCCTCCAGCCCAAACTCCCCTAAGTAGACCCCCTCAAATGGAGCTTAGGTCTTGGACAGTACACCACCTCAAATGACAACTCCCTACGCCGAAGATCCCTCTAAACTTCCACAACACCCAATTCCCCTCCCCCATCCAAGCTCTCTTAGGTCCCCTTATGCCTAAATAGCAACTCCCTGATGTTTAAAGGGTTCAAGGCAGGATCAATCCCCATTTGCTTATATCCCTTCCAGTGCTGGGTTTAGAATGACACCAGTGACTCCTGTTGATGGTATGGTGGTACTATTGCTAACGGTTAAGCTTAGAAGTGAGGTTCATTACACTCAAAGTATGTGCAAAACTCATTTAGAAACATTGGATTAGATTTATTTGACATACTGCTTATCATAATGTATTAAAGCGGGTGTACAATTACAAAATTCTATTTCCTCCCCCCTCCCCATGAGAAATGGCTAGGCAGAAGAAAGTTAGGTGCTCCATATCTTATATCTTAACATGCTCACAAACAAGTGAGATACAGCAAACTACAATATTTTTTCTAAAGTTATACTGCAGTTCCACCACAAGCAATCTTGCACTGGGATGTGGTCTTTGAAAAACTGACATGTGCTTTAATCTTGCAGAATAACTGCTGGCAACAACTCTAGGGACCAACGACCAACATTAGCAAAGCAAACAATCCAAAGGTTTCTAAGACAAAATAACTTTGTGACATAATGTTCTCGTTCCCCAATATGCCACAGGACATTACAGAGGACACTGCATGCTTTGAATCTAATGGTCTGTTTTGTTCCTCTTGTTACTTTTCCCAAACTCAAATATAAAAGAAAAATTACAGAAAGTAATTGCTCTCTCACTGATTCTTCCTCAGTATCTGGACATAGAATAGATTTTTTAATTATAAATTTAAATGATACTGCACTAGACTAATGGACATTTATGTCAAAGCCTTAAGTGGAACAGCAGGTTCCTCATGAATTAATAATATGGAAAATGACAGAATTTTTGGGTGATTTATAGAACCATGCACACACTAATCTAAAGTCACATGTGATATGCCAATCCAAAAGCTTCCTATAGAGCAGCCCTTCCCAAGAGACCACCCAGCACACCCATAAAAATTAACATTATTTTTTAAAAATACTATTAATAATTTTACTTAAAAAGGCTTACCTAAACCATTATTTCTAAATGGACTGTCCAAAATCTTCACATTATATCAATGTTTACACCAAATGAGGTTGCATCTAATTATTAAAAAGTACACTATTTCTCAACAGTTTTCTATCAAGAAGGCACAATGCTACATCATGCAAAATTTTATAAAGCAATTATACTAAAGTTGGAGACCCCCTTCTACTCCTGCCTCTGTTTGTAAATAATGTATTGTTTGAGAAAATGCTTGAGTACCTGAATGTAAACTGTTTAAAATCTCCATTAATAGATGGAATACAAATAACTAATAATAATCTGGATCAGTGCATGCAGGACATATAACAACAAAGTCCTTACACAACACATGCAATTTTTTTAAAAGAATACAGAAATAAACTGCATGTTGTTAAGCAAAATATAAGTCATCTGAATGCCAACACAGCACAAAACAAAATTAGTACAGGTTTGTGTACTATGGCATATAACCCCACTTTTACTAACGCGTAGCGTGGGTTTTAGCGCCAGCAGCAGCAGTAACTGCTCCAACGCTCTAAGCGATAGTAAAAGAGGGGGATAGGTGTATCATTTTAGCTTTTAGTCCCACTCCACTTTCATGCTTGTTTACCTTTACAATTTTTTGTTTACTAATACAACCAACTAATGGATGCCCAAGGTTGTTATAATATTAGTTTTAACTGGCTTGATGGTAAGTACTACGCACTCACGCATTAAAGAGAATAACTCAAAACATAAGAACATAAGAAGTTGCCTCCGCTGAGGCAGACCATAGGTCCATCCTGCTCAGCGGTCCGCTCCCGCGGCGGCCCATCAGGCCCATTGCCTGAGCAATGGTCTATACCTATCTATACCCCCCAATCCCTTTTTCTTCTAGGAATCTATCCAAACCTTCTTTGAAACCATTTAATGTTTTCTTGTCTACAACAGCCTCTGGAAGCGCGTTCCATGTATCCACCACCCTCTGAGTGAAAAAGAACTTCCTAGCGTTTGTTCTAAACCTGTCCCCTTTCAATTTCTCCAAGTGCCCCCTTGTACTTGTGGTGCCCCTTAATTTGAAAAATCTGCCCCTGTCTATTTTTTCTATGCCCTTCAGGATCTTGAAGGTTTCTATCATGTCTCCTCTAAGTCTTCGCTTCTCCAGGGAGAAAAGTCCCAACTGCTTCAATCTGTCGGTATATGGGAGATTTTCCATTCCCTTTATCAGTTTGGTTGCTCTTCTTTGTACTCCCTCAAGTACCGCCATGTCTTTCTTGAGGTACGGCGACCAGTACTGGACACAGTACTCCAGATGCGGCCGTACCATTGCACGATACAGCGGCATGATGACTTCCTTCGTCCTGGTCGTAATACCCTTCTTAATGATACCCAGCATTCTGTTTGCTTTCCTAGAGGCTGTGGCGCATTGCGCCGATGCCTTCAGTGATGCGTCTACCATCACTCCCAGGTCTCTCTCCAGGTTACTAACCCCTAGTGATGTTCCCCCCATTTTGTATGTGAACATCGGGTTCTTTTTCCCCACGTGCATGACCTTGCATTTCCCCACGTTGAAGCTCATCTGCCACTTTTCGGCCCACTTTTCCAGCTGCGTTAGATCCACAGACTCAAAAAAAGTTACATAAATGTCCCATGGACGGCCCGTCCATTTGTGGTTATGGGAATTGATCAATCAACGGAGAAAATTCCGCATGGAATAGTTGTCCCTGCACAGCATGTCTCTATTCCCCTGAAGCAGCCATTTGGATCGGCAAAACAAGGTCCCTTGTCGGAAGATTTGAGAGTTATCTGGGAGATACAAAGTAGAGAATTACACGGGAACAAATTTGTCCCCGTCCTTGCAGGAACTCAATTTCCCCGTCCTTGTCCCATCCCTCGAACACTTATGATTTTAAAGTGTTTGAGGCTTGTGCAGATGATGGTGGAGCTTGCAGGAATGGGGCAGGGACAGGAAAAGAACTCATAGGGACGGGAAAAAATTTGTCCCTGTGTCATTCTCTAATACAAAGGGATTTTTGAGCCTGCAGAGGATGGCGTTTTGAAGAGCTTCTTTCCAGCAACTTCAGATAAGTTTCATGTGCGCATGGTTGGACTACTGGTGAAATCTGAAGTGGAATTTTTTTGCCTATGATATGAGCGAGGTATCTTCTTACTTTGTATAAAATTGCTACCATATCAATTTTGAGGCTTTTTCCTCCACTTATTGATCGATTCCCATAGCCACTAATGGACAGGCCTCCATGGGACATTTAAAATAACGTTTTTGAATCTGTGACTATTTGTGATAAAATACTACTACACACTGCCAAGCAAAACAAACAAACAAAAAACAACATTCAAGTACCAGGACTGTCTTCTGCTCTCATGCCAGTTGGGGATTCTAGCAGACTTAAGAGACCTTTCCTAAGCATCTATGAGACCAACTTGTTTTTTTCTGTTATATAGAATTTTTTGGACCCCTGTTCATTTGCAAAAGTTAGATAGTTCAAAGTCTAATAGATGCTGGCACTGTCATCTTGAAGTAGGAACACTGGATCACTTGTTGTTCTATTGTTCCTTAATACTCAACTTCTGGAAGTCTATCTGGGGGAAAATTAATAGGATATTGGGATCTTCTATCCTGTTGTCATATGACATCGTGTTATTCGGAAACTTGTTACAAACTAGAAGTCCAATTAGTGCAAGTCAGAACAGATTACTTCTCATTATACAGGGATAGCGATGCAGTTAATTACAAAAAACTGGGATAGACTGCATTTTAACTTCTGGTGGGAAACCTTGTGCCACGTTTATAGATATGAGCGCATGAACTCGGAACAGCTGGGCCATTACAAAAACTTTAATGAGACTTGAGGGCGATTGACGACATTTGTAAAAACTGATCACTAGTATAAGTCTTTGATTTCTAATAGGAGGCTCACACACATCCAGGGAGGGGGGAAAATATACTTATATGATTTTGGTTAGATAAAAGTGCTGTTTTATTGTACTATTTGTTTGTATGTTCTATTGCACTTTGTATTTATTTAAAAATTAATAAAGAATTCTTAAAAAAAAAAGAAAGACATTTCCCAAGCACAAACCCACATTAATGTCTACCAGACAGTGCAGGAGAAAACCTGCATTAGCTGTTTAACATGGGTAGAGGGTGGGAACTGGGCATGATATGGGTAGGTCAGAGGAATAGTATGCAAGTCATTACATTAACACAAGCCAGATATCATGCGTTCATCACCACCTCAAGAGGAAAAAATTTAAATTTGAAATTGTTGATCTGCTGTAAACACCCCCCCCCTCCTTTTTCTTTTTTTTACAAAACTGCAACAGCGGTAACAGCTCAGACGCTCATGAAAGACTCACTGGTTAATAGAAAACAGAAGGCAGGGTTACATGGAAGAAGGTGAATAATGAAGTGCCCCAGGGATCTGTATTAAGACTGATGCTATTTAGCATATTTATAAATGATCTGGAAATGGGAATTAGTGATGTGATTACATTTGCAGATGGCATAAAACTATTCAAAGTTGTTAAAATGCATGTGGACTGTGGAAGATTGCAAGAACTTAGGAAATTGGAAGACTGAGCATCCAAATGACAAATGAAATTTAATATGGACAAATACAAAGTGATGCACATTGGGAAGAAAATAATCCAAATCATAGCTACATTGAACCATAAGGCTTTTGCGGTATATAAATAAAGATTTATGTTATGTTATGATCCTAGGTTCCACCTCAAAGTCATAACGCCCCAAAAAATACTAGATGTAATTGTGGACAATGTGCTGAAATTTTTTGTTTGGTGTGCGGCAGCAGCCAAAAAAGCAAACAGGATGCTAAGAATTATTAGGAAAGTGATAGAAAATAAGACAGTACAGTACACCCCCGATATTCGCAGGGGTTCCATTCCAGGAACCCCCACGAATGTAAAAAAAACGTGAATATGGTTTTTAGCAGGGGAGACAGGAGAAGGCAACTGGAGAAGCAGGAGAGAGCAGCCAGAGCGCCGGCGAGTAAAGGAAATCAATCGCGATATGCTCCGACCGCCTCTTCCTGTACGAAAGCCAGGCCTCACCAATCAGGAGCTGCTTTGACATGCAGCTCCCGTTTGGTGAGACCCAACTTTAGTACAAGAAGAGGCGGTCGGAGCATACGAGTGATTTCCTTCACTCGTTGCCGCTCTGGCTGCCCTCTCCTGCTTCTCCGGCTGCCCTCTCCTGCCCGATCATTTGCGGTCGGATAATACTGCAAATGACCGGGACCACGAATCGCAGACCGCAAATTCACGGGGGAGCACTGTATATTATGTCATCTCTCCATAGTATGATCTCACCTTGAGTATTGCATGCAATTCTGTCACCTTATCTCAAAAAAGATATAACTTAAGTAGAAAAGGTTCAAAGAAGGGTGACCAAAATGATTAAGGGGTGGAACTCCTACTGTTTTGCGGTACAGACAGTCCCTGAGTTACAGACATCCAACTTAAGTATGAATCATACTTAAAAATGCAGTCACAGCTTCATTTGATTTCACTGAGCAGTATTTCCAGTAGCATAGACTTCTACACTTTTCCTGTAGCAGATTCAGGAATGACGCAAGGCCATGTTAAGAACAGTGTGTGGTTATGCATGCTGTACCTTAGAAGGAACACTGGTAGGGACAGTTGGCCCTTTTGTCAGCTGGGAGCAGAGGTAGTTAGCAAGAATCTTAAAATCTAGAAGTTCTGAGTTACATACAAATCCGACTTAAGAACAGCTTTAAAAACGTAACTCGTTCTTAACCCAGGGATTGCCTGTATTCTTTTACCACTGCATCAGGGAATAGTCTCTATGCTGCTCTTTCTGTCCAAACTATAAAAAAAATATAATATCAAAAAATGTCACAGCAGAATGCCTCCAGATCTATTAAAAAAAAAAAACCACATGAACAACTGATGTTTCCTTAAATTCTTAAACTTGGTTCATACACCTCAGTAATTTACAATGGCGGTTAAGCATTATAAATTCTGGTTGAGCAGCCAAATCCAATCATATAAGGAAAACCTGAACTTCTCTTATTGAAGCTTTCATCAATTAATCACAAAAATAAACTTCAGCAGTTGGAACCTAGGATAATACTAGGTGGACAAGTTAATTTAATCATCTATTTTTAATGAGAATAACTAATGGGCAGACTGGATGGACCATTCAGGTCTTTATCTGCCGTCATTTAGTATGTTACTATGTTGCTACTATTTATTATTTCTATAGCACTGAAAGGCATACACAGCACTGTACATTTAACATTCAATAGACGGTCCCTGCACAGAAGAGCTTACAATCTAATTTAGAAAGACAGGACATCTCAGGGTTCGGGAGTTTCTGGCAGAAGGAATGATACAATGGGTAAGGTATCTGAAAGTGATTGGGAGTTAAGAGTTGAATGCAGCTTCAAAAAAGTGGGTATTTAGCTTGGATTTAAATACTGCTACAGACGGAGCATGACGTATTGACTCTGGTAGCCTGTTCCAGGCATACAGCATGGCAAGAAAGAAGGGACGAAGTCTTCAGCTGGCAGTGGAGGAGAAGGATACAGATAAGATGTAGCGGTATATAAGAAATAAATTACATTACATTACATAAGATGGACTTACCCAACAAACAGAGTTTGGGGGGAGCATAGGGAGAGATAAGTGAGGAGAGATATTGAGGGGCTACAGAGTGAATGCACTTGTAAGTTAGTAAGAGGAGTTTGAACTGTATTCAGAAATGGATGGGAAGCCAATGGAATGACTTAAGGAGAGGCGTAATGTAAGTTTGGCAGCTCTCACGGAATGAGTTGTGCAGCAGCATTTTGAATGGATTGAAGGGGAGAGAGATGGATGAAAGGAAGACCTGAGAGAAGTACATTGTAGTAGTCTAAGCGAGAGGTGATGAGAGCATGGATAAGGGTTTTGGTAGTGTGCTCAGAAGAGAGGTCAGATTTTGGTAATATTATAGAGAAGGAGGTGACAGGTTTTAGTGGTTTGTTGGATGTGAGTGGAGGAGAGAAAGGAGTAAAAGATAAAATATTGCTTATTTACCTATTTTAATTGTTTCTCATAATCTTTTTATATTGTACAACGTCTAGACATTTGTCTAGACATTTGTTATGATAGACGGTATATCAAAAATAAAGAAAGTTGAAGATGACCCCGAAGTTGTGAGCTGACAAGACAGGGAGGACAAGAGTGTTATCTATGGAAATAGAGAACGGTGGAAAGGGGGAGATGGGTTTAGGCAGAAAGATAAGGAGTTCGCTTTTAGCCATATTCAGTTTTAGATGGTGGTGAGACATCCAAGCGGCAATGTCGGTCAGGCAGGCTGAGATTTGGGCCTGAATTCCTGTAGAGATATTTGGTGTGGAGAGGTAGATCTGGGAATCATCATAATAGAAGTGATATTGAAAATATTGAAAACCATGGGAGGAGATCAGTGTACTGAGAGAGCGGGTATACTGTATATGGAAAAGAGGAGCGGGCCCAACAGACAGTGGGATGCTAAGGCTGAGAGAAGATATAATAGATGTCTACAAAATTTTGAGTGAAGAACAGGTAAATATGAATTGATTTTTTTTTTCTAAAAGAACAAAGGCTAGGGAACACTAAAAGTTACATGATAATACTTTTAAAACAAAAAGGAGGAAATAATTTTTTCACTCAACAACAAAGAATGTGTTAACAGCAATTAGCATATCTGGGTTAAAAAAAAGGTTTGAACAAATTCCTGGAGGAAAAGCCCATGATTTACTATTAAGATAGACCTGGAAAGCCATTACTTATTCCTGGGATCTGTAGCATGGAATCTTGTTAATATCTGGGATTCTGCTTGGTACTTGTGACCTTGATTGGCCACTGTTAGAAGCCAGATACTGAGCTATATGGACCATTGTTCTGACCCAGTATGGCTATTCTTTTGTTCTTATGTGGCAATAAGTGCACCTATGCTATCAGCAATTTGGTGGGACAGATGCTGTCACAAGAGCTTCTGCAGCAGCAATCCTCCTTGCATGTCTGATCCCCCTAACACATACTCCTGGTTTAAGATCCCACCCTTCCAGGTTGAAACCCCCCCCCCCCATGCACAAGACTCCCCCTTCCAAAGCCTGCTTCTCCCTCCCCTAACTCCTCTCCCATAACCTACTGGAGTCTGCATTGGTGTTGTTTATAGATAGGAATGGACCCCTCTGTTCCCACCCAGGCCTTAGCTGGGATCCAAAATAGCTACCAGGATCCCTAGCAGTAGACTCGTGATATAGTACATTGGATACTACTCTCAGAACAGAATGCAATTCAAGATGTCTTAAAAGAATCAGTTACAACACCAAGTTGTTTTTGTTTCTCTTAATTCACAAGCTATACTATTTTGGGTCAGGGTTTTTCACTGTATATCTAACAGTGAGAATCTCAATAACAGAAACACTTTTGACCCTGGATCTCTGGTCAATAACCTGGCCCACTTGTCATTCCTTGAATTGTCTTCTACGGTCATAGGAGTCAACTTCTGAAAATGATTGGAGTGCTCAACTCATAACTAACGTGACCATTTATTTTTTTCATCAAAATGGGACATCTATTAATATTCAGTACTACCCCCAATCCCACCCTAGCCCCGCCCCCAATTTCTTCTATTCATTTTTCATATCTTATTATTTCATAATGGTAACCATAAAATTTTAAAAAACACAAAGCACTCTATACGTAGAGAAAATGTTAATTATCATTTATATTTGGATTTTTTTCAAAGATGTCACCCCAGTAACTATAGAAAAATAGACAAATATAGTGCAAAATATAGACAGCAGATATAAATTCTCGAAACTTGACACATTTTGATCACTAAATTGAAAATAAAATAATTTTTCCTACCTTTGCTGTCTGGTGATTTCATAAGTCTGGTTGCGTTTCCTTCTGACTGTGTATCCTTTCTTTCATTTCTTTCTTCACTCAGGCCCAACAATTGTCCCTTTTTATTCCCTCCCTCCCTTCCTTCCTATGTCCTTAGTGCACCCAGTGCCTCCTTCCTATGTCCTTAGTGTCCCCAGCGCCTCCTTCCTATGTCCTTAGTGCCCCCAGTGCCTCCTTCCTATGTCCTTAGTGTCCCCAGTGCCTCCTTCCTATGTCCTTAGTGCCCCCAGATCCAGTGTCAGTTCTCCTTTGTACCTTTGTTCCAAGTCTCCCTCCTCTGTTATGATCTTGCTTCTCTCTGCTCTTCCTCAGGGGCTCTCCCCCCCTCTGTCTGCACCTCCCAAAGTCCTGCTTCTGCCTAGTCTTTCCCTTTTGGTCCAGGCCTTTATCTCTCTAGTCTTTCTTCTTCTTACAACCCCCCCCTTCTCTGCCTCTTTCTTGCCTTCCTTCATCCCTCCTTCCTATGTCCCCCCTCACTGCCTTCAGCCTTTGTCCCACCCCCTCCAAAAAGCATGCCGGCCTGCCTCCCCCAAAGCCAGCCTGCCTGCCTGCCTCCCCCAAAGCCAGCCTGCCTACCTACCTCCCCCAGAGCCAGCCTGCCTGCCTACCTCCCCCAAAGCCTGCTTACCTACCACCTCCAGAGCCAGCCAGCCTGCCTACCTACCTCTCTACTGCGCAAAAGCCAGCCAGCTTGCCTGCCTACCTACCTCCTTCCCTCCCTACTGTGGGGAAAAAAAAGCCTCCTTCCAGGCCCAATTTAACCTTCCCCCTGGTCCACCGCCGCTGCTCCTCTGCTTACCTTCCTGCTGCTAATCACGCCCAGAAGCCTTCTTCCCGACGTCAATCGCTGCCTGGCTGGCCCAGAACGTCCTCTCAGACGTCAGAATTGACATCGGGAAGAAGGCTTCTGGGAGCAATTAGCAGCAGGGAGGTAAGCAGAGGACCAGCGGCAGCGGACCTGGAGGGAGGTTTAAATCGGGCATGGAGGGAAGCTTATTTTTTTTTTTTTAGGTGCGGCAGGGAGGGACAGGAAGCGATCGCCTGTCCCGCTGTCCCCGCGCACAGCTTGGGGACGCTGTTCCTGAAAACGGGACATTTTGGCGTCCCGAAGCTGTGTGTGGGGACAATGGGACAGGGGATCCAAAAACGGAACGTATGGTCATCTTACTCATAACCCACAAAAAATGTCTCCTCATCCAGAAAAGGAAAATCAAAATACACATCATAATGAGTCTGTATCTAAATGTCAAGAATAGGGCAGGTAATATGGACCTAAAGGTTAGAGGCTTGCCACCCTTTCCTCCTCCTCACAGCTTGTCAGCATCATACACACACTCTCCATTCAAGCCATTCATAGCACTTTCACCAACTAGTCCCACTCTTCCCTCAGCACATCTACACCACACTCATTTCCCCTAATTTCTTCTTCCCTCTTGCATAGATACAGTGGCGTACCTAGGGGGGGGCGGGGGGGGGGCGGGCCGCCCCGGGTACCAGCCCTAAGGGGGTGTTCCCGGCCTTGCCGTTCAGTCCCCCGCCACCCCCGAAGGACCGCTCGCCCCCCTGGCCTCCCCGCACCACCTATGAACAGCCGCAGCAGGATCGCGAAGTCAGCGTCAGCATCCCTGCGCTGCTTCCTACGACGCGATCCCGCCCCTCCTCTGACGTCAGAGGAGGGGCGGGACCGTGGCGCAGGAAGCAGCAGGGATCGCTGACGCTGACTTCGCGTTCCTGCTGCGGCTGTTCATAGGTGGTGCGGGGAGGCCAGGGGGGCGAGCGGTCCTTCGGGGGTGGCGGGGGACTGAACGGCAAGGCCGGGAACACCCCCTTAGGGCTGGTACCCGACGCTGACTTCGCGATCCTGCTGCGGCTGTTCATAGGTGGTGCGGGGAGGCCAGGGGGGCGAGCGGTCCTTCGGGGTGGGTCGGGGCATCAGGCCTTCAGGGTGGGGCGGGCGGGCAGGCAAGCAGGCTTTCAAGGGGGAGGGGGTGACAGGCAGGCAGGCAGGCCTTCAAGGGGGGACAGGCCTTCGGGGGGGGGGGTGCAGACATTCAAGGGGTGCAGGCCTTCAAGGGGGGCAGGCAGGCCTTCAGGGGGGTGCAGACCTTCGGGGGGGGGTGTAGGCCTTTGGGGGGGTGCAGACCTTCAAGGGGGTGCAGGCCTTCAAGGGGGGAAAGGCAGGCAGGCCTTCAAGGGGGGGAAAGGCAGGCAGGCAGGCCTTAAAGGGGGGACAGGCCTACAAGGGGGTGGGACAGGCCTTCAAGGGGGGGACAGGCCTTCGGGGGGGTGCAGACCTTCAAGGGAGTGCAGGCCTTCGGGGGGGGGGGTGCAGTCCTTCAGGGGTGGGGTTTAGGCCTTCAGAGGGTGACAGACCTTCGGGTGGGAGGTAAAGTCCTTCGGGGGGTGCAGGTCTTCAGGGGTGGGGTGTAGCCCTTCGGAGGGGGGACAGACCTTCGGGGGAGGGGGGTCCTGGTGTAAAAGTACACAGAGGGAGAGAGGGAAGGGGGGGTTCAAAGATACATGCATATGCCAGACTTTGGGGGTTAGAAATAATGGGTCTAAAAACAGAGGAGTGGGAGAGAGATGGTGCATAATGGGATTTAGGGAGGGAAGGAACAGAAAGGGAGAGAACTTGGAAACAGGGGATGGTGTGGAGGGGGGATAGAGATACTGGATAGGAGGATAGTTGGGAACAGAAAGGGAGAGATGGTGGATCCTGGGGTGGTGGGGAGTTGAGAAAAGGTGAATCTGTGGATGGAGACAAAAAAAAGGAAAGATGCCAGATCTCCGGGAGAGGGAAGGGAAACGGAAGGGGAGAACAGAGATGGCAGACGGATGGTTAGCACGGAGAAAGGAGACCCTGGCAAGCAAGACAACAAGAGCCTGGGACCAACAAGATTTGAATATTGATCAGAGAACAAAAGGTAGAAAAAATAATTTTATTTTCTGTTTTGTGATTACAATATGTTAGATTTGAAAAGTGTACATGAGACAGCTTGAAATGGGAACTTTTCTATTTTTGTGAATGGCAAGGCTGAGTTCAGTTAAAATATATGCTTTATAAGAAAATATAATAATGTGTTTTATAAAGTTTATAAGCATTACTGGCATACTCGGTGAGGTGTTCCTAGTGTTGGTGGTGGTGGTAGCATGTCAGTGTGTTGAGAGGAAGAGGTAGTCTGGGAAATTCTGCTGAGCAAACTCTGGGCCCATTTCCACCCCCAGTTAGTCCACTCCACTCAACTGGTTCACACACTGAGTGGGTCTTTGGGTGTTATTTCTGGGTAGTTGTTTTAGAATCTCTTCCAGTGGTTTGTCAGTATCTCCTTCTGGTCCAAGGAAGGAAACTTTGTCAACCTTAGCATTGACCTTCAGAATATGTTTGTAACAGCGCTGCTTGTGTGGCATTAGGCTATGTAGTGATCGAAAGAAAAAAACAGACCTTTGCACATTTTTGCACTATATGGTGGGTGTATGAGGAGATTCATTTCCTGCAAAGTTAAGTCCATTTTTTCTACTGAATAATAGTATAGGTACAATGAAAGTAAATAGCAAAAATGTTTGAGTAGATAATTAAGGAAATCTTTTTCATATTGCTTGCTTATGGACTGGGAAAAAAGACTGTTCAAGCAAATGTCTCCAGAACTGCTTTAATGGAAAAATGTGATTTTTTTTTTTTTAAGTACTTTGTGAAATTTATTGTTGTTGTGAAATTTATTGTTATACTTTGTTTAAACTTAAAAAGCGGTGTCATTAACAGTGAATCTAATCGAAAAATCGATTCAACAGGGTGAATCGGATCGAATGAAATATTTTTCTCTGAATCGGGCAGCACTATTGGCTACCATGAGAATGGGCTACTGGGCATGATGGACCATTGGTGTGACCCAGTTAGGCTATTCTTATGTTATGTTCTCATCTGTAGGGGCCTTTGTTTTCACTTCTTATTTTAATGTATTTTTTTCCTGGGAACTTATCAGTGTTTTTTTATAATGGGAACAAAAATGGAAGAGAATTAATGTGTGTGGAATGGGGGGGGGTAACTAATTTCTTCAGCTAAATAATTCAATCCACTTCAAACAGACATAGGAGAACTCACGCACCATTCACACACCCTCCAACCAAAAACGTCAAAAGAAAAAAACTGTTCGACAACCTCCTAGCCATTCGAGCTGCAACACTTGACCCCCAACTCTACAACCTATTGACCTCGACCACAAACTACAAAACCTTAAAAAAAGAAATAAAAACCCTTCTATTAAAAAAACACATAAAACCAAACTAACATAATCAGAACTGTCCCAAGCATCACCTGCAACTACTCCATATGTACTTCTGATGTCATGACAATTCAGACATAATTTATGTTATGTTATGTTTGGAATAATGGTTACATAAATGAGGTTCAATAAAAGAAAATTTTCTGTGGGAGCATTTGTTGGAACTTCTGTTATCCTGATTTCTTCTATCTGTGGGCTTTCTTTAGCTAACCTACTTATCTGGGGCTTTCCACTTCTGCAGCTGCCCTTTTCACGGTCCACTTTGCGCTTGCACTCTCTGGGGAGGGGGGGTTGGGTCTGGGCTTGGTGGGGTAGGTGTGTCTGGTAGTTTTGTCTGGGTGGTGGCTGGGTGTTTCTTGGGTGCTTGTTGTGCGGATTGGTGTGTCTGGTGAGCGGTCTGGGTGTTGTTGCTTGTGGGGGTTTTTTTCATTATAAAATATGGCTGAGGGTCTAGTCCGGCTTATTATTCTTGTGGGTTCTGGGGTGGGATTTGTTTGCTTGCCCCAAGTTTTGGCCTTTTGTTGTGTATTGCTATGCCTCTCATTGGCAATTTTCTCTTGGGAGAGGCTTGTTCATGCTTGTTGTTGCTGTTACTCTCATTCTGTGTTCTTTTTGATAATGTATAAGTTTCTGTACAGACCATGGTTGCTTGTCTGGACCTTTTGCCATTCTCAATAAAAATACTTTGGAAAAAAAAAAAAAAAAAAAAAAGAAAATTTTCACTGCCTGTTTCTATTCTGACCATTTATTCCATTTCATGGTTATTGCAAAAAAAAAAAAAAAAAAAAATTTTACATGAGGGGGGGGGGGGGTGTGTCAAAAAATGATGGGCCCCGGGTGCCACATACCCTAGGTACGCCACTGCATAGATATAATTTGATGTTTTATATTTGGTGGCAGGGATTTTAATAGTTCTCTTTCTGCTCCACTTCCTAAATCTTTTTAGCCTGTTCTTCTCATTTTCTCTTGATCCAGCCTTCTTTTCCCTCTACTCCCTAGCTCCAATGCACTTTTCCATAGCCAGCTGCTGTTCGATGCAGGTTTGACTTATTCATAGATTTACTGATTCCCACTTCTCACTCTCCTCTATAGGTAGACTTCCTAATATTTGTAGATTTAACTAGCCTTCAATTTGTGACTTTCTAATATCCACAGGCTTGGATATTTCCCCTGCCCTGCACTCCCTGCTCCAGGCACACTCCTGTCTTTCTGGAACTGGTTCCTCATCCCCTTTTGCAGCACTACAGCACTTCCTCTGACACTCACAGCTTCGAGGCCAATGGCCACCTTCTGCCTGCAGAGTCCACATCAGATTCTTTTCATATGCTCACCCTGAGCTCTGGAAGCCCAGCAACGATCACAGTTTGAAACCTCAAAGATTACATGCTGAGTAAGAGAGCATGTTCCAGAAGCCCAGGACATGGAGTGTGCACTCATAGTAAGCCACAGTGTTCTGGGTTGCCTGCAGGATATTGTTCCAGTGGCTAAAGAACATGCATCCAGCTCAAAGAGCCAAGTTGAGACCTGGGAGATTGTTGCAGAGTTTTAGCAAGAACAAAGAGTGAAGCAAGAATTCAGCAATTAAGCAAGAATAAAGACAGCCAGAGAGCCAAACCAGGTAACACACAGAGGGGTACTTTTACTAAGGTGCACTAGCCGATTTGCACGTCCATAGAATATAATGGGCGCGTTAGCATTTAGTATGCACTAAATCAGCTAGCGCGCCTTCGTAAAAGACCCCCAGATTTGTGAGTCAGCATGGCCCTTCTCAACAACTGTCAATTGTCTCCTGCCACTCTTCCTGCTGCAGCTGCTGTGCTACTTCTTTAGACTCACATAACCTAGTGCCCCCACCATTTATACCTTCTGTGAAATGTAGTGGAGTAATATTTCTAATTTTTATGAGAAATGGGAACAGTGCTACTCTCCATTCTCCCTTGGTTCAATCTCTGACCACAGCTCCTCTCAATATCAGAGTTGCCAAGAGAAAGTTTTAAAAGGGAGATTTTCAGTTCATGGTATTCCATCCTTCCACAGACTTATCCTCTTTCCCCATCCTCAGTAGCGTATCAAGTAGGGGGGGGAGAGGCAGTATGCCCTGGGTGCAGACCATGAGGGAGGTGCTCCTGGGGTCAGCATCATGGTCCGGGAACTTCACTGCTCTACCGGTATTGGGCCTTCTGGTACCCGGCCGACAGGAAGGGCCGACGCGGTAGAGCAGCAAATTAAGGTTGCCAACAATGAGAGAACAGGCTGCTTGTGGCCCACCCCGCTGGGTCTTCCCTCTGCTGCATCACTGATAACACGGCAAAGAGAAGCCCTTACTGAGCAGGCTACAAACAGCCTGTTCACAGTGCTGCCTGTCATAACTCACGGGGTGGGGGGTGTCAGTTGGTCGGATACAGAGGTGCTGCACAGGGGGATGGGAGGGAGGGAGGGATGGAAAACCACTGCACAGGGGAATAAGAGGCAGGAATAGAAAGCTGCTGCACATGGGGGAGGAGGAAAGGAAGAATTGTTAGACATGGGCTAGAGGAGAGGAAGGGAGAGCTATAAGAGAGGTAGAAAGGAGTGAGAGGGAGAAATCCTGCATATGGTAGAGGACAGGGAGACATGCATGGAGAAGAGACAGAGAAATATTGGACCTACGGTGGAAGGCAGGGAGAGATGGTGCATGGGGAGAAAGAAATGTTGTACATGATAATGGAGGGAAGGGAAAGATGATTCATGGAGGGGAATAGAGAGATTTGATCCAGGGCACAAGGCAGGGAGAGAAAGGAAAGAGAAGGTAGACAGTGGGAGATGTTGGATATGGCAGGGGAAGGGAAGGTACAGAGATGGAAGATGAATGGTGAGCACAGAGAAAGAAGAAAATGTCAAATGGGCAGGAGATCATGGAGAGCAAGTTAAGAGAAGACAAACAGAAACCAGAGCCTGGGACCAACATGATTTGAATAATAAAACGATCAGACAACAAAAGGTAGAAAAAATAATTTCATTTTCTATTTTGTGATTACGATATGTCAGATTTGAAATGTGTATCCTGCCAGAGCTGGTGGTAGACAGCGAACGCGAGTTGAGACCTAACAGACCTCTCTCCTTTTCAAAACTACGCTAGTGTTTTAGCGCCAGCTGCAGTGATAACAACTCTGATGCTCATAGAATTCATTTGAGTATCGGAGCTGGTACTGCCACAGCTTTGTAAAAGAGTGGGAGAGAGAGGAAAAGTCATTTTTGTTCATTTTGGTTATACCACAGTGCCAGAATGGAGTTGGAGAAGTTGTAACCCTCTTTCATGTTATATTGTAACCCCACTCTGAGCTCTCTGGGGAGGATGGGATATAAAACTAAATAAATAAAATTACTGAAAAATATTTTTCTATGGAGGGAGGGTGTTAAAAAAAGATTGGCCCCAGGTGTCACATACCCTAGATACGCCACTGCCCACCCTTCTAATGAAATACCATATTTACCCCCAGTGATTGCAAGGTTGGAAGAAAAGAGCAAATACCAGCAGCTACCGAAAACTTACCAGCCTAATTAGTAATATATCTCCCACTCTGTGATTCTTAGGCTTTTCTATCTCCCCTATCCGCCCCCGTTCTTTGAATCCCTCTCCCTGCCCTCATCTGCATCTCTTTTTTCAGCCCTTTCCTCACCCACTTATCTTTATATCACAGTCCATGCCCCCAGCTTGTATTCACTTCAGCTCTATTTTCCCTTTCACATTTTATCTCTCTTCCTTCATTCTTTTTTCCTCTCACAACCTTTCAAGTGCCTATGTCTTTCCTTTCCCTATCCTTTTTCTCTATCAATTCCTCATTCCTTTCCTAGTCACTCCCTCTCCCCCTCTCTATAGTAGACCAAAGACAGGAAGCCTGTCTGGCCTACCCTGCTGCATTCCTCTGCTCCTTATGAGTCCATTGCTCAGACATTCCTTAGCCAGTCAATAGCTGCAGGGGAAGGCAGGAATAGTTGCTTAAGAGACACCAAACTTCCATCCTATTTTACCCTGTGGTCTATTGACTGGCTTAGGAGTGCCTGACCAATGGTGTGTCTAAGCTATTTGTCCTGCCTTCCTTGTAGATTATTGGCAGACTGAGGAATATCTGACCAATAGACTGCAGGGGGAGGCAGGTGCAGTAACCTCTGAGACACAGACTTACTTCCTACTTTCCCCTGCAGCTCTACCTTGGGAAGATGCCAGCTCTGATGTTTGGACAGTGCTGGAAAGAATATTACAGGTGTTCTAGCACCCACAGAGCGGATCAGTGGTGTACCAAGGAGGGGGAGGTCCACCCCGGGTGCATGGCTTGGGGGGGGGAAGCACAGCCGGCCAGGTCCGAGTCCTCCTGCCCTTCCTTTCCCCTGGCCCGCGCCGCTGCAATCTTACCTCCCACCGCCGACAAGAAATCTTTCCGACGTCAATTCTGACGTCGGAGAGGACGTTCCAGGTCAGCCAGACAGTGATTGGCTGGCCCAGAATGTCCTCTCCGATTGGACACGATCTTGAATGAAGGGAATCTTGAATGAAGGTAATCTTCGGGATCCCAGTCAGCATGGATTCACCAAGGGTAGGTCCTGCCAATCCAATCTCATCAGCTTCTTTGACTGGGTAACAAGAAAGTTGGACTTGGGAGAGTCTTTGGACGTCGTGTACCTGGACTTCAGGAAAGCTTTTGACAGTGTCCCACACCGCAGGCTGCTAAGCAAGATGGAATCGATGGGGTTAGGAGAGACACTAACTGCATGGGTCAATGATTGGCTGAGTGGCAGACTTCAGAGGGTGGTGGTTAATGGTACCCTCTCTAAAACATCGGAGGTGACCAGTGGAGTGCCGCAGGGCTCGGTCCTGGGTCCACTCCTTTTCAACATATTCATAGGGGATCTGACTCAAGGGTTTCAAGGTAAAATAACACTATTCGCCGATGACGCCAAACTATGTAATATAGTAAGTGAATGCAGTTTACAGAATTATATGGCGCAGGACCTGCTTACATTGGAAAGTTGGTCCTCAACCTGGCAGCTAGGCTTCAATGCTAAGAAATGTAAGGTCATGCACCTCGGAAGCGGAAATCCATGCAGGACGTACTTCTTGAACGGAGAAACTTTAACTAGGACTTCAGCAGAACGAGATTTAGGAGTAATCATCAGTGCAGACATGAAAACTGCCAATCAAGTGGAGAAGGCTTCATCTAAGGCAAGGCAGATATTGGGTTGTATCAATAGAAGTTTCGTCAGCCGAAAGCCTGAAGTCATAATGCCGTTGTACAGGGCCATGGTGAGACCTCATCTGGAGTACTGTGTGCAATTCTGGAGGCCACATTACAGTAAAGATGTGCGCAGAATTGAATCGGTTCAACGGACGGCCACCAGGATGATCTCGGGGCTCAAGGGTCTCTCGTACGAAGAGAGACTGAACAAATTGCAGCTCTACACTCTTGAGGAACATAGGAAGAGGGGAGACATGATCGAAACATTTAAGTACCTCACGGGACGTGTCGAAGTGAAAGATGATATTTTCTTTCTCAAGGGACCCTCGGCCACAAGAGGGCACCCGCTCAAACTCAGGGGCGGAAAATTTCATGGCGACACCAGAAAGTATTTCTTCACAGAGAGAGTGGTTGATCATTGGAACAAGCTTCCAGTGCAGGTGATTGAGGCAGACAGCGTGCCAGACTTTAAGAATAAATGGGATACCCATGTGGGATCCCTACGAGGGTCAAGATAAGGAAATTGGGTCATTAGGGCATAGACAGGGGGTGGGTAAGCAGAGTGGGCAGACTTGATGGGCTGTAGCCCTTTTCTGCCGTCATCTTCTATGTTTCTATGGGACGGAGGCACTGGGGGCACTATGGACACGGGAAGGAGGCACTGAGGGCACTAAGGACATAGGATGGAGGCACTAAGAACACGGGAAGGAGGCACTAAGGACATGGGAAGGAAGGAGGGAGGGAATAGAAAGGGACAATTGTTGGGCCTAAGTGCAGAAAGAAAGGATACACTCCTCTACGTGCATTACATGGAGCACTGGAGAGGGGAAGGCCCATCATTTTCGACATGATGGACTTGGAGCTGAAGGGACCATGCTTCCCACCAGCTCCCAACATTTAACAAAAGTACATGGGGAGGGTTCGGGGAGTGGGGGGGTTGGGGGAGCATCTACTGGCAGTGGGGAATGGGCATCCTTCCTGCCTTTTTTTCAGAAGGGGGGAGGAAAGGGAATGGTTGGGGGTGGGTGGTAGGTGGTGCGGGGGGGGGGGGTAGTCCTGGACCGGGTGGGGGCATGGAGCAGGGTAATTGGCCAGACAGGAGGGAGCAGACATACCTCCTTCCATTTTCGCTGCTGGGTGGAGGGTCGCGGTGCCAGTTCGTTGTGGGGCATTGGTGAGGGCCATCAGAGCAGGGGGCTTTTTTCCTTTTTTAATAGGGCAGATTGTGCATGTGTAGCACATACACAACATCTGTGCCATTAAAAAAAGAAGCCCTAACAGCAATGACAGGAGGCTGCTTCCCCTGTCACTGTTGTTAGGGCTCTGCGCATGTGTCAATCGCTCATTAGCAATTGATCTGTTGTGTTTGCATGCAAATCCTTTGCATGAAAATTTTGTAGTGCATCAATTGCTCGACCAGAATCGGCCAACAGCGATCCAGCCGGTATCTTTAGTGCATCCAGGCCTTAATGAGATATTGACAGATCATAATACTGTATGCGTGAATACAATCTAAAACAAATTTGCTACGCTGTAAGATCACTCATGGAAGAAAAGAGACCTCAGAAAACCACTATACTGCATAAGATAAGTGCAGCATTTTGTATCTCTATTTTGGAAGATATATTTTTAATACCAAGCACTTTAATTCACTGTTTACTGCACACAAAGTGAAAAATATAAAATAAAAAAAGGAAGTTTTATAGGGACCGATGAAAGAAGCTGTTATTTACACAGTACATTGGATTATTTGCAGCAGTGGTTTTCTGAGGTCTCTTTTCCTTCATGAATGATCTTACTACTTAGCAGATTTGTTTTGTATTGTAATGTAATTATCAACAGGATACTTCTTCCAAGATCTGCAAGTGAGGATAACATGAGGACCTAGTGAAACTCAAAGAATGGTCTGGAATTTGGCAGCTAAGATTTAATATTAAGAAATGCAAGGACATGCATTTGGGCTGCAAAAACCTGAGGGAATGTTACAGTTTAAGGGGTGAAGAACTTTTGTGCAAAAAAAAAAAAAAGAGGAGCATGATTTGAGCGCAATAGTATATGATGATCTTAAGGTGGCCAAACAGACTGAAAAGTTGATTGTGAAAGCTAAAAGGATGCTTGGGTGCATAGGGAGAAGACTAGCCAAAAAAGGAAAAGGAGGTAATGATGCCCTTTATCAGACTCTGGTGAGAGAATTGTGTACAATTCTACAGATTGCATCTTCAAAAAGATATAAACAGGATGGAGTTGTATCGAGAGAAAGGCTATGAAAATGGTCGGTGGCTTTCATCATAAAACATATGGGTACAGACTTCAAGAAAGTTAAGAGAGTAAATAGCTACGTGGCATAAATGTGCATGAGGAAACTCTAGTTAGAGGGGGACTAGGATGAAGGTGAAAGTGAATAGACTCAGAAGTAACCTCATAAAATACTTTTTTATGGAAAGGGTGGTGAATGCATGAATAGCCTCCCAGTGGAGGTGATGAAGATGAAAAGTGTTTCTGAATTCAAGAAAGCTTTGGATAAGTATAATGGATCTCTATGGGAAAGGAAAGGATAATAGACGGCATGGATAGGAAACTTTAAAACATCTAAAAACCCACCCTAGTCGGCGCTTGGACGACCTAAAAGACAGGACCGTCCAAGGTAATATGGTCTTTATCTGCTTTCAATTTTCTCTGTTTCCATATTTTTCTAACAGGGTAGTGTCAGAGGGTCTACAGCAGTAGGGGGCCCACTGTTCCTAGCCTCCATACAGTTTAATCATTTTTGATAGTAGTTAGGGGTCCATAACCCTTATTGCCCAGGGACCCAGATCACTATCAATCTATCTGACATCAGGACAATGATAGACATAAATGGGTGTGCCTAACTTACAGAATGCAAGAAATTTTGTATGAAAGCTGGAGACATGCCTATGCCCCTCCCATATCCCACCCACACATATGGCCCCTTGAAGTTAAATGCTAAGGGGCTGATAATCAAAACTTTAAAACATCTAAAAACCTACCCAAGTCGGCGCTTGGACGACCTAAAAGACAGGACCGTCCAAGTGCTGATAATCAAACCAAATTTCTGGACGTATCCAGGGACATTTTAGTAGAAAATGACATGGAGCAAAAATTTGTCCCCATCTCCATCCCGTCCCCCAAGCTTGGTCCCAGTCCCCGTCCTCGTCCTATCCCCATGAGATGGTCAAAAGGGTGGAGGAGTAGCTCTCTATGTAAAGACTGATATCCATGCGCCTTGGGAGAAGAAGAGATATGAATAGCTATAAAAAGAGAAGATAGAACTTCTATCTATGTGGGTGTTATCTACAGACCTCTAACTCAAGCGCAGCAAATTGATAAAGACCTTGTTGCAGATAACCAAAAGCACTGTCGGGTCTTCTCCTTAATCAAGGGCTGCCACAGACTCCTGGCTGAGTCCCTGCATCCTCCAAAACCAAGGATTCAGACTCAGGTATTAAAAGCATTGACTCTGATCCCCATTCATCCCAGTCCTTCAGCAACTGGACTTCTGGGTCCTGCAGATGACTCTTGGGTGGTGAACTGCACTGTAAGTAGGCAAATCCCCATGTGCAATCACAGGTATAACCCCCCAGATGGTGTTGGCAGCAACTTATAATTCAAATAGGCTGTGAACATTAAACTCAAAATCTGGACTAAATGGCTGATGAGGAAGCCCTGAGGACTCCAGCAGGGACTCACCTTGTCTTCTCACAGGTCCAGAGGCATCTGTGGTTTGCCAAATCCACCAAGTCGCTGAAGGATTTTGACAACAAACCAAGACACCTTCGACCTAGATGGACCATAGGAGGCTAAGCCCGCCCCACCCCCCTCCTTATGTGCCCAGTGGCATATGGAACATGGGCACTCCACAGCCTGTCATCCAGTGCAAATCTGGCATGAATCCACATTAACAGAGCTTAAGGAGTCCAGCTAGAATGATTTTAAGCAAAACTGAGGTGTTTTGAGGCAGTGTTTTAGCGCTAGAAAATGGAACAGAGAAGTGAATAAAAAAACAAAAAAATTCAGCAAAGGGGTTTTTGGAGGTAGGGGACTCAAATACTAGCCCCGGAAATCTTCCAAACTGCAATTTAGGGAACCCCCCACTTTCAATTTCTCCCATAGACACCAATAGACTGTACTCAGTTCTGTTGCAATACTTTTGATATAGTTCCTGCTTCAGCCCAAAAGAGCAGCTGGGAAATGGAGATTTCTGCCTCAAACAAGAATGAAAGTTCACTCCAAATGCTTGTTTCTTAAAGCTGCCAGTCAGACCCTTAATGAGCTTGAGAACTCAGACCCCCACAGCTCCTGGGGAGGGAGGGGGAGGAACACAGCTGCCACAAGATAAAGCCCTCAGAACTAGCAAAGGGCCACACGGCATATGCTGAAGCTCCGAAAATAAGCAGAAGCAAGCCTTGCTCCCAGGAGAATGGTCCCCAAACCACCAAATTGTTAGGGCAGATCTGACCAAGTAGGTGACCAGTAAAAGCGTTGCCCTCCTGACTATAGACTTCTGATCAGAATGTCTGTGTCTTTCCCCAGGCAGAGCTGCTCCAGTAGCACTGAGGACCTCTGGAGCACCGCAAGACTCACAGTTCGCATAAAAACCTGAAAATCAATTCAGAGCAGATCAGAAAGATGCCTTCCAATTCATTTGTAGAAGGAAAAAACTGATAAGATGGGGCACAGCCCAGAGATGCAAAAAGTGAAACTAAGAGAAAAGGGTAGATGATGCGTTCTACAAACTCACAAGTAAAGGAGAATGACCTACTGGATCAAGACTCATGCATTTTGCACTAGAACTATTTTTTTCATCTTCTGTTTCTTTTACCAGTTGATATATTTTGCTTATCAGATACATCTTACCGCTACTAAAACTTCTGATCTATACCTTTCATAGTATTAGCACTTGATTTTAACTTATACTTTTGATATGCTCATGTCTGGTTTAAGCACCCTTATTACTGAAGATTAGTGCATGCTATCTGCAGCAGAGATCATAGAAATAAAATGTGTCCTGTGGCAGATAACATGAGCTAATCTTTAGTAAATGACCCCCTAAATGATCTATAATCAACATAGTACAAAAATAAAAACCAAACAAACCATTGTAGCTGGTGTCATCAGGTTAGAACAAACTAAAAAATGTGCTTATTTTTAAATTTTTTTATACATATGTTAGAAGATAGTGCTTACAATAACAACAGCAATGCGGCAAAGCTTTCATTTGTATTCATTAGGGTTAACCTTAAATTGTTCACTTGGGATTAAACTAATTATAGGGTCAGTTATGCCTGACTCTTGCTCGACTCAAGTAATCTTACTGTCTAGAAATCATAGTACATGTGGTGGCCTCTAGGGTGAAAATTTCAGAGATATGTAGAAATTTATGCATGGAGCACAGTTAAATAAAACTCTGAGATGACCAGAAAATGCCGCAGTGCTAGTGAAGATAGTTTTGTAGGTTAAGAGGCTAAGTAGGCAATCACAAGCACTATTTTATAAAAACAAATAAGAATGTATAAAATACTAGTGTGTTAGAAATTGTGCATCAAACATAGGTGTAAATGTTCATGCATGAATTTCAAAAGTCTGTATTCAATACATCTGTGAATTCTCGCGAGCCATTACCGAAGCCACTCAGCACTGAGCAGCAGTGCAAAATCGCGCGCCTGCTCATGCTTCTTCTCAGTGGCCGAAGACGCTCACAGGCAGCCAGTTAACAGCGGGGCAGGAACTTGGAAAGTTTGTTCCTGCCTGCTGCACCTCCAACGACGATCACCAGTAGAGGTATGAGCCTGAGGCTAGGATAGGGAGGGTGCAGAGTCTGACAGGGGAGGGAAGGAAGGGGGCTGGGTGCAATGCCTGAGAGGGGAGGGAAGGAAGAAAGGGGGCTGGGTGCAATGCCTGACAGGGGAGGAAGGAAGGGTTCTGGGTGCTGCGCCTGGCAGAAAGGGAGCTGGGTGCAATGCCTGACAGGGGAGGGAGGGAAGAGTGCTGGGTGCAGTGCCTGGCAGAAAGGGAGCTGGGTGCAGAGCCTGACAGAGCAGGGCACTTGAATATTAAGCTGCCTGACTTATATTCGAGTCAACCATTAATCTTCCTTTTTGGGGGAAAGGGGGTCTCGACTTATATTCAAGTATATACAGTAGCATGATTTTATTTTATCTGTAAACCGCTGGGACCTACATGTTGAAATGGTGGTTTATCAAACCTTTTTTTTAAAAACATAAACAATTTTCGGAAGAAAAAAAAGTCCCAGAAAAAATGCAGACAAACTAGCCATTAGGATGTGTGAGGGGCCAGCATTCTTAGAAGAACAGTAGAGCACCCTAGGGGCACTGCAGTGGACTTCACATAAAAGTCCTAGTTATACATCTCACAGGGTATGGAGAGCCCTCTAAAACACACCAAAAATCTACTATATCCAACAGTACACAAAAATAAATAGCCCTTATGCCTGTTGGAGTCACCTATATATAGGTACAGTAGGTTTTTGATGGGTTCACAAGTTCCACCACAAATGTACTAGTATGCTATGGACCTGGGTCCCCTTTTCTGTAGTTCACTGCAACAACCACTAGGCTACTCCAGAGACCTGCTTGCTGCTCTAATAGGACTGGCCATAATATCTGAAGCTGTCATAAAGGCTGGTATTTACTTTTTCTTTCATATCACTGGGGGATGGGAGGATGTCAGTGACCACTGGAGGAGTAAGGGGTGTCATGCCTTAATTCCTCCAGTGGTTATCTGGTCAGCCTCAAACATCCAATTTTTTCCCTGGACATTTTCTACAATGTTCCATTTTTGCAGGAAAAGACATCCAAATCAACCCCATTCCCCCAATCACACTTCCATCATACCCCCTAGAGATTTAGATGCACTGCATAGGAACTGCATATAAAGCAGTCTAAAGCACGGGGTTTAAAAATGATGATTTGAACGTTGTGGAGAAAAAAATGTGTCCATCTGCCACTTTTTGGATGTTTTTCTGTTTTGAAAATGAGCCCCTTTATAAAATTATCCCTCTGTGGAATCAATTCTGTAAACTAGGTACTCACATTTATCCATGTAAATGTGTACATACTTGAGTAAATGTTAGCATTGGCACGTTAAGTGCTAGTCTGCAAAAACTTGCTGAACTTAAGGATCCTTTAACTAGTGTTGCCCGATTCAGGGGAAAAAAATTCAATTCGATTCAGCCTATTGAATCAATTTTTTGATTTGATTTGATTTTCCTGCCCAATTGGGTGTTTTTTTCAAACATCCTGGTGGGTTTATTTTATAGCCTCTTCACTCCCTTTGCCTTCTCCTAACCACACTGGCGCTGTGGTGTAAACAAAATAAACAAAGACTTTTCCTCTCTCTGTTAAATCCTAGCTCACGTTTGCGATCTAACACCAGCTCTGGCAGGATATACATTTCAAATCTGATATATTGTAATCACAAAACAGAAAATAAAATTATTTTTTCTACCTTTTGTCTGGTCATTATGTTGTCTTCTGATAACTTGCTTGCTAGAGTTTCCTTCTTTCTTCTTTCTCCGTGCTAACCATCCATCTTCTATCTTTGTCCTCCCCTTCCGTTTCCCTTCCCTCCCCAGGAGGTCTGGCATCTTTCCTTTTTTTAGTCTCCATCCACAGATCCACCTTTTCTCAACTACCCTTTCATCCAGCATCTCTTCCTCCTTCCCCACCACCCCAGGGTCCACCATATCTCTCTTTCTTTTCCCAACTACCCTCCTATCCAGTATCTCTATCCCCCCTCCACACCATCCCTTGTGTCCAACTTCTCTCCCTTTCTGTTCCATTCCTCCCTAAATCATTTGTCCACCATCTCTCTCCCTTCTCCTCTGTTTTTAGACCCATTATTTCTTCCCTCCTAAAGTCCAGCATATGCATGTCTTTTTGAAACCCCATTCCCTCCCTCCGTGTACTTCTACACCAGGGCCCCCCTCCCCTGAAGGTCTGTCCCCCCGAAGGACTGCACTTCCCCAAAAGCCTGTACCAACACACCTGAAGGCCTGCACCCCACCTCTGAAGGACTGCACCTCCCCCCGAAGGCCTGTCCCGTTCCCCCCCCCCCCCGAAGGCCTGTCCCGTCCCCCCGGAAGGCCTGTGTGTTCTTCCCTAACCTCCCATGCATCCCTTTACCCAATTCCAGCAGGGAGCAGCCTGCAGAAAGGATCGTGGGTACTTTAGCGATCCTTGCACGTTGCAATAGGCATCAGGAGCTGTTGTCCCTCTGCCGTGGTCCTGCCCCTTCTCTGACATCAGAGGCAGGATCGCGGCAGAGGAAAGACAGTTCCTGAGACCTATGGCAACCTGCAAGGATCACTAAAGTACCCGCGATCCTTTCTGCAGGCTGCTCCCTGCTTGAATTAGGTAAAGGGATGCACGGGAGGCCAGGGGGAAAGCCGGACACCGCAGCACTTCCCGACTGACTCTCCCCCCTCGCCCTCTAAAGCAGGAGCGGCAGCGGCCGTCCAGCAAGAGGCAGCACTGCCGATCCTGCTTTAGGGACGAGGGGGGAGGGTCAGTCACCCAATTGGGAGGCCAATTTTGGTTTTGAATCGATTTGAACTGATTCACCCGAGATGAATCGATGAATCGATTCGAATTGTGAATCGGGCAGTACTACCTTTTACTAAGCTGTGGTAAAGATAGGCCTTAGCACATCCTTACACAAATCTTTGCTGCGAACTAAGGCCATTTTTACCATGGCTGTAAAAAACATGATTTTCTGGGGGGGGGTTCAATTAATGGCTATGCACTAATGTTACACAAATATATTAGGCAGTAGTATATATCTTTATAAGGCCAAAAAATTATTATGCACTAATGTTGCCATTAGTGTATAGCCATGTTTAAAAATTACTATACTGTGGGAGCACTTACCAACACCTACTTTTTATGCGGTATGGGCTCCTGTGTAATCCATGTGCTATACAGTTAGTGTGAGGTAATGTGGATGCGTTAACTGGATAGCACAGGAACACCGTTCTCCACCCCAACATGCTCCCTCAAAAACAATAAGAATTTTTTTTATCATGAGCAGATTGCAAAGTTACTGCAGGATGCATGAGTATGTCCCTTGGTACTCCATTCTTTGCTGCATTAGGAATGCGTTAGCATCTAATGTAGCTTAGTAAATGGGCTCCTTACATAGCTCATATTTGCAAAAGGGGCATAAAATGGAGAGCACAGTTACTTACCGTAACAGGTGTTATCCAGGGACAGCAGGCAGATATTCTCATACATGGGTGGGATCACTGACGGAGTCCCGGTACGGACCACTTTAAAAGCGCATCGCCACTTTAAGACTTTAGAAAGTTTGCGATAGCCCAAACCGCGCATGTGTGAGTGCCTTCCCGCCCAATGTAGCGCACGCAGTCCCTCAGTTAAGATAAGCCAACGAACCCGGGAAGATGGGTGGGTTGTGAGAATATCTGCCTGCTGTCCCTGGATAACACCTGTTACGGTAAGTAACTGTGCTTTATCTCAGGAGATCTTCCTATAATCTGTATATAAGTAAAGAGGAAAGCCTCACTTTTGCAAAACCAAATACAACAGTGCTGGGTGTATCATCAATATTATTCTTAGCTCTTTTTCAATCAATTCAATACAGAAAGTACTTCATGGGAGTTCAGATTTCCACCCTCATCACACAGATGCAGGTGGGGGAGTTCTTTATAATTCCCAGTACTTCATCTATTTTTGTTTTTTACTTCCTATTTCATTTTATATTTAGTTTATTCTTGTTTTATTTTCTTTTTTTGACTATTTCATAAATAATTAGATAGATAGTATAAATAGTGTAACTTAGCTTTTGTTAGAAGTCCATTCCCCTTCCCGATGTGTTTCGCCTAGCTTTTTCAAGGTCAGAGGAACTAAAAAACAAAAGGTAAATTAGCAGCAATAATCCTAAGTTTACCATAGTAAAATCACTCATTTATTTATATTTTACCTGAACATTGCTACTTAGCTTCTCCTATTATATCCAGTCGCCTGCGGTCCAGAAAATGGCCGCGGTGTCCTCAGTCAGCACTAATATACACCCTCCCCAAATGATGATGTCATGGCGTCGCCGTACTATCTGATAGGCTAAACATACAAGCCATCTCCAAGGGAAGCTCAACTAACTATCAACTTGGGCCATCCAATCCGAGGTCTCGTTAAGACCATTCGGGGCCATAGTTTGGCGTTCAAACATCCATCTAAGTTCCCTAAGGTTCAAAGTATGTTCTACATTTCCTCCCTCCCACCCTATCTGAATAATATTCACAACCCTCCATTTTAAATCTGCTAAACTATGTCCACATAATCTCCAGTGATGGACCAATGGAGAGGCTTCATTCTGAGTCTTGACTCTAGACTTGTGCTCAGTCAATCTTAGTTTTATACTACGAGTCGTGCGTCCAATATTTAGCTTAGGGCAGGGGCACTGTATGAGGTAAATAACATGATGAGAATTACAATTGGTAGAATGTCTGATTGAGTGGACTTTACCCGAAATCGGATGGCTCCATGTCTCTCCTGCCAGGGTGTAAGGACACCATTGACATCGCCCGCAAGGTACATGTGCTCCCATAGTATAAACTGTGGGATCTCTCAAGATACTATTATTTATGCTTTCCCCAATACTTTTTCCTCGTTTATAAGAGCATATAGGTTTATCACTTATAGTGGGGATGGCTAACTTTACAATATGCCAATGTTTTTTTTACTATACGCGAAATTGTCTGAGCATAAATAGAATATTGTTGAACAAAAGCAACAGTTTCCTGACTGATGTTATTACATGAATCATATTGTAAAAGTAATTCATGTTGAACGTACTTAGCACGCTTGTATGCTTTCTGAATAGTATCATGAGGGTAACCTCGCTGAATAAAGCGTTTTTTCATATCTTTAGCTTGGGTCCGAAACTCTTCCTTCAAATGACATATTTTCCTTAAACGGAGAAACTGACTAATAGGGAGACTGTTTCAAACCACTAGGATGAAAGCTGTGGAATCGCAAAAAAGCTATTTCTGTCAGTAGGCTTCCTATATAGAGTGGTTAATAGTTTTCCATCAAATTTTCTAATCTTGATATCTAGAAATGCTATTTCTTGAATATGAATATTGGCTGTAAATTGTATATTTGCATCAATTTGATTCAATTTCTCCACAAAAGTCTGAAGTTCTTCCTTAGTGGCTGACCATATGCAGAAAATATCATCAAGAAACTTTTTCCAAATAACCACATGGTTAAATTCATTCATTTAAATATATGATCTTCTATCTTAGCCATAAACAAAGTGGCTAGCGATGGTGCTAGCGAAGCACCCATTCCAATCCCATGGGTTTGTAGGAAAAATTTATTGTGAAACCAAAAATAGCTTTTAGTGAGCACCAGTTCTGCCATGTTGCTCAAAAATTCTTCAGTTATGTTGGTTCTAATAGTTTGACTTTGAAAGATATTTTGAAGTAAGGTCATTGCTTGGTCCACCGGTATCATTGTATACATCTAGTGTAACCAGTATCCATTGAGATTCTACTTTCCAGATCTCAGACATTTTCAACATGTGAGTAGTATCTTTTACATGTGATCTTATTTCAGCCACTTCTTTCTGGAGGAAGATATCGAGAAATTTTGAGAGGGGTTCAAGTGGCGAGTTTTTCATAGATACTATGGGGCGCCCCAGGGGGTGTTTATCATCTTTATGTATCTTTGGCTGAGCCGCTGCGTGTGCGGATCACCGGACTGTATGGACCCCAGGTCTGATCCGGTGCAGGCATTTCTTGTTCTTATGTTCTTAATAGATTCTTGGAGTTACATAGAATCTTGGGTTCAAGAAGGCAGCTTCCCGGGTAGTGATCATCTTTTGTTTATATGCTTTAGAGACAATTGTAGAAATCTTATTCTTCAATTCCACCACAGGATCTCCTGGTAACAATTGATAGAATCGATCATTAGTTAGATGTTTATAAGCTTCTTGTAAATATGCTTTCTTGGGGAGAACAACTATCGCTCCCCCCTTTTCGGTTCTGGTAATTACTAGGGATGTATCTCTTTTAAAATCCTGAAGAGCTCTCCATTCGTCTCTAGTAAGATTAAACTTAGGTTTAGAATCACCATGGATTTTCTCCATATTTTCGATATCAGTTATAACCAAATCACCGAAATGTCACCAAATTAGCGTGTAAAGGAGTAGTAGGACACCACCCCGATTTTCTAGATATTAGAGTGCCATCATCCGTATATTGGTGATCCATAAAAACATTTTTAGATGGAGCTTCCTAAGGAGACTATAAACCACTAATCTTGTCTCAAATGCGTCATATTTCTCTATAGGGACGAATCCCAATCCCAGGTTTAACAAAGACTCCTGGGCGGGAGTTAATCTATTAGTAGAGAGATTAATCACGGCAGATTGTTCCGTTGTTGTGATCTGGTTTGGGGGCCTTGTGTGTATCCTTGTTGAGCCTGAAAGCCGACCCTCCTTTGGCCACATGATTTCTGCCGGCCATGTTGTCCTCGTTGATACTGAAAACCCCCTTGTCCTTGTTGTCCTCGAGTCATAGAACGACCTCTACTCTGCCCACTAGTAGAGCTTGAGTCTGTAGATGTTTGGTCATCATCAAAAGCTTGTTTATTTGATGTAGCATAATTTCCACGGAATAACGATAAATAAACTTTATTGTTTAAATAATCCTGTTCATCTCTTCTGTATTTTTTTATTTTAGTCTGTTTAATCGATTCCCTATAGTTATCCATTTTCTGAAGATGATCACTTTCCAACATTTTAAAATCCACTTCTGCTGCACAGGCTTGTTTAATAGTTGTTTTAAGGTCCGCAATATGTTTCTTCAGCTCCTGTTCCAAAACTGTAATTTGTTCTATAATCAGCAGCATCAAATCCGTGCTGCATTTATTTAATATCGCGCACCACTTTTCTCGCAATTGCTGATCCTGTGAGAACAGCGTGGGTCCTTTTTGTATTCGCAGCCCTCGTGGTATCATAGTTATTGATACGTACTGAGCTAGAGTATTTGCGTGAAGTTCAGCGCAAATTAATTTCATCTCTTGAATTTCTAATTCATACCATGATGGAGAGCTTGCGAACGTACTTTGAACCTTAGTGAACTTAGATGGATGTTTGAACTCCAAACTATGGCCCCGAATGGTCTTAACGAGACTTCGATTGGATGACCCAAGTTGATATTAGTTGAGCTTCCCTTAGAGATGGCTTGTATGTTTAGCCTATCGGATAGTACGGCGACGTCATCATTTGGGGAGGGTGTATATTAGTGCTGGCTGAGGATGCCGCGGCCATTTTCTGAACCGCAGGCAACTGGATATAATAGGAGAAGCTAAGTAGCAATGTTCAGGTAAAATATAAATAAAGGAGTGATTTTACTATGGTAAACTTAGGATTATTGTTGCTAATTTATCATTTATCTTTTGTTTTTTAGTTCCCCCGACCTTGAAAAAGCTAGGCGAAACGCGTTGGGAAGGGGAACGGACTTCTAACAAAAGCTAAGTTACACTATTTATACTATCTAATTATTTATGAAATAGTCAAAAAAAGAAAATAAAACAAGAATAAACTAAATATAAAATGAAGTAGGAAGTAAAAAACAAAAATAGATTAAGTACTGGGAATTATGAAGAACTCCCCCACCTGCATCTGTGTGATGAGGGTGGAAATCTAAACTCCCACGAAGTACTTTCTGTATTGAATTGATTGAAAAAGAGCTAAGAATAATATTGATGATTCACCCAGCACTATTTGGTTTTATCTCAGGAGAATCAGGCAGCATATTCTCACACATGGATGACCTCCATGCTAACAGAAAATGGGATAGTGGGAGAGTTGGTCTTTAGGAAAATAAATTATGTAATACAGATTGGCCAAAGTGCCCGTCTCGTCTGGAGAAAGATTCCAGACAGTAGTAAGAAGTGAATGTATGAACTTAGGACCAGGTGGCAGCTTTACAGATTACCTCAATGGGAGTAGATCTGAGGAAAGCAACAGAAGTTGCCATAGCTCTAATGTGGTGGACTGTGACATGATGCTCCAGTGCCAGTCCAGTCTGAGCATAACAGAATGAGATGCAGGCAGTCAGCCAGATGGATATCGTTCTCTTGGAAACAGGATGCCCCAACTTGTTTGGATCAAAAGAGAGGAACAGTTGAGGAGATGTGCGATGTGGGTTTGTCCAGTCAATATAATAGACCAAAACCCGTTTACAATCCAAAGTTTGTAAAGCGGTTTCTCCAGCATGAAAATGAGGCTTAGAAAAAAATACACGCGGCAGAGGAGAGGAGAAGACCAGCGCCAGGGTTCCCGTTGTCCCGGCCAAAGAGAGGAGCAGCGTCGGGCCAAGCACAGCAGGGGAAGCGGCGAGAAAGGAAGCAGTAGGCTCGGGGAAGCGGCGAGAGTTCGCTCCGCCCACCCCCACCGCGTCAGAGGCTGCGCCGGACTCCCCCTTGAAAGGGGAGGAGCCAGCGCGGCACACGCGGCAGAGGAGAGGAGAAGACCAGCGCCAGGGTTCCTGTTGTCCCGGCCGAAGAGAGGAGCAGCGTCGGGCCAAGCACAGCAGGGGAAGCGGCGAGAAAAGAAGCAGTAGGCTCGGGGAAGTGGCGAGAGTTCGCTCCGCCCACCCCCACCGCGTCAGAGGCTGCGCAGGACTCCCCCTTGAAAGGGGAGGAGCCAACGGCACCCAGCCGTTCGGCGCGCCTTTGCGAAGGGCCTCAAGAAGGGCCAAGTTACTACACCAAGAACATCAAGAAAGGACTGAAAGGTAAGGAAGAAGCGGGCGCAGAAGGAACAAACAAACACAAGCAACAGTAAGAAAATCTAGAGCAAAGACAGCACACACAAGACAAAGGTAGCACACACAAGAAGGTAGAACACAGGCAGCACACACAAGAAGAAGGTAGAGTAAAGGCAGAACACACAGGAAGAAGGAAGCACACACAAGAAGAAGGTATTACAAAGGCAGCACACATAGGAAGAATAGGCAGCACACACAAGAAGAAGGCAGGAAGCAGGTGCTGAGGGAAGCAGGCACAGGAGGAACAAACACATAAGCATAAGTAAGGTAAGGTATAGCAAAGGCTGCACACACAGGAAGAAGGCAGTAAGCAGGCACAGAAGAAACACGTAATCTTAACTGTTATCTTAAAGCAGGAACGACAATGGAAGCAGAGGGGAACCAGAAGATGAGCTTTCCAGTGTTCTGCACGGACTGTCATATGTATGACTACCTCCCCTCGGGGAGACAGTCATACGTATGCGGTCGGTGCCAGGAGCTGAAAAACTTGAAGAAGGAAGTCAAACGACTAGAGGACAAGATACAGGAGCTAGAAGAACTCTACACCATGGAGGACCCAGTCAAGACAGCTGAAGACTTCATGAGTGAGAGACACATCGAAGAGGAAGTTAGAGAACTCGAGAATTTCATTGAGGAGGCATACAGGAGGAGGGTGGAAGAGGATAAACGTCAGATGAAAGATGAAGATATACCAACACCAACATGGAAGGGAGAACAAGAAGCAGATGACTCCAAAGAAGACACCCATAGAGGAACACCACAAGAGGGGGAGAAATTGGCTAATCGATGCCCAGAAGAGGAAAGAGCGAAGCACACCGGGGACATTGACCTGAGACCGAAGCGAAAATTGAAGAAGGGAAAGTCAGCAATCCTAGTGGGAGACTCGATCCTAAGGCATGTGGACAGCCACATAGCAGGAGGGAGAGAGGATCGACTGGTGACCTGCCTCCCAGGAGCAAGAACCAAGGACATCATGGACAAAATTGGGAAGATCCTGGAAGGAGCGGAGACGGAAGAGACCGCAGTGATGATCCACATCGGGACTAATGATGTCAGCAGGAGAGACTACAGAAGGAGCACGCTGATAGAACAGTTCAAGATCCTGGGAATGAAGCTGAAGATGAGGACCCAGAAGATAGCGTTCTCAGAGATCCTACCGGTACCGAGGGCAGATGTGAAAAGGCAGGAGGAACTACAATCAATAAATGCATGGATGAGGAAATGGTGTGAGGAAGAAGGATTCCACTTTGTGAGGAACTGGACAACGTTCTGGGGCAAGAGCAAGCTCTACAGGAGAGATGGACTGCACCTGAGCGCGGAGGGAACAAGACTTCTATCAAACAACGTCAAGAGAGGAATAGAACAGGCTTTAAACTAAGAGGAAGGGGAAAGCCGACAGTCGACCTAGCGTCGATGATTCGGAAAGAGGTATCACGTGATGATACTAAGGGAATGCAAGGCTCGGAAGAAACAATGGACAAATTACAGGAGTCGACTAACCCAGAAGAAGAGGTTAGAAGGAGTGTACCAAAAGAAAAGACATTAAAGACCAAAACACAGGGAAAGGAAATGAAGACACTTAAATGCCAGGATCTAAACTGCATATATACTAATGCAAGGAGCCTAGGAAACAAAATGGGGGAATTGGAAGCCGTGGCCAATGCAGAAGACTTAGACATCATTGGAATCTCTGAAACATGGTGGAATGAGGAAAGCAAATGGGATACAACACTGCCGGGATTTAAGCTCTATCGCCAGGACAGGTCAGGACAGAAAGGAGGTGGAATAGCCCTATACATAAAAGAAACCATACAATCGACAAGAATAGACACAGCGGATACGATCAACAAGCTGGAATCGCTATGGGTTAAAATACAAGGTAGAAAGGGACATGAAATAAAAATGGGCCTATACTATCGTCCACCCGGGCAAACCGGAAATATCGATAAAGAAATGGAAGCCGAGATGAAACAAGAATGCAAAAACGGTTGCACAGTTATTATGGGAGACTTCAACTACCCCGGGATAGACTGGAGTCTTGGGAACTCAAAATGCGCTAGGGAAACAGAATTCCTGGAGGCTACACAAGATTGCTTCATGGAGCAGCTTGTTAGAGAACCGACGAGAGGAAATGCCACTTTGGATCTAATCCTAAATGGGTTAATGGGACCTGCAAAGGAAGTGGAAGTAGTGGGACCGTTGGGAAACAGTGACCATAACATGATCAAGTTCAAGGTTGAAGCAGGAATACCAAAAGGAAAGAGAACCATGGCAACAACTTTCAACTTCAGAAAAGGAAACTATGAAGCAATGAGGAAAATGGTAAGGAAGAAACTTAGGAGCACTTCCAAGAAATGGAGGATGGTAGAACATGCCTGGTCTTTTTTCAAGGACACGGTAAGCGAGGCGCAAAATCTGTACATCCCCAGATTCAGAAAGGGGAGCAAAAAGAGTCGAATAAAGGACCCGATATGGATGACTAAAATAGTGAAGGAAGCGATAAGTATTAAGAAAAATTCATTCAGGAGATGGAAAAAGGACAAAACTGAAGGGAACTGGATAGAGCACAGGAAGTATCAAAAACAATGTCACCGTGTGGTTCGAAAATCCAAAAGAGAGTATGAAGAGAGGTTAGCCAGGGAGACTCGAAATTTCAAACCGTTCTTCAGATATGTTAAAGGGAAACAGCCAGTTAGGGAGGAGGTGGGACCGCTGAATGATGGAGTCAGGAAGGGAGTAGTGAAGGAGGAGAAAGAAGTCGCGGAAAGACTAAACATGTTCTTTTCGTCTGTATTTACGAACGAAGACACAACCAACATACCGGAACCTGAGCAATTCTTCAATGGAAATCAAGCTGAAAAATTAACATTCATGGAAGTGAGCCTTGAAGATGTGCGCAGGCAGATAGATAAACTAAAAATTGACAAATCTCCAGGTCCGGACGGAATCCATCCAAGGGTTCTGAAGGAACTAAAGGAGGAGATAGCAGAACTACTGCAGCAAATATGCAACCTATCCCTGAAAACAGGCGTGATCCCGGAGGATTGGAAGACGGCCAATATCATGCCCATCTTTAAAAAGGGATCAAGAGGTGACCCGGGAAACTACAGACCGGTGAGTCTGACCTCGGTTCCGGGAAAAATGGCGGAAGCACTGATAAAAGAAAACATCGATGATCACTTGGAAAGAAACAAACTTTTGATAACCAGCCAACATGGTTTCTGCAGGGGGAGATCGTGCCTAACCAACTTACTACACTTCTTCGAAGGAATTAACAAACAGATGGACAGAGGTGACCCCATAGACATCATATACCTTGATTTCCAAAAAGCCTTTGACAAGGTGCCTCATGAACGATTACTCCGGAAACTGAAGAACCATGGGGTGGACGGAGAGTACATAGATGGATCAGAAACTGGTTGGCAGGTAGGAAACAAAGGGTAGGGTTGAAGGGCCACTACTCTGACTGGAGGAGGGTCACGAGTGGTGTTCCGCAGGGCTCGGTGCTCGGGCCGCTGTTATTTAATACTAGTCTTTAAGCCCGTTACATTAACGGGTGCTAGAACATATGTGTGTGTGTCTGTCTTTATTTCTTTCTCTCTCTCTCCTTAGCCGCTTTTTTTCTTTCTGCCTTTCTTTTTCCTTGGCTGTCCATCACCACCCCTTGCCTGCTCCCCCTGTCCATTTTCCTTTCCTTTTACCTCCCCTGTGTCCACCACCACCCCTTCACTGCTCTCCTTATGCAGCAGCAGACCTTCTCCCTTTGTTTTACCTCCCCCCTGTCCAGTAGCACCTCTTTCCTTCTCCCCCTGTCCAACATTAGTCCTCCGTTCCTTTTCTTCAACCCCCTGTCCATCAGCATCTCTTTCGTTCTCCCCCTGTGCAACAGGTGCTAGAGTAGACGACTGGGTTTTTTTTCCTTTCTCTCTCTGTGCTTGGATGCTGTCTGTCTGTCTGTCATTCTTTCTGTCTGTGTCTCTGTCTTGCGCCATGCCTGCCTATCTCTCTGTGGCCCCCTTCTCTTCCCCGGCATGATTGGTGTGTGCCCCCAGAACACCCTTCCCCCCAAAGCAGCCCCGTTTCCCAATGCCCCTGCCCCTTTTTGTGCCATGCCTGCCTGCTCCGTGGCCCCTTTCTGTTTCCCCCCTATGATTGCTGTCTGGCCCAGGAAACCCCTCACCTCAAAGTAGCCCCCTTTCCCTCTCCCCTTGTTGAGCCATGCCTGCCTGTTCTGTGATCCCCTGCCCATGACTGCTATGTGCCCCCAGCACACCCCTACCCCCAAAGCAGCCCCTTTCCCTCTTCCCCTGCTTGCCTGCCATGCCTGCCTGCTCCCTGTGCATCAGCATCAGCATTTCCCTCCCCCTCACCTGTTCCTTCGTAGCAGCATGGAGATAAAACGGCTCCCTTAGTTCTTTGCTGGATTTTTTTTTAAGTTTAAAGATGCCTACGCGGCTCCTCTCACGATCCGGCCTGCGTCGGAAGCCTTCTCTGACACAGGCCGGGATCGTGAGAGGAGCCACGGCGGCAGTTTTAAACTTAAAAAAAAAAAATGCAGCGAACTAAGGGAGCCGTTTTCAAAGCCGCCGCCGCGGCTCCTCTCATGAGCTGCACTTATATTATGTCGGAAGATGAGAGAGGAGCCGTGGCGACGGCGGCAGATTTAAAATTAAAATAATTTATGCGGCCAGCCGGCTCCCTCGAAACCCTCCCCCCCTTTCCCTTCCCGCGGTCCGTCTGGCTGCGTTGTTCTCTCCCTCATTCTCAAACCGTCCGTGCCAGCTGAAGTGGGAGTGGGGGGGACTCAGCACCGGCTGGGCGACTCGAGCCGCCAGCCTCCAGGAGCTCGAGGCCGACGGCGGACATGGCTTGCGTTGCCGAGTTTGGTGACGTACAACCCGCGCATGCGCACTAAAAAAACCCCGACAGATCAGGGAACACGTTTTTTTTTAGTGCGCATGCGCGGCCTAGCATTTTATTATATTAGATATTCATAAATGATCTAGAAACAGGGACGAAGTGTGAGATAATAAAATTTGCAGATGACACCAAACTATTTAGGGGAGCTCGGACTAAAGAGGACTGTGAGGAATTGCAAAGAGACTTGAACAAACTAGGGGAATGGGCGACAAAATGGCAAATGAAGTTCAACATTGAGAAATGTAAAGTATTGCATGTGGGAAGCAGAAACCCGAGGTACAACTATACGATGGGAGGGATGTTATTGAATGAGAGTACCCAAGAGAGGGACTTGGGGATAATGGTGGACAGGTCAATGAAGCCGACGGCACAGTGCGCAGCAGCTGCTAAGAGAGCGAATAGAATGCTAGGTATAATCAAGAAGGGTATTACAACCAGGACAAAAGAAGTTATCCTGCCGCTGTATCGGGCGATGGTGTGCCCACACCTGGAATACTGTGTCCAGTTTTGGTCGCCATACCTTAAGAAGGATATGGCGTTACTCGAGAGAGTTCAGAGAAGAGCGACACGTCTGATAAAAGGGATGGAAAACCTTTCATACGCTGAGAGATTGGAGAAACTGGGTCTCTTTTCCCTGGAGAAGAGGAGACTTAGAGGGGATATGATAGAGACTTATAAGATCATGAGGGGCATAGAGAGAGTAGAGAGGGACAGATTCTTCAAACTTTCAAAAAATAAAAGAACAAGAGGGCATTCTGAAAAGTTGAAAGGGGACAGATTCAATACAAATGCCAGGAAGTTCTTCTTTACCCAACGTGTGGTGGACACTTGAAATGTGCTTTCAGAGGACGTTATAGGGCAGAATACAGTACTGGGATTTAAGAGAGGATTGGACATTTTCCTGCTGGAAAAGGGAATAGAAGGGTATAAATAGAGGATTACTACTCAGGTCCTGGACCTGTTGGGCCACTGCGTGAGCGGACTGCTGGGCAAGATGGACCTCAGGTCTGACCCAGCAGAGGCATTGCTTATGTTCTTATGTTCTAGAAGAATTGACTGATTAAGATGAAATTCAGAGACAGCTTTCGGAAGAAACTTTGGATGTGTACGTAGAACTACCTTGTCATGATGAAAACAGTAAAGGGTGGATCTACTACCCAGGCTTGTAACTCACTGACCCTTCTGGCAGAATGGAGAGCAATAAAGAAGATCACTGTCCAGGTGAGAAACTTGATATGAGCTGTGGCCATTGGTTCAAATGGTGGCTTCATCAACCTGGAAAATACCACATGAAGGTCCTGGACAACAGGTGGGGACTGGAGAGGTGGTTGCACATTGAAAACCCCTATTATGAATCTGGAGATCAAAGGATGAGCAGAAAGAGGTGTTCCTGCGACTGGTGTGTGAAAAGCTGTAAGAGAGCTGAGATGGACTCTGACAGATGTAGATTTAAGACCAGAATCAGATAGATGAAACAGAAAATCCAACACCAAATCCACTGATAAAGAAGTTGGATTGTGATGATGGAGACACCAGGAAGAGAACCTAGTCCACTTCTGTTGATAATATTGTTGAGTGGCTGGTTACCTGGATGCATCAAGAATTTGTTGAACAGGCTGAGAGGGATGTAAGGTAGATGGATTCAGCCGGAGAGAACCCAAGCTGACAGGTGTAGTGATGGCAGGTTAGGATGCAGAAGAGATCCTCGACTCTGTTTAAGCAGAGTAGGAAATATTGGAAGAGGGATGGGCTCCCTGAAACTGAGTTGAAGTAAAAAGGAGGGGGGGGAACCAATATTTCCTGGGCCACCATGGAGATAATGAGAATCATGGTGGCTGCTTCGCTCTTGAGCTTGAACAGAGCTTTCAAGATGAGAGGGATTGGAGAAAATGCATATAGACATAGGTCTGACCAATCTAGGAGAAAGGCATCTGCTTCCAGGCAGACAGAAGAGTAAAGCCCGGAGCAAAACTGGGGCAACTGGTGATTGTGAAGAGCCATAAACAAGTCCACTTGTGGGAGGCCATACTGAGCAAAGATGGACTGGAGAGTTGCAGAGCTAAGAGTCCCTTTGTGAGGCTCATGAAGTCTGCTGAGGTTGTCTGCTAGGGAATTCTTCTCCCCTTGAATGTAGACAGCTTTTAGGTGCAAATGGTTGCCCAAGTCCAGAACTTCTTGGCCTCCTGACATAACAAGAGAGAGCCCATGCCTCCTTGTTTGATGATGCAGTACATTGCTACTTGATTGTGCAAAGGAGGAAGACTAGGGACCAGAGAAGATGATGGAACACCTTGAGGACATAAAAAATCACTCTGAAATGAAAATTCCACTTCTTGACTTCCAAAGACCCTGAATCTGAAGATCGTCCATATGACACCCTCCCCCCCCCCCCAAGCATAAGGGGATGCATCTGCCGAGATGACCTTGTGATGAGGGGGGTAAGTGAAAAAGGTGACCTCTGGAGAGATTGGGAGAGGTCATCCATCTGCGAAGCAACTGCAAAAGAAATTATGTCACAATATATGTTGTGAGAGACGATCCGTCGCTTAAGACCACTGATAAGCAAGGGTCCACTGAGGAGTGCAAAGAAGTAGCCTTGTCAGTGGTGTCACATGGACAGTGGAAAGGGAAAGACAGAGTCTTGCTTGTAGTGCTCCAGGACACAGGAAAGCATGTGACCTGAAAACCTTCAAGTGCCAAGCAAAAAATGTTCAAATTGTAAACAGGCAAAGAAGAGCAAGTTCAGGAGAAGAAATGCTCTCAATAGAGAAAAAGGCCAAATTCTGGAGACTCTTGGTAGAATCACTGTGAAAAATGAAGGGTAGTAGTCGTACCGAAAAAGAAAAATCCGAAGATGGCAGAGTGGTGGGGTCACAAACGCAAGCACTCCTTTTTAATATGAAAAAGATGTGAGGCCGTTAGAATGGCCTGATAGTGCAAACTGTGCTAGGTGACTGAAAAGCGCAAGCACATACAGGAAGCCTTAAGGAATGAAAGGAAAGAAGAGGCTTCCCTGAAATCCAAAAAATGAAAACTCGGGAAGAGCAAAAATACTTCACCTGGGTGCGAAAACAATAGCAGAACCAAAAGGTGTGAAAACCAATCAAGTGGGAAGGAGAAAAAAAACTCCAGACCCCTAGAAATGAAGGGTGTCAAGAGCCGGATAGCGGCAGAAAGACAAAAATCCCAAGGCCAAAAGGCTAAAGGAAAAAATGCTGCAATGAAAACCAGGAGAAGACAATTTATCCTAAAAAGGATTGAGCAGCCTCCTCCTTCTCTACAGCCACTCCCAAACCTCCGGCATAAAGTATAAAGGAATGTAGGGAACGGAGGAAGAGTCTGAGTATTCCCAAGCAGACACCCTGCAACATTAGTGGAACAGTGGAATGAGAAACAAATACACCTGGTTGATCCTGTATCTCAGCAAAATCAAGGACAAAACTGTAATGACGGGAAAATTAACTGATAGGCTCTCCACCCTTGTTAGTTCCAGTCAGGGGTCATTGATGCTTCTAAGAGTATGTAAGTACTGAGAAGGCAGAGTCAAGCAGCGGAAGATGACACTGTGTATCAATTCGATGTACAGTAGGAATGTCGACTCTCCTTCCATAGCAACACCGAAACCAAAGTCTTAATTTTGAGGATATGCTCCGAAGAAACACGTCAAAAAAAGGTGATGTGCCCTCACCAGCAGGTATACATACACTAGATCCTGAAGACTTCAAGGTAGATTACACTAGCAATTCACAAAGAAGTTAAGGTGTATCAATCACTCTGTATAAAACGAGTCTCATAGAAACCCCTGAAAAGGGAAAAAATTGAGACTGTAAACTAAAGAGTAAAATCTCACTTAAAAATGGGAAAAAAATTTATAATTCCCTAATAGATTTGTTAAGACTGAAGAAGCAGTGTCAGGCAGCGGAAGACAATGCTATGAGCAGCTGAAGTCATGGAAGAAGACCGGTATCGGCGACTCATCGGTGTCGAGTCTTTGAGAAGTGGCGGCACCGATGGCGACTCCACTGCAGATGCAACTGGTGTCGAAGGTTCAGACCGGAGCGGCACTAGAAGAATCGATGTCGACACAGGCAAAAATTTTGGTTGACACCAGCATTAGAAAATGCTCACCCAATTCTTCCCCAAGCAAGTTATGTATCTTTTTTTTTTTAAAATAATTTTCATATTACAGTACAGAAAGCACTGTTACTTACCGTAACAGGTGTTATCCAGGGACAGCAGGCAGCTATTCTCACATGTGGGTGACATCATCCACGGAGCCCGGATGCGGACAGCCTCGCAAGCAGACTTGCTTGTAGAAAACTCCAGAAGTTTCAAGTCTGTCACACCAAGCATGTGCGAGTGCCTTCCTGCCCAGCACAGGGTGCATCTCCTCAGTTCAGATAGCTAGCAGAGAAGCCAACCAGGGGAGGAGGGTGGGTTGGGAGAATAGCTGCCTGCTGTCCCTGGATAACACTTGTTACGGTAAGAATCTGTGCTTTATCCCAGGACAAGCAGGCAGCCTATTCTCACATGTGGGTGACCTCCAAGCTAACCAGGATGGGATGGTAGGAGTGTTGGAAACTTAGGAGAATAAATTTTGTAATACTCTCTGGGCAAAATGGCCATCTAGTCTGGAGAAAACATCCAGACAATAATTAGAGGTGAAAGTATGAACCGAGGACCAGGTGGCAGCTTTGCAAATGTCCTCAATAGGAGTGAATCTGAGGAAAGCTACTGAAGCCACCATGGCTCTGATTTTGTGGGCTGTGACTCGACTCTGTAGATGCAGTCCAGCCTGAGCATAGCAGAAAGAGATACAAGCAGCCATAGAAATTGAATGTCCCAACTTGTTTGGATCGAATGAGACAAAAAGTTGAGGAGCAGATCTGTGTGGTTTGGTATGTTCCAAGTAGAAGGCCAAAGCATGCTTACAGTCCAGAGTATGAAGAGCTGCTTCTCCAGGATGAGAATGAGGTCTTGGAAAAAACACTGGAAGTACAATGGATCGATTGAGATGAAATTCTGAATCCACTTTAGGTAAGAATTCAGGATGAGTACGAAGGATCACCTTGTCATAACGGAAAACTGTGAAAGGTGGATCAGCAACTAAAGCTTGAAGCTCACTGACTCTTCGAGCAGATGTGAGGGCAATGAGAAACACCACTTTCCAAGTGAGGTATTTCAGATGAGCCATAGACATTGGTTCAAATGGAGGCTTCATCAATTGAGCAAGAACCACATTGAGACCCCAAACCACTGGAGGCGGTTTGAGAGGAGGTTTGACATTGAAAATTCCTTTCATAAATCTGGAAACCACAGGATGAGTAGAACGGGGTTTCCTTTCGATAGGCTGATAAAAAGCAGCAAATGCATTAAGATGGACTCGAATGGATGTAGACTTGAGGCTAGAGGTAGATAAGTGCAGAAGATAATCTAAGACGGAAGACAAGGAGGTATCTCGAGGCTCCTTGTTATGAGACGTGCACCATGTAGAAAATCTAGTCCATTTTTGGTGGTAGCATTGTCTAGTAGCAGGCTTTCTGGAAGCCTCCAAAACATCCCGAACAGGTTGAGAAAACTGAAGAGGAGTTATGTTGAGAGGTACCAAGCTGTCAGATATAGAGACTGCAGGTTGGGATGAAGAAGAGATCCTTGACTCTGTGTAAGCAGAGATGGAAACACTGGTAGAAGGTATGGCTCCCTGCTGCTGAGTTGAAGTAGAAGGGACATAAGAACATAAGAACATAAGAACATAAGAACATAAGAAATGCCTCTGCTGGGTCAGACCCGAGGTCCATCGTGCCCAGCAGTCCACTCACGCGGCGGCCCAACAGGTCCAGGACCTGTGCAGTAATCTTCTATCTATACCCCTCTATCCCCATTTCCAGTAGAAATTTGTCCAATCCTTTCTTGAACCCCAGTACCGTACTCTGCCTTATAACGTCCTCTGGAAGCGCATTCCAGGTGTCCACCACACGTTGGGTAAAGAAGAACTTCCTAGCATTTGTTTTGAATCTGTCCCCTTTCAACTTTTCCGAATGCCCTCTTGTTCTCTTATTTTTCGAAAGTTCGAAGAATCTGTCCCTCTCTACTCTCTCTATGCCCTTCATGATCTTATAAGTCTCTATCATATCCCCTCTAAGTCTCCTCTTCTCCAGGGAAAAGAGACCCAGCTTCTCCAATCTCTCAGAATATGACAGGTTTTCCATACCTATTATCAGACGTGTTGCTCTCCTTTGAACCCTCTCGACTAATGCCATATCCTTCTTAAGATACGGCGACCAATATTGGACGCAGTACTCCAAATGCGGGCGCACCATCGCCCGATACAACGGCAGGATAACTTCTTTCGTTCTGGCTGTAATACCCTTTTTGATTATACCAAGCATTCTATTCGCTCTCTTAGCAGCCGCTGCACACTGTACCGACGGCTTCATTGTCATGTCCACCATTACCCCCAAGTCCCTTTCCTGGGTACTCTTATTCAATAACATCCCTCCCATTGTATAGTTGTACCTCGAGTTTCTGCTCCCCACATGTAATACTTTACATTTTTCAATGTTGAACTTCATCTGCCATTTCGCCGCCCATTCTTCTAATTTGTTCAAGTCCCTTTGCAACTTTTCGCAGTCCTCTGTAGTCCGAGCTCCATTAAATAGTTTGGTGTCGTCCGCAAATTTTATTATCTCGCACTTCGTTCCTGTTTCTAGATCATTTATGAAGATATTAAATAGCAGCGGCCCGAGCACCGAGCCCTGCGGGACACCACTCGTGACCCTCCTCCAGTCGGAGTAGTGACCCTTCACTCCTACCCTTTGTTTTCTACCCTCCAACCAGTTTCTGATCCATCTATGTACGTCTCCTTCCACCCCATGGTTCTTCAGTTTCCGGAGTAGACGTTCATGGGGCACCTTGTCAAAGGCTTTTTGGAAATCTAGATATATGATGTCTATGGGGTCTCCTTTGTCCATCCGTTTGTTGATCCCTTCGAAGAAGTGCAATAAATTCGTTAGGCACGATCTTCCCTTGCAGAAACCATGCTGGCTGGTTATCAGAAGTTCATTTTTTTCAAAATGTTGATCGATGTTTTCTTTTATCAGTGCTTCTGCCATTTTCCCTGGAACCGAAGTCAGGCTCACCGGCCTGTAGTTTCCCGGGTCACCTCTTGATCCCTTTTTAAAGATGGGCGTAACGTTGGCTATCTTCCAATCTTCCGGGATCTCGCCTGTTTTCAGGGATAAGTTGCAAATTTGCTGCAGTAGTTCCGCTATCTCCTCCTTTAATTCCTTCAGAACCCTTGGATGTATGCCATCCGGACCCGGGGATTTGTCAGTTTTTAGTTTTTCTATCTGCCTACGAACGTCCTCAAGGCTCACTTCTATGGATGTTAATTTTTCTGCCTGACTTCCGTTGAAGAATTGCTCAGGTTCCGGTATGTTGGACGTGTTTTCGTTTGTAAATACAGACGAGAAGAACATGTTAAGTCTTTCTGCCACTACCTTCTCCTCCTTCACCACTCCCTTCCTGTCTCCGTCGTCCAGCGGTCCCACTTCCTCTCTAGCCGGCTGCTTCCCTTTAACATATCTGAAGAATGGTTTGAAATTTCTTGCTTCCCTGGCTAGCCTCTCTTCATACTCTCTTTTGGCTTTCCGAACCTCACGGTGACATTCTTTTTGATGCTTCTTGTGCTCTTTCCAGCTCCCCTCAGTTTTGTCCTTTTTCCATTTCTTGAATGATTTTTTCTTATTGCCTATCGCTTCCTTCACTGTTTTGGTTATCCACGCCGGGTCTTTTGTTCGATTCTTTTTACACCCCTTCCTGAATCTGGGGATATACAGATTTTGCGCCTCGCTCACCATGTCCCTGAAGAAGGACCAGGCATGATTTACCGTTAGCCATGTTTTGGAAGTGTTCCTAAGTTTCTTCCTTACCAATTCCCTCATTGCTTCGTAGTTTCCTTTCCTGAAGTTAAACGTTGTCGCAATGGATCTCTTGCCTTTTGACACTCCTACCTCAACCTTGAACTTGATCATATTATGATCGCTGTTTCCCAATGGTCCCACTAATTCTACTTCCTTTGCAGGTCCCCTTAACCCATTTAGGATTAGATCCAGAGTGGCATTTCCTCTCGTCGGTTCTCTAACAAGCTGTTCCATGAAACAATCCTGTGTAGCTTCCAGGAATTTTGTTTCCCTAGCGCATTTCGAGCTTCCAAGCCTCCAGTCTATCCCAGGGAAAACCAGGGTTGCCTGGGCCACCGAGGAGCTATTAGAATCATGGTGGCATGATCGTTCTTGAGCTTGACAAGAGTCTAGAGAATCAGAGGGAATGGAGGGAATGCATATAGGAACAGATTCATCCATTCCAGAAAAAAAGCATCTGCCTCGAGGTGATGAGGAGAGTATATCCTGGAGCAGAACTGAGGCAGTTTGTGGTTGTGGGGAGATGCAAAGAGATCTATCTGAAGAGTTCCTCACTGAGAAAAAAATGTGATGAAGCGAGGAATTTTTTTTAAATTTTATTTATTTATAACTTTTCATTATTACATACCAAGTAAAACATTTGTACAGAAAGTGAGGTAGTAGGAATAAAACTTTGTAAAGTGTAAAACACTTTACACCTTAATACAATTATAAAAGAAATAAGAAAACTATTTTTATAAACTAACTCACTCAAGTCCTCAACTTGTGATTCCAAGATTACACATAGGTGAAAAGAAAAATGGGAAAATATAATAATAAAGCAAGATAAGCTACAGATAGTACTGAGGTAGGAGCAGCTTCATTAACTATTGAGCACTTGATTTTCCTTCATACAGTCGGGACATTGCCAAAAAAGTACTTAATTGTTGAGGTTCAAAGAAAACGTATTTAACTGAGTGGTGGCAAATAATACACTTGCAAGGATGTCTTAAGTAAAATGTTGCCCACAGTGAAGTGACCCCTGGTCTCAAAAGAAGAAATTCTCTACGACGCTTTTGAGTTTCTCTTGAAAGATCAGGAAGCATTTGAATTTTATATCCAAGAAACTCTTTCTGTTTGTTTTTAAAGAAAAGCCTCAACAACCACATTTTATCAATTGAGAGAGCTACTGTTATTATCATCGTAGATGGTATAGCAATATCTCTATCTGACGTTTCCAAATTTTCTGATACATTTAATGGTGCTTGATCAGTCATTTTTTTCTGTATTTGACTCCCTTCTTTATTAGGCAAATAATACACTTGGGAAAAAGGTGGCGAATTTTCCTCTGGAACTTGGAGAATTTCAACCAGGTATCTCCTAAGCATTTCCCTAGGAGTTACCATTGCTAATTTTGGAAAATTAATTAATCTCAAATTATTGTTCCATGCATTATTCTCAAGTGATTCTAACTTCTTCCTAAGACTCACATTATCCTTAACTAGGGAATGTTGGACTTGCTTAGTAAATGATAAATCCTGGTCAAGCTTTTGAACTAAGGATTTTGAAACAGTCAGGTCCTCTTTTAAAGCCTTAAGCTCCTTAGTATGTTGAATCAATTTAGCTTCAACATATTGGAAATTGGGGCTAATAGTCTTTGTAAAGTTTGTAATTAAGTCCCATAAAGACTCCAGAGTCACTTGTGCTGGCTTATCCAAAATTACAAGTTTTTGCTGAGTGTAGAAATGCTCACCCTCAGAGGAATCGAGTTCTTGGCTTTGCTCCAGTTGGATACCTTCACCTCCCGTTGCAAAATCCACCCTGGTTTCTTCAGCAGAGACACCCTGAACCAGGGGTTCTGCCTCCAAGTTCTCCGATGGTGAACTTCTTGCCTCAGGGAAAAGTTCCTCCCCCATCTCCGGGGTTTCTTCTTCCCCTGGAGAACTAGTGACTCGGGGTTGCGGGGGTGGGCTCTTACGTCGGGGCTCAGCGTGATATCCGGCCCAGGAGAAACGACTCTGGTCTCGCCGTATCCAGGTGCTCTCAGCGGGCTACCCTCCGACGTCGTGACTGCTGCTCCCTGCATCCGCCGCAACATCTCATCTATGGTGCCAAAGGTCGGCACTTCGGGGCGCCGCGAGGCGTTAGCGGCACTCCTGCCTCTCCTCTTCGGCATCAATTGAAGTAAAGCGCACAGGCCTTCAATAATAAATGAAAAATTCTCTGAGAGGAGCGGCTCAGATGTGTTCCTCTCAGCACTTCTGTACAGTGGCCATCTTGAAATCCCTACAGAGGCGAGGAATTGAGTGTCCATTCATGAGGTTGCAGAAGACGACTCAATTTGTCCGCCAGACAGTTTTTCTCACCTTGAATATAGACTGCTTTCAAGAAGGTGTTGTGATGGATCGCCCAGTCCTACACCCTTTGAGCTTCTTGACAAAGAGGGAGAGATCCTGTTCCTCCCTGCTTGTTGACGTAGTACATGGCGATCTGATTGTCTGTCTAAATAAGGACTACCTGGTCGTGAAGAAGTTGCTGAAAAGCTTTGAGAGCATTGAAGATCGCTCTGAGTTCCAACAGATTGATATGACACTGATAATCTGTGCTGGAGCAGTGGCCTTGAGTACAGAGACCATCAAGATGAGCCCAACTGCTGTTCACACCTGACGTCACCCCTGAAAAAGCCAATTTTTTTGTGAAACGGGTCCCTTCGGGCCAGCCGTTCAAGCTAAAACACAAGCGACCAGTTTTAAGATAAGTGTCGCTATTACATTTAGTTTTCTTTTGAATAAGTATTTATTGAGTGTGATTCAATTTTTTAAAAAATTTGACAGTTTGTAGAGTAGTTGGTTGTAAAAAGCTCAATGAATGAGATTGCTAAGCCTGCCAATTGCTGTATTAATTCATATTGAATAGCACAGGAATCTGAGAGCTTCACACCATAGTGATATACTCTGCATTGTAGACAATTTTGTGCAAAAATCTGAGTTCACTTAGTTGTAAAACATTGGGGACTTTTTACCATTATTTGCTTTGGTAGTGAATCTTTGATTAGCCAGTCGTCCAGGTAGGGGAACACCTGAAGACCATGGTTCTGCAGAGCTGCTGCAACTACCACTAGGCACTTGGTGAACACTCTCAGAGATGATGCTAGGCCCAAGGGTAGCACTCTGTACTGAAAATGCAGATTCCCAACCCGAAATCTGAGGTACTAACGGGAGACTGGATGAATGGGGATGTGCGTGTAAGCCTCCTTGAGATCTAGAGAACATAACCAATCGTTCTGATCTAGAAGGGGATAAAAAGATGCCAAGAACAGCATGCAAAATTTTTCTTTGACCAAAAACTTGTTGAGAGCCCTGAGATCCAGTATGGGCCGCATCTTCTTCGGAACTAGGAAGTAGCGGGAGTAAAACCCCCTGCTCTGCTGTTCAAAGGGAACTTCCTCAATGGCACGGAGACGAAGCAGAGCTTGAGCTTCCTGAAGAAGAAGGGCGGTCTGGGATAAATTGGAAGGATACTGACTTGGAGGAAGCTCTGGTGGAATCTGAGTGAAATGAAGAGAGTATCCCTCCCTGATTATTGACAACACCCAGAGGTCTGATGTAATGGTTTCCCATCGATGGCAAAAATGATGGAGACTACCTCCTATAGAAAGAGGGGAGGACAGAGGCAGAACGATGGAGGTTATGCTCTGTTTGAGACAGTCAAAAAGGCTGAGAAGCCTTTGGTGTAGCAGAAGGATGAGGTTTCTGTTGCTTCTGCTGCTGTTGTTTCTTGGGGGGTGCTCAAGTGTAAGGAGCTGCCCTCGGAGGATAACACCTCTAATAGGATGGAAGAGGCCAAGCAGGTTTAGGAGGTGCTGGCTTAGGTTTTGGTCTGACGATGGAAGCAAAGGATTTCCCATGCTCAGACAACTTCTTGGTGGCGGCCTCTATGGATTCATCAAAGAGGTCATTGCCATCACAAGAAACATTGGCCAGATGATCCTGAATGTTGGGGGTCCATATCAATGGTGCGAAGCCAGGCAAGGTGGCACGTCGCTACTGAGAAAGCAGTGACCCTCAAGGAAAGTTCAAAGGCATCATAAGAGGACTGAAGAAGGTGCAATCTGAGTTGCGCCAAGGTAGCAATGACTTACTGGAACTCTAAAAGCCTGTGTTGACCAAAGTCTTTAGAAAAACCAGGGAGTATATCAATAAAATACTTGAATAAGTAGTGTAGATAAAATTATAATTTAAAACCCTGGAGGCCTTCATCGAATTTTGATAAAGACGACGGCCAAACTTGTCCATGATCCTGCCCTCTCTGCCAGGAGGTACAGTAGCACTGACCCTGGAAGGATGACTCCTCTTTAAAGAAGATTCCACAAGAAGGGACTGATGAGATAGTTGGGAGTTCTCAAAGCCTTTGCAATGTACAGTTCTATACCTCGATTCCAGCGTGCCTGGAACAGCAGGAATGGCATAAGGAATTTCCAGGTTTCGTTTGAAAGTCTGAGAAAGAAGCCTGTTCATAGGAAGTTTGAGAGACTCCGCAGGAGGTCAAGGCATACTCATTTCCTCTAAATACTCCTTAGAGTACTTAGAACCAGCGTCCAATTAAAGATCCAGGTCCTCAACCATTTGATGGAGGAAGGATGAAAAGGACAATTGATCTGCTAGAGCATGGCCTCGAGAGGGACTCAATGATCTTGAGGCGCCTCGAGTGGAAAACGAAGGCGAGGCCTCTATGGAGTATTGATATCCTAGCGAATAAACAGACTGGGGCGAGGCACTGGAATCAGCTGAGCCCTCAGGTTCTGCTACTGGTGTCCCATCTCGAGGGGTTGGAGGCCTTGAAGAACTGGAAGGCCTGAACGAGGAAGGCTTCTCTCTGGAGGAGGACCTGCGCCTCGATGAGGGCCTCGACCGGCGGTGAGAGTATTGCCTGGAAGCAAGTCTCGTATGAGGTCGAGGAGACTTCGCCCTATGCCTCAAAACGAGCAGTGCTTTAAATGAGGATATAGGGATGGAAGCTGTAGATCGAAGTCCCATAGTTTGAATCAAGTATTCTCGAAGCACTCCCAAAGACTCAGCTCCTTGTATGAAGTGTGAGGATTCCAGACCAGACACTTGCAAAGACTCGACTCCTTGCATAGAGTGTATAGATTCAGCTCAAGGCACAGACAAAGACTCGACCTCATGTTTGCCTGCTGATTGCCCAGGCTGGACTGCAGGAAGCAGAGTCGAGGCAGGAATATATTTGCTCAGTAACTGAACAAATTCCCGCTCTAAAATGGTTTGGATAGTAGCCTTCAATTGTGGATCCGAGTCTGAAACTGAACCACTTGCTGAGGCTAAAGTCTCCGAGGTCGAAGATGAAGAATGCTTCGACTTGAAAGAATGATGCTTGGGTAATTTGAGGACCACCACTGGAACTGTCTGCTGAGGTATTTGGCCTGAGGGAAGCTCAGGAGAAGACTTGGCAGATTTATTCAAGGTCGAAGACGATCTAAATGAGGAAGCTCTGATGAGAGTCGAGGTCGTGGAGGCAGGAGGACACCCCGCAGCAGGTCTGACCGAGTCGGAGGTTGAGGGTGCAACAGAGGTTTCCATACCGAAAATCTTCTCCACTTGAACTCAAAGATATTTGAGGGCTCGAGGTTGAAGAGTAGCACAGCGAATGCATGACTCCGGGCAATGGTCAGGCCCCAGACACTGAAGACACCAGCAGTGTTGATAATGTGCAAAGATTAAAAAAACTTTTTAAAATTCCTCTTTTTGTTGAGGCATTTTATGAGTGATCAAGAGAATGAAGCATAGGAAACTTATTTGTAAAGAGATGTTTTTGTAATATAAGATTATGGCTTTTATGTCTATTTTATGATTTTGTTAAATTATGAATATGTATGTACTTTGGAAACCAGGTTACAAATTTGGTAAATAAATCAATAAATAAAACATTTACAGATACGTAATATGGAACATGCTCCATATGGATAAGAAAGTAAACCGTTCTGAGCTCCCTGAGAGAACAGTATAGAAAATTGAAATAAATAAAATAAATATTAGATAAGAATACTCAGCTTGTCTGTTGTTTAGAAGCAATTAATCAGTTCAGTATGTTCATGAAGCAGACTACAAATGTTATGTCTTACTGTTTACCACCTGCAGCTGATGCTGGCACAGCTGAAACCTCCAGCTGAGAACAAACAGCTGCTCACTCCTACAGCTTGGTTTTTTCTCACCAAAATTCAGTTTCTCAGAACTGGACTAGTTCTCAGTTTCTGGTCTCAGCTACAGGTTTTTATCTGCCTTGTTCTTCATTGAGCATTGTATAGACAAGAGACCTCTAATTTCTGCTGCAAGGATGAGTGAAATCTCACCTTTTTCAGGGGCAAATATCAGTAAGTTAAAAATGGAGGAAGGTTTTATGTCCAAACATGGTTTTGAACCTACAGCCTAAAGAAATGCGATATTTCTAGTCCCTCATTCTATCCATTGAAACTGGTGCTTCAGGTTCCATAATGAATCTTGATAAGGTTGTCAGAAATCCAGACCTTGCCCAAAATCTCCCTCATGAAACTAGGAACCTGGAAGCTCCACAAGCTTCAGCACGTTGTAAATGTATTTGTTGAACAAATTTTTTATTCTAATGCAGTAAACTAATGGCATGCATATTACTACAGCATTAAAAATGTCTGCTAACAGATACGAAGCATTTTCGATATGATGTCAGTATAGGAATACTTCTTCAGTTGCTCATTCTCCTTACACAAACTAAATTATTTAACTCACACCGAAGTTCCTCAGTGTACCACACTCCTGCTATGAACTAGCAGATTTGTGTAGTGGTCTTCCTCACCGAACTATTTAATTTGGTGTTTTATTTATTTCATCATTTCTACTTTTATATTTTTTTTTCTTTTTTGTTTTTATACTTTTATACTTTATATATTCTTTCATTATTATTTTTTCATTATTAAAGTGTCAGTGCTTATACTTAAAAGATTTTTCTTTAAATGTAGATATAAATAAAGACAAACAACTGGGTGAATAATGAACAGGGAATTGTTCCAAAATCTAATGACAACAACAAACCAAAAAGGGAACAAAAAAGGACTTTTAATACCTTTTTGAGCCTGAGTGGCGCTCAGAATCCAAGAATGGAATGAAAAAGCTCAATATGGGGAACAAACCCCTATAGAGTTTTTCGCAAAATCTATCATTGCACCAACTTTTGTGGTAAAAAGGTGATTAAAAATGCTTCTTGAAAAACTATAACGTGTATACGTATTCTGTTTGAATTTTGTAAAGTATCACCTTCCTTTTTGTTTTTTGTTTAGGAAGCATGTGAAGTTGCAGGTCGTACACAGCGCAGCGGGTTCTCTGAGGAAGCCAGTTCGGCGAAACGTGTCAGAACCTTACCGGACCATCGCTGTACGGACATTCAAGTTAAGTTACTTTTGATTTCACCTTTTTTGAAGTTATCAAGGTGTTGGACATTTATTTCACTTTATGGATATACAAAACACGTTATAGTTTTTCAAGAAGCATTTTTAATCACCTTTTTACCACAAAAGTTGGTGCAATGATAGATTCTGCGAAAAACTCTATAGGGGTTTGTTCCCCACATTGAGCTTTTTCATTCCATTCTTGGATTCTGAGCGCCACTCATGCTCAAAAAGGTATTAAAAGTCCTTTTTTGTTCCCTTTTTGGTTTGTTGTTGATATAAATAAAGAGACATAGCATTGACCAATTACTGTTTCATTCCCCACCGACGTGTTTCATTCTTCATCAGTGTCAGGGAAAATAAATAGACTATAAAGAAAAGAAGTTACATTAGTTCACCTCTATCAACTAAGCCTCCACTAATGATGTAGTTTAGTTTGTATTTTAGTTTACCAGAAATGTTCAAGCAGATAGCTTTTTAGCTTACTCCTAGAAAGACATGCCGGGACTACTAACATGGCTGCGGCGTTCTGAACAATCCTAAAGACAACACCCATCCCACGTGGGAGGCCCTTCTACCTATCAGAAACTGGAAAGATCGTAATTCATTCTCTCTGCCCACAAAAAGGATTAAGCAGCTAACGTCATCCAATTGCTAGTTTCATTCAAGCCCTGAGGAAACATTGTGTTTAATTCAAACATCCAGCATAGTTCTTTAAGATTTAAGATGCGCTCTACATTACCACCCTGCCACCCTACTTGTACTGTGTCAATTATTCTCCATCTAAGGCAGGGGTGTCCAATCTTTTGGCTTCCCTGGGCCGCATTGGCCGAAAAATTTTTTTCTGGGGCCACACAAACACTAACACTAGCCGATGAGCAAAAAAAAAAAAAAAAAGGTTGAGCAGGTCCCAAATCTGCAATCACTAATATAGAAGATGTATATATCTAATAATAAACCTTCATTAAAGGGACACTGTGGAAAGGGACCCAAAAAAGCAGTAATACGAACCCTGACTGAGTGATCCCTCCATGTGCACCGCTGACAGTGGGAGCAGCCACAGGCTTCCGCATCCCCACTCTGATGAGCAGGGATGCACGCTCCTGGTTCTCCCATTCACTTCTATTATAGTTACTCTATTATAGTATACTTCTATTATAGTGAGCCTCTTCAGAGGTGAGCCTCATAAGAGTGGGGATGCTGAATCAGCTGTCAGGAGCGCACATGGAGGATCGTTTAATCATGGTAAATATTACTGCTTTTTTGGGCCTCCCACTTTGAGCTTAGGCTCCCTCAAAATGAACATCTCCCCTGCTGTAGCTAGTAGGGATCCCCAAACCTCACCAACTGACAGCCACCTCCTCCCCCGCCAACTTCCCAAGTTCTGCAGCTGGCAGCAATATTGCAGAGCTGCTGCCTTCCCTCCTCCCTGCCCCCTCCCCTTTGGCTTTCATGCATGCATGAAAGCAGGGGCAGCTTGAGGATATTGCTATTGGCTGCAAAGCTTGGAGATTTTGAGTTGCCAGACTGGAGGAAGATCTCTTCATTTGGCAGGGCTTGGGAATCCCCACTAGCTCAAGTATTTATAAATTGCACTCAGGCAGGGAGAAACTTTGGTGCCCATCCACTAATTTTGGGCTCGTCCCTCCCCCAAATCAGCTGTATATGACTAAGCCACTGAATACAAAAATAATTGTGATGCACATATCCCAAAGCTAACATATTCCAGTTAATAAATTCAAAATAAAACCATTTTTTCTACCTTGTTGACTGGATGTTTTGTTATTCCATCATCTTGGTCCCAGTTTCTCTTTCTTCAACTAATTCTCTTTCCAGTGTCTGCTGTCCATTTTTTTCTCCTCTTCTCTCGTTCCATTTCCTTCTTATGCCTGTCTCCAATGTATTGATATTTCCTTTTCAGCTTTCTTAACTTTTTCTTTTCTTTTTTGCCTCTATATACACAAATCTTGCCTTCTTTCTCACCCTTCTTCTTTTTAAATGCTCAGCTTCCTCTTAATTCTCCATCTTCTCTCAGTTCCTAACTCTCCCATTTCCCATCTCACTCCTTTCCCAGCCTCCTATTTTCTGCTTTCTACTCTCCATTACCACATTTCTACCACTGTACTCACTGCTCTCTCACTCATCTTGTCATCTCCCATTTGACTTCATCCACTTTAAGAATCCCCCTCCATCTCACCTCTGGTCAGGCTATAATTCCCTGTCCTTTTCTTTCCATCTCCTAGCATCTTCTTATCCCAGCTCTCTTCCCTCCTGCCATCCTATGGGTCCATCTCTGCTCCTTTATCCCCATGATCCAACATTTTGCTCCCTCTGTTTAGTTTTTCTTCTTTCCTCCCCCTCCTTGATGCTGAACAATGAAATGGAGGGGAAAAAAAGAGAGATGCTGCATCTCTCTGCCTTCCATCCACAGGCCTAATATTTCTCCCTCCCTCCCTTTCATCCCCAAATCCAACTTCTCTCCCTTTCTCTTTCCAACTGCCCCCATCCCATCTCTCCCCCTGCCTGCCTTCCCCGGTCCACCATTTCTCCCTTTCTCTTCCCAACAGTTCTCTCTGCAAGTATCTCTTTCCCTCTTCCTCCACACCACCCCAGGTCCAACTTTTCTCCCTTCAGACTATGGCCCACCCATTTCTGGCAATCATCTCTCTGTCATCTGTTTCTGGCCCTATAAGCTCTCTCCCCACACCCAATCTAGCACTTCTTTTAATACCCTCCTCCTCTGTACTTAAAAAAAAAGTCCAGGAGGCTTCCTCGGCCCAGTATGTTTTTCCCCTTTTCTCTCCCCAATTGCACCATCTCTTTCCCTCTCTCAGACACCCAATTTTCCCTTTCTATTATCTCCCTCACCTCTGCATCTCTTTCCTTCACTCCCTCCATTCTTCCATCTTATTGCTCATGCTCCCCTCTATCTTTCCTTTCATTCTGTCTCCTTCACTACTGCCCCCAGCCCTCTCTGCCTTCTCCTGAAGGGCTACTGCTGCTGGTGTCTAACTCCCAGTTCCTCAGCCCGTTGATGTTTTTTGTTTTTTTAAATCATTCTTTATTTAAACACAGATAGGAAACAAGAAAACCACAAGGATCCCAATCTCCTGAAAAAGTAACAACCAAACAACAATGTCCCATCAAGCACAAGAACTGTGTTGAACATTTTTAAGAGAACAAAACTCGGTGATAATGCGGGTGACTCATAATAAGAAATCTGTTCAGTTTGATGACCCTGCTAAACTAAAAGAATTCCTGTTTCAACAAACGGCACCAATGAACTGAGGAACCTGAGCACACATTTTATTACTCTTTTGAATAGTAATTTTTTTTAATCTTGTGTGTTTTGTTTGGGTTTGCTTATGGGAACATTTTTTGGAGTTTGTGGGGCTTATGGACATCAGGTAATTCTTGAAAGCTTGGGAGCGCAGTAAGTACGCCTATTTAAATATTTATGGGTGTAAATATTTTATTGAAATATATTATATATCCTTCTATTTATCTTTGAGGGCCAGATATTTAGCAGTACTTAATATTGTATAATTCTTTGTTGTTTTTGTTCTAAAGGTTATGACCTAGGGGGTCATTGTTTTAAATTAATTGATTTACATATTTTTTTTTAAAAAGGAGTTATATAATGAGAAATTACTTTGTCTTATCTTGAGACACTGGGAGATAAACTTAAATATTAGTTCATTGTGGTTATTTACTAGTAATGCATTGGGTTGATCGATTTCATTTTTTTAATTAATTAAAGTATATATATTATTTCACATTCATGCAATTTCATAAATATTATCTATATATCTTTATTATAATGCAGCAATTGTCTATTATTATTTATTAATTATAAATGAATCTATTTCATTATTAAGGTATTTAATTAGTACATTATTTATTTATTATTGATTCATGATGGGGTAGTACAGTACTTGGTTTTTATGGGGAAATATTTATGCTGCCTGGAGAGAGACTCTGACTACTAGTCTATATGAGCGCTTTCAAGCATTTGTGTTATCTTGTGGATTGGGAGGAGGGGGGTGAACAGGGGAGCTTTAATAATGGGTTTTGGACATGTATTGATCAAAGGGTGTTATTAGGGATAAATGGATTTTTGGTTTATTCCTTATGGTTTCATTTTTTTTAAGTGGTACAATGAATTTGAAACTGTTTCCCTTAAATGTCAATGGGCTCAGTCATCCTATTAAGAGGGAAAAAACCATTTAGGGGTCCTTTTATCAAGCCGCGGTAGGGGTTTAACATGCGTAATACTGCACATTAAACCGCCTGCCACTCTAGCCTATAACACCTGCATTGAACAGGTGTTAGCTTTTTAGCCGGCCGCGGGGGTTAGCGCATGATGAAATGTCCGACGCGCTAATCCCACTAACGTGGCTTGATAAAAGGACCCCTTAACTTTCTAAAACAACAGGATACGGATATATATTATATCCAGGAAACACACTTATCCACTATAGAATCGATGAAGTTGGAAGGGGGGTAGGTTAAGCATTGTTTTTTTGCTCCTGCTGCGAGAAAGAAGGCTAGGGTGGCTATCTTAGCACATAGGAAATGCTCAGCTGCATTTAATTTGATTTCTAACAATCCCTCAGGCAGATGGATCCATGTGGATATGAGCTTGGAGAAAGATATCCTGGCGCTTTTAAACATCTATGCCTCTAATTCAAATCAATTGATGACTTGGTTTAAAGATCGATGTTGATATAGAAGGTATAAGTCTAAACATGTATTAAAGGATGACCTCCTTCTGGACACCCTTAAAACACCTTCAATCAAGAAATGTTCTTGTACAGACCCTCAGAAATGCCACCAAGTGTTTTAAGGGTGTCCAGAAGGAGGTCATCCTTTAATATCAAACCTTCTATATCAACATCGATCTTTAAACCAAGTCATCAATTTATTATTCTGATATGGCTTTAGAAGAAGATACAGAGTTTATGGGCTATTCGGATGAACATTTTCAATTCCATCCTGTCTAGACCAGTACTCCTAGATGATGATGGGGGAGACCCTCCCGGTGAGACATCATGGGTTGAATGGGAATCAACATATAAACGGCTGATCAGAGCTGAATTGCATAACAGCACCCTGGTACAATATTTGAAGAAGGCTATGATACCCCGGGGCTTAAGAATAGTGAAAGAACCTAAGGTGATGTCATCTAACAAATCCTTTATGGATAAATGGAATGCTATTTTGAATCGTTGCTCCCGAGACCTAATGATTCTGTTAGTTGAAAATACCACCGAAATAGAACAAGACCTTAAAGTGAAAATAGTTGAAATACAAACTAAATATCCTACGGAAGAATATGAAAAGAAGATGAAAGAAATGGAAGAAGTATTCCATCAAACAGACCAAAATAAAAAAGTTAAAAAGAGATGAACGTGATTATCAGATGGGAAGAATGTATACTTGGAATTAAAAAAAAAATAACATCCACCATTAAGCGCCGAGTAGCTTTTGAGGCAACATCTGATGAATCCGATATCACAAGTGGGGAATCTACAGATAGTTCCCGTACGAAGATAGTGGGAGATTCAAATCCAAAAATCTTAAGACCCAGAGCCAGGGGCCGGGGCACCTCCAGAACAGGAACAATATCCAAACCCAAATGACGTCTTTAGTGATTAATATTTTTCTCCCTTTCAACTCACCACCATACAAGAACAAGTTTTACAGTTGGGACTAGGGTTTGTGGTGCAAGAGAAGTCTGATTTTTTTTCGGTTAAAAATAGCCTTTTATAAGTTTATACGTAAAATTCAGATTAGAGTGTTTTTCCAGACAGAACAGGAGGAAGTTCATTCCTAGACTGAGCCGGACACATCTATCTGTAGGGTCAAGTCCACATGGACTCCTCCCCCCTCTCCCCACCCCCATGGATCCCACTATCGCCACCTTTAAAGATCTGGTCATAACAGACATTTCTAAATATGAGAAAAAATACAATCCCAAGAATCAGAAATATAATCTGTCATATGCACAATATAAGGCGATAAAGGAGTTATCTGCTAACGATGATATCATCATAAAGAAAGCAGATAAGGGGGGAGCGATAAATGTCCAAAAGCATTCTCAGTATATGGAAGAAGCCAATAGACAACTAAGGGACAGAACATCGTATGTCCAGATTTCCCTCAATCCAGGAGAAAGATTAAGCATGGATATCTTTAATTACATAACATCTGTTTATGAAGGTGGTCAACTTACTAAAAATGAGTATAGATTTCTGTTGGAGAAGTTTCCAAAAACTCAAAAAATTCAGTTCGTTCCGAAGATCCATAAGAACCTTCAGACCCCTCCCGGCAGGCCTGTAGTGAACACCAAAGAAAGTCTGCTGGAGTCCTTATCGAAATTTCTCGATATTTTTTGAAGAAAGCAGCCCTTCAGGTACGCTCATACCTGAAGGATTCCTCCCATTTTTTGAGAGACTTGGAAACAATTCCCCATTTACCAACACAGTGCTGGATGGTGACCTTAGATATTGTTTCCTTGTATACGAAAATTCCACAAAAAGGAGCTTTAGACATAATTCGAGAAACTTTGGAGGCTAGACAGGGTCCTCTGAGGATAACCACGGAGTTTTTAATGACTTTAGCAAAATGGGTCATTGAAGAGAGCTATTTCATACATGAAGGTAAATATTATAAACAAGTCCAGGGAATAGCAATGGGGGCGACTTTAGCCCCCTCGTTGGCCACCCTGTATGTTGGCAAATTCGAAGAAGAAATCATATACCCTTCCACCCAATATCTAACTAAGATTCCATTGTGGAAACGATTTCTGGACGACATATTCTTCCTTTGGAACGGTACAGAAATTGAGCTTAAGCTGTTTACTGACTAGATCAATACTATTGATGGGAATTTACAATTCACGGCTACATTCAACAGGATAAAGATAGAATTTTTGGACATTCTAGTCTATAGGGTGGCAGATAAATTGGAAACCACTCTATATAGAAAAAATGTAGCGAGAAACACCCTGCTTCACTTCTCCAGCTTCCATCCATATAAATTGAAGTACAGTCTTCCCATAAGCCAATTTTTAAGAGCTAGAAGGATATGCTCCAACCTTACAGAATTCAAGCGGGCAGCAGATGACATCGGACAAAGGTTTCGTTTGAGGGGTTACCCAGAGAAGTCTATCCGCCAAGCCTATGTCAGGGTACTATTATTGCAAGATAATAGTAGACAAAATCGTTCGGGGGGGAAGAAGCCAGACTAGTCTGTGTCTTACCATATTCTGACACAGCGAAAGCTATAGTATCATACATCAGACAACATTGGTCAATTTTGAGGACCCTAAAAGGACTGGAGGAGTACCCGATGTTTGCTTACACTAAAGGGCGGACAATAGGTCAGATGTTAAAAAAGGGGGGGCCCCAGCCCATACTCAGGGTTCCCATTTGAAATGCTCTCACTGCCAATGGTGTGACAAAACTATAGAAGGGACATCATGGCAAGACCCCCAGACTGGACGCACTATCCAGGCCCGTAAACACACTAACTGCAAAACGGATTGGGTAATCTAAATTATAAGTTTCCCTGCTTTTTGATCTATGTGGGCCGCACAAAACGCCCGGTCCAGCTAAGGCTGAATGAACATAAATCCCGTATTGTCACTGAAAACACAACTGCCCCTCTAGTACAGCACTGGATCTCCAAGAAACATACTTGGGACCAGATTAGATGGAGGGTTATTGACAGTTTGACTATTCAGGGAGGGGAAGGAAATCAGGAAGCTAGGTTAAACTATCTAGAGCAGTGATTCCCAACCCTGTCCTGGAGGAACACCAGGCCAATCGGGTTTTCAGGCTAGCCCTAATGAATATGCATGAGAGAGATTTGCATATGATGGAAGTGATAGGCATGCAAATTTGCTTCATGCATATTCATTAGGGCTAGCCTGAAAACCCAATTGGCCTGGTGTTCCTCCAGGACAGGGTTGGGAACCACTGATCTAGAGCAGAGGTGGATTTATCGCCTTAATTCCATCGTTCCCTATGGATTAAATTTAGAGTTAGAATGGCTATCCCTTCTGTAATGCCTCCCCGGGGGTGGTTTCCCCTCTTTCATTTATTTAAAGTTGGTGTGCAAGTTACCATTTTGATATATTTAAACATTTGTTTTGAATCCTTCCCGTCTAGTTTGCCAGTATGGGTTTTGCGATGGTTTCTTCACAGTGGATGCTAGTAGAACTAAGCTCCTCCCACCCCGTTACCGGCAGCTGGTTTTGGGAGTATTTAATGAGTACTGTTGAACACTGCAACCATCTTGATAGCAGCATTTCGGGTGGTCTAGCAGCGTGTGAACAAAACCAAGGTAACATGAGAAACTTTTTGAGTATTTAGAGATTTTAAACCTTGTGGGTTATAATGGGAATACATTGTATCAGTGCTAAGATGGTTTTCCTTTTATTGTAGGGACTGTAGCCCTGAGGAAACCCCCTAAGGGTGAAACATGTCGGTATACTTGGCCCTTACCACCACCACCGAAAGTTAAGTACAGTAGCAATTATGCTTTATTAACTTTATACACTGAAGGTTGAAGTTATATATAAAAAAACACACATAAAGAATAATATTAGGAGTGACCCGGTGAGGATTCAATGTGTAAATCCAGGTGTTATGAAAAGATATTGAACACGTGGTGGCATTTCTGAGGGTTTGTACAAGAACATTTCTTGATTGAAGGTGTTTTAAGGGTGTCCAGAAGGAGGTCATCCTTTAATACATATCTAATTCAAATCAAGCTGAATTTTTCAAAACTCTTCAGCAGTTGATTCTACTACTGGCTGCTTCTAATTTAGTAGTGGCAGGGGACTTTAATGCTGTTATGGATCCATTGTTGGACAAAAAAAACTCAGTAAAATACTAAAGTCATTGGGGTTAGATAACTTGGTACAATCTTGTGGATTGAAAGATATATGGCTGACTCTTCATTTTAATGATCGGGAATTTTCTTTCTGCTCCCATGCTCATAAATCATTCTCATGAATAGATTATGTTTTGTATCAGATAAATTAGTACAGCAGGTCACAAAAGCCACCATAGATCCAATTATTTTGTCAGATCATGGTGGGGTTTGGATTGAGTTTAAAACTGCTGAACAAGAGGGTAGTAGACCTGTCTGAAGATTCAATAATACATTGCTTGCAGATTCAAGCTTTCTTGAGGAATTTCAATTAAACATGAATGAATATTTTCAACGTAATGCCTCAGAGGAAATCTCTTTAGAAACATTTTGGGATGCTTTCAAAGCTACCATGAGAGGGCAAATAATCTCATATTCAGCGTAAGTTAGGAAACAACTTAAAATGGAATATTCTAATTTGAAACAAAATATTAAGGATTTGGAGTCTCAATTGGCCTTGAAATGGGAACAAACTACTTTACAGGCCCTCTTAAAAGCTAAATATAAATACAATGAGATTTTCTCTCAACTGGCTAGGAAAGATTTGTTTTCTCAACAGGCTCTATATTATGGAAACTCGAACAAAGTAGGAAGAGTATTAGCTAATTACCTCAAAGCTAAAAAAAGAAAAGTAAAAATTGTGGCTATCACAAATGAGAAGGGGGAAACTCATTCTCAAATTGGAAATATCTTAAAACAATTTTTGAAATATTATAAAGCTTTGTATTCTTCTGAGCTTTATTCAGATAAAGAACTTGAGGGTTTAGAGTTCTTGAAGTTAATTAAGGGGCCAAAAATTCCTGAGCATATAAAAGGAAATCTTGAGGTGCCTATTTCACTGAAAGAACTTCAAGCAGAGTTGAATTCCCTTAGAGCTGGATCTGCTCCAGGTGGTGATGGTTTCACTGTAGAGTTTTACAAATCATTCCAAATTACCCTATTACCTCATCTATGAAATTTATATCAGGCTCAATTGACTAAAGGTTGCATTACAGTTACTATGGCAGAATCTTTAACTATTGTTTTACCGAAGCCAAATAAAGATCCCATGTTGGTTTCAAATTACAGGCCTATTTCTTTGATTAATGTTGATGGAAAACTACTGGCTAAGTTATTGGCTTTACGCTTAGCCAAGGCTCTCCCTTATATTATCGGTATGCACCAAACAGGGTTTGTTGCACAAAGATATTCTTCAAACAACACCAGACTGGCTTTTCATAAGTTAAATTTAACAAAAGCCATGGAAGATCCGGCCTTCTCTGTATCCTTGGATGCAGAGAAGGCCTTTGATCGTGTGGAATGGACCTTTATGTATCAAGCAATAGATTGGTTTGGCATTAGTTCTGGATTTATACAAATGATTCAAACCTTGTATAGTTCCCCTTCTGCCAGATTATATATTAATAATACTTTTTCAGAATGCTTCTGTCAGGAGAGGGGAGTTAGACAAGGGTGTCCATTATCTCCTTTACTGTTTGATATTGTTCTGGAACCCTTGCTATTGGCTATTCAATAGGCAAAGGAGATTCAGGGTATTCCTTATTCAGGTCGGGAATATAAAGTCTCTGCTTATGCAGATGATATTTTGCTTCATTTGAGAAATCCTGAATCTACCATTCCGCAATTACTGGAATTGATTGATAGATTTGGTAAATTTTCTGGGTATAAAATAAATTGGAGGTTCTTCCGCTAAATGTACACTGTCCAAAAAGATTATTTGACTCATTCCCTTTTCTTTGGAAAGAAGAAGGTATAAAATATTTAGGTATTTGGATTCAAGGAACATTGGAAGACACGATGAATGTGAATGAAAAATCTTTATTGCTAAAGGTCTCAGAAATGTGTGAGCATTGGATGCAGGCAGATATACGTACACTAGATGATGTTTTTTCAAATGGGAAAATGCTTGATTTTCACGACTGCAGCAATCATTCGGTATTTCAAAGTCTCAAAATTATAAGTGGTTGCAGTTGAAGCAAGCCATTCAGAATGGGTTCCCTGATTGGTGAACTCTAAAAACTCAGTATAGCTTGCCAGTCTTATGCTTCTAGACAGATTTCTTAGGACATCAGGCCTCCCAGTAGTATAAATTAATATCTGGTTATATGAATAAGAAACCAAAAACTAGTCTTAGAGACATTTGGAGCATTGAGATAAAGCAGCAGATTCTGCATCTCAGTGGCCACGAATTTGGACTTGGAGGATGAGACGTACAGTATCAGCATCTATGAGACAAACATGGGTTTTTTTTGTTGCACAGAAGTTTTTGCACCCTGTTAGATTACAAAAGTTAGATAGTTCAAAATCTAATAGATGCTGGCACTGTCATCTAGACATAGGGACACTGGTCTTCTTTTGTCCCTTGATACTTAAATTTTGGCGATCCATTTGGGGTCAAATTAATAGAATACTGGATGTCCCATTGAAATTGACATATGATGCAGTGCTATTTGGCATGGTATTGATGGCTAAAAGCCCAATAACGTCCCATAACAACAAACTTCTCTTTATCATGACAGGAGTTGTCATACAATTTATTTAGCAGAACTGGGAAAACTGGGACTGGTTAAATTTTAATTTCTGGTGGGAATCTTTATGCCACACTTTTAAACTGGTCGGGTTGAATGGTGGAAGTAGGGAGTGGTAGCCTTGAAAAAACCCTTAGAATGACAGGGGTGAAACATGTTGGTGAATCTACCCCCATACGAAGCGTCACTTTATAAGCTAAGTACTTTTTAGTGCATATTTATTTAAAAATATTTAAAAGACTTACAAAGTAAAAATAAATAAATTATTAAAATTCAAGGATCCGATGACGATTTGAAGCGTAAAGCCAAGCACAATGAAAGATATTTGAGTGCTTGGTGGCCTGGCTGAGGATAAACGAGACTGTAAAATACTATCGGTATGAAGTGCAATACAAATGTTGGATTAATTCTAACATTTTAATCCAAGTTATAGACAGCTCTTCATTTAAGTAGTGTTGAAATAGTGCCAGAGGTTGACACTTTTAAACTGGAACATATGATTGCCGTACAACTGGGACATTATAGGAAATTTAAGGATGTTTGGGAACTATTGACAAAATTATGTAAGGAATGATTATTGATTTTGCTCTTTGGTTATACACATCCAGGTAGGTGGAAGGGGGGTGGGAAAATACCTTTAATTTATTGCAATTTTTGTGTGTATAAAAGGGGCGAAAGAGATGTATTTGATATGAAATATAATTTGATTGAAGTTTAAAGTGTAATTGTCTGTATAATATGTTGCACTTACTGTTAGCTTTATAATGAATAAAGATTAAAAAAAAAAAAAAAAAGAAAATTGGCAAGATAAACATCTGGGAAATCGGCATCTAAAGACAGTATCGCTGTTCGCTGATAAACATAGTAACATAGTAAATGATAGCAGATAAAAACCTGAACGGTCCACAGCATAGGACCTCACCAAATCCACTCTACTTCTCTCTCTCCCTTCCTACCCTGAGAACCCCAACCTATGTCTATATGTCCTCTGTTCCCCTGCACTCCCAAAGTATAGCTATAGGACCCTATGCATAGCCAATACCACCACTCAGCTCCCCAACAGCAGTCATGCTTACCTCACAATGCATGACCCCGAACATAACTAGCTGACTTACCCTCAAATTCCAAATACACCATCCTCCTGGGTGCCCCTCACCATGGGCCAGAAGAGTCTTGCAGTACCATAAGCTCCACTGGTGGCTAATAGCCAGCCTGAGGACACATACATGGTAATGCACACCCACAGCCCTGTCCACATAAGTCTCACCCTTCCAGTGACCCTGAAATACCCCATCCCTCTCCAAGATTTCCTGCTATGTCATCTCATTGTTATCAACCCGTATACCCGTTTCCCTGGTCCCCAAACCAGGCTATACACCTGTCCCCATCCCTGCCCTCTGCCACTCATCTGTACAACTATGCAACCCATATATGATGTTCAGACCCTATTGTGAACCTTTCACGCACAGGCCAACTTGAACAGCAGCAGGAGGCAGCCCAGGAGCAGCCAGTCTACCCCCAGCAGCTCCTGGAACAGTCTGCCACCCCACAGGAGGTTCAGGACAAACAGGGCTGAAGCCCAGAAGAGATGGCATTGTTTTTACCATAATTGTCTTCTTTTCTATCAGCAATTTGTATTTCTCTACCCATCCTTTCCTCTCATTTTTACATGTTTGTAATGTTAGTCTTTGACATGTTACGTATGTTTAGTTTTTGCTGTTTTGTTGTCCCCTTAATTTTATATAATTTTAATGATATGTTCATCGCTTAGAAACTTGAGTAAGCGATTAATCAAATATACAATAAACTTGAAACGTGAAGAGCCTGGAAAGTGCCACTCCAAGGGCAGATATCCAGCAGGATGAGGACCCTATGGAGCGACACACCTGCCCTAGAGGGCGAAGAGAGATGGAGGAGCATCACAGCGATGGCTTAAGGACCAGCTGCTCTGGCAGCCCCTAGTGCTGGGCCTAGCCACTTTGAACCCATCCTTCAGCAAGTGTCCATCATGCCCACACTTGATGCAGGACCTCAGGACACAATGGTATGTCTTGGTGCAAATGGTGGGCCTGCTAAAGACCCTGTACCCAAACTGAGGGCCATAGCCAGATGACCACAAGAATGGCCATACCTGGACAGACAGACCATCCATACAGCCCAGTATCCTGTCTCAAAAGTCGCCAATCCATTTCACAGATACCTGTCAAGATTGCAAAGGTTACAACAGATATATGTTGAATATCAGAGGCTGGATTGGTGTTTGTCCCAAATTCTTATTAACCGTGATGCACCGACATTATTCATATTCTTCTTTTAATGTCTGCTGTACTAAGTGCTGTCACCACATGCTCTGGCAATGGATGCCAGAGTTCATTTACATGTTGACATACTACTGACAATAGGGGTGTCTAGGGACATATAGAAATGTCAGTGCTCTGCCTACCAATGTGTGCATCTCCTCTGTGAATCAATGTCTGCACATACTGAAAGGCAAGGCTGATTGATGGGCTCTAACTCCTGCTCTGGAAGGCCTACGCTCCCTTCACCAACCCATTCAGTGCTCCCCCAGGCTGCCTCCAAGGAATGGGGGAAGGGTGCATGGGAGAATGTGCACTGATGTTGCTTCAATGACCTGGACCTAACACTACAGAGCAGGTCTCTGACACAGCATTGTGGGCAAGGGTAGCAAGTAGAACACCCACCTATATGAGCAGTGCATTCTGCAGATATCAGACCCCTGGAGGGGACACACTCAGGCCTGAAGCCAAAGCCCATGCAGGCAGAAGATACTGAGGGAAAAGCAAGGATGATGGGGCTGTATGGTATGTGACAGCAGCTGTGCTGCATAGCTAGTCTGCTGCTCCCCCAGGCCAATTCTATGCTGGGGCCTGTAGCCATAGTTTAAACATGGGACTTGCTGGCCACATAGGCGAGGTAGTATGTTGGCCTGCTGGGCCCAGATGGGGTCCCACATCCCTGACTGTCGCCCACTTATCACTTCCTGGATGAGTATCACTGCCTGACCCTCGCTGCATGCATCAAAAGGGCTTGTCCAGAACCCAAAAAACCTAGCAGTCCTACCCTTTGGTCACACACACCACAGAGGGAGAAATGGTCAATGCAAAGATCTTGGACTCGCACTAGCAACCTATGAAGGACAAACACTCCAAATTTGGAAACAGAGTGCATACAGTAGAATTTGCTCTCTGTCCAGCATGCATCCTATGTCCCAATCTACACGGCTGAGGCCTTTAGAAGATGCACAAACAGCTGCTTCCCAGCGACAAGTTACAATGAAGGACATGTGACAAAAGGGCAATGTTAATTAATGTTTAATACTCATGACATCAGGTTGTAAGTGTCGTGAAATATACAGCTGTGAAAAGATCACATACAGATGATAAAACTGACATCAAATCACATGTCAAAGGTGATTCTAACAGATGCCACTTTCAGTAAATAAATACAGATAAGAACAATGTAACATTTTTTTAAAAGGTTATGCTAACAGATCTAAAAGATTATACACCTGGGCAGGAAAGGGGAGAGGATGGACACAGATAGAGGAAACATACACAAGGAGGGCAGGAAACATCTATATACATCTGTTGCCCACCATAGCAACTGTCTGGCATGGACCAGCAAGTTTGCTCAGCCCATGGAGAGACTAGAATTTGCTGTGTATTTAGGGTGCCAGAGAACAAGGAAATAGAGTAAGCAGCAGCCAGGATGCCCCTGCAGCATGGGAAAAGAGTGGGTGCCCATCTGTGAGCACCTCAACCCAGTCCACCATAACAAGAACTGCAAGAGGAAACTGCAGCAGCTGGAGGTGCAGCAGTCCACAAGCCCCCATAGTTCTGTGGGGATGGTCCTGGTATCAGAGGATGGAGCCCTTGCTCTGGCTCTGCTGAACAGGAGGGGCACAAGACAGACAAGGGAGAAAGCACAGGTCTTGGAGTCAACAGTTTCCCTTCTGTCCCTTGTGGCTGTAGTGTCTCTTATCCAGAGGCCAGGTCCTGCAATACAGCAAGGAGTCCACTGTTAGCACAGAGCAGTACCAGTTCCTCTTCAAAGCACAGAGGGACAGATCAGGATCAGGGGTGGTAGCTTGTCTGAAGACAGGAACAGTAGGGAGGTCCAGCAGACTCAAGGCTTCCCCAGCAACAGGTAGCTGTCCTGTGAAGACAGAATAGAGAGTAAGATAGTTCATGTTCTACGTATAGCAGATTGAAAACTATGGAGGGTCCCTCCCAGGATTTGGACATTCAGCTGAGTGGAAGAATTTAAAATAGTGATTAAGGGGCAGGATCTCTGCTAGACGTTTTACTGACTGGGCCATAATCAAAACCTGAGGTGTCTATCTTCCAAAAATCCAAATACCAGCAGCTGAAATATCCAGAAAAGGTTAGATAAACACCCTATAAGGGATTTTCAAACCTTGTTAGGCTTCATTGGAGATGGTCCCAAAAAAGTAGGTGCAAGTTCTCAGCCAAAGGTAACTTATCTGACCCAGAGATTGAGATGCTAGTATAGGAGGTACAGGCTCATCATACAGACCTGTTTGCTCCCAGTGGGCAAAGACTTTGTGCTTACACAAAGGGAAAAGAGCGGGGTGCCATTTGTGAATGCCTGAATGCAGTCCACCATAACAAATGGGACACACTGAACTACAAGTGTAAATGAAGGCAGCTGAAGAAAGATGCCTACCACAAAGCTGGGAACAGGTCTCCAGAGGCAGACATTTAGATCTCACCCCATTGAAGCAGATGGTTCACAGCCTCCTCCCCCAGGTAAGCATCCATAGGCTTGGCATTTAAGACACCTCAGCTGCAGCATGGGAGAGTCAGGTACATTTAGGGGATGGAAGCCATGCTTTGTGTCCCCTCCTCAGTACCCACTCCCCCAGCCAGGGAAAAAGGGGTATCTTACTCCCAAGGCACCCGTGTGAGGGGCAGAGTCCCTGGGGAGTTGGGGGGGAGGTGCTAGGGTAGCAGCATAGCAGGGCAAGTAGTTCATGGGATGGGTACAACAGGGGGTGGGAGTCTGTGGCAGCTTATTGACCCGAGTCCAGGCAACTAGTGTGCCCCTGTACCCGCCAGTGGCCAACATCTCCTCCCTCCCCAAACAGTATGCACACCGTCATCTCACAAGTCTGAGTTCCCAGAAGCCCTACCACATTCTTTCTATTTTTCCTCTCTTTGATATGTTGCTGTCAGGCATCTTGGCATCTGAGGGACACAGTTCACCTTCACATTTGGTTCTGGTAGGCATGCTTATAGGGGCAGACATCCTTGGGTTGCACTACCCTGGCATTCTTTCTCAGCTGAGGACTGGAAGGGTACTTGGAGGGGCAAGGACAGGAATGCTGGTGAGCTGTGGCAGGATAGAGAGATGGCCAAGAACCACATCTCCTCCCCTTTCCCCATGCAAATGATGACAACTCAAGAGCCAGAACTGGAAATCACTGGACTTCATGTTGCCAGGATACAGGCTCAACCTAAAGCAGGGGATGCAGGTGCGAAGAGTCCCCCTGCAACTGGAAGTGAGCCAGACAGAGAAGATGGGCAGGAGCTCTGTGGAGCACCTGCAGAGGAAGAATAGGCAGCAAGTCATGAGGGAGGCCAACCAGTCAAAGCAGCAGCACCTTATTCTCTCCCCCCCCCCCCACCACCACATTCTCAGATCAAGATAGGGAGGCCAGCCTGCCCAGCAACACAAGTGGCAGCTTATCTTCCTGGCCCAGAAGCTCCTGGGCCACAATCTGCACCTTCCACCTCCAATACTGCAGCAACTGATAAGGGCCATCCCCAGCCAAATAGAGCCAGGTGGGGCCAGGGCTGGGACCAATTCTGGGGTCAGTATCTCATCAGCCATCACCAGGAACAATGAGATGGCCCAATTTCAGCAAGAAAGACAATTCTACAGCAGCATCAGAACCCTGCAGGACCAATGACAGTAGCATAGGAGATGATAAACAGTGGCTCTAAGGCTGGAAAGGCAACCTCCTCAGCTTCTGAAGTGGCACAGGGTGGTTAGGGAGATCTCAGAGAGGACATGGGAGAGGGAGAGACCAAGACAAGGGCAAGGGGGGGGGAAGTAGGCATGAGGCCCCATATGTGGGTCTCTGTATGTGGGGGTGCGGGATAGGGTGGATCAGATTGGTGGAAATATGTCCATAAGAACATAAGAAATGCCTCCGCTGGGTCAGACCTGAGGTCCATCGCGCCCAGCAGTCCGCTCACGCGGCAGCCCATCAGGTCCAGGACCTGTGCAGTAATCTTTTATCTATACCCCTCTATCCCCTTTTCCAGCAGGAAATTGTCCAATCCTTTCTTAAACCCCAGTACCGTTCGCTGCCCTATAACGTCCTCTGGAAGCACATTCCAGGTGTCCACCACACGTTGGGTAAAGAAGAACTTCCTAGCATTCGTTTTGAATCTGTCCCCTTTCAACTTTTCCGAATGCCCTCTTGTTTTTTTATGTTCTGAAAGTTTGAAAGTCCATAAATTAAATGGACTAAAAATTCTACAGGAACCAAAACACACTGTTTATTTATTTAGTTATGTTTATATTTATTAAAAAAAATGTATATTCCGCATATCCAACAATTCTTTGCAGATTATAATTACTTTGGAAGAATATACCTATGGGTAGAAATTCCATGTGTAAATGGCAAACGGATAGTGATAGGAATGTACTACCATCCGCCTGACCAGGATGAACAAACATATGCTGAAATGTTATCAGAAATTAGGGAAGCTAACAAACTAGGTAACACAATAATAATGAGTGATTTCAACTACATTAATAAAAGAGAAAACATATTTACCAACAACATAAATTATGATCCAAAAATGCATTTAGGCACTGATATGAGAGAACCATATGTCAATCCAAAGGAAAAAGGAGAACCATAAGCAAATCCAAAGGAAAAAGGAAGCAAAAAAGAAAAAAAGTAGAGTAAAAGACCTCAGTTAAGCTTCATGGGTCTTCACATATGTCCAAAATATCCAACTTGCAATAATAATAATAATCAGTTTATATACCGCAAGGCCGTAAAGTTCTATGCGGTTTACAATAGTTAAAAAACAATAAAAGAAGTTGAACAGAACTAAAAAAGTTAAAAGCCAATAATTAGACACTAAAATGATCAAAATAGTGCATAATAAAATTTTTACAAATTAGCTGCCTAAATACTTTGAAAACAGATATATTTTTAGATATCTCCTAAATTCCCCATAAGTGTCAGTAAGCAAAAGCAATTGTTCTAAATCCTTACCCCATAATGCTGCTTGATATAAAAAAAGATTTTGATGATGTTTTTAAGTTTACATTCTCTAACAGGCGGAAAAACAAAATTCAGATGCGAGTTTCTCTTATGTCTGTTGGTTACACAAGAGAAAAGCTCAATTATATATTTCTAAACCAAACAAAGCCTTAAAACAGAAGCAACCAAACTTAAACTTCACCCGCGCCTCAATTTGCAGCCAATGCAGTACTCGATAGAAGGGTGTTGCATGATCATATTTCTTCAGCCTAAAAATTGTACAATATTCTTGTTTCAATATCTACTTGCAAAATTCTTATTACAAAACTTAAATCATCTCTTCCTTTTCCTTAATATCTTAGTCAATCTTCCCTCTTTTCAAAAAAGATCCAGATTTTCAACTATTAACTTACCATATATACTCGAATATAAGATGATCCTAATATAAGTCAGGGTATCCTTTTCCCCAAAAAAGGAGGAAAAAAGGTTGACTCAAATATAAGCCGGGGGAATTTATATTCATGTGCCCTGCCAGGATCTGCATCCAGCCCCCTGCAAGGCTCTCCACCCTGTCCCACCTCCCTGCCTTGTATCCTGTCCCCCCTCTCTCCTGATGTCCTGCAGGCCTCCACCAAGCCTGCCGTATGACCTGGTGGTCCAGTGGTATATCAGGACAGGAGGGATCCCTCTGGTCTCCTGTCCCAGCTGACTCTGACAATATTTTTTTACCGCCCTTTCGCCTCCCCCATGTACATTTATGATTCCCTGGAGGTCCAGCAGTATACCGGGCAGGAGCAAGCTTTCTGCACTCCTGCCCCATGCTGAGCCCCTCCCTGAATGGCTTACTCAAGTTCTCATGACCCAGCGGTGTACCAGCGAGTTTTTTGTGCTCCTGCCTGGACCCGAGTCACTCCCTAAACGGCTGCCACCAGTAGCATAATGGGTACACCTCATGTACATAAGCACATAAGCACTGCCTCTGCCAAGTCAGACCATAGGTCCATCATGCCCAGCAGTCTGCTTCCGCGGCGGCCCCCCAGGTCAATGACCTGTAGTGATCTATTACTCTACTACTCTATTACTTTACAGCCTTTTGTACTGTATAGTAACCCTCTAGTTGTACCCCTGGATCTCCTTTTCCCTCAGGAATTCGTCCAATCCCCTTTTGAACCCCAAAGTCGTACTCTGCTCTACCACCTCCTCTGAAAGCACATTCCAGGTGTCCACCACCCTCTGTGTGAAGAACTTCCTAGCATTTGTTCTAAACCTATCTCCCTTCAATTTTTTTGAGTGCCCTCTAGTTTTTGTTGCCCCTGCCAGTCTGAAGAATCTGGCCCTCTCTACCTTCACTATACCCTTCATGATCTTATAAGTTTCTATCATATCCCCTCTAAGTCTCCGCTTTTCCAGGGAAAAGAGCCCCAGCTTCTCCAGCCTTTCAGCATATAAGAGGTTTTCCATGCCCTTTATCATTTTTGTCGCTCTCCTCTGGACCCTCTCGAGAATCGCCATATCCTTCTTAAGGTACGGCGACCAGTACTGAACGCAGTACTCCAGATGCGGTCGCACCATCGCCCTATACAGCGGGAGGATAACTTCCTTGGTTCTGGTAGTGATACCTTTTTTGATGATGCCCAGCATTCTGTTCACCTTTTTTGAGGCTGCTGCGCACTGTGCCGCCGGCTTCATTGTTCTATCCACCAAAACCCCAAGTCCTTTTCTAGGTTGCCTTCCTCCAGTACCATCCCCCCCATCGTGTAGTTGTACATTGGGTTCCTCTTCCCTAGAAACATAGAAAAAGACATCAGATAAGGGCTGCGGCCCATCCAGTCTGCCCACCCTAATGACCCTCCCCTATTTAACTCTGTGTAGAGATCCCACGTGACGATCCCATTTCTTCTTAAAATCAGGTACGCTGCTTGCTTCGATCACCTGAAGTGGAAGTTTATTCCAGCGATCAACCACTCTTTCGGTGAAAAAGTATTTCCTGGTGTCGCCGTGCAATTTACCGCCCTTGATTCTCCATGGATGTCCCTATGTGCATAACTTTACATTTCTCTACATTGAAGCTCATCTGCCATTTATTTGCCCACTCAGTCAGTTTGTTCAGGTCCCTTTGAAGTTCTTTACATTCCTCTACAGATCTAACCTTACCTGAGAGTTTTGTGTCATCCACAAACTTTATAACTTCACACTTTGTCCCTTTTTCCAGGTCATTGATAAATATATTGAATAGCAGTGGTCCCAGCACTGACCCTTGTGGGACCCCACTCGTGACCCCTTTCCAGTCAGAATAGTGTCCCTTTACTCCTACCCTCTGTTTCCTGTTCGCCAGCCAGTTTCTGATCCATCTGTGTATGTCCCCTTCCACCCCGTGGTTCCACAGTTTCCTTAGTAGGCGCTCGTGAGGTACTTTGTCAAAGGCTTTCTGGAAGTCTAGGTATACTATGTCTATGGGGTCACCTTTGTCCAAATGATCGCTTATCCCCTCGAAGAAGTGAAGCAGGTTCGTTTGGCAAGATCTTCCAGTACAGAAACCATGCTGGCTTGTTCTCATCAGCTTATTTCTTTCTATATGCTCATTGATACTATTCTTGATTAGTGATTCAGCCAACTTCCCCGGAACTGAGGTTAAGCTGACCGGTCTATAATTCCCCAGGTCGCCTCTGGATCCCTTCTTGAAGATAGGTGTAATATTTGCTATCCTCCAGTCCTCCAGTATTACCCCCATTTTCAAGGATAGGTTGCAAATCTGCTGCAGTAACTCCGCTATTTCGTCTCTAAGTTCTTTTAGTATTCTTGGGTGGATTACGTCCGGGCCTGGAGATATGTCAGTTTTTAGCTTATCTATCTGTTTGAGTACATCTACAAGGCTTACCTCCATGCACGGTAATTTATCCTCTTGGTCCCCCTTGAAGTATTTTTCCAGTTCCGGTACATTGGATGTGTCCTCCTTCGTGAAGACCGACGAGAAGAACGTGTTTAATCTGTCCGCTACTTCTTTTTCCTTCTTTACTACTACTTTTCTGTCCCCCTCGTCCAGAGGTCCCACCTCCTCCCTTGTCAAAATGATTGACAGCTGTCAAAGATAAGGATTGACCAATCAGCATTTACTTCTGGGTTAGGTCACGCCCACTCTCCGCCGAAACCCCGCTCACTCTCCAGCCACTTTTATCCAAACTCCGCCCATGCCCCACCCACTTTTTCTTTAGCCTCGCTCAGGCCCTGCCCACACCACACCCACTTTCCCCATAGCCCCACCCAGGCCCCACTCACACCTCCTCCCACCCATGCCCCACCTGTTCTCCGCCCATGCCCCTTCCCTCCCACAGGAATGAATGTTGGTAGCTCTGCCCCCATAGGAATGAATGGTGGTGGCCTTGCCCATGCCCCACCCCATGCCACATCACCAGAAATGTACTTTCTGATGATGTTACTGGAAATGGGGGCGTGTTTGACCCTGGAAATATGCTTTCTGATGACATCACCGGAAATGGGAGTACCTGCCCTACCGGAAGTTTACATTCTGATTACGTAGGCAGAAATAGGGTAAATGAAGCACCAGAAATGCGCTTTTCTGATGAGACGGAAATCCATTTTCTGATGATTTTACCGGAAACAGACTTAGTCAAAACCCCCAGAAATGATGTGGCCAGAAAAAGAAGTGTCTTTATTTTAACAGGTTTTAAGATCTCATGGTTAGAGCAATGCACATACAGATCACAAAAGAAAAGACATTTACAGCTGTTTTTGTTTTATTTCCTGTTTTTTAAAAACACATGGCAGGTTTTAAAAGCAGTGCAGAAACAGCTTAGAATAGGCTGCATTTTTTTTTCTTTCCTGGTTTTTAACAAACACTTTCAGTAGGAATTCTGAGTTAATGGTTGTGGGGATGGGCAACTCCCAGATTTTCATGGTGACAGCTGATAAGCCCCTTGCAGCCCCTGATAAAGCCAAGGGGGAGGTGTGTTTAAACATGTCTGAACATGCCCTGGCCCCCTGGTGTTGTCATAGTGACATATGCCCTGTCTCTCTAACAATCTGAAAAAAAAAAAAAAACAGTCACCTAACAGCGTCTGTTAAAAGGCAGAGTTTTAAGACCTATTTTTTTATTTAGAGCTAAGTTGACAGAGCTGAACGGAACATGAAAGAATCTTTATTGAAGCAAATTTATTATGGTCCATACGTGGCAGGAAGCTATGGAGGCATTAACCCTCTACTTCAAGCGGCTAAAAAGAGCGATATTACAGTCCGGAGAAAAGACGTAGTGGACTGGGTCACAGGTCAAAACACATACAATTTACACAGACCGGCTAGAATCCATTTTAAAAGAAATAAAACAATGATGTCAGAAGTTGACAGCCAATGGCAAAGTGACTTAGTCAACATGTCAGCCTTTGCCTGTTATAACAACGGTTACAAATACATCTTAACGGTAATAGATATCCTGTCAAAATATGCATGGGCCGTGAGTTTAAAAACAAAAAACGGTCACTGAAGGTGCCTTTTTGGATAAGGCCCTCCGTCAGTAGTGCAGAGACTTGAGCCAGAGACTGAAGAGATGTAAAAAGGCTTTTATTAAACAAGCATATATGCTGGACTTCTGGGCAGAGTTTCGGACACAAAGGTTATATAGGGTCCCGGCTAGTCCAAACCGGTATAACCAGCTCTGGCCAAAAGGTAAAAACAGAGAGAAAAACAAAACCATAAATCCATCCTACAATCTATACATCAAAGCTAGCTAACAGCAGCATCCTGTTGCTCCCTGGCCGTGCCTGGCACCAAGGCAGATACATAGAACAGGCCTGCATGCATACGTGATTTCTCAGAGCAATAAAATGGAGTCACAGGTTGTTATTTGTACCAATTATAACCCACTGATCTAAGATGGAGTTTCTTCATCTACACCGTGACCCAGCTATGTCAGCTACCTAGGGATCCTTCATTCCCAACTTTTCTTCTGTAGGCCAGCTGACTAGCTGGGTCACGGGAGGTCAGGGCCATCTGTATCAGAGGTAGGGACAGGGTGATAGGAGGAGAGGGCCAGGACTAGTGCGGTGGTACTTTTGTCAATCGTAGTCCTAATAGTACGTTTGAGGGTTTTCAATAAACATGGTAACAGGCAAGGAAGGACACAAAATATGACAGAGGATACCAGGAAAATTATGGTGAGGGCTTTAAAGAGTCCCGGTTTGGAGGCCCAATCAGTCAGTGAGTTGAGTCCAAACATATCAGCAGAAAAACCCTTCCAAGTCTGGGCAGGAACGTGAGCTAATCTGGTAATCTTGTCTATGACCTCTTCAACCACAAATCCTTCATCATCCAGTTGTAGACAGCAGCTGGAGAGATTGAATTTGCCACATACCCCTCCTTCAGCGGCCAATAGATAGTCTAAGGCAGTCGGTTCTGATAGATGGCGGTACGCATTAGAGAATGACACGGTGACGGTTTACCCGCGGCCACCGCATTTAAGCCGCGGGTCACCGCCGAAAACGGGGAAGAAAACTAGCAGTCGCTGCGGTGACGGGGACAAGGCCATTCACCGACCACGGAAACGGTGAACAGGTTTGTCCCCGCGGGCCAATGTACCCCCTTCTAGGAACCGCTATTTACCTGTGTTTCACCGTGCTCCTCATTTGTCAGATCAACCCTTCCTGCCAATCGCAGCAGAAGGGTACCCAACCCCTCCTGCCGGTCCTCCCAATGGCCTCCCCTAAGATCGCCGGCAGGAGGGTACCCAACCCCTCCTGCTGGACCCCCCCCCCCAACGAACCCTCCCACCCCGGAACCCCCTTAGTCTTACTTTCCAAGTTGGACCGGACAGCTCCTCGCTCGTCTGGCCAGCAGGCCTGCCTCCGTCCAAATGAGGCGGGCCCGCCCCTCCCCTCCCCTGCCTAACCCACAGGATCCTAGGGCCTGATTGGCCCAAGCACCTAAGGCCCCTCCTATAGCGGGAGTGGCTTTAGGTGCCTAGACCAATCAGGCCCTAGGATCCTGTGGGTTGGGCAGGGTAGGGGCGGGCCCGCCTCATTTGGATGGAGGCAAGCCTGCTGGCCATACGTGTGAGGAGCCGTCCGGTCCAACTTGGAAAGTAAGACTAAGGGGGTTCCGGGGTGGGAGGGTTCGTTGGGGGGGGGTCCAGCAGGAGGGGTTGGGTACCCTCCTGCCGGCGATCTTAGGGGAGGCCATTGGGAGGACCGGCAGGAGGGGTTGGGTACCCTTCTGCTGCGATTGTCGGGAGGGCCGTTGGGGGGGTCTACAGGAGGGGTTGGGTGCCCTCCTGCCGTGATCGCTGGGGGGGAGGGGAGACTTGCAGCCGTAGCCGCGGTCACTATGCTAATCACGGCAGCATTTAAAGTACATGTCGTGTTTGTTTTTGCATTGCTAGCCCCAGGGGTGGTGGAAGATTAGTGATTGAAAAACTGTATAAAAAATAACTATTTTAAATTTAGTGATCAAAATGTGTCAGTTTTGAGAATTTTTATTAATTAATTTTTTCTCTGCGTGTTTTGTTTTTGTATAGTTATTAACTAATATTTAACTAAGTTTTAAAGTTTTAAAGAATGTTTCCTTTATACGTAAATAAAGAAAAGTGAATGGGATTGCAGTGGCGGTGACGGGGCGGTGAATGGGGTGGCAGGGGCGGTGACGGGGCGGTGAAGAGGATGGTGAGACGGGGACGGGGCGGTGACGGGGATGGTGAGACGGGGACGGGGCGGTGACGGGGATGGTGAGACGGGGACGGGGCGGTGACGGGGACCAATTTTTTCACCGTGTCATTCTCTAGTACGCATCATAGTGTTCGCTTTGGCCAGGGCTCCCAGGGCCCTAGCTGTTTCATTGGTGATAACTTCTAAGACCGCCTGCAGACGTATGAGGCGGTTAAGCATGTAGATTGGGGTCCGGTACCCAAACATACCATCATCAGCCCAAGTAGCAGGACCGTAGACAGCAATGATGCGCTCCGGGGGCCAAGTGTCTCCCCATTTACCAATCTCCAGGCTTCTTTCAGAACGGGCCCGTTGATCGAATACTGGGACAGCCAGATGTTCTCCTTCGGATAACGGGAGGAGGAAGAAGGCTGGTTTGATAGTGCCCAGAACACAAGTGCCAGTCCAATTTGAGGGTAGAGTGGGGTACGCCGTTTTTCCACAGATCCAGTAGTATCCTTCCGGTGCAGCCCAAGGGGCAGAAGCAGGCAGGTTGAGGTAGACATTTAATGTGGTAGCATTGCCAGTAGTATTCCATCGTCTGGGTAGATTTAACTTAGGATCCCCGGTCCAATAAGTCCAACCGGGCTGAGAGGTGCTGTTTTTAGTCCATAAGGATTGGCACTGCAGGTGTCCAACACGAGTGGTAAAGGATGGTCCGAGACGCTGTATGCAGTGTTTTGCCAGAATGGAGTTTTTCAGGGGCCAGCTGGGTGCCCCCGCAGACATAACAGTTTGTCAGATTTAAGGTGGCTCCTATGGCTTCAGCGAACTGTATGAAAAGGTTGTGGGTGGTGGCAGAGGGCACAAAGTCTTGTTGGTCAAGTTTCATATGTTCATAAAAGTCTGGGAACACAATGCTGTATTGTTCAGGGATTCGGTGTCTCTCAACGAGTTTGATGTGCAAGACAGTACCAGGGTCAGTGCCCTTACCGTATATCTGTAGGCCCACAAGATAGCGAGCTTTCCGGAGGCTATCATCGAGGTTCCATGTAAACGGCTGTAGAATAGTGAAGTTAAGTGGGTTACAGTTCTGGAGGCCACAGTCAGAGGTAGTCACCCCTTTGGATAATATGGCTCGGGTGGTGGGCAGTCGGGTCATACCCCAAGTAGCCTAGGATACACATTTCCAGTAGTTACAGTAGTAGTGTTTGGAAGACCCTTCACAGTGGGACGGCTTCTGTCCCGCCAGGCACATGTATTTATCGTTGTGCATATATTCCCTCCTCCATGCTAGGGCACCACAACGTCCAAGGAAGGTGGGGTTCTGGTCCATGGCATGGCAAGCATCAAAGAGGACTGAGGCCGGGACATGGGGATTAGTGACCAGGGTTTGTTGAATCAGGGGGCCCTGATCCCAGACTGAACTGACCTCTATCCAAGTATCCCTATTAGTTGCTCTGGGGTCGAAACAGATCTGTGAATCTCCATTATTACATATAGAATATTCAACCTTGTTATATATACATACAGGGGTCACTAGTTGACCCTTACACTCATAATTAGTTTGAAATCTAATAACATTTTCCGTTTTGCCCCCATTGTCCACTAGTGCCACACAAGGGGCACACCCAGGCGTGGGAGGGGTAGGGGACATGGACAATGTTGGCAAGACGTAAATCACAAGCAGTAAATATACAACAGAGTTCATGTTAAATATCTTGTCAGATCTCCGGATCAGACGTGCGTGATTACTCTTCCAGAGTGTGGGGCAGCCGCGTGATTTTCAGTTGAAGGTCAGTGGGCCCTTTTTCACAAATATACTCAGCAGCGGGCTTCACACAGCTGTAGTGAATCCAAGACTTGTGGCGGGACAATTTGACAGCTGTGGGGGAAGCAAGTAAGACAGTGAAAGGCCCTGTCCAAAGGAGTTTCAGCGGTTCTTTCTTCCATCCTTTTAGCCACACTTGATCCCCAGGTTTGTAGAGGTGAACAGGGGTTGTAATTGGTAGCGGGGCTCTAGAAATGACCCAGTTCTGTAATTTCATAATGGTCTTTCCTAGCTGCTTTATCTCTGCGTCTGTGATAGCGTTCCCTATCTGTTCAAGAGACTCGGGGTCTAGACTGACTATCGGCGGGGGTCGGCCATACATGAGCTCAAATGGGGACAACTGATTGCGTTTACCTGGGGTACAACGGATGCGAAATAGAACAGAAGGGATCAGTTTGGGCTATGGAAGGCGGCTTTCTTCTGCCGCTTTGCCGAGGAGGGTTTTAATAGTTCTATTGATGCGTTCAACTTGGCCAGAGCTCTGGGGGTGATAGGCCGTATGTAATTTCCAGGTGATTTGCAGGGCCCGAGAGACTGCTTGTGTGACTTGTGATATGTATGCGGGGCCATTATCGCTGCCAATCACTAAGGATGATGTCATGGATGATGTCAGGGATGATGTCATGGAGTAAAACCTTTACTATTTCCCTACTTTTCTCTGTGCACACTGGGTAGGCCTCTGGCCACCCAGTGTGGGAATCAATGAAAACCAGGAGGTAACGGAACCCATGGGAGGGGGGCAAGTGGGTAAAATCTGTAGAGAGGACTTGCATGGGATGTGAACCGATAGGCTGGTGGCCAGGGACGGGGGGTTAGAAGAGGGGTTGTGGCGGAGGCAAATGACACAGCGGTGCAGAACATGAGAAATGAGTTGAGAGAGATTCGGGATATAGAAATTCTCTCGGAGAAGAGTGCGGAGGGCTGGGTTACCGGCATGAGAAAAATTGTGTGCACGTTGGACAACAGGGAGGGCCAGGAGTTGAGGGACGTACAGGAGGGGGGGTGGATGTGTGGGAGGAAGGTATAGTAATCCATCCGGATGGGAGGGGTCAGTGTACTGGGGGGAAAGGGAATGAAGGAAAGGTTGGGGGGAGGAAAGGGATAACAGAAGAGGGGGTGTGGGCGGACCTTGGAGGGCCGCCTGGCGAGCCGAGCGGTCAGCCAAGGCATTACCGCGGCTGATGAAATCACGGAGGCGACGGTGGGCCCGGCAGTGCATGATAGAAACTTTGGAGGGTAGCAGGATGGCATCCAAAAGGTCCAGGATGAGTTGGTGGTGTTGGATAGGGGATCCAGAGGAGGTGCGGAAGGAGCGCTGGCGCCAGAGGGCAGCATGGGCGTGAACAGCTAGAAAGGCAATTTAGATAGGAAAAAAAAAAAAAATGCAAAAAGGGAGAAAAAAATCTCCAAAAATGGCCAATGGTTTAGTTGGTGTCCCCGGGGTACCCCACAAACCAAACAGATAGACAACACAAAGATGACAGGGCATAAACAAACATAGAAAACAGAAAAGGCGTGGAACTTTTCTTCCAGCTGGCAAGGATTCAGAGCTGAACTTAGATCTGCAGAGAAAGGCACAGTTATACAAAAACAAACGTCCATCATAGCACGAATCATAATTGTGTGCACACAGTGGCAAAGTAAAGTGCGATATAACACATGGCATAATAATCACATAATCATAAAAGGCATCTAAATGGTTACTGGAACTTCTGAAAGAGAAAACGTAAGAATGTGATCACTCTGACTCGGTGCCCTGCCTATTTCATTCATAAGGCAGACAGGGACGCAACTGCTAGGGTGTGCTTTAATCTTGAAAAATAAGCAAAACTTACTAGGTAAAGTAAGATACAGTGTACAATGTTAAATATAGAGGTATTCTGAAGTATGGCAATGTCAATTCAAAGGGAAAAAAAAAAAGAAACGTGTTAAATGTTAAGTGCAAGGTCATTTCAAGGTTACTGAAAGCAGAACATTGTCCTCCTTCTCTGGGTTAGAAAAAGGCTCATTGTAACAGGTCCAGAACAGCTCTGTATGTATGACTGCGAAGACAAAGAAGAGACATTTTAACTTGACACCACCCCTGAGGTCACTTAGCCATGTTCCCTGCAGGCAGACCTGGAACTCTTGTCTGCCATCTGGGTCCCGCTACACTCTGAGGAGTGGGCACTGCTGCAGACTAGATGTAGCTACTTTAGTCTGCACTGTCCTTACATAATAAGTACCCCCTTCCTCTGGAGTTTGAACTACCAAGTTTATTTTAAAGATATTTCTGTTTCCAATTGTATTTAGAATCTGATTGATAATAACACTTTATACAAACGTGCATGGGAAGAAAGAATTCATAAAGAACACCAGGATAAAGACACAATACGGGAAAGCAAGGGAGACTGTAAGCACAAAAGAATTATTCTCAATCCATCCGTTATCAATAAAACTCATTCATAAAGGGAAAAAAAAAGTTGACCACGTTACACCGCTATTGATTAAGTCCCATTGGCTACCTATTAGCCACCGAATTACTTTTAAGATATTATTCTTGGTTTTTAAAGTTCTAGCTTTCAATGAGCCTCAATTCATGTCTAGAAGGATCATTCCTTATTATGCCCCTCGTTCTCTACGATCATCATCACAAGACTTATTAACTGTCCCTTCCTTAAAAATTGTGGGTACAAGAAGAAATGACATGTTTTCTGTTACAGCGCCACAAACGTGGAATGCACTGCCACTTTACATCAGAAAAGAAAAAGATCTTATCTGTTTTTAAAAAAAACTCTTAAAAACTTTGTTATTTAACTTTGTACTTGTGTCTTAAAATTGTTTGTCCTCTAAAATGTTGTTTGTTTTTTTTGTTTTTTTTTAAATTGTTCAGCGCTTAGAATGTTTGTATAGGCGATTCATCAAATAATAATAAAACTTGAAACTTGAACTTGAATTATCAAGCCCATGTTTAGCAAATATTTCAATTTTCAGAAAAATATGGATACTTAACCTCTATCATTGTTAGTCTTGTACTTTAAATCCCCCAACACTGGGATACAAAGGCAGGGATGTGCCCAACACAAACCCCACATGTCTGACAAATGGTCGCTTTTTTTTTTCTTACCAGCAGACACACTTTGACAACTGCAAGAACACGTAAACTATCTGGCTCAACTTTCTTTAAATTACTCACTGTCTGTAACAAATCCACTGTACGCAACATATATCTAAAATCACAATCCTTATTCTCGTTCATCAGTGCGAACTCACATTCTTAGCCACATGCATTTTACCCTGTTAAGCAACTTACTCTATCCTGTCTGCAACTTTCAGCAAAACAATCATGCTGGCTTGCTTTACCAACCTTTCCCAGGTTTCCAACCTAAATGCTATTTCCATCTCCCCGGGTAATTTCTCAACATCACCAATTTCTCGTTCTCTGTGTCTTGTCAGGTGTCCCCAGAGATTTTGTTTTATCAATTTGACAAGTATGGCAAAAAGTTGATTAAATTCCAAATACTAAGCCTCTGATAACAATAAAAATAAGGGTGAAGAAAACAATAAAAATTACAAAATTACAAAAAATCCTCTACAAACCCAGAATTAAACATATAAGAAACAATGAAAAAAAAAGAACTTCAAGGAGGAAAGGAAAGAGGACATAGATGGAAGAAAAGCAATAGGGCAAAGGAAAAATGTTTGGGTGTTTGTTTTGTTGCTTTGAATTTATCTAAATGGTGCTAAACCATAAGATTAGGAGAGTTAATCCAGTCCAAGCATGACTGTGTCTAGCTAACTAAGTGTTTTGTTTTATTAGTAATCAAACTCAGTTAACATTGATTCTCCATAATTACCCAAATAAAAATTGCATTGTATTATATCATCTTCTGCAAGCCTGCCATAACTGGCAGGGTTGAGATGTTACATCTCATGATGAAAAGCAGGACTATGTACGCTATGTATTTCCCCCTCTTGTAAGAAGAAAAAGAGGGTCAGTCAACAACAACAAAAAAAAAAAAATAATAAAAGAAAGCAAACACTTTCCTTATTATCTCTAGACCCATTCTGTTTAAAATAATGTATACCACTGTGTTATCCTGAATATCATGGTCATCAAGACCGACAGGAACGTTCAAATCGGGTCGAGGGGTATATGAAGGTGGGGGCGCTGAGGGTTCCAACGGATCCGGTCCACTATCTATTGGCTCGGATAAAACAGGGCAGTTTTCCTGGACCTTCCGCCGGAGGGCCATTACATGCACTAAGGTAGCTTTGTCCAATTGGGATTTAAGCCAGGAAGGTTTTAGTCGGACCGTATCCAACCAACTATCTATATAAGGGAACTGATCAGGATGTCCCTCAGTGGGACTGGTGACACGGATATATACCTGACGTATAATATTCAAGTCCAGAGTACCCTCGGGGGGGGGGCCATCCTACGCCGAAAGTGGGCCATTCATATACACAAAATTTAGTGAGTGTAGACTTTGTCATCTTAGGGTCGCCATAATTGCCAGAAAAGGCAGTTGTAAAATGTTTAAGCATGATCTGAAGGGTGCTCTGACCCATATTATACACCCAACAAAAGTTCCAATTTCCAGAAACCAGAATCCTATATACCTCTCTGTGCTTCACAACGGATTAAGAAGTTACTAGACAGAAGAGGTAGAGACAGGATAGAGAAGGAATCAACTTCTCACTTACCAAGACAGGTCCGGTACCGGCACAACAAAACCAGGAGCCAGAAATCTCCACCGATTCGTTCCTTCTCGAGGTGCAATCCGTTTTCTTCGACGAGAAACCGTTCCTGATCAACCATCAGGCTAATGCCGGCTATTACGGGTCTCGTAGGAGGCAAGGTTTGAAATCCTCCGAGGGAGACGATCGTGCCAAACAGGCTCAAGTCTGTAGATCAAGTCCCTGTTCGGCTGCGCCAAATGAAGGTGCCTTTTTGGATAAGGCCCTCCGTCAGTAGTGCAGAGACTTGAGCCAGAGACTGAAGAGATGTAAAAAGGCTTTTATTAAACAAGCATATATGCTGGACTTCTGGGCAGAACTGGCTGCATAAACAGAAGACCCCGAGAGTTTCGGACACAAAGGTTATATAGGGTCCCGGCTAGTCCAAACCGGTATAACCAGCTCTGGCCAAAAGGTAAGAGCAGAGAGAAAAACAAAACCATAAATCCATCCTACAATCTATACATCAAAGCTAGCTAACAGCAGCATCCTGTTGCTCCCTGGCCGTGCCTGGCACCAAGGCAGATACATAGAACAGGCCTGCATGCATACGTGATTTCTCAGAGCAATAAAATGGAGTCACAGGTTGTTATTTGTACCAATTATAACCCACTGATCTAAGATGGAGTTTCTTCATCTACACCGTGACCCAGCTATGTCAGCTAGCTAGGGATCCTTCAGTCACGAAGTTACCAAAGCCTTTGAAACAATATTTAATTTAGGGCGTGCACCTGAAAAACTTCAAACAGACAAGGGTAAAGAATTTTTAAATAAGTCTCTGAAGAATTTATTAAAACAAAAAGGTGTTCGCCATATTGTGACCCATAATGATATTAAAGCAGCTGTAGTGGAAAAATTTAACAGGACTTTAAAATTCAAACTATGGCGCTATTTTGACATCTCACAACCCCTTTACTATAGTGCACAGCTATAATTATAGTTTTCACAGAACGATACAGGCGAGGCCTGTAGATGTGACACCCTCAAACTCTTTGCAGATTTGGAAAACAGTCTACGGCAGTAACATCAAGGATCTCTTAAAGAAAGGAGACAATCTGAGGCTGTCAAAAGTTAAAGGAAAATTTGAGAAAGTTATGAGCAAACATGGACAGATGAGATATTTATAATAAAAGATGTTTTAAACAGGGGTCAGAGAACATGCATATTTTGGCAGGATATCTATTGCCGTGGTGTGGGCAGGGCCTGGGCGAGGCTATGAGGAAAGTGGGTGTGGTATGGGCGGGGCCGAGGAAAAAGTGGGTGTGGAGTGGGTGGGGCATGGTCGGGGTTTGGGTAAAAGTGGGCGGAGAGTGGGCGGGTTTGGGCAGAGAGTGGGTGTGGTGTGGGCGAAGAGTAGGTGAGGCTTAACTCAGAAGTGAACACTGATTGGTCGATCCTTATCTTTGACAGCTGTCAATCATTTTGACATGAGGTGTACCCATTATACTATTGCCGCCAGTTCTCATAAGTCCTATGAGAACTGGTGGCAGCCATTCAGCAAGTGGCTCAGCGCCAAGCAGGAGTGCAAAAAGCTCAGTCATGCCCAGTACACCACTGGGCCGCAAAAACTCATAGCAGCCATTCAGAGGGGCTCAGGGTGGGACAGGAGAGCAGAAAGCAGTACACCACTAGACCACCAGGGATTTAAAAAGGTGCGCGGGGGGAGATAGGCGGGAGGAAAAAAATTGTCAGAGTCAGGGATCCCTCCTGTCCCGGCCCACCAGGTCATAAGGCAGGCTAGTGGAGGCCTGCAACAAGTCTGGGAAGGGAGGCATTGACCCGAATATAAGACAAGACCCTCATTTTTGGGCCTTTTTTGGCTCAAAAATCTCATCTTGTATTCGAGTATATATGGTATACGCTCCAGAGCTTTTTTACTCCATATATATAATGAAAATTCTCCAACTCATGCATTAAGTCAAACTAATGTAGACGTGAATGATATGAACTTAGCTGTGTTTCCAGTCTTTTGCTTTACTGTGTCAACTTCACCACTCACTGAACAACCAACCACTGCTCCTGCAGGCTTCACTTCCCCTCCAGTTTACATCACACCACAGTTCTTCATACCCAACAGGGAGTACCCATTTTGCCAGAGGCTGCATAGAGTCATCTTTGAAAAAACCCCAGAATAGGAATGATAATTAACATTTTCTATGCGTACAATGTGCTTTGTGTTTTTTAGATCATTTTGACTTGGTCATTTTAAAAGTAGCTCGCAAGCCTAAAAAGTGTGGGCACCACTGCTCTAGAACATCGCTCCTTAGTTTTATCAAGTGGTGAAGTGAGGGGCCAGCACTTTACATCTTATCTCCTCATGTACAGCATGGTTCTTTATTCTAAGCAGCTCTGGTACTAAAAGTACTATGGGTGCCTTATGCTACTTTCACTACCACTTGCAGTCAGGTTTGGCATTTTATTATAGTTTTGGTTTTTTATTTAGTTTTTCACCAGTATTTTCATTTATTTATTAAAGAAGCCTTTTTTAAAAGCCCGATGCCCCTCCCCTATCAGCATGCATCCAATCCACTGCCGACACTTTTTTGGCGCCTCTTTCAACGGATCAAATATCATAGCCCCACTGTCGCGTGTTCACATTTATTCTGCGTGCGAGTTTATCTCATCAGTGCAGAGACCTTTTCGGTAAGTCCATTTTACTCTCCCTTTTTTACTTTCAAAAGTGGTTTTATTCTTTGGTTTTAATAGAACCTCATTTGAACAATAATTTAGATCTTTCCCAGGTTTCACTTTTCATATACCCGGTTGGCTTGTCTACATCACGGGACGGGTCGAGGTGGAAGATGATATCTTTCTTCTCAAAGGACCCTCGAACACAAGAGGACATCCGCTCAAACTCAGGGGAGGGAAGTTTCGTGGAGACGTCAGGAAGTACTTCTTCACGGAACGAGTGATAGAGCATTGGAACAAGCTTCCAGTACAGGTGATCGAGGCCCGCAGTATCCCAGACTTCAAGAATAAATGGGATACCTATGTGGGATCACTGCGAGAGTCCTACCAATGAATAGGGTCGCTAGGATATAGACTTAATAGAGCAGGTCAGTAGAGTTAAGGGGGCTAGTAGACTTAAAAGGGGGTCAATGGTATGGGCAGACTTGATGGGCTGTAGCCCTTATCTGCTGTCATCTTTCTATGTTTCTATCGGCTTATGTTTTCAGGATACACTGTATTATCAGCTGTTCATTTCCCCTTACGTTTACTTTTGCCCTGTTTAGGTCTATATAGTCTAGGCATACTGTTTGTAACCAGCCATCATTTTAAGTATGTATATGCCCTATTTTAGGGGGGGGTTAAGTTCTTTTAGCATGTTATTTCATTAATTCTGAGTTCGGTGTTACAATATATTGTTCTTGGTTTTTAGTTTACACATTATTTATTCTTTTCTATGACATGTTCGCATCACAATTTTACTCAAAAGTATAAATAGGTATCCATATTTCCATTCAAGTTTCATCATGGTGCTTTGGTTATGGCTCCAGTATTTGTCACTTCCGTCCACAAGGTCTGGCTATCCGTTACCTTCTCATATTTTTAAGACTCACTCATTATAATTAGCGGTGATCCAAACGTCTCTTCATAATGCACATGTCCGATTTTAGCATTTGGATCTTAGTACTATGGGTTTGGTCTTTTCTGGTTTGCTTTCTATAGTCTGCTTTTCGTCTGGAGTCTTTTGAGTTTACAATTACATTTAAGATCGCTCCTATACCGAAAGCCCACTAGACCACCAGGTAAGGTCCGGGGAGGTCCGGGATGCAGCATTTCTTTTCATCCCCCCCCCTAAATCGCAAATAACCAAATCCGCAGATACTGAAACCGCGGATTCGGAGGGAGAAGTGTACTTCATTCTTCACCGAGGAAGATGTGAGCGAGATACCGATGCCAGTAATGGTATTCAGTGCTGATGAGTAAGAGAAACTAAAATCTCTGTAACACTGGAAGATGTAATGGGTCAATTTAAGAAACTGAACAGTAACAAATTGTCTGGACAAGATAGTATATATCCTAGAGTGCTGATAGAATTGAAAAATTAACTTGCAGAGCTATTGTTAATAATTTATCTTTAAAATCCAGCATGGTACCAGAAGACTGGAGGGTGGCCAACATGATGCCGATTTTTAAAAAGAATTCCAGAGGTGATCTGGGGAATTATAGACCAGTGAGTCTGACATCGGTGCCAAGCAAAATACTAGAGACTATTATAAAGAACAAAATGACAGAACATATACATAAGTATGGATTAATGAAACACAGCTAACATGGGAAATTTTGCCTTACTAATCTACAAAACAAAAAAGCAGTAATTCCACAACCAAATAACAAATACCCAAAGAAAGTGGAATGAAACAAAAATTAACTTTGTCAATTCAATTGCACTGATAGATTGTAAATGGAAGAAGGCAAAACCGCAGACCGTATTGCTATGTCTCATAACAGCCAAAGGCTATTGACAAATGCAATATTATGGTTTAAATCAGTGTTTTTCAACCTTTTTTGGGCAAAGGCACACTTGTTTCATGAAAAAATCACGAGGCACACCACCATTAGAAAATGTTAAAAAATTTAACTCTGTGCCTATATTGACTATATATAAAGTAATTCTCTTGAATAGGAATCAAATAAACACAAAGAAAGTATTTTATAATTACTTTATTATGAAATATTAAGTAAACAGAATAGTGAAAAATTATAAAATACTTTATTCAGTGCGAAACCTGGGCCTGTTTGGCTGAACACAAAGCTGATATTCTGGCTGGAATCGAAGAAAGACACACACGTAGCTCTTCGTCAACAGCCGTTCCCTTCACCGCCCCGTCACCGCCACTGCCATCCCATTCACCGCCCCGTCACCGTCCCCGCTGCATCCATATAAGCCTTAGTACTGTAATATTTAGCTTATTCCTTTCTTATAAATCAAAGTTCCTGCTGCTGAACTAGAGAAAGAGATGTTCAGCTGGCAGGGCTTTGTTTATAAATTTTTATCAACACAACTAATATACTATTTTATCCTAAAGCAAAAAATAAATAAATAAATATAATTTTTTTTTCTACCTTTGTTGTCTGGTTTCTGCTTTCCACATCTTCTCATTCAATTCCTTCCATCCACTGTGTGTCTTCTCTCTACGTCTTCCATTTGCTGTTACTGTGCCTCTCCCTTCACCCCCCCCCCCCCAATTGGTCTAGCACCCATCTTCTTCCCTCCGCTCCCCCATAGTCTGGCATCTGTCTTCTTCCCACTCAGTCTTCCACATTTCCCTTGGGGGTCTGTTCCTCTCCACCCTCCTTCAATGTCTGTCCTATTCCTTTCCACCACCACCCTTCCCTCCCTCCTTTACCATCTGTTCCTTTCTACTACCCTTCAGCTCCTCTCACGTGGCTTATCTATCTACCTTCCTCCCTCTTATTTTCATGGCACGTTACAATGTAATTTGTGCAAGCCACTGGAGCCTGCGAGCTCGGTGCCTGTCCCATCCCCACAAACCATCTCGCTTCTGTGCTCCTATTTTCTCCATTTCTAATATCTCCCCTATGTATCTGTCATTGCCCCCCCCCCGTGTCCATATACCATCCCCATGGCATGTCCCCTTTATGTCTCTGTCCCTATGCCCCATGCACATAATTTCCCCTCTTTCTGTTACCTTCCTGTGTCCAGATTTCCCCTATCTTCCTCTTCCATACCAGTGTGTCTCTTCTTTTCAACCCCATCTAGCTTTTTTCCCTCTTTCTTCCTCCCCCCCTGCTTCTAGCATCTGGCTCACCTGCCTGTCCTTCCCTTTCTTTCCTGCTGTGGGTTTTTCTTTCCGTCTTCATCCCCTTGGCCCAGAATCCTTTTCCCTTTCACTCCCTCCTTCCAATTTGAGCCGGGAACACGAGCGATCGCACGGTCCCCTCAGCCACCACTCGCCTGCCCAATCGATCCTACTGTTTAGCCAGCTCTCTCCCTTCGCCTCACCTTAGTTTGTAGGTTTTGTTTTTCGGCGACATGCACGCTTTCCCAAAGAGCCGTGCACGCGCGGCTGCTCAGTGTTCAATCTTCTGCTCTGCTGCAACTTCCTGTTTCCGGTTGTGTCAGAGCAGAAGATCGAAACTGAACAGCAGCGGGGACCGGGGGAGTCTCATGGGAGCGCGTGCGGGACCCGGCCTGAGGCCTAATCAGTGTCTGCACCGTACGGCACACCAGGCAACATCTCGCGGCACACTAGTGTGCCGCGGAACAGCGGTTGAAAAACACTGGTTTAAATCATTGGTCTGCCTCTATCCTTTTCATGTGAATGCAATAATTCATCAAAGTATTTCTTAATAGTGCAAAGTTTCCAGAGCTCAGCAAAGCATTTCTTTAATAATAGATCAATATGATGTTCTAAAGTGAGATGTTTATCTACAGTCACTCCTAATATTTTTATAGAGTGTTCTATATTATAGTCAAGACCATTCAAGTGAATTGATGTTTCTTTAATCTTGTCACTGGGGGTTGCAAGAAAAAATTTAGTTTTTTCTGGATTTAGTTTCAATTTAAAAGCAACCATCCAACACTCAATCTGATTCAGGATGGTCGCTAAATAATTTATGATCTTTACTGTCAGACAAGTTAGCAGTATAATTATTGTAATGTCATCCGCATAAATGTAAAATTTAAGATTTAAATTGTGCGATTTAAGATTTCCCAGTGAAGCCAAGTAAATATTAAACAAAGTGGTGGATAAAGGCAAATCTTGTGGAATCCCATATTGGCTTTTCCAACGATAAGAAAGGCTGTCATTTTTAAATACCTGGTATGATCTGTTACCCAAAAATCCTCGAAACCAATTTAAGACCTTTCCCGAGATACCAATAGATTCTAACAGTCAATAAGAATAATATGATCCACCAGATCAAAAGCACTGCTCAGATCTAACTGCAAAATCAAAGCACTTGTACCTTGACTGAACAACAAATGAAGATTATCCAGCAGAGAGGCTAAGATAGTTTTAGTACTGAAACCTGACCGAAACCCAGATTGACATATTAAACTTATCCAAGTAAGTAGTTAATTCTAAGTTAACAAGACCCTCCAACAATTTAGTAAACAAAGGAATACTAGCAATAGGTCTGTAGTTGGAAGGGAAGGTAGAAGATTCTTTAGAATTTTTAATAATCGGTATGATCAGAATCTGACCTAATTCCTCTGGGAAAATCCCACTAGCTAATAATAAGTTGGCCCAATTAAACAATTTGGCCTTAAAAGTGACAGGGGCAACTTTCATGACATTCGGAGGACAGCTATCAAGCCTACAGTAAGAGTTGATATACTTAGTATAAAACTTGCAGAAAGTTTACCAGTTAAAAGCTGTAAAATTGTTCCAATACATGTCAACTCTAGGAATCCGCTAAATACTGAAGGACTGGAAAATACGAATGATTATTAACGAGAACTACTAGAGAAGTTCTCAAATTTTTATTTTCATATTGAAAAAGTCAGCCAAAACATCAGCAGTACCATTGAAACATCAAGGGCCGTTGAAATTGGTGAGACTGCTCAGAAGAATGTGCTGAGAGTTCCCTACTAGTAGAAGAATCTTCTTTCAACAGGGAAACTGTTGCTTTGACCTTTTCACCGAAAAGAATATCACCCAAGCAGGGAGCATCTGCTCATCTTTCATGCAGGTCTTCCCAGAGATCAGACGTTCGCATCCACAATGAGTGTCTGGATGCTATAGCGCCTGCTGCAGTTCTAGATTGCAGAATAGCTTGAAAATCTTTTCTACCAGTAGGAATAGCTGCCTCACTCAGGCTGAGTAAGGAAGAAACTTTTTGTTTAAACTTTGGATACGCATACTCTTCAGAAGAGCTCGGCTGAATAGGCTGCTCCGGCTGAGGGTCAGACTTTGGTAGGATGCTGGATTCTGACCAGGCAGGAGTAGAGTGAAGTTCCTATCTCAAAGAAGAGCATACCTGTGTACCTAGAGCACATGACAGAAGAGGTGAAGATGGCACTGAAATGGAAAGTAAAGGTTCTTCAGGGGTGACCTGCTGAATTAAATGTGAACAGAAGGAAGCTGGTGAGAAGGCTGCAAACAAGAAGCACTATCCAGTATAAACTTTTGACACAAAGAGAAAAAAAACAGACAGCCTGAAAAGTCTCTATTCCATGTGAAGGCGTTTCTGTTTGCACAGCAGGCAGAGAACTGGAATAGTCTCCAGTTCTAGCATAGGAGAAGGCTCCCCCTTTCTTTTAGCACTTTTAGAAGATTTTAAAGTGGTACCTGTATTCTTTGAAGGAGCAGGCTGTAGCACAGGAAAGGAACATGAAACTGAGGCCAAGGCCGCAGGAGCCTTTAAATGTTTTGAAGTAGAAGCCGCTTTTGAAGAGGAGCTCCATGATAAGGATGACTCCGACAGAGGAGAAGGGGTTAAATTTCTGTCCCATGTCGGGAGCTGCTTCTTGTGTCCTCCTGCTGATATTGGCGTTTTTTTGTTATCATGCGGAATCGGCATACGTTGGCTGCTCTCTCTCCATGCAGTACCAAAATGGGCCTTGAGGGGAGGAAGCAAGCGGCGGTGTTGGCGTTTGTTGCTGACTTGCCTGAGGAGAAATTCTGGCACCAATTAACTGTGAGCCGCTGTCCATCGCGGCTCTGAAGAGGAAGTGAGAAAAAGAGACTTTGCGATCCTAACACCCTCCCGTTAAAACAGCGGCGCTAAAATTGAAAAGGGTTGACAGCTAAAAAAAAAAAGCTGGTGCCACGAAGCAAGCTCCTCAGTCAATCTGATTTTTTTTTTTTAAACACTTGGTCAAGACTCACCTATTTCTCTCTATTTTAGTTATTATTGTTAGCTATTATTATTATTAAATTTTTTTCCATCCTTTTTCCTACTGGCCATACTTCTTCCTATGTACCCTAACATCCTTCTCGTTTTCACGGTCACCTTTTCAACCTGCTTGGCCACCATAAGATCATCACACAATCACACCCAAGTCCCATTCTTCTGTTGTACACATAAGTTCTTCACTCCCTAAACTGCTCCTTTGGGGTTTTCAGCACAAATGCATGACCTTGCAATTCTTAGCATTAAATTTTAGCTGACAAATTTCAGACCATTCTTCAAGCTTTACTAGGTCTTTCTTTATGTTAATCACACCATCCGGGGTGTCTACTCTATTGCAGATTTTAGTATCATCCACAAAGAGGCAAATCTTACCCGACAGCCCTTCAGCAATATCACTTATAAAAATCTTAAAAAAGAACAAGCCAAGGAACAGAACCTTGAGGCGCACCACTGGTAATATCTGCATTAATAAGGTAAACCTTATATCAATTTTGATGAACACATAAGAGACATTTTTGTTTGAAGGTGAGGAGGTTTTTCTGCTGATGAAGTTGCTCCTTTCGTTTAAAGGATCTGCTTGCAAAAAGTATGTTTCAGCAGGTTGGAGTCTTCCTAGAATCAATTTTTTGAAGTAATCATCAAAACTGATAAACCTTTTTTTCTCACAGACACTACTGATATCATATCTTTGATATTACAAGGGAACCTTACTATTTATCCTTCTCCGTTGAGAATATTGACCATTTAAACCTACTCTGTTGTTTTCTGTCTTTCAACCAGTTCTTAATCCATAATAGGACATTACCGGCATCCCTATATAAATGGAAAAAAATTGCAGACTACGGAGACAGATGAAAACAAATTGATACTTTTGATGATAATTGTTAATTTTCTTCTTGAGCCTAATAGAGATTAGATTCTGAGAATCAAGGGCTCCAGTTTGGTAATCAGGTGTATTATTTTGACTCAATTACCCCTTTAGTAAATGCAATCCCATAAGTGTATATTTTATGAACATAAGAACTGCCATCTCCAGATCAGACCTTCGGTCCATCAAGTCCAGCGATCCGCACATGCGGAGGCCCAGCCAGGTGTACACCTGGCATAATTTTAGTCACCCATATCCCTCTATGCCTATCGTAAGGAGATGTGCATCTAGTTTGCTTTTAAATCCTAGAACGGTGGATTCTGCAATAACCTCCTCTGGGAGAGCATTCCAGGTGTCCACCACTCGTTGCATGAAGCAGAACTTCCTGATATTTGTCCTGGACTTGTCCCCCCTTGTCCTCCATGTCCTCTTGTCAGTGTCACATTGGACATTGTAAATAATTTTTTTTTCCTGCTCTATTTTGTCAATTTCTTTCAGTATTTTGAAAGTCTCGATCATATCCCCTCACAGTCTCCTTTTCTCAAGGGAGAACAATCCCAGTCTCTTAAGTCATTCCTTGTATTCCAAGTTCTCCATACCTTTTATTAGCTTCATTGCTCGTCTCTGCACCCTCTCCAGCAGTTTTATATCCTTCTTTAGGTTGGGAGACCAATGTTGGACACAGTATTCCAAGTGTCGTCTGACCATTGCTCTATAAAGTGTCATTATAACTTTCTCTGATCTACTCGTGATTCCTTTCTTTATCATGCCTAACATTCTATTTGCTTTCTTTGCCGCTGCCGCGCATTGTGCCGATGGTTTCAGGGTCCTCTCTATCAGTACACCCAGGTCCTTTTCTTGTTCACTCTTACTCAGATTTGCACCTGACATTCTATACTTGTGTTCCTTGTTCTTTCTGCCTAAATTCACTACTTTGCACTTTTCCACATTAAACTTCATCTGCTATTTCTCCACCCATTTCTCTAACTGACACAAGTCACTCTGGAGTTCCTCGCTATCCATCTGCGATCTGATTGCCCGGCATAGCTTTGTGTCGTCTGCAAACTTGATGATCTCACTGGATGTTCCTTCTTCTAGGTCATTGATGAAAATATTAAATAAGATGGGCCCAAGTACCGAGCCCTGGGGCACACCGCTAGTCACTTTCTCCCAGCCTGAGAACTTCCCATTTATGCCCACTCTCTGCTTTCTGTTCTCCAGCCATTTGCCTATCCATCTTAGTATATCTTCCTCTATTCCATGGCTTTGTAATTTCCTGAGAAGTCTTTCATGTGGAACCTTTTTGAAAGCTTTCTGGAAGTCCAAGTATATTATATCCACCCATTCTCCAGTATCAATTTGTTTGTTCACGGTCTCAAAAAATTGAAGTAAATTCGTCAAACATGATTTCCCTTTCCTGAAGCCATGTTGACTGGCTCTCATCAGGTCGTGTGTATCCAAGTGCCGGACTATGCTATCTTTAATCATTGCTTCAACCATCTTTCCAGAGACAGACGTAAGACTCACAGGTCTGTAGTTGCACGGTTCTCCTCTTGATCCTGTTTTGAAAATTGGCGTGATGTTCGCTATCTTCCAATCGTCCGGTATCTGTCCAGTTCTAATTGACAGATTGGCAAGTTTTTGCAAAAGCTCTCCCATTTCAACCTTCAGTTCTTTTAAGACTCTCGGGTGAATTCCATCAGGTCCAGGGGATTTGTTGCTTTTAAGATTGTCGATCTGGTAGTATATCTGGTCCAAGTCCACTTCTACTGTGGTGAGGCTGTCCTCTATTACTCCTTTGAACACTTTCACTACTTCTGGCATTGTTGCGGTGTCCTCCTTCGTAAAGACAGATGCAAAGAAGGAATTTAGTCTGTCTGCAATTTGTTTGTCTTCCTTGATGTACCCTTTCCTTCCCTGGTCATCCAGCAGTCCCACCGCCTCTTTTGCAGGGTTTTTTTCCTTTTACGTATCTAAAGAAGGGCTTAAAATTTTTGGCCTCTTGCGCTATTTTCTCCTCATAGTCCTTTTTGGCATCCCTCACCGCCTTGTGACATTTCTTCTGATCATCTTTGTGTTTGTTCCAGGCTTCAGTTGTTTTCGTGCCTTTCCATTTTTTTTAAAGGAGTCCTTCTTTTCTTTTATGGCTTCCTTCACCTCTCTAGTAAGCCATGCCGTTTCTCCTTTGCCTTTAGTTTTCCTTTCTTTGGAAATCCACGGAATGTAGAGATTTTGTGCTTCCGTGATAGTATTTTTCAGAAGGGACCATGCATGATCTACCGTTTTAACTTTGTCCATCTTTTTCTTCGAGCCGTTGTTTCACCATGGCTCTCAGGCTATTGTATCTTCCCTTTTTAAAGTTTAAGGTCTGCCTAATTAACCACTTTTCTGAATGTCAGGTCCCTTCTGGCCAGGCTGCCAGATTCCAGTATTGTTACATCACCCCATTAAAAGAACACCTTTATTTATGGTTTAATTTGATCTCTTAGCCTGCCTTTGTGAGTTGCTACAAAGGTCTAGGTTTTAATTTTCTTTTAGGCACTGTTCCCTTGCTTTTCTCTATAGTTGATAAATGGATATTAAGTAGTAAAAATGTTCTGCATTTTATCTCATTATATTTCTGTTCCACTATATTTCCTTTGAATATGGTACTATTTGTATCAGTGGAATGGGACAAATGGACTTTCCATAATAATTAGAGCCAATAGGATGTGATTTGGACATAATAAACTGTTTTACATCATCCTATTGGCTCTAATTATTATGGAAAGTCCATTTGTCTCATCCCACTTTTTGCTGAATATCTGCTGGCTTTGTGGGTTTGCTCTCTGCTGGACTCCTTGTGACACTATTTGTAATAAACATAAAATAATATAAAAGACTCAAAGTGAGGAATCATGAAGTCTGGAATTAGGTCAGTGATGCCTTTATAAGAAGGGCTAACTTCATATTTTCAAAAGTTTTGTGTGACAAAGTATTCCACAGCAAACTTGTTGGGTTTTTTTTGTTACATAGAGCAGTTTGGACCCCAGTTCGTTTACAGAAATTAGATAGCTCTAAGTCTAATAGATGCTGGCACTGTCATATCGAAACTGGGACATCAGATCATTTACTATTCTATTGTCCATTGATACTTAGTTTTTGGAAATCCATTTGGGCCAAGTGAATAACCTACTGGAAAATCCGTTGGCATTATCATATGACACTGTTATTTGGTATTTCCATGAGAGCAAAGAGTCAAATCTCTTCTAGTAATAATAATAAACTTTTGCTCATCATGACAAGGGTTGCCATAGAGCAAATTATGAAGAATTGGAAGAATTGGGATTGACTGAATTATAATTTTTGGTGGAATTCGTTATGCCAAATCTTTAAAATGGAACGGGTAATAGCTATACAGCAGGAGCATTTTAAGAAATTTAGGGATGTTTGGAAGCCATTAACGAAGAAAAAAACAGGGGAAAAAACAAAACCACAAAACCTAATATGCAGAAACCAGAATGGAATTGTCCAAATCAGAATGATGTGCACTAAAAAAGTGTCCTCCAATTCATCTGATAATATAAAAAAACTTTATTTCTCCAATGTCACAATGATGCATACAATGACTCAGTGACTCGACATGTACATGTTTCGGCCAATAGGCCTGCCTCAGGAGTCTTAAGAGTCACAAATGTAGACATTTGAAGTGTACTGCCGCTCAAACAGATTTTATACAGAATTCAACCATACCAGAATGTCATTCCAGTGAAAGAGCCAGTTCCTCCTCAAAAAGACTAGCACAGCACTCTGCGTTACACAGGCAGAGTGCTGTGCTAGTCTTTTTGAGCAGGAACTGGTTCTTTCACTGGAATGACATTCTGGTATGGTTTAATTCTGTATAAAATCTATCTGAGCGGCAGTACACTTCAAATGTCTACATTTGTGACTCTTAAAGACTCCTGAGGCAGGCCTATTGGCCGAAACATGTACATGTCGAGTCACTGAGTCATTGTATGCATCATTGTGACATTGGAGAAATAAAGTTTTTTTATATTATCAGATGAATTGGAGGACATTTTTTTAGTGCACATCATTCTGATCTGGACAATTCCATTCTGGTTTCTGAATGGGAGCCATTAACAAAATATTATACAGAATGAATATTATTTTCTCCCTTTGTTCATATACGTCCAGGGTGGGGAATGGGGAGGGAATATTTTATGATTTATTATGCTTAAGTACAATTGATGGGTATAAGGGGGGAATATTTGATGCGAGTTAAACTTTGATGGTATATTAAGTGATGTTAAAGTATAAAATGACTGCATCTTATGTTACACTTGTTGAAAGTTAAATGTATAAAGATTAAAAAAAAAAAAAGTCTGGAATTAGGTCAGTGATGCCTTTATAAGAAGGGCTAACTTCATATTTTCAAGAGTATTGTGTGAAAAAGTATTCCACAGCAACTATGATTTCTTATTGCAGGCCTCAACAAATTTTCATTAATCTAGGAGACATATCCCCAAAACTTAGCAGCAGTGGTATACGAAGGGGGTGGGGGTGGAGGGGGGGGGCGATCTGCCCCAGGTGCACAGCTTGGGGGGTGCACAGCCAGACAGGTCCAGGTCCTCCTGCCCTTCCTTTCCTCCGGCTGCGCCGCTACAATCCTACCTCCCCCCGCTGACAAGAAGTCTTTCCGACTTCAATTCTGACATCGGAGAAGACGTTCCAGGCCAGCCAGGCAGTGATTGGCTGGCCCGGAACGTCCTCTCCGACGTCAGAATTGACGTCGGAAAGACTTCTTGTTGGCGGGGGAGGTAAGATTGCAGGCGCGGACTGGGGGAAAGGAAGAGAAGAGGCGCATTTTTTTTTTTTCCGCGGCAGGGAGGATGTAGGCAGGCAAGCTGGCTGGCTTTAGCACGGCAGGGAGGGAGGGAGATAGGTAGACAGGCAGGCTGGCTTTGGGGGTGGTCAAAATCTGGAAGGTAGTGGGGGGACATAAGAAGGAGGCACTGGGGGCACTAAGGACACGGGAAGGAGGCACTGGGGGCACCATGGACATGGGACGGAAGCACTGGGGGCACCATGGACACGGGACGGAGGCACTGGAGGCACCATGGAAATGGGATGGAGGCACTAAGGACATGAGGAGGGAATAAGGCACTGGGGGCACTATGGACACGGGAAGGAGGCACTGGGGGCACCATGGACACGGGACAGAGGCACTGGGGGCACTATGGACACGGGACGGAGGCACTGGGGCACCATGGACACGGGACGGAGGCACTGGGGGCACCATGGAGACGGGACGGAGGCACTGGGGGCACCATGGAGACATGTGCCACTGTTTCTGTGGTGCACTGTATGCAGAGTCCAGCTTCTTACTGGTTCAATTTAACCTTTGTCTATGTATTTCTATTTTATCCCCCCTTTTTTAAAACTGTGGAGCGTTTTTTAGCGCCAGCCGTGGTGATAGCAGCTCTGATGCTCAGAATTCTATGAGCGTCAGAGCTGTTACCACCGTGACTAAAATCCACACTACAGTTTTGTAAAAGGGGGAGGGGTTAGTTTGTGATGACATATTCCATACTAGGCGAAGGTGTTTTCTGTGTGTTCGAAAGACATGGTTTTTTGTTAGGACTGACTGCAGGATTGATCTGTACTAGTCTGGCTTGTTTAGTTTTACAATGGGTACATTGATGTAGTACTGCTTACTGCATATGTAAGATGCTGCCTTTTCCTAGGTACTCATGTGTGACGTGTGGCTTGTTACTAAAAATCATGTTTTTCATACAGATGGGGGGTCAAAAAATGATGGGCCCCGGGTGTCACATATGCTAGGTATGCCACTGCTTAGCAGTAAGCATCTAAGACCTTTCTTACTTCTCCTTTTCCACCATTGTCCCCGGTGAAGTTTGCAGAGGAAAGGTTTAGAATCCCATCACAGATTAGCAGTAGCTCCTTTAAAAACTGACACTATGATTTTTTTTCTCCTCTTTTGTGCTTGTAGGTAAAGAAACTAATAAATCAAAGGCAATTGCCTCTTTGTTTCACCTATCATCGAAGCCTCAGACTCCATTAGTTTCTCTCTTATATCTCCTTCTCACAGCCTTCAACTCCCTCTGTCACTCTTGTGCTCCTCTCCAGCCTTCCCCCAGTCTCCCTTGTGTCCCTCTCTAGCTTTCCTCCAGGCTCTCCTGTACCCCCAGCCAGCCTTTATCTGTTTCTTCTGCTTTTGCCTCATTCACAGCTGCCTAAAACAGCTTTTCTCCTGCACAGTGATCGGGCTCTCTATCTATTTAAGCCACACAGTGCAGGGGATTCAGAAGTCTTGTGGGACTCGAAACCACGAGACTTCCCAAACTTTCTGAACTACGCAGCTATGCAGGCAAACTAGGAAAATCCCTTCTCTTCAGAATCACAGGTCTTTGGAACGACCTTACTACCCCGCTGCGGAACCTGGGCTCCCTCCAATTATTCCGCAAGCAACTGAAAACCTGGCTTTTCACTAAAATGTAATTCTATCCCCCCTTACTCTTCTCTTCTATATATAAGTTCATGTAAACCTTATTTTTCCCTTTTCTTCCTATATTTTAAGTTCTTGTAAACCGTGCCGAGCTCCACATCCGTGGAGATGATGCGGTATATAAACTTAAGGTTTAGTTTAGCTCAAGTATATAGACAGCCTGATTGCTATGCAGGAGAACGAAGGTGTTTCAGGCAGTATGGCCATCAGGGGTAAGATTTTCAGGGGTATGAAATTCCAGGTGCCATTTCTAGATGCCATGGTGACCTGGAACCTGGGATTCATCAAGCCCAGCCTTATTGACAGGTCACCCTGGCAAACATAGGACTAGAGAATTAATTAGACATAATTTTTTGTGGCCAAGGTGGGGTCAGGATATAAAGGAGTATGTCCTATGAAGTCTGCATTGAAAATATGATACCACAATAAAGCCCTCAATGACTTCTGGTGTCTGTGCCCATGCCACCTAATCCTAGGAGTGGATTTTTAGAGACTTCATTAAAGACCTACCTGTGTTACAAGGCACATCTACAATCCTAGTAGTAATAGATCCCTTTTTGAAGATGGCTGACTTCATCATGGTAGCCTTCAGCATGTTAAACATCGATTATACTGTCTAGGAGAGGTTCACCTTCATGGATTACCTTCTCATATAGTCTTTAACTGAGGCAATTCAGTTTACTGTGCAATTCTGATGAAAGCTGACCACACTTTTAGGCATTCAGGTCTGCTTGCCTTCAGTTTATCACCTGAAATATAAAGGGCAAACAGAACAACCAAATCAGACCTTGGAACAATATCTACATTGTTTCTGCAACTATCATCAATACAACTGGACCCAGAAACTTCCATTGACAGATTTCACCTACAACAATTAAGAACATTCACCAACCAAGGTTACTACTACTATTTATTATTTCTATACACAGCACTGAATATTAAACATACAAGAGACGTTCCCTGCTCGAAAGAACTTACAATCTAATTATGACAGACACAAAGGACACAGGGTGAATCAATAATGGCTTTTATCCTTATTTTCACTAAGGGCAAGTCTGAGAATCTCAAAGTTTGGGGTTTATTTTACATTATATTTATTGCAATAGTTTGTGTTTCAACATCTTCTTTAAATATCTTACTGAAATATTAACATATATAATTATAAACAAACTACTAATCAACATATTTGTAGATATAGCTTTTCGCCCAATCCTCCCCAGTAGTTTTACTCTGCCATCCATCTATCAGATACTTGTTCACCAAATTTCATCTCCCCTTCCCGTTTCTTACCTTCCTCCCCTCATCTGCCCTACCATTCATGAATCATACCTCTTACAAGACCAAGACCAAGATGACCGAGGCCCTTCAGTTATGATATTCATCTTCATGGTAAGTTCACATGTAATTTTTTTGTACCTTTACATTTTCCCACACACTCCCTTTCCAATATTACACTAAAGGAACTTTCAGGTCTTTCTGCTTCAGATCTATTGTCATTTTAGCTGCTAAAAATAACGAAATAATTATTTCTCCCAAGATTTCTATGTAACCTTCCCACCAAAGTATATATCCAATAAACATGCTTCATGGTTATTCCTCCAATCCTGAGCCCATAATTTTCTGTTATTCCATCCCCCCACCCCACCAAAAAAAAAAAAAAAAAAAAAGAACTATCTTTTTCACAGCCCTGCCACAAATGTTCTAAACTTCACCCCTCTCCACATCTCTCTCTCCCTCCCTCTCCAGCATTTCTCCTTTCTTCCCCCAATTCCATCATCTCCTCTCTTTTGCCTCCCCCAGATCAATCATTTCTCCTCCCCCATTCAACATCTCTCTCTCTCTCTTTCTCTTCTCTACTACCTGGTCCAGCATCTCTCCTTCTCACACCTCTGGTCAGAATCCCTCCCTCTCATCAGTTACGTCTAAACAAAAGTAAGATAAAATTTATTCAGATTAGTCTCCCTTATATTCGAAATGCTGATATCTTTCAATCAGAATGTGATTCAAACTACAGTAAGTGAGATATATGAGGGTGAATCAAAAATTAAAGGCAATTGTTAAATTACGCGATAACTGGAACAGAGCTAGCTAAATGCAATATATGCACTCGTACATTGCCTGTTGGATAGTTTGTCCACGCACAGTGCAGTGCTCGGCCTTTAGTCGTGTAGCCATGAGGTTAGAAACATGGACACTCCATTGCAAGATTGCACCATTGAAGAACAATGTGAAGTAGTGCGCTTTCTTTGGGCAAAGGGAGTGAAACCTATGAAAATTCAGAATCTGATATTGACTCAGTATGGACATAGCACCATGAATCAACAAAAGATTTACGAGTGGATTAAAAGGTTAAAACAGGAAGAACAGGTGTAACTGCTGAAGATCGTTCTGGTCGTTCATTAACATCACGCACACAAGAGCACATCGACAGGGCCGATGATTTGATTAGAGAAGACCAACGAATAATGGTGTCAATTGGCTGCAAATTTGGATATCTGCTATGGATCTGCACTTGCCATAATGCCCGATGACTTAGGATACAGGAAAGTCTGTGCACGATGGGCTCCCAAACAGTTTACTGATCTGCACAAGCAAAAGTGTGAGGAGGTTGTGAGAATTCTGAAGATAACTGTCACTGGCAATCAGGGCAGGATTAATTCTGCCCCACACCCTGTCCCTGCCCCACCCACACCCTACCCCTGCCCCACCCCCATTTACCTGTTTTCTTATTTATTAATTCCACTTATATTTCTTTTTTCTTTTATTTTAAAATTCAAAACAAAGATTAGCATACCAGTGCCAGTGTACAGTTTTTCTTCTATGCAACCCCAAAACATTTTACAAATCCCCCTTCCTTTCCCACCTACTTACCCAGGACTTTAATTCTGATCCCTTTCCATAAGTTTATAAAAGTGTTCAAATTAAAAGTGTTCAAATGCATTGTAAAGCAGCAATACTATCCGAAACATAAGGAAAAATTATGTTCTTACCTGTTAATTTTCTTTCCTTTAGACACAGCAGATGAATCCAGAGACCAGCAGGCAGACATAGAGAAACTGATTAACAGGTGGTCCTATTGGCTGGCACGCCTCCTGCATCTTCAGTATAGCTCCTTGCCCAAGCATCCGTAATCATCAATATGCTTAGCATGTAAAAAATTTATTTCCCATAACAAATGTCAAAAGTAATAATACAGAATACAATGATCAATAACAACGGACTTCGAAAGTTGCAAAAGAAAAAACCAACAGACAATATCCAGAAAGGGTGGGACTCTGGATTCATCTGCTGCGTCTAAAGGAAAGAAAATTAACAGGTAAGAACATAATTTTTCCTTCCTTAGCAACAGCAGCAGATGAATCTAGAGACCAATGGGATGTAGCAAAGCAATCCTCAATCAGGGTGGGAAGCAAACGCCACTTCCGCAACAATCGAAGCACTAAACGCTGCCTCCGCATGCACCCCCACATCCAACTGGTAATGCGGAGATAAAGTAATCTTGGAAGACCAAGTAGTCGCAGGATAAAACTCCTCCAAGGAAAAAAGCTCTGGGCTATGTTCAAGTAGCCGCCACTGTGCCAGTTGAATGGACATGAAGGTCTTCCGACAACCGCTTCCCTGCCATCAAGTAAGCATAAAGAATGTCCTCCTGGACCCCTCGAGTGATGGAGGCATTGGATGCTTCTCTTCCAGCGTTTTCTCCCCACTCTCTGTTCCCCATTTCCTTTCAGCATCTTCTCCCAATCTCTCTTCCCCATTTCCCTTCAGCGTCTTCTCCCCACTCTGTCTTCCCCATTTCCTTTCAGCATCTGTTCATCTCCACCCCCCTTCAGCGTCTGCTCCTTTCCTCCATCACCCTTCCCTCTCGCCACCTCACCCCCCCATTGGCACCCCTCGCATGGCCTCCTTCCTTCCTTCCTACCTACCTGAATCTATCTCCCTCCCTCCCCTTTACCTTCACAGCGCGTTTTGAGTAATTTCTTCAAAGCCGTCGGAGCCTGCAAGCAGCAGCGTGCCTGTGTGGGTGGAAACTTCTCTTCTGACGCAACCAGAAGTCATGTCAGAGGAGAAGCTTCCGCCCACACATGCAAGCTACTGCTTGCATGCTCCGACAGCTTTGTGAAGAAGTTACTCAAAACGTACCGCAAAAGTAAGAGGAAGGGAGGGAGATAGATAGATAGATTCGGGTAGGTAGGAAGGAGGGGGCCACACACAATTATTGACCACGTGCATTCCCTCTTTTAACTGCGGGGATAAGGCCATTCCCCGCTGCAAGGGGCGGTAGATGGCTTTGTCCCCGCACCCGCAGTGAGCACTTTATCCCCCTCACCATTTCAGCGGGTAACAGCTACCGTGTCATTTTCTATTACCAGTGGTGTGCCTCAAGGTTCTGTTCTTGGGCATGTTCTTTTTAACATTTTTATAAACAATATTACCGCAGGACTGTCGGGTAAGATTTGCCTCTTTGAGGATAATACAAAAATCTTCAATAGAGTAGACCCCCAAGGATGGTGTGAACAATATGAAGAAAGAGCTGGTGAAGTTTGAAGAATGGTCTGGTCTGAAATTTGACAGCTAAAATTTAATGCTAAAAAAGCAAGGTCATGCATTTGGACTGCAAAAACCTGAACGAACGATACAGTTTAGGGGGTGAAGAACTTATGTGCACAACAGAAGAGCGGGACTTGGGTGTAGAGAGCTGCACGGGAACGGGGATGACGGGAATCCCGTGGGACCCGCGGGGATCCTGCGGGTTCCCCCTTTGGGTCACGGGGATCCCGTGGGGATGCCCCTTAGGGTCGCGGGGATCCCGTGGGGACGCCCCCTAGGGTCATGGGGATCCTGTGGGGACGCCCCCTAGGTTGCGGGGTTGGATGGCACTCGAGCCGCGAGGCTAGTCTCCTTCTCCTTACCTGCCCTGCCGCAGCACATAGCCGAACGGAAGTCTTCCCGATGTCAGCGCTGACGTCGGAGGGAGGGCTTAAGCAAAGCCCTCCCTTCCTCCAAACAGCTGAGAGGCAAGAGAAGCCCCAAAGCAGCCTCCTGCCACTGAGCTGTTCATGGCAGGAAACCTTTTTTTTAATGGGCATAGATGCTGTGTGTGTTATATCTGTCCCATAAAAAAAAACAAAAAACATAGAAACATAGAAACATAGAAAAAAGCGGCAGAAAAGGGCTATAGCCCACCAAGTCTGCCCATTCCAAGTAAGCCCCTCCCCGATGAACACGGCACCCAGGACTAACCCCCCCCCCAAGCAAAAATAAACATGAAGAATGCCCACTCCCTCCTGCAAATTCCAGTTGGTAGCCGAACTGGATTATGTCCAGGACCTACCAGTCTAATGAAAAGCAGGCCCAAGCCTCTAGGAATGCTGAGAGTCTGCACCCTATATGAAGCAGGGCAGCCATCGATCTGGCATCATTGTGACTTTCTGGCCAAGGGAGCTGCTCAGGCAACAGAGGACTGGTTACATCTGGGTCCTGAGAAGTCCTCTGTGACGTGGAGCTGGAATAATGTCAATAATGCCTAGAACCATGAAAATTAAATCTCCCAGAGCCCTGAGAGGGTCTGGGTATGCTATCAGGCAAGATCTTTGGGCACCTGTCCACCACATAATTCATAAAATCATTCAGGCCCTTGCCAAACAACTGCCTCTTAAAGGGAAGTCTGGCATGAGCAGCCCACTGTGTGATCCAGAACATTCTGCAAGCAGAGATCGAATAAGCAGACGCATTACACAAGACACAAAGAATGTCATACAGAGCGTCAGCCACATAATCCATGCCAGATGACAAAAGTTGTGAAGGAGTTCGACCGCCTCAGATTCCAAAATGTGCAGTCTAGATAAACAAATGCGAGTGATAAAGGATGCCATCGAGGCTGCCTTGACTTCCAGAGCCACTGGCTTGAAAAGCTTTATGAGGACAACATCAAGTCAGAGGTCCTGCATGTCCTTAAGCGCCATGCCGCCTTCACTCAGAAGGGAAGTACACTTGGTGACTTGAGCCACCAGGAAATCTATTTGAGGCTGACTGAAAAGATGCTGGCATTCCTGTACCATAAAGTGCAAATGGGACATGGCTCTTGCTACCTTGAGAGCCCCCTCTGGAGCATCCCACTGCTCCGATATCAGGATGTTAATATCAGGATACCAGGGAAACGCTGCAGACTGAGCTCTCAATCCACACATGAAAGAAGGTGAGGTAGAAGGAGCTGGCAGTCACAATCGCAACTCAAGCAGGGACTCCGAGATAAGATTTGTCAAGGCCACAGATTTAAAGAAGCGCAGAACCGAAGGGTCTTCCTCTGGTTCAAAGGCTAGAGCAGGATCCTGAGAGCCAGCATACATGCCCGGGTCCCCAGCCACAGGAAGAACATCCCCCGAATACAAGGGATATGCATAATGATCATCATCATTGATATCTGCCTGAGCAGGGTCTCCCAAATCAGGAATAGTGACAGACTATGAAGAAGACGTGCCCTATGAGGCAAAGCTGCTGGAAGACAAGCCAAGACTGTGCAAGCAAAGCCCAGCTCTCATCAAAGGCATGCCACAAAAATTTCATAAAATCCGAGAAAGTCTCCTGACCCTGGAGCACAGTGTCACCCCCAGATGACTTAATTTTATGTTTCTTGGGCTGCAGGGCATCTTTGTTCTTTCAAGCGGGTCTGTCAGATTTACCAGGCCCCAAAAATAAAAAAGGTCATCCGAACAGGCTGGCTTCCCATTTTGTCACCTGCTTAGTCAGGGGTGAGGCCTTTCCTGGGTGCACCACACAGTACTTGGCATAAGGATGCTCCTAAGGAGCAAATTTTGTGCATTACTAACATGAATTCGAGTTATCAGAGCCCAAGAACTCCATCCCAACAAGTTTTGAAGCAAAAATTGCAATTTTAGAAATGCAGGAAACTTTTGAAAAAAAGATTGCTAAAATCCAAGATGGCCACTGCTAAAATTTTCGTGCCAAAAATTGTGATTTAAACAATCTTAGCAAAGTGATTTTAGGATTTTTCAGGTGGGGAACATGCAGAAAAGATGCAAAACTTCAAATTTCAGATCTCCTCCCCCACAAAAAAAATCACCTAACAGGATATAACAACCTTACTCACTATGACCTGTGCTGGAAATGTGCTGCAGCCTGCCTCAGCTCTGAACAGTAGATGGAGAAAGAAGAATCACCGCCTCAATCTGGGAATGCCTCCTCAACATCGATCTCAGACATAAAGCCTAACCGTACCTCCATCCCTGTGGACCAATGGATGTGCCACTCAGAAGGGTGGGAAGGCGAAAAATGCACTCAGCACCCAGCGAGATATCGCCTAACATCCTGCGCTCAAACCCCTGCTCGGAAGTGAGTGAGGAAAAGCGGAGATGGCCCCAAGCTCCAGAGATACTTATGCAGTCTGGTCAACAGGTACCATCAGAGACTGGCCTGTCAGCTGCAGATCGTAGTCTGCCATTTCTCTCCTCAGGCAGAGCTAAATGGGAAAGCTCAGAGCACAGAAACACCGAGAAGCTTAGAAAAGCAGTGAAGTAAATAAGAAAACAGAGAGCAGAACAAAAACACTCCTTCCGGAAAAGCAATGAAGTAAATAAGAAAACAGAGAGCAGAACAAAAACACTCCTTCCGGCTCACGTGCAGAAGGGAAAAGCTTCAGCTAGCAGTAGAGCTCACTGTAAAGTAGGGGAGAGTCAAAGTGGATTCCTTCTACAGATGGCTAGTGGCCAATGGGACAGAACCTGCTTGTCTAGAATGACTCACCTATTGCACTGGAAATACAATTAAGTTGTTATAGCCATGTGAACATATCCTCTTGTATCTTGAACCTCCAATCCTGGGCCCACACCGTCCAAATGAAATTGAATGAATCCAAGACTAAACTACTCTGGCTTGGCCCAAATTTAGCTCAGCTACCCACCTCAATCCCACTGCCCTCTGGCTCCACTCTGCAGCTCGAATTCTCCAGCAAGGTCCTGGGCGTCATCATTGACTCTACATTGTCCTTCAATGACCACCTCAACTCCCTGGTAAAAAAATGCTACTTCAGCCTACACATGCAGAGGAAAGTAAGATCCTGCTTCCACCAAAAACATTTTGCCGTTCTCGTCCAAGCCATCATCCTCTCCAGACTGGACTACTGCAATTCTATCTTCATAAGCCTAAGAAAGAAAAACCTTCACAGACTCCAACGGATCCAAAATGCCGCGTCCAAGCTTATCTTTGCAAAAAGTAAATTCGATCACATCTCACCGCTCCTTTCCAAGCTTCATTGGCTCCCGATAATTTCCAGAGTTCACTTCAAATGCATCTGCCTAACTTTCAAGATCCTCCACGGCATCCTTCCTCCTTTAATTCCACTTTCTTGGAATTCCTCAAATCTTAATACCACCAGATCTACCCAAAAATTGAAATTATCCTTCCCCTCATTAAAAGGCATTTCCCACCCAGGAAAACTGGGGACTTCCCTCTCCTTCAGATTCATCGAGCTCTGGAACAACCTTACCTCCCCTCTTCTAAACCTGAGTGCTCTTCAACCCTTCCGTAAACATCTGAAAACCTGGCTCTTCTCCAAAACCTAACACTCCTCCCTCTTCTGACATCCTAGCCCTCTAACATTCTTCTCCCCTCTGATCTTCATCTAGCCCTTCCTTGGAGTTCCTTTCTCATTACAATTCCTGTAAACCGTGCCGAGCTCCACAACTATGGAGATGGTGCGGTATATAAACCCAAGGTTTAGTTTAGTTTAGTTTTTAAGAATAATGCCTAAAATGCTAGGTGTTTTCCCACAATTTTTGCCTCTAGCATATATAAGAACATAAGAATTTCCATACTAGGACAGACCAAAGGTCCATCAAGCCCAGTATCTTGTTTCCAACAGTGGCCAACCCAGGTTCCAAGTACCTATATAGATCCCAATACATATGAGGAGGTACTGAAAAGTTCTCAGCCCAACTAAAAAGAGAATGACATGGAGCTATGAAACTTACAAGTTATTCCACATATTTACCCCTAAGTTCAACACACTTGGCACATCATGCCTGAAGTTCTTATAATCCTTCCAAAAAATACTCTGACATTTGGTCACTGCTGCTCAATTTTATGGTCCCTTCCTCATAGATCCTCTGTATCTGTCCCTTGCTTTCTTGAATTCAGATAATGTCCTTGTCACCACCATCTTTACTGGCTACGGAGGCATAGTCAAAGAACAAAATACTGAGAATGGGAGAACTCAAAACTGAATCTTAAAAGAAAAAACTGGAAATGCCATGGCACATACAAATTGAACCAAAAAGAAAGGACAGATGAGGCCCAATGAAATTATGAGGATTTAATCCTGAAAGAAGTTTTTTTCTTACATAAAATGTATTAACCTATTCTATTTACATAAAAAATGATCCTAAGCCAATTTATTCTGTGAGAAAACATGTTTTACAAAACTCAGATTTTATTATAGATCTCCAATTTCCTTTTGTTTTTGTGTGTGTCTATGAAGTTATTTTTTTTTTCTTGATCAGTCTGGGAACAAACTCCAGTTTCAATGTCAACCTTTTTTAGTGATAAAAAGACTGCACAAAGTGCTAAAAATACAGAAAATCAGACATAATAATTTTGAAGTAAATACTCATTTGAAGGTAAAGGTCACAACTGAAAGGATCTCTGCAGTCTCAAAAGATCATGTACAACCTTCTCTTTTTCTTGTTTGTTCAATAAAAGGTACCTCAAAGATTCCAGCTGTCTTCAGGGACCAATATATTTACTACAAAGTCTGTGCTGCAACTAAAAATAAACAGCTTATATATTAAAGAAATCCATATTAAGGGTATATTAATTCATTAACATGGATGGTTCCACTTAAAGATGTCTAACCAGTTAAACCAGATTTCATTTTTGGCATGTAGCTGATTAGACTTCCTTTTCCACTTAACATTATGTTAATTCCTGATTTTTCTTGTTTAATTAACTCTTACATAACCAATACTATACTTGGGTGACTCATATGTTAAATTTGTCTTCCCTTTGTCTTCTTATTAAAAATAAAAATAAAGAGATGACATAGGCACCTTGACTTACTCTGACAACTATAGACAAATATTAGGTTCGTTCCTTGAAAATATCTTTTCCAGTATATAGGAATGGTATGCTAAACTGTAAGGTTATCTATCCATGCATGTTCACAAGCATACACAGCTTTCCAGCTCCTCCTTGGTCTCTGCTGCCCCCTTCAATTTGTTTCAAAACCAGTGACAGCCCTATAGAAGGAGAAAGGATAAGGAGGGGTACGGGGAACTCCCCACAACCAAGCATCTGATCTGCTTAGATAAATGTAAAACAATCACTGAATGAACAGTAAAGCAAGTAAAACATTAACAAGCCTCTAAGAGGAACAATGAATATAAGGAAAATACAAGTTAAACAAGAACGTAACAGCATGAACATTTATGGAGCTCAAAAATTCCTCCCTTTTAAGCACAGTCAAACCTCGGTTTGCGAGTAACGCAGTTTGCGAATGTTTTGCAAGACGAGCAAAACACTCAAGCAAACTTTAACTCGCAAAACAATAAGTGAGCAGAGCCCACCCCCAAACCCTTACCTCCAGCAGACACCACCAATGAGTGCCTCCAGTGGATACCACCAACTAGTGCGGCCCACCCTCAAACCCTTACCTCCAGCGGACACCACTGCTTTGACCATGCCACATCCAGCTCCGCCGGAAACAGGAAGTGCGATCAAAAGGGGGTGGAGTTTGGATGACAGCATGGATGGAATGGCGGGCTGGGCTCTGGACGTATAACCAAGGCTGGCGGGCTACTGGCACGGAGGCCCTGGGGTCAGCATGGGAGTTAGGGTGAGTCTGGCAGGGGTGGGCCAGCGCCTGGAGAGTACCAGCGGGGCGGCGGTGGCATCCGGCGGCTATGCACACATGAACTGAGCCAACAGCAGGCTGCTGGCAGCTGATGCAGATGCCCCGGGGTCAGCATGGGAGTCGGGGTGAGTCTGGCAGGGGTGGGCCAGCGCCTGGAGAATACCAACGGGGTAGCGGTGGCGTCCGGGGGCTATGTGCACATAAACTGGGCCAACGGTGCTATCCGGGGTTGGCGGCAGCAGCCACGGCCATGATACAAGAAGCGCAGCCAGCACCCTGGAGCCAGGGCGCACCATCATCACCTGTACCACCATTATGACATGCACCGTCACAACATGAGTGCACTACAGTACAGCCCCCTCTCCAGTTCCCAGAGCTATATGAGCAGCGGTGGAGGCATCGCTAATGGTAAGTTTTTGGGATGTGGAACGAATTGTCCGCGTTTCCATTAATTCTTATGGGGAAAGTTGCTTTGATATGCGAGTGCTCTGGTTTACGAGCATGTTTCTGGAACGAATCATGCTCGGAAACAAAGGTTCCACTGTGTATAGATAGACAGATAGATAGATATAGATATTGATTAATTCTTTATTTATAGTTTTAACAATTGACAAACTTTACAAGTCAATAATAAGAAAAAATACGATGTAGGTTGAAAATCAAAATAACATTTCCAATTACTTAAAGAATATCTCCTTATTACAACATATAATTAGTCCTCAATAATCAGAGACGTAGATGAAGAAAAACTGAAATAAAACATCAAGAAAATTAAATATCAGGCAACTAAAGATGAGGCCTGACTGCTCATGAACATTTCTTTTATGAGCTATCTTGAAAACAGCAAGACTCATGTAGCAGGCAAAGATTTCTCTCTATCCGAAATAAACTTAAGACAACTGCTGTGGCTCATAAAACACATATCTGTTACTTCTGAATATCATAACACACTTACAAGGATATCTTAGAACAAAAGTTGCCCCTAACTGTACAGCCTGAGGTCGCAATATAAGAAACTTTCTTCTCCTCTGGGTTGAATGAGATACGTCAGGATACATTCTTATAATATTTGTCAAAAAGGGAACATCTTTATGTTTAAAAAATATCTTAAGCATCCATTCCCTATCAGAATCAATGGCAAACTGTACAATTAATATGACAGAAACCGGAACATCAGTGTCGGATCCCGACTATTAGCAGATAGATTCTGCTAGTTAGGATTTTGAGATTTAACTTTCATAGGGAGATAGTATATAATTTTTTGAGAGAGGTGGATATGAGGTTTCTGGTACTTTCAAAATTTCATTCAAATATCTTTTAAATATTGCTAAGGAACTTTCGTGAAATTAATATTCCAGAGATTACATCTCCTAATAGAATTTTCCATCATTTCTTGTTAAACTGCAAACTAGCACTGTCCTTAGCCCAAGTCAGAGCTTGTAGTTCCAAAGTTTTTATTTTGGTCTCAAAGTCACCCATTTTATTCTCCAAACTTGATACTTTTATTTTTAAGTTCCAAATTTTCTGAAAGCACAGTAATGCGTGGAAAGTTGTTTAATTTGGTTCCCCAATGAAGTTTGCATATTCAATATGGCCTCCCATATGGATTCCATAGTAAAGACCTTAGGCCTATGTAAGAGAACAATCTCAGTTCTAGAATTCCCTGTAGCTACCAAAGTACCTCAGTAATCGAGGGAACTTCTTGGGCTTGCTGTAATTTCACCACCGACTGCTGCGATCTTGAAAGCTCCTCCTTCCCCCCTTCCAGGGTCAGTCCTCCCACTCTTGAGAGGCCAGCAAGAGGGCATCCTGAACCGGTACATCGAAAAACAACTCCTCCATCACAGCAGGGCAGCTAGGCGGAGAAGTCCCGCACCTCAGCTTGTGTGTTCTCTCCAGCCATGGAAACCTCCGGTTATAGGGTTCGTGAGCTGCAGTCCACAAAAGCGTCCATCGGGCCAGTTGGTGTTACTGCTTTGTCCGGGAAAATCTGCATTTTCGATTTTCTTTTGACCCATAAAAAAATATCCCCCCCTGATGACAGCTCTCCCCGACAAACCAGCACCACAAACTGGCACAATGAACCACCCCCTCCCATGCCTGTGAAAATGGCAGGAGGAATACCCACTTCCTCCTGCCATGCCTAAGGCCCACCACCCAAACATCCCCTCTCCTCCCCTTCCCCCCCCTAAAAAAAAAGGCAGGAGAGATGTCCACTCCCTTCTACAACTGGAAATTTCCCAACCCCCCCCCCACTCTGAAGCCCCCTCATACCTTTTTAGAGAAGTTGAAGGAGGGAAGCTCAGTCTGTCTCGTTCGTAGGCCCGCCAGTTCAAACTGGTGGGCCTTTCCCTCCCCAGTGCATCATGTGATGCACAGGGAGGGGCCTAAGGCCCTGACTGGCTCAGAGCCTTAGGCTCCTCCCACATGTATCCCACAATAGAGGGAGAGGCCTAAGGCCCTGATTGGCTCAGATGCCTAAGGCCCCTCCCAAGGGGCCAAGGGAAAGGTCTGCCATTTTGAACTGGTGGGCCTACAGCAGAACGGACCGAGCTTCTCCCTCACACTCCAACTTCTCTAAAAAGGTACAGGGGAGTTTGGAGGGTGGGGTTTTGGGGAACCTCTGGTGGCAGGAAGGAGTGGGTATCCCTCCTACCTTTTTTTTCAGGAGGGAAAGGGGGGAGGGAAGGGGATATTTGGGGTGACACCTGGTGCAGGAGTGGGCCTTTGGTGGCAGAAGGGAATGGGCATCCTTCCTGTCATTTTGCTGCTGCGGGGGGAGGGGGGGGGTGGCATCGCAATGGCAGGATGAAGTAGCCATCCCTTCTTCCATTTTTTCTCACATGGGGGAGATTGGGTGGGCATTCCTCCTGCTGTTTTCATGGTGGTCAGTTCCCGGTGCCGGTTCCTTGGGGAGAGCCATCATTGACGGGGGGGGGGAGGGTTTTTTTCTTTTTTTTTTCTAATGGGGCAAATATTGTGCATGTGTAATATGCACAGTGTCTGTGCCCATTAAAAAAAAAAAAAAGATTAGACATGTAAGCGACTGGTCTTGACCAGTCACTTTTTTTTGGATCACTAAGCAATCACTTTGTTGGTGCATTGGGAAGCCATGTTAGAGCATCAATTGCTCTACTATTTTACATGGCATTTTAATAATAATTAGCTTATTTGTATGGTCAGATTGGGGAATGAGCGATTGTGCAGAAAACCAGGCAGTGAGCCATTTCCTCAATTGGGTCGGCAAATGTGATCGTTGCTAAAGCTGTTAAAACTGGTTTAGTGACAATCGCTGGCTTTAGTGCATCTGCTCCCTAATCCTTTTTCCAGTGGAATAGGAATGGTATGCTGAGTCGTAGGAATGTACCTAATCAGTCCCCCAGTTCTCGGGTGGGATAGAGGAGCCTGCTCGTAGTACTGAGGACCCAAAGGCATCCTCCCGTGCTGATACGTCCACTCTATAGAATTTGGTTAAAGGATGAAGGGAGCAGATCAGAATGACACCTTCATGCTCACCTGCAGAAAGGACTGAAGGGAGTGGAGGAGGAGCTGAAAAGATGTGATTAACACCTTCTACAGTATGCTTGTGAGCATGCATGGATAACCCTACAGTTCAGCAAACTATTCCTATTGCACTAGAAAGCTATATTATGAAATTACTTGAGTCTTCTATATTTCTCTCTTGAGATTAATATACAAGGAGCTACAAAAGTCTCATAGAATTGAGATTCAGCTTTTTTGACTTTGACCAGTTCTGTGTAGCAGCATATAAATATAGATCTGGATTCGTTACTGAAGTAGCAGAATTATTTCCTACCACTGTGTACACTTGATTATTATTAGCTGTCCAGAAACTTTGGACCTAAGATATGCTGCATGAGAAACTACTGTATTAACTGTTACTTACCTAAATAAGACTATATGAAAGGTGCTCAGTATCTGTATATTATTCCTGTCATATACAGAAACATAGAAAATGAAGGCAGATATAGGCCATATGGCCCATCCACCAGTCTGCCCATCCACATATCAACATAGTAAATGACAGCAGATAAAGACCCAAATGGTCCATCCAGTCTATACACACTCTATAAGTTAATGATTTAACTTAAATTGTCCTTTCTCTTAGATATTTCTGGGCCAGAAACCCAGAGCTCTGCCCGATACTGTACTTAGGTTCCATCTACTGGAGTCTCCATCAAAGCTCACTCCAGCCCATCTAAACCATCCCAGCTGTCAAAGTCTTCCCCAGCTCATCCTAAACTGAATGGCCATATACTGGACATACACTGGGCAAGTCTGCCCAGTACTGGCCTTAGTTCTTTCTGGTTAGAGATCCTGTGTGTTAATCCCATGCTTTTTTTTAAACTTTGTCACCGTTTTCCTCTTCACCGCCTTCCTGGAGCACATTCCAGGCATCAACCACCCTCTCAGTAAAAAAGAATTTCCTAACATTACTCTTGAGCAGGAGTGCCCAAAAGGTCGATCCCAAAGGCAACGTGAGTCAATCGCAGATCCCATCCCGGGCTCCGCAATTGACTCGCGTTGCCTTTGCATTCTCTCTGTTCCCCAATGCCACAACAGGCCAGCCTCTTCCCCCCCCCCCCCCCACGTCAGAATTGACATCAAGGGGAAGGCTGCTGGCCTGTTGCGGCGTCGGGAAACAAGGAGAACTTGGTGGCAACGTCGGCGGTGGTTTGGGGCCTGTTCCCAGACATCGGCGGTGGTTTGGGGGCCTGTTTCCAGATGACAGCCCGGATGGTGCTTTGGGGAGAAAAAAAAAGGGGAGACAGAAAGAATGAAAGGGGGGCATGGAAGCAAAAGGAAAGAAAGGTGGGCATGGAGACAAAGAAAGAAAGACAGCAGAGAGAAAGAAAGTAAGAAGGGGGGCAGGGAGACAGAAAGGAAGAAAGGGGAGGGGGCAGGGAGAGAGGAAGGAAAAGGGGGAGGGAATGGAGTGTGTCAAGTGGCAGGCAGGGAGAGAGGAAGAAAAAGTTGGACTCATGGAAGGACAGAGATGTTGGTTGGGGAATGGAATAAGGTCTGGAGGAGACGAAGCATGCAGGAGGCAGAAAGGAGGGAAGAAATATTGCATGCACAGTCAGAAGAAAGTGCAACCAGAGACTCATGAAATCACCAGACAACAAAGGTAGGAAAAATGATTTTATTTTCAATTTAGTGATCAAAATGTGTCCATTTTGAGAATTTATATCTGCTGTCTATATTTTGCACTATGGCCCCCTTTTACTAAACCGCAGGTGCAAGAAGCCTATTAGCGTCAAGAGCAGCGCAGGGCATTCAGCACAGTTCCCTGCGCTAAAACCTGCTATCGCGGTTTAGTAAAAAGGGAGAGGGTATATTTGTTTATTTTTGTATAGTTGCTACTGAGGTGGCATTGCATATTTTAAAGTCATCTGCCTTGACCTCTTTGAAAAAAAAACAAACCAAATATAAATGATAATTAACATTTTCTGTGCGTACAGTGTGCTTTGTGTTTTTTAAAATTTTATTGCTGGTAGATCATTTTGACTTGGTCATTTTAAAAGTAGCTCGCAAGCCAAAAAAGTGTGGGCATCCCTGCTCTTGAGTCTACCACCCCTCAAACTCAAATTATGCCCTCTGGTTTTACCATTTTTTTTCCCCTGGGAATGATTTTGTTCTATGTTAATACCTTTCAAATATTTGAACATCTGAATCATATCTCCTCTGTCCCTTCTTTCCTCTAGGGCAGTGGTCTCAAACTCAAACCCTTTGAAGGGCCACATTTTGGATTTGTAGGTACTTGGAGGGCCTCAGAAAAAATAATTAATGTCTTATTAAAGAAATGACAATTTTGCATGAGGTAAAACTCTTTATAGTTTATAAATCTTTCCTTTTGGCTAAGTCTTAATAATAATAATATTGTCATTTATAGCTAAAGAGACATATGATCAAGAAACTGCTTTATTTTACTTTTGTGATTATGATAACCATACCGAGGGCCTCAAAATAGGACCTGGCAGGCCGCATGTGGCTCCTGGGCTGAGAGTTTGAGACCATTGCTCTAGGGCAGGGGTAGGCAATTCCGGTCCTCGAGAGCCAAAGCCAGATCAGGTTTTCAGGATATCCACAATGAATATGTATGAGATGGATTTGCATGCACTGCCTCCTTGAGATGCAAATCTATCTCATGCATATTCATTGTGGATATCCTGAAAACCTGACCTGGCTCCGGCTCTCGAGGACCGGAATTGCCTACCCCTGCTCTAGGGTATGCAAATTCAAGACTTCCAGCCTCTCCTCACACATTTTTTTGGTGCAAACCTCCTACCATTTTCATCACCTTTCTCTGGACTGCTTCAAGTCTTATTATGTCATTTGTCAGATATGGTCTCCAAAATAGAGCACAATACTCCAAGTGGGGCCTTATTTCTTCTACTGGTAACACCTCTCTCTATACAGCCTAGTATCCTTCTGGCAACAGCTACCGTCTTGTCACACAAAGTGAGGGACTGGGTGAGCCCTGTGGTACCCCACAAGAATTTTCCCAGCAATAGAGTGTGGTAGAGGACTTAGGGAAGAGAGGGACTGTTTGGAGAAAAGTGCTATGAATGGCTTGAATGGAGAGGGTGAGTATGATGCTGATAAGCTTCTAAGGGGAGGAGAGAGTGGCAGAACCCTAACTTTTTAACCTGATCTGTTTATTACTTTCCCTTTACTTAGCTTTCTATTTCCATCAGCTCCCCAACAAGCTCTAATACATTTTCCCCTAGCTAGTAATAGTTCTATGCAGGTTTGGCTCACCCATCCCTTTACTGATTCCCATTTCACACTATCCTCTACAGGTGAAACTTTCTTTTGTTTGTAGGTTTCCTTCCATAACACAAGAAAGGCACGTCTTAAGCTCCCCTCATCGTGTGCCCGAGTCTGGAATAGACTACCCCTATACTTACATCAGATTTCCTCCTTATTACAGCTTCAGGAGAATGTTAAAGACTTAGCTTTTCTCCTTATAATAACTGATCACTGTCCAATATGCTCACTAGAATCTAATTGTTAATGTAATGACGGATCCCAAATCTTACTGTAAGCCGCAATGATTCCATGTTGAAAACTTCAGGATATAAGAAACTGTATGGTTTAATTCATCTTCAATTTGTGGCTTCCCACTGACCCCAGGCTTGAATTATTTCCCTGCTCTGCTCTCCCTGGCTCCAGACACATTTCTGTTTTCTGGGACTGACTCCCCATCATCTTTAGTACTGAAGCACTTCGCCTAGTACTTATAGATTCCAGGCCAATAACCACTTTCTGTCCGCAGAGTCCACATTGGATTCTTTGCTGCATGCTTAGCCTAAGCTCTAGAAGCCCAGCAAGGATCAAAGATTTCATGCTGAGTGGGAGAACATGTTCTAGCAACCCAAGGCATAGGAGCATGCACTCATACTAAGCCACTGGGTTCTGAGCTGCCTGCAAGATATTGTTCCAGTGTAATAAGCATCCAGCTCAAGCTACCAAGTTGAGACCAGGGAGTGGGGGAGGGGATAACATCTTGCAGTGGAACTTAGCAAGTAAAATGTAATAACTACGAGTACTGGATTGCTTGTTCAATATTAGCTTGTTAATGAATGAGACTATTGGGCAGACTGTATGGATTAAGTAGATCTTTATCTGCCGTCACTTACTATTTATGGATGGGAACCAAGGACATAAAGAAAGAGACATGATGTGTTACTCAGTTTCAAAGAAATACTTCAGCAACATTGCACACATGTGGGACAATATTTTGTGACAGATCATAATGGAACTTTTGGTCTCAACGCTACAGAACCACAAAGGAATCAATTATCGAGTCTTTGCAGTGCTACCACCAATAAAGTGAAGTTTGAACTTTATGCCCGTGACTGCGTTATTAACATCTTAAATTGGTTCCGTGGATTCCTGGGTAAAAGATCGTACCAAGTGTTTAAGGATGATTCCTTGTCCTATCGCTGGGAAAATTTTTGTGGGGTACCACAGGGCTCACCCCAGTCCCTCACTTTGTTTAACATTTATCTTGTTTCCTTGGGAAATTTGCTACAAAGTTTAAAACTCAAGCTTTATATTTATGCGGATGACATTACAATTGCTATCCTGTTAACTTGTCTATCACCCGAGTTCTTAAATTTTTTAGCGATTATTTTAAGTCAGATTGAACTCTGGATGACTGCTTTTAAACTGAAATTAAATGCGGAAAAAACGAAATTCTTTTTAGCTTCTCCTAATGATAAGATCAAGGAAACATCAATACAGGTGAATGGTTTGGACTACACTATAGAACAATACATAAAAATATTAGGTGTGACCTTTGATGAACATCTTACATTGGAACAACATACCAATTTATTGTTTAAGAAATGCATCTCTGTGCTTTGGAAGCTTCGTACCATTAACAAGTATTTTGATGCAACCTCATTTCGTTTATTGGTACAGTCTTCTATTTTAAGCATTTTTGATTATTGTAACATTATATATTTAGGTGCTTACAAGAAAATTCTTAAAAAACTAGTCGTCTCATTTTTGGTTTAAAAAATGGGAGCACATCACTCCGTTTTATTTGAAACTCCATTGGTTACTGATGGAATCTAGAATTTTGTTTAAATTTTCTTGTATTTGCTATAAATCAGTTTCTGGTCTGTTACCAGGCTATCTTGTGCCTCATTTCTCCATGAGTCACACTAACAAGATCACACGTGGAGTACATTTGTTTACCTATCCTTCCATAAAATCCTGTTGTTATAAAAGGTTCCTGGAGAGAACCCTCTCATTTCAAGCCGCCAAACTGAATTCATGGCTTGGAAAAATTATTCCAGAGGTCTCTTACTTTGCTTTTAGAAAATTGTTAAAAACACAACTTTTTGATAGGTTGTTATCTTAACGTATTGCTATTTTTTAACGAGACTTTTTAGATCTATCTTATGTATTTCTATCTCAGTATTCTCCCTAGCGTGTTTTAGCCGGGCGCTCCGCCCAGCTAATTTAGGTGAGTGCCCGGTTGTCATCTTGCATCTGCAGATCTACAAACAGTCCCGCTCATCGCACCACCAGCATCGAAGCCGTGCACCAATCCTCTTTCCTGCCCCTACTCCAGGGGTGTCCAACACGCTGCCCAACAAGTTGTTTTAGGCGGCCCAGCTTTTCCCTTCCTCCAGCAGGTAGTTTTCTGGCCAGTTCCCTTGCTGCAGTCGTCTCCGGGCACTATCGGCACCTCACGCATGATTCACAGCTGATTCTGAAGCATTCCCTCTGACATAACGACGTCAAGAGAGAAGGCTTCTGAATCACGCGCGAGGAGGCGACACCGCTCGCACACAACTGCAGCAAGGGAGCCGGCCAGAAAATAAGAACATAGAAACAGAGGAAAGTACTTGAATATACTGAGAGAGCCAATGTTCTAATTCATATACATAATGTTCTAATTCATATACATTATCTTCAATGGCTCTCTCAGTAAGTTTAAGATTTTAGACTAATGAGATTCATCCTCATATCCTCCTTCAGTGCCTCTTACGTTTCTTCCCACGATCTATAGGCTTTCTTTAGTTAGCAGTTTTTCACTACATTCACCCTTAGAAAGCAGTGCACGTGTTTGGACCAATGAGAATCATCCACGTCATCCACCCGTTTTTTTATACTTTTACTTTCCCGCGGCGTCTTCCATTCACTCAGAACTGCTGTCAGTACTATATTTAGTAAGTACTTTTCTTAATGCATTTATATTTGGGGGGGGGGGTTGTAGACCTTGTTCCTCCGTGCTTGTCAAGAGTTTCTCCTGTTCATAATTTGTTTATAATTTTGGTTTTTCGGTAGTTGAGGTTTGTTCATTTTGCTTCCCTTCGGCGGTCCGTTAGCCTTTGCCACTCCACGCCTCTGATTTTAGACCGGCATCCTGTTTTGTGCTTTTTGCATTTTAACCAATTTCTTCAATGCACTTTTCCTCTGACGTATTTCTCACGCTAGCCTTCTTAACCCTTCTTGACTGATTTCTCTGGTGTCTCACCATAAGAGATCTGGCAGTTTTTATTTCTCATTTTTTAATTATATTTTTCATTTTTAGCCTAGCTGTTTTATTTTGAGACCAACTGGTTCAATTTTTAAATCTTTTCTTTTAGCATAGATTTTTGATTTTACATTTTTGCAGTCTTATCTATAGTTATCTAGTACTCGCCCTAGTCTTGGCAGTCTGGCCGTGGTCCCTCAGGGAGGCCAACCTCATTGTTCACTTTTAGGCATTTGCTCCTAGGCTAGCCTTTGACACATTCAGTTTCACTTTGCTAACTCCCCATTTTTTATTATACATTCTCGTGGCAATACATACTGGCACAGTTTGTATTTTAGGCTTTTAATTTGTCAATATGTTCGGGTTTTATCTATTGTTTATGTATAATTCGATTGCTTTTGTCTGGTTTTGGATTAAGTGGGCGCTCCAAGCAAGACCACTTCAACAGGGGAAGATGGAGTCGCGTTGTCTTCCCCGAGACTTGTCCCGTTTCTGGTAGACCAAATAAGTTAAACTGTAAGTGTGCCTTCCAAGTCAGTGGACTGTCCGCAGGCACATTTTTCGGCGGCCCTGGGAGCAATGAGGCTGAGAAGAAGGTCTCTTAACTTTCCCAACCCTCCTCTCTTTACTGAATTGAGGCCTAATCTCGGTTCACTGTCAAGCCGCAAATCACTGTCAAGCAGCAAATCACCTGGACAAGCTAGTATACATCCCATAGTACACTTCTCCCTCAATATTTGCTGGAATTAGGGACAGAGCCTGCCTGCCAATATGGAAAAAAAATTGCAAATTTTAGGGCTGACTGACCCACCCCTGCCTCCCTCCTGCTTCCCAGACCTCTCCACACTGAATAACGTGAACAAAGCAATATTATCAACATCTGATGTTGATAATGCTGCTTTGTCGGCACATAATTCACTACTTGTGCTGTAACCACCTTTTTTCACTTCCCCTAAATTGTGATCAAGAGGCTAAAAGAAAACAGCCAACAATACCCGATACCTGAGCATTGGAAAATAATAATAATTAACTAATAAAAATAGTGTACATTTAATTTTCACCACCACCAAATCTCCCCGTCCCGCCCGGCTACTTTTTCATACCACCCAGCTGGAAAAATTTTCTGAGGAGAACACTGTATCTGTACTATATGCATCAACTTGTTGGTTAGGTTAGTTTTTAACTGCATTCTTTCTTAAACTCTTAACTAGTTTAGATTCAGCTGACATTTTATTTGGATTATATGTATCATTTTCTTGCCTGTTAGTGGGTATTTTATCTGCACTCTTTTTATTTTTTATTTATTTATAAATTTTCAGTTATACAATCAAGATAAACTTGTACAGAAAGAAGATTCATGACAAGAAAATTAACTATAACACCAATACTAAATAAACTTTAATATATTAACATAAATCTTCTCAAGTCCTCAAATTGATTCAAGATGTAATTCAAAAGCAAGTCTTGGAAAAGAGCAAGCAATCAGATCCAAGATGGCGTTCGTCTGAGCTCGACGAGAGGACGCCTGGGAACTCATCAACAATTTACCTTTTTTTTCCTTCTTACTGAAGAATAACCTTTCCTGAGCATGCCGAAGAGAAGAGGTAGGAGCACAGCTGGTGCCTTGCAGCGCTTCGGGCCGGCTGCATTCGGCAATATTGATGAACTCCTGCGGCGTATGCAGGACATGACAGCGGCGTTGGTAGATTCCCTGCTGGAGGCACGGCAACGAAGCGAGGTGCAGGCAGTCTCCTTGGGGCTCGAAACAACACTTAGCCTCGACGCTAGAGCACCGCCCAAACAACCTCTCCGCGGAAGGGGGTGTTGCCGGGAGACGGAGGACACTCTACTCCAGAGGCCAGAGAAATCTATCCGGAGAGCAGAAGTTCAGGCTCTCATTTTCTCCAAGAGAGCCTGAACTTGGAAAATAAGGACTTAACATCAACTGGAGCAAGATCATCCCAGACGATACAGAGGCAGGAAGAATTAGCAGCTGGTGAGCAGTTTTAATTAACTTTACAACCTTTCTTGCCACAAAAACCCCATGAAGTCACACTAGAATCCCTTTGGGACTTGATATCTAATTTGGGGAAAAACCTTTAATTCTCAGTTCCAACAAATAGAAGGGAAAATTAAAAATCATGATAGTGAAACTGGGAATTTGAAAAAAGAACTAGAAGTTTCAAAATCTTTAATAAATAATTTACAAGAAGATATGGAGCTATCAAAGAAACTCCAAGAGACATTGATTAAAGATAATACAAACTTAAGAAGAAAAATTGAATCACTGGAGAATTTTTCTAGGAATAATAACTTGAGATTGATTAACTTTCCAAAAGTCCCTATGATAACACCTAGAGAGCTCCGAGATCTAAGATGGCCACGAAGGACTGACCACAGAGAGACACTCTCAGCAATTCCCCTTAAAGTTGTACTTACTTCTCCAACTTACCTATCTGAGCACCTCAAAATTGCAGGCCCCTCTCGTACTCGAAATACCTACCTGTTTTCTTTTCCCTCCCCGAAGGGCTGCCTCTACAAAAAATTCCTCGACCGATCCCTAGCATTCCAAGTGGGCAAATGGAGCAAATGCCTCTCCACTCTCATCTCCAATTCCCCCCCTCTATCAAACTTTCAGGAAGTTAACTAAAACCTACCTCTTTGACAAATTCCTCTGTACGTTCTCCTCCCCTCCCTCCTCCTCCTCTGACCTCGACCCTCCCCAGACTCTTTACCGCCGTATGTAACTCTTCCATTTGTAACTCTGCTGTAGTAACTCATAGCAAACATAACCACTCCGAATATATTACCTACCTGCAAAAATTAACTTCTCCGTAAATATATCGTCTAAAATGTAAATTTAACTTGATTGAAATTTGTAAATTTGTAAATTTAACTTGATTGAAAAATGCATTGTCCAAAATGTTAATGTAACATTAACGAAATTGTATCTTCGCTGTAATTGTACAGTCTCTTCTTCTGTTAACCGCATAGAACTTCCATGGTTATGCGGTATACAAGAATAAAGTTATTATTATTAATATTGAATTTTGTCTCCTAATATGGTAATCCTAGCTGTATTTTTACAAATGACAACTGAAGATCCTGTCACTGGCCAGCAGAGAGAAGCACAGAAGTGGAAATAGGGCTCATTTGCATATAAGGTCTTGCAAAGGCACCTGGGAGCTGTCCACTCACCCTGAATGGAAAAGGGTGCTGAAAATAACAGTTACAACACAGAAAGCTGGGGAAAACAAGAGCTTCTTCGGGAGACTGGGCGACTCTCGAAGGGAGGAATGCTGGCTTCGGCCTAACCCTTGGTAAGATGATTTAGGCCGATAGAGCTTAGGGTGACCAGAGAAGGCCAAGCTTGATGACTAGCAGAGGGCCTGGTGGAGAGAGACTAAGCAACCGGGAGAGTCCTCAGGGTGTATGAAGACTGAGCGACTGGGAGAGTTCTCAGGGTGTGTGAAGACTGAGTGACCAGGAGAGTCCTCAGAAGTGACTGGAGGGCCTGTGGAGGAATCAGTGTACTGGTGGAGTCCAGGCTGACAATGGCTGGTGGAGAGACCAGTGGGGAAGACCAGAGGTGACCAGCAGAGGAATCAGAGTGACCGGTTGGGACCCGAGAGGCCAGCAACCAGAGTGACTGGTAGTGGCCCCAGAGTGAATGACCAGAGAGACTGGCTACCTGAATATCCAGAAATGACCGGTAGTGATCAGTGGTGACCAGAGGGACCGGTGGAGGGTGGAGCAATCTTTGGCAGCCAGAGAGACCAGGGAAGTGTTTGGAGGAACCTGATCATGTTTTTAGCAATGTTAGTGAAGTGTGGAGAAGAACAAAAAGAAGACCAGAAGTGCCTGGAGGTGATGGAGTGATGGGTGACCACTCGGCCTGTTCACAACATATTCAAAACTTCTACTGAATTATGAAGTCAGTTACTGTACATATTTTCAAGTTTTTCAATATCCCTTTAAAGCACAGGTGTCAAACTCAAGGCCCGCGGGCTGAATCCAGCCCGCCAGCTATTTTATGCGGCCCGCAGTGCAATGCCCCCGGTGTTATCTTCCAGCTGGCTCCCTCCTCCTCACTGCCGCAATGTGCTCAAAGCCGCGGGCGATGCAGACGGCTCCTTGCGCCTCATCCAGAAGCATTCCCTCTGGCATTGCGACATCAGAGAGAAGGCTTCTGGTTCAGGCACAGGACGCGAGAGAAGCCGCTGCCCATGGCTTTGAGCACATTATAGCAGTGAGGAGGAGGGAGCCGGCCAGAAGATAACGGGGGCATCACACTGTAGGCTTCCTAAAATGGCCAGGCGGGAGCAGGCCAGAAAGTAAGATACCCACCAGAGGGAGGCACAGCATGGCGGGAAGGAGACAGCAAAGGTAGGGTGAATGATTTTATTTTGAATTTAGTGACTGAATTGTGTCAATTTTGAGAATTTACATCTGCTGTCTATATTTTGCACTGTTCAGGAAGAAATGCATTTGTTTCTTTTTCTCTGGAGTTGTACTGCATGCAGAGTCTTGAATCTTAGGGTTCTGTTTGTATATATTAGTACTTTTAGCGGTTCATAGACAACGGCGCGAAAGACAAAAGTGCGCGCCGACAATTGAGCACAGCGCGCGCCGCCGCACCACTCTAAATTACAGTTTTTAGGGGCTCCGACGGGGGGTATTGTTGGGGAACCCCCCCAGTTTACTTAATAGACATCACGCCAGTGTTATGGGGGGGTTTGGGGGGGTTGTAACCCTCCACATTTTACTGTAAACTGAACTTTTTCACTAAAAACAGGGAAAAAGTTAAGTTTTCAGTAAAATGTGGGGGGTTACAACCCCCCACAACGCGGCGCGATGTCTATTAAGTAAAGTGGGGGGGTTCCCCCCCACGTCCCCCCGTCGGAGCACTAAAAACAGTAATTTAGAGCGGCGCGGCGGCGCGCGATGCACTCAATTGTCTGGGCGCGCCTTTGTCCCGGCGCGCTTTTGACCTGACACCCTTTTAGCTTTTGGTCCCATATCTGCATAGGGGTTATCTGTGTTCTGGTAGGAATGAATGTTGAGAAGCATACAGTGTGCTTTGTGTAGTTTAATTTTATGGTTAACCATTATGTGTTGTTGATAAGATTATATTGTGTGTGTATATGAAAAATGAATGGAAAAAATGGTGTTACAATTAGTACTATTATGGGGGCGGGGTCTGGGCGGAAATTGGGCCCTTAATGTGATTGAGTTTGACACCCCTGCTTTAAAGGGTTCAGGAACCAAAACTGAAAACCAGATTTTCATGTGACCCGATTAGTGCCTTGTAAAGAAAAATAGCTTAATTAATCTAGCTTGTAATGCTAGGTTTCACAGATTGGACAGGGAGAAATTGTAATATATCTTCAGTGTTATTTGAAATGTTATTAACGTTCACAGTGCAGTGATTCACTCAAGTTACATTACTGTGTGCAGGCCCATGTTTACAATATTTTTGAAAAGATTATACACAATGATGAGAACATGTTCAAGGTCTGTTATCCGATACAGAACATGCAGAAGTAAAATGTTTCCCAAATTAAACAAATCAAACAGAAGATTAGGGTTCTTAACACAGAACAAAACTGAGCACTTTTAATCAAACAATATGTCCTGCTTCAAAGACTAATATGGTAAATTTAATGATAAATTATGAATAATATTAACCTGCAAATATTATGAAAATGCTTGGCATATGAAAGCAAGATGACTCCATTATCTCATTTTTTCAAGAGTTTATTTGTTCACATACCATTTTACAAGACGGGCATATTTTAACTCAGACATATATCCTGATTCTGAGATTTCAAACCATGATGCCTCGGAAGTAACAATGAAGATGGAGAGGGTACATCAGGCTTCTGGCTCAAATAGGGCTCCTAACAGACCTCAAGATATTACAGCCTGTCTGCAAACTTACACTGTGAAGGAAAAGCTTTTACAGTTGTAAGACATAGCACACAGTTGGAGAGATGGTCACTCTGATATTGAAGAATGAGATAGGGCAGGATTCACTAAACCTCTAAATCGTGCACAATCCATTTGCATGCTGGCCAACTGATTCAGTAAAGGTCTCGCAAATGGAGACGATCGTTAGCATGCCCCCTACCCACGGCCAGAGCGATCCCCACTCATGCACAACCCTGACAGTAGTGACAGGAGAAGCAGCCTCCTGTCACTGCTGTCAGGGTTCAGCCCAGCACAGATCTTTCTTGTCTGTTCCTGGACTCGCCTGCTCTCTGCCGCAGTTCCCTGCAGTGCAAGCCCGTGGTTTTAAAGCGAGCCTCTCCTGCCTGCCTGCCTGCCCTGCTCAGCTGCGCCCCCTCCCCCCCGAAGAAAAAAGCAGGAGGGATGCCAACTCCCTCCTGCCATCAATAATGTTAAAACAGAAAAAAAAAAACCAACAGTGCGGCACTCCCCCCCGCCCCTGCAAGGCCCACCCCCGACACAGAATGCCCAACCCGACCCCAGTTGGTCCCTCCTGATCATAAGCCTCCCAACCAGCCCGACCCACTCCGGTACCTGTTAAATTGTTGGGAGCAGGAGGGGTGCCCGGTCCCTCCTGCTCCTTGGGCAAGGCTCCGCAACATCTTCGGGAGCATAAGGGGTGCCTGGACCCTCCTCCTGCTCCTATGCACCGGCAAAATCTTCAGGAGGAGGAAAGTCCTCCTTCTCCTGTTTTCCGGCCAGCCACCGCCCCAATAGGGCCTTAGGCCCCACCCCGGCGCATCATCTGATGCACAGGGAGAGGCCTAAGGCACTGATTGGCTGAGGCGCCTGAGGCTCCTCCCTTTGGAGGAGCCAGGGCACCTCAGCCAATCAGTGACTTCCTTAGGGAGGAGTCTAAGGAAGTCCCTGATTGGCCATTGTTTTGCCGGTGCGTAGCAGGAGGAGGATCCAGGCACCCCTCCTGCTCCCGAAGATGTTGGGGAGCTTTGCCCAAGGAGCAAGAGGGACCGGGCTCCCAACAATTTAACAGGTATTGGGGTGGGCTGGTCCAGATAGCCTGGCCTGACCTGGGGTGGGCCTAGGAGCAGGAGGGACTGAGCACCCCTCCTACTCTCAACATTTTTAAAGGTACCGTGAGGGAGGGGGGTGGCTCTGGCCGGCCCTGCCCGACCATGGGTGGACCGGTCGGGTGCGGTGGCCCAGTCTGGGGTGGGCCGTGCCAGCAGGAGGGAGGCCTAAGGAGCAGGAAGGACTTCGCATCCCTCCTGCTCCCAACTTTTAGTACCGGAGAGGGGGTGTTGTGGTGAGCAGCCGCGACTTTAAAAAAAACAACAAAACTTTTCTTCCGCACAGGCTGGCTCGCCTGCTCCCCCCTTCCAGGCAATTTTGCCACCCAGACTCTCCTGCTTTCTGCCGCCTTCCATGTAGTGCAAGCCTGCGGGTTTAAAGTGGGGCTGCACCGAGGCCTTGTGGAATCTCTTTGGTGGAACCCTTTTTTTGTTTTCTGTTCAGATAATTAACTTATAAACCCCCTCTTTTACTAAGACTGATGTGTCCATTATATTATAAGGACGAACCCTTCTTCCAAAGCCTTCCATCCCCGTGGGAGTCCCATTGGCTAGAGGGGGGTCCCCATGGGAGTCCCGTGGGTTATGGGGGGATTCCCGCTATCCCTGTTCCTGTGCAGACCTCTAGCGAGAAGGCAGCAGACACGGGACAGAGCAGGGCTTCTATGGAGCTGGAGAGTCAAAAAGACGTTTTCAACTGGTCTCCAGCAGTCGTTCTTGGGTTGAGCAGCCAGCCCAGTCGGATCTGAAATTTTGGGAAGTGAATTGGGTTGCTGTCCAATTTGCATGCACGGTTTTTGCAGGGGAGGTGAGTGGATCAGGCCGGATGGAAATTTGATAGTTAAGTGGTTGCAAACCGATCGGTACACGATCGGTTTGCTTAGTGAATATAGCCCATAGTCTGGTATAGGTGGTTTTAGCCATTTGGATTTTTTTTTTTAAGATAATTAGCACCAATTATAGGTTTAAGACTCTACATGAAGCATGCTTTGCCATGAAAAAATTTGGAACTATGGAAGGAGGTTGGTTAAGTGGATCAAGGGGAGCCACTGACCCCAGCACTTACTCTGAGATGACATTGGGTACACAAGAGAGGACGGATACTCAAATGACAGGCCCTACAATGACTAACGGCCTCTTTTACAAAGCCACATTAGCGGCTGTGCTGTGCTAACAGCCCCGAAGCCCATAGAGATTTAAAGGGCTTCGGGGCTGTTGCCGCGTGGCAACTGCTAGCACAGCTCTCTGAAAGAGGCCATAAAATTTTTTTTTTTTTGTTTGCCTAGCGCAGTTGCTACAACTCAGAGGTGAATAAAGCATTCTGAACTTACCTGGATCTGATCAAATGAATGTCACTGTTTTCATGTGACTGATATTCATGACTGTGTAAGTATAACAGATGTGGTTTGGATTAGGAGTATAAAAGTGGGTGTAGGATCATGGAAGGAAACAGGCTTGGGGTTTGGTGATTGAGAATAGTGGCTAATTGTGCGCAATTGGTTTTCACTGTGTGAACCAATGGGTTGTAGCTGGCAATCCTAATGGCAATGGTGGCATTGTTACTGGACAAACAGTGGATTTTGAAACTATTAAAAAAAAAAAAAAACATAAAGGATTTTGGGGACTAAAGACTCAAATATTTCATGATGTGTCCCATGAAACTCAGAAGTGGAGGCGTCAATTTTTGTTGTTAAAATCTGGAGTCACTTTGATAGGTGGAACTTTTTTTTCCTTAGATACCCTTGTAAATGCATAGTAAAGTATTGTTCTGTAAAATGTTTTCTTTGAACCAGCTCAACTGACAGATTTCCTATCTTTGAAGTGCCTTGAGGGAGAATGAATGTTAAAGCTCTTATGAATAGATTATGACTTTCTTGTTCAGACTTCAGACAATATGTTTCCTCTTATTTTAAATCTTTCATAATTTCTTTAAACTGCTTAGTGTTAATCTGGATCCTAAATTGAGGACTTGAGAGGGATAAGTCAAATTTTTTTTTCCTATTTTTGTTTATTATTGTAAGTCTTTAAGCTGTTTGACTTTATTATCTTTTCAGTACAAGATGTTAAATACTTGATAAATAATGAAAACAAATAAATCAATTTAAAAAAAAGAAATTGATCAGATTTTTCTTGTGAATCCATTTTGCCTCTGGTCCTGTAATTCACTGGATTCCAGAAACTTTACCATTCTCTGGTTTAAAAGCGTTTACATTAATTTGCTTATCACAGGTTCTAAGTAACACACCATTTTTCAGCCACTACTTCTGAACTTACTCTTTGTGACCCGTACCATTTCAGCTACCTTTTATATACGCAGCATCTTCCCGGCCACCCATCACCTGTGGGAGATCTACTTTTTAAACCACTCCGTCAGGTCTGGAGGAGATTATGTAAACAATTGCACATACCACCTACAGCAACGGCTTATTTGCCCTTTTTGGATAACAAGGACTTTCCACCGGAGACTTCAAAATTTCCTTTTTCAGTGTGGAGAACTACAAATAAGCAATATCTATTCCAGGTGGTTACTTCCCTGGGCTCCCTGCTGTCCTTTGCAGTGATGCAAACTGATTACAACTGGAATCCTACTGACTGGTTGGCGTATTATCAGATGGCTTCCTACATGCGGTCTGTTCCAAGGACCGGTCTTACTAACAAAAGCCAGGAGGCCCTTTCGGAAATATTGTGCCTTTCTGCTCAAACTCACATTCTGTTGAAGTTTTACCATAGATTCCTTCAAGAGAGTGAAAGCAAGAAAGCAGCTAAGGGGCATGCAGCCAATCAGTTGGTGAACCTCAGCATAAACTGCTGCAAAATGCAATTTCAAGGTGAAACTCAACGTACCAAATGCATAGCTTAGTTGAGCAGCAGACTGCTCTGCATGAACTGTATCTGCAGGCTACCAATTTACTAGATTGCCCCCTTGGGCATCAGGACTGGATCCCATAGCACAAATGGTGTATATGTGCTGCAGCCATTTAAGAAAGCTGCAGAGGCCCTTAGTTCAGTGACTACTATCTTGGGTAAGCTTATTGCTTTAGTGCACTTTCTGGAAAAGACAGTGTTGGAATTTCTGCAGAAGTAGGACTTGTTAGAGATGGTGCTGATATTAGTAGAGTGCTTAAAGGGGCATGCGAAAGTTGTCTACAATCTCTCACTTAGCTAGAATGGTACAAATTGGCTACCATATTTGATCCAATGCTGAAAGGAGTATTGCACTCCAGTTGAATAAGTTTTCTTCCTGGAAAAGGAAGCCTACTGTTTGTGTTAAGACAGGAATGGGAAAAGAGGTGCAAGAATGAACAAGAGAAAATGCTAGCCTTCTTAGCTGTCAGTAGCAGAATCAAGAGTTGTATCCTATCCCCAACAATGTCAGCTACTTCCTCTTTATCTCATTCAGCTACCACTTTACCTTTGCTAACACAGGACATACAATTTTGACCAAGGTCATTGCTTCTTCAATTTGTTGACACGCCAACATCAGCATCACCCAGATAAGATAGTAGTATAAAGTGGCCAGGCATTCCCTTTCTGAGCACACAGACTCCTTAACATATCAGACACAGAAGGCCATGGTATGATTCATGTCCACCAACTAGTGTTCCAAGTGAATGAGGTTTTTTTTCTATGGCGGGGTGGGGGGCATCCTTAATCTGTATCATTCACGGATGGCAACTGAGATGATAGAACAAGTAATGTTCCTTAAAATTAACCTTCCTCTTTTGGGTTTGCCTGAAACTATGTCAGTGGTATGAGAACTGATAAGATACCATGCCGCTGCCCTGTCTTTTCTGCCTCTAAACAAGATGTGCCTTTTTCATGTATGCCTCACCCACCTACACATACCCATATACATACACACCATGTTTTGAATGTAGAACAGATTGCCACTTTCTGCCCTGAGGCATTGTAGGTGGAAGCCTTGCTCCCCCATCAGTGCAACCAGTTCTGGACGCTGCTCCTCTCGGCTTGGCCTGGAGAAAATCCCAACAATCCCTGGGAGATGTCCATGATAGGATCTGTGTGCTCATCTCCCTGGAGCTGTTGAACTAGAAGGGAGATAGTGGGAGGTGGGACAGAAATGGCAGTGGTGATGCTGCTTGTGGCAGAGATGGAGCTTGTGCTGGTGCTCTTTCTTGCTAGAAAAAAAAGATGAAAACACATTATTTCTCAAGAAAAAAGCAATTTGCCATTACCATTATTTAAGTATTTGGGTACATTAGGCAACTACAATTAGTCAGTCACAGACAGAACTCTATATTTAACACAGTCTGAAATCTGTTCCCTTCCCCATCTTACACAACCTAAGGCACCTGTCATATAGTGACACACACCACAAAGTCAAAACCAAATCTGATAATATACCCAACAGAAACCTCTCGGCTGCTAAAAAATAAGATGTATGAGAAAATTCTGAAAGAATAAATGGCTGCCCAATTGTGTAATAGATTAAGAGATCTAGTTCTAATACTCCTAATGAATGCATAATGATACTAATCTCCCATCATGGAAGGGTTGGCTTTGGGGAAATGGCCAAAGCTATTGTTTTTCTCAGGTTAAAAATTATTTCTTACGTGCAAAGCCGGCTTTATATATTTCTCAGCTTGTCTGCAGGAAATACATTCCTTAAATGCAAACACAATGAAGTTAATTATTCTAACTATGACTAGATTCCAAAAATGCTATAAACTCATGAGCACATGAGCATTTGAATGTCACTGCAAAATGCATGCAACTTACCTGAACCCACTCATTAACACTCCACATCTGCAGTTGAGGTGGCTATCTATAAGGCTGATAGTCCTGGAAGCCTGTATTGTCCTATGGAGCTGGTGGACCCCCCTCTGTTATAAGGAAAAAGTCACAGCTCAGTGCACAAATTCAGTCTAGATACAGGAAAGAAAAGAAGGGGTCAATAAAGGGGTCAATCTACAAAGCTTGTGCAGGGCTACCCAGGGATATTCAATGGCACTTAGTTTGTGGCTGGTCTGGAAACAGAGTTAAAGTAGTGCAGAAATTTCCAGTTAGCAGCAATTTTCAGTCTGCTAACCAGCTAAGTAACTGCATAAAGTTAGGACAGCACAGCCGCTGTCCTACCTTTAAGTAACAAGTTATTCAGATCGGTGCCTGATTATCAGCGTGTGCCTGATTAACTACCAAGTCAGAGATTATACCCAGATATTTAATACCAAGAGTTGTGCTTGCCCCAGTATTGAATATATGATGTTAGTTCACTCATGGCCAGAAGCAGCTTACCAGCCATTTACTGCCATGGGCTGAATACAGTACACTCCATTTTAAACAATTACCTGCATGATCATGCTCCAGTCCCAATTTTTTTCCCCATTAATTTCAATGATGACTTTTGGTGCACCATCTACGAGAATCTTTTTGCAAATCGCATTGAAGTAAGATTTTGCGATCAAATCAAAATTTACTTAAACTTGAAACTTGAATCACATGCTCTGTTTAAATGCAATCTATTGATTGGCTCCATCGGCAACATCACTCTGCTTAGGTGCACAGTCTATCAATCAACCAGCCCACCCTGTGTCTTTTTGTGTGTCAAACACTGTTAATCCCTCAGGTGGAAAGGAAAGTGCAGGTGGCCAGCACCCTCCCTTATTCACCCCAGCCTGATGATATACAAATGCCAAGTAACCCAGTACATCACAACACTGGGAGCCAATGAGGGAGAGTGAGGAGAAAGCCAGGATGCCGCCGCCCCTCCCCCCCCCGGCAACCACAATGGCTCCCAGCTTCGTGATTACTGTCCATCAAAACAAGCATGAGGAGAATCAGAGTCTTACTCTCAACTATTTTTCTACAATTCAGTCATTGGTCCCAAAATAATTTTTGATTGAAACTCATCTTAAAATTCCTTCAATTTGGTTTTTGCCTAAAGTACACAAAGATTTGTATCAACCTCCAAGTAGACCCACTGTCTCCCCCCCCCTAAGAGTATCTATTTAGGAGCCATTATCTAAATTTGACTACCTTTAGAGACCCATGGTGATGCAAGTGAGATCATATAGTAAAGATCTCACTTGCATCACCATGGGCCAGATTAAAAAATATTTTTACAGTCTTGGTTTGTAATACTTCATTACTGGCACGTTTTACAGTGTACAAGCCTCAGGATTCTCTCATGGGTTTTTCATATCATTAGCAGAATTATTTCACTTTTGAGGATATGTTTTACTATAAGATACAGGGTGCTCCTTCTGTGGCTTTACTGTACATGGAGCATTTTGAAGAATAATTTATGTACACACTGTTATGAATTTTTGGATGATTTTTTTTTTTTTGGCTGGATTCTTTTGAAATGTTACCTGGGTTTCTAGCATATTTAGGGAAAGGGATTGGGACTTGTATACCGCCTTTTTGTAGTTTTACAACCACACTGAAAGTGGTTTACATACAGGTACTTCAAGTATTTTCCCCAAATAGGATTAAACAGAAATTGAAATTTACTATACAATGTAGTCAATCATTGATTTCATTTTTGGATTTACAGCTCTGGAAGAAGTATAGCTATGATTACTACTTCCCTCTATGGAAACCTACTGATCATAATTGAGAACATAAGAATAGCCATACTGGGTCAGATCAATAGTCCATCTAGACCAGTATCCTGTTTTCTTTTTTTTTCTGTTCTAATCTCTTGTATTATTTATTTATTTATTTATTTATTTATTTTAAATATCTTTATTCATTTTGAAGCCATAAGTAAGTGCAATATATAATACAATCATATTACACTATATAAGCACTTAAATACAATTAAAATTGTAATCTATGACAAGTAGATATATCACCCCACCCCATAATTATATTCAAAAAGTACACTTAAATTAAAAAATTAAAAAATATGTTCCCACCCACCCTGGATGTGTATGACCAAAGAGCAAACTCAACCATTACTCTTTGCAAAATTTTGTCAATGGCTCCCAAATCTTCAGAAACTTTTTGTAATGTTCCTGTTGTATAGCCATAATATGCTCCATTTTTAAAATGTGAAAAAGTGACTCCCACCAAAAGATATAGTTCAATCTATCCCAGTTTTTCCAATTCCTTAAAATAATCTGTATGGCAACCCCTGTCATAATAAAAATAAGTTTATTATTCTAAGATGATATTTGGCTTTTAGCTCTCATCATAGTGCCAAATAGCACAGTGTCATATGTTAGTGCCACTGGATTTTCCATTACTTTGTTTACCTGATCCCAAATGGAACTCCAAAATTGATGTATCAAGGGACAATAATATAATAAATGATCCAATGTCCCAGGTTCAAGATGACAGTGCCAGCATCTATTAGACTAACTGGAGTCCAACACGCTCTATGTAACAAGAAAAATCAACAGTGGCCACTTCAGATCACAAAGTACCTGGCAGAAACCCAAATAGTAGCACATTCTATGCTACCAACCCCAGGGCAAGCAGTGGCTTCCCTTATGTCTGTCTCAACAGACTATGGACTTCTCCTCCAGGAACTTGTCCAAACCTTTCTTAAATCATAAGAACATAAGAATAGCCTTACTGGGTCAGATCAAAGGTCCATAAAGCCCAGTACCCTGTTCTCACGGTGGCCAATCCAGGTCACTAGTACCTGGCCAAAACCTAAAGAGTAGCAGCATTCCATGGTACCGATCCAGTGCAAGCAGTGGCTTGCCCCATATCTTTCTCAATAACAGACTATGCACTTTTCTTCCAGGAAATTATCCAAACCCTTCTTAAAACCAGCTACTCTATCCGCTCTTACCACAACCTCTGGCAATGCATTCCAGAGCTTAACTATTTGCTGAGTGAAAAAAAAATATTCCCTTCTATTTGTTTTAAAGGTATGTCCATGTAACTTCATTTAGGTCTACTTTTACTAAGCCGCGATAGCGATTATAGCGCACGCTTAGCATGCACTAAATTGTCGCTTGTGCTAGATGCTAACGCCAGCATAGCGTGGGTTTAGCGCACACTAAAATTCTGTGTGCGCTAAAAACACTATCGCAGCTTAGTAAAAGGAGCCCTTAGTGTCCCTTAGTCTTTATAATTTTTGAAAAAGTAAAATATCAATTCACTTTTACCCATTCTACACCACTAAGGATTTTGCAGACCTCAATCACATCCCCCTTCAGCTGTCTCTTTTTCAAGCTGAAGAGCCCCAACCTCTTTAGTATTTCCTCACGAGAGGAGTTTATCATTTTGGTTGCTCTTCTTTGAACCTTTTCTGATTCTGCTAAATCTTTTTCTGAGATAAGTTGACCAGAATTGAACACAATACTAAAGGTAAGGTTGTATCATAGAACGCTAAAGAGGCATTATAATATTCTTGGTTTTATTTGTCATCCCTTTCTTACTAATTCCTAGCATCCTGTTTGTTTTATTGGCCACCCCTGCACATTGGGTGGAGGATTTCAGCATTATCGTTTATGAAGAAACCTAGATCTTTTTATTGGGTGATGACACTTAAGGTAGACCCTACCATCCAGTAACTATGATTTGGATTATTCTTCCCAATGTGCATCACTTTGCATTTGCCCACTTTAAATTTCATCTGTCATTTGGATGCCAAGTCTTCAAATTTCTTAAGGTCTTCCTGCACTTTTTCATGGTCCGCATGTATTTTAACAACTTTGAATATTCATCTATGCTGATTGAATTGAAAAATGAACTTGCAGAGCTATTGTTAGTAATTTGCAATTTTTCTTTAAAAACCAGATTAGAGAGAGGCCAACATGACGCCGATTTTTAAAAAGGGTTCCAGAGGTGATCTGGGAAATTATAGACCACCGAGTCTGACATTGGCTTACCCTATCTAGTCTCTCAGCAAGATTTCATCTGTCTGAAGACGGGGTTCTGAGGCTTTTTCCTCCTTGCTTTAGCATTTGCAGCTGGAGTGCTTCATTAGATGACATTTATTAAAGTGTTTAAGAATTGAATTGGTATAAATAGTGGAGCTCCCCAGAGGTCTGTGCTGGGACTGCTGCTTATTAATATATTTATCAATGATTTAGAAATGGGAATAACTAGTGAGATAATTAAATTTGCTGATGACACAAAGTTGTTCAATCACAAGAGGATTGTGAAAAATCACGAGGACCTTCTGAAACTGGAAGACTGGGCATCAAAATGCCACATGATGTTGAATGTGAGCAAGTGCAAAGTGATGCATGTGAGAAAGAGGAACCCGAACTATAGCTATGTGATTCTGGGTTTGTGTTAGGAGTCACTGCCCAGGAAAAGGATCTAGGTGTCATTGTTGAGGATACATTGAAACCCTCAGCTCAAAGTGCGGTGGCTGCTAAGTGCGGTCGGGATGGATATGGCAACGAAGGCAGAGGGGCTGGAATCGCTATGGGTCAAATTGCCGAGAAACAAGGGTGCAGACATAAAACTGGGGCTGTACTATCGCCCACCTGGTACGCCAGAAGGAGTCGGACACGACTTGGAAGCTGAACTGAGACAGGAATGCAGGACTGGAAGTATAACAGTGATGGCGGACTTCAACTATCCGGGGATAGACTGGAGTACGGGTCACTCCAACTGCACTAGGGAAACAGGATTTGTAGAAGCTGTGAGGGACTGCTTCATGGAGCAACTAGTCAAGGAACCGACGCGAGGGGGTGCTACTCTTGACCTCATCCTAAACGGATTAGGGGGGCCTGCAAGAGGGGTAGAAGTGGGAGGACCACTAGGCAACAGTGATCACAATGCGATCAGATTCACATTAGAAAGGGGGATACCCATAGTAAGGAGGACCGCAACAACTGCGCTCAACTTCAGGAAAGGGAACTATGTTGCTATGAGGGAAATGGTGGGGAGGAAGCTCAGAAACATCTTTAGGATGGAGACTGTAGGAAGCGCCTGGACCCTATTCAGGGACACCCTGCAGGAAGCACAAAGAATGTACGTCCCCAGTTTCAGGAAAGGCTGCAAGAACAAGCGGTCAAAGGACCCGGTTTGGATGTCAACTGAAGTAAAGAGGGCAATAAATGACAAAAAAGTATCCTTCCGGAGATGGAAAAAGGACCCAACGGAGGAAAATCACCAGGCGCACAGGAAATGCCAAAAGGAATGCCACCGAGAGGTTAGAAAAGCAAAAGGGGAATATGAAGAGGGGCTGGCCAGGGAGGCGAAAAACTTCAAGGCATTCTTCAGTTACGTAAAGGGGAAGCGACCAGCGAGAGAGGAGGTGGGGCCGTTGGACGATGGGGATAGGAAGGGAGTAATTAAGGAGGATAAAGAGGTAGCTGAGAGGTTGAACACGTTCTTCTCGTCGGTTTTCATGAGCGAAGACACATCTAATATACCGGACTCAGAGGAGCTCATGAGTGGGGAACAGGCCGAAAAATTGGAGCACATAGAGGTAAGTAAGGAGGATGTCCTCAAACAGATAGACAGGTTAAAATGCGGCAAATCACCGGGCCCGTACGGGATCCACCCAAGGGTTCTGAAGGAACTAAGACAAGAAATAGCGGGCACAATCCAGCATGTTTGCAACCTATCCTTGAAAACTGGAGAAGTACCAGAGGACTGGAAATTGGCAAATGTCACACCTATCTTCAAGAAGGGATCGAAGGGTGACCCCGGGAACTACAGGCCAGTGAGCCTGACTTCAATTATAGGGAAGATGGTGGAAGCTATGATCAAAGAAGGCATTTGCGAGCACATCGAGAGGAATGGCCTACTGAGAACAAGCCAGCACGGATTCTGTAAGGGAAGGTCGTGCCTAACAAACCTTCTGTACTTCTTTGAGGGAATAAGCAGTCGGGTAGACAATGGGGAACCCATATACATCATTTACCTTGATTTTCAAAAGGCTTTCGACAAGGTGCCACATGAAAGGCTACTTAGGAAGCTGTGGAACCACGGGGTGGGAGGGGATGTGCACAGATGGATCAAGCACTGGTTGTCAGGTAGACTGCATAGGATCGGAGTAAAGGGCCAATATTTTGACTGGCGGGGAGTCACGAGCGGTGTGCCACAGGGATCGGTGCTGGGGCCGTTACTCTTCAACATATTTATCAATGACCTGGAAAAGGAGGCAAAATGCGAAGTTATAAAATTTGCAGACGATACCAAACTGTGCGGCAGAGTTAGGTCCAGGGAGGAGTGTGAGGACCTGCAAAGGGACCTGGACAAGCTGGAAGACTGGGCAAACAAATGGCAAATGCGCTTCAACGTGGACAAATGCAAGGTCATGCATATAGGGAAAAAGAACCCGTTGTTCAACTACAAATTGGGGGGGGCATTGTTGGGAGACAGCAGACTTGAGAGAGACTTGGGTGTGCTGGTGGATGCATCACTGAAGCCTTCTGCACAGTGCGCAGCAGCCTCGAAAAAAGCCAACAGGATGCTGGGCATCATAAAGAGGGGCATAACAACCAGGACGCGGGAAGTCATCATGCCATTGTATCGAGCGATGGTGCGTCCACATCTGGAATACTGCGTTCAGTATTGGTCGCCGAACCTCAAGAAGGACATGGCGGTACTTGAGAGAGTCCAAAGGAGAACAACGAAACTGGTAAGAGGGCTGGAACACTGCCCATACGCCGAGAGGTTGGATAGGCTGGGGCTCTTCTCTCTGGAAAAGAGGCGGCTCAGGGGAGATATGATAGAGACCTTCAAGATCATGAGGGGCATAGAGAGGGTGGATAGGGACAGATTATTCAGACTGAGGGGGACAACAGGTACGAGGGGGCATTCGGAGAAACTGAAAGGAGATAGGTTCAAAACAAATGCAAGGAAGTTTTTCTTCACCCAAAGGGTCGTGGACACTTGGAATGCGCTACCGGAGGAAGTGATCAGGCAGAGTACGGTACAGGGATTCAAACAGGGATTGGACGGATTCCTGAGGGATAAAGGGATCGTGGGATACTGAGAGAGGTGCTGGGATGTAACACAAGTATAGAAAGCTAACCAGGTAATAAGTATAGAAAGCCAACCAGGTCGTGCATGTGCAAGACCGGAGGGTTAGGACTTTGATAGGAAGATAGGACTTCAATGAGAAACCAAGGTGGCAAGGGGGCCCCTTCTGGTGATGCGGACTGCTGGGCAGGATGGACCTATGGTCTGACCCGGCGGAGGCACTGCTTATGTTCTTATGTTCTTAGGAATTATCAGGAAAGGAATAGAAAACAGAGATAATGTTATAATGCCCTTGTATCGCTCTATGGTACGGCCGCGCCTCAAATACTGTGTGCTGTTCTGGTCGCCATATCTCAAAAAAGATATAGCGGAATTAGAAAAGGAACAGAGAAAGGAGACAAAAATGATAAAAGGGATGGAACAACTTCCCTATGAGGAAAGGTTAAAGTGGCTAGGGCTCTTCAGCTTGGAAAAGACCCGGCTCAGAGATGATATGATAGAGGTCTATAAAATAATGAGTGGAGTGGAAACAGTAGATGTTAATCACTTGTTCACTCTTTCCAAAAATACTAGGACTAGGGGACATCCGATGAAGCTAAAGTAGTAGATTTAAAACAAACTAGAGAAAATATTTCTTCACACAACATATAATTAAACTCTGGAATTCATTGTCAGAGAAATGTGGTGAAATCAGTTAGCTTAGCATGGTTTTAAAAAGGTTTGGACAATTTCCTAAAAGAGAAGACCATAAGCCATTATTGAGATGGCTTGGGGAAATTCACTGCTTATTCCTAGGATAAGCAGCATAGAATCTTTTTTGCTACTTGGGATCTATCTAGGTGCTTGAGACCTGGGTTGGCCACTGTTGAAAACAAGATTCTGGGCTTGATGGACCTTTGGTCTATCCCAGTATGGCAATTCTTATGTTTATGTTTCTGAATTCACTCAGAGAATGGCTAGTGGGAATACCACATGTCAAGTGGTATAATTTCTTAAGATGTTTTGGCATCTTTTGTCCTCACAAGAGTCACAACAGACTTTTTTCCTAAGTTTTCAATGATTACATATCAAAAAGGAAGGAATTTATGCCAACTATTGACCAAGGCATAATGAAGAAGTTGAAAACACGGATGCATGGACATCCACCCTGCTCTCACTTCTCTTGGTAGGACTCTACAATCATTGGATTGCACAGGTACATTAGGTACAGTGTGAGCCCACCAGGACAGACAGGGAAAAATGCTTAAGTACCTGAATGTAAAATCACTTAGGCTATAAGAGGTATATAAATACTAAATAAAATTGGTTTGCAATGTTCCCCTCCCTCATAGAATTTTCAGATTACAGATAAATTCAATTAGGGATGTACCGAATATACTTGTTTAATTTGATTTAGCCCTGAATAGTGCTCCTAATAAATTATTCATATTCAACCAAATAATGATTTAGGGCTCCTTTTACTAAGCTGCGCTAGCGGTTTTAGCACGCGCTAGACACCAACGCCTCCATTGAGCTGGCGTTAGTTTTTCCACATAGTGCGGGGGTTAGCGCGCGATAATCTGCAGCATGTGCTAAAAACACCAACGCAGCTTAGTAAAAGGAGCCCTTAAATTCAAACAGAAATAATCCAGGACTCTATTGTGCTAAATCCTACTGACAAACATTTGCCCCCTCTTTTACCAATGCATAATGTGGGTTTTTGCACCGGCAGTAGCAGTAACTGCTCCGACGCTCATAGAATTCCTATGAGCATCGGAGTAGTTACCGCTGCTGCCAGCACTAAAACCAGCACTATGTGTTGGTAAACGAGAGGGTTGGTCTCTGATTTCACAATGTTTCTTTTATTATTTGTTATATTAAAGCTCGATACCCTGTATTCATATTCAGCTGAATCATATTCATTATTTGTATTTGGCTCAATAGTAAAATATGCTATTCCATAAAGCTCTAAATTCATTATGAACTGTGAATTGGCATTTATTATATTTCCCTTCGCTCTGATCTGTGGTTTAACGATCATAAGAACATAATATTTACTGGTAATCTCACGGATGTTGGCAGCCCGCCTGATGACTCAGATGGAGAATTATTGATACGATCTCCCCAAGGATTCAGGATGGGAATTATAGGCAGCGTTTATTTAGCCTGCCATGAACAGTTTTGATTACATAGACTTCATACAGTTTGACCTACTGGGAACATTGAATGGTAATCTGTTATCTGATTGGATGGCCATGTCACATGTTTGTGATTTGATTAAATACAAAAACTTTCAGAGGAGATCACCAAACTCAAACCTATGTTTTATTTCTTTATTCCAAACTGAGTGGAGTTTGAAATATTTTACTGAAGAAATTTGAATATTTGATAGCATGAGTAAAAAAGTGATTTTTTTTTTTAAATTTCTCATGTATATTATTTTTGATGCAAGTGAATTTCCTTTGAGAGTGTCATACCCTGAAACTCCTTTGAGAGTGTCATGAACTTGGGGCTTGAAACATAATTGCATCAGTGCTTGTTGCTGAAAGCTCTCAAGTTAAGTAGCGAATAAAAAATAAAAAAAAATTATGAACCTGCACAATTGAATGACATGGTTGTTGGGAGCAACTGAATTGTGGGAAAATAGTTGAGTAAGAATGATTTTCCTCATGCCCACTCTGATGGTCTTTTTATCTGCTATAATTTTAATTCATATACCGTAATACTTATACTATATACTGTAATATATAACCAAAATCCCATCCCCTTTAATAAAATAGGCACCTTTCAGACTTCTCATATAAGCAACCTGTTATAAAATCAGGTGGTTCATGTAGTTTTTTTACCTATTAATGTTCATTTATGATTTTGTTCTTCTTTTTAAGTAAGCATCCAAGATGTACCTACATGCTAATGCCAAATGCAGCAAGACAGAGAAATAATGGACTATGTTTGATGCAAACTGTGAGCTAGAAAGAAACCACTGCCATCATCTTTCTAAACAGCATCTAAGAACATAAGAACATAAGCAATGCCTCTGCTGGGTCAGACCTAAGGTCCATCGTGCCCAGCAGTCCGCTCACGTGGCGGCCCAACAGGTCCAGGACCTGTGTAGTAATCCTCTAACTATACCCCTCTATCCCTTTTTCCAGTAGGAAATTGTCCAATCCTTTCTTGAACCCCAGTACCGTGCTCTGCCCTAGGAAATATACAATCATTTCTGTTTTATTCTGCACTCTACTTAGGGTAAGGGTGCCTTACTATAGTGGATGCTGTGGATGGGCAGACTGGATGGGCCACTTGGCCTTTATCTGCTGTCATGTTTCTACAAGAAGTAGGACAAAATTAAAAATGATACATACAGAGGAAACAGAAAAATGGTCAAAGATAAGGGCTAAGGAGTTAGGACTTGCAATGCAGAAGCGATAAAATTCTATTTACATGAAAAGGGAAGAGGTTACTGTTTTGGATTTCAGAATAGGGAGAGGGAGTTTATTCTAAAAAGAGGGACTTATCAGTGAAAAACACATGGAATTCCTCCCCCCCTTTTGCATTGTGGAGGATGCAAAGTAAATTCAGAGTATGGGAGAAAAGAATAGGCTTACAACACTGATTAAAAACAAAAATAAGGAGGAAGGGGATGGATCTTTTGTATACTTACACATGTATATATGTCTGAGCTAAAACAAATCGTCACTCGTCTTCAGTGACGATTTGTGTCCCAACTCCTGTGTATACAAAACTTGTGTTTTGCACAATGGTATTCGCCGAGGTCTTGGAAGATACATAGGGGATGTGTGTGAAAAAAGTAGTATTGAATAACCTACCCTCTATAACAGGGGTGCCCAACGCGTCGATCGCGATCGACAGGTCGTTCGCTCAGGCGACCCCAGTCGATCGCACAGCAGGTTCCCTTCTTCCCTTCTCTTTTTTTCCCCTCCTGACTGGCCCGCCTCTTAAAGAACGCTGGCCAATCAGAGTGCTGGAAGGGCGGGGTGAAGGTCGGTGGGGGACGGAGCTCAGCGCATCACAAGAAATAGAAGCGCCTGTAATGATTGAGGTAAGAGCGAGACCTAATGCTGCCCGATATACAATTTTAAAAACCCCAAAATCGGCCTCCCAATCAGTGGCGTACCGAGGTGGGGCGGTCCGCCCCCGCCCTGGGTTCACGGTTTGGAGGGATGCACAGCCGTCCGGGTCCTCCTGCCCTTCCTTTCCACCGGTCTGCGCACGGGGCTCGCACCCACCGCCCAAATGCTGCTGTTGGTTATCGCGAGACTCGCGGGAGTTGACGGCACCATTCGAGCATCGGCGCGGAACCAGGCAGGCGCAAGCCCCGAGCGCGGACCGGGGGAAAAGAAAGGCAGGATGACCCGGACCTGGCCGGCTGTGCACCCCTCCAAGCCGTGCACCCGGGCGGATCGTCCCCCTTCTAAATCCATTGTACTTGTCTTTTATTCAGTTCCACTAATGAGCATTGTGACAGGCAGTTCTTATGGGGCAGTTCTTGGAAGTATTTCTTTGTTTTTCTGTGCCTAAGTATTCTATTAATTTAACTTCCTTATTCCTGTGGGGATCTCCAAAGGGGACGAATGGGAGACGGCCGGTGGCAGGTGGTACTTTAGCAATTCTTACAGGTTGCCATAGGCCTCAGGAGCTGTCTTCCCTCTGCCGTGGTCCTGCCCCTCCTCTAATTCAGAGACAGGCTTGGGGCAGAGGGAAGACAGCTCCTGAGGCCTATGGCAACCTGTAAGGATCGCTAAAGTACCAGCGATCCTCTCTGCAGACTGCTCCCTGCTGGAATTAGGTAAATGGATGTGGGGAGGGTAGGCCTTCGGGGGGGGGGGGGGGGGAGTGCAGTCCTTCAAGGGGTAGTGCAGGCCTTCAGGGGGGGAGTCAACCTTTGAGGGGGAATGTGCAGACCTTCAGGGGGGGTCAGGCCTTCGGGGGAGGGGGGCTGTATAATAAAAAAATATTTGAACATAAATACAAAGTACACTCGCTGTGTATATATATATGTGTGTATATATATATATATATATATATATATATATATATATATATATATATATATATATATATATATAAATAAATAAATAAATAAATAAATAAATAAATATATATATATATATATGTTTAGCATTTTTATTGTTGGTAGATCATTTTGACTTGGTCATTTTAAAAGTAGCTCGCAAGCCCAAAAAGTGTGGGCACCCCTGCTCTATAACACTACTAGAACTGAGTGCTTGTAAAGATGTGAGCTAAAACAAGACAGAAAGTCAACCAGAGCAATAGTCCTTGGCCAGGAGCCATGGACCATAACCACTTCTAGAACCCATTACAAGTATCTGAAATCTGGCATCCATCAGAGGGTCATCCAGGAACTGAAAGGGACTATAGCTGAACTGCTTCAACTAGTAGCTAACCTGTCGATCAAATTGGGAAAGATTCCGGAGGACTGGAAGGTGGCGAATGTTACGCCGATCTTCAAAAAAGGTTCGAAGGGGGACCTGGGAAACTACAGACCGGTGAGTCTGACCTCAGTACCAGGAAAGATGGTAGAGGCACTGATAAAGGACCGCATCATTGATCACCTTGACAGACATGGGCTGATGAGGACCACCAGCACGGTTTCAGCAAAGACAGATCTTGTTTGACGAACTTGCTGCACTTCTTTGAGGGAGTAAACAGACAGACAAGGGCGACAAGGTTCCACACGAATGACTACTTCGGAAAACTGGGAGCCATGGAATCGAGGGTGAAATACTCACGTGGATTAAAAACTGGCTGGAGCATAGGAAACAGAGAGTGGGGGTAAATGGATAATACTCAGACTGGAAGAGCGTCACCAGTGGAGTGCCGCAGGGCTCGGTGCTTGGACCCGTGCTCTTCAACATCTTTATAAACGATCTGGACACTGGTATGACGAGTGAGGTGATTAAATTTGAGGACAATATGAAGTTATTCAGAGTAGTGAAGACACAGGATTGCGAAGATCTGCAACGTGACATAATCAGGCTCGAGGAATGGGCATCAACATGGCAGATTAGGTTCAACGTGGATAAGTGTAAAGTGATGCATGTCGGTAACAAAAATCTCATGCACGAATACAGGATGTCCGGGGCAGTACTTGGACACCTCCCAGGAAAGAGACTTGGGAGTTCTGATCAACAAGTCGATGAAGCCGTCCATGCAAAGCGCAGCAGCGGCAAAAAGGGCAAACAGAATGCTAGGAATGATAAAGAAAGGGATCACAAGCAGATCGGAAAAGGTTATTATGCCGCTGTACCGGGCCATGGTGCGCCCTTACCTGGAGTACTGCATCCAGGACTGGTCGCCGTACATGAAGAAGGACTCGGAACTATTCGAAAGGGTCCAGAAAAGAGTGACTAAAATGGTTAAGGGGCTGGAGGAATTGCCGTATAGTGAGAGATTAGAGAAACTGGGCCTCTTCTCCCTCAAAAAGAGGAGATTGAGAGGAGACATAATCAAAACATTCAAGATACTGAAGGGAATAGACTTAGTAGATAAAGACAGATTGTTCACCCTCTCCAAGGAAGGGAGAACGAGAGGGCACTCTCTAAAGTTGAAAGGGGATAGATTCCGTACGAACGTAAGGAAGTTCTTCACCCAGAGAGTGGTAGAAAACTGGAACGCTCTTCCGGAGTCTGTCGTAGGGGGAAAACATCCTCCAGGGATTCAAGACAAAGTTGGACAAGTTCCTGCTAAACTGGAAAGTACGCAGGTGAGGCTGGGCTCATTTAGAGCACTGGTCTTTGACCTAGGGGCCACTGCATGAGCGGACTGCTGGGCACGATGGACCACTGGTCTGACCCAGCAGTGGCAATTCTTATGTAATTTTATAAAGCTATTTTAGCATGTATGTGACAATACAGGTCACCCTCCATATTTGAAGGATTTAGGGGCGCAGTCCTCTTGCGAATACAATAAATTTACAAATAGCTTTAGAGCCCCCCCAACCTTAATTCCCTGCTGTCATGTGCAGCAGCAACTCCAGCAGTGCCGGAGCAGCAAGTGCTGCCACCCCCTCACATACACATTCCTTCTCTCTATTACTTCTGCTTTCAGGCACAGAGCACAAGCCCGGTTGCTGAGGGAAGGACCCAGCAATCCTCTCCTTTCCCTGCAGCTCCCAAGCTGGCCTGCCCTCCGCTGGCTGACAGGCACAAACGCTCCACTATGGGACGAGCATTCAGCTTGGATTAGAGTGGTGAAAAGTCTGTTTCTTCAAATAGACTTTATACAGATACTCCCCAACCTTACTATGAGCACCGACATCTTACATCTACCCTGAAGAAATCAGGGAATAGGTAGAAACCAGAACTAATTCATGTGTAAAGGTCTGCTGAAGGGGAACTAGGCACATCCTAAAAAATAAAGTTACAGTATCTAAAAACAACACTCCCCCGCCTTTCCCATCCTGGTTTCTCTTTATGTTGGTGGTGAACCCTGGGCCTGGCACTTCCTGACTTTTCTCAGGTTTACTGAGAGACAGTCACCCATGGCAGGAAGAGGCTGATCAACCACCCAGACTCCTCCCAGCGACCTCTAAAGCGCTTCTACCCTGCACATAAGCAGTTCCAGGGGGAGAGTCGTGAATGTCGAATCCGCAAATATGGAGGGAGACATAAAATGTCTCTTATACACTATGAGGCTCATGTTCAAAAATCTGAAACATCCAAAAACAAGCCTATATCGGCACTTGGATATCCTAATAGCAGGGATGTCCAAGTGCCGATAATCAAAACCAACTTTCTGGATGTGCAGCAGCACTTCTAAGCTGCTGTGCATCTAGAACTCAAAGGGGCATGTTGGGAGGTGTGTTATGGGCGGGAATCAGGCGGGCTTAAACTTGGACATACTGCAGCGATAATCAAAGCTTTTCTAGAGGGAACTTAGATGCTGGCAGTTAGACCCATTTTAGTTGCACATAAGTGCCGCAAAGCTGCCCAAACTGACCAGATGACCACTGGAGAGATTAAGGCATGATCCCCCTTACTCCCCCAGTGGTCACTGACCCCCCTCACACTACCCCGAGATGGGGGAAAAACACTATATTGAGGGCTTGCCCCATCAGCTGAGTCAGTTTTGGGAATTCCTCCATCAGCTGAACTGGCAGGGAGATTCTTTTCTCCCTCCCTACCTCCCTCCTTCATAGGCACCGATCCCCCACTCCCCTCCACAGAGTCCCCCACACTACCCCCCCCTCTACCCAACATCCCTCGACATCCCCATCACCTGACACCCCCGACAGGACTTGTAACACACACAAACCCACATCACCCGACACCCCCGACAGTACTGGCAACACCCCCCAAATCACCCAACACCACAAACACTGGCAACACCCTCACACACATATATTGCATTTTAGAACTGGAAAATCAGATTACTAGTCCCTATCATTTATTATACATACTACCTGCCAAGGAAATTGACCTGCCATCAAAGATATAGAACTTATTAATACCTTCAGTCAAGTGGGCATGGAAACTGAGGCATAAAGGGTTCAAGGCACAACCTCATTATTCCTTTTATCTACCAATTGTGGGGAATGGAGGCTTTAGGCCATAGATGGAAGGTATCAGATTTCACAAATGGCAAGACAAGGGCAGTCTAAGGATACATTTGCCAGATAATGAATCAAAGGAGATACTTTCATTTGAGACATTAAGACCCTACTCCCCACTGTCCACTGCTCACCAACCTAGCCAGCAGATTAACCATCCCCCCCTAACTGTATCTCCATCCTGTTTGTCTGTCTTGTCTGTTTGATTGTAAGTTTTTTCAAGAAGAAAATGTCTCATTCATGACTCTACACAGCGCTGCGTACATCTGGTAGCACTCTAAAAATAATTAATAGTAGTAGTAGTAAAAATCAGAAATGAGTTAAGAAGTTAGATAACGCTATTCATATGTTCATCACTATGTAGCAGGGTTGCTAAGGCAGCAGCAGAGGGCAAGGGAATGAACAGATTTAGATAGAGTGGGACCACAGGAGGGGTAGATAAAGGACTTATAGGTGACTATTATCGGGGAATATTGTGCATCAATATCAATCCTCCCCACTACTGCTGCCCGATTCAGGAAAAAAAATTTCGATTCAATTCAGCCTATTGAATCGATTTTTCGATTTGATTTTCCCACCCAAGTGGGTGTTTTGTTGTTTTTTTTAAACATCCTGGTGGGTTTATTTTATAGCCTCTTCACCCCTTTGCCCTCTCCTACCCACACTGGCACTGTGGTGTAAACAAAATAAACAAAAAAGACTTTTCCTCTCGCTCTTAAATCCTAGCTCATGTTCGCAGTCTAATACCACCTCTGGCAGGATACACATTTCAAATCTGACATATTGTAATCAAAAAATAGAAAATAAATTTATTTTTTCTACCTTTTGTTGTCTGGTCATTATTAAAATCATTTTGGTCCCAGGCTCTGGTTGTCTTCTGATAACTCGCTTACCAGGGTCTCCTGCCCATTTGTCGTTTTCTTCTTCCTCCATGCTAACCATCCCTCTTCCATCTCTGTCGTTCCCTTCCGTTTCCCTTCCCTCCTCCGGAAGTCTAGCATCTTTTTTTCGCCTGCATCCTCAGATCCACCTTTTCTGAACTACCCTTTCATCCTTCATGTCTCCCTCTTTCCCCACCACCCCAAGGTCCACCATCTCTCCCTTTCTCTTCCCAACTACCCTTCTATCCAGTATCTCTATTTCCGCCTCTACACCATCCCTTGTGTCCAACTTCTCTCCCTTTCTGTTCCTTCCCTCCCTAAATCCCATTGTCCACTATATCTCTCCTTCTCCTCTGTTTTTAGACCCATTATTTCCTCCCCCTAAAGTTCGGCATATGCACGTCTCTTTGAACCCCCCTCCCTCCCTCCGTGTACTCCTATACCAGGGCCCCCTCGCCCGAAGGCCTGTCCCCCCCTGAAGGCCTGTCCCCCAAAGGCCTACACTACCCCCCAAAGGCCTGTACCACCACCCCTGAAGGCCTGTCCCCCTCAAAGGACTGCACCTTCCTGAAGGCCTGTACCACCACCCCGAAGGCCTGTACCTCTTCCTGAAGGACTGTTCCCCCCGGAAGGCCTGCGTGTTCCTCCCTGACCTCCCGCACATCCATTTACCTAATGCCAGCAGTGGATCAGCCTGCAGAGGATCGCCGTTTCTTTAGCGATCCTTGCAGGTTTCCATAGGCCTCAGGAACTGTCGTCCCTCTGCCGAGGTCCCGCTCCTCTTCTGACGTCAAAGGCAGGATCACGGCAGAGGGAAGACAGCTCCTGAAGCCTATGGCAACCTCCAAGGATTGCTAAAGTACTGGCGATCCTCTCTGCAGGCTGCGCGGGAGGCCATAGGGGAAGCTGGACACCGCAGCACTTCCCGACTGACCCTCCCCCGTCGCCCTCTAAAGCAGGAGCGGCAGTAGCCGGCCAGCAAGAGGCAGCGTTGCCAATCCTGCTTTCGGGGGCAAGGGGGTAAGGTCAGTCACCGAATTGGGAGGCTGATTTTTTTTGTTTTTGAATCGATGAATCGATTTGAATCGTGAATCGGGCAGCACTACTCCCATCAGAAAACCATATACCTTGTTTCCCTGAAAATAAGACCTACCCTGAAAATAAGCCCTAGCATGATTTTCAGGGTAAGTCTTAATATAAGCCCTACCCCTGAAAATAAGCCCTAGTTGCTGGAGACAGCAGCGCTCCCCCAGCAACCCTTCCATCTCTTCCACCCATCCGAACCCCAACCGCGTGACCAAGATACAGCACCTTATAACAAATTGCATCGTTGGCAGCACAGGCCCCATCGTGGCTTTCTCACATCCGGGCGTTCCTCTGCCACGTTGCTGATGATGTCATCAGGGGGGGGAATGAGAGGGATTAAAAATAGCTCCACAGGGGGATGGGAGGGAAAGAAGCTGCAAGGGTTCTGCTGCACAGGAGGATGGGAGGGAGGAGGGCGGGATAGAAAGAAACCGCACAAGGAGATAGGTACGAGGGGGAGGAAAAATGCTGCACATGTGGGGGATTGAAAGGAAATAGGAAGAATTAGGGTGGAGGAGAGGAAGGGAGAGATAATCATTGTATATGAAAAAATAAGATCGCCCCAAAAATAAGACCTAGTGCCTTTTTGGGGCCCAAAATTAATATAAGCCAGTGTCTTATTTTTGGGAAAACACAGTAGAAATGGGTGCAGGTGACTAGAGAGGAGTATGCAGAAATAGAATGTTGAGAAGGGATTCAAGGAGGAGACACATTGGTAAATAGTGCACAACTTAAAAGCGGTGTATTATAAAATACTGCATTCTGTATGGGCCCATAAAGTTTGGCTGGAGATTGCAGAGGTATGTATAGAGTGTGTTAGTGTAAAAGGCATAGTCTCTGTACATTATCTGTAGAAATGTCCAAAGATCCAGCAATACTGTGAGGAATTGGCCAAATGCATACGATAGGTTAGTCAATATCCAGAACTTTAGAGCTGTGCATACTGGATATCACAGATGAACTGGAACTAAAATCACCTGCACAGCATTTGTTTGTAGGTACAGTTTGTGTTTTATCCAAGAAATGTATGTTGCTCCTTTGAATACAACCAGAGATGCCCACATCTACTTGTACTGCCAGATTGGGTTTTAAGAAAATGTTGAAGACACAATTGTTTGTAGGTGCCTTTTTGAACTGAGATCTTACATAAAGTAAGTACCTGCTAATATATTACCTGATTAATGATCAAATTTTATGGTATAGTTTGTCTAACATTTATGATTGTGAATATGCAAACTGTATACACGGTATATACATTTTTAAATAAATACTTGAATGAACTGCTGCGGAGAAAGCAACTGACAATGATGAGGGTGGGAGAGAAGGTGAAAAAGTGATTTCTGGCTGTGTGGGAACCTCTTTAGGCTCTGATTAAATTACTTTGAAACATTTTCCTTAACATGTTAAAGTTTAATTTAGGAGAGGAAGGAGGATCTGGGTGGGAGTGAGGAGATAAAAATTCACATAAAAATTGTATGCGTCAATATGTGGGTGGATGTTTATATTTATTTTCAAATATTTGAAAGCTATAATGTTGCATTGTATTGGGTTCTTAATAAAAATGATTTTCACATGGAATAAATTCAGTCAAAAATGCTAATATTTTTATTAATTTATCTCAAGTCAAAATGGATGTAAACTGTTCACATATAATGGAAAAAACAAGATAAAACATTCCCAGTCAAAATACTTCCTAATTACATGCTTTAACATGTGCTATGGAATTATACTACGTGCCCTGCAATTCAAATGGCAGATTTAAACATCTAAATGCATAGCAATGTCTCTAGGAAAAGGCTTCTTAAAGTTGTATGTTTGATTATATACAGGAATAGCCTATTTGAAAAGGTGACAAAACATCCATTTAATCCAGATATCAACTTTAGACATCAGTCATATAACTATTTGAAAATCTGATCTGCAACCAATTATACAAAGTGATGCCAAATATTTTAAAGGAACTGTCCTTTTAAAAATATTTCTGTATGCTAAAACATTAAATAAACATTAGATGGCCAGCTGACACATTATCACAGTGAAATTTTAAAATTTTGACATACTGGATATAAGGGGTCTGTATACAATACAGTACTAAAGCATGCCAACAGCATATGAACAAGGAATGTAACTTACTGTATATGCTATCTTATAGGGCAGGAAATGAGTACGTTACAGGTGAAGAATGGTATGGATTGCCTATTGCAGCTGGAACACTGTATTTTACCATGTGCTGTAACCTGTATAGTTAACACAAGTATACTTACTGCCTCCTAAGCAGAGGGTGGTAAAGGCATTACTGTTAATTGCAAAATACACTTACTCTCAGCTTCTATAAACTTGCATGTCCAAATTTATAAGTTTAAAGAATAAATACAGTTGCACAGCCAACTTAATTGACTTAATTGGATTTAACAGTTATCATCTCACAGTAATGTTAACTGGCACTAATTGGAACCAATTAGCATTTGTCCTTATTTCCTTTTCCAGAGGGCGCCACTAGGACTACCAAGCCCGGATGACTCACCCTAGCATGGGGCACAGGGGAAACATGTACAACAGCCCCTTCTCCGGCCACGGTTGAACCGTGTCCAATCCCATGCTTCTAGGCTCGTATCTTTGGCTGTAAAAGCCATCAGATCCATCTGTGAACACCCCCACCGCCGAACTATGGAAGTGAGAACCTGGGGGGGCCAGAGACCATTTTACTGGGTCGAGAGTCTGACTGAGAAAGTTGGCCTACACATTTTCCACTCGTGCAACATGCACGGCCGAGTGCATACAAATAAGCTTCTGCCAACCAAAAGATGAGTTAAGCTTCTAAGCGTAAGGCAGTGGTCTCAAACTCGCAGCCCAGGGGCCACATGCGGCCCGCCAGGTACTATTTTGCGGCCCACGGTCTCTACTAGTGCTGTCTGCTCTTTGCAGCGTCCTCCGGCTACCCCCTGGCCTCCCGCTCTTACCTTCAGCTAATTACCGCAGCCTGCAGAGAGGATTGCCAATGCTGTAGTAATCCTTGCAGGCTGCCATCGTCCTCAGCAACACGTTCACTCTGCCACGATCCTGCCCCTGACGTCAGAGGAGGGTTGGGACCACGGCAGAGGGAATGTGCTGTGGAGGCCGATGGCAGTCTGCAAGGAACACTACAGCACCGGTGATCCTCTCTGCAGACTGTGGAGGAGGAGGAGTGTGTGGCGTGGTGGTTAAAGCTACAGCCTCAGCACCCTGGGGTTCTGGGTTCAAACCCCGCGCTGCTCCTTGTGACCCTAGAAAAGTCACTCAGTCCTCCATAGCCCCAGGTACGTTAGATAGACTGTGAGCCTGCCGGGACAGATAGGGATAATGCTTGAGTACCCGATTGTAAAACCGCTTAGAAAACCTTGATAGGCGGTATATAAAATTCTTAATAAAACATAAAACATGGTAATTAGCTGAAACTAAGACCGGGAGGCCAGGGGGGAAGCTGGGGGGGAACATGCAGGCCTTCAGGGGGAGGGGGGTTGAGAAGATTTATAAAACTATAAAGAGTTTTACCTTATGCAAAATTGCCATTTCTTTAATAAGACATTAACTATTTTTTCTGCGGCCCTCCAAGTACTTACAAATCTAAAATGTGGCCCTGCAAAGGGTTTGAGTTTGAGACCACTGGCGTAAGGGGTGCTTCTGGTGCCTCCTTCCCTGTAGACGTAGGCTATTGCTGTTGATTTTTCCGAGAAGACTCTGACTGCTTTGCCTTCCAAAGACTTCTCCAGTGCCTGAAGCGCTAGTCAAACGAGTCTAAGTTCTAGTCAATTTATGAACCACTTATGCTGAGCCAGTGTCCAATGACCCTGAACTGGGGGTCCACTGCAATGACCTCCCCCCCAAACCATAAAATGTTGGAATCCTTCGGTCATTAGAATCTCCCAAGAACAAATTCAGAGAGGCATGCCCATTGAGAGGACAGCCGTCTGCAGCCACCACCGCAGACTAGTGCTGTCCAATTCAGGAAAAATTTTTTGATTCGATTCAGCCTATTGAATCAATTTTTTTATTTGATTTGATTTTCCTGCCCAATTGGGTGTTTTTTTCAAACATCCTGGTGGGTTTACTTTATAGCCTCTTCACACACTTTGCCCTCTCCTACCCACACTGGTACTGTGGTGTAAACAAAATAAACAAAAAATACTTCTTTCTCTGTTAAATCCTAGCTCATGTTCGCAGTCTAACACCAGCTCTGGCAGGATACACATTTCAAATCTGACATATTGTAATCACAAGGGTGTATGCGTGATATAGTGCAGTAAAAGATTGCTAATCATGTAGGATTATAAGAGGAATTAGACAAGATAAAATGAACCTACTGAAATGATGATAACGTGATCTTACAAATGTGGGATAACCTCAAAGGCTAGGTTAGCCTTTAGAAAGCTAACAAAAACTAAAAAAAAAAAGTGTAAGGCTGCATCAAAAAGGGAAACAAAAGTAAAAAATAACTAAAAAGTAAAAAATAGAAATAGATATATGGTGCAATAAAAGTAAAAATTAGGTGAGAAAACAGTGACTCAAAAAAGTGGAGCACCACGTACTACCACAAAGTGATAAAAGGAAGAGCCTCAAGCACAAGGGATTACCAAAATGAACCCAATTTAAACCAGATAAATGGAAAACCAATCATATAACTAAAAAATAAAATACCCTGACATTAAAACGTAATTATAGTATACAGCTTAGCATGGTTTAAAACAACAGTACTAATATAGCATAAAATATAAAATAAAATCTTATAAAAACATGTGTGCGGAACAATACGCTCCTGATGAGCTGTATGGAAAAATAATAGTTATGAATAAGTGAATAGAGAATTAATTAAGGGGCAAAAACACGACAGCAAAGAAACAAAGTCCACAGATGGACGTGCAGAGATCAACCTGTAAATATAATAATAATAATTTATTTTTATATACAAGCACCAATGTGCTAGAGCAGGGATCTCAAAGTCCCTCCTTGAGGGCCGCAATCCAGTCTGGTTTTCAGGATTTCCCCAATGAATATGCATTGAAAGCAGTGCATGCACATAGATCTCATGCATATTCATTGGGGAAATCCTGAAAACTCAACTAGATTGAGGCCCTCAAGGAGAGACTTTGAGACCCCTGTGCTAGAGCGATCTGAGTGATATGAAGGGAAACCTAAATAAAAATGGTCTAAACCTAATCTGGCCACCAAGTAGCACAGAATCTGAGCGCAGGAAACACGATAATATAGGGCACTGCCACAAGAGAGTAAAAGCACAAACGTGTGCACAGGAACTCAAGTGACAAGCCGCTCCTAACAAGCAGAATTAGGATACATACTGACAATGGCGGATATGTGAAAGGAGGCAGGACACAGCATGCACACAAGAGGCTAGAAAGATAATAAGGACCGTGCTGGAAATCTAACAATGAATATAAATGTAAAACAAGGTAGTGTTAGCACTGATATGCTAGAAACTATCCAAACAAGAGAAGATATAAACCGAATAAAAAGTGAATAAATAAATAGGACTTACCCAAACAGAGCCGCAAAAGGGCACAAGATATGCAGTGTAAAAAGACGCCACGGGAAAAAGAAAGCAAGGATATGCTAGGGGAATGTGACATGGAGGCACATGATTGGAGGAGAACAATACCATGTGATGAGCTGTGTGAGAGAGTAAGGGACTGTGCCAAAACTATCAGCCGAATTGTAGGCAGAGAAAAAGGGGGGATTGAAGCAAAATTACATGAAGGCACAGGGAGCAGGGTACCGAATTGGGAGGCCGATTTTTTTAAAATAAGTAATCGATTCACCCAAAGTGAATCGATGAATTGATTTGAATCGGAAATCGGGCAGCGCTACCACAGACTGCTCTTCGCTTCCAATAACCAGGTAAGCAGTTGCTGTGTGAGTCCATCTGAGGAGACCATCAAGAAAGGAGAAAGTCTTGGGGAGGCCTCTATGCGTTCTTGCCCAAGGAATCACCTCTATGGCTGCCGCCATCGACCACAGGACCTGAAGATGATGCCATGCCATGGGAGTTGGACTCTATAGCAGGTCCGAAATCTGCTGACAGAGCTTCAGTCTGTGCGAGTCTGGAAGATATGCATGGTTTAAGACCATGTCGAACAAAATTCCCAGGTACTCCAGGTGCTGGGTCAGCTCCAGCTGGCTCTTCTTGAAGTTCATGATCCATCTCAAATCCTAGAAAAGTTGGACCACTCTTGAAACTGCCAGTTCGCCTTCCTCCTTGGATGGAGCTCTGATTAGCCAATCATCCAAATATCTGGACCCCTGCCTTGCGAAGGTACACTGCCACCACCACCATCACCTTGGTAAAAGTGTGATATGCCATTACAAGGCTGAAGGGGAGCACAGAGTACTGGAAATGGTGTTCCAGCACATGAAACTGCAAGTACCTCCTCTAGGCCAGAAAAATGGGAATGTAGAGATAGGCCTCCATGAAATTGAGGGAAGCAAGAAACTCCCCCGGTGCTGCTGCCGCAATGACCAACCGAATGGTCTCCATGTGGAAATGCAGCATTTTTAGTGCAGTACTGACCAACTGGTCTCCAAGTCATCTGAGCATTTCTTTGATATGATGAAGTATATGGAGTATCTGCCTGAGCCCGATTCTTCATCCTGTACCAGCTCTATGGCAAGAAGATTCACTAGCCTTTGTTCTGTTGCCTGGACTCTGAGGACTCTCTCCGGTCAACCAGCTGGAGAATCTACAAAGAGATCTGGAAGGGAGGCACAAAAATCGATTTGTTACCTTCTCAAACAATTTCTAGGACCTAACAATCTACACCTATCTGAGTTCAGATCAACCAAAGGCCAACAGACTGCCCATATCCAGGAGTCATTGTGCTTTCTTGGAGAATAAGGGGGGGCAAGAGCTCAAAGCTTGCTGTCTCCTGTTCCCAATGAACCTCTGCCATAACCCCTGAAAAGGAACTCTATGTCGCTTTGCTTCCCGAATAATAATAATAATAATAATAATAATTTTAATAATAATAATTTTATTCTTGTATACCGCCATACCCGTAAAGTTCTAGGCGGTTCACATCCATTAATTAAGGTCCGTGATAACACACGGATTTACAAAATTTTGACAAAGATACAGGCAATGAAGTGTGGGGGGGGGAACTCTTTGAAGAGATTAGGTCGAGGTAACGGTATTACAGAAGGGAGGGTTGTAAGATATGATATAGCGAGAGAGAGATAAAATCGGGAGGGGGGGGAGAGAGGGACAGCCGAAGGGGCGGGGTAGAGAGGGAAAGGGGAGAAAATAGGGGGCAAGGGGGATTAAAAGGTCTGTTCACGGAAAAGGTGCGTTTTGAGAAGTTTTCTGAAGCTAAGGTAAGAGGGGGCCTCGAGTATCATTTGGGCAAGCCAAGGGTTCAGCTTGGCTGCCTGGTAAGCAAAGGTTTTGTCGAGAAATCTTTTGAAATGACATAATTTTAGGGATGGGAAGACAAACAGCTGTATTCTGCGGGATTTCTTGTTGGTGAGGTTCAGAGTGAAATGGTGATTGAGGTATCTAGGTAATAGGCCAAAAACAGTTTTGTAACAGAAGCAGGCGAATTTGAATAGGACAGAATTTGAATAAGGACAGAATCTTCGACATCCTCAAATTGCCACATCCTGGAACCCGTCATCCGGGGTCCACTGTCCAGCAATGTCTTAGGCCGACAGTCCATAAAGCTGGCCATCAGGTCATCCAAACCCCTGCCAAATTATCTGCCCTTGAAAGGGAATCCTGCTCAGAGTGGCTTTAGAGGCTGAATCTCCTGCCCAGTCTGATCCAGAGCATCCGTTGGGCAGAGATAGCATAGGCTGATACCTTGCTCATAATTCTGATATCATACAGAGCATCCACTATATAATTCACTTCAGATTATGAGCATTTGGAGGTCTTCGTCTTCCTTGGGACAGACAGGTGTGGCAAACGCATACGTCAAGAGTCACTTCATTGCTTCAGAAAAGAAAAAAAACAATCCTATTCAAAAAAAACCCTACTACCCAACAATTTCTTGAAATCAACCTAACACCAACACTATTCTCAAAACAATCTAACGCCACAAGAACCACCTCACCTCTTTGAACCAACCTCACTATTCTCAAATTCCTCTGGAAATGGCCAGATATATCTTTATGTAATCCGCCTTGAACCGCAAGGTAACGGCAGAATAGAAATCACTAATGCAATGTAATGTAATTGCTGTTGGCAGAGACTGCCGCCTGGTCACTCAGGCATCTCTGGTCTCTCTCTCTCTCTCTCTTTGGTTTCTTCCAGTCACTACTGGTCAGTTGGATCTCTTCTGGTAACCACCAGTCACTTCTGGTACATTGGGCCCCCATGGACCCACTGGTCACCGGTCAATTTGGCTCTTCTGGTATCTTGGTTCCCGCGGACCCGCTGGTCCCCAGTTAATTCGGCTTTGAGCTCTTAGGAATTCCTGTTGCCGGGAATTCCCCCTCACTTGTTCTTCTGGGCTCCCGGTCTTCATTGTAAGCTCCCACTTCTCTTGGGATGAGATCTATTCCAACTTGACAACATGCAAATGAGCTTGCTTTACTTGGCCTGCTGGGAAGTACCTATACCCAGCAGGTTTTAACATGGGGCTTCACCATGCAGCTTTCTCGCCGAGGTGATTAGGGTGATAGCGATTCTACCCCATCACAACATGCCACAAAGGAAGCCACAGCTGCTGCCTTAATCCCTAGGGCCAAAGCTTCAAATTGCCTCTTGAGGACCACGTCTGCTTTACAAACAGCTGATGGAAACTGGAGCCATCAGGTAAATCTTGGCCATAGTCTTAGCCACTCGCAGAGACTCTTCTGGTGACTCCCAGTGGTCAGTGACCAGCACTGTAATTTCCGGATTATGAGTGAAAGAATGCAGTCAGAGCAACTGAGCTGCTCATAATTGAGCACTGCAATGAGGGGGCTGGAGGAACTTCCGGTTTCAGTTCTTGTAGAGAGGTAGAAATAAGGCCCAAGAGATCAGAGCCTTTGAACAAATGGTGCACCGTGGGGTCTTACCCCGGTCCAGGGCCACTACTTCTTGACTGCTGTTCTTATGCAGAGAACCAGGCTCTGCCAGATAAACTGCTCCTGGGACAATAGCAATATGGAATCAAACTTTTCATTCTCACAGTCTATGTCAGACTGAACCTCCTGGTCCAGAACTGTGTACTCGCCTGGTCAGGAAAAATGCTGAGGGGAGTGCCCCTGCATAACCACCTATGTCACACTGAATGCAAATGCTGAGCACCCTCAGCAGTTCAAATAGGCATTCCACACAAGGCTCATGAAATCCAGGGTGAAGCCTTGTACTGGGGGTCTCGAGGACCCCCTGCCAGTCCTCCTGGACTCCACAGTCACCACGCATCTGTTCTTGGCCAAAGCACCTTCGGAGGGCTCTGGAAAGGATCTCTTCCATTTGGGAACATGCCTCCTGCCCTGGAGGACTTGGAGGAGGTTGAGTCCAAGGCTCCTGACCCTCCCCCACACGAGCCACAGATGTTCCTCAACCAGCCATCCAGCACAAACCTGGCATGATATAGGGGTAGGAAGGCCTGAGAGGCCTATCTCTATCAATTTTAAGCAAAATCGAAGGCTTTTTAGGCAGATGGAAGCTTTAGGAAAAAAAAAAAAGAGAGATAATTTAAGATCCAATATGGCCACCACCAGTAAAATCACGCTAAAAACAGCCTATTGGGGACTTCCCTGAAGTACAAAAATTGCAGGCAAAGGGATTTTAGAGGTGGGGGACCTTGGCTCTGGCTGCAAAACCCTTTAAATTTCAGTTTTGGAGGACAACTCCCACCCCTTACCCCAATTTTCCCCATAGGCTAGAATAAATAGCCTTACTCACTGTGCCATGTGGTGGTGTCTACCTGCTTCAGCATAAGAATTCAGTAGGAACAAATAGCACAGTTACTTACCGTAATAGTTGTTATCCAGGGACAGCAGGCAGATATTCCCACACATGGGTGACATCACCAACGGAGCCCGCAGCGGACAGCCTCGAAAGCAACTTGCTTGAACATCTCGAGCTTTCGAGTGCTGCATCGTGCATGCGCGCGTGCCTTCCCGCCCGAACTAGGAGGCGCATCTCCTGTGAGGATCCTCAGTTCAGATACCAAGCTAAGAAGCCAACCAGGGGAGGTGGGTGGGTTGTGGGAATATCTGCCTGCTGTCCCTGGATAACAAATGTTACGGTAAGTAACTGTGCTTTATCCCAGGACAAGCAGGCAGCATATTCCCACACATGGGTGACCTCCAAGCTAAATAAAAAGGGAGGAGGGAAGTTGGCAATTTACGAAAAAAGATTTTGCAAAACAGATTGGCCAAAATGGCCATCCCTCCTGGATAAAGTATCCAGACAGTAATGAGAGGTGAAAGTATGAACCGAGGACCAAGTGGCAGCCTTGCAAATTTCCTCAATAGGTGTTGATCTGAGGAAAGCGACAGATGCCGCCATAGCTCTAACTTTGTGGCCCGTCACTCGACCCTGCAGAGGAAGACCAGCCTGAGCATAGCAGAAAGAAATACAAGCAGCCATCCAGTTGGAGATGGTACGCTTAGATTCAGGGCGTCCCAACCTATTCGGATCAAAAGAGATGAAAAGTTGAGGAGATGATCTGTGCGGTTGAGTACGTTGAAGGTAAAACGCCAACGCACGTTTACAGTCCAAAGTATGCAGAGACGCCTCACCGGGATGAGAATGCGGCTTAGGAAAAAATACCGGTAGAACAATAGATTGATTGATATGAAAATCTGATACTACTTTAGGTAAGAATTTTGGATGTGTACGGAGAACCACCTTATCATGGTGAAAAACTGTGAAAGGTGGGTCCGAGACTAACGCTTGCAACTCACTGACTCGACGGGCAGAAGTGAGGGCAATCAAGAATACAGCTTTCCAAGTGAGATATTTAAAAAGAGCTGAATCAATAGGTTCAAATGGAGGTTTCATCAGTTGAGCTAGAACAACATTAAGATCCCATACAACAGGAGGTGGTTTGATAGGGGGATGAAGGTTAAAAAGGCCCTTCCTAAAACGAGAGACCAGAGGATGTGCCGAGAGCGGTTTCCCATCCAAAGATTGATGAAAAGCAGCAATCGCACTAAGATGAACTCTAATAGATGTGGATTGAAGCCTTGACTGAGATAGATGAAGCAAATAATCCAGAACTGAAGCCAAAGAAGAAGATTTCGGCTGAAGATGACGACCGGAACACCAAGTCGAAAATCTAGTCCACTTCTGGCCATAACATTGACGAGTGGACGGCTTCCTGGAAGCCAGAAAAACCATCTTGAACAGACTGAGAGACTTGAGAAGGATCTGTTATGCAGAAAGGAACCATGCCGTCAAGTGAAGAGACTGCAGGTTGGGATGAAGTAAAGACCCCTGACTCTGAGTGAGCAGAGAAGGAAAAACCGGTAGAAGAAGAGGTTCCCTGATGCTGAGTTGAAGAAGAAGAGAGAACCAAGGTTGTCGGGGCCACCGAGGCGCTATGAGAATCATCGTGGCATGGTCCGACTTTAGTTTGACAAGAGTTTTGAGAATTAGAGGAAACGGAGGGAAGGCATAAAGAAACTGACCCCTCCAGTCCAGAAGAAAAGCATCCGCCTCGAGACGAAGAGGCGAGAAAATGCGGGAGCAAAACAGAGGCAGTTTGAAGTTGTCGGGTGACGCAAAGAGGTCCACCCGAGGAGTTCCCCAACGAAGAAATACTTGACGAAGCGTGGGGGAGTTGAGCGTCCATTCGTGAGGTTGAAGCAGACGACTCAGTTTGTCTGCAAGACAATTCTGTTGAATTTGAATATAGACAGCGCGAAGAAGAATGTTGTGAGAAATCGCCCAACGCCACAACCTCAGAGCTTCCTGACAAAGGGAAAGAGATCCCGTTCCGCCTTGTTTGTTGACATAATACATGGCTACTTGATTGTCTGTCCGAACCAGGACTACTTGGTCGTGAAGGAGGTGTAGCTCTGAGTTCCAACAGATTTATGTGACATCGACGATCTGTGGTCGTCCACAACCCTCGAGTACAGAGACCATCTATGTGGGCTCCCCAGGCGTATTCGGACGAATCTGTTGTGAGCACTTTTTGATGAGGAAGATGGAGAAACTGCAAACCTCTGGAAAGATTGGAAGAGAGCATCCACCAGCGGAGAGACTTCTTCAATAAAGGTATCACCGCTATACGTCGAGAAGGCGGATCTAGGGCCTGTTGCCACTGAGGGATGCGAAGGTGGAGTCTTGCAAAGGGAGTCACATGAACCGTAGATGCCATATGTCCGAGGAGGACCATCATTTGGCGAGCCGTGAGAGTCGACAAGGAAGCTACGCAATGACAAAGGCGAAAGAGAGTTCCTTGTCGATTGAGGGGATTAAAAGCTCTCATGTGAACAGAATCCAACACGGCGCCAATAAATTGGATAGATTGAGTTGGAACCAACTGAGATTTTGGAAAATTGATATGGAACCCCAGACTTTGAAGAAAAGAAATAGTCTGAAGGGTCACTTGAATAACCCCTGGAAGAGAAGGGGCTTTGATAAGCCAATCGTCGAGGTAAGGAAAAACCTGAAGTTCCCGAGCACGGAGGGCTGTAGCCACCACGACTAGACACTTGGTGAAGACCCTGGGAGAGGTCGCCAAGCCAAACGGAAGAACCCTGTACTGAAGATGAAGGTTCCCCACCTTGAATCGGAGATATCTGCGAAAATTCGGATGGACAGGAATGTGAGTATAAGCCTCTTTGAGGTCCAGTGAGCACATCCAATCCCCCTGATCCATGAGAGAGTACAAGACTGGAAGAGAGAGCATGCGAAATTTTTCTTTGACTAGAAATTTGTTGAGAGCTCGGAGATCCAGAATGGGTCGCAAATCCCCCGTCTTCTTTGGAACCAGGAAGTATCTGGAGTAAAACCCCAGGTTGTGTTCGGAAGGAGGAATCTCCTCCACCGCTCGAAGGCGAAGAAGCGCCTCAGCCTCCTGAAGAAGAAGGGGGAGTTGCGAGAAACTGGAAAGACACTCTCCTGGAGGGTGATCTGAAGGCACCTGAAGCAGGCGCAGAGAGTATCCCTCGCGGATGACTGTGAGGACCCAGAGGTCCGATGTAATGGTTTCCCAGACAGATGTAAAAAGGGAAAGGCGACCTCTGATGGGTAGGGAGGAGTTCGGATGCAAGGAGGTTGGAATGCTCACCACTGGACCGTCAAAAAGACGGAGCGGGTTTGGATGGAGCAGGCGTCTGAGACTTCTGAGGACGTTGATGCTGGGGCCGTCTAGGTGGAGGCCTAGAGAAAGCTGGCGTGGACTTCATAGGGTAGCGACGAGCTGGAGTCTTGTACGCCCTAGTCGCAGGAGGTTTCGGCTTAGGGCGAATAAGAGAGGCAAAGGAGCGTTCATGCTCAGAGAGCCGTTTAGTAGCCGCCTCAATTGAGTCATCAAAAAGCTCAGAACCTTGGCACGGCAGGTTCGCCAAACGATCCTGTAAGTTGGGATCCATGTCCACAATTCTGAGCCATGCGAGACGGCGCATGGCCACTGCAAACGCCGAGACCCGAAAAGAAAGCTCAAATACATCATAAGATGCCTGCAACATGAAGAGACGCAATTGCGAGAGAGATTGAAGAATTTGTTTATATTCAGCAAGGCGTTCTCTGGGCCAGTCTGGGCAAAAGGATGACAACTGCTTCAGAAAGTAATTAAAATAAGAAGTGAAGATATAGTTGTAATTTAGAATTCGGTTAGTCATCATCGAATTTTGATAAAGTCTTCGCCCAAACTTATCCATAGTGCGACCTTCGCGCCCTGAAAGAACTGTCGCAGACACCTTAGAAGGATGAGCCTTCTTCAGGGATGATTCCACCACTAAAGATTGGTGAGAAAGTTGTGATTTCTCAAAACCTTTGCAAGGCACAGTGCGATATCGAGACTCCAATTTAGACGGAATCGCCGTCACAGAATAAGGAGTTTCCATATTCCGCAGGAAAGTCTGCTTCAGCACCGGTGTCATGGGCAGACGCAAAGTCTCCTTTGGAGGATGGGAAAGCTCCATATCTGCCAAGTATTCAGGTGTGTACTTGGAATCCGAATACAAATCGATATTGAGGGCCTGGCCCATATCGAAAACAAACTTCGCAAAGGAAGAAGACTTCGATGTAGAGGCTTCCTGAGGCGAGGCAGAACGAGAACGAGGTGCCACTGAAAAAGATGGGGAAGCCTCGCGTGAATACTGAGAAACAGGCTCTGAACCAAGACGCAGAGTAATGGAGGACGCCGCACTACCAGTCAGAGGCGGAGTGGTAGAATGTTTCTGCTTAAGACTCCGAGACAGAGAAGTACGCGGAGTGCGAGGCTTTGCAAGAGGAGACAGATCCCGAGGCAAAAGTCTCGAAGGTGGAGTCCTCGACCTGGAATGCCTCGATGAAACAGAGGAGGCAACAGTACTCTGGGAGCGAGGCACATGCTTCGAATGGAGATCCAAAGGCCTCGAGCTCCTCGAGGAAGGAATCTTCGAAGACTTAGAGCGGTGCTTCGATCGAGGTAAAGACTTCTTAGAAGCTCGGTCAGGTGAAGAGTCCGAGGAAAAGACCCGACACCGAGACCTGCGACGAGGAGACCGCCAACGAGGCAGAGACTGCTGCTCAGGCTGGACTTGTGAAGGCAAGGTCGAGGTCGGGACCAACTGAGCCACAATTGAGGAAATTTGCGTCGTTAAAATTGACTTAAGCATGTCCTCAAACATGGGGACAGAGACCAAGGGACTCTGAGTCACCAGAGGCCTCGTGCGTTCCAATGAGGGTGACCTCGGAGGAGAGTATTCCCTCGATTTGGAAGCACGTTTGGAGGACGGTCTAAAAGACGGAGCCGAACCTGGAGCCCCAGGTTGCGAGGTACTAGACTCCGTTGGCTTCTTAGGAATGGTACCTGAAAAGGAAGCAGGAGACTTACCCCCCAATCCAGGCTTCGAGGACACCGAGGAGGTCTTCGAGGCCGAGGCCTGCAGAGGAGGCGAAGTCGAAGTCTTCGCACTCGAGGCTTGTCCTGAAGTGGAGGGTTTCACAGATGCCTCGGCCGAGGCCACCGCTTTTTCTGGCTCCATTCGAGGAAAAAGCTCGAAGAACCTGTTGCAGCGGCGCTTAAAGGCACGAGGTTGAAGAGTGAGGCAGCGAAGGCAGTCTTCTGGACGATGGGTCGTCCCCAAGCAGAGCATACACCGACTATGGGGATCAGTTATGGAAATAGTCCTGCCACACTGATAACACCGTTTGAACCCGGTAACAGGCCGGGACATAGAAAGGACAAAGTCCGTGTCGAGAACGAGGGAGAGAGGCCTAGGCCTCAATCTCCCAACCCGACGCAAAAAAACAAAAACAGAAATTGTTTTGTTTTTTTTTAAACTTTTACAATCAGAAACAAAACAAAAAACACAGCGACCGAACAGAGTAACAAATACTACTCAGCCGCGGTGAAGAGAAGGCACAACGCTACGGGAACTAAGTCGACAAGTCTTCTCAGCTCCGTGGAAAACATTGAACTGAGGATCCTCACAGGAGATGCGCCCCCTAGTTCGGGCGGGAAGGCACGCGCGCATGCGCGATGCAGCACTCGAAAGCTCGAGATCTTCAAGCAAGTTGCTTTCGAGGCTGTCCGCTGCGGGCTCCGTTGGTGATGTCACCCATGTGTGGGAATATGCTGCCTGCTTGTCCTGGGATAATAAGAAGAACTCTGCCTCTCAGGTTCGCCGGGCAAACTTGGTCTTTGGACTTTCAGTCGAATGGAAGTCAGATCGAGTCTCAACCCCTGGAAAACCTTGCACTGTGAAGGGAGAAAGGACCAGGCAGCCAGCCCACAATTAATCCCAGCCAAGCTAGGAAGAAGCCAAACAACCTGCATTCAAACTCCTGATAAATCAGGGATGCGAGCAGCTATGCAGGGGATGGCCTGAGCTCAAAAAATACAAAAGTAGGCTGGCTAGGTGTTCCCGAGGGCTGATCTGGCTAGCAGTAGGCTTTCACAGCACAAGTCTGCATCTTCTCCCAGGCAGAAGTTTCAACCAGTGGGAACTGCTGGGCACCGAGACTCCAACTGAACACTTAGAAAAAATACCCGAAATAATAAAACCTCACAGCAGAGCAGAAACAATTCTGGGCAACTTGCTTGCAGAAAAAAAAACCAACTGAAGTACAGGAGCTGAGTTCAAATGATAACTGACAACATTTTGCAAGCAACTTGCAGGTTCAGTCGCATAACCCTAACATTGAGGACAATTAGACACATTGCACTAGAATTAGTTGTTAGCACCTAGTTGATTCGTTCTGAGTTCATTATTCAATTAATGTGTGTGTGGATCTTGGAAACATGCTCAAATTTTGGTGTCATATATAGAATCCAGGAGTAGGTGCCTAATTGTACAGTTAGGGGCAAGCAGTTGCACCAGCCTTTGACATAGTATAAATGCTTGTGCCTAAAGTTAAGGGTGAAACTGCAAACTCGAACTAGTATTCTATAACAGCAATTCCATGGGAAACTGCTATTATAGTATTCACACTTATTGTGCATCATCCAGAAGCCTAAATTTTGGCACTCTTTCTTTAATCTCTCTTTTAATGCAAGGTAAAGAACTTTTCTGTGCAGTAACTGTACAGTATATATGGTATCATGATGGGAACACTCCTAAAAGTTAGCACACACAGGTCCCTAAGCACTTTTGTCTTCATGAGCCCCTTCCTCATTAGCATTTAATATATAACTGAACTTTTAATTTGAATTGTATATATATTTAATATGATTTGTATTTATATATTTGTTTTCTATTTATTGTGTATATTTTCAAGACTGACGAGCAAGACATGAAATTACAAGTAACATCTTCATTTCTATTCTTTCTGGGGAAAAAAAAAAAGACATCAAAATATTTCCATGGGCCCTTGGCAGTGTGCCTATTGTTCCTAATTGATAAGTCTAACTGCGCACTCAACCTTTGTAGCTATTGTGCATTAATTTTTGCATTTAATGCCCAATAAGTGCAAACAGTAGTAAACAGGCCTCACAATTACAGTTTCACATTAGCCATATTAAACAGTTTTAATATTCAGCCAACTTGCCAACTTCATAAAAATATTTTTACCCATATGAAGCATTTTTCAATCTTAAGGCAACCACAGATCTCTTTGGCATGGCAAATGTAAAGTTATACTTTCCAAGAACCTCTCTACAAGTGGCCTGCTGCTGGGCTGAACAGGAAGAAGCAAGTTCTCTGCAGCAAATTCAACTAGAATTATTCTATTTCTGATTCCAAATTCAAAGTCAATTTGATATGATCATACTGAATGAAGAGTAAGAATACAGATTAAGTCAAACTGATAACTTCTAAACTAAACTAAACTAAGCCTTAAGTTTATATACCGCATCATCTCCACGGAAGTAGCTCAAACAGATAGATTGGCTTAAAATCCATATAAAAATATATAATTCACATATTTTTAAGTGATGAACACCCAATTGCATATTGATTTCAGGATATCTTTCAACCAGGCACAACTTCGTAGTAGCTCCAGGACAAAAAATGCAGGCATGCCACAAAAAATTAATATCTCATGAGGACCGTTCACATTATCTCTTGCACGCCCAACTTCCTGCAGTTCAAAATGTAATCTTTCACTTCCTTTCCTTTTTCCCTCATTGTCACAGAAAAAAAGAATCATGCAGACTAAACAAAAAGACAATGCTTTATTTAGCAATAAAAACTTGGAACACGATTCAGTTTATTTTAAGCCCACCGTTTTCCTTAATCAGCCTTTGTGTGATTCACAATCATTTGAAACAAGGGTTTGGATAAGGACAGGCTCTTTAGCTACCATACAAAGTATCACAAAAAAAATCCAAAGTAAAGCCACCTATAATGTAAATATAAACTGACATGTGGCACAGGCCAAAGCAGTAACAGTCCCTGCTAATTTTTTGTTGTTGTTTTTACTTTACTTCTAATGTGATAAGATAATCATATGCACAAAGCAGCAAAGTAAAAAATCTGCAGTAAAGCGTAATTAAAAACAGTCTGGATAAAAAAACACTGATGTTGTATCGAATAGCGGTATACAAATAAATAAAAAAACATTTCTTTAATGTAAACTGGATTTTTAAAAAAATTTAAATTGGATTTTTTTTTTTTTATAAGATGCTTTTTTGAAGAAAAAACTATCCAAAGATATGTATCTTAAATAGAAAACTTATATTGTCCAAAAGTTATTCATCATGAAATAAGGATTAGTTTTTAATTATGTAGCATGAGGCTGCATATTCATGCAATGTTTAAATTTTTTAGTAAGCCTTTATGGGTAGAGTAATGTCTAATGTTGTAAGTGCTTATATAACAGTGTGTCACAAACTTTTTAAGCTGCTGGCACACTAATCTCGGAGCAGCGGCTGGAGGGCACCCAGAAATGAACAGATGTCCTCCAGTCACGGCCCTGAGCCTACTATTACCGCCAGTGGGGGGTGCTGCAGAAGGAGAGGTCGTTTCTTTCTCTATAATATTGTTAAAAATCCATTTTTTCCTTTCTGAGCATGCTTCCAAAACCCTCATCCGCGCTCTCGTCACCTCTCGTCTGGATTACTGCAATGTGCTTTTTTGCGGGTCTTCCGCTAAGCCATATCTCTTCCCTTCAATCCATTCAAAATGCTGCTGTGCACCTAGTATTCCACCAGGGTTGTTATACTGTACCCACATTACTCCTGTCCTCAGGTCGCTTCACTGGCTCCCTATCTATCTCCATATATAATTCAAACTCCTCTTACTGACATTCAAGTGTACTTGGCTATGCAGCTCCTCAATATCTGTCCTCTCTTATTACTCCCTATACCCCCCCCCCCAGGAACTCTGTTCGTTAGACAAGTTCTTCCTTTTGGTACCCTTCTCCTCTACTGCCAACTCTCATCTCTGTCCCTTCTACCTTGCTGCACTGCATGCCTGGAACAACCTGCCTGGCTTGTTACGTCAGGCTCTGTCTCTGGCGGTATTCAAATCCAGGCTGAAAGCCCACTTATTTGAAGCTGCGTTTAAATCCTAACCCTACCAACGTATCTGTCCGTCATCCTTTCTATAGTCTCCTACCACCTCCTCAGCACCCTCTAATTCCCTACTCCCCATTTTGTCCTGTATGTTTGTCATAATTAGATTGTAAGCTCTTTTGAGCTGGGACCATCTCTTACATGTCCTATGTACAGCGCTGCGTGTGCCTGGTAGCACTATAGAAAAATAAATTGTTGTTGTTGTTAATACCCCCTTCAAAATAACTTTTACTTTCATTTTGTCCAATGCAATATTTATTGCATTTTAATGAACATTAGAAAAATCAATTTTTAGACAGAATTGGGGAAATCACACATTGGTAAATAGTTCACAAATTATTCATACATTGTATATGAGAAGCAAAAAGACAACCAAATCACTAATAAAAAAATTTCAGTATAATTAACCCTCTATTAAGCCCACAGTTATGAGGGGACCCAAGAAATATCACAAAGTAGGAAAAATCCAATACAGGACACCAAAAACTTTTAATCCTTTTAACAAACTGTGCTACAGGTTTTTAGCGCAAGCCAGCGCAGTAAATGCTCCAATGTTCAAAGAACACCAATGAGCGTTGAAGCACTTACCTCACTGGCCTGTGCTAAAAATCTCTAGCGCAGCTTCATAAAATTGGGGGGGGGAGGGTTAGACACCATCCAATTCACATTACTCTGGAGTAATCTCCAGAAAATAATTGTATTGTAACAAAATATATAATGAATATCAGCAACTTTTATAAAACATTTAGGGGGCAAGTAATCATCCTGTGGTACTGCTAAAACAAATTATTTTACAGTCAATCTGAAAGGTCACTTTGGGCAGCCACAAAAACTTAGAGACTTGAAGAAAGCACAGATGTTTATTCAGCATATGCGGACCCCTGAGCCCCAAGCTGGCTTCAGAAGTCCTGAAACCAGGAAGTTACTGAGGTATTTATACATTCTTCTGGATATACAACTGAATTCTAGAAAAAAACTTTTCACGTGTTACTTTTCTTAACAATCATTGGTCCTAAGCTCACACTAGCAGATTACTAGTAGGTCACTTATCTAAGCCCTGCAGTCTTTCTGTTACATATGTTTATGCTGAGATAGCCATAAGAAGCTAGAATGCCCAAGCTAAAACACCCAGTGCAGGCAGGCAAGAACATGAGATAAGTTAGGTCTGCAGCTAAACATAATTCAGCATTTTATTGAAGAGAAAACTTAGTTCAACACTTAGGAAAACCAACCCCAGACTCCTTCAAACCTAGATTATTAATAACTAGGTCTCACTGTATAAAATGGGACTTAGAGCTACTGTTAAAATGGGTTATTTTACCATAAGCTCTATGACCCGTCTCTCCCCACTATTTCCATCATTTCTCTCCCCTCTGCCCCTCCACTTTCTCTATCCCATATTTTTTCATGTAAACCACAAATGTCTTCCAGACTCATTGCGGTATATCAAGTATCAAGTACAATAAATACATAAACAAAAAAAAAGAAGGAAATGTCAGGCCTCCTCTTTTGCCACCCGCATCAGAAGTAATTTTATGTGTACTCATTACTAAAATTACCATGGAAATACATGCTAAGATTAGCAAAGCAGTTTATTTCCCCATTTTGAACAACATTTTTTTTTCTGTGTTACTATACTTGCTACATCAGCACTAATTACAACGCCCCAAAATAGCGCTATATCAGAAGTAAATTGCTGCGCTGGCCATAGCACCGTTCATACATCATCCTTTTAAATTTATATTAAAGGAGTCAACAGTTGAACATAAATAAGGTCCTTGGCATACCTGGTCGCTCTTGAGAATCTAAAAATTAAAAACCGCTGCTTCACACCAAGAAACTTAGGCAGCACGTGCAGGACGAGAGAACATTATTCAACGCTTCGGCAGCCTCGTTCTCTCATTTGCTCTTTCAGGCCTTACACTTCTCCACCTCACCGCTGCCTCGTCATTTGTGGCTCTTCCTCCAATAACATTTTGCATTTAGGTCCTGTCACAATCCCACATACACCCCCTCTCCCCGCCCCGCCACAGCTGCTGAAGGGCCGAAGCCTGACACTGCCCCCCCAGAAAGGGTAGCAGGGAGGGGAAAGAGGGTTTCTGCTTCACCGCTCCTAACAGCGTCCCCTGTTGCGCCATCTACAGGCGTAGATATCATACTGCCCTGAAAGGTGGGATTTCACAGGCATTATTGCTCTCTTCCTGCAAAAGAATGGGAAGAGGGGCAAAAAAAGTCTATAGCAAATTTGATTTTTCTTTTTTCAAACTAATACGTAAAGAAAAGAACCCCCCCCCCCCCCGAAGCAATAAGGCTCGCTTATTATTTCATTGATGATGTAATGTTCACACCATTGATTGGATATATTTTTAACTAATGTTTTACAAATTAGAACTAGAACGGTAGATGGGTTAGAATAGATAGAAGTCAGGATGTATTAGTAAAGCACCTTAAATATTTTGTGATTAGTCTACTAGAAAATCAGCAGCAGAATTCCCACACTGGTACCCCTCTGCATGCTCTGTTCTGCACATGCTCAGTTCATGCAGAGATCAGATGACCCAAAAACTCCAAGCTGGTTAAAACCTTTAATGAAGCTTATGTGTGAGACACTAAAAAGGACTATACATGGACAATGTTTCATCTAACAAGCCTGTATCAGGAGTCCAATGTAGTCTACAAAATAGAAATAATAAATAATAAAATACATCATAATCCTATAAGTAAAATAACTGATACTGTACAACATATGAAGAATATGGGGGGGAGGGGATTGGAACTTGTACACCGCTTTTTTGTAGTTTTACAACCACACTCAAAGCAGTTTACATACAGGTACTTCAAGCATTTTCCCTATCTGTCCTGGTAGACTCACAAACTAATATACCTGGGGCAGCAGAGGACTTGCCTATACATAGGGTGTGATATGAAGTGTAGATGTGAAGACCAAAGGCCAGTTTGAGATTCCCTAAAAGGAAAGATGGATCCCAAACCCATAATATGAGCAAAGGGTTCTGATGAAGGAGAAATGAAAGAATAGGAAATAAAAGTGAAGTCTAACAGAACATGCCAGTCGTAGAATAATACGCTGATGTGTTGGAGTGGGTTTCCCAATAACAAATTTCTAAAAATGGGAAAAAGCAAAATAAAATATACAACTATTATATAAAATCAATGTGAATATATACCTAGGATAACTCAGTACTCAAGGTGAATTAAAATAAAAAGCCTTTAGGCATGACGTTAAAGACTTTATATTTTATATATATATATATATGTTTCCCGTTCACATTTGTACATTCTCCATTAATGTCCAATGTTACATTTTTGTTTATGTTTTGTTTCATTTCATGCCTTAGGACCTTTCAGAAAGGCTTTGTTCGCTGAAACACGGCCCATGTCGGTCCGTTAGTTTTTAATACGGTTGATGTGGACATTTTCTTACCACTGATTGAAGAAATAAAGGAAAGTCAAGAACACTGTGTTTCGTCCACACCTCATAGAATAGCACTTAGGCCTGGATTCTGTTATCAGCACCTAAATCAGCCGGCACCTACAAAAATGGCACCGGCTGTACATCAATCACACTTAGACGCCATGACCAGAATCGCGACTACCGGCACCTAAGAAAAAAACGTAGGCACCAGTGATGTAGGCCAGGGTTTTAAAGGCCTACATTACAAGCTCCTAAGTTTTTTTGAGAATCGGGCCTAGCTGCGCCTAAGGTCATCTTTGCCCCTAACCACACCTACTTTGACATTAGGTGCTGCTAGCTGCCATGGTGTAGGCACAATTCAGGCAAACTACTCCAGGAGGTGTCTAGTGGCACCTATTTTTTTATATTTTTTTTTACAGGTTTTTTATTTTAAAAATGCTGATTAGAGCCAATTAGCACTGACAATTTGGTCATCAAACTACTCTCTTTCCTGAAAAACTTAGACTATTCATGGCTCCCCTTTTGTTCCACACATGTAAAAGGACACCATCTAGACCTGATAGCCACTTCCTTAAAAGACCCTTTCTATTCTCCGATATACTCATCAGATGACTCTTGGCATCAATCACTTTTATCAAACCTTTACAAATTCATATTTAATCTCAACTGGCTCAAGTTTAGCATCAAAAAATCCTCACCTACTACCTCCCTATTATCCAGCAGATCTATAGATTGCCTTCTGGTCTAGCTATGACGCCAACTTTGCCAACCATTAGTCAAAAGACTTTTGAACTGACTGGGACTCCTTCCGTATCTCCACCTTAAACCACCTTGCACCTCAGCGACTCAAACTGAAACACTAGAGAAAATCCGACAAATGGTTCGACCCTGAGTTACTTATGCTAAAACACCAAGTACGTCGCCTGGAGTGAGCATGGACCAAGAATAAAGCAGAAATTATTAAATGAGAATGGCGAGCAAAATCATTTAAGCATAATTCAAAACACTGCAGTAAGGCTGATATTTAACTTGAAAAAATTTGATCTCTTAATCCCTTTATACAACAAACTCTACTGGTTAAAAATTGAGAATTGGGTATTTTTTAAATTTGGTTGTCTCTTCTATAAGGCCCTATATGGTTTATTGCTTGATTAACTCACCAATCATTTCTTATTTTCCAGACCTGGGTGGACCTCTCGACCCCAGTCACTCTTTTCCTTTCTTTTCCATCAGTTAAAGGTTTCTTGCATAAGAGATTCCACAATAAATTCTTATCCTACCAAGCAGCTTCTAAAGATCTAGAATGGAAACATCTGGTCTGTTCTTCTACATCATACATGCATTTTAGGAAGCTCCTGAAAACACACCTCTTCCCCAAAACTGACAACCCATTTATGAATTAACACTTGTTGAACCAAGACTAGACAACTTTCACTCATCATCTTACCCCATCACAAACCTCAATTTTTCGTTTATTGTTTTTTATGCATTTGTAAAACAGTATTATTCTAATTTGTTAAAAATTACTGTCCCTGTACATTGCCTTGAACCAAAAGGCTAATGCGGTATACAAATAAACATTTATGGTATGTTATGTAATTAAAGCAATTACATTAGGTACTGGTAGGCGCAAATAAGGTGCTTACCAGCGCCTACCTTATAGTATAATTTATAGAATATAGGGCTCCTTTTACGAAGCCGCGATAGCGGCTTTATCGCATGCACATTTTTAGCACATGCTAACCTCTCGCGCTAGCCGAAAAATTACCGCCCGCTCATGAGGAGGCGGTAGTGGCTAGTACGGCCGGCAAATTAGCGCGCGCTATTACGTGCATTAAAATGCTAACACGGCTTCGTAAAAGGAGCCCATAGCCTTTGGTGCACATAGATGTCTGTCAGTTAATGGTGCCTTTGATTCATGTTACAGGCACAGTCTTCATGAAATGCCAGCTTATTGAATTGCCACAATAGTCCTTATTTGAATGCAAGACTTGGTGGAAGATGTAACAGTGCTGAGGCCACTTGTCAATAGGGATCATAGCATAATCACATACTGCTTCATGCATCCCCTAATGTTTTGCAAGGATTTTTTTTTAATTGATCATCCTAGAAGGTGTTTGAGGCCAGAACATAGTATGAAATTAAGGGCTCCTTTTACTAAGCTGCGGTAGCGTTATTAGAGCATGCTAACCTCCGCGCTACGTGGAAAATGCCGCGTGCATCTAGCGCATGCGGCATTTTAGTGCGCGCTATTCCGCTCGTTAATGCTCTAACGCAGCTTAGTAAAAGAAGCCCTTAGTGTGTAATTTTCAACTACTAAGTAAATGTAACTAGTTATTGCACTTAAATAAACATTTTGTAACTTTTACTTTTACTGAAGTTGTCATTTCATCAGTTTTATTACTTTTACTCAGTTGCACCTGATGCTTGCAGTTAAAAGTAAAATTGGAAGGGAGATGTATGTGATAGTTCCTCAGTAAACCAAATTAAATAGCAAAACAGAGGACAGGATTTTGCTATTGCAAACCTTGTCACACAGTGGATCAGCTCATCTTAAATTTTGCTGTTTAGTGAATACAGCCTATAAGAACAGTGGAGGTTTTTTTTTTACTTTTATTTAAGTAAATTATTTAAGCCCCCTTTTATCAAGCCGGGTTAGGGGTTTTTATCGCTGGCTGCTGTGGTAAAAGCTCCGACACTCATACAAAATCTATGAGTGTCATAGCTTTTGCCGCAGCAGCCGGTGATAAAACGGTGATATTAAGCTGAGCCTGAGTCTCATCACTCCACTGTCATTTCCTGATTCTCTTTGCAATCTAGGCTCTGATAGATCAATCCTTGGCAGATACTGTACATTGTATCCTCCCCATCCAATCAAGGGCTGCCCTCAAGGCCTTCACTGTGACCCAGTGTCAGTCTCTGTCTATCAATTCTCTGCTTTTGCCCTCTAGTCCCTCCTTGGCTCTATAAGGCAGATTTTTTATCTTGTTATAAACTACAGACCTATTTCTTTAATTAATGTGGACGAAAAACTCTTAGCTAAACTATTGGCTTTAAGATTAGCTAAGGCTCTTCCTTATATGATTGGTATGCATCAAACGGGTTTTGTTGCTAAAAGACATTCTTCAAATAACACCAGACTGGTATTACATATGCTAAATTTAGCAAAAAAAACCAAAAAAACAACAAATGATCTGACCTTCTCTGTTTCTTTGGATGCAGAGAAGGCCTTTGATTGTGTTGAATGGACTTTCATGTATCAAGCAATGGATTGGTTTGGTATAGGAACTGGATTTATTCAAATGGTTCAAATTTTGTATAGTTCCCCTTCGGCTAGATTATATATTAATAATACATTTTCTGAACGTTTCAGTCTGCTGAGGGGAGTTAGACAAGGATGTCCCCTATCTCCTTTGCTTTTTGATGTTGTTTTGGAACCCTTGTTATTGGCTATTCAGCAGGCAAAGGAGATACAGGGAATTCCATATGCAAGTCGAGAATATAAGGTTTCGGCCTATGCAGATGATATTTTGCTTCATTTGAAGAATCCTGAATCTACCATTCCACATTTACTGGAATCGATTGATAGATTTGGCAAATTCTCTGGATACAAAATAAATTGGAGTAAATTGGAGATTCTTCCACTAAATGTGCATTGTGTTAAAGGATTATTTGATCCATTTCCTTTTCTTTGGAAGGAAGAAGGTATAAAATATTTGGGAATTATGATTCAGAAAACATTGGAAGACACAATGACAGTAAATGAAAAAAACTTTATTGCTGAAAATCAAAGAAATGTGTGAGCATTGGAACCCACTACATCTTTCTTGCTGGGGGAGAGTCCAGACTTAAAATGATGATTTTGCCTGTAGTTTGCTACCAAATAAATACATTACCAATTTACTTTCAAGGGTCCTTCTATAAAAAATTTAATCAAATTCTCACTAAATTTATTTGGTTGGGTAAAACTGCTAGAATAGCTTTAATATCTTTGCAAAAACCAATTGCGGCGGATGGTGTAAATTTTCCAAATTTTTACAGATACCACCAGCTTTTATTATGCATCAGGGTATGTATTGGATCCTTCCTGAAGTCATGGAAGATTTCCTGGATTGGTTAATTTTGGAAAGCCATCTCACATTCCCATTAAGATTAAACCACATTTTGAGTATCAAACTACCTAGAAGACACAAGGACAATAGTATTATTTCAGCTACATGGAAAACCTTAAATTTTACTAATAAATTGACATCTATACCACTAGAACAATCCACGTGTCAGTCCTTATGGCTGAACTCCAAGATTCAAATTGGCGAGTCTAAGATCCTCTGGAAACATTGGTTGCATACATACTCTTGATGATGTAATTCAAAATGTAAAATTTCTTACTTTATTACAATTGCAACAATCATTTGGTATTTCAAAGTCTCAAGGATTTAAGTGGTTGCAGTTGAGACAGGCTATTCGGAAGGGGTTAACTGAATGGCGAAATTAAAAAAAACCCAATATAGTTGGCCGGGCCTATGTTTCCAGACTGATTTGCTAGGACATCAGGCAGCCAAGTGGTATAAATTAATATTGGAATATATGAATAAAAAACCTAAAACTGGTCTAAAAGATATTTGGAGCATTGAAGTTAAGCGGCAAATTTCTGCTTCTCAATGGTTACAAATTTGGACTTGGAGAATGAGATGTACAATGTAAGCATCTATGAGACAAACTTGTTTTTTTCTGTTACATAGAATTTTTTGGACCCACATTAGGTTACACAAGGTAGATAATTCAAAGTCTAATAGATGTTGGCATTGTCATCTTGAGGCAGGGACACTGGATCATTTGTTGTTTTATTGTCCTTTGATACTAAGGGCTTCTTTTACGAAGGCACGTTAGGGCCTTAACGCGCAGAATAGCGTGCGCTAAATTGCCATGCACGCTAGCCGCTACTGCCTTCTTTTGAGCAGGCGGTAGATTTTCAGCTAGCGCATGCTAATCTGGTACATGCGCTAAAACGCTTAGCGCAACTTCGTAAAAGGAGCCCTAAATTTTTGGAAGTCTATCCGCTATCTGCTATCCCACTGACATATGATATTGTGTTATTCGGGATGTTATTCAAACCAAAAAGTCAAATTACTGCAAGCAAGAACAAATTACTTCTTATTATGGTAGGTATAGCAATACAGTTAATCACTAAAAACTGGAAATGTTGGGATAGCTCATCTTCGCTAAAAGTAAATTTGACCATGTCTCCCCGCTCCTGGCCAAGCTCCACTGGCTTCCGATAATCGCCAGGGTCCACTATAAATGCGCCTGTTTAACTTTCAAAATCCTATATGGTATCCTCCCTCCCTTTATCCCTCTTTCTTGGAATTCCTCAAACCCTAATACCACCAGATCCTCCCACAAATTAAAACTATCCTTCCCCTCGCTAAAAGGCATTTCCCACACAGGAAAGCTAGGGACCTCCCTCCACTTCAAAATCACTGAGCTCTGGAACAACATTGCCTCCCCTCTTTGGAACTTGAGCTCTCTCCAAGTTTTCCGCAAACATCTGAAAACCTGGCTTTTCTCAAAAATGTAAGTCTCCCTCCAACTTAGGAATCAAGGAAACTCTTATATCTTGGCATCCCAAGTCCTCTAAATTTTCTTCACACTTCTACCTCTAACCCTCTGTTGTAGTTCCTTCCTATTTCTCCTACTGTAAACCGCATCGAGATCTACGAACGTGGAGATGATGCGGTATACAAACCTAAGGATTAGATTAGATTAGATAGGTTGAATTTCAACTTTTGGTGGTCATCCCTATGTCAAACTTATAAATATGAATGGATGCTTTCTACTCAAATAGGTCATTATCAGTTATTTAAAGAGATCTGGGGCCCATTAGGGGAATTTGTAAAATTAGATTGAATGAATGAATCCTTTGATTTTTGTGGTTCCTTAGCATATCCAAAGGGAGGGAGGGAGAGATTAAATATACAGTAAAACCTTGGTTTGCGAGCATAATTCGTTCCAGAAGCATGCTTGTAATCCAAAGCATTCATATATCAAAGCAAATTTTCCCATAGGAAATAATGGAAACTCAGACGATTAGTTCCACAACCCCAAAACTTTAATACAAAATACTATACGTACTGGTATTGCAAGATCTCGCTCATTTAGAACAGTCACTGCACTCTTGCAGCGTCAGAGAGAAAAGAACCAGTTGTGATGATGTGACGCATGTATACTGTATGTACTTGTATTGCAAAACATTGCTTGTATATCAAGTTAAAATTTAATAAAATGTTTTGCTTGTCTTGCAAAACACTTGCAAACCAAGTTACTTGCAATCCAAGGTTTTACTGTACTTCTTTTTATTTATTCTATATAAGTGCTGATTGTTATATTAATTAATTGTTTATTTTTTCGGTTTGCATTTTGTATGTGATTGAAAAATAATAAAGATATATAAACTATCTTGTTACAACAGCATGGTGCTATCTCTTTCCCTTCTGTGTTCCCCTTTATTTGTTCTTCCTAATGACAGAAATGTATCTTTACCCTGCCATCCCTTATGTATCATGTGACAGTCTTTGTCGGTCACATCTGTCTTTGTCCTCTTCTCCTGCACTTATTGTATTCTTATTTTAACCTTGTTTGTAAACCGCTTAGATATTTTGATAGGCAGTATATCAAATAAAAATAAACTTGAAATTTGAAACTCCTCCTAAAAGAGGATCCTCTCTTCAGACCATTTGCACAAACTCAGCATCCTACTTCTCAACCACTCGAGTTAATTTCCCTAATATCTCCACCTCTGCAATAAACAACTTCTTCTTTAGAAAATCACCTTCACTTCCCAGCAGCAGAGTGTGAAGAAAACTGTCTCTGATAATATTACATAAAATTATTTATTATAGCAGCCCTGTGCGATAGAGAATCTGATTTCCTGACTCCCAATCTTGCATAGCTTTTCAGTGCATCTTATATTCTGATACATTACTGTTATTATCAAAAGCACAGTCCAGGATAATACATACAAGGTTCACTAGTACATATACGAGTGTACTGTATGATACTAGTTAATTGCATAGCCCTTGTAAATTGCCCTAGGTACATTAGATAGATTGTGAGCCCTCTGGGACAGATAGGGAAAAATGCATGAGTGCCTGAATAAATTTATGTAAACCGTTCTGAGCTCCCCTGGGAGAATGGTATAGAAAATTGAATAAATAAATGTTGCGCTCATTACAGCTACAAATGGTTTGGCAGTAAATACCTAAAGGTGATGCACATGCACAGTACAAGAAAATTGGGCAAAAGATTTATTAATTCATTTATTTAGCCCGTCCTCCCAAAGGAGCCCAGAACGGGTGACAAGAGTACATTCACAGTATAAGCGGGACAAACTTTGGTGGGAAAAACAAACTTGGTTTCAGCTACATACAGATTTGGAAATATAGGGCTCCTTTTACTAAGTGGCGATAGCGGTTTTAGCGCGCGCGCTAGACCTTAACGCCAGCATTGAGCTGGCGTTAATTCTAGCTGCGTAGCACGGGTTTAGCGCACGCTAAAATCCTGCATGCGCTAAGAACGCTATTGCAGCTTAGTAAAAGGAGCCCATAGACATAGTGGACATAGGGTGTTTTAAAATTGCAGCATTTTCCGAAAAGACATAGCCTATGGTGGTTTAAATTGCATCATTTTCCGTATGGACATAGCCTAACATAAGGTAAAATAGCTTTGTAGGTTTGTACGTCATTGAAGTATGGTAGGTTTTTGGTCCGGTGGTCCGACCTAAGGGTCAGTCAGGGCTGCAGATGTAAGCTAAGGATGCGTAACATTCCAAACTTCAACTTTCATACCTGTAAAAAAAAACAAAAAACAATTCTGTCCCAAACCTATTCCTACTAGAATGATACTGTATGCCAAACAAATCTACATACATACATCTCTTAGTTTTCATAATCATACATAATCTGACACATGCACATCCTTCTATGCACCTGCAGTATTACCATTCCTCGTTAGAAATTATCTCCATTCTCTAACACTGAATCATCATGAACAGAATGAGCATACTGGAGATAGGGAAATATACACGTGAGCATACAATTCCTTGTTCCATTATTTACACAGAAGTCTAATCAAGACAGTGAGGGAGTATTTGAGAAGGAGAATAATACAAACTATAACAATGATTATAAATCCAATCTGAACAATTCTCATCAATATTGAATTTCCCAGGGATCCCAGCCAGGCAGGGACCAATTCTCAGGTACAGCAAGTAGAGCTTTTACAGTTTCTTGAGCTTTACCAATGTGTTATTCAATACTTTAAGTTTTATCAGGGATGTAAGTACAACTCTCTTGACCTTTTATAGTGGTACTAGTCATTAAGCCCGTTACATTAACGGGTGCTAGAATATGTCTATCTGTCTTTCTTTCTTTCTGTGTCTCTCCCTGCCCCTGTCTCTTTCTTCCTTTCTTTGTCTCTCTCCCTCCCACTGTCTGTCTTTCTTCCTTTCTGTTTCTCTTCTTGGCCCCCTTTGCCTGTCTGTGTATCTTTCTTTCTGTCTCTCTCCCTGCCTGCTGTCTTTCTGTGTGTCTGTTTTTCATTCTCGTGCGCTGCCTGCCTATCTTTCTGTCTCGCTCCATGGCCCCCTTTTGTCTCCCCCCAAAGCAAACCAAGATTGCTCCCTGGCCCCCTTTCCCTTTCCACCCCTCCCCCACTTCCCTGTGCAGCAACAGCAACATTCCCCCTTCTCTGTGTAGCAGCAACAGCATTCCCCCCTTCCCTGTACAGCAGCATTCACCCACACTTCCCTGTACAGCAGCAGCATTCCCCCTTTCCCTGTGTGCACCCACCCCTTGCCTGCTCTCCCTGTTCCCTTCCTTTTCCCTTCCCCGTCCAACAGCATTCATTTCCTGCTCCCCCTGTGCATATGCACCACAGAAATCTACTTGCCTCACAGAAAAGCGCTGCACCACGCTGTTGCTGGCCTCGGTGTCTTCTCTACAGTGCGGCCAACCCTAGCGGAAACAGGAAGTTGTGAGAGGGCGGGCCGCAGTGGAGAGGAGATGGTGAGGCCAGTGGCAGCACAGCGCAGCGCTTTTCATTTAAATGCTATGAGCACGCGAGAGGGAGGAGGAGGAAAAATAGATGCCAGCAGGGGGGTTTGGAGGTCAGGGCGTGTGCGGCAAGCCGCTGCTCTCGCCTGAAGATTTTAAAAGGGCGCTTGGCGTTGGGAAGTTGGGGCGCGTATGGCAAGCCGCCGCTTGCGCCTGAAGATTTTAAAAGCGATTCCAAGGTCAGCTGCGTGGGAGTTTAGGGGCAGAGCAAAGGGCGGATGGCTTGGCATGGGCCCAATGCAGCAGGAGCTGAAAGCAGTGCTGAGGGCTCGTGAGAGGAGCCGCCGCTGCTGACGGCCAAGGTAGGTGCTGGGAAGAAGGCTGGGGACTCGCACATGCGCACTCCTGCGGCCACAGACCTACTGATCACAGAACACGCAGATAGGAGTGCGCATGCACGGCTAGCATTTTATTATATATGATGATGATAGGACTATAGATTCCCTCTTGAGACTGCTAAAGCACAGTCATAGTCTAAAGCACAATTATAATGTGTGTAGTTCTAACTTTAAGAGTTGGGTCCTCCAGAGTCTCATTAAAGGCCAATTCTAGAACATTTGAGAGTCTACAAATAGTTTTAAAGGACAAGGTGTCCCCTGCTGCAGGGAATAGTATACTGGACTACCTTTCCACCTTCATGAATCCCAGTCTTATGAGTTATAGTAACAGGATGTTACAGAAGCATGTTTGACTCTGGAGTAAGTTAAGGGTGGTTGAAGAGTAATACGCAAAGCAGGTATGACATATGCTCTGTAATAGGATCCTGCCCAGTTTGGTGAAAGATATAAATAAGCTCATTACCCACTTATATAATAGGAATCAACATAAGCAGTGAGGCCTTTGGTCCAGTCTTGAGATTCCACACCTTGAGACCCCAAGCAGTTCCATTAGCTTATTTTTTTGTCTGTATATGTGCTGTTGCATCATAATATGACAACATAACCATAGACCTGCATAGAATGCTTGCAGAAAAGAGAGAGGGGAACTTGAGAAAGAGACAAGTAAAAGAAAAGGAACTTTTTCTTGGCTTTTAGGAATATCAGAATTCCAAAGAGAAGGGCTGCAAATCATGCGCATATAGAAACATAGAACTATGATGGCAGATAAAGGCCAAATGGCCCATCCAGTCTGCCCATCAACAGTAACCATTATCTCTCTCTCTCTAAGAGATCTCACATGCCTTGTTTGAATTCAGACGCAGTCTCTGTCTCCACCACTTCTTCCAGTAGACTGTTCTAGGCATCTACCACCCTTCCTGTATAAAAGTATTTCCTTAGATTACTCCTGAGCCTATCACCTCTTAACTTCATCCTATGCCTTCTCATTCCAGAGCTTCCTTTCAAATGAAAGAGACTCAACTCATGCACATTTACGCCACGCATGTAATTAAACATCTCTATTATATCTCCCCTCCCCTCTCCCTCTCTTTTCTCTAAAGTATACATATTGAGATCTTTAAGTCTGTTCCCATATACCTTATGACGAAGACCACACACCATTTTATTAGCCTTCCTCTAGAATGACTCCATCCTTTTTATATCTTTTTGAAGGTGCGGCCTCCAGAATTGTACACAATATTCTAAATGGGATCTCACCAGAGTCTTATATAGGGGCATCAATACCTCTTTTTCCTACTGGCCATACCTCTTCCTATGCACCCTAGCATCCTTCTAGCTTTCGCCGTCACCTTTTCAACCTGTTTGGTCACCTTAAGATTATCATATACAATCACATCCAAGTCCTACTCTTCTGTTGTGCACATAAGTTCTTCACTCTCTAAACAATAATGTTCCTTTTGGTTTTTGCAGCCTAAATGCATGACCTTGCATTTCTTTTTTTTTCTTTATCATTTCAAATAATTACATGCACAATTGTACAGGAAATACTGAATATATCTCTTCAATTCATCAAATAATAAATGAATATGAAACATAGAAAGAAGAGAATTCTTTAATATAGTCCATCTGTGGGGGGAGAAAAAGCATCAAGAAATCACCTTGTGGGAATCAAGGTTTAACTGAATATCAAATAAGAGGAAAAATACTCAAGCAATACATCTTTCCTAACATTCCATGACCTTGCATTTCTTAGCATTAAATTTTAGCTGACAAATTTCAGACCATTCTTCAAGTTTTGCTAGATCTTTCTTCATGTTATTCACACCATCCGGGGTGTCTATTCTATTGCAGATTTTTGTATCATCCGGAAAGAGGCAAATCTTATCTGACAGCCCTGCAGCAATATCGTTTATAAAAATGTTTTAAAAAACAGGCCCAAAAACAGAACCATGAGGCACACTACTGATAACATCCCTTTCCTCAGAACGATCTCCATTGATCACTACCCTCTGTCACCTTCCACTCAACCAGTTCTTGACCCAGCCCATCACTTTGGGACCTAGCCCGAGGGCACTCAGTTTATTTATTAGACATCTGTGTGGAACATTGTCAAAAACTTTGTTAAAATCTAAATACACCACATCTAGCACACTGCCTCTATCCAATTCTCTGATCACTCAGTCAAAGAAATTGATCAGCTGGCTGTGAAGTGATGATGGCCAAAAGATTTTATATGTAAAAGCAGAACCAAGTTTACCAAGTTTATTAATATATTTGATAAATTGCTTATTAGAATTACTAAGCGATGTACAAAGTCAAAATATAATATAGTAAAAAGAAACAAACAATTTAACAATACATTTTCATAGAAAACAAACATGAGTTGGGAGGGAAAGAGCAAAAGTTACAATTTTCAATTTATGGTAGAAAAATGGAAAAAACAAGAGGGTAGGGGTAGTTAAACCACAGCATGATTTAAAATCTCACTGAAAATTAAATATTAAAAGCATCTTTAAATAGGTAAGATTTTAAAAGTTTTTTAAAAATTATGACGTCTTTTTCGTTTCTAATATATTGTGGTAGGGCATTCCACCATTGTGGTCCCATCACAGAGAATATGTCAGATCTTCTTGTTCCAATAATTTTTAGAGAGGGGACTGTAAGGAGATTATGGCAGATCTCATTCACTGGAAACTGTATACATTACTACTACTTAAGTCGGTTTTGCAAACCGCTTTGAATCCTTTGAGAGATTTAGCAGTATATAAGACACCACATCAGATTAAATTAAACCTCTTACCCAGAAAAGCATTGGGATCATGAAGCAGTGTTCCCGCTAAGGTGCGCTGGCCTGCGCTCGCGCACAAAATATTACATCGCAGCGCAAAGTTTCTCTTCACAGCGCACACACGCGTCGCAAAGGTAAGGGGAGGTAAGGTAAGGGGACGCATTGGGGGGATTGCACTTCCCCACAATTGCCATGCTTCGGTTCCTCTTCTTCCTTCCTTCCTCCCCCCCCCCCCCGCGGGACCCTGCGGCACCATCAACTCTTACTCCCTCTAATGTCGGCCCTGCAGCTCCAGACTTCCTCGCACCTTCTCCCCTCCCCCTTTGGATCGCTATTATTTTAAATGTTATAGCCGCGGAGCTGTATCCATCAGTGGAGATGTCTAACCTCGGCCTGCCCCGGAACTCTTACTGCAACAGTGACTTCCTGTTCCTGCCTAGACGGGCGGCTGCTGCAGTAAGAGTTCCGGGGCAGGCCGAGGTTAGACATCTCCACTGATGGATACAGCTCCGCGGCTATAACATTTAAAATAATAGCGATCCAAAGGGGGAGGGGCGAAGGTGCGAGGAAGTCTGGAGCTGCAGGGCCGACATTAGAGGGAGTAAGAGTTGATGGTGCCGCAGGGTCCCGCGGGGGGGGGGGGGAGGAAGGAAGGAAGAAGAGGAACCGAAGCATGGCAATTGTGGGGAAGTGCAGAGCTGCAGGGAAGAGTGTTGCGGTACCCAGCTGGAGGGAGAAGGAAGATGAGGGAGGGAATTAAAGGAGATGCCAGGGCTTGGAGCATAGGAGGAAGGTATGCCAGTCTAAGGGAAAAGGAAGGGGGAGATGTGAGAGCATGGAGGGGGAGCGAAAGATGGAAGAAAAGGAAAGGAGAGAGATGCCAGAGAATCAGGGAAGGGGAGATACCAGACTATGAGGAGAGGTGTGGGAGAGGGAAGGCGAGGAGAGAGATGCCAGACCAATGGGGTGAAAGGAGAGATGGAAGGGGGAGGCATACAGTTTCTGGAAGGGGCATAGAAGGAGAGAAGATGCCATATAGGGGAAGAGAGACGGCAGACAGTGAATGGAAGGAAGAGAGTTACAAGAAGATGAGGAAAGGAGAAACCACAGAAGACAAAGGTAGAAAAAAATTTCTATTTATTTATTGCTTTAGGAGACATGTGTCACTGTTTCTGTGAAGCATTGTATGCAGAGTCCAGCTTCTTGCTGGTTCAATTTAACCTTTGTCTATGTATTTTTTATTTTATCCCCCCTTTTACAAAACTGTGAAGCGTTTTTAGCACCAGCCTTGGTGGTAGCAGCTCTGATGCTCAGAATTTTATGAGCATCAGAGCTGTTACCTCCGTAGCTAAAATCCACACTACAGTTTTGTAAAAGAGGGAGGGGTTAGTTTGTGATTACATATTCCTTACTAGGCGAAGGTGTTTTCTGTGTTCTGTGTGTTCGAAAGACATGGTTTTCTGTTAGGATTGACGGTGTAGGATTGATCTGTGCTGGTCTGGCTTGTTTAGTTTTACAATGGGTGTATTGATGTACTGCTCACTGCAATATGTAAGATGCTGCCTTTTCCTAGGTACTCATGTGTGACGTGTGGTTTGTTACTAAAAATCATGTTTTTCTTACAGATGGGGGGGGGGTGCCAAAAAATGATGGGCCCCGGATGTTACATATGCTAGGTACGCCACTGTATGTAAAGATACCAGAAAGCTGGCGTAGCAAAAACTTCTAAGTTTTGAGTATTTAACCCTCCCACAATCTCACGGGCACTCGTTTCAAGTTTATTGAGATTTTGATTTAAACGCAATATCAAATATTTTCAATGCGTATAACAAAAATAAATTTGGGGAAATAAATAAAACCATTTGAACCAGTGTTCCCGCTAAGCTGCGCTGGCGTGCGCTGGCGCACAAAATATTACATCGCAGCGCACACGTTTCTCGTCACAGCGCACGATCGGAAGAGGCGTACGGCAGATGGCAGGGCGGCGAGAGGAGAATCGGGCGAGTTGGCTCATAACTTGCTGGCGCCCGATATTTTTGGCTCACGGTGAAAAAAGTTTGCTCACAACACCCGCCCGCTTAGAGGGAACACTGATTCATGAGACTTATGGAAAATTAAGATCTGGATGCAAGAAAACCAGACACACTGGTAAAAGAAAACAAAAAATAGAGATGTCAGTTCCAAACAATCTGTGAATTATGTGGAAAGAGAGAAGATTCTCAATGATCAAGAAAATGTGGCTTGATTAAAAAGAATTTCCAAGCAAACCTGGATAGATTTCCTATGTTACATCTTACAAACAGCAGAAATAAGTTTGCAAGTTCTACAGAGAGCGTTAGGAGTACATTTGAGAGACTGAGATCATACTCCACATACCCTGCCTTAGGAGTGAGGTTCATTTTTGACATTGTACGTAAAAAATTAATCCATCTGGAGCCGTTGCCTACTGAAGAACTGGTGAAAAGAATAGAGTTTTGGATATCTTGAGGACTGGAGCTACAGTATCTATATGGCCAAATGGATAAAATGATATGCAGAAGAGATGGCCTACATCTCTCTGACAGGAATCGCAATTCCTAAGTGAAAGTTTATTCACTTATAACTACCCTATTGATAGGATTTTAAACTACATGAAAGTGATAAAGTAAGAAGACCTGATGTACGCAAGCTATCACCTCCAACAAGCAAACCAGTTTAGCTGAGAAACACACACAAAATATTGTGTCTCACAAAACACCCTGTAATAGGTGAGAGGAAGTGAGAATGCACAGAGAAGAGATAAAGAAAGAATAAATCTCTTTTCATAGCTGGCATTTCTCTGATATGAATCTCCATTACCCTTTTCTAGCATCATTGAAGATAAGCACACAAGTTTATTTTCAATCAGCTTTTGACGATGGTCTGCCTTGTACACTTTGCACATCAGGATTAAAAAAGCAAAGGCATAAGTCCATGCAATGGTTATATGAATTTTTTATATAGTAGCAGTAATGTACAGTAAATCACATGAAACCACATCTAATATCAATAGATGTGGTATGAGCAGGGCAATTAAACATTTATAATAATTGTTCCATTCATGTGCTCTCCTTGAAAGACATGAACCACAACACTGATAAGTGCTCTTTGATCATATTCTTAATTTTAAACTGTCTGGTTATAGGTTTTGCTGCCTGATATCTATTCTTTAAACTTTAATTACTTAGTTAAATTGTGCTGACTCGATATCTGTATTGTGGTGTACTGCTCTGTTTTCAAACCTAGACCTCTCCCCCCTCAAAAACAATCCCAAAAACAAAACAAAAAAAATCTCTCTGTCAAACTTTGATACTAGAGGGGATAGCCTTTTCAAACTGACTCTAGTGTTTCATGCTGCTAATTTTTCTAAACTTTCCTAACTTTCACTGGCTTTTATCAAACCACGGTAGAGCTTTTTACTGCTAGCTGGGGAAGTAAATGTACTGACACTCATAGGAACTGAATGAGCATTTACCTTGCCAGCCTGCGATAAAAAGCTGTATTATGGTTTGATATAAGGAGCCCTTGGTTTCTTGAACTGCAGACTAGCTCTATAAGGTTTATTTTCCATTGTCAGATCTAGATAGATAAAAGATTTAGGGCCTGTTTTACAAAGTTGCGCTAGCGGCTGCCGTGCGGCAACAACCCCGAAGCCCTTTAAATCTCTATGGGCTTTGGGGCCGTTACCATGCGGCTTTGTAAAACAGGCCCTTAGTCTTGCAGCTGGTTTATTGTGCAGAAACTTGCTATACTTACATTTATAAGTGATATTTGGCTGAAAAGGGGAAAAATTAGATCCTGGCAGAATCTGATTGTGTTGTGAGGGCTGCCCCTCTTCCAATGATGTTTAATGGGGAACTTGAATGACTCATTATAACTTATAATCCCTCCCATCCTAACCATCCCAGGGATTGCTACACATATATAGCCAACCCGGATCAATTTATCTTTTCATCAAGTCAGTTTGGGTAGCTTTTGTACCCCTTGGGACTATGAGGTTGTGTCTGCTGTGTGGAACCAGGATCTTTCCCCTTCTGAACATGTTACCAGGGGTGGAATTCCTCTTCTTATGAAACATCTTCCTCAGCTGACCCGTTCCATTGTGATGCAGGAGCAGCACTTTAAGTTTCTTCTGCGGCTGCATGTGTCTCCTTACCGGGCATATATTTCTGGGTATGCCTGTCATGCTCGGTGTCCTAAGTGCCAGTCCACCCCTGCGGGTTTACTTCACATGTTCTGGTCTTGTGACTGTATTCAGACCTTCTGGTCTTTTGTTGCATTATATTTACAAACTGTATTGGATAAGCGAATTCCTTTCAGGGCGGATGTACTGCTCTTTTCTCAGGTTATCACGTTGAGCTTGTCAAAAGGGGGCAATTTGTTACTGCAGAAAGCCTCGTTACTGGGCCGGAAATGTATTTTATTGTGGTGGCGTCAGGCTGAGGCGCCAACTGTCACCATGTGGAAAAATGAAGTGTTTACTTTGTTGAAATTTGAATATTTGGATGTTTGACAGGTTGGTCCTGTCCCTGGAGGAAGTTTCGCAGAATTTGGGCTTTTGGGCTCCTATTTGGGAGGGTCTATCCCATACAGCACAAAGTTTGCTTTTGAACTTTTGACACTGGAGTGCGGGGAAGGGGGGAACCGGGGGTGGGGTGTGTGGATTGGGGGGGGTCTTTGGTGAGGGGTTTGGCTCCTTTAAGTCTTTGTGAAGGATTAACACGGAAGACCTTTCTGGTTCTGCTGTTGTCTTATTGCTTGCTGTTGTGATGTATGTACTCACAAAATATTAATAAAAAGTATTTCCAAAAAAAACCCCCAAAAAAGTAGACATTCCCATAAAGATTCTTGGAGGCAGGCCTTAAATAAAGTTCTTGACGGCAGGCTTTCCCATACAGGTTCTCAGAAGCAGGCCATAAATAAAAGTTCTGATGGGAAAGGGGTGCAGCTGCTTGGGGCTCAACTGGACTTTCTCTTTCTCTCTCTCAGGCATAGGTGTCGGAATGGGGGAGGCCACAGGGGCCATGGCCTCCCTCCAAATTTCCGGTTGCTAATTGTTGACCTCCCTCCCTCCTGTCTCCTGGTGTTATGATTTTACATCTTTGGGCAGCTGGGCAGCGTCAAACAGCAGGCCTGCCCTGGGATCTCTCGGAGAGAGAAAGAGATGATGGTTACTGCGGATGGGCAGACTAGATGGGCCATTTGGCTTTTATCTGCCATCATGTTTCTATTTCTTTCTATTCTATTTCTTGGGGTAGGTCTGTTCATGGACGCTGTGCGGCGGCTGCCCAAAGATTTAAAACTATAGTGCCAGAAAGAGAAAGGTGGGAGACATGGGAGCTGCCGAGAAGTCATGAGCTGGGCTGGAGCTCCAGTCCTGAGCCTTCCCAAACAAATCAGCACTCTGCTGCCTATGCTTTCAGGGGTCCCACATACAGCTGTCCTCTCTGCTGCAGATCTGTCCTCCACCAGCCCCAGCAGCTCTCTCTCTCTCTTTCTCCCCCCTCTGCAGACCTCTTCTTTGGTCCCCTCAGCGTTCACCTGCAGTTTCCTCCTGCCTGAGCTCTGCTGTGTCTCCCAGCTGCTTCTGCGTCTCTGCTAAGCTTCTCTCCCTCCTGCAGCAGTTTCCTCCTGCACAGACTTGCTTTTCTCTGCCCATGCACACCTCTTCTCAGTTTTCCTGCTGCATAGCCTCCTCCTGCCTTCTGTCTGACTGCTTCCTGGTCTCTCCTCCTCCTTCTCAGTCTTCCCTGGGGCTCTTCATGCCTCTGGGACCTGATTGGTGCAGGCTATGGTTTCAGGCAGGGCTCTTCTTCTTCCTTCTCTGACTGGCTCAGATTTCACGTCATTCCATGGATTGGCCATCTGCTGTTCCTCTTCTGGTTGGCTCTCTTGCTCTGGCCTTCCTCCTTGCCGGTTATGGATCCTGATTGGCTCTCCCCACAGCATTGCCTCTTCAACCAGCTCCTGATAGGAATTTACTATGATGTTCAGGGATAATAATTGTAGACCTGAGGTCAAAAATAGTCTGTGATATCAAATTTGATAGCTCCTGATAGGAGGCAGAATGCCTTGGCCCAGATTGGTCAGCTCCTCTTGCAGGCCCACCTCCTCCTCCAGTGCTGGCTTCTGATTGGGCCTCTCTGGTTTCTCTGCCCCTTCAGCCGGCTCTGCCTTTCTCCTCTTCTATTTACAATTGCCTGCTGGGAAGGACCTGTAGTGTCACCCTGATATTAAGAGGAATCTGTTTCCATGACCTCCAGACTGAAGGAAACCAGAAGGAGAGCTTGACAGAAGATCTCAGGCAACTCAACGGGATGAATGCTGGCATTTGTGTAGCCCTTGGTAAGATGAGGAGTTGTCATGAGAGTTATTTACACACATTAACATGAGGTGGAGGATTCTTTTGGAGCCACATTGCATAACCACCATGGCTGGAATGAAAAAGATAAGTGTTATTTAAATATAACAGAGACCATAAGAGAGAGTTTAGTTCCAGCTTTGGCCATTAGAGTAACAGCAACAGAGATTACAATATATGTACTAGCTAAAGGGACACATAAGTGTTATGATGGTCCCAAAATGATCTCGCTGTGGCTCCAGTGCAGGAGATTAAGCACTGAACACATAAACGTAAAAGAAAATTTTTTTCAATATTATATTTACTTATATTTATTTATTTATATTTTGAAGAATAGAAGAAAAATTTTGTATAAAATAACAGACGAGTGATTTGTATTAACAGACCCTTGGTAAACCAACATATTCTGACATGGCCAGAGTGTGGTCAAGGGCCAAATTACCTTGTGTGGTAAGAGAGTGACTGGAAGAGCGACCAAGATGGTAAAGGGGATGGAACTCCTCTCATATAAGGAAAGACTAAAACAGTTAGGGCTCTTCAGCTTGGAAAAGAGACGGCAGAGTGGAGATATGATTGAAGTCTACAAAATCCTGAGTGGAGTAGAACGGGTACAAGTGGATCGATTTTTCACTCCGTCAAAAATTACAAAGACTAGTTGAAGACTCGATGAAGTTACAGGGAAATACTTTTAAATCCAATTGTAGGAGATTTTTTCACTCAGAGAATAGTTAAGCTCTGGAACGCATTGCCAGAGGATGTGGTAAGAGCGGATAGCATAGCTGGTTTTAAGAAAGATTTGGACAAATTCTTGGAGGAAACGTCCATAGTCTGTTATTGAGAAAGACACAGGAGGAAGCCACTGCTTACCCTATATCGGTAGCATGGAATATTGCTACACCTTGGATTTTGACCAGGTACTAGTGACCTGGATTGGCCACCGTGAAAACGGGCAACTGGGTTTGATGGACCATTGGTCTGACCCAGTAAAGCTATTCTTATGTTCTTATGTTCATATGAATGACCGGAAGTAATTAGAATCTAGATCACTAGACCCTCCATTGCCCTTGGTACAAAATAAGTACCTGTATATAATATGTAAACCGCTTTGATTGTAACCACAGAAAGGCGCTATATCAAGTTCTATTCCCCTTCCAGTGTTTCCCCTATCTAGAAGCCTGATGTACCACACAGTTTCCTTATCTTTTCCACTTGAAAAAGAGAACAGAGACCCCTAAGTTCATGGAAGATTCATATCTACTCTAAAATGATTTTTTTAAAATCCTAGTTTTCGTACCTCTCTCCACTAATCACTTTCCTGGTATACTTAATAATGTCGAAAAGAACATCATTAACTGACTCTATGCCACCAACCATCTATGATTTCCTTGCAGTGCCAAAGCTCAGAGAAGGCTTCTGCAGCAAACTGAAATGTTGGCACTGCACACAATATCTAATATGTTTATGGTAAAACAAGAAGGGTTGTTTCTACTATAATCATCACTCTTCTCTTGCTTTTGATGCCAAAGCCATTCAGCAACGATTGCACAGGTTAGCCTAGTTCTTTATGTATTTGATAAGAGTAATGTTTTCTGTATCCCAAAGGCAACATGGGAGGCTGAGTGGTTAAAAATGTTGTATCCTAAACAGAGTACTAATTTCACAGTGCTCTGGTGTTACACAATCACTTGGTATGGTTATTCTTTCATGTACACAGGATTTGTTACGGTTGTCTGCACAGGAAAAAACAAAATCAGTGAAATAAAAGCATAACCATGAAACTGAATAGGGAAATACTAGTCTTAATTTAAAAATATGATCTAACTATTGCAAAACAGAAAATATTTCATCGCAGTATAGATATCTACATAATATTTATATGCAAAATAGATACAACTCTGGTGTCACTTTAGACCTGATCAGTTCTCCCCCATAAGGTGCAGGTGTAATTGGCCCAGATTCACTAAACTCACCGATCTGGATCGTTGTTGGGCGATTCGTGGCTGAGTTCTGCTGAGCGACCAATTCACTACAGATCCAGCATGCAAATGATCTGATCGGACGCACGCCCTACAGCGATCCCATGGATCTGATCGAGATGCATGCGCAGATTATCCTTTGGTTGTAGATGCCGTTTGCGCATGCGCTTGCTCTTCGCAAAAAACGAGCTCAAAATAAAGGGGGAGGGGGCTGCAGTTTACTTGCCGGCCCTATACTACCATAGGCTGCAACACATATAGGCAATAGTCTACCTGATTGTTAATGGCTGCTGTAGGCAAAAAGGGGTTTTTCACTGATATTATACCTATAGACATTAATATAGACATTTCCTACATTAAAATGTAGGAAAAAGAGCTATTAATTACCCCATAGCATTTCAGAACACACTTTTTGTGCAGCCAGATTGTGAACAGAACATGCTTTAAACCCATGGAAAAGAAAATGGTAACACCAGAGGGCATAATTTGAGGCTGAGGGGTGGGAGACTCAAGAGCAATGTAAGGAAATTCTTCTTTACGGAGAGGGTGGTGGATGCCTAGAATGTGCTCCCGAGAGAGGTGGTGGAGATGAAAATGGTAACGGAGTTCAAAAAAGCATGGGATGAACACAGAGGATCTAGAATCAGAAAATAATTGTAAATATTGAAGAACTAAGGCCAGTACTGGGCAGACTTGCATGGTCTGTGTCTGTGTATGGCCATTTGGTTGAGGATAGGATGGAGAGGGCTTCAATGGCTGGGATGGTGTAAATGGGCTGGAGTGAGCTTTGACAGAGACTTCAGTAGTTGGAACCTAAGCACAGTACCAGGCAGTGCTTTGGATTCTTGCGCAGAAATAGCTAAGAAGAAATAATTTTTTTTTAATCGAATCAGGTTGGGCAGACTGGATGGACCATTCGGGGCTTTATCTGCACTGCGCTTTTTGAAGAATATATAAAAAGGGAGTAATGTAGTTTTATTTTTTATTTTTGGTTGTTTTGTAACCTCAATACTGGGATTTCAGGGCAGCACAGCGCAGGAGAGTCGGAAAGGACAGTAAGCGATTGGTTCTCAGCAGTTGCTTCATTTTGAATGGGCAAACCCAATCGGTGTTTCTTCTTCTGTTTAGTGAATCGATGGCTTCCTACTTATGCATGAAATAATAAACACTTTCAATATAGATAGCTGTGATATCCTATAGTAAGTGTAAGGACAGTATAGGCAGCACACCAATTATAAATGAAGGAAAAAGCCTCAGAACAGGCCCTCCCACCTCCACCAAAGTGGTTTGCAAAAGGTGACCAAGCGATAACCTCACAGGCAAAAAACCTTCAGCTTGTATTGGAGACTTGAGCCTTAAACTGTACTTCACTACTTATGCATGCCATTTCCCCTCATTTGCATGGGCAGATCGGATCGGGTGGGAGATTGATCGGGCACAAGGTTAGTGAATCGGGTCGGGGTCGGAGAACAATTGCAAACTGGTCGGGACACGATCGGTGCGTTTAGTGAATCTGGCCCTTTAAGTTTAATTTAATTTGGGAATTTCTATAATGCTTACCCCTTGAAGTCAAAGGCAAATTACAAACAATCAATGAAAGCTCTTATTTTATTTAAAAAAAAAATTATTTGCTATAGTATAACACGTAAATAGCATATTAGCACAGCAAAGCATTACAAGTGTTAAAACATGCAAATGTTAACGCAGACACATTAACACATTACTTTACCATCTGCAGTAATGAATGCCTCATCGTCATCTCATTAGCACTGGTTGTTAATAAAGGCATTAAACACTAAACCAGTTTAGTGCATTAGATCCTAGCCTAAGGGGTGACTTAACAATTTTGAACTCAGCAGATAGAAGGCTTTGAATTGGCTTTGTAGTTGCTAAATAATCAGTAAAGTCATTTTGCTCTTATCACCCAGCAAATGAAGCTGTATTTGCTAAATCTTATTTTACTTACAGGCCAATGCTCAGAACCTAATGCTGGCGCTAGAGGTGATTAGTGCTGAAATAGCATCAGCATTAGGGTACCTAGAATGCTCAGAGGGCACTAATGTTGCAGACAACGTGCAAGCCAAAAATGGCCACAAGTATCATTAAAATGTATTTATTTATTTATTTGGTTTTATATTCCATCATCCCAAGAGAGCTAAGAATGGGTTACAAGTTTACATACATAACAAAGCATGGTAAAATATAACATGACAAGAAACAAAAAGAAGATCCAATATTCCACAGTGAGAACAATCCAATGATAAAAACAAAAGACTGTGAATGTAGATGTTCTGAAAGATGATTTATTATGCGTTCTTCGCAATAAAAACATTAAAATACAAAAGTCTATAGTACATATGTGATAGTCCAACCCTAGGATGGATGTCATTCACATCAGCTGGTCGCAAGGCCTTGCCCCACATTTGGCAGCTCTCTTTTAGTTTATTTGGATCCAAAGTAGCCCCAACTTAAAAATTAGTTAAGACCACTGGCTTGGGGAAATCCACGGCTTATTTCTAGGATAAGCAGCATAAAATTTGGTTTTCTCTTTGAGATCTTGCCAGGTGCTGGTGACCTGGATTGGCTACTGTTGGAAACAGGATACTGGGCTTGATGGACCTTTGTTCTGTCCCAGTATGGAAATTTTTATGTTCTTACGTGGATAATGCACTTGGGTAGAAAGCATCTCTTTCTGTTGTTGCTTTGAGTTATAAAGCAAGTAGCTGAAATTGTTTATCTGTTCTGAGAGTATTTTAATACATTACATGGTATCATAAGTAAATTAGCCATGGCAAGTTGCACATCAATTCTGCTTCTGCTACCACTGGTTTGGCAGGGGATTGTGTTATGAATTTTTAAATGTTTAAAAGCAGTGGCGTAATTTTGAAATTGCAGCTGACCTGGAAAAACAGCTAATGAAAAAATGATCTGCCATTTTCCTGGCATGCATTGATATGGAAAGCACATGAGCTCTGTGATAATGCGTGAAAACTGAGCATGCCTGGCATGGTGGTGGTGGTGTGGCAGGAGCCCATTGAAAGTGCCGCCAGCAGCCAGCATTGGACCATTTCCAGCCACTGGAGGAGGACCTCTTCTGGTGGTGGGGCTTGGGGGATCCCTGCCAACCATAGCAATGAATGGTGCTGCAGTTTTGATGGGGGATCTGAGACCAAAGTAGAAGGGCCCCCCGTCCCCCAAGGCTAGGCCTAAGTTTGATGGGAATATAAAATAAGGTAAAACCCTCTGGGTATTTGCAAATAATGGTTCATAGTTCCAGACCCCATGTATGATTCTGACTGACTAGAATCTCAAATGAACTGGAAGCATAGCACAGAGTCATTACTAGCAACCCTACTAGACACAGCCCGACAGCACCTTAGCAAAGGCAGAAGGATTCTGATAATTCAACTTGATCTCTCGGCTGCATTCAACCTGGTTGACCACTCCATACTACTACAGATACTTGAAGCCATAGGGATATCAGGAAGGGTGTACAACTGGTTCCAAGGATTTCTTAAATCAAGAACTTACAGAGTAAAATCAAACGATCTTAAATCAGAACCATGGTCTAACCCCTGTGGAGTTTATCAAGGGTCAGCACTGTCACCTACACTCTTCAACCTCTTTGTATCCTCCCTTGGGACCACTCTAGATAACTAAAATGTAACATCTTTCAGCTACGCAGACGACATCACCATACTCCTCCCCTTTGATTCTCCAGACCCCACCTCAACAGAAAAACTGAAAAAAACACTAGAAGCAGTGGAAAAAATGGATGATAGACCACAAACTGAAACTAAACTCAGACAAAACAAAATTTCTTTTGCTTGAAAAGGCCAAAACCCCTCCCATTTCAGAGTTAGAAATTAATGCCACCAAATACCCTATACAGTCCGATCTTAAACTTTTAGGAGTGATGATTGATAGATGCTGCACAATGCAGGCCCAAATTAACAAGACTACCCAGAAAGCATTTTTAACCATGAGCAATATAGGCTCATAGTCCAATCCCTAGTCCTAGGTCTAGTGGACTATTGCAATATCCTCTATCTACCCTGAATTCATGATAAAACAACTACAGACTGTACAAAACACAGCTTTCAGATTGATCTACTCGCTGAGTAAATATGACCACATCACCGCTGCCTACCTGGACTCACACTGGTTACCAATACAAGCACGGATTCAATTCAAACTATACTGTCTACTATTCAAAGCTATAAATGGTACTGCCCCCACTTACCTAACCAACCACGTAAATCAGAATCTTACTACTAGGCAAAGAAGAACTCAGACCCCTTTTACTTACCCCCCATTCAAAGGTACTCGGTACAAGAAGATGTTTGACAACCTACTAGCGACGCAGGCAGCGAAACTTGACCACTCCATCTCCAACTTACTGACAACAACGAGAGACTTCAAATCGTTTCGAAAAGGAATCAAAACTCTGCTATTCAAAAAATTTATCCAGACATCTTAACTCTTCCCCTTGTCCTTTGTCCTCCCTTGTAAACCCCCCCAAATAGTCTCACCCCTCTTGTAATTTTTTTTTCTCTCCAAAGTATCAACCATGTATACCACTACCTAACTTGCAAATCTTCTGAAAATGTCCAGTTAGCTTCTTTGTAATCCACCTAGAACTGCAAGGTATGAGCGGAATAGAAGTCATTAATGTAATGTATTGTAGTAGCGAGATCTCCACCTTGCCCTCCGACGTCGACCCGGACTCGTCCTGCACCGCCATACTGCTCTACCCGAAACAAAAACGCCAATGCGCCATCAAAAGCCGCCCTGGAGGACCTCAGAAGGAGCCGAGTCCTCCAGGGTCCCGGCTTTCAAACCTCACCCCTGCGCCTCTCCTCCAATCAATTTAAAACTCCCTACCCTGACAGCCCTCTGCCCAATCCAGTGGCTACTCCCTTCTGCCCTTCCCCCTACCTACTCTAATCCCACCTACCCCCAGCTGATGGGCAACACGAGGGCCCTACCAGCCCCGGGTTACATTACGCCCATCAACACTGCGGTCTCGGGCTACCTTCTTTATATTATTAAATGTAACACCTCCTCTGGTGGTTATTTCCCTATACACCTTTCTTCTTGATCATATTGGAACACTTTAGAATTGGTGACCTGCTAATCTCTAGAATAAACTTGTTATATAAGAGCTAATAGGAACAAATTTCAGCTCTTTGAATTTCACTAAGGGATCAGAAAGGGCAGGTCTCTTCCTTTGTTTCTGTTTACTTAAGTGATTGAAGCTTTGGCCTGAGCTATCTGTCAGCATCCTATGTGCAGGCAAAACAACAGATGACATAATCCTTCAGATATCTTTATAGGCAGATAACATTTTATTATATTTAGATAAGTAAATCACTTTAATGCCTTATATAATAGATTAGAATAGAGGAATTCCTAGCAGTTGTTGATTTGTAAAATCATTGTACATAGAAACATGATGGCAGATAAAGGCCAAATGGCCCATCCAGTCTGCCCATCCACAGTAACCTTTATCTCTTTCTCTCTCTGAGAGATCCCACATGCTTATCCTAGGCCCTTTTGAATTCAGACACAGTCTCTGGCTCCACCACCTCTTCTGCGAGACTGTTCCATGCATCTACCACCCTTTCTGTAAAAAAGTATTTCCTTAGATTACTCCGGAGCCTATCACCTCTTAACTTCATCCTATGCCCTCTCATTGCTGTTTCCTTTAAAATTAAAAAGACTCGACTCATGTGCATTTACATTACGTAGGTATTTAAACATCTCTATCATATCTCCCCTCTCCCGCCTTTCCTCCAAAGTACACAGATTGAGATCTTTAAGTCTGTCCCCATATGCCTTATGATGAAGACCACCAAGAGATGTGTGTCTTAGAGATGCCAAGTTACCCGATTCCAAACTGGAGACTTTGACAGTCCTGTTTTGAACTTACTGTATATCTTAAAGAACTGTGGGAATTGTAGTTCTGAATTCTGCCCATTGAAATCAGTACTGCAGATCCCACAATGCACCAGTGGGCTAATGCTCAAAGCATAACGCTGGTGCTAAAAGTGATTAGTGTCGGTGTTAGTGTGTCACCCATTGCCCTATTGGTATCAGTGCATTTGAATGCTGTCATTTAGTACCCCATAGCAATGCTTAATAGCTCCCCCCCAAGTTTTCAGGTATGTTTAGTGTCAGAAACAATATCGTCAGGTCCAAGGCAGCATTAGAAGGGTGGTTGAAATAAAGGAGTGTCTAATGACACCCCTTCTCTTCCACCAACCCAACCATCCTGCCCCGAATAGGCTTCCTGTGCTGTGCTGCACCTCCCCCTGAACATTGGGCAAACCCCTAATCTTAAAAAAAATATCTGTGATGGTTCAGTGGACCCCTCTCAGCCTCCTCACATAAGACTCTAGTGGTAGATCCCTGCCCCCCTCAAAAAAAAAAAAAAAGAAATAGAAAACTCCTAGTGGTCCAGTGGGATCCCAGATCAGGCCATGCCAGGCTTGGACCCCCCTGATGTCCACTTTGGTGACCTAGTGGTTCCCCAGACCCCTTGATACATCACAGGAGGCGAGGAAGGAGGAAAGGATGCATTCTTCCTCTTCTTCTGGGCAGCATTTCAAAATGGCAATGCCGGGCAAGGCTTAACTAAAGGGAAAAAACTCTCTTATATGGTAGTTAGGCCCCACTGGGCAGGGCAAAGTGCCACCATTTTAATTACATCACCCAGAGGAGGGAGTAGGAAGTCTCCCTACTACTATTACTTTTCTATAGTGCTGTACATTAAACAGGTAAAAATAAGGTTACCATATGGCTCCATTGATGGAAGTAAAACTCTGATGTCTCAATCCATCCTCCTTTTTCTGGAGCTCTAAGGTAACCCAAGATTAGCATATCTTAACCTTCTTAAACACCTGGTTCCTAGGTACATGCCTAGTATGCCTATGCCTTAATCCTGCGCTGGGACTATTGGCAATTTTTGCACAAGTGACCCAATTTGGAACAAGTGACCCAAAATAAACAGGTTGGAGATCATAACCCATTCCTATTACAAATGCGAACAAAAGTGGATTTTTGATTTAAAAACTTGTGAACCCACAGGACTGAATTTGATTATTGAATGGTTGGTGTTTTTGTGAATGAATGAATGACTTCTCCTCTGTGGAGGCATTCTTTAAGCAGAATACGCCATTTTGATGTATGAGTGGTGGTGGATAGAAGTAACAGCAACAAGTATATTCTCTTCTCTTTTCCTATTTTGCTGGAGGCTTTTTTGGAACCAGACCAGACTTCAATGGTAATATGTGGATTTATTTTCACAGAAATGCACAGCACATGGAGATTTCCTGAGGAAGCGGTTGGCGAAATGGGTCCCTGTTGGGATCTTTAAAGATAAGTGCTGGTGTTGTAGAGAAATTATAAAGTATACTACAGACTGTACTGGAAGTTTTTATTTGGCCAGTGAATGATTAGTAGTCCCGATGTATTGTAGCAGTTAAATGTATCACTGCTCCAGATGATGGAATTCTGAGGCCTTTTTTCCTCCTGAGCTTTAAGGGTTTGGTAACTGAGCCCTCCCTTAATATTCTTAAGTGCTACTTAGTATTGGGAGAATTCCCTCTTTTTTTTTTTTTTGCAATTTGTGCACTCCTCTGCATTTGCGCCCTGTATAGAGTGGATAGCATAGCTGGTTTTAAGAAAAGTTTGAACAAATTCCTGGAAGAAAAATCCATAGTCTGTTATTGAGGGGGAAGCCATTGCTTGCCCTGGATCGGTAACATGGAATATTGCTACTCCTTGGGTTTTGGCCAGGTACTAGTGACCTGGATTGGCCACCGTGAAAACGGGCTACTGGGCTTGATGGACCATTGGTCTGACCCAGTAAGGCTATTCTTATGTTCTTACTGCTTGCACAGTCCTTGATGCAGTTGCTGGGGTGCGGGTGTGGGGGGCACTGTGGAAAGGCTGAAAGGGAAAATCTGCCTGTTGATCTTTATGGATAAAATCTTGAACAGTACATTTGCCAGAAGGAATAGAAAAGATGAAAAACAACTTTAAAAAGAAACAAAACATGGAAGATTGGTCTATGGTCTGCGACCATTCGTTAATCCGAATAAAATGCAGACTTGTTTGTTTGGATGCAGGAATGCGAGAGCAGGCAGCACTGGGAAGAGGCGCTCACTGAGAGTTGACGCAGAAAGCGAGATGCATGGCGATGCAGTAAGCTAATGAGATGCAAATTCAAAGCATGCAGAACTTGCAAACTAACCAGGAAAAGAACTGCCGGCCACATGCGGCACAAAGGTTCTGTGATAAGGGCAGCTTCACTGTGCTTGCGTTCAAAGAAAAAAAAAGTGCCAGCCCATATCTGAGGATGTAGAGAATGACACGGGGACAAATTTTTCCCTGTCTCCATAGGAACTAAATTTCCCTGTCCCATCCCAGTGAATTTTGTTGGTGTCCTTGTCCCTTCCCCATTCCTGTAAGCTCTTCCTTAACCGCACAAACCTCGGACACTTAGATTTTAAAGTATTTGAGGCTTGTGCCGATGAGGACGGAGCTTGCAGGTACACAAAAAGAACTTGCAGGGATGGGACGGGAAAGTGAGTTCCCGCGGGGACGGGGAAAAATTTGTCTCCATGTCATTCTCTATGAGGATGAACCGGAATGAGTTCCGAGCATTTAATATTAACCTCACAAAAATTTCTTTTATATTAAGGGCTCCTTTTACAAAGCTACGGTAGAGGTTTCTACCACGGGCCGGCATGCAGGGGTGTACCTAGAGTATGTGACACCCGGTGCCGATCATTTTTTTAACACTCCCTCCTATAAAAAATATTTTTAGTAATTTTATTTATTTCATTTGATATCCCATCCTCCCCAGAGAGCTCAGAACAGGTTACAGTTTAACATTCACAGTGTTACGATATAAGGTTACATAGGGTTATAATCTCTCCAACCCCATGGAGACGCTGAGGTATAAACAAATAATACTTTTCCTTTCTCTTTTAGGTCCTAGCTCATGCTTGCTGTCTAACACCAGCTCTGGCAGGATACACATTTCAAATCTGATAAATTGTAATTACAAAATAAAAATACATTTATTTTTTTCTACCTTTTGTTGTCTGGTCATTTTATTATTCAAATCATGCAGGTCCCAGGCTCTAGTTTCTGTTTGTCTTCTGTTAATTTGTTCGCCAGGGTTTCCTACCCATTTGACATTTTTTTTCTTTCTCTATGCTCACCATCCATCTTCCATCTCTGGACCTTCCCTTCCACTGCCATAGCCAATATTTCTTTCTCACTGTCTACCATCTCTCTTCTCTCCCTGCCTTGTGCTCTGGTCAAACGTCTCTATTCCCCTCCATGCAGCATCTCTCCCTTCCTCCCCTTCATTATAATGTGAAATATTTCTTTTTCTCTCTCCATGCACCATCTCTATCTGCCCTCCATCCTATGTCCAACATTTCTCCCTCTCTCTTCTCTGAATGTCTCCCTCCCCTCCACCATATACAGGATTTCTCCCTCTCCCTCCTTTCTACCTCTTTGTTGCACTCCCTTCCTCCACCAATTCTTCCTCTAACTTTTCTACCCCCTTCCTCTGTTCAGCAGCTTTCCATCCCTTTCTCCTATTCCCCTGTGTAACAGTTTTCCATCCCTCCCTCCCATTCCCCTGTACAGCACCTCTGGACCTGACTGACCCCCACTGTGAGATTTTTTGCGGCTTCTTTTTTTAACATCATCAGTGATATTATTAGTAACGCTGCAGAGGGAATGCCCCGGTGAGCCACAAGAAGCCTGTTCTGAGTGTTCTCTCATTGTCGGCAGTCTTAACTTGCTGCTCTGTCGGCGTTGCTTCCCTGAAGGCAGGACCCAGCCTATAGGAAGGCCTGACATCAGCAGAGCAGTGAACTTCCTGGACCATGACGCTGATGCCGACCCTGGGAGCATCACCTTATGGTCTGAATTCGGAGCGGACCCCATCCCCCCTCCCTTTCCCCCTCCCCACCACCCCCGTCCTTGGTACGCCACTGCTGGCAAGGTAAATGTTCTGATGCTCATAGGAATTTTATGGGCATCGGAGCATTTACCTCACCAACCCACAGTAGAAACCTCTATCGCAGCTTTGTAAAAGCCAGGTAAATTTTTGGAAAGCAGTTTATGCACAGAATATTCCAGTTCATACACTGATGTGTTGTGGCACTTTTGTTTCTTTGGCTATCTGTACAGAGCTGTTGCCTCCAATTCTGTCTTTTAAAGCTGCTTGTATTTGCTATGGTCAAAGAAAAAAAAAAAGATAGCAGTAAATTCCAGAAACCAACATTAAATCCTCTTGCAGGAATATCAAATAGCCTCATTACTGTTCATTTTAACATACTGTGTGACCATATGTATTGCACAACTTCAGCGTCAATCCCCTCTGTGCATTGTGAGGCTGATTCTGCAAATGGATGTCCCGATTAGAGAGTTGCACGGGGACAGAAATCCCACATGTCCTCACCCGCCCCACCAAAGTCCCACCTATCCCCACCCGTCCCCGCGAGGAATCCATCCGTCCCCACCCGTCCCCGCGAGGAATCCCCTACGTCCCCACCCATCCCTATAAACTTCAGAAATAGTTATTTCAGTTAATTATGCTACTGAATTAAAGGCTCTGGTAGAAACCCATTTAAAAATAAGCAAAAAGACTTTATTAATTTGGAAATATTAATTGGGAAGAATACATACTTTGTAAATGGGTTTCTACCAGAGCCTCTAATGTTTATAAATTTTTATCAACACAACTAATATACTACTTTATCCTGAAGCAAAAAAAAAAAATAAAATTTTTTTTCCTACCTTTGTTGCCTGGTTTCTGCTTTCCTCATGTTCTCATTCAATTCCTTCCATCCACTGTCTCTCTTCTCTCTGCGTCTTCCATTTGCTCTGTTACTGTGCCTCTCCCTTTCTCCCCCTTCCAAATTGGTCTGGCACCTATCTTCTTCCCTCCGCTCCCCCCATAGTCTGGCATCTCTGTCTTCTTCCCTGCCAGCATCTTCTCCCCACTCTCTCTTCCCCATTTCCTTTCAGCGTCCTTCTCCCCCCATCTTCCCCATGTCTGTCAGCATCCTTCTCCCCCCTCTGTCTTCCACATGTGCTTTAAGTGTCCTTCTCCCCCCTGTCTTCCCCATGTCCTTTCAGCGTCCTTCTCCCCCTCCCATCCTCCCCATGTCCTTTTAGCGTCCTTCTCCACCCCTTTGTCTTCCCCATGTCCTTTCAGGGTCCTTCTCCCCCCTCTGTCTTCCCCATGTGCTTTCAGCGTCCTTCTCCCCCTCTCCCGTCCTCCCCATGTCCTTTCAGCGTCCTTCTCCACCCCTTTATCTTCCCTAGTGCTTTCAGCGTCCTTCCCCCCCTCCCCAATTCCCTTAAGCGCCTTTTCTTCTCCACTCCACCTTTCCTCCCTTTTTCCCTCCCTGCTCCTTACCTCTGTGGCTCTTCCCCACCCGACCGACAACAGAACAGGCCCGGTCGGACAAACCTCCCTGTCCTGTAGCCGCGGATCTAAATTACCTTCTTACAGCAGCTGGAGTAGTGAAGCTGCTGTAATAAGGTAATTTAGATTCGCGGCTACAGGGCAGGGAGGTTTGTCGACCGGGCCTGTTGTCGGTCGATTAGGGGAAGTGCCACAAAGGTAAGGGGACCTGACCAGCTGTGCACACTCCCCCCCCCCATGGCTGCACCCGCTCCCCGCTTTGGTATGCCACTGCCTTCTCCCTACCTGCCCTGCTGCACACAGCCGACTGGAAGTCTTCCCGATGTCAGCGCTGACGTCGGAGAAAGGGAGGGCTTTGCTTAAGCCCTCCCTCTGACGTTAGCACTGACATCGGGGAAGACTTCCGATTGGCTAAGTGTGCTGCAGCAGGGTAGGCAAGAAATGGAAGACAAGGCCTCGCAGCAGGGCAGGTAGGAAAGGCATTGAACCCCGCGGGATCCCCGAGAGCATGAGGGGCATCCCCACGGGATCCCCGCGACCCTAGGGTGCGTCCCCACGGGATCCTCGTGACTCAAAGGGGGAACCCGCGGGTTCTGCGGGATTCCCGTCGTCCCCGTTCCCATGCAACTCTCTAGTTTATACCCTATTTATTTAATATCCTGTAAGTAACCCTCTATCTGTACCCTGCTATCCCCTTCTCTTTCAGGAAGTCATCTAGTCCTTTTTTGAACCCCAATAATGTACTCTGTCCTATCACCTCTCCTGGAAGTGAGTGAAGAAGAACTTCCTAGCATTCGTTTTGAATCTGTCTCCTCTCAATTTTTCTGGATGACCTCTAGTTTTTGTTGTCCCCACTAGTCTGAAGAATCTGTCCCTCTCTACCTTCTCTATGCCTTTCATGATTTTATAAGTCTCTATCATGTCCCCTCTAAGTCTCCGCTTTTCCAGGGTAAAGAGCGTGTCCAATCTTTCAGCATATGAAAGATTCTCCATGCCCTTTATCATCCTTGTTGCTCTCCTCTGGACCCTCTTGAGTATCGCCATATCCTTCTTAAGGTACAGCGACCAGTATTGGACGCAGTACTCCAGATGTGGGCGCACTATCGCTCGATACAGCGGCAGGATAACTTCCTTCGTTCTGGTAGTGATACCCTTTTTGATAATGCCCAACATTCTGTTCGCTTTCTTTGAGGCCGCTGCACATTGTGCCGCCGGCTTCATTGTTTTATCCACCAATACCCCCAGGTCTTTTTCTAGGTTGCCTTCCCCCAGTACTCTTCCTCCCATCGTATAGCTATACATGGGGTTCCCTTTCCCTATGTGCAAGACCTTACATTTCTCCACATTGAAGCTCATCTGCCATCTATTTTCCCACTCACTCAGTTTGTTCAGGTCTCTTTGCATTCCTCAACAGTTCTGACACTGCTAGAGAGTTTTATGTCATCTGCAAATTTGATAACTTCGCACTTCGTTCCCGTTTCCAGGTCATTGATGAATATATTGAAGAGCAGCGGTCCCAGCACCTGTGGGACACCACTCATGACCCCTTTCCAATCTGAGTAGTGCCCCTTTACTGCTACCCTCTGCTTCCTGTCCGCCAGCCAATTTTTGATCCATCTGTGCACGTCCCCTTCCACCCCGTGGCTCGTTTCTTCAGTAGGCACTCATGGGGTACCTTGTCGAAGGCTTTCTGGAAATCCAGATATATGATGTCTATAGGGTCACCTTTGTCCAATTGTTTGCTTATCCCTCTTTCTGATTCTTCCCCGACATACCAAACAGCTAGCCCATCCCTCTCTCTTGCCCCTCCCCCTCCCCACTGCCCACTGCCATCTCTTTCAGCCCCACATACTCATACACTTATAGCCAACATGCGGCTCTCGTCCTTATCCAACATTCCACATAGGCAGCACCCATTTTCCCTCCCCCCCACACATGCAGCACTATTTTTTTCCCCCTGTAAAATTCAGCATATAAAAACATTTCTGATTCTAATGTCATTTCACTAATACAACATAAACCTTCTCAGTATTGGCATATTGTGAAGTTATGCATCTCTACATAAAAGATATTGAGTAAATCTACCGTGTTGCATTAACTTCCAAAACAAGAACCCTACTTTTGAAAAGGCAGTGCTCCAAATATTACTGTGGGTCACAGAACATCAATACATCTATTGTGAAAACTGAATAAGCCAAATAAATACAGATTGCTACATAAAAAAATTCATGCTAATAGAATACCATTACCTAACCTTGATCACACACAGAGAACACAGATACCAAATACAGAATAAGTGACCACAAACTAGAAATAGAAATAGAAATATGTAGACATAAATTAAACGGAAACCTCAAGAAGTGAGATCTTGCACATGGAACACCACCAGAGAAACAGAAAGATACATTTTCTTCTCTTCTGTGCAAAAATATAAAGATACCAGGTACCGGCCATAGTGTTGGTATAGTGGTATAACCAGGGCAGTTGTCTATGACTCCTTGACTAGAGGGCTCCAAGCCTGCATAAACCTGAAAAAGGCACAGCCTGGCCCAAAGCTTTGGGGGTCTCCTCCCAAATTAATGCCATGGACCTTAGCCATGTTTAATACAAGCTCTGAAAGTTGCACATTCCAAAAACTGACATTTTCTAATCATATGAAATCCTGTTACCCATCCAGACACTAAATAGGAAAACAAAATTATATTTCTACCTTTGTTGTCTGGCCATTTGATTTTTAAAAATCTTGATAACAATCTTTGGCTTCCACTTTCATCTCTATTCGCTTAACTTTCTTGCCAGGCTCTTCTGTCCATTTGGCATTTCTTCTCTCTATATATCCATCATTCATTTTCCCTCTGTCTCTATTCCTATCCTCCCTCTATATTCAGCATCTCTCCTCTTTGACCTTGCCCTCCCCCCCCTTTGTTTAGCATGATCCATATCCTCCAATGGCCAGCATCACCCCTCTGTGTCCTTATACCCCCATGTCCAACATCACCCTTGTCTCCCTGTCCTTATCCTCTCCCCAAGTTCAGGATTTCCCTTTTGTGTCTCTCTTCCCCTACCTCCAGTTTAGCATTGCCTCTTTGTATCTAGAGAATGACAGGGTGACAAAATTCATCACCATTCCCGTCCCCGCGGATAACCGCGGGAAACTATCTTCATGTCATTCTTTAAAGAGAGAGGGAAGAATCAGAGTATCAATGGCCACAACCACTGACCCGCAAGCTTTGCTTTGAAGAATGCTGGTGTAGAAGGACTGAGGTTGAAATAGACACTAGAAAATGACATGGGATTATTTCCCGCGGTTATCCGCAGGGACGGGAACAGTGATGAATTTTGTCACTGTGTCATTCTCTATTTGTATCCCTGTCCCTATGTTCCCTCCATGCTCACTATCTCCCTTCTCTGTCCCTATTCTTCAACATGTCCAGCTTTCTCCCTTTCTTTGCACTCCCCACCTAACATGGTTCAACATCTTTTTACCATTCCCACTTGATCCAGCATCTCTCTCTCTCTCTCTCTCCAACCTCCACCCTCCATCCAGCATATTTCCTCCCTACATATGTCTAGCATCTTACCCTTTCTCTTTCCTCCATCCCCCTACAGAACAGCATCTCTGTCTCTTCCATTCCCTCTCCTTTCCTCTCTGCTGCCCAGAGCAGCATATGTCCCTACTTCAGTGCATCCAGCATCTCTCCCCTCTCTTCCCTCCATCTTCCACAGTCCCACATCTCTCACTCTGTCCCCACTATAGTCCAGCACATCTCCCCACTCTCTCAGGTTTCCTTCTCCCTGATTTGTGTAGCGTCTCCACTCTGTCCTCAATCCCTCCTGATAGTTAATCTCCCTCTCTCTCCATGTTCCCCCCAAAAAAAAATCCAGATTATTCTTGCCTTCTCCTCCCTAGTGAGACCAGCAATTCTTCTTACCCACCCTCGCGAGTCTAGCAGCTCTCTCTCCTTCCTCCCCTAGTGCAAGTCCAGCAGCAATCCTGCTCCCTTCTTCCATGCCAGTCTAGTAGCTCTTCTTCCCTCCTTTCACAGTGCAAGTCCAGCAGATCTCCTGATACTTGTCCCCCCCCAATCCCATGAATCCAGCAGATGGCCTTCTCCTTCTCCCTGGTCCCTCAAACCTGTCTCCTTCACCGGCTGCAGCAGTGGTAACCACATGCTGTCTCCAGAACCTTTCCTCCGCTGTGTCCTGCCCCTGCATAAATACTGATAGGAAGTTGCATCAGAGAGACATGAGATGTAGCAGAGGAAAAGTTCTGGGGCCAGCTGCATACAGCACATATTTATCACTGCTGCAGCAAATTAAGGAGACTGATTTAAGGGATCAGGAAGGAGGAGTGTGAAAAGTGTGGGACCCATGGAAGGGAAGGAGAGGGACATCTGCTGGTATTGCAGGGTGAGGAGGATGTTGGAAGTGCTGAACTTGCACTGGAGAAAACAAGAGGGAGAACTGCTAGACTGGCAAGAAGGGAGCAGGAAAAAGTGATGTAAAAAACAAACAAACAGTAGCAGAGCTTGGAATTCACTATACTGCAACTTGGGTTGGAGATGCTGATTTTACCAGTCGGTCAGAATTGGATTTTAGAACTAATTGGTATTTTATATTCCCCTGAAGTGAAATATGGCCATGTCAGGCATCTGTTTTTAACAACCTGAAGCAAGCATAGTGAATAACATGTTTGACTCTTCTCATTGGCTTTCTGTTATCTATTTTTCTAGGTTGAATCTTGTTAGCACTGCCTTGCTGTTTTCTTAGATTAGATTAGCTATATCTTCCATGCTACTACTTCTCTGTTTGGTTCTTTGTTTTAATTATTTATTTTTGTGTATGTGTGTTTGAATAGCGTTCACACGTGGACATCATGTTTGTTTTTTTCCTTTTCTGAGATTTAATTGGATTCTTTGAGTTAATAAAGACCTGAAGAAAAGGGGAAAGGAATCCATAATACACGTAAAAGTCATACAAAATAGTGGACAAAAAAGGGGGTACCTGGATTGTTACAGGAAAAGTAAAAATAAAAATAATTTGTATCAAGTGAATAAAAAGGACCCAACGTGGTCCATGTTTTGTCACTGGGCCTTCCTCAGGAGTCCATGTATTTTTGGGATACCGAAAATGATACTGGACAGGAATAAGGTAAATGGGTCAACAAAGACCATGAATGCATAAAGTATCAAACACGTACAACTCTCACGATCAAACCTGTTTTCTGAGGGTACTAAAAACAGTATTTCATCCATACACATTCAAAATTACGAACATTTGCCTTGCTTAAATCAGAGCAGCTATCTCAGAAATTAAGACTGCATGATTTTTCCATATCTACCTAAACAATAACTTTTCTTCTACAATTTTAAACCTTTGTATACTTTATACTTACCACAAGTAAGAACATAAGAACATAAGAAGTTGCCTCCACTGGGTCAGACCAGAGGTCCATCGCGCCCAGCGGTCTGCTCCCGTGGTGGCCCATCAGGCCTATGACCTGTGAAGTGGTCCCTGACTATTCCTATAGCCTACCTCTACTTCTATTTGTACCCCTCAATCCCCTTATCCTTTAGGAACATATCTAAACCTTCCTTGAACCCCTGTAGTGTGCTCTGGCCTATCACAACCTATCACTCTGTAAACATCAACATTATTTTCTTTGCGATATGTCATAGTGTATATCTAGTGGTGCTACAGGATGTACTACTGTCATATATTCTCCTGGCTTTTAGGAAAGATTTCACTAGAAGATCATATAGGACTCCTTTTACAAAGCCGCAATAAAGGTTTCTACCGCGAGCCAGTGAGGTAAATGCTCCAACACCCAGAGGAATTCTATGAGCGTTGGAACATTTACCTCACCGGCCCACTTTAGAAACCTCTACTGTGGCTTTGTAAAAGCTAGTACGTAATAGTTTTACAAGGAAGAGGTCTGCCACCTGGTGGGATATGAAGGCCCTGCACTTTTTACCAGTCTTGCACAGAAAGTGCTTGAATTTCTATATATATAATCTTTATTCATTTTCAAACTTACAAAAAGTGTGACAACAAGTTAAAACATTTTAACATTAAATATATCACTTAATATTCAGCAATAATACAAATCATATAACCTTATTTCCCTCCCTTCCCACCCTTTCATAACAAATATTTAATATCCTATATAGAAGATGACACACTAAAATTCCCCCCCCCCCATGAATATTGAACTTATAAATTTAAGGGAAAACGGCATCTGTTCATTACAATATTTTGTTAACAGCTCCCACACATCTTGAAATTTCCTTAAATACTCCTACTGTGTAGCTATTACTCTTTCCATTTTATATATATGACACAATGAGTTCCACCAAAAATTATAATTCAGTCTACTCCAGTTCTTCCAGTTATAAGTAATTTGTTGCATGGCAACCCCTGTCATTATAAGCAAAAGCTTATTATTATTCAAAGATATCTGACTCTTTGCCCTCACTGCTTGAATTTCTGCTACAGCTCTCAGTCAGGACTTAAAATTAATACAGTTGACCTTAGTGCAATTAGTACTTTCCACTGCTGTATAGAAGATACACCATACACCCCATCTCTGTACAGTCTGTACTTTCTCAGTTTCTGTGGGACTTGTTTCTGTTGAAACCTTCTATCAAGCTACCCATAGTTTCTTAGAACTTTAAGATGGTACAGACTCAGTTGATGAAAGCTCTCTGTGATCTAAAGTACCTGACCTTGAATATTTTATTTTTGGAGGTAGTGACTTTGACACACAAAGTCAGGGCTTTGGAGACTTATCTGACATATACTAAAGGCTCTTTTTACTAAGCTGCGGTAGCGTTTTTAGCGTGCACTGCAGATTAGCATGCGCTAACCCCTACGCTATGCAGAAAAATTAACGCCAGCTCAATGGAGGCATTGGCGTTTAGCTTTTTTTTTTTTTTTTTTTTACAAAAGGGCAATTCTGTGCCCCCTAAATTCTTGCCTAAGGTGGTATCAGATTCTACCTTAACCAGTTCAGTGTTCTGCCAACATTTTTCCCCAGGTCACATATGCACAAAAGTAACTGTGCTCTATGCAATCTGCATTGCAAAGCAGCCTTAGCCTTATAGATAGAGCACACTAAAGCCTTTAAAGTGCACCCAGCTTTTTGTTTATTTTGACCCCAATAAGCCTGTTACTGTTGTAGCTAAATTCATGCAATCAAATTGACTAGCAGATTGCTTCTTCTGCTGTTATGTCCAAACATGCTATTTTTGTGTGAATTGTGATATGGATTGCATTGTACCATGGACTAAATTCACTGCATGATATAAATCAGTGTTTTTCAACCTTTTTACACCTATGGACCGGCAGAAATAAAATAATTATTCTGTGGACCGGCATCGGTCCATGGACCAGCGGTTGAAGAACAATGGGCTAAGTCGTGGGCCAGACCCCGCCCATCTCTACCCAATCTCCACCCCAGACCCCACCCCATAATAGTACTAATTGCACCTTGCATGTCCCGTGCCTCATCTGGAAGCCTTCCCTCTGACATTGCAACGTTAGAGAGAAGGCTTCCGGTTCAGGCGCAGGATGCCTGTAGGAGCCACTGCCCGTGACTTTGTGCACTGAATCAGTTAGGAAGAGGGAGCTGGCTCGAAGATAACGCTGCATCGATCGCACCGTGGACCGGCGGTTGAAGAACACTGTGTTGGGCCTGATGCACGTGCTGGCACTGTGGACCGGCAGGAAATTTCTGTGGACCGGCATTGGTCCATGGACCGATGGTTGAAGAACACTGATATAAATGATATTATTACGCCAAGGTTCATAGAGAAAGGCATAACTCTCATATCCTGGCATAGTCTAAATAACCCTGTGCAGGGGCAATTGGATATCTAGTCTGGGTTTGTCAGGACATGCTGAAGAAGGATCCATAGTAGAAAATGACATGGGGACCGTTTACCGTGGTAAAACGCGGGTCACTGCAGTAAATCCACAGGAATGGAGACATTTGCTACTGATTTACCGCAGGAATGGGGACAAGACCTTTCACTGCCCCGTGGGAATGGGGACAAGATCTTTTACTGCCCCGTGGGAGTGGTGAAAAGTCTTACTCCTATGGTACAAAAAATTGTGCCCATGTCAGACTCGGCATCTTCTCCCCAGCTCCTCTTGTGCCTATTTTACCTTCAGGAGCCAGCCATGCCACGATGAAGCCAGAAGGAACCTAAAACCAAAGCCTGAGACCAATGTGATTTGAAGAATAAAATTACCAGACAACAAAAAGAAAAAAAATAAATTTATTTTATATTTTATGATTAGAATATTTCAGATTTGAAATATGTATCCTGCTAGAGCTGGTATTAGACTTAACTGGGCTGTGCTTCTTTAGCTTTCAGCTGGCTTAGGGCTCTCTCTCTGACCAGGGGGCAGTTGCCCTAGTTGCACTCCCCTAACATTATTCATGTGTGACTAAAGTATTCTGTTAGCTTGAGTTTTCTATGTAGCATTCTGTAGTAATTTGGTTTGTTCAGTTTTCACAATAGTGAATGGGATATTTGTGAAAGGGAGGGGAGATGGGTTTTGTTGAACCTTGCTCTGTTTTATTTGTGTTTATAAAATGACAATTGTCAGAGGAGAAGCTACCGCCCACACACACGCGACTGCAGGGCGGCAGAGGCAGGCTTTGCCGGCATCAGTTTCTTTTCTAAAGTGCAGCGAAGGTAAGCGGGAGGGAGGTAGAGAGGGAAGGGGCCACGTGCAGTTGGTGACTGCGCGCCTTCCCTCCCTTAAGTTTCTTTATGCTGCAAATGTAAGGAGGAGGGAGGGAGATTCTCGGGCCACTGAAGGGCGGTGAGGTGGCGAGAGGAAAGTGTGGATGCTGCGGGGTTGGGGGTGGTAAAGAGGATGGCGGGGATGGGGACAGGGCAGTGAAGAGGACGGCGGGTTCAGGGACGAGGTGATGAAGGGGACGGTGGTCCGGTGATGGGGCAGTGACGGGTACAGATTTTTTTCCCCGTGTCATTCTCTAATCCATAGCACCTACTTGGTGCTATTCCCAATTCTCAGGCTATAAAGTCAATTGGGAGAAATCTGAAATTGTCCCCTGAAATGATTTAATTCTATCCTCAGACATTAAACACTGAATGTTCCTGAATTTCTTCCAGCTGTAGTTTTATAATAATTGATATGCAGCAAAACCAGACTATCTGCATTTGTCGGCCAAGTGGAAGCCCAGAAATATGGTGACTGAGGGTTGATAGGGAAAAGGAGGAAGGGTTTATAACAAGCCCTATGCAATCTACCAAGTTGTTTGTGCAAATCTTAAGTTATGCAATCAAAATAATAGGCAGCCAGAGTTAGGCTTGGCCAATTTATATTTGCCAGGTTGAAATTTAGGTAGGGCCACCTCCCTTTACCCACTTGCCATTAAGAATGTTTGGCTTCTAACTATGGCTGGAACACTTCTGTGCAACGTACAGTTAAAACCACACAGCACAAAACAGTGATGATTCCATTGAAATAAACCAATGGCAATTACCAGATGGTAAAGAGAAAACAATGCATTATAGAGGTCTAAACTTTCAGTGTTGTTCATATTTAGCAACTCTTTCCATATATATTATTTATTTATTTTGTCTGAATTTCTAATTGTAGCTGCATATAGTTTATAATACCAGTAAGTACTGAATTATAAATACAAAAATAAAGTTCTAAAAATACTATACAAAAAGATAATACTATAGTAATAAAAAATATCCAAAAGTAATTGTATAAAAATGATTAACACCCCCTTCCCTTTTTTACAAAGCTGCATTAGGCTTTTTTATCGCTGGCCATGGCAGTATTAGTGTCGGAGCTAATACCACTGCGGCCGGGAATAAAAAAGCCTAACGTGGTTTTATAAAAAGAGCCCAAGACAAACAGAAATCTATTTTCCAGTGACAAGAAGGCTAGCAATCCTCATACAGGGTGAATCTTTAGACGTAGCCCAAGTGGAGAGGTATAAATAAAGCTTAAGAGAGTTTTCCAGAATACTCTGCTGAGCATGTGCAGAGTTCCTGTATCAGCATCATCACATGAGGCCCTCTCAATCTGACTTTTTTTTTTTTCTGGAGCCTAGAGGTTGCATTTGCTTTCATTCTATAGTGAGCTAAAACTTTTGGGTATGTATTTAGCTTTTTTTTTTTTTTAGCAGGGTTGCTCTCTCTTTATCTCCTTTTCAAATGTCTTATGTTTTTTCACTGTGATGTAAGTTTTCCTGAATATTTTGCATGGCTGTATTTCTACAGTAGACTCAGGGCATCAAGTGACATTAGATTAGGGGTGCCCAAAAGGTCGATCGTGATCGACCAGTAGATCGCAAAGACAACGTGAGTTGATCGCGGAGCCCATCCTGGGCTCTTCGATAGACTCTCGTTGCTATTGTGTTCTGTTCTTCCTGCTTCCCCGACACCAGGCCAGGGACTACAGTCTCCCCCTCACCCTCCCCCCCCCCCCCCCCGACATCAATTCTGACATTGGAGAGGAAGTTCCAGGCCAGCCAATCTCTGGCCCAGAACTTCCTGTCCGACAACAAAATTGACATCGGGGGGGGGGGGGGGGGGGAGGAGGGAGAGGCTTGTGGGCCTGGCGTTTGTACGTGCCTGGCGTCAGGGAAGCAGGGAGAAATCGGCGGTGGTGGCTGGGGGGCAGGGAGAGAAAAATAAAGAAAGAGGCAGGGAGAGAGGAAGAAAAAGTTGGGCTCATGGAGGAACAGAGAGAGATGTTGGTTGGGGATTGGAATGAGGTCTGGAGGAGAGGCAGCAAAAAATAAATATTTACAGTCAGAAGAAGGAAGTGCAACCAGACTCATAAAATCACCAGACAGCAAAGGTAGGAAAAATTATTTTATTTTAAATTTAGTGATCAAAATGTGTCCGAATTTATATCTGCTGTCTATATTTTGCACTATGGCCCCCTTTTACTAAAGCGTGATAGTGGTTTTTTAGCGCAGGAAGCCTATGAGCGTCGGGAGCAGTGCGGGGCATTCAGTGCAGCTCCCTGCACTATAAAACGCTATCGCCATTTAGTAAAAGGGGAGGGGTACATTTGTCTATTTTTGTATAGTTGTTACTGAGGTAACATTGCATATTTTAAAGTCATCTGCCTTGACCTCTTTGAAAAAAAACCCCGAATATAAATAATTAACATTTTCTCTGTGTACAGTGTCCTTTGTGTTTTCTAAATTTTTACTGTTGGTAGATCATTTTGACTCGGTCATTTTAAAAGTAGCTCGCAAGCCAAAAAAGTGGGGGCACCCCTGCATTAGATGATTTTTTTACTACAGTTGGTTTTCATCCAATGGCACAAAGAGTGAATAAGGCCACTGGCTGGACACCAACATCCACAATGCGTTTGCTCTGCCTGAGGCCTAGGCACAAGCCCCCTTTATTCTATAAACTTATATGCACAATTTTAAATTTAGGCCCAAGTTCTTTATTTGGCATCTAAAAGGTCAGCATCGCTCAGAATGATGCTTACCCCGTTTTACTAAGGTGCGCTATGCATTTTAGCGCACGCTAAATATATGCGCGTGCTAACCGCTAACGCGTCCATAGACTAACATGCACACGTTAGTGTTTAGCGCATGGTTAGCGTGTGCTAATATTTAGTACATGCTAAAACGCTTAGCGCACATGCGATTCTATAAAAGGCACCCATTATATATAGAATTGTGTTTAGCTAGGGTTACCTGACTTCCGGATTTCCTTGGACATGTCCTCAACAATGAAATTACATATGGGAATAGTGACTGGGGTGCATCATATGAAAACACGAGCAGTTCCAAACTATCTCTCATACCATTTTGATCTTTCTGGTACTACCAGTTGTACCCGTGAAGCTCATTTGTTCTCTTTTCCAACTCTGAAGGGTTGTAACTTTAAGAGGTTCCTAGACAGGACACTATCTTTTCAAGCTGATAAATGGAACAAATGTCTAAGTGAATTTATCTTAAATGCATTTTCTTACCAAACCTTCAGAAGATCAGTTAAAACTTATCTTTTTGATAAATTTGTTTGATTCTATACCCTTGCTGATATATTTCTGAATGCTTCCTGTAATATCGCTGTCCGTATGCAGTCTCTTTTTTTGTTGTAAACCGCTCTGAACTGCAGTATATAAAAATAAAGTTATTACAGTGGTGCCTCGCATAACGGACGCCTCGCACAGCGAACGCTGCGCACAACGAACTTTATGTCTTGATTCGTACAACGAACTTCGTTTCACACAACGAAGTCGCCCGAGCTGCATCCTTCCGCGCAGGCACTGCGCTTAACTGCCCTCTCTCCGCCTGGCTCCCTCTTGCCCCCCCCCCCGACTCCCCGACACGATCGGGGCAAGAGGGAGCCCAAGCCCTCTTGCCCCCCCGACTCCCCGACACGATCGGGGCAAGAGGGAGCCCAAGCCCTCTTGCCCCCCCGACTCCCCGACACGATCGGGGCAAGAGGGAGCCCACGCCCTCTTGCCCCCCCGACTCCCCGACACGATCGGGGCAAGAGGGAGCTCAAGCCCTCTTGCCCCCCCGACTCCCCGACACGATCGGGGCAAGAGGGAGCCCAAGCCCTCTTGTCCCCCCGACTCCCCGACACGATCGGGCCAGGAGGGAGCCCAAGTCCTCCTGGCCACGGCGACCCCCTAACCCCACCCTGCACTACATTACGGGCAGGAGGGATCCCAGGCCCTCCTGCCCTCGACGCAAACCCCCCCCCCCCCCAACGACCGCCCCCCCCCAAGACCCTCCGACCGCCCCCCAGCCGACCCGCGACCCCCCTGGCCGACCCCCACGACCCCCCCAACCCCCTTCCCCGTACCTTTCTGTAGTTGGCCGGACAGACGGGAGCCAAACCCGCCTGTCCGGCAGGCAGCCAACGACGGAATGAGGCCGGATTGGCCCATCCGTCCCAAAGCTCCGCCTACTGGTGGGGCCTAAGGCGCCTGGGCCAATCAGAATAGGCCCGGGAGCCTTAGGTCCCTCCTGGGGGCGGGGCCTGAGGCACATGGGCCCAACCCGACCATGTGCCTCAGGCCCTGCCCCCAGGAGGGACCTAAGGCTCCCGGGCCTATTCTGATTGGCCCAGGCGCCTTAGGCCCCACCAGTAGGCGGAGCTTTGGGACGGATGGGCCAATCCGGCCTCATTCCGTCGTTGGCTGCCTGCCGGACAGGCGGGTTTGGCTCCCGTCTGTCCGGCCAACTACAGAAAGGTACGGGGAAGGGGGTTGGGGGTGTCGTGGGGGTCGGCCAGGGGGGTCGCGGGTCGGCTGGGGGGGCGGTCGGAGGTTCTTGGGGGGGGGGCGGTCGTTGGGGGGAGGGGGGGTTTGCGTCGAGGGCAGGAGGGCCTGGGATCCCTCCTGCCCGTAATGTAGTGCAGGGTGGGGTTAGGGGGTCGCCGTGGCCAGGAGGACTTGGGCTCCCTCCTGGCCCGATATTGTCGGGGAGTTGGGGAATCGGCGGGGCAAGAGGGCTTGGGCTCCCTCTTGCCCCGATCGTGTCGGGGAGTCGGGGGGGCAAGAGGGCTTGGGCTCCCTCTTGCCCCGATCGTGTCGGGGAGTCGGGGGGCAAGAGGGCTTGGGCTCCCTCTTGCCCCGATCGTGTCGGGGAGTCGGGGGGGGGGGAAAGGGGGCTGGGGCTCCCTCTTGCCCGGATCGTGTCGGGGAGTCGGGGGGGGCAAGAGGGCTTGGGCTCCCTCTTGCCCCGATCGTGTCGGGGAGTCGGGGGGCAAGAGGGCTTGGGCTCCCTCTTGCCCCGATCGTGTCGGGGAGTCGGGGGGGGGGCAAGAGGGCTTGGGCTCCCTCTTGCCCCGATCGTGTCGGGGAGTCGGGGGGCAAGAGGGCTTGGGCTCCCTCTTGCCCCGATCGTGTCGGGGAGTCGGGGGGGCAAGAGGGCTTGAGCTCCCTCTTGCCCCGATCGTGTCGGGGGTGCCAGGGACCACACGGAGTCACCCACCGTACCACCCGATTCGGGTAAGCGCAGGTATCGGTGGGTGGCTTATTTGCGGGGGGGGTGCCTTATTTTACATTTTTTTCTAAAAAGGGGGGGCTGTCTTATTTGATGGCCCTGCCTTATCATCGGGGAAACACGGTAGAAAAAAAAAAAAATGAACAGTTAAGTCCCAGTTTTTGCCGCTGAGACTCTGCCCTCTCTCACTGTAAAATTAGACTCTACTTAGTCTGTCTTTAAATTTAAAAAATGTGTGTTGTTTTAAAAAACAATTATGTTTTTAGATGTATCTAAATAAAAATAATAACCAAAAATGTATCTTTTTTTATGTCATCTTAGCATATTTTATGCTGCAGAACGAATTATTTTTTTTTACATGTATTCCTATGGGAAAACGCGTTTCACATAACGAACGTTTCACATAACAAACTTGCTCCTGGAACCAATTAAGTTCGTTGTGTGAGGCACCACTGTATTATTATCTTCAGCGATATCATTGGTCAGTCTATGCATGTGGAATGCGTTGCCAAGCTCTTTGAGATTGTGTAGCAATAAGTTGAGTTTTAAGTCTTTGACTCATTTATTTGCTAAAGCATTTTACTAATTTTTGTAGGGTTCTGGGTACAGATCTGATCGAGGGTAGGCAAACAAATGTTTTAAGAGCTGGTGAGTTTAAACGCTCTATTGCAGGGGTGTCAAAGTCCCTCCTCGAGAGCCGCAATCCATTTGGGTTTTCAGGATTTCCCCAATGAATATGCATGAGATCTATTTGCATGCACTGTTTTCATTGTATGCTAATAGATCTCATACATATTCATTGGGGGAAATCCTGAAAACCCGGCCCTCGACGAGAAACTTTGACACCCTTGCTCTATTGGGTAAGTTAATTGCGGTGAACAGTCTTTTTGGTTTGTCTGGATTTTGTGAAAGTTTCTGTATTTTAATATGTTTGTTTTAAATGTAATCCATTTGTGATTGAAACGGAATAAAATTTTTTTTAAATAAATACTGCATGCAAAGTTCTGATTAGCAGAGTGTGGAGATTTTTCCTTGTTTGATTGCTCCTGGTGCCTATCCTCTCAGGCATAGTCTTTATATCTGCCTGTGTACATGGATTCTCTCGCTTCCCAACTGGGCAGGTTATTCCACACGTGCATTGCTTCATTACTATTTGTCACAAACTCCTCCAGGACGTAGCTCCTCCAGGGTGGTACAAGTTTCAAGTTTATTTAAAATCTCTTATACCGCTTAAATCAAATTTTTAAGCGGTGTACAATTATAATAAAAGTATGCACAACATACGACAATTATAAACAGGGAGTAAGATATAATTTTACATGTCAACAAAGGGGGGAATTAGTACCAAAAGGCTTACACCACGGACAAACCAAAAACAGGAGGTGAAAAGGTAAGAACTACAATATTTAAAGGAAAAGAGAACAAATAGAGAAAGAACAATGGGAGGGGTTAAACTTGTAATTAAACAGTGTGATTTAGCCCTTAAAAGGGCAGTTAAGATTTGAATGCATCAAGGAATAAGAATGTTTTTTAGCTTTGTCTTGAAATGACTCAAGAGATGTTTCTTCGCATAGGTAATTAGGTATGGAATTCCAGAGGGAGGGGGCAGTCACTGCAAAAATACTTGATCTCAAGGTGTTGATATGTTTTAAGGATGGAATAGTGAGAAGGTTCTGGGTCATGGAGTGAAGAGATTTGGAGGGATTATACAGATCCTCAAGCAGGCTCTCCAAGATTAGCCCACTGTAAGGAAATGCTACCATCTTTGACTGGCCCCTATTTTTATGGTGCTATCAACTCATATTCAAGTCCTAGTGACTTGATGAAAATCATCAAATTTTCATGTCAGGATGCAGAAATAGATTGCTGGGCCTTTCTTCTGCGCACTATACATTCAATGTTGTCGCATCAAACGCGATCCTCTGCCTCCAACACTGCCCATCTGCTGCTGCCCAGATGGGTGGTACATCATTAGTCTGATATCTCCACTGAAACCTATCTGCCTTGGGAGGCCCTGCTGGAAGTAAATCTACCGACGGCATAGCTTTCAGCTTCATAGATGCGTGCAAGCCCCAGTGGCACTATAAGCCCATGTACCATGACTGGAGCCTCTGTTTTCACTTATTTAAAGACAAAACAGTCTAAAAATACAGCAATCACTCTACTCAGCGCTCTTGGCACCCTGCCCACCTGCTCACTGCTAGAACAAATGCAGTCCAAGTTCATGGTTTGGAATTTCTGCTTTAAAATTTTTGCAGTTTAGTTCAAATAGTGCCTCTGCCAGAATATCACAATCTTTGTCCAAAAATTGATAAAAATGTGGTTCTAAAAGCCTTTTTCATCATCCCATATTGGGCTCCAATTATGTAGTCAAGAACAACAGATATAGCACCAAATATAAGAACCAATGGCACACACATGAATAATGGTGAACAAAAGAGACCTCAATAACTACGCTGAAAGACCATTTTTCAGTCTTTTTATATTTGGTTCATTTTTCTTTAATTGGTCAACTTATAAAAAACAAAAAAAAAACCTCCCTTATTTTTTGTTTGCGATCATGTGAATCAATTATTGCACCAATCAGGTGTGAAACTTAATTTCCCATGTCTTAGACAAGCGCCTTCATAAAGCAAAAAAACAGCAAAGATTTCATCAGAGCAGTTCTTTTCCTGTGACAGGTGATGTCACTACATATAAAATTCTTGTTGTGATTGGCGGAGTCTGTGATTTTTGCTGGCACAGAAGAGAAGGATGTGGAAAGAACCCACAGATTACAATGTGATATGGATTGCATTGTACTATTCATTGAACTCAATGTGGGAAACAGAATTTAATTAAATAAACAGTACTATTATCATGTGAAGGTTCATTTGTAGGTTGCTCACCTGATTTCACACGCCATAGAAGAGATTTGAAAGTCTGTGATCTGGACTTCTTTCCACACATCCACAAGGTAGGTTTGATTAGCCTGTACTGTGGAATTTCATTGAGGTTTAGAATCCAACTACACTCTTCACAAGTGCCATTTTTTTAATTATTTCCATGTTAAAAAAAAATATAGGAATTAACCCATGACCACCAAAAACATGTTTTTTGTGCCCATTGGCACTGTGTGTTTCTGTTTTCACCATTTTTATTTAAAAGCAACCTGTAGCTAGGGAACCTGTAGCAAAGGATTCCTCTGTGTGAGGACTGCTATGCTGCTTTTCCTTGGATAACTTAAAGGCGTCTTCTATTAAAATGCATTAAGTACTTAACATGTGATTAACACGCAGAAACAAGCTACCATATGACTGCATTAAGGGGTTTTGTGTAGTTTGCCTGTTAAGAACATAAGAATTGCTATACTGGGACAGACTGAAGATCCATCAAGCCCAGAATCCTGTTTCCAACAGTGGCCAACCCAGGTCCCAAGTACCTACCTCGATCCCAAGTAGTAAAACAGATTTGGATCTTTTCCAGATAAGCCCCGCCTCTAATGGAAAACGTGCACGCACCGAAAGTTAAGCCCCGCCACCTTTTACCAGCGCACGCAACCTTAACCAGTGAAGTTCTCAGCACAACGCCGATGTGTATAAAGTAAAGTGGGGGGGTTCCCCCCCACACACACCCCCGTCGGAGCACCCAAAAAAGATTATAAAAAACAGTATATGAAACTTAACATTATCAAAAATAGGATAAACTGTCGGCCATTTTTTTAAGGGCTCCGACGGGGGTGGGGGGAACCCCCCCACTTTACTTTATACAGATCGCGCCTCTTTTTTATAATCTTTTTTGGGTGGCGGGGGTTAACTTTTTGGCGGGGCTTATCTGGAAAAGATCCACAGATTTTATGCAGCTTATCCTAGGAATAAGCAATGGATTTTCCCAAGCCATCTCAATAATGGCCTATGTACTTCTCTTTTAGGAAATTATCCAAGCCTTTTTTAAAATCCCACTAAGCTAACTGATTTCACCACATTCTCTGGCAATGAATTCTAGAGTTCAATTACACACTGTGTGAAGAAATATTTTCTTCAATTTGTTTTAAATCTACTACTTAAGCTTCAATGCGTGTCCCCTAGTCCTAGTTTTTTTTTTGAAAGCGTGAACAAGTGATTCATAGCTACCCTTTCCACTCCATTCAGTATTTTATAGACCTCTATCATATCACCCCTTAGCTGTCTTTTCTCCAAGCTGAAGGGCCAAAGCCACTTTAGCCTCTCCTCACAGGGGAGTCATTCCAAACCTTTTATAATTTTTGTTGCCCTCTGTACCTTTTCTAATTCCGCTATATCTATTTTGAGATACAGTGACCAGAACTACACACAGTATTCAAAGTGCGGCCATACCATAGAGCAATATCAAGGCATTATAATATTTTCATCTTTGTTTTCCATCCCTTTCCTTATAATTCCTAACATTCTATTTGCTTTCTTAGCCGCCTTTGCACATTGAACTGTTTCAATGTATGCTCAACAATAACACCTAGATACTTTTCTTGGGCAGTGACATCTAACATAGAACCCAGCATCACATAGCTATAGTTCAGGTTCCTCTTTCCCACATGTATCACTTTGCACTTGCTCACATTAAACGTCATCTGCAATTTTTCACAATCCTCTTGCGATTTAACAACTTTGTGTCATCAGCAAATTTAATTATCTCACTAGTTATTCCCATCTCTAGACCATTGATTAATATGTTAAAAAGCAGCGGTCCGTAGGGTGTCCAGCCGACGGATTTCTGTATTATGCCTCATCTGGTGTCATGTTTTTTTCACTCGTTGCTCGCTCTGGTTGTTATGCCTATCTCTGTTTTCTCCATTTCCGGTTGTATGTCCCTTTGCAATTGCTAATAAAAATTAAAAAAATTAAAAAAAAGCAGCGGTCCAAGCACAGAACCCTGGGAACCCCACTATTTTCCCTTCTCCTTTGAAAATATTGACCATTTAAACCTACTCTCTGTTTTCTGTCTTTCAATCAGTTCTTAATCCATAAGAGGACATTACTTCCTATCCTATAACTTTCTAATTTACTCAGAAGTCTTTCATGAGATACTTTTGTCAAATGTCTTTTGAAAATCCAAATACACAATATCAACCGGTTCACCTTTATCCACTTGTTCATTCACCCCTTCAAATAAATGCAGTAGATTGGTGAGGCATGTTGGCTTTCTCTCAGTAATCCACACTTACATAAATGTTCTGTCATTTTGTTCTTTATAATAGTCTCTACCATTTTGCTCAGCACCGACATCATACTCACCGGTCTATAATTTCCCGGATCACCTCTGGAACTCTTTAAAAAATCAGCATCACATTGGCCACTCTCCAGTTTTCTGGTCCTATGCTAGATTTTAAAGAAAAATTATAAATTGCAAACAATAGCTCTGCACATTCATTTTTTAATTCTATCAGCACTCTGGTATGTATACCATCCAGTCCAAGTGATTTGCTACTGTTCAGTTTGTCAAACTGACCCATTACATCATCCAGGGTTACAAAGATTTGTATGAGTTTATCTGATACATCAGAGTTGAATACCATTTCTGGCACCAGGTACTCCCCCACATGTTACCAAATTTTTCTGTCAGGGGGTATGGCATAGGCAGAAAGTGGGCAAGGAAGTATGTTATACTTATCACATGAGATTCAGGGAAATAATTTTATCCAGAGGAAAAATTCAGATATTTTATGGAAAAAAAAATGAGGGGTTGATATTCAAAACAATTTAACCTGTTAGAAGAACAAGTGGCAAATGCTCAAATATAGTGGGAAATACAAAGTATTACTCCAGAAACAATACATTGGGCAGGCTGGACACATGAATGTCCAGCTATTTTAAGGAAAGGAGAACTGGGTTCTGTACACAGTGGTGTAGTAAGAGAGGGATGGGGGGCAGACCGCCCCAGGCGCCACCTTGGTGGGGCGCCGGCACCTCTCCATCCCCCATATCACACCCTGCCTTCCCCCTATACCTCTTTAAATCTTCACCATTGTGAGCAACTTCTCTGGCCTGCTGCTTGTGCCTGGCACCCCTCTGAAATCACATCCTGGTCACGGGGGTCAGGAAGTGACATCAGAGGGAAAACTAATTCCGGCACAAGCAACAGGCCAGAGAAGTTGCTCAGTTAACGAAGATTTAAAGAGGTATGGGGGAAAGGAGGGCATGGGCATAGCATGGAGGCGGGGAAGGAGCAGTATGTGTGAAAGAAGCGGAGGAGGGGGGTGATACCATTCTGGGCGCCTTTTACCCTCGCTAAGCCACTGTCTGTAAAAAAAGAGCTTAAAACAGTTAATCTTCTTATAAATGGTTGTAATGTGCTGATGGTTGAAAATTTCTATACAGAAAGGTACGAAGATATCATTTCTCATTCATTGGAAACTTTATAAACATTACAATATCACTTTGCCGGAAAAGCATTGGGATCACAATCAAAAGGAAATTGTAGAGAACAAATGATAACTTGGGACATCCCCATCTTAGCTGATATAAAGTTGGATGCAAGGAATTGGGACATAATGGTAAAAGAGAAAAACAGACCAAAACAGCGTTGATCATAGAGGTGTTAGTCTCAAGTGATTCGTTATAGAATCCAATTTAAAGCTTTATTTCTTGCACATAGTTTTTTTTACTCTCTACAGCCTGCTTATCTATATTCATATTTGATTCCTTATTTGCCATTAAGAACTGTGAGAATTTTAGTTTTTATAATTTGATCTTTTTTTTTTTTTTTTAATTCTTTATTCATTTTTAAAATCAAATACAGTGGTAGCTTGGATTACAAGCATAATCCGGTCCAGGAGCATGCTCGTAATCCAAAATGCTCGTTTATCAAAGCAAAGTTCCCGATAGAAAATAGTGGCAACAGCAACGATTTGTTCCAGAACCCGGGGTCTGTACCTGTCGGGTGCCGGGTGCTACAGTGCCATCTCCTCCGTCATTCATCCGAAGAAGAACCCCACAGTGCCGCTTCGGGGGGATGCCTCTAATGTCCGCCAGCCGCCGGAGAACTCCGCAGTGCCGCTTCAGAAGGATGCCTCCTCCATCCGCCGGCCAGCCCTCCAAGTTGGATGCCCCTCGCATGCTGGAGAGCCCCCACCTGATCCCACGCAGCCGAGTGCCACCCCACCCGCACGCCGTGCACAACATCGATGATTGATGCTGTGCGTGTCACACGCAACGCGCAGGCGGGACGGTACCCGGCCGCACAGGCCCAGACAGAGGTCCTCCAAGGCACCTGATGTGGAAGGCTGTCAGGAAGACGGAAGAGGAATCCCCCAAAGTGGCATTTCCTGGACTGTAAGTGCCCGTTTATCGGGGCAGTGCTTGGTTTGCGAGTCAAAAGTTTGCTGAGTGTTTTGCTCGTCTTGCAAAACACTCGCAAACCGGGTTACTCGTAAACCGAGGTTCCACTGTACATAGTGCAAACATATGAACAATCAATCAAGTAATATAACATATTGTACTCTATACCAATAAATAATATACAGCTATTTAACCCCCTTCCCCATCCTAGCCCTCACTCCCCCGCCCCTCCTGGATATGTATAACAATCTTTCATGAATCAAAGGGAAATAATGCTAATAATTCACGTTCATATCTTACATTATTTTGTTAACAGGCCCCAAATTTCTTTAAATTTGCTATAATGTCCCCTCTGTAAATAATTAATGTTTTCAAACCTATAAATCTGGCATAATGATTCCCACCACAAACTATAATTTAATTTATCCCAATTTTTCCAATTTTTCATTATCAGCTGCATGGCTACTCCTGTCATGATGATGAACAATTTATTCTGATTTGCATTAATTGGTTTCTTGGGGAATAATATTGTTCCAAACAATATTATATCATATGATAGAAGAACTTCCAATATCGTAATAATTTTGCCCCATATGGATTTCCAGAATTTGAGTATCAAGGGACAATAATATAGCAAATGATCTTTGAGATCTATTCAGGATAATTCATAGAGCTAGATGGGAGTCTACTCAAAATAAAGCATTCTATTTTGCAGCTCCAAATTTATGGAATCATATTCCAATAAAGCTGAGACTAGAGGCAAATCTTAAATTTTTCAAAATTATGTTAAAAACAGTATTTTTTAAAGAAGAATTCGGACTAGATTTAAATCAATCTAATCATATCTTCTGAATGTTCTAGGTCTTCAGTTAGCAGTCTTAGGAAAATTTGAAGTTTAATGGTAATTATATGATTTTATTTAGGAGTGGATGTTTTTTGTAAGAGTGAATGTTCCTTAGTATGCCGCTATTTATATGGATTAGGTCGATACACTTCCCCCTCCGTGTTCGCGGGGGTTAGGGGTAGAGCCAGCCCGCAAATATTAAAAAAAAACGCGAATAATATTCGGGCCAGTTCTGCCCCTTATTCCCGCTTCCTCCAGCTATTTTAAGCCCTGAAAGCCCCCTCCTTAAGCCTTACCTGGTGGTTAGTGGGTTTTCGGGGCAGGAGCGATCTTCCCACGCTCCTGCCCCGTGCAGATCGCTCACAGGAAATGGCTGCCTTAAGCTCCCGTAGTCTCTCGAGCCATTTCCTGTGAGCGGTCTGCACGGGGCAGGAGCGTGAGAAGATCGCTCCTGCCCCAAAACCTCACTAGACCACCAGGTAAGGCCTAAGGGGGGCCTTACAGGGCTTAAAATAGCCTGAAAAATGAAAATGCATTTTTGGGTTTAAAACTGGAATAAGCGAATCCTTAGATACAGAATTCGCGAATACGGAGGGGGATGTGTACTATCTAATAATGGAGTTCTTTTTTATATTTGTTTTATTTTCATTTTATTTTTATTATGTTTTTTAAACCACTTGGACCAGTAAAATGAACAAGCGGTATACCACGTTTAGTAAACCATAAACCAGAGAAGATCATCAACTACCAAGAAATGCAGTCTGAGACCAAGCAAATATGGTAGACACATACAGAAATATTTCACATCATTTTGAATGCCACAGGCTTGATTAAAAAGAATTTCCTGGCATACCTGGATAAGTTGTCTGTGGGGCTCATTTTCAAAACAGAAAATCATCCTAAAAGTGGCATAAAGAAGCAGATGGACATTTTTCTTGCCAAGCCCTGCCAATTCGCTATTTTGAAAACCTATTTTCTAGATGAATTTCAATGCTGTTGATCAGTAGTTTGTCTAAATCTCAAGGAGGTGTATTAGAGGCGTAGGGTGGGTATATGATTTGGACATTTTTCAACGAAAAGCAGCACAGCCCAAAAAAGTGTACAAACCAAGTTCAATTTTTATTGTGCAGACATCAGATGTAATGAGTTTTATCTATGTCTGCCCAATAAAATTGAACTTGGTTTCTACTCATCTTTTTGGCTGTGCTGCTTTTTGTTGACGTCCATTTTGGATTCTGCAGATTGCCTGCCCTGTTGTTTTCTATGATGTTTTTCTATAATAATCAAACATTTTAGAAAATGTCCAGGGCACAGTTTGGTCATTTGGGACTAGACCTGTTTTAATAGCAAATAAGTGCCAAAAGAAATGAATAGGGTTCAAATCTGCCTGTTGGATTCACCATATATTGCAAGCAGATTTTTCTGATTATCTTACTCTGTCCTTTTCTCAGTTATACTTTTATTGTGCTATCGGCCATTTAAAGGTATGCAATTTAAACAATAATTTAATTCATGTATTAATGCTGCTAACTCTATTTGGAACAGTTTGCTGTTGCACATAAGGACTGAACTCAGTTATCTGAGCTTTTGTAAAAAGTTGAAGACTTTTTTTTATATGATACTGTTTAGGATATTTTGTTCTAACATTATGATGCCAACCAGCACGTAAGTTGACTTGGGCACCAGTAGGCAAAATATTCTACAAATGCTGCCTAAATTTGATTGACATGCGGTAGGCACCATTTTTCTAGGCGCCTACCGATTTAAACACCATTTATTGAATCAAGTCCCAAAATGTCCCATCCAGTCTGCCCAGTTGACTCATGTACTTAAGAATTAGAATTACCATAAGAATTACCATACTGGGACAGACCGAAAGTCCATCAAGCCCAGCATCCAACAGTGGCCAACCCAGGTCCCAAGTAGCAAACTAGATCCAAATAGTAAAACAGATTTTATGCTGCTTATCCTAGGAATGAACAGTGGATTTCCCCAAGCCATCTCAGTAATGGCCTATGGACTTCTGATTTAGGAAATTATCCAAACCTTTTTTAAGCCCTGCTATGCTAACTATGGATGTGCCAATGAGTTTCTGCAAGCAGCACACCCAGCCCAACTGAACCTCTCTCAACAAAACAGTATGAGCTCATACAGCTGACTGGAAAGCAGAAGCTACAGTAATTTTGAGGCACCTCAAAGTTCAAGGCTATTATATAGGGAGATCCAGTGTCCATTAATCTACCAGAAGGCAGTTTTCCAATCGAAATGTAATGAACCACTGAGCTTGGCTGAAGATATTTGGACAAGATTGATTACTTTAAATATATGGAAACCAAATCTGTGGAATAAGCTCATCTGCAAAAATATATTAGACTTCATCGAAGAGGTGCACAGAAGCATGTCCACTGCCCTATGAGATTAAGAAAAAAGACTCTTCCCTTGCCTCTATAACAGGGTTTCTGGATTTGAACCAATAATTAAAGCAAAAGTACATGGATAGTTTCCTTTCATTTTTGCTGTGGAAAAAGTACCCACATGAATTTGCACTTGTTAATTCTGTACTTAATTTTTTAGCCAAAAAACATACATGGGGCAATTCTATAGTCTAGGCCCTTGACCTTATGCTTGTCTTCTACATGTTGAAGTCTAAAATATTAGCAATTACATGTGTGAGTGTTCAGCTACCTTTGTAAATGCTAGCAGAAACACCTAAGTACTCTCATACAAGCTAGGATCTGCGGAACACCATTTTCTCATGGGGTGCCCAAGCTCCACCCCCCCAACTCTACCCCATCCCCAGCTTTATCCCTGGATCTGGCATCTCAGCTTTTCTTCTCTGTCATCCCAGAGTCCCCCATCTTTTTCTCTTCTTTCCAACCTACCCCCCATGATGTCCATCATTTCTCTCCTTCCCTCCATCTCCCAACCCAGGATGTCCAGAATTTTGTTCCTTCCCTACTTCCCTCCACCCTCACTGGTCTTCAACATCTCTCTCCCTGCCCCCCCTCATCTGAAGCATATCTCTCTCTTCTCCTTCTCCTCCCCCCTTGGTCTGTAACATAATTCTCCCTCCCCCACTGGAACCTGCAGCATCTCCCCCCTCCCACCTGAGCAATAGCAAAATACATTTCTCTACTACCAAGAACACTGTGAAATAATATAAAACCTGGAAAAGCCTAACATATCCTACAACAGTAGCACTAATCCTATGGTTCAACCAGAAAGAACCCTGCCTATGAATAGGCACAGCGGGGGGAGAGGGGAGGGAGGGAATCCATCCTGAGCGTGGTCTTGGTAGGGGCACTGGTACCCATCCTTCTTTCTGCCCCCGTTCCTTTCCACTCCCACCGTGCACGTGCGCCATTTCCCTTCCCTCATACCTCTTTAATTTTCCCTGCGAGAGCAGCATTACAAACTTGCTTCCCACATCAGTGTCACCTCTCTCTGACGTCACTTCTGGGCCCTGCACCTAGGAAGTGGCATCAGAAGGATAGCCAACGATGCAGACAACAAATTTGTGAAGTTGCTCGTGCCTGGAAAATTAAAAAGGGAAGGGGGAAGGGGGCATGCACACGGCAGAGTGGGTCAGGAAGGAGAGGGGGGGATGGAGAAGGCAGCACCACAAATATTACACTAGACCCTAGAACACTAATATACCTCCTACTACTGGTAAAACAGAACAAGTGGGATAGCTACAGATCTCTACATAGAAGCTACATGTCCACAGAATACTGTGCATCGGTCACAAGCAAAACACAGCCAGGCCTTCATCAAATACAGAATAAGGAATTATAAACTAGAAAGTCAAATGAGGCGTGCTCCACAATATGGGAGAAATAAAACAAAAAATGCATTTCATCTTATACTAAACATAATACAAATATATCCACAATGTACATTTCTCAAAACAAACATGATCTAGTTAATAAATTCAAAATAAAACCTTTTTTCTATCTTTATTGTCTGGCCATTTATTTTTCCATCATGTTGTTCCTGGCTTTTCTTTTCTGCTTTCTTGTCTTCTGTTAACTCTCATTCCAGGGTCTGCCGTCTTCTTCTTTTTACTTTTCAACTACCCAGGCTCTGTATACCAGTGCTGCCTTTTCACAGATTTTGTGGCTGGTTTCAGGGGCCTGGCTATTTTCAGGGATCACTGCACCCCTGACATCTTTTTTGCTAAAAAAAAAAAAAAAAAGCACTAATTACTGGTGTAACTGTGGGTGTGAATATATTAGGCACACCGATACTGAATTATTTTTATTTTGCTCATTTATATCTTTCAAGTATTTAAAATGGTTGTACCATATTTCCTTTCTCCCTCCTCTCCTCCAGGATATAAATCTTCAAGTCATGTATCATATATCTCTTCAGACAAAGACTTTGTGCCTTTTTGGTTGCTTTCCTCTGAACCACTTCAAATTTTTTATGTCTTTGGCACGATCCAGTTTCCAAAACTGAACACAGTACACCAAGTGTGGTTTTATTTCTTCAGTGGATGAAGGCGCTATATATCATTGCTATATATCTTTCTCTCTGCTCTACTCTGGCACACACAGCCAGTATTGCTGACTCTGTACCCCACTCTCACATGCATATAGCCAGCATGTCTACCCCTCTCTCCACCACAATCCCACAAATAGCCAATATAGAAACAGAAACATGATGGCAGTCTGCCCATCCACAGTAACCATTATATTTTCCTCTCTCTCAGAGATCCCACGTGCCTATCCCACGCTTTCTTGAATTCAGACACAATCTCCGTCTCCACCACATCTTCCGCATCTACCACCCTTTCTGTAAAAAAAAGTATTTCCTTAAACTACTCCTGAGCCTATCACCTCTTAACTTCATCCTATGCTCTCTTATTCCAAAGCTTCCTTTCAATTGAAAGAGACTTGACTCATACACATTTACGCCACGTAGGTATTTAAATGTTTTTATCATATCTTCCCTCTTCCGCCTTTCCTCTAAAGTATACATATTGAGATCTTTAAGTCTGTCCCCATACGATTTATGATGAAGATCATCAACCATTTTAGTAGCCTTCTTCTGGACTGACTCCACCCTTCTTTATATAGTTTTGAAGGTGCGGTCACCACAATGACACATATGTTACATATATTACTCTTTCTCTGTTTATGTTTATTTATTGCTTACTATACTGTCTTCAACATAAATATGAGAGCAGTGTGAATTGAAATCAACTAAAATATTATATTAAAACAAAGAAAAAAAAACCCCCAAAACAGTGAAAGATATAACCCAGAGACCCAAAGCAGAAAACTTTCAGCAGCATGCTTCATCTCCTTTTCAGCATAACCCACATTTGCTAAGCATAGCCAAGAAAAAAATGCATCTTTCAAACTATGGGGCTCATAATCAAAACTTAAAAACATCTAAAAACCAGCCCAAGTCAGCACTTGGACGACCTAAAAGGCAGGTCGTCTAAGTGCTGATAATCAAGCTAACTTATGAACGTGTCACGGGACTTTTTTATGCCTCTGACTGCCACTGTGCACCCAGAGCTGAAAGGGACATATCTGGAGAGGTGGTTAGGGCATTATGTGGGCCGACCTAGACTTAGTTGTCCTGCAGGGTAATCGAATGTTTTACTAGACATCCTGAATGAGACTTAAACATTGTGAGTTAGACAAAGTTTAAGTGCAAAAAATGTATCTAAAGTGATCAGATAACCACTGCAGAGACAAAGTAAAGAACCCCCATCCCCCAAAGATCAGAATAAAAAAGTACATAACTGTCTCCAGAACATCAGCACTTGCTATGAGAAAGCCTAGTAGAGCTGCATGCAGGTGTCTTAAATAGCCTAGGGGGTGGGCTGGTGAACCATAGAGAGGAGGATCCAGGCCCATAAGCCACTCTAACCAGTACATTTATGGTGGAACATGTGCACCCACCAAAACCCTACTGTACTGCCATATAGGTGCCACTTGCAACCATAAGGACTATTGGGGTTGTAGACAGGTGGGTATAGTGGGTTTTGGGGGGTTCACCATAACCTATAAGGGAGTTCTGGTGAGATGGCCTGGCAGTCTGGATGAACAATAGCTTGGACATCCAGATAGATGATTTTTTGGGGGGAAAAAAATTCTAAACGTATTTTTCGAAAATGGGCATTTTCCCACTGCCAACTTTGGGCGTCTGGTGCCATATACCCTAATCGGACTTAGACATATGTTTTGTTTATGCCCCTCTATGAGTACAAGCTCTCGAGGCATAATATTTTCAGAGCAGCATTTTTAATGAGTGAAGCCACAGTATAAAACATGTTGGGGGGGTCAACCAAAGTCGGGATTCCCTGTTTTGACTGAAACTGAGAAATGGCAATTGAAATTTGCAGTTCAGTTTAGCTGAAACTGAAACTAAACCTCCTCCACCCTACAATTACTCTCAGCAACCCCTGCCTCCTGTGATCACTCTCACCACTGCTTCCATATGTCTTCCCCCCTCTCACAATCACTCTCAATGTCCCCCTCCTTCCTACTTACCACCCACTACCCAAAGGCTCTCCTCAGGCCTACCTTTTAACCTCTAATGGGTCTTAAGAGCAAGAACAATCCCCAGCCACTCTTCCCATGTGGGTTTCACAGACAAAATGGCTGCTGAGAAGTCCCATGGCAGCCTCAATAGACTGCTAAGAGAGATCTTAGCAGCTTGGAACTGGAAGCTACATAAGTAAGAGCAATTTTCCCAAGATGGTTGCTGGGATGTAACAAAAAGAAAATAATGAAACCATTGAAGCACTATATTCTGCAAACCCAGACCATACAACCTACAAAGGAGCAAATTAAGGCTGACAAAAGCAAATGTTGCTGACAGGTCCAGGGAGACTAACATAGCCATCCTGCCACAATCCAACTGTTCTATGATCTCACTGATCAGTGCCAATAAACAGGTTTCTGTACTATGATATTGTCTAAACCCAAATCACTATAGATGGAAAGCATTAGTAATTCATTAGTAAAATCATGTTTCATTTTCGACTGCCAAACCTGATTGCATCTGGAGTAGTGTGGGAGCTCCACAGAAAAGGACCTTGGAAGTCATCGTCCCCTGTCCAGCATGGCCCCAGGGGCATGGGATGTGAGAACATAAGAAAATAAGAATAACCTTACTGGGTCAGACCAATGGTCCATCAAGCCCATTAGCCCGTTCTCATGGTGGCCAATCCAGGTCACTTGTACCTGGCCAAAACCCAAAGAGTAGCAACATCCCATGCTATTTGGGGAAACCTTGATTCATCTGTCTGTCAAAATTAAATCCTTGACTTTCTTGCACATTTCTGTGGAAATTGTTTCCACAGGCTGTCCAATGTAAGGGTCATCCTCAATGGACTCTCTACCCCACTTAATCTGTTTGCTCCAAAATTTTACTTACCATAAACTGCATCTAAGTTTTTACTTAACACATCAGTCTTACTCATGAACACCCCAGGCTACATGTAAGTTTACTACATTGAGGATGGACAATATGAAGACAGCCCTGTTCCTTGGATAAAATACTGTTTTATCTGTGAAAATATCCAATTATTGTCCTTATGTTGAAATAGGTCAATATGTGCCAAGATCGTGAAGTGTGGTATCACAAGATGCCCAAGACCTAATAAATAGGAAAGGAATGTCAAAACTGTGATAAGATGAATGAGGCTGTGATAAGATGAATGAGAGACTGTAAGGTCTAATGGATGGTAGAGGGCATCAATGTGTAAGTGATCTTGCTATTTGTGATTGTATAAAACATGATAGAGAAGGACTGGTAACAGAAGAGAGCTTCTCAGCTTTGCCCTGAAGCAGAAGCATAAAAGGGCCAACCATAGAAAATAACCCATTTGGAGACATTACCCCACCAGAGAGCAAGCGAGTTAATTCTGGAGACAAGGAACAGGACAGAGAGTAAAAGGCAATATTTTAATGACAGCAGACATACACACTACAAAAGAATTGGCCAATCTATGTATGCAAGGACAAAGTCTGTTGAATCTGATATGAAGAAAGGGTGGAAACTAGAGTGATGAGAGAGCGAACAGCAAGATAACATTACATTGTGATGTAAGGCCAACAGTGACTTTCATAAAATTTGTTATGCAATTTTAAATAGTGATTGTTCTGTTCTCTTTGTTCTAGGAAGACAAAACATAGACTATTCATAATTATCAGTCCCTAGTGAGCATAAAAATAGACTGAGGCCCTAACCAAAAATTTATCAATTTTGTTCCATTATCATATTATTTTGTTTTACTATTTGAGAAGAAAACTTTTATTTGCATCTACTTTTTTGCACTTTAGTGGCTCACAGTGTTTCATACCTTTCAACATTTCTGTTCACTACAAAGGGGTGCTGAAAAATTCTCAGCCTAACCAAGAAGGGAATGATGTGGAGCCATGAAACTTACAAGTTATTCCACATTTTTACCCCTAAGTTCAACACACTTGGCACATTGTACCTGACGTTTCTGTAATCGTTCTAAAAAATACTCTGATGTCGGGCCATTGAAATACTGCTCCACTGTTGCAATCACTAAACTAAACTAAATCTTAAGTTTATATACCGCATCATCTCCACGGATGTTGTGGAGCTCGGCACGGTTTACAAGAACTTAAAATATAGGAAGAGAAGGAAAAAAAAGGTTTACATGAACTTATATATAGAAGAGAAGAGTAAGGGGGGATAGAATTACATTTTAGTGAAAAGCCAGGTTTTCAGTTGCTTGCGGAATAATTGGAGGGAGCCCAGGTTCCGCAGCGGGGTAGTAAGGTCGTTCCAAAGACCTGTGATTCTGAAGAGAAGGGATTTTCCCAGTTTGCCTGCACAGCGAATACTGTGTAGAGAGAGGAAGGATAATTTATACCTTTGGGCGGGTCTGGTAGAGTCAGGACTCGAGGATGCCTGAATGATCTTAAAAGCCAGGCAGGAGCATTTGAAATGGATTCTGGAAATCACTGGGAGCCAGTGAAGGAGTGGGGAGACATGGTCAGACTTGCGTTTTGCAAAGATCATAACATTTCCAGTTCCTTGTGATCATTTGGATGGCTATTCCTGTCATGATCAATAAGACAGCTCTTGTATTTATCCAAAACAGGCTTTACCTGTAACAACGTATGAAAATTGTCGCTCTTTGAAATTCTTTTTAAGATTTGGAAACAGAAAATAGTGAGATAGAGCAAGATCAGGTGAGTAGGGTGAATGGTCTATGCACTGAAACCTCAATTGTGTCAAAACATCCATCGTTTTGCCAGCCTTGCGAACAGGTGTGTTGTCTTGCAAAAAGTGAACTCCTTTTCATAGCTCCCCTCTCCTTTTTTTTTTTTTTTCTTTCAATGCCTTCATTAATCAGTACAGTAAGTTACAGTAGTATTCTGCATTAACTGGTCCCTTGGAAGATAGTCAGCCATTACAACAGCTTCCTGATCCTAAAACACTGTAGCCATGACCTTTCCTGCTGACTTTTGGGTCTTGAATTTCTTTGGCCTGGAGAACCTGAGTGCCACCATTGCATGAACTGTTGTTTTGTCTCAGGATCATAATGGTATACCATTTTTCAACAACAGTTAACTAGTACTTCCCAAAAGTTGGCACCAGTTTGCAGAAAATGCTGCAAAATCAACATGGAAGTGGACATTTGATGGCATATACCAGGGATGCCCACACTTTTTTTGACTTGCGAGCTACTTTTAAAATGACAAAGTCAAAATGATCTACCAACAATAAAATTTTTTAAAAAACACAACGCACATTGTACGCAGAGAAAATGTTAATCATCATTTGTATTTGGGGTTTTTATCAGAGGTCAAGGCAGATGACTTTAAAATATGCAATGTCACCTCAGTAACAACTATGCAAAAATAGACAAATATACCCCCTCACCTTTTACTAAACTGCAATTAAGCAGTGAGTCTAGTGTGAAGTGAATAGTATATAATCACATTCATTAGAGTTGCACAGATACTGAATATTTTTTTTACGTGCCTGTATTACAAAGGTTACTAAGTATATCTCACTCTATTTTTTCAGTTCAGAAATTGAGTTATTTTTGTGAACCAGGCATAAAGAGGGTGTTCACTAGTCAGTATTGATTGTTTTAAAATAACATTTATATTGTCAGAGGGGAGAGAGGGGAAATATCTGTAATTCTGCCACTGTAGGCAGGGTTCCACATTGTTAAAATAAAGATTTTGATTGCTTCCTGTATAAAGAGCTTTTGATGCTTGTTTTTTTTTTAACTAACAAAAGAGAGGAAAAAATATTATAAAATTAAAAGAATGTTCTTCTTGGTATTGAATTGCATTTATAGCTGCCCTTGTGTAAACACATCTTGTTAAGGACCTTTGTTGGTTGTTTTTTAAAAACTAGCAAAAAAGAGGGACTATACTCAAAATTGAAAGAATGTTTCCTCTTGGTATTGTATTTTAAATGTACAGTAGCTTCACTTTGGCCCTCTTTTATCAAGCTGCATTAGAGTTTTTTTATCGCAGGCCACTGTGGTAAAAGCTCAGATGCTCATAGAAATTCCTATGAAATGTCGGGAGCTTTTCCCTCAGTGGCCTTGCGACAAAAAAACCCTAATGCAACTTGATAACAGGGGGCCTTTGGTTTTCAGTAACAAATAGAAAAAAAAAATCATAAAAAATAAAAAGAATGGCTCTTGTATTAAATATAATCTTACCTTACACAGACCTGATACTGACGATTGGCGAAACGCTCAAACTGGAACAGTCCTCAAAGGTCCTAGGTGCAGTGGCGTACCAAGAGGGGGGGGGGGCGGGGGAGGGCGGTGCGCCCCGGGTGCCAGCCCTAAGGGGTGCTCCCGGCCTTGGCAGTTCAGTCCCCCCCATCCCCGAAGGACCGCTCGCCCCACTGACCTTCCTGCACCACCTGTGAAGCAGCCCGGTAGCAGGATCGCAAAGTCAGCATCAGCGATCCCTGCGCTGCTTAGGCGCTGCTTCCTGCGCCGCGATCCCGCCCCTCCTCTGACGTCAGAGGAGGGGGCGGGGATCGTGGCGCAGGCAGAAGCGCAGGGATCGCTGACGCATGACATCGCGATCCTGCTGCGGCTGCTTCATAGGTGGTGCGGGGAGGCCAGGGGGGGCGAGCGGTCCTCGGGGTGGGTCGGGGCATCAGGCCTTCAGGGTGGTGCGGTGCGGTGCAGGCAGTCAGGCTTTCAAGGGGGGAGGGGGTGACAGGCAGGCAGGCCTTCAAGGGGGGACAGGCCTTCGGGGGAGGGATGCAGACCTTCAAGGGGTGCAGGCCTTCAAGGGGGGGGCAGGCAGGCCTTCAGGGGGGGTGCAGGCCTTCGGGGGGTGTAAGCCTTTGGGGGGGTGCAGACCTTCAAGGGGGTGCAGGCCTTCAAGGGGGGGGCAGGCAGGCCTTCAGGGGGGGTGCAGGCCTTCGGGGGGGTGTAAGCCTTTGGGGGGGGTGCAGACCTTCAAGGGGGTGCAGGCCTTCAAGGGGGGGGGACAGGCCTTCAAGGGGGGAAAGGCAGGCAGGCCTTCAAGGGGGGGGACAGACCTACAAAGGGGGGGACAGGCCTACAAGGGGGGTGGGACAGGCCTTCAAGGGGGGGGACAGGCCTTTCGGGGGTGCAGACCTTCAAGGGAGTGCAGGTCTTCAAGGGGGGGTGCAGGCCTTCAAGGGGGGGTGCAGGCCTTCAAGGGGAGACAGGCCTTCAAGGGGGGGAAAGGCAGGCAGGCAGGCCTTCAAGGGGGGACAGGCCTACAAGGGGGTGGGACAGGCCTTCAAGGGGGGGACAGGCCTTCGGGGGGGGTGCAGACCTTCAAGGGAGGGCAGGCCTTCCAAGGGGGGGGTGCAAGCCTTCAAGGGGGGGTGCAGGCCTTCAAGGGGGAGACAGGCCTTCAAGGGGGGGGGAAAGGCAGGGCAGGGGCAGGCCTTCAAGGGGGGACAGGGCCTACAAGGGGGGGACAGGCCTACAAGGGGGTGGGACAGGCCTTCAAGGGGGTGCAGGCCTTCGGGGGGTGCAGGCCTTCAAGGGGGGGACAGGCAGACCTTTAAGGGGGGACAGGCCTTTGGGGGGCCATGATTTAGAAGTACACGGAGGGAAGGGGGTGTTCAAAGAGACGTGCATATGCCAACTTTGGGGGGGGAAGAAATAATGGGTCTGAAAATAGAGGAGAGGGAGAGAGATGATGGACCATGGGATTTAGGGAGGGAAGGAACAGAAAGGGAGAGAAATTGGACACAAGGGATGGTGTGGAGGAGGGATAGAGATACTGGATAGGAGGGTAATTAGGAAAAGAAAGGGAGAGATGGTGGACTCTGGGGTGGTGGGGAAGGAGGGAGAGATGCCGGGGTGAAAGGGTATTTAAGAAAAGGTGGATCTGTGGAGGGAGATGAAAAAAAAGGAAAGATACCAGACTTCCTGGGAAGGGAAGGGAAATGGAAAGGGAGGACAGAGTTGGCAGATGGATGGTTAGCATGCAGAAAGAAGGAGACCCTGGCAAGCAAGTTATCAGAAGAAAACCAGAGCCTTGGACCAACAAGAATTTGAAATATAAACCAGACAACAAAAGGTAGAATAAATTAATTTTATTTTCATGTTTTTTGATTATAATATGTCAGATTTGAAATGTGTATCCTGCCAGAGCTGGTGTTGGACTGCAAAACGTAGCTAGGATTTAACAGAGAGAGGAAAAGTCCTTTTGTTTCTTTATTTTATTTACACCACAGCGCCAGTGTGGTTAGGAGAAGCCAAAGGGGGTGAAAAAGCTATAAAACCCACCAGGAGTTTTAAAAAAAATCACCCAACTGGGCAGGAAAAATCGAATTGAAAAACCAATTCAATAGGGCTGAATCGAATCAAAAAATTTTTTCCTGTATCTGCGCAGCATTAGTTTGCGCTACTGTCTTAGACTTTAGGACCTGGGATTGGGGAGAGATGGGCATCCTCAGGTACTTTATAATGCAAGTGAAACGAGGATTTGGTCAGACTTTTGAGGGTCTGCAGAAAAAAAATATTGTATAGGCCGGGGACATGAGACAGCAGGAAATGGGAACTTTTCCTTCCTTCTATTTTGTGAATGGAAAGGCTGAGGATGTCAGAGAGTTCAGTTAAAATATGTGCTTTATAAGAAAATATAATAATGTGTTTTATAAAGTTTATAGCATAGCTGGCCTACCCAGTGAGGTGTTTCCTAGTGGTGAATGGTGGCAGCGTGTCCAATGTGTTGAGAGGAAGAGGTGGTCTGGGAAATTCTGCTGAGCAAACTCCGGGCCCATTTCCACCCCCCAGTTTAGTCCACTCCACTCAACTGGTTCACACACTGAGTGGGTCTTTGGGTGTTGTTTTGGGATCTCTTCCAGTGGTTTATCTCCTTCTGGTCCAAGGAAGGAAACTTTGTTATCCTTAGCATTGACCTACAGAATATGTTTGTAACAGCGCTGCTTGTGTGGCATTAGGCTATGTAGTGATCGAAAGAAAAAAAACAGACCTTTGCACATTTTTGCACTATATGGTGGGTGTATGAGGAGATTCACATTTCCTACACAGCTAAGTCCATGTGAAGTTACCTTGTTCTGTATTTGACATCTAGCAAGGTCTCTGTTTGAAAGGAAAGATCTAAACTTAAAAATGAAGTGGCCAGAAGTTATGGTAAAAGAAGATAGTGTAGCTGGTTTTAAGAAAGATTTGGACAAATTCCTGGAGGAAAAGTCCATAATCTGTTATTAAGACATGGGGGAAGTGTCTGCTTGCCCTGGATCGGTAGCATGGAATGTTGCTACTCTTTGGGTTTTGACCAGGTATTAGTGTCCTGGATTGGCTACCATGAGAATGGGCTACTGGGCATGATGGACCATTGGTCTGACCCAGTTAGGCTATTCTTATGTTATGTTCTCATCTTAGGGGCCTTTGTTTTCACTTCTTATTTTAATGTATTTTTTTTCTGGGAACTTATCAGTGTTTTTTATAATGGGAACAAAAATGGAAGAGAATTAATGTGTGTGGGATGAGGGGGTAACTAATTTCTTCAGCTAAATAATTCAATCCACTTCAAACAGACATAGGAGAACTCACGCACCATTCACACACCCTCCAACCAAAAACGTCAAAAGAAAAAAACTGTTCGACAACCTCCTAGCCATTCGAGCTGCAACACATTGACCTCCCAACTCTACAATCAATTGACATCGACCACAGACTGCAAAACCTTCAAAAAGAAATAAAAAACCCTTCTATTCAAAAAACACATAAAACCGAACAAACACAATCAGAACTGTCCCAAGCATCACCTGCAACTACTCCAGTATGTACTTCTGATGTCATGACAATTCAGACATAATTTATGTTATGTTATGTTTGGAATATAAGAAAATTTTCACTGCCTGTTTCTATTCTGACCATTTATTCTGTTTCATGGTCATTACAAAAAATATTTTTTACATAGGGGGGGGGGTGTCAAAAAATGATGGGCCCCGGGTGCCACATACCCTAGGTACGCCACTGCCTAGGTGTGATCCTCAACTCAAATCTCACCTGCACAGACCAAATAAACTCAGTGGTTAGGACATTTTTCTTCAGGCTCAGGTAGTTGAGAGCAATCAGACCATTGCTGAGCCAATCCAACTTCAGAACAATCACTCTAGTGATCCTCCTTCCCTACCTAGACTACTGCAACTCCTTATATGTAGGCATTGCAGAATATGATTGCAAAAGATTACAACTGCTCCAGAACACAGCAGCAAGACTGATTTTCCAAAAGGGCAAATATGAAAGTGTCTCTCCATTCCTGAAGGAGTTACACTGGCTCCCTGTGAAGAGAAGAATACAGTACAAAACAGCTTGCATGGTACACAAAGCCATCTGTGGTGAGAACTCCAAAGGACGTCTCAGAAATCACAGTCAAACACTCCTTCAAGGCAAAAAACACTCCAATGGTACAAACTGGCTTCCACCCCCCTTTTCAGACATACATAGAAAGAAGCTGCACAACTCAACATTTGCATACCAGGGACCCAAGACATGGGATGGTCTTCCCCTCCACCTGCGACAACAATGCCAGTAACAAAACCTTCAGAAAGAATCGTAAGACTCATCTTATGTCCTTGGACCTGTAGTGAAATCCCAGGAGCCAACCCCCTGCTCTTTCCTCATGTCCAGTCCTAAATCTTGTTGTAACCCTTTGTTTCCCCCAATTTCTACATCCAATGTACATATCCTGATCTTAAATCTTGTTGTAAACCGCAGTGAATCCTAGTGGAAAATTGCAGCATAGAAGAAAAATGTATGGTATAATATGGTATGTCATCCCTTCCCACCCCCACAGTATTTTGTCCCAGATAGTAGAGTCGTATGTATAACCAATTTCAGTTGAAATCTCTCCATGCGTTTCAGAGTTATGCTGGAAAATCATCTCAGCGAGGCTGAAAAATATGGGGTAGACAGTAATATCTGTCGTTTTCAATAATTTTTTACATGTCACCCCCCTTCCCATCCCCACAGTATTTTTTTCCCATAGTAAGTGATATGGATACCAAGTTTGGTTGAAATTGCTCCATGCATTTCAGAGTTATGCAGGAATATACATACAGACATACACATTCGATTTTATATATACAGTATAGATATATATTTTCTCTCGTTTACCCAGCTCTGGAGTGAATGCCACTATAAGGGCTATATTCTTTGGTTTTCAGGGACAGAGGGGAAATGCCTGGGCTCACCTATTCCACCCCAGAGGCCACCCAGAAATTGCCTTATGGCTACACTACTGATTCAGGATTTTGAGGTGTCCATGTCTGTCTCTTGGATCAGACATACTCAGTGGTACCATGTGGCTTTGCTATGTATAATGGATTATATTTATATGTGAAAGATAGAATGTGGGACAGTTACATTTGTCATTTGGTTTCCTAAATGTTTTTAGATGACCCATGAGAAAGAAGGAAGGGATAAGGACTTATACACCACCTTTTTGTAGCAAATCTCCCACGGCAAATGCACCAAAGTCCATAGTAATTGAATAGGCTCTGGTGAATTTGTCGTACCAGGACACGCTACTGGACTTTGTAAAAGGGATCCTAAATAGGAGGTGCTAAGTCCTCTGTGCTAACTGCAACCTGGTAACTGCTCACTAATTCAAAATGTTAATACACCAATCTGATATGGAAAATGCTGGGAATGCCCCCAGTGGTTGCCACATTAGATTTGCAGCTATTGTGTGTTAATTTTTTGCATTATGCCATAGTTACTGCAAAATATAATGCATTTTAGTAAAAGGATCCATAGCAAAAAAAACCCCAAAAAAAACCCCACAAAAAATCCAAAACTAGACAACTTTTAAAAACACATAAAAAAGACAAACCCCTCTTCTATTAAACTGCGCTAGCAGTTTCTAGCGCGAGGAGCCGTGCTGAATGGCCTGCACTGCTCTCGATGCTCATAGAGTTCCTATGAGCGTCGGGAGCAGTGCGGGCCATTCAGTGCGGCTCTCTGCACTTAAAACTGCTAGTGCAGTAAAATAGAAAAGGGGGAAAATTTTAAAGTATGGAATGCAGCTCCTTAAATAGTTCTTATACATACTGTTATACAAAAATAACATTCACACATGAGAACCAGCTAATGCACTTATATGAATGTCCTCTTTTTGCATTTTTTTTTTTTGTAATATGGTTGTTCCTATTCTACATCTGACAAATTCAGATACTCTTGCATGTCCATATATCTATTTCTTAAGAAAGGATATGAATTCAGCGAACCTTTTGGAAATACCTGGGAAATCTTGAATGTCTCTTCAAATTAGCACGTATTTAGTCAATAATCAGTATTTTAGGGGTGAGGTAGGCCCGGGGAGGGCATAAGAGTCCAGTCCTCTGCGGTTGTTGATGAAAATGCATACCATGGTTGTTCTTACTGTTGTCTTTATTTTTGCTTAATAAAATAGATTTGAACATAGTCAATAATCAGTATTTTAATGCACATTGACATTGTTTTTGTTAAAACAAATGTGTGAAATGAATTGAAGAAAAGACAAAAAAAAATCAGGAACAAAGTATAGGAACCATTAGCGATAAGTTTGCTATAAATATATCCCCTACTGATTAATGAAAGAAATCGGTGCAAGCCAGCTTAATTCTCATCCCAACCTAATCAAGCCTCTGGCCTTGCTCATTTTTGTAGCCAGCTAAGGCCTAGATTCACTAAACTTACCGTTCGTGTACCTATGGTTTTGCGATCGTTTCCCGACCTGATTTTTCCCGACTTGATTCACTAAGCATCTGTGCGATCAATTTCCGATCCGCACATGCAAATGAGGGGAAATTGCCTGCATAAGTAGGAAGGCAGCGATTCACTAAGCAGAAGAAGAAACACCGATTGGGGTTGCTGATCCAAAATGAAGCGATTGCTGAGGACCAGTTGCTAACTGCCGTTGCCGACTCTCCTACTCTCTGCCGCCTTGAAATCCCAGTAAACAACCCTCAAAATAAAAAATAAAACTGTCCATTACTCCCCATATAGTCTTCAAAAAGTGCAGTGCGAGACCGTGGTTTTAACCCATAGGTTAAAAGCGTGTTCTGTTTCATATCTGGCTGCACAATTTGATATGATTCCAATGTCCACTCATGGGGCCAGTGAGGCAGCCACCCCTCCCCTTTTGTTTGACCTCACTTGTGCAGAGTGCAAGCACATTTGTGGATCACATCTATAGCCAACCAGGATGCCGCGATCGCTCTGTGTCCAATCAGATAATTTGCATGAGGACTTAGTGGTGAATCAGTCGCCCAGCAGAACTCGGCCATGAATTGTCCAGACCAGTGAGTTTAGTGAATCTAGTCCTAAGTTTATATTTCTTGCACATTTAGCTTGACAAATTTAGCCAATCAGAGGGTGTAATTTTTTAACTGCTTAGATTTAGGGATCCTTTTACTAAGGTGCACTAGTATTTTTAGTGCACGCACAAGATTAGCACACGCTAGCTGAAAAATTACTGCCTGCTTTGGGTGGGTGGGCTTCTTTGAAAGAACTGGGATTCAGCCTACCCATTCCAGGCAAGTGGTATCCAGGCCCAATGCTGCTTGGAATAGCAAGGGCCTAGTATTTGGGGTTAAGCCAGCATTAAAGTTTGGTTTCTTTTTTCCTGCTCGGGGAGAGCAGGAAAAGGGACTTTTGCCTTTTGAGGGTTTATTTTCTGTGCCATAGGCACGGGGGAGGGGGAGGCAGAGAAGCCAAAGCTCTCCTGCTCCCAGGAAGAAAAGGACTGTTTTGAATTTCTGGTTCTGAATTATTGTTTTGGAAGGGACTGCAATATTCTGTTGAGTTTTGTTTTGAGTTCTGCTATTGCTACTCTCATGGAGGGGAAATGAACTATAATCCTGACTAGTGAATTGTATTCCTGACCAGTTAAAAATAAGTGGCTTTAAGTCAAAAGCTGAAACCTTTATTTTTCACCTTTAAAGACTGTGTAGTGTTTGTGAAACATTTCCAAGTAAAGCCAGGTCCAGCAGTGTGCATGGGAGGCACTGAAACTTAGGCCGCATAATTAAAATCACACACCAAACTACTCGGCCGGACAGGGCTCCAGCTGGCTCAGGGAGAGTTAGCCGGGTGTCTCTGTCACAGTCCTTAGTGCCCCCTCCCTTCCCCTCTTCCCCCAAAGCTGCGCCGAAGCCTGCCTGCTCCCAAGTTGACCCGCCGCCGCTTCCTCCTCCCCCTAGGTCTGCCGCTGCTTCCTCCTCCCTCCCGGTCCGCCCGCTATCCGCTAAATTTAATTACAGCCCCGGTGCCACAACTACAGGAAGGGAAGGGCCAGTGCGTGCAGCGATTGCACACAGCTGGCCACAAGCCTTCCCCCCAACGTCAATTCTGACGTCGGAGATAAGGTCCGGGCCACCAAGTTACTCGCAATCTAAGTAGTTGGAAATACTAGCCTCCTGAATCCCAAGCATATCTGACAGGACTAGGGTTACCATATTTTTCTCCGGGAAACCCCAGACACATAACCCCGCCCCATTCCACCTCCAGCCCCACCTGTTCTGCCCCATCCACGCCCAGTCCTGCCTCTAACCCCACCCAGTCAAGCCCCCAGCCCCATTCCCACAAAGCCTCCTTTCTTCTGGATGAGCTCCAGCCGTGTCTGGAGGGCCTGGATCATGTGCGGATCTGTGCAACAATGATAAAACACAAAACTGAGACTTATATATTCATTGAGGAAACACGACCACATCACAGAGGCATACCTCAACTCACACTGGCTTCCAATTCTTCTGTCTACTATTCAAAACCATAAATGGCAACAGCCCAACTTACCTAAACAGCCATCTCATCCAAACTACATCAACTAGACATAGGAAAACCCACACTCCATTTACGTACCCTCCAATCAAAGAAGTCAAACATAAAAAAACTATATGATGGCCTCCTAGCCACGCAAGCAGCAAAACTCGACAACCAAATCTCCAATCTACTAATTATGACCCCAGACTACAAAACATTCAGAAAAGAAGTAAAGACGCTACTTTTCAAGAAATTCCTGCAAACAACTTAATACCGCTAGCAACTTCCCACTTCCCAATACCTTCCCGATTCCCCAAAGCAACCTCATCTACTCTAAAAATTACCAGATATCTTCTTCTTCTAATACATTTTTGTAATTCTTTTGTAATCCACTTTGAACTTCAAGGCAATGGCGGAATAGAAACCTCTAATGTAATATAATGTAATCATCTGCGCATGCTCAGAGGCCGTCCAGACGTGGCTGGGTTTTGGAAAGTCCATCCTAGGGTTGCCAGATTTGACATTCGTAAAATCCAAACCCTAGACCCGCCCCCCAGGCCTGCCCATCCCCATCCGCCATCCAGTCCTGCCTCTAATCCTGCCCTAGCCCTGCCCCCACTGCTTTCTCTGGTCGGGTGCCCTTTGTGCAACACAATTTTGGGGGAAACTTTTTAAAACCCAGACAAAGTGCTTGGCCCCCAGACATGTCCTCAAAAGGAGGACATGTCCAGGGAAATCCGGACAACTGGTAACCCAAGTCTGTCTGGTCCTCTAAAAAGAAGACAGCACCCTCCTTAAATTTTTGGGTCCTAGGGACATGCCTAGTTTGCCTATTCCTCAATCTAGCCCTGGCTATAATAGTATATGCAGATAACCTGATGCTTAGTGAACTCAAGTGCTATTTAAACCAAGTGTTATAGTGCTATTTCCCCACTGATGAAGACAGCACAGATCTCAAAAGCTAGTCACAGATGTACTGAGTTAGTCCAATAAATACAGGTATCAGCAACAACTTGTTTGTTGACCTTTATTTCCACATACGTGGGTAGACTAGCACATCAACCAGAATACTTTGCTCAGGTTTTAATTGAAAGCTAAACATAATTAATTTGCAAATGCACGACCACAACTTTTCTAAGTTTGTTTACATTAATTGCTAAGACCTGTTTGGAAAAAATGTCTCCAATGAAATGACTTCATCTTCGTAAAAGGGCTTATGTATATGTTTAATTTGGCACAATTAGATGTTAATGTACTCCAAAGATAATAAGCAGCATTTTTATAATAAGAAGACACACAGACCTATATTTAGGTATAGCCACTGTAGACAACTGCCTCTGGCACCAGCTTTTTAAAGACACTGGTGACATCCTGTAGCAGCAGGCTCCATATATGGAACTTTGAGTTGCATGCCCAATTTGCACACGCAACTTAATTAATGAGCCAATCAGTCCAGCCTCCCCATAATGGAACGATTCATTACGGCCACACTGAAATGTCCTGCAATGAAACAGCTGTGATTAATCGTTCCATTCTGCTATTGTGTGGCCAGGCCATGGAACGGGGGGAGAGGGGGGAGGTCTTTATTTGAGCTATTACGTAAGGAAGTTCTTCTTCACCCAGAGAGTGGTAGAAAACTGGAACACTCTTCCGAATGCTGTTATAGGGGAAAACACCTCCCAAGGATTCAAGACAAAGTTAGACACGTTCCTGCTGAACCAGAACGTACGCAGGTAAGGCTAGACTCAGTTAGGGCACTGGTCTTTGACCTAAGGGCCGCCGCGGGAGTGGATTGCTGGGCACAATGGACCACTGGTCTGATCCAGCAGCGGCAATTCTTATGTTATTTCTCTTCCAAAGGGCTCGTTGGGTTCTATTTTGTTTTGTTATTTTCAGATAACTTGCAGTTACAGTCCGGTAGCAATGAAAATAAGATACCTGTATATGGAATTATTATTATTTATTTGGTTTATTATTTATTCATAACCGCACCCATTCGGGATCCTTCTAGGCAGCTTACAATCTAATAATTACATTAACAACAAATTTGACATAGACATGAAAAGGAGGAAAAAAGGGAAGAACTACAATAAATTCAGGAAAGTGAGTGAGATAATACAATAGGGAGTTGTTCCTTGGCCCAGAATTGCAATCTCAATTAAAAAATCCTGCATATCATTCAAAATAGAATAAAATTAAATTCAAGGATATGCATCACAAAATAAAAACGTTTTTGAATCTGATTTGAAAGATTCTAAAGAAGTGTGCAAATGAATATGAACTGGAAGCAAATTCCAAAGTGTAGGACAGTACTGGAAATTCATGTAAAATCCTTAAAAATCCACTGCACAATTCCCATGTAAAAAGAGAAGGCCCGTTGAAGAGGCGGGCCTGCCAGCCAGAGGGAGTAGGCATCCCTCCTGCCAGCCTTCGTCTTCAGGGTATGGGGTGTGTGTGTGTGTGTGGGGGGGTCATTGGGGAGGGGCAAGGGTCATCGGCGGGGCAGGGGACCCCAATGGCAGGAGGGAGTGGGCATCCCTCCTGCCATCCTTCAGTTTAAAGTGCAAGGGTTGCCAGGGAGGTTGTTGGAGGCGGGAGACGTCCAGCAACTGGAAGAACTGGGCATCCCTCCTGCCGTCCTTTAGTTTAAAGAGCGAGGGGGTATCAGGGGGTTGTTGAGGGCGGGGGACTTCCGGTGGTAGGAGGGACTAGACATCCCTCTTGCTGTCCTTCAATTTAAAGTGCGGGGGGGGGGGGGGGGTTAGGAAGTTTTTGAGGTGGGGACAGTGGACCTATGGCGGCAGGAGGGACTGGGCATCCCTCCTGCCATCCTTCTGTTTAAAGTGCAGGGGTGTCGGGGGAGGGGGAAAATCATATCTCTTTTTCTTTTTTTATTTGCGGAGGGGGGGGGCGGGATGCTGAGCTGTCAAGCCTTACTTTCCAGTCACTGCCTGAGCCACTGATCGGAAAGTAAGGCTATGACAGCTCAGACCCTGCCGGAAAATTTTGCCCTAAAATGTAGCTCAAGAGGTTAGGAAATCACCCGGCAATGAAAGAGAATTGCCCAGAGTACTCTTTTAAATATTAATGAGCTCATTTTACTACCATGTTAACATTAATGGCATTGTACTACATTTGCATGGCAGAGTCAGAGACTGCTAGGAAGCACGGAAAAGACCACAGTGAGCCATTCTGATAATCGGCTGGTAAAATATTGGCATGTATATTGGCAGGAACTAGTTTAGTGACCATCGTTAAGGGCATGGTAGGTTTTGAGAATCCGGTCCAGATTTTGCACTCTCTAGTGCCATATGAATGGGAGAAGGACTATTTTTAAGTTGAGATTCTGAAATTTGAGGATTGCACTTATTTGTACACAATATTTATATGAACATTTTTTTCTAATTGTTTAATGTTTTAAGGACTTTTTGAAATCTAAGATGGACATTGAAACTTTATTTTAAATTAAAGATAGCATTCTGATATCATGTTGGGCTTGTCTGAAGTTTCTCCTCCATACTAGCTTGTACCACTTATTGGCTATTTGAATATCATTTTTGCACTTGTAATGCTTGATTAGCATGGAAACAAAATAGCGTTCATGCAAGAGGCAGATTAAGGGCTCCTTTTACGAAGGTGCGCTAGGGCCTTAACGCACGGAATAAGGCGCGCTAAATTGTCGCGTGCACTAGCCACTACTGCCTCCTTTTGAGCAGGCGGTATATTTTTGGCTAGTGCGCTAATCCGGTGCATGCGATAAAACCGTTAGTGTACCTTCGTAAAAGGAGCCCTAAATTTTTTATGCTTTGACTTCCCCTACATCATTCTAAAATGCCAATAAATATTCACCTCAAAAATGCTGTTATTGTGGCTGCTACTATAAACAACGTACTATTTTCATTCCACTGTTATCAGGCAATTGAGAGAGAATTATATCCAAATCATTGTTTGGGTGATGTCAAGGTAAACTGTTAAGACCTTGCTATTGGTATAATGAATTAATACATTTGCCAGAAACAGCTGTACTTTTCCCAGGCCTGAACTGATAAAGCAGGCAAAAGTTATGTTACTGCACCAGCCATATGTCTGACCTATAAAGATTAGAATTTGTATTCCCGTGTTTTTTTTTGCCATAAGTATTAACATAGAAACAGACTGGAATTTGTCCAGGAAAATTAATTGCTAGCTGGGTAAATTACCCTGACTGAAAACTTCCTTTCATTTAGTATGCTCGCAGGTACACTGAAAGCAGTGGACTTTCAAAGGGAGACTCTGATTACTGTACATGATACAGAAATATACACAATAGGGCGATCAGGTTACCCATTCCAGAAGGGAGGCATTTTGGCCAGTCTTGGATTTCTGCCAACCTCATCCTGGTGCATTATGGTACCAACAGCACTGATTTCAATGGATAGAATCATGGACTACAAATACTACACTGCTGTGGGATGTACTTTTTAAATCAGGACTGGCCAAAAAGTCTCCCTTCTGGAATGGATAACCTGGTCACTCTAAAATACAAGTGCATGCACTCTCTCAATCTATATACTTTGTAAGAAAGGCGGGAGAGGGGAGATATGATAGACATTTAAATACCTATGTGGCATAAAAGCTCTGGAACAGGAGTGTCAAAGTCCTTCCTCGAGGGCCGCAATCCAGTTGGGTTTTTGGGATTTCCCCAATGAATATGCATGAGATCTATTTGCATGCACTGCATTCATTGTATGCTAATAGATCTCATGCATATTCATTGGGGAAATCCTGAAAACCTAACTGGATTGTGGCCCTCACGGAGGGACTTTGACACCCCTGCTCTGGAATGAGAGGGCTTAGGATGAAGTTAAAAGGTGATAGGCTCAGGAGTAAATGAAGGAAATACTTTTTTACAGAAAGGGTGGTAGATGCATGGAACAGTCTCCTGGAAGAACTGGTGCAGACAGAGACTGTGTCTGAATTCAAGAAAGCCTGGGCTAGGCATGTGGGATCTCTTAGAGAGAGGAAGGGTTAATGGTTATGTGGATGGGCAGATTGGATGGGACATTTGGCCTTTATCTGCCATCAAGTTTCTATGTTTCTATCAAAAGTTCTTGTATTTTCTGCCAGTTCTTTCCCTTAGTCTCTCCGACCCTTCACACGTTCTACCATTTTTCTTTCCAAAATATGTAGCACTACCTATGTCTCCCCCAAATCCTCCAGGACAATTATTACCTTGGCTATTTTTCATACCAGGCTCAGGCTGTTGCAGCAGTGCATGATGTGTCTGCTCAATTTCCAGAGCTTGCTTGAATGTGAGACTCAAAAGGAGGGCAACCAGCACTCCAAAAACTGAGACACTTCCAGACCTTCTGAACCCTCTGGCAACCCAAGGATTTGGATGTGGATTCTCCTCATTTGATTGTTCATTCTAGAAGCTGAGGGGCTTTCAGGCGATGGTGTACTGTGTTGAACTGATCTTCCTGCTCCTACACTCTCTCCTTCAAAGCGGCTGTCCAATGCAGTGCCAAATCCAGCTGGGTTTTAAACCTTTTCATCACCTCGGTAAGGGTATAGATGGAATCTTTATTTTCTTTGAGGAGCTATTTAACCTGTAGCACTTCCATTAGGGCCTCCAGTGTAGGCTCTGTGCTCCTACTATCGACCACTTTTTGTGGCGATGGTGATTCCGGCTTCGATTTCTTTACACCCTGAGACTAGCTGGCAGTAAAATCCAATTTTGTTGATTTACTACTTGAACAAACCAAGTATTCAGCTGAAAAACTTCATGCAGGTTGGTTAAGGCTATTTTCTTTGGGGTGATGAACTCAGGATTCTTGTTCATCTTAGGCTGTGCTACAATGGAGTGACTGACATGCAAAAAGTTTCACACTTAACAAAAAAGACAAAAGAACTCTACAAACAAAATAATCAAAAGATCAACCTTCAGAGTAGAGCTGGAAAATGCTTTAAAAAATCTCTCAAGGAATGTTATCAATAATCCCACTAATGTGGGCTAAATCAATATCCAAACCGTAAGGTAATTGGCTATGAGGCATGTGATAAATAAGAGGGAAAAAAAGACCTCAGACACCTTCTAATGTAATTTCAAAACAGCCAAAGCTAATCAGTTAAATGAGATTTCATGTAATCATAGGGTGGGGATGGGCAGAACTGTATGGGCCTGGAGGCGGGTTTAGGGGTCCGGATTTTCTGATTGGAAAATCTGGGCAATCCTAAGTAGGGCTGCATCAAGCTCTCATAGAGAGATGGAAATGCTGACCAACTAAGGAGAAAAAGCAGGTCACTTAAGTTGGCTGGCAAGATACATTAGCACACATCCCTGCTATTAACAAAAAGAACATGGTGGAACCTCCTGCAGGTAATCAAGTTTGTACAGGTGACTACTGAGAGATTTTCTTTGGTGTTTGATAAGGAAGGATTAAAGATCAGAGTCGGGTTGTATAGGTGGAGGAATTGAGAAGACTGAATAAGTCAAATAGGGTCCTTATCTGCCAGTAGCTGCTATACTGTTGATTTATAAAGCCCTGTTAAGTGGTCAGCAAATCAGGTTAGATTTTGACTCACTGAATTAAGAACACATCAGCAGCAACAGTTGTGGTTGAAAAATAAATTGAAAGTCCCCAAATCCCCATGTTCACGTGAATTGTCAAAGCTGATAATGCACACTTACTGAGGAGGGGGGAAGAAAACACGCATTCTGGCCCTCTCTCATTGGCCTGGTTGTGTTCTGGTTCAGCTCATATAAGCCACTATGGCTTCTCAGAACTCATTATCCTGTCTGGGTCACTGTAAGCTTCAGGTACCTCTTCTTAAGGGACAATCTCTTGTCATCCAGATAAAGTCTTCCACAAAGATGTTTATGCATCTGTTCTTCATGAATATGTGAGCTATCTAGGGATCCAATTCAAATAGTATGATTTAGCAAAATATTGAAATAACAATTAAAAGTGTATTGCTAAAAGGGTTTCGGTGTGGATCTTAACTTGCATGGAAACACCTGCCACAATTGCATTCTAATGAATGCAAATGCAAAAGCAAATACAATGTTATTTGCTATCCTGCGGTATGCAAAAATTGTAGAAAAGCTTTACCCATGTGGCTCAGGGTCCGGGGCAGTGGTAGAAACATAGAAACATGATGGCAGATAAAGGCCAAATGGCCCATCCAGTCTGCCCATCCGCAGTAACCATTATCTCTTCCTCTCTCTAAGCGATCCCACATCTTTATCCCACACATTCTTGAATTCAGGTAGTCTCTTGCCTCTACTACCTCCTCTGGGAGACCATTCCACGCATCCACCATCCTTTCTGTAAAAATGTATTTCCTTAGATTACTCCTGAGCCTATCATCTTTCAATTTCATCCTATGCCCTCTCATTCCAGAGCTTCCTTTCAAATGAAAGAGACTCGACTCATGCGCATTTATGCCAAGTAGGTATTTAAACATCTCTATCATAGCTCCCCTTTCCTACCTTTTCTCCAAAGTATACATATTGAGATCTTTAAGTCTGTCCCCATACGCCTTATAATGAAGACCACACACTCTTTTAGTAGCCTTCCTCTGGACCGACTCCATCCTTTATGATGGTGCAGTCTCCAGAATTGCACACAGCATTCTAAATGAGTCTCACCAGAGTCTTATACAGGGGCATCAATACCTCCTTTTCTCTACTGGCCATACCTCTTCCTATGCACCCTAGCATCCTTCTAGCTTTCGCTGTCACCTTTTGAACCTGTTTGGCCACCTTAAGATCATCACATACACTTCTCCCTCCGTATTCATCTATCGCGGTTTCGATTATTCACGGTTTTTAGTATTCTGGCTCCTCCCCCCCATTACATCATTGAAATCGTCGATTCACACCTTTTACAGAGAATATCACTGACTCCCAGCAATAACTGTCCAGTACGCTATACAGTACAGTACTGGTTCACTCATGTTTAATGTACAGTACAGCACAACACTGTGTTATTCAAAAGTTGCAATAAATGTTTTCAACTTAAATCGCAAATCTCATATTTTTTGTTATTCGCAATTTCTCCTTCTCGCTATGAGTTTTATTAGAAAACCGCGAATAACATACGAAAAGTTATTCGCGGTTTTTCAGTATTCGCGGACTTGCTATTCCCTTATCACCACGAATACGGAGGGCGAAGTATATAATCACACACAAGTCCCGCTCTTCTGCTGTGCACATAAGTTCTTCACCCCCTAAACTTTACCGTTCCTTCAGTTTGTAGCACTGGCCAGCATGCTGAATGTTCTGTACTGCTCTGACGGTGATAGAATTCCTATGAGTGTCAGAGCAGCGCAGAACATTCAGCCCGCCAGCCAGCGCTAAAAACCTCTTCCGTGCTTTTTTAAAAAGGAGGGGGAGGGGGAGTTAGTTTGTGATTACTTATTCCATACTGGGTGAGGGTAGATCTGTGTTCTGTGTGTATGAAAGACATGGTTTTCTGTTAGCATTGACCAGCCTTGTTTGGCGAAATGCATTGGACATGGTTCCTGGCAGCACCTTGAATAAACCTGATTTGAATCTCCTTATTGTTTGCTGATCTTCTTTCGTTCCACGTTGGATTCTTTGATGGACCGCTTGCCTTGTTGTTTTATTACAAATTAACATACATGGAGTGGAACGTACTAGAGGAGTTACAGATTTGATTGTTTATACAGTGGTGCCTCACACAACGAACTTAATTCGTTCCAGGAGCAAGTTTGTTATGCGAAAAGTTCGTTATGTGAAACGCGTTAAGCGCAGTGACTAACGACTGCCTGCAGTGCCTGCGCGGAAGGATGCAATACATCGGCAGCGATCGTGGAAGCTCGGGCGACTTCGTTGCGTGAAACGAAGTTCGTTGTATGAATCATGACATGAAGTTCGTTGTGTGCAGCGTTCGCTGTGTGAGGCGTTCTTGATGCGAGGCACCACTGTACATACAAAATGGGTTAAAGTTGGACGACATAGAGTGAGGCAGTTGAAAGGAGATGCAAACTTGGTTATTAATATAGAGTTATGTTTCGGATGGTATTACTGCTTTGCAATGCATTTTAAGTATGGAAAGGTTCAGAGCTAAAGTCCTGGGCAAGTATGGGGGAAGGGAAGGAAGGGGTGTTTTGTTCAGAGATGTTTGGGGCTTGCATAGAACTAAAACTGTGCACTGGCTCTGGTACGGTAATCTTTGTCGTTTATTCTGAATTTTACAATAAAATAAAAAATGAAATACAAGTGGAAATAAAGAAGTACATAAGAAAACAGGTAAATGAGGGCGAGGCAAGGGGGTGGGGCATGGGCGGGACGTGGGCAGGGCTAGGGGGCCCAGTGTACATGTGTGCCTAGGAGCCCTCGAAGAATTAATCTTGCCCTGAGAGACAGAAGGACATCGTAGCATTCTCATTTTTTTGTTTTCCATTTCTTTTCTAGCACGAGGGGTTGCTCAAATGTTCTCAGCCCAACCAACAAAGCTGGGGCAGTCTCCGTTGAGGGCTATACACTTAGGGCTCCTTTTACAAAGGTGCGTTAGGGCCTTAACACGCGGAATAGCGCGCGCTAAAATGCCGCGCGCGCTAGCCGCTACAGCCTCCTCTAGAGCAGACAGTGGTTTTTCAGGTAGCGCACGCCATAGCGCGTGCTGATCTGGTACGTGCGCTAAAAACGCTAGCGCGCCTATGTAAAAGGAGCCCTTAGTCCAGCGATTTTCCACTTTTTTTTTAGTTTTGTTGGGAAAATACGGAAAGTAAAACGTGGAAAATTGCTGGGCACGTGTATAGCCCTCGATGGAGACCGCTCCAATGTTGTTGGTTGGGCTGAGAACTTTTCATTTGCCCCCCTCTTAGTTCCTAACATGCTATTTTCTTTCTTAGCCACCATTGTACACTGAGTTGAGGGTTTCAACATATCTTCATTGATGACACCTAAATCCTTTTCCTGGGACGTGACTCCTAATTTGGAGTTATTCTACTTAGGGGGTGATATGTGCTTTTACCTTTTTTTTTTTTAATTCTTTATTAATTTTAAAACTGACAAACAAGTGATTAATATTAAAACATTACATTACTAATAAAATATACAGCACTTGACATTCTTATACATATAATCCATTAAAGTAGAAATTATAACCCTTTCCCCCCCACCCAACAATTCTTCAACAGAAATCCAATCATTAAATAAAATTATTAATCATCCAATTTCCCCCCTCCCCCCAATAAAATACATGTATCCATCAGAAAGGAAAACGATGTTCATTCATTACAATAATTCTCTAATGGCCCCCAGATCTTTATAAAGTTGTTATAATTACCTTTCTGTACAGCAATTGCTCTTTCCATTTTTAAAAATGTGACAAAGTGAATTCCACCAAAAAGAATAATTAAGATTTGTAAGGTGCTTTCACCTTAAGGTTTTGCAAATCCTGTGTGTCAATAGAAAAATTAGTGTGGGACCTGCAAAAAAACAAAACAAAAGGAAAAGTTTTAAAATACAGGTACTTTAGATATGGATTTATAGTGCATTTTAGTAAAAGGGTCCCATACTTTATTTGTGATACAAATTCTTCCCTGAAATACCTTGTAAAAAGAAATAGCATTTTTCTCTAATTCCATGAATGCCCTCAATGTTTACAAACTCAGATTGTGTCTGCTTCATTCAGGGATGTGACAGCTAAGCATGACATGTTGTTATGGAAACTGGTGTTGGAGGACCTATTATTATAGAAAAAAAATAAAAAAAATCCAAAGAACATTTTCAAGTTACAGAACAGCAGTATTCCTGTTCTCTCAGGGTTCCACGGCTGGCATCGTGCTTGTTGCAGGTTTCCTGGTCTTGCTGTGTCTTGTCAGATAGAAACAGACATTTCAGCCATCATGCTGTGACTTTCTTTAGGGTATACTGTGAGGTCTGCAGTCTGCCTTTGTAAATTTTATAAATTTTGGTGGAAAAATCAATTGGTATCTTTTTTTTTTTCCCCCCATAAAATGGAAAACTCTCTGGTGAGTTTAAAGATGTTCTTCCCGTGAAGCTGGGTTATATGTTCTCTCGGGGTTTCTGCAGCTGACATCAACTGACTTTCCCAAACCAGAGAAAATATTTTTTCACACAATGTGTAATAAAACTCTGGAATTTGTTGCTGGACAATGTGGTGAAATCAGTTAGCTTAGCATGGTTTAAAAAAAGGTTTGGATAATTTCCTAAAAGAGAAGACCATAGGCCATTATTGAGATGGCTTGGGGAAATTCACTGCTTATTCCTAGGATAAGCAGCATAAAATCTGTTTTTCTACTTGGTATCTAGCTAGGTACTTGGGACCTAGGTTGGCCACTGTTGAACACGGGATACTGGGCTTGATGGTTCTTCAATCTGTCCCAGATAAAGACCAAATCACCACAGTGACCAGAAACAAATTGCTGCAAACACAATAAACATTTTATTAAAACAATTTTTTTGTTGTTAATAAGATGCCCTCAGATTAAAAAAGACTCACATAAGCAAACAGCAATATAATACTGCTTTAGAAGGTGAAAGGAGCTTTCTCGTTCATCAGCGTAATCTCACTGCCACTTGTGACATTTTTATAGTGTTGAAAAAAACAAAAGTTCACAAGAAACAGTGTCTCCCAATAATGCAAAAAAAAAAAAAAAATATGGTTTCTTCAAATAAACTTTAAATGTGCAACAAATTCAAGAAAATTTCAAAGCTGTGGAAAAAAAAATACATCAAAATCAGTTCTTATCTGAGCTGTGTGTGTAGGCTCTGAATGTAACAAGCTGCTGAAAGACAGACTGAACTGGCAATCCACAAACCATTGTTTTCAGAAAACAGCCGAGTCATTTAGAAGAGCAAAAGAATTCTCTCCTAATACAGACGTGCAACATTGCAGGTTTCCTTATCAGAAACTGCTTCAGGGGCTTAAGTAAAGAATGTCCATCAAAGAAATCTTGCTCCTCGGACAACCCATCTAGTCATCCCAGGATTGTAAATGTTACTCGTTTGCCTAGGGCTTTAACTGCCACTCCATGCAAGTTACCCCCCTTCTATACATTTCTGAAGCATGAAAGTCATTTACGGTTTGCTTTGAGCAAAAGTGCTTTATGGGATAAATATTCAGACAGCAGCACTGAGTGCTTTGCTTACTGCCGAAGCATTTTTCCTGAATATTCAATACCAGGCCATGCTCAGTCTTTGGCAGTGAATATCCAGTTTATATGGTACTGCTGCCAGTTAAATCAATAGGTTGCCGCAAAAAGATAGGACTATAATATACATACTATAACATAAAACTCACTTGTATACCGCAAGACCATTAAGTTCTATGCGGTTCACAAAGACTAGTAATACAAATGACTAAACATCCAATATCTAACTTCCAAAAGATTCCCTATAAAGATACGTCTTTAAGGCACGTCGAAATTGTTGATATGAATTTGGGAATAGAAACATAGAAACATAGAAAGATAATGGCAGAAAAGGGCTATAGCCCATCAAGTCTGCCCACTCTACTGACCCACCCCCAATGAGTCTAAATGCTAGTGACTCGACCTTCGTAGGGATCCCACGTAAATGTCCCATTTACTCTTGAAATCAAGCACGCTGGTGGCCTCGACAACCTGCACCGGAAGCTTATTCCAGTGATCTACCACCCTTTCCGTGAAAAAATACTTCCTGGTGTCACTACTAAATTTCCCCCCTCTGAGTTTAAGCGGATGCCCTCTTGTGGTCGAGGGTCCTTTGGAAAAGAGGATGTCATCTTCCACCTTGACACGTCCTGTGATGTATTTAAATGTCTCAATCATGTCCCCCCTCTCCCTGCGTTCCTCTAGAGTGTAGAGCCGCAGTCTGCTCAGTCTCTCTTCGTACGAGAGACCCTTGAACCCCGAGATCATCCTAGTGGCCATCCGCTGAACCGACTCAACTCTAAGCACGTCTTTACGGTAATGTGGCCTCCAGAATTGCACACAGTATTCCAGATGAGGTCTCACCATGGTTCTGTACAGAGGCATTATGACTTCTGGTTTCCGGCTGACGAAACTTCTATTGATACATCCCATCATTTGCCTTGCCTTGGATGAGGCCTTCTCTACCTGTTTGGCAGCCTTCATGTCTGCACTGATGATTACTCCCAAATCTCGTTCTACTGAGGTCCTAGCTAATGTTACTCCATTTAAGGTGTAAGTTCTGCACGGATTTCTGCTACCGAGGTGCATGACCTTACATTTCATAGTATTGAAGCCTAGCTGCCATGTCAAGGACCAGTTTTCCAACGTACGAAGGTCCTGTGTCATACTATCCTGTAAATAGCTTTCACTTACTATGTTGCACAGTTTGGCGTCATCAGCGAATAATGTTACTTTACCCTGCAGCCCTCGTGTCAAGTCCCTTATGAATATGTTAAAAAGGAGAGGACCCAGGACCGAGCCCTGCGGCACTCCGTTGGTCACTTCCGAAGTTTCAGAGAGGGTACCGTTGACCACCACCCTCTGAAGTCTACCACTCAGCCAATCATTGACCCATGCAGTTATCGTCTCACCCAACCCCATTGAATATATGAATATATGAGTTAAATCCCTAGTCCATAAGGCTGCCTGAAAAGATAGCAATCGTTCCTGAAATTTCTTATATTTACATCGCTTTACAGAAGGGAATGAGAATAATGAGTGAGATTTTCTAGAATGTTTAGAGTTTGTAATGGTAAAAAATTCCATAAGATACTCAGGAATTAAGCCTGTTAGTGCCTTAAAACAAATACAGCCGAGCTTAAATTTAACCCGTGCCTCTACTAGAAGCCAGTGCAGTCGACGATAAAAATCTGTGACATGATCATACTTCTTTAAGTTGAAAAATCAATCTGACTGCTGCATTCTGAATTATGCGCAGTCTATGAAGATTTTTCTGAGTACCAGAAAGATGAACAATATTACAATAGTTCAACTGACTAAGGACAAGTGATTGAACCAACAATCGAAAGGAGGTAATATCAAAGTATGCTCTAATACACAGTTCTTCAACCGCCGGTCTGCAGACCGATGCCGGTCTGCTGAAAATTCCTACCGGTTCGCACAGGGCCGGCGAGATGGACGCTGTTAAATTTCCTGCCCTGGTGGTGTTCAGGGAAATCTTCTGTTCCTCCCAGCCTCGGGCGATCAAGACAGGCTGCTGACGTCGGGCATTCCCTCTGAGTCTCGCCTTTGCGGAAACAGGAAGTTGAAACAAAATAGGCGGGACTCAGAGAAGGAAGGTCCCGACGTCGGCAGCCTGTCTTGATCGCTGCCCCGGCCGAGTCGCCGAAGAGGGCCGCGGGGAAGCTGCAAGTAGAAGGGAGATGGTCAGCGTGCGCAGTGGGGGGCAGCGTGTGGATTGGGGCCATCAGCAGCGTCTGTGCTGAGAGTCTGCCCACGTGCAGGATGCGGCGGATAGGGGCCTCCGGCTCGTCTTGGGCGGCAGGGCCTGCGGTGCAAAGCTGTTTTTGCCGGGTTGGGGGGGGGGGTAGCGAATGTGCAGGGAGCCTTCAACAGTGGCTGTCTCCTCTCCTAGCAGCTCTGTACTTACCAGGGCAGTGATTCACTTTGGCAACTTCCCCTTCCTCAGAGGCAGCAACGACCCAAGGCTGCCTAAGGAAATCATTGCTGCAGGCAAGTACTGAGAGCTGCTGGAAGGCGAGGAAGCCACTGTTGGAGGCTGGGAAGCTGGGAAGCTGCTGGATAAAGGGAGAGCTGCTACTGCACCTGGAGGTAGAAAGAGAGATGCTTCTGGGAGGGGAAGAGGGAAAGGGATGGGAAGAGAGCTACTGTTGGATAGGGGGGAGGAGGGAAGGGAGAAGGAAAAAAGGAAGGAAACAGCTGGCAGGGAGATTAGAGGAGGGAAAGGGGAGAGACAGGAATGAGAAAGTAGAGAGAGATTGATGCTGGAAAGGGGGGTTAGCAGAAATGAGAGGGATAAATATGCTAGATCTGGTGTAGGAGAGATAAAAATGAAGAAAGCAGTGAAGCTGGAATGAATGATGTAAAAAGGAGAGAGGAGGCACAGGCTGGATGGAAAGGAGAGAGGGGCATAGAAAGAAGTCAGATACATATGGAAGGAGGAGAGGCCAGACAGTGGATGGAACGGGCAGACGCTGGAAGGAAGAGTGGAAAGAAGATGAAAGCAGAGACCACAAAAGGTAGAAAAAAATAATTTTATTTCTATTTTGTCATTACAATATATCAGATTTGAAATATATATCCTGTTAGAGATATAACTGGGGACTGCAAAGCCTAACACTATTCCTATCATGTGTGACTGCATGATAGGAATGTCTGTTAGCATGATATTTCTGTGTAGCATTCTGTAATTTGGCTTGTTCAATTTTCTTGATAGTAGAGGGGATATATGTGAAGGTGAGGGGAGACAGTGGTTTTGTTGGTCCTTGCTCTGAATATTTATATTTAAAAAAATGACAATTGTACAGAATATTGTTTCTTTTTATACTTTAATAAAATACGTTCAATATAAAATCATAACTGAGGCTTGTGCAGATGGGATCAGATGGTTTGTGGGGATCGAGCTTGCGGAGACGGGCGAAAATGTGTTTTTTTATTTTGGTCTTAGTAGTTTGCCGGTCCACAAAATAATTCTTTTATTTCTGTCGGTCCACGGGTGTAAAAAGGTTGAAGAACACTGCTCTAATATATGGGTGTCAAAGTCCCTCCTTGAGGGCCGCAGTCCAGTCGGGTTTTCAGGATTTCCCCAATGAATATGCATGAGATCTATTGGCATACAATGAAAGCAGTGCATGCAAATAGATCTCATGCATATTCATTGGGGAAATCCTGAAAACCTGACTGGATTGCAGCCCTCGAGAAGAGACTTTGACACCTGTGCTCTAATAGTTCTTAGTTTCCATAAAGTGTAGAAACCCTTTTGAACCAACGATTCAACCTGATTTTTCATAGTAAGGGTTCGATCTAAAATTACACCAAGTAAGAAGGATATGACGATACTCGAGAGGGTTCAGAAAACAGCGACACGATTGATAAAAGGTATGGAAAACCTTTCATACGCTGAAAGATTGGAGAAACTGGGGCTCTTTTCCCTGGAGAAGCGGAGACTTAGAGGGGACATGATAGAGACTTACAAGATCATGAAGGGCATGGAGAAAGTGGAGAGGGACAGATTCTTCAAACTTTCAAAAACTACAAGAACGAGAGGGCATTTGGAAAAGTTGAAAGGGGACAGATTCAAAACCAATGCTAGGAAGTTCTTCTTCACCCAGAGGGTGGTGGACACCTGGAATGCGCTTCTGGAGGGTGTGATAGGGCAGAGTACGGTATTGGGGTTCAAGAAGGGATTAAATAATTTCCTGAAGGAAAAGGGGATAGAAGGGTATAGATAGAGGATCACTATACAGGACTGCTGGGCATGAGCGGACTGCTGGGCATGATGGACCTCTGGTCTGACCCAGCAGAGGCACTGCTTATGTTCTTATGTTCTTATGTTGACTGGATACTATAGATTGTATCATTTAAAACAATAGATGTAATATCTTCATTTAAATTTGGTGATGCAAAGAAAAATTGTTTTGCGCAGTCCCATTTATGCAATTACCCTGGCGGATTAAGTGCTGAATATTGACATTCAATCAACCTCCAGAACACCCCCCTCCCCCCCAAAATAGCTGGCTTTCACGTAGGGCTTTCACGTAGGCACTGAGGCCCAGATTCTCCAACTGGCACCGATTTTTAGGCGCTGATAGATGCCCAAACTCAGCAAAAAAACCACTGTTGAAATGACAGTTTAACTGAGTTTCAAGGTGCCTAAAAATTTGGCACTGGAATTGCACCTCTGTAGGCGTGGCTAACGCTGGAAGTGGCGCTAGATGGCTTAAAGTGCCTGTGGAGACGCAATTTACATTAAAGGTAGGCACCGAAAATGTAGGCCAGGAAAACCCTGGCCTTCATTTCTGGCACCTACTGTACTTTCAAATTATAAGAATACCCACTATATACTTCAATATAACCAACTGTATTTCATATAGATAACTGTGCTCAGAACCATTCAGATGGTAAAAGAAGATCACAACGGGGTGAAACCCTCGAAAATAGTGTCTTCAATGGAGCTTTAACACGCACACTGGAGATGAATCCTCAGATCTAGGAGAAGATTGTAATAACAATTCCCTCTGAGTGTATAAAGCGTTATACACTCAGAGGGAATTGTTATTACAATCTTCTCCTAGATCTGAGGATTCATCTCCAGTGTGCGTGTTAAAGCTCCATTGAAGACACTATTTTCGAGGGTTTCACCCCGTTGTGATCTTCTTTTACCATCTGAATGGTTCTGAGCACAGTTATCTATATGAAATACAGTTGGTTATATTGAAGTATATAGTGGGTATTCTTATAATTTGAAATCTATATGAAATAAAGCTTTATACACTCAGAGGGAATTGCTATTACAATTTTCTCCTAGATCTGAGGATTCATCTCCAGTGTGCGTGTTACCCTATACCCGTCACGCTTTCAAAATCAAATGCATTATTAAGCAAAATTGGCATATCTTACAGCATCATGATGTTTTCCACTCCAATCCTAGATTTGCATTTTCTTGAAGGAAATACTCACCACATCTTACTACCATGGATTCTGTAAATCATAGTCCCCCAGGTCATAACAAGAGAGGGCACTGTGCAATATGTGATCACGCTTTGATAACCAACGTCAGCATACTACATGTGATATTACTGGTGTGATATACCTTATTAAATGCCCTTGTGACTTGTTTTAAATAGGCCATACGAAACGAGCCATCAAAGTAAGGATTACGGAACACTTAAGTAAGATACGACGAGAGGAACTAACTGCTCCTTTTGTTCAACATTGGAGGGATGCTGGTCATTTGGAGCATGATCTATAGTTTGTAATATTGGAAGCACCGGTCATGACTCGAGGGGGCAATTTGACAACCTGGCTATGGAAGAAAGAACAATCCTGGATTTTTAAATGGCAGACAGCTGAGCCTCACAGGCTTAACCGTGAGGTAGAATGGTAGAAACATAGAAACATAGAAATAGACGGCAAATAAGGGCCACGGCCCATCAAGTCTGCCCACCCCAATAACCCTCCCCTACCTTTCTCTGTGAAGAGATCCCACGTGACGATCCCATTTTGTCTTAAAATCAGGCACGCCGCTGGCCTCGACTACCTGCAGTGGAAGATTATTCCAGCGATCAACCACCCTTTCGCTGAAGAAGTATTTCCTGGTTCACCGTGTAGTTTCCCGCCCCTGATTTTCCACGGATGCCCTCTTGTTGCCGTGGGGCCTTTGAAGAAGAAGATATCCTCTTCAACCTCGATACGGCCCGTGAGATACTTGAACGTCTCGATCATGTCTCCCCTCTCTCTGCGTTCCTCGAATGAGTATAGCTTCAATTTTTTCAGCTGTTCCTCATATGGGAGATCCTTGAGTCCCGAGACCATCCGGGTGGCCATTCGCTGGACCTTCACTAATGAGGTTCGCATCACTTCCGGTACATTGAGGATATGAGTATGCTGTTTGCGAGTAGTCAGCATGAGACAAAGCAAGTAGGAAAGAACATAAGGTAACCTTCAGGACTGTCATGAGTGTTTTAAATGGTTTTGATCTAATATATCTTTTCAGGATGGTTCACTAGATTTAATTTTTTTATCTTTAGATCTCATAAACCTGGAATAATTTTACATGTGGGTTCTCTGAGGAAGCCTGGTCTGGCGAAACGCGTCAGAACCTGGAAGAATCAGATCACTAAGATGAGTACACAATAGTTTTTTATCGTCTCACATTTCAATAATTAGTCTTCACCGATTTAAATTTTGAAGTGCAATGATTGAACATTGAAGACACTATTTTCGAGGGTTTCACCCCGTTGTGATCTTCTTTTACCATCTGAATGGTTCTGAGCACAGTTATCTATATGAAATACAGTTGGTTATATTGAAGTATAGAGTGGGTGTTCTTATAATTTGTATCTATTCCACGTATCACCCACATGGTTAGCCTCATCCCAGATTTATAGTTTTGGGTAACCTACTGTATTTTGCCAGAGGCGTGATTCTGTGCCAGGGAAAATACATGTGTGTATTTCTAAGATGGATGAGGAACATGGATGTTCCTGCACATTCACATGTATGTTGGTATTTCAGAAAAACAATAAATACAAGTTGAATATATGAATAACTCGCTTCACCACACAAAATATATTCAAAAACATCACTGCCTCAGAGGTACATAGAGATAATTTCCTACCATTAACGGAGAAAAGACCTCAGTTCTTTCCAGGGATAGTTGTCACCTGAAAAAACTCTATGCTAGCTGTGCTCTGCTATACAGCTGCGTAGGAAAAAACATCCTTGGTCCACAAAAACTCCGTGTACTTTAAAAATTTCATATAATTTTAAACCAACGTTTCATGGAAAACTGAAAAGCAAATTGGTAGGAAAGACTTATCTTCAATTGTGCTCTATCCTCTAGGCGTGATTCCAAATCTTAGCAGTCCACGCTATTCTCCCAGTGCCGTTGTGACTGGGAGAGAAAACTATAGAACTCCCGACAGGCCTTGTTTTGCAATTTTTGTTACATCAGGTGAAATTATTGAACAATCAAGCTGCTGCTTCAATGATTTTCTTCTAAGAAAAAAAAAAAACAACAACACCATACCACGGATCTTCAAAAGGTTTCTGCACTTTTATTTTTGTAAACACTACAGTATATATTAAATATCTCAAAAACTTTTCCACATGAGGTGAGCTGGCTTGCCTGACTGACTAGTCACATGACATTCTGTGACATGCCTTCTTACCACTTCTCCCGCCCCAACCATTTCCTGCAAAGATATGAAAATGCAGAAACTTTTTATATTTGCTGGCACATAGACGTTTATGTGCCTGTTTTGACCCCTTTGATAATTTAAATGTTTATGGTTCTAAAATGGATCCTCCTAGTGGAGGCAGTGCATGCAAATCCATCTCGTGCATATTCTTTGTGCATATCCTGAAAACCTGACCTGTGATTGGCAGTTGCTATTAAGGCAGCTGATGACCACGGCGCTGGTTACAGAATTCGGGCCCACTGATTATTTTTGTCAACGGTAACGGTTAAGTGCCACTGAAAATTAGCAGATAGGCCTGAATAAGCCATTTAACTAATCAGCAGCCGTTTATAGCCAGTTAAATTGTTTTGAATATTGGCCAGTCTATTGTTACTCCATCCTCTTGCTATATTACTACTATACTTCTCCCTCCGTATTCGCGGTTTCGATTATTCATGGTTTTTATGCTGGCTCCTCCCCCCCAATTACATCAGCTAACATAGAGAAATTGCCGATTCCAAGCGTTTACAGAGAAAAATCGCTGATTCCTGGCACTTTCTTCACCATGTTTTGCCTCTCCTTCAGGAGCAGGCCAGGTCTCCCACCATGTTATTCGTGGTTTCACCATATTCACAATGGTTTTTAATAGAAAACAGCGAATAACATATGAAAAAGTTATTCGCGGTTTTTCTGTATTCACAGGTCTGTTAATCCCCTATCACAGCGAATATGGAGGGAGAAGTGTACTACTTATCATTTCTATAGTGCTGCTAGATTTACACAGCACTATACATTAGAACATTCAAGACACAGTCCTTGTCCAGAAAAGCTTACAATCTATTGGACAGACAAACATGAGAAGGGGGGGGGGGGGGGCCTCCCATGCATTTTTGAATTCTATCACTGTTTTTGTGGCTCCCACTAAAGAGAAAATTGAAAACACACACGGCATACTTGATTTTGGCAAACTCCCAGTTTTGCAAAAACGTAACTCATCCTAATTTTTAGTAAAAATTCTCCAGATAGAATGCTTTTGCAGTGCACGAAGATGTTTGATGGCTAATGATGTCTTTGAGTGAAATGAGCATGTCCACCAGTCAAAACCCATGGTGTAAGTGTCGTGATTCTTCTAACAAATCTAATGTCTTTCCCCATCATAGTTCAAAAACCATCAAACCAACAATGGCAATCCATTCTTTCCTGGGTACTGACAAAAGAAATATTAAAACAATTCACTCTTAGAGAAGTAACAGCATGTCATTAGCACCCTCTGGTGGTTAGAGAGATCAGATATGCAGGTAAGACAGGTAACATTTATTTGTTGAGTAGTTGAAGGCTCTCCTTTGTGCTAATATATGTGCAGTGATTTGGATGGTAAGTCAAGGTAGAACATGAATGTTCAAGTTGATGTGTGCAAAACTGCTATGGCATTTTATGAAAGGCCTTGCTAACCATGGAACCTTCTATGAAACATTTAGCACTATGGAAAAAAATACTTCTATTTAGTATGACAAATAACAGAGGAAGCCAATTTATATTTATAAAAAGAACCCATATAAGAAACAGTACCATCACTCAAGGCTTTGTAAATAGCAAGCCCAATATTTGAGGAATCCATGCTCCTAATTTTGAGAGTTATGCTCTTAGTTAAAATTTGCTAGAGACGTGCACCTAAATTTCTACTCAAAATTTCAGAAAGATTAGCATTTTAGAAAGGACATACAAAAAAGAATTATGTAGTCTGGGCTGGGACACCTCAAATTCCGCTAGTATTTTAGAACAAGATCTGCTGACAGAGATGGTTTGAAAATATAAAAAGAAATGAACTTTTATGTGCCATTTACATGCACTAGGACAGGGGTAGGCAATTCTGGTCCTCGAGAGCCACAGGCAGGTCAGGTTTTCAGGATATGCACAAAGAATATGTACAGGATGGATTTGCATGCACTGCCTCCACTAGGAGGATCCGTTTTAGAACCATAAACATTTAAATTATCAAAGGGGTCAAAACAGGCACATAAACATCCATGTGCCAGCAAATATAAAAAGTTTCTGCATTTTCATATTTTTGCACGAAATGGTTGGGGCGGGAGAAGTGGGAAGAAGGCATGTCACAGAATGTCATGTGACTAGTCGTGTGACAGCTCACCTTATGTGGAAAAGCGATGTAATTTGTTTATGAGATATTTAATATATAGGGCTTCTTTTACTTTTAGCACGCGCTGCAATGCCGTGCGTGCTAGACACTAATGCCGCCATTGAGCTGGCGTTAGTTTTTCCACGTAGTGCAGGGGGCAGCACACGCTAAAAATGCTGCCGCAGCTTAGTGAAAGGAACCCATAGTGTTTAAAAAAAATAAAAGTGCAGAAATCTTTTGAAGATCCCTCGTATGTTCTGAAATACCGACATACATGTGAATGTTCAGGAACATCCATATTTCTCATCCATCTTAGAAATACACACATGTATTTTCCCTGACACTGTCACAGAGCTGGCTATCCTTTGCCAGTTTCACTTTCAGAGGAGGTGGGCATAAACCACTGGGGGATTAACAAGCCAGCCTCCTCTAAGACCTTCAGGGAGATGCTAGTCGACACTTGGACGACCTGTCTTTTTGATTGTCCAAGTGCTGATTTAGTTGAGTTTTAGATGTATTTTTGTTTCGATTATGAGCCCCTTAGTATGTGTCAAGTTAGGGTTAAAACTTGTATCGTAAACTTTGTACTGAAATTATGTATGTTTAACCCAGTGGTCTCAAACATGCGGCCCGGGGGCCACATGCGGCCCGCCAGGTACTATTTTGAGGCCCTCGGTATGTTTATCATAATCACAAAAGTAAAATAAAACAGTTTCTTTGATCATAAGTCTCTTTAGCTATAAATGGCAATATTATTATTAAGACTTAGCTAAAAGGAAAGATTGATAAACTATAAAGAGTTTTACCTCATGCAAAATTGTCATTTCTTTAATAAGATATTAATTATTTTTTCTAAGGCCCTTCAAGTACCTACAAATCCAAAATGTGGCCCTACAGAGAGTTTGAGTTTGAGACCACTGGTTTAACCTGTAACCCGTTCTGAGCTCTTTGGGGGACAATGGGATAGAAAATGAATTAAATAAATAAATACTATTACTACTATTAATCGTTTCTATAGTGCTACTAGACATACGCAGCGCTGTGCAGAGTCACAAAGAAGAAAACAGTCCCTGCTCGAAAGAGCTTACAATCTAAACAGCCAAGAAATAAACACAATTATTCAAGGAGGGCTGTGCTCATAGAGAGAGTGGGTGTGGCTTCAGCGTTGGCATCCACTTAATCTGCAGTCACCATTTTCTTATGCACGGCATGAAGAGGATTTGTGAATGTTAAAAGAAGGTGATGTTTTGGATGACATCTGTTGTCTATGAGCAGAGGCCAATTTGAATCACACTTGGTATCTGCATCATTGATGGAATTTTTTTTATTTTTATATGCAACACTTTAGATTCCCCTGAAGATAAGGGGCTCATAAAAACCCCCCAAAAAACATCTAAAAAGTGGCCTAAATGAGTACTTGGATGATCAAAAAGCCTGATCGTCCAAGTACCCATAATCAAAGCTGGTTTTAGACGTAACTAAAACCAGCTTAGGCCTTTCCCCTGCCTCTAAACGCACAGAGAGAAAAGAGGCGTTTTTAGAGGAGGGGAAAGGGCGGGAGGTGGGCCAACCTAGTCCTAGATGTGCAGCAGGTATAACCAAAAGTTTAGACAGGTTGTCTAGTCGGCACTTATATGTTTTGACTTAGACCAAGTCAAAACAGGTATAAGTGCCTAAAAAGGGGCCGCTGAGCTGATCACTGCAGCTCAGTGGCCCCAGCAACCTGCCTACCGCCTACTGAAACTATCGCGGCAGGAGAGATGGCTCATCTCTCCTGCCGCGATGGTGATCGCGAACCCCCCTCCAAATCGTGGCACTTCAGGGTGAGCATCACAGCAGGGCATCTATCCTGCTGGCGATCCTCATCCTGAAGTGCCGCGGTTCAGAGGGAGGTGGGCGATTACCATCGTGGCAAGAGAGATAAGCCATCTCTCCTACAGCAATCAGCCCTCCCCCGCGACTCGATCCGGGAAGGAGAGAGCCCAAGCCCTCCTGCCCGGCGACACCATGAACCCCCCCTCCCTCCCGCTGATTACAATGGGGCCAGGAGGGATCCCAAGCCCTCCTGGCCACGCAATCCCCCCCTACAAGATCGGACAGGAGGGATCCCAACTCCTCCTTACCAGTTGAACCCCCTAACCCCCACCCTCACTAAAATACAGGCAGGAGGGATCCCAGGCCCTCCTGCCCTCGATGCACCCCCCCTCCTACAATTGCCGTCCCCCCTGAACCCCAGATCAGTCCCCCCGCTGACCGGCGAGACACCCCCCCAACGCCTTCTCGATCCCCCCCGCCCCCAATCCCCCTGTACCTTAAAATCATTGGCCAAACGGACGTGTGCCAAGCCCGTCCGTCCAGCAGGCCAGCCATCCCTTAAATGGCTGGCCTTAGGGCCTGATTGGCCCAGGAGGCTCAAACCCCACCCACAGGTAGGGCCTGAGGCACCTGGGCCAACCGGAATAGGCCCAGTAGCCTTAGGCCCCTCCTGTGGATTCCTCCTGCCCGTATTTTAGTGGGGGGTGTAGGGGGTTCACCTGGGCAGGAGGGGTTGGGCTCCCTCCTGTCCGATCTTGAAGGGGGGGTGTCACGTGGTCAGGAGGGCTTGGGCTCCCTCCTGGCCCCATCGTAATCGGTGGGGGGGAGGGAGGGTTCGGGATCGCCGGGCAGGAGGGCTTGGGATAAACTAAAAGTAAATAATTCCTGATGGAAATCCAATTAGCATTCTAATTATAAACACTGAGATCCATTTTCTTATTTTTAGTTTTGTTTTCAATAATTAAAAATTAATTTGCCAACCTGGCCTAAGGTCTGGCAGTTAAAATTTAGTGTGAATAAGTAAAAAGTGAAGCACTTGGGATGCAAAAATTCAAAGGAGTTTTACTAGATAGGAGATGTGAAACTGATATTCCCAGCTCAGGGACCTTAGGGTGATAAGCCTAGATTCACTAACAATAGTGACTCAATCACTGTTGGCCGATTCTCTGGCTGATTTTCCAACAGCAAACCACAGACTCAATCGCTCAGTGAGCGATTGAGACATGCGCAGAGCCCTAACAGGAGAAGCAGCCTCCTGTCACTGCTCCCTGCTAGCACTCCTGAGTATCTGAGGATCTCAAGGTGGTAAAACAATGTGACAAGGTGCTTAACTTACCACGAACACATCTCACTTGTTGTCAAAAATTGTTTCTTTAAATTACGTCAGATTCGTTCAATCGCCAAATTTCTTAGTTCTACTTCAATAAATATACTTATTCACTCTTTAATAATATCAAAAATTGATTACTGCAACGCTCTACTTATTAACATCACGCAGAAAGAAAAAAGAAGACTGCAGTTAATACAGAACACGGCCATAAAATTAATATATAATGCGAAAAAATACGACCATGTTTCCCCATTACTAAAAGATGCTCACTGGCTACCAATTAGCCATAGGATAACGTTTTAAAATAATGCTTCTCATTTTTAAAACTTTAGCAACTAATGAACCTCAATTTATTTCTAGATCACTAATCCCTTACAAAACCCAACGCTCACTTCGATCTTCCGATCAAAATCTACTTTCCATACCCTCCTTGAAAATTATAGGGACTAGGAGAGCAGACATGTTCACAGTAATGGGACCACAATGGTGGAACGCACTTCCTCAGTATATTAGAATCGAACGCGACATCGTAACATTTAAAAAACTTTTAAAAACCTATTTATTTAATGACGCTTTTAACACTTGAATTTTAATCGTCTTAGGGACTCTTCTTAAACTGTGCTTTGGATTTTACCCCTTATCTTTTGTGTTTACCTCATTTACCAAACCCAAAATTGTAACTTTTTAATTCCTTTCCTCCCATCTCAAGTATGTACTTTATATAATTTTATGGATAAATATGTTAGTTTCTTTGTCTCTTTTACCTGGAATATGTACATCGCCTAGCAATTTTAATAGGCGATCCATCAAATGTTTAATAAACTTGAAACTTGAAAGAGAGGTATAACCAGAAGAAAAAAGGATGTTTTAATTCCCTTGTATAAGTCATTGGTGAGGCCCCACTTAGAGTACTGTGTTCAGTTTTGAAGGCTGTATCTCACTAAGACTTGCAGCTGTTCAGATAAAGGTCACAAAAATTGTATGAATAGAGATTTGATCACTTGAATATGTATACCCTAGATAAGAAATGAGATAGAGATGATATTATACAAATCTAATCTAATATAATAAAACAGTAAGCCGCGCATGCGCACTTCCTATGTGTGCGCCGCTTTTCCGTGAGCTGTAGCGACCCATAGGAAGTGCGCATGCGCGGCTTACGGTTTTGTTTTTCGGTCTGGCCTGCTCCCTGCCATATTGCATTTTTTAGTTGAAAGACGCAGCGGTGGCTCCCCTCCCGATCCCCGCCTGCGTCGGACTTCCGACGCAGGTGGGAATCATGAGAGGAGCCACCGCCGCGTCTTTCAACTAAAAAAAAAAAATACGGCAAGGTGAGCAGGCCAGACCAGACAGAAGCTCAAGACTGCAGGAAGGGAAGGGAAGGGGGGACTCCAGCCACGAGGAGTTGAACGGAGCAGCCAGATCGCAGCAGGCCAGAACGCGGGGGAGGGGCCAAACGGAGTAGGCATGATCGCGGTAAGAGAAGGGAAGGGGTGGGGGAAATGCTGCAACTGCTGCACAGGGACCTGGAGGGGAAGACAAATACCGCTGCTGCTGCACAGGGAAGTGGGGGGTGGGGGTGGGGTGAGGGGGGGTGGGGAGGGAAATGCTGTTGCAGGGAAGTGGGGTGGAAATACTATTGCACAGGGAAATGGAGGGAAAGAATGACAGTCAGACAGCAGGAGGGAGGGAGACAGACAGAAAGGAAGAAAGACACAGGGGCAGGGAGAGGGACAGAAAGACAGACAGAAAAAGGGAGTCATGGAGAGAAAGAGAGAGAGATATCGGGAGAGAGAGAGAGACAGAAAGAAAGACAGACAGACATATATTCTAGCACCCGTTAATGTAACGGCCTTAAAGACTAGTGTTTACATATTTGAAAAGGTATTAATATACAAAGAAAATATTTTCCAGAAATGGGGAAGCAGTAGACACAGAGGTCTTGAATTGAGGTTGAAGGGGAGTCAACTTAGGTATAATGTTAGGGAGTACTTGTTTTACAGACATGGTACTGGGAGCCTGGAATACCCTTCCCCCCTCAGAAAGTGGAGGAGACAGAAAGGATAATGGAGTCCAAGAATATGTGTGATAAACATCAAAGATTCCTATATGGGAAGAGAATGGAAATAAAACAACACTTGGCGATGCTTAGAGCAATGTTTTTCAACCGCTGTTCCGCGGCACACTAGTGTGCCGCGAGATGTTGCCTGGTGTGCCGTACGGTCAGGGCCGCCATCAGGGCAGTACCACCAGTCCTGCATTCAGGGGCCCGGAGCTGACAGGGGGCCCGGGCTCCCCCAGGGTCCTAGGCCACAGTCTAGGGAGAGGGGCGGTCCGCCCCACGTGGACAGGAGTTCAATACATCTCGAGCCGCGAGGCTCGTCTTCTGTTCCTGCCTGCCCTGCAGCTAACATATAGCCGATCGCAAGCGTTCCCCGATGTCAGCGCTGACGTCGGAGGGAGGGCTTAAGCAAAGCCTGCCCTCCGACGTCAGCGCTGACGTCGGAGAATACTTCCGTTCGGCTATTTGTGCGCGGCAGGGCAGGCAGGAAGCAGAAGACAAGCCTCGCGGCTTGAGCTTCGTTTTGCTGAGAAAGTTGCAAAGATGGGCTGGGAGGCAAACACGGAACACAAAAGGGGGGAGGGAGTGCGTTTTGGACACAAGGCATGAACTTGGGAGAGAGGAAGGGAGGGAAAGAGATGCTGAGGTGGGGGAGGGAATGGGTTTTTGGACACAGAAGAAATGGACTTGGGAGAGAGGAAGGGAGGGAAAGAGATGCTGAGGTGGGGGAGGGAATGAGTGTTTGGACACAGAAGGCATGGACTTTGGAGAGAGGAAGGGAGGGAAAGAGATGGTTGTGTACACGGGGAATAGAAGAAAGGAGAATTTTTGGTCATAGGGAGGGAGTGAGGTACAGATAGTGGCATACCAGGGTGGGGGGGGCGGTCTGCCCCACCCCGGGTTTACGTCCCAAGGGGGTGCACAGCTGGCCACCCTCCAGTGTTGTCCCTAGGCCGGCAAACTGCGGCTCTTTAGCCACTTGAGTGCCACCGCTGCCATCGGGAACAGGTCGGCGCCAAGTTCTCCCTGCTTTTCCCTGTGGGGCCGGCCAACTCTCGCCACTCGCGTCAATTCTGACGTCGGAGAGGACGTTCTGGGCCAGCCAATCGTGGCTGGTCTAGAACGTCCTCTCCGACGTTAGAATTGACGACGGGTGGTGAGAGTTGGTCGGCCCCACGGGGAAGAGAAGCAGGGAGAACTTGGCGCCGGCCTGTTCCCGATGGCGGCGGTGGCACTCAAGTGAATTACTTTATATATAGTCAATATAGGCACAGAGTTAAATTTTTTAACATTTTCTAATGGTGGTGTGCCTCGTGATTTTTTTCATGAAACAAGTGTGCCTTTGCCCAAAAAAGGTTGAAAAACACTGGTTTAGAGGGCAAATTCACTATTTGGGAAGTAAGACTAGTGCTGGATGGACTTCCGCAGTCTGTGCCCAATTATAGCTAGACAGATCTGGATGGACTGGAGTGGGCTTTGATGATAACTCCAGTAGTTGGAAGTTAAAGCCAGTGCCAGGCAGACACCTATACTGTAGATTGTGACCCCCTCAAATCAAGTATGCATATGCTATATCACATCATATATAATGCTATACATTTATCTTGGGTAGCCTGGACATACCGTACAAGTTTTTATCTGCCTTCATCTACTATGCCTCTATGAGCTGGTCTAACCAATGACATTATTACAGTTTCAAATGACTCTTTCTGATATAATCACCTAGCCTGTTTTGATAACTGTCAGGCAGGCTGAAATCACCTATGTGTATTTCTTAGTGATTTGGGGACCTTGCACTGATGGAATCTGTGTCCTTTGGCTAACCTCAGAATTATGCAACCAGCCTCAGACTGTAGTAAATGGATATTCTGGGAAGTGTTGGTATTTATAGGTTTAATGGATAATCACATTTCCCATGGCAATCAGTGTGCAATACAGTACACAAGTGTGCAGTGGGATGTAATAGCAAGCTCTGTTTGCAACAAACTCACTCTGAACTAGAACATGTGATTTTGCAGGATTATAGGGGGGGGGCATTCTATATGTGGACATCACTTGTTAGGCCCCTCCAATTACACGCAGTGGGAGTGTATTCTTAATGGCATCTGGGCAGCCCGGAGAAGCAGTAATAAGTAGGCATTTCTCCTGCTTCCTGTGTATGATAGGGTCAGAAGTATAGGAGGGTGGGTCTTTGCTAGGCCACCAGAAATACCTTGTGACTTAGGGGGAGGGGACTAATAAGGGCCTTGCCGGGAGGGATGGGGCTATTTTAAGAATTAGGGGAGGGGTTAAGGAGGCCATTAGAAAACTAGGGCATTTTTAAAGTTTTAGAAGGGGGGGAGAGTAGGCTGATGCTCCAGGAGGTGGTTCATTAGACCATCAGCGATATGTTTGAGGAGGATGGAAAGAGGTGTCAGGTTGGGATGGGAATTGCCATAGCATGCCTTTATTTATGTATTTATTTTTACTGTCAGCTTTCCTGTCAGTACTGAGCCAATGTAATTTAACATGGCATTACTTTGCGTGCTCATTATTCTGAGCATGCTGCAATAATTTTCCTGCTCTAGATTTGAAAACTGGCACAGACCTCAGGGCAAAAGTTTTGCCACTTTTAGTCTTAGCATAAGGAGGAAAAAGCATTAGGATCTGTCAGAGCTAACTTGTCATAGAGGTCTGTCAGAGCCATAACCTATGCTGAGACTGAAAGTGGCACGGACCTCAGATTTTTAAGGACGTGCAGTTAAGATCCATGAGGTCTGTGTTTTACCCCTTCCTGCAAAATGCTTCAACACGTGTATTAAGCAGGCATTGAGCTTGACATCCTTACATTAAATTTAAAAACAAAAAAGAATGGGAAAAAAAAATAATTTAGCAATATATGACCTATTTCTCTCAGTAATCCCCCTTATTGCCCTCGTCTGTATTTTCTAAGAGCTCCCTGATTGAAAACAATTAAGATTTCAACTGCAACATTCTAAAAACAGATACCTAAAAAAGTGAAGTGGGTACTATCTTTGGGTGTACAGTATTTTTTTTTTAGAACACACTGAGCTCCTTGATATCGTCTGTACAACCATCTCAGCAGAAAACAGTGTGTTGCAAGCGTGAAGTGCTTGCTGGATTTTGTTATCATTTGTAATATGTTTGGCTCTTTCTGCACTTGAGAGGTGTGGATGAGAAAAGTCAGAGTTTAAAGTGAAAAGAAAGGGTATAAAAGAAAGCAGAAAGTCAGAAATACCATTCTCCTTGATGCTGAAAACCAGAAGTATGCCATTGAACTCGGCATGGTAAGTTCAACTGCTGCTATGATAGTTTTATTCCCAAGTTTTTTGAGTTAGGTTTTTACTTATTTATTTTTATCTTCTTTCTTCATGCATTTCCCTATCTTTCTTACATAAGAACATCCTTACTAGTTCAGACCAATGGTCCATCAAGCCCAGTAGCCCGTTCTCACGATGGCCAATCCAGGTAACTAGTACCTGGCCAAAACCCAAGGAGAAGAAACATTCCATGTATCGATCCAGGGCAAGCAGTGGCTTCACCTATGTCAGGGGTGTCCAACCTTTTGGCTTCCCTGGGCCGTATTGGCCGAAAAAAATGTTTCTGGGGCTGCGCAAACGCTGCAGCAAGACAGAGGAGGGAGCCGGCAAGATGGTAAACACCCAGGGGCAGCAGAGGAAAACACTGCATCGCCCTCGATCAGGGCCGCACAAAATACTTCACTGGGCCGCAGGGTGGACACCCCTGACCTATGTCTTTCTCTTTTTTTTTTTTTTTACTTTAATTCTTTATTATTTTCAACAAATTTACAAGAAAATTAACTTCTTGTTAGAGATATACAGTATAAAGATGTATTATACATTCAAAAGAAAACAAAACCTATGGCATATCCGATTATCCTTCCTTAGACCACAAATCAAGGAGGAGCTGGCTCAGAATTAAAAGAAGCTTAATAAATAAGAAGAAAACAATTTATGAAGAAAGGCTATAATGCAATTAACTTGCCACTCTAATTACACCGGGTCAAAACTTCAAGTCATCTTTTTCAACTCCAGAAAGGACTTTAGCTGGTCAGGAAGAAAAACTACATATTTAACTTGTGCATACTTTACAAACATTTACAAGGAAATGCCAACAGGAAAGAGGCTCTTAATGCCATTGTTTCCTGCCTTAAAGATAAGAACTGTTTCTGTCTTTCCTGTGTTGTTTTTGAAACATCTAAGTATGCCCATATTTTTTTTCCCATAAAATAAAGATTTTGAAGATCTAAAATACTGTTTCATAAATGAGTCCAAGTCCTGTTGGAAAACAAAGGAAATCAATAATGTAGTTTTCTCCGCTATCTCAGAAATAGATTCTTCCAAAAAAGCAGATATATTTTCCATATCAATTTGCGGAGTTTGTTTAATTTCACCCTCTCTTTTCTTAAGCTCTTGAAAGTTTTTTGTAAATAGTGGAAGATAATAAATTATGTTCAATGGGGGTATATGTTCAGAAGAATATTTCAAAATTTCCACCGTATTTTTTTTAAACATTTCATATGAAGAAATTCCAGAAGTTTTCGGGAAATTTAGAATCCTTACGTTCAACCGGCGATTAAAGTTCTCTATATTTTCTATTTTCCGTTGTAACATAGCACTATCTTTTATCGCTGCGGTTCTATAAACTTGTAACGTCTGGACTTCATTTTGTAATTTAATTTTTTGTTTCACTATTTGTCTGTTCAAAAACCTTTGTAAAATTATCCATTTTCTTCCCCAAATTCTTTACATAGTAACATAGTAACATAGTAGATGACGGCAGATAAAGACCCGGATGGTCTATCCAGTCTGCCCAACCTGATTCAATTTAAATTTTTTTTTTTTTTCTTCTTAGCTATTTCTGGGCAAGAATCCAAAGCTTTACCCGGTACTGTGCTTGGGTTCCAACTGCCGAAATCTCTGTTAAGACTTACTCCAGCCCATCTATACCCTCCCAGCCATTGAAGCCCTCCCCTGCCCATCCTCCTCCAAACGGCCATACACAGACACAGACCGTACAAGTCTGCCCAGTAACTGGCCTAGTTCAATCTTTAATATTATTTTCTGATTCTAAATCTTCTGAAGTCTTCCTGGTCGCTACGTCCACTCTCTGGAGTGTTTCCAAGAAGACTGCTAAAGTGTCCTCTCTGTCAGGAGCCAAGTTCCCAGAGCTGGTCAACACCAGCAGAGGCTCTTCTGCCATGGATCCATCCTCCAAGGAGACAACGGGGGCATCTCTGGCCACCGAGCTCTCGTCCTCCAGTGCAGCTGTCTCTGCTGGACAGGGAGGCGGGACATCCGGTGCAGGCGAGAGAGAGATCTCATGCCCCAAAAGGGTTGAGCGCCTCTGACTCTCCCCCTTTGCGGAGCTTAACTTGCCCGGTCTTGAGGCAAGTGTTGCTAGGCATTGCTCGATCGTCGGTTGAACCTATGTCTTTCTCAATAACAGACGATTGACTTTTCCTCCAGGAAATTGTCCAAATAGAGAATGACACGGGGACAAATTTTCCCCCATCCTCGCAGGAACTTAATTTCCCCGTCCCATACCCACAAGTTTTGTCGCTGTCCCTGTCCCATTCCTATAAACTTTGCCTTAACCACACAAGACTTGAACTCATGATTTTAAAGGCTTGTGCAAATGGGTACAGAGCTTGCAGGAATGGGGCAGAGACAGAAAAAGAACTTTCCGGGATGGGATGGGAAAATGAGTTCCTGCAGGGACGGGGACAAATCTGTCCCCATGTCATTCTCTATGTCCATACCTTTCTTAAAACCAGCTATGCTATTTGCTCTTACCACAACTTCTGACAATGCGTTCCAGAGCTTAACTATTCTCTGAGTGAAAAAAAATAGTTCCTCCTATTGGTTTTAAAAGTATTTCCCTGTAACTTCATCAAGTGCTCCCTAGCCTTTATAATTTTTTATGGAGTAAAAAAAAATCAATCATATCTCCCCTCAGCCATCTCTTTTCCAAACAGAAGAGCCCTAACCTTTTAGTCTTTCCTCATACGAGAGGAGTTCCATCCCCTTTACCATCTTGGTTGCTCTTCTTTGAACCTTTTTTGGTGCTGCTATATAATATTCTGGCTACACGCTGTTTTATGAAATGCCACCTAAATGTGTTGGTTATAGGGTGGTCTTTCCACCCTATAACCCTAAGATTCTGAGCGGAATGTAAGTAAGGCATACAATTATGTATTTATGTTGTAGCAGACATTTCCAACTTATTCCTAAGGGCACACCTAGTCCCGTTGGCTTTCTGGGATATTCACAACTAATATGCATGACATAGATTTGCATCTACTGCCTGAATTGCATGGAATCTAGCTCACACATATTTATTGTGGATATCCCGAAAACCCAATGGGACTAGGTGTGACCCGAGGACTGGGGTGGAAATGACTGCTTTATAGAATACTATAATCTACGTGAGTTCTTATGTGATGTAGGCACAATTGTTTATACCATCTCTATGGCTGACCTTAATTCTAGGCATGTGTTTGACATGTCGTGTTCTGTAAAGAAAGGTATGTGTGATCTTTTCTTTATACAACAGGAGCATTAAAGGTACCGAAAGATAGGCACTCTTTGTAGAATTACATTACATTATATTAGAGATTTATATTCCGCATGTGCCTTGCGGTTCTAAGCGGATTACAAATTGGATGACAACTGGACATTTCCAGGAAGTTTACATATCATGTATATAACATATACATATCAAGTTTACATATCAATAGCAATACATACAAATTAGGGAGATTATTACATAACGTTGAGGGAAGGAATATTCTGGTTACAGATTTTGGGGAAGAGTTTGATTGAAGAGTTTGGTTTGAAGAGTTTGGCTAGGGGATACTATAGGGATGCTGTTTATGAGGGGGTATGCGTGTGCGTGTAGGTTAGAATGATGGAAGGTGTTTTTTGAATAGAAGAGTTTTGATTTCTTTTCGGAAAACTTTGATGTCTGTTGTTTTGGTCAGCAGTTTGGAGATGGTTGGGTCAATTTTTGCAGCCTGTGTCGCTAGAAGGTTGTCGTAAAGTTTCTTGCGTCGAGTACCATTGAGAGGTGGGTGTATGAATAGGCTTTGAGTTTTCCTTGTTCTGTGTGTGAGGTTGCAGTATAGATGGTTGTTAAGGTAACTTGGTGCATCTCCATGGGTTACTTTGAATAGTAGGCAGTAGAATTTGAATTGTGATCTTGCTTTTATCGGTAGCCAGTGAGAGTCTAAGTATGCATTAGTGATGTGGTCAAATTTGCTAAGAGAGTAGATGAGTCTGAGGGCTGTGTTTTGAACGGCCTGAAGTTGTTTTATCATGTTGTTTGGGCATGATAAGTAGAGGCTGTTGCAGTAGTCTACAATGGTAAGCACCAGGGATTGGACAATGATTCTGTATTGATCTTTGTTGAAGAATTTTCTGATTTTTCTTAGGTTTCGCATGGTGAAGAAAGCTTTTTGGATGATTTTGTGGATTTGTGTCTGCATGGTGCAGCGTCTGTCTAGTTGTATTCCCAGAATTTTGAGGGTGCTGTGTACTGGATACTTGATTGCGTTTACTTCCAGTTCTGTAAAGGATGGTAATTTTTCCTTCTCTAATAATAGGAATTTAGTTTTGTCCGCGTTTAGCTTCAACTTATGGTTGGTCATCCAGTTTTCTACTCTTACCAGTGTTGTTGTCAGGCATTCTGTGGAGCTGGGGTCTTGAATATCGAATGGGAGGAGGATGGTTATGTCGTCCGCGTAGCTGAATGAGGTTATTTTTAGGGCATCTAGAGTTGTGCCTAAGGAAGCTATGAAGAGGTTGAAGAGTATGGGCGATAGTGGAGATCCTTGTGGTACTCTGCACGGGAGTACCACAAGGATCTCCACAATGACAAAATGTTAAAAAGGCACAAGCACGAACTGCAGTCCTCTGCTGCAATTCACTGCAGCTTTGAAGCAAGATTTCAGTTTTATCTATGTACAGTAAAACCTTGGTTTGCGAGCATACGGTAACTTGTTCCGGAAACATGCTTGCAGTCCAAAACACTCATATATCAAAGTGAATTTCCCCATAAGAAATAATGGAAACTCAAACAATTCATTCCACAACCCAAAAAACTTTAATACAAAATACTGTACGTACTTGTATTGCAAGGCCTCGCTCATTTAGAACAGTCACTATGGGCTCCTTTTACTAAGTTGCACTAGCGGTTTTAGCACGCACTACATTGCCAAGCACGCTGGATGCTAATGCCACCATAGAGCTGGCATTAGTTTTAGCGGCCTAGTGCGGGGTTAGTGCGTGCTAATTTTCTGTGCACACTAAAAACGCTAGCGCAGCTTAGTAAAAGAGGGGGGTATACTCCCACAGCGTCAGAGAGAAGAACTATCGGCACAGTTGTCATGTGCGTATTCTTCACGTACTCGTATTGCAAGACCTCGCTCATTTATCAAGTTAAAATTGAATAAAACGTTTTGTTCGTCGTGCAAAACACTCGCACAACTAGTTACTCGCAATCCAAGGTTTTACTGTATTATAATACTGACTAAAAGGGGGAAGGGGTAAAACGCGGACCTCACGGACCTGACGGACCTCACGGATCTAAACCCATACGGCCTTAAAAATCCGAGGTCCGTGTCGGTCCATGTCCCTGCCTCTGTAGTTTCTGTCGCTGACAGACCTTGATTGAGATTTGAGCGCTGACGGATCCGTCTCAGCATAGGGAGGGAAAAGTGTTAGGATCCGTCAGCGCTAAAAATCTCTTTGAGGTCTGTCAGAGCCAGAGACTAGTGCTGGAGTTTGGAGACTTCTTTTCCCCGCTCTCTTGGCTTCTGCTCTGCCGCCCCAGCACTAGTCTCTGGCTCTGACAGACCTCGAAGAGATTTTTAGCGCTGACGGATCCTAACACTTTTCCCTCCCTATGCTGAGACGGATCCGTCAGCGCTCAAATCTCATCAAGGTCTGTCAGCGACAGAAAATACAAGCGGCAGGGACATGGACCGACACGGACGTCGGATTTTTAAGGCCATACGGGTTTAGATCCGCGAGGTCCGTCAGGTTCGTGAGGTCCGCGTTTTACCCCTTCCCACTAAAAGGAGCTCTGAGAAACGATGGATGAAAAAAGGTCTCTCATGCATAGGTTCTCTCTCTGTGTCATTCACACTCTCACACATTCTCCCTTCCACACAGTTGCTCTCCCACAGATGCTCACCTTTTCTCTCACATACAATACACTCACTGTATCTCGTACTCGAACACTCTGTCACACACATTGAGACTCAACATTTACACGCTCTCCCTGCATAGCTCAGGAAGAGTTTGCCTTTAGCATGCAGCAGAATTTGTAAGGTCAACCTGCAAGTTTTGCACCATTTACTGTCCTTTCCTTTGTGCTGCAAGAAATGTCAGCTCTTTATTTCACTATAATGCGCAGTATTACATGTGAACACACACTATAAAGATGAGTGTGGGGTGACCAGGATTTTAGGCTTATAATCCTGCAAAACCACACATTCCGGGCGTTCTGAGTGAGTTTGTTGGAAACAGAGCTTGCTGTTACAGCCCACCTCACTTTATTGCACACTGTTTTGCTACGAGAAATGTGACTATCTATCAAATAAATAAATGCCATTATCTCCCAGAGTATCCATTTATTACAATCAGACACTGGTTGCAAAATCCTGAGGCCAGTCGAAGGACACAGAATTCATCAAACAAGATTCCTACAGCCCTGAGAAATAGATGATTTCAGCCTGCTTGACAGAGTGATCAACACAGGCTAGGTGATCATATAGACTAGAGAATGAGTTGAACCTGTAATAATGTTATTGGTAAGACCAACTCATGCATTTCTGAAATAGGACACAAAAGAGAGCATTACCACTATTTTTTTCTGATATCTCAAAGCACTATTACATTCTGGGTGACTGTGGGTTATGAACTATATTTTTTGATGGGTTATTACAAGTCTATGGAATAAGAAATATCTTGCAATGAGTGGTGATGAGTTCTGTAGACTTCCTGTAAACTAGGGCTGTAAATTACATTGGCTCAGTACAACTTTAGCATAAGAACTTAGGAATAGCCTTACTAGGTCAGACCAATGGTTCATCTAGCCCAGTATCCTATCTTCAAGGTGGCCAATCCAGGTCACAAGTACCTGTCAAAACCCCAAATATTACCAACATTCCACGCTACCAATCTAAGGCAAGCAGTGGCATCCCCCATGTCTGTCCCAAGAGCAGACTATGGAGTTTTCCTTCAGGAACTTGTCCAAACCTTTTTATAACCAGCTACTCTAACCACTCTTACCACACCCTCTGGCAATGCATTCTAGAGCTTAACTATTTCTCTGAGTGAAAAAATTTTTCCTCCTATTTTTTTTTTTTAATATTCTTTATTCATTTTTAAAACTTTCAATAAGTGCAACATAAAATATAATCACTTTACCATCACTTAATATTCCATCAAAGTCTAATTCACATCAAATATCCCTCCCCTACCTTATACCCAACAATTATTCTTAAGCATAAGAAAACATAAAATATCCAACTATTGATTATAAAAGTATTTCCATGTAACTTCGAGTGTACCCTAGTATTTGTAATTTTTGATGGAGTAAAATATCAATCCACTTGTACCCATTCTACACTATTCAGGATTTTGTAGACCTCAATCATATCTCTTCTCAGGTTTCCGATTTTGTTGAATCAACCAATGTATTACATCCCAATCAGACAGGTTTCCGCAAGTACCATAACACAGAACACTCCCTAATTGGCTTAACAAACAACATTCACTATTTTCTGGATCATCACAGATCCGTAGTCTTGTTTTCCCTAGATATTTCCGCAGCATTTGATACAATAGATCACGATTTACTTCTTAGGAGATTAGAATCAATAGGCTTTAGTGACCAAGTCCTTAATTGGTTTGCTTCTTATCTTACTAATCGAACTTATCTTGTGAAATTTAATAAGGGATTTTCAGAAGAATATACGACAACCTTTGGTATCCCTCAAGGATCTATCCTATCGCCTCTGTTATTCAACATTTATCTTGCTCCATTACTGAATCTGTGCCAGTCTGTTGGTTTCACTGCTTTTTCATACGCAGACGATATACAATTAATTCATCCATTTAATCCTGAAAATCATGAAGAAATCAAAATTTTAAATGCAAAACTTGAACAAGTTCATAATTGGCTTAATAATAATAAATTATCATTAAATATAAATAAAACAAAAGCTATGATTTTTAACTGGAAAAGAGACATTAGACTTAATTCTCCTTTCCTTCTTAATAATAAACCAATCGAAATCGTTCCTAAAACGAAAATCTTGGGTGTTATAATTGATGAAAGATTAGAATTTAAAGATCACATTAACAATATAGTTAAAGTCTGCTTTTACAAATTACGTCTAATTCGATCTATTTCTAAATTTCTTGAATCCAAATCCCGCAATATCTTAATTCATTCATTGGTAATATCAAAACTGGACTATTGCAACTCTTTGTTGCTTAATATTACTCAAAAGGAAAAACGACAACTACAAATTATTCAAAACACGGCAATAAAACTAATCTATGATGCTCGGAAATTTGATCACGTCACTCCACTCTTCAAAGACGCACACTGGCTTCCTATTTGCCAGCGTATACAATATAAAGTTTTACTACTTATTTTTAAAAACTTGATTTTCAAAGAACCTCAGTGCATTTCTAAAATGCTAATTCCCTATAGCTCCGCACGCGCACTTAGGTCATCTTCCCAAAACTTATTAGTTATTCCATCTTTAAAAATTATAGGCACCCGTAGATTAGACATGTTTTCAGTCGTGGGCCCCCAATGGTGGAATTTATTGCCCCAATATATAAAAAATGAAAAAGACATTCCCTCTTTTAAGAAATCTTTAAAAACATTTCTTTTTAAAAAGATTTTTAATACATAAAAATTTTGCTTTTTAATAAAATTTTTTCCGTTTCAAGAATTTTACTACCTCCTCAATGTTTTACCCTTAAATGTGTTTCTGATTATAAGATATGTAACTTTAACCTCCCTTTCCTCCCAATTGTTGTCTGTCTTGTCCAATATCTAATGTTTATATATTTATTGTATGTTTTTATCTTAATTAATTGTATTTTAATGTACATCGCTTTGTATAAAGATATAGCGATTTATCAAATATTTAATAAACCTTGAAACCTTGAAACCTTCTCTTTTTCAAACTGAAGAGCCCTAACCTCTTTAGTCTTTCCTCATATGAGAGGAGTTCCATCCCTTTTATCATCTTAGTTGCTTTTCTTAGAACCTTTTCTAGTTCTGCTACATCTTTTTTGAGATAAGGCGACCATATTGAACATTAATAGCCAGAAAGCACTTGCTCCTTCAGTTAGGTTGATATATTTGTCAACAAATAGAGTAGATATTTTGTAAACATGTTTTGTCACGGTAGATCAGCAATATTACATAACATGGGTATAGTTTGGGATTGGCATGGGGAAGGGTGAATTGGTATCCCTCCCCCCATCCCCTCCTGCCAATAAACTTCCTTACACTTTACCCCCTCAAAGTAAACAGGCAAAATACATCAGTATCAGAGAATGGAGTTTATATATATCCATCTGAGTCCCTGCATCCTGGGCTGCAGCTACACCCAATGAGTTAAATGCGTCATCACTTCAGAATCTGCTTCAAATTTCTCAGGTCTTCTCAGCTGAGGAAGAACAATGGGTAATTTCAGCTTGCCCATGCTTCTCTGGGATCATGTCTGAAAGAAAAAGCAGAGCTTTGGAACTGACCCAAGTAGGGATGTAAAGCATCAGTCTAACAGAAAAGTGGCAGCTGGGGTTCCACTGTCAAAATTGCAGTTTATGGGAATCGACAAGGACAAGATTGGCCTGGAAGTCCAGGAGCTGACTACCCACATTATTGATATGCATATTTTGATAAATAATTTGTTGACAAATTAGTTTAACAGTTAGTCGTGAACACTCTGCTGCCATGTGGAGGCAGTGGCACAGAGAGGCAAGCTGGTGTCTGAGATGGAGGCACCTGACATATTCCCTCTCCCCAGCAGTGGGGGATCTCTTAAATGCATTCTTCCCCCTTACCTCTTCTAATTATCACCAGCAGCGGCAGTGGTACAGCCCCGGCGCTGCTATTTTTGGAGGCCTCGGAGTGGAGATTTGTCGGTATCACGGTGGGAGGGTCGGTGGGGTTCTGCTGCATAGGGGAATGGGAGGGAGGGATAGAAAGATGCTGCAGAGGGAAGGCCCGGCCCTGGCGGGGAAGATGGCAAAGCAGTCCATTCAGAGTGCTGCTGCTGCCGCTGCTGTTTTTGGAGGCCTCGGAGCAGAGGTATGTCAGGTCTCACTGGAATATGAACCGCTGAATTGACATGTCCAATTTTTTCAGCAAATCAGGCAGCACTAGTGTGAGGGATGGAGTTGGGAGAGTGTCGGGGACATTCAGGAGGGGCTTTGGGGTTGGGCTTATTATCAGGATAGGTCTTATTTTCGGGGACACACAGTACTACTATTAATTATTTCTAGAGCACTACCAGGTATACACAGCATTGTATGGAGTCACAAAGGAAGTCCCTGCTCGAATGAGTTTACAATCTAAACAATCAAGACAGACAAACAGGATGCCAAGGTAGGGTTATAGTTAGAGGGCCATTTTTTTATACAAATTATGCCGGGCAGGCCATTGTGTGCCTGCATTTTTGGCTTTCATATTTCGGAAATTTATTTTGGAAAATGGTTATCCATTTTGGACATTTTTAGCACAAGTGGTACAGTGTTTCCCTGCAAATTTGCAGTTCGCGAATCGCAGACTCACTCATTCTCGGTCTGCTCCAACCGCCTCTTCCTGTAGTAAAGTTAGGCTACACCGATCAGGAGCTGCGTGTCAAAGCAGCTCCTGACTGGCATAGCCTGACTTTACTACAGGAAGAGACGGTCGGAGCAGACCACGAGTGATTTTCTTCACCCGCCGGCGCTCTAGCTGCCCTCTCCTGACTCCTAGCTGCCCTCTCCTGACTTTTGAAATTCACGGGGGTTACTAGAATGGAACCCCCGCGAATTTCAGGGGAGTACTATACAGCCTTCTCATGTATTTTTGAACAGGAAATCCCAATTTTTTTCCATTGAAAATGGCTGTGAGGTGGACTTTTTTTTTTTTGGGGGGGGGGTACATTATGAGCAGGACATCCCAATTCTGACTTGGACGTTCTTTCGAAAATGCTTCTCTACAAGTACTAACTTTGGTCCATATGCATGTGCAAAAGGGAATGTAACCACAGGTGTCTAGTGATAGAATTTGGCATGTTTAAATGTTTACAGCAGTAACTTCACTGATTAGATCAGTGTATCGGAAACTGTGTGCTGTGGCACACTAGTGTGCCGTCTGAGATTCCATGTGTGCCACAGGAGAGGAGGAGAGACGCTGGCACTGGCTGACTGCCTACAGGATGTGCTTCTCACGATAAGAGGCACATCCTGTGGGCAGTCAGCCGGTGCCAGTGCCTCTCCTCTCCATGCCTCTTCCCTTCTAGTACCCCCCTACTGGCGGCTCAGGGCCCTGTCTGGAGGGCCTTTACCCATGCGCGGATGTCACCCATGCATGTGACATCACATCTACATCCAAGCATTTCCAGATGCCCTCAAGCCGCGGCCACCACGTTTAGTGTGTTGCGGCTTCGCAAAGTTTGTGAGACACTGGACTAGTTGGATAGGATGATTCTCAAAACTATTCACAAATGCATTTATCCAATTAAAAGGTCCTTTTACTAAGCTGTGGTAAAAGTGGCCTTAGCCCTTATGCAGCCACATGTGACTTGATAAAAGCCAAAAAAAAAAGAAAATCACCACGAAGGTTTGGGTGAGGGGGGGCGGGGAGCTGCTGAAAGACATCTAGTAATCCTTGCAGGCTTGACTGTGCAGGGAATTATTTTTGTAAAATCATGTTTTGTTATGTGACTGGCATTATTTAGAGTTTAATTTTGATGAATGAATAGAATGAAAATGATATAAAATTGCTCACTTGATTTTATGCACGTGTGCTGAAGGGAAGTGGAGAGAGAGAGGACTGAGGATGCTGAAGGGAAGTAGAGAGAGAGTGGACTGAGGACGCTGAAGGGAAGTGGAGAGAGTGGACTGAGGACGCTGAAGGGAAATGGGGAAGAGAAGTGGAGAATGGAGGGAAGGTGCTGAAGGGAAATGGGCAAGAGAGTGGGGAGAAGACGCCGATTTATAAATTGACAATTGTACAAAATATTGTTTCTTTTTATACTTTAATATGTTCAGTATAAAACTATTTGAGGCTTGTGTGGATGGGATCAGATGGTTTGCGGGGACAGGGACCAAGCTCAAAGGGACGGAGCAGGGACGAGGACAAATTTTTTCCCCATGTCATTCTCTAGGCTCTAAAGCAAGAAACAGCATTGAAAATTCTTTTAAACTTATCATAAATACAATTTTTTTATACTTGATTTAAAGTCTTCAGATCGTGCCAACCACCAGCCAATTTATTCTTAGGCTTATTTTTCTTGTTGGCTTATATCTCGTCATCAGACATAAATTATAATTTTATAAAGTGCTCCGTGCAATTCATGTGCATAATTCATTTGTGAAAATCAATTCCAAAATCTAATTTAGTAAATTAAGAACTTTGTACTTAGCTTTAAGCCGTGATTTTATCAGCTAAGTCTTTGAACATCAGATAGGACCTATAGGTTGTCGGGATGCTGTGGAGCAAAACAAAAGGGGTAATTTTATGTCAAGCTCAAAGCTATGAATGTTTATAATTACAATCTTGAAGATGTATGGAAATATTTACTACACTTTGCTTTTTATTCATAGGGGACTTGTTCTTGACAAAGCCTTCGGGCGAAACATGTTGAACCCATATGTCCTACCCGATGTTTAAAGACTTAGCTGATAAAATCACGGCTAAAAGCTAAGTACAAAGTTCTTAATTTACTAAATTAAATTTTGGAATTGATTTTCACAAATGAATTATGCACATGAATTGCACGGAGCACTTTATAAAATTATAATTTATGTCTGATGACGAGATATAAGCCAACAAGAGAAATAAGCCTAAGAATAAATTGGCTGGTGGTTGGCACGATCTGAAGACTTTAAATCAACTATAAAAAATAGTATTTATTATAAGTTTAAAAGAATTTTCAATGTCGTTTCTTGCTTTGGATTATATGATATATTGACCGTTTTTGAAGAACACTAGGTTATATATCTACAGACATTCTCTAGGCTCTGCCACGAATCGACTTCGACCACGTGCGAGCGAACGGGGTGTCCTTAAATATGTGTTTTGTCATATTTATATTTTAATATAAAAAATTTTTGTCAATAAATAAGATTATTATTATTATGATATCTGGTTTTATTGAATGTTAGTAGCTAGTTTAAAATGATTCCTAAAACATGGTTCTTGAAAAGAAATTTGGCTCTCAAAAGAAATCTTAATTGTTGTACTGCTGATCTTTGGCTCTTTTGACTAATGAGTTTGCCTACCACTGCCCTATATGGATATATGCTTTATGGAGAGTAAAGTATATCCTACCTATGGCAGCCAACGTACATTAGCAAAGTATATGCTTGGTTTCAGATAACATAATTTCTGCTGTATTAACAGCCATTGAGAAGGAGTAGCTCACACTTTTGGGGCTAGAGAGATAAGACAGTTGATTTAAGCCATACAATGGGAAGTTAGTGGAGTGAACTTTTGAACTGTGATTTGATGCAAAGCTCCCTGCACCTGGGTTTTCATGGGGACCAGGGGAAGGCCACAGACTTTGAGGCACCTCTGGAAGTGCCACAGAATTCTAGCAGTTTCCAGAACCCTGGCCAGCCTTGGGACTGCTTGGAGCATGGTGATTTGTCACCTACCTCCAGAGGAGTCTTAAGCACTGGTTCTAGGCAGAAGTTTTTTTTTTTTTGAAAACCCAGAACAACTGATCACTTCTTTTAAGTCTACGAGCCAGGTCTACACCAGATTAATAGGCCTGTGTTGGGACTATATTATAGGATCCTTTCAACACAGAGGAAACGTGGAGGGGCATAATCGAAAGGAACGTCTAAGTCCATTTTCGGCCAAGTTGCAAGTTGTCCAAAGTAAAAATAGTTTAGGACACATTTTCGAAAAATGCATTCAAATTTTTTTTTCGTTTCGAAAATCGTCTAACTATACATCCTGTCGATCTGATCGTCCAAGCCACTAAATCGTCCATCTTTATACCACATTTTCATCTAACTTTTCATCCAAGTCAAAAATGCCTAGAACAAGCCCTGTTGGACGTGGGAGGGGTCTGCAAAGTGATGGACTGAACACGCAGACATGGCACCTAAATAGTGAGGTACCTCACAGGGCACTGCTGTGAACTTCACAAAAAGGGTGCCATGTCTTCATCTCACTACAGCTCCCATATAGGTCACGGTGAGCCCCCCAAACCACCTCTAGAATCCCCTAGACCAGGGGTCTCAAAGTCCCTCCTTGAGGGCCACAGTCCAGTCGGGTTTTCAAGATTTTCCCAATGAATATGCATGAGATCTATGTGCATGCACTGCTTTCAATGCATATTCATTGGCGAAATCCTGAAAACCTGACTGGATTGTGGCCCTCAAGGAGGGACTTTGAGATCCCTGCCCTAGACCCACTTATCTACCACCCCAATAGCCCTCATGGCTGCAGGAGCCACTTATATGCCAGTACAAAAGGATTTGGGGGATATATAAGGGAGTGGACATGTTTCAGTATCAATGTAGTGATTACAGGGGCTTATGGGCATGGGTCCTCCTCTCCATTGGTCTCTAACCCACCCCCAAAAAGGTTTAAGCCACCTCTGTGCTGGACGACTAAGCTTTCCTATGCCAGGCTGCCAGGTGATAATGGTCTGGAGGTTGAATTTTAAAGGTGTGATTTCAATTTTTATGGGGTTGGGTGAGGTCGGTGATCACTGGGGTAGTGTGTTGGGGTCTGTATTATGTGTTTGCTGTGCTTATCTGGTGACTTTAGGTGGGTTTTTGTGACTTAAACCATGTTTTAAATGGTCTAAGTCAAAGTCCAAGTTTCGTCTAGGCTCTTTCGATTATACATGCTGTACGACTAAGTCTAAACCTGCCCATGTCCCACCCTCGACCCTCCTCCTGAAACTCCCCATTTAGTTATGGTCATTCTGCGGCACTATGAAGGCCTAGGTCGTTTAGAAATACGTCCAAAACCCGGTTTGATTATCGGTACTTGGACGTCTTTCGTTTATGATCATCCAAGTGCCGACTTAGGCTGGTTTTGGGACATTTTTCTCTTTTGATTATGAGCCCCATAACCTTTAGGGTCAAGTACATCTGATTATGGATATCTGTACCATTCTGTTGGAGTTGTATATGAAACTGTTGCTGTTTAAGGATATTGCCTCTTCTGAATTTATCTAAGAAGTAAAGGTTCAAGTTCTTCAGCAAATCTTCTGTTATGGTCTACAACAGGGGTGTCAAAGTCCCTCCTCAAGGGCCGCAATCCGGTCAGGTTTTCAGGATTTCCCCAATGAATATGCATGAGATCTATTTGCATGCACTGCTTTCATTGTATGCTAATAGAACTCATGCATATTCATTGGGGAAATCCTGAAAACCCGACTGGATTGCGGCCCTCAAGGAGGAACTTTGACACCCCTGGTCTACAGTTATTGGAACGAGAGAAAGGAACAAGTCTGATGCATGCTTGCTCGGGAGCTGAGCTGTGAAAGTTAGAACATAAGAACATAAGAACATAAGAAATGCCATCTCCGGATCAGACCTTCGGTCCATCAAGTCCGGCGATCCGCACACGCGGAGGCCCTGCCAGGTGTACACCTGTCGTAATTTATAGTCCACCATATCCTTACATGCCTCTCTTAAGGAGATATGCATCTAGTTTGCTCTTGAAGCCTAGGACGGTCGATTCCGCAATAATCTCATCTGCTATGGGTCCTCAAAACATACACTTATAAAACTTTATGTGCCCTTTGCCAGCATCCGGGAGAGCGGAGGGTTCACATATATTAAAACTGAATGTTCAGCAGAGCTGTTGTATTCATTGATGAGACTTGTCAGTTTTATGTTTTAATTATCATGCCAATTAGACGGGTTTTTGGGCATTTAAGGAATAGACTTTAACTCGAAAGAAGTTCTGGCACCTTAGGGCTCCTTTTACTAAGCTGCGTTAGGGCATTAAAGCGCGTTGAATTGCCGCATGCGCTAGACCAGGGGTGTCAAAGTCCCTCCTCGAGGGCCGGAATCCAGTCGGGTTTTCAGGATTTCCCCAATGAATATGCATTGAAAGCAGTGCATGCACATAGATCTCATGCAGATTCATTGGGGAAATCCTGAAAACCCGACTGGATTCTGGCCCTCGAGGACCGACTTTGACACCTGTGCGCTAGACCTTAACGCCAGCATTGAGCTGGCATTGGTTCTAGCCACGTAGCACGTGGTAATATCTTGCGTGTGCTAAAAACGCTAGCGCACCTTCGTAAAAGGAGCCCTTAGTTCAAGATTCCCTCCAACACTTCCTCTCATTGCCTCGGAGAAGCAACATCAGGCTTGATTTGCTAAGCTAGTTTACTATAGAAACAAAATGAAAAAAAAGCCTCAGTAAATCAACTCCTTTATCTCCATCTATCGCCAGGTCCCAGCTGGAAAGAAAGGCAATTTTTGTCTTACTCAGTTTTCTCAGATAACCAGGTAAAAAACAAATTACATCGAATAGTGATTTCTTATTTTCAACAGTAAATGTTGCACAACACTAGACTAGGACAGCTGTAGTCATGATGAAATTTATACCCAGTGTGCTCGGAGTAATATTTCATATGGCGCATAGTAAAACTCACCCTGTACCAGTTAAAACTCTCCTGCAAATCTCAGGCACCTTTCTGGAGCTGACGTGTGGAAGAGGGTCACAAACGGACTCCTGCACACTGCAATCAGATAAGAGCCTCAACGCAATGGTTGATACATGGTAAATATTATTTGCCACGTTGACTTTTTGAAATGTTGCATGGTTTGCTTTGAAGGTCTGAGGAATGAATCCAGTTTTCTTTTCAATGGTACTTCAGTTAATAATAGCAACTAGATAAACAATTCCTGGTCATGTGGGGACAAGTAAAGTTCAGATCATGCTTACCAAGGAAATAAGAATAGAATGTACTAGAGACCGTTACAGGGCAGGATGCTGTAACCCAGGGGTGTCAAAGTCCCTCCTTGAGGGCCGCAATCTAGTCGGGTTTTCAGGATTTCCCCAATGAATATGCATGAGATCTATTAGCATACAATGAAAGCAGTGCATGCAAATAGATCTCATGCATATTCATTGGGGAAATCCTGAAAACCCGACTGGATTACGGCCCTTGAGGATGGACTTTGACACCCCTGCTGTAACCAATTCCACAAAATCAAAATCAATAGGTTAAAAAATCATCCCTGTTCAAAACTTCCTGTTCATACTTACAGTTTTTCTTTCGTATACATTCTTTATATACTAAAGCAGTAGTTCTTAAACCTGTTCTGGGGGAGTCAGTCGGGTTTTCCAGATATCTGTAATGAATATGCATGAGCAAAATTTCCCTATAAAGTAGGTAGCCTGCATGCAATTTTCATTCATGCATATTCATTGAAAACCTGACTGGCTGGTAGTCTCCCAGGACAGGTTTAAGAACAACTGTACTAAAGAGTCCAATTCAGGGATGGGCACCTCCGGTCCTCAAGGGCCGGAATCCAGTCAGGTTTTTAGAATTTCCCCAATGAATATGCATTGAAAGTAGTTCATGCAAATAGATCTCATGCATATTCATTGGGGAAATCCTGAAAACCCGACTGGATTCCGGCCCTTGAGGACCGGAGTTGCCCACCCCCGGTCTAATTGCTAATTCCTTTGCTGTAGTGCAGGGGTAGGGAACTTCAGTCCTCGAGAGCCATATTCCAGTTGGGTTTTCAGGATTTCCCCAATGAATATGCATGAGATCTATTTGCATGCACTGGTTTCAATGCATATTCATTGGGGAAATCCTGAAAACCCGACTGGAATACAGCTCTCGAGGACCGGAATTCCCTACCCCTGCTGTAGGGAATGCATTTTGATCTATAATCCTGAAGTACAATAGCTTTCTAAAACTTTTTTTCTCAGTGATTGCATCTGGTGAGATTAGGTGGAAAGGAATTTTCAAAGTGTCTACTCTGGTGAAAAATCCATTAGACCGGCATGAGATGTACCTTCTGTGATAATATTTTTACATTTCAATTGTATAAACTGACTTATGGGCAAGTTCTCTTTTAACGCATGACGGACACAGCTCTGAGGTAGAATTTTGATGGGAGTTAACACACCCAGATTTGAAAATGCAATCTATGAGCTTATAAACTACAAGAGAAATTTAAAGTCAACTTTGCACTCAAAGAGGGCATTTAACTAAAGTGCACAAAGTTTTTGCACTTAGCATACCTTAACAGCAAAAATTAAAATGCACTAAGTACAAAGGCTGTGTGGCGAATTTTGGCATGCCTAGCATGTCCTCTGCAATTATCACACTGAAAACTTCCTTAGTGTGTTTAAAATTATATTGATGAGACACAAAATAAATTCATGCTAGCATAAACATGACAGCTCATGTTAAGTATTACATGCAAGTTGGTCAAAGGAAAGAAGAACTGCCCAAATCTTCACCGAGAGGAACGATCATTTATCACCACATAAGACCTTCAACTGTTCTGTTGAGGATTAGATGACCCCTGATGCAAGTTGCATGCTGAAATTTGGCTGTTGGGTTTTTTGTTTCAATAAACATCAGTGCCAATTTGGGTAACTCTTCTTTCCTTTGACTACCTAAGCCAGGGGTAGGGAACTCCGGTCCTCGAGAGCCGTATTCCAGTCGGGTTTTCAGGATTTCACCAATGAATATGCATTGAAAGCAGTGCATGCAAATAGATCTCATGCATATTCATTGGGGAAATCCTGAAAACCTGACTGGAATACAGCTCTCGAGGACCGGAGTTCCCTACCCCTGACCTAAGCTATTTTTGTTTGTTCATGTTCTAGGGCAAATGTCGGTCCTCGAGGGCCGCAATCCAGTTGGGTTTTGGTTTTCAGGACTTCCCCAATGAATATGCATGAGATCTATTAGCATACAATGAAAGCAGTGCATGCAAATAGATTTCATGCATATTCATTGGGGAAATGCTAAAATCCCAACTAGATTGCGGCCTTTGAGGACCAACATTTGACACCCCTGTTCTAGGGAGACTTCTTCCTTCTTTAAGTACTATGAGGGGGTGCTGAAATGTTCTCAGCCCAACCAAGAAGGGGATGATGTGGAGCCATGAAACTTACAAGTTACTCCACATATTCACCCCTAAGTTCAACTCACTTGGCACATCATGTCTGAATTTTCTGTAACCCGTCCAAAAAGTACTCTGATATCTAGTCACTGAAATACTTCTCCGCTGCTGCAATCACCTCCAAACCACTCAAAAATTGTTGCCCTTTCAAACTCTTTTTAAGGTTTGGAAACAGAAAATACTCAAATTGAGCAAGATCTGGTGAGTAGGGTGGATGGTCTATGCACTGAAAGGGTCCAGAGAAGAGCGACTAAGATAGTTAAGGGGCTGGAGGAGCTGCCGTACAGTGAAAGATCTCCCTCGAACAGAGGAGATTGAGAGGGGACATGATCGAAACATTCAAGGTACTGAAGGGGATAGACTTAGTAGATAAGGACAGGTTGTTCATCCTCTCCAAGGCAGGGAGAACGAGAGGGCACTCTCTAAAGTTGAAAGGGATTCCGTACAAACGTAAGGAAGTTCTTTTTCACCCAGAGAGTGGTAGAAAGCTGGAACGCTCTTCCAGAGGCTGTTATAGGGGAAAACACCCTCCAAGGATTCAAGTCAAAGTTAGACAAGTTCCTGCTGAACAAGAACGTGCGCTGGTAGGGCTAGTCTCAGATAGGCTGCTGGTCTTTGACCAGAGGGCTGCCGCATGAGCGGACTGCTGGGCATGATGGACCACTGGTCTGACCCAACAGCGGCAGTTCTTATGTTCTTATCTGCATCAAAACATCCATCATTTTGCAGGTGCATTGTCTTGTAAAAAGAGAATGCCTTTCCGCAGCTTTCCTCTCCTTTTTTCTTTCAATTCCTCCTTTAATCAGCACAGCAAGTTATAGTAGTATTCTGCAGTAACTGTTTTGCCCCTTGGAAAACACTGGCTATGACTATTCCTGCTGACCTTTGGGTCTTGAATTTCCTTGGCCTTGGAGAACCTGAGTGCCGCCATTGCATGAACTGTTGTTGTGTCTCAGGAACATAGTGGTGCAACTATGTTTCGTCAATAGTAACTAATCATTCCAAAACATTGGTACCAGCTCCCTGAAAATGCAGCAAAATTAACTTGGAAGTGTCCACTTGATCTCATTTCTCTTTAGCATTCAAACATTTGGACACCCACTTGGCTGACAGCTTCTGCATACCCAGTTGCTCATGGATTACCGTATTTTCGCGGATATAACGCGCACCATTGTAAAACGCGCACAGGGGTATAGCGCGCAGAAATCACGATGATATGTACAAAAACTTTTCTATACCGCGCTCAGGCATATAACGCGCATGCTGCCCGACTCTCCTTTCGCCCGCCCTGACTTTCCGTGCGCTGTCCCGACTCTCCGTTCACCCCCCCTGACTTCCGTGCACTGTCCTCCCTTGAAGTCCTGTCCCCCCTTGAAGGTCTGTCCCCATCCTGAAAGCCTGATGCCCCCCCGACGTCCGATACATCCCCCCCCCGGCAGGACCACTCGCACCCTCACCCCGAAGGACCGCCGACTCCCCAACAATATCGGGCCAGGAGGGAGCCCAAACCCTCCTGGCCACGGCGACCCCCTAACCCCACCCCGCACTACATTACGGGCAGGAGGGATCCCAGGCCCTCCTGCCCTCGACGCAAACCCCCTCCCCCCAATGACCGCCCCCCCCCAAGAACCTCCGCCCGTCCCCCAGCCGACCCGCGACCCCCCTGGCCGACCCCCACGACACCCCCACCCGCCTTCCCCGTACCTTTGTGTAGTTGGGCCAGAAGGGAGCCCAAACCCTCCTGGCCACGGCGACCCCCTCACCCCACCCCGCACTACATTACGGGCAGGAGGGATCCCAGGCCCTCCTGCCCTCGACGCAAACCCCCTCCCCCCCAGCCGACCCGCGACCCCCCTGGCCGACCCCCACGACCCCCCACCCCCCTTCCCCGTACCTTTGGAAGTTGGCCGGACAGACGGGAGCCAAACCCGCCTGTCCGGCAGGCAGCCAACGAAGGAATGAGGCCGGATTGGCCCATCCGTCCTAAAGCTCCGCCTACTGGTGGGGCCTAAGGCGCGTGGGCCAATCAGAATAGGCCCTGGAGCCTTAGGTCCCACCTGGGGGCGCGGCCTGAGACACATGGTCGGGTTTGGCCCATGTGCCTCAGGCCGCGCCCCCAGGTGGGACCTAAGGCTCCAGGGCCTATTCTGATTGGCCCACGCGCCTTAGGCCCCACCAGTAGGCGGAGCTTTAGGACGGATGGGCCAATCCGGCCTCATTCCTTCGTTGGCTGCCTGCCGGACAGGCGGGTTTGGCTCCCGTCTGTCCGGCCAACTTCCAAAGGTACGGGGAAGGGGGGTGGGGGGGTCGTGGGGGTCGGCCAGGGGGGTCGCGGGTCGGCTGGGGGGGAGGGGGGTTTGCGTCGAGGGCAGGAGGGCCTGGGATCCCTCCTGCCCGTAATGTAGTGCGGGGTGGGGTTAGGGGGTCGCCGTGGCCAGGAGGGTTTGGGCTCCCTTCTGGCCCAACTACACAAAGGTACGGGGAAGGCGGGTGTGGGTGTCGTGGGGGTCGGCCAGGGGGGTCGCGGGTCGGCTGGGGGACGGGCGGAGGTTCTTGGGGGGGGGCGGTCGTTGGAGGGAGGGGGGTTTGCGTCGAGGGCAGGAGGGCCTGGGATCCCTCCTGCCCGTAATGTAGTGCGGGGTGGGGTTAGGGGGTCGCCGTGGCCAGGAGGGTTTGGGCTCCCTCCTGGCCCGATATTGTTGGGGAGTTGGCGGTCCTTCGGGGTGAGGGTGCGAGTGGTCCTGCCGGGGGGGGGGATGTATCGGACGTCGGGGAGTCGGCCGGGCAAGAGGGCTTGGGCTCCCTCTTGCTCCGATCGTGGATGCGGGTGCGGGTGGGAGCGCGTGCGAGCGGTCGTTCGGGGTGGGGGTGCGAGCGGTCCTGCTGGGGGGGTGAATCGGGCGTCGGGCGGGGTGGGAACTATGTTTAAAAACTTTTGTATACCGCGCTCAGGCATATAACGCGCGAGGGGTATGCGCGGTACGTAAAATCACGTATAACGCGCACGTTATATCCGCGAAAATACGGTATACACCAAACACATTCCCTGGACAACTGTAGTGTCTCAGCAATTGTTTTAGCCGATATTCGCTGATCTGCCAAAATCAGGTCATGGACATGATCAACAATTTCAGGAGATGACACTGTTTGAGGCCTCCCAGACCTTCTGCATCTTTGGTCTCAAAATCTCCACACTGAAAGTTTGCAAACCACTTCTTCACAGTGGAATATGACAGAATTTGTCACTCAATGTTTGCATCATACATTTATGGATTTTCTTTGGAGTTTTCTTCTGCCAGAATAGGAACTTCATAATGACTCAGAGCTCCACACTTGAAAATTCCACACTTTCGCAAAAAAAATATGATCATGTTACGCCTCTTCTTCGTAAAGCTCATTGGTTGCCTATAGAGCATAGGATCACTTACAAAATTTTACTTCTAACCTTTAAAATGAAAGCAAATAGCCAGCCAGAATTTATTAATAATTTGCTTATCCCTCATACTCAAGTTAGGTCTCTACGATCCACTGCACAAAATCTTCTTATAGTTTCCTCATTGAAACAGATCAGTACGATGAGGAATACAATTTTTTCTGTTAATGCACCTTTTCTCTGGAACAGCATACCCAACTACTTGCGGGAAAATACATCATTGATCAAATTCAAGGTCATGTTAAAAACATTCCTTTTCCGAGATGCCTTTTCAGGACAACTTTAGATTTATTTTTAAGTAATGTTTCCATTCTATTTCCCCAACCTTTTGTTCTTCCCTGTAAGTGTTCTCTCTTTTCTATCAATTGTAATTTCTAATCCCATCTTCCCTTTTGTCCCTGTTCGTCCATGTCTGCTAATCGTTCTTGATCTATTTTTTTTTTCTCCCCCTGGTTTGTTTTAGACTAAATTATTTTTTAATTGGTATAATGTTAAGGTATTTTGTACAGCGCCCAGAAGGTTCGAGTGGACGGTATAGTAAATTTGAAATAAACTTGAAACTTGAAACATGGTTCAATCAATGATCTGAAACAATGTCGGGAGATGTCATTGATGTCGGGGTGTGTCAGGTGATGTTGGAGGGTATCAGTGATATCAGAGGTGATGTCAGATGATGTTGGGGGGAGGGGTATAGGGCTCTGAGGACAGTGGCTCTCTGTGGAGAGGGCTGGGGGGATCGGCGAGTGTGAAGGGGGAGAGAGGAATCGCGGTTCTCCCTGCTGGTTCAGCTGAACCTGGCAGGGGAATCCCTGAACAGCTGAGCCGGCAGGACTCCACAAAAGTGACTCAGCTGATCAGGATTCCCCTGCCATGATCAGCTGATGGGAAGCCTTTCGGACAAGGTTATTGGTTACCACGTCAGAAAAGCTGGCTTTTGTGCGTTTTTCATGTGAACGTCTTTATTTTAGAGAATGAGCAAAAAAGATAGATGTACTAGGGACTAAAACATCTAGAAAGGTCATTCTCAAAAGAAAAAGATAGATGTCCTGCTGTTTTGAGAATGGGCTTTTTCTCTACTGGATTTCTGGATGCCTTTCCCAAGAAGTTCAAATTCAAACTATTGAAATGCCCCTCACTATATACTTCATAGTGTCCAAAAGAGACTCAGAAGACTGGAGACCATATTCCAATTTATCTGGAACACACAAGATTCTTAAGATTCCATGTTCTGTGGAAACACTTCCAGTTCTCTGCACTCCCCTTTGAGTTGGCAACAGTGTCATGTACTTTCACCAAGGTAATGGTGATAGTGGTGGCCCATCTCAAAAAGATGGGAATTCAAATGGATCCCTACTCAGACAACTGGCTGATCAGGGCTCCATCCATAATGGAAGGAGAGAAAGCAGTGATCCAAGTGGTTCAGCTGTTGCAGTATTTAGGATGGATTGTCAACTTCTGCAAGAGTCACTTAAGAACCGGTTCAGAAAATGGAGTACTTGGGAATATGCTTCACCATGGCAGAAGGCTGTGCCTTTCTTCCTGAGCCATACAAATGGAACTAGTGAAACAGATAGCAGATTTCTTGTGATGTCAACTCCTAAAGTGTGGCGCTATCTTCAGATGTTAGGTTCCATGACAGCAATCATAGAGGTGGTTCCTTGGGCAAGGGCTCAAATATTTCCCCTACAGCATGCTCTGTTGTTCCGCTGGTCTCCTCAGATGGATTTGCTCTAGAAGTCTCTAGCATGGATGGTGGACACTCAGAAGAGCTTACGTTAGTAGCTGTGAATGGAGTCCTTTGCAAGAGGCGTACCATTCTACATCCCCTCTTAGGTGATTTTGACAGTGCTTCAGCTGGGAAGGACATCGCCTCAGGCATCCAGTTCAGAGCCGATGAATTCCATCACAGAAGTGGTCCATAAACCAAATGGAACTACAGGCCATTTGACTTACCTTGCAGACGCTGGAGAAATATCTGGAAGGCAAGGTGGTCAGGTTTTTCTCAGACAATGCCACAGTGATGGCTTATGTCAATCGTCAGGGAGCACCAGGAATGCTCCACTGAATCTGGAGGCCAAGCTGCTCTTCAGTTAGGCAGAGCTCTATCTGCAAGCTTCATCAACAGCACATGTAGCGGAAGTAGACAATATGCAATCCAACTATCTCAGCAGGAAGACCTTAAACCCATGGGAGTGGTCATTGTCCCAACAGGCTTTCAACTGTGTAGTGAGGTGCTAGGAGTGTCCAGTGCTCAACCTCATGGCATCAGTGGATAAGAAGGTGGATTGATTTTTCAGCAGAAGAGTTGAATCAAGAAGTGAAGGCTCAGACATCCTAGTTCAACCGTGGCCAGCACAGATTCTGCTGTACATGTTTCCGCCCTCCCCTGTAAGAGCCACCAGTTCATTCTGCTCTTATTTCCTTGGTAAGCTTGATCTGAACTTTACTTGTCCCCGCATGACCAGGAATTGCTTATCTAGTTGCTATTATTAACTGAAGTACCATTAAAAGAAAACTGGATTCGTTCCTCAGACCTTCAAAGAAAACCATGCAACATTTCAAAAAGTCAATGTGGCAAATGATATTTACCATGTATCAACCATTGTGTTGAGGCTCTTATCTGATTGCAGTGTGCAGGAGTCCGTTTGTGACCCTCTTCCACACGTCAGCTCCAGGAAGGTGCCTGAGATTTGCAGGAGAGTTTTAACTGGTACAGGGTGAGTTTTACTATGCGCCATATGAAATATTACTCAGAGCACACTGGGTACAGTTTTCTTTCAAATTTCATCATGACTAACGCTGTCCTAGTCTGGTGTTCTGCAACATTTGCTGTTGAAAATAGGAAATCACTGTTGGATGTTCAGTAATTTGTTTGTACTTGGTTATCTGAGAAAGCAGAGTAAAAAAGAAATTGCCTTTCATTCCAGCTGGGACCCGGCGATCGATGGAGATAAAGAAGTTGATTTACGGAGGCTTTTTCTCATTTTGGCTCTATAGTAAACTAGCTTAGCAAATCAAACCTGAAGTAGCTTCTCAAAGGCAATGAGAGGAAGTTGGGGGAGGGGGGCGTTGGATGGGGGGGTAGGGGGCGGAATCTTGAACTAAGGTGCCAGAGCTTCTCTGGAGTAAAAGTCTATTCCTTAAATGCCTGAAACCCATCTGATTGTCCTGATATTTAAAACATACAAACTGACACTCTTAAATAAACACAACACCTCTGTCTGCTGAATATTCCATTTAAATATACTCCAAATTAGTTTGTAACCCTTGAGCATCAGGAGCTATGAAACTTCAGGGAGTATGAAAATACAAATGTTTTTGTTCTTCCGCTGAGAAATATCTTCATTAAGGTTTTCACTGAAACATGTGAAAATAAGTCAAGAAACAAGATGTGGGAAGGAAAATTAAAAAGTAAAGACAAAATACATTTAACCACTTTAATAAAAGAAACTGTGAGCAATTGATCATATCACTTTTCTACATAGTACCCTTATAAGATGACACATTTGTTGTATTGTTCAACTAGCTTCTGCATTCCTGCAGAGAGGTTTTTGACAGCACCCAAAGCCAGGTGAGCTTCCTTTACTTCATCATGCTTTGTCTTTTGCTCTCTGGGTCGCATTTACGCTACATAGGTATTTAAATGTAACATAGTAACATAATAACATAGTAGATGACGGCAGATAAAGACCCGAATGGTCCATCCAGTCTGCCCAACCTGATTCAATTTAAATTATTATTATTATTTTTTTTTTCTTCTTAGCTATTTCTGGGCGAGAATCCAAAGCTTTACCCGGTACTGTGCTTGGGTTCCAACTGCCGAAATCTCTGTTAAGACTTACTCCAGCCCATCTACACCCTCCCAGCCATTGAAGTCCTCCCCTGCCCATCCTCCTCCAAACGGCCATGCACAGACACAGACCGTGCAAGTCTGCCCAGTAACTGGCCTAGTTCAATATTTAATATTATTTTCTGATTCTAAATCTTCTGTGTTCATCCCACACTTCTTTGAACTCAGTCACAGTTTTACTCTCCACCACCTCTCTCGGGAGCGCATTCCAGGCATCCACCACCCTCTCCGTAAAGTAGAATTTCCTAACATTGCCCCTGAATCTACCACCCCTCAACCTCAAATTATGTCCTCTGGTTTTACCATTTTCCTTTCTCTGGAAAAGATTTTGTTCTACGTTAATACCCTTTAAGTATTTGAACGTCTGAATCATATCTCCCCTGTCTCTCCTTTCCTCTAGGGTATACATATTCAGGGCTTCCAGTCTCTCCTCATACGTCTTCTGGCGCAAGCCTCCTATCATTTTCATCGCCCTCCTCTGGACCGCCTCAAGTCTCTATTATATCTCTCCTTTCCCGCCTTTCCTCCAAAATATGCATATTGAGATCTTTAAGTCTGTTCCCATACATCTTATGATGAAGTCATATACAGGGGCATCAACCCTCCTTTTTCCTACTGGCCACACCTCTTCCTATGCACCCTAGCATCCCTTTAGCTTTGCCATCGCCTTTTCAACTTGTTTGGCCACCTTAAGATAATCACATACAATCACACCCAAGCCCCGCTCTTCTGTCGTGCACATACGTTCTTCACCCCCTAAACTGTACTATTTCTTTGGGGTTTTGCAGCCCCAAATGCATGACCTTGCATTTCTTAGCATTAAATTTTAGCTGCCAAATTTCAGGCCATTCTTCAAGCTTCGCCAGATCTTTCTCTTTATTTTGTGCTACTCTCCCTGCTGCGTTCCCCCTATCTCTTCCTTGTCCTTTCATTTCTTGTACTCTCGTGCATTTGAGCTAAGTAAATGCTGGCACTGTGTGTGTGACTGTGGGCATGCAATTTTCTCTGTTCCTTTAAGTTCACTCTTTGCCCTTCTCCATTGCTTCTGCCAATCCCCCTCCTGCCTGCCATTCACTCATGAACTTTCCCTCTCCTTCTTCTTCCCCTGCCTCTCCCTCACTCACTTCTTTTCTTTCTTCTTGTACTTTCTCCCTACCTTTCCTGTCCCCAAGCACTCCCCATCTACTCTTCTCTCTTCCTAAATTTCCCTGTGAATAACACATAAAATATTTAAGTAATGTATTTATTGGAACAAATAAACTCTAAAAATAGCATCAATTTAATCAACCTAACAAACCAAACATGGCCAAGTTTTAGCATTTTGTTTGCATTGAGAGTACATACATTTTTATTTGTCATATCTCATTGTTTCTTCAGTCGTTAGTGGCGGGATAGAAGCTTCCAAAAAACAATAAACAACTTTGTCACATTCCTCTTGATGGCATTTCCTCTTAACTCTGTCTCTCTGTCCATGCTCAGCCTATTTAGCCACCTGATCTTGCTTTCTCTTCCCCTACCAGGGACTCTATATTGCCTCCCACTCAATCCCACTGTCTCTACTCTCCAAAGTGGTGTAGTGAGGGTGAGAGGTGCCTGCGGTGGAGGCAACTCTCCCCCGCTCTCCTCTTGTTGCTCTTCAAGGGTGATCCGGTCGACATTGTATATCTGGATTTTCAGAAAGTGTTCAACAAGGTTCCGCATGAACAACTACTTCGGAAAATTGCAAGCCATGGAATTGAGGGTGAAATACTCACGTGGATTAAAAACTGGCTGGAGCATAGGAAACAGAGAGTGGGAGTAAATGGGCAATACTCGGACTGGAAGAGCGTCACCAGTGGGGTGCCGCAGGGCTCGGTGCTTGGACCTATGCTCTTTAACATTTTTATAAATGATCTGGACATAGGGACGATGAGCGAGGTGATTAAATTTGGGGATGATACAAAGTTATTCAGAGTAGTAAAGATGCAGAGGGATTGCGAAGATCTGCAACGTGACATAATCAGGCTCGAGGAATGGGCATCGACGTGGCAGATGAAGTTCAACGTGGATAAGTGTAAAGTGATGCATGTCTGTAACAAAAATCTCAAGCACGAATACAGGATGTCCGGGGCGGTACTTGGAGAGACCTCCCAGGAAAGGGACTTGGGAGTTCTGATCGACAAGTTGATGAAGCTGTCCACACAATGTGCACAGGTGGCAAAAAGGGCAAACAGAATGCTAGGAATGATAAAGATGGGGATCACGAACAGATTGGAGAAGGTTATCAGGCCGCTGTGCCGGGCCATTGTGTGCCCTCATCTGAAGTACTGCGTCCAGTACTGGTCGCCGTACATGAAGAAGGATGCGGTACTACTCAAAAGGGTCCAGAGAAGAGCGACTAAAATGGTTAAGGGGCTGGAGGAGTTGCCGTACAGCGAAAGATTAGAGAAACTGGGCCTCTTCTCCCTCGAACAGAGGAGATTGAGAGGGGACATAATCGAAACATTCAAGGTACTGAAGGAGATAGACTTAGTAGATAAGGACAGATTGTTCACCCTCTCCAAGTAGGGAGAACGAGAGGGCACTCTCTAAAGTTGAAAGGGGATAGATTCTGTACGAACTTAAGGAAGTTCTTCTTCACCCAGAGAGTGTTAGAAAACTGGAACGCTCTTCTGGAGTCTGTCATAGGGGAAAACACCCTCCAGGGATTCAAGACAAAGTTAGACAAGTTCCTGCTGAACCAGAACGTACGCAGGTAGGGCCAGTCTCAGGTAGGGCACAGATCTTTGACCAGAGGGCCGCCGTGTGAGCGGACTGCTGGGCATGATGGACCACTGGTCTGACCCAGCAGTGGCAATTCTTATGTTCTTATGCGACAGGCACTCAACGATTTAAACTTTCCCTTCCTTCTAGGAAAGGAATTAAAGGAGCCAAGAATTTCAGCCTTTCTCTGGCTTTTCAATTTCCCCAATTATGGAATGAACTTCCTTTAATTTTGAGGTGTCCCAGCTCTTTCCAATCTTTTCGTAAATCTTTAAGAACTTTTCTATTTGCTAAACCCTGAAAATTAATCCCCTTTTATTTTAGCATATTTTTTTAACTTATTGTTAACCGCGTCAAGCTTCATCTGGTTGAAGATCCGGTATATAAAGTTAAGTTTTAGTTTATATGCTTTGCTGATTGGGCATGTACAAATGTCCTGCAACAGGCAGTTTATCAAGAATTAATAAACCTTGCAGGGGGGAGTTTGGGCAGTGTGGGTGGCATTTACAATTGTGTGCATAGATGATCAAATATGTTAATTTACACATGCATCTAAGTGCGCAGACAATTGCAACTGCTCAAGGTATATGTGATTCTTGCAACTTACGCTAATATTTTATACAGGCACATAGGCTCCCTACTGCTCTAACTTAAGTGGCAAAGCCGTTTAAAAACTATATAAAAATAATTTAAAGCCAGGAAATGAAAGGATAATTGAAAGAAAGACAGATGAAGAGTAACCCGTTAAGCTCATTTTGGATATATTTCTTAGTAGAAGATCTCCTTATCTTTTTTTTGTTCCCTCTCAGCTCTTAATATTGAGGTCTAAGGAAGAGATAACATTTATTACATAACTAGCTGATGCCCCGGCGTTGCACGGGTATTTAATTATAGCAATAACACAGTAAATGGATTGAAATAAAGATACTTTATAGTGGTGAATGAAATTATTTTTTTACAGCTTTATAAAAAGTACAATATTCAAATTATAATGTGAAATATTTGACAAAATGAATACAATACAACTAACACAAAACTTGATTATAAACAACAATTTTAGTTTCACCTCCAGGAGCAAGAACATATAAATTCTTGGGTGAACCCACCCTTGATCAAGCAACATAGAGTTGTCCATGGGAAAAACAGGGGGATCTTAAATCCACTCCACAGTATGTAATAGTCTGTCCCTGTGATTTGTTGATTGTGATAGAGAATGCAAGTCTCACTGGAATTTGCAATCTCTTAAACTGAAAAGGAAGATCTGTTGGAATAAGTGGCATCCAAAAGTTTCAGTATTGATTTAAACAACTCAATATGTGGAAACTCAGGTTGAAAAGAAACTCCATGTAGTTTGTTCCCGGTTCAGAATGGAACCTGTGTTCCTAGTTCAGCATATGTGAGTACTCATGTAATGTAATAACATTATGAACTGGGGTGCATGAAGGAAACAGTTACAAACACAGTTAGAACATACAAACTCTATATGTATGGTGTCCGTGGTAGAATAGAAACGATGTCCCTAGTGGTTATAGTGTCATAGAAAGTGTTTTATAGTTGGAATTTCAGTGAGAATGGCAGCTTTTTACATTTTTGCCATTGACATGAATGGGTGAAATCTGATTTTCTGTTTGTAGCTCCGCCCATGTGTGCAGGAGGGCCGCGAGACCCCCAGAACATATCACCCCAGGTAGTGAGGGATCTGCATACCAAGTTTCGTTCAAATCGGGCAAGCCGTTTTTGCGTTGGCAGCTTTTTAAATTTTTTCCATTGACATGAATGGGTGAAATCTGATTTTCTGTTTGTATCTCCGCCCACGTGTGCAGGTGGGCCGCTAGACCCCCAGAACATATCACCCCAGGTAGTGAGGGATCAGCATACCAAGTTTTGTTCAAATCGGGCAAGCCGTTTTTGCGTTATCGCGGCACATACATACATACACACATACATACCTCCGATTTTATATATATAGATGGGATTTGTTATTCCCTTTACTTTATATATATATTTTTTTTATATCCTATTCTCTGTATTGCCAGAACAAGTTGGATACTTGTAAAATATGTTGATAAAATGAATAAAATAAAATAAAATAAAAATAATAATAATAATAATTTAAAAACAAAAATATAGGAGCCTAGAGGCACCTACAAAACCAGTCCCTAGATAGCGTTTACAGGAGTGCCTTAGTACAGGGGTGTCCAACCTTTTGGCTTCCCTGGGCCGCATTGGCTGAAAAAATGTTTCTGGGGCCACATAAACGCTGCAGCAAGACAGAGGAGGGAGCTGGCAAGACGGTAAACACCTGGTGGCAGCAGACGAAAACACTGCATCACCCTCGACCGGGGCAGCACAAAATACTTCACGGGGCCACATGTGGCCCTCGTGCTGCAGGTTGGACACTCTTGCCTTAGAATATCTAAGGTCAAAGTAGGCATGGCTAATGCCAGAAACAACCTTAGGCATCCTTAGTAGGGTGACCAGACCAGAAGTCCAGATTTCCCCGGACATGTCCTCCTTTTGAGCACATGTCCGGGGGTCCGGACAGCTTTTCAAAACCTGACGCTGTGTCCGGGTTTTGAAAAGCTGTGTTGGGCAGTGCGGGTTGGGGCTGGGGCAGGCTTGGGGACAGAATTAGGGCGGGGGTGGGCATAACTAGGCAGGCCTGGGGGGGCGGGGCTAGGGGGGGTGGCAACCCTAATCCTTAGGCTCCTCCTTAGATGTGATTCACATCAAACAGGCCTTGAAAAGCCTGGCCCACATTTCCAGTGCCTATGTTTAAGGTAGCTGCGATTCTACAAGTGACACCATTGCATGATTGACATGCGATTGGTGGTAGTTTTTTAGGCAGTCAATGATACCAGTGTCGTTTGTAGAATCCGGTCCCTTATTGCTCTCTTAAACCATGTGCCCTGTTGAAAAATTACCCTCTTTAAGGTATGCATGCAATCACTGCCTGCATATACTTTTACACGTACATTTCTGAATTTATACATGTAAAAAACTGGATTTCTATTTTAAAAGCTTTTCTAAAAAGTGCTCTCATAGCATTCAGAATGCAGCACATAGGCTGAGCACGGATGCTTACAAATTCGTTCTTGTAGCAGATTTATTTTTACAACCGATGCACTTTTTGTGATTTGCAGTACTAAATGCATATTGGAGTGGAAGAAGATGGGCTGTGGCAACAGCATGCCAACTGACGCCAGGAATGTTCAGTTTGATGAATCGACTTCCCTCGGTCGCCCTTTCGCTAAAAATGAAAACAACAGCAATAACACTAAAAGCCAAACTGCAGGATCTGACTTCATGGATCCCAACCAGAGCCAAGCTCAGTCCCATAAAGACACTTGTACCTCAGAGAGCAATGTATTGGACTTTTGCAATGGAAGTACGGCGACGAGTCCTGGAGCCAAGCTCAAAGCCTTTAACCAGAATATTCCAGGAAATGTGTACAAAACGGTCACTCAGCGGAATCAGAAGAACAGAAATGCAGGAGATAATGCCACCCCTCCTGACACACTGGAAAAGGTCACTGACAACAAAGAGAAAATAGGTACCCGGGCTACTGTTTCCCAACAGGCCATCTTTCAATTTTGGGCAAGCAAGGTTGGCAACAGCGACATTTCAGCAAAGCCAACCAATGGTAGCAGGAAAAGGGTTTTCTTAGACAGAGATGCCAAAAACATGGCGGTGGATAAAGGATCAAGTCCTTTAGTACCTGTTACCAAATATAAGATGAACAGGTTGGCTGAGAAGGAACAAGTCTCAGCCCACCAGCCAAAAGCAGTAAAGAGGAAGATGAGGAGAGATGTTTTCCCAGACTCAAAGGATTTCGATCATGTGGACAGCCACATTCTGCATGCATGTGAACAAGTAAGTGATCAGTTGCACAGAATGCCACCATAAGTGAAAACCATTCATTGTTTTAAGATATACCGATGATCAGAATCATCTGTATGGTAATATTTATGGATGCACATACATTTACATCTGCTTGGAAGCAAGTGTTAATATATGCAGGTAAAGAATGCATGACTGCGTGTATTTGATAAACTATGGGACTAATTTTTAAAGCAGAAAAACATCTAAATAACATTATATAGTGGCAGAAAGACATGTGTCTTGCATAAACATCTGGCTTCCTATTCATTTCAGTATACATTTCAAACTCCTCGTATTTGCTCTGCAGCTCCTCAGTATCTCTCCTCTCTCATCTCTCTCCACACATTCTTCCCCCCTCCCCCCCGAGCACTCTGCTCCTCAGATAAGTCTCTCTTATCTGTACCCTTCTCATCTACAGCCAACTCCAGACTCCGTCCCTTCTACCTTGCTGCACCATATGCCTAGAACAAACTGCCTGACTCGATACGTCAAGCTCCGACTCTGGCAATATTCAAATCCAGACTCAAAGTCCACTTCTTTGAAGATGCTTTCAATTCCAAACTCCAACTCTATAGATGGGCAGTCTCAAGGGCGGGTTAGACATGGACATCTTGCTGCGATAATCAAACATTTTGCAAGACATCCTGAACGGAACTTATATGTTTGGATCTAGACCTGTTTTAGAAGGGGCTAAGTGCCACAAAGCTGCAGTAACGATTCTCCTGCAGCAAATGCACCAAAGCCCCTAGGAATTGAATGGGCTTTCATGAATGTGCAGCAGGAGAAGCACTACAGTGACTTTATCAAAAGGGCCCTTTGTTTCTTAGTATTTTGCTTACAACGTCAATTCAACACACATTGAAATATCTTAATAGCACGGAGGGGCATTTTCAAAACATATGTCTAAGTCCGATTTGGACGTATGGCGCTATTCATCCAAAGTCGGCAGTAAGAAAATGCCTATTTTTGAAAGGCAAACCACCATACATTTAGAATTTTTTTAAAAAAATCCTCTATCTAGATGTCCAGGGATGCCCAGATTGCCGGGATGTCTAACTTTATACCACATTTTCGAACAAAATTTTATCCAAGTCCCAAACACCCAGAATTTGGACATGGGAGGGGCTAGTCCTGTACTAGACTGGCCACTCAGACATGGCAACAGAGCAGTGAGGTACCTTAGAGGGCTCTGCTGTGAATTTCACAAAAAGGGTGCCAGATAAACATCTCACCAGAACTCCCTTATAGGTTATGGTGAGCCCCCTAAAACACGCCCAAAACCCACTATACCCACCTGTCTATAACCCCAATAGCCCTTATGGCTGCAGGTGGCACCTATAAGGCTGTAGAGTAGAGTTGTGGGGGACTCACATTTTCCACCATAAATGTAGTGGTTAGAGTGAGTTATGGGCCTGGGTCCTCCTCTCTATGGTTCACTAGCCCACCCCCCAGACCATTTAAGCCACCTCTGTGCAGCTCTACTAGGCTTCCCAATACCTAGTATGTACCTTTTTGTTCTCATTTTTGTGTGGTGGAAGGGGATTAGTGTGCACTGGAGAAGTGTGGGGGTGTCTTACCTTGATGCATGCAGTTGTCATCTGGTCAGTTTGGGCACCTTTATGGCACTTAGGCCCTTCTAAAACAGGTCTAGATCCAAACATATAAGTTCCATCCAGGATGTCTTCCAAAATGTTTGATTATTGCAGCAAGACGTCTATGTCTAACCCACCCTTGAGACTGCCCAAAGCCCGCCCATAGCACGCCTCCACCACACCCATCTTGTGCTCTGAACATACAGAGGCTGGAACACTTAGCTAGACGTACAGAAAGGTGGTTTTGATTATTGGCACTTCGACATCCTGGCGATTAGGACATCCAAGTGCTGATTTAGGATGCTTTTTGGGCGTCTATATTTTTTGATTATGGGCCCCATAGTGTATACACAAAGATGGAACATATAGGCAGATAAGATATATATATATAAAAGTGCCAACTTAAGGAAAAAAAATTGCACTTGAAGTCAAGAAAATTGCAGGAAAAAGACCTCAGTTAGGGTAGGAGTGGGTAAGGGTGACAGATCAAAAATGTGCAAGACAATCACGCGCAGACAAAAATGCGCAGACAACTCAGCGCAATGACAATGGCGCTCACAGACTATTGCACTAAAGACAATTGCGCACAACTATATCTCCGCAGATATGCACTAAGAACGTTGATATAGAATCGGGACAGGCAACTAGAGAAAGAATTTGGAGAATTAACTCACACACTGTTGCTGTGCTTATTTGCCTGGATCTTCTGTGTTTACTAGGTAGAATCATGGGAGGGCTGGTCGCTTCAAAACCTTGTTCATCTGATGACAGAAAAGGCTCAAAGTGACCTGGAGAAGGTGCGAGCAGTCTGGATATGGCTCTGTCACAACATCAGTAAGTACAAAATGCTTGAGGTCACCTTAGCATCTGGGCTGAGACCTTCCCTCTTGCCTGCCTCTAATTCTCTCAGAGCTGCAGTACCTGTTATATATACAGTATTTTGTCTGTGTTGAAAATCCTCCTCACCTGTTAATAGCGATTGTGTGCATCCCTTTAGTATATAAACCATTTTTCTTTATTACACAGGAAAGCAATATAGCAAGACTTCAATAAATAAGACCAAATATGAAAATTTTAAAAAAACCAAACCAGGAACAATGAATATTTTAGTGAGGTAGTAAGGGCTTGCATTTTTTTTTTTGTTGTTATGCTTATGTGTCCTTGTTTGGTGAAGGTAAAGAAAATATTGAGAACCACATTGGCTTGAATATCCTCATTCACGAATGAAAAATGTCAAACTAGAAAAAGGGTATAGGGTGATGGACTTGATATACCACCTTTCAGTGGAATAACCAAAGTAGTTTACATTTTCTATGCAGGTACTTGCTCTGTCCCTAATGGGCTCAAAATCTCTCAGCTTGTACTGATCTCTTTGAAAACCTTAACCTTCAGTGATCACCTACTGAAAACTAAATCATATGTGCTGTATTTATATAGGAAGGCCTCCCTCCCTTCCCATCCTCACGTCAAGGTGTGTCAAATTCCAGAGCCTTTTCTATAATATTTGCAAGAATATATTAGGGTGAATCAAAAATTAAAGTCAAATGTTAAATTATGCAATAATCAGAACAGAGCTAGCAAAATGCAACATATATACTCATACATTGCCTGTTGGACATTTTGACAACGCACAGTGCAGCATGCGGCCTTTAGTCATGTGACAGCCATGAGGTCAGAAACATGAACGCTGCATTGCAAGATCGCACCATCAAAGAACAACGTGCAGTAGTGAGCTTTTTTTTGGGCAGAGGGAGTGAAACCTGTGGAAATTCACCATCAAATATTGACTCGGTATGAATCAATGAAAGTTTTATGAGTGGGTAAAAAGGTTTAAAGAGGGAAGAACAGACGTAACTGATGAAGGTCTTTCTTGTCCCCCATCGTGCACACAAGAGCACATTGACAGGGTGGATGCCTTGAATAGAGGCAAATTTGGATCTGCAACTATGGATCTGCATTTGTCATAATGCATGATGACTTGGGACAGGAAAGTCTGCGTACAATGAGTTCCCAAACAGATGTGTGGAGTGTGCGGAGGTTGCAACCCAGTTCCTGAGATGGTGTGAAGAATATCCGAGTATTCTGGAGAGAATTGTCACTGGCAACAATATAAATGGCTCAAGGCATCATAGTCCCTTGAGACAACAATGTATTGGAGGAGCATCAATAACAGAAAATCCAGCCAAAGTTTCAGCACCTGGGTTGTACAATTCAATAAAAGCAGTGGAAGCTGGGAAGGAGAAAGTAAAGAGTGGATATATTAAGATGGTGGCTGATAGACAGTGCATGTTGGTGTTACCAGAGACTTTGCCCAAGACTCTTGGGCCAAGAGATCTCCAGATTGATCTCTGAAGCCTTGAAAACAAGTTAAACAAACTTCAGTTGGTCATGGATGAGATCCAGAAACAATTGATGCACATGCCAGTTGCTTAGGAGAGACTGAAGCATGGATCTCTATAGGAGAACATCAAAATTCATCTATAATGGCATTAGTAGATCTTCAAACTATACAGTAAGGAACTCCTGGGCAGAGGAGACTGAGAGGGGACATGATCGAAACGTTCAAGATACTGAAGGGAATAGACTTAATATGTTCACCCTCTCCAAGGTAAGGAGAATGAGAGGGCACTCTCTAAATCTGAAAGGGGATAGATTCAGTACAAACGTGAGGAAATTCTTCTTCACCCAGAGAGTGGTAGACAACTGGAACGCTCTTCCAGAATCTGTTTTAGGGGAAAACACTCTCCAGGGATTCAAGACAAAGTTGGACAAGTTCCTGCTAAACTGGAACATAAGCAGGTGAGGCTGGACTCATTTAGAGCAATGGGCCGCTGCGTGAGCAGACTGCTGGGCATGATGAACCGCTGTTCTGACCCAGCAGCGGCAATTCTTATATTCTTATCAGGAGAATTGTAGCAGGGATAACAACATGAATAGCATCGGTCTCTTGGAATGGGTTAAAAATTCTGAACTGGCATCTTAAACCATAGGCAGCGGAACACTTTTTTGTTGAGAGGGGAGCATAAGTTCTGTGTTGTAGTCATAGATGGACTACTTGGGAAACACTGGTTTACAGCATAAGAATAAAACAAGAACAGATGGATACAAGAATAGCAAGAATGAATGAAAAATATATTAAAACAGCAGCCATGATATCCAATATAAAAACATACAAATTATCTATAAAATACAATAAAATTGCCCAATATGTGAGAATAAAAACGTCTTAACATCTTTTGTAAAGTGAGGATAGGAGAGTCCTGAGTACAACAGGGAGTTTATTCCACATTTTCCGACCAATGACTCTGAAGGCTTTCTTTCTCCATTGCTCTTTCCAAAAGACAGTGACCATAAGAGCTCCTAGCAAATATGCATTTAATGAACATATAGCTAGCTTTTCTTTTAAATAAATAGGTTTCTGTAAATGGACCACCTTAAGCATTATGAAATAAGTGAAACAAGACTTTTTGTTGCACTCTTTCAGAATATGATGTTGATGGCTTCTTTGGACTATCACCCAAGATCCATGAACCTCAGGAGGTTTTGCAGACCGGACGAGGTGTGTGTTCGGGTTATGCCAGCCTATGTCAAATAATGTGCAGGTACTTCGTTTATTTATTTATTTAAAACTTTTTTTATACCATTTACAAGAAAACTAAATAGTTTACATCAGTGTTCTTCAACCTTTTTACACCTATGGACCAGCGGGGAAAAAAAAATTATTTTGTGGACCGGCAAACTACTAGGCCTGAAATTTAAAAACCCCGTTTCCGCCCCGTCTCAGCGAGCTCGGTCCTCGCAAACCATCTGATCCCATCCGCACAAGCCTCACTTATGATTTTATACTGAATGTATTTTATTAAAGTATATAAAGAAACAATATTCTGTACAATTGTCATTTTATAAATACAAATAATACAGAGCCAGGATCAACAAACCCCTGTCTCCCCTCCCCTTCACTTATATCCCCTCTACTATCAAGAAAACTGAATAAGCCAAATTATTACAGAATGCTACACAGAAATATCATGCTACCAGAATACCGCAGTCACACATAGCAGGAATAGGGTTAGGGGAGTGCAACTAGGGCACCTGCCCCCCTGGTCAGAGAGAGCCCTAAGCCACTGCCTGGACTTTGTAGTCCCCAGTTATGTCTAACACCAGCTCTAGCAGGATATATATTTCAAATCTGATATATTCTAATCACAAAATAGAAATAAAATTATTTGTTTCTACCTTTTGTTGTCTCTGGTTTCTGCTTTCGTCTTCTTTTCACTTTCTTCCTTCCAGCGTCTGCCCTCTCTGTCTCTTCAATCCAGCATCTGCCCCTTCCATCTACTGTCTGACCTCTCTCCCTTCCATATGGTATTTGTCTTCTTTCTATGCCCCCCTCCCCTTTCCATCCAGCCTATGCCCCTCTCTCCTTTTTACACGATTCATTTCAGCTTCACTGCTCTCTTCATTTTTATCTCTCCTACACCAGATCTAGCATCTTTGTCCCTCTCAATTTCTCTGCTGACCCCCTTTCCCATCTCATTCCTGTCTCTCCCCTTCCCCTCCTCTAATCTCCCTGCAAGCCGTTTCCTTCCTTTTTTCTTCTCCCTTCCCTCCTCCCCCTGTCCAGCAGTAACTCTCTTCCCTTTCCTTTCCCTCCTCCCCTCTCAGCAGCATCTCTCCTTCTCCCTCCCTCCAGGTCCAGTAGCAGCTGTCCCTTTTTTCCCCTTGCCCAGCAGCTTCCCAGACTCCTTTCCCTCCTCCCCTCCCAACAGCATCTCTCCTTCTCCCTCTCCAGGTCCAGTAGCAGTTGTCCCTTTTTCCACTTGCCCAGCAGCTTCCCAGACTCCTTTCCCTCCTCCCCTCCCAGCATCATCTCTCCTTCTCCCTCTCCAGGTCCAGTAGCAGCTGTCCCTTTTTCTACTTGCCCAGCAGCTTCCCAGACTCCTTTCCCTCCTCCCCTCCCAGCAGCATCTCTCCTTCTCCCTCTCCCTCTCCAGGTCCAGTAGCAGCTGTCCCTTTTTTTTTCACCATGCCCAGCAGCTTTCTCCCCTCCCAGCAACTCTCCTTACTTGCCAGCGCTACGATTCAGTAAGGCAGCCTCGGGTCCTTTGTTGGGTCGCACCGCCTCTGAGGAAAGCGGAAGTTGCATCATCAGAGGCGGCCCAACTCAGCAAAAGCTCCAAGGCTTCCTTCCTGAATCGCTGCGCTTGTAAGGAGAGCCACTGAGAGGGAAGAAAGCACAGTCTGAGGCTCCCCATTATCTCACCGGCCCTGCGCAACTACAGCTCCTCGATCTTGCCGGTCCTGCGTGGACCGGCAAGAAATTGAAGAGGTTGATCTCGCCGGTCCTGCGCAGACCGGCAGGAATTTTCTGCGGACTGGCACCGATCCGTGGACCGGCGGTTGAAGAACTGTGGTTTACATCAATTAAAACATACATAAGATAAAAACAAACCATATCATAAAATCTATATAATTACACAATTTTTTCTCTGCAGATGTCAACTGATAAATCACAAGAATACAATAGCAAACATGGTTAAGCAGATTCTTTTCTTCAAATGCCAACTAATAAATCACAAAAATGCAGTAATAAACTGAGTTTTTATTTAACACCAGCAATACCGAAAGTCATCGCTCTAGTAGCTGCATAATTTCTCTGTGCTATTGGAATTAATAGCTTTTGATTTTCAGATCATAAGGATCTATTAGGCTTTTAGAGTACCACAACTTGTCAAAAGTTCCATGATGTTTGATGGTAAATAGTCTGATGGACCACAGAACCAACTTTATGTTGTACCCGAAATACAGCTGGCAACCAATGTAATTGCTTCAGAATTGGCGTAATATGTGCCATCCTGTCAACTCCCATTATTAACCAATCGCTCTCCTTGTTGTTTTCAAAATTCCAAGGTAGAGAGCGTTACAATAATCTAACCTAGACAGAACCATCCCCCACAAAACAGTCTGAAAATCAGAAGGCAAAATCAACGATTTTAAGTGACAGAGCATATGGGGCTCCTTTTACGGCTTTATCGCACATACCTTTTTAGCGCGCACTAACCCCTGCGCTAGCTGAAATAATAACGCCTACTCAAGAGGAGGCGGTTGCGGCTAGCACGGCCAGCAAATTAGCGCACGCTATTACGCGCATTAAACCGCTAATGTGGCTTCGTAAAAGGAGCCCATAAAGTTGGTTGAAACATGCCTTAACAGTCTTAACTATTTGCAGCTTCATGGTCAGGACTGAATCCAAAACAACCCCAGGAACAATCATTTCTTTCCTTACAGGTAGTGTCATCCCAAAACACTTAAGGAATCAGGCCACAGCTCTTCCCCACTCCTTCCAACAAACATCACCTCTGTTTTTCCCATATTTAAGCATAAACCATGCTTTTTCATCCAATCTTCTATCTTCAACATGCAATGATTTATGGACTGTTGCAAATTCACCCCCCACTTATGTACTGGGAACAAAAATAACACATCATCTGTTCCTTAAACATAGCTTAATGTTTTTCTTATAGACAGCCTGCTAAGTTGCATCACAAGGAAATAGCATTTGACCATCAAGCACCATGCCTGCTCATGGCCTACCAGGTCCCTGCCTTCCCTGCCCCATCACAAACTTTCTGTCAGAGGGGGCAGGAGCATGGGGTTGCTAATTGGATGCCGTTTCGTTTGACAGTATTAATTCAATCCTTAGTTTACCCTATTGCATGCAGTGATTTGTAGCTCTAACTTCCCAATTGCAGTCACTAAGAGAAGCAAGACTAGAAGTCCCTGCATGCAACGGGGGATAAACCAGGCCAGGTAAATCTAGATCCAGTTGGCAACATTACAGAAGCAACAGACCGTTAGCGCACATGCAAGTGTTCAAAGGCCTGCCACCGCACTGAAGTCTGCTGCCCTAGGCAGATGCTCAGTTAAATGGGTATTTATGAGGGGCCGCTGAAAAGTTCTTAGCCCAACCAAGAAGAAAATGATGTGGAGCCTTAACTTACAAGTTATTCCACACCTTTCTTGACACTTTTCATTCAGCTTGGAGAAAAGATGACGGAAGGGAGATATGATAGAAGTCTATAAAATTTGGAGTGGGGTGATAAGGAAGTTGTTTCACTCATCGGTTCTCAACCAGTCTAGGGTACACCCAGCCAGTCAGATTTTCAGGAATCTGACAATGAATATGCATGAGAACATAAGAATAGCCTTACTGGGTCAGACCAATGATCCATCATGTCCAGTAGCCTGTTCTCACGGTGGTCAATTTAGGTCACTACTGCCTGGCCAAAACCCAAGAAGTAGCAATATTCTTTTTTCTCCAAGAAATTGTCCAAACCCTTCTTAAAACCAGCTACGCTATCCTCTCTTACCACAACTTCTGGCAATGCGTTCCAGAGCTTAACTATTCTCTGAGTGATAAAATATTTCCTCCTATTGGTTTTAAAAGTGTTTCCCTGTAACTTCATCGAGTGTCCCCTAGTCTTTGTAATTTTTGACAGAGTGAAAAATCGATCTACTTGTACCCGTTCTATTCCACTCAGGATTTTGTAGACTCCTATCATATCTCCCCTCAGCCGTCTCTTTTCCAAGCTGAAGAGCCCTAACCTTTTTAGTCTTTCCTCATATGAGAGGAGTTCCATCCCCTTTATCATCTTGGTTGCTCTTCTTTGAACTTTTTCATGCGCCACTATATCTTTCTTGAGATAAGGAGACCAGAATTGAACGCAATACTCCAGATGAGGTCGCATCATGGAGCGATATAGGGGCATTATAACATTCTTAGTCTTATTAACCATCCCTTTTTTAATAATTCCTAGCATCCTGTTTGCTTTTTTGGCCGCCGCCACACATATTTGCACTCCACTCAATCCAAATCTCCCTCATATATATATTCATTATGGATATCCTGTCAACCTGACTGATTTGCTGTGCCCTAACTGGATTGAGAACAACTGGTTCAACTTGTCAAATAACACAAACACAAGAGAATGATCCATGAAATTGTTGATGAGCAACCTGAAAATAAATCATAGAGTGTTTTTGGGTTTTTTTAATGCAGCACATAATTAAGCCATAAAATCTGTTACTGGAGGATGTAGTCAAAGCAAACATCATAGAGAATTAGATAAATTCCTGGATTAAAGGTCCATAAACACTATTAGCTAGGTAAGCTTGGGAGAGTTATAGGAGCTATGGAACTAGATTAACTTTTTGGGATTTGCCAGGTACTTGAGACCCAGACTGGCCATGGTCAGAAAAAGGATGCTGAACTCAATGGACCTGGGTCTGGCTCAGCATGGTTCCTATGTTCCTGAATTAGAGATTACAAAAAACAAAGAAAGAAAAGCAAAAAAATGTATTTCCTTGTATTACACTTGTTTATTTAATTGTAAGAAGGCATTCCAGGTTGTATATCTTAGTGGAACATGGACACTTCTCTGTTAGAGTTTGGTCATTAGTCTCGTGCCTTGTATCAACAATGGATATTTTGGCATACATAAGGTGCTTAAGCAATGAAAAACCCCAGAGTATCTTTTTCGCAGAAATACAGGTGATTTTTCTTTACAGCCACTCATTTGTTTCCAAGAAATTTAATCAACATTTCTGCTGTTACAGAGAAATGGGATTGACATGCCATGAGATTTCTGGGTATAGCCGAGGCGCTGGATACCGGCAAGGCCAGAGCTTCCAGCAAAAAAAATCCAATCATATGTGGAATGCTATTGAGTTAGAGGGTCAGTGGTACCTCCTTGATGCTTGCTGGGGTGCAGGCACAATTGACCTTGAGAACAGGCTCTTTATACCCAGGTAAGGAACTCAGTTCCTCAAATTGAATAAAGAAACCTATATCAGTGCATTGTTCAATCATTGTCTTCATCAAATAACATCATACGTGGTTAGCCCTAGCTCTAGGTAGACTAGGTATCTGCCAAGGGTGGCAACATTTGGAGGGGAAGAGGGCTGCGGTGCAATGAGAGAGCATCTTTCTCTTCCCTTTGCTATGCTGTGCCACTGCTACCTTACCTCTTTGCTGCTCCAAAGGTACTCAGTGCCAACATGGGGCATAGGGTTACCAGATGACTGGATTTTCCCAGACATATCTTCTTTTTGAGGACTCTGTTGGGCGTCCGGGCATCTTTTAAATTTTAGAACGTTTGTCCTGGGAAACCGGACATCTAGTAACCCTACAGTTATGCACCTCCCCCTCCCCATCTGGAGTCCTCCTTCCTCCCACCCTCCACGGGATTCTGTGCTTGCTCACCTGGCACTGATGTAACTCTTTGTGGCGTTGGCAACGTGACTGAACTAAACACAGCTGCCTTTGGCGACCCGGAAGCTTTCTCTCTGCAGAGGAAAAGCTTCCAGGTCACCGAAGTGAGCGTGTTTAGTTCACTCAGGCTGCCGACGGTATGAAGAGTTTACAGCAACACTGAATAAGAAAGCACTGGATTCCAGGGGCTGGGGTGGGGGTAGTAAGAAAGATGCTGGACTGTAGGGATAGGAAGGAAAGATGCCCTAGACCTGCAGGGGAAGAAGGGGATGGGGCAGATAGAGATATCAGACCACAGGGGGAGGGGATGGGCGGGAGAGAGATGTCAGCCTTCTGGATGGGGAAGGGGGGGGGAGAAGAGTGAGATGTCAGACCAGGGAGTGTGTGTCTTTTGAGCTAACCCTGATATTTATACCACAGATCTGATTCACTTCCTGTTTTGCATGAAAAAAATTCAAAACAATTTACAAAACTTGGAGGGGCATTTTCAAAACATATGTCTAAATCTGATTTGGACACATGACACTAGACATCCAAAGTTAGCAGTACGAAAATGTCTATTTTCAAAGTGTAAACCACTATACGTCTAGAAATATATATATAAAACCTCTATCTGGACATCCAGGCCACTGGGTCACCCAGACTGCCAGGATGTCTATCTTTATACCACATTTTCGACCAAAATTTTGTCCAAGTTCCAAATGCCCAGAACAAGACCATTTGGACATGGGAGGGGCCAGTCCTGTAATGGACTGGCCACCCAGACATGTCAACAGAGCAGTGGGGCACCGTAGAGGGCACTGCTGTGAACTTCACAAAAAGGGTGCCACATAAACATCTCACCAGAACTCCCTTATAGATTATGGTGAGCCCCCAAAACACCCCCCAAACCCACTATACCCACCTGTCTACAACCCCAATAGCCCTTATGGCTGCAGGTGCCACCTATATGGCAGTAGAGTAGGGTTTTGGGGGACTCACATTTTCCACCATAAATGTAGTGGTTAGAGTGGGTTATGGGCCTAGGTCCTCCTCTGCTCAGCCCAGGCAGAAACAGGAAGTTGCGTCAGAGGGGAAGCTTTGGGCTGAGCAACGCTTGCAGTTCCCTTACGTTCGGATTCCAATGCAGCGTTCGGATTCCAGGGCAAAATTTAATTTAAAAAAAAGTTTGAATTCCAACTTGTTCGAGTTCTGGGGTGTTCAGATTCCGAGGTACCACTGTAGTTTGTCCAAATTTTCACCTACTGTATATGATTTCGTTTTGAAAATTTACACGTATAAAGTATACCTGTACATGTAATTTACAACTATGTGAGCTGTTTGATAACTGCTCCTCCCTTAAGGATTAAATTGTATAAAGAAAACACAGAATATTTCAAACATTAGTGGCATTTGCAAAAGTCAAAGCAACAAGACGCAAACAGCACCAAAGGGTTCCACAAGAGAAACGAAACAGAAAAACAAAAATTGTGGAACAGAATCGGATGTACCAGTTGTAGTTTAATAGGTGTCCAAAAAATCTAAAAGCAATCCAGAAAGGATATAAATAGTAAAAACCAAATAATATACCCCCCTTTTACAAAACTGTAGTGCAGTTTTTAGCGCCGGCCGTAGCAGTAAAATCTCCCATGAGCATCGTAGCTGTTGCCGCCGTGGCCACTGCTAAAAACCGTGCTATGGTTTTGTAAAAGAGGGGATATAAAATTGCAAGTGGGTCACTTGTAATTTTATATATTATTTGGTTTTTACTGTGGGTTGTTTGCATAAGTCAAAATATTTCTATGTATGTTGCAGATGGGCACAGCCCTTGTGTGAAGTTTGTCCCATATATTGAAAAACTTATCCTCAGTGTGTTAAGTCTATGACCAACACCCCTTATATTGTGATGTATATGAGAAAGTTCTTTGTTTCAAAACCTTCTTAACTTAGGATTTTTTAAATATTTATTTTTAAAGGCCAGGAGGCCTCAAGTGTTCACAGCTGTCTGTTTTTGGAAAAAAGACAATAGCTTTAGCCACAAAAAAAGAAAGGCAATTGGGACTAATGATAGTTCACAAAAGGCTGTTCTGATAGGACTAGTTCCCAAAACACACAACCGTGAACACTTGAGGCCTCCTAGCCTTTAAAAATAAATATTTTAAAAATCCTAAGTTAAGAAGGTTTTGAAACAAAGAACTCTCTCCTATACATCACAATATAAGGGGTATTAGCCATGTATTGATGATATACGTGTCGCATAAAATAAAATGGCTCTTTTTTACCATATTTTATGTGAAACTGACACCCTGGGTAATTTATCCTTTTTGTCATGTGTTTTCCTCAGGGATTTTATTTCCTCCCTTTTTTATTTTCCTTCTTTAGATATGATGACTTCTTCTTCCTGACAGACCCAGAAGATTTCATTGAGACTCACTGGCCTGATGATCCAGCATGGCAATTGCTAGAACCCAAAGTCTCACGTGAAGATTTTGAAAATAGAGTTTTTAAGACTTCTGAATTTTTCAAGATGCAGCTGTATCTAATTTCCCCAAAAATGTCTGTTGTTAAAGCAGGTAAATACAATCCTGCTAAGTTTAGAATTAGTATTAAGGGCGTAGTGAATGCCTTTGTAAATTACTTTCATAGATCAGCAAGCAAGAGTCTTTATCCCAGGACAAGCAGACAGCTTATTCTCACATATTAGTGACGTCATCCACGGAGCCCGGATGCGGACAGCTTTGCAAGTAGGCTTGCTTGTAGAACTTTAGAAAGTTCGCGACTGCCACACCACGCATGCATGAGTGCCTTCCCGCCCAGTGCAGGGCGCACGTTTCCTCAGTTCTCAGTTTTCTGCAGAGCTGAGAAGTCCTATTTCTACACTGTGCTAGACTCAGTTCTACTTTGTACCTTCTCTCACTGAGGCTCGTGTTTTATTTCTTTTCAAGGTTGCTGTATTTTTATTGCGTGTTTTTTTTTTTTTTAAAGACTTAATTTGATTTTTCTTTTCTGTCATGGCGGGGCCTGCCTCACGGCCTCAGGTTTTGATCTTGCTGAGGCTATTTTTCCATTTATGTCCCAGCCAGTCACAGGCTTCAAGAAGTGTAGCCGTTGCCAGCACACAATCTCCCTTACTGACCCACATAGGTGGTGTGTTTAGTGTTTGGGACCTGACCATCATCTGGAGTCATGTGCCCGCTGTGCTGCTCTTCAACCTCGAGCCCTCAAACGTTGTCGAGTTCAGGTGAACAAACTTTTTGGCAGTATAGATCCGCTTTCCCTGGTCTTGACCACAACCTCAAATCCAGTCAAGCTTCTCACTGGGGTTCCGCCTTCTGCCTCGACCTCGGCTTTAATCAAGCCCTCCTCATTCGGCGGGGCCTCGCCCTTGAGCAAATCGGCTAAGTCTTCTCCTGACGAGACGCTTGCTTCGCTGCCTCCCTCAGGTCAGGTACCAGTGATTATCAAACTGCCCAAGAAGCACTCCAAGTCGAAGAGTCATTCTTCCTCCTCTTCCTCGGAGACTATAGCCACACCAAATATACCAGATCCTCAAGTCTCGGTGTCACATTTGGAGGCTATGATTCAGACCATTTGGATTGCCAGTTTAGTAATATGCTTGCCAAACATACTCCTATCTCGACTCTGCTTCCTGCAGTACAGCTTGAGCACTTAGCAGTATCACAAGGAGTTGAGTCCTTGGGAGTGCCTCGACAGGAATCTACACACTCTATGCAATGAGTTGAGTCTTTGCAAGTGTGTCATCTGGAGTTTAAGCACGCTACTCAAGGAGCCGAGTCCTTGTCAGTGCCTTGAGATACCTCGACACCAGGGGTTCAGTCCTTTTTGGTGTCTCGATCTCCAGCCTCCAGCCCTCCCTCCTCGCATAAGGCAATGCCCTTCCTGAGGCATAGGGCAAAGACTCCTCAACTTTCTTCTCAGTGAGACCTGCCTGGTTCGAGGCACAGTTCTCCACATCAGTCGAGGCATCCATCGAGGCACAGATCCTCTTCTCAAGACAGGCCTCATCTCTCAACACTTCGAGACTCTTCAAGGCCTCCAACTCCGAAGTTGAGGACACCACCTCCAGAGCCTTATACTTCTTCTGTGAGGGATTCTATCTATTCTCTCAGTGAGTCATCTATATCTGCATATTCAGACCTCAGGTATCAGTACTCCAGGGAAGCTTCACCTTCGTTCTCCACCTTGCGAGGCACCTCGAGGTCACCTTCTTCCCCTCGAGGTCAACCTTCCTTGGAGCAGATATCTTTTTCTTCTTTCCTCTGTCAAATGAGTAAGGACCTCAGTATTACTTTGGACTCTGATTCCAAATACTCTCAGGAATATTTAGAAGAAATGGGCATGTCTCGTCCTCCTGCGGAGTCTCTTAAATTGTCCATCAATAGACTTCTTTTTCAAACTTGTAAGAGAAATCTTGAGATACCTTATTCCATTCCTGCTGTTCCAGGAAAAATGGAGTCTCATTACAGGATGGTCCACTGCAAGGGCTTCAAGAAATCTCAGTTATCCCATCAGTCCCTTCTTGTGGAGTCTTCTCTGAAAAAGACTAATGCTGCCAAAGTTTATGCCACTGTCTCTCCTGGAAGAGAGGGCAGGACCATGGACAAGTTTGGTTGACATTTGTATCAAAATTCTCTGATGGCAACTAGAGTTTTGAATTACAGTTTTGTTTTCATTTCTTATTTCAAACATTTGGTTGACACACTGCTGGAATATTTCAAATATTTTCCTCAACACCCTCTTCCAGGTTTTCAGCAGACAATTACCACTCTGACTCAACTCCTCATGCATCTCCTTCAGTCTTCCCATAATGCATTTGAACTTTCCTCGAGGGTCGCTGCCTTTTCAGTGGCGATGCGCAGGCTTGCCTGGCTCCAAACTATAGACATGGACCCCAATCTTCAAGATCGTCTGGCCAGCATCCTTTGTCAAGGCAATGAATTGTTTGATGACTCTATCAAGGCAGCTACTAAACAATTGTCTGAACATGAGGAATTGTTTGCTTCCATCATTCGTCCTAAGCTTAAGCCTTCTACCTCTAAAAGCTTCATGCCTCTTCCTCTTACCAGAGGCATTTTCCACAGAGAAAAGTTCCTTATACAAGAGCACCTCCTAAGAAAAAACCACAATAGCAACAGAGGCAACAGAAATCTCAGACTCCTGCTGCGTCTAAGGCCTCTCAGCCTTTTTTTACCATCTAATACAGAGCATAACCTCCATCGTTTTGCCTCTGTCCTCTCCCCTTCTCATTGGAGGTCATCCATCATTTTTACCAATGCTGGGAGATGATTACATCAGACCTCTGGGTGGTGTCCATCATCAGGGAAGGATACTCTCTTCATTTCATCCAGGTTCCTCCAGATTTGCCTCCAAGAGAGTATCCTTCCAATCCATCCCAGGCCGCCCTTCTTCTTCTTCAGGAAGCTCAAGCTCTGCTCTATCTCCGTGCCATTGAGGAAGTTCCCCTGGAACAGCAGAGCAAAGGGTTTTACTCCCGTTACTTCATAGTTCAGAAGAAGACAGGCGATCTGCGACCCATTTTGGATCTCAGAGCCCTCAACAAATTTCTTCTCAGAGAGAAATTTTGGGTGCTGTCTCTGCCATCATTATACCCCCTTCTAGATCAGAATGATTGGTTATGTTCTCTAGATCTCAAAGAGGCTTACATTCCCATTCCCATTCATCCAGCCTCTCGACAGTTCCTCAGATTTCGGGTGGGGAATCTGCATTTTCAGTACAGAGTGCTACCTTTCAGCCTGGCTTCATCTCCAAGAGTGTTCACCAAGTGTCTGGTCGTAGTAGCAGCAGCTCTGCGGAACCATGGCCTCCCGGTGTTCCTGTATCAAGGATTCAACATCTCAAGGGGTTATTGTAGCAACCCTACGGACTACATTGTTCCTACAAAGTTTGAGGTTTGAAATCAACTTTCCCAAATCCCAGCTACAGTCCTCTCAGACTTTACAGTTCATCGGAGCTGTCCTGGACACTGCCCAACTCAGAGCATTCCTTCCTCAACAACGTCAGGATGCTCTCATTCATCTCTGCCACAAAGTGTCTTCCTTGGCTACAATTTCAGCAAGACACATGATGGTTCTCCTAGGTCACATAGCCTCTACAGTTCACGTGACTCCTTTTGCCAGACTTCACCTCAGAATTCCTCAGTGGACCCTGGCATTTCAGTGGGTGCAGGCGTGTGACCCACTCTCTTAACATATCACAGTAACTCCTTCGTTGAGACAGTCTCTCCACTGGTGGATGCTCTCTTCCAATCTCTCCAGAGGTTTACTGTTTCAAATGCCCCCTCATCAGAAGGTCCTCATGACGGATTCCTTGACCTATACGTGGGAGACTCATCTCAATGGTCTCTGTACTCAAGGTCCAGCACAGATCGTCAGTATCACAGCAATCTGTTAGAACTCAGCAATCTTCAATGCTCTCAAAGCTCTTCAATGACAATTGTTAGCACATATGAACAATGAATCTTCAACTTAAATACTTCTTCAGTTGCTCATTCTCCTTACACAAACTAAAATAATTAACTCACACCGAAGTTCCTCAGTGTACCACACTCCTGCTATGAACTAGCAGATTTGTGTAGTGGTCTTCCTCATCGGAACTATTTAATTTGGTGTTTTATCTATTTCATTATTTCTACTTTTATATTTTTATACTTTTCTACTTTATATATTCTTTCATTATTGTTTTTTCATTATTAAAGTGCCAGTGCTTATACTTAAAAGATTTTTCTTTAAATATAGATATAAATAAAGAGACTTAGCTTTGAACAATTACTGTCTCATTCCCCACTGACGCGTTTCATTCTTCATCAGGGTTGGGGAAAGTACATAGACTGTAAAGAAAAGGAGTTACATTAGTTCACCTCTATCAACTAAGACTTCACTATTGATGTAGTAGTTTGTGGTTTAGCTTACCAGAAATGTTCAAGCAGATAGCTTTTAGCTTACTCCTAGAAAGACATGCCGGGACTACTAACATGGCTGCGGTGTTCTGAGCAATCCTAAAGAGAACAACACCCATCCCTTATCAGAAACTGGAAAGATCGCAATTCATTAATTCAGCATCTTCTTCATGACCAGGTAGTGCTCATTCGGACAGGCAACCAAGTAGCCATGTACTACATCAACAAGTAGGGAGGAACAGGATCTCTCTCTCTTTGCCAAGAAGCTCAAAAGGTGTGGAAATGGGCAATCCATCACAACACCTTCCTGAAAGCAGTCTACATTCAAGAAGAGAAAAACTGGCGTACAAATTTAATCATCTTCTGCAACCTCACGAATGGACAGTCAATTCCTCACCTCTCCATCACATTTTTTTTCAATGCGGGACTCCTCAGATAGATCTCTTTGCTTCTCCCCACAACAATAAACTGCCTCAGTTCTGGTCCAGGATATATTCTCCTCTCAGCCTCGAGGCAGATGCTTTCCTTCTGGAATGGACGAATCAGTTTCTCTATGCATTCCCTCCATATCCTTTCATACTCAAGACACTTGTCAAACTCAAACAGGAACATGCCACCATGATTCTGATAGCTCCTCGGTAGCCCAGGCAACCATGGTACTCCCTTCTACTTCAACTCAGCAGCAGGGAGCCAATATGTCTACCAGTTTTTCCCTCTCTGCTTACACAGAGTCAGGGATCTCTACTTCATCCCAACCTGCAGTCTCCATATCTGACAGCTTGGTACCTCTCAACATAACTGCCACTCTACAGTTTTCTCAATTTGTACAGGACATTTTAGAGGCTTCCAGAAAGCCTACAATCAGAAATGGACTAGATTTTCTGCTTGGTGCACCATTCATCACAAAGAGCCTCAATCTACATCCTTGTCTTCAGTTTGGGATTACCTGTTACATTTGTCTCAGTCAGGCCTCAAATCTACATTCTTTTGAGTCCATCTCAGTGCGATTACTGCTTTTCATCAGCCTATCGAAGGGAAACCCCTTTCTGCTCATCCTGTGGTTTCCAGATTTTTGAAAGAACTTTTCAATGTCAAACCACCTCTCAAACTTCCTCCAGTAGTTTGGGATCTCAATGTTGTTCTTGCTCAATTGATGAAGCCTCCTTTCGAACCAATGGATTCAGCTCATCTTAAATATCTCATTTGGAAAGTGGTTTTTCTCATTGCTCTCATGTCTGCTCGCAGGGTCAGCGAGCTACAAGCTTTAGTTGCAGACCCATCTTTCACAAGGTGATCTTCCGTATTCATCCTAAATTCTTACCTAAAGTGGTTTCAGAATTCCATCTCAATCAATCCATTGTACTTCCAGTGTTTTTTCCAATACCTCATTCTCATCCTGGAGAAAAAGCTCTTCATACGCTGGACTGTAAGCATGCTTTGGCTTTCTACTTGCAATGCACTCAACCACATAGATCTGCTCCTCAACTTTTTGTCTCCTTCGATCCAAACAAGTTGGGACATCCGATTTCCACGCGCACCATCTCCAACTGGTTAGCTGCTTGCATCTCTTTCTGCTATGCTCAGGCTGGACTGCATCTACAGAGTCGAGTCACAGCCCACAAAGTCAGAGCTATGGCGGCATCTGTGGCTTTCCTCAGATCTGCTCCCATTGAGGAAACTGTAAAGCTGCCACTTGGTCTTCGGTTCATACATTCACTTCTCATTATTGTCTAGATACTTTTTCCAGACGGGATGGCTATTTTGGCCAGGCAGTTTTGCAAAATTTATTCTCCTAAATTGCCAACACTCCCACCATCCCTTTTTGGTTAGCTTGGAGGTCACCCATATGTGAGACTAGGCTGCCTGCTTGTCCTGGGATAAAGCACAGTTACTTACCATAACAGGTGTTATCCAGGGACAGCAGGCAGCTATTCTCACAACCCACCCACCTCTCTGCTAGCTATCTGAACTGTGGAGACGCGCGCTCTGCACTGAGTGGGTAGGCACTTGCACATGCGCGGTGCGACAGTCACAAACTTTCTAAACTTGCGAAGCTGTCCGCATCCGGGCTCTGTGGAAAATAGCCAAGCAATGGATGCACTAACATCACTTGGCTATTTAACATCAGGTTTTACCGATTGTAAAATCTGATTGCTCTAGACCTGTTGGTAACTGTGTTACCTCTCCCCCCCCACCCCCGAACCAAGATAAAATGGCAGGAGAGATGCCCACTCCCTCCTGCCACCGGAGGCAAAACTCCATTCTCCCCCCTCCATCAGCTCCCCTCCTCCCCGGTACCTTTAAGCCAGGAGCAGGAGGGATGCTCAGTCAGTCCCTCCCGTTCCTCTGCTGTCTGCCGTCTGCAATGCAGGCCTTAGGCCCCTCCTCGGTGCATCATCTGATGACAGGGAGGGGCCAAAGGCCCTGATTGGCTCAGATGCCTCAGGCCCCTCCCCTTGGGAGGAATCTTAAGTGTCTGAGCCAATCAGGGACTCCCTTAGGCTCCCTCTGTATCCCTAAGGCTCCTCCACTTGTATCCGGACCTTAGGCCCCTCCCTGTGCATCAGTGTATATTGTGTGTATCACTGTATATTGTGTGTATATGAAAAATGGATGGAAGAAATTGCATTACAATTAGTACTATTATGGGGGTGGAGACAGGAGCAGAATTTGGGCAGGTCTGGGGCGGAGCTTGGAAGGGGGTACTCGGTTGGTGTTTGTTAGGCTTAGGGGGTACTTGCTTTGAAAAGATTGAGAAACACTGGTATAGTGAATATAAATGTGAATTTTTATTTGACCCTCACGGACCCCCTGAAGCCCATCCATGGACCCTAGGTTAAAAATCTCTGCTATATGGGGTTATGGTGAGATGTATACCTGGGACCTTTATATGACGTTCACTTCAGTGCCCCCTAAAGTGCTCCACTGCTCGGCTATAACATGAGTGTTAAAGTCCATTATCTGCACAGTCACTTAGATCACTTTCCAGAGAACCTTAGTGACTTAAGCGAAGATCAAGGTGAAAGATTTCACCAAGATATAAAAACAATGGAAGCCAGATACAAGGAAGTTGGCAGACTATTGTTAGAATCTTATGTGGGATTGTCCTGGCAGATCCCACTCTCGGAAGTCTCACAAAAAGAGCTTCTTGTGTGTCGAATGACTGGAACGTTGTATCATAAACTTGTGCTTTTGGTATGAAATAAGTAGATTTTCATCCTGTACACTTTTCTTTTAATTTTTAATGTTTCCTTCATGCTTAAAATATATTAATTTAAACACTACATTAAATTATCCTGATTTTTTAATGGACAAGCAGAGTGAAGAGTGGTATATGACACATGCTCTGTATCTCAAAAACTAGAGCAGATAGGAGAAAACTGGTGCCATTTTTGGAATCAGCAGGTCAAATATACCCAGAAACAGGTCTAACATTTTAAGGCACCAAAATGAATGTGGGCCAGTGGAATTAGCAAAACATGGTATAATGAAACATAGGATGGCAAGCATAGTATGTGTTTTGCCATAGTACGTTTCACAACTGAAACGTAATATGGCAAAACATAGCACGGCAAACATAGGGCTCCTTTTACAAAGCCGCGTTAGCAGTTTAACGCGTGTAATAGCGTGTGCTAATTTGCCGGCCATTCTAGCCACTACCGCCTCCTCTTGAGCAGCGGTGGTTTCTCAGCTAGCGCGGGGGTTAGCTAAAAAAGGTACGTGCGCTAAAGCTGCTAACGCGGCTTCGTAAAAGGAGCCCATAGTATTACAAAGTATGGCAAAAATGGTAAGGCAAACGTGAATGATGAAACAAAGCATGGAAGACATGGAACGATGCATGAGCGATCATAGCATGGCAAACATAGTATGGTAAATATGGCGTATAGCAGGGGTGTCCAACCTGCGGTCCGAGGGCTGCATGCGGCCCAATGAAGTATTTTGTGCGGCCCCGGTCAAGGATGATGCAGCGTTTTCCTCTGCTGCCCCCTAGTGTTTACCGTCTTGCCGGCTCCCTCCTCTGTCTTGCTGCAGAGTTTGCACATTTGTGCAGCCCCAGAAACATTTTTTTTCGACCAATGCGGCCCAGTGAAGCCAAAAGGTTGGGCACCCCTGGCGTATAGTATAGTAGGACAAGGATTTCAAACAGTATGACAGAGAATGGTAGAACATTGTAAGAGAAAACATGGCTTTTGCTATCAATTCGTACACTGTGTAGCCGCACCACACGAGCCTCTGGTTGCCTGTTTCACTCAAATTTTATGCCAATTTGTTCAACATCATATGGTTCTCATTTAAGTGTGACACTGAGTAATCTGGCCCCTGAGGAAGGAGTGTTCTTCGAAACACGGACTATGTCAGGTCCTTCCATCTCATTTATGAGAACCACATTTTGACTTACTATTATTTATTTCATCCAATAAAGTTCCTGTACTTTGTACATCATTTCTGCAGTTTTCCTCCTTGTTTTTGTAGACAAGGGATGAAGCACATCAATGTCTGAGACTCGAGACAGTGGAGAGTTGGGGCTTAAAATTTGCAGATAGAATCACGTGATGTTGCTGAAAATATTATCTTGACCACTTCTCAGGCCTTCATTATTGTACACATGTAAAACAGGGTTTGATAGAAAAGAAATGTTAAAGTGAACCTGGTTAAAAATTGTCTCTCTGGTTTAATCCAGCCATTTGCTTAGTTAAAATAAGGCTGAAAGTACCATTTAAAAAAAAAACTTAGTTATTTTATTTATTATTTTAAAAGGTTTATATAATTTACATGCATAGTTTTAAAACAGAAACATGATAAAATAAACATACAAGCAAACATTAAAAATCATGGCTACAAAATAATACTATAACTTTGCATAATAATGATCATGAATATTTCATCAGCTCTACCAGAGAAGAAAATTATTTCTAGAGAAAGGCATCTACAAATAGCTGCGTCTTAAGTAATTTTCTAAACATACCCCTTTCACGACAATTCCGTATCTGACCCACCAGAGAGTTCCATATCTTAACTCCTACGCAACAAAAAGTCATTTTACCAGTCTCAACAAGCCTTGGATTCACAGTCGTCCTCAGTAAAGCCAAATTCTCAGAACGTAATGATCTTTTTGGTGTATAACTAAGTATATTATTTTTAAACAATTCTGGAATGTTTCCATACAAGAATTGATAACAGATCATTACTGCTTTATATTGTACTCTGAAGGCGACTGGTAACCAATGCAATTTTTGGAGATGTGGCGAGATAAGATCATATTTAGACAAACCTATTATCAATCTTGCTGTTCCATTTTGTATGACCTGCAATACTCTACATCTTGCTTTTGTTATGATGTTATTGTAAAGGAAGGTGCAATGGAACTCCTTTAATTGCTATCAGTATTCATTTTAGAATTTGAAGACTGATTGAGTGTTGTGAATTGTGATCTTTGCATAAAATATTGTCATCCTTTCACCCTACCACCAGTACCTTTCAATCTTCAATACTTTTAATTTCAATATTTTCACCTTGGAAAGCTGTATGGATTTCAATTTTATTAGAAATACTTTTACAGGTTTATTTTATGAACCACTATTTCCCTGTACAGTAAATGTAAATGGTTAACAATATATATAGAGTACAAAAATACTATAAAAAATTAAGAAAGGAATGCCATAAAATGGACAGAAAAACTCAACCCATAAACTACCCCATAGAGGAAAAAAAAAAAAAAAAAAGATTAAATTACTGTATAATTTTATTTGAGAGTACAAATTAAAAATAGACCATTACACTGGAAAATACAATGTATTGCAATGCTATCAGATATTTGCTAGTCCTCATAGATTAATCACATTTATGATGCACTTTAAGGGTGCATGTCAATAAATACTCATGAAATTTCAAGTCAACTGTGTGCAACCAAAGTCAGAATCATGTTTAAAGCAGATGGAAGCTAACCAGATAGAAAATAAAGCTTACTGTACAAGCACCTTAAAAATAGTTTCTTTTTTTGTTTGTTTTACAGTGCATGGAGAAACAACAATATCCCTGGGCTGTGTATGGCCAACAGAATTTAATTATCAGCTCTCTAAACACTGTGGCAACAATAATGATGATTTAGATAGAATGCATGGAATTTTGACTATATCAGAGAAAAGTATGACTCTCAGAGTGATCCTGCCTACTGAAGGCCTCTTTGACCTGATGATTTTTGCACGACCAACAGGATCTCAAAATGCGTACAGTTGGGTTTGTTCCTATCAAATTGAATGTCTAGAGTCAAACTGCTGGGAAAATCTACCTGCAAACCCCTTTCATTTCTGGGGCCTTCATCCAAGAGCAACAGATCTCGGAATTAAAAACTGCAATTCTATCGGTGACTTGAATTTTACTGACTCAGGAAGGCTGATACTGACTTTTGAGACGTCGCAACCCCTGTTGGCCATGTATGAGCTAAGTCATCCAAATATGGATGACACTCTGAGTAAGAAGTGCCTGGTCTCTCAAATAGAGGAAGAGAAGCTTTCGTGCCATATTTTGTGTCCTTTCTCGGGTTACTATAGACTGTCAGTGTTTGTTAAAAACTTGGAAGAAGAAAAATTTAAAAATGCTGCCAACATACTTATTCACAGTTCTGGTACTATAAATCAAAATGAACTCTTCCCCCAGGGCCTTAGCTCTCACTGTGGGCCTGGAATCAAGTCAAAACAAAAAGGCCTCTACAATGCAAGCCATTCGACACCAATTATAAAAACTAACCAGGGCAAATGCAACATTACTTTCAATGTGACTGCTGATCTAGAAGTCACTGCCATCTTGAGCAAGGATCACATCAGATACAAAATGTACCCTATGGAAAGATACATTCTACTTACACAACTGAAACGTAAGATTACTGTGAGTGTCCTCCTTCCTGAGTCAGGGCATTACAAAGTGGGGCTTTTTACAAAGGATGGAGAAGAAAAGGAATTTGTACATGTTTGCGATTATGTTATTCAGTGCTTTTCTAACCCGAAATGGCTTCCTTTCCCAAAGGCTTACAGTATTTGGAGGAAAGGATGCATATTGCTACAGCCTCGATCAGGACTCCTTCAAGGAGAAAAATGGGTAAAGTTCAGACTTAAGATTCCTGAAGCCAAGAGAGTTCTTATCATTGGGACATCACACACACAGCTGCATCTGACTGAAAACAAGATCTGGGAGGGGGATGTTTTTACAGGGCCCACTGGTACCCTTCTAAAGGTAGCAGTGAGGTTCAGTCAGCATTCTACTTGCATGGAAGTTGCCCTGTCATTTATGGTGGAAGATGGGTTTGCACTTTCAGATGGATGTTCAGGCTGAGTTTGCTACAATAAAAAATACATTCTTCCAGAAGTTGGAAATTTGAGAAGATTCATAAAGTAGATTCATAGTTAAGCCTTTATGATACTATATAATTTATTCTGGCAAAAGTCACAGAACATTGTGTCCTCTCCTTGTGTAATATGCATGCCTTAATGCATTCTATTCATCCAAATTAGACGCTTAGAAACATTTCCTTCAGAAATATTTGGCAACATCAATGAATAAATTTAATTGCATTCTACACTTTAGAAAGCATGACTCAGAGATCATGTTTATCTCTAGAACAGAGGTTCTTAAACTTGTCCTGGGGGACCCCCAGCCAGTCGGCTTTTCAAGATATCCCTGATGAATAGGCATGAGGTAGATTTGCATGCCTGAAGACAAAGAGGAAATCCAACAGATCTGCAGTAAAAGTGTGGTGGGGCAAAGACTGGGACTGCAGACAGATGTACAAGATGCAGGCAAAGTTTATTTTAAACAAACAAATTGTTGCGTACAAATAGACCACTTTTTACAGAATATGGGACACAACATGGTCCGTGTTTCGATCAACACGTCTTCTTCAGGGGTCCCATAAAATGGTGGCATCAAAGGACACACAACAATTGTGCCTGATCAGTATGCTGGGAGCACTGACGATCAAGATATGCTGCTGAAAACATGAAAGCAGTACTGTGGTGGGTCCCATATTCTGTAAAGAGTGATCTACAGTAAAACCTTGGATTGCGAGTAACTTGGTTTACAAGTGTTTTGCAAGACAAGCAAAACATTTGATTAAATTTTAACTTGATATACAAGCAATGTCTTGCAAATACATACAGTATACACACATCACAACTGAGTCATAAGAACATAAGAACTGCCGCTGCTGGTTCAGACCAGTGGTCCATCGTGCCCAGCAGTCTGCTCCCGCGGTGGCCCCAGGCCAAAGACCAGCGCCCTAACCGAGACCAGCCCTACCTGCGTACGTTCTAGTTCCACAGGAACTTGTCTAACTTTGTCTTGAATCCCTGGATGGTGTTTCCCCCTACGACAGCCTCCGGAAGAGCATTCCAGTTTTCCACCACTCTCTGGGTGAAAAAGAACTTCCTTACGTTTGTACGGAATCTATCCCCTTTCAACTTTAGAGAGTGCCCTCTCGTTCTCCCTACCTTGGAGAGGGTGAACAACCTATCTTTATTTACTAAGTCTATTCCCTTAATTATCTTGAAGGTTTCAATCATGTCCCCTCTCAGTCTCCTCTTTTCAAGGGAGAAGAGGCCCAGTTTCTCCAATCTCTCACTGTATGACAACTCAAGCCCCTTAACCATTTTAGTCCCTCTTCTCTGGACCCTTTTGAGTAGTACTGTGTCCTTCTTCAAGTACGGCGACCAGTGCTGGATGCAGTATTCCAGGTGGGGGCGTACCATGGCCCGGTACAGCGATGGCTCTTCTCTCTCTGACGCTGCAGGAGTATAGTTACTGTTCTAAATGAGCGAGGTCTTGCAATACAAGTATGTATGGTATTTTAAAGTTTTTAGGTTGTGGAACGAATCGTCTGAGTTTCCATTATTTCCAATGGGGAAATTCGCTTTGACATATGAGTGCTTTGGATTACAAGCATGCTTCTGGAACTAATTATGCTTGCAAACCAAGGTTTTACTGTATTTGTATGCAAAAATTTGTTTGTTTAAAATAAACTTTGCTTGCATCTTGTATATCTGTCTGCAGATTTGCATGCCTGTCACCTCTATTATATGCAAATCTGCCTCATGCCTATTCATTAAGGATATCTTGAAAACCTGACTGGCAGGGGGACCCCAGGACAGATTTAAGAACCACTGCTCTAGAAAACTGAATACTCTTCTTACAGGATTTTATTGTAAGCTTCTATACTGCTACTAATGACTGGGGAGTCAATTCAGAGTTCATGAGCTTCTGTAATGGTATTACAATACAGAGTTAGCATTTTCTAAGTTGGTTTTCAATACAGCCACATTTATGCCATAATCACTCATCTTTTTAGGCTCACTCCTACTGAGAATCATGTGTTACATTATCAGCTTCATTACAATAAATGCAATGCTAATTCTTTCTTTTAGGATAGGCAGTGTCACTTCCCCTATATCATCAGAATATGAAATTCAGGGGGGAAAGCACCCTGTGTTCAAGACATTATGGGGGAAATTCTAAAAAAAGGGCACTAAAATTTATGGTGCCCCAAATCTTTACACTAAATAGTATTCTTGTGTATATATATTTATTGAATTTTTCAATATAATCAAGCATAACTTGTACAGAAAGGAAATTCAGCAAGAAAATAAAAGAATAGACATTATAATAAAACATCAAACATTAAATATAAGCTTAAATCTCAACTCAAGTCCTCAAGAAGGATCCAAGGTGGATGATAGGTGAATAATAATAAAGGAAAATTAAGTTACAAAGATATTAACTAGTTGACTGAGGTTAATATACCCTTTCTTAAACTTAGCACTCATGTTCCATCTTTCTCCAAACATGAAGTTGAGAGAAAGATTGTCAGTTGAGATGGCTCAAAGAAAACAAATTTATGTGAACAATAATTAATTACATATTTACATGGATGTCGCAAGTAAAATGTAGCCCCAAGAGCTATAACACCAGGTTTCCTTAACAAAAATTCACGTCTCCTTCGCTGGGTCTCCTTAACCAAGTCTGGAAACATCTGTATTTTATAACCTAAAAATTATTTTTGTTTATTTTTAAAGAAAAGTCTCAGCAACCAGTTTTTATCTGGTGCGAGAGCTACTGTCAAAAGTAAAGTTGCTAGGGCCACTAATTCTTTATCAGATGTTTCCAAAATATTAGATATGTTCATTAAGTCATGTCCCAAATTCTGTTGTTGTTGATCCTGTGTCTTATTTGGAAGGTAATAGACCTTTGTAAATGAAGGTAATGTTTCTTCAGAAAGCTCCAATATTTCCATCATATAGTGTTTCAATATTTCATAGGCACCCTGGGAAAGTTAATCAGTCTAAGATTATTATTCCGGGAAAAATTTTCCATTGCCTCCATCTTAAGTTGATATTATCTTTAATTAATGTTTCAGTAACTTGTTTAGAAACCTTTAATTGTTGGTAAACATTCTGTATTGAGGTCTTAAGAGTCCTCAATTCCAATCTTCAGATTTTTAATCTCAGTTCATGGTCATTAAATTTATTTTCAAATTGTTGTAATTGTGGATTTATAGATTTTGCCAGATTAGCCATAAGATCCCACAGGGAGTCCAGTGTTACCTCCCAGGGCTTCTCTATTTGAAAAGAGTGTAAATTAAATTTACTTAGTTCACCCACTGGCAACATATCTCTTCGAACGTCCTGTTGGGCTCTTGCTTCCCCCTCCGCTTCTTCCTCAGTCTCCACATTCGGGTTTCCCTGCAACAGCAAGGAACCCGGCAGCACAGTTCCCCCTTCGATCTCCTTAGCCTACAGGAGGAGGTGAACTCCAACATCTGGAAGTACCTCCGCTCGCGGGGAACTGGTGGACTGAGGGCGTGGGGGAGGTGCTCTCACGTCGGGGCTTAATGATGTCTCTAACCCTATGGAGAACGGCACAGATTTGCCACCACTGCGCAACTCCTGCAGGGAACTCCCCGATGATATCGGCGTTTCCTACATTCTCCTCACCAACTGCTCAATATTGCCGAAGACGGCCATTCTGGAGCGCTTTGAGGCTCCAACAGCGCTTCGTCCTCTCCTCTTTGGCATTCTAAGCAGGTAAAAATCTTGCAAACAAGTGAATTCGAAAGGAGCTTCAGGGAGAATGTAGCTCAGACAACCTAGCATGCGGCCATCTTGGATCCACCATCGCCTGAAATAGTATTCTATAATAGCATCTGAGTGCACAGACTCAGTTACAGAACAGAGCCTTTTGAGTTGGCAATTGGGCACCACTATTTAGGTGCTGACACTTACAAGTGTAAATGTTCGTGCCTACAAGTTGACACTTAGGCACACAGCGTAGAGTATTATATAAATTTGATGCCTAATTCATCAATATGATGTTTAAAGATTACATGATTAATAAGGGCCCTATGGAACTCTTAGGTATCATAGCCCTGCTGGTGCTAGGGGTCCCCCCCCCCCCAAAAAAGAGTGCAATTCCCCTATAACAGTGCCATGCGCAAGATGGGGAGGTCCAGTCTGCCGAAGGCTGCAACAAAATGGCCGTATGCTTGGAACAAGCTGCCTGAATCCCTACAGCGGGCTCCGTCTCTGGCAGTGCTCAATGCCAAATTAAAAGCCCACCTCTTCGAGACTGCCTTCAACTCCTAACTCCTCCCACCCTGGGTTCTGCATCCTTAACCCAATATGTCATGTCTGTCTAAGTTAGATTGTAAGCTCTTCTAAGCAAGGACCGTCTATTAAATGTCAAAATGTACAGTGCTGCGTCTGCCTTTCAGCACTATATAAGTGATAAATAGTAGTAGTAAGTGTGTGGCCTGTCGTACCCTGCCCACTTGCACACCTCCTTTGCATTTAGGCGTTAAGTTATAGAATAGCACCTAAGGGGAGTTAGACCACTAACTGCTGTTTACCCCTTTTCGGGCACCTAATTTCCATTTGACGGTATAAAGTTAGGTGCCCAACTTCTACACTATACAAAATTAGAGGGTATGTCTTTTTCAGCAAAGACAAGGAGCCAACCACATTTGCCCAAGCTATAACCATCTCACTGCTGTGTTTAAGAAGTATAAAAGCACTCACTCCCTAAATCTAGATGTGCGCCCAAATTGCTGACTAGCATGTAAAGTTGCACACACAACTAATACAGTAGAATAAGGTCATTTGTGCACATAATAGACTGATTAGCTGCTAATTGGCCTTAATCAGTTACTGGCAATAATCGGTACTAATTGGCAGTTGCATGTGCACCCAAATTTCAGAGCATGCAACTCCAAGGGGGGGGGGGGATTTTTCGGAGGGGCATGGGCAGGTCAGGTTTGTGTCAGGCAGTTGCATGCACTGGGTGTAAAATACTAGCGCTTAACTGGGTGTAAAATACTTAACTGTGTAAAATACTAGTGCTTAACTGGGTGCAAAATACTAGCACATAACTGGGTGTAAAATACTAGCGCTTAACTGGGTGCAAAATACTAGCACTTAACTGGGTGCAAAATACTAGCGCTTAACTGGGTGTAAAATACTAATGCTTAACTGTGTAAAATACTAGCGCATAACTGGGTGTAAAATATTAGCGCTTAACTGTGTAAAATACTAACGCTTAACTGGGAGTAAAATACTAGCGCTTAACTGGGTGCAAAATACTAGCGCATAACTGGGTGTAAAATACTAGCGCTTAACTGGGTGCAAAATACTAGCGCTTAACTGGGTGTAAAATACTAACGCTTAACTGTGTAAAATACTAGCGCATAACTGGGTGTAAAATACTAGCGCTTAACTGTGTAAAATACTAGCGCTTAACTGGGTGCAAAATACTAGCGCTTAACTGGGTGCAAAATACTAGCGCTTAACTGGGTGTAAAATACTAGCGCATAACTGGGTGTAAAATACTAGCGCTTAACTGTGTAAAATACTAACGCTTAACTGGGAGTAAAATACTTAACTGTGTAAAATACTAGCGCTTAACTGGGTGTAAAATACTAGCGCATAACTGGATGTAAAATACTAGCGCATAACTGGGTGTAAAATACTAGCACTTAACTGGGTGCAAAATACTAGCACTTAACTGGGTGCAAAATACTAATGCTTAACTGGGTGTAAAATATTAGCGCATAACTGGGTGTAAAATACTAGCGCTTAACTAGGTGTAAAATACTAGCGCTTAACTGGGTGTAAAATACTAGCGCATAACTGGGTGTAAAATACTAGCACTTAACTGTTTAAAATACTAGTGCTTAACTGTGTAAAATACTAGCGCTTGGGGGGACACTTGCCTGTTACTGTGGACGCAGGAGGAGACTCTATCGCTGCCCCGAGTGGCCCGTAGCAGCATTAGTGCATCGCAGCAGATTCGGACAGGCACTTCGGAGGACAACCCCCGACGTCACTGGGTCCGTCCTCCCTGCCTCGACTTTTGCCTTTAAAATACAGCCTGCTGCCGCGGAAGAACCGGGGGACACTTGCCTGTTACTGTGGATGCAGGAGGAGACTATCGCTGCCCCGAGTGGCCCGTAGCAGCATTAGTGCATTGCAGCAGATTCGGACAGGCACTTCGGAGGACGACCCCTGACGTCACTGGGTCCATCCTCCCTGCCTCGACTTTTGCCTTTAAAATACAGCCTGCTGCTGCGGTTGCGGCCGCAGGGCGTGGCCAAGGGGCGTGCCCTAAGGGGCAGGTCCCGCCCCTTGGAGCAACGTGGAGCTGTGGAGTGGGAGTCTAGGAGTCCAGGTTGTATAATTTAAATTTTTCAACTATGGGTAAAAGGAAAGTTAAGCCAAAGAGCTCTACACCTGCTGTTTCAGGTCCTATGGACAGACATTTGATATTTCCTAGTGAAACTCCAGCATTAACTACACTTGATTCGAACTCTCCCATATCCGGAGCATCATTGAGCCCCCTCGAAAGGACACCCCCTCTTCATCCAATATCTGGTGTTAGTGGGAATATAACCCCCACTATTTCTACTGGTTTTATGGTACCATCTACTCAGATAAATAAATTGGCTTTTACTGAAATACCTAAACCACTTGATTTTACAGGTGTAGTAGATGAGCAACCACAAGCAGTGGAAAAACAAGATATTACCCTTAAAGATTTGTGGTTAGGCATTTCTAGGGTTGAAGGGTTTCTCAGAGAATCAATGAAACAAACATTGGACTATTCACACTCTGTGGCTCAAAAGTTTGAAAATGTGGATTCTAACTTAGGATGTTTAGAAAAAAGATTAGGATTGGTTGAAACTCAAAGCAGTACATTGCAAGCTGTCTCAGTATCTGCAGTTAAGGACTCTACGTTGTTACATTCTAAAATTGAAATGTTAGAAAATATGCATAGGGGGAGGAATTTACGCTTGGTTAATTTCCCAGTGACACATTTGTTATCTTCAGAAATATTGTTAAGGAAATATTTTAAGGAAATACTAGGATTACCCAATGCAGATAACTTCCCAGTTAATAATTGTTATTACATTCCTCAGAAGAAAAAGAGAACCGACCAGGAGGTAGACCAACTGGTAACAGATGAAATAAATTTGACAGAGTTTCTAGAAGATGCTCAGGATGTTATCCAGAGTAGGTCTACCATGGTGATAACTTGCATGAGTGAGACAGATAAAATGTTGATAATGAAACTTTACTTTAAAAATAGACTAACCAAATTTTGTGCAGATTTGGTTAGTATTTTTCCGGATGTCTCAAGAGCTACTCAATTAAGAAGAAAATAATTTCTGAAATTAAGAACAAGAGTATTAGCTCTTGAGGCATTTTTCTATTTAAAATTTCCTTGCAAATGTCTTGTTAAAATACAAGACATTGAATATGTCTTTTGGGATCCCATTCAGTTACAACAATTTTTGTTAGCGCGTGAACAGAAATAAGATATTTTTCCTTTATAATGATTCAATGTTCTGAGAAATTGGTGAATGTCAAAGTCCTATATAGTAGGGAATGATTAGGATTCATATGAATTTAACTCATATGAATTCAACCCATTTCTTTATTTTCCTTTTTAAAACTATGTTATGTTACAAAAAGCAAGTGTGTCTCCCCAATATAGTGGGCTTGAAAAGGATTGTTTGGTTATGTACTATAGAAGTGTTGTAAGAACTGTGTAAGAAACCTTTTTCTTTGATATCATTTGATATTGTAAATGCATTAAATTTATAAATAAAAAAAATAAAAAATAAAAAATACTAGCGCTTAACTGGGTGTAAAATACTAGCGCTTAACTGCCTACAGACAATTCCTGAAGGAAAAGTGCGCAGGCCATTATTAGATATGCAGGTGTGGAAAAGCCAGTGCTGATCCCTGGGAATGAGCATCAAAGAATGAAATCTGTTCTTTGGGATGCTGTCGGTATTTGCGACCTGAATTTACCTAGTTGAAACAGGACACTAAGCTTGATGGCCCTTTGGTCTGACCCAACCTGGTACATTACCATATATATTTGATTATAAACCAAGATTTTTTTTTTGACCAGAAAAAGGCATACAAAAATTACTTTTTGGTTTATATTTGAATCTGCCTTCCTTTCCTCTATCCTCCATAGTATCTAGCATTCTTCCCTTTCCCTCCCTCCCTCACGGTGTCTCTTCTTCTCTCTCCTCCCCCCAACTGAAAGAGCTCCCACCCATTTATTTACTTCTTTCTTCCCTCCCTCCCCCAAACAGATGAGCCCCTTTTCCCAGTCCAACCATACTGCCCTGGTAGTCTAATGATGATTTGGAGCAGAAGTGATCCCCACTTACTCCTGTCCACGTCATGAAAATGGCTGCTACAACTTTCAGCAGCAGTCTTGAAGATCACCACTGGAAGCTGTGGTAGCCACAGTGGCGTACCAAGTGGGGGGGAGGGTCCGCCCCGGGTGCCAAGCCCTGAGGGGGTGCTCCCGGTCCGGTCCAGTTTCCCCCCCCCTGCGCCGGGTGTCACGTCTAGAAACAGCCTGCAGCAAGATCGCGATGCCAGCGATCTTTGCCTGCTTCGGCTGTTTCCTTTGCCACGGTCCCGTCTATCCTCTGACATCAGAGGAGGGGCGGGACTGCGGCGGAGGAAACAGCCGAAGCAGGCAAAGATCGCTGGCATCGCGCGATCTTGTTGCAGGCTGTTTCCTCAGGGAATTGAAGCGGGGAGGCCGGGGGAATGAGCAGTGCTTCATGGTGGTGGGGCCGAGCGGTCCATCGAGGTAGTGGGGGGGGGGGCAGCAGGCCTTCAGGGTGGGGCGGGCAGGCAGACCTTGTGGAGGGGGGGACAGGCCTTCATAGATAACAGGCAGGCAAGACTTCAAAGGGGGGACAAGCCTTCGGGGGTGTGCAGGCCTTGGGGGGGGTGACAGGCCTTTGGGGGGGGTGCAGGCCTTCGGGGGGGACAGGCCTTCAAGGGGGGGACAGGCTTTTGACGGGGGGTGCAGGCCTTCAGGGGGGGTGCAGGCCTTCAGGGGGGCAGGCCTTCAAGGGGGGGGCAGGCCTTCAAGGGGAACAGGCAGGCAGGCCTTCAAGGGGGGGGACAGGCCTTTGGGGAGTGCAGGCCTTCAGGGGGGGGGGCAGGCCTTCAGGGGGGCAGGCCTTCAGGGGGGGCAGGCAGGCTGGCCTTCAAGGGGGGACAGGCCTTCAGGGGTGGGATGCAGACCTTTAAGGGGGGGACAGGCCTTCAGGGGAGGGGGGCCCTGGTGTAGAAGTACACGGAGGGAAGGGGGAGGGGTTCAAAGACACGTGCATATGCCGGACTTTGGGTGGGAAGAATTAATGGGTCTGAAAATAGAGGAGAGAGAGAGAGAGATGATGGACATGGGTTTTAGGGAAGGAAGGAACAGAAAGAGAGAGAAGTTGGACACAAGGGATGGTGTGGAGGGGGGATAGAGATACTGGTTAGGAGGGTAGTTGGGAAAAGAAAGGGAGAGATGGTGGACCCTGGTGTGGTGGGGAAGGAGGGAGAGCTGCTGGATGAAAGGGTAGTTAAGAAAAGGTGGATCTGTGGAGGGAGACAAAAAAAAGGAAAGATGCCAGACATCCGGGGGAGGGAAGGGAAATGGAAGGGGAGGACAGAGATGGCAGATGGATGGTTAGCATGGAGAAAGAAGAAAGAAGGAGACCCTGGCAAGCAAGTTATCAGAAGACAACCAGAGCCTTGGACCAACAAGATTTGAATAATAACCAGACAACAAAAGGTAGAAAAACTAATTTTATTTTCTGTTTTGTGATTACAATATGTCAGATTTGAAATGTGAATCCTGCCAGAGCTGGTGTTAGACCGCAAACGTGAGCTAGGATTTAACAGAGAGAGGAAAAGTCCTTTTTGTTTCTTTATTTTATTTACACCACAGCGCCAGTGTGGTTAGGAGAAACCAATGGGGGGTAAAAAAGCTATAAAATAAACCCACCAAGATGTTTGAAAAAAACACCCAATTGGGCAGGAAAATCGAATCGATAAACCAATTTAATAGGCTGAATCGAATCAAAATTTTTTTTCCTGAATCTGGCAGCATTAGTTTGCGCTACTGTCTTAGACTTTAGGACCTGGGATTGGGGAGAGATGGCATCCTCAGTACTTTGTAATGCAAATGAAACGAGGATTTGGTCAGATTTTTGAAGGGTCTGCAGAAGAAAAATATTGTATAGGCCGGGGACATGAGACAGCAGGAAATGGGAACTTTTCTTCTTTCTATTTTTGTGAATGGAAAGGCTGAGAATGTCAGAGAGTTCAGTTAAAATATGTGCTTTATAAGAAAATATAATAATGTGTTTTATAAAATTTATAGCATTGCTGGCCTACCCGGTGAGGTGTTCCTAGTGGTGGTGGTGGCAGCAGCGTGTCAATGTGTTGAGAGGAAGAGGTGATCTGGGAAATTCTGCTGAGCAAACTCCGGGCCCATTTCCACCCCCCCAGTTAGTCCACTCCACTCAACTGGTTCACACACTGAGTGGGTCTTTGGGTGTTGTTCCTGAGTAGTTGTTTTGGGATCTCTTCCAGTGGTTTGTCAGTATCTCTTTCTGGTCCAAGGAAGGAAACTTTGTTAACCTTAGCACTGACCTACAGAATATGTTTGTAACAGCGCTGCTTGTGTGGCATTAGTCTATGTAGTGATCAAAAGAAAAAACCAGACCTTTGCACATTTTTGCACTATATGGTGGGTGTATGAGGAGATTCACATTTCCTGCACAGCTAAGTCCGTGTGAAGTTACCTTGTGCTGTAATTGACATCTAGCAAAGTCTCTGTTTGGAAGGAAAGATCTCAGCTTAAAAATGAAGTGGCCAGAAGTTATGGTAAAAGCAGATATCGTAGCTGGTTTTAAGAAAGGTTTGGACAAATTCCTGGAGGAAAAGTCCATAGTCTGTTATTAAGACATGGGGGAAACATCTGCTTGTCCTGGATCGGTAGCATGGAATGTTGCTACTCTTTGGGTTTTGACCAGGTACTAGTGACCTGGATTGGCTTCCATGGGTTACTGGGCATGATGGACCATTGGTCTGACCCAGTTAGGCTATTCTTATGTTATGTTCTCATCTGTAGGGGCCTTTGTTTTCACTTCTTATTTTAATGTATTTTTTTTCTGGGAACTTATCAGTGTTTTTTAGAATGGGAACAAAAATGGAAGAGAATTAATGTGTGTGGAATGGGGGGGGTAACTAATTTCTTCAGCTAAATAATTCAATCCACCTCAACCAGACATAGGAGAACTCACGCATCATTCACACACCCTCCAACCAAAAACGTCAAAAGAAAAAAACAGTTCGACAACCTCCTAACCATTCGAGCTGCAACACTCGACCCCCCAACTCTACAACCTATTGACCTCGACCACAAACTACAAAACCTTCAAAAAATAAATAAAAACCCTTCTATTCAAAAAACACCTAAAACCGAACTAACACAATCAGAACTGTCCCAAGCATCACCTGCAACTACTCCATATGTACTTCTGATGTCATGACAATTCAGACATAATTTATGTTATGTTATGGTATGTTTGGAATAATGGTTACATATATGAGGGTCAATAAAAGAAAATTTTCAATGCCTGTTTCTATTATGACCATTTATTCAGTTTCATGGTTATTACAAAAAATATTTTTTTACATGGGGGGGTGTCAAAAAATTATGGGCCCCGGGTGCCACATACCTTAGGTACGCCACTGGGTAGCCATTTTAACTACGGAGACAGCAAGGGGAGGAGGGAGTGGGCATTCCTCCTGCTCCAACTAGCCACTAGACAGGGCAGTGTGGTTGGGGGGATGGGCTTCCAGTAGATCAAAGAGGGAGTTAGGAAGGGAGGAAGAGGGAGCTCTTCCATTTAGGAGGGATTGGGAGAAAGCAGTGGTTGTGGAGAAGAGAAACTACGAGCGAGGAAAGGAAAGGAAAAGAATGCCAGACACCACAGGGGAGGCAAGAAGGAATGCAATGCTAGACACAATGGGAAAGTCGGCTTCTCTAGCCAGAGAAGCCTTTCCTCTGGTATGTCCCATCCAAAGAAAGTTTCATCAGAGCGGCTGGATGCTGCAGAGAAAAGGCCCCACTATAGGGTTACCAGATTTTGCATCTGGAAAAAAAGGACATGTGGCCCCGCCCCATTCTGCCCCCACCTCGTTCTGCCCCAGCCCCACCCCATTTTGCCTCCCCCAGTCCCATGCAAACCTCGTCCCTTCGGGCATGCACAGATGTGACGTGATGACATTGCACGTATGGGCGCATCCGTGTGACATCATTGCATCACATCCATGCATGCCCAAATGCACTCCAAACTTGGCCCCGATCACAACAGCTTTTCAAAACCCAAAGTGCCGGGTTTTGAAAAGCTGTTCGGACAGTTCTCTACAAAGAGGACATGTCTGGGTAAATATGGACGTCTGGTAAACCTGTCCCCACTAGCCAGAGAGGCAGCCTTTTCCTTCCATCTTTCTCTCACCATCCTCCTCTGCTTTTATTTCTTTCTCTTCCATTGGTCTCCACATCCATCTTTCTCAACCCCTTCACTTCCCTTCTTCCACCTTCTCCTTCCTTGTTTCTTATATTACTACTCATCATTTCTATAGTGCTACTAGATATTCGCAGTGCTGTACACATTATATGCAGGTACTTTCTCTGTAGTGGGAATTGAACCCAGTTCTGTAGGATCAAAGTCCACTACACTAACCTTTGGCTACTCCCCCTAAATCCCTGTCTTTCTTCTCTCTCCTTTTCCCCTCCTTTGCCCACACTGTCCTCTTGCCTTCCTCATCTCTTCTCATTGATCTTGTTCTCCCTCCTCCTGTAACCTTCCCCATCTCTTCTCCTTCCTCATAATACCCCCTTACTTTTTTCCCCCTTTACTTCCCATCCTGTCCTTCATCTTTCATCTTTGCTCTGCTTTTCCATTTCTTCCCACCCTTATCATCCTTTTCCATCTCAGCCTTTCCTCCATTCTTCTCCTTCCCTCCAAGCCAGCATTATAGGCTGCAGGAACATGAAACATGAGCAGTTCTGTTCTCTTTGTCCTAATCTTTCTATACCAGCAGCTTCCATATATACACAGGAGCAGTGGCATAGGGAGGGTGAGTGGTGCTCCTCCCCCCGCCCTCTTCTCTACCCCCTACTCCTTCCTGACTCCCCCTGCTTGCCCCCTTCCTTTCTCCCGCACATTTTTCATTTTCCAGGCGCGAGCAACAACACAAACTTAATGCCCGTGTCTGGGCCCAGAAGTGTCATCAGAGAGAGGCGACACTGATATGGGCAGCAAGTTCGTAATGCTGCTCGCGCAGGAAAAATTACAGAGTTATAAGGGAAGGGAAAGGATGGGAAGGGGTGGGCGGGCACAGCAGGGTGGGTGGGAAGGAGAGGAGGACGGGTGCCTACACCCCTTACAAATTCTGCACCCAAGGCAGACCGCCCCCCAGTCAGTAGCGTACCTAGCATATGTGACACCCGGGGCCCATCATTTTTTGACACCCCCCCCATCTATATGAAAAATATGACTTTTAGTAACAATCCACATATCGCACAACAAGAGTGTACCTAGGAAAAGGCAGCATCTTAAACACTGCAGTGAGCACTAGAACACCAACACATACATTGTAAAACTAAACAAGCCAGATCCCGCACAGTCAATTGATCCTGTAGTCAATGCCATCTGAAAACTGTGTCCTTTTCATACACACAGAACAGAGATACACTCTCGCCCAATATGGAATAATCACAAACTAAAAATAGAAATATGTAGACAAAAGTTAAAATGAACCGCCAAGAAACCAGACTCTGCATACAATGCAACACCACAACAACACAAAAACAGTAACACATGTCCCCTAATACTGTACAAAATATAAAGACAGTAGATGTAAATTTGAAAAAACTGATACATATCAATCACCACTTTACAAATTAACAAAATGGCCCCCAACTACCTCCTACCCCACTTCGAATTCTACTCCTCCACTAGGTCTACCAGAAACCGCAACCTTTTTGCATACCCAAAAATCGCAGGCTGCAGATATCGAACATTCCTGGACAGAACTTTCAAATTTCAAGCTGCCAGACAGCAATCTTGGCTAGGTTATTTCATGGATGTAGCTAGGCTGACCTACAACGTCTTCCGGAAAGAATTAAAGACCACTTTGTTTAAGAAATTCATGTCCTAGCCAGAATTTCTCCCCGCGAACAAAGCTATCACACCTTACCCTGAATCTCTTCTTCATATTAGATATCCTATATTCTCTGTTTGTTAAAAATATCATATAAGGTATCCTTTTTTCTCTGTTTGCTAAAAATTTCCTCTCCACAATTGTCCGACCATTTCCAATGTAATATGTATAATGTAATATGTATAGTCCGACCATTTCCAATGTAATATGTATAATAGTTAACTCTTATACTGCAACCTATGTTTAGTTTTCTTCTAATCACCTTGCACCTGTAATCACTGACTGCTCAGTAACCTTTTATCTATTTATTTACTGTAATTCACTGATTGTACAGCTATTCTTCATTGTGAACCGCCTAGAAGTCGCAAGATTATGGCGGTATGGAAAAATAAAGTTATTATTATTATTATTATTAAAACAAATAATGAGAAATAAGAGAATACCATTTTATTGGACTAATCCATTTTTCAATTAGCTTTCAGAGGCCAAATCTTTCTTCAGAACAGTACAGTATACTGCTGTTATGGTATCCTGTCCTGACCTGAGGAAAGGGGTTTAGTCCCAAAAATTGCCTTATTTCCATTTCCTATTTATAAACTTTTATAAATACAGTTACAATACTACTTGATTCTAAGTAAAGCAACAAAAAAAATCTTTCTACCTTTTGTCGTTTCTGCTTTAATCATCTTCTCTTTGCTCTCTTCTTTCTATACAGCGTTTGTCCTCTCTCCCTTCCATGCAAGATCTGCCCTCTTTTTGCCCCTTCCACCCAGCTTCTGCCCTCTCTCTCTACCCCTTCCATCTATTGTCCTCCCTCTCTCTCTTCCATATGGCATCTTCCCTCTATGTCCCTTCAATAAACTGTATATCCGGGGTCCCTTCTCTCCTTTGGACATGATTAATTTCAGCTTCATCCCATCTCCATTTTTCTGTCTCAACCCCCTCCCCTATGCTTTGGCATCTCTCTTTCTCTTCTCCTTTCCTTCCTTCCTTCCCACTCCACATCATGGTATATTATCTTTATCTCCTTCTCTTCCCTCCCCCCATGCCATGGCATCTATTCCTCCCCCTCCATGTCTGGTATCTCCTTTCTCAGTGGAGGACTTCGAATCTACAGTTTAAGGGACTTTCCTAAAGAGCAGCAGTGGGATCTGAACCCTGCTTCTTGGTTTGGTCAGATACACAAAGCCTCCCATGCTGGTAACCAGTCTAAATGCAAAGTTCCCAGCATGGGAGGCTTTGTGCATCTGACCCAAACTAAGAAGCAGGGTTCAGATCCCACTGCTGCTCCTTAGGAAAGTCCCTTAAACTGTAGATTCGAAGTCCTCCGCTGAGAAAGGGAACTGGCATGACTTCTTCCTCCTCTGCCCTTCATCCATCTTGGTGCCCATCTGCTTTCCATCCCCTGCCGCCTCTCCTCACTGTACTCGCTGGGCTCTGGGTCCGGGTCGAAAGTGAAGTGGGCCACCTCCCACCTCTGTGGCTCCGGTCCAATCCGCAGCCTTTCCTGTAGCAGGACCCCCGCAGCTCTCCGGCACAGCAGGACCCGGGCTGTTGCCGTTGCTGAAAGGAGACAGCAGCACGTTGTTGAACTGGAGGAGGAACCTGCTGGAAACCTCGCTATTGGACGGCGATGTCTTCTTTGAATGAGAGGCAGCGCCGGCAACCAAAGAGGGAGTAATCCAGGAGCCGAGGGGAGGTGGGAGACCGAGGCACGAGGGGGAAGTGCGCAACAGCAGAGATTGGGAATTAGGCGTATTACACCAGGCTCAATTCCGTTTTGCGATGGGGAGGGGATCTCACCTACTGCTAATCAACTTTGGGCTCCAGGCAGCCACTGGAGGGAGCACCCTTGTTTACTGCCGCTGCTGCTGGTTAAGGAGAGCAGCAGTGGCAGAATAGGGAGGGTGGCCGATGTGCACCCCCTTGGGGCATGCACCCGGGGAGGACCCCCCCTTAGTACGCCACTGCCCCCAGTGGCATAGTAAGGGTGAGGGGTGCCCCTCCCCTGGTGCACACGCACCCCCTTTCCTTTTCCTCTAACCCTTTTGACGTCACTTCCTAGGCATGGGTCCTGGAAGCGACATCAGAGAGAATGCCAAAAAGGCACAGGGGAAGGCAAGGGGCGCACACAGCAAAGAGAGGACCAGTGAGCAAGCGGATGGGTGGGCAGGTGGGCAGAGAGGAGGGGGCTGCTGTTGTGCCCTTAGGAAGACCACACCCTTCTTGTCTTCTGGTCTTTTCAGATTTACATGATGTGGCTTTATTGATTTGGGTCTCCATAGACTTATTCATCACAGGAATATCTTGGGGAGTATTGCAACACATCCCCAAGATCCACATAAAGTTCTGCTAATTATTAGTTAAGTCTGCTTTAAGGCATTATTTTTGTAGTTCCAAAGGAGTAAGATAATGATATGTAAAAAGAAATGAAATGCAAAAATTCTGTGCTACAATGAAAATAGATTGAAAATGCGAAGTTAATGTTAGTGTTAAAATTCAGCTACAGTTAATGTCTGTTCATTGTGCTCTCAATGTAAATTCAGAAGCTCTCTGATTGAGGAGCCTCTAGGTTGGAGCCTTGAAACTAGGACTTCTCCCCCTCTCCCCCTGATACAGAAACCCCCTTAACAAGAACTCACAAGCCAGGGTAGGAGTCCAATGCATGGAGATTCTTAGATCAGAGGATCCCTAAATTACCTGCTCCTCATAAAACCTCCCCACCCCCCTCAATGGTCCAGCAACATTTGTTTACTTGAAATGAGGAAGCCTTACACATTCGAGAGTGACACAGTAACCGCTACCGTGGGAATTCCAGCGGTAACAGGAAAACGTTGACAGGCTTGCCTGGTATTACCATGGCAACGGTTGACCGTTCTTTGGTAGTGCCACGGGAACGGGAACCGCTGTCACATAATACCACAGCAATGGGGACCAAGGGCACCCTCCACAAGCCTCCCTTTTATGCCTCCAGTGGTCTAGTGGCTTCTTCGGGAGCAGGAAAGAGCCAGACACTTTCCTGCTCCTGACGCTGCTAGAACCACCCGCTGCTGCCAGTCTGAAGATTCTCAAAATGGCTGCCGAGACTTTGCAAAGTCTCATGAGATTGTCCCATGAAGTCTCAGCAGCCATTTTGGAGATCTTCAGACTAGCACCAGTGGATGGTTTTAGCAGTGTCAAGAGCAGGAGAGTGTTGGGCTCTTTCCTTTATTTAATTTAATTAATTTATTTGTTTGTTTGTTTGCATTTCTATTCCATTCTCCTGGGAGCTCAGAATGGGTTACAATTGACATTCACAATAAAGTTACAGGACAATAAAATTATAGGCATTCAAAGAAGAGACAGGTGAGAAGATGTACAGAAAGAAGGGGAAGAGGATCAAGGGGAGCACAGGAAGGGAAGAGGAGGGTAGAGATGGGGGAGCAAGGAGTTAAAGCAGGGGTGTCCAATACATCAATCACGATCGACCGGTCGATCGCAGAGCCGGGTTCCCTTCCCTTCTGTTTTTTTCCCCCCTCCTGACTGGCCCGCCTCTTGAAGAACGCCGGCCAATCAAAAGTCAGCTCATTCAGTCCCCACTGCCCTACAGGCCCCCCAGGCTGCCGCTGATGGTGGATGAGGAAGATGAGTCCTCGGCGCAGAGCAGGCAGCAGAGGGGCGTAATGCGCTCTCGTCCTTCTGGCGGTGCTTGAAGGAGCGGAGAAGGGAGTTGGGTTTAGGTAGCAATCGGGAGGGGTGCTGGTCGTGGAGCCGCTGGCCGGGGACATGTTGATGTAGTCCGCGCAGGGCAGCTTGCCCTCATTGCTCTCCATGGAGAGTTTGGGGTTGGTCCCATAGCCGTCGGGCGAGCAGCTGCCGCTGGGCGACATCCGGCTTTCTCCCTACCTTGATCTCTTTGAAAAAAACCCCCAGAATATAAATGATAATTAACATTTTCTCTGTGTACAGTGTGCTTTGTGTTTTTTAAAATTTTATTGTTGGTAGATCATTTTGACTTAGTCATTTTAAAAGTAGCTCGCAAGCCCAAAAAGTGTGGGCACCCCTGAGTTAAAGGAAGGGGAGAGTGGGAGGAGAGAAAGAGAGAAAGAGATATAGAAGGGGAATAAGGAGGAGGTTGTCTGTTAGCACTGTTCAATTGAAGAGATGGATTTTCAGCGATTTCCGGAAGGTCATCAGTGAGTCTTGTAATCTTATCTGGGCAGGCAATTGGTTCCAAAGACGGGGGATGAAGTGGCTGCATGAGCGTTTATGAGCTGCTTCCATTTGAAGGGATCTTCCTGCAGGGATGTATAGTTGTTTCTCGGTTTCAGAACGGAGTGGGCAGGCGGGAGTGTATTAAGAGAATTTGCATGTGATGTAGCTGGGGGGGGACACTGGGGACATTAATAGGGGGGTGTCAAGTCGGTGTCAGATCACAGGGAGGCGGAAGAGATGGTTGATAAGGGAGGGGAGACACGGATGGATGGCAGGCAGAGCAGGGAGGGAGGGATGGCACAGAAAGGGGGACAGTAGTGTAGCAATGGGTGGGCCCAGCCACATGTGCCCGTGCCCCCCTGCCTCCTCCACAACGGCGTCAGGGAAGAGCAGTCCCTGCTCCTTCCTCTCTCCACTGAGCTGGCCAGCTTCAAAGGGTCCTCAAAGACTACTACAGACTGCCTGCCAGTAACTTGGATGCTTCTCCTCTGCCACTATTTACAATTTCCTGTTTTTGCCGGGGCAGAATGCGGCAGAGGAGAGGCTTCTGGGTTAGTAGCAGAGGGCTTTTAGCGACTGCTGCTGCTGACTGACCCGTTGAAGCTGGAGAGTGAAGGGAGGGGGGTGCAGGAGCCAGCATGAGAGACAGAGTTAACTGCAAGTGCAGTGGGGGAGGGATAATAAAGAAAGATGCTGCATCAGATTGAAAGAACAAGAGGATTGTTGAACATAGGGATGAAGGGAGAGGCACTGCAAAGGGGCAAGAAAGGGAAAATGTTAATTATGTGGTAGAGGGGAGGGAGAAATATTGGGAAATTGGGGAGCATGGGGAGAGAAGGAGAAATGTTATAAATTATGATGGAAAGAAGGAAGGGAGAGATGTTCGACCCAGGACATAAAGGGGGGGGGGGGAAGAGATGGTGGATAGTGGGCGAGAATGCTGCATGGGGGAAGGAAAAAGAGATATGTTGAACCAAGGATGCAAGGGAGAGAAAGAGAGAGAGAGAGAGAGAGAGAGAGATGTTGAACATGGGAGTGTATGAGAGAGAGGGAGAGATCCACAACAGGTGTTAACTTTTAATGTAGTGATTGTAATTTGTCAGGTTTTGAAATTTACATCTACTATCTTTATATTTTGCACAGTACAGGGGGATATTACTTTTTCTCTTTCTCTGGTGTTGCATTGAGGCTTCTTGGGAATTCAATTTAATATTTTTCTGTGTGTTTCTATTTTTAATTTGTGGTTAGTTATTCTATACTGTGTGAGGGTCTGTCTGTGTTCTGCACATCTGAATTTGAGACATGGTTTTCTGTTAAGATTAACTATGTAGGATGGATCTGTACTAATCTGGCTTCTTTAGTTTTCCAATAGGTTTACTGATGTTCTAATATGCATTGTAGTGTTTAGTGCTGTGCTTTCCTAAGTAGAGCAGTATTCTTTATAAGCTGCAATATACATCCAGTTTCTGAATTTTATTTCGAGTAGCTATAAACTACATGCGAATAAGTAGGGAAAGCACACAGAGTATGGCATTCTTTCCAACTTCCCTGCGAGGGTTTATATATGTATGTAGGCTTAAAATGTTTATTTGCCATGCCCTATGCTCATAAAATTGCATATAATCATGTTTCTGCTTTGAGCAAGGGAAGAAAATTAAGACTGCAGGGATGGGAAGAGGATGGGGATGAATTTTTGTCCCTGCATCACTATTATCCATCCTGGAAAATGGCAGCAGTTCAACCAATATGAATCATACCACCCTTAATCTACTTCTTCTTTTAAAGAAACATATACATAGCGAGCCGATGGCAGCGACCATGGCTAAACCCCCCACCATTTTCCAAGAATATTCCGCTTTTAGACATACGAGACCCCATTTTAACATGGGACGTAAAGAGGGGAATTGAGACATGCTCAGTTCTCCCTTTATTTTATCAAAGGTCTGCCAAATATAGTGCCTCTTGTAAAGTACCTATAAGGATGCGAAGGAGGGCACATGTTATTCTCTGGCACATTCAGTGGGAACAACAATCTCACAAAAAAGAACACTGAAAAAAAGAGTCATGTCTGGTTTTGCAATGCTTCAGCCAGGAGCATCATGAGTTCATGTAGAGAATGCTATCTCGAAAATGGCCAGTGCTGGTAACCCTCCACCCCTCCTTAACAGTCTTCCTCAATGGCCCCGATACCCTCTTGATAGAAAACAAACTTTCCCACATCCCTATGGACCACTCCAATCTTTTCACACTCTCCCCTGGATCTTCCTTGATGGTCTGACAAGAAGCAGCAATGAATCCTAGTTGTTCTTGCTCTGTTCAATGCCTTGGTTCAAAATAGTGCCTCTGACTCCTAGCTGTAGTCTCCAAATAGCCACATAAGAAGCACGTACAATTATATCCTGGAGTTTTAGCTACCTACCCCTACCCCCCCTTTACCCCTTTAGTGTGGTTTTTAGCGCCGGCCGCAGCAGTAACAGCTCCAATATGCAAAGGAATTCTATGACCATCGGAGCTGTTACTGCCACGACTGGCGCTAAAAACCACGCTATGGTTTTGTAAAAAGGGGTTTAAAAAATATCCTTATGAATTTCCAATCTACAATTCCACTTTTGATGCTCTCCTTCTCATAGTCTGAGAAATTTTATGCTTTGGAAGAAGCTATTCCTCTGAGCTTACTGGCCTGCTGGCCATACAGTGGTTTGTAATGATACAAGGATAATTTTGCCATTTCATGTGCCTTTGAGATAAGCTGACTCATGAGTGTTTTCACATGTTCGAATTAGATGACTGAACTAAATTCACTAACAATTTCTCCATCTTGTGTTCCCAGCTGTGAAGTTTATATTTCTGAAAACTAAGCGATTATGCTTTTGGTCTTAGGTTTCTTGATGTTTTACAGTTTAAATTGAATTTCCACTGGTTAACTAGAAGGTATGACATATCCTACAATACCTCTGCAGTATCTTTTTTTTTTTTTTTAAATACGTACAGTAGTACAACCTTTGCTTCCTAAAAGATAACAGAATTAATATCAGTTTTATTGCCCCCAGAAAGCTTTGCGTTGATAAAGAATTGGATTCAATTTCCAAATGTCAGGGTTAGGCTGACAAATGATCAGAAAGTACAGGCATTTCTATCTCAGCCTGTTTAAGTCACAGGAAAAATTTAGCCATGTGTATGATGTAGCTCAGCCTGTGGTGCAGTGGTTAAAACTACAGCCTCAGCACCCTGAGGTTGTGGGTTCAAACCCACACTGCTCTTTGTGACCCTGAGCAAGTCACTTAAAGCCCCCATTGCCCCAGGTACATTAGATAGATTGTGAGCCTACCAGGACAGACAGTGAAAAATGCTCGAGTACCTGAATAAATTCATGTAAACTGTTTTGTGCTCCTTGGGGAGAACCGTATAGAAAATTGAACAAATAAATAAATATATTTATGAGTTCTCCAGGTATTAATAAGTTCCAATTTGTTCACTATAAATCTAACCCTTTGCTCAGCATGGGAAGGCCTGCAATCCACTTAGTATCCATGTAGTATTAAAATTCCCCCCCCCCCCTGCACTGGATCCTATTCATTGTAAATGTCACTTTGAACCGAAGCAGGAGAAAAATTTCTAGCTATGCACACTCAGAACATATAGGAACTGATTCTGTATAGGACACCAGTCTTGGCAGCCACCTAAGAAGCGGCTAAAAATCGCAAACCGGCATCCTTTACAGAATCGCAGAGTGGCTTTAGGTATCTGGCCAATTGGAGTCTTAGGCCACTCCCAGGATGCACCAAGGAGGTCTAAGGCCCTATTTGGACCAGGTGCCTAAGGACCTTCCTATGGGAGGGGCCTTAGGCATCTGGACCAATCAGGTCCTTAGACCCCTCCCTGGTGTCTACTTTTAAGAAGAAATGTAGGCCAGTATTTTGCAGGCCTACACATTTGAGGCATCTGTCGAAGCTCTAGGGAGACACATAGGGATGCTTAAACTCGCCCAAAGCCATTTCTGGGTGACACCACTAGGGGGGTGCACAGCCAGCTGGGTCCGGAACCTCCTGTGCTGCTCTAAACAGCACCTGCACCTCAGCATGTATGATGTACTTATTCTGAAATGGAGGCGGCAGCCGTGCTGAAATGCGATGACTGCGTCTGCCTCTGCTCTGGAAGACATAAGTGACATCGGAGGGGGTGGACCAGCAGCCACAGTCATTACGGGACCTTGCTGCAACTCCCTGTGTCACTTATGTCTTCTGGAGCAGAGGCAGACGCACTCATCGCGGGACCTTGCTGGTTTAGAGAGAGAAGTATAGAAGGGTAGTGGAGGGAGAGAAAGGAGCAGGATGGTATGGAAGGATGGTGGATGGAGAGAAAGGGGGTAGGATGCTGATGGAATTGGTGTGCAGGGAACGGAGAGACATAAGGGGGGAGGATACTGGATGGAATTGGGTTGGAGGGAACAAAAGGGGCAGATGCTGATGGAATTGGTGTTCAGGGAAAGAGTAAAGAGACATAAGGGGAAGGATACTGGATGGAATTGGGTTGGAGGGGAAGAAAGGAGACAGATGCTGATGGAAGTGGGGGGAAGGGGAGGAGGGAAATGCCAGAACATGAGGGTGTGGGAGAGGGAAGGGAAGAAGAGGTCAGGAGAGAGATGCCAGACCATTGGAGGAGGAAAGGGAAGAAGATGGATGCCAGACCAATGGGGCTGAAGGGAAAGATGGAAGGGGGAGGCATAAAGTTTCTGGAAGGGAAATAGGAGAGATGCCATATAGAAGCAGCAGAGAGAGGGTAGACAGTGGATGAAAGGAAGAGAGTGACAAGAAGATGAGGAAAGCAGAAAAGACAAGGTAGAAAAAAAAATTCTATTTATTTTTTTGCTTTAGGGGAGATGCATTGCTGTTTCTGTGGTGTTGCATTGTATGCAGAGTCCAGCTTCTTGGTGGTTCAATTTAACCTTTGTCTACGTATTTCTATTTTATCCCCCCTTTTATAAAACTGTAGAGAGTTTTTTAGTGCTGGCCTTGGTGGTAACATCTCTGATGCTCAGAATTCTATGAGAGTCTGAGCTGTTACCACCATGGCTAAAAACCACACTACAGATTTGTAAAAGGGGGAGGGGTTAGTTTGTGATTACACATTCTATACTAGGCGGTGTTTTCTGTGTTCTGTGTGTTTGAAAGACATGGTTTTCTGTTAGGATTGAATGTGCAGGATTGATCTGTACTAGTCTGGCTTGTTTAGTTTTACAATGGGTGTATTGATGTTGTACTGCTCACTGCAGTAAGATGCTGCTTTTTCTTAGGTACACTCTTGTGTGATGTGTGGATTATTACAAAAAATCATGCTTTTCATACAGATTGGGGGGGGGGGTGGCAGTCAAAAAAATGATGGGCACCAGGTGTCACATATGCTAGGTATGCCACTGTGTATAATTCTCTTTTATAGTAATATTTTGTCAATGCTTTTTAAATTGTAAACAGCTTATAGTATATCAAAATTGAAACTTTGTCTGCCTGCTGTTACTGTCTTCTTACTTGCCTACCCTGTCACTGCTTCACGATCTCTACACCCGTGTGTGTGGTTGTGTTGCAAGTTGTGGCTAGCCTTTCTATAAGCAGTGGCATGCACAAGTGGCTCCTATAATCTCTGGGTCAGAAGAGGAAGGGAAAACAGGGAAGGGCATCGTTGGCAGATTTGTCTGAGGAGCAAGACATATAAAAGTTTAAGTTTAACAAGGACACCATTCTTTGACTTGGTCAGCAGTTTGAGACTCTGCTTCTGTTTGCTGCTTGAAGAGGACAGGGCAATATCAATGCATCTGAAGGACATTGCAGCCCTTGCTTGCTTGGCCAGTGGAAGCAGGCATAAAGCACCTCTCTCTGCATTGCTGTTTATGAGTGCTTTTCTCAGGAGAGCCCATCAATATGTTATTTTCACAGAGAAAGAAGAACAGGCACAGCAAACCAAAACTGAATATTTTGAGTTAACTGAGCTTCCGTCAACAACTGAGGGTAGGTATTGTATCCATGAGGCTTTTCACTCCCTCAATATTCAGGAGGGTCTGTAACATCATAGATCTCAGAACTACTTCTCATTGTGATGCATATGCCTTGAGTGTAACAAAATCACCAGGGGTAGCTACCTAAATAAGCAACTACTTCTTTCACACACATAAACTACCTTAACATTACGCTCATCCAAGAAAGCACCAAGCTAAACCCTACTTTACGGAGAGGGTGGTGGATGCCTGGAATGCGCTCCCGAGAGAGGTGGTGGAGAGTAAAACTGTGACTGAGTTCAAAGAAGCGTGGGATGAACACAGAAGATTTAGAATCAGAAAATAATATTAAAGATTGAACTAGGCCAGTTACTGGGCAGACTTGTACGGTCTGTGTCTGTGTATGGCCGTTTGGAGGAGGATGGGCAGGGGAGGGCTTCAATGGCTGGGAGGGTGTAGATGGGCTGGAGTAAGTCTTAACAGAGATTTCGGCAGTTGGAACCCAAGCATAGTACCGGGTAAAGCTTTGGATTCTTGCCCAGAAATAGCTAAGAAGAAAAAGAAAAAAAAAAAATAATAATTTAATTTGAATCAGGTTGGGCAGACTGGATGGACCATTCGGGTCTTTATCTGCCGTCATCTACTATGTTACTATGAGCCTTAGGGCTTATGATCCCAATTGCTAACCTACAGAGCACAAAAGAGAACCTTGCAAACAGGCAGACAAAGCCAGTCATCAAAAAGACTTTTGACCTATTATTTGTAAATACAGTCAAACCTTGGATAGTGAGTGATTTGCAAGAGCCAAACATTTTATTAAATTTTAACTCGATAAATGAACGTTGTCTTGCAGTATGAGCACATATCGCACGTCACGTCATCAGAATCCACGGTTGAAACGCACACGCACGACATATGTACATCTTATGCCAAGTGCAGCTGAACATAATAGAAGTGTCACACCCAATTTACCCATAGCTCAAGCGCTCCCAGCATACAGTATTTTGTGTTAAAGTTTTTGGGTTGTGGAATAAATCGTCTGAGTTTCCATTATTTCCTACGGGGAAATTTGCTTTGATATACGAGTGCTTTGGATTCCGAGCATGATTCCAGAACGAATTATGCTTACAAAGCAAGGTTTTACTGTACACGCTTTCAGTTCCTGGACAGATCTGAATGAGAGCTCATCCACTATGCCTCCAAGCCATGTGACATTTTCATATCCTGCTATATACACCGTATCCTGGCTCTGACCTATAGGCAGCCTGCTCCTGAGAAAGTTCTTCCCGAGTCTCCAGTGATGAAGATGCTCTATAAGTGGAACTTCAGCACAGCCATGGGGACATGAGCAGACAGGGATGGCAAAAACAATCTTGTTGTAATTGACAAATGCAGGGTTTATTTATAATGCAAAACTAGTCGTATATACTAATGCTTTAATAGGCAGCCATGCTCTTATAAACCAGGGGATGGCTACTGCAACTTTTTGACTTGATCACTACATTTGAGGCCACATCAACCAATGTGGGGGGAACCCCTTCCTCCTCCTGGGCAACCTCTGAGGCAACTCCAGCAAAGTCAGGAAAAACTATTGGGCTGGTTGTACCCTGCAATGGCCTCCAGCAGTTTCTCAGCAGGGCTGACAACAGGTCTCCCTGTTTTATCTCTGCATAGGAGCATTTACCTCGCTGGCCCGCGCTAAAAGCCTCTAGCATCATTTAGTAACAGGAGCCTTTTATTTGTACTATTTTCTTTTTTAATTATTCCAGTTTGTCATCATGTCACTCATTTTACATTTATTATTATTTTTTAATCATTTTAAAGGGTTCAGATCTGAAGGGTTGATGTATATGTCCTTTTGCTAGCTGTTTGTATATTTTTTCTAATGAAGTATTATTTATGTCATTTTCAATTTAATTTATTTTTAAACAGTTCTAATAATGTATATGTCCTCTTACAGACCTTGATGTATTGACCCCTGATGTAGGCTCATTGAGCCAAAACATAGATTGTGTCAGGTTAAACATATACACATTTTTTCAACAATAAAGGTTGCCCAGAAGTACCACCATCAATGGTTGATTTTCCTTTTCTTCCACTTTTTGGACTCTGGTGGTAACACAGCCACGACCACCAGCCTTTCTACTAAGCATCTGCCTAGGCTGACAAAATTTAAGGCAGAGCTGAACAGAGGAGTAACTGTCAGCACAGCACAAGGCCTTTAAGCACTGCCTGTGCTTGTGGCCTACTGTGCCCTACTCTGACAGAGAAAGCTTGCACTGAAGGGGATGGAGCATGGGAGGCCTTGAGCAAAGAGGTAAGGAGGCAGCTGAAGTGTGGGAGGAGGCAGGCCTGGAAGAGGGAAGAAATGGGGATATGCTAGATATGAACACAACCTCCTTCACAGCTTTGGGCCATCGGTTAGGGAATGGGCAGGGAAACATGGTTGAAAGTTCACTTAGTGCACCAGATACTCTTGGGTCGGCCCTGAAGTGACCTTTTATATTTAACAAAATCAAACCAACAGCACTGGAACAAATCTTGATAGACACATGGCCTGTCACATATTTTACAAACAGAACGTTTGCAGGAAAATAAATCTGGAATAGTCCATTTCCCTTTGCTAATTGGTAATCTGAAGAATGAATTTTATACTACTAGCAAAAGGCAAAATATTTTTTGTTTGCTTATTAAGACATTCAAGCAATTAAATGAAACCCATACATAAGAGAACAGTTTATTGGTTTTTAGCATCACATGTGTAAAAATAAAATACACACAAGGTAAAATACAAAAATAAATGGAAAGAATTTAATATGGATAACAAACAGGAAGGTAATAAATAGAATAAGCAAAAAGGCTTCAATCACACAATTGTTTCACTGAAGTTACAGTAGTGTTTACGGAAACAAGTTTTTAATTTAACTTGAAAAATCACAGCATTAAAAACTAGTATAAAAGAGAATTTTGGCACACTGTAAAGTGAGATTTTATCATTAGTAGCTCACAAAACTAAAATTTCTTAAAAACATTCTGAGGTACTTTTTTAAATCCTAAAAATTAAATGAACATTTCTAGCAACTCACAGTTTAATATTAAATTTTCCCTTTCAAGAACACCGCGAAGGTATTCCAGAGCTGGTAGCTGTGCAAATTCAGACAAATAAAATCTTAAGATGAACGTCTTACAGATCTTTCAAGTTACAGCTGAAATGCACCCTGTGATTTTTGCAATACTGTTTAACACAATATGTCAAACATGAAGCAAAAGCCAACATCTTCAAAACGGCATGAACTGCTTACAGAGTATTTCAAGCTACAATTGATTCCCTGTAAGTTTGCCCCCTTCTTTCCCTCCCATAACTTCAGCATCTTCAAATTACACTCATTCTCTGTGGAAAAAACACACCCCACAAGCTGCTCAGGAGAAGGTCAGCAAGGTATGTAAACCCCTTGAGGACTCTAGAAGCACGTCTACAGGAAAGTAGAAATGCTTGTGCTCAAGTTACTGCTAATTTTCTCTTATACAGTACAAAGAGACACAGTGTAATGGCACTTTTTTTGTACTTTAAACATTTTAAGCATACAGAGGTTGTTTCTGTTTAAAGTAGCTACAAAACCTTTAAAACTAGATATTTGAGTAATCCAATTCTCTTTCAAAATAATTAGTCCTAAAATGAGGATTACAGTACAATATATACATTTCTAACAGGAATATAAAATTATGGCCTATGGAAAAAAAGTGCTGCCAACCTGTTAGATTCAACTCTTACTGCTATTAAAATGTTAGCAGTTCTACATTTAAAATAAACTCAAGTCTTTCACATATAGTCCCCAAAGAGTTTTTCTATGTACAAATTACCTACGCAGCATGTACTAATACTTTAAGCTAATTTGTTTTAAGTCCTTTCACCAACACTGTAGGCCCTCTTAATAGGAGGGAGAAAGCTATAAGACTTATGACCACCACTATTCAAATTTGCTTAGTGCATCAATGGCGCCATAAGCAAGGCACTGCAATGTTTAAAAAAAACATAGCGCCATCACAGTTTTCTGTATTTTATTCACAAATTAGTCACACATCAACATTTGAGGTAATTGCATTGTTTCAATACCAAAATAATTTACATAACTGAAGCGGTACCAGCATGGTGAAAGGTCTTTTTCTCATGACAGTTAAAATCTAGCGTGCACTAGCAATCTTTTCTATTAAGCCACTTATTACGGTCTCCTGATTCATTCTTTAAAAACTAACTCATGTGCAGAGCATACGGGAATACCAAGTATACAGTTTCGTAATCTACTGAATACAGTTTATAGATATCAGCTTGGACATTTTATGCAATCACAAAGGCAAGTTTTTAAAGAGTCAACAGAGTTAAATGAAACTAGCCTCATCTATTCACACAGAAATTGCACTTAGAACTTACAATCCTAATTTTTTAAATGATTTTACATGTTATTCCAACTATTACATGTCTAAGTTATAGTACCTAACAAATAAGTACGAATGTACTTATGCTACCACAGATACAGTATATGGCTTTTCTGAAACAATATGTCTATCCTTATAATGGAAAAGTTAACAGTAGTTGTAGATAATTATATTAACAAGTCATATTGTAATTTTGCTAACTACTTCTTCCTCTTTCATAATTTTATAAGTATGTGGTATATGTTGCCCAAATTGTCCTGAAATGTTAATAAAATGCCTGTAAAAAGAGCCCGATTAAAGATGATTTCAAAATATCAAGAATGCCCATACATTAACAGGCACTGTATAAAAAATATTCACTTAGCCATGCATAGATAGCTCAACAGTGCTCTAAAGCCTGTCACATAGGTCATCCTAAGAAAGCTAGAAAAACCGCTAGCATACATATCGTACTCCATAAGAAAATCTATTATTCAATGTCTCTAAGTGCATGAGAGACGTTCTTAACTTTTATCAACTATTTTAGATTTGAACATGAAGAATCTACAATGAACATTTTACATTTTGATCCACATCACCTGAAATTCTAAATCCCACTATTTAGGAAATATATAATTTATCACTAAAACAGATGTTAACAGAACACAAGTCATTCCTATATTGTAATCCAATTTATGCTATTGAAAAGATTTTCTAGAAACTGAATATAGTTCTAATTTTAAGACTGATTTTGAGTTGACTTTAAATATTTGAGATGGTCCCATCATGAATATCAATCACTTTTAACCATATAGTATCAAATATTTAAAAGAAATATAACGTCACATAAATGTTATATTCAACCCCATCAATTTTTACAAATATGAGCATTATTCTCATAAAGGCGATCAATAGCTTTGCTAGATCATGAATATATCTCACAGCAAAAATATATGTGTCTGGACAACATCTTTTGATACAGAGTTGAGGATCCTGCAAACATCCCAACAGTAACATTTTGAGCAATATCAACTCATCTCCCCTCCTCAATGGATATGGGAAAGGCGAGCCAAATTTACTTGTTCTAAGGGCTCTTTTTACTAAGGTGCACTAGCGTTTTTAGCGCACGCAGATTAGCGCACACTAACCCCGTTAGAACTAACATCAGCTCAATGCTGGCGTTAGCATCTAGCGCGTGGGGCATTGTAACGCACGCTATTCCACACGTTAAAGCCCTAACGCAGCTTAGTAAAAGGAGCCCTAAGCAGGATTGCCAGAGAACTGCTTCAGTCTAACTTTTTGTCTAGTTTTAGCCTTTTCTTTATGTCACCAGCACTGTAACTATTCTGAGCTAAAATTCTATTTTCTATGGATTTGCCTTAATCAATATTGTAACCAGAGGTCAAATCCCGCAGATATTTTTTCTCTGGAAGCAAATGAATTGCAATTTGATCAAATACTAGAGATAATGAATAGCTATACTGAAACCATGCTACCTACCCTACTCCCCTACCACCCCCCACACACAATTAAAAAACTCAAAAGAATCTTATCTCTGCATGGGATTATGTTGCTAACCCATCCATGTAACATGTTAAAAAAACCTGAAAACTAAAGCAAACTATTTTAGAAAGTATAAATTGCACAATAGAAACCACAAACATTATTTAATTATGAGGGGAGTAAAGATGAATGTGCAAAAGTGTTAGGTCTTTTTTTTTTTTAAAAAAAAATAAAGAAAAATGATGCATTAAATGGGGAAGAGTATTTTAACATTTCCTATTCACCCAATCTAGTTTTCCTGGATTTTTTCACCCAAGCATCCATTACTCTCTCAAAGCCTACTTTCCCTTTTGTTCGGTATATCATCTTATCCTCGGTTCTTCACCTTAAACTGCACTATAATGAACAGAAAACCACAGAGTGACTCCCCTATGTAGTGACATACAATTCACAACTAGAAAAACAGAGAAAAATCAGAAAAATATTAAGAGCTACTAAGGATGCGCATTTGTTATTTCATGTTAACCCAAACAATAGGAAACATTTTTTAGAATTTATTTAATTTTTTGTCATCAATAGTAGTTCTATTGCTTAATAATGTGCATTTATCAATATGCACACTATTAATGACAGTCTCCTGAGAAGAAAGCTTTTAAAAAAAATCTGATGAATAATCTTGTAAACAAAAATTTCTGGTTTGCACACCCCTAATAGCTATTACTCCAGGAGGATGAATTGCTGAAAGATATTCCCTGGTCAGCTAATATTGGCCTTCCAACAACCACCCAATCTGAAGCAAAATTGGTAAAAAGCAAACTTTTAACAGCAGCTTGAATAGAGGAGAATGGCACAAGTTCCTATAATTCACCAAAATGTAAACTGTGCTAGCATACATCACAGGACCCCACATAGAAAAGATATTCAACATAACCTATTCATGCACTTCATCTAATGTATATATTATTGAAAACAGAAAATATGAAGTAGGATGCTACACTGGCCACATGTTAAAGACAAGACTCAATACACACAGACATCGGATTAGATTGCACAAAGCAGACCAAGGTGTCATCTCTGTGAGGTCATCTTCTCAGGATCAGAGCACTTCATCTGTGACCTTCCAGTCGAGAAATTAAAAGGAAACTTTTTTTTTTTAAAAACAACCCAGAGTATTACATTTTTTTTTAAAGTTAAAATGATCAGATACCTTGAATCTAATAAGAAAGGATTAGCAAAGATCTGGGTTTTCTAATGCATTATAAAATTCTACTGCATAGAAAAGGTGCAAAGACAAAGCAACATATCTAAGGCAGGGAATAGGCTCAAAAAGTACTAGATAGAAGTGGAATGGGAACAATGTTTTTTCACAGCTTATCCAATAAACACCGATTGAATTTTTTTCACTTCAGGGTGTTTTATCAGTTAAAACTAAAAATGGAAGGTCTATTTATGATGCGTTAATTTATACATCATAATAAAGTCCTTTTTCAATTAGACTATCACCTAGTAAGCAGGTGATCACCTGAAGATGATCTAAAATTAAAAGGTACTTTCAAGAGTCTCAGTTTCAATTAGGCAAATCAAAGATTACAAGAACTGCTATAAAATACAGCATGATGCAGTTCCAGTATAATCTCTAGTGGAAGCAGTTGACGATTCCTCCCTTATTCCCCAGCTTCCACTTAGGAGGGTCAGCTCTTTATGCCTTTAGGAGCCCAGTAAGGGACTGATTCTGTAAGCGGGGCCTGCCACGTGCCAATCACAGACAGGCGCCATTTCCAGAATCGAGGATACTGGTGCTTAGCAAGGACCCTAGGCAATGGAAATGTAGGCCAGAGTTTTTACAGGCCTACATTTCTGGCGCCTAGTGTCCATGCAGAATCACGGCCAGCGGCGCTGCTCTTAAACACGCCCACTTCCGGGCTTCGACATCATTAGGCGCCGGTTCTGGAGAGCGCCTAATTTTTGAAATGAGATTTTGTTTTTTAATGGTGTGTCCCAATTATCACACCACTTAAAAACAATTAAGTTAGGTGCCAGCAGGTGCAACTTTTTTGAGAATCCAGCCCTAAGTTTCTTTACAACACATTTTAAAGTGCCTTTCAAAGTGAGAAAAAGCATTATGATTAACAACATGGTTTACTAGTTTGATCATTAAACTTAGGCCCCCATTCAGCATTATTCTACATTTGCATTGCTAGCTACGCAATATTGGTGTGTGTAAAATTCTAGCTGATGCTTTTTTGTTTAAAAGCATTTGAGCTGGACAATACAAAAATGTAAATGCATAAAGAGTTCCCAAACCCAACAGCAAAATGTTCAAAAGGACTGATAAGTTTAGGGACTACCTACTAGATTACAGTTTTACTTTGTCAGTTACTTTTTTGTTTGTATGACCAATAAGAGAGAGCACATTTTATTAACTGATACTGATGTGTCTAATTGAGAACATCACATTATACCACAAATATGCTCAGTTATATCTTTTGCTCAAAAAGGTCATGATATTCTTGCTGCTCCAGCTCTCTGTTGTACTTTTCAATTTCTCGGTTGGCTTCTTCCAAATAATCATTTATGAACTGGTCCATTACTAGTGGTAATGATATTAAGGAAAATGATTTACAAAGTTAAATTCTATTACCATATAATTATGTTAGAGTACAGGAGTAATTCTGTTGCTTAACCAGCCCTTTAAAAAAAGATCTCAGCTATACAGAAAATGTTGACATTATCTTATTATCCAAGACAGCTGGGACCTATACAGCAATGTAGGGGACTCCAAATCCAGTCTGCAAATTAGTCTGCTTTTCAGTATTTCCACAAAGAATATGCATGACAGGTATCTACACGCAATCCTTCATTGTATTCAAATATAGCTCAAGCATGTTCATTGTGGAAATTTTGAAAAAAAGATTTGGGGAACCTTGCACTCAGAGTCTTCTAATACTACTAATCATTTCTACAATGCTATGTTGCAAGGTGTATGCAGCGCTGTACACAACAGATGCAGGTACCTTCTCGGTCTCTACAGGGCTCACAATCTAAGTTTTTGTACCTGGGGAAATGGAGGATTAAGTGACTTGCCCAGGGCCATAAAGAGCTTGCCCTAGGATCACAATTTGTTGCCCTAACCATTCAGCTACTCCTCCACTCCAATGTGCATGGTATGCATACCAAGACATAAGCTCATATCTGCCAAAATGAGCACATATATGCATCTCAGCTAGATAATATATAGTGCAAATTGGGATTTTGCATGCTCTCTCTACTCTATATGCTATGAGCTTGCTGTGCCTATCATTAAACATCCACTTTGGACTGGGGGTTAAATGTTAGCAAGTAAGACTAGCAATTTAACGTTTAATACTGGGGAATTTCAAACTTTGCAGAATTCACTACCCCAGAATTACCCAATAGGGCCGGTAGCAGAAAACAGCCCTAGTCCTTTGCCAGGCAAGTAGCCCTGAGTGTTCTTCCACATTCTAAAAGCTTCCAAATACAAGATAAGATCCTGTTCCTCTCTATCTTTTGACATTACTCAAACTTGGTTGTCCAGAACTACTTTGGCGGTATATAAACAATAAATTATTATTATATGTAGAGGTATAATTTGTTGGTCAACCCATTTCTGACAGTCTATACTGCTCTCAATTTCAGCAAATTCATCTGGCAGTGTCTCCCCTGGGATAACTACAAACCCTGTGGGGAACCTGTCTGCATGGGCTCCCCAGCCCTGTCTGACTACATCTCTCATGAATGTTGTTTGCTAATGTATAATTTGAAGGGGGATGACTTTTTCCAAATCGGATTGAACTGTCCAACTACAACAGAAAATTTCTAAAGGGTTTTGACATCCAGTAGTCTGTGACTTACAGGTGTAGCTGGAGGGGGGCAGGGGCACACAAAGGGAGCAGCTGTTCCCCAAACGGAATCTGAATGAAATGGCATCTATGCAGATTGGCCCTTCAGCCTTGTAATAGTGCCTATTTTACAAAAGGTCTGGTTCCCTTGATGTCATAACCTGGCTGCCTTGTGTCTACTGTGTATGCAAGATCATTTGTAGAGAATGACACGGGGACAAATTTGTCCCTGTCCCATGGATCTTTCATCATCTCTGTCCCCGCCTCATTCCTTATCTTCACAAGCCTCAAACAGAGTATGTCATAAGTACATGGTTATAAAGACTTGATAAACTATACAGGAAGAGAGCATAGTATTATGAGCCATTTGTTTATATACAATGCTATTTAGTATGATATTATATAGAGTTACTGTTTTTATATTTGCACTTTTATAAATATATTTGAATTGTAGTACATCAATTTACAATTAGTTCACAAATTTAAGTAGTTTTATTAAAGATATATATGTATTTATGATTTTTCCACACTCCAGTGACACTGATGACATCATTAGAGTGCAAAAATATGACCACTGGAATGATTGTAAATTTTAAGCTCAATTTTCAGCATTTAAAAAAAAATTCGAAATTGAGTTTCCAGGTGTAGTAGAACCCGATTGCTTTTAAGAGTATTGTGCTCGTGAAGAGCTAGCTAAACTGAAGGTGGACAAAGCCATGGAGCCGGATGGTGTATATCCGAGGGTACTGAAGGAACTTAGGGAAGTTCTGGCTGCTCCGGTGGCTGACATTTTCAATGCATTTCTCGACTTAGGAGTGGTGCGGGAGGACTGGAGAAAGGCAGATGTGGTCCCTATCTACAAAAGTGGAAGTAAAAGAAGAAGTAGTGAACTACAGGTCAGTAAGTTTGACTTCTATGGAAACTCTTTTAAAACAGACAATAGTGCAGTTTCTGGAATCAGGACCCAAGGCAACATGGATTCACTAAAGGCAGGTCTTGTCAGACAAATCTGATCAATTTCTTTGACAAGGAAACCAGAGAATTGGATAGAGGGAGAGCGCTAGATGTGGTGTATTTAGTTTTGACAGTGCTAAACATAGGTGTCTAATAAATAAACGAGTGCCCTCAGGATGGGCCCCAAAATGATGGACTGAGTCAGGAACTGGTTGAGTGAAAGGCAACAGAGAGTAGTGGTCAACAGAGATTGCTTTGAGGAAAGGGATGTTACCAGTGCCTCAAGGTTCGGTTCTTGGGCCTGTTCTATTAATATTTTTGATAGCGATATTGTTAAAGGGCTGTCAGGTAAGATTTGCCTCTTTGTGGATGATAACAAAATCTGCAAGAGTAGACACCCCTGATGGTGTGAATATGAGGAAGGACTTAGCAAAACTTGAAGAATGGTCTGAAATTTGGCAGCTAAGATTTAATACTAAGAAATGCAAGGTCATGCATCTAGGCTACAAAAACCCGAGGGAATGGTACAGTTTAGGGGATGAAGAACTTTTGTGCACAAAAGAGGAACAGGACTTGGGTGTGATAGTATGTGATGATCTTAAGGTGGCCAAACAGGTTGAAAAGGCAACGGTGAAAGCTAGAAGAATGTTAGGGCGCATAGGGATAGGTATGACCAGTAGGAAAAAGGAGATATTAATGGCCCTGTATAAGACTCTGTTGAGACCTCATTTAAAATATTGTGTACAATTCTGGAGACTGCACCTTCAAAAAGATATAAAGAGGATGGAGTCGGCCAAGAGGAAGGCTATTAAAATAGTTGGTGGTCTTCCTCAAAAGGCTCATGGGGACAGACTTAAAGATCTCAATATTCATTCTTTGAAGGAAAGGTGGGAGAGGGAAGATATGATAGAGACGTTTAAATACCTACGTGGCATAAATGCACTTAAGGTGAGTCTCTTTCAGCTAAAAGGAAGCTCCAGAATGAGAGAGCATAGGATGAAATTAAGAGGTTACAGAATCAGGAGTAATCTAAGGAAAACTTTTTTACAGAGTGGCAGATTATTGGAATAATCTCACAGTAGAGGTGGTGGAGACAAAAACTATGTCTGAAATCAAGAAAGCGTAAGACAGGCACATGGGATCTCTTAAGAAGAGGAGGAGATAGTGAACTCTGTGGATGGGCAGACTAGATGGGCCATTTGGCCCTTATCTGTCATCATGTTTCATTAGAAGAAAAGATCTTTTCATCAAAAGATTAATTTTATATTTTGTAGATATCAATTTATCCAATTGGACAACCAAAATGCGTGCTATGAATTCCATTGAATTCTGGTCCTTATCCAGATAAAAAGAAAGGTTGGCCAAGGATGATCAGGGGCCACCAATAAAAATTTGTTTTCTTCCCTATTTGAGTTTATAATTATGAATTCAATTATCAACTGTATCCATACAGCATTTGAGTTGATTTTGAGTCTCAACCCAGTCAAAACTGACTGGAAGCATCACGGTGATGTCATTAGAATATAGTAGAGATTTAAAACCCAATTGGCCTATTGAATGTTACTGAATGTGGTTGTAAAACTAAAAAAAGGTGGTATATACAGTAAGTCCCAATTCTTTTCCCTAACACAGTAAATAAAAGAGGACAGGGATGACTCCTCTGAGACACCACAGGTAGATAACGAGCTATTATATAATTCCCTCTTCATTTTGGTTTGATACGATCTCTTAGTCAAAAAGCCATGAAACCAACACAACCCCTCTCCTGACAAACCAATCTCTCTAATAGTGTTGAATAGGAGAAGAGAGGTAATGATGCCCCTGTATAAGACTCTAGTGAGATGTCATTTGTATAATTCTGGAGGCAGCATCTTCAAAAGGATATAAACAGGATGACATCGGTCCAGAGGATGGCTATGAAAATGGTCATTAAAAAGTGTATGGGGACAGACAAAGATCTTAATATGTATACTTTGGAGAAAAGGTGGGAGAGGGGAGATATGATAGGGATGTTTAAATACCTATGTAGCAGATGAAATTTAATGTAGACAAATGAAAAGTGATTTTCACACACATTGGGAAGAATAACCCAAATCATAGTTACCAGATGCTAGGTTCCACCTTGGGGGGGGATCAGTGTCCAAGAAAAAGATCTGGGTGTCATTGTAGACAATATGCTGAAACCTTCCGTCCAACATGCGGCAGCAACCAAAAAATCAAAAAAAGATGCTAGGAATGATTAGAAAAGGGATGGTAAACAAGACTAAGAATGTTATAATGCATCTGTATTGCATTCATTTCTGGTCGCCTTAGCTCAAAAAAGATATAGCGAAAACTAGAAAATGTTCAAAAAAGAGCGACCAAGATGATAAAGGGGATGCAACTCCTCTCGTATGAGGAAAGACTAAAGAGGTTAGGGTTCTTCAGCTTGGAAAAGAGATGGCTGAGGGGAGATATGATTGAAGTTTAAAAAATCCTGAGTGGCATAGAATGGGTACATATGGATCGATATTTTACTCCATCAAAAATTACAAAGACTAGGGGACACTAAATGAAGTTACAGGGAGATGCTTTTTAGTTCAATATTTTTATTAGTTTTATAATAACAGTGAATAAAAATACATATACTATGTAACCATGCACATGGACATGTTGTACAAAAGAAGATTGATATCCATCAGATAAAGCTGTATGTGCAATAAACATAGTAATACAGAAGAGAACAGCAAGAACTCAACATAAAAGAAAAAGTCAGTCAGAAATGAAGTGCATACGCTGCATCACGCCATATACAACCAAACAATAACCTGGTGCAAGATTGTAATATCAGAGAGATTCACAAAAATCAATCATGGCACGTCATATTTTATGATATTTATCAATACAATTATGTTCTTCTGCACGGGCTTTTTCAAATTTGGCTACCTGACACACCTGTGTCCACCAAATATGGTAGGACAGATTAAAGCAAGTCTTCCAATTGGACAGAACAGTTTTTATGGTAATAAATAAAAGACATCCCAGCAACTTCTCAGTCCACTTGTCTATTGTCCCTTGTAGTCCATATTTGCCATAGATTACAATGGCTAGGGTGAGATCCTCATCAATCTTGGTGACCATGCTAATTGTATCCCAAATTTTAAGCCAGTTTGATTTAATAGGTGGACATTCAAAAATCATGTAGTCAAGGGCACCCACCTCTGATTGACAAGACCAGCAACGATTTGTGGTCGAATTTGGCAATTTACTGAGTTTATAGGGCGTCCAAAAGGCCCGGTTCAGGAGAAAGTACGCTGATTGAGATATGCTGGCAGAGTGAAGGGTGTGCGAAGATTCAGTCCAGATCAATTGCCACTCTTTCAATCCAACCTCTTTACCAGTGTCTTTAATCCAAATATCTCTTAAAGCAAAGGTGCCTTGAAATTTGGCACCAATGATGTATTGGTACCAAAAAGCAGCCTTACCTTTCTTCCTGGTCTCTACCAGATGATTCAAGGCCGCCAGTGTGGGTTGAGAGTCTTGTAACGTTGAAACATCAGTAGAAGCCTTAATTGAGTGACAAGAGTTGCAGCCACTGAAAATATTGAGATCCCGGGAGGTGGAACCTCTCCTGTAATACAGGAAAGGGGATCCATTCGTTAGCACAATATAATTGACTAAGGGACCATATACCTGCAGATTGCCATAAGACCCAATTAACAGGTTTCCCTTGTATCATAATATTGGCATTGTTCCAAAGACAGATGTGGGAAGTATCTTTCCATCTAATGGTAGCTAGTCCATCAGTTTCCTGAAAAGCAAGTTTAGTAGAATAAGTAGGTTCCCTGTGATTATCAGCTCTGCGGTCACGAGTGAATATGGCCAAGCGTAAATCAGTAATGTTTAAAGCAGCTTTTTCCAAATTAGACCAGAGCATGAATATGGGGACCTGATGATCAGAGATACAGGCTAAACTACATCGCAGAATGAAAGCGGTGTGATAGTCGAAGAAGCTGGGAAATTTGACTCCTCCATCAGTAACTTCACCTTTCAGCTTCTTCAGCCCAATCTGAGGAGTAGAGTTATTCCAGAAGAACTTAGACAGATGAGACTCAATTTTTGCATAAGTATGTTTGGATAGATACACAGGAAGCATGCTTAAGACATGATTCACAACTGGCGCCACCATCATCTTAATGGTGCTCAATCGCCCCCACCAGGTGAGGCGCATCGGAGTCCATTTGGAGGTGAGAGATTGAATGGAATCTAAGATGAATTGGGTGTTGTATTCAACGGTTTTCTCTATAGTCGTACCGAAAAATATACCCAAGTATTTTATTTTGTTAGTAGTCCACTGAAGACCCAGATCAACGATCTCTTCCTTAATCTCAGGACAATTGAGAGCAAGAATTTCAGTCTTAGTCAGATTCAACTTATATCCAGAGACACAGGAGTAGGAGGAGAGAACAGCTAATATCTGCTTGAGTGAATCTGGTGTCACATACATCAGGACATCATCCGCATAGGCAGATAATTTTATTTCAAAACCCCCACAGTGTACACCATGAATATGTGGATGAGATCGTATCACTATCAGTAAGGGTTCCAAAGCGATGTTAAAGAGCAGTGGTGACAAAGGACAGCCCTGTCTGGTCCCTCTGGTGGGATGGAACACATCTGAATATAAACCATCAATGAGCACTTTTGTGGTTGGATTGTAATAGAGAACCTTAACCAGGGACAAGAAGTCAGGTTGGAATCTGAACCACCTTAACACAGAAAAGAGAAAAGACCACTCTATACAATCAAATGCCTTTTCTGCATCTAAGGCCATGGCCACCAAGGCTGTATCAGTGGAGTTGGCATAGTTAATTATATGTGTAAATAAACCAGTATTGTCAGCAGCAAGACGACCAGTCATAAATCCGTTTTGTTTCGGAGAGATGATACGAGGTAAAACAAGCTGGAGTCGTGTCGCTATAGCCTTGGCATATATCTTTGCGTCAATGTTGATAAGCGATAAGGGTCTATAGATCTGAATCAACATTTTATCTTTGTTAGGTTTGGGTAACACAATTATTGTAGCTTCTGTAAAAGAGCCATCAAACTCTCCCGATTCAATGAGATAAGTGTAGAAGGGCAGTAAGTGGGGAAGCAGAAGTTCCTGAAAGGAATGATAGAATTCTGTTGTCAGTCCATCTGGACCATGAGCCTTTGCTTTCGCCATTGAAGATAGTGCTAAGGTTAACTCAGAGCAAGTGATGGGTTTGTTCAGAATGGTGTTATCCTCCTCCGTCAATGTGGGTCGGGAGAGGTCTTTCAGGAAGACATCAGGGTCTACAGTGGAGTCTACAATAGAGGAGTAAAGATGTTTGTAAAAGCGCTGAAACTGGCTCATTATGGCAGAGGGGTCAGTCAATATGGTGTCATCAGCACCTCTGATAGCAGAGATATTGGTTTTGTCTCTTCTACCTTATAAATAGTTAGCCAGACTGCGGCCACAGACATTAGCTTCCATGTAGTAACTGGCTGATTGTGAAAATATTTGATTAACAGCCATGTTACTGAGTGCAAGGTTATATTTATATTTTGTGGCCTGTAGTTGTCGGAGTATGGGCCTGTCAGAGGTGTTGGAACTGTGTTTATGTTCCAGAGATTTTATTTCATGTTCCATATTTTCTAAGTCCTCTGAAGTTTTCTTTCTCCTATGGGCAGCATACGATATGATAACACCTCTTATGTACGCTTTAAAAGCATCCCATAAAATCCTCCAATTCATGTCTTCAGGTTTATTGATGTCGAAGTAGTCCTGGACGGCCCGTTCAATATAGGTTTTGAATTCAGGATCTTGCAGTAAATTGTTATTGAACCTCCATTGGCTTCGAATATGGGGTTTACCGATATCTGCCAAGGTCAACACCACTGGAGCGTGATCAGATAGAGCTATACCCTTTATATTTGATGAGTGAATTTGTTTACAAGGGAAGGAGTAACCAGAAAGTAGTCAATGCGGGAGTAAGAGTTGTGTGGACTGGAAAAAAAGGTATACTCACGATCAGACATGCGCAACAATCTCCAAGGGTCTGTAAGTTGAAATTGGTTAATCAATTCCTGTAATTGAGACCACATTTTAGATTTTTTAAAAGCGCAAGAGGATTGTCTATCAATACTAGGATTATAGACTAAGTTAAAGTCACCTCCCAATTTACACGGAATTTCCATGTGTTTATATAATTGCTCAGCAACAGAGGCAAAAAAATTCAAGTCATCAACATTGGGTTCATAGATGTTCATAATCATCACATGAAAACCTCCTATGTCTAAAACCACCACAGCCCATCTGCCTAAGGCATCGTGCATCTGAGAGAGTATAGTGATCTATGGGCGCTTCCGTATGAGGATAAGAACCCCATTTTTCCTATCTAAGGAAGAAGAGGAAATACTAGGAAATGCCCAGGGCACACTCAGCCTCTCAGAATCATGTGCATTTAAATGGGTCTCTTCCAGTAATATAACATCGGCATGAAGTTCAGTTAGATATGTCAGAATTTTCTTTTGTTTAACATTATTGTTAAGCCCCTTAACATTAAGAGTAACACAAGTCAATGGCATAGCATTGGGCAGTGAAAAACTGCAACATGGTCTTGTGTGGCATGGAAATAAAACAGTATTGATGGCATAAAGCAGGAAAACCTACAAGTGTATCTTGACTGACATTCTAAGCAAACAAGAACAGAAAACAATAACAAAAACATCATTGTCGCAGTGTTTGGAACACGGGTCAGTGAAACCACAGGTAGTGCAGTCCCAGGCCACACAGCGTGAGAAAGTAAGAAACCAACTATCCAGCAGTTCTGTAGTTGGTATGCATGAGTATAGTTCAAAGCAATACAGCACTATAAGAACGAACCCCAGAATCTAAAGTCGCCTCCACAGTACAGTGCAGTGCATTGAATACATGCAACTTCTCCAGGTAGTCAGTGAGGTCCAATGGTCTGATGAAGTCCTTTGTACAGTTGTTATAAGTAACCCTCATTTTTGCAGGATAAAGCATTCCGAATTTTGCACCCAGTGATTTAAGCTTCGGGCGGTATTCCAGGAGAAGCTTACGGTTTTTAGCCGTTTGTTTACTGAGATTGGGTACAAACATTAAAGTATGGCCTTCATACTTTATTGGTGAATGCAGGTGGGCTTTTTGCATAATGGTAAGAACCTGCATGTACTGGAGCAGTCTGACCACCACCGCCCTCGGATACTTGTCGTTAAGATTTTGCTGAGCTCAAATGGCTGAGGAAATTCAACATCAAGTAGTTTTGGGATCATGGTAGTTAGGAACTGGATCATATCCCGGCCCTCCCTCGCCTCCGGTAATCCGAGGATCTGGAAATTACTCCTTCGGGCTCAGTTATTTGCGTCTTCAAGATCGAGCTCCAGACGGTCAATTCGTTTCACGTGTTTCATCAAGGTGGAGATATTCTCGGCATTGACCTTTGTTTTAGTTTCCGTCATCTCCATTCTTTGATTCAGGTCCGTAAGTTCAGCTCTGAATGTCGTCAGCTCCGTCTTAATGTCCGCCATTAGTGAGCGCATTTCCTTCAGTATGATGCAGGCCGTATCATCATCCACCTTCGGGGCAGATTTATCCGGCGATACAGGATCTGTATTGCGCCGTTTTCCGATTTTGGTGGTAGCCATGATGTTAAGGCGAACGGGCAGGAAAGTTTGAACGAACTCGCACAAGGATAAGTTGGTTAATATGGAGTCTGTAGTTTGAATCACGCTGGAGCACAAGGATCAAGTGGCCATACCGTGCGGTGCTCACTAGCGCCCCTCCCCCTCCACAGGGAGATGCTTTTAAAACCAATAGGAGGAAATATTTTTCCATTCAGAGAATAGTTAAGCTCTGTAATGCGTTGCCACAGAATATGGTAAGAGTGATTAACATATCTGGTTATAAAAAAGGTTTGGACAAGTTCTTGGAGGAAATGCCCATAGTCTGCTATTGAAACAGACATGGGGAAGCCACTGCTTGCCCTGGATTGGTAGCATGGAATATTGATACTCTTTAGGTTTTTGCCAGGTACTTGTGACCTGGATTGGCCATCTTAAATACGGCATTCTGGTCTGACCTAGTAAGGCTATTTTTAGGTTTTTAATGCACATGAGGCAAGTCTCTTAACTGAAAGGAAACTCTGGAGTGAGGGGGTATAGGATGAAGTTGAAAAGGGATAGACTAAGAAGTAGCCTCAGAAAATACTTTTCCACAGAAAGGGTGAGGAATCCGTGGAATGGTCTCCAAATGAAAGTAGTGGAGAACAAGACAAATGTAAATAAATAAAATAAAATAAAATGGACAATTATGTCAACAGGAATGAAATATGTATTCTGTCATCAAGTTACCATCATTTTAGTAGCAGAATTCTGGCAGCAAGATCAATTTTTAACATTTTGTACATCGATACCAGGAACATTACATGTAATTTATCATTAAAAAAAAAAATCACACAATAAAAAAATGAAAGGATACATGGGTGATAATCTGATTTGTCTCCCAGGAAATTGATAAACTGAATCCCATTGTAGAAGTATCCAGTTGGAAGAGGCTCCAAATGTCTTTTCATCTGAAAAGTTCAACACCATAATGAACACTGATATCAAAACTTAATCTATTAAGCCTAACATTGTTTCTTTTCATACATAAGGAATTTTTTCATGTCCTTACATTCTCCATCTGTTTTTTAACACAGTTCAGCCTTCCCTTACTGATCTCCAAGTGCATTTAATCTGCAGCTCTTTATTAACTCTGTTCTCTCATCTTCGTTTAGACTTCTGTTCTTTGGAAAGCTGCCCTGTTCTTTGTCCTCCTCTGCAAATCGCTGACTTTTCAATTTCTATCTTGATGCATCACATACCTCAAAAACCCTGTCTGAGTTGGTATATTATATCCCCCTCCCTGGATAAATTCAAGTTCAGATAAAAAGGCTTCAGCAGCCTACAACTTGGCAGCAGAAGAGGCTTTAAACAAATTTGACTCAGACTTAGTACAGGCTTTGAGTGTCAGACCACGGTAGTCATTGATATGTGTAACCCAAACGGGGCAAGTCAAAATTAAGACTCCAACCAAAGGGAATAGAAACCCTTGATATTGGGACCTCAATATACCTAATCTGTCATTTTAACACTTGTCAATTTTCCTGTGCAACTCCACCTCAAATGGTATTAATGAATAGGGCAAGATTAAGGTACAGGCAAATATTCAGAAGGAATCCTCTTAGATGTATTACTGCAATGGTTCCCACATAGAATTTTAAATGGCATAGTAAATACCTTTTTTAAGTTTTAAATTCTTTATTAAACATTAGAGAGAGCAAACAGTACAATAAGTGCAATATAGTCACTGGCAAATTAGATAGTAACATAACATAGTAGACAGCAGCAGATAAAGGCCCGAATGGTCCATCCAGTCTGCCCAACCTGATTCAATTTAAATTTTTTCTTCTTAGCTATTTCTGGGCAAGAATCAAATGCTCTACCCGCTACTGTGTTTGGGTTCCAACTGCCAAAATCTCCGTTAAAACCTATTCTAGTCCATCTAAACCCTCCCAGCCATTGAAGCCCTCTCCAGCCCATCCTCCCCCAAACGGCCATATATAGACACAGACCGTGCAAGTCTGCCCAGTACTGGCCTTAGTTCAATATTTAATATTATTTTCTGATTCTAGGGCCTCTGTGTTCATCCCACACTTCTTTGAACTCAGTCACCGTTTTCCTCTCCACCACCTCTCTCGGGAGCGCATTCCAGGCATCCACTACCCTCTCCGTAAAGTAGAATTTCCTAATATTGCTCATGAATCTACCACCCCTCAACCTCAAATTATGTTCTCTAGTTTTACCATTTTCCTTTCTCTGGAAAAGATTTTGTTCTACGTTAATACCTTTCAAGTATTTGAATGTCTGAATCATATCTCCCCTGTCCCTCCTTTCCTCTAAGGTATACATATTCAGGGCTTCCAGTCTCTCCTCATACGTCTTCTGGCAAAGCATTGATAAAGAAAGCTAAAAAGAATATGAAGAGAAACTTGCCACAGAGAGCAAACATTCATAGTAACAACTTTTTCAGATGTATAAAGCCTATGAGGGAATCCATGGGACTGTTGGATCATCAAGGAGCTAAAGGGGAACTCAGGGAGGATAAGGCCATAGCGGAGAGACTGAATGAATTCTTTACTTTGGATTTTACAGAAGAAGATGTAAGAAATCTACCTAAACCAGAAATGGTTTTCAAGGGTGTTGATGTGGAGTAGCTGAAAGAAATCTCAATGAACCTGGAAGATGTACCGAGCCAAAACAATATGTTAAAGTGTGATACATCACCTGGACTGGATGGTATATACCCCAGGGTACTGAAAGAACTCAACCATGAAACTGCTGGGATGCACCGGGGAGGGGCCTGATTGGCCCAGGTGCCTAAGGCCCCACCCATAGGAGGGGCCTTAGGTATCTGGGCCAACTGGATTCTTCAGTATGCCAATGTGCCTAAGGCACTGCCCATAGGAGGGGCCTTAGGCACAGGCCAACCAGAATCTTTGGAGATCTTTGAGAATCTCAGAAAGAGCGAGAGCCAGAAGGCCTTAAGCATGCGCAAATGCTCAAGGCCCAGGCAACAGGAAGGATCTTTGTTCACCGGCACATCCTGGGGCTGCGTGCCATTGCCAGATGGGGTAAGGCTTCTGTTCAGGCTGGCGGGGGGATGCCGCTTCATGGGAGGGGGGAGCAATGCTGTTCTCGGAGGGGTGGAGCAGCGCCGCTGGCCTCAGGGGTGGGTGGGAACGAATCAAGCGAGTTTCCTTACTTCCTATGGGGAAACTCGCTTTGATATATGCGTAATTTGGTTTACGAGCATGCTTCTGGAACGAATTAATCTCGTAAACCAAGGTTCCACTGTACTAAATTATGGGTACATAAAAATAAAACATGCTCTCAATGGCATACATATTTGTACGTATATATACAATTGTGTCATTTTATAACAGCTACTTTCCACATGTAAACAACACTTTACATATGGAAAATGTTTTAAAGAATTATCTCCCTCTGCCCATATTGAACAGCTTGTCTAAAGGGAAATCAATTTTTTGTCACTAAAGTTCTGCATAATTATCCGTTTTGTATTAAAATTCTAATAAAAGTTCTTGAGATTACTACTACTACTATAAAAAAGAGTTCTGATGAGGTTTAAAAAAAATGTACAGTACTTATATTTTAAATCTTCTCTTAGTGCTTGACTTTTGCTTACATGAATGTTCTTGATCTCCTGCAAAGTCAACATCCCTCTGGTTCTTGGGATTTTTCTCTGAGGTTTCTGTGCATAAATTCTGACATTAGTAAAACATTACAGATATAAAAAAAAAAAATCACTCTCGCTAGAATCAAACCATTAGAAAGAGATACCGAGGGAACATTATACCTGTCCATACAAATATAAAGGAAAAAGTCAGTTAAAGAGCAGCACTAGAAGCTGCTGTGTAGAAAACTATAACCTGCTCTTTGATCTTCATATTATGTAAAAAAAAAAAATAAAAAAATACAATGTTGCCAGCTATACAGTATATATGCCAATTCTTTGGAGAAAACAGACAATGAAACAGCATTTTAGGACAGGTTGGGAAATATTGGACTAATGAATGTTTGCTGATGTGCAAATAACAAGACCGCGAAGCACCAACCTGACCTCAGAATCCTAGTCCTCCCTCTTTCTAATTAGGACTGGGTCAGGAACACCACTGGATGAGGTGATTCAATGGCACAGGGACAGAATGGCTCATTTAAAACTCTTAACCTACAGTAAGTTCTGAGCATGTGTGGTCTTTCCTGCATTCAGCGGACTTGTCAGTCCCTTCTGTTTGGTTTTTCTTACTCTATCAAATGGGCACGAAAATAAAGGTCTCTCCTACTCCAAAAGATTTTGCCTCCAGTCTCTGAAGTTGTTGCATTAAAATATTGCTGTCTAAGTTTATTATTTTTCTTCTATTTCTACAGAAAATATTGTCCTCAATGTGGAAGGAAGACTCTGAAACCCATTTAAGAAGCGAGGGTGAGAGGGGCCCAGGGTGGGGGCACCCCTCCCCCGCTCCTTCCTCAAACCCCCCCTGTCACGCGTGCACCTCCCCTTCCCCTCCCCCATATCTCTAGTTGTTCACTGCTGCGTGCAACAAGAACTTCAATGTGATGCTCACGACTCTCTCTGATGTCATTTCCTATGTGCGGCATCCAGAAGTGACATCAGCAGGAGAGATGACGCGGTCGCGAGGAGCACATTGAAGTTTTTGCTCACAATAGTGAACTAGAGGTACAGGGAAAGGGAAGGGGGGCTGCATACAGGTGAGGGGAGGGGTGGGCCCTTAGGTCTATAATGGGATAATATCTCCTCCTATCTTTTTGGGCACTTGAAGTGCTTGGAACAGAATCCCTTCACTTTTTCCCCTTGTGGACGGGCTCGACCGCACAGGTCTATAAACAGGAAGAGAGCTCCTCTGCAACAGGGTCTGAAACTTTATGCTCTTGGGGGGCAATTTGGAGGAAACTGACACCAATTTTCAATGTTGAAGAGCCCATTTGTATGGCAGTGTTGGAGACTGCTAGAAAACTTGCTAAAGACTGAGAAAATCCATTTTGATAATCTGCTGCTAAAATGCATGCAGGCTAAACCATCGGAAACCAGTTTAGCAAATGCGTTAAAGTTTTGAAACTTTGGGCCTCAGTCTGTTAATATTGCATTGCCTTTAGCTTGACTGCTGTTGGAAAAATCATGATTTCTCTGCTATAACAATATTTTACATAGATAGCAGAATTGATCTGGTACACAATTCCTCCTACCTCCCCAGAAATTACATTCTTTATAGGACTATCAAGTAACTGAGGAGAATGCTGTGCATGCTCAGAATTTCAGATTTATTTTTAAGAGCCTGGGAGTGATGTTCCATGCCAGTTAGATGACATCACCTATTTATGTGTCTGATCAATATTGCTGGTTACTGATGTAATGTCACTGAATAACTGTGGAGGAAAGAACAGATCATTTACTGCTTTGATTTATCTGGCAATAAAGGCAGTATATTAAGTGATAAACACCAACATAAATAGGGAACAGAACTAGATCAAAACAAAATGCTTCCCCCCCAAAAAAAAATGTTTAATTTTGTATCCCTAACCTGTTTTGCACACTGTCTGAGCCAGTTTTTAATCTCCTCTTCCTTAAGAGAACAACCAATGAATACAAGGAAACATTGCTGTTGATTGCTGTCTTGTGTATCAATCTTTGGATCACAAGGAGGGGTTGGTCCCTCTTGCACAGGGATAAGGCTTAGAGAATTTCCTAAAGCATTGTGGCAGACTTCAATCATCTTCTCATTATCTGAAAAAAACCCATAAATATAAAAAATGATCTAAGGTGGATGCATCTTACATTTGCATTTTCTAATGTACAGTTTAATAAGTTCTTTGGTACCAGGTACATTTAACAAAACAAGCAAAAATGAATTTAGTTGATAACAGTTGAAAATAAGCAAATCTAACAGTTTTATAAATATTTCTCATCTTTGTGTAACAGAGAGTAACTTCTGAAAAGAATGTAAAATCTAATATATTCTAATGTAGCTGTTACATGTTATCTAACAATTAGCCTTACAACACGTAAGATTATATATAACTAGTTTTTTAGCCCTTTACATTAACGGGTGATAGAATAGATGTGTAGATTTAGGCATTTCTTTCTGTCTGACTGTCATTTTTTTCTTTCTGTCTCTCTCCCCCTGTCTGTCTTCCCTTCTCTCTTACTTTTACTTCCTCCCTGTCCAGCATCACCCTTTCCCTGCTCCCCCTTTCCAGCAGTAGCCCTTCTCCCTTCCTTTTACCTCCCCCCTATCCAGCAGCACCGCCTCCCTGCTCCCCCTGTCCAGTAACCCTTCTCCCTTCCTTTTACCTCCCCCCTGTCCAGCAGCACCCCTTCCCTGCTTCCCTTGTCCAGCAGTAGCCCTTATCCCTTCCTTTTACCTCCCCCTTGTCCAGCCTGCTCGCTGGTTTGTGGTGTACACATGCGTGGTAGTTGCAGCGGTGCTGTTTCCCTGCTCGGTATGTTTTATGAAGCAGCTCTGGCAGGACCTTATAGCGATAGTGAAAGCGTTGAAAACCGCCACAGGCTCAAGCTGGAGGAAACCACCCCTCTTGTCAGACACGAAAATCGCCACAGGCTAGCGATAGGGGAAGCTTCGCACACCGCCCAGCTGGAGGAAACCACTGCACGCATCGGACTCGCAAACTGCCACAAGCTTCTCCTACATTGCTGGGGAAACCGCTGCACGTGTCGCAAACCTCCGAAGGCCCCTACTGCGCATGTGGCGACATAGAGCCACAGATCAGGGATCACAGCTGCATGGAGTTTCAACTGCGAATGTGTGCTAAGGGTTTTATTATAGCAGATGGTGTTGAAACATGTTGTTAGTTAAGACCCTATAATGAAGTAACAAAAAATATAGCAGGTTGAATAGAAAAGGAATTCAATTACCTGAAAACCTGACTTTGCCAACAATGTGGTATATGTTCCTCAAAAAAGGATTGGGTTTAACTGAAGACTTAATTGCTGTTGAAAAGACAAAAATTGGGAACCATGAACTATTCATCTTAATTTCTTATTTCCCCAAAAGAAAGGATCACACTACTGGGAATTCAGTGTTACAAAGTTTACAGTTTTTATTTATGTTTGAATATTAGCTGAATTACCCAGTGTTGCTAAGGAAATCCAAAATTAAATGGTTGACATATTGGGAAACTGTCAAACAAACTTTTCAAAATATACAGTATATGGGAGCAGATTTATATGGCACTATACCAGGATATGCAATGTTTTTCCAGTAGGTTTATGGGAGAACACACTGTAATTTTTTTTTCTTTACCAATTGTTCTCACAATAGTAAGAAATTAATAACAATGGACAAATAACAGTTGAGAGTACCATTTATTAAACCACTTGGTAGAACTTTCAAGGCCAGTTTTTCCTAAAAATTCTTCAGCACTGGTCTTATTGGTTCCTTTATAAGACTTTGGTATGTCTATGGAAGCTGTTCTGTTAAACTCCTCAAAGCATTCTTTCATATTTACTTTGGATAACATATTAGATATTAAGCTCTATGAGAAGGGCCTAAGGATGTGGCTGCCTGTCTTATCTATAACCTTGGAATATCTCTTCTCTGCAGCAACATCTGCAGAGAATTCTTCTATGCTGTGCTGAAGTAATCTGTTCTGCACATAATTGCTGTGTGGGATCTCTTTGCACTGTGCTGCTGTACTCTCTCTGCCAAAATTTTGTGCTGAGCTTGCTTTTTACTTTGTACTGTTTCCAAACAAAACCTACTGCACCAGCGTCCAGCACTAACCATCTGCAATGCAGGTGCCGGAATCTTCTGTGCCCAGAAAGATCTCTCTGTAGTGGTTACCTTCTGAACCAAAGATCTGTCTGTTTCTGGATTCAGGTTCCACTTGTTTGGAAAAAAGCTTGTGCTTTAAACAATATCTTCAGTGGGGCAATTTCCTTCCCAGTATCTTCCAAAGAGGAATACTTCCTTGGGTTGAGTGCTATTTCCTGTTTCTTCCCTCTGGGAATATTTAGACTTGTAAGATGAACTGAGCAGCCTTTCTCACCTTTAATGTTTTTTAGATGGCAGAAGTGATTGTGATAACTGAAAGTCTCTTATCTTACAGATGCTGAACCCGCTTTACCTTCAGGGAACAACCCAGTACCCATGGAGACCATTTTCCACCTACAGGCACATTTCTTAAATAAGAACAGTTTAAAGTCAAGTCAAACTACTTTTTAAAGGGTATGGAACTTGATATACTGCTTTTTTGTGTGGTTACAATCAAAGCAGTTTATATATTTCAGACAGGTACTTTGTATCTAGGCAATGAAATGTTAAATGACTTGCCAAGAGTGCTCCAATCACTAGGCCATTTTTGTGAGTTCTGCGACAGCAATAATTTGTAGCACTATTGCATTATATCACCTATTTGGTGGCTGATTCAGCTTTTTTTGTCAAGGACAAGCAGCTAGACTAAATATAATTCTGATCATACCCACTAAATAATACATACATAGCAGAGAATGTTCAGACGCACTGATTTACTCTATTATCGAGGGCAAAATAAAGGCAAACTAAACAGCTAGGTTTTAGTCAATAGTCTAATAAAGAGATACACATGGTCAAGCACATGACTGTCATACAAAACAGGCATTCTATCACATTTACATTTGAAAAATATCTAATCTTCCATCATACAACATACAAATGGCCATGTCACCAAATTTTCATTTTACCTTTACATCTGGTCATAAACTGTGCTTTTTCTAAAGGACGGCTAAACCAGACACGGATCTGATCCATCCATGGAAAAATGGGCCCAGATTTAAACTTTCCATCATACCTAAAAGAAAATTAGGAAATAAAATGATTTTGTTTCATAAATAAGTATTTGCCAAAAGCATCAGAAAAACCAGAACAGCCGCCTTCTAAAATTTCATTTAAAAAGCCACCATGGAGCTTAGTTATCATTGTGAGCTACCACTATTACTACTGTGTTTCCCCGAAAATAAGACAGGGTCTTATATTAATCTGTGTTCCAAAAAACGCACTAGGGCTTATTTCAGGGAATGTCTTATTTTTTTTCATGTACAACAATCATCTCTCCCTTCCTCTCCTCCACCCCAATTCTTCCTCTTTCCTTTCTCTCCCCCCCATGTGCAGCATCTTTTCTCACCTCTCACCCATCCCCCCTTTTGCAGCAGCTCCTGAGGCCTCCCAAAACAGCGGCAGTGCTCTGAACAGGCTGCTTTGCAGCCTTCCCGCCGGGCCAAGCCTTCCCTCTGCAGTGTCTTTCTATCCCTCCCATGTGGTTGCCACAGGAATTCACAGCAGTCATTTTTTTTCAGTGAGACTGCAGGGGCAGCAGCATAAGAGGATCCCTCCTGCCCCGACACATTCCACTGGACCACCAGTGACTAGGGTAGACATGGGGGGAGGCCTTCATTGTTTCTTTGAGGGAAAGAGGGAGGTAAGGGGCACATGTTGATTCTGTGGCTGGCTGACACAACACCTCTCTTCGGGGGAGGGAGGGATCACTCCTGTCCCAGCTTGGCTCACCATTGGACCACCAGGATTTAAGGTGGACCCGCGGAGAAGCCAGTGCTGGGTTCATTAGGGAGTGGGTGGGTGTACAACTAGGCAGCACTTGAATATAAACTCTTGGTTCATATTTGAGTTAACATTTTCCCCTTAAAAAAAAAGGGGGGGGGAGAGGAGAAGGAAATTTTATCTTGGTTTATATTTGAGTATATAAAGTATATCAAACATCTTCATACAATACCATTTTTAGCAATATTTAAACAAAACTAGTGAAAGAGCATTATGCAATCTATGCCAAAGAAGTTATATTCTCTGTGCACATTTTCAACACAAACTATGGGCTTCTTTTACTAAGGTAAACTAGCGGTTTTTAGCGCGCACTACAATGCCGCATGCACTAAACACTAACGCCTCCATAGAGCTTGCATTAGTATTTTTCGTTTAGCACGTGGTTTGTGCACGCTAATATTAAGTGCGCAATACAAATGCTAGCGCACCTTAGTTCTATACTTCCACATACCCCAACAGACGGCACCAACAACATTACTCTTTGATCGGGCAAGACCTTCCCTGTAGATGAATCCTCCAAAATCCTAGGTTGCATCCTGGACTCCACACTTACCATGGAACCACAAATCTCCAGTCTCCGAAAGAAATCCCTCTATACCTTGAGACAACTAAGACTAATCAGACCATACTTTCACCAACACCACTTTGCCTTAGTTGTACAGCTGATGATACTTCCACAACTTGACTACTGCAACTCCATCTACATGGGAATCAACACCACTCTGATTCACAAAATGCAACTCATCCAAAACACCGCTATCAGATTAATCTTCAACCTGAGAAAATATGACTCAATTACAGCCTCCATCAGACAATTGCACTGGCTAACCATCCTGTCAAAACTTCATGTATCATTCACCGTATACTTTACAGAAACTCCGCGGCTCCTCTCATCCAGTTCTTTTTCAAGGCATGGTCTACTTCCCGCAGAACCCTCAACAGAATACTTCCACAAAAAATCTGCAATACAAACGTGTTTTCCACTCCATGCTCACCTTTCTAGGCATAAAAACTTGGAATGACCTTACTGAAATGACCAGGACGGAACCTAACCACACCAAATTCTGGAAAAAACTGAAAACTCATCTATTTGACACCTAATCACTTGTATCCTCTTCTCCTGTATCTTCCTATCCTCTTCTAACCCCTTCCTCTGTAATGTCGCCAAGAGCTTGTATAGGTATGTGCAACGCACAAATGGAAGCTAAAATAAATAAATAAAAGGAGCCCTATATTTCATGTATTATAAACATTCCCCAGGAATAACACTTACCACCCAGGATACATTAAATAGCGTGTTCTTAGCATTTGAGGATTTGAAAAGCTGCTTTCGGACAGAATGAGCTCAATATCTCCATTCCTGTAAGAGAGAAAGATGCATATTATTTTATTAAGCATTTGTTTATTCATTAATAAATGATGCTCCAAGCTTATGGATATAGAAAAAAAATTGATATTTTTTTTTTTTTTTTTTATCTTTATTCCTTTTTATTTCTTTCAACAAGTGTACAATATTATTACAATTAATTCACATAACTCACTTGACATTCTTAAACAATATTATTATACATGTTTTAATACCCCCCATCCACCTCCCATCCCTTCCCATATCAACAAAATATTTCGTCCAAACTTATACATACTTATACATCTCTCTTTCATAATACAATTAATCTTACATTAAATCTGTCCCTCCCCCCACCCTTTCTTCCTCAAACTCTTTATTCATTTTATTATACAAAGTAATGCACAACAATATATATCTCATCATAGTACATATATCCCCTTATATTTCATAACAACATATTTCCAATAAATTTACCCTCTTTCCTTTTCTATTCATACCTATATACCATGTTTCTTATATCCATTAATCAGTTGAAATATACCGCTAGCTAACTAAATTATCTTATCCCCCCCACCCCACCCCATTTTTATAAATTATCCTCTAAGGAAAAAGAATAAATCTTAATCATTATAATAATCAATTAATGGCCTCCACACCTCTTGAAACCTTTTAAAATACCCCCTTTGTACTGCAAGAAATCTTTCCATCTTGTACATATGACAAACTGAGTTCCACCAGAAACTACAATTCAGTCTAGAACAGTCTTTCCAATTAGTTGTTATTTGCTGAATTCCCACACCAGTAAGAATCATCAATAATTTATTGTTTGCTGCAGATATTTGGCATTTGGCCCTCATACACATTCCAAAAACCACTGTGTCATAGGATAATGCCACATGACTCTCCATCAATATGTTGACTTGATCCCAGATTGATATCCAAAATGCCTGAATACATGGACAATAAAATAAAAGATGGTCTAAAGTTCCAACTTCAATTTTACAATGCCAGCATCTATTAGACTTAGAGCAATCTAATTTTTGTAATCTAGTAGGGGTCCAGAATGCTCTATGCAACAAAAAGAACCATGTTTGCCTAATAGATGCTGACATCGCACCTTTAATTCTCCAAGACCAAATACGTGGCCATTGAGATGCATTAATCTGATGCTTAATCTCAATGCTCCAAATATCTCTTAATCCATTTTTAGGCTTCTTATTCAAATAATTAGATATAATTTTATACCACTTTGCGGCCTGATGACCCAGAAAATCTGCCTGGAAACATAAGAATTCTAAGCTGTAATGATCATTTAAAGATTTCCATTCAGGGAACCCCACCTGAATAGCCTGCTTCAATTGCAACCTTTTAAAACTTTGTTTTTTATTCAGACCATATTTATTGATATTTTAATTTTGTATATACTGTGGTGTGCAAATGTCTGGAACCACTTCTGAATTCTGCATTCATTTGACTTTCTGACCTCTTATTTTAATTTCTTTGATGACCCAATAGATTTGTTTGTGCACCATCTTATAAGGGATACATTTGGCTATTATAACACTGGTCAACACTCATTTTAGTGCCTCAAATGTTAGACCTGTTTCTGGGTATATTTGACATACTGATTCCAAAAATGACACCAGTTATCTCCTATCAGCTCTAGCTTTTGAGATACAGAACATGTACCTTATACAACTTTTTACTCTTTCACCTTGCTCTTCGCTTAAGTCACCAAGGGTCTCTGGAAACCGATCTAAGTGACTGTGCAGATAATGGACTTTAACACTCATGTTACACAGCCAAGCCTGTTGAAATGAAAGAATATATCCTCTACTAATTGTGCGTAGTTGGCTGCCTTCTTGTTGCCAAAAAAGGTTTTCCACAACAAGAACAAATGAAGACCAGGCACATGATTCGATTTCATTCATTGATGCTATGAAATGTGGGTCATTTATAAGTTGTCTGATCTGTGTATCATCGAAAATTCCTGCCTTCAGTTTTTCCATGGCAAGTCCAAGTAACATATGTGCTATGGGGCTCAAATCAAAAGCTTAAAATGTCCAAAAACCAGCCTAAGTTGGCACTTGGATGTCCTAATAGCATGGACGTCCAAGTGCCGATAATCAAAATCAACTTTTTCGACATGCAGCAGCACTTCTAAGCTGCTGTGCGTCCAGAGAGCAAAGGGGTGTGTTGGGAGGTGTGCTATGGACGGGAATTGGGCAGGCTTCAATCTGGACTTATCCCAGCTATAATCAAAACTTTCTTAGAGGGAAACTGACAAGAAGACCACTTGAGGAATTTAAAGCATGTACCTCCCTTACTCCCCCAGTGGCCACGATCCCCTCCCACATTCCATACAGTGGAAAAAAATCCCCGTAGGTTTCCCATCAATTGATCGCGGCAGAAGGAATCTCAGTTTCGGAGAATTACTGGCGGCTCTGCTGATGGGGATTCTCCATGTCATGTTGAGCCAATCAGAGCCTTCAGCACCTCCCAATGCGAAGCCAGCCTCTCACCTTAGCCCTGTCCCGGAAGTGTTCTTTCTGCAGTGTCTTGCCTGAGTGGGAAGAGGAAGTGCTGCAGAAAGAACACTTCCAGGGCAGGGTGACGGCTTTGTGTCAGCTGCCCAAAGATTTTAAATTTCAGCAGAGGTGAGGTGGTAGGTGGGGGAGTCAGGAACTAAGGAGGGCTGCAGAGGACATGCGGCATGGGCTATGGGGTTTGGGAAAGCAAGAAGGACAGAGGCTGCATGGGCTGGGGGTTAGGAAGGGAGGGAAAGAGATGCTGCCGGTCGGTGAGGGAAGAGAAAATTCTTGGATATAGGAGTGTGGAGTGGGAGGGAAAAAGAGATGGTATACATGGGGAAGAGGGAGAATTGTTGGACATGATAGTGGAGAAGAGGAGGGAGGAAGAAATGTTAAACTGGGAGGGAGGAGAGATGACTCTAAGAAGGAAGAGAAGTTAGATTCTGAAGAAGGGTGATGGAAGGAGGGAAGAGTGAGATGTCAGACTACTGGAATAGGAAGGAAATAGAGAGATGCCAGACCATGGAATGGAAGGGAAGGAGAGGAGAGAGATGCCAGACCGCAGGGAAGAAAGGAGAGATTTTATACCTTGGGAAGAGGGAAGGAAGGAGAGAGAGAGAGATGCCAGACCATGGGAGAGGAGAGAGATCCCAGGCTATGGGAAGGAGAGAAGAATGATGCAAGACCATATGAGGGGTAAGGGAGAAGATAGAGTTGTATGACCATGGGAGGGGGAGAGAGGGATGAGATGGCACACAGGGATGGAGGGGAAGAGGAGACAGAGGGAGGAGATGGTGCACAACAATGGTGCAGCAGAGAAGAGATAAGAAAAAATACTCTTGAAAAGAGGAGACAGAGGGGACATGATCGAAACATTCAAGATAATGAAGGGAATAGACTTAGTAGATAAAGACAGGTTGTTCACCCTCTCCAAGGTAGAAATAACGAGAAGGCACTCTCTAAAGTTAAAAGGGGATAGATTCCGTACAAACATAAGGAAGTTCTTCTTCACCCAGAGAGTGGTTGAAAACTGGAACGCTCTTCTGGAGTACTCCAGGGATTCAAGACAAAGTTAGACAAGTTCCTGCTGAACCAGAACGTATGTAGGTAAGGCTAGACTCAGGGCACTGGTCTTTGACCTACGGGCCGCCGCGTGAGCAGACTGCTGGGCACGATAGACCACTGGTCTGACCCAGCAGCGGCAATTCTTATGTTCTTAACAAAATACTTTATATATTGCCCTATGAATGGAACATCAGAGATCCATCAAATCAAATTAAAATAGAAAAGACAAGCAACAATGCTCTGTCATTCATAAAATTCCTATGAGCATCAGCGCATTTACCTCATCAGCCCATGATAGAAATTCCTACCGTGGCTTTGCAAAAGGACCTCTTTTTACTGCAGTACTATACAAGCACATCTCACATTAATAGACATCTATCTCTCCAAAGGCTCGATTATAAAAATGGGCTTTCAGATCTTTCTTAAATTTGATAAGATATTTCACAACAAAGAAAGGCTAAAATAGAATTCCACAGAGAAGAGGGCAAAAAATAAATATAAGAAATTGAGTGGAACATATAACTGAGATGAGCAAAGGATGATGAAGGAACTGATACAAAACACTGCTTTGCTGTGAACAGAAAATTCTCAAAGGTTTGTAAGGAATAAGCGTATCAAATATATTCAATATCGCTGAATACAGAAACTTGTGAGCAGTAACCAAGGTTTTGAACTTTATTCTTTAGGAGATGGGAACCCACTGTTTCTGGACAAGCAGAGGAGCAACACAATCAAAATTCCAAGCACTGAACAGCAACTTAACAGCAGTAATCTGAGTAAATTGCATTTTTTTTTTTTTTTTCAAAAAGACACTTTGAAGCCATTAAAGAGTTACAAAAATCAATACTGCTTAAAACCACAGCATGAATAAATGTATGAAAAGCAGCTGCATCAAAATAAGATCTGACTGCAAAAACATGTCTAAAAGCAAAAAAAGAAGAAAAAAAAAGACTTAAGAGGCTGAAACAATTTTGTTTATCAAACTGAAGTTGAGAATCAGACAGAGGAACAGTAATGTAGATGTTGAAAGACCTCCTGATCCAAAACACTTGAGATTTCTCAGGATAGGCTTTAGGCAATTGGTTGCAAAACATTAAGGTGCAGCTTCCAGACAAATGTTAAGAAAGGTGAAGTCAACAGTATGCAAGTTCACATATGCCACAAGTAGAAAATCAGACGACCAGGCTCCTATTGCTGCATCTCCTTTTGCAATTCCTCTGCAAAATGAGGTAAATACAAAATAAGACCATAAGAATAGCCTTACTGGGTCAGACCAAAGGTCCATCAAGCCCAGTAGCCCGTTCTCACGGTGGCCAATCCAGGTCTTTAGTACCTGGCCAAAACTCAAAGAGTAGCAACATTCCATGCTACCGATCCAGGGCAAGTCTTTCTCAATAACAGACTATGGACTTTTCCTCCAGCAAATTGTCCAAACCTTTCTTAAAACCAGCTACGCTATCCGCTCTTACCACAACCTCTGGCAACATGTTCCAGAGCTTAACTATTCTCTTAGTGAAAAAAATTTCCTCTTATTGGTTTTAAAAGTATTTCCCTGTAATTTCATCGAGTGTCCCCTAGTCTTTGTAATTTTTGACGGAGTGAAAAATTGATCCACTTGTACCCATTCTACTCCACTCAGGATTCTGTAAACTTCAATCATATCTGCCCTTAGCCATCTCTTTTCCAAATTGATGATCCCTAACCTTTTTAGTCTTTCCTCATACAATCCCCTTTATCATCTTGAATAGATATTTTGTCATATATCTCCTCAAGGAAAAGAATAAGGTTAAAAAAAGTTAAAAAAACCCACAATTTGATATATCCAGGAAAAGTACCCGCTTGGTATTTAACATGTTTACCTGTTAATAGATGCTTTCAGTGGACAGGATAAATCAGCCACATAAGTAGGTGATGTCTTCCATAGATGGCAGGATGGAGTAGCTCTCAGAACTAAAAAAATACTACAATGGTTTCTAAGACGTGCATCACTGATGTTTCTCAGTCTAAGCTTAGCATCAACTCTGTTTCAACTCAACAACTTTGCCTTCTCTTGTCAACAAGCAGGATGAATCAATCACACAAGCAGTCTTTCCCATGTTGAGGGCTTTACAGCAAATCCACACTTGAAAAAGAGTTTCTATAGATTTTAGGTACTACACGTGGACAGTGTCATTACCTGAAAGTCTGAGCAACTCAATTATTCAATGGTTCTGCAAAAGTTGATTCCAATAAGCAATAAAAAAAAAAAAATCACTTTAATGCTACTTGTTCTACTGCAACTCTTTTTCTCCTTAGATGGATGATCTGAAGAGTAGTGAGGGTCAGGTATCCTAATTGCATATATCTGCACATATTGTGGATGTGAATGTTCTATCAAATGAGCTACAGACACTAACACAGCTTTGATTTGATGTCCCATCATCTTGTTCTGGTCAGTTAGAATCTAGCCTGAAGATAAAGTGAAAACAGTATCCTTTTAATAATGGGAATTCCAATTGATTTGAGTAATGGGGTATAATAAACTGTGCAGATTTCCAGAAGAAATATATGAGTCTTTACCTGCCTCAGTATACTGAGTCCATGGTCAGGCCTTTGGCTGGGAGTATCAAGACACCAAAGACTCCCAATGTGCAAGAAAAGCTTCCTCCACTGATTCACTGGATATTGATTTCAATGTAGCCGACAAAGACCCAGATATCCTTTGAGTGCTGAGGTATCTCCTGTAGACAGTATATGGATCTCAAAGATTGGTTAGACCACTTCTGGTCTTAACATTAATGATGCTGAAGCAGCGGCATCACATTAATTGAAACAGCACTCCATTCTCTCTTTGAACTTCATGAGCTGCTCCTTTAAGACTGCCATCAGCAAATGTGCGGCACAAAAGTAGAAACAACCACATGCGTGAGCCACTTGGAGTATACTGGGAATGAGTCTTGCATCTGAAGAGGCTGTTGTACCCTCTCCAGTGTCATAGTGGATTTTTTTTTTTTTTTAATTTCTTTATTCATTTTATAATTCATAACAAGTGTACAGTAAATATCAAACAATTAGAATACAATATCACTTGAAAATCTACCATATCATACAACAAAAAGATATAACCCCCACCCCCTCCCACTTCCTTATACAACAAAAAATATACCACATGAATATAATATCTTATCATTCATATATATTATTAATAGAAATCCAACCTCCCCATCCACATGTACGAATTAAAATTGGGAAAAGTGTAAATTATTCATTCTAATTTAGAAATGGCCCCCACACATCCTTAAATTTATTATAGTAACCTTTTTGAACTGCCAACGCTCTTTCCATTTTAAACACATGACATACTGAATTCCACCAGAAACAATAATTCAACCTTGTACAATCTTTCCAGTCAATATCATCAAAAGCTTATTATTATTAGCAGATATCATCCTGTCAATATCATCAAAAGCTTATTATTATTAGCAGATAATTGAGGCAAACACCCCTGTTCGTTTACAAAAATTGGATTGCTCTAGGTCTAATAGATGTTAGCATTGTAACCTTGATGCTGGAACTTTAGATCACTTGTTGTTTTATTGTCCATTCATTAAAAATTTTTGGATCTCTATTTGTGATCAAATAAATCATTTAATGGAAAATTATGTAGCATTATCATACGACACAATTTTATTTGGCATGCTGATGAAAGCTAAGCCTCAAATATCTGTCATAGTGGATTAATAGTCCTCATGTCAAGGGCACTTGGACGACACTATTGACTTTGGAGTCTCAGTGCTCTCAGCGTCATGCTTCAAAGAGAAGGGATGTAGAGGCATCTCAGCCTCCATCTGAAGGCTTGCATCACACTCCTTTGGCATTAATGAAGCACAAATTTTGCTGGACAATGACTGGTCGTAATAACCTCTATTGATGCTTGATATTGATGCATCCCCACTGTCCAAAGCAGCTCCAGAATCCAAGGAAACTGATGCTGATGGACCAGTCTTAGTTGCTTTAAAAATATTTCAGCACTGCTTTTCATGCTCATGAAGCCCTCTCTAACAACTATGAACACAGAATACAAGAAGGATCATAATCAGGTTCTAGGCATTGCAGACACCAATTAAGGGTATCCATAACAGATAAGTCCCGTTTCACCAGGAACAACTTTTGAAATAAGGTGGTGGTGGTGGGGTCTTCTGTAAGACATATTATATGAGACAATTATCCCAGTGAAATCAAATGGCTCAATGCTAAAGAGAGATCTGTATGGATGCTCAAAGTCTAACTAGGCTGATGACAAAAAAAAAATAAAGGAAAATGAACAAAATGCTCTAGCTGGAGAAACTATCAGGAAAAGTACCACATGGCAATGGCAAAATTTACATAAATGTAACTGAATTTTAATGATAAAAGCACAGAGGCAACTGCAATTAAAACATTATCCAATTGACTCCTTGGAAAACCAAAGACTAATATGCAGTAGTGGCAGGTGAAAACAGACATGGCTGAGCCCTCTCAAAAGCTCTATATGATTTTTAGAAAAAATTCCCAAGCAGGATCTGTCAAATGATGTCACCCAGCAGCAAGGATTCATCTATCCTGCTTATCCTTGGAGAAATCTTTTTCATGCGTATTCATTAAGAACATTCGGAAATTCCACTCATTTAATGTTCTATCAGTGAAACCACTGGACTATCTTTAGTCATGCAGCCTGCCAGGTACTATTTTGAGGCCCTCAGTATGTTTATCATAATCATAAAAGTAAAATAAAACAGTTTCTTGATCATATAAATCACAATATTATTATTAAGACTTAGCCAAAAGGAAAGATTTATAAACTATAAAGAGTTTTACCTCACGCAAAATTGTCATTTCTTTAATAAGACATTAACAATTTTTTTCTGAGTCCCTCTAAGTACCTACAAATCCAAAATGTGGCCCTGCAAAAGGTTTGAGTTTGAGACCACTGTATTAGATAATCATCTTAGTTTAACTCAACATTAAAAACCATAATACAGTAGAAACAATTTACAGATAAAATCACTGTTCTTATATAACTGACATATATACAGATAACCTGACTTGAATGTGTAATGCCACACAAAAAAAGAGTGCTAGACCTAAGCATGACAGAATTCAGCACCAGGAAAAAACATTAAAAAGCTGAACATTTTATTCTGTAAAACTGAAACATAAAAGTATTACCTTGTCACAGTTCCTTTCTCTGCTAAAATGAATGCAGCAGAGGGGTTTACATATCGAATAAGACTCTGAAGTTGTACCAGGAATGGGTGTCTTTGTTCAGTAGCAAGATTAGTAAATATCACATTGCTCACTACCCCTAAAAGAAAAAAATCAACTACATTAGCTACCACAAGAACTGAAAAGTACATAAGTAATGCTCATTGATTATATATTACCAAGGTGAGTCTACACTTCTCCCTCGTCATTCGCGGGGGATACGGACAGAACCGGACCGTGAATGCCTAAAAACCGTGATTATCCGGCTCTCGAGAGACTACGGGAACTCCCAGCAGCCATTTCCTCATGGCCATCTGCACGGGGCAGGAGCATAGGAAGATCGCTCATGCCCCGAAAGCCCTGTAGACCCACCAGGTAAGGCCGGGAAGGCGGCAGGGAGGAAAAAAAGATGGATTTTTTTTTACATTAAGACTGTTTTTTTAATTTTCCCCCTCCCCAGAAAAAAATTGCGATTATATGAAACCGCGAGTGCAGGAACCGCGAATGGGGAGGGGGAAGTGTATAAACAGTTGTAATTTGGTTTGTTGCTACTACATAAGGAGCAAACCTAAAAACCTATTCAAAAAGGTCTGTGCCAACCAGAATTTTTTTTCAGTTCTGAGTGTTATATAGAAAGGGCCAGATATTCAAAAGGACATCTTTGTAGTAGCAGCCACTATACAAATAAGTTCCTTATTTGTGGACTGTTAAAAGACACTAAACAAGCCACAGATATTATTGAGAGGAATAAATATAGACAGTGTACTGCTGAGAATAAAACAGACTCCAATTCCCAATGGATTAAATCAAGAATAGAATTTAAGTGTACAAGTATATCTGTAAGAAGTGTAGGTAGATTTATGGGTATAACAAATTCATGAACAATTAACGTGCATAGCTAGTTGCTAGAGCAATCCATAAACCCCTCCACGGATTTGATAATCTTTGCCTACTTACACAAATACAGAGACCAGAGCTTTATGAAAAACTTTTATTATAGATATAAAAAAAAATAATTCATAAGCCAGCAGCAAATAATAACTAATTATTGTTCACAAAATATCTGAATACATATATGAAACTCAGTACATAATTATCACACAATATTTGCTAAGTAAATGAGTAAATATAACTAATTCTTACACATTAGGTAATTCCTTATAAAATAAGTCCTGATTATAGCAACAATCTATTACAGTTTATCACCTAGAGTAATTAACATCTCCTCTCCTGAAACCAATCAGAGATCTCTTTAGCTCCGCTGATAAGAAAAATATGATTCCTTGCTCACCATCCTCCAGGTCAAGCCTTCTTCGATCAGGGAGATGGAATTAGTCCTTTTTCCTCGGCATAGCACGTTGTAGAATTTTTTCCGGTCAGTAAGAGCCTGTTATTTACTGAAGTGAGCTGTAAAAGTCTGTTAGCAACAGTTCCTTAGGTGAAGTGAAAACCAGATCTGTATAAAGAGTCCTGTTTTCTTCACTCTCTGGAAGAGAGCTAGTCATAAGAGGTAACTTATCAGGTCTTAATTATTAGAAGGTATGCGCAGGGAAGATATGCATGGGTCCGAGCTCCCTCACATCCAAGCATAAACTAGTAATTAATTAGACACCTTCTCCTTAGTTTTCGTCACATGACCTCCCAGGACCAATCCAGAAACAGAACTTGGATCAATAGCCTTTCTGTGTATGTCTCGTACAGGCCTTGAGAGAGAGGCGCCTTAGTAGATAAGAAAAGCATAGAAGCTAATGCCTCCCCCCAGATTCACATAGCTGAGCATGTAAGCATAATCAGATGTCCTAGACTGGAGAAACACATAGTTCTGGTGAACATACCCAGAATGCATCTGGCAGGCAGCAAAGATGATTGCTTCTTTTTCTCGTCTTGCAGACAATGGTTCATGCTGGAAAGATTGTTCAGGCTTTATGACGTCAGGGAGAGGCCTAACCTTCAGGTGTGAGGAAGGAACCACCCCTACAAAAGGTCCCACTGAGTATACTTTGATATATTCTGGTCAGCAATAGAATCTTTCATTCTGCTTTTTTGTATCCTTTAGTGTACTTTTAAACTATAATTTTTTTTCTTTTATTCTGTATTTTTTGTCTTTTTAAAATTATTTTGTTTGTTTTAATGGTTTATTACTGTTTTAAGAATGATACGATGAAATTAGTGATTTTCACATTCATAGACAGCTTCCCAATGCACTCTCATACCATTGGGGCACATAAAACTGACAGCTGGAACATATAAAATTTACCTTTTTTTGTTGTTTAGCATTTTCTAGTATTTTAAACTGTTTTAAAGGTAATTTTGTTATTCTAGGAGGGCATTCCCTCCTTTCTCAAATGGCATGCTTTGTTTTAATTTTTGAAGTCACCATAAAAACTTTATTGCTCTTCTCTTTAGATAAGTGGAGAGGCATAATCGAAAGGGACGTCTAAGTCAGTTTACGTCCATCTCGCAAGTCGTCCAAAGAAAAATACAAATTTTTTTTCGTTTTGAAAATCGTCTAATTATACGTCCTGTAGATCTTATCGTCCAAGTCGCTAAATCGTCCATCTTTATACCTCATTTTTGTTCAACTTTCCGTCCAAAAAGCCTAAACAAGCCCTATTGGACGTGGGAGGGGTCTGCAAAGTGATGGCCTGCATACCCAGACATGCCACCTAAATAGTGGGGTACCTTACAGGGCACTGCTGTAAACTTCACAAAAAGGGTGCCATGTCTTCTCCTCACTACAGCTCCCTTATAGGTCATGGTAAGCCCCCCAAACCAACTCCAGAATCTCCTAGACCCACTTATCTACCACCCCAATAGCCCTTATGGCTGCAGGAGCCACTTATATGCCAGTAAAAAAGGGTTTTGGGAGTGTATAGGGCAGTGCACATGTTTAAGTATCCATGCAGTGATTACAGGGGCTTATGGGCATGAGTCCTCCTCTCTATAGGTCCCTAACCCACCCCCAAGACGACTCAAACTGCCTCTGTGCTGGACGACTAGGCTTTCCTATGCCGTCATACCTTTTTTTAATCTCCTCGTACCTTTTTAAAACAACCCCCCTGTACTTTAAAAAAAAACAACAAAAAACTACCCTCCGTACCTTTTTAAAACACCCCCCCCCCGTCATACCTTTTTAAATGCCTCTTATAGCCTGGTGGTCCAGTGCTATAGCAGCCAGCAGGAGCGAGCTTTCCGTGCTCCTGCCTGGGCCCACGCCGCTTTAAGAATGGCTGCCATCAGTTATCGCGAGTCCTGTAAGAACTGACGGCAGCCATTCAGAAAGTGGTACGGGCCCATGCAGGAGAACGGAAAGCTCGCTCCTGTTGGCCGATACACCACTGGACCACCAAGCTATAAGGGGCATTTAAAAAGGTAAGACAGGGAGGAGGGACAGGGTGCAGAGCCTGGCAAGGAGTTTTGGGTTGGGTGCAGAGCCTGGAAGAGAGTGAGGGGTGCTGGGTGGAGAGCCTGGTATATATTAGTACACAATTTGGTTCAGAATGGTTTTTTTTCTTGTTTTCCTCCTCTACATCTAGGGTGCGTCTTATGGTCAGGTGCGTCTTACAGCGTGAAAAATACGGTAATTAATAAGTAGAACAATGTTAACTAATTTAATACATCACCATTAAATATACATTTTTTTTTAACAGTGTGGATGAGTTAACAGGTTCTGGGCCAGCAGGGAAACCTTTTATAATTAGTGGGCACATCATGCCCGTCATCATATCACATACCCTTCCCCCACCCCCACTTTTAAGTTAGTAATTTAAGGCACCACCAGTGTGTTCTATGTATAAAGAAATCCCCCCCTCATTTGACAAATTCTTCTGTGAGGGAGTGAAGTCTGGAGTCTCTACATCAGTGTTTCCCAAGTCGGTACTAAAGCATCCTCTTGTAAGTCAGATTTTCAAGATATCCACAATGAATATGCATGAGATATTTACATACACTGCTTCCACTGCATGTCCACTGCATGTAAATTTCTTCCATGCATATTCATAGTGAATATCCTGAAAATTAGACTAGCAGGACCAATTCTGGAAACGCTGTTCAACATGATTGGACAGAATCTCAATATAAATAGGCTGGATTCTGTATAGGAAGTCCAGTCTCAGAAGCTGCCTAAGCGGCTTTTGAGAATCGCACATAGGCATCCTGTAAGATTCTCTAACCGGTGTCCATGTCACATGCGCCGGTTAGAGAATCGAGTTGCTGCTGAGCTTATCGAGGCTAGGGATTTCCCTGCCGCGATATGTTTAGCAGCAACCCTTTCCACCCATCCCTCCCCACAAAGACTACTGCCAGGAGGGATGTCCAAACACCCCACACCCAAACATCACGGGCAGAATGGATGCCCAGGGGAAAAGGGGGAGGATTAGCTATTATCTTAAGAGAGCCCTTCAAGTCTTCTATCCTAGCTTCAAATTTCTCAGCGGACCTTGAAATCCTTTCTTGTAAACTTTGGTCTGATCAGTTAGAAGATGGCTTAATAATTACCCTATTTTACATTCCCCTAAGAAATGTCCCACAGCTAAGGACAATTTCTACGAATTTCTCCTTACAAACTCAATAACAGGCCCCTATAACCTATTGACCAGTGATCTAAATATCCACCTAGAGCAGACAGAGCAGGGTAACTCCAAAGATTTGCTATCCTTCATTTCCTCACTAGACTTCATTGTGCCGGCCCCTGAAAAGACCCATCAAAAAGGCCATCAGTTAGATCTAGTATCCTTTTCCTCCAAAGAACTAGTCAATCACAAGATCCACTGGAAGCAAGCTACCTGGTCGGATTCTTTATGGTCCAACCACCGATTATGCAATTTCCAAATTAGCTAGCTAGTAAGACACTCACCAAACAAACCCAAGAAGAAAAAAAAAGGAATAATAAAATGGTAGCTAGCAGAGGCTTGGTGAACCCAGCAGAATTCTGGTCACATTATGACATAACTTCTAGCCCAGATTCAGACTCCTTCTCGGTGGATTCTTGGACTAACATGAGTACTCAGATTCTAAACAAAATGGCCCCCATTAAACCAAGAAAAGTGAGAAATAAGAATTTGGAAGGCTGGTACGATGCCGAGCTAAGAAACGTGAAACGAGAGTTAAAACTCGAAAGACTATAGTTGAAATCAGGAGATAATGAAGGGAGATCGAATTGGAGACTAAAACTAAAAGAATACAAGAAACTAATAATTGAGAAACGCACTAATTTTTACGCCCAAAAAATAGGTTCACCAAACACCAATAGTAGAAACCTCTTCGAATTAGTTAGCAATCTTTATGATACTCGGACCTTCTCCAGTTCCACCTTAGATTCCCCACCATCTGCAAACACTTTGGCCAAATTTTTTAAGAACAAAATAAATACTAACGGTCTCCGCAACCAACCACTAGTCCTACCCAGTTGCTCAACACAAAGATGGACCTAGAGTAGACATGTCCTGGAATAACTTCATTATTCCTTCCTGGCAACAATTCTGCAAAACTTACATGAAATACGCTGATTCCTATTGCAGATTAGACTGCTGCCCACCAAACAAGCTATATTACTGGCTTTCCTCTCTATTGCAGACCGGTACATTTCCCGAGGATCTAGGCCAGATTTTGATCACACCAATTGTAAAAAATCCTAAAGCAGATATCTAATTACAGACCCATTGCGAGCACTCCCTTATTTGTAAAGCTGATGGAAGGTTTGGTCAATCAGGACTTAGTAATGTATTTAGACAAATTCAGCATAATACACGACAACCAATCAGGCTTTCGATTGGGGTTCAGTACCGAAACTGTCATTGCTTCATTACTAGATTTCCTCCATAGCCTTTTCAGTCAAGGTAAAAGTGCTCTAGTTCTGCAATTAGACTTAAGCAGTGCCTTCGAACTGGTCGATCATGCCATTCTGATTGAGTGTTTGATGTCAATTGGTCTTTCAGGTAATGTATTAAAATGGTTTCAGGGCTTTTTGACTAAACAATCGTATCAAGTCTACAGTGATAATAAACAATCCAATAGCTGGGTAAACTCTTGCGGAGTGCCGCAGGGCTCCCCCCTTTCCCCAACATTGTTTAACATTTACCTCGCCTCACTGGGGAACTTACTGCAAAGCTTAAAAGTCAAATTTTACATCTATGCAGACGACATCACTATAGTCATCCCCCTTACATCCCTGTTGTCTGAAACAAAGAATCACCTGTCATTTATTTTTTAATCAGATCGGATTATGGATGACCGAATTCAAACTAAAACTCAACTCGGACAAAACCAAATTTTTCTTAGAAAGCCCAAATGACAAAATTAAAGACTCAACAATTCTTGTGAACGGTCAAGCCTTCCCTACTGAAGATTCCATAAAAATTCTGGGAGTGACCTTGGACCGACATCTTACCCTAAATGTACACACGTACTTTTTGGTTAGGAAATGCTTCTCGATCTTATGGAAACTCAGAACATATTTCAACGCAGTATCATTCCGCTTATTGGTTCAATCTTCCATTCTAAGCACACTTGACTACTGCAACATCATTTATTTGGGTACCTTCAAAAAAAACCTACACAGACTCCGAATCATTCAAAATTCAGCAGTTCGACTGATTTTTGGGTTGAGAAAATGGGAACACATCAGTCCCTACTATTAAAACCTTCACTGGCTGCCCTTGGAAGCACGAGTTTTGTTTAAATTTTTTTGCCTTTGCTATATATCAATTTTTGGCCTGGCCCCTATGTATCTGGTTTCTCAATCTAATCTGGACAGTTCCATTAGGTCCACACGCAGAATTAATTTGTTCTCCTTTCCATCGTTAAAGGACTGCCACTACAAAAGATTCCTGGACAGAACTCTTGCTTCCCAGGCAGGTAAATGGAACGACTGGATGGCTAACATCATCAACCATTCCTCATCTTACCTCAATTTTAGAAAATCAATAAAAACGAATTTGGTTAACCGATTGTAACCTATGAATCTAGTATATCACGCCTCCCAACCTGTACCTTATTTTCGATGACTTTGCATTGTAACTTCTTCGACTTTGTATTGTAACTACTTCAATGACTTTGTATTGTAACTACTTCGCTGATTGTCCAGCGCCTCTTGTTGTAAACCGTCTCGAACTTTGGCGGTATATAAAAATAAAATTATTATTATTAAACAGGTGGCCTTGACCTCTGCTACTATACTAGTGAAATACTGCCTCCTACACTCCAGAATACAAATGAACAGTGCCGATGCTTTAATACAGCATGAACTTGCACTTTAGAAAGAAAATATCTGTGACCCACTTTTGGCTGATGCAAGAATTGGGCAATCTTAGCCTCCCAGGTGCAGAATGCGTTGAAAAACTTCCAGAATGACATTAAAAAAACCACATTCTTATGGTTTTCCTAACCATAACATACAGGACACACCCAATCATCTATGTAATATTCAGCAACATTGCCTTTATCAAAAAGATACAAAAAAGGTATCGACTGTGTCAAGAAAGTTCTCTCTCTTGTAAACTCCTCTGAACTTCTCTCTCCTTATCTCATCAGTTCATCTATTACAGTGGTTCCCAAACCTGTCCTGGAGGACCCCCAGGCCAGTCGGGTTTTCAAGATAGCCCTAATGAATATGCATGACAGAGATTTGCATATAATGAAGATGCCAGGAATGCAGATCTGCTCCATGCATATTCATTAGGGCTATCTTGAAAACCCGACTGGCTTGGGGGTCCTCCAGGATAGGTTTGGGAACCACTGATCTATTAGAACACACTTCAGAGCATGCCTGGCCAGTCCCTTGTACAGACAAGCCTGAAGCTGCCAACTGTGGAAGAAGAAACATGCTGTTGTGTTGATCTTTAAGTTTGCATTTTCTTATTTTCAGAAACATACATGCTATTTCTTTTGATGTGCGGAGTCATATGACCAACTACTTATAAAACTTGGTGACTAAATCAGTTTCTGTGATTACTATTCCATCTCATATTTCTTTTCTTTCTTTTTTTTTTAAAGATGACACAAAATACAGGATAATAGAGAAAATTACAGTGAAATAATTTTTTTAAAATAATAATAATAATAACTTTATTTTTGTATACCGCAATACCATAACAGTTCAGAGCGGTTAACAGAGTAAGAGACTGTACATAGACAGCGATGTTACAACAAGACAGTCAGCTTAACTTAGCAAGTCGGGAGTAGTCAGGATATTCAGAGGCATATCGGAGATACAAGGCAGGGAGGGAGTCAGAGAAATTTATCAAAGAGATAGGTTTTGATTTATTTCCTGAAAGTTTGGTAGGAGGGTGAATTAGAAATGAGAGTGGTTAGACATTTATTCCATTTGCCTTCTTGGAATGCCAGAGATCTATCAAGGAATCTCTTGTAGACACAGCCCTTTAGGGACGGGAAGGCAAACAGGTGGGCATTACGTGTGCGGTTGGGGCCTCAACGTTCAAAGTGATCTGACAGGTAGATTGGAGACGAGCCTGTTAAGGTTTTGAAGCAGAGGCAAGCAAATTTGAAGATAATCCTTACCTCCATCGTCAGCCAGTGCAGTTTTTTGTAATAAAGGCTTACATGATCTGATTTTTTTGAGATCGTAAATGAGGCGAACAGCAGCATTCTGAACGATTCTTAGGCGTTTGATGGTTTTTTTTTTAAAGGATCCCAGGTATATAATATTGCAGTAATCTAATAAGAACTATTTTGGACACAAGTTCTAACATAATTTGACAAAGAAATTAAATATCTTACCTTGTGAACACTGCTCCAAGAATTTGGGGAAAAGAAACCTAAGAATAAAACAAGAACATGTCTGAAAATTAAGAGATTGATATTCAAAATGATTTATGCATTTAGCTTCAGAGTTAGCCTCATAATTCTTGTTTTAAAGAGTTTGAACCAGCATAACTACAGACAGAATGAACAGGAGCCATTTTAGCAGTGCAGGTTTAACTTAATCAGATGGCAGTGGTATTCAACATTGTCTATTCATTTAAGTATGACCGTAATGTGAGGCAACTTAAATATTACCACACTATATTTGGAACAACAGCATTAGGATTGTTTAAGGGCTCCTTTTACAAAGCCGTGCTAAATTGTCGTGCGCGCTAGCCGCTACTGCCCCCTTTTGAGCAGGCGGTAGATTGTCAGCTAGTGCACGCTAATCCGGTGTGTGCGCTAAAACTGCTAGTGCGGCTTTGTAAAAGGAGACCTAAGTTGCAGTAAGGGCCAATTACTGTGACTTAAAACCCTAATGCTGCTTGTTGAATTCTCCCCCTCGGGTATTTATCCTCTAGACATGGTGGCATTTCACATTCACCTATTGGTATATATTGCTGTCAGCTGTTTCCCTCATAGTGGTCTTTGTCATAAAGCGTATGGGGACAGACAAAGATCTCAGTATGTGTACTTGGATGTAGAGCAGAGATACTATAGAGGCATTTAAAAACCTCCATGGCATAAAGGGACCAGAGGCAATTCTTTCAACTGAAAAGCAAGAACTAAAATGAGGGGGGCATAGGATGAAGGTGAAAAAGTATAGACTCAGGAGAAATCTTAGGAAATAGTTAGGGAAGGGTTGGTGGATGCACAGAATGGCCTTCCAGTAGAGGTGGTAGAGACAAAGACTAATTTAAATTCAAGGATCTCTACGAGAGAGGAATAGATAGTAGGGATGGCCAGACTGAATTGGCGTTAAAGTCTTTATCAACTGTTTTTCTCAACATTTAATTTAACCACCACATATTTAGCAGTTCTAAAGAGGTCAGTTGAAAATGTAGCATAAGAATAATACAATACAAATAAAACTTACAATCCACAATTTACTCAAACAGGCCTAGTGCATATCACAAAAGGGATCTACTAGACATTTCTAGTATCTACAATACAATGTGAATATCAACTATTGATCACTGGCCTACATCTTAAGACATTTTTATTTAGAAAGTGCTTTCAATTGTCTCTAAAAGTCATATAATCACTTTGTGGCCCTTTTACAAAGTCGCAGTAAAAAGTTGCCTTAGCACGCCCTTACAGCTTTTAGAATCTTTTTCCTATTTTAATTTGAATTTATTTTGTAATATATTATTTTCTTTGCATTTTACTTTCCTATTGATTATGGAGTTTTCTTTTTTTGTTTAGGACTATGTAAACCACTATGATGATGTATCGAATAGCGGTTTATAAATACTAATAAACATAAACAATAAGGGCTCAAGTGCTAATCAGTAAATGTGCAGCAATGTGGCTGCGCTGATGAGTGCAGGTGTGCCCACTCTCCACCAACCAGACCCCCCCAAAATTTTTTTTTAGTGCGTGGGTAGCACATGCATATCAGTATTTTGCTGCAGGAACACTTTGGGGCTCTGCAATAAGCCCTTTTAAGATGTGAAAAGTATGCATTAGTGTTTACTGTAGCTTAGTAAAAGGACCCCTTTGTGATCTAATTTCAAATAAAACAATCCAAGCTAATGAAATATTAGGCTCTTACTTTCAGTAATCTTTCTGCAATATTGTTACATACAACAGCAAACAAATTTGAGTGATTTCAAGAAAATGTTGAAAAAACAACTTTGTAGAATGAAATATTGAACCTGAATTAATATGTGCTTAGGAAAGGCACTGGTAGGCTGTTTGTGACTTTATGTGGCATGATTTTTTTTGTGATGTTTTACGATGGTTGATATTGTTGTTATGTATGTGGTGTTGATTATGTTTGTACCTTGTTGTTACCCACCTTGGGAAAGGCAGGATATAAATCAATGAACTATAAACAATACCCATTCATACAAATGCAATAATTCATATATGTGTGAGTATTTCTACTGTACCTGTGTTCCATGTAGCAGCTAAGAGGATCTATACAAGAAGTGACTGCACCAATGACGAAAGAAGATTTAACAGTGAGATCTGGGTGGGTCTGTAGTGCCTGTACAACATCAATGACATCTGTATATCTGAAAGAAGAAAAAAAAGAGAAGATGTGTGAAATAATTATTAAATGCAAAAATTTTGGCAGCAGCCAATCACTGTGACTGAAGAAAATGCTTGCTCAAGCAATGAGAAGCTGTAAAAACAATACATGCCGGCAAATTCCACCTGCCTATACCTCACAATCATGTGAGCCAGAGAAAAAGTAATACATGAGTTTGATGAACTTAGATCAATCATATCAAGAGTTACATGTTTGAAGGGTACAGAAATATTTCACTCTTCCTGGAGATGGAAGGCTAGTCTCTAGATTCATTAGTTATATGGTATTTATTAATACAGAATTAATTCACTACTATGTCTTGTAAATATTATTTTTAAATAAGTTATCAATTAAGACTCACACAATAGAAATAGACTAATTTTCCATCAGCAAAAGGTGGATTTTAGAAGTTAGCCAGTTAAACTTGGCCAGTTAAAAATTAACCCATCTCCAATAAGCAAAACTTTTATTAGTTAAAATAAAGATGGCTTTGACACGCAGCTCCTGATTGGTGAGGTGCGACTTTAGCACAGGAAGAGGCGGTCGGAGCATACTGCGAGTGATTTCCTTCACTTGCCGGCTCTCCGCCTGCCCTCTCCTGCCCGGTCATTCGCGGTCGGAAAACACAGAAAGTACATGCTTCGTATTGGGAACTGTTTGTGCGAATTTGTGTGTGTAGGGGTGGGGGTGTATCTGCAGGATATCTAAAGATAAGTGCTTTCTACTATACCAGATAGTATTGTATTGTTTAAAACTTTTAAACTATGGATTTCACAATATTTTTTCTGAAAGTGACTATGAAAGAGTATGTTAAATAAGTTTTTGCTGCCATTAAACACTGATAAGTGACTGGAAAGTAAAATATAAAAACAGGAAGGTTTTTCAGCCCGTATTGATCACTAGTCAACAAGAAAAAAGTTTTTCTTTGCTACTGAGAACTTAAGAAGTGTTCTTAGTTAACTAATGATGCTGATTTCAGATCTGTAATTGAAATTCAGCTGGCACGTCAGGTTTCTGAGATACACGTAACTGATTTTTTAGACAGTTTGCCATATTGGCACAATATTGCGAGTATGAACTGTGTCCCACCAAACTTGTATTAAGGAGTTTACTCTGAAAACAAATACGAAGACAATAAGGAGACATGTTAGAGCATATACAGTATTTACGCCTCTTAACTCACACAAAGTGATGTCAGCATGTTCAGAAATGTTTGAGACACTTGCTTTTATGCTTGTACTGTACATGTCTCTCTTTGAAAGAACCAATAGTCTCCCATCATACTGCCTTAAAAGATTCCATTGCTTCAGTCTTGAACCCAACAATTCTGCTTTCTCCTTTGACAGTGACAAGTCTCTAACCAGATTATTAAGATCTTCTTGAATTAGCAGGTGAGGTTGTTTTTCATCCACTTCAGGTTCATACAACTCCTCCACAGCAGCAGAGGCACATTCTTCATCTGAATATTCGGCACATTGTACTGCAGATGTGGAAGGAGGAATTGGAACTGGATTCTCAGAGTCATGAGGAACAGGTTTAATTGCTGACGGGCAATCAGGATTCACAATTTTTGATTTATTCCTCTTTGTGAATCCAGCAATTTTTGTCATGCAAAAATAACAGTCTGAGTGATGACGCCATACCATGGGTACAGCGAAAGGCATCTTCTTCCGTTTCCCATTAAGTCATTGTGTTAATCCGGAATAGCAAACAGTGTAGCACACGAGGTGCCCATGCTTTATCTTGGTCACCAACTTTACAGCCAAAATAATACTTGTATGCACTTTCAATTCTGCTGGACAGATTCTTTCACTGATCTTGTGCAGTAAATTGTCCGCAGACATAACAGAAATTATCAGGATAGTTAACATAACCTCATCTGTTCATAATAATTATAATATCTTAGACAAAAACAAACAAAATATAAAAATTTACAGGTAGAAAAAGCAGCACAATCACTTTTTAGAATAAACTTTCAAATTACTGGTATATAATAATAAAAATAATAATAATAATTTTCTTATATACCGCCATACCGAAAAAGTTCTAGGTGGTTCACAACAAGGTGAGCTAATACAAATTAGAATAATGGACTTAAAAACAGATAAAGACAGAAAGCATTTACAATATAATGCAGAAAATACCGGCATGGCAGGGAAAGAAGTAATACATAACAGATAAAATATGTGATCGATGAGCTGTCCTAAAATGCAATATTGTGTTACAGAAACAGTAAAATACTGACGCTTCACGGTAGTATTATGACGAAAATGATATAAACACAAACTGATGCATAATTTAAAAATAGGATGTGATAGACGAAAACTGTTTTCAGATTTAGAGTCAGCACGTGGGCCTTGTTAAGGTACAGGTGATAGAACTCGAGTAGCAAAATGTTGGTTGACCAGTATAAGGGGAGAGTTGAAAAATGTTCTCAACCCCGAGTCTGAGAAGTTTCCTACCCTACTAAAGAGATTTCAGAATGTGAAAAAGATGTTAACAGCAAGTAGATATTATTAGATATATAGGAATAAAATTAACTTAGAAACTGGTACAATTAATGTTTATTATTATTGATGTTTGAAACTACAAATAAACAAGTGGTTTATGCTTGATTTCAGGAATTATTTGTGTTTTCTTTAAAATATCTTACCTATTAAAATGTTTAATCTTCTTGCAGCCCTAATAATAACCAGAAAAAAACCACATCCAAACCTCTTTTGAATGATGAGGCAATTCACAAGGACAAACTCCAATTTCTAAATAATTTATCAAAAAGAAAACATTTTCAGAGAACAAACATCTTGCTAATAGCAAAGCCAAAAATAAAATGAAGATTTGTGAGTTATCTGCACAGAAAGCGCCACACATTCTCTGAAATACCTTTCAATTATTTCTGAACTGTGACAGAGCTATTTATATTGGGGCCATAGGATGACATCATTCACTACTGCAGCTGATTCATAATGACTTTCAACAGAGTAACATTTTTTTTTTTTCAATTAAATGATGACAGAAAATTGAGCCCTTGTAATCATCTTTTATTCTTTAAAATAGTTTCTGAATCTTACCCTTCTAGAACAACAAGAAGTCTCATTTTCTTTCTGGTATAGACAGACTGACGGGCACTGCGGTTCTGCTGCACATCAAGAACACTAGAGAGGTAACACTGAAAATGTGTAATGCTGAAAAATTCTGAAGTGTCTGGAGTCTGTCGATATACCATCCACCTATAAAAATAAGTACAACCATTGAAAGTAATACTACAGAAAAATACATAATAAAACTGATATAGCACAACAAAGGTTATATTAAAGATCAAAAGTTGTACTAAATTAATTTTATTGTACAGTAAAACCTTGGATTGCAAGTACCTTGGTTTGCAAGCATTTTGCAAGACATACAAAACATTTTATTAAATGTTAACTTGATATACAAGCAACGTCTTGCAATACAAGTACATACAGTATACACACATCACAATTGAGCCGATGGTTCGTCTCTACCTGATGCTGCAAGAGTGTAGTGACTCTTCTAAATGAGTGAGGTCTTGCAATACAAATACGTATAGTATTTTGTATGAAAGTTTTTGGGTTGTGGAATGAATCGTCCATTATTTCTTATGGGGGAAATTCGCTTTGATATACGAGTGCTTTGGATTACAAGCATGCTTCCGGAACGAATTATGCTCGCAAACCAAGGTTTCGCTGTATATCTTTGTATCAACAATCAGCACACTCATTGTATTAAACCAAGACACTCGCAGTCAATTAAACTTTTCAGTCTATTTAAGATTTTGAAGTAGATTCTTCTACGATTTTTCATTTCTATAGTACTACTAGACATATGCAGTGATGTCCACAAACTAGTAAGAGATCATCCCTGCCTGACAGAGCTTACATAAGATAGACAAATGGAGTTATTTATTATAGTAATAATAATAATTTATTTTCTTGTATACCGCCCTCTAGGCGATTCACAACAGAAAAATGAGACATTTCAGCAGAACATACAATTTCAAAAGTACACTACTACATACAACAGCATTGGTTAAAATACAATTTCAATACATTGCTATCAATTAAAATAAAAATTAAAAATAATTGAAATATAAAAACACCATCATAAATAATAAAAATCAACATTCTTGTTTATGAAATAAGTAAGTTTTTAATAATTTCCTAAATGTAAAATAAGAGTAGGCTTGAGGAATCAACAGGCTCATCCAGGAATTCATCTTCCCTGCCTGATACTCCAATGTCCTGTCCAAAAAAAGTCTTATAACGACAGGCCCTTGGGGTAGGGAAGATAAACATACCTGAATTTCTGGTACATTTTATTGAATATAGGAATGACTAAAACAAATATGGGTATTTAAACCGATGAATAAGAGGCTGAGTTATAAGTAGCCTCAAAAAGGTGGGCTTTTAGTTTCATTTTGAATAGGTCCAGAGATTACATACTACCAACTCAGAAAGCATATTCCAGATATACACCGCAAAAAAGATGCTGGTGAAGTCTGGAGTTGATTGAGGAATATAAGAATACAGATAAGAGTGATTTACTGAGTTTCCAGGGAGGGATGTAAACAGAGATAAGAGCGGAGAGCTTGTAAGTCAGTAAGAGGAGTTTGAACTGTATATGGAAGCGGATAGCAAACCAATAAAGAGAGAGGATGCATGAGTGTAGCAACACTGGCAGAAGATAATTTGTTCAGAAGAATTTTGAACAGATTGAAGGGGAGGGAATTGGTTCAGAGGGAGTCGTGTGAGAAGCAAGTTGTAATAATTTAAGCATGAGTTGATGAGAGTATAGATAAAGGTTTTACTGATGTGCTCAGAAATTAAGAGGCAAATTCTGATGATGTTATAGAGAAAACCCTCCAACAGATTTTAACAGTCTGTTGCATATGTGTAAAGAAAGAGAGAAGCCGTCATAAAAGACCCCAAGGATATGAGATGAGGAGAGAGAAAGCATGAGAAAGTTAGTCACAGAAATATAGAATAATGGAAAGAAGAAGTGAGTTTAGGGGGGAAAAACTTCAACCTGGGTCATATTCAGTTTTAGATGGTGGTGAGACATAAAGGCAGCATATCAGACAAGCAGACTGAGCCTTGGGCCTGGATTCCTGTTGAAGTTACTGGTGTGAAGAAAGAGATCTGATGTCATCAGTGTAAAGATTGCACTGAAAACCATAGGAAGATATCAGAGCATCAAAGTAATAAATATATAGAGAGAAGAAAAGAAGTCCCAAGACAGCCCTGAAGTATACTGACTGATAGTGGGATAGCACTGGAGGAGGATCCATCAGGGCATATTCTAAAAGTGCAATGGGAGAGGTAAGAAGAAAACCAAGCCAGAACACCAAGGAATGCAAAACTAAAAAATACATTAAAATAATTTTCTCTCTCAGATTTACTCATATGTCTGTTTAAATTCTACTGTAGTTTTAACAGTGAATTTCACAGTGATGGTTTTCAAACTTGTTCTCAAGGTCCCATAAGTTGGGGACCTATTCAGGATACACATAATGAACTTGCATGAAACATATTTGAATACAATGGAAACTATGTAAATGTCTCAAGCATGGTTATTGTGAGTATCTTGAAAATCAAAATTAGCTGGGGATTTCTAAAGTTATGTTTGGGAGCTAGTGCTCCTATTGTTTAACAGCTTCATTCTGAAGCACAATGCTCCTATTAGCACAAAGTATAAATCAAAATACAGAAGTGCTTTTAAATAAAATTGAAATATTCTTTTAATAGCTAAGGTTCATTTTTTTCATTTTGGTTATGGTGAAGGCTTTAAAAAAATGATTAGAAGATTATCAAGGTAAGAACCTTTCTTGTAAATGTGTCTAGTAGTCCTGAACCCGCAAGCTGATTGCAGAAGGAAGTCACATATCTTTCAACTTTGCCTTCTCCTCAGTGGGCTAGCCCAGTGGTTCTCAACCCTGTCCTGGAGGACCACAAGCCAGTCAGGTTTTCGGGATAGCCCTAATGAATATGCATAAGAGAGATTTGCATAAAATGGAGGTGGCAGGTATGCAAATCTATCCCATGCATATTCATTAGGGCTATCCTGAAAACCTGACTGGCTGGTGGTCCTCTAGAACAGGGTTGGGAACCACTGGGATAGCCCATGACCCTTCAGTTTATACCAAAGCAGTCAAGAACTATTATAGGAAACATAAGAAGAGGTACAGGAAATCTCTCTGATAACATACTTCTGTTCTACTCTGTAAGACCTGTTAACATACAAAGTTAATAAACCCCAAGACATAAACTGTGTGCAAGCAGCACTTGTCTAAGATTTATGGAGCTCATAGCCACTTACATGCCTTGTAAGGATGTATAAAAATGGTATTTTTTAAAAGCTTATCGTAGATGACTGGCAGAATATTTCTCCAGAGCCTTAGTCCCCTTCCCTATATATCCAGGGAAGGGCCTAAGGCTGATTGGCCCTGATGCCTAAAGTTCCGCCCATAGGAGGGACCTTAAGCAACTTGGGCCAACCAGAGCCTTAGGCCCCTCCCCGGCGCATCCCAAGATGCATTGGGGAGGGAAAAGCCCACCATTTTGAAGAACCTGAGCCTCCCTCCTGCTCTCAACTTCGGACAAAGGTACGGGAAGGTTCAGGGGGCGGGGGAGTACCTCTACCTTTGTGGAGAGATCTGAGTCAAATGCCTCAATACCTGGAGATTTTGTAAATCTACATCTAGATGAACAATGACGGTGTGACACACATTGGCTATGGTACTGAAGAGAGCATCGAGAAGGATTCTTGTCTCTCCTTCGATGGCGATCTGACATTGAAGAGGAGGAGGTGTTCCGGTGCTGGGATCTGGATTTGTGCTGATGAAGAGACCTGGATTTATTACCATGAGACCTTATAAAGCATTGCTCAGGCTGGGCCAGTACTAAAGGAGTCAGTGTAGCAGCCAGTGTCGGTTGCTTTTGAAGCATGGCCACTAACTCTTTGTGAAGCAGCTCTTAAAGTTGATCCTGGATGGAATGTTCCGGTACAGAGGATGTTATTGGTACAGACTGTGTTGCAGGGTATCAAGGCATTGGTGACCTTGATGTGGAGGCACACCTCTGCAGAGACAAAACCTGCAAAGATGTGTAGCAAGACTGCTTATGTCATCGTTTGGCATGCATTGACATACTCAATGCAGGCGATGCCGGTGACATATGGTGAGAAGGTAAGGCATGGGAATGCTTCTTAGCCTGTTTAGCAGATGGTGCCAATGTTGGTACCGAGGAAGCCAACATTGAGTGAGGCCCCAGTGGCGGTGTTGATATTGATACTGTTTTATCCACATTAGATGCAGCGGACATCACTGATGGATCTTGAGTCCCAAATAACTTTTCCTGCTGTAGACGGCAAGCCTTTAAAGAATATTTTTGAAGTTTTGAGCAGCGAGAACAAGAGTCAACTTGGTGCTCAAGACTAGAGAATGACATGGTAACAAAATTCATCACTGTTCCCATCCCTGTGGGAACAATCCTGTGTCATTCTTTAGTGTCTATCTCAACCTCAGTCCTTTTACACCAGCATTCTGCAAAGAGATCTATCTGAGGTGTTCCCCACTGTGAAAAAATGTGATGAAGGGGCGAGGAATGGAGTGTCTATTCGTGAGGTTGCAGAAGACGACTAAAGTTGTCCGCCAAGCAATTGTTCGCCCCTTGAATGTAGACAGCTTTGAGAAAAGCGTTGTGATGGATTGCCCAGTTCCAAACCTTCAGAGCTTCTTGACAAAGGGAGGAAGATCCCGTCCCTCCCTGTTTGTTGGCATAGTACATGGAGACTTGGTTGTCTGTCTGAATGAGGACTACCTGGTCATGAAGAAGATGTTGATGAGCATTGAAGATCGCTCTGAGTTCCAACAGATTGATGTGGTACTGACGATCCATACTGGTCAAGTGGCCTTGAGTTCGGAGACCATCGAGATGAGCGCCCCAAGCATAGGTTGAGGAATCTGTTGTGAGGATCTTCTGATGAGGGGGCATTTGAAACAGTAAGCCTCTGGAGAGATTGGAAGAGAGCATCCACCAGCGGAGAGACTGTCTCAAGGAAGGAGTGACTGCAATGTGTCTAGAAAGTGGGTCGCAAGCCTGCGTCCACTGAGATGCCAGGGTCCACTGAGGAATTTTGAGGTGAAGTCTGGCAAAAGGAGTGACGTGTACTGTGTAGGCCATGTGACCTAATAGTACCATCATGTGTCTCGCTGAGATAGAAGTGCGGGAAGACACTGCATGACAGACTTGAAGGAGAGCTTCCAGGCGTTGTTGCGGAAGGAATGCTCTGAGTTGGATAGTGTCCAGAACATCTCCGATGAATTGTAGATTTTGAAAGGGCTGAAGTTGTGATTTGGGAAAGTTGATTTCGAATCCCAAACTTTGTAGGAACCACGTAGTTCGTTGGGTCGCTACAATAATCCCCTGAGATGTTGAATCTTTGATGAGCCATTCGTCTAGGTAGGGAAATACCTGAAGACCATGGTTCCTTAGAGCTGCTGCTACCACTACCAGGCACTTGGTGAACACTCTGGGAGATGAAGCCAGGTCAAAGGGCAGCACTCTGCATTGATAATGCAGATTCCCCACCTGAAATCTGAGATATTAACGGGAGGCCAGATAGGAATATGAGTATAGGCCTCCTTGAGATCCAGAGAGCATAACCAGTCGTTCTTATCCAGAAGGGGATAAAGGGACGCCAGGGACAACATTCAAAATTTTTCTTTGACTAAAAATTTGTTGAGAAGCCCTGAGATCCAGAATGGGTTGCAGATCGCCCGTCTTCTTGGGAACAAGGAAGTAATGGGAGTAAAAACCCCTGTTCTGCTGTTCCAAAGGAACTGGTTCGATGGCATGGAAACAAAGCAGAGCTTGAGCTTCCTGAAGAAGAAGGGCGGTCTGGGATGGACTGGAAGGATACTCTCTTGGAGGAAGCTCTGGTGGAACCTGAGTGAAATGAAGAGTATCCTTCCCTGATGATTGACAGCACCCAAAAGTCAGATGTGATTGTCTCCCATCTGTGATAAAAATGATGGAGACAACCTCCAATTGGGGGAAGAGAGGTCAGAGACAGAACTGTGGAGGTTATGCTCTGTTTTAAACAGTCAAAAAGGCTGCGCAGCCTTAGGTGCAGCAGAAGGTTGAGATTTCTGTTGCTTCTGATTCTGCAAAAGATTTTTCATGTTCAGACAATTTCTTGGTGGCTGCCTCAATGGATTCATTTAAGAGGTCATTGCCTGCACAAGGAATATTAGCCAAGCGGTCCTGAAGATTAGGGTCCATGTCAATGATGCGAAGTCAGGCTAGGCGGCACATTGCTACAGAACAGGCAGTCGCCCTGGCGGACAACTCGAAGGCATCATAAGAAGACTGAAGTAGGTGTAATCTGAGTTGTGAGAGAGTAGCTATGACTTCTTGAAACTCAAAGTGCTTTTGAGTATCTAAATAGCTGAGAAATTTTGAAAGGAGATCAATGAGGAACTTGAAATAAGTGACAAAATGAAAATTGTAATTGAGGACTTTGGAGGACATCATGGCATTTTGGTAGAGACGATGTCCAAACTTGTCCATGGTTTTCCCTTCCCTTCCAGGAGGAACGGTAGCATAAACCTTGGAAGGATGAGCTCTTTTCAAGGAGGACTCTACAAGCAGGGACTGGTAAGATAACTGCGAATTCTGAAATCCTTTGCAATGTAGAGTTTTATACCTGGAGTCCAGCTTGCCTGGAACAGGAGGAATAGCATAAGGAGTCTCCAGGCATCGTGTAAAAGTCTGAGATAAAAGATTGTGAAGAGGAAGCTTAAGTGACTCTGAGGAGGTTGAGGAAGATGTATGACTTCAAGATACTCCTTAGAGTATTTAGAACCAGCATCCAATTGAAGGTCCAGGTCTGCAGCCATCTGACGAAGAAAAGAAGAGAAAGATAGCTGATCCGCTAATGCCTTGCTTCGAGAGGGACTCGAGGACGTCAAGGCAGCCTTGGTCGAAGATGAAGCTTCGGCAGGAAAATAGGCATCAAAAGAATAAGGAAACTTGGACGAAGCAATAGAAACCGCTGAGTTCTCGAGGTCTGGAAGCGGAGACCTCGATCGAGTCGGTGGTCTAGTAGAGCTGAAAGGTGTAGATCGAGGTTTAGTTGAGGAAGAAGAGCTATGCCTGGAGGTATGCCTCGAGGAAGGCCTCAATCAACAACGAGAGTGGTGCTTGGAAGCAGATCTCGAGGACCAAGGAGACTTCGCCCCGGAGATGGAAGCAGACATTGCTACCAGGAAATGGATAGGGCTAGAAGCTGTAGATTGAAGCTCAGGAGATTTGGTGGAGGAATCTCGAAGCACTCCCAAAGACTGCTACTTGTATGGAGTGTGAGGATTCCTGTCGAGGAACATGCAAAGAATCTGCTCCTTGCTTCGAGTGCATAGATGCCAGACCAGACGCTCACAGAGACTCTGCTCCCTACATAGAGTGTGAAGCTTCAGCCGAAGGCATAGGAAGAGGCTCGACCTCATGGGAGTCTGCAGAATGCCCAGGCTGGATTAGAGTAGCTAGCTTCGGTCCCATATTAGTGAGGAACTGAATGAATTGCTTCTATAACTTGGTCTGGAAAGAAGCTGGCAAGGATGGATCTGCGTCTGAAACCGGACCACCTGCTTTGGCTGGAGGTTCTAAAGTTGCAGTGGAAATATGCTTCGACTTGGAAGTCTTAGCCACCTTGATTACCACCGCTGGAACTTTCTGCTGAGCTATCTTACCTGAGGATGCAGGGGAAGATACAGCAGGTGTAGTGGAGGAAAGAGCCGCTGCAAACGAGGAAGGTCTGACGAGGCTCGAGGTCTGAGTCATGGAGGCAGGAGGACCCTCGGTCGAAGGTGGAACTGAGGCCGCTTTTGAAGTCGAGGGAGTCATTGAAGAATCCATCCCGAAAAGCTTCTCCACTATAATCCGACGACGTTTAAGGGCTCGAGGTTGAAGAGTAGCACAACGCTCGCACGACTTTGGTTGATGGTCTGGCCCAAGGCACTTGAGGCACCAACGGTGTGGGGCCGTGAGGGAAATCGCACGCTGGCACTAGCTACACTTCTTGAAGCCCGTTGCTGGCCGGGACATAGAAGGAAATATAGCCGCCGCAAAGTCGAAGCCCAAGGGCTGTGGCCGAGCGGCCTGCCCCAGCAGTTGAACGGAAGAAATAATTTTTTTTTTTTTTAACTAGAAAATAAAAGAACACAGTGATTTGTGAAGAAAATAAACACAAACCGCGGTGAGAGAAGGCACAAATTAACAAAGTTAAACGCAGAGAGTCAAAGACGGACTTCTCGGCTCCGCGGAAAACTGAGAACTGAAGAGACACACCTTGCGCTGGGCGAGAAGGCACTTGCGCATGCGTGGTGCAGCTGACTCAAAACTTCTAGTATCTACAAGCAAGTCTGCTTGCGAGGCTGTCCGCATCTGGGCTCCATCGGTGACGTCACCCATATGTAAGAATAAGCTGCCTGCTTGTCCTGGGATAAAGGCTATTCTTTTGTTCTTATGTTAAAGCAATGTATATGTTGAAGAACAGAGAATTAGTGTGTGGTGTTCATGCTAGATTTTTTTGGGCTCATTTTGAAATATTTAAGATAAATCTGAAATAATGCACTTTTTGAATTAGCACATAAAGAGACATCTAAAACAATGCATTTCAATCTTTTTTTCCTGTGTTTAAGTGATCACAGACAAATGATATTGTTTGACCCCATGGGAGAGCCCAACCAGTTTGGGAAACTCTGACCTAGAAGGTCTTTGATGATTCATGTTGGAAGCTTTCAACTGGTGCTTGACAGTAAAGCTGATTTCAGACGACATGTACGGTTCTTCCTCCAATATTTATATAATTTTACACCCTTAGGAAACCATAATGAAATTTACCTATTGTCTTTCTTTTTCTACATTTATAAATACATAGTGGAAATACTGCACTTTTGATTGTGGTGTTACTGTGAGATGGCACAGGAGACTACTTACATGCAGTACTTTGGAATGCATCGGGATGGAAGGTTATGCATTACTATAGTGCTTTAGATGGGAATTGGGTTGCCTTAGGCCTAGAAGTCTCCGAGGAAGTCGGTACCATTTTGGATGATCTCTGGCACTCCTCTTTTGTCCAACCACAAAAGAACAGTGTCAGAAATTATCCAAAATGATGCAAAGGAAAACTATGTTTTTGTGTCTGCTCAGCAGAGTATAAAAAAACAAAACTAAAGGACTGAGGAGACTGCACATGCTCAGAGTCTTACAGTTAGCTCTGAGCTCCAGACAACTGTTCTGTCCTGGTACCATCAAAGACATCACCCACATGTGCCAGACACAGCCCTGCTTAATGAAAAAAATAAAAAATAACCATACTTATAAGACATCCTATTTAATACTGACCTTCCATATTCTTTATTAAATGTCACCAAAAAAGCAGCGAGATCAGTGGCATGACTTCCTGGTAGACCAGTTATGACAGTAATAATCACCTACAAAAGGATAAAGAAATATACATCCACTAATTCCACTAAAATAACTTCTTGGATAAGCTTCACACTAAAAATGTGTGAAAGGCCTTTATAAATTTCATGGCAATTAAATGGTTTTAAATTTGATATGGCATCACATGAATTAATATAAAGAACAATGAAAAAGTACATAATTGGAAATAAACTGGAAGTCCATGTATTACTTTTTGGTATAGGTTATTTCATGTTTTCTTAAATGCAAGGATGACAAATCAAAGAGTAAGTGACAACTTATTCACAAAACAGGAGCTCTACTGGAAAGACATGTTTCCACAATGGGATCCATTAAATCCAGAAGCAAACACGATTGTTAGAATAGAAAACTCTTTCATATTAGGCATTTAAGGGTACAAAAGTCAAGAAGAGACAGAATAGTGCCTGATGTACTGAATGATTTAAATAAAATTTTGTTTGTAGTTACAATGATTTATGATATTGAACTTTACCTTCTCATTTTCAGTTTTGCCTGCAGCAGGTAATTCAGGCTGTTGTAGCAGCATAGGAAGATGCATTCTTTTTACTGGCTCACGACTCACACTGCTAACTGTAAAGAACTGAAAAAATCTGTTAAAAAAATAAAAAAGAATTGTTAGTACAATATATATTAAAAGAAACAAAGCCGTGCTAGCGGCTGCCGCGTGGTAACGGCTCCGAAGCCCATAGAGATATAAAAGGCCATTGCTGCGCAGTAGCCGCTAGCGCGGCTTTGTAGAAGAGGAGGTAAATGTCATTCCTAACCACAAAATAAAATTACTAAACAAATAATACCAGTAATGAATGCTTATACAGTCAAAGAATGCTTATAAATATCATACATTACAAGATTAAATAAGTAACTGGAGCAACAGTTCTGCAATCTCCAAAAACTCAAAAGGCACTTTTTACTAAGGTGCACTAGCGATTTTAGCGCGCGCTACAATGCCGCACGCGCTAAACGCCAATGCCTCATTAGAGCTTGCGTTAGTATTTTTAGTTTAGCGTGTGGTTTGCACATGCTAATCTTAAGTGCGTGCTAAAAACGCTAGCGCACCTTAGTAAAAGGAGCCCAAAGTGTTTCCACAATTTTGGCCACTAGTGTATATATAAGTACTTTATACCACATTAAAATTGTCTGAGTAAAGGTCTTATCTATCTTTGGGGGGTGGGGGGGAAGGGGGACATCTTATACTGAAACCTAGCAAGCAAATTGAATAATTACTGGTTTGTTGCCTTGAGAATGCATGTGACTGTTGGGCAAACTGGATGAACCACACAGGTCTTATCTGCCATCATTTACTATGTTTGATATTCCCCAAACTATTTTCAATTTCCCAAATTACTATATTCTGTAGTGTAGACTAATATATGGTGGTAACCATTTTATAATATGTTTATGCTATATAAATACAATAACAATAACCACGTAATTGAAATTCAATTTTAACAATCAGATTAAATTATCCACTACAAATAAAAATTAAAAAAAATCTAGAAAACAGACCATCAGGTAGGAGCAGGACCTACTCTACTAATTAAGGTAAATCAAGCCAGTAATTTAAATCCTTACATTCTTCAATTGTAGAGTGAATAACCAAACATGTCTGCTCAAAGGGTCTCGTTGATTTTAATCGGTCAACATTTCTTTGATGTAAATGTGACCAGAAGTCAATATTTAGAGTTCTCTAATGCCATTTCTGTTTTATTTTGTGGAAAGGTCAAGATTTGTTTATATTTTTGTGAGAATCATTTGGACATTTTTTAAGCTGAGTTTTTCATTTTGATTTTTGGACATAAATATTTTAGACATAATCGCCCTGATTCTGTATAGGATGCCGACAGGTGTCCTATACAGAATTGGGCCTAAGGCTGCCTAAAATAAACCTGATTCTGTAACCGACGTCCATGTTACTGGGTTATTGTAGACGTCTATGTTACTGGGTTATTGTAGACACGGCTGCTACACTTATCATGGAGCCTTAGGCACATGGGCCAATCAGGCCCTAGGCCCCTCCCCGGTTCATCCCACAATGCACTGGGAAGGGGCAGGCCCACCTCATTTCAATGGAGGTGGGCCTGCCAGCCAGTAGGAAGACCCATCCGTCCGGCCAACTTTTAATGTTGGTGGGATGGGGGTGGGGTCCAGGGGGTATCTTCCAGCAAGAGGGGTTGGGCACCCACCTGCCAGCTATCATTGGGGGCGGGTGGGGGGGTCTTCCGGCAGAAGGGGTTGGGCACCCTTCTGCTGGCAAATTTTGGGGGCGGGTGAGGGTCTTCTGGCAGGAGGGGTGGGCACCCTCCTGCCGGTGATCGTTAGGGTCGGGTGGGTTTTTTTTCCAGGCAGGAGGGGTTGGGCATCCCTCCTGCATGTTCATTCGGGGGGGGGGGGGGGGGGGAAGGACTGGTGGCTACACTTATAGCGGCAGTGAGATCCCTTGATGCAATAAGTGTAGCGGCCGCGTCTACTTACAACGTAGGCCAGCATTTTGCTGGCCCATATTGTAAGCGTCTCCTGCTCTACTAGGAAGATGCAAATGGCTGCCTTGGATCACCTAAGGCAACTTCCACGGCAAGCCACGCCCACGACTAGCCTTAGGCGAACCTAGGCAGCCATGCGGGCCTCTGTAGGCTCCCGGAGGCACCTCCAATGTAGGCAGCCTGCCTGGGGAGCATTTTTTTTTTAGAAACATGCGTCCCGATTGGCTTGTTAGACAGGTATAAGACACCTATAGTTGCCTACAATTGGGACACCGTTTGCAGAATTTAGGCCAATGGATATATTTGATCAATCTTGTACCTAATCTTCAAAAAAGGAAAAGTTCTCACCTCTCTAGCCCAGGTAGGTTAGCAGACATCATTTTCAAATGGGACCACTTTTCAGCAACAGAATAGGATAAAAGCTCAAATAGTTTTTGTATATCTGAGTGCCTGAAATAAACACACAGCATGCAAAGATAAACATAAACAGCTAGGGCTACACATAGGCATTGTCAATTGCAAGGGTACCTTGAGTGGCAATTATTACTTAGATAATGGGACGTTAGGGAAATACACTAAAATGGCAATTTATAAAAGGCCACCCTAAAGCCAGGAATGCACTTAGCAGTATTCTATAATGAGAAAACAGGCACACAAATGTATATCCCTGAAAGAGGGTGTGTTTGGGGAGGTGTGTCTGTGTACCCTGGGAGGGACCAGAAACCAAGTGCACAGGACACATTCTGTAAGTTATCAGCATGTGCTGTAGTGTAAAAGATGCACCCAAGCATACCCCTTCTGAAGTGCTGGTTGCTACACTGTGCTGCTGGTTGGTGTTTCAATGCATGGTCAAGCTTCAGCCATCTTTGAACTAGCTACATCTCTGCCTTCGCCTCATCCTCTAAATCCTGATGACCACACTCTGCTTCATTTTGCCTCTTTCTACCTAATGCCCTCTGCTCACCTGTCTCCCCTTTCCTCTCGTCAACCCCACCTTTCTATATATCAGCCAATGTATTTATGCTTTTGGGTTACCGTATTTTCTCGCATATAACGCGCGTGTTATACGTGGTTTTTACGTACCGCGCATACCCTTGCGTGCTATACGCATGAGCGCGTTGTACAAAATTTTTTTTACATAGTTTTCCCCCCCGACGTCCGATTCACCCCCCCGCAGGACCGCTCGCACCCCCACCCCGCAGGACCGCTCGCACGCACTCCCACCCGCACCCCCACCCTGAAGGACAGCTCGCACCCCCACAGCCTCCCGACCCCCCCCCCCATCAGGTAGAAGCTCCTACCGGTGTCCTGCTGCTTCCTCTTGGTGGTCCCGACACCCGACACGATCGGGGCAAGAGGGAGCTCAAGCCCTCTTGCCCCAGCCAACAGCGGCACCCCCGACACGATCGGGGCAAGAGGGAGCTCAAGCTTTCTTGCCCCCCCGACTCACCGACACGATCGGGGCAAAAGGGAGCCCAAGCCCTCTTGCCCCGCCGACTCCCCAACTCCCCGACAATATCGGGCCAGGAGGGAGCCCAAATCCTCCTGGCCCTGGCGACACCCCCCCCCCCCGCTAGTTGTTCGGGCCAGGAGGGAGCCCAAACCCTCCTGGCAACGGCGACCCCCTACCCTCACCCCGCACTACATTACGGGCAGGAGAGATCCCAGGCCCTCCTGCCCTCGACGCAAACCCCCCCCCCCCCCAACGACCGCCCCCCCCAAGAACCTCCGACCGCCCCCCCCAGCCGATCTGCGACCCCCCTGGCCGACCCCCACGACAACCTCACCCCCCTTCCCCGTACTTTTGTGTAGTTGGCCGGACAGACGGGAGTCAAACTCGCCTGTCCGGCAGGCAGCCAACGACGGAATGAGGCCGGATTGGCCCATCCGTCCCATAGCTCCGCCTACTGGTGGGGCCTAAGGCGCCTGGGCCAATCAGAATAGGCCCGGGAGCCTTAGGTCCCACCTGGGGGCGGGGCCTGAGGCACATGGGCCCAACCCGACCTTGTGCCCAAGGCCCCGCCCCCAGGAGGGACCTAAGGCTCCCGGGCCTATTCTGATTGGCCCAGGCGCCTTAGGCCCCACCAGTAGGCGGAGCTTTGGGACGGATGGGCCAATCCGGCCTCATTCCATCGTTGGCTGCCTGCCGGACAGGCGGGTTTGGCTCCCATCTGTCCGGCCAACTACACAAAGGTACGGGGAAGGGGGGTGGGGGTGTCGTGGGGATCGGCCATGGGGGTCACTGGTCGGCGGGGGGGGCGGTCGGAGGTTCTTTGGGGGGGCGGTCATTGGGGGGAGGGGGGTTTGCGTCGAGGGCAGGAGGGCCTGGGATCCCTCCTGCCCGTAATGTAGTGCGGGGTGGGGGTAGGGGGTCGCCATGGCCAGGAGGGTTTGGGCTCCTTCCTGGCTCAAACAACTAGCGGGGGGGGGGGGGTCGCCAGGGCCAGGAGGACTTGGGCTCCCTCCTGGCCCGATATTGTCGGGGAGTTGGGGAGTCGGTGGGGCAAAAGGGCTTGGGCTCCCTTTTGCCCCGATCGTGTCAGGGGGGCAAGAGGGCTTGAGCTCCCTCTTGCCCCGATCGTGTCGGGGAGTCGGGACCGCCAAGAGGAAGCAGCAGGACACCGGTAGGAGCTTCTACACGATGGGGGGGTCGGGAGGGACCAGTGGGGGTGCGAGCAGTCCTTCAGGGTGGAGGTGCGGGTGGGAGTGCGTGCGAGCGGTCCTTCGGGGTGGGGGTGCGGGTGCGTGCGAGCGGTCCTTCGGGGTGGGGGTGCGAGCGGTCCTGCGGGGGGGGGGGGGGAATCGGACGTTGGGGGGGGGGGCATCAGGCTTTCAGGGTGGGGACAGGACTTCAAGGGGGAGAGGAGAGTCGGGGTGGCCAGAGGAGAGTCGGGGCGGGCGAAAGGAGAGTCGGGCAACATGCGCAGTATACGGGTGTGTGCGGTATATAAAAATTTCTGTACATAAATTTGTGTTTTTTGCGCGCTATACCCGTGTGCGCGTTATCTACGTGAAAATACGGTAGTCTATCTACCATTGTGTCTAACTGGCTGTGTGTCCATCTACTAGCACTATGTGTGTCTAACTGGCTGTGTCTATGTATGTTTGAGTGTATGTACCATAGCTGTTGGTAAGGTGTTGCTGGTGGCGCTCATGAGCATGAGTGGAAGCAGAGTATTGCTCCTGTTGGCCTTTGCAGTCAAGAGAGGCATCAGAATATGGAAGGCCCCTGTACATAGTGTATACTGGCCCCCCAAATACAGTTCATGGACAGAGAATTAATGCTTGTACATGTTCAGGTTTGATAAGGAGACCATAATCTAACTATTATCAGCTAGAAGAGGACCTAGAGCTCAATGCATGGAAGGGAGAAGCCCTGCAGTGCACATGAAGGTCACCACAGCTCGAAATTTTGTCACCAGAACCTTCCAGATATCCCTTAAGGCAATCACAAGCATCAACCAGCTAGCCACCTTATGCTATATAACTCAGTTTCTCTTCTCTGAACTTTATTAGTAACAACATCAAATAGGCAAAATTATTTAACTGGCACACTTTCCCTTGGTGTTATGGACCAAAGACTTTACACACATTGTCATTATACCACCTACTGGCAAAGAGGCCATTTATAGGAAAGCCTCAAGTCATAACATTCCCTTAATACAGGGGTGTCAAAGTCCCTCCCGAGGGCCACAATCCAGTCGGGTTTTCAGGATTTCCCCAATAAATATGCATGAGATCTATTAGCATACAATGAAAGCAGTGCATGCAAATATATCTCATGCATTTTCATTGGGGAAATCCTGAAAACCCGACTGGATTGCGGCCCTCAAGGAGGGACTTTGACACCCCTGCCTTAATACAAAGGTGGTGTGCAATGCCTCCAACATTATACAATATGTGAATCTGCTCCCAGGCTCCTCTCATGATGTCTACATTCTGTTACCATCTATCTATCCTTGTCTGCTTTGAGACTGGCAAGATCACAGGGATATGGCTGCTAGGTAAGCTCACATTACATATAAAAGACCATGATTACCCGATTACTAATACAATAAAAATATTGGGAGTCACATTGGACACACACCTGACAATGGTTGAACATATGAATATAGTGGTGAAAAAATGCTTCCTGATATTATGGAAATTAAAGACCATCAAAAAATACTTTGACCCATTATTGTTCAGATTACTAGTGCAATCACTAGTGCTTTCTACTCTGGACTATTGCAGTATCGTTTATATGGGTATACCCAAAAAAACAGTGAGAAAATTTAGAATTATTCAGAACACAGCGATCTGCTTGATATTTGGATTAAAAAAGAGTGACCATATCACCCCCTACTACAAACTACTGCACTGGCTGTCATCGAGGCACAAATAATTTTCAAGTTTCCTGCATATGTTTCAAACTACTTTGGGGACTAGCACTTACGTATCGGCTATCTCACTTCATATTCTACAGCCCTATAAGACAAACCAGAAACTGCTATCTTTTTGCATACCCAATCATTACTAATTGTAAATACAAAACCTTTTTGGATAGAACTTTCGCGTACCAAGCAAACAAACAACAACATTGGCTATAATGATACGTTATATATATAGTAATGTATGAAGGAATATCAAGTGTGTACGTAAAGAAATTGTATAAATTTAAGTGGTACACTTGTTGTTATATGAAAAATGAATAAAAAACTTAAAACATAAAAATAAAAAACAAAAAAAAAATAACAATATTGGCTAGACAACTACATCAACAAAGCTAGACTGACCTACAACGCTTTTAGATATATCACTTAAACAGAATCTTCACCGAGCAGTTAGATGAAGAATTTTTTCTCTTTTTTTCTTTTCTCGTTCCAAATATGCCCCCTCTAAATCCTACCAAATCGCATTTTGTAATTCGGGACCTGTCCCCACTGAAAATCCTTAACGAACTATATACTGTCATTTTCACTATATATTGTAATTTTCACTGTATATTGTAATTACGCTGTATATTGAAATTTTCGCTGTATTTTTCTGTAATTCACAACCTTTTCCTAACAGGCCCTCTCGGAACTTCGCTGTATACTGAAATTTTCACTGTATATTGTAATTGTCGCTGTATTTTTTTTTGTAATTCGCGACCTTTTCCTAACAGGTCCTCTCGGAAATTTCCTAGCAAACTGTATATTTTATATATTCGCTTAGCAAAATGTACAGCTTACATTTCCGCTTTCTCAAAGTTTCTGTACTCTATATTTCCTCTGACTATCTGCATATTGTAACTCGCTGAAATGTCCAGCTCTCTTGAATGTAAACCGCCTAGAAGTCGCAAGATTGTGGCAGTATAGAAGAATAAAGTTATTATTATTATTATACCCACCCTCAGCCTTACAGTTACTAACCTGCACTTTCTCTCCCCACAGATAACTCCCTCTAAACGCAACAACCACCTCTGTGAGCCTCTTGAAATCATCAAGGATGCGAGGGAACTAACCCCCAAAACACTTAGAACTGAGGTAGCCCCTTCTCCCTCCTTTGCAGGTAATAGATGCCATCCTTTTAGGACATAGTTCACCCTGACAGACCAGCTGAAGAGAAATATAATGATGCACACAGGAAGATAGGGCTGTCTGAGCAGACACTTGGCATGTTAAAATCCCACTTCAGGTGCCTTGACAGGTTAGGTAATAAAAACTTCTCTAATCCCTGGGAAAGACTGCAATATCTTGATGGCCTGACTATAGACTATAGAAATAGGTGTTAAGAGAGGATTCTTCACAAGATTAGAAGGAACTGGATCAATATACCAAATAATTTTTCCCATACTAAACTGAAAAAAGCTAACTTCTTCAGCAAGTTTATTTGTTTTTAGAGGTATAAACAGAAATCAGTGGATGTGCCAGAATTTTTATGAACTTCTTTGATATATCCAAACACAGTATATCACATTGCTCCAATATGTTGTCCACTTTTAGTTCATTTCTTGTGAGCTTTTTCTTCTTGGAAACATGTTATTAATCTTTCAGACAGAAATAACTTCAACACTCATGGCCAAGTCACATCAGCGCTTCTTACAGAATCAATAATTAGTAATCAAGCCCTTATGCACAGATACATTAAATTTGCAAACATTACTAGGATCCTATCTTTTTCCATATATACTGTATATCCTCTAACCTTTAATCTGACCTGTCCTTTCTTCTCTTGTTTGTATTTTTTCTTAGTAGCTGCTAATGGGACACATTTTTCTCACATACTCTTAAAACCTTCACCAAAATGTACAATATATGATCTTCTTCAACCCACTCAAGCCCACTGCGGATGAACCTGGGGTGAGATTGCTCCCAAGGGTACAGACTGTGAGCTCAGAGAAGTACTGATGCAGACTGGCCACAAAGGGATAATGCGAGGCATGTGCCTGTGGGCTACAGACCTCAGCCCTGAGAGTCTGTATCTTCTTGCAGTCAGAGGTTCCATGGGATGACCGGGATCCTCTGTAGCACCGAAAGCCTCTGTAGCACCGAAAGCCTCTAATAATAAAGATTAAACACAAGCAGAACAGACAGGCTCCCTACACCTTGCTTTTAGCGAGTAAGACTGAGTGGGTGGAGCTCATCCCAGAGTGATGGGAGGTGGGGCATGAAAAACAGTGGGCTCTCTACGACCCTTGCAACTAATGGGGGTTTAACCCGATGGTCAAGACTACCAGTCCTGTTGCACAAGAATTGCTAATATCAGAAGTTTGTCATTTGTTTTTACCACTTAGTACTTTCTCTTATTTGGAGATCTCTTGGTAACTTGCTTAGGTGAACATCCTATCCTAAACATATGTTTTTGTTATACCCTTTTTAATCTCACCTCAGTTAGTCTCTATTTTTCTTGTCTTAAAGATGCCAATGTTTTTTTCCTCCCTGCATGTATTAGTATGATGGATGTTTTGTTAGTTGTATTTCATGAGCATTTATTTTTAGCTGTTTAAGGTGGTCTTTTACTAAGGCGTGCTAGCCGATTTAGCGCACTCACTAAATGCTAACGTGTCCATATAATATAATGGGCGCATTAGCATTTAGCACACGCTAAATCGCCTAGTGTGCCTTAGTAAAAGACAAAGTTTTTTTTAACAAGTAGCTATTGGTTTTTGATCTCTGATACTACCAAGATATTCCTCAAGACCGTTTCTTCAAAATGTTTAAACCACTATAGTTTCTTATTAAATATTATAGGCGTATCAATATTTAGAGATGGGGGCCCTCATGCTATTAGTTCTGTCAATACTTTTTTGAATTAATGGACAGATGGGGGCCATGACGCTTTAGTTTCATTGATACTTTTTTGAATTAGTGTACAATGATTTGTTTTGCGTTATCTACCCTATATAGCTTGTGCAATTCATTTCATTCTTTTTACAAAAAAAAAAAAAAATCTTTTCATGAAAAGCTATACTTATTCAGTTTCATGTTTTGTCCCACAGAGGTGATATATGGTATGCTATTTTCTTATGTTCTGATTATTATGCTTTCTTTTTGATGCCATATTCTATTTTAGCCTCACACAGTTAAAAAAAATAACCCCTCTATCACCACTATCACTTTGAATTTGTGACTTGATCCAGCCTATATTCACACCCTCACATGACACCTTCTAATATTCCTTCATTTCTCTTTTTACACTTTTGTGAACCGTCACAGTTCTTTCACTATCTCATTCTTATTACTTTAATGTTCTATGATGACTCCAGACCTACTGATGTTATTCTTGTTGTCTTGTTTCTTAAGGACTCCTGAGGAAGACATTATTTGCCAAAACTGGACTGTGTTGGGTCCTGCTGTATACTATTTCTACTGAGATTTGCTACTTTATTTTTGTGTATTTTCATATATTTTTAATAAGAACATAAGAGTTGCTGCTGCTGGGTCAGACCAGTGGTCCATCATGCCCAATAGTCTGCTCACGCGGCAGCCCTTTTGGTCAAAGACCACCACCCTAACTGAGACTATTCCTACCAGCGTACGTCCTTGTTCAGTAGGAACTTGTTTAACTTAGTATTGAATCCCTGGAGGGTGTTTTCCCCTATGACAGCCTCCAAGAGAGCGTTCCAGTTTTCCACCACTCTCTGGATGAAGAAGAACTTTCTTACGTTTGTGCGGAATCTATCCCCTTTCAACTTTAGAGAGTGCTCTCTCGTTCTCCCTACCTTGGAGAGGGTGAACAACCTGTCCTTATCTATTAAGTTTATTCCCTTCAGTACCTTGAATGTTTCAATCATGTTTGATACTTTTGATATTCTTGTGTTATCTTCATACTTAGCGGTTAATTTCCACTTTTTTGGTTTGCTTTGCTTTTTGTGGTGGTTTTACCCCTTTGTTTTTGTTGGTAAGTACATAAAGGAAATCAAATACAATAGCATTTATTTTAAAAAAATGAGGCTGTGATAACATAAGGAGAATAGTAAAAAAGAAACTTAGAGAATCAGGTTGGGCAGACTGGATGGACCATTCGGGTCTTTATCTGCCGTCATCTACTATGTTACTATATGTTATTATGTTAGAATCAACTGCAAAGGTCAAAGATTTACATCAGGCTTGGATATCATTTAATAAGACTATCCTGGAAGCCCAGACCAGATATATTCTATGTATTAGAAAAGGAGGAAGAAGATCAAATGATAGACAGCATGGTTAAGTGAGGTGAAGTAAACTATTAGAGCTAAAAGAAAATCCATCAGAAAGTGGAAGAAGGATCCAACCGAAAATAATATGAAACAGCATAAAGAATTGTAAGACAAAAGCAAGGCACTGATAAGGAAGGCAAAGAGAGACTTTGAAAAGAAGATTATGCTGGAAGCAAAACCACACAGTAAAAACTGTTTTAGGTATATTAGCAGCAAAAAGCTGGTAAAAAAATTAGCTGGCCACTAGATGACCGAGGGATAAAAGGGGCATTCAGGGAAGACAAGGTCATAGCAGAAAGATTAAAATAATTATTTGCTTCAAGTCTTCACTGAGAAAGATGTGAGGGACACACAAAGTGTCAAAGTTGGTATTCAATGCTGATGAGTCAAAGAAACAAACAAATCTCTAACACTGGAAGATGTAATGGAGCAACTTAATAAACTGAAGAGTAGCAATTACCTGGACCGGATGGCATACATCCCAGAGTACTGATAGAACTGAAAAATGAACTTGCAGAGTTATGTCTTACTCTTAGGAATCTTCTCAGGTACTTGTGAACTGGGTTGGACACTAATGGAAACAGGATGCTGGGCTTGATGAACCTTCAGTCTGTCCCAGTATGGCAACTCTTTATTCTTATGGCTTTTGGCAAGACTAACTATCCAACTCAAGTGTTTGAGAAATTGGACCACCTTAGTTGTGCACTCTTTGCTGCCCTTGGAGGACTTTGCCTTGATCTGCCAGTGATCCAGATGGGGATGTACCAGGATTCCCTCCTTGAGAAGTGCCACCAATGCTACCACTGCCACCTTGGAAAAAGTGTGAAGAGCAGTCACAAGACTGAAGGGCAGCATGCAGAATTGAAAATGTTCACCCAAAACACATGTGGTGATATGCTTCCTTAAGTTCAAGTTTCAAGTTTATTAGGTGTTTATGCCCTGCCTATCAAGGTTTATCTATGTGGTTTTTATAATCAGGTACTCAAGTATTTTCCCTATCCGGTGGTCTCACAATCTATCTAACATACCTGGAGCTATGGAGGACTGAGTGACTTGCCCAGAGTCACAAGGAGCACAGGGTTTGAACCCATAACTCCAGGATGCTGAGGCTGTAGATCCAACCACTGCGCCACACACTCCTCCACTTTAGTGGCCTTCTTATTCCTTTCACAAGTGGGTCCACTTTCTTAACCATGCCTTCCCACAGCTATCTCATGTAGATGTAGATTTAGCACCCTGACACTCAAACCAAGCACTTCAGCATCCCTGTTAACCTAGGCTATCGATTCTGAGAACTTGTCTCTGTGGAAAATGAAGACCACCTGGGATATTCTCCAGGGGAAAGGTCTTCTTCTGGTTATCATGTCCTCCTCAGGTTCAGAGAAATCCTCTTTATAACAGTCTGGCTTATACTTGAACCCTGTGTACCCCTAGACCCTATACAGGAACAAAATGAACTTTGGAAGAAAACCAACTCCCTCAAGCAGATTCCTGTCTCCAGTAGCCTCAGGATCTGGGATGGAACCCTCTGGAAATAAATGAGGCAAATCTGCTTGGCAAGCTACATCCAAAATGATGGAAATTCCTACCAAAGACAGGACCACAGCATAAGGACCCACCTATATACTCTCACTCATGGTAGCCAAAACTACCATATTCTCCCCCTGAAGAGCATCTGATGCAGCCTCCAAATTCTGCTCCTCATACATCAAACATTGAGTATTGGGTGCCTCCACCTCCCCCCCCATACACACAACAGCAGTGCGGCTTGTCTGCACTCATCCCAAGAATGGTCTGATGTGCATGGGAACCACAAAGAACCAGCTCTAAATAACAATGGACAGGGAACCTAAAATCAACTCACCATTCCTAACTAATGACCAGGCCCAGCTACAGGTTTTTCAAGCTACCATCCAAAGTTGCTGCCTTTACTTTCTATATTTTGTTTTTAAGACCCAGCAGCCGGCAAGGGACAGGGGCACTCCAGCAGCCCTGGAGCCAAGGTATACTCACAACATGGAGGATTGTTGTGGGGACAAGAGGGAAAGGACTCAAACTAATACTCCTAAGAGAAGAGTGGCCCTCTTGGCCAGCACCCTCAAGTAAAGATGAGAAGAGGCATAGGATCCCTCTCTCAGGATTTTTTTTTCTTTTGTTAAGAAAAGCAAAAAAGTTTAAGGAAAAGAGAAGATTATATTCCTTCTCCAAGGCCTACCAGACCAACTCTGACTGTACATGTACCATCTGCTGGGAAACTGAGAAATACTAGCTGGCTAGGGTCTGCACAGTGTTTTCATACAAGTTTCAGAGTCCATCTGCTGGTACGCACACAGAAGCCAAGCATCTTGGCCAAACATCTTGATTGGACTAGAGTGCTGCTAAGGAAGTGTTTATTTTGTTAACATCATCAGCATAAACTTCACAACACTTACCTTGATGCAGAAAGCCATCTACTAGAATGCTGATACACTAAAACTAATAACATACAAATTATCATTACATTTAATATGTCTGTACTATCAGAAAGGAAAGTACATACTTTACTATGCAGCCATTTGCTGCATGGTGAGTAGTTTCCTTTCCTAAACGTGCACAAGTAGGGATTGACTCATGCACTGAAAGGAAAGGAGACAAAAGCTGGAATTCCCCCAATTCCCATTCCCTACCTCACTCCAAAAAAATGCTCCAATGTCCCAGCAGGGCTCAGAAACCCCCAAACCACTATCTCCCTGATCCTACCTCCTAACAACCTCCTCTGCTCCCAAGCACCCACAGCCCCCCTCTAAACATCCCCGAAAGCCTCTGGACCCCCACCCCTCTCACCCGGAAGATTACTCTGCTTGTTTGTGGCCCCTTGTAATTCTCTCCTCTTCCTCCTTCCTCACAAAAAATACTGTAGCTCCTGGTGACTTAAAGGAGGATACTGAATGGACTTCCTTTTATTAAATGAAAAAAATGTATTTTGACACAGTTTTGTATGACTGGATTTCATCTGCTATATGATTCTATTGGATTTGCTGACTTATTAGATGGTTTCAAAAGCAAAGCTTCTGTTATAAGAGCAGATCAGTATTTTAAAGCATGTTTTGGTTATTACAAGCATCTCTTTAATGTTGTGCTCCATTAGACTTCTTTATTAAAACAACAATCAAGAAGGAAGTAGAAATAGTACAATGCTCCTATGAGCCAAAATGACCACAAAAAGAGGTAGTTTTGTTGGTTGTGGATCTTGGAACTCTGGCTCATTATATTTTGTTATGGCCTTTATAAAATAGGAATTATATATGTGCTTATGCATCTCTTCTGCCTAGGCATGACAATCTAAATGTGCATTCCCCGTCACAGATATAAAAATTGTCCCAATTAGTCCAAGAAGAACAAAGGGATAATAGCTTTCCAATCTAACAAAGAAAAAAAAGTTGTTTCAAAATATACAGGCATAAGAGAGAAAATATTCTATAATAAATAATAGGTGTTGCAAAACTAGACAAACCCCCAACAAAAAAAACAAACAAACTTACATTCGTCTTTGTTCCACAGATAGTTCATTTTCTGGAATCACCCTCAAAGTAGTTCTTGAGTTCAATTGTTGTTGCCATATAGATAATACCTAAACAGAATTGATATAAAAAGAGGCATTTTGATAAATCTGTAAAACATAAACAAAAGGACATCATCAAAAGGATGTAGATTTAGCACTCTGACACTCAAACCAAGCACTTCTGCCTTTATAAATCTCTGCTATGTCAGTCACATCAGTAATGCACTTAAAAAGTTTAAAATGAAGACAAACTACCTTCAGAATGCAAAAATGTCAATTTTACAAATCCTTTGTGACCCTCTTTTCAATATTCCCTTAGTACCTTTATAAGCTGTCCCTGCTGAGCATCAATTTTAGTAAAACTACTGTAAGTCCCATGGGGCAAGCTATACACCAAAACATATTGGGCATTTTACTAGTTGTCTATTGTTTGTTTCCTGCCTTTATATGACTGCAAGTCATGATTTATTTTTGATTTGGTATTTTAATAAGCTGTTATTTGATCAATTTTCATATTTGATTTATCCTATATTTGTTACTATATTTGCTATTCTGATATTTATTATGTATTATCTATATGCCTTCTGATGCTGCTTCCAAGCATAACTAGGAGGGAATGTGCTGAGGAACCTCTTTTGCAGACTGCCTTTCTGCCAGCTTCAGGCAGAAAAAAAAAGCTTTTCCTAAGTGTGTGTTCACTTAGGGCCTCTTCTATCAAACTGCACTAGCAGTTTTTAGCGCAGAGAGCTGCGCTGAATGGGCCACGCTGCTCCCGACGCTCATAAGAACTCTATGAGCGTCGGGAGCAGCGCTACAAACTGCTAGCGCAGTTTAATAGAAGAGGCTCTTAGTCTCCTAGAAATTGATTTCATACTGTAGTATTCAGTTACGTTTATCTGCTTGAAACTGAATCCAACAGACTGTAGTTGAACTATATTGCCAATAGCTTAATGTTCTCCTACAGACATGTCTGTCTCCAGCTTGTCATCCAGATAGAGAAACATGAAAATTCCATTTGAGATGGGTTGCTTGCTCTTGGGACTACTTTAAGGCCTCACTTGTTTACTGAGTACCTCAAAAATCATTAGTGTTCAATGGGCATAATAAATCTTTTGTGGCTATTAAAGGAAGGTTGAATTGAAATGAGTTCTTTAGTTTCTCTCTCCAGATGAACTTCTTTGACTTCTCAGGCCCAAGACAGATTTAAATCTACTCAGCTTCTTTAATATTTTATATGATATTTTTGATTGAAATATTTGAGGGAAGGGTGGGTGGGGAGGGAATAAATTTATGTATTTACGATGACAATAGAAAGAAATTCAAGTGATGTGTAAAAGTTTTAAATGATGTAATATTGTGTACTTGTTGTAAGATGAAAAAATGAATAAAGAATTTAGGAAAAAAAAAAAAAAAAAAGAATATCAGGAGAAGCTAGCAGAGGTTCCTCCTGAAGAACTAGCTTTATTTTTTACAGTTTATTTAAAACTTTCTACACTGCTCCAACTGGCAAATCAGAACAGAGTGGTGTACAATGTAAGTTTAAAAGTAAGAAAGGAACTCCAAAATAAAATAGGACAGTAACACGTACACATGATAAGAAAGAAAAGATAAGAAAAGAGAGGGGAGGAGGAGAGGGAAGTAATGAGTATGGAGGCTGGATGTTCTATAGCCAACATTTATAGTCAATCAATATTGTTGTATGCCCTATTAAACAACCAGATTTTTAATTCTGTTTTGAAGCTTTTGAGAGAAAGGGGAAGTAGAAGGCACTGTGCCTGGTGGAGTCTAATTGTATGGTTTCTGGATTAGAAAATAAAAGATGTTGGTCATTTAAAGATATGTATCTATAAAGTGTCAATGTCCGGTAAACTATATAAAAAATTTTAACTCAATTTACCAACTGGCCTCAAAATCCACTTTACTCTGCTGAACTGTGAGTCGGGAGAGATTCAGCTGGGGATTTTGCATTCTGCACTTTATTTGCTGGTCTGTGAACCGCCCAACATAGTTGCGTCAAACATTGTACTTCAAATCAGATGCACCAAGGACTTCTTGCACTCTGCACTTTATCTAGCTGAACTGTGAACTGCGTGAGAGATTTTGCTCAGGATCCTGCACTTGCACTTTGCTGAATTGATATATTTTGCCACATGCCTTTGTGTGTCGTCTTTGCTGGAGTCCTTATGAACAATGCAGAATCAACAATTTAGTCAGATAAGTGAAGTTTGACGTTAATATCTGAAATCGGCTATATTGGCTGAATAGTGTTAATGCAATAACTTAGAAATTGGGTGCGATATAGGAAATCATTATGTTTAGGGCTCCTTTTACTAAGGTGCGCTAGCGGTTTTAGCATGTGCTACAAAGCCACACATGCTATACACTAATGCCTCCACAGAGCTTGCATTAGTATTTTTTTGTTTAGCGCTTGGTTTGCACGCGCTAAAAACGCTAGCGTACCTTAATAAAAGGAGCCCTAAATGTGTTAAAAAGGAGATCTAATAATATGCAAATATGAATTTTTTATTGATTTTATCGTTTTACTTAATGAGTGGTAGTATTAAGGATGTTAACTCTCTCTATCCACAGTTACACTCAATCTATCTTAATCAAAAGATACAAAAAGATTATAATCCTGAAGTATCCACTAGGTTTATAGTTAATCAACGGGAGGATAGAACAAGTCAGATTAGTGTAATTATAGGCATTGGAAGACATCAACGTACCTTTAAAAAAGGGTTAGGGAAGTGAAACTTATTAGAACTATTACACCTATCAGGCCTAATACATCTACCTCTGTTTTTTGTGCATATCTTAATACCAGATCCGTTAGAAATAAAGCTTTTTAAATTAAGGACTGGATCATCAGCAAGCAAATAGCCTGTCCTTTTTTAACAGAAACTTGGCTATTGTCTGATGAAGATCCAATCATAAATGATCTTTTACCAGCTAATTTTAAAATTCATATGCTAAATCGAGATGGCAGAAGAGGGGGAAGATTGGCAATTATTTGCAAATTTTCAATATTCGCGGGCCGGCTCTGTCCTTAACCCCCACAAATATTGAGGGAGGAGTGTATAACATCACATAATCTCAACAAGAGATCCTGCAGACCTTGTTTCGCAGGTCGCTATGTCAGGAGAAAACCCTCTCCAAAAAATCAGAGCAGTTATTGTGGGTTGTTAATTCGCTAAAAACAGAGTGGCTGATATGCAAAATGATTGAACTGGTTAGTAATAGCCATTGAATGGTTAATTCTCTAGATCATGGCTATCTGGTCATTTTCAGCGGCACTTTAACTAGTTATTGTTGTTGAAAATGACTGGTTAGTGCTATATTCAAAAGTTTCCAGGAATGGAGCTAGATTAAGTGCCAAGATTCAGCCCCTCACCATACAAGTAAACCATGTAAATCAAGCCACATAAATAGTAGTACTATCTTTAAGCAGTTTGCCTTATCCAGTCAAAAGCTGAGTATTGACTTAACTGGCTATGAGTTAGCCAGCTAAAAAACAAACAGATATTCAATGCCGAAGGTAGGGCCGGATTTAGATGAAAAGAGGCCCTAGGCTATTCCACTTATGAGGCCCTTTCACCTCCCATTTTTAAGTTTGTAAATTACATGAGAGATAATAAAATACATCATTACTGTGATATATATCAATATGTTAAATGAAACATGTTGTTATTGGTACTAACCTTTATAAAAAATGTGACACGGATCTTGAGGCCCTAGGCTGAAGCCTAGTTAGCCTATAGAAAAATCTGGCCCTGGCCGAAGGCCAGACAGGGCCCAGCAATGAATATTCAGGCATAATATGATGGGCAACATAATGCTCACCACCATCAGCTGAATATCGAGGGACGAGAGTGTGACTGGTCAATTTTCTCAATGGAGAAAAGTGTATACTGGAATGTCCCGTGGATCTGTACTGGATCAATGGTTTTAACAACAAGTGAGATAATCAGATTTTCAGATGATACAAAATTGTTCAAAGCTGTCAGTTCACAAGCAAATTGTGAGAATGTGCAGGAGTGTTGTCGCACCCTTATTTTTTCAGTAACCGCCCCTTTGACCTGGCACTCTCTTCCTTTATATTTAAGAGCAGAATGTAACTTGCAGAAATTCAAGAGCGGTTTAAAGTGTTTTCTCTTTAAGGATGAATATAATTGCTAACAAATTATCTTTTTTTTTTTTTTTTTTTTTAGTATTTTATTTATAAATTTTTCATTCTTACAATATTTTAATTGTACATAAAAACTTCAAATAATACATGAAAAATTGTGATTACAAATAATTCATTTATCACATAGAATATACCCCTCCCATTTTTTTCAATACTTAAATCCATATAATATACATTCCCCTCCCCTCCCCATTCTAATATAATCATTATTGTGTTAATTTATTTATTAATTTTCTATTCTTACATCAATTAATTAACATATAATATAATTAATTATTACATAACATTTGTAATTACAATCAATATATCATATCATAAATAATAAATCCAAAAATTATATAAGTCCCTCCCCAATCCTATATATCTATTACAAATGTGCTAAGAAATCTGATCAGTAGAATAATTAGTCAATGGTTGCCATATTTTCTTAAAATTATGAAGATTCCCTTGTTGTAACGCTATTATTTTTTCCATTTTGTATATATGACAGACAGAGTTCCACCAGAATGTATAATTTAATTTGGTATAGTCCTTCCAATTTTGAGTTATTTGTTGCATGGCGACTCCTGTCAATATTAATAGCAGCTTATTATTATTTGCTGAGATCGGACTCTGAGTTCTCATTGCAGTGCCAAATAGTATGGTGTCATATGAGAGTCCTACATGATTTTCTAATAACTTATTAATTTGGGGCCAAATTAAATTCCAAAAGGCATTTACACAGGGACAGAAAAAAATTAAATGATCTAGCGTCCCTACTTCTATTCTACAATGCCAGCATCTATTGGATCTAGTACTATCTATCTTTTGCAGGCGCATAGGGGTCCATAACACTCTATGTAACAAGAACATCCATGTTTGATTCATAGATGCTGACTTTGTAGACCTTAATCTCCAGGACCAAAATCGTGGCCATTGAGAAGCAGAAATTGTCTGTCCAATCTCAATACTCCAAATATCCCTAAGTCCAGTTTTCTTTTTTTTATTTAAAAATCCATATAACAATTTATACCATTTTGCGGCTTGGTGACCCAAGAAATCCACCTGGAAACATAAAACCTGCTGACTGTATTGAGTATTAAGATCTTTCCATTCAGGGAACCTTACCTGAATGGCTTGCTTCAATTGCATCCATTTAAAATATTGTGTTTTATTTAGGCCAAATTTATTTTGCAATTGTGAAAAACTAAGCAGTGAACCTTCTGAAATGACATCATTCAATGTCCGTATACCTGCAATTATCCAATGTTTCCAGACGATTTTAAATCCGCCAATCCTGATCCTGGAGTTTACCCAAATAGATTGATTTAGTGATTTAGCTATTGGATCTGGTGATAGATTACTGATATATCTTAATGTTTTCCAAATATCTAATAAAATTCTGTTATCTTTGTATCTTCTAGGCATTGTTATACTAATTAAATGTTCTAAATGTAATGGGAACAGGAGCCGCCATTCTAAATATAACCAATCTGGTACATTCTCCATGAGATCTGGGAGGATCCAATACATACCCTGTCTTAGAATATAGATATTATCTATCTACCTTAACAAATTCAACTGCTATTTATTCCCATGCCATTAATTTCTTAATCATTTTTTGATTTTACTTCCCTTCTCCTATTGTATTGTTCTATAAAAATTGTATTTCCGCCCCTTTTTCCTATTGTTTTAAAGATTTGAGTTTGGCTGTTTAGTCCTGGTTTGTCCAATAATTTAATATAAATATGTTTTACATTGCTGACACATTTGTCTTCCTGTAATTTTTAAATTTTGTTCAATGCTTTGTACTGCTGGATAAGCGTTTAATCAAATACTTTGAATAAACAATAAGAAAGAATGATATAAACTGCAACTGAATGATGCAAGGTTCAACCTTGGAAGTCTTCACCCAGAAAAAGTATCAAAGCGTCATTGTGGACAATACACAAATTGCTTCAGATTGTGGACACAGCCAGAAACCAAATATGCCTTGATTGTTTCATAGTAGGACTGAACTGCGTGCAAATCTGGTTGCTGCATCTTGAAAGAGATCCATGGGAATTAGAAACAGTACAGAGAAGGGCAACCAAAATGGTAAAGGAGATGGGATGAAAGGTCAGAGAGGTTAAGACTCTTCAGTTTGGAGATGTCTACAAAATCATTAATGGAGTAAAACAGGTAAAAGTGAATACAATTAAAAGTACAAAGACAAGGGAACATACTATGAAGTTACTTAGCAGCACATTTAAAATAGAAAAAATATTTTTTAACATAATGCAGTTAAGCTCTGGAATTTGTTGCCAGACTATGTGCTAAAGCAATTAGAGTAGCCAAGTAGATTTAGGGAGAGCCACGGCATATTCCTGAAAGTAAGCAGCATGAAATCTATCAACTTTGAAGGATCTAGCCAGGTTCTTGTGACTTGGATTGACCACTGTTGTAAAAAGGATACTGGATTTGATGGACCACAAGTCTAATCCAGCAAAGCAGTTTTTATGTTATGAAATTGGTATAAGACAACTAGTGAAAAGCTTAAAGGTCAATCTTTCAGCTATACAATTTTTGAAAGAAAAACAAATTAGAAAATGTTGAAAAAAGGCAATTTAGCTTACCTGTGAATAAAATGCCCTGTAACTTCTTGATTTTGGAAAAAGTGCAATCATTAACATGTTGCTTGGGGTATGAAACTGAATTGGTAGATGGACACGCAAGGAGCTTTTGAAATCTATGAAAAGTGAAGCAACAGCACTGGGAGAATCCTATCAAAAGAAGAACAAACAATGTTTACACTGAGAGCGCAGTACCTCAACTAAACAATCTAGAATACCATTTCCATGCTCAGAATTATTTTACTCTATATTTCCCTTCCTCATAGATCTTACAAATACACAGAGAGATATTTCATACATGTAAAGAAGATGGAAACAATTCCATGAGCCATGCATGCCCCAAATGCTTCCCCTACTTGTTTTAAGGTAAATTGTTGTAACTATGTACAACATACTAGAACTCACATAATATGAATACATTATACTTTTTCTTGAAGTACCCATCAAGTTTATTCTCACTTTCATTCTACCCTTCAATTTTATGCTGTCTTTGTAAAACAAAGAAATTGTCCTTTAAGGTTCTGTTTAAAATATAGCATAAATTCAGAAACTGATAATAAGTCACCAAAAATAGCCTCAGTTTTATGAAAGTGAGAGGCTTAAAATCAAACAATAGAAGGAAGGGCAGTGTGCTGAAATAACCTAAAAAAAAAAGCAAAGCTCCAGAGGGTCAGATAAATTCAGATTAAAGGAGAATTAAGATAAGGCAAGTATTCTTTGTTGTTTTAAAATTCAATTGAAACAGAATTTTCTTGTGCTTTCCAGATCTTTACTTCTGATAGTATTGAAACTATAGCTCTACAATTTTCTATGCCAAAAACTGTCATATACATAAGCAAACAAAACAATACCATACTTGTTTTCCTTGTGTGGTATTTTGATTTCACTGGAATCAATTCCACCATATCAATGTAGATCAGGGGTGTCAAACCCAATCACATAAGGGGCCGAAATCTAAAACACAGGCTAAGTCATGGGCTGAATTTTTTATTAAGATACTTAGGGCCTCTTTTACAAAGCCGTTTAGTGCGGGCCCATAGAGATTTAAAGGGCTTCGGGGCTGTTGCAACGCGGCAGCTGCTAGCACGGCTTTGTAAAAGAGGAGGTTAGCCTTAATAGAAGTATAGGGTAATAATCTCTCCAACCCCACGCTGGCTCTGTGGTATAAACAAAATAAATAAAAAAGACTTTTCCCCTCTTTTAGGTCCTAGTTCACACTTGCTATCTAACATCAGCTCTGACAGGGTACACATTTCAAATCTGACATACTATAATCACAAAATAGGAAATAAAATTATTTTGTCTTCCTTTTGTTGTCTGGTCATTATTCAAATCATATTGGTCCCAAGCTCTGGTTTCTGTTTGTCTTCTAGTATAAATCATGTTTTATTGGCACACCATCAGTAAATACACAATATAGCATGACAATACAACAAGGTCGCGAACACCAAACGTACCATCAAACACATTTTCACCCCAACCAAAGAATCCCCCCAATCCCCACCCACTCCAAAGCCCAAACCCCCACCCCATCCCAAACCCACACCATGAGACCCAATCCATACCCAAAAACCCCAGCAAGAAAGGAGTATGCTGAGCAAGCTGTTTGCTTATGCCGCTCAGCACATATCAAACAAAATAACCAAATCCCATCCTCCCACCCACAAAATGTAGTCCCCCCCTACCCACCGAACTCCACATACTTCCAACCACTCATATCTGTTTGTCTTCTAATAACTCGCTTGCCAAGGTCTCCTGCCCATTTGTCGTTTTCTTTTTTCTCGGTGCTAATCATCCATCTTCAATCTCTGTCCTCCCCTTCCGTTTCACTTCCCTCCCCTGGAGGTCTGGCATCTTTCCGACTAAGATACGAGACACTCAACAAGTAATAAATCAAGAACCTATGAATATATCAGCTTTATTAGAATCATCTGATAGAGAAATGTCTGTTTCAGCAACTTTATTGCTGACGCTAGCACTTACCGTATTTTCACGCATATAACGCGCGCGTTATACGCGTTTTTACCTACCGCGCATACCCCTCGCGCGTTATACGCGTGAGCGCGGTATACAAAAGTTTTTCTACATAGTTCCCACCCCGCCCGACGCCCGATTCACCCCCCCCCAGCAGGACCGCTCGCACCCCCACCCCGAACGACCGCTCGCACGCGCTCCCACCCGCACCCGCGATCGGAGCAAGAGGGAGCCCAAGCCCTCTTGCCCGGCCGACTCCCCGACAATATCGGGCCAGGAGGGAGCCCAAACCCTTCTGGCCACGGCGACCCCCTACCCCCACCCCGCACTACATTACGGGCAGGAGGGATCCCAGGCCCTCCTGCCCTCGACGCAAACCCCCCCTCCCTCCAACGACCGCCCCCCCCAAGAACCTCCGACCGCCCCCCCAGCCGACCCGCGACCCCCCTGGCCGACCCCCACGACCCCCCCACCCCCCTTCCCCGTACCTTTGGTAGTTGGCCGGACAGACGGGAGCCAAACCCGCCTGTCCGGCAGGCAGCCAACGACGGAATGAGGCCGGATTGGCCCATCCGTCCCAAAGCTCCACCTACTGGTGGGGCCTAATGCACGTGGGCCAATCAGAATAGGCCCTGGAGCCTTAGGTCCCACCTGGGGGCGCGGCCTGAGGCACATGGGCCCAACCCGACCATGTGCCTCAGGCCGCGCCCCCAGGTGGGACCTAAGGCTCCAGGGCCTATTCTGATTGGCCCACGCGCCTTAGGCCCCACCAGTAGGCGGAGCTTTGGGACGGATGGGCCAATCCGGTCTCATTCTGTCGTTGGCTGCCTGCCGGACAGGCGGGTTTGGCTCCCGTCTGTCCGGCCAACTACCAAAGGTACGGGGAAGGGGGGTGGGGGGGTCGTGGGGGTCGGCCAGGGGGGTCGCGGGTCGGCTGGGGGGGCGGTCGGAGGTTCTTGGGGGGGGCGGTCGTTGGAGGGAGGGGGGTTTGCGTCGAGGGCAGGAGGGCCTGGGATCCCTCCTGCTCGTAATGTAGTGCGGGGTGGGGGTAGGGGGTCGCCGTGGCCAGGAGGGTTTGGGCTCCCTCCTGGCCCGATATTGTCGGGGAGTCGGCCGGGCAAGAGGGCTTGGGCTCCCTCTTGCTCCGATCGCGGGTGCGGGTGGGAGCGCGTGCGAGCGGTCGTTCGGGGTGGGGGTGCGAGCGGTCCTGCTGGGGGGGGGGTGAATCGGGCGTCGGGCGGGGTGGGAACTATGTAGAAAAACTTTTGTATCTCGTGGGCTCTTATTAGACTCTCTGCTGTGTCTTCCAGAAGGGAGGATATTTAGTGGGCAAGCCATAAGCTTCTAATAAAAGCATTTATGAGGGGGCGGTCGGAGGTTCTTGGGGGGGGGGGCGGTCGTTGGAGGGAGGGGGGTTTGCGTCGAGGGCAGGAGAGCCTGGGATCCCTCCTGCCCGTAATGTAGTGCGGGGTGGGGGTAGGGGGTCGCCGTGGCCAGGAGGGTTTGGGCTCCCTCCTGGCCCGATATTGTCGGGGAGTCGGCGGTCCTTCGGGGTGGGGGTGCGAGTGGTCCTGCCGGGGGGGGGGGCGGGCAGGGCAGGGCGGGTAAACAGAGAGTCGGGGAGGGCGAAAGGAGAGTCGGGGTGGCCAGAGGAGAGTCGGGGCGGGCGAAAGGACAGTCGGGCAGCATGCGCGTTATACCCGTGAGCGCGGTATACAAAAGTTTTTATACATAATATCGTGGTTTCTGCGCGCTATACCCGTGTGCGCGTTATACACGGGTGCACGTTATCTGCGTGAAAATACGGTACTCCCGATAAGAATTAGCTCATGAGAATGTTCTATAAACATAGGCAAAAAGAATTTCTAGGTTATAAGATACAAATGTTTCCAGATTTAGCAAGGGATACTCAAAAGCATAGAAGAGAATTTCTCCTGTTAAAACCTGGTGTTTTGGCTTTAGGGGCAACCTTTTTTCTTAGACACCCTTATAAATGTGTAATTCACTATAAAACTCATAAGTTTGTTTTCTTTGAACCTCTCCAACTGAAGACCTTCCTGTCCCTATCCCACTTGCAGGAGAGTGCCTAATGAAATATAAATATCCTTACTCTTTGATAGCTAATGATTTCTTAGACGCTATTTTTCTTCGGTTAGAACTCGCATCTGAATCACATTTTGGATCTAATTGAGGACTTGAGAAGATTTATGTTATGTTATTATTGCTTATTTTGGTTTTGGTGTGATAAGTTAACTTTATTCATCATGAATCCTCTTTCTGTACAAGTTTATCTTGATTGTATAAATTGAAAACTTATAAATAAATTTTTTAAAAAACCCTAAGAAATTTGGCAAGAAGAAAAGAGCTTCCTACAGAGAAAACAGTGCATAGCCTTTAAAAGGCAAAATATCAGAGTCCAGCACCCAAATATAACTCATATAGCACATATACCGTATTTTCACATAGATAACGCGCACCCGTGTAAAACGCGCACACGGGTATAGCGCGCAAAAAACACACATTTATGTACAGAAATTTTTATATACCGCGCACACCCGTATACCGCGCATGCTGCCCGACTCTCCCGTCGCCGCCTGACTCTCCTTTCGCCCGCCCCGACTCTCCTCTGGCCACCCCGACTCTCCTTTCGCCCGCCCGACTCTCCTCTCCCCCTTCACCCCCCCAGGACCGCTCGCACCCCCACCCCGAAGGACCGCTCGCAGGCACCCGCACCCCCACCCCGAAGGACCGCTCGCACGCACTCCCACCCGCACCCGCACCCCCACCCTGAAGGACCGCTCGCACCCCCACAGCCTCCTGACCCCCCCATCATGTAGAAGCTCCTACCGGTGTCCTGCTGCTTCCTCTTAGCGGTCCCGACTCCCCGACACGATCGGGGCAAGAGGGAGCTCAAGCCCTCTTGCCCCAGCCAACTGCGGCATCCCCGACACGATCGGGGCAAGAGGGAGCTCAAGCCCTCTTGCCCCAGCCAACCGCGGCACCCCCGACACGATCGGGGCAAGAGGGAGCTCAAGCCCTCTTGCCCCAGCCAACCGCGGCACCCCCGACACGATCGGGGCAAGAGGGAGCTCAAGCCCTCTTGCCCCCCCGACTCCCCAACTCCCCGACAATATCGGGCCAGGAGGGAGCCCAAGTCCTCCTGGCTCTTGCGAACCCCCCCCCCCCGCTAGTTGTTCGGGCCAGGAGGGAGCCCAAACCCTCCTGGCCACGGCGACCCCCTACCCCCACCCCGCACTACATTACGGGCAGGAGGGATCCCAGGCCCTCCTGCCCTCGACGCAAACCCCCCTCCCCCAACGACCGCCCCCCCCAAGAACCTCCGACCGCCCCCCCAGCCGACCCGCGACCCCCCTGGCCGACCCCCACGACCCCCCCACCCCCCTTCCCCGTACCTTTGGTAGTTGGCCGGACAGACGGGAGCCAAACCCGCCTGTCCGGCAGGCAGCCAACGAAGGAATGAGGCCGGATTGGCCCATCCGTCCTAAAGCTCCGCCTACTGGTGGGGCCTAAGGCGCGTGGGCCAATCAGAATAGGCCCTGGAGCCTTAGGTCCCACCTGGGGGCGCGGCCTGAGGCACATGGTCGGGTTGGGCCCATGTGCCTCAGGCCGCGCCCCCAGGTGGGACCTAAGGCTCCAGGGCCTATTCTGATTGGCCCACGCGCCTTAGGCCCCACCAGTAGGCGGAGCTTTAGGACGGATGGGCCAATCCGGCCTCATTCCTTCGTTGGCTGCCTGCCGGACAGGCGGGTTTGGCTCCCGTCTGTCCGGCCAACTACCAAAGGTAAGGGGGGTGGGGGGGGTCGTGGGGGTCGGCCAGGGGGGTCGCGGGTCGGCTGGGGGGGCGGTCGGAGGTTCTTGGGGGGGGCGGTCGTTGGGGGGGGAGGGGGGTTTGCGTCGAGGGCAGGAGGGCCTGGGATCCCTCCTGCCCGTAATGTAGTGCGGGGTGGGGTTAGGGGGTCGCCGTGGCCAGGAGGGTTTGGGCTCCCTTCTGGCCCGATATTGTCGGGAAGTCGGCGGTCCTTCGGGGTGGGGGTGCGAGTGGTCCTGCCGGGGGGGGGGATGTATCGGACGTCGGGGAGTCGGCCGGGCAAGAGGGCTTGGGCTCCCTCTTGCTCCGATCGTGGATGCGGGTGCGGGTGGGAGCGCGTGCGAGCGGTCGTTCGGGGTGGGGGTGCGAGCGGTCCTGCTGGGGGGGTGAATCGGGCGTCGGGCGGGGTGGGAACTATGTTTAAAAACTTTTGTATACCGCGCTCACGCATATAACGCGCGAGGGGTATGCGCGGTAGGTAAAAACGCGTATAACGCGCGCGTTATATGCGTGAAAATACGGTATTAGGAAGTATTGCATTGCCAGTTAAATAATAAACACAGTTAATTTCTTGTAGCAGATGTTCTCAGAGGATATCAGGATATGAATCCTCACATATGGGTGATGTCATCTGATAGATCCTGTGTGGGATTTTTTCTCAGGTATTTTTCTAAAATTTTTGAGAACTTCTCACCAAGAATATACCTATTCCCACCTGCCACTGCCATGTAGGACTCTCTCAGTCTACTGCAAGCTTCTTAGAAAATAGCCCCAAGCTGTGAGAAGTCGCAACAGCTATTTTAAAAGGCATCCACAAGGAGGCAGGAGCGAAAGGGCCACGCTTCTTCTGAATCACCAGGTATCTTGGTAGGCCTGGGGGAGGTAGATCGTGGGGTTGCCTCGACTGCTTCCTACAATCCAGCCTGGGCACTCAGCAGTCTCACAAGAGGTCGAGTCCTTGCCTGTGCCTCGAGTTGAATTCCAATCTTTGCGAGTGTCTGGTCTGGAATCTTCACACACTATGCAAGGAGTTGAGTCTTTGCGAGTGTCTCGTCTGGAATCCTCACACTCAATACAAAGAGCCGAATCTTTGGGAGTGCTTCGAGATTCCTCAATCCAAACCACAGAGTCTATGGGACTTCGATCTACAGCTTCCAGCCCTATACCATCATTGGAGTATCAGGCAGGGAAGATGAACTTCTGGATGGGTCCGTTGATTGCTCAAGCCAACTCTTACTTTACATTTAGGAAACTATTAAAAACTTACTTATTTGATAAACAAGAATGCTGATTTTTCAATAATTATGATGGTGTTTTTATTTTTTAATCTATGATTTTTAACCTATGTTTTTTATTGATAGCAAAGCATTTAAATTGAATTTTAGCTAATACTGTTGTATGTAGCAGTGTATTTTTGAAATTGTATGTTTTGCTGAAATGTTTCAGTTTTTCTGTTGTGAACTGCCTAGAACTGCTGGTGAGGCAGTATACAAGAAAATAAATTATTAAAGGGTCAGAGCCTGGAGAGCCGCAGTCATGTGCAAAAAGAGCCACATGTGGCTCACGAGCCGCAGGTTGCCGACCTCTGCCCTACACAAACCAACCAGTCCTTTAATGGAAGAGTAACTACCTTGCTAGTCACACACACACAAGAAGTGACACCAGCTGCACATACTATAGCAAGATAAGCTCATCCTGGAACGGAACCCCCGCGAATATCGGGGGAGTACTGTACCAGGGATCTCAAGTGCCTCTGTGCCATGCTTTGACAAGGGGTGAGATCTAGGCACCGATGAAGATGGCAATGGATCCCTTTTCTTCTGGTGAAACAGGACCATGGCTGGTTGTGGTAGCCTCAAATAAATGATTGATCTTGAGAGTGACTGAGACACATTTAATGTCGATATATCCCTATATTCCATGTGGCCCAAGGTGTTTCCAATGATGGTGTCAATGAACAAGTCTTATCTATACCATAAAATTTTTCTTGCAGTTGTCCCTTTGATGAATCCCTTTCTTTGACATCTAGGAACAGAGAAGACACTGAATGGTATCATACTCAGATCCCAGGCATTGTAGGCACCAATTACAGATATCCCTAATGGTATCCCTTTTGTATCTAGAACACCTGAAGCTTCTGGGGTTCTTTCTGGACATGATTTCTAGATGCATTATACTATGGTTCATTCTGAGTCAAGTGGTCTAAGCCTCCCCACTTGACCATCTCAGAAGTTGATGAAATTTTTACTGGAAGTACACTAGGACATGCAATGAATATGGGCAAAGTCTTAGAGCAGGATCTCAAACTTCTTCCAAAGTTAGGGGCCTTGTTATTACAGTCACTTTTTTAATTCCATGAAAAATAGTGAAAAAAAGATCAACTTTTTGTTCAAGATAGTTGCTCAACCAAGCTAAAAGTCATATTTCTAGTACAACTTATTTATACTGAATTCAAATACTGTATTTTTCACTCCATAAGATGCATTTTTTCCACCCCCAAAAAGGGGGTGGAAATAAGGGTACTTCTTAAGGAGCGAATGTAAAAAAAAACCCCAAACAAAACCTGTACCTCTTTTTGGCATCCCGGCGGTCCAGAGTGCTTTCTGCGCTCCTGCCTCGGTTCCCCTGCTCTCTTCCGGCAGTGGCACAGCGGTGCATGAGACAAGCGCGTGCTTTTTGCGTGCCTGCTTGCTCCCTCCCTGCACTCCAAATGGCTGCTTGTCAAGTTCTTGGATTCTGGCTGGGGGCTGGCTGGCTTGGGGGTGGGTTGGCTGGTTGGCTGGCTTGGGGATGGCTGGGGGCGGGCTGGCTAGCATGGGGTTGGGTTGGCTGGTTGCCTTGGGGCTGGCTTGGCACTGGCAGCTGGCTGGCTGCCACTAGACGTGCCTATCATTAGACGTGCCCACCACTAGACATACCCTGTCCCAGCCTACTACTAGAGCACTAGAGGGGGGAAAGGGTACAGGGCACACCATTTGCTTCAGAATTTTTTTTTTCTTGGTTTTCCTCCTCTACAGGTGGGTGCGTCTTATGTATACCACTCAGATCCTTCGTGTATGCTTTGGTGTATCACTGGGGGACCACAAAGTTGATGAAAAAATTTGTGGTAGAATGCGCAGGCAAATATTTGACACAACATAGCTCCTGAACAGAAAGCACAATAGGGCTCAGATTTTAGAAACAGGAAATTACAGCTAGTTACTGCCCCATAAAATTTTTAGGCACACTGCACTTTTCTTTTATGAGATAAATCTTTATTATGATTGTTAAAAAAATTATGCAAATTTTTACCTGTATATTTAATGTCATATATCACGACTATGCATCCTCCAATCTCTTTCTTTCTTCTACAATTTGAAAGAACAATTTTCTGGCTACAAAACTCATTGAGCCACATTTTTTACTTGATATTCCTAATAGCTTAAAATAAGCCTGAAAGTGCACCAAGGTTTTAATCTGCGTTTAATGGTGTGTGGAGGTTCGGCTGACTGCTTGGCATCATAACTGCTTCTTTGGAGTTGTGGCAGAGCTGGAACCTAAAGATTGGGGGTGACTGGCCCCCAAAAAACTTTGTCTAGAGTTCAGAAATTCTCTCTGACCCAGGGATACAACAGCATTTCCTGCTATAGAGAACCCTGACTGGGAGAGTAAAGGTATTAAAATAGAATCATTATCATCCAATTCATCTTCTGACCACATTTCCCGAACCTGCACATGGCACTTTTTTATGGGGAACTGCGTTCTTGGGGGGGAAACCCCCAGTGCTAGTAGTGCCGCAATTCCATGTGGCCCTTGTTAATCATATAAGCATCAAACACCAAATTAATAAATTCTGGAGGAAAGCTCTGCCCCTGATGTCCATATAGCTTCAGCAGACGCTGTTTAGCTCCTTTTAGAGGTTTTCCAGCCATTATCAAGGCTGCATTTAAACAGGGTTGCACTTGCGCAGTTCCCCGGGTCAAATTTGGCCTTTTTTCTCCATTCCTTGGACTGACTGGGTACTAACACCTACTGAGGAACCAGAAGGGATTAAACCAGTGACTTCCGCAGCATGTGGAACATGAATGCTCCTTGGGACTGCCATCCACAAAAATGGAGCATGAATCCAAAGTATCTTGGTCTGAGGAGTCCATCCCACCTGTTTGTAAGCAAAAATGATGCGTTTTGAGACAGACAGAGGCTTTTAAATTCAAAATTGGGAAATCCAAGATGGCCACCATGGCAGCAATTTTAGCGCCATAACAGCCCAGAGGAGCTACACTGAAAATTTTTTTAAAATAGCGAATTGGGGATTTTCGCAGTGGGGGAAACTATCTCTAACCCCAGAATCCCCCCAAAGTTGATTTTAAGGAACCCTCCCCCCCACACATACACACACAATTTTGTTTGGCAGGCTGTCAGCCTGTTACTCAATGTGAAATTCTGTGTGCTGGGAGCACACAAACAGCTTACAGGGAGAACCTCTGCCTTAACAAGCCTGGAATCCGGACTGCTTGTGTATTCTGACTACCCTTCAGGCCCAATGAACCATATGGAGATCTCAAGCCCCACTGGATCAAGCTCACACACATGGGGAAGAAACTCAGTTGGCCCTAATCCTGGAAGCTGCCGCCATAGAGCCATGCAACCTGTGGTCAAGCCTACTGCGGATGAACCTGGGACAAGCCTTGCTCCCAAGGGAACGGTCCCCCAAACTGTTAGTGCAGGCTGTCCAGACAGATGCACTGCAAAGCAGTCTGCCACTTGGAAGCAGACCCTCGACCTCAGAGTCTGCACTCTCCTGCAGCCAGAGCTATCCTCTGCAGCACCAAAATGCCTTACAAACAGTTAGCAAACCTCCCCCCCTTGAATTTAAAATGAAAAGAAACCCCAAGACAAGCTCCTACTGTCTCACATATACGAGAAAACTGAGGAGTTGAGGGACAGGTCAGAGATAAGGGAGAAGCAAAAAAAAAAAAAAAATGCAAATGCAAATGAAGCTCTCCACAAGAGTTCTCGCAAGATGAGGTTGGCTACCCAAGTGTTCAGGAAGAGTGTCTGTTGTACTAAAACAGACTATTTTAGACAGTTCCTTAAAAGCCCCTTTTATCACACCACAGTAGAGCTTTTTACTGCAAGATGGTGAGGTAAATGCTCCAATGCTCATTCAATTCCTATGAGCATCAGAACCTTTACCTCACTGGCCTGCAGTAAAAAGCTCTACCACAATTTGATAAATTCAGAAGGGAAATTTTATAAAAATGCAAAAAAGTGTCTTATCTACAACTTATTTTAGAAGAACGAATAAAGTGCCTATTTATCTTGATAAAATACAAGTACAAGTCTTGCAGAAATTGCAGACAAACCAAACCCACGTACATTTACAAGAAATTGAAAGCAGGAGCAAATTATGTATATATTTTATAAAGGCAAAAAACTAAGTGTAATTAAACCAAAACCAAAGTGCAATTTGAGTGGAATTCTTCCCATTTGTACGATTCATACATAAGCAAATAATGATTCCACCCATGACCTGCTCAGACTCCATCTACACCAAACACACATATAAATACAAATATACATATGATTTTGACATTGAATCTAATTTTGCATGTGGGACAGAGATATTCTACTTATGTACTGTATAGTGGAATACATGCATGAAAACAATATTATAAAATTACTTTCAGTATGTAAGGTATCCAGATCACCTTAGCACCTCAAACATTATTCAGAACAGCATGTTTCAATCATAACATATCAAAATAATACAAATCTCAGAACCTCAAAAAACACTTCTTTATCAGCAGCAGAAATAAATCTGAAAAAAAAATCCTATTAAGAATATTGATTAATTTTGTTGAGGAATACCATAACTGTACACAAGTATATTTTTTGCTAATTTATGTACAGATATTAAAAAAAAAGTTGAGCTCGAATGCTAATAATTGACCTACCCCGTCATAGAATTTGATGGAATTTATATGATTCTTTGAAATTGTTATGCTCCCATGGTGGAGATGAAGAAACAGAATTCCATCGGAGAAGAAGTAAAGTTTACCTAAAAACACACAAGAAATTAAATATGATTAATATATTACAAAACGTCAGACAAGAAATTTTCCACTTAATTTGAGTCTTCACTTAACAATTTCATCTGAATATATATGAGTTTAAATACCTACATTCCAATTTCAACATTCCATTAACTAACCTACTCTTTTACTAAGAGGCGCTATGCGCGTGCTAGACCTAACATGCCCATTATAAGTATATGGATGTGTTAGCGTTTAGCGCACGCTAAAATGGCTAGCGCACCTTAGTAAAAGGGGGCCTAAGAGAAGAGATTTGTCTGACAAATTTCTCTAATCTATTCACAAACAGTAATTAATAAGACTTGCACAATCCAGAAAGGAAAGTTGTATCGCTTAATTTATAGATTTTCTAGTTTTAAGTTCAAATCGGGCAACCTTAGTTAAAAGAAGTTCAGATTAGAGAATGACACGGTGGCGGTTTCCCACGTTTAGCCGCGGGTAACCCGCCAAAACGGTGACCCAAAAAAATGGTCACCGCAAGTTCGGGGACAAGGCCATTCACCGCCCCGTGGAGTGGTGAATGGTACCACGGGGCGGTGAACAATCTTGAACGCGCGGTGACCGAGCATTCGAACCGGCAGCCCACTCTCTCCCGCCGGCCTTCCATGTATCTCCCTCCCTCCTTTTCCCTTACCTTTTCTTTTTAAAATGGCGATTTCTATAAGGCTACAAGCTGTATTACAGCCGGAGCCTTGAAGTCGTGTTGCATTGCCTGCTGGTAAAAGTCTCCTCTGACGCAACTTCCTGTTTCCGGTTGCATCGGAGGAGACTTCTAGCAGGCAACCCGACGCGACTTCAAGGCTCCGGCTGTAATACAGCTCTTAGCCTTATAGAAATCGCTATTTTAAGAAGAAAAGGTAAGGGAAAAGGAGGGAAATGCACAGCTGGCCAGCGGGAGGGAGCAGCTGGACCGCGTGAAGGGTGCTGGGGGTGGGGGGATGAAGAGGAGAAGACGCTGAAGACGGGGCAGTGAAAGAGAAAGCGAGGCGGTGACGGGTCGATGAAGGGGATGGCAGAGATGGGGACGGGGCAGTGAAAGGGACAGCGGGGATAGGGCGGTGACGGGGACAGAATTTTTCCCCGTGTCATTCTCTAGTTCAGATCTTAAATTATCACTCTGGAAAATTTACTAGGTGTACCTAAGCATAGGATCTTAAGGGGATAAGTAGAGGGCTGGATATAAAGAAAGAGAAAATTATTAGGAGTTTTGAGGCAAGACTAAAAAGGTTAGGGCTCTTCAGCTTGGAAAAGAGACGGCTGAGTAAAGATATGATTGAAGTCTACAAAATCCTGAGTGGAGTAGAACAGGTACAAGTGGATCGATTTTTCACTCCGTCAAAAATTAAGCTCAGGAATGCATTGCCAAAGGTTGTGGTAAGAGCGGATAGTGTAGCTGATTTTAAGAAAAGTTTGGACAATTTCCTGGAGGAAAAGTCCATAGTCTTATTGAGAAAGACATGGGGGGAAGCCACTGCTTGCCCTAGATTGGTAGCATGGAATGTTGCTACTCTTTGGGTTTTTGCCAGGTACTAGTGACCTGGATTGGCCACCATGAGGACAGGCTACTGAGCCTGATGGACCATTGGTCTGACCCAGTAAGGCTATTCTTATGTTCTTATGTTTCAATGCTAGGCACCAAACTTAAGGGTCCTTTTACTAAGCAGTGCAGATGACCACCACCCGCTAAATGCCAAGCTGTCATTTCTATTTCTATGGGCAGCTCGGCATTTAGCATTCGCTGCTTGGTAGCACAGCTTTGTAAAATATCCATCTTATAATACAAAAATTTATGCAAATAATGTAAAAAACCCCACAACCCTTCAGATTCCTAAGTTTTAGATGAGCTTTCGGGGTTCCTAAGTTCAGCTCTGAATAGGTACCTCTTAGGTACATAATTTTAAGAACTCATTGGCTTCTAAGCTCTTTCTGTAAACACAACTAGTAAACTATAAAACATAAGACCATAATAAATAAATCATGCAAAGTATGGTCTTGTTTACCATTAATTTATTTTATGGGATAGAATAAGCTGCCTAAAATTGCAATGTTCTCAATCTATTGGTCATAGAAGTCTTGTACATTAGAAGGGGGGGGAAGGGATTGGGACCTGAATACCGCCTCTTTTGTAGTTTTATAAACACACTCAAAGCGGTTTACATACAGGTGGTTACATACAGGTACTTCAAGAATTTTTCTGATCTGTTCCGGTGGGCTCACAATCTATATAATGTACCTGGAGTAGTGGTGAATTAAGTGACTTGTCCAGGGTCATGAGGAACAGTACAGAGTTTAAACCCACAACTTCAGGAAGATGAGGATGTAGCTCTAACCACTATGCCACAAAATAGAGACTACAATTATGGTAGGTGAAGAAAGCAAAGTTACTCACCTGTATCAGATATTCTCCAAGGACAGGAGGCATATATTCTCACATGTGGGCGACATCATCCAAGGAACTCAGCATGGACAGTCAAAAAGTGTGCTGTCACTTTAAAACCACCCATACTGTGTGTGTGTTGATGCCTTCTTGCCCAACATCAGCTCGAAGGACCTGCAGTTCAGTAAGATAATTAAGAAGCTAACTACGGGAGGTAGGAGGGTTGTGAGAATACCTGCTCTCCTCGGAGAACATCTGCTACAGATGATTAATTCTGCTTTCTCTGAGGATAAGCAAGCATTATATTCTCACATGTGGGACTCCCAAGCTACTAGGATCATGTCTCTCAGAAGAGGGTTATTGATAACTACCATACGCCTGGTGAAACTGGCATTTAAGTAGAGAATAAATTCTGTAGAACAGCTTGGCTGAACTGACTATACCTTCTGGAATGATTTTGCAAACAGTAATGGGATGTGAAGGTATGAACTAAGGACCAGATGGCTGCTTTACAGATATCCTCAATAGGAGTGGAATGTAGATGGGCTACTTAAGTCACCGTTGTTCAAACTTTGTGTGTAGTGACATGGCCTTGAAGGGACAGACCAGCATGAGCATAGGCAAAGGAGATATAGTCCACTAGCCATGTGGAGATGGCTCCCCTGGTGCAGGAGCTCCAAAGTCTGTTAGGATCAAATGACAAGAATAGTTGAGTGGTAGCTCTGTGAGGTTTGGTCTGATCCAAGTAGTAAGCAAAAGCACATTTATAGTCTAGTGTGTGGATAGCTGTTTCACCAGGATAAGAAAGTGGTCTTGAAAAGAATACAGGTAAAACTATGGACTGGTTTAGATGAAACTCTGAGACAACCTTTGAGAGGAATTTGGGATATGTACGAAAGACCACATTGTCATGTTATAATGTTGAATAAGATGGATCTGACACAAGCGCTTGACGTTCACTGACCTGGCATGCAGGCATAAGAGCTATGAGGAAGACCACTTTCCAAGTGAGATGCTTGATGGATGAACTTCAGAGTGGTTCAAAGGGAAACTTCATCAGAATAGAAAGAGCAACATTGAAGTCTCAGGCAATGGCAGGAGGTCCGAGAGGCTTGGTATGGATTTATTTCGATTTCTATCCCATCCTCCTGGTAGCTCAGAATAGTTTACAACAAAACATAGAAACATGATGGCAGATAAAAGCCAAATGGCCCATCTAGTCTGCCCAGCCGCAGTAACCATTATCTCCTTCTCTCTCCAAGAAATCCCACGTGCCTATCCCAGGCCCTTTTGAATTCAGAAACAGTCTCTGTCTCCACCACTTCTCCCAGGAGAATATTCCATGTATCTACCACTCTTTCTGTGAAAAAGTATTTCCTTAGATTACTCCTGAGCCTATCACCTCTTAACTTCATCCTATACCCTCACATTGCAGAGTTTCCTTTCAAATGAAAGAGACTTGACTCATGCGCATTTACATTACAAAGTATTTAAATGTCTTTATCATATCTCCCCTCTCCTGTCTTTCCTCCAAAGTATACAGATTGAGATCTTTAAGTCTGTCCCCGTACGCCTTATGATGAAGACCACATACTATTTTAGTAGCCTTCCTCTGGACCGACTCCATCCTTTATATATTCTAAATGAGGTCTCACCAAAGTCTTATACAGGGGCATTAATACCTCCTTTTTCCTACCAGCCATACCTATCCCTATGTAACCTAGCATCCTTCTAGCTTTCACCGTCACCTTTTCAACCTGTATGGCCACCTTACGATCATCTTGTATAATCACACGCAAATCCCGCTCTTCTGTTGTGCACATAAGTTCTTCACCCCTAAACTGTACCATTCCCTCAGGTTTTTGCAGCCTAAATACATGACCTTGCATTTCTTAGCATTCATAATAAGTTAAGGGCATCAGTGGTCAACAAAACATGATGTATATAAGAAGAATTATGTAAAGTGGAGTCTGTTTGCTTGTGTCCATTCAGTTGAAGAGGAGGGTATTATTCACTGCTCTTCGGAACATCATTAGTGAGTCCTGTGCTCTTATTTGTACAGGCAGCTGTTTTCACAGTCAAAGGATAAGTGGCTGTAAGAGCATCTATGAACCATTTCCATCTTGAGAGATCTTCCCGAGGTGATGCACAGTCGCCTCTCTGCTTCAGAGCTGAGAGGGGCGGTTGGGGGGTGTACTGGTGTAAATGGCCTTCATGAATCTTGAAACCAAAGGATGTACAGATAATGCTTTTTTTGTCCAGTGGTGAATGAAAAGCACTAATTGCACTGAAATGAAGGAGTCTTGAGACTACAATTAAAAAGGTGTAGGAGACAGTCGAGAATGGTGGGAGAGGACAAATGATCAGATCTAGCGCATGGACATTACACCAAACTGTGAAGCAAGTCCACTTGAAATGATAGCAGCGCTGTGTGGAAAATTTTCTAGATGCTTCAATGATGGCTGACACTGGTACAAATATAATGTGAAAGCATCTACATAGTGGGAGAAATACCATGCTTTGAGTGCTAATGAAAATAGATTCTATGCCAGCAATGTTGGAAAGATTTGAAGTGTAATGTGCTCCCGTACACTGAGTTGTAGGAGGAGCTGTGATTGTTGTGGCCACAGCAGCACTATGACTTCTTGGTGAAGTTTGAGTAGTCTTCAAGACTAGAGGAGTTAGAAGAAAAGCATAAAGAAACTTGCCCCGCCCTTCAAGGAAGAAGGCATCTGATTCAAGACAATTGGGAGTATAAAGTCTGGAACACAAGAGGGGAAGTTTGTGGTTGTGGGAGGAAGCAAAGAGGTCTACTTCAGGGGTCCCCCAATCTGAGAATATCTGCCGTAAGATGATTGAGTTGAGTGACCACTTGTGAGGCTGAATGAGCCTACTCAACTTGTCTGCTAAGAAGTTTGGTTTTCCCACTAGATCGGGGGTCGGCAACCTGCGGCTCCAGAGCCGCATGCGGCTCTTTTCCACCTTTGCTGCGGCTCCGGTAGTGTGTCACGCAGGCATGCAGCTTAAGTCCGGCGTCGCGGCGGGAAATAGCCATGCTGAGCAGTGAGCTCAGCACATACACAGATGAAAGCCTTGCTTGCTGATTGGTCGGCGGCCCCGCCCCGCCGGACCAATCAGCAAGCAAGGCTTTCATCTGTGTAGTGCTGAGCTCACTGCTCAGCATGGCTATTTCCCCCGCGACGCTGGACTTGTAAGGTGCTTGAAAAAGAAATCATCCTGGCCGGGGTCGGTGTCATGCTCCGGAGATCTACAGCCTTCCTATCTCCCTCTCCCTTCTACCTGCTTCCGGCCACATCCCCTGCTCCGCGGCTCTCTTCGGCAACTCAGCAGCAGCTTCTGACGTCGGGGCCTACCCTCTGCGAGTCCCGCTTGTTTCAACTTCCTTTTTCCACAAAGGCGGGACTCGTAGAGGGAAGGCCTCGATGTCGGCAGCTTGTCTTGATCACTGCTGCTGACGAGTTGCTGAAGAGAGCCGCGGTGCAGGGGGGTGTTGCCAGGTGCAGGTAGAAGGGAGAGGGCCAGATGCAGGACTCGTGGGTGAGGGAGGAGAAGAGAGAGAGAAAGAGAGAGGGGAGGGAAACAAAAGGGAATATTTCATACTGTGCTGGGCCGAAGTGGAGGGAGGGTGGAAAGATTCTGGCTACAGGGTACATTAACAAAGGAAAAGGGGGGAAAGCTGAAAATGGAGATAGTGACACAAAGAAGAGAAAGGGTAAGCAGGACCTACTGAATAAGGATAGAGATACAGAGGGGACATGAAGAGGAGACATAGAAGTAATGCTGAAAAAGTGTGGGGGGGGGAGATAAAGACATTGAAAGGGCAAATGGTGAACATGGCGTAAAGATAAGGACAGAGACAAATGAAGATTCTGAAAAAGTGGTGAGATAGGGTATAGGTGAGATGGACACAAAGAAGGGTGATGCTGGAAAATAGGTGGAATGGTAATTCTGACAGGCACAGAAGGGAAATGCTGGATCAAGGAGAGATGGGGCTCAGGCTGGATGGAATGAGGAGAAATGCCTTGTTGGCCCGGAACTTCCTCTCCTACATCAGAATTGACGTCAGGGAGCGGAATGCTGGTCAGTGCAACACTTCTGCAGGGAAAGCTTGGGACGGCGGTGGCTTGGGGGCTGTTCCCCGATGGCGGTGGCAGCAAACCGAGTGGCTTGGGGGACGGCACAGAGACAGAAAGAAAAAGTTGGGGGAGAGAATGAGGTCTGGAGGAGAGGAAACATACAGGAGGCTGAAAGAAAGGAAGAAAGATTGGATGCACAGTCAGAAGAAGAAAGTGCAACCAGAGACTCATGAAATCACCAAATAGCAAAGGTAGGAAAAATGATTTTATTTTCTTTTTTTTTTTTTTTTTTTTTTTTTCATCTTTATTCCTTTTTATTTCTTTCAACAAGTGTACAATATTATTACAAGTAATTCACATCACTCACTTGACATTCTTAAGCAATATTACACATGTTTTAATTCCCTCCACCCACCTCCCATCCCCTCCCCTATCAACAAAATATTTTATCCAAACATATACATATTTAGACTCTCCCTCCCCCCCATTTTTACAAATTATCCCCTAAGGAAAAAGAATAACCCTTAATCATTACAATATTCAATTAATGGCCTCCACACCTCCTTAAACCTTTTAAAATATCCCCTCTGTACGGCAAGAAATCTTTCCATCTTATATAAATGACAAACTGAGTTCCACCAAAAACTACAATTCAATCTAGAACAGTCTTTCCAATTAGTCGTTATTTGTTGAATTCCCACTCCAGTAAGAATCATCAATAATTTGTTGTTTGCTGCAGATATTTGACTTTTGGCCCTCATACACATTCCAAAAATCACTGTGTCGTAGGATAATGCTACATGATTTTCCATCAATATATTAACTTGATCCCATATTGATATCCAAAATGCCTGAATACATGGACAATAAAATAAAAGATGGTCTAAAGTTCCAATTTCAATTTTACAATGCCAGCATCTATTAGACTTAGAGCAATCTAATTTTTGTAATCTAGTAGGGGTCCAGAATGCTCTATGCAACAAAAAGAACCATGTTTGCCTAATAGATGCCGACATCGTACCTTTAATTCTCCAAGACCAAATACGTGGCCATTGAGATGCATTAATTTGATGCTTAATCTCAATGCTCCAAATATCTCTTAATCCATTTTTTGGTTTCTTATTCAAATAATTAGATATCATTTTATACCACTTTGCGGCCTGGTGTCCCAGAAAATCTGCCTGGAAACATAAGAATTCTAAGCTGTAATGATCATTTAAAGATTTCCATTCAGGGAACCCCACCTGAATAGCCTGCTTCAATTGCAACCACTTATAACTTTGTTTTTTATTCAGACCATATTTATGTTGCAATTGTGAAAAATCAAGCAGCTTACCATTATCAATTACTTCCGTTAAGGATCTTATACCTGCTTTAATCCAATCCTTCCAGACAATCTTAAACCCGCCTATTTGTATCTTGGAGTTTACCCAAATAGTCTGCTGTTTCGATTTTAAAATAGAATCACTAGTTAATTTATCTACAAATCTTAATGTTTTCCAAGTATCCATTAATACTCTATTGTCTTTACGTATTCTAGGCACTTTTATACCAAGCAGAAGATCAAGCCTAAGTGGAAAAATAAGTGATCTCTCCACCCTTAACCACTCTGGTAATTGTTCCAAAAGCTCTGGGAGGACCCAATACATACCTTGGCGCATGATATAGGCCTGATGATACCTATAAAAATTGGGAAAATTTACCCCACCCTCCTCAATTGGTCTTTGCAAAGACACTAGAGCCACTCTTGCAATTTTACCCAGCCAAATAAATTTAACCAGAATACTATTTAATTTTTTATAAAAAGACCCCTGAAAAAACACTGGTATCATTCCCAATTGATAGCAAACTACAGGCAAAATCATCATTTTAACAGTTTGAACTCTTCCCCACCATGACAAATGTAAAGGATTCCATTGCTCACATAACTCTGTTACTTTTTGTAATAAAAATTTTTCGTTTATTCTCATTGTCTCTTCAAGTGTTTTATTCAACCAAATACCTAAGTATTTTATACCATCCTCTTTCCAAATAAAAGGGAAAGAATCAAGTATACCTTTTGTACAATGCACATTTAAAGGTAAAATTTCTGATTTATTCCAATTTATTTTGTATCCTGAGAATTTTCCAAATGTATCTATTATCTCCAGTAGACATGGAATTGTTGTTTCCGGATTCCTCAAATGAAGCAATATATCATCTGCATAAGCGGATACTTTATATTCCACTCCAGCACATGGAATACCCTCTATGTCCTTTGCCTGTTGAATAGCTAACAACAAGGGTTCAAGAACTATATCAAAGAGCAAAGGAGATAATGGACAACCCTGTCTAACTCCCCTCTGCAATTTAAAAGCATCTGAAAAATTATTATTTATGTATAAACGAGCAGTTGGGGAGCTATACAGTGCTTGAATCATTTGTATAAATCCGGATCCAATACCAAACCATTCCATAGCTTGATACATGAAATTCCATTCTACACGATCAAAAGCCTTCTCAGCATCTAGTGATACTGAAAAAGCCGGATCATTAATTTGTCTTGTTAAATAATACATCTGAAATGCCAGTCTAGTATTATTTGAAGAGTGTCTTTGAGCAACAAATCCAGTTTGATTTATTCCTATTATATGCGGAAGAGCTTTAGCCAATCTTAATGCTAAAATCTTAGCTAATATTTTACCATCTACATTTATTAAAGATATAGGCCTGTAATTTGACACCAATGTTGGATCTTTATTTGGCTTTGGCAAAACAATAGTTAAAGATTCTGCCATAGTGCCTGATATACAACCTTTATTCAGTTGGTCCTGATATAGTTTTAATAAATATGGTAAAAGGGAAATTTGAAATTCTTTATAAAACTCCACTGTAAATCCATCTCCACCTGGAGCGGTCCCAACTCTAAGGGATTTCAATGCCATTTGTAACTCTTTTAATGATATAGGTTTATCTAAACTTCCTTTTATATGATCAGGAACCTTAGGTCCTTTAACTAAACTCAAAAAATCCAACCCATCTTTCTCTTTATCTAAATAAGACTCAGAAGAATACAGTGACTTATAATATTTTAAAAATTGTTTTAATATATTTCCAATTTGAGAATGAGAATGTCCTAATTCATCCTTAATTATGCTTATTTTCTCCTTTCTTTTCTTTGCTTTTAAATAATTTGCCAATAATCTTCCAGCCTTATTTGCACTACCATAATACATTGTTTGCTGAGCAAAAATATCTTTCCTTACTAATCCAGAGGAAATTTCATTATATTCACATTTTTTTTTTTAACAATAATTGAAATGTCTCTTGTTCCCATTTATTAACCAATTTTAATTCCAAATTTTTAATTTCTTTTTCCAAATTTGCAAATTGCTTTCTTATCTGTTTCTTTTTATACGCAGAATATGATATAATTTGTCCTCTCATAGTTGCTTTGAAAGCATCCCATAATATTCCAATCGACATTTCCTCTAGGTCATTAAGTCTGAAATATTCATTCATTTTTATCTGAAATTCAGTGCAAAATTTAGAATCAGCAAGCAAAGTATTATCAAACCTCCATACAGGTTTGGAATTATCTTGATCTAATAAGTTAACTTCTATCCACACACCACCATGATCAGATATTACTATTGGTTCTATGTCAGCTTTTACAACTTGCTGTACAATCTGATCTGAAACAAATATATAATCAATTCTTGAAAACGATTGATGAACATGTGAACAAAATGTAAATTCCCGATCATTAAAATGAAGAATACGCCATATATCTTTCAAATTACATGCTTGTATCAAATTTTCTAATCCCATTGATTTCATAATTCTACTAGGCTTTTTATCCATTATTGGATCTATAACAGCATTGAAATCCCCAGCCACCACTAAATTAGTAGTAGCCAGTGGTAAAACTAATTGTTGTAGAGATTTAAAGAATTCACTTTGATTCGAATTAGGTGCATATATATTTAGTAACGCCATTGTATTACTGCCCATGCTCATGTCAACAAGTACCCACCTTCCTTGAGGATCTGCCTTTACCATATTAAATGTTGCTGAACATTTTTTATTAATCAATATTGCTACTCCTGCCTTCTTTTTTACCGCTGGTGCAAATAAACATTGTTTTATCCACTTATCTGTCAGCTTCATAGACTCTGTTCCAGACAAATGTGTCTCTTGCAAGAAACATATATCTATATTTTGTTGTTTAATATATTCCAATACCTTTTTCCTTTTTATAGGGTGATTAAGGCCATTTATATTCAAAGAAAAAATTTTAAAACCCATTTTACAAATAAAATATAAAATACATATATAATCCACTCAAACATAAAATATACATTTTTTCTTTTTCCTTAAACCAATATATGAGTCTCCCTCCCTCCCCTCTTTCCCCATCCCCCCTATTCCCATCCCCCACCCTCCCCTCCCCTAACACAAATGCAAACTTCGAAACGCACATATTACTGAGCAAAAATAAACTCCCCACAGGCAATAACATACTCATTTTTCTTTCTCTAATCTTTCAAACAACCAACACTAAATTATCCTGCAGTCAATCCATTCTTCAATACCCTAAATACCTATATTTACTATAATTCTTTATTATATACTTCCCCTCTCATTCAAATTTCCAAACATTCTTCCATCCTATACCTCTAATATATTTATAAAAGTATATACCCAATATTTCGGAAACCATTTCTTACAATATATACCCCCCCAAGATTAATATTATTATTTTATTTTATTTTTTTTTTTTTTTAACCTAAGTTTCTCACAACTTCAATGGAACATACATCACTCCATCCTATAATATTCATTTTTTTTTTTTTTTTTTTTTTAACCTTACATCAAAAGAAGGATCAAACATTTCAACCAAGCAGACCTCATATTTTTTAAAACTCTCATTAATTTTCATTGCATCTTCAATCTATTACAGTCTATTCTCCATTCTGCACAACTGTAACACTTGTACATCTTCATCCTGCTGTTTCAGTCTCTTATTCCATCTTCTTGCAGATTGCTATTTCATCTTTCTCCAATAAAGTATTTTTGCAACATCATCCTTATATCTCAGTCAATTTCAGATGCAAATTGTAAATCTAAATAATGCTCAAGTCATTTCCATCAGTCCATCTTCACATCTTCTTCTCTTTACATCAATAGTCTTTTGTATTTTTCATCTTATTATATTCTAAGTTCCCACATTTCTCCAATGCAGCATTTATGTGTCCTCATATTATCTCAGTCACGCTCAAATGCAAATTATAAATTCACATTAAGAAACCATCCAAATCTTATAATTGTTCCTCATATTTTCTTCACTTCCTATATGCTCCATCCCTCTTCTTACCTTGTCAAAATCTTCTTTTCTTCTTTTCTTATTGTCTCTTTAAAATTTTTCATTTCTTTTCTTTAAATCTTGTTTGAAATGTTGATCCCCCTTAAACCTAACTGCAACAATTTTCTAGAAAATATTTTCTCCTTTTCTATTTTTTTTCCACTTTTTCCTTCTTTATAAAATATCTTTCAATTTTCACTCAAAAATATAAACCAAAAATAATCTAAGTATATTATTTATTACATTTTCTAAATAATTTCATGAAACCATAGGCAAATTATATTGATCTAGAAATTCCTGTAATTTGCCTGCTTCTTCAAAATTATAAGTTTTATTCTCATAAGTTACCCTCATAATAGCAGGGTATATCAATCCATATCTTGCTCCCATTGCTCTCAGTTTAGGTCTTAAATCCAAAAGCTGTTTTCTTCTGTAGGCTGTAGCTTTTGCAAAGTCAGGTACTATAAAGATCTTAGAATCCTGGCATTTAAGATCCTTGTTTGTTTTAGCCAGCTTTATAATCTCTACCACCTGCTGATGTCTTAGCAGCTTAAAGATTATTGGACGGGGACCCTTCTGACTATTTGATCTTTTCATCGGTATCCGATGTGCTCTTTCTATCTCCAAAGGAAAAGAACTTTTAAATGGCAAGATCTTTGGGATAAAATTAGTCACAAATTGAATAGGATCATTCTGCTCAATCCCCTCAGGTATCCCAATCAGACGCAAATTATTCCTTCTTTCACGATTTGATAAGTCTTCAAAATCCTTTTTCAACGCCTCTATTTCTCTGTGATCTTTTTTACACACCAGCATCTCTGCCTCAGATTTCTCAGCATGCTTTTCTAACTGCTCAATTTTGAAGTCAACTGCCTGCATTCTATTTGTCAGACTCTCTATTTCCTTCTTCACATCTTTTATATTTTTAGCGTTATCACTTACTATTTCTTTAATTTTCTGAAGTTCATTCATCAAATCACTGTTATCAATTTCTTCCTGAGGCAAAGGGACCGCTGTCGGGGATACCGAATCAATTTTTGTTCTTTTTTTACTTCCTGCTCCTGAATTCACCGGATTACTTTTACTAGTTTTACCCGAAGCCATTTCTTACTTCAATTCTCTCTTTTCCTTCACTTTTCTTTAATTTTAACTGCCAAAATCTTAATAAAATTTGCCTGTCACAACAGAGCTAATCCTCTACCCAGCCATCTTAGTGCGCTGCAAAGTTCTAGCATGATTTTATTTTCAATTTAGTGATCCTGTATATAGCATTAAGATAAGAAACAATATATGCAGTGTTAGATTTGTTTTATAATGGTTTTGCGGCTCCAAGTTTTTTTTTCTTTTCGAAAACGGGTCCAAGTGGCTCTTTATGTCTTAAAGGTTGCAGACCCCTGCACTAGATAAACCACCTTGAGGAATATGTTGCAAGGAATTGTCCAAGACCAGATGGATTGTTTCTTGGCAGAGTGGGTGAGATCCTATGCCCCCTTGTTTGTTCACTTAGAACATGGTGACTTGGTTGTCTGTTTGATGAGAACTACTTGATTGAAGAGGCGATTTTGGAATATGTGCAGAGCATTGCGGATTGCTCGAACTTCCAGGATATTTATGTGGACAATTTTCTTTGAGGTGTCCAGATGCCTTGGGCTCCTCAGCTGAGCATGGAAGCATCCACTATAAGTATCTTCTGATGCAGTGGAGTGTGGAAAAGAAGGCCCCAAGAAAGACTAGCCAGCAACATCCACCATGAAAATCTGAGGTTACCTGTACTGGATGGGAAAGGGCCCATGTTCCTAGAGAAACTATGTGAAACTTCTCTTTCACTTAGTATTTGTTGAAAGTACAGAGGTCCAGAAAATACTTGGAGTAAAATCCTGGAGGGGAACTTATTGCATCGCATTGAGCTAGAGAAGGGCTGAGAGCTCTTGGTGAAGAGTATTCTAAGGGAGTTGAAAAGAGACTTTTTGGAGGATGGTTCAGAGGCTTTTGCAGTAAGCAAAGGGCATAACCCTGGCTCACCATTTGTAGGACCCACTGTTCTGTTGTTATGAGGGGCCACCAATGGTAAAAATGGTGGAGTCTGCCTCCTATAGGAAGAGTCTGAGATAGAGAAAGAGAAGACATGCTGGTGATACTCTCGAGAATGAAGACACAATGACTGCTGTTTGGACTGAGTTTTCTGTTGACACTGCTGACTAGAATGCCTTTGATTTGTTGTTCGAGAGGATGTAGAATGTTAACTATATCTATGCTTAGAGTAATCTCACCCTCAAACAAATACTGTCTTAAATTCTAAACTAATTCTTTGGAGATGTCCAAATAATGCACAGAACTAAATGACAACTGAACAAGAAGACATCCAGTCACTAACAGTTGGCTCTGAAAACAAAAATGATTTTTCCAACAAAGGAATGTTATTACACTCTGAACCTAAAAAAAAAAAAACACAAAAAAGCACCAAAATGTTTTTTTGTAGCATCTTCCACTGAACTCGGCCGATTGTTATGAAATTTAGTGCACCTTGTACTGAATGAAATTGATGTAAAATGTTGCAAATATTTTCCACCACCGCACCACATCACTACCTTGTGAAAATGAATTGTGAACTGAATAAAAAGACATAAAAAATTGATGTCTTATCTGTCAGAAAAATGTAAAGTTAAAAAGTAATGCTTCAATTAAGCAGATGTTCAAAGTGCACTCCCTTTGAAAGAACGCATGCCCTCAGCCTTGGCTGCCACTGATAGGTCTTTGTCAATGATGCTCTGTCAATGTCAGATATCACTGTCTGGTAGACGTATTCCTGTATCAGCCCCCAGATATGGCAGTCAACTGGGTTTAGGTCTGGTGAATTTGCAGGCCAGAGGTCTGGACCAATGAAGTCTGAGGTCTCCGGATGTAACAATTCTACGGTGTCCTCTGCCCGATGTGCTGGGGCATTGTCCTGTTAGAAGGTAAAAGTAATCTGTCGACATGTGACAGATTGCTGGCAACAGCTTCTGTATCAAGAGGACATCCTGGTAGTATGCATCATTGATCTTAACCACAGGATCGATGAAAAACAGATCTGTGAATCCGAGTTTTGAGACTGCGACCAAGACCATGACTGATTGGCTGAAGGTCGAGCAGGTCTATAGTACAGGTTTGGCATTAACCTCACGTTTCAGTGTTGTTGAAGGCACATACAGGCGATCATTCTGTGTATTAATAGGTGAAGCAACTGTAAATATATTTTCATCTGTAAACCAGATGAAGCTGACACTGTGCTCTGGGTATTTGGTCAAAAGCTGCTTGCACCGTTTCAGGCGTGTGTCTTTGTTGTATAAAGTTAACTCTTGGACATGATGCTTTTTAAGACACTTCAATTTCAGATCATCATGAATTAACCACAGTGTCTGGCTTATTCCTGCTTCTCTTGCTATTTGGTGAGTTGTTTGGTGTATTTGCAGCATGTCCTCCTGGCTCAGTACAAGATCGCATACAACATCAATGTGCTCTTGTGTGTGAATCGAGCGCAATCATCCACTGCCTGGCTTACGATCCATAGTGTCCACTGCTTTGATCTTGCCTAGCAGCACATCATAGTAACATAGTAGATGACAGCAGATAAAGACCCGAATGGTCCATCCTATCTGCCCAACCTGATTCAATTTTAAATTTTTTTTTTCTTCTTAGCTATTTCTGGGCAAGAATCCAAAGCTCTACCCGGTACTGTGCTTGGGCTCCAACTGCTGAAGTCTCCATCAAAACTCACTCCAGTCCATCCACACCCTCCCAGCCATTGAAGCCCTCCCCAGCCCATCCTCAACCAAAAGGCCATATACAGACACATACTGTGCAAGTCTACACAGTACTGCCCTTAGTTCTTCAAAATTTACTATTATTTTCTGATTCTAAATCCTCTGTGTTCATCCCACACTTCTTTGACTCCGTCACCGTTTTCCTCTCCACCATCTCTCTCAGGAGCACATTCCAGGCATCCACCACCCTCTCTGTAAAGTAGAATTTGCTTACATTGCTCTTGAGTCTACCACCCCTCAACCTCAAATTATGTCCTCTGGTTTTACCAATTTCCTTTCTCTAGAAAAGATTTTGTTCTACGTTAATACCTTTCAAGTATTTGAATGTCTGAATTATATCTCCCCTGTCCCTCCTTTCTTCTAGGGTATACATATTCAGGGCTTCCAGTCTCTCCTCATACATCTTGTGGCGCAAACCTCCTATCATTTTCGTCGCCCTCCTCTGGACTGCTTCAAGTCTTCTTATGCCATTCGCCAGATACGGTCTCCAAAACTGAACACAATACTCCAAGTGGGGCCTCAACACCTTCTTCCTTCTACTGGCTACGCCTCTCTTTATACAGCCCAGCATCCTTACAGCAGCAGCCATTGCATTGTCATGCCTTTAGATCTTCAGACACTATCACTCCAAGGTCCCTCTTCCCATCTGTGCATAACAGAAGTATTTGTTTAGCACGTTTGCTTTTTCCTCAACACTCTCCACATATCAGTTCTCAGCATAATTTAGTTTAGCAATTCCATTTTTCATCTTCCTCCTTTCACTAATATATCTGAAAAAATTTTTGTCTCCCTTTTTAACATTTTTACCCATTTGTTCTTCTGCCTGCGCTTTCGCCAGATGTATCTCTCTCTTGGCTTCTTTCAGTTTCACTCGGTAGTCCTTTCTGCACTCCTCTTCTTGGGTTTTTTTATATTTCACGAACTCCAGCTCTTTTGCCTTTATTTTCTCTGCCACTAGTTTGGAGAACCATATCAGTTTCCTTTTTCTCTTGTTTTTATTTATTTTCTTCACATACAGGTCCGTAGCCATTTTTATCGCTCCTTTCAGCTTAGACCACTGTTTTTCCATTTCTCTTATGTCCTCCCATCCTAACAGTTCTTTCTTCAGTTACTCTCTCATTTTATTAAAGTCTGTACGTTTGAAATCTAGGACTTTAAATATCGTGTGGCCGCTCTCCACTTTAGCCATTATATCAAACCAAACCGTTTGATGATCGTTACTTCCCAGGTGCGCACCCACTCAAACATTAGAGATACTCTCTCCATTTGTGAGGACCAGATCCAATACCGTTTTTTCCCTTGTGGGTTCCATCACTATTTGTCTGAGCAGAGCCTCTTGAAAGATATTCACAAACTCCCTACTTCTTTCCGATTCTGCAGACGAACATTCCAGTCCACATCTGGCAGGTTGAAATCTCCCAACAGCAGCACCTCCTCTTTCCTTCCAAACTTTTGGATAGCCACAATCAGATCCTTATCAATTTGTTGCGATTGAGTCAGAGGTCTGTAGACTACACCTACATAGATAGAAGTTCAATCTTCTCTTTTCAGAGCAATCCATATCGCTTCTTCCTCTCCCTAGGTGCCTTGCATTTCGGTCGCTTGGATATCGATCTTAACATAGAGAGCTACTCCTCCTCCTTTTTGTCTATCTCTGTCCTTCCTAAAAAGATTATATCCCGGTATGTTTGCATCCCATCCATGGGATTCACTGAACCATGTCTCTGTGATAGTGACAATATCCAGATCTGCCTCTAACATCAGGGCTTGCAGATCATGAACTTTGTTGCTTAGACTGCGAGCATTTGTGGTCATCGCTTTCCAGCTATTTTTCATCAAGGCCATTTTTGTTCCAACCTTTCTGTGGGAACTCTTTCAATAATCGTCAACTGGTGTAACATTTTACGAATACCAAGTTCTTTATCAGAATTTGGTCTTCTGCAATGAAAACCATTTTGTTTACAAAATATTGTCTGCTTCTGCACGTATCCCATAGCAACAAGGTAGTGTTGTGGTGCAGTGGGAAATATTTAGGTTTTACATCAACTTCATTCAGGACACAGTGAACTAAATGTCATAAGAATCAGCCAAGTTCTGTGGAAGATATGACAAAAAATATTTTGGTGGGTTTTCTTGGTTCACAGTTTTGTATTTGTATTGTATTTTAACTTAAAATGTTCAGAACACTCACCTTCTTCAGGCCTGACTTGAACATTGCTTGTATATATATATGCATCATCTCCACCTGTAAGGAAAGTGCCAAGGAAGGATTCTTCATCCTAAGAAATAAACACAATTTAGATTTGTGGTCTATCAATTAATGGTGTAATTAAATTTTAGAATTTGCATTTTATTCTATAAAGGATTTCCTCATATCAACAAATTAAACTCTTGTTGCTAGTAAGGAAAGACTAGGTACCTACCTTGATAATCGTCTTTCTAGTAAATAGGCACATCATTCTGGAACACATAGGTTGTGTATCCCTGGTCGCAAGATCCTGTTTAGAGAGCCTCATTAACATTTTTCTGCTCTGCCTCCCATCCCTCTGGGCTGTCCTGTAATACCTCAGTTTGTATCAAAGCAGATGGTCAGCCCTAGAGAAGAAAACAGAATAGGGAGTTCAGGGACCATCCCCGAGAAACAAGTCTGTTCTGCCCAATCATAACATATAACATGAAATAATCATAAACATCTAAACATTTAACCCCATAATGTGGTGCAAAGAACAGGCCACCTACCTGAGTGCAACCTGCACTAATAGTCTTGTAGATACTCCATTGTCTCTTCACAATAATAGTATTATGGACATGTCAGAGACAGCAATCAGGCTAATGAATATCTGACAGGGCAGGCTTCTAGAATAATGTGCCTATTTACTACAAAGAAGATTATCATCAAGTACCTAATCTTTCCTTCTAGTGCAATACCACATCATTCTGGAACACTTGACGTACCAAAGTAGTCCCCTAAGATTTAGGGTATGACAGATGAGTCTGCTGAGAGTACTGAAGATCCGAACGCATTATCCAATTTGGCTGCTACATCCACCCTATGAAACTGTGAAAGTATGGAGGGGAGACCATATGGTTGCTCTACAAATTTCTTTAGGGGAAGCTGCTCTAGATTCCAGCCAGGAGGACACAACATTCCTAGTGGAATGGGTTTTTATAGCTACTGGAAATTGGTTTCCACTGCTGATGTAAGCTGAGGAAATGACCATATGAATCCATCTAGAAATGGTTGCTTTTAAAGCCGGCTGGCCCTGGCATCTGGTACCCACTAGCATAAAGAGATGAACCAATAGCCAAAACTCATTTGTTACTTCCAGATAGCAGAGCAACACTCTGTGAACATCAAGCAATATCAGAACTTTGCCACTCTTCTTGGACCCCATGGATGTGAAAGCTGGCAACCGTACTTCCTGGTTGAAGTGGAAACTGGAGACTACTTTCAGCAAGAAAGAGGGGACTGTTTTCAGACTGATCTCTGCAATCCTGAGGAAGGGTTCTCTGCAGGAGAAAGCCTGTAGTTCAGACACTGATGTGCTGATGTGACCGCCATTAAAAATGCTGTTTTGACTGTCATGTCCATCAATAATGCTGTCTTCAAAGGCTCATATGGAGCTCTAGTGAGAGCCCGCAGAACAAGATTAAGACTCCATTTTGGAAAAGGTTGATGCACTGGGGAAAGCAGACTTAAGATGGTGTGATGAAAAGTTCTCAGCCCAACCAACTTCTTAAATTCTGAACATTATTTTGCCACTGTAGCTAAAAAGAGTGTTATTTTAATTTTGCAAAGTGCCAATTTGCAGAATCATAATGCAATGTTTAAACATAGTTTCAGATCAATGATTGAACCATGTCAACGAAATGTGTGGAATTTTCAAGTGAGAAGCTCCAAGCTGTCACAAATTTTCGATTCCTGCAGAAGAAAATACCAAAGAAAATTCATGACTGTATGACACAAACACTGAGTGACAAATGCCCACATACTTCATAGTGAAAACGTGGTGTGCAAACTTTCAGCGTGGAGATTTTAAAACTGATGATGCAGCAAGGTCTGGGAGGACTAAAATGGTGTCAACTTCTGAAATTGTTGACCATGTCCATGACCTGATTTTGGCTGATCGGCGAATATTAGCTAAAACAATTGCTGAGACACTACAGATATCCAGGTAACGTATTGGTTGTATAATCCACAAACAGCTGGGTATGCAGAAGCTGTCAGCCAAGTGAGTGGCCAAATGTTTGAATGCTGATGAGAAACATCATAAAGTGAATACTTTCAAGTAGAGAATGACACAAAGACAAATTTTTTTCAGTCCCCGCAGGATCTATCTCTACCCTGTCCAGTCCCCATGAGTTCTGTCCCATTCCCCGCAAGCTCTGTCCTCATCTGCACAAGCCTTGAACACTTGTATGATTTTAAAGTTTGAGGCTTGTGCAGATGAGGATAGAGCTTACAGGAATGGGGCAAGATAATGCATCTGCTGATAAGGTTGGCAAAACAATGGATGTTTGACACAGTTGGGGTTTCAGTGCATAGACCATCCACCCTACTCACCAGATCTTGCTCCATCTGACTATTTTCTGTTTCCAAACTTTAAAAAAAAGTTTGAAAGGGCAACAATTTTTGAGTGATTCAGAGGTGATTGCAGCAGTGGAATAGTATTTCAGTGAGCAGACATCATAGTATTTTTTGGAAGGTTTACAGAAACTTCAGACACGATGTACCAAGTTTGTTGAACTTAGTGGTGAATATGTGGAATAATTTATAGGTTTCATGACTCCAATTCATTCTCATCTTATTTGGGCTGAGGACTTTTCAGCACTCCCTCGTAATGCTCCCTTCAAAAATCTGGCTGCTTTTGGGTGAGAGGCCAATGTCTTTTTATTAGACTGAGATCTGAAGAACGAGAGACCCGCTCTCTGTACTTTGAGGGAGCCAACCACTAGTCCTTTCTCAAGCCCTTCTTGAAGGAAAGCTAGAACCAGTGATACTGGTGCTATGACCGGAGCCTCACTCTTCTGGGCACACCAGCCCTGGAAGCACTTCCATGTATTTGCATAGGTGGCCAAGGCTGACTGCTTTTTGGTCTTCAGGAGAGTGGTAACTACCACCTCCAGATATCCTTTGCGCACTAAGGCTGCATGCTCAAGAGCCATGCAGTAAGACCAAAGCATTCCAGATCATCCAGGGCGATTGGGCCCTCTGAGAGTAATCTTGAATGACAGGCTAGGCTGAGATCCTGGTCCCTCTTTAGATGGCATGAGGATGAGATGTCAATAATTCAGCCATGGGTGTAAAGTTCAAAGTTCACCTTATTGATAGTAGCACTATAAGGATTTGAAGACTCGATGCTGACAGTGTTTCAGTATCTATGCCTTTGTCAAGAGTCTCAACGGCTGGTTGTTCTATCACATAAATAGAGCATTCAATATAGGTCAATATTAGAAGCAAACAGGGAAATAACTGATGACCAGATCTGAATACCACAGACATTTCGGCCAGCCCATTGCGATGAGAACTACCAGCCTTGGATGCAACATTATTCTTCGTAAGACTCTGCCTGTCATGGGCCATGGCAAGAACATATACAGAAGCCCTTTCTATGGCCATGGCTGCATCAAGGCATATAGATCAGTGCTTCCTGGCTCATATCTTTGAGTGAAAAATTGAGATGCTTTCTTGTTAGGCGTCTTCACCGACTCACGATGCTGTTGAATGCTTCCTGAGACAGAGCCCATTCTCCCAGATCAAGAGTCTGCTTCATGGTGGCCAGTAGTAAACTCTGGCAAGCAATCCTTGCCAATGAACATAGCGGACACCACCACTGCCAAAATATGGAGATTCTGGTCTCATCACTCCACAACACCTTCTTCCACTGCTTTGTGGTAAAGCTGGTATATACTTTGTGGTAAAGTTGGTATACTCTTTAGCCCAGTTAAAACGATGCTGAATTACACTAAGGAAGGGCTTTTTCCTGAGAATTCTTGTTTTTCAGGCCTGCTTTCACCAGTCTCCGGTGAACCGTCCAGCCTGACATCAACACCCCTGTTTCGGCCAGTGACTTATTGATGTCAGTGGCAGTTAATTCCTGATTTTGAAGAGCCATTCTCACTATCCTTCTATCAATCTGAGGTGTTGCAATCTTTCTCTGGCTCCTTCTAGCCTTGTTTTTGATGCTTGTAGTCTCTTTAAAATGCTTGCAGAATTTCAGTACTCCAGCCGGTGATACACCTTGACCAATTTTGGCTGCAATCTCTTGGTAACCCTAGCCTTTTCTTAAGGTTATGGTTGTTGCTCTCTTTTTAGGCAACCAATCAAGTCTCTTCTACAAAATTTAGCATACAGCAGTAATTTTTGTGTATTTAGACAATTAATTCATTTAATTCAATTAAATCACAATTAATGAAAAATAATAATTCAGTTTTTGTCGTATTGCACAATGGGCCTTTAGACAACACTCACAAGCTATGACAACATCAGAGCATCAAAACAAAACACAAACAACCTATTGTACTGTATGCACTCAAAATCTAAGCAATACATATCAAAAGCAACACAACCAATTGCTTACCTTTTTGATGTAAAATCACTAAAAGTCATTCCTAACTACAAAATAAACAAAATTACTACAAAAAAATTACCAGTAATGTTTATTATCAAACAAAGAATGTTCTATCATATTATATCAGGATTAAATAATTAACTGATGCAACAGCTGAATAAAGTTCTGCAATCTCAAAAAACGAAGTGTTTCCACAATTTTGGCCACTAGTGCAAGATGCTCATATTATAGGGCCTAGTTTTCTCTCCCAACTAATAACCTGAAAAGCCACCATCTTTTCCACATATTTAAGTTTAGAGCAACCCCTTCCAGTAGGAAACAGAAAAAAAGCAGAAAAACGTGAAGGGTGCCTCAAAATATTACAAGCAAATTGATCAATCAAATAACATGGCAATAGACCACAAAGCACTTTATAACAAAAATAGCCAGATTTGAAAACTACCCTGGGCTCTATCGGAAGCCAGTGTAGTTTATGAAAATAAAGAGTAATGTGATCCATTATTAAAAAAAAAAAAAAAAAAAAATCAATCGTACTGTGGAGTTCTCAATTAACCGCAGTTTCCTAAAATTCTTTTGTAGACCAATAAAATAGACTATATTACAATAGTCTAAAACTGATAAAACTAAAGACTGCACCGATAATTGAAAAGCGTAGTCATGAAAAAAAGCCCTTAATAAACAAATTCTATAGTATAGAGAAACCCTTTTTTTTTACTACAGCATCCACTTCTGCTCACATAATAAGATTTCTGTCCAAGAAGACTCTTAATATTTTTTTTAAAGTAGAAAGAATAGGATATTGTACCCCATGTAATGATAAATATATTCAAGGAAATAATTTTTCTGTCAATTTATCTTATTGTAAGATGTAATTTATAGTTCAGTTCCTTCAGATTCTATGACTACAAAAGCCTTCATTTCAACCTCTTTGTGAAACTAAAATAAATGCTGTCAAATTTACCTGTGATCAGTAATTTTCAGTTTATAGAAATAACGATTAAGAAGTAGGGCTTCTGGTTTTAGATTTTAACCACTGAATGCTGATATACACCCTGATGCGATTTTTAAAAAAGTGTTTATTGAAAAAAAAAACCCAAAAACAATAACCCACACCTGAAAAATATCACAACACTACTTCCCTTAGTATTCTGTCATCCCCCCAATTCATCTTGTATATTCCATTTAGTTTTTGTGCTTTTTGTGTGCAATCAAATGCTAATTGATACAACTTAAATTTTTGATTCCATCAATAAAAGGAAGCAGCACTGATATTTTCAATCCTTAAATAACCCCCATATAAAATACCTGTTTCTGAACACCTATGAACAGAAGCCCTAGCAAGGATCAATATTCACCTTCACAATCTGTAAAGCTTTTTCAGACCGCTTCACTTCATCATCTTCAATCTGCAGAAAAAAATTTCTAGGCTTTAATAAAATACATCATAGTTGGTATCATGACTAATGTTTAATATTTCAACTAGTAAAATTCAGTTAACATAATGAAATCTGCATTATGACAAATGTCCTATTGCCTAATGGTTCAAATCCCATTATGGCTCTTTGACCTTGGGCAATTCATATAACCCTTCACTGCCTCAGGTACAAACCTAAGCCCTCTCCAGGTACAGTAATATACCTACTATATCCGAGGATGAAGAGAAGCAGCCTATTGGTTAGTGCACTCCATTGCCCCAGGTACCAAAAACACATTGTGAACCCAGTAGGGACAAAGAAAATATCTGCATACAATGTGTACAGCACTGCATATGTAGTAGTGCTAAAAAAATTAGTAGTAATAGCTTTGACCTTCAACTGAAAAAGGTGTGAGCCAAATCAAAACACATATAAAACGAACAGGTCAAAACAGAATGACAAACAAGAAACATCAAATGAACTTCAAAACTAGTGTTACAATATGGCTCCAGTAAAAAGAATATGGATTAAGACATCCGGGTTTTACTCTAGATGTCTCAAATCTATCCTCTTTACTTCCATTGCTTTCAATCCATCCTTCTTTTTCTGGAGCCATACGGTAACCCTATTCAAAAAACATTCAGCATTTTTTTTTTGTATACTGTGAAACATCTTTTAATACTGGACAAACCTAAGCCAACATGCACGTTTCACTGAAGTTCAGGGCAGGGCAGGGTCCTATTAAGATCTAATAAGTCCACTGGCTCTTGCTCGATCTGGCCAATCAATGTTTGTTTTTGAAACCAAAGGATAAAAATCCAGCCTAATCTACAGACTTAACAAGTGAAATGAACCACACAAATTTAAGGACTATTTAAAATATACGTATTAACAGTTTAGGAAAGATATAAGTATGTTTCATACTAACCAGCCAAGAAACAAATCTAGGTATGGCTGCAGTCAGGATGATATAAGTGCTTTCTGAAGTAACACTGCCATCTAGAGTAAAATAAGACATAATTAATTGTCTTAATTAAAAAACAAAACACCTTTCCCTCACACAAGAAAAGTAATATTCACAGTATTCATAATACTTCCAAAAAGTAATATTTCAAGTACAACACCCTGTAACAGTGTTTTCTTTTCTCAAAGCTTACTAGGGAATTTTTTGAAATCCCTCTGGATATGCATAGTAGCTCCTATGCTCCTAAAGTAGTTAATCAACAGGCACAGAAATGTGGGACTCTCTAACTATGGTTTTTCTTCAATAATAAAAAGGAGAGCATAAAAACAAATTAATTTCCCATAAGGGTGAGAACACTTTAGTAGCCTAGATAGGTAAGCTATTCCACACACATCTTCTATAAGGCAGAGATACTCTGCTGCTGGTGAAAGAAGGCAGTTAGTTAGGCGCCACTGACTCAAGCTCAAGTTAGGACATGTCTTTCTCATATCTGGAATTTAGAAAGTGTTTGAAGACTTACTTATTCTCTAGATTTTTGGGTAATTAAATTCCGTGATTGCTCGGTTGTAAGCTGATGTAATTTTTTGTAAATCGCATAGATCTGCAAGGTTATGCGGTCTAGAAATTGATTTTTATGTTATGTTATGTTGATGAATTACAGATCTAAAAATATATCAGTTTTGTGCTAGTCCAGTAAAGTCCTCCAGTGTCATCACCATGGTTGTTTTTCAACATGACCAGCCATCTGATCGCAGGTCACCCCTTTTTGCCTGGCTCCTTTGATCTTCCTAAACATAATGTCCTTCAATGATCTTTCTCTTCTGACAGTGTGACCAAAATAAGACAGAAAGTCATAACTTAATCATTTGGGCTTCAAATTACATAGCCAGTTTGATGTCTTCCAGAATCGATTTTTTTAGTTCTTTTGGCAGTCCACGGCAAGTATTAAATTATTTTCCAGCCTCAAAGCTCAAATGAGTCAATCTTCTTTCTATCTTGTATCTGTAGTGTCCAGCTTTCGCATCCGTAATTGACCACTGAGAAAAATGAGTGTGTGGACAAATCTGCTGGAGGTCCAAATATAATAATAATTAAAAAAAAATAGTCTACTTACATGTCTTGGCCACCAAGACTTCTAACTTTATACTCATTTTTGAACAGAAAAATATCTGTAAAGCTAATTGGGTGTCATAAAACTGTCAGGCAATCAGATAAACAGTCGCTCTGCACGCATGTCTAGGAAAAAATGCTTACACCCAATGTAAGTCTCAGTGATTCAGATTTTCGCATTCTTATTAGAAGTATGAGACCAGAGAATATCTGAAACTTACTTTATTATAAAAAAAAAAAATAAAGAAAATAATATATACAAGCTGTATAAAATAACAGACTAATAATTATGTAGAAATATCTCTGTAAATATGTCAGCACATCAGTACATATATATTCTCTAAGTAATTAGAAAATATGTCTAATTATCACACAATACATATAGTCTTATGCAAACAAACTATAATTCCTGATAAAAGAATATAAGCAGCACAACTGGAATAGTTTGGCTAATTAGCTATGGTCCCAGAAAGCACAGTTACTTACCGTAACAGGTGTTATCCAGGGACAGCAGGCATATATTCTCACACATGGGTGACGTCATCTACGGAGCCCCAGCGCGGACAGCTTTTCAAGCAAACTTGCTAGAAGTTTCAAGTTTGCACACTGCACCACGCATGTGCTAGCCTTCCTGCCTCTAGAGGGCGCATCTCCACCTCGTGGTCCTCAGTTCCATATCAAGCAAAGAAAAGCCATCCCCGGGGAGGTGGGCGGGTTGTGAGAATATATGCCTGCTGTCCCTGGATAACACCTGTTACGGTAAGTAACTGTGCTTTATCCCAGGACAAGCAGGCATGATATTCTCACACATGGGTGACCTCCAAGCCAACCAGAAGAAGGGTAGGTGGGAGGATGGCAATTTATGAAAACAGGTTACGTAACACCGACTGGCCAAACCGGCCGTCACTCCTGGACAAGGAGTCCAGACAGTAGTGGGAGGTGAACGTATGAACCGAAGACCAGGTGGCAGCTTTACATATGTCCTCCATAGGAGTAGAACGGAGGAAAGCAACCGAAGCTGCCATCGCCCGGACCTTGTGTCCCGTGACTCGACCCGAGAGCGGGAGACCAGCCTGAGCGTAGCAAAAAGAGATACAAGCAGCTAACCAGTTGGATAAGGTACGCTTGGAAACCGGATGTCCCACCCGATTAGGATCAAAGGACAAAAACAATTGAGGAACCTTCCGATGAGACTTAGTACGTTGGAGATAAAAAGCCAACGTCCTCTTACAGTCAAGCGTGTGAAGTGCCGTCTCACCAGGATGAGAATGGGGCTTCGGGAAAAATACCGGAAGAACAATGGACTGATTGAGGTGGAAATCAGACACAACCTTAGGCAAGAATTTGGGATGGGTGCGAAGAACCACCTTGTCATGATGAAACACAGTGAAAGGAGGATCCGCAACCAAAGCCTGTAACTCACTAATCCGACGAGCGGACGTGAGCGCAATCAAAAAGACTACTTTCCAAGTAAGAAACTTAAGAAGAGATTAGTCGATAGGCTCAAAAGGCGGTTTCATCAGTTGAGCCAAGACCACATTAAGATCCCATACCACAGGAGGAGGTTTGAGAGGAGGATGAACATTTACAAGACCCCTCATGAAACGAGAAACCAGAGGGTGCAGAGAGAGGGAACGACCCTCGAGATGTTGATGGAATGCAGCAATTGCACTAAGATGCACTCGAATGGAAGTCGTCTTCAGACCAGAATTCGACAGATGCAACAGATATTCCAGCACCGAAGACACAGGAACCGAACCCGGGTCCAGGCGGTTCGAGGAGCACCAGGATGAAAATCTGGTCCACTTCTGGGAATAACAAAGCCTAGTCGAGACCTTCCGAGAGGCCTCCAAAATATCCCGTACTGACTGAGAAACAGGAACCGAAGTCAAGGGGAAAGGAACCAAGCTGTCAGATGTAAAGACTGAAGATTGGGATGTAACAGCGAACCCCGACTCTGAGACAGCAGAGAGGGAAAGACAGGCAGAAGCAGAGGATCCCTGACACTGAGTTGAAGAAGCAGGGAGAACCAGTGCTGTCTTGGCCAACGAGGTGCAATGAGAATCATCGTAGCTCTGGTCGATTTCAGATGAACCAGCGTTCTCAAAATCAGAGGAAAAGGAGGGAACGCATAAAGGAACCTCCCCTCCCAGTCGAGAAGAAAGGCGTCGGCCTCGAGACGTTCCCGGGAGTACACCCGAGAACAGTAGAGGGGTAGTTTGTGAGTCTCGGGCGAAGCAAACAGATCCACCTGAGGAGTCCCCCAGCGGTCGAAGACTTCGCGTAGAACCCGAGAGTTCAGCGACCACTCGTGTGGCTGGAGAAGACGACTGAGTTTGTCTGCCAGACAATTCAGCTCCCCCTGAATGTAAACCGCTCGCAAGAAGATGTTCTGAGAGACGGCCCATGTCCAAAGGCGCAGGGCTTCCTGGCACAGAGGCCAAGAGCCCGTCCCCCCCTGCTTGTTTACGTAATACATGGCCACCTGGTTGTCCGTTCGAACGAGAACCACTTGATCGCGCAGGAGGTGACCGAAGGCCCGAGCAGCCAGATAAATGGCACGAAGCTCCAACACGTTGATGTGACACCGACGATCCGCGGCCGACCATAGGCCTTGCGTTCGTAGACCGTCTAGATGAGCCCCCCACGCATACTCCGAAGAGTCCGTGGTCAGGACCTTGCGATGCGGAGGGACGCGAAAGAGCAAACCCCCTGACAGATTGGTAGAGTTGGTCCACCAACGGAGCGAGCGTCTGAAAGACGGAGTCACAAGCAAACGTCGAGATACCGGGTCGCGGTCCTGACGCCATTGCGAGGCCAAGGTCCACTGAGGAATCCTCAGATGCAACCGGGCAAAAGGGGCCACTTGGACCGTCGATGCCATGTGCCCCAAAAGCACCATCATACGGTGAGCCGACACTACCTGCAGTTGTGAAACCTGCCGGCCCAAACGAAGCAGTGCCTCCAGCCGTGGAGAAGGGAGGAAGGCACGGAGGAGCACCGTGTCCAGCACGGCTCCTATAAACTGGAGGGATTGAGTCGGGCGCAAGTGAGACTTGGGAAAGTTCACCTCGAACCCTAGACCCTGAAGAAGCGTGATAGTCTGTTGGGTCGCTGAAATAACTCCTTCCCTTGTCGGGGCCTTGATCAGCCAATCGTCCAGATAGGGAAAGACTTGCAACCCCCGGGAGCGCAGAGCAGCCGCGACCACCACCATACATTTCGTGAATACCCGAGGGGACGAAGCCAGACCGAAGGGTAGTACACGGTACTGCAGGTGCAACTCCCCGACCTGAAATCTTAAAATCTTCCGAAAGTCGGGATGCACCGGAACATGGGTGTACGCTTCCTTCAAATCCAGGGAGCACATCCAGTCCCCCTCGTCCAATAGAGGATATAGAATCGGAAGCGATAACATGCGGAACTTCTCCCTGACCAGGAACTTGTTGAGCTTCCGGAGGTCCAAAATGGGGCGTAAGTCCCCGGTCTTCTTTGGGACCAAAAAGTAACGGGAATAAAATCCCCGTCCCTGCTGATCGAGGGGCACCACTTCGACCGCCCGGAGGCTCAACAAGGCCCTGGCTTCCTCTCGAAGGGTCAACTGGCTCCGATTGGACGGGCACGCCCCGGGAGGCATGTCTGTAGGCTGCCTGGAGAAGTTTAACGAATAACCCTCTGAGACGGTCCGGAGCACCCATGCGTCTGACGTAATCTCTGACCAAGCCCTGGCAAAGGCCGTGAGCCGACCCCCGATGGGGAGGGGGTTGGGCGACTTCGCGGCGGGGGCCAGCCCCCGGCCGCTCATCCCGTCAAAAGGACGGCGCCGGCTTGGATGCCCCCTGCGCAGCGGGCTTGGAGGGCCCCCCTCTACCCTGTTGGGGTGGACGTCGGGGAGGGGGTCTCGAAAAGGCCGGTGTCGATTTTTGAGGGTACCGCCTAGGTGGTTGTTTAAATTGTCTCTGGGGCGACGGCTTAGGCTTCGGGCGAACCAGAGACGCCAAGGATCGCTCTTGGTCCGAAAGCCGCTTGGTGGCCGCCTCCAGGGAGTCGTCGAATAACTCCGACCCCACGCAGGGTAGATTGGCCAATCGCTCCTGTAGGTTGGGGTCCATCTCGAGGGTCCGTAGCCACGCCAGCCGGCGCATGGCTACCGCACAAGCCGAGACCCTCGAGGCAAGCTCAAAAGCGTCATATACTGCATGAAACAGATAGAACCGTAGTTGGGACAGGTTCGATGCAAAAGTGGCAAACCTATCCCTGTGTGAATCCGGGATCACTCCCTGAAACTCAGGCAGATCCTTGACCATGGATCTGAGGTAGGAAGAATAGGCGAAAGCATAGTTGAGGACCCTCGTGGCCATCTGGGAATTAGCATACAGACGGCGGCCGAATTTATCGAGGGTCCGACCCTCTCTCCCAGGGGGGACAGCCGCCGAGATTCTAGAGGGCTGCGAACGCTTAAGAGCCGACTCCACTAGGAGCGACTGATGGGAGAGTTGCCCCTTGTCAAACCCCTTGGGGGGAAGAGTCCGATATTTGGATTCCATCTTGGTGGGCACTACCGCCACTGTAAGAGGGGTCTCAAGGTTCCGCAGCAAAGTCTGAAGGAGGACCTTGTTAAGCGGCAGGCGGGGAGATTCCCGCAGAGGAGCAGGAGAATCCTGTTCCTCCAAAAACTCTTTTGTATAGTGCGACCCTGCCGACAGGTCCACCCCCAGAGCCTTCGCCATGTCATGGACAAACTTTGAAAAAGAAGATGTCCGTGCAGGCGGAGAGGGTGATCGAGACTTCTCAACGGAGCCGAAGGGAGAGGCCTGGCGAGAATACCCGCACTGCTCCCCCGACCCCGAACCCCAGGAGGCACGATCTCGAGACCTCGAGGGGGTCGGGGAGACAGTCCGCCGAAGAGACCCCCTGGGGGAACCCCCGGGGTACGGGGTATGGAGGCCCGTCCCTTCCGCCCCGGCGAGGAGGCACGGGAACTCTCCCGGATCGGGGACCGTAAGAGATCGGGGTTGTCGAGGCGGAGTTCCTCGACACGCAAAACCCCCCCCTCGGGCGGCGTCGAGCGATGACTCCGCAGAGGCGAGGCTCGAGACCGCTTGGCCTTTTTGAGGCGGTGCTTCGCCCGAGGCTTGCTCGAGGGCGAGGAACCCCGTGAAGACCTCGGGGACGAGGACGAGGAGATCCGGCGTACCCGGCGCTGCTTGTCTCGGGACCGCACACTGACCTCAGGCTGTCTCACCGAGGTCGGATCCGAGGGGAGCGTCGAGGTCGAGGCCGAGGGAGCTTCGGCCGCTGAAAGGCCGGTGCCCGAGGCCGAGGTCGCCAACTGCGGGGCCCCCGAGACCGAAGGCGAGGCCGAAGCCTGCTGCAAGGTCTCAATGGCCCCGGAAAGCTCCGAGGAGATTAAAGCGCGAAGCAACTCCTGGAACGCCGGGATAGTGAGACCCGGAGGCAACACCTGGGGGCGCTCCGCAGAGGGCGACCTCGGTTTCGAGTATTCCCTCGGGGCTAACCCCTTCGACACCTTGGACTGGGCCGAGGTCGACGGTCCCGCCGACGAAGAGCCCGAGGATGGCTTCCTGTTAGATGAAACTGAGGAAGGAAGTGGAGACTTACCCGGGGCTTGTTTCTGCGAGGCAACCGGCTTCGAGGGAGCCGAGGGGTCCGATGTCGAGGCCGAGGTCGAGGCCGGGGCCGAAGCCGAGGCCGAGCTCGAGGCCTTCCCCGTCGGGGTATCGACGGCAAAGAGATCAGCCATACGGGCCTTGCGACGAGTAAGGGCCCGTTTCTGGAAGGTGGCACACTTAGGGCACGATGCTGTCGGGTGATGGGGCCCCAAACACCGAATGCAGCACCCGTGAGGGTCAGTGATGGACAAAAGCCTATCACACCTACCACACTTCTTAAAACCCGTTACGGGCCGGGACATGGGCCCAAAACAAGGCCGGGAACAAGCGAGGTTCCTCGGCCACGGCTACCGGGAGCCCCCGGAGCGAAAAGGAAAATTAGATTTTTTTATTTTTTTTTTTTGAAAAAGAAAGAAAACAAAGAAAGAAAATACAAGTAGCGCAGCGACCGCGTCGAAATTCCGAACACAGCCGCGGCGACAGAAGGCAATACGAGCACAAATTTATCCACAGGGCTTCTGGCTCCGCGGATGAAAATGAACTGAGGACCACGAGGTGGAGATGCGCCCTCTAGAGGCAGGAAGGCTAGCACATGCGTGGTGCAGTGTGCAAACTTGAAACTTCTAGCAAGTTTGCTTGAAAAGCTGTCTGCGCTGGGGCTCCGTAGATGACGTCACCCATGTGTGAGAATATCATGCCTGCTTGTCCTGGGATAAAAAAACATATCCATAGCAAAGCAAAGACAGTTATCTAACCCAGCAGAACTTATAGAAATCCCTGTCTCACTCCTGCATCCAGCTGACGTCAGCTCACATGGTGGGATGGATCTTTCTTCTCGGACTACAAGCATACAGCGAGCCCCAAGTCCATTCAGGGTAAATGTGAAATCCTCGCTCTGTCACAGCACAAGCTCTCTTCCCTCAGATAACAGCCACAGCAGACATTTACCAGTTCTTCGTGGTGCACATTATAAAGCAGTTGATCAAATTTATGAGTGTTCAAACATAAACAGTCTCTTTCTCTCTCTCAGCCAAGAGTAGGCACAACACCAGGAAGATTCATCTTTTATCAGTTCTTATTATCCCTGCAAAGTGCAAAGGAGCTTCACCTCACTAGCCACGGACTCCTCCGAACTCAGCAGTCTGCCCTGGATAGCACGGCAATTTCTTGAGGACGTGCACAGGTGACCCACTGGGGACCAATCAGAACCTGTCCAGCAGGGGCTTTTTGGTCACAAAGAAGAATAATGAATAGAGTTCTTGTAAAGTCTCAGCGAGACAGCCAAACGTGCACAAGGCACTGTTCAAGCAATGCTTGAGGAGCTGCCTCTCCTCCACATATTCTCATAGTAACAGAGTTCCAGTGTTGGTAAATGTCCTTGGCTGTGCACACACAGATTTTATAAACACATCCAGAATGCTTAAGGACAGAAAAGATGGCTCTTGGCCTAAGGTTTAGGCCCAAAGCCTCCAAAGATAGAGCAGGGATCACCCCTACACTTCCATGTTGAAAATGTCCTAATCCTGACCATTTGGATGTGGATGTAGATATCCCGACAGAGCAATGGGACACCTTAGAGGGCTTTACATATATAAATGCTCAGCAGTATCCAGTTTTTGTATACTTTGGAGTAGATGGCACAGCTTAAAAAAAAACCCAAACAACAAAACCTTGGTTGAATGGACTACTAACAAATGATCATTTGAACCTAAAGGTATGGTGGCAGGCAAAGATTCTAGATGTTTACCAATCCAAAATACTTGTTTTGTAGGAATGTAATTTTAACATTTGTGACAGAGCCCAATTCTTATTCTTATCAATACAATTCGTTTTTTCAATTATAACTGGTCCAAATGTACAAAAATTGGAATTAAAATGAATATATTATCTGCATAGGAAAGAAGAAGGTTGTCTTTTACTAAGGAAATTGGTCAATTAAGTTCATAAAAAGATGAAATATTAGCTTGGATTTTTTTTTTTTGCACTTATATACATATTTATATACATATTTCACACAAAATGAAACACAAAGTAATAATAGTTCACATAAATGGTAAGTTGCTGGAAAAACTATCAAAGAAATGCACTCAATGCAATTTAAACCCTATACATTTCCTCAAACCTTCTAAAATATACCATATTTTTTGCTCCATAAGACAACACTTTTCCCCCTCCCCCCTCAAAAGTGGGTGGAAATGTCTGTGTGTCTTATGGAGCGAATATAATAATTTTTTACCCCATCGTACCTTTTTAAATCCCTCTTAAATCCTGATGGTCCAGTGGTATATCGGCTTTCCACGCTCCTGTCCCTCCCTCGCTGGACGGCTGTCTCATTATTTTGGGGCCACCGGTGCACAAGGCAGGAGCGAGCTTTTCGCGCTCCAGCCTGGGCCCGCATTGCTCCCTGAATGGCTGCCATCAGTTCTCACGGGATTCAGGTCTCTTCTAGGGACCGGCAGAGACAGCACAAAGCAGGAAAGCACAACACCTGCGCATAACATCGGAGTCCTGACCAAGGTAAGTGTTTGCACTTTACATTGCATACCTCTTTGAACAAGTGAACAGGAATTTGTTGGCGCATGAATAATGAATCATATAGACATTGGACAGGACAGGGGGTTTTGAGCCAATAAGGTAGTTACCCTTTCCAGTGTGTTTGTTCAGTTTGATTCTTACAGCACACAGGGATCTGAGGCTCTTTCCTCCTTTAACTAAAAAGAGTAATTATTTTGAGACATTAAATGAAGGGAAGAGCATTCTTCATAATTCTAAGCAAATTTAGATTTCTGAAGTAACGAGAAGGGTGTCTGAGGTAAATAGTGGGGTTCCCCAGGGGTTTGTGCTGGGCCTACTGCTTTTTAACATATTTATCAATGAGATAGGAATAACTAGTGAGATAATTAAATTTGCTGACAACAGAAAGTTGTTCAAAGTCGTTAAATCATAATAGGATTGTGAAAAATTGCAAGATGACCTTGTGAGACTGGGCATCAAAATGGCAGATGATGTTTAATGTGAGCAAGTGCAAAGTGATGCATGTAGGAAAGAGTAGCCCGAACTGTAGCTACGTGATGCAGAGTTCCACGCTAGGAGTCCCTGCTTAGGAAAAGGATCTAGGTGTAATCATCGAGGATACATTGAAGCCCTCAGCTCAATGTGCGGTGGCGACTAAGAAAGCAAATAGAATGTTAGGAATTATCAGGAAAAGTATGGAAAACAAAGATGAAAATATTATAATGCCCTTGCATCACTCTATGGTATGGCTGCACCTCAAATACTGTGTACAATTCTGGTCACCATATCTCAAAAAAAGATATAGCGGAATTAGAAAAGATACAGAGAAGGGTGAGGAAAATTATAAAGCAGATGGGTCGACTTCCCTATGAGGAAAGGCTAAAGTAGCTAGGGCTTCTCAGCCTGGAGATGAGACTGCTCAGGAGAAACATAATGGAGGTCTATAAAATACTGAATGGAGAAGAACGAGTAGATATGAATCATTTGTTTACTCTTCACAAAAAGACTAGAACTAGAGGTATGAAACAAAGCTACTAACTAGTAGATTCAAAACAAACTAGAGAAAATATGTCACTTAACGTGTAATTGAACTCTGGAATTCATTGCCGGAGAATATGGTGAAATCAGTTAGCTTAGCAAGGTTTAAAAAAGGTTTGGATATTTTCCTATAAGAGAAGTCCATTATTGAAATGGCTTGGGGAAATCCATTGCTTATTCCTAGAATAAAATCTGTTTTACTACTTGGAATCTAGCTAGGTACTTGGGACTGGGTACTGGGCATCTATACTGGGCATGATAGACCTTTGGCATCTATGTGACAATATCTGAGGAGACAACAAACAACAAATAGGAAAATTCAAAATTCATAATGTCCTAGAATGGATATGGTTTTCTAGAAATTTTAATTGCCTAAGGATCAGCAAACTGTCCTTAATAAAGGCTGAAGAAGCTGATTGAAAATTATTCATGGTAGAAGAAATATTATCAGTTTGGTAGTCCATATGCTAGAATTGTGAATCCATATCTTGAAATTTGTCAACGGTCTGCTGAGAAAAACTACAAAGCTGTGGAATAGTAGATTTTATACTCTTCAGTCCTAGATACCACTTGCCGAATATCCCTTAAAGTAATATCCTGAGGTTGATCAATTTTTTGGTCAATTAGGACATACCACTACTGTTGGAATATTACAAGCATGTGATTATATTGAAGCAAGTGTATTTAAATCTAAATCTAAAGGTATTTAGATACCTTTCCCTTAGGTGTAATACCATCTTGGGAATATGTCCTCACTGGAGCAAAAGAAGTTAAAGGAGGGGAAGTAGTGGAACGACCTCCTTCACTCAAAGACGCACCAGATACAGATAGTTCATCTAGAGCAGGGGAAGGTAATTTCAGTTAAACAAAAGTTTGTCCATAGGGCCTGTTGGTTTCGGAGTACTTGTACCCAGTGTTCCCGCTAAGCTGCGCTGGCGTGCGCTGGCGCACAAAATATTACATCGCAGCGCACAAGTTTCTCGTCACAGCGCACGGCGTACGGCAGATGGCAGGGCGGCGAGAGGAGAATCGGGCGAGTTGGCTCATAACTTGCTGGCGCCCGATATTTTTAGCTCACAGCGAAAAAAAGTTTGCTCACAACACCCGCCCGCTTAGAGGGAGCACTGCTTGTACCCTTAACCTTTCCCTTGCATTTCACCATTATATAATATCAAAAGGAGAAATTGTACCTCAGGAAAAAATGTGAAAAATCAAAAGTCCCCACTCCACCGGCTCCTAAGGGGCTCCCAAGGGGGGTCTAACTTCCCCATTGTTGCACGACCCTTAGGGCATGCCCCGTGATTGCAAGCCCTATGGCTTTGCACCACAGGAGCCTTCTTTTTTTGGGGAGATGTTTCTGTAGCAGTGGATGTCATATGCCACCATCACCCTTCTAATGCCAAGATCTCACTCTCAGGTGCCCAGCAGACAGGTCAGCCACCTCCCTGGATTTATTATTATTATTCCTGAAATACTTAGGAAACCAACCTATTCAATTTTAGTCCTCAACAAACGATCGCTAGAACTATCAATAAGTCTGTACTTTGTTTATTCCATTCAATCTGTAACATTTCTAATCATTGTAAACCGCATAGAACTTCACGGTCCTGCGGTATATAAACTGTTATTATTAATATTTTTGATAGACTGCTGTTGACATAGGTATCTGTTGACATAGGTATTAAACAGTGTACAATATAATTACAAATGTATCTTAATACTACAACCAAAACAGCAATATAAAACCAAAACATTATCATGGCAAACTACTAACTAGTTCAAGAGTCCACAACAATGTAAATGGTTTGTGGTAGGGTTGTGAAGTCAATAAAGAGGACACATGGCCCCACTCCTCGCCTAGGAAGTTGCCTGCTGTGTGCAGTCAGTGTCGTAGCAAGCTATAATTGCATTCCATGCAACTTGCCCGCCATGGTGCCCCATCCTTTCTTGTGATGCACCTATGATATATCAGATTTTCAGTTGTGAGTCTATAAAATACTGAATGGAGTGGACCAATTCTTGAATTGATAACCATGTGGAAACAACATTAAATAGTCCTCCAGCTGTTAACAGATCCGAAGCATCAGGGGCAATTGAAAACATCAACCAAACACTAAAATAGCAGGCTCTGTGAGTTTTATTTCAAAGCCTAGCCAAGGAAACTAGCTTTTTTTTCCAGACCATAGTCAGATTCAGTACCTCTCCCTCCCGACTTTTAAAAATAATCAGAAAATGGTCACATATGGCAAACAGCCCCAGGGGTCTCAGTAACACATGCAGAGCACAAGTTACAGATTATTAAACCTGCCCCCATCAAAAAAAAAAATAAAATTCTCTACTTATCTTAAATTCATAGCATCCATCCATAGCCTCAAAAAACTTGACATGCCACCCAGACTTATCGGTTTGGGGTGGTTTACAAAAACTAACATACATCAAATTAAAAGAAATAGAACTCCAATTTATAAATTCGATAGACTTATCACATTCATATCAAAGGCATCCATCCTCCAAAACTTACTTTACATATTACTGTATACAAAAACATAAATCACCTAAAATTTAAAATAATAAAATTAATGTTTCTTTCTTTCCCTTAGATTACCGTATTTTCACGCATATAATGTGCGCGTTATACACAATTTTACAAACCGTGCATAACCATGCGCATTATACGTGTGAGCGCGTTTTACAATTTTTTTTTTACATTCTGATTCGGCATTCCCCCTGCGAACCGGCATCCTCCCCCCCCGCTCGCGTCACCCCCCCGCGATCCTACATCCCCCCCAGCACCGCATATACAACTCTTACCTGATTGGGCACCAGCACCAGCACCAATGCACAGCATGTGCCAGTGCCAGTGCCCGAAGATCCTCCCTCGTTGGTTTGGGCTGGGCTGGGCTGGGCCGGGCGGTGCGAGAGAGATCCTCCTTCTTCCTCTGCCGGGCTGGACTAGGCTTTGAGCATGCGCAAATGCTCAAAGCCTAGTCCAGCCCGGCAGAGAAGAAGGAGGATCTCTCTCGCACCGCCCGGCCCAGCCCAAACCAACGAGGGAGGATCTTTGGGCACTGGCACTGGCACATGCTGTGCATTGGTGCTGGTGCTGGTGCCCAATCGGGTAAGAGTTGTATTTGCGGTGCTGGGGGGGATGTAGGATCGCGGGGGAGGGGGGTGACGCGAGCAGGGGGGGAGGATGCCGGTTTGCAGGGGGAATGCCGGATCAGATTATCTCGGATCAGAGGGGGAGGGGGGGTGACGCGAGCGGGGGGGGGAGGATGCCGGTTCGGAGTAGGCGGGAGGAGGTTTTAGCATGCGCGGTATACGCGTGTGCGTGCTATATTAACATTTTATTACATAAATTTCTGTTCCCCACGCGCTATACCCGTGTGCGCGTTTTACACGGGTGCGCGTTATCTACGTGAAAATACGGTAGTCGTTGTATATTTCTTCATTAACTGATTAAATCCTCAAATGCTACTTTTAAGTATTGTGCTTTCAATAAAACCTTAAGGCCCCCTTTTATTAAGCCGCATTAGGGTTTTTCATCGCTGGCTGCTGTGGTAAAAGCTCAGATACTCATAGGAATTCATAGGTAGGAATTCTTTGAGCATCAAGAACTTTTACCACAGCAACTGGTGATTAAAAAAAACAAAACCCTCGAGCAGCTTGATAAAAGGGGGCCTAATTTAAAGAAAAATAATTTCTGCTCTAATATTTTTTAGTAGGTTATTCCAAAGAATTGGACCTACCCAAAAGAATGCTCTTTTTCTTGAGATAATCCAGTAGGCTAATTTTAGATGCTCTTTATTCCACTTTTTTGTTTTGTTCTTTTTCTTTTATCTTCTCTCTCTTTATATCCTCTTTTTTTTTCTTCTTGCTCTTCTTTCCCTTCCTCCTTTTTTTTCTTTTCTCCCCTTCACTCCCCCTCCCTTCTTTCCATTCCTTTCCCTTTCTCCTCTTTCCCTCTTTCTTTTTCTGTTGGTCGTCTTCTCTTCTCTCTCTATCCCCGTCTTTTCCTGTGTGCTTCTCTGTTCTTTGTTATGGTAATGAGCTGGTTTTAGTGCCTGAGTCTTGTGAGACGCTTGCTTTCACTGTTTCAGCATGAAAACAAGGCTCCTCCTCTCTCTCCTAGCAGTCTTCAACAGCACCAGGCTTTCCCACTGTCATTATAAGACCCATAGAGTGAAGCCCGCGCTTTTTCACTTTTAGTACTCCACAGGTTGCTGCTGATCCGAGGTATGTGGGTTGCTGGTTCTTACTATATTTTCTAAACTTAGTGTTTTATAATATGACCCTTAAATCTAAAATCTAAAAGAGCAGATTTGTCTGCTCACATCAGCTCCCCGGTTTTTAACCTTTTTGTACAGTCTTATTTGTGTGACAGCTGGTTCCTTTGTCTTTAACCTTTTAGGTGCACTATTTGGGTTCTATTTATTTATGCATTCGGTTTGCAGCACTACTCATGCCGCAGATGTTCTGTTTCATCTTATATTCACATTTGTTGATTACTTTTTAAGACTTTTTTTTTGAGAAAATTTTCCTTCTTTGTTTTGCAGAGATATATTTTAACTATTCTATTTTTGCCTGTCTCATGTGCAATTTGTGACCATATAAAGGGTCTTTTACTAAGGCGCGCTAGCCGATTTAGCGTGCGCTAAATGCTAATGCGTTCATAGAATATAATGGGCTAGCGCGCCTTAGTAAAAGACCTCCTTAGTCTTTAGTTGTTTTAATATAAATCTATAAAAAATGACTTTATATCACTGCATTTGAGTTACTGTCTCTTATGATTCGTTTGTTTTCTTTTATATTGCAGTTTTTGGTTTGATTTTATAGTCAGATTTTCTATTGGTGCACACATTGGGATTTCAAATTTTTTTCTCGTTCTCTCCAGCGTGCCATTAGGTAGGTTATCTATTCATTTATATTTAAATATTTATTGATAATGGTGATTATTTTTTTATATATACGAAGGGGTGCTGAAAAGTTCTCAGCTCAACCAAGAAGGAAATGATGTGGAGCCATGAAACTTACAAGTTATTCCACATATTCACCCCTAAGTTCAACACACTTGGCACATCATGTCTGAAGTTTCTGTAACCCTGCTAAAAATACTCTGATGTCTGGTCACTGAAATACTGCTCTGCTACTGCAATCACCTCTGAATCACTCGAAAATTGTTACCCTTTCAAACTCTTTTCAAGGTTTGAAAACAGAAAATAGTCAAAAGGAACATCTGGTGAGTAAAATGGATGGGCTATGCACTGAAACCCAAACTGTATCAAAACATCGATTATTTTGCCAGCCATGTGACGAGAACACCTTTCCACAGCATTCCTCTCCTTTTTTCTTTAAATGCCTCCTTTAATTGGCACAGCAAGTTACATTAGTATTCTAAATTCAGTCATTACAACACCTTCCTGATCCCAAAACACTGTGGCCATGATCTTTCCTGCTGAGTTTTGGGTCTTGAATTTCCTTGGCCTTAGAGAACTTGAGTGTCACCATTGAATGGATCATTGTTTTGTCTCAGGATTATAGTGGTATAACCATGTTTCATCAACAGTAACTAGTCATTCCAAAAAGTTGGCATCAGCTCGCTGAAAATGCTGCAAAATCAACTTGGAAGTGTCCATTTGATGTCATTTCTCATCAGCATTCAAACACTTGGGCTGAAAGCTTCCACATACCCAGCTGCTCATGGATTATATACCCAACATGTTCCCTGGATATCTGTAGTGTCTCATCAATTGTTTTAGCTGATATTTGCCGATCTGTCAAAATCAGGTCATGGACATGGTCAACAATTTCAGGAGCTGACCTTGTTTGAGGCCTCCCAGACCATGTTGCATCTTCAATCTCAAAATTTCCACGCTAAAAGTTTGCGCACAACTGTGGAGTACGATGGGCATTTGTCATTCAATGTTTACATCATACATTTATGGATTTCCTTTAGAGTTTTCTTCTGAAGGAATAGGAACTTCATGATGGCTCAGAGTTCCACACTTGAAAATTTCATACTTTTCATTGACATGGTTCAATCAATGACCTGAAACAATGTCAAAACATAGCATTATTGATTCTGCAAACTGGTACTTTGCAAAATAAAATAACACTCTTTTCAGCTATGGGCAAAATAACACTCAGAATTTAGGAAGTTGGTTGGGCTCAGAACTTTTCAGCACACCCTTGTAGATTTGTCCTCTTTGTAATACATTTATATTTTATCATTTATTTTGGAGCCTGCATTATATTTTATATATGTTTGATGTTCTTTGTATATTTACTTTTGCACTGCTGGATTTATATTTATTGGTATTTGTTGGATTTTTAGACCCCTGAGGAAGGCGTCTACTTGCCGAAACACTGGCCCAATTGGGTCTTCTAATATTTGTGATTCAGACTATAGTCTACTTTGACTCTGATATTTCCTTCTTTCAGAGGAATAATATATAAGGGACTACTTGAATCTTCATTTACTTACAAAGCAGTAGCTGTGTGGATGATCTTCCCTTTTCAGTTAGACTGAATTCTTCTTATAAACTGTTTTGTAAGAATCTTAAAACAGAATTTCAGAGAATTTTAACCTGAAATTGAACAATTATCAATTTTATATTATTATTATTACGTATATGGTATTGACTGTTTTTGTAAACCATTTTCAACCCTACATTATGGGGATAACATAAGAACATAAGAATTGCCGCTGCTGGGTCAGACCAGCGGTCCATCATGCCCAGCAGTCCGCTCACGCAGCGGCCCTCTGGTCAAAGACCAGTGCTCTAACTAAGACTAGCCCTACCAGCGCACGTTCTTGTTCAGCAGGAACTTGTCTAACTTTATCTTGAATTATATTAGTAACATAGTAGACGATGGCAGATAAAGACCCAAATGGTCCATCCAGTCTGCCCAACCTGATTCAATTAAAAAAATTTTTTTCTTCTTAGCTATTTCTGGGCAAGAATCCAAAGCTCTACCCGGTACTGTGCTTGTGTTCCAACTACTCTCCGTCAAAGCTCACTCCAGCACATCTACCATATTTTCACGCAGATAACGCGCACCCGTGTAAAATGCGCACACGGGTATAGCGCGCAGAAACCACGATTTTATGTACAAAAACTTTTGTATACCGCGCTCACGGGTATACCGCGCATGCAGCCCGACTGTCCTTTCGCGCGCCCCGACTCTCCTCTGGCCACCCCGACTCTCCTTTCGCCCTCCCCGACTCTCCGTGCACTGTCCCGACTCTCCGTTCACCCTCCCTGACTTTCCGTGCACTGCCCCGACTCTCCGTGCGCTGTCCCGACTCTCCGTTCACCTGAGGCACATGGTCGGGTTGGGCCCATGTGCCTCAGGCCGCGCCCCCAGGTGGGACCTAAGGCTCCAGGGCCTATTCTGATTGGCCCACGCGCCTTAGGCCCCACCAGTAGGCGGAGCTTTGGGACGGATGGGCCAATCCGGCCTCATTCCATCGTTGGCTGCCTGCCGGACAGGCGGGTTTGGCTCCCGTCTGTCCGGCCAACTACCAAAGGTACGGGGAAGGGGGGTGGGGGTGTCGTGGGGGTCGGCCAGGGGGGTCGCGGGTCGGCTGGGGGGGCGGCGGTCATTGGAGGGAGGGGGGTTTGCGTCGAGGGCAGGAGGGCCTGGGATCCCTCCTGCCCGTAATGTAGTGCGGGGTGGGGGTAGGGGGTCGCCGTGGCCAGGAGGGTTTGGGCTCCCTCCTGGCCTGATATTGTCGGGGAGTTGGGGAGTCGGCCGGGCAAGAGGGCTTGGGCTCCCTCTTGCTCCGATCGTGGATGCGGGTGCGGGTGGGAGCGCGTGCGAGCGGTCGTTCGGGGTGGGGGTGCGAGCGGTCCTGCTGGGGGGGGTGAATCGGGCGTCGGGCGGGGTGGGAACTATGTAAAAAAAATTTTGTATACCGCGCTCAAGCGTATAACGCGCGAGGGGTATGCGCGGTAGGTAAAAACGCGTATAACGTGCGCGTTATATGCGTGAAAATACGGTACACCCTCCCAGCCATTGAAGCCCTGCCCACCCATCCTCATCTAAAAGGCCATATACAGCTACAGACCGTGCAAGTCTACACAGTACTGCCCTTAGTTCTTCAATATTTACTATCCTTTCTGATTCTAGATCCTCTGTGCTCATCCCACCCACACTTTTTTGAACTCTGTCACCGTTTTCCTCTCCACCATCTCTCTCGGGAGCGCATTCCAGGCATCCACCACCCTCTCTGTAAAGTAGAATTTTCTTACAATGCTCTTGAGTCTACCACCCCTCAACCTCAAATTATGTCCTCTGGTTTTACCATTTTCCTTTCTCTAGAAAAAATTTTGTTCTACGTTAATACCTTTCAAATATTTGAATGTCTGAATCATATCTCCCCTGTCCCTCCTTTCCTCTAGGGCAGTGGTTCCCAACCCTGTCCTGGAGGAACACCAGGCCAATTGGGTTTTCAGGCTAGCCCTAATGAATATGCATGAAGCAAATTTGCATGCCTATCACTTCCATCATATGCAAATCTCTCTCATGCATATTCATTAGGGCTAGCCTGAAAACCCGATTGGCCTGTTGTTCCTCCAGGACAGGGTTGGGAATCACTGCTCTAGGGTATACATATTCAGGGCTTCCAGTCTCTCCTCATATGTCTTCTGGTGCAAACCTCCTATCATTTTCATTGCCCTCCTCTTGACTACTTCAAGTCTTTTTATGTCCTTCACCAGATATGGTCTCCAAAACTGAACACAATACTCCAAGTGGGGCATCAACACGTTCTTTCTTCTATTTCTTTCTATTTCTATAAAGAGAGGTACGCCTCTCTTTATACAGCCCAGCATCCTTCTGACAGCAGCCACTACCTTTTCGCACTGTTTTGATTAGATATACTGCCTGCCTAACAAAAGATCTACTAATAACATCTTCAAAGTCATTTCCAGGATCTCAATTCATTGGATTTTTTTAAATCTCTTCCATATGTTTTCTTAGTCATGTCATTCATACGAAATGCATTAGTGGGGCGTAGTGTAACAACAACATTGCACTAACAAGCTAACAAAAGTTCTAAGCAGTTAACATTACATAAAATTCAGATTAGATCAGATTAGATTAGAATGCTTATAGACTGCCATCATTCGCATGACGGACAGGGTAGTTACCTTCCGCCAAAGAAAAAAAGTACCGGTAATCCACCCCACCAAACAAAAAAGGCTTGTTCAGGTCCATAAGACCCATGAAACAGTAATGTCTTAACCTACCCAAGAAAAACCAAAATATCACTCTTAGCCATAGTACCAGATAAAGGGGGACACTGTACTGAAAATCCCAGGCCCCTGAGATTGAAAGTCAAATTTACAATAACTAGATTACCAACATTGAACAGTCAAAAATAGCATGTATCAGCTGGTACTTAGAGCAGCTGTCCCCCAAATCAAAGACTTTCACCCCACAAGGCACATAATTTTTTCAATTTTCTTTTATTTGGATTTAGTTCACATCTTTTTCAGTAGGAGCTCAAAAGTGAATTATAGGTATTTGCCTGTCTTTGGAGTGCTCACATCTAAAAATATCAGTGCCTTCAAACACACTCTATACTATTTTGTAACCAGTGCAAAGATCTCAGATTAGGCAAGGCATGTTCTAAATTCTGACAACCCATGACCAAACAGGCCTCAGAGTTCTGGACCAGTTATATCATATTCAGAGTAGAAGACAACTTAACAAATACTAAGTTGCAGCAACCTAAATTTAATCAAGGCCTGCAACTCAATTCTCAAATTAGAAATCAATATAGTAGCATGCATAGTTTAAAACGGGCTACTTTAATAACATTTTAGCCTGTACACTTTTGTAGACAATACAGAATGCATCAAAAATCAAGGATGCTACATCCTAATTTGTACCAGCCATATGACTGGAACAAACTGCCCGAATGCCTACGGTGGGCTCCGTCTCTGGCAGTGTTCAACTCCAAGTTAAAAGCCCACCTCTTCGAGACTGCTTTCAATTCCTAACTCCTTTCACCTTGGGTTCTGCATCCCTAACCCTATATGTCATTTCTGTCTGTCCAAGTTAGACTATACGAACAGGGACCGTCTATTAAAAGTCAAAATGTACAGCGCTGTATACACCTTTCAGTGCTATAGAAGTGATAAATAGTAGTAGTACCAGCCAACTTCTATGTCTCCAAAAAACATCAGTGACACATATTGGGGTGGTCTTTAAAATCTGGCAAAGGCTGGGTTTTAGAGGATTTAATCAAAATATATTGGTTTTAAGCTATTCTTTAAGCAAAACTAAACACCATCAAAACAAAATCTTCCTCATCCCCACTTCCCTCCTGTATTACTACCAACAGCAAAATGTCATCAGCATACTGTAGATATGGGCAAAAAAACCCCCAAAGTTATTCTGAAAGAGCAATCCTAGAGGCTATAGCCAGATTTTAAGCATAGGTTGATAGAAAAGAGGGAATCAAAAAATAATTTTCTCCTAAATTGTCATCTTATGCCCCACTGGAGTTGTGTGGGTAGTGCACCAAACCCATTAGTTCCCTGGAGGAGAAAGCAGATCTAGAAAAGGAGTTACAGCAAAATGAAGAGAGCAAGAGTTGGCAAAGTAAGAAAGAGGGGGAGGAACTGGGGATAATTAAATATCATAAGACTAGGTAAAGACTGAAGGGGGTAGTATAAGAGAAAGATATAGCAAGACCGTGTGGAAAAAGACTGGGTTGTGGGGTATGAGAAAGAATGGGTGAAGAGGGTGTGAAGAATGAGAAAGAAAGTGGTTGGGCAAAAAGATACAGATACATTGGTGGGCAGCCAGGCCATGTCACTATGCAAAGTAGAGGCAACTGATGTTTAACTTCACCTATCAAAGGGGTGCCATCATACATTTGACTGTACACTTGGGAGGAGAATGGATGCTGGCCTTCGCCAGCAATGTGTAGTGGTATATTAAGGGATAAATTTACTAAACATTATTTTACTATGGACAAATGGGTAAAGAACCTTAGTAAATTAATTTCTCAAAAAACTGGTATAGTTTCAAAGGGTACTGACAAGGGTTTGGGGAAGTGGCAAGGTAAGCCTCAGATTCTGTTTCATAAGTTTTTTGACTGGCTCCTAAATTCAAAGAAAATTTCTTAACATGTATTAATTTGATTACAAAGCACATTTTTTTCTGAATTTATTTCCATACAAATGTAATGCAACTTCTCCAAATATACAAGGCAGCTTCCTCTTTTATAAAGCATACACAAGCATATTCCACCCCAATTCCACCTTTCCCCTTTGCTCCTCATCCCATTAATCCTATTTCTAAAGTACGTATATCTCTAATTTAGCCCAAGCTTCTATAAATCAATTGTATAGATTTCCTATACTACTGTGAGCTTCCTCACCAACAAAATCGAAAACCATCTCAACCTCCACTGATGTATGGAAAGCAACTCCCTCCTCTTCCAATTTGTTGAACATTCATATCTACCTATTGCAAGGCCCATTCTGACCAATTTTCCCCTATTTTCTTTACCCATTAGTGAAAAGTTCCATGTCTGATCTGTACAAGGAACATTATTTCAGAAATCTTGTGGGTTAGCCAGATACTTAATAATAAACAGCTGTTTATCAAAGAGAACAGTTGTTTCAACCTAGCTATCCTCCCATGAATAGTATTTCAGTCCAGATTTTTCCTGATGCTTCATACATGAACCTTCACATCGGCCACAGTAAGTTGTCTGCAGATCTTTAGATGCTAGCCTAGGGTTCATTGCAACTTTATAGACAATTTTTACATTTGCACTTGGGGTGACCTTGGCAAGGAAACTGCTCTTGGGCAGAGTCATAGTCTTCAACTTTTCCATTTCAGATTGTTTGACAGTAGATAATGGAACCTCAAAAGTTTAGAAATGGTCCTGTAACCTTTGTAATTTATTTTCATCATAGCATGATGAGCTTCCACTAACTTTTACTGTCAAGACCAAAGTTAAGACTTCTTGGGCCTTTCTAAAGGACAGGATGTCCAAAATCAGTCACATTACTCTGAAGAATGGTTTACTATTTACCTAATTAAAAACAACCGATAATAATTAGTCAAGTAAGTGTACTTAGAAACTAAGGCTCACATATTTTTCACAAAATAATACTTGTTGTTTAATCTTTTGATTGAATAATAAATATACTTTTTTCATTCATGTTATTTTTTTTAAGTATCGGTGTTTAGATTAAGATTTAATTGTGTTGAGGATAAATTGTACCGAAATACAGATCCTCCTCCATTCACAAACCTCTCAGATCTATAGATATAAGGAGTGAGTATAATCATCATTTTCTTAATTCTAAATATTCTTCATCCTCTCATAAAAAGACACAAACATCTCTGATCCCTTAAACAGAGTAGTACACTAATAGCAATAATGGATTTATTTTAGTAAAAGTCAAGATGCTTACCTGTAACAGGTGTTCTCCAAGGACAACAGCTGTGGCAATTTTTAAATAAAAAGGTAATAGGTCGGGGCCTGCTGCGGCCTCCACCTTCCACTTCAGCTACAATGGGGAAAAGCAAACAAATTCAAACAGGATCCAGGTCAGCTACAGAAAAGTTCCAGGTCATCAACTTGGTATGATCTGACAGACTATCATCACTACACAGCAGAACTGTCATACCACATATGGCTGACATCAATGAAACCTAGACTGGATATAATTTAGAAAATTTTCCAGAGCTATCGTCATACTCAAATTATGTGCAGGTTGTTACTGCATCAGTGCCACACAGGTCCTCCTCTGCTAGCCTAACTATAATCCACTTCCATGGGGATGAAGAAATAGGCAGGTTTCTGTGGAAAGATCATCCTGCTGTCCTCAGGGAACATCTGTTACAGGTAAGCAACTTGGATTTCTTTGAGTATAAAATGATAATCACTCCACATGCAGGAAAGCAAAGTTTCTCAGCTGTAGTAGGTGTATTCAGAGGACAGCTGGATGAGCATTCTCACTGATAGGTGACGTCGCAAAAAAATGATCCACAGAGTTCTTTCTAGAAGCATTTATAAGCAGTTCAGTGCACATGGGCATGCTTTCTTGCCTGCCATCTTTAGGCGGGACCAGTTCAGTCTGATGCAATAGCTAACAGACTTCAATTCCAAGGGGAGGTAGGTGAGACAGTGAGAATACTTATCCTTCTCATCTCAGAGAACACCTGCTACAGGTGAATAACTTTGCTTTCTCTGAAGACAAGCAGGAGGTAGTATTCTTACTGATGGGAAACTCTTGCTACTTGGCTGTCATAGAAGAAAAAGGGAAACAGAACCAAGGTCTGCCACAAGCAAGAGCCCTAAATAAAATACTGTACATCTCAAGTAATATATTCTATGTGGGGGGTTTTGAAGTGAGGGGACAGCATGGAACAGAAAACAAATGAGCATGGGGTGTGGAATTGGATTCTAGAAACCAAATAAGTTTTAAATGACTGTCTGACAAACCAGCTCTCACAGTGAGAATCTTGCTCTAGACAGTAGAGAGATGTGGATGTGTGGACAGACCTCCATTTTGAAGCTCTACAGATCTCCTATTTGAGACTGGCTTCAAGTGAACTAATCTAATCTAATTCTTAGGTTTGTATACCGCATCATCTCCACGTTCGTAGAGCTATTAGTACAACCATGATTCTGACATTATGAGCAGTGATGTAACCCTCCAGAGTCAACCCAGCTTAGGCATAAGGGAAGGAGATGCAGTCTGTGAGCCAATTCAAGAGTGCATTTACCAGTGTAGCCTCAATCCTGTTTGGCTCAAAAGAAAACAAAAATCTAGATGGACCTTCTATGGACATTAGTCTGCTCCAGATAAAAGGCTAAGGTTCCTGTGCAGATCAGCATGCACAATGTGGTATCACCATAATGGGTATGTGACTTTGGGAAGAATGTTGGTTGAGTAACTGACTACCGTAGTTAAGAACATAGGAAATGAAAGGAATTGAAAAATTACTTTTATATTTTGCAGCATTCCATTTAAGTGGTTCAGTGCAAGAGTACAAAAATAAAAATAGCCACATAACTAGTACTGGGAAGATTACAAGTTCAGAATGAAATTACTCCATCATTATTTAAGTATATCTGAATAGATACATTTCTAGTTTTTTTCCTGAATTCTAATGTTATCATTGGTTTTATATTTTATACTTGAAAATTGTCTCAGTAAATAAATTTGAAGTTAATTTCTTACTTAACATCCAGTGGTACAAATTCTAGACTAAAACCACATGATATTTATTTATTTAATTCGTTTTCTATCCCGTCCTCCCCAAAGAGCCCAGGACGGGTTACAGGTCAACATACACAATATACAATTAACAGGTTACAATTTGCCATAGTTACAATACAAGATTTTTCAGGTACAAGTTATTATCCTAACTTGAAGCATACTAGGGATCTAATACCAATATCCATAATATATGTTTACAGGTTAAAATAGTCATAGTTACAGTGCAAGATTTTGCAAAACAAGTTTTTATCCTAATGTGACACATATCAAGGATCTTGTATCACTATACATTCCTTTGTAATCTATCGGTCTTGGGCGGGGGAGTTAGGTGAACATGTATGTTTTTATTGGTTTACTAAAGTTGAGGAGTCCTTCAAGGGATCTAATCTGCGGCTCAGTATGAAGTAGGAGTAGGAACATCGTTTGGTGGTTTGCAGTTGAAGGGCAAGGCCAGGGGCGTTTTCAGGCATATTTCATCCTGGGAGTGAAGGGACTGTGAAAATATTCGTAGCACACTTGCTTTACCGATGGAAAAGAAAGCATTAACGAATTCTTCAAATGCAAATATTTATAATCCAATGGAAACAGCACCAAGGACTTACAAAGAGGAGGGGCCATATACTATCCCATAAATCACTGTGCAAAGTTTAAATTCCTCACGAGCCTCAATGGGCAATAACTGTAGCTATTGATTTAATCTTACAGAACATTCTGAATAGAGAGCAATACAATAATCTGACTGACCACAAGAAAATGTACTACTAGTGAGGAATGATTTAACATAAGAACATAAGAATTGCCATACTGGGTAGACCGAAGGCCCATTAAGCCCAGTATTCTGTTTCCAACACTGGCCAGGTCCCAAGTACCTAGCTAGATCCCAAATAGTAAAACAGATTTTTTTGCTGCTTATCCTAGGAATAAGCAGTGGAGTTCCCCAAGCCATCTCAATCATGGCCTATGGACTTCTCTTTTAGGAAATTATCCAAACCTTTTTTAAATCCTGCTATTTGATTTCACCACATTCTCCGGCAACGAATTCCAGAGTTTAATTACATGTTGTGTTCAGAAATATTTTCTCCGGTTTGCTTTAAATCTACTACTTAGTAGATTCATCGCATGTCCCCTAGTCCTCGTACTTTTGGGAAGAGGGAACAAGCAATTCACATCTACCCTTTCCACTCCACTTATTGCATTTTGAAAATTCTGCTCTGTTAAAGGCGAATGCTAATCCAAAATATGTAGAAACTAGTGCATTGACCTTTTGTTGTGCAGGGGTAAAATTGTGGAACTCATTTGTAGGGCAAATATGGAAATGTGATGATAGAGGTACCTTTAGGAAACTACTTAAAATGCCTTTATATGGGGTCTGATTTCTTCTGATGTTTGTCTTTTAATTTGTTCTAAATTTATGTATGTAATATTTTATAAACCATCTAGGTATACGACAGTATAGAAATTTTTTAAATAAATAAAAAGTTTTTTTATAGACCTCTATCATATTGCCCCTGAGCTGTCTCTTCTCCAAGTAGAAGAGCCCTAGCCGCTTTAGCCTTTCCTCATAGGGAAGTTGTCACATCCCTTTTATCATTTTGTCTCTATTCTCTGCACCTTTTCTAATTCTGCTATATCTTTTTTGAGATATTGTGACCAGAACTTCATACAGTATTCGAAAGTGCGGCCATAGCATAGAGTGATACAAGGGTATTATAATATTTTCATCTTTGTTTTGAATTCCTTTCCTGATAATTCCTAACATTTTATTTGCTTTCTTAGCAGCCGCCACACATTGAGCTGTGGGTTTCAATGTATCTTCAACAATGACACCTAGATCCTTTTCCTGGGCAGTGACTCCTTACACAGAACCCAGCTATAGTTTGGGTTCTTCTTTCCCACATGCATCACTTTAACATTAGAAAATGTCTGATCCTTCAAAGTTGTCTTAATTTCCATGAAACACTTTTGCTAATATGAAGTTCAGACTTTAGTACTCTTTCCAAAACTACTTCTTATACTTTCAATGTTGATTCCTTGGATAAGATACTATTCCTAAGCCTCAGCTATCCATTGGGAAAAAATGGAGTGAGAATAACCAGCCACAACATTTTTGTTATATCGGTATTTAATTTTCAGTAATAGTAAGTGGCACTGAGTCAATACAGATTTGCATTATATTTAGTGGATTTAGATTTTTATAATATACTGGAATAAGCAGAATGATGTCATCTATATACGTATAAAGGCTGACAATTAAATGCGATAAGAAAGGCCCTAACATATTCATCAATATATTAAAAAGTATCAAGGACAGATATGAACCCTATGGAGCCCCATAGATTGATCTCTAGGGCGAATTCTCTTTAAAATTTACTATGTAAGTTTTAGCAGTTAGAAAACCGTGAAATCACGTGATAATAATTGCCCTATTGGGTCAGACTAAGGGCTCCTTTTATGAAGGTGCGCTAGCAGTTTTATCGCATGCACCTGATTAGCGTGCACTAGCCAAAAATCTACCGCCTGCTCAAAAGGAAGCAGCAGCGGCTAGCGCATGCGGCAATTTAGCGTGCACTATTCTGCGCATTAAGCCCCTAGCGCACCTTTGTAAAAGGAGCCCTAAGAGTCCATCCAGTCCAATATCCAGGGTTCTAACAGTGACCAGCCCCATAAAGTGTCAAGATTCCATGCTAATTAATCCTAAGAATAAGCAGGAATTTGTTCAATTCTTTTTTAAACCCAACTACTTTTACCACTTGCTCTGGCAAAGAGTTAAGAACATAAGAATAGCCTTACTGGGTCAGACCAATGGTTTATCAAGCCCAGTAGCCTGTTCTCACGGTGGCCAATCCAGGTCACTAGTACCTGGCCAAAACCCAAGGAGTAGCAATATTCCATGTTACCAATCCAGTGCATGCAGTAGCTTTCCTCATGTCTTTCTCAAAAACAGACTATGGATTTTTCCTCCAGGAACTTGTCCAAACCTTTCTTAAAACCAGCTACGCTATCCGCTCTTACCACCTCTGGCAACGCATTCTTGAGCTTAACTATTCTCTGAGTGAAAAAATTTCCTCCAATTGGTTTTAAAAGTATTTCCCTGTAACTTCATCGAGTGTCCCTATGTCTTTGTAATTTTTGATGGAGTGAAAAATCGATCCACTTGTACCCGTTCTATTTGTAGACTTCAATTATATCTCCTCTCAGCCGTCTTTTTTCCAAGCTGATGAGCCCTAACTGTTTTAGTCTTTCCTTATACGAGAGGAGTTCCATCCTCTTTACTATCTTGGTTGCTCTTCTTTGAACCTTTTCTAGCGCCACTATATCTTTCTTGAGATAAGGAGACCAGAATTGAATGCAATACTAAAGATACTCCAGACTGCAGAGCTTAACCATACCCCGAGTGAAAGAAGAAAAGAAATCAGTTCAGATTTATTCATTCTATTTCATTCAGGGTTTTATATACCTCAATCATATCTCACTTTAGGACTCTTCAGCTTGGAGAAGAGATGGCTGAACTTATAGACTTACCTCATATCAGAGCCCTTCCATTCCATTAATCATTTTGGTTACCCTTCTGTGTATATTTTCCAATTCCAGTATGTCTTTTTTGTGGAATTCTAACATGACCTTAAGAAGGGATTTAGGATGCATACCCAAACCACTCTGCTGTAAAACTTTGTGCAAAATGTATAAGCTACTAGGGCCTGGAGCTCATTAACCTTATCTACTGAAATGATCACCACTAAACACAAGACCTTCAAAATCAGGTATTTCAGAAGCAACACATGTCAAGTGGTTCATAGGAAGCTTTCATTAGCTTGGGAAGGATGACACAAGGATTCCATGATACTGTTATGAGCTTGATGATAGGTTTTAGAAGAGGCAAGCCCAACATGAAGTGAACTAAAAGCTTACTCTTTACATGATGATAAGCTCCAAATGCACTGAGAAGAACCTCTACAGAGTTGCCTGAATTCTCTATCCTTAAACAAAACCGAGGAACCATTCCTGTTCAGAAACAAAATGCAAACAGATCCCAACATGGATGTCCCACAGTCCTTGAATATCCTATTTTTTATATCTCTATAAGACCACTCCTGAAGCTGAAGGATTTGAATCAACTAGACTACCAAGATGTTGTCTTTTCAAGCCAGATATGTGGCTTCAAGTTTATGTAGGTTTTGACATACTGCTCATTACATGACTGAGCGGTGTACAACTTAAAAAAGGAGGGGTAAAAATAAATTACATAAAAGGACTAAATTGTAATGAAACAATATACATGATACATAAAGGAAAATAATATAAGGAACTAGGAAAGATGAAGGGAAATTACATGAGGATAAAGGGTAAGGGTAAGGAAAAGTTTATAGACAGATCTATGATCTACAATCAAGCTACAGAACTAATTAGATCTTAGGATGGCTTAATGTATCTAGTCAAATACATCATTAAATAAAAAAGTTTTAAGACTGGACTTAAATTTTGTTAATGATATTTCATGTCGCATGGACGGAAGAGCATTCCAGACTGTGGGAGCTGTTAGAGAGAATATAGTCTTGTGCATAGTATCGTATGTTATGTGTCTTGGAGCAGGAACCGTTAAAAGGTTTTGTTGACTAGAACGTAGAGATCTGACAGGGATATAAAGAATAAGTAATTGATTGATATAACCTGGAGAGTTATTTTGCTTAACTTTAAATGTTAGAAGTAGAATTTTAAAGATTATTCTATGTTTAATTGGTAACTAATGAGCCTTGTACATGATCGTATTTTTTCGCCTTTGACAAAAGTTTAACTGCAGTATTTTGGATAATCTTTAGTTTTCTTACCATAAATACTGGAATATAAACTGAAATTTTGGGGCAAAACAATGGGCCAAAAATGGGGGTCTCAGTTAATATTTGAGTTAACGCTGCCCCCCCCCTCCTGAACCTGTTTGCGGTAAGATCTGGTAAGAGCTGGTGGTCCAGTGGTAGGCTGAGACAGGAGGGATTCATTCCATCTCCTTACTTGGCTGACTATAAACAACTTTTATAATAATAATAATAACAACTTTATTTTTCTATACCGCCACAATCTTGCGACTTCTAGGCGGTTTACATTCAAGAGAGCTGGCCATTCAGAGAGTTACCCCTCTGCGTACTTGTTAAGTCTCTGGTGGGCTGGGATAGGAAGGATCCCTTCCGTCTCCTGCCCGGCCGACTTTAGTGTTAAAAACGTTTTTATTGATTTTCATGCCATACAAAGGATGACAATAGAAAAAAAACAAGCAACAATAACAGACCTCCAACATCCCCAATCCCTCCCCCAACAGCACTCCCCCTCTCAACAAACCTCCAGGAGAAAGAAGGGGCCCGCAAAACAATCCCAACCAACTACAAAGGAATGACCCGGAAATCTGGACTCTGATAATCCCCGGGCCTCGGAAACTGCACGGGCCATCCCCCCATACCATCACATAGCCCCAATTACAAAAAAACCCCAACCCAAACCCCTCCCCCATCCACTTCAGAAGAAACAAAAGAAAAACCACCCGCATTCCATCCAGAACTAAAGGCAAACCCAAGGAGCAACGAAAATCACAACTCATTCAAGAGCAGACTGCGCCCTCTGGGATGCAAAATCTGAAGATATGGATCCCAGAGCCGCAAATATCGTTGACTCCCTTTCCTGGAACCCTTCACATCTCTGGCTTCCCAACAGGCCAACTGATGCACGTCACCCCTCCAAATCCAAAACCCTGGAGGTTCAGAAGAAAATCCAAAATTTCAAAATACCCTTCCGAGCCATCAAGGCTAGCTTCCAGCATAACAACTTATGTATTCCACCCATCGTTCCATAAGCCCCAGCTAGATCTAACACCAGCTGGTCCGGTGTGTCCTCCATTGCTAAACCCAGCCTAGTACACATAAAATGTATAATCTCCTGCCAATAGGATTGTATAACTGGGCATCACCAAAACATATGGCCAAAGGTCCCTTCCCCCGAGCCCCGGCCAACTTTAAACAACTTTTATCTCATTCTCGCCCCCTCTGTGTACCTGTTAAGTCCCTGGTGGTCCAGCAGTGAATTGCAGCAGGAGTGATCTTTCTTCGCTCCTGCCCGTGCAGAGGCGCTCGCTAATTTGCTGATATGTGTCTGGTCAAATGCTGCGGTCCTCTTGGGCATCACTTCTGTGCTTTCCTTTAGTAAAGGAAGCTTGTTTCTTGTCCCCTACTGTTCACTAACCCCCTCCCACCCAAAAAAAATCTTTATGAAAAGTCTCTAGAACAGCAGCACTTGTAAGGGAAAGCCTAGCAGAGCATCACACAGGTAACTTACGTAACCTGGTGGATGGGATAGTGAACTATAGAAGAGGATCCAATCCCATAAGCCACTCTAACTACTACATTTATGGTAGAAAGTATGAGCCCACCAAAACCCTACTCTGCTGCCATATAGATACCATCTGCAGCCATGAGGGCTATTGGGGTGGTAAACAGGTGGGTCTACTAGGTTTTGGGGAATTTTGGAGGGCTTACCATATATTATGAGGGGTATATGGTGAGATGTACTTCTGGCACCCTTTATGTGAAGTTCACAGCAGTACCCTCTGTTGGTATGTTAGTGTGGCCAGTCCATCACAATGAAGGCCACTCCTATGTCCAAATGGTCTGTATTTAGATGTTTTCAACTTGGATGTTTCTTTAGTTGAAAATGGGGTATAAAGTTAGGTGTACTAAGGGTTGGACATCCTGTTGACCAAAACATCCAAGTAGGCGATTTTCAAAAAAATGCATATTTTTTGGACTTGTAGTGATTTGGCTTTCAAAAATGGACAATTCTGGCTTCTGACATTGGACATTTAGCAGGAAATATCCAAGTCGGACTTAGATGTTCTTTTCAAAATTGGCCCTCCATGTCTCATATAATGTAATGTTCCTTAAATGCAGTATGAGAGTCTTCCCTAATTTTTAAAATTCTTTTTGCATCCCACTGCCTTGATTCCAAGCCAGATTACTTGATCCTGTGGGAATCCAAGATACTCTTCACCGAGGTTTGTTTGGTTTTTTTAAGAGCCCCCCCCTTAAAAAAAAACCCTTCAGTGAAGAGCATCTTCATCTTTGTTTGCTCCGAGAGTAGGTATTCATGTTGGCCAGTGAATTATATCATCAATCCCATCTTGCCTTCTTCTGTGCTCCAGCAATACTAAGAATACGCTTTCTATCCCTGCTAGTCAAATATTTTAATAGACATCTATGACAATCCTTTCCCCAAATCTATTCTTCTGATGACTCAGCTACCCTCTGTCTCTCATTTCCAAAATGATTTTTCTCCTTATACTTGAGTTCTCCTCTATTGTCTTTCACCTTCAGTTCTGCTATCCAGCAGTAACAGCAAGCACTGACTCACAGTCTGGCAAAATTCCTGCCCGAGTGTCTAGGTAGAAGCAAAAGGCAGCTCAACAATTATAAATCCCCAAAGAACAAAAGTTTGGAAACCAAACATTATTCTTTGTTTGAGTACAGGAAACCAGGAACTAAGGTATAAGATTCATAATGACTTATTCCTTTGCTGAAATTATTTAAATTTCCTTTTTTTTCTCCTACTATTGATTCTTAGACCAAGCATCATACTTTTTGTTTTTGTCAGATTTTTCTTTCTTACAGGAGCTTGCTTTTACAGACATTTACTATCTTAAAAGATTTTACTAAAATCATTTAGCGTTCAGATTTGAATGACCCAAAATGTATTATTCAAATTTTTGACATTACAATATATTTTTTATGAGGCAGCCTTTCTACAGAAAAGCTGTTCTCCTTCCTGGATATAGACCAGAGACTATCCCTTGTCCCCTGCAATTCAAAACAGAGTTAACACCAAACAAGGATGCACTATAATGTGTTTATTTTTAAGCAATTTGTAACACTTAAGCTCAACTTTACAAAGCTTCTTTTACATAAGGAGGCAAATATTCAAAATCACATTTACAGATGATGGCAAAGCTGATGACACAAATGCTTCAAAAAAATCTCTGCAGCTGTATATATAACTTTGGTCATTTTATTCACAAAAACAAAGAAAGAAAAAGGCCAGTGGTTTATAACAGTGAGATGGGCGAAAGTTATACTTCAACAGTGAAAGTCAACTAAAAAGAGATTATGTACTTACCCTGGTAAGCTCTTTTCCAGTAGATAGGCGAGACATTCTAGACTCCCCGCCCTGTCTTTTCTGCACCTGTTTACAGTTTCTCTGTTTATGCTTCTCCATGCCGTTTCTTGGAGGTCACTCAGCCCTTGAGGGCTGGAAAGAATTTGTATATATGTTCCTTTTGTTGTGGAGTTGTGCTGCACTCCTTTGGAGCCTGTGTTTGCAGTTAATGGTACGGTTTCATTCCTTTCAGCAGAACACTTTGTTTAGCCTATTATTACAGGTGCCTCTACTTCACATATGTGGGTGCCTCGCAGTGCTTGGGTACTTGACTATAGAGGGCACTAGCTAAACCGATCAGTGAAGTACTACAGAGGCAAAGTGAAAAATCCGGAGTGGATTCCTTCTGTAGAGCTTTGCGAGTATGTGGAAATAACCCTATTGTCTAGAATGTCTCACCTATTGTTAAAATATCAGATCCAACACTAAGACCATACTTTAGGAACATCTCTATGTGTAAACAGTAGTATTCAGACATGTATGCAGATCATCTACAGTGCAAATAGTGGAGAACTGAATCACATCCAGACTGCAAAGCGGCAAGGTTTGGAGAGACCAAAACCTAGGCATATTTTCCTCATTTTACAAGGTGAATACAGATTTAGTCCAAAATTTCCATATCTGTCCAGAGACAGCATGTGCAAAGATTGACTCTTTAACCATCCTTATAGAATCGATCCCATACCACTATAATACCCCAACTTGACCTCGATTCCCCAACATAAAATCCCAAACTTAACCTCATAAGCCCCCACCAATGACCCTCCCCACCCATTGAGAGTCAATCATTACCCCCTATTCCCAGTTCCAGCTCTTACCAAAATCCCGAGTGATCTCATGGGAGCAGAAGCAATCCCTAATTGTTCCTGTTCATTGTAGCACCAGGTTCAAAATGACATCGACCCCCTAGCACCCTAGCAGTAATCTCACATTGGCAGAGTCTTTGTAAAAGGCAAGAGCAATGTCCCAACTTCAAATCTCATATCTATACCCTACGTAAAAATGAACTTAAACATTGAAATTTACATGGCACTTCAATGTTCAAAGTTAAACCACCATCATGTCATTAAATATTAACCCCGTCACCAAACAGCCAAAATGAGAACCTAAGAAATACACAACCAGTTTCGATTTTTATCTTTCAGGGAACAATTATCCTACAAACCAGAAACATCCAGTAACAGCCGAGCTCATTTCTGGCTTGAAGGCTTCAGGAAAGAAATTAAAAGAAGATATAAAGTATCAACCCATATCCTATAACTCCATCTTTTCTAAGTCAAAAGGGAAAAATCACATTGAGCAGTAGGATACAGTAATTCAATTGATTATTTCTGCTTCAAGTACATTTCACTTTTTGACGATATTCAAAAAACATCTAATCAACTACCTGAGGCATAAAAGTCATATCCAAAGTTTAAGCATAACATTAAGAGCCATTTTTTTATTTAGTAAACAAAAAGGATTCTCTTTGGCACAGAGTCTGGAAAGCAAATTTCTAAATCACTGTGTTAAGAAGAAGTATGTTTTATATTATTGGACTATGGGCTTTTATCTTTCTGTGTTGTGATAATATGTGAGACTGTTCAGCCAGCGTACCACATAGGCATGCACTATATTTTTATTTGCTGATGGTCTATTTGTTTTGATTGCCTTGTATTAGTCATCTTGAGGTTCCACAAGAAAAACAGTACAATAATTTGTATTGAACAACTGCTCTTTATATTGCTGAATGTTTCTTACCTGCTTGGACCTATTACAAACTAGGAACCTACAGAAAAGCTGTAAAAGCTTATCTCTTTACATTCTATTAGTCCTTAAGTAATCTTAGACTTAAATCAGACCAAGGACGACACTCTGCTCCTTGGGCTCCCTATTCATATCTGTGAAGAATGTGCATCTGTATTAACCAGCTATTGACATTTATTATATATGAAAAAATGTGGATCTGCGCTAGCCTTCTGTTGTTGATACTGTGTATGTTATTCTGTAACACGTTCTGAGCTCCTCTGGGAGAACGGACTAAAAACTGAGTAAATAAAATAAATAATTAAGTTGCATTCACTGTTTAAACAGTAAGTAAAGTACATTTAATAGCTAATGTGCAGGAAAACTTAACGTTCATTATTTCCTGCATTACATAGCTAACAAAATAGGGAAAATGGGTGCAAAAGGGTTGGGCAAGAGGCACACTAAGTGGGACAGCGTTAACTGCATAGTCGAATGCTGTAGAAACCTAATTATATCATTCAAGGTTTCTGTGTTATCTGCTGCTGTGTTAACATCACTACTAGTTCTCTCCATATGCCAGAACATTCTCTTTAACAGATAAAAATGACCAAGGAGAAACCTTACCCCATATTAGCAAATAAGCTTCTCAGTAACCATTTCAAATTATAGCATTAAAATATACTTACTTAAAATTGTCATGCTTTGGCAAAAAAATTACTTATACTAACAAGCATAAGCTATCACAAATGCAATATTTACCTTTTTCTTGTACAAGTATTTGTGATTTTAGGAAAGATTCTGAATATATGATAGATCCAAGGGATCCCCTTCTTCCAAGTAAATCTGGAATGTCATGTATGGACATAGAAGCCTACAAAAAGTTTTATTAAAAACTGAATTGATAAAGTTGAGAAAACTCTAAGCAGAACATTCCATTTTAACATGATGGTTAAATTTTCACCATACATACTGTTTTTAAGTACAGTCCAGGCAGATAAGCCTCTGGTTAAAAACTTTTCAGAACCAATAAAAGGAAAATCAATTCTCTTGTTGGCTTTCAGGTTTGCAAAAAGAGCTATGTACAACATTTACCGTATTTTCACGCATATAATGCGCGTGTTATATGCGTTTTTACCTACTGCGCATACCCCTCGCGCGTTATACGCGTGAGCGCGGTATACAAAAATTTTTTTACATAGTTCCCACCCCGCCCGACGCCCGATTCACCCTCCCCCAGCAGGACCGCTCGCACCCCCACCCCGAACGACCGCTCGCACGCGCTCCCACCCGCACCCGCATCCACGATCGAAGCAAGAGGGATCCCAAGCCCTCTTGCCCGGCCGACTCCCCAACTCCCCGACAATATCGGGCCAGGAGGGAGCCCAAACCCTCCTGGCCACGGCGACCCCCTACCCCCACCCCGCACTACATTACGGGCAGGAGGGATCCCAGGCCCTCCTGCCCTCGACGCAAACCCCCCTCCCTCCAACGACTGCCCCCCCCCCAAGAACCTCCGACCGCCCCCCCTGGGATCCCTCCTGCCCGTAATGTAGTGCGGGGTGGGGGTAGGGGGTCGCCGTGGCCAGGAAGGTTTGGGCTCCCTTCTGGCCCGATATTGTCGGGGAGTCGGCGGTCCTTCGGGGTGGGGGTGCGAGTGGTCCTGCCGGGGGGGGGATGTATCGGACGTCGGGGGGGGGCATCAGGCTTTCAGGATGGGGACAGACCTTCAAGGGGGACAGGCAGACCTTCAAGGGGGGACAGGACTTCAAGGGGGACAGGCACGGAAAGTCAGGGCGGGTGAACGGAGAGTCGGGACAGCGCACGGAGAGGCGGGGCAGTGCACGGAAAGTCAGGGAGGGTGAACAGATAGTCGGGACAGCGCACGGAGAGTCGGGGAGGGCGAAAGGAGAGTCGGGGTGGCCAGAGGAGAGTCGGGGCGGGCAAAAGGACAGTCGGGCAGCATGCGCGGTATACCCGTGAGCGCGGTATACAAAAGTTTTTGTACATAAAATCGTGGTTTCTGCGCGCTATACCCGTGTGCGCGTTTTACACGGGTGCGCGTTATCTGCGTGAAAATACGGTAGACCCTTTTTTTACTAAGTGGCGGAAGAGGTTTCTACTACGGCCTGGAGCACTAAATGCTCTGATGCTGCTCTAACACTCATAGGAATTCTATGAGAATCATAGCATTTAGCGTCTGGGCCCCAGAAGAAACCTCTATCGACGTTTAGTAAAAGCAGGGGGAGGGGGTGTTACAACTTTGAATAGAGTGAAAGGAAAGCGTAGCTGCATAAAATAATGACTGGCCACTTCAAAATCCTACCCATTTTCCAATCTGATATATCTTACTCAGTTTTTTCCTCAAGTCAATTTGATCCCATTCTGTTAACCTCCACCCCCCAAAAAAAAATAATATTTATCAACATGCGCTGCTAAGATGAGTTATTTTAACACAAATCATGCTATTATAGCACACCAAATCCTGTGCCAAAATAGCACAATTTGTGCTAAAATAACCCATCTTAATGGTCCATCCTTATATATTTATTTGGCCCCAACAAAACATTTGACAACTTATAACCAACATTCACTGTGTTGGAAAGAATAATTAATTTATAGTTAAAACACTGAACTTTTAAGATGGCAATATTGCACTGGAAAAATTATTTTGATAATTTATATTAAAAACAAGGAATGGATAAAGAATTCTTAGAGAATTAAGTGAAAATGTTAATATGTATTGTTTTATTTACTTTAAGAAGGGTGGGAGGGAGGGGATATCTATTTTTGTTTATGAGGATTTGATTAAGAATTTTAAGTGCTGTATTGAAATTATAATGGATATATTTATGTACACTTATTGTCTGTTTTAAAATGACTCAAGAAATTTAGTTATTTTAAGAAGGGTGGGGGGTGGGGATGTATATTTTTGTTCTAGATGATATGATTAAGAATTTCAAGTGTTATTTTGAAAGTTTAATGGATATTTTATTGTACACTTGTTTAAGATTTAAAATGAATAAAGAATTTAAAACAAAAATAATACTTATTCAAACTCAACATGCTACAGATATAAACAGTGTATACCATATATACTCAAATATAAACTGGGATTTTTAGGCAAAAAAATTGGTCCAAAAATGGGGGTCCCGGTTTATATTCGGGCCAGCCTCCCAGACTTATTGCCCCCTCCCTGCCCTGTCTGTCGTACCTCCTCTGCCAATCCCTGGTGGTCAAGAGGTGCAGCAGGCAGGAACAAGAATTCTGTATTCCTGCCCCGCTGCTAACCCAGTTGGTCAGTGGGTACCTGCTGCAAGTTCTGATTTTCTTCAGCCGCTGAGCAGCACTGAGCAGGAATGCGCTTTGGCGCTGCTGCTCGGTGCTGAGCAGCTTCCTGACTGGCTCAGAGTCTGTCAGGGGATGGAGGAATGAGGGCTGGAGCCTGATAGGGGAGGGAGGAAAAGGGGCTGGGTGAAGTGCCTGGCAGTGACATAAGAATATAAGAATAGGCTTACTGGGTCAGACCAATGGCCCATCAAGCCCAGTAGCCCATTCTCACGGTGGCCACGCCAGGGAGGGGGGCTAGGTACAGAGCCTGACAGATGGAGGGAAGGGGGCTGGGTACAGTGCCTGATAGGGGAGGAAGGAAATGAGGATGGGTGTAGAGCCTGGCAGGAAGGGGGCTGGGTGCAGAACCTGGCAGCAGATGGAGGGAAGGGAGCTGGGTGCAGAGCCTGACAGGGGATGGAGGAAAGGGGGCTGAGTGTAGAGCCTGACAGGGCAAGGCACTTAAATATTAAGTAGCCTGACTTATATTCAAGTTAACTATTTTTCCTCTTTTGTGGGAAAATGGGGGTCTTGACTTATATTCAGATTGACTTATATTCAAGTATATAAGGTAATAGTCTCCACAGACATATCCTGTTGCGATACATAGATGTCCATAGCTTAACTTTGACAGAACATCTAGGGGAAAATTCTATAAAGGTTGCCTAAAGTTAGGCATCCACAATGTAGATGTTCAGCAACTTAGGCATCCAAATAGAATGAATAATAAGCAAAATTAATGACTTTAACAAGCAATAATTGAAAGTCAGACATCCAAAGGCTGTGTACAATTCACAGAATAGGTGTCCAGAATTTCATAGATGCACATCGGAAAAAGCTGCGCCTAACAGAATAGGCGTGGGCGTTGTTTTAATATGGATGTCCATTTACAGAATCGCATGACACTCAGCATTCTTAAGCATTCTAAGACGTCTATATTCTCACCTAAAATGTAGGTGTTGCAAAACCAGGTCTACTTTTGGGCGTGAGTTAGGCGCCAGCTAGGCTCCAATTGGGTGCCAATAAGGATCGAGTTAGGTGTGGGTTTGGCATGCTGGAGGCATCCAGATATAGTGGTATGGATTTTGATTTTTGAGATGTACTCCTGTTTGATAATGAGGTAAAAAGATGTTTTATAATGCATTACTCAAGCAAAGCACATGAAAAAATATATTGCACACTAAACCTCATTCTCCAAAGGTTAAGAAAATAAGAAGAGAAACCCTATTCACAATGGCTGTGGTTCAGAGCAAGTAGACATGTCTGATGCACAATCTTGACATCATTGTGACCTCATCAATATGCACCTAGATGGCAGAATGTCACTAAAAATAATAGGAACCCCTTGCCAAAAAGGAAGCTCTTGTGGCTCAGTGGTTAAAGGTACTTCTTTTCTTCCAAAGGTTGTGGGTTCAAATCTACATAACCTCTTCCCCCCACCTCCGGTACCTTAATAGCTTTTTGGTCTAATAACAGAGTATGGGTTGTGGACAGGTATCATGAGGACTTTGCCATTTATATTTGCACTCTGTTGTTTCCAGAGTCCAGAAGGAAATTTATTTTTACCCTGAGATGGCTATGATCTCCTAAGGCAGGAGTGTCCAACCTTTTGGCTTCCCTAGGCCACAATGGCTGAAAAAAAGTTTTCTGGGGCCGCACAAACGTGCAAACGCTGCAGCAAGACAGAGGAGGGACTCCCGTTTTAATACTGCAAGCACTTTAAAGCTAAGTTATTTATTAAGCTATTTATCATATCCCATAAACATAATATAAAACTGTATGAACAAGAGAAATTAAAAATGATTCTTGAAAGGGATAACAATATAACATTCAAGTAAACTATATTATATCAGAAGATTTTGGAAGATTTTTGATGCTAAAGAAATTCCTGGATAATATATAATGAGGATATACTAGATAGATGGTGAATTGCTTAGTTCCTCATATAAATATAAAAAGAGAAAGGTATTTGCAAAATATTGGATGTGTGACATTTATAATAGCCACACAGCAGGGGAATTTTAGAAAATTTCAGGATATTTGAGAGCCATTAACAAAATATTGTAATGATTAAATATTTTTCCCCTTAAAAATGCACATCCAGGATGGGGGGAAGGGGAAAAGGATTTTTTGAATATTAAAAAGGGTTATTTGAATATTAAATAAGGTATATAGGAATGGGGTTTATGGTAGGTTTTCTTGAATTTAAAGAATGTAATTGATTAGGGGGAGGGAGGATAAATTCTGATATGAAGTTTTAACAGAATATTGTATTTGAGTTTAAAATGCTATAAATGCGGTTACACTTATTGTAAGTTTATGAAAAATAAATAAAGAATTATAAAAAAAAACAACATTCAAACCAATTCCATTTAAAAAAAAAATTGTGCATGAAATACTTTAAAAGAGCTGAATCCAATAGGAAAGAATATCCAAAACAGAACTGCAAAAATTATTTCAGATAGTACGGATGATAATGGGAGGGTAGACTGGTTGAAATATCACTCAATCAAATAAAAATAACTATATCTAAACCACAATTAAACTTGATACACAAAAAAAATGTAATTAAGGAAATTGTGACTGAGTTCAAAGAAGCGTGGGATGAACACAGAAGATTTAGAATCAGAAAATAATATTAAATATTGAACTAGGCCAGTTACTGGGCAGACTTGCACGGTCTGTGTCTGTATATGGCCGTTTGGTGGAGGATGGGCTGGGGAGGGCTTCAATGGCTAGGAGGGTGTAGATGGGCTGGAGTAAGTCTTAACAGAGATTTTGGCAGTTGGAACCCAAGCACAGTACCGGGTAAAGCTTTGGATTCTCGCCCAGAAATAGCTAAGAAAAAAAAAAAAAAATTTAAATTGAATCAGGTTGGGCAGACTGGATGGACCATTCGGGTCTTTATCTGCCGTCATCTACTATGTTACTATGTTAGTCAAACATGTCCACTTGCTCAGAGTCACAGCAAGTAGGGTTTCTCTTCGGGAATGAGGTTTAGTATGCAATATATATATATTTCATGTGTTTTGCTTGAATAATGCATTATTAAACAAATTTTTCCATTATTATCAAAGAAGAGTCCTCTTTACCCCAAAAAACAGGTTTAGTATGCAATAAATATATATATATATATATATATATATATATATGTAAAATGTGCTTTGACTGAGGTCAAAAGAGGTTTTTTATGGAAAACAGCAGAGGAACTGGACAAGTGTTGAATGTACATGTTTGATATCTATTCTAGAGAAATGACTGCTTGTGAATCAAGAGGATATAAGTTAGACTTTTGAAATGACATTTGGTTTAATGCATGAGGTGGGGGAGGATGGATCAGATAACTGGCACCTAAAGAGCAAGCAGGTGATGAATGGCTCAGTGTAAAAGCTGGAGGGAAGGAGGCATGCCTGTTGTATATCCGAGTGACTCTCACCCAGGCCCTTCTGTACTGTAAAAGTAAGTTATTCTCTGGTTGGAGTGTGTGACATAGTAGTTACAGCACCTCAGGTTGTGGGTTAAAATCCCCTCACTGCTCCTTGTGACCCTGGGCAAGTCACTTAATCCCCTCATTGCTCCAGGTACACTAAATAAGAGTTTGGGCCCACTGGAACAGAAGGGAAATATGATAAAGTAGCTAAATGTAAAAACCACTTGGGATATAAGTGGTATATAAAAGATAAATAAAAAAGTGGTATATAAAAGATAAATAAATAAAAATAAAATAGTGGTACTTCTTGGGGAGGAAGAGCCTGGCCAGCAGACTGGAGTCCCCCTCTGTAAAATTGGGCTGGCTCCTGCATGCCATTTTA